>NC_140592.1:748135542-752935542 GCF_964204655.1 Triturus cristatus
GTTCCCTTTGTACCAAGGTTTGGAGATTTTGGAGGGTATTCTTTTCAGTTGTAATAGTGCCATAGCATCTAGTATGTTGGACATCGAGTGATTGTAGTGATCGGTGAGGTCATCGACAGCAAGCATGCCCGGTGGAGGAGGCAGGATGCTCTCTGTGCTGAAGGACAGATCATACAGGTTAATATTTCTCAAATTTCTTTGCCAGATTCTAGGTTTCTTCGTCTGAGATTTAATGTCTGGACCAAGTTTACCACAATAGTATCAGCTTCACACCTAAATGCAGTAACGAGCACAAGAAAGTTGCCTTGCTACTGCATGGTAAATGGTGTGTCAATGCACAGCAACATGTGTGGCAGCGTTTTTGCTAAATATTGATCAGCCTGAGATAGAAACAATTACTTCCCCGTGAAAATCTGCAAAGTATGCAGAAGAGAAGGGATTTTGTGGCAGGTGAGACAATTCCATACTTATGTGGAAAATGAAGAAGAGGCACAATTACACAATTCCAGTGGCCCTAATATACCACTGATTTGTAGCAGAGCAATTTACAGAAATATTGCCAGCTGACTGGCTCTTATTTAGTCAATATTGTATTTGTTGAGAATGAGCCTAGAGACTTAGTAGACATCCCAGCAACATGTGTATTAAAATCCTGTGGTGCTTAATATTTTCAGACCTGTATCTGCGTGCAGCCTCAGACATGCATAAGCTGCAGGGGCATATGTATCAAAATGTTACACAACACAGCGTGGCAAGACACTGTAGTGTGCTGTATGACAGGACAGGAATGTGGCATATTTATCATTATGTAGCGCATTCCTGTCCTCTCCTTGCACTGGCGCACTATGCGCTGCCTATTGCCAATGCACGCACCCTTGCACCATGGTGCAAGGGGTGCCAGCGTTGCAGGCAGGATTGTTTTTGTTCAGGAAGGGACATCTTCCATCTCAAAAACAATACCCAGAGGTGTTTTCTTCTTTTTACATGTGCTACAGAATGCATATTTCTCCTCATTACACCTCTCTTGGGGAGGCGTAGCATTTTGGTGCATTTCCAGGTCTACCACTTATGGTAAATCTGGGAATGCACCAAAATCCATGGGTGGATGAGTGGGAACACCCACTCTTCATCCATGGAACACATCCCTGGGGCAGAGTGACCATTCATGGGGCAGGTGGCCTTGTGTGGCTTGGTAAATCTCATTCTAGGTTTTACGTTGTCCTGTGTCCCTTTGCATGGTGCAAGTGGGAGGCAAAACCTTTGATAAATCTGCTCGTATGAGTTGCAATGTCCAGATATGCAGACTGAAAACATAGCATTGGGTTGCAATGGAGCAGGAGGGCCTTCCTGGACTTGCCCTGATAATTATTTCATGGGCCCACTGTCCTGCGACAGAAGGAGCTGTGATGGGCAAACCTGTAAAAAAACATCATTACCTTGAATTAACTCTGCAAAAGCGGTCTGTAACGCTATTTCTTTTGAATCTGTACAAACTGATTTTTAGTTGTCAGTACACTCAGTTCCTTTTTGGGGATCATTATCAATAGCCTATAAGTAGTGTCATGTCTACAAAAATATAGGGGCATATTATCAAGCACAGCGTTAAGATTATCGCCGCTTTAGCGGCAGAAAACTGCCGCTAAAGCGGCGATACTGGGCTTGATAATATGCCGCAGAGAATTCCAATAGAAGCCCATGTTGACACCAGAACATGGGCTTCTATGGGAATTCTCAAGGGCATATTATCAAGCCCATTATCGCCGCTTTAGCTGCAGTTTTCTGCCGCTAAAGCGGCGATAATTTTAACGCCGTTTCTGGATAATATGCCCCATATTTACTCTAATCATTTCGGGCCTGAGCACCATGGACATCATTTAGGGGTCGCCACAGGCCTCAGCTGCGACCCATGTTATGCCTTTTGTGACTACTGATACTGTACTTGTAGCCCCTAGCATCAAAGGGGCCAATGTGAGAAAGCAAGCCAGACGTATTCCTTGGGAAACTATGGCCACATTGTGCATTTCTCTCATAAGCGCTCCAATAAAACATTGAATTTGTCTCAATTATATTAGACCCATAAAAAGTGTACAGAAAAAGGGTTTAATATTCAAAACGATATCAGAGGAGCTCAGACTAATCCTTATTTAAGGAATTACACCTGTCCCATCTACGATCTAAAAACGTAAACAAATAATTAAGTTGCGGGATAACATAGAAGACCAGTAAAAATTCAAAGGACTGTAGTGCAGTGAAACATTTTCAAATTGTCAGAATAAGTAAGTACATTAAAATGCACCACACTAAAGAATGAAGAATATCAAACGTGCAATATTTGTATGAATTTATGCATGATAAAACATTGCAGAGAACTGTTGATACAAATCTGCACAGGGCTTCCAAAACAGGAGCACAGTTCGATATATATATATTTTTTAATGTTTTTTATTGATTTTAAACTTCAAATAATCACATATAGAGGTATGCATAAGTTTCAATCTGATTATAGCAGTTACTAACAGCATAACAGTGCACAGTGACTCAGTCAATCGTTACAAGTGAGTGCCCATCCTTTCTCGACATCTCCATCTCCACAGTTGGGGAAACACATAATTCCCCTCTATGCGTATTCCACCCACTCCATTTTTTATCCCATTTCTTAGGACAGCCCCTAGATTTATACACTTCTTTTTCTGCGATCATACATTTGTCCATTTCCGCTGCCCAAACCTTAATCGATGGTCTTTCCGCTGCCACAGTTGGATATTTTTATGTTATACGTAATTTGGGAATGTGCCCATGTCATTTCTTACCTGCGCCATTGGTATATCATAGATCACCTACAGTTAATAAAGCTTGTTTTGCTTGCTTTAGTAATATTTTCATAACCTTACACTTTGGTTGAGAGATCACTTCCTGTGATGTGATTGGAGTCGAAGGTCAGGATACACCACTTCCTGTGATGTCACATCCTGTGATGTCATTGGGTCAAAGAGTACATGATGTCACTTTTTGGTGACTCGACACACATGCCTGACTCGTGTTTAAAATACATAGGGCCTCATTTAGGAGGTTTTGACGTAGGGGTGCGCCACAAGAAATCTTGCTGCGCTGCCCTACGTCAAACAAAAGGGCAGGAATGCACAGTATCTATGTAATACTGCACATTCCTGTCCTTTTCCCCAGCGCTGGTGCACAATGGGCTGCCGTGCGCCAATGCAGGTACCCTTGCACCATGCTACAAGGGTGCCTTTGTTGCGGGCTAAATAAGAAAGGACACCTTCCTGCACAATATCAATCAATTAAGGTGATTTGCTTTTCTATGTGTGCTGCTGCAGCACACATAGAATAAGGAAAGCACAAGGAGAAATTAAAATATTTCTTTCTGTAGCGCCTCCCTAACACCACCCCTGGCTTGGCGTTCGGTTCAGATGCATTCCCAGGTTTACAATTTCTCGTAAATTCTGGGAATGTCTCAAGTGACATGGGTGTTGCGTGGGAACACCCACAGCAACACCCATGGAACGCCACTTCCACGCAGTTTTCTGCATTAAAGGGGTACATATTTATAAAGCCACGTAAAGTGGCTTTACGTGGCCTTATAAATATCCTGTGGCACATTGCGTCACCGGAACGTCAAAAAAGTGACGTTCCAGCAGCGCAAAGGTTCTGGTACGGCCTCCTAAATGAGGCCCATAATTTCAATTGATTTTCTCACATTGGCTCGAAGGATAGATCCGCTCCTCATGCCAAGAAGTGTGAAACTCGAGCTCACTGTTTAGTCTTCACGCACCATCCTGTCAGGATATTGCAGAGGCACACTTCTCCTTCGGGCCCAGAGCATGGATTGTGTTTTATGTGTAATCAGTGTCATTGGGGAACCCCCCACTTTAGGAGGTACCACTGTCCCTGATGAGCCTGGTGAACTGGGTCCACATACACATCAATCAGTTGTTTATGGGATTCCTGTGTCTGCAGGTCTGCAGACTAAAAGCTAAAAAGTAACTCTTTTAGTAAATAGCAAGAGAGAGGATTGTGGGATTTCAGCTGGAATATACAGAGAAGGAAACACATACAGAAAAAAACATAAATAGAGAAAATAACGGAGAGGGACACATAGGAAAACAATGAACATGATAGAGAAATATATGAAAGACAAAGTGAGGATGAGAGAATAAAGATGGACAGAAAGGAAAAAAGAATCAGAAGAGAAAGAAAGGGTGAGCGATAGGAAGGAAATGTGAAAGGAAAGAAGAAAGAAAGATTAAATGAAAAATGAAAAGGTGAAAGAATGACTGGATGGAAGAGTGAAAGGAGTGTGAATGGGTGGAAGGACTGAAGAATGGACAGATGGAGAAGAGTGAATGCATGGATGGTTAGAAGTCAAGGCTACATGAATATATTAATAGGTGGATTCGTGAAAGGATGGATGGATGGATGGATGGAATGGTGGACGGTTCCATTGGTGGGTAGTGCAATGGGTGGGTAGATAGAAAGGTGAAGGGGTGGATAGATTGATGGATGAATAGATGGAAGGGTAAATGGATGGATAGATGGAAGGAGGGTGAAAGAAAATCTTCTAAGCAGGGTTCCATTTGCCCGTGTTGCACGCTGGGTCTGGTCAAAGATAAGTTTCAAGAGGGGGGTATTTTAATTTTCTGACTACTCCTTTGCGTGTAGTCCTTGTGTTAAGTCAATGTTTTATCTCACTAGGGAATTAAGTGCCGTCGATAGGGTGGGGTCTGGGGCTGCTTTTTAAATAACAAAACTCATCGAGAAGGTGACGTAAGGGCTCCTCTGGCCGAGATATCAACTGGTTGGTGGGGGCAAGGACTCGGTGCTGTTGAAGTATCACAGCCTGGGTGGAGTGAGCTAAACACTGTTCTTATAGTGACATCTACTGGCGGCAGGAGGCACTGCTGCTGCCGTGTTTCTAGACTATAGAGTAGACTCTCTTCGAAAGAGCTGTGGCGCTTTAATCTACTCTGCTCCTACATAGCGACGTTTGCTGCCTTGGGCTAGGAGCGCTGCTACAAAGAAGGCCCCTGGATCGAGAAAGCCCGGTACTTCTCGCAGTAACACCTGCTGGTCGTGGCTAGAAATGCTGCTGAGATTACACAGTACATGGTTAAGGGCAGAGGTAGGTGGTGGTGCCACGAGGGGTCATTCGGCGTAGACTCTCTGGGCACACTACTGCTCCCTCCTCCGTTCTGCCCTGTCCCAGCTGCTGACTGTGGCATTCCGTCCCGACAAACAACCCGCATCGTCACGAGCTCATCACAGGGCCGTGATTGCAACATGGCGGCCTTGCGAATGTTATCCTACTGAGCATCAAGTGAGCACCTTCAGGGAAGGCATGCAGGGACTGGAGTAGAACCAGCCCCTCACCCTCTCCATGTCTGACACTATCTACCCGAGCCTTCCCTGTGCAGCTAGCTGCACTCTGCTATCACCAGACCCAGCAGTGCGTTTTTCCTCCTCGTCTCCCAGTCCCACCATTTTCTCGCATCCTTTCAATCTCCTCCTGTCTACCAATCTATCTCTCCAGCGTTATCTCTCCTACAATCTCTCTCCCATTCGTCTTCATTTCTCAAACCACCGATCTCGCGCATTAGCTCTCTTCCTCCAACTCGCACCAAGTTTTTTTTATTGTCTCTCCATCTGTCCCCCCTGCTTTCTTCCCTCTCCTTCTCTTTGTTGCCTTCTCTTCCTACCTGCAGCCTTGAGCTGTTTCTTCCCGCTCTTGCATTATATTTCTTATTTCCCCACTCTCCTAATCCGCTTCTTTTTCTCTCTCCCTGTCTTCTCTCCATCGCTTGCTTGTGCTCCTCTTCCCACACCGTCTATTCCCATGATACAATGTGAACGTGTGTTTTATTAAATTATACAGCAGGTGTTAGAGGTTTGAAAGAAATGGTGCCTGGAGAATGTCAGACAAGTTGAATGGGGACCTGCGATAATTATACATCAGTGAATATAATTACAGTAAAACCCATTTTTGTATAAACGTAGAGAAGATCGGTGTTTATTGTGTATTTTTTGACAATGGATATTTTGAATTTGCTTTTTTTCTCTCTTCTCTTTTCCTCATGCTCCTCTTTCTTTTCGTCCTTCCTTTCTTCACCTCTCTCTCCCTCGTGAACTCTTTCGATCTCTCACAGCCTGTCTCGCTCTTTCAGCCTCTATCACCCTCTCTGCAGTCTCCACCTACTCACTTTTACCTCTCTCCTTCCTCTCTCTCATGCTGTTTCTCTCTCTCTCACTCCTGTGTCTGAGGCTCTCTCCCTCTTTCTCTCTTTCTTCGATATTCTCTCTCTTTTTTCTCCCAGCTACTCTCACTTTTGCTGTCTCTTCCCATCTCTGTCGTTCTTTTCTTCTTACCTTGCACTTTCCATCTGTTTCTTTCTCTCCCTCTTTTACTCCAACTCTCTCTATTTTTTCAGACTTTCTCACTCTCGTTTTTCTCTCTTTCTCGAGTCTCTTTCTCTTACCCTATCTATTTCTCCCCTTTTTCATCTCTCTCTTTCGGCATCTGACTGTTTGAGTTGCTCTCATTATCTCTCAGTATTTTTGATTCTCTCATTCCGTATTTTTCTCTCTGTCTCTCTCCACCTCCATCCCCTACACCTAGCCTCTTCCTCTCTCGTTCTTGTTCTGTCTCCTTTGTGTTCTCCATCTTTCTCTGTCTTTGTTTCTCTCTGTTTTTATTTCTCTCTTTCCTTTTTTGCTGTTTACCTGCTTTTATCGCCACTTTTGCAATGTGCTTCTGGGCACAGCCTTGGTGCATTGCAAGAGATCATACATACAGGCCCAGATATACAAAGATTTTGCATTACTCTTTTAACGGAGACCTGATGCAAAATCCTTGTTGGTATTTACAAACAAACGCAAATGGTGATTTCCATTGGTCTGTAACCAAAAGTAACACACCACAGTGCAATGTGCTGCCTTGCACTACTTTGTATCAAGGGGGTGTTCCATTGGCGGTGTATGGGCGTTCCCATGCACCCACACATACATTTAGACACAGATACATATCTACAACAATTTGTAGACATGGATTTGCGCCAAAATCCTACACTCCCTGAGACTTGTGTAACAAAGAGACATTTTTTATTCCTCCTGTTTTTTTCCTAATGGCATGTGTGCTTCATTCTGCAGCACGCATGTAAAGAGGAAATAGCCTTAAAGAATAGCTTTTTGCAGAAAAGAGACTCCTTCCTGCACAAAAACTATGCTAACCACAACACAGACACCCTTGCATTATGGCGCATGAGTGCCTGCGTTGGCGGATGGCTGCTGAACGTGCACAAGCACAGGCAGACAGCAGTACTGCGCCACTTATTTGTAGATGTGCTGTGGTTCTGCTCTCTCCAGTTCATGCAATGCAACACAGCAACTTCTCATGAGGTCCTGCTTTGAATTAACTCTGTAAATCTGGGCCTCTGTCTTTAAACCTTTCTCACTTTTCTTGATTAGGCAATTTCTATTTTCAAAGCTTCCTCTATACTAGGCATGTTTTACAAAATATCGAATATGCTTTAGCACAGTAGACTTGTTCACTCGCTCCTTGAACTGCTATAGTATTATGGCATGGGGTGGCCTTTGTTACACCCTCCTGCAGGGCCAGACTGGGAACCCACAGCAGCCCTGGTAATTTTCTTGGACCAGTCCCCCCACCCACGGGGGGAGAAGGAAGCAAGTGTGAAGCACTGCTGTCTTTGTTACTGGGGGGGGGGGGGGTGCGATATTGCAGCACCACTGCAAAACCGGCCCCCCACTAACAAATCCGGCCTCCACCACTGCAAAACCGGCCCATACTCTTCTAGCCTCCTGGGAAAACGCCTGATGCCCACTACGGCCAGTCTGGCCCTGCCCTCCTGCACCAACACCCATAAGCATTAAAAGAGAATATCCCTTCCTGCAGCCTGCATACTAATATTGCTGATGGATGTTCGAACCAGGGTGCAGTTTATGAAGGATTAGTATTGAAACTAAAGAAGATTGTCGCCATGCCTGCTGCATCACAGCATTCTAATCATCACTTGGTGAACGTTCCCTTCTCTCACAAGCTAACGTAGTGGTAGGGACCTGCTTTGGCATATTGCGTATGCTGAGGATGTTTCTACACTTTCTGTCTTTGGTAGCTAGAAAATTGATGGTCTAGGCTCTGATTGCATCAAGGCTGGACTATGGCAATGCACTGTATCTGGGCCTGTCTGATTATTTGATTAGTAGGTTGCAGGTGGTTCAGAATGCAGCCGCTTGAACGGTACTCAGCCTACCTCTGAGAACGCATGTGTCTTCATCCCTCAGAGTATTGCACTGGCTTCCCGTTAGGAAAAGAATTACCTTTAAAATCTTATTGTTAATCCATAGACCATTGCATGGGACAGGCCCAGGATACTTGAAAGTGGGAATCTGTTTCTATACCCCTCCTAGAAGTCTGCGTTCAGCACATCTCTTTTTGGCTAAAATCCCTCGGATTCATAAATCCAGGACAGGGGGCAGGTCCTTTTCTTTGCTGGGAGCATTTTTATAAAAAAAATCTCCCTCTGGAATTAAGAAGCATCACATCAACTCCTCTGTTCCGAAAGAAGCTAAAAACATGGCTTTTTTCTAATAGCTCATTCTGTTCCTTGGTGTCCCTTGGTTTTCCACTGTCTGTGCAGAGCGCCAGGACACTCTTTGGAGTAATAGTTGAGCTGTAGACATGGCCTTTACATTACATTACTCTACACCACTGCACTCTATGCCACTGTACTCTTCTCTGCACCACTCTACTCTATGCCACCGCACCCAACACCACAGCACTCTACTCTGTACCACTCTACTCTACACCACTGTACTCTACACAACTGCATTTCATGCCACTACACTCTACTCTGCACCACTCTACTCTACTCTACGCCACTCCACTCTACACCACTCTACGCCACTCTACTCTGCACCACTGCACTCTATGCCACTTTACTCTGCACCAATCTATGCCACTGCAGTCTCTGCTACTCTAATCTACTATGCACCACTCTACTCTATGCCACTGCACGTTACGCTTCTCTAGTTCTCTGCACCACTGCACTCTACGCCACTCTTCTCTGTACCTCTCTAATTTATGCTACTACACTCTATGCCAGTCTAATCTGCAGCCCTCTACTCTAAGCCACTGCACTCTGTTCTGCACTCTATGCCATTCTACTCTGTGTCATAGCTCTTTACACCACTCTACTCTACACCTCTGCCTCCACTCACCACCACTGCAGTCTACACCACTCTACTCTACACTGCACTCCACATCACTCTACCTTACACCACTTTACTATAAGGCACTGCACCCTAGGCCACTTAACTCTACTCTGTACCACTCTACTCTATGCCACTGCACCCTACACCACTGCACTCTACTCTGCACCACTCTACTCTACGCCACTCTACACCACTGCACTCTACGCCACCCTACTCTGCACCACTGCACTCCATGCCACTTTACTCTGCACCAATCTATGCCACTGCACGTTATGCCACTGCAGTCTCTGCAACTTTAATCTACTATGCACCACTCTACTCTATGCCACTGCACTCTAGACTACTCTAGTCTTCTCTGCACTACTGCACTCTACACCACTCTTCTCTGTACCTCTCTAATTTATGCTACTACACTCTATGCCACTCTAATCTGAACCCCTCTACTCTAAGCCACTGCACTCTGTTCTGCACTCTATGCCATTCTACTCTGTCATAGCTCTTTACACCACTCTACTCTACACCTCTGCCTCCACTCACCACCACTGCAGTCTACGCCACTCTAATCTACACTGCACTCTACATCACTCTACCTTACACCACTCTACTATAAGACACTGCACCCTAGGCCATTATACTCTACTCTGCACCACTCTACGCTATGCCACTGCACTCTACACCACTGCACTCTACTCTGCACCACTCTACTCTACACCACTGCACTCTATGCAACTGCATTCTACTTTACACCACTGCGCTCTCCATTGTATCACTCTATTCAGCACACTGAACTATACACCACTGCGCTCTTCTTTGCACCACTCTACTCTATGCCACTGCATACTATACCACTGCACTTTATGTTACTTTGCTCTGCTCCACTCAACTCTCCCGCCACTCTACTTTATGCAACTCCACTCTATGCCACTGCACTCTACACCACTGCACTCTACTCTGCACCACTCTACTCTATGCCACTGCAGTCGACTCTGCACTACTCTACTCTACGCCATGGAAATCGATGCCACAACACTCTATGTCACTGCACTCTGCACCACTCCACTCTTTGCGACTTCACTGTTCACAACTGCACTGTACTCTGCATGACTTTACACAACTGCACTCCTCGCCACTACACTCTCCTTTGCACCACTCTGCTCTATGCCTCCACACTGTGTGCCACTGCACTTTAAATAACTCTACTCTACGCTACTCTATTCTACACCACTACACTCTATGCCACTGCACTCTGCACCACTCTACTCTACGCTACTGCACTCTTTATGTCAGTACACTCTACTCTGTTCTACTCTACGTCCCTACACTCTATGCCACTGAACTCTATGCCAGTCTACTCTACTCTTGTCGACTCTGTACACTTCTCCATTCTGTGCCACCCCACTCCACGTATGACACTCCACCATACACAGTGCAACTCTACACCACTCTACCCCACTCCACACAAGGCCACTCCACTCTACGCCACTCTATGCCACTTCACTGTATCCCACTCCAAGCCAACCTACTCCACTTCACTCATCTCTACACCAATTTATGCCATGCCACTCAACTTTACTCTGCTCTGCTCTTCTCCACTCTACGCTACACCACTGTAGTTTACCCCACTCAACTCTACTTTATGGCACTCCACTCTACACCACTGCACTCTGCACCACCCTACTCTACGTCACTCTGCTCTGTGCCAGTCCAGTCCACTCAATGCCACTCTACTGTACACCACTCTATTCTATGCCACTCCACTCCAGGCCACTCTACTCCACTCTACACCATGCTATGTCACCCTACTCTACTCCATGCTGCTGTACAACATGGATAAAAGACATTGGCAAAGCCAATAGCTCTTCTGTGGGGGAAACCTATTGGGTTTACCGATGGTTGTAACCTTTGTCTCAGAGTGCCCCTACTGCCGAATCATATAGAGTTACATGACTGTGTACTTAACTCACCCTTAGCCTCCATTAACTGTTTGTTGCGCCGGATGGCGCATAATACTAATATGTGCATGCTGAACTGCACGTGTATGCCTGTAGATGGTGCATAATATGGAGGTCGTGGGTTCCAGTTTGGAAGCCCAGAGCCTGGTGAGGCCGGAGAGGTGAGGACAGCATCGCAAGGACAGGAAATGTGTAGTGTTGACATTCCTGAAGGCTGTGGGTCACACACACACACTGAATGGAGATGGGCAGAGCATCCTCTGGCCATATTAAAAGAGTCTGATACCAGGAAGAGTAACTGGTCTGTTTGGCCTGGTTTCATTGCCAGGAAGATGGTAGGACTGATTTGGCTGGCACTTCTAGGGAACCTTGCTAGAGAAGAAATCTTAGTCCTTTGCACCTTTATGGGGCATATTTCAGCAGAGGTTGAGAGTCAGGTGTTACCCCAGATTAAACGCTTGGCCTGTGTTGTGAGTCTCTCAGAACTGGAGCTATTTCTGCTGTGGCAGAATGTCTATTTGACAAAGGGCAGTACATAGGAGAGCACACTTCAAAGTAGCTGACACCCCTAACAAGAATTTCAACAGCCAGACACTAAATCACGTGTGTGTTTGAATTTGGACTATACAAGTGATAACATGAGCCCCGTAATTTGTTGAAAAGCACTGTTTCATCAGGTGAGGGAAGATCACTAAAATGTCTGGCTGCTGGAACCAGGATTGAGGACCAACATCTGACAGTCTCCCTGCTGGGCAGGTGGGCCATCACCCAGGAAGATAACACTACTTGCCCTGAGCCTTTAGCACCAGCCCGCTGTATGTCTGCCAAGACCATAGCCTCCTGTGATGAGGAGAGCACCTAGTGTCTGCCTGCCTGCCAAGACCAGAGAGCCCTCTGTGGAGAAGAGCGCTTGGATAGTGTGAGGCCCAGGTGGAAACCTGTTGAGTGGATCCCACTGAGCAAAGTGTGAGACGCCCGGACTAGTTGGGAACGTTGCAGTAGTGCAGGTATCCACATGAACTTGTGATAGCTAGAGCCCACACCCGGGCATGTGGAAGCTGTAGTTGGGCACCCTCTGTGCCGGGAGGGGGTCACCAAGAAGTGTGGGCCATCACCCATGGGAGCTCTGTAGTCCGTGACACTGTGAGCAAGGAAGGGACCAGCGTGAAGTTTGTTCCATCACCCGTGTGTGCATTGTAGTCAATGACACCGTGTGCCAAAAGGTGCCACCATGAAGTGTGGGCCACCGCCTGTGGGAGCACTGTAGTCGGTGAACCCATGTGCAAGGAGGGAGCCACTGTGAAGCGTGGGCTCTCGCCATGGTTAGTGCTTTAGTCGGTGACCTCATATGCCATGTGGAGGCCACCAGGAAGTGCGGGCCATCACCTGTGTGTGTGACTAGATTGCAACACATCTGGGAGTCTCATCCATTATTTGAATGGGGAACAAACATCCCCACTAGAAGGGACAGAGGGACTCTGGGATCCTGTCCCAGATGGCTCTAACATGTTGGCCATTTAGAGGGCTGTGTGGCTTATTAAATGTGTTCTACATGCTTTTCTGGTGTACATTAAATACTCCTTCTTTTAATAACTGAATGATCATCGTTTTGCTGCGCCTGTTCATATGCTGAGTTATGAGCCTAGTTAGTACCTACCTCCCCCTGAACAGCCTCTGACTGACCGACCTGCTCTACAACTAAGAGTCAAGTGTGGGGTGGGGTGGGGTAGTACTTAGACTACTTACTCAGGACCCATTTGAGGTCGGGCCTTGGGACTTCAGGAGCAAAAAAGGTCTCATCCCTGTTGCTGGGCCCAGTATCTCATGCTTGTCCCATGGCTCTCGGAAAGGAGTTCTGCCACCCTCTCACATACATTCAACACAGCTCTAACTTGCCCTTTGGTTGGCTATCGCCGCACTATCAGAAACAGTCAACATTATTCAACAATGCATCTTTTTCCATTCTGTCCAGATATACCAATAATTTGTGCCAACCCAACAGAGCACAGTAGGCATTCAAGGAACCTTATGCACACACACAGGGAACGCCATGCAAACCACAGCAGTAGAACCAGTAGAACCGTTTAAGTGACAAAGTGCAGTTGCCTCAACAAAAAGTTCCATCATTACACAGATACACATCTCAACAACATTTGGAACACAGTGCTTTAACCAAATCACATCCAGGCGAGCACACCATTGTTTCAAAGCTATACACTTGACGAACAATATCATTCAGCTCAACTAAATAGTCTCATCCAACTGTGCAAGGGAAAAAAGTGCACCATAGTTGTTAGACCTGGCACCATTGGCGTGGGTCTCCCTTCCATTTTTCGCTTTTGTCTCCTCTGTGTTTGCTGGTGTTAGATGCTCTGGGCGCTGTGCCACTGCCATTCAGTGCCACAGCGCGAATGCTCCCTATTGTAAATTGACTGTATGAATTGGTATAATCCTAATTGACCCAAGGAACATGATAGGAAAGTCGAATTTAGTATGCCTGAGCTCCAAATATTAAAGTGCATCTTTTAGTGACGATTATTTCTATATTCTGTGTTTAAAACTACCACTTTAGGGAAGTAGGTATTTTCTTGCCTAAACCTTCCTGTGTGCTCTGCTGTCATATGTATCTGCTGTCTGGTTTTGGAGGGTCAGGGCAGGCTGAGACTGACCTGGATTAAATTGAGAGATCTGCGGTTGGAGTAAGGGGAGGGGTGACCCTTTGATCTGAGCAGGGCTGTGCCCGGCAAGGTGAATGATGGCTCCACCTCCCACTGTGCGTCTGATGGCAGACCCCCTCTCCCTGAAAGGCAGAATGTAGCCTCATAAATAAAGTGCTCCAGGACGACACCAAACTGGTTCTGGCTGGGTTCAGTGATTTGTGACTTTTTGAGAACAAAGACTTTTGGGGTATAAAGATCTGTGCTAAAACCCCTACACGGTGTGTTACTTCAGGATGTCAAGATGAACCTCTGTCCATGTAACGAGAGGGAAAGGACTTTGAAACTTTTATCCATCTTGCTGAAGCAACTACCCAAGGGCCTGATTTGAGCTTAACTCCTGCTGAAGTCTCAGGGACATTAGACTTCACCCATCAACCGTCCGGATTCCTATTCGAGAGGGATTCTACTCACAGGTGAGGCCTCTGTTGAGAATTCCAGAGCCTCTGGTTCTACCCCGGGGAACGCGGGCTGAAAGTCATCGCATCGTTATTGTGGGCCGCCGCAGCTGAGGAGCTGTTGCCGCTGAGAGCCATCATTTGCCTGTGTTACCAAAGTCATCGTGATCGCTATTGTGGGCCGCCGCAGCTGAGGAGCTGTTGCCGCTGAGAGCCCGCCTTGGCCGTCCTATGAGAATCATCGCTATCGCTATTGTGGGCCGCTGCAGCTGAAGAGCTGTGCCGCTGAGTGCCCGCATTTGCCGTCCTACGAGAATCATCGCTATCGCTATTGTGGGCCGGTGGAGCTGTGCCGCTGAGTGCCCGCATTTGCCGTCCTACGAGAATCATCGCTATCGCTATTGTGGGCCGCTGTAGCTGAGGAGCTGTGCCGCTGAGTGCCTGCACTAGTCACCACTTTGAGGATCTTTTTATCACCTGCGGGTGCCGCTGGGTGCCCGCATGTAAGCCCCGTTCCAGGATTATCGTGAGCACGCCGCGGACTGCTACAGCGGGGAACTGTAGCCGCTGCGAGTCTGCCTGTCATCACCGCGTCTTCCTTGTGAGGCTGTGCGCCGTGCCCCTTTAAATCTCAGGTACATTGTGCATCACAGGGTCGCGTGGACCCCGGCCTCGAACTAAGTTTGTTCCACACGCTTTTTGAGTGCCTCTGTTGCTTTAGAAGTGAATCTGTAATTATGTGCATTGTGGTTTCTTGATCGCTTTTTAGGTCTCGCCTGATCCAGCGCATGCGCTGGTCTGGTGAGACATTTAGTATGTGGGTTTTGAAAGTGCTACCCACATTTTTGTGCTGGCTACAAGCTTGAGTGCACGATGGCGTGCACGCACACAGCTGCTCCCCGCATTCCCCCCTCCCCTCTCGCCCAGCCATCTGCCTTTCCTGCGCCAGCCTTCAGCGTCATCGCGATCACTTTCACTTTCAGAGTGATCGCGATGACTTTCGCTTTTACGGCCACGCGGCGTTACTTTTACTGCCGCGCGGCCAATGCTTGTTGATAAATAGGACGTTGCACAGAGGTTCTCGTGTTCTTCTGCTATTAGTACTTTGGCCTCTGTGCTTTGGTGGTCTTTAGACAAGGTTGTGTGTCTCCCTGCCTGCCTTTTGCAGTTAATTGTGTCTGCTCTGCTGGTGTCTTGCATTGCAATTGCTGCTTGAAACCACTTTCATCTGTTTGACGTTTCGGTAAGTCTATTGCTTTTGTTGACCCGTCACAGATCCCTTGTAGTTATTCGCGGCATAGAATAAACTAATGCACAAGCCTATGAGCACGCCCTGCTGTTACTAAGACAGGCTTCTCTCAATGCTAAATCTCAGTGAGCGGGACTTGCCTATCAAAAATAATGCCCCTTCCACATAACGCCAACATCGGCGTGAGATTGCTTCACATGAGAACGCACCCTGCTAATGCTAAGTCAGGCGCCTCTCACGTTCGTGTCACCGAAACCGTGACACGTCAGCCGATAATGCTGCAATTAAATCTATTTTCTTGCCGCAAAGTCAACCGACCACAACCAACTTGTTGCTACCATGCAATCAATCGGTATTTAAACTTTCACACGCGCAGGCAGTAAAGATGAATACTCATTCTACATATTAAACAATTACAACCCCCAACAGTCACCTTCCTCAAACCTCACTCATCGCAGTGCTTACCGGGACACAAAGCTCTCCTCGCGTAATTCAAATGTCCTTCGTTTGTGGGTAGAGAAAGGGGACTATCGAGCCTCCTTTAAATACACCGCTTCAATGATGTACGTACAGGACTTCACGTAAATAAAACAAGCATTGGCATAGCCAATAGGTCTCGCCTTTGGGACCTTATAAGTGTTTAGACATGCAACAGTTGATGTTGTTGCACCAAGGATATTGTACTGCATAACTAAATACTTATAAGGTTCCAAAAGCGAGACTTATTGGCTATGCTAATGCTTGTTGAGCCTTGTGTTAAGCCTATATAAAGATACTTATTTAGGTCTCGCTGCGAGACATTTTGTAAGCGGGTTTTAAAAGTGCTACCAAAGGCTTGGCCACCAGCTTGCAATTACGCGCACAAGCTCGCGCGCCTCGCTCCACCTCTCCAATTCAGCGCACCTTGCTCCACCCCTCCCCGACCACAGAGCGTGTCCCCACGACCGTGATCGCTTTCATGGACGCGCGGCCGCGTTGCGTTGTTTAGCTGTCTTCCTCGTGCACTTCTCTCCCCGTTTTTCGCTCGCCGGTATGCTTCTCCCCATTGCCTCCGCTCCTCCCATGCTCCCCATGTTGCTTTCACGTCCCTCCTGCCCTCTACCCTCCTTGTTTTTATTGCTATGGGGCAGATTCTTTTTTATATCTACACACCCACTGCGTACTAGTGCATTGACTATCATAATATTTAAGGGCTAGGTAAGCACTAGGAAGTTACATCACATGGAACACGACAAAACCAGAAAAACTGTGCATAGTACATCGAAAAATAAATATCTTCAGTCCTGCTTTTTCTGGAAATGTGGTGGACGCGAGAACTTCTGCCACATATAATGAGTAAAGTCACTTCGAGATAACCATCTTTAAGCTTTGAATCCAGTCACGTTTCAGGCGCGCTTTCTCTTCACTCAAAGAGGACAGGTAGTCGGGCTCCGACACAGTACGTGCGTTATGTAGAGGAGTGTTCCGTATCCAGGGGACATTTACATCATGGCCCCCAAGGGACAGCCTTGGAAACCATCCAGGGTCCGTGCTCTCCGAGTGTCACTGGCTGGAGAGCGTGTACTCTGTACCCACGTGGCCTCTCCGTTACCTCCGGACACTGCCAACTGCTGGCCATGGGATGTGAATCATTATGCCAGTTCATTAAGTAGCACTTCAAACAAGTTCATAGCGTTCAAACAAGGTTCAGCAGCACACTGCCTTACCTTCTAGGATCTATACAAACAGGGGGACAGAAACAAGGCGAGTTTTTGCCCCACTCTTGTGCAACTTTTACATTTTGTATGTTAATGTTTTAGGAACATCTCTGGCCATATATACATTACATACATACATATTGCCTGCCCCCCACAAAGCTGAGGAGGAATTTGACCTAAATATAACTGTATGCACATGACTCAGAACGAGGACTGACATTGCTTTGCTTATATATCTACAAGACACACAGATGGATGATGTTCTTTGAGGCTGAAAGATCAAGACCTCAGAAAGGTGATCTATGAATGACCACATCATTGTCTGACTATCAGCTTGTATATACATAGCAGGGCTGAAACCATTTACATTATGCAAATTATTTACTTGCCTTTTGGCCAATCAGAGCAAGCATTGGCATAGCCAATAGGTCTTGCCTTTGGGACCTTATAAGTGTTTAGTTATCCAGCACAATATCCTTAGAGCAACAACATCAAGTGTTGCATGGCTAAAGACGTATAAGGTCCCAAAGTCGAGACATATTGGCTATGCCAATGCTTGTTTCTATAGCTACATGTGTGGTGTCCCTTTGTAGTGTCTTCACTGTGTATGGTCGTAAATGCTTCACACACTGCCTCTGAGATAGGCCTGTCTGCTCATGCTACGTTACCACAGGGTTGAGCAGGGGTTATCAAAGGGTGTAGCCCCTTACTCTGACTTAGGAAGAAGGATCCCTATTTGGACATCGGCGCTAGCCGCTGCCCACTAGAGATCCCCATTTGTAACATTGCTGGTCAGTGGCGAGGATCAGGACTTGCATTTATGATCCACATACAATAACTGGTGTACGCTACTAGTGAGTGTAGACCTAGGCGCAACCACATACGGTTTGATTTTGTTCTATTGTTGATTGTAATTGCCAGTTATGTCTACAATGGGTAGGCCAACATCCAATGCTTCGGAGGATCTCATCTTTGAGGAAGACAGGTTAGAAACCTACACTGACAAACAGCTTAAGTCTTTTTGCAAGCGATTCACAGTCCCTGTTGCGGGTCTCTCTAGGAAGGAGGAGTATCAGAAGGCCCTTAAGGCCTGGTTAGAAGCGAGAGAGTCCGCTAGGAATGAGGGAGAGAATGCTGGAGGGCAGCAGGATAACGAAGTGGATTTAGTTGGAGGTAAAGCACTTTCCAATCCAGGTACTAGTGTGTCCTCAAAGGGTCTGTCTCCAGAAGAGATGGAGGACAGGAAGAGAGATAGGAGGCATAGTTTGGAGATGGCCAAATTGGAAGGTCAGAAGGACCTAGAGTAAAAAGTTGGATATTGAGAATAACAGGTTGGCATTTGAACTTGAGAAAATGAAACTTGAGCATCAGAGAGTATTGAGGAAGTTGGAGATCAAGGCTAAGAGTTTAGAGATCTCCCCCTCTGGTGGCAGCATACCGTTATTACCTACCGAGAGTAGAGTTTACATACCCAAGGATGTCATCAAGGATTTCCATAAGAGTGACGATATTGGGCAATGGTTTGCCGCATATGAGATAGCCATGGTGTCCCACCGAATCCCTGAGAAGGATTGAGGAGCGGGGTTGTGGGGACGCTTTGTGATTGAGGGGAGGGATACCTTGTTGGATCTGCCTGAAGAGAGCAGGATGGTGTATGCCCATATGAAAGAGGCCTTAATGACGCAATGTGGTTTGACCCCAGAAATGTACAGGCAGAGATTTAGAACGTGTAAGAAGTTAGGGGGTACCACTTGGATTGAATATGTGAATTTTTTTTGCAGAGCAATGGATCGCTGGGTAAAGGGTGGCAAAGTGGAAACTTTTGAGCAATTGTATGATTTGTTTGCATGGGAGCATTTATCTAGTAACTGTTTTCCAGAGCTACGCCAGCACCTTATTGATAGCAAGCTAACTCACCCTAGAAAGCTTGCTGAGGAGCCGGACCGCTGGATGAGCACCCGGGTTCTCAAGAGTCCGGTGGGAGACTTCGCCAAAGGTGGGCAGGGTCCCCAGCAGAGATGTGGGGGAGGGGGGGGGACAGGGGTAAACTGAGGGAGTTCCAGAGAGGGCCCCAAAGTAATTCCCAAGGGAAACAAGGAGTGGTGTCCCAGCCTCCCCCTGAGAAGATGCCAGTGCCCCCGACAGGTAAGCCTGTTCAGAGGGGGACTCTTACTTGTTTAAAGTGTGGTCAAGTGGGCCACCGGTATTACAATCCCCAGTGTCCCCAGACGGACTCCAGTGCACCACCCCGTGCGCCCCCCGCCAGATTGCTAGTGTAGCCCTGGGAGGGGAGGAGATGGGTGCCCAAGGTGGGTGAGATCCCGTTGAATTGACCCTTGTCTCGCTAGGAGACTTTGAGAAGGTCCCTAACCCTGCACTGCCTGCTAACACTAAGAAGTACAGGCAGTGGGTGACCATCAATGGCCATAGGGTGGAGGCTCAGAGGGACACAGGAGCTAGTGTGGCTGCTGTCAGCTCCCGGTTGGTGTCCAAAGAGCAGGTTGTCCCCCATGCATTCTGCCCAGTAGTGTCAGCAGACAACTCTGATAGCCAGTGTGAGGTGGCTCAAGTTCACTTTGAGTGGGGGGAGTCTCAGAAACTCTTCAAGTAGCTGTGAGGCCAGCCATGCCGGTAGACTGTTTGTTGGGCAACGATTTAGAGAACTCCCCGTTTTTGAGGGGGATGTCCTGGCGCCAACAGGGGAACAAGTACCCGAACTGGGGGACCTGCCTGAGCTGACCCAATGGCAGCAGGAAGGAGGGCCCACCAGGGAGGAATTTTGTGAACAGCAGAGAACGTGCCCTTCTCTTGAAGGGCTGCGGCGACAGGCTGCAGCCCAGGCAGCAGGTGATCAGTCAGGGTCACATCTGATCTATTTGGAGAATGACCTTCTTTACAGCGAGCCTAAGGTTGCTGAGCCTGGGTCAGCCTGTGTGCTGGTGGTACCCCAGCGCTTCAGAGCCTTCCTACTGGGGTTGGCTCATGATGTGCCATTTGCCGGACATCTGGGGCAGACCAAGACCTTCGAGAGGCTGGTCACCCACTTTTATTGGCCCCAGATGCGCAGGAGCTCAGATGCCCACTGCAGGACATGTGAAACTTGCCAGGCAAGTGGGAAGAGTGGGGGAAGATCAAGGCCCCATTCCAGCCCTTTCCAGTTGTCAGTACCCCATTCGAGCGAGTGGGGCATTGACATTGTGGGGCCTCTGGACCACAAGACAGCCATGGGCAACAGGTTCATCCTGGTCTTGGTGGACCATGCCACCCGGTACCCTGAAGCCATCCCACTCAGGATAGTGACGGCCCCCATGGTGGAACGTGCACTGATGGGGATTTTCTCCCGTGTGGGATTCCCCAGAGAGGCGGTGTCTGATAGGGGTACTAACTTCATTTCCAAATATATGAAGTCTCTGTGGGAGGAGTGTGGGGTGACTTACAAGTGTACGACTCCTTACTACCCCCAAGGTAATGGGTTGGTTGAGAGATTCAACCGGACCCTTAAGAGCATGATTATGGGCCTAGAGGAGCCCATGAGGCATAAGTGGGACTTCCTCTTGCCATGCCTGCTGTTTGCTTACCGTTAGGTGCCACAGAAGTCCTTAGGGTTCAGTCCCTTTGAACTGCTCTATGGTCACCCGGTAAGAGGACCTCTGAGTCTGGTCAAGGAAGGCTGGGAGCAATCTCCCAGGAAACCTCCCCAGGATGTGTTTAGTTACATGCTGGCCTTCAGGAACCAGACCCGGCGTTTCAGAAAACTTGCTGAGGCAAATCTGGAAGCCAGCCAGGAAGAGATGAAACGCTGGCACGATCAGAATGCCGAGTTTCATCCTGGTTTAAAGGTTTGGGTCATGGCCCCAGTGGAGCCCTGTGCGCTCCAAGATAAGTGGACCGGCCCCTTTGAGGTGGTGGAGCGCAAGAGGCCTGTTATCTACATGGTGGACTTGCGGCCTAGACCAACCTGTAGCCTTCATTAGTAGGAGGTTACTTCCACTGGAACAGAGGTGGAGTGCAATTGAGTGTGAGGCATTTGCTGTGGTCTGGGCCCTGAAGAAGCTGAGACCATACCTGTTTGGGACTCACTTCCGGGTTCAGACAGACCACAGGCCCCTCAGATGGTTGATACAGATGAGGGAAGAGAATCCAAAGTTGTTGAGGTGGTCCATTTCCGTACAGGGTATGGACTTTACAGTGGAACACCGCCCTGGTACAGAACACTTTTGTATAGAGCACACTTAGTTACTCTATCTCTAGTTTATTAATCTAGAAGGATTTTATCAAAACATTTTAACATTTCTGCATCAAGAATGACATAGAATCAAGAAGGGAACAATAACTCAAAAATACAGATATACACATAAATTGTACATATGCAAATTCCTAACATACAAAAGAACACAAGCAACTTATACATACAAGCTAACCCCTAGAAAAGCACAAATAATTTCTACTAGTGTCCTCCAAATAATTTTAGGACGGACCACTGGGAGATAGTCCAGGAGGTACGCTGCGACTCAATCAGTTAGTGTCGAACCTTCTCAGCGTACTTGACAGTGAGTCTCCAAACTTTGCTTAATTTCTGTGACTCCTCCTTCAAAAAAAGGGTCTACGCAATCGCGTTTCGGCCTTACACTTTCCTCGGCCTCCTCAGGACAGGGTTAATGCAATAACTGTACACACACTACAAAAAAGAAATATATATATACACATATAAGGATCAGTCCTCTTGTCTCCACATAAACTTAATCACAAGCAAAGTCGTTGCAGTTCTCCATGCTGCCCAGGGGGAAGGGTGGTTGGTGACAGCGGCCAGTGGAAACACCAGCACCCCAAGGCCATACAACTAACGTTAGGACGGTGGACATCCGGACGCTTGTGTAATGGGTGGGACTTGAACGTGTGTCTACTTCTATACGCTTTAAGAGATTTAAGGGGTCTGCTTCTGCCTCTTTCAGGTTGTGGACCGGACTGAAAGATTAAACGGAAGTTTTCTACACGTAGCTTTACAAGGAGGGACTTTGCTTGCGAGGAAGGTAAGCCCTCGGCGACTTGGAACCTGCCGTGCACTTTTCTGACGATTGTATATAGCGCATCTTGAGACCTTAGCTCTTTTTCATTTTTGTCATTTATTCCGTTAGGCCCGTCATTTAATGGGTCTCCGGGGACCCGGATGACCCCATTACACAAGCGTCCGGATGTCCACCGTCCTAACGTGAGTGCCAGCGTTTAAGGTTTAGGTTGAGATACACTTAGTAGTAGAACACAGCATGCTGGCACTTTGGCTGTAAATTTTCCATCACATCAGCAGGTGTTTGTTTGTGGGCTGTAGAGTGTGAGATTTGGTCCCCATCCTATCTGTGTTTTATGCACCACGAGTGTCGGTGGGCTGTGCACTGGGGGTGCTTGTTTGGTATTCCCTTCTTCTCCCTTTCTTTAAGAAGATGGAGGTTTGAGAGATATATGGGTGTAGTTCATTGGATAGTGATATTTTCCTTCACTTTGGTGGTGTATTTAGTTGTATGGCCTTGGGGTGCTGGTGTTTCCACTGGCCGCTGTCACCAACCACCCTTCCCCCTGGGCAGCATGGAGAACTGCAACGACTTTGCTTGTGATTAAGTTTATGTGGAGACAAGAGGACTGATCCTTATATGTGTATATATATATTTCTTTTTTGTAGTGTGTGTACAGTTATTGCATTAACCCTGTCCTGAGGAGGCCGAGGAAAGTGTAAGGCCGAAACGCGATTGCGTAGACCCTTTTTTTGAAGGAGGAGTCACAGAAATTAAGCAAAGTTTGGAGACTCACTGTCAAGTACGCTGAGAAGGTTCGACACTAACTGATTGAGTCGCAGCGTACCTCCTGGACTATCTCTCAGTGGTCCGTCCTAAAATTATTTGGAGGACACTAGTAGAAATTATTTGTGCTTTTCTAGGGGTTAGCTTGTATGTATAAGTTGCTTGTGTTCTTTTGTATGTTAGGAATTTGCGTATGTACAATTTATGTGTATATCTGTATTTTTGAGTTATTGTTCCCTTCTTGATTCTATGTCATTCTTGATGCAGAAATGTTAAAATGTTTTGATAAAATCCTTCTAGATTAATAAACTAGAGATAGAGTAACTAAGTGTGCTCTATACAAAAGTAATCTCCATATCAATTCCTTTATACCACGTTTTGTTTGCATATAATTGTTCCATACCCAGGTATATATAGGGCTGTTGTTTGCTAGCTGGTACAGAACACGCCAATGCTGATGGTCTGTCCACATTTTTCCACCTTAGTGATGAGAACTCCCAAGTGGATGGGTAGTTCTCCCCACATTTCAGCTGGAGGGGACGCGTGTTAGACATGGCACCATTGGCGTGCTTCTATAGCTACTTTTGTGGTGTCCCTTTGTAGTGTCTTCACTGCGTTATCATGTATGGTGGTAAATGCTTCACACACTGTCTCTGAGATAGGCCTGTCTGCTCGAGCTACATTACCACAGGGTTGAGCAGGGGTTACTAAAGGGTGTAGCCCCTTACTCTGACTTAGGAAGAAGGATCCCTATTTGGACATTGGTGCCAGCCGCTGCCCACTAGAGATCCCCATTTCTAACAATAGTAAAATAAAATATATGGAAAAGCCAGCAAACACACCTATAGGTATAGCTCACTAAAACAACCATTAGCAAAGTCAGTAGGACTTGCCTTTCAATAGCGTTACCTGACCTCATGGGTCAGCCAGTGATTTCTGTCCATGCTTTCCACATTGGCAAAAAAATGTTATTTGCTAATGTGGAACAGCATCAGCAAAACCAAAATAAATCCGCTACAACATGATGACGTATGTGTGCTGCATTATCATGCATGCTTACATAGGGGTCATGACTCAGCAACCATTTTTTCCTTTTTTAGCTTTTATTTTGCAGTTTCCAAGTTGGTGGACTTCAGTCTAAGAGTGGTAACTTAAAAATGACTAAAAGTACATTAATGAACAAAAGGAATAGCCCTATCGAAAATTGGAGCACCCTGGCACAACAGTAATGAAAACAATATGTGTATATAGATATATATATATATATATATATATGTATATATATATATATATATATTTTTTTTTTTTTAAAAGGATGCAATGTTGAGTGGCAGGGAAGCAATGGAATAGCACATGGGGTAGTGAAAGTATGAAGTCAATGGCGGAGCTAAGAGGCAAGTGAGCAACAGAGGAGATCAGAGCAGAGGTGCAAAAAAAAAGTAAAGAAAAAAGCCAGCCAGGGAAGGAGAGGGAAGGCAATGGATGAGCTTGTTAGGGGGGAGTGGTTAGAAACAAGGTCATTTAGTGGAGGTGTGGATTTGAGAGGGGAAGCAGCAGACCAGGAAAAGGGCGTGTAGTGCTGAAATAAAAAGAAAAAAGTTGTCTCTGAATCTAAGCAGTGGAAGAATGCAAGTCATCCAGTCAAATGGATGATAAATAAGCTCTGTTCCAGGGGTGGGACAAACCCCTGAAAAACAGTAGGTCTCACCTATATGAGAGCTACTGGTTTGCCAATATCTTTTAGCCATATAGTAAAGCCGTGTGGCTACAAGTTATTAAAAAATTGCTATGAAGGTGGAACGGGAAGCTAAAAAGAAATCGCTATGACACGGCCAGCACTGGCCACATCATAGTGCTTTTTTTTCTTTAAGATGGTGGGGGGCAACACATACAACGGGAGGGTGGAGGGGAGGAGGCACCATGGACAACCGGATGGAGGGAGGGGATTGGGAGAGAAGAAAATACTTGGACAAAGCGAGGGTTGAGGTGGAAGGGAGTAAGCAACTTAGATAGCAGGGAAGGTGGGGAAGGGAGGGAAGAAGCAACACAGACAACGGGGCTGGAGGTAGGGTGGAAGAAGCAACACGGACTAGAGGGGGTCTAGGATGGAAGAGAAGAAGCAACAAGGGTGGCAGAGCCAGCTGGTAAGAAAACTAGTACCTCAATCACAGCTCCAGCAACGGAAGGGCCCTAATCAAGAGGAAGCAATCAGTACTTGGTCCATGCTCCAGACGAAAGAATTAGGAGGTAGCAAATAAGAATGACAATGAAGCCCAGAAAATTGTAAGCAATGGGCGGGCTCCAAACTCCTTATAGAAAACAATATGTTTCGCAAGCGGGAGTGCATGCGATAGTACATGTGCTGTTGCAGGTGAGACAAACAGAAGGAAAGCCATCAAATAAGAAGCAAGCAAATGAGATTGACAAGAAAGCCAAGCATTGGGCAGACCCAAATCCCAATGTAAGTGTTGGAATTTAACACAACAGGTCTTCAACACCAGGCAGCTAAAAACTCTCTGAGGTGATACCTAAATATCCATGATAGGATCAAATCCATTATTGTGGCCATTAACCAATTAGAAATATTTCTACATTTACACACATGGTTAATTTGGAATGGATAATGTGTATGTTATGCAAAGTGCTCTAACACTCAGCATTGGGATGAGTAGCACTATGAAAGAAATAAAATAGTGCTATTTAAATTGTCATTTGTGTAAATACTGGGACAGATCAACCCATCTGACATTCTTGCAGTGCACACACTTATATACAACAGAGTAAAAAGCATGCATCTCAAGTACATGTGAAAAGATAACAAGCGTGTGCTTTTGTTTCCTCGCCTGTACATTTGTGAGGTTCCAGGATGCCTCCAGCCTGATGGCGACTTAAGTTCTGTCTGTACCCAGCTGGAGGTGAAAAAAAAGCCCCCGCCCACCTGCACTTTGCTGCTGGGAATGAAACGCAGACAACATGTAGGCACTGCTCACTGGGACAAGTTCAACATATTTCTGTGGGGCCCAACTTCTTAGCAGGATGTACGCCGTCCACCCTGTGAAAATAGTGGGGCATATTTACAAGCCCCTTGCACCACTTTTGCGTCACTTTCCCATGTTAAAAGTGATGCAAAAGTGGCGCAAGGGGCTTGTAAATCTGCCCAAGTGGGTGTACGCCGTGTACCCGCATGTAACCCCGATTCGTGCCCTGGACAAATGTTTATAACATAACACACACTTAGAAGCACCCCGTAGGTTTTAAGAAAGCATTTTGACAGCCTTGTTGTAGCCACTAGCTCGCGCAATTTAGGGGATGGCAGAAGGTAGGAACTGATTGTGTGTGTTGCAGAAGCATTTCCAGTGTATTCTCTGTTGATCGGGCAGACAAAATTATACAGCTGGGATCAGCGGGCGCGGGGTAATAGGGGTCTGTGTGAGATGTACATTGAGGCCTCTGGTGTTCAAGCCTCCAGTGCAGAGCATGGCATAGGCATTCCAAGGTGGGTGGACACCCAGAAGAATTACTGCTGTTAGCCTTCCGAGACATATACAAATATTTAATAAATGTTATGTTTCCTGGGGGTGGAACTTGAGGTCACCTCGCGGCCCTCGCCCTGCAAGGCCCGAGCTGCCCTCCTCATGCCCGACATTCCATCCCTTCTGGAAGGAAACCAGCCTCCCCCGGAGAAGCACTCGACAACTGGCACCTCGCGCAAATATGAGGCTGTCCACATGGCTTGTTGTGAAGGAAGTCCTCCCTCAGAGCGTGCTGCGTGATGGACAAGGCGGTGGCAGCAGCGTGCACGTGCTGCACGCAGGGAGGCAGAGGCGTAACGGGGAATGTGTCATGGCGGCGCCTAGGGAGGCATTCCACTTTTAGGGCGAGCTCATATAAGAGCTACTGCTGTAACCCCCATTTCCCACCCACTTCCTCCAAGTTGAAGGCAGGAATTATAAACCATTTAGTTTCAATCAGCAGAGAGCACTGGAAGGAAAAGTAACGAGGCACCTCTCACCTGGAAGACAGGGCTAGCTTGGGCGTCTAAGATGGCAGATGAAGTCAGAATGGAAAGAGCCCACAGGTGTAGTTGAGGGCGAGGTCGGTCTGGGACAGAAAATAGGCCTGAACACTCATAATAAAAGTGGCCGCTGTTAGCGAATCAGATAGCATTGGCCCACAGTTGTAAATCGGGGCAGTTTTTACATTGTAAAGACTGTGGGACTCATGTACAATATTTTGACTCACGGCAGCGCCGCAAGCCTTCCTGCTGCTCTGCGTCAAAATAAAAGCCCAAGAATGCGCTCTATCTACAAGATACGGCGCATTCCTGAC
Source organism: Triturus cristatus (assembly GCF_964204655.1). Lineage (NCBI taxonomy): Eukaryota > Metazoa > Chordata > Amphibia > Caudata > Salamandridae > Triturus > Triturus cristatus. The sequence goes on from NC_140592.1 coordinate 748,162,920, forward strand.
CTTCTCCCCTGCACTGGCACACAAACAGCAGCCGTGCGCCAGCGCAGACACCCCTGCACATTTTGTAAGGGTGCCTGTGCTGAGGGGGATGATTGCTTTTGTACAGGAAGGGACACCTTCCTGCACAAAAACAATAATTAAAAGCATTTTCCTCATTTTATGTGTGCTGCAGAATGCAGTACACATAGAAAGAGGAAAAAACAAGGAGAAATAAAAGTATTTCTCCGAGTTGCGCCTTCTTACACTTCCCTTGGAGAGGCGTAGGATTCTGACACATTCCCAGGTTTACAAAATGTTGTAAATCTGGGAATGCGTCAAGTTAAATGGATTTTGCTTTGGAACATCCACAGCAACACCCATGGAATGCCCCTTTCACGTAGAGTTATGCGTGAAAGCGAAACATATTTAAAAGACCATGAAAAGTCACACAGGGTAACTTTACATGGCCTTGTAAATATGGGGAAGCCCGTAGCGCTGCAGATGCATCAATAAAAGTGCCGCAGCGGAATGGGCTTGTAAATAAGCCCCAAACTGTTTTGCAAGGTCAGGAAGACTGCAGTAGTTGTGCTTGCTGCAGGTAATCTTTTCTAGTAATACCCAAGAAATCAACAGTAAAAACTGTCCCGACAGACCATAAAACAGCCCCAAGAACAGCCAAAACAGAAAACCCACACATTGGCCTATAACACTAGCCCTTCTGGCACTGGCAGTTTGCCCTGTTGTTAGTCTGCCCCTGGTGGAGGGGCACTGCCACTTGATTCGAGGCGGACATTTGATTCTCCACGTTGGCTCATTTCTGCTCCTTGTCTTGTTCTCAACACTGTAAAAAAGGTGTGGGATAGACTACCTGTGCCATGTCCAAAAGCAGAGGGGCAGTGGGTTTATAAGCCCCAGCTTGCCAGGTATTGCCCTCTTTTTATCCTTGCCAGCCCTGGAAGCAGGTGCACTGAGAGGTTTTGATATCCCACCCACCCATGCCCCTGTTATTGCAAGGCTTGGGGAAAAGTGTTGCATAAGTGAATAGAAAAATCTAACATTATGGCCCAAACGAAACTTGCACTTCTTGATTTTGGCTATGGGGAACTCTAGCGAGGGGACTGGCTAGCTGGTGGCCTGGACCTTCTAACACTACCCCGGGGTTGCGAACGGGTGGATGAGTTTGGCCACGTTCGGTCACGGGTGCCTACACAGGTTTTGGTCAGATCTGGTCTCTGGTGTCCCAAGCAGGGATGATGCCTTCTGTTGTTACCTGGTTACATTAAATGTGTGAAAATATTATGTCTAAAGAAATACAGTCAGAAGATATGTACAATCAAGAATACAGCCCTAAGTTGGCTGTCTGTTGAAGAGTACAAACCCAAGAATATGTTGAGAAGTTTATTCTGAGCAACACAGCAAGTCAACCTTTACTGTACGGCATCCGAGGTTCAACTGGCTTGCACTGTGCATTCAATGGCTAAAACATTTCACAGGACGCAATCCAAACCATAGCACTGGCATGCCCATACCAAATACTATAAAGACAATAAACAGCTACTTTGAAGGGGTGTAAATATAAATCTGAAAGTTCTGTCATAAAGAATTTTGGAAACAAATCATGGGAAATCTTCAACATGATGTATGTGTTCGACTTGAAAGTAAAGGAAGCTGCGGACTACTGTACATGCCAACAACTAGTGGTCTGCTTCATTATTTATGGTTGAATAGTTATGGATGGGCGAGCTGATCTGGAACAGGTGAGACAGGTCATCTTGGCTGAGATTTGAAGATGAGTGAGAATTGGTGTGGGTGTCTACCATCTCATAACCTGAAACTTGAGCTGGGTACCAGACCAAATGGGGCCTGATACAGGGTTTCTTAATTAGAGTCTAGACCTGTTATAACAAGTGAAGCATGATATCTGAAGAGGGTCTTTGAGCTGGATGAGATGTTATGTAGGGTACCTGAACGATGGACTGTAGCTGGGATGAGAAGTGGTTCATTTTTTGTGAACTTTGGGGCAGATTTACAAGCCCCTTGCGCCACTTTTGCGTCACTTTTAACATGGGAAAAGTGACACAAAAGTAGCGCAAGGGGCTTGTAAATCTGCCCCTTTGTGCTCTAGACGGCTGAGAAGTGGTGCAGAGATTCTAAATTGGCAGTCTGAGCTGAAAAGGGATACAGAGTACCGCAACCGTGGGCTGCAGCTGCCACAAAGAAGGGATGCAGAGTATCTGAAATGGGAGCTTTAATTTAATAATTGATTGACAAGTAAATCTGGGTACCTGAAGTGTGGGCTAGAGATGGGAGGAAAAGTGATACAGGTACCTGAATTGGGACTTGGTTGGGTGAGAGGCACAGTTTTGGAAAAACAGGCAATAGGTGAGTGAAAATTGATACAGGGTACCTCAAATATGAACTAGATCGGAGTAGAGAAATGACGCCAGTTAACCTAACTTAATTGAAAGTTAGAGCTGTAGTGAAAAGTCATGTGGCATATATACTTTGGCCCTCATTATGATTTAGTCAATACATTCCAATATGTGCCGTAACTTCTGTTACCATACATATTGGACTTACAAAATTTGCAATCAAAAATCGCATCCCAAATAAATTTCAATAGGTGAAATCTGCAGGTATTTATCGAGGAACAATATTTGCCAAATACTGACACATGGATTTTGGTACATTTTAGGGGATAAACTTGTAATTGGTGCTATTTATTGCACCCTAAAATGCTGTACCCCATGGTAAAGTTGTTTATCATGTGTGGTAAACCTTGCATCTAATACTGGGCCCTTTGCAACGAGGGCCATGGTGGGCAACATGTGCATGGGAAGTGATGCTGTGCATCCAATGGGTGTAGGGTAGCTAGGGTAAGATGATATATACCATGCTCACTGGCCTTTGTGCCAGGGCCGGTTTGGGGCTATCAAGGACCATTTATATTGTGGGCACAAACATTATCAGACCAAGACTTTGCACGAGGTTATCCTTTAGAGGGAACACACACTGCAGCAGCTAGGCTATGGTTGCAGATTCTAATACCTATTGCTAAAGCTAAAATGTCATTTAAATGTAGCCAGGTTTTGGGTGCCGAAAGAAAAGCTGGAAAATATTTTTAGCTGACTTGCCTCACTGCAGGTGGCCATGACTGGGCCACCTGCAGTGAGGCCAGTCAGCTAAAGGTAGAGGGTAACTTGAGTCAGGGACTAAATTGGAACGAGGTTGACAATAAGTCCCGAGAATGGTGCAGGGACATAACCTTATTTTGGATGTATGTGGAGTGAAAAATCCATGGGCAGTACTTGGAGAATAGATCAGGGTGGCACCTCCTGACAGGACAGAGTGTAATATTGGCAACAAACCTTGCCATAACCAATATTTAATCCAGTACACATGTTGAGCTAGATCAGGGCCGGCTTTAGCGCTGGTGCTGCCCGGTGCGACAGTGTTTGTTGGCGCCCTCCCCATCCATGGTGGAGATGGTCACGGCTTCCCTCACCACCACCTTTGAATAGTGTCCCTCAAGTGCCCATTACCAGCCTCTCTTTCAGATGCATTTAATTAGTTATATAGCGCCACTCATACTGGTGTACGGTGTCAGAGCACTTTGCATCACACACGCATGCAAAGACAATCAATCATACGTGTGTAGATCAGTGTATAGGAAATGTTACATAAGCCAGAGGACTACAAGGTGTAGGAGTGACATGTCATCCATACTGGTAGGCCGTGTAGTTTGAGTGCTTTGTCTGGAGAAGCACAAACTCAGAATTAAAAACGGAACACCATAGTCGGGGGTTCTCTTTAATAATAAGAATTGACTTCTACCCAAATGAACCCATTTTTGCAACATTAATCTATGCTCTAATCTATACTTTCAAGTGTGCGTGTAGTTCTTTGATGACAATTAATAATTAGCTGTTTTATATTAGGATTTTAACTTATACACTGCAAGTAAGAAAGGGATGTCTCTTAGAAAATAGTAACCCATTGACCTATTTACATTATATGCACGTTGTGATCTGCATGTTACACATGCTTTGCAGCAGGCGTATTAACCCTCTGTGCTACTTTATGATCAGGCAAAACCTCAACTAGACAAAACTCCGATCTCTCTCCAGGAAGAACAATAATCACCGGAGTTATCTTGACATTTGTATTGTTGCCTGGAAATTGCTGGAGGCAAAGAACTCAGCAGCAGATGTTTTTAAAACCAAAATTAACTTGCGAACAAGGCTCCTCCTGAAATCAGCACCCGGTATGGTGTCACCGGTCGCACCGCCCTAGAGACGACCCTGAGCTAGATTTACTAATTTTTCAAGCACTACAGACCAGCAACCAAATTTGCTCCTCTGAGTTGCACAAGAGGAAAATGACAGTGCAGTGCCATCGCTACTAAGATTGGTCTGCTGTTATCCCCTCCCCTGGTGCATAGACAGGCTGCCTTGCTCGACGCACACCCCCCATCATGGTGCATGGGTGAGTGTGAGCTGTCTAGTTTTCTGCAGGGATCATACCCTTCCACAACAAATTCCTTAGCCTAGACAAATACAGATGAATCCATTAATTGGATCTGTGCTGTGCACTGTACATTTAATATCTGGGTTTTTAAGATATCAACACATATCCCATTGGTAATGCCTGCTTCACAGAGGTCTCCAATTTAATGCAAAGGCCACTCAGACTATGTTAACAGATGGGGCTCTGTATAAAACCTATGGGTATTTGCGCTAATCTGTCCCAATAATAGTCCCAATATGCAAAGTAATGAAAACCAGTGCATAGGTGGTTATGCATAGGTGGTTATGCACTGATAAAAAAAGGACCTTTCCAGCCCATACCCTTGCAAGGCTTTCAGCTCTACCAGGTACCACACATGCGGTGTCAGTCTAACACAGTGGCGTAGCTAGACATATTACCGCCCGGGGTGGACCCTGAGTTTCCCGCCCAGTGCAGGTAAGAGAAGGGGGTGTTCGCCAGACAACTTGTTCCTCGGGGGTGGTAGTCGACAGACGACTTGCTCATCTCTGCTGCCCCCAAAAAGAGTGCTACATTGGATGGCCCGCCCATCCCCTCTCCCCCACCCCCTTACCTACGCCACTGGACTAACACATATAATTTAATTAATGCCTCTCCGCTGGGTACAACATTGTTACGTAGATTGTTTTTAGCAACCCAGCTGAAAGTGTGTTGTCTAATGAAAGCAAAGTGACACTAGCATATCTCTATATAATGTGAATACTTAGAGCAGTGCTGTAGCTTTAAGGGGGAGGGGAGATTTCTAGACAGTATTTACTTCTGATTGGTCTGTTCTTGTTTCCAGGTCTGGAAGTCATGGCCTATTGCATTTCTTTGAAAATAGAGTGCTTAGAGCGATTGGGGATATTCTGTGAAATCCACAGCTTGACTCTTACATCCATACTTTTGTAATCGGGCACACATTGTAGTAATGCTACAGTGGGCTGCTTCTTCTAGATGCTCAATGGTTTGATCACTTGTCCGGGTTCTGTTGGACCTGACCCACATGCACACAACACTTTCCTTCAGCTGATGGCCATGGCCTTTTGTGTAGGGCCTAGGATATGCTTTATAACTTACGTACCGCAGCTCTTACCTGGCAGTACCTACTAGCCTCCCAAGTAAATACATGCTGACCCCTGACATGCACTTATACACAGATCATGTACTCGGTGTGTACTGGAGTTGCTTGATCGATCTCAGTCTATACCTTAGTAAAGAATGGGCTTAAAACTCCTTGAACGAAAGGATTAGCTCAAAGTCAGCACTGGCTGGAGGTGCCACACACGTAACATGGATCCACTTGCAGCCGCGGCAAGTAAGAGCGGTGCGGCCAGGTGAGGGGGGATTTCGAGAGACGACTTGGCAGATATGGTGTGCAAATCGTAAATAATGGTCTTTACTTATTTCTCAGTGCTGTGAGGATATGAAGTTTCTTGGCTGACTTAGGTTAAACAAGGCATTTCTGTTGTAAATTTGATCAGATGTCCTGGGTTCGCTCCTCTAATGGAGGCAAGGGATTGCTGCAACTATTTTAGACACTTCAGGCGTAGCTAGCTGGGCACGATTATAGTCGCACATCCCCCTAATAGCCTTGTTGACTGCATCCCTTTCCGGCAAATCCTGCAGCCCCCAGGAGACTAAGTTGGCTCCACTTTGGCTCCCGTTATCTGCAGGCCATGCGCATCTACTGGGGAGAGCGTACAAGGGGCCAGATCATACAACAGCGGACCAAGGAGAGATGACGCTCTACGATGGCAGAATTCAAGATGGCGCCCACTACCTGCAGAGATTGAAGACTTTTGCCAGGGTTCCAGAACCCAGGAATGAGACCGAGAGCTGGGGAGGTGCACTATAGAAGCCCCAGTGGCAGATGGATGGGCTATTATGACCAAAGAGGCTGCAAGCCTCCCACTCGAAGGCGGGGCTAGAGCCCACTGCCACCATGCTCATAGAGGCCTGGGAAGTAGCCAGAGAGTTGACAAATGGCATGGCTCCCGAGTGACTCTTCCCCTCCTGTGTTTAGTAAGTTCTCTCCCCCTGACCTTGCCTATGGGACCAACGGAGTAGAGGGCAAGAGACACTCAGGGAGGTGCCCTATTAAGGGGAGGACACAGAGGCACTGAGACCCCGGGTCTTTACCTGGCGATCCCTGAGCAGGGCAGACATATTTGGGGGGTGTAACCTCTGAAGGGGAACCCAAAATGGAAAGATGGCCGAATATCTCTGGATGGCCTCCGGTAGCTGGCTGGCATTGAGAACAGCCGTACAGAGGTGGACCTCCTCCCCCCCACTCACAATTAACGGCCACCCGGGGGTGCCCTTCCCCACTTTCTCTAACACCGGCAGTAACATTAGTTGGGAGGCGTCCAGATGGCAGCTACTGGGGGTCACTTGGAGGTCCTGAACCACCCTCCCCCTGACTCAAACGTTAAGAGGGAGTGTAGGTAAGATAAACAAGATCCATGAAGGGCACCCAGAGAGGGGGATTTTCGCACGCATATGGTGCCTCCACACAAAGTGGGGACACCGCAGAGGTGTTCAGTCGCCTGCCTGACTTACACAGGATGCCATCCCAGCTGGCAAATTAGATCAGATCTTCAATGCCGTCAACTCCTGGTGTCGCAGGCTCAGGTCTCTGAGCTCACTAGAGAAATAGGTGCCCAAACCCAGAGAGCGGAGGACGCAGAGGGACGTAGCAGTCGCAACAACATCAGAGTTGTGGGTCTGCCCAAAAAGGTGGAAGGATGGACATGGTCGCCTGCATGGAGAACTGGCTGAAAAATGAAGTGGCTCGCAAGGCTTGGCACTGTTCTTCACACAGAAAAGGGCGAACAGAATAACAGCGTGGCCTCCTCAGCCAAGGGACCCAACTCTCCCCATGGTGGCCAGCCTAATCCACTACCAACACAGTAACGTTATACTGCAACGTTCCCATGTAGCTGGCCATTTCCGGGTGGACAATGCCATGGTGGCAATGTTCCCTGAATCGTGTTTCAGCAACAGAGAGCGTCGTGCTAGGCCGTGAAAAGAGAGCTCCAGGAAGCCAGATTGGAATACATGTTGCTTTTCTTCGCTCGATTGAAGGTGATAATTGAGGACCAAGCTGTGTTTTTTGCTAATCGTGCAAGCACTTGGGACCGGCAGGAAAGTGACAAGAGAGGCAACAACATGGGGGATGGAACACCACCCCCACCGACCAAAACAACACCGCAGGGGTATGCGCGGGCTGGTCCCAGAGGCCCTCTCGGGCCCAGGTTGAGTGGAATCAAGATTTTGCACTAGATATGGCGAACAACTTTGCTGCACTGGTGCGGGCATCCTCCAGTGAGCACTTTACAAACCTCTGAGGTGCTCCATGAGGTACAAGGTTCGGGGTCACATATAACTCCCAGGATGGCTGACAACTTGTAGGTGGGGTGTTGGGAGGAGGGCATTTCTAAGTAAATGGAACTGCAGGGACACACCCGGACCATCCCTGGACTAGGGGGAACACAAGAGATGGCTGGGGGAAGTAACATTTATATGACAAATCTCCTTAAATGTGGACACTATGCTTGGACTTCAGGCTGGTGAATTTTGCTGTACCACTCTCCTGAGGGATGGGAGGTGGGAGTTCTTGCTTGGACTACGTCTCAGTTTTCACCCTCCAAACATACCATTTGCTGGTGTGTGGTGGGGGACTGATTTGAGTTAATGTTTGAAGTTGAAAGATATCGGAAACACAGCAACTGGTAATACTAGGGACCTCTAATGATGTGGCTATACTGCCTAGACCCTTGGGAGTTTCCATGTTAGGGTTTATGGTGGCCAAGAGAGATGTGGCCAGACTGTGGGGAGGGGCACAGATCCCAACTGTCACACAATGGAAAGAGGGAATGAATATATGCATGGAAGCGGAAAGGGTGCGGTTTCAAGGTAGGGGATGCCCTAAGAAATTCTAATAAGTGTGGAGATCATGGAGAGAAATATATGGGATTGATATATTGCTGGAAATTTCAGAAGCCGGCCAAGTGTTGAACTGAAAGTATAACACCCCTCGGAAGGGGTAAGAAAAGGGAAAATCACCAGAATGAAAGATGGGAGACTAGCCTGAACGAGAGATAGTGGGGGCATAGAGTGGTGGGGGGAAGCTCTACTGCATAACTGATTTTATGCAACAACACTGTATGCTGCGTTTTGTGTCTTTAAAATCAATAAAAAAGAATTCAAAATAAAAACATTTTTTAAAGACTCCTGACAATTTGTTTTGGGGGGGTGGGGGGGGGGGGGGGGAGTTTTATATAATCCGAACTCAGCCCGAAGGGATCAGAGAGCTCTACATGTGGACACACATTCATTTTGTTAGGCACAGGGAGATTATGTGATTTGCCCAGAATCACAGGATGTTGAGCATCCCTGCCGAGACTCGAACCCGCTTTGAGGTCGACAGCCACATCCTCTTCCTGCCTATAGAATTTTACCAGGCTTTTTTCTCCTTACTGGTACCAAAGCGGGCCAAAAGATATACCAAATCTTTGGGCTGCAGGTCCCTGCCCGACATTACACAGGAGGCCCTTATAGTTTCGGTCCCCCAGCATTCTGGAGACGTTATAGGTGTGGGGCCATACCGTCCCCTTTATATGTTGAATTTACACTATAAACTCCTCAGCAAAGTGCTAGCCAACCGGCTGCAGCCTCACCTGCAAACTCTAGTCTATGAGGCCCAGAATGTGGTTCATCCCCTCACGAAACACCTCATATGACATATATAATGTGTTCTTGATGAAACCTCTGTCCTTCAACACCCAGGAGCAGTGGTGTTATCTACATACACACGGATGGCATTCGATTCACTGCAGTCGGATGATCTGCAGGCAGTAATGACTCGGATGTTTCTGGGTGCGGGCTGCTGTAAATGAGTGGCATTATATGCGAGTGCTTGAGCAGGTATCCACACAGGTCAGTGCGTCTCGGACCCCCTCACTCTTTGCGCTGGCGGTTGAAACGCTCACCAGTATAATCTGCGCAGAGGGGCAGGACAGAGGAGTCTCTCTGCATGACAGGCGACATGTGGTCTCGCTTTACGTGGACAACATGCTTTTATATTTGAGAAAGGCTCCAATGGAGATCTCGTGGTCCGTAACTTTGCTGGATAATCTAGGATGGGTGTCAGGAATGAACACCAATTGGAAGAAGACATGTACATTTCCTGTATCCTCAGAGATATTGGAACCTCCAGCACCAGTGAAACAGCTGGGATCCAGTGGGAGACCAGAGTCTTCAAATACCTTGGGGGTCCTGGTGTATCATGAGGACACCAACATTTGGGAGGGCAACCTGTGTGGTTCCTTTCGCAGCCTGAGGAGTACTGTTGCTTTTTGGCAGACACTTAGACTCCCCTTTATGACAAGAATGGTGTTGGTGAAGATGATTGTTCTGCCTAGAGTCCTCCCTTGTTATTTTGACAATCTCCAATCTGGATATAGGGAGACTGGTTCAGATCCTTCAACATGTTGCTTCGGGATCTCATCTGGGATGGAGGACGCAACAGGGTGTCCTTAAATATGCTCCTGAGACCTACTAACAGAGGGGCTCGTGGGGTTCCCGACTTTAAAATGTATTACCTGGCAGCACAGCTGCAGTGGCTTGCTGGCTGGTGAGCATCGGCTTAACAGACCTAGGGGAGTTTGGAGAGGCCTGCAGGCAGGGGGCACTGCTAACGATGCTCATGGGTGTGAAACTCACACACGCCCAGAAACCATAACTCCTAGCTATCGCCCTTAAGTGTTGAAGTGGGGCACTACATAAAATGAGACATGCTCCCCTATACACGGCGGCGCTCCCACCGGTAGTGTTGAAAAATATATATGTATATCCATTTAAATTCATATGTATGCACTCACACTAACATGAGGCCCAGAGCTCCAAAGGGCTTCCTATCTGACCTTGCCTGGACAAGCTTCCAGCAGCTATCCTGAATCAGCCTTAAAGGTCACTTTCCTTGTCCTGACATCATCATAAGTTTCCTTAACTGGTTGTGCAAGTTGTTTACACAGTGCCGAGCCAGCCTTTCTGGTCTGCCCCTATCTGTCTGTTTATAATTTGCATGGTACAGACATTGCAGATCCATGTTTGCCATATTTGGCTTGGTGCTTTATTCTAGTTCCGCTGACAAGGCATTACCAAACTATATAGCACCCAGAAACCAGCCACTCTGGGAAGAAGCAGTCTGAGAGCCCCTAAGGTGGCAGATCTTACTTCTTCCTTGCTAATTAGCAATGATGCATGCTTTTGGTACCAATAAATAAATTTCACTTGTTTGCTCCTGGGAGGGTGCCAGTATTTCCCCATCAGAATGGTGTCAGAAAGTGGGACATTGGAGGACTGTGATGTCACCAGTCGGCAAGTGAGCGCCTTGCTGCAAGTGACCTTTCAGTCTTTCAAATGTGTATTTAACACATAGTATTAATAAAAGGGGCATTGACTGGCATTTAAAATAGACAGGTGACTGTAGAGAATGTTTTTAAAATATTCTCTGTATCAATACACTAATTGATATGTGGCATACACTGCAGGAGAGCCTGGGTTAGAGAATAATTTATGTGTACCTACACATATAAGAAGTAGTGAAACAGGTGACTGATAAGTAACTCAGTTACTTTTTATGTCAATAAATATTGACAAATGGCTTGACCCTTCGGGGGTTTTATAAAAATCCATTGCAGGAGACCCTATGCTAGGATGGGGTATTGATTTTACCCACAAAAAGAAACCCTCCCAGAATATAGTGAGTGGAGCTTCTAATTTGCGGGTTGCACCGGAACACAGGGAAATGATTTTGAAATATGCGTAGTTATGTCATGGATGAATGACTGCTTTTGAATAGGGTATTGATCTTCAGTACTGGACTTCTATGTTTCCTTGAAATGTTTATTTGATTTATATAAAAAATGGAGCGCATTAGTGCATTAGAAAAGCAAATGGGTTTTATGTGATGTCTCTGGCTGGTCCATAACTGTTGATTTTCCTCTTTTTAACACATTTTATCCACTACCTAACAACTTTTCCTTTGTAGGAGACCTTTTGTATTTATCTTTTAGGGTAAGTGCACATAGAAAATTGTTTAAAAAGTGGCAGGAGGAAAAAAGGTCCAAAGCAAATCATCACCAGATTGCCCTGCAGATAACGGTAAGAAATGCACTTTAATTTTCAAAGAATGAATAATATAAAATATGTTCACAGCTGCATGCTACTTTAGAGAGTAAAAGCAGTAACAAAGTATAGATGTGTGAACATTAAATTATTATATTCCCACAATGGTAAAAATTAGAATTAAAAATAGAGGCAGATTTGCCTAGCATTCCATATTAAAAGAGAATGGACTTTGCATACATTGTCCTGTGTTTCATAGAAGATATATTTTGTGTTTGTTTATATACATAATTGATGTATTAACCCCTTCGCTGCCAGGCCTTTTCCCCCTCCTGTGCCAGGCCTTTTTTTGGCTATTTGGGGTAGTGCGCGCTTAGGCCCCTGTAACTTTTTGACCGCATTAGGTAGCCACGCCAAATTTGCGTCCTTTTCTTCCAACATCATGGGGATTCTAAAGGTACCCAGGGTTTGTGGATTCCCCTGGAGGGGTCACAGAAAAGAGCCAAAATACAGCAAAACTTTGGGTTTTTTTGGAAAAATTGGAAAAACGGGCTGCAAATGAAAGCATCTGGGTTTTTCCCTGCAAATGTTATCAAAAAAGGGGTTGTGGGGTTGAAATCACCATTTTCCCAGCTTTTCGGGGATACTTGACTTTTGATAGAAATCCAACATTTTTTACACAGTTTTGGCATTTTTCTGGGACATAGCCTATTTTTGCAATTTTTTGTGCTTTTGACCTCCTTCCAGTTAGTGGCTGAAATGGGTACAAAAGCAATAGTGGATCCTGGAAAGCTATACATTTTTGAAAAGAAGACAACATTCTGAATTCAGCAAGGGGTCATTTGTGTAGATCCATCAAGGTTTTTTTATAGAAACAAACAGTTAAATGTAGGATAAATTGAAATTCAGTTGAAAAAAACAGCCTTTTGTGTCAACGTTTTCACCTGTAACTTCTTCTAATTATGACAGCTCTTTGAAAGCAATTTACCGTTGCATCCGCTGGACATTACTGGTTGTGGGGATATATAGGACTTGTAGGTTCACCAAGAACCCGACGAACCCAGAGCCAAAAACTGAGTAGTAACTTGCAATGGTTTTTTATTATGTATCGGGTATATAGTAATTATTCTGTAAAAAAGTGTACATGGAAAAAACGGTATGATAGACACCTATGTATTTCTGATTTGGGAACAAAATATAGAGTTTAGAAACAGTAGATATTTGCACATTTCTGAAATTGGGAATACTCATACTAGCATGAGAATTATCAGTCATTTTTTAGAATGACTTCTTTTTTACACAATATCTTTCATTTGGAAAGCAGAAATGCATGTAAAGTCAATAGATAATAACAGTTCCTTTACAAATCTGAATTACCCTAAGTCTCCCGATAAAAATGGTACCTCACTTGTGTGGGTAGGCATAGTGCCCACGACAGGAAACGGCGCAAAACGCAACGTGGTCACACCACATTTTCACAATGCAAAATTACCCTTTTTTTGCAAAGTGCCTAGCTCTAGTTTTTGAACCCTAGCTCTGCGGGCACCTTGGGAAACCTAGCAAACCTATACATTTTTGAAAAGTAGACAACCAGGGGAATCCAGGATGGGGTGACTTGACTGCCTCCCACCAGGGTCTGTTACCCAGAATCCCTTGCAAACCTAAAAAATTGGCAAAAAAAACACATTTTCCACACATTTCTGTCGTGGAAAGTTCCAGAATCTGCGTGGATCCACAAATTTCCACCCACCCCGCGTTCCCCAAAGTCTTACGAGAAAAACGGTACCTCACTTGTGTGGATCGGCCTAGTGCCCGCGACAGGAAACGGCGCAAAACGCAACCTGGTCACAACTCAATTTCGCAGTGAAAAATGACCCTTTTTTGGAAAAATGACTAGCTGTAGTTTTTGAACCCTAGCTCTGCGGGCACCTGGGGAAACCTAGCAAACCTATACATTTTTGAAAACTAGACACCCAGGGGAATCCAGGATGGGGTGACTTGACTGCCTCCCACCAGGGTCTGTTACCCAGAATCCCTTGCAAACCTAAAAAATTGGCAAAAAAACCACATTTTCCCCACAATTCTGTCGTGGAAAGTTCCGGAATCTGCGTGGATCCACAAATTTCCACCCACCCCGCGTTCCCCAAAGTCTTACGAGAAAAACGGTACCTCACTTGTGTGGGCCGGCCTAGTGCCCGTGACAGGAAACGGCGCAAAACGCAACCTGGTCACACCTCAATTTCGCAGTGAAAAATGACCCTTTTTTGGACAAATGACTAGCTGTAGTTTTTGAACCCTAGCTCTGCGGGCACCTGGGGAAACCTAGCAAACCTATACATTTTTGAAAACTAGACACCCAGGGGAATCCAGGATGGGGTGACTTGACTGCCTCCCACCAGGGTCTGTTACCCAGAATCCCTTGCAAACCTAAAAAATTGGCAAAAAAAACACATTTTCCCCACATTTCTGTCGTGGAAAGTTCCGGAATCTGCGTGGATCCACAAATTTCCACCCACCCCGCGTTCCCCAAAGTCTTACGAGAAAAACGGTACCTCACTTGTGTGGGTCGGCCTAGTGCCCGCAACAGGAAACGGCGCAAAACGCAACCTGGTCACACCTCAATTTCGCAGTGAAAAATGACCCTTTTTTGGAAAAATGACTAGCTGTAGTTTTTGAACCCTAGCTCTGCGGGCACCTGGGGAAACCTAGCAAACCTATACATTTTTGAAAACTAGACACCCAGGGGAATCCAGGATGGGGTGACTTGACTGCCTCCCACCAGGGTCTGTTACCCAGAATCCCTTGCAAACCTAAAAAATTGGCAAAAAAAACACATTTTCCCCACATTTCGGTCGTGGAAAGTTCCGGAATCTGCGTGGATCCACAAATTTCCACCCACCCCGCATTCCCCAAAGTCTTACGAGAAAAACGGTACCTCACTTGTGTGGCTCGGCCTAGTGCCCGCGACAGGAAACGGCGCAAAACGCAACCTGGTCACACCTCAATTTTGCAGTGAAAAATGACCCTTTTTTGGACAAATGACTAGCTGTAGTTTTTGAACCCTAGCTCTGCGGGCACCTGGGGAAACCTAGCAAACCTATACATTTTTGAAAACTAGACACCCAGGGGAATCCAGGATGGGGTGACTTGACTGCCTCCCACCAGGGTCTGTTACCCAGAATCCCTTGCAAACCTAAAAAATTGGCAAAAAAAACACATTTTCCCCACATTTCGGTCGTGGAAAGTTCCAGAATCTGCATGGATCCACAAATTTCCACCCACCCCGCGTTCCCCAGAGTCTTACGAGAAAAACGGTACCTCACTTGTGTGGCTCGGACTAGTGCCCGCGACAGGAAACGGCGCAAAACGCAACCTGGTCACACCTCAATTTCGCAGTGAAAAATGACCCTTTTTTGGACAAATGACTAGCTGTAGTTTTTGAACCCTAGCTCTGCGGGCACCTGGGGAAACCTAGCAAACCTATACATTTTTGAAAACTAGACACCCAGGGGAATCCAGGATGGGGTGACTTGACTGCCTCCCACCAGGGTCTGTTACCCAGAATCCCTTGCAAACCTAAAAAATTGGCAAAAAAAACACATTTTCCCCACATTTCGGTCGTGGAAAGTTCCGGAATCTGCGTGGATCCACAAATTTCCACCCACCCCGCGTTCCCCAAAGTCTTACGAGAAAAACGGTACCTCACTTGTGTGGGTCGGCCTAGTGCCCGCAACAGGAAACGGCGCAAAACGCAACCTGGTCACACCTCAATTTCGCAGTGAAAAATGACCCTTTTTTGGAAAAATGACTAGCTGTAGTTTTTGAACCCTAGCTCTGCGGGCACCTGGGGAAACCTAGCAAACCTATACATTTTTGAAAACTAGACACCCAGGGGAATCCAGGATGGGGTGACTTGACTGCCTCCCACCAGGGTCTGTTACCCAGAATCCCTTGCAAACCTAAAAAATTGGCAAAAAAAACACATTTTCCCCACATTTCGGTCGTGGAAAGTTCCGGAATCTGCGTGGATCCACAAATTTCCACCCACCCCGCGTTCCCCAAAGTCTTACGAGAAAAACGGTACCTCACTTGTGTGGCTCGGCCTAGTGCCCGCGACAGGAAACGGCGCAAAACGCAACCTGGTCACACCTCAATTTCGCAGTGAAAAATGACCCTTTTTTGGACAAATGACTAGCTGTAGTTTTTGAACCCTAGCTCTGCGGGCACCTGGGGAAACCTAGCAAACCTATACATTTTTGAAAACTAGACACCCAGGGGAATCCAGGATGGGGTGACTTGACTGCCTCCCACCAGGGTCTGTTACCCAGAATCCCTTGCAAACCTAAAAAATTGGCAAAAAAAACACATTTTCCCCACATTTCGGTCGTGGAAAGTTCCGGAATCTGCGTGGATCCACAAATTTCCACCCACCCCGCGTTCCCCAGAGTCTTACGAGAAAAACGGTACCTCACTTGTGTGGCTCGGCCTAGTGCCCGCGACAGGAAACGGCGCAAAACGCAACCTGGTCACACCTCAATTTCGCAGTGAAAAATGACCCTTTTTTTGAAAAATGACTAGCTGTAGTTTTTGAACCCTAGCTCTGCGGGCACCTGGGGAAACCTAGCAAACCTATACATTTTTGAAAACTAGACACCCAGGGGAATCCAGGATGGGGTGACTTGACTGCCTCCCACCAGGGTCTGTTACCCAGAATCCCTTGCAAACCTAAAAAATTGGCAAAAAAACCACATTTTCCCCACAATTCTGTCGTGGAAAGTTCCGGAATCTGCGTGGATCCACAAATTTCCACCCACCCCGCGTTCCCCAAAGTCTTACGAGAAAAACGGTACCTCACTTGTGTGGGCCGGCCTAGTGCCCGTGACAGGAAACGGCGCAAAACGCAACCTGGTCACACCTCAATTTCGCAGTGAAAAATGACCCTTTTTTGGACAAATGACTAGCTGTAGTTTTTGAACCCTAGCTCTGCGGGCACCTGGGGAAACCTAGCAAACCTATACATTTTTGAAAACTAGACACCCAGGGGAATCCAGGATGGGGTGACTTGACTGCCTCCCACCAGGGTCTGTTACCCAGAATCCCTTGCAAACCTAAAAAATTGGCAAAAAAAACACATTTTCCCCACATTTCTGTCGTGGAAAGTTCCGGAATCTGCGTGGATCCACAAATTTCCACCCACCCCGCGTTCCCCAAAGTCTTACGAGAAAAACGGTACCTCACTTGTGTGGGTCGGCCTAGTGCCCGCAACAGGAAACGGCGCAAAACGCAACCTGGTCACACCTCAATTTCGCAGTGAAAAATGACCCTTTTTTGGAAAAATGACTAGCTGTAGTTTTTGAACCCTAGCTCTGCGGGCACCTGGGGAAACCTAGCAAACCTATACATTTTTGAAAACTAGACACCCAGGGGAATCCAGGATGGGGTGACTTGACTGCCTCCCACCAGGGTCTGTTACCCAGAATCCCTTGCAAACCTAAAAAATTGGCAAAAAAAACACATTTTCCCCACATTTCGGTCGTGGAAAGTTCCGGAATCTGCGTGGATCCACAAATTTCCACCCACCCCGCATTCCCCAAAGTCTTACGAGAAAAACGGTACCTCACTTGTGTGGCTCGGCCTAGTGCCCGCGACAGGAAACGGCGCAAAACGCAACCTGGTCACACCTCAATTTTGCAGTGAAAAATGACCCTTTTTTGGACAAATGACTAGCTGTAGTTTTTGAACCCTAGCTCTGCGGGCACCTGGGGAAACCTAGCAAACCTATACATTTTTGAAAACTAGACACCCAGGGGAATCCAGGATGGGGTGACTTGACTGCCTCCCACCAGGGTCTGTTACCCAGAATCCCTTGCAAACCTAAAAAATTGGCAAAAAAAACACATTTTCCCCACATTTCGGTCGTGGAAAGTTCCAGAATCTGCATGGATCCACAAATTTCCACCCACCCCGCGTTCCCCAGAGTCTTACGAGAAAAACGGTACCTCACTTGTGTGGCTCGGACTAGTGCCCGCGACAGGAAACGGCGCAAAACGCAACCTGGTCACACCTCAATTTCGCAGTGAAAAATGACCCTTTTTTGGACAAATGACTAGCTGTAGTTTTTGAACCCTAGCTCTGCGGGCACCTGGGGAAACCTAGCAAACCTATACATTTTTGAAAACTAGACACCCAGGGGAATCCAGGATGGGGTGACTTGACTGCCTCCCACCAGGGTCTGTTACCCAGAATCCCTTGCAAACCTAAAAAATTGGCAAAAAAAACACATTTTCCCCACATTTCGGTCGTGGAAAGTTCCGGAATCTGCGTGGATCCACAAATTTCCACCCACCCCGCGTTCCCCAAAGTCTTACGAGAAAAACGGTACCTCACTTGTGTGGGTCGGCCTAGTGCCCGCAACAGGAAACGGCGCAAAACGCAACCTGGTCACACCTCAATTTCGCAGTGAAAAATGACCCTTTTTTGGAAAAATGACTAGCTGTAGTTTTTGAACCCTAGCTCTGCGGGCACCTGGGGAAACCTAGCAAACCTATACATTTTTGAAAACTAGACACCCAGGGGAATCCAGGATGGGGTGACTTGACTGCCTCCCACCAGGGTCTGTTACCCAGAATCCCTTGCAAACCTAAAAAATTGGCAAAAAAAACACATTTTCCCCACATTTCGGTCGTGGAAAGTTCCGGAATCTGCGTGGATCCACAAATTTCCACCCACCCCGCGTTCCCCAAAGTCTTACGAGAAAAACGGTACCTCACTTGTGTGGCTCGGCCTAGTGCCCGCGACAGGAAACGGCGCAAAACGCAACCTGGTCACACCTCAATTTCGCAGTGAAAAATGACCCTTTTTTGGACAAATGACTAGCTGTAGTTTTTGAACCCTAGCTCTGCGGGCACCTGGGGAAACCTAGCAAACCTATACATTTTTGAAAACTAGACACCCAGGGGAATCCAGGATGGGGTGACTTGACTGCCTCCCACCAGGGTCTGTTACCCAGAATCCCTTGCAAACCTAAAAAATTGGCAAAAAAAACACATTTTCCCCACATTTCGGTCGTGGAAAGTTCCGGAATCTGCGTGGATCCACAAATTTCCACCCACCCCGCGTTCCCCAGAGTCTTACGAGAAAAACGGTACCTCACTTGTGTGGCTCGGCCTAGTGCCCGCGACAGGAAACGGCGCAAAACGCAACCTGGTCACACCTCAATTTCGCAGTGAAAAATGACCCTTTTTTTGAAAAATGACTAGCTGTAGTTTTTGAACCCTAGCTCTGCGGGCACCTGGGGAAACCTAGCAAACCTATACATTTTTGAAAACTAGACACCCAGGGGAATCCAGGATGGGGTGACTTGACTGCCTCCCACCAGGGTCTGTTACCCAGAATCCCTTGCAAACCTAAAAAATTGGCAAAAAAACCACATTTTCCCCACAATTCTGTCGTGGAAAGTTCCGGAATCTGCGTGGATCCACAAATTTCCACCCACCCCGCGTTCCCCAAAGTCTTACGAGAAAAACGGTACCTCACTTGTGTGGGCCGGCCTAGTGCCCGTGACAGGAAACGGCGCAAAACGCAACCTGGTCACACCTCAATTTCGCAGTGAAAAATGACCCTTTTTTGGACAAATGACTAGCTGTAGTTTTTGAACCCTAGCTCTGCGGGCACCTGGGGAAACCTAGCAAACCTATACATTTTTGAAAACTAGACACCCAGGGGAATCCAGGATGGGGTGACTTGACTGCCTCCCACCAGGGTCTGTTACCCAGAATCCCTTGCAAACCTAAAAAATTGGCAAAAAAAACACATTTTCCCCACATTTCTGTCGTGGAAAGTTCCGGAATCTGCGTGGATCCACAAATTTCCACCCACCCCGCGTTCCCCAAAGTCTTACGAGAAAAACGGTACCTCACTTGTGTGGGTCGGCCTAGTGCCCGCAACAGGAAACGGCGCAAAACGCAACCTGGTCACACCTCAATTTCGCAGTGAAAAATGACCCTTTTTTGGAAAAATGACTAGCTGTAGTTTTTGAACCCTAGCTCTGCGGGCACCTGGGGAAACCTAGCAAACCTATACATTTTTGAAAACTAGACACCCAGGGGAATCCAGGATGGGGTGACTTGACTGCCTCCCACCAGGGTCTGTTACCCAGAATCCCTTGCAAACCTAAAAAATTGGCAAAAAAACCACATTTTCCCCACATTTCGGTCGTGGAAAGTTCCGGAATCTGCGTGGATCCACAAATTTCCACCCACCCCGCATTCCCCAAAGTCTTACGAGAAAAACGGTACCTCACTTGTGTGGCTCGGCCTAGTGCCCGCGACAGGAAACGGCGCAAAACGCAACCTGGTCACACCTCAATTTTGCAGTGAAAAATGACCCTTTTTTGGACAAATGACTAGCTGTAGTTTTTGAACCCTAGCTCTGCGGGCACCTGGGGAAACCTAGCAAACCTATACATTTTTGAAAACTAGACACCCAGGGGAATCCAGGATGGGGTGACTTGACTGCCTCCCACCAGGGTCTGTTACCCAGAATCCCTTGCAAACCTAAAAAATTGGCAAAAAAAACACATTTTCCCCACATTTCGGTCGTGGAAAGTTCCAGAATCTGCATGGATCCACAAATTTCCACCCACCCCGCGTTCCCCAGAGTCTTACGAGAAAAACGGTACCTCACTTGTGTGGCTCGGACTAGTGCCCGCGACAGGAAACGGCGCAAAACGCAACCTGGTCACACCTCAATTTCGCAGTGAAAAATGACCCTTTTTTGGACAAATGACTAGCTGTAGTTTTTGAACCCTAGCTCTGCGGGCACCTGGGGAAACCTAGCAAACCTATACATTTTTGAAAACTAGACACCCAGGGGAATCCAGGATGGGGTGACTTGACTGCCTCCCACCAGGGTCTGTTACCCAGAATCCCTTGCAAACCTAAAAAATTGGCAAAAAAAACACATTTTCCCCACATTTCGGTCGTGGAAAGTTCCGGAATCTGCGTGGATCCACAAATTTCCACCCACCCCGCGTTCCCCAAAGTCTTACGAGAAAAACGGTACCTCACTTGTGTGGGTCGGCCTAGTGCCCGCAACAGGAAACGGCGCAAAACGCAACCTGGTCACACCTCAATTTCGCAGTGAAAAATGACCCTTTTTTGGAAAAATGACTAGCTGTAGTTTTTGAACCCTAGCTCTGCGGGCACCTGGGGAAACCTAGCAAACCTATACATTTTTGAAAACTAGACACCCAGGGGAATCCAGGATGGGGTGACTTGACTGCCTCCCACCAGGGTCTGTTACCCAGAATCCCTTGCAAACCTAAAAAATTGGCAAAAAAAACACATTTTCCCCACATTTCGGTCGTGGAAAGTTCCGGAATCTGCGTGGATCCACAAATTTCCACCCACCCCGCGTTCCCCAAAGTCTTACGAGAAAAACGGTACCTCACTTGTGTGGCTCGGCCTAGTGCCCGCGACAGGAAACGGCGCAAAACGCAACCTGGTCACACCTCAATTTCGCAGTGAAAAATGACCCTTTTTTGGACAAATGACTAGCTGTAGTTTTTGAACCCTAGCTCTGCGGGCACCTGGGGAAACCTAGCAAACCTATACATTTTTGAAAACTAGACACCCAGGGGAATCCAGGATGGGGTGACTTGACTGCCTCCCACCAGGGTCTGTTACCCAGAATCCCTTGCAAACCTAAAAAATTGGCAAAAAAAACACATTTTCCCCACATTTCGGTCGTGGAAAGTTCCGGAATCTGCGTGGATCCACAAATTTCCACCCACCCCGCGTTCCCCAGAGTCTTACGAGAAAAACGGTACCTCACTTGTGTGGCTCGGCCTAGTGCCCGCGACAGGAAACGGCGCAAAACGCAACCTGGTCACACCTCAATTTCGCAGTGAAAAATGACCCTTTTTTGGAAAAATGACTAGCTGTAGTTTTTGAACCCTAGCTCTGCGGGCACCTGGGGAAACCTAGCAAACCTATACATTTTTGAAAACTAGACACCCAGGGGAATCCAGGATGGGGTGACTTGACTGCCTCCCACCAGGGTCTGTTACCCAGAATCCCTTGCAAACCTAAAAAATTGGCAAAAAAAACACATTTTCCCCACATTTCGGTCGTGGAAAGTTCCGGAATCTGTGTGGATCCACAAATTTCCACCCACCCCGCGTTCCCCAAAGTCTTACGAGAAAAACGGTACCTCACTTGTGTGGCTCGGCCTAGTGCCCGCGACAGGAAACGGCGCAAAACGCAACCTGGTCACACCTCAATTTCGCAGTGAAAAATGACCCTTTTTTGGAAAAATGACTAGCTGTAGTTTTTGAACCCTAGCTCTGCGGGCACCTGGGGAAACCTAGCAAACCTATACATTTTTGAAAACTAGACACCCAGGGGAATCCAGGATGGGGTGACTTGACTGCCTCCCACCAGGGTCTGTTACCCAGAATCCCTTGCAAACCTAAAAAATTGGCAAAAAAAACACATTTTCCCCACATTTCGGTCGTGGAAAGTTCCGGAATCTGTGTGGATCCACAAATTTCCACCCA
This sequence comes from Triturus cristatus, assembly GCF_964204655.1. Taxonomy (NCBI): domain Eukaryota; kingdom Metazoa; phylum Chordata; class Amphibia; order Caudata; family Salamandridae; genus Triturus; species Triturus cristatus. Next base: position 748,185,115 of record NC_140592.1, read on the forward strand.
CCCCGCGTTCCCCAAAGTCTTACGAGAAAAACGGTACCTCACTTGTGTGGCTCGGCCTAGTGCCTGCGACAGGAAACGGCGCAAAACGCAACCTGGTCACACCTCAATTTCGCAGTGAAAAATGACCCTTTTTTGGAAAAATGACTAGCTGTAGTTTTTGAACCCTAGCTCTGCGGGCACCTGGGGAAACCTAGCAAACCTATACATTTTTGAAAACTAGACACCCAGGGGAATCCAGGATGGGGTGACTTGACTGCCTCCCACCAGGGTCTGTTACCCAGAATCCCTTGCAAACCTAAAAAATTGGCAAAAAAAACACATTTTCCCCACATTTCGGTCGTGGAAAGTTCCGGAATCTGCGTGGATCCACAAATTTCCACCCACCCCGCGTTCCCCAAAGTCTTACGAGAAAAACGGTACCTCACTTGTGTGGATCGGCCTAGTGCCCGCGACAGGAAACGGCACAAAACGCAACCTGGTCACACCTTAATTTCGCAGTGAAAAATGACCCTTTTTTGGAAAAATGACTAGCTGTAGTTTTTGAACCCTAGCTCTGCGGGCACCTGGGGAAACCTAGCAAACCTATACATTTTTGAAAACTAGACACCCAGGGGAATCCAGGATGGGGTGACTTGACTGCCTCCCACCAGGGTCTGTTACCCAGAATCCCTTGCAAACCTAAAAAATTGGCAAAAAAAACACATTTTCCCCACAAATCTGTCGTGGAAAGTTCCGGAATCTGCGTGGATCCACAAATTTCCACCCACCCCGCGTTCCCCAAAGTCTTACGAGAAAAACGGTACCTCACTTGTGTGGCTCGGCCTAGTGCCCGCGACAGGAAACGGCGCAAAACGCAACCTGGTCACACCTCAATTTCGCAGTGAAAAATGACCCTTTTTTGGACAAATGACTAGCTGTAGTTTTTGAACCCTAGCTCTGCGGGCACCTGGGGAAACCTAGCAAACCTATACATTTTTGAAAACTAGACACCCAGGGGAATCCAGGATGGGGTGACTTGACTGCCTCCCACCAGGGTCTGTTACCCAGAATCCCTTGCAAACCTAAAAAATTGGCAAAAAAAACACATTTTCCCCACATTTCTGTCGTGGAAAGTTCCGGAATCTGCGTGGATCCACAAATTTCCACCCACCCCGCGTTCCCCAAAGTCTTACGAGAAAAACGGTACCTCACTTGTGTGGGTCGGCCTAGTGCCCGCAACAGGAAACGGCGCAAAACGCAACCTGGTCACACCTCAATTTCGCAGTGAAAAATGACCCTTTTTTGGACAAATGACTAGCTGTAGTTTTTGAACCCTAGCTCTGCGGGCACCTGGGTAAACCTAGCAAACCTATACATTTTTTAAAACTAGACACCCAGGGGAATCCAGGATGGGGTGACTTGACTGCCTCCCACCAGGGTCTGTTACCCAGAATCCCTTGCAAACCTAAAAAATTGGCAAAAAAAACACATTTTCCCCACAAATCTGTCGTGGAAAGTTCCGGAATCTGCGTGGATCCACAAATTTCCGCCCACCCCGCGTTCCCCAAAGTCTTACGAGAAAAACGGTACCTCACTTGTGTGGATCGGCCTAGTGCCCGCGACAGGAAACGGCGCAAAACGCAACCTGGTCACACCTCAATTTCGCAGTGAAAAATGACCCTTTTTTGGACAAATGACTAGCTGTAGTTTTTGAACCCTAGCTCTGAGGGCACCTGGGGAAACCTAGCAAACCTATACATTTTTGAAAACTAGACACCCAGGGGAATCCAGGATGGGGTGACTTGACTGCCTCCCACCAGGGTCTGTTACCCAGAATCCCTTGCAAACCTAAATAATTGGCAAAAAAAACACATTTTCCCCACATTTCTGTCGTGGAAAGTTCCGGAATCTGCGTGGATCCACAAATTTCCACCCACCCCGCGTTCCCCAAAGTCTTACGAGAAAAACGGTACCTCTTTTGTGTGGGTCGGCCTAGTGCCCGCAACAGGAAACGGCGCAAAACGCAACCTGGTCACACCTCAATTTCGCAGTGAAAAATGACCCTTTTTTGGACAAATGACTAGCTGTAGTTTTTGAACCCTAGCTCTGCGGGCACCTGGGTAAACCTAGCAAACCTATACATTTTTGACAACTAGACACCCAGGGGAATCCAGGATGGGGTGACTTGACTGCCTCCCACCAGGGTCTGTTACCCAGAATCCCTTGCAAACCTAAAAAATTGGCAAAAAAAACACATTTTCCCCACATTTCTGTCGTGGAAAGTTCCGGAATCTGCGTGGATCCACAAATTTCCACCCACCCTGCGTTCCCCAAAGTCTTTAGAGAAAAACGGTACCTCACTTGTGTGGCTCGGCCTAGTGCCCGCGACAGGAAACGGCGCAAAACATAGTGAGGTGACATCAAAATTGCCTATCTCAAAACCACCTGGTTTTGCAAGGGGGGTCTCTTGGCTTTTTGGCCCTGGGCACGGCGGCCATCTAGGGAAACCTACCAAACCCACGCATTTCTGAAAACTAGACACCCGGCGGCTTCCAGGGAGGTATGGCTTGCGTGGATCCCCCAACGTTTCCTTACCCAGAATCCCCAGCAAACCTCAATTTTTGCTGAAAAAATCACTTTTTTCACACATTTTGGGGTGGGAAAGTAGTGGCATCACCGGGCTCACACAAATTTACCACCACCCAGCGTTCCCCCAGGTCTCCCAGTAAAAATGGTGCCTCACTTGTGTGGGAGGCCCAAGTACCCGCCGCAGGCAAGGGCCCAAAACGCAGTGAGGCGACATCAAAAGGGCCTGTCGCAAAACCACCTGGTTTTGCAAGGGGGGTCACTTGGGTTTTTGGCCCGGTGCTCGGCGGCCATCTAGGGAAACCTACCAAACCAACGCATTTCTGAAAACTAGACACCCGGCGGCTTCCAGGGAGGTATGGCTTGCGTGGATCCCCCAACCTTTCCTTACCCAGAATCCCCTGCAAACCTCAATTTTTGCTGGAAAAAGCACTTTTTTCACACATTTTGGGGTGGGAAAGTAGTGGCATCACCGGGCTCACACAAATTTACCACCACCCAGCGTTCCCCCAGGTCTCCCGGTAAAAATGGTGCCTCACTTGTGTGGGAGGCCCAAGTACCCGCCGCAGGCAAGGGCCCAAAACGCAGTGAGGAGACATCAAAAGGGCCTGTCGCAAAACCACCTGGTTTTGCAACGGGGGTCACTTGGGTTTTTGGCCCGGTGCTCGGCGGCCATCTAGGGAAACCTACCAAACCCACGCATTTCTGAAAACTAGACACCCGGCGGCTTCCAGGGAGGTATGGCTTGCGTGGATCCCCCAACGTTTCCTTACCCAGAATCCCCAGCAAACCTCAATTTTTGCTGAAAAAATCACTTTTTTCACACATTTTGGGGTGGGAAAGTAGTGGCATCACCGGGCTCACACAAATTTACCACCACCCAGCGTTCCCCCAGGTCTCCCGGTAAAAATGGTGCCTCACTTGTGTGGGAGGCCCAAGTACCCGCCGCAGGCAAGGGCCCAAAACGCAGTGAGGCGACATCAAAAGGGCCTGTCGCAAAACCACCTGGTTTTGCAAGGGGGGTCACTTGTGTTTTTGGCCCGGTGCTCGGCGGCCATCTAGGGAAACCTACCAAACCCACACATTTCTGAAAACTAGACACCCGGCGGCTTCCAGGGAGGTATGGCTTGCGTGGATCCCCCAACGTTTCCTTACCCAGAATCCCCTGCAAACCTCAATTTTTGCTGGAAAAAGCACTTTTTTCAAACATTTTGGGGTGGGAAAGTAGTTGCATCACCGGGCTCACACAAATTTACCACCACCCAGCGTTCCCCCAGGTCTCCCGGTAAAAATGGTGCCTCACTTGTGTGGGAGGCCCAAGTACCCGCCGCAGGCAAGGGCCCAAAACGCAGTGAGGCGACATCAAAAGGGCCTGTCGCAAAACCACCTGGTTTTGCAAGGGGGGTCACTTGGGTTTTTGGCCCGGTGCTCGGCGGCCATCTAGGGAAACCTACCAAACCCACGCATTTCTGAAAACTAGACACCCGGCGGCTTCCAGGGAGGTATGGCTTGCGTGGATCCCCCAACGTTTCCTTACCCAGAATCCCCTGCAAACCTCAATTTTTGCTGGAAAAAGCACTTTTTTCACACATTTTGGGGTGGGAAAGTAGTGGCATCACCGGGCTCACACAAATTTAACACCACCCAGCGTTCCCCCAGGTCTCCCGGTAAAAATGGTGCCTCACTTGTGTGGGAGGCCCAAGTACCCGTCGCAGGCAAGGGCCCAAAACGCAGTGAGGCGACATCAAAAGGGCCTGTCGCAAAACCACCTGGTTTTGCAAGGGGGGTCACTTGGGTTTTTGGCCCGGTGCTCGGCGGCCATCTAGGGAAACCTACCAAACCCACGCATTTCTGAAAACTAGACACCCGGCGGCTTCCAGGGAGGTATGGCTTGCGTGGATCCCCCAACGTTTCCTTACCCAGAATCCCCTGCAAACCTCAATTTTTGCTGGAAAAAGCACTTTTTTCACACATTTTGGGGTGGGAAAGTAGTGGCATCACCGGGCTCACACAAATTTACCACCACCCAGCGTTCCCCCAGGTCTCCCGGTAAAAATGGTGCCTCACTTGTGTGGGAGGCCCAAGTACCCGCCGCAGGCAAGGGCCCAAAACGCAGTGAGGCGACATCAAAAGGGCCTGTCGCAAAACCACCTGGTTTTGCAAGGGGGGTCACTTGGGTTTTTGGCCCGGTGCTCGGCGGCCATCTAGGGAAACCTACCAAACCCACACATTTCTGAAAACTAGACACCCGGCGGCTTCCAGGGAGGTATGGCTTGCGTGGATCCCCCAACGTTTCCTTACCCAGAATCCCCTGCAAACCTCAATTTTTGCTGGAAAAATTACTTTTTTCACACATTTTGGGGTGGGAAAGTAGTGGCATCACCGGGCTCACACAAATTTACCACCACCCAGCGTTCCCCCAGGTCTCCCGGTAAAAATGGTGCCTCACTTGTGTGGGAGGCCCAAGTACCCGCGGCAGGCAAGGACAACAAACGTAGTGAGGCGACATTTGGGATAGGCAATGTTGATGTCGCCTCACTACGTTTGTTGTCCTTGCCTGCCGCGGGTACTTGGGCCTCCCACACAAGTGAGGCACCATTTTTACCGGGAGACCTGGGGGAACGCTGGGTGGTGGTAAATTTGTGTGAGCCCGGTGATGCCACTACTTTCCCACCCCAAAATGTGTGAAAAAAGTGATTTTTCCAGCAAAAATTGAGGTTTGCAGGGGATTCTGGGTAAGGAAACGTTGGGGGATCCACGCAAGCCATACCTCCCTGGAAGCCGCCGGGTGTCTAGTTTTCAGAAATGTGTGGGTTTGGTAGGTTTCCCTAGATGGCCGCCGAGCACCGGGCCAAAAACCCAAGTGACCCCCCTTGCAAAACCAGGTGGTTTTGCGACAGGCCCTTTTGATGTCGCCTCACTGCGTTTTGGGCCCTTGCCTGCGGCGGGTACTTGGGCCTCCCACACAAGTGAGGCACCATTTTTACCGGGAGACCTGGGGGAACGCTGGGTGGTGGTAAATTTGTGTGAGCCCGGTGATGCCACTACTTTCCCACCCCAAAATGTGTGAAAAAAGTGATTTTTCCAGCAAAAATTGAGGTTTGCAGGGGATTCTGGGTAAGGAAACGTTGGGGGATCCACGCAAGCCATACCTCCCTGGAAGCCGCCGGGTGTCTAGTTTTCAGAAATGTGTGGGTTTGGTAGGTTTCCCTAGATGGCCGCCGAGCACCGGGCCAAAAACACAAGTGACCCCCCTTGCAAAACCAGGTGGTTTTGCGACAGGCCCTTTTGATGTCGCCTCACTGCGTTTTGGGCCCTTGCCTGCGGCGGGTACTTGGGCCTCCCACACAAGTGAGGCACCATTTTTACCGGGAGACCTGGGGGAACGCTGGGTGGTGGTAAATTTGTGTGAGCCCGGTGATGCCACTACTTTCCCACCCCAAAATGTGTGAAAAAAGTGATTTTTTCAGCAAAAATTGAGGTTTGCTGGGGATTCAGGGTAAGGAAACGTTGGGGGATCCACGCAAGCCATACCTCCCTGGAAGCCGCCGGGTGTCTAGTTTTCAGAAATGGTGGATTTGGTAGGTTTCCCTAGATGGCCGCCGAGCACGGGCCAAAAAGACAGTTGACCCCCTTGCAAAACAAGAAAGTTTCGACATTGTTTCTACAACGTGAGAATTTTGGAACAAAATTGCATGGACAATGTGATCGATATTTTGAGGTTTGCAGGACATTGAGGATAAAAAACCTTTTTGAAATTCACAAGAGAGACATCACCATGAACTCCCATGGGTTTACCACAATATCTACAGTCGGTGGGTTATTTTTACATGGAACATACACTTTGGCAGAGAAACTAAACAGACAAAGAATCCTGCACAGCCACCTATTCCTCAAACACACACACATACTGGTTGGATTTGGCACGAGGGCGAGTGATGGTTCAGTATATTAAATTTTATTAACAAGAGATTTCACAAAAATGAAATGCACTGTCAATAATTCAATGGAGAAAAAACTGAACCAATGACTCGCAGCTCGTGAGCTGTAAAGCCACGGCAAGGCACCAACTGCTTTACAGGCCATTCACACATCTTTCATACGTGATACACACAAGACCATTCACACCACCAGGCACAAAAAAAACACATTACAAAATTCACAAAAGGGACAAGGTACACCCTGCTTCAGAAAGGCAAATATTACTGCACAGCCATATAAACCTCAAGCACACACACATACTGGTTGGATTTGGCACGAGAGTGAGTGATGGTTTAGAATATACAATTGTATTAGCAAGTGATTTCACAACAATGAAATGCACTGTTAATAATTGAAAGGGCGAGAAACTGAACCATTGACTCACAGTTCGTGAGCTGTAAAGCCACGACAAGGCACCAACCTCTTTACAGGCCATTCATACACCTTTCATACGCGTGAGACATACAAAACCATTCATACCGCCAGCCGCGGGCCCATCACATAAGAAAACTCCCACCAACACACAGCGCCATTCAAGGGCCCATCACTTTCACACGCCCACATTCCTGAAACAGAAACTACACAAGTAGATGGATTGCGTGGAGTGGCACTCAGCTAGCAGTGTGTGTAGTGACCAGCAGCAAGTCACTACTCACACAGCCAGCCGAGCGCCAGTCCACGCACACCGCTAGCCGAGCACCAGTTCACGCACACCGCCAGCTAAACACCAGTCCACGCACACCGCCAGCCAAGCACCAGTCCACGCACACCGCCAGCCAAGCACCAGTCCACGCACACCGCCAGCCAAGCACCAGTCCACGCACACCGCCAGCCAAGCACCAGTCCACGCACACCGCCAGCCAAGCACCAGTCCACGCACACCGCCAGCCAAGCACCAGTCCACGCACACCGCCAGCCAAGCACCAGTCCACACACACCGCCAGCCAAGCACCAGTCCACGCACACCGCCGGCCAAGCACCAGTCCACACACACCGCCAGCCAAGCACCAGGCCACGCACGCCAACAGCCAAGCACCAGTCCACGCACACCGCCAGCCAAGCACCATTCCACGTACACCGCCAAAGAAGTGCCAGTCCACACACACTGCCAACACATTTAGGATTTTTTTAGCCAAAAATAAAAACACAAACAAATCACAAATACATAAAAATCTACAAACACAAAATCAGAAACTTAACACATTGCACTAAAGCCAACCTGGAAACAGAATCACATTTTCCAAAGAAAACAAACCAATCAGTTAACTTTACCACTCATGATTGCTCCCAAAACTTCTTTTGGGTATGGTACGCTCTAAAACAAGCAGGGACACACAGCCCAGGTTTAGATGGACAGTCGGAGCAGTACATACGAGTCTCCTTCCGCTTATCTCTTCGCCAACAGACTCTACATCTCCTAGTGGGAAAATCTTTTGCCGGTGTGGGAGGGATGAAATCAGGAAAGTGGCGATCTTTCAATCGAACCACATCCTCCACCACTCCAAATCTAGGAACACTTGCCTGTTCCACAACAACAAGGCTAGCTATCACAGAGTGCTGAAACTGAATAAATGTCAACTTTGACGCAGGAGAACACTCCTTGAACACAATAAAAGCATTGAACATTGCTAATTCGAAGAAATGGATGGCCAACTTCTTATACCAAACATAAACCTTACGAATAGCAGAGTAAGGTTCCAACCTCTGATCTACTCTGTCAACACCACCCATGTGCTTATTGTAGTCTAGAATGCACACAGGTTTGCGCACTTCAGCAACCTGACCCCAAACAGCCACAGGTGAAGTACTCTCATCATGGATGGTAGTCAGCATGTACACATCCCTCCTGTCCACAAATTTCACAGCTAGTAGTTCATCACTACGCAAGGAACTGCACTGCCCCCTCTGAAGTTTTTTGCAAACAAGCTCTTTCGGATAAGCTTTACGGTTAGAGCGGATTGTGCCACATGCAAAAGTGTCCACTTTATACAATTCCTTAAATAATTGCACAGCAGTATAGAAGTTATCCAGGTACAAATGGTGGCCTCTGTTAAACAGTCTCCTAGCAAGATCCCACACAATTTTCTCTGCAACTCCAAAAGTGGACGGACATCCTGGGGGGTCAATGGCAGAATCTCTACCAGTATACACACGAAAATTAAATACATATCCTGTCCTACTCTCAGACAACATATACAGCTTAATTCCATAGCGTGCCCTCTTGCTAGGGATGTACTGCCTAAAAACCAAACGGCCCTTGAACAAGACCAAAGACTCATCAATAGATATTTCTTTCCCGGGAGTATAGATCTCAGAAAACCGATCCACAAAGTGATCAAGAACGGGCCGAATCTTAAAAAGACGGTCACAGTCAGGGTGATCTCGTGGCAACGCCATTGAATTATCAACAAAATGCAGCATACGTAGCAAAAGTAAATACCGATTACGAGTCATAACTGCAGGAAATATGGCAGTTGCCAACAAGGGGCTAGTAGACCAATATGAAGCCAAGGTTGGCTTCCTTACCACACCCATCAATAAAGTCAAACCCAAAAACTTCTTAATCTCTTCCAGATATGTGGGAGTCCACCGGGTAGCTCTAGACTGGGGCCTAAGTTTGTCACTGTTGATCCTCAAAAACTGTTCAGCATACAAATTCGTCTGCTCAACAATCTCACCCAAAAATACATCATCCATAAACAACTGAAAAAACTGAATAGGCAAAAAGTTTTCACAATTCACTGTACACCCTGCAACACCACTAAAGGCAGGCAACACCGGCTGCACCATGTTTGGATCAACCCAAAGTCCAGCACTTCCAGTAGGAAGCCTAGCAGCCTCAGACTGCAATCCAGATGCCTCTTGCACCATCGGCACAGCAGTTTCCTCCTCTAAGACAGGCACTTCATCCGCACTGAGAGTTGCTTCATCCACACCAAGAGTACCTTCATCTGCACTGAGAGTACCTTCATCATCCGATGATTCCATGTTGAGTGAAAACTCACTGCCAGAATCTTCCCCTCCCTCCTCTCCCTCAGACGCACTGTCAGTCTCATAATCATGATCAGAGGAAGATTCAAGAAGCATACCGACCACCTGTTGAGCAGTCATTCTACGGCTAGCCATATTGCTTACTAATAAATGTAACTTGTCAACAACAACAAACTCTTTGTAAAATAAGTAATAAGCAAAAAACACCTTTATCAAAAACTCAAATATACTCCAAAACAATACCACTCACTTGCCAGAGGCAGCAAAACTACTCACCACCACCTACTCTGTACAGACACAGTATGGATCAACAATATCCCACTAAAAAAGAAAGAGAAAAACAATTACACATAAGACTATGCAAAACACATCGCAAAGATTTTCATACTCAAACCACTAACTAAATATGCCGCCATTATGACATCACTTACAAAAAAAAACATTCGGACATTACATTATTACTCATTTGGTGTAAATACAACAACAAAAAAATTCTTACCAACACAATGCAACTACACAAAACTGCAGAACAGCCACCGTTGAAAAGCTTTAGTCTAGAAAAAAAAGAGGAAAAAAAACTTTATTGTAACATATACATATAATGCTCTAGACCATCACGTACTGCGCAAAATGTTTTGCTTGACCCTCCCACTTTCAAAAAGGAAAGATTGATGGCCCAATCCTTTACAAGCAACGCGGCAAGATTCTGGAACTGAGCCTCAGCTCCGGACCACCCCCTCCCTCTTCCCAGTCCTTCAAAACTAACCTCAAATTTCTCCTCCTGCAAAGACACTTCCAAACTTAATTCACACCCTCTCCATTGTGTGAAGTAAGTCTTTAAATTATAGGAAATTCTGTTCTCCATGCCCGTAGAAGTGCCTACCCAGTGTGTTCCTGTGTTTTGCGTGTCTGCCATTTATTGCACTTTTATACCTCTAGTCTTAGCACAAGCAGGTGTAATGTAGTGGTGTCAACTTACAAAGAGTATAAAGTACAACCATGGTGCACATTGTGTTTTCCAATTCACCCATCAACCAGGTATTGCAGTACCTACAGAAATGGTAACCTCTCCCACCCTAGAAACAACAATGCTGTTCAAAGGAAGACGAGAAAATGAAAGTAGCAAAACACTGGCAAACTCTGACGCTGGTGTACTTGGATGCAAATGAAATCAATCTGGCCACTTTGCAACCCCTCTGTCTTACATTATTTCGCCCCCCCTGGAAACAACAATGCTGTTCAAAGTTAGATGAGAAAACGAAAGTAGCAATACACTGGCAAACTCTGAAGCTGGTGTACTTGGATGCAAATAAAAACAATCTGGCAACTTGGCAACCCCTAAGTCTTACTTTATTTCGCCCCCCCTGGGAACAACAATACTGTTCAAAGTTAGGCGAAAAAACTAAAGACGCACTGCACTGGCAAACTCTGATGCTGGTGTGCTTGGATGCAAATAAAATCAATCTGGCCACTTTGCAATCCCTCTGTCTAACTTTACTTCGCCCCCCCTGGGAACAACAATACTGTTCAAAGTTAGGCGAGAAAACTAAAGACGCACTGCACTGGCAATCTCTGATGCTGGTGTGCTTGGATGCAAATAAAATCAATCTGGCAACTTTGCAATCCCTCTGTCTAACTTTATTTCGCCCCCCCTGGGAACAACAATACTGTTCAAAGTTAGGCGAGAAAACTAAAGACGCACTGCACTGGCAAACTCTGATGCTGGTGTGCTTGGATGCAAATAAAATCAATCTGGCCACTTTGCAATCCCTCTGTCTAACTTTATTTCGCCCCCCCTGGGAACAACAATACTGTTCAAAGTTAGGCGAGAAAACTAAAGACGCACTGCACTGGCAAACTCTGATAATGGTGTGCTTGGATGCAAATAAAATCAATCTGGCCACTTTGCAATCCCTCTGTCTAACTTTTATTTCGCCCCCCCTGTGAACAACAATACTGTTCAAAGTTAGGCGAGAAAACTAAAGACGCACTGCACTGGCAAACTCTGATGCTGGTGTGCTTGGATGCAAATAAAATCAATCTGGCCACTTTGCAATCCCTCTGTCTAACTTTTATTTCGCCCCCCCTGTGAACAACAATACTGTTCAAAGTTAGGCGAGAAAACTAAAGACGCACTGCACTGGCAAACTCTGATGCTGGTGTGCTTGGATGCAAATAAAATCAATCTGGCCACTTTGCAATCCCTCTGTCTAACTTTATTTCGCCCCCCCTGGGAACAACAATACTGTTCAAAGTTAGGCGAGAAAACTAAAGACGCACTGCACTGGCAAACTCTGATGCTGGTGTGCTTGGATGCAAATAAAATCAATCTGGCCACTTTGCAATCCCTCTGTCTAACTTTATTTCGCCCCACCCTGAGAACAACAATACTGTTCAAAGTTAGGCGAAAAAACTATAGACGCACTGCACTGGCAAACTCTGATGCTGGTGTGCTTTGGTAAAAATAAAATAAATCTGGCCACTTTGCAATCCCTCTGTCTAACTTTATTTCACCCCCCCAGGGAACAACAATACTGGTCAAAGTTAGGCGAGAAAACTAAAGACGCACTGCACTGGCAAACTCTGATGCTGGTGTGCTTTGTTGCAAATAAAATCAATCTGGCCACTTTGCAATCCCTCTGTCTAACTTTATTTCGCCCCCCCAGGGAACAACAATACTGGTCAAAGTTAGGCGAGAAAACTAAAGACGCACTGCACTGGCAAACTCTGATGCTGGTGTGCTTTGGTGCAAATAAAATCAATCTGGCCACTTTGCAATCCCTCTGTCTAACTTTATTTCGCCCCCCCTGGGAACAACAATACTGTTCAAAGTTAGGCGAGAAAACTAAAGACGCACTGCACTGGCAAACTCTGATGCTGGTGTGCTTGGATGCAAATAAAATCAATCTGGCCACTTTGCAATCCCTCTGTCTAAATTTATTTTGCCCCCCCCTGGGAACAACAATACTGTTCAAAGTTAGGCGAGAAAACTAAAGACGCACTGCACTGGCAAACTCTGATGCTGGTGTGCTTGGATGCAAATAAAATCAATCTGGCCACTTTGCAATCCCTCTGTCTAACTTTATTTCGCCCCCCCCTGGGAACAACAATACTGTTCAAAGTTAGGCGAAAAAACTAAAGACGCACTGCACTGGCAAACTCTGATGCTGGTGTGCTTTGGTGCAAATAAAATCAATCTGGCCACTTTGCAATCCCTCTGTCTAACTTTATTTCGCCCCCCCCTGGGAACAACAATACTGTTCAAAGTTAGGCGAAAAAACTAAAGACGCACTGCACTGGCAAACTCTGATGCTGGTGTGCTTGGATGCAAATAAAATCAATCTGGCCACTTTGCAATCCCTCTGTCTAATTTTATTTCGCCCCCCCTGGGAACAACAATACTGTTCAAAGTTAGGTGAAAAAACTAAAGATGCACTGCACTGGCAAACTCTGATGCTGGTGTGCTTGGATGCAAATAAAATCAATCTGGCCACTTTGCAATCCCTCTGTCTAACTTTATTTCGTCCCCCCTGGGAACAACAATACTGTTCAAAGTTAGGCGAAAAAACTAAAGACGCACTGCACTGGCAAACTCAGATGCTGGTGTGCTTGGATGCAAATAAAATCAATCTGGCCACTTTGCAATCCCTCTGTCTAACTTTATTTCGCCCCCCCTGGGAACAACAATACTGTTCAAAGTTAGGCGAGAAAACTAAAGACGCACTGCACTGGCAAACTCTGATGCTGGTGTGCTTGGATGCAAATAAAATCAATCTGGCCACTTTGCAATCCCTCTGTCTAACTTTATTTCGCCCCCCCTGGGAACAACAATACTGTTCAAAGTTAGGCGAGAAAACTAAAGACGCACTGCACTGGCAAACTCTGATGCTGGTGTGCTTGGATGCAAATAAAATCAATCTGGCCACTTTGCAATCCCTCTGTCTAACTTTATTTCGCCCCCCCTGGGAACAACAATACTGTTCAAAGTTAGGCGAAAAAACTAAAGACGCACTGCACTGGCAAAATCTGATGCTGGTGTGCTTGGATGCAAATAAAATCAATCTGGCCACTTTGCAATCCCTCTGTCTAACTTTATTTCGCCCCCCCCTGGGAACAACAATACTGTTCAAAGTTAGGCGAAAAAACTAAAGACGCACTGCACTGGCAAACTCAGATGCTGGTGTGCTTGGATGCAAATAAAATCAATCTGGGCACTTTGCAATCCCTCTGTCTAACTTTATTTCGCCCCCCCTGGAAACAAAAATACTGTTCAAAGTTAGGCGAGAAAACTAAAGACGCACTGCACTGGCAAACTCTGATGCAGGTGTGCTTGGATGCAAATAAAATCAATCTGGCCACTTTGCAATCCCTCTATCTAACTTTATTTCGCCCCCCCTGGGAACAACAATACTGTTCAAAGTTAGGTGAAAAAACTAAAGACGCACTGCACTGGCAAACTCTGATGCTGGTGTGCTTGGATGCAAATAAAATCAATCTGGCCACTTTGCAATCCCTCTGTCTAACTTTATTTCGCCCCCCCTGGGAATAACAATACTGTTCAAAGTTAGGCGAGAAAACTAAAGACGCACTGCACTGGCAAACTCTGATGCTGGTGTGCTTGGATGCAAATAAAATCAATCTGGCCACTTAGCAATCCCTCTGTCTAACTTTATTTCGCCCCCCCTGGGAACAACAATACTGTTCAAAGCTGGGCGAGAAAACTAAAGACGCACTGCACTGGCAAACTCTGATGCTGGTGTGCTTGGATGCAAATAAAATCAATCTGGCCACTTTGCAATCCCTCTGTCTAACTTTATTTCGCCCCCCCCTGGGAACAACAATACTGTTCAAAGTTAGGCGAGAAAACTAAAGACGCACTGCACTGGCAAACTCTGATGCTGGTGTGCTTGGATGCAAATAAAAGCAATCTGGCCACTTTGCAATCCCTCTGTCTAACTTTAATTCGCCCCCCCTGGGAACAACAATACTGTTCAAAGTTAGGCGAGAAAACTAAAGACGCACTGCACTGGCAAACTCTGATGCTGGTGTGCTTGGATGCAAATAAAATCAATCTGGCCACTTTGCAATCCCTCTGTCTAACTTTATTTCGCCCCCCCTGGGAACAACAATACTGTTCAAAGTTAGGCGAGAAAACTAAAGACGCACTGCACTGGCAAACTCTGATGCTGGTGTGCATGGATGCAAATAAAATCATTCTGGCCACTTTGCAATCCCTCTGTCTAACTTTATTTCGCCCCCCCTGGGAACAACAATACTGGTCAAAGTTAGGCGAAAAAACTAAAGACGCACTGCACTGGCAAACTCTGATGCTGGTGTGCTTGGGTGCAAATAAAATCAATCTGGCCACTTTGCAATCCCTCAGTCTAACTTTATTTCGCCCCCCCTGGGAACAACAACACTGTTCAAAGGAAGACAAAAAAACGAAAGAAGCACATCACTGGCAAACTCTGATGCTGGTGTACTTGGATGCAAATAAAATCAATCTGGCCACTTTGCAATCCCTCAGTCTAACTTTATTTCGCCCCCCCTGGAAACAACAACAGTGTTCAAAAGAAGACAAAAAAACGAAAGAAGCACATCACTGGCAAACTCTGATGCTGGTGTACTTGGATCCAAATAAAAATAATCTGGCCACTTGGCAACCCCTCTGTCTTACTTTATTTCGCCCACCCAGGGAACAAGAATACTGTTCAAAGTAAGGCTGAGAAAACGAAAGTCGCACTGCACTGGCAAACTCTGATGCTGGTGTGCTTGGATGCAAATGAAATCAATCTGGCCACTTTGCAATCCCTCTGTCTAACTTTACTTTGCCCCCTGGGAACAACAATACAGTTCAAAGGAAGACAAAAAAACGAAAAAAGCACATCACTGGCAAACTCTGATGCTGGTGTACTTGGAAGCAAATAAAATCAATCTGGCCACTTTGCAACCCCTGTCTCACTTTCTTTCGCCCCCCCTTGGTACAACAATGCAGTTCAAAGTTACAGGAGAAAACGAAAGTCACACTGCACTGGCAAACTCGGATGCTGGTGTTTTTATAAGCCAATAAAATCAATCTGGCCACTTTGGAACCCCTAGGACTGACTTTATTACGCCCCCCACCCCCATCCCACGCTAGCAGCACCCCCCAGGTGAAACAGACAAAGAAACGAAAACGAGCGTTTTTTTTTTTTTCGAAATTCGCATCAAATCGCCTGCGCTTTGACGATCAAAGAGCAGAAACAAAGCAGAGATCTCAAAAACCCACTTACACCCCCCCCAACATTGTGCCCCCACCCTACCTAGCGCACACATCCACTGATACCCCCTCCCCAGCCCCAAAACTGACCTTTACTCTCCGACGCGCAGGAAGCAAATGGCTTCCAGCGCCTCGGAGAGCAAAGGGGAAGCCTCCGGTGACGTCAGCGCGGCTCCCGCGCTGACGTCATTGATGACGCGGGCGGGGGGGGGGCGGGGGGAGGCAGGGGAAGGTCTTCCCCTGCCTCCCAAGCAAAAAAAAAAAAGATCGCGGAATCACGGGGGGAGCGCCAGCGCTTCCCCCAAGGGTGGGTCCCATGACGAGCTGGACTCGTCATGGGCACAGCGCGACTGTGCTCCATGACGAGTCCAGCTCGTCATGGGCACTGAAGGGGTTAAGGAAGGTTCATGTTTTATGTCCCTCTTATAGATGTTATCTCACAACAAATAAAGCGCTCTGAAACCTTTGAGTATAGCTAGACCTATATAAAATAATAATAATTGTAACATGGTAATGTTAAAACTAACTTTTCCTAGGAAAGGGCACTAAATAGGAAATGAGTAGGCCTCACAGAAAGAAAAAAAACAAAAAACGATTTTTCCAAAGTAGCAGTAAAATGTGCACATCGGCCTAGAGTTTCAAAAAAGGCTGCTGTGCAAAATGTTACATCACTCTCCTTAGATACATGATATTAAATATTAAAAGCATTCCCATTGTGTGAGTAATTAGTGACTGCTGTATGGGTAAAATGCTAAAATAAAAAGGATAGATTTTGAATGGCTTGGAATGCCTGGGTTTTAATAGAATGAACAGAGCTGACTCCCAGCACCAGCTGCTGCCTTCTCTCCTGAGAAGTGTAGACGCTGACACCTGCCGGTCATAAAACACAGCTACATAAATAAGACAGAGCCAAGCACAGATCGTGGCAACTATGTTTTAAATTTGAATAAAATAGCACATCAAGTAGGGCTCCCAACCACCAAAGGAGGCTATTTAACAGTCCGCCGGCTAAGGGCGCGATCGGATGCAGATATAGAGATGATGGGAGACTGTTATTCTTAGGGCTTCTTCCGCCACCTGGAGTCTGATTATTGAGAACTACTAACCGGATAAACAAATTTTAGCCTATGGAGGGCCGGTGCAAGCAGAGCACCACCTAGTAGGGAGCCTAGACATTGAGTCTCCCAACCATGATCTATTGCAGACCTTATTGACATTCGGACACGTCTGCCACTTGATATCCTGGTTCAATAGGACAACGATTGCCATGACATCTGACAAATTCCCTACATTGCGCACATGATGGGAAACCCTAATTGAAAGACCCTTCATGGGGAAGGAGTGGGAACAGACCCTTGAACGTACAAGCTCATTCACACGAAACACATGCTTTAAATTCAGACAGTTCAACTACTTGCATACTCAATACCTTACGCCCCACAGACTGAACGTCATGCTGCACACGGCTGATCTGCGTTGCCCCAGGTGTGCTCTCGCGTACACAGACTTTGTCCATATGGTGTGGGGCTGTCCAATCATAACTCTCTTCTGGTTTCTAGTCACTACAGACCAAGAAGAAACCCTGAACAGGAACACAGCTCAATAAAGTGGAGATATGCCTGTTAGGCCTATACAAGAGACGCACTGAGAGAAAGGCTGGCACAGGTTTCCAGATCTGGCCTTAGATGTTGCCCGCAGCGACATTGCGCAGCGCTGGAAATCCACTGATGGCCCGCCATACTGCAGGTGGAGGTGCAAATGTCGAGAAGTGGGCAACTGCTGAGGGAGCTGCACTGCGCCCCGAAAAACTAGAGGCATCCGCACAAAACCACTGGCAGAGCAGTGGATGGAGGCAGTGACTAGTCTCCTGGACATGGGACAACGATAATACAGTAAGGTGTGAAATAGCAAAATGACAGATGCCCTTGCCCTATCCCCTTAACGGCTCCCCCTGGAGTAAAACAAGTCCTGTAACTGCTATTGACATCTGGATCTTGATTCCGATTAATTAGCCTATATGTCGTCATGCTTCTGCAGTGGAGACAGACAGCACTTACCGCCGAAACCATGACTCTTTTACTTTGTTTCTCATGAGCCTTATATATTTCTGTTATAGCTGCTTCAGCTACATGACACTGGGTTTATTTACCATGCTTAGAACTAAGAAAATGTATGCCAACACCACGTATCCCTGTGGGATGGAACGCGATGAAGACACTATTGATGGAAGGCAGCGTCGTGATTGGCTAGGGGAGTCTGGGAGCCTTGGTAATTACGGGAGGCAGGATACAGCGCATACGGAAGAGAGGAGGCAGCTGGCGGCCCACAGGTAAGTCATTAAAAAACAAATTTCAATCCCCCTCCTGCCCCCTGCTACCATCCCCTACCAGCCGCCACTGACTGTAGGGGGATGGAAATTGATGTAATCAGAGTAAGCGTTAATACGTGATGCACTGCTATTTATGCCTACCCCACTGGCAAGTTATGTAAAAACCAATAAAGAAAGTTGACTTGCACAAAAGGGAGGTCATTTTTTAAACTTATTTCATCACATGAATATGATTGCTTGGTTCTGCTCGCAATAAGGTGTCACTTAAAGTGTCACACACAAGACAATGAAATGTCACGCTTAAGCACACTAAAAACATATAAATAGTACATGAAATCTTGGCAGCCAAAGACATTGCATCCCTTAGCAGTGGCTCAAAGTTTTAGAAAACCTGGACAGTAGAATCTTGATGTTGGGGCGAACAAAGGGCTATACACAAACATCTCTTTATTCCCTGTATCTCAAAAAGAATAATTACAGCAGGCAAACACACAGGAACTACATTGTCATAACGGGGGCCTAATGAGTTCAGCCCTGACACATAACTAAAATGTTGAGTCTCGTGGAGTGCAGTAAGTAGCCAGCGACAGAAAGGATGGGCAAGTTGGCAACCGCAAGTTGAACGAAAAGACAGCAGGCTTACTTTGGACAATAAATAACATTAGAACCCACATAATCAATAAACCCTAAAACATAGAACTGTTATCAAATAATGATAGCAGCATAAACCCAGCTTAATTCAGCTACAATTGAAACAAGCATTAAAAATGCAATAGGTCTCGCCTTTCATTAAGTTAAAGACATTTGCTTTGCTATGCAATACCATTAGCAAAGCAAATGGCTTTAACTTAATCAAAGACGAGACCTACTGCATTTTCAATGCTTGTTTTGGTAGGCACGGGGAGATTAAGTGATTTGCCCAGAATCACAGGATGTGGATGCGACCCCGAGGCTCAGAACCTTGGTTTCCCAGCTCCAAAGTCGGCAATCTAGCCGTCAGGCCACATCCTCTCACTTGTTCTTTGGACCAAGCTTGGATTTTCACAATCCCTATGAATTCAGTGACATAACTCTGATGGCAGCACCCCCACTCTGAAAACTGTTTGCCTTCCTCCTTAATTCTCCCATTCTGCTTTTCTCTCTCTCTTGTTCTGGGTCAAACAAAAGCCTATGCTGAAAAATAAGCTCTAGTCCCCAATGATGAGCGCCAAGGCCCACCACCTATGCAAATTGAGGACTTCAGGCATTGAGGAGCGGTGTAACATATAGACCTGCTGGCTCTGGATAGCCGGCTCGGCTCGGCTGCCGGCTGGGATCTAACTGCTTGACGGTCTTATCTGGGCTCATCCCTAACTAGGCCTCCCATAATTAAGCTAAACTGCGGCCAAACATGCATCCCAAGATATCTGGTCCGAAACCAATTATGTGAGCAGCTTTTCTTCGGACGTACTCCGTGATTACGGCCCCGTCCAATTTGCAAAAAGACAATCCGAGGCCGTTTGAGGCCACTCCGTGATTACCGCCGCATCCAGGCCAGCACGACCGTCACTCAGCTTCACTCTCAGTTTTCGATGTTTTGTGGTTGCAACGTCATCTCTTGGACAACATGCTTATCAAACTGCACTCGGACCAAACTACTGCTCCTTCTAGTGAGCAGTACTGCAAAATTATTTTTAATGACAACACAGATAACTGGAAAAGTGAAGTATGCGTCATTGCACGCCTTTCTCTGCTGACTAAAACAGGACATGTTGGGGGGTCGCCCTCATGACACGGGGCCTTAGGCACAGAGCAGGTGTGCTGGGCTAAGGACTCGGGGGAGTTCACGAGCAGTGGAGGGCTGTTAGTAGGCCAGAGTGGCCGACTTTGAAGCTGGGTAGCCAGATTCGAGTCTGGCGGGAGGCTCAAACATCCTTTGATTCTGGGTAAATCACTTAATCTCCCCATGCATAAAAATGATAAAATGAATGTGTCCGTCTGTAATTCAACTGGTGCTTATATCAAGTGCTCTGAAAACTTCGGGTCGAGTGCACGCTATATAAAAGTGTAAAAAAAAGTGGAGGGCTGTAAGTAAGGGCAGACAAAGGAGAACAAGTGATATAGGAAGTGCCATGCACGCCCCATGGACGCTCTCTGTTTAAAACGACGGTGGGGGGTGGGGGGGGAGTGTGAATGACTTTAGGCGTGAAGATAGAAAAGGTCAGGAAGGGGGGACAGGAGGATAGATGGTACAAGATAGGGACCTGGAGGAAGAGAATGAGATGGGGCGGAGAATGGGGGTAGTAAGGGGATAGGATGGAACGTGAAGGGAGGGAGAGAAGAAGCGGCAGAGGTGCGGGAGAATCGTTCGGTAAATGGGTGGTGGGAATTGCTGAAAGAAAATGTGAAATTGAGGCAAAACTACAAATTGAAAAGCGAGCGAGAAGCAGATGCAATGAAGCAGGCTGGGGCGGGAAGGAGAACGGAGCATATCAAGGGTGTGGCGGCAGCTCGCGGGAGGGGCAGATCTGACAGCTTCAGGGAAGTGCTCAGATGAGCGGTCCGTGAAGAGCCAGAGCCGGGATCCCGCTGGGTCAAACTGGTTACCAGTGAGAGAAGCGCTGTCCGCTCTCGGTCCCTGCACAGCCGGTGTGAGGGAGGACACTCGATGTAGAAGGACAGCGGTGCAGAGAGCAGAAGACCAGGAGCTGGGAATGCAGGGATGTCAGTCTTTGAGAACACGGACAACTCAGGTAATGCGGATTTGGTAATTCCCTGCCAGGCTGCAACAGCCCCCTATCTAGCAGACTTAGGCGCGGGAATTCTTTCATGTCATGATGCTGCATGATTGTTGCTTGTATAGAGTTATTTCGCAGTTTTAAGCTCATCCTAAGCGCTGATGGGGGGCACAAAAGAGAAAGAGAGATAAGTGCGTGAGAAGACACTCCCATGGAAGCGAGTTTGAAGGTCCAGGAGAAAAACTAGAATATGTGTCCTTGTGTAGCGCAACTGGTGTTCATGTAAAGCGTTCTGATACCCAATACCTTCGGGTGAAGTTCGCGCTATAAAAACAAGGCAGTGTGACGAAGCTTCTGATAAGAAGCTTAGTTGCCATGACAATGGAAAGCTTGGCACAAAATGGCGTCGGACTGTCCACTGTCCGTATGTATGCGCGCATGTTCTTAGGTTTGGATGAATGGCGAGTGCAGCCATCTTTGTCCATCCCTACGCGTGCATCTTAAGCTTTCAGAGAATCGATCGCAAAAAGTACTCGCATGGCGAGGGCAGCGCATGTGGTGCTATCGCCAGGCGAGACCTAAAAATAATGGTTTTTCAGTTTATTTATAAAGTGCAAATATAAAAGCAGATGGAAAATATAAAAGCAGATGGCAAAGAATACCAAAAAGTAGTCTCAGTACCTGGAGGTCTGAGTACCTCTTCTGAGGGTGAAATGTAGGCACCTCAAGTCTTCAAATAGTCTGAAGCCACAAATGCCACATATTATAAATGGTTCAAAAGGATGACTTTATGGACTAAAAAGCTAATCTTTTAAAAGAACTCTTGCCTCCAGAGGAAGCCACTGGAGAGTGCGTCACACAAACATAAGCGTCCCAATCACAAGCCTAGCAGAAGAATGGAATTTAGCCTTAATAGGGGACATCTATTCTCTGAACCCCGCCATCAGACAGCCTTTTCTTCATCCTTACTTGATAATATTAATGCCTGGACAACCATTTTTACTTTAGTCTTTCAAACATGCGATCTGCTCTTGTCATGAGAAATACATTAAAACGGGCAGCTGAGATGTTATTTTTAGTGCACTTTTGCACATTTAGTTTTGGCTGAACTTAAAACCTGAGAGACTTAGGGGTCCATTAATGGTTGGGCGATAATGGGATGGCTGCCAAAAATTTACAGATATCCCCTCTACCCGAGCATCAGTTTCCGAAAGCACAGCAGCTGCCTGCTCTGCTGTTAGAAACACTGGGGCTTATTTACAAGCCCCTTGCGCCACCAGTGTGTCACTTTTAATATGGGAAGAAGTGACGTACCGACGGCGCAAGGGGCCTGTAAATAACCCCCACTATCTCTTCCCTGCCACTACCAGCTGACATAGCATCGTGGTAAAAGGTGGGAGGAAACAAAATATGTCTTCCAAGTGCTGGGAGAACATTCCCAGTGCGTCAAGGGTATTGCCTTTTTGGTTTCCAAAGACAAACACCTGCTTTGGGGGTGTCTTAGGAAATTACAAAAGGCAACCTGTCCAACGTGCTGGTGTGGCATAGCAGAAAGGCCTGTCTTTTTAGGTTGAGCATTCGAGACCTCTTGTATATACTTTAGTATATACTTATATGTGTATGTACTTTGTGGGCTCTGGAGATCATCCCTAGGACTTGTCTGCTTCCACTTAGGGATTTTTTTTCTGTTCAACTGCCTCTATTTAACTGTCTTGATAGAAAACAACCAGTAGAGGTCTGTAAAATACCAGAATTGCTTTCGGCTTGTTTAACTGCCTCTATTTAACTGTTTTGACAGAGAATGACCAGTAGAGGCCAGTAAAGTACCAAAATAGCTTAGGGCCTTTCTTTTTTAAAGTTTTCTGGCAACTGCCTCTATTTAACTTTCTTGATAGAAAACGAACAGCAGAGGTCAGTAAAATACCAGAATCACTTTAGCATTCTCTAGATTCCAGTCCATAGAAATTATCTTCCACGAGCACCTGTAGACAATAATATTTTTTTCAAATCTTGTATTTTCAGTGATATGACCACTGAAGGCCCTGATTTTATATTAAAAACAGAGCTTTATACTATACCATTTCCCGCTGAAAGGCAATATTTCTCTCCATGTGTTCCCATAGCTGGCATGTCACGCAGTTTGGTGCTTACTTTACCTTCATGTTAAAGAACAGTACATGTTTCAGCACCCAGGCTAATGTGCTGCATAGCTAAATACATATAAGGTCCCAAAGGCGAGACCGATTGCATTGCAAATGCTTGTTTGTTTTTGCCAAAGGAGCTTCTGTTATGTCGGCTGGAGCAGTTTCAGCAAAAAAAAACATTGGCACAGCGGGCTTTGCTAAATGTGGTGAGCGGCTGTAGCTAAGGCAGTAGAGGTGGTGCCTTCAGAGCCCCAGTGGTTTGGCAGCCAGATTGTCAAACCATCAAAGAGCCCATTGTTATGGGCACCATCTGTGGAGTGATACAATGCCAAAAACAGCTTCCAAGCCAAAACTAGTAGAAAAAGTACACACCGGTGAAGCACTAACTCGTTTTTTTGGGACTATACTTTAGACATTATTTCACCATGTCTGTCTATAAGTGTGCCAAGACCGACACCCAGCCTGTGCACATCTTCCAAAGAAGACACCTGTAAGTAGAGTTGAGAGTTGACCTCATGCATGTAAGCCCTAAAATGATTGTGTGAAGGAGCACAAGGCAGTTCCATGTACAGTTAGAACCAAGAAAGGAGACAAGTTGGGGTCCAACGAAACACCAAAAGGCCCATGAGTAGGTGCCAGGTGGGCTGCCCCAGTGCCGAACAATTGTGACCCGTCAACAAGAATGACAGCAAAAGAACCTCAGTCGCATTCCACTCAAGCCATTCTTAGTCTCCAATATTACAACACATGATGTTAAGAAGACCATATTGTTCAACTTTATCAAAAGTAGCTGAGAGGTTCAGCAACACCACAAGACAAACTATCCCCTCCCCGGGGACAACAAACATCACTTGAAATGAGGCTTTCTCGATACTTAAAAAGAAACTGAGCCGTGAGCACTTAACACCTTTTTTTTATCACTATATGCTCAGTGCTGTATGGCCGAAACCCAAAAAGGCAGGTGAGGTAGGGGGCAAACGTGTACCAATATCTCTTAGTCAAAAGCTGCTGGTACACTTTCGCTTTATACTCACCTTAAAAAGTTCATAACTCAATTTTTACAAAGATGTTACTTGACCGGATTGTCCTCACGCAGAGATACTTTAGTGACGTAAGTCCAATGTGTCATAAAGACTTAAAAATAAGACTTTGCCATCATAATGAAAAAATCCCCCAAAATAAGGCAGGTTTTGTGTGGCTATGGCCTGGACAACCGTATCATGAGAAATATCAGAGGAAGTAGACCTGCTGTGACTAAATTTTAACTGTTTTACTGCAAAACAAACTAGACAAACAGCCGGCATCAATCTTGAATTCAATCTTAACAAGTTTCTTCAATAAATAATGAGTTATGTCTTGGCACTTCTACTGAGATCATGGGCTAGAGGAGTTTTTGTGACTAGGTCAGCTCCAATCCAAACCCAAGATCATTGGCTGTGGTGTTCCACGGGGAGCTTCGCTAAGCCCCACTTTATTTAACACATACGTCTCATCCCTGGCAGAAATCAGCAGAAAATGGGGTATTGGCATTTGCTCCTATGCCGATGACACACAGCTAATGGTAGCCCTCGAAGAAAGGCCTGAAGCCACCAAAATAAAACTGTCTCTCAGAAATGGCACAGTGGATGCAGAAGCACTGCCTGAAACTAAACACAGGGAAAACTGAAATCCTGCTTTTTGGAGGGGCCAAGGGGATCTGGAACACCACATGGTGGCCACAAACACTCAGGACTGCCCCAACCCCTAAGCATTGTGCAAAAAACGTAGGTATCTTCATTGATGACACCCTATCCATGAAGGACCATGTGCGGGCCCTTTGTGGCAAGGGTTTTGCCACCTTGAAATTGCTACACAGGCTTTTTCCCTGGATCCCACTAGACTGCAGAAGAACAGTCACGCAGGGCTTGCTTATGAGTCAGCACGACTACGGCAATGCTCTATTTGTGGGCATGAACGAGTCTCTCTTCACTCGGTTACAGGTGCTCCAAAATGTCGCAGCCAAGCTGGTATGCAACAAAAACAGATTAAGTTCAGCATCAAAATGCATGAAAGACCTGCACTGGCTTCCAATGCGCCAAAGAGCGGTTTCTAAACTACTTAGCACTATTCCAAAATGGCCCCAAAATACTACAGGGAAGACTCGAGTTCTATGTCCCGACAAGAAACCTGCGGTCCTCATATCTGGCACTGGCCAGAACTAAACGTATAAAGAAAGTAAGGTCCGGAGGGCGCTCCTTCTCATACTTGGCAGCCAGAAGATGGAACGATCTCCCCACAGACCTACGACTCACACCAAACTATCTGGAGTTCCGAAAAAAATTGAAAACTCATTTGTTCCCAATAAACTATCACCTTCCTGTCTGTTCCAGTTGCCTAATACCCTCGTTTTTGCTATCAGCGCCTTGATATCCCCTGGGATGAAAGTCGCGCTCTATAAATAAATAAATAAGATTGACTCAATTTCAGACAGTTTGAAATAGCTGCACCTGCACAGTGCTGTTATTCTCTTTAGGGAGCTATTTCAGGCAGTTGCACCTGAATGCAATTAGATTTAGAATCAAATTAATCTTCTTCTACATATTTCAAAAACTACACAGCAATCTTAGGGTGAAGGCAGTGCAGCACAACAGTCATACACAGTAGTAACCTCCAAAGAGTGACCAAAGGGAAAATTACAGCTTGGGAGTCTCTGGGGCCCGAGGATCTCTCGGTGGGTGGACTCGCCACAACCTAGCCGCAAGAGGTTCCTCTCCATGTAGATCAAGAGGAAATCAAAAGTCCCTTGCTGTCCCTGATCAAACACATTTGATGCGGGCAGGATTTTTTGTTCCAAGTCTTTTTATTACATTTTTTAGAAAGTACAGAAAACAGTAAAAGGATGTATATCATACAAATATCAAAGGCCCAATCTAACGTAAGGATGCCACATACATTAAGCAATGTCAGAAATATACAATCAAATGTAAAAGTAGGGAATTGACCAGAGTGTGCCATAAGGCCTAAATCGAGAAAAAAAGCATGTAACCGTCAACATTATCATAGTAATCTAAGTATATTTTCCAAATTTGCTTTTGGTAACAAAAGATATTATATGGGCTTAATGGCAACAAACAAAACATGAATATAGAGAAGGGGGCATATCAGTTAAGAATCTAAACAGAAGATTGTTAGGCCAACAGAATAAGAGCTGTATAACAATAGATGCAGGCTGGTTTTGGTGGACAACATGCATTGCAGCACTTGCTTCACAGGGAGCCCGCCGGCTGAAGGGTGTGTAGGGCATTTATACCCCTAATCCCAGGTGCTCCTATGGATTTTGGATCTGCTTCACAGGGTAGGTCCCTATGCCTACAGAGCAATCTCCATAAACTAGTGTTTCCTAATCAGACCCAAGCAGAAATTGATGATCTATGAAGTCCCATTTCAAAAGACCTTTATTTACAATCTTTTGTCATTGTTAGCCCCGCCGCAATCTGACACACCAGTTCCCACCTCTGTTAACCAACATAGCTAATCATCAGTCAAGCATCATCTGAGCCCTTTTGGTCTCAAAAAGTTGAAAAGGTGTCTTGCTTGCTGATCTTACGAGTCTATGATCTTAGCGGCAAGGATGCTTAGTGACTTGCCTTGAAGAAGATAATTAAAATTGGGCCTTGTTGAGGAAAGGGGCAACAGATACTGTACGTATCACATTAAATATTAGTCAAGATGCATAGTAGGGAATAGCTGAGAGCAGACAGGAGGCAAGGAGTCCAGTGCATCTGCATGTCCAAGCAGCTAAACCGATTCTGGAGAAAGAGATGTAGTATTATCTAGAGCAGGGGTTATGGCCCTTGGCCCTTCTGGTGCGAACATGTCCATAGAGGTGCCACCCTTGACTTTGTCTGCCCTTTGATTTGGGCGCCTGTGCCAGAGACACCCTGGTAGAGGTGGTATAGAGGAAAGGACAAAGGTGGTAAGGAGAAGGAAGGCCACTGATTGGCTAGGGGGAGGATGATGACATTGGTGGTGGTTTGGGCCTACCACAATTATTCCGGGGGCATTCTGTCCATTGCCACACAGGGGCTAGCCTATTTGGAGTTGGCTTTGTGGCAAGGACAAGGAGAGAGGATGGTAGTGATTGCATTGGTGGTGGTTCCGGAGTTCCAAGTGAATTCCTGTAGCACTTCTGCATTTTACTGCACAGGGATTGGCCTATTTGGTGTGCACATCTGTGTGCCATTAGGGCCATATATGTGCTAAATGTAAAATAGCTTAATCAGAGGTTGAAAATTATAGTTGAGAACTTGTGTCATTGCAAGTTCCACTGTCACACTGTTTAATAGCATTATTTATCCTTTAGTATCGCTGGCACTGCCCATTCTACCCCCAGTTTCAGGGGTCATGAAGGAAGCACCAATGACAGTAGGCAAACAAAGCTTCAAGAGCTGCCTAGTCTCAGCTACGGTTTAAACTACTCTCCCTTCCGCAGCTACTCGTAGCTAACAGGAGGCTGTTTATGGACTGCCTGTGGGACAAGGGGCAAGCCAAATGATATCATTAGCTTTTAACGAGTGTGTGCTGTGTCCCCTTCCCCTGGTACTTTGGTGAATCCATGTCTATTTTTGGTTACGGGCTAGACTTTATCCAAGAAAAACACACTGAGGCCCAGATTTACTAAAACGTCATAGCAGCACAAAACAACAAGACAACTTGCTGCTCTTCATAACAGGGAGAGAGCAGGAATGAGCAATAATTACCAATACTGCACGTGATGCTGCCAATCGGCAACCCAGGGACCCATGCGCAGTGGTGCATGGGTGCCTGCGTTACAGCCAGGTTTGTTTTGTGCAGGAAGGAACACCTTCCTGCACAAAAACAATCCCCAGAGGCAATATCCTCTTTCTATGTGTGCTGCAGAATGAAAGAAGAAACAACAAGGAGTAATAAAGATACTTCTCCTCATTACACCTCACCTGGGAAGGCATAAATTGCGAGGCTTTACTAAGTGTACTAGTCTTTGTAAACCTGGGAATATGTCAAACTCCATGGGTAGATGCATGGGAACGACCAAACATCCATGCTCCACCCATGGAATGCATCTCAAGTTGAAATGTAACATAACGCAGCGCACGCTGTTACATTTCTTTACAAAGTCATTCAAGGCCATGAAAGTTAGGCCTTGCCTGGCTTTGTACAAATTACTGAAGCCTTTGCATTGTCATTGCGTTGCCGTGAGTGACACAAGGACAATGCAAAGGCTTCATAAATATATGCACTAGTGGCCAGGTGAAGTAAGTGTAGGAGAGTAGGATCTGCACTTATGTTGCCCCCACTTTTTTCTGATGTATACACTGGTTTCTGGCTATAGTCTGGCTGGGTCCATGCTAATCAGGGCCCCAGTCTCTCTGTTCTCTCTAAACGACTTGGTGTGCATATTAGATGCACTAGTGATTGGATACTGTGGTACCTTATGAGCCCCTAGTATATGGTACCTTAGGTACCTAGGGCATAGGCACTTCACAGGCCTACCAGGGGCTGCAGCATGTATTATGCCACCCCTGGGAAGCATTCTCAATCTGACACCACAGGCCTGCTACTGCAGCCTGTGTGAGGTAGTGTAACCACTCCTCACTGGGATATAGGTTTCTATATCTCACCATACACACACATATAAACCTATCAGCCACCCCAATGGCAGGCCCTATCAATCCTGAGGGCAGGGTGCTTGGTTTACAATGTGAGGGGATGCCTCTGCATAAGCAGGGCCCCTCTGCAGCTACCAGAGTCTATTCTCTATGGCTGTTTGTGGATGCGGTTAAACCATATACTCTTACGTGCATTAAAATGCTAAGTTTGGAATGACTGCATCAAAACATGTCGTGTTTGGTGTCAAACAACTTGGAATCATACTCCCACATCAGTCCATGATGTGGGAGCATGATCCCACCCTTCTAGAGGGGACGACATGTAAAACGACAGAAATCTGAAAGAGCCCTGGCATCACAAAATGGATGCCACCAGCACAGACACTGGGCTGCCCTCCTGCTGCTGACTGAAACTCGCAGTGGAGGAAGCCCAATAAAAGGCATCCTGTCACAGGGAGGTGTCACCACCTTCCAGACAGGATTTAGTGTATTGGGGCTGGGTAGGTGCACTTCTAGAGTGCTTTGAAGTCCTGCACTGGGGGAGCAGTAGGCTCCTCTGTGCATATGCCAGCTCAAACCAGTTCAGGGGCTACCTGTCCCTGCTCTGGCGCGAAACTGGACAAAGGGAAGTGGGTGTAACCACCCCCTCCCCTGACCCTCCTAGAGGAGTGGTCATAGAGCTAGTCCCTCCCCTATCTTCAGTATAAGATAGCAAACTTTGCCATTGCAAAGCAGATAACCCTGGACGACGCTCTACAAAGAAGAATCCTGGCCCTTCGATGTTCCACTACCTTTGGAAGACAGAATAATCTCCCTTGGAGTCAAGGAGTGACTCCCTGCTTGGCAGGCACCAAAAACCTTAATCAACGGTTGCAAACATTCCCGCTCCCGCCGGAGTTCGAAGTCTCTGCAGCCCCGGAAGTGGATTTCCTGAGTTCTCGACGGCCATTGAGAGCTAAAAAACGATGGATTTAGGCCCAGATCTCTGTACTGGGGTGAATGTATGACATTGTTCTGCATTCTGTCCATCAACTGTTGTTTTTGCATTTGTCACCCCGAGTGGGACGGGTATGCTCAGACGCGAGTCCCGTGCTCTCCATGCCACTGGAATCAAGCTAACCTGGCTGAAGAGGGGTGAAACCCCGAAACCGGTCCTAGGATGCTTGATTCCAGTCCAGGGAGGACCTGGCTTGGCAGTTCGGGCTGGACTGTTCCCATGAGGCACAGGGTCAAGACTGATTTGCAAATGGCTGGGTTCAAACTGGAATGGCATGGTGAGCTAAAAAACGATGGATTTAGGCCCAGATCTCTGTACTGGGGTGAATGTATGACATTGTTCTGCATTCTGTCCATTAACTGTTGTTTTTGCATTTGTCACCCAGAGTGGGACGGGAATGCTCAGACGTGAGTCCCGTGCTCTCCATGCCACTGGAATCAAGCTATCCTGGCTTAAGAGGGCTGAAACCACGAAACCGGTCCTAGGATGCTTGATTCCAGTCCGGGGAGGACCTGGCTTGGCAGTTCGGGCTGGACTGTTCCCATGCGGCACAGGGTCAAGACTGATTTGCATATGGCTGGGTTCAAACTGGAATGGCATGGTGAGCAAAAAAACGATGGATTTAGGCCCAGATCTCTGTACTGGGGTGAATGTATGACATTGTTCTGCATTCTGTCCATCAACTGTTGTTTTTGCATTTGTCACCCCGAGTAGGACGGGTATGCTCAGACGTGAGTCCCGTGCTCTCCATGCCACTGGAATCAAGCTATCCTGGCTGAAGAGGGGTGAAACCCCGAAACCGTTCCTAGGATGCTTGATTCCAGTCCAGGGAGGACCTGGCTTGGCAGTTCGGGCTGGACTGTTCCCATGAGGCACAGGGTCAAGACTGATTTGCATATGGTTGGGTTCAAACTGGAATGGCATGGTGAGCAAAAAAACGATGGATTTAGGACCAGATCTCTGTACTGGGGTGAATGTATGACATTGTTCTGCATTCTGCCCATCAACTGTTGTTTTTGCAATTGTGAGTCCCCAGCAGAGCTGTGGTGAGTGGACCCCACGAGTGACGAGGAACAGCAATACCCGGGGACCGTGCACTATTGTCGAGTGCAAACCCTTCACGACGTTCCATGAACTTGTGCATTGGACCATTTGTGGCCCAAACCTCCAGCAGGTTTTGCAGCCCCCGTCCCGAGTGACCGTGGGCTCCTGTGAAGCATTTCCTGAAGAGGCGTCTTCGCGATCCCTTGTCCGTTGGCTTGTGGGTCCCCCGAAGACTTTTTTATTGACTCAAAGGGCTCCCCTGGTTGCTCCAGGCCTGCCCTCACTTACCCTCACTGGGTGAGTCCCTCAGACCTTGCTGGTCTGCACCATCGACTTTCTTCACTCTACACGAGACTTGCAGTTGCCAAGGCTTGTTGGCTCCAATCCGGTTACAGACACCGCCATCAGCTGCAGACGTCATGGGACACTCCGAATCCAGCTGCTGGTCATCGTCGAGCTCTCCTGGACCTCGTGAGCGAAGAGTCAAAGCACCATCGATGACCTGAAATCACCCGACATCTGTGGTCATCCATCTTCCTGGCTACCGGTCACTGGCAAGTGACTTTGAACACTGTCCCTTCAATTTTCAGGTCATCTGCATCTCGAATCCACCCTTGGATTCCACCAGACACTTCTTCAGTCGACGCAAGCAGCAAGTCTTCTTTGATCTCCATAGAAAACAGCGACGCGACCCGACACCGAAAGACACCTACCCTACCCTACCCTACTGCCGTACCCTCGAGAAAGCCTGGCGAAAAAACCCGACTACAGACAACATGACCGCCCTCAAGCACGCCTCCCACAAACACCACCAGCTGATCCACACCACCAAGAGGACAGCATTCAAGGAACGACTAGACAACAACGCACACAACAGCAAGGAACTCTTCAGCATCGTCAAAGAGCTCTCCAACCCCAGCGCTGGAAACAACGACATCACTCCCTCACAAGACCTCTGCGACTCCCTCGCCTCGTTCTTTCCCTGCAAGATCGCCGATATACACAACAGCTTCGGCGCACAGACCACGCACCCAACCACCGAACCGACGACCCCCACCACCACCCTCCGCGCCTGGACCCCGGTCAGCACCGAAGACACCCTCCACACGATGAACACCATCCACTCCGGATCACCAACCGACCCATGCCCCCACCAAGTCTTCAACAAGGCCGACTCCGTCATCGCACCCCAACTCCGGGACATCATCAACTGCTCCTTCAACACCGCCACCTTCCCGGAGAGCTGGAAGCACGCCGAGCTCAGCGCCCTCCTGAAGAAGCCATCAGCAGACCCCTCCGACCTCAAGAATTACCGCCCCATATCGCTCCTGCCTTTTCCTGCCAAAGTCATCGAGAAGACCGTCAACAGACAGCTTGCCGCCTTCCTCGAGACAAACGGATCCCTCGACCACTCGCAGTCCGGCTTCCGAGCCAACCACAGCACCGAGACCGCCCTCATCGCAGCCACTGACGACATCCAAGCCCTGCTCGACAACGGGGAAACAGCGGCCCTCATCCTCCTGGACCTCTCTGCAGCGTTCGACACTGTCTGCCACCGCACCCTAGTACAGCGCCTCAGCAACATCGGAATCCAAGAGAGGGCCCTAGATTGGATCATCTCGTTCCTCGCCGGAAGAACCCAGAGAGTCCGCCTCCCCCCGTTCAGATCCGAGGCCAACGAAGTCATCTGCGGCGTCCCGCAAGGATCATCACTCAGCCCCACCCTCTTCAACGTCTACATGAGCCCCCTCGCAGCCATCGCACGCCAACACAACCTCAACATCATCTCCTACGCCGACGACACTCAGCTGATCCTCTCCCTCACCAACGACCCAGCCACCGCCAGAACCAACCTACACGAAGGGATGAAAGACGTAGCCGAGTGGATGATGAACAGCCGCCTGAAACTGAACTCAGACAAGACGGAAGTCCTCATCCTGGGGTCATCACCCTCCGCCTGGGACGACTCCTGGTGGCCCCCCGCCCTGGGCAGCGCACCCAAACCTACGGACCACGCACGCATCCTGGGCTTCATCCTGGACTCCTCCCTCTCGATGACCAGACAAGTCAACGCCGTCTCATCATCATGTTTCAACATCCTACGCATGCTCCGAAAGATCTTCCGATGGATCCCCACCGAAACCAGAAAGACGGTCACCCAGGCTCTCGTCACCAGCCGACTGGACTACGGAAACACCCTCTACACCAGAACCACAGCCAAACTACAGAAAAGACTCCAACGCATCCAGAACGCCTCCGCACGACTCATCCTTGACATCCCCCAACACAGCCACATCTCCGGTCACCTGAGAGACCTGCACTGGCTCCCCGTCAGCAAGAGAATCACGTTCCGACTCCTCACCCACGCACACAAGGCCTTCCACGACCTGGGCCCCAGATACCTCAACAACCGCCTGACCTTCTACACTCCCACACGCCAGCTACGGTCGACCAGCCACGCCCTCGCCACCGTTCCACGCATCCGAAGAGCCACCATGGGAGGAAGATCCTTCTCCTACCTGGCAGCCAAGACTTGGAACTCCCTCCCCATCCACCTCCGCCTGACCCAAGACCACCTCTCCTTCAGGAAGCAACTCAAGACCTGGCTGTTCGAGCAGTAGCGGACCCCCCTCCCCCTAGCGCCTTGAGACCCTCCGGGTGAGTAGCGCGCTTTACAAATGTCTTGATTGATTGATTGATTGACCTATGCACCCGGCTTCCCTGGGTGAGGTAACTTGTGCACTCCGGTGCCCTAGTGTGTGTTGGCACTCGAAGTACTTACCTTGTAAGTGGCTTGCTTGTAGACTTCCTCGAAGTACCCTAAAACTTTAAAAATCAAACCGCGACTTGCACCATTATAATCAATAGGGAACCCGCGGCTGTGTTCACACACTGCACGCGTCTCCGTGGGCCTGTTACTTACCTGGTAACACTGCAGTAGTGAAGCCCCAACGATTCCCCAGGCCCTAGGCCTTGTCATTTTGCAAGTCGACATTCTTATACCATGTTTTAAGTATATGGTCTGGTACGCCCCTAGGGCTCCAGCCATATTTGTGCTTAACTTATTGAGAAACGTTGAATTTTGAATGTGTATCTGGCTTCTAATCTCATAAAGAGATTAGTAGAATGTGTCTAGAAATAAATACATACATATTTGATATATATACCTGTGTGGTGTCCTTTCATTTGGTAATTCAATAGATTATAAGGTAAAACAAGCTGCTTTACATTCCTCTGAGACTTAGCCTGAAGGCTGCTCTCCACAGCTACCACTAGGATAGCTTTCTTTAAAAGGTTGTCTTAAACCTATCTACCATAAGAGTCGAATTGGACTGGTGCAAGGTGGCCACTATAACTAGTGACCAGCATATGTCAGGCCAACTTTTCACAGTAAGGCACATATGTCTGTGGCATTTAGAGGCAATGCTAGGGTAGTGCCAGCATTTACCGCCATTACATTATCTTTCTGCTGTGAAAAGGTGGGCGATGATTTGGGCCGTGGATGGGTACGCACACTGGCCGGGGAGGCGCAGCCGTACCGGTGAGAGCCTGCAACAAACCCCTACTGGGGGGCGGAAACGAGAGCGGGCAACAGCTGAGCCCGGGAAAATGCCAGGCACCGATTGGTCAGCTTGGTTTGAAGCCACCAATCAGCAGGGGACCCCCTGGGTGTGTCTTAAGGATTAAAGGGCATGGGGGAAGCCCCAAAGTCATGTGCCTTCGCCGTTGACACTTGTACTTGCTGCTCGAACTACTGTGACTTCTGAAGAAGATGCCCAGTAGGTTGAGAAGATACTCTTGGCGGTCAATGGCATTGGCGGTGCGTGTTGCCCTCGATTCCAGGAGAAGATTGCGAAGCGGGCAACGGTGTAGGCAGAGCGCATTGCCCATGATCCAGGAAGTCCCCGTGAGGCGGTGAAGAGCGGGCAGTTGCATGTGCTGAGCACGCTGCCCGTGAAGAGAACTTGAAGTAGGAGCGGGCACCGGCATGGAGGCATGCTCGCTGTCCGTGGAAGGGAAGATGCTGAAGAGACGGCGGGCAACCTGGAGAACGGCAGTGCCCAGGAGAAGATGGCGGCAGGCTTAACAATAGCACATGGAGCCAACACAGGGGCGTTGATGGGGGAGCAGGTTAATGTGAGCATGAGCTCCGGCATTACCTTAAGATGGCCAGCCGCCGGATTGTGGGTCGGTGTGGGTGGTGGTGCCCCCAAAACGGTTGATGACCTCGCTTAGTGGAGGTAAGCACAACAGCAAGGTTCCGGTTAGCAAAAAGGTCTTGGGTTAATGCTGCGGCGCACCGAGCATAGTTGGTCGGACGCGGGTAAGATCTAGAGGGCACAAGATTTAGCGGGACGCTCCAAGGTGGCGAATCCCCCCACCCCCCTTTTGATTACTTCAGCACCCCTACCCCGTTTGATATGTGGCAGAACCGGTGTTGTTTTGATTAAAATCATCTCTGTAATGCATGGAGTTACTTGCCGCTTGACCGAGCCGGCATGTTAGGAAACATATCCATTTTGCCATATATGATTAATATTTCAACGCTGCGGGTATGTACAGATCTGTTTCCTACTAGGTAGGTATAGAGATATGTTGGTGAAGAAGTGCTTGGTTTGTATTCAAGCAGCCTGAACATTCTAGATTATCTCTAAAGTTATTGATTTTCGCGCAGCAGCACAGTGTTTACCTTAAGGCGACCAAATAAATGGTGGAATGGTGGAGACACTACTATCGAATAAACAAAAAACAAAGAGCTAATCATATTCTAGTTGGAGAAGGCAGATATAGAAGCTACTGCCCTTGAACGTGTGAAGTAATACTAAGAATATTGTTGTTTTAATTTTCGACCAGAGAAATTAAATATTAATGAACTGCTAGACAATTTGTCAAGTTCTTCCCTTAGATGAGTACGCAGTAGTTAGGACAAATTAGGTGAAGTCCCTGACATTGCCTCAGGTACCACTCGACCTGAAGAGTGTCTCTATTCTCTCAGCAAACGATTCAAAAAGCCATGTTTAAAAATGTATAAATATAATCCCTTAGATTTTGGACTTTTATGGAATATACCGAGAATCACAAGATTGTTGCCCTCCCCATCCGCCTACGGCAGACCAAAGACCTCCTGACCTTCAGAAGACTTCTCAAGACCTGGCTCTTCGAACAGTAGCAGTTTCTCCCTCCCCCTAGCGCCTTGAGACCCTCATGGGTAAGTAGTGCGCTTTACAAATGCTATCTATGATTGATTGATTGATTGATTGCTATAATATACAAGTTTACCGATGTGGAAGTTCCACTTGCAGGACAATTCTGCACGAGTAAATGATACGTACGTGTAAATGATGTGGCCATAATCCTTTGCAAGACTGACTTTTTCTCAGCAGTAAAAAAGCTTTGCTCTTGATAAATATCTTCTCCATCTACATTCAGGGTTTTTCTTGTATTTGCCCAACCAGGAAAGGCCTTTTACACATGGGTTTCAAAAAAGTCAATTTTGTATTCAGTTGTCCATTTTTCCACATAAACCAAATTAATGACAACAACTGCAATAAATGCAAGTAACCATTTACTTGTCCGAAGAACACCAGGCTTCATCAGGTACATGGGGTATTACACATTGCAAAAACAATGTACAATAAGGATGTGCATTTTACCCTTGTTTTTGCTTTCCTATGCCCAAAACGTAGTGAACGAGGCCTTCAGGAGGAAGAACAGCCTATGAGGCAAACCAGTAAAAATCAATTTTCTTCCCAAACTATAAGGCATGGTCTGAAAGCTGTGAGGGTGAGGATTTGTTCTCCATGTTTGCCAAATCCAGTGGCCTCCGTAGGAGTGGTCCTCAATTATATGGAAATTTTTACTTCTACGGAGGCCACTGGATTTGATTAGAAAACATTATGAAAACAGAGTTTGGGCTGCTAATAGGATGATGGGAAGCTGAAAGTAGGGATGGGGTGTCAGTTAGTAACCTGATAGTTAATCTCTCGGGATCGACATCTCTTCGGGAAATCAGGAGTAAGTCATATCTAAATCTGGGGTAAGACGACTAGTACTAAAATCTTTATAAAATAAGCAATGATGGGGTAGGACATGTGTAGTAATTCAAAAATGTTACCTGTAACTCAAATAAGTTTGGGGTCTGGGCTAAGACAGTAACATGTCAGGCCTACTGGCCTCCCAGGGGCATGCTTGACTCCGGTCTGACCACTTTTACTGGTTCACAACAAACAAGCATGTACTCCGACAGGGACCTGCCTCAGAACCAGGAGGTGTAGCGCAGAGGAAATGTCTTTAGCCTCGGTGCCATAAGCCCTTTAAGGTAGGCAAGGGTTCAAGCGTTGCTCCCTAGTGACTCTGCTGGCGGTACTTCTGGCAGCCTGGTGAGATAATTGACATCTTTGCTCTACAGTAAAATAGAAAATGTCCTTCAGGGCTTGATCACGCAGGGCACATGTGGTCAATTGGAATATGCTAAGCAAAAATGCGCTACCAGAGGGAAGGGCATAAGTCACATGCGAGCAATCAACGAACAGGCAGCTCATGCGGCACAGTGGTTCGCACTGCGAAAGACAACGGGGAACAAAGGTTTAGCTTCACCCGTGCTAAGGAAAAAACCTTTCCTGCAGTATATAAGCGTAGAAGCTGTTTAAATGGCACACTATGCTAGGTGCGCTCATCTCTACTTGGAGCAAGTGTTGAGTGCGCGTCTCACTGCCCGATAAATCAGGTTATTAGTGGTTCCGTTTCAGAGGTTGGGTGGAAGCCCCGACGTTCTAACGCAGGCCATAAGACCCTATCGCCCTGAGAGAGGGTAATTTAGGGACAGGCAGATACAAGTAACTCACTGCATGCGAGGCAGCTCGCAGGGGTTAAACAACACACGGTGGAAGTCATGAAGAGTAACATGGAACAAAGGCCGGCTCTAGGGCGGGGTCATTTGCGCCATCACAATGGGTGCAAACTCCGGGTGGGAGCAACGTGTCTGCAAATACATTTATAGTCTTAAAAGCACCTATGCTGCGTTCCAGGCCTCAGCAATATTCAGGCAAAAATTTAAGCCAAGAGGACTCCGGTGATTAATGTTCTTCAAGGAGAGAGGTCGGAGTGTTGCACGGTGGATGTTTTGACTCTGCGCAAGGTAGCGCAGAGGGCTAATATTCCTGTTGTAAAGAACTTGTGCCAGGTAGGTCACGAAGTATACCATTGTGAATAAGTCAGTGGGTTATTGCGTTTGTCAGAGATCCTTGTGTTACATGCTGTTGGAATTGAAATCTTAGAACAGTGAGCTATCACATGTCCGCAAAGAGCTGCATGTATACTGCAAGTATAGACTAGAGCATTATGATTCTCCTTGGTCCTTTGTTAGCCTAATGTTGCAAAAGGGTTTCCCCAGGGGTTGTATTCACTGCTAACATTCTGGGCCTTCTACTCCACTTCTGACCTTTAGGTACCTGGTCAGCGTGCAGTGATTACTGTGGGTTTGCTTCTTTTTTTGACGGTTGTTGGAAAACGAGGCAGCATCTGTGAGGCCTGCACAAATAACATGACTACATTTGTCCTTCACTGGGAACCAAACACCCAATTGTAGCGCCTGACTCTCAGAGGGTAGCGTTGCAGAGCAGTCTGAGGCTTACTCAAGGGAGGTGGTGTGGGCTAGTAATCGCCATTTGCAGGTGCACAAAAATAACACTCAATAATTGATTGTCCAGTCTGTACTTTGCTTTATAAAAGTAAGAGTACATTTATTAAACACACACACTACTCAATACTATGCACCAATTTACAAATATACATAAGCTGTTGGAATTACTTTGTGACATTCCATAACATCTCAACCCCTCCCGCAGGGGGGGTGGGGTCTAGTACCACCACTCCCATGTATGCACATCAACTTGCCCCCAATGCAGTTAGTTGAACATAACCTGGAGCGAGGGTCCTGCGCACTGGCACCATCCCAGTGGCGACCCACCCCATTACCTCAACAAGCATTAAAAAGGGGTAAACCTGCCTTGGTGACACATGACCCTGACTGAGCATCTCCTACTGACCATAAAGTATGCACCTCTATATCGTAAGGGCTAGCAGTCTGGGGTCTTCGCCTAAGCGCAGCAGCAAGAATCCATGTTTACGCACACTTTAGAATTACAGTATTCATCACCTTGGTTCATCATTTGAATGCATTGCAATTACAGCCCCTAAAGGCATCACAGATGAAATCACAGGATTGCGCATATACAGCCAGACACCCTAGCAGGACTGTCTGGCAACACAGCCCCACTTGGCTTATGACATCTCCTTACACATGTGACTTACAGTCCCTTCAAAAGAAGTACTCCTGGCAACTACACCTCTCCTGCAGTGCGCCTCTTCACTTTAAAAGGGATCACAGGTAAAAGCATGGGATTACGTTAATCCAGCCAGACCCCCTAGCAGGAAGGTCAAGCAACATAACTCCATTTAGCTTAACATCACCTTACACATGTGACTTTAAGTCCCTTCAAAAGAAGTACTCCTGGCAACTACACTTCTCCTGCAGTGCGTCTCTTCACTTTAAAAGGAATCACAGGTAAAAGCATGGGATTACGTAAATACAGCCAGACCCCCTAGAAGGAAGGTCCAGCAACATAACTCCATTTAGCTTAACATCATTTTACACAGGTACTTCACTTTACACATGTGACTTTCAGTCCACCTAAAAAGAAATAACCAATAGTAAATGCATTTCGGTGCAATTACACCACTTCACCTCCAGGGGATGCCCTTCTCCAGACATCCCCAACTCAGCCCTTCACTCCATGATGCACTTCATAGTACACCCTCAGCTGTAGAACATAAGTTCCAGCCTAGAAGGTGTTAAAGGCTGGCTGAGCCCTTGAGGGGTTATTCTTTCAGATGCCCTGTGAAACTTAGGGGTGGACTGTTCTTCTTTATGCTGGGGGAGACTGCGGTGCTCCTGCAGCCCCCCTGCACCCCTTTTCACACATGAGGGTGACCCCCTCCTCTGGGGGCCACCAGGCACCAAAATGACAGATTTCTTCGTGCTGGGGGGGGGGGGGGAGAAAAACCGTGCTCCTCCAGCAGCTCCCCCAGCACCTTTTCACAAGTGAGGGTGACCCCCCTCCTCTGGGAGCCACAAAGCACCAAAACGGCAGATTTCCAAATGCCTGGCGAGGCATTATGGGGCGCTTCATGCTCCTCTTTACCAGCCCCAGCGACTGGGAACACTCTCCTCTGCCCTCTGGGTCTCTGAGAGGGTAGATTCAGCAGTGTGCTGTCTTCACTGGCTCCCTGCGCCAGCCTTTCGCCAGGCTCTCCTTCTGGGCCTCTCTTCTCCCTGTACAGAGGCCCCTGCTTCTGTGCACCAGTCCTGGGCTCTTCTTCTGGGGCTGATAGGGTCCTGGGGGCAGTCAGGGGGTCTCTCCTTCCAACTGCCCATTGCGCCAGGCTCCAGAACCTTCAGCCTCAGCCGACCACACCCCAGAGAGACCTTCTCTTCCTGTGCAAGCACTTTTTAAAAGTTGAGTAGGGGGCTGGCAGGAAGTCTCTGTTGGTCCTATCAAACAGCGACACATCACGTCCCTGCCCCTGCTCCCTCCTTCTTTTCCAGCCTCTGAGCTTGTTCAAAATGGCGTCGACCAGGGTTTCTGGCCACATGTCTCTGAAGCCCCTTTCGCCCACTCTGCCTTCCCTCCTTGGTGCAGCCTGGTGCCTGGCACCCAGTGACAGCTGCTAATTGATGAGCCTGTAGCCCCTCCCATCTTCTCTTCGTGGAGAGGAGGCCCTAGCTTGTGGAAGAAAGGTTATCAATCCATCCAGCTGAGGTCAGCCCTCAGCCTGGGTCTGGTCCTGGCTGGCTCAGAGAAATATGACAGTTCTGGATGACCCAAAATCAGTACAAATATGACTTTGGACTCTGCAGAATACCTATTTTCACATTCGCAACATTGGACTTAAGTGCGTGTCTGGAATCTGTAGGCCTAATGGAAGTTAATCTAGCCATGGGCCCCACATTCCCATAGGGGAATAATGAAGTGAAAACACAGTAAAACACACTGACTTTCCCTGGCATGTTTCTTTCCAGGGTATAAAGCCTATTCCACGTCACCACCCAATACTGCATAAGTCCTGCCACACCATTCACTTTGTAGCTGCTCCTGGACTGCGCATGCTAGGAATCTCCCCTGCGCAGCCCGTACACGTGTGCACACGCGTTTACACATGTGTCTTCATGTAACCAGCCCGGTGTCCCTTACTCCAGCTGCTGCGCAGTGGCCTGGTCAGGCCAGGGGAACACCAGTAAAATCCCCATGCAGTCTCTTACATCCTGAGTTCACTGTGGGTGAGTCCCAACTTACGAGGCTCCCCCACAGTAAAAGCTCAACAATTAGGTGCTCAAAAAGCAAAAAATCCGGGCGGCCCATAGTGTCAGAACCACCTTCTAACAACGGTCAAACCAGCAAGGAGGTCTTTACACCAGGCAGATTCAGTGTAATTTTTGTACAGGGGCTAACACTGTATAATGTCTCTTCTGCAGGCGGGCACTGGGCACAATCTAAAAAATGTGTAAGGCCGCCTGGGCACCACTCAGCCATGAGCAATGTGCGCTAGAGATGGTGTTAGGATAGAGAGTTGGACGGGGCTGAATTGCAAGAACCCCAGCCGCTGCTAATGGGAGGACCACAGCAGTTATGAGAGTTAGGGGGTAAAGAGAAGTTACCAAGGGTAGAGGGAGGCCCCTGCTGGTGTGTGCGGTGCAGAGCTAGTACATGTCACATCATAGGACAAGGTGTAGTAACAACATCTGGCCAGTAGGGTGCTGGCTGGGCGCAATCCAGGGCAAACAGGCCAATGAATCACGTATTGGGCCAAGGAGAAGTGGCAGAAAATCATGCCAGACTCATGGCGGATAGTGTAGTCAGGCCAAGACAACAGGTTGGGACAGAGCCTGGTATAGTGGGCCAGCTGGCCAATGGCGACTCAGGATGGAATAGTATTGTAAAGGGTTGCAGGTTGCAATCCAGACATATTGATTCACAAAGGCACATCATTGCAAAAGGTCGATGGATGACTGGTATTTAGGTGGGCAGGTGTGTAGAAGAGCAATTAACCCGCAAGCCTAGCAAGGCAACTAGGCGGTGTCACGCTGTTGCAAAGTCATCCTGTGCCCTGGGCACCCCCCAACTTTTTGCTGACTGGAACTGGTGGTAACTGACTCTGACTGACCCTGGGCTCTGCCTAACCAGGCCCAGGGCCAGTGCCAAGCTGAAAGGAACACATTGGGAATGGCAGTTTAGAGGCCAGCAGCTTTTTCTGCACTAGCATGTGTGCAGTGCTGAAGCCTGAGGTCAGTTTAAAAGCAGAACTGGGTGCCAGGACTGCTTTGAAACAGTAAATTGCTGATCAAATTCGACTTTGATACTAAAAACACCGTAAAAGGAGAATCTGCAATATTTCCACAGATTCAGAACCCCTAAAGTCTCCCCTAGTTGCACAGGGGGTGGGGGGTCCTGTAGAAATTAGGGGAAATACTTATAAAATATGTTTTTATAAGCCCTGGTGCTAGAAGACTGGCCCAAGTCATTTTCCCCATTGCAAACCCCATGGCCCATAGGTTAACATGGTAGAAAGTTAATGATTAATAAATATCGATAGGAGAGGACTATCCGGACCATTCAAAGACTTCCCAGAATGGTAGTAGTAAATCCAACAATATTATATTGTTGAATTTCTCCTAACGTGTACATACAAGAAGTTATAAGACTTTCTTGTTTGTAGTCCAAATTCAGCCTTCCAGTGGTCTGCCCTGATTGGTCAGAGTTAAGTGGATTAGCCAGGCTGCTTTGAAGAGGTGATAAAGAACCACTCTGCTGGGAGGGCAGTGTGCTGGTCTATAGGTATGCCAGGCCAGGAGGTGGAGTCGTAAACTATGCTCTTCAAAGGCAGAGGGGAGGCCTGGGTTTCAGTTTCACTTTGACACTCTTGACCCAGAGTCAGGGCTAGGCTTAAGGAAGGTATGTGCAGATGGTAGGTGGAGAGTCCATGGAAATAAGCCATCCCAGGGGGTGTTTTTAGCCAGCTCTTACCTCCTTGCTGGAAAATCAGCCATTATGGATTTGGAAGAATGATGCACTCTGGGACAACATAATGCCACACTCTACCGGATGTTGTCATAACTATGAGGAGTTACCCTGCTTTCATTGGTCAGAAGTGACCTGTGGCTTGACCCAGAGAATTTTGAATAAGTACCTGAGAGGGGCAGAGCCCTCCAGATCTGCTGCTTGAAACTTACTTGAAGCAAGACGTGCCCTGCTGTGAAGTTCTGCTGTGCAAAGACTTCTAAGGCCTGACCTCTGAAAACTGCGCCATCTGAAAACTGCAGCCCTGTGGATTACCTTGCTACAAAAGGACTAAGAAGTAGACTCCCTGCAAGCTACAGGTTAACAGAGCTCACCTGGACATCCCCACAAAGAATCCCCAGCCTGGAGAACCGGTGGATTTGAAAGGGTTTTGTTCAAGTGGATTGCGGAATTGAAGTTTCACACTTTCAAGGACCCTCTTGGAGATTCCAGAACCTTGGACTGCGTGTTGGATACTTTGGAACCCGCAAGCAGAACTTCAGGAAGGAGTGCTAACTGGACCTAGCC
Organism: Triturus cristatus; assembly: GCF_964204655.1. Taxonomy (NCBI): domain Eukaryota; kingdom Metazoa; phylum Chordata; class Amphibia; order Caudata; family Salamandridae; genus Triturus; species Triturus cristatus. The sequence goes on from NC_140592.1 coordinate 748,228,413, forward strand.
TGCTGGAGAAGGCTACACAGTGGTGAGACATTCTCCAGAACCGTATCTAAAGGTGTGTCCCTGTCAGAGAAAACAAAATGACTAAAAGGGGCACTGTTGGTTTCTAAGCCCTAGAAAGTGACTAATCTTTAAAAATTCATATCTCTGGTTCCCTACAGTGGATTTTTTTCGTTTTGGTGTCCTTTAAAATATAAAAATATTACATATTTTTATAAATTGGTGTTGGATTTTTATTTTGTGTTGTGTCTTAATTATTTACTGATCGGTATTTTTGAATGCTTTACATACCTGTCTTTGAAGTTAAGCCTGTCTGCTCGCAGCCACGTTACCAAGGGTTGAGCATAGGAATAATTTTCTAAGACCTATGCTGGGTCCTATCATGTGTTAGTGGCCTTATTGCCAGTGGCAGACCTACATTTGCCCCTACCAATAACCCACCTTCCAACACACGCATTCACCTGATCTCTACTCCTGAGTGCAGGTTATGACTCTGAAGACAAGAACCTATGTCTTTTTAATATAGTGGGGGCCCTGCTCGGGCAACCGAGCCAAACACAAGGTTTGAGATAATAACAGGAGTCAATTGGAAGGGCTAGGAAGAAACTGGAGTATCAGCATGTCCGGGTTGTGTAGGATACCGGCTGGGGATGCATAAGGCATGCCCCATTAACCGCAACATGGTAGGATACCAAGAACCAGAATGGGTATATTGGTCTGAAGTAGATATGGACCTGTTCCTCCCAGTGCTTAATTTATAGAATATTAAGTCCAGGTGCTCAGATTTTTTTAGGAGGCCACATCCGTTTCCCCCCAGCTCCACCCACTTCCTGCACTGACTCCACCCACTTACTCTATTTGCTCCACCCACATCCTCAACTGACACTGCTGAAAGCCAGGTGTAATACCCGATCTGAATTCCTGCAAGGGAGACTTCCTCAAGTAAGTTTCTGATGTTGACAATGTTGAAAAAAAGGAAAGCAAAAGGGCATTTGAAGCACAATTTTGGAATAAATTAGCTAAAATAACTAATGCAGCTGATGCAATTTCTGCAACATAACACAGTGGTTAGGGTTGACTTAACAAATAACAATTTATTTCTACCGAAACAAACCCTTTTTAGTAAAATTAGGATAGTCAAAGACTGGGGAAAAAACATAACTTTCTAACCGGTACCATGCTGTTTGCATCTAGCCCTTTGATGGGAGTTCATAGCTCACTGTACTAGATCATAATTGTAACGTATGAATTGCACAGTAACAAAAGGATCTCTGTGGCCAAATCAGCATCCCACTGAGCTATGCACATGAAATACTGTTCTGTAATCTGCATAGTACACGTTCTATGCAGCAGGCATATTAACCCTCTATGCTACCTTAGATGAGTCAAATCTTTCACTAGACAAAACTCCGATCGCTCTCCGGCACTGGCAGGTACATTAATCACCAGAGTTATCTTGGCACATTGATAGTTGCCTGAAAACTGTTGGATATACAAAGAACTCTGCAGTGCTTTTAAAACTGCTGTGTTGCTACAAAAGTGCCGCCCCCCATCATTCCAGCCTCCCAGTACGGCTTCACCTGCCTTGATGTAGATCATGTATTAAGGGCAGATGGAAGTCTGTGCTAAGGGGGGTGGCACAGTCTTTACATTAAGGACAAGTAGGTCACTATGTGTAGCAAAGAGTAGTCTGCCACCATTTGGTGTTATGGAAAAGAAGCAGACTGTGTGCAGTAAGGACAGCTGACACCGTCTCTTCATTTGAGGAAGGTGAGTGGCCTCTATGTTTAGGGCAGTTGACACATTCCTTTTTCCTAGGGCTCTTCTGATAACACTCACTGTGCCAAGGTGTCTCACACGCAATCGTCCTCTGTAACCACAAGGCCCTCGGACCCCTCGCTTATCCACAGACCCAGACTTCTCTAATAACCTGCACCCCCACTCCCTGACAATGCAGCCCCAGAGACCCTGTTATTCAGATATTGTTTACTTACAATTTTTAAAACAGTAAGTGCCAGGATTCAAATTTTTACTTAGAATAGAATGGCCAGTGCTGCTGAATGTCAGCGTGCAGAATGCCAAAGCTTCAAGGGTTGAACTGGCCTACAGAGCAATTAGGTAGTGGCCCATGGGTTAGTCTGACAGGTCAGTGTGTGGGCCTTTTTGGGGGGACTGTTTCTGGGAGTGTTTTATGCTCTACTGGGCTGGGTTTTTCCTGTTATTGAAATAAACATTATCTGCAGAAAGCTCAAATCCATGCCAATTTACATAGATTGAAAATTACTTGTATAACTTTTTTTACATACTCAAATGCTGAAGTTGAAGGCTGCATACTCTTGAATCCACCTCATGCCTTTTTAATCCACCCCCAAAACTCTCCCTGCCACTTTATCTCACTCTTGCAGGTTCTTTCTCAGCCCTGCTTTTTTTCCCTTTGTCACAGTTGTTCTGCTCGACTCAGGACACACACCTGACGATTCCCAAGTAGGGATGGAGCGGGATTATATTTTGTAAGCGGTCATCATTGGTAGCGCCAGTGCTTGAAATGGAAAAATAGAAGTACAGGTACTCTGTATCAGAGTACCTGCTTGTTTCTGAGTAGTGCCGGTACTCTCCAATTAAAAGTATAGCATTTCTCTTGAGAAGTGCCGGTACTCTCCCTCCCAAAATAAAAAAGTGCCGGTACTCCGTACCGGACAGTACCGGCCCATTTAAAGCACTGGGTAGCGCAGAGCTTGATTGATTTGAGCGAGTGACCTGTAACTTACGATGAGGCAGGGACCAAAGCAGTTTCTGGACTCCGTATGTGCTTCATAAGGCAGGCGCGGCGGTGTCCAATTTGAAATGTTTTACATACACAATCATGTGTGATATCGGCTGTTCACCGGGGAGACTTGTGTGAACTTAGTGAGCAGCCAATATTGTGTGAAGACCCGGCCCTGAAAAATTAAGTGCTGGTGCTTAGCACCGGCACAAATTAAGCACTGGTTCCTCCTCAACATTGGGGCTCTCGAGTTAATTTCAGCCAGGGAGCATCAGGAGGTGAGAAGTTGGGGGGGAGCTGCCTGAGGTTGTTGAACCACAGGCAGCGTGGCGGGGCAGCACTAAGGGACAGCAGAAGGAGCGCAATAGCCAATGGTGGAGCCGCTCAAACACATGCCCTTGGGATACCTTATGGAAGGGCGCGGGAGCAGGCTATGCGTCAGCAGAGGGCGGTCATGGCACCTGCAGCCCGAGTCAGGCATGAGGGACACACACCACTCGGCAGCAAGGTGTAGCCTAGAAGCCGCACGACAGGTGCTAGTGATGGAGCGGGTAAAATGTTTTCTTTTTATATACCCAATCCATTTATATAAGATTATATTAAAACGAATAATAACTAATCCTAATGAATAATTGATTGATGTGATGAAATTAAACCAACCTTATTAACCAAGGGAATACACGTGGGAATGCATTTGCATTGCTAAAATAATAAGTGAACTAAGTTGGTACGCATATTAAAATGATAAGTGTTGCTTAGGCAATGTTAATGTGATTTGCGCTAAAATAAACCAGCATTAACGGCTTTGAATGTTGCATATGGCTAGATAAATACATACACATAAGGGTATTAGCAAGGGAATAACACTGTTTTAATCATGTTTATGTATTAATTACGATTTTGTGTTTCTTTGCTTAAAGTTGACTATTCTGGCCTACCAAAAGATGGCTGCCGACTGAATCCTAACTAAAGTACATGACTTCATAAATTGAGCAATGGAGAAAGGCGCCTGCACTGACTTCATTCGTGGCCTTTCTATGACCCGACAGACCAGGTCCATGAAGACTACTCTGGGCGTGGTGCCAATGTCCCTGAACGTGAAGCAATTGTTGCCATTTGGAAAAATGAACTACCAAAAGCCACCTATTCACAATAGACTGATACTTTCTTGACCTGGGAACAGCCTTTCCCATACGCCTGGATTTGATCATCATCCACATGTGAAAATTCGAGAATGTTTCTTAATGTATTGAGACGTGGCTGAAATCAGCCAATGAGTGGCCTGGAAATAAAGAAAATGTTACTGTTATATGTAAATTTTAGTATAAATATTAGTAGTCTAGAGAGGGAAATTAGCACCCTACCCTAGCTGATCGATGCTACTCTATGCGACACTCCATGCTGCTCTTCGCTAGAGATCCTTATGCTGACGGAAGAGGACGAGACGTTAGAACACTGATGAACTTTCTGAGGACCAGTTCTGACTTAGAAAACGACAATTAGCCAGAATAGGTAAATATAACAAAAGATAATATGGCATTGTTAGGATTTAACCTGCACTTTAATTAGATAAAGAAAATCATTATTTGAAGAACTGTGTCGGTTGATTATTTCTTGAAATGTTTTATTGATTAATTTGAGAATCAAAGAGTCATCAAATTCTATCACAACTAAATGATCTAGTCGACCTCCGGATGGAGGAACTGGTAGGGTAAGTCAATAGATGTGGTTTCCTCTATCCAAGCAAAGAACTGTAGTTCGGGATTTGAGATCCCTCTGTAGGCACGGATAGTTTGAGAGAATGAATGTTGGTGTTATGGGCCCCACCAGCGTGTGATGTGTCTATGTGTGTGTGACCGGAAATCATTCCGTCCGTGGAAACAGGGGAAGATTTTGTGTTCTGAACTGCACCAGTATTTCTGGTAGCTAGAGATGGTTTTTATTGTTTTGGTTTGATGATTTGGCATGTATATAGCTTATCGATTATTGATTGGTATTGATATATGTACTAACACTATATGTTGAAGTTGTCTTAAGTTTTATGTCGTCTGTACGGCTTCTGGGAGGTAGGAAGTCGGGAATTGGTAACAGTTCCGTAGCAGAGCAGAGGTAAGTGCTGCTCTGGGGAAAGACGCAATTGTGGTTGCCGTAGGTATACGGGAGAAATGTGTGACAATTGAAGTTGCACAACGCATTGTCTGGGTTCGATTCGGTAGCATTGCCGAGTGTTACCATTAGTGATATTTCTGTGTGAGGTAGGTGTGAATGATAGCGAATGGGTTACCTGTGAAATTTTGGTCTTAGGTACCAGGAAACCAATTGGTATGCCGATAACGCGCTTATCACTGAAAAGGTAGCAGGTGTTCTCTGAGCTTGTTAGAAGGACAAAGTAGAGGTAAGCGCTGCTTTGTTAACGTATGTTATAATTCTGTAGTAGGACAGACTGTTCGCTGTTCTCGGGAAAGCAGGATTCTGTGTGAATGAACTATATTTTCCTTGTGTAAAAGTGCGTGAATGAAATAGAATTCGGATTGATTGCGGAACTCTGGATTTATTTCTCAGGAGCATTGCGTTTCCACCTATGTGTTTTAATTCCGGAGAAAACAGTGAATTGATGCTTGATAGAAGGGTGAAGTAGAGGGATGCGCTACTTTGCTAACGGATGTAATGATTCTGTAGTAGGGCAGAGGTAAGCGCTGCTCTGGGAAAAACAGAATTCTCGTGGGAAAGGTCTTTAGCTATTCTGTGGTTAGCGGAGCAGACAATGGAGATGTTTGTATGTTGTAACTAACAAGTATTGTAAAATTGAAACAAAGTCTACCGAGTAGTTTTGTAAAGGAGGGGTAGACTGTAGACAGGAGTCAGTAGCAGGAGCTGCTGCAGCAACTTCTGACGTCAGGAGGACTGCGCTGGGATTGGACAGCTAGTCAGTGACGTAAACGCTCCAGGATTGGTGCGTTAGTGTGAGTCGCGCAGGGATTGGAGGTTGTGACTGTGACGAAGACGCTCCAGGATTGGTGCGTTAGTGTGAGTTGCGCAAGGATTGGAGATTGTGACAGTGACGTAGACGCGCCAGGATTGGTGCATGAGTAAGAGTCGCGTTGCTATTGGATTAAAAGATCGTACAGTTGCAGGAAAGACTAAAGGGTTCACGAAAGAAAAGAAGATGTATTATCATTCACCCGAGAAAAAGAAAAAGTCTTTGTTCAGTAAACTAAGAAATTGGTTCGTGAAAGATAAAGAGATTGTGACTAGGGAAGGACAGTTACTTCCACCAGCGAAGACCCCCGCATCCTTCATGGTTGCGAAATATGGGTACCATACTTGCATCTGGTTAGACAATTGGGCGAAGTATACAAAGGAAGACGGAGTTTTAGCGTTTCCAGAGGATGGGTCCTTTAATTTGGCTATATTAAGGAACTTACGGGAAAAGATGATGAGCTTAGATCCGCGGCCTAGGCCTACACAGTTTGAGGCGTTGACAGAGTGGGAGGATGAGATGCATGAGCGAGAAAAACAGAGAAATGGCAGTAGGTACCGATACATGTTCGGACGGCCAAATGATCGCGAAACACACTGTGACTGAATGTGACAGTGAGGTAGACAGATTCGTTAAATTGTCAAAAGTGCTGTGGATTGATCTGAATAGTCTGTTTGATATAATAGTGCCAGCAGACTTGTGGGCAGAATGCAAGATAGTCATAGATTGGCCAACCAAATAATACCCGAGAGATCCCAAAACAGGAGCCCCAGACCCAGAGGTAATGAAGAAATATGAACAGGTCATGGTATTTTTGAAAAACAAAGTTCCTCCAAAAGAAACAGACTGGGTTAAAATAGATCGAACACATCAGGAAGTGAAAGAGTCAGTCCACGCATACTATGAGAGGCTAATTTTAGCTTTCAAACAGTTTAGTGGGGATGACAGTCTGGGAGAAAAGGACCCGAGTCATTTTGTGTACAGATTCGTGTATGGTCTGCGTCCCGAAATTGGGGACATGATTAAGCAGCACACCGTGGACTGGCAGCGCAAGAAAATAGATGAGATCCTAAGGCATGCTAAATACTTTAGTGATGAGATTGAGGCAAAGCAGCGAAAACTAAAAGAAAAGGCAATGTGGGCTCAAGTGAAGGTTGCAGAGAGATGGGAAGCTCAGCTGGTAGAACAAGCTAATAATCCAGGCATTAAATCAAGATTTGGCCTAGGAAAAGGAAAGGGTAATATAGAAGAAGCAAAGAAAAAGTTCCCATGCCACAATTGCGGAAGATTAGGGCACTGGAAATCCGAGTGTAAATATCCACCAGGTACTAATAATGAAAATCCGTCATTGAATTCACAGGTGCAGTGTGAGGGGAGTGGCCCACCGCCGCAACAGCAGAAGGCTGTTAATCCACAGAATCAGGTGCCAAAACCGCCCTTACCACAGAGCTGGAATACCCAGAAATATAGTAAGGAGACGGGATTCTACAATGAAGAACAGGTAAACAAACCGCAACGCGCGAGTGCTGTGTCACATTATTGGCTGCAAAATGACGAGAGTGAGTCAGAAGAGATTTATTGACGGTGCCGAAAAGAGGAAGCAGGGTGCGTACTTGGCGCATCTCTAGAAATAGATCAGACAGGACCATTTGTGGATGGGAAAGTTAATGATGAAAACATTACTTTTCTAGTAGACACTGGAGCTACACGATCCACTGTCAGATCAGCAGATGTGAAAAATCTTCCTCTTTCGGATGAAACAATCCAAGTAGTTGGTGTATCAAACACCCAGATTAAAACGTACCTTACTGAACCTGTAAAGGTCAGAATAGGGAAATTTTCAGACATGCATCGGTTTGTGGTGTGTGATACCAGTCCCGTGAATTTACTAGGTAGGGATTTGTTGTGCAAAATGAATTGCACCATATTCTGTACACCAGACGGAATAGCCTTTGAAACACCAGATGAAGATGTTCTGTATAAGATGACCATAGCTAACAGAGAGTGTGAGGTTGCTGGAACTTATGCAGTATTCAATCCAGATGAATTGCCCCCAGAATTGAAACAGACAGTGAAGGCAGCAGTCTGGGATTTCACTGGAGAAGATGTAGGCCTGATGAGAAACGTAGACCCAGTGAGAATCGCTGTAAAAGAAGGAGCAGTTTACCCAAACATTCTACAATACAGACTGACACCTGAAATAATTGCAGGAGTAACCCCTTTGATTGAGAGAGATATTGAGCAGTCCATGTAATTCGCCTATAATGGGACTGAAAAAGCCGAGTGGGAAGTTCAGGATTGTGCAAGATTTGAGAAAGATTAACAAAATTGTTGTATCATGTTGCTCCATTGTTCCAAATCCCTCTGTAATTTTGTATCAGATTCCTCATGATGCAGAATGGTACACAGTAATCGATTTGTGTCATGCTTTCTTTTCCATTCCGTTGCATCATGACAGCCAGCCGCTTTTTGCATTTCGGATTGGAGAGCGTATTTTGGCATGGTGCCGAATCCCACAGGGGTACACAGAGAGCCCCTCCATTTTCAATCAGTTGCTAAAGAAATCTCTGGAAAGTCTTACCATGCCTGAGAATTCAGTTTTGGTCCAATATATTGACGACCTATTGGTGGCGTCAAAGACACGTGAGGCCTGTGAAAACAGACACCATAGCTTTGTTGAATCATTTGGCAGATGGAGGACTGAAGGTATCTCCGACAAAATTGCAATACTGTAAAAAAGAAGTAGAATATTTGGGTCACACTATCGAAAAAGGGCTGAGAAAAGTAACCATAGACAGGATCAGAATCATTAGAGGAATGAGAGCTCCAATGACCCAAAGAGAGGTGAGAATGTTCCTAGGAATGGTTGGTTACTGTCGTCAGTGGATAAGTAATTTTTCCCTGATTGCCAAACCATTGGTAAAATTGACGAAAAGTGAGGTCAAAGACCCCCTTGAACTAAACAAAGAAGAATTGGCAGCATTCAAACAGCTGAAGAACAGTCTTTGTGAAGCCCCAGCTCTGGGCATGCCTGATTATGAGGAAGAATTTGAACTATACTGTAGTGAGAGAAACGGATATGCACTCTCAGTGTTAATACAGAAACATGGAAGGCAAAGGAGACCAGTGGCGTATTTCTCGTCAATGTTAGATCCAGTGGCGATTGGTCTGCCAGGATGTCTAAAAGCAGTAGCGGCTACATGCCGAAGCCTAGAGCAGAGTGAGGGAATCGTGATGGGGTATCCAGTAAGAGTGTTTGTACCTCACAGTGTGGCGATCCTTTTAACAAGGAGTCGAACACAGTTCATGTCACATAGTCGGCTGACTAAGTATGAAAAGGTCATTCTAGGTGCAACCAATGTGAGTTTGGAAAGATGTGTGAATGTGAATCCAGCTACACTTTTACCTGATGCAGAGAGAGTGGAGATAAGAGAGGACGTTGATCATGATTGTCTGGATGTGCTTGACTACTGCACGAAACCTCGACCTGACATAAGAGATCTGCCACTGCCAGAGAGTGATTATGTGTTTTTTTATGGATGGATCCTGTCTGAGAACGGATGAAGGAGTGTTGAGCGCAGCATATGCAGTATCCACAGTTTCAGCAGTTATAGAAGCATCAATCTTGAAAGGAGTTAAATCCGCTCAAGTAGCAGAAATAGTGGCATTGACAAAAGCTTGCAAAATTGGGAGGAATGTGAGAGTGACTGTGATGACTGATGGCCAGTATGGCTTCGGAGTTGTCCACGACTTTGGCCAATTGTGGCTACAAAGAGGTTTCCTGACCTCAAGTGGAACTCCCATAAGGAATGCGGAAGTGGTTGGAAAATTGCTTGAGGCAATACAAATGCCCAAAGAATTGGCTGTGGTGAAATGTGCTGCTCATGGGCAAGGTAGTGATTACATCACTACGGGGAATCGCTTTGCGAATGACATGGCCCAGTATTGTGCCCGAAACCAATACTCAATTAATCGGTCAAAAGAAAAGGAAATGTCTTCTTGCTACATAATGTTTACTAACATTGTGGGAACATGGGATGAAGTGAGGCAGTTGCAGGATGAAGCAGTTGATGAGGAAATGAAGCAGTGGTTAAAAGCAGGTTGTGCACCCAGGGAAAAGGATCATGTGTGAGTCTATCGGGATGGAAGACCAGTAATGCCTGATAGCATGATGTCAACCATGGCACGGATGTATCATGGCCAAGGACATCTGGGAAGGGATGCCATGATAAGGGCTTTTAAGCAGACCTGGTACAATCCAAAATTCAGGTTGATAGCAGAAAGTCTCTGTCAAAGATGCCTGACATGTCAGCAGTACAATCCTGGAAGGAAAACTGTGGTGAGTTTAGGCACCATAGGCCGGGAGGGAGGACCTTTCACCAGAATGCAAGTAGATTTCATTGAAATGCCCCCTTATAACAAACTGAGGTATGTTTTGATGGTAGTTTGTCTGTTCTCTAGGTGGGTGGAAGCATACCCAACCAGAAGAAATGATGGAATCACAGTGGCCAAGCTATTGTTGAGGGAATTCATCCCAAGATACAGGTTCCCAATAACCATAGAATCAGACAGAGGAGGACACTTCTACAATGAGATCATGAAATTGATTTGTGAAGCATTGGGTGTACAACAAAAACTGCATTGTGCCTACCGACCAGAGGCTTCTGGTGTGGTCGAGCAAATGAATGGTACTATCAAAAACAGAATAGGGAAAATGTGTTTAGCCACAGGTATGAAAAGGCCTGATGTCTTGCCTCTGGTTTTGATGACCATTAGGTCTACTCCAGACAGAACTACAGGCTTGAGTCCACACAAGATCATCATGGGACGTGCCATGAGACACGTGTTTGTACCAGTCAATAAGCTGATGACTATAACTGATGACATGATTTTGGATTACTGTAAAGGCCTGGCTGACGCAGTTCATTCTGTATTTCACCAGGTTGGAGCGGATGCCACCACACTTAAAAAGAAACCAGCCCATGATTTGAGCCCAGGGGACTGGGTGAGAATAAAAGTCCACAGAAGAAGAAATTGCCTGGTTCCAAGGTGGGGAAGGCCAAGGCAAGTCATCTTGACCACAACAACTGCTGTGAAGTGTGCTGGACTGAAAAACTGGATACATGCAAGTCACACTTTGAGAGTTCCAAATCCAGCAGACGGTATTGGAAAAGAATATTTCGATGAATCAGAATCAAGTGATGAGTCAAGAAATGAGAATATAAAGTCAAAAGAAAATCCTGAAAGGGTGGAAAATGAGCCAAGACTAGTTCAGACTCCCAGAGAAGAAATTCTGAGGAAAAGATTGCAGATTTCAGATGGTTCAGATTCTGGAGATGAGCAAAACGCCAATGGTGAACACAGAAAGAAGAAAAGAAAAGAAAAGAATGTCCAGTCAGAAGTAACATTTACACCAAATGAGAGAGTAGAAGTTCCACCTGAGAAAATATTGGAAGGAGAAGAAGGGACAGTCACAGAAAGAGAGGGACAGAGTGCGGAAAAACCCTGAGGAGGTGTAGGGAACTGCAACACCCAGCCAGGTGAAGGGACAAGTAGTCAGCAGGAAAATTGCGTGCCGGAGACCCGAGGAGGGACAGAAGTAGGGCCAACCCAAGAGGTGGAAAAAGAGATTACTGAAAAAGAAAAGACAAACGAGACAGAATCTGAGGACAGTGAAACTGAAATACCAGAGGGTCAAGTTCTAAGAAAGAGAACTTGGATTGAGGAAAGAAACAGTAAAGACGGCAAAACAAGAAGAAATGCTAAAGGAGATCTTTGGCCAAACAAAATTAAGAAGCTGAGATATCGTTTGACACGAGTCAAACCCTCAGAAACTGAACAAGTGAATGCAGCAACCAGTAAGCATCCAGAAAAAGAGGGAGAAACAGAAGTGTCTGAGGCAAACAAACAATCAAGAAAACCAAACCAGAAGTATAAGTCACCTGAATGGACGTACGTGGCACTGCCTGAACAAAGAGAAGAGGTAGATAGTCAAGGAAATCCAGAGGAGACTTTACTGAGATTGATAAAAGAAGAAGAAACAGGGGAAATCCTGAGAGTTATCTTATCCGACATCGGAGAAGAAGCGGAAGATCAGGAAATCCTGTATGTGGATGACGAGAAAGAAGTGAAAAACGACGAGAGGCCAAGCTGAGTAATTTCAAACCGGTCCTTGTAGGAATACACAGGATTGAATAAGAAATTGAAGTATTTGGATCACCTGAGGAGGTCTTAGCTCTTGTGGGAAAGCCACAAGGGGCGGAGTAGAAGAGGCTAAGTCAAAAGACACGGTTAATTCTAACAAAATGGCTAACATAGATGATAACAAGAGTAGATGTACTTTCATGAGAAGATTCTGCAAGACATGTTGTTGTTGTACAGGACTATTAATGCCTCTTTGGAGCGTACTCGCTCTTTTGATCTCTTTCAAAGTAACTTTGGATACACTAACGGGACATACTGAGAATATGACTAACATAGTGAAAAGCTCGCAAAAGGTAATACCAGTTAGAGCAAGCACTGAGCATATGCACCAGGATAGGTCAATAACTGATTTTTCTAGCAATGTGTTTTCAAAATTATTGTATGAATATGTAAAAACAATGGACGTAAGGGATTGCTACGTTTGTATGCAATTACCTGCATCTGTTTCAGAAGGGGTGACTTATCATCACCTCCCAGCAACTTATGGAATAACATGTAGCGTTTTAACTAGTATATTTTATCAAGTAGGAAAATTAGAATATAATCTGTCTAATATAGATAATATTCTTGGAAGATTGCCCATGAATAATGAATTGAATCCAGCTAAAGATGCTAATGTATTAGGGGAAATTTTTATAGAAACTAAAGAACTAACTTTAGATTATGTCTTTAAGAATAATTTAACATGCAGTTTGAAGACAGAAGAGAGAACATTTTTGGATATGGTTGAAGAGAGAAGACTAAAATTACACAAGAATGCAGAGGGACATGAAGAAGGGGAAACCATTTGGGTAATAGATGGGAAAAAGGAGACACCGGGTGGAGTCAGACCAACAATAGCTATAGACTCACCCCAGAAAGGCAAATTATGCATTATGAGGGAAAGATCCCAGTATGATTATATCTATATAGGGACAAGTGAGTATCATGATTCATATTTCATTGCATCCGGATGGGGATTTAGAGGCGGAGAAGATCCAGTTTTCCCTGGACTGTACTATATTTGTGGGAACAAGGCTTACTATAGGTTGCCCGACCATTGGTATGGCACATGTTATGTTGGCCTGGTCTTTCCAAAGATCTTTCACATGGATAGAGTAGAAAATAGTGGACCAAATAACCTACTAATGCGTAGCAGAAGAGAAACCTGGTTAGAAATCGTAGGTGATATTTTTGGAGCCTTGATACCAGCAGTGGGAATATCTTGGAATGCAAATAATATTCGGAAATTGTCAACCATAGTGGATCGCTTGTCAACAAGCACCGCTGGAGGATTTCTTTCGGTAAACACTGAGCTGGTTGCCATGCGTGCTATGATTATGCAGAATCGACTTGCCCTTGATATCTTATTGGCAAAAGAGGGTGGAGTCTGTGGAATGCTGAAAGTTCAACATTGTTGCACTTACATTCCTGATGAAAGCAGAGATCTAAAAGTCTATATTAAGAATATTACAGAATTGCATGATGAAATAAAACCACTGGAGGTTGAAAGTATCTGGACTAGAATTAGTTAAATGGCTGCTATTAAAGCTTTCTTAGGTAAATTAGGTAGTACTATAATAGGGAAAATATTATTTCCATTAACCTGTGTGATTTTCGTATTATTAATACTTAGATTAGGATGTATGTGTTGTAGACATAGAAGAAATAAAAAGAAGGTTAAACGAGAAATTTACAAAAAGAGGGAAAAGAAACCAGAAAGAGATCTTAATGAAGTAGAATTGGAAGAATGGAAGGAGAGTATGTATGACAAAACCAAAAGAGAAGATGAAAGGGAAACAGAATTTTAAATTGAGCAAGAAGACATCTCAAATTTCTGTAAAAGGGGGAAATAAATTGTTTTGTGGGTTTTGTTTGTGGTGATAAAATCACCAAAGGGGGGATTGATGGAGCGGGTAAAATGTTTTCTTTTTATATACCCAATCCATTTATATAAGTTTATATTAAAACGAATAATAACTAATCCTAATGAATAATTGATTGATGTGATGAAATTAAACGAACCTTATTAACCAAGGGAATACACGTGGGAATGCATTTGCATGGCTAAAATAATAAGTGAACTAAGTTGGTACGCATATTAAAATGATAAGTTTTGCTTAGGCAATGTTAATGTGATTTGCGCTAAAATAAACCAGCATTAACGGCTTTGAATGTTGCATATGGCTAGATAAATACATACACATAAGGGTATTAGCAAGGGAATAACACTGTTTTAATCATTTTTATGTATTAATTACGATTTTGTGTTTCTTTGCTTAAAGTTTACTATTCTGGCCTACCAAAAGATGGCTGCCGACTGAATCCTAACTAAAGTACATGACTTCATAAATTGAGCAATGGAGAAAGGCGCCTGCACTGACTTCGTTCGTGGCCTTTCCATGACCCGACAGACCAGGTCCATGAAGACTACTCTTGGCGAGGTGCCAATGTCCCTGAACGTGAAGCAATTGTTGCCATTTGGAAAAATGAACTACCAAAAGCCACCTATTCACAATAGACTGATACTTTCTTGACCTGGGAACAGCCTTTCCCATACGCCTGGATTTGATCATCATCCACATGTGAAAATTCGAGAATGTTTCTTAATGTATTGAGACGTGGCTGAAATCAGCCAATGAGTGGCCTGGAAATAAAGAAAATGTTACTGTTATATGTATATTTTAGTATAAATATTAGTAGTCTAGAGAGGGAAATTAGCACCCTATCCTAGCTGATCGATGCTACTCTATGCGACACTCCATGCTGCTCTTCGCTAGAGATCCTTATGCTGACGGAAGAGGACGGGACGTTAGAACACTGATGAACTTTCTGAGGACCAGTTCTGACTTAGAAAACGACAAATAGCCAGAATAGGTAAATATGACAAAAGATAATATGGCATTGTTAGGATTTAACCTGTGTCGGTTGATTATTTCTTGAAATGTTTTATTGATTAATTTGAGAATCAAAGAGTTATCAAATTCTATCACAACTAAATGATCTAGTCGACCTCCGGATGGAGGAATTGGTAGGGTAAGTCAATAGATGTGGTTTCCTCTATCCAAGCAAAGAACTGTAGTTCGGGATTTGAGATCCCTCTGTAGGCACGATAGTTTGAGAGAATGAATGTTGGTGTTATGGGCCCCACCAGCATGTGATGTGTGTATGTGCGTGTGACCAAGAAATCATTCCGTCCGTGGAAGCAGGGGAAGATTTTGTGTTCTGAACTGCACCACTAGACCCTGGCTGGGAAGGGGCATTCGCTCAGGGCGCTGTGACATGGTGCTGTTATGGACTAAGTACGACTGGACTTGACCTACAGGCAATTTGGAGCAATGACGATGTAATGTATGTTTAAACTTGGACTGTGTTTTCCTAAGTAGATATGTGAATAAAGTTAAGCTGCGGCCGTTTGCACCACCAAGACTTGTTTCATATGTTACTGCAAAAGAAGGTGGGGTGCATTATCGGCCGGGGAGCTCGAGGGCACTCGCCCGTCTGGGAGGGGTTATGACGTGGGGAGACACGTAGAGGCGTCAAGATCCTGTCAGATGGCCCGGAAATGCGATATCTGCAGCTGCGGAATTTTCCTCAGAAGTTGCACAAGCTGCGACTTGAACTTATCGCAAACCAATTAGCCTTTTGTTTACAGAAGACGATTTCTCTCTGGGGGCTGCATGTCTCCCTGTCCACGGGACTGTGTTTTACCGTTGGTCTGGGACAGGGGATCTGGGTGAACTTCCTGCAGCGTGTGAGCTGCTGTATCCGACCCACGCGCCACAGCAGGTGGTTCTGGTCCATGTTATTGAGGGTAGAGGTCATTTAAAATATTACTTTCTCCACCATGGGCGTTTCTTCATATTTATAACGTTTAGAATAATCCCGATTGACAAGCGAGGCACTGAAAATGTAGACACTGATTAAATAGCACACAAAAAATCACCGGATGTCTGTTCAATGACCATTAAATAGAAGCTTGAGAAATCAGCGTGACGAGATAAAATAAGGCGCACACTGGCCTGCAGGCACGTCAAAGCAGCCATGTTGAACCCCACAATATTACACGAGGAGCTCGTTTATTTATTATGTGGTGCTCATACAGCTATTTTGCCCTATGTAAGATTACGTTATTGTCACACACAATAAACCATACATGGCTGCAGTGCCTTCGTCTGGTTTGCGAACTTATGAAAACCCCTCCCGCCTCACAGGCCCAGTTAGTTTAACTCCGATTAACAGGGAATTCAGACTCAAGAGACCCTGGAACGCTGAGGCCGGGGAGGTGCTGAGGACAGTGGATATGGGCAGTGAAGGGGGAGGACGTTTGCTGGCACTTTAGCTGGAGAGGAGAGAGGGCTGTAGGATAGAGTGCCCCCCGAATACATTACATTATGCACCTTCTTTCCATCCCTATGATTTTAGGTGCCTAACTCTAGCATTCTGGGTGTTGTAGTCTTGATTTGCTTCCATTGAACTAATTATACTAACCCGCCGACAGAAATAATTGGTTTCTTAAAAATTCATGAATGGAAACAGTATCCATAGAGTCTTGGAGTGAGGGGGTCACCCCGCTGGAGGAAGGATCGGGGCGTTGAGGAGGGAAAGGAGAACTAGGCTGAAGGAGAGAGGGCAGATGGAAAGGGGAGCCCAGGCGAAGCTATCTCAAGGGAAGGAGAGCTGGACTGAAGGAGGCGAGCTGGTGGAGGGTGGGGGAGCAGCAGAATACGGGGAGGAAAAGCTGGGGTAAAGGAGTGAAAGGGAGCAGCGGTGAAGAAAGGCTGCCTGCACTCAGAGGAGAGAAAGAAGACCCTGGTGAAGTGAGGGCAGTTTGTGTGCAAGAGGGAGCGCGAGGTTGCTGAAATGAGGGGAGGTAGGAGGAGAAAAGGAAGAGCTGGAGGGAAGGAAAGTGCTTGTGGTGGAGAAGAGAGAGTGTGGTGGCAGAAGCAAGAAAAAAGAGCTGGTGTGAAGGAGGAAGATGAGTCGAGTCAGAAGGCTGGAGTGAAAGGCTGCAGTGAAGGAGGGAGCCGTGAGCTGAAAGGTGAGCATAGGAAGGTACCAGCAGCTCAGCTGAGGCGGAAGGAAGGAAGAGCCAGCTCTGAAGGAGGAGAGAGTGGAGCTGAGATCACAACACTCAGCTCTGGCAGATGCTTAAATGCAAGCGGTGCGTTTGCTATTCCAGGCGGTATCGTGGCGATGAAAATAGATCTGTATTGTTATCTATCCCAGCGGTAGTCATGTGACCTCAGGAGGATGAAAGACGATGTCCTTGGGCTTACGCACAGATCCCAGTGACGAATGTTCTGTTCTACTTTGCTTGATGGGGAATTTAAGCAGACCTTCTAATTCTGTGGGCACCTGTTGCCTACAACGCTCTCGGGTCCATCTGTGGCTCATTTATTCACTCTAGGTCACTGCTATCTATGCATTCTGGGATGTGTTGTCCTAATTTGATAATGAAGCATACAGGTCTACAATGCAAAGTGAACAAGCATTTGCAATGCAATAGGTCTCGCATTTACGCGAGTTTGAGCTATTCGCATTGTAAATTACAATGTCTTTTATTTATGTTTTGTTTTTTAAAACAAATAAAAGGCATCGTCATTTGCAATGCTAGTAGCTTAAACTCTCGCAAATGGAAGACCTATTGTACTGCAAATGCTTGTTTTATTAGTCACGGGGAGAATAAGTGATTTGCCCAGAGTCACTGGAAGTTGAACATCCCCACCGAGACTAGAACCCGGTTCCCCAGTTTAGAGGTCCGCCGCTCTAGCCATTGGGCCACATACTCTACCCAATATTTGCTGGATTTGTTATTTATGTATTCATTTATTTAGCCATTTTCTAAACCATCACCATCCAGTTACATAAAAGCAGTGTTTGAGCCGCGCCGCAGATCGTGGAGTATGTATCAGCATTTTGATTTTGATCTGACACAAGCCCTTTGGATGCGTGTCACATCCAAAGGGCATGTGTCAGATCAAAATCAAAATGGTGGTCTGGGGAATACTTAGCTACGTTTCTTTGGGAGGTTGCTTGTTTTGTACTTTGTTTTTTCAAAGCACCGAGGTAAATGCTTATTTTTTTAATACTGCACTGAGCATTGCTATCATTAGCTTTAAGGCGCAATTTTTTAAAACTAAAAAACTGAAGTCTCATAAAGTGGCCTGTGTTGTCCCTGCCCGTAGAAGTCCGTTGATGATCACTTGCAGATTATCTGCATATCTCCTAACTCCGGTGGTTATGGTACGGTCCATTCCCATTATTACCCGATGTACTCTTTCCCAACAAATTCAGCAGCTTGTGCGCCTTACGGTTTCTACGAGTTTCTAGTGCTTAACTCAGATCGCCGGAAAAAAATATGTTGGGTCCAGGTAGTTAAGTTAGCTGCTTGGTCTGCTCAGGTAGCCATGAGTGACGTAGGTGTACTGAAAGTGAGGTTGCCAATGTTGTCAAACAGATTTAAAAATAGCGCTGCATGATAAATCTATTGTGTGTGTTATAACACCCTCCAGTGGTTTGGATCAGAAAAGCGTGTTGAAGACAAACAGAGCCTATGCATAGAAGTGCGGCGCGCTGAGCGAAGACGAGGAATGCATCTCCCACCCTGCGCGCCGTTGCTCGCTCCTAACAGCAAAACGCTGTGGGAGTGAACCTTTGCTGAAAAGGTGGGACATGAGCCCGCCTTTAGCCATTTGCAGGCTACTAAAGCGTAAATGACACAGGGAACAACCAACCCAATGCGTGGGGAGGAGTCCGACCCACACAAAGAAGTTTGGAGTGCTCACAAGAAGCCTCCCATAGATCAGCGCATGCGCGCTGCGCTTGGCTCGACCTAAAAAGGTGGTGATGGAGCAGGTAAAGCTAAATTTTGTATACCTCCTCTATTTTGCATGAAATTTAATTATGTAATCATTCTAAATATTAACTTGTACTAATTAGTGTAAAGTGGCATGACTAATCAACATTTTGCACCTTAATAAACACGAGATACACGTGGGACTAAAATGCTAATTGCATGGCAAATAATTAAATGATTAACTGTGGTACGCAAACTAACTTTAGAATGTGGTGAAATAGAGAATTGCATGATTCATGTTGCTTTTGTGATGGTTTGTGCTTCCAGTGCTGCAGAATGGTGAGTATTATTGCTTTAAATGCTGCTACAAGCTAGGAAAATACTAATATATATTTGGATTAGTGTGGGTTTAAACATTAGAATCTTCATTTCTATACATTATTTACTGTTATGTTTGTTTCTGCTTAAGTTGGCATTCGGGCCTACTAGACCGCAGTACTTAAGATAGAGTTCTGAAGTTGCCACCATCATGTGAGCGCGATATCTACTGCGCAGACTCGGATGCTCTGGAGATCTCCAAGCGACCTTCGACGAGAACCGAAGTGTTCCTTGTCAAGGATAGGAACATGGAGGACTGCCAAGATGAAGACTGGTGTGAATGACCGAGGGGACAATGAAGGACCTGTACAAGAAGGCTTGCATGTTGTTACTTCAGAACATTTGCCTGTTAATTACCAAAAAGAATACAATTGAGAAATGTCATGCCCGGTCTCATGGGAAACAGGCAAACCTGGGAACATTCAGGAGACTTACAAGTTGCAGAGGGTTTAGCCAATTAGAACACTTTCTACCCCTAAATTGTTGCACATTGACCTAATAGTAAGGAGAAAAAGGGTATAAAAGTCAGGGATTTGGAAGAGGGGGTTGCTGGTTTGCTGGGTTGTTGGTTCTCGTTGGTTCGTTCGTCCGGTCATTTGGCTGATTCGTGGGGACTGCGTCGAGCTGAATGAGATTTCCTGGTTTACCTGGGTTTTCTTTGATTACAAGAGAACGATTCCATCAGAAGGGTTTTGATTATTGCTGTGGGTTGACGAGTTCTTCTAGGAGATGGTCGCAGAGACTGGAATAATTTTCGGTGTGGTCGGAAGGTCGCCAATGTTAAAAAATTAGGTAATTATAAATGTTATGTCAATTTTATGTTAAAGATCAAAGACTGGAAGTCTCTCAAATAGAGAAATTATTTGAACTGTAATCCTGAATATGCCAATACAGAGTGAACTAAATTAGATAAACTAAAATTGATTAATAAGAAATAAGTTTGTGATTCTTTAATAAGGTATTGAAAGTTAACTGAATGGTTCCGAAGCTTTAATTGGGGTTTAGCTGGTTCTAAATCACCATCAACCAGTCCAACTAATTGGTCCATCGATTAAGTGGTGGAGTGCCTTGATGTTTAAGTTAGGATTCTATAGGTACAGATGTATATAATGTAAAGGAATTACTCCCGATAGGTAACAAGGTACCCCCACATGTCCAGCGCTTCTTTTTCTCCTGTGCGCAGATTCGAGTGAGACGTATGAGTGTTGGTGTTATGGGCCTCACCAATGAATGAATGTATGAATGAGCTAGTGAGGTGACGAGTCTGTAACATAGGGGGAATATGTAAATTTGCCCTTTTCCGCTGGAGCAGTTTTCTGGTAGAAGAGTTATGGCTAGTTTGGTGATTAGCAATGGGTTTATTGCATTGGTTTGGCGATTATTGATTTATGTTTTAACACTTTATGTTGAGTCGTTTTGCGTTTTATGTTGTCAATTGGTTTGAAGACTTCCGGGACGTTGGAAGTTGGTTGCCCTGTATGTAGACGGGGGAAATGTGTGGCAAGTGAAGTCGCACAACGCATTGTCTGGTTTAGAGTTGATAACATCGTCGTGTGTTATCGGTAGGGACATTTTACGTGTGAATGTGTGTGGGCAACAGGTTCTCGCGTGAAACTCTGGCCTTAATTCTCAGGAGCATTGTAGTCTCCAGATGTGTTTTATCCCCTGCGAAACGGTTAGCCTCTTTGCTTGTTAGAAGGGTAAGGTAGAGGGAAGTGTTACTTTATCGGCAAAACTGAATAATTTTGTGGTAGGGTAGAGGTAAGCGCTGCCTACTGGAAATACAGAATTCTTGTGTAAATTAACAAAACTATCTCTTTGGTTTAGCAAAACAGGCAATGGTGGTGTTTTTATGTTGTTACTAACAGATTTGATTAAAAGAAATGTAAGAAAACTTTGCCAATAAAATTTGTAAAGTAGGGGTCAGCAGAAGCAGGAGTAGAGAGAAAAGCTGATGGCAGAAAGACCCCGCTAGGATTGGCCAGCTGTAGAGAGATGAAGCTTTCACGGATTGGTGTGTTGGTGTGAGCCGCGCTAGGAGTGGAGAATCTGCCAGTGTGACGTAAACGCCCCGGCTTGGTGCATTAGTGTGAGTCGCGCTGGGATTGGAGAACTTCAGGAGTGACTTAGATGCACAGGATTGGTGCGTTAGTGTGAGTCGCGCTGGGATTGGAGAGCATACGGAATAGTCGCAAGGGAAGTGATTTGAAAAGTCTAGTGATTCAGAACTAGGAAAAGTAAAAATGATGTACTACGGATCCACCTGAGAAAGCAAAAATCATGGTTTGGGAAAATTAAAAACCTATTTAAAAGGGATAAGCCAATTGTGACTAGGGAAGGACAGATACTTCCTCCAGCAAAATCACCTGCGTCTTTTATGGTAGCGAAATATGGGTACCATACATGTATTTGGCTAGAGAATTGGGCAAAGTATACAAAAGAGGATGGAGTTCTAGCGTTTCCAGAAAGTGGTTTGTTTAGTTTAGCTGTATTAAGAAACTTAAGAGAAAGAATGATGAGGTTAGAACCGAGACCTAGACCTACTCAGTTCGAGGCTTTGATGGAATGGGAAGAAGAGATGTATGAAAGGGAACGGCATCGGAGTGGAAGAAGGTATAATTACATGTTTGGTAGACAGTGTGGGCAGGAAAGTCATGAGGACCAAATGAGAAGATGGTGGAATGCAAACATGACTTTCCTTTGAGAAATACTGAAGAGACAAGTGGCAGAAAGTGTACAGAAAAGAGAAACAATACAGGGGCAGAAGGTTATAAATATGGTGTGAGTGAATGGGAGGATGAAGTGCAAGAGGACATGTTTTATAAAAATCCTCCCCCATATCAACCAAATTCTACGTTGCTGACGCCGAGTGCGCCGGTAAAAGAACCCATGCTAAATAAAAATCTTGAGCAAACGCCACCTGATTTAGGGAAAATTCATCCATTTAGAGACTCTGAAATGTCACAACCTGTTAGGACTGGAAATGAAAATTCGGTTGAACTAGCTAGAACTACTCTGGAATTAACTGAGAAAATTAGAGAATTAACCAAAAATATGGAAGAAGTTACTGTACCTGTAACTATAGGGCCGGTGATGCCTGTCTTTGACAAACAGAAAGATAGTGAGCATTGTTCAACAGTTCCCTACAATTGTAGTAAACGAATCAAGACAGAAAGAAGTGAATCTGGAGGTAATGCATGGAAAAATATGGCAGGAACATCAGGTTTAAGTACTCCTAAAAATCTGACTGTAAATCAAAGTCCAGCAAGATAGACGCTGATGACAACAGAATCGGCAACAGAAACCCCAGAGAGAAATACAGATAGAATAAGAAGTGAAACAATCCCTGTAGGTCCCACTTCTGAAGAATTAAGTGATTGGTTAAGAAGTTTACAGTGAAAAGATACAGAACCTCAACCTTTAGATGTGGCAAAATTAAAAGTAACCTTGGAAGAATTAATAGTAGGGACTATTCCAACTGAAAAATTAAAAGCATATCAGGACGAAGAGCTAATGTTTCTCTGCAAAAGTATAACTTGAAGAGCGAGGAGTTTGCATGAGAAACTGGAAGAGACAGCGAGTGAAATGGGTATTGACTTTGAGAAAATAAGATCATTACAAAATCCATATAGAGTAGATTTTTCTGAAAAGGATATTGAAAATCTGAATACTGCAGGAAGATTGACTCAAATGAAAGAACTGATTGCCTTGTTAAGGAAATGGGGTGATGTAGATAGGTGGAAAAGTAGATGGTTCCGAAAGGGAGAATACGACAGATAAGGCTTTTTTGGCATTTCCAGTAAGAGAAAAGGAGCCAGTAGTAACTCAATGTCCCATGAGGGAGATCCCAGGAGGGGGTTATGTACATGTTCCCTGGACTAGGCAGGATATTTTGTCATTTACCAATGATTTTCCGAGGTTAAGAGAAAAACCAGTTGAATGGTACCGACAGGTAGAAAGGTTTGTTAAATTGTCGAAAGTGCTGTGGATAGATCTGATTGGTCTTTTTGATATAATTGTACCTGCAGATTTATGGGCAGAATGTAAAATTACAATAGGTTGGCCAACTCAAGAGTACCCTAGGGATCCTAAGACGGGAATTACCTTTTTGAAAAATAAAGTGCCGCCAAAAGAAACTGATTGGGTAAAAATTGATAGAACTCACCAAGAGGTTAAAGAATCTTTTCATGCTTACTATGAAAGGTTACTGTTAGCTTTTAAGCAATACAGTGGTGATGAGAAATTAAGTGAGAAGGATTTAAGTCATTTTGTATATCGATTTGTTTATGGTTTAAGACCTGAGGTAAGCGAAATGATCAAACAGCATACAGTGGATTGGCAGAATACAAAGATAGATGAAGTGTTACGACAAACAAAATATTTTAGTGATGAAATCGAAGCCAAACAATGCAAACTGAAAGAGAACGCGATGTGGGCACAAGTTGAGGTAGTGGAGAGACAAGAAGCCCAGCTGATTGAGCAAGCTAATGGCATAGGCCAATTTAGACAGAAACCTAATATTGGAAAAGGAAAGGGACAAATCAGCTTAGAGGAAGCAAAAAAGAAATTGCCATGTCATAATTGCAGAAAATTAGGGCATTGGAAATCCGAGTGTAAATTGCCCCGAGTGCTAATGGTGATAATGTATCATTGAATCCACAGGTGCAGAATGAGGTGAGTTGTCAACCGCCGCGACAGCAGCAGATTCTTACCCAACAGTATTAGGTGCAAAGCCACCCTTTCCACAGAGCGTAAATCCTCAGAAATACAGTAATAAGATAGGATTCTACACTGAGGAACAGGTAACGAAGCTACCGCGCGCTGGTGCTGTTTCGCAGTATTGGCTGCAGCGCGATGAGAGTGAGTCAGAAGAGAGTTATTGACGGTGCCTAGGAGAGGAAGAGGAGTGCGTACTTGGCGCAACTCTAGAGGTAGACCAGACAGGACCCTTTGTGGATGGAAAGGTAAATGATGAAAATATTACTTTCCTAGTAGATACTGGTGCTACTCGTTCAACTCTTAGATCAGCTGACGTTAAAAATCTTCCTCTCTCTGGTGACACAATCCAAGTAGTTGGATTCTCAAATAGACAGATAAAAATGTATCTTACTGATCCTGTTAAAGTTAAAATAGGGAAATTCACCGACATGCATCAATTTGTCGTATGTGACACTAGCCCCGTGAATTTGTTAGGGAGAGATTTGTTGTGCAAAATGAATTGCACTATCTTCTGTACCCCTGATGGCATAGCTTTTGAAACTCCTGATGAGGATGTACTTTATAGAATGACAATGGCAAATTTGGAACCTGAAACTACTGAGGCATTTGTTGTATTTGATCTGGAGGAATTGCCTCAAAAATTGAAGAAAACAGTGGAACCTGAGGTATGGGATTTCACAGGAGAAGATATGGGATTGATGAAAAGAGTAGATCCTGTGAAAATAACTATAAAAGAAGGAGTAAGCTACCTGAATATTCCCCAGTATAAATTGACACCAGAAATAATTGCAGGAGTGACGCCTGTAATAGACAAGATGATTGAACAAGGAATTTTGAGAGAAATAATGAGTAGTCCATATAATTCTCTGATCATGGGTTTAAAGAAGCCTAACGGAACTTTCAGGATAGTACAAGATTTGAGAAAAGTGAATAAAATTGTTGTGCCCTGCTGCCCCATTGTACCGAACCCTTCGGTAATCCTATATCAGATTCCCCATGATGCGGAATGGTACACAGTCATCGACCTGTGTCATGCTTTCTTTTCTATCCCATTGTACCCCGATAGCCAACAAATGTTTGCGTTCCGGTTCGGCGAACGTACTTTGGCATGGTGCCGTATCCCACAGGGGTATACAGAAAGTCCATCAATATTTAATCAGATTCTAAAGAAGTCCCTAGAAGATTTGAAAATGCCCGGAAGTTCAGTGCTCGTGCAATACATTGATGACCTATTGGTGGCAACGAAGACGCGAGAGGCATGTGTGGTAGACACAGTTGCATTGTTGAATCATTTGGCGGATGGAGGACTCAAGGTATCCCCATCAAAATTACAATTTTGTAAGAAGGAAGTACAATACCTAGGTCATAAGATTGAGAAAGGCCTGAGGAAAGTGACTGCAGACAGGATCAGAATAATAAAAGGAATGGGAGCACCAACAACTCAGAGAGAAGTGAGAATGTTTCTTGGGATGGTGGGATATTGTCGCCAGTGGATCAGCAACTTTTCGTGGATTGCGAAATCTTTGGTACGCTTGACAAAAAGTGATGTGAAAGATCCCCTAGAACTAAATAAAGAGGAGATGAAGGCTTTTAGACAACTGAGAGACAGCTTGTGTGAAGCACCAGCTCTAGGAATGCCTGATTACGAAAAGGAATTCAAGCTCTATTGCAGTGAGAGAGATGGATGTGCACTCTCTGTGTTAGTACAAAAGCACGGAAAATTAAGACGACCGGTTGCATACTTTTCGGCTGTACTAGATCCTGTAGCCGTAGCTTTGCCTGGCTGCTTGAAAGCAGTGGCTGCTACCTGTAAGAGTCTGGAGCAGAGTGAAGGAATTGTGATGGGATATCCTGTGAGAGTGTTTGTTCCCCATGATGTTGCAGTACCTTTGACAAGAAGCCAAACCCAATTTATGACGCATAGTCGTCTAACTAAATATGAAAAGGTCATTCTGGGTGCTACAAATGTGAGCCTTGTAAGGTGCCTTAATGTAAATCCATCAACATTGCTACCTGATGCTGTGAATGTGGAAGTGAAGGATGATGTGGATCATGACTGTTTGGAAGTGCTTGATTTTTGCACTAAGCCGCGTCCGGACATAAAAGATGTGCCTCTGAAAGAAAGTGACTATGTGATGTTTGTGGATGGGTCATGTCTGAGAACTGGAAAGGGAATTCGGAGTGCTGCATATGCAGTATGTACTGCAGTGGCTGCGTTGGAAGAGTCTTGCCTGAAAGGAGTAAAATCAGCTCAGGTTGCTGAATTGTTTGCACTGATCCGAGCATGCAAGTTGGGAAAGAACCTACGAGTCACTGTGGTTACCGATAGTCAGTATGGGTTTGGAGTGGTGCATGGTTTTGGACAGATTTGGTCCCAAAGAGGGTTCTTGACGTCGAGTGGAACTCCAACCAGAAACGCTGAAGTGGTTGGTAAATTGCTTGAGGCGATACAGCTGCCTAAGCAAATTGCAGTTGTAAAATGTGTGGCCCATTCAAAGGGTACAGATTACGTGTCAGCGGGGAACGAATTTGCTGATGACATAGGGGAGTATTGTGCACGGAACCAAAATTCCTTGAATCGGAATTGGGAAAAGGAAATGAACTCATGTCCCTTGCTTTTTACTAACACTGTGAGTACCTGGGATGAGATGAGGCACTTACAGGAAGAGGCAGGAGAGAAGGAAAAGAAACAGTGGATAAAATCAGGATGTGCACCACGCAAGGTAGACAAGGTTTGGGTTTATCGTGATGGAAGACCAGTAATGCCTGATAGCATGATCTCTACCATGGCACAGATGTACCATGGACAGGCACATATAGGGAGGGATGCCATGATTAGACTTTTCAAACAGACCTGGTATAATGCCAAGTTCCGGCTTGTAGCTGAGAGCCTTTGTCAAAGATGCCTTATATGTCAGCAATATAATCCAGGAAGAAAAACGGAGGTGAGTTTGGGAACTATAGGACGGGAGGGAGGTCCTTTCACCAGAATGCAGATTGATTTTATTGAAATGACCCCATGTAATCGGCTAAGATATGTCCTAGTAATTGTCTGCCTGTTTTCACGTTGGGTTGAAGCTTACCCGACCAGAAGGAGTGATGGAGTTACTGTAGCGAAACTCCTATTGAGAGAGTTCATTCCTAGATTTGGTTTCCCAGCAACGATTGAATCAGATAGAGGAAAGCATTTTCAGAATGGAATTATAAAATTGATTTGTAAAGCATTGAATGTACAACAGAAACGACATTGCACCTATCACCCAGAGGTTTCTGGAGTAGTGGAACAAATGAATGGCACCATTAAAAACAGATTGTGAAAAATGTGTTTGGCCACAGGTCTAAAATGGCAGATGTCTTGCCTCTTGTGCTCATGACTATTAGGTCGATTCCTGATAGGAACACTGGCCTGAGCCCCCATGAAATTATTATGGGTAGAGCAATGAGACATGTTTTCATTTCTGTCAACAAACTACTGCCTATATCTGATGACTTCGTTTTGGATTATTGCAAGGGGTTGGCTGATACCGTTCATTCTGTGTTTCATCAGGTTGGACCAGATGCAACCACCCTTGAAAAGAAGCCAGCTCATGATTTGAGTCCTGGAGACTGGGTACGAATCAAAGTACATAGAAGGAGAAATTGTCTGGTCCCACGCTGGGGGAAACCACGTCAAGTGATTCTGAACACGACGACTGCTGTGAAGTGTGCCAAGGTAAAGAATTGGATTCATGCTAGTTATACTCTTCGAGTCCCTGGTCCTATAAATAGACCTGAGGAAGAGTATTTGGAAGAGTCTGATACCAGTTCTGAGTCAGAATCAGAAGAAACAAGAACTAGACAAACCTCAAGAACGGGACAAGCGGATTTGAGCCAAGTTGCGGTGCCGGAGAATATACCACTAAGGAGATGACTGGAAATTTCTGACATTAGCTCCGAATCAGAGACTGAACAGGTGGGAATACAAGAAAGGATAAAAGAAAATATTGAAGAAACTGAACAAGAAATTTTCGATAAAGAAGCACCAAGTGCAAGCACAAGAGAAATTCCGACTGAAATCATAGAAATAGAAGGTGAGGAATTAGATACAGAGAGTGAGGGTAAGATTATTGCGGAAGACCCCCGAGGAAGTGTAGGGACGACACACATCCAGGTAGAAAAAGGGACAGTTAGTCAGCAGGAAGATTGCGTGGAAGAAACACGAGGAGGGATAAACATAGATAGTGAACCTGAGGTCCTGAGAATAAAATCCAAAGAAAGTAAAAGTCAAACCGATACGGAATCTGAAGAAAGTGAAGGAGAAAGCCAAGGAGGACGAACTTTGAGGAAAAGAGCTTGGAAAACAGAGCGAGGTGACAAGGGGAACAGGTTGAAGAGACTGTCGAAAGAGGAAATTTGGCCTTATAAACTTAAAAGATTGAGATACCGACTAACGAGAATAAAATCTTCTAACGCTGAACAAGTGAATGAAGTGTCTAGTCAAGAGAAATCAGAAGACACTGATCAGGCACACTTGAAAGGAGCAAAGAGGATAAAGAAACCAAACCAGAAGTACAAGTCACCAGAGTGGATGTCTGTGGCTCTTCCTGATATACAAGAGGAAACAGACAGCCAAGGAAGTCTAGGAGTGACTGTACAGGAAGTGGTTGAAGAAGAAGAAGATTCGGAAATCCTGAGAGTTATCTTATCTGATATCAGAGAAGAGATGGATGATCAGGAAGTTCTGAACCAAGATTGTGAAAACAGAGACAAAGACGATCCATGCACGGATTGAAGCCTTATTAATTTAAAATTAAATTGTAAATGAAAAGAGGCTAAGTCAAAAGACACTGATCATTTCCGAAATGGCAAACACAGAAGGTAGAAAACCTACATGTGGGTTTCTCCGAAGATGGTGTAAAATGTGTTTTTGTTGTACAGGATTACTAATGCTTGTGTGGATCATATTAGCAATAACGGTTTCATTTAAAGTAACATTTGAAAGGGTAGAAAACCACACCGAGAACAGGACTAATAGAGAAGAAGTTTATGATAATCATGTTACTAAACTGGTAGATAGAACAGATTTCCATAAGGATACGTTTATAAAGTTTATAAATTATTTTTCTAATAATGTTTTTTCAAAGTTGCTGTACGAATATGTAAAGACAATGGAAGTTAGAGATTGCTATGTTTGTATGCAGTTACCTGCATCGGTGTCAGAAGGTGTCACCCATCATCACCTTCCTTTGACATATGGGATAACTTGTAGTGTATTAGCACTACAGCTTGTTCTATAGAACAGGGAAATTAGAATATTATTATACTGATGTAGATAATGTTTTCTCACAGGTACCTGTAGTCCCCGAACTAAACAAGGTGATTCCTGGTAGAATTTTAGATTCATTTTTCTTAGAAACTAGATAATTAACTTTAGAAGAAGTGTTTAAGAATAATTTTACTTGTAGTCTGAGGAAAGAAGAAAAAACTTTCTTGAACATGGTAGAGGAGAGGAGAATTAAGATGCAAAGAAAAGTGTCTGGGGAAAAGATGGAAACAACATTTTGGGATGCTGAAAAGGAAAACCATTTAAAGGGAGAAATAAATACCGCAATGGCTTAGGATTGGCCTCAGAGAGGGAAGATGTGCATCAGTAGAGAGAACACTGCTTATGATAATTACTTTGTAGGTGCAAGTGAATGCCATGATTTATATAAAATCATGGGAGGATGGGGATTTAAAGGAGGAAATGATCCGGTATTCCCTGGAATATATGACATCTGTGGGAACAGGGCTTATTATAGGTTACCGGACCACTGGTATGGTACATACTACCTAGGCCTGGTCTTCCCAAAAATATTTCATGTGGGAAGGGGAGAGGACGGTTTGCACGAAATAGGTAGACAAATAACAGGTGGCACGGAGGGCGAGGGGAGTCAGTCCGAGAACCAGTCTGGAGGCGATACCAGCTACGACGCCGACAGGTCCGACGCGGACCTCCTCGAGGAGGCGGAGGCTGCAACACCACCTGGCTGCTTCCCCACATCTGTCCCCGCCTCCTCCGTTACCATCTCCGTCCTCCCAGTTGCTCCCATCCCTTCTGTCCGTGCAGAGGCCCACCATGTCTCTGTCCACTGCTGGGAGTCCTCTGCACCCACCCCTCATATTGCAGGCCACTGCTGGGAGTCCTCTGCACCCACCCCCATGTCTCTGTCCACTGCTGGGAGTCCTCTGTACCCACCCCTCAGATTGCAGGCCACTGCTGGGAGTCCTCTGCACCCACCCCCATGTCTCTGTCCACTGCTGGGAGTCCTCTGCACACACCCCTCAGATTGCAGGCCACTGCTGGTTGTCATATGCACCCACCCCCATATCTCTGTCCACTGCTGGGAATCCTCTGCACCCACCCCCATGTCTCTGTCCACTGCTGGGAGTCCTCTGCACCCACCCCCTCATATTGCAGGCCACTGCTGGGAGTCCTCTGCACCCACCCCCATGTCTCTGTCCACTGTTGGTCAGAAATTATAGGGGATATTTTTGGAGCACTGAAACCAGCCGTTGGAATATCTCTGAATGCACATAAAATTAGAAAATTGTCTACAGTTGTGGATCGCTTATCGACAAGCACAGCTGGAGGGTTCGTAATGGTAAATACCGAAATGGTTGCCATGAGAGACACGATTATGCAAAATCGACTTGCCCTTGATATTATATTAGCCAAAGAGGGAGGAGTCTGTGGAATGCTGAAGGTACAACTTTGCTGTACTTATATTCCTGACGAGAGCCAAAATTTAAAGAAATACATTAAGAATATAACTGATTTGCATGAGGAAATTGTTCCATTGGAGGTTGAAAGGGTTTGGGAGAAACGTGGTAAAAGTTTTTCTACTATAAAGGGTTTATTAACAAAATTATGTAGTTCATTTGTAGGTAAAATACTAATACCAGTGACTTGTGTGGTAGAGCTGATACTGATCTTAAGATTAGGGTGTGTATGTATAAAAAGAAGAAAATTTCAAAATAGAATAAAAAGAGAAATTGCAAAAAGAAAGGAGAAGTAAATAAGAGAAAGAAAAGTAGGAGATATAGAACTAGAAGAATGGAAAGAAAACATGTACAAGAAAACAAGAGAAGATGAGATGGGAGATACTATGATGTAACGTAACAAAATGTAAGGGAACTGAGTAATCATTTCCGCGAAAATGTTGACATTTATTGGGATTTGTGGTGATGTTAAAAAAATCACCAAAGGGGGGATTGATGGAGCAGGTAAAGCAACATTTTGTATACCTTCTCTGTTTTGCATGAAATTTAATTACGTAATCATTCTAAATATTAACTTGTACCAATTAGAGTAAAGTGGCATGACTAATCAACATTTTGCACCTTAATAAACACGAGATACACATGGGATTAAAATGCTAATTGCATGGCAAATAATTAAATGATTAACTGTGGCACGCAAACTAACTTTAGAATGTGGTGAAATAGAGAATTGCACGATTCATGTTGCTTTTGTGATGGTTTGTGCTTCCAGTGCTGCAGAATGATGAGTATTATTGCTTTAAATGTTGCTACAAGCTAGGAAAATACTAATATATATTGGGATTAGTGTGGGTTTAAACATTAGAATCTTCATTTCTATATATAAATTACTGTTATGTTTGTTTTTGCTTAAGTTGGCATTCGGGCCTACTAGGCCGCTGTACTTAAGATGGAGTTCTGAAGTTGCCACCGTCATGTGAGCGCGATGTCTACTGCGCAGACTCGGATGGCTCTGGCGATCTCCAAGTGACCTCCGACGAGAACCAAAGTGTTCCTTGTCATGGATAGGAACATGGAGGACTGCCAAGATGAAGACTGGTGTGAATGACCAAGGGGACAATGAAGGACCTGTACAACAAGGCTTGCATGTTGTTACTTCGGAACTTTTGCCTGTGAATTACCAAAAAGAATACAATTGAGAAATGTCATGCCCGGTCTCATGGGAAACAGGCAAATCTGGGAAACATTCAGGAGACTTACAAGTTGCAGAGGGTTTAGCCAATCAGAACACTTTCTACCCCTAAATTGTTGCACATTGACCTAAAAGTAAGGAGAAAAAGGGTATAAAAGTCAGGGATTTGGAAGAGGGGGTTGCTGGGTTGCTGGTTTGCTGGGTTGTTGGGCTGTTGGGCTGTTGGTTCGATCGTCCGCTCATTTAGCTGATTCGTGGGGACTGCGTCGAGCTGAAGGAGATTTCCTGGTTAACTGGGTTTTCTTTGATTACAAGAGGACGATTCCATCAGAAGGGTTTTGATTATTGCTGTGGGTTGACGAGTTCTTCTAGGAGATGTTCGCAGAGACTGGAATAATATTCGGGGTGGTCGGAAGGTCACCAATGTTCAAAAATTAGGTAATTATAAATGTTATGTCAATTTTATGTTAAAGATCAAAGATTGGAAGTCTCTCAAACAGAGAAATTATTTGAACTGTAATCCTGAATATGCCAATACAGAGTGAACTAAATTGGATAAACTAAAATTGATTAATAAGAAATGAGTTGGAGGAGCCAAGATGGCCGACGGGACGGACGCCTGAGCTCCCGGCTCCGTGGACCGTCCGGCTTCTTTTGTTAATCCTGATTAATTCTCCTGACCTGCGCCGCCCAACCGCCGCGGATTACCGGCACTGAAGTGACTGGCGTTTTCCTGACACCTTTGTTGGTGGGTTTGGTAGCTGTCTCGGTGTCTACTACGACCTTCGGCGCTCCCACGGGTCCCTGCGTAGATGGCCGCCGCTGGACGCCGAGGGATGTGGACGGGGTGCTGAGCTGGAGTACTGCGGGTGATTGTGGGGGAGGAAACGCTGGCCGTGCGACTGGAGTCAGACCCTTACGTCCGGGTCGGACTCCCCCGAGCGCCGGCAGTGGTGTGGACGACGTCGGAGCCCCCTAATACTAGCTCTCCTCCGCCACCCTGAAGACAAGCGAGCGGACTCCATTTTGTAGTGTCTTCCTGCGGCGAGCAGCCGGTTCTCGCGGTGGCCGTGGGGCGCTCTCGCCCGTTGCAGTTCCCGAGTGGAGCACGACGCTTTTCCGGTGTCTACATCCTCGGATCATAGTCATTTTTGTCCCGTCACTAATTGCCCGCAGTGGAGATGACAATGGCGTCTGCTCTTCTTGCTGAGACGCTGGCTGACCCTGGACTCGCAGTGTCTGCGCGCCCATGTGCCCCGGAGCTGATTGCCGCATCGGAGGAACAGCGGGATAGTGCGGACCGATGCTTGGTACAGAGGGACCCGACCTGTTGGGATGTATTGGCCGCCCTCGTGGCGTTAAAAGTGGCAATGCAGAGTACTTGCCGGGCGCTGACCCGGAGAATCGATGAGGCACTGTTTGCAACGGGACGTCCCCGGCTGGAGGATCCCCCGCCGCCCCTGTTTTCTCCTGGAGGTGAAACAATGTCGCAGAGTGAGGGGACGGTGGCGCGGAGTCCTCCTGGCTACAATGTAACGCGTCAACCCATCGACACGGCTACAGTTGCAGGGACACCCTTCACTTTGAACGTCGTGACTCTGCCTACGAACTACCTGCTGAGACCTAGCCTTTCACTTCCCTTGCCAGTTGTTACCCTGAATGCACCTATCGCTCGAGCCTCTGTGGCATGTTACTGCTGCGTTTGGGACCCTGCGGTACGATACGTCTTCATTGTCCCCTTTCCTCGAGAGCGGCCATCTTGTCTCTTTGTCCTGGCTGAAGGTGACTCGCAGCAATGGACGGGCCTGAATCATATCTGCCGGTCCGGACAGGGGTGATGGCATGCCGGTTGTCGCTTTGGTTGGATCGGCATACGGGGCCCTGGACTGATACACGTTTTGTAATTTTGGATGCGTAGTCCTTAATGACCAGTTTTTGTTACATGTCGCTGTGATTTCGCCTCCTGTTTCCTTCTTCTGCCGGGGGGAGGACTTGTGAAGTGCTGAAGTTTATTTATTTATTTATTTCTGAATTTGTAAAGCGCATGGTTACACTTACAGTGTGTCCCCGCGCTGTCAGAAGAGCCATCTACTCCGTCAGTCAGACAAGACGGGTTAGTCTTTAGGGAAGAGGAATGTTTTGAGCTTTCTCCGGAAGATGAGCTCCGAAGTTTCCACTCTTAAGCTCAGGGGGAGAGAGTTCCATTTATGTGCCGCCAAAATACGAAAGGATTTTCCTCCCATTCTGGCTTTCTTGTGTCTGGGGACAGCGAGGAGGCCTGCTCCTAACGAGCGGAGTTGTCGAGTGGGCGTATAGGGGCAAAGAAGGTTCCGAAGGAAGGCCGGGCCCTTGCCATGTACGATCCTGTGACCAATGCAAAGGACTTTGAAATCAATTCTCTCATTGATCGGCAGCCAATGCAGAGTTCGTAGGGATTTTTTTGAAGGGGCTCTTCTGGGCAGCCGGAGGACCAGGCGAGCGGCAGCATTCTGAATTGTCTGCAGTCGCCGCCGGCTAGTAGCATTGGCTCCCAGATAAAGGGCATTGCCGTAGTCCAGTCTTGACGTGACAAGGGCGTGGACCAGGGTCTTCCTAGATGATTCTGGGAGCAGGTCGATGGTTTTGCGGAGTTTCCGTAGAATCGAGAAGCACGAACCGGCTACCCGTCTAGTATGGTAGTCGAAGTCCATCTTTGAGTCCACCCATACTCCCAGATTCTTGACCTGATCACTAGGGGTAGGAAGGGGCCCCAGGGTCTGCGGCCACCAAGCAGATGACCAGACTGAGGGGGGTTTTCCAACAATCAGCACCTCAGTCTTGTCACCATTAAGACGGAGGCAATTCTTCGCCATCCATCCCGCCATATCCTGGAGGCATGCTGAGAAGTTAGCGGCGGCTTGTTCAGCAGGTTGGGTCAGAGCGACCACCAACTGTGTGTCGTCTGCGTATGTCACTACTTCCACCCCGTATCGTTCCGCAGTGGTAGCCACGGGGGTGACATATAAATTAAAAAGGGTTGGACTGAGGCTTGAGCCCTGCGGCACTCCTTGACCAAGGTCAAAGGTATCGGAGCGTGCTCCTCCTTGCTCTACCGAGAAGCTACGGTTGGTGAGAAAAGATTCCAACCATGACCAGGCCATGCCTGTCACCCCTCCTTTCTTCAGACACTGCAGCAGCGTATGATGTGCTACAGTGTCGAAGGCTGCACTGAGGTCCAGGAGCACTAGAGCTGCCACATGTCCTGCATCTACGTGCTTCCTCAGTGCCTCAGTCGAAAAAAGGAGGGCTGATTCCGTGGAGTGGCGTGCTCGGAATCCCGATTGGTTGGTATGCAGGAGGCCTCTGGACTCTATGTGCGCGGATAGTTGTTGGTTCACCAGCTTTTCCGCCAGTTTAGAGAAGAAGGGTAAAAGCGAAATGGGGCGGAGATTGCTAAGCTGGGACGCACTGATGTAGGGTTTTTTCTTCAGAGGCAGTACGACTGCCTGTTTCCACCAGTGAGGGACTTTGCCAGTGTTGAAAGAGGTAGATAGTATGTGGCCAACATAAGGTGCCAGATGACTCATGGCACTGGCCAGGAATTTGGCAGGGGCAGGATCGTGCGGGGAGCCTGATTTAATGCCTTTAGCAGTGGCTATCAGGAGTGCTTCTGACGGAACTTGATATACTGTGAGGCAGTCTTCGATCTTTGCCTCCCAGGTTGCTTCTTCATGAGGAGGAAGAAGGTTAGAGCCAGTTCTTGCATCATCCGGGAAACTGTTGTAAATGTCGCGTACTTTTTTGTGGAAAAATTCCGCGATAGCGTTACATGATTGTGCTGATGTGTCGGCCTGCTCTAAAGCAGGGGGAGGTGAAGTAATCTCTTTATAAATCCTGAAGAGTTCCTTGGATGAGCAGTTAGCACTATCTATTCGATCCGCATAGAAGGTCGCTTTGGCTTTCCTAATTTGGAGGTGGTATTCTTTAATGCTAGCTCTGTATACATCTCTTGCCTCTAGTGAATAGTTCTTCCTCCAGGCTCGTTCAAGTCTCTTACAGGCTGCCTTGGTTTCTCTAAGAGTTGTGCTGAACCAAGGTGCAGTTTTAGTTAGTCGCTCTGGGCCCTTATTGGCCCAAGGGGCAGTGATGTCCAGGGCCTTAGTGATGTGTCCGTCCAGGGCTATGCAAGCTCTGTCCACGTCCACTCCTAAGTCTGCTGGGGAACCGTTTAGTCGGAAGTGATGCTCGAAAGAGTCCATGGAGAACCGGGCCCATTTCCTTTGTAGTTTATTGGCGCAATGGTGAGTTTTTATGTGATGAGTCATGACTAGGAAGTGGAAAGGGACTAGGAAGTGATCTGTCCACAGCAAAGGAATGGGAGTATCCTGTGTCAGATCCTCTAAGTTATTAAAAATGGGGTCAAGAAGGTGCCCCTGACGATGAGTCGGGAGGTGGGAGGCAGTGACTAATTGTAAGGTTAGCAGCTCTTGGCACAATTGCTGGGTGCTGGGTGTTATTGAATCGGGACCACTGGGTTTAAGTGGGTCTTTTGATACTGTGCTGTACATGGCGCGGGATGTATGGGCGGCGCGGGAGTCCGGGAGTTCGGCAGTGTGGTGGGCTCCTCCCCGCTTTATGGTCTTTTTTCCTTTCTTCTTTCCTTAATTCTATATTTCGGGTTCCTATGGGGCGACAGACACGTAGCTAGGGGGGGGGGTAGGCCATAGCCTCGGCATGCGTGTAGGGTGGGGGGTCTTCTTCGATACGTTTTTTGTTACTATGGGCCTTCTTTTTTTTTTTTTTTCTTCCGTCCTTTTCCTACGTCTTTTTCTAGGGTCAGTGGGGGGGAATGGTGTTAGGAGGGTAGCGGCTGGGAGGCACATTTCGCTGCGTATCTATATCCTGGTATTATAGTTTCGTGCCGCCATTTTAGATATGTTCACTGTTAGTTGACTCTCCTGTTGGATGTTACCCATTTATCGTATGTCTGTTCTGTGCACTGATCCGTTCTAGCTCTGTATTTCCTTAAATTTAAAACTTTTTAAAATTAACCTTACTGTCTCCTGCCACTCAGTGCACGTGGATTTTGCAACATAGGTCGTATGCTTTTATGTGCTGCCGTGCCACCGAGTGGACGTATACTTTGCTATCAAGCATCAGAAGTGTCGAGGCCGGCCGGATGGTTGTAGGCCCGTATTTGTCTTGTACACAGTGCTAAATAAAGGTTTTATAAAAAAAAAAAAAAAAAAAGAAAAGAAATGAGTTTGTGATTCTTTAATAAGGTATTGAAAGTTAACTGAATGGTTCCAAAGCTTTTTAAATGTGTTTTAGCTGGTTCTAAATCACCATCAACCAGTCCAACTAGTTGGACAATCGACCAAGTGGTGGAGTGCCTTGATGTTAAAGTTAGGATTCTATAGGTACAGATGTATATAATGTATATAATGTAAAGGAATTATTCCCGATAGGTAACAAGGTACCCCCACATGCACAGCGCTTCTTTTTCACTTGTGCGCAGATTTGAGTGAGACGTATGAGTGTTGGTGTTATGGGCCCCACCAATGAATAAATGTATGAATAAGCTAGTGCGGTGATGAGTCTGTGACATAGGGGGAATATGTAGATTTGCCCTTTTCCGCTGGAGCAGTGGCCTAAAGCGCTACTCGGGTATGAATCTGAGAAACCTGCTCCCTCTGTGTCCACTGGTGGGCTTAAGCCCATGCAAGGTGTGAAATGGGAAAATAGAAGTGCATGTACTCTGTAGCAGAGTACCTGCTGGTTTCTGAGAAGTGCCTGTACTCTCCAATTAAAAGTATAGCATTTCTCTTGAGAAGTGCCGGTACTCTCCTCCTCGAAATAAAAAAGTGCGGGAACTCCGTACCGGACAGTACCGGCCCATTTAAAGCACTGGATATTGCGAATGTCCTAGGGGCAGCACATTCATTGTAATATGGCACATTGACTCGTTCTGCGTCTGACACGCCCAGTTAAAAGTGCACAACGGTGTAGACCAGGGCAGTGGTCCTTAGAAGGAATACAAGCCCAGAGCTGAATGAGCAACTGATGTGTGGACCTCAGAGACTAGAGTGATCTGATCTTAAGATGAGGATATTAGCCCCAATCAAAGTTGTCCCAAGGCTTTCTCCAGTCCTGAACAAATGTACTGCCACAATTACTCCACGCTTTTAGAAATTCTTAATTGGGAGAGATGGCCCAAGGCCCCCGCTGAAAAGTGGTTTCTAATTCAATAAAGTTATGGCCAGTGTTACAGGCCAAATGTGCACCATTTCGTACAACACTTGCCATAAATTTCTATGTAAAGCGTTCTAAAAGTCATATCACTTTTGAACAGTGTTACTGCCTAATAAGCAGTGGGATGCAACATTTCCCATAATTTAAACAAACCAAAAAAATTGGAGAACCTAACCTCCATGTTCTCGCATATCTCTGAAAGCAATATCAGCCTCATTTGGTTTTGAAAAGTTGACAGATATGACCAGGCACTGCTGGTTCAGGTAAGAGCGGTGGGGTGGGTCGACTTGGCGATGCGGCGAGCACAAGCCAAGTGGCTTCATTTTTATTTTTTATTTTATTTGACCTATTCGGTAGTCTGTCGACTACCCCCACCCGCCCCACTGCTCTCATCTGAACCAGCCGCGCCAGGGTATGACCCAGCCTTGGGGCTGGAAACCACATCTGAAAGATGTTGTTCATATCCGTACATAGCCTCTACCTCCCATTCCGATGCATGCCGTGTGCAGGAGGTGGGCCTGGGGTAACTTTTGCAGATTTCTCAAGACAGTCATTGTTTTTCACCGTCTCTTCTAAAAAATTTCAGTAACTATAGCACATGTCTCGATTTTCAGAATGAGTCAACTGGACACGATGAGAAGCACGTTTTCACGTGTTCCTGTGCCGAATTAGTTAGCAGCTCCTAGCAGTAATCATTTTGGTTAACAGGTGATCCATTAAAGGTAAAGTGTCCTACATCAGTCTTTCGGAAATGTTCCTGGTTTTGGTTTTCAGAATCTGGTCACTCTAGGTAGGTGTGCTCACCCTGTCTTTTTACAATTGGTTGGTGTGGGCAAGTGCTTAATATATAAAAAATATATAAATGGAGGGATCCGGAGTAGATTTTGGAAGCCCTCTGCCGGTGCTACCGAATACCCCAGTTGCCCAATACCATGGCCGCCTAGCCTTGATTGCACCTCATCTTTCCACTACCCTATGTTCCCTGTCCCTCATCTCGCCCCAGAAGGTTCTCGTTCATCCCGTCTTTCCCTTTTTGTCACTGAGTTTTTTCTCTTCTTCCTCCTTGCAGTACCAAAGCAAAGTGTGATCGAGGATGGGAGACGAGAGCGGACGTCATTTGTCCTTTTCTTTCCACCCATCTTGCTTGGTGAACCACTATGACACCACCATAACCCTGCCCATGAAGATTAGTGTCTGACTATCCCAGCACAGAATTGTATGGCCAGCACACAGCCAAAAAGGTGCAGAGTGCTGCCGAGGGACTTACAATGGGGCCAGAGACACTGCTACATTCAACTCCAGACTTTTATCCAACTGGAGGAACACTCAGTAAGACTCCTATGAGCTCAAGCCACAACCCTCCTAAAATTCATCCTTGTTTTCCCTGTGTTTGGTAAAAGATGTTTCTGTCACCCAAAAGCAGCTGATCTCTGGTCATCATGCTTTTTAGGTCTCTCCTGGCGTTAGCAGCGCGCATGCGCTGCTCTCGCCATGCAAGGGCTACTTGGAATCAATACGGTTCCAGAAGTAGTGTTGCTGCTCTCCCTGCAATTTTGATTAGTGCGCGTCGTTTTGCGTCATGGATTATGCAAAACACAGTGTGCACCGGAGGCAATCATTACACTGAGGGTTGCCACCCTGTCCGCTTTTGTACCCGCCCACCGGGATTGGATAGTTTACTTGCGGAGGGACACGGCCTCCTTCAAGCTTTCATTTTCGGGACCATGAGCACCATATTTTAAATAAACAGTGCTTGTTTGTTTTTACAGTGCTTGTTTTTATTTGAAACGCGCTTTCACTTTTAGCTTATAAACAGTGCTTATTTTTCTTTGCATCGCATTTCAGCGTGCTTGCACTTTTAACAACAGCGGCCTTCCCCATACTGCATCTTTGTTTGCCATGCCGTATGTTGCTTCCCGACAACAGCGTTAAATAAACAGTGCTTGTTTGTTTTTACAGTGCTTGTTTTTATTTGAAGCGGGCTTTCACTCTTAGCTTATAAACAGTGCTTATTTTTCTTTGCAGCGCATTTCAGCGTGCTTGCACTTTTAACAATAGCAGCCTTCCCCATACTGCCTGGTCCTGCCCTCGAAACCTTCCCGGGCTCGATCACTTCCTTGCCGTGTGCGTGGCGCCTGCTTCAGGGTCACAGCGCTAGTTTATTTGCTCCAGCTAAATAGCTTGCTTATCGTGTAATTTAGGCTGCCAGCATACAAGCAGCTGACCCAGGGAAACAAAGGAGCAAGGAGGCCAGCTAAGGAAGCTGAAAACACATCAGCGCTGAGAAGGAATCTTAGAGGAAGGTGGAGGGGGAAGAAGCAGCATGGCGGACTCGCTGCAGCAAGGCAGCTCTAGCCACGGCCATGCAGCCACCAACCTCCTGCTGTTGGGCGCCCTCCAGCTCCTGCACGGACTCTGCCAAACAGGCGCAGCAGCAAGGTCAGAGCGCGGGTTATGTCCATGTGCTCCTGTTTTACAGTCCATATGCTTATTCAGTCCTCTTACACCTCCCCCTTGTCTTCTTCCCCCTCTCACATTAGAACCCTCATGTCCTCCTTTCTCCTCCGTCTCTTCCACCCATCTTTATTGCCATTTTAACCCCCCCCTCCGCCTCCTAAGTAGCGTCGCTTGTTCTACAGCTTTACGCCTTTCCATTTTTCACTTGTTTTTCTTTTCACTTTGACCAAGTCTTCAACTTGTCTCTTCAAACCCCAGACTTCCTTTCTCCATCTTTACTTCCTCCCTTTCTTTCTTCCTTTCTCCTATTCCCCCCCCTCCACCCATAATGCATTATAAACTGACAAGCTGTTGCTTTTTTCTAGCATTAACAAACCCAAAACATATGCGAAGGTCCTCTCCTGCCTCATCTCTCCACCCATACACTTGTTTGGCCTCCTTCTCCTTGCTGCGGGGCGCTCCCTCCTCCTACCAAGAACAAGCATTTGTGATACAATAGGTGTCGCATTTACATAAGTTTTAGCTATTGGCATTGTAGATGACAAGTTTTATTTATGTTTTGTTTTTAAAAATGTAAATAAAAGGCATTGTCATTTACAATGCCAATAGCTTAAACTCGTGTAAATGCGAGACCTATTGCATTGCAAATGCTTGTTTCCAGTATGTACGCTTTCCTATATGCAGGGCCAAGACGCCTCCGGGCAAAAGTTGCGCTTAATAAATCCATGCATTCATTCATATTTTTTTTTAAATACACTAGTTTCATTTGAACCAATGCACACATTAAATGCTCTCTGTGTGTAGAACCACTGTGCAACTAGAACAGACAATTTTACACAATCATTATTAGGCTAGGTGAGTATGGTGTGGTGTGTCTCAAGGTTTGTAACTCTGTGTACCTGAAGAGGGTACTTTAAGTCACTGCCATTGTCAACAATTTTGGCATCTGAACAGGTAAAATGCGCTCTAGTGGGAAGTGCGAGAAGCTACCTTCTGTTCTCAGGAGAGTTGATATACTTTGAATGGGACGAGTACAGCTCAACTCAGCAAGGCTGTCACATTTTGAGTAGGATGACACCAGAACCTCTCACCATTGCTACTGTATATTAAATGGGACAGTACTAACACTTCTTAGCAGAGCAGCAGTACTTGTAATGGAACAGTATGGGCACTTCTCAGAAGGGCTTCCGCCATCTTAGCAGGACTATGATCTTTAACTGGGACAGTAAGGGTGTTTCTCAGCAGGACTGTTGTATGTTAAAGTGATGGTACAGGCACTTCTCAGCAGGGCTGCTATGACTCCAATGGGGCAATTCAGCCTCCTCTGAGAAGGACCGTTCTAGAATGTCTCAGCAGCACTGCTGTGCTTTTAGTTGGACTTTGCAAACATACCTCTGCTGCTATATTTGAATGAGACAATGCTGCCAGTTTTCAGAAGGGATGCTGCACATGTAATGGAAAAGTACCTGAGCTCCTGGCATTGGCTGCTGGGTTTTTATACTGAAAGCAACATAATGTCTCAGAAGAGAAGATATATTTTTAATGGAACAAAATTGGAACTTCTCAGGAGGACTGTCATTCTTTTAATTTGTTAGTATAGAAACTGCTAGGCGAAAAGGCTATACTTTTAATAGTGCAAAACTGATAGCTGAGTGTGGCCTACAGACCAATATAATACAGGCAGGGGACTGAACCCATACCCGGCTGAGATGAGAGAAACCAAGCACCATAGTGCTTTGAGAGCCTCATATATATATATATACATAGAAGTGTGTGTTTTACTGAATACAGCATTGTGTGGGATTTGTGTGGGACCCTATTCCAGTACCCTGGTCCAATCACTTTCTTATTCCATTTTACTGGACCCCTATTTGCACCATTCCATCTACCAGGCCGGTTAGAATCCGGTCAGGTCTTTGGTCTAAATTTCTTTTAGAACAGTGGAC
Organism: Triturus cristatus; assembly: GCF_964204655.1. NCBI lineage: Eukaryota > Metazoa > Chordata > Amphibia > Caudata > Salamandridae > Triturus > Triturus cristatus. The sequence continues at coordinate 748,270,800 of NC_140592.1, forward strand.
CTAGGCTTTGGAAAATAGTAAGCCGATCCCTTACCCAGATCCTATTACTGCTAATGAAAATTTTAATAAATGGTTGGAGACTTCACTAGACCGGGTTCTCCCGAAGAAATGGATTCAGATTAAAGCTGGGACCAATAGAATGACATTCTCCCAAGCTCCGTGAGCTGAAACAAACTTGTAAGAAACTCAAAAGAATATGGAGAAAGGATTTCTCCCCAGTCAAGAAAATGAAATATAAGGTGGCCATTAAAATGTACAAAGCAGAAATCAAATTGAACCAGCCCTGTTATTATGAAGAAAGAATTTCTTTGGCAGCTAATTCCCATCGCTACATTTTTTGCATTGCGAAAAAACTGCTTAGAGCCCCCCTATCTCCAGCCACATCTGATGCTACCGGCCTACGTTGTAATAAACTGGCCATTTATATGGCATTTCCTCTTGCAGATGGCCACAGCAATCTTCAAATACAGGATATTAGTCCTCAGAGCAGGGAACACTAATTGGAGTCAATTCCCCTGATGGACCCCGAGTTGTTCAAAACCATCTTGGCCCTCGTGAAGTGTGGGTCACCAAGAGACTCAGCTCCACCTAACATTCTGAATCAGGCGTCCGGAACGGTCTCCCCTATTATATTGGAGCTGATTAATGCCTCCATTTCTACCGGAGTAGTTCCTCCTGCGTGGAAAAGTGCTATGGTGAAGGCGCTGTTAAAAAAGCCTAGTCTTGACCCTGATCACATGGGAAACTATCGTTCCATCTCGCTTCTCCCAGGAATCAGTAAAATTGTGGAAAAACATGTTAATTCAGTACTCTCTACATTTCTGGAGTTCCACGATCTTCTCCACCCCTCGCAGAATGGCTTTCGACCACTACAGGGAAAAGAAACTGCCTTCTTAGCAGTAGTGGAAGAGTCGAAGAAGATTCTGGACACCGAAGGCACCACTGCAGTCACCCTTTTGGACCTCAGTGCAGCTTTCTACACCGTTAACCACCAAATTTTGGTCCATAGACTCAGAAATTTGGGGGTGAAGCGGGGAGCTATAGTGTGGCTGCAATCATTTTTGGAAGATAGGTCCTTCCAGGTTTTCGAAGGTGATGCCACTTCAAAATGTATGTCCCTCCGCTGCGAGGTTGCGCAGGGATCGTCCTCGAGTCCCACCCTATTCAATGTTTATATGAGCCCGTTAGCGGAGATTGTTCTTTCGTTTGGGGTCCGTATAGTGACCAACACAGACGACACTCAACTTGTCGTGGCCCTGAACCATGCTGCCAGTTCCTCTCTTGACCTACGTCCTTGTTTGGAGAAGGTGGCCAAGTGGATGGATCATTCATATTTGAATTGAATGGAGATAAGACAGAGATGATGCTTCTAGGGAATCCCTCCTTTTTTAATGCAGAAGTAATGTGACCAGCCTGTCTGGGCTCCGTTCCTCCTCCCAAGACCCAGATTAAAAGTTTAGGTTTCTGGCTTGACCGTGATCTGAGCTTTAAGGCACAGGCGCGGAATGTGGCAGCTTCCTGTTACAGCATCTTAAGGATGCTTCTGAAAGTCCTCCCGCTTCTCCCCTTCCTTACAAGAAGACTTATGGTCCAGGCCCTTATTCTCTCTCATCTGGACTACGGGAATGTTCTCTATTTAGGAGCCCAGTGTGCCACTATCTCAAAGCTCCAGACAGTGCAAAATTGCGCAGCGCGGTTGCTTGCTGGGATTCCGAACTGTCAATCTGTGAAGCCAGCCCTGAAATCTCTTCACTGGCTCCCTGTTCAGGAGAGAGTTAAGTTTATTGCCATGTGTATTGTCCATAAGATGCTAGCAGGTAAGGGACCGTCCATCAATCGTTCCATTATCCTGCCTTACCTCGAGAATAGACGCCTGCGCTCGGATGACCTCTGTCTTGCCGTAGTCCCCAGGATCAACAAGGCTAGAAGTGGTGGCCCCCTGTTTTCTTACAATGCTGCCAGAATGTGGAATACTCTTCCACTTCGAATTCGCAGGGAAGCTAATCATTTGGCCTTTCGTAAACTTCTAAAAACCTGGCTTTTCCCTTAATGTCTTTTGTGGTGTCTATTGTCTTATTGCTGTTAGCGCTGAGATGCCCCTGGGTAGCTATGCGGTTAATAAATGCTTATTTCATTTCATTTCATTTGCAGGGGTGGAGATGCTGCAGCCCTGTCTCAGCCTGCTATCCCTAACCTGCCCTCCACCCTCCCCACACATTAAAGATTTTTTTAATGTGTTTTAAATTTTATATAGTGTAAACTCAAACTGAAGGTATTGGAGCACTTTCCATGAGCACCAAGTACATTACACAAGGACGCATTCATTATTTTTAGCCATGGGAAGCAGTGGCGTCTTAGCACATGGGCATGCTACGCAGTTGTCTGGTGGCCCTACGAGCATAGGGGCCCCATGCAGATCAGAATTTAACACTAACTTTCCGTTAACCATTTTTAGGTCTCGCCTGACCCAGCGCATGCGCTGGTCTGGCGAGACATTTTGTGAGGGCTCCAAAAAGTGCTACCAGGCCAGCCTAGAGCTACAGTGCATGTGCGCGGGCGCGCGCGTCGCGCTTTCCTGCGATTACTTTCACTTTCGCGGCCGCACGGCCGCTTTGATGTTCTCCATGAGGCTTCAATAGATTGCAGCAGTTAAAAAAAGCATTGGCATAGCCAATAGGTCTCGCTTTTGGGACCTTATAAGTGTTTAGATATGCAACTGTTGCATGGCTAAACACTTATAAGGTCCCAAAGGCGAGACCTATTGGCTATGCCAATGCTCGTTATTCCTGTGAGTGGTTGTGTAGGCAGGGACCACTGCACTGCTTTGCCCCGGGGCCTATAATGCTGTTAAGACGGCCCTGCCAGGAAGATTAAGTGATTTGCCCAGAATCGCAGGATGATGAGCCGACGCTGAGAATCGAACCTGCTTCCTCAGTTCCAAAGTTGGTATCCTCGCCAAAGAATCTTGCTTTTCTGTTCATCAGCTGATGTATTAGTGTTTGGGACCGTATGCAAAACAATAGCACTGGTAACAAAGACAGAGTACTTTGAATATCAACTTAGGTATGTGAGGTGCAAGAGCAAAGACAGAGTTTGCAACTGCAAACAGTGTTTGTGATTGTAGGAAAATGTGTAGAATAAGGGGTCACACACTGACAGACAAACATATACACACACACACTTTCTCTCTTTGTCTCTCCCTCTTTACGAGTATCACCTCTATAGTCCCTGGCGTTCCAACTTATATGAAGCAGCATGTAGGAAAACTGAGAAACAAGGGAAGTTTGGTGGCCCTATATGAGACCACTATCTCTTTAGCAGTGTACTTATACATATATAAGCACTATACAAAGACAAACCTGGATACTATGCAGAGTACATGAAGTTAAAGGAGGCAGTGCCATGGATATACCCAGTGAGTACGGTGGTCCTCGTATGCCATCAATATTTATTTATGACTAAGTAATAGAATCAAAGTGTCAGCAGAGGAGGTGGAAGGCTGATGACCTACCTAGCTGCCTATAGGTGCCTAAATGAAATCTTACTGCACAGATATCCAAAATCAAACAAAGCATTCAGGGGGAGATTGATCAATACTCTGTGCCTTGCACAGTCACAAAAATGAATACAAACAGGTTCAGTTTGTCAATATAGCATTTATTCTAAAGTGCAAAACTTTATTTGTGCTGGAAAGTAGCCTTAAAGTAAGATAAACAGCACCTTGCATTAATGTGCATCGAGTGGGTGTCCTCTCGTTACCCCCCATGGATTTTGACACAAAGGCCGATTTATTAACAATGGTAGACCGAGCTTTGCGCCAAATAATAACACCTCCCCAAGTGAGGTACTAATTTGGAGATTTTTTCAAGTTCTCAAAAATGTTACCACTTTGCATATGTGCTGCACTGAACAGCACGCATACAATGTAGGGAAAGTTTTAAAGTTAGACCAGGCATAGTATTTTGTAGTGGACAGGGTTCCTTCCAGTATAAAACCTATGCTAGACATCACGCACACATACCTCTGCAGTATACTGTAATGGTGTTTACGTGATGATAGGCAGCCAACACCAGTGCTGTGGATTACTTCAGCAGCACCATTATCTTTATAGATAGTTCTCTGCATTGTGTTTTGCCCCATGTGCAATGCTGCACAGTAACTTTGGTTGCTGTGTTGCATAAGGTTTTGATAAATCTGACCCTCAGTGTGTAGCTTGTGTTGAATGTGATATTTTTATGCTTACACCTTACATGTTTTTACACACATATATGTAATTGTGGTAGAAAAAACCATTATACACAGCATAAACTTGCAAACTGTGGAAAATATTTGAATGGTCTTTATTTGGGGTGGGTGGAGTCTGTGGAGTTTTATGCGGAACTCCATGAAGTGACCAAAAAACTCAGCCGTGCTACGCGGAGTACCTCAAGTGGCAGAGTGTGTTATGTTGCGCCATTCGCAATGATTTTCAGCTCCCAGATGTTTGTCCTGCACTGTAAAATCAGTGTGAATGGCACCATACGCAGCCCAATAGAGTGCTACTTCTTTCTGCCACTTGAGTAGATGTTCTACTCGAGTGGCAGCTTCCTCAACGTGAACAGAAAGTTTCTCAACGCGAGGGGTAGAGACGATCCGCAAACGCCCCTGTTGAGAAATCTCACCGGGAAGTGGTCTGGAGTAAAATTTTCTTCGCTTGCCAACTTACCGTTGGCGAGCGCAAGCAAGGAGAAAACTCCACGTGCTACGCGGGAGGGAAATAACTCTGCAAACTCCGCAAGCGCTGCAGAATTTCACGTCCAGGCATAGTCTTTATGAAGCATTCGAAATTCCTGAAGATGTTACGAGAACCCATTGATCATAGTATTACTTGGTTATCTATCCCTACACGCATTCACACTTTTCACCATCGTGAGTTATAGATGAACCCCCCTGTGGTCTCTGGTGTGCTCCGCGCAAAAATACCTTTAGAGACTCCCTTGTTGTCCAGGAGTAGGGCCTCCCTAGCTAAATTCCTGCACCTTGGCTCACATGTTCTCAGCATCAAAGACACTTTTCGCCTTTGAGACACCATCATCAATCAGATCAGTGGCATTTGACCTAAAGCAGGTATATATAAATGCTGTCTCATATGTTAGCACAATAAAACCAGATCTAAAGACTATGTCAATGCTTATTCTAGCTGGTGGCTTATGATGACTCATTTTACCAATGAACTCCTCAAACAACACACAGTAGCACAATTGCATGCTGGGACTTGTCACCTACCCTGATGGAAAACATGCTTGAAAACGTGTGGTGATACAATATAAGGGTAAATAGGACTCATGATATCCTTTTCTGCAGAGGCTTCAATCTCTAGTCGCAAGCAACAGATTTAATTTTCTAAATTTGTTATTGACTGAGAAGAACTGCAAACATGTACAGACATACTGATGAGGCTGAAGCATGCGACCCTACGCCTTTAAAAATCTTGTAAAAACACAGTTATAGCAGCCCGCTATCTAGAACAGCCCCTCTGATGAGGCACCGCCTACGGTGCAGCCAGGTTCAGTGGTGCACATATGCCAACATTACTAATTTAGACAGGAAACTTCGGAATAATTTTCTTACAAAACAGTGATATAGTTTTCCAGTAGCGGCTGTTACCGGTCCGAGTGGTTGGGTGTGGGGGTGGAGGAGGGGGCCGAAGGATGGAACGAAAAATAAAAAATAATAAAACCCACTTACCTGGAACGGCGGGCCCGCCTGCGTCCTCCGTCAACTTCCTGCAGACTCCTGGCAGCAGGAAGCACCCCTGAGCCAATTACAATGCTGCAATGCAGTGTTGTGATTGGTCTGAGCGCCATGGAGGGGCGCTCGGACTGGAACAGGGAGCCTGTGCATGTTTCTAACCAGGCTATGTAATGCAGCTTGGTAGGAACATGCAAAGTGCGCATGAACTGTTTGGTCGCAGTTCATGCGCACTTTGGGAGTGCACAGCACTCCTCCCCTGCTCTGGCCAGCCCCGCCCTGCCCGAGAGCCACTGACAGCTATAGGAAAAATGACATGATAATAACAATAGTTATCATGTTATTTTTCCTTTTGTTCATTGGGGCGACGCTCGTGCGCCTTAGCGGAGGAGCCGCAACTGTAGTTTTCTCCTTCCCAAAACATGTCCCTCAATTCATGTTCATGGGGTACTGCAATAATTCTGATTTCTCGCTTTAAATCTCCTCATCATAAAGTTGCCATTTTATGGTGGTGCCGCACAACTCGTGCATTATTCCTTGTTCATCTTCGCTGACTGTAACACCCCCAATACTTCCTAGGTGGGGGCAGGAGAGTAAGACAAGCTTATACAAAGCCACGGCGCCTCACCTTTCAAAAGCAATGCAAGCTTTCTGGCATTGATAATGCTTTTAGCTAATGATTTTCTGCTTAGGCAAAAAGAAAAATATGCTCATTTGCCGATGCTGAACTTCTCCCCTTCTTTTCATTATGTTTTTCCTCGTTTAATTCTTCCTTTCTCCACTTCTTTGATTCCTTTCATTACCCTTCCTTTTCCCTCCCATTGTCTCTCATTCCTCTTTTCTTATTTCTTTTTAGTTATTTTATTCTGTTTCCCTGCTTTCCTTCTTTCTTTTCCTCATTCCATTTTTCTTTTATAATTTCATGGTTACTGCAATCTGTCCAGCCACCCTTCTATCTTTTTCTTACTTTCTTTCTCTCTATTTTTCTCTTCCTTTCTTTTTCGCTTTCCTTCCTTTCCAACAAAGTCTTTCCATTCTCTATTTATGCTTTTTTTTTACTACTTTCAATAATGCTTCCTTTCTTTTTGATAATTTTTCCTTCTTTGCAGTCTTAATTCCTTTTCTTGTTCTCTCACTCTATTGTCCTCTCACTTATTGTTTTTCATTTCCATCATTTCTCTTTCTTTATGCCATGTTGTTTGACCCCTTTGATACTCTTTTGCCTCACCCCAAAGCTTTGCTATGTATCTTCTTTCTTGTCATATTTATTAGCATCAACTTTTTATATTGTGGCCTGCAAATCAAAGAGAAAATACAGTAACGGGCAATAAATAACAAATTATTCTGACCCCAGCTGAAGTTAGTATAGCGGGAGCTCCAGTGCGCCCTTGCTTGGCTGTGTGCAGCGGGAGGTTGGGCGCAGTGCCTGGCTTGCACTAAGACGTGCCCAACCTGTCAATGATGTGAAACACTCCCTGCATGTGGTCTTTGGCCGCGCACTGCAGGAGTTCTGCACAGAGCCTTGCCTGGGACCAGACCATGCATTACTCAACCTGAGGCGGGTACTGCAAGCTCTCTCTCTCTCTCTCGTCTCTCGCTCTCTAGGTGGGAAGGGTATGCCCAGACGTGGGTCAAAAAGATATATATATTCACCGAAAAAACCACAGGTTTCAGGACATTAAAGTTAGTTGGACATTTTACTCGTACAAAACCAGAGAAATTCGGCAGTTGGAGTTAGTTGAGCTAACTATAACTCGCGCCCCCGCAATGCACTGCTGATGATGTCACATATTACATCACTCATGACATGGTCAGTGACATCACTCATGACATCTAAGGATGGCATCTCAAATTAAATCACTGATGACATCACTGATTACATCATGCAGTGACTGAGTGTTTCTGAAAAGTTTAAGAATGTTATCTATATATACGCCAAGGTGTATTGAAGAATGAGTGGGTGTATGAGTGTCTGTATGGATAATTTTGTGGGTGTGTGACTGACTGTGTGAGTGAATAAACATGTCTTAGTGATTGCATGGGTGAATGACTAATCTGTCTGAATATCTGTACAAGTCTGTCAGTTGGTGTGTAAGTGGCTGCATAGGTTGGTGAGTAGCTACACGAGTGTCTTTCTGGGTTAATGATTGGTTGTCTGAGTATCTGTATGGGTGCCTGAGTGTGTGTGTTTGACTCCCTGCATGGATGTGTGAGTGGGTGATTCACTGGGTGTATGGGTTCATGGGTGCATCTGTGAGGGGCTGTATGGGTGAATGAGTGTGTGTATGGCTGTGTTGGTGAGTGAATGGATGCCTCAATGGTACATGTATGAGTAACTACATATGTGAAAGGCAGTATATGTGAGTGTTGGAGTATATAAGTAACTATATGTGAGAGTGAGTGATTGTGAGAGTGGCTGTATGGATGAGTGTGTGCTTCTGTCAGTGAATGTATAAGAGAGTAATTATGTGTTAGTATCTGTATGAATAAGTGAGGTGGTGTGTGTATAACTGTATAATGAGTAAATTACAGTGCGACTGATTCTTTGGGTGACTGACTAGGTGTGTGAGTAACTCTATGGGTGAGTGGCAGTGTGTGAGTATCTGTTTAGGTGTATGAGTGCATATATCAGTGGCTGTATTGATGAGTGACTGCATGTATGAGTGACTGTATGGGTGAGTGGATGTGTGTGTAAACCTATGAATCAGTGAGTGGGTGTGTACTAACTGGTATTGGTGTGTCTATGGTTTCCAGAATGTTAGTCTGTGTTTTTGAGTAGGTGTATGAAAGGTTATATTAGGCTGTGAGGAGGTGCTTCAGATATTAAGTGGATGATGTCATCTTTGATGTCATCAGTGATGTCATCAGTGATGTCACGGACCATGTCATGAGTGATGTAATATGTGACGTCATCAGCAGTGCATTGCGGGGCGCGAGTTATAGTTAGCTCAACTAACTATAATGGGTGAATTTCTCTGGTTTTGGACGAGTGAAATGTCCAAGGTACTATAACGTCCCTGAAACCTATGTTTTTTTCAGTAAATTTTTAAGTTTTTTTTAAATGCCAATTTCTAACTATAACTTCCCTGAAACCTATGTTTTTTTTCTGTGAATTTCCAAGGTTTTTTAAATGCTAATTTCTAACTATAACGTCCCTGAAACCTATTGTTTTTCAGTGAATTTCTAAGGTTTTTTTAAATGCTAATTTCTAACTATAACGTAGTAGTCGCGTTTACAGAGTGGTGCAGAAAGGGAACTGTGCCTCCGACCAGCGCTCAGTAATTCTGCTGCGTTGGACTTACAGGAGGTACCAGGAGGGCTGCTTGGCCCCTAAAGTCCCTCAGGAGTAAAGTGGACTTTATCCCCCAACCAGTACTGTGCCAGGAGGCGCATTTGCAGAGTGGTGGAGAAAGGTGAGCGTGGCCTCCGAAGACCTCTTAGCAATCTCACAGTGTGGGACATCATGGAGGTAACAAGAAGGGTAGTTGGCCCCCAAGGACAACCTTGGGGCCCACTACCCCTCCTATTACCTCCAGTAAGTCCCACATAGCAGGATTGGTAAGTTCTCATAGCAGGCCACGCCCCCTTTGCCCACCACTCTGCAAACGCGCTCACTGGCGCGCTCAAGGATGGGGATTAAAGTCCCCTTCGCTGCTGGGGGTCCTTCAGGGCCAACTAGCCTACCTGATACCCCCAGAATGCCCCAGATAGTGGGATTGCGGAGAGGTGGACACAGGCCACGCCCCCTTTCTCCAACACTATGCAAACGCGCCTCCTGGCGCACTTGGTTGGGGGATGAAGTCCCTTTGCCTCCTGAGGGTCCCTGGAGGTCAACTAGCCCTTCTGTTATCTCTAGTAAGCCCCACACAGCTGGATTGCTGAGAGTGGTCTGAGGCCAGGCCCCCTACACCACTCTGCAAACACGCTTCCTGGCGCCCTGTTGCTTTGGGTATGAAGTCCACTTTAGTCCTTAGGTCCTCAGGACACAAGAGGACCTCATCGCCCCACCAGCAGTGCGCCAAGAGGCGCATTTGCAGAGTGGTGTAAAAAGGGGCGTGGCCTCGGACCACCTCTCAGCAATCTCACTGTGTGGGGCTTACTGGAAGTACATGGTGGGCTAGTTGGTCCCTAAGCACGCTTAGGATTCAAGGGGACTTCATCACTAACCCAGAACACGCCAGGAGGCGCCTTTGCAGAGTGGTGCAGGAAGGGGGTGGGGCCTCCGGCAAGATACCAGCTTCTCTTTTCTTTTTATATTTTTAGAAGGGGGGCTCTGAGGCCCCCCTTCTCTTAATTTTTTTGGGCCCTGGGGACCCCATCATCATTTCACACTTGGAGTGTGCAAACCACTCCTTCCCTACCCTGCTCTGAGAGCAGTGCAGCTCCGCACGCCACGAAATTAAGCATGGAAACATAAAATGTAATTAACTTTGAGTTATTATCATTTTATGTTTCCTTTATTTACACTACTTAAAAGCAGTGAGGCGACGATCTTTAGCAGAGGAGCTGCCACTGATTTTTTGGCTTGAATAGTGTTAAAGAAAGACCCAAACACATTTTTATGGCTGTTTTGAATACAAATATTTTATTTATTGTGACAATTATTATTGAGCAAAGTCTATTAATAAAGAATACATTGAATTATGGTTATTGTGGTGACTTTTTGACAAAGCCAATAGGTCTGTTTAATATATGGGGATTTGCTGAATGATGCCCTGATACACCTAATATGCTCGACTTTTATATTTTGATGTTATGACCCTTTGACACAGCCAATATGTCTGCCTTACTTAAATGAACCCACTTTATATTGTTACTCTGCGTTTCAAAAAAATCAGAAATTCACTGAAAAAAGAAAGGTTAATGTGACGTTATAGTTATGGGAAAATCTCAGATAACATTTTAAATTCTAAAAAACACTGAAATTCACCGTTTATAGTTAACTGAAGTAACTATAACCCACACTCTCTTTATTCACTGCTTATGACCTTACATATTACATCACTCATGACATGTTCTATGACATTATTGATAACATCACAAATTACGTCATTGATTACAACACTGTGCACAATGGGGGTTAATGCGCAACTTTGTACTATGGTCCTATTTTTCCATCAAGGGGTTCTGGTGACATCATAAACCACAAGGCCCATGGCCAAGTGATATGCAAATGTCACCAGAACCCCAAAATGGGCAATATAGGACCATATTACACATTAATAGCTGTTTTCTTCAATGTGCAAAGGACACTCAGAATTAGAAGGTTTAGGATTTCTTAACCGGTTTTAAATACATCGTTAATAAAATAATAGGGATTAGTGGGTCAGTGGATTTAGGTGCTTCTGTTGTTGCATCATTTTGGATTTACAGCATTTGCCACATATTTTGCAACATACTTTTCAAAAGTTACAGATTTCACACAAAAACGCTGCTTCTGTCTCAAATTTATGAAACAATACTGCCAGAGAATGCGTCACATAATTAGCATTTTTTGCAGCATAATTCAGATAACCTTGCCATGTAAATTGGTCCTCCATACTGCATAATCCCAGTAGCCCTGACAGTGTTAAAGAACTGCAGAGTGGTTTGGGAATGAAATCCGTATATCACAGACAACTGTGAACTATTTTTTATATTTCATGGTTCACTTCAGACACATTTAATTCTCTTATTTATAAAAATCGAATATAAGACTTTTGGAATACAGATGGGTTAGTTGCATATCACACCTCAAAATATTTTGGAAGTTTGCACCCAGCCTTCTCCAATTTATCACATTTGTAATCTGTCAATTCCATGAGCACTCTGAGCTAAGCACTGCCTTCTTAAGGACATACAACATCCAAATATGTGGTAGTATTGAAAATTATCTAGAAGGCCGGGCAATCTCTGTACCAAAAATGCAGATAAGGACTTAATTTCATTGTAAACCTTACTACATAATTGGCATTTATAAAACACAAGCATTGGGAAGTAATGGCTTTTACAAAACTTCATTGTTGGGGGAGCTGTTGGGCCCGCTTCTGTATAAAAAAAAGATTGCCTAAAAGCAAAAATATGTTTGGTCTTTTTGGTGAAAGCACATGATGCAGTCATTCAGAGTGGAGTTAGGGAATGGTTGAAGTAGGCTGACCCATTGCCCCATGCTGTAGGCTGCAGGGAATGAAAGAAAAATGTGAATGACAACAGCAAACCAATGGATGCAGAGGGCTGGCTGAAAGCCCCATATGAATGTAAAATCAAAAGGACTTGACTAACGACAGGTCTAAAAATCAGTGATAACTGTAAACTGTTGAGTGGTTTAGGTTTTCTAAATGATATGCACTGAAGTCCTGTCCTTCTGTAAAAGGTAGCCTTTGGAAAGTCAATAAAACGTTTAACTATTATTATAAATGTGCATAGGGACAAAGGAGATCCCTGTTGCAAAGTGAATAAAGGCACTTTAGAGAACTCGCACAAGAGTATAGTAGCCTGCTAAGGAAACCCCTTAAACGGGTGCCCAGAGGTTCAGAAAATATGTTTTAAGAATTTCAAAACAAGCAAATCAAAACTTATGTTCCATATGTCTAGAGGAGCACCAATAACAAATTCTGGGGAAGATTTACAAGCCCCTTGCGCCTCCATGCGCCGCCATTGCGTCACTTTATTTACATAATGGCGGCGTTACAGGTAGATGCGTCACGTTGTAATGCCCTGGGTCACAATATACCTGCTTCAGGTATAATGTATGCAAGGTGGGCGTCCCCACGCAGGAAGGCCTCGTAAAAGTGACGCAGTGAAATCTACAAGATTTCACTGTGCCACTTTGAGGACGCCATTGCGTCAAAACCTACAGTGAGTATAGGTCTCAATATGCATTGCTGGAGTTGTGTCGTGCTTGCGACACAATTCCACCAATGCATGACTTTTGGGCCAACAGATGCGTCAGAATTTCTGACACATCTGTTAATCCTTGTGCCATGGAGCACTGTATTGGAAATACAGCGCATCCATGGTGGCGCAAGGACATTTGACGCTGGTGCAAGGAAACAGGTGCCTCTATGCAGATGCGTCAGTTACTTGTAAATCTGCCCCTTTATGTTTATAAAGGAGCACTGACTGTGTTTCTAATGTTACCTATTTAGTGGTATATCAAGTGTCCAACGAGCTATAATGCAAACAAGAAATAAAGGCATCTCCTACCCCTTCTTTAATTAGTAAAAGAGAGGTATTAGTGGGGTGCAGTGGGCACCGGGCCACGCCACTACTGAATGCAATGCCCCTGGACATAACATGTAACATATACTTGCAGATCATATGCTTGGCTATGGAGTTTCTTAGTACTCAAAAGCAGAAAGCTATTGTTACTCAACTGAGTGGTAACATGTTATGGACTTCGGAAGGATGAAAGGCTGAGTGGGTACACCAGGAATCGAACCTAGCTCCCTAAACTGACTCCAACAGTCCACTGACACATCAGATCATTGTGGCAGGTGTAGACTTTTTAGCTTCCATTTAGTTTTTAAATCTTCATTTAGCAGTAAAATATTCATCATTTTTGATGAGGTAATCTACTGGCATGTAAAAGTCCAGTTTAATTTTCACTGAGATAATTCCCCGACATCTTTCAGTTAAACCGGAGATTACCTCATTGAAATTGTTGTAGGGAAGAAAGCCTTACGGAAGGTATACAACTGTGATAAGTTGTGTGCTGCTTCGCTTAGGCGCTAGCACAATCTGTGTAGATATATTCCATAAATGTTCGAATACATACACCTTATATATGTATACGTGGACAGAGGCGAGCTTCTGTATCTGTATATAGAGGATTCTTTATCTGTATATAGAGCTCCTGTATCTGTATACAGTTGCACTATATAGGATCATTGAGGACATACATAGTTTATGTGCAGGTGAACAGAGGAGCCCACTAATATCCATACTGGATCACCAATGAGACCTATGATGCATGTGTCTGTCTCATCACTGGTTACAGAGGCTCTTCAGGCTGTAGCTGGAGTCCACAAAATACCTCTGGAGTCCAAACCATGTGGCTCCCTGGTCCTTTAAAAAAAAAAAACGCTTTCACTCCTGGGTCAAAGTCATAGCCCTCTATTCTTGCTGAGCGTTCACTTTCCAGCTCGGATGGAACGAAGTTCAGACCCAAGCGATGCACAAACAGCTAGAGGGACTGAAGCCTGCTCTGGTGCCAGCGCCACATAAGCAAAAAAAAAAAAAAGCATTGACAAAGTCAATCTGTTTGACTTTTTGTTAGGTAGAGTGGTTAGTGGTGTGTTGCTTCCAACTGCCAAAGAAAGAAAATTGCGTAATGACGCAACATCTTGTGCTACAACAATATAGATGCGGGGAGTAGGGCCCCTTTGCTGCATGGACAGCTTTTGCAGAGCTATGCAGTAGCCTCAAAGAAAACTGTTATGAAATGGAGTAAGAAGCTGGAGTCTGTTTTGTAAGTGGTAAACTGAAAAGGCATACATAAGAAAACATTGCATAGTAGATACTTTTGGCAAAGGGCCCCAATATTTTTGTTACACCTTTAAGAAAGTCTGTGTGTGTGTGCACATCTTTACTTTGTGAACAAAAACAGCCAAACACAAGAACATGCTATCACAACAGTAAGGTAAAACAAAGAAAATCACAAGGGCAATTTTAATGAATATCACTGAGTTTTCATGATGGGCTAAGTTATTCAAACAGCACACACTTTCTCAGCATAAAGCCATAACTTAGCAATTAAAATGTCGTCGTGTCGGCAATGTAAATACATCAAAGAACATGCACTGGTTCAATTGTTGCATCTGTACTCTAACAAAAGGACTATTTGATGCACCATCAAGAATACCATGTGGGACAATAAATGGGACAATATAACACTCCAATGATTACCACTGCCTTGCTGGACAGCCCATCCAACTAATGGGAAACACATGAAAAGCATTGGCTGAAGGGGCTGACCCAAAGCTTTCCCTCGCTCTATACTTCTTATTATACTTGTTTATAGGAACTGATGAAATGCAGTCTTCTACATAGCTAAGCCTGTCTATAGCCAGACCTAAATATAAAGGTTCACCAAAGAATCTACAGCTGCCAGCCCTTCCTAGTCTCATTCCTACCCATGGCCAGACATTGCCACCCTTCCCACATCTGATGGCCACTCTCCCCACCAAGGCAACAGAATGGGACTTTATTTCTTCCTAGTACTGGAGTTTCTCTGGGGTGGATTTCAATTGGTTGCCTTACCCCAACCACACCACTGCCAACTTCCTCACCTGCAGCCTGCGCATTTAAAATGCAGGCAACAAAGGAATGAGCTTTATGCAGATCACATTTTTCTGAGATTGACCCTCACAAATAATGTCTTCAGTAACTGGGGATCCATCACCCTGTGCCCCCCCCCCCCCCCGGTGCCTTGCACTCTTTCAGCAGGCGCTACCAAGAAACTCCTGTTGATTAACAAAATCATCAATTTCCAGGGCTGGATACACTTCATCAGTGCTCCTTGACACTGTTTTGTAAGGCCCACGGAATAGGAATGGGAAGGGGCTGGAGGACAAGCCTGTGGCGGGTGTGGCTGCATTGAATTTGGTGACTGTCCCTGATCAATACGCACAGTCAGAAGGTACCCTTGTCAGAGCCTAGGTGGGGGCTGGTGACTTTTGAAAGCCATAAGTGCGGCAACCAGTCTTGGAAAGAATTCAGAATGAGGTGGTTAGAATGTGTAAATCTCAAAAAGCACATGCCGTACCTCACCCTCTGCAGTCCTTTCATTGGCTTCCCTTAGAGCAAAAGATCCAGTTCAATGTACTAACTATCATGTGCAAGGCTTTCTGGGGATATTGTTCTCTTTATCTGCATAATTTATCTGGACACCACTAGCCCAAGAACACGCGAGGTTCATTAATGCTTTCTGTCTTTCTAACAGCAAACACAGGCAAAACCGGTCTATGGGTTCTCTCAGAACTCTCTTCCAGGACCAGTGTTGTCATTAGCCATAATAGCTGCCCGGAGTTCTTGAAGTGTTCTGAATCTAAACTTATACCTATACCCAACGCTACGGAAGTAAGCGAATCGGCTACCCCTAATTGCGAAGAGCTTCCCAATTTCTTCCTAGAGAAGACAAAAAACATTGAATACGACATTCAATCTAGGAATGCCCTTCCACAAACTACTGCTCATGAATCTACATTTTACTCACAGATCAAGGACCACTTTAGTATACCGATGGATATTCCAAAAAACAATGCCTCTTGGCACACCTTCACGCCCATCCCTGAATATGAAATCTATAACGCTCTTCTAGCGATTAACCCCTCCAATCACTTCTCTGATCCCTTACCTCCTACATTATTCAAAATGATAAAAACTTCTATACTACCCTTATGGTCAAAGATTGTAAACGCCTCTCTTAGGCAAGGCACAATACCTGACTATCTTAAAGTAGGGCAGGTAACATCCATACTAAAGAAATTCAACTCCCTCTCCTCAGATCTCAACAACTACCGACCTATATCCAACATCCCCACTCTGGCAAAACTGCTGGAAAAATGTGTACAAATGTAATTATGTAACCACATTGAGAACTACAACCTCCTAGACAAACACCAATCCGGCTTCCGTCAAGGTCACAATTAACATATCTGTCAATGCAGACAAGGAGTTCTTGTTTCAAAATGGGGCACAAAGAATGTATTTTCTCAAGGGACTCAACATGTGGTTTTGAGGTGTGAGGGGGTGCAAGGGTCCATATTATATGGGTCTGACTGTGTTTTACTTGAGAGTTCAGGAAACCATGCCCTTGGTATAATGCAAAAAGGTTGGTCCATCAAACACTTACATCACTGCCTACCAATAGTAGCCCACTGCCACGTGGTTGAGAAAGTGAAACCCCCAGAAGGACACTTAAGGAGATGTTTTAGGGTTCTACCTCCTTCCAACAGCATGTTAATGCTTTTCTAAGGCAACTCTGGAGTCTGGATTTGGGAGGTTCACTGAATTAGGGATGGCACATGTCAAAGATGGGACCTTGCAGGTGAAAATTGAAAAGTAAAGCCAGCCTGGTATCGACAGCTGTGAACTTTCAGGTCTGAAAAACCTATTTCAGAGGGTTGGTTGACACACCCTTTTGTTCAGTCTGTAATGGTTGAGTCTGGTCTCTGGTGTCCCACCCAAGGTTTGAACAGGGTTTCAGCATCCCTGTCAGGGTTGGAAAAGGACTATTGGTCTTTGAGTGTGGATTTGTTTCCAAAACTCTGGTTTGTCTGCTTGGTTGCAAACATCTTTGGACTAGCTACTGACTTTTGTACAAGCCTTAGGTCTATCTGCCATAGTTGGTATGGGAAGCCCATCAATCTATTAACATTATATGTGTGGTCTTCTTAATATATTTTTGTATCCTAGCTTGGTAGATTCTTTGCTCCCTTCCACTTTTTTTTCTACCCTCTATATCAGACTTGGTGCAAACCACTGCATGAGATAAATCTAAAAAATAGGCCCCCCCTAGGGATAATTAGAGGTCCAAGAGAAGGGGGGAAAAACAACCAAAGAGAATATCTGGAAAAACTCTTTCAGGACCTATATTACTTTAACAGAGACTTAGACAAGTTCTCACCTGCCAACCATAATAAATAAAATGAAAATTTAAACAGAAAAAGGTATTATTTAGTAACCATTTTTATTTTTTCCACTTTTTTTCAATTAAGTAGGATCTATTTAGAAAATACTATCCATTATTTTATAAACACTTCACATACATATTCATTTGGTGATATACAAGACAGAAAACACTTATGTTTGAATGTACATAACCCCGTGACTAATATGACACAAAACAAATCATACTCTCAAACATACATCAGTCATACTCATACTCTTAAAATAGTAATAAACATTTAGAGGTTTGGCACAGTCCCCCAAAGAAAATTGAAGGGAAAGAGACAACAATTGGCACAGTTCTTTTCTGATAGTGCTGGGTCTCTTGGGACCTCTCCTCTAGATGAGTAGGGTATGCCTACGCGCGTTTCGGTGGAGAACCACCTTCTTCAGGGCCACCAACAGGAGGGGCAACAAGCCCTAAAATAGGACGGGGTTTTCTGAATAACAAAGTAAACAGTTAGAGTGCTAATCAGAATAGTGATGTTCAGGAGCAATCTTGTCTGTCTAATCGACTCTGGGGCAATCAGCGTCCTTACGTATTTGCGAGAGTAATGAATTTGCTAGTCCAAAAGCGTGTGGGGACTTCTTTCAGTCAGATATCTAGTTCCGCGCAAGCCGCTGTATGGTTACAGCCAGGGCGGTCCGATCTTAATGCTGCTTGCAATAACCTCCTTTCTTTTTTGATTAGTAGTGGATTCGCTAATCCAAGTGCGTGTAAGTTCTTCTTCAAATAAAACTTTAGTTCCGCGCGATACGCTGTAAGATAGCCGCCAGGACGGTTAGGTCTCACTGCTGCTGAAGGTGCCTCCGATTGTTGCAGAGTGTCGATCTAGGTCAGACATCACCATGAGGAAGTTCATCCTCATGAGTCGATTAGACAGACAAGATTGCTCCTGAACATCACTATTCTGATTAGCACTCTAACTGTTTACTTTGTTATTCAGAAAACCCCGTCCTATTTTAGGGCTTGTTGCCCCTCCTGTTGGTGGCCCTGAAGAAGGTGGTTCTCCACCGAAACGCGCGTAGGCCTACCCTACTCATCTAGAGGAGAGGTCCCAAGAGACCCAGCACTATCAGAAAAGAACTGTGCCAATTGTTGTCTCTTTCCCTTCAATTTTCTTTGGGGGACTGTGCCAAACCTCTAAATGTTTATTGCTATTTTAAGAGTATGAGTATGACTGATGTATGTTTGAGAGTATGATTTGTTTTGTGTCATATTAGTCACGGGGTTATGTACATTCAAACATAAGTGTTTTCTGTCTTGTATATCACCAAATGAATATGTATGTGAAGTGTTTATAAAATAATGGATAGTATTTTCTAAATAGATCCTACTTAATTGAAAAAAAGTGGAAAAAATAAAAATGGTTACTAAATAATACCTTTTTCTGTTTAAATTTTCATTTAATTTATTATGGTTGGCAGGTGAGAACTTGTCTAAGTCTCTGTTAAAGTAATATAGGTCCTGAAAGAGTTTTTCCAGATATTCTCTTTGGCAAACCACTGCATGGCCACGTGTTGGTGGGCCTGCAGTGCTCTCCAATAAGGGGCAATAAGGCACCGACCTATGTGGCCTTTAAACAGAAACTCCCCCAGGTACAAGACTACTGCTAGACTTTTAGGTTTAATAAACAAGATGACTTTGACATGTTTGGTGCAAGGCTCGAGACAGTCTATAGGATCTGTCCAGGGACTCCACTCTGTAAGGTTTAGTACCATGTAGAGGTCAGTCTGTCAGAGTTGGTACAGGAGTTTGAGTCAGAAAAGAATTGTAAGCCTTAATTGAGACACAGACCAGGGCCAATAATCTCCCCTTCTGTATATAACTCACTACCTTGAAATTTAGGGTAAAATGTACAAAATGCTCTTGCTGCACTCATTGTCACGCTTTGTAAGCACAAAAAACGAGGTCCAGATTTACAAAAAAATTTCTTGGTGGGCGCAACACTTTTTGGGTGCAAAAACATATTCAGGTTGCAGCCCCTCTTTTATTAAGCTCACATTTTACTCCTGCCCCAATGGCTCTGCTTGTCATCCTATTTTTAAGTGGAGTATCCCAATATCGAGGCAACGTACTATACCACGAGATCCTGAGTTTTTTATGGAAGACAAAAGAGGATGTGTGTGGCAGGGTTTTTTAGGAGACCAAGCTTCAACAAGACAGCGCATGCAAGTCTGTGCTCGGATTAGTCTTTGGGGAAAGTTTACACACATTTTAATAGGTGCTCTTCAACTTTACCGTTTCCCTACCTGGGCTTATTCACCAATAGCTGTAAAGGCTTTGCAATTCTCATGTGCAGTTGATGGAGCGGGTAAAACGTTTTATTTTTATATACCCAATCCATTTATATGAGTTTATATTAAAAGGACTAATAACTCATTTTAATGATTAACAGAGTGCTGTGATAATATTAATCAACCTTATTAACTAAGAGAATATACGTGGGAAAGCATCTGCATGGCTAAAATAATAAGTGAACTAAGTTTGTACGCATATTAAAACGATAAGTGTTGTTTGACAGCGTTAAAGTATTTTTGCGCTTAAATAAACCAGCATTAACGGCTTTGAATGTTGCATATGGCTAGATAAATGCATACACATAAGGGTATTAGCAAGGGAATAACACTGTTTTAATCATTTCCATGTATTAATTACGATTTTGTGTTTCTTTGCCTAAAGTTGACCATTCTGGCCTACCTAAAGATGGCCGCCGACTGAAACCTAACTAAAGTACATGACCTCAACATTTTGACAATGGAGAAGGGCGCCTGCACTAACTTCGTTTGTGGCCTTTCCATGACCCAACAGACCAGGCCCATGAAGACTACCCTGGGCGAGGTGCCAGTGTCCCTGAACGTGAAGCAATTGTTGCCAATGTGGTTACATGGACTACCTATTTACAATAGACTGATACTTTGTGACCTGAGAACAGCCTTTCCCATATACCAAAAGCTGATATTCGTCCCCATGTGAATTTTGGAGAATGTTTCTTAATGTATTGAGGCGAGCTTGAATTCAGCCAATCCATGGCCTGGGAATAAAGAAAATTTTACTGTTATATGTAAATTTCAGTATAAATATTAGTAGTCTAGAGAGGGAAATTACCCTAGACCACTAGCTGATCGATGCTACTCTATGCGACACTCCATGCTGCTCTTCGCTAGAGATCCTTATGCTGACGGAAGAGGACGGGACTTTAGGACTCGGATGAACTTTCTGAGAACCAGTTCTGACATAGAGAACGACTTTTAGCCAGAATAGGTAAATATGACAAAAGATAATATTGCATTATTAGGATTTAACCTGCATTTTAATTAGATAAAGAAAAATCATTATTTTAAGAACTGTGTCGGGTGATTATTTCTTTGAAATGTTTATTGAGTAAATGAAGAGTTAAGTGTTTCATCAAATTTACATAACAACTAAATGATCCAATTGACCTCCGGATGGAGGAACTGTTAGGGTGATTCAGTAGAAGTGGTTTTCCTCTATCCAAGCGAACAACTGTGGTTTGGGATTTGAGATCCCTCTGTAGGCACGGATAGTTTGAGAGAATGAATGTTGGTGTTAAAGGCCCCACCAGCGTATGATGTGTGTATGTGCGTGTGACTGAGAAATAATTCCGTCCGTGGAAGCTGGGGGAGATTTGGTAATCCGAACTGCACCACAGTAACCAGCTAAGCAGACTATATCATAAGAAAAACCATAAAGGGTCCCGCAGAGCTGCTTACAGCAACCAGAACACTGAAAACCATAACACCGGTATGCGCTGCGGCCCATAAAACGAGAACCGCACGTCGGTGGCCATCACACGTGACATGGAAACACTTCAAACATAGGCTCAAAACAAAGACAAAATAATTCCAAACACACACCCAGCATTGTGTAGAGTGCTACCCATCTAGGCAAGCGCTTCACCACATAGGGTAAGCGCTATATAAATGTTGCAGTACAGTACAATGTTTCTCCTTAGACTACTATAAGTGACATGCACTTAACTCTAGCCATGTTGTTTTGTGGGGTTGAACATCTCCCAAGAGGGTCTCTGGACCAGTGGAATAGTCTGTGTGTCATAGCCCCTAATGCATGGAAGGAAACTGACCCCAGTACTCTTTGAATTGTAAAATACAGCAATAATCATGGTTCAGTGGGCCTCTGGGTCCGGTGCCACTGCACCTGCTTAAACAATCAAACTTACGCCACCCCAGGGCGCCGTATCCCTCCTATGAGTCAGCATTAATGCCGGCTACATAAAGCGCTTTCTGTCTTTACCTCCCAAACAAGCCTCATCAAAAAATCCCTGACAACTAATCCTGGCTAGCACAGCGTCTCAGTCTCAAGAGCGTCACAAGGAGGGCGCAGGGCACTGTGAGGGGGACCCCCTTTAAATACGGCCCTTTTCAGAGTTTTGTCCTATTTTGTTTCCTGGCTCTCGTTTCTTCCTTTTGGCCTGCTCGGTTGTGTGTGTGTTTGTTATGGTAGTGACGCACAGCCCCGGTTATCCCTCTCCCTGCCGGACCGCACGTTCCCAGCTTGGCAGTGCCCGCGTCAGAGGGGGCACGGAGGGCTTACCATTCACCCGGAGCCTGGGAAAAGTCGGAGAGAGAGGAAGGAATCTCATTCAGGGGAGCAGCGCTTCTATTCGCCGCCTGGGGACGGGGCTGAAAGAAATCCGGGGTGAGGGTAGGAGCGCACAGCGCTGAAGCCCGGTCGGGAGGGGAGGGTGCACATGGGGGTCATTAGAGAGTTTCCTCAATGAGGCTAAACGGAAATCAAGAGAGAGGCCTGCACCCCCTTCACCTTTAGGATATAAAGGCATTTTGGTCTCCTGGCACCTGGCTTATCCACAAATTGCGGCCTGTCAGGCAGCTCTTTATATCCAACTGCGTGATTGGGGCGGAGATGTGTCAATCACAGGATGAGCTGTAAACAGATGATTACACTGGGGTGTTGTACGTGGTTGGTGAGCTCTATGCGACATTTTTCATTGGAACCCAGGACAACCCCCTCCTCCACATCCGAGCAATCAATCATATAGCTTTCAAAGCTCCCTATTGGTGGTATTTAAAATGTAACCCCCAGTTGCATAGTACCATCCATTCCAGCACCCCCCCCCCCCCCTAGCCACCCTCGCCTTACACTTGGCACTGCACGTGAGATCGGAATGGTGGTGAATATTCATTAAGAGCAACACGTCTCCAGAGCCTTTAATGGAATGACCCTCTTTGCAAACCTGCATCATCTTTCTAAAATAGTTTATCATTTACCCTTTGTGAACTTGGAGCTATTTCTTGGCGACCATCTTGCAACTAAATCTATCCTCCATAATGTAAAAGGAGCAGAGCCCACACTCTTTCACATCACAGGTTAACCCCTTGTCCTACCGTTAGCTATCCAACAGGATCACTTTTGTGGCTGAATGGCAGTAAAAAGGCTTACTTGCTGGTCCCACTGCTCCCTATATAACCCAAGACCAGGGGCAGCTAGAGCCGTGCACAAGGGTGGAACAGGGGTTACTACTAGCTACTCCTAATTGACATCCATGAAGGCGCCTACTTGACCTTCTTGTGCATGCTCTGCAAATATGTACCTGCCAATGGAAAATGTTACTGTATCCTACTGTACATAGAAGAATCATGTTTTTATTTACACTAGATCAATTTTTCTCTCGCGCTAGTCTGAAGGAAAACTTGATTCTGACCTTGTGTGGTCCTTGACGCATAACATAACAGGTGTATTTGTAAAGCGCACGATTCCCCATAGGTGTCCTGGCACTGAATAACAGATGTTTATTGTTACCCAACTCAATGGTACTCATTTTATCGACCTCAGATGGATGAAAGGCTGAGTGGACACGCCGGGATTTGAACCTGTGACCATGAGGTCGAACACAGGCCCCTGCGGTGGCTGCTTTAGTCCACTGAGCCTCCAGACCCGGCTTGACTTCCTTGCTGAGCTTGAGACATCTTCAAATCTTCATCCCAGATCCAAGACCTCTTTTCTAGGGACGGTGGTGCTCAACGCCATTGAGGCATCCCTTGGCACAACTACTGCGTTATCCCTGGAGCTACAGGAGCCAGGTACTACTGCGAGCTCCCGGACTCACTAAGTAGGTCTTCTTTGGGCGTTGACTTGCAGAGGTCGAAGGGTTTCTCTGGAAGGGCGGCTGGGGCAGAATGCTTCATATGGAAGCACTTGGGCTCTGTGTGCAGAATCACTGTCGATTGCAGATGCTTTCAGGGGTGCTTATGAATCATAGACGCACACAGATCCTCTCTGGGTTGTAGCTGCTTGTAGACGCTCTCAGGGATGATGACGCTGTAGGGGTCGCAGTCACTGCTACATGAAATCGGGGACTTTATGATCATGAAGTTGCCCGGGCACCTCCCTCTCAGAATCACAGACACGCTGGGCCATGTTGGTGACCAAGGAGGCAAGTGGGCCCTCTGACTCAGCATTGCTCATAGATTATTGCTGGGATTTTGAACTTTGCAGATGCACAAGCGCTTTCAGATAATTCGTGGTCTCTCAGAGGCTCTTGGGGGCTGCAGGGGATATGAAGGCTTAGTGTGCAGTAAGGCCAAGCAGACCTTGCATATCGGATCTGGAATCAGTCACATCCTATCAGTCGTAACCATGTAACTCCTCATAGGAACCCGCTGAATGCTAGATCCAGGCTCTGGGTCAGGAAAACACATATTTCTACGAATTAAGCAGTCCTATCTCTTTCTTGGATTTTAACAGTGAATCCTGCAGTATGCTACCTAGCTCTCCAAGCGAGACAGCTATGTTTTCTGTCTTTGGCCTCAGTCTTCCTGCTCCTAAGTATTTAGTGCTCGTCCAAGTAGGAGATGAACCCTAGATAAGCTAACAGCAGTCAGCAAATACACAACAAGGCCTACAATTGCCCGGCCAATCAAATTCAAAGTGTCTCCAAGTTTTGGAAGGAGCCAATCTGGTCAAAATACATTTCCTTCAGGTGTGACACAGCTCCTTGGCTCACAGCCTACAGGGGAGTTGTGACTCAGGAGTTTGAGGACAGAGGTCCAGATGTTCTCTGACCAGATTAGGTATTGTCTTGTGGCTACTGACATTCCAGAAAACAAACAGGATGTAGGGATGGGCAGGGAGCCTGTCTGTTTGTTCAAAGTGTGCAGGTTTAGTCGTGCACTTGGGCGCATTCATTGTCACGTGCCGCTCCTCTCAGGTCCCAGACCGATCTGCAGGGAATATACTCTACTAAGAAGGAAAGCAGGACAGGATATCATTCGGTGCCAGTGATCTAAAAAACGGACACGTATACCGGTGTTTACCTTTGTTGATGCACAAAGGGTGGTAAGATGAGAAAGAACACGGGGGGCAGGAAAAGGCGGGAGACCGAAACACTGAACACCAGTAAACCATATGGAGCACTTTAAATCATTAAGGGACTACACTTTCATGCAGAGGACTCCCAACCACAGGTCCCCCATCTCTCTTACACCCAATCACTCTCATGCACACCACAAAAAGCATGGAGAACCAGGAGGCCCAGCCCTGGCACAACGCATATTGACACAATGACATCTGATAGGCAGTTTCCATACTGCTATACATGATTAGTAATCAGCTGTCCATGACCGCTAGTCATGTCGTGGCCTGGTCGTGCGGACAGTGGTCCCCCGTGATAAGAGGAGCGCCTCTGTGCATGTGCCTTCATGTTCTGACAGAGTTTAACACACTATTGGTTCATCAACAAACTAAATTATGTAGAGCACTTACCAAAAGACTTGTGACACAAATTCTCATTCCAAGAAAACATATGGCAGTCAGAATTAGACATTGAAGAGAAGGGTGTCACATGTCCCGCGTGCCAGGGACTTTTGACTCAACCCCAAGAAAGGCAGTTGTTAAGGAGAAGTTGTGAAACCTCCATGACCTGCTCTACAGACCCAGATCTTGCATCTTCCTGTGAATCTTCAGCTCTGTGTCGTCCCTTCCATGTACGACTGAACTCATCTTTACCTTTCTTCTTCTTCCTCTCCAACACATTTCACTGTTGATCTTGCCCCAATTCATGGACTCAATATTCTGTCTACAATAGCTGGAAATTTCTTGTCCCCTTCATATGTTTTTATATCAACTCTGCAACTAATTCTTAGCCCCCTCTCTTTGAATGCTTATTAGGTCTCGCCTGACCCAGCGCATGCGCTGGTCTGGCGAGACTTATTGAGAGGGCTCCAAAAAGTGCTACCAGGCCAGCCTAGAGCTACAATGCATGGGCGCGGGCTTTACTGCGGTTACTTTCACTTTCGCGGCCGCTTTGATGTTTGATCGCGATCACTTTCGTGGCCGCTTGGCATAGCCAATAGGTCTCGCTTTTGGGACCTTATAAGTATTTAGTTATGCAACTGTTGCATGGCTAAACACTTATAAGGTCCCAAAGGCGAGACCTATTGGCTATGCCAATGCTTGTTTTTCTTTTCCCTGTGCTCTTCTGTTTTGATAAAACACTAATAAAAATGTAGTAATTGAAAAGGAAAGTATTTTCCACATAGTCAGGATGAACACAGTTTTCCTTTCAAAATGAAAACGTATTAATTTAAAAAGTCATTGAATAAAAAAAAAAACCTGCAAAAAAATTCAGAGCCTTGCACAAGGAACTTGCTTGTCATGGACAAGATTTTCAAGTTCTGAGGTAGTGCCAGACATGCAAGGCACCAGGTGGGTATGGGTAGGCACTGAATGGGGTCAGCTCCAACTAGTTGCTGTAAGTACATACTTTATGATTCCCTTTCCTTATGGCCAGTGAATGCGATGCTGCAAAAAGGACCTCCACAGGTCGCACAAAATACACTCAAGTGGCGATGAAGAAGCCACCAGCAGGGTCACTTCCCAGGATATAGGAGACAGATCACCCGCAATCTTGATTGTGCGTGCAGCTTCTCACACACTCTCTCTGATCTCTGGGAACTGAGATTTTCTTCCTTTTTAAACATATTTCATTATTTTATAACAACATTTGACAGATACGTCCTGTACAGTCCACACACTTTACATTCATGTTCTCGACCAAGTATATTCTGTTTGTGCATCTCTATTACATCACAGTTCTTATAACAATTACATATTCATACCATTAACATGGGTCTTCAGAGTTGCTGTGCACCTTAAAGCATACAGTTATATTTGTACAACTATCCTATCTCTGTTTGTATATGGGTAGGGACCATTATACAAAATTCACAAACAGAAATGGCTGCTTGCATTCTTGGTGCTACATATATACCTTCAAGATATGGAGATGTAGTGTTAAGAATAGTGAATCCTTACCTCCCTCTTTGCACTTACCTCTTCGATTTTTGGTTAATGCACCTTTGCTAATGCAATGAATTTACATCTTCCATCGCGTAATTTGTGCTGGTGATTGCATTTGGAAGGCACCGAAACTCATTTTTGGGGAACAGGACTTATTTTTTAGCTTCAGACTTTGACCCATTGAAAGGAAAAGGGTGAAACAGATAGGTAAAGTAAAATAAGTTAAGCAATCACAAATAAAAAGGAACCTGCAAGAAGAAAATGAAGAGACAGGAAGTATTGGGTCGTGAATATAAGAGAGATGAGGTGGAATCAAGGCACGCCAGCCAGGGTATTTAGCACCCTCAACACTGGGTAGCCCCACAGAAGGGCTCCGGCTAAAAACGCGTGAGCTTCTGCACCTAATATTTATTTAGTTATTTTTACAAATTGAGCACCGACATCTTCCAGAAATTGACAACTGGCTCATGGAAGCCACATCACAGCAGACTTTAATATGGGAGTTAATTTGACAAGAAAACATTGATCAATCAACAAAAGACATTCATGTGATAATACCAGTTGACAAGCAGGTATCGGTATTTTACCGCTCAGCAAGTAGTTATTTCACACCACAATGTATGTGATGGGAAGTAGGCGCGTGTAGCAGTAGAGAGCACTAAGGTAAAGCAAGACAGAGGGCCGGCAGGGTCTGCAGCAGCCTGTTTGTGGCTAGAGAGATCTTCGCAGGATGAGTCATGAAACACTGATATGGTCTTCTTTATGTACATGTTAGATCCTTGGGTACAACAACATCTGCATGAATTTAGACATAGCCTCACCCTCCATCCCACTGCCAGGTCTCTCCCAGCACAAACACCAGCAGTCAATGCATCATCCCATTCTTCCAGCCACCTGCCCCATCCTACAGCATCTCGAGCACTGCACATGCCACTACCCGAACCCTATCAGTGCTGAAAATGTTGGTGGCGAGAGACGGGTGCGACTGGGGAGGGATAAAGAAAACTTTGAGTGGGAGTTACCAACAGAAAAATCCCTCAAACGTAAATAAGGGCAAACGATGAAAGTAACTCAAAGATTTGCCCTGTCAGTGCTTTTCATCATTATGTTATCTTACAACCATGCAGGCATTGCGAGAAGCCCGCCTAAACAAATGGTCAGCCTTTTGAATTACTCATTGTGGTTTCCATCCGAGGAATATAAACCCAATAGCCTGAAATAATGTAACTTTTTTGGGAGGGGGGAGGTCTTCCAAAGGTTTCACACAAAGGTGTCTTATTCAGGAGGCAGGTTCCAGGCTCCTGAGGCACACATCAAGATCCAAGAGACAGCTAGAAATGCAGCATTCGGACCTTGCCTACTCTAGCCACCACAGTCCATGGCAATGAACATTTTCCCTCCTCTTTTTGGCCCGATGGCCTTCTGCATTTATCTAGTTTCTAGTGTCTTCACTTGGTAATGCTGCTATATTAGCCGGATGCCAAAATGAGGAGATATCTGGGAATTAGGTGACGATTTCACTGACAGCCACTGCATCTCCGCAGTGGTGTGCTTCCCGGAAGAATGCGGACATAGGACTTCCAGGATCCCTTCGGAGATGAAACAGAAGCTTCTAGTCCACCACCAAAGAATGGGGGTTAGTCTGGAAGTCCAATTACATGAAGCCATTGACCAGAAATTGAAGCAACAATGTTTTATAGCACCTTGGAAAGCAAAGCGGTCTAATTTCTTCGCATGTTTGTCTTATCAAAGTAGTGAAAACACAGGTGAAGACGGTCGATACAGCCACCGTGTATAAGCTGAGATCAGCACCTGTACTGTGGGAAGTGCCGTGTCTTTGGGTTTGGGCTGCAAGAGAACATGTTTCTGACAGTGAGGACCAACAAATTAAGGTAAATGTTACAGTAGGTTTTCAGGTCTGAAAGTCTGATTCTCTTTAGCCGTTATAGCTTTCTCTTGTCAGGAGAGGGTATGTGATCGCAATCCAAGATCAATGACCTTAGAGGCCCAGTGGATCCCTAGATC
Organism: Triturus cristatus; assembly: GCF_964204655.1. Classification (NCBI taxonomy): domain Eukaryota; kingdom Metazoa; phylum Chordata; class Amphibia; order Caudata; family Salamandridae; genus Triturus; species Triturus cristatus. The sequence continues at coordinate 748,299,505 of NC_140592.1, forward strand.
TACCTTAGATTGCAGGGAAAAGGCACAAGAGGCCAGAGATCCACCCAGCCACTCTATTACACCTTGGATATTGAGACGCGGTTATCGTTATCCCTGTGTGGTCCTACATGGAACTATGCGTCCAGTTATAAGCAGATACACCGATATGGGGGAGGGGGGCACAAGCTTTGCATAAGTAGCCACAATATATATGTGTATATCACAGCTTGTAAATATTGCTGTTTTCTGTACATATGGATGTGTATATATAAAGGGGTTTAAGCCTGCTACTAAAAATATACATGTGTATGTATATGCATACATTCATATCACTACATTATTTAAATGTGTGAGAATGTCGCTATACACGCATATTTTAATTCCAGTTACTTGTTAAAAAAAACATTAACAAAAACAACTATCTCTGTCCCATTCCCCCGCTCTCGGACTCATCCTATAACTTTTTGGCTACTATACACTCTCAAACATCGTTTTCAAACTTCCCCCTCCTTTTTAGCCAATTCACCCAACTAACAGGCCACATGTTTACTACTTCCTAGAACATTTCACAACATCCTTTTCTAACTCATTCCCATTAGTCTATGCCTACTCAAACCACTACTAAACGCACAAGAGCACAAACGTAACAAATCTACTAAACAAATCCACAAGCAAAAGAAGGTAGCACATATTACTAATCTAGTACCTATTTAATTCTAATCTTGGGTTCCGGAGTAACGTGCTACTTGTGGCAAAGCAGTTCAAAGCCCTGTCAAAGGTAGTAAGTGATATATAAAGTCAATTTACAATTACAATTCAAGGCCCACACATTTTGTGTTATTGCCACTGCAGAATTCTGAGCCACTTTTAAGTTGGGAGGAAGCTGAACCTTTTTACCCGTGATTTACCATACACACATAGATTAGCTCGCCCAAACCACTGCTGCACACATCTATATTAAAAGGTAAGACTATGTCAGACACTTCATGGGTTCTCTGTTCAGGAGGGAATAAAATATAAGGGATTGAAGATAACAGGGAAAGCCATTTTCAGTTTCCATTCTTTGAAGTTTCATCCATCCGAGAAGTTTTTGAAAGTACCAAAAGAAATAATCAATGTATTAAAAAACAGACATGCTCCTATTAGCAGTCCAAGACAGTCCTTTAAAACTTATGGGTCAATTTTAGAACCCGTAAATAGTTGTCAACTTACGTTTGATGTGGAAAATGGATAGTTTTTTTTTTACTGTTACTTGGCCTCAAAGGGATAGTATTTATTTTTTCGTTTTTCGAATTGATTGTACACTTTTTCACAGAGTTAAAGTTCTGCGTTACAAGCATTAGACTTTAAGCTGAAAGCAGTTTCCAATTGTCATATTATCAATCTGTCATCTTGCCCATTTTCCTCTCTCGACCAGATTCGCCTGCTGAGTCCTACAGCAACCATAATATAAAAATCTCTGTTTGGAGTATGGAGCCGATATTCGAGGAAAAGGAGCCCACAAATAAATGCTTGATGAATTGTATTCCACATAACCTCCTGCTATAAAAATACAAAATTATCATTGCCAGGTGGCCTGTGACGTATCCTGCAGCAGCCGCCTTTGAAAATGTTCTGCTAATTGTAGAACCAGCAAGAAGATGTTTGCCCCCTAGCCACTGATGCATCATTTGATGGCGCTAGAACAAACGGCGCCCCCTGCTGGCCGCACATAAGGCGACTGCCCAGTCTCGTGTCAACCTAGAATTATCTGCGCTGTATGGCTGACACATGGAAATCTGTCTCAAAGATGTGTACACATCTTATTATGAATATTATAGAGACTGGTAATTTGTTGAGTGATTTAAAAGGCTTCAGTAATCTAACGGATGAAGGGCACATCAACTCATACTTGGAATATCATTCTCCAGTAAAGGGTCTCTCCTTAGCTGCAGTTGCTTTGGGTTTTATAGGCTCAGTGGTTTCCAATCTACACCCAACCAGCTTGTTAGCCTTCGGCCAAGAAGTTTTAATGCCTTTCTACCTTATTTTAAAGGGGAGAGGGAGAAAGTTGTAGACAGTGGCTTCCCAAGTAAAGTCCCACTAAAAGCGAATGGCTGAGCGCTGACAAAACGTTTGTAAAATGGACACAAGGACTACTTCTACGACCCTCACCACCTACGCGCTAGCGGGACGCGTGCGGGACGACGGCCGGGCGAAGACCGGGCAAAGAGCGGGCCGTTTGAGGCCGTTCGAGGACGGCAGAGGTACGGCCAAGGCCCCACCGTGCTACCAATCCCTGCATTTGGTACTGGAAGAGTTGCATGAGAATGTCGGCCAGGGAAACTAGAAGCAGATCTAATCGGGCCGCTGGAGGCCCCTTAGACACCTACTTTGCTAAAGCTGGTTCTTTAATCATTGACGAAATTTCCATCCTTGAACGGCGAATATCCCAGGAAATTGACTGGGTTAGAAGATCCTCGCTAGGGCCCTTGGCACTTGCTATCACGCCTGAACAATCTGTTGCCCCAAACACGGTAGACCCTGGAGGATCAAATGTTATTCCTGATTTAGCTGAGCAGTGCAGTCCTATTGTCAATACCACTGACGGCGAGATGTCCGATATTACGGAATTAAGCATCATGCCTCTCCCCTCTGCCAGAGCGCCATCACTCCCCTTGAAGGGGACTTCAACCCTCTCTACCGGTGACCTAATCACCGATAATCCTATCTCCACTTTAGATTTAACACGGAGGTCAAGGGAGGGGGTAATACCGAAAAAGAAATCCCCAAAAAAGGTTGGTTCCTCTGGCGGACGTAAGGTGAACGCTCCCAAGTGTTCTACCAAAAACGACTCGTCCCACAAGATCCCAAAATCAAAGTTATTAAGGCAACCTGGGCAAAATGGGGCATCATCTGCTAAAAATAGGCCTGTGCCACCCCCTACTTCTAATTGTACAATAGGGAATGAGATACCCACTCTCTTGGATATCTGAATCCTCCTAAGGGAAATCCTCAATCCCTTGGAGGCTCGCATCTCCAAGATAGAGTCACTTCTAGTGAAAATTCACACGGGTTTATTATCCACAGTAGAGGGGAATGAGACTTCCAATGGCAATACTAACAAGGAGAGGGATAATAATTTTGAACACCCACCCCTACCTATCCCTATTCCAACGCAACAACCTTCCGCATGTACATCAGGGAAATCCTTGCCACTCAATCCATCTAGCGCTAATACAATTCGACAAAAAGCCTCGGCTCCTCCCCCTCTAGAGACACCAACGCTGGCCCCACAGCATAGGATAGTTAATCTCCCACCTCAAGCTATGCCATACGTGGTGATTCTGGCAGGTATTCCGGAATTAACCACTTCTTCCGGAGAATCAGTGGGAGCACTAAAAAATAAAATTATTCACTGGTTGTCCATCAACAGACCTTTGCCTGAGGGCTCACATGGCGAGGTTCTTATGGTGAGAAGAACACCGTGGATAGGCTCCACTAGGAAGTCTATCCAGGGTGACTGTGTAGTGATAAACTTTAGGGACCCTGCCACTGTTAAGTATATCTGCAGTTGGCCACGGAACACGCAGGGGTCGCCAATTCAAACACTCCCCTTGTCTTTTTTCTACCCCTCAAATGGATGTGAGGGGGAGGGAGAGGGATGGGAACTTGTGTCTACCAGAAGGAACTGTAGGAGGAGATCTATTGTACAAAAAAATCACCCTATTCCTAGAATTATGAGGGATGACTACTTTCCAACATACAATAGGTTTAGTTATTTAGATAGAGTGGATTGACTGGATAGGCAAAACTCAGGGGAGGTGGAGAATTGCAACAGCACCCCACTACACATTGACCCACCTGACAATTCTACCCAGATTATTGGATTTCAGCAGACACAAACGAATCTGAATCCCTGTGAAGTGTCTCCTATAGAACTTAGCGGTGCGGTGCTGGGGAGCCTTGCACAAGACCAACCCCTTGCCAACCCGAATGCAAATCCCATGGACACTATATCACTATCTCCCAACCTAGAGAATATCAAAGTTCCCCTTCTAAATATTTTATCCTGGAATGTGGCAGGTTTATCCAACAAATTAAATTGCCCGGCTTGGAATATCTTCATAGAGAATAGGAACATCTGTTTGTTCCAAGAAACCTGGCTGAGGGAAGATTTTACTCGCACTGGCTTCGCTGTTTTTTCAAAGAATGCTAAATGGTCTGGCAAGGGCCGCCCTTCTGGCGGTCTGGCAATTTGGATAGCCACAGACCTAGGCTGCAGGGCTGCCCCGTTGGCATTAAACTCGGAGGATATTTTGGCCGTACTCCTAGAATGGCCAGACTTGTACCGGCTATTGATAATAAATGTCTATTCAAGGCCAGTTAGCTTTTCGAAAGAATCAAGTACCATTGATGAGCTTGATCTTGCCCTTAATACAATCCCTGAAGGCGTCCCCTATATAATAGGAGGAGATTTTAACTGCCATTATGAGCCCCTTATGGGCTCATCGGATAGCTTGACCAAGGAGGAGGACCTTGTTTGGTCCATACCCCCCTCCCAGCTACCGGCCCCAAGAGCCTGGTCTCCTCTGGCGGTGCAAATCTCATCACTTACTTTTAAACACGGACTTAGGGCCTGTAACGGAAGGTTACCATCAGACATACCTCCAAAATGTACCTTCCACAGGGGAAATATAACATCAAACCTCGATTACATTCTGGTCCCACTGGCATTATGGGCAAAGTTAAGTGACTTTCGTATATTGCTAAGAGAGGATAGTGACCATAATGCTCTGGAGCTTGAGCTCCTTTGTGCGGGTCTTGAATCCTTGAAAAGGAATGGAGAGTCTCCAGATGCTGGGTTACTTCTTTCTAACAATAGGCGAAGAATAAAATGGGAGACGATACTAACGAAACAAGGGTTGCTCCCCAAGTTGTACGCCTTAGTTACCCCCTTGTTAGAGAAGGCTCTAGTCTTAAATAGTGGCACTAGCATGATAGATTTATTCACGGAGCTGGGTGAGCTACATGCAGATCTCACCACTTCTGTGTTAGAAATTCTAACTAGTAATCCCCACAGGGACTACCACTGGTCCCCTCTGGTACAATTCCACCTGTAGGAAGGCCAAAAGTGACCTCCTATTTCTAATAAAGAACGGACATGACCGGGACGAAATTAGTGAGCAAAGGAAGGCATACAAATTCTTAATTACAAATGCAAAGCTTGAGTGGGAACAGGAAAAGTGGGAGAAATTAACAAAACATCTGGCGTGCAGAGACTCAAGGAAATTCTGGCGCTGTGTAAACACAGGCTCAGAAGAGCTGGTCTCTGCGGTCGAACCAAACATTTCAGCTAAATCCTGGCAGGACCATTTCCAGTCCCTATATATGCCATCAGAGGGGACGGTGATCGATCCTGTCCAGGCACAAACAAGTATATCCTTGAGTTCGTCACTATCCCTTTCACTCAAAGAAGTTAAAGTAGCCATTATGGGTCTGGCGTCAGGAAAGGCACCGGGTTTGGATGGCCTCCCGGGAGACCAGTTTAAACAGGAACCTGAAGTATGGGCACCATATTTTGTGTTTTTATTTAATTCTATTCTTAAGGGCATGAAGCTTCCTGATACTTGGCTGGGAGCAGAGATCGTCCCAATTTTCAAAAAGGGTTCGCCTCTGCTCCCAGCCAACTACAGACCAATTAGTCTCATAGATGTCTCCCAAAAATTATTTGGGAGACTGATTCTCAATCACTTACAAGAGTGGATGGACGAATCAAACATCTTGAGCACATATCAGGCTGGCTTTAGGAGGAAAGTCTCCACCATTGATCAGATTTTTAGATTAAATTGCATTCATTGGAAAACTGTTTTAATAGAAGGTGGCACTTTGTATACTATTTTCGTTGACTTGCGTGCCGCATTTGATTTAGTCCCTCGGGACAAACTTTGGGGCGTTCTGGATGACATGGGGGTTCCCAACGATATATTAGTCATTTTAAAAAGACTCCACTCGGGGAATTATGCAAGGGTGAGGTTTGGAAGGGGGGGCACCTTGACTGACCGATTCCCCGTTGACAGGGGGGTCAGACAGGGCTGTGTGCTGGCGCCGACTCTGTTCTGCGTATTTGTCAACGGGGTGATCGATCATTTAAATGCGCTGGAAAACATTGATGCTCCTAGACTCGGAGGCACAGGGGTACCTGCTATTCTTTTTGCGGATGACACCCTGTTGCTCTCAAAGTCTCCAATGGGCATTCAGCGGATCCTTGATGGATTCGCAAATTTCTGTGCGATTCGGGGGTTGGAGATCAATGCTTCGAAGACCAAGTACATGATCTTCAACCCCCCCCAAGAAATTACGTCCCAACCCCACACTAGGACCCATCAGGCTGGAAAGGGTCTCCAAATTTGAATACCTTGGGATAACATTAAATGAGTCTATGACTTGGGACTCACATTGCACTAAGGCTAGACTCAAACTAACCCAAATGACAGGTGGTCTGGCAAGGATGTCCCGTGGTTTGACATATCAGCCACTTTCTTCTCGGCTACAGATCTACAGGATGCAAGCTAAAGGGGCAGTGATTTATGGTGCTGAATTATGGGGGCATTCTGCCACTCATACTCTCCAGGTCACTGAGAACAAATTTTATCAGACAACTAGCAGGCCTCCCGTCTAGCACCCCTCTTTTACCACTGAGACTGGACTTAGGCCTAAGACCGATTTTGGAAGAATTAAGTTTGAAACCGCTATTGTATTGGCAGAGACTATGGTCGGTACCAGAATTGTCTAATTTCAGAGCCGAGCTTCAGGAAATAATGAAACTGAGCAATCCTGTACGGTTTCCTTGGCTCAGACATGTCAAGCAATTATGTGAGTCATTGGGCAGGCAAAATCTATGGTCCGACCCAGAAAATATCTGCCCCAGAATTTCACGAAAGTCTCTCTCAAAAGTTTATTATGAATACCAACTGCGCATTAACACAACCAATGCAGAGGAGAGATCTTTGACGGGCAAATTCTTGGGGGTAAAAGATTTATATATGCAGGAGGATGTTCTTGACAATATTGCGCCCCCAATTTCCAGGAAACTTTTTCTGCAGTGGCGGTATGGCACCCTTCCTCTCAAAGCGCACACTGCACGATGGACAAATGTTGAGAGCTCACTCCAATGCCCAGCGTGCGACTATTGGAGGGAATGCGACTTACACATAATATTCTTCTGTCCAGCATACAGGAAAGCAAGAAATTACTGGCTTGTTCCAATATTGAGGAACCTGGGTTTTAGGCACTATCATCCAGCCTACAGGATCTTGAAAAGTGATCTGTCTGCCCCAATTGTTTTTGCACTGGCAAAATTTTTAACTTCAATGTGGCGCAGACGCACCCAGTGTATTAAGTTATTGAACGAATGATGGTTTTACAAATTGCTAAATTAACTGTAAATTTTATTGTATTCCAATGATATGAATTTCTTTTATGTTGTAATTCTTTTATGGTCCAAGTGACCGAAATAAAGAACAATTGAATTGAATTGACTTGCGCAAGAAGATTCCAGATATGGGGTTCACTGATCACATAGATGGAGGGAGAAATCCTATATTATATAGGTGCACTAGAGAAAAATCAGTCTCTCCTCACTGTCCTTTGATTACACTGGACTTGGATCTCAGATATAAAGCCGGTCAAAACTGGATTCTAAAAGTCGAGACCTTTCTTCCCTAGCTGAGAAGCCTAATGCCCTCCAAGTATAAGACAGAAGGGTGGTAAGAAGGAGGTCAAAGGCGGCCAGTTGGAAGTGATTGTGCTGAATGAGCACACAAAAAAAGTGTTTATGTTTAGTAGTGTCGTCACTCTTGTGTAGTCTTTAGGAATGCACGGTTATTAAAATAGCAAATTACGTCAATAACTTTTGAATAACAAATTCTGACGAGCCACATTTTGGATTCAGAAGAAAAGCACACTGATGTCTGCCCACTGATGTTTAAAGTAGCCATGGTGCTGAAAGAAACCCATCAACACAGGCTGACTGAGGCACGTGCCCGCTCTGCTGCTAAGGGTTTTTCTTGCCAACCCACACTCAAAGTAAGGGAAGGGTATGCCATCTTCAAAATATAACATATTTATATCTTGCCAAAAGGATATTTTACCAAGTACATCTGCTTAGTCAGAATTAAGTTTAAAGGCACAATAAAATGATCTACATAAAAAACATAGACCAAAATGCAGCAATTTTTCTAAGAGCCTCAAGGGGCAAATAGGTGTCTCTACTGCCTCCAATTATTTTTTGAGGCAACTTTAAATGGGTGTCCTTTGATGAGCGGGAGGGACTTGAATTTCTTCAACCGCTAGAAATGTAGAAATGTATGCGACAACCTCTTGAGAGAAGTGGTAGAGGGATGGAACGCAGTGTTTGTACTAACCTCCCACCCTTTCGCAAAAGAAAAAGTTTGGCACACGGGCACATATGCTCCAGGTCTTCATAGATTGTGATTTAATTGGCAATAAGTTCGCCTTAATTTTCTTTTTCCCTGTTATTTCTGAGCAATTGGAAATATACAATTTCATTACATTTATACCATTTAAATACTGTGAGATGGGTCACCAAGGCTTGATTGCCAATGAAAAGGTAGCAGGTTTTATGCTATTAGGGAGTTGAAATGTTGATTAATAACCGAAGAGGAGCTTGTGAAGGAGTGTTATGGGGTAGGAGTGCCTGATCATTTAGTGGTCTGGACAGCTTGCGGGGTGGGAGGTTGGCGGGTAGATTTGGGCACACTGATAACAGGATCACGAAGTAGAGGGGATTGAAGGTCAGACTGTTAGGTCCAAGAAGAGGAAGCCTCCTAGTAGAAAGTTACAGGAAGTGATGTATAACCTATGACTGGTAAGCTATGACAAAAGGAATAAGGACAGGTAATATGGATTTGCAGTCAGCAGGAAGGAACAACTGGTGGGTCATGGAGGTGTGTTGTAGGGCAGCCTCTTGGGCCAATGTGGATGGAGAGGGGTGATCTGAATTTATATTACAACGTTTCTGTAGGCTCTCCTGTAAGACTATGACGCCAGGTACAACAGCTTCTTGTAAGTGAAGACCTACCTTATTAATGTAGCCAAACTTTATGTCTACTGTTGATGGCACCATTTGCCCCAGTGGAAAGGTCATGTCAAGGGGGATTAATCTTTCTCAAGGATTCTCCTAAGAATAAAAGAAATATCTAATTTATGTAGCAAATCAAGATGTCTAAAAGTGAAACTAAGACAGAAGCAACTTGTCTACATCCCCACTAACACAGCAGGACACACACTCGACCCCATCTTCGCCTGAGGAAACGACATCCGCTTCAGCCACACCGCGAAACTGCTGTTGACAGACCACCACTGCATCCAGTTCTCCTTTACATAACCCTCCGCCCACAAGCACACACGCTGCCTCCCGTGCAGAAGCTGGAAAAGAGTCTCCGAAGAACACCTTACCCCCACCCTCACTTGCACTCCTCCCCTAACTAAGACCGATGCCAACACAGCAGCAATCAACCTCCACCAATGGATTGACAACTGCGTGAACACTCTTGCCCCCCTCCAGAACACCACGAGACGACACAACAAGAAGGCCAACTGGTTTACCACGGATCTCCGAGAATCCAAGAGCTCCTGCCAACGACTGGAGAAGATGTGGAGAAAAAGCAAAATCCGGGAAGCACACTTCGCCTACATAACAGCCATCACAGCACACCACCAACTCATCAAATCAACAAAGAAAAACTTCATCCAAGACAGAATCCTCTCCAATGCCCACAACTCAAAGGAACTCTTTGCCATCATACAAATATTCGCCAAGCCCAACAGCAAAACAACCAACCTCCCTCCCTCCCTCCCTCCCAAGACATCTGCAACAAACGCAGCTCCTCCTTTCACCTAAAGATCAAGACGCTCTATGATAACTTCGACTCCCAAGACCACAGCACCGGCTCAAATCCCTCCCCAACGACGCCATGCATCAGACCCTTTTCACCTGGACCCCCCTCACCAGAGAAGACACCTTAAAGACAATGAACAGCATCAACTCTGGAGCACTATCTGACCCCTGCCCGCCACACATCTTCCACAGGGTCGCCACTGCCTTCGCACCCAAGCTATGCCTAACTATCAACTACTCCCTCGAGTCCGCCATATTCCCTGACAACTGTAAGTGTGCCAAAGTCAACCACTTCCTAAAGAAACCCTCCGCAGATCCGACGGACTGCAGGAACTTCAGGCCCATCTCACTGCTTCCCTTTGTCGCCAAAGTAATCGAACAGGCCGTCAACACCCAGCTAGCACACTTCATAGAAACCAACCGAATGCTAGACACCTCTCAATCCGGATTCTGCAGAAACCACAGCACCGAGACCGCCCTCCTCGCCGCCACCGACGACATCCGCGCGATCCTCGACCAAGGCCACACAACAGCCCTCATCCTCCTGGACCTATCAGCAGCCTTAGACACCGTCTCCTACAGCACACTAGCCACCAGACTCCATGACACCGGCATCCAAGGAAAGGCCTTAGACTAGATACAATCTTTTCTCTCTGGCAGAACACAGGGAATAAGACTCCCGCTCTTCCTCTCAGAACCGACAGGGTTCATATGCTGAGTACCCCAAGGATCCTCCCTCAGACCACTCTCTTCAACGTTTACATGGCCCTCCTCGCAACCATCGTCAGAAACCACGGGCTCAACATCATCTCCTACGCCAATGACACCCAGCTCATCGTCTCCCTCACCAATGTACCCGACATCACAAGGCTCAACTTCCAAGAAGGGATAAAAAGCTGTCATGACCTGGATGAGCAACAGCTGCCTGAAGCTCAGCTCGGAGAAACAGAAGTCCTCATCTTCGGCTCCACCCCTCCGCAAGGGATAACACCTGGTGGCCCCCCGCCCTCGGAAACCCTCCCACCCCAACAGACTATGCACGCAACCTCGGCATCTTACTCAACTCTTCACTAACCATGAATTGCCAGATCGACATCGTAGCCTCCGCATGCTTCAACACACTCCGCAAGATGTTCAAGTGGATCCCCCTCCAACTCCAGGAAAACCGTCACCCACACACTCATCACCAGCAGACCGGACTACGGCAACGCCCTCTATGCCAGAATCAATAAAAAACTCCTCCGCAAACTCCAGACCGTCGAACGCTGCAGCCAGACTTATCCTTGACATCCCACGACACAACCACATCACCCAACCCCTCCGTGACCTCCACTGGCTCCCCGTCTAAAGAAGAATAACCTTCAAGCTACTCACACACGCCTACAAAGCCCTCCACAACACCGGACCACAATAACTCTACGACCGAATCTCTGTCGACAAACCCAAAAGAAACCTCTGCTTAGCCGACCTCGCCTTAGCCACCGTCCCTCATTTCTACAGGACGAGGGCAGGTGGAAGATCTTTCTCCTACCCCGCAGCAAAGACCAGGAACGAACTCCCCCTTCACCTCCTACGAAGCCCTACATTACACCAATTCAGAAAGGACCTCAAGACCTGGCTCTTCCAATGACCCCAACGGAGCTGCTCACCACCCCCCGCGCCATGAGACTCTCACGGGTGAGTAGTGCGCTCTACAAAACCCCTGATTGAACTTGGCTGGTAAATTAGCAAAAGCAAGAACGAGGTTCCTCTCACAAGATTTCCTGTTTCAAATAGGGGGAAATAATCGATTTAAAAGTCAACTATTTTCTGTTTAGATTATGCCTAGATGGATAATGTTTGGTGGACCCTATAGAACTTCATGAATCCCTCATGATTTCACACACTACCACAAAGCACAATAATTTTCCTTGTCCAAAATCAGTTTGTTTTGTGCTTCTAGGGAAACAAATAGATATTCTAAAACCATTGTCTTCTGCATGATCTTAAAAATAAGGAAGTGTCCCGTGTTGGTTTAGGAAGGATGGTTCCAAGCCCAATTTTCAGGCTATCCACCTAGGATTCATTTACATAAATGAATATGAATGGGTACCACACACCTTCACTGAGCCATCAGCCAGCTCCACCCTCCATAGTAATGTGCATTATGTCTTTCACAAGCTACTATGGTGCTCATCAGAAGCTGAACACATCGGATGGTGTGCGCCTCAGGTAGTATGCCCTTCAGATATTTCCAGTAAAACTGTTCACTTCAGACGATGTTCTCCTTAACGGTGGTACCCACAAGATACTGTAGCTCTCTCAGATGCTGTAGTCATAAAATGTCCTTTGTCTAAGAGGTTGAATGTAATAAATCGAGCACCAAAATATTGTGCTACAAAAATGTAGTAGCCAGAATATTGACTACCAAACATGTTGTGATATTTTTGCTATGATATTTTTGCAGAACTCAATTTAGAACTAGATATTCTGACCCTATACTAACAAGGCCAACTAGTGCTATCTTTCAACTGGAAAAAAGGCAAAAATGCAGTTTGAGTCGACACCAGCCTGAAAAGTTAGGGGCATTCTGTACTAATTCAAGGAATACACATCTGTGGGTTTCCTGCATGAATGTCTATTAGGGATAACCTGGAGAAGTACCTGCAACCCATGCTCTCACGAGTCCATTAAGGTAGTATCAGCAGCGTAAAGTAAACAGAACTTTTAATACCTTATTCGCTTTCTGTATTTTTTCTTCTGTTCCTTTGCCATAAGCCCCAATCAACCAATAGGAATCTATGGCGAATAAGGGTTGGAACAAGGGTTCAATACTGTGGTATCACTATTGGTCAAAGGGTGCATGACGTCACTCACACTACCAATGGCATTTTAGTGACTCGACATCCATGTTTACCTGCTTCATTTATTTTTGAGTGCATCAAGCTATTTTCCATATGACAAAGAATGCTCACACGGTCTCCATGGTACAGGCCCCCACCCATCTAATTCCCCTTCAGTAAATACTGAAAAGTTGTAGAAACTCAACACAAACACACTTCAACTTGACCCTTGCCTTTCCACCCCTGAAAGACCTGAACTGCTGGGAGACACCACCAAGAGGACCCCGGTTCGGAACTTCAGCCCAGGGCTGTGGTATATCGGTCAGGTGGCTAGCCTAGATGGACATGTTTGGGGGCCTGTCCTTCCTTGGAACCCTCTGGGTCTTTAGTCATTTTGCTCCCTTGTATCACCCAGAATGTCCGGCCAACTGGTTGAACAGGCCTTTCTTAGTATGGCTCTCAAGTCTTTTTGTGACTTCTGGTATCAGCCACAGAGAGGAAAGAAACCAGAGGTAGCCTGCCATGAGAACGCTGGGACAGGAGTGGAATCAAAGCAAGGCCGAATATTACTGTTATAGTCTGAAGACCACAATCGCAAGTAAGGAGAGGGGCCGACCTGGTTTTCAGCACTCTGAGGACGGGGTCTACCCTGTATTCTCCTGGCTCTCAGAACCACTAGGCCTGAGGGCAGTAGGGAGAGTTCCCTGCCCATAATGGCATTTGACAGCTAGCACATCTTTGAAGGTTATCTGACTTTACTTCAACCAATCAGCCTTGCCGTGACGTGTCTTTTTTTCCATCAGCAAACCTAACACAGTAGCACTTACATCTGATTCCTAAATCCCTGTAACCACAACTGCATCTTCCTTCTATCCTCATTGTCCATCTGCTCTGTCCCTCTACGGTTCCCTCATCAAGCAACAGGCATGACATATATGTTCCCTCCTATCCTTTTCCCATCTCTTCCTTCTTTATCAGTATTTTGAAGTTGGCCTGTGGTCTCGCAACTGCTATTCAAATAACCTATAATTTAACATATGGTATATAGGTGGGTGCGCAGTGATGGGAAACGCTGGAGCTTAAAGTTTAATATACGAAAGTAGCATGTTAGATGAACCTCCGGAAACGTATAAGAAGATTGGACTATCTTTGAGTGCATGGGAGGTCTGCAAGTTCATCCACCAGCCAGAGTCAAAGCCCACCTCCCTCCAGGCCTTCGTGGCCTCCAAATCGGAAACTCCTTCGACAGAGTGACCCGCTACCTCAAGACTCCAAGAAACGTACAAAGATGAAAGGAAAGAGCAGGGCCTACATTTTTTAATGCCAGATGGAATGTTATTTTCTAATATAGATCTAAATATATATATATATAATATGTATATAAAATATGCATTATCTTTACATAAACATATAAAACATCAGCAAAAAGTGTACATCAGTTTTTTTCACATCTAAACGACTCACATGGAAGAAGGTGCGTAGGGTTCAACATTCATAAGACTTTCTTCAGAGCCGGGCACGTTTGAGGGAATGTTCCAGGGTGTAGTCTCCAAGAAATGCTCTTTTATCAAGAATACATAGACATAGCTTACATATGGCAAAAGTTTAGAGCTGATCCTGAATAACTTGTTTCCTTGCACCAGAATAACTTTCATGCTGAAACTGACTGCAAACAAAGACGTATGGAGGGGGATTGTGGTCAAACGCTCCACAGGCAGATACACTGAAATGATGCAGAAATGGGCGCAAAATTATGTGTAAAATTATGCAGCATAATGCATCACATTCTGTGATATTGTTTCACTATTTTGTCTTTTTAACCCTTTAATACTGTCTGACCAAAAGTTACACCTCGTAATCAGCAACAGAAAGGTGACCAGTTAACCTCACATAGGGTCCCCCACTGCGCTGCACCACGCATGGCACTTTTTCAAAGTAACTTTTAATCCTTTGTGCTAGCTACAGATTGTTTTTTAAACATCTAAATTATGCAGCAGGTGCTGGATTATGTGGCACACTTACTAAATCAATTACTATGGGGAAAACACCACAGCCAAGGAATTGCGTGAATTCAGTGGCTCTGTTCATGGGTCACCTACTGACTGGAGACAGTTCACCCGCTCCTCAAGGGACCATAACTGGCACAGATCCTCTGCACAGATCTCTAATTGTCTTCACATATTTCCGGCCTGAATTCTTTGAAAACTGGACCCCGCAATTAGGATGCTGTTGTTAAATATCTGCCTCTTTTGAGGCCTGGCACTGTGTTTGTTTAAAGAACAGAAAAAAGCAAAACTGGTAAGCAGGTTGTGACACGACTGGTACAATTACTTCCTGAAATGCTGGTAACCTTGTTATGAGACCTAGATTACTCCTTTCCGTAAGGACATTGGTACAAAGAATTGGTTGCAAAAGACCAGGGCCATGATTTAGAGTTTGGCAGATGCTTTAATCTGATTTCTCGTCCACCTTATTACAAATGCATTATATACTATGGCCCTTGTAATAGGACGGACAGATATCCACCATGTTTGTGATGGAGTGCCCATCCACCAAGCTATAAATCAGACCGCCGACGGCCTGATTAAGAGCTTGGCCAATGGATTACTCCATCACAAACGTGGTGGATATCCCGATTGCTATATTACAAGTGCATGCTAGCCTATGGCACTTAAAATATGGTAGATGGGACCTCCGTCACTTTGGGATTGAGCATAAAGTCCATCAAACTCTAAATAAGGCTCATTGTATGTGGGCACAATGACAAACTACACTGCTTGGAATGTTGTCTTCATATAATGGGCCATGCATTTCTAACAGAACAGCCATTACATGACTTAGCCCAAAAATTGAGCATGTTGTGTTATCTCTGTCAGGGCCACTTTAAGCTAAGACTAATTCTGTGGAGTCCTCCTTTTCCAATATAACATTCCTGTCATGCTAAACAAGCAGCAACGCATGTGGCACGGTCAATCTCTGCATTGCTCCCAAAGCATGGAATAATAACTTGGAGAGATCACATTCAACACAGCAACAACTCTTCCCTAAAACACTGGGTCAGTAACTCGGCAACCGGCCCACTGACTTTCTGGAATGTGCAAGATGTTGTGGGTGACTAGTGGGTATTCCTGTGCTCAATATTTGTAACACTGAAGGCGAATTTGAAAGTTTGTTGTGATCAGTGCTCCGGCCAAAGATTCTAAAACCTGAAGACAGGTGTCATGGCATGGAGGCAATGGCTCAATAAACAAAGAACAGAGCAGATTTTTATATCAGGCAGTTCTTGCACAGTAAATATATTTGTAGGCGACTGCCACCTGCGACTGTTAACCCAACCAACAGTATCCCTAAATATAAAGACCTTTAAAGAGACAGTTCTACACTTTAATCTCCCTCACACATCTCCCGATTGTCTATCTTTTCCTCTCTCGTCCCATCTTGCAGTGTCCTTGTTTAGAAAAAGGTGGCCCTGCACACTTTGGCTCTGACCACATGTGTTGCGTGATACTGTTGACTGAGTGGACTGTGGCTTTCAACACATAAGCTGTGAACATTTCTTAAATTTGAACAAGAGGGGCCAAAGATTAGTCTAATGCTACCATTAAAAAGGGGCGATGTTACAGAACAAGGGGACATTCGCGTGAAACATAAGCCATATTGCCAACAACTCTTCTTCTTTTGTCTGCTGTGCACATCAGGGGAAGTTGTAAGCAGCTTTTCCCCTGGTCGACATTTCTACTGATTTCTTAGCATATATATTCACTAAAAACATTTAACAGTTTTCCCTTGTCTATAGTGGTCGTTACAATCCTATTTCATTCAGGCAGTTTGGGACATCTTGAATCCCATGGAGGGGTCGTTGCAGTTCCAAATCTGGCGTCCATCTTGGTTATGTCGCAGAGCTAACTTTTTCAAAGTTTGGTTCTCTTATTACAGGTTTTGGCACAGTCTGCCAAGGGACATGGCAAAGTCCCTTGGCCTTTATCTCAAACCATGGTCATGTATGCACATATTTTCATATGCTCCGTTACCCTCACTCCAGCTGATGGCAGCTTATGGCACCAAATGGATGAAGGAATTGGTTTTTGTGTTCTTCTTTCACCCACTTGACAGGTGATCAAAGGTGAAGCTTTCTGTCAATTTGCCAGCACATCCAGCTTCCGCTTACTGCTGGTGGCAGTGACAACACAAACTGGGGAAAGTAGGCAGACGACCATCTCCACCTGTGGTACAGGGAGACATCAGCCTCGAAGATCTACAAGATGACGACCACAGGCCACCAGCAGCTCTAAGTTGGGAAGGTTTTCCCCTTCTGATCATCTCCGACGGTCATCACATCTAGGAGAGGAGAAAGAACCCCAAATTAAATCATGTTTAAATTAGTGGTAAAAAGTTGATTAGGTAAACCAGCGCCACTTACATATTTTAATATCAATGCATATTTAGTCACTGGTCTTTTTCTAAGGCAAAGAAAATAAGTTACTTACCTGTAATTGTAGTTCTCCAGTATCGGTATCCTTCATAGATTCGCATGCTTAAAATATTTCCTGTGGAAGTGGGAGTGCCACAGTATAATTAGAAAGCAGTATAATGTTAAACGTAGCCTGGTAATGACATAAAGCCTTCACTTTTGTAACACATCTGTGTCATTTAAAAGAGACTAAACTTCAACCAGTCAGGTTGTAACACCCGCTAGAACATTCCCCTCAGAGGCTTCTGTCTCGCAGATTTTCAGAGCATAAGTGTGAATATGTATCAGTACCAAGGAGAAGGTGAGTCTCTCATGGGGAGGGGGTGGGTCGCATCCGAATCTATGAAAGATACCAATAGTGGAGAACTACAGTTACAGGTAACTTATTTTCTTTACCAGTATTGGATCTTTCATAGATTCCCATGCTTGAATAAGATTAAATAGCAGTCAAATAGCCCATTTTATCTCAACATTAAAATAAATGTGTACGTATATGTTTACATCTAGACATATACAAATATATAAACAATGTGAAATGTGCACAATACATTAGAGGATGGCAGGGTATCACTAACTATTATGGCTCACCTTTACTGGAAAAGTTGACATACTACTGGCTGGTCCACTGTCGCATCTCTGTGGACTGTGGAATCCAAGCAGTAGCCCTGCGTAAAGGTGTGTCCACTTTTCCAGCTTGCTGCTCTGCAGATATCTTGGATAGACACACCAGCAAATAACGCTGTAGAAGTCAATAAAAATCTGGTAGAATGAGCTCGCACATTAGTCTGTAATGGTTTGGCAGTGTTTTGATGACAAAATTGTACGGCGTTAGTTATCCATCTTGCTATGCTTTGTTTAGAGAGCGGATAACCTCGTCTAGGAGCACAGTATGCCACTAACAACTGATTGGATTTGTGGAATTGTTTTGTCTTGGCAAGGTAAAACTTAGGCCATCACTTGGCATCCAAGGAATGCAATTTCATTTCTGCTACATTCTTGGCTTCTGGGAAGAATGTCTTCAGATCTATTGGTTCATTTAAATGGAAGTCTGTTGAAACTTTAGGAATGAATTTTGGATACGTCGCAGAATCACTTTATCGTTCCTGAACAGTAGGAAAGGTTCTTGAATAGGGAATGCTTGTATTTCACGAACTTGTCTTGCTGATGTTAGAGCCAGCAGAAGAGCCACTTTCCAGGACAGAGATGTAATGTCCACTCTGTTTATGGGCTCCAAGCTTTTCTTTAGCTGATAAAGCAGTGTTTGGTTTCCAGAGTGGAGGAGGACATCTCACTGGAGGGTAGACCCTTAACAGACCCGTGGGAAATTGCTTGATGAGTCTGCTAGACCATAGTGATTGTAATGTCGATGATCTTCTGAAGTGGAATATGGCTGCTAAGTGAACCTTAATCAAGGCCTAGCAAGACCGGACTGTGCCAGATACAGCAAGTAAGGAAGGATTTCTTCTGGTGTAAATGACACTAGGTTCACGCTTGACAATTGACACCAGGTGCAAAACTTCTTCCATTTAAGACTGTAAGTCTTGTTCGCACTATTCCGCCCTAGCTCTGGCTAGAATATCTCTGCATTCTCCTGAGATATTCAGATGCATAAATGCATTCAATTCAAGAGCCAAGCTGATAAGTGTAAGGGCCTCAGATCTTCATGAAGTACTTGGCCTTGGTTCATTGTCAGTAGAGGCAGAAGTGGTTGAAGTTGGATGTGCGGTCTCTGATATAAGTAGCTCTGTGAACCAATGTTGCCTAGGCCATTTCGGATCTATCAGAATGATCCTTCATGAGAATCCTTTCGGTAAGGGGAGTCAGAGGAAAAGTGTATGCAAAGATTCTGGAATATGAGATCAAAAACTCATTCCCCCATGACGCTTGTTGTGGATTCCAGCTTGCATAGAATCGGCATTTCTGATTCTTGGCGGTTGCAAAAAGGTCCAGATTCGGCTTGCTCCATTGGTGGAAAATTTTCTCCAGGACTTCCTGATTTAGTTCCCACTCATGGCAGGTACTTCTCATTCTGCTCAGCGTGTTTGCGATGAAATTTTGCTTTCCCAGCACATGTTCCACTGTCACCAGGTTTGTGTTTATATCCATTGCCTGTCCAGTTCCTTTTGCAATTGTCGCAGCAAAAGGTGGCAGAATGGCACTAAAGGAATGTAAGAGGACATCATCCCTAGCAGGAATTTGAAAAGGTGAACAGAAAGTGTTTTTTTTCCTTGCACTAAACAGGTCAAGTAAAGTAATCTTGTCCATCTTTCTGGAGTTGGAAATGCTTTGTTCTGCACTCTATCCAGTGTAGCCACCAAGAACGTTATCCTCATGGATGGCTGAAGGGCTGACTTTTTTGGGTTCAGCATGAGGCCCAATTTGCTGAAAAGGTGTAAGCATGCATTGGTTGACCTCTCTGCAGATTGATGGAACGGTGCCTGCCCTAGCCATTCATCGAGATACAGAAGGGCTTGGTGTTTTTCTTGTCTAAAGAATGCCGCTATTGGAGCCAGGCACTTTGTGATAATGCATGGAGTGGATTTTAGACCGGATTAGAGTACTTCGAACTGATAATGGCTGCTGGCACCTGTGAATCTTGAAACTTTTCAGTGGCGTGCATGTATCCGGACATGAAAATATGCATTTTAGAGATCTAATGTCATATAATCTCCGTAGTTTAGAAGCTGTAGGATATCTTAGAGCAAGACGATGCGAAATGTCTGTTCTGAGTTATTGGTTCAGTTTTCTTAGGTCCAGTATAGGTCTCCATTCCCCTCACTTCTTCTGGAATAAGAAGAAACGGGAGAAGAAACCTGTTCCCTTCTCGTTTGCAGGAACTCATTCTATGGCCCCTTTGCTGAGCATGGCCTGGACTTCTTATCTGAGAAGATGCAGATGTTTTGGTGGGAACTGCTGGGACGGAGACAGGGGTGTTTTTTTAATGAATTCCAGTGTGTGAGTGAATGTAATCAAATCCAATATCCATTGGTCTGTTGTTATTTTCTTCTATTCGGAAAGGTGATTGGAAATATTGCCTCTGAGACAAGCCAGAGAAAATGGAGGTGTAGCTGGTGCCTGTAATACATCACTGTTGACGTCCTGTGTCCTTGCCCTGGCGACCTAGCTTTACTCTCTGGGTCTGCCTCATGTAGGCAGCCTGAAGACGTTTTCACAGTTGATATTGCAGGCAAAACTGCTGTCATCCAGGTTGGTATGATGCGTACCTGTATTATTGTAAGAGAATTGAACACTAACTCGTGGACCACTAAAAGTAATTTTTCTATATGCAGGGTACCCAGTGACTTGGCGGTATCAGTATCCGTCTTAATGGGTTGGAGGGTGTAGTTGATGTGCTATCTAGAGGGCTTTGCCGTCATATAATTGGTCTAGTACCTTGCTTCGAACCTCTTGTCTGGAGGAAGTGGCTTTTCACCAACCCTGTATTTGTAGGACTGCTGCTCCTGCCAGATGTCTAAAACCTGTGGACGCAATGTCCATGGCACAATCAATTATTTTGAAGGATGGGTGCTCTTTTTCTATCCAAACACATTTGACGGTCATACCTTCCGAGCACTGTTAACTAGTTTGCTGCTCGCACTGTAAGTGCTGACATTGAAGAGAAGCACTTTCTCAAAATTATAAAGGTACAGATCTTACTTATGAGGAGGTGCTGAGTTTGGTGCTGATGGATTTTCAGAATGGCGCTGGGCCATTGCTGATATTTCGGCGGGCTGCATGCTACCCCAAAGGGACCATCATCATCTGAGTCAACCTCATCCAGGAGATGACTGGGTGGTAAGGGTGACATCTTCCTTGGGGATGTATGTTCTGGAATCAGAGATCTGGTTTTACCCATTTCTTTTTTTCTGGGATTCTTCCTTTGTCATTGATGTTGTTGTCAAAGTCGTCGACGGCGGTTTCATCGGTACTGCCTTTGGAATTGATTTTGCTGTCGATGGGGTCATCGAGTCAGAGACCAGTTTGACCGTCAACGGGATGAGCGTTGTAGACTGTATCGTCTGTGGTCATCGACTGTGATCAAATCACAATCACAGTTGTTACTGTCATTGAGGTCAACATAGTTATCACCATAATCATCCTCGTCGCCCTAGGCCCTTTAATTTTGAAACATACCATAGTAATTTTGTTTTTTAAAAGAGACCAAACATAGGTCTCAAGCAATCGGATTGGCCCACCCTCTTGAACACTCCTGTGAGATGCTCCACTCCATCAGATTTACAAAGCACTAGTGTAGAAGATACACCCAGAAAAAGAGAGCGAGAGAGAGAGAGAGAGAGAGAGAGAGCGGAGGGAGGAAAAAAGGTGAGCTTCCTAGGGGAGGCCGGTGGGTCGCATTTGAATCTATGAAAGATTCCAATACTGGAGAACTACAGTCACAGGTAAGAAACGTATCTGCTTACTCCAATATTTGAACTTTCATAGATTCACATGCTTAAATCAGATTAAATAGCAGTTTTAAAGTACGTCTGCAGCGGTTTACCTGCTGTTTGATGGCAATAGCAAATGGTGCTGGATATCCTTCGAACACTGCTTTGCCTAGAAAAAGGATAGCCCTTCAGTGGTGCGCTGTAAGCCACAAAGTTGATTAGACTTGTGAAAGCCCTTAGTAATTTGTAAATAGAATTTTAAACATCTCTTGACATCTAAAGAGTGAAGGGCTCTCTCAGCTGTTGTAGTAGGAGCTGGAAAAAGTGTTCTGAGGATGAGAGGCTCATTCAAATGAAAGTCTGAAGCGACTTTAGAAATGAACTTGGGGTTCATACAAAGGACCAATCTATCGGCCTGAAATTGTAGGAAAGGTTCCTGAATGGTGAGGGCACTAACTCACCTGGCAGACGTTAAAGCTACAAGGATAGCAACTTTTCCACAAAATGAACTTCAGATCAGCTCGATGAATGGGTTCGAACAGGTGCTTCATAAGATGTGAGAGGACAATATTGACCTGCCAGAGCGGAGGAGGAGGTCTGACTGGTGGAAAAACCCTAAACAGCCCTTTGAGGAATTACTGAACAATTCTAGTGGACCATAAGGAAAGCAAGGTAGATGATCTCCTAAAGGGAGCGATAGCTGCCAAGTGGTCATGAGGGAAGCATGAGCCAATCCTGATCTTGCTAAGTGAAGGAGATAATGGAAAATCTCTTGAGGCGAAGAAGAGAGTGGGTGCACGTTAGCTTGCTGGTACCAAATGCAAAAACGCTTCCACCTGAGGCGTTAGGTTTTGTTAGTACTTTCTGCTCTGCTCTGTATAGTATTTCCCTGCAGTCTGAAGACAAGTTCAGATGGGCAAACTGCTTGTGCTCAGAAGCCAAGCCGATAAATGGAGGGATTTGGGACTCTGATGCAACACTTCATCCCAGGACATTGCTAAGAGCGATAGTACCAGTTTCAACTGGATGTGAGGTTGCTTCGAGAGAAGAAGGAGCCCCGTAAACCAGAGCTGGCATGGCCAGGACGGGGCTATGAAGATCAACCTGCATGGTTCGGCCTCCATCTTCACGAGGACTCTTGGGAGGAGAGGAATGGGAGGAAAGGTATGGGCAAAGATCCCACATGATCCCTGATGGTGATGCCAACTGGCATTTCTTGTTCTTGGAGGGTAGGGGGGGGGGTTGCAGAGAGATCAAGACTTGGCTTGTCCCACAGGAGAAAAATGCTGTTGAGAGTTTCCTGATACACTTCCCATTCGTGACAAGATGAGTTTAATCTGCTTAGTGTGTATGCTATTGTGTTTTGCTTTCCAGGAACATGTTCCACTCGTAGGGACACTCCGTTGTGAATAGCCCACTCCCAGATGCACTGTATCTCTTGAGAGAGGAGGCCTGATCTTGTGCCACTTGCTTGTTGATGTAGTGCATTGTGGTCATATTGTTCATCCAGATGAGTACAGCCGAGTTCCTTATTCTTGGAAGGAAAGCCTGTAAGGTGAGATAGACTGTCTTGAGCTCCAACAAATTGATATGAAGAAGGAGATAAGGCTTTTGCCACCTGCCTCCGACCTGCAGGTCTTAAAGGTGTGCTCCCCATCCTTCCAGGGAAGCATCAGTAGTTATGACCAACAGAGAAGGTAAACTCAGGAGGGACAGACCGACTGATAGATTTTTTTCGATACATCCAACATGAAAAGGCATTGATCACATGGCCGGAGTGATGGTGAGTAGATTGTCGACAGATCCCGTTGCCCATAGACATTGTTTGTCCAGTTCCTCCTGGAGGGGACACATGGAACCAGTGGGATGTAGGATGACATCATCCCCAATAGGGATTTGTAAAGGCAAACTGAGACCCTTTTTCTCTTTTCCGTTCTGCTAAGGACGTTAGTCTTAATTGTCTCACCACTGAAGAATATGCATTGTGTCAAGCGTCGCTCCTAAGAACCTGAAAGTTTTTGAAGGATGTGAGACTGACTTTTTGGGGTTCAGGCGAAGGCCCAGCTTGTTGAACAGTGTTGTATAGGCTGCCGTTGATGCCTGTGCTGCTCGAATGGACGGCGCCCTGACTAACCCAATTGTCCATATACGGGAACACTTGGTGTCTTTGTTTTTTTAGGAAAGCTGCTATTGGTGCAAACTACTTTGTAAGTATCGCAGGGGCAGATTTTAGGCCAAAAGCAAGGACTCTGAACTGGTAATAGCTCCTGGCTATTGTAAATCATAGGAACTTTCTGTGGGGTGGGTGGATGGAGGTGTTGAAATACGCACCCTGAAGGTCCGCGGTTGCCATGTAATCCCCTTAATTTAAGAGCAACAGAATGTCATGTAAAGTCACCATGTGGAAGGACTGTTTCTTGAGATAGGTGTTGAAACTTCTCAGGTCTAAAATTGGTCCCCACTGTTTGAACTTTTTGCAGACCAAAATCAACCTGGAATATAATCCCTTCCCTTGTTGTGATGCGGGAACTGGTTCTATTGCTCTTTTCGTGAGCACTGTAATGATCTCTAACTTGAGAAGGTGTAGATGCTTTGGAACAGAGGGTTGAGGTTGAGTGGGGGGTGGAATTTGAATACATTCTAGAGTATAGCCAAATTGAATAAGGTTCAGCACCCATTGGCCTGTAGTTATAACCTGCCAGTAATGGAGGTAAACAGAAATGTTGCCCCCTAACTTGGTTGATGATTCAGGATGGATAGCTGGAGTCTGTAGTTGGCCATTGGTAATGGGCTGTGTCCTTGCCTTGATGCCTCGCTGTACCTCTTGGTGCAGGTCGACTGTAAGCCGCTGGTGGTAGTTGGCGTTGGGAGTTTTGGGAACGAAATTGCTGTGAGGAAGAAATATAAGCAGGGTAACAATATTGTTGGTAAGCCACCCTGTAGAATGGAAGGCCTTTTCCTCGGGCACCCCGAAAGGGCACTTTCCTATATTTAAGCATACCCCGCGACTTAGCTGTGTCCGTATCTGTTTTGATAGCTTGTAGTGCCTCATCCACGTGCTTGACGAAAACAGCTTCCCTATTGAAAAGGAGGTCTAGTATTTTGGTTTGGACCTCAGGCCTGAACGAAGTAGCCTTTAGCCAACCCTGGCTGCGTAACACAGCAGCACCTGCAAGTTTTCGAAATGTAGTAATGGCAATATCCATGGCACATCAATTACCTCTGATGATGTGCGTTCTCCTGCCTGGAGGACATTTTTGGCCTCTGCGATACTGTCCTCCAGGAGCTGTTCCAAATACGGGGCGATATTGGACCACACTTGGAGATAATATCGAACAAGAACAGCGAGTGAATTTGCTGCCCCAACTGTAAGCGCCAACATCGCTGGAAACCTTTTTTGATCTGCGATGTGCTGCCTGCACGATAACAGAATCAGGCTTCAGGTGACCAGTCAAGCCAGCAGGAGCATCTTCTGGAGCTTTGTATTTTTTATCCACGTGGAGAAAGACCACAGTTACTGTGGCTGGAGTCTTCATGACTTTTAAGCCCTCTTCCCAGATGTAGTTTTCAATGGACATAGCTCTTACGCTCTTCTGAAATGGTTCTTTAAAATCTTAAAGAAAGCAGTCTGTCTGTGTAAAGGGCATTGATAAATCAAACCTCTTTGCTGCTCTTTCCAGCAAGTTGTGGAAACCTGGAATGTCTTGCTGGAGAAGGAGACGGTGGTGTGGGCATCAGATAATAATTCCATTCTTGGTGGGGGTCACGGAGCTCACCCTCTTTCCTGTTGTCATTGGAAGTTGCAGGGTCATGAAGAAGAGTAGATTGTGGCGTATGGCGGACTGAATTAGGCAATAACAGTGGTGTTTGTTACGGAGTTGATGAAGGTATAGGTAGAGATTTTGCTGGTGCAGAGACTGGCACTGTGGTAGAAGATGTTGGGGGAAAACTCTTCCTATAATCTGAAAGCATAAACAGTAAGTCCATAACTAGTGAGGAAGGCAGGCACACCATTTCTTCCTGATATTGCAGATATTGATGCTGAGGGGTGTAATAACCTTGACCTTCATATTCCTCATCATCCTAATGCTCCTCTTGGCATTTGACATGGAGTTCTGAAGGGCTGTGCACATACCCAGAAGGACCTTCGTCATCAGAGTCTTCCTCAGCTGTGATGGAAGCAGTGGTCACACCTTGCTGTGAGAGGTGTGCTCAGGGGCAAATGCCTTATTTACTCCTGTTTTTGCTGTTTTTCCTTCATCGACTGGATCATCAACGTTGTCGGGTTGTCGAATGAGAATTTGAGTAATGATGACGAAACAATGGTGTATGTTGTAGAAGCCGATGACGTCGGCGGAAGTGGCATCGTCGATGGTGATACAGTCTTCGATGCCAAGGCCACAGTCACCTTGCTCGTCGACGGTTTAGGCAAATGGGTCAGACATGGATATAGAGCCCGCGGCTGTTGCTGTTCAAGATGCTGTGGGTTTCTTTTATCAGCGACAACAATGGTCTTGTCGACTGTGAGTCTTTCAACGGCGGTTTGTCAGCAGGTAGAACTGAAGAAGGTTTTTTGAAGGAATGCCGCACTTGAAGAGGTGGTGTAGGTGGGTCAGACCTTGTATTCTCTGGTCTTTTTGACGAAACATATTGTTCCCTCTTCTCCTTTTGCTCTTTTTGAGGAGACTTAGAAGGGCTGCACCTGTAAGACTCATGAGTGGTCTTTTTTAGGCTTTCTTAGATCGCTCAAGAGAAGAGTGAGAATGGGGAGACCTCTCCTCCTTATGTGACCTTCTGGAGGAGGATGATGATGGTGCCTCCTAACTGTCATCACTAGATACTGTGTCTTTCCTTGCCTTAAGCTTCTGTAGCCATATCAGCTGCTACCCTTCACGGTCTTTCAAGGTTTTATTAGAAAGGTTACAACATACCTTACATTGTTTGGCCTTATGATCTGGATAACGGCAATAAATATAGACCTTATGGGGGGCATCTGAATGAAGTCTCTTTTCAGAACAGGTACCACAGGCCCTGAACAGGCTCTTCTTCTCTTTATACGACAGGATGAAGTTAAAATAAAAGTCAAAAAATACAGACCCAATATGGAGTTAAAGAGTAATCTGTATATATCCTGAATCAATTATTGGGTTTTAATCCTTGGAAAAACCGTAGAACAAAATGCCTGAGCAGAGTACAGGGGACACTTCCTCGCACAATGTGCGGTAGAAAAACTGAGGGGCTGGAGCTTCTCACAGGAGTGGTCTAGGGGGTGGGGCAATCTGGTTGGTTGAAACCTATATTTTAAAATTGACTGTGGTATGTAAAACAATTAAAGGGCCTAGCGTCTTTCTAGTTTATGTTTAACATTGCATTGGTATTATATTGTTCCATGGGACTCCCATCTCGATGACGGGGAATGATTCAAGCATGTAAATCTATAAAAGTTCCACTACTGGAGTAACTCTGTGTTTTTATTGTGCAGCAGGGGAGGTGCACTAGAGCTGCTCGGCCTCCAATTTGTTGCAACAGACTCTACTCTTACAAGATCACACACACTTAAAATTCTATGCAGACAAGGACAGTTTTCTAAGCTTTCTTCACAGTCAGGATGCTAGGGTACACCTTTAAACCATGAAGTATAGTGCAATCAGTGCCATCACTGCAATGTCCTTATTGCAGGGATACCACATCTTCTTCCTACATGCATGTTGCATTTGTTAGGGCTCAGAAACCCAAACCAAAAGAAAAAGACTCTAGGTCATTTAGAGTTTGGCACATGGACTATCCATCAAAAATGTGAAGACATCCTGACCACCTTATTTAAAGTATGTATATACACATGGTATTTTTAGCAGATTTCCCGCACGTGTGTGTACACTCTTAGGGCGGACATGACACCTGCTTATATTTGGTAGATGTTCTACATGCATAAAATTCCAAGTGTCCTTCTCAATCTCATGAAAGGCTAAGTTCTGCACCACCACAGGGCAACAGATGCAGCTTAGATTGAACTTAGTGACACCCCTGCCACCTGCGGTTAGCAGGTGGGTGCACCAGAAAACATGCAGATGCAGTGATACCTACAGAACTGGTCTCTGCATCTTCTCACTACATGTGTGCTGTAAGATCAATGCATATCCCTTTCCCAAAGTGGGTTATTTACTTTCTATCGTGTTCTTTGGAAATTCCACTCTCCCCTCATGGATGGCACTTACTTGCAGGTATGCTCATTCAGCTCCTGGCCCTTGGCCCGACAGCGCTCAGCGCTCCGTTTGCAGGAACACTCACAGGTGTTTGGGTCCTGCTGTTGCTTCCGCCGGTCTGGACATGGAGCACAGGAACGTGGCCTGCATATGGAGAGGAGAGATTACATAAACACCCACATTCGACCATGATTCAAACTGCACAACCTGTTGTCTGTAGACCTCCAGTGTGGCAACAGACAGATCCTCCGAAATGTGACCGAACCATAAGCAATTGGAAAGATATCATTGTTGGTTTGTAAATCTATCCATGGAAAATTAGTGATTTATTCCCAAATACACATGCTTCCAGAGGGAAGATAATTCTGCTTCCACACCCTATATGATATTCCTGTTTTACTTTATTTTTAAAGTCCAATTAGTAGGATGATTAAATATTTAATTCTAGTAACTAATCGGTTGGAGGAAGATGCGGTGATGCTCAAATCTTTTTTAGGATATGCAATTATCTTTTAAATCGATATACATTATTCACAAGGACTATTCTATCTCTAAGGCAAATACATTTCATATTATCAGTGGCACTTTAAGGTATAAGGAGATAAAATGTATCTATTGACAATCACTCGGAGGAGCGAAAAATCCTTCATTCACTCTCACGCCAATGCTACTAAAGTCAAAGTGAGGTAATCACTTAACTTCAATATATAGGAAAGAAGATATTTTATTACTGGATTCTGTTTACTTCACACTGAGATGACAAATGGAATGTTGGTCTAATTTATTGTCCGAGGAATTTATTTGCTTATGTACACTGTGTTTAATCTATCAGACAATGATTCCTATTCAAGTGAAGGATATAAAGTAAATTTAAAGTCTAGCAATTTCATTTAGAAGTAATACATGTATGTGGCAGTGTGTCCTCAATTCAAAGAAATGGTATTTCATCTATAAAAAGATTAATACATTTTTCCAAGTGACTTATATGGAAATTAAACAATTACTAACAAAGAACAATATATTGCAGAATTATTCCCTTATTTGTAGAGATTGTATTTAATCTACCCTGAGGGTAATTTCATGGAGATACTAGTTTCTTGTACAAAGATATTAATGAAGAGCTGAACGGTCGGCTCCTTGAGAATCATCACTCCAAACCTTTAATAATGGCAGCTACATTAATGGGATAAAGTTCATTATTCACAGAGGTTCTAATTAAAAAAAGGATTAGTACTTTATTCCATAGAGGTGTCCTATGCAGCTCCAGGAGAGCTGAATTCACACCAGATTTTCAGAATATCTACATAAGATATATTTACATACAATTAATCTAAACTAGAGCTTACATACTAATGGTGATCCTTAAAAATCCAGCCTGAGCCTAATGCACCTACCTTGATCACCCTGTTATAGCCTCGAAAAGAAAATTACTCTATGTATCAGGAAACTATTTAAATTATAGAATGAGAAATCCGCTAATAATACAGGGAATATTTGAAATATTTTTTCATTATCTCCAAGAGACTTTTTCATCTACTGCAAGACACATTTCCTTTTGTGATAAATCCTAATAAATATTTAATTCGCCGAGAAACGTGTCCTACATTTTCAGAGACTATCAAATTAATGAAGATGATTAAGATCGATCTGCCAATTTGCTGGGATACTGTTATTATATTTTGAGAGACTCTCTAATATATATTTGAAATTCATTCTTAGCAATAGATCCTATATTTTTGAGCAGACTGATCTGATATTTCCAGAAACTGTCTCCACCGTTGGGAGATTATTTTAATATAACACACTATATTTATTAAGAACATTCATCTATTGTGTGAACTTGATTCATTTGTTGGTATAACTCTACTCTTATATGCAAGTAGATAACCAGTTCTATCTCAACGTAAAGTCTAATTGATATACCAATTTCCCTGTAACTTACCAGAGATCATTTTATAATTCATTATCAAATTAATTTTAACAGGTTAATCAACTGGAGAATTTCCATCTATCTTAAGCACATCTAGCTAAATTATCGTCTTATTTTTTGATTAGTCAATTTGCTGATAAAATGTATGTTTATGTGAAAATGCTTTCTGAGTAAATAGCACTGTGTAGGGATAATACTACTCTATTTTAGGCCTTCTAGCAGAATTTTGCTTAGATGAATACTAGGATGTGCAAGCATGTTCCTAGATTTCACAAACCTATCTGGTATATTGTTAAAAACTGTTGAGAGATGTGCCAGTCAACTTTTTCATATTTTTAAAACCTCGATGCTATCTTTTAAGACTATCATCATGGGAGATTTATTTATTCACATGGAAAATAATAGCCTAGTTTTACCAAAACTCCTACTGATATATTTATGGAATTTAATTTGAGCGCTGTGTCAATATATCGGAGCATATAGTTTTATCTTGAGGAACCTGTACCTTTTTGTGTTGATTTGTGAATTGCAGAAATGCCTTAATCTATCTGCAGAGATTTCCTGTATTTCAGATTTTTTTACGTGCATTATTGGAATAAAACATTCTGATGATTACCACAGTTCTTTGGGAGATAGAATTTTGCTATATTTTCTTGATACATGTGTCAATACATCAAAAGATTACTATTTTATTATTTGAGAGTTATTTAATGTTCTTGAGTAAAGTATACTGCATTCAATTATCAATTATTTTTGAAAATGTCTATAATTATTAGGAAGTAGATGCTTTGTTCTTGAGGCAACTTTGCACATATTAAACGACAAATCATTATTTTATTTTTATTTTCAAGAGCAATAACGCAATTGAAGTTTATTTAATGTGCTCCATCATTCCCTGTTTAATTTTTTGTGATAAGATTCATCTGTCCATACAGGTGAATGGATTGTCTGTTCTTTGTTTTACCTGTAGGCGCTGCAGCCATCGTATTAGATTAACATTTGTTTATAGAACTTTTAAAAGATCCTTCATTCCATTAACCATAATCAGTTTTAAAATGTACCATATTTCTGAAGAGAAGTAATCTATCCGAGGACTATGGCTAGATTCTCAAGGATTTTCCGACGTAACTAACTTCTGCTAAAAAAAAGCATAGGGTGACAGACGTTTAAGATTTCCCTGGACAGTCACAGTTTTTGGAGGTCTGTCCCTCCATCTTGACAATTTTAGTTAATTCAAAACATGTCACCGTTGTAATCGAGGACCGGGTGAGCATGCACTTAGGTAAAATGTTGTGTATGTTCATATTTCCAGCAACATTTTCTTGCTGAATTATACAATTGACAAAAGGTAACTCTGCTAATGCACTGCATTGCCTCATTATGCAGCGCTGGGCAGTACAGGAGGTGTTTATGAGGGGTGACGAGGTGCAGGTACAGACCCTCATTCCAAACTCAGGCTCATGAGCCTATCTCTTAGCTTCATCACACCACGGGTGATGAGATTGAGGAAAAAAAAAAAAAAAATCTTAATAACACCTCTCACAAACAGCCTCTAAATGTACATTATACTATTCTAAAAGCTGTATTGATTAAGGAAAATGGTACTAAACATTTTCTTCTAGATCATATGTCAAGTGAAAAAAAATAATTCCCATTTCATATTTATGTGTTTCGCTTTGCCACAGTCGCCTCACAGAAACAGGTCGTTATCAGGTTTGGATGTTACCATTTGCTTTCTGGCTCCTGTGGCCGAATTGTTCTTGAATCTAGTCTATGTTATAGATCTGTGAGAAATGCTGATATAGTCCCTCTTTTGTCTCAGTGGGTGCTCCTCTGCATATTGTACTACATATTGTCCCACTTTAATGCGTGTGGACTGTTCCGGTTTAGAAAATCTGGTTACCAAAAAAAGCGTCAACTGTGCATGTAAAAATCAGACCTGGTTCACACAGTTAAGATCAGCAGATTTTTATATCCACAGACATCCCTTACAACTAAAAAATCTGAAAGAAATATGGATATATTATTTCATTTGAAAGTGACACCAAAGTGTGGTGCAAAGGGGTTTCATGAGTGTCAGGAGTGGTCAATGCAAATGGTGTCATCACCTACATTTTATTAGCTTTTACAGTGTTTAGTAACCACAGCAATGCCTTCTACGCACTCCATGCACGGCTAGAGTTAAGCCTGGGCGTCCCTTACTTATTAGTCTTCTGGAAGTGTAGAGTGCAGGAAAAGGCTGCAACTGTACATTTTTTAAGGGGATGCAGAAGAACGAAATAGTTTACTTGAGAAATTACTTTCCATATTCTGCAACGTACAGGATCTGCAGGCATGGGACAGGGCATTTGCTATGATCCTAAATGTTGGTTGTGGGCTGTTGTGAACTATACAAAAGCTGGAAATCTCCATGTTGTGTAATCTAATTTTACAAATGTGACATTTTTACGTTTTCGGGTATTTGATCCCTCTTTTTTTTAAATCTACAACGCAATAAATTCTTTGTTCCTGCAGATCCCATTTTAGTCACTTAGAAGATGAATCTCTAGTTCACGATATTTGGTTGGATTTATTGAGATGTTGGTGATATTTTGCTTCTGAAGGCTCTAAATCTTCCACAGAGAGTGTACTTCTGAATTCCTGGAATAGTTTTATGATTTAATAGCAGGTTCATATTTGATTCCTCTCTTTGTTACTGAGTTTAGATTGTTGTCATTTCCTCCAGGGAGGCTATATTTTTTGCTTTGTGAACTGAGCACCAGCCTCCTACCCCTCTCCCAGGGACATTATTTAGCGTTGTAAGTTTTCTTGTTTCGGTTGAATCTTCCGGGTGATTAATCTTCTACCTCTGGCAAGAGTAAGGTGATGTGATTGTTAATTCCTTATTCTTAGGTTTTTAAAAACTCAACCCCCCAGACTGGTAGAATAAGTCACTTTTAAACACACCAACCTTAAAATGTGAATGCCAGTGGTTCGAAGTCACTAAAATTCCTTGATTGATAGATTTCAGAAGTTAATTATTAGAATTAAGATACACCATTTTGGAAAACACCAGTTAGTTTAGAACTCTCTACAGATTAGTTAGAAGTACAGTGTATTATTCTTCTACCCTCCACCAGTTTGCTGACTCATTCAACCCAAGTTAGTACATTTGACCTGGTTAAAGGGTTGGGTTCCGCCACCACCACTGAAAACTCAGGAGCCCTCCGGGAGAATCTCTGAGCCAGTATTCAGACACAGAACACTGCTTTGCTTATAAGTAAAAGATGTACTTTTCATGGCAGTGTCAACACCTTAGGAAAATTGTGGCCCGGACAGTAAGGTTTCTCCTTCAGAAGCTTGCTATTCGAAGGTTGTCTTTTAGCAAGCTTGGCATTATTTCAGCATTGATGGGCAGTGGATCCTTCCAACCGCCTCCTTTCAGGGCAACAACAAAACGTACAGCCACCCCATGTGCCCCGGGGGCAAATGGAAGGCCGCGTCTGGCCCATACCGTGCACAAATGCTAAGGAGCTATAAGTATCATTGCTGCATGTCTGAATCGCCTCGAGCTGTCACTGATGAACATAACCCATTCCGACTATCCATGAATTTATTTAGTCGTTTTATAAAGCACTGCACGCCACCCTTCAGTCACCTCTGAGTACTAAAGGGTCAAATCAGCACATACAAAGCTTTGAGTGGTGACTAGTGTCGTTGATGTATTTGCTATTCTCTGACTGGCCACACAGGATTCTCTAACTAACCATTAGCTATCTATACGGCACATTTTTCGCTGATGCACATGCCATGTACTGACTGGTCACTATAGGTCACTGTTGTACTTGTTATTCTCTCTCTCTGCAGTGTTGCACATCCCAGTCTCTGACCATTCGCTGTCACTCTGGCACATCCTATACTCTGCCACTAGGTGTCACAACTAAGCTCGCTTAACAGTGACTGACCACTAGTTGTCGCTGCTGCTTTAACTGCTCACCAGTAGTATTCGTCTGAAATGTTCTCAGGACCATTAAGGTTGATTTAAGTCCCCCTCAACCCCACCAGAGTCATCCAAGAGTTAAGGCTCACATTCTCCAACTAGCGCACAATGGGGTTGTTTATGCAATGCTAGTTTATGAGAATGCCCATGCCAGAGGTGGGAATGTAGCTCTGTGTCTGCCCCCTGGCTCTGCTCCCGGAAAGGTAGGAAATCTTGAAGGGCAGAAGGGGACATGCAGAAGTAGGCTTCTCAGGCTTTTACTTTAAATGCTTCAGGCTGCGAAGGTTAGCGGGAGCCAGAGGTTTCCGCCGCTTTGGTTTCTCCTTGCTGCCTTTCGATGGTTTCGGCCTGTGAAGAAAAGGCTAATTCCTTTAGGGGACAGTAAGGGAGGTCAGATAGTGCAACATGAAAGCGCCCCCATCCCCTGCAGCCCCACCTCCACCCAAGACACCCTTATGGGAGGGAATCTGTGAGTGGAATAGAAGGAAGGGGAGATGGAAGAAGCAAAAGAAAGAGGTAGGGAGTGCAAAACAAAGAGAGTAAGAGAAGGCGAGAAAATGAGGGGGACTGAGTGAAAATAGAAAATATTAGCTAAGGTGCAGAGAGAAATAGTGGGCAGCAGAGACATAAGGGATGACCACTCACCGCTCCGGCTTTAATTTTGAATATTTCTTTGGTCTGCAAAACAAAGAAGATTAAGTCAGACTGTAAACAAGCCACTAACTATGTGGCTGGCTAGCGCGCAAGATGCAGTTTTGTGGAGATGCAGCGTACAGTGCTTTAGCGCCATGGCTATGATGTTTGCCCCGGCTGTGGCTTAGAAGCTACCACCATCGTAGGATGATGGAGCAACTAGATTTATTGATAACTGCTTACGTCCCCATATTCCCAAAATCACCTCCTACATTAAAGATACTATGGAGATGATAAAAAAAGTAGAAAATATGGATTTTAACCCTGACCAAAGCATTTTGGTGACCTTAGACATAGAGTCCTTATATAGTAACATACCCTTGGAGGGAGCACAGTCAGAACAGCCAAAATTACAGCGCCCTTAGTTAAACATTTCATTGACATGAACCATAAACCAGAAGACATCCATTGGAGAATTTTGGAAAGAATCAGGACTCCCGACAATAAAAGGGGTCTCAAAATACGTAAAAAACGAGAAGTTTTTTGGATTTTTACTCTTAACACTTTGAGGAATGGCCTGAATAGTGAAATACCCTGGGAGAATGCCATAACGTGAGTGGGGATCGCATCTTATAATAGGATGTTGGATATACTGAATCTAATTCAAGTTGTTTAGGCCACTGCGTTTTTAATCAATATAAACATTTATGGAAATACCAGTGAAATCTGATAGGTTGATACCTTCAAAACATCGTCCGACATTTGATATTATTTTTTAATTTATCTTTCGTTTAGTTGTGTTGATTTTACAACTCGGACAAAGTTTTGGTTACTATCTTCATAATTCTCAACTTATCATATATCACTCATTGTTTCATAATATATTTCAGGCCAGTAGGTTTTTGAAATAATACAAGGTTATTATAGTAATTGATATCTATACTACCAAACAGTTTGACATGTCTTTGAAATTTTGTCAGACAGAACAATAAAGTTTCCATGGTTTTCAATACAGTCTGTTTCTCTGACCATTTTCACTTCAGTCTGTCTTCTCTGACCACCACCAACTCGGTCACATGACACTTTTTAGAATCACATGATTATCATGTGACTAGCCATAGAGTATATAATGTGTAGAATGGCACCAACACATTTGATACTCTTTTCCGAAGGAGTCACCGGCAAACATCCTTAGCCTGGTCCTACTTGAAGCCTCCTTTTATCAGGTATTTACTAGTTTGTAGCTATATGGACTTTGATTTACTCTGAAGCTGTAGTTTTACACGTTCATAGATATGTATTGTTACATTCCTTCTTAGATAAGTCCTTTACTGTGTATGCTTATTGAGCTACATATTTGGAACACTATCACATATCCAGTGCTTGTTCCAGTTTCTTCGTTGAATTTCTTCTATTGCAAGGTAATTACGGGGTTCATTGTTACTCCGATTTATAATGCGTCCTTTTTTCCTTTATAAGGTTTCGATTTTGACAATAGATTGTGTATTGTTTTTTCAGAGGCTTTCCAGCATATCATTTCACTGATTTTAACATTAAGTAGGACCAGACCGCTTTTCCAATATACCTATACGAAGTTTGTTTGACAACCAGGTATTGACCTTTAAAATTCACTTTAGATCAAAAGATAATAGAAACCTACAATTATTTAATGTTAAGGATATTTTTATCTTTTTGTAATCTAATTACTATTAAAAATAGTCGTTTTTTTACTCTTCTCTTCCGTAGACATCAGACCTTTTCGTGAAACTGTTGATTTTAAAATTAATAAGACATCGTTGCACATCCGGTGCATTGCATTTTAATCAGGTAATCCCATTCGTCATTGTGGTTTATCTGTTCTTAATGAACATGCATAATATTGGTGAATTAACACCAATTGTGATAGATTAATGCTAGATATTTTGATTTTCATAACCAATCTCAGTTTTCCGGTCCGCTAATATCAGTCCAAATTTTGGAGCATGATGATTGCTCACACTGTTACTGAATAGAGTACAGTTCTCATTTCTTTGTGATCTTATTGAATTATTAACATTGATTTATTAGTTTTAATTGCACATCTTACGAGCATAAATCTCGTCAGATTTCTTTCCGAAAATGAAATCATATAGATAGTTTATACAAACAGCAGCTACCATGTACATTAATGATGATTAGACCCTATCATACAGGTCTATAATAATGGTGATACATGCATTCTTTTCAGCCATTTATTAGAATTAAAGACATCCACCAACTATGGAGTTGCAAGTTTTAATCACTAGGAACTCATCACCTTGAAACGGGATCTGTGAGTGATTGGCTACTTATTTTCTATCTTATTGTTTCTGGATTATATAATGTTACAGGCCTTTACTATTTAATAGACCTCTTTCATTAAATTTCATTTTTGAGCACTCCGATATAGCACCGTAAATAAATATAAAATCGTAATGTGTGATACATAGGAAGACCGTCAGATTATGTATATAGATTGTTGCTATTGATACATATTGTGCTTTTTATGATAATTTAAAAAAAAAATATGTATTGTTTAAAAGATGTTTTTCATGAGAATACATAACAAGATATGGACAACCACTGATGAAAGCTGAGTATGTTTTTTCTTTTTTAGTTAATTGTGTGGCTTTCCTGAAGAAGGCGTTGTATACGCCGAAACGCGCGTCGAGTTAATAAAGATATTGCCACTTTTTAACTTTTTATTTATACATATTGATTAAATGTAATGTGTTAAATATTGTTTCATTTTTTAGATATTTTATATAAATATAATTTGTTTAAATAATATGAGAAGAAATTATTAAAATAGTAACAAATTTGAACATATTTTTTCCGTCTTCCTTAGTCTTCTTATTGTCATAGATATTGTGTAATTTGTTTACTTTATTGATATTGCCTAGGAGTTTTTGTCATTACTATGCAACTAGACTGGACTGCCAGGGCTGCTGTCCCTACTGCCAACAATCTTCTGGTGGGTCATGGCCGAATTATCCACTGATGGTCTTCATTACTCTCATCCTCTCTTCCTCGTCTCAGTATGTCATGAGGTTGCCGCCTAACTCCTCACAGAGTAAGGAACGGGAAGAGAACTGGATGTATGAGTGGGTAATCTGTGTTTTGGTATAGTGCTCACCATGCTCATGGCATGGCTGTGCCAACACAAAAAAAGATGAGGCCTTCTTTAAAACAGCTAATGATCATCTGCACTGCTGCCTCACACACGTGCAAAGGTCTTGGGCCAAGTGGGGGAGCCCCGAGCATCCCAGATGTGCCAGTTGTGTTTTACCATATTTGTAAGGTTTGCACTGAAGCAAAGGATGCAGCCTGGAGCATCTTTGAGATGCTTAAGTGCATACAGAAATCAAAAAACACTCCAGGCGTCTTAAAGCTCTTCCTGGACTCAAACATATTCAGATTTTCTCCAAGTGCAAGTCTCTGTGAATATCCTGTTTGTCGGCCGGGGTAAATCTGAGATGGTCAAGCGCATCTCTTCATTTGCTCTAGGATAACAGTGTGAACAGTGGCTGTATAGTTTACATCAAAGAGTAAGATCTGCATGGTGGTTTATATTTTACACACATGGAATGACCAAATGGGGTCCTATCCTGGAGTCAGTGTGAGAGGCTAGCATTTGTGTAGTATTAGAAAAGGCCAGTTAATTTCAGCCTTTAATGCTCAGTTCTGAGCTCACCCCTTGTGGCCAGCACACAAAGTATTTCTCCCTGAGTATCTGTCTTTTATTCCTGGCTATTTTAGAGTAATATCACCGACTTATAGAAAGGGTTTTGTAAATTAGGCCCTCTGTGTGCTGTGGCTTTGCTCTGCGTATGCACGTGATGAGTGCTCTTGTACGGGCCAAAACGTTGAGGCTGCTGCATGGAGGGGCATGTCTATGGATTGGACGGCTAGAGCCCATATGAATAAGTGTGTTTGCTTGTGTTGGACATGTTCGTTTGCCAAGTAAGGAGAACATCAATTTAAACTTTCTCCTATGTTGATTATTTGCTTGTGCAACAGTGTTGTTTATGTTCCTTATGTTCCTTTTACAGTGTTTGTTTGGCAGGTTGTTACACTCTGGGCATATTTACAAGCACTTATTGCCACCACAATGTCACTTTCAGTGACGTTCCTGTGGCGATATGGGCTTCGTTTTATTTACAAGGCAACGTTTAGCCGCCTAGTCAATAAGGTCCCTTTTCACGCTTTACTTAGCGTGAAAGGGGAGGGAAATGGGTGTTGCGAATGGGTGTTGCGGTGGGCGTTCCACCACAACACCCATTGATTTTGCCGCTGCTCCCTATTTTCAAGGGTGGAGTAAATAGGAGGCAGCGCTAAAATTAAGACCAGGAAAACCTGGTCTTAAACAGGCAAAACAAAGAGAAATGCTTTATTTCTCCTCGTTTTTGCTGTTTCCATATGTGCTGCTTTGTGTAGCACACATAGAAACAGCAAATTGCCATTGATTGTTTATGTGCAGGAAGGTGACCCTTTGCGCGCATAAAAAATAAAATAAAAAAAATAAGTTTTGCAACTACATGAAAGTTACAAAACGTCATTTAAAGAATGTTTATATGCAGAGACCTTCCTGCACATAAACAATATTCCCCTCAACGCAGACACCCTTTCACTATGGTGCAAGAGTGCCTGCGTTGGCACCAGGCTGCTAAGTTCAGCGCCTGTGGAGGGGGAAACACAGGTCTGCACCATATTGTTGTAAATAAGGTGCTGCCCTGCGTTTCTGAAGTGGCGGAGTGCCAGGAACGCTGACGCCGCACTCCGTCACTTCGTTGTAAATATGTCCCTCTGGTTGTTGTGTCTGCAGAGTGTGGTAAGCTACGGCTGTTGTTTGTAC
The DNA here is from genome assembly GCF_964204655.1 of Triturus cristatus. Lineage (NCBI taxonomy): Eukaryota > Metazoa > Chordata > Amphibia > Caudata > Salamandridae > Triturus > Triturus cristatus. The sequence goes on from NC_140592.1 coordinate 748,338,684, forward strand.
ATTGCGCTTATTCTGAGGTTTTTCAGTTACACATGATGTGTGTATTGTTTTGTATTTGCACAACAGATATTAAGCAGTCTTTGAGTTCCCTTAGGTGTGTATATCACAAGTGTGTGCTTGTGCAACTTAAATATATAGCGGGTGCATTGGGTGTGTGTAAATAGAATTTACTTGCTTTGATAACAGGTATCAGAAGTATGGGCCTGATACAGAGTTTGAAACAGACGGCACTCTGTCGCAACTGCAACGGAGTACCCTCTCCACAAACCCATGGTCTGGCCACCTGATTTACAGGCAGACCGAGCTTAAATATCTAGACGACTAAGCCTACTACAGCCCCATCGCCAAGTCAGTGCCCTGTTGGAGTTTTGCTGATACGCCCGTCCGCCCAATTTAGAGCATGTGTTCTATGGCCAGTTTTCACTGTCCTTCACAACCGAGTAAAACCTGGCAGCAAGGGACACTGAAAACATTTAAATGGCCCCCACTCCATGGATAAGAGTTCTCATGGTGTGGGTGGTCATTTGTTTTTGATGTTTCAAATCCAAACGCCAACTTCAGGAGTTTGTTTTTGAAAAAACGAAAGCATGTTAAAAGGTTGACGCATGTCCGTCAATTGGCTGTCTGTCACACTTTTATCACAGTGACAGGAACCGCCGTGATGTCATTTCCTGCCAACGACTAAAGATGTCTGCAGGGCCCTTGGACATCTCTAATGTGGAGGGCGGATACTCCATCAAGGAGGTGGAGTGTTTTACTCTGTTACCTTGACAGAGTACATACTATAATCTACACTCTACAACAGGCCCCAAGTCAGTAGTTTTGTACATTGAATGCCTATAGGTAGATGCACAGTTGCATGTGCAGACCCAGGCTAGGAATGTAAGCTGTAGGTGGCAGCTCTATCCAAGGTATCTACTACAGTGCAGAGTGCACCCCCCCCACGTAGTACCAATGACGTCACCACTCACACGCTGCACTAGTCACAGGTTCTCAGGCCTGGCAGAGGTACTGGAGTACGTGTAAAAGTAATAGACCTATTATCAGCTCAGCAGCTGGACTATATGTAGAGACCGGTGCTTAGATAAACTCGCAGAGTGAGGTTGCCGTCTTCCAGAAAAGATATAGTCTGCCCCTGAGAGTTGGCCTGCCTTAGGCGGAAGGCCGGTCTCAGATTATGCGCCAACGACACTGTACATACAAATTGTGGTGATAACCCAGGCTTATCCAGGAACATTCCACGTCAGGCCAATGAAGCTTCAAAGCCTACCTGATTAGATAACCGGGTCTATTGAAAGAACTGTATCAGCAGCGGTGTGTGCCTCAGCGCACGCCATACACGACCACACTCACTGGCAAGCGCTGGTAAAGAGTCAGCATACCGTAACAACATATTGCAATAGCTAAGGATCCTCTTTAAATTCACACCCTTCTGTCGATAGGCAACTCAAAAAGAAATTCAGAAAGTACTTGGTTACAAATGTTGTAGCCTCTCCTTGTCATTGGGTGTAAAGGTGACCTATGCCAATGTCACAGCTACTATAAACAAGCATTGGCATAGCCAATAGGTCTCGCCTTTGGGACCTTATAAGTGTTTAGCTATGCAACAGTTGCATAACTAAATACTTATGAGGTCCCAAAAGCGAGACCTAATGGCTATGCAAAGCGGCCGTGAAAGTGAAAGTGATCGCGATCACGATCAAACATCAAAGCAGCCTTGCGGCCGCGAAAGTGAAAGTAATCGCGGTAAAGCGTGGCGCGCGCGCCCGCGCACATGCACTGTAGCTCTAGGGTGGCCTGGTAGCACTTTTTGGAGCCCTCTCAATAAGTCTCGCCAGACCAGCGCATGCGCTGGGTCAGGCGAGACCTAAAAAGCTTGATCTCGGATTCGTACAACAAAGGCCTTCATTCTGAGGTCACAGGGACAGGCATTTCAGACAAACCTTTAGACATAAGCTATTCATTCCATGTATGTTTATTTTGTCATGTATGGCACTCGTAGAGAACCTCTATCATTTATTTCAGTTTCTAAATGTCGTAACTCACTGCTTTGACATCACAACTGTTGATAACCAAACTGGTTATCAACTGTTGTGATGTCATAAAGGCCTAGTATGCTTTGACTGAAAGCAGAAAGCTCAGCTGCAGGAGCGGGAAGGAAGACAGGGAAGGTAGTGGGTTTTGGTTACGGATAGCATGTGAGATATTTAATTTTCACATTTGCGTCAAGGAGGACAGAGCATGTTATGAATAGCTCTCCCATTATCCTCTGCCCCTGCGCAGTAGTTGAAGGCAGGGAAGATGATTAGGAGGGCCAGCCACACAGAACATAAATATAGATGTGTAAAAAGTGAATTACGGGGATGTTTAAACATTCCTGTAAATCACTGCTACCCATCTATAATTCTATGGGTTTGGCTTTTTTCTGTAGGTGGTATTTTCTTAATTTTTTTCCTAATTGCTTGTGGCGTCAAGTCGTATTTCTCTCCTTAGTTTTGTTCTTCCTATACTCTGTGTTTTTATTTAAAAGTTCAATTTCTGGCTTTTTACGTTTGCCTCTTCTTGCAGGTTATAGAGTTTCCCTTCCTAAGTGAAGCATCCATCTTCAGGAAAAAAGCAACTTACACAATTCATGCTTAGTGTACTTCCCAAGTGCAGGTGAGCCATGGCTGTAGTGTCGTACCACACTTCATCCAGGCAAAGAGGAATAATGCAGAGGTATAGTTATAGCTTCAACGTTTATTCCAAGTTACTGAGTACATCCAGAGATCAGCAGCTCATCCAGTATAACTGACACACAGTTAGAATACACACTCATACCATTACATTCCTATTACAGATGTACATTCTATCCTACTCACGAGCCTGCTTAAAGCGATACACCATCGCTACACATCTCCCTTCTTAATTATACTTTGTTCACAAATATACTTTCACAGAAACTCCCACACAACATTGTTACAAATAAAAGAACACATAATTTGCATAATACCTTACTTGAAAACAACAAAACTATCAAGTTTCCGGGGAGCTGTAATACACCTACCAAACCTGCTTACCCTGCCCCCAGTAGTACATTCATTGATAGGCTCTTTACTCTGTGTGATCACTTCACCACTTTTACCCAGAACTTGACCATCCTTTAACACACTACCTTCAAGGGTTTTCCCACCAATGTCAACACCCTCATCAGAGACAACTTCAGCTGCTCCACTTTGCTCCGTCTGAAAACCCAAAGATTCTGTGGACTGTGCACTCACACCAAGATCTATATCCCCCCGTCTTTCATTACATTCTCCCCCCGACGGAAAGACATCCATCCACCAATAGTCTCTTCTCCCCTCTGAAACACAATTTTTTGCAACACCTTGATCATTTGACAAAGCAATGCGGCTCATGTGATGGACACTGCCATCATCAAGCTGCACTGTGTTCCTCATGACCTTTATAATGGTTTTAGGTTCCGAAAATCTGGGTTGCAATTTGCTAGATTTTTTTGCAAATTTAACCCTTACCCATTGTCCAACCTGGACACATGGTTCTTTTGTACCATGTTTTTTGTCAAAATACATTTTATTCTTCTCTTGTGAAGCCTTCATAGCTTCTTTTACACGTTCAGCATCCCAGTCATACTTTCTACTTCTGCCAATCCACCCAGGGTTAATTTTACAATGTGGGAATCTTCCCCGCATTATCCCACACGGACTCTCCCCAATTGTGTCATGTGTTGTGATTCTATATGACCAAATCAACTTGTCTAATTCATCATCCCAATTCTTATTACCTTTCTTCGCCAGTTGCACAACGCCTTTCAAAACCCTGTTAACCCTTTCTACCACTGAATTACCTCTAGGGTGATATAATGCTGTAAACTTTTGCTGAATACCAGTGTTCTCCATGAATTTTCTCATTAAGTCAGACTTGAATTGAACGCCATTGTCTGTAAGAATACGTGCAGGAAGACCTTCTCTAAGAAAGCACTTTTGTAAAAAACAAATGACTGTCTCTGTGTTCACCTTCGTCACCACTTCCACCTCAATCCACCTCGAAAACATGTCCACCAGCACCACCAGGTACTTGGTAACACCATCTTGCCATTCCACGGGACCCATAATGTCTAACGCGACTTCTTCCCAAGGCAACTCTGGACAAGACAATGAAGACATCGGGGGATTGAGTGTTCTCTGTGCTTTGTCCGAAGACTCACAATTGATGCACTCCCTTACAAACCGTTCAATTTCCAAGTCAATTCTAGGCCACCAATATAATGCTTTAATGTTCCTCTTAGTGCGAGAAACGCCTGGGTGTCCTTCGTGCCCAATCACAATAATTTTACTTCTCATACCATGCGGAGGTATAACTTTTCCTCCTCTACATACAAATTCCCCATCAAGGCTTAATTCATCGCGCACCTCCCAGAAAGCTCTCAATGCCAAATCCTGTTTGCACTCATTAGACCACCCTTGGATGACTCTATTTCTAACCGTTTCCAACGTTTTGTCCTTGTTACACTCCAAGTGCCAATCATCTTTACGCAACCCTGTCGTGTCGTCAAATACCCCAGCCACCGAGAATTCACACCAGGGATCTAGATCAATCTCTTTCATAGGTAACGGGAGTCTACTCAAGAAATCCGCTATAATATTCTTAGCGCTCGGTACATACTTCACCTCGTATACGAAATCTTGGAGTCGCATGGACATCCTTGCGATTCTCGCTGAGGCTCTAGACAAACCCTCTGTCGTCAATAGCTTCATCAACGGTTTATGGTCGGAGCGCAACAAAAATGTCTTACCCCATATGAACTTCCTAAAGTGCTCCATTGCCCAAACACAGGCTAAAGCTTCGCGTTCTATTACAGAATACTTCTCCTCTGTAGGGGAAAGCGAACGAGACGCAAATGCTATAATCACTTCTTTACCATCATCCGATACCTGAGATAATACTCCTCCAAGACCAGTACCGCTAGCATCGGTCGTGACCACGGAGAACGCCTGTGGATCAAAACCCTGTAATGTGGGAGCATGAGCAATTGCTTCTCTGATGGTGACGAATGCGCTCTGACAAGCCGGCGTCCAATTAAACATAACCTTATTCTTTAACAAATTTCGCATCTCATTCGTTTTTTTCGCAAAATTGTAAACAAATTTGGAATAAAATTCCGCCAAACCAAGAAAAGAACGAAGTTCGTCCTTTGATTTGGGTGGGGGTGCATTAAGAATGGCTTCCACCAAACTGCATTTGGGCTTTATACCTGAACAACTAATCTCATGGCCTAAATATGTAACTGACTTCTCAGCGAACTTACACTTGCTGCCTTCAGCCACCAAGCCACTTTCACGGAGAATGGACAATACCTCCCTTAAAATCATGTTGTGGTGTGCTCTATCCTTCCCCATGATTAAGATGTCATCCTGGAAGACTGCCACTTCTTGTATGTGGTTAAAAAGGTTGGTCATGAGCCTCTGAAATACTGCAGCGGCTGATGCCAGTCCAAACGGCATGCGTTTAAATCTGTAACACCCAAAAGGGGTGCAGAAAGTGGTAAGGTGCCTGCTGCTCTTCTCCAAGACAACTTGATGATAAGCTGCTGACAGGTCCAAAGTGGAGAACCACTTTGCATTCCTAGTTACAGACAGCATTTCATCAATCCTTGGGAGAGGAAACTGGTCCACTAGTATGTTATCGTTGAGGTATCTCAAATCCACGCATAGACGGGCTTTACCGTTCGATTTGCGTGCTACGACTAATGGAGAAACCCACTCTGCAGCTTCTACCGTTTCGATGACATTGTTTTCTAACATTTTCTGTAACTCTCCTTTCACCTCATCTCTTACAATGAAAGGAATGTTCCTAGCCTTGTGAATTTTGGGAATAGCTCCTTCTTTTAAATGAATACGATGGGTAAATCCTTTTAACTTGCCCATGGTATTTGTGAATACTTCTGGAAACTCCTGTAAAACCCACTTCTTAGTGTCCTCCCCATCACACGAGACTAAAACTTGTTCCTTGCTATTCGGATTCAGGATGATATGTAACGACTTCTGATCTTTCCATCCCAACACTGGTGGGCCTTCTTTAGCTACATATAGTTTACCCACTGCTTCTCTTTCTTTGAACCTGAAGACTAACGTTGTAAAGCCTAACATGTCTATTTTGTCCCCTGTAAAGCTCTCAGCAGAGACATTTCATGCTTAGTGTACTTCCCAAGTGCAGGTGAGCCATGGCCTGGGTTGGCCATGGCCTGGAATAGTGTGATGCCAGTACACCCCACGAGTGCAGCAGAGTGACGGCTGGAAACACAGCGGGTTAGCAGTCGCCGTATCTTTTATTTTGAGGTAGAAGTATTGGAGTATTGAAGGTGGATACAAACCCTTTCTCTTCCAATAGTCTATTAATATCTTGCCCCTGGTCCATTATCCCAGTGCTCCTGCAGGTCATTCATTTTGCAGAGAGCGCAATATAAATACCTCAGCCAAGAATTTTTTTTATCAAACGTGGAATTGTCGACTCAGATCATAGAGAAATGCTTACCAAAAACAAAATCTTTTAATTTAGCAAACAGGACAAGTTCTTTCTTTTACACACAAATCTTGAAGACAGAAGGGACGATTTCATTCCTGGCAGACAGCCCTTTGTTCCACCAGGGCGACGGGGGACATTACTGGAGGTAGGGGGCCGTGAAACCCGCGAAATGCTGTAAGGCAAGGGCAGCATTGTTTTTTTTTGTTTTTTTCCAAAAGAAAATGCAGTTTCGGGATTTTCTTTTTGAAAATAAAAAAGAAAACTGTTTGGTGCAAGGTTCCGTCATGCTGACAGAGTTCTGCACCAAACAGCGAAACGCATTGACAGGAACCGCTGGGACAGCAGGTCCAGGCAATGCTGTCTGAATGACCGCCAGCTTGACGGTCATTTATAAATCTGAGGGGCAGTCCTTCCACCAGCACCGCCTTCATGGCGGTTTCTGTCAATGCATTTCACTGTTTGGTGCAGGGCTCTGTCAACATTATGAAGCCCTAGTTTTCTTCTTTTATTTTCAAAACGAAAATCCCGAAATGAGAGATTTATACCTAATTGGGAGCATGTCTACTGGAAGACATGTTTTTTCAGGACCGCCTCTGATTAATGGCATCTCACCTAAGGAGAGTAGGTGTTTACATCAACTTCTGTCTAAACATTTGGTTTTCAAGTGAACAGGCTGGTTTCTGATCTGCAAGTCTACCATTCCTCTGTCATTTTCTCATGCTTCTCCAAACGCTGAGAGAGGGTATGTCTGTAGACATGGACTGTATTTTAACCCCACTATGTCTGAAAGACTGGATTCACTCTAAAACAGTTTGCCAGCAGCATCGCCGTAGGTTTAGGGTCCTAACAGGGGCTTCCTATGTTCTAGCTCTCTACCTGCGTAAAACCCACCCCATTAGAATATCTGTTATTAAAGTAAATCCTTGTATGATGCTGCAGGGGCTTCGATCTCAAAAGCCCTCTGGTCTTCTAACATAATTTGCGGATCCCACATGGATTCAAGGTGACTGGAAGTGGACACTTTGTACTAGATTTACAGATTGGGATATGGTTATGCGGATCTGTAGATCTCTGGGTAGATCTGTGGATGTTTTAATAACTGTTTTTTTTTTCTGGCTGCAGATTTGCGAATTTTGAAAAAACACAGTCAAGCGGGTCAGGGTGTAGGGCTTAGCCAGTACAGGGCCTCATGTGCGGGTTCATGACCAGTGGACTGGCAGGCTAGATATGCTTAGCTGCATTAAGCATAAATAGCCAATTTCATTGGTTTTTAGGTTTTGATTCATAACCATACCAGCACTTTAACTGTGTTTTTTTCAGACAATTTAGCTACAGGATAATGTCTTTAAGGAAAAAAAGCCATAACTTGCATGTATTAATTGTTTTTCACGTGAACACATACACACGCATATATATGCAAGTACACAACACATGAGGAGACCACAGGCATCAGACAAGCAAAGCAACTCTGTCAGTTGTTGTTCTACAAAGTAAAGTGAGATCGAAGCATGATGTTTCTCAGTGGTCTGTAGCTTGTGTTATTTGTCGCTAATGAAAGTCATAATGCATCTCCAAAGCCATCCTGATTTTGATACACCGAGAAAGCACCCTGCATAATCAGCCTTGTTAATTACAGATATAAATCATGCATTGAAATCTGAAAAGTAGATGCCTTGTATCTTCTATATATGATGGCCCTTTAAGTGAACTTAATATCTTTGCCATATCATTCTATGAGCGAGTTTGTACACATGCATAGCAAACGTTATGGATGTAACCACCTCTGAGGTTCTGATGCCGAAATTCAAATTGTACAGATAGGTCTGGGGTTTTCGTGTTCTCTAGGAGGGCTTTGGACCTGGTGAGCCTTTAATACCAATGATACTAAGAGTCTAAGTTAGACTTTACTACTAGTGTTTCTGGATTTCTGCACGGCTCCTTTCCCCTTACCACAACTACGTACCTGGCCCAACCTGCCTACCCTCCTCAGACAATCCCCGTTGCTGACCCAGTTCAGGAAGGACCTCAAGACCTGGCTCTTCGACTGAACACCATAGCGCAGACGAACCAGCATTCCCACCCCCCAGTGCCTTTAGACCCTCACGGATGAGTAGCCGCGCTTTACAAACCCTAATTGATTGATTGATTGACGTAGGCAACCCAAAAACTGTGTCTTATTTGTCCCAAAAACACTCTCGGTATCTCGATACAAAGCCCTGTATGTGACTCTTTTCTAACCAGATTTTCATCATTTGTCCTACCTAATCTTACAAAAAACTTTGCATAACACTTAAATTCCACCACTTTTGTGGCTGACTGACTGTCGCATAGCGGCATACCTGCACTCGCACTGACTGTGCTCCACAAATGGCACTTCTACCATCTGCGTGTTCAGGAACTTCGTCTTCATTATCTACAGGAATAAAAACAGAAAGAATGACAAATTCAAAAGCTGGTATTCAAGTTCTTTGCCCTGCTGCAGTTGACCACCCAGAAGTAGTAGGAGTCAGGCAATGTGCTTCCCTTCTGTGCACATTCTGTCCTACAAAGGGTGTCCATGAGGAACACAAATCAAGTGCCATAGGTGCAACAACGTGGGATGTGGAATGGGATGCTGAGAGTGGAAGCCTCACCTGCATGATCACGACGTGCATCCTGGTGGCCGCGCACTCAAGCTCCTCGTCCACACAGCAGCCAGCGCATCGGCGAAGGGGTACGCAGGATGGCCGGAAGATGTGCTCCACCTCCTCTGGGTACTCGGATCCAATGTCCACCAGCTGCTCCTTCGGCTGGCAGTAGCTGCGGTTGTACACGTCAATCCACTTGACCACTGGGAGAGCAAAGACACAAAAAAGGCCCAACCAACTGTTATCCACCAGGTGCTGCCATGGGAACCAATGGTGCAAGTCCAGAAGAACATCAAGGGAAAGTGAGAGAGGAAACCAGAGACAATAACAGAGAGGAACAAGGGGACATGAAATAGTAGCAGAAAAAGAAGTGAGGGGAGAAACAGCCTTTACAAAAAGAAAGAGTGATAGGAAAAGAACAAAAATTGATAGCGATGAAGAGGGAAGATAAGGGAGAAAAAGAAGTGAGAGAGAAGAAAGTGAAACAGCAGAGTGAGTAGAGACCGCTTGACTCATTTGCGTTCAGAGCTGAGATAAAGTTAAGGAACTGGACTGAAAGGAAAGGATCTGGAGGAGAACAATGAGGAAAGGAACAGCACGAGGAGGGAGAGAAGACGGTGCAAGTGAGGGGTGTGAAAAGGACCTACAGATGCTCCGTGAAAAGTGCGACCCTGAGGCTATCGAACCACTCACTTATTGATGAAGTGCAAGCTGCCTCGCTGAGAGAGGGCTGGGGTTAAGGAGTTGGTAACTACTTAGGTGTCAGCCGCAAAAGTAACAATTCATACGGGAACCCTCTAAGACCAAAACCAAGTCGCTGATGTAATAAACATCCTCACAATATTAACATTAGAGTGTCGAGGTAAACACACATAGGTACTTGAAACCCCAATTGAAGAAACAGATCTCTGCCTAGCGAGGTCAGCACAGAAATCTAATCAATGATGCCAAAGAAATCTGCATTGGCAGAAAGATCATCACTTAACAAACACTGGCATAGCCAATAGGTCAGACCTTGTCAAGCCTGCAATTTAATTTGTGTGTGTAAATAGATACAATATGCAAAGAAAGTCTCAAAATATAGCTCATGCACATCAGCCCTGGCACCCAAGTGCACTCCTTCTCAGGCAACTGTCCATATGTGATCAGGCAGAATGTCATATCTCACAGTGCCGGAGAGGCAATAGATGAAGTGAGCGTACACTTTGTCACATGCTCTACGAAGTGCTGGGCAGAAACAAGATGTGAATGACACTTGAACAGATCAATGGTTGAAAGGCCGACAGGCATCTATGTATGTGTTTTTATTTTTTTGGCAAACATGAAACTAACATGGCACCTAAAGCTGTGTCTTTGCAAGAACTCAACATTGCTTGTGGAGATGGCAACACATTTAGCTTCTAGGGAACATGAGCCATGGACTTCTTTTATTGTACTTTACAGAAGACCTCTTGGAAAGGCAGGGTTGAGGCCTACTTGTTGAGAAGGAGATAACAGTACTTCATAGAAAAAAGAATTGTATAATAAGGATCTTAGCAGGACATTAAAAAACACAACAGTCGCCTTTAGGATTTAGTAGTTGCATAAAGGCGCATTACAGATAAGCTATTTTGGAGTTGTTACTTTTTTTCAGTTTGAAAAAAATCTTATTCAAGCATTCTGTTGTATCTTGCCCTTTATGTGTGATGCACCTGTAGGAATGTTAGGTGCATCACTAGAACACTGGAGGCCACTTGAGAGGGGACACAGTTTCTTCCTGTATTGTGGTGGCTCTCCGGTGGGTGTTAATAAAGACACACACTTTCAACGTTACCATGGTGCCAGCTCGCTTTATTACATTCTTCATTTCATTATAGAACCAAGCTCAATAATAAAGTTAGTTTTTGGTTGTGTGCAGCTTTCTCGTTTACCAGGATGAAGATTTCCCTTAAGAAATGGATTTTTCAGTATGTGCATAAAATGGGCATTAACGCCTTTGCTGAAGGACCAGACATTAGACTCCCCAGAGCTGTCATAATATCAGTCTGTTAATGTCTTGCCCTTGGACAGTAAGCCCTTGTGGTGCTGTCTGATAACCCAGCTGTCCGCAGCAATAGCGTACAGTCAATTTCCCATGCCTTGCCAATCTGGATTTAGGGAATATCACTGTACAGAGCAATTCCCCTCTGCTAATCTGTGCGTCCACTTCCCACATGCTGGCCAATGGCGGGGTTAGCTCTCTCCGCGGGTCCAATACTATAGACCATAGGGTTCTCTCCAGAATTCTCAAGGGACAATCTCCGTTTGGTGGCCAAGTGTTACTTCGCCTCTTCTCTCTTGCAGGTAGTTCAATATGGGCGAAGATGGGTGATGTGGTATTGGACCAGGTATGTATACACTATAGGATCCACCCAAGAGATCAGCAATGGAACCAACCCTTAGATTGTATGGTTCAGCTGAATGCCTCTCAAAGAAACATTGAGCCAATATTGTGCTAGAACAGGTCAGCACCACAGATAGCTCTGCAGAAGTATTTATTATTGAAGTTTGTGCTGCACTCCAGATACATTTTAAATGAGTGCTTGTTCACCAGTACAGGTCTGGAAGGTTGAAGTCATCAAAGAGGGGGTGTGGGCATGTTGGATAGATGAGGTGATGCTCAAGAGAGAAGAGAATGAGAAGAAAAGAAATTAAACACCTGTGTGCTGCCGCCGCCACCTCTCGGTCCTCTTCGCCTGCTTCCAGGGCAGGAAACAGGAAGCTCCCAGGCTCCCCATAGCCATCTCAGCACCGTAGTTCGGTGCTCAGCTAAGAAATGGGAGGCTGGGCGTGTTCTTCACCCAGGCTGTAATGCAGCCTGGGTGAAGAACATGCAAAGTGCGCATGACGGTTTGGCTGGCCTGAGACGGCCGGCCACAGCGTCTTGCGCACTTGGAGTGGGCAAAACACTTCTCCCCTGCCCTGCGAGCAGAGCAGACCCACCTGCCCCAAGTGAGCAAGGACGGAAATAAAAAGATAATAACAATGAGTTATCAATTTTATTTTTTCCTTTTTGACCAGCTCAGTGGGGCGACGCTCCAGCCGCTACTCGGCTCAGAGAGTCTCTTAGCACCCTGGTCTAAGGCTAAGTCTGACAAAAGAGCTTGCACCAGGAATGATACAAAGTGGCTCAACACAGTCGCAGAGGAGGTAGGGGTGGTGAGGTGAGGTGCAAAGCAGCGAGCCTGACAGGCATTTAGAGCCACCAGTACTGGAGGTCAGATCACCTGCACTTTGATCATTGGTGTCGCTGTTCTCCATTGTCCTGTGGAGGTGTTGTATGAAGGGCATCTGGGCACTCTGGAACACCTCTTCCAGTCCTGGGACCTTCTCATGGGCAACCGCTCCAGGCAGCAGGACGTTTGGCGGAGCTACAAACTTGGTTGTGGCCTCAAGGCACCGGCACGCAGGACGCACCACAGATTAATATCACTCAGACTGATGGAGTGGGACTCTACATTCTGTTCCCAGTTTGGGGAGGGTGATCTCGCTGCCCATTGCCGCTAATGACAAATAAGATTTCCATAGCCTTACTGCCAGCTAGTCATGCTAGTGGCCCTTTTAAAGGGTTTCGCCTTCCCTGTGGCGCCCCGATGCATGTATTGCGGATTGAGCCAGTGGAGATGGCCTGGGTGGAGGTATACTGTGGCTTGTTCTGATCCCAGCATGCAGTTCGAGCTGCCACAGGTAGGTAGAGCCTTGGAGGGTTTGCAGTCTTCTAAACCATAGCAATACTTGATGTGTTCTCCAGAAAGCAAATAGCCGGAAGAGGAGAGTGGGAGAGGTTGATCGTGTAGTTTCTGGGGGCAAAACATCCATTCACCGTGTTAAAGGCATGCCATGCCATGCTGATTTATATGGCACTCCCAAGTTTCAGGTTCTCAAATCATCGGGGTTGGGTTGTGGGCCTATCATACAAGGAAGTCGGTCTGTATGTATTGCCATCACAACCTTACAGTAAAGTTGTGTGCTTGAGACGAAGGGTGTGGTTACCCTATTACAGTCTTCCTTGCCAGGGCCAGCTATGGGCTGTGCCAGGAGGAGAGGAGTTGATGCACAGGTGGTCACTTGGATTAGCGGTTACCCGGATGTGACATACAAATATAAGAGGACACTTCAGGGAGAAATGAAAAAATGCCAGGACATGACATTGGCCGGTCTTCGTCCCACAGTGCCTGCACATGTACTGTTGTGGCACCAGAGGTGTAATGCAAAATGATGGGCCTCTGCAGAATGTGAAGAAGGGCCCCCGTGTTTCCCATACCGCACAGATATTCATTGGCCTTGGGATGAATGGGCCCACCCTTAAAGGATGGGAGACCCCTGAAGGAGTGAGGGTCCCCCAGGCTTCAGGTGCCTGTGTTACGCCGCTGTGTGGGGCCTCTTTCGGGGTCCTGGAGCAATCAGTGGTTATTGAGCACTATCCATGGTAGCTACTACCATTCACCACTGGTATGCCATCTACCCATGTACTAATGCACTCCAACTGGAAAAACAGGTTACTCCCTTTGTATGCTTGACTCTCCAAGGGGTAGTTGATCGAGTAAGATGCTAGAGGGCTGGGAGCTTGGCAGCCATCTGAAGCACGTAAATGCACGCTAACGCTCAATACCCAGTGAAGACCATTTGAAAAAACAGCATTGTGTCGGAGTTACAAATAACAACACCGAAAACAAAAAATAGTATACCAGCACTACTGGGAATGAAATCGACCCCCAATACAAACATAGCACATACTTAGGTAAGAGCTACAGTGTAAATAACAGAGTCCGGGGCTAATATTATGTTATGGGGAATAGTTTGGGTGTTCTCTGCAGTCTTTTTGTGTTTCAGGCTTTTTCAGGGTGTGTTTACTAAAGTCAGTAAATGGTGGTTGAAGGCCACCAGCCACAATGCTATGAAATATATAAGTTGACTATGCTATGTATGTCTGCCGGCTCTCATAGTTTCTAAGTATTTTTGTGCAAGGCAAACCAACTCTTTTTTTAGTGCAAGTGGCTGAGAACTGAGTAAAACGATTCAAAATTCAAGTTATCAAAAACCCTCCGCTCAAAATAAAGAGCAGGGGTCGCATTCATTATCCAAACCCAAGTTTTATAGTGCTATTCTACAAAATATCTGCGTCTAGTTAACTGGATACTAAAGGTTTTGTTAGGCGAACTCCATAAAGGGACAGAGTTCGGGGGAGACCAGCTGACATCGAAACTGGTCTCGCAATCCATCATCAACAGAGGAGAACTACTAGTTCTTGGCTTGGGCTAGCACCCAAACTGCATCCTCCAGTGGTACCAAACGTCACAGGCATGCCTACTGAAAATGTCTGGCTACTGTCAAGATTTGAATTGCCGGGAGCACTCAACGGTACCAAAGGTACTAGTAGGGAGTAGAAAGCTAACACTGGGAGATAGGGTCACAACTTCAAATCATAATATTTCTGGACTTGTATGGAGTTAGTGAGATAATTCAAAAGTCTCCAGAATCAAAGTGATAGACCACAGACAGTGGTACACTGCCCTAAGGCTCTAGTGATGACTAAAAACCCCTGTGCCCCGCTGGGGCTATGAAGGGGCAGGAATGGGCTGTCTCAAGGTTCCTGATGGTACTGGACTGATCTTAGCTGGGCTACACTCAACACACTTGGAATTCTGGAATGCTTCTCTGCAGGTCCTAGACTTCCTGTTCATGCAGGATCAGTCATGGCTTGGCAGGGTGTAAAGTCCTCATGGCTCCTGGGCAGCCACTCCTTTATGGTAACCTCGAAGCAGGTTTCCGCCGTGGGATCTTGCTCTTTGTCCTCCTGGTCGGAGCGTGCTACTCTCTTGATGCTGGTTTCTATCCTGAAGAAGAGTCGCCTTCTGAATTCCAGATGAAATATAACTACAGCCAGGTGGGCCAGTATGAAAGCCATGGCCAACCAGCGCGCCCCTGCTTGCTTCAGTATTCTAAAACTCTTCCAATCATGGCAGAGCGCATCTTCCATGGCCGTTGAAGAGCAAGGGGAGGGGGTGGCACCAACCAGTCAAGAAAAGTGGATTGCTCCCCATCTTTCTTTGTCAAGCTCTTCTTTTTGTAAGGTGATGCCTAAAACAACAAGTGTGTGGGGCAGGGGGAGATCACTTAGGTACTGTGCCAAACAGAAACTGGCTGACAGTAGACCATATGTATAATCCCTCTGCCCAGAAGAGACAGTCGCATGCTGGTTGTCACGATGGCTACACACATACGCAAACAAGGGTTGTACAGATCTTCCAGGGGGATGAATGGTAAGATGCAATCCCTTCAGGTGCACAGGTAGCTAAGTGCCCTTGAAATATATTCAGTTGCCATAAACAATCAGTCTCCTCATAATAATCTGTTACTTGTTTTTTAAAAAATATCGAAATTTAAAATACAGTTTGCTAATATGTCATGTGTATCTTGTTGCTTTTGTTGTATTGAATTATATTTTTATTTCATAACTTAAGTTATTGTGAAAGTTTTTAAAATTATTTTTAATAAATATTATATCAAATTATATTGTTTCCAGGTTGTTGGTCTTATTGAGGGACTAGATGGGTAGTGCCTTTTTACAATGTATATATTAATGAACTTGAATCGATTAATTTTATTTTTTTATTTATTTGTTTAAATGTTTAATGCATGTTTTAGTTGCTTATTATATTTAGTTTTAGGTTGTGGGGTTTACTGGAATTATAGTGGGTAATTTTATTAACATTTTTATAAATGATTTTTATTGAATTGCTTGTTTTACATTTTTTTACTTGTCTTTTAAACCCTCTGTCCCCCACCATATTTGCATTTTCTCCAGTGTTTGTTATAGTGGAGTCAGAATAGTAGATCTGGCTGGCAAAATGTATGCTCATACCACAATGTCTGTTAGACTGGAATTAGAATATTAAATCTGCTACCAATATATCCACTTTTCACAGTGTTTGTTAGCATGTACTTAGAATAGCAAACCTGACCCCTGCTCTGCCAATGAAGGCATTTTTACAATATCAGTTCAACTAGAGTTAGAATAGTACCTTTTACCTGAAATCTATCAATCTTCCAAATTTACATAGGCGTTTAATTAGAGTAATGTATCTTAAATTATTTGTTTAGTTTTTTTGGTATAATGTTGGATTGGAGTTAGAGTACTGTATATCTCTTTATCCTGAAATCTTTTAAGATATTTTGAGCAGATCTAATTTTAAAATGTATATATTTTTTATAATATTCTGTTTTGCAAAAGATATTAACACTGACTGCAAAGAACTAAAAACTAAAACTCTTAACTACACCCAGCAGGATACACTACGCCACATTAGAGACCACCACCTGATAAGTATGGAGTGAGGTTCTTTTTTAAACAGCTTTAGGTACACTTTGCTTTGCATGATATTGTGCAGCCAGCATTGAGGAAGTAGCTGGAGAGACGGCACATTGACAAAGGTAAAGAGATAAGCTCTTATGATGAGCAATAAATACTGTGAAAGGCCGGTGTCATGAGATTTCTCAAGATCGAAGTGATGACTTCAAAAGATATTAACAATGAGAGCAAACAAATAAAATAAAAAATGAAAGTGATGCCTCAGGATATCAACGGTTGTAAAAGATTTTCACAATGACGCCAAAAGAATGAGAAGTAATTTTGTGAACTGAAACTACCAGATTGCACTTGAGTTTTGTTGGTGATAAATATTGTGAGAAGTGCCCTCTGGAGAGGGTGCTGTCGGATGCCTCTTAACCCCTTGCATGCCCATGACGGAACCACTCCGTCATGAGCCACGGGCGGCGTGTGCTCATGACGGAGTGGTTCCGTCATGCTGCGGCCGCTCCGCCCACGCGTCACTGATTCCCCGCCTGTGCGGGCGAATTAACGAGTGGGCGGAGTCGTGACGGAACCACTCTGTCATGAGCACAGCTCGCCCGTGACTCATGACGGCGTGGTTCCGTCACGAGCATGGCGGCGCCGCGCAGACCCCGCACCCCCCCAGCGCCGCGGCAGAATTTGCACCGCTGCCAAGGGGTTAAATGTCTTCCTCTCATTTGTTTTTTGTTTGCGGGGTTTTATGTATCTGTGCTGGTTTGTGTGTACAAGGATAACTGAAGGAGTGTTGCTCTGCCTGTATACGTTTGTGTGACTGTGTGCATGCATTTTGCGCAGGTGCATCTTAAGGACTTTGGGGGCCCTGGGCCAAACGTATTTTAGGGCCCCTGTTCGCAACAGCTTTGAATTTATGTTCCAATTTGAGCTCTTTATACACTCTTTGGCCAGGTCACTGACAGTGCAGAGGCGCCCTCGTCCAAATTCTAAATATGCATACATTTAATATTCAGGGATAGTGATGCTTTTAATATTGTAATACGGCAGCAGCTCACTAATATTACTGCAAATAATCTCTGTGACACCCTCCCATTTCTCATATGTGAGGTAGTTTTTATCTAAAATAATTTTATGGATGTTGCTTGAAACAAACACAACATTTCTCTGCAAAATGTCTGTTATAGACTCTCATACATTACTCACATTAAAAATTAATTTAAGGAGGACAGTATTTAAAACAATCTGTTTAAGAATTATTCAAGAACCACAAAGTAGTAGGGTGCCAGTATCATACAAAAGGCTCAGGACCACAGGTCGGGTCCGGCACCTCCTAATCAGAGTCGTGTGGGGGCCGTTCAGAACAGGAAGGCCATCCTTAATGGAAGAGGATACCTCACACACATTAGAGTGTCATGCTTCATCATCGGCATCCTCCCCCCACCCCGGTAAAATGGTACTACCGAGGCGGACTCGACCTCCGCAAAGACTTGGCGGTAGGAGGGAGTTCTTACATAAAACTACTGGACAATACCGGGATCCAGATGAGTTAAAAATACCTTTAGGTTCCTCAGTTATCCCTTTTATTCGTGAGGACCCTAGGAATGTTGAAATCAAAACTTATGATGGGGAACGCAGAGTGCAATGACCCATGCCCGCCCTGTAAATGCCAACATGTTTCTGCCCTCACAACTTAGCCTAAAAGGTCTGGAGCATTCATCAGGGCCAAAAAAGAATCCCTACAGTGATAGCCTAGAAGTCAGAAGGACATGGTTCTCTGCAGAACAGAGCTGGCCCTATCAGGGAGCTCCCTGAAAGGCTGGGGCCCTGGGCCAGAGCCCACTTTGCCCATGGCTTAAAGCGTCTTTGATTTTGCCTGTCTCTGTGTACGTTCCCTATTAAAAAAAAAAAAAGCGAAACCATTCGGCTTTACAAATGGATGTTTTTGAATAGTGAGCGGGTCATTTACTCGCTCAATAAAATTCTCCAAAATGTAATCAATCCCAAAGATCCAGGAGAACATCACTTAGAGACGGTCAGACCATGATTAATTTGCCCTATAAATATGCTTTCCATACGAAGCTTTGGGGCTCACTGGAGTGACCCTTTTCAGCAATGCCCTGCCCTGTGCAGCGTGAGAAACTTTTGGGGACTGGCACCCTTTCTAAGTGGTATTCCTTGATGTGATAAAGCTCCAGCGGGGGCCGAACAGCTAAAACATATTCCGAGTGCTAAAAGTATAGCAAACCTTCGAACTGAATACTAAAATCGAAGACAAAACGTCACCCTGTTGTGAAAACGGCGCAGAATGTACGCTAAGGCCCCAGTTACCACTGTGACGCAAATCTGATGTGGTAACTGTGCATCAGGAATCTGCAACGCCACGGGTGTGCGGTAATTAATAGGTGCGCAATAAGGGCAGCATTTCAAGTTTCAGATGTCAGAATGGGGATAATGTGCTAATTGTGTATATGCTGCCCCGTTCTGAAATGCGCAAATGTACACTTTTGCAGAATTCACCTGCAAGATTTAGACCAAGGAGAAAATGGGGCTGACAAAAAATGATTGGGTAAACAATTTGTACTCACAATGCACCCCAAATTAATTAGCGCCCAAGTCACAGGGAGGGCCACAGCCTTTGGTGTGACCAAAACCTCTTCCCAGGGTTGTTTCGTAGACATGTAGCAGGGAAACCACCTCTGTTCAAGGACCTTTCTCTGCTGCTGGGAAATCTTCCTTGCCTTAAACTGTTTGGCTATTCACTATATGCCCTTCTCTGTGCATCTAATATTTTTTGTTCCGTCAGATACTTAGGCACGACTTTGCCATTTCATCACCTCTGCTGGGAAATCTTCTGCTTTGACAGATATTAAAGCCATGGTCCATCTCTGCGTGGGAAATACAGACTATTTTATATTGTTTATTTAGTTTTCTTGTTTCTGCTTGTTATTACATTTCAGATGGCGCAATGTGGGTGCCATGGTCATTTGCGGCCTTGAGAAAGCACAGGCAAACATGCCAAAGGGGGTGAAACTGATTTTGGCTGCTGCGCCACCAAAAAGTACAGGTTGTGACAATAGATTTTACCACAGCAGAAGAATAAATGTCTTTGTCCTCCAAAAATGGAAGAATAAAATGGTGCATGTGATTACTTGTGTCACTAATTCCCATTCTTGCCTTTTTGGTATCCTTTGACGCATTTGACAGCATCTCTGTCTGGAGCAGGTTGTCTGATGGCTTATTGGGCCTTGTCGGACACCCCCTCTTTTGGGTGCATAGGCCCATAGCAAACCCTCACTCGTCACACCGCCACGCACTGCGTTCCATAGCACGCCTAACCTCACCTCTGTGGTCAACACACACAACATGAAAGCACTTCCCACAAAGGCTCAAAACAAAAACAACACCCTTCCACCCACACGCCCTACTTCCAGTAGCTTGCTGTCCGTGTGGGTAGGGACTTCAGTGTCCCACATGGGGGAAGTAGGCACTATATAAATGCTACAGTGCAAGACAGCACAGTGCCGGCTGAGCCCTGGAGGGCCGGAGTCTTGGTCTGGCATCTGCGCAGCAGTGGGTTTTCAACCAAGTAACCTGGATACACTCACAAACACGTCTCCTCCCACTCAAAAGGAGTGTCATACCCATATTGTTTTGATAAGAATATCAGGTAGGGGTGACAAAAACCAAAGTAGGGTGACCACCTCACTCCAAGTTATTTTGGACATTGTCTCCAGCCCTGGACTTTTCATCTACAAGGTATTGATTTCAGGGGTGTTAGTCTAATTAGCTCAACGGCACTATAACAAGACCACAATACCCAGAATGCACTGGCCTATCACACAAAAGTCACCACGGTGCAGTGTACGTAATGGCCTGGAGGGAGGTTTATTTCGAGATGGCTGGCATCACACTCCTAATGTGGGCGAGCATCGTTGTATGCATGTGAATGCTGGCGAACAACAGTTGCAGGTAAGTCCGCTTTTCCTCCCTTGTATCACACCGCGCACCAGTGAAAACGTGTCAGGTGAAGGCGCGAGTCCTGGCACCAGGCTGACGCCCAGCCCCCCTCCTCCCCCCTCACCCTTCCTCGAACAAACATCCCCGCCGCCCCGGCAGGTGCCGCCCAGACGCCCAGGAGCAGCAGGGACGCGGGCGAGGGAAGTCAGTGACTCCAGGTTCAGAGAGATAAGGCCGATGTGAACCCTGATAAACCCCGAGCATTCCAGGCGCGTATGAGGCCCGCGTGCATGGGGGAGAGGCAAGGGAGAGCAGAGAGGGACACCGGGGGCTGCCCTGGAGACACACTGCCGGACTAGGGTCTGGTACTTATGGAAAGACAATCCGGGCTCGTTTTAGGTGCCGCATGCGGCCTGTCCCGTATTTACTCATCTCTGCTGCTTTCTTAACTTTCCATTTAGCAATTTTTGTGTGTATAAAGTCTGTGGTATCGTTTTTGATGTTGCAACATATTCTAATGTATTTAATTCCCAGTTTGCCAAAGGTCCGCCGTAACAGGAAACTGAAACACGCTCACCACTCCATACAACAGAGCCTCATGCAAAGACTCATCTCCACTGTTCACCCCAGCTCTGCTTCCCCTAAAATCAACATCTCGATAGTGTAGGTGAAATGACCCAAGCGACATACCTTCTCCCGCTCTGTGCGTCTCCTCCCACGGCGGCTGAAAAAAGAAGGAAAAAAGAACTGTTAGAGGAATATTCGTGGGCCCGAACAGTGCCCGCACCTGCGCAGACGCACGCGCCACACACCCGAGCAGCGCCTCATACATACCGCTATGTGGCGCACCCTCTGCGCCCCGGGACACCCCACGCGTGGAATGATGATTTAGCAACCTCAAGGGCCCCATATGCATCACTGAACATCCCCCCACACACTGAGGCTTGGAGGGCACAATCACCAGTGCAGCGCCTGCTCTGCACCTCGGAGCACCTCACCAAACCTTAAGACTGAAGAGCGCTCGTGCAGCACGTAGTTTGCACCCTTCAGCACCTCATCACACACTGAGAATAAAAAGCACTCGTGCAGCACCTGCTCTGCACCTCATCACACCCTGAGACTGAAGAGAACCCGTGCAGCACATGGTTTGCACCCATCAGCACCTCATCACACCCCGAGACTGAAAAACACCCGTGCAGCACAAGGTTTGCACCCCTCAGCACCTCATCACACCCCGAGACTGAAGAGCACCCGTGCAGTACATGGTTTGCACCCCTCAGCACCTCATCACACCCCGAGACTGAAAAGCACCCATGCAGTACATGGTTTTCACCCCTCAGCACTCCATTACACCCTGAGACTGAAGAGCACCCATGCAGCACATGGTTTGCACCCCTCAGCACCCCATCACACCCTGAAACTGAAAAGCACACGTGCAGCACATGGTTTGCACCCACCAGCACCTCATCACACCCTGAGGCTGAAGAGCACCCTTGCAGCACATGGTTTGCACCCACCAGCACCTCATCACACCCTGAGGCTGAAGAGCACCATTGCAGCACATGGTTTGCATCCTTCAGCACCTCATCACACCCTGAGACTGAAGAGCACCCGTCCAGCACATGGTTTGCACCCCTCAGCACCTCATCACACCCTGTGACTGATGAGCGCTCGTGCAGCACCTGGTTTGCACCCATCAGCACCTCATCACACCACGAGGATTGGAAAACACCTACACTATGTACAATATGTGGAATCCTTCTTTCTTGCCCCCTAAGTTGGGCGCTTCCCCTACGCCCAAGAAATAAGTAACAAGCATTGGCATAGCCAATAGGTCTGGCCTTTGGGGCCTTATAAGTGTTTAGTTATCCAGCACAATATCCTTGGTGCAACAACATCAACTGTTGCATGGCTAAACACTTGTAAGGTCCCAAAGGCGGGACCTATTGGCTATGCCAATGCTTGTTTTAGGATTGCTTTCAGCCCTGTTTTGGAGTCGCTGTTAATCTAGCTATACATTGCAGAGTAAGGTTGAAGACTGCACGATGAACACAACAGTAAAAAATGTAAACAATAGCAATTCGGAGCAATACTACCCCCTCCATCAGGGCCCCAGTCGTTCTAGTGCCATACTGGTAATTAAACTAGCCTTTATCTCCAATAACATTACGTTATGGACGTTTTTAGAATTAGTTTGTTATGTTTTGGGCCAACTGTTAATCCAGCTATACATTGCACAATAGGGTTGAAAACTACACTATAAACGTAACAGTAAGAAATAAGGAAATTTGGAAGATAGAAGTAGGGTGAGGTCAACAAAAAAATCTGAAATAAATAAAATGGACTTAAACAAAATAGAAGACTGTTGGGAAAAAACGTATGAAAAGGATAGAGGAGGAGACAAACATTGAAATTAACATGAGCGCTAGGGGCTGTAGGAAATATTAAGCATGCTATTTTGCTTCTAATAAGATAGTGCTAGGATGACCTGCTGCTTGCGCCAGGAATCGAACCATGAGCCTTGTGCTACAGAGTTAGCTGCTGTGGCCGCAGTGCTATACTTTATGTAAATAATAGCGAGGGAGAAAATAGTAGTATAAATAAGGCTACACGAGTGCAAGCTCTTTCAAAAGCTTACGCACCTTGTTTCAAAAAGCAAAAAGTGTGCGTATGACAAAAATTCTGTGGCAATGTTTAGTTCCTCATAATGACAAATAACTAAAGGTCAGCTGCAGGTAACAAAATATGTTTCTTGTGTAAAAATGTTAAACATAGTAAAAAGTCTACATGTGGCAGACACCCAGACGCTAAAGTAAAACAAGAGAGAGTATAAAGGGAGTGGTGCGCGAGCGGCCGTCGCGCTATGCAAAAGTGATCGCGATCAAGCGCGCGGCGAGCGATGCGCTTAATGACACGAGGAATGCCATATGGCGCCTCTGCTCAAGCGCGCGCCCGCGCACATGCACTGCAAGCTGTAGCCGGCGGTAGCATTTTTTGAAGCCCTTACTTAAAGTCTCGCCAGATCAGTGCAAGCGCTGGGTCAGGCGAGACCTAAAAATAAGGAGGACAACACTGATGCACCCATACGATTTATAACCACATATAATAACCAATCTTGGAATGTCAGACGTTGTCTTAAAAAGTTTTGGAATGTCTTAGGTATGGACAAGACCCTCAAAAAATATGTGGGTGACAACCCTAGAATCACATACAGGAAATGTACTGCTCTAGGTGACATGATGTGTAGCAGTGATATACAAGTTGCCAAAGATGGTCAGTCAATAAATGGATTCTTTACTTGTAAGTCTTGTAAAGCTTGCAAAAATAGTATGAGCGTAAAACAAGTTGAACTATCTAAAAATCAGAAACCTTTTATTATAAGTAAACACCTGAAATGTAAATCAGACTTTTGTGTATTCGCCCTGATCTGTCCCTGTCCGTTAATTTACATTGGTAGTACAATTCACCAAGTAAAAAAGCGCATCTTGGAACATAGGAGGGCTATTGTTAATGAAGACAAGCAGTATCCAATAGCTCGACATTTTAAAGATGTCCATTATAAAAATTTTAGTTTACTAAAATATTGCGCTTTGGACAGGATTCCCATCTCAGAAAGAGGTGGAAACAGATTAAAAGAACTCAGGCGTTTAGAATCGAAGATGACTATCAAGTATGAGACAATGTGTCCCCTTGGGTTGAATAAAGATGAGGAACTGTGGGTTCACCTGGGATAAAAGATTAAATATATTGTCATAATGAACGATGTAGCCTTGAAACAGTTTGTAGTTAATTTTAATAGATGTCAGGTGATCACTGATCACATTTATGTGTTTTTATATTATAGGAGACTGAGACACCATCATCATAATATGAGGAGGATAGCTAGAAAAGACACAAAAGATGAACTGTAAAAGCCCACTGGGGCAGAATTGTGATTATGCGGCAGGTGTTTGGAGTAGTAACATTTAATATTGGTATTTATACCCAGCGTATAATGCAGGCCTACTGGGGCAGAATTATACCATAATGAGAGTATGAAAATATCATTAGAATTATGTTTTTTGGCTCATTAGTTATGTAATTATGAGCAAAATAATTGTATTGAGGTCTGGGCGTTAGAAAAACTAATGTATACCATTTTTCAAATCAATGTGTAAAGTATCACTCCAATATGGCTGCCAAAAATGCTTGTGTCCCGGATGTGGTGCAGTAGTCCTATGTTTATGTTATGTGGACACTTTCTATATATATTTTCAAAAAATGAAAACAAAATGACCCGTGACAAAGGAGCCTGGCTCCGAAATGCGTTGGGCAAGTTTTTCTATTTAACTAAATAAAACATTTGCAACCACTCTGACGGAGCTGGACTCTGTTTCTTTGGGATTAAACTTCCGAGAAATTCTGCGCATATATATGTGCATATGTGTGCGTGTAGAGAGAGGTAGAGGTAGAGAGGGGTAGAGAGTGAGGCAGAGAGAGAGGTAGAGAGTAGAGAGTGAGTAGTAGAGTAGAGTGAGTAGTAGAGAGTAGTAGAGTGAGTAGTAGAGAGTGAGTAGAGAGTGAGTAGTAGAGAGCAGTAGAGTGAGTAGTAGAGTGAGTAGTAGAGAGTGAGTAGAGAGTGATTAGAGAGTAGTATAGCGAGTAGTAGAAAGTGAGTAGTGGAGAGTGAGTAGGAGAGAGTGAGTAGTAGAGAATTAGTAGTAGAGTGGCAGAGAGTGAGTAGTAAAGAGTAGTAAAGAGTAGTAGAGTGAGTAGAGTGATTAGAGAGTAGTAGAGAGTGAGTAAAGAGTGAGTAGAGAGTAGTAGAGAGAGAGTAGTAGAGATTGAGTAGTAGAGAGTAGTAGAGTGAGTAGTAGAGTGAGTGGTAGAGAGTGAGTAGTTAAGAGTAGTAGAGAGTAGTAGAGTGAGTGAGGAGTGAGTAGAGAGTAGTAGAGAGTAGTAGAGTGAGTAGTAGAGAGTGATTAGTAGGAAGAGTAGAGAGTAGAGTAGTAGAGAGTAAGTAGTAGAGAGTGAGTGGTAGAGAGTGAGCAGTAGAGAGTAGAGTAGTACATTACGTTACCTCTCAAAAAGTATAAATCTCCGTCAATATGAAGGTTCAACCTATTGCATCAATTAAAACCAACACTGGCTTTCAAGCAGCCTTTACATTTCCAGATTAAACATTCGCACACATTTCTTTCAGGTAACAGTCACTGTGACAGGCGGGTCGTCACCCGCCCCCCCCCCCCTTCCTTTCAGCCAAGATATCTTCACATTTCCATGAATGTTTTCTTTTAACAAGAAATTGGGGGGGCTGTAAGAGAACGTCGTTCCCTTCAGATCCCGCCCACTTCGACCTCTTTTTTGCACGTTACAAATGGAAACCCCAAGTCCTAAAATGCAACCGACAGATCACTGTGCCACACATAACATGCACATATGCATCTGGCTGTGACACAAGGGTGCGCTTCAGCAGGCCCTAGGTTTGCAGTCATGGGCAATAAGCCAGCATCAATGTGATTTTTTGTTTCACTTCGCCCATTTTATGCAACGGCCTGCATGTCCAGACTGCTGAGTGCCGTGGGCAGTGCAGCCAGACCTGGCTCAAAGGCACCGTCCATCATGACGCGGGTCATGTTAACAGCCGACTCTCTAGAGCCTGCTATTATTTATGTATGACTGCAGAGCATCAAAGCGCCCTGAAGCAGCCAAAATGCTTAACGTTGGTGCTATTTAAAACACAGAAATACACAAACCTACCAAGTTCAGCTGCAGTTTTCACTCAGCTATATCAGTGCAATCCTCTCTACCCTGCACCTGCTGATCTGTCCGGTACACAGCTGTAATAACGTTTGTATTCGCTCATTTCCTCCTTCCTTAATAAAGAGCATTCAAAACAACTACTGAACTTATACGCTGAAATATCTCGCAGGTAAAGTAGATCGCCAAGTCCTGTTCTTAGCATCTTTGCATTCAAGGACATGAAGGTTTGCTTATTTATTTATTTGAAAGTTCTATATAGCGCGAACCAGATCCTTGCGGGTATCAGAGCGCTTTACAGGGTAGGTGTCAGAGTTACATAGAAACAAAGAAAATAACATAAGTTCAATGCTGGTCAATGATAGTATAAACTTCCACACATAGCTACATGGGAAAAAGGTACATAAAAAAAAAAAAAAAAACATTCCATGTAAATCAAGTATAGTTACAGTGTCCTGGTTGGACAGTAGACAAACAAATAAATCGCAAAACACTCAATGAATGAGAGGACATGAACTCGGAGAAAACCACCAGGTACAGAAGCAGAACCCCAATAAAACACAAAAAACCAAAATGCAAAATAACCCACATAACATTTACATGTGCCTCCGTGAACATGCAACGTGACAAAGCATAACACAATATTCTCAAAAACAGGTTATGCACTGTAATGTAAGTACACAGAAGCAGCAATTTATTGAAAGGGGAAAAGCAGCAACCTGTAATATTTTGCCCACTTTGGAGGGGCACGCAGCATCAGCTATAAATAGAAGTTTGGAAACTTAAAAACAGACGTACACATATTGTTCTTCCCTGATTAGGTGCACAGCAGCAACTTCCACATAAACTCCAGAACTACGGGAAAGGCTTCGCCAGCATGCAACTGGGACAGTTAGCTGCTACAGTAAAGTGCACAGAAAGAACTGCAAGGGAGGAGGCACAGACCTTGTTTTCTTGGTCCTTGGGGCTCTGGGGTCACAGGTAGCCCCACGTTGTCCGGGACATTTTCGTCCGCTCTCGGGAACTGCCGCAGGAAAGCTCACCGGCAAACTCCGGCCTCTCTCTACCCCATTCAGCAGTTTCCCATTTTCTGGCTGCCTCCTCCCCTTTCACTCAGGGCGAGAGGAGAGTTGACTCAGGTTTCAGAGTCTGCCCCTGGAAGCGCGGAGGAAATGTCGTAACGCCCCTCACTCTTTCTTATGGTTCCGGGTGTCACTGCAGAGGAGGGGGAAGAGGAGACCACCCTTGAGGGCTAGGTTTGAAAACAAAGCACCCCCAGCCTTCTAGTGTCGCGATAAATCACGCGCCCCTAGCAAGTTCCCCAGCTCATACAGTTCGACACTTTTCCGACTGGACCCGAAGATTGCCGAAATGGAGGTGCTGCAGAAATGTTAAGGGTTGCATGACTCATGCTGCTGTGGTAAATCACTCATTAAAATAAATCCATAACTCACATTGGGACTTCACACCCCTGCGTGTAAAAAGTACACACAGAACCCGCTCACAAATCTCTCGAGAATGTTAGAATGTTAAGGGAGGTGGATGGTACCACGCTGAACTAAAGACTTTAAAAACAAGCAGTTGCAAAGCCAAACGTAGCAACAATCAAACAGCGCTCGCGCCGGAGCTTGTCTTTATGGGGCCATGTGTTTGAAACACATGGCCCCATAAAGATAAGAAAGCTTTCACGGCAGAAGGAAGGCAGACGAGCTTTTCCAAATGGGACGGCTCAGAAAGCCGAACAAAAACATCTCAAACACCTCTTTTCCAATGGCTGGCCACCGTTTAGCATAAACAGTGACGCCAACCAATAGAAAAGAGGGACGGGGCTCAATGCCTTTACACAAAATACCCCAAATCATTAAATCTCGCCAGCGAGACTGCGCATGTGCGCAGCCTACGCCAGGCGAGACCTAAAAAGCCTTGGGGTCCTCGTCAATGAGGATCTCTCCATAAAACCCCAACTAGGAGCAGAAATCATCTGCTTCTTCGAACTCCGAAGTATTAGGAAAATCTGAGAGTACCTTACCCTCGAAGCCACTATCCAAATTATTAGCGCCTTCGTCATCTCTCGGATAGACTACACAAACTCTCTACCTGGGCCTCCCTATAAGACCCAATCACAAACTACAACCAGCACAGAACTAGGCAGCCAGGCTAATTTTCCAACAGCCCAGACACTGCCACATCACCCCGCTGATAAGGAAATTACACTGGCTTCCGGCCTTACAAAAGATTGTCTTCAAAACTGTCTGTATCACTTTCAAGTCCCTCTACGGAAGGAGCCTAGCCTTTATATCATCCAGAATTCAAAATGTCACCCGCAATCGAAACCTAAGATCCAGCCATATGAACCTCCTGCCTATCCCCAAATTCAAAAAAAAGAAAATGGGCAGTGCTAGATTATCTGTACTTTGTCCCCCCCACCAAAATGGAACTCCCTTCCTCTTGATATCAGAACCACCCCCAGCTATGCGAGACTCGGGCAACTCCAAAAAACATGGCTCTTCAAACAGATATATGACTAAAACCATGTGCAGTGTGATGTGCTCCTGTTACCATAGCGCCAAGAAACCAACCTGGTGTATATGCACATAACAAATACTAGTAGCATAACATAACTAGGGCAGCGGGCACTGTGCACCTATCTGCGTCTCTTTGCATCTAGAGGATTGGATAACACTCATTAGTACAGCGCATGCTCTGTACCAAAGAGCACTGTCACACCCTGAGGATTGGAGAACATGGACGCCCCATACAGTCTGAGATTTGGAGAATGCTCTCACTAGTGCAGCACGGGCTGTGCACCCATTCATGCCTTGACGACTGGATAAACACTCTCACTAGTACAACACACTCTCTGTGACAGCCCAGTAACACCCAGAGGATTGGAGAACACCCTCACTAGTGCAGAACACGCTCTGCAACAGTGATCGCCTGTTGCAATCAGAGTTTTGGAAATTCCGCACCAGGCCCGGTTCTAGCAGGAGGGCCAGGCCCATCCAAACATGACCTTTGGCCCCCCAAGTAGGCAGAAGAGGCCATGAGGACGGCCAAACATTGGGATGCTTTTTCACTTTGTTTACATTAATTATCAGTCTCGGGAAGCGTTGTCACCTTTTCAAAATAAAACACCAGCTATTTGTTGTAGTTTTAATTGTGTGCACAGACATGGAAATGATACTAAATAGAACTACAAATAAAATTGTATGTATACATTTGTACCATGACTTTTCCTTCTGTTTAGGTCTCGCCTGGCGTAGGATGCGTGCAAGCGCAGTCTCGCTGGCGAGATTTAATGATATGGGGATTTTTTAGTAAAGGGCATTAATCCCCACCCCTCTTTTCCATTGGCTGGTGTCACCGTTTATGCTAAACGGTGGCCGGCCATTGGAAAAGAGCTCCTTGTGACGTATTCGCTCGGCTTTTTCGGCCGTCCCATTTGGAAGGCTTCGCCTGCTTTGCGTTCGTCGCAAAAGGATTCTTATCTTTATGGGGCCAAACACATGGCCCCATAAAGACAAGAAACCTTTTAGCAGGCGAGAAAGCCGAGCAAATACGTCATGGCAAGCTCTTGTTGCATCGTAAAGCACGATGCAAATATAAACAGCGCTATGGCGAGCGCTTATTTTTTTCACCTCTCGCTGTATTTCTTCTTGATTGGTCTTGCTTTTTCTACCCTGACTCTTTTTCCTTTTCACTTTTATTATTTCTCCCCCTTTTATTTTCCCGGTAAGCTAATTATGTCATTTTTAACAGCGTTACTTTTCCCGTTCTCTTTATTTCTTCTCCGTTGTTATCGCACAGTCCCCCTTATTGCATTTGTTTCTTTGCGCCTCTCAGTGGCTTTTTCCCACTACACCTTCAGTTGCTCTATGCAGTGGTACCTCCTATTGTTGACTGCTCTGTTGCTCTTTAATATTGACCAGGCTACTCCCCTTCTTGCGCTTGTACTAACTAGTTCTATCGCTTGGTTTGCCGCATATAATTTTAAAGACACATTGGTGTTTGTACAGCTCCGTATGCCTATGAGTATTATGTATTAACAAATTGCACACTGATTATTGTGCAGATTTACACAAATATCGTCCTCTCACTCTTTATACACCCCTGTCCTTCAACCAGGCAGTCCCTGCACCCCTGACTCCCTTGCACCTATGGAATTCCGTTCATTCCTAATCCCACCCTCTGTCTCCCCCTCTACAATGTCCCCAGATGCCTTTCCCCCCTTTTTGATATCAACTGCTCTCCCCGTGGAACTCCCATAATCCCTCTCACCCTCCATCCACCATCCCTTCAAGGGCAATTTCCCATCACTCAGAGTTGTCTGCCTTTACCTTGTTACCTCGTCTTTGGAAGGCTCCGGTCCTGCTGTCCTACTGGTGTGGGAGCGGCGCGTGAGTGATGAGGAGCACTGGCACAGCCCGCACTCCGCACCTGCAGGCACCTCCTCCGTAAGCAGACATGTGCCGACGAGGCTCAGGAGGCCCCCGCCCCCCTCTACGCCCTCTGTGGCCTCTCTGCAGGTGCGGGCTGAGGGCATTCATACTCTTGAATAATGCGTAGCATTAAAAAAGTTGCCTCTAGGTGTCCATGGGTTCAGGTTGTGATGAGTGGGTGCACAGCGGCCATGACTGACAGTTCTGGAGTTGCGGCCGAAAGCGGTGCGAGTTTCTCACAGTGCCCCTCAGTGGAGGGGGTTATGAATACATGCTCACCCAAACTGTGGCCTCTCTGCAGAGCGCACAGATCAATGGTGTGTGCCAACAGAAATTGTGATTCTATATGAAAGTGTCTGAAGGAAGCACAGCTGTTAAAGTACTGACAGGGTTGTGGGTGGGGTTGGTAAGGTGAAGGAAGTAGGTGAGGAGAGAGTGAAATGAGGGTATGAAGAGGAAAGAGATGAGGTTTGAGATATGCATATGGAGAGTTTTACAATGATATTGGGAGAAAAGGGGTATGTGTCTAACCAAGAGACTAAAGAAGAAAGTGGTGAAAGACAGAGGATTATTGGAATGACCGAGCATTCCGAAGGCCACTACCCCTTCCACAGGTTGAATTCACAGTTTTATAATTTAAATATTTCCCATTCTAATTACTCGCAACACTTTTTCTGTTATTACTCCTTTATCTGATACTGCTACCATGCATTAGCCAAGAGAATAGTTCTTTATCTTATATTAGGCACCTAGCCATTATTGAGTGATATCTGTGAATGCAATAAAACTCACAGAGAGGCATCCCAATGATGGCTGAAAGGCACTCTATGGGCAGTACTGGATTTTAGGAGAGAGAGGTTGAGTACCAGGCAGCAATGGTGATGCCTAAACCAGATGCCTGGTAGTGATGCTGAGCGACGGATCCTTCGGTGACTGATCGACAGCGTGTGTTGATGCTTGGCACGAATGCCCAGCAGAGATGTCAAATAGTCGATTGCCAAGTAAAGGTCGAGTGGCATGATATGCGAAGCACAGGATTTTGGTTTGCACATTTTATGCCATGCCCATAATTACACAGGCCACACCTTTTGTGAAGGATTACTAGTTACGCTTCTTAGGCCACACCCCTTGAGAGACCACCCCCACCCTATTTTTTTTACCCTCAGAGTGCTGACATGGTATGGAAAGGAGGGACTAGGAGTTAGGAAATAAAGAAGCCAGTGAGAGAGAATGGGAGTGAGGGGACTTGTGAAAGGAGTGGCCTTCTAAACAAGAATTTGCAATGCAATAGGTCTTGCATTTGAGAGAGTTTAAGCTATTGGCATTGTAAACGACAATGCCTTTTATTTATCTGTTTTGAAAACCAACACATAAATAAAAAGCATTGTCATTTACAATGCCAACAGCTCAATCTTTCGCAAATGCGAGACCTATTGAATTGCAAACGCTTGTTTTACTATATTTAATAGTCAGTAATCTTTGCCGCTTTAGAATCCATTTAAAACTGTTTACCATTTATATTTGCTGTTTGAATTAGGTACAGAGAAGGGCTACACATTTTTGTACCAGCTGGGACATTAAAATACCAGTGGTGCCAGTAAAAAATCGGCCAGGTGGCAACCCTAGTCAGGTGTAAATAAGGAACCTCTAGAACACATTTTAAAGTACATTGTTTTTATGAATACTGTTCTAAGTATACACTGTAAAGGGTTAAAATGCTGACTTTTGGGTGATTTTCTCTATTTTTACACTGGCTGAGAAATTAAAATACTCATGTCAGAAGAAAACATCAATGTGGCACCCCTACCTCATGTCGGAGGCAATATGCAGTTAGATGGTGTGTATGGGGGAGTAGGGACTGGGTGCTACCTGCCACTGATGCAGTAGGTGCAGTGGCACCGAAGCCCAGAGCTGTGAGCGTCCTTTTGCACCTCAAGTATCTAACATAACATTTGTATCTGTAAAATTCAAGATCACCCAAGGGTATCCTGGCACTAAATAACTGATGTTTATTGTTACCCAACTCAATGGTACTCATTATATTGACTTCAGAAGGATGAAAGGGTGAGCGGACCAACTAGGTTTTGAACCTGTGACCATGAGGTTGAACACAGGCCGCTACAGTCGACTCATTAGTCCACCAGACCTGGCTGTTTCTGTGTGTGGATTCTGAAGGTGTTTATGTATTTTAGTCTTTGTATGACGCACACAGTAATATACTGTAGGATGTGGCATACATTATAATATTCCCATAGTGGCAGTGCATGCCTTATTGCATAAGCAGCCACAAGGGAATCATACATGTCTGCCCATATCTAAGAATAAATTTGGAATTATCCTCTTCAGATGAACACATAGTTTTTCATTGAAAACTATGAAAAATGATTAATTATCTCCTTTCATATGACGTCAGCCCCCTAATATAAGGAAGGGGTATCTAAAACAGACATTTTTCAATGTTCTGTTATAGTATTATTCATGTTTTCTTATGGCTTTTATTATAACTTCTGCAATGTCAATTATCGTGATGTTATAAGGGTAACGGTCATGTGACATCCCTTCGTTGGAAGGTTGAGGGCCAAAGGTAATATAATGTCACTTCTTGTGATGTCATTAAGGTCAAGGATGTGTGATGTAATTTCCGCTACCCCAGGCATTTTGGTGAATCGATGTCCATGGGTAACTCTAGGGCTTGTAGTTTACCTTCAGAATTGTTATACATTGGGCCGCATTGGCCCACCCAAACGCACCCTAGGCCCACCCAGATAAAAATTCCTAGAACTGGGCCTGCTCCACACCACTGGGCACCCAATCACGCCCTGACAAGTGGATAAACATCCTCACTAGAGCAGTACACACTCTGCACTAGTGCGAACCCCGCCACCCAGTGAGGGCCCAGTAACACCCTGAGGATTGGAGAACACCCTCACGAGCAGGGCCGGCCTTTAGCATGGGCGAGCTGGGCCAAGGCACAGGACGCCAACTTGTTTAAGAGGCGCATGGAGCAATGTGCATGAAGGTTATACCAACAGCAGCACCCCAGTCATCTTGCTCCAGCCTTGCCTGTGTCCCTGCCTGTTCGTTTCAGTCTGATTTGACAGTTTAAAGTGGTTTCGGTCCTTCATTATCGTACAGCGGGAGATATTTTGAACACTGCTTTAGCCCTCTTCCTTGCCCTTCCTTCACCCTCTGACCCCTGCTGGCACACATCAAGAAAACCATCACCTGTGAGAGTCAGCTTCTCTATGGGTGATTTAGGTGCATAGGGGGATGTCTGTGTTCAGGGGGCAGTCCCTGCTCATCCAGGCACCGAACAGTGAACTTAAAAGCCACCCCCCCCCCCCCTTCTTCTGCCTCCTTTAATTGATTTAATTCACTACCTCAACGAGGGCGCCACATTTCTCTCCGCCCACGCCATCTTAGCAAAGGCCCGGCACTGCTCACTAGAGAAGCACAGCTGTGCACCAATAAGCGCCGGCCACAATCCCCAGCTTTATCAAGCATTGGTATAGCCAATAGGTCTTGCTTTTGGGACCTTATAAGTATTTAGTTATGCAGCACAATATCCTTGGTGCAACAACATCAACTTGTGTATGGCTAAACACATATAAGGTCCCAAAGGCGGTAACTGTGTATTATTGTAGATACTGTAGATTACTGTAGATCGACGATACCTAATGTAGATCTGTGTTTAAAATGGCTAACGGTTGCCAACTTGTTTCATGACATGAACTTTTTACTTCTAGGCAAGCTGAATTTCAATGCTGACATCCCAGTGTTCTGTTTCTTACTTTGTCATGTTTTCCTGTGCAGAGTACAGGCTGAGAAATTACTAAATAGCAAAGTTGAAAAATAGGAGTGAACGAGCTATTCACCTGTAGTACCGGTGCTACTTCAGTGCCTGTGAGCATAATAGGGAGACGGCCTTACTGCTTTCTGGCTAAATTTAAACGTTACGACACAGTCAAAATAAACTGCATATTTCAGGCGTGCATTTGTAGTTGCATCGTTGACTTGCCAAACTTCCCAGGCATTTTAGCGAGGCGTTAGGGGAACAAAAGCAAATACAATCAGCGAAAATACAGAAGAACGATACAGCTTTCAATTACGATACGCGTGAATCCGTCAAAAAGAAAGGGGGAAGGGGTACAGAGCCGGTGTAATAGGGAATCCAGGACACAGGTGGAGAGGGGGAGGCAGAAAGAAGACGGAGCAAGGCAGATGGCGGCAGGGAGGATGGCTAAGGGGATCAGTTTTCCCCTAGAAAGGGGAACCAAATAAGGAGGAACTTGTCAGCCCTATCCAGCAGGTTATAGATCACCTTCTCATGAGAGGCAGTCTAGAACATGTCTGTGAGCCAATCCTTATGAGTCGTGACCTGCAGAGAACGCTAATGACATAGGATACAGATTTTGGCGGTTGTGACGGCAGTCGCAATTGGCAGGGAGCATGGAGTGTTAACTGGGGGGGGCCGCCAGGTCGTGCAGGAGACACAGCCGACTCGATAGTGGGGTAGACATCTCCAAGGTCTCCCTCAACGTGGACCTCACTGCAGACGAGAAAGGGTGGACCGCAGGACTTTCCGCTAAGAGGTGAACCATGTCACAGGATGCATGGTCGCATCTTCAACAGGAGGAGTGGGGCAGCAGACCCGCGACATGAAGCTGCGCTGGTGTGCAGTGCCATCCCTGCAGAATCTTAAAAAGGCTGTATTTCATCCGGGCCTCTCTGGTCCTTCTCCCACGGGCCTCCAGTAGGTCCATACAGTCCTCATCCTCGTATTCCACCTGGAGACGGGCCTGCCAAACCTTTCTGAGGTGCTCCACTTGCGCCTGTGAGTAAATATGACAAATCATAAGGTTATACAGTCCACACATCACGCCCTTAAACTAGCCCCATTTATTAAGTTATGTGAACACTGGGGATTGGAGGACAGACCAGGGTCGTGGCCTAGCCTTGTCATTAGGTAGTGGCACAAATGCATGTAGCGCCAGTGCTGAGTTTGTGGCAGCCCGCATTCTTCCCGCAACTCAGCGAAGGACTTGAGCTCACTCCAATAAAGCAGGTGTGTCAAGTTATGGATGCCCGCCACATGCCAAGAAGTCCAGTCAAGCAAGTCCCCGCCAATTTGGATGCTATGGTTGCACCAAATTGGTGCTCTGTCATGAAGGTATTCATCCACAAAGAGTAGCTTGTGAGCTCGTGCCCAGGTTCTGTACATTGCCTGTACAGTAGGGTTCAGAGCTCAAGTGCTGGTGGGTACAGGCTGGTAGAGGGGGACAATCCCGGCTGGCCACTGACAAACCGATTTTCAATTGTTACCCATAACAGGGGATCCCGAACACTGGTGTGCATGAATGCCACCTGCGCCAAGTGGAGAGTCATGCAATTTGCTCCACGGATGGGAGGCCCAGATACCCCGCAGATCTGTGGGCAATACGTATCCTAATGGCTAAGTGGGGCCTCGTTGACCCCAAGACAAAGGCGTTGATGGCCTTGTCCAGTTATCAGAGTTTCGAGAGGGGTGTCAGCAGGGGGGGCATGCCCAGCACATAGGTGAAGCAGAGAAGGGTCACCATTTTCTGGGTTGCGTGTGAACCCAAAGAGACAAGTTCAGGTCCGACCATTTGTCAAAGTCTAGCCAAATGCGCTCCATGAGTGGATCAAAGTTGTCCTCTACCATGTGCCCCCAGCCCATTTTGACAATAGATGCCAAAGTATTTGAGGCAAGCAGCTTTCCAATGAAATGGGAATACGGCGATGGCAGCACAGGAGGGAACACTCAAGAGCGGGAGGGCCTTACCCCAGTTGACTATATAACCAGATATGGCTGTGAACGCCTCAATGATCTCCTAAACCGCAGGGGCGGAAGAGGTCAGGGTAGAGAGGGTAAGCAGAATATCATCTTCGTAAAAGTCTAGTGCTGAGGGTCCTCCAGAGGTGGGAATGCCCACGATCCGATCCGACTGCCATAAGGCTGTCACTAAGGGCTCCATGGCCAGGAGAGAGAGGGAAGCCCTGACATGCTCTCTGGCAAACCAGGAATGGGTCAGAGAGGAAGCCATCACAATTTACCTGCGCCATGGGCGAGTCATAGAGCCAGCGGACCTTGGAGATGAAGTCCGTGTTGAGGCCGAATTACTGGAGCGCCGAGAACAGATAGTCCCACTCTATCCTGTTGAAGTCCTTCTTAATGTCCAACAACAGAGCCAAGGCCTCCTCCTGCAGGTCTGCCACCTTCCACACCACACGATCAAGGGTCCATAGGTGGTTGCGAGACGAGCAGCCTGGGACAAACACCATTGGAGGGTGGTGGACGAGGGACGGGAGGACGAGGGACGGGAGGACCTTCTTGAGGCGCGCAGCCAGGATACTGGGCAGAATTTTAACATCCCCGTTGAGGACAAAAATTGGGCAGTAACTACCATAGAAGAGTGGGTCTTTTCCCGGTTTTGGGAGAACTTAGATCAGGGCCCTGTTAGAGAGGAGACCCAGGGAGCCCATCCCATCACTTCAGGGCTCATGGAGGAGAACTACCACCTCAGGCTTGGTCCACCTGTAAAATTAGTCAGGAAAGCCATCATCCCCGTGGGCCTTATGGTAGGGCAGGTCTGGGCGAGCTCCTTCTTTGTAATTGCGCCCCAGAGCATCTCTTGTTCCTCTTCCGAGGGAGGCGTACACTGTCCAGGAAGGCAGAGACCTGTGCCTCCTCCAGAGTCACCTCAGGGGAATATAGGAACTTGTAGTATGAGGCAAACGCTTTTGCTATTTCCTGAGGCTTGGTGAGCAGGGTCCCGGAATCTGACGTGAGGGCGGGTATAGCCATACCCGCCTCTTTTTGCCTCAGCTGCACCACAATGAGTCTGCCCACTTTCTCCCCCTGCTTGCAATGTCGGTGCCTCAGCATTTAGAATACATGTTCGGCCCTGGAGGTGAAGAGAGTGTTGCGGGCCATGCATGCCTTTTCCGGGCTGCGCCTAGTAGTATCTGAGGAGTGGTCCGTACACGTGGCATGAGGAGGGCTATGTCCCCTTCCAGGGCAGCAGCTCCACCCTGTTAGACAGGGCTGCATCCCTCATCCGCTGACCCCAGATAGTGGCCTTCGCTGCCGCCCACAGGGTCAGAGCGAAGGCGACCAAGCCTTGGTTTTGCTCCCAATAGGTCTTGACATGGGTTTTGAGTTGTTCTTTGCCTGTGAGATGGATATAGAGGGACAGTTTGAGGCGCCGGGGCTTCCGAACTGACCGGGCCAGGCCTATATCAGCAGACAGGCTGGTCTGAAAGTGGTCAGAGAGGGCGCCTTCCAGAATGGAGGTCTCACATATGAGGGGGAGTAAAGGGCGGGCCACAAGGAAAAAGTCTAAGCGTGACTGCATGCCATGTACCTGGGTCTGATAAGTATATTCCGATTCTGCTGGGTGCAACAAGTGCCACACATCCAGGAGCCCCTGGTCCATTGTAATGTCCCACAGGAGAGTCTGGTCTGCATTACTGGCCTTATCCATATGGCCTGTACGGCCCAGAATCACACCCCAGGCCAAGTTCCAGTCAACTCCTATCGAGGAGATGTGCGGCAGCGAATTTCC
Source organism: Triturus cristatus (assembly GCF_964204655.1). Classification (NCBI taxonomy): domain Eukaryota; kingdom Metazoa; phylum Chordata; class Amphibia; order Caudata; family Salamandridae; genus Triturus; species Triturus cristatus. The sequence goes on from NC_140592.1 coordinate 748,376,884, forward strand.
GTCAGGACCTGGGTGAGATGGAGCAAGAAGGGATGCTTTGCATCCATCAGCGCATATAGAGCCAACACATAGTACCCTTCCGCCTGTCTTCAGTTTAGCAATTGCATGGCGACCTTCAAGGTCAACCCAGGATTTGAGGACGGTGTGTGGCAGGGTTCTGGATCAGGATAGCCACTCCCCATTTCCGGGGGTCACAGGGTTGTCCGCCGCCCTTGTGGAGCAGCAGCTGTAGCTCTCCTTACCCACCCAATCTCAAAAGAGATTCTCCACCTCTGACTCGGTGAGGTGTGTTTCCTGGAGGAGGGCTATGTCGGCGTGTTTGGAATTGAGGTACTATGGACTTTCTTATGTTTAATTTAATGTGTAAGGCCATTAACATTGCAAGAGATGACCTTGAGGTCAGATCGTATGCCATCAGGGGTTCGACGGGGCACGTGAACCCCCTCGGGGTAGCACCCTCTGGCAGCTCTTGTAGGGGGGAGCGGGCATGGAAGTGGTAGTGGAGAGGTGTGGCTCACTGGTTAGAGGCGGCAGACCCGTAAGCAGAGAATCGGCCAGGGACCAGGGTTCAATTCCCGACGCGGCAGGGTCGTGGACCAGGGTCAAAACGGACTCGATAATTCTCGCCTCGGTACCTACTCTAACCAGGAACACACTCGGCAACTCTGGGCATTAAGCTTGCCTCATCTCTACAACGGCCTCCCACAGACGCCGGGGATGCCTGGTTTCACCTTGGAGATACCCAGTAAGGGACCATCTCACAGGGAAAACCAGGACGGGTTCCCCAGCGGTCTTCAGCGCCAGGATACTCCGACAGGAGTGATAGTGCGCTTTACAAGTACACACACATTTACATTTACATGGATGGGCGGTGTGATCCGTCAGGCGTCTCGGAGGAAGCTCGTCATCAGCTGGTACTGTGGAAGAGGATTTCCCTTCAAGGCTGTCAAGGAGGAAGGCTTGCAGAAAGAGGGGGGGCGGGGAGAAGGAGAGAGGGGCAGTGGGCAAGGGAGTAGAGGAGGGGGAAATGAAAGGCGTAGAAAATCAGAACAACCAAAACTACAATCAAGTGCACTTCTAATAGCTTAAGGCAGCGTGTCTAAAGGCCCGGAAAAAAAACTCTAGTCAGCGGGTCTAGAACCGAGGAGTCGCCAGGCCTCAGGGTTGACGGATGGGTGGATAGGCGAGTGGAGAAGGTGAGCGTCCGGAGGAGGGGTGCTGGAGAGATGCCGGGTCGGGGATAGGGGAATTATGGGCTGGACTTCAGCAGATAATTAAGGATGCTAACTAATAATGAAGGGAGCCAGATCACCATATCAGGCCGGGAGAAGCCCCGGTGGAGGAAGAAAGGTTCCGGGGGATAGGGGGCAAGGGGAGGGGGAGGGAACAAGGCGTGAGGTGGAAGAGAGGGAAGGATTGTGCATACAGCAATGGGGCTCACGGGATGGTGTGCAGGGGGGGCACTTCTAACAGGGAGGCCACAACAGTAGCAGTATTAACAGTAAAGAGCAAACTATCAGCAAGTCAACAGTAACAATAGAAAGGCCCACTATACTCAGCCAGCAGGCCGGGAGGGTCCAAGTGTCCCCTACTGGGTGGCCGGCATCAGAGCCATCAGTCAGCCGGGGGGTAGGCTTCAGTGATGAGCAAGATATATTACGGCCCTTGTCTTGTGTTTGCTCCACCACTGCCTTGCATGCCTTCTCTTTGCCACTCTGCATAAGGTGTGCTTTGTCCTGCTGTCAGGGTGCACCGGGCTGCTTGTTCATGCTCCCTGAGGACAAGTGATCCAGTCTGAGGCCAGGGAGGCATGGAGAGGTGTCCATGGTGCTCTTGTGTGGGCCATCCAGGCAGGCTCAGAGTGCTTTCGGATTGAAGAAGTTCTTGGATTTGACGTCAAATGTTATCCACATCCACACTGGTTCAAAGAGGCCGAACTTGATGCCCCACTTCTAGAGCTGCGGACAAAGAGCAAGGAAGGCTCTGTGCCTTTCGCCCTTCTCCCTGGCAAGGAAGGCTTTGTGCCTGTCGCCCGTCTCCCTGGAGAAATCAGCAGTGATTTGGATCTTGTGACCTTCAAAATCATAGGGCCCATGCCCTCGCTCTACAGGTTCACCATGCCTGAGAAGGCAGGCTAAGATGGGTCTCGCTCCCATGATGCCAGTGGCCTGAGCGGCAGGATTCCATCAGCGCTCTTCATTTCCAGTGGGGGTGAAAAAGTGATCCCAGTGAGGGTGGGGAGGAAGTTGCGGAGGAAGCCCCTGACCCTTCACCTTCTCCAGGGTGCTAAAGAAGGGGACATTTTTCCTACGGCTACGGTCCTCGAGGCCAATTATTGTATCATTGTCTGTGTTCGGGAGGAGTTCCTCTCTGGCTTCGAGAGAGGTCAAGTGGTGGCCCAGATTCTCCACTATGTCATGAAAGCCAGAGATCTCTGTACGGATCAACATAGTCTCCGCCGTCAAATCAGTCATTTCATTTATTTATTTATGCATTTTTATAAAGCGCGGACTTTACCCGCAGGTGTCGGAGCGCTGTACAATAGAACCAGTTACGTTACATGAGAGAAATGTTACAAAATAGAACGTACAAAAATAGCAGGACACAGAATCAAACACAGCAGGCAAGGAATGTACAAAAAATAAATAAATATAACAAATTTACAATGACTAACAAACTTGCTGGCGGGGTCTGAGAATGAAGGAATTAGTTCTGAAAGTGTCTTTGGAATAGAAGAGATTTGAGGTCCGCTTTGAAGATCCGGATGGAGGTAGTGGCATGGAGCAAAGGAGGAAGCGAGTTCCAGATTCTCACCGTATTACCGGAGAACGATTGAGCCATCAATATTTCCCTTATGAAGAAGGGGGTTAAAGCAGGAACTTTTCCGCATTCTGGGAAGGTCTCAAGCCTCCGGACAATTTCAGTTTATTCGCCAGATAGCGAGGGGAGGAAGAGTGCAAGGCTTTGTGGGTGATGCAAGCCGTTTTGTAAATAGCTCTAGCCTCGATGGGAAGCCATCAGAGAGAAGACAGGATAGGAGTGATGTGGTCACTTCGTTTGGACCCTGAAATGAAGTGAGCTGCTGAATGGAGGACCGATTTAGGGGGGAGAGGTGAGATTTGGGAAGGCCAGTCAGAAGAGAATTACAATAATCCAGTCTAGAGAGAACGAGCGATTGGACCAAAGGGTTTAGGTCTTTCTCCGGGAAGAACCGACTAATCACCCCCAGAAGGCGCAGCTGATAACATGCGTTCTTGGCAATGGAGTTGATGTGTGAGATTAGGTTGAGTCTTTTGTCAAGTATGACACCTAGGGATTTAGCGCAGTCGACAATGATGGGTTTACTGTTGAGTAAGTTCAGCTGATCCATCCAGGATTGAACAGGAGGCGGGGAGAGAGAGGTAGATAGGAGGAGGAATTCAGTTTTGGAGGGATTGAGAATGAGTTGGTGAACTAACATCCAGTTGTGAATAGAGTCGAGAGTAGAGTTGAGTAGTGAGAGATCTTGTGAGGAAGACACCTTGAGGTAGATTTGGGTGTCATCTGCATAGAGATGGTAGAGGATTCCAGATTTCCTTAGGAGGTTCCCTAATGGTTCCAGATAGAGATTGAACAGAGTGCAAGTCCAATGCTGTCAGCCAGTGCCCCACAGATGTTAATTCCTTGAGTATCAGGTCCATGGTGGTTTCCGAGGAGTTCAATGAGCAGGGGCTGGTGGTTTGGGTTGAGAGACCACTTCCATGAGCAGCAGCTGCCGTGTCGTTTTGCCTGAAGCCATTGCGGACACAGTAGGAACCGGCAGTGGTTGAGGGTGAGTGGTCAATCCAAGCGTGGCCCCTACTATCCAGCTCGGATGGACATTGATGGGGCAGTGACTCCAAAGCAAAGGGGAATGGAAGGCTCCCACACAACTGGAAAGTGGTCAGCTCTGGGGGCGGAAGGTTCCTAGTGGGTTAGGACTAGGCAGGGGCTCTGAAGCGCCTTGCCTAGGTCAGACATGAAGAAGACAGTGAGTGATAGGCCGCAAGTGCCATGGCCCCTTCAATGTGGTTGGGATCCACCCAGTACACCGACAATGACATGCAGCCCGCAGGTCAGTGAAGACTGTAGATCCAGGCCCCCAGGCTGCCCATGCCCCAGCAATAAGAGGTCCGCCGATCCACTGGTCCTTGGAGCGGGTGGGGCAGAGTATGGTGTAGATGTCCCCAGATCCGATGGAATGGCCGTGGGCTCCAGCGATGGCAGCAGGTGGCAGGAGGGGTACTTGGCAAGTATGCTGTGAGTGCCAGTCCCGTTTGAATAACCACGGGTGCCCATTGAAGGCAAAGGATGTCACATAGCTCACACCCCATACAGGAAGAGGACCACTGCAGATGCCTTCAAGGCTGTTGGAAGGGCCGCGGAATCCCAGCAATGGCAGTTGGAGGTGCAGCAGAGCACCAGGGTAAAAGGCGGCCAGATGCAACGGTAGCCAGACTCGTGTGTCCCCACTGTGACTCTCCGAAGTGTCAACTCTGTTCAGCATATCACTGACGAAGGCCCCTTGTTCCAGTGCTCTATACCTTGCAATCTTTCCCAAATGTAGAAAGTGACGTATAAATTTGATGTCACTGCAGCAACTTCCCTAATAGTGCTCTGCAGCAGAGAAACTTGCCCAGACATATTCATTTTTAAACACTGCTGTTAATATGTTAGTTTGGTAACTCAACACTTAGGTATCAAAAATGTCTGTGAACATTCACCAACCTGCAAAGCATCATTGGTCTGAATAATTCAGAATTGTATCATTTTCTGAACGTAAAAGTAAAAGTATTGCTTTGTATAAAGGCACCATTGAATGGCTACCATTCTCTCCCTTCCCTAATTATGAAATGTCTTAGAGGAGGCCAAGTAGTCTCAAAAACGTACTTGTGATTACCTCTGCTGGTAGAGGAGCGCCCGCTGGTGCTACAGGTTCTTGAGGCGGGTGGCGCAGAATATGGCGCAGATGCCTTCAGAGCTGTTGTAAGGGCTGAAGGATCCAGCAATTGCAGTTGGCAGCAGGAGGTCGTTGGCTTAAGGAGTCACCTGGGCAGTGTGGCAATTAAAGACCACCAAGAACTGGTGCCTTACCTCCTCAGGGCTTCCCAGCGCAGCAGAGCACCTGAATCAGGTGGTCATCTGCAACGGCAGCCAGACTCACGCATGGATATTCCCATGCAACCACCAATGGGTTTTGATGCAAATCCCCATCTACAAACATTGATAGACAAAAAACTGCATAAAAATCTTACAACTCTTTAAGGCAGTGGCAACGAGGAGAAATGTTTCAATTTCTCCACATTTTTCCAACTTTGCCTGTGTGCTGAATTGTACAGCACAGATACAAAGTTGGAAAAACCTTAAAGCATAGTTTTTATACTGGAAGTGACCCCTTCCAGTACAATTCCTATGCTTCCGAGAATTCACACGCCCTGCACTATGACTCAGGGGTGTGTGCGTTGTCTGCCAAAAGTACACCAGAGCAAAAGGAGAGAAAAAAAAAATCACCATATTTTATAGATAGGATGCAACTTTGGTGCTGCTTTGCCTGGCGCTATAGAATAATAAATCTGGACCTCAATCTCATACAATCTCACTCACTACCTGTCACTGACTAACTCCGTTTCTCACACACACACACACACGTTTACACATACAGACAGGCTCAGATATCCACATGCTCTTTCTCACATAAACACACTCACAACATACATGTCAACCATTTTTACTAACTACAGCTGCCACCAAAGGTCCTGGTTCCGCTAAATGTGCTCCATTTTTCATACACTAATAATGAATAATAGAATATTATTCACCATTAGTATAATGAAAAACTGGCATCAAATAAGGAATGCAGAGCTGCACCTTTGCTCTTGGCACTGAATTTGCCACCTTTGAGGCCAGGCATTGCAAAGGCAGAGCAGGAGTTGCAAGGAGCAAGCCAGTGGTCGTAGCTGCAACCCCTGGCGACCCCTAAATGAGGTCATGAATACAAAATTAAATAAAGCTTGTGAAATATAAGCAGGAACAACATGGATTTCTTTAACTTTTTTCACATCCATTGTTATCGACCAGTGTTTCTTCATGGAACATTAAGGACAAATCCTGGGCTCCAAGGGCACCCATTTCAATGTCAGTTTTAAATTACAGTGGGGACGCTGCTATGGTTTAGAACTGCAGATCTGTCCATCACTGCCGGCCGACCGGGCCTAATTTTCAAGAGGGAGTAGGGAATCCCTGCAAGTTCACTGTGTGAATGCAACTGCCAGAGAGAGCGTCATGTGCAGCACCGTTTTATATGTGTTCGATAGTGTTAATATGCATTACAGGCCTGGATGCACGTCGACATGGCCCTTGTTTGTGTAATAAGGGTGTATTGTGTGTATTCAGCTAGCATAAGTACACCAGGCCTGACCATCAGGTCTCAGAATAAAAGGAAATGTTCTTGCTTCGTATTTCACAAGCTGGCAGAACGTTTAGAGCTTGATTATGAATGGGTTGTTTAATTCCAACCCCTCCGTAAACCCCTGTTTACGCATGGGTCGGCATTACGAGCAAAAGGACTGGAATTTAAAAGGGGATATATGTATGTTATTTACTAGACATGCAGATTTTGGTGCGTTAAACACCAAAATCCACATGTTATTCCCCACAAACTCGTAATAGGTGCTATTTATCGCATCCAAAAAATAACGTACCCTGTGGTATCATTATTTATTAGATGTTGTTTGACTTGGCCATTTCTGCAGGGTCATTTCCAAACGTTTTGCCTTTGCCCTCCACTTTTTGTTGTTGAATTTGTTTTTGTTGGCCTTAGGACTCTGTGCACATTACTACTGCTAGCCAGTGCTAAAATGCTTGTGCTCTCTGCTTGAAATATGATAACATTGGATTATACCGAACTGGCATAATAATTTACCTCCAAATCCCTAGTAATTTACCTGTATGTCCCTAGTAAAGGGGCACTACATGTGCCCAGGGCCTGTAAATTAAACGCTACTAGCGGGTCTGAAGCACTGACTGTGCCACCCACCTAAGTAGCCCTTTAAACAAGTCTCATGTTTGCAATTGCGGAGCCATTGTGGGTGCAGTTTTAAAGGGCAATTTCTATCCCACAAAATACATCTTTTGTCAAACCCAAACCTTCTTTTTTAATACACATAAGTGACCCCCTAGGACAGCGGGCAGGGTGCAATATATTTAAAATGTAGGACATGTATTTTTAAGTTTTACATGTCCTGGTAGTGAAACACTCCTTTCTTTGTTATTCACTACGGCAAGGCATAGCTCTCCTATAGGATAACATTGGAGTTACCATACTACAATTGAGAAGTGTAATTTCCAAATAGGAAGAGATAACCAGTTCATGTCTGGGGTCTCTGGAATCACAATATAAAATCCTAACTTATGGTGGAGTTGGATTTTAAACTGCAAACTTTTATAAAGTTGGCCATTTGGTGCCTGCAGCCTGCCGCTTGTCACATGAGCTGACAGTTGGGCTTTGGGCATTCCTCCTAGACAGCCACACACAATAGGGAACTTAGGTGTGACTGGATGTGCAATCACAGGCAGGATTGGTGGGAGTAGCTGAGCCCAGCCCCACTTACACTCGAATAGGCTGTGTCCTGTCTCCACCCAAAGGGCTGCATACCCCCTGTAGTTAGCCTTGAACCAGGGCCAGGAAGGCAGGGCATCTGTGCACCTCAAGGCATGCTTCTAGAAGCTTCTCCCCACTTCAAAGGCACAACTGTGTATAAAAGAACAACCTCAGACTGCAGCTCTTCAGTACACTTCTGAACCTGTAGATACCCTGCCAGGAAGAAGGACTGCCACTCTGCTGGACTCCTGCTCTATAGAAACTGCTGCCCTGCTGCACTCTTGCTTGGGGAAAAAGAACTAGACCTGCACCTTCCTCTTGAACCCAGGACCCCAGAGTGACTGAAAGGGCTAGTCTGTTGACCTCCTGACCTGAGCCTGAGGGACATAAAAGGCTCCACAACCAGCTACTGGTTCCAGCTGCAGCAAGTTCTTGGCCACAAAGTGGTGCCTCAGGTCCTGGACCTTTGTGTGGGTCAGGGGCTGCTAAATCAAGCTTTTGGGCTCTCGGTGACCGCGAACAGGCCTGTTTGCAGTGACACTGCGCCGCAAGCACAGAAAATCAGTGCAAGCTGCCTGCAGCCCATCTCTTCGCACAGGAAACATTGATTGCAAGCGGAGGGTCGCCAACACAAAGCTCCAGTCTGTCCGTGATGCAGGCCTGCTCTTCGCGCCACACCGAACACCGTCCGCAATGCTCTACTTGCTTCCATTAACCCTCTTCAATGCGAAAAGGATTCTTGGCACTCAAATTGTGAAGGTAAACTTTAAGCTTGACCAATCTGGGACTGTACCCAACCCGCGCTCCATCACAGTCGGCTGAACCTTTGACCCCATCCACCGCAACCACATAACCGCAGTTGGCACTTTATACTTTTAGGTGCCATTTTACCAATTGTTCTTTAAAAAAATCATAATCCCAGTTCTACTGAATGGATTTTTGTCCTTTTGGTCTTATTTTGTTTATTATATTGAGCTCTATTTTTCCAACCTGGTATAGGATCTTTTTGAGTGGTGTTTTCACTGTTTTACTGTTTGAAGTGTTGCACAAGTACTTTCCACATATTCTCTTAATTAAGCCCGACTGCTCTGTGCCAAGCTACCAGCAGGTTGAGCACAGGTTAATTTTGGATTGCTTGTGCTTTACGCCGACAGGGAGTGTGGTTGCTGCTTGAACTAGGCTCAGACTCCAGTCAACCAGGAAACCAGTTTCTTAAAGATGTGCTAAATAACACCTACACTCGTAATCAGGGCCTTAGGGTGTGAAAAATTGCCACTCCTCTATATCACTGTTTTAGCTGGTGGTGGTGGGGTTTTCAGTTTCTTTACTAGATGCTAACGGTGGCTGTAGCTGCAATGTAAACCTTCCCCAAAATTTGAGTTTATAAATTTAATACGGTTTGTGTCTGTGCTAATGGGGTGCACAAATCATTAAATAAGCAAATACTTCTGTGCTCCGGAAAAGCTTCAAATTAGTGCATCGTTTCCAACTTGGAGTTGAAAACACTGGATTCCAAGTGAGATCCCAAGTGAGTAGGCCCCCACCTGCTTCACGGAAATACCAAGAAAGTAAAGGTATGTACACTTTTTCCAATTATGGCAGGCCAGAGAGAGAGAGAAAGAGCAGTTCCTGGGAGGCTTGCTGTCTATCAGGACACTTAGCTAAAGACCCTTGGATTGTACTTGATCCAGCAACTAATTAAACTGTAACATGATGTCACAAGTCAAACAGGAAGATTTTAGATTTACTGTTAAAAATGTGATGGACAATATTTGAGGGAGGCATAGTTTGTTCACACTAATAATACTCGTTCTCACTGATTTATTATGATTATAATTCACATGACTTACATATGTTTTGCACATAATAAAGACTTAATCACCTTGGAATACCAAGTTTCTTTGTGTGTACCGACTCTCGGGTTTCATTTTTGGGTTCCTTATGTATACTCTGCATCTGACAAGATCCCCTCACGCCCCTAAGTACACTTCAGAGAAGGCGACTGGACATTCCAGTCAGTTTTCCTATTCTCTGCAGAGGCACAAGATGTCTCTGTGAATGATTGGAATGTACTGGTGGTTTCATGACAGGTAAGTAGAACTCACCTGTCCCTCTCAAAGGGCATCTAGGTTGGGGGGGGGGGTCAGGGGTCAGTATCTTTATGCCACTTCCTTGCCGGCACAACATTAGTGCACCTACTGAAAGTCTCTTTGCTTTTGATCCCACATGATTAACAGAATGGAAACTAAGTTTTCTTATTTGTATGTGACCATGCAAATGAGGGAACCCCCGCTTGAGATGGGACAGTTGAATGGGCGAGAGTGCAAGCTACACTACAGAATGCGTTGCTCAGATGTCTGAGACCACTTTTGCAATATGGTGGGGCAAAATTGGGCACAAATGTCAGTTACAACAACTTTTATGATATGGCCTCTAGAGCGAAATGCCACAATTCTGCACCTTCATGCACCACAGGTACCAGCAACAGACTTTGTAAGGCCATTAATGATGGCACCAAATCAGGCACTTGGCTTAGAACGCCTCCTACCCCGTACACTTACCCAACCCTAAACCATTTAAAAATTCTTAATAACCATTCGGCCGCCAACCCTTACCTATTCCTGAACCCTAAAATCCTCTTACTGCCTCATACCTTTAAACATCCCTAATTCATAAAAAAAACATAAAACCCATAATAACCTGTCCCTGAACTACTCCATACACTTACTCATCCCTGAACGCTATAACCCTTCAGTAACCTGTTCCATTACCCATCCCTGAACCGTAAAAACCCTTTACCCATCTGTGAACCCTAAAAAACCCTTACTACCCCTTACCCATCTATGAACCCTAAAACCCCCCTCGCTACCTCGTACCCTTACCCATCCCTGAATCTTAAAATATCGTGTTACCCTGTAAACTTACCCATCCTTGAACTCTAAAAAACACACTGTAAAACCCTTACTATCCTGTACCCTTACCTGTCCTTAAACACGAAAAAACCCTACCGCCCAAAACCTTGCCCATCCCATAACCCTAAAATCCCCATTTTGTTTTAATACAATAATTATGGATTTAAGAAAAAATAATTGTGCGGGCAAGTACCACAAAAAAACAGGGCTTCGTGGTACCCATGCGTGGTAAACGAAGGTGTAGTAACGTCCCGATGGGGTAAAGACAACTTGATAAAGAGTGCATACCCACTTATTTATTTTGTAAATATGTTTATTTTAGGATCACTCCTCAAACCAGATAATCAGCCTCATATGTCACATGTACATAACATTTGCACACCATAGCTCGCCAGGTTCTGCACCCGCTGCAGAGACCTTTATACTATACATGCGTGAAGGTTGAATCCATGGGCAAAATGACGTTTTGCACCTGCCTTTTCCATAAGTTCTCAAGCCTGCTCCAGCGTCTCATGTCATTTGAAAGGACATTGAGGGGGCGCGTCAGGCTGACGCTTCCTAGCCTTTCTCCACCATAAATAACCAGACTGCACATTCTTTCGATTTTCAGAGGCTACACATTCCCAGCTCCCCAGGGGCCTACTTAAATATTTTTCTTCTGCTTCCAAAGCCTAATCTCTAAGCATCTCTTCGTTTCCGCAGACAATTTACACCTCTGAGGTGTATTATTTCCCCCCAGTTTTTGTGAATGTCAGAATTCTCTTTTTTCATATTTAAGCAGTTGAATTTCAAACAGGGACTGCACACTGTGCTTCTGCCCGTGGGCAGACGTTTCTGCTTCAGCGGTGAGATTGACATTCACGTTCGTTATTTTCGGTGCCGCTTGTCAGCAGTTGCATTTGTTTGCATTTTTGTTTACATGTTTCAGATTTTTTTCTTCACTTTCCACACTCTGAGAGAATGAATGAGTCCACGCAGGCTGTAGTTGAAACATATACAAAAGTACAGTAGGCATAGTAACCCTACGGTAAAGCAAGACCACAAGGCAAGCCAATTAAGACATAACTGTCATTCAGTTTATTTGTTTTAATATTTTTTTTTTTTATGTTTCCGTCGAAGCAACCTCCGGTTTAATTTCGAATGTATCGGGCTGACTGGACCCCGTTCTTTCTACTCCAAATAGTAAAATGATACTGAAATGTTTAACTGGTTACACCTTTCCTTAATGGACTCCCCTATGTTTATCGATTGGTATGCACTGATGACACCCTTTCCTCCACCTACTAAACCCATCGGCGTGCACGGTGGGAGAGGGCAGCCAGACCAGACATGCAGGCTGGTTGAGTCTGCCTATCCCGCATAACTTGGGAACGTTTTGGTGGAGAAGTCTAGTATATGAGGTAGAGAATCGTGCCTGCGAATGCGCATGGGCACAGGCAGTGACAGGGGTCTTAGGTGCCTTCATGGGTGCTAGTAGCTATCAACGGTGCAGCAGGATTAGTGGCCGTGTGCCCAAAGATTAGTGACCGATGTAGAGAGTAACCCAGCCTTTGCACAACTATGTTGCACCCTGTAACACTCCTCGGGCGGGCTCGCCCAGAGGAAATAAATAAAGGGGCTGGAGACCGTTCGGGGTCTTCGCCCCACACCTAGTATATCTGTGTGGTGTGTGTTTGTATGCCGTCTCTGTTAGGCCCTCCAGCACAAGAGGGGACAGTCCACAAAGGAGACCTGACCCTCTACACCGGCGACAAGGATGGGATTTGGTCCTGTTCCTCCAGGGTACTCGAGGGGTGCCATTTCCCGGGGCTCAGTGCAACAGGGTTTCAACTGGAGTTGCTCCATCTACTCTCTCTGGAACGCGACCCTCTCCGCCTGGAGAAGGGGAGGCCACCAGATCAGTGAATATCTGCTTCCGTCTCAGGATTGATGTTCCACTCCCTTCCTGGTCAGGGTCCGAGCACCTTTTTGAACCAGGACACGTTCCTGGTCACCATTGGTGCCACTACCCAACCAGAGGGTTGTTATGCCTGATTGCCCAAGGGTCCGTGGTACTCTAGTTATGCTACTGTGCGACCCTACCAGCATGTGGATGGTTAGGTGCAGAAGGAGAGAAGCACTCCATGAATCACTGGTGACCCGGTCCCACTTCAACCCGAGGCGAGGTGGGAGAAATGAAGGATGAGAAGGAAGAAAATCTTTCTCAAGTTTTAAGTGGTGTGACGAACAGTCTATAGTGCTGAACCTTGGACGTGTGGTCCCCTGCCTCCAAAAGGATTGTCGCAAGTCAGCTGAACGGAGAAAATATAGCAAAAGCAGGCTCCAAGTTGCACACCAGATTGTCTGCAATCTCAGAGGAATAATCCTTGATTATCCATGCAAGCTTTGAGTGTTATGCTTATATCTTGGATCTATGTTCTTTCCAAGATCTGCAGCCAGTGTAAAGAGGTGACTGATCTTGACATGAGGTTCAAAATACAAGTCTAACTATATGAATCCTTTACTTCAAGAATGGCTTTGGCCAGAAGCCAACCTATGCAGTTTGCTGTGGTCAACGTGGGACATTACGACCACCAAGATAAGGAAGGTTTTGTGTGAGAGCTGAATGTAGACAGTCAAGACATCCAGCCACAGAGAGCAAAGAGAATGCCAATACTGGGTGTATAAAGGGGAGCTGAAAGGGATTCAAGAAGTCCCAAGTTGTGAGCTTTCTCTGCTAGCCCTGGAGAAGGTCCCATGAGTCCAGCCATTTGAGATGCAGATAGGTTGGGTCGAAGGGCCCATGATCAGGATTTCTCTGCTCGATCCATTCAGGAAAATCCAAGATTGATGCGTCCGACATTGAATGTGATTAAAACAGGTTCCTACCTGATGCCTGACATTAAAACTCCTATGAAGGACAATGTGTGAATGTATTTTTTAAAAAGATTGCTGACGGAGCAGTACGTCACGGTGGCGGTTTTGGAGGGAGATGGACATAGTTTTACTAAGTGTTTTACCATTGTGCAGTAAATCGTTGAACCAGTGCAGGGCTCTCCCTCATATTTCTATTTGGGAGATACCTTATCTTGATTGTTTTAATGAATATGGAGGCTAAGAATATCGATACAAGAATATTGTGTTTAAAATATCGAAAGGTGCATATGAAGGAAGTATAGATTTACTAGCCCTAACACTATATATATATATATATATACACATATATATATATACACACACACACACATACAGTCAAGGTACATATATGGGGAGTTAGGGATAGAAAATCTATACTTACTTATCTTATGCCAATCTGGATTCAATATTTTGTCCTTGATATTTGTGTACCTCGATGATCTAGCTTCGATATTTAGGGGGCCTATCCCTTATCTCCAATACATCTAGGAAAACGGCATTCAGGGATAATCATAAGAAAAGCATACCAAGGCTTGCAGCAAACTATGATCTTACAGAGTCCACAAACCTAATGAGCTAAACATACTGAGGCTGAGTGAACAAGGGAAGAGATTCTCAACTGGAGGAGGTGCCTCAACATAGACAACCATGGCGCCTAGATGACGTAAAATAAAAATTTAAAAAACGTAAACTTCTCATCATAGCCGCAGAAAGTGTGGATATTCGAACTCTGTGGGGACTGTCATCTTTTTAGGTCGGGTCTGGGCAGCGCATAGGCTGCTCTGCGATGCATGCTGTATTGAGGTAGGGACTTGAAGCTCTGCCCATGAACCGGCTTTCAATTGGCTCCTGTTACTGTCCTTGCGAAATGGTTGCTCTTCGTTTCTGAATAGGTTTGTTAGTCCCTCCTTGGTACCACCTTGTCTGTATTTGTAACCTCCCATAACAACTGGACCGTTTACTTGTCTTCTTACACGATCTGCTTTATCTTGGCTGTGAGCACTATTTTGTTCAATGATTTGCCCCTATTCCACCCAGTACGTACCAGCATGCCGCCCACTTTTATTTTAATTACTAATGGCGGTTCGCTTTAACTATAGCGGCTGCGTTTCTTTATTCATTTATTTTAGCAGGGCGGTCCGCTTTAAGTATAGCGGCCGCACTTATTTATTTAAAACTTTTTTGTTTGCTAACAGCCATGCGCACTTTCACGTTAATGGAGGTGGCTCCCCCTTTTCTAGACAAGCTGTGTCTAAAGAAAGCTGCGCAGCCGCTACTTAAGTGAAAGTGTGGCATAGGGCGCTTTTTTTAAAAAAAAGCATTTGTTGGTCAACTTGACAAACAGATGTTATTTTGTGTCAAAGCCCCCATGCCGCGGTTTCACCTTAATGGTGGCCACGCCCCTTTCTTTAGACGCGGCTTGTCTAAAGAAAGGGGCTGGCCTCCATTAACATGGAAGTGCAGCATTTGGCGCTTTGACACAAAAAATATTTGCATTGCAATAGGTCTCGCATTTGCGAGAGTTTGAGCTATTGGCATTGTAAATGCCAATAGCTCAAACTCTCATAAATGCGAGACCTATTGAATTGCAAATGCTTGTTTAGCTTTAGTGATCTCAAACGAAAAGTACTAAATGGAGACAACAAACAAAACTCTTAAAAAGTGTTGCGGGCCGGACTGGGAACCCAAAGCAGCCCTGGCAATTTTCTCGGACCAGCCCCTGGGGAAGCACTGCCAGGCCCCGGGAGGCTGGAAACACTCGCTTGCTGCTTTTGTTACTGGGGGCCGATATTGCAGCACTTCTGCAAAATTGGCCCCCTCCACTGCAAGACCAGCCCCCACCCTTCCAGCCTCCCGGTGAAACGCCCGATGCCCGGTATGGCCGGTCCGGCCCTATCAGCCTAAAACATACTATAATGAATCTAAAAGGTGCAAAAATCACAAATGTGTTTCAACCCCATTTGGTGCTTTTCTGTATGATGTTTCGGATAGGCTTCTGGATCATTAATGCATAAGGGATGGTTTAAAGAAAAAATCCATATTACGTAGGAGGAAAGGAAAAATAAAATTCATACTAACATACAGGTCAACTGAAATATTCCTAGTGGTCATCGACAGCCCACTGACTAGCTCTTCATCAGATGTTCACACCACTTTAGGGTGCAGCCTTTCTTGTGAAACAGAACTTTACTCTGCATCGTTCTGTTGACATACTCCCAGGGCCAGAAGCATGAACAGCGACATGTCTGTTCCTCTTTACCACACATAGCTCCTAGGATCTCCCAACACTGACGTGTGGTTTGACCCTTTTCTAATGAACTATATTTGCAGAACTTTTGACCTCATTTTTTCTCAATTTCTACTCGTAACCTGTAAACGAAGGGGCCTGCGCCCCGAGGAAGCAGCCTGCCATACAGACAGACAGACACGCCATGGGACGGAGGGGTTACTCAGAAGTCCTCCTCAGGAACCGGCCCTAGGTAAGGATGCCAAGGCATACTCTCACAGCAACCTAAGTTTGTACACAGGCCACACAATACCCGGGTTAGGGAGCGAAGCGGACGAGGCTAACCCCACTGTGGGAGAGCACAGCCCTAGGAGAAGTGGGGCGACTGGAAAGATTCACAAACTGGAATATGGTAGGAATTCCCGCCCTAGGAGGCATCTGGAGCAAGGGCGGCCTGATGTCCTTCGAGATGCGTAGGCTGGAATACCAAATGGCAGCAACAGAAGTGTTATGATACCTATAAATGAGGCACATGCTAGCAGCCACTATCCGCAAAGACACAACAATGGAGGAATCCTCACCACTGAAAGAAAGGGTACTAGGGGAACAGCTAAACAAAAGTCAATCTCCCTGATGTACAAGCAAATTATGTACAATTCGCCAGATGTGATGGGCAAGCTTAGAACAGACTGGGAGAGGGACGTGGGCGCACTTGAGGACGGGGTGTGAGAGGAGACACTAAGCCTCATGAGAGATTGCTATACGAACCAAGCTACGGATATTGCACCAATCATACTACACGAGAACGGTCCAACACAAGAAAGGGAGGGTTAGCTCCAACAAATGTGTACAGGGATGCGATGGAGTAGTAGACTTCATGCATACCATTTGGTCCTGTGTGAAGCTTCAGTGCTATTGGGAGGAGGCGAGGGATAGCTTGTACACAACGACTGGCACAAAACAAGCTAGCTCGGTCAAAATGCAGATCCTTAATGTGCCGGGCGATGAACGCCCATTGAAGTATACCAAGCTTCCACTGATGTTGCGTCTTTCCTTGGTTAAGAGGAATACTGCACGGAGCAGGGGAGCATGTGACACACCAGATGTTAAATCTTGGGTGGAAAACATGGACTGGTGAAGTCTACAAAGAAAATAAGATGCTCAAAAAAATAGGAGAGGGCTTGGACTCCCTGGCAATGATACAGGTACAAATGCAAATCTGTGAACAATAAAAGAAGAACATAGTGGTAGGAGATAGGAGGGTGGGTAAGCTTGGGAAGAGGAGATAAGGGGGTTCAAGGAGGAGCAAGCAAAAAAGAACTGGTTGCAGGGAGAATTTATATCCTGTCAAACACTGAGGCAATAGTGGCTGTCTATGGTTTATGTATCAGAAAAATCAATGAAAATATATAGATATTTCTAAATTTTGCTTAATTTTTTTCTGCCTAAGACAGTCTGTCCTTTGTTTATAAGGCGAACTGCTGCAGACCTGAGTAGGTTCTTTATTTCGCTTCTGACTTCTGTCTCCTATGAGATTGTCTGTCTCACCGTCAAAAAATGTACTCACTAGAGAGGGAGACAAGTTGGCAGTACAGTCTGCCACTCTGAGTGTTTGTTTTGTCTGTCATCTGATGCACTCAACAGGTAAGTGTGGATTTTGTTAAGCAATGACTTTGAGGGTTCTCAGGTAAAGAGATACCTGGATCCTGGCACGCCATCTGAAGTAGTTCACGACCTAGGCAGCCTTCCAGCTAGCTCTTCCTACCGTGGTGCACAGCACCGAGTCGCTTTCCCTGGTCATGGTCCCTGGCAAAAAGCAGACAGTGGGCAGATGAACAGCACTCCTCAGAGTACCTCAGAGTTGCTTCTCAGGGTGGCCTTATTGAGACCTAAACTCCCCACTCCAACACTCCTTACAGCAGTGGTTTTCAACATTGATCCACAATGATGGATTTTCAGGATATTACCACATGATACATTTTATTACAATGAATCTTAATCAAATTAATTTAATTAGTCAATAGTTACTCCTAATATGTGGCATGGATATACCTCTCTTGGAAAATGCTGGACAGGGCTGCCATAGGAGGTTCATCCCAGCCAGTGATGAGTTTCTCTTTAAACAAGCTAAGTCACCACAGCTGCCAATGTTTCTCCATACCTCGTGGTGAGCTTATGTCCTTCTTAGGCCTGCTAATGCTTGTCTACATTGACAAGAGACTTTCTTGAAGTTGAAGATGCTCTTTCGGCATCCAAATTCTTTGGGGGGAGCATGCTATGGCGAAATTATAGATGTCTTCAACAGCGAGGATGCTCGGTCTACGATGAACTCTGCTCAACCTGTGGCTGCTCTTTCGATGTTAATGCTCCTCAACATTGAGGAGCTGCAGCATGAAGCCCAGAATTTTCTTTCAGTCCGGAAAGGGAAAATCTACCTGCAGTCTCTAAGTACATCAGTTGTCTTAACAACTGAGCCCTAAGGACCGCAGCCCCATATGATGATCATCAGGAAATGCACAAAGAGAAACACATTTGAATAATACTTCTCAAATTGCTGTGAGGGAGATATTTACCATCTGAAAGATCATAATCATTCCAGGACCTGACGATCTTACAAAGAGCTACCAAGATACTTGATATTTCGCTAACGCTTGGTCCAGTGTTATCTTATGCAGCACCTTTCTCATATAAAAAGTCAAACTTAAACCCAGAAATTCTGTAAAACTTTGCGCCTGTAGCATCTGAGATATCCTACAGCATGTTGTAAAAGCACAACTGAAAGAGTTGCTGAAGAAAACAAGTGTCTATACAGTCATTTATTACTACGCCGCCAACTGCAATGGCTATCCCACTGGACGGCTGGTAGAAATTTGCAGGAAGTTGGCTACTCAACTAGGGACCTGGACCGGGGCACACTAAATGCCCTGCTCCTACCTAAAGCTAAGATTCCCGCTGACAGTCCGCCCCTCCTGAAGACTGCGTTATTATGCTGGAAGAGAGCATTGTCCTATACCTCTACAGCGACCCCATACTCCCCGAACATTCCTTTATTGGGTATCCCCACACCACAGGGAACACTCACAAGCAACAGGATTCGCGACTGGGTGGTGACCGGAGTGGAAGATGTTGTGGCTTTTTTCGGAGATGGGGCTCTGCTGGATCACGAATCCTTCTTACAGGCCACAGGTGCACCCGCACATTCATGCCTATTATATGCTGCGGTCTCTTATTACATTAAAAACACTTGGGGCCCGCTGCGTACTGAACCCCCACAACATACTCTGGTCCACCTCTTACATTATATGGGGAATGGAGGACACTTAGTCAGATGGCTATATACGGGTATACAACCACATGCCACTGTCACACTTGTATCCCTTAGAACAAAATGGTCCGAGGACTCCACTACTGAAATCTCGGATAAAGTATGGAAGTGTATACTTGAACACCCCAAAAGAGTGTCCCGTAATGCCAAATTTAAATTTATACAAACAATGGTTCTACACAGGGTATATCTCACCCCTCACAGGATACATTGTATGTTCCCCGAGGCTCTCCATAGCTGCCCTCGTTGTAAAGGAGACGAGGAGGACTTCCTTCACATGCTGTGGTCATGCCCCGCCTCCGGGACTACTGGAAGGAAGTCCGTAGATACCTGGATGAGGTCACGCATATTCCCATTGCAGATAACGTTCTGGACTGCCTCATGGGCCTCCGCAGACGCACACTGAAGGTACAACTGAGATTTATAGATCTGGCCCTCATCCTAGCAGTCAGGGCTCTTACCATGAGATGGAAGTCCCCCAGGTGCCCAACGTTGTCCAGCTGGCACGAGGACATGCTACAGCGGGGGAAAGCTGAGAGCGTAGCCCTCCGGAGGGAGGAAGAGACAGGACTAAGGAAACACCCCATTTCAATGGAGTGGGATGTCATGCTACACAGCTTCGGACTGCTTGACCCCCTGCCCCTGCCGGGTACCCCAACACCATAGTTTAGTGGACTACTTCTCGACCACCTGATTGAAAGCTCTTGTACCCCAAGCCCCCCCCCCATTCTGTAATTTCAGTGACATATAGACCCCCTGGTACATTCCGTTCAGTTCTCCCCTTGGATACCTATGGCAATAACATAACACAGACCAGGAGCATGGGATGGGAGGGTTAGGGTGGGAGGATGTTGTTGGGATTGTTTATTCCAGTTAAAGAAGAAATATATGTTTTATGATATGGATGCACAATGACCAAAGCAGCGTAGAATTCGGACACTGTTATCTGCATTTAGGAGTAATTACAGTTCCTCTCCAGCTACATTCTCTGTATCACTGTATAAACAGGGAAAAAGAATGAAAAATACCTTTTTGTAACAATTTCTGTGCTGCTTACGCTGTCAAGGTTCCTCAATAAAGTTTGTTAAAAAAAAAAAGTGTCTATACAGTCATCAATCAATCAATATCCATTCCAAATGCGAGGTGGAAACAGTGAGCTTCTGCCTTTCTTGGATGTCAAAGGGGAGTTTCTTCTTGTCCTTTGAGTTTTAACTGCTACTTAATATCCTATTCTGGACACTTTAAGTTATCGCTAAGAACTGGACGGAGGAAAGAACAATGGCAGGCAGAGGTGGGCTAGATGACAGCCGCGGGCAAGAGTTGAGGAGAAACCAGCAGTGACAGACTGAAATTAAACTAATTGGTGGGAAGGAAAGGAAGAGCGCTTAGGACAGAGGAGGATATTTGGCAGGAAGAAAATAAATGCTCATCAATCTTTAAGGTAAGGGGGTAGGTGCAGTGACCTTATGATCATAAACAAAACTCCAAAGAAATACAGAACAAATGTGTTAGCAATGAGCAACACTAATAAGGTATAAGGAGGAAATGTGATATGGATGGGGATCGTAGGGGGCATTACAGGGTATCTCCCCAAGGTACAAAGTCTGTAAAATAAAAAAGGAAACACCCAAAAAAGCAAAAGAGAGGAACTAAATATAAACAAAAAATACACAATACAAATTGTACATTTGAATAAAAGTCCGCACAGCAAATTCATTTTATGGGAGACCATGTCATCCTTTTCTGCTGACAGACTTCTTATGCACCGTGATCCTCAGACATTTCTACAAAGACTTTGCAGCTGAATGCACACCTACGAAATCTGTAATTCCGGAAATTAAATTAATTCACCAGGATGTAAAACCAGTGGCTTTGTGATTCTCTTCGTTCCAAGCTAACAGAAAATCATGAGCGTGGATGGAGAATTTCCAATTCCCCTACACAGCCATGAGTTAATGTGCACCACAAGGATCAGCATACTTATAAACCCCATTCAAGGAAATGTTGGAAGGTGAGTGACAAACCTCTAGGTAGGCCAAATGCTCAATGCATCACCAGTACAGTTGCCATGCCGATAGACACCCTTAAAGCACACACTGCATTTGCAACCAAATGTATAGACAGAAACAGGCTGAGCGACATCAGTGAACAAACAGAGCACCTCAAATGAAATTCAAGAGCTACTCGATGGAACACACCTCGGATTTACGCTCAAATATTCAACATCATCTTCATTAACTGCCAACCTTAGATGTCGTCTATGATTCGGACTTAAAGAAAGAGAAGTAAATTGTGCTAGTTTTCTAATGCTGCTATTTCTACATCAAATCTTAAAGATTGCTTAATGCTCAAGAAATGCCCACCTTAGCTAGAGCCATACCAGGAGCCCCACAGAGTGTGGCAGCATACTGTGTCTTGAATTGCTAAAAAAAAAACTGATTCCACAAATCAGAAGAAACCAGACCTCCGTCACAAACTGAAATAATTTGTTAAATCCTTATTTGCAATTCCAGAAAGTTAAGAAAAGACGACACTTGTTATCAACAAGGAAACTCACTGTAGTTACCCACTAAATCCTGTAGCTCCACACTTCCCAATATGCAAAAAAAGACCAAGGCACACATCCACACATACCCCACTCAAAACTTGGTCGACATGCTTTGTAGAGGAAAGAAATCTGTAAACTCCAAAACATGGAACCATAGTGCTGTAGCCACATAATACCAACGCCAAAGCTAACCAACTGCCTGAGAAAGCAAGTTACTTGTACTCTGTGTTTCACTCTCCAGAATTGACATCGTTCATAGATTTAAATGCTTGAATAAGCCCCGTTGTCGAGGTGGGAGTCCCACAGCAAATAGAATTAGTAGTATAGAGTAAACCCTCATGCAGTAAAAACAAAACCAGTAAGATTGTACACCAATCCACATCATTATAGGTAGAACCAAACTCCAGCTAATCAGATTTCAGCTCTTGCTTCATTTCTCTCCTTCAGAGCGTTCACACCTCAAATTTCAGAGCACAAGCGACACAATATATACATTTAGTAGCTCACCTCATTGAAATAGATTGCGAAGAACTGATGGACCCACTGCATTGTCCTGCTTGGAAGTTGCAGCTAGACAGCAGTCTCTAGTGAAGGTGTGCCTGTTTTCCAAGTCGCAGCCCTACATATGTCAGGTAGGGTAACTCCCACTAAAAGAGCTATGGAAGTCGTGACACATCTTGTTCAATGAGGACGCTCTTTAGCTGTGAGTGGTCTTTCTGCTTTTTCATGCAAAAAGTTATCGCTGCTGACAACCCATCTTGCTATGCTACCTCCCGACAAGGCTTCCCTTTTCGCAGGGGTGCTAAAGCAACTAGAAGTTGGTCAGATCTTTGAAAGCTCTTGTTTGTTCAATATAAAATTTCAAGCACCTTTTAACATCAAGAGTATGAAGAGCTCTCTCTGCTGCATTGGATGGATTTTGGAAGTATCCTTTTAAAACAATGGGTCTGTTAAGAAGAAAAGTTGATGGCACTTTAGGTATGAAGTGAGGATTAGTCAAGCAAGATAACGCTGTCTTATTTGAATTGCAGGTATGGCCTTTGTATTGCGAGTGCCTGTATCTTGCTAATTCTCGTAGCCAAAGTAATGGCTATAAGTAGAGCCGTCTTCCATTCAAGAAATTTTATTTTGGCTTTATGAATAGGCTTGAAACGTGCTCACATCAACAGAGCCAGAACTGTGTTTATCTGCCATGCTATCAGTGATTGCTTTAATCGAAGGGTAAGCGCTACACAGTGCACGTAGAAATTTCTTTATTAGTCTATCTGACCATAGATACATGAATCCAGGCTCTTCTGAATCTCGATATTGCGGCAAAATGAACTTTGATTAAACTACGTGCTAAACCAGAGGGAGCTAAGATGAGCTGGTATGGTGATATCTACACAGAGGTAGAAGAGAAGGGATGACAATTATTCAAAGAACACCATTTCCAGAGCCATGTCCATTTTCCCGTACATGTTGGGAGTGATTTAACTAGTGGAGCTCAAGTCTGGATTTGGATGAATCACCTGGCCACTCTTCATTGATAGGAGCCCTGGGACTGGTTTGAGTGGAATCTGTTGCTGCTCTGACATGAGAATAAGTTCTGTGTATCACAATTGTCTTGGTCAAGCCAGAGCTATTAGAATAATTTGACATGGTTCCCTCTTCAACTTGTTAAGGATCTGCAGAATCAAAGGAACTGGTGGAAAGGCATTTGTGAAGATTCCTGTCCAGGCAATCTGAAAGGTGTTTCCCCAAGATTCCTTGGGGAAAAAACTGCTAGCATAGTATTGGCATTTTCAATTGAGAGGAGTAGTGAATAGGTCCAAGGTTGGTCTTCCCCACTTGCTGAAAATGTTTCAAAGTTTTGCTTGTGATCGTTTCCATTTGTAGCATTTTTTGATGATCTGCCTAAATCGTCCGCCCACTGATTGTTTGCACCCTGCACATGCTCTACCTTCAGGGAAAGATTGTGATGCAAGGATCAGCTCCAGATTTCTTGTGCTTCCCTGGAAAGCAATTGCGACCTTGTTCCTCCTTGCTTGTTTAAATAGAACATTATGGTTGTGTTGTCCGTTCGAACCATCACCTTTTATTTTTGGAAGAAAAGCACAGAGCCCCAAAGTCACCGCCCTTAATTCCAAGAAGTTTATATGTTTCTTCTTTTTCAAGATCTTCCATTTGCTACTTACTTCCAGGTCCTGCAGATGCACTCCCCAACCTTCCATAGACGCATCCATTGTGATAACGCACTTTGGTGGACTGGTGAGAAACGTCAAGCTTTTAATGCTGTTGTAGCAGGTGTTACTTTGATAACAGTCGAAAGAACTTATTTCTGTTTCGATTGTCTGTCTATTTGTTCTTGCAGTGGTCTCATAAGTAGAAGGCTGTTGGGGATCAATGGAATGCAAGAGGATATCATTCCCAGGAAATATTTGTTCTCTTTGATTGAAGTGTACATTTTTCTTGAGAGGGCGAAGGCTGGAGCGATCATCTTTGCAACCCTCTCCATTGTGGCAAAAACCTTGCCAACCCCTGTGTTCAGAATCATCCCTAGAAATTGGATATTTTTTGCTTGGGGTAAGGCAGGATTTTCCCTTGTTTAGTCTGAGACTCAAGTTTTTGAACTTCTAGAGGTAATGTTCTGTGGAACATACGGCAGCCTGTTACGAAGTTGCTTTTATGAGCCAGCTGTCTAAGTATGGGAATATTTGATTACCCTTCCTCCTGAGATCTGCCACTACTGGTGCCATACATTTGGAAAGAAAACTCAGGGCAGATTTTAATCTAAAAGGGGGGACTTTGAATTGGTAGTGTAATCCGGTCACCTCTGATCTGAGAATCCTTCTGTGTTTGACATGAATGGGGACATGGAAATAAGCAACTTTCAGATCTAGAGAGGTCATATGATCCTCTGGATTAATTAGTTGCAGAATATTCTGTAATATAACCTTCCTGAACGACTTCTTTTTCGAGGTATTTGTTTAGCTGCCTCATATCTAATACTTGGCTCCACCCCTCATTCTTTTTCTTTGAGAGGAAAAAGTTGGAGTAAAAACCTGTGCCTCTGTGTTCCAGTGGACCTTCTTCAATTGCTCCCTGGAGAATAAGACATTAGATTTCCTCTTTTAATAGACAAATATGCTGATGTACTCTTGTGCCAAGTGGATTTCGAGGAGGCTTTTGGGTAAATTCTAGGGTACGATCCTGTCTTAAAATGTCCAATACCTACTCAACTGAGGAGATAGCTCCTGAAGCATCATAACAGTTTTAAACAGAATATTTTACAGTCAATAGTGCTGTTTGTAGAGAGGCGACCGGAGTGATGTTGTCACTGCCTTCTGCTGGACCCATGCCCCCATCCTGCGCCTGCTGACTTCCTTTTGATAGGCTGTCAGGGGGAAGCTGCAGATGGTGGTATTCTATATTGTTTCGCAAAATACTGCTGGTATCCCTTCTAGACTTGATCGTAGGGGTGATACCTGTTGGATTGAAAACTGCGTAAAAGTATATTAAACTCTGCCCCTTGTACCACAAAAATGTCTGAAACCTGCGCTTTTGCGGCACTCACAATGATCTCGCAGATTCTGTATCCGCTTTAATTCATTGAAGCACATCAGCTGCATATTTTCCAAAGAGAACTTCTCCATTATAAGGCATATCCAGTATTTTTGACTGCACTTTTGGGAAAATAATGGTGCCTTTAGCTATCCTTATCTTAAGACTGTTGCTTCGGCTATCTGCCTTAGGCTAGTCACAACTACATCCATTGCTGTATCAATCATTTCGGTGGATGTTCACTCTCCAACCTGAAGAATAGACTGCACCTCTTGCTTTTTTTCTTCCAGCAGGTGAACTATAAACAGTGCTAAGTCTGACCACATTTGGCAATCTTATCTGCCCAGTATGGCTAAAGCATTGGACGCTCTTATGTTCATTGCACCTATAGCTGAAAAAACGCTTCCCTATGTTATCTAGCCTCCAGAGGATGGCAATGTTGTTGTGGTGAAGTGTCCTTTTCCGAGAAACATTTATAATAATCACTAAGAACTTGGCGAGATCTGAGAATGGAGTAATAAGAACCTACATCATTGGTTCTTGGAATGACTGCTCCACAAAGGATTTGTTGTAAGGATCATTTTCACTGAACTCTGCATAATACTTTCCTCTAGCTTGTTGTCTGTTTCTATAGGAAAAAAAAATCCTGTTAAGCGAGAGGTTTCATCTTGTTCATATTCCTTATCTGTTTTTTGTCTGTAGCCTCCTTTTACAAAAGAGGGACAGCTGGTAAAGGTGACACCTTATTTGATGGGGTCTGATCTGGTCGGATTTGATCATCAGAAATAGCCGTCAACGGTGTGTCCTTAATTAAGCAAGTGAAACCTTAATTATCGGTGTTGGCACAGACATAACATTCGACGACCATGTTGGCGCAACTTTTTATTTGGTTGACTGAGTCGACGAGGACTCATCTGTATTAATCTCACTGATGAAGAGGCGGTCGTCATTGTGGCAGAAGTTGTCATCATCGACGATGCCGTAGCAGTCAACGGTGTCATTGACTTTCTCGTCGCCGGTTTTGACGTTGATGAATGAGATCTATGAGGGGCTCTGAAAGTAGGTTTCTTAACGTCAGTGCATGCTAGGGTAGATTCAAAAGAAGTAGAGGGTTATGACGCTGTTTTCTTTATTTTGGATGAGTCCTGGGGGATGAATGCCTCTTTTTGGACTGGACTGGAATTTCTTCATCCCTCTTTTTCTCTCTTGATGTTTTTCTTGGTGGCTCTTCACCTAACTCTTTTACAGATCTTTCTCTCTTCTCGTTTTTTTGTTAGAATTAGAGAGCCCTTTGTTTCTGTGGATTTTCTCTTTTGAAGCCACAAAAGGAGCCGCACTTCCCGGTCTTTGAGCATCTTTGCAGAAAAGGTTCAAGGTTCTGCAATAATTACAGCCCTTAGCTTTATGCTCAGAATATAGACAATAAAGGCACTCCTTATGAGGGTCCTCTGAAAAAAAGCTCAGCTTACCATACTATTTAGACCTGCAGGGTCTAAATTGACTTTTCTTGGATCCCTCTGACATGATGTATTTATGGCAAAATAATGCTCAGGCAGAGTTGAATATTCTCTTTGAAGCAGCAGAGTTCACATTTAGGACAACCAAAGGCAAAGTAACAGTTTCTCTCAAAGTACCGAGCAGAGCTCAGGGAGACTCCCTTACACACAAAGTGCGGTTGAAAATCTGAGGTGTGGTGGCTCTGAAGGAGA
Source organism: Triturus cristatus (assembly GCF_964204655.1). Classification (NCBI taxonomy): domain Eukaryota; kingdom Metazoa; phylum Chordata; class Amphibia; order Caudata; family Salamandridae; genus Triturus; species Triturus cristatus. Next base: position 748,403,661 of record NC_140592.1, read on the forward strand.
GGAATGATGTAGGAGCGGACATCTGGTTGGCTGAAGTTCGGTTCTACCTATAATGACGTGGATTGGTATACAATCTCACTGGTTTTGATTTGACTTTATGAGGCGTTACTTTATAATAACAATTATAATTACTATGGGACTCCCACTTCAACAAACAGGGAATATTGAAGCATGTTAATCTATGAAAGATTCAATAGTGGAGAAACAACTATGAACAGACCTATCGTAATCACCACCAACAAAAACCTAGAAAACAACAGAACATCAACATTTACTCATAAACAACAAAATAAACCCACCATATCTCCATTAACTAAAATACTTGAAAAACGTATTGTTTAACCAATACAACAGACAAAAAAACAGATAAAAACACTTGTGGTGCAAAACAGTTCCCTTCAAAACATTAATGTATCTTTAAAACCATGTAAATGTCCTTGCATGAACTATGTAACTATACATGTCTCGCTTCCATTCCCATGACTTTTCTAAATACACTGCAGTGTCTTTGGGCTAAGGCACCACTAATGAATATCCCAAAAGAATACAGACTTTGACTGATAAGCCTTTTACAGGTTTTCATATAGATACAGTTATTGGAACTCATATGAAACCTCCCAAGGGTGTATTAGATGTTCACGTAAATTCAGCTTTTCTCTGACAGTCGTTTTGTAATAACATTCTTGAACACTAAACTTTACATACATTTGATGCCAAGAAAACTCTAAGGTATTCAAGAGACAATTAAAGATTTCAGAAAGACACAACATGTTTTTGTTACCTTTTGTTCAACTAGGTTAAAATTGTTTGCAAGCAACTAAACACGAGACGAGCTGGTGCTTGCATCACACTTGGGAACCCTAAGGCAACTGTCTACTCACAGGATGTCTCAAAAATCATCAAGAGGAGGAAAACACATAACTGCAAACTTCTTGGTGCCTGCCAAAACAAAAACAAAATAGACTAAATGTCCTACAAGCCCCACTCTTTTGTTTTCTTTCATTTTTCTGTCAAAACTGAGGGTGTAACTGTCTGGGAGAAAGTGAAGGACCCAGATCAGTGTAGTGTAAACCACGATATTGAGCATTGTGAAATCTGTAAAAGCTTTTTACCAAGCACAAGGACAAATAGGGACATGATACAATTTACTTCAATCCACTGTACAAGGTCTATGGCAATCCACATATAGGAACAGATATGTTTAAAGTGTAGAGTTTGAGGCCAAGCCCTCCAAACAGATGAGAAAAATGTCCCCTAAAGCTCCAAATCCTATGCCAGTCTCAGACGGGCTCTTTGAACAATGTTTCTCTAAACTGTAGTTTCACTACTAGACTCCGTGGCTCCTGCACTGCCCTCAATCAAACTTGATATTTCTTCAAATGGAACATTCTGATGCAGAGCTAGATGAATATCTCAGATCTAAAAGCTGGCTTAGTCTACAAATACCGTGCACATTGGCCCTTTATGACCCAAGCATTCATCTTAGTGTTCGTCGGTCTTTGTGGATAGCCAAAAGGCTTCTCCGGGGAGGTCTTAAATATTAAGAAGAATCTTCAAAATGCAGGAGCTATATGTGAGCATATGTTGCTTCTATCACCTGTCCTCGAACCCTTCTGGAATGAAGTTGGCTCTATTACACTTGGAATTCCCCAATACACACAAGTCCTCCATAAAGGATCTAAACAGGTTTTCAATAAATTCGGTCACCCCAACACCGAAGCACAAAGTCAGGCCAATGGACGTACTCTTTACAAGTGACTTACTAGTGGAAACTGAAAATTTGTCAGATAATCATAGAGAAGTTTATGTATCAGGTACATAGTTTCAACAAACAAACTCACGAAAAGGTAACAACAACTATTGGTTCCAATGGAAGATTTTGTATGCAGTGGTGAGTGACCAGCAGTGAACCATCTGATGACATGTATAAACCATCTTGACCTAGCGTGCTAGCTGAACATGCACTGTTGGTACCTTTCTTTTATTCATACTCAAATCACCTGCATCATTAACTCTTCTACCTAGATCTCCTTTTCCTTGTTCTGCTTTTCACATTCTAAGGATTTGAACAATGTGCCACTATCTCACTCTGGCTCTGAAGTCAAACGTTTTCAATGAACCTATTAACTCTTTATATGGTATCGTTTACAGTTTCTCTCTCCACCTAAATGTGAGTATGTTCCTACAATCTGACATTTTCCCATAATGCTACATTTCCCAGTTCTTACCTAGTTTTTCTATACGTTAGGTTTATAATTTATGTCAAAGTGTATGTCTCTCTCTAAAATACTTAACAAAATGGATTCCACTTAAAAAATACAGAAGCCATCCCAAGAAACCTCTTTCAAAGAAAGACAGCAAGACAAACCATGAGAAAATGAAGCAGAATACCCAAAGACCGACAGCTTAAATATGTTAGTAAGCCATTATGCAGGACTTAAATTAGCATTACTTTGTTTGGATGCGCAGGCAAGGATATTTGAATATGACTTTCTATGGCACTGACCACTTCAACAAGGATGTCACTGATGCCCAAACCATTAACACAGGTACAGACACAGCTAAAACAATTGGCCACTGACTTCATAAATACATTCCTCCTTTCAAGATCAAGGGAAGAGCTATTTAGATGACTAAAATACGCTTCTCCACCGTTCAAATGAGACCATATCAACAGCCATCTTAAAACTATTATGATAAAGGACATCAAATTGATTGCTGCACCAACTGATATAAAAGCTTGACTTACAAAACTAAAAGCATCTTAGCCAATATTATAGATCAAAGCTTTAGCCCTATGGGAGCTACAGGCTGACCTAACAAAAGTGGTGCACTTCGGAATCTGCATCAATTGGAATTTGTCAACCCAGTTAGGATTGTTTTAACACTCATTACACATAAGCCACACCAAGAGCGCCATAGAAGGGGTCCTTCGAGAGGAACACATTTAAGGACCTTACTCCATATTTTTTCTGGTGAAAAAGAATCTTGGATTTAGTTGATTTGTCATTGACCTTAGATTTTCAGGAAGTCAGTTTGAAAGCAATCCTTCAATGATGGTCACACTGCCGGACATCAAACAAAAGCAACCAAAATAGCTCTATTTTAGTTCCTTGGGTAGAAGGATGCCCACTTAAAGTACCATGTTTTAGATCTCTGTCAGAGACAACCATTGGCAATTCAGCGTTTGGTTTCAAATCACCTCACAAATATTTACAAAATGTTTAGCACTGGCTGTGGCCCACATACAGGTAAAATCACATTTGCAATCAGCTAGATATCTGAACCCCTCAACCAGCGTCCTGCAATGTTAATGCGTCGTTCTTTTGTCTCGAGTGTTGTGAATCTCTGCAATGTATCTTCTGTAAAGCGCTCCGATACCCTCGGGTCAGGCCAGTGCTATATAAAACTTCTGAAATAAATAAATAAATAAATGAGGAGAGCTCCCCTTGGCTAGAAGCAAAGGAAGCCCTCAAGTCTATCTCCATCTTTTCAAAGATATCAGCTAGTCAGTGAATCAGCACAAGTCTTGCTTCAACCAGTCCACTCTGTCAAGTACGGGCGGACATAGATATAATCATAAACTCAATAAAACCAGCAGGGTACAGGATACCATCTTCCTCTGCAGACATCTCAAGAGTTAAAAACCTGCCGATCTTAGGAATGCCTGCCCCTATCCCGAAACAGACGTTATGTTAAAACAATTTATAAAGCACACATTTACCAATTGGTTTCATGGCGCTGAGGTAATGAGTCATAACTTGCAACAGGCCATTACTCATACGCCATCCTGAAGAACCAAGTCTTTAGGAGCTCCCTAAATGCAGTGTAGCAAGAGGTGAGCCTGATTTCTAAGAGGAAGGCATTCCAAATACGGGGAGCCAGTACCACAAATCTGAGGCCACCACTTGTCTCCCTTTTAAAGATAGGAAGAATGAACAGGTTGACATATGATGACCTCAGATTGCGCATGGAAATGTGTCTTTGGATGCGAGCGGATACAAAAGCAGGACTGCCTGTCTGGAATGACTTGAAAAGGAGGCCTTGAAGGTGGAACGCTGTTCTAAAGGCAGCCAGTGCAGGTTATTAAGTAAGGGAGTAACAAGGCAATTGCGAGGTTGATGATACAACAGCACAGCAGCTTAGTTCTGTAACATTTGAAGTCTATGAATTAGGCACTTAGGGAGTCCCAAGAACAGAGAGTTGGCATAATCCAACCTAGAAAGTACAAGTGCAATGACTACTTGCGAGAGGGCATCGGAGGAGAGACATTTACTGATCTTTCGGATTTTCCTAAGTTGAAAAAAACATGATGAGATCACAGCCCCAAGTTGGGGGTTTCATGGTCAACATATCATCGGTCAGGACTCCAAGGCTCTTTACAGATTTCTTGGCCTACAGGAGGGAGCCCATGATTGCAGGCCAAAATGAAGGCTTCTATAAGTCCAACTTATTTTTTATGATAACAATCTACGTCTTATATGAATTGAATTTGAGTTAATTAGCATTCATCCATTCATGGATAAACAATATTGTGTGTTTTACAGGTAGTAGTGCATTCCAAGGTTTTATCAATGGTGAATATTAATTGTAAGTCGTCTACGTAGTTATAGACATTGACCTTCCCTTGATTCAGGGAGTGTACCAGCAGACGAATGTATAGGCTGAAGGCTCGCAGCTTCGACCCGGTCGACCAGAATGTTATGGTCGACGTGTCAAAATCCACCGACAGACCAAGGAGCACCAGCACCTGAGTGATGTCCTTGTCAGCTGCTTTGTGCATCTTTCTGTTCATTCAACACTGACTAAAAACTAGAGTCCTGCAGAAAAGCCTGCAAACGTAGTCAACCAAGCAATTGTAGATTGTGAGACACAATTTGCTCATCAGAGGGCTTGAAGGATTTTGTAGTAGAAATACACAGATCTAGAAACAACAACCAGATGTATAATTATGAATTTTTCATCATTTGTTTTCAGAAATTAAGTCCCCTGATGAAGGGTTAAGCCCGAAATGCATTGGGCAGAATTGAATGAACCGTTGTATAAGTCTACAATACTATGAGAAAAATAGTACTGAATTGATTTAAAAATAAACTACAACTTTATGAAGAACTTATAACAAATTCTCTTGAAATGTACTCAAGGAGTGCCTGTTGGGGACGCTACTCTTGCGAGAGATAGCGCTTGTTCCACAGTTCAGATTTTCCCTCATACTCAGGAGGGCTCACCAATCGACACCCACAAAATTCGCTTACCACGAATATTAGGCAACAACAGGAGAGCGTAGGCCCACGTTCCAATTGGATTTCACTGATTTAAGGTTTGTCAGACAGAGTAGTGTCCATTGTGATGGCAGAGAACATTATCTCCACCATCCCAAAGGTACCTGCCAAATTTAAAGATGCCTGGCAACCCTGCGTTCATCTCTCTACATTGACAGGAACAGCCCTTCTGTGTACTATAAGTATGGCATAGGGCCACAATTGGTTTTGATTCCCGTACACCAATCTACTGACATTTTTTTGTTAATAATTTGCTTTTGAAAAACAAAAAAACAAATGATTACCACACCTGAGGAGTTTTCCCCCATAGTCTGGGAGTCATTATTGTTTTTCTCCTGTCCCTCACTACCACGTTTTTCTTGGTGGTGCCAAACAAGAAAAAAAGGTATTACAACGTCAACCCTAAATCGATCTTCCTTGGATGGCCCCTGCTTTGTCAGTTGCTGAAGGAAGTATTCTTTTGACTGAGCCAAAAAAGGCGCCATTAACGGACTACCTAAGATGCGCCCATCTCTAAATGAGGCAGGCAAGCCAAGGGTTTGGAGGACTGGATACTTTTGTTTTCTCTTTAGCAATGGAGTACCCTGTACGTGAAATGCTAAACCGGGCCGAAAGCCATCTCCACATCCCTGTATTGACATTTAGGGTTTAATTACGAGTCTGGTGGTCCACAGACCGCCAGACTCGTGGGGGTGCGGCGGTGGCAGTCTCCTGACCACCCTATTACAACAAGGGCGGTCGGATCACCAGTTCCCCACTGCAGCAGCCAGGGAACCGCCGTTCCCTGGTGGTGGTGTGGTGGTGTGGAGGCAGTAATATGCTTGGAGCGACTGCTGCAGTCCTGCCAAGCACATTAAAATGTCCTCTCCGCTATAGTTTTCATGGCGGTTCCACTGCCATGAAAGCTGTGTCAGAGAGGAAACAAATGGGGTCCCCTTGTGCCTCAGGCCATGTGGATGCACACTGTGTACATGCACACCAGTTCCTGCACGGCATAGACTTTACAGTTCATGCCTTGCAGGAACCGTTTTTGGTGCTCCCATTGCGTCGTTCATTTTCTGAGGCACCGCTGTGGGAACGCCAATAACCAGCCGGCCAGACCGGAGGAAACTCCTAATTTGGCAGGCAGCCTGACCATGGGTTTTGCGGTGCGGCAGCGTGGCGGACCCTGCGCTGCACCGCCAAACTTGTAATCAGACCCTAATAGTGTAAAGGTTGGAACTCAAAGTCCTAACTATCCGAAAAAGAATTTAGCAGTAATCAACAGCAATTATACCACAACCTATTACAATGTAAGACAAGCCAGCACAAAGCCACGCTCTCCAAAGAAGCCAAGAGACTTTTGGTGTTTGCTATCATACCACAACTAAATGGATGTGACCGCAGAACATATCCTGGGAGAAAACAAAAATAACGTAGAGCAAATAAATTGGGCGAGAAGATACTCCCAGTAAAATAACAGTTATGTTTGTCTTTCTTTCTTGTTGCCACTTATGTGAAGAGGGTAAGGAGAATGTAACTATTCTCCATCAGCCAAGCCATATATTTCTAGAGCAGCAATCAAAGTTTTGCAGCTACGATACTATTCAAAGACCACACCAATCTGTGTCTTTTCTTTACTGGTCTCCTTCAAAAATACTAAATACTAGGCAGAACAATCCCTTACATATGTTAGGCAAGAAAAGGGCTGACCGCTAATACTTAGACAAAACCACATATTTCTCTGAAGTCTTGCAAACCTTTGTAGCTTATGACACTACAAAAAGAAGTTCAAACCACCTAGTGCATAGCTGGGTGGTTTGTGGACTGTGTAATGTTTGCCTACAAGAAGGCTAATAGGCACTTACCTGGATGGGTCAGACAGCATTCCATGAGAGGCAAGAAACTATGGCTGTATTCTTAGACAGTACGCCATCATCAGAAATATGTAAAGTGTGGCATGTGCAAGTCACTCAAAAACTTTTTGGTACCAATCTTGCCTTGAAGTGGATCCAAAGGTAAGCACTCACGTGGAACAGGTCGTCCCGAAGAGGCTAATCAGATGAAAGGACAGCCTCTTCACTCACTTCAAAGGTATTTACCGTCTGCCAGTCTAGTTGTACAAGCATGTGAGTCTGCAAAGGAAGCAATGCTACTGAACACCTAATTACTTACCAGCAAGTAATATTTCTGCGGCATTGGTGCATTTTATAGGTTGGGATGGATTCCTCTCTACCCTTCCACATGAACTGTTATTACTTAAAATATTACTCGCATGCACTGAATATGTGGAATGAAGGATTAGTGTGGAGTCAGTGAGACTGTAGAATACAGAAATGTCCGAAAACAAGCCCTTTAAACATAGAAAATAGTCCAACCGCCAGGAATGGGATAACGAAGGATTCATATATGTATTTTGCTTCATTTACTTTTTCACTAAGGATTTCCAAAAATAGTGTCACAGAATATTCAGATTGGCATAGAAATGTATAAGACTCACTAACGCAAGAGAATGCAAGTAAGTGAGTCATATATTAGTAGGGCACATGGTGTGCCGGGAGGCATCATGGCACTAATACTGTCAAAGCTAGCCGAAACAAGATAAACAAAAATTAGAGCCCAGTGCCTAAGGCAACTAATATATTTCAAGACTTGGGATCTCAGCATACCTGTCTGCCTTATGGCTATAGGAAGATGATCCCATTGTGGGGGTGAGAGTGCATTAGGCACAGTCCACTAGGGTATGCCAGATTCCCTTTCCACACCACAGCACGAGAAGCCATCAGTAAGTTCTCACCTCAAAAGGAGATGTATTTATTCAACAACAATCATAATTGTATCTTTTGCTGCGGTATTGGACAACTGGAGAACTTGCTCCCCTCAAGTCTTTGTTCTTCGGAACAGATTTTGAAGCAGGTTTGCGGTCATGCGCACTACTTCATATTCAGATGTAAAGCCATCTCAAAAAGATCAATCTTGCGCTGGCAACAAGTATGGAAAATATCACAATGAAAAAAAAGAGTATGAAAGTACTGGAAACCCGGGATGGACAGCATCCACTTGGCACATACTACTTGTAGTAAGTGAAAAACATAATTCTCAATTGCGAATTTGGTGTATCTTTTCTCAAGGCAATGAAAGTCCCTACCTAACTCATCGGTATCTCCTCAAATGAGGCTATCTGGGTGGGGTGGAGAGAAAGGCCACCTCCCTTAAAGAAAAAAACCAGTGAGGGTGCATCTCCTTTACATGCATTTGTATGGGGGAGGGACCTCTGAGCCTGGAGTACCTCAAACCATCATGTATACCTGATCGAAGCTATATACACATACACACAAAACCCTCCAACACCAAGAGGGAAATGAGGAATACCAGTCATGACCAACTACAAAAATGCATCATCTCCCATGTCACGTAGGCAGGGATCACTAAATATGGTGAGCCGTCCTCAAACAGGTACAGAAATATAGGCCTTCTTGAACCAGGAAGGGTTAAAATGACCCTCCAGATATAACAGGGGGGCTGGGAGAAAATTATGTCAAAAGCTCATGCTTGATTTAGAGGAGGGCAGAAATGGGTAATGTGCCAAACGTTTAAAGGCGTCTCAGTCCTCCCTCCTCTCAGTTTCCCATCTCATATAAAAAGAGGGGGAATATCTGGGGAGACCCAAAACCAATGGGAATAATACAGGAGGTGACACCCTAATTAGATTTACCCAACCCACATCATTGCTGTTGCGCCTTAAAACCTCCATGGCAAACATGGCAGTCCTGGGAAGATAGATTCCATAAATGACCCACAGTGTTGGAGAATACTACTAGTGGGTGGAGATACTAGTTTCGACTTTTCTGAAAACACACTCCCAATTTGTAGTCTTCTTCAGAAAAATATCTGCAAAGTGGGTTTCACAGGTTGTTCCCTTTAAGTGGCTCCCACTAATCAAACTGATCTAATTTGGAGGGGGGGGGGGGGGCGCAACCTGGCGACAGAAACTGGATCTGACAAGCCAATAGTGACTGTAGTGACAAAGCGGTGTCTCCATCACCACTCCATACGGCAGCTGACCTTTATATGACCACCTTGCTAGACATGTGTATTAACACATGGGAGTAACAGAGGACAATTTCTGAGGCGAATGGAACATTTTAGGAGAATAATATAAGAAAAAAGACATTCATGGATGAGTGAAATTTCATATGAACACTTGATGTAAATCCACGAGCTGAGCTAAATGACACAACGGTTACCGTTATCACAAACCATTCAGACTAGCTGGACAGATGTGCATATATACCAAACAAAACCTAAGCAACAGAACAGACCACTGTCGATTCAGCTTGTATACAGCTGCATATAAAACCGGAATCCATGATTTTGAGGAGGCAAAAAACGTGATCTATGATAAGCCATCAGTATGTTCCCTCGATGATGAACGGGCTACATTCAAGCAGTATTGTTATTTCTGCATAAGTACTGCGAGCACATAGATAAGAATCAACATTGTCAAGAAAAATACATTTGATATTCACTAATCACAGCATGGGAAAAATGAGAGACATCTTAAAAGACAATAAATAGAGAGCCCCTTTTAAAACGTTGCTCCATGCATAACAACTACCAAACTACACTTACGGTTTCTGTTAGATAGGTTCAGTCTTATTTAGAGCATAAAGTTGGCTAATGAATTCTCTCTACTGAATTCCTCTCAGAGATATGCAAAAGCTCTCTTAATACCACAATTTGTCTCTATTCGATTGAGAACTGAATGTCATCTCATGTTTTCCTTGTTACTCAAGTTGTAACCGGAATTCTGTTCTTTCTTTTCCCCATGCCTGTTCGTGTATGATCCTTTTACCCCAGAATTTCTTTCTATTTCCACCTGCAACCATGGATTATCTGTGCCTTTTCTCTTTCTTTCGCCAGTCACATATTTTCTGTTGCTGGATTACAGCTTTACAACATCCATAAAATCCACCCTTTTCTGATCTTTCAAGCAATTGGCCCCCAACATTGACGCACTAGTTGCCCGCACTGGTAAATTCATTTGATATATTCATAAAAACAGATTCTGCTGGGTAATGCTCGCATTATTACGAGTTTTCCACACCTCAAGGAATCGTTATTTGGAGCATGGACCATAAACGTCGAATGTGATTTAAATCGCAAGCAGAATATCATGCATTTTGTTTTTAATGCATGAGAGATTTACCACCTGCCCCATATAGTATGCTTAGATACGCAGATACACTTGCGGAGGAGCCACAAATTCAAAATTGCTGGTGACTAGGACAGGTACTTGGGGCATCCATGAGAAAAACACCACAGAAGACCTGTATTCGAGCGCGGAAAGAGTTTACATAGAAAACAAAATCATACCATAGGGAAAAAGAGGTTAAAAAAAAGTTTACCGACCTTAAGTGGAGGGTATGTCATATTGCAACACATCATCACAGACAGGTCCAGGCCACAGGTGGTGGACTGAAACCTCAGAGGCGGCAGTGCCAAGCAGCCAACTGCTTCAATGCAAGCGTAAAATATTAATAAATACTACTAAATGCATAATGGGTGCTTTCAACGCCATACTCACGAAGCACTGTGTACCCCAACTAACGCCTACTGTAGTAGTACAGGCCACTAGTTGACATACATTTTTGCAAAAGGTGGGACCAGAAACGTTGGAGGCATGAGGGCAATGGACAGCGCATGACAACCGTGTCACCAAGGGAGCTGGTAGTGCTGCATCCGCGGTCACAATGCGTGACAAGGACAGTGTGGAGGGGGCACTGTGAGTGGGCGACAGAGTGGAAATGCATACGGGGGTGCACCTGGAACTTTGAACATCAGCACATGGGTCACAAAGTTTGGTGCAATGGGGAATGTCACACCCCGGACAGCCATGAATGTGCATACACAAGTTGGAATATTCTTTGAGAGCTTACTTGTGAACAGGTTTAATACAATGAGGAACTTTGACATTCAAGCGTGCGGCCATAACATGAAAAGTTATGGATTGGCGAGTGGCGGCCAATGTAGAAATGAGAACTGCCTGAAGACGAGCCAGCACCAAGAACTGCTGTGTTGTTGCAGATCCACATGACTACACAACTTCAGACTGATACATCATCAGGTGATTCTGCTCCATAAACATTTTGGCCCTCATTACGAAGTCAGCGTGTCAGCGGTCGGACCGCCAACCGCTATCGCGGCGGTCTGGAAACTGTCCAGTCTGACCACCGAATTAGAATGGGACTGTCGTGCTGGTGGTTAGAAAGTGCTCTTTCACACAGCGGCTTGTTCTGCGGCCCTTTTCCTGGCCCGCAGCAGAAGCTGCTGTGTAAAAAAGCACATTGTGCACATCCATCCACTGTGTGCCATGCACCATGAGGTCCATGGCACACGGTACATGGATGTGAGTGTGGGCACTACAGATGCTCCCAGGGTCAATTTGCAGTGGCACACGAGGGACGGGACCTTGCTTGGGGCCCCCAACGTCCCTTTCCAACAGCCTTTGCATGGCAGTCGGACCACCATGAAAAGGCTGTGGGGAAAGGGATATTGCAATCCCGACTGTGGTGCCAGCCTTGACACCACCGCCATTCAGGGATTGCGATTCCGCTGCCCCTTCAGAATCTATGATACCGGGAGGCAGAAGTATCCCCTCCAACTGCTTGTGCTCCGACCGCCAGTATTGAAATCCGGCTGCCAGCCCACAGGTCTGCCTGTCGGTCGGCCTGCCACCGATAGCCTTTCGGTGGCTGTCCAACCAACATTACAACGAGGGCCTTGGTCACTTCTCACAAGTAGGAATCTACGTGTCCATGTTCCTTAAGGGCTCATCCTGTAGGTTTCCTCTGATGTAAGATGTGACTATATGTTTAGAAAATATTCTCACTTGTACATTAAACGTATGCACCTTTCTACTTGCAGGTGAACCCCTCGCCCAATGACTAGTCAGATGAAGGACCCTCAACCCAAAGTACATCTGAGGCAAAAACATCATGGTCTACTGCAGCTGCCACTTCTACTGCAGCTGCTACTTCTACTACAGCAGCTAAACCCAGCAATGTGGGCAAAACCACAAATAGCATTCCTGTAAAATAAAAAGGCATCTACCAGTGCAGCCAAAAAATCAGTGACTAGCAACACAGCCATTTCTGAAGCCATTCCAATCACCACATCAGAAGCTTCAAGTACTCAACTTGGACCAGCCTGCCTGCACAGCTGCACGTGTGCACATACATCAACCCATACAGCAGCACCTGGACCACCAAGTTTAACAGCGCTAGTTCCAGCCAGTACGATACCTGCACCAGCCAGTCCAACAGTCACTACAACAGCAAGGTCTGCAGATGTAGCTAAGTCATCATTATCCTTTGCACCAACACACTGGTGATGGAGATCAGTGAGGAGGTTTTTCACAATTATCACACAGACATTATTACACCTGAGAATGAGAGTGAGCGAGGAAAGTGACACCACTGAGTTCTTGGACTTAGGGCCAACTTGAGCACTGGAGGCACCCAGTGCGACAACCTCTCCTGACGCCCCCCCACCCCCATGACCTCCTCCTCTGATTCCCTCATTACCACCTGGTGAAAGTGGCCCGGCGAAAGTGCCCCTCATCTCTCCATAGCCCTTCTCTCACATACAGTTAATTTGTTTTAAAGCCCTGGTTAAAGGCTGGTTTTACTAATCCACTCAGCTATCAGCATGACACACAGATCTGTTCTTTGCAGCAGGCATATTAACCCTCTGCATTTTTACTAATCCGCTCAGCTATCAACATAACATAAGGATCTGTTCTTTGCAGCAGTCATATTAACTCACTGCACTACTTTATGTACTGGGCTGGAATGGGAACACAAACCGGCCCTGGCAATTAAGTCGGATCGGCTGAGGGTTGCAAGGCGTGCGTGGAAAATGCTGCAATTGCTGTTAGAGGGGGCTGATAAAGCTAGCCCCGGCAACAAAAATGCCCCCAGGGGTCCAAAACCAGCCCCCACCCTGGCAGCCCACCGGGGAAACGCCCGGTTCCCGCTATGGCCAGTCCAGCCCTGTTGATGTGGACTGAAAACTGCCACTAGACTGAACTTCGATCTGAACATTAATCGCCAGTTATCTTGACATTTTTATTGCTGCCTGAAAGCTGGATGCTCTGCAGCAGGTGTTTTTAAATCTTAGGTTCTTGCTAACACAGCGCCCCCTATGAGGTCAGTGCCCCCCTTCAAGTCAGCTCCCAGTGCGGCCGCACTTCCCTAAACCTGGCCCTGCTTGGACTCACCATCTCACAAGGGAGACTTGAGCCCACTTCACACCCCCTGAGAGCAGGACATAGGAGGGCCATCACAGGAGAAGGTGGAACCATCTTTTCACAGTTCACAGTTCTTAAGGCCTTAGCAAAGAGATTAAGTTTCATAGACAGTGGTGGCCGTCACGGATCAAGGATGGCGAGGCGGGGGAGAGTGGGTGTAAAAGAAAAAAAAGAAAGAAAAAAACGTACCTTCTCGCCGCGTCTCTCTTCCATAGTCCTTTGCTGCAGCCAGAACAGGAAGCACACCCAGGCTCCCCATAGCAGCGTTGTGATTGGTCGGCGCTCAGACAGGCAGTGGGAGCCTGGGCATGTTGTCCGCAGCCTGGGTGGAGAACATGCAAAGAGCGCATGCATGTTTGGCCGGCCCAGGACAGACGGCCAAACATTCATGTGCACTGACAGAGTGTGCTAACCACTCCTCCCCCTGCTCTGATAGCAGAGCAGCCACGCCCACCCAACAAAGCTGCCACAGCAGGAACAAATAAAATGATAATAACTTCAAGTTTTATCCAGCCGTGGCCCGTGGAATTAAGAGCGGTGGGGTCGGGTGTCGGGGATTTCGACAGACGACGACGAGGGAAAATGAATTATTTATCTAATTTTCCCTCCTGGTTGTCTTCCGAATCACTTGGGCAGACTCCTGCAGCGTTGTGAGAGGACACTGTCACAAATAACACCATGTGCTGTCAGGGATAGCATCACTCCCTTCTCCAGTCCCTCCATCTCTTCACTCTCCCCCTCCACAGGCGTCACCTGCAAGGCATGGGAGTAGGTCTGCAACAGCAGCAGCATTGTCTGCTGCTTGCTGGGAGAGATCCCCATACAAAATATTATTTCACATATGTTTATATGGGTGTTCCATGTTGGGATTTGTGCCCTTCTATATTGTTGCTGTGCTGATCAAGGAGAGGACGTTGGATGACGGGGGAGGAGGTGTCATGATTCTCCTACAGCCACAATGATTCTTACTCCCATGGCCAGCCCCAAGTATGCTACTTCCCCTCCATCAGCCCAAAGTAGATTCTCAATAAGTTACTGAAAATGTTCCTATTGGCTCGAGTTACAAAGCAGCCTTAAGAATAATGGTCCCACACACATCAGTCAGGCCCCTGGGGCCCATGTTAAGGTGTTAGCAAACCTGGTCAGGAACAGAAATGGCAATGCACAATAAAAAGGAATCTCCAGTCTGGTTTACACACATACCTTTCAGACTACTGTGAAGGAAACAACAGAAAAGGACATCATACATCAGAGTGTCACAGATGTGTGCAAATAGTGAATACCCAACTTGTGTATGTGAGTGAACATGCTCCCAGCTGAACACCCCCTAAGGGTGAATGACAGGAGCTTAGTGTGGTAGTTGCCATTTCAGAATGTACACTCATACAGCACATGAGCACAGCCAAGGGGGCTGCCTTGTCCTTTGTAACAGCACAATCTGACCACACCAGAGGCACACACACACACACACACTAAAGTGATCATCGATTTAGAGTAGACAACAGTTGGAGCACAATGCTGCCACGCACAAAACACTCACTTGCTCTCAAAAGCCAAAAGCGGCAGGTGCAGTGGAGGTGCCTCAGCCTCTAAAATGTCCACAGAGGCACATCTAGCATTTCCTAGCGAAAATATCCACCCTAGCAGGTATAATAAATTCCTACAGCAGCTAAGGAAGCAAAGGTCTGTCTTGGCTACACAGGAAAATTATATTTCACAGCTAAATAAGTAGTTATGATGATATATACAGTACTGTGTCTACATAAACAAAACTTAAGAAACAATATTCCCTCTTTCATTAAAATGTCAGTAATGGAATGGCCAACGCGTCCTTTTTGCTGTCCAAACGATAGCTAAGACTTTGGTTCATTTTTAACTGGAATTTCTTGACTAAAATAGCATTTAAACATAACCCAAATATCAAAAAAACACCTCTTCTCAAAGCTGACAATAAAATATTTCCTTTTGCAGCAAACTAGAGAACTGCAGCTTTTGTCTCTGGGGAGGTTAAGATTTGTCAAGATTGCAACAACTGAAGAGATTATAGAAAAATATACCTATGTCTGTTAGCATATAAATAAGCTAAAAGAGGCATTAAAGAACCATCTGCAATATTTGACAAGACACATCTCTGTCATCTTATACTGTCTGGAAATGTGAAAACTACTTGAGTCTAGATTGATTGACAACTCTTCACTGTCCAAAAAAATCTGATGTTTATTTATAATTCCAAGATGTATGTTTATAAGTCAAATGTTTTTGTTCAGTAACTGTTATTGAGACTTTTGCTCTTACTGTCAATATTGCATTAGTACATTTATTCATTCATAGTTAATTTATATCGGATCCATAATAAATTAACATTATAGATACAAATATGCAAAAATCTATAATGTAAAGTAAACAGCAAAACCTTAAAACTTCAAGTTAATTAAAAATATTTTAACAAGGCTATGTACAATTGGCAAAATTATTTTACTGACAGTGTTTTACAAAGCAAATATGGAAGTTGAGCTTTTTACTTTTCTTTGTCAGGTACATTCGATCTACTTATAGAATTTCCATATCTGAAGCAGATTTAAAAAGGGATAGTGTACTATTGGGGCGATTGTATACCATTACTGCTTCTCAAAAGTTGTAACCAATGTCTCCCTAAAATATTACAGCAGGTAAACAAAATCTGAATAAATGGAGCAAATGCAAAGCTTAAAATGTGTCCCAGTGGAGGATAGTGATGACGGCAATGCAACATCGCCTCTTAATCCAAATCAAGCAAAGGCCTCCTTTTTAACAAAGTTTAAAATGTCTAGAATTATTTTATTCTTTAGTGGGTTTAAATATCTGTTTAAGTATAGTTTGATAAATCACATTCTTACTTCTAAATGTATTATTCATTAGTTTACGGAATAACAAAAACTAGAATGTTTTGTTAAAACGTCAGCGCTTATTGAGGCAAGCTATAATTTGTGATCAAAGGGCTCTGTAACTCGAACTTTTTGTAAATCCTCCAACTCTTGTGTTGTTAAAGTGATTATGAGCTGCAACCCCTATGTGTTGTTGTCTATCACCCTCAACAATCTAATGTGTCAGGTAGATGCAGGCAGCACAGAGGCTCTGGGCGCCACCCTGACCAGAAAAACATTTTGGAATGCTTAGCACACATACATTACTTGTTGGCAGACAGTTCAGTGTGTCCAAACTGAGCAAAAACACAGATTCTCCAACTGGGGAATGTACCACCAACTATATCCACTTTGCATTGACCCCATCATTGAGTGACGGTCATAACCATTACAAAAGAATGCAACCAAGGGATAATAATCTTTGTTTACCTGATGTAAAGAAAATTTACAAACAATCAGATGAATGAAGAGAACGTATTTTCAACTTTAAAAAGCGGGCAAAATCTACTGGGTCTCATGCATAGAACAAGGCAATGTTTGGCCTAAAAACACAATCTGTTCCTGTGAGCACAGTCTATTTTTCCGAAGATGCAACCTTTGATTTACCTCTCAACTAAAAAATGGTTGTCTCCAGGGGCAGAGTGCACTGAAAGATGGCCGCCTTGCTCTAAGGTCTACGATTACAATGAAGGTCGTTTGACCTCTGGCTTGCACCTCACTACTTCCTCAGAAGTCGCAAAGGCAGCACTCGACACAGAGGAGTTGGACTCTATGAGAGCTAAAAGTAAATAAAAAATATAAACTTGGGTTCGCTTCATTTCCTTCTCGTATATATAAAACAAGCATTTACAATGCAATGGTCTCGGCAATATTATAGGTAGAGCTATTGGTATTGCTCATTATTTTTTTATCATTTTTGTATCCCTAAATAAATGGCATTGTCATTTCTATTGGCATTAGCTTTTTTTGCATATGTGATACCTATTGCATTAGCAGAGAGAGAGTGAGGTAGTGAGATAGAGAGAGAGAGTGAGGTATTGAAATAGAGAGTGAGGTAGTGAGAGAGAGTGAGGTAGATAGAGAGTGAGGTAGTGAGATAGAGAGTGAGGTAGATAGAGAGTGATGTAGTGAGATAGAGAGAGTGAGGTAGTGAGGGAGAGGGATGTTGTGAGGTAGTGATATATAAGCATAGAGTGATGTTGTGATGTAGTGAGATAGAGAGAGAGGTAGTGAAAGAGAGAGTGAAAGTGAGTTAGTGAGATAGAAAGAGTGAGGTAGTGAGATAGAGAGTGATTGAGGTAGTGAGTGAGAGAGTGAAGTTGTGAGGGTGTGAGCTAGAGAGTGAGGTAGTGATGTTTTGAGAGAGAGAAGTTGTGAGATAGTGAGGTAGTGAGATAGAGTGGAGTAGTGAGGTAGAGAGAGTTATGTAGTGAGAGAGAGTGAGGTAGTGAAACAGTGATGTAGTGAGGGAGAGGGATGTTGTGAGGTAGTGAGATGTAAGCAGAGTGGTGTTGTGATGTAGTGAGATAGAGAGAGGTAGTGAAAGAGACAGTGAAAGTGAGTTAGTGAGATAGAAAGAGTGAGGTAGAGAGATAGAGAGTGAGTGATGTAGTGAGTTAGAGAGAGAGTGAAGTTGTGATATAGAGAGTGAGGGAGTGAGAGAGTGAGGTAGTGATCTTTTTAGAGAGAGAAGTAGTTGAAAGTGCATTTGCTCTGAGCTCATTCACGAATACAAATAAGTGTTACAGTACTTACATTTACTTTTTAATTGTGTTCTAAAGTAGAGAACATGGACTTCATTATATTTGTGCTGAAGAATCGCAGGGCTGTGGCTACGAGAATTGGCCGGGAATGCGGTCACTGGTTCGAATACAAAGATTGGCAGGGTACAGAGACTGGCTGGGTACAGAGACTGGTAGCGCTGAGATTGGCTGAGGGTGCAGGGACGTGCTGACTGGCTGGGTACTGCATCTACAGAGGCTGGCTGGGGGTACAGAGACTCTCTGGGGAGCAGAGGCTGACGCACGTCATCCTTCCAATGGCCAGGCGGCCACTCCCTCACCGGAGAGGTAAAATAGTGACTCTTCACTCCACAAGTATGGTGATCCGAACCATATAATAGTCGTCGATCTCGTGGGGGTCAATACATGTCTATATTATTAGCCTCGGTGTTCTGACATACCGCCAAAGCGCCGAGAAACAATGCTGAACCAGCGTCCGGCGCCCTCTCTTCCACTGGAGCACAAAGTACTGTAAAGTAACGTAGATGAAGGAGGCTACGCGTTCAGAAACGTGTCTCCCCTGAGAGTTCCATGGCACTAGACTAACACAGGCACTTAACATGTGCACTAGTCTGGAAGAGATTCGTTCACTTTCCAGCACCATGATAAGCGTGTAAGCTTTTAATTCTGTTAAGAACACTAGTGCTAAACCGATGGGAGTAAAACGGAAATAAGTGCCATATGAGATGAACTGCTGGTCAAGACTTAAATCCTACCAAAGCCGACTCAGCCTTCTATCCTAACAAGGTATGCAAGTTACATCGGAAAACAAGAACAGCTGATGTTTACAGCACTTGGAAACGCAGGATGTAGAATGGAGCGCTATCTGTAAACAATGTAATACTGCAAGCACCAACACCACAAGCTATGATGAATGCCAGCTGAGTACACAGATAATGCCGCCCGCCCTCTGATCATTTAAAGCTCGAAACCGATGGGAGTAAAACGGAAATATGTGCCATATGAGATGAACTGCTGGTCAAGACTTAAGGATTCCCGAGCCCGGCGCCGCACGCAACGCCCTCGGAGCTTCGCGTGAATGCTAAACAAGGCAAGAACAGCTGATGTTTACAGCACTTGGAAACGCAGGATGTAGAATGGAGCGCTATCTGTAAACAATGTAATACTGCAAGCACCAACACCACAAGCTATGATGAATGCCAGCTGAGTACACAGATAATGCCGCCCGCCCTCTGATCATTTAAAGCTCGAAACCGATGGGAGTAAAACGGAAATATGTGCCATATGAGATGAACTGCTGGTCAAGACTTAAGGATTCCCGAGCCCGGCGCCGCACGCAACGCCCTCGGAGCTTCGCGTGAATGCTAAACAAGGCCGGGTGAGATTACTAGCTGTAAGGGGCCCCACCTACAGAGAGAGTCTAACAAGGGGGAAAGGCGTCCAAGGCACGGTGCGGATCCCTGCTCATCGAAGGGCAGCGCCGCCAACTATACTCACAACAGCACGAAGATCCTCACGGCCAGAGGACAGCAAAACAATGGCGGATGGAAGCTCCGAAACTTTTTCGGATTCGGGGGCGTGTTCCTGCTGTTCTAAAAGGGCGTGGCTAAAAAGTGGAAAGAACAGCAAGGAACACGCCCCCGAATCTGAAAAAGACGGAGCCTATTTGGAGGGACGGCTCTCTCCTCCAATGGCGGGCCTCCGTTTAGGACTTGGGGGGTGAGGATGACTTCAGCACCACCTACAGCACAAGGCTTGTCTGGCTAGAAGAGGAGGAAACTGATTTTTGGGCTGTGCTTGATTGCCAGGGGTATGGGGGTTAGAGGCGGGCAAAAGGGAACCTAGATGCATGGTTAGATCAACCTACTTGCTGAGGGGATTGGTTACAAGAATGTGTATGCAGAAAAAGTTACCATGTATGCTAATAGTTCTATTGCAGCTGCAAGTTCTATGTTATCATGTGATGAGGGAATATATTTTGCCTTTCGCTTGTTGCAATGGCTTGATTTTCTTTATAAAATGGAAATAAAGCAATTTTTTAGCATAAAGTTACGACAAACATCTGATTAACAAAGCCTTTCATTTGCCCATTTCAATTTAATGACCAGCAGGTTAGTTTGGGAGATGCTGTTGCACTTAAAGCGATTTGAAGGAATGTACTGTATAGTGAAGTATATAATCAGATATAACTGCTTATTGCTATACTGCAAGCTTTACACTTTTGTTTCCAAAGTAGTGCAAGATAGTATACTTTTCATCAATCTAATGCACAAATTAACAATTTTGAACACATCAGCGGGTCTTTTGCACCCATTCGAGGCCGCTATATCATGAGCCAATACTCAGTTGTGAGCTGGTCCTTGAACAGACTCTTAAGAATTCCAAAGACCAAATTCTACACAGAACTTCAGCACAGCTTTTTATTTAAATATGATGCAAAATCTTCATGGCAATACTTGCATGTGGCAATAAAAGCTGGCTCTTGCAGGCACTAGGGGTCTTTGAAAGTTTAGTTTGTGACCACATAGCTTCCAATGTGAGAGCCTCAGGAAAACCTACAAAGATTTTTGGGAAGGTTAAAATATTTTATGAGTGCTTGTCAAATAGCACCAGATCCGGCAATAAGACTGACTTACCCTGTGGCCACAGATTGTTATACGATTTCTGTGGAACCACGGAAGAAAAGTGTGGTAGTCTGTTATTGTACTAGGAGTTTGGTGCCTTGATATTCCAAGTGTAAAACTGCTGATCATCATAGGGTAGTGTAATACTACTGTTTATACCTCAGCTTTACCACGTGAGACCAATGTTTATTATCATTTGACATGAATGTTTCCACAACTCTATGCAATGCTTCATTATCTAAAGTGTTCAAATGAGCAGTGCTGATCAACTTTTGTGCAAAAAAAACCTTTGCATCAAAATTTGATACAAATGCTACAGCATAATAACTTACTTCCCAAACCACTAGGCCCTAGGACTCTAAAACGTTTTGTTAGTTCATTAAAGGGCCGTGCTAGACACCTCGGTACTGTGTTTGCTTCACACCAGTTCTGGATGGGTAGACAGTTGCACTTCCCTTTGTGACCAGTTGCTCTTGAGGGCCTGTATTTACACCTTGAAAAATTAAACATGCTTCTCTGTTGTCCATGCTATATTAAAAAAAGAAGCAGGAAAAGGCGATACCCTGAAAGTAATTTATTTTCCTTTGTTTGATGCTTTCAACTACAACTCTTGTTCTTATTTTAGAAATTATGAACACAGAGGGCGGAGAATAAGAAAACTACATTCTTTATGAGTATAAAGAGACTATTTGCCATTTATATTCTTCCATAATCTCTGCCCCTTTAAAAATCAATGTTGGCATAAGATTGCAGCGAGACGTTAGAACCAATCACTCTTTGACTATGTACATGCCTGTTTCATGAACCCACAAGTTGTGACGCATACTCTGATATTGCAGTGTTGTGTGCTGGTCGCAACAGGTAATATACACATAGCCCCACATGTCTTGATCTGAGCCCCAATTATAGTTATAGACGCAATTGCAGTGCACCTTATAGTTGTGTTGATTTTGTATGTACTCTTATTTATTGTGTGAGCACAAAACTTATGCCAGGGAGCAGGTGTGCCACAATTGTGTATCCAATGAGACCGCTCCTCCTGCTTTAGAAATAGGTACCCAATACAACTTCCCGGTACTCTGTTAAGCAGCTAAATATTAACTATGAATTATTTAGCTGCTGGAACAGTATCATGATATTTCTCTAAATTGGTGCTTTAGTTTTAGACAACAAAGGTCAGAAACAAAACTAGGTAACCTTTGACTGCTATTTCTGAGCTGTACTGTCTGAAAATAATGTAGTAACTGACATAAATATGGGGTAAATAGGGTTTCTTTATTGACTGCAGGCCCACAGAGGCAGGTGCTCGCTCTGCGGTGCAGCACAAAAGCTTGCGCAAGACTATGTTAAACTCAACAGAAATAAAAAAAATGCATATATACACTTGATAAAACAAAAGGTACGCCTGTTTCATTCTGCACATCCCAATTGTGTCTTCAAAACTGTATGTAGCCTGTGTAACATTACACACGGACACATTCATTTTTTGTTTATTTTAGGCACTTGGAGGTTAACTGATTAAGTCATCAGGCCTTAAAAGAGAGGTGCGCTTGTTTGGCATGATTCTAAAATCTGTGAGGCCTTTCTCAACAGCGTCTGTGAACACTCCCTGCTTTGAGAGGAAACTCGGGCAGGGCCTCAGGATGCCGCCGGACTGGAGATGCAAATGCATCTCTTCGCATAACAAAGGGACAATTAGCATCGCAAGAGACCCGCGTTCTCTTAACTCTGCTGGGGGATGGGCCCTGCCTCTAACACCTTTCTACAGAGAAGCAGCGTAGGATGCAGGTGTGCAAACAGAGGCTGTCTCTGTAAAGCTTCAATCTACGAGCAGTCATACAAGTGCAACTGTTAAGCGATGCATGATTTTAAAGGCGCAGCTAAGTTTTGTGTGGAAATTGTTTCATTTGTAAATACTACAGCTCCGTTTCGAGCTTGCGCAGGCTGAAAGGCTTACAGATCTCTCTGATCTCTTCACCATCTGAACGTTTGGAGTTACTGTGCTCAGTTTTGTAAGCTGTTCACGTCTTCAGTAGTGTGCACTATAAAAGGGGATATGAGAGGAAACAAAATCTGAATGCTAAACAAGGCCGGGTGAGATTACTAGCTGTAAGGGGCCCCACCTACAGAGAGAGTCTAACAAGGGGGAAAGGCGTCCAAGGCACGGTGCGGATCCCTGCTCATCGAAGGGCAGCGCCGCCAACTATACTCACAACAGCACGAAGATCCTCACGGCCAGAGGACAGCAAAACAATGGCGGATGGAAGCTCCGAAACTTTTTCGGATTCGGGGGCGTGTTCCTGCTGTTCTAAAAGGGCGTGGCTAAAAAGTGGAAAGAACAGCAAGGAACACGCCCCCGAATCTGAAAAAGACGGAGCCTATTTGGAGGGACGGCTCTCTCCTCCAATGGCGGGCCTCCGTTTAGGAAGCCAGCCAATGGAGGAGAGGCAAAAAGAGAGGCGGGCTAAGGAGCCACTCTAGGAAACATTAAATCTCGACTTCCGGTTCTGCCTTCGGCAGACCGGTAGTCCTCGACCTAAAAATACATAAGCAGGTGCTCCAGGCTGCCAAGGACTGTGGGACAGGAAACAGCTAGAATTTGTTACTATTTCAATTTGTCAGCCAGCAGTACACCCTTATGGGCCTTGCAGGCCCCAAGCTCCCCTAAACACTCTGTATGTTTGTACTGCAGACTAGGGATTTTGATGTCATATTGGGTGTGTGAGCTGTGGTGGCAAAGGTTTAGGAATAAATCATTTTTAGGTCGAGCCTAGGCAGCGCATGTGCTGCTCTGCAGCATGCTGTATTGGAGTATGGAATAGAAGCCCCGGCCACTCTCCGCCCATTTTGTCATTGGCATGTGTCATTGTCCTTCGTAAATGCTGGCTTCTAATTCGTTAATAGGCTTGTTAGTCCCTCCTTAGTACCGCCTTGTCTTCATTTGTAACCTCCCATGAGGACTGGCCTTTAACTTCGGTTGTAACACGATACGTCTTTTATTAGTTTGCAAGCACTATTTTCTTTAATGAGTTTCTCCTACTGCAGGCGCAACATGTTTTCCTGCAACATTCAGCGCGCTATGTGCGCTTTCATTTTCAGAGCAGCCTGAGACAATGGCGTCCGCTTCTTTGAATACTTCTCGCATTTACAAGAGTTTGAGCTATTGGCATTGTAAATGACAATGACTTTTATTTATGTATTAATTAGCAAAATAGATAAATGAAAGGCACTGTCATTTACAATGCCAATAGCTTAAACTCTTGCAAATGTGAGACCTATTGCATGGCAAATGCTTGTTTGAACCTGCAAACTGTTTCAGCATTGAAGACATTCAAATGGCAAAGCAATCCTGGCAATTTTGTCGGACCAGCCCCCGGGTATGGGAGGGGCGTGTAAGTGTAAAGCACAGCTGCTTTTATTACTGGGTGCTGACATTGCAGCACCACGACAAAATCTACCCCCAGTAACAAAACTGCCATCCACTGCAGCAAAACCGGCCCTAACCTTCCAGCCTCCCGAGGAAACGCCGATGCCCTCTACAGCCAGTCCGGCCCGAAGACTTTCACAGTCAGTGGTTTCTTTTGACTTTTTTTCCTATACTGTTATGTTCATTATGTTACCTCCTTCAGCACTACATAATTGTCAAGCATTCCTTTTGCTTATTTGTGATGTTTTCTGGTTTTCAGTTTGCTCATGTGTGCGGGCGTAATGCCTCGACATTATGTGGCAATGGAAAATCAAATTAGTCAATGTGGTTGCCTAGAATTATGTGGCAAGAACAGGCAAATTAATCATCTGCATGCGTGCACGTTCTGTGGTAGGGTTATTTCTCCATTTTGTCATTTTAATATAGGTTAAGCAGTATTTTTTTATTATTGCAGTTACATAGCGCTCCGTATACATGATGAGGAGCCGAAGCACATTAGTGGGTGGATAGTATGCTGCACAGTGTGGGAGTACTTGATCGAAACAGTGGTTAAATGCAGTGCGCCTTATGTGGAAAGTGTTTCTGCTGTGTTCTGTGGGTGTGCCCCGAGTGGTGCTCTCTCAGTGGTGTGTGAAATTCAGTGTCAAAGGGGTGGTGATGTCACTTCCTGTGATGTCACAGGGTTGAAGGCCACATGACCTCACTTGCGCTACCCATGAAAGTTTTGTGAATTCAAGTCCATGATGACTACTCTCTGATGTAACATACGCAGAAGCCGTGGTAGAAGAAGAAAGCAAATGAGACTCCTTCGGCGAGATTGTTGTGGCCAGTGCCAGGCAGAGAAGGCTTCAGTGTGTCGATCTTATAGGAAACCTTGAAGACCCACCGCCTACCAAAATAGTTACAGGCTATGATGCACAAAACTATGGTAGATGGGCATAACTTAGTGTTCTGTAGAACACAGAAACGAAACGGAGGATGGATTTTGGTTACAGAGTCACCAGGTGGTGAAAAGGGAGTTAACCAGTAAAGGATGTTGCCAGTAGAACCGCAGAAATGGCTGTGGTGGCCTGTGTACCATGCTGCTGTTGGGATAGGTATGGTAAATGGGAAAATCCAGAAATGCAGCAAAGAACCCCTTCCACATACTGGGGATCTGCAGCGATACAGAGACCGGAGGGGAGATATGGACTCCTCTAGACATCTAAGAGCGTGCGCATAAGTTAGAAATAAAGTCACCTCACACGACTGGCTCGAGTGTTGTGAATGAAGAGATGTAGCAGGGAATTTATATTGAGGACTACCTTTGGGGCTGGAATCGAAGCTAGATCGAAATCAGCACATGCAAAGCCAACAGGCCATACGTTTTTCAAACATGCAATGGAAAAACCAATAAGCTGGTCATTTTGTTAGGGTAACTATTTTGTATTAGTTGAGTGACTTTGGGTGACTTGCTTCTAGTTGTATTAGAAAGAAAGTATTCTATATAAGCAACCTCTTGGGCTGCAACAACATGGAGCTGGGATAGCTCCTATGTTGAACAGTCCGTCGTAGCAGATGTAAGTTGTAGCCTTAAAGAATGTTTGTAATATTATGTTAGTTCTATTTGAAGGGTGCGCATATCACACTGGAGGGTATTCTGGCGCCTGTGAAGTAGGGACACTTTCCTGTCTGGAGGCCTATCTCACAGGACAGGTTTTTAGTTTCTTCCAGAATCCAAGGATGAAGCTGGCAACTCTGATGTGATAGAGGAGCTCATTCCAGGTTTTAAGGTCGAGGTAGGGGAATGCCCTACCTCCGGTTCTGGTCCAATGGATGCATGGGATGTGGGCGAGGAGCAGGCTGAACAAAAGAAGGTGTCTGGGGGTGTGGAAGAGGATGTAAGGTATGCTGGGCCTTGGCTATGCAGTGCTTTGTAGGTGTGTGAGGAGTTTGAATAGGGTAAGTTTTGGATTTCAAGTCAGTGGTGGTCTTTGAGGAGTTTGGATATGAGCGTGAGGTATGGGAGTTTGTGTGTAAGTCTAGTGGCTGCACGCTGTACAACTTGGAGCCTTTTGGTGAGTTGGGCAGTGATGACAACATAGAGGGTGTTCCCGTAGTTGATCCTGCTGGTGAGGATGGCTAGCATGATGGATCTGAGGGTGTCCAGAGGGAGCCATCAGAAGATTTTTCCGAGTAGTTTGAGCATATGGAAGAAAGTAGTGACCATGTTGATTTGATTCACCATGGAGCAGTGGTTAATTTGAGTTGGTGGAATCTGATGCTCGGCACTTCGTTGTCAAAAATGGTACATTTGTGAAGAACACAACAACAGTTGTTTAATAATTCTTTTTACATTAAAAATGACTAACACCTGATATAAGAATAGCTTAGGTGGCAGGTATTAGTCCTATTTTAATATATAAAAAGTCTGATTGTCAGTGGTAGCTCTAAGAGAGGCAGGCAGTGAGTGGTCCAAGCTGCATCTCCTCCTGACAAGGCCCTGGCACTTAATTTGCAAAATAAATAAATAAAATAAGTCATGCCCTGGAGACGCTGTTGTTGATCACAATGCCGATGTTCCTGGCCATGTTGGATGAGTGAGGAGTCAGAGCTAGCTTGGTGGGCCACCAACCCAGGGACTATAGAGATGTGTCTTTGCCGAAGAGGATCACCTCTGTTTTTTCACTGTTGAGCTTGAAGCAGTTCTTTTTCATCTAGTCTGCCTCACAGAACATGCATCGGACGAGGTTGGCTTGGGTGGTGGAGGTGCCTTCCGATACAGAGGATGAGCTGAGTGTCGTCCGTGTGGCAGATGATGCTGAATCCATGGGAGCAGATGATGAAGGTAGTGAGGCTCAGGGAGGCACTTGGTGGGGCACCGCAGAGCAGGTTGGAAGCACTAGGGAGCTAGGCTGGCCATTTAGGGGCGCCCTGAGAGGAAGGGGCTGATCCATCATAGGGGCAGGCCTCAAATTCTTGTCTCATGGAGACATTGGATGATGATGTGTACAGTCCGGTTTCAAACACTGCAAAGAGGCCGAGTGCTGCTGTGTTGCCTTGCTTATGATGAGGTGGATGTCATTAGTGGTGGTGATGATAGCTGTATCTCTGCTGTGGTTGGGTATGAATCTGGATTCAGAGGGGGCCAGGAGGTGGCTCACATTGAGGTAGTCAGGCAGGTGTTGATTAGTTTCTGCAGGACTTTGGCAGGGTATGGCAGGAGGGATATGGACCTGTTGTCAAGGTCAGGAGATCCGCTGATGGTTTTTTGAGGAGGAGTAGGATAGTGGCATGTTTCCAGTAATCTACAAAGGTAGCAGAGGAGATGGAAGAGTTGATAATGGGTGTATGGGCTGAGCAGATGGGGGTCGAGCCCTTTGGCTAAGATGAAGTGTGGACATAGATTTGATGGGGCTCCTGAGTGGTTGGTACGTCTGGTGTTGGCACCAGCCGGTCAGAGTAGTTATGTTGTCGGAGTGGAGGACTTCTAGGGTGGAAAGGTCCAATTATGGGGCGAAGATCTTCTAGATGTTGCTAATTTTGTTTGTGAAGTAGTGGGAGAGGTGTGTGCAGAGTTCTTCGGATCAGATGTTGGAGTCAACAAGAGTGTTTGATTGTTCACCATCCATTTTGACAACTCTATTAGTTATGCATGTTGTGGAAATATGGATTTTTCTGATCAGTTATGTCCCCTATCTTGGACCCCAACGGTTCTATGTATGAATCACAAGTACATGTATGTTCCCTCCAGTTCCAGTTATGAAGACGCAAATACATGTGCGTCCACCGTCAACATGTCCTCTGTCAGATCCGCCATGAAAAGGCCGGATATTCCATTCCTAAGTATGAAAGGCCACCGGCTTTATATGGTTCACTTATGCCATTTTACAGTCCAGGCAAGTAGGCCCTGATTCTGTCATCGAACTCTTCTTGCCTTCTGCCTCTGAAAGCTCCAGTCTGAGCCTGCATCCGTGACCATGAACTTTGTCTCATTCTCTGCGCGGCTCACGAAGCCTGACATCAGCCTGCTGCCTGCCAAAAACTGTATTTCACCTCCGAGTTATCTGTTTCGTTCTCTGCCCGATGCATTCCTGTCTAGCAGTTTAAATAAACATTCTTCCAGCTACCGAGCAAAGGCTCGGCTTCTCTGTCTTTATGCAAGTAATTCATAGCCCTGTTACCATGGAATATTCCTACCCCCTCGCATCTAGTGTAGACACTTAGACGCTTGTACACGCACTAATGATCAGTATAGTCAGTATAGAATAAGATTCTACTCGAAGAGACCTCCCTTTGTGGATAACATAGTTCTTTAAACATAGGATGTTAGATATGATTTGGGATTAGGTTGACTTGACCCCCCCAGACTTCTTGTCTCCACATGTAGAGCTAAATGTCAAGTCCCCTTCACCCCCTAGTTGCACGTCGGTCACACGTCATGCTGCTGTGCGCGCATCTATGCCAAGTATAATCTTATAGATCCACCTATATATGACGTCATAACCAATTATGTTCCTTTTTACTCCTCATTACGCCCATTTTCGGTTACGCATGTGAATGATTATCTTCCTTATCAATTGTTACGCCTCCCGCATTTATTTCATTGTAATGTATGTTCTATAAAAGTCATTTCTTGTCAATAATGTATGTACTTCACTTCCTGAACCTTCGTGGTGACGGAACTTGGAGCAACCGATTATAATCGACCATTGGAATAAAGTCCATTCCGAACCTCTAATACCACGGATTCTGCCTCTTATTTACTGAGCTATTTTATTATGTTTCTGTATCAAATTAAGTCCCGGTAATTAAATTATTTACCACATGAATGGCGCCCGAACAGGGACACTTTCTCATCTCACGCGCCGGCGGTGAGTTGCAGGCCCGGTCTCCTGCCACAGCTGGACGGACAATAACGCGTACCAGCAGGATTTCCTGTATCTCCCTCCGGTCAAGCGGGGGCGACTGAGGCTGCGATCAACACCCAGACGAGGCGGTGAGAAGTGCGAAGTATCCCGACCAGAGCCTAGCTGAGAGAGCAAGATCCGAGGTATACAGAGGCCCACCAGTTTCCGAAGTCCCAAGTCGAGTCCAGTCTCCGCAGTGTTCGAGTCGAGTCCAGTCCGGTTCAAGTTCAGTTCAGTTTCCGAGGCCTTCCGTTTCCGAGCTACCCGGTGAGTACCATTACTGGGGAGGCTTTCTGACGTGCACATAGTTTGTGCCGGTCAAGACGGGTTTGGGTACACAAATCCGGTCTGCACTGTTTTAGCAGTGTATCTGTACTGTTTAGCAGTATATCCAGTATATCAAGTATATAATTCAGAATGATTCAGTTAATGTCGAGTATTATGTTTAGTGAATAAGTTTTCCTTAGATCGTCATCATTATTGATTGTTCAGGTAAATGTTAAATGTTAAATGTTTTAAGTACGTTCTGCATATTGTGGTGTGAATGACTGTTCATTATCGTGTTTACTGTATTAAGTTTGTTTAGAATCAAGTATCAGATCAGTTTTCAATATGCCGCTCTTTTCGAAATTAAGACAGATCACAACAAGAAAAGGGGTACTCGAAGAAGCTGTTCCTATTCCTCCTAGGGACACTCCAGGGTACTTCATGTATCATAAACATGGCTTAGACGCTATATTATTTCTTGATTTATGGGTAGACTACACCAAGGAATTACCAGAAAGTCAGAGGTGGCCCGCAGCGGGGACCTGGGATGCAGAGTGCATCATGAAAGTCGAGGAAGAGTTATGGAAAAGGAAAGTCAGACAGTCACAGAAAGACGCCGTTGAGTTATGGCGTAAAGAATCTCATAGACGTACAGAAAAAGCACTCCGACAGGAAGAGAGAAATAGAGAGAATTCAAATAAAGTTCGGGAAAATCTATTAATTGAAGAAGGTATCCGAGTGAAATCAGAACAAGTAGACAGACAAAGAAATGCCCTTATGAATGGTATGTATCCCCTTCTGGCCGAAGGATTACCTAAGGCTACTCCAGAGACACCAAAAGACTTGCCAACCCCATTATTTCCAATAAAAGTACATCCTAAGGGGCATCCTAGAACAGCAGAAGATGTTTTTCTTTCCTCATATTTAGATGACGCAGCTCCCGAGTATGCTAATTCCGCCCCACATAGACCGCCTACCAGGGAGGTTCAACGCCAAGATCCAGTACCCGTATCTCTACAGCAACAAATTCCGGCAAGCACATCTGTTTCTGCATCTGTTCCTACAGCTACTTCTATAGCTGTGTCCACACCTATAGTTGCTGTGTCGCGTTCAACGAATCCTTTCACGCCCGATGCCCCAGATGGGGCTACGGGAGGTACTAGCAACATTTTCTCTACGCCACCCAGAATAAATAAACTTACCTTTCAAGAGTCAGCACATTCACGTACACCCAAACTCATAAATGCCCGTACGCTTAAGGAACTTCTTGTAGATTGTAGATATGACCCTGTGCCCGGCAAAGAGGACGAAATGATCATGGCATCATTACGTATCAGACGAGCCGCGGTGTATTTAGGGAAGTTACCAGGAATGACTGCGCATCTAGATAATATATACCATTTTGTCCAAACAGGGCGAGATTCTGAATGTATTAACAGAGCTATGGAATACCAGAAAGTGGAGATACAGGGGGAACTGTTACGTTTCCTCATAAATTGTGTGATCAGAAATCAAGACCGACCGGGGGTAGACCCGGAAGCAATGCAAATTCTTACTAGATGGAGCCAGAATATATCAGAAGGTAGACATGATAAGCAAAATTGTATAGTAGCCATGTGCCGAAAGATCCGTAAAGAAATAGAACGCCTACACGAAGAAAGATTAGCGGTAGACCAGTTCGAACGAAACGAGGAAGAAGGATCAGGACTGTCCACAGGACAGTCAGACACCATAGCCTATATGGGTAGAGGAAGATCTTGTAATAGTAATAGATGTCTTATTGACCCGATACGTCCGATATGTCCAGATAATAACAGGAATTTTCAAACACCTATAGTTCATATAAGGTCTAACGAGCATTCATTCCAAGCCGCTGACAAATTACTCCGAGAACGTAGGGGTTATCATTTTCTCGATTCTATGGATGAACAAGATTTAGCCAGGTCAGCTGTCCATTGGGTTGACAGTCCCGGAAAGTACAGTGATGATACAGTAGCACGCACATTTTTGAATCTCACCCCAGATGAACAGCGTTTAGCTGGGATTTATATGATTCAACAACTCCTTATACTATATCAGAGTCAGCATTCGGACCCTGGTCCCTTACCTGACATATTGACTGAATTACTCATGAATAGATGGAGAGGTTCAGGTACTAAATTAATTAAAGAAATACTAGAATCAAGAAAGCAGTACATTCTTTTTGTATGTTCAGAGCATGTCTCACTCCCCATTAAGGAAAGAACCACGTATTACATGGACAGACAGAATCCCTTACGAGAAGTACACCCAATAAAGGGCGAGGACAATGAGTTTAAACGCGTATTTGTATACACGCCCATATCGAAAATAGAATTGTTAGAAATGAAGAAAGTGGTACCCAGTCATGACAAAGACCCAGCGGGTTTTCACCGAGAAATTAAAGACATGTTACTCATGGGAGAGTATACCTATCCCGACATAATGACAATATTAAAGGTATTGATGCCTGCTGGCATTTACGAAAAACTCAGGGAAAAAGAGTGGGAGGTAGGAGACCAAAAGATAGAATGGTCAGTATTAGAAGCAGAAGAAAAGGCCCGAACTGCAGGAGCAGGGCTTGGGGATAAAACTAAAGCACTACCAGGTTTACTAGTACAGGTACTGCCACGTTTATTAACTACGAAAAAGGAAGATTGGGGTACAATTTCAGCCTGTAAACAGAAGCAAGATGAAGACACTAGTGATTACTATGCCCGATTTGAAAAATGTTTTGGTATTAATAGTGGCATAAAAGCAAGTAGCGAATCATACCCACATCTGTTTGTGACAAAATTAGTAGAAAATGCCCTGCCTCAAGTAAAGAACAGAGTATTAAAATTCGAGAGTACCTGGCAAGGTAACACCCCATCACAAATGCTACAAATGTTACAGTACCATCACAATAGAATTAGAGAGGAACAAGAACATGAACATAGACGTATGAAAGATACGAAAATGAAAATGCTAGTTTCCCAGACAGTTCCCGCTGAAGGACATAAAAAGGGTACGACACCTTCCAGTGATTCAACAGGACCTGTAAAAGGGACATGCAACTATTGTAAAAAGCCAGGCCATTACGTACACGACTGTCCAGTTTTGAAACATAATATCGCCATAGGTAATACAAAAGAAAGACCGCGGCCACCTAGACAGGATCAGAATGAACAAGGAGCCCCGCAGCATGCGCAGTCCATGCCAGCTCCACCACAGTCTATACAGTTTGTGCCGGCTGCACCAGCGTTGCCCGTTGCTGCCACACAAACCACGACACGACAACTGTACCAGACCGCACAGTACGACTATCCTGATTACCAGCGATACGCATGAACCAGCCTAGAGAGGGAAGTTGACTTACCCCTTATCGAGATCCCTGTAGATCAAGAAGGACCTTATGTACATAGTGAATTATTAGGCCAAGACAGAAAATTTTTACTCGATACAGGGGCAAGTCGAACAACAATAAAACGTAGTGAAGTTCCAGGGGCACCCCTCTCAGGCTCACAGAATATTTCCCTTGGTTTTTCAGGAAAACCTATTGTTAATGAAGTGTCACAGCCTCTTCCACTTACGATAGGACCTTTGACCAGAACTACAGATTTATTGCTTACTAAATCATGTCCAGAAAACTTGTTAGGAATAAAAACGCTGAAAGCTCTAGGAGCTATAATATGTTGTTCTCCGGAAGGAGTAAGATTGTTTTTACGTGATTTTAAAGGTCACTATGTATCTAGAGACATGGATCTCCGATTGCAGACATTACCTGCACATCTATGGGCACAAGGCCCTACGGATGTTGGTTGCATGAATATTACACCATATCGAGTCATACTAAAGGCAGGAGTGGTACTACCACGAATGAGACAATACAAGTTACCACCAGATGCTGTAGTGGCTTTACTACAAATCATTGACGAGCTCATTGCCCAAGGAGTGGTTGTGGAGACAGACTCCAATATATGTAATTCACCGATAATTCCGATTCTTAAACGAACAGATCCAAAGGCACCGCCAGTATATCGATTGGTTATTGATCTGCGCGAATTAAACAAATGCATTGTGCCACAATTCCCTGTGGTCCCAGATATCTCGTCATTACTGACAGCTATTGATTCTGAAGCAACATTCTTTACTGTAATTGATCTCAAGAATGCCTTTTTCAGCGTCCCAATAGATCCGGAAAGCCAATATTTGTTCGGATTTAGTTTAAATGGACGTAGCTTTAAATTCTCACGCGCGCCTCAAGGATTTACAGAAAGCCCCAGCATCTATAGCCAAGCACTGAAACGAGAACTCGACAGTATCCACATGCCAGTTAACACTGCTCTGCTTCAATATGTCGATGATCTGCTGATCACCGCGAGAAGCGAACCCGAATGTGAGAAAGCATCACTGACAGTTTTACAATTTCTAGCCGAAAAGGGGCACAAGGTGTCCCCTTCTAAGCTGCAATTCTGTGTCCAGCGAGTTGTTTATCTTGGACACTCGCTGTCCAAGGAGGGAAGGCAGCTTACACCTGACCGCATTCAGTTAATAGCTAACATGCCAATACCAAAGACACAAAAGGAGGTGCGGGCTTTCATAGGCCTCACTTCATATTGTAGGCAGTGGATCCCTCAGTATGCATTTCTAGCAAAACCACTAATTCAGTTGACAACACAGGAGGCAGCCACATCGACTGTTCTCCCTTGGACTCAGGAACATACACAAGCTTTTGAAAGCTTAAAGAAAGCTTTATGTCAAGCACCTGTCTTAGCAACGCCTTATTACAGTAAACAGTTTACACTTTTCGTTACAGAACGCGAAGGTACTGCCTTGTCAGTACTCACACAGGAACAAGCAGGAGCACACAAACCATGTGCTTATTTTTCTAGTACATTAGATCCCGTAGCTCAGGCTTTGCCTGCGTGCCTGTAATCAGTGGCAGCGACAGCTCTAGCAATAAGACAGAGCGACGCCATAGTGTTAGGACATCCATTGACAGTTCAAGTACCACATGCAGTAGAGGTTCTTGTAAATAGAACACAAACACAACACTTGACTATTGCGCGACTCACTGGGTACGAACTGACATTGTTTCAGCCACATATAGAAATCAGACGTTGTAACACATTGAATCCTGCCACACTTTTACCTGTGATTGGAACAGACCCACTAGCACATGACTGTATTGAAGTTATTACAATAACGACGAAACCCAGACAAGACTTAACCGATGTTCCATTGTCAGACCCAGACCTGACGTTGTATGTAGATGGTTCATGTATGAGAACTAGTACAGGAGAGTTAGTGGCCGCTTACGCAGTCACAACAGATACTGAAGTCATTGAAACTAATCGCATAAATACCTTGTCAGCTCAAGCCGCAGAGCTCATCGCTCTGACACAGGCCTGTATTCAAGCCACAAATAAAAAAGTCAACATATACACTGATTCACGTTATGCATTTGGAGTTGTACATGACTTCGGCGTGCTGTGGCGAGAGAGAGGTTATTTAACTTCCCATGGTGCCCACATTCAGCACGGACCCCTCATTCATGCCTTATTAGATGCGATACATCTACCCACTGCAATATCAATTATGAAATGTAAGGCTCATACGAAAGTTACTGATGTCATTTCTCAAGGCAATGATCTAGCCGACAGAACAGCTAAACAGACCGCTCAAACTCAAGCATCCGACATGACAAAGACAATAGTTCCGACGCCGATACATTGTATGACAGTTAAAGACCCTACTCTTGACGTAATTGACATACAGACACATGCTACACCAGAAGAAATAAAGAAATGGACTGAATTAGGAGGGATCCAAACGGACCAAGGATGGATGATGAAGGAAAAGTCTGTGTGGTTCCTTCCTGATTCAATGGTCCAAGTCATAATTAACACTATACATAGTCCAGCGCATCTAGGAGAGAAAGCTATGCTGGACAGCATTCAACACATTTGGTTCAATAAACATTTGCGAGCAGCAGCCAAACAAAAAGTTCGTACCTGCATGATCTGTTGCCAGTTCAACCCAGGAAAAAGCGTTCCCGTAGAACAGGGTGGATTTCATCCTCCTGATCACCCTTTTGAAGTCCTCCAGATGGATTATATCCAGATGGAACGATGTCGAGGATTCAAATATGTTCTCGTAGTTGTTTGTGCTCTTTCCCGTTGGACGGAGGCATACCCGGTTTCAGATTACACTGCCCCGACTACTGCCAAACAGTTGGTTCGAGAATTCTTCCCACGATACGGTTTACCACGTGTTGTTCACTCAGATAACGGCCAGCCGTTCTCATCCGAATTAATGAAACATGTTTCACTTTTGTTAGGTTATCAGTGGAAATTCCACTGTGTCCGACACCCTGAGGCAGCAGGTCTCGTAGAAAGACATAATCAGACCCTGAAAATTAGATTGTCCAAAATATGCAGGGAGAAAGGTGTCGACTGGGTAGTAGCACTACCAGTTGCACTCTTTTACACGAGAATGGTAGCACACTCTCGAACAGGGCTATCCCCGTATGAAGTGATCTTCGGCAGACCACCAAATATGTGGGGGACGCCTATGCCACGAAAAATAACTGATATTGACTGTAATATGCTGACAGATTACTTGGCTTCCTTGATGTCTGCACTACAATCTTGTCGTTCACAGGTAGCTGCAGCTTTTCCCGACAACACTGAGGTGAAACCCCATGACGTAGTTCCGGGAGACTTGGTCCTCGTGAGGAACTTTGATCGAAAGACTCAGCTGGAACCTAGGTGGAGGTCACCTCAGCTGGTGTTGCTCACCACAAGAACAGCCGTGAAGATCGAAGGCAGGAAAGGCTGGATACATTCAAGTCATATCAAGAAATTTCATGGACTACCAGCAGATGTGAATACCCCACCTCGTGTGACTTCACCCATAGACTCAAAACTTCCTTTTGTTGAACGAAGTAATTCTGAACTTTATAAACTAAAGCTTAGGTCCAACCAGTCAAGCAATTCGATTGTTTAAGTCCTCTCCGAGGTGAAGCGGTTGAATTGTCTCTGACATGTATCACTTGGACCTGAGTAGAGAAAACACCCGGAAAATGTTGAAACGACAGGCGTACTGTAAATCACTGCGTAGTCATTGCATAGTGACATTATTAATCTTGTTTTTCTTAAGTCTTTTGATAATTACTGCAAGTATATTGCTGCACATATATTATCCTATTTCTAGACATGTTTACAATGTTACTGCTGAACATTCTTTTAGTGAATTACCTCCGCTTGAGTTGTCTTATAGATTTGCGCTGCGCAATAACACGTTTATCAGTATGTTACATCATTCCCATCAGGTTAGCAATGCTACAAATTGTTGGATATGTGGCCGACTCCCTCCCTATCAGAATTATAAAGGAATTCTACCTCTCTTTCCATACCCGTTCACACACAACGGCTCCTGTGGAGCATGGTTTAGTTTAATTAATTCTCTAGATTCGAATTCTGCAGTTTATCAAGATAACTGGGTATGGGGAAATTTGAACTTAGTTTTGCTTAAGGTCTGTTACCCTAACAAGGAGGGACTTCCCCAGAGAACAGGAACGGATCTAGAAAATGAAGTGTATGGATTAGGTAATTTTACACTTAATCTTATGATCCTAAATGTCGAATCCGAAGCTACTCCAATTTTGCCCGCTATGTCAATATTTCCAGTAAAGGGTGAACTATGTGTAAGGAAAAATGGTTCCATACATATGGGCCATAGTAAATGCACCACTGTAGTAGAATTTAGTGATCAAGGCAAGTCTACATTTAGAGCTTCTCGCCATTCTTATTTCATATGTGGTCAGACGGCATATGTACGTTTGCCTCTAGATTGGGATGGTACTTGCTATATTGGATTCCTTTTGCCACCTGTTTTTCTAGCTCCTCCTGATTATCACAGAAATATTCATTTAGTAAATAGTAGAGTAAGGAGAGATCTCCCGATAGTCGATTACACTGAAACAGCATGGGAAAAATACACAGATTTCAATAAAGGTCTCTTCCCCTATATAGGTACCGTTACTAATAGTAAGCTGATACGTAGATTAACTAGAACCCTTGAAGCAGTAGTGAACGAAACTATCTCCGCCTTAGGCAATTTAACAGAAGAGCAGTCTGCTATGCGGATTGTTGTGCTTCAAAATCGTCTTGTCCTTGACGTCATCCTGGCCGATAGGGGCGGAGCTTGTAGGGTCATCGGATCAAGCTGTTGCATTTTCATACCAGAAAATTCGCCATCTGTATATAAAGCCATAACTCGCCTTCATAAGATTGTAAGCCAGATACACCAGAACCCAGGCACCTGGACTTGGTCCGGTTGGTTTTGGAGTGTATTATCTACCTTTGGATGGAAGGTCCTATCTTTCCTAGGTATTGGCCTTCTCATACTCTTCAGTTGCTGTCTATGTCTACAATGTGGACCAGCGATCTGTGGTCTGTGTGCCACATCGTGCATTCCACATCAAGATTTTCATTCAAGATCCCGGAAGAAGAAAGAAGAACAAATGATGCTATATGAACAGATCAATGGATTAATGAAGATTGATATCTCTTGACGGGCAAGTAGGGGACAAGGAGGGAATGTGGAAATATGGATTTTTCTGATCAGTTATGTCCCCTATCTTGGACCCCAACGGTTCTATGTATGAATCACAAGTACATGTATGTTCCCTCCAGTTCCAGTTATGAAGACGCAAATACATGTGCGTCCACCGTGAACATGTCCTCTGTCAGATCCGCCATGAAAAGGCCGGATATTCCATTCCTAAGTATGAAAGGCCACCGGCTTTATATGGTTCACTTATGCCATTTTACAGTCCAGGCAAGTAGGCCCTGATTCTGTCATCGAACTCTTCTTGCCTTCTGCCTCTGAAAGCTCCAGTCTGAGCCTGCATCCGTGACCATGAACTTTGTCTCATTCTCTGCGCGGCTCACGAAGCCTGACATCAGCCTGCTGCCTGCCAAAAACTGTATTTCACCTCCGAGTTATCTGTTTCGTTCTCTGCCCGATGCATTCCTGTCTAGCAGTTTAAATAAACATTCTTCCAGCTACCGAGCAAAGGCTCGGCTTCTCTGTCTTTATGCAAGTAATTCATAGCCCTGTTACCATGGAATATTCCTACCCCCTCGCATCTAGTGTAGACACTTAGACGCTTGTACACGCACTAATGATCAGTATAGTCAGTATAGAATAAGATTCTACTCGAAGAGACCTCCCTTTGTGGATAACATAGTTCTTTAAACATAGGATGTTAGATATGATTTGGGATTAGGTTGACTTGACCCCCCCAGACTTCTTGTCTCCACATGTAGAGCTAAATGTCAAGTCCCCTTCACCCCCTTGTTGCACGTCGGTCACACGTCATGCTGCTGTGCGCGCATCTATGCCAAGTATAATCTTATAGATCCACCTATATATGACGTCATAACCAATTATGTTCCTTTTTACTCCTCATTACGCCCATTTTCGGTTACGCATGTGAATGATTATCTTCCTTATCAATTGTTACGCCTCCCGCATTTATTTCATTGTAATGTATGTTCTATAAAAGTCATTTCTTGTCAATAATGTATGTACTTCACTTCCTGAACCTTCGTGGTGACGGAACTTGGAGCAACCGATTATAATCGACCATTGGAATAAAGTCCATTCCGAACCTCTAATACCACGGATTCTGCCTCTTATTTACTGAGCTATTTTATTATGTTTCTGTATCAAATTAAGTCCCGGTAATTAAATTATTTACCACAATGTAATTAAATACATATTACATTTAAAAGCAATTGCCTTAACGGAACATTTAGTTTATTTTATGGGCTCACTGTATTAAAGTTCCAAACCTACAACCACATTATGGTATAAACCTTAACCACTTGCCCTCAAAAGACTTACAGAGAGAAAAAGGAAAACCATGGAAGACATTCATGCATTTGGCATTCCAGTACACCGTACGTGAATTTAAGGTAGAGTAAGAGAAGTTCCAAAAGTCATCAGCAGACCCCGTTTTAGAGCTGCAACACAAAGCATAATTGCTAGGAAA
This sequence comes from Triturus cristatus, assembly GCF_964204655.1. NCBI lineage: Eukaryota > Metazoa > Chordata > Amphibia > Caudata > Salamandridae > Triturus > Triturus cristatus. Next base: position 748,443,148 of record NC_140592.1, read on the forward strand.
TGTAGACTGTGCAGCCATTATAACAGCCTAGGGTTCACCGGCCTTGAATAAGACGACAGATCTTGGAACACTATTACAACCCTATTGAAGACTTTTTAAGGAAAGGGTTGATCAAACTTCGTGACAGTCACAGTGATAGAAGCCATTGGGATCACTCCTTGCAACAAGAAAGGCTCTGAGAGTGGAAAGGATACATTTCTGATGGTTCTTAAAAAACTCTTTATGAGACAGCGAATACTGTGAGGAAAGCCAGTTCAGAAAGAGCTATGAAATGGAACGGTTTGTACTCCATATATCTCTGTAAGAGGAGAGGGAGGCAGACTGTGGAGAGCATCTTACTGTAAAATGAAGAGATAGATCTCAAAATACGCTTGGTAGATAGTGACAACAATTATAAAGTTACCTTCAGAGTAACTCTACCACTTTCCGGTACCAGAGACACCTAGATTCTCACTGTTTCATTGAGAGCTGTGTGCCTGATACAACAGGAACATTTATAAGCTGCTACACGACCTCTTTCCTGCAAGGGAGCCTACCCTCAGCAGAGGTGTCAATTTGCATTTTGGCTCCAACCGATGGCTAACACGACTGGCGTTATTTCATACAAAAAGGGACAGTGTCTATAGACTAGGAGGAATTAAGTCACCCTAACGCTAACCTTATCCAAACCCCATGTCCTAGCTTTGTCCAATACTCAACCAGAGGGTAGATTCCACAGTGTAGCGAACAGAGAGTACACGTCAGCAGTGAAGGATAAGCAAATGGGTTTGAGGAACCACTGGGTCAAATTGTGTGTTCTATTAAGATGATGCCTCAATAGCCTAATGCTAGTGGAATGTGTACAGGTTGGCCACAAAAGGTGTCCTACATATTTCTATGGCTTGTACGTGCATGGAGAACACAACTGAAGATGTCTTAGCTCTGGTGGAGTGTGGTTGTACAAAGCTTGTTCTGTTCAGTGTGGAAGTGATCCATTTGGCGATGGTGGCTACATCCGCAGTGGAGCTGGAATCACTGCCTACAAAAGTCACAAGTATTCAGAGTTCTGGTTCTTCTCAAGAACAGCTGTAGTGTGCAGCTGACAGAAACATCACACAGAGTTTATAGAGCTGGATAGGCTTGAGCATGCAGAACCAATGTAGGGTAAATATTCTGAATCAAATGAAACTCAATCAACTCATTGGGTTTAAACGTTTCACCAGTCCTCAGATTTCACTCTGTCCCGATGGAATGAACTGTATGGTTTAGAGGCACGTAGGGTCTGAGCCCCAAGTATACTCCAAAGTTTTGGCAAGTGCAAAGTTTCCAGGAGAGGACTTTGAAGTTGCGGCTCTCCTTGTTCTCAAAGGGTTGCACAGCAATCAGGCAAGAAGAGCATCAAATCCGAAGGTACAAAAAGGTGCCTGAAAAGGAGGTACTGACGCATTGGACCTGTCAAATCTTATTTTGACTATGAAAAAGGACACCACTGGACTGTTTAAATTGGCCCCAATATCCAACAGGTTGATCTTGCCAGTCTTCACCTTGACACCTGATTGGGAAAGATGCCAGGAAAAAGACATGATACTGGCTAAAAGTAAGGATGCGGGTTAAGCTTCTACTGCATAGTCCAAAAACGGGTTGCTACCCACTTGCTCCTGGTGGAGGACTTCTTGACGACCTCCAGGACAGAAAACTGCACAGAAGAGAGGCAGAGATGGGCAAAGGTTATCTCATCAGTTCTTAAGTGTTCATGTTGTATGGCGGTAGGTAAGGGAGAAAGACTCATCATCTTTCCTTGGACAGAAGAGACCTCTTTAAGAGGGCACACATGTGCCTTCAGAGTAGGTGCCTTGTCAAAGAAAGTAAAGTTTGTGCCTTCCTAAATAGGTGACAGAACCTATTAAGAACAAGCTTGGGCGAGAGAGAGCGAGAGAGATTGAGAGAGAGAGAGAGAGATTGAGAGAGAGAGAGAGATGGAGAGAGAGAGAGAGATTGGGAGAGAGAGAGAGAGATTGAGAGAGAGAGAGATTGAGAGAGAGAGATTGAGAGAGAGAGAGAGATTGAGAGAGAGAGAGATTGAGAGAGAGATTGAGAGAGAGAGAGAGAGAGAGAGAGATTGAGAGAGAGATTGAGAGAGAGAGAGACAGAGAGAGACAGAGAGAGAGACAGAGAGAGATATGCATGACAGTGGTTTCAATCCAGTCAGCAGACCTTGAACCTGAATGGACAGCTGAAAGGTAAGTATAACGGAGCATGGAAAGCGGAAGCCCCACTTTAACCTGAAGGAACAGAAGCATGCTCTCCAAGAAGACCAGAAGAATGGATCATCTTGGGCCAGAAAGGAAAACAAGGGAATCAGAAGGGAGAATAAGAAAAACATGAAGGACCAAACGGCAGTGAAGGAACAGTGAGTGAAAGCAAAGACGCCAATGCCAAACACCACATTGCCAGAAATAGTTTATTCTGCAGGCTCTGTTTTTGTGTCTCCCGGGCCCAGAAGCATAAACTTAGCTGACTGCCGCCCACATCTGTATTCTGCACCTTGCGTGCATTGCATCGTCTCAGATGCCATGCACCCATTGCCATCAACGCCATTCCTTGAAGGAATACCACGGGCTCTTGAGATTGCCCACATGCTTAGAATGTCACTGTAAGCATGCTTTAGGAGAGAGCCCTATGTACAGAAACTAGACACCCATCACCTGAACTCTGATGGTTTCATGGTGGTCATGATGTGCTGCTGCACAAGGCAGAAGAAGCACCACAACAATAGGATGGAAGACTGGAATCACCACCTCAGGGCTGGTGCTAGAGACAAGTGGACCACTACCAGGATAGACTGGCAGCCCAGCAACAGATCCCAGTGCTCTGCTTGGCAGACTTGCATGGCGCACATGTGAAGCTTAGCACTGGGACCCCCTGATGCAAGTTGTGTCTGATCCCAGAACCCTTTGTATCCACCCCGGTGACATGATACGGCCTTTCATAAGAAGCCTGACTTAAGGCCAAAAATGCCTCTAAGGTAGTGAAGGCCTTTGCATGGCCAGAGTTTCGAATGGCCTCAATGAACAGGGAGAATTCTGGGTAGCTCCCTGAGAACCTACGTTTAAAAGAGTCATGACTGTGAGGGCCAGGTAGGATTCCATTAAATCCTTTAATTAATCTCTTGTTTGGCAATCACCCAGGTAGGCATAGTAGAAAATATTATGCAGCTGCTGGAAGGAAGATCCCTGGGAGAGGATCACTGTTGTTAGCAGTGGGTGGATTTTGCCTTTAGGCCTAGGGGCAGGACTGGTATTGGAAGTTTCAGTTTATAAGGAGAAGGGGGCTTAAACTTGCTATTTCTTGAAGGTCTATAACACGTTAAGTAAGCAACTATCAAGTCCACGCAACACAGCCGGCGTGGTTGCACACAGCTACAAAGTTCTCAACCCTTTTTTCTTGCTACAAATTAGTGGAAGTAACACCTTGTCCCTTTTCCTGTGGCAGGAGTGGATCAATCACTCCTAAAAGAACCCTTTCAACCTTCTGTAGGACTTTCCATGCATGCAGATAGAGGGAGAGGTGAACTGGCTGTGGATAATAAACGATGGAGCTTTAGTGCATGGCTGCTCTGCACTAAAAAGAAGATCTCTGCATCGGAGAAACACTCAGTTGAGCGGTGATAGTGGACAGAATGGCTTGCTCCCACTGTAACGAAGTAAGCCCAAATTCATGAAAATTAACCTTGCCGCATCTAGTGAGACCTGGGTGGTGGGCTTGGTCCCCCCTCGGACCAGGGGGGTGGGGGAGGGTTGAGGGCAGATATTTAGGAAGAGGAGGAAGCTGCTGAAAACTGGATGGGAGGACCATGATCGGAATGGTATTGCTTAGACAGCACTTGTATTGCTAGAGGACCTAGATGGTTTCAACGACACCTTTCCATCAAATAGGAAGTCAATTAATTGTTCCTGAGTCTTAGGCTTTATGCACAATTACTTCACCTATGCTTGCCCGCAAATTGAGTCGCTTTTTCCTCATATTATGCACAAACTTATTCTCCTCCTTGACACAGAGGAGGTGTAATGGTCAAACCTATGCCACACATACTGCTGCATTGGCATTGGTATTAGCCTGTCTGAGTGAGAGATCTCCAGACTGCTTCACCATAAGACTCCACCCATATTCACTTCTTTTCCATTGGGAGCTAGTGTGGGGACAAAGTCTTCTTCACTTGTGAAGTCAGACTTTCTCACAAGAGCTGCCTCTTCCCCGCAGGAGATACCTTCTCAGAGCAGACTGCGCTGTGTTTCCAGAGACAAATAATGGCCGATATTTGTTCTCATGAGACTTTCAAACAGCTGACTGAATGTGGCCTACTGAGCCCGCTTTAGGACCGGGGTCAGTGACGAACACCGGCTTTAGTGTAACAGCCAAGCCAACCCTGAGAACAGATGCTCTTATTTTCTGGTGGGGACGTCATCGTAACTAAGTTGATATGGAGGTAAGAACTGTAAATGTATATACAGTGAATCGCTTACCAATATATGCTGATCTTGAGGATATAGTGATAATTGATGTTCTAGAGCCGATATTGTTGCAGGTCAGTGCTTATTTTGAGCAGGTGGTTTCCAGTGATCCCCACCGGAACTTAATATCCAACACTGGTGCATGTGACAGTTTGGATAATTTAAAGAAGACCACAACAACAATTAATCATTAATCCAATAAACATTAAATATAACTATTACCTTCCGCCCTAGCCATTCTCAGAGCTCTGGGGGCCTGGAATAGTCTGAATTGTCACACTTGTCGGAGTGCGATGGTTAGTAGCTGTGTTTTTATTATCTTTAGCAGCATGGCAGTGGAAATTTGTAGTGAAAGCTGCAGTGGCCTCATGACGAGAGCCCATGCACTTCTCTTTTTTTTACAAATTAAGCACTGTTGCAGGTCGATATTTTGTTACTCAATATTCAGACATGCAACTTCCCAACGACCATGTTGGGGACTACAGACCAGCCCTTATAGTCACGTTCCCTTCACTCAGCCTGGTCATTGAAGGATTCAAGTGGAAATGCAAACTGTGGACCTAATTCGGACTACAGCAGTCTGCTACTGTGGAGGTGCGGGCACCACCCTATTACAAATTGAAAGGTTGGACCACCATGTGACTGCTGGAACCGCCAAGGATCAGAGATCCCTGGTGGTTTTGCAGTGGTCTTGAGGCCGCAATATGCTTGCTGGTGCTCGTGCAGCATCGCCAATCATTTTACTAGTTCCCTCTCCACTACGGTTTTCTTGGCGGTGAGCCCACGATGAAAACTGTGGCAGAGAGGAACCAAATGGGGGCCTATATGGGCCCCTGTTGCCTCAGGGCCACTGTGCGCATGCAGGGACGCACATGTTGTGCCCCCTGTGAGCATGCACCAGAGTTCCTGCACGGCATGGACTTTACAGTCCATGCCATGCAGAAACGGGCTTTGGCGTGCCCATTGTGGTGCCTTTTTAATAGGCACCGCCATGGGAACGGCAAAGGACCCCCCACCAGACCACGAGATTACTCATAATCTGGCTGGCGGGCGAGTTTGGTGATCCTGGAGTGGGCGCTGGCATAGCAGCCCGCTCCAGGACCGCCAAACTTTTAATCAGGCTCTGAGTATTCGCATACCTGAGATCCGAACCTCCAACTCCTTAAACATAGAGGTCTTTACGCTTAGGGCTACTAGCTTGCGCTAAATGGAGAGGTCTTCAATGTTACAGTACAGCATGGTGTTTGGACTTTAAGGAGCTTTGAAGTGGTTATATTTCTATTTGAACATATGTATATTTCATAAGTATGAATTTCAACAAAAAGAAGCAGAGACGGAGAAGCTGAATAAAGCTCTGACCCATCAAAGTGGCAGTACCCTAAATGCTTGCCTTATCACATGCTCTTTTCCAAGTTTGCTCGTAACTAGCTTCCCCTTTTGGAACAGTATGTTCTTCTCGTCCTTTAACTGAATTCTACTATTCTAACACTCTATACCGTACAATTATTTGTGGCGTATTCATTACCACATGTTAGTACAAACAACAAGTACTCTGAATTGTCTTTAATGCGCTGTACACAGAAAAAAAAACTGGAAAATAGAAAGCTAGCGCTCTAACCACAAGCACAAATATACTGCTGAAATGCCCTTAGTACAGACAAGCTAAAAACGAAATTCAATCAAATTAGCAAAAAGGCTGCAAAACTTGCTCAAGAAAGTAGGAAAATAAGCTGTGCTAAACTGGTGTTCAGTACTCTTCCCTCATTCACAGTGGAACAGAAATCACCACATAAATTCCCCGGCGTGGTCGCAAAGCACAGGGACTTTGGGCCAGATGTGAAAGCATTTTTCCAATCCCAAAGGCCCAATTCGAAGAATCAGGCAGTTTGCGACCGAAAAAAGCATTTTCTAATCTACAAAATTTGATTTGGTAATTTGTTACCGAATCGCAATTTGCATTTGCAATTCGGAATTTGGAAGGGGCATGTTTTGGGCTTCCCTTCCAAATACCGAATCGGTATGGTATGTATTACTGTTTTGCAAGCTAATTCCGGTTGCAAAACGGTAATACTTTACCAACATTTTGAAAGTGGTGGTAACCGATTTACAAATGGAAAGGGGTCCCAAGTGCAGGCAGTGGTCTCACGGACAACTCCCAACTCCTAAAAAATGAAACTTCAAAGTTTCCTTTTTTTCCTTCAAACACATTCCGATTTCTTTTAAGGAAAACAGGCTGCATTAAATAAAAGCTTTATCAAAAAGCAATTACAGACATGGGGCCTCATGTAGGTAGCATACCAGTTACCACTTCTAAAATACCGAACGATACCGAATCGGTATTTTAGAAGTGGTAACTCGTATGTAGGTAATGAGTCGGTATTTTTTACCGATTCGTTACAATTCGGTAATTACCGAATCGGTATTTACCGATTCGGTAATGAGGCATACCTTCCCATTGATGGGAAGGTATGCATCATTACCGAATCGGTAAATACCGATTCGGTAATGGGGGGAACACATGAAAGGGTGGCAGGGTGTCACATTGACACCCTGTTGCACCCCTGATTCGGCCATGTGTGCACATGTGGCACACATACATGCCCTAAGGGCATGTATGTATGCCACATTGCACACTGCTACGCGCGTAAAAATGCTTAAACACATACATTAATTATTTACCACCAACTATAAGTTGGTGGTAAATACCGACTCTTAAACACACCCACACACTCCCCCTACATCTCGATTTTGGCTTCGGAATTTACCGAATCGGTAAAATTACCGATTCGGAAAAGTTACCGATTCGGTAACATTACCGATTCGGTATTATTACCGAATCGGTAATTTTACCGATTCGGTAAATTCCGAAGCCAAAACTTGTCCCACTACATACCAATAGCCAAAATACCGGTCGGTAACGGTATAATTACCGAAAATCGGCCGTTACTGACCGGTATTTGGCTACCTACATGAGGCCCTTGGTGATCTGCTGTCCTCAGCAGGCTACAATCCTAATGGGTTATAAATTACGACCTACCTCATTAACATCCATAAGGTGGGTCAATTTGCGACTTACTGGGAATCTCTATTTGGGACTAAAGCATTTCATCGAAAGGTATACTGAAGTGCAATTCAAAGTTAATCGCAATTAGGAAATCAGTATTCCTAATGTTAGTACATCTGGCCCTTTCTCCCAACTGACCAACACAAAGAGTAACCTATGGACGAAACCACAGTCACTAAATACAAACACACCGCCCCCGGCGGCAGGCACCCTCAAGTCAAGATGCCAAGTCCTGGAACACACTCAACCCAGACTTAGAATCTCAAGTGATTACTTAAAGGACTGGAAAATATTTTAATCATTCTTATGCTGAAATTCCATTCACTTACCTTATTGTATCACTAAGTTCCTTCTATAATTATACATTTTTGACTAGGCCCCAAATCATGTGTTCTGTCCCCAAAAACATGTCAAAATACTCTAAATTGGCATATTTAACATACCAGTAAGTACCCAATACAGTGCTTCTAACGTTTTACAACCACAACCCACTTTTTAGCATGCCTAACCTTTGCGACCCACTTAGCTTTGACATGAGGTGGGTGATTTGTTTATGTAACTAAAGCATTGTGTGGTAGCGCACTGTCATTTACATACAGTACATTTTCCACTGAAATGGCCACAAATTTTGCACAGATGTACGGTTTTAATGATAAAAGTATATCAGATACAAATTATAATGTGTAGAAAATGGATTTTAGGTGAATATTTATCATTTGTGCATCACCAAGGCAAAGTGACTTGATTTGTTTTGATCCTATTAAAATCTTTGTTTTCATCACACTTCAGAATTACAAACAAATGTGCTTTATTTTGCTTTCTGAACTGTTGCATGTGTACAGTTCATTTACAGGTATTTATATTTATTTGAGTGTTACAAAAATGACATCCTACAGCCTTTCCTTTCACACACTGCAGCCAGATTTGATATCATTCGCTCTACTTTCCTATTTCTCACTGCAAAGTGAGAGGAGTTGGTAAACACCAATCCCCATGTGTAAAAACAATCATCAATCTGTCAGAAGTCATAGCCTGACACTTGGCCACTGTCAAGTCAAGATTCACTTTATTCGATTTAACTCAGTAAATCATAAAGGTATATACAACAAATACATAATTCGTTAAAATCAGCGAGAAACAATACACCCAATTAATTGGAGAGGAATGAAACACCCGGGCTGAAAACCATGATGTATAAAAACAAACTGCACAGTTACCTAAAAATTGCAGATATAACAAAGCAGGCCTTGCTTTCGTAAAACCCAGTGGGAAAAGTAAAGGACGTATATAACGCAGAGTGGTACATTTTGGACAAATAAAAACAATATGCACCGTGTCGGGTGCATCAACTCTTTCACATGAGCAAATCGCAGGTTCGATGGTTTGTGCCAACTGGCTATTAGCTGGGGGGAAAAATTTAAATGAAAATAATTAAAAAGTTGCGTAGTAACACCGGCATATCCAGAGTTAAATACAATTCATATTTGCATATTTTAGCCATCGTATAATGCTTCCACGCGCTTTTTGCCAATGACCATCTAGCCATTTATTTTGGCTCAAAAACCTGACATGCCTCTTTGACAATTCGAACATCAGCTTTAGAAATTCCTTCAGCGTGTGTAAACAAATCCAGCCTGCCAAGATCCCCAAGAATACCTTTAAATATACTGCACCCCAGGAATCTGATGGCAATGTCCCAATCCCAAACAATCTTTCAGAATCCTTCTGTTAAATTCCAAATCATCTTTGAACCATACAGAAAACCACTGCAGTACTGGGCGGATTTGTATGTAATCAGTAATAAACCCTACACCTTATTCTTTATGCTCGATCTCTGCAGGTACCTGTCACTGAGGCGCAGCAAACATGACAAGGTACAGAATTTAAAGTCATCTTTATTTATTGCTTAGACTTTCACGATCCACCAAAAATTGGCTCACTCACAGTTTGGGACACGTCCTTTTTATATACTACAAAGTTACCCAGGGCCTGTAAGTTAAATGTCAATAGTGTACTGCAGCACACATTGTGCCACCACTGGAGAGAGAGTGGTAGAGATGACTGCAGGCCTTCCACCAGTAACCTGGCTGTGCAGGTTTAAATCGCAAGTTTGACCTGTCAAAATAACCCCAATAGACAGGCCTAAATCTGCCTTGCAAATATTAGTAAGTCACCCCTAAGTAGGCCTTAATGTCCAGTAAGGCTGGTGGAATGGTGTATCGAAGTAGGACAAGCAGAAGTTTAATGTAAAAAATATCTTTATAATGATAAGGCTTCAAAAGCTATTTTTACTGTTCCATAGGAAAACATTGGATACTTCCCAGGAAACATCTAAAAAGAAAATTCTTGGACTTTTTAAAGTATTTATTACAAGTCCACTTCATTGGTAAAGTCTGATTTGTCCTAAATACTTTACAAAAGGTACTTTAAAAAAGTTATCTTTTGTCTGCCTAAACCCTCTAGAAGCCAATACCCAGGATGGAACGTAACACTGGTTAATGAAACCCTAGTGTAAGAGTTTGTAAATAATCATGCAACATGGTGTTTTGACATATGGATGCTCCATTTCCCCTGGAGAAAGGGCAATTACAGGCCATTTATCACAATCTGCTTCTTCTTGCCATATGCATTGGCACAATCATGCAACTGCCTACACTGGCCCTAATGCATCATCAGCACTGGCCCAGTCTGATCCAGTGACACATAGCTACCAAGTGGGACAAAAGTGTCGCTGCATCAGACTTATTAGAGCCATTAGACCTTGGAACCAAGGACATCTGTTCCAATGCATCCCAGTTCTCACCTGCATCATTCCTGCCCATTATCTATCTATACTTTTAGTTTAAAATGCAGCAATTCCTAATTTGAAGTACTAAGAATATTTCAATGCTTAAACATCAATCCCAATTTACAGTATCCCTTGGTGCGTGAAAACCGAGACCAAAATACAGTTTTGTTGGTGTGTCTAATCCTTATAGGTAGCATTTCATACCAGAGATCTAAACACAGCTATGTCAATGGACCTCAGCACTAACAAAGTACACCATGTTACTCCATAAATGAATCCCAACAATATATGTATTTGCCAGTAGATAATTATAGTTAGAACATAGTTTCCATAGAAAAAGCGTTTTTTGTTTTGCCTAAAACTTTGGTGTCGTTGGACAAATCTTCACTAAATTTTCAAAACTAGTTTGTCACTCATTTCAGCTGCTGTCCGGAAAGTTTCTGGGCGATTGGTCAAGGAGGTGCCGAGAAAAAAGGGGGATCCCAAAATGCAAACACTCATGTACACACTCATACAGCTCGTGACACACCCACCCACAGGCCCAGACAGCCACTAACCCACTCACACACCCAGCACATACTCACACTCCCACAACCACTCACACACCCAGCACATACTCACCATACACACTTACACAACCACTCACACACCCATACAGCCACTCACACACCCAGTCTGAGACCTAGAAACTACTCACACACCCATTTACATACTCTTACAGCCACTCATACACCCACTTACAGATCCAGAGAACCATTCACTTACCCACTCATACACCCAGCAGATACTCACACGCACTCACCAGTCGTAGATTTACGGCAAGGTAGAATTTAAAAAATACATTTGTTAACAGCTCATCAATAAACGGTGAAAATTAAGAAAGTGCCATGCCTGGAAGCAGCAGTGCGGCGGGTGGGGGTCAATATAAAAAAAAAAATCACTTACCTCCCGGCCGGCTGGCCGCCGCCTCTCCTGCGTCCTCTTCCTGTGAGAAACAGGCAGCACCTGGGCTCTCACAGCCAATCACAACGCTGCAATGCCACGTTGTGATTGGTCTGAGGGCTGTAGGGATGAGCATATTCTCCATGCAGGCTGTAATGCAGCCTACATGGAGAAGGGGGAAAGTGTGCATGACTGGTTTGGGCGGACCGAGAGGGCCGATCAAACAATCATTGCGCACTTAGGAGGATTGCACCACTCCTCCCCTGCTCTTCAGACCCACCCACCTCCCTCACGCAACTTGCCGCAACAGGAGGACATAATAAAATGATAATAACATTAGTTATTACCATTTTGTTTTTTTCCTTTCTTTTCCTGCTCCGAGGCAGTGGGGCGATGCTCCTCTGTCTTAGCAGAGGAGCTGCCACTCACACATCCATACAGCCAGTCCGACTCCCATTCAGAAGCTCAGAAAACCACTTGCGCACCCATTAACATATCCAACGGGCACTTAAACACCCATGTACATACCCAGTGAACCACTCACACATCCACTCACAGCCACTCACACACCCACTCACACATTCACACACACATAAGCCAGTCACATACCCACTCACAGGCCCACACAGCCACTTACACACCCACCACACACTCACACACACAATTACACACTTAGGCACCCACTCATACACCCATACAGGCAGTCACACACCCATTCAGAAACCCAAAAACCCACTCGCACACCAACTGACAGACCCATAGAACCACCCACACAAGCACTAACACACCAACCACACACACAAACCCAGTTACACACCACACGACTCACAAACATGGACACACCCATACAGGCACTTACAGACCCAAACAGCTAGTTACAGGTTGTATGATAGAGGTACATATGGCAAAACCACGCATGCCTCTACAACGCTGCCCTAAGCGCAAATGCATTTGAACAACGCATTCCTTTACCAGGCATGCCTTTACTACAAAATTTTGTAGTAAAGGCATGACTGGTAAAGGGATATTTGTGGTAAAGTTCACATGAGCCCTCCCCATGAGCCCTAAAAACTACCCAACCTCCCATGAGGCCTAAAAATTACCCTGACCTCCTGTGCCCTAAAAAGTACCCCAACAACCCCTCCCCCCGAAGCCCTAAAAACTACCCTGCCCTCCATGAGCCCTAAAAAGCACCCGGACCCCCCAAGCCCTAAAATCTACCCCAACCCCCCCTGAGACCTTAAAAACAATTGCGACCCCCCTGAGCACTAAAAATGTCCCCAACCCCCCCAGCCCTGAAATAAACCCCGACCCCCAAGCCCTTAAAACTACCCCCAACCCTTAAAAACTAAGGCATATGCGTGGTTAAGACCAGAGTGGTTGCACATGCGGGGAAACGCCATGCATGGCTAAGCCAGAGTTGTAAAGGCTGTTTCCCCCAGTCACACACCCACTCACAGAACTACATACACACCCACACAACCACTCACACACCCATACATCCATTTACACACCCACTCACAGATTCAAGAAACCACTCACACACCTACACAGGCACTAGACAGCTACTCACACACCCACATAGTCACTCTCACACCCAGTTACACACCCACACATTCACTAACATACCCACTCACACACCCATGTGGCCACTCACACACCCACAGTTACTTACACAGTTACTCACACAACCACACACAGGCAGTGATTTAGCTTTTTTATTTGAAATAGGATATGTTTGTACTAAATGTGCTGGGTAGGGAGCCCGTGAGTTGGCTGTCTCTGGGGGGTTGGTCATAAGGCTTGGCCATAGGCCAGGTCTTGTGGTCAACCCCACACATGGCCATGCGCAGCGTTTGGTTGGCTCCAAGCGGGTGGGTTGGTTGCACGGCCTGGCAAGGGCCAACCCTCTGTTGCGCCCGGCCCAAGGCCAATGCGCGGTGGTGGTTGCAATAAAGTATGGTAATTAAACATTACTTTACATTTAAAAAAACTAGAAATTCATCAAAAACCCAAAGGTTACAGAGATGTTATAGTTAAGAAATAGAACTTAAAAAACTTTAGAAATTCAGTAAAAAAAACAAAGGTTACGAGGACATTATATAGTTAGGTTCAGATTTACACACACAAAACCCTAGAAATTTAGAAGTTACAGTTATAGTTATTTCAAGAAACTATAACTCGTGCCCTAATGTAACTATAACTTGCGCCCTCGCCATGCACTGCTAATTACCCAACATAGTATATCAGTCATGACATCTTTTATGATATAATTTATATCACCCCAACATTTGAAATAAAATTATTGATGCAGACTGGGCGCGAGTTATAGTTACCTTATGGCACGTGTTACAGTTATATATCTATAAAAAAGATTCTGAGTGTACAGAGCTACGAGTAACTTTGTTATGTCTATTCACATGTTTGTCATTTATTTTAAAAGGCGGTGGCTCTCACTCACCTTGACAAAGGCTCCTTTGAGCCGTTACGTGTCGGACTATTGCTATAAATTATCTGTCCTACTGCACACCCTGGAGTATCCGTTTATTTTCTAGTCTCAGAATCATACACCTTTCTATGCCCCTTTTTATTACGGGTCTTAATCTTCTGCTCATCAGCAGTTGTGGGTTGAAGTGTTTGGCCCTATCAAGAGAGGTTACCAGGACAATTAGCCTGGCTGCGACCCTTTAGTGACTGTATTGGCTGATCATTCTCCTGATTCTTCCAATGAGAAGCAACAGCCCTTTTAAGAGGACCAAAACAGAACTTCTCGAAGATGTAGAGGAGGGTCATCTTTTCCGGTGTCTTGATGCAGACTGATATAAGGGTCTTCTGTCCCATTAAAGGGACTGCTTCCCCCTGGGGTCGGAGGCCAAGGTATCCTCCAAACAGGTGGCATAGGAAAGGAGACAGGCATCTGGTTCAGTGTCTTGACAATGTTGCACTGATGATTTCTCATATTCCACAGGGTTTGTAACAGCAGGACAGAACTGCCATGGAATTTTCTCCATGAAAGCTTCACAGGATCACCTCTGTAGCTCATCATGGTATGGAAATAAAACAAGGAGCACAAATGGAGTGTGATGGTATGGCCCTCAAAAGAGCTTATAGTATTCTTCATCAAACATGGAATATAAACGTATACGACACGATCTGCATTGGCACTGTGGATTATGAATGATCCGCTTTGGCACTATTAGCTATGAACAAGTACCTTAATGTGCGTGGCCTGATAGAGTACCAATGTAACTGGGTGCACTGGTAAGAGTGTTGGTATTTATCGCATGTGAACATTGTGCTTTTGTGACTGAATCATACACCACTTCCGGACGACATGATTTAAAAAAAATATATGTAGGACTTTGAATAAATTTGTTTCAGGATCTTTCGCAGAAAAAAAGGGTGCTTTTTTCAGGCTTAGTAACAAAAAGAGACTGAGGTAAATTATGACATTAGTTCTCATTACTTGTGTTTCAAGTAACTCAGCAAAGTAATAGACTGAATGCATGAACAACGGCTTGCATCTCAGAAATACGTTTTATTCTACTTCTGACCATTAATGACCCATGGTACGCAGGGCCAGACCCGTTTTTAGCAGGAAAAAGTATCTAGCAGAAAGGGTCACGGATTCCGCCAGTTGATGATATCCTATCCTCCAAATGGTTGAACTAGATTAATTCTGAAACAGAATGGGAACTGGGTGGATTCCAGTGCTGGCAGCCACACTTGAGCTGGAACCAGGCTCTGGACCAACCATTACAAATTGTCAGTACAATGGTGGGCACAGCCAATCCCTGTGCCCCCTGGCTCGTAGGTGGACCACTAACTTCGTGCATGGCCTTTGGCTGGGCGCAGTGGGATTGAGCCACAGGGCCAGGTCTCCAACCAGAATCTGCACACCATTCTCCGTTTGGCCGTGCACAGTGGGGTGGGGGAGGGGCATGGCCCAGCTTGTCGCTAGGTCCTACAGCTAAACAACTATGAGCAATCAATTTCTTTTGTAAAGGATCTTATTTTGGAACCTTTTTTTGTGTTTTTTGGTAAACGGTTTTAAACAATTTTTGTGTTTTTTGTAAACGTTTTTCTAACTATTTTCTTAAATTTTTATATGTTATTTTTTTTTTACATTTTATAAAAGTCCTTATAATGTTTTTTAAAGTGCTGATTGATTACCCCGGAGATTATGATCTTGTTCATTTCCCCTAAACAAATTAACTTCCTACACTTGTTGCAGTAGGTAGAGAAGAACTGTAGGTGGTGATCTTTCTCTTCTACACGTAGGAGGACTTCTGGGAGGAGGTTCTTCCTCGTTCCAGTGCCTCTGCATCTCTGCTCTGGGGACCTCACTTGGGTGCATGGCCTGGAGAGGTTTCACCATGCCAATTGTCTCAAATGAGTAAATCCCTGGAAGCCCACTCTGTATGACTTGGTCACATAAACTACATGTGACCTTGGAAGCATTTACTTTTTCCTGTCCTGCAGCATGTGTAAAACAAACTGCCACATCAAAGGTTCTCTTTCTGGGAGGGGTGCAACAGTAGTCCATGATGGAAAAGACTGCTGGTCTGTTTTTACAGGTACTTCCTCACTCTGCTGGGAAGCCACAATGAAGACAGTAGAATCTGTCTTCCCTCCCTTTAAGGTTTCAAAGGAAATAATAGTGTCCTCCAAAAGGTGAGATTCTGGTCTCTAGAGGTCCTGGGATTGTTTTTACTCAGCATCCCATCAGCCCAGCATTTTCACTGAAATCACCACAAATTATTTCTCCTTGAACTTGCATGTGCCAATTCTTTCTTGATGTTCTTTATAAAATAGGTAGTTGCACTGTTCATTCACCTGCTACTGTATTTCTCACTAATACAGTTTAACAATAGTCCACACTACAATCTTTGCTATGAAATGCATCACTTAATTTCACTTTAATTGCTTTCCCTCGTTCATTATTACATTAACTGGTCACTTATGAATCTCAAATTTTCAGACATCATGTATCTCGGACAGTAATGTAAAAAATGAATTATTTGCATAAAACATAAGCACGGCTCAAAGTACAGATTATCTAGCCTTTTGTAGAAAGTGATGGAAATATTCCAATGAAAAGATTGATAAGCACATGCAATCACAGACATTGCCTCATCCCGACTGTGAACTGAACTCAGCTTCATTATGAAACGCTTAATCTTTTTTAAAGTATTTGTTGCAAAGTCATATAAAGTCTCTTCACACTGTACATCAGCTTCCGAGGTTAGGAGTTCAGGAAATGTTTTTGTTACTAATCAGATCAAAGGTTCAGCCTACAAAGCCTTTTATTTAGACTCTAACTTTAAAATCATTGGTAGTTCTTCTGATTGTCTTATTAGTTTCAGCCAATTACTGCAAAGACTATACTTTGCACTACATGGTATCCACTTGTAATGGTATGGTGGTCAAGACTTTTTTTCTGGAAGGGACAGCCACTATCTATTCTACCTTTATATGTAACCTAACATTTTATTAAACTTCATGGACAGCAGCCAATCGCAATGCAATTATGTGAGGAATGGAGTTATTAGTTGAGCTCTTGAAAGCTCCACTCATGTAGTAAACACAATTCTTCTCAGGATGAACCATAAAAGTCACTAAAGTAACCTGTGCTTAACCCTCTGGTAGTTTAGCACAAAGCAGTCAGGCTTTTTGTCAAGTTATTAGAAGCAATGTGTAAAGAATTTATGCTGCACACAAATAGTAATAGAGTGAAAACACAACACCAGAAATATCCTACACCAATTTAGAGAAAGAGTACATTTCAATTAATAAAATGAAACCAGAACAAAACAAATTCAATCAGTAAAACCAGAGATATGCAATTCCAAGGTTTTAAATAGATATTTAGCGCCTAAAAGCACAAAGCGCAACTCGCGGTCATCTGGTCATGGTAGACCGGCGGTCAGTCACAAGTTCAGGCCAACCGCATTGGAGCGCAAGCTGGATACAGGAACCGGGTTAGTCTCGCTGAGAAAGCTACCATCTCAAACTCTGGCACAAACAGTCCAGTTTGTGTTGGAGGAGTATGCAGGGAGAGCATCACCGATCGTCGACACTGTTACATAAAGAGAACATTTTGAGTTGCGGACAGTCATCGATGTAGTGGCAAAGTTTGCGGACAGTCATTGCTGGAGCTTCGCGTTGGTGGTTACTGTAGGCTGTTGTTGCTGTAGCCTGAGGAGAAGATCTTGTGTTTCTGGTAGTCATTGGCGGTCACTGTAGCACGAAGAGTCTGGTTCACCAGAGTTTCGCATTGGCAGTCGTCACGGGCGGCAGAGTCTCAGCACAAACAGACCAGTTTGTAGTCACTAAGAGCTCAAAACTTGAGGGTTTCACCATTCTTTACAGAGACGTGCACTCTGATGCCAGCCAAGGGCCCTGGACCCAGGAAAGCTCTTCTTGGGGATCAGGGACTCACTCTAGCAGGGGCCAGCAGGATTTTGGCAGGTCCAGTTGTAGGTCTGATGAGCTAAGCAGATGCAGGACAGTGCTCTAGAGCTTTCTTGTCCCTGTAGCTCACATAGAAGACCAGCCAGCTTCCCTTTGGAGTCACTCTGGTGGTCCTGGGTTCAAGGAACAGATCCATGCTTCCTACCTCAAGCAGCAGGGCAGTCCTTCCAGCAGCATGGCAGAGGTTTGTCCTACTATTGTCTCACATAGGTCCAAAAGGAATCAGATGAGTAGATCACAAGTTCCAATATTCATCCATGGTGTCTGCCTTTGAAGTGGGGGGACTCTGTATACTACCCACACATCTCGTTCTGATAAGTTCTTCCCCTCCCCTGCCAAGACTTCAAGTAGTCTCGGGTTACAAAAGACTGGTGTCAGGTACCATTGCGAGTGTGCTGAAAGCAGCCCTTCGAAGTTAAAAGGGGCAAGGGACAACTCTGCCCCAACAATTCTGGCAGGATGACCCATCCTGTCAACACCTAGTCCCCCTGTGTCTCACTGTCTACAAGGAATACATAAAGGCCAGTTGCCAAGCTATTCACAGTCCTGTGACCCATGACCCAGGACACAGGCAGCAGGTGCCAAATGGCTAGAGAAAGAAAATGTCAACTTTCCAAAAAGGCATTTTAAGGATTGTGGCTTAAAATCTGATTTTACCATTAAAGAGGAATTTAAATTGCAATTCATTTGAGTGCAAACATAATTTCCCTATCTGCTCCCAAACTTACGTTAGCACTTATTAAGTGTAATAAGGTACCCAATGTTATACTATGGAAGGAATAGGTCTTGCAACAGTGAACAACTTGAGGAGTTCTTCACTACCAGGACATGTAAAAAGTAAACCCACATGTCCTAACTTTTAAATACAATGCACCCTGCCCTATGAGCCTTTAAGGCCTAGGCCAGGAGTGGCTTGATTGCATTTAAAAGGAAGGTTTAGGCCAGGCAAAAGGTTTATTTTGACGGGTCAAAATGGCAGTTTAAAACTGCGCTACAGGCTGCAGTGGCAGGCCAAAGGCTTCCTTTAGTGGACTTGCTCCTTCCACAGCGCAGAGCCCCCTGGTAGCTGCTGTCCAATCTGCTGCTTCTGCTTCTACTGACCCGGAGGTCAGGAGTTAGAGGCCCTCATCCCTGGTGGTCCAGTGGTAAAGTGTCACAGCTCTGCTGCTTGACTGCCCTTCTGTCTCTCCTTCCGCTGTTTCTATTCCTCTCCCTGCTTTTCTCTATTGCTTTTCTGTCTCTGCCTTTTGGCTTAGCTTTTTTATTTTATTTTTCTTCCTTGTTCCTGTCCTCTCCGTCATCGCCTCTGGGCTCCCCCCGTCCAGTGCCCCTTCCTGCTCTTGCGTCTCCCGCCTCCCAGCTGTCCAGCCCCCTCTCCCCACAGCACTACTTAATGGCGACCGCTTCACAGAGAAAGTGCAGTCCACTATCCTTAAGTGGACTTGCTCCTTCCACAGTGCAGCGCCATCTGGTAGCTGCTGCTGCTGCTGCTACTGACCCGGATATCATGAGTTCGAGGCCCTCCTCCACCTGCAGGCTCATGCCTGCCCCTCATCCCTGGTGGTCCAATGGTAGAAGCGTCACTGCGTTGCTGTTGACTGCCCGTCTCTCTTTCTGCTGTTTCTGTCCCTCTTTCTGCTTTTCTCTTTCGCTTTTCTGCCTCTTTCTTTACTTTTTCTTCCTTTTTCCTGTCCTCTCCTCATCGCCTCTGGGTTCCCCGTGGCCCTGTCCCCCTCCAGTGTCCCTTCCCGCTCCCGGGTTTCCAGCCCTCTACAGCACTACTTAGTGACAGCCACTGCACATGTGCGCAGTGGACGTGCCGCTAGCGTGCCTGGCCCGCCCCAGTGACAGGGACCCTGCTTCTCGGACATTCCACCGTTACAACACCAGTACCCTCCTCACCCTCAACCCAAGACGCCACGCCGCCTGCCATATAGCAACAACGAAGAAGACCCCTGGACCCTTCGCCTGTTGGAACTGCAACTTCAGCCATGCCAACACGCTAGCTCCTCTCGCCATCCAGCCGACCAACAGCACACCTGTTCGGCTCAACTGCATCATCCTCAATGTGTGGTCCTTCCACAAACACGCCACAGAAATCTGGAACTTTCTCAACGCCACCTCTCCTGACATTGCTTTCTTCACAGAAACCTGGACCAACCCTGCTCCGGACAGGACATCACCAACCCCGGCGGCTACAAAATCACCCGCAAGGACCGCCCCGACCACCTAGAAGTTTGCATCGCCATCATCCACAAAAGCACACTCCAACTGATCACGCACTCTAATGACCCAACGACAGCCATGAAACACCTCCATTTCCAGAATCGGTCTGACCCCAACACCAGCCTCCGAGGCACCCTCGTCTACACCCCCTCCCCGTCGCAGCTGGATCAAGACCCTGAAGAACTTCTTGTCAACTCCCTCAGCACAATTACTCCCCCAATGGACGCCAACACCACAGTGCGCAACCTCCACCGATGGATCTCTAACTGCGCCGACACCCTGGCACCCCTCAGGAAAAGACCCCGCTGCAACACTCCAAGAAAGCCAGCTGGTTCACTCCCCGCCCTCCATGAGTCCAGACACACCTGCAGATGACTCGAGAAGATATAGAGAAACAACAAGACCCCGGAAACTAACGCAACCTTCAAACCCCCGACAGACCACACTACTCCCTCCTGAAAACCACAAAGAAAACAGCCCAACAAGAGAGAATCAACGGACACAACAGCAAAGAACTCTTCGCCATTGTCAAGGAGTTCGCCAGGCCCAATAGCGAGATCACAGATGTTCCCTCCACCAAAGACCTCTGCAACAAACTCGGCACCTTCTTCCACCACAAAATCAGGAAGATCTACGACAGCTTTGACACCCTATACCCGGTCACTACGCCTGCCACCATTGCACACAACCAAGCCACACCCCAACAGACCAAGCTCTACTGAACCACGCTCACAACAGAGGACACGCTCAAGACCATGAAGGCCATTCACTCAGGAGCCTTGCCCGCACCACATCTTCCACAGAGCAGCAGCCACCGCCATCGCCTCCCAGCTTCGCCGCACCATCAACTGCTCCATCGAAACCACCACCTTTCCCGACGACTCGAAAGTCAAGATCAACCCCCTGCTGAAGAAGCTACCCTCAGAGCAGACAGACCTCAAGATCTTCAGACCAATCTCCCTCCTCCCATTCCCAGCCAAGGTCATCAAGAAGGGCATCAACGCCCAACTCTGAATTCATTAAAGTGAACCATGTCCTGGACACCTCCCAATCCAGCTTAAAAAAGCAACCACAGCACGGAGACCGCACTCCTCGCCACCGATATCCACTCCCTCCTTGACCAGGGCGAGATCGCGGCCCTCATCCTACTAGACTTCTCGACCGCCTTCGACACCCTCTCCCAAAGCACCATAATCACGAGACTCCATGAGGCTGGAATCCTTGACAAGGCTCAGGACTGGATCCACTCCTTCCTCACCGGCCGGACCCAGCGAGTCAGATTACTGCCGTTCCTCTCAGAACCCACAGAGATCAGCTGTGGAGTACCCCAGGGTTCCTCCCTGAGACCCACCCTCTTCAACATCTACATGGCCCCCCTCGCAGCTATCGTCAGAAGCCACGGACTCAACAGTCTCCTACACCGACGACACCTAGCTGATCCTCTACCTCACCAACGGACCCACAACCGCACAAACTAACTTCCAAAAGTGGAATGAAGGCCGTTGCTACCTTGATGTAAGAGAGCTGCCTCAAGCTCAACTCGGACAAGACCAAAGTACTCATCCTGAGAACAACCCCTTTAGCTGAGGACTACTCCTGATGGCCAGCTGCTCTGGGATATCACCCCAGCCCGACGGACCACGCACACAACCTCATACTCATCGCTCACTAGGAACCACCAAATCAATGCCGTTTCCTCAGCCTGCTTCCACACGCTCCGCCTGCTTCGAAAGACATTCAGATGGATCCCCACAGGCTCCAGAATATGGTCACCTACGCACTCATTACCAGAAGACACTCTATACAGCAACGCACTCTACGCCGGCATTACCCAGAAACAGCTCAAGAAACTACAGAATGTCCAAAAACGCCCCAACCAGACTGGTCCTCGTCATCTCCCACCTCAGCCGCATCATGCAACACCTATGACAACTCCACTGGCTCCCACTCAACAAGAGAATCCCTTTCAAGCTCCTCACTCATGCCTACAAAGCTGTACGTGACGAAGGACCAGCATACCTGACCCACCGCCTCACATTCCACGTATCCGCCAGACCACTCCGATCCTCCAAACTCGCCCTTGTCTCCGTCCAGAACCACAAGACCATAACTGGAGGAAGGTCATGCACTTACCTCGCCACCAAGACCAGGAACACACTGCCCCTCCACCTAAAGGCAATCGCGTCGCTGACCCAATTGAGGAGGGACCTCAAGACCTGGATCTTCGAATGATCCTCCAACCAATCCGACCAGCAGCCCTCCTACCCCAGTGCCTCAAGGCCCTCATGGGTGAGTAGCTGCGCTATACAAGACCATGACTGATTGACTGACGGAAGGTATGTTTTTAAAAGGCTACTTCAATGGGTGGCACAATGAGTGCTGCAGGCCCACTAGTAGTATTTAATGTACAGGCCCTGGGTTCATTAAGTTCCCTTTACTAGGGATTTACAAGTAAATTAAACAGTTAGGTGTAGGCCAATTTTACCATGTTTGAGGAAGAGAAAACAAGCACTTTAGCAATGGTTAGCAGTGTAAAGTGCACAGAGTCCTAAAGCCAACAAAAACGAAGTCAGCACAATAGGAGGGGTGAGGACAAAAGGTTTGAGGGACTACCACCCAAGGGTGTCAGGTATAACACATTTCCTTACAGTAATCACTTTTTTTATATTCAAATCACTGCTTCTTAGTAAAGACCTCTCATTCTGCAGCTCTTTCTCTGCGGCTCAAAGGGCCTCCAGAAGCATGGTTCGTGTCTTGATAGTCGGTCACACCTTTGTTCACTGGGATCAGATGTATGCTACATGTTGCGGCATTGGTAAGGATATGGGAGTGCCTAATGTGAACATTACATGGAATTAAATGGCATCAACTTTTTCCTTTGGTGGAAAGCATTGGGACCTGTGAGCAACCACATGTAATGATTGTGCATTGTGAGAGTAATGGATTAGGCCCAGTTACTGGCACTGCTTTATCTTTTGAAACAAAAGTAACCTTTGGAAAGTTGATGCATCTCCTCCACCACATAGGCTTTGGTTGTGCGCGGAGAAGATAGATCAAAACGTGTGGCCTCCAGTCATGCCCTGCGATCCATCACCTGCAGGTAGTCAATCCCCACTGCATAGTGCATAAGTTGGCTGCAGGCCCTAGCCTTCAGACAAGACCTGCAACCCACCCTCCACCGTGGTTCTATTCCTGCTGCACACAGCCTTTGGCAAAGTACATTGTTGGTAGGAAACAGGGCATGGGCTCTGGCCAGGCTCTGCGACCCACCAACTGCAAGCGGTCAGCCAACCACAACTGTGCACATCCTTCCACTGTGCACAATGGGGGGTGAGCCCCTGGCCAGTCCCTTCACCCACCCTCCACAGGTGGTCAACCATTTCCACACAGGAGTCCCCTGTGGTTAGTTTGGGAGGTTTGCAGGGCCTATCTTTATCTAGGCCATATGACCCACCCACTGTGGGTAGGTGACCCCGACAGTGCACAGTCACCTGCCGTGCCCAGTAAGGATTGGTTTCAGCGCCTGGCTAGATTTGAACACTATCCCAATACCCGAGGAAGTATAAGGGATGGTATCACAGAGGTCATGAACTGAAGGCTGTTTATTAGAGTGTGGGTAAGGTGTACTTGAAAAAATCCAGGTTGATGAACAAGGGAATCACAAGATATTAGGGCCTTTTGGGATCTTTGGGGTCAGAGGGAGTGCGTTATTGTTGACAGCGGTGGTGTCTGGAGCATGTCAAGGCTTGTGCAGGCTAATGGTAAAGAGAGTCACATAAGAGGGTATTAACCCACAAGCATGAGCCTTTCCTGTACTTTGAAGGTAGACATTCAGCAATGGCAGAGTCAAAGATAATACACTCTCAGCTCAAGCATTCCAGGAAATGCCCTCTGTGATGGTGTTTCTGTTTTCATTATTCTTGACAATTGTATTGTTGCCCAAGGGATCTATTGGGGTTCCAGTTAAGCTTCAACCAAAGCAGAACGCTGTGATATCATCTAGAATGTAGATTGTATGAGGCATGAGAGTAGAGTCAGTTGGAGGTGGCTGTCAAGCTGCCCGGTATTTTGTGGAAACACCGCGACCACTGTGCCCTCGGCCTGGTTGCCCCCACGCCCACTGCCTGCTGCCTGTCTCCTTCCAGCTGCCTACCTGCCACCTGCTGACGCCTCCAGCCCGGCGCCCCAGCCGCTGCAAGGCCGCCCGCCTCGATCGCCGTTCCAGCCCGGCGCCCCAGCCGCCGCAGGGCCGCCCGACGCCGATTTTCGCGCCGGTTTTTGCCGCGACCCCGCCCCCACGCCTGCTGATAGGACCACGCGCTCCCCGCCTCCCAGCTGACCCGCCCTCCCCGCTCCCTTCTTAAGGGGACCCCGACCCAGGTTCCACAGCGACCACTGTGCCCTCGGCCTGGTTGCCCCCACGCCCACTGCCTGCTGCCTGTCTCCTTCCAGCTGCCTACCTGCCACCTGCTGACGCCTCCAGCCCGGCGCCCCAGCCGCTGCAAGGCCGCCCGCCTCGATCGCCGTTCCAGCCCGGCGCCCCAGCCGCCGCAGGGCCGCCCGACGCCGATTTTCGCGCCGGTTTTTGCCGCGACCCCGCCCCCACGCCTGCTGATAGGACCACGCGCTCCCCGCCTCCCAGCTGACCCGCCCTCCCCGCTCCCTTCTTAAGGGGACCCCGACCCAGGTTCCACAGCGACCACTGTGCCCTCGGCCTGGTTGCCCCCATGCCCACTGCCTGCTGCCTGTCTCCTTCCAGCTGCCTACCTGCCACCTGCTGACGCCTCCAGCCCGGCGCCCCAGCCGCTGCAAGGCCGCCCGCCTCGATCGCCGTTCCAGCCCGGCGCCCCAGCCGCCGCAGGGCCGCCCGACGCCGATTTTCGCGCCGGTTTTTGCCGCGACCCCGCCCCCACGCCTGCTGATAGGACCACGCGCTCCCCGCCTCCCAGCTGACCCGCCCTCCCCGCTCCCTTCTTATGACGCCCCCTCAGCGACCGCGCAGCGGACGCGCGCAGCGGGAGCACCGAATGAGCGCCGAAGGTGCGCCAAAGGTAAGCCCGTCTACGCCCGTCCGCGCCTGGACCGCGCCCAGTGCCAGGACCCCTGGCCCCCGCCGGACCTACGACGCCGCCACCCTCATCGCACTCAACGACGGACGAGTCCCGGGATGCTACCGTGCCACCCCGAGACGCACCCACGGACCCTTCAGCTGCCGCACCTGCAAGTTCACCTGCATCCGGACCCGCCCCACACCAGCACCCGCCAAGCCGAACACCAGCAGCAACCACCTCAAGTGCATCCTGCTCAACACCCGCTCAGTCCACAGACACGCCATCGAACTCTGGAACCTCATCGACACCACTGCTCCTGACGTTGCCTTCCTCACGGAGACCTGGATGAACGCCTCTTCAGCGCCCGACATCGCCATCGCCATCCCAGAGGGCTACAAGATCACCCGGAGGGACCGCACCGCCAACCAGATAGGAGGAGGCATCGCCATCATCCACAGGAACACCATCCGCATCACGACCTACACCGACGACATCCTGACTACCGCCGAACACCTACACTTCCGGATCCACACCGACCCGAAGACCACCCTCAGAGGCACCCTGATCTACCGACCCCCGGGACCACGCACACAATTCAGCGAAGACATCGCCGACTTCGTCAGCCCGCATGCCCTCCCCTCCGCTGACTACATCCTCCTGGGGGACCTCAACTTCCACCTGGAGAACAACAATGACCGCAACACCACCACCCTGCTTGACAACCTCGCCAACCTCGGACTCAAGCAACTGGTGACCGCCCCCACCCACCTCGCCGGACACACACTCGACGCCGTCTTCTCCTCCAGCAAAGACATCGCCTTCAGCCACGCCACAGGACTCCACTGGACGGACCACAGCTGCGTCCACTTCACCTTCAAAAGAACGACGACCCACCACCACCAGCAACCGGTCGCCCGCAGAAGCTGGAGCAAGATCACAGCCGACCAGCTCGCCGCTTCCCTGAGCCAGCACCCTCCCGCCAGCTCAGCGAACCCCAGCCAGGCCGCCGACAACCTCACGAAGTGGATCAGCAACTGCGCGGACGAACTCGCCCCACTGAGGACCCCGCCCAGCAGACCCGGCAGCAAGAAGGCCCCATGGTTCACCGACGAACTCAAGAGCTCCAAGAAGAACTGCCGAGCCCTCGAGAAAGCCTGGAGAAGGGAGCCAACCCCGGACAACATGACCACCCTCAAGCTTGCCACCCGGAAGCATCACCAACTGATCCGCGACACCAAGAAAACTGCATTCAAGGACCGGTTGGATAACAACGCACACAACAGCAAGGAACTCTTCAACATCGTGAAAGAGCTCTCCAACCCCAACGCCGGAAACAACGACACCACCCCATCGCAAGAACTCTGCAACTCCCTCGCCTCCTACTTCCACAACAAGATCGCGGACATACACAACAGCTTCAACACCCTACCGACGAACGCCACGTCCAACCCGACCGAACCACCGCCCCCCACCTCCACCCGCCGCGCCTGGACCCCGATCTGCACCGAAGAAACCGTCCGCATGATGAACTCCATCCACTCCGGATCTCCGACCGACCCCTGCCCTCACCACGTCTTCAACAAAGCCGACGCCGTCATCGCACCCCACCTGCGGGACATCATCAACACCTCCTTCACCACCGCCACCTTCCCTGAGAGCTGGAAGCATGCCGAACTCAGCGCTCTACTCAAGAAACCAACAGCGGACCCCACCGAACTCAAGAATTACCGCCCCATCTCGCTGCTCCCGTTCCCAGCCAAAGTCATCGAGAAGACCGTCAACAAGCAACTGGCCGCCTTCCTCGAGACGAACGGATCCCTCGACCCCTCACAGTCTGGCTTCCGAGCCAACCACAGCACCGAGACCGCCCTCATCGCTGCCACCGATGACATCCGAACCCTGATGGACAACGGAGAAACAGCGGCCCTCATCCTCCTAGACCTCTCCGCGGCCTTCGACACCGTCTGCCACCGCACCCTAGTGCAGCGCCTCCGCAACGTCGGAATCCAGGAGAAGGCACTGGAATGGATCATCTCCTTCCTCGACGGAAGAACACAGAGAGTCCGTCTACCACCGTACAAGTCAGAGGCCACCAAAGTCATCTGCGGCGTCCCTCAAGGATCCTCGCTGAGCCCAACCCTCTTCAACATCTACATGAGCCCCCTCGCGGCCATCGCATGCCAACACAACCTCAACATCATCTCCTACGCCGACGATACCCAGCTGATCCTCTCCCTGACCAACGACCCCACCGCCGCCAGAGCCAACCTTCACGAAGGAATGAAAGAGGTAGCCGAGTGGATGTCGACCAGCCGCCTGAAGCTGAACTCGGACAAGACGGAAGTCCTCATCCTGGGATCCTCGCCCTCCGCCTGGGACGACTCCTGGTGGCCCCCCGCCCTGGGCACCGCACCCAAACCGACAGACCACGCACGCAACCTGGGCTTCATCCTGGACTCCTCCCTCTCCATGACCAAGCAAGTCAACGCCGTCTCCTCGTCATGCTTCAACACCCTGCGCATGCTACGGAAGATCTTCCGGTGGATCCCCACCGAGACCAGGAAGAATGTCACCCAGGCACTCGTCACCAGCCGACTGGACTACGGCAACGCCCTCTACGCCGGAACCACCGCCAAGCTCCAGAAGAGACTCCAACGGATCCAGAACGCCTCAGCCAGACTCATCCTCGACATCCCACGACACAGCCACATCTCCGGACACCTAAGAGACCTGCACTGGCTCCCGGTCAACAAGAGAATCACCTTCCGTCTCCTCACCCACGCACACAAAGCTCTTCACGACCAAGGCCCGAGCTACCTCAACAACCGCATCAACTTCTACGCTCCCAAACGACACCTCCGATCAGCCAGCCACGCCCTCGCCGCCGTCCCCCGCATCCGAAGAACGACAACAGGAGGAAGATCCTTCTCCTACCAGGCCGCCAAGACCTGGAACTCCCTCCCGACCGACCTGCGCCTGACCCAGGACCACCTCGCCTTCAGGAAGAAGCTCAAGACCTGGCTGTTCGGGCAGTAGCAGCACCCCCCCCCCCCCCCCCCCCAGCGCCTTGAGACCCTCCGGGTGAGTAGAGCGCTCTATAAATGCCTATGATTGATTGATTGATTGATTGGAACACACAGCTGTACTTCAGCTACCCTCTTGGTTTAGCTCTGGCTTTGATTTATTTGTTCACCAGAGGATGTAAACACAGCAGCTGTCCATCTGTTCCTATTTCACCTCTTCCTCTTAACTCAGAGCTCCTGAATCCCACAACACTTCCACTCTACCTCCCAGCACACACATATAATCTTCTAATTAACCCTGTTACAGAAGAGATATCAAAGCAGCGGGTGATTGTATGGTGTAGATGTTTATAAGTAATAAGGGAAACGAGAATAGGTTCTTGATGAAAGCCTGATACATACTGATGCTTTGCATCCTTCAGTGCTCCTGCTTAATGTGTGCAAGGGGCATTATTACTGAACTGATGCAGATCATCAATCCTGGGTGCTCTTGTTGCTGCTCAGACCCGTTCAATGCCTTGTGAGCACAGGAGTAAAGAACAGCACCCGTATGAAACTCTCCGGGGATATCTCATGATAGAAGTGCGATTTGGCAGTACGGTCGATGCTTTAGGTAGCATCCCTGAGGCATGACAGGCACCGGCAATAGATAAGATGAAATCATGGCGCATAGCAATATTTCCAAAGGACACATGGCCTTATAAAGCATACAATATTAAATTAAATACAAAAGGGAATAGAATCCAATTTTCTAAGCACACCAACAATGGTTAGCTCACGCCACTTGCTGCCTGGGTCAGCATTTCCCTCAACCGACGTACTCAAGGACATAGCAGACAAAGTCACAGCCATCTTAGGTTCTTCAGCTGTTTGCATGTATTCAATATGTGCTATTGATCAGAACACTGCATTGCAAAGTTGCAGTATTCTTCTTGGGGTAACCATGGTGAGGGGCAATACATATCCTTCCTTTTGGAGCATCTCTCATTCATCCTGTCCTCCCTAGTTCCGAACTTGATTCCAAGCTCTCACAACAGCCATACCTGGGCCCAACCACATTTATGAAGCTGTCTGAGCTCTCCGCTGGGCGATCTCGTTCCATCACCTGGGTGTCTCCTCCTCCTAGGTGTAGCAGGAAGGCGGTGGCAAAGGAGAGAAAAGACAAATCACTTATCCAGCAGAAACAAAAAATAATAAAAGTAAGACGATCCACCTTCCAAATGATTGAGCTCCGAACAACTACGTCAAAGTCAGGCCAGAGACGGCACCTTTGACTCCCCCACCATCTTGCAGCAAGTGAGATAGCATACAATGTCACGCTGACATGAAGCATCAGCAAGTCTTTTGGTAATATCGAGCCCCAAGCCACCGCAAATGTTTGACGCCATATTATTCTGCAAGCGTCCAACATGTCAACACCTCAAATTAAAAAAGGTTGTTGACAGTGTTTACTGAGTAGAGAGAGCTAAGTCGACATTTCACTACAACACGTCTGTGAGGGATAACTTGTAAGTCCCTGATCCTGGAAGCCGTCACAGGTAGGAAAATCACTACTGAACACCACAAATGAAAAAAGCTATAGTGAAACTGATTAAGAGACATTTGGGTAGCAACTGATAAGCTGTGTGTTGGACCATGGAAGGACTGAGTTCCACAGCACAATTTTTGTTGGTTCCAAACCCACCTCCAGTACATTGGCCACAGTGGGACAAAAAAGACTCACAATTAACTTGATGCTCTAGACTAGATTCAGATGTTTTTACTATGAAATTAAAGTTGCTATTGGTAAAGCAGGCCTTGGGTCCAGAAGACTGGATCTTGATATAATACAAGGGTCAAAGTAACTGTAACAGAAGGTCCAATACCAAGCAACGATGAGGGTCACAACTTGGTATGCACTGGTGAGTATTCTATCAAATTCCAGTAATCTTTATATACATTTGGACGCTCAACTTCCTGTGGCCCATCGTCCAGACCACTATAATGCCAAAGAATATAAACAATAAAGAAGGAGCGTGTGCTTTATATCAATAAACAATCAAATATTGTAGTCCGTTTTTTTCTTCTTTTTCCAATTCTTTATTGGCCAGAATTATTTCCAAAGTCCGAAAAATTTAGAAATCCAGAATCCAATATAACAGCCAAAATTCGTACAGCCAAATGTTCAAGTATTTCATTATCCACAATCCAAAAATAATTTTTGATTCGTACAGCCTACGCGTTTCGTCCCCCTTGGGACATCATCAGGGCTCCTATATTTTAATCCATCAAAATGTGTAGGGAATGTTGTCACTTTTAATTCCTTATCCCAATGATAAAATTTGCCTTCCTCTCCAAATTTTAAAACGAAATCTTATGCGTTCGAACGTACTTCTATCTTGATATTAGATTTGCATATTTAGTCGTCATAGCTTTATCTCCAATAATTTTCAAACCTCCGCTGTGGATTTATCGGACCGGCAGTCGATGTGTTGGGACTGTGGTGGTTGATTTACCTGGACGGAGATTTGAAAATTATTGGGGGGAGAGAGAGGATAGCCTCACGCACATCAGTTTCGTCTATGGGCTGGCTTAGATACTGTCTGTAGTGTCAGTACTACGGAGCGGTCACGCACAAACGCCCCATCTCGTTTCACACTATTTTTCTTCCGCATAGCGACCGGATAATACGCTAGACAAGTCACAATCACCATGTGCGCTAATGAGAAGCATCTCTATTATATGTTCATGTGTCTGTACGTACTAGATTGCTTTGTTGAACGGTGTTAGGGGTATAGGAAGTGGTGGCGCCTGGCTCATTATGCGTGTGGTATGTTGATCTCCTGATTAATGCGGTGCAACAGGTGGGGGAAACCCCCCTCAAACCCACAAATGTGTGAAGGAAATTATCAACCGGAGCAGGACACACGACCGACGTACATATAATCCTGTAGCGCACTCGCTTAAGGTCTCAATTAATTACCCCGTGTGAAATGGAATCTTTTCCCACAAGTCTCAACACGGTCCTGTGACTCATAACCCTAATATAGGCTTTTAACATTGGAGAACACTACATATGCACTCGTGAAAACACGGAAAATACTCTCAAATATTGGCCAGCCGGGCCAGAAGTATAACCGGCGGAGTGATCATTTGAAAAGGCACAGAAAAGAAGTACAGCCCTGAAGAAGTCGAAGGATAATTCCCGATAAGACGAAACACGTGTTGGCTGGATGCTCTTTGTTTATTGCTTGAATTAAAGACAAGAATCGGATTCATTGGACTTTTATTGACAATTCTACTAAAATCACTTGATGAACTTTCATGGAGTAAATATTATGTCTGTACGTACTGTTTGTCTTCTTCCTTTACAGGTTTTAAGCAACTACTGGAGGAAATTTCCTCCGCTTTCATCGCACCTTAGCGAGTGCGACATTACCTCTGGTCACCATAACTATACTTGAACACCCGCCGTTCACTCACATACCAACACATAGGTCCTGACGAAAGCCAGCAAACGTTGCAGTCTGGCTGAAACATGTAGATCTGACCTTCTATTACTTGATATTAGAGACACGATTTAACCTCTACACATATCCACTTTCTTTTTTAAGCACTGCCAGAACGCACACCATTAAATACTAACCTTTATTCAAAGGGACCCTTTGGACAGTTTTTTTATTTACTTTAGTAGCATCACTGCACTCTCACCACTTTCAAAACCAGCTCTGCTGTAGATCAAGCGTTGAAGCACACCCGGGTGCACTCAGCACCTTGGGTGGGACCCGATGATGAAGCATGCCACCAACTAGGTTGGTGGGTGAGGGTCTTCATAAAAAATAAATGTTTTTTCCAAACATGAACATCTAGCTTCTAAAGTGTGAGCTAGTTCTTCTTGATACCTTTTATACTCATCAGGGGAAGTGAACTAGCCCTCACAGACACATTGTCCCCTCTCTCTCATTTAATATATATATGTATGTATTACACTTCATAAACACAACATTAAAATTCAACAGTTGTCTTCATATTGCATAACATTTCCATATATTTACAATATTAATACAGTTTAATACAGCAAACTTTTTACTAAAACAACTAATCTCCTGCCGGCATGTTCTCACACTTCATTAGGAGTCATGATTGCCCACCTCTCGGTTCCTAATGGCATCGTTTACAAAGCAAACTCTCCACTCCCTCAAGATAGAGGGCGCTAGGGCCAGCAAGTCAGATGGACCCCCAAAAATAATCAAGCCAGAGCAACCCAGTAAAGGGACATCCCCTGGCACTTAATCGGGGGGATGAGCCTGGGCAACCGGGCCATACGTTGGTCCGCTGGCGCAGCTACCACCCCCCCCCACACTCCCACGGGACATATCACAGGGCACCCTCTAGGGCCAGGGACAATTGTGGTAGCGGATACCCAGCTCTTCACCAATGACCGAGTCAGCCATGCCCCGGGTTATTCAAAATCGAACATCTTGAATCCGCCTGTGCTTAGATCTGTGATGCCCCACATTGGCAACCCATTTTGTGTCCAAAACATGACTCTTTAACCGCCACCCCAACCATACATAAAAGCTAAAGGGATGGGAGGGTGGGTAACAGAAGTCTCCTTCGCAGTGGGTGCAGCACGCACCGGGAATCCTCAGGGGCAGGCAGGCAGCAAGGGGCTCATCAGGCTGATCTACAGCCTTTCAAGCTGTTCTGCCACCCCTGCAAGCTGCCCCCCCAGGCACCCAAAACAGAAGAAGTGTAGCACAACAGCAGCAGCAGGGAAAGCTTCCGCTACACACAAACAGGCAGCAGCACAGGGTGTTTGCAAAGGCACACCGTATGTACAAATACAAGGGGAGATGAAGCGATGTGCCCAGTATCGCAGGATGCTGAGCCGACGCCGAGACTCGAACCTGGTTCCCCAACTCCAAAGTCCTGGCTGTGAGGTCACATCTTCTCCTCATTGTCTTTCCTCACAAATAGAACAGGCACAGTATGAGCAGGGACAGTACAAGCGCCCTTTACAGAGAACAAATGCAACCAGTGGAAATGCAAGGTTCCTTACGTGGGGGAGGGGATGGAGACAGACAGACAGACAGACAGACACACACACACACACACACACACTCTCCCTCTTGATGAAATGCTGGACAGCGCTCCCTGCAAATATTTCGGCCCCGTTTCAATGTACTAAACAAAACTGCACAGTTCTCTGTCGCAGAAAACATGCAAACCACAGACTGCTTGTGTGAGGCAGAGAGCAGGCAGTTGAGAACTGTAAAGCTAAATGCTTAATAGAGAATATCTGAAGTGATGGGCTCCTAAGGATGAAGTCTTCGCCCTATTAGGTTCCCAATCTAGACATGTAGGTAATCAGTGAACAAGAACCGCAGACTTTATAACTCTTTATCTGTTATGACGCAGTTATGTCTTCATCCAGTACTGCAACTCCATCTTTTTTCTCACAATGACATTATCTCATGAAATGTTTGTGGGCAGTAGAAGGAGCAGAGATTTCTACAGCAAAGCAATTCAAAAGCGACTGGGGCACCACAAAATGATCGGCACTTTCAGTCTATACTTTTCCTGAAACGTTATCCATGGAACAAGAAATCTTTAAAAAAAAAAAAGCTTTCACTTTTGAGTTAAACATTAATTTTACTAAACCAGGAGGAGCGTGACATGCAGAATCACTGAAGGACGATGCACTGCAGTGGAAGCAGTATTTGAGCTGAGGCAAGGGTTGGAAAGGGTAATAATGCCCAAGACCAAGACCTCTATTCCATTACAACTGTTTCTGTTTATTAGTAGTTAAAGCCCATGCCACCAAATTAAGGGCTAGATGCATTTTAACAGTCGCAAACTCTCCAATTTAGTGTTTGCTTCCATTAAAATGCTTTTTCCTATGTAGTAATCCAATTTAAGAGTCAGAAAAGTTTTTACGGCTTCTAAAATGGGATTAAGAATGGAACCGATTCTGTTTCTGGGAAGCGCGTGTTGTAAGCATCCCTTCTAATGCTGAATCGATATCTTATACCTCACTTTTTTCAATCGAGATCCAGGCGCAAAATTTACAGACACCTCACAGTAGGTGGGAATGTATTTGCAAAAGGACAGGGTTCCCAGGGGTCAATATTCTGCAATCAAAATCAGGGCGCAAAATGTACTGACACCTCAAAGAAGGTGATAATGTATTTGCAAAAGGGCATGGGTCCCAAGGGGGCCCATTTGTGATAGTTAAAAATGAAAAAAAAAGATTTACGAGTGGTGAGTGGTCCAGGAGATCACTGCCAACTCCTAACAAAGTTTCCAAAACTGTTTGTTTTTAATAAAGCTGTGTTCCATTTAAGGAAAACAGGCTGAATTTAAAAAAAGTTTGCTTTATTGGCAAGCAATCCCAGGCATGGTGCTCTGATGTCACCAGTAAGGCAGCATCAATGTTACACCCTTCTACTGTAGTGAGTAACAATCTGTGCCCAGTCTCATTATCATCCATGACGTTGGTCAGATTACGGCCCACCACGGATCGCAATTTTAGGATTTTACCTATTAGTAGTTGGATGGCTTCTTAAAATTCTTCACTGGCGCAAAAATACTGTTCATAATTTGTGACCAGTATTTTGCTATCAGTAATTTGTCAACCCTGTACAACTGAAGTGATGGCTGCAGGCAACAGTAATATTTGGGGCACGGACTGGTGTGCAGTAGGTTCCTTGAAGCCACAGCATCTTTTTAGAACAGTTCGGCGACCTACACAGCGAAAACAAGGGTTGTCAATCATGTTGTGAAGAAAGGAGATCAAGGACCGGGAGATCTTGAATCACCGTGTAGGTAACCTACTCCAGACTGTAGTGTCTAACTGGCGCTTAGGAAGTTACTCCCGGCTCCTAAGCACTTTTCCCTCAATGACAGCATCTTGGCACTTAGCCCGTTAACACTCACTGGACAGCACCAGAACTGCTTCCAACAGAGTTAGCTCCTCTTGGGCAGCCAGTGACAGAGGATGAAAATGTATTCTAGAACAGTGACACTGAAAGTAGGGCCTGAAGGTCGCCTGCAGCCCCCCTAACCTTTACATGCACCCTCCTGGTCAACAGCTGAACTGGGCTGCCGTTTACTCGACTCAGCACTAACTTTAAAAATAAGGTAAATAAACCGGCAAGCATTTATTTAAAGTTTAATTGAAGTTAAAGAAGGGAAGAAACTATGCTGCTCTGCACCACTTAACTTTAGGAACACCTTCATGTTTAAGGACATTTTGTAGCAAAAGTGTGATAAAGTCAATTCAAATTCAAAGAGTGTCTCATTAACATGCAGAATTGTTTTACAATACTACATCAGATTATAACATTGCAAATAGGTGTATTTTTTAAGTGAGTTTTCAAACATGAGTTTAGAAACATTCATGGAACAATTTATCGCTAGAAGCCTTTATGACTGCCTATAACGCCCTACCTCCGGCCTCCCCTACTCCAGACGCTGACCCGTCAGAGCTGTTGGATTCTTTTTCCACCAAACTTATCACAATATTTGACTCGCTAATTCCTATAAAAAAGTTGGGTTCAGCCAAACAACGAAAATCTGCCCCATGGTACACAGAGGAACTCAGGCTAGAAAAAGCGAAGTGCAAAGGTTTGGAGAGGTCCTGGCGAACAAGCCACACGCCCTCAGACCGTAGGATGTACAAACGTTCTCTGTCTATCTACCACCAGAACATAAAATCAGCTAGAAAAGCATTTATTCTAAAACAAAGCGTCCAACTCCACAAAAACACTGTTTACCATAGTCAAAGACTTCGTTAATCCTCAGGCGTGCAGATTGCCTCAATTAGAGTCTCAATTCCTATGCGACTCGTTAGCAACGCATTTTGAGAAAAAAATCAACCTCATCTACGCCAATCTTGCCCCCACACAAACACACACTAAAACCTTTCCTACATGTCACACCGAATCAGAGTTTCAGCCTGTGAGTAAGCTCACTCATTT
This sequence comes from Triturus cristatus, assembly GCF_964204655.1. Classification (NCBI taxonomy): domain Eukaryota; kingdom Metazoa; phylum Chordata; class Amphibia; order Caudata; family Salamandridae; genus Triturus; species Triturus cristatus. Next base: position 748,479,167 of record NC_140592.1, read on the forward strand.
CGTACCACTAACTGATTCAGACGTACACTCCCTACTCGCATTAGCAAAGTCGGGGTCACCTAGTGACCTTTGCCCTCCTAGGGTTATGGCCCTCATTGCACCATGCTGTGCCTCGGAAGTCCGAAGGATTTTTAATAGCTCCATAGAATCAGGCTCTATCCCTCCGAGTTGAAAGGAAGCCTTCGTCCGCCCTATACTGAAAAAACCAACAGCAGACCCCCTTATGTTCGCAAACTACAGACCTGTTTCACTACTCCCGCTGCTGGCAAAATCTTTAGAAGCAGCTATAAATAAACAGCTGAGCCATTATCTCGAAGTGAACGAACACCTAGACCCTTCGCAATCAGGCTTCAGACCGGGCTTCAGCACAGAAACTGCAATTCTTGCGGTCACAGATTCCCTGAGGTTAGAAATGGATGCCGGAGGATCAGCGATTCTGGTCCTCCTAGACCTCTCTGCGGCATTCGACACGATATCTCATTCCAAACTAATAGAAAGGTTGAGATATTGTGGCATTCAAGGGCAAGCCTTGAAATGGCTCCAAAACTTCTTGGCAGAAAGAAACCAAACAACCATGATAGGGCCATTTAGATCAAGCAAACATGGGCTTGATAAAGGGGTCCCTCAGGGTTCGTGCTTAAGTCCTACCCTGTTCAATCTTTATATGTCTCCTCTTGCCAAAATTGCTGAATCCTGGGGTTTTGAGATTATATCATACGCGGACGATACCCAACTTATTTTTAAAATCAACCCCAATGCATCGGCGGAAAACCTACGTTTCGCATCAGGAATGTCTGCAATCTCCAATTGGATGACAGAGAATCTCCTCCAGTTGAACCCTAGTAAGACGGAGATCCTATTAGTAGGCAAAGCCTCTTTTTCCTGGTCCACAGAATGGTGGCCTAAGGACCTGGGCTCGGCCCCAATCCCGAAGGAAAGCGTGAAGAACTTAGGGTTCACACTTGACAAGGCACTTTCCATGAAAGATCATATCGCCACTATCACTAGCTCCTGCTACTATAGCCTGCGACTGTTGAGAAAGATGCTTCCGTATCTTCCCACCAAGCACCGTAGAACGCTAGTACAGGCCATGGTGATTTGCCGGCTGGATTACGGCAACGCGATGCTGGCCGAACTCGGCTCTTCCCTATTAAGGAAATTGCAGGTCATCCAGAACACGGCTGCCCGAATGATACTTCATTGCCCGGCCGGCTCACCTTCAGCCCCCATCTTATCAGAACTCCATTGGCTTCCTATCAGGAAGCGGTCCCAGTTTAAGACCTGCTGTCTCACGTACAAAGCCCTAAACGGCCTGGGACCTAAATACTTGACTAATAAATTAATCTATAAGACCTCGACCTTCAATTTACGGTCCAACGCCATGGAATTGCTGAAAACCCCCAGAATTCGCCTTGCCCGCTCAGGAGCTAAGTCTTTCTCTAGTCTGGCCCCGCGCTACTGGAATGCGCTTCCCATCGCTATCCGGAAATGCCCATCCCTCGCTACATTCAAGAAAAAATTGATAACCTTTCTTTTCCTGGCTCCTTAATGCAGAACGGTGATGCTCTTCCCCTCCTTTCTCACCCTCAGCAACGAATAAAGCAAGCGCCGAGATGCCCTCGGGTGATTCGCGCGCTATGTAAGTCCTCATAACATAACATTCTTCTCCCCACCCTGACAATACCAATAATGAACTAAGACGCAAGTAAGTTGTTGTGTGCACCCTTTGGGTAGTTTGGTGTCCTTTTATAGAAAAACAACATTATAGTTTATTAAACAGATGAGAAGGTTTTATACAAGGCACATCTTGGAAGTCGTGTATCTCGTGGTCCTCTTACATGTGATAATGGAGACAAGCATTGGCATAGCCAATAGGTCTCACCTTTGTGACCTTATAAGTGTTTAGCTATGCAACAGTTGCATAACTAAATACTTATAAGGTCCCAAAAGCGAGACCTATTGGCTATGCAAAGCGGCCATGCGGCCGCGAAAGTGAAAGGGATCACGATCGCGATCAAACATCAAAGCGGCCGTGCGGCCGCGAAAGTGAAAGTAATCGCGGTAAAGCGTGGCGCGCGCGCCCGCGCACATGCACTGTATCTCTAGGCTGGCCTGGTAGCACTTTTTGGAGCCCTCTCAATAAGTCTCGCCAGACCAGCGCAAGCGCTGGGTCAGGCGAGACCTAAAAAAGGAGGGAGAGCGAAATAAAACAATTGCCTAGGATCACACAATCTGGTTAAGTGGAGAAGCTGGGGTTAATCCAAGGTTTCAAATTGTGCAATTCAGCAACTAGATGTATATGCTTCATTTCCTCTACACCCACCACCTGACCGTCACCCTGCTGGCATCAATAAGGCCCTTTGTCACATCACAGACCAAACTTTTTGGCCCCTGGGAAAATGTGTGCGAGTACCCATGTTCTAGACCGACTGCGGACCCTCCATACCGCCGCGGAAGGGGGTTCTTTTGGTCGGTCAGGGTTCATTCTCTGCTGGGCCTGTACCACTTCCAACTGTTACAAAGGAGTCAGGCTGAAGAGGCGCATGCACCCAGAGGTTTTTAGAGAGAGAAAGCTGGAGGACTGCCAGTGCACCAGAGGCGCCTGGAAGGGGGGGCCGGAGGGCGCTGTGTGTGTGTCTAAGAGGGGCTTGTAGGCAAGCATTACAGGCAGCCCTGGCGGCCGTCCTTCGCCCATTAGTTAATCTACAATCTCTGGCAGCAACATAGAATCATTACAAAACCGCCTGGAGAGGGAACAACAGGGAGAGGGGGCGAAGGGGAGCGGGAGAGAACGAGAGACCGCTTCAGCACTGGACAGAAGTCCGCAGCGGCCACAGGTCATTCCATATCCCCAGAGGGGGTGCTCTTCTCCTAGCGCAGGTCGGTGAACTCCAGTAAGGGAAGGCTTCCTGTTCAGAGGTGATCTGCTGCCAAATGGTCCCTCCCTAGAAGGTGGGGGTGGAGGTAGTACGGTTTTATCTTCCTTGATGTAAAAAACGATTCAGCCTTATTGCAAGGTGACCGTCGTGATCTGCCCAGGTAATTCTGCCCCAGGAGCAGGGCCACTGGAATTTTGAGATTTTGCGACCATCGCGTTTTCCACATAATTATATATTTGCCGCATATTCTGCAAATTTTAACAACAAAATGTTTCTATCTAAAACTGATCAAAAGTTACTACAAATGGCTACACTTCTTGCCACAAAGCGGGAGACCGATCGCAAATGATGACTGGTCTCCTTTCCGTTGTATATTTAGGTATTAAACTGGTACTAATGAGATGAAACCTTTGTCCAGCAATGGCATGTGTAAAAATGATAAAATAATAACATAATACTATCCCAAAATTTTGCGAATTGAGCCACAATTTGGCTTTTCTTGTCACATAATTAAGTCAACCCTAAACCACAATTTGGCCCTCTACCGCTGCATAATTCCAGTGGCCCAGCCCAGGAGTTACCCTTATAGGGGCAACGGTAACTCTGGGTGGGTAGGGATGGGAATTATCTGAAACCTACGGGCACAAATTAGGAAATTTACTTCAAGCCAGTACCTCCACCTCCTACATCTGGCGCTACTGCAGAGTATGGAAATTATGGAAAAGCTCAGCAATATTCTGAATCCTGTACCTGCTTTATCTGCCACTATTCTAGTATTTGAAAACAGCAAACACAGCTCTGGCAATGCAAAACTATCATCAGCAAGGTGCACCCACCACCTTCGGCTCGGGCCTTTAATACTGGAGAGGGCCTTTAAAGGCCGGTAGAGCCTGCTATGGCGGGCTCTAAGGCAATATTCAAGTATTTCAAGACTACAGAGACCATTCTGGTAAGGCACCTCAATCAGAAACCTACTCCACCAGCTACTATTCCTATAAGAGAGTTCTGGCAATGCATATCGATACTACACCTCCATCACCTGCCAGAATTTGAAATCTACAGACAGCTCTGGCAATGCATCTCAATGCCATCAGGTTGCAGACTCTATTATTTCAAGCTGTGGGGCCCCATGTAATGATCTGCCAGTGAGCTTGAATCCAACCCTGTAACACACCCTGGCTATTCAGTACTTGGAACCACCACAAACATACATCCTGCAATGCTCCTCAAGCGTGCAAAACCTAACCCATTATTGCCAATTTAGGCATGTGTTTACGTGGCACCACTCAGGTCGAGTTGCAGACATTTCAGACCATTTTCACACATGGTTGCATGCAAATGGGGAAAACAGAAACAAGGAAAGAAACATGGGGGTGTAGGTTAATTGGGTATTAGTTGGGCTAACAGCAGTGGGGCTTTCTTTAAGAAGTCCCGAGCAGCTACCAGGCTATGGGAGTGTCTGGGGAGGTTAGACATAAGAGAGCGCAGAGTGTGGGATAGAAACAGACTTCTGGTTCTTCTGTGCAGTGTCTATGGTTGAGTTCAGTCACACCGGCTTTACACTGTCGCAATCTCATGCAGTCACAGTTCAATCCAACGTTTCCTTACAAGGTTACGTTTTTAGCATCTTTCTGTATACAGAAAGATCCTCTGCAGGTTTCTTGGCACTCGGGTCAAACAGAACTCTGCTTCATTCCCTCCTAGAAGTGGCTTGGACCAGTCAAGAGATAATCGTCAGGTTTGTGGAAAAGGGGCCAGAAATAATATTGTCAGCAGGGATTGCACCCTGTGTTGGATGCAGGGCTGCCACAATGTAGGGACCTGTGGGGCTGTTTGCTCCAGCCCCCCCCCCCCCCCCCCGGGCCCTCTCTTTTGCAATGCACCTGCTACGCCACTATGAAATGTATGTCACAAGAGCTGGCCAACAGAAATATGTGTACCAAATGAAGAAATGTGTGCAAGAATGCAGTCACCTGAGACCACAAAGTGTTGGGACCCTTCCCCAGGAGTTCACTTCCCTACCCAAGGATTGGGCAGCTCATGGTTACAGTTGGACGCCATTGTAGAAAGGTGCATTCTGCCTGAGAAAGGAGACACTAAAGGTAAGAAAAGCAGTTTGGGGACGCCAGGAGTGACTGAGTGCACGGAAGGCCACGAGGAGTAGCACAGCCTGGCATCAAGCCCAACAAAGAGGGCACTGAATCCCGCTCCTTGTGGACAGGCAAGCCTATAGGTACCACAGGTGAGGCAGTCTTCTTATGGGCCCCTAAACTCTCTTATATGGGGCCCTCTTTACATGATGCTGAAATAGTTAGGTTGAGAGAGTGTTCCATAAACCTGGGCATTGCACGGGTAATGTCCTACCCCAATGTTTTTGTCACCTGTTTATTTTGTTGGTGGAAAGGTCTGTGACATAGATGACATGAGAGTACTTGAGGAGGGCATGGAGAGGAGCCTACTTATGCAGTAAGCCCCAGCTTCTCTTTCGAGAAAGCTCTGTGCACTATCCAAGAAACCAGACAATAACCATTTAAGTCACAGGGGCCAGTACAGTGCTTTCTGTGTGTACTTGGAGTGATCCCATTTGCAATGATTAAAACTAGTCTGGTTGCTTGCTTCTGCGTTCTGTACATCTTGTTAGAACTATTGAGAGGCCTGCATACCTCAGCTATAACTAGGAACCTGCACACCTTTTCCGGAGAGTTTGTGGAAAACAATTCTCAGGCCAGAATCTATTGCTTACAGCAGCATTGTGATTGGTCTGAACACCGTACTTCAGCTCTCAGACAGGGGCTGGGAGGCTGTGCATGCTCTCCACCCAGGCTGTAATGCAACCTGGGTGGAGAACATGCAAAGTGGGCGTGACTAGAGGGCCAGCCAAAATGTAATGCGCACTTAGGAAGGGCCTACCACTCCTCCCCCAGCTCTAAACAGCCCAGCCCTGCCACGTCCGCCCCAACCAACTGAGCCAGTACAGTTAAATAAAATGATAATAACATTGTGTTATTTTATTTTTCTGTTTTGAATTGCTCATTTGGGGCAACGCTCCTCCACATTTGTGGAGGAGCGTCCACAGGCCAATAAGCTTGGTTAGCAGGTACTTGCAGGTGATCACGAGGAGAAGAGACAGTGATGATTATGGGGGATACCATGTAGAATCCTCTGATGTAGCTCAGGCCTATTTTGCAGCACATCTGCTACTCCAATAATGGTATTTCTTCACAGATGTGATAACTAATGTCACTGTTAGTTGGCCTCCGTAATAACATGTGTTTAACTGGAGGATGGTATGCGAACATTCTTGAGAAGAGAAGGTGCAGCCAAAGTTAGAACTTCGTGCCACCTGGGCAGGCATTTTTAGATCTTGCCTCCCAAAAAGCACAAGCTGTCTGTTTGTGAAAGACCTATTGGGAACTTACAGAGGGCTTACAGCTCACCCATTGCTTACCATTGGTTGGCTCTCATTTGCTTGCTTCTTATTTAAGGGATTGCCTTCCTCTTCTTGTGTTTTTCCCTCCCCTGGTGCAAAGCCTCTTTCCCAACTTTTAAGATTGGCTGACTTGTATCCTTCCACTGCTTACATCTAGGGAACTTTTTACCTCTTTTTTTATTCAGCACTCTATGAAAGTGCACATGTTTTCTACCTCTCTCCCCTCGTGTGCTGCTTGCTACCCTCCAATACTCGCCCCCAGTGCTGAGTTAAATCCCCATTACTCCCAACTTGTCTGTAAAAGCCACAGCAAGAGGGATATTTTTGCTGGGGTACGGCTGCAAATCATACTTTAAGGTAGTTTTTGCTTCATGTCTTGCTTTCCACATAGTCTATGAAAGCATACACTTTGTCAAACTGGGCCTTTTATGGCACTGGTGAAATAGCCTTCTGTTGCACTCACTTGGATGGCATCTGAAACAGAAGGTGTATTAGCATGAACTTCTAGAGGCCCACCATAAATCTGCTCCCTGGTTACTACAAAGGACCAAATGGCTGAATCCTATGAAAAGTAAATTAGGCCTTAGCAAGTATTCCCCTTTACATCCTGACACGTATTTAATCTTTATACATTCTGTTAAGAGTTTCTTGAGTAAAAAATAAACCATGCCATTTACAAGGATAACAAATATTGAATTCAATCTACAATTTTGAGATACCTTAAGATATATGTTTGCTATTGCTCTAGTATTTTTAAACAGTTTTTTAGTGTTTTTAAACAGTACTTAGCAAACAATGACAAAGCCAAGTCCTCGGCACCTACTTTATGAAGTCAAAACCTAGTGACTTTGCAAACACTTTCAGCCAAAACTAGTCCCATTGACACAGCAGGACCATTTTTGGTGAAAATGCAATGCCGGGCAGGCCACAAACCACGGTGACGAGCTCAGCATTCTATGTGCTTTTTGCAGACACTAACCTCCAAATTTCCCCTTCATGCGTGGAGTAAAGGCCCTCTGATGCTGATTTGCGGTGCCATCAGCTTGTGACTTCTGAGTGAGGCTTTGCCACTGGAAACCCAGCAGGTAGCCCATCTCCCAATGAGGTGGTCAAATACAAAAGTGGCAGATTGTCACATTCACCAGTTCACAGCAAATATCCCCCACTCACCACACGCTCAATGAGAGCCATAGTCATTTAGTGCAGCTCGCTTATCTGCATGGTAATAATAAGCTACAGAAATGTTATTCAGATATAGAACAGAGTTTTGAGCAACACTGGGTGGTTTCACACTTTATTGTCTTGGGTTAAACATGTGCAAGAGGCCGGTGTTCCTTCGTGAGTTCCATTCACCATCTGTCGAAAGGCCAGAAATGATCTATCCTCCTAGGGGATATGTTGACAAATGAATTAGCGGCACTGCTCATTTCTCTTTTCCAGATTATACATTGTGGCTGAAGGAGAACAAGTATTGCCATTTGTTAATGTTTAAACTGCTGTGCAACCTGGAATAAGGGCAGGTGTCCTGGCACTCGGGCACAAAAAACCCCAGAGAGAAAGAAATTCTTTAACATTTGAAACTTGCATATGAGAAATGAGTCTAAATGAGAAGATTTTACACACAAATGATGATATCCTTGCACTGGACAAGAGGCTGGCTGACAGATGATATGCCACACCACCTATGCACCTGCAGGGCAACAGGCATTTCTGTTTCTCTTGGGATTCCTGTATATTGGTACATTGGCCCTTCTGGTGTACCCAATGTTTCTGGGATGTTTCTCTATCATACCCAACTTCCAGGAACCAACTATGACCACGTCGTGTTTGCAGAGCACTCTTTTTATGTCTCTCTTACTGCAGGACCATAGTGACCGCAACGTTGTCGCTCTTCAATGGCTTTTGCTCACAGCCCACATTCTCTTCTGCATTACAATCAAGGACCTCAGAAGCCGACTTAACTCACTAGGAATCACTCCATACAGGGCAGAAGAGAGGACTCCTGCTCCACACAAAGACCTACCCATGGATAGCACCCACTACCGCCCAGATTACCAGTGCCACAGATAGTGGGCCAATAGCTACTGCACCCAGTAAAATTAAATTCCCCAGGGTTTGCCATTTACCGGGTGATATTAATTGTACCTATTATGAGTTTCACCCTTTAAAATGGGAAACTACATACAGATTTCAGAGCTTTCTGCCCAAAATCCGATTGTACAGATTATAAGTGAGCACCCCACACCCCAATACATTTCAGCAGAGTTGACCTGATAATATTTACATGGAGAAAAAAGAAGGGGTGAGGTAATCACCACAAAACTCGTCATTCCGATTCCTTTGCAAAACGGCGTTTCCTCAAGAATCGAGAAAAATAACAGCCCATTTACAAACAAGGCCTAGGTGCCATAATGAGAAGACATACGAGGCACCCAAAACACGCGGCAACGATTTGGAATGGTTGGTTCTTTTCTTACAAGGTTTCCTTCCACCCTACTTCAGAAAAGAACTTCAACTACTCCTCTTCAAGTAACTCCCGTCGGACCACTCTCAACAAAATACAAAGGAACGTAAAACTAGCTCCCAGACAGCTTGAGACAATGTTCTTTCCCACCTCTCCGAGCTACCCTTCTCCCCAATCACTTGACTATTGCAGAGTCATCTACCAATCCCCATGAAACTCTGCAACTCCTCAACTTTCCATCATTTTTGTTTGCCTACCACCACCCAAGATCAATGCATATTGTTCCACTGCCAAGCCTATGTTTGAGCTTCACACATGTATTAAAATATAACTCATGTAAAAATATTTCAATTATCAATCTGGGATTGCATGACATTACTGTTTTATATGCTAACAGAAGAACTCCCAATCTGGTTACTCTGATCTAAGAGGCTCAGCTTTGGACAGTGTCTTAGGCTGCATAAGAGCGACAAAGCTACCTTTCTGGTTACAAACATTGTACAGGCTCAGCCATATGGAAACAGAAATAGTTTACGCAGGATACAAAGACCTTACAGGCTCACTCATCTAAAAGCAAAGTCATCCATCAGATTACACTGATTTGAAAAACTCAGTCATGTGACAACACAGCTATTACTGAAGTTATAGATGTCAGAGGCCCTCAGGCACCTAACAACAATGCCATTCCTCACATTATACAGACCTAACAAGTTCAGTTTTATGACAGTCGAGTTATCCATAAGGTACAATACATAGTATATGATAACAGGGCTACTCCTCACAATAAAGAGTTCTTCCAAGCTATGAACTCAAACAGGACAGCTATTCCTCACGTTAGAGGGATATTCCTGGCTAAGGCCTCAGGCAGAAAAAGTTGTTTTGCAGGTTACACAGTTCATACATGCTCATGCTTTGAAGAGCATGCCTATTCCTGTGTTTACACATAGAGTACAGAATTAGGCATCGAATAGTCAAGCTGTCAGTCCAGCTGTGCTGATTACATAGACCACAGGCAACAAACATGTAAAACAATTACATTTTCAGTGTCCAACATTTTCAAGTAGATTTTTATGAGACATAGGTACATCTGGCAGTGAGAAATGTAATCATTAGCAAGTTTCAATAGGGCGAAAGACAAACTACTTTAACAATTAACATTCGCATTTTGACTTGAGAAATCACATACATCAGTTAGGGCACAGTCTGCAGTGCAACCTAACTACACATGCAGAAATGTATGTAGAGAACAGGGAGCAGCTCTTCGAGGCCTGTTCACACTCAGACCAGGAACAGTATATGTAGTAAAAACATTTGGTCACTCGAAGAATGCCCCTGAAAGGCTACAGTCCATTTTCAAGAGATATTTACCCATGCCTTAAAATGTCCCCGATAGCAGGTACACTAGACTAGAGCTTCTATGACATATCATCGCCAACAAAAATATTACTATACAAGATATCCCCCGAAAAATAAAACATTTGGTCACTCGAAGAATGCCCCTGAAAGGCTACAGTCCATTTTCAAGAGATATTTACCCACGCCTTAAAATGTCCCTGACGGCAGGTACACTGGAGCTTATATGACATATCATCGTCAACAAAAATATTACTATACAAGATATCCCCCGAAAAATATCGAGGACACAAATATCAACTTGACATAATTTCTTTGTAAAGTACAACATTTTCGATTACAAAAATGTAGTAGATGAAAATATCATCATTAAATAGGTAAGTACATAGAATTTAAAATACTTATTACAGTAGCTTTAAAAAATATATTAACTTTCAAAAGTTTTACATTAAAAAATATATACATATAATAGAAAAATGTATAAATACATTTCAGATGTTAAATAAAATAATATAATCGCATAATAAACATTAGGAAATATGTAAAGCTAAACTTGGAAAATAAAAAAAAGACTAATAATTATGATTAATTTTCAAAAACGATATATTAAAAGATATCAAACTTAAACATATACAATAAAGTTACTAACGTAAAAAAATATTTAATGAACATAATGTTACTCCAAAAATACAAGCACACAAAAAAAATGCTAAAAAAACAAACCCAAAAAAATAAGAATTAGCGTTTGGAGGGGTCAAATTCACTATACCGACTCTAACCTGATCAACAGTAGGGAAAGTGGTGGACATTGGAAGTAACGGAATTACAATTCCTTCGCTAACTTGAGCAACAGTAGGGAAACTGATAGACTCTGGAGAGGTCAGATTTACCATACCCACTGCAACATAAGCAATAGTAGGGAAAGTGCCAGACTTTGGAAGGATCAGATTTACTATTTCCACTTCTTCTTGATCAACAGTAGGGAAACAGCTGGACTTTGGAGAGGTCAGTTTTACAATTCCCACTGGAACGCAAGCTATAGCAGTGAAAGTGATGGACTTTGCAAGGGTCAAAAAACCAAAATATAGATAAACAACTAAACATAAAAATATGCCTCAACAAATATATTAAAATATTGTTACATCCCACCAGAGTGGTACACGGAAGAACACTGCCCGAACACCTACGGTGCTACAACGCGGCCGTAACAGTGCAAACTACAATTCCGATGAGCCCCGGCGACGCTGACGCCGGTGACGTCCGCACGCGCCTGAGGCGTTTCCTCATTAGATCACCCGGAACTGCAGAGAGGCGGCGATTGCTTGTTCATAGGGAGCTGCAGCAGAGACAGAGGCTGGTAGGGGTGCTTCGTGCACCGAAACTTTATCGTCTGTTCTTGGGACATACGCTGTGGGATCTTTTTCCTTGTGGTGGCATTTCGAAGGGGCACATCGCTACTTCGGCGGGTTGCTCCGTTGGCGGAACGCTTATTGGTTCCTTGCGGAGCAGCTCATTTTCTGCCTGTCTGAAGTCACATTTGAGGGGGCACTTTGCTACGTCCTGTCTGAAGACTAAGACAGAAATTCCTTGATAGGCGTGTGGTACGGCGACTCTTACAGGTTGCTAGGGGTCCTGGCCAGCACGTCCTGAAACAGTTTCCCACGTTGGCGAACCGAGAGGTTCATGCGGGGAAACTGTGCATTTCGTAACCTTGACAATACGCACCGGCTCTTGGAGAAGATATATCCTCCAGTTGCCTTCAGTAACACAGCCCGGGGCAGGTACTAAGTGTTTGTGATACAGTGCAAGAGTGATTGAGACTGTGAGTCTGTGGAGTTCTCTCCTTGTGCGCTGTGGACAACCCCCGTTGGGGTTTTCAAACCTCTGTGCAAGACGTATTGCAACAGAGGGCCAATACTTAATTCCTGATATGAGTTGGGGACTTGTGAATAAGGTTCATTACTCATCTATGTCTCTTTGTGTATCTAGAAGCAGGGGTATAGAGAGTGAGCTGGAGGTCGGCTCTTCCACACCCCTGTCTCAACAAAGCTGGATTGACTAAATGGTACGTTGTTCTGTTCTCTTAGTGTAACCCTCTGCTTATGTGATAAGGCTGTGATATCTGTTGATTGTTACGTTACACCTCTAGGTCAAGCTGGTAACTTCTGCACAGCCTAGGCGATACACAGAGTAGGAGCAAAGACTTTCTTTCCTTGCAGGTACTGCCCTAAGGGGTCTTAAGTTTCAAATTTTGTTAACTTAGAATAGGAAAGGAAGAAGCTGTGGGTGATCGTGGTGTTTTTACCGGTCTTGTTCTTTTCACAGGTCTCCCTCCCTGCTGTCCCCTTCCTTCCCTTCCCCCGCTTGACCACTCCATGGAGTCTGTGTACTTACGTTCAGACCGTGGTGGTGTCGAGAGGTGGACCATCTAAGCAACGTACGACCCTGAGGAGTTTCGGCCACAACAAATATATAGCATTAACATGCCATAATATGAATTATGTAATATTAAAATTACAACATTAACAATTACGATTCAAAACAAAATATTTAAAAGTATTTATAAATTAAAAACATTAAAATATCTACATATATTAAACACTTCCCACTCTACAACTCCACAATCAAAGCACACACACAAATAAAAATACTAGAAACAAATTAACAGCGTGGCATGACTGGCTATAGCAGGCACTGGGCGTTTCCCCAGGAGGCTGGAATGGTGGCGGGCATGTTTTCTAGCTGTGGGGGCCAGTTTTATTACTGAGGGCTGGTTTTGCAGCGGTGCTGCAATATCGGCCCCCAATAACAGAAGCAGCAATGCTGGGGGCCAGTTTGGTTATGCAGCAGTGCTTCACACTTGCACTCTTGCTCATTCCCCACTGCTCCCCACCCCCCCTCCCCTCGGGGTCGGTCTGATAAAATTGCCAGGTCTGCTTTGTGTTCTCAGTCCGGCCCTGATTAACAGTTCACAATAATTTAAAAATACCATAAAATGACATGTTCATATATTTAATAAATATAAAAAGTATTAAAAACAAAAGTTACATAGTTAATAATCTAATTAACCAATAGCTAAAAAAAAGAAATTTTCAAATACATGCAATAACTTACACAAATAATAATCAAACAAATGAAAATGGATGAAATAAACTATTTATAAACAATTATAAAATATACAATAAAAAACTTCCCACCCTATTGCAAATGCGAAGCCATCAACAATGCTAATACAAAATAAAAAAATAAACAAAATTCTTTAAATATGCGATCAAAGATTTTTTTTTTTTAATTATACTATAAATAATTACAAATAACATTAAAATAGCTTACAACAAAAAATAATAAAACAAACTAATATTTAAAAAAACAAAAACAATTAAAAAAAATAACTATTAATAATATATATATTTATCACTTTAAAAAATAATATTTTTACCGCCAATATTTTGTCCCATGATATGCTTGAGAACACAATATTTTTAATACAATATTTGTGTCCAGCAAAATTTTGGCAACGATAAGGTTGTACATCGCATAAAGTTGCATCTCCGAATATCGATAACAAAAATACTGTCTGGCAAACATTGTGGCCTTAATATAATTTGCAAAAATATTGTTTCATTGGGTGTACATTTTCTGTTAATAACCCCAATTGGGCGATAGTTTTGTAAACAATATTTAGGGCACTGTATTTTTGACTGCTGATGCTTAGGCCCAGATATTCGGGTACCATACCAATACACTGTTTTGGAAATTCTCACATGGGAGATGAGGTTTTATGGCTGGAGACAATCTCTGACCACACCAGACAGGCAATCTGTAGTTTGAGAATAGCAAATAGAGTGCATTACCACAACTTAACCTTCCATTTGGGTGTGTAGCATTGGCTTTGACAAACATACTATCTGCTCTTGCTTCCCCCTTGGGTGGCATACCTCTGTGTGTTGGTTCGGTGCTAACCTGAACAGGAACAGATTCATGTCTAGGCTTGATGTGTCTACGTACAACAGCAATATAAAAACCATTAACAAACATTCAACCATTCATAGAGTCCAGGAAACCCTTGATATGATTATTCTGCTGATGAATAATCGTACACACACAACGTGCTGGGCGCCATCATTCTGACGTTTAGCTATAAAGCCCAGTCTTTGCAGAATAAAATCACAACTGTAAAGCTCCATGAGTTCTCAGAGAAACACAGGGGCCTATTACGATGTCGGACGAGCGTCCGATCGACAGCGTAGCGGGATGGAATCCACCCAACTATTAGTCGGCGGGTCCACCCGTCGAATTAGGATATGACCACCCTATGAACAGTCTAAAACATCAATTTTTCCATTGCAGCTTGTGTGGTGGCCGGAAAAGGGCTGCAATAGAAAAAGGAGTGTTTTCAAACATCTATGCACTTTGTGCCAGGCACCATGCGGTGCCTGCCACACAGTGGATGGATGTTTAGGGGGGGCTCCACAGGTGCCCCCCAGGCCCTATAACAAAGGCCCAGGGGGGGGCGGGGGCCCTGCTAGGGGCCCCCATAGTCCCTTTCCATCTGCCTTTCTATGGCAGTCAGACCGCAATAGAAAGGCAGACGGAAAGGGACATCGAAATCCCTGCCTGAGCAGGAATCGCCCTTTTGTAGGGATACGGTCACACCGCTGCCCCGACGGGCACAGTGGTTGGGCCCTTCTCCAGGTGCCTCCAACCGCTGGATGATAATCCGGCAGTCGGACCGCTTCAATAGATGTGATTTGGCCCGCTACCGATGGCCTGTCGGTGGCAGGCCCACCGACATCGGAATGAGGGTTACAGACAAAGGTTGAACCAGCCAACCACACGATCTTGTAGCTCATACTCATATCAGTGAGCTAAGTTCCTTTTCTACTCCACCACAAGCATGGGCAACTCCTCCATCTCTGTAGGTGTATACCTAGAAGGGCCCTACATCCGCTCATGGATGGTATCTCTGTAAGTGCTCAGGTAACAATTAATACACATTAGAAGAGTAATTTCTCCTAAGTGTCATTTGGGTCTATGCCAATAATTTGTATCTATAAGACATGAAGTTTGCAGCAATATCTGATGGCAAAAGTCTGCAGGAAGATTGTAGCCCTGAAGTTTGGAACGCCAGGATTCCACTTGGTGGCCCAATGGGTTGGGTGCTTTTGGTGAGGACTTTCTGTGCATAGCACATTTGCATCTTCAAATAGGAATCATTAGGTTCAAGTCCATTGACTTCTTTCTGACCTAATGAGGCAGGACTGTTGACAAGGAGACCTGTTGTAAATCTGCCCACCAATAGGTGGACCAGGCATAGTGCTAAAGCGATCTAACTATTGGGTCTCTAACGGATACTGCCCTTCTGTTAGGGTGGTACCACCCTCCTTATACAGGGTTTACCAGAAGAGGTGGTGTATGTCCTCTGCCACCAATACTGGGTTTCAAAGGGCAGCGGTCTCGCAGGACTTCCACATGGGTGGTGTCCACAAACAGCTTCTCGCTATTCGCTAGCAAGATAACAAAACTCAAATGGAAAGTGGCAGTCCACAACTCTCTGGCACTAGCAAAGTAGCCAATCACCACCCGGCAGTCTTCATAAATAATTCTGGAAAAGTAACTACTTGCATCATCCATTGATCTTGAAGGAAATAAATTGCCCTTTCCTTGGACAACCAAGCAAGTTGCTTGCCTTGAACTCTGCAAACATTTGCAGAGCTGCAGTCTCACAGTACTTTACATTCACACAGACTGGTGTGGCTGCTCCACACCCTTAAACCTGTGCCAGCCCCTCTGGGCCAGTCACGCAGCTCACATTAACACATGTGGTGCCTCTCCATACCTAGATCATACACTCAGCCAATTATGCACATGTGCAATTGGCATCTCATTCATACCCTAAACATTATCTGACCAGCAGCCATAACAGCACACGTACCATCTCAGCAACATCTCAACGGTGTAGTTGTGGTTTCCCCCACATAGGCACTATCTGCCCCCCCCCACCCCCCTCTGTGACATTCCTCTATGTGTAGGTCAGTTTGGTGCCAACCTGTAAGGCAGTGGGCCCACATCTTTATTCAACGTGCCTCTATACTACTGAGGAATGACAAGAAAATACACCTATGCACAAGTACTGATCCCTTTGTAGGGCAGCTGGATTAAAACACAATTATCTGGGAGTGGCACACTATGGAGACATTTCTGTGCAAACTGACGAAATAACCCACAGGTCTTGACGGGGTTAGGAAAAAGGTTAAAAAAAATTGATAGAAGCATGGAAAATGTTGTTTGCAACTCAATTGATCCGGAAGAGCCATATATGCGAAACCAAATCCGTAAGAACATTCCTCCACACACATGAATTCTAATACACTAAACACACCAGAATACTCTGAGAGCACTGATCCCACAATGCAGTCTACGACCACAATCTCTAGACCTAGAAATCGTAAACACAAAGAAAAATCTGCCCACTCAACCTCAGACAAATCACCTGCTCTCAACCCAGGGACCAATTTCCTACTCATCACATCAAGGAACCAGCATATACTGTAGGTCTTACCTCTGCAATGCAACTTACGTATCTGCCCTCCTCCATGACTATGACACTCACTGAAACCTGGTTCTGCTCCTCCTTCATACCACTATCTTACCATTATGATACAGCATCCTCCAACTCGGCAGAATAGGAACAAAATTGCGGGGTGCACCTTTATTCACGAGAGTACCTAAATGCAAAACTGTTAGCTAAATAAACTCCTCTTTGATAAATTAACTCACCGTGAAGCTTACAAACAAGACTCCTAAACCAATTAAGCTGAACATCATATTTTACCACATGATGATCAATTTCACCACATGATGATCAATTTCCAGGGTGATTTCGATATCAACTGAGGGGGGGAAAAAAGACATTGACTCGTCGATACTTACATCCTTTCTGTTGGACAACAGCCTTCTACAACATTGCACCTGTCCACCCACCGTATAGGCTCGACTATGGACCCGATTTCCATAAGGAAGTTCCATACATATTCATCAACCCTCTCTAAATGGATTGATCAGACCATTCTTTATTACATTCAAAATCCTCTCCTTAATGCTCCCTCCCCATATTAAACTAGAGAAAAAAATTGAAAATTTAGAAACCTCAACCACATTGAAACTAAGCATTGGTAAGTGCACTATTTTAATCACGTATATGTTCAGGCTAGCTCTTGCTGTGCCCCCTAGCTTTGTACTCTGTTTTTATAACCAAAGGTTGCTTTGGTGCATTAAGAAGTGCACATCCATACAAATGCTTGCATATATTAGCACATTAAAGCTTGATTTCTTGGCTTTGCTAATCGTTATTATCACTTGCACCATTCCTCTTGACAAGTTTGCTATGCAAAAGGCCTTCTCCCTGTATGCACTCAGTATCTGGCACAACATCTCTATATCCATCAAGACTTCCCAACCCTGCTACAGTTTAGGAAACAGCTAGCGGCACCTCTTTAAAGAACGCTACGTCACAACAAAGTAACAGTCCATCTCCACTTTCAGAATTACACTTCCCTTCCAATCATTCATTGACTCCATTTATGCTTTTGACCCTGTACAGCGAGCGCTTCACTGCCTTTTGGCTAGGTTCACACTATACATATAAATGTATGCAAAACATTGACAAGTGCAAACATACATTTAATTTAAAACAATCTTTACATTCATTTTTACTAAAAATGAAGTGTTCGTGCTATAGAGTTCATTCCGCTCCAATTTACCTTCTTGCACATCTTCATCAAAACTTTCACACAGTGATATCCCTGGACCACAGTGCACTTGCTGCAGTAAAATAGATAAGCTTGAATGCACGAGGAACACCAAGGGGCCTATTAGCATGGCGGGCGGATCGCCACCGCCCAAGCGGCGGTGGCGATCCGACCACCAAAACACCCCGCCGGGCGGCCTTTTACCCCCCGCCACATTAGCATGGCTGGGGTACCGTGGCGGACGGAAAGACCGTCCGCTTTTCCGCCGGTAGCCAATCATCACGATTGCCTACCAGGTAGAAAAGGCCTATAATATGGTGGGAGTGCCTTGCAGGCACCGCCATCCATATTATGATGAGGGCGGTGTTATGCCTTTCCATGGCGGAGACTCCGCCATGGAAAGGCATGCGGGAATCGCTTTGGGGGCCCGTTGTGGGCCCCCGGGGGTGTGGGATTGCACTTGGGGCGTACCCATGATACCCCCCTACATTACACAAGGTGGCAGGCACCTCGCAGTGCCTGTTACGTTGCGCATGCCAGTGCACAACATGCATTTTCTTCATTGTGGCGGGTGCTGCTCACAGCACCGCCCGCTAAAATGTTGAATATGCGGGATGCGACCGCCACGGTGGCAGTTGCATCCTGATTGGCGGTGCGGGACTGAAGTCCGCTGGCCATCCTAATGGACCGCAAAGTGTTCAAAGATGTGGTGATAGGGTTTTCAAGTTGGATATTTGTATAGTTCGCTAACTTAATATTTATATTCTGCACCTATTGCTGTCTTCTTGAGTCCGGCAGTAATCAGCTGCATTCCTTAATTGACATTCATGTTCATGCCAAATATATGGAGGCTCATTTACCTTGGATAAGATGGGTAGGATCAGACAGGGCACCAAGACCAGTTTTGGCAGAAATGTTCATATCAGCCTGCAATGCACCAAACAAGCATAGCCAGTAACCTTAATGTCACCAGAATGGTATCTGCGTGGGTAAAGAGAGCCTGTATGATTGCATGTGATCCACAGGAAAACAGAAATGGCAAATCCTGTGCTATGCGAAATCACACCCGTTTGAAGTACTGTAACAGTCGACTGTCCGGTGACGCCGTGGACACTTTGGCAGTTGGTGGCTGCTTATGAAGTCGCATGGATTCTCGTCAGTGACTTTTTGATAGTGCTCTGCTGACACGTGAATCACACTGTGTGTGTTACGCAGAGTTTCATTGGGCGGTATAGCAGGTGACCCTCCGCCGGGAAGTAAAGGCAAACTGGTAGCAGCGAGTTAGTGGGCATTTGAACTTGTGTCCTGAGGAGGCCTTAAAAAAGAGGTAACACGCCGTATCCGGTGCCTCCGGCCTACTTCCGCGCGATAGCAACGCAAGTCTCCAGCCTGTTGTGGGGTAACAAGCCGGCACGCATTGCGCAATCCAAACTAGTTTGCGGGTGGTACGACGGGGGAATTGCGCTCCCGGATATCCAGCTCTATTATTGGGCAGCGCAGCTGAAGGTTATTAACCAATGGCTCCATGCGCCACAGTCCGATCCGGCATTTAAGGCGGACAGAGACATACTGGGTGAGAGGGGTATGCTGTCCTCTTTATATGATGGACGATTGGCACCGAAGTTGATCGGCCATTTGCGACAGACGGTGTCTATCTGGCACGCAGCACAGGCTAAACTCGGGTGGCGGGGGGTCCTGACTCAACTCACACCTCTTTGGGATGCTAAGCAATTGGGGCGGTTGAGGGGCAGTAAAGGATTCGATGCCTGGGACTCCATCGGCATTTCGGTAATAGGTGACATGTGGCACAAGGGGGCAATCATCCAGTTCACGCGACTGCAACAGCAATATGAGCTCGCTCCATCGGAGTGGTTCAGATACACTCAGATTAAACACGCCCTGATGACGCACCTGACACCCGGACAGGAGGTTCCGGAATCATCCCCGTTTGAAGATAGGTTGCTGACGGAATACATGCCCAAGAAGGCTACGTCCCTCACATACCGCAAGCTTATTAATAACCTGACGGACCCCATGGGGCCCCTGCGGGAGCGGTGGGCAGAGGAGGTCGGTGAATTTGATGACCCGGAATGGCGTGAGGCGCTGGCCTCGCCGCGAGAGGCGGGTATCCCCTCAAGGCTGCGACTGGTGCAGCTTCGGATCCTGCACCGCTCGTACTACACCAGACAGTTGCTGCACAAGATGGGTAGAGCAATGCACCCCTTCTGCTTGCGTGGTTGTGGGGAGGTGGGGACCTTTTACCACACTATTTGGGACTGCCCGATCATCCAAGACTTCTGGAGACGAGTGATGAGGACGATGTCGCAGGTGTGCGGAGTGTCGTTGGTGCCTGAACCCCGGCGATGTTTGCTAAATGTGTGGGAGCCCAATGATCTCAATCGGCAGGCGCAGAGCTGGGTGACATTGGGGATAATAACGGCTAAAAGGAACATAGCCCAAAAGTGGGGGGCGGAGAGGGGACCAACACTGACCGCATGGGGAAGGGACATGGATGCAGCAATGTTTGCAGAACGCTCAGTGTTTATCAGGCGGGGGTGCCCCCGCAAGTGGGACAAGGTTTGGGGGGCTTGGAACAAATTCAGAGGAGAAATATGTAACCCTCCACCACTGTCACAAGATGAATCCTCGGACTCGGACTGATGGGGCGGCTCCAGGGGTAGAGGGGTCGGAGATTACTACCGGCTGTGCGGCAATGTGCCGGTCTGGGGTCTGCTTATGTATTTCCAAGTGGTGTATGCTGTTAGCAGATATGATGGGCAACATGAAGTTTCAAGTGTCTTGTTGGTTTGCTTACAAGAAAATTAATAAAAATGTTTTTAAAAAAATAAATAAAAAAAAAGGTAAAAACGCGTTGACCCTTTGGGTAGGAGCACAATAAAATATTTCCAAGGACAGAAAAGGATAACAAATCTGAAGGATAATGCGTGCCAACATTTGTGCTCTCATGGACCTTCGGAACTGGTTGCTGGGCTACCTATATAGGTGTGATCACGTGTTGAAACTGGGGCGTGGATGCCTTAGTGCGCTGTGACTGGTTGTGCTATTAAGGAATTTGTTGACTCATAAATTTGCTAGAAAACAGGTTTAGAACAATCCACATTTAGACACACGCTTTGATGAATGGGTGAGCGAGTATGTGCACAACACCTTGTGAAATAATTGATTTTGATGAGTTTTACAGCATGTCCGATTAGATATTATTTTTGACATAGTAATATTGGAATCTATCCATCCGAAGACCCCCTTTTTCTATTGTAAATTCAATGCCAGCATATACACTACTTTGCACAGAGATCATAATTATGAGTTATTAAATTTTGCCCTGACATATTTCACCAGGAAAAACCTGTCAAAAGAGACAGGGAAGAAAATGTTGGAAAAAGAGAAAAAAAATAAATGTAGATTTTGATGTGCTAAATAAGGTGTTCAAGCGTTGTGCATTATTTCCAGTGCAGAAACGCATAGTATGAGTTCATTATTGCATACTGTAAATACCTAACCCCGTCTCAAAATACCACCTGAGTTTCACCCAACTCATAATTAGGCCTGTGAAAATTTTTAATTACACTAAGTAATGAGAGTAATTTTGCATAATTCTGTTGACGCGAAATTGCTGAAAATTACACGATTACACCCATTCACATAATTATGAGTAATTTGATGCAAGAATCCTAGGAGCGGAGGAACAACGAAAAAGTGACGTTGTGGTGGCGATAGGGGCTTGTACATATGCCCTCCAGTGAGCGCAAGCAGCTGGTGGCTGCTACTCTTCATGGTGTGTTGCATTTTAGGGCTATTGTCTTAGCGTAAAATGCAACCTCAGTTCCATTTTGAATGCAAGGATGCATTGTGTGCCAAGAAAATAGCACTAAATGCCGGGTTACGGTGCATGCGGAATTCCGCATAATCAGGCGTGATTTTGCTGCAATTATGCTATCGCAAATTACGTGAGTTACACCCACCCCTACGAGTCATAATCAGGCCCCAAGAAGGAAAGAGACACATGTGCACAGCTAGAATTGCTACACCGAGCCCATATATGGGATAGCCCACAAAATGTGCTCAAGGGGCAAGGACCCCCACCGTAAACATCTCCCTCATGCAGAGGAGGCAGTGGGCTGTGCGCTGGCCTCTAATCCTACTGGCAGCAAACACTATCTATTACACAACCGAGCAAACATGATCTTAGCTAATATTTTATCTGCCGGCTTAGCTGAAGAGAGGGGGAAACTTTTTGTTTTCACCTCAGCTTCATTTCTTAAAAACAGCGTGGCCAGTTGACAGCTCACCCACAGGGCTGAACCACTACTTTACAACTAGGTCTCTCTCCATTTCAAACAACAGCTAAGCCTATAGGTGATAACGAGGCGAAGGGGGCTTACAAATGGGACAGTTCTCTCATCGCTATGCGGCTAATGGCATTTTTGACTTCCGTAGCAGAAACAGGATTAGTCGTTCGTATTTCTTGAGATAAAATGCTTGGACAGACAGCGTGCATGCTTGTTACGAAATGTCTGCAAGGCGCGCGGAACGGATTTCTCATTTCCCACTTGCTTCGTTAAGGTCTCTGCTCATTTTGTCTTAAAAATTCCTCCCTAGAGGTACGGCGGTCGCAGATGACCAAAATCCCTCCACTATTTAATTAAGAGCATTGTCTATTTTCTATGGTACACCAAAAATTAAATCATTCCACAAATTAAATCATTCCACACCGACACTTTGCTTCTTGCTACTTAGAACAGTTATACAAAGTATTTTTAGTTTTAATGGACTTCACAGGGTATATGATTCTAATTGGTCCACAAAAAAGGTTCTGTTGTCTTGGATATTCTCTAACTCGAAAAGGAAGCTTAAACGGAGGAGGAGGACTGCATGGACATAGGACAGTATTGACCCACCAAGCAAGACACTGAAGTGCCTGTCTTTTTTTTTTTATAACCATCATTATTGAAAGTTTTGCGGCAAACCATGGCATAGCACAGTACGATGTTTGATTTACATACAGATATGGCTGAGTACCCAGCTCCCACACCAAGATTATGTAACAGCACTTCATCATATGGATATGCCATAATAGTCCCACCATTTCCCCTATTTCCAGTCATGCTTCTGCGGGCAACCACGGGCCTCAAAAAATCGGCTTCTCCTGGTGCGCGCACCAGTCTACTCCTGCACACCAGTAACAGTCAGCGGTTGTTTTTGCCTCCAGACACGGGCCACATCCCGCTCAGCAAACGAATATGCCGTCCCCAGGAAGGCACACACTGCCCTCGGTCCACCCACCTCCTCCATCAGCCCTAACAGTGCAATATGGGGTGTCAATTACAGGGGTGAATAAGACAGCAGATAGTGTGTGACCCACCTCCTCCCAAAAGAGATTCAAGACCGGACACTCCCAGGCAACATGGAAAAAAATCAGCCGCGGGGCGTGCGCAGCATGCGCACATCGCCTGCGCATCTTGGCATACATGCTGTAGGCGTCTCGGGGTAAGATATGTGTCATGTAAATAGTTTAACTGCACCATTCGCAGCAGGTTCCCTGGGCGCCATGCACGCATCCCACCAGTCATCCTCATTCAGGTCGGCAACCCAGGACGCCCATCTTTGTCTGGCCCTCCAGAGACCGACCAGAGCATGAATGACTAAAGAACGATAAATGGCTGAAGCGCCCCTCTGCCCAACCTCCCCAAGAAAATGTTCACCTCTAACGGACTATATTCCGGGAGAGCTTCGTCTGGAAGCCCCCACCAGTCAGCATGGTGTGACGTAACTGAAGATATTGAAAGAATGGCAAATTAGATAGTGAGTAGTCAGCGTTTAAGTCCTGAAATGTCACAATGGCCCATCCCCATAAAACATCTCCTAGGTACATGATCCCGATACGATCCCAAGGCAAGAAACCCTCTAATGTCGACAGCCAACCAAGCCATGTCCGGTGCCATGGGGGGGGGTCATCTCAGTCAGACCGTGATCCCAACCTGTGTGACGAAAAGCTGCCCTCCAGCAGCCAAATGAAACCATAGTGCATGGAGGCAACGGATTTGGTAGTCACGCCCCATAGAGAAGGTCGAGCACCCTGTCTAAGCTCAATGAGCAGATTTCCAGCCGATATGCTAGATCGTCCTACCCCTATGTGAACCAATCATTAATCGGCATCATGTGGGATGCAAAGTAGTACAAGTACAGAGCCGATAAGCCCAGTCCGCCATCGAAGGGAGATTTACGCAACAAATGGAATGCCACCTTGTGCCAACCCCCAGCCCATACAAAGTTAGTAATTTTAGTGCTCAC
This sequence comes from Triturus cristatus, assembly GCF_964204655.1. Classification (NCBI taxonomy): domain Eukaryota; kingdom Metazoa; phylum Chordata; class Amphibia; order Caudata; family Salamandridae; genus Triturus; species Triturus cristatus. Next base: position 748,503,356 of record NC_140592.1, read on the forward strand.
TGAGTGAAATCACTTGAGGGGAATGCAATAGGGATAGTTGCCCAACAAGTACAGATAACGTAGGAGACATACCATTTTGAACTGGGCTGTGCGCCCCATGGGATTCAGTGGCAGCTTGGCCAATTGGCTAAGGTTCTGTTCAAGCCACCGGTCCAATCCCTGGAAATTAAGAGCTCAAGCCAGGTCTTGCATCGGAGACACGTGCACCCCTCAATATTTAAAAGAGTTATGTCGAATGGGAAAATTGGGGCACCAAAATCGCCCCAGGGCATTCCCCATCACCTCCACTAAGCAGAACTTGCTCTCATTGACCTGGAGCCAAAGAAATGTTAGGCAGTGGGACACCGTCTGCTGTGGATCCCTCAGGAACAGGAGCATATCGTCTGTGTATAGTGCCACGCGGTCCTCAAATCCAGTCACCCATCACTACCACGATATCTGAGCATCACAGCGTATTATCCGTGCCAGAGGCTCTATCGCCAATGCAAAAAGCAGTGGGGATAGAGAGCACCCCTGGCGGTGCCCCATTCAATGGGGAAGGTTGGGGACAAGACTCCGTTCACCCAAACCTGGGCGGTTGGGGAGTGGTAGAGGAGCCGAACCATCCGACAGAACCCCTCGCACACCCCCACCTGACGAAGAACTCCATCTATAACGGCCCATGACACGGTGTCAAATGCCTTTGTGAAATCGACTGGTAAGAGGGCCAGGGTGCCATCAAGCTCTGATGCCGAAAGTAGCGAGACGTGGACCCTCCGTATACAGTGATGCATGCTACGGCCTGGCATGAATCCGCATTGATCCGGATGTACAAGGTAAGGCAAAGTGCGGCCCAATCAACACTTTTGCATATATCTTAATGTCAGTGTTGATCAAAGAGGTAGGTCGGTAAGTGGAGCACTGGTCCCTCGGGCGGCCTTCTTTAAGCAGGATGACGATGGTGGCACAATCCAATTCTGGTGGAAAGGACCCTTGCCACAAGGCGACCATGTAGAGATTCAAGAGGTGGGGACAAAGGATCTCACAGAAGCGCTTGTAATATTCAGTAGGATACCCTTCTGGGACAGCTGTCTTCCTGGCCTGCAGCCCTGATCTTGCGACTTTCACCTCCTCAAGAGTCAAGGTTTGGTCCAACTCCTGAACCAAGGCACTGGGTATAGTCGGCAGGGGTATGGTATCCAGGCAGGGGTTTGGCAACTTCCGCCAGCAGCGGGGGGTAACTTGAGTATACCCCTTTGTAAAAATCAGCAAAAGTTTGGGAGATGGCGGGAAGCTCCTCCTGGAGACAACCCCAGAAGCCACGAGCCACCGGGTGGCCAGACAGTATAATAACTTACCAGCCCTGTCCCCAGAGGCATATAGCCTCTGGGTGGAGGCTCTCCAACACTGCTGCGCTGCCTCCAAGAAAATCTGCAGCAGTTCAGTGCGGGCAGTGGCCATGAAACGACGAGAATGCTTGGTTTCTCGGCGGCGAAGTGCCGCTTTCAAAGCACAATCTGAGTCTCAAGGTCAGTCAGGCGCGCCAAGCGCAGCACCTACACCTTCCAAACATAACCCTTAAGCCAGCCTCTTATGGATGGCTTGCTTGCCACCCATAGTGTCACTGCAGACGACACCAAGCCAACATTCAACTCAAAGAACTGGTGTAATTCCTTCTCGATAAAGGTCTCGCACCCAGGGCTCTGCAAATACCATGCATTGAATCTCCAAGTCAGTCGCAAGACATTAGTTTGGGATCCCCATGACAACAACAACTGGGCGTGATCAGAAATGCCGCGCGGAAGTATACGCGCTCGTTGTACAGAGAGGGGATCCACAGCCGGTAACTACATCAGATCTATATGGGATTCTGTGGCATACGCAGCAGACTAAGGGATGTAAGCCCTCTGGGTAGGATGACAAGAGCGTCAGACAGCACAAAGGCTCAGTGAATCAGCCCAGGAGGTCAAGCGAGCCGCACTGGAGCGCCTAGTTGGGTATGGGGCAGAGGAGGTATCCAGGATTGAGTCTGAAAGTGCATTAAACTCTCCCCGATCACCGAAAGTCCCTGTGGGAGAGTCTAAATAAAGGTTCTCAGCGACTTCATAGAAGGCTGCAGTAGAGGCGGCAGGATATAACAGGAGATAAAGTTGTAATGCAGTGCTTCCATCGGGCCTTCAATGCTCACATAGCAGCCCTGTGTATCAGTATGGTGTGCCGCAACAGCTAGAGGGAGTGATTTGTGTGGTGCAATATGGCGCCTCCTCTAGAGCTACGTGTAAAACCTGAACGATACATCCGGTCATAACCGAACCGGACTAAGAAGGGGCAGTTCGTTCCCAAGAGATGGGTTTCATGCAGGACAACAACCTCTGGCATTGGGGCTTAATGTATCTAAGAACTGCAGACTGCTTAATGCGATCAAGGAGGCAGTTCCCATTCTAGGAGAGTACTGTTAACGTGGGGACGACAATGACCCAAGCTGAGTAACCAAGCAGGAGTGGGCAGTGGTCCATGGGGCCCTGTGTGCCGCATCGATGTTCACTAGCCATTGTTATGCGCCATGTTGCCGCTGTAAACCTAGAAAAAAGAAATACAAACAAAATAAAACATTCACAAGCGTAAACTAGGCTCAAGAGCCCAAATGAAATGTCCACCCTCCAACATCCCCCCTCCCCACACTTAAACCCAGGAAGCATCTGTTGCCCTAACTAATAATCCCCAAACCACTAAATAATGGGGGAGCAGTAACCACTGTTGCCAATCGGCGCCCATAAACAGGATCCAACGCCTGACAGCTTAACATACCACAATGAAGGGAGATTTGCCCCTAGCATCTAATGAGATAACGCCTAAAAGAAATGGGGGGGTCATGCGAGCCAAGGGCCCCAACAGGAGAAGGGAAAGAACCAAGCACACCAAATCTCCACAGCACACAGTCCTAACCCACTACCCCCACCAGAAACAGCACTGAAGTCTGAACAGAAGTCTTAACGGACGTCTGAACGGAAGCGTTCGGTTCAGGGCGGACCGGAGAGCTGAGATGACGAGTTCAGGTCCACCCCCGCAGGGCGGAAGACCAGGGGAGTATTTGAGAGGTTCTGGTCATTCCTCGATAAAGCCGGATCCATGACAGGGGGCTCTTCATCAACCCCAATATCAATCTGAGGCCGCTGATAGCGGGAGCGCCCCTCCTGCTGCCGGCAGGAAAGAGTACCAGCGCGCTACTTTGTAGGTTCCAGGCGGGTGCGCTAGGGTGGAGGCCCCCACAGCAACCATCCCTCGGTGGCCCACTCCCAAGCCAGGTCCGGTGTGTCGAAGATAAAAGTACGGTACTGAAGAAAGACCTTGAGGAGGGCAGTGAATAGCAGCATATAGTGTAGGTCTAAAGCTCAAAGCTTCTGCTTGACTTCAGTGAAGGAGTGTCGCTGTTGCTGCACCGCCTTTGTGTAATCCGGGTATAGAAGAATCCGTGCATTGTCAAACCATAGGTCAGGGTGGTTACGGGCCTCTTGTAGTATCCTGTCACAGTCTTTGAAATTCATCAGTCACAGGATCACCGGCCACGGAGAAGCCCCAGGCGGGGGCATTGGCACCAAGGAGCAATGGGCCTGTTTGATGACAAAAAAGCTGGATAGCTTGTTCTCAGGCATCTATGCTCTAAACCAGTCCTCAAGTACTTTGGCTAGACCCCTTTGTTCCACCGAATCTGGCAGGCCAATGAGTCGAAGGTTCTTACGCCGAGTTCTATTTTCAGCATCTTCTGCCCATTCCATCGGGGAGGACACCAAGGCGAACAATCTGGACATCTGGCTTTTGAGAGAAAATTTCATCCTCTGTTGTGGAGTCCCATTGCTCGACCTCGGGGGTTCTAACTACCACGTTGCACAGATCTTGGTGCATCAAGGAGAGGTCGACTCGCAGGCCATCCACTTTAGATTCTATGGCATCTCGAGAGTCCTGTATGGCCTTGAGAATTACAGCCAAATCCGCTGCCCCTTGCCGCCCTGAGTCATGTATCTGAACAGCCAAACTCTTATCCTGCTCGTTGGTGGTGGTCGATGGGACCGTGTACAGGTCCATCTTCATTTGGGAGAGGGTGGGGACTTGTGATGAGACCTTCCGCCTTCCCATTCCCCACAGCCAGGGGCCCATGGCGCAGGCCAGGAGCAGGCAAGAGCAGTATCTGCGACTGGGTACAGGCCGGTCAGAAGGTACAGCAAGGGTCAGTGACTATGCGGCCTTCAGGCAGCGGGGCTCCAAAAGGCAAGCAGCAGATGAGGGAAGCACGGGAGGATGGCGAGGCTCAGGAGGGGTGGGGAAATACCATCCGTGGATAATCACGGTGTTCTGCCAAACACCTGCACACAGCAGCAGTCTATGCTTCAACTTGGAAGTTCGCCTCCACACTCCCTTAGCTGTCCCGAGTCGCTGGCAGTCCTCACCCCAGGAGCATCACCCAAGCCACAGGCAAAGAGGCACTAGTCCACATCACCGCCGTAGCCACTGGGGGCCCCCCAAGTTATCCAATCATGCACGGCCCCAATAGGCTCGTTCAGGATTCAGGCTCCCCCCGCCCCGCCAAAGGACCAGCCAGAGCCGAGTGCCCCCACAAAATTGGCAGCCACCAACGCCACTGTTGTTCATGGAGGCCTGCAGGATCGGCCCTCCACTGGAGAGGGCCAAATCAGGTCCAGCAGCCGAGCACGTGCCACACAGTCCTTCGCACCATTGAATTCCCCCCTGACCCCCCCCCCCCTCCCCGGGCCCAACAATCACACGCGGGGCCCAGCCAAGGTCAGAGGGGGGAGGAAGAAGAGGGGGGAGAAGGAAGAAAGATCGCAGGCAACGTTCAGAAAGGGCAGCCCTCACCATCAATCCATAGCGTTCCCGGGTTGCCCCCGATGGCTTCAGCACACAGGCAGCAACACCGCCGATTCCGCAGCCTTCGTCACTCCACAACTGTCCACTGGCCAATAACAAAGCCAAGAGAGGGCTGAGGGGAACCGCCGGAGCCCCGCAAAGAACTCCGGTGCCCCAAGGCTCAGAAGGGATGCCGCTGTCAGGCTGGATGGCTAAGGATCCCTTGCTGGGGATCCCTTGCTGGCATCGGGACCTCCACTAGAGCACAGCCGCCATCTTGGCTGCCCAGGCCAAGCCCCAGGTCAGCTTCTTCTAAGGCAGATCTGCACTAATGTGGTCAGGAAAATAAAATCACTCACAGTGGAAGACAGCCAGTAGTTCAAATGGGCTACCTCAGTGCCTCACGTAGTTTGCTGAGAAGCAAACTGAGTTACAGCTGAACATAACCAGTGGATGAAAAGTGCAGACTTAAAATAGCTATAACTGCTGAATTTCAGTGGTTTAGTTTGTTTCAAATAGTATGTTTTAAGTGATATTTTCACCTAACTATAGCACCCCTTTAACTAGGGGTGGGTGTAGCTTGCAGAGTTGCATTAAGTGGAATTCTGCAGAGTTGCATAAAAACTCTGTGGAATTACGGAGTCCACTTCACCCTAATGACTAGCTTCTCTAGGCCCCCTGGAAGGCTTACACTGGGACTCGAAGTGCCAAACGCGAAGAGAACATGGTGCGCTGGCGGTCAGCCGGTTTGTCTTGAATAGAGGTCCCCGCCTCTCGGGCAGCACAAACGGCCGTGGCTCCTCTCTGCAGACAGTGAGGTCGCCCTGAAGAGTGGATCCATCAAGCTGGGTCCAGATTCAATCAACCCTGGACAGGAAGAACCCGCTGCGTTTTGTGAGCCCAGAGCCAGTGTTGCGCAGGGCGGGAGCCGGGAATGCACTGCTCCAGGATGTGCGTCTGGGAGAAGGATGAGGACAGGTCTGTGTCGTGTAATTTTGTATTGTGTTGTATTGCTGCGGCATAGAAGAAGAGCGGTGCATCTGTTGCTTCCTGCTATTTCTATTGTCCATTTGCATATACCTCTGTAAGCCTCCTTGCACCTGCGTGAGATGTGAGCAGCCTCAGGTGTGAGTGACGGCGGAGTAGGGGGGTGGGCCTTTGCCTGGCGTAGACGGTACACATGACAAAAGATGTGGGACTAAACCTGACCCTGTGACGTCTTCCTTTGTGCCTGTGCATCGACTTCATCAAATTAAATAAATGTATGTGCTGTACAACAGGGGACTAGTTTTAACTCTTTATTCTTTGTTTCAGTTGATACTTTGATGTTTTAAAACGAGGTACCTTGTGTAAAGTGAAAAATTTAAACTTTGTAGCATACCTGTCTGTACATCGACATTTCTGTTTTAATGAGGGTTTTTAGTGCTAGCGCAAGGTAGAGTGTTTAGGCAATAGTTCAAAATGTGAAAATCAATACATAAAATATTCTTTGTATCTCCAGTCTTCCCCATGAAGCAGACTTGCATTGTGGCTGGTGGAATGGGGTTAAATCAATAACCACATCAACATGGCCACCACTAAAAACGGAGTTGTCTTGTATCCCTATCCATGGCTGGATGAGTTGCAGTGTTGTCGGGATTAGGGGTGGGCCGGTGCCAGTAAACTCTGCTACACTATGCGGGAGGTGGAGTTTTTTCCCGAACTCCGTGATTCAAGCGGAACGCAGAGTAAAAAAAACTTTGCACGCTCCACCAGCGGAGAGGAGTTCACTGCCCACCCCTACCTTTAACCTTTGTTTTTTTCAGTGAATTTTTTTTATTTCTATGTAAAGCTAGATATTCTTACAATTCCTAACTAGAACGTCATTTTAATCTTTGATTTTTTAAGTGAATTTCTAGTTGGTTTTTTTTTCAAACATAAAGTAAGATGTCCATCGCAATGCACGGTGGGGGGGGGGGCCTGGCCTGCATTGTCCATTGAGCTGCTCCCGGCCAAGCTTGCTGCCCCTGACCCCTCCTCCTTGCCCTCCATTTTTAAAGTCAATTTCCCAGCCCTCTCATTCTAGCTATGTGTGGCCTTTGTTCTGCCACTGCCCTTTCCGTCTGCCCGGAACGGTTAGCTTGCCGCCCCTAACCACCTCTATCATGCCCTCTTTTGTCCGAGTCCATACACTTGCCTCCCTCCTGCACTGCATGGCCCGATGTGCTGCCACTGACTTCCAGTTAGCTTGCTGTCCCTGCCCTCTCCTCCTGCCCTCCATTGCCTGAATGTAGGTCCCTGTCACTGCCTACCTGCTTAGCCTCCATACTTAGCTTGCTGCCTCTACCCTGCTTCTCTCTGCCCACCATGACTGTGTGCATGCCCCTGTTCCTTCTATTTTGCCATCCATGTTCCACGGAGCTGCCACTGCCCCTCCTGTCAAGTCTGAGTGTTCTTCTGAGCTGCCACTGCCTCTTCCGCCTGCTGAGCATGGTCAAATGGCTGACACCAGTTCCTGTTCCCTCCCCCTTCCTTCTATTGTCGGAGTTCCATGCCTTAATACCCTCTCTACTTCCCTCCATGGTCCATATTGCTGCTACTCCCTTTCTGCCCTCCATGATCTGAGTGTTGCATCCTTGATGTCTGTTGTGAAACCCATGCCCCATTCCCTTGCCCTCTGTTGTATGTGTCCAGCTCCTACCCCTCCCTTCTGCCCTCCATGATACTTTGTCCATGGTCCTGTCCCCGCCGTACCATAGTCCATTGTGCTGCCACTAACCCTCCCGCCTACCATGCATGGTCTTTTGTGCTGCCATGCCCCTCCCACCTGCCCAGTATGGCCAAATTGCTGCCTCTGACCCGTTCCCACCTTCCCTTCATTGTCCATGTGTATACCCTTATAGTCTCCCTGTTGCCCTACTTGGTGTGTTGTGCTTCCACTGCCCATCACTCCTGCCTTGCCTAGTCAGTTTGCTGCTTCTGTCCTGCCCCCTTGCCCCCAACCCTCCATTCTCCTTGTGATGGCCCCTCTCCCCTCCTTCCGATCTTCCATGGTCCATTGGCATGCCCCAGCCACTCCCTTCGTGGTCCGTTGTGCAGCAACTGCCCCGCCTGTGTACCCTGTATTGTTAGCTTGCTGCCCTTACATTTCCCCCCTGTCCTTTGTTGTCTGTGTGCATGGCCCAGTCCCCTCCCTATTGCTTTCAATGGGCTGTTGTGCTGCACTGCCTTCCACTTGCCCTGTGTGGTGTATTGTGGTGCTGCAACCCCTGGCATCTACTCTGTAAGGTCAGTTTAGTGCCCCTGCCACCTCTCTCCTGCCGTCTATTGTGCGAGCTAATGTCCCTACCCCATGCCTTTTGCCATCCTTGGTCCATTGTACCATACATTTTGAACTTGGCAAGAGGGATAATTTTTTAATTAATCGGGGGGATTTCTTGTCCCCATTGACTTACATTGAAAGTGAGGTGATTGTAGGCTGGAGTCAGCTAACATAAAGCCCTTTTGGGTTTAAATAAAATTGTTAGTCTCCTGCCTGTATGGTTGTACTGCCAACGCCTCTCCCTCCTACCCTCAACTGTCTGTTGTGTTGTCTCAGCCATGGTTGGTTTGCTGCCCCTGCCCCAATTTCCCCCGCGCCTCCGTGGTCTGTTGTACTGCCACTGCCCCTTCCGCCTGCACAGCGTGGTCAACTTGCTGCCCCCTCCTTCCTGCCCTCATTTGTCCCAGTCCATGCACCTGACTGCTGCCTCCCCACAGTGTTCTGATGAACAACTAAATTGCATTCTATATTTACTACGAAAGTGTGCCATGCCTGAAGCCATCTTGATGCAATCAAAACTGTAATAGCTAAAGCATTTCCTTTAGAAATTATAAAAATGAGGGGGGCTTTTTTCCCAAATAGAAATTATGGTTAGTGCTCTAAAAAAATAAATGAGGACACATTTGAGTTCTCTAATAGCGTCAAAGCGCTTTTAAATTATTTGCCATAATTATGCTTTTTTATCCAGTTTATCACTTGGCTATTTGTTGCACTTAGAGGAGAGGATGTGGCGTTACAGCCAGAGCTGCGACCTTTGCAACTGGGGAACCACGTTTAAGTTTTGGTGTCGGTTCAACATCCTGTGATTCTTGGTAAATCACTTAATCTCTCCATGTCTAAAACCAAAATGAATGTGTCCTTGTGTAATGTAACTGATGCTCATGTGAAGAACTCCAGTATCTTCAGGTCAAATCTGTGCTACATAGACTGCAAAAAAATAGGCATTTTGCACACTTCTGTCATTGAGCTATACTTGGGTGATATGTGTGCAACATTTGGGCTCTTTTGTCTCTGGTGGCCATCTTGGGAAACATTTATGTAAGGAAGGTCCTCAATTTCCTCTTTTACTACAGTATCATCAGTAGCAAATGGTTTCAGTTTTTCACTTCAATTTCATCAAGATGAGATTCAGATGTGTTACACTCTTGGGATAAATTCCGACTGTTAGCACTCTAGTTGCTCATTAAAACACTGTGGTAAAGCTGCTGATCACCAGGGAGTTAACTGGCGGTCTGCTGCCGGTGTTGAAAGTGCATGTTTCAGTCTGCATGTCAGAATGTTTTTTAATGACATAGGAAGATATTCGAATAACTCATTTAAAATGGGTCTTAACTCTGCTCTCTACAGCACTAAACATCATTTTTATGATAAAATGAACCTCATTTTGTTCCTTTCTAAATTAAATGTTTTAGGTTTTACCGGTTTAATTCAATCAAGATGGCTTCAGCTGTGCCACGCGTTTGTCATACATAAGACGGTTAGTGCTCTAGTTGTTCTTTCGAACACTCTGAGAGGCTGCAGTAGAACATAGGGGAATCAACCAGCAGGCTGCTCCTGATGTAAGTACATGTTTTACTGAGAATGTCAGACTTTATTCTCACATGGCTAAGGAAAATATTGTGAATTTACAGAACATATGCTCTCATTTTAACTTCTGGAGCACCTGCCCTAACCTCTATGAGAAAATCATGAGAGAAAATTGTTGTCTCTCAAACATAATTCATGAACACCCAGAAGAGGGTCAGCAGTTTTTACAGGGTGAAATCACCTTAGAACACACCACGATTCCTAAAATGAACACGGTACCACTATCAAATGATTTATATTGTAACTAAAATGTGTTATCATCCTTTATACATGCTCCTTTTTTGTGACCCTCAAAAGCTGCCAGTCACTACGATGCATTTGAATGGGGACCATGACCCAGAGTCCTGTAACAGTTTCCATCACATGCTGTACCCAGGTAATAAAGGGGGCGTGACCCCCACATGCCCTTTGGGGTCTTGATGTGCTCAACTTGCCCCTTACACATTTTAGTTTATTTCATTTTCAGGATACATGAACCAAGTCACTGAGTTTTATAATGCCTATCAAAACATATTGTTCAGATTATCATCAACCAATCAGAACTGACTTGTACCCTTTACATTGGCCAATCCGAGCATATCTAGACACCAACTGTCCAGATATCTATAAGGTTGTAACCTTAATTTCTCAAAAACAACTGAATGGGTTTACTTCAAATCACAAAAAGCACGCTTTCTCGACCAAGACCTAGTTTCCTGGCAAATTTGGTGGTATTCCGCTTAGCAGTTTTTGTGGTAGTGTTTCTTAGAAAACTCTGTGGAAAATGCCTGGGGATTTTGCGTTTGGGACCCTCCCCTTTTTCTCAGCCCGTTTGGAAGATCATTCCCAAAATTTCCATGCACAATCTAGGTAAAAGAGAACACTTTTTTGGGAATGTTTTGTGAAGATTCCTCATACGGCACCAACGTTATTAGCAAAACAAAAAAGATATTTCCAATAGAAACGCTGACCTAACTATAACTACAAAGTGACGATCGCCACTGTGTAATATATGTGTAAATATATATGGGAAAAATTATTGCCTGCCGCACTTTACAAGGTTATTACAAATCACAGAGAAGTTCCATAACCATATTGAGGAACGAGGCGGAAGGTCGAGCTCCTTTAAGGTTATGGAACTCCGAGGTGAGTTGAAATATTCTTATCATGTAGGGGGGTACTTTATCCCATATAATACATGGTCACACCATCACCTTTCCCACAAACCACTTAAAGCCTTGGTGAGTAGCTCTTTCAGAAAGAGAGAGCATGTTTGCAAACATAAAGTATAAAATTAAAACCTATAGTGCAAAATTAAACACACCAAAAACCGGTTAGATATTCATTGCAAAAAGATATTAGAAACAGTTCAATACAAGTCAGTTTTTTTTTTTTTAAATACTGCAATAACTTTTCTATAATTATGTAAGGAATGCAAAAAATAATCATGTTCTTTCTGCTGGTCACTGCAAGGTACAAATATAGAGCAGAAGAAAGAAAAGCAACGTTGCATTGCAATATCAGAACTCGACTGCAATAACTTATTACAGTCGAGTTCTGGCGTCTTTTCTTTATAATCGGCGACTAAGTGCATCAATAGGTGCGGATTATAAAGAAATTAGAGATGTGCATTTATACAGGAATTGCAGAATCCCATTATATATATCTCCAAAACGACCGCCTCCCTCAACGATCCAGACGTACTTTCCCCACAATAGTTGCACAGGAGACACCGGTGAGTCCATTTTCGTGATGTATGTTTTTTTATTTTTACTTTATCATGCTGCAACAAGGGATGCCTACGCATTTCGGCTTACGCCTTCAACTGGACGATAGTTTGTTGGTCCTTACTGTAACTACCTACTGGCTAAGTGTTTCTTGTTTTGTTAATAAGTTTGGCACGGTTTGACGAATCTTCACAAACTTTTCACAAAAAGTGCAAAAGAACATAAGGGGTCAGGTTAGGGGTATCCTGACCTCGAACGACACACGAGGGGTCTCTGAGGGACACCTTATGGGTAAATAAAATTCCCAATTTTGGGGGTTGGGGTCAGAACCATGGCCCCCCCAGTGTAAATCTGCGATGGAGCCGCAGAACCGAAACCCAAAGGAAAACTATTACACAACCTCACACCAAACCCCCGCCATGCACAGCCAAGCCATGCATGGCGGTGGTTGCATTAACGCATGGTAATTATATATTACTTTAAGGTTTTTTTAAAACATAGAAAGTCACTGAAAAAAACAAAGGATACAGGGATGTTATAATCAGGTTGAAGTTTTACCCACACAAAACCATAGAAATTCAGAAGTTATAGTTATACTTAACTGAAGAAACTATAACTTGTGCCGTCAAGTAATTTTAGGTCACGAGTTATAGTTTCTTAACAGAACTATAACTGCTGAATTTCTATTGTTTTATGTGGGTAAAACGGTGTGTGTGTGTGTGTGTAAGTGTAAGTGTGTGTGTGTGTGTGTGTCCCACATGCATTTTTATAGGTCATTTAGCCAAACAGTACTTAAGTCTTGTCAGAGACATACTTTAGCTGTCTGGAAGACTGCATGCTGTCCAATCTTCAAAAGTGTACACTAACAAGAAGTACAAAGATAGAAAGTAGGCTTTACGTCAGTCAGCCTACTTGAGCAGTTGGCTTTAATGTGTTTTACATGGTTTGACATTGTTAAAATGGGCTGTCTATCAATGCTTTGGCATTTTGTGGATGGTTACATAACTTATTTTAGCCTGTGTTATTATATTATTCATCCTGTATAACCAGGCTTTTCAAGCTCCTCTTTTTGAAGGATACAAAACTATAATCAAGTCGACAATTCAATTTGGGGAAATAATACAAAATGAGAACACAATTGTTATCTTAAACATGAATATAATTGATAACTTGCGTTTTTTTAGTGAAGGCATTGACTATAATGCACCAGTTGAGTCAGTGTCACCGATGTATTCACTTTGGATGGCCATGTTTGTTACCAAAATCAATGTTCTAGGACACCAAGGGACACATGCACAAAAGGATTTTGCAATCGCAATCCACATAATCACTGGGTCTACAAACACAAAATGCCCTTTTCTAATAAGCAAAACCCATTTTATGAAACTGAAAAATTTTCAAACTCATTTAATGGGTTTTGCGATCCATAGGTAATCACAATTTGAAAAGGGTGTAAAAGGGGCACTTCTTCAAATTGCAAATTGGTATGCAATGTATAAATGGTCTGTAAATGCAAATCTGGTGGCAAACCATTAAACAGTTACCTACACCTTAAAAGAAGTGGTAACTGATGTGCAAAAGGGAAGGGGTCCTGTAGGATCCCTCCCCCTTTGAGGATTGCATTGGCAGCCCCGGGGTGGGGGGGGGGGTGTAGGCGGTTGGTCCAGTGCACCAGTGTGTGCTCCCACTGATGTTTTCCTAAATAGAATTTTTTTTTTTAAGCAGCACAAGTCCCTTAAGGAGCTGGGTCTGCTTTGATAAAAAAAAAAAACGTTTGGGAATGCAAACACATGGTAGTCTGCTGTCCTTTGTAGGCCACCGTCCCTATGTTGGTAGCCAATCACAATGGGACGTACATTGCAAATGGTGATTTAGCGGCAACTGTAACCCAAACATTACTTCAAAGATTGTTATGGCTGCCTATGCAGTCAAAATTACTTTTTAGACTCTGACAATTGTCCTAATTAGGAGCCTAATAGCAAATACCGGAAAATTGTATTCAAAATTTAGAATGCAGTCACAAATGTCTGCACTCGTGATAAACACAGTTTTGGTCTACTTCGAACTACCAGAGCTGGGACCTTGACTTTATGCGTGTGTAAAGAAATGCCTCTTCAACCCCAAAGTTTTGGAATTACGCTGCTGGTTTATCGACTCTGAGAATGCTGAGGCCTCCTGACCAGACCTCGATGCCGGTGTTCTAAACCTTTAAACGCATATGTTGAATTGACATACCCAACTGGCATAAGTTAGCTTACTTATTTAACTTACTTATAAGTCCCTAGTATCATGTAATCATGGCCTATAAGTTAAAGTGTCCACTCAGGGCTGCAGCAGTGATTGCACCTCCCTAGGTGTGACAAGTTACAAAATGCTCCCAGTCCACCACTGCAGCATTTAAACCAATGGCAAAGCCCTCACGTCTGTGTATGTATGTATATATATATATATATATATATATATATATATATATATATATATATATATATATATATATATATATATATATATATATATATATATATATATATATATATATATATATATATATATATATAAAAGTCACCCCTAAGGAAGTCACCCCTAAGGAATGCTTATCGAACCATCACGGAGAGAGCTGTATATTTTAAGAGGGACATTACTTTCACAGGGCCTATATGCAACGCAAACACTCTGAAGCTGATAGAGCCGGGTCACTGCTTGCCCGTCTAATACGAGACAAGCCTGACCCACCACCTATAACGCAGATACGCACACCAGATGGGAGTATAGCCCATACACAACAAGAGATTAATGAAGCCTTTTATACACATCTCAGCACTCTCTATACTGAACCCAAACTAAATAAGTCCCCTTCCATCGTGGCCTTTTTGCAAGATCTCACAATTCCGGTACTCTCAGCTGCAGTACAAAAGAAAATTGGTGGCCCTATCACACAGCAGGAAATCCGTACCGCAATTAAGGGTCTGAATTGTAATAAGGCACCTGGGCTCGGCGGGCTACCGATCGCATTTTACCATACGTATGCAGATGTCCTGGTCCACACACTAGAGGCCGTATATAAGACTGCTCTGGAGGCAGGCCATTTACCACAATCCACCATGGAAGCATTGGTCACCTCGTTGCCAAAACCGGGACGAGATAGCCTTGACTTGTCCAATTATAGGCCCCTCTCACTGTTGATGACCGAGTATAAAATCCTGAGTAAAGCTCTAGCTAATCGTATACAACCCTACCTCACGACTCTCATACATAGCGACCAATGCGGGTTTCTACCGAACCGCAGCACGTCCCTCAACACGAGACGATTACACTACGTCATGAAGGCCACCCCGGGCACTTATCAGACCGCGGGGTGTTTGACATTGGATCTCAGACAGGCCTTTGATTCCTTATCCTGGGATTATATGTTTTCGGCACTCCAACGATTCGGGCTTCCAGACGCGTATCTTCAAAGGGTACGCCTACTGTACACCTCCCCCACTGCCCGAGCCCGCACGGGCCGCTACATTTCCCGACAGTACACCATTCATAGGGGAACCCGACAGGGATGTCCGTTGTCTCCCCTATTATTCGTACTCGCTCTGGAGCCTCTGGCGGTGGCAGACCGCCTGGGCATCCCCATTGAGGGCACGACCCACCTCGTTTCGATTTATGTGGATGACATCCTATTATATCTACGTGATTTGACTGCAGATAATGAGCCCCTTCCTGCTATTCTTTCCACCTTTAAACAGGTGTCGGGCCTTGCTATAAACCCGAGGAAATCCCTGGCTTATTTTTTTCGAGACACACCATACCCAGGCGATTTACGATTTGGCACGTACTTTCTGCCGGTAGCCCCTTCCACGTTCAAATATTTAGGCATTCAAATATATAGAACACAGCTGGATCAACTAGATGGCAATCTGGGAAAGGCCATAACGGCCCTTAGGGCTAGTGTGGCTTTCTGGATCTCCCTGCCTCTATCGGTGATGGGGCGTATCGCTATCTCCAAAATGATGATGCTCCCTCGCCTATTGTACTACTTTGTGAACATACCTATTGTAGTCCCACATTCTATCTTTAAAACCCTGAATACTATATTAGTTGAACTCATATGGGGGGGGCGGGCCGACGAAGAGTGAGCTTGCAGAAACTCCAACTGGAGTCTGATGGCAGAGGCCTGGTAGTCCCGACCTCAGGGCATACTATTACGCTAGTCAGCTTCAATGGCTCTCCTTTTGGACGGCGGGGAGGAATTGACAAGAACTCGGTTACACACCCAGGGATCTAGAGTGAGGTGCACTACACTCCCTACTTCTGCCTCACATCAAAATCCATACAGACAGCCCTCCTCTGCTACGGACGGCAATGCAATGTTGGAGGAAGGCGTTATCATATACCTCTAAAGTGACCCCATACTCGGCAAACATCCCACTGCTGGGTATCCCCACACCGCAGGGCAGGATTACAAAGACCAGGATCAGTGCCTGTACAGAGGTGGGAGTGGAGGATGTTGGAGCTTTCTTTGGGGAGGGAAATCTACTCGATCATGACGCCTTCGTACAAGCGACAGGGGCACCTCCACGCTTATATCTATTGTATGCTACGGTCTCCCATTATATCAAGACTACATGGGCCCCACAACGTAGAGAACCTCCGCAACATAACTTGGTTCATCTTCTATATTATATGGGGATCGGGGGACACCTAGTTAGATGGATATATAAGGGTATACGTGCACATGCAGCAATTCCACTTACGTCCCTCAGAACAAAATGGCCTGAGGATGCTAACATTGAACTCACGGATAAGGCTTGGAAGTGCATCCTTCAACACCCTAAAAGAGTCTCCCGTAATGTCAGATTAAAATGTATACAGACCATGGTTCTCCATAGGTTGTACCTAACCCCACAGAGGATCCATCGCATGTTCCCTGAGGCACACCACCACTGCCCTCGATGCGGGGGTGACGAAGCAGACTTCCTCCATATGCTTTGGTCATGCCCCTGTCTCCAGGACTACTGGAGAGGTGTTCGGCAATCTCTAGGCGAGGTCACACACTTATCTGTCTCAGATTGCGCCCTGGAATGTCTCTTAGGCCTTCGGAGACATACAGGCCCGCAGAAGGTACAACTGAAATTCCTAGACTTGGCCCTCATACTGGCGATACGGGCCATTACCATGAGGTGGAAGTCTCCCAGATGCCTGACATTATCCAGCTGGCAGGCAGACATAATACAGTGGGGGAAGGCCGAGAGCATAGCCCTACGGAGGGAGGAAGATCAAGGGCTACGGAAACCTCCCATCTCCATGACATGGGACATTATGTTACACAACCTTGAACTACTAGATTTAATACCACCACCGTGCCTCCCTCCACCATGAGTCAAGGTGCGGTTCTGTGATCGCATGCCTTAATTATCCCACAATTTGAGGTACTTACAACTCTATACGGGTGGGGTAGGTCCCCTGGAGAAACCCTATTAGTTCCCTTAGGCTAACAGCTTCATTAGCGTAGTCAGACCAGGAGTACGGGGTGGGCGGGTTAGGGAGGGTGGGGAAATAGTTAGGTTTGTTTGGTTAATTGGAAATATGTATGTGCTACAAGTTCACGATATTTAGATAACTTTATTTCATGATTAGCAAATATTAGACATGCGGCGAGAGTACATGGATCTCGTTTCCGGTCATGTTGTTTGAATACTGGTCGGTGGATTCCCACAATTGTATTGTTGAAACTATACAAAAAACAAATTACCTTATGTAATAATTTTTTGTATTGATAATGATATCACGGTCCTCAATAAAGTATGTTTAAAAAAAAAAAAAGAGGGACATTACTTTAATATGTCCTAACAGTAAAACTCCCTACGTGTTGTTTTACTGTGCAAAAGCTAGTAGACCCATTGATAGTAAAGAGCAACAGGCTGACCTCTCAGCCCTGCTAAATTTTGAATGGGACTACTAAAATGGGTACTTCAAAGTTTTAAATTAATCGAGGCATTAAACCAGACTAGATGCCCAAGTTGAATTAAATGACACGTTTAAGGAAAATGCACTCTTTGAAAGTTGCCACCCCATTGTCCAGTTTATCCGGTAGCCAATCACAACTGCCGGCCACCCTATTGCCTTCAGCTCTCCGGGGGAGAAGTGTGAGCACCTCCCAGGATCAGGAACAGTAGAGGTTTGCCACAGAGGGAAGTGTCACCTCCTCCTTGCAGGAACCCACACAGGGTGCTGGCCCAAAAGGAGAGCTTCTAAAGAGAAGCCACCTTTGGTGGGCAAAAGGAGATCACACTCGAGGAGAGCTGCCCCTTTGTTCAGATATACAGGCTGGTGGTGGGAACAGAGAGGGGAAACCAGTTACCACACTGTTTTTTCCAGGGGCGTGGAGCACACAGGTAGACACCTCTAAGGCGGGCAACCAAGCTGGTAACAGCAAAGTGAAGGGCTCAGACATCTTGAGAATGGGCAGAAAAGTGCACTCTGGGATTGCTATATGCCACACATAGCGGGACATTATTATAAGGCAGGAGAGACTATGATAATCCATTGGCTAGTGATCATAACCCCCAACCCCCGCCTGGCACTTTCTGTGCTTAAATCTGGCACCCTTAACCGCCAATCACATCTGGACTGGAGAAAGAACTGAAGGAGGACTGCCCTGCTGACACCTGGAGCTGGCAAGAGAGGCTGCGCCAACCGCTGGACTGCACCTGCTTCTCCTTGGGCTACTGAAGAGAGGACTATGCTTGTGGTGCCTGGCTCTGGAAAAAGTCACTCCAGAGCCCCAGCCCTAAAAGATGAGCTCCAAGTGTCAGTAGGCTGACACCCTGTTCTAGCACCGGGAACATAAAAGCTAAAGTAGCCAGTCCTGGCTAGTCAGTAGCCACCTGCAAGAAATCACCGCTGACAGCCGACCTTCAGCCAAGAAGACCTCCCCTTGACATTCAAATGTTGCACCCATGTCTTCCGGACCCAGGAGAGTAATCTGAGTGCAGACTGGTCACCAAAGACGAACACTAACCATCACTAAAGGAAACCACTGGACCTGCTGGGACCGAAGATAGGAAGCCCAGTCGCTACTGGATATTTACTGGCTCAAAGAGGACTTTGAGGGACCCTGACTCATGTGGCTAAAGTTGCCCCACCTAACTCGAAGACCACGAAATAACCCCAAGAAGAGCAGCGTTGACTGCACATCAAACAGAGAATCTTTCAACATCCTGTATCCTCAGCATCAGGACCATTCCATTGAAGTTTATGGCAGTTTTAATGTAAAGTGTGGAACTGGACTTGAGACTGCTTTGGTGACCAGGTAACAGTCCAAATATTCCTTATTGGCCTCTATGACCTTTTCCCTGTCAGAATTGGTCGCCCAGTCCAGGCCACAGTAGCTAAAGACAACTCTTCCAAACTTTTACAGTTACCAACGCTTGTTTGCGTTTTGGACTAAAAAGCTGATATTTACATTTTGCATAAAAATCTGTATTGCAGGAACCCACCATCGATTTTACTCATCTTGGCTTCTAAAAGTTCATAAAAATATCATCTATTTTTATAAATTGGTTTCAGATTTCTTTTTTGTTGTGTGACATTCTTATTCTGTTTTGTGATGCTTCTAAATACGTTACACTGTTTCCTTTGTTTAAGTCTTGCTTCTCAAAGCCCAGCTACCCAGAGTTGAGAAAAACATTTTACAAACACGCCTGACTGGACCCAAGACAGTTTTGGGAGTGTATTAACCGGTGAGGTCTCACAACCACACCATATAATACACCGCAATCCTCACAGCATGCAAGTTTTTGAATGCACTGTTCCTGTTTATTCTGAAGAGCAACAACCATAAGAAATTCAGGAAGTTAGGTAAACATTCATGTTCTGGTTGGTCTGTCTTCTAATCAGCTTAGGGCCATCACTTCGACGACTGAGTTTGGGTTTGTTTAGCACAGAGTGCCGAATGACCCTGATCAAGCTCCTCAAAGTATTCACTCAGTACCACAATTTGTTTTTACGGGGGCTAATGTTTCTGAAATGTAATCTCCAGGAGACACTAAGGTACCCTGGGAACAACTGTAAATGATGCCTGCTGGTGGGCTAGACCTTGGCTGGTGTGGAAAGGTCCTTGCCCGGGCCCTCAGTCGCCACATTCAGAGTAGGCCACGGGCCATTCGCTGGTGGGAAGGGTTTTAAGCCCTTCAACTAGCATGTTCAGCATAGGCCACAGGAGACTCTTCTGTGTGAAATTTTAATCCTTTAATACCTTGTGGTGCTTACAGGATTTACTAAATTGCTGCATGTCACAGATGCCAAGAGCTTTTCAGGCTGGTCTTCTCTTGGGCTCCTTCTCTGAGTGTTATATTTGTAAAGAAAAGCCCAGAGCTTTCCAATGTTGAGACTGAGAAATACCAAGGAGCCTAGATTTGATTGCCCCTCGTGCCTTATTTCTTCCGCTACCCTAACTAAACAATGTTCCTCTCACTCTCGGGGACTCTTCTTCATTCCTGCACTCTCCTTTTGTCACAATTTTACTATCTTTCTCTTCCTCTGTACTTTTTTCTCTCTCTTGACACCGGGTCAAAATCTGATGATGAAAAGTAAGTTCTGTCCCCCCCCCCAAAAAATGCTAGTGACTGCCAACTGCAAAAATTAAGCACGGTCTCTTTGCCTCTCTGTCTCGGCATTCCTCCCTCACTCTCTCTCACCAGGGCCAGCTCACTTTTAAGGCAGTCAAAGGCATAGCCTTAGGATGTCACAAGAAAGTTGCACGCAATTACAATAAATTAGCCTACAAATTGCCTTTTTAGGTCTCGCCTGCCAGATCATTTTTTGAGTAATAGTAAATCTTTATTCGGCTTTATATGAAACCAAAAAAAGAGCACTGCACACAAATTCCATCAATGTGTAATAAATCTAGAACAGCAAGTAAAACCTTAAAAGGATATAATACAAAGCTACAAATATTAAAAGATACCAATAAAAATGTGTGGCAAAATAGCGCCTAGATAAAAGTATAATTTCCCCACCATGGTCCTCAGTCTGATAGCTGCCACTAAAAATGTATGTACCATCTAACAAATATGCTCAGATTGTAGTAACTGAACGTATTATAAAGCTGGTGTCTGCACTTCCTGATATTTAAGGCCCTAAGCTATGGTAAGATAAATTGCTTCCTGGGTACATCATACAGTAGACAGAAAAACAAGAAATGTAACCTAGATTGATTCGATTTTGAGTCACAGGGGCATAGGTCCGAGCCTGAGTCGCTATATGTGTGACTAGGGTAAGTAACTAAAAGGTGCTCTATGCCAAACCTAAATCTGATCAAATAAAAATGCTGTTGATGTTTAGGTAGAGAATACAAAGAGGGATCCATGTGTTCAGTGGTTACTGAATAGTGATGGGCTGCCACACTTTTTGCTGAGCTTTTGGGTGTCCCTTCTCCGAGCCAACATAGAGAGGAACTCTGCTTTGAAAGGTTTCTCAGTATGGCAGTGATGTCCTGTGGACTGTGAAAACAGTCCTGCCTCCAAAGCAGGGCAAGTTGTTTTGTGATGTATCTGAACCATGGGACACGATGAGCATGATCCAAACAGTCGATTCAGTCATTATGTCCCCAATTAACTAAGTTTCCTGCCCGGATAGAGTGCCACAACAACAATGGAGCAAGCTTAACATAATCCGCTAAGTACGGGAGACCCAGTTCCGCAAAGCAGTCATAAGCAGAAAAACAGGTAGGGACAGAAAATAATCTCCTCAGGAGCATGGTCTCACTGGACTGTATATGCGAGGTGTTTGCATACCCCCACAAGTCTGCTCCACAGGTACAAACGGAGAAACACGGGGCCTTATAAATGTTGATCAACACATCCAGGGATTTGGAGTCTAACTTGCTCGCAAACCTGAAGATTGCTTAAGTCATTTTGTCAAACTGAGATTTTCTAACGCTTATGAGGTGAGACCGGGTAGATTTGGAATCAAAGGGTACACCTAAGCACACAAATGAGGGGACAGATAGATTTCTGGTTCCATATATAAAGTAAGATTTCTGTTTAGCCTGATAGTGCCCACATGCCATGGTATGTGACTTAGCGATGTTGGTTGAGAGACTTAGATCGTTCATGAATTAAACAAATTTGTTCAGCTACCTTTGTAGAGCCACAGCTGTTCTTGAGATTATAACACAATCATCTGTGTATAGTAAGGCAGGAAAACTTCTGGAGCCTACCATCAGCAAATCTGCCTTCACACCAGAAAAGTATGCCTCCAGATTGTTAATGTACAAACAGAAGAGGAAAAGGGCATGTACGCTGCCCTGTCTCACCCAATTTTAAATTCTGATCGGAGGAGTAAATTCCCAGTTAATCCCATACCTGATGCAGCCCATCACCTCTTCATGTAATTCGACTAGGAGCTGGACAAGTGGAAGCTCCACTAGCATTTTCCCCCAAAGCAGCCTTCTGTTAATACAGTCAAAGACCAAGCTCATGGCCATAAACGCTAGGTGCAGATGAACCGTCTTAGCCAGCATGTATTTGCTGATTAGTAAATGTAAATTTAGGCACTGCTCAATTGTACCAAGGCCTTTTCTAAAGCTGAACTGGACAGCAAAGAAGATACCCTTTTCAGCGACCCATGTCTCCAGCCGGTCCAGGAGGGTCCTGCCCAATATTTTGGCTGTTGAGTCAATCATAGAAATGGGGTGGTAGCAGTGAGGGTCAGCTCTATCGCTATACTTAGAAACTGGTATTATGACTAAGTTTGACCAGGACTTTGATGGGCCCACAGAAACTCACATTATCTTTAAAAAGATCAATCAGGACCCCATCAGGACCAGAGGATTTATTACTGATATTTTAATGTCAATTCAACTTCCATTGGCTTAATCGGAGCCAGCTGTTGTGTCTCTTGGTGGGAGATAGCCACCACAGAGATCAGTTCAATTATCTAAATCAGAGCTGCCATCATAAACTCTAGAATAGCGCTCCACCCACTTATGTTGTGGTATGTTGGCATCCGAAGATCTGTTTCAGGTGTCTCCGAAAAACGAGTCATTAATTACCATCCAGAAAAGGCAGGAATCACTCCTAGTGCTGCCTTTATGGAACTGCTCCCCTGCTTCCTGCCTTAAGCTAACTTCCTATGGCCGGTTTATAAAGCCATCTACATCTCCTTACTTCCCCCACCACCCTTGGAGTTCGCTTAAGAGCCAAAATAAGATTTTTATGTGCTGCTAAACCACGGCATCAAGCCACTTCTTAGGGGGGAGGGTCTCGGATAGTATTCTCAAAAGCTAGCATTTCATTTATAGAACTACAAATCTCATCATAGGCATTCAGAATGCGAACGGGACCTTTATCATCAGTCAGGCATGCTCACAGCTGATTTCGATTTCTAAATGCCAATGTCAGCTAGAAAGGCTTTTAGGTCCACCAAGGCCCATTTGCAACATATTGTGGATGGTCACTATGGGTAATATGGAGATTGCAGGGAGATACTGGACCAGACCCACAGATAAAGAGAGGATCAGGGGTTTGTGGTCACCCACACAGCTGTCGATGATCAAACAGTCAGCAACATTGTGTCTGAGTTTCTATGAAAAAATAATGAAATCAATTAAACTCCCAGAGCCTTTCCCCGTAAAGGTAATCTGTTTTGTTACTATGGAGGGAGTGAAGTCTATTGCGAATAAGAGCGAATGCCTACCGATCAATGCATTAGAGGCATCGCCACAGGTGCTATGGATGAAAGGAGAATAATCCTCCGTACCACATCCAACATCCCGATAAACGGAAGATCTAGAAATGGGGCAGAGCCTGCAGCGAACGTCTCCTCTCCAAACAATTGTAGGGTCACCTTTTAGAGTATTCAGAAGCTTAGTAAGAGCTTGATCCAATGAATTTATTATTTCTATAGTAGATGGGATGAAATTGTGGTACAAGTTAATGATAATAAACATTCCCATAGACTCTGATGACAAGCAAATAAGCTGTAAGTGTGGGGAGTCAGGGTTCGTTTTAACAATCCTGACATCTAATAAAGTAAAATGAGAGTTAATAAACCACCCCTGTGGTGGCCCATTCCAGAGTTGATAGCCGGGGTAAAAACAGATATGAGCCCATCAACAAAAGATTAATTATATGCCCAGGTCTCTTGCAGGCGGATGTTATGACGGTTTCTAATAAGAGCAGCCCAAGCTACTGTGTTCAATTTATTAGTTAGTCCTGCTACGCTCCAAAATAAGCAGTCCAAGGTTGACATATCTGCATTTATTAAATGGCTGGAAGGAACCTCAGGGCTGTGTGGAGAGGACGAGTCAACAGACAGACCAGCTACACACGGACTCTTGTGCAGTCCCTTGTTAGAAGCTGAAGAGCCCTCAGGGGAGACTATTGCAAAGGACGGCCATGCCAACGGACTAACAGAACCAGCGGTAGAGGAGACTGAGATAGGACTAAGTTAGTTCATATATCCCACTACATACCACTTGAGGTCCGACTCAGAATCTTGGTAGATTTTAGGTTTGAGACCCCTTAGAGATGCATTACGGAGTTCGTTTACCTGTCCAAGTGGGTTCAAACGGTTGTGGGTTGGGATTTCCCAGATAGTTATTAGATGTCTGATTGGGAAAGGCCACTTGTGGACAATACCAAAAACTTACACTTGGATGTGAGCCCGCCGATTACTTCCATTTGATGGTTTTATTGTCACACTTGTTTGCTTACTTCTTACTCAATTGCTTTCTTTCCTCTTCTTGCGTTTGTCCCTCTCGAAGAGCATAGCCTCTTTATATGATTTTTGGGGTTGTTTGATCTGCATGCTTTCACTCTTTACATTCACAGAACTACCTTTTTTCTTTTTGTTTGAGCACTCTGTGAGAGTGGGCATTTTCTACCTCTCTACCTCAATTGCTGCTTCCGCCAAACAAACTCCCTGGCCTGTGTGCTCCTTGTTACTTCATCATCCCTCTCGCAAGCCCATCCATAGCTTTTCCCACCATTCATTGGCTTTTCTTTTTTGTTATTTTTGGGCCTTCCTTGCTTCCTGGACCCCTACCACCCCCGTCCAACGCTCCCTGAATGCCTCACAGTCCTTTCTATATATTTTTTTAATTATATTATTATGGACGTCTGGTAGCGGACATTTGCTGCTGGACTGCTCCTAAGTGCAAAAAGTGCTTTGGTGCACCTAAATAAAATTAGTTCTTTTTTATTAACCGATCCAAATGGCTTCTGTAACCTTGGATCAAAGATTAAACAAAAAAAAGTCACCTGCTCTTTTGGTGCGCGCATCAATAGTGATGCATGTAACTGCCAGAGTCGTCATGCATGCTCCTGCCTAAGGCATGATGTGGCTGCCAAAACGAAAAGGGAGACACCTGGAGAGAGATGCAAGGAGGCTGGAAGAAGTAGAAGGGGTAGAGAAGGTTAAAAAAGAGGGGGAAAGGATGGGTGGGTGTGGAAGGTTAGAATTAAAATGAACCAAGACTACAGCTCTCAGAATGCTCTGATATGTTAAATCAAAACAGAGCTGGAAAACATGCCTGGGAGTCATCTGATCACACTTTGGATGAGGAGTCTGTGTATTTAGTTATCTACCAGTACCACCCTTGGCTGTCACACCCTGAGGAGTGTGTATCCTTCTTGTCCAAGAGCGGCCCACCAGGTTTTGTGACTTACATGGACCAAAAGCAGGAGGCCTGCAGCAGTGGCTCCCTTAAGGCCCTCCCACAGGCCTGACTCCCAGCCCCTCGCATAGACGTGACTTTTATACGGTGCAGAGACGCCCCACAGACTATGAAGGCACAAGCAAGGCGCGGGCTGAGGTGGGCACCAGCGGATGACCAGGAACTGTGAAGGGTCTGTGTCCAGGATAAGAAAGAGTCAAGCTGGGGGAGGCCTGCCGTGGAGGGGCCTGAGCCCGTACCTGGCCCTCGGCAAGCAGCACCCTGCTCGGACAACAAGCCCGGTGCCATATCTCGCTCCCTGGCGGCAGCACCGTGCGAGAGGGCACGTGCACCAACAGACGCGCCATGTGACCGACTTCCCGGAGCTGCTCGTGTTAGGTAATCCCTTTCCAGGAAGAGCAGGAATCGATGCTGCCTCCTCCACCGGTACCGCCCCCCCTTCCCCGCACGATATCACTGCGACTCCCTGGCACGACCCTGCAATGAGTTACCGAGAGAAGACCCGCTCTGCCTTGTCCCAAAGGAACCGAAGCGAAATGGGCAGAGAGAAAAAAAGATAACGTGGAACGGGCTGAACCACCCCGCCGGGGCATGATGAGGCCTGGTAAGATCAGCCTACAGGCTCCATCTCGGCCCTGTAAGACATCAGGACGCTAACATATCACGTGACCTCTGACAGCGTTAAAATAAACTAACAGGAGCACTGGCACACGATGGTATGACTTTAGTGGCATATCAGCTGGGCGACGGCTGCCATTTCAAACATATAAAAACATTACCACGTCGACCACCAAAAAGGGATGACGTTATCATTTGATTGGTGCCATCATTAGTGTATGAAGACATGACCTCAATGTGTGAAAGCTGGATTTATGAGATATCCTTACAAATCGTGACGTTTTTCCAATAAAGATTAGAGTACTGAAGTACAAATTTAAGGGCACCTAAAAACTGTCAGTCACGTGGAAGCAATTGACTGTGGTTTGTCCTTTGTTGCTCGCAGAGAGTCTTTAATGAACTTTCGCTGTGCCCGATTGTTTACTGCGTGTGGCGGTGGCTTATTCAGCGTTGCTCAATGATGGTCTCTTCGGATTGTGTACATTTGCTGCCTGTATTGAGTCAATACCTGTGGGCCGCTCTACCCCCACCCCTGGATGGCCACTATAGACCATTCTACCCTGGAGACTGCATGCCTGTGGGTGACACACCAGTCCCACATGGATGGACCCGATCTTGACTGCCTGTATCCACTTGATGCCTGTGGTTCGCTCACCTGTCCCTCCTGGACGGACCCTATAGAGCATTCTACCCTGGTAGCCTCTCTCTGATGCATGCCTGTGAATCGCTCACCTGTCCCTCCTGGACGGACCCTATAGAGCATTCTACCCTGGGAGCCTCTCTCTGATGCATGCCTGTGAATCGCTCACCTGTCCCTCCTGGACGGACCCTATAGAGCATTCTACCCTGGTAGCTTCTCTCTAATGCATGCCTGTGAATCGCTCACCTGTCCCTCCTGGACGGACCCTATAGAGCATTCTACCCTGGTAGCCTGTCTCTGATGCATGCCTGGGAATCGCTTACCTGTCCCTCCTGGTTGGACCGTATGTTGCTGACCGTGACCTACAAGTCCTGCTCTTCAAAACATCACACATTCCACACCCTTAGCATTCCATGTGACCCTCGCAATAATGCACATTCATTCAACACATACTCTTGCAGACACAGCCAACACCACACACCTCCCCCCTTTAACAAAAGCAAAAGGAAGGTTCTACTAACCAATGGCATTAGAAAAAGAAACTGCAAATGGCCCAAATCCTCTTGAAGCCTTAGAAAACCAGACCATCTTCAACTGTCCTGAAAACTCGGGCTTTAAGTGGATTTCAATTCTTCTGAACTCCGGAACCTTCTGAAGGTCGTATCCTTCCCACCTCTTTCAGGACAAGTACAAGAAAAGAGAGCTAAACCTCAGGTTTTGTGTGAGAATCTTTATAGATTACGGTAACTCCACCCACCCATCCTGGGAGGCTGGTCTTGCCAAACAAAAGGTTTGAGGCCTTGCATTTTCTTAATCACAATTTAAAATTCCAAAGCAATCACACAGAAGTTTAAGAAAGTATTGAAAGCAATCAAGAAGGCATTATCTTTTCCCCGTGCCATAATTCAAATCGAAAATAAGCTTTATCTGATTTCACATTGCAAATCATAAAAGCATAAAGAGAATAAAAAACATTATTCAAGTTAAAAAACAATATACTGTATACAAAGTGTGATAAAACATGTACAATACAGATAAAACAGATAAAAGTACAATTACTTAATAAAAATTGACTATAACAGCTTTCTACGGGTGATAACAGCCCATAAATAACGTGACAAAACTACACAGATAAACATACATGGAAGGGATTGTCAAAACAGAAAAGCTGTTCGACACAGCACAAAGTTTAAACATCTTAACAGTGGCTTGATTAAACATTTTCTTAGATCTGAGTAGTATTTGCAGAAAAAAACAATGTGCATAGTGCTCTGGCTGGATACGTTGTCACAAGAGCATTTCTCCAAGTCTTGTGTCCAATTATTTATATTAGGAAAGCTAATTAGATGATGAAAAATGTTCACCCTAAATCGTGTCAATACAAATCTATGGCGAATATTGTGTACATTTATTAGATAAGTTTACATATCATATGTAGTCAAGATCAATTGGTTCTTGAGTACAGAGCATTTCAATAGTTCTGTAGATCGCCTTATAGCCTGAAGCTATTATAGACATTCGGATTTTTCCCACGAGATGTTAGTCAAATACTCTGGTTATTCAAGGTACTCAGAATTACCCAGATCTGCTGAAACATGACATCAACCTTGAGGTTTAGGTCACTGGAATCCCTTATATGTTATGTGTTTATTATGAGGTAGGTAATTGGAAAAAGCTGTTTTCTTCAAAGTGCTACTTATAAAGGGCAATAAGTGGTGTTAAACATTTAGGTTTTGTTTATCTTTTTTGAAGAATAAATTATTGCTAAAACAATGGGCAATGGTGATGTGGTTTTAGGCGATTTTGTGGCAGCAGCATTTACAACATCATTAGGATTTCCCATTTTTGCCACAAATTTTGCAGGTCACCAAAAATGCTGTTTGTACCTCATATCAATGAAAACAATACTGCCAGAGAATGTACCACATAATTTGCATATATATATATATATATATATATATATATATATATATATATATATATATATATATATATATATATATATATATATTCACTGAAAAAACCATAGGTTTCACACATGTTATAGTTAGCTGTACATTTCACTCGTAAAAAACCAATGAAATTCCCCCGTTATAGTTAGTGCAGGCAACTATAACTCACGCGACCGCAATCCTCTGCTGATGCTAATACTGTATTTAGACACTTATTTGCCCATGTCTTCTTCCATTAAATTTTAGCTATACATATATTACAAATATTTTTTTTTCATAAAGACACATATGTCATCAGCAGAAGATTGCGGTCGCGTGAGTTATAGTTGCCTGCACTAACTATAACGGGGGAATTTCATTGGTTTTTTACGAGTGAAATGTACAGCTAACTATAACATGTGTGAAACCTATGGTTTTTTCAGTGAATTTGCAAGGTTTCTTAAATGCTAATTCCTAACTATAACGTGTGTGAAACCTATGGTTTTTTCAGTGAATTTGTACGGTTTTTTAAATGCTAACTTACTTTACGCCATTCGTGGCGTGCGCGCCCAGTTAACGCAGTTCGTTCCGTGCGCGCACGGTGCGCTTCGTGCACCGTGCGCGCACAGTGAGCACGCGGTGCGCTTCGCGCACCGCGCGCCCACTTTACGCAGTTAGTGCCGTGCACGCACGGTGGTCACGCGGTGCGCTGCGCGCACCGCGTGCCCACGTTATGCGGGATGGGCCATGTACGCACGATGCGCTTCGCGCACCGTGCGCACATGGGGGACATATTATGCGCATCGTTGTGAAATGTATTCTTTATTATTTTCATATGTTTTATATGCCATGCACAAATGGTGCCCTTCAGGCACAATTTGCACACGGGGTGGGGAGAGTGTGGATAATTCTTTTTTTTTTTACCGTAATCGGCGATATTTCGAAAAAAAAAAAAAAAAAATTTTGTCCTTGGGGGTTGTTTGGGGACCCGTATATCACTGCTGGGTGGTTATGATCTCAATATACTGCCCCTTTAGACATTTTTTGGCTTCATTTATGCTGCCCCACTCAGAGTGCGAGAGAGAAAATGGCGGCCGCCGCTTCCTGGTTTCGGCCGATTCGAATGTTTACTAAGATCTAAGAGCCAATCAGAATCGCGCTCGCGCACGTCACCGTACGCGTACGGTAAGCGCACCGTAAGCGCACCGTAAGCGCACCGTAAGCTGGCTCAGATATATATATTGATTTAAAGGCTATTTTCTCAGAATCTACTGAACAGATTTACACCAAACCTACAAAAGGCACTTCCTTGACCTGAGGACTACCTCTCTGCCAAATTTCATTTAATTCTGTTCAGCCGTTCGGGCTGTAGCTCTGTCTAAAGGTCCTATGGAAAAATGCATGGGAAAAACGCGTTTTGGGACCCCCCTTTTATCTCAGCCCCCGCTTGACGAATCCCCCCGAGACTTTCAGGGTAGGAGCGGAGCTCAACGCCCCACCTATTTTGAAAATTTCGCGAGGATTCGTCGACCGGCGCCAAAGTTATTCAAAATAGAATGTTGCGGATTTCCTATGGTAAGAGGGTCCTAACTATAACTACCTACTGGCGACTGCCAGTAGGTAATATATATATATATATATATATATATATATATATTTTCTCCTCCGTGCTTCGGTTACAGCCGGCGCTGCTCCTGATCAGAGGGTGCGTCGCCGAAAACGGACCACCCAAGCAAGGTCCGGTAACACAAAAAGATACCTCGAGAACCAAGGAATGACAACGCCGTGTTCAGGCCAACTTTCATTTCTTTCAGTCAGCTGACTGAAATAAATGAAAGTTGGCCAGAACACGGCGTCGTCATTCCTTGGTTCTCGAGGTATATAACAATCCACAATCGCAGACAATTATCGTGTCAGCCGACAAAAAGGAGAGCACTTGCGGGAATTCTTTAAAGTGCTTTTTTATTGTGCAGAACCTCCCCAGCACTGACAGACGCGTTTCGCCACTTTAAAGTGAAAAAGTGCATTTTGGTAAAAACAGTTTTACATAAACATATAAGATGGCTCAAGAGATTTCTTCACACAAATGTGTCTACAGTGGCGGCCATCCATAAACATGTTTCTGGCATAAAATTAAAATAGACATTTCTATGTAGCTATGCTTTTGGTCCTCTAAGGTTTAGCAAACTTGCAGATGCTACAGAAACGTTTATCATATATGACAGTAAGTGCCTTACTTTACAGAAAAATGTTTATAAGTTCCTGTCCACAATATTAATTTCGTAATTTCTATTGAGGCAAAGTTTGCCAACCTGCTTTTGCGCATTCTATGCCCTGAATGGGCAAACCACACATAAATGTTTATAAAACATAGGCGAAGATGAAGGTGTGTAGAAGCAGAATGTATGACTGTGTAGGATTTTTCAGTGATCTACCGAGTATAGTCCTACATATAGTAAACAATAGTGTCCTTAATGGACGATATCACCTATGATCAAGTGTTTCCAGTCATCATCGTGCTTACCACCTCCACCAGCAACAACCTTGTTCTTTGAATGCCATGTTGCCCTGGAAAGGCAAACTACTTGATATATGTATTTGAAGGTAAGCTGAGACTAGCCAACATTTATCTAAACTAACCCTCGGTAGAGTAGTGTTTACCTGTGGGTACACTGTGCATATTTAACACTTATCAAAACTTCGCCTAGGTCAAGTAATGTGTGAACTTTTATGTACGCTGTATATATCAAAAAATGATCAAAACTTTCCCTAATTTAAGCGATGTGTGCATTAGTGTGTGGTCTGTGTATTTAAAAGAATTATATAAACTTCCCCAGTAATGCGTGCATCTGACTATCTGTGATTAGCGTGTACAGCTCCAGAATGTTTAAAATCCTCTACACCAGTAATAATTCCATGAGGTAAAATAATATAGTTATTTAAGATTTTTAAATGGTGTGCTTGCACCCTGAGGTATTTAGGCGCCTTACATTGAACTCTTACATAGTATATAGGAGGAGAAAATGGAGGAACAGCAGAAGGTAGCTCGAACAAATTACCAACAGGGGAGACGCAGCACTTAATGCAAAATTATGTAAATGTACAACACTTATCAAAACTTCTGCTTGTTAATGTGTGGATCTGTAGGAAGAAAGGCACCCCATGGCAAAGATTGATGTATGAGAAGGTTTGACTTACTCTTGTAGTACTCCTGGCTTACTCATGACTTACTCCAAGAATTAAGGAGCACTACTACAGTCTGTTACAGAAAAATCTTTGTGAATCGGGCACACTGTTTGCAGCCAACAGTTTTCACAATTTCCTCAGAGTAAAGTAACATTCATCTCAACGCTCCCTAATTGAAGTAGGGTTTATCTCTGGCGGTGTTGTTTATAGAAAATAATGATCAAAACGCTCCTTGGGTAAAATAATGTTTAAATCTGCAGGACGAGTATGTATAGACAAAACTTGCCACAACTTGCGCGAGAGGAGTTATACGTCAGTGTATGTGCATCATTGTTGTGGCCAAAATGCTGAAACTTGTCAAAACGACTGCGACGAAAAGCACTTTCCTGACTAATAATTAGTCAAGCGTTACATGTTTTGGCTTCTCTCCCTAGGGTCCTGCTCCTAGTGGATCCACCCCAAGAGACAAGTGGACTCCTCCCACTTATAAACAAACTAGAAGAAGGGTCTGTGTGCCAGGCAGGCAGGGAGTTTAAAGTTTTTATGTAAGCAGATGTGCCCATGACACATCTCTGCCCAAAACTGAGTTATTCACCCACGTCATATATTTATGTTTTTTCCCACATGCCATCCTCATAATTCCTACTGGAGTGCATTGTTTTGGATTTCAAAATGAAATCTTTTAATTCTAGTAATCCATGTCCCACCTTTCAACATCTGCTTCCAGTGACTGCGTTTCAGGCATAGTTTTTTGTCTTTTTGCTGCAGACATATTGTGCTGGTGATAGCACATTTTCGACAGCTCCAGAAGTACACAGTGTTGTATTCTGCATGTTTATCTTTGTGAAACATAAAAGCAAAATGTTAGAATTGAAATGTTCCGCTACTGGACAGTTTATGTCGGTAAATTGACCAGGCTGATCATGCACTTTATACTGAATAACTTCATTATTAATCATTGTTGCAGTGATGTAAACTGCGACTTTTCAGAAGGTGACGAGGATGGCTAATTACCCAGCGTGACAGACCAGCCCAGTCTGCTGTTAATCATGGGGAAAATGCAAAAAGAACAACTGATGGACGGAACGCTGAACAATGTAAAAAATTCACCACAGTAGAGATCTGGGCCTAAATCCATCGTTTTTTTTGCCCATCATGCAATTTCAGTTCAAATACAGCCATATTCAAATCAGTCTTGACCCTGCTCCCCATGGGAACAGTCCAGCCCGAGCTGCTAGGCCTGGCTGAAACAAGCATCTTGAGACCGGTTTCGGGGTATCACCCCTCATCAGCCAGGCTAGCTTGAATCCAGTGGCATGGTGAGCACGGGACTCTCATCTGGGCATACCGGTTCCACTCGGGGAGACAAATGCAAAACGAAGAATTGATGGACGGAAAGCTGAACAATGTCACACATTCACCCCCAGCACATTTATACTGGTATTTAGGAGGCACGCTGTGAGTTGGATATATATTCACCAGGAACAATTTGAATTTACGTAGGAACAACTGTACCAGTGACTATGAACTACCTTAGGGTGAATGAGCTATATGCAATTTAGTATTTGTTGTCTCCGGGAGGCTCAAATTTAAAAACAGATGAAACTGCGGCCCCCGGGGGAAGAAAGGTCGGCAGACTAGTCTTCCCCCGGGGTTTTCGAGCAAGGGAAGGACAGGGGAGGAAGGGGTGGGATAAGGGGTGGGATCGTTAGGTGAGGATAAAGGGGGCTGGGAGAGGAAGTCCTTCCTCTTCCTTTCCCCAGCGCCTCAGGGTGGGAGATTGCTTTTGTTGGCTCGTGTGGGAGTGGAGCAACGGGAGAGAAGCGGCCCAGTCTGGCAACGGGTGCGGCCTGGCAGCGCGGAGGCGGTCGAAGGGGCGTTGAGGCTGGTGCAGTTTCGGGGGCGGAGGTGGTCGACATATCATGGAGGTAGGAGCGGGGGCCCAACCCGATGACGCTGCAGCTCCTCGGCCGCGCGGGGAGATCGGATCTCCTGAGGCCGGGGGTTCTCGAGTGGGCGTAGGTCGGCATGACCCGGACGCCGCGCTCGGCGTCCGCGGGGGTGGCGGCGTGCTTGGAGGAGCCGCCACCTAAGAAACACGTGGTACGCGCGCGGGGGGGCCAGGAGCTAAGGCACGGCGGGGAAGCGCGGGGGACGGCGTCTGAGCCTCCCAGCACTGGGAGTAGGTGGTAGCGAGGTGGGGGAGGGGGGAGCGGGCTGGCTGCAGAGACAGGTACTGGGGGCACCCTGGGGGTGAGCAACGGAGGAGCACGCTCGGCGAGGGAGGGGGAGGGGGCGCCTGGGGGTGGGGGAGGGAGGATGGGCCTGGTGGAGTACAGTGAGGACAGTGACCAGGGGGGGGACAGTGAGGAACAGGTGGGGGAGGATTTTACACTGTACCTTTCAGGCAGTGAGTCAGCGGGGGAGGGTGGGGGGAGCAGCCCACGGACTACTCAGGTGGGGGCAAGGGGAAGGTTGGGGGGCGGGGGGGCAGAGGTAAGGGCCCGGTGAAGGCGGCAGTGGGGTCTAGGGGGGGCGGGAGGCTCCAGGCCCCTCCAGGGGTGCGGGGCACGCCCACAAGGGTACTGGGGAGTACGAGGGGGAAGCCAGATGGGAGGACAGGCGGGCGACGGAATGTCGTTGGGGGAGCGCATCCGGGAGCAGCGCAGGATCATTGAGGGGACGGAGCGCAAGTGGCGGGAGATGTGTGCGGCCAGCGAGGGAATGTCGGGGGGAGGGTGCCGGGGGTTGCGCGGCCGGGGGACAGGGCGTCGGCGCGCGGAGGCAGTGGAGGTCAGGTGGCGGGGCGAGGACGGTGGGTGTGGGTAGATGAGTCAGGGACTGACTTGACGTCTCAGAGACCTGGTGGTGCTGGGGCCCCCTCGGACTGTGCCGGTCCCGGGGGGGGATCCAAGCCAGCGACCATTGCCGGTAGAGGCCAGGGTGGGCCAGCGGGGCGCAAGACGACCTTTAAACGCCGGGGCGAAGCAGCAGGGGGTCCGCGGCGGCCTGCTCTCCATCGCGAGAGCGGGCATCGTCGGCGCCGGAGTGCGAGTTTGTGCAGGGTGCGGAAGGCAAAGGTGTGAAGCGAGTGGTGCGGGCAGTGTGAGGACGAATTTGAGGAAGAGCTGGATTATGAGTCGGATAGTGAGGAATTGGAGGAAGGTGAACTGCGTGAGGTGCATGAGGTGAGGGGGAAGGCGGCAACCCGAAAGTTTGGTGTATTGCAGGCGCCAAAGGCCAGCGGTAGCGGGACGCAGGCGGAGAGGAGGAAAGCCCCAGTGTCTGGAGGACGGGTGCAGGAGGCGCCAGGCAACATTGCAGGTGAGGGCCCTTGGTGGGGGGCATGGGAGGGGGGGGACAAGGTGGGTCGGAAGAAGACATGTAGGTCAGTGGGGGTAGGTGATGGATCGGTGCGGGAGGCGGGAGCGCCAATAAAGAAGGCGGACGTGGGGGGGGAAGGGAAGCGGCTCGTGGGGGCCGGCGTTCAGACGGACAAGGTGGGGGAGACAGACGGGAAGGATGAAGGGGGTGAGAAACACAAAAAGAAGCTGCCATACATGGGCCTAGCGATGCCTTTGGGGTCGCATTTATCGGAAAAGACGAGGACGAGGATTTGGAAGCATGAATATGTAGATGTGTTCAAGTTGTTGCACAGGGAGATACAGGCTAAGGAGGGTTCGAAGGAAGAGGAGCGGGAATTGACGAGACGGCCGCGGGTGCCAGTGAATATGGAGAATTGGACGTCGGCTTTTTTGATTTACGCGAGCATATATTGCGAAAAAGCACCAGGGCAGGGCTATCGCGTTATTGAAATATATGGTTATTATCCGCAAAGCGCAAATGCACTTTGGAGGTTTCGCGTGGCTTAGCTATGACGAGGAGTTTAGGGCCCGGATCAGTGTTAATCCTGATAAGCCCTGGGGAGAAGTGGACCAGGAGTTGTGGGTACAGTGGATGTCTTCGACGCAATCGTCCGCGTCGACGCATATGGCTAGTGGGCTTCCGGTGACGTATCGGCCTTTTCAGTCGCGTCCCGCCCAAACCGGGGCGGGGGGAGGACAAAGCGGCATCGGGGGTGCGGGAGGACAGGCTTCCACTGCAGGCGCAGCAGGACAGTCGAACAAGAGCGGGGGAGTCACCACAGGGGCATGTTGGAACTTTAACAAGGGTTTCTGCACCCGCCATCCGTGTAAATTCAAGCACGAGTGTTCTAAGTGCGGAGGGCGGCACCCGGTCACACAATGTTTTACACTGGCCACTCCATCCGAGCAGTGGCGGATTACCAAAGGCAGGGGACAGGCTGGGCCAAAGGGCTCCTACGCCGGTTAAGGTGGAGACCATGGGTCCATGGCTCTCCCGATATTCTGACAGGGAGGTGGCGCTGAAGCTTTACTGGGGGTTCACAGAGGGGTTTCGGATGGGGTATCAGGGTCCGCGGGAGCGCAGATGGGCAGAGAATTTGAGGTCAGCCAAGGACTTGCCAGGGGTTGTGGAGGCCAAATTGCAGAAGGAAGTACTGGAGGGGAGGATTGCTGGCCCGTTTGACACGTGGCCGATGCCCGAGCTCATCACATCCCCTTTGGGGGTGGTACCGAAAAAGGAGCAGGGGGAGTTTCGCCTGATTCACCACTTGTCGTGGCCGCAGGGGTCGTCAGTGAATGATTTCATCGCGGTGGAGGATTCCAGGGTACTGTATGCGTCGGTGGATGATGCGATTGATCTGGTGAGGGCTTGTGGCAACGGGGCGGAATTGGCTAAGTGTTACATCAAGTCTGCGTTTCGCCTCCTGCCCATTCACCCGGCGGACTTTCCATTGCTGGGGCTGCAGTTTGGTGGGGCGATCTTTGTGGATAAGGTTTTGCCCATGGGCTGTGCTGTATCCTGTGCTTTGTTCGAAACATTCAGTTCCTTCCTGCAGTGGGCCTTCACGGACAGATCGGGGCACCGGCTGGTGTCCCACTATTTGGATGACTTCTTGTTTGTTGGGCGCGGGCAGTCGGGCGAGTGTGGGGAAGCTTTGCGGCAATTTCAGCGACTGGCTGGTGATTTTGGGGTTCCCTTGGCGCTGGAAAAGACGGCTGGGCCTAGCTGTTGTTTGTTGTTTTTGGGGATTGAGTTGGACTCCGTCGCGTGGGCGGCGCGCTTGCCCCAGCGGAAGGCGGAGGAGATGCAGGAATTTTTTAGGCTGGTGGCGCAGCGGAAGGTTGACTTGAGGTCGGTGCAACGGTTGTTGGGTTTGCTGAACTTCGCCTGTCGCGTGGTGCGGGCCGGCAGGACTTTTTGTAGGCGGTTGGGTATGGCCATGTCAGGGGCGGTGCTTCCCCATCACAGAGTGGTGATTTCCATGGGCGTTCGGGTGGATTTGCGGATCTGGAACGTTTTTCTGAGTGAATTCAACGGGGTGTCCTTGGATTTTGTGGATGACAACATGGTGTGGCAGGGGCAAATTTTTTCGGATGCGGCCGGAGCGCAAGGTTTTGGCGTCTTCTGGGACGGGAGGTGGTGTACGGAGCAGTGGCTGGCTCACTGGTTGACGCAGGGCAGGAGCATTGCATTTCTGGAGTTCTTTCTGCTGGTGGTCGCGCTGCAGGTGTGGGGGTCGGAATTTCAGAACAGATCGGTGTTTCATGTGGACAACAGGACGGTGGTGGTCCTGGTGAACAATCAGAGGACGAGGGATCTGCGGGTGCTGCGCTTGCTGCGAAGTTTTATGCTGCTGTGTCTGCGTTTCAATGTGCTGTTTCGCGCGAAGCATGTGCCGGGCGCTAGCAATGACATTGCGGATGCATTGTCTCGTTTGCAGTGGCAGCGTTTCAGAAGGTTGGCGCCAGGAGCAGAGGTTTTCAAGACCAAGGTGCCGGAGGGTATCTGGAGCTGGGGGGAGTGAGAGTGGTGGAGCTGGTTGAGAAGTCTGTTGCGGATTCCACAAGGCGTGCGTATCGTTTGGCTTGGACTGAGTTGGGTGCCTTTTTGGGGTGGTCGAAGGATGCTTGGCGTATGTCGCAGGAGGACTGTGAGGAGGGGGTGATGAGGTACGTATTGGACTGTATGGACAGGGGTTTGTCACAAGTTACGATTGCAGGGAAGTTGGCGGGTATTTCCTTCTATGGCATGGTGTATTTGGGGTTTGATCCAGCAAGGAGTGAGTTGCTCAGTAGGATGTTGAAGGGTTGGGGTCGGGTGCGGGGGGGAGTTGGGGGGGTAGCTTTGCGCGAAGCTATCACGTTTAATTTGCTGTTGGACATATTGGTGGAATTGCGTTTCTGTTGTTATGACGTGGCCGAGTTGGCGCGGTTTCGGTTGTGCATGACGTGGATGTTCTTTGGGGCATTCCGGGTTTCTGAGTTGTTGGGGGCAAGAGGTGCTCCGGGTAGGGGATTTGAGGATGTGCGAATGGATGGGGCATGCCTGGGTATCTGGCTGGGGTGGTCCAAGACAGACCAGGCTGGAAGAGGGAAATGGGTGTGGTTGTGCGAGTCGGGAGGGGCAGGAGCTTGTCCGGTGCACGAATGGAGAACGTTTTGCAGCCAGGTGGGCAGGAGAGAAGGAGAGATTTTTTGTCACGCTTCCGGGAAGAGGGTCACGGCATTTCAGCTGCTGGCGGTATTGCGGATGGCAGTGAGGTGCCTGGGTAGGGACCCGGCGGGGTATGGGACGCACTCTTTCCGGATTGGCGCGGCGACGGCGGCAGTTCGGCTGGGGTGGTCCTGGGACAAGATCAGATGGATTGGTAGGTGGAGGTCGCGCTGTTGCGAGCGGTACGTGCGGAAGTAGAGCGGCGAAGCGCGTTGGGGTGCGAGGGCTGCTGGAGCGGTTCTGTTCTGTTTCGTGTTCTAATTTCTTTTCTCTCCGTAGGTTGCGTGGGGGGTCCGGGAGCCAAGACGGTTACCTGGATCGTTGGACATTCCTTTGTGCATTGGGCCTCCAAATATTCGGACAGGCAGGAGTACGGTCACAGCCTGCGCCTGCGAAGCAGCCATCATGAGGTACATTGGTGGGGCAAAAGTGGGATGCGCTGGGGTGAGCTACTGCCCTGGCTGACAAAGAAAGTTTCACAGAGGGGCTGTCCGGATTTGCTCGTCATCCATCTGGGGGAAAATGATATGGTGAAACAATCAGGGGTGTCGTTGCTTTACTTGATGCAAAGGGATTTGGAGGCTATGAAACGCAATCTGGCTGGCGCCTGCATTGTCTGGACTGAGTTCATCCCTCGTCGGATCTGGAGGGGGCATTGAAGCCTGCAGCGGTGGAACGAGCACGGAGGAAGTTGAATAGGGCGATGCGGGTATTTTGTGAGAATATTGGGATCAAAGTGATTGCGCACACTGGACTGCGGCTCGAGGAGCCCCTGCTTTTTAGGGACGACGGTGTGCACCTTTCGCACATGGGCAATGCGTACTACATGATGGAGTTGAGGGATGTCATCAGCGAGTTATGGAATGAGTCTTTTTGGTGTCAGAGAGAGTGAGGGCGAAAGGTGCACTGGAATGGGGTGGGGCAGGTAACCGCCCTCCGGGGGTTCCCTGGTTGGCGGATTTGGGAGGGGGGAGGAGTCCATGACGGTCATACTCACCCTTCCGGGGAGGGGGATACTGGTGAAAGGTGGGGGTGGGTCATACCAGTTAACGATGGATGGAGATGATGGAGGAGGTTGGAAGAGAAGTGAGGAAGCGAATGGAATAAGTGAGGAGGTTGCTGTGTGAAGTGGGATGGAGTAGTTGGAGTATGGGAATGAATGGAAGAATGAGAGTTGTGTTGTTGGGGGGTTTGTTTGATGTTTGGTTATGGTTGTTCAACCCTGTCCTAATAAATGGCCTTTTACGCTAATACCTTGCGTGGAGTGATTATTGCGCGATGCGCCCCCCGGGGGGAAGAAAGGTCGGCAGACTAGTCTTCCCCCGGGGTTTTCGCGCAAGGGAAGGACAGGGGAGGAAGGGGTGGGATAAGGGGTGGGATCGTAGGTGAGGATAAAGGGGGCTGTGAGAAGAAGTCCTTCCTCTTCCTTTCCCCAGCGCCTCAGGGTGGGAGATAGCTTTTGTTGGCCGCCCGCCCACCCTACAGTTCGATGGAATCAATTGGGGAAAATTAATTTCCTATAGGCGTGCCAGTTGAGGGCGGATTTGGGAGGGGGGAGGAGTCCATGACGGGCATACTCACCCTTCCGGGGAGGGGGATACTGGTGAAAGGTGGGGGTGCGTCATACCACTTTACGATGGATGGAGATGATGGAGGAGGTTGGAAGAGAAGTGAGGAAGCGAATGGGATAAGTGAGGAGGTTGCTGTGTGAAGTGGGATGGAGTAGTTGGAGTATGGGAGAGAATGGAAAAATGAGAGTTGTGTTGTTGGGGATTGTTGGGGGGTTTGTTTGATGTTTGGTTATGGTTGTTCAACCCTGTCCTAATAAATGGCCTTTTACGCTAATACCTTGCGTGGAGTGATTATTGCGCGAGGTGCGCGAGCACCACCTACAAGACAAGAAGCGCGTGTTAACCGCGTGTGCCTCCTGCTATTTTGTTTGTGGCTGCAACAATTAGAACAGTGAGCCCGTGTATGCTGCACGAGCCTCATGCTGTCTCGGCGATGCTGCGATACGTGGCAGTAATTACATTCTTAAAGAAAAGTTTGAGCATAATTTATTTGGCGCGAGTTATGTGCACGAGTTTCAGTACTTACCTGGTTTTGAATGTCTACTTGAGGCTATGGTTTACTCTAGCATGAAATGAGCTACAAGTGGTAAACTGTGTAACCTCTGCTGCGTTGACTAGTAGAAAAAAAACACTTTTGCAAGAAGGAACGCTATTAGATATCAAGCTTGGCTGTGATTGGTGAAACGGAAACTTTTTCCTATAAGCTGATATTTGAAGAATTCAGAAGCAATTGAATCTGGCATCCAAGACATCGGTGAGAACTTTTGTTATTTTAGTTTATTGTTTTATCCATCCAGACAATGGTGACTACTTTTGTTATGTAAGTTTGTTATGTTGGGAAAACTAACAACTGAAGAAGAATCCTGGAGATATAGTCGTTTAGAAAATAGAAATTAACAGTATATATATTTGCTTATAATTTTGTTGTGGCCAAAATGCAATCAATGACCCCTCCACCTACCTTTTTAGCTACTTCTGGTGAACCCATCATGCCATGGGAGGACTGGCGTGAGGCCTGTGAAACATATTTGGAGGCTATGGGTGGTGAAATGTTTGTTGAAAAGAGAAAGTTTGCGTTGTTGAAACATAATTTGGGGCTGGAGTGAAGGAAGGTTCTAAAAACATTGCCAGTAACTGTGAGGTATCGTGAAGGCGGGGTCAATGATTCTGATATGGATGAGGACAACGAGTTTGTGTTTGCTATGAAAGCTCCAGAAGAGAATTATGGAAGGAAAATTAGTGTTGTAGAAAGACACAAATTTACTCTAGAGCGCAGTTGCACAGTGAATCTATTGATCAAAATGAGGTGATTTTGAGAACTTTAGCGGCAACATGCAAATTTAAGGAATTGCATGAGGAGATAATTCATGCTCAATTAATCAATGTACTTCAAGTGTGAAAACACAAGAGAAATTGTTGGATTTAAAGGAACCTTCATTAGAAAAATCTATAATGGTTGCCAAACATATTGAAAATATATCCCGCTGGGTCGAGGAGTTGAAAGGACAAAACTAAACTTGCACTTAAGGAATGTACGTTACAGGTAGCAGAAAAGGCCAAGCGGAAAAATTAGGCCATATTAAAAAATGGGTCTGGCAATGATAAAAAAAGTCGTGTCATACATGTGGCAGTGTAAAACATAGTGCAACTTTTGGAAATTATCCAGCAGCAAATGCTAAATGTTTAAGAGCCAAAGAATAGGCCAGTTCTTGTGGGTATGTAAGCAAGGGGGCACTGTAGCTAAATCCAATGTAAACATGGTAAAAGAATGTAGGATAAACCCCAAGGAAGTTTGAGAGGAAGTGGATTTAGAGGATGAAGTGGAGGTATTCGTAGTATGCGATGTATACAACAAATTGGACTGTAAAACAGATTTCTAACGTTGAGCCCTATCATCCACTAAAATGTATGGTGAAGATAGGCAGAACGAAAGTTGCTATGTGGGCAGATTCTTACCCTCCTCACAGTACGAGCAACAAAGGAGTGAAGAATCTCATGGAAGCTGATGTTAAGCCAGAAGGCTACTGTGGTGTGAAATTGCCCGTTATGGGATATTTTGAGATAGATTTGGAATTCAAGGAAAGATTTGCATGGGGCTGAGTGTATGTAGTTTAAAAAAGGGAGAACTCTTTTAGGGTGGCGTGAGCATAGGGCATGGGGAATAGTTTTAAATCTTAAAGTGAAAGAGCAAGTATTAGTTTTGGACCAGTATGAAGTCCAGGAATGGGTACGTCAACTTCCTAAGGACTATGGAAGTGACTTGGGATGCCTGAAAAACAATGTATAAAATTGTCCTTAAAAGTGATGCTGTTCCCACTGTGCACAAGGTGCGTGGTGTACCATTAGCCTTAAGGGATCCCGATAGAAGAAGTAAATAGGTTAATGAAAAGTATCAACACTGAACTGATTGAAGCCTCTGGTGATTAAGTCCTGTTGTGATTGCATGCAAGCCCAATGGTAAGATTCAAATGTGTGTGGATCTCAGAGACCTTAACAAAAACATATGGGTGGATTGTTATCAGCTGCCGAATATCAATGAAATGCTGGCCAGTATGACTGGAGGACGGTATTATTCTACATTAGATTTATGTAGTGCATGCCATCAGATACGGTTGCATCCTGACTCTAAACACCTGACATTGTTTATTACATCAGAGGATGCATTTTACTTTCTACGTGTGCCTTTTGGAATAGCGTCTGCAGTATTTCAAAGGGTCATGCAGCAATTGTTAGGTGATCTTGAATATGTGATGTTCTTCCAGGATGATGTGTTGGTGTGGGCAGGAAGCAAAATAAGTCATGATACAGTGTTGAGGTATGTACTAAGAAGTAGGACTGACTGTGGAGTTTGGAAAATGTACATTTGCATTTGAAGTGGAGTATTTGGGACATAACATTTTCAGATCTGGCATAAGACCAAAAATGTAACTTGCGGAGGCTACTGAAAAAGTGTGCGTCTCCAGGACAAGGATCAGTTGAGCTCCTTTCTGGGTTTGCAGATTACTATGTCAAATTTGTTGACCCTTGATCTGACAAGGTCCAACCAATGAGAGTGTTAATGGGGAAAATCTGAAATTTGAGTGGACGCAACATTGTCAAAAAGCGTTTGATACGGTCAAGGAAGGCATTGTGATGGCTGTGGAACTCGAGCTCTTTGATGCACATCAACGTACCATTGTGGCCACGGATGCCAGCATGCATGGTTTGAGTGCAGTATTAAAGCAATCAGCAAACGGCATGAAAGAGTAGTAACTTTGGCTTCCAGAACTTTAAGGGATGCGGAAATAAGTTATTCCACCATAGAGAAAGAGAGCATTGGCATGCAGGTGGGGTGTGCAACATTTAAGGAACTATGTATGGAGTTTGAGTTGAGGACGGATCATAAACCTGGTAGATTCATTTACAACTAAGAAGGCTAGCAAGGCAACTCCATGGATTGCAAAATGGTTGTGCTGTCTTCAAGAATTTTCTTTGGTCCCTAAATATGTTCCTTGAATTAGTAATATCAATGCTGACTGTCGTTCTCGATCGCCGATGCAAGTGGGGAATGATCAGCAAGAAGAAGACTGGAAGGTGGATGTTGTGGAGTATGATAGGGTGAAGGCCATATCAGAGGAAGAAAGGAAAATTACTTTTTCTAGGGATACTATAATGCAAAAAAGCATAGAGTTTTGTCACAAAGTTGGTAATCATCTTATGGGGACATGTTGGAAGTGGTTGATTATAAATCTACATGGCACGAGTTATCTTTTCATGGAGGCATTTTGAGAAGAGGCAATAGATTGCTGGTGCCATTGGAGTTGTGTAGTAGGATATTGAAAATGGCATGGTGGTATGTCTGCTATGAAAAGGAACCTGCATGAAGATTGTTGGTGGCCCGCTATTGGATTGGGATGTAGAAAGGTTTGTGAGAGGTTGTGTGAGTTGTGCATGCAGTGACAAGTCTCACAAGGCATTAAGTTCCCAGAGAGAGCATGGCAAAAGGTGTGTAGTACATTTGAACTGTTGATTACAGGAAGAAAGTATGTCATTGTTCGAATGAACTATTATTAAAAATGGCCAGAGTGAGCCTAGTTAATGAAGTAAAGTCCAGGAATGTCAATGAGTTCTGTCAAAAGCTATTCAGAAGGGAAGGATATCCTGAAGAGATAGTTGTTGATAATGGTCCCCATTTTATGTTAAGAGTTCAAGAGATATTTGGAATGAAGTGGCATGAAACATCAGACTACTACCATTGGACAGTTGGGTGAAAATGGTTTGGTCGAACGGTTTAGTAGGGTATTAGCAGAAAATGTACAAGTGTCCTTGCAGAATAGGTTAGATTGCATAGAAGAA
Source organism: Triturus cristatus (assembly GCF_964204655.1). Lineage (NCBI taxonomy): Eukaryota > Metazoa > Chordata > Amphibia > Caudata > Salamandridae > Triturus > Triturus cristatus. The sequence continues at coordinate 748,547,324 of NC_140592.1, forward strand.
ATCAGAAAAATTGTATAGAAATTATAGAACAACTCCACATTCAACCACTGGTGTAGTCATTTCTACTGTTATAAGAACGTAAGCCATGTATGAGGGGTGTTTCTGGGTAGATGAGCCCTGGTGATGAATGTCTGATCACTAAGGGCGAGTTCAGAAGGAAAGTGCAGGAAAAACAAAGGAAGTATACCACACGAGAATCTAGAGAGTTAGAAGATGTGAGTGGTGCATTTAAGAGAGGGGACTATGTAAAGTGTAGATTGATCTATGGAGTAAAAAATGTTTTATCTACGTGGTCAGGAACAAGGCGGTTGTGTAGAACTGGGAGATTTACAGTCTTGTTGGAAGATGCAAAGTTTGGAATGTGGTGAAGTTGAGATAAAGAAAGGGGAGTGGATATGGACTCAAGTTTAGTACAGCAAGAACGATCTTCTGGTGATGAATTAACCGCAAATTCAGAACAGCAAACATCTTTGTCTCATAAGCCTTTTCGTAAAACATCCAATAACACATAATATCAGACGAAACAACATACGCACATCCAATACAGCACAAATATGTACAATTTTGAATAACACTTTCCTCACAACTGCACATTCCAACATACATTATCACCACCAATGCATGTACTCCTATTATACAACCAGCACATCTTTTAATTTCCCTCATTGTTGGACATCTATGTACACAACAGCACTTGCCGCCATGAAAAGGCCACATACATCTTATGCCGGACAAAAGGCCTAGAAGATGCATATGCATTTACAAGCGGTAATGCAAATCAGCCTTATGACGTACACACCACTACCCTTACCTATAGTACAATAAATAACATTGTAATTGGATAAGACGACTAGCCCACAATAACTATAACTTCAGATTGAATGTTATACCAAGCTCTAATGTGCGACGAAAAGAGTAAAACCATACTGAAAAGTCGCGAGGCAACTGTAAGAACTAAGGGGCAATAGTAATGGCAGAATGTGTAGCATACACATTAGAATAACATAGCAACATAAGGTACCCAAGAGCCAGGATCTTATTTTCTAACGTTTAACCCTCAAGCTCCTAATGCAGCGACCTTCACATAGTGTCCTGCTTATCATCCTAAACTGGGTTGTTGGAATCTATAGCACAAGAACGTGGAAAAGCGCATCTTTGAAAAATGTTTTTAGGAATGCCAAGAGTGAATATGCTTACATTGCTTGTTTGGATTGTGACAACTAGCTACAATGGAAGATTTAGCATATAAGGGCAGTGAAATCTTGCAGTACCATCTAGGGTAGTGTCCATAATTGTTACACAGACTGCGTTGACCTCACAATATTGTTACACAGACTACTGTATGTATAAACACCCTATCTCATGTATATTGGTATGATAAATCAATATTGTTACAGATATGCTATGAATAACAAATAAATACTGTTACACATACGGTGTATGACAATTGAAGATTGCTTCTCAAAAAAGTTATGTCAGTTATGTATAACAACTCAGTATGGTTATGTAGACTGTAGGAAAAGCAAATACGGTTAAAAAACATGAGGTATGACAATTCAATATTGTTACACATAATATGTATAGCAGTTCGATATTACTTTGCAGGCTTAACCCCTTCGCCGCGGCACGAATTTTGCCGCGGCGCTGGGGGGGTTTGGGGGGTTTGCGGCGCCGCCATGCCCGTGACGGAACCACTCCGTCATGAGCCACGGGCGCGCTGTGCTCATGACGGAGTGGTTCCGTCACGACTCCGCCCACTTGCATTGTTCGCCCGCACAGACGGGGAATCAGTGCCGCGTGGGCGGAGCGGCCGCCAACGGCCGCAGCATGACGGAACCACTCCGTCATGAGCACACGGCGCCCGTGGCTCATGACGGAGTGGTTCCGTCATGAGCAGGCAAGGGGTCAATGTGACAAATAAATATTGCTATACAGACTGTCAGAAAACTCAATATTATTAGACAATGTATGACAGCTCGATATTGTTACATATACTATGTGTAACTGTTCAATATTACTACACAGACTGATTATGACAGCTAAATATTATATTATGGTAGAAAACTCAATATTGTTACAAAGACCATGTATGACTGTTCAATAATGCTCCATATACTATGTATATTAGCTCAATATTACTGTGCTGATATTACGACCCAATATTGTTATGTAGACTATGTAGGTAAACTCAGTGTTATGTAGATGATGTATGAAATTTCAATATTGTTATGCAGACTGAATATGGCAAACCAATATTGTTATGTAGACTATGAGGGAAAAATCAACGTTGTCACATATATAAAGTAGGACAAGTAAATATTGTTAAATGTACAATGTATACCAGCTGTATGTAGCAGCGCACACTCGATACGACAACTCAATATTGTTACGTACACTATCTTTGATAACTCAATATTGTCATGTATACTATGTATATGTAACAGCTCAATATTACTATGCAGACTGAATAGGACAACACAATATTGAGAAGCAGACAATCTATGACTGTTCTATCTAATAAGGCACTCATAATGAGTGGCCTATTAATCACTTGGGCCTGTAATATAGTTACAATGCGCTTCAGGATTACAAGTCTCAGGAGAACAGTGCAGTTTCGGAGTGTTTCACCTAGACACATCACCTTCTTAATGCAGGCGAAATGTCTGCATGAAATTTCAGTCAAAATGGAGAATCACACATTGGAAACCATTCCATTCCATAACTTTATTTCCATCTCATGGACCATAAAAGTACATAATCATAAAATGTCACCAGAGGGAGTATACACAAATTAATCATAAATAGTACATGACCATACAATTAATTCATATAGGAGAAAATATGCTAAAAAGTGTCCCAATAAAAAAAACTTTACAGTTTGACACATATTGCGATAATAAAGTGCATTTTAGAATCTTCCAAGGATTGAGCCTAGGCAAATCATATCTCAATCCTCCCAAATCAAACTGCCTGGGAATCACTGGGACAAGAACATATATAGTACAGTGCAGTCAAAAGTTTAAGAAACTTATTTCATCAAAAGATATTATCATTAAAACTGTTAAAAAGGAAGGAATAGATACAAAGATAAAAAAAATACCAACAATGAAAGTTTCTAGGGGCGTAATGGATGGTTTAAAAAAAATCCAACGTACACGCCACTTTGAAATAAAAAAAACGAGATATGGCAAAGACAATGGAGGCATGAGTGTCATACTTTAGAACTCTAAATGGCTGTGCACAATATACAAACTCTAGGTTCCTGCAGAGTTGAAGAAGCCAGCACTGTCTGGGAAATTTATAACTAGGACAGAAAAAAAAAAGACATGTAACTCTGTCTCTTCCTTATAATTACAGGCAGGACACCCTCCAGATAGAGTTTTGGACCATTTATTCGAAAAGGGACGGAGTGGTAGAGTCCCAAATCTGAACTGTACATATAATTTCCTCAGGTTTTTATTGGTCTTTGATTTGCCAAGAATAAACTTGTCATTGGTTAAAATCATTTACCTTTTAATCTCACTTCCCTTCACAACCAGAAACCAGCTCCGCTGTAACACAGGCGTCGCAGCACACCAGAGAGGCATTCGGCCTCTCTGGTGGGAACCCGATGATGAAGCATGTCACCAACTAGGTTGGTGAGTGAGGGTTCTTTTAACAAATATTTTTGGTTTTTGCCCGTGCCTTTTTTGCTCCCTATCCCCTTGTCACTCTTTTGTTGTTTAATTGATTAATCAGGGGGAACAAGAGTGATAGTCCCTCACCCTCTTTGTGTTCTTGTCATATAATTTCCTTGCCAGAATTGGTTGGATATCATCCAGGAAAGATTCCATAATGTACTCGTCCTTGATTTTTAGGAATTCGGCTGTCAAACGGCCGGAGGACGAGCTTTCCTGGATGTTGGCAAATGTATGCCTCCTGAAGGATTTTACCAATTCTGTCCGCGAAATTAAAAGGCATGATTCTTCAGGATTACTCCATAAGCCTGTTTTGCCCAACCTGTTACAGACATCCTTTATGTATACAAACCAAGGTATTTTGCTGATACCCGGGAAACTCAATAGCTCTTTGAGCTCAGACCGATAGGCGGCCAGTTCCGGCGCCACCCACAATCTATGCCAGAAAGTTAAGGGTCTAAGGCCGATCTCCTCCCCAATAAGTCTAATGCCCAGATCCAGGTGTAGGGGGGTGAGGGAGTGCTAGGGGGGAGACCTAACCACAGCCTCATGAACTTATTCTCTACCTTATTCAGGCTATTAGCAGTGCAATGACCCCATAGGTCTTCCCCATATAATGCAGCACCCCTTGCTTGTACTTTGTAAATCTCAGCTATCGGCCAGGCTGGTTTGTGACTGGAAGTTCATACACTGGAATCAATACTGAAACACCATGCAGGAATTTGCATGGAACCCTTGAATCCCTCGATACTCTCCACTGCAGATGTTAATCTCTCAATAGCCTCGTACATTGGCAGCAATTCTGTAAAGGTATCCGTAATACTGCATCCGAAATTACTGTGCCTTCTGTCCAGACCAGTTTAGTGAGGGCCAAAGCAGAATAACTCAACATTGTTACTTACAATATGCATGCTAACTCAATACTGTCACAAAGACACTGTAAAGTTCTTATGGCAACTCAGTATCGTTCTACTATGTCACTACTGAATATGGTATTTAGGCTATGTGATAACTCAATATTGTTATGTAAACTATGCATAAAAATGTAGTATTGTTATGTTGACTATGTATGACAACACAATACTGTTATATAGATAGAACTACACATTTGTATGTACAGTCTATGTCTTTTGGGAGATTGCGTATGTCAACTTTGTATTGATCTGCAGATTATTTAACCCAGCACTGTTACACAGACTATGTATGACACATCAGTACTGTTACATAGACAATGTATGACAACACACATGGTACCCTGTATATTGCAAATCCATTGAAATACACTGCACCTGTTTTTTTCTGCTCCTTGTCATATCTAACTTTGCCCTATTCTACAACTCTGCACAGTAGTTGTTTATTCTTGAACTATACCTACCATGAATTGATCAGAATAGTATCAATATTCTTGATGCTTACGTTGATTTATCTTATGAAGAGAGGATCGGAGGTGGTTAACAGCATTTCCTTATACAAAACGCAAGGTTTTTTCAAGGTGGTATGGTGTCTGCCAGCTAAAGGCTCTCTAAGGTGGCGACTACCATCTGATTTGCACTGCTAGATCCTTGCTTATCTAGAACTGGAATGTATCTCTAGGGCATGTAATTAATGCACCAAGATAACTTTAATTGATCCAAAAATCCATGTACCTTCAATCGATATATGGCTCAAACAAATGTAGCCACTGAAAGGGTTTCATGCACTCGACAATTTTCCGTGTGTCTGTTGCAGTGAAACAAAGAATGGCTGCACTGGTTTTTAGGTTGAGCCTGGGCAGCGCATGCGCTGCTCTGCGAGGCTGTATTAGAGTATGGACTTGAAGTCCCGCCCAGTCTCCGTCCATATTTTTCATTAGCTTGTGTCATTGTCCTTCCTAAACGCTGGCTTCTGATTAGTTAAAAGGCTTATTAGTCCCTCCTTAGTACCGCCTTGTCTTCATTTGTAACCTCCCACAAGGACATCCCCTTTTACATGTGTTGTTGCTCGATAGGCTTAAATTACAGCGTCCGAGCACTATTTCGATTAATGGTTTTCTCCTACGCTCTCTCGCAATGCTTTATTGTTTTTTTTTACATAGCACAGCACACCACGCTGATAGTGGCGGCTGTGCCTTTGCTTTACTTGCTGCGCCAAATGCGGGTGCATGTTTTATTTTATTATTATTTATTTTATTGCCCCATGCCACACTTACACTTTAATGTCGGCCACGCCCCTTTCTTTAGATGAGTGTCTAAAGAAAGAGGCGTGGCCGCCATTAAAGTGAAAGCACATTTGTATGTCAACTTGAAGTTAAAGTGCTGCATGGGCGTTTATACAAACTAGCATTTGTAATGCAATATGTGTCGCATTTACGAAACTCTCGTAAATGTGAGACCTATTGCATTGCAAATGCTTATTCGTGTATTTCAAGGATGGTAAGGATCCCTTTGCGGTACAGAATCCAATATGATATGCCAAATGAATAGCATGTAATTATCTGCCTACACCCAGGTATCCAACATACAAAAAGCTACACGGGTTGCTCTGTAGTGTAGTTCCAATAGTACCCTTTATGCAGGACCTACGCATTTGCGGATAACATAAACTGTTAGCCTGGTGGCAGACTGACTCTGTACACCCCCACGAATATGTTAGCCTGTTTTCGCATTAGCTAGCTCGTAGTGGTAATAGAATCTCCTGTTATCAGAGAATAGTTTTTGCAACCTCAGAACACAATAATCTCAGACTCGTGGAAACAATATACTACTTTTCACCCAGTCACTCGTGCATGCTTGTTTTGTTCTCAGAGAGATACAGAGAAGAAACAGTTGAGCGTCTTTACAATAAGAATTTATTGTACCGTAGTTCTTCTCATGTAGAATAAGTGCGCTGTTACAACTGTAACACAGTAGCAGAGATAGAGTACCAGCAGTACAGTGAATAAAAAGGAATAGTATTGTTCTACCATTTTGCAATAGTCAAGAACATATACATTAATATGAAATGCATTTATAAAAATAAAGTGCGTACTCCTAAGATGCCTGACTAGATGTACCGAGTGTACCTAGCATGTAAGTAGGTGTGAAAGAGCTACTGGGCCTAAAAGCCTAATAGTCTAGAATCTAAGAGCCAAGAATCCCGCTAGGATTGAGTTAAACCCCCATACCTGAATAGTGAGAATGTAGGACTCCGTCCTTGACTTGAGCTGGACACCCCACGAGGGATAGTTAGACCACTGTCAGCTGGAGTGATGTCATGCCAGAGCTGCAGCGTCTCTGGTCAGTGTGTCGGCCTTGAAGTCTTGGGTCCCTCCTGCTTTCTGATAGCAAGAGGTGCTGTATTTATACAGTCTATGTACGTGTTACCCATTGCTCAGTATGAGGAATGACATTGGGGATTAAACCTTGTGCGTCGATGGGAGAGGTGAAGTATGCCTCCTGGAGAGTGTACTCATCAATTATTCATAAGTGCTATGGATGACATCTTAGCAATATCAATTGGGAAAAACCCACCCTCTGCATGGAACTAGGTGAAAGGTTTAGTCCATAAAAGGCAACAGTCCTTATAAGGCGTGATGTCCCTATAAGGCATTCTGTCCTTATTTGGAGTTAGTAACGGCAGCTGATGTAGGGAAAGTGTACGATGTTCCCTGGACCTATATTAGGGCACCGATATGAAATATAACAGCTCACCATAGACAATGCACACGCTGGGGTACACTGGCTCGGCAGATACCTTGGGGGCAGTGGTTAATTCGTGAAAAAATAAGTGCCGGGGCTTTTGTCAGGAGGCAGCTTGCACCAGTCCATTGCTCCTATTAGCGCCGCCTATAACAGAACCAGCTAATAACGATGAAACCACACAAGCGGTGAGAGGACGTGGCATAATGACCAGAGATGCCAACTTTGGAGTTGGGGAACTAGGTTTTAGTCTCACCGTAGGCTCAACATCCTGTGATTTTGGGCAAATCACTTACTCTCCCTGTGCCTACCAAAAATGAATGTGTCCTTAACTGATGCTTACAAAAAAGCGCTCCCATACCCTTGTTTCGAGTGTGCCCTATACGCGCCGATGTTGACGATTAAGTGCCAGTGCTGAGTACCAGAAGCCACCGGCTCAAACTAGCAGTGCTTGGGGTTTGCCAAAACTGTTATCCTGTCCATTTTCAGGATTCTCCTTGTATGTGCAATTCAGACCTCAGTTTTGATTTACTTCTCTGATTTTTAACACACCAATCATATTCTTTCAGTTTTGCCTCATTTGATTTAATTGTTTATCACTCAGCTCCATCATGGAACCCTTGGCACTTCTGGCACACAGAGTTGAAAGAGACAACATTGTTTCACGGTCCTTTATAAGATCTTTCTTTGTTTAGTTTACTTTTTTCCCTTATGGATTTTTTGACATAGATTATTTTTTGCTCCACTTTTTATAAATGTTAAGGATTATCCATTCAACTGGTAATCTCTCCATTCCATTGCGGTGCCCTTGGCGCTACCGACAAACACAGCTGACACAGAAAGGACCAATGATCTAGCACAGTTCTGCATTCATACATAATACTAGCGTTATATGGCAATTAACCTGTTTGCCAATAAAACGCTCACCTACGGGCTCCCACATATAGAAGGTCATCTTGAGCTGGAACAAAACCATTAGGTATTTTTCTGATTCATTTTCTAACGGAACGCTCTTATTGCTGGTTTATACATATGGCTCCACACCACTTACTTTATGGTTAATGCTAATGTTTTCTTTCATATTGATTGCAGATGTAAAATCTCAACAATTTATGAATAGTGCTCTTGAAGGTCTAATCAGCCAGAAATGCATTGGCCGCGGACAAAAATGTCATTGAAATGATTATATTGAGTTGGTTCTATGTAAAAATTTAATTTTAGTGGATTTTAGCATATAATCAAATTGCTCATGAGAGAACGGAAAAATAAAAGACGTAAGGATTGAAAATTAAGTTTGAAATTACACCCGCAAAACAAAATTAAATCGTTTTTTAATTCAGCAGACACTGTTGTGCACTGGGAGACACTTAGCAGGAGTAGTTTAGTGCATGTGTGGCTTTTATCATGGTTCTGGACTAGTGAACTGCACCTAGGAGGAATACTAAGCATTCATAACATTGATCATGAAGCAAATCTGGAGATTAAAATAGGTGTGCCAGTTATAGGATCTTACCTATAGTTCCAGTCTCTGGGGATCACGCGCAACATGATTAAAGGGAGATTTTCTTTAAATTGTGCTGGGAAGAACAAAATAATGAGTGAAGCACTAAGAGCATTCCACAATGTAGGACTTTGTCTGTTGGTATTAAACCACTGATGTCAAAGTTTAATTATAAAGTCTGTAATGGTGTTGATAGCATGGACAGTCAATAACAAAATACCAGATTGAGTCTCTTTGATGGTAACATGCACAATCATAAATGATGTGGTGAGAAAGGCCGCCCAAAGATGAAGATATTGGACTGTTCCCATTGGGCACAGGGTCAAGACTGATTTGCATATGGCTCGGTCCAAACTGGAATGGCATGGTGAGCAATAAAACAATGGATTTAGACCCAGATCTCTGTACTGGGGTGAATGTATGACATTGTTCTGCGTTCTGTCCATCAATACTTCTTTTTGATATTGGATGATTATGTCATCAGTGGACAGATCCAAGGCCATTATGGAGTATTTGGCAGTTATGTGTCATCAACCGGGAAACTCAACAACAAAGTCATTAACTGATCAGGGAGACCAATTAAACAACATCCTGTCGTACAATGTCTTCAACAAGAAACATTAGTGACACAGTATCAGGCTAACATCATCAGAGATGAGTTTAAATGTCCACATCCCTTTCTGGTGAGCAAGTCCCCATGTGATGATGTCATCAACAGGGAGATACAGTGATAAAGTCGCCGAATGATGAGGACTTCACCTGAATACTCAATGATTAAGTCTGCCAGATGGTATTATGAACAACGAGAATCAATCATGAAGTCCCTGGCAGATAAAGTCATCAGAAGGAAGACCTAATTATAATGCCTCTGTCTGATGGTATAATCATTCAGAAGTAAGTCACGGCAAACTTCCTGGCTGATGATGTTCTCACTAAGCCTGGGCAAAATTACGTCATATCTTTTCCTTGTGAAATTTCATGAAATTCAATAACTATGTGATTTTTGATATCTTAAAACACTTTTTTATAACTGAGTGTCCTGTGAGATTTTGTTAACATGAGATGCGCGCTCGGGTAAACAAATTACACTAAATTGTGAACTGCGTAAGAAATCTCAGGAATGTCGCAAATTTCACCAGCATAATTAAGAAGTAGTCCAAACATAGTTAGTAATACAGTCCTTAATATTGAATCAGGAGACCTAAAGTTAATGCTCCTAAATCACTACGTCTTCAAACAGAAGAGAAAGTCCATTACTGATAATGTCATCAGCTGTAGTGGACAACTGAACACACCGCTGGCTGATTGTGTAATCAGCAGGAAGACACACAGATAAAATCCTCCGCTGATGATGTCTTCACCAAGAGACCTGGTATACGATAAGATCCGTGGCTGATGATTCATCTGCGGCGAGACTTGTGGCAAAGCTCCTGCCTGATGCTGTCATCAGCAGGGAACCCCTGAGTTAGATTGCTAACTGTCACTACTTCCAGATATCAGAAGAGTGCTATACAAATGCTGACAACACAACATACTCAGCATGAAAGATTCAGAGATACAGCACCATTTTTGATTATATGATAGAGCTGTAGTCGCAATGATTAAATTCCTGTCTAATGACGTCATGAGTAGAGAGACTTGATTTAAAAAAAAATCCAAACTGTGCCATGTCATGCTGGCTGTTTGTATGGCATTTATGCTGCCTTGTTGAATGTAACAATATAGAGGTCAGATATATTGACCTGCAAAATTATCGACTCCACAATATCGATTACCACTATATCATCAAGGTATGTCTATGTCTATTTCTAAATATATAGACATATGAATATGCATATGTTGGAAAGTATTGATCCACTAGTCTTAACTCCACGTCTACCTATCCTGGCGACATTGGGGTGATTGATATTGCAGAGTCAATATTGTTGCAGGTCGATATTTCAGCCACAATAGTGTGACTTCCCATCATGCTGTCCAATAGCCACTTAAAAGCACTGTTAGGGAACAGAGAAGGGAGAAGCAGCAATAAGTGAGAAGCGATACGTATGACAAAGACAGGCAGCATATCCTCCCCTTTACATATTTTTGACTTGACTTTTAAAATACTTTATTAGGACAATCAAGTCCATTAAAGTACAAGAAACAAAGAATTGTGCAAGCATAAATAGGTTAAAATTGAATGTGTGCAAATGAGCAGAATCTCACTGTACACTACAGTCAATTCATATAGTGCATAAAATAAATGAACTCATAACATATTATGTTTAAAATGCGATGAGTTAGTGCCGTAGACGGAACAGTGAGATTACGGCACATGCTGAGAACAAGCTTTGGTCTTTACTACATACGTACTATATGTACTATATGTCAACAACAAGATAATGTAGTCTCCGGAGATATCTGAATAATATTATCGTCACCAGGGAAAGTCAATGATAAAGTGCAAGGTTTAAGACGGTATCAGTAGAAAAACCGAAACATCAAGTAGTAAGCTAAAAATATCACCAGCAGGTACACCCAGTGATCACGTCCCTAAATGAAAATTCCACCAGCATGGAGACACAGTGATCAATTACCTAGATCCATGATTAATGAACCCATTAACGGAGAGATCTAATAATGCAGACGATGCCCCAATAAGGAGAGCCAATGACCGAGGCATTTTGTGGCAATGCCTATACAATGCGTGTCACAGACCTCACTAAGTGGATTTTATCTGTAAAAGGGTCCAAAATCTTGAACAAAATGTAAAACCCGGGCAGCCCAACTTAGGTCCAGGATGGCCTAATCCATACCACATTTTCAGGAAATCCTCATTAGATAAAGGTACAGACCGTGAATCCCGGTTGAAATAATGCATATATTCAGTAGTTATCTTGGAATTCTGGCACTCATCCAGCCCTCCTGGTCCTACGGTGGACAGCTCTGGCATAAATCATACCACTAGGATACGAATGCCCAGATTATAACTAGCGAACTTTTGCTCCTATGAATGCCTACTGCTTATTTACTAAAGATTGCCTGGGTACACATATTTGCGTTGCTTTGCATCATGTGAACACCCATGCAAAACCATAGCAAATAACCACCCTACTGGTTTTAGTAAGATAGTCACATTTCCATTGCACCTCCCACGCAAAAAATAGTTCACAGTCCCTTCCTGCCCCATAATTTTAAAGGCAGATAAGAATAAATTGGACTCTTATGATAATGAATTATCAGCTAACTCATATGACATTATCAAGATTGTGTTATGTTGTGTACACCAAAATACATGTCACACCTTTAGAACCTTGAAGGACTCCGTTTAGGTGAAAGTGTTCGGGCCAATTTTTGCCTCATTCCTCTTATTCCAGGATGCAAGCAAACTTTTTGTTGTGTTTTATTTTTCATTTTAACCTCAGTAAATCAAGCAGCCGACAACACCGTTCACCCAATACAGGCTTGGACAATCCTTGCGTTTTCATGTCAGATTGATAAAGAAATGTGGATACAGTGGCAACTGCCAAAATCAAGAATAATGTTCCAAAAACCCAACCTGTTTTATGTTTTTTCAAAAATAAGCAAGCATAGATAAAAAGGCCATCTCCCTCACCTACCGTAAAATAACCAATAACCAACCTGAGCCCACAAAAAGCCTCCGTGAAAAATGGCAAGGAGAGGTGGGGGACTTTGATGAGACGGATTGGCAGGAAGCACTAGCATCCCCTCGAGAAGTGGCAATGTCCTCCAAATTGAGATTAGTGCAACTGAAAATACTCCACCGTATTTACTACACTAGAGTAACCCTTCATAAGATGGGGAAAATTGACAACCAACTCTGCCTGAGACAATGCGGGAGGGAAGGCACCTTATATCACACAATGTGGGAATGCCCAGCAATAGTATCCTACTGGGAGACAATAATGAGCGTACTTAGGCTAGTTGGTGGAGTGACGATAACCCCTGAGGCCAAGAGATGTATCTTAAACATATGGAAGCCAACAGATCTCAACTATGCTGGTCAAGATTGGGCAACGCTAGGTATGATGTTGGCAAAATGTAATATAGCTAAACATTGGGGGGCTCAACTCGCACCGACATATCGAGAATGGCGTGAGGACATGGATATGGCAATGGTGGCCGAGAAGGCAGCATATATACATCGGGGATGCCCAAAAAACCGGGAACGAATAAGGGGCAAGTGGAACACTTACAGAGGAAACATTTGTGATCCATCCCCGGATGGATCATCGGGGAGCTCGAGTTGAATTATAGAAGTGGGGCACTGTATTAATCCACTTATTGTACAGCAGAATGTAATTCTTGTATAATTGTACCAGATGGACCCAATGTACTTGGAAGCGTAACTAACAACAAATTATTCCTGAACCGTCAAGTTGTAATATGTTATTTGTAATATAATAAAAAGATTTTTTTTTTAAATAAGCAAGCGATGGGTGCTAAATGAGTAAGATAGCTACACTGACAACTGTGAGTTTGACCCAGGTATTATTCCACTCCATCGGTTTTAGCTGTTTTTGATCCTAAAGCAGGTGCAAACCATATGTAAAATAGAAATGCTTGGGCCGCCGACACATTTTGCCCGTAACTCGCCACTGTCCTCATCAAGGAGGTTTGGAGTAAGATGCAGCATGGGGCCCAATACTGGGCTGATCCCATCTACACAGGAAGATTCCCCGAGGCAACAAAGTAGGTGATGGATGGGCTTACCCAACTCACTTATGGAAAACTCACTCACAGAACAAAAAAGGGAAAGGTGGCAGTGCTGGGCCCATCGTCTTATACACTGTGAATCCCTCTGTGTAGCATTCATTCAGTTGGTTTTAGCTCATCTTTTCCACTCCAGAAGGAAAACATCCAACATGCAAATCTGCCTTACACAAAAAGCAGAAATCTAGCTGCCGTCTCATACGCTCATTCAAGCAGATTCATAATTCATATTGCCTTATATTATGCACTAGGCGCCTGATTCAGACATGGCAGTTGAACATTTATTCCTGTATATTTCTGCCTACATTTGGAGTAAATTTCAGATTATTACAGCATTTACAATGGATTCCAGGACTCCTCTATAGAATCTGACGGGAATCCTCTGAGGAATATGGCAGTCGCTGTTTCCTAGGATTATCTACGGAATATTTGTGGATTCCATGTTTCTTCTACAATGTACACAAGTATTTATGTGTGTATATTTAGCAAATGCATATTTACCCCTGTGTAAATGTGCCACATGAGCGCATCTATTTAGAACCTGTTGCTCAGCCACGCAGAAAGAGTGAGTGAGTGAGTGAGTGAGTGAGTGTGTGCGTCCGTAGATCCCGCTTCTCCTGCAACTGATGGGTGTTCCATCCCCATTTTAGATAAGTACTTTACTCCTGCTCTTGACAGCAGTAAATCACTCATAATATCCAAAGAGGTCATGTGCCCCTAAAAGTTTGTGAAAACCCCAAAATTCTCAAGTATGTGAGTATTTGTCTGCTCAGGCAGGTTTCCACGCCCTGTAACTCCCACTGCTCGTGCTCGTCACCATAATGCACAAAACGCAAGTATGAATAACACATTTTAGAAGAGCATATTCACGTTTTTAATATCATAAGCAGAGATTCACGAATTAAGGTATTGGCGCACCAAAGTTCAAACTAGGTACACAAGAACTTTTGTGATTCGGGCCCTGTGGTGTTACCAAACACATCTCTAGAACAAGAATCCGGTCTGCAATAAAAACATATGGAAAATCCTACCCTAGACTGTTGAATGGCGCTGCAATGCCCTGCTAATCACAAATTGCACGCTATACAAGTACTAATTATCAACAGCGTGTTTTGCTGCCCTCGTGTCAATTTGAGACGGGGTTATTAGCACCACCCCAGACCCTGCCTGGGTGGGACAAAGACCCCCTGGTACCTGTCCTGTCCTGTAATAGATGCACTCCTAGTCAAGGTGAAGTCGTTGGGCCCCAGAAGTGACCCGGGTCACCCAGGGGCTGGGGAGCCCGCCGCCACCCAACAGGGCGCCCTCCCTCCCTCACAGCTGTGAGCGCGCGCCTGTCAGGTGAAGTTTACTCACCGGTTATCGCAGGCTCAGATGACAAGTGGCAATTTAGCCGGGCTCGCGCGAGTGCACAAACAGACAGACGTGCTCTGCTACACGGGCAGCGACCGGCGCGCGGTGACGGCGTGCCCGCCCCTGCCACCTCGCGCGCCGTACGCCAGCTGTTCGCCAGGGCTCACTTCCAGCCATCCTTTGAACCTCGGCATAGGAGGGTGGGGCCTCTGAACCTCAAAGACCTGTGGCCACCCCTAAATTCCCGTTTGCAAAAGATCACTGGCTTCTAGAGGCGAGCGAGCCAACAAATTAACAGGGCGAGCCAGAGCTGCCAGTGGGTCTGGCTTGGCTCTTGGAGCCCGTGCAGGAGCCCTGAAAAAGTTTGCCATGTAAATCGTACAACAAACCACGTGAAATATGATCAAGACTATTCAGAATTTCCCAAAAGTGCCTTTCTTTAACATGTGGAAGCGTAGTCGCTAATACGTCGTATTATAGAACTGAACTGAGAAAAACTTACTAAAAGTGCTACTTTTTAAGCCATTCTCGCCCCCACCTCCACCCTGGCCATTAGCGAACTAAGAGGCTAGACAGTTGTCATTTGACCCTGTATGTGGCCCAGACTCTTACTTAGAGAGCAGCATTATAATCTATTAAATCATACACAATGGGTTTTTGAACAGCTGGAATTCTGAACTCATGTATTTGAACGTGCCTAAGATCACGCAGTTTGGTTAGTCGCAGGTCAGTCGAACTATGATTACACCAAGTTTTCTAGTTTCACTTTGCACAAATCGGTCACTAAATATGCCTGTCTCTCCTTTCCACCTCAACATGTCAATGCTTTGTTTTTACCCCTTTGTATCGAGGGAGGCAGACAGAAGACACCTGAAAGCTCAGCTCGTTATGAGCTCGAGGCTCCAAATGGACCTGCTGAGCCAGAGCCAGAGCCAGCCTTCAGGCTCGAGCCTGACTCGAGCTTTCATCAGCTCGCCCACCTCTACTGGTTCCTCAGCCACAGCCTCTCTGTTCCCTGGCTAGCTCTTACAGTCACCATCCCTCAATTCTGTGACCCTAAATGTGCTATTCCCAACAAATGTATCATCATTCTGAGCATCTTCTCTTGAGCCCTATATCCCTCAGTTCTGGGTCCCTCTATTCCTACGAAATCTCTCATTCTCAGAAGTAGGGGGGCCGGGACATAACTAGTAGTAGCGAAGCAGGTGCAGACCACCTGTCTGAAGGGTCAATCGCATCCTGCATTATGGCCCAGGGTGCTCTTGCTACAGCAGTGGTGTTGAGAGAAGGCACAATGCCCACCCTTGGTCAGATAGCTCCCAAGGCAAAAATACATTTGCCTTTTTTTTATGCTGGTGAATAAAACGAGGATGTGGTAGCCCCTTTTGTTTTCAGGGTTAGTCCCTGGGTGAGCAGTAACTGGCCTCTGAAAACAAACATCTCCCCTCCTGCCCAACTCACCAGAATCACCCGCAGCTAAACTGTCGCACTGGTGGCAACTTGCTTTTAGGAGGAGGGAGACGCTGGTGCGTGGAAGTAAAGAGTGCGTAGGAGACTGGACGAGAAAGAAGGGGTTTTATGTGGTGTTAAAAAGAGAGCTGCGGCATGTAGAACATATTAAAAGCAGTATAAACGGAATCATTGGAGCCACGCCAAGTGCCCCTGTTGCTGTTTGTATGACCTTAAGGCACACAGCTCTGAGTGCCACTCTGACGATAGGTGCCACGAGCATGGGTCCAGCTCGGTCAAACCAAAGGCCGGCCCTGGGAGGGGTGTCGGAGTCTAATTAATTTCCCCTCAGTCTCTTTTCTCTCAGGTCCCGTTCTCTCACATTTTGCTGGTCCTCAGAGCCAGATCGTCTGTCACAGGTTCTTGTCCTTCATTGCTCTGGCTCACAGAGTTTCTCTGTTCTGTAAATCTATCCGTTCCTCAATGTGCTTAATTTGTGCGGGTGTTTGCAAGTCTGGGCACCAGCACCCATTTTTGTGGGCCCATGCTTATTCTTCAGAGAGAAACACACAGGAGAGAAAGAAAGAACCAAATAGGAAAACTGCGACAAAGACGAAGGCAGGGATGGAAAAGAACATGCAAGGGTGTAGGGTGGTAGAAGAAAGAGAGGAGAGGTGGAATAATATTGGGCAGCCTTGATGTTCGGTAACTGACTCCAGAGACAAAACTCTGGGCCCCTGAACTTATTTATTTTTGCAAATTAACACTAGTTTCCCAGCCCTTGCTGCTAACATTTCCACTGCTTAATTTTGCTTTCTACACGCGTTCCTTTTCCAGGGGGATGCCCGCTGTTACCAGGGGCTCATGGGTAGGCACACGGTATTCATTGATTTCGTCATTTTTTTTTTACCTGGTTCGTCAAAACCCTCGACCGGCTGGCGAGAGTCCGATTCCCAATTCTGAAACGCCCACAAAGATGGACAGGGTACAGATCGCACCTGGCGTACGTGCAGGGGGCGCAGGTGCAACAGAGCAGTGACAGACAGGCAGGCGCGGGAAGACAGACGCAAGCGGCGCTCACCTTGGACTGCGAGAGGTGGGCGATGCTGGCCAGGAGCAGGCTGCACACCGCTATCCAGGGTCCCATGGCGGCTCCGCTGGGGACCGGCGCCGGATCCACAGCCCTGCCGGCGGTGTCTACGGCCAGGGGGCCTGGAGGCGTCCGGAGACCACCAGGGCCGGACTCGGCAGGGTCGGCGGTGCCCGCCAGGGCTTCATGACAGCCGCGAAACCGCGGCCACTGGTAGAAATCAAGCCGAACAAATCCACCCAAAAAGAACAGACTCCAAGGGGCAACGTCCTCAAAATGAGCCAAACCCCCTCAAAAAGTTAATAAGAACCGCTCAATAAAATATTTGAAAAGAAACGTCACGTAGGCTATGTCCGATTTGCTCGCGAACGTTTGTAGTTTCGCTCTCAGGACTCCGATATGAAAATGTCTGAAAATCTTCCCAGGCAAGAAAACCGCATCCACAAGGTGCCCCGGCGGGCGGCGCTCCCGTGACCTCCTAGCTCACTGCTCCCGACTGGAAGTCAGGGGTCATTTCCCAGGGCTTCCCTTCCTGCTCCCCGAGCCAGCCCCTGGGCATTGCTCGCCGCTGGTCGAGGGGGCGGCTGCAGGTGCACAGCCCGGGGGGTGCCGCGCCAGGGGAGGGGGCTCTGGGACACAGCTCCTGCCGCGCCGGCCTCCACGGGGAACGACAGGTCCTGCTCCTGCCACAGCCGGCCTTTCTGTGAGCCCGGGACGAGGTCCTGCTGCCTGGGAGAGAGGGGAGCGCCGCCCATGTGACCCGCAGGCAGCTCCTGCAGGGGAGGAGGGGGTTTGGGTGCTTCAGGCCTGGCACAGGCTTCATTCAGCGTAGGCCACGGGAAAGTGCTCTATTATTTGATACTCCACGGAACAACGGAAAGGAAACGTGCCCAGAAGGGTGGTGGTTACAGGCGTTTATAAGGAGAGTCCCACAGTTCGGGTTAAAGTCGACAGAAAGGTTTAACGTGACCTCCAGTCACTCCATCCCCACTGCGTCTCACCTCTTTGTCATTCTTTCTTATTATATTCATTCATTTTCCCCTCCCTTGCAGCCCTTTTAATCCCTTGCTTGAGTTTCTGTTTTCTTTTATTATATTCTCCTCTTTCACTCTTTATTTTTTCAGTTTTTTTCTTCAGTTCTGGTCGTTTTTTTCTTTCTTGAATACTTAACGTTTACTCAGGGAGCTTTCTTCTTTCCCATTTATTTTTTCATATGCTCATTTAATTCCTTACTAGGTTCTCACTGTAATGCTTCCTCTATTATTATACCCTTCCCTTATCAACGTATTCTCTTTTTTCGGACTCCCATTTGTTTCCCATATTTTGGCTTGCCCAGCACCTTTACACTGTCAGATTTAGAGCTGAATGGTGGGGAGGGATGCACACACTGTGGGTGCTTACCTGCGTACCCCCACATTGTCCACACAACTAAGCACTGAACGGGGAAAGGGCTAAGCACCTTTTGGGCATAGTATCGCCATTGGCACCCCTCAGTCCCCCCTCCAACAAAATACATTACCCAATAATAACACACACTCAGACTGTTTGATTGGGTACAAAATGCTGCAGGTTTATTACATACACCGTTATGTAATAGGTGGGTTATCTTACGGGCGATTCAAGGGCAGGCAACCAACTGGGCTGCCTGCCCGCCTGATGAGCCGGGCAGCACTGGGGCGAACCCCGCCTTTGCTGCCGTCCAAGTGATTCTCTTCCAGGATCACGTGACCGTTACTTCTACTCACGCCCCTTCCCGGGGCGGAGCGTAGCATAGCAAACCCCCCGGTTGTTCAGGCCCACAACCACCCGAAGGACTAGCGGGGCGCCGACACGGCTTCCGGGACCCTCCCATGAGGCTCCTCGGATTTGGATCTGGCACCCCCTATGGTGCCGCGCAGAGGTACCCTTGGTACCGGCCTGCTTCCAGATCGCCCTGTAACTCCGCCACAGCTCTGGAGGCGGCCACCGTCGCCGCCAGAGCCCCCACCCACACAGCTATAGTCTCACCTGCCACCTCTCCTGTCTGGAGCTTCCTGCACTCCAGATAAAAGGGAACCGTCCCTGCTGGTTATAGATGGCCCCATCTACATCCCAAGCCCTTGACGCTATCTTGGGTCAGATAGCGTCTGCTGAAACAAGAGGCCTGTCAGGCTTGGGGAGTTGTGCCCAGGGCAATTCACCCCCATGTGTGAAAGGTCCACTGAGAATAATCCACGTTTGTAAAGCGCGAACCATCACCCGTAAGGGTCTCTAGGCGCTGGGGCCCGTCGGAAAGGTTAAGCAAGCTGTCGCCCCGAGTCACATGGTGCTAGGCGGGGACGCGAACCGTGATCCCCAGGTTCTGGGGCCAGTTGCCCTGGCCGCGGCGCCACACCTCTTCCCGCTTCACTTGCCTCAGCCCCGAGCCGGCTCTGGGCAGGGTGACCGCCGGCCCCCAGGCTCGCAGGGCCCCGTCTAGGTGCTGATCACACCTAGCTGCCCTTCTCCTAGCACCGGGTGCGCCTGAAACCTGCGTGCCCCTCTAAGGGACAGCAACCCGCTAGCTAGGTGACCACTCCCCCACCCGCCTGGCTGCTCTGGCTATTCTGGCGAGAGGGATTCTCTTTAACCTTTGCCAGTCACTTTGTTTGGTACATCTTGCCGCGCAGGAGTGCTCATGGCTGGGCAAGGGACCCTCATGCCCTGCCCTGTATCCCTTATCCCTTATGGGAATTATGCCCGTTCAGCTCCTTCTGTGGTGAAAACCCTCTGGCATGCCAGCTTCCCAACGTCCCCACCAAGCATAAGTACTCTAGCTGACCGTGCGGGGCGTTTGCGATTGCCGCCGGCTCCTGGCCATTTAGTAAAGTGGCCTAGGGAAATAAGTGCACTGGGGTGCACTTCCCTCCCCCTGTTGGCAAGACAATTGCATAGACCCCTTTGGAAGCTAACCCTGGTGAACGCCTATTGTTGTGAAATCTGGTTTGACCCTGCATTTATTATGCCCGCTGTTGGCGACACCTCACCTTTTATGTGCTGAAACATTCTGCAGTGCACCACGCTTGCTTGACTGCCAGTGGGTCGCAGGTGCCAATGCCTACTAACCCACTCTGAACCTGGGTCCCTAAGCTCACGACCCTGTCGGAATCACAGATCCCAGTCCCATGTTAGCTGCAGTACCGTTTCAGTGGATCCACTGGTAGATACCACAAGATGCCTTGGTCATGATAACCTTAAGAAGCACACAGTTTTCACCTGGCGTACCTCGGAGTGATACTGGCTTCGCACAGCTGTAAGGCAAGAGACGCACATCTTAAACCTGGCTGCTGGTTTTTGCCAATTGGCACTCCAGCTGTTTGTGGAGCGCGCATGCCCCTGAGGCATGAGGTCGCTGCCCAGCCGGTGTCTGTTACCCACTTGCTATTACTTGCCTATCGCCAAATGCCCGTACTTGGATTGGGGGGAAGCTGAATGCTTCCTAAGGATTGTAGAAGTAATGCTCCCACCTAATTTGACCCCGAAACTTAGGGAAATTCCAAGTATTAATCGTGCCCTTCATAGCACATCTACCCCAGTGTTGATCTTCAGCGTATTTGGGACACTGGTGGCAGGAGTTGCCCCTACCAATCTCAGGTTCTATCCCGTGGCAGGATGACCCAAGGGGCCGGCAAGTCTGTGGGAGCCAGAGGGGAACATTCTGTGCAACTACTTGCCCTCTTCCTGTTACCCAACTTTTCCTGCACCGCCGCACACCTGTCAGATGACAACTACCACCTCCACCCTGCTGCCCTGGCCAATGCGCGTGTGCATATGTCTTACTGACGCAACCTTAAACCTGCCCATGGTTGCCGAG
The DNA here is from genome assembly GCF_964204655.1 of Triturus cristatus. NCBI lineage: Eukaryota > Metazoa > Chordata > Amphibia > Caudata > Salamandridae > Triturus > Triturus cristatus. The sequence continues at coordinate 748,568,595 of NC_140592.1, forward strand.
GGATGCCCGGCCAGGGCACGTGGTACCTGCTTCTAAATGGAGCCAGCAGATGTTCCTCATGGAGGCCCTTGTGCCCAATTCGGCTCAGCATTTCACAGCGCATCTCGTTGCGTTGTAATTTCCCGCACAAGCGGCTTGATATAATACCAACGGACGGACAGACGGACACAGCCGCGCCACGTCCCAGCCGAGGCCGCAGCGGTGCAAACCCCCCCGAGATGAGAAGTGCAGTTCCTGCCTACTTCAAAACCCAACAACTAAAGGGAAGGCGGACCTCACTCGAGCGCCCCCCCCCTTGTCCCCACTGCCATGCACAAGCGCTAGTATAGGGCAGGGAACAATGACCAGCTGGGTGGACACTTGCTACACCAATTGTGTCGATGCCCAGGCAAAACTGATATTGAAACAATTGAGCCTACATGGACCACGATTAACTCGGGTGCCCTGGGACGGGCTTAAACAAGGGTCCGTGGCAGCGAGTCACCTGATAGGCAGTTAAATAGTGTTGGATTTTAAACAAAAGCACCATCCAAACTAATTGCCCAAGGTTAGCGATGATAGTTCTATGGAGAAAAGCATTGAAAGCATCGCCTCTCCAAGTCAAAGGACATAACTACCCGCTTAGTTCTACTTCGCTGGGAAGGATGGAGCGATGCCCGTTATTGGAATTGGTGAATGAAGGCATTATTCATTCGTGTGCAGCCAAATTGTGGGTGACTACCCCCAGTGATCTTCTCGCTTACTGGTACCCTGGTAGTAAATTGGTTTATGGCAACAATAATTAAACCCTTCACTGATATCTTGATTAGCCCCCACCTGGGCACCCTGTCCCGGAACTCCCAGGCAGACATATCGCAAAGCCAGCTGAAGGCCGGGTAAAACCCATTCTCTGACCTCGGGCTGCTCGTAGCGACCCATAACTAGTGACACCCTGTGTTGCGCAAAACTAGAATCTGCATGCGTGCGCACTACATACCTCAAGGCAGTTCTCAGGAACACCTGGCCATTGTGCTCCTGCCGTGCTGCCAGTCATAGTAACCCCACCACTACTAACCGGAGTACTCATGCAAACGACATTTGGAATTGCCCACATTTGTAAATGGTTCGTTGGTTGTATGTTAGACACCGCCAGTTAGCCCACTCCATGTGCTTGCAAAGGACACCGTCCCTTATCAAATTGGTGCCCACCAAGGACTAGTTCCTTTTTAGTCCACGCAACCTGTGGGACAAAACTAACATCCATGGTCGCACTAACGACCCACAGCGCTCCGGGTTTTGACCCCGGACGCATGCCTGCCGAGCTTCACCTTGCGCTGCTTGGGCCATGTGCCCCCCCTTACAGCATCCCTAAGGGTTACTTTCTAAAACATAAACCCCAATATGCTAGGTGGTAGGGTCACCTATCCTTACAGTAACAATAGTGAGCTGCCTTTGTGTGACCGAGATGAAAACAAGCCACCCTCCCTGAATATTGTGTGCATGCTCATTTGGGAATTGGCAGAGTGTGCGCGTGCACTGTCAGTAACTATGCCACCGCGGGCATGGCTCAACCCAGCTCTGCCCCAAACAGGGGCCCTCAATTAAGTGTCTACCAAGGGCGGCTGCTACTATCACCGCATGTGCTGTCGTGCACGAGTTGGCATACCTGACCTCAAACCTTCCAAATGCCCTATTGAACGCGCCCCACGATAAAAACCTGCATTTTATCTGTAGCATGTGTCCCCTCCTTGCTACCTCTGCCTTTCATGTGGCAGCTGGATCCTAGCACGCCCTCATGGCTGGCTAAGGATATTTATCTTCGATTCTTATAGAGTTTTATATTGCGCGATCTACGACCCGAGACGTCGGGTATCCGAGCGTTTGGCATGACCACAGGTTGTCGGGCACGGAGAGGGAGATGATATTCCCAGTATTCTGTCCTGTCCTCCTTGGATCATCACCTTGGCCTTTGAAGGCAGGGACCCTCCCGGGAACTTCACTAGCCCCCTGACGGCCCGCTGCAGCCAAGTGTGCCACTCTATGCCTGCCCACCCTCTGGCGGCCACCTCCGTTTGCCCCACGCCTAGCTCCTGCTGTGCAACCAAGCGGAGTGGCATCCCTTCTGTTAACCCTGAGCATGTGCAGGAGGACATCCCGGCCCAAGGCACTGTGAGCGTGGCTTGTGCCGCAGGCTGGGTGCCTGTGGGGGGAAACCGTTGCGGAGCCCCCAACCGCACCCCCGTCAAGTTGTAACCAGGTAAACTTGCTGCAGGGTATAAAATAGGTGGGCAGTGCCATGGGTCCTTGCTTAGGCCACACCTGCCCATTCTACCCCGTGGTGGCAGTCACTGAAAATTCACAACATCGGTGCAGGGCCCTGAGACTGCCCTAACGCTTGTCATTAGCTGTACACTGCTCTAGCACAATGATTGAAGGGCTGGACCTGCACACTTATCTTGCCCGTCGCATTGCCTGGCACCTAGGCAAGGGAGATCAAAGATTTTCCCGGGGTACCGACGGTATTGGCACGCTAACGTACGTGACCACATTATATTGCACAACCGGGCACCGGAGTCAGTATGCCCAACAGCACAGTGCGACAAGTTACAGTAATTACCGCAATAATTTCTTTATTAAATCCTGGTAAGTTTGATGTCCCCAAATGTGATAAAAGGTGGGATTAAGAACACTCACAGTAATTAACAAGATGTGCTAAATACTGCCCGACTCCCAACCCACTCCTGTCCCGGTTTTCCACCCCCCCTCAGCTACACTGGGAGGGTGTCCGTCATCGTTGCTAGCAGGTGCGCAGTGTCGGCCGACATAATATTCAAAGGTAACGAATGCTAAATCAGGAGACCACGTGTGCTGTGAAAAAGTTCCGTTTGAGGGCTCCCACCACGTGACTGTACCGTCCCCTTTAGGTATTGTCCCATTATCCTAGCTGAGAGCAGGGCTCGAGTCCGGGTACCACGCGGGTGGACGGCGTCCCCCCACTTATTTTACCGGGTTTTAGCGGGTGGACGCCGTCCACCCTGCCCAAAAGATGGAGCCGGTACCCGAGCCTGCGCGCGCGCTCAGCACTCACCAAACCTAACCTTCTATTGTCGAGAGAGGGCGAACAGAGCTCTTTAAGTTGTTTCACGTTGATGGAGCCATTCAGTATGACAGACGGGCGCTCGTGGCCGTATATTAGAAAAGGTCAGTATGTGTTTATGCATTTCAGACGGAGACCGGCAAATTTACTGTGGGCAATAAATACGCACCGAACAAGCGCATCTTTAATTTCCCCGCTCCTTTGAGTGTCAATACGGTGACTAATTCCAACGTAAACATTCTCCTTTTCCCTTTGAACCTGCCCCCATGCCTTCTAACCTTTGTTAATTAGTGGGGACTCCATCTCGTGACGTCACTTCCGGCTGTGAGGTCACTTCCGGTGACACCACCTAACTTGGAGCGTCCCCCCACTTCTTTTTTTAGGACTTGTGCCCTGGCTGAGAGAGTAAAGGTGCCAATTATTTAGTCCTGTTTACCTGCCGCCACCAGCGAGGAGACCCTTTGTTCGCTCAGATGTCAATCCGTACCGTGCTACACGTCCACCTTTTGTTTCAGCACGAAAATTATTTAATTCACTCCCTTATGCCTGTTTCAGGCTGCGTGTAAACACTCGGAGACTCAAAGGGTGTTTATTCATGGGAAGGTGCGGTCCTGACAGGGCTAACATTGGGATTGTTGTCTTTCCTGCCTTCCAGAAGGAGCTACAAGGAGCTTTGGTCAGGAGCTGCAAAACACCGAGATGGGTTGATATATGCTGCGCCTGCTAGACCCTCAAGGGAGGGTTTCACCCCGTCTGTTATTCTAACCGAAATACATGAACGATTCTCGAAATTTTTGCACATCGTCTTATCTTCTACCACATGATATTCCACGTGATTACCGAGCCCGAACCCAGTCCCTACGTCCGAGGTCGGGCGCCCTCCGTTAGGCCAACTCCTCTCCCTGGCATTTTAGTTTATACATTTATCTTGCTGCCAATGCCGAAAGAACGCCTCCACAGGGAAGCCTTGAGTAAATAGTCACATTGACAGACAACCCCAGAGCACACGTCGAGTAATAATCGTAATTGTCTTGTATGAAAACCCAATGTTTCACATCTCTATGCTATCACCAATTTGGGCATCGAGTACACTGCCGATTACTTGCTGCATCGGATATTGGCCGGAAAGTGCAATGTTTTGACGTGGGTGTCATGGCCCTCAGAGCACCCAGGAGTAAACAGCACGCGCTTAATGCCGGGCCACGGGGGAAGTAGAGTCGCAGACTAGTCTTCCCCCGGGGTCTTTCACGCAGGGGTAGGACCAGGCAGGGTCAGGGGGTGGAGTTAGGGGGTGGGTATAAGAGCGCAAGGGAGGAAGGCGACTTCCTCTTCTTGCGCTCGGCACCATCGGGAGGGTTCAGCAAAGGCCACCCACCCACCCTGCAGTTGGGTTCGGGGTTTAGGGTTGGCTACAGCATGCCAGTTTAGGACAGGCTGCGGGGCTGGCGGTACTTTGGAGGGGTGGGGGGGGTCATTAGCGGGCACACCCATCCCTCGGGGGGGGGGGAAGAGTGAACAAGGTGGGGGTAATGGAGGCATGAGTGAAATGGCCGATGAGAGCGGGGAGGATGCAAGGAGGTTTGTGGAATGGTGAGGAACGGAAGGGACATGGAGTGGTACAAAAGGGGAGTGTGGAGTGGGTGAAAGGAGTGCAGGATTGTAGAGTGTTGTAGGGAAGTTGTTATTCAGGTAATGTTTGGTTATTGTTTAATGTTGTGCAGCCTGGTCCTAATAAATGGCCTTTTACGCTTAAGACACGGTGTGGTCTGTTTATTGCGCGAAGAAAGGAAACAAATAAGGATGAGCTTGGGCTGCAACCCCGGAACTTACCGTGACCTGTCTTCGAGAAGCGCGCGCTTTTCTATTAAAGTAAGTCGAAACTTTGCAAACACAGACCAGCTGCTCCTCAAAGCAATGCCTCTGCAAAATAAAATTGGCCCGTACGGGATCAAACCCGCGATCTTGGTGTTATTAGCACCACGCTTTAACAAGCTGAGCTACTGGCTACGTTCGAACTGTGTTACCTATCAATGCCTGGCCAGGAAGGGTGGAAGAGGGGTGACGTGAAGAAATGTGCTGACACCCAGCCTACACTACATCAGAGACATAGGAAAAGAGTCCGCTATGCACGACATGAGGCTCGAACTCTCGACCTAGAGGTTAGGACGCTCACGCTCTACCGACCGCACCATCACAGGTACTATAACGACTTACAGAATTTCTTCAAATTGCGAGCTTCGGGAAGTTCACACTTTCTATCTTACCTTGCCATACCTTAACGTGTCACAAAATTGAAAGAAGATTAGCCACTCCCTAAAAGTTCCGACAACTATAGTGTGTCGTTATACAGGCAACTGAGTGCATGTGGAGTGCAGGGCGGGCTCGAAAAGCGTGGATCGGCTGTCGACCCCCGGCCCTTCTGCTCAGTCTGGCCGGTGAGCAGCTCCCTCTGCCCCGGCCGGACGGGGCTCACCGTGCGTGCCAGTCCTGGACCTGACTGCGTGGCCCCCGGAGTGGATGTGAGCAGCTGGGCAGAAACCCGCCCCCCTTGCGAGCAATGCCACGCGGTGGGATGGGGTGCTTAAGAATTCAGCCTATGATGCGAGCGTCTCTGTCGAGACTCGAACGCAGTTCCCCTGCTTTAGGGGTGGAGCGCTCTAGCCCTTTCGCCACATCCTCCACTTACTCCCCCTCCATCCGTTGGAGGGGGAGGGCAACCCCTCCAAGCACGTCCGAGCCCGCGTCTTGCCCTCATGGAATCCCCGTGCCCCACTGGCTCGGCTGCTCTACCCCCTCATGTCGAACCTGCGGGGGGGTCCCTCTTGCCACCAAAGCCCGCTCGATCGCCGTGCAGGCCATGCGCAACAGCCGCCTCTAGGCCATGTCTAAGCCCCACCACCTCAGGTCCCCATCCCACTCCCTGGCCCCCTCGGCGACCTCGAGTCTACCGCGGTGGACCCTGCCATGAAGGTGGGGGGGGGGCGGACCAGGAGCACAAATACGGGGGCCAGAGCCCGCCCGGGCCTTTGCCCACGGAACCCGGATGGTGGGGGGAGTCGCTTGACTAACCTCATGGTCCCAGGCTCGACCTCAGAGGCAGTGGTCGAACAACTTAAACCGTGAGATGGGAGGCGGAGAGAGGGACCCTCCCGAGGACGGCGTGTCCATGATGAGGCGTGCGGGGCAACAAGAGGTCGCTGGCATGGTGGGGGAGGGCTGTATAGTCTCCCACCACGCCCAGAGGAGCCCGGAAGTGACGCCCCTCGCGTCACTTCCGGGCAGGAAAGAGAGGAGGGGGACACCGGCCAGAGTCCCTGCCCCCCAGGAGGGGTGGGGAGGGGTGACCGATGCCCAGGCGACACTAGGGCACCGACCGCTCTAGTGGCCCCCTGCGGGGGCCGCGGTCAGCAGCATTCCTCCATTCAGCCGCAGCTTGGTGCCTTCACTGACTCTTCCCAAAAGTCAAGGTGCATAAGTTCCCCTCAATAACATCAGTCTTAAAGAGCAATTATTACTCACTGGGGATTTAACGACGGATCAGTGCATGGTTTCATTAAACACGCCTTTTTAAATCAAGCAAGGATTCCAGGGCGGTCAACTTTACACTATCACTCTGCAAACCATGTATGGTGATACTGTGCATGCAGAGACGCCACAATACATTGGTTGTGAATTTGAGGGCTATGAGAGGCGGAGCTCATTTTGGGATTTTATTCCATAACCTCCTCCTCTTGATCAGACCATCCCAGAGGACATGGCTTGACCGGATATAGAGCGTATCGAATGGGATTACTAGGCATAACTGCATTTGAGTCCTAATCCCTTCACCTCTTCGTGGAGTAAGTAATTCCAGATTTCTCAGCATTGTCATTTATAAAACACACGTTTATAAAATTAACACCTCTCTTTCTCAAGTGGGGTGAAATGGACTTAAGACTTTATTGATGTTTTAATTAAGAAATGAAAGGAAATTACACAGGTACAGGACTGAGTTCTCGCATAGACTTAGTCAAAGGCTATTAGTAAAACTAGCACATGACAGGATTCTCAAGTTTATAACCTCATTATTTTTTTCAAAAATAGTATCATTACAGAAAACAAAAATATTAATTAGTATATCAAAAGATTAAGCAAGAAGACTGGCATAAGGTATGTCTCAAAAGAAAGCCGAAAGATCACTGCTCTCTAGCTAAAGGTAAAATGAACAAAAAGTTGCCTGCTTCCCCAAAAGCACATCTTGTATTATGTTTCAGGATCAGAAGGCACACCCATTCAAAGCAAGAGATTACACAGAAGGGTAGGACTACAAAAGTTTCATTCACAACAACCAATAAAGCTATTAGTTGGTAGAACTCCACTAGAAACTTCTACTTCCTAAAACATCTGATTTGTGAAAGCACACATTTAATTAAGATGAAATCATACTTTAGGAAACACGGGAATACAATAGCTTGTTAAACTTGCAGCAGAGCTGGCCAAGTGACCTTATACTTGTAACAGAAACACATCCTTCCACCCAGAACAAATTATTATACATTCGTTTAACACACAGACCATGCTGAAGCTGTATTTTTGTTGATTTTCTGAAGGCGAGAAAGACACATCCACATGGAAGACTTGTACATTTAAGGCCCTAGTGTTGCTGCATTGTTTTTACATATAATCAAAAAAATAAAAAATGGAGGGGGGTGTGCATGTGCCTCCCTCCCGAGGCCCTGTTATTGCTCTGGAGACCCCAACTCCCTGAGCCCAATGTTTACTTTATTTATTTGGAAAGACAGCCTTGTTCCCACCCTCCCTAGCCACCTAATAGCTCAAGTTACCACAAGCCCCGTGGGCTGGCCTTAATTTATTTTGGGAGTGGGTGTCGGGACCCCTTCCTGAGCCATGTAATTGAATATGTACACATTTGCAAAGCAATATATAACCCTTCTCAATAGTGCCTAACAAGAATCATTATAATCAAAGCCTTCTACCCCCAGAGTTTGGCAGATTTGAAAATCCACCCTTGTCTGTAAAAATACATGTACCAAAATACATTTATACATAACATGTTGTGATACCAATTCACTACTAAAGGCGTACTGGCTTTAACAAATGCTTTCATCAAAAATCAGCCTGTCCTACCGCCTTTGTCATAACGTTTACCTGCACTCCAATCAGGCTATAGTATGTCATCATAACCACTCAGGCCTACTGTTCTCAGCGTTAGATTTCGGCCAAGGCAACCATCAGGTATCAGGAATGAAGTCATAAAATTACAAATGTATTCTAAATGACAGTGGACAAAGCAAGCTGCTATCTTTCAGAAGACAGCCTAATAGGGTTATAGTGCATATCTCTTTCAGGGGCGCAACTAGAGCCAAATCTCAGGGGTGGAGGTTGATACTTCTATCAATGTAGAGCCAAATTTGTTTTTTTGGGGGGCTAATACTTCCAGCAATGTGTCCTTGTATAATGTAACTTGTGCCCATGCAAAAGTGCCTCAATACCTTCAAGTGGAGTTCAAGCTATATAAAACTGCAAAAAAACAAAGCCTACGGTTACTTTTCAGGAAATGCATTCTCACACTGTGGTAGCAAAAGTAATTTGCAACTTTAAGGAATAGGCAGAGTGGCTATGCAGGGGCTCTAGGGACGGGTGAAAAAACAACAAAGGCTCGTTATCAAGTAAATGGTCTTTTAAAGACCTGTGGAATACTCGGGTGCGGCTGAGATAAGATGCCAGGCCAGCCAGCCCAAAGCAGCTCAAGAACTGTCTGTGTGTGGGGAAGCTGCCTCAGCCCGGGCTCACATACACAAAAGGGGGGGGGCTGAAGCCCTTTGAGCCCTATGGGCGTTGCATTCCTGATCTCTTTGTTCCAACTCAGGCCTACTGTTTTGAGTGTAAATCATTCCCCACGTCAACCATCAGGCACATGGTCATAAAATGACAAAGGTGTATTAAATTAGAATTGGCTAAGCACTCGTCCTAAGAAGGCATAACAAGGATTCTCTCAGAGCAAATATTCTGTATCGACGGTTTGTCAGAGGGGATAACCAACACCATATCCCTTGCATACTACAGTGATCTGTGAGATTCCATGCAACAAAATACTTACCTACAGGCTTTAATATAGATTAACAACAATCCACCCTTAAATATCCATTGACTTTAAAAGAAGCTTTTTCACAATAAATATGTCAGGCCTACTGTCTTTATCATAACATTTCATAATAAACATATCAAGCCTATTGCCATGATCATTGGCTTCTCAAAATAAACCAACTAAGTCCTGCCATGTTGAGTAAAGCTTTGCCACAAGCCAAAACATACAATAAAGGCACTATTTTTAGTGGACACACACAATGTCGGCTTGATCAAATCCTCAGGAAAACCAACATGTGGGTGAAGCATATGCACATCTCTCAGTAGTACTATGAAAGCTCTTATTTGTTGAGCTGTACTTTCATGCCAGACCTAAAAAGAAATAAATCTTTAATAAAAATGATTTAGGTAAGAAAAGTCCTGCCATCCATGGTATTAAATGTGCATGGAGCAATAGGCAACCCTAAATGTGACATACACATGTTAGTGCTAGAGAAATAGAGTACTAAATTGAATCAATGCATATTTACGATAATATAAAAACATTTTAGGTTTGGGAAAGCATGAAGATTGTTACCCAAATCTGCTAATTGCAAAAATGGCAAATATTGAATGGGCATGGACAATTAAGTGTTCCATCAACTAGCAGAACTTGTTTCTCCATAGGGAGGCCAAAAATTGCTTTGCTGTTGACACTCCATTACTTTTTTCATCTCTAGTGTGATTTCCTCCCCCTATATAAGTACCCATGCATCTATATGTTCAACACCTGTATGCTTATGTGCGCTAGGTTGTGTGCTATTTGTAGGTATGTTTTGCGGAAATATATGTGGGCCTGCATGTGTGCTGTGTATGTGCGTTTGTGTGCATGGTTATCTGTCCGCCTGTTAGTTTGGGTGTATGTGTGACTGTATACTGGTTTGCATGCTTGCTTAACTAAATGTCTGGTGCTCTGTGTGCATATAGGTCTGGTGACCTGGGCATCTCTGAGCGTGTGTGTGCGTAAGACTGCAGGAGTGTTGTCTTGACTGCATACATGCCTTTTCAATGTCAAAGTGCGCATGGAGTTTGTATGTCTCTGTGTGTATGACGGATGAATGAATGAATTTATTGGATGATTACTTAAAATCATTATTAGTTTGTGAACATCAGGATAAAGACATATAGTAAAGTGTAAGCAAATATTAAAATCAATGAATACATGATGGCAATAAGAAACAATAAAGTTTTCAGTTCGAGAAATGGGGTAGTTCATATGTGTGTATGAAGTCTGCAAATGTCAAACCATTTGTTTTTGCTAATACTTATTTATATTTGTTAGGAAGGACTTGATCCAGAAAATTCATCATAGATTTCGGTTTCACAAGTCAAAAGCCAAAGAGTTTCCATAGTTGTTCAAAAATTGCAATATCTTGAGAAAAAAAAGAGTGATCAAAGCACTGATGTTCACCAACACAGGCCTGGAAGAGAATGTCTTGCATTCTAATCTACATCTGCCAAAGTTGACACCTCTGAGATAACAGAGGTAATATATTAGAACAGATGTGCTCCTTAAAATTATATTACATTTAAGAAGGGCAGTGCTAAATTTGTAAAAGAATAAGTGCAGGGGCCCAGAGTTTTGCTCAGAAGCCTGATGCCAGCACTATCAAAGATTAGGGGGCCGAATACCTAGGCTCCCTAATCTAATCCACCACCAGACGTTCTCATCCTATTTATCTCACTCTTTGTGGTTCCCTTTCATCCCTGCTTTCTCCCCTTCTCACTGTTGTTCCATCTTTCTCTTACTCCTTGTTTCCCCCTTTATGGTTTTCTCTCTCTTGTTCTGGATCAAAGTCTGTTGAGGAAAAATTAGTGCCGATCCACAAACAGGAGTGCCGGGGGGCCCCACCTGCAACCACCAGCTCAAATTAAGCTCTGTAAAAGGGTGTGCTATTTCATGTCATTTTTTTTTCATGCAGTGATATTTTGCAGCTGCAGTAATCATTCTTTACATTTTGTCTACATAGACAAAACACTAAAACGGACACTAAAAGAAATGGGGGTGTAATATGTCAGCGACAAGGGGGAGAGTTGGGAATGTTTGTAATGTTGAAAGAAGCGGGGAACAGTACAAAAGATAACAATGATTTAGCAGTTTGCATTGAATGTACCATGGCGATGTACAATGGCGGCTGGCACAGATGGGGGGTGGAAGGGCAGAGGCCAGGGGAGGGGAGAGGGGGTAAAGTAGAAAAAAAAGTTTCTTCTCGCCGCGTCTTGCTGCTCTATCCACCGTCGTCTCCAGAATAGGAAGCAGCACCAAGGCTCCCCTAAGTCAATCACAACACTGCAATGCAGTGTTGTATTGGCTTCCCTAAGCCAATCACAATGCTCAGATGGGGACCGGGGGCCTGGGCATGTTCTCCATGCAGGCTGTAATGCAGCCTGCATGGAGAACATGCAAAGTGCGCATGGCTGTTTGGCTGGCCCTAGACGGCTGGCCAAACATTCATGGGCACTATGGGTGGGCAAACCATTCCTCCCCTCCCCTTCTCTGTCAGCAGAGCAGCTCCACCCCGCCCGCAAAGCTGCCGCAACAAGGACAAAATAAAATGATAACAACTTAGAGTTATTATCATTTAATTTTCCTTTATCCCGTACTGCCTTTATCTATGATGCTTGATTAGCAGTGGGGAGACACTACTCCGCCTTAGCGAAGGAACCGCCACTGGCACTGCATCACATGTGCAAAAAACCCCAATAAAATCTGTTAAAAAAAAATAATCCGTCGGCTGCCACCAATTTTTAATGTGTCAGCTGTAAATTGCTCCCCTTGTGCTCTTCACACCTTACTGCGTTTTATAGTAGTTTGCCATTGTTGACAGCGATATTTCGAAAGATAGCATGAACGTATATGTTTGTCAAGACTGTATGGACAGTACAAACCTATAAAATCTTCATTAAATAGTAAGCCCACGTATTTGGGATATCCACTCTGCATGCAAACTAGTGTTTTGAAGATAATGTCTATGTGTTTGCACTCTCAAACATATGCCATGGATTTAGAGCACACTATAACTATTATTCCACCTATGATAGTTGTAAGTGATAGTACTCACCCCACTTTCTGCCACTCACTATATTTTTTATTGCACATGTTAATATGTCCTATGCTTCTATGTAAATAACAGCTGTTATTACCCAAATGAATTTACACAATTTGCCAAATCACAAAAAGTTACTGGATCTAGCTAAGATTCAAACTCATTGCAGCAGTAAGATATTAGATAGCTGAGCCATCTTATCATGCTGGGGTTAGTTTTTTTTTTTCTTTTGTTGTCAAAATTGTGTTTATTAGCATCAAAAAAGGCGACAAAAGAAACAGACCATGACTATTGCAATACAACTGAGTGGACCAGCAAGCGAAGATTAGGAAAGAAAGGAGAACCGACCCAAAACCGGACATGAAAGAGGCAAGCTTCACCAGTAATAAAATATGCTAATGAAGGGGTACAGTAATGCGAAAAATAAGGCGAAGCAAGCCCTGAAACTATGCCCTAGAGGACCCCAGTGGGCCGTATCTTAAATCTAATAGTCCGGCGCCGGTAGTCTATGCAGAAAGGTAACGGGGTTAGTTTTTTGATTTCGCCCACAGTCAGCTTTAGTTGTTTATTGTCAAAAGACCGATTGAGTATAACACCAATACTCAGGGTGATCTTTGGGTCAGCGCTTTACTTATGATTGGTTGGTTTTCTTGTCGACCCTATTCTCTTAGTTTTAATTCAATGGCTCTCCTTCCTCCTCCTGTGTTTGTCCCTCCCTTGGAGCATAGTGTATCACCGTTTTTCTGACTGGATAATTGGTATGCTTCAATCAACTACATCCAGGAAACTACTTTTTTCTTTTCATTTAAGCACTCCATGGGAATGAATGTCTTTCCTTGCTCTCTTTCCCGTGTGTTGCTTGCCCGCCCCGAAAATCCCTGCCTCCCCACACTTTCCATGTTGCCTCGCCAAACTACGTAACACATTTGCAGAGAGACCAAAAAACCTATATATACACTGTGGAACTATAAATGTTTAAAATATACCTTGTGTTTTTCGCTCAAACATTTGAATTTCTTTTGTGAATATGTACTTTTTTCTGTTCAGGTGTATAAAATCAACCTTAATAAAAAAATATGTTTTAAACAAAGTAATTCAGGCTGAAGTAGACATGAAGCGATTACTTAACGATTTAGGCTTCTTGGAGCTTAGCTGCATGCAGCTATAAATGATTAAGTAGGAAGGGTAAGACAAATCATGATAAAAATAAAAGCTTTTTGTGAAGGTCAGGGCAAAATAAACTAACAAAGATCTTTCGACACCTTAAACATAAAAGTAGAAATTCAGAATGAAGTTTCAACGAAGAACAAAAAAAGATCACAGCTTTAACATTTAATTTAGTAAACAAGTTTTAATTCACCATGGAATGTGGTCAATCTCAGAAGGCATTTGTTGCCCGCAACCTGGTAGTTGATGGTTTTGTGTGTCCTACAGATCTAGCACAATAACAATCCCTTGCCAGTTTGTGGAAGAAACATAATTTAAAGACTGCAGTCCATGTTTGCACATCAATATGCAAACCAGGCTCTGAAGGAACTGAAAGAGTAATAGATTATGGAACTAATTTTAAGGGAATGTTGGGTGAGCTACTGATACTATCTGAATACCTGAATCATCTGTGGTGAGGGGAGGCTGAACAACCTGCACCATCCTAGAATATAAAAAATAACCTATTCGACTATTGAGGTCCTAGATGGATGTTTCTTGAGATTACCAACACTGTGAGTGATATATATCCTGTTGGTGGAGTTCATACGTCTTATGAGCTCCACATTGGACACAAAGGTCCTATTTAAATCATGGAAGTTCATCTCTGTCTTTGAAGAAGGATATGAAAAATATGATAAGAGAAAAATGCCTTAAATGATAGGGAAATCAGGTAAGACGTTGGATATATTCAGGAAGCTTCTGAAGACCTGGCTCTTTGCCTCTTACCTGGCTGTTGCTGGTCTCTCTTCCACTCGCCCAGCGCCTTGACACCTTTTGGTTTTAGTGCGCTCTATAAATACTATCCTATAAGAACAACAGGTCTGTCTCACTCTGTCAAACCCAGCAGTAAGGCATTATTTATTCACCATACACTACACTAAATGTGTTATATAATAATAAAAACAATACACAATTGCACTTTTAATTTAGAAAAAGTGTCTCTGGGTGTCGTAGAGTAGCACATGTGAGTGACAGTTGTGTGTTAGCAGAAGGGAATTCTAGAGTATGGAAGTTGTCCGCCAGTAACACGTGCATTTTCTGTGTTGGTTTTACTGTTAGATAATATAGGACGGAGGCGTGGTAAATTCAGTGTACAAAATGACAATCTAGTTATTCTGACTTGGTATTTATAATTAGCAAAACTTAAATATTAACAAGCATTGGCAATGCCTAGAAGTCTGGTGTTGGCAGCTTTTTGGTTTTGTCAGTGCTTTTTTAGTTTTGTCATGACTTTCGTAAAACGTCATTGTTTAAGGCGTTTTCATGCCTTCTCCAATGTAAAAAGATATTGGTTAAAAGCAGAATTATTTTTAATCTGAAAAAGCACACAATGGATAAGTAATCCGGGCATTGACGAGAACTGCTTTCTGTGAAAGTATGCTCCATGTGAAAAAAGCAGAATTCAGTTACTCACACTGAAGCCAGTCAATGACTAAAATGGGTTGACCCACTGTCTGCTGAAGTAGGGATAGGAAAAATGTGACTGACACAAACACAAATTAATGGATGAAATGCTGGACTTAATTATCATTTATCAACATATATCAATATAATTTTTGAATTTTTTTTTTTAATAACAATGTTTATTTGGTTAGTCCAATGAAGTTTGGCCCATAGCCTTACAAGTACCTGTAAGGAAAGCAGATGAATCAGGAATACCGACATTTTAGGAAATTGCAATACCTGCGAAACATGCAGGGTACATAACGTAAACAACATGAAGACTGTACCAGATTCCAGTAATCGTACCAAGGATACGGTCATAGGATGGCAGGCTATCACATGACATGGAACGAATTGGTCAGTGGAAATGTAAATACATAGCGATTTCTGTTAAGGGTACGTAGATGGTAAAGGGGGGAGATCAATCCCACGGTACGTCGCCCAGCAGACCTAAAGTTCTCTGTGTTTTTGGGGGCAGCCCAGGGCCAGAAACACCGCAATCTCCGCACCCACGCTTTTGTCTAGTTTGGCCTTCCCCTTGCCTATAGTCGGGGGAGAGGTCCCCTTCCACAACTGGGCAAGATTGCTTTTGGCGATAGTGAGGGCCTAGAAGAGTAAATGTTGTTTATATTTATTGCCCCCTATCTCATCTGTGCTGTGCAGGAGAAAGAGTCATGGGTCATGTGGGAGTTCCCATGATAATACATTACTTTGATACCATGCGCCAAAAGGGTTGCAACGCGGAGCAGCTCCAGACCGTATGCAAAAATGTCCCATCCTCCCTTTCACATCGCAAGCATGTAGGGGATTGAATAACACCCATCCTCCAGAGTCTGGTCTGTGTGTAGAATGCGTGGTGTAAATACTTGAATTGAATAAGGCGGTATCGTGTGGAAACTGTAGCGCCACAAGGGCTGGCAATGGCCTCTGCCCAGTCATCGTCAGTCAGGTCGGGGATATCTTCTTGCCATGCTTGTCTAGTCTTGTCAAGTGTCGTCAGTGTATGGGTCGTCAATGTTGATAGATTTGTCTAATTTTATGTAGGCCTAGATCGCCCATCAACAGACGACCCTCCAGAGGGTGAAATTCCGGTACGGTCTCTAATGCATGAATCAGAGGGGTCAAAGCATGGCGGAATTGAAGATATTTATAAAACGGAGTCTTATGGAGCTGAAAATCTACTTGCAGTAGCTGGAAAGATTTCAAAGTAGTGCCTCGCATTACATCTTCTAGGGTCGATATCCCCACCAAATCCCACCCACGGAATCCACGCAGAGGGTGGCGATAATTTTTGAACTTTTAAGTACACATTTTAGCTGCGATACCGACCTTTTGCTTGGATACCATTTTAAAATCGTAATATGGTGTGGCTTAGATATAAACTTTAGGATTTGAACATGGAAAAATGTGCTGCCTCGCACGACATTCCATTTAAAGAAATGGGGTGACCCTGTGTCCCTCAGAACCTGGGTATGTGTAATATATAAAGAAGTGGTTCTGTCGGTTAGGTGTCAATTGCTTTGTACTGGTGAAATCACTGTAGTCACAACATTTGATTTTTTGTAAAGTAACTATGGTTTACATTGAAGGTTCAACTTCCCTACTGGAGAACCAAAACTGTATTGTTTTAACACACCACGAACAGTTATATTTTAGTCCAAAAAATATTTTGTATTGTACATGAATTACTGAACATGGCTGTCAATAAAACAATACAAAGTAGAACAATAAAGTGATTAAAGTGCAAGAAGGGACTTAGTGGTGATATGTGAAAATTGTGCTATACATATATTATACAAATAGGTAACATTTAGGATCAACAATAGTGATGTAATACTGTCCAATGTTCTTAATGCATGAATACACGGCCAAGGAATGACTTTGTGTGATTCATGTAAAATACAAAATATTTTTTGGACTAAAATATAGCTGTCTTTGTGGGGTGTTAAAACAATACAGTTTTGGTTCTCCAGTAGGGACGTTGAACCTTCAATATAAGCCATAGTTACTTTACGAAAAATCAAATGTTGTGAATACAGTGATTTCACAAGTACAAAGCAATTGACACCTTCCTGACAGAACCACTTCTTTATATATTATGCCTCGCACGACATTGGCATGAGCCAGGGCCCGCATCTCCATAATTTCAAATTTCATGGTACAATTCTGAATATGGCCTGTGAAAGCAAATGAGAAATGAAAATACTAAATCTTTACTCTCAGGAAAAGTACAACCCTATAAACCGATGTCCAAAGCATTCATGACTGGAACTCATTGGGGTAATAACCAAAGATCAACTAATAATTGATCTAGGTTCTGCCCTGTGTGGTACAAATGAACTGATGTTAAATATTTTATTTCTACTGTAGTTAGAGTTAATCTATTCGAATATGTACATAACCCGGCTCCACAGAATCAGAAAAAATAAGTATTAACATATACTGCATAAAGCTGACAGGTATAATATTACTCAGATTTCAATACATAATAATTAATTGTCTTTATGTACACACATCTTAGTGTTCTACCATGCACAGTTCTCAATGTATGACTAACACAGATTCTACAGAATTACAAGTACAAAAGCAATGCTGAAAGGCATATTTTAGGGAGGCAGGAGTTTGATACATTACATTTGAGATATTATTCATTTTAAAATAGTTCAAGTACCTGATACGAAATCACAGCCTATTATTGCAATGAAGTTATGTTTGCAATTCCACAGTCAATACTAAGAGCAGATATCCATAGAAATGTAAGGGATATCCACTACATAAATTGGTACCCCAGGTAGAGATGGAATTCAAATTCTCCAATCAGAACAAAATGAAAACAGAAAACTTCCATACAAAACTAGAATTAGAATATATATTCCTAAGAATTTGATTTCATTTTTTTTGTTTTATATAGCACAAACTCGACCCAAAGGTATCAGAGCGCTTTACATGAGCACTGGTTGCGTTACAGACGGACACTTTTATTTTGTTAGGCACGATGGACCACATTTGACCATGACAAATTCAAATTTGTATGACAATTCTAACATTCATATATAGAACAAATTGCATGTTAGACTATTACAAATGGTATGACAACTGCCTGAAAATCAACATGATAAATTGTAACTCCTGGTGCATGACCACGTCACTAAGGTTATCAGCTCCGGCAGAGCAGCCTGCTACCCATCAGCACAGAGCTTCAGCTCCTCATCAGGGATAATAAGCGCTATATAAAAACTCTTACAATATCATCTGTAGCTAATTCTTAACATGTGCATCATCCCCTAGATGGCCAAACTAGTTATTTATAAGGGGGCATAACTCATTCAAAGGGGAGAAAGACTTGTATGAGCCCTGATTGTATTTTCCTTTAAATTGTAGGTATTACCTAACTGAAATTCATTTTATTTGGACTGAATTGTCTGTAAGTTGGTTGTTTATTTCTGGAGTTTTTGTGGCATAGATGTGTTTGCCCTTAATTTTCAGAGAGTAGCCTCGCCCGCAACTTGCCACCAGACAGCAAATACCTTCTCCTGGAGCTTTTTACCTCTTTGTGCCAGGTAGGTAAGTATGAGGGAAGGAAGAAAGGGATGAAGGAGAAGGGATGGTAGGAAGGGAAGGAAATACAGACAGAAGGATGTAAAGAAGAAATATTTTTTTTTTTAAAAGGAGCGAAGAAAGGAAGAAATGGATGGAGGAGATAGAAGGGAAGGAAGAAAGGACGGGATAAGGGATGGGGGAAGAATGAACACTAGAAGGTCTGTTTCGCTTTCATTTGGGTGGACGTGCAGACTTTATAACCCTTCTCCTGAAAAACAAAATTGAGGCACTGAGGAAAGAGTCTCAGCCTCAGGTGAGGTGGCCGGATACAACAGGCCTACATGTACAAGGAGCCAAGACAGGGAAATTAATCACCGTAGTTTGATCTTCTCTCATAATGAGGATAGATGTGAGTGGTCTGTGCCCCCAGAAGGGCGGATAGGTTGATCTCCCTAAAGGACGTGAGGGGGTCATGTTCCTTAAAATTATGGACTATTTCCTGGTTTACCATTCTTAAACCATTGGGGAGGAGGCTGTTCAGACACCAGGATGGAGTTTAATTTACATGGCATAGTCCCCTGGTTTAGTAAAGCTGGGCTTTTTACAATGTGGAAATGTGGATTTTCCTGATCAGTTATGTCCCCTATCTTGGACCCCAACGGTTCTATGTGCATGTCACAAGTACATGTATGTTCCCTCCAGTTCCAGTTCCCAAGACGCAAACATATGTGCGTCCACCGTCAACATGTTCTCTGTCAGATCCGCCATCAATGGGCTGGATATTCGATTCCTAAGTATGAAAGGCCACCGACTTTATATGGCTAAGTTACTCCATTTTTACAGTTCAGGCAAGTAGGCCCGATTCCGTCCTCAAAGCCTTTCCCTGCTCTCTGCCTCTGACAGCTTCAGCTTGAGCTCGCATCTGTATCCATGAACTTTGTCCTACTCCCTGTGCAGCTAACGGTGCCTGCCTCGGCCAGTTTCGCCTGCCTGCCAAGAAGCTGTATTTCACCTTCGAATTATCTACTTTGCTCTTCAGCCGATGCATTCCTGTCTAGTGATTTAGGTAAACATCTCCTTTAGCTCACAAGCAAAGGACTCGGCCTTTCCGTTCTCCTGCAAGTAATTCATAGCCCTGTTGCCATGGAAAGTTTTCTGCCCCTCGCATCTCATATAGGCACTTAGACGCTTGTACACACACACACAGTCAGTATAGAATAGATTCTGCCCGAGAGTCCTTCCTTGTGGATAACATAGTTCTCTAAACATAGGATGTTAGATATGATTTGGGATTAGGTTGACTTGACCCCCCAGACTTCTCGTCTCCACATGTAGAGCTAAATGTCAAGTTCCCTTCACCCCCTAGTTGCACGTCAATCACACGTCATGCTGCTGCGCGCGCATCTATGTTAAGTATTATCTTATAGATCCACCTATGTATGATAATCAGAGCCAATCATGTTTCTTTTTGCTCCTTATTACGCCTAGTTTCGATTACATACTTACTATGTCATTTCTCTTATCAATTGTTACGCCTCTTCTACATTCGTTTCATTGTAATGTATGACCTATAAAAGTTACTTCTTGTCAATAAAGTATTGTACTTCACTTCCTGAACCCTCGTGGTGACGGAACCTGAAGGCCGCCACTCGAGTCGGCCATTTTGGAATAAAGCCCATTCAGAAAACCTCTTATACCACGGATTCTGCCTCTTATTATTCTGAGCTATTTTACTTTATTTTAGATTCCGTATGAAATTCAGTCTAGGTAAAAGAATATTTACCACATAATGGCGCCCGAACAGGGACACTTTCTCATCTCACGCGCCGGCGGTGCGTTGCAGGCCCGGTCTCCTGCCACAGCTGGACGGACCATAACGCGTACCAGCAGGATTTCCTGTAGCTCCCTCCGGTCAAGCGGGGGCGACTGAGGCTGCGATCAACCCAGACGAGGCGGTGAGAAGTGCGAAGTATCCCGACCAGAGCCTAGCTGAGAGAGCAAGATCCGAGGTATACAGAGGCCCACCAGGTTTTCGAAGTCCCGATGTCCAGAGGGTCCACTATCCGCAGTCATCAAGTCCCGTCCATTCTCTGAGG
This sequence comes from Triturus cristatus, assembly GCF_964204655.1. Lineage (NCBI taxonomy): Eukaryota > Metazoa > Chordata > Amphibia > Caudata > Salamandridae > Triturus > Triturus cristatus. The sequence goes on from NC_140592.1 coordinate 748,589,132, forward strand.
CCTTCCGTTTCAAGGAGCTACTCGGTGAGTACCGTCGCCGGGGAGGCGTGTTGACGCGCACATAGGTTGTGCCGGTCAAGACGGATTTGGGTACACAAATCCGGTCTGCACTGTTTAGCAGTGTATATGTACTGTTTAGCAGTATATCAAGTATTCCGAAGTATTCAGTTATTGTCAAGAATTCAGCTTGGTGATTAGTTATACAGACTGTCATCATTGTCGGTCATTTTTTTTAAAATGGTTAATGTTTAAATGTTTAAAGTGTTCAAATGTTTTGCATATTGTGGTATGAATGATTGTTCATTGTTCACTGTCCATTATTGTGTTTTTTTTCGTATTAAGTGAGTTCAAGAGTAAGTATCAGATCAGTTGTCAATATGCCGCTCTTCTCGAAGTTAAGACAGATCACTACCAGAAAAGGGGTGCTTGAAGAAGCAGTTCCTATTCCTCCTAGGGACACTCCAGGGCATTTTATGTATCACAAGCATGGCTTAGATGCCATATTATTTCTTGATTTATGGGTAGACTATACCAAGGGATTGCAGGAAAGTCAAAGGTGGCCCGCAGCGGGAACCTGGGATGCAGGGTGCATCATGAAAGTGGAGGAAGAGTTATGGAAAAGAAAAGTCAGACAGTCACAGAAAGACGCTGTTGAGTTATGGCGTAAAGAATCTCATAGACGTACAGAAAAAGCACGTAGACAAGAAGAGAGGAGTAAAGAAAGTTCAAAGGAAGTTCAAGAAAATCTATTAATTGAGGAAGGTATCCGAGTGAAATCAGAACAAATAGATAGACAAAGAAATGCTCTTATGAATGGTATGTATCCTCTTCTAGCCGAAGGATTACCTAAGGCTACTCCAGAGATACCAAAAGACTTGCCACCCCCATTATTCCCAATTAAGGTACATCCTAAAGGGCATCCCAGAACCGCAGAAGATGTTTTTCTTTCCTCATATCTAGATGACGCAGCTCCCGAGTATGCTAACCCCGCACCACATAGACCGTCTGGCGGAGGGGTTCAACGTCAGGATCAGGTATCTGTCCCCGTGCAACAGCAAGTCCCGACACAAGCTCCGGCAAGCACATCTGTTTAATCTGTCCCCGCAATCGATTCTACAGTGGTATCGACACCTATAGTTGCTGTGTCACGTTCGACGAATCCATTCACCCCCGACACCCCAGATGGGGCCACGGGAGGTGCTAGCAATACTTTTACGCCACCTAGAATAAATAAACTTGTTTTTCAAGAGTCAACGCATTCACGTACACCCAAATTCGTAAGTGAACGTGCGCTTAAGGAACTCCTTATAGATTGTAGATATGACCCGGTGGTCGGTAAAGAGGACGAAATGGTCCTGGCATCATTACGTATTAGACGAGCCGCAGAGTATTTAGCGAGGTTACCAGGAATGACTACGCATCTAGATAAAATATATCATTTTGTTCAAACAGGGCGAGATCCAGAATGTATTAACAGAGCTATGGAATTCCAGAAAGTAGAGATACAGGGGGAACTGTTACGTTTCCTCATAAACTGTGTGATCAGAAATCAAGACCGTCCGGGGGTAGACCCGAATGCAATGCTTATTCTTACAAGATGGAGCCAGAATATATCAGAAGGGAGACACGATAAGAAAAACTGTATAATAGCCATGTGCCGAAAAATCCGTAGAGAAATAGAACATATTCATGAAGAAAGATTGGAAACAGACGAGTTCGAGCAAGATGAAGTGTCCGAATCAGGGAATTCCGCAAGACAGTCAGAGACCATAGCCTACGTAGGCAGAGGAAGATCCTGTGATAATACTAGATGTTTTTCTGATCCCATACACTCTGCATGTCCAAATAATAGCAGAACGTATCTGACGCCTGTAATAAATCTGAAATCTCCTGAACATTTGTTTCAAGCCGCAGATAAAATACTACGAGAACGAAGGGGTTACCACCTCCTCGACTCCATGGATGAGCAAGAATTAGCCAGATCAGCCGTTCACTGGATTGACAGTCCTGAAAAATACGGTGATGAGACCGTAGCACACACGTTTTTTAACCTCAGTGCAGATGAACAACGTTTAGCTGGAATCTATATGATTCAGCAACTCCTTATATTATATAAGAGCCAACATGCTGACCCTGGTCCTTTACCTGATATATTAACGGAACTACTCGCGAACAGATGGAGAGGTTCTAGTAACAAGTTAATTAAAGAAATATTAGTGTCACGTAAACAGTATGTCCTTTTTGTAAGTCCAGATTCTTTCTCGCTGCCCCGCAAAGAAAGAACGCCGTATTATATGGATAGACAAAATCCCTTACGAGAAGTGCACCCAATAAAAGGCGAAGACAATCAGTTTCACCGTGTATTTGTATACACACCCATATCAAAAATTGAATTGTTAGAAATGAAGAAAGTAGTACCCAGTCATGACAAAGACCCAGCGGGTTTCCACCGAGAAATTAAGGACATGTTACTGATGGGAGAATATACCTATCCTGATATTATGACGATATTAAAGGTGCTCTTACCTGCTGGCATTTATGAAAAACTGAAAGAAAAAGAGTGGGAAGTGGGAGACCAAAAGATAGATTGGACAGCATTAGAAACGGAAGAAAAAGCCCGAACTGCAGGTTCAGGGCTCGGGGATAAAGTCAAAGCATTGCCAGGTTTACTAGTACAAGTACTGCCACGTTTATTAACTACGAAAAAGGAAGATTGGGGTGCAATCACGGCCTGTAAACAAAAGCATGATGAAGACACAAGTGATTATTATGCCCGATTTGAAAAATGTTTTGGAATAAATAGTGGTATAAAAACAAGTAGTGAGTCGTATCCACATTTATTTGTGACAAAATTAGTAGAAAATGCATTACCTCCAGTAAAGAATAGAATATTGAAATTCGAGAGTACCTGGCAAAGTAACACTCCGTCACAAATGCTACAAATGTTACAGTATCATCACAATAGAATTAGAGATGAACAAGAGCACGAACAAAGACGCATGAAAGATACAAAAATGAAAATGCTAGTGTCTCAGACAGTACCAGCTGAAGGACATAAAAAGGGTATGACACATTCCGATTCAGTAGGACCGGTAAAAGGGACATGCAATTATTGCAAAAAGCCAGGTCATTACGTACACGATTGTCCAGTTTTAAAACATAATATCGCCATAGGTAAAACACAAGAAAGATCACGGCCACTCAGACAAGATCAGAATGAACAAGGAGCTATGCCACATTCCCAGGCCATGCCAGCCGCACAACAGCCAATACAGTTTGTGCCAGCTGCACCACCGTTGCCTGCTGCTGCCACACAGACCACAACACGACAAATGTATCAGACTGCACAGTATGAATATCCTGAGTATCAGCGTTACGCATGAACCAGCCTAGAGAGGGAAGTTGACTTACCCCTTATCGAGATTCCTGTAGATCAAGAAGGACCTTATGTACATAGTGAATTATTAGGTCAAGATAGAAAATTCTTACTCGACACAGGGGCAAGTCGAACAACTATAAAACGTAGTGAAGTTCCAGGGGCACCCCTCTCAGGCTCTCAGAATATCTCCCTTGGTTTTTCAGGAAAACCTATTGTTAATGAAGTATCACAGCCTCTTCCACTTACGATAGGACCTTTGACCCGAACTACAGATTTATTGCTTACTAAATCATGCCCAGAAAACCTGTTAGGAATAAAAACACTGAAAGCTCTAGGAGCTATAATATGTTGTTCTCCGGAAGGAGTAAGGTTGTTTTTACGTGATTTTAAAGGTCACTATGTGTCTAGAGACATGGATCCCCGACTACAGACTTTACCCGCGCATCTATGGGCACAAGGCCCTACTGATGTTGGTTGCATGAACATTACACCATACCGAGTCACATTGAAAGCAGGAGTGGTACTACCACGAATGCGACAATACAAGTTACCGCAAGATGCTGTAGTGGCTTTGCTGAAAATCATTGATGAGCTAATTGTCCAAGGAGTAGTTGTAGAAACAGACTCCAATGTATGTAATTCACCGATAATTCCGATTCTTAAACGAACTGATCCTACTGCTCCGCCAGTATACCGATTGGTTATTGATTTGCGTGAACTAAACAAGTGCATTGTGCCACAATTTCCTGTGGTCCCCGATATATCATCATTATTGACAGCAATTGATTCCGAAGCAACATTCTTTACTGTAATTGATCTCAAGAATGCCTTTTTCAGCGTCCCAATAGATCCGGAAAGCCAATATTTGTTCGGATTCAGTTTAAATGGGCGCAGCTTTAAATTCTCACGCGCTCCCCAAGGATTCACAGAAAGCCCCAGCATCTACAGCCAAGCACTGAAACGAGAACTTGACAGTATCCACATGCCAGTCAATACTGCACTGCTTCAATATGTCGATGATCTGCTGATCACCGCGAGAAGCGAACGCGAATGTGAAAAGGCTTCTCTGACAGTTTTACATTTTCTAGCCGACAAAGGGCACAAGGTGTCTCCTTCTAAGCTGCAATTCTGTGTCCAGCGAGTTATTTATCTTGGTCACTCGCTGTCCAAGGAGGGAAGGCAGCTTACACCAGATCGCATCCAGTTAATTGCTAACATGTCAATACCCCAGACACAAAAGGAGGTGCGGGCTTTCATAGGCCTTACTTCATATTGTAGGCAGTGGATCCCTCAGTACGCATTTCTAGCAAAACCACTCATTCAGTTAACCACACAGGAGGCAGCCACATCGACTGTCCTCCCTTGGACTCAGGAACATACACAAGCTTTTGAAAGCTTAAAGAAAGCTTTATGTCAAGCACCTGTTTTAGCAACACCATGTTATAGCAAACATTTTACACTCTTTGTTACAGAACGCGAAGGTACTGCCTTGTCAGTACTCACTCAGGAACAAGCAGGATCACGCAAGCCATGTGCTTATTTTTCCAGTACATTAGATCCCGTAGCTCAGGCTTTGCCTGCGTGCCTAAAATCAGTGGCAGCAACAGCTTTAGCAATCAGACAAAGCGATGCCATAGTGTTAGGACATCCATTGACAGTACAAGTACCACATGCAGTAGAAGTTCTTGTGAACCGAACGCAAACACAACACTTGACCATAGCAAGACTTACCGGTTATGAACTGACATTGTTTCAGCCACACATAGAGATCCGACGTTGTAATACATTGAATCCTGCTACATTGTTACCTGTAATTGGAACAGACCCACTAGCTCATGATTGTGTTGAAATTATTGAAATAAAGACGAAACCTAGACAAGACTTGACAGACGTTCCATTGTTAGATCCAGACCTGACGTTGTATGTAGATGGATCGTGCATGAGAACAAGTACAGGAGATTTAGTGGCCGCGTATGCAGTCACAACAGACACTGAGGTTATTGAGACAAACTGTATAGATACTTTGTCAGCCCAAGCAGCAGAACTTATTGCTCTAACACAAGTCTGTATTCAAGCCACAAATAAGAAAGTTAATGTATACACTGACTCACGTTATGCATTCGGAGTTGTACACGACTTCGGCGTGCTGTGGCGAGAGAGAGGTTATTTAACCTCCCATGGTGCCCACATTCAGCACGGATCCCTCATTCATGCCTTATTAGATGCAATACATCTACCCACTGCTATATCGATTATGAAATGTAAAGCACACACGAAGGTTACTGATATCATTTCTCAAGGTAATGATCTAGCTGACAGAACAGCTAAACAGACTGCTCAGACTCGCACATCAGACATGACAAAGCCAATAGTTCAGACACCAACACAGTGTATGACAATTAAGGATCCCGCACTTGACGTAATTGACATACAGACACATGCTACTGCAGAAGAATTAAAGAAATGGACTGAACTAGGAGGGATCCAGACAGATCAGGGATGGATGACGAAGGAGAAATCTGTATGGTTTCTTCCTGACTCTATGGTCCAAGCCATTATAGCTACAATTCACAGTCCGGCGCATTTAGGGGAGAAAGCTATGCTAGATAGCATTCAACACATTTGGTTCAATAAACATTTACGAGCAGCAGCTAAACAAAAAGTTCGTACCTGTATGATATGTTGTCAGTTCAACCCAGGAAAAAGTGTGCCCGTAGAACAGGGTGGATTTCAGACTCCTGATCATCCTTTTGAAGTGCTCCAAATGGATTATATCCAGATGGAACGATGTCGAGGATTCAAATATGTTCTTGTAGTTGTCTGCGCTCTCTCCCGATGGACTGAGGCGTACCCAGTATCAGATTACACGGCCCCGACTACTGCCAAACAGTTAGTTCGAGAATTCTTCCCACGGTACGGTTTACCACGTGTTGTATATTCAGATAACGGCCAGCCTTTCTCATCCGAATTAATGAAACATGTCTCACTTTTGTTGGGATATCAGTGGAAATTCCACTGTGTCCGACACCCCGAGGCAGCAGGTCTCGTGGAACGACATAATCAAATTTTGAAAATCAGATTGTCTAAAATATGTAAGGAGAAAGGTGTTGACTGGATAGTAGCCTTACCAGTTGCACTATTTTACATAAGAATGGTAGCACACTCTCGAACAGGGCTATCCCCGTATGAGGTGATCTTCGGAAGACCACCAAATATGTGGGGGACGCCTATACCACGTAAAATAACTGATGTTAATTGTAATATGCTGACAGATTACTTGGCTTCCTTGATGTCTGCACTACAATCTTGTCGTTCACAGGTAGCTGCAGCCTTTCCTGACAACACTGAGGTGAAACCCCATGACGTTGCTCCGGGTGATCTGGTGTTTGTGAGGAATTTCGATCGAAAGACCCTGTTGGAGCCCAGGTGGAAAGCACCGAAGCTAGTCCTGCTGACCACAAGAACAGCCGTGAAAGTTGAGGGCCGCAAGGGCTGGATACATTCCAGCCACATCAAGAAATTTCATGGACTATCCTCGGATATAGACACTGTGCCCTGCACTCCCTCACAGACTGATTCAAAACTTCCCTTTGTTGAGCAAAATGACTCTCAGAACTATAAATTAAAGCTTAGGCCCAAACAGTCGAGCAATTTGATTGTTTAAGTCCTCTCCAAGGTGAAGCGGTTGAATTGTCTCTGACATGTATCCCTTGGACCTGAGTAGAGAAAATACCCGAGAAATGTTGAAACGACAGGCGTATTGTAAATCACTGCGTAGCTACTGTATAAGGACATTATTAATTCTGTTTTTATTGAGTCTTTTAATAATTATTACGAGTGTGATTTTGCACATATATCATCCTATTTCTAGACATGTTTATAATGTTGCTGCTGAACATTCTTTTAGTGACCTACCGCCACATGAATTATCTTATAGACTTGCGCTGCGCAATAACACTTTCATTAGTATGTTACATCATTCCCATCAGACTAGTAATGCCACCAATTGTTGGGTGTGTGGCCGACTCCCTCCCTATCAGAATAACAAAGGAGTTCTGCCTTTCTTTCCACATCCGTTCACACACAATGGCTCCTGTGGAGCATGGTTTAGTTTACTAAATTCCATAGACCCAGACACAGCAGTTTATCAACAACATTGGATATGGGGAAATCTGAATCTAGTTTTATTCAAAGTCTGTCACCCTAATAAGGAGGGTCACCCCAGTAGAACAGGAACTGATCTAGAAAATGAAGTGTATAAATTAGGTAATTTTACACCTAATCTTATGATTCTGAATGTCAAATCCGAAGTTGAACTAATTCTACCCACTATGTCAGTATTTTCAGTTAAAGGTGAATTATGCGTAAGAAAAGTTGGTTCCATACATATGGGCCATAGCAAATGCGTTACTACAGTAGAATATAGTGATCAAGGTAAATCCTCATTTAGAGCTTCCCGCCATTCTTACTTTATATGTGGTCAGACGGCATATATGCGTCTGCCTCTAGATTGGGATGGTACCTGTTATATAGCATTCCTTTTGCCACCTGTTTTCCTAGCCCCTCCTGATTATTATCGAAATGTTCATTTAGTACACAATAGAGAGCGAAGAGATCTCCCAGTTGTCGATTATACTGAGACGGCATGGGACAAGTATGTAGATTTCAATAAAGGTATCTTTCCCTATATAGGTACAATATCAAATAGTAAGCTGATACGTAGACTAACCAAGACTCTTGAAGCTGTAGTAAACGAGACTATAGCCGCCCTAGGCAATCTGACAGAGGAACAATCAGTGATGAGAATTGTTGTTCTCCAGAATCGTCTTGTCCTTGACGTCATCCTGGCCGATAGGGGCGGAGCTTGCAGGGTCATCGGATCCAGCTGCTGCATATTCATACCAGAAAATTCGCCATCTGTATATAAAGCTATAACACGCCTTCATAAGATTGTGAGCCAGATACACGAGAATCCAGGCACTTGGACGTGGTCCGGGTGGTTTTGGAGTGTGATATCAGCCTGGGGATGGAGAGTTCTATCCTTCCTAGGTATTGGCCTTCTTATGCTCTTCAGTTGTTGTTTATGCCTGCAATGTGGACCAGCGATTTGTGGTCTGTGTGCCACATCGTGCATTCCATATCAAGGTTTTCGTTCAAAATGCCGGAAGAAGAAGGAAGAAGAAATGATGCTCCATGAGCAAATCGATGGAATAATGAAGATTGATATCTCTTGAAGGGCAAGTAGGGGACAAGGAGGGAATGTGGAAATGTGGATTTTCCTGATCAGTTATGTCCCCTATCTTGGACCCCAACGGTTCTATGTGCATGTCACAAGTACATGTATGTTCCCTCCAGTTCCAGTTCCCAAGACGCAAACATATGTGCGTCCACCGTCAACATGTTCTCTGTCAGATCCGCCATCAATGGGCTGGATATTCGATTCCTAAGTATGAAAGGCCACCGACTTTATATGGCTAAGTTACTCCATTTTTACAGTTCAGGCAAGTAGGCCCGATTCCGTCCTCAAAGCCTTTCCCTGCTCTCTGCCTCTGACAGCTTCAGCTTGAGCTCGCATCTGTATCCATGAACTTTGTCCTACTCCCTGTGCAGCTAACGGTGCCTGCCTCGGCCAGTTTCGCCTGCCTGCCAAGAAGCTGTATTTCACCTTCGAATTATCTACTTTGCTCTTCAGCCGATGCATTCCTGTCTAGTGATTTAGGTAAACATCTCCTTTAGCTCACAAGCAAAGGACTCGGCCTTTCCGTTCTCCTGCAAGTAATTCATAGCCCTGTTGCCATGGAAAGTTTTCTGCCCCTCGCATCTCATATAGGCACTTAGACGCTTGTACACACACACACAGTCAGTATAGAATAGATTCTGCCCGAGAGTCCTTCCTTGTGGATAACATAGTTCTCTAAACATAGGATGTTAGATATGATTTGGGATTAGGTTGACTTGACCCCCCAGACTTCTCGTCTCCACATGTAGAGCTAAATGTCAAGTTCCCTTCACCCCCTAGTTGCACGTCAATCACACGTCATGCTGCTGCGCGCGCATCTATGTTAAGTATTATCTTATAGATCCACCTATGTATGATAATCAGAGCCAATCATGTTTCTTTTTGCTCCTTATTACGCCTAGTTTCGATTACATACTTACTATGTCATTTCTCTTATCAATTGTTACGCCTCTTCTACATTCGTTTCATTGTAATGTATGACCTATAAAAGTTACTTCTTGTCAATAAAGTATTGTACTTCACTTCCTGAACCCTCGTGGTGACGGAACCTGAAGGCCGCCACTCGAGTCGGCCATTTTGGAATAAAGCCCATTCAGAAAACCTCTTATACCACGGATTCTGCCTCTTATTATTCTGAGCTATTTTACTTTATTTTAGATTCCGTATGAAATTCAGTCTAGGTAAAAGAATATTTACCACAACATGAGAAACTTGTTGAAGTAGAACTTGAGAATAATATTTTGTGGAGACTTGGGTTAAGTGATGGTTCAGACAATGCCCTGGAAGAGAAAGACAGCGGCTGGACCACATGGAGGTAGTTTGTCTTGGTAGTGCACACAGCAGGCTTAAGTTACATGGCCACCTTGCAATTTCAAGCTCAGAATGAAAACAGAGGGAGGAAATTTGGGGATTAGCAATAGGTACTTTTCAGAGGTTTTAGGTTAATCTATAGTGGACTTTACCTTTATCAACTGGTTATCACAGATACGGGTGAGGTGGCTTGAATTGATGCCCTCACATAAAACCGACCATCGTCCGCCGCTACTGTGTCTGAGTTGGTTTGCAGATGCGTAGCACGGTTCAAACCACGAACAATACAGAAGAACTTGACTAAGTATGCCTCGGGAGACTTCCACGAGACGGTCAATGAGTATGCTGAATACAATGATATCTCGCATTGCTCATAATTATGAGTATGTTGTTAAAATTACATCTGTAGCTCACATGCGGATAACTGACATAATTAGTGATACTGAAGGCATTTTTGTTACCAACAAGTAGTTGATGCCTGTGGAAAACCCAGTGGGGAATGCTCCTAAATAAGGGAGATGAGGGGAGGGGAAGGGACAGGATGAATGAATTCCTAAGCACTGATAGGGCACTTCAGGGAGGAAGCTAGCTCACACTTCTGATTCTGCGGGCTGCACTGTGCTGAGGCGCTATACACAATGACAACGAGAAAAGTCTGACTCTCACGGGGCACTGCTAGATGCGGCTGGCAGTGTGGGGCTCACATATCACTGATGGGGCACTTCACGGAGGGGGCTCGTTCTGCTGAGACCTAAAACAAAGCGCTATGGTGGCTCCCTAATGGGAAATACAGCTCTGAGGGGGGCACCATTCGGCAGGTGCCCTCATGGCTGGTGTTCTGCAGCACAGACAGGGCACTGCCGGGGGTAACAGAGAGACCACATTGTTTCAGAGAACAACGCACACAGCTCGTGAGGTGGGGGAAAGAGGATTAACCGAGAAGAAATGAGAAATATGTGCCATAATCTGTCTAATCCTGTAATGAGGGCGGGGGATTTCACCTCTCCCTGCTTGCAGCTCTCTCTGAGAATCAGACACAGATCAGTGCGAGCTCTTGGAGCCCCCTCCCCCCCCCCCATACACACTCAGTGTCTCGATCACATAAAATACCCATAGAATTAGCTGTCGTGCTCATTAAATCATCGACTGGGCGGCCCAAGCCTTAAATCTTTCTCCTTCTGACGCCGAGGCGGTACGTACAACGAGCGTGATGCTCGCGCACAGAGTTCTGGGGCGGGGCTGGAGGTTTGCAGGGAGATACGTCCCTCTGCCGGAGCTCCCTGAGGGTTTGATATCTCTTTCCAGTGCGGAGAACTCTTGAGGGTGAGTTAGTTACCTCTGCTCAGTAGGTAATTAAAATCTGTCTCTGAAACTTCGGTGTATACAGTGCATTAAAAACTGTCAGTGGCGGCTCGCAGAGGGAGTGGGGGCGGGGGAGGGCGCACGATGGGGGTGGGGGGGGGGGAGGCTGTGATGCTGTACTCAAAGGAGGCAGGATGAGTGAGATTTGGGGCAAGGTCAAAGTCGTGGGTAAAAATCCAAAATATTCTGTAACGTTTTTGGTCTTTCACCTTCAGGTAACTACATATAAGGCATAGCGTAAATGAAAAAAAAAAAGCAAGTTGAGAGATGCGCTATCGCACATTATGAAACCTCTATTAGTTCATGCAATACAGAGGTCTGTGTCTGTAACCAGAGGGCTGCAGAACTGAATCCTGGTTGGTGCAGTGGAGAATAGTGACTTGTGTATGTTTGGTGCAACAAGGTCCAAGTCTGTGACAGAAAGCACTGTGAATATGTAAGTTATGTTATACTTGCATTACACACGAAAAAGTAAGCTGATACAAAATGGGCAAAAAGGTATACGTGCTTCAGAAATACATATTTTAGTACTACAGAGACAGTACATAGTGCAATCATTTGATAACTCAATTAAAGGCAGACATTTCACAGCTTGCAAAGCAAAACCAAAGGGAATGATGGACGGAGTGGTTGAACATTGCAAGCACTTACCCCCAGTCAACTGATCTGGCTTTAATCCATCATCATTCTTTAGCTCACTCTGCCACCCCAGTTCAGACATGGCCATATGCAAATCAGTCTGACCCTGTGCCTGATGGGGACAGTCCAGCCCGAACTGCCAAGCCATGTCTTCCTTGGACCGGAAACAAGCATCCTGGGACCGGTTTCGGGTTCATAACCCTCATCAGCCAGGCTATCTTGAATCCAGTGGCAAAGTGAGCAAGGGACCCACGTCTGGGCTTACCCTGCCAACTTAGGGCGAACAAGGCAAAACCAAAGGGAATGATGGACGGAGTGGTTGAACATTGCAAGCATTCACCCCCAGTCAACTGATCTGGCTTTAATCCATCATCATTCTTTAGCTCACTCTGCCACCCCAGTTCAGACATGGCCATATGCAAATCAGTCTGACCCTGTGCTTCATGGGAACAGTCCAGCCCGAACTGCCAAGCCATGTCTTCCTTGGATCGGAAACAAGCATCCTGGGACCGGTTTCGGGTTCATAACCCTCATCAGCCAGGCTATCTTGAATCCAGTGGCAAAGTGAGCAAGGGACCCACGTCTGGGCATACCCTGCCAATTTAGGGCGAACAAAGCAAAACCAAAGGGAATGATGGATGGAGTGTTGAACATTGCAAGCACTCATCCCCAGTCAACTGATCTGGGTTTAATCCATCATCATTCTTTAGCTCACTCTGCCACCCCAGTTCAGACATGGCCATATGCAAATCAGTCTGACCCTGTGCCTCATGGGGACAGTCCAGCCCGAACTGCCAAGCCATGTCTGCCTTGGACCGGAAACAAGCATCCTGGGACCGGTTTCGGGTTCATAACCCTCATCAGCCAGGCTATCTTGAATCCAGCGGCAAAGTGAGCAAGGGACCCACGTCTGGGTATACCCTGCCAACTTAGGGCGAACAAAGCAAAACCAAAAGGAATGATGGACGGAGTGTTGAACAATGCAAGCACTCACCCCCAGTCAACTGATCTGGGTTTAATCCATCATCATTCTTTAGCTCACTCTGCCACCCCAGTTCAGACATGGCCATATGCAAATCAGTCTGACCCTGTGCCTCATGGGGACAGTCCAGCCCGAACTGCCAAGCCATGTCTTCCTTGGACCGGAAACAAGCATCCTGGCCTGTTAATTGGAGGATGGGTCTGTGAAGTACGCCTGTTGGATTTAGAGGTGGACGAGCCAACAAATTAACAGAGAGAGCAGAGGTAAGCCAAGGGTCCAGCCTAGCTTTAAGAGCCCATGCATGAGCCGAGATTTGAAAATAGTTGGCGTCGAAATCAAGCAACAAACATTAAGTGAAAATATGATAGTCTATTTAAAATTAAAAAAGGTATTTCTTTAACACACAGAAGTGTCTTACCTTAATAAAGCAGATTATTTTTGTACGGCACACACCCTGAACTTGCATATTGGAAGTGGCTCTCATATATGATAACAAAGAAAAAGAAGGCTTTGTAAAATAAAATATTTGCCTAGGACCACACAATTTGGTCAAGCGGGAAAGCTAGGACTGGTCCCAAATTCTCTGGTTTCACATTATGCAATTCACCCACTTTATGGCTACCTCTTTCTCTCCTTTTTAACACCTAAGGTTTATGCTTGGATTTTACTTCTTGGCGCATGATGGTAGAGCAAGGGTGGCAGGCAGAAGCCACACTAATGCTCGGCTGGTTTTTGGCTCGAGGTTCCAAGAGTCCTTCAGCGGAGCCATTGCCGGGTCTCTGGCTCAAACAATAAGTGGCTCACCTATCTCAACTTGAAAAGGAGAACTGTTTACGTGAATTTCACAGGCCTGGGGCTCTTGGGCGCGCTGTTCTGGGTGAGGGCATACCTGTATGTGACACGACAGCTCTGATCCATGGACACCTGCACTGGCATCGAAGCTATAGGATTCCTAGGCCCTGACCACGTCATATGTTCAGCCGGAGATGTTAACAAACTTCCCAGCTTGAAAGGCAGGAGGAAGCTGTCGACAGAGATGGCAGGCGGATAGGGCTTCAGCTGGCTCCAGGGTTCTCTACAATCACGTGGCGATCTGACAAAACAAAGCATAACATAAATAACTTTCTCTCAGAGCACGAAAGGAAACAGAGAAGATAGATCATGCAAGACTGGAGAGTGATGAGAGGCGATGGACAAGGTGAGGTAGATGGAGAAAGCAGATTTCCTTCGAAGCCTGTATGCCAATTTCCAATAGTACAGCAGTTTCACAGTAGAGACATGTGCATGTCTAAGCCTAAAAGATATTTGTGATGCCCTAAAGTGTTTCTTAGATGCCCACTGCAGAATGCCAAGGCTTCTCCGTCTTCTTGATTCCTCCTCATGCCTCTTTCTTCAACCACCCCACACTTCCTAGCCCTTTATTTCAGTCTTACAAGTTATTTTCCTCCTAACTTTCCCAATTTGTCATAGCTTTTCTTTCTTTCTCTTCCTTCTTTGACCCTTTTCTGCCTTTCTGTCTCAGATTGAGGGTCAGAGTCTGAGGATGAAACTCAAATGAGAGGCAGCCAGGGCTTAAGTTGAGCAGGTGTTTGCCAGTGCTCAGAACCAGCACTTGATTATCAACCCCTGCACGTATGACAGTCCACCAGATAGTGGTGCTGTTTGTTGATTTTTGAGGTGAGGCCTTCAACTTTCTGTTTAATAATTCAATATACAATACAAATTAATAATACAAGCCGTTCAGGCAATTCTTATATCTATGGGTGGCCTAGAATAGTCGAAACTGTCACACTTGTAAGGGTGTGATGGTTCGTTATTGTGTTAGTATTAGCCTTTTCAGCGCTGGCAGGGGAAATGAGTGGTGCAAGCTGTAGGGGCCTCCTGAGAAGGGCCCTGGCACCTTTTCACAAATCAAGCAGTAGACGCAGGCCCTGCTTGATTTGTGAAAAGGTGCCAGGGCCTGGCATCTTTTGGCATGGTTTACCCTGTCTTTTTGCCTTGGACCTCCTGTTTTTGACTGTGTGCTGAACTTCGTTTTTACTAGTGTTAGGACTCTTGGCACTTTACTAAAGTGCAAGTGCTTTATGCCTAAAATGTGATGGCATTCGGTTTCTCCATGATTGGCATATCTGATTTACTAATAAGTCCGTAGTACAGTTCACTGTGTGCACCCAGGGCATGTAAATCAAATGCTACAAGTGGGCCTGCACCACTGATTGTGCCACTCCCATAAGTAGCTCTACAAACATGTCTCAGGCCTGCCACTTCAGAGGCTGTGTGTGCAGATTTAACTGCAATGTCAACCTGGTAAGTACACCTACTTCCCAGGCCCAAAACTTCCCATTTATTACATGCAAGGCACCCCTAAGGTAGGCCCTACGTGGCCCATTGGCAGGGTGCAGTGTATTTAAAAGGAGGGATACGTGGTTTTAAGTTTTGCATGTCCTGGTAGTGAAAAACTGCTAAATTTGTTTAAACTACAGCAAGGTCTAGCTCTCACATAGGTTAGCATTGGAGCTGCCTTGTAACATTTTAAAAGTGCGTCTTCTACTTAGGGGCTGATAGAAAATTGGAGTTTGGTGTCTCTGGACTCATAATTTAAAAACACATCTTTTAGTGAAGTTGGTTTTTGGAACTGCAGGTCTGAAAATGCCAACTTTATGAAGTTACTAACAAGAAAAAGGGCAACCTAATAAACCCTTGGGTAAATCAAAGTCAATATTTGGTACAAGGGATTTATTTCACAAAAAATCTCATTGATTCAACAAAACAAACTTCTAAAGCCCAAATTAGTGGCTTCTGACAAACAAATTTGCTAAATTAATTATATTCATTCAAGACAAATATATCAACAATAGGAAAAGCAAAACAAAAGCAAAAAATGCAAAACGGGTGTATACTTTTAAATACAGATTTATGTAGAAAACTGTATTACAACAAAGGGTACAAAAATGCAATTCACATAAATACAAAAGTGACTGAGATGGAATTTCTTAACAACAACTATTTTCTCCTGAACACTTTTGTTACAACCCATTTCTCATATTTTCAAATAAGGAAAACATCATTGACAATACAATGAACAATTCCAGAAAGGACATTTACAAATGAAAATGAGTGGGATTGTCAGCCTGTCGGTCTTGTCTTCTGCTAACATCTATAAGACCATCTCCAGCACGAAATGTTCTTATGTGGACTGAAGATCCTTGAACAAAAATTAACAAAAGCATATGCTCAAGACATATGGATGATGATTACCAGAAATGGAGAAATTAATAGCCTCAAAAAATCCAAACATATGTGGTGACAGCTTTCCAATTACCCTTTCTCGCCACATACCTGAAATCACTTAAGGAGAAGAACACCCCTCTATAGTCCTAAGGGTGGTGCCCGGACGGGGGACAATTTTGATTTAATCAGAAGTGTGTCCCTCCGAGTCGGGAGTCCTTCATGGATCGGGTCTCAACGGCACATCGACTTCCAGTGTGACTTCGGAGCTGGTGCTGCTTTTTGACACCGCGCCACTGCCTGCACTGAGGCCATTGACCCCACTCAATACAATGACTGCGATTTGTAACGCAGGCTTCGACGCCACAGCAGCACCTCAGGAGAACCGCCATAGAGGGAGTCCCGAGTACTGTGTCACCGAAGTACGTGGTGCTCGACTCCACCGCCTCACTGGTGGCCCCGTGGTGAGACCTTGACACTGTGAAATGGACGTCACGTGACTTGACTTTCGAAACTTCATCGACCCTGCACCACCAGCAGAACCGAAGCCTCGCCGCATCACCTCCCCTGTGTCTTGCAACGTCCCGAGCACCGTCGTGCCACCAACCTGCATCGACAGTAAGGAACCAACACCACACCAGTAATGCCTCACCTTCCCAGCGCCTCGCAACATCTTTATTTTATCATCATTTCCAAGGTACTGTAACCGGGGTCTGTATGACTCCGAGGCGGGCCCGAGCTTCATCGCAGTCAGCCCGAACTTTGAGATTCAACTCCGTCAAGCACGTCGTTATAGGCCCAGTTGGAGCTATTGTGTTTCTAATTACTATAACTGCATTTAATCTTTGAGAATTCGTCATTGGATTAGTGTATGTTGGATTTTTGTTGTTTTGGTCTTGTTTTAATCAGATAAATTAGCTATTTTTCTTAACTGGTGTGGGTTAGATTTGTGGTGTTTTCACTGTGTGTGTGTGTGTGTGTGTATATATGTGTGTGTGTGTGAGCACAAATACTTTACACCTTTCCTCTCAGGATAAGCCTTACTGTTCTTGCCAAGCTACCAAGGGTGTGAACATGGGTTACTCTGAGGGTGTGACTTACTTACCCTGACTAGAGTGAGGTCCTTGCTTGGACAGTATGGAAACCACTGCCGTCCAGAGATCACAGCAGGAAACCGAAACCTGGGAGATCTGTCTTCCAGGGCTAGTCTAACTTATGTTGTTATATTGTCCGAACTGAAATAGATCCACAGGATATTCTCACCCAGATCGTTCAGAGCCTCAGCATCCAAACATGGATTTGGGTAGAAGGTTGGGAGCAATATCTCTATGTATTAGGAAACTGATTTTCAATATAAGTCAATTAATTTTACAGAGTACCAGTCGTTGAAGTGGCTAGAAACACAAATATATCTTTATGATAAAGTCAGTACTCCTTTTCTACGGCTCTCCCCTATTACTTACCTATTTCATCACGTCACTTTGTGGCATGGCAAGAAAATGTTAAAAACCTGTGTAGTTAGCGTGACTCATGCATGCGCATGTAGTACATGACCAACACCCCCTTTCCCATGCAGATATGCACTCTCACCAGATCCCTCATGAAAAACAAGCCAATTAATGTACTGTTTTTTTTATGGAAGAGGGCTAGCAGGAGGGGATTTGGAATAGAAGAAAGTCTTGGAGTGGGAGCATCTATGTAACCATAAAAATACCCTTTTGCTACTTTTAAAGCCTCTCTACTATCTCCAACCAAAGGACAGATTCTCTTGGGAGAAGATAAATAAGAGAGAGAGAGAGAGAGAGATAAGAAGCACAGGGCAAATTGCCTTTAGCTGGATCCATTTATCAAGACTTCTTGAACATGGAATCTAGAGGACATGTGAAGATCTTAACCCCTCCAGTGCCCATGACGAGCTGGAGTCGTCATGGAGCACAGTGGCGCTGTGCCCATGACGAGTCCAGCTCGTCATGAGGCATTTAAAAATAGCAATTAAAAATAGCCTCGGGAGCTGGGGAAGAGCTTCCCCAGCTCCCGAGGCCCCCCCCCCTTTCACTGTAATGACGATCGGCGCGCACGTCGCGCCAACGTCATTACAGTGAAAGTGAAACTGAAATGAGCCAAGAGGCTCATTTCAGTTTTACTTTCTACGTGCTCAGGGGGCTATCTCAGCCCCCTGAGCACGTAGAAAGACGGGAGAGGTATCGTTGGAAAGGGGAGAATCTCCCCTTTCCAATGGTACCCCTCCCCAGTAGATCCCTGCTTGGGGATCGCCACAGGAGGGCGATCCCCAAGCAGGGATCCACCCACTAGACACCAGGGAGGGGGGAGCGGCCACTTGGGCAAGGGCCTTTGCTCCCCCCTGGTTATTTTGGTGCAATTTAGTCTTTTTGCCCCCCCTGGGGGGCAGATGGGGGCATTAGCCCCCAATCTGCCCCCCCCGGGGGGGGTAAAAAGCCCACTAGACACCAGGGAATAAAAAATAAATAAATAAATAGAGGTGGGGGCTGCCCAAAACGGGCAGGCCCATGCCCCCACCCCACCCCCCTATTACTACAGCCTTTCTGCTCCCCGGGGGGCAGATAGGGCATTGGGGGCGGAAAGCCCACTTGACACCAGGGATTTGTTTAGCGCAATTTTCTTTAGGGTGATGGATTGTATTTAGGGTGGAGGCTGCCCGAAACGGGCACGCCAATGCCCCCACCCCCCGTCACCATTACAGCCTTTCTGCCCCCCCTGGGGGGCAGATGGGGCAGTAGCCCCCAATCTGCCCCCCCCAGAGGGGCAGAAAGCCCACTATCCACTAGGTATTTTTCTTGCGCAATTGTTTTTAGGGTGTGGGCTGCCCGAAACGGGCACGCCAATTCCCCCACCCTCCCCCCCCAAAAAAAGGACAGTCTTTCTGCCCCCGAGGAGGCAGATGGGAGCTGTAGCCCCCAATCAAGCCCCCACTGGGGGGCGCAGAAAGTCCACCCCACCCCCAATTACTACAGTCTTTCTGCCCCCCCCCGGGGGGCAGATGTGGCATTGGCCCCTAATCTGCCCCTTCAGGGGGGGCAGAAAGCCCACTAAATACCAGGGATTAGTTTTTAGTTTTTTTTAGGGTGGGGGTTGCCCTAAACGGGCACGCCAATGCCCCCACCCACCCGCCACCATTACAGCCTTTCTGCCCCCCCTTGGGGGCAGATGGGGCATTGGCCCCTAATCTGCCCATTCGGGGAGGGTGCGGAAAGCCCACTTGACGCCAGGGATTTTTTTCGCGCAATTTTCTTTAGGGTGATGGATTTTATTTAGGGTGGAGACTGCCCGAAACGGGCACGCCAATGCCCCCACCCCCCCGCCGCCATTACAGCCTTTCTGCCCCCCCCCCCCCTGAGGGCAGAAAGCCCACTAATCCACTAATCACCAGGGATTTTTTTGCGCAATTGTTTTTAGGGTGTGGGCTGCCCGAAACGGGCACGCAAATGCCCCCACCCTCCCCCCCACAAAAATGACAGTCTTTCTGCCCCCCAGGAGGCAGATGGGAGCTGTAGCCCCCAATCAGGCCCCCCCTGGGGGGCGCAGAAAGCCCACTAGAAACAATGAATTTTTTTGTTTTATTAGTGTTGGGGTAGGGGCTCCCCAAAATGGGCATGACAATACCCCCACCCCACCCCGAGAGAAACTCCAGTCTTTCCGCCCCCCCTGGGAGGGTAGTTGGCGGCAGCGGCCCCTGATCTGCCCCCTGGGGGGGGCAGAAAGCCCACTAGGCGCCAGCGAGTATGCAGGCTTTTTTATGCGTGGTGGTGGGGGCTGCCCAAAATGGTCATACCAATGCCCCCACCCCCACAAAAAATATCCACAGTCTTTCTGCCCCTTTAGGGGCATATTGGGATGAAACCCCCTTCCCCGATTCCCCCCCAGGGCGGCAGAAAGCCCACTGGGCTCCGGCTTTTTTTTTAGCAATGTGCAAACCTGTGGATTTTGGGCCCTAGCGCAGTTGGCACGTAGGCAAACCTAGCAAACCTGTACATTTTTTAAAACTAGACACCAAGGGGATTCCAGGATGGGGTGACTTGACTGGCTCTCACCAGGTTCTGTTACCCAGAATCCATTGCAAACCTAAAAATGTGTCCAAAATAACAATTTTCCTCACATTTCTGTGGTGGAAAGTTCTGGAATTTGCGTGGGTCCACAAAATTCCACCCACCCCGCGTTCCCCAAAGTCTTCCGAGAAAAATGGTACCTCAGTTGCGTGGGTAGGCCTAGTGCCCGCGTCAGGCAAGGGCCCAAAACCAATTGAGGAGACATCAAAATTGCCTATCTCAAAACGACCTGGTTTTGCAAGGGGGGTCACTTGGGTTTTTGGCCCGGTGCTCGGCGGCCACCTAGGGAAACCTACCAAACCCACACATTTCTGAAAACTAGACACCCGGAGGATTCCAGGGAGGTATGGCTTGCGTGGATCCCCCAACGTTTCCTTACCCAGAATGCCCTGCAAACCTCAAATCTAGCTGAAAACAATCACCTTTTTCACACATTTTTGTGTGGGAAAGTTGTGGCATCACCGGGCTGGCACAAATTGCCTACCACCCAGCGTTCCCCCGGGTCTCTCGATAAAAACGGTGCCTCACTCGTGTGGGAGGCCCAAGTACCCGCGACAGGCAAGGGCCCACAACGTAGTGAGGTGACATGAAAATTGCCTATCTCAAAACGACCTGGTTTTGCAAGGGGGGTCACTTGGGTTTTTGGCCCGGTGCTCGGCGGCCACCTAGGGAAACCTACCAAACCCACACATTTCTGAAAACTAGACACCTGGGGGATTCCAGGGAGGTATGGCTTGCGTGGATCCCCCAACGTTTCCTTACCCAGAATGCCTTGCAAACCTCAAATTTAGCTGAAAAAATCACCCTTTTCACACATTTTTGTGTGGGAAAGTTGTGGCATCACCAGGCTGACACAAATTTCCTACCACCCAGCGTTCCTCCGGGTCTCCCGATAAAAACGGTGCCTCACTCGTGTGGGAGGCCCAAGTACCCGCGACACACCTAAATTTTGCTGTATTTTGGCTCATTTCTGTGACCCCTGCAGGGGAATCCACAAACCCCGAGTACCTTCAGAAGCCCCATGATGTTGGAAGAAAAGGACGCAAATTTGGCGTGGATACCTTATGTGGTCAAAAAGTTACAGGGGCCTCAGCGCGCACTACCCCAAATAGCCAAAAAAGGGCATGGCACAGGAGGGGGAAAAGGCCTGGCAGCGAAGGGGTTAACATCTACAGAATGTGTGCGCAATAGTGGAAATAATGATTTTTGTTTTATTTTTATGTTATGTTATGTATACAAGAACCATGAGTACAACAGGCACTCAGTCTTAGTACCTCCCACTGATAGTCCAGAAGTTCATGATTCTTCTACATCTGTCCTCCAAACCAAGAAGTCTTAGGGCTGGAGGAAACTTCTAGGATAGTTCATTCAGATGAATGTCAAAATGAATTCGTCTGAAACAGTATCCTTATCATTAGTCTTGTCTGAAGCAGTCTGTCTCTGTATTTTGTGTTTTCATACTGCATTTGGTCTGAGCAGATCGTCTTTTGATTGTATTATATATCTTTCTTCCTACGCTGCTTTCGGGGAGTTTTAGGAGGATTCTTTTTTACCAGATTGAGGCGAAAGTTTTTTCGAAGTCAACAAAACATGCATTTTATTTTTCCTTTATATATTCTATGAACATATTGATACAATAATATGTGAAATGTGTTTGGTGATCCCCTTTGGGATTTCTTTTATTGGTGAGAAATCCTAATTCAATTCAGGGAAGACTGTCATTGATATATTGACTGATGGACTTACCAGAAGTGAGTGCCAAACTCACCAGAATAAGTTTTGATGACTGCAGTGGAAAGGTGCTAGCAATGTGTTTGTTTCGAATGTTTTATCTGGTTTTATGTTTAGCTGCTAGAGGTGGGAGAGCCACTGGAAGCTTCAGCCAGGCTCGAGCCAGATGCCTGACACTGGCTCAGCTCGATGTCCTCCTGGAAACTCAAAACCAAAAAGAGCTGAGCTTTCATGTAGTTTCTACCTTCCGCCCTCACTTTAACCCCTTGCACAAAAAGTTAAAAGCAAAGCATTAATGTTTGCGGTAAAAAAAAGACACAAACACCAATTTAGAGGCCGGTTTGTAAGAGGTGAAATCAGAAAATATGGGATTAATTCCTGCAGGAGCGTAGTAAACACCCCTGCTTTAGCAAGTACAGTGGGGATGGATTTCTTGATGGACCTCCTCGCTCTGCAGCTGTACAGGCAAAAGCTCATAACGTCAAACGTTTGGTTTTTGAGCGATAAAAGGAAGGATGGATGGATGGATGTGTGAGCCAAAGGGTGGATGGGTAGATTGATGAGTGAAAGGTTGGATGAGTTAAAGGGTAAATTAATGGATGGATGGATTGATAATGGGTGGAAGGGTGATGGATGAGTGAGAGGATGGATGCTGAGTGAAAGGGTGGATGGATGGAAAATATGGATGGAGTGAATGGAAGTATAAGCAAATGGATGAATGATTGAAAGGATGGATGGATGAATGTTAGACCTCGCAGCTTTTGGCATGATTTCCCCTGACTTAATACTTCTGACCTCCTGTTTTTGACTGTGTGTTGCATTTCATTTTTGCGGACTGTGGCCATTTTACCACTGCTGGCCAGTGCAAAAGTGCTCCCTGTGTAAACTGAATTAGTGATTGGTTTATCCATGATTGGCATATATGATTTACTAGTAAGTCCCTAGTAAAGTGCACCCTCTGTGCTCAGGGCCTGCAAATCAAATGCTACGAGTGGGCCTGCAGCACTGATTGTGCAACCAACATGAGTAGCCCTCCAAACATGTCTCAGACGTGCCACTGCAGTGTCTGTGAGTGCAGTTTTAAACTGCCATTTGGACCTGATAAGCTTGCCAGGATTAAACCTTTCCTGTTACTACCTGTAGGTCACCCCTGAGGTAGGCCCAAGGCAGCCCCATGGGCAGGGTGTGATGTATTTAAAAGGAGGGACATGTGGTTTTAAGTTTTATATATTTCCTGGTAGGGAAATACAGCTAATTTTGTTCTTCACTATTGCAAGGACTATCTTTCCCATAGGTTGACATGGGGATTGCCTTGAAAAAATGTTTATGTGTAAATTCGCATCGGGAGCAGATAGAGATTTGGAGTTTGGGGTCTCTGAACTCACAATTTAATAGTACATCTTTTGGTGAAGTTGGTTTTTAGAAAGTGGGTATTTCCTTGCTTAACCATTCAATGCCACTGTCTGTCTGTAGAATCCACGTCTTGGTTAGGATGACATTTGGGCTCTAGTGAATTCACTAAAGACAGTCACACAAAGGGGGCTGAGGTGTGCCTTGCATATCCTGATGGCCAATCGCCAGGCTGATTGGACTTCCTGAGCTAGAGTGGTGGGAGGAGTTGTCACTGACACCTGATTAGGGCTGTGCCTGTGCTCACACAAAGCTGTCTCCATCCCACTGTAGTGTGTCCGGAGCCAGGCCAGGGAAAGGCAGGGTCTTGTGCACTACAAAGACTTTCCTTTGAAGTTTGCCTACTTCAAAGGAGGAAAGTGTTATAGGTATTGGACCTCTGACACTCTCAAATCAGAACACTTCTGGACTAAGGACTTTTGCCAGCAGGAAGAGCTGGATGCTGTAGGAGGGGCCGTCACTCTGCCTGTTGCTGTGTTGGGCTGGCTTGCTGCTTCTGTCCTGAGAAAGGACTGGACTTTGCTTTCTGAATCCTACTTCCAAGGTTCTCCAAGGGCTTGTGTGTGCTTGCCTCCTGTTAAGAAGTCTCAGGGTCATTTTTGACTTTACTTGCATCTTGCCAAAAGCACTCTGCTGGGAGTCTTGATTGCCAAGTAGTGTTAATTTCAGGGTCCTTGGATTCAAATGGCTGGTGCTGCAACTCAAGAAAAGAAACATCGAAGCAGTCAGCAATGCCGCTGCCTGCATTGGAGCTGAGGGCACCACTCGTGAAGAGCACGACACGCCGCCCGACTTACAACACAGCCCTGATGCCTGTCGACACCAGCACCTCAACCACTGGCGTAACAAATGCTGAGGGGGCCCCCGTGCAAGGTACATGGAGGGGCCCCCACTCCGGATTGAATCCGGAGCTCTCAGGCCTGACTACTGTGCAGAGGTGGCCCCCTGCAGCTCGGGGCACCCCGCAACGTGGGTGATGCGTGAGCCTGTGTTGCGCCACTGGCCTCAACCACATAATCACAGAGTTGATAACCAGCGTGGGTGACCTCCCGAACTCATCAACACCGCACCATCATAAGGAACCGATGCGCCGCCGCCGCTTCACCTTCCCTGTGGCAGTAAGGAACCGATGCCGCACTGGCACCACCGACGCCTCACTACCCCGACGCTGTGCAGCGTCTTTGTTTTCAATACTTTCAAGGTACTGTTGCTGGGGGTTCTTATGACTCCGTAGCTGGCCCGCGCTTCTTGCAGTTGGCGCTGAACTGTGGATTAGTACTTGTCACGACGTTGAGATAGCCCCAGTTGGAGCTATTTTCTAGGAGCTATATTTTTAAAGTAATCTTTTTAAAAGTGATGTCTTGATTTGTGTATGCTGGATTTTTGTCGTTTTGGTCTTGTTTTATTCAGATAAATATTGGCTACTCTTCTAAACTGGCATAGACTCATTTTGTAGTGTTTTCACTGTTACTGTGAGTGTATGTTCAAATGCTTTACACATTGCCTCTGAGATAAGCCTAATTGCTTTTGTCAAGCTACCAAGGGGGTGAGCAGGGGTTATCTTAGCTGTGTGACTCCCTTACCCTGAGTAGAGTGAAGTCCCCTACTTGGACAGGGTGCAAACCGCTGCCAACTAGAGACCCCATTTCTAACACTGAGTGAATGGGTGGACGCAGGGATGGATGAGTAAAAGAACGGATGGATGGATAGGTTTGGAGCAGAGGAGTCATGCATCCCCTCTCCTCGCTTTAGCAGCTACCGTGGGAGTGGAGTTCTTCAAGGGCCTGTTCTGCAAGCAAACCTGACAAAGGCTCATAATTAAAGTGAAAATGAGTGACTGCAATGATGGAGGGATGGATGTTTGAGTGAAAGAGTGGATGGATGGGTGAGTGAAAGGGTGAATTGGTAAATGGATGTGTGAAATGACAGATCTAAGGACGAACAAGTGAAAGAATAACTGAATGAGTGAAAGGGAGGGTGGATAGATGGATGAAAGAATGGATGAACGAATTAAAGAATGGATGGATGAGTGCAAGGGAGATTGGATGAAGTGAAAGGGTGGATGGATGATTGAAAAGATGGAGGGATGATTGAAAGGATGGATGGATGGGTTAAAGAATGGATGGTTGAGTCAAGGGGAGGGTGGAGGGATGAATGGGTGGATGGATGAGTGAAGGAATGGATGGATGAGGGGCTTGCTATTTCGGGCCGTCTGAGGCCCATATCGCTGTTCCCGCTGTCTCTGCAAGGGTGGGACTCTGTCCCCCAGCATGTGCCTGTGAGGAGGAGGGGCCAGAAATGCAATAAAACAGGCAAAGGACTCCCGCAACGCAGGTTTGCTGTTTTGAGCCGTCCGAGGCCGGCACTGCTGTTCCTGCTGTTTCTGCTAGGGTGAGACTCAGTCCCCCAGCATGCGCCTGTGAGGGGGAGGAACCAGAAAGGTTGTAAAACCGGCGATGAACTCCTACAGCGTGGGCTGCTCCCGGACCAAGGGAGGGCCTGTCTGCACCTGTCCCCCTCTGGAAGAGGCTGGGCCCCCCTCTTACATCTTGGGTCACGGAGGATTCCTGGAATCTGAAAGCTACAGAGTAAGCAGTACTTTCCGTTGGATTCAGCTAGTTTGATTAGAAGATGTTATTCTTTTTTTCTTTTTATTCATCTGGGCCAATCATCAATATGGGTAAACGCAAAATTACATTTTCCGTGCCTGCCAAGCAGTGCTTAATTTGAGCCGATGGTGGTGGTCAACTTTAGAACCCTGAGGAGGGTAAGACACCTCTTGATGGCCCTTCAACACCTAGACAATTCTCCGCATCAAATTAGAGCAGGCTTCTCCAACCAGTAGCTCGTGAGCTACTCGTAGTTCTCCAGCCGATTAATATAGAAGCTTTTTCTTGGTTTAACTAAGATATGTATATGACATTTTAAAATGTGTGCTTTCAGAACTCATAAGCTGATATTTGTAGAAAATATTTGAATTTCAGAAAAATATTCAAAGCTGATATTTCAGTGATAAATTATTCATCATTAGGAAGAGATTGCAAAATTATTACGTTGGTGATAAGGGCATTGCATCTATGGTTACTACGTGTTACACATGATGAGACATTTTCTGGTATTCTTGCACAAAACGTCCACTAATGCTATTTTGTCTGATGTGGCCATTATTACAACAACAATATTTGTTAGTAGCTCAGGATGACTTTTGTTTAACATAAGTAGCTCTTGTTACAGAAAAGGTTGGAGACCCTGAATTAGAGCATTACCTCCGTTTTTGTTTGTAATAAATTGTATCCATCTTTAGTGGGAAGAGGATACAAAATCACAATAGATTTTATGTTTCTAACCATTTCTCAGTGTCAAGCGTTACAATCAGTCACTGCTCTTCTGGCTAGAACCCCGGGTCAAAGACCCGATGCCTTAATTCTGTAGTGCTTACAATTAGTTCCCAGAACAATTATTTTGATTTCAATGGCCTCATACACTAGCAGATTAAAGGTACGAGCATGGGGGCTTCTTGTGCGCCCAGCATAGCGAACATCTACATGGGCGAGTGGGAGCTGAAGCATATATTTAATGAGGCAGCGCCATTCTTCGAAAATGACAAATGGTGGAAGCGTTTTATAGATTACATTTTTTTCGTCTGGAGTGGTGACCCCATCATGCTCCAAGAGTATATTGCATGGCTCAACTCTAGTGACATCAATCTTAAAATCACTGCAAAATTCAACACCACAGAGGTGGAATTTCTAGATATTCATATATCTGGATGCTTGAGTATGTTAGAGGTCAGCCTCTTTAGAAAACTTACAGCCAAAAACACCATCCTTCAACATAGGAGCTTTCATCCGTCTAGCCAGAAAGATTCTACTCCCTTTGGTGAGTTTCTGCATGTCTGCAGAAATTGTACCAACATGAAAGATTTCAACAAACAAGGAGAACTTCTAAAAAAGCGTCTCCTTGATCGAGGCTAACTACACAGACTGGTCAAGACTGCCTTTAAACGGGCTAAATATTACAATCGTGATGTGCTACTTCAGGGTACCACCAGGGACTCAAAGGACCAAATCGTCTGTGTAATCAATCATTCACAATTGAATTATAAAATCAAACACATTGTGAAAAAACATTGGAAGATTCTTAATGTACATGATGATGAACAGATGAGACTCCCATTGGTGGCATATAGAATAAACCGCAATCTTAGAGATGTGCTTGTGCACACCAGGAACATGAGAAAAAAAATGACCAAAGCACTATCACAGGACTACCCCCCATTTTGGGCAATCACAAATGTGGCTCTTGCCACGCCGGTGAATCTTCCATAGTCACTGATTGTTGGCAGTATAATGGCAAAGAAGGAAGATTAAAAGATCAAACCAATTGCAGAAGCCAAAACATTGTCTACATGCTATTGTGTCCTTGTCAATTGGCGTACATTGGGGAGACCAGCAGAGAATTTTACGTACGCTATAGCGAACACAAATCTGCTATTCGTACTTGCAAGGTGGCAGCCCCCATTGTACAACATTGCCGGGATAAAAATCCCTCAGATCAAGATCTGAGATGGGTGATTTTAGAGAAAGTAAAATCGAAAACAGGATCATCAATGGAACACATACGTAAACAAAGAGAAACCTTCTGGATCTTCACTCTTGATAAAAGCGGGATTAAATGAGAAAATTGTTTGGAATGTTACCCAGAAATGATATAAGGGTTGATTGATTAGAAATATATGACTGATGCCACCATTGGGCCCATTCCTACAATGAGTCGTCTTAGTCTGATAGTACCTTGTGCCACTCCATAGTATATCAATCTTATACTAAGTGTTAAACTTATTTGCACTTATCATTAAAGTCTGGTTTTAAAGTATAGTGATGTAATTTGGTGATATTACCAAGTATATTCTACCAGCTCAAGATCAAAACAGTATTAATACATAGCCTTTTATGTTCATACAGGGTTTTTGTTTCAATTTCAATCCCAGAATACTGGCCATGGTCCGCATAAAACCTATGCGTGGTATCGGCACTGTGTGCGTTGCACCATAAATGTGCCTCACAATATTGTCATATACTTGTATAGATTTTCAGAGTGTTTCTCAAGTAGATTGACACACCAATATGGCGCCCGCACTAGTGACAGCAATCAGGACGTACGGAATTCTGTTGCCCCGCCCCTAGTCGATGGTACATCGAATACGTCATGCTGGGACCCCGTCCACGCTAACGCCGACATCGTGGAAGTTATAAGACGACCTGTTCAGTCCATCTTACTCCTATGTGGTAACGTGGCTGTCTCGTAGGTCTGCGGTCGAAAAGAAGCTTTTTGGTGAGTTTTGTGGTGCCTGCATATCGCCAGCAAGGGGGCCCTTTGGCTTTTAGCACTATAGACATCGTAGCACAACACTGGGGTACCTAGCCTATTATGACGCTATTGCAAGCATGATTTTAGCGGCAATGAGCTGGGTCTGAGATATTCTAGACACCCTGCTCACAAGTAAACAAGGAGCACGTTGTACGATGTATGATGCGAGTATCAAACTCTTTTCACCCGTAACTTATTTCAAACATCACCAACATTTGCCATGTGTACACTTGACATACGCTTTGGTTATACCCCTTTTTATCTTTATATCTCATAGTATCAGTACGACAAGAAGTGAAGCTTGGTCCTTCGTTTCAAGTACCGCAAAGGGATCCTCTAAAAGTGTCTATATAGATCGCACCATCAACCCCCATGAGATGACGCTTGAACTTTAACAGACACTAAGGCGAGAAGGTAGGGCTACAGACCTAATATTATTCAACTTTGGCAACCGTAGTGATAGGACGTGATACAAACGAGGACAACAATCTTTTTAGCAATTGAAACACCTCATGTTAATTTCCTGCAGGTGCCTATACTTAACCAGAAATACAGGTGCCTAATGTGGTGGAGCATCGGATGATTGTTCCCACAACTGTAGAAAGCCACTATGGCACGAGGATAAATCTTTCGAGTGTAAGGTAAAACTATCCATGACAGTGCTTAACACTGACACTAGGAGAAACAATTTACGTTATGGAAAGAAGAATAGTATTTTTAATTGCCTTTTCCTCATTATTTAGAGGCTAACACGGTGTTGCCTCCCGGGATCGGTCCCAAAGGGAGGGTGGCCAAACGAATGAAAACTTGCGGGAGAGAGGTTTGAAGGTCAGGATTTTGGTTTATTTTCACCAAAAACAGAAAGAAAAATCAAAGTCAAGGTCTGTATATTCCAGGGCCGAATTCCTGATTGGAATGGTCCCGTCTTCACCAGGTCTTCCCCTGGACTTGGGGTTGGGCATCCGTTGCTTCACCTCCCGAAAGTTGGTTATATCGGCGTAGGTGGGGAGGAACAAAAACAAAACAAAATTGGAATGAGTCGCGGGGGAAAACAGGCGCTTCTTAACACAAGGGAGTAGGAGTGAGGGGAGAAGTCACCTCCAACCGGCACCAAGTGAGCCCCGACGTGACCTCCCTCCTCCCTCTACACCGCGCCCTTCCCTCTCCCGTGAGCCCCTGTTGTGTCGCCCGTACCTTGGTGAGCCACCCTCCTCCAGGAGGGTGGCTGGGCGAGACATGGTCCCGTTGGCCTCCCGGCTTGACGTCTTCGTCCGCCACAGCAGCTCTCGCTTCGGTCTTTTCTTCCGCTACAGCTCGCCTCGTTCCCGACGATATCCTGCCTCTG
This sequence comes from Triturus cristatus, assembly GCF_964204655.1. Taxonomy (NCBI): domain Eukaryota; kingdom Metazoa; phylum Chordata; class Amphibia; order Caudata; family Salamandridae; genus Triturus; species Triturus cristatus. The sequence continues at coordinate 748,619,213 of NC_140592.1, forward strand.
CCTGCTCCTGCTGTCCACACCACAAACTCTCCTCCTGCTCCTGGGAATTCCGCTTCTGCCTGGTGAGAGAAGGTCAGCCCTCTTGTTTTTGCCACCTGCTCCTCTGATAGGCCGCTTTCGGATGACGTCGTGGGCCACACCCCCTGGCGTTCCGCTTGAGAGTTGTTCTTAAAGAGCTCCTGCCCTTCCTGTACAAAGGGTGAGACGACGATTATGAGAGGCATGTCGGTATCGAAGGGCAACAAAGTCTGCAGTTCGTTATCGGACTCGTGAGACACGCCCCCCCCCTGGATTCCCCGATCGGGGGAAAGAGGAAACCGGGACAGGTAGTCCGCATTGCCTTGGTCTTTGCCCTTACGGTGTAACACCTCAAAGCGGAAAGGCTGCACGGCCAGAAACCACCAAAGGACTCTGTCGTTCTTCCCTTTGTTTCTTTGGAGCCAAGTGAGAGGGGCATGGTCGGTATACAGCAAAAAGGAGCGCCCCTCCAAATAATAACGGAGTTTCTCCACACTCCATTTCAGGGCCAAACACTCCTTCTCTATCATGGGATAGGCCATTTCCCTAGGAAAAAGCTTCCTGCTAATATACAGAATGGGGCGTTCTAAACCCTCGCTATCTAATTGAGAAAGTACGGCCCCTATCCCCACCCCAGAAGCGTCTGTTTGGAGTATGAATGCTTTATGGAAGTTTGGAGTGAGGAGTACAGGAGAAGTCATCAGTGCTGTTTTCAGGGCCATGAAGGCCTGGAGTTCCTGTTCGGTGGGGTTTTTGATACGAGTAGCCGTAGAGGATTTTTTTTAGCAAGTCTGTGAGGGGGGCTGCTGTTTGCAAAAAATGGGGAATGAATCGCCTATAGTAACCGACCAATCCCAAAAAAGCTCTTATCTCTTTCTTGGTGCTGAGAAAGGGGGTATCTTGGATGGCTCTTACTTTTTCCGATTGGGGTTCAATCATCTCTTCCCCCAACAAGTAACCCAGGTATTTGACTTTTTGGAAGGCGAATTTAGATTTTTTTGCATTTATGTGAAGGTTAGCTTTCCTCAACTCTGTAGGAATGGCGGAAAGGTGAGTTTTGGTGTTCGCCCCACGTTCTGCTAAACAGAACAATGTCGTCTAAATAGGCTGACGAATACCCTAGGTGGTTTTTCAGGAGGGTGTCCATGAGCCTTTGAAAGCTAGCCGTGGCGCCATGAAGGCCGAAAGGTAATACAGTAAAGTGAAAGAGGCCATCCGGGGTAGAGAAGGCAGTCTTTTCTTGGTCCTTCGGGTGGAGAGGGACCTGCCAGTAGCCTTTGGTGAGGTCGATGGTGGATATGTAGCAAGCCTCTCAATCAGCTCATCCACCCGGGGAAGGGGATACCTATCTTGTTTTAAAATGAGGTTCACCGCTCTGAAGTCAATACAGAAGCGGGTGCTTCCGTCTGGCTTCGGAACGAGAACTATTGGTGAACATCAATTGCTCTGTGAGGGTACCGCTACTCCTAGAGCCAACATGTCAGCCACCTCTTTTTGCAAAGCAGCACGACGTGCCTCGGGGACCCGATAGGGTTTCTGTTTAACCACCACGCCCTCAAGGGTGGGTATCGAATGAGTGGCTAAAGACGTGTTGCCGTGCAGGTTGGAAAAAATATCCGAGAACGAGAGGAGTAGGGCTTGTAACTCTTCTTTCTCTTTTGTACTGGGTTCGGGACCAAGAATGGTATCCCTGACTGTGGTTTCTGCCATTGTGGCGAAGGAAATACCGCAGGGTTTCGGGGGAGGCGGACCCAACCACTTTTTAAGTATGTTCATGTGGTACATTTGGGTTTTGTTGGCGGAAAGACGGAGTACATAGGTGGTCCTCCCGACCTTCCTTACAACCTCAAAGGGACCCTGCCATTCTTTTCTTAGCTTGTGAGAGGAGGAGGGAAGAAGTATCAACTCCCTCCACTTCGCCCCCTTGTCGTACTGTAGCTTGTGTTGTGTCTGGGCCTTGTCTAATTGGTCGTGTGCTAAGGTTCGCAACTTGTGAAGTCTTACCTTCACTTGGTTTGCATGGTCCAATAGAGCGTGTGTTTCAGTAATCCCTTGTTCTTCCCATGTCTCTTTTGTGATTTCGAGGAGGGTACGAGGTCGCCTCCCGAATAGGAGTTCAAAAGGGGATACACCCAGGCTTGATTGTACAGTGCTCCGGATGACAAACAGCGCTAATGGAAGAAGCAGATTCCAGTTTCTTCCATCCCCTTCTTTAATGTAAGTTTTAGGTTCCCATTGTAACATTCTATGAGGCCATCGTTTGGGGGTGGTATACGGATGTCTTTATGTGCTTAATGTCTAGCTGTTTACAGATCTCCCTCATGAGATGGGATACGAAAGGGGTGCCCTGGTCCGTGACTATTTCCTTCGGAAACCCCATTCTTGAAAATACCTCGACTAGATTCTGGGATATGGATGTGGTAGTGGCTGTCTTCAGGGGGAACGCTTCAGGATAGCGAGTGGCATAGTCCACGATCATAAGGACATACTGATGGCCTTTGCTGGATTTAGGCAGGGGTCCTATCAGGTCCATCCCTATACGCTCAAAGGGCCGCCCAATAATAGGCAGGGGCTGTAGGGGTACCTTCGGAGGGGTGTAGGGGTTTCGTTTCTGACATACTTCACACTCCTGGCAATACTTTTTGATTTGGAGATATATGCCAGGCCAGAAGAAGTTGTCCAGGATTGCCTGGCTGGTTTTTTCCGCCCCCACATGACCTGCTAATAAGTGGGAGTGGCCGAAGTATAGGACTTGGTCCCTGAAGCTTGTTGGTACTAAAAGCTGAGGTGTGGCCTCTCCTTAGCAATGCGGTACAGAAGCCCATGCTGTTCGAGAAAACAAGGATAGGTTTTGTTATGGGCATTCTTCATTTCTTGCGCTCTCTGCCAGGCATGCCTAAGGGATGCGTCGTTTAACTGGGCCCCCCTGAAATTTTTGTCCATTGCCCACGGTTCTGAGGTCAGGAGGGCGTTGTATGACCTGTTTGGGACTTTCTCTGGTTTCAGGGCACTAGCAAGGAGGAGGGGAAAAGAGGGATTGTCTACCCCTAAGATAAGTGGCTTAGGAAGAGAGGGGAGAACCCCTACAGTGATGGTGGTCTGGGTGCCTGCCTTGGTGCTTACTGGCAATTGAGCTATAGGATAGACCCGGGTGTCCCCATGCACACATCATATTCCCACGTTCCTCCCTGCGACAATCTGTGAGCGAAGGACCATATCCACCCGGGCCACTGAATGCTTGCACCCAGTATCAAGGAGGGCTTTTATTTCCCGCTCGTTTACAATGAGACTCACATAGTACATGTGTCCCATCTCTTGTTCAAACAGAATCGATCTGGGGGCGTAGCGGACATCCATGGGCTCCTCATCAGGTTTGTCTCTCTTTTTTCTACAGAAGCGAGCTATATGGCCCCACTCGCCACATTCAAAGCACTGAGGGCTGGAGGTGACGGGAGTGTCATATCTTCCGGCTTTGGCTCTAGGGGTTTCAGGGTAGGTTTTGGCGAGCCTTCTTTCCGAATTCGGCTGGACAGGACCTTTTTGAGGTTTTTCGGGTTTTTTAAAAGGTCCTCGGCCCTGGGCACGGGTGAATGAAGTGGCCATTTCAACGGCTTGTTCTATGGTCAGGTCTGCGTGATGTCACATCCAGTTTTGGGTGCCATAAGGCAGGGCTTCCAAATATTGTTCAAGGTATATCTTGTTCATTACATTGTCGAGATTGCCCTCTTGCGGTTTTAATCAACGGTCGGCGGCATCCTTCATCTTAAAAAAAAGCGTCTTGTGAGTGTCGCCCGCCGTTCCACGTTCTTGCCTGAATCTAAGGCGGTGGGCCTCGTCATCAACTCCAAGGCGGTCCAGGACGTATTGTTTCACAACCCCATACACAGCAGTTCCATCCTGATTGATGGTCTGGCACGCTGCCTGAGCTTCTGCTGTAAGAGTGCCAGATAAAAGGGCCATCTGTCGGTGGGCCACCCACTGGCCCTAGCAGCCCGTTCAAAATTAAGAAAAAATGCTATGGGATCATCCCCAGGCACGTACTTTTGTAGGGGGATAACTGCCAGGGGGTGCGGGAGTTCTCCCTTGTCCCAGCCCCAGGGGGAGTTGGTTTTGTCCTTCGGCCAACTTCAGCAGGTTGTCTGCTTGAGTTTGTATGGCAGTTGTAAAGGCTGTTCGGTCCATTTCCGCTTGATTGGCACTCCGCTCAACCGCCCATTCTAGTTTGGTTTGGCCCTCCTTCAGCTGGTATATAATGTTCTCCATCTTGTAGCGATAGAGGTTATACCCGCATTCTCCACCACTTTGTCGCCTCCCGGGATCGGTTCCAGAGGGAGGGTGGCCAAACGAATGAAAACTTGCGGGAGAGAGGTTTGAGGGTCAGGATTTTGGTTTATTTTCACCAAAAACAGAAAGAAAAATCAAAGTCAAGGTCTGTATATTCCAGGGCAGAATTCCTGGTTGGAATGGTCCCGTCTTCACCAGGTCTTCCCCTGGACTTGGGGTTGGGCATCCGTTGCTTCACCTCCCGAAAGTTGGTTATATCGGCGTAGGTGGGGAGGAACAAAAACAAAACAAAATTGGAATGAGTCGCGGGGGAAAACAGGCGCTTCTTAACACAAGGGAGTAGGAGTGAGGGGAGAAGTCACCTCCAACCGGCACCAAGTGAGCCCCGACGTGACCTCCCTCCTCCCTCTACACCGCACCCTTCCCTCTCCCGTGAGCCCCTGTTGTGTCGCCCGTACCTTGGTGAGCCACCCTCCTCCAGGAGGGTGGCTGGGCGAGACATGGTCCCGTTGGCCTCCCGGCTTGACGTCTTCGTCCGCCACAGCAGCTCTCGCTTCGGTCTTTTCTTCCGCTACAGCTCGCCTCGTTCCCGACGATATCCATTATGGAAAGAAGAATAGTATTTTTAATTGCCTTTTCCTCATTATTTAGAGGCTAACACGGTGTTGCCTCCCGGGATCGGTCCCAGAGGGAGGGTGGCCAAACGAATGAAAACTTGTGGGAGAGAGGTTTGAGGGTCAGGATTTTGGTTTATTTTCACCAAAAACAGAAAGAAAAATCAAAGTCAAGGTCTGTATATTCCAGGGCCGAATTCCTGGTTGGAATGGTCCCGTCTTCACCAGGTCTTCCCCTGGACTTGGGGTTGGGCATCCGGTGCTTCACCTCCCGAAAGTTGGTTATATCGGCGTAGGTGGGGAGGAACAAGAACAAAACAAAATTGGAATGAGTCGTGGGGGAAAAGCAGCGCTTCTTAACACAAGGGAATAGGAGTGAGGGGAGAAGTCACCTCCAACCGGCACCAAGTGAGCCCCGACGTGACCTCCCTCCTCCCTCTACACCGTGCCCTTCCCTCTCCCGGGTCCCGTGAGCTCCTGTAGTGTCGCCCGTACCTTGGTGAGCCACCCTCCTCCAGGAGGGTGGCTGGGCGAGACGTGGTCTTGTTGGCCTCCCGGCTTGACGTCTTCGTCTGCCACAGCAGCTCTCGCCTCGGTCTTTTCTTCCGCTACAGCTCACCTCGTTCCCGACGATATCCCGCCTCTGCTTGCTCCTGCTGTCCACGCCACAAACTCTCCTCCTGCTCCTGGGAATTCCTCTTCCTCCTGGTGAGAGAAGGTCGGCCCTCTTGTTTTTGCCACCTGCTCTCTGATAGGCCGCTTTTGGATGACATCGTGGGCCACACCCCGTGGGGTTCCATTTGAGAGTTGTTCTTGAAGAGCTCCTACCCTTCCTGTACAAAGGGTGAAACGACGGGTATGAGAGGCTTGTCGGTATCGAAGGGCAATTAAGTCCGCAGTTCGTTATCGGACTCGTGACACATGGGCATTACCGAGTCTGAGCGATAACAGAGCGGTATTCATTGGAGTTGGTGAACCCACGTGAAAAATTGTAAATCCAGCCACATCCCTTACAAGGTTTTTACTGTAAGTATGAGAATTATCTGCTGTGATACAGTCACCACCAGCACTAACAGATTCTGTGTTAAAGTATAACCGAAAAAACTGAGGATTACACACTAGCATGTTGGCACCTCTTTTGGATTTTGAGCATGACATATGGTACTATCAGTTGAGTCACTAGAAACACTGCCATTGACTCTTTGGCTGTTTTCCCACTTATGTGACCCAGTGCACTTGTGTATTAATTTGCACTATGTACTATTCAATAGAAGAGGTGTGACAATTCATCTCTCCCTATTTTCATTTTTTTTTTTTTCCTTCTTCAATTCTTCTCGGTTTAGGACTGAAATCACGTTTAGTCCTTTTAATAATGGTGGCGGGTTAAATCTATTTTAAGCAACTAGGTAAGATATGGGCTATTCAAATTTGTTATTTAAATACCATAGATACCCCTACGATTAGAAGAATTTTGTTCGATACAAGAAGGTCCTGAAGAAGGTGGTCTGTACAAGGTTTTTTCCACCGAAACGTGCGTCGACCACGTTAAATGCGCCCAGGGTCATGGAGACCGGAAACATCTTCCCTTCTGACCGGATTGTGCATGTGCTGACTGTTAGTTTGAATGGTGTGCTTGTGAGTGTTTGTAAGTTATACTGAACAATTTTTGTATTGTCATCGTGTGGATAGGGGTCCACTGTTGGTTATTATATGTTTGTATACAGCAACACAGTACTTACTGTATATTATGACATTTGTTAAAAAAGAAAAATAATATATATTAAAAATATATGTCGCAATAGTATGTATGTTTTTAGAAAATTCCCAGTTTTTTACGTGCTCATGAAATAAAAGAAATAAGCATAACTATTATGAGATAATAACAATACCTGAAATAAAAGAAGGTTGATAAGAAATACAACATATCTTAAAATATATTTCTTTTTCATAGCCCTATTGGAGCAGATTTTGCCCTTATGACAAAACAATGGAGGTCAAGTGGGAGATTCGCCTATTAGTTTTATCATTGTGTTTTCCCCCCATTTTCTCCCAGACCTAATTAAATTTCAGAGGGGTTTCCCTTTCTCAGAAATTTTTCTAACCAGTAGCTATAGTAGTATCAACCGGGATTTTACAATTTTGCCAAATTGTGCTAGAAACCATATTTCTTTATAGCATTTTTTTAACTAAATGTGTGGTCAGGGTCCTTAAAGTCAATTGATTCCTCCATTCAGTTTAACCCCAATAAAGGTTTAAGGCTGAATTGGGATCAGGTAAATCAGGATTTCGATTTTCAAATCGTGAGTGAGAACACTGCCCTTATGGAAAGGTGCTTGACTTTTGGGGCCATGCCCGCAGCCCTAGTTCAAGATTTTGGGACACTTTGTTAAGCTATCTCATCAGCTTTATCAGTTAGATGCTCTACCAAGTCTGCCCCTCCTGAACGATGGTTCAACAGTGACTGCACAAAAGCCCATAAAGGGTTGAGAGAAGCCTTAAATACTATACCCGCAACAAAGAGATAGTTAGAGCATCTAGAAAGAAATATAAGGCGGTGATAGCCCAGAGGAAGGCGGATCTTAGGATAGAGGCCTGGAAGTATTTAATGGCTGCTGGGGAATTGAACAACATGGAAGTAATTCTGGGAAGTCATTAACCGTCTAGTTTTCTCAGAAACCCCCCCCCCCCCCCCCACAAAAAATGGATTCCCTGATATCAGGAGACGTATTGGTGTCACATTATTCACATAACTTTATTCTCTTAAACAGAGCTTTAAATTCTGAGGATAGGGATACCGTTATGATCGAAGGCATGAAGCAAGCTCTGAGGTTTAGTTAATTAATCTCTGTTAAGGATGTAGAGGCAGCAATAACTCAGGGCATCCGCCTCAAAGCAGCCGGTCTGGATAGGGCTCCTCTTGATTTGTTCAAGGACAACGCCAATCTTAGGGTGCCTCTCCTAACAAATATCTTTAGGGCTTCTATCATAGGGCCCAAGCCTGTATCATGTGAAGACGTTACTGTGGTCCATATCTTTAAGAAAGGGGACAGGAATGATCCTGCCTGTTACAGACCGCTATCCCTATTAGATGCAACAGTAAAGGTTTTGGGCAGGTTGTTTTGGCCCGGTTAGAAGAGTGAGCCTCTGCAAATAATGTGCTTTCTAAAACACAATATGGCTTTAGGCAGGGAATAGGCATGACGGAACATTGCTTGAATCCATCATTGATTGTGAGTAAATACTCTAAGTCCATGAAGTGCTCTTTACATCTGACCTTCATGGACTTATCCTGTGCATTCAATACTGTCAATCGTGATAGATTGTGGAGTATAGTATGATGGGAGACATGGGGGTGGAAGAACCCCTTGTTGTCCTGTTGTGTAGGTTACATTCTAACACTATTGTTAAATACGTTATGGTAGCGACGGTAAGAAAACAAACAATTGGTTAGACAAGGGGGCAAGGGGGGGGGGCGCCAGGGCTGAATATTAGCCCTTTTTCTATTCCTTGTTTACACAAATGGCTTAGAGGTCCATTTATTGCAAAAGGGTTTAGATTGCCCAAAGATCAGGCAAACTTTTGTCACAACATTACTCTACGCCGATGATGCTGTCCTTCTTGCAAGGACAGGTACGAACCTCAAGAGATCTTTAGATGCCTTTGCAGACTTCATGTCTTCTTTGGACTAAAAAGTGAACCATAAAAAATCTTATGTTATAGTATGTGGCCCCAAGTCAACAAAGGCAAAATCTTTCTGTCCAGGGCAATCGGATTGAGAAAGTTCAACATTTATCCTTCCTATGGATTCTTTTTAACACCCAGCTATCGTGAGATCCCTTGTTGACCCTAACGGCACAGCAAACGACTAGAGCCATGGAGGCATTGTTCCGTTTTGCAGCAAAATTGGACCATAAGCCTATTTAAGAAATGATCACACATTATAAAGCCAAATGCCTTTCAATTGCCACCTATGGGGCTGGAGTGTGGGGCCTTAGCAATTGTGGTAAGGTCCAATTAGTGGAGACTAAATTCATTAGAAAGCTTCTGATGGTCCCCAAGAGCGCATCAACATCTTTATGCCACTCGGAGCTGGGCCTGAAGTCCATAGAGGATCACATTGGACTTATCCCTTTGCTATTATGGGTGAAAATCTGGCGCACACACAAGCTAGATTTTTCAAGATCCATTATTATGGATAGTCTTTCAATGCCCAGTACTGAGAGGATCCCATGGCTTGGGTATTTGAAACGTGCATTCAGCGAACTGGGCGTAATAGAGTTTTTAAATGATCCTCTTAATATGCCTTCTCAAATAAAATTCTTAATCAAGTCTTTATATTATTTAAGCATCAGCGCACGCTATAACCAACAATCGAATCAGCAAAGCTCTCTGAGCGTGGGCAATGTCAGTCTCCCTATTAACCAGACGCAACCTTATTTATCCTTTTTTCTGGAGTCTCAACATAGATTTTACTGAACCATATTTCACTTGAGCACGGTGCATTTTCTGGTAGCTTTTCCTAATCAAGGCGGTTGGTGTGACAATCTCCCGCCCTGCCGTTGTGAAAACAATCTAACCTGCACTTTGTTTTGTTTCGTGCACTGTATAAAAAGATTTGAGATCTACATTTTTGCTCCCAACATTGAGGTCTTTCCGCCCTTGTACTTATGAAGAAGGTTTTAGTTATTTACACTTGCTTCATTCACTCTTTCGATATTTGTGTTGCTGTTTTACATTTTATAAGAGGAGCACTCAAAATACGAAAACAATATGTATTGAATTGTAGCGCATGCAATTATGTTTTTCTTTTTCTCTTTTTTGTGATGATTGGAAAAAAAGTATGAAAGGGAACTTCTCTAAATTTCGGACATGCACTTTATTTATCTTGTCTTGCCGGCCAGGAATGTGATTCTCTTGTATAGGACAAAATTGGCGAGAAATGAATACTAGAAAAGACCTATTTTGGTTCGCCATTTTGCTTTTTAACTTATCTGTCTGCATTTTACATTGTTTTCACTGGACTCAGCAACGTTTTAATGAATTTGTGTCTTTTATTTAAATTCTGTATTTTTATTCTTTGACATATTTCACTGAATGCGCTGTTATTTGTGTGCTTTTATGATTTGCTTGTCAAATCGAATAAAGTTTATGATTGATTGATTGGATGGATGAGTGAGTGAAGGGGAGAGTGGATGGATGAAAGAGTGGATGCATGAGTGAGTGAAAGGATGGATGGGTGAGTGAAAGGGTAAATGAATGGATGAGTGGAAGGATGGATTGGTGGATGGTTGAGTGAAAGGATGGGTGAGTGAAAGGGTGGATGGACGGAGTGAAAGAGTGCCTAAATGAATGGAGTAAAAGGATGGATGGAGTGACGGATTGAAAGGGTGGATGGATGGGTAGATGGATGGATAGGTTTGATAGATAGGTTTGGATATGGATAGGCAGAGGGATAGAATGGTGAAGGGCTGAATGGTGGATGACAATGTAAAGGTGAAATAGTGGCTATCAAAGGGTGGATGGAAGGATTGAAAGGATGAATGGATAGATGCTTGTGTGGAAGAGATAGGAAAGCTCTTCTGGGGAGGGTCGTGATGACTTGCTTTGCATGCTTGGTGCAATAAGAGCTTTGGATTGAAGTGGGGGTATTGTAATTTACTGGCTACTCCCTTGAATCCCGGCTTCCCCACCTAACCCTCCGACCCTCCTTTTTTAGGTCTCACTCTCGAGACCTATTGTCACCGAGATGCCTCTCAAGGGAGACAGACCGGGGCACGCGCAGCAATTGGGGTCGGGGTCTGTGGACGCGCTTGCGCAGACGCACACACACAGACACACGCGCGCGCACACACCCCGCCACTGCCAACCCCCTCACCGCATCCGCGGCTGCCTAACGCGCGCGCACACACCTCGCCAACGCCGCCGCCCCCCCTGTACAACAAGCATTGGAAAAGCCAACAAGCATTGGAAAAGCCAATAGGTCTCGCCTTTGTTGGGAGACCAGTGATAGACTCCAACATGATCAGTCAAAGCAGTTCAGGCAAACATAAAGTAAGAAAAGATGGGATTGGCTCTGAAGTCCGCCCCCATGGTGCTATCCATTTCATTTTCCCTTGCTAAATATCTGTTTTCATCTGCCTCTTTCCTCTATTTTACATGGCTTTTTTTATTTGGTGTTTGGGCATGCTGCTTCGGTGTACTTCCATTCATACGTTTTTGTTTTGTTTTGATGAAAGTGCCCCAAATTGACCCCACAACTTTGAAGGTGCTGCACCACCATTTTCTCTCTTTGGTGAACAATGGGGTGAATAAGCACAGGTGGTATAATCGTAGATGGTATGTTTTAGTACCCACATGACCACTTACCGCTTGCAAGGAAGGTATATACACTAAGGCTAATTTAGGACGACATACAGCAAATAGCAAATACATATCTTTGAGAACAGCGTACCTGCGAACTGGAAGAAGAGCTTCTCGGTGGTTTTGGCGAACGAGGACTTGCCGGTCATCGAGTATTGCAAGGTAATGGCTGAGCTGCACTCGGCACAGGCAGAGGCCATCCTATGCACCACAATGGTAACATAGAGAAAAGGCAGGATGATGGGCATGCAAAATTTGCCCACCTCGAAAAGCACCTAGAACTCGTGCAGAAGGAAGCACAGCTTGAACTCCATTGCCAGGTAATAGCACAGCATGACTGTGAGCATCAGCACCATCAAGGACAGCGACACGTCCTGGACCTCGACCATGGTAATGGGGCTGTCCCATGAGTCTGCCATGATGTTTAACCTGGGCAGCACTCTGGCTGCTCACAGGCGTGGCTGGCGTGACCCGGCCGTTCAAACTGTTGAAATAGGTCAAGCGCGTGTAGGAGCAGTTGAGCCGGGCGCGGCAAAAAGACTTGGCCATTGTGATTAGCCGCTAATGTTAACACCGCGCCGTTTTCATTGGCTAACATACGGCGCAGCGACTCTTGGGTGCTCAACCTATCTAGCGATTGGACGAATGCTATTTGGAACGCGCATTCGCTTGCCAAACGTTCACTGACGGGCACTGGTTTTGGTTGGAACTTTGCACAACGGTGTGGGATGGTTCTCCGATATCGTCAGAGTTGCCGGGTGCTGCAGTCTGCCCCTTGGTTCAGCCTTTCCCTGAAGGGAGGGGTGTGGCTGGACTGGGGACCTTAATGGAGGCCAAGTGGCCCACCCCCGGGAGAAGAGCCCAGGCTGTAATGGCTAATGGGAGGCAGGGAAGTTACTGGGCAGCAGATTAGTACACTGGGTTCAGCCCAACCATAAATGTAAGCATGGGAAACAGGCGTGTGTCACGGGACCCTCTTTCTCCTGGGAATGTATTACAAACAAATACGTTCCAAGCATCAGGCAATAGCATACATGCCAACATTTCAGAAGAGCTAAGTGGGAGATTCTTTGTAAAAAATCGGGAGAGTGGGGCCTTGAATCGGGTTACTATCATGCATAGCCCATGGAAGTGTGCTGCTGCAGGATCGGACATTTGAAACGCAAATGCACGTTTTTTTCTTACCTTTCAAAAAGCATGGAACGCAATGGCAGGCAGAGAGAGGGTGATGCAAGTGTTCTGCACTCACTGGCCTGCCAGGTTGCTGGCAGTGCATATACCAAACTGCTGCACGCCTCACACTGCTGCACGCCGCACACTGCGGCACGCCACACACTGCTGCACGCCACATACTGCTGCATGCCGCTGCACGCCACACACTGCTGCACGCAGCACACTGCTGCACGCAGCACACTGCTGCACGCCACACACTGCTGCACGCCGCACACTGCTGCACGCCACACACTGCTGCACGCCACACACTGCTGCACGCCACACACTGCTGCACGCCGCACTGCTGCACACCACACACTGCTGCACGCCACAAACTGCTGCACGCCGCACACTGCTGCACGCCGCACACTGCTGCACGCCACTCAGTGCTGCATGCCTCACACTGCTACACGAAACACTGCTGCACGCCACACACTGCTGCACGCCGCACACTGCTGCACGCCTCACACTGCTGCACACCGCACACTGCTGCACGCCGCACACCGCTACACGCCACACACTGCTGCATGCCACACACTGCTGCACGCCACACACTGCTGCGTGCCGCTGCACGCCACACTGCTGCACGCTACACACTGCTGCACGCCGCACAATGCTGCACGCCGCACACTGCTGCATGCCGCTGCACGCCAGACACTGCTGCACGCTACACACTGCTGCACGCCGCACACTGCTGCACGCCGCACACTGCTACACGAAACACTGCCGCAAGCCACACACTGCTGCACGCTGCACAATGCTACACGAAACACGGCTGCACGCCACACACTGCTGCACGGCACACACTGCTGCACGCCGCACACTGCAGCACGCCACACACTGCTGCACACTGCTGCATTACTCACTGCTGCATGCTGCACGACACTGCTGCACGCAGCACACTGCTGCACGCTGCACACTGCTGCACGCCGCACACTGCTGCACGCCGCACACTGCTGCATGCCGCACACTGCTGCACGCCGCACACTACCGCACGCCACACACTGCTGCGCACACTGCTGCATTACACACTGCTGCACGCCGCACACTGCTACACAAAACACTGCTGCACGCCTCACACTTCTGCACGCCTCACACTGCTGCACGCCACACACTGCTGCACGCCACACACTGCTGCACGCCTCACACTGCTGCACGCCTCACACTGCTGCACGCCGCACACTGCTGCACGCCGCACACTGCTGCACGCCGCACACTGCTGCACGCCACACACTGCTGCACGCCGCTGCACGCCACACACTGCTGCACGCCACAGACTGCTGCACGCCGCAACTGCTGCACGCCGCAACTGCTGCACGCCGCACACTGCTGCATGCCACACACTGCTGCACGCCGCACAATGCTACACGAAACACTGCTGCACGCCACACAATGCTGCATGGCACACACTGCTGCACGCCACATACTGCTGCACGCCACACACTGCTGCACACTGCTGCATTACTCACTGCTGCATGCTGCACGCAGCACACTGCTGCACGCAGCACACTGCTGCACACAGCACACTGCTGCACGCCACACACTGCTGCACACCGCTGCACGCCACACAGTGCTGCATGCCTTACACTGCTGCACGCCACACACTGCTGCACACTGCTGCATGCCACACACTGCTGCACGCCACACACTGCTGCACGCCGCACACTGCTGCACGCCACACACTGCTGCATGCCGCACACTGCTGCACGCCGCACACTGCTGCACGCCGCACACTGCTGCACTCCACACACTGCTTTTATGCGAGTTTATGCTACTGACATTGTAAATGACAATGCCTTTTATTTGTTTTAAAACCAAAACATAAATAAAAGGCATTGTAATTTTACAATGCCAATAGCTCAAACTCTTATAAATGCGAGACCTATTGCATTGCAAATGCTTGTCTTTATTACCTCATACAAAAGCACCTTCAAATAAGTGAGTACAGAATACGAGGTGCACAAAAACGTATTGTGTTTAATTTAATAAACTATAATGTTTATCTATAAGAATCCGGGCCGCATACTGACTTGCCTCTTAATTCACTAATGGCATTGTCGACAGGGTGGGTGCAGGGACGTTTTTAAGTTCATGATTAAAAAATATCACTTTTGATAAGTACCTCTCAGTGCTGTGATATAATGTAACATATTAATGTCAACGCTTCCACTTGTTAAGGTATTATACTTTTGAGAATTTTAAAGAGCCTTTATCATATTTTATGTGAGGTTTGTTGCATGATTTACATGGAATCATTTTCAGGGCTAGACTCACGACACAGTAGCGTAGCAAGGTCAGGTGGTACTCGGTGCAGAAAATTTCTTGTCAGCCCCGGCTTAACGTACACATACAAACCAATAGCATGCATCATAACATTTCCGTAACTTACCAAACTCGATATCATAGAGAAGAGGATGATCACAATGAATCAATAAACAAAAAAAAGTAACAAAATAAATTCAGCACAGCACTGATAAGCTTCAGTAATAATGCACAACTAACTCAACAGAATGACGTAGGTGACTGACCGGCACGGCTGCGGATAGTATTGGTTGCGGGTTGAGTGATGAGTGACGGGTTGTTTACGTCTCGCTCGAAAACAAACTGCAAAGACAGACTTCGGCGGAAAGAAACACCCCCTTCCCTTCGCTTCCATAACCATACACTCTCCACTAGAAAGCGTCGAGTTCAGCTGCGTTTCTTGACTGAACTAAAAAGTTTCAATACGTATTATGTTGACTTGTTGAGGTTAATTAATTGTCAGACGAAGTTATTAAACTCGTTTTAAATTTTATTTTTTCAAAAAGAGTTGTGAGCCCCCCCATTTTTTATTTATTTTAAACACATATTTTTGCCATTTTTTCACCCCCCTCAGTGATGACACCCCGGGTGGCCCGTACCCCGCACCCCCCTTCCTACACCACTGCTCATACACGGGCTCTTAGAGCCAAGGCAGACCTTGGCTTGGCTCTGGCTCAGCTCGCCTTGTTAATTTGTTGACTTGTCCACCTCTATTAGCTGCCCCTATTATCAATAGAGTGTCAATGGGATTTTGAAACACGTTAACTGCACTTTCTCATTTGCCAGCCTGTCAACAGTGTTCATCTGGTCTTGTTAAATTTTTTCTCGTGTCTTGGCTTTTTACAGGCTTGAAAAGTGTTGTTTCCACATAGTCCTGTCTGTGAGATTTACTCCATGTATTCGACTAAAGGTTTTCTTTGAAGTTGGTCCTCATTACGAGTGGCCCATACAATTCCGAGCCATGTACAAACCCATGTTTACAAAGGGTATTAATTAGAAGGTAGGCAGACTTTATCACATCCATAGTAACTGTTCTAAAGTCCAAGTCTGGAGCTGAATTTTGGCAGGTCAAACTTGCCGGAATTTAATATGAAATAAATGCCCGATAATTACAAAAATATGCGTATTTTGATGCGGTAAATACCAAAATATACGACATTCCCCATTTCTGTGGCAAAATCTAGTGATAGGTGCTATTTCTCGCACCCTCCTCCGGCCCACTCATAATGAGGGCCTTATTTAGTTTTTCCGTATCATGGATAGATACACTTCATCTTTCTCGTAGGAGTCTTGCTGTTCTTTTCAATGGGCTCGTTTTGAACCACATTAACAGCCACACTTCATATTAGCAATTTATGTGCACTCAATTTTGTTTGCACTGGGCACAGAAGCTGGCTCTCCCACTTCAAATCTAGTACATTTTGGAGGATGGATATGACACATTGCTGCAGTGGGAGGCACCTCGTTTCTAACATATGCATTGTAGATTATTAAAGATGGCTGCCAGAGACAGCCCACGCTGCTGTGGTTGAGTTCATGCTTCAGCTGAAAGCGGGGGTGCGTGGGGGTTCATATCCTGAACTGGCAGATGGTTTACTTCACTGGTGATGATCTGAATTTGCTGACCAAGTCATCTTTCCTTTCCCTTCTTCTGCAATGTTGTCAGGGAGTGTGGACACCTGTCACCCCCGGCAGAAACTGTGACAGAGCCAATAAAAATGACGCTTCAAGGCCAAGGGAACACACTCCCCCCTCGGAAATGCTTCCTTGAAGTCAGCAGAGAGCGGGGTAGCACTCGAGCCCCTGAACGGGATTTCAATTTTGAGAACCACTCAGAGAAATGTGCACCCTCGGCAGATTCAGCAGTAAAATGGAAATGCTACCACTGGAAAGCCACTCACTAAAGTCCCAGCAGAACACGATTAAGTGTAAGGACAGACACGTCTAGTAAGCCCTTTTGTTAAGTCTCTCTCTGGTCATTGCACACCTGGGAAGGCTACCCTTGAAGGTGAAGCCACTGCAAAATGCATCTTTCAATTTTAATCAATACTGAGTCAGTTTCTTCTAGACACAATTGGGGGGAAATAATCCCAGAAGTGCAATTACTTTAGAAAATGTGCAGCTGGTTGAGCAGGACAGTGTTTCTTTGCACTATACTGTGTTTGTATTGGTTATTATTCATGGATTTAACGTTCAGACCTTGTTTTTCAGTTCTTGCTCGCTGTTTTCAACATGCCTTAGTTTTGCCCCAGCTTGTATGTTCATTGCTTTCGTCCGTTTGCTTCCTGTTCATTTAGTGTTAGTCGTTCATTGCTCAATGCTTCTGACTTAGGGTTGTTTGCTTGTTGTGGACTGTGTTTGCACTGGTGTTTTGTTAAGTGATGACTTGTTCAATGACTTTGTTTAAAGCTTGCTTCGTGTGTGCGCAGGCTGTGTAGTGTTTGTCGTGCGATGAATGCCCGCTTGTTGGCCGTTTGCTTTTCGTTCTGTGTGCTTGTCATTAAGAAAGTGTAGCTCTTTTGGGGTCAATGTGTTTTCATTTACTGTTTGTAGACAGAGCTCATCTCGGTGCTTGTTCAAAATGTGTCATTTATTCACGTTTTCTAAGACTTAGTGTTGCACGCACTGTGCTTATTGTTCAATGTGTTTCCTGTTCAGTGTTTGATTGTTTTGTTTTTTAAACCAAGCACGTTTATTGGCATTTTTCTAATCAACGTTACGTGCAGGGCTTTAAGTGGGCGGGTCTCACCGGTGCTGAGCACTGGCAGTTTTTTAAAGGGGGCCTCGAATAGGGTGACCAACTGGCATGGGTGCAAATTCAGGACAGCGGGTCAAAATTCAGGACAAAACTTCTGGACAAAAGGTAAGTTTTACAGACAATTCAGAGGAAGTTGCGCGATAGTATAAAAGTAGGTAAATAGACAACCAATTAAGTACAAGTCAAAATAAGTTTTATATTAGGTTGAGACAATCGTGAACTTCACATTTTTTCAGTATTTCATATGATAATAATCTATTTATATGGTTACTGCATTGGGTTGTCCATTCTGATATTTCGTTTACAACTCATGGTCCTGAGCAGGAATGTTTGGTGGCCAGGAAGATCTGCTCGGATAGACTTTGTTACTAGCATCTCATATCTGAGTGCCGTTGTGAAATGTAAAGCGGCACACATAGGCGAACTAAAGGGAGGATTGCTGTGATGAACCCACTATAGGGAACGCATTATGGGTGTTTCAGCAAGTGGAACTTAAAATATGGAATCTGACTTTGTTTATGGGGGCTTCGCAGAGAGTTGCACATGCTGAAGTCACAAAGATGCTTTTCCCTGCAGCTTTCTTAAAGAATGCATTCAGGGCCAGATTGGCCGCAGCGGGCACCGGGCAATCCTCCAGTGCGCAGCACGGGTGGGGGCCGGTTTTGGGCCCCTGGGGGCCGTTTATGTTACAAGGCCGTTTTTGCAGCATCGGCCCTGTAACAAAATCGGCCGAAAACCAGCCCTGGCAAAGAGCTCGGCAGCACCCCCCATGCCGGGGGGGGGGGCAAGCACTTTGCCAGGGCCGGTTGTGGTTCCCAGTCCGGCCCTGAATGCACTGTCAATTAACTATTACACAGTTTATTTTTACGACTTGCCTATTGCTACAAACACAATATACATCTCAAGCACAGCTCATGGCACTATGAGATTCTCCCTAAAATCTGACACCTAAAACAAAACATGCAAACATTTACAATTACTAGTATAACATTCAAGTAGCAGTTGGGTGTCACTCAAAATGGATTCTATTAATTCTTTCATCCATCATTCAGTCTTTCACCATTCATTCTGTCCTTCTATCTGTGTGCCCATCCATATCCCAAGCTTTTCAACCATTTGCACACCTATCCATCATCTATCCTTCCATCCATTATTTCACTCATCCATCCATTCATCCACCCTTTCACTCAATCCATCCTTTCACTCATCCATCTACTCTTCCACCCATCCACCCAACCATTTACCTTCACCCAAGCCATCCTTTCACTCATCCATCATCCACTCTTCCACCCATCCATCCAAAAATGTACCCTTTCACCCATCCAGCCATCCTTTCACTTACTCATCCATCCACCCAGTCACTCATCCATCCACCCATTCACCCTTTCACTCACCCATCATCCATCCATCCTTTCTTCCAGCTCTCCACCCTCCCTTTCACTCATGTATGCATTATTTCATTCATCCATCTTTACACTCTTCTTTTAACTCATCCATGCACCCATTCACCCATCATTCTGTTAATTATTCATCCATGCTAACATTCATCCATCCATCCTCCCTTTCTCTCTCCATTCTCCTTTCACTTAGCCACCCATCTTTCACCCATCCAGTTGCAGACAGAAGAGGGCCATCTAGAACTTCTCCCACACTGTAGTTCCTAAAGCAAAGGGTGGGTGGGGTGGGGGAGGGTTCACTATGCCCCTGCACATAGGCAATCTGAAAACGTGGAAGTCATGAGTCATGCATAATGGCCAGTGCCAGGATGCAAGGTGACTGTGACATGGTGTTGTTTCCAGGGCTTTAAGGGGGATGGAAAATCTGGGTCTCTCTCCAAGGGGCGTGTCTGATGTAATTAAGGGCGTGGCTTAAAACACCTCACCCTAAAATATATGCTGAGCATAATGTGTCACCCGACTCGTATTTTACTGTTTCTATCATTGCATCCAGTAACATTAGACCTACAACAAGCCAGGCCTATTGGCGTTGTCAATGGAAGTTAGTGGCATAAAATAAATAAAGCAGCAACTTCCTACCTTTTATATAATTATAAAAATGCTTCAGCTCTAAAATGATGAGACTGTGTAAGAAGTATAACCTCTTCTTTTCAACTTTGCACGTCTGGTTTGTAAATTTCTTCCATCTAACCCTAACAGAATGCCCTGCCCTAGACCACAGCAGGAGGAGGCCACCACATGCTGTAAGAGCCTAAACTGGCCCATTGTCATTCTGTATGTGGCAATCAGCCGCAGGCAGACAATGGGCGGGTGCGGCTGTTCTTGTGCTCCGAGGATGAGTGTGAGGCGGCCCCATCAGGGAGATGAGTCCTCTCGCAGGGGGACAGCTCTGTTCCCTGCAAGGCCCAAAATTACAGACAAAAGGAGTCCGTAAAAGGGATCCTCAAGGACAACGACCGTGAGGTCCAAATTACGGACGGTCCGTGAAATTTACGGGCGGTAGGTCACACTAGCCCAAAACGGGTCTCTATTGGGCTCTGTCATGTGCGCGTGCTCACACTGCTCTCTTCTCACCAGTGGAGAAGTTACGGCCTGATGTCATGCCAGGTGAGCGTTGTAGGGGAAGGGAAATCCTTTAAAGAGAGTCATTTTCTTTCTGGATTTCCCTTCTCTTTTGGAAACTCAGGAGCAGCAAAATTGTCATGGTGCCACCAGGGCTTTAAGCGGAAGCTTGTTCAATATTATATACAAGCCATAGTTGCTGCTTATTTATCTTATGCAACTAACAACCATTGACAAAGCCAATTGTCCTGGCTTGATGTAGGTGTAGTGTTATTTGTTGTATCATATATATGGATGCAATAACAGAAACAGCAAAATACAAGTCGGGCATCACACTATGCTAAGCACACATTTTTAGCTTATGTGTTTTTACGCCACGCCCTTAATTGCGTTGGCAACGCCCCCTTGAGAGACTACTCAGGTTTTTCATCCCACTTAAAGCCCTGGTTATGTGTCATACAACGACACAGTTTTATGCAACTCTTCGAGTGTTACATATGCAAACCTTTTCTTGTATGTCAAAAGGTATATTACCGTATTGCAATAAAGTATATCTCGCTGCAAAGCCGCCGACATGTACTGTCTGTGACCGGTTGTGCATGCCTAGGGTTTTGTCATCGGTGTGGTACGTTGTTGCAATGTATCTCTTGGGTTTTGTGCAGTACCCCTGTGTTCCACCTGTTCACCCACACATTTTGGAATGTTATTGAGAAGAGCCTCAAGCTTCTGTATATTAGGATTTCAAGTGTATAATTTGAAAAAGAAAAAAAAAAATAGGCGCCATTGCTCTCATGAGGAGCTCACTACAGCTTGCACCACACATTGCCCCCGCCAGCGCAGCCAGTTTCAGTAAAAACACAACTATTAACCATCACACTCCTTCTGGTGTGACAATTCAGACTATTCCATGCCTTCAAAACTAAAAGAAGGGCTTGGGTCGCATGTTTAGTCATTTTTAATGCATATTGAACTAATGAACAACTGTTGGTGTTCTCATATCCAAATTACACAAACAGCGCCACCACGTGGCAGGCTGTCATAAGTGCCAGTGGTGACAATTAAGTGCCGGTGCTGAGCACCGGAAACCACAGTTTCAAATTAAGCACTGCTTCTGGTGGCATACAATTATCTAATTCCCTTGCCCAGGTCTCCAGCCCAGCTGGATTTTCACTTATTCAAGCCCTGGCAATGTCATATTTTACAACTGCAAAACCTAAGTGGAATAATGTTGATTTGTACCTCTTTATATAGAGATCTGAGGTTATATGAAGCAGGGTGAGTTTGGGGTCTAGATTAATTTTTACTTGCCTCAGCGTAACCCCTTGCCAGAAGGGTTGGATCACGGGTCATGGCCATGTAGTATGAATAAAGGCCCCAGGCCCACTGTCGCACCTCAAGCAGTTAGGGGATTGGGTTTTGCCTGATTTTCATAATTTCGGTTGAGTGACATATACTCTGTGGAGTAAGTTTAGTAGTTTCCTTCTGAAATGAGTGACAACTGCTACATCTTGTGGTGTCATTCTGGCCTTTTCCTGTTCCTCATCCGTGAGTTCTCCTACATCTTGGTCCCAAAGTGTACTTGACTGAGGCAAAGGTGTCTGCGCTGCGTTTATTCAAGGAATGAGATAAGCTGGATATTTTCTTGTGCTCCATATTTCTCATAAAGAACTTGACCTTCATGGGGTTGAAATAAGTTGGTCAGGTCTTTTATGGATGAGTGAAAGACAAGCAGAAGCTGAATGTATTCATAAATCTAATACTTCTGCATGGCATTGTTGGTAAATGAGCATACATGCATGCATGGGGGAGGCAACGTTCCCAGGATTGGTGATTCCTAAATTATTCCAACCTTGAAATCGATTAAGAGCGCTGCCTTAGTGAAACATACTGCCTAACCATAACGTGGTTACTTCTGTTAATTTCTTGTGCGATCCCTTATTTGCAGCATCTCTCACCATAATCCTATTATTCTCTTAGTGGCAGCGGCAATCCTCGCCACATACAAGAAGTGTAAGAACATTTCTTTCTCCATGACCCATTTTTCTGTTGCATGTGCTGGTTCTAGCCATGACTGATGAAGCCATTCACTCATCACCTCCAGGTGTGCTGCACAATAGTATGCTTGGACGTCCGCAGTTCCACCGCCACCATCAAACTGCGTTTTACAACATTTGGTCGTTGCTATTCTAGATGCACCATCTTTCCTGAAGAGATTTCTGATCATGTAGTTGGTGCGGGTAAGGGTTTTTGACTTTGAACGGGTAGTTCTGTACCTGATAAAGGAGCCCTGGCAAGGAGACCATTTTAACAATAGCTGCTTTCCCCGTTAGCGACAATGGGAGATTGAATCAGGAGAGTTCTTTTAGTAACCTATTCAGTTGACCCAGTATATTACATTCCCAGGGGTTTGACTCATCTCTAGGAATGCATACCCTGAGATACTTGGAGCCATCTATGACAGCTCTTAAACTAGTGGGTCACTGTTTATCTGATTGTTCAGCATTGATTGGATATACCATAGATTTTCGAAGGACTGATCCTTGAACCCGAGTATGTACCTGACATCGCTCATACTTGATGGGCTCTAGGGCTGGATTCTTGTGGGTTTTCGAGGTATATTAGTAGGCTGTCCATATATAGTGACACCCTGTTTTCTACCCATGAGCTCATTCAAAGCCTTTTATCATGACTTCTATTCTTAGCCATTTGGAAAGGGGTTCAAAAGCTATAGCGAAGCACACAGAGTGAACACTCCTGTCACATTACTCTTTGGATATGGAAGGCGTGTAACATGTCCCAGCCCGCGCGGACCCTAACTGTTAATTTGGTGTATATAGAAAATTGGTATGTTTCCAGAACCTGGGTCCCAGATTGGCTTTCCTGAGTACTGCAAATAGATAATAACATTCCACAGAGTCAAAGGCTTTTTCGAAGCCCACATCAACAAAAATAATGGGCCCTGTAATTGATCTGTGAGTACTAGAGCATTTTGTAACCGTTAAATGTTGTGTCTGGTAGACTTTCGGGGGACAAACCCACCCTAATCAGGAAGAATGATGGATTTGATAACATTGGAGAGTCATAGGGCAAGCACTTTTGTAATAATTTTGGCCTCAACATTGGATATAGGCCGATATGAGGCACACCCGGCCTACCTAGAAGGCTTCTGGGGACATTGCAGAATGGTGGACATGTGTGACAGTGGCAGGATTAAGTGTTGTAGTCAGCTTGCTTGGGCCCCTCTTGGTAGGTTATGGTAGATTTTGAGCCACCCCATGAGGAATCAGTGTCCTCAGCACCCGCTCCTGCAGCACCACATCCTGGTACAGAGGGGGGTAAACAGAAGGTTAAGTGCTGCTCCCGCCCTCTTCAGAAAGATTCCATAATGAATCCAATGGGATCAGGTTGAAAGTCTAGCACAGCCGCAAACATTTGCCCGGGGACCGCCAAGTACTATTTATAACATGCCTGAGGGCCGCAGTGCGAGTGTCAGGGTGATGAAAGGTGGACATAGCGGGACGCAAAGCAGATGTATGATGTGAACAACAAACCGAGCCTTTATGTGACATCTGTCTGCCACCAACCCTCTTCACATGCACCAAGATTTAAAGTCAAACCATTAACTTCTAATGTAAAACGAGAAAGGGAACGTGACACTCAACTGGTGGCTGAACTGGAAAATGTGAAACTAGAAAGCCTGGTATCAGTCCTGGCTTCCCCACTTGACGGAATTGTGTGATTCTAGGCAATTGGTTAATTTCACTTTGCCTCCTATTTCTTCATTACCACATATGGCAGCCCCATAAAATATACAAGTTCAGGATGTGTACTGTACAAAACCTTCACTTGTGTTTTATTTAATAAACTATAATGTTGTTGTTCCAATTATATAACAGCCAAGGCTACACACAAAGTGCACCCTTATAAATGACTTGCCTCCTGGTTCACTAATAGCATTGTTTTCAGAATGGCGTGGCATGAATGTTTCCAAGATAATTTTTGAAAACTATTACTACTAATAAATGCCTCTTAATTCTGTAAGGCAAACTGATCTACTATGGTAAAACACTCATGCATGTTAAAAAATAAAAACTGCAAACTGCTTTAAAATTGAAGGTGTTCATAAAGGTACGTTTTCTAAGACTCCTTCTTTTCTTCTTTACCATATAGTACTTAATGTGTATCCATTGCTCAGTGTGTAATTATTGTGTGCCTGCTGTAGATGTGTGTGTTTTGCTCAGTCTTTTACTTGTGAGTGATTGCTGCACAGGGTTTTAGTCACGAAAAGACTAGTAAATTTGTACCTGCAGATTCTTTTGTATACGTAGGTGCAAATTAACTACTTTTTGGAATTCACCAGTTCCACACTAAATCTGCATGGAAGGTTGCCCCGTCATAGGTTTCCCTGCAAATTCCATTGGGAATCTTGTGAAGTCTAACGTTTGTTTCCATTGGTCCTGTTTGCAGTTTTCTGCCACAGAGAACTTGGCAGAGGGGGAATGGATACCCTTATGCAAATGCACTTTTTTATCCGTTGGGAAAATATTTTTCCCTGTGGCAAAAGCCCCTCCCAGACACCATCCCCAAATATGGCAATGACACATTCTACTTCACAACCCGGAAGACGAGGTATGCCAGCCTTGCGCTGTAGTAAATCTAAGATCATTTCCATGGTGAGAACATGTTGGATCGTCGTTGGAGAATGCTGAAAATCTTCCAGGTTTGGGTGTTACCAAACTTTTAAGGAAAGTCATGCCTTGAGACATCCCTTTTCCTAACGCTTTAGTGGATTTATGGCAGTAAAGGTCTCCATGCTTGTCGCAGAGATATCCATCTCTGTAAATGGGCTCATGCTTACCTGTAAACTATTTGTGAATTAAAGGCAGGCGTAAATAAGGTAAATTGTTTTGGAAACTTAAGAGAGGGCCAGCCAAAGAGTCATGCCCACTTGGAGTGGGCAAACCACTCCTCCCCTGCCCTGCTCTCTGAGCAGAGGAGCCCTGCCGGCCTCGCAAAGGCCCTGATAATTCTCACTTGGTGCACAGCATAGTCCCTGAGTACAGGGATAGAGCAAACCCTGTACCGAACGGGGATCTAAGATTGAACCGGTATGCCATAGTTTGCCTAGTATAGGTAGCACTGGGAGAGGAGTTGGCCTAACGGCTAGGGCGGTCGACCTCGAATCTGGGGAACAGGGTTCGAGTCTCCGCAGTGACGCTGAAAATCCTGTGATTCTGGGCAAATCACTTAATCTCCCCATGTCTAACAAAAAAAAAATGAAAGTGTCCTCATGTAACGCAACTGGTGCTATGTAAAGTGCTCTGATACCCGAGACCTTCGGGTCAAGTTTGCGCTATATAAAACTCTTTAAAAACAAAAAACTTCTGTTTTTTTCTTTGGTCCACCTTGGTATTGGTGCAGTGACGGGAACACAAAAGCACGGACATCCTACTTACCGCTACTTTCTTCTCTTTTGGGAGACTCCGGGGGACCGTCGTCCTGGCAACATCCTGACCACAGTCACTACAGACACCTGAAGACCACGGGAAAAGGGACAAAGAAAAGAGAAGAGTGTCTGGTGGAAAAAGTCAAAGACCATACCTGCCCTTAGCACTTCAATATTCCTTTTACGTTACCAGTAACTTTTAATAAAGTACTCCAAAATTGAGCCACACTTCAGGCCTCCTAGATTTTGTTTCCGCCCATCCCTCCGACAGTATATTATTCAGTATGGGTTTGTCTGCATGTTTTTGTTTCTCAGTGTGGTATTCTACTTATTCTTTGTTAATACTCATGGTGTATTCGTTGCTATTTGCTTAGTTTACATTCACTACATGGAGTGTGTTTGTTGCTTGTTTAGTGTTTATTACATGGTTTGCATTTGTTGCTGCATGCTTCTTAGTATCTGCTAGTGCACATTGTGTTTTCTGTTCCACCTTTGTTTTGTTGTGTTATTTCAGTCTGTTTGTTGCTCAGTTTTTATTACATATGCATATGCATATGCTATAAATATTTATTGTTGGGAATGTGTTGCTTACTATCTGGCTCGGTGCTCAATATTTGCGTTTCAATGTTTGCTTGGTTGATATGTTTGTGTGTGTTTTGTTTACTGAGTTGCTCAGTGTGTTTATTGCTTGGGGAATAACTGTTACTCAGTAAGCGTTTCTTGCTTAGCATTCGCTGAGCAGTGTGTGTTTGTGTAGTATGTGTCTATTGTTCGCTGCTAGATGTGTGTTGCTTATTGTATGTTTGATAATTTGTGTGTTTGTGACAGTGTGCATTCTTTGGTCAGTATGTATTTCTCACCTAATGAATGTTGTCAGTGTCTGTTGCTTAGTGTGTGTTTGTTGCTGCCTAGTGTGTGTTTATTGTTCAGTGTACATTTCTTTGTTAGTTGGTATATGTTGCTTATCTGCACACTATGCAATTTGTATTTTTTATTGAGAACAATGGTTGCTTTGTGGATGTTCATTGCTCACTGTAAGTTGCGCAGTTCATTCAGGATTGTTTGTTGCTCGTTGTAGGTTTCATTGGTCATTTGGTGTTGTACTGTCTTTGTTGCTCTGTGCTCGATGTAATTTGCAAGTGGGTGTATTTCTGCTGTATTTGCTCGGTGTGTTTTTTCTCAGAGTTTATTTTAAGTACTCGCTCTATTGCTTGTCATTTATCTGTGCGCACTGTTTGGGGTGTGTTGGTTAGTGTGTGTTACTACATATTCTGTTCTATGTTTTTCGAAATTGGCTTTTTGCTTATTGGATGTATTTCCAATAATTTAGTAATATTTGATTCTCGTTCTAGACTTTTTTGTGTGTTTCTTTGCTGTTATACATTTAGTAGTCTGTGGATAGTATTTGGTGTGTGCTTGATGCTCAGGGTATGTTATTTGGTGTGTGTTTTCTGTAAAAAGTTGTTTTCCTCTTGTGTTTTTTATGGTATATTAGTTATCCAGCCATTGTTAGCAGCTCAGTTTGTGTTGCTTGGCGTTAGCTTTCTGTTCATTGCAATTGTAGCCGAGTGGTTATTTCCCAGTGCACATGTTTGTTTCCGCTGCCTTTTACTTACTGGCTTTGTTGCATTGTGTGTGGTTTAGTTACTCAGAAATTGTTTGTTGTTTCATGTATGGCTGCTGTTCAATGTTGGTGCAGTGATATGTGTCCATGTGTTTCTGTGTGTTAGTTATTTTCCTGAGTGTTTGCTGATTAGTGCGTATTTTGCATTTTCTTTGACTTTTCAGACCATCGCTCATCCATTCAGGACACAAGGGCTCGTCAAATGTTGCACCATTTGATGCTTTATTTTCTTGACTACTAAAAAGTTTGGCATTTGCTATCTCCAGTCAGTAGGACACACACAGATTTCTTGGAGTGGAGGTGCACTGAAAAGTGTCCAGGATACACACTTCCGCTTTGCACAGGGAGAGGTGGGCACTGAGGTAGTCTTCACGTCCTGATATGACATCCTTTGCCTCTCATTTTATGCAGGTCTTATTTTGGTGTGTCCTCACTGGGAGGCTTCCTGCGATACTTCTCTGCAAACTGTGCATGTTTCTCAGCCAGAATCTCCTGCTGCTTCTTCAGGCCATTGGTTCTAAGAAAGGGCAACAAGTAAAGAGCATGAACAAGCCTACACATAAGAGTCATAGGGTTGTGGACAAACAATTGAGAGTGTGAGGCATGGGATACAATATATCAACACCCCTTCTCCTGTACCACAACATATAGGTCTATAGCATGACTTAAGTTCTAGTGGGAAAAAGTAGGGACCTGGGCATTAAGGAAAAAAACAAAACAACCACCACAGCTTCATCATTAAATCATACAAGAGGATCAGGACACTGAAGGTTTGTTTAAACTAACCTACAAACATTCTGTTGGCTAAAGAAATAATCAGAACCCTAAACCTCTCAAGCGGTGCATAAGTCATATGCAAAATAACTTCGCAACCACCATCCAGCCTAAAATGTGCAGCAGAATCAGGCCACAGATCTTTCAAGAAGTCTCCACTAAGGATTTGTGTTGGACTTAGTAGAAAAAGATTAACTCAATTGAAAGCCACATCCAAGGACTTGCTTGAATGTCGTGCAACAGGGTAATTAATCAGACCTTAAGCCTTCCGTCAGGGAGCTTTGGGCTTGACAACAATATTGCGCATTGCATCGTCTGTAACATGTATGGCAGAGCACTACAACACATACTAGCCTCATCCTAAATCCATCAAATCCGAGTGACATCCAATATAAACAAAACACACCAAACTGTCTCCAGTGTCCCTAAAACCAAAAAGTAGCATTGCGCACATCACTTACAGCTTTATTCTAGGAAGATACAATTAACTTGTGGAGGTCACTGGACCGCCATCTAGTAAATCAACATTTTCTTGGTTTGCATCTTCTCATAACATGTACATTTCTACTTATTTCAATTACAGGGGGTATTTCCTCTTTACGCATATTGGTGTGTATGTTGTGTACTTTCTTGCAGCTATTTTAGGCTATTCCATATTACTTTCAGGCCTCGATTGTGAGTGCCTCTGCAATTTATGGTCCTGTCAATACATCTAATGCACATTTATTGCACCTGGTAATTACCTGGTGTGATAAAGATTGCACCTTTACATTTGCCCCCAATATATTTTGGCAAGTCAAACCTGCCTGTCACAATTTAATTGATTTGCATATGGCTGGGTCTGAACTGGGGTGGCGAAGTGAGCTAAAGAACGATGATGGATTCAACCTAGATCTGTGACTGGGGGTGGGTGTCTGAAAAGTTTCCACGCTCCATCCATCATCTCCTTGTGTTTGCTTTGTTTGCCCTAAGTTGGCAGGGTATGCCCAGACGTGGGTCCCTTGCTCACTTTGCCACTGGATTCAAGCTAGCCTGGCTGATGAGAGGTCTTACCCGGAAACCGGTCCCAGGATGCTTGTTTACGGTCGAGGGAACATCTGGCTTGGCCGTTCAGTCTGGACCGTCCCCTAAGGCACAGGGTCAAGACTGATTTGCATATGGCTGGGTCTAAACTGGGGGTGGCGAAGTGAACTAAAGAACGATGATGGATTCAACCCAGATCTGTGACGGGGGTGAGTGTTTAAAAATGTTCCACGCTCCGTCCATCATCTCCTTGTGTTTGCTTTGTTCGCCCTACGTTGGTAGGGTATGCCCAGACGTGGATCCCTTGCCCACTTTGCCCACTGGATTCAAGCTAGCCTGGCTGATGAAGGGTGACATAACCCAAAACCAGTGCCAGGATGCTCGTTTCCGGTCCAGGGAGGACCTGGCTTAGCAGTTCAGTCTGGACTGTTCCCGTGAAGCACAGGGTCAAGACTATTTTGCAGATGGATGGGTCCAAACTGGGGTAGCGTAGTGGGCAAAAGAACAATGGATTTAACCCAGATCCCTTGACTGGTGGAGAATGTTTGAATCATTTAGCATTCTGTCCATCATTTGTTGCAGTTACACTTTTCGCCCTAAGTGGGATGGGTATGCCTAGACGTGGGTCACTTGCTCACTGTGCCACTGGGTTCAAGCTAGCCTGGCTGATGAGAGGTCTTACCCGGAAACCGGTCCCAGGATGCTTGTTTACGGTCGAGGGAAGATCTGGCTTGGCCGTTCGGTCTGGACCGTTCCCTAAGGCACAGGGTCAAGACTGATTTGCATATGGCTGGGTCTGAACTGGGGGTGGCGAAGTGAGCTAAAGAACGATGATGGATTCAACCCAGATCTGTGACTGGGGGTGAGTGTCTGAAAAGTTTCCACGCTCCGTCCATCATCTCCTTGTGTTTGCTTTGTTCGCCCTAAGTTGGCAGGGTATGCCCAGACGTGGGTCTCTTGCTCACTGTGCCACTGGATTCAAGCTAGCCTGACTGATGATGGGTGACATACCCCGAAACCGGTCCCAGGATGCTTGTTTTCGGTCCGGGGAGGACCTGGCTTGGCAGTTCGGTCTGGACTGTTCCCATGAGGCACAGGGTCAAGACTGATTTGCATATGGCTGGGTCCAAACTGGGGTGGCGTAGTGGGCAAAAGAATGATGGATGTAACCCAGATATCTTGACTGGGGGAGAATGTTTGAATCATTTAGCATTCCGTCCATCATTTGTTGCAGTTACACATATCCTGAATACAGCATGTCTTGAAGAGACAGCAGATGCGATGCCTAGGCGAGACCTAAAAAACGGTTTCACCATCCCTGTCATTGTAGCCAATCGTAGAGGGTCTCAATTTATCTTACCTCATGCATATTAATGAGGTAGGTTCAAATGCGACCCACTATGAATCAGAATTTTGAGAACCAACCTAGTAATACATAGGTTGGTTCTCAAAATACCAAAGGATTCATTAGAAGTCGTTGCACAAAATGCGGCCACCTCTAACAAAGCCATTTTTGTACATTCCATTTAAGGAATCGTGAATTGCGACTCGTTATGTGTCCACAATTTCAAATTCCTTAAATGGAATCTTTGTACAAGAGAACCTTGATTTGGGAGTAAAATATTAAGGCTTTGCGGCAGGATTATGGTCATAAAACATTAGTACATAAGCTAAAAAATGTGTATTTGTAAAAGATGCCCTTTGCACGCCCCTTCAAAATAAAATACCTATTCTGTATTTATCCTAAATCCCAAATTGTGATCCGATAACATGTTACCGAATCACAATTTGGGTTTGATACCTTTAAAAAAGTAATTTTGGGGTTGTAAAGGCCCTAATTTGACCTTTGTGACAGTAAAATGGGTGATACATCAGGCCTCTGGTTCCCAGAGATCGTTTTTTGGATTGAACATAAATAACCTGTCCAACCTGTGCTCACACAGAGCGCTCCTACTCACTGCTTCCAGGTGCTATTCTGTGACCAAAGTCACTCTCAGAGCATTAAAAGTCTCCCCCAGAGTCTACCAAAGACAGCATTAGAAGGGCCAAATGGCCTGAACCCCAAGCCTGGCCCTCCAGCTTACACATTTTTGGGCATTTGAAAAGACAGGCTTCTCATTTAAAGTTATAGCTATATGAGGCTGAAGTGACCTGGTTCCATAAGTTGATGTGACACAGCAGACCTAGCCAGAATGGATCTTAAGCGTATTTATTAAGTTAGTAAAGTCCATAGAATAGCCCCACCAGGAGCAGCCTGCTAGCTGTTCAGCCCATCCTCTCAACTATCTCACACCACACCAACCTCCAACATTCCAGTCACGTCAACATTCCACATGGAACTCTCACACTGGCTGAGCAGCTAGTTACAAGATACAGGAGAACAGTAATAACCTTACATGAAGATACTACAGAGGCTCAATGTCTGGAAGTGGCCAGAGCAGTCTGGACCTCTGCCCCAGTTCATACTGTGGTGTACTGGACTGTATATGTTAATCTCAACTGTTGCGGCGTCACCAAACAACCACCCTAAAACTGACACAAGTACATGAAATGTCCACTGCGGCTTTAAGGGTCCGCTCTGCTGCCTCGGAAAGGAGGCGCAAGGCTTTTATACACTATCGCAGTAACTCAGGTGGGCACGTGGAAGGTGGAGCTGCTAGCCCAATGTCACACAGCGAGTCGGTGGCACACTAGGACTAATGGCATATGGGAACTCTGGACTCACCTGGGGTCACTATGTTCACGTCACGGTGGCGTTGGAGTAAGGGAAACAGACTGCCTGAGTTAATACAAGGACGGTGACGTGCGTTGTAGAGATGAGACAGGGCGACTAGCACGCGGGTCAAAGCTCTGCTTCGCCCGGTCTCGTGCCGTCTACCACCTCCAGGCCGTGCTCTGACTCCCTGGACCCTCCAGAGAGGGTGAAGGGCAGTCTCTTGGGCTTTGCAAATGTCACCTGAGGCTAGAGCGGGATGGCAGAGGGAGTTGAGTCTCCCCCTCTCTTAGTCCCAAACGTCGTAGATGAAACAAACCCGAGCGCTTTGGATTAGCAGAGGCCGCCCCCGAAGGGGGCTCAAGGGCCGGCGCCATAATGGCCGCCAGAGCCCGGCAAGGAACAACCGGTTCTCGTCGGCGGGAAGCGCCGCAGGGCGAAACGCCCTCAGGCCCTCGCCCCCTCCCCCTTCCAAGAACAATGGGGAGAAGAGGAAGAGGAAGGGGAGATATAAGGCGTCGCCCCCCCCTGCAGCAGCCCACTTGCATATCATGGGAGCTGGGGGAGCGCCGCCAACGGTTTTCGGATCCGTCTTGTTTCCGTCGCGACCTCGGGAGCAGCGAAGATGGACCCCGGCCGGCAAGAAGAACCAGTCACCAGGAGACGGACGGCGGCACGGGCTCCAGCCGCCGCTGGGGCCTGCAGGATCGGGGCAGAGTGGACTGAGGCGCGAGGCAGGAAGATGCGGGCAAGACCTCAGCTCCCCGGGCAGCAGTCGAGGACGCTTTTGCTGCCAATAAGCGTGTCAGGGTAAGGACTAAAGGTGGGGGAGTGGCGGCGTTGCAGGCCGATCACCCCGCGAGTTAGCATAATAGTACCTTCCTGACTGTCATAGCGTGCGAGAGAACGGAATGTTTGGTGAATTGTTCAAGCACCGGCTGGGTTACAGAGATGATGTGCAGGATATGTGCCCTACCTCAATTTACCCCGTTACAAACGATCCTTTGCTTTGTTTTGTATTAAAGAGCCACTGCGGGTGCAACGTAACTTAAGAGGAGATGCGGCGTAGTGGCTAGAGCGGTTGACTACAGTTCAGAGCTGATCACTTAATCCCCTCCTGACTAAGAAAAATTGGGAAAACGTGTAGTAGTGTCTTTCATGGCTTAAATTGCGGTACAAGCAAGATAGCACAATGAGGAAAACGTGAGAGTTATATATCGCCTAGGAACATGGGTTCGATCTTAAGTAGGGGATGTTGGAAACATTTATATGCAGTGGGCTAACTGCTGCTTATGTACAGTACATCAAAAGGCTGGGGGCAGGTTCATGAACTATTGATGGGGCATTCAGTCATCTCTTACCGCTCCTAAATTAACGCAGCGCCTTTGTTATTCTGAGCCCCTCCTATGCAGTAGCGGGAAAAGGGCTCACGCAGCGGGGGAGCGGATGCTGTCCGTCGCCTTGACTGCCGACCTTGGTGCGGGAAACCAGAGTTCGACACTTGGGGTCGCGCCCACAACCTGTGATTTAATGCGCTAGCCGGCGCGCATATAAATGGCGCCAATACCATCCGACGATTGAACTCACCCAACCCCCCTTCGTGCCTGAATGCGCACAGTAACCGGCGAGCATGTTAAAGCGCGCCACTACCTGAATAAACAGATAAATAACTAAACAAATAGATGAAAGAAGGGAAGAAGTTAGGATAAGCACTTTAGTGCACCGGCATCATTCCGAGCGCTCCGATCTGAAAGCTGTCCCCCCCCCCCCAGCGGAATGCTAAATTTCGCGCCATAAGTGCGGAGGGCGCAGGAGTCGCGGGTACAGATGCAAGCTGGGGCTTTCACGCTTAGGCTCCTGATAAAAAAAAAAAAAAAAAAGTTGTCATGGCTGGGGGCGGGCGTTCTTAACACATTGAGGTTAGGTTTGGTGCTGCTGGCAGCCGCGTTATAGTCTGGCAAGGACAGTAACCTGAGTATGGTTGAAGAGAGTAAAAAAAAAAAAAAAAAATGCGAAAAACGAGGTACAGAGCTTCGAAGCGGCAGAAGCACTCGGTAAACACACATTATCGGCAAAGAATGGTCGATGGGACTAATGCTCTGATACTTTAGGGGAATCACGGGCTAATGGGTTGAGGCGCCCGACTTCGGACGACGAGTTTAAGGGTGCGAACTCCTACAGACCGGGACTTCTTAGCTGGGGACACTGCAACGTCGAATCCCCTCGTGCCTGATTGTGTGGTGTCAATGCGGTGCTAGGTAAAGCGCTCCAATACCGTTGGGTTGATTTCGCGCTATAATTTAAAAAAAAAAAAAAAAGAAAGAAAAGGGTGTCAGAGGCAAGCCGGGTAAAGCATCTAACCGTGCTGGGGAGAAGAGACGGTGCCTCGGCTACGCCGCCGATTCCTGAGCTTGGAAACCAAAGCTCGAGCCTCGGGGTCGACGCTACATCCTGTGATCCTGGGCGAATGAATTAATCCCCCGCGCCTACGAGAGACATGAATGTGTCCTTGCGAAACCTAACTGTTGCTCCTGTAATCGTGTGCATGATCATTGGCAGCCTTCCAAGTCTACTGTACAATGTAAAATACGTAGGGCGCTCACAGCGGTTCCTGGTTGTAAAGAATGCATCGATCATGACCAGTATCAGCTGATAGTTCATTCGTATCAATGACTGTGCATTTACCGTCCGGGGCGGGTTGTCAGGGAGACAGAAAGGCAAAGAGCACATCAGTATCTTCATTTGTATCGGTGCCAATTTACTGTACTTTAATGATGTTACAGTTTTCCAGGCGTACCACGGCACCTCACCTTTAGCAGTGACACGTGACCACGGCAGTACGGAGCTGAGATGCTGAGATGCCGCGAGCGCGCACCGCAGTCAGCTCTACGAGGAAGCACGAGCTTGCCCCATTGAACACTTCCGGCACGAGTGCAGGCGCTTTTAAGATAAACTCCTTTTGCTAGCAGCTAAGGTAATGGTTTTGGCAGGAGTCGTCGGAGTAAACGTCCCGACAAGAGAATGAACAGTACTCGCACTACCTGGCTGGGAGGCAGACTCGTCCGAGCCAGTATACCTTCGGGTCGAGTTTGTGCTGAAATACAGTGCAAATGTCTGCAAAAAAAAAAAAAGAAAAGTAGATACGTTGGGTCGACCGGCTCTGTTAACGCCAGACCCGGAAGTGAGCCACGTTGCTCACCAGGTACTTGCACCAAAGAGCAACCCGCGCATCATGTGGGCGTATATCAACGTATATAATAAACGCCATCTTTTACAAAAAAAACAAAAAAAAACACCATTCTGGGTATCGAGTTTCGACAGCTGTCGTACAAACACGAATATATTGTGGGAAAAAGCTATATATATATTTACAACCGAAATGGAGTGTTCCCAGGAACCTCTTCAGGGATATTGAGTCCATGAAAACTCAGAGAGTCATTGCCAGACAGAGCCTTGGCTGGACCAGTATATGTAAGGCCCCATCCCACTACAGAGGGCTATGGGGATTGCTAAAGGCCCCTTAAGAGCGCTGTCGCGACCAGTATAGGCGTAATGTAATAAACAGCAGGGATGATAGCTCAAATGATAGAGCGGTCGCTTAGCATGTGAGAGGTAGCGGGAGCGTTGCCCGCATTTTCCATTCAAAAAATTTTCATCATTTTGTATATAAAAAAAAAAAAAAAAAAAGACCATTCTGGCTGTCGACGCAGTGCGGGGCAGCCTGTGGGGGCGAGAGAGGACTCCAAACGATTGCCCTCGCGAAAGAATGAACTGGTCTATGGTGGCCCTCTAATACATTTATATATATATCTTAAACACACCGAATTCTGGTTCGGGGACCAGGGTGCATAATACGCTAAAGGCTGGCGAGGTTATATTTATTAAAAAAAAAAAAAAAAAAAAAATTTAAAGAAAAATAAATAAATGTGTTCCTTCGTAACAGCTCCTGCGCGCAGCGAAAGCGCCTCTAGACTTTTGGGTCGTTCCAGGAGTAGAAGTAAGCATGTGTGGGTGCCTTCCAGCACCGCGCGCCCCAGCCGCTAGGCGCCTGTAAAATGAGCGTTTTTCCGGTAGGCTGGTCTGCAGTGACACAGGGCTTGTGTTAGCATACCTGCAGCAAAGACCGTAGAATATGCGGATCACGAGGGCAGGGCGAGGTCAGATTTCGAAGCATATGTTCGGAACATATGCAGCGCCGCCACTGTACATTCGGAGTTTGGGCGGGCCCTGAACAAGCAATCGGCGCAACCGTACTGCCGTGCGGCAGAGTGTGGGATGTCAGAATTAAAAAAACAAACAAAAAAAAAAAAAACGAAAAGCAGAGCGATACTTAAACACTGTCGGACAGGGGCACAATAGAGGATGTTGTGTGATGAAGGTATACTTTATTTCGCCTCCACAAGAGGCATCTGACTGTCTCTCAATTTTGATTTCATGTATACCGGGAGGAGACAGTACTGGTCGACACCGAAGAAGGACACAGGTGTGCCAAGGCAGTAAGGGCGAAGACGGAGCATTGCGCTTGTGGGAAGATTACCGTCTGAGCTGACCAGATGAGGGGGGAGCCGCAGGAAGACGTGAGCCTCCCTGGCGGCGTGGCGGAAACAACGAGTGTTTTGGTCTTTATGGGAGCACACCGACGGGGCGGTGTGTAGAAGGAGGGCCACTCACTTTGGGATGCCGCACGGCAGGGTGAGTGCGCCTAACAAAATCGGGGTAGCAAACGGAGACGGCGCTCGCAGCCCAGCCCCCGCCAGAAGGTGGGGCACAAAAGAGACTAACAAGGTAGCGAGTTGGGGC
This sequence comes from Triturus cristatus, assembly GCF_964204655.1. Lineage (NCBI taxonomy): Eukaryota > Metazoa > Chordata > Amphibia > Caudata > Salamandridae > Triturus > Triturus cristatus. The sequence goes on from NC_140592.1 coordinate 748,655,659, forward strand.
CTAACTCCGGGGAAAAGGCTACCCCCCACACGCAAAGGGGCGTGGTTAACAACAAAGAACAATCTACGAGCTGTCAGGGTGATTTACGACCCTAGGAGTTGCAAATGAGCAAACAAGACAAACCAGTGATTTATGGCCAGCCGATGATTTATGGCTGATGATTTATGAGGCTCATGCAGACTGATTTATGACAGCGGAAGGAGGACAGATTGTGACAGGATGATTTATGACATACCAATGATGTATGACCCATGATTTATGGGTGATGATTTATGATGCTCACGCAGAATGATTTATGACCACGAAATTGTGATGGCAGGTGACAGAATGATTTATGCCCATGATTTATGGCTACTGATTTATGGTGATCAGGCAGAGTGATTTATGGCAACAAAGGAAGGGCCGACAGAATGATTTATGATGGATAATGATGTATGGCCCATGATTTATGATGTCCAGCTGACAATGCGCGATACCGCATTGGCAATAATGTGTGACAATGATTTATGACCCCGGCCTCCAAGGGGATGTCCGGGGGAGTTGTACAAGTGTGACTATGTAATAAGTAATAAACTGCGGCCAACAATTACCACCACATACGACTATTGTTGGCTGTGTTTTTAGTAAGGCAGATGCACAAGTATGGTATGGTTCCTGGAATGGGCGCAGTGCGGCCGTTATGGTCCAGGGCCTGCCATGACAGGAGGCAGAGCTGTGTCCTGTCGGGCGAGGGGCTTCGCTTCGCCTGTGGTGCAAAGGTTCTCCGTAGAGGCGGCGCGCCTGTGGACACTTCGTGTTTGCGACGGTACTGCTCTCTGTGAGCCCATCTGGCACCCTGTCAGCAACTTAGCCAGTAGTAGGAGGAAAGCAAAACAAGTCAAGGGCCCTTTTGCACAGAGTACGCCAGCATTCCTGCTAAGAGAGAAGAATGTGCCTTTTCGCTTTTGCACGCTTTCCCCTCTTATTGCATAATTGCCAGCCGCTCGTGTCTCGATCAAGCCTGCATCTCATTAGCTCCTGCACACAAAGGACCGAGACCGGATGTGGCCACACTAAGAGCTGGTCACAGGAAGCCCCTGTCTTTTTAATGCTTTGCCTCTACACATTTATTTCGTCCCAGAGCCAATCACGAAGCCACAGCTATTACCAAAGATCGCAAGATTCTCAGGACCATGTGTGAGAAGCTTTTTATACACAGGTTTTTTTCTTTGCATTCTGAGACTTGAAATTCTGATTTTATAGTAGAGAGAACAGGAATAAAAATTGCAGAATGCAAGCATATCGGGACCAAATGAGGCGCTCATGCATGGCCCTGGAAACCTGAGAGCCCTGCTCTTACCAAAAAGCGAAGCAAATCAGAGCACACCCTGCATGACTACTTTAAGAACTACTCTGAACTTTGGTCCGTGGTCTGGCGCCTGCTGTGTGCGACTGTGCTGTGCATCACATACGTCTCAGTCGAAAAATCAAATAGCCACACATTCTTAAAACTAAAAAGTCAAGGAAAGGACAGGAAAGTACACCACTTTCATCCAAAAGAACTTGCATAATAAGCTTTGACAAGCAGATCACAGAGTTGTCGCTCCAATTTTGCCCAACCAACAACTCGCTACTAAGTACAAACCCCATTTCCAACAACAGCCCTAACACATGCAGCAACCCTACCACCATGCAATCTTTAAACTTTTCTATCTGTTCATGGAATATCGGAAGTGTGGCTAGACACCATCACTCCAGTGGCAAGAATTGTCTCCAATTAAAAAAAAAAAACTAGCAAGTGATTTGTTTTCAAGAATCTAGGAAAAATCAATCTAACTTTAGCACACATGAAATAATGGCTACAAAAATTATATCAGTGCACTCGAGCGGGAGACTCCTAACCTTAATAAGTAACAGTTTAGAAATCACGAGATCACCAGAAGATCATTAAAAGAAACAAATCATAGTAATAAATGTCTATTTCCTGCTATCATTAATAAAGGAAAAATGTAAATAGCTCTGAACTCTGGAGGAACTAGAACAGGTCTTAGAGTATTATGCACACAACTTTTTCACATTGACAGGTGATTTCAATCAATACCTATTTCCTGCAAATAAATCTGGCTTCACAGAAGATTCTCCAGATCTAATCTTTAACATTCAAGTGCCTTTTTTTAATCAATTATAAAAAATAACCTACTGACTAGCAATCACACATACAATCTATTAACCAACCTAGGTTAACAATCATTAGAAGGAATATATATAATCAATCAACCCACTACAAGCACAGATTCCAAACCGGGAAAATAAACAGTTTACTTGATTATAAATTCATTCATTATTCTAAAAATTCTGCAAAAACTTTCAAATTTTGTGCCAACGTGATTGTGACCACGAACTTCAGGCGATCCTACTTCATCTCAATTATATTCAACACAAACCCCAAAAGACTGTAATTAACAAATCATCCATTTCAATAATTAACAAACAAGATGGAATGCAGACTTTAAATCCAAACTACAAGGGCTATGGACAGCAGGCTGTATATTTAGCAGATTATCCAAATTTCTATCTGAGCAAGAGCAGACTAATTGGGTATCAGACTGAAAATTATTGTACTCTTTTTCTTTTTAACAATAGTTTTTATTGTGTCACTTGTCAAATACTATGCAGAGCTCTGTAACCCGGAGACATACTGCCACATGATACACAAGAAATATTGCGTTGACTTTTTGTCATATTAATGTTATACAAAAACTGAAATACCCAAAGAACAAAAGAAGACCCCCCACCCCCCTGCACTGTCTTTGCACAATATAATTAGAAACCCAAATGTGTCTGCATATAAAAGGTAGAGTCTGCAGGACCCAACATGCCCAGATCTACCACTCCTGCCACATACCCCACCGCAGGGGGCTCTAGGTCCAGGCCCCTATAGGTCGCCCACCTCTTCCAGATCTTAAAGTGCTTCAATGGACAGCCACAAGCCTTAAAAATAGGAACATCCAAACCCATATTGAAATCCAATCCGTTTTTCCACGCCAAGAGTGATGGTGGTGCCCTAGCCTTCCACTTACGAGCGATGTCCCTTTTAGCCAGAGTAAAGCACAGCAGAATCAGGTGACGCTTATAGATATCCCCCCCCCCTCCATTACATCTAGCAGCACCAATTTTGGGGAGTAAGGGAGCTCCCACCCCAAAATTTCAGCCAGACAGGCCAGGGTCCCGCCAGAATTTTTCGAGCACAGCGCACTGCCAAATCGTATGAAACAGGGTACCATCCGTAGAACCGCATCGTAGGCACACCGGAGTCGCTATTAAGCCTGCCTTCCACAGCCGGACGTGAGTATAGTATACGCGGTGAGGATAATCGAATTGGATCAATCGAAGGAGATTTTTCGAGCACAGCGCACTGCCAAATCGTATGAAACAGGGTACCATCCGTAGAACCGCATCGTAGGCACACCGGAGTCGCTATTAAGCCTGCCTTCCACAGCCGGACGTGAGTATAGTATACGCGGTGAGGATAATCGAATTGGATCAATCGAAGGAGCATGGCTATAGCTGCTCCTCGAGGAGACGCAATGGCCTCCGCCCAGTCTTCCCCATCCAGGGGACCAAGATCGTCCTCCCACCGCCCCCTAAGTTTATGCAGTGTATTAGGACAATTAGTCACCAGGGTTTGATATATTTTAGAGATTTTATGGTCTTGTAGGTCACCCATAAACAGTTTAGCTTCAACAGGACTGAATTCGGGGAGAGACTCCAACTCCGCAACGCTGGGAAGAATGACATGCCTAAAGTGCAAGTATTTGAAAAATTGCGTTTTTGGCATCTGATATTCTTGTTGAAGATCCAGGAACGACTTCAAAACTGTACCGCGCATTACGTCCCCTAGTGTTGAGATCCTGATGTTATCCCAGTCTCGGAATCCCTCCAAGCCCGCAAGCTGCGGCAGTCTGCCGTTGGACCTGAGGGGAGTCTCCCTCGTCAGCTTACCCCACCACCCCATCCTGCGCAGAGCCTGCCTCCACACCTGGAAAACTACCCTGACAGTCTTGCGGAGAGACGCAGAGTATAAGAACATGTGTAAGGACGAGGAACCCATGTGGCACCGTTCCACCGCGTAATCGGGGTCAGAGCGGTCCCCATACCACCAGTCGTTCAATATCAGAAGTTGCGAGGCCACATAGTAGGACTGGACATCCGAGGTGGCAAGCCCCCCAGAATACGTGGACTGAAAGCACTTCCACAGCGCTACTCTAGGTGCCTTACCCGCCCAAAGAAACTGTCCCAGGACTGAATTAATCTGGCAAAACCACGAGGGCTTGACCGGGAAGGGATAGTTCTGTAATTGGTAGAGCAAAAGCGGCAACAAGACCATTTTAAAGATGGCTGAACGACCAGGGAGGGAAAGGGGCATATGTGACCAGGTCCTCAATTCATCACGCACATGCGCCCAAACCGAAGCCACATTGCGGTCCCAGGATTCCCCTGATGAATCAGGCAGAAAACCCCCCAGATAATTCACACCGACCCAGGTGACCTGCACCGCAGAGGCCCAGGCGCCCAATTCCACCGGTCGCTCCAGCGTCCACAGCAAGGACTTACTGGCGTTCATATATAGACTGGACGTTTCACCGAAAATCTCTGTAGTATGCAGCAGTCTGGGGCCCGTCTTGTTAACGTCAGTCAGAAAAAAGAGGACATAGTCCGCGAACAGCGTGATGCGGTCCGATAAACCCTGAGCCCATTCGAAGCCCCTCACTTGTGCATCAATCCGCACCCAAGCAGCTAAGGGCTCTATGGCGAGTGCAAAAATAAATAGCGACAACGGGCATCCCTGACGGGTGCCCCGCCCAATAGGAAATGTGAAGGAGACAGCTCCCGCAACCCGGACCGTTACTGTGATATGTGTATAGAGAAGTTTTAAATAAGCTAAGAATCGTGGGCTCAAATTCAAGTTGTCCAAGAGCGCAAAGAGATAGGTCCAGCTGAGGGAATCGAAAGCCCTTTCCATATCCGCTAGAAGAAGAGCTGCTGGCATATCCAACCTCCGAATCATGTCTATAGCAATATATGCCCACCGAATGCTGTGTCATGTCGCCCGTTGGGGCATGAAGCCCGCCTGATCCGGGTGGACCAGCGCGGTCATATGGGAGCGAAGGCGAGTGGCCAAGGCCTTGGCCAAAATCTTGGCCTCAATATCAAGGAGCGAAATAGGGCGGTATGAAGAGTGTTGGTCTGGGGGACGGCCAGGCTTTTGGAAAACGACCACCTCGGCATGTCTCCAATCCCGCGGAAGGCACCCATGTTCCCGCGCCTCCTCCACCATCCTAAGGAGATGGGGTCCCAGTTTGGAGAAATATCTCTTAAAGAACTCACAAGGGAGTCCGTTGGGTCCCGGGGCCTTCCTGGAGTTAAGCTCCCCTAATGCAGTACCCAGTTCCTCCACTGTGAGCGGGAGATCTAATTCTGCACGAGCCTCATCAGAGAGAGACCGGGGCGGGAGATCCAAAATGAATCGGCGGACCATGTCCTCCGGCAGGGACTACCGTGGAGCGTATAAATCCGCATAGTAGTGCGCGAAGCCCTCCGCTATAATGGAGGGGTCACCCAGCGTACGCTCATCTGGCCCAAGAAGCCCAGGGAGAATCAGGGAACATGTAGCCCCCTGACACAGACGATGAAGCATTTTACTGGACTTATCACCTCACTGATAGATCCTACTACGGGACGGCAGCCATGCCGAATGAGCCTCATCTAGTAATAAATCCGCATGCATTTGTCTCGCCACCAGCAATTGTCGACGCGCCAAGGCTCCCCTGCCTCCCTGCCAGCACATTCCAGTTCCAGAATATGAGCCTCCGAGCGCACCAAGTACTCCTTCTAAGCCCGTCGCGCCTCTGAACAATAAGAGATGTCCACTCCATTAATAGTAGCCTTCATAGCTTCCCACAGCAGTGCAGCGGTCCCCACCGAGCCCATATTGAGATCCAGGTATTGATCAATGGCCTGTCCCACATGCTCCCTATTGTGGTCGTCCTGTAAATGCCAGGGGGAGAGACGCCACCGAAAGTGTGGCCTCGCAGGGCCAAACCGTAAAAGGAGCGCAACTGGGGAGTGGTCCGATAAACCCCTAGGAAGGATCTCTGCCTCCGCCACCCTCCCAACCACTGCCTCTGGCACGAAGACATAGTCCAATCGTGAATACGATTCGTGTACGGCAGAAAAGTATGTATAACCCTGCTCCTCCACATGCTGTCGTCGCCAGGAGTCCACCCAGCCTAGACCCGACACTAAGGAGGATAATTTAGTTGTTTGGCCAACCGCTGGCACTCCTCCCGTCGCCATCTATCTCGGGCCCCATCCATCACGTCATTCCAGTCGCCACCAACAGCCGTCACTCCATCCGGGACATCTGCCCACAAGGTCATGATGCGTTCAGCTAATGTCCAGGACAGGGGCGTACACACTACCCAGTACCACCCGTTCCTCATAAATAGATCCTTGGATAAAGACATATCGCCCCTGGGTGTCCGCCCATGTCCTTGAGTGTAAGTAGGGGACCTTACGATGGATAAGGATAGCCACCGCACGGGAGCCCCTTCTGAACCAAGAGTGGAAAACCTGGGAATACCCGTATCTCCGCAAGCAAAGGGCCTTGGTCCCTAATAAGTGTGTCTCCTGTCGTATAAGAACATCAGCTTGATAGCGCTTGGCCTGGTGAAGGATGGCCCCCCTCTTTACTTTATCTAGTGCCCCCTAACATTCCAACTCACAGTCCGAAGGGCTCTGGCACTGGATCGTGGGCTAGCCACCGTAGCGGACATCCAGAGTAACAATGAGTGCAATGAGCAGGATCTGCAGTGACATGGAAACACATAGCGAAATGGAGTAGCAATGAGACAGTGCAGTGTAATCAAAACAATCCCCCAAAACGTAAGAATGAAAGCAAAAAAATATTGATAGAGCATTGGAAAACCCCCAAAACAATGAACAAGAACATCCCCTCCGGCCCTAACCCCTCACCCCAATACCTCAAAACTGCTGAAGTATCTGTCACGGCGAGGGCGGCATGGTGACCCCAACGGGAGTCCCCGGCCCACCTCCACCAATGGATCCCCAAAAGCCCATCCATGTTACCCTAAAGGCCGACGGGGGATAGTAGCCCAACCTATGCCTTGACAACTTAAACACATATACATATATATTTGTCTGCTGGGAAAAGTTCCAGAGGGGTTCTGAGGCCGGCCTCCCCGATCGGGGCACTGATGCCGACATGCCGGCAGCACTGTGCGACTGTGAGCGTCGCCCGGATCTCGAGGGCCTACGCCCTTTGAATTTAGGTTTAAGAGGTGTGCGGGTGGATTCACTCATTGACGAGTCGGACTCCAGTCATGGCGGTGTATGAGAACGCATCCTCACTGTCTCATCAGTCCATTGGAAGACGTCCTCAGGGGAATCAAAGAACAGTGTACGTGACTGATACACCACCCTCAGTTAGGCGGGATACAGAAGAGCATACGGCAGCTTTAGATCCCGCAAGCGGGCCTTTGCTGCTATAAAGGATTGACGCTTCTGCTGAACCAGGCGAGTGTAGTCTGGAAATATGAGGATACGGGCATTGTCAAAATGCAAGGGTTCCTTAGGGCGCCTGTTTCAGGATTGCGTCCCGATCATGGTTATTAAGGATTTTTGCTATGATTGGTCGAGGTCGAGCTCCCGGTGGCGGCTTCTGCATAAGGGCCCGATGCGCCCTCTCAATGATAAAGCAATTTGACATAGATTCCGAGGGAAGCCAACTGACAAGCCACGTGGACAAGAACTGTTCCGTGTCTCCCCCCTCACAGCCCTCCGGGAACCCCACGAAGCGCAGGTTACTTCTCCGTGCCCTCCCTTCCGCATCCTCAAGTTAGGAGGCTAGACCCCTGGTGAGGGTCTCCAATGAGGCCACTTTCTTCTCCAGGTTAGGACCGAGTCTTCCACACCAGAGACCCTGTTTTCAGCCGCTGTTATGCGCTCCGTAGCCTTGCGCGGGTCCTGGCGCAGGAGTAAGACCTCAGAGCCCACCTCCTAAATTTTGGTATCGATGGCCATACGAGACTACGTAATTGCTGCCAAAAGAGCAGCACTGTCCGGGGTTCCTCCCTGCGCACCCCCTGGTCCACAGCTGAGGCAGCGGGGCCAGTAAATCGATCAATGGTGTCATGGCGGCGTTGGGGCTCCAGCCCCGGAGGAGAAAAACGACCACTCCACAGTTCGCACAACACGGCTGTGAATGAGACCCCAGCCAGTCCACCCCTACAAGAGAGGGGTACGTCTCCACCACACGGGGACAGGCCCCAGGGCCACCAACTGTGCCACCCCCGTCAGTCCACACAGGATGCCACAGGAACCTCCACCCACGCACTTCGAGCGTGGCCCGACCTGGCCGCCAAATCCATGCAGAAGGGAGGAAAGCACCAGAAGAGGGAGAAAGGCCACAGCCTCAACAAGGATTATTCTGTAAAACAAGGCCAGAGGGACCCCCACGCAGCACCCAAAGCAGCTCACACCCCCCCCACTGCACCCGCGATCCGAAGTGACCCCCGATAATGAGCCGACTCAGTTAGGGGTGGGGGGGAAAGAAGTGCAGGATACGGTCCAGGGCCAGGGACCCCCAGAGCAATAGCCACCCCAAACGCAGGCAGACTCCACTGATGTGTGTCACCCCACAACGCCGCCGCTCCCTCACCTCCCGAGTGTGGCCCGATCCGAACACCGATACTGGGCAGGGCGGCAAGGACAGGATCCGCTCCCGCTAGGGTAGTCCGGCCAGATGCCCTCCAGACGCTGCCAGTCCCACAAGGCTCAAAAATGGCAATGTCCAATAAGGATGTGAGGAGAGGGGGGAGGGCGCACTGCAAGGTAACCTGGCTGCCTCACCCCCTCCGTAGTGGCCCATAGCACCTACCGCCAAACCTCCGCAAGCAGGAGTCCTCAGCCGGGGCTTGATGTTGGCTCCACGGGTCAAGTGTCCGCAATCCCCAGCGCATAGGCCGGCTCAACATGCACAATTGCACTGAAAGTGCGCCTCCATGCAACACTGCCGCTCTCTCCCCCCCGCATGTGGTCCGATCAGACCACCGATGCGGGGGCAGGGCGAAGAGGACGGGATCAACTTGTACCCCCCGGATACAGCAACCGGGAGCCCCGGAGGGCAGCATGCCACCCAGGCCCGGGACAGACCCTGTCCAGAGGAGATGCGGGGGAGGGGCGATGGGCCTCCGCAAACTCACCAGGCTGTCTCCCCCCTCCAAGGTCAGCATACCCGCGTCGCGCTCTCCGCAACACCACAGCAGGCAGGGGCCACTAGTCGGGGCTCGATGTCGGCGACACCAGGCAGGGCCACGTCCAGCTCCAGGCACTCACACGGCCGGCACAGCTTGCACCGCCTCGGGTTCACCCACGGGGCCCACCGGCCATGCACTTCCTCAAAAAGGGCTAGAACGCGCCCGTAGCCGGCAGATGTCACCGCCGTCCAACACCCGTGGCTCTCAGCCCCTCTTTACAGCAGTCCCTCAGCAGTATAGTACGGCGAAGCAGGATATATCCAGGATTATGATGACGGGCTCAGCGGAGCTCGCCTACAGTGCGGCTGCCATTTCGGCTCGCTAGGCCACGCCCCCATTATTGTAATCTTTAACTCTTATCTTTAACCTTATTTCATCTGTGCCAACCAATCGAGATAAGCTCAGGCACAACACGCATTTATGACACAGAAATAACAGATTGATCGCAGATGCAAGAAGCATTGTCAATGCCAATAGGTTGGGCTTACAAATTAAAGTTTCTTTTGTGTCACTGATGGGTCTAGACACTCAATAAGTCATCATAAACACACTCTGCCATTCATCTTTGCACTCATGCATCCTTTTATCAGTCCTTAATTCCTTCTTCTATTCTGACTAAAATGAAGCATACACAAACTCAACAACATATGCAAGATAAATTAAAAGAATACAAGTAGAAAAAAAGAATGCATGCTGACTTCTAATCATGACATGAATATGTTTGCAATAACAAAACTAAACATAACAGCGGGTGTCTGTCTTGCCAAGGTATTCTAAATATTCTATTGTTGTTTTAAAGTTCAAGCATAGTCACCACATATAGAACCAACGTGTTGGCCATCTTGGAATAGTATATTTCAAGAAGGAGGGGTGAGATGTGATACAGAGTTCGCTCACCTTCCCAAACATCTAACAATACAAAAACAACAGAAGGGAACCCGTACCGTGCGTAGCCTATCTCTCCATACCAGTCCAATGGGATCCCCCTGTGCTACTAAAGGGACTGAATGCCAAGTGCCATGCTTCATTATAGAGTTCTCGTCCAGATACCTAGTGTATCTGGAAGTGATCAACCTTGGTAGCCAAGGAAGCTCTTTGTTTACTGGAAGGAATCCTAGATTTGAAATAATCTAGGGTGTCTTGAGGGTTAATTTTATTTTCAAAGGACACCCTGACGGTGTTAAAAACAGGTGGGGATGCACTAATGGAATCAGTATCCTTAGTATTCCTGGGTCACATGTTTCAGCCATCACATCAACACCTCACCTGCCTAGTTGGCTTTCATCAGGACCACACAAGGACCCAGTTAGTATCCTAGTTGTGTGCATTCAATTGTAGGTTTCGGACTTCCTTTACCCTTTTTATGATGACTTATAGTTCCCCGCTATGCTAGGCTAGTGTAGCAGGCACCCTCTGTATCCCAGCCTATTTGCTGTGTTTTTCACTTACTTTTTTGTTTTACTTTGGTCACATACCTTATGATGTATTTTTTATGTGCACAGTATTTATTTTGACCAGTGGTGTCTTTTTTCCTTTGACTGAAAAGCATGCATTATTTGTCTTGCCAAAGTCTTGTTTCTATGTTGATGTATTCTGTAACAGTGTCTCTCTAGCGTAAATAGGGCTCACTGCCACATTGTGTCTAATGCTTTGACAAAGAACGTTTGGTTGAAACGCGTCAGCAAAAATAAAAAGCTTGGATTTACTTGGAGTGCGGGCAATCTTTGCTGCGCGTGAGCGAAAAATTCAGTATATATATATATATATATATATATATATATATATATATATATATATATATATATATATAAATATATATTTTTTTTTAACACAATCCTGGCACACATTTAAGAAGACATTCTAGCAAAAATTACAAGAATTATTATACTGCAAATGTCCTCCTCCTAGTAACCAACACCAAAATAATTCAATACAAAGGTAATTTGGCATTTCATGTAACAAAATAGCTATTTGTAGACTCTACTACAGAGAAATAACAACCCCCCTTAATGCATGTTGATTTAAACATATGCTTTTGACAATCAATATTTCAAGCCTAACTTGTTCACCTTTTCACAATAAACAGATCAGACTTAATGCAACAGAAATATTCTTTTCTAGTGAACCAATCAGGCCTGTAGCTGTTATCAATGCCTTATCACCATAACCAACAGAGGCCTTCTGTACTAAGCATAAACTTTTGAACAAAAAAACCACCAGGCATACACTCAAACAATTACATGGTACACAAAATTACAGTGGGCAAAGCTGAATACTATTTCTTCCAAGATGGCCAAACAAGGATTTTAACAATATAAAACTTCTACAGCCACAGTTTGTCAGAGGAAGTAACCAGCATCAAAATGCTTTCCTACTATGGCAATCTGTGAGATTCCATGTAACAAAATATTTATCTGTAGGCTTTAATACAGAGTACAAACAATCTACCCATAAATGCATATTGACTTTAACAATGCTTTTCACAATTAGTATGTGAAGCCTACTGCCTTAATCATAACTTTTCAAAATAAACAAAAAAGTCCATAACTTTATCATTGGCTTGCCATCATAAGCAACCCAGACCTACAGTGTTGGTACATAAGACTTTCTGCAAAACAATCATCAAGTATACTGTGATAAAATGACAAATACCTAAAAAAAAATACTGTTGTCAAAACAATGTAAAATCCCTTCTCACAGGGTCTAATAAGGATTACCATAGTGCAAATCTTCTATCCACATGGTTTGTTCAGGTGGGTCACCAACACCTGAACTCTTGCCTGCTACAGTAATCTGCGAGATTCCATGTAACAAAATGGCAGCTTAAAGGCTTTAGCAGTGTAATAACAATCCACCCTTAAACACAAACCTTTCAAAATAAGTAAGTAAGGCTTATTTGCTTTGTCATAACTTCTCATCAAAAGCCGATCACACCTAAGGAATCTGTCATTTTCCTTGTGAACTGATAAGTCCTCTGCCCTTTACCAATGCCTTGATATAATATACAACCAAGGCCTACGGAAGCGAGCTGAAACTGGCAACCATCAGTCATCGCTTATAAAATTACAAATTTGTACAAAATGTATTGGGCTAAGCAATGTACAGCTCCTGTCAATAGGGCCTAACAAGAATCATAACAGTCAATTTATTTTCCCAGCCTTTGTCTTACAGGCACATGCATCAAAGGAAAAACCGGTCGCAAACGGGCGGATTCTCAGAATCTGCCCCTTTGCGACCGGTATTTTTGCATTTGGGATGCATCATCCCAAATGCAAAAATCGCAATTTAAGGAATCTCTAGATTGCGATTACTTAAATTGCGATTGCATTTAAGGAATCCCAAATTGAGATTCCTTAAATTCAATGCATTAAAGTAAAAAAAATTATCGATTTTGCTAATAGGGGGAGCAAATTACCATGAAGTTGAACTTCATGGTAATTTGCAAAAACTTTGAAAAATGCACTTTTGTGCATTTTTCAAAGTTTCATGTTGCGCACACACATGCCCTTAAGGCATGTGTGTTTGCAACATATTTGCACAGATCAATTTCAGGGGTGCAAAAGGGTGTCATTTTGACACCCTAGCACCCTTGAAATAACATGAGCAATTTGCGAGTACCTACTGGTACTCGCAAATTGCTCATGCAATCTCCAATTCATTCCTATGGGCCTGGAGGCCCATAGGAATGAATGGGACAGCATTCCTTAATTGCGACTCGCAATTTGCGAGTCGCTATTAAGGAATGTGTAGGAATCGCTATTTTTATAGCGATTCCTACATGCATAGGCTTTTGCAATTCCCTAATTGCGATTCCTTAATAATCGCAATTAAGGAATCCCAAAAGCCTACGTTGATGCATGTGCCAGTTAGTGGGTAACCAACACCATTAGCCTTGCCTACGATGGTAATCTGTGAGATTATAACCAAATTCCTTTCTGGGTACTGTAACATAATGTGACAACTATCTACTGTTAAAGGCCTAGTGGCTTTACCCTATGCTTTTCACAATAAATAAGACAGGTTTACAGACTTTGTAATAACTTTTCATAACAAACAGGATGGACCTATTGCATCAGGCATAACATTTTCCTACACACCAATGAAGTCTATAGCTGTTATTATTGGCTTGCCACCATAACCAACTCAAGCCTACTGTAATGACCATAAGCTTTCCCACAAGGCAACTATCAGGCACACAATATAGAATCGCAAATGTGTAGAAAATTCAGCATAATCCACCCTTTAATGCCTATTGACTTTAAATGATGTATTAGACACTCAGTATGTCAGGCCTACTGCATCTATCATAACCTTTCATAGTAAACAATCCGACATATAGCTTTTATCATTAGCTTGTCACTATACCCAACTCAAGTCCATTCTACTTAGCCTAAGCTTTCCACAGGGCAATCATCCAGCATTCAGTCATAAATGTACAAATTAATACAAATTTGCTGTTGGCAAAACAAAATACTATTTCACCTAAAAGAGCATAATAAGGACAGTTTGTTTGTGTAGATCAACAGCACCAAAACACTTGCCTAGTATAGTAATATGTGAAATTAAATGTAACAAAGTACCTGTCTACAGGCTTTAACACACTGTAATAACAATTTATCCTTAAAAGCCTATTGTTTTTAACACAAACATTTCACAATAGGTTGGTCAAGGTAACTGACTTTGTCATAGCGTCTTATGATAAATAGATCAAACCTATGAAATCTGGCATGCTTTTACCAATGTACTGATGAAGTCTTTACCATTCAACATCGGCTTTGCACATTATCCAACACCGGCTTATTCATGTGCACATAAACTAGCAACCATCACGCATACGGATATAAAATTATAAATATGTAAAAAAAATACAGTTTGCAAAGCAATATACAACCTCACTCAATAGGATCTAACAAGAATCATCATGGTGAGATCCCTCCAGGGTTTGTCTGACTGGGTGTCAAATGCCCTTTTCATAACACTTCATAATAAACAGGTCTGGTCTATAGCCATGATCATTGTCTTGCCACCATAACCAACTCAGTCTTGTTGCATGGAGTATAAACTTTGCCACAAGCCAAAAAGTGCAATTCATGCAGGTTTTCTCAATGAAGGATACAAACACAACCTAATCGAATCCTGTACTTAGGGAGACCAACAACTGTGTGGAGCCTAAGACCCTCTCTCAGCAGGTCTCTGAATGTTCTTTTTTGTTCATCACATAAGGTCAAATGCCAGTTGTCCTGTCAAGCCAGACCTAAAAATCCATGTAGGTTAGTGGCTGCCCTCCTCCTATCTGTGCTTCTGCCAAAGAAAAACACCATAAATTATCTAAATATCTAAGACACTTTAATAGCAAAACAGTGTCATGTGTGTCCCTGATAAAGTTCAAGATCAGACAGCTGGATAAACAAACAAAATGATCACAGTTGTGTGGTGGGCAATCACTGTTTTGTGGAATCACAAATCGTCTGCCTGATCTCAACACGTGGGCGGAGCCAAAGCCCCTCTACTGGTGATTCTCACATAATAGTCCAGCGACAGCTTCACTGTCAAGCCAGACCATAAACATGCAATACAGTATAGAATATAAAACACCTCTTAAATCTACATACAGCTACGGCCCAGAGTAAACTCAGGCTAGAGCTAAACGAAACATCAATGGGTAAAGGGTACTTTCCATAGATCCGCAACAATAATTTTTTTATATGGTTGCAGCAACGCCAACACTTCTACACTAAAGGAGTTAATCTTCAAAGAATTAAACAAAATAAATATAGTAACCTGGACCTGAATCTGGATGACATTGGCAAGAAGATTAGACAACATAATCTCCTGGATTTGAATGTGCTTTTTACCTTGCCGCGCTCGGGGCACAAACAACTGATAAAAACAACTCGTAGGCAAAATTGTAGCAAGAAAGACCTTGAAATGCTAGTAAATTATAATTGTTCTGAACTCTCTTATAATTCTTACGCAAATTTCAAGCAACTCTATCTCCACTCAAATCTAGAGGCAGCCAAAAAAAGAACAGGAAATATTGGAGATTCACACTATTTTACATACCATTATGCCAGTCTGAAAGATCCTGGAAATCTTATTTTAAAGGCAAAGGTATATGACAGCTAAACAGCTATAAAGCAGAAACCATAGGCCACATCCTTTGTAAACTGTTAACTCTACGAAAGCAATACCTTCGGTCATTTGTGATTGAGACAAATACAAGGACAGTTAAAGAGGCAATAAACTATTGTTTTATGACACAAGCTCCAGTTTTTTATTAATGCACTAATGACATTTTTAGATCTTGCTTACAACAAATTTGGACGGGTTCCAACATGTAGTTAATTGTCGTATTCTTTTTGTAAAAGTCTTTTAATCTAATTTAATATTTGTTTTTAGGCTTTTTTTCATAATTCATGCTATTTCGTACATGTTGTAATCACTTTATTAATGCAATAAAGTTACTTACTCTGAACCTACATGTGGGTGAGCTGACGGCCATACAAGGAACATCCCTTCAGCAAAAACACATAGAATGTGCTTAACTTATTCAATAGACATGCCTATTGTGTCATGGCTTCCTCAGCATGGTGTTTAGTAGCTCCAGGGACCTATATTTTTTATGGTTAATTATGAAAAAGAAGCAAGTATGGGGGGGTCGATAAATGTATGTTGGGACAAGGCTGAGAGATTGCTATTTGATCTATGCATGTTATTTGGTAAGGTGTATCAGGACTGTTTTCCTGGTCTTGGGGCAGCTACGTAATATGGAACACTATCAGTACTATGCAGTGTTGTCGAACCTCTCTGACCAATGCCTCCCTGACTCTTGTTTGAAGAGGTTAGTCAACAGTCCTTTACTCTCTTTGACTGAGTAGTCAAGGCTCACTCTAGGAGATAGGTTGGAGGGTTGACTCAGATACAATATAGAACAGTGTTGTAAAGTGACCCCTTCTAGATGATCACCCCCAATTTTTCATGTTTTTAATCTACTGGTAATCTTGACCTCCGATGCTGGCACACTGCTATCCAGTACATAGAGCACCTCTAAAACATGCCAAAATTGGTTTAAAAACCTGACTGGAACATCAAACTTTCCTATAATGCCATAGCATATGGTGTAGAAATGCAACCACTGCATGGAACATTAAATGCCACCTGTGGACTGTAGTCACGACTGCACAATTCACTACAGTTGTAGTGAAAATATGGCTTCAAGCTTATCTTGTTTAGCTAGTTTGAACCCTGCTGCCCACACTTGTCAAAATCACCCTTTTGACAGGTAGGAAAACCTGGTATGCAATATTAAATAAGTGACCGGTCTTTCCACCTGCCTGCATTTTAATTTTGGAAGCACTGTTGCACTCACGAGGGAGCGGACTTTGCAGCAAGGAGGGACTACACTTCCCAGGGGGCCCTTGTGGTCGCGAGAGGAACCGCGCTCCTTCAGCGCGCCATCAGACGTATAAATTACCGAGGGGCATCCCGCGGAGCGGACGTGCGCGGGCTCGCCCGGGCCAAGGGTGGGCCCGTCCTTGGCCGTCATCGGCCAGAAGAGGCTGGGCTGGGCCCCCCCCTTGAGAAGTGACGATTGGGAGTAGCGCCTAAGAACGGACTGGTAGTGTGAGTACTGTGTTTATAACCCCTCAAAATGTCTAAACGGAAAGGGAGCAGTGTACCATTTAAGCAAAAGGGGGCTGGCCAATAATCACTTCTGACATATCTCACAGGGGCCATGGGAGAAATTGAAGAACAAATTCATATGGTGGAAGAAACATTAACTAATGGGGGGGGGGGGAGATGCAGATGCCGTGGAGAAAGGGAATATTACTTGCCCCAAAGTTAAACGAAAGAAGGATATACGTAGGAACTTGCATAATGGCTGTATAATGACCGTGGAAGACCAAATAACCCTAAGTGATCATAGCGGGATGGGTGAGGATTCGTACCCTCCCTCAAAGCGCAGCAAGATATCTACACGCTTGGAGGGATGCCAGCCAACTGAAGCAGCCGATCTAGATTTGGATATTGGACATATTGACAAGGGTGGTAAAAAGAGAAAAAACACTAAGAAAAAAATCGGCTCATAAAACTAACATGATAAAAACGCATCATAATGTGGGTAATAACTCTACCACGGCGATATTGGAGGGTCAGAAAAGGATAATGGAACGTCTACAGAATATCATGGCCACCCTTCAAACACATTTCACAGACGTTATGGGAGTATTATCTGACAGAGTGGCTGCCATTGAAACCAGTACACGAGGTTCTATAGGAAAGTGTTCAGAGGCGTTACATAATAATGTAGGGGGCCTGCAGGATCGCATTATAAATACTCCCGCTAATTTAACCAGCACGGTAGGCGTGCCCAAAGACCCTAATAGTACATTCCCAACCCAAAGCTTAGGAGGAGAGGGAGAACAAGGCAAAAGTGCTAGGGGACAGAAGGAATCTACTGATAGTAACATAGACACACGTATGACCGGAGATCATTTTATGAGAGGGCAGTTCTGCCTTGATTTACCTCCGGCAGCCGTCCCTTACGTGGTCATCCTAGCTAATGTCCCAGAATTGGTGCACCCTGTCCAGGAAACATGGAGGGAGCTTCGCAATAAATCATTACACTGGCTGGGTAATCGGACCGGCCTGTGTGACCCTCTATTTAAGCACTTCAAAATGGCCAGACGTGTTCCATGGGTTGGGAAAGGTAGAAAAGAACTCAAGGGGGATTGCATAGTCTTGACTTTTAGTGACCCTAGATTGATAAGGGAGATCCTGTACAGGGCAGGGAACAACCGCCATGATCATTCTGATATTGTTATACTACCATTAGGATCCTTTTATCCATTAGCCAAGATAGGAACAAATAGTGAAATGAGTTGCCCTGACAATGCCCCCTCGGGGAGGAGAGTAACAAGATGCTCCTGTGATGTACAATATATAACCACAAATTGGCTACACCCCAATCGTTTTGAACCTCTGTCACAGTTGGACGATCAGGACTGACAGTTTGATATCCATGAGAGGAAGAAAACCTATGTGAACTGTGTGATGCCAAGAGGGCTGGAGGGTGGCAGGGGAATCAGGGAATCGAACATTGGTAACAGCCAAGATACTAAAGGGATACCGCTGGCGATTGATAATAGACAGTGTGACGATGTCTATACTGACCATTATATAGGTACTACCGATAAAATAGTTAACACTGGTCAGTTAAGGACATCTCAAAGTGCAATGGATAAGGATAAAGAGATGGTGGTGGAGGAAGTAAGCTCCTGTAACATTTTGAGCTGGAATATTGCAGGCTTAGCAGCTAAAGCACACGATCCTGAATGGCTATTATTTGTTGAAAAGTATGATATAATATGTTTTCAAGAAACATGGCTGGAGAGGGAAATTCATATGCAGGGTTTTAGCACATTTCACACCCCAGCAATTACTACTAATTATGGCCGTAATAAGGGGGGATTGTGTATCTACATTTCAGTTGAGGCTGGGGTATCTAACGTTAGGATTAAGCACTGTTCTGAGTTTTTTCAGATACTGAATTTGACGCTAAAGTGGAATAAGGAGGTGGCGATAGTGAACTTTTATAATAATGTCCCAATAGACCGCAAAGAGACTGTCTTCAGCGAATTAAGTAACATTTTAAAAATCATAGAGGGTACCATGATAGGCGATATGCCGCTACTATGGGTAGGGGACTTTAATTGTTCTCTTTGTGTGCATAGTGAACAGGGCATTTGCGGCCTAGGGGAAGACAAAGAGGATAATTCCTCGCACTTTATGCATAACAAAAGCGGGGAGATGTTTAATGATATATTATATCAATTCGACCTAGGTTTTGCCAATGAGCTTTGTTCAAACTCTACACCCTTTTATCCAACTTTCAATGGGAGAGGTTGTACCTCCACTATTGATTTTGTTGTGTTTTCCAAGCGTTATGCTTCTAGTATCCAGGAGTGTACAACAGAGGAAATCTCCATGAGTGACCACTATCCAATTAGCCTAAAACTGTTTGCTCAGAGAAATTATATAAAAAGTAAGAGCCAGGCACCTTATGACCACGGGGTGCGATTGGCGACCACAAATGGTTATTCCCTAAAATGGGATAGAGTAGAACCTGAAGCATTTTTGCATAGTTTAATTACTAAAACTCAGCCTGAATGGGAAATATGCCTCACACAGGGGAGTGCTGCTGATGATGTCTATTCTGCCTTCTTAAAGATATCAGAGGAAGCCCACAGACTTCTAAGGAGGGAAATTAATTGTGGGAAATCGAAAGTAAAGGGTTGGTTTGATAGTGATTGTTCTAGAGCCCATACCCATCTTAAAAGGATCTTGCACGTAGTACCAAAATGTAAGGAGGGCATTAAAAAGGCGAGGATTGCTTATCATCTAGCCCGGAAAAAGCGTAAAAGCCAGTTAAAGAAAGAAGCTTGGGAAAATGTACATCAGGCTTGCGTAAGGAGGGACAATACTAGTTTTTGGAAAGCTGTAAATGCTCCTTTCTGCCAAGATAGAGAAGTAGATGTTATAGACGTGGCTATTACGGGTGAAAGGTGGGTGGAATCTTTTGGGGATCTTTATAAATCTACGGAAGCTGTTTCGGATAGCTGAGTAGTTGATGATCAGGGTGTTTTCCCTCTTGGTTTGAATTTTACTCTGGAGGAGGTGATAAGGGCTATTAGGGAGAGTGCGGCAGGGAAGGCACCTGGCCCGGACGGGGTACCAGTGGATGTCTACAGATCAAATATTGACCTGTGGTCACCACTGTTAACGATGGTATTAAATAGTAGTTCCACTTTCAAACGTATTCCTACGTGGACAGATGCGATAGTGGTACCCATTTTTAAGAAGGGGAACAGGAACGAGCCTAGCTGCTATCGGCCTATTTCACTTCTGGATGCCCTATTAAAAATTGCTGGGAGAATAATCCTCAATAGACTTCAAACCTGGGGGAGTGAGGCAGGATTTTCAACAAACCTTCAATATGGTTTCCGTTCGGGCATGGGAACTATGCAGCAGGGATTGAACCTAGCCTTGATTATAGATAAATATACGAAGGCAAAGAGGGAAAAACTTTTTCTTACCTTTGTTGATTTGAGTTCAGCCTTTGATGGAGTTGACCATGGTATGTTGTGGAACACCTTAGAAGATCTTAAGGTGGACCGGGTATTAATATTGTTCATAAAGGAAATGTACAGGAATGCAGGGGCGAGGGTGCGTTATGGGAATACAGGGGAGTGCTCGGCAAAATTCCCAATTGAAAAGGGTGTCAGACAGGGGTGTATATTGGCCCCTTTTCTTTTTACACTCTATATTAACAGCCTGGGCCATTACCTCATTAGAGATCAAAACGACTACCCGACTATTGGGGGCACCCCCGTCCCTGTTCTACTCTACGCAGATGATGCGGTGATTATGTCAAGGACCCAACTAGGCCTTCAAAGAGCGGTTAATAGTTTTGTTATTTATATGAAAGAGAGGGGCCTAAGAGTGAATACAACAAAGACATTTACCATGGGTTGTGGTAAAATTAGAGGTACAACATGCAATATCTTTATTGACAATAGAAAGGTAGAAAATACCGGTACCTTTTGTTATTTAGGCATTACTTTTGACAAAAAGGGAACATGGAAATCAGCTATTAAGGCCAGAAAATTGAATTTTAGCAGAGCTGTGGGGGCAGTTATAAATTTTGCTAAAAAATAGGAGGAAGACCTGTACAAGAACTCTTGGAAGTTTATAAAGCCAAATGCGTTTCCACCGGGCTGTATAGGGCCGGTTTGTGGGGCATTGAACAACCAGATATTAAACAAACCTGTGAAAATGGTTTTATGCGTTATCTTTTGGGAGTCCCTATTTCCTCTGCCACTTATAGTTGCCATCAGGAATTGGGACTCTCCTATTTATCGGATATCATCAAGATAGCTCCGTTATTACTGTGGCATAAGGTGTGGGTCACAGATGAGACAGGCTTTAACCGTGATGTAATCTTGGACTGCCTTAAATTGGAGAGAGCTAAAGATATGGCGTGGCTCAATTATATAACAAGCATTTACAATGCAATGGTCTCGGCAATATTATAGGTAGAGCTATTGGTATTGCTCATTATTTTTTTATTATTTTTGTATCCCTCAATAAATGGCATTGTCATTTCTATTGGCATTAGCTTTTTTTTTGCATATGTGATACCTAATGCATTAGCAGAGAGAGAGTGAGCCATCTCTGGCCAGATCATAGCGCTTTTTTTTAAATTTTTTTTTACTTGTTAGCCATGTTGCATTGCAGCCACACTTTTGTGCAACTTGTCTATTAACATGGACAAAACCAACAGTTTGTGTTGGTGAGAACTACTGGCTTTGTCAATGCTTTTTTTGTTCCCCTGCCAGGAGGGGGCGGACAATGCAGGAGGGTGGAGGTAGGCATGCAACAAAGTAGGAAGGAGCAGGAGGGGGCAAGCAACAATAAGGGAGTGGGTAAGGAAAGAGAGCAAGTGACAATACAAAGGGACAGGAGGGTGGGAGGGGGGAATGCAACAGAACGAAATGATGTAGCAGCACATGAGGGAGACTGCCTGCAAGCTTAGGCACTCTTATGGAGCCCTTCAACAAAAAAACTAAAATAATAAAATTACAATGAAAGGTTGGACAATGCTCCAGTTGAGGGACAAACACACAAAGAGGTAGTGAAGCCAGCAAGTGCAGACCAAAGAAACAAGGAAATGAGAAACGAAGAAGTCAACCAGGGGGGGCGGGTGGAGAAGAAAATCGAAATACAAAAGCCATCCCGCCACCTGGCACAAAAAACAGTGACAGCGTATGCTTTTAATGCTTGGATTACTGCGCAAGCGTTGGAAGGCTCCAAGCAAAAGACAGGTCAGGTTTACACTGAGGTACACTGGATCGGGACGCACTGACAAATGGAGCAATGGTCAGCTTCCGAACGCTCATGGTTCGGACGAAGGCGGGGGGGGGTTTACAGGCTGCACTTTTACATCAAGCTGCGGGAAAACGCGCACCGCCGACTAACCGGTTCCCAAAATCCCAGCGCACACTGACGTACTGAGCTTCAGTAGGGTAAAGAATCCTGCAGTTTACTTTCAACACATCAGACTCCATTAATGCAAGGAACTGTGCAATGACTGTATGAAAAACGATCTAAGGGCAATATCACGTCTCAAATGTAATAAGATGATTCTGGAACACTGCAATTAGTTAACACTGTTGAGTTGTGATGTCACAATGCGTCCTGCCAGTGCCAGCTGCCAGTGTGCAGTTCAGATATCACTGACAGAATCGTGGATGCAGCGAAGTATGAGGGCTACAGCCAGCTGCACCGCTCTTCCTTCCCAGCTGTTTGTCTCTGGATATTTTCTGCATCCACAGAAGAGAAGGCTTTATGGCTCCATATTTATTTATTGTACCACTGGAATGTTATACAAGAAAGAAGAAATCTACTGACATGTTACCAAAACATGTAAATTACAGACGCTATTAAACATGACTTACATTTAGCTGCTTAGAAAATATTTAGGAAACTAACTATAAACTGCATTGTAACTTGTTTAATTTCCCAATACATATTTCTTATGTATTCTATGTCTCAGCAAGCATTGCATCTTGTTCATAACGAGCAGCAAGAAACTATGGGCTTCGTTTATAAGCCCAGCGGCGCTGAGGTACACTGGATCGGGACGCACTGACAAATGGAGCAATGGTCAGCTTCCGAACGCTCATGGTTCGGACGAAGGCGGGGCGGGGGGGGGGAGGGGGGGGGGGGGGGTTACAGGCTGCACTTTTACATCAAGCTGCGGGAAAACGCGCACCGCCGACTAACCGGTTCCCAAAATCCCAGCGCACACTGACGTACTGAGCTTCAGTAAGGTAAAGAATCCTGCAGTTTACTTTCAACACATCAGACTCCATTACACATGCAGCCGTCACAGCCTGCAGAACTCTCGGCGGACACAACAAATCCGGATGCAGATCACGGAGCCTTGACATCAGATTACCTTTGGAGCGCCAAATCGGTTTTAACGATTGTCTAATCAGGCCGGATCTCAGTGCCCTGTCCTGCCACCAGCAGCCACTTTGTTGCGCAATTGTCAACCCCTACTAGCAGCCGAGGATGCGATACAATTACAACAAGTACAGACAGTGCATTCAGGACGACGGAACAACAGCCAGCCAAGTAATTCACCACACGGGGACCGAGAGCAGGGGGAGAGGACGCCATTAAACCAACTGCCTTTCTCCGAGGCGAAGCAGAAATGCCTCGGAGAAACGCAGTGACGTTTTCGGATTCGGGGGCGTGTTTCTTTTTCTCTCCTCTTGCCATTGGCTGGAGGAGAGAAAAACAAAAACACGCCCCCGAATCCGAAAAGGACGGATGGAAGCTCCAAAAGTTTTTCGGCTTCTAGGGCGTGTTCCTGCTGTTCTAAAAGGGCGTGGCTAAAAAGTGGAAAGAACAGCAAGGAACACGCCCCCGAATCTGGAAAAGACGGAGCCTATTTGGAGGGACGGCTCTCTCCTCCAATGGCTGGCCTCCGTTTAGGAAGCCAGCCAATGGAGGAGAAGCTAAAAGAGAGGCGGGCTAAACAGTCGGCAGACCGGTAGTCCTCGACCTAAAAATGATAACTAATGCCATTGGGCATCCTGCATATTTTACGGACCCAAGTAGCTTGGAGGATATTTCCAGGAAAGATTTGAAAGCACATTGCTTGAAATTCCTCGAAGACCAAAGATGGTCCAAAGAGAGAGTCAAACAAACTGTAATGGCAAATCATTTGATCTTGAGTGGTCTGGGACTTCAACAATATTTGCTGTCAGTACAAGATAGTTTTAGCCGTATGCTCTTGGCTCGTTTTCGACTTGGCTCCTTCTTCAGAATGGTTTTATTCCCGGAGGTAAATGTTTGGTCATCTCATATATCAGTATGCCCCTGTGATGATGTTTCATTACAATCAACAATGTACTGCACTTTATTCTGTAAACATTTTTCCATATCCAGGCAGAGGTACCTTAGACCGATTCTTAAAAGTTGGAATATTAAATATTGCAGGGTAGCATTTCTAAGATTACAGATGCTGGAAACACCGGCAACTATCCTGGCTGTTACAACTTATTTGAAGGCGATTATTAGGTCCCGGGCTACAATGTAATCTTCGTAATTTTATTATATTTTAATACTTTTTATAAACTTTTTAGTTTGTATTTTTAAATAGAGACCATGGTATATTATCTATGAATTTTTCTGATTAATTGTCTTTCCTTATAGTAATATATTTCTGTTTCCGGTTATTGATTATATATCTATATACACGATTGTTACTATGTACTTTTATGATTTCCTTTGTCATGAAATCGAGTAAATTTGAAATTTGATTTGAAAATAAGTGATCCCTAAGCGCATCTTGCTGCCTACTGGATGGGGTGCATAATATTTAAGAGTGGAACATGTGTGACATAATGGCATATTCCCCCATTGACTAGGCCTTCATGACATTGTGTCTGGTCAGGATGTAGCTGGGTTATAGGAAAAGTCAAACTATAGATTATGCACTTTAATCTATACCTTTTGACTTGTACCCACTACAGACCCCAGTCAAAGACTTATTTTTACATTTCATAAAAATCTAATCTAATGGTGAATGTAAAGGTTTTAATGAAATAAATTGGAAATCTAACTTTAAGGGTTACTTACGATGTCTGAAGCTGATTAAGGCTAATTTGCATTAGCTCTCCAGCAACTACTTCGCTTGTACATGGCCAAAAGTTGGTGTGAAAATTGCTCTCAGAGCAGAGACAATGGCCAGAGAGTGGGGAGATGCTTTTTCCTCTGGCAGGAAGACCAGTTGGGGCGTGCAAAGAAACTGAATTTATTTCAAAGGGTCCTTTTTGGTCATAAATAAATGTTAGATGAAAGGCCCCAGCTTTTGTCTGACTAGTCAAGGTAGCACTAAACTCAGTGAGGAAAGCTTCCTTTAGAACCGGATTTTAGTGACCATAGAGGAAGGGATTACCCATTTTGCTGGCCACACCTCTGGGTGGGCACTCAGCAGAAGGGTTTCGCCTACTTTAATTTTGAGAGTGAGGGGCATTCTGGGTTTGTTTGCAGTGAGGCAAACAGGAACTACTGAAGAAAATGGGTAGGGTTGATCCAGGCAACATTTACTCCATTGGTTAGGGAATGCCTTGGAGTCACCCTCACCTACAAGCTGGTGCCAGGATTACATGAGGCATTCCCAGGAACCTCCTCAGAACACTTGCTAGACCTGCAGAAGAACAGAAAAAAACTGGACCTGCAATCTGTAACCTGAGAGGATCACTGAGACCTGCTCCCTCTTGTTCTTGCGCAGTCAATTGGATGACCGCCTGTGTGGCTACAGGGACACAACAATCTACAAGAGGCCTTTTCCTGGCGTTGCTCAGCCGAACAGCAGCAACTGGACCTGGACTGAACTTTTCTGTTGGCATCTGTATGTCACACAGAGAGTCTCTAAGTGCTCTCCCTTGAGGTCCAGGTGGCCTCAAAAATTAACTAATTAACTCCTGTGGTTGTTTAGGAACCAGAAGGAAATCTAGAAACTTTTGAAAACGTTTTCTCCATAGCTTCAGGGGGAACTGGGAAAAAACTATCCAACTGGCAGATACATGGCATCAGATTGAATGTCAGCTTTGTCCCACTTACGAATTCCAGCACCTCTGAAAAAGGACAGCAGCTACAATTCTCAGCGTTGGTCCGCCAGGGAAGATTTTTCTTCTAAAAAAGTGACAAAGTCCCTTTCTATGTTGAGACTTACAAACTTTTTTTAAAAGATGGACTAAGAGATTTTCACTGGATCCAATCCACTTTGTTTATCCGACCAGGGCTCCATTGCGGTCTGCCTCAAATAGCGCCTGGGTCCTGGTCTACCGCTTGCATAGTCTATCATTGGTGATTTGAGCTTTTTGACGCTATTCCTACTTAAAATATTAAAAATCATATCTCCAGTTTCCCTTTTTGGCTTTTTGTTGTTTTGTTCCTACTTTACTCATAAAACGGGTCTCTTTATTTTAAAATTGCTTTTGGAATTCTGGGCCCGATGTAGGTGGCTAAATACCGGTCAGTAACCCCGAAATTCGGTAAATTTCAGGGTTACCGACCGGTATTTAGCCATTCCTAATGTAGGTGATGATTCAATAAATACCGATTCAGTATTTACCGATTCAGTATTTACCGAATCGGTAAATGCAATGTAGAAAGCACATAAAAGAGTGCTTATGTGCTTTAAGAATTCGTTAATTACCACCAACTTCAAGTTGGTGGTAATTAACGAATTCCTTTAAAAATTCACTTTTGATTTTTTTTTTAAGTGCCATGTGGCACACATCCATGCCCTTAGGGCATGTATGTGCGCCACATGTGCACACAAGCACATTTCAGGGGTGCACACCCTGGCACCCTTGAAATACCTCCCGGTATTACCGATTCGGTAATACTGAATCGCTAATACAGAATGGCTTTACATTCATTCCTATGGGCCTCCAAGCCCATAGGAATAAATGGGTAGGTATTCCTTATTACCGAATCGGTATTACCGATTCGGTAATAAGGAATATTAAGGAATCTGTATTTTTTACCGATTCATTAGCTACATAAGAAATACAGATTTCTTAATACCGAATCGGTAAAATTCGGTATTAAGAATTCGGTATTTATGGATTATCTACATCTGGCCCTCTGTGTTTTGTGCGACGTTTTCTAGTGTGTATACTTTGCTTACTTAACACATTGCCTTTGATTTAAGTTTGGCTGCTTTGTGTCAAGCTACCAGGAATTAAGTACAGGTTTGTTTTATTTTGTGTGTCATCTAGCAGGTGGTGGGCTCATATTTTCTGGTGGACATATGTCCACACAAAATAATAATCCACTTTCATACAAACATGTAACACAATTAATAGTAACTGTATTCGTACCTCTTGCCAGGGGCTAAAAGTAATCATCAAATGGATAGCAAGCTACACAACGAGCGAGAGCTTGGTTGCAAAGATGCTGTACTTTCAGTTTGACCTATGTGAAATGTGTTGTGGTGTTGAGAGTGGTGCGCTTATTCTGTTATGAGTTGCGGTGCTTAAAGTGTAGCAGTGGCAAAAGAGTGTGAGATAAAGAGCGCACAGTTGGCTGTTACAAGGTACTCTCAGGTCCCATATGACTTTTTTTTATTTTTTTTGAGTGCCTGTTGAAGCATCAACCTCTAGAGACAACCACTCTGTGGCTGTTGTGATACTGAAACTCCATGATCAGTTTTGAAGCTGACTGGGGCCTGCAGGGCAGACTACATTGAAGTCATCCAAGATGCCAGCTTGTACTATCGTCATAATTTATCATGTTTTGCAACACAAGGCATAGTGACAGGTGGGACATCTCAGCACATGCCAGTACAGGTTCTTTTGTTAGGACCACCCAGTGCTTGATCAGTCTAAGACCTGCACAGTTTGCCTTTAGCCGCTGTGGTGCAGAATTACTGTAGTTTGAGGGTTTTGCTGGAACTAGCCATGTTCTTGTGCCTGTCTTGGAGAGCTCTTGAAGACATTGTATTGTTCTGACTTCGAAGTTGCTTAGGAGTTAGGGTGGTAGGTTCTGTATCCTTCATTTGGAAAGTGCCACATCTTTACTTTCTTTCTGAACATCAGTTGGACTTGTATACTTCACATATTTGCTGGTAATGGGCTTCTGAGCTTTTCCTACTGCTGTTCCTCTAATGTTTTTATTCTTCTAGGAGGAATGGTTAAACAAGGTGATATTCTTGAGTAGATAGTACTATACCAGGCGTATCAGTGGAATTTAGCTTGCTGGTACTTTGGCACTTCTCCCGGATGGATTTGTAGGTTATACAGAGTGCACTTAAGGCCGAAGATCTGGCTATGGTAGTCACTGTAATACGTGAAGCACTGGTGAAATGTTCTAGGTTCTACTCTAATATGTGATTGGGATGATCTCCATTCTGGAGGAATTGAGTTTAATGTGGTTGGTAGCCATCCATTTATCTACAGCAAGATGACACTCATCTAGTCTGGTTGTGTCTATGTCCTCAGGGTTTTACGGTTTTAAGACAATGTGCGTACTTGTAACAGATTACGTCGAATGAGCTGATCAAGTGTTGTAATGAGGTTACATACAGGTTGAATACCAGTGTAGATGTTGTCTATGTAGGAAGAGATCCAGCTTAGTATACTTAACTGTACTTTGAACTATTCTAATCTCTGTAATAGGGCTTGGTGGTGGAATATGTCAAACGCTGCAGACATATCCAAACATAGTAGTAGCACTACCACTCCTCTTCTGCTCAATATTAATTTTGGACCACCCAAAACAGATAAGAAGGCAGATTCCATGCATATTCTTTGGCAAGTGTGCAGGAGAGGTCTCCTGAAGGTGGGTTTGAGTTCGGTCGGAAAGGAGGCTGTATCTGAAGAGTTGTTAAGGATTTTCATTGTCTTAAACCTAGCACATATATTTGGTAGGATGATTTTCAAGACTACTGCTGGGAAGGGCTATTGCAGCGATTTGAAAGGACTGCTTGCCTTGATGATGTCACTGAATTCAGTGAAGCATTGATGATAGAAGGAGGCTAGTGACTTGCATCTTTTACCCTGTCCTTCCAGTTCTTTAGCCATTGAATGTAGGTTTTTGTGCTTCTTAATAAGTCTTCTAGTTTCTTTGTTTCGTTGACTAGCTCCTTGGCAACTGCATCACAGATGTCTTGCAAGAGTGGTGTCTGAGATGAGGTGCATTCTGGGTTGCGGAATGTGAGGTAACTCTTTTGAAGAGCATTGCAAATTCGTAATCTGTACGGAATAATGAAATCTCTTTGCGATTTTGAGGTCTTATTGGTATGCTTTGCTCTATGGTAGTAGATGGATTCTATCGGGCTTGCTATTTATGTCCTTCATTTGCTTTGTAATGCACAGAATTTGTTTTTTAATGTTGTCATTGTTTCCTGTGCTAAAGGAGCACTTTGGCTGTGTGTAGGGCCATGTGTCATAGCTGGTATTTGGTGGTCCAAACCATCAATGCACCACTTGTAGACATCCACCATGTCTGTTATTTGTTTGTTGAGTGAGGTCTTGGTGAGGTGTGTGTCAAGGTATACTAGTGCCTGTATTGCTCTGGGCCCTTTCTGTTGACGTTCTCAGGGTTTAGAGGTTTATATGGAAAGAGATAATGTGATGATCGCTTCAGAATATGGGCTTATGACCTGGTATTGAAGAATGTCCTAGCAGTGCAAAGATTACATCCAATGTGGAAGTTGAGTGCCTCTATACTTGTTGCAGTAGAATGTGCTTGTGCCAGCTCAAAAGGTTTAAAAAATGTTGTGTACCCCACAAGCACATACCTAGCTTATATTCAAGTTTTCACAACATTAACAAATATCTTTCCACCAATAAGGAGGGAAAAACATTGTGACAGACTGGTGAGGTGTTATCATTGAGCTAGGCTTCAGTTATGAATAGTAGATGGGGTGCGGTCCGAAATCAAGTACAACAAATTAAGAGGTCTTTTTTGTTGATTGGGCACTGAAAAGGAGGCAATTTAGTTTATTGTGAAAATAATCCATTGTTATCCGAGGATGAATAAACGTGGTTGGTGGGAAAGGTAGAAGAGGATGCTGAGTGAATAAGACCGGTATGTTGTCTGTGGGTGAGAGTAGTTTGCTGGTGGGAGGAGGACAGCCTTGATAGACAGTAGAGGACTGGGTAGAGGGTTGCACGTAAACATGGCTATAGAGGTTGGGGGAAACTATGGGGCTGGGAAGGGGTCAGTTGTTAGTTGCTACTAGTGCCTCTAGTAAAATTAATGCTCTGAACCTAAAAGTGGGTGCTCACTGCCAGCGGGCTTGGTGTCCTCTAAGTAGCAGTACTGTAAACTTGGATATGAGTGATAAGTGCCAGTGCTTCTGGTAGCATGAGTGTTCTCATAGAGAATGAAGGAGATCAGTGCAGGTGCAAGGGTGTCCGGATTAGTATATTTACTAGATACGGGGTGCTACTACATGTCCTAAGACATTGGAATATGTCCACCCTGCAGCAGGCCCACCTGTGTTAATGTATATGTGAGTGCACGACAGAGTTCAGCTGCATAAGCACCTCAGTTGTACCAGTTTATGTGTTTCAAAACATACAGATCTTGATGGGAGTTTTGGGGCGAACAAATGGGCACACCGGAAATCTAACAGGAACCTAGGGGTCCTCCGCCAACCTGGCCCATCTCCTAGCTCCACAAACAGCGCTGGAAAGGGGATAGATAAGGGCATCCTACGTGGACTGGAAGCGTCAAGATAGAGCAGGATGACCAGAGATGTAGTAGAAAAGCACCCGTGCTGCTCTACAAGGAAGGCTATGCAATTTTTGGTGGTCGGTATCTTTTTCCAGTTCAGCTGGCCTGCATTCATCTTGCGGCTCCAGATGGTATTGGTTTATTAAGGTATCCTCCAGACAGATTTCTCAGGTAGCTTGGAGGAATTTGTGTGGGAAAGGGAAGAGAAAATGTATAGAATGTCAGTGTTTTAAAACTGATTCTGCATATTATGCCTCATTCCCACTTAAAACACTCTAAATCTGGAAATAAAATTGAGCGGAGGTAAAAAGTAAGGCACAATAAAGGTGCAGTAAAAAATTTACCTCTGGAAATTTTTATCATGCAGAGATTCTGAATTTGGCACAAACAGTCTCCTCAAAACCACTGAGCATCGGCATATATATTGTATCTCTTCTGGCTCTCACCATGTTGACTCCTTGGACAGCTCTATTTAATACGACAACTGTGACACCAAGTGGTGACGTTGCTGCTGTGGCAGCCACCTCACTTGTACAATACAAATTTTAGCAATCATCATACCTCATCCCTCACCCTTCAACTCCTTATCCCTCATTTTTCATGCCTAATTTCTCGTCCGTCAATCCTTATCTGTTGCTCAAATTCATTATTCTTAATGGACCAATTCTCATCCTTATTTCTTATCCACCACTCTAGATCCCTCAGTCCCCAGTGGCACTACTCATCCCTAACTTCCCATCTCCCACTCCTCTTCTCTCTGTCATAACCCCGCACTTCTCATGCCACATCCTCAATTCTCATTCCTAATTTCCCATTCATCATCCCTTACTGCTCATCTTTCACAAATTATGGATGAGAAGTGAGGGGTGAGGTTTGAGTAATTAAGGATGAAATATGTGGGCCAAGGGGTGATGAATGAGAAATTAGGGATAAGGAGGTATGAGGACTGAGAAGAGGAGGGTCAAAGACTGAGGGGAGAGGGATATGGAGTGAGGGTTGAAAGGATGAGGTGTGTGGAATGAGGGATTAGCAGCGTCTCCTATCATGAACTGGGATCGATCTCTCTTTCTCTCTCTCTCTCTTCTCTCTTCTCTCTTCCCTCTTCTCTCTCTCTCTCTCTCCTCCCCTCCCCTCCCCTCCCCTCCCATCACTGGTGGTGTACCACAGGGCTCAATTCTTCAATTCTGACACCATTACTTTATGTCAAACCCTGTGGTCACTACTAACTGAACTAGCGATCCAGTATCAGTTTTTCTCAGATGATCCCCTGTTGTAAATTAGAGTCTGTACCAGCTATGATAGCACAGTGTTATCCCTATTTTAAGTAACATTAAACAATAGCTACATATTTGACACCTAAAACCCCATAAACTAAAAGTAAAAGTATATATATATACGTAAAAGTATAAGTATAAGTATAAGTATAAGTAAAAGTATATATATATATATATATATATATATCACGGACCCCCTCCTCCTTTGCGGGTCTTTCAGCTTCCTACCTCATTTTGTGGCATTGCGGAACGAATACGTGCTGGTGACCCCCTGCATCCGGAAGTGAATGGCAAGCTGCTTCGGTCGGTGAAACCAGGGAACGTGAATCGGAGGATCCACGATTCCTCGTAGAAACCAAACACACAACATCAGAAAGATGTCCGCTATCCATTCCTCTTTGGTCAAAACCTGACCAACAGATAAAACTACATCTTCAACTGTAGCGACTGCACATTCTTTCTGAAACTGCTCTTCTGAAGAAACTTGAACATCACCTGCCAACCTGGACAGACAATCAGCTCTCACGTTCTGAATGCCAGATGACTGATAATGAGGCCTGGGAGAAGAAAATTGGCAACAAGTGTGAGGAACTGATGATGAGAGAATTCCTTCTGTTTACGGTGTACCATCATCATCCCTTACTGCTCATCTTTCACAAATTATGGATGAGAAGTGAGGGGTGAGGTTTGAGTAATTAAGGATGAAATATGTGGGCCAAGGGGTGATGAATGAGAAATTAGGGATAAGGAGGTATGAGGACTGAGAAGAGGAGGGTCAAAGACTGAGGGGAGAGGGATATGGAGTGAGGGTTGAAAGGATGAGGTGTGTGGAATGAGGGATTAGCAGCGTCTCCTATCATGAACTGGGATCGATCTCTCTTTCTCTCTCTCTCTCTCTTCTCTCTTCTCTCTTCCCTCTTCTCTCTCTCTCTCTCTCCTCCCTTCCCCTCCCCTCCCATCACTGGTGGTGTACCACAGGGCTCAATTCTTCAATTCTGACACCATTACTTTATGTCAAACCCTGTGGTCACTACTAACTGAACTAGCGATCCAGTATCAGTTTTTCTCAGATGATCCCCTGTTGTAAATTAGAGTCTGTACCAGCTATGATAGCACAGTGTTATCCCTATTTTAAGTAACATTAAACAATAGCTACATATTTGACACCTAAAACCCCATAAACTAAAAGTAAAAGTATATATATATACGTAAAAGTATAAGTATAAGTATAAGTATAAGTAAAAGTATATATATATACATATATATCACGGACCCCCTCCTCCTTTGCGGGTCTTTCAGCTTCCTACCTCATTTTGTGGCATTGCGGAACGAATACGTGCTGGTGACCCCCTGCATCCGGAAGTGAATGGCAAGCTGCTTCGGTCGGTGAAACCAGGGAACGTGAATCGGAGGATCCACGATTCCTCGTAGAAACCAAACACACAACATCAGAAAGATGTCCGCTATCCATTCCTCTTTGGTCAAAACCTGACCAACAGATAAAACTACATCTTCAACTGTAGCGACTGCACATTCTTTCTGAAACTGCTCTTCTGAAGAAACTTGAACATCACCTGCCAACCTGGACAGACAATCAGCTCTCACGTTCTGAATGCCAGATGACTGATAATGAGGCCTGGGAGAAGAAAATTGGCAACAAGTGTGAGGAACTGATGATGAGAGAATTCCTTCTGTTTACGGTGTACCATCATCATCCCTTACTGCTCATCTTTCACAAATTATGGATGAGAAGTGAGGGGTGAGGTTTGAGTAATTAAGGATGAAATATGTGGGCCAAGGGGTGATGAATGAGAAATTAGGGATAAGGAGGTATGAGGACTGAGAAGAGGAGGGTCAAAGACTGAGGGGAGAGGGATATGGAGTGAGGGTTGAAATGATGAGGTGTGTGGAATGAGGGATTAGCAGCGTCTCCTATCATGAACTGGGATCGATCTCTCTTTCTCTCTCTCTCTCTTCTCTCTTCTCTCTTCCCTCTTCTCTCTCTCTCTC
Source organism: Triturus cristatus (assembly GCF_964204655.1). Classification (NCBI taxonomy): domain Eukaryota; kingdom Metazoa; phylum Chordata; class Amphibia; order Caudata; family Salamandridae; genus Triturus; species Triturus cristatus. The sequence continues at coordinate 748,689,587 of NC_140592.1, forward strand.
TCTCCTCCCCTCCCCTCCCCTCCCATCACTGGTGGTGTACCACAGGGCTCAATTCTTCAATTCTGACACCATTACTTTATGTCAAACCCTGTGGTCACTACTAACTGAACTAGCGATCCAGTATCAGTTTTTCTCAGATGATCCCCTGTTGTAAATTAGAGTCTGTACCAGCTATGATAGCACAGTGTTATCCCTATTTTAAGTAACATTAAACAATAGCTACATATTTGACACCTAAAACCCCATAAACTAAAAGTAAAAGTATATATATATACGTAAAAGTATAAGTATAAGTATAAGTATATATATATATATATATATCACGGACCCCCTCCTCCTTTGCGGGTCTTTCAGCTTCCTACCTCATTTTGTGGCATTGCGGAACGAATACGTGCTGGTGACCCCCTGCATCCGGAAGTGAATGGCAAGCTGCTTCGGTCGGTGAAACCAGGGAACGTGAATCGGAGGATCCACGATTCCTCGTAGAAACCAAACACACAACATCAGAAAGATGTCCGCTATCCACTCCTCTTTGGTCAAAACCTGACCAACAGATAAAACTACATCTTCAACTGTAGCGACTGCACATTCTTTCTGAAACTGCTCTTCTGAAGAAACTTGAACATCACCTGCCAACCTGGACAGACAATCAGCTCTCACGTTCTGAATGCCAGATGACTGATAATGAGGCCTGGGAGAAGAAAATTGGCAACAAGTGTGAGGAACTGATGATGAGAGAATTCCTTCTGTTTACGGTGTACCAGGAGGAAGCAACAATCAAGGTTAACAGCTATGTACTTAATTATTTGGAGATGGGAACTTAGAGAGTATGTTGACTCCCCTTGAATGTGGATACCTGATTGGCTGTCAGTGGTGGGAATGAGATATCGATGTTCTAGAAACTGCCGGCTGTATCTTTAATTGGTGTTCCGTAGCTAGTTAGAGAGACTTCTTCCCGACTTTGAGAGGGACCAGATCTCTCTCTGCTGGTCTTTCCTGAGTGCAAAAAAAACTTGTCCCAGTCCTGAGGCGGAAGCCGGGAGCTGGAGGTACTTTGCTGCTTTTTAAAAATTGTATTTTGTGTGGTGTCACTTTCTAACTGCTTTTAAACTAAAGCACAACGTAGCGCTCGCGCACAGCTGATCACTTGGGCTGCATCGCGCCCTTCATCGCTCTTCACCTGCAGCCGCCATAGCCACCGGCGTGCGCGCAGACTCCGCCCCTTTCTCAGGCCACGCCCCCTGATCTTGACTACTTAAACCGCTGACCACAGCGGCAACGTGTAAAACTTGTCCCAGTCCTGAGGCGGAAGCCGGGAGCTGGAGGTACTTTGCTGCTTTTTAAAAATTGTATTTTGTGTGGTGTCACTTTCTAACTGCTTTTAAACTAAAGCACAACGTAGCGCTCGCGCACAGCTGATCACTTGGGCTGCATCGCGCCCTTCATCGCTCTTCACCTGCAGCCGCCATAGCCACCGGCGTGCGCGCAGACTCCGCCCCTTTCTCAGGCCACGCCCCCGCCTTCCAACATAAATGTGTATGCATAGGACGCGCAGCGGACGAGCGCAGCGGGAGCGCCGTTTGCGCGCCGAAGGCGCGCCTAAGGGAAGCCCGTCTGCGCCCGTCCGCGCCAAGACCGCGCCAGGCGCAGGAACCCCTGCCCAACATCCTCTAAACATCAGGTATGCTCCCAATGACCTTCTCAAACTTCGAGGCAGATCTGACTGCCCCTGCAAACTTGATCTTTCTAAAGTATTCGGTTCCACCAGTTGTAACAAATGTCGTTGGATTCTCAACTTCGCCACCAAGCAGCCAACATCCCTCAAACGACCTCACTTTACAGGAGGTCTGATAAACGCCAGGTCGATGTGCAAACACAGTCAGGATATCCACGACCTCATTATCGACCATGACCTGGACTGTCTCATGATCACCGAGACCTGGCTCACTGAAGACAGTAACCCTGACATAGCCATCGCCCTCCCCCCAGGTTACTCCTTTCACAGACAGGATAGACTGAAAGGTAGAGGAGGAGGCGTTGCATTCATCTTAAGGAACTCCTTTAGCTGCCACACCTTCTGCCTCGACCCCCTCACTGATGCAGAGGGACTAGGTTTCTCCATCAAACTCAGTCAAACCCTCTCTTTCTCAGGTGGTCTGATCTACCGCCCACCTGGAAATGCCGCGAAATTTCTCGGCTCCCTTAATGACGCACTCGGACACTTCCTACTCCGATACCCACATTTCACCCTCTTGGGCGATTTTAACCTGCATCTCGAAATACCTGTTGACCCCTTCACCAGTAATCTGCAGCAGACATTGGATATTTTCAACCTGCAACAAAGCGTCAAGCTGCCTACTCATTCCCTTGGTCACACCCTGGATGGTGTCTGTTCCAATTTCCCAGCCATCTCCACCTTACCTCCCATTCCCCAAATCTGGACTGATCACAGCCTGATCCTGTTCCATATCCTCAACGTCCCCCCTTCTAACTGCAAAAAACCAACTCTCCAACACATTCTCTCCATCAATTGGAAAACTGTTCAGGAAAGTCTTATTTCTCATCCCTTTTCCCCTACTAACGCCCCCCCTTCCTCTGGTAACATCGATAAAGATGCAGTCTCTCTTAACAACTGGCTTTCTCAAGAAATCTCAAAACGATGTCCACCTAATAAAAAAGACAACACCCTTAAGAAAACGAAAATTAAAGCCCCTTGGTACACGCCTGATCTTACCGCCGCACACCTACTCTGCAGGAAAGCAGAACGTAAATGGCGTAGATCCTACGACAATGACGATCGGAACAACTACATTCTTCAGAGGAAAAATTATCTCTCAACCATTAAATCAGCAAAAAGAACCTACTATGTAAACGCCATTAAAGAGGCCAGCCAAAAACAACAAACCCTCTTCTCCATAGTAAAATCTTTCACCAAACCAAAAGCTCTTCAACCAGAGATCCCCCCGTCCCAAGAACTGTGTGATAAGATCTCCGACTACTTTGAGGAAAAAATCAGCTCTATCCACACAAACTTCCCCCCTTCCCCTCCGGTGTACTCAATCTCGGAGCTAGACAAATCTCGCCCGACCGCAAACAGCCTCAAACTTTTCACCCCGGTGACCCTAACTCAGACCAGAGAAGCGATCCTTTCATGCAAATCGGGCTCTCCTTCTGACCCTTGTCCCCCCAAGATCCTCCACACCATCATTGATGAAATCAACCCCATCATTAATGAAATAGTCAACCTCTCCCTCAAATCTGGCTCTGTCCCTCTCGCTTGGAAAAAGGGTGTGGTTAAACCTCTTATGAAAAAGGCAAACAAACCCCCCTCTGACTTAACTAACCTTCGTCCCATCACCCTGCTACCTGCGCTGGGCAAATTAACAGAACAGTTAGTCCATAAAGAGCTCAAGTCCTTCCTTGATGCCCACAACCTACTTCACCCCCAGCAATCCGGTTTCCGGTCCAGACATTCTACCGAGACCGCCCTGATCGAGCTGACCGATACCATCAAAAACCTACAAGATCAGAGGAAGAAGGCCATACTGATCCTTCTTGACCTCACGGCGGCATTCGATACTATTTCCCACTCCATTCTGCTCAACAGACTTATGGACATCGGCGTCACAAACTCGGCCCTTGCCTGGATCAGTTCCTTCCTCAGTGACAGATCTCAAACCGTCTCACTGGGTCCTTTCCAATCGAAAGAGAAAAAGATCTCCTGTGGAGTTCCCCAGGGCTCCATTCTTAGTCCCCTCCTATTCAATATATATCTCATCCCCCTACTTTCACTTATAGAATCGTTTGGCATAACTGTCACGTCTTCTGCTGACGATACTCAGCTTGTCATCCCTCTCGACGACAATTCCAACTCGGCCGAACTTAATCTCAAGCGCTGCCTCACAGCGGTCTTTCAATGGATGGACGCCAACCATCTCCGCTGCAACTCGAATAAAACCGAGATCTTGCCCATTGGAAAGAATGCATCTTTCAGTCCCGCCCTGTGGTGGCCTGATAACTCTGCTGCCCCACCTCAGACAGTTTCATCGGCCAGAAACCTCGGAGTTATTTTCGATTCCGATCTTTCTTTCGATTCCCACGTCGCAACTGTAGCAGGTAAATGCTTCGGCATTATAAAATCCATGCGAAAGTTCTTTGACTTCCTCCCGCTCGATTCCAGAAAGACCATTGCGGTAGCCCTCATACTCTCTCGAGTGGACTATTGTAACGGCCTCCTGGCAGGGACCAAAAAGTCCACCCGACTGAAACTGCAAAGTGTCCTGCACACTGCCGCGCGTCTCGTCTTAAAACTCCCACGCAAATCTTCTATCTCCACTGCCCTCAGATTCCTTCATTGGCTCCCCTTGCACAAGAGAATACTCTTTAAAATTCTCGTTGTAGCCTTTCGAGCCATCAACAAATCCGGCCCAGTCTACCTGTCGAGACGCTTCCCTCACTACACCCCGGGTCGCACTCTCAGATCCTCTCAAGAAAACCTCATGACCCCCTCTAAATTCAACCTGAAGTCCAAAGGCGGAAAAACACTCAGTACCCTGGCTATTAGAGCCTGGAACAGTATGCCAAGGCATCTTAGACTTCAGACGCATGAGAAGCCGTTTAGGAAGCTCCTCAAAACGTGGACTTTTAGTCTCTCTGATGACTGGACTAAAGCAGCCATTTAGCCCCCCACCACCTTTCCAGTGATCTGGTCCCAGGTTTTACAGCGCCAAGATGCTCCCTTCGGAGCGAACGTTTGCGCTCTATAAATACCTATCCAATATCCAATATCCAATATGTTACTTTGGAATAAATACATTTTGCACTGTGAGGAGTTTTCGCTGTGCCGCCTTTTATTTCCACATGTTTCACCGTGTGACAGAGGTTTGGTGACTAGTGGAAGGAGAGTTTAATTTGAGATAGATATATATATATACATACACACACACCAGGCTTTAATCGCAGTAATGGTAGTTTTAATCTTTGTTTGTGTGGCGGATCACAGGAGGGGGGCTCGAGGAACACTGTCTCGGCGCGCAGGGACACATCTTCGTCCGTGAACGCCATGCCGAAAACTACATTTCCCAGGTGCCTCGGTGCGCTGACATAACGACGTCCAGACGCGCCCGAGGCAAGTATTGAAAACACTTCCGGGGCAGCAGAACGCTGCCGCTTACTCCATTCCCTGAGGAGCCGTGCTGAGGTCCAGATGCGGGTAAGGGTGCCTTGAACACCGCGTTTCAAGTCCTGCCTTAATTCAGTGCATTGCTCAATCTTCTTGTGTGGTTGTCGGAGGGATCCGCTATTGGCATTGTGAGAGCTCCGTTGCTGGGACCAAGTGCCGGTTCTGGGCGGGGCAGCAGCCTACAGTGGGTCTCAGGCCTCGGTAATACCTCTATCAGACTTACACTCTTGACTTTGGGGGATTACCTGGATTGTGGGCTTACTTCATCATCCCTAAGTGGTGAAAGTAAGACAAACAGTGGTGCTATTCAATTTCCCTGTTGGCGAGCCGCCTTCGGCTCTTGCAGGGGAAAACTTACGCATTTCTTCCCTGTTGGCAAACCGCTCTGGTTCATGCAGGGAAAACGTTTATGGTTTTCTTTTACCGCCTTTACACTGCCCGGCTTTATTGGCGGCCCTGATTACTTATTGTTTACCAGCATTGGATGGTGATTGTAAGGAAAAAACCTACTCACCCCTGGAAAGAGAGGGGAGCTACCCTTGGTGTGTTAAGGGATAGACGCCCAGGTGCACGGTGTTAATGCGCTAGACTGTATCTGCACATGAATACTGCCTCTACCCAAGATGTATTGGGGACGGGGGCCTAGCAAAGGGTGCCACTACTGTTGATGCTGTGTTCTTTATGAAAATTATGTGATCTCTTTATGTATCCTGCAGCAGGGGTATTACGAGAGAGCAGAGGACCGCTCTTCCGCACCCCTGTCACGAACATCAGGATTGTTCCATAGTAAAGTCTAGAGAGCAACTGCCTGTATCCTTGCAGAATAGATGAGGCGGTGTTTCTTTCCTTACAGGTAATTCAGGAAGAATGTGGGGGGGAAGTTACAGTGGGACCAGGGTAGTATAGGAAGGAACGATACACATGCTTTGGTGACTTATCTTGTTGTTACTGTCTTCCCAGGTCTCCCTCCCTGCTGTCCCCTTCCTTCCCTTCCCCCGCTTGACCACTCCATGGAGTCCGTGGTGATCAATCTTCAGACCATGGTGGTGTCGAGAGGTGGACCATTCTGAGCAACGTACGATCCTGAGGAGTCACGGCCACAACAGTTTGGTACATAACAGGAACATATATTTTTACCCATTATGGTTTTAGAATGCTGAATCTCATCCCTAAACCAACATTTCTCTCTTCAGTGTAGTTGTTATACATGGGCTCATGTACCAACACACGTTTTTTACGCACCATAGCACTTTATAGGGGTGAATAAAAAGACACTAGCACTTTTTAAGCACTTTTTGTACATATAGGATATTCGCAGAATAAATAAACCAACTGTTTACAGGATCATGAATGTTTACAAATAATCGCTTAATTTGCACAGAACTATTGAAATCATGATTTTATTATTGTAAGCACATCATTTTAAAAGAATGTATTTACACAGCTTTAGAACTAAATGCATATTTTGCACAAGGTTAATGATGTATGGCTTTTTAATCATGATTTTAAGCATTATGCGTATATTATGAACTGTGTTTAAATTATAGCGCGTACAGATCAATTTATGTACATACTGGCGCAATGTATTTAAACAGGTGAAAACAACAAGCAAATGCATGCACAGGGGTTCAGCAATTGTAAACACGTATTATTATACAGAAAGGTTTATTACAAATGGTTGTGATTCCTTAAATGTGCTGCTTGGGAAAATAGACAGGTAGTCTAATCTGTTTTCCAGATTCACTACGCCCCAAAATAAAAACGTGTCACTTTAAATACAGGGAGAAAATAGTAGTATGTCATGTGATCAAGGACCCAGGTGGTTTGAAAGGCGTCATGGCGGCTATGCACCAAAAAATAAACCAAGATTGCACTCCCTGTTCCGCTTCCTACATTGGCTGATGATGCAAAGTTTTATGGTGACTGGTTAAGGTGTTAGATGGAAGGGCAGAAAACAAGTTTTTAAAGCAATACATTTTCCATAGGGTTTTTAAACATACGTAGCAGCAAAATGACTGAACAGATTTTGATGGAATTTGGCAAGAATTTTCGATTATGGCGTGGAAATGGTCTTTTTTGTTAGTGGATGTAAATTAATTCAGTAAGTTTTACGTAATAAGGGACAAAAAGGTATTGACATATTGGGCCGCCATGTACTGCAGTACCTGGCGATGACAAAAACACAATATGATTGGTTAATGAAAGCACTTGCAATATGAAAAGGCAGCCATATTGTTTACACTTTGGCTTTGTTGTGTGTTTTATTGAGAAATATAAGTCATTACTCTTGTTTTAATGTTGATGAACAAATGAGGCAGTTTAGCAAACTCTGTAGAGGTAAGGAAAAGTAGTTTTATTGATTTATATATATATTTTTTAAGTTAACGGAGTGCCGTGGTACTCTTGCAAAAGTATCTTGAAACTACAGCGGTACTTCCTGAAATACAAAAAAAATGTATATATAAGAAAATACAGTTAGACATATTATACAGTGGTTCTTAAAAAAGTCTTTCCATTTTTCAACTAAACATATTTAAATATGTATGTCAAGCCAAGTTTTTAGGTTTGAAATGAAAAGATGGTTTCCTTAGGTTGTAAAATGTACACCATCAGGATGATACAGTGCTGCATTTGAATATTTTATATTCAAATAAAGAATGGAAGACCTTTTATGATCTCTAAGGAATGCTGAGACTGCCTTGTTGACAAGTCTTTGAGACTTTTCAAACTTAGCAGCATTTAAAGTAGACCACTTCCACTTTTGTCCCTGACAAACGTGTGAGAAGAGAAATTGCGTATTTGGGAGCAAGAATCTTTTTTTGGGGGGGCGTGGCTAGCAGCCGAGAAGAATAGCGGCTCACTAGCGAGGCTCCTGAGCCCTCGCCGTATATCCTGCACAGATCCGGATGCATACCGAGTAAAAAACTTACACTGAGGAGAATTACCAGTCCCTGCACTCATCGGCGAAGTAAGCGGTGAGAAAGAACTCTGTGGCACGGTGGAAAGCAACAAAATCGAACGGCTGAGGCTGGGCTGCACTCAACAGGGCGACGTCAGGGTGAGCAGCAGAAGAGGCTCTGAGACCCCCACGGCGGCCCCTGACTCCCCAAACTTCCTGGGCGGTGACGGTAGGGAGAGCGGGACGTCGGCATTGGGGGCCTGCTGGGCCCCCCGGAATAGTGCTCCGCTGGTGGATCCTGGAAGCGTTGGCCCTCGCCTGGACTGCTGCGCACTCGTTCCCTTGTTTGGCCCAGAGCACCCGCCAGCAACACCTGTACACGTCTGGGGGCGTGATGCACCATAGAGGCCTACGGTAACAGACTCCCGATTGGAGAACCCCCCCAGGAGATCTGGAACAGCCTCACAGAGCACGTGCATTGCAGTGCTTTAGCAGACAACACAAGACTGGCATCCCGCTGAACGGAGCCGGGTGGAGCTCGTGGGGTGGTCCGATGCTCTGGGGAAGGCGGAATCCTGCCGGCGACCCCTACATCAGTGAGTGGGCTGAACACGCGAGGTGAGTGAGAACACTCGGCAAACCCTGTTCCCCCGGGTGTACCGGCCTTCCACCTCCTGTATAAGAGCCCTACCAGCCACCGGAGGGGACGACAAGGATCCAGGCATAAGAAGGTGCAATTTCATAGCGCACGAGCCCGGCACACAAACGTGGGGCGAGAGGTTGGGGGTGGCTGAGACGCTGGGGGCCAGACTCCGGGAAACCCGACGGGGGATATACGTGATTCGCCACACCAAAGACCGACGATGGCGAGCGGCAAAGGGGCCAAAGCGTCGGCCCCAAATAAGTTGGCCAAATTCGCCTGGAATAAAGCGGGGAGGGGCAGGACACAGGACAAATGGAAGCCCCAGAGAAACAAGGTAACCCCCATCCTCAGCAAGACCTCACGCTCCATGATATAATGGAAGTAATCACTGGAGTGCGTGCCTCCTTGGAAGCCCGCATTGACTCCCTGAATATAGAATTGTCTCTTCTCCGCGCAGATCTTCGAAAAATGGACGCCAAAGTAAAAGATCTGGGGGACACAACAGCTGACTTACATAAAGATACTTCCCAGCTCCAACAGCAAGTAAGCAAACTTCAAGACTAACACGCCACAATGGCAAAACAACTGGATGAATATGAAGGTAGAGCGCACAGAAACAACATACGCATTCTAGGTGTGCCGGAACGAGCGGAGGGGCAGCGGCGGACCTCTGTGTTGAGGATCTGATCCTGAAGCACCTGCAGCCTAAAAGGCTTTCAAGCTACTTCCATTTAGAGGGCCCTTTGAGTCCCGGGGGGGCGACCGAGACCGGGGGTTCCCCCCCCCGCGACCACTCATCGTCTGTGTCTTCAACTATAGGGACCGAGACACGATACTTCAAACGGCACAGGCTGGTCCTCCGCTTAAGCTGGACAACAGTGTGGTCACATTTTTCCTGACTTTACCGTCAAAGTCCAAGCCCAGCGCTGCAGCTTTCTGGCAGTGAAGAAGGAGCTGCGAGATAGGGACGTGAAATATGCCATGCTCTTTCCAGCGAAGCTTCGTGTAGAATCGGAGGGTAAGACATGGTTCTTCTCCTCACCGGAAGATGCCTGGGACTGGTTGGAGGGATGACGCAGAGTCGAAAAACCACATAGAGAATGCAATGGTGGACACAGGTCGAATAGATCCACCCAGGGGATGGAGCTGGGTGACGATCCATCCCAGGCGGAGATGGGAGATACGATGCGTAGTTGAGCAGAAGGACCTTTGGAACTGGGACAGAGACGTACTGGTCGCAGATAAGTGGCCCAAATGAGGCGGGGGGGACAGAGGGGACTTTTGAGAATTTCCTCTTAATTAAGGGGCTAGCGCATGTAGTGATGTGGGGTTTGAACCGTCTACTAAAGAGACAAGCTCCGAAATGGGAGGGGCCGGATGCCAATCCTCAAACATTTTAAGACACGATGTAATGTTCGCTTGGGGGGAGGGAGGGAGGGCTGCCTGCCAGCACCTACAAGTATTTGGGGGGGGGGGAAATAGGCACTCTGCCTGGTTGGGGTGTGGGTAGTTTGAAATCCACTGGCAGGGGTGCAAGGAGTGGGGATGTGCAGGAGTTGTGGGAGGAGGGTTTGGGGACACAAAGTTGTTTGAGTTTACAAGTCACAGAGTATGTAGCGTCATATCTGATTTCGGCCAAGGTTATTTGCCTTAAAGGGATGACAGTCACGGACCTTGCTGTGGTCTATGTGCAAAACTGTTTTGGCAAGTGCGGGCAATGGGAGGCCATGACGGCGAGACATAAGAATCGAGCTCTGGGGAGACGTAGAGTGCTTTTGTCCTTCTGCCCACCACATATATGGCAGAGGCTAGTATAGAAACGTCACTCTCCGTGCTCACTTGGAATGTGAATGGGATGGGGGACAAAATTAAAAGGGGGATAGTGCAGCAGTATTTAAAAAGACATGCCCCTGACTTGGTGATGTTGCAGGAGACACATATGGTGGGTAACAAATACAAAGTCCTCACACGGTGGGGATATAAGCTACTGATACACACTGAATACACTTCAGGATCACGTGGGACATGTATCCTGGTTAAAAAAAATCTGGCATTCACACCAACGCGCACCTGGGCGGATCCAAGGGGTCGATTTGTGGTTTTAGAGGCGCAATGAGAGGGGAGGGCACTCACTGTGATCTCGGTATACCTCCCACCAGCGCTTGGTAAGGAGGCATTGGTAGACCTGGGGAAGATATTAGCAGACCTCCCCATGGGCACCTTGATCTTGGGCGGGGACTTTAACATGACAATGGATGACCGAAGGGATAGACATCCACAACGACCATTAACATGACCCCATACAAGTATGGAGGAGTTCACTACGGCTATGGGGCTAACTGATGTGTGGCGCTTGTTACAGCCAGAGGGAACCCAATACACCTACTATTCCAATGCACACAAGAGCATATCCTGCATTGACTATTTTTTAACATATTCGGCATCAATTGGCCACTTCCGGAACCCCCACGCTCTACCGAGGGCTATCTCAGACCACTCCCCGGTGTGGTTTGAACTTACATATTTTAGCCGCCAACTGCGGGCCACCATAGTCCTCAGCCCATGGCTGCTCAAATTCCCTGATATCAAAGAGGAGCTACTCACACAGACCGTCAATTATTTTAAAGAAAACGTAGGGCGCAGACCTTATGGTAGACCTTCAAGGCGGTACTCAAGGGACAAGCCCTGGCACTATAAGTGGGGTGTACAAAAAAAAGACAGCAACAGATCACACAACTAGAATGTGAACTCTAGCAGCTGGAGGAAGAAAGTATCAATACTCCCTCGGAGGCGGCTACGCATCGCCTGACGCTCAAACAATCGGAGTATAGGATCTTGGTGAGGGAACAGATGAGGTCCAAACTCCTCCACACTCAACATAAGCTGTATGAACTGGGGGATAGGGCAGGTAAACTACTGGCATGGTTGGAGAAAAGGGAACAGGGAGAGAGATGGGTGCCCAGGCTGATTCTCAAAGACGGGACGCAGGTCACAAACCCAAAAGACATAGCGTACGCATTTGCTGATCACCTGGAACAAATTTACACCCCCTAAAGCACATACATGGCGGAAGACTCCCGCCAGCTATTATCAGATAGTGATCTGCCTATACTCTCTGATACTGAGAGAGATGCTCTGGACGAAGAACTGACGGATGATGAAATCCAAAAGGCCATAAGCAAAATCCAGTCAGGGAAAGCGATGGGGCCCAATGGGATACCCATAGAATTTCTGAAAACTATTGCCTCCCAGGCTGCGACTCATTTGCGGGCTATGTATGATGAAAGTTATGAGAAAGGGATTCTGCCGGACGACCAGCAACCAGCATAGATAGTGTTATTCGTAAGCCGGGGAAACCCACTGAAGACTGCGGCTCTTAATCGGCCAATTTCTTTAATCAACGCGAAAGCGAAAATCATTGCGAAATTGTTGGCTTTATGCTTGGTCGCGGTCATTCCATCACTGATCCATCCGGACTAATCTGGCTTCATGCCAGGGAGAAATACGGCACTGAATTTCGGCGCCTTCACAACGTGCTTGCGCGCCGAGAGTTTATAGAGGAAGACGCAGTGATACTTTCTCTTGACTCCTCAATGGCGTTCGACTCTATCGAATGGCCATACCTATTTGAAGTACTGGAACGCCTGGGGTTCGGCCCGAAATTTCGGGGCTGGGTGCAGCTGCTGTATACGGGCCTGCGAGGCCAAGTGCGGGTAAATAACCATACGTCTCGAGTATTCTCGTTAAAAAGGGGCACTCGGCAGGGCTGTCCCCCCTAATCTTCCCCTTAATGTTGGAACCACTAGCCTCATGGGTGAGAAGACATGTCATACTGAGAGGGTTGAAATGAGCGGTAGGGCATGATGACCAAATATCGTTATATGCCGACGATATCCTGCTCTATCTTGCCTCCCCATATAAGTCCATACATTGTGTGTTAAACATATTCACAAACCGTGGGAAATACTCAGGGTACGTGATTAATTGGAGTAAGTCGGTGCTATTTGTCCTTCGAGGCCCGGTTCCCCGGCTCCCCTTAGGATGCAAAGTAGTGGTGGCCCTCGAGGGCTTCCGGTACCTGGGAGTCTTTATAACTCCGGACCCTCAACTCTACTACGATCACAATCTAGCTGCTCCCTTAGACAGGCTGCGCAACGATGTCAAGTATTGGAGGTCCTTGCCCCTCTCTCTAGTGGGCAAAGCTGCTATATTTAAGATGCTGGCCCTTCCACGTTTCCTTTATATCCTTCAGAACTGTCCCCATAGGGTCCCAGATGCATAATTCTCGGGGGTGGAGAGTGAGGTCAGGACGTTACTATGGGACGGTGGATCCCCTTGTATAGTGATGAGCAAGCTAACCAAGGGGTGGTATGACGGGGGAATTGCCCTCCCTGACATAAGACTCTATTATTGGGCATCGCAGCTAGCGGTGGTAAACCATTGGGTGTATTGTTCCCCTTTTGATCCGGCCGATCTGCTGGACAGATATAAAATGGGTAGTGAGGGGTACATGGGGGCGTTGTACTCGAAGGCCTAGAAAGAAAAGTATTCGGCCCCACAGCCCACACAGTTACAATTTGGCACCAGACAAACTCCCGTTTAGGTTGGTTGAATGTACTGACTAAGGCCACGCCACTGTGGTTTCCCCAACGATCCTAGACTACTATGTCAACAGCCAGGGTTTGATAAGTGGGACAACATCGGAATCTCTACTATAGGGGACCTGGTGAGGAAGGGCACAATCCTTAAGTTTGGGGAATTGAGAGAGAAATGCGATATGGCCCCAGGGGAGGTATTTAGATAACTGCAGATTCAACATGCCCTTCCTGATATGAGCGACATACCAGAGTCCTCCCACATGCACGATCGGCTACTAGACGGGCCGTTGCTTAATAAAGCCATATCACTAACTTACAGAAAACTATGCAACAACCTCCTAGACATGTTCCACAAACTCTGTGAGAAGTGGCAGATGGATCTCGGGCCCATTGACGAAGAAGACTGGCAGGCGGCGCTAATGTCCCCGAGGGAGGCAGCCATCACCCTTCGTTTCCGACTAATCCAACTCAAAATTCTGCATAGATCTTATGTCACAAGGGGTCACACTGGCGAAGATAGGCTCAAGGTCTGATGCGCTCTGCCTACGTGGCTGCCAACAAGATGCAACTTTTTACCATATGCTTTGGGACTGTCCGGGTGTAAGACCCATATGGGAGGGGGCAACGAGACATATCCGAGACGCACTGGGGAAGGGGCTCACTCTTACATCATGAATGGGCCTTCTCAATATGTGGGATCAGACAGACCTCACAGAAGTGGAACAGCACCTAACCACATTGGGCTACACCTTAGTTAAGCGTGAGATTGCGAGACAGTGGGGAGTGGCGGATAGGCCTTCTCATTGAGTGTGGGTAAAGGAGTTTGATAAATGTATGATAGCGGAAAAGGAGGTATTTAAATCGAGAGGGTGTCCAAAGAAATGGGACAGAAAAAGGGGCAAATGGAATGTATATCGAGGTGACCTATGTGTTTACCCATCGGTGGAAATGGAAATGCAACGTACGGAGAGCGGCCTTTGGAGGTACCGTGACCGCACCTGGTTTACCTTTCCTAATGGTTTCAATATACTGTATAATCTACCGAAATGTTGACCAAATAATGTATGTGACTTTTAACACTGTGACATTGATAAAAAGATATTTAAAAAAAAAAAAAATGTGTATTTGGAAACAGACATTAAGATGGAAAATGTCTCATTCATCTCAATATCCAGTCTAACTCCAGTTAAGTGTCCTATATCATTGCCACCACAGTGGATAACCATAAAGTGGGGATGTTCACATTTACTAACAGAGGACAGAAGAGACGGGCCGGACTGGGAACCCAAACCGGCCTTGGCAAACTGCTCAGCTGGCCCCCGGGGAGGAGTGGAGGGGGTGCGACCGAGCTGTTAGCTAAGGCCGCATTCGGACGATTTTGTTACAGGGGGTCGAAATTGCCGGCCCCGGTAACAAAAACGACCTCCATGGGGCCCAAAACCGGCTCCCACCCTGTCGGTCCACCGGGGAAACGCCCAGTGCCCGCTACGGCCAGTCCGGCCCTGAGAGGAGGGAGTAACTGATTCCATATCACACCTCTTTCACCAATCCATGTTATTTCTACTGCTTTCAAATCTAAATCATTTTCTAATCTGATTTCCTGGAATGCTGTTTGGCCCGAAAAAAGAAAAAGGGCCCAGCAAGTCATAACTGAACCATCTTAAACATACCCTAACATACAGGAATGGGGAACACAGGGGCAGATAAACAAATATCTACAAAGTTAGATGATTGGATATTAGAGCAGTACATAATATCAACAACGAAATTTTTTTTTTTTTTTTTTTTTTTTGGAAAAGCTTTATTTCAAAAATCAGGACACAGCTATTCAGCCGACAGCCCGAAGGTTCGGCAGCATTGAGAATTAGATACAGTGACGTGTCCCCAGTACAGTACAAAGAGTAGTGCAAAGGTCCAATTTTAGGTAAACACAAAAAACCACAACAAACCCCAGCAAGGCAAGAACATTGAAAGCCCATGGCGAAAGCCCCCAGGGGAGGCCGGACCCCACTCATCTACTAGTTACAAGACGGTGTACGGAGGAAGAAGGGGGGCAGCAGAGGCCCAAAACAGTTCCTAAAACCCAACTGTGCCGGAAAGAAGGTCAGGGGGAAAGCTGTTCCTCGGGAGGTTCCAGATCCGGGGCAAGACATATTCCCCCCCTGTATTGGTTCCACCGCCCCCAGATGGCATGCCACTTCCGGGGGCGACCTCTGGAGCAATAGACCGTCTTCTCCCTAAACATGCTCCAGTCCATGTTCTCTTTCCACGCGGTCAGTGTAGGGGGTCCCGAGGAGCCCCACAATCACGCGATATCCCTTTTAGCGACCATGTTACCCAGAGTCACCCATTGGGTCTGCGCCTCATCAAGGTCAGTGGGCCCCCAGACGTTCAGGAGGCAACACCGCGCCTCCGGCTGCACAGCAATGCCCGTCACCTCCCCCATAACTGCATGGACTCTCCTCCAGAACTCCACAATGACACCACATTCCCAAATGATGTGCAGGAAAGTGCCCACCATACCACATCCCCTCCTGCACAGGCCATCCTCCGAGAATCCCATGTGGACCAGCCTTGGCCCCGTCACATACACCCGGTGCAGTATTTTAAGTTGCACCAGCCTCAGACGCGACGGGATCGCAACCTCCTTAGGAGAAGAAACCGCTGACTGCCAGTCCTCATTATCCAACTCAAGGCCATCCCTAGTCCACTGTTCTCTCAGCCCCAAAAGCATGTCTGCCCGGACGTTAATCAATTTCTTATATATGAGCGAGATCGTGCTCTCGGGCATATGACCATCAAGGACCCGGTCCTCAAGGGGAGAGGACTCCGGCACCCTCTCACCCTCCACGAGGACTGATCGGAGGGCGTGGCGCAGCTGGATATACCTGAAATACTCGGAGGGCCCCAGCTCATACTCTGTCTGCAACTCCTCGAAGGACTTCACTCTCCCCTTATGCAGCACATCTCCCACCTTGGATATACCTATCAGGTCCCACTTATCAAAGCCCTTCGTATGCCAGAGCCTTCCCAATCTCTCCGATTCAAACAATGGGGTAGCGAGGGTGAGCCTATCCTTCCAGCCCAACGAGTCAGTCGCCATCTTCCACACACGCACCGCCACACCTGTGGGCCCCGTGAGGGACGAGTCTAGAGACCGCGAATACAACGCCCTGTAGTAGTTGCCACCACGCAGCAACCACCTGTCCATGGCATACCCAGGGCTGAGGGCGGGGCCATAAAACCCATGGTTGATCGCGCTCAGCTGCGTGGCCCAATAGTACCGTCGGATGTCTGGAAGCGCAATGCCCCCATCGTACCACGGGAGCGTCAACTTTGCAATAGCTATTCGCGGCCGCCCATCCCACAGCAACGTCCGTTGGAGGCCTTCGACCTCCCGAAAGTATTTGGCCGGGACCCAGTCCAAAGTGTTCTGGAGGGCGTAGAGGAAGCGGGGAAGAGACATCATTTTGAACAGGGCCGCACGCCCAACAAGGGAGAGCGGCAACTTCCGCCAACCTTCAACATCTCGCCTCAAACGTGCCAGGGGGGGGAGCAGATTCTTCTCGTAGCGCACAGCAGGGTCCATGGATATAAAGATTCCCAAATACACGAACCCCTGCTGGGCGACCTGTATCGAACATGTTCTAGGGATCGGTGGGACCTCGCCACTAAGAACGTACAAGTACGATTTGCCCCAATTAATAACGAGCCCCGAGTTCCTACCGAACGATGCGAGTACGTCACAGACCACTATAAGTGACTTCTTAGGTGAGGCAAGATACAACAGGATATCATCGGCATAAAGCGAGATACGGTCCTCGTGATCAGGCGACCACCGAAGGCCCCGTATATCCGGGTGCCAACGTATCCACGCAGCCAACGGCTCAAGGGCGAGGGCGAACAACAGAGGTGACAGGGGGCAACCCTGCCGAGTACCCCTACCAAGTCGAAACGGAGTAGAGGCCCGACCATTCACCACAACATTCGCTAGCGGCCCCTCGTACAGCAACCTAACCCAACTCACGAAACCGCGACCAAAACCAAACTTGGCCAGCACGGCCCATAAGTATGCCCACTCCACCGTGTCAAAGGCCATCGTGGCATCAAGAGACGCCACAATAGCCGGTTCACGCAGCGTGCCCGCCCTGGCGATGACGCCATGAAGACGCCTAAGGTTTAATGCTGTGTTTCGGTGCGGGATGAATCCGGATTGATCCGGGTGAACCAAGTCACCAAGTCGCCAAGTACCCTAATCAAACGGGTCGCCAGGAGTTTAGCCAGAATTTTCGGCTCAGCGTTGAGGAGTGAAATGGGCCGATAGGAGGCGCACCTATCTCGGGGTTTACCCTCTTTATGTATGACCACGATCGACGCCAGCCGCTGGTCCAACGGAAGGATCCCATCCCCCCGCGCCTCCAAAAACATGGCGCGCAGGTGAGGGGCGACCCTATCCGGGAACAGCTTGTACAGATCGATCGGCAATCCGTTCGGTCCAGAGGCCTTACCCGAGTTTAACGCGCGAATAGCCCCCGCCACCTCGTCAACCGTTATGTCACCATCCAAATCGTCCCTATCTATGTCAGAGAGGCAGGGCAACTCGATATCACGGAGGAGATCCGACGAGTCCTCGGGCGGCCTGTCCGACACAGAGGAATAAACCCTATGAAAATACTCCGCGAAACACTTCACAATCCCCTCAGGTTCCGCAATCGCCTCTCCCCTCTCTCCCGTCAACTCTGGCACCACTCTATTGACCCGTTCTTTCCTGTCCAACCACGCCAGGAGTTTCCCTGCCTTATCTCCAACATCATACAGGCGGCCCTGTTGTTCCCTACTGAGGGTCTTAGCGGCGTTCGTAACCAGGTCCCTATACTCCGTCTGCTTCAAGCAAAGCTCATGCAGTGAGGACTCTGTAACCCCCTCCTCCATAGCCCCCTCAAGGGCCGCGATCTCCTCCTCTACCTGCCGTACCTCGCCATCCCTCCGATTCTTGGCAGCCACCACCAGGGAGAGGGCTTCCCCCCGAAGCACGGTCTTAAAAGCTTCCCACAGCGACACCGCCGAGTCCACAGTTCCCAGATTGTCCTCGAAGTAATTATCTACCTTCTTTACCAGGGCGCTGCGCATCTTGGGGTCTCGGAAATACCATGGGTTGATGGGGGCCACCCTCCCTCCTCCCTCCCGACCTAGATCCAGCCGGATCCACACTGGCGAGTGGTCAGAGATACCGCGTGCCATGTGCCTCGCCTCGGATACCAACGAGGCATGTGCGGCCAGAGTGAGCAGGTAGTCAATCCTGGAGAGGCTACCATGCGCCCCGGAGTGGAACGTGTATTGACTCTGTGTGGGGTGCCGGAGTCTCCAGCAGTCTATCAGACCAAGCGTGTCTAGGAAATCTGGAAGCCATTTCTGAGCCCCCCCTGTGTCCCTGGGCGGGTATCTATCCAACAGTCCGGAGCCCACAGCGTTGAAATCCCCTCCCACTACCAGCATACCCCCCGGGAGAGTCAACAAAGCCCTGCCCAGATCAGCAAATGTGGAGGCCTGCAGGGCCGGCGGGACATAAACCGAAACCAAAACCAAAGTCCTTCCTTCCCACCGCCCCGCCACCGCCACAAACCTCCCCCTATCGTCAACAATGGTGGAGTCCACCTCAAAAGGCAACGATGCTCTAACTAGGATGCCCACACCCCTGGACCCAGAAGAGAATCCAGAGTGTGCAATGAATTTATACCCCTTCCTATTCAGGGCATAGCACGTATTACCTATGAGATGCGTTTCCTGCAGCAGGGCAACATCTGGCATTGAGCGTTTCAAAAATTGCAGAACAATCCCCCTCTTGATGCGATCCCCCAAACCATTAACATTCCAGCTTATAACACTTAAGCCTCTACCCCCCATCCTCAAACGGAAAGAGGCCCACCCCACACCCGAGGAGCCACCATGGAACAGCCCTGAGGATAATCATCATGCCTTGCAGAAATAAACCCCCCAACAACAGAGTCCAAATCCCCGAAACTCCCCCCACCCTGCACCCCTGCTGCAGCTTACAAAGCCCCCCCAACTTGCAGTGTGCCTGTCGCCCTAAAAAACCAAAAGTCTACAAAAAGTACCCTAAGGGAGGAAAAGAGCACCCCTCGTCCTCCCGCAACCCTCCACAGTTACTGCATTCTGTTCAATTTCTCAAGTATAGTCAGATCAAGTCAGGCCGTCTCTGAGATATCAGCCCTGTCCATCCTGGCCATTGTCTCCATGCTCGGCTGTGTCGTCCCCCGTCCGTCGCCGGGGCAAAGCGTCCAGCCATTCGTCGGCCATAACAGGAGAGTCAAAAAAGAATGTTCGATCTTCGTGCACCACCCGTAGTCTGGCAGGGAAAAGCATGGCATACTTCAGATCCAGTTCCCGAAGCCTCCGCTTCACCCCCAGGAAGCTCTGTCTCTGTCTCTGCACCTGCTGGGTGAAGTCCGGATAAAAATTCACCGACGCATTCTGGAAGGGAACTGGGCCCGTCACCCTCGATGCTTGCAGGATGGCGTCCCGATCTCGAAAATGAAAGAGCCGGGCGACAATCGGCCGCGGCGGGGCACCCGCCTTGGGCCGCCCGCCCGGCACCCTATGGGCCCTTTCCACCGCAAAAAACTTTCCAAGGCCCCTAGGCTTCAGATGATTAAGGACCAAATCCTCAACAAGCAGGTCCGCCGAAGCCTCATCCGAGGACTCCGGGACCCCGATGACGCGCACGTTGTTGCGCCTGGCCCGGCTCTCGAAGTCCTCCAGCCGGCGGGCGACGAGGTCACTCTCGGCCCTCAGCTTACGGACCTCGGTCTGCAGTTCCGCAACATCATCAGTGAGGCCCGTGGTCCTGAGGTCCAGATTCTTAACGCGTTCGTTCGTCTTGCCCAGGTCCGAGCGGATCAGATTGACATCCACCAGGATGGCGTCCACCTTATGCGCCAGGGCCTCGAACTGTCTCCCCATCGAGGTCTGCATCCCGTCGAGCGCGCCCATGACATCCTGTAGGGAGAGCTCCGGTGTCACAGGCGAGTCCTCCTTCTGGGCATCCGGCGCCTGGCTCGATCCACTCGGTGATACTTTCTGGAGAGCGTAGCGGTCCATGCTGTTGACTTGGGTATACGTTCCCCGCCTGGTAGACTTAGTCTTCAGCCGATCCCCTTCTGGTTTGCCCGACATAATGGACTCCAGGCCGTCCAGTGTAGTTAAGACTGGTCCCTCTCAGAGAGAGGAATAAGAAGTGAGCAGTTCTGTCTTAAGCTGCCAGAGTAGCTCGCCGAGCGTCCTTGGGGTAATAAAGCCACCCAGAGCTCTCCAGTGTCCGGGCAGACAAAGGGAACGAAATCGAAAGTGAAAGCGCGGGGACCTCCGTCCGACAATTCACACCTCGCCTGTCCGTTGTTGATCAACTAGGAGCCGGGCATCCTGCCAACTCTAGCCCCTGGCATCCCCGGGAGATAGGCCGCGATCTTCCGCCAGGCGTAAGTCCGGTTCTCGATGGGCGATCCGACCGCGGGTAGCATCAATCGCCTCCCTGACAACTCAGCAACACGATGCCATGCATACCATCAGGATTAGAGACAGGATAGTCGACGGAGGGCACGAGGGTCTCGGGAGCTCTAAGCTCACGCGGCCATCTTGGTCAAGCGCTAGACTCCTCCCCCAACAACGAAATTTTTAAAGGAGGACAATGAGTGGCCACAATACTACCAAAAACCAAAATGAGGTAAGAAAATAAACTAGTCTGCGGCTATGAAGTTTCCCAAGTATTAGTAGGCATTTGAAACACCAATTTTTGGCCACATGACAATGAAAACGAATTGAAAACTAGACAAGAAATAGATAAGAAAAGCATTATGTGATTGGTTATTAACACAAAGTGGCTATAACCACAGCCCAATATTACTAAATAAGACCAACAACCATATAGACTCTGCTGACTGTTGGGATTCTTTAAAGACATTACAGAGAGATTGAACATTATACCTAATCACTTCTATCTCTACACACCCCACTCCACTCTATGACATGCCACTCCACTCTATGACATGCCACTCTATGACACCCCACTCCACTCTACTGTGCGACACACCACTCCACTCTATGCCACTCCAGTATACAAGGCTCTACTCCACTCTATGCCCCTACGTTCTACGCCGCCCTACCCCACTGTACGACATGCCACTTCACTCTATGACACGCCATGCCACAGTTCGGGCTGGACTGTTTCCATGAGCAACAGGGTCAAGACTCATTTGTATATGGCTGGGTTTGAACTGGGGTGACGAAGTGAGTTAAAGAACGATGATGAATTCAACCCCGATCTATGACTAGGGGTGAGTGTCTGAAAAGTTTCAGCTCTCCGACCATCATCTCCTTGTGTTTGCTTTGATCGCCCTAAGTTGGCAGGGTATGCCCACTCATGGGTACCTTGCTCACTTTGCCACTGGATTCAAGTTAGCCTGGATGATAAGGGGTGTTACCCAGAAACCGGTCCCAGGATGTTTGTTTCCGGTCCATGGAAGACCTGGCTTGACAGTTCAGGCTGGACTGTTCCCATGAGGAACAGGTTCAAGATTGATTTGCATATGGCTGGGTCTGAACTGAGGTGGTGAAGTGAGCTAAAGAACGATGATGGATTCAACCCAAATCTGTCATTGGGGGTGAGTGTCTGAAATGTTTCAGCACTTCGTCCATCATCTCCTTGTGTTTGCTTTGTATGCCATGTCACTGTACCACATGCCATTCTAATCTACGGCATGCCACTCCTCTCTACGCCACTCCACTCTATGCCTCTCCACTCTAACAATCTGTGTGACACCCCAACCTATGACATGCCAATCCACTGTATGCCACTCCATAACACTGTACTCCACTCTATACCACTCTGCTCCACTCTACTACACACCACTCCACTCTATAGCACACCACTATACTCTACAAGACACCACTTCAGTCTACAATACTCCTGTGTACGCCACTCCACTCTATGACACTCCGCTCTACTCTATACCCCTCCACTTTATGCCACTCTGCTCCAATGTACCACACTCACCAACACCGCACTCCAGTCCACTCTACAGCACACCAGTCCACTCTACCACATGCCACCATACTCTAGGAAATTCCGCAACACTTTATGCTCCTCCACTCTAAGGCACTGTGCGACACACCACTCTATGATGCACCACTCCACTCTACAACACTGTGCTCCACAATATGCCTCTCCACTCTATGCCACTCTACACCACTCTACTACACCCCACTCCACTCTATGGCCGTGCGCAGCAGGGGGTCGATCACAGGGCCTGGCCTGTGGCCAAACCCTGTGGCCAACATCCCAAAGGCAGCCAATACTCGAGCCACTCCCTGGATCGCTTTTGGCCCCAGGGACCCCATCCACTCGGGCCAGGTGCATTTTTTAGGGGAAGGGGGCATAGGGACTCCCTCCCTAGGCTGCTTTTGGTCCCTGGGACCCCATCCCCTGGGGCCCACCATTATATTTATGGGGGAGAGGGCACGCAGCCCCAAACCCTGAGCTGATTTTGGACCTGGAGACACAATCTGCTGGGGTCTGGCCATGTTCTAAAGGAGGAGGGGGTCTTGAAGCCTGCCTTCTCGGGCCGACTTTGGACCCAGGAACACCATCTCCCAGAGCCCGGCACATTCTGTGATGGAGGTGGGTACGTGTCCCCCTCCCTCCCTGACCCAATTTTGGTCCTGGGGTCACCTGCCCCCAGGCCTGGCGCATTATTTTAGGGGAAAGTCTTCTCCAAGTGGCTCTCGCAAGAGTATTAGAGAGTCTGTCAGAGCTTAATTTGAACCGTTGTTAGCCGGAGCTCAGCACTGGCATTTATTTCTGACAGCTCATAACATGGTGGTACTATCTCTCTATTTTTCAGCAGAACACATCAGCAAAGTGTTTGCCAATTTAACAGACATGCAAGTAATAATATTATCAGCTCATCTAGGCATTCTTACATCTTTGGGTGACATGGCATAGTTCAGATTGTCATATTTGTTGGAATTTAATGGGTAGAGGGTAGCACCGGCACAGACATTTGGCAGCACTGGCATGGGAAGTAGATGGTGCAAGCTACAGTGACTTCTTGTGAAATGCCTTAGCCACTTGCATTTCTTTTTCTTAATACAAACTAAGCATTGACTTGAGTAAAACAAGGAGTCATCGTAGAAGCCACAGGGTGGGTCAGTATATCCCAGTCCTAGGAGGCGCAAAACTCTTCACCGTCAAGATTCCAACTCTTACTCTACAAATGATTGGTATGAGTTATCTCCAACCTCTCCCCAATCCATTCCATCTAAAGTGTCTCTTATTGATGATCTTTTATTATTCAATTAGTTATCTAACAGAGGTGCCAGAAAGTTCATTATTCAAACTGCAGGCCAGAAGTGACCACATCTTTTATTTTTGAGCACATTAAGAAGTTGCCTCAAGCTCGCCAGTGGTTTCTTTGGTTCTGCATCTTCATTGATAACTAAAAACATACAATAGTTCAGCGCTGCCTGCGTGGATACATACTCATGGGATGTAAATGTCCATCTGATTTCACAATGAAAAAACACCCTGTGAGAGCCTATCAGGGGCTCAATTTCTTTTCCTGGGATAAAACAATGACTCTGAATACCAATTTAAAGCCAGCATTATTGCTCAGGATGGTAAAATTCAGTGCTTAATTTGAGCCGGAGCTTTCCGGTGGTGAGCACCGGCACTTAATTTGTGTCTGGTGCTCGGCACCGGCACCTAATTGTCAACACCACACGTAGGGCAGTCTGCCACCAGGTGGCGCTGCACATGTAATTTAGAGATGAGCAGTATAACATTGTTTAGGACAACAATATAAATAAAAAAATACTAATACCTGCCTCCCCAGCCATTCCTTTAGCTTTGGGGATCTTGAATAATCTGAACTGTTGCATTTACATGCGAAAGAGATGGTTAGTAGTTGTTCTGGCAGCGTTGACAGGGGCGATGGGTGGTGCAAGCTGCAGTGGCCTCCTGGTCATAGCCCTGGCACTGAATATTTTACAAATTAAGCACTAGTGAAATTGTATGAAGAACTGAAAAAGAATTGCAAACTGATAGGCCCATATTGAAAAGAGATGAAAAATGTGTAGTGCCTCTTTAAGATTTAACAAGCTTTCTCTACCCACATTGCATCCAACTAGGAGTTTGCCTCAGAGAGCCAGGACGTTTTTTAAAGGGGCCTCATTCCAGGACCTCTTCCCTCCACAGTGCTGGTATGCTTGCTACAGGTATAGAGAGTTATAAACACCGCAATGAAAACAGGAATTGACAATGCAAAAAGGTTTCACCTTTGAATGGCGCAGCTGCTTTTTTTCTTTTTATATATCGGTCCAACTCAGTAGGCAAACTTACAGAAAAAAGTGTGAAAGCTTGTTTTGGGGGGAAAGCAGGTGGTGGGCATAGAAGCAACACGGAGGGCACATGAGAACAAACGGGTGAGAGGGAGAGCAAAGTTGAGCACAGAATGTGGGGGAGAAAAGCAAACAGGCGCGAAAGAGAGAAATATGGAACTGGGTGGGGGTGAGAGGCATACAGGCGAGCAAGCAATGCGGACAGGTGAGCACATCATTGAGGGGGAAACCAGATGGGCAAGAGAGAGCAGTGTGGAAAGGGTAAGAGAAGCATACTAGTGAGAAGGCTGGAAAACACATGCACTCTTGTGGAGTGTGTAAACAAAAAGAAATAAGTAGTGTAAGAACCCAGTAGTGTGTCCATGCTCCAGGGGTGTGACAAACACATATAATGGAAGGAAAGCCCAGACACGCTAACAACTATGTGAGTAACAATGAGGCCAATCAATGAAAAGAAATGGACGGGCTCTAAGCCCACTGAAAGCTAACAATATGACAAGCACTGGACATCGCATGTGCTGTCTGGTAGGCAATACCTAAAAAAGTGACTAAACACTTTTTTCTTCAGACAAACAAGTACAACAAATCCAAATACCAAGAGATATAGAGTGAAAGATGAAAACCCCCCTAAAGAATTGGTATTCCTAGACAAAAATGGCTGTATAAAAATAGAGTTAAGTCCAGGATCTTCCTCATAGCAAGGAAACAAGCATTTGCAATGCAACAGGTCTCACCTTTCTGAAAGTTTGAGCTATTGGCTTTGCAAATAATAATGCAGCGCCAATAGCTCAAACTTTCAGTAATGAAAGACCTATTGCATTGCAGTGCTTGTTTAATGTTACAGTGCTATCGTAAAGCTATCTGATGCCTTTGGTGTTGCCCATTCTCCAAAGAAAATGAAGGTATTTCTATAAGACCAACACCTCTCAAAGGCAAGTGAGGCCAGGAAAGACTCAACTTAATCAGATCTCATACATAATTGATATGTGACTGACTGCCTGGGCCCCACTGTCCAAGTGGTGGCCATCATGGACATCATTCGTATTTCCTACAGGCCAGTCTGCCTCTGATTCACATTATATCATTATGTACCATGAAAAACATGCACAGTATGGAATACTATCAGGCAAAGATGTCCCCCTGTTGTTTTTGGTAACTATCTATATATTTATATGGGTGATTCTGTGGTGGTTCAGCCACTTCTGTGCCTCGAGGCCCTAGAGAGGGTGGAAGAGAGACAAAAAAAGAGGTGTGACACAGCGGCATTTAGAAGCACACCTAGGGTGTGAGGGGGCGGTGGTCCCTGGGTCTGGTGGTTTAGTGGACTAATGCGTTCACTGTAGGGGCTGCATTTGACCTCATGGTCACATGTTAAAATACTTTCGGCTCTACTCAGCCTTTCATCCTGCTGGCAGTCGATGAAATGAGGACCATTGAGTTGGGTCACAATAAACATCCGATATTCAGCGCCAAGATATGCTTTGCGGTGAACGTGCGCTTTACAAATACACGTTATGTTATGGTGTTATGTTACGGTGGTGTAGGTGAGGAAGTCAAGCAGAGCTCTGGACGACTAACATACATTAAGGTAGGGTAGGAGAGCGTGTGGACGGGGTGGAAATTAGGGGCGCAGGTAGAGAGAACGGGGCGCGTGCCACACCCTCTAACTGCTTCATACATTTCCTGCAGGGAAGAGAGAGTTGTGGGGGAAATGGGCTCTTTACTTCAGTAGTTTCAATAACCAGTTTCACTCTCAGCATCTCCTGCTGTAGAAAACATCCATCTGAAGGGAACGGGCGCAACCTAAAGTAGGCAGCCAAGGTATCGGACATCCTGGCGTTGGGGAATGGGCTGCTATGGCCAACTTCGCACCCCTGGGCTCACTTTTGTGACAAGATGAATGCTGGAGTCGCAGCGATACTCCTGACGTTGAGAAAACTACTGATGGCTCTTTCTTTCTCTCTCTCCCTGGCATCTCGTCCGTAGGCCCGACAGTGAACAATCTCTGCCTTGGGTTGATGCCGAACCCCTGGTCCATCTTTACAGGACCCAGATCTGCCTGGTCCCCCTACAGTGTACGGACGGGGCTCCGGTGCTCTCTGGCTAGAAGTGCCAGTGCACACACACAGCTGACAATACGATTGGTACTGAGGGGAAAGTGGAGGCGTGAAGGAGTGTGAGGGTTGCTAGCAACGAACACACGAGGAATCTCATTCTGTGACAGTGCCCTTAGGCAGGGTGGAGGAGTGCATCATTGATGCGCTGCCCATTTTGACCCGCGGGAAGGAGTGAACGGAGCAGCTTTCTCAGATGTCCCCCTGTTGTTTTTGGTATCTATCTATATATTTATATGGGTGATTCTGTGGTGGTTCAGCCCCTTCTGTGCTTCGAGACCCTAGAGAGGGTGGAAGAGAGGCAAAAAAGAGGTGTGACACAGCAGCGGTTAGAAGCACATCTAGGGTGTGAGGGGGCGGTGGTTTAGTGGACTAATGCGGTCACTGTAGGGGCTGCGTTTGACCTCATGGTCACATGTTAAAATCCTGGCGGCTCTACGCAGCCTTTCATCCTTCTAGAGGTCGATGAAATGAGGACCATTGAGTTGGGTCACAATAAACATCTGATATTTAGCGCCAAGATATGCTATGCGGTGAACGTGCGCTTTACAAATACACGTTATGTTATGGTGTTATGTTACGGTGGTGTAGGTGAGGAAGTCAAGCAGAGCTCTGAATGACTAACATGCATTAAGGTGGGGTAGGAGAGCGTGTGGACGGGGTGGAAATTAAGGGTGCAGGTAGAGAGAACGGAGCGCGTGCCGCACCCTCTAACTGCTTCATACATTTCCTGCAGGGAAGAGAGAGTTGTGGGGGAAATGGGCTCTTCACTTCAATAGTTTCGCTAACCAGCCGCCATACCCCGGTTACTTCTGCGCCTAAGAGAAGCCGCGTCACCAGGGCTTGCAATCCCAAAGAACACAAGTGACCTAGTTTCACTCTCGGCATCTCGGGCTGTAGAAAACGTCCATCTGAGGGAAACAAAATCTGACAGGCGACTCTTAAAATAGAAGCTTCTTGCAAGGTCACCCTCCCCAAGGCAGGTAATGGAGACATAGTTAAACTGCGCGTGTCTTTGGCTTTCTTCCTTCCGGGGCGCGAAGACTCCAGTTCCCACGCAATGTCAGTCTTTTCAGGTGATGCCGCCCCCCCTAAAAAGGTCCCGCAAGTCTGGAACTGCACAATTCCGATCTCCTGCATCGCCGCTCTTTATAGAATACGTTTGTCTAGCTGAAATCGCCAGAGACGCCGTGCGCGAGGAAAAGGAAAATAAAAGTAAAAGCACGCACTTCGCACATGTGCCTGAAATGCCGCGAGCGAAAGAGACGCTGTGCGCGTGCACAGCTCCTGTCCGGGCAGGCACGGCGAGCAGGAGACAGGGAGGCAACAAAACATGCCTCCCCTCCAATGAAAATCGTGCATTTTGGACCCGCGCCAATTAGAAGCATGGGTGGAGCTTCCACCCCCGCTTCGGAACAGAAATCGATGACAATAGATCTCGCAAGTGAGCAGCGCATGCACTACGTTGCTAGGCGAGACCTAAAAACAGAGGCTGCGTGTCACTCTGCTGGGCATGACGAGATACTGCAGCATTCCAAGATTCTTAAAGGAACAGGCTCAGGTTTCACTATGTGCACTGTAAATATATTCGGGTACCATACCTGATTTCTTGTGTTTAATGCACAGTTTTATGCCGTGTCTCAGTCAAATGTAATGTGGCATAGTAAACTGGCTAAATGAACACAAACAATGGCAAATCCACTAGGTCTTGCCTTTTGGGCCTATTGATTTTGTCAATCCTGTTTGCCGATGCTGTGAAGAATCAGGAACAAGAAACAAAAGGTACAATGAAAAGGCCAGAACAGGTGCATCACTTTATAGCCATGTGCATCTGTGATGACGTATGCACGCACATGAGTGATGACATGCAGGCCAAGTTTAATAGGTAAATTTCTTTTTAAAACGTAAATTTGACTAGTGCAAAAGTGCTTTTTGAAAGATTAAGCAACCCATCAGCAATTTTCTATCAGCCCTACAAAACATTAACATAAAAAACAAAATGGACCACAGGGGTCGGGGGGGGAGGGTAACGGAGTAGCAGGTGAGAGGAGCTATGTGTGGAAGCAACAAGAAGTGGGCAGGGGGAGATGGAGGTGCTTGAGGCTGGGCCATGGATGTGAGAGCAATAGAGAAGCTTGGGAGGGAGAAATGGGTAATGAAAACTGATAACGTAGGGGTGTATGTTTGCAGAGAGAAGGATCACATGAGCTAAAAAATCACATGCATTCTCATGGAGTTCATTAACACAAAAGCACTTTTTGAAAGGTGGGGGTGCCCGCTAGCAATTTGCTGCTGAGTTTTCCAAATGGAGGTTTGATGGAGCAGTAGAGGAGAGGGGGAAGCAATGGGG
Organism: Triturus cristatus; assembly: GCF_964204655.1. Classification (NCBI taxonomy): domain Eukaryota; kingdom Metazoa; phylum Chordata; class Amphibia; order Caudata; family Salamandridae; genus Triturus; species Triturus cristatus. The sequence goes on from NC_140592.1 coordinate 748,718,785, forward strand.
AGGGGGCACCGGGACAAAGAAGCAACTGAGGCACTTGACGCTGGGCAAGGCCCAAAAAATAATAAAGCCAGGGAGGATTGGGGAAAGAAATGGATAAGATTGCCGAAGAGGGTGAGGGAGCAATACGGAGCACAGGGGCGTGTTTGGGGAAGGAACGAGTGTGAAAACTAGAAAACACATGCACTTGCATGGAGTTCTGAAAGAAAAAAAGAAAAAATAGTTTCCTAAATGTGAGCAATGGAATGATAAAAGTAATCCAATCAAAAGGAAGGTGAAGAGGCTATGCTCCAGCGGAAGGACAAACAGAAGAAGGGGGCGGCAAACACAAGATAGACAAGGAAACCCAGAGAAAACAAGCATTGGCATAGCCAATAGGTCTCGCTTTTGGGACCTTATAAGTATTTAGTTATGCACCACAATATCCTTACTGCAACAACATCAACTGCCGCATGGCTAAAAACTTATAAGGTCCCAAAGGCGAGACCTATTGGCTATTTATTTAGGCTATCTGATAGATCTGCATGTATATAGGATAGATAGATAGATTGATAGATAGATAGATAAGATAGATAGAGATTGTGACTGCCGCAGGGCTTGTAATTACATAAACAATTTGATTATCCGTTTACTGATCTCATTTTTGCAAGGGCCTGCGTCGATAGCTTGGAAAAGGTATATTGCCAACATTTAAGAACGCCGCATAGAACCCTTGTAGCAGAAAAAAAAGGGTACATTTCCCACTCTATCTGTACTGTAGAAAGAGATATATAAAAAGCGTGCACCCCACATGTAGTGTCTACAGTTATTACAGCAGAAAAAAACACAATACTGAGATGAACGACAAAATCAGCCACACATTACAAGAGCACTAAGTAAGAAGGTGTAACCGAACCAATCCATGTTTACGTTTTATGTTCTCTCTGCGCAACACAAAAACCTAAAGGGTTTTGGAGCATTAACAACAAATGTTTTCCTCACACGCAGGTCTGACCTCGCACGCCAGGCTTTTATTGCATTTGCTGTGACTCGCTGCTTTCCTATTTTTCGTCATAAAATGGCAAATCCACAAACCCAGAAATATAAATAGCCGCGGCCTTGGAGACGAGAGGGTATTCTCGTTTTTCGCGGTACTGAACCCAGCGTGGTATTTTGGTTAGTGCAACGTGAAGTCGTTGCATGGGAATGCTGTTCGACTGCTCAGAAATATATCTGCGCTTTGTTTTGGTTCTGGCTGGCAGCGCCTCGGCCATAAATGAAAAATAAAGGGAGAGACTGTGGCATGGAGCGTGAGGCAGAGGCGGGCTCGTAGAGGGGGAGAGCGCGCGAGAGGGGGCAGACAGTCAAAAGAGAGAGACCGGCAGCAGACTCAGAGGAAAGAGAGCGCACAGGAGGGGTAGAGGAGTGAGAGAAAGACAGTCAAAGAGACAGAGAAGCTGAGACAGGCAGTCAAAGAGAGGGAGAGAGGCAGTCACAGAGAGAGGCAAGCCAGGCAGTGGTTAGTGAGAGGCAGAGACAGACAGTGGAGTGAGATAGAAGCATAAAGAGAGAGAGAGAGAGGAGCGAGGCCAAGTAGAAAAGACAGGCAGACAGAAAGTCAACGGAAGAGAAAGAGAGACAGGCAGTCAAAGAAGGAAAGCGAGAGACATTCAGCAGAAGAAACAAGCATTAACAAGCATTGGCCGTGCGGCAGTAAAAGTAGCGCCGCGCGGCCGTAAAAGCGAAAGCCATCGCGATCACTCTGAAAGCGAAAGTCATCGCGATTGTGATGATGCGCTAAAGCACGCTAGGGATGCGCGCGCAGCAGCAGGGGAGGGGCGGAGATGGTGCTGAAGGCTGGCGCAGGAAAGGCAGATGGCTGGGCGAGAAGGGAGGGGGGAATGCGGGGAGCAGCTGTGCGCGTGCACGCCATCGTGCACTCAAGCTTGTTGCCAGCACAAAAATGTGGTTAGCACTTTCAAAACCCACCTACTAAATGTCTCGCCAGACCAACGCATGCGCTGGGTCAGGCGAGACCTAAAAAGGGAGCAAAGCCCACTGGAAGCTTTTTCGGTATAGTTCACAACAGGCTTTCAGCTGTCTGGTAGGTGAAGCCAAAAAAGACGAGAATGTGACCGATTTGGGCATGATTACCACTCACCTTACTGACTGGAAAACATTTCAAACAAAATCTTGAAAAAGTGTGTTCCATGGTCTCACATATGCATGGAGATATTCTACCTTTTTTGAATATCAGAGTGAATCCCACAGAAAAGAAACAGAATTTATTCTGCTGTCACCAAAACCTAACTCCCATTTAAATAAAAACTGGATAATTGTGATCTGATTTGTGGCCTTTCAGACTCAAACTGCTGAACTGGCCAAATCATTAGGAATCATATCAGGCAGGAAACTTAACCTTAAAGCCTACATTAAGAATCTGTTCAGAGGGTATTTTTCAAATAAGAATGTATACGTACCTGCAAACCTTTCCTTTCATCAAATTATTTTTAAACTACAGTACAAACATTCATCCTTTTGATCCTTGACTTTGACAATGCCCTTCCCAGTGGATCTCCGAAGAGGCTATACAGAATGCTGCAGCCTGACATATCAAATCCCCGCAACTATGACCATATCTCACCGGTCCTTTCCTCCTTAAAATGGTTGAGAATCTAGGCAGGATGCCGTTATGATGCTGCCTGACTACACCACAAGGCATCGTACCAAAATACCCTTAAAGGTCTTTTGCAAAAACCGGCCATCTTATCAGGCTCCCACACGATTAGAACCAAAACGAAAAGTACTATTGATGAAGCCAATGATTTAAGAAAATATTCTCCACGACTTGATCTTTCTCATGGCATGCACCGAAGATAGAGAACTCATTACCAAAGTCCACTAGGCTGCTCACGTATTTAAGCTCTCCCTGAAATGTCACCTGCTTGAGAAATGTTAACACTTCAAGTCTCCTTCCTCTAAGTGGACAGATTATTGTCTCTCTCAAATGGCCATGTACGAATAAACTTTTCTAAAACTAAGGAACTACTTTTCAAAATAGTGTAACTCCTTGCTTGTATTTCTTTACCCTTGGTGTTCTTGATCAAACGTCTTTGAGTTTGTGATACAGTGACACTGCAGGATCAATCAGTATCCCATATATTACATCCGATGTAATCAGTGAAATTGCTTTTAGAGGTCTCTCGTGCATATACTGTATCGTTAAATATTTTAATGTATGGCGCTGTGACACCAGGGACCTTATTCACGCTTACATGAAACCTAAAAAATAAATTTTAAAAAGCTTCTGGTTGCAAGAATGAACCTGCTGAAGAACACAACCGCTTTGTTACATTCAAGACTGAAACCCCCGCCCGCCCAGGTAGAGGCACGCTAGTGGGGCTGCATAGGGGAAGTTAGACATAAGCGGCAGGTACAGCATGAGGTCACCTCCCATAGCACGTCTCTGCACTGAAAATGTAACAAATGTATAAATAAATTCCTGAGGAACTGCAGTTTTAGGAACCAGAGCTCTCAGTGGCTTTGCTTGGGCTACAGGAGCACTGAGGCGAACAATGACACCATGGTGAGTCAGCTATCCTGAACTGCTCATTGCCAAGCTGCCATGTGGCATGCACCGGAAGGCTTGGTGGTTCATTTCTCGTCTCTCCCACATGAAAGGGCTGTGTTGAGGCAGCTGTCAGCAAACTCTGTTTCTGTCAAGGCTGAGAAGCAACAGCCTGAGGTAAAACAGACCGAGCCACAATGGGTGTGACAGGCATGAACTGTCGTCAACCATTGAACACCGAGAGCTTTTCCAAACTACTGCAGACAGCCATAGACAACACAGAGCTCAGCATCTGCTAATACTAACACTAAAGTGAGCCATCCCTGCTGCCTTGCAGTGTGCTGAGCTCTGACAGAGCCCAGCAGCATGCAGATGAGCCTAGCCGAGCCAAAGCCAATCATGGGCGCCAATTCACCTCCATTTTAGGGTAAGCAGAGGTTAAATATCACACACGCGCGCGCACACACACGCTTTTTGATGGCTTGCTGCTCCTGTTTCTGCCTTCAGGCCCCGAGACCGGTGGTTGGAGTAAATGAAGAGCCACAGGCCCGAAAGGGAAAGCTGGGAGTAGCAGCTGCTGCACCTTGCCATTCCTAATTGACGTCTATGCTGGTAATGCTGAGCTCAGCAGCTCTTAATACTGCACCAAACACAGCTTTTCCTGCTGCCAGAGCCAAGGTGAGCGCTCTAGTGCCCTCATCTGAATATGACACATACTTTAAAGCAGGGTGAGACGTCTGTAGTGCAGGTGAATTGACCAGTGGTAGGACTGCACTTGTGGCTGGAGCCCAGCAGTGTACACTGCCTGGTAGTCCCCTCTAAAGCACACACATCTAGGGAGGAAGCCTACTGGAGAAGGAAAATTATTTGATTTAAATGCAACAAACGCTTCCGTTTCTGGAGGGGGTGGACGTGCATCCATCGTCCACAATATGAGCTCAAATTGCCCCCAGGGAGGAGAGCATTGAGGGAATCGTCTACGTTAACAGAGCTCTAAATATGAAGTGGGTGACTTCTGGTGTGGTCTAAAGCCTCCACTATGCATATTTTGAAAGGGTTTTAATAAGTGTTACAAGACCCTTCTATAAGCCAAATTCCAAGCCAATGAATTTGATGAGTACATCCATGTTACTGAGACATGTAAGAATTCTAGCATCAAACTGGCCTTCCCTTTGCAATAAAAATAAGCTCAGCACCTGGCTTGCCCCAAAGTGTCCATCTGACATCACCCCAAATTGCCTATTACTTTCTCAGCTGCAAAACACAACAACCTACAGTATTAATTCTACATTTAACATAAGTAAAACTTCACTGTACCTGGCTCTTTCCTTCGAATCATTGTATATCTTAGAGAAGATCCGATTTTGTTCTTCCAAAAAGTTACTGTGCACTTCCTTTATTGTCCTGCAATTACAAAGAAACAAAAGTTCTGTGATGTACAAACATGGAAGGCCCACACCTAGGGATATGGTACGGGTGATATTGGCGACAACTGTGGGGTCCAAGAGCTCGCATAAAATTAACTGGTTGAAGCTAAAGCGAACTAGCACCATTTCTCAGTATTAAAGTCTGTAGTGCAGAGCAGATGAGGACTGCATGCAATGAATTGTCGCCATCATCTGTTTCAGATCAAACAATATCACTATTATTACAAGTAAAAGCAAATAATGAACAAAAACATTCTATTGTAGTGGGCACTACAAACAACCTTGGTGTTTATTCTTTTGGGCCTAGCATCTCTCTAACAAACCAACTTTAATTACCATCCACGGAGAGAACCATTTTCTTTCACTAGGAAGACGGATGCTCCTACCCTCCCTGACTCACGTCAGTTTCACCCCATTTAACTCTTTCCTTCGCTCTCTCTATTTATCGCTCTCTCCGTATTTCTCCCTTTCCTTCCCCCTTTGCATTTTAAACATCAGCATACCAACTGTACAAAAATGACGCCCAGATTTAACAAGCATTGTCAAAGCCAATAGGTTTCTCCTATGCAAATTCTATTAACTTTGTCAATGTTTTTAGGTCGAGCATTCGAGACCTCTTGTATATACTTTAGTATATACTTATATGTGTATGTACTTTGTGGGCTATGGAGATTAGCCCTAGGATTTGTCTGCTTCCGCTTAGGGACTCTTTTTTCTGTTCAACTGTCTCTATTTAACTGTCTTGATAGAAAACGACCAGTTGAGGTCAGTAAAATACCAGAATTGCTGTCTGCTTGTTCAACTGCCTCTATTTAACTGTCTTGATAGAAAACGACCAGTAGAGGTCAGTAAAATACCAGAATTGCTTTCGGCTCAGGAACTTTCTTTTTTTTATTTTTCTGGCAACTGCCTCTATTCAACTTTCTTGATAGAAAACGATCAGCAGAGGTCAGTAAATTACCAGAATCACTTTAGCATTCTCTAGATTCCAGTCCATAGAAATTGTCTTGCACAAGCGCCCGTAGACAATAATATGTTTTTCAAATCTTGTATTTTCAGTGATATGACCACCGAAGGCCCTGATTTTATATTAAAAACAGAGCTTCGGACAATACCATTTCCCGCTGAAAGGCAATATTTCTCTCCATGTTCTCTCTTCTGCCGTTGGCGGTCGGGGGGGGGGGGGGGGCGCTCCTTGTCTCAGAAATCCCGGGTCGAATGTGGGGCCGATGAGGATGGCTTGGGTGTGCCTGGGAGGAACTTACCTCGGACCCAGCTTCACCAATGATTTTTCGCTCTGCAGAGGTGGACTTGGGTTCCTCATCCCAGCTTTCCGGAACGCTATGACTTCGATGCTCCTTCTCCATTTACACTGACAGTCGTGTTGTGGGGGACGAGTTAGAAGGGACTGCCAGAAAGGATGGTTGGACTTACCTCCCTCCTTCTCTCAATGGGGGCCCTAGCCCAAATGACTCTCTTCTCGTTCTTGTTGTGCTTCTGTTGGATACTGAGGGGCAAATTAATTTCTATATGGTGCACTTTATTGTCAAGTGCTAGATCCTATTGTACGGGCTCCTATGGACCACAGAGGTTTCCTACCCCTTAGTTAGAGGTTTTGGGTCAATTAGTTAGGGCAACAGATACTTCCTGGGCTGAAGTGTGGGGTGGGGGGTGTTGGATGGATGGGTAGTCTAGTCGGGCCTCTGAGCCTGGTATATTTTTTTTGACTGTTTTGTTCTAACAATGGTTTTCCCTTCTAGGTTGGTGGCGGCGACCACGCAGATGACAGCTCTTAGCTTGATATGGCATGGGGCTGAATGCCCTCGGGGCATCATGTCTCCTCCTGTTTTGGGTGGGGACTACTCCTGTTTTTTCCGGCTGCGTCATGAACACCCCTAAGATAACGGTGCTATCCTAGAATGTGAACGGCCTTCTGGACCACATGAAGTGTTCTGCAGTGTTAAGAAATATCAAGTGACATAGGCCAGCAGTCATTTTCTTGCAGGAGACCCATTTCCTAGGAACAAACTGCTCCTTTCTGGGCCGTTTATGCTACAACAGGGTTTACCACTCAGGCTTTACACTTGGCTCCAGAGGAGTCACCATACTGCTACACAAATCTATCCCCCTAGCAGTTACAGCGCACCGCACGGACACTCAGGGATGCTATGTGGGTATTGAAGGGCGTTTGGAAGCGAGGCATTATAATTTTATATCCTATCATGTCCCGCCGCCCCTGTTGCAGCTTTCCTTGCAGTCACTGAGATTCTTCATACTGACTCTCCCCAAGGCGTTACGGTAACTGGAGAAGATTTAATGTGCTTCCTAATCCGGTTTTGGACACCTCCTCCGCCCCATATCCTGGTCAGTCTGCTTGTCCATGTTAGCAGATTCGCTGGGCCTCTGCAAGGCCTGGCGCTCCTGACATCCCACCCAACGGGCTTACACCCATCAATCTGCAGTGCATACAGCACAATCCCACATAGACTTGGTATGGTTACCAGTGGCACATCTTCTCTCGGTTCAATTGGTTCTCATTCTCCCGCATGGTATTTTGGATCATGCCCCGCTGTTGCCGTCGCAGGAAGCTCAACCCACATCCTGCGCCCGGCCTGGAGGTTCTATGCATGGCACTTGCAAAGCTCTGAATGTGAGGCCTTTGTCGAGTAGGAACTACATCAGTTTCTTTATCTCAATGTGGGCTCGGTAGCCTCGGCGGCAACGCTATGGGCGGCTAGTAAGCCATCCTTGAGAGGCCGTATTAAAGGTTACGTTCGTTGGGCCGAGGCGCCCCAAGTGGCGCACCTGACTGACTTGGAAGCCCAGATACTACACGTGGAAGCTACTCTCCGCCGCTGGGACACTGAGCATTCCCGTCATCTCCTAGTCATAGCACTGCGGCAGGTTTCTTTAGAGGAAGCCAGACTGTATTGGAGGGCCTCTACATAGAGGGTATATGCGGGCAATAAATCAGGTAAATTATTGCATTGGCTGGCAATCCACTGTATCTCCGACTGAGTAGTTATGGTAATTCGGGACTCGTTGGGATGTCGTCAGGAGGAGCTTCCTGTAATAGCTCGAACCTCAGCTGACTTTTATAGGGGGAAGTCGCAAATCTCCTCATAGACAGTATACTGCTGCCGACTATACCCAATGTCTTGGCTCAAGAGCTGGTGCTTGATGAGGTAAGTGCTACGGTGTCAGGGTTGCCAGCCGGTAAGATAGCTGGCCCAGATGGGTACCCCACTGAATATTACAAATGCTTCTGTGAGGTCCTATGCTCCCATCATCTGAATTTTTATACAGCCGCTTTACAGCAGGGGCCCTTTCCACCAGAATTAAATTGCGGTACAATAGTTATCTTGGCCAAAGTGGGTCTTCCTAGGGACCAGCGTTCCACCTATTGCCCGATTTCGTTGATTAACACTGAAATTAAGATCCATGCAAAAGTTTTAGCTGCACGGATGGGTCGGGCTCTACCTCGCCTGGTTCACCCAGATCAGTGTGGATTTATGTCAGGCCGTAGCAATCGCCACTGTATTAGGAGGGTCCAGGTAGAGCTGTCCCTGGCACCAGACCTTGATGGTACTCTGGCCCTCTTGCTAGTTGATTTCACAAAAGCGTTTGATACAGTGTCTTGGGCCTTCATGGATGGAGTTCTCTGTCGGTCTGCCCTGGGATAGGGGTTCCGTCATATGGTTAGGCTTCCACTTACTGACTGCACAGGTTTAGGTGAATTGCATATCCGAAATATCGATTGGAGATACATTCGCTGGATATAGATGGCCTTCTCGATCTCTTATATTGAGCATATCTACTGGGTACATTACCTTCTTGCACTCATCTGTTGGAGGGCTGCTCTTCGCCTCACTGGTTGGGACGACCACCTAACCGGGATGACTCCTCTGTGGCGGGGAAGATGGCCTGGTCAGCTCTGGACCCTGAAGGGTTTTATGCCATGGGATCGCAGTGGGATCTGCTTCCTGGGAGTTGTTTATAAGGGGGGGGGGGGGAGTATTATGTCATTTCAGGAGTTAAAAGCTAAGTACTCTCTGTCTAACTCGCAGTTCTTTTGGTACCTCCAATTGCGCCACGCCTTGCAAACACATGACTTCCCAAATGATTCATTGCCTGAATTCAGTCCGCAGGAGACAAAGATTTTCCTTGGGCGGCTAGGTAAATAGGTAACTTCTGCAATTTATCAATCACTAGTGATCTCGCCTCAGACGGTCTTTAGAAAGCCCGGAAGAGGTGGAAGGAGGCTTCCAAGGCACCTAGTGAGCTGGTAATTTTGATGCGGCTGCGTATGATACAATACAACTACCTGCATGTGACGTATCTCACCCCTAGACGCTTACAACATATGCTCCCCGATGCGCAAGCGGTGTGCATGCGCTGCTCGCTTCCCGTGGCAGACTTTTTCCATGTCGCCTTGGAGTGCCCGGTACTGAGGCCTTTTGAGAGGAGGTGGGTCAAATATTTTCTGCTGTCCTAGGCCGCTCCCTGGAGGTAACGTCTCGTACTGCACAACTTGGATTATTGAAGGAGGTAGGGGTCCCTAGAGCTGAAAGAGTTCATCTGGGGATGGCTTGCTTGGTTTACAAGCCGGATGTAGCCGTGCACGGTACCAACAGAAACCACCGACGGTTAGAAGCTGGTGTGCAGGTGTGGACTGGTGCGCTTATTAGGAAAAGCCGATCATTGGGGCTCAAGGCTGTCCTAAGAAACATGAACTTATAAAGGGGGAAATTGTGCGGCTACTATGGTCTATCGATATGAAAACACAATTATATGTATTAATGACGATATGGCTTGCTTTTATGCCATGCATGTACATCAACCAAGTCTTGCACTGTGTTATGCTGTGCCTTGCTGCAAAACACTCAATAAAGTTGGTTTAAAAAAAATGTAATAGACTTTCACACATCAACCACGTTAAAAATAAATGAAAGGAAAAATCTGTTGAAGAATTATTCAAGGTCATCAGGGCAAGACACGCAGAACAGACCTGGCTCTATTAGGAGGCCCCCTTAAAGGCTGGGCCTGGGGCCAGAGCCCACTTTGCCCATGCCTTAAAAGTCTCTGCAGGCAGGGGGGGCACAGCGAATGACGAACGAGTGGGAAAGCAACAAAGTGTGACTCTGGAAGAGGTTGTAAGACCACAGGGAGGAGAGAGAGACGGACTGCAGTCCACATTTCTTTTAAAAACACAAGCTGGGATAGAGAAGACGGTCTGCAGATGCATTCGTATGGAGTGCTCATTTGTAAATGAAAAGAAAGTATCTGCAGAGTGAGTAGCCAGTGGAAGGACACTGGCCAGTAGCCAGTGGCCAGTGACCGGAAGGTGTACTTGGTCCAAGCTTCACGGCATGGACAGCCAAGCAGAGTAGGAAGTGAAAGCAGACAACATGTAGATGACCTGCTGGCCAATGAGAAGCAAGTATATTAGAGCGACGTTGGAATCAACGAGTGGTAAGTTCAGGTAAGTGTTGGATGGGTTTTAAGCCCCTTTTAAGATTTTTTTTTTTTAATACAAGAGATTTTGCAAGTGCAGCACAAGCGCGGTGCCGGTGAAACCTAAAGCGCTGTGCCGGTGAAACCTAAAAAGGAATTAAGTGCCACACTAATGGTTATAAAGTGATGTATAAACGTAGACAATATAACTTTTATGTATAGGTTGGTCCTGCATGTTGGACTTGACTACACCATAGTCAAATGGAGAATAACCAGTGCCTGGATAGTCACTTGTGGATTATGACGTTTGCAGCATGTGGGTATCTGTGAAAGTAAGGATTGAATTGCTTCTTCTAGTGCTTTTATCCCACAGGACAACCAAGGTTGATCACTCACACTCGGAAGTCACCAATAAATACCATTTAAATGTATAAAATGTATAAAAGCAACATTGCTTTTGGAGAACATCTAGTTTGTCTCCAACTAGCATCACAGAACAAACCCAAAGTCAACACACAACCTTACTATATATATTATTGAAATTGAAATGTTTCACCACACTGAAAGATACCCTTTATAAGGCCTTTCATCAGACATTCAACTGCATTCTATACCCAGCAATACCACAAAAATCACGGTTTCTTATCCAACATACAAATGGGTACCCTCAGGCCGAGCTTTTGAAAGAATTAATTCACCATTCTACGCACAACACCAGAGCCATATAATTGGCAAAGCTCTGCAAAATCATTGACACTGTCACACACCACACAAATGGAAGCCCTAGAACACACAGTTAAACTAACAGTAAAATAACACAAAGCATTGCATTGTAGAGCAACTGACCTGCATTGTGAGACATATTTAACAAGCATTTACAATGCAATGGTCTCGGCATTGGTAAAGTTAGAGCTATTGGCATTGCTCATGACATTATTTTTGTTTATGTTTTTGTTTTTAAAACATTTAAAGAAACGGTATTGTCATGAGCAATGCCAATAGCTCTAACTTTACCAATGCCGAGACCATTGCATTGTAAATGCTTGCTATTAATCCCTGACAGCAAACACCGACGGATGCAAAGTGGAGCCCACATAAGATCTATGCAGGCGGGCAACTAGAGCCAAATTTTGGGGGGCGGGGTGAAAAAGATTTCGGGGGGGGGGGGATTCTACGTCTTCCAGCCATAGGCAGAGTGGCTGTAAAAAGGGGTGGAAACACAACAAAAGCCTCATTAACGAGCAAACGGTCTTTTAAAGACCTGTGAAGTACTCTGGTCCGGCTGCAATTAGAGGGACGCCAGCCCGCGAGGCTGTGTCAGCCGGGCTGACACACATGGGCGGGGGGGGGGCTGAAGGCCGGTGAGCCCAATGGGTGTTGCGCGCCTGGATCTATGTGTTATGTTATATGCATCTGTACAGCACAACACCAACTGCACACCCCTTTCACGCTAACCATAGCGTGAAAGGGTACCTTATGTACAAGGCAGCGCTAAGCCGCTGCCTTGTACATAAGGCAAGGCCCCTATCTGTTATTACAGTTGAGTTCTGATGTCATTTCTTCATAATAGGTGCCTGGGTGCGTCACAAGTCGCCTATTAGCGACAGAGCTAGGTGTTGTGTGACTCTGCTTATAGACCCCCCTGGATGCAGTGTTTAACCCCAGTACTGACAGACCATAGCAGGGGGGGCGGTGTGTAAGCATAGCACGGCCAGGCCCTAGCGGTGAGATGAAACCTCCAACAATGACAGACTCCACCTGACGGGAAGGTGAGTAAACCCCAGCGCTTGCAGAGTCCGGGTGAGAGGAAGGTGTGTTACCGCAACAGTGTCAGACCCTGGGGAGGGGGGTGTGTGTGCACCCAGAACGGACGGAGCACAAACGAGTGTAGTGCGTTACTCCGACAGTCCCTAGAGAAAGAGAAGCGTTTTACACCAACCGGCCAGCCCCCGCCCCCCGGAGGGAGGAGGGTGTCCACGGCATTGAAATCTCCCTTGGTAGGGAAATTTGTGTAAACCAGGGACTAACTGGCACCTGAGGAGGGGAAAGTATGTGCCCCAATCAGTGACAGGGAAGGTGCGTAAACTCACCCACCATCTGCGAAACTCAGACGAGGAAATACCCCAAAGCTATCAACCAATAGGGAAGTTACTGCAATCTGCACCGTAGCTTTCTCACAAGCTGTTCGCATCGGCTGATCAGGTTTTGTCGGGGCAGTGCCAGTTGTTCAGCAATTGTCCCACCAAATTCAAATAAATGTAACCCATGTGCCAGGTTTTCAGAGCAGTCAACTAAACACAGTGGGAGAAACGCTTCCATGCGCTCCGATGCAAGCTTAGTCAGCAGCCCTAAACAGGAAGCAATTTATTCATATAACACAGATACTGCTGAGAGTTAACACGTTTGATTTAATTACACTTAATGCCTCTGCATCTGTGTTGTTTATGTTCGCGAGAGATGTCACGTGGTGCGCCTCTTGGTCCAGGCAAAATGAGAGTCCTACTTCTATGGTTGTGGACTGTCTTGGTTTTCAAGATCGGATCACCGCATATTTGAACATCGGCTAGTGACTGCGTTAGAGAACTGCTTCACTTCACACCTCAGGAAAGTATTACAGAGGACTTCTGGGTCGTCTTTACCGCTGCCAACCCTAACAGCCCCGTGCAATGGTAAATAACTCTGAACCATTAATTCACCATAAAACTTCCTCCAGATGCCTTCTCGTGGGCCTTCTTCCCGTGACAGCCACATTTATTTTATGGCTGGAGTTAGAAGATATCTCCATATCCCCGGGGAATAACTTTTCGGCTTTCGGTGTAACAAGCCCTAGTGATTCAATGACATTAAAATGCGGCGGCCCAGAACGCGTCAATTCGTTAATAGTAATCCCAGGACTGGAACAATCTGGTAACTGTGAGGAAGAAGGAAGCAGAACTGGCCCTGTGTTCAGACAGCTCGCCGATGGGAGTCAGACGAGCAAGGGTCGGGATGAAGGTTTCTTCAAACTGCAAACACTGCTTTGACCTTGCACGCCACCGCCTTTCTCCGAGGCGAAGCAGAAATGCCTCGGAGAAACGCAGTGGCGTTTTCGGATTCGGGGGCGTGTTTTCTTTATCTCTCCTCTTGCCATTGGCTGCAGGAGATAATTAGACTTCTTGAAAAAAACACGCCCCCGAATCCGAAAAGGACGGGGCCTGTTCGGAGTGACGGACCTCTTTTCCAATGGCTGGCTAGCATTCAAGAGGCCAGCCAAAGGAGAACAGGGGAGAAGAGGGGCGGGTTCAAGCCCCTCTTCTCCAAGTCATTAAATCTCGGATCGAGACTGCGCAAGCGCAGCCTTCGAGCCGAGACCTAAAAAGCACCAACTCCCCCGTCCATCAAGAGAAGCATGGAAAGGCCTTCTGCATATGTAAGACCTCAACGATCCTCCTTGATCAAACTCTTTTGATTTTTGAACTACCTTACACAAACCATTTCGAACTTGAACACAGTAAAATCTGAGAAAACAACCATGTATTCCTGGGGCCTTAAATATTAATGCTTCCTTGCATATGTATATCACAATGTGCACTGATACTTTACGGAATCAAATTCGAATTTCATTTTTATATTAACCTGAAGTGCTCTCCGGCATGAATATGCAAGCAAAATGTTATGATTCTCATAGTTCTAGAAAGCATTTTATTTGACGTGTTACATCTGCATGTTTTCTGCATCCCGTACTAAATCATAGCTTCATTTTCAATTTTGGAAAGCAGACGTCTATTTTTAGGAAAATAACAAATTCAGCAGTATGTTTTGCATTTTATCTGATTCCAGGTCTTCTCATGCTCTCCCAGTGAGTAGATCCTGCCTCCTGCTCATAAGGTATTTTTATTGATGTAACAGTTTCTGTCACACGTACAGAAAGAGAAGTGTATAAGAACCGTTTGAACTTGTATACAATGTATGGCTTTTTTGAGCGAGAGTGCTGGTCGTTGAAATGACAATTGGTACCTTATTTTGTGCTGTGCCTTTTGCTGTTTCTGCATTAAACTGTGTGAGACTTTTAGGTCTCTTGACATGTCACATTTTATTTTTAACAGGTGGTGCAATGTCAAGCAGGAAAACTCTGCGATGAAAGTCAGGAGATCGCTGGACTGGACTCCACAAGATGATCGTAGGCTCCTGAGGGAAGGGAAGAGTTTCTCCGGGAGCAGTAGGCCAGCACTAGGCCTGGTGAACTGGCAAAACAGTGTGAGCATGCTGAACCAACATTCTAGGTAAAATACGTGGTTTGAAGCAAATTGGCTTTAGAAATAGTGCAATGTTGGGCACGACAGGCAGGAGTGGCAGGACCTGAAGCACAGACCCTTGAAGGATGAATATGTGAGATAAAGAGTGTCTCTGATCCAGCCACTCTGGCACCTTCACAAGCCCGAACAGGTGTTGGCTGAAGTAAAAAAAGCGATAGCTTGGGAGAGCATGGTCCGGGCCTCACCAGAACCATAGGCAGCACTTGCACAACCGTATCTGACACAGTATGAGAATAATAAGTCAACAGGCTCGTGTTGTTCACAGACTGCAGTGCCAGGCTGGTTAGAGAGAAAATCCTCTTCCCAAAGGTATCTAGAGTGTTGGATTCGCTATATGGTGGTGTGATAGGGAACACATCGGAATAGATCTGAGAAGTTGGGGTACTGGAATGGGGTACTGGGAGAGGAAAGCTGGATCCCCAGTAGCGAGCGATGGCAGCAAGTTGTGGTCCTGTGCAAAGAAGTGCCTGTGCAGGTCTTGGCAAGACATCTTAAAGCCTCTAGGGATCCACTGGACTCTGTGCACACTACACCTTACTTCGGTATAGTATATACAGAGCCAGCTTCCTACACCCACCCTCTCTGCCTGCTCTCCCACCACTGCACAATGCTGCCCCCTCAGCTTTTCACTGCTACCACCTTCGTCTGAGGTAAGCAGCTGTCTTCCATATACTGGATTGCTTTGTGAATCCTGCCTGTTCTCTTCGTAGCTGCCTTAAGTGTTTGGTTGGTGGTGAGATACATCCTTGGTGTAAAATGGGTAAATATACTAAGGCCTAACTCTGCTGAACCCATCTGCGGGTAGAGCCTCTGCTCTGCCTGTGGGAAAAACCCTTAAGTGCTGCTGCTGGAAAAATACAGATAAACTATTAATCTCTCTTTTTGCTGGATTTTCATGCAGTTGCTCTTAGATGTGCGGGGGAGTATCTTCTGTGTGTCTGTCAAACATAAGGGCATTTGCCTTGATCTCTTCTACCATGGGCACCAACAGCCAGAGGTGTGCTAGCATATCCCCACTTCTTAACAGGGCTTTGAAAAGTTTAACAATCCTCTGGGTAGAAGCTGCTAAGACATGACACATCTTCCACTGAATGATCCAGCGTTAATCTGTGAATACTGTAAAGAGAACATATTCTATATTGTTCTATTAAATATTGCACATGTATAGCACATGGCTACCCGAAGGCCTCCCAGTGCTGTCTGTGCAAGTCGTCTGTTCCGATACTTCTTAGGGGGCTGTTCTAAAAAAGCCAGGTGTGAAGTAATTTGCGGAACGGAAGTTCGCGTGTGACTGATCGCAGGGGGGGGGGGGGGGGGGGGAGTTCTACAGCTTAGCAACATTAAATATAAAGGATCATCACCCCATCTAGATTTTCTGATAGAGGGGCATTTGGCAAGAAAAGCACCAGAACCGCGAAGAGTTCGCCCAGGGACATAAGGGGAAATCAGGGAATGGGTGAGTGCTTTAAACTTGATACGTCTACTCAGAGGTGCAACTAGAGTGAAATTTCGAGAGGGGCTACACAAAAGTTCGGGGGGGGGGGGGGGGGGGGGGGCTAATTCTTCCAGCAATCGGCAGAGTGAAAATGGGGGGCTCTAAGAAGGGGTGAAAGAACAACATAGCCTTGCTAACAAGACAATGGTCTTTTAAAGACTTGTGAAGTACTTGGTGCAGCTGTGTGTGTGCCTGGGAAGCGGTCTCAGCCCGGACTGCCACACACAACGGGGGGGGGGGGGAAGGGGGGGGCTGAAACCCTTATAGCCCAATGGGCGTTGCGCGCCTGCGTCTACTAACGGGAGCGAATGAAGAGATTTGAGACCATGGCAGGCGGAGTGATGTTTAGGGACGTTGAAGAGAGAGCGAGGAGCTGCATTCTGCACTACTTGCAGTTTCCTTAGGGTCATTTTGGGGGCCCCTAGGTAGAGGGCAGTTCGGCACTCTAGGCGTGAGAGTATGAGGTCCTGTATCACTAGCCTCCTGAAATGAGGTGGAAACAAAAGATGGATTTTTCTAAGCATCCTAAGAATGCCAAAGCACAGTGCAAGTTTTGTTGCCTGAGACTCCAGATTTAAGAAGGGATTCCAGCCATATACACTGGGTTTTTATGGCCGGTTTGGGAACAGGTGCGGGTCCTTGGCAGTTTGGCCAACCCAAATCAATCAGAGGATTGGGGTTATTGCCAAGAACCAGGAGCTCAGTTTTATTTTCATTCAATTTCAAACAGGAGTTATTCATCCAGGAGGCAATCTTCATAAGTCAGGAGCCTAGGGTGGTACAGTGAGGTTGTGGGTCAGAGTCAGAAAATAGACCAATTGGGTGTCATCCGCATAGGTCATAGAACATAGCTAGAATGTTCATTGGAAAGAGTGATAGTGATTCTGACCTTTTTGCAGGGAATATTTCTTTAATGTCACTCCCTTATGATTGATTTTGTCCCACTGGACTGTTGTTTCATAAGCGTCATCAACAAGGGAGCTATGTAAACTGAATTTGTGGATCCCAAGCCTATCCACGGCTGCCCCTGGATAGGGATCTGTTATACTGGATATGTCAAGCCTGCATCGAGATACTTTGGTTACCACTCTTTACGGTGAAGGCGGGTCAGGACAGCTGCTGCAACAGCAAACAGAATATTTCTGCCTTAATCCCAATGTATGGCGTATCCGTTGCATTGCACAAAGCAAGTCGTAATGCAGAAATCATGGAAGAGGTTTTAACTCCACTTCACTACCTTTCAGTTAGATGTGCATGTCAAAATGCTGATGAATATTAGCAGGGCACTAGATTACATTTTAGCAGCAAAGGGGGTGAATGGCTGTGCTATTGTAGGTTCTGGATGTTGCCCATCTCCCCAACCCCTCCCTAAGCATACACCAGCAAACTGGTCACATTCGGGATAGAGCTAGGAAACTACACCAGCTTCAGAACAGACCAGAATTCAATCTCAGTGACATCTGGATGTGGCTGGGCAGAATTTTTGGTTTTGGGGACATGGAATGAAAATATTTGAAATCGTCATTGTTATTGTTTTAACTGTGGTTGTTTTTATGGGCTAATACAATTAATAATGTGCATCATCCTATGCACTTGGGAAAATAAAGGCCTTGCGAATACCCCTACACTTGCCGAGGACAGTGATAATGAAGATTTAAAAGACTCCCGGAGAAACTATAACAGTGTGTTCCTGTTGAAATAATTATTAATGCTTCCTTACACAAATATATCACAACATGCACTAATATAGTACATAATCAAATTTGAATGTCATTTTTATGTTAGCCTGATGTGTTCATCAGCCTTAACATGCCAAGTTTCATGACTCTTGTAGCTCTTGAAGACATTTTATTTGCGGTATTACATCTGCACATTTCCTGCGTGTCCCTGTGAAGCCTAGCTTCACTTTCATTATTGGCAAACAGAAGCATAATTTTAGGAAAATAATTAATTCAGTAGTATGTTTATGTATTTGTCTCTTCCAGGTCTTCTCACAAAGATCCTGCCTCCTGCACATCAGCTAGTTTTGTTGGAGTAACAGTTTCTGTCACTTGCTTATGCTTCATAGATTTGTATTGATAAAATGGTGTACAAGAACCATCTGAAATTGAATACATTTTAGCATTGAAGCTCCAACGGGTTGTTTGAGCGAGAACTATGGTCAACTGAAATGATAATTATCGCCTTAAGTTTTACGCTTTTTGCTATTTTTATGAAAAAACACTCCTGACCCTCAACTGAATGTCATATACCTCAATCGAATATGTGCTCAAACAAATATACCCATGTAAGCAATGTGTACTTCATGACAGGTTACGTAAAGTAACTATCTGGACCTCTTCTATTCTTTGGAGCAGCCATAAGATAACACAAAGTGCTATATAGGAAACCAACAATGCATAACATTGAATGTCGGATTTCTCCTCATTACCCAGACACAAGAGGAAGCTGTGAGTATGCAAATTCTTAATGAGTGACTATCTTTAGCTTCACAGCTAGCAGGGTAAAGATCAGGATAAAACCAGAACATAATGTCACATGAAAAACATGTTGAGCTTCAGAGACATACCAGCTTCACTCACAGACTACTGAATCTTCAAGTCAGGTGTGTTTTTTGGGGCGTCATCCCTTTGAGAGCAAAGTGCACATTATTACCGGTGGGTGAGTCAAGTTTTCATGAGTGGTGATACAGAGGCATCTAGCTTGATTGGAGGATAAAGTAAAGCTATGGAAGGTAACACCGTTCAACAGACTGTGAGTTGCCTCTATGACCTGCAGGTCCCTACTTCTGAGATCAGTAAATTGAGTACTATTAAATAGGCAAACAGTAGCAAACGCCTGATATTTACAACGATTAGAGAAGGCAAAAATGTGGAATGAAGTGCTAAACCTTTCAAGAAAGAAATGAATACTATCTTATTCTGATGAATCTGGAAAACCTTTATGCCTTAAGTAGTGGTGGATGCTTTATTGGGTTTGTTGTGCGCTACAATACACTTTTTCAGGGCCGGCTCTAGGGTGGTGTGATCGGTGCCACCGCACCGGGCGCTGACTTTGGGGGGGGGCCTGTTTTCAAGTACAATATAGTTTTAAGATCACCTGATGCTGCCTTACTTGTCTCCAGCAATTTTCAAGCAACCATAAAAATGTCAAGATAACTGGTGATTAATGTTCCTGCTGCAGACAGATCAGAATTTTTGTCTAGGGGAAGTTTTGACTCATTAAGTAGCACAAGGGGATAAAATGCCTGCTGCAAAGCACATGTACCATGCAGATCACAAAGTGCATGGTCAGTGCGTTACTGCTTCCGTCAGAGAGACCCTTTTCTTACTTGCAGTATATAAGTTTAAATCCTAATATAGAACAGTGGGCTATTAACTACCATCAAAGATCTGCATGCAAACTGCAAGGTATAGATTAGAGCGTTATGATTTGTCCCCCCAGTCTTTCATTATCCTAATGTTGCAAAAAGAGTTCACTTGGGTAGAAATCAATTCTTCTTAGTAAAGTCAACCACCAACCATGATGTTAAGTTTTAAAACCTGGGTTTGTGACTTTTCTAAGCCAAGCACTCTTAAACTATACTGGCTCCCAGTTGGGGTGACTTGTGACTCCTACACCTTGTAGTCCTCTGTCTGATGTAACATTTCTTGTACAATGATTTACAGGCTTATGATTCATTGTCTTCGTGTAATGTGTATGTGATGTAAAGTTCTCAAAATGCTTGGACACCGCACACTGGTATGAGTTGCACTATAAAACAAAAGAAATGCATGAGAGAGCGTGGTTATGAAGACTTGAGGGGCACTGTTGAAGGGTGGTTCTGAGGGAGGGAATCCGTGGAGAAGGTCATTGGGGGGCGCCATCAAACATTGTCACACTGGACTCCATCAGGTCACTTAGTTGTGCAGATACAGTGAAATCATTCCCACCTTTGATTAGGGTTTTCCCCCCTATTTTGCTAATATTGTTTTTTGCTTGCAAGTGAGTAGCCTTATTGAAAATAAGCATTTGTTATTCTATGCGAAATCTTATGCTGGTACTTGATCTAAGATGGGGTGAAAGAGAAGAAAGACTGAGAAAGAAAGAGAAAGATAGAACGAGAGAGGGTTAGTGCCTGCGTGCGTGTGTGTTTTACATCAATGCGCAGATATATTGGGAAATACGTGCGCAAACGGTGTTGATGCATGGTAAAGGTTACTACCACGTGCACTGCACACTAGTCGTCACGCGCCACTACCACATGGAACAACCTGGAGGGCGCGGCTTCCCCTCACAGAGTGCGCGCGATCAGCGCTCAGCTCTCAATGTATGTGAGTTAGATTGCTAAAAGAGGCGCGTGAGCATTACGCCTGTCTTAACGATAATTCACGGGTCTAAATGACGTGGTTTGGGTTAACGACTCCGGAAAGGGCGCCCACAAACTGACGAGTTGTTTATCTGCGGATCTCTGCCATGCCAGCAGGAATGCACACCCTCCCGTGCTATCGGCAGACTGCAGCGCTTATAGGGGTGTCTTTTGAAAACTATGTGCTCGAGGGTAGCGAGGAGGGCCGGGGAGCTGCCTGTAAGTTTATCAAGCTTCGGATCTCGCTCACTTTGTCATGCAATTTCGCTCTGCTTCGTTTCATGTTCAAACATATTAACCTGCTGAGCTGTAAGACCAATATTTACTTCAAGGCCGGTGGGGGCGCCCCATCTTCCTCTTCAAGCACAACAAACGGTAACAGTTTTCTGAGCACCTGTCCACACATATGCGTGGGGGACACTATGACTCAGATTTAGGGTTTGGTGGATGTAGTAAAGGCAGACAGGGTGGCGGACGAATTTACGTCTGCCACCCTACCTTTACTCCGCCAGCTAAATCTTGAGCTGTCTGCCAACCCATACTGACATGTCATACGGATAGGAACTACTGTCATCACATGACAGTCGGCAAACAACTTCTCCACAGTTTTTTAAGTTTAAAAAACAAACTCTCAAACTGGGAGTTTTTTGGGAAAAAAATAACATAGGAGTGTGCTCCCACATTTGAGGGGGCGGTGGGCTCATCATTTTTTTTTTCCCCTGTCCCTCGACTCCAAGTTTTACCTGGCAGTGACGGACAAAAAACCCACAAAGATAATACCATCAAAACTACATAGGGTGGACAGTGATATGACTTTCCTCCCCACTCCGTCCATTGAGAAAGGTTAGGTGGGTACCCCCACTCAAAATCCAGCAGGCAAACATAGAGTTTGACGGATTGTGTACTCCATTATTGTTACACACGGAGCACCCTCTGCGTCAGGGCCGACTGGGAACCGAAACCAACCCTGGTAAAGAGCTTGGCCGGCCCTGGGGTGGGGGGGTTTGGTAGTAGAAAGCTTTGTGTCCCTTTTGTTTCCCCCGGTAACAAAACTGGGTCCCCAGGGGTCTAAAACCAGGCCCCACCCTGGCGGCCCACCGGGGAAACGCCCAGTGCCCGTTACAGCCAGTCCAGCCATGCTCTCCGTAAAACTCTAAATCAGACACTACATCCTGCAGTACAAGTGGAAAGATAGTGGGTTAGTGCTTACCACACTCGGTCCACAGCATTACCCCAGGGCGAGATATTTACTGCAGGCAGAAAATACCTCCTATTCATATTTTTCACTTGAAAATGGGCATCCCATGCAGAATCGACATTTGAGGCATTAAATTCAGCATGTTTGCCTTATTCCGGGCCGATTCATCAGCTATTTTGAAGCAAGTATGACTGCTTAACACCGTGGTGGGATCATACATCTCAGAACTTTGATCTCTGTCCGAACTCGTGTTGGCACAGGGATCGGAATTTAACATCTAGCCTATAATTTAAGCCCTAAATTTAAATTCTGAAATTTGCAACTATAGCACCCCTGTAGCTCTCCCATGTGACGTTTGCCTGTCAAACTTGTCGAAATTTACCAATGAATAAGTGGTAAATTTGAATAAATTCAGATTTTGAGGTGGAAAGCACCAACTTCCACATGTAAGTCATAATTTTCATGAAGGATATGATGTGAATATTTCCCACAATAACAGGAGCTTCTACAAGAAGACATCTATCTTTCTCAGCGTTCAAATAGCTGGTAGTGCTCCGTGTCAATACTGCTGTGCTTTAGTAGAGCAGTGTCTGTACTGGACAAGCTGAATGAGATGTAGCTTAGGGCCCAGAGCATGGAAAAGCTGTGTCTGGGCCACAATCATTGGAATAACAGAGAACGTTTAAATGCAGGATTGAGCTTCGCTGGTCTTTTAATCTATTGCCAGGTCTCATTTCAGTTTATAGATCAGAATTCTAAAAATAAAAGAAGTATGATACTGCAAGACAGCAGAGGCTACCACAAGCATCCTGTTATAATATGATGTTATGATATTATATGCATTTACTAAATGATGTCTTTAGGTGCTTCAGCTGTCACGGTTAGCAGAGCAATTTATCTCATCTCCCCTAGTAAAAATTCCTCAGCATCCACTAAGACTGTTAAATCCCCTTTCAATATTTTAAGAACAAGAAAATGGGCCATTCAACATATCACATTTACAACTTTTACTACTTCTGTTTCTTTTCCCCTCCAGTTGTCAATTCTGCCTACAGCTACTACTTCCTCTTCTCACAAACTCTTTTACCACTAATTGCATTTTTCCTCCCATCCCCATGACCCTTTCACAACTGAACTTCCACTGAACCAATACTTGTCCGATGAACAAAGCCATACTACACATCTATGATCTGATCTAAGACTCTAAGCCAAACCTCTGGTTCATCAGGAACCTGGTTAGAAGATGATAACTATCCATTCCTGCAAGACCCAGTGCCACTGGATATGGCATCCTCACATCAACCATTGAAAGCAAAAATTAGAGTAGGGCTTGCATAGCAGTCATTTTCAAAAACTACTTACAGACCACAACTGTTTATGACTTCACTTGTAGTCCACCACCCACACTTACCTCATAACCGATGTACTTGCAGATGCTTTACGAGAGGGCATTCCAGGCACCACTTTAATCCACCTCATCATCTGCAAGGCAGGAGCCATCACAACAAAACAAGAGGCTCTCAATTTCACTTAACTCCTCAATTAACCTACATGTAGAGATGGTCACAACGTGGACACAATCTTCACACTGCCTAAACTATCACAGTAGAAGGAAACCTACAAATCATCAGGAACAACCAACATTTCACCATTTCAACTCCTTAATTGCCAACTTCTCCACAAACACAACCACTACAGCAATTGTGAGAAACAAGGAGTAGAACAAACTCCCAACACTCAACTCTGTTTTCTCAACAAACTCACCTTCCCACTAAATAAATGAATAAGCACTACCACAGTCTTGGACGCATTCAACACATTTATTACCCTCAAAACATCCATGCAACCAAACAACCCCTTGGCCCAGATAAAGAGATCGAAAACAAAAACCAATGCACTCTAACACCAACAGGAGAACTTCAGCAACCAGTATAACAAGATTTGACTCCAGAACTCAAAATGATCTATAAATTACCCAACAACTACGTGAAAAGATGCTATTATTCAAATGGAATCTCCAAAACCAAACACTCTACCAAGGAACTCCACAGGATAATTCAGCAATCCCACGTTATTGCAGATTACCTTTTTTTCTAAAGCAAAAATAAGACAGCAAGATGCCTACCATGTAACCTACCCAGAAGAAGGCTTGAAAAACTACACCAGCCAACAAACTTCGGTCCCCGGCATCCTGAAATCAACTGTCAGTGTCTTAGTTCAAGGATCTGGTCAAGGTTAGTGGTCCTGCTGGCTCACTTTGAGCCACACAAACCCTTAAAAACATTCTGCTCTCTAGGATTGCCTCAAGCCTGGCAATGACCTATGTCAAAAGCTCCTTAACATCAGCAGGCATTTACACCTCCTACTTCAATATTTCCTACACAGGACCAACGATGAGAAGATCCTAGGTTCAGCAGACTCAGTCAGCCATATAAAATAGATGGCCCAATCTGAGGAAAACAGATTAAAAGAACAGCCTTCACCTAGGTTAGTAACTTTATGGAGGAAAACTACCTTCTCTTAGACCACAAAACTGTGTTTTGCTTGGGAAAAGGCACATAATTGTCTCTGATTGCCATCTGGGAAGACCTGAAAAATACAGTGGTCAGAAATAGAATTGCATCGCTTCTAAAGCTCGAACAGTCTGCCTGCCGCATTTGACACAGTCCACCACCACTTCCTTCTGCTGAGCCTAGAGGAAGGCAATGTAGGATTAGTAAGAGCTACAATAAGAGCGCAACACGTATTAGCAGCTGTTTTTTATTATTCCATGTTGGTTTGGATGGTATTGAATCAATCCAAAACTGTAATACTGTGCATTGAGTGGTAAATGACTGTCATTTTTTGTCTGTGGTATTGTGTAAAACCAAAACCTGAGCTGCTCTATATATATATTTTATTCAATCGATCAAAAATATGATTATTCACATTTTAACCCCTTCTGTGCCACGCCCTTTCCCCCTCCTGTGCCGGGCGTTACATTAGTGGGTGGGGTTCATGACGAGATAGTCTCGTCATGGGCACAGCGCAACCGTGCTCCATGACGAGACTATCTCGTCATGGGCACTGAAGAGGTTAAATACAGTAAAGGATCATTCAAAACAATAAAATATGCACCAATATAAAAGCCATTAAAAATGTTATACATTACGGTAAAACAAGCTACTCAATTTTTTTTTTTTAAATCAATATACATGCGTCTGAAAAATACCACTAAGCCTGATTAAAGTTACATTAATGATACTACGACACAAGAACAAGTTTGCTAATTTTTAGCCTTTTCCACCATGCAAACATTAAAAACCTCGAGACGGCAAATACTAGACAGCTTGTAGTATATGATTTAAATATACATATTGCTTCCAGTGGACAATTAAAAGATAAACTACGACATACAGTGGCCAGCCAGGTTTTCCTAAGTTCAGCGTAAAAGGAACAGCAGAAAAAAAAGTGCTCGATAGTTTCGGGGGAAATATGGCATAGAGGACACAATGGATTGACAGACAAATTTCCCCAAGAGCTCTTCAGTGCATTCAAAGGAAGGGTTCCATATCTGAACTGAACATACAAAGCTCGTGCCTGGGGCGGGTCAATGTTATCCAAAAACCCTTCAAAAGCAAATACTCCTTTAACATTCAAGAACCCCGCAGTCAAAGTGCCATGTGCAAACCGGTCAACCCTTTCTGAGATCATTAGTTCCCAAATCCTTTTTTAACTAGAGGGACCGTGAGTTTGGTCATAGATCCTGGATCCTCCCAGAGTTGCACCATCCCAATTTTTGTAAACCAGAGCTTGATCTTACTAAACCACTTGATGCGACCTGTTTGATTGTGCAAGGCAATCAGCTCTACCATTGCCTCCCTCAGGGGCACCTGTGTTTTACTTATCCACACCCTGATCCAAAACAGAATTGACCTCAAAGTGGCGTAATGATGCGCCCAAATGAAAATTGTCTTGCTTTTACGATGCTGGATCCTACTAAGGATTTAATTGATGTCTTATTTATTTTGCGCAGGGAAACCAACTAAGAAATTGAACTTTGCTTAAAGGACTAAACTACATGTCCCAACATGCCGCATGAACTTGCAATCAACTAGCAAGGCCCACTGGGGGCCGTGAACCAATTGAAGGCATGTAGATAAAGGAGCCCGATTCTCTGCGCAAATGACAATGGTCCTCTGAGGAAGTGGCGTTCTATCCACGAAACGCGTCAGGCCGCAATCAATATACCAGATGGTAAAGGCAAGCTGATAATTGAAGCCTAAAGGCAGGCAAGCTGCTGTGTGCGTCCTAAAAGCTCAAGGGCGTTTTGTTTGAAAATAATTTGTCACGGGGGCCTTTACCGTGCAGGACGGCACCATCTTTTAATCTTAAGAGGCTGTGGAGGGAAACAAATTCCAATCTGAATATACAGCACAGTGCGCCCAAATGAAAAATGTCTTGCTTTTACAATGCTGGATCCTACTAAGGAATTAATCGAAGTCTTATTTATTTTGCGCAGGGAAACCTACTAAGGAATTGAACTTGCTTAAAGGACTAAACTACATGTCCCAACATGCCGCATGAACTTGCAATCAACTAGCAAGGCCCACTGGGGGCCGTGAACCAATTGAAGGCATGTATATAAAGGAGACTGATTCCCTACGCAAATGACAATGGGCCTCTGAGGAAGTGGCGTTCTAGCCACGAAACGCGTCAGGCCGCAATCAATATACCAGATGGTAAAGGCAAACTGATAATTGAAGCCTAAAGGCAGGCAAGCTGTTGAGTGCATCCTGGAAGCACAAAGGCGTTTTGTTTGAATATATATATATATATATATATTTTATTTTTTTTCACTGAAAAAAATACCAAAGGTAGCAGGGACGTTATAGTTGGGCTGAAATTATGCATGCACAAAACCATTGAAATTTAGCAGTTAAAGTTACCTGAGCTAACTGTATCTTATACCCCCGCAATGCACTGCTTATGACCTCACATATTACATTACTCATGACATGATCAGAGACATCACTCATGACATCTCGAATGACATCACTCATGGCATCATACAGTGATTGGGAGTGTTTTTTTTAAAGCTTCTCAGTGTTAAACATATATACTAGATACCACAAAAGTTAAATCAGTATACTTTCAGTACTACTGAGTGGTTCAATTTTTAACATATATTATGCGAGTGACTGTGTGTATCTGTGTTAGTGGATGTGTGAGTGGCTGTATGGGTGGGTGAGTGGGCGTGTGAGTGACTGTATGGGTGACTGAGTGCCTATGTAAGTGACTGTGTGAGTGACTGGGTGTGTAAGTGGCTGTATGGGTGACAGTGGCTGTTTGAGTGGGTGTTTGGTTAACTGAGTGGATGTGGGAGTGGCTGTATTGGAGAGTGACAATGTGAGTGGCTGTAAGGGGGAGGGGGTAGACATGTGAGTGCTTATATGGAATGGGTATATAAGTGATTGTGTGGGTGTGTGAGTGGCTCTGTTGAGAGGCTGTTTTGGTAGGTGAGTGGCTGTAGTGTGTGAGTGGCTCTATGGGTGAGTGAGTAGCTGTATGGGTGAATAAGTGGGTGTGTGAGTAGCTGAATTGGCGAGTGAGAGGCTGTGTGAGTGACTATGGGTGAGTGAGTAGGTGTATGGGTAAGTGAGTTGCTGTGTGAGTGGCTGTATGTGTGAGTGAGTGGGTGTGAGTGGTTGTATGGATGTGTGAGTGGATATGTGAGAGGTTGTGCAAGTGAGTGTGTGCATGGTTCTGTAGATGATGTCAGTTGAGATGTCATCAGTGGTGTCATCAGTGAAGTCACTGACCATGGCATGAGTGATGTAATATGCATTGCCGCGGCATACATTATAGTTTGCTCACGTAACTATAACTGCTGAATTTCTACAGTTTTGAACAAGTGAAATCTGAGCCTAATCTTTGATTTTTTTCAGTAAAAAAATAAAATGTTATATATGTATATGTGTGTGGGTGTGTGTATGTGCGTGTGTATATATATTCACTGATAAAAACAAAGGTTAATGAGATGTTATAGTTACACTCAGATTTCACACGCACAAAACTACCGGAAATTCAGCAGTTATAGTTACCTAAGCTAACTATAACTTATGCCCCGCAATGCACTGCTTATGACCTCATGTATTACATCACTCCTGACATGGTCAGTAACATCACTGATGACATTATCCAGTGATTGTGAGCATTTTCTAAAGGTTTATGACTGTTAAACATATATACTAAGCTACTACAGCAGTTAAATTAGTATATTTTGTACTACTAATGAGTGATATTACTTCTAACATATATTATGTGGGTGACTGTGTGTATATCCGTGTGTGAGTGGGTGTGTGTGAGTGGCTGTGTGAGTGAGTGGCTGTATGGGTGAATAAGTGGGTGTAGGAGTAGCTGTATGGGTGAATAAGTGGGTTTGAGAGTAGCTGAGTGAGTGGCTGTACTGGTGTGTGAGTGGGTGTGCGAGTGGTGGTGTCGGTGTTAGAGCAGCTGTATGGGTGAGTGGCTGTGTGAGGGGCTGTATGGGTGACAGAGTGGCTGTGTGAGTGGCTGTCTGGCTCAGTGACTGGCTGTGTGTGTAGCTTTTATGGAGAATGCAGGGCTGTGTGAGTGGGTGTATGGGTGAGTGAGTGGACATGTGAGTAATTGTATGGGTGAATGAGTGACTTATCAGAGGCTTTGTAGGTGAGGGAGTGGGTCTGCGAGTAGCTGTATGGGTGAGTGACTGGCTATGTGAGTGGCTGTATGGCTGAATAAGTGACTGTGTGACTGACTGGGTGAGTGAGTGGCTGTGTGAGTAGGTATATGCATAAGTGAATAGATGTGTAAGTGGCTGTATGGGTGTGTGCTTGGCTGTATGGGTCTCTAAGTGGGTATGTGAGTGGCTGTATGGGTCTATGAGTGGGTATGTGAGCGGTTGTGCTGTGTGAGTGGATGTTTGGGTGTGTGAGTGCTTGTATGGGTGTGTGAGTGGTTATGTGAGTGGGTAGGTGAATGGTTGTAACTAAAACGTCCCTGTGACCTTTGTTTTTTCAGTGAATTTCTATGTTTTTAAAATAATATTTCCCAACTATAACGTCCCTGCAACCTCTGTTTTTTCAGTGAGTTTCAAAGGTTTTTTTAATGTAATTTCCTAACTATGATATCCCTGTAACCTTTGGTTTTTTTATTTTTATTTCCTAACAGTAACCTGTAACCTTTGAGAGTGGGTGTGTGAGTGGCTGAATAGGTCAGTGAGTGGGTGTGTGAGTGGTTTTGTGGGCGTGTGAGTGGATGCATGGGTTGGTGAGTGGGTGTGTGAGTTGCTGTATGGGTCGGTGACTGAGTATGGTGGTGGCTGTATGGGTCTGTAAGTGGGTGTGTGAGTGGCTGTATGGATCTTTAAGTTGGTGTGTGAGTGGCTGAATGGGTGTGTGAGTGAGTGTGTAAGTAGTTTTGTGGGTGTGTGAGTGGCAGTATGGGTCTGTGAGTGGGTGTGACAGGGGTTATATGGGTGTGTGAGTGGCTGTGGGGGTCTGTGAGTGGGTGTGTGAGTGACTGTTTGGGCATGTGAGTGACTGTGTGGGTCTGTGAGAGTGGCTGAATGGTTGCATGAGTGGATGTCTGTGCCAGAACGGAACCTCACCTGCCCCTATATCCAACAAGACTTCACAGTTTTGAACAAAATATCTACCCAACTAGAGTACTTTGTATTGGCAAATTAGTAAGTGCTACCTTGTTGGGTAAATGTGTAGTGCATAATCTACAATACAGCTGCATAATGGGCCACCAGGAAATGTCTCCAGTGGCCTTGTGTGCGTTTAATTTAGGAAATGTGATTGCTCCTCGAGGTCTTGAGCCACAAATCTGTGATAATATGAATCCTTGCTAGAGAAGAGGACAAGACTATAAAGAGGGGAATCTCCACCAAACACGGGTGTTTACTCTCAACTTTATGAAGTAAGTACTTCTTTGTTTGGTGGAGTTGTCCTCGTATTCCTCTGC
Organism: Triturus cristatus; assembly: GCF_964204655.1. Classification (NCBI taxonomy): domain Eukaryota; kingdom Metazoa; phylum Chordata; class Amphibia; order Caudata; family Salamandridae; genus Triturus; species Triturus cristatus. The sequence goes on from NC_140592.1 coordinate 748,748,535, forward strand.
ATCAAGAGCACGTCAACAAAATCAGCAGGAAATGTGCTCGGGGGCCTTTTGGTAAGCTGTCCATCAATGTTGGTAAAGGTGGGAAGACCTTTGCATACAACAAAGGAAAATGGGGCGGGTCGAAATGGGGGGAGCTTGAAGATGATTTTGTGCATTTGCATACTCAGGGTAATTAAAATGGAGAACTGTGGATTCTGCTCTCCTCAGGAGACGACAAGAAATAAACCACTTGTCACAGACACAACAGATCAGGCTGCGCTCCACTAGATCATTGATGCATTCACCTCTATTAAGGATTGCAGCTTGTTTTTCAACATGGAATACAAGAGAAAAAACAAATTTTTGCTTTGCCTTCCCCATATCCAAGAAATTAGGATTGTTTGGGCTCTAAAGAAATGGAGTGGGGTGCGTGACCCCCTCCCTGCGCTGATTTTGGCTCCAGGGACCCTTTCCCCAGGGCCCGGCCACTTGATCCTGGGTGCTCTGGAACTCACCCGGAGCACCCAGTGTGCAACGCTGGGGACCGCAGGGAGAGCCTCAATGTTCCCACGGTCCCTGCCGGCTCCCCGCCTTCAGGGGAAGCCGACATAGCTCCTGTACGCAGGAAGCAGCCTACAATGCTGCTCCCTGCATGTGGAAGCAATCCTTTCAACTATTTCCTGCCCACTTGACAGCACGCAGGAAAACAGACGAAAAGTTTGCTCCCAGCGAGCCAGAGCAGTTTTCCTGCTCCTGGCCGCTGGTAGTGGACTTACTGTTTGCTCTCACTTGGCAGGAGCTGTCAAAGCTACTGCCAAGATACAGCAAACAACTATGTCCCAGAGAGGGCACCCAGGGACATAGGGAGCCAGCCCTGGGGGTGGCAGTCTCCAGGGACATTAATGGCTCCAAGAGGGGGGCCACGCAGCCTCCCTCCTTTGTTCTTCCAGGGCCTGCCCAGGGGTATGTGGTGGTCACGGTGGCCTAAAACGGCCGTGAGGGGGACCACAGGCCTCTCTTTCAGTATAAATTTGCCCATGCCTAAGGGAAGTGGTGGTCCCTGGGACCAAATTTGGAGTGAGGCCAAGCAGCCTCCTTCCCCTTTAAATTGAATTTGTGGCTGGGAGGAGTGGTGGTCCCTGGGGCCGTTAAGGTCAATGGACAGGGGTCCGCGCAGCCGTAACTCAAAATTATTAATGAAGCCCCGGGGAGGTGGTGGTCCCCTGGGCTCTTAGGAGCCTCAGGATGGGGGCTGCGTGCCCCTCCCCCTCTGCTAATCATGACAATCAGTATCACACTAAGGGGTACGAATGGTGGAGTAAAACAAAGCATCAGGCATCACTAACTCCAAATGAATGTATCTCACTAAAAGTGATGAAATGCTACTGTCCTTAAGAAGCAAAATAAGTGTGTGTAAGGAAGGGAGGCAAAAGAAATCTTTTCTTTTAAAGACGAGAACCCTCACTCACCCGAGGGTGACATGCTTCATCATTGGGTCCCCTCTTGCACACTGTAACCGCAAGGTATACAGTGTGGGCTACAACTCTCAAAAAAGGGACAAGAGAGGAGCGTGAGGTGTTTTAATGGGGATACCAAAGTTGACAGGGGGAGTAAGGGGCAGAGTGTGAATTTAAACAAAGTGTGGGTAAATAAAACTAGCTACAGGGTAACAAAGTCAAATTTAATAATAGTTCCCATCAGCTAGAGTTAAAATGAGGTGATCTAGGATGGACAAAATATCCTAGTTATTGGTGGTCGACATGTTTCTGCCAGATGACTAATTTGTTCGCGGCATTCATCAGGACCTCTCAATATTATCACTCTGCTCGTATAATCAAAATAAATGAATTACAGACCATACTCGTTGGTAGGGTGTAAATGACAAGAGGACCAGCTGCAGTCCGGTACAATGTCTCTGGAAAAAGATAGTTGATCAATTCAGTAACATTTCTAAAACCTTAAGGTCAACCTCCACATACCAAAATAAACACCACACACGTGATATGTGTTGCACACGTGATTAAAAAGGGGGAAACACACATCATTCAGGTAAGTCAATGTAATGTAAGAACTCACCTAGGGGTAATGTTAATTTACCTCTACCTTGCGAAGAATGATGCTACAGAGCACAAATTACTAGAAAGATAAAAGACCGGTTCAGTATGGTTCTCACATGTTGCACAATTATGAACACATAAACTGATAGATTGGTGTTGCTGTCATTGGATGTCATTATGACAAGCACAATCTATAATTTACACAATACACAGTATTCAGGATAAAAAATAAAAACTTAATAAATCACATGTCCCAAAAAACGAGTGACTCACAGTCACTTCATAGCCACGTGTAGCTTGTTGGAGTATGGAACGGACAGCAAGCAAGATCAATTAAAATCGTCCGTATATAATATAACACCCGCTAACCCAAGAGTCCCAAAGAAGCGAGTGGGTCAAGAGCGTTACACGCGAGCTACCAGCCCTTAGAATCATGAGGCATGGGTTCAATAATAGTGGCTAAGTCAGTGAAAAGACTGCACAAATCGGGTCAAAAATCACTCAATCTCAATAGCACACAAGCCATCACCGGCTACCCACACTCGCTCCCTCCAGTACCTTCCGTTAATCCGTGTCGTCCTATTAGAGCACCAACCCGCTGGGGAGAAACTGCGCGTCTCACAATGGTTTTAAATCAACCCATGCACCTTCGTTAATGCGTCTACCCGGAAGTAGAACAAGTAGCATCCGGGTTACACAGAATCATGGGAAATGTAGTATTATTCGGGGAACTAGAGGGAGATAACGCTAAACATGATCGGAATGCATCAATGTACGCCGTGTTTTAAACTTAAAAATTGCCACAACCAGTCTAGACACTCTGAAAATACTATGTGTCCACAATGCAGTATCCGGATTGGTTTATTATAATACGGAAAGCGGGGCCATGCCATGACGAGTTGCAAGGGAGCACAGGAGATATAGTTTTGGTCATCTGGGAACCAGTGGAATACATTACAGAAGATCAGGGGACAACAGTCGGGAGACAGCAATACCCGCAGTCTCGCTAGCTCTCAAGACATATACACAGATATCCATTGCACTCAGGATGACTAGTGTGCCCACCATGTACTGAGAAAATAAGTCGGTAATTAAGAGCTCTACACCAGAAAGGAGCTGTACCACCACGACATAACACATCCAGATTAGGTGGCTTAATAGATGGAAGTACTCCATACATATAGTTCCATACGTAGAGCAAGATGCCAAATCAAAATCACACAATATTTGTGATTGGGTACATGATGCACATTCAAGGCTGTCTATCCCATAGGAAATCAGACCAGCATGTGTAGACAATGTGGTGGTAGATCAGAATGTATATGATATATCACAAAGCTAAAGATAAAAATTATATCATAATGCTGGCATTGATTCAATGAGGATCAGTCATAATGTTATCTACCCTCTATGAGTAACATCATTATTCCCATGTTTGTGTGTTGTAAGCCATCTAAAAATGGATAAAAGATGACCAAAACTATATCTCCCGTGCTCCCTTGCAACTCGTCATGGCATGGCCCCGCTTTCCGTATTATAATAAACCAATCCGGATACTGCATTGTGGACACATAGTATTTTCAGAGTGTCTAGACTGGTTGTGGCAATTTTTAAGTTTAAAACACGGCGTACATTGATGCATCCCGATCATGTTTAGCGTTATCTCCCTCTAGTTCCCCGAATAATACTACATTTCCCATGATTCTGTGTAACCCGGATGCTACTTGTTCTACTTCCGGGTAGACGCATTAACGAAGGTGCATGGGTTGATTTAAAACCATTGTGAGACGCGCAGTTTCTCCCCAGCGGGTTGGTGCTCTAATAGGACGACACGGATTAACGGAAGGTACTGGAGGGAGCGAGTGTGGGTAGCCGGTGATGGCTTGTGTGCTGTTGAGATTGAGTGATTTTTGACCCGATTTGTGCAGTCTTTTCACTGACTTAGCCACTATTATTGAACCCATGCCTCATGATTCTAAGGGCTGGTAGCTCGCGTGTAACGCTCTTGACCCACTCGCTTCTTTGGGACTCTTGGGTTAGCGGGTGTTATATTACATACGGACGATTTTAATTGATCTTGCTTGCTGTCCGTTCCATACTCCAACAAGCTACACGTGGCTATGAAGTGACTGTGAGTCACTCGTTTTTTGGGACATGTGATTTATTAAGTTTTTATTTTTTATCCTGAATACTGTGTATTGTGTAAATTATAGGTTGTGCTTGTCATAATGACATCCAATGACAGCAACAACAATCTATCAGTTTATGTGTTCATAACTGTGCAACATGTGAGAACCATACTGAACCGGTCTTTTATCTTTCTAGTAATTTGTGCTCTGTAGCATCATTCTTCGCAAGGTAGAGGTAAATTAACATTACCCCTAGGTGAGTTCTTACATTACATTGACTTACCTGAATGATGTGTGTTTCCCCCTTTTTAATCACGTGTGCAACACATATCACGTGTGTGGTGTTTATTTTGGTATGTGGAGGTTGACCTTAAGGTTTTAGAAATGTTACTGAATTGATCAACTATCTTTTTCCAGAGACATTGTACCGGACTGCAGCTGGTCCTCTTGTCATTTACACCCTACCAACGAGTATGGTCTGTAATTCATTTATTTTGATTATACGAGCAGAGTGATAATATTGAGAGGTCCTGATGAATGCCGCGAACAAATTAGTCATCTGGCAGAAACATGTCGACCACCAATAACTAGGATATTTTGTCCATCCTAGATCACCTCATTTTAACTCTAGCTGATGGGAACTATTATTAAATTTGACTTTGTTACCCTGTAGCTAGTTTTATTTACCCACACTTTGTTTAAATTCACACTCTGCCCCTTACTCCCCCTGTCAACTTTGGTATCCCCATTAAAACACCTCACGCTCCTCTCTTGTCCCTTTTTTGAGAGTTGTAGCCCACACTGTATACCTTGCGGTTACAGTGTGCAAGAGGGGACCCAATGATGAAGCATGTCACCCTCGGGTGAGTGAGGGTTCTCGTCTTTAAAAGAAAAGATTTCTTTTGCCTCCCTTCCTTACACACACTTATTTTGCTTCTTAAGGACAGTAGCATTTCATCACTTTTAGTGAGATACAATCATGACAATCAGCCTGTCCCGGGGAGGTGGCGCCCCCCAAGGCCAAGATTAGCCATGGTGAGGGGGCTGCATGAGTCCCTCCCTATAAGTCCTATAACAATAAACCCCGGGATGTTGCCAACCCAGGGACTCAAATACAAACAAGCGTGGGAGACCTCGCTTGGTTTGTTTTCCCCCCACGGGGACTCACAAATCTTTGCGATTTTCGCAGCAATAAAAGAAAAATGCTATATGGCCCTTGTGGGATCCCCAGCATCAGGCCTAGGGGATCAGGGTATTCCTGCCCTGCCCCCTTCTCTTTTTCTACCCTTGGGGGGGGGATGGATATATATATATATATATATATATATATTCCCGCCTTCTCCTCGAGTATTTCCTGCCACTCCTGAACAAGAGTTGCGTCGTCGTTTTGTGACTCCTCGGGGCGAGTCATGTAAATATTTCAGGAAATGATGACGACGCCGTGTGTGGTTTCTTAAGCGTTTATTCTTCTGCCGCTACCAAACGCGTTTCGACTGGCAAGCAGTCTTGCTCACTGGTACAAGTTAAACAAGTGCGGCCATATTTTTAAAGTGCAACACGTGCAAATCAATACTACAACTCCAAATGACATAAAAAACAGACTCGTAGTTTTTTAGTGAAACGCTTGTACATGTTATTATCTTGGGCATTATTCTTGATTATTTAAATGATTTCTTACAATTCATACGTTTGCAATATTGTTAATGTAGTCTTTTGTATTATCGTGAAACATTTTTCGATGCTTTATTTTCTGGTGCGTTTTTTTGAATCCAGTTCAAGTGAACTTTATCAATACCACATGCGGAACAAATATATTACCATTCTACCGAGAAAAGCATGTGTTAGCTTCTTTTATGTTATCTCAAATGCATCACATATTAATGCTCTGGTGAGCATACTCTATACCAGCACGTTATTTATGCTCAAGTGAGCTCATACTTTACTTTGTGATTTTGTATATCTTAGTTCCACATGTTGAATACACGTTACACGCTATGCACGTTACACGCTATTATTTCCCACAGTCATGCCCATGTGGGCTAATATCATAAATAACCATCACGCCCTAGTGGGCTTAAACCAACCTATGACAATTGCTTCACCTAATCATATCTAGATGTTATTCTGAGTCTGTTAAATTTCTATAATTCATTTCTAATTAAAACCATTTCTCTGAGACAACACTTGACTATTACCAGCTATAAATGAGTATGTAGGTCTTCTTCCATGTTCAGGCCTTCTGGTTGTTTACAATTTAATTCTATGATGTATCGAGACTCAAGTCTACGCAATTTTTTGACTCTGTTGCCTCTCCTTACATCTGCTTTTACTGAATCACTTACATAGTAGGTTAGTCCTTTTATATCTTGGTTGTGGACTTGTTCAAAGTGCCGAGCTACTGGGTATAACTTGTCCCCATTTTTTATCGCCGTTAGATGTTGTAACTCTCGTTTGTGTACTTCCAGAATTGTGCTACCCACGTAGCGCAGGCCACAAGGGCACTGCAGTACGTAGATTGCATAGTCTGTCTTGCATGTATATCGGCCATTGATCTTCCTCATCTCTTTTGTGAGCCCTACTCTGTATTGTGACGTGTTTGTTCCATGCAAACACGCCTTGCATTTGGCACACTTAGTGAAACCTTGTTTCTTATTTAACCAGGTCGTCTTTGCTGGTTGTTTTTTCATAACATTACTCACTAGTGCCTGTTTGAAAGATTTTGCCTTGCGAAAAGTAATCTGCGGTCTCCTAGCAACTTGTTTCCCAAGCAATGGGTCATTTTTAATTATGTGCCAATGTTTATTCAGAATTTTTCTCACTTCATCGTGTTGCTTGCTAAAAGTAGTAATGAACTTACATTGGTTCTCATCACTCTTAGCTGGTTTCTTATTTGAATCAAACAGAATTTCCTCTCTTTTCTTTTTTCATGATTTATTTATACCATTATCTATCCAAGTCTCAGGATAACCCCTACTTTTGAATCTCTTGGTCAGGGTATCCAATTCTCTCATGCATTCATCAGGTGCACTGCAATTACGCCTCACTCTTAGGCTTTCTCCATAAGGAATGCTTCTCTTTAGGTTTACAGGATGGAAGCTGTGGGCATGTAATAGAGTGTTACCAGAGGTAGGTTTTCTGAACAGTTTTGTTTCCATTTTACCATTTGAAATATAGACTGTTAGATCAAGGAAATTGACACTTACTTTGCTAATTTCACTTGTGAATTTCAAATTGAGTTCATTGTTTTGAATTTGAGCTAGAAAACGTTTGATTTCTTCCTCAGAGCCCCTCCATACTAAAAAAAGGTCATCAATGAATCGACTCCAATGCATTATGTGGTTGTCCCATTCATTGTGATATTGTACTCGGATCACCTGCTCCTCCCACCAGCCCATATGCAAATTCGCATAGCTGGGGGCGAAGCAGGTGACCATTGCGGTGCCGCATATTTGGTGGTAGAGTTGCCCTTCAAAAAGAAAATAATTGCTGATCAGACATTTTTCGACCATCCTGATTAACATCTGGGTATGAGCCCAGTGTTTAATGGATCTAGTATTAAGAAAGTGCCCCACTGCTCTTAGGCCATCTTTGTGTCTAATGCTTGTGTATAGTGTTGACACGTCTATGGTTACTAGTAAATAATCGTCTTCCCAGGGAAGATCATAGATCCTCCTCAGGAAATCTCCAGTGTCTTGTATGTATGAAGGGAGTGTTCTGGCCAAAGGGTTAAGGAATGAATCAACAAACTTGGATGTATTTTCTAATGCACTGCCCATAGCTGATATTATTGGGCGGCCTGGAGGATTTTTCAGATCTTTGTGTACTTTTGGGATTAAATAAAGTACCGGAGTAACTGGATGGTCTATTTTCAAAAATATCAGCTCATCATGATTTATGAGGGTTTGATCGTACCAATTCTTTAGCTCGTCGTTAAAATGATCGTTACTGAACAACATAGCTTGCTCTTCAACCTTCACATAGCAACTTTTGTTGTTTAACTGTTTATATGCTTCTGCGAGGTATTGCTTTTTCCCCCATAGAACAATATTGCCTCCTTTGTCTGCATTACGTATTATGCAATTGTCAGAAGAAGACAATTTCTTAATTAATGCATGGTAGGCTTTCTGTTTTTTGTTTGATTTATTCACATTGTGATATGAGTGTTTACCCAGGTTCTTCAATTCATTCAAAACCAAATCACTATATACATCAGTTACATCTCTTGGAGTCATCGGGGTAAATTTCGAGCTCTTTTTGAATCCTGTTGGTGCATCTTTATAAATGTCAATGTTCTCTTCTTGTGCGATTTCTGACGCACTACACAAAGCTTCATTGTCATTTTCTGCCTCCAAGGCTCTCATTTCCATTAGCAGGTTCATGTCTCCTACTGCTAGACTGCTCGTATGTTCTGGAGATTGTTCCACTGGCTTGTATTTTAGTGATGGGTTCGATAAAAAATGTTTCTTTAGCTTTAGCTTTAGCATTCTGATGAATTTGAATAGGTCAATGCGTGTTTGTACATAGTTCAACTCTGCTTCTGGACAGAAAGATAGTCCCAATTTCAGAATTTCTTGTTCATCCTTGGTGAGAGTGGTGTCTGTCAGATTAATGATCGTTGTTTCTTTACTATCTTCCATTACTTCATTGTTTGCTTTCTCGGCTCTCTGCCTCCTGCATGCTGCCCCCTTGCGCCTCTTCGACCTCTGCCTCTTCCTCTTTGCATACTTGTACCCTGTGTTGGTGGCCTTTGACGCAGATTGTATTTCCTCTCTTCGCGTAAAAAATCAAACTCGTCAATTATTGTGGGTACTGCTCTTTGGGTATTGGCTTCTTCTTCTAGGTCTGTGTCGATTTCAGAACTTTGGAGACTACTTTGCTCGGACTGTGGTTCTGGGCCCGTCTTGCTTGCTTTTCCTAGTTTTTGTTTCCTTATGCTGTCGAATTTTCTTGCGAAAGTGTAAATTTGGCCTCGATCGTAATCTTGTTTGTCTCGCAGAAACTTCTGCGCTTTGCGTTCCTTTATTGAAATTTCTAATTTTTTTAGCCTTTCTTTGATGTCATTTTTAGATTGTTTAATGGCTTCCTGATTTTCTTCTTTACTCAGTTCTTCCAATAATTGATCTATTTCAGCCAAAATTTTCTGTCTGTCTATATCGGCATATTTTATTAAAATTCCAAGCATTCTACGGGAAGCATCGTTGTTATTTGCGGCCCACTCCTTCAACATCTCTGGGTTGGGCTCCTCATAGCTTGGTGCCACCATTATTCTTAACCCCCTGGGCACTCTCTGGACTTCTAGGTATCGCTGCAGGGACTTTGATTCCCACCATTTGGAAAGTTCCGATTTTTGGAGCTTTTCTAATCTTTTCAAACGCATTGTCACATTGGATTCATTGCTACCACTGTTGCTGGTTCCGACTGAACTACTCTGGTTTGCATTTGTATCGTTGAATACTTAAAGTGCTGCCTCTTCGCGCTCCTTTACTTCTGCGGCAGACATTTTCAAAAAAATCTGCAAGCACACTTGCTTGTACCACAACCGCTGTACCCCTCTGTGTTGAATCACTGTGGTGTACTGAGCTTCACTCTTTCCCCCGCCGTTATTGCGCAGTCAGTCTTACCCGTTTCCAGGGTCTCGTCACTCCAAGTCCTCCGACTCGTCGATTCGTTTTCCTGTACTCCGGCGCTGGCCTTGCCTCTTTCCTCAGCTTCTCAGCTTCACGGCGTTTGGGGGGTGGCAGTCAATTCAATTCCTGCCTTCTCCTCGAGTATTTCCTGCCACTCCTGAACAAGAGTTGCGTCGTCGTTTTGTGACTCCTCGGGGCGAGTCATGTAAATATTTCAGGAAATGATGACGACGCCGTGTGTGGTTTCTTAAGCGTTTATTCTTCTGCCGCTACCAAACGCGTTTCGACTGGCAAGCAGTCTTGCTCACTGGTACAAGATAAACAAGCGCGGCCATATTTTTAAAGTGCAACACGTGCAAATCAATACTACAACTCCAAATGACATAAAAAACAGACTCGTAGTTTTTTAGTGAAACGCTTGTACATGTTATTATCTTGGGGATTATTCTTGAATCATAAATAACCATCACGCCCTATTTATGATATTAGCCCACATGGGCATGACTGTGGGAAATAATAGCGTGTAACGTGCATAGCGTGTAACGTGTATTCAACATGTGGAACTAAGATATACAAAATCACAAAGTAAAGTATGAGCTCACTTGAGCATAAATAACGTGCTGGTATAGAGTATGCTCACCAGAGCATTAATATGTGATGCATTTGAGATAACATAAAAGAAGCTTACACATGCTTTTCTCAGTTGAATGGTAATATATTTGTTCCGCATGTGGTATTGATAAAGTTCACTTGAACTGGATTAAAAAAAACGCACCAGAAAATAAAGCATCGAAAAATGTTTCACGATAACACAAAAGACTACATTAACAATATTGCAAACGTATGAATTGTAAGAAATCATTTAAATAATCAAGAATAATGCCCAAGATAATAACATGTACAAGCGTTTCACTAAAAAACTACGAGTCTGTTTTTTATGTCATTTGGAGTTGTAGTATTGATTTGCACGTGTTGCACTTTAAAAATATGGCCGCGCTTGTTTAACTTGTACCAGTGAGCAAGACTGCTTGCCAGTCGAAACGCGTTTGGTAGCGGCAGAAGAATAAACGCTTAAGAAACCACACACGGCGTCGAAAATTCTGGCACAAGTAGATTTATTTGATTATAGAGCCAGCGAATCTGACGCGTTTCGGGCCGTTGCCTTTGTTCACAGATAGCCAGATCTCAGACCGCCATTTTTTAAAATATGCTTAAACAAAAACCACGTGAAATAGTAGACATAAACAAAATACTCTTCTCAGGCTGTACGTGTTGCAAGTCAATGAATTCGTTTGGATGGTCGGAAATTCCTTGTTCTAACATTTGCCCACTGATGAAAATTAGCAAACATATTTTACTTTTTAAAAGGCGGTAATAATTCAAATACGTATATATATATATATATATATATATATATATATATATATATATATATATATATATATATCACCTGATAAATGGATCGCCACATTCAGATCACAGCTTCTCATCTCCAAAACTACAAGCACACCACATAGCTGCAAAGTGACAACATCACTCACTAACCGTTCGATACGGAGCGGGAACACTTTTGTGACCATCTACATGAACGGCACAGTATTGATACAATCCAACAATAGGAATCTAGAGGCCTTCGACTCCCTCTTCTCCTTGCTGCAAATTGCCCCCTTGCACACGCCCCTACCTTCCCTGCCCTACTCCGTATCCCCAGCCAGTCTACCTCGCCAGGAAAGCCGATCAACCGTTCCCGCACCCTCTGCCAGCCTGCCTCGCCAAGAGAGCGGACCATCCATTCCCGCGCCCTATGCCAGAACTACCACCCTCCCTCCTCGAGTCACCACTCGCACCTCCGCCCCCATGAATCAGGAGCTTCAACTCCCCGCCAAGGGCCACCATCACCCTCCTTCACCTGATCACCCCAACCCTCAATCCAGGAGTGACCCTCTCCTACAATCACTGACCTCTAGCTACCTCACTCCAGCCATGGGCAACAGGACGGGGAAACCATGACATGACTCACGGCCCCATACAAAGACTGCACAATCACCAATAGGCCGCAATACACCCATATGCACACCCCCTCCCATGACGTCCCTGTCCAAGCCACCCCACCCCCCCTCAATAAACACGGAGCATCGCCCTTCTTGAAAGCCAGTTAGAAACGATAATCCTGGGCCTGAGGGAAATCTTAACCAACCTCGACAGGGCACGACAGCCAAGGATAACTCCTCCCCAGACTCCCACTCTGACCAGCTCCACCCAACTAAGACTTGACAACATGCCACGTCCGAATGAGTTCCCTACCACCGCCGTGACCCTGACACAGAGACCCATAGAAACCGATACAGAGAACCGAACACAAAGACCCAGAAGAACTAAAGTCGCTATGTCTGCAAAAGAAGCGGCGGAGCTATCTTTAACATACAACTCTACCCCCACAGCCTCCCCTAAATCCAAGATCCAAGCGATCACCAGTTGCGGAAGGGATCTCCAACCCCTGAATTCCCCAAGACCACCGGCCCTCCTCACTTCCTTACCCAGGGCCCCCCTCGTAATGAAACAAAACAAAGTGGGGTCCTCTACCAACTGCATGCTCATTAATTGCAGATCAGTCAACAAACATGCAACAGAACTAGCAGAAACCATCCTCTCCCATGACATTGACATCGCGTTCATCACTGAGACTTGGATTAATCTTAGATGTGTTGGTGCCCCCCGGCTACACTATCATCAACAAGGACAGAAAAGATCAAAGGGGTGGAGGTATAGCAATCATACTTATGAACAATATTGCCATTATGGAAGTGAACACCTTCAATTACAGCACCATTGAATGTCTTACCGCCAACATCAAGACAAATGACAATAGAGCATTACTCTTCCATCTTTTATACCATCCCCCAAGCAACACCTTCGCATTCTGGGAACACCTCTCCGACCTGATTGCTCACTGCTCACTCGGTGACTCAAACAACCTAATTCTCGGAGACCTCAACCTACGGTGGAATGAAGCTAACAATCCGCTAATTCAAACCCTAAACAATCTCCTCCAGGACAATAATCTTTCTCAACTCTGTTCAGTAGAAGCGCACAATAAAGGAGCAACTTTAGATGCCATTATCGCTCATCGTGACGCAGTTACGATCGACCACATCCTCCCCGTGGACTGGTCCGACCACCACAAAATCCTATTCCACATCAACCAAAAAGTTTTTTTCCAGCTCCCCTCGCAAGACCCCCCCAAATGGTCTAGAAATCTAACCCAGATTCGCCTAGCCGACCTAGAGGAAAATATATGCTCGATCCTCCCCATCACCTCTGATCTCCTCACCACAACTGAACTCACCTCGCACTACAACTTGAATATGATGTCCATTCTTGATCAAATAGTCCCCCGGAAATTAAAACAAAACAGGAATATCCCATCAAGATCATGGTTTAACACTGACATCAACTCAGAAAGGAGACAACTAAGAGCCACAGAGAGATTCTGGAGACACCACCCTTCCGCTATCCTCCGAGAGCAACTCAACGTAGCCCGCAGGAAGTATAACAAACACATCCAGAACGAAAAAACCTTGTTTTTCTGCACCGCGCTAGACAACGCAAAAAACAGGCCCAGGGAGCTCTTTAACATCATCAGACAGCAAACCTCCAAACCCACTACCTCCTCAATGCAGGCTTCCAAAGAGCTCTGCGACAACTTCACCAACTTCTTTGAGGACAAGATCAACAAGATTGAGCTCTCAATGGAGTTCAGCATCACCACCCCCCAAAGAGCATCTCGCCTGGGACAAACGACAACGCATCCAAGCCCCCTACAAAGCCCTGGAAATCTTTCACCCTGATACATGAAGCAGAGATAGTCAAACTATTCACCACATACAATTCCTCCTCCCACGCTCTAGATCCTCTACCCTCACAACTGACCAAAAAGCTGAAATTCTCCCTCGCTCCAAACTGGTGCAAGATCATAAACAGCTCCCTGAGAACCGGAGTCGTTCCGGACTGCCTCAAAGTCGGTCAAGTCACGCCACTGCTAAAAAACCTGGCCTAGACACAAAAGACATGAATAATTTCAGACCAGTTTCTAACTTACCTCTCCTATTCAAAACCCTGGAAAAATGCGTGCTCCTTCAACTAACTCAGCACTTGGATAGCATCAACCTCCTCGATTCCCACCAATCGGGTTTCAGAAAAGGCTGCAGCACTGAAACCGCGATCCTCAACGTCATTGATGATATCCACAAATCACTTGATGTGGACAAATGCTGCCTTCTCATTCTCTAAGACCTAATCGGCAGCTTTTGACACAGTCGACAACAAACTGCTCATTAAGGTGCTTCAAGAAAGGGCAGGTCTTGGAGAGGTGGTCCAACACTGGTTCTCCTCCATAACCGCACCCAAAGAATAAAAATCAAAAACTTTGTGTCCGACCTACACCCTGTCAACAGGGGAGTCCCCCAAGGCTCAGTGCTCTCCCCGCAACTTTTCAACATTTACATGGAACCCCTCACAACCCTTCTCAAAAAAGCCAACATCCCCTTCCATCTATATGCAGACAACACACAGATCTATCTCGAAACCACCCCCATTGATGACATTCAGAGACTCAATGACACACTCAGAGAAGTCCAAAACTGGCTTTCAAGTAACCACCTAAAACTCAATCAGGACAAAACTGAAATACTCATCATCTCTAACAAAGAAGAGAACCCCCAAATTACGTAATGGCTAAAAGCGATCTATGCGCTCAACAGCAACCTCACCCTGGCGGACTCTGTAAAATCACTAGGTATCACTCTAGACCCGAACCTGGACATGACCAAACACATTAAGAACTCCGCCAAGAGCGCCTTCCTTAGCCTGAAGCTACTGAACAAAATAAAACCTTTCATCCCGCCCAATGACCTCAAACAAGCCACTTAAGCACTGGTGCTGTTTAGATTGGACTATGGAATAGCAGCCCTCACAGGTACATAAAAGTCTCACCTCACTCCCCTCAAAACAACTCTCAATGCAACAGCCACAATGGTCACAGGAGTGAAGAAAATCAACCACATCTCACCCGCATTGAGAGAACTAAAATGGCTACCAGTTGAAATGCGTGCTAGTTTCAGCCTGCCTCACGCACAAAGCCCTTCACATAGGCAAACCTGAGTACCTGGCCTCCAAACTCAAAAAAGCCAGCCAGACCAGGACCCTCAGGAGCTCGAACTCACTACTACTCATCCTGCTGTAGGCTCGCAAACAAAAACCTGCATCCCGGTCCTTCGCGGGTAACGCGCCCAAAATCTGGAACTCTATTTCCCCCCACATCAGAACTATCCCATACTTTTCAAAATTCAAAGGTCAGGTCAAAAACCTTTTCCTAGATCGTTCCCTAGCGAAGGGACAGGAGCAGCAGAAGCGCTGATAACACTACTCCTTGGAAGAGGAGCTCTGCCCAAGACAATGCCACTCGCTGAAGGCATTCCAAGCCTTCATTTGCCCTTGGTTACACAATCCGCTAAAACTCTCCGTCCATGTTATTTACTATTGTTGTATTTTGTGATCTTTTGCAGAACGACTGTTGTAAAGCGCTCCGATACCCTCGGGTATGGCCAGCGCTATATAAAACTTAATAAATAAATAATAAATAAATATATATTTCTTCCAACTTATCCTCGTTTGAAAACGATGGCAGTCCAACAGTGAAAGCTGAACTATTCCTGGAATGAGTAGGAAGTCGCATGAGCTTGGAATCTTCCAAGCCCCACTGCAGAACAGTAGACATTTATATATATATTAGGTTAAGGGCGATTATTGGGTGTAGGGTGGGTGCAGGATTTGTGTTCGCAAGGGTATTTAAAGTGTTTTGGGTGGGTATGGGTTTATTGGTGGGCATAAACATATTTATGTATATTTTATTTAAATATATATATAGAAATAAAGGGATTAATTTAGACAACACCGTCTTTTTTTTGCTTTATGAATGGCTTCAAGGAACATAGCTCCCCTATATACGGGACTTCATGGTCCCCATTCACCCTGAAAATAGACTGTTGGTTTCACACAAGTGTGTATGTATGTATATATATATATAACAAGGGCCTTTCTTTCTGTCCCAACAAGGACATGGATCTTGCCAACATACGCATTGACCTGTACAAATTTTGCCGTAAAATTAAACTTATAAAATATTTTGAAGAACGACCTTCTCAACCATCTTCCACACCCCCACCAAGCGAAACTATTCAATCTTTAAGTATTAAAGATATTCCAGCATTAAGAACAGCCACCTCATTACAAACAGAATCTTCTACTCAAGTTGGTGCCAGCAACCTTTCTTCCATGTCGGATCTACAATATTGTCAAGACACTGGCCTTGAAACTAACAGAGGAGGAAACAGCGGTTCTAAAAACCAATCAACTTTTTGTCCACAACTTCCTCCTGGCAACAAAATTGATCTCTTTCAGGAAATCATGGTGGAGGAGATCAACAAAATGTCTACCAACTGCCTTATGTCATCTACTAAAAAGCTCAAATCTACAACCAAATCCAAGAACATGAGAAAGACATGGAACCTCACCTATGAAGAACACAATGCATTAAAAGAACTACGCAATGATCAAAACATCATCATCAAAGCCTCTGATAAAGGGGGTAACATCGTTATTCAAAATTGTGAGGACTATATTAAAGAAGCTGCCAGACAACTCAATAACAAGGATCATTATGAAAAATTATCCAAGAATCCTATCAGGGATTGGACAGAGGAATATCATCTGAAACTCTCCGCTTGGAAAGACAGAGAACTTATTGATCTGGAAGAATATTTGTATTTAAAAACCAATCATCCCACCACGGCAACCATTTATTTCTTACCAAAGATCCACAAGTCAATTATCAACCCACCTGGTAGACCGATTGTTAGCTCCATTGGTTCCTTACTAGAATCCACATCCCGGTTCATTGACATCTTCTTAATGAATTATGTTACAGCTCTCCCATCATACTTGAGGGATACAATGGACTTTTTGCAAAAAATTGATCAGTTTCAGTGGCACGACAACTACATCATGGCCTCCATTGATGTTGCATCACTTTACACTTCGATTCGTCATTCTGATGGCATTGCAGCAGTAAAAAAATTCCTTGACACCAGAGCAATTTGTTTTTTGGAACATTCTGAGATGTTGATTGAAATGCTAACCTACTGTTTGACACACAACGTCTTCCTGTTCAGAGGAGAAGTGTTCCTGCAAAAACAAGGGACCGCGATGGGCACTTCATTTGCCCCAACCTATGCCAATCTCCTCATGGCAACATGGGAAACTGAAGTCTTAAAAGATGTTCGTGCAAAAAATATCAAATTTTGGTCAAGATACATTGATGACCTGTTCATCATTTGGGAAGGCGATATTGAGCTCTTTACGAACTTTCTGGTCTCTCTCAACACCAACAGTTACCAATTGACTTTTACTTTCACCACCAGCACTACTAAAATTGTGTTTCTGGATGTTGAAGTATACATACTAGATGGTAAATTCTGCACTAAAATGCATAGAAAACCCACGGCTAGCAATAGCATCCTTCATGCTAACAGCGGACACCCAGCCAAACTCAAATGGAGTATCCCCTACGGGGAGATGCTAAGAGCCAGAAGAAATTGCTCAGAAGTCTCAGATTTTAACACACAAATAGTCGAGATGAGTCAACGTTTCCTACAACGAGGCTACCCTATGGATGTAATTCTAACTGCAATCAACCGAGTCAAAAACAAAAATAGAGATGAATTACTCCAAGTAGGCCGAATCAAAGAGGACACTGCGTCCATAACTAGACTCATAATCGACTTTAACAACCAAAGTAAAGAATTCCAAAAAACCATTTCCAAACATTGGGATGTACTGCTTCTAGATGATACCCTTAAAAACATTCTCCCAGCTGGACCTAGAATTACTTACTGCAAAACTGCCTCTCTGGGAGATATTCTCACTCACAGCCATTTTGAAATCAAACCACAAACTACCACATCCTGGTTAACGACACCGGGATTCTGGAAATGTTCAAAATGTAAGGCGTGTGAACAGGGCCAAAACATCACTTCTTACCAATTACAGAATGGCCACCATGAAAAGATTCTAGATCACATCACTTGCGAATCGAAATATGTAATTTACAGACTGGGATGTCCATGTCAAAAATATTATATTGGCAGCACAATTAACAAACTCAAACTTCGCATCCTACAACATCTACGTGCTATCAAGAATAAGGACTTCACATATCCCATTGCTAAACATTTCTTTGATTTTCACTCAAGTGACAGTAATTTACTCAAGTACTCAGGTATCAAAATCATCAAACAAAAAGAAAGGGGTGGAAACCGCATTCTTGAGCTAAGAAGAGCAGAGTCGAGAATGATATTACTAATGGGTACAGAAAATCCATTAGGACATAATTTGGATGCTGAACTACATGTGCACCTCTAATTCATCTTTAATTGATCAATTATGATGGACTCATCCCTGTTCTCCCTTTTATACTAATATACAAATCCCACTGTTGATCAAAACATTGCAAATCTTCGCCTGCTCTCATAACAATAATTTTATCTCTCTCTCCTCTGATTGCTGTTGTGATCTACATATGAACTTTACATTGTAACAGTTGAAACAATTATATGTTGGTAACATTTGGAATTTTTTGACAAATAATCAACTTTGACCTTACATACTTTATGTAAATTCGCTAATGATTAACACATTTTTTTCAGTGTGTGGTCTAAAGTTGTGATCACTCACTTCATGAATTGCCAAATAGGATCTCCTTATTTAGAATTCGTCAAAATTATTTAAAATTGTCTGATTCCAATTGATTCCTCTAGAGTATAGGTACTTTACCTTGATTGCGATTTTTCTTAAATCCTTTAAAATTATTTCTGCTTAAATTACATTAATTTCACATTACCATCTAATTTACAGCAATCACCATGATGGATGAATTATTGTGGTTCTTTGTGATCCAAAAACTTCATTTACTTTCAAATAACATACCTTGATCAACGATGTATCTCAAGTCCAGTATGTTTTCACTTTCTATTTTCCGTTTTTTTCATGTATAAAAAAATGCTTCTATAAAAAGACACTCTGGACATTAGGACTCTATGGTCCAGTTGAAGGCTGAGTGCCGAAACGCGTCGACCGTCCTTTTGTGCGTGTTACTGGTGTTATTTTGCTGAATAAACACTTCAAGTGTTCTCTGTGGTGCCGTGCTTTCCTTCATTGCGACGAACCCCAGGACTAAGGGTGAAGCGAGAGAGAAGTTTGTTCTATATATATATATATATATATATATATATATATATATATATTATAGATAGTTATAGTTACAACCTAGTTTCCATAGGAAATCTCAAAATTCTATTTTGAATAACTTTGGCGCCGGTTGACGAATCCTCGCGAAATTTTCAAAACTAATGGGGCGCTCCGTTCAGCTCCTACCCTGAAAGTCTTGGGGTGATTCGTCAAGCGGGCGCCGAGAAAAAGGGGGGTCCCAAAACGCGTTTTCCCCATGCATTTTTCCATAGGACCTTTAGTCGCAGCTACAGCCCGAACGGCTGAACAGAATTACTTGAAATTTGGCAAAGAGGTAGTCGTCAGGTCAGGGATGTGCCTTTTGCATATATGGAGTCAATCTGTTCAGTAGTTCCTGAGAAAATTGCAGTTAAAGTACATAAATATCTATAGCCGCGCACCGTGCGCGCACCCTTATGTGCGCGAGCGTAATTCTGATTGGTGGTTACATGTCAGTCAACGTTCGAATCGGTCGAAATCAGGAAGTGTCGGCCGCCATTTTGTTTGTTTTGAGTGCGAGAGTGAAAAAGGAAGGTGGCGAACGTGAAAAGGGGGCAGGGTAGCTAGCCTTTGTCAGGGGGTCCCTGAAGGACCCCGAAGGCAGAAAAAAACATTTTTTTTTTTTTTTTTTTAAATCGCGGGGTGCGCGCACCGTTCGCGCACCGTGCTCGCACGGTGAAAAACCATTAAAAAAAAAAAATAATTTTTTTAATACGTTGTTTATTGTAAAATAAATATATAAAAAATATAATAATAAATACATAACTTAGCATTTAAAAAAACGTACAAATTCACTGAAAAAACCATAGGTTTCACACACGTTATAGTTAGGAATTGGCATTTAAAAAACCTTGCAAATTCACTTAAAAAACCATACGTTTCACACATGTTATAGTTAGGAGGACATTTCACTCGTAAAAAACCAATGAAATTCCCCCGTTATAGTTAGTTGAGATAACTATATGTGTCTTGGAAGACATGAGGAAGAAATAAAAGCGAGGAAAGCCAGAAAGATGAATCGTGATTACGCAGACTATGAAAGCGGAAGAATCCTTACTTTCAGTAAGAAATACGATCATCTCTATAAAGCACAGGAAACATCCAAGGTACTCAGCATACCGACAACCAGCAATCCCAGCAACCCCACAAATTCAACTAATGACAACACTCTGATAAGTGACACTGAATCAGACATTTCTGGAGGAAATACATCGGGAGAGGAACGTAATTTAAAACAAGTCAATTTTTTAGACGAATTTCGGGTCCTGCAGAAGGATCGTCAAACAACACGGGAGAACCAACCACCGAGAACAAGAGGACGCGGATGAGGAAGAGGCAGGGGAAACGCAGGAACAGAAAAAAGAGACTCGCACAACGATGGCTCAACAGACAAAGGAAGGGGTATCATGGGAAACCGCAGAACCCGCTCAAACAGGAACTACTAATGGATATGACAACGGTAAATTTGACAGTAGTTAACCTTTCTAAAAGACCCATGAGTGACATTGAAAAGAGAACTTTATGTCTGGGTTTGTCCTTTTGCCCCTCCTCTTCTTTTAAGTACACTGAAACGAGAATAGACCTATTCAAATATGTGAGAAAACTGAAACTTAAAAAGTGGCACATTTTGAAGAGACAAAGCTTCAATAATACCAACAGAGACAGTACAGTGTCCAACAATGAAAATCTGATTATTGGGGACATTGATACTCTGATTACCATGACTGAATTAGCCTGTAATGATATTGATGAACAAACAGAGATTAATGTGGCACAGGCACTAGACGATATGGAAATCAACACAGGTGCCATAGCTAAAACCCCTTTTAAAACCAAGTCTACATTTGTACCCACCCTGCCACATGACAACATTGATACTTTTCAAGTGTATCATCAAATCACTGACGGAACTCAGATTTAGCAAAAACAAAAAATACTCCACCAAGGCCAATAACTTATCTTGGGCGCAAAGACAGGCACTTAAATCCCTAGCTTCAGACACTGAAATAATTATACGCCCTGCAGATAAAGGTGGGAACGTAGTGATTATGGACAGAGAGGAATACATTCATGAGGGGTTACGTCAACTTGAAGACACCAATTTCTATATACATGTAAACTGGAACATCTATCACCAAAGTATAACTACCATCTGGGATAAACTGGTGAAATGGAAAGACAAGGGGCTCTTAGAGTGGGGAGAGTTTTGTTACCTGAAAAAAGATCATCCCAGGGTACCCATTTTATACCTCTTACCCAAACTACATAAAAATAGTACCAAACCTCCGGGGCGCCCCATCGTGTCTTCCATTGGGTGCATCACTGAAAACATCTCTAAATACGTTGACCATTTCCTGAGGGGATTTGTGGTATCACTACCCAGTTACCTAAGAGATACCAAAGACTTTTTAGGTAAAATTGATGATTTGACATGGCAATCCAGCTATCTTTTTATTGTTTTAGATGTACAATCACTCTACACTATAATTGACCATGTCCAAGGTCTCAATGCTTGTGAATTCTTTCTTAAACAGAGACCTTTAAAATATCGTGACCATAGTCTCATGATTTTGGAGATGATTAAATACTGTCTCCAAAATAATATTTTTTCATTCAATGGCGCCCTCTACAGGCAAGTGAACGGTACTGCAATGGGTTCTTGCTTTGCTCCCAGTTTTGCTAATCTCTTTATGGGATACTGGGAGCGTGAGAACCTTAGCAAGAGCTCATTGCAGGAACATCTCCCCAAAGTCATCGTGTGGCTCCGCTACATAGATGACTTGTTCATTGTCTGGGATAGCAGCAAAGAAGAAGCTGCCATCTTTATTGACAAACTCAATGCCAATGATTACAATATCATCTTGTCTGGTAGTATTGATGCTAAGAAGGCAGAGTTTTTGGATGTTAGTCTCAAAATAGAACATGGAAGGGTGGACACTACCCTGTTTCGTAAGGCCACTGCAGGTAATAGTGTCTTACACGCCCTCAGTAGCCATCCAGAGGCACTCAAGTGGAGTATACCCTATGGAGAGCTACTGAGGGCCAAACGTAATTGCAATAGCCCTGAGTCCTACTTTGAGGAAAGAGATAACATCACTGCCAGGTTTCTTAATCGGGGTTACCCAAGTTGGGTCCTCAAGAAAGCAAGAGATCGGGCAGACAAAGTAGAACGCAATGAGACTCTACGGGATACCACCGTGGAAGATGTGAAACAAGGAGAGACGGGGACCCGCCTCATCCTTACTTACAACAATGATTCCCAAAAAATAAAACATATAGTGTCAAGACACTGGAGTATTCTAAAAGCGGACAACACATTAGGGGATCTTATCACTGATAGAACAACTATCACCTACAGAAGAGATAAGAACATACGAGACTGGGTTGTGAGAAATGACATCATGAACTATCCCACCACCACTGACCATGGCCTCGTGGGATTCTTCCCATGCGGCCATTGTAAAGCATGCAAGTACAGCAAATACAAAATATCATTGGATTACAGAGGGGTGACCAAAAAGATTTTTCAATTCCTGACATGCAGTACTAACTTTGTAATTTATGCTATTGTATGTACATGTAATCTGTGGTATATTGGCAGCACCACATGTGCAGCAAAGAAGAGGATATTAGAACATCAGAGAGCCATTACTAATAATGATCCCAAATATCCTGTTGCTCGTCATTTCTATGATCATCATTACTCCAATATAGCAGATATGAGTTATTTGATTTTGGAACACATTCCAAAAAAACACGTGGTGGGGATAGAGTACTGGCCCTAAGACAAAGAGAATCTCGATACATCATAGAGTTCCAAACCAAGACCCCTGGAGGGCTTAACATGGATGAGGAAATGTCAATTCACCTCAAAACTGAATCTTAGTCTCCTACTCAGAATATGTGTGATATGAATTTGTTATTGGGATGATTTGAAACATGCTAACTTTCTCAATACTTCTAACCCTTAGCTGCAGATATATATGTTAACATGTTTTGCCTCCCATTCAGAATGTACTATTCAATTTTGTATTTCACGGTTTTAATTAAGTTTTTTATCCCCTTCTTTTTGTATTCCTTACAGGAGAGAAGGAAGGGGCCCAACCACTTGACAGCACCTGCACGGGCATCCTACCCTTTTCCTCTGACTGTATATGCACTCTCCATACGTTTCACGGTTTGCATTTTTGCTCAGCAATTTTCTCTACAGTCCTATGTGTGACACTCAATGAGTATCTCCTTGACAGTGAGGTGGTTCTATAATTATCTTTCTATTCACGTCAATAGCATTACTCTGCTACAGTAGTGCTACTAAGCAGATGTTGCATGTCATATGCCCACTTGGGCACTGACCAGATATTAGATTATCCCACGGTGCATTTGCCATTCACATGCTTTATTAGTGTTTTGTACTGACTTGCTGTATCTACACGCTCACTAGGCTTTTATTAAATTGCACTGTAGACTTCGGTCATAACCACACTGACCTTCTGGCTATACTGGAAACATGATCACTGTCAGACATGCGCTCACACTATCTGGAGCTTTAATACTTTGCAATCGTTGCACATTCTTGACATTTACGTTGTTTTAGCGGTCCACTTATATTTATATGCAGTATGCTCATAATTTGATGCAGAGACCCCTATATCCACTATGGATCCTATATGACTCAGTGCACCTTCATTTATTTTTGCTTTACGTATGATGTATTTCAAGTATTGCCTTAACCTAGACAATGTTTATTCTTGATTAGGCATTGACTTTGCACAGTCTAAGATGGCCGCCGATTGCGGCTCGTTTTTGTTTGTCCTGTTACATTAGTCCTATTTTGATTTCATCTGCATGACCACAACAGTATACTGCTGTGAGCATTTCCTTTCACACGTGAACAAGGCTGCGTGCCGAAACGCGTTGTGTGAAATAAATCACTAGACCTTCCTTTTCGTTTGGGTTTGTTGTCTCACTTTACTGAGAGTATACTGGACTCTTGCTTTAATTGGATATATATATATATATACATACATATATATATCCATATTTTGCACCTAACCCACCACAGAAAAGAAAACTAAAGGATCCAGCTGTGTAGGTAAAATAGCATGTACACATAAAGCTACAATTCAGCTGAACAAAGTGTCAGTCCCCATAGTCTGGTATTTGAGGGCAGGAGCCATGCATGACTGCCAGAATAATGATTGGGTGGATCCTCTAAGCATTAGTGTCTATGCTCAATTATACAATGCGATGAGTGGACACCCAAATTGTTGATTCCACTGAGCGAAATACACAATGTTGGGGAAAAAGTCATAATAGGGCGAGGTGGCACAGCATTTCTAAGTCCCTGTAAGAGTCCGAGGTTAAGGATATGGTCTCTGATTGCCTTTCACATATCCAGGAGTGAATGTACTGATATAAGTTTTGCTTAAATGAATCTAGAACAGATCACACTGCTTCGGCAGAGGACCCTCATTGTTCTACAACTCATTCTACCATTGCCGAAGCCACGACACCAGCCCTTTTTAACATGAAAGGGCCTGATTACGATGGCAATGAGACCGCCACTGCCATTGGAACCATATTCACCGCCCGCCACATTAGGATGGCGAGTGGTGTGATGGTGCTTGGAAACACCGACCGCCACGTATCCGACGGGCTCCTTGAGCCCACCGGTGCAGCAAAGGGGCTCATTGTCCCTAAAATGGTGGCGGTACCTACCAGGCACCACCGTAGGGATTACGATGTTCCTTTCCACCGGCCCTTTCATGGCGGTGAACCCGCTTTGAAAAGGCTGGCGGAAAGGGACATTGGGGGGACCTAGCGGGCCCCCCTGGCCCCCAGACACAGGACAGGGGGGCACCTATGGTGCTCCCCCTACATATCCTTGCACTATGTGGCAGGCACCGCATGGTGCCTAACACATAGTGCAAGGATGTGTAAAGTGGGCCTTTTTTACATTGCGGCGGGTGCTGCAGCCAGCAGCACGAACTGCAATGCCAAATATAGGCAGTGTGACCGCCGTGGTGGCGGTCGCATTGTAATGCCTCTTACGCGACCACCGACAGCATGTTGGATGGTCCCATTTCCAATACGGTGGTGGGTGGACATAAGTCGTAATCAGCCTCTTAATACTTTCTTTGTAAAACATTAAGGCCTTCTAGTTTTCCTTTTAACAATTTCATGTGAATGGTTTATTTTCTAGATAAGATCAAATAACTCACCAATGCATAGCAATTAATTTGGAGAAGGATCATCTATTCCGGCAGAGTTATATGGCCCATATGTGTTAGTTGTGGGATTTCCCATTAGGAAATCGCAATTTAGTGATTTCCTAAATTGCAATTTCCTAATAGCGATTTTGACTCCGTAGGAATCGCTATTAGGAAACAGCAATCTATGTACATTTCACTTTGCGATTCCCAAATAGTCATTTCTTCGGATTCGTTATTTAGGAATCGCAAAAGTGAAATTTCATACATATGAGCTTTAGTACTGTAGTTCCTCATCGTTGCTCTAGTGCACCTCCTCAACTTGGCGGGTCACTCGGCAGTTCTCATCTTTGATTTGATCGCTCTTGTGTACCTGTAAAATAGCACTACCTCCATTGGCCAGCTTAAATGAGCACAAGTCATACATAGCATTTTTTTTTTTTAAGAACATATTTTATTTGTCAAAACACACATGGTGCGGAGCTCTGTAACCCAGAGGCTTCCGTAGCATCAACATACGTTTATCATGACTTTGACACTTTTCTCATATACAAATGAAAAACAATATTGAAGGGACTTGCAAATTCAAGAATACGAAAGAAATAAGAAACTAAAAAAAAAACCACCCAACCACACTGTTAGCCAAGCAACGTCAAATAGCACAATCAGAGCAATGTCCCACGGTCACTACTATACCCTACAGAAGGGCACAATCCCACCAGCAGAAATATACCCATAGAGAATAGAAAATAAGTGGTATTCCCACCAAGGGAAGAGGAGAAGGGAGGGAGGGTGGGAAGATCAGCATCGGCCCGGACCCCGAGCCGGAACCGGCTCCAACTCTAGCCCCCGATAGTCCACCCAACCCTTCCAGATCTTATAGTGCTTATGGGGGCACCCCCTCGCTAGAAAGATAGGAGCCTCCAAACCCATACAAAAATCTAGTCCCGCCTTCCAGACCAAGAAGGATGGCGTCACTGTCGCTACCAGGCCCGAGCAATGTCGCGCTTGGCAAAGGTAAAGCCCAGGAGCATAAGATGGCGTTTATAGATTTTGCCCCCAATATCATCCATCACATGCAGGAGTACCAGCTTAGGCGTGCGAGGGAGGTCCCAACCCAAAACCTCCGACAAACACATCATCACTCCCCGCCAGAACCGAGCCAGCGCGGAACAGTCCCATATAGTATGGAGCAGAGTGCCCTCCTCATGCATACATCGTAGACACACTGGGGAAACTACTGAGCCCGCCCTATATAGCCTGACTCTCATGAAATATACCCTATGGAGGTATTTAAACTGGATGAGCCGAAGACTCATGGCAATGGCTGCCCCCCGTGGGGAGGCAAGGGCCTCCACCCAGTCCTTCTCTTCAAGTGGGCCCACATCACCCTCTCACGCCTCCCAGAGACGCTGCAGGGTCGGGGAGCTATGCGTAACAAGGGATTGATAAATGTTAGAGATCTTATGGTCCTTCAAGTCACCAATGAAAACGTTCGCTTCTACCGGGCTAAAATCGGCCAACTTTTCCAGTCCATCCAAGCTAGGGGAAAATAGCATGGCAAAATTGCAAATATTTTAAAAATTGGGTACGCGGCATTTGAAAATCTTTCTGCAGGTCTTGAAACGACTTCAAAACGGGCCCCCGCATGACATCCCCCAGCACGGAGATCCCAATCGTGTCCCAACGACGAAATCCAGTCAAGGCAGCCAACTGCGGCAGGCGTCCATTCTGCCACAATGGAGTCTCCTGGGTCAGGTGGTTCCACCAACCCATCCTCCGCAAAGCCTGCCTCCAGATCCGAAAAATTAGCTGTGCAGCGACCGGCAAGGAGCGCCGCAGGGGTGCAGAATATAGAAGAGTGTGCAGCAAGTGATCACCCATGAGCCGCCGCTCCACTGCATATGCCGGATCCGACCTGACCCCATACCACCATTCATTAAGGACGAGAAGGTGCGAAGCCATATTGTACGATAGGATGTCGGATGTCGCAAGCACGCCACAATATGTAGATTGGAAACAGGTACGGAGAGCCACCCTGGCCACTCCACCCCCCCCATAAGAACTGACCCAAGACCGCATTAACCTGACGAAACCATCTTGGGGAGATGAGAAATGGATGATTCTGTAGCTGATATAAGAGACGG
This sequence comes from Triturus cristatus, assembly GCF_964204655.1. NCBI lineage: Eukaryota > Metazoa > Chordata > Amphibia > Caudata > Salamandridae > Triturus > Triturus cristatus. The sequence goes on from NC_140592.1 coordinate 748,776,025, forward strand.
GGAAGAGAGACCATCTTAAAAATAGCTGAACGACCATATATAGATATATAGATAAGGGCATATGGGACCAAATTTTAATGTCTTCACGCACCCTGTTCCACACCGGCACCAAATTCCTGCCCCAAGCGGTCGACATCGAGTCCGAAAGGAACACACCTAGATATTTCAGCCCACCGTGCACCACCCTCACCGCTGAGGCCCAACTACCAGGATCATCCCCTCCACCCAAAACCCAAAGGGTAGACTTCTGCTCATTCATATGAAGGCCAGAGGTCTCGCCGAACACCTGCATTATGCGCAACAGTCGCGGGCCAGTCCTGTCTAAATCTGTAAGGAAGAACAGCACATCATCAGCGTATAGCGCTCAACAAATCCAAATTAACATAACATAACATAACATATAGGGCTATGTGGTCCGACAGCCCATCAGCCCACTCAAGACCAGCCACTTGCGCATCAATGCACACCCAAGCCGCCAGGGGCTCCATCGCCATGGCGAACAGATACGGAGACAGTGGGCACCCTTGCCTGGTGCCACGGCCAATGGGAAAAACCGACAACACTGAGCCCGCCACGCGTACAGATGCCGTTATATCAGTATAAAGCAGGGTTAAATAGGACAAAAAGCGAGGCCCTAAATTCAATCTGCGAAGGAGCGCAAATAGATACTCCCAACTCAATGAGTCAAAGGCGCGATCCATGTCCACGAGCAATAACGCTGCAGGTACCCCCAAGCCCCCAACTTCTGCAATATCTGTTTGCACTCGACGGATATTGTGTCGGGTCGCCCGCTGGGGCATAAACCCAGCCTGGTCCGGATGTACCAGGGAGGAGATATGAGGCCGTAGACAGTTGGCCAAAGCCTTGGCCAAGACCTTGGCTTCGACGTTGAGGAGGGAAATGGGACGGTAGGACGCGTGGTGTTCGGGCGGTCTGCTGGTCTTGTGAAAGACCACTACCTCCGCATGCCGCCAATCACTAGGCAGTCGACCAAGCTCCCTGGATTCCGCCACCACTCTACAGTAGTGAGGGCCGAACTGGAGAAAGTGCCGCTTGAAGAATTCATTTGGGAACCCATCGGGACCAGGGGCCTTCCCAGGGCGCAGCTCCTGCAGAGCGGAACGCAGTTCGTCCTCAGTGAGTGGGCGGTCCAGTTCCATACTGAGCTCATCAGAGAGGGCCCGAGGCGGAAGATTATCTAAAAACTGGCCTACCACCTCCGCTGGCAGACAGTCCCTGGAAGTATATAGGTCCGCATAATACACCTCAAAACTCTCCGCTATGGCCGATGGATCTAATATGGGCAGCAGCATTTTTGCTTTTACAGTGAAAAGCTCCTCGGATTTTCCTTGCATAGTATTGAAATGGATAGAAAATCTTCTCTTGCCACTCAATATGGGCATGCTCTGCATTTGTTACATTTGTGAATACTTGGCTGGTTTGCAGCCAAGTTCCACTATATACCATCTCAGGACTGCTCTTATCTAGCATGTCTTTTATTGATCTTTCTCGTCTGAAAGTGACCCCGAGTTTCTTCAAGACAATTTTCCCTATAACTGGATTGTTCTTCGCCAAATACCAGTAGTTCTGGATTACTTATGTGTTGATACCTTCTTCACTAGAGAATGTTCTAATCAACCTAAATTCTAGTTTGCTATTTTTTTCATACTTTCTGCTAAACATATGCTCATGTTTTTTTTGTTTGCATTTCACCTAGCTTTAGTGATTACATGTGTTGAGTATCATCTTTCCAATATGTCTTTCTTGGCACTTCGTCTGCTTCACTACAGTTCCTTACCATCTTCAAATTCTCCCCATATGGTATGCTGCTCTTCAGTTAGTAAGGGTGAAAGCTACTAGCATGAAGGACTGTATTGTCCATCATTGACTTCCTATATATTATTGTTTTCAGTTTATTGTCTTTCACATACACTGTTTAGTCTGTGAATGTAACATCATTCTTGCTAATTGTGCTTGTAAACCAGAAACTTAAAAAATTGTGATCGATTTTATCCACAAATTCAATGGGACTTTCAATGGGACCTCTGCAAATAATGAAGAAATTGTCGCTATACCTGGACCACATTACAATATGATTCTCCCAACTGTCCATATGCTGGACCTGGAACACCTCCTCTTCCCACCAGCTCATAAGCAAATTAGCACAGCTGGGGCGAAGCAGATGGCCATAGTTGTACCTTGCACTTGTTTGAAATGTCGTTTATCAAACATGAAACAAAGGTTGTCCAAACACCATTGTACCACTAGTAAAAGCATGTGTGTATGTTTACATAATTTCAAATGTCTAGCGTTTAGAAAATGCTCTATGCCCTTAAGCCATTAGTGTGCTGTAACTAGCACACAGAGCTGTTGCATCATCAGCACATAATTACATTCCCATGAAATATAAAATATTTTCCTTAAAAAAAACAAGCATTGGCAGAGGCAATAGGTCTCGCCTTTGGGACCTTATAAGTGTTTAGCAATGCAGTACATTATCCCCCACTGGCATGCCCACACACTCAACATCTTCGAATAATCGTACAAGTTTTTTTTCTTTTTTTAAAGTCAATATGAACCGAGGAAAGTTAAAATGTGTAACTATTGCTTTTAATTTGAACCGGTGGTTTTTGATGCTCCGCACCGGCAGTTAATCACCAACTCTGGCGCTTTTCACGAGCACCAGGTAAAGATACATTCATTTATGGTAGGCCCAGGGTGATTAAGTGATTTGCCCAGAATCACAGGATGTTGAACTGACTCCTAGACTCGAACCTGGTTCCCCAGCTCCAACGTCTGCAGCTCTGACCATTACGCCACACCCTCTCCCGAATTTCATGGATAGTAGTTGGTTCTGTTTTAAGCAGCGCTAACAAGAGAAATGGTTTGTTGCAAGCTGCCTCCTAACAAGAGCGCCAGCACTTTTTTTTTTTTCTTCAAATTAACCACTGAAAGTGTCATTATTTCAAAACAAAAAGAACAATTGATGGACAGAATTTGTAACATGATACATAACAGATGGTACCATGTAACGAATGCAGCTGCGAGAATGCTCGCTCCCGAGACCCATAGGCCATGGGAGGGAACATTTCAACAAAAGGTGGGACAAACACACGCCTTCGGCCATTTGCGTGCTTTCTTTTTTGAAAGACACGCTATGGCCAATTAAATCTGTGTAAGTTAACTAAATCACACAGAGAAGTCTGTGGGAAATTTGCAGTGCTTACAAGAAGCCTCCCCCATAGAGCAGCGCATGCGCTGCGCTCGACCTAAAAATGAGCTTCACTTATACTTTCTTAACTGCTGCTATAGTTTGAAATATGTGTACAGGTCATTTACAAGGATTTCACTTGTGTTGTGTGTTAGAAACAAATTGACATCTTGGAGCCTTCCCTTTCACATTCTCTGTCTCAGAAAGGCTGACTCATAGTTCACTTTACAATAATATCCTCCCACTTTGGAGTCGGAGAAAGGACAGTAAATCCCACTGTCCAGGTCTAAAGAATAAGCCGCAGTATATCAACAGCCAGCCTGACCTTTGACCACTGGTTCTGAAGACAGCAATTGTAACAAAATAAAAAAAATGTATAGGCAGCTTCATTGCCCATTCACCTTCTGGGCCCTAACATCTTTATTTTGGGCTTGCTGAAGCTCATCCCGCACCCCGAACTCTGCCTAGCGTCTCCCATGTACAGCTGTAAGAATTCTGTTCAGTCCCTAGAGCAGGTTTCTGGCCTTTGTCATGGCTGGAGCATGGACGTTGTATGTTTTTGTGTTTGTGTGTGAAGTATGGTCAGCAACAAGACACCAATGTTCATCTGTGATAGGAGGAGCCTACAAGCTCTTGATTATTGGAGACCCTATTGTTGGCCCTGACGTCCTGCCGAGCACCAGAGGGATATAGGTTTGAAACCTCTTAGGGTCTGATTCACATCTTGGCGGTGAGGAGTCCACAACCAGCCAAGACTAGGGTTACATTTGGGTGGGCCATAGTTTGACTATGGCATAGACTATTCCGTCTCTGTCGTGGTATAAATCCGATGGGGTAAGGGCTGTCGGAGGTTTGTCTATATGTCCGCCTGCCTAATTTAGATGTAGCAACACAAAAGGATGATGAACTAAATGCTGAACATATCAAACCATTATAAATCCGTCTGTTTGTGGTGTTGCCCCTGAGGAGGCCTGTACGCCAGTGTGGGTGAGAAGACACAGCCATACGGTAGCCGCCCTGCTGCTGCTGAGGAGGGGGGGTCCTGGTGCCTGCTGTAGAGTTGGACTGCACCTGCTAGGAGGAGTGACCTGCTTCTGTTAGACCTGCTGAACGCTCACCTGCCTGGAGCACCTGTGTGAGGACAGATGAACCAAGCCTTCCTGGACTCGCCAGGCTGCCTCAACCCGGCTGCCCAGAGGGAAGCGAGACTAGCATGAGGGTTGTGCCTTTACCATCTGTCGCTTACCTGTGCCTCGGGGGTGTACACAGGGGGCCAGGAGGCAGACTGCCTTCACACCCCAGACTAGAGGGTGTTACCCTCATTTTAGGACAGTTTAAACCATATTTTAGCCCTTGTGTTCTAGAGGTGTCGATGATCGACCCTAAAGGACCTGTGCTCAGTTAGAACTGGGGTCACCAGTGACTTGAGTGGGTACCCCCAGTCCTGTGGGTGCACCTGCCACTGTTTGAATTATAGATACATTAGGAAAGGCAACCTTGGGACTCAGTGGAGGGAGCCGCCTCCTATATCCGTCAGTCACCTTAGCAGGTTCCTGGGCCCCAGATAACTGTGGACCGTGCCGTTAACCAGACACTGGTGAAAAGACTCCAGCTCACCATAGCCTCTCCTCAAGGAGCTACAGTGGGGCTGTAGAGGCATGCTGGGTAGGTCAAAGGTCAGGAGGCATAGCAGAACCGGACACTGGTGAACAGACGCCAGTTCACCAGATCATCACCTCAAGGAGCTACAGTGAGGCCGCAGAGGCATCCCGGGTAGGTCAAAGGTCAGGAGGCAGTGGCCTCATGCTCAGTTTGTACAGTGTTGTTCACCCCACCTCGTGGAGAATGCACACCGCCAGGTGGGTATTGGGTGAATTTTGTTAGGGTCCATCCTAAGCTGCTACTAACAGCAAGAGGAACCCAAGAGTATTATTGAAAACGAAAATGTACATTTGCATTATGATGATACAATACATTGCAGAGTGCACATTTGGTGCCAAATTAACCTTCCTGCTTTGCTGTCCCATAGCTCTGCCTCTTACAGAGAAGCGCTAGCGGCTGTAAGGAGATAGTGCCACGCTGCCTCTTCAAGAAGCACTAGCTCTGACCTGTTGACTGTGAATGGACAGTGCTTTGTCACTTCCCAACGTCCCCTCCTAAAGCGCTCCTTTGACCCCTTGAAAGCAGCGCCTTCCTCGTCCATGTGCCTGCGGATAAGCGCTACCTCTGTTCTGTCGCTTGTAAATGAATAGTACCTCTCTGCCTCCTGACATCTCATGCTGTTGGCCCTTTTCACTGCCAGCACCTTGAAAGCAGCGCCTCCCATGTGCCTGCGAAAAAGCGCTAGCTCTGGTCTTTCACTTGTAAGTGGTTAGGACCTCGCTACCTCCTGAAATCTCATGTCGTTGGCCCTTTTCACTGCCAGCGCTTTGAAAGCAGCGCCTTCCATGTGCGTGCAAACAAAGGCTAGCTCTGTCTGTTACGTGTAAGTGAATAGGACCTCGCTGCCTCCTGACATCTCATGTTGTTGGCCCTTTTTACTGCCAGCGCCTTGAAAGCAGCGCCTCCCATGTGACTGCGAACAAGCGCTAGCTCTGTCTGTCACCTGTAAGTGCATAGGACCTCGCTGCCTCCTGACATCTCATGCTACTGTAGCTTTTCACTGCCAGCGCCTTGAAACTAGCGCCTTTCCGATCCATGTGTAATGAACGATCAGTAGCTGTAATCTGTCATCATGTAATTAAACCGTGTCTTGCAGCCTCCCTTCACCACCTCCTATGGTCGGAGGTCTGTAATTGGTGAGGAACTCAGCGCCTCGCCTTAACTCTTTTCGAAACCTGCATCCACAGCGCCTTAAAAATAACCCCTTTCCAGTTCATGATCATCCGAAGAAGCGCTAGGTGTGACCTGTCGGTTGTAAATAAATACGTCGCCTCTTCCTAGTACCTCCAAAGCCCACCTCCCCTGCCACTGGCAGCTGAAAGTAGTGCCTTGCCAGGACAGACTCTTCTGAGCACGCGCTAGATCCGATCTGTAAGCGGGCAGGGTCCTGTTCCTAGCGCTACCTCTCTACCGCTAACTCTGGTCAGAGGTTGTAAGTGGGTGTAGTACCTTGCGACCTCCTAACACCTTATCCCGACCCAAAGCCAATGTTCAACGGCTTGAAAGTAGCGCCTTTCCAGTCTATTTCTTATCACAAAGCGCTATCTCTGTTCTCGAGGCTGTAAGTGGTTAGCTCCCCGTCACATCTTAGCGCTATTTCTTGCGAAGAACCTCTAGCGTCGACCTCTCAAAGACCACCTCCGCGCCTTTAAAGTAGCTCCTTTCTGGTCCATCTTATTTTTCATGATGAAGACGCGCTAGCACTGATCTGTCGATTGGAAGTGTATAGCGCCTTACAGCCCCTTATGGAGAAGCGCAAGCACTGATCTGTTGAGTAAAAGTGGATAGCGCCTTACAGGCCCTCATGAAGAAGCGCTAGTCCAGATCTTTCGATGGTCAGTGGATAGTGCCTTGAAGCCTTTCGTGAAGAAGCGCCAGCACTGATCTGTGGATTGTAGGTGGATATCGCCTTGCAGCCGCCCTGTTCATTATTGTTTTCATCCATACATTCCTCTTCCCATCTATCCAGAAACCCACCCATTCATTTATTCATTCATTCATTCAGGGAGTGTATGTATAATTGGAGCGTAACGCATCCCTTCTGAAATTATCAGAAAATCTTATTTCATACGTTTTAAATATAGATCCCCTTTCAAAGTTCATGGATGTCCAAATTTTGTATTGCCCTATGTGTGATGTTGAGCTATGTGGGGTAAGAGAGAGAGCGGGGGGTAGAGAGAGCAGGGAGTGTGGCGAGAGAGGAAAGAGGGCGACAGTGTGAGAGACAGGGCAAGACAGTCAGATAGAAACACGGGAGAAGGAAAGGGGGACCGAGGCAGAGAAAGCGGATGATTTTAGTGAGCAGAGAGAGAGAGAGAGAGAGAGTGGTGCTGTTCCTTAGTTCTGCGTTCCCTGCGTCTATTCTTCTGAGACCCCGGAGCATGTGCCTGCATCTCTCACGCTCTCATTTACCTGTCAGACATTGGCTTATCTGGCATTTTGTCAGTGAGTAATCCGTCCTCCGCCGCCCTTGTTTCCCGAGACTGCAGACACACACCTAACAGGAGGCACCACCCTACACCACTGCAGGCATAATAAATGTCGCTGACTGAGCGCGCTTCCCACAACAGAGCTCAGTCACAATCTTCTGCAGTCTCAGGGGCTTCACTTTGCTTTATTCATTTTCAACCAAAACATCCAGGTTTGGCCTCCTAAAAGACAAAACAACGATTGTTACTCGATCTCCACCAGACCCCGGCCACACACCACCATGTATGGACTGACCCTCATGCCGCTATAAGAATGTACCCGGCTACCCGCTGCATGGGCCGAGCTTCGCTCAACAAACTGTCTGGCTGCTGCAGACCAGAGTTTACCAACGTGAGGTCCGGTTTGGCTGAGAGTGGCGTTTAACCATTTTCCGACTCGGAATGTATTTCATGTTTACCATGTTTTACGCAAAGTCTTGCAAGCTCATTTTTAATAACTTGCGGTAGGTTCAGGGGCGAGTGGGTGTTTTAGATAGATGCGTGTGTTTTGATATGGGATGAGGCACCGGTTGAATGAAAAATGAGATGCGGGCGGTGCTTGAAGCTACGAGCAGTAGCAGGGAAATACACGCTGAAACTGTGATACACAGACACCGGCGAGCCCAAAGTGATTGCGGCACCATAATAAATAAATAAAGGCGCACGCACATGCCGTGTCGGGAGAGAAAGGGAAGCCAGCCATCAGCTGAGGGGGAGCGCTGTTCAGGCACGGAGCTCGCTCATGCATGCACGAAAGGAAGAGGAGGTACGGGGGCCATCGCACGCGTATGGACAAATAAATGCGTGTGCCTGTGCACATTCCTACGCTAATTAAAGTAAACAAAAATGGCGTTGGACTGTCCACATGCGCGTGCCTTTTTTTGCCCCTACGCGTGCATGTTTAGCTTTGTGAATGGCGAGAGCAGCCATCTTTGTTCATCTGGACGCGCGTGCATTCAGCTTTGGCTGAAATGATTACAAAAGGTCCTGGCATGGCTATGCAACGCATGCGCTGTTTTCGCCAGGCGAGACCTAAAAATCACTAGTGTCCTGTATATATGCTGGCAAGGTTTTAAAAAAATATCTCAAGAAGTAGTCCACATATTTCAATGGCTTTTTCAGAAAGGCTGTCAATGGCTGAGATTATGGGATGTCCTGGTGGGTCAGTTTTATTCTTGGGGATCTTTGGTATTAATTAGAATACTAGTGTTTTCAAAGGTAAACAGCCCTTACTACGAATCCGTCACCCCGCATGTTGTTACAACGCGGTTGTTACAATAACCGCGTTGTAACAACGCATACCATTGCCCCATACCAAAAGCTCCAACATTTAACCAAAAAGATTTCCTAACGAAGACTGTCCTACTTGAGTGCCTGCCTTAGCATCTGATTCCAGGTGGTAATGCCTGGTGAAGGTATGAGCAGATTTCCAGGTAGAGGCTTTACAGATTGCAGAAATTGGCACATTCCTGAACAGTAGCAGTTTTACCCCTAGTAGAGTGCACTCTAGGTCTAGCTGGTAATGATTTCTTAGCTATTTGGTAAGACAGCAGTATGCATGAAACAATCCACCTTGAAATCAATTGTTTACATGAGGCTAAACCTGTTTGCACTGGATCATAGTTAACAAACACGTGATATGATTTTCTAATACTCTTGGTTTTGGACTCAACACTCTCTTAACATCCAGTTTATAATGGGACCTTTCAGCTTGATTCGAAGGGTTAAGAAAGAAAGTAGGTAGAGAGATAGTCTGATTGATGTGAAACTCTGAGACTACCTTCAGTAGAAAACTGGGATCAGTCCTCATAACCACTGTATTGGAGTGAAACACATTATATGGTAGCTCTAAACACAGAGCTTGAATTTTACTTACCCTACATGCAGAAGTGATAGCCTCCAAAAAGCTGCTTTCAAGGTGAGATGTTGCAAAGCGCCTTTGCGTATTGGCTCAAAGTGAGGGCCCCATCAATTTGGATAAGATGATATTGAGTTGACATAGAAGAAAGGGATTCCTGGCTGGGGTAAACACCGTCTTAAGCCTTTCGAGAAAGTCTTTTACAACTGGAAGTCTGAAAAAAGATGCTTAGGAGGGAGATATTCAGTAAGCTGTAATAACTGCCAGGTGTACTCTGTTGGAAGAGAACTGTGGCCCTGATTTAGCAAAATGAAGTAGATATGGGATGAGTACATCCTCTTGACATGAAATTAAGTTGTGACCATTTTGTGTACACCACAAATAAGACCTCTTCCATTTGAAGGCATATGAACGTCTAGTGGAAGGTCTCCTGGCCGCCTTGAAAATGTGCATATACTCTTTAGGAAGTTCTAAAAGTCCATATTGGAGGAATTCAGGAGCCAAGCTGCCTAGTTCAAGGATGAGAGGTTGGGATGGAGCATCTGTCCTCCAAACTTCAACAGGAAATCCTGTCAACATGAAAGTCTCCTGTAGGGTCTCTCCAAATAAGTAGAAGGTCTGTGAACCACCATTGGTGAGGCCACTCTGGGGTTATGAGAATTATCCTGGTGTGAGACTGGTATAGCTTGTGAATCATTGTTGGAATGCGAGGAGTTGGGGGATATGCATAGAGAAATTTCTCCCACTAATTTATCAAAAGGGCATTCCCATACGACCCTGGTTGGGGGAACCTTGATGCGTAGGCGTGGCATTTTCTGTTGTTGATGTTTGCAAACAGGTCTATGTGAAGATATTTCCACTCCTGAAAGATTTCTTGCAAGATGACGTCATTGAGTACCCAGTCGTGATTGCCGTGGAAATTGCAGCCTAGATCGTCTGACTGCCTGTTTTGAATTCTTGGCAGATGGAAGGCCGTTATCGTAAGATTCCTGGCTAGTAGCCATTTCCAGATGGTCTAGTCCTCTTGGGAGAGAGGACAAGAGTGAGCTCCTCCCTGCTTGTTCACTTAATGCGTAGTTGTCGTGTTGTCCATTTGGATAAGGATGCTGGTCGTCATGAGAGCTGGAAGGAAAGATTTCAGAGCCATGTGAACTGCTCTCTGTTTCAGCATGTTAATGTGGTATGTTTGTTCTCTGTCCGACCACACACCTAGAGTCTGCAGAGAACCCATGTGAGCTCCCCATCCCTGGAGATAGGTTTTCGTAATCAGTGTCTGAGTGGGTGGTTCATGGTGAAAAGTGTACCCCCACCATGAAATTGTTCCACTGAGCCCACCATGGGAGAGATTGTTGTACAGTTTGTGATAATCTGAGATTGTCCTTCCAACGGTTGAAAAGCAGGCTCCACTGACCCTCCAGACACTGCTGTAGAGGCCTAATGTGCAACCTTCCCTTTAGTGCAATGAAGATGCAAGAAGCCATGGACCCCAGAAGAGAAGCTATCTGTCTTACAGAAGCATGATGAGACAGTGGAAGTGTGCGACATTTCTGAGTCAAGGATGATCGTCTCTTCTCTGAAGGATACACTTTATCCAGTGTGGCCACTAAGTAGTGTAGTTTTTGGACTGGATAGACTGTTGATTTGTGAAGGTTGATTTGAAGACCCATGCATGAGAGAGTCTGTACACACATGCGAAAATTCTCCTTTGAGATCGAGAGGAGATTTCTATCAGCCATTTGTTGAGGTAAAGACATACCAATATCTTCTGTCTCCTTAAGAAGGCTGCGACCCCCGCCATGCACTTTAAGAATGTTCCTGGGTCTGATTTGAGGGTATTCAGACAAAATATTGAAAAAACAATATCGAGATGCAGAAATATTGAATTTTCAATATCGTGATCCACTAATATTGTGATGCAGTATCATTGAAAAGAATATTGATTTTCTAAGGTAATATTGATGCCAAAAATATCAATGTTGTAAAAATCATTTGCAAAAATATCTATGTTGTTAATAATGATGTTAAAAATATCTATGTCGTTAATATCGTTTACAAATATATTGTTTTTAATATCGTTTTATAACTATTTTCATGTATTTTAGTGTATGTTTTAATTGTATACGTTATAAGTAGTTTCTATAATTATTGTTAATGTTTTTTAACATAGTTTGTAAATTTCTAGCTGTTTTTTTAATTTAATTTAACGGTTTATTGTATTTTTAGTGTCAAAGCGGGTTGTGGGTTTGTATGGGTATAGGGTGGGAAGTAATTTATTTATAATTAATAAAGAATTAATTTTTAATTAGTAATTATTTAATTTAGAATTATGTAAATAATTGTTTTTAAAGTTAAGTTTTAGGTGCGGGCTGAGGGGTTTGTAGGGGTATAGGGTGGGCAGTAAATTATAATGAATTGATAATTAAGTTTATAATAATGACTACTCATTTAATTGATAATTAATTATGTAAATTGTGTAATAATTTTATTTTGTAAGTTATGTTTTAGGTGCGGGTTGTGGGGTTTGTAGGGGTACAGGGTAGGAAGTAAATACATTTTAATTAATAATAAAAATGTTATTTACATTATATTAATGTTAAAATATTTAATATTTAGTCTTTTTAACTATATATATATATTTTATAAAACAATATTGATTATATTTTTTCTATATTAGTATAAAACAATTTTTGGCTGATATTTTTGTACTTACCATTAAATGTACAGAAAATTATATTTTGAGGATCAGTATTTTTGACATGATATTTCTGTATCACGATATTTTTGGTTTCAATATTGTGTCAGTGATCTAATTTGAGGCCAAATGGGAGTACCTTGTACTGAACCTTGTACTGGTAGTGCCGAGACCCCACCTTGAACCGGAGGAATTTAAGATTTTTGTGGAGATCGGGATATGGAAATATTCATCTTGAAGGTTGATCGCACGCATCCAATCCCTTTATTACAACTGCGGATAGATTTGGTGCAAAGCCAGCATTCTGAATTTTTCTAGGCGGATTGACTTGTTTAGTGCTCTGAGATCTAAGATGGGTCTGAACTCTTGCTTTGGTCCTTTCTTTTTTTCTGGAAAGTAATGGTTCCCTTTGATGACACGCAACCTTATCTATTGCCTCTTTTTGCAGCAAGGTGTTCACTTCCGACTGCAAGATGTCTAGCTCGTACTGGGATGTTTTTGCCGGCAGGACCCTTCGGGGAGGGGACTTGAAGCAGGAAGAATAGCCATTCCTCACAATATTCAAGACCCCTCAGTCATTTGTGATAAATTTCCACTCTTCCCAGTGATTGGCAATACTTTCCCCCACCAGAGTGGGGAACAGTAAAGGGAAAGTAACACTTCATTGCTTTGCAGCAGGGTTTGTAGGGGATATAATCTGCTGATGCTGCTGTGCGCCCCTTCCTCTAGATGGTCTACGAGGATGGTAGTGGGATCGGGCCTGCTGCTGGTGCTACGTGCTGCTTCAAGTGAGATGTTTGAACCTCCTGCTGAATGAACCTCCGTTCGTAGGGCCTGTAATGTCTACAGTACTCTTTTTTCTTTTCAAGGCCTACCGCTTTGGTGTGTCCAGCTTGATCTTCATCCTGGACATCTCTTCATCTGCATGAGAACCAAAGAGGGTGTTTCCAGAGAAAGGAAGATTATGCAGTGTTGAGCCTCAGGTGTTAAACATGTGAGGTGTAGCCAGGAAGATCTTCTTGCACATAAACCATGTGCATAACCATCTACAGCCAGATCTGACGCATCTGCGCCTATGATCTGATTAGAAACCAAGCAGCCTTCACTGAGAACCTCTAGGAAATCTTGTCTGTCTTCCTTGGGCATCTTTTCAGTATATCTTGACAGTGAATCCCAAAGGGATCTGTCATATCATGCAAGTAGAGCAGATGCACTAGCCACCTTCATGAAGTATGACGATACCAGGCAGGGCTGTCCTCTTTCCCCTCTAATTTTCATACTAGCACTAGAACCATTAGCAATTGCGCTGCGTAATGGCTTCACCGACCGGGGAATAGTGTTAGGGAATATGACACATCTTTTTTCAGCATATGCAGACGACATCCTATTGTATCTCCGGGACCTCACTGCACCATTGGGCCCAATATACAACATGTTCCGACAATTTGAGCTGATCTCTGGGCTAGCAATAAATGTAGGGAAATCATATGCTTTCTTGTTCACAGACGATGCGGAAACCAGCAGTGTGGCCTTTGGAGACGCTCAGCTGAAGGTGGCCCAGAATACTTTCAAGTATCTTGGCATACAAATATATAGGGAACATGAAGACATGCTAGAGGGAAACCTGCACAAAGCAATCCGGGCCCTGCGGTCCAGCATAGGGTTCTGGACGGCACTGCCACTCTCTGTAATGGGGAGGATCGCCATAGCAAAAATGGTGGTGCTACCGAGGCTCATATACTATTTTACGAACTTACCGCTAAAAGTACCACAGAACACATTTAAATTATTGAACACAATGCAAACTGAACTCATTTGGGGAAATGGCCGGCGACGCATAAGTCTAAAGAAGCTACAAGTAAGCACAAGAATGGGAGGCCTGGGTGTCCAGGATTTGAGAGCATACTATTATGCTAGCCAATTACAATGGCTATCATACTGGACGGTGGGACGTAACCTGCAGGAGATAGGACTCACAATGGCAGACATAGATAGAGGCGTGCTACATAAGCTATTATTACCGGGTAGTAGACCACTGGGCGACCTTCCCCCATTGTGGGCCACGGCGCTTTGCTGCTGGAAGGCAGCGATACACTACACACGGGCCCCCCCCCACAGCATACGCAGGAAACATTCCCTTATTGGGGACTCCCCTACCAGGAGGCACGCTTACGAAAGGCAGGTTGAAGCCCTGGTTGGATGCAGGAGTTAGCACGATGGCAGATCTTTTTGGCGATGGCACATTATTAGATCATGACACCTTCGTAGATGAAACTGGGGCCCCGGCACATTTATATATAATACACGCTGCATTGCTCAGATACATTAGGACACACTGGGCCCCGCAAAGACAGGAACCCATAACCAATGAGCTAGTTAGGACGATATATTATATGGGGAGAGGTAGACACCTTATCCGATGGATCTACACCGGTATTAGCGCACATACGGCAGCCGACCTTACTACACTGAGGGATGCATGGGAGAGGGACATAGGTAGAGCCATCGCGGAAAGAGAATGGAAGCGGATACTGGAACACCCACGGAAGACATCAAGGAACGCAAAGTTAAAATTCATACAGACAATGATAGTGCATCGTGCTTATCTTACCCCACACAAATTAAATCGAATGTTCCCGCATAACCCACACTACTGCCCGTGATGTCTATTAGAGAGAGCGTGCCTATTGCATATGTTGTGGACCTGCCCCAAAGTGCGGGGATACTGGGACACTGTCCGACAGAGGATAGGGGAGGCGACAAACCGGGAAATACAGAATACACTGGAGGAATGCATCCTGGGGCTCCACAAACAAGCCTCAAGGCATAAAGTGCAATACCGCTTTATAGATTTAGCGCTCATTCTAGCTAAGCGTAATATAACTATGCGCTGGAAATCGCGGAGACCCCCAGACATACTGACATGGCATTCTGAAATGGGGCGCTGCAGAGAGCGCGGCATTACGTACAGAAGAACTTAAGGGGCTGCGAAAAATACCAATAGCGATGGAATGGGATATGATGATGGAAGCGATAAAATCGGTAGGCGAAGCCTAAGACCCTACACAGAATACATCACTGACCACAAAGAAGGGCGCCAGATGATTTTTGTTGATAGTACATGGGAAAGGTGTTGTATAATATATCTACGCAGAATGGGTTGAGTATACAATCGAAAATGCAAAACGCACAGGGTACAGACACAAAAGTGAGACGGGGATGGAATGGGTGGGGGGGAGTTGGGGATTGTTTCAAAGGCATAAACACTGCAAAGACATTACTAATAACGGGGGTGGATACCCCGGCATGACTTGGAACACTTATCCTAGGGTACAAAAGAATGTATCTATGTAGCGACGGAAGTGTATTATATACGAACCAAGGTGCAATATGTAAAGAATAAGGATGCTACAAACGTTTAATATGGTGTTATTTGTATTGCGAAACCCTGAAAATCAATAAAAAATGTTTAAAAAAAATAAAAAATGAAGTATGACGATGTTCAGCACACTTTCTTTCCCAGTGCAACCATCTGTTTGCTTTCCTTGTCCGGTGTTACCAAGGATGAAGAAGATGCAGCAGAATGTGTTTTACGTGCAGCTGCCTCAATAACAGAATCTGGAGGGGGGTCAGCCCTGAGAAACAATGGGTCCTGATCTGGAGCTTTATACTTCAGAATCTGCATCAGTGTGGGCCTTAGGGTTGCTGGCATTAGGAACAGCTGCACTGCAAGTTCAATAAGACCATGTGAAAGAAAAGAGAGTGGACGTGATGCTGGTCTGTGATGCGAGGTTTCGAAGATCACAGAAGATGTTATAGGTTGCGTTGGGATGTCTATGTTTAGTTTTGTCACACCCCTGATTAGGGCCTCATTGAATGTCAAAAGGTCCCCCACCAGTGAAACTTTTACAGGTGGTGTGTCAGAAAGAGTAGGCGAGTAGTCTCTAACTGATGATCTGGAAGTGGTAGAGCAAGATGGTGTCCTGTGTCTGTGCCTGGTAGAATCCGTCCGAGTTCTTGATCTTGCAGACCTGGATCTGAGATCCAGAAGGGTGTCGCCGAGGGCTTCTGGACCTTGGCCGTGGTGGAGGCACACTTTCATGGAGGAACTGATACAGTACTTGGTGAGAACCTTGGTGGAGTTGTTCTCTTGGGAGACGGGGTGCGATGCCTGGATGGAGAATATGCCTGAGAATATTCAGAGTCAGATGTCACAGGCAGCATTGTTCTCTTCAGGCTTTCCAGGCAACTTGGCGAGATGGACCTTGAACTAGACCTTGAGGGTGCTCTGGGTGCATATATGGTCACTCCAACAAAGTGCGCCCCTGCAGGTGACATTTGAGGTAGTTATGTCACATCTTTGTGTGGCGATGTAGACTGTTTCTCTTTTAACGTCGTGTCTGTAGGCCTTATCATTGTCGACTGAGTTGACAACATTAGCTTGTGCTGCCCAGGCTGTCTCGACAACGTGACATGTCTCGACGTCGAGTGGTGCTTAGATGTCGATGTATGTTGCATTGCCGACGTGGACCTTGACGGTTAACGTTTCAAAGAGTGTCTTGACATCGATGAGTGATGCCTTCCTGACGTCGATGCGGGTTTCGAGGTTGATGCATGTTGAATTGCGACGTTGACCTCGGCAGCGAAGGTTTCGAGGAGTCTCTCAACGTCAATGAGTGATGTCTCCCTGACGGCGATGCGTGTCTCAACGTTGAGTGCCTGGTGTGCTCCAATGTCAAGTGGTGTACCGGCCTCACTTTTAACGGCGTTTGACGTTGACGGGGAACAGATAGGTATTTTTCTTTGATATCCTACCTCTCAAAGTCGAACTGGATCTGTTTTTTTTGCTGTTTTTCTATAGATCTGCCTCTCTGATATTGCTTTGGATGAGAGGTGGGCTCTTTGGAGGAAGTTAGATGTTTCCCAAGTCCTCTTATGGATAATCCTCTCTCCTGGAGTCCATGGAGTCTTATCTTCTCTCTGTCCTTCAGGGTACGCCTTGATAACTTTCGACAGTGAGGACAGGAGTTAGGTGGGTGTGACTCCAGCAGGCAGACAATGCTGAATGCATGAGGGTCAGTCTGGGCCTTCTTCTTCCCACTGGATGGCACGTCATGTGAAGGCATTTGTGACGGAATAAAAAATATTTTCTGTCAGACAAAAAGGCTGTCAGTATAGCAGATACTAGCAACTATCAAGAGTCAATGGTTTGGAACCATTTGGAAAAGATTTTTCTGACTAGTTTAGTGAAAGAAGGAGAGCTCAGTGCTCAAAAAAGGACATTATGGGATATAGGGGGTACTGTGAGGTTCTTAAATGCACAGTGCCAATTTTTCTTATGTGTACTCTTTCAATTCAGCCTATTGGTTAACAATGCCTCACATTTCCTTTACTTTTTGCTTTTAAATGAAGGTTTTGGAGAAGGCTTCCGATACTCAGCTGTTTTCTTTACATGAATTGAATTTTTGCTATGGAAAAGTAAATGTAATCTGGTAATTTTGTACCCTTTCTATAGGATATATATATCTCTTTAATAAAGCTCAGGTGAGTATAGCATCAACAAGCAGTGCATGCTGGTATTCGCAGTTTCATAAATCAATATAACGTTTCAACTCACGAAGCTGCAGACCCGCCCTAATTTTTCCATGGTGAGGAGTGCGCTTGTTTTGGGACAAACTGTGAACTTTAATAAATACGGCCGTCCAGCCGGTAAGCGCACCACTGCCTGTTATTCAAGGCGGGTCTGCAGCTTCGTGAGTTTGAGGCCAGCCAGATCACCATGAGCCATGATTTGCATTTCAATTCAGCAGTGTTTTGTTTCAACCTTATCAAGGGTAATGACTATAAATTCATATATGACAGCAGCATTGAAACGTTATATTGATTTATGAAACTGCGAATACCAGCATGCACTGCTTGTTGATGCTATACTCACCTGAGCTTTATTAAAGAGATTTAAGCAGTGCTGGCAGTCTCGTGAGATGTGTAATGAATACTGCTGGCCCGTGACCAAGGAAATGGATTCTGAAACGCATTGGGCTGTATATTGTAACGAAAGAAACTTGCAGTCTTGGAGTGCTTGGCCTAATTTTTCCATGGTGAGGAGTGCGCTTGTTTTGGGACAAACTGTGAACTTTAATAAATACGGCCGTCCAGCCGGTAAGCGCACCACTGCCTGTTATTCAAGGCGGGTCTGCAGCTTCGTGAGTTTGAGGCCAGCCAGGTCACCATGAGCCATGATTTGCATTTCAATTCAGCAGTGTTTTGTTGCAACCTTATCAAGGGTAATGACTATAAATTCATATATGACAGCAGCATTGAAACGTTATATTGATTTATGAAACTGCGAATACCAGCATGCACTGCTTGTTGATGCTATACTCACCTGAGCTTTATTAAAGAGATTTAAGCAGTGCTGGCAGTCTCGTGAGATGTGTAATGAATGCTGCTGGCCCGTGACCAAGGAAATGGATTCCGAAACGCGTTGGGCTGTATATTGTAACGAAAGAAACTTGCAGTCTTGGAGTGCTCTGAGTAATTTTTCCATGGTTAGGAGTGCGCTTTTGTTTTGGGACAAACTGTGAGAATATATATATATATATATATATATATATATATATATATATATATATATATATATATATATATATATATATATATATATATATATATATATATATATATATATATATATATATATATATATATATATATATATATATATATATATATATATATATATATATATATATTCTCACAGTATATATATATATATATATATATATATATATATATATATATATATATATATATATATATATATATATACATTATAAGCTTGCCTGATAACTGATGTACAGATTCCAAACAGAGCTTCACTTCATTCAGCTTCCAATTGATACAATTTCTACACTTTCAACCTCACTTAAGCCATCTTGGACTGCCTGAATTAATCTTCGGGATCTTCATTTACACACAGATAAATCTGCATGTTATCAGCATAGAAGTGGTTGCATTAGGTCCTTCGCTTATATCAACTAGAACAGTGTGTGATGATTATGTTAAAGAGAAGTGGAGACATTTGAGGGTTCCCAGATTCCACAGAAACCTTTGTTGTAAGACAACGAAAGAGTCTGGAATACTGAACGCTTGCTGAAAGAAAAAATGGAACCATCTGTGTTCACTGGTAGAGATGGACACCATGACTCAAAAACAGGCAATGGCAAATGCTGCTGACAGATCTAGAAGATCTAGCAGAGAAAGCAATCCTTCATCCACAGGAGATAGGAGAGAGTAAAGCAAAGAAACCATCATCGTTTTGGTTCCATGTTTGGGTCTAAAACCTAATAACTGTATACAACAACACATCCTAAATTTAGACCTGAGAAAAAAATAGTTTTGGGCAAGAGAGTACAAAAAAAACTGCTCACTCCCCTGTGGCACAGTGGACTAGCTAAGAAATACAGTTAAAAACCTTTTTGAAAAACAGCCATCAAAGGTGAAGGAGTGCAGATATGTTGTGTCCTCAAACCGTGATGTGACTCACTAGTGTTACTACAAACTCTCCAGTACATCGTGATTCTAACACATAATCTAGATGTATTCATCTATCTGTGTTTACTGCAAGCTAAAGAAAATATACCTCCTTCTCTTGATGACATAGGTGCAGTGTCCTGCAGTGGGTGGGATAATGGTCTCTTTGTATGTTCGCTTTGCTTCCAGTTGTGAATTTATTGGTCAAAGATGCTTGATGCAAATTCTAAAGTCTATTAATATTATCATATGTTTTCGGGGTTTGATCACCAAGATTGTCGATGTCTAAACCTAAGTAAATGGCTGCTTAACCCTTTGGATGTTGTGTTGAATTTCAACATTCCATTCAGACATCTACATCCACACGTGTTTCGTGGTTAACAGTGCCAAAAGCTTTTGAGGCTTTGAGTATCCAAATTTGAGCCTTCGTCCTTGACCCCAAAGATAATGAACGTGTTCTTCGTCTTTATTTCTCCTCCTTGTGTCTTGATTGACTGTGGGATAAGAACAGTGCTCCATGGGGGGTTCTATGGACTTGCCTGTCCTGGGGATGTTACTACACACCATTAGCAAACGTTTGCATGTTTTGGGGAAATTTCCCCTGAAATTGAAAGCCCCCTTTTAGAAGTCTGCAACAACTCAGGTTATTGGAAAGTTCTGCCTTTGGATGCGTCATTGTCCTTATACTCTAAGTAGTTGGCATGCATGCCACCCAGCTAGATTCCAAGATGTGCGCAGCCCAGGTGTTTTTCTCTATGTAGGTATAGACTTTTAGCTCTAAATCTTCCATGCGCACTTCACAAGATGTTATCAAGTTCCCTGCACCAACACCCATTCACATAGGGGTTTTTGTCCATCCGTCGAAATAAGTGGTTGCTCCTCAGGCAAAACTTTAACAGAACATTTCAATCACCGACACTAACAAACACACGCACACGGGCCCTTGAAACACTCAAAAAGTACAAAGATGTAAACAGTCTAATTTTGCTTTGTACCTTAACTCAATCCTCAAAAAAAGAAGAACCTGTGAAGTTATTTCCTCCTTTCTGGACGCTTTGATTTTGTTGCATTCTTCTCAACCAAGCCTGACTGATAAACAGGCATTCTGAAAATGGCACCAACATAGTGGAATTGTGGAGAGTCTACCAAGAAGAACAACGAAATACAAACACCTGTAGCTGACATTGATTTTCTTCAACATTTAGAGAAAAAAATACAGAGGATTAATTACTAGAGAATACAGTTTTATGCACAGGTGGATCGAACAGAATCAAGCTACTAAAACCGTGTTGCATTACTCAAACACGCCAAATGTGCCACATGGAAAATGGTCGAAAAAGGTTCTTCTAAGGCCACTACAACGCACGCTAGAATGTTGGCCAGCCATGAATACGTGCACCAGGTCAAAAGACGATGTTTATCCTCTGCATCAATCCTGGTGAAGGAACAGGACAAGAAACTCGTAAGCAGGGTGGCAATTTACTGAAATGCCCGGAAGCTGGTTCAGTTTGTTTCTCGGCTGCCTACACTTCGAAATAAATTAGTTCCCCGGGATTCTCTGAGATAGGAAAAACTAAAGTGTTGCTTCTTTCTTCTTCCTGAACATTTCTGCCACCTCCAAGAAACACAACGGTTCCAATGTATTATTGATCATCGGCGATTTTCAGAGACGAAACAAGTCCTGGTCGTTCGACCTCATAGAAGCAAAGAAAAGCAAACATGTGGACGAGAACTAGAACATTCCAGACTCCCTCTTTCTAAGCCTGAAACTGCCGTTCAACCGCACACTACACTTAAATGTAGGAGCCTGTGAGGAATTATGCAGAAACATTTTGAGGCTTCACTAATAAAACATGCACTGAAAAACTCAAACAAAAGCACACGAGAAGGAAAAAGGAGATGTGAAAAAAACTTAAAAGGGGAAATGGACGCTAAAAAGTGAAGAAACAAACTGAAGAATAAGTTGAGGTTATACACAATCACAATGAACTAAAAATGGCTGATGTACTTGCTAAGGTTGGAGTTATATAACATTGTGACGTTTGCTGTCACGCAAGTTCTCTGGTATTTTTCGTACTATGTAAAGTTCCCAATAAAAATATTAGACCTAAAAAGTTTTGTAAAAGTTTCAACAGTTTAAAGTGTGTTACATGAATTGTTCTGGAACCCTTCCAACAGTAAAGAGATGATTCTAATGCCCTGGTACTCAAAGTACGGCCCGGGCCGCATGTGGCCCTCCGGACCTTCACATGCAGCCCCCAACTGAATGACTGAACAGGGCTGAGGTTTACTTCAGAACGCATTACACATTCACAAACTTGTTAAATAAACAAGAAAGTGTTTATTTACCTGCTAACTGAATTAAAAAAAAATAGGCAAATAAAGTGCCCTGTGAAAGTTAATTTAGGAACACATTCATTTTTTAATACAACGTGCAGCAAATTTGTAAAAATATCATAAAGCCTCTTCAAAATTTAAAAAGTGTATTTCATTAACATGCAGAAGCGTTACACCTTAGTACATCAGAATAGATAAGTGCATTCAGAAGTATTTTATTTAAAACTGATCGTTTTAAAAAATGTGTAGAAATTATCATGCCTCCTCACACCCTGACAACAATGCCAATTGTGAACTAAGAGACAAGTCAGTTTCCATGTGGAACCTTCTGGGTGGTCAGGTTTGCTATTATACATGTACAACATTATAGTTTATTAAAGCAAAAACAATGGGTTTGTACGGCATATATCCTGAACTCCTGTATTTCAAGGTGCTTTTATAAGTCATAATGAAGAAAAAAAGGAGGCCGAGTGAAATTAGGCAACTGCCTAGGATCAAACATTTGGGTCAAGTGGGGAAGCTGGGATTGATCCTAGGTTTTCCGGTTTCACGTTATGCAATTCTATATCATTTCACTTCAATAATCAAGTTACTTCCTTTTTACACTTGCCTTTCTTAAGGTAGCGATAGCAAGCAAAGAAGGCTTACCTCAGGGTGCTGTAGAGATATAGCGATTCAGAATCAGCATAACACCGTACTGTCAAATCTATGACTTTTCTAGAGACTAGGGGCTTAATTTAGAGGGCAGTATCGAAATAAACCCTCAAAATAACTCCATGACTCACTGACCACACCATGTATGTGATTCGCTTCTCGTAAGCACACCTCAATCCCCCTACAAAGCCACACTCCCACTGTGTTCTCATTAATGCTGCCCTCGATCACACAACAGAACATGGTTTGTGGCCCCTGGGGAAATGTTTGCGAGTACCCATGTTCTAATGGTTTTAAATAGGAGGAATAGCCCTCCAAGAGTGCTACACCAAAACCTTTGTGCTCCTTTCTGCTGGTAATGGAAGCTGCAGAGACATATGCATATGCCAAGCATCGGGGCTTTCAGAGTGATGAACGGCGTGCTCAGCAGCGAGGACCTTCCTATGTGCATTGAATCACTTTCTATAATCGACTGGAAGTGCCACGATCTTCTGCTTGCTCCGCACCAATTATGGTGTGGATGAGGGGTGGAATTTGTCCCCTCTTCTCTCCCTTTTTTGACTTCCAAGGAACATGTACAGAGACATATTGCTTCCCACATGTATCTTTATATAGCTGGGAACTTGAAATCCTCTTGATTATCACTTTAAGATTTGGGCCTTTTTTGATGGATCCCTTCTTGAGGAAGTTACACTACATTTCCAACGATCAAAGATGAATGGATCCCAATAATTCTTCCTCTCAATTGAGTATGGATATTCCTTACTCTTATTGTGCCCTGAAGAAGTCCACATGTATGTGGATGAAACGCGTTGGCTGACTCTTTTGTGATATATATTGATGATGCAACAATCAAAAGAAGAATCTCAACGAATACTGGAATATTATGGATATATCTGGAATTATAATCACATTAGTAGAAGTGGTGCACGGCTACTTACTTTGTTTCTGTTTTCACCTACTCTAGGTTGGCACTCTTTGGGCATAGGGTGCTTGCAGTGTGTACACACATTCTTATTTTCATATTAGATCCAACAAAAACATTTTGTCCTGGGCGATATCAGTTGTATGTGTGGCATCAGTATGATTCACTGCCTGTTGCTTTGTCTTACGTATGCATTGAAGCAAGTGCCTAAAACCATCCTCAGGGCAGAACCAATGGTGAGGCCAAATTTATCCACCCGGATAAAATAAGGCTCAGCACACTGAATTACAGAGAAATTACTGGTCCCAGAAACTCCCATTTGCAGGTAACGGCATCCGCACCTACCTGAAGCCAACGTAGTGAGCCAGCAGGCTGCCCAGCATGATGAGGACACAGTATCCCACCAACATCTTGTTCCTTCGGTGTCGCCGCTCTCTGCTATCTGAAGAATACTCGCTGGAGTGATGTTGATGGAACTGCTGCCAGTACCGCTCATCATCTGTTGGGGTGGAGCTGGAGAGAAAGATAGGCACGTTGATTGCACAAGTATGTCAACGCTACAAGTCTTGATGTCCCTTGCAAGGACAAAACATATATTTTTTATTTAATTATGGTTTTGTATAGCCCAAACCAGACCCAGCAGGGCAGCAGAGCGCTTTGCATGTAATAAAATAATGTACAATATACCACAGGAATGCCAAGACAGTACAACTCTACTAGAGAGAATGTTGAAGCTAGATTCTCTTTCAAGGCCTCAAGCATCCTCTGTCCACTATCCAAGTAGAATGATTCCTTGGGGGCCAGCCAGGTGAACAGTGTTGCGATGAAGAAAGATCCACCGCGAGGCAATGGAGAGTGTATGCCCACCTCTCAAAGTGCCCATAACCACCTGTAGTGTTTATGAGCCCCACCTCAGCACACAACACTTTGCGTTAGTTATGACCGATGTGTTTGCGACACCATGACTCCCCAAGAACCCTATAATAAGGCCCTGCCACAGCCCAGGTCACAGCCCTGTAGGTGCCTCTGTACAAAGCACTCCATGGGCTGCACCTAGGGGCACAGTATGGTGCTCTTCACAGGGACATAGGCCTCTCCCAAGGCTCAAGCAGGGAATACCCTTACATCCACGAGAATCAATTACAGGGACAGCCACCAAGCTACGCCTTTGTGCCTCACCTGGCCTTACAGGGCTATTCTGCACAGTTCTGCTAATGAACGTTAATCCTGTCCTGCAGTGTGCCAGGCAACTATGCCACTACGCCTCCATCTAAGCCTGCTCTGCCCTTCTACTAATGCCCTATCAATCTCCCCCATCACTCTAAAGACTGGTGAAACTGATGCCAATTCGATCTCCCTTCAATTTTGAAATCAGTAAATTGAGTACTGTGAGTTGAGAAATAGCAACACGACCCATTTGAACGCTTAGAAACTGTAAACGTGCGGTATGAATTGACATGAAAGTAAGTTATTATTATGAATTATCGACCTCTTTAAGCTAGCTTACACAAGACCCACTTTAAAATCACTTTCCAGAGCCATTAGCACGCAGCAGCACAGCTGTCCCCCTTGCCTTCTGAGATGTTGCTGGCACAGACCCAGGCGCACACAATGCCCAGCCAGAATTTATATCGTGCCAAGTGCTTGTTAGAAGCGCTATACAACGGACGCTGGGACCAACTCTTCTCACATGCAATAGTTTAGCAATATTTTTACTCCCATTTGAACATCACACACAACCTTGTTTACGTTGCTAATGTCCCCTCTGCCTGCGTTTTTAATGACCTTTGATTGCTAGTCATTATGCGCAGCTCGCCCCCTCCGCCTTGGATCGCAGGCCCATCAGTTTACAGATCCCCAGGCACCCCCGAGTATGAAATTATACAAATATCGAAAAATGCTGCCATCATTAGTGTTTGCCGTGTATATTTTGTTTTCCCTAGAAGTTGTTTTTATTTCCCCACTTGCACCATTTAACATGTTCTCAGCACTTCCATGTTTTCCCCTGGGGCAATCAGCACCGCTGGCACAAGAGCTGACGTTTCAAAGTAGGAAAGAAGGAGCAAAAAATAAATAAATAAATAGGGCACGGTCAGGTCCTCACATGCAGAGAGGGGACCCTGGGAATCTATACCTGATGAATGAGTGAGGCCGAGGGACGAAAAGATATATAAAGATGCCCAGAGCTTGGTCATTCATGATGAACTAACCAGGGCATCAATCATTAAATCACCCTTAGTGGGTGTATCTGCCCCAGGGTTATGTGATAGTGGGAGAAAATAAAAGGGATGTCATAAAGTTGTACCCTTAATTTGGTACTGGAGTTCTTGGTGACCATGTTCAGAAAACATGCCATGGAACATACCCCTATTTATGTGGATTAAGGCTATGGTTGAGGAGATCTAAAAAGGAGATATCACAAACCTCAGGTGGTGAAACCACAACTAAAATTAAAGGATTTACAAACCAGACGAGGAGGAAACATGGAACAAAAGAAAATAAATCACAAAGTCGAGGAGAAATCCAGACCTACTACAGAAAATAATCAGTCACCAACCAAAGGAGGTAGGAACCACAAACCAGAAAAGAAGGAATCACACACCAAAGAAGTAATACAAATGCAGATGAAGAACAATGACACACTAGAAAAAGAACCACGAACAATAGGGAAGCAAGCAAACACATTCCAAAGATGACGGAATCACGAACCAGAAGGGCAAAAAATCTTATGCCATCAAAGGAATCACAAACCAAAGTAGCACAATTAATAGCCAGTTTAGAAGTTACACAAAGCCGATGAAGTATTCAGATCAATAAGAGAAAAACACAAATCAAATAAAAGCACAAAAGACAGAAGAAACCAGAAGAAACGCAACGCAGGAACACGACAAAGGCATTCCAAGCCCCAAAGAGAAGGAATGGCTGTGTCTGGGATCCACATGTTGCAGATGTGAACAGATGACGAAGGGAGCTTTTTGAATGATTTCAGAGAAGAGAGGGTGGCTTCAGGACATGGAAGAGCAGACAGAAGAAAAGTGGAAAAACACTGGTGCTTTAAGAAGCCTTGTACACAAGCTGACTTCACAGACTTGGACAAAGGTGCCGCAATCACAGATTCTGCTGAGAACTGGCATATTATTACATGCAAAAGCCACACAAAACAAATATACAAGAGCGCAAATTAAAACTCGAGAAAGTTTTGTTTCGGCATGATCTAAGGCCGCAGTGAGGAGGCTATGTGCTGTCATCTGGACACAATGTATGCCAAGAGCCCGAGCTGGTGCCTTCCATGCTGACAGCCGAGGCAAGGTCCAGCCTTCTTCCCAGAAACATTAACGAGGTGGCATTATTCATCCGCAGGGCCACACAAAAATCCTTAGTAATGATCTAGGCTTGAAGGCATTAAGCTTAGAGTCTAAGCACTTCCTGGTTTGGAGAACTGAGGAACGCAAATCACAAACAGGGCTGATTTTCAAATAAAGAAGTCATTGAGCTCCGTTGGACATTTCAAACTCTGCAGGGTCATCCCCAAACATTCTGACTTCACCGATCTTATTTTTGCTGAATTCGTTTTTGTTAGCCTTAGGACTCTGTGCACTTTACCACTGCTAGCCAGTGCTAAAGTGCTTGAGCTCACTCCTTAAAATATAGTAAAACTGGCATACTGCTGATTGGCATATTTAATTTACTTATAAGCCTCTAGTAAAGATGTATACCATATACCCAGGGCTGGTAAATTAAATAGTACTAGTGGGCCTGCAGCATGTATTGTGGCACCCACTTAAGTAGACCCAGGCCTGCCATTGCAGCCTGTATGCAGTTTTTTAACTGCCAATTCAACTTGGCAAAATAATCTACACGAAAAGCCTAAAATTCAACAGATTTGTTGATCACTACTGTGAGGACTACTTCTCCCATAGGATAACATTGGGTTACCTCATTACATTTAATAAGTGCTAACTTTTGGTTGGGAGCTCGCACAAAAAAAATATGTTTGGTGTCTGAGGAATTGTAATTTAAAATCCTCTATAATGGTAAAGACAGATTTTGAATCACAATTCAGAAAATGCCACTTTTAGAAAGTTGCCCTTTTCTTGTCCTAATCATTTGGTGCCTGCAGCCTGTTCCTGGTTCACATAACTAGGTGTAGTCGGCAGTTGGCCTTTGTGTATTACTCACAGACAGCCACACAATAGAGGGGCTAGGTGTTGCCTGGATGGGCAATCTCAGGCAGGATGGAGGGGAGGAGCTGTGCACAGCCCCACTTGCACTTCAAAATACTGTGTATCAGCTCACACACAAAGAACTTCACACTAGCCTACCGTGCCTGCAGTCAGACTGGGACCAGGGCAGGGAGGCAGAACATTCCAGACACTTCTGTGGTGGGGGGGGGGGGGCTCCAGAAGTTTCTCCCACTTCAAAGGGGACCAGATATAACAATAGGACCCTCAGACCTACTCTGCCATGACCTTCAGGATCTGTGGAAGGGCTCTCAGAGGACTGGCTGTGGCCTTCTGTGTACTTCAGAGAACTGCCTTGCTGCACCAAGAAGGACTGCCCTGCTACCTGAAGCCTGTTCTTTGCCCTTAGAAGACTGTGCTGCTTCTTGAGCTCTGTTTTCCCACTTTAACCTAGGAGTTCTAGTGTGACTCCAAGAGCTAGTTGGCTAGCCTCCTGATCAGAGCCTCAGGGACAGAAAAGACTCCTACTATCTTGAAAACACACCTGGGCCCAGCCTGAGTGAGTTCTGAACCTCCAAGTGGTGCCCCTTCAGTGTTGGACCTTTGGAAATCAAGATAAAGGTGCCCAGATAACCAAGATCCAATACTTGGGTCTTAGAAAATGTTCGACCAAAATGTGCTCTGAGAACGGAGAGGAAACTGGGACATTTCTGCTCACCGATCCACCCAAGGCACATCGCCGGTCAGCCTGAATTTGCGGTAGCTCCCGCTACGCTCTTCTACGCAGCAGCAAATCCTGTTCAGCGGCTCCTCACAGAAGGGTTATCCGGCCTCTTGGAGCCCTAGTTGGCTACAGCCTGTACTTCATCTGCTGGAGAGTTTCAATTTCTGAAAAAGAGACCAAGTCTGAATGTAGAAATCTTCGCCACAACTTCCTCCACCGCCAGCTGCCTTGCCCCACTGAACTCTTACCTTTTCAGACATTTTTCTTCAAATTTTTTCCAAGTCCAAAGGTAAGCGGTGAACCGGCACAATCCAAATTTTGTATCTGGACTGTGCTCCATTGCAGTCGGCCATAACTTTCAACTTTGTCCCGGGCTTGCGAGACAAGATCACTAGATGTCTGTAGTCGGTGCTTTGATCCTTTAGGTACTATTTTTCACGTGAAACTTTAAAAATTCTTAATTCCAGTTCTACTGATTGGATTTTTGTCGCTTTGGTGTCAAATAGTTTATTAAAATGTACTCCATTTTTTTTAATTGTGTGGGATTTTTCTGTCGTCTTGTGTACACTTACTGTTTGAGTGCTGCATACATACTTTACAAATTGCCTCCAAGTTAAGCCTGGCTGCTTTTATGCCAAGCTACCACAGGGTTAAGCACAGGTTAATTTAGTGACTTTTTATGAATCACCCTGACAAGGATTGTGGCTGTTGCTTGTGTACGGGTTCATCCCCCTCAACCAACAATCCAATTTCTTACACAATCAGCGCAGTGTTGCTCCGAGTACATACTGGACTTATAACATGACTGAACATCGTATCCACACCTTCCACCAGAATGGCTGCTCCCTGTAGTAGTGTGGCAAAGATGTCATGGTGCCTAATGTAAGCAAGGGAAATGTCTCCAGTCCCCTCCAATCCTATAATCTGATTTGGCAGTAAAAACAATTGTGGTGCAGTGGGCACCTGCTGCACCATTGATAGCTACACTCTTTGCACCCTGCAGTATGTAAATGGCTGCCCAATATACCCCTCGACGTCCACAAAAACCATGTGTTCCTTGAAACAATGAGAACAGATGTGTTTTTTGTGTTTAGCAAGCAAACAATGACTGGCCCTGTATTCAAGGCACCCAAAAGACAGGATGCATCCTGTGGCAGTGACTCCCGCAGATGCAGCTTGGAACACAAGGATTACCCATGAGTCCAAGCCACCTATGAGACTGGATGCATCCTGTAGCTGTGACTCTCACAGGTGCAACGTGGCAGACAAGGACTAGCCATACGTCCCCTGCATCCATGAACTCGATGCATTCAATTGCTTGAACTGCCTCAGGTGCAACTTGGCAAACAAGGACTAGCTATCAGTCCCCTGCATCCATAAGGCTCGATGCATTATATGGCCAGGACTACCTCAGGTGCAGCTTGGCCTACAAGGACTAGCCGTGAGTCCAAGGCACCCAGGAGACTGGATGAATCCTGTAGCCATGACTCTCACAGGTGCAGCTTGGCTCACGACAACTAGCCATGGGTACAAAGCACCCATGAGACTGGATGGCATAACTCTTAAAGGTGCAGCTTGGCACTCAAGGACTAGCCATCAGCCCCTTGCATCCATGAGGCTTGTGTATTCTATGGCTGGGAGTGCCTCAAGTGCAGCTTAGCCCTCAAGGTCTAGCCATGGGTGCGAGTCACCCATGAGGCTGGATGTATCCTGGAGCCGTAACTCTCACGGGTGGAGCTTGGCACAAGGCCTAGCCATCAGTCTCCTGCATCCATGAGGCTAAGTGCATTTTATGGCTGAGACTGTCACAGGTGCAGCTTGGCCCACTCCGACTAGCAATGGATACAAGACGCCCACGAGACTGGATGAATCCTGTAGCCATAACTCTCACAGGTGCAGCTTGGCACTCAAGGACTAGCCATCAGTGGCCTGAATCCATAAGACTCGATGCATTTATATGGCCAGGACTGCTTCAGGTGCAGATTAGCCATCAAGGAATAGCTATGAGTCCCGCTGTCTGACACAGTTTGGCTAACTCTGTGCCACCAAAGGATTAAAGTATAATGTGTCGTTGATGTGAACTCATTACTCTTAGTGCCCAGGCCCTTTCTCATTATCATCCTTGCCCCTAGTGGCGGGACTGGAAGCTACTTTGATATCTTTTTAAAATTCAAAACTATCTCTCCGGTACCCTGAATACATGCATAGGTCAAGTAGGGTATCCTCCCTTCCCTTCACTGCACGCAATCACAACCAGCTTTGTCCTTTTTTGAGAGAGGCGCCCAAGCTGTGTGATTTCTGACTGATGGCAGAGGTACCGTTATTATATTCTCACATCCCGGCTCTTTGCCATTCCTAACTTGTAGGTCAATTTCACGTTGGCTGCGAATGTGAAAGGGACAAGGAAAATTGCAGTATTGGGGGAATGTAGGCCTAGCCTAGCTAACCACCTGGGCAAATATTTTCTTCACTATGCGAAAAGCCTCTTAGAGCATATTGTCAGCAATATGTCCCAGCAAATGTCTCCCGCAGGCACATGTCTAGGAAGGTCACACACACTGAATGAACCCTCACCCTGACACAAGATGGAGATGATCTGCAGTGTAGAGATAGGTGATCAATGATGTTCTTCACCTAGACATGGTGGCTGCTCTGCCAACATGTCTTTGCTCACTTTGCCACTGGATTCAAGCAAGCCTGGCTGAAGACGGCTGAAATGCCAGAAACCGGTCCTAGGAAGCTTGCTTCCGGTCCAGGGAAGACATGGCTTGGCAGTTCGGGCTGGACTGTTCCCATGAGGCACAGGGTCAGACTGATTTGCATATGGCCATGTCTGAACTGGGGTGGCAGAGTGGGCTAAAGAACGGTGATGGATTAAACCCAGATCAGTTGACTGGGGGTGAGTGCTTGCAATGTTCAACACTCCGTCCATCATTTCCTTTGGTTTTTGCTTTGTTCGCCATAAGTTGGCAGGGTATGCTCAGACGTGAGTCCCGTGCTCACTTTGCCACTGGATTCAAGCAAGCCTGGCTGAAGACGGCTGAAATGCCAGAAACCGGTCCTAGGAAGCTTGTTTCCGGTCCAGGGAAGACATGGCTTGGCAGTTCGGGCTGGACTGTTCCCATGAGGCACAGGGTCAGACTGATTTGCATATGGCCATGTCTGAACTGGGGTGGCAGAGTGGGCTAAAGAACGGTGATGGATTAAACCCAGATCAGTTGACTGGGGGTGAGTGCTTGCAATGTTCAACACTCCGTCCATCATTTCCTTTGGTTTTTGCTTTGTTCGCCATAAGTTGGCAGGGTATGCTCAGACGTGAGTCCCGTGCTCACTTTGCCACTGGATTCAAGCAAGCCTGGCTGAAGACGGCTGAAATGCCAGAAACCGGTCCTAGGAAGCTTGTTTCCGGTCCAGGGAAGACATGGCTTGGCAGTTCAAGCTGGACTGTTCCCATGAGGCACAGGGTCAGACTGATTTGCATATGGCCATGTCTGAACTGGGGTGGCAGAGTGGGCTTAAGAACGGTGATGGATTAAACCCAGATCAGATGACTGGGGGTGAGTGCTTGCAATGTTCAACACTCCGTCCATCATTTCCTTTGGTTTTTGCTTTCCTCCAAAGGTCACATAAAGCAATTTGGAGAATGAAGTTCTTTGGTCGATCCAGAAAAAAAAGCACAACACACATTTTATGTCGAAGTTATGGTCAGTCTTCTCAGGTAAGGAGGCAGGCGACTGCAGAAAGAAGGCCAAGGTTTTTGAAGGCAAATCCTGCAGGAACAGAACATTTAGCTGCGTGATGGCAGAGTGGTGCAATACTTTCCTTCAGTCCAAAGACAAATGATCCTCCTTCTGAAGGAAGGATACATGGTCCATCTGAGGACATGGAGTAGATATAAGAAACAAAGATATCAAGGCCAAGCTAGAAATGCCATTGCAAAGCTGATCATCTGCAGAGCGTCAGAAATTAGATAAATCAGGAGAAAAGCATATTCAAATACACCCATCCAGTCCAACATCATTCAGTTTTTGATGGCAATTAGCCCGCTGTCCATCCAATAAGCAAACCGTTTTCATTAGAGTTTAAATGGTTTGCTAAACCATCAATGGGAGATCGACCCCAGGCTTTCCAGATGAGTTTAAATGGAGTTTCACCTAGGATCTCCTGCTAGTGGGAATGGTGAATATATGTACTTGCTTAAGCTGTCCACTCTGATGTTGTTAACCCAAGCAATGGGCGAGAATAGCAGAAGCATGTCTTGTTGCAGAAACTACTCCTGCAGAGCCACATAATCTGGCAGAGTTGTGGAGATGGCTGCCCCCTGTTTTCTGATGTAGAAGAGGTTTGTGGCATTGTCCTTTGGACCATCAACACTCTGGATTTCTGTACTGGTAAGAAAGTCTTCAATAGCAGGAAAATTGATTTTAGCCCCAATATGTTTAGATGCACGGGTATATTTAGTTTATTACACAAGGCAGCGATGAAGAGTTCACTCCAGTATGATAACCAAGTGGTGATCCAGAGCTGGAGGTGGAAGGAGAACACACCAAGATGCAGCGACCGTGGCCTCACTACTCTAAAGTGGATAAGAGGGAGGGTAGACTAGGCCAAGTTTGACTGCTCATCTATGAACTGGTCCCAGTGCTCCACGAGTTGAAATTGTATGCAGCACATCTGTAGATTGGCATGGTGTATCATGCCGATGTAGTGTAGCTGCCATCCCAGAGACCTAGGGAACTCACACTGTATACTGCCTAACCTTGCAAGTAGTACCCTCACATCTCCATTCAAACGGAGGAGTATGTGGGTGTTGTATGCTTTGATGTAGAAGCTGATATCCAGAGGAACGGGTGACAGACGCAAGGTACTCAACATTTGAATTAACAAGGAGAGAACAGAAAGCGCTGGAGACATGTGAAAACATATTTTATTATGCTATATTACACCGAGTATAAGACGAATGGATATGATTATATGCAGTATATTCTTTAAAAGAAGTGACCGGAAACATATTACATTACTATGCTTGTATGCCATGTGCGCAGATGGAAAGCAGTGGTTTCATTCTGATTTATTTCAAGCTTTACTCTATACTGTGTTCACTTACAACTTTGTTGGTCCCTGGCAGTCTGTAAGCCATGATGTCTCAAGATGTTCACTGCACATTTTGGCAAGTATAACCTCGTTTTCAAACCTGGCAAGAGGAGCAGGGTTTTGTAAGAAGAACAGAGTCTGTGTTTGTGGATATGAATTCTTTCTTTCGAGGTCATTTAAGCACTTCCTCGAAAGAAGAATTCTGGATACTTGCATATTAGATACGTTTCTGCTTAAACTAATTAATTGGTGGATGTCCTTCTCATATTGACTTGCATTAAGTGAAAATGTATATATCCACCAGATCAAAATGTGCTTGTTTTAGTGCATTGCTCCAACTGACCATTTTTTAACGCAAGCATCGGTTAGCTGAAATTACAACTGTCCATCATATTTCTTGCTTTGCTGCCTCCTATTTAGCAATAAACGCTGTTAGGACTTGGGCTTCCATACGTGTTGCGTTTGATTTTGTACAGAACCCAACAACGGGCCATATGAACTCGGTGTCATAGAAGACTATTGAGGCTTCAGGTGCACTATGAAGAACACCGCTACACTCCCTAAGTACAGCAATCTGTAAACAACACCAAGACTGTGTTTCCCAGAAGAAGGCAGGTGGGCTCTGGATGGACGGTAGACTATGAGGGATCTTGGAAAAGGTGGATTTCCTCACAGGACCAGTGGCTGGGGAAGCAGATAGGGTCTACAAACGACCATGGAAACAAGAAGGGGAGTGTGTTAGGGTCACCGACATTCCATGTTCCGGCAGCCACCTGCTTCAAACAAATGGTACCTTTCTGAGGAACAATGTAGTTGGTCTTAAGATGTCGCTGAAGAAACTGGTTAACCGACTGGTGATGGTATGTTACCGCCAATGACGTGGCAAAGACTTGGAAAGAGGAATACTGACACAGCACTCAGAACAAAAAGGAAAACTCCACAATCTTTCTGGTAAGGAGGCCCGCTGCTAACACAAACAGATATATCAGATTATTCCCTGCTGTAGCATGTGCTGCAGACTCCTCCCTCCAGCTGTTGTGGAACAGTAGAGTTTAAATAGGTAAACAGGGTTAATATCCCAACAGCGGCAACCCAACCAAAACAAGCATTGGCATAGCCAATAGGTCTCGCCTTTGGGACCTTATAAGTGCTTAGCCAGAGCTATTGGGTTTGCCAATGTCTTTAAGCTAAGTATAAGTGTTATAAGAATTTTCGTTACTTTATATAAGACATTATGTACAACTGAACGACCCTATTAAAAAAGAACTACCATAAGAAATGTCTTCTAGTTTTTTGTCCTAGAAATGCTGCCAACTCCTTCCTGCTCTAATACTTGTTGGTTATAGCTTTTATTTTTTGTTATGGTGGGGGCATAAACAACGGGAGGGTAGAAGTGGAAGTTGGGAAATAGTACCTGTATTACAACACGAGCAGAAGACGGACATTCGTAGAGAATCAACAGATGGCAGATTTAAAGGGCAAACTGAGGTGGGTTGAGTGATGTGGAGGTGGTGCGGAGTGTTGCTCTGGTGCTGAGTCCTGCTGAGGTGGTGGTGCTGCATTGGTGCTGCGTTGGTGCTGAATTACAACACGACCCATACCGATGCTGTGATCCCCAAGGTGGCCCTTTCTGGACTCTTCCCTCCTCTATCCCTCCTTGCATTATCTCATACCTCTTTTGCTGTTTCAATCCCCCAAAACTGGTCTTTCTGGTCCCTTCCCTCTGGCTCCTCCCCCTCCAGACCCCTTTGCTCATCCTAGGCCTCCTCCTATTGCTAAAGGCAAACAAACAAATACATTTAAAAAACATTCAAAAATAAAATGTCTAAATCCTTCCCTCTTCTATCCCTCCACTATCATTTTCAATCCAAATAACAGACTAACATGTCCACCACTCAAATTAATTTCATATTTCACTATACTAATTCGGCACTAATCCTTTATGGGTTCCGGAGTAGCATGCTACTCGCCGAAAAAGCGCTTCAACACCTCACCAGGGGTAGCAAGCGCTATATAAATGCCAACCTTTTCCCCTCTTCTATCTCTCCACTAACATGGAACTGCGATCGGCAATTTGAGATAACATAGAGCATGGTCTAGTTGTTGGTAAGTCCTTCTTCTCCGTTCGGAAGACACCATGACGTTGCGTTGCATTGCATTTGGGAGAATCACCAATGCGTATGGTTTACATGTTTGTTTGACGATACTGAGGGTGTACACAAAGAGTTCTTTCCCTGTTTCGTAAGCGGTAAGCCTTTAACAACAAAACAGATAGGGATTCTATCGCAAAGCTACCTACGGCGGTTTCGCCGCACATAAACAATAACTCAACTTGTATCTTTTTTTTAATTTAAATTTCTCACAAAATTGGGCGCAGACTGAATGTCTTCACAAAAATGGATGGGAATCAGTTTCCATTATTTTAGTAAATAATCAACTCGTGAATGTTCACCTTTCCATTTAGCGACCTTAGTGCACCTTGTATATTTTGTACACTTTTGTACTCTGATTAAATGCTGTAATGTACAGCATGTGCCTTTACAATAACTGAGCTACAAAACTCCAGGTACAGGTCTGTAACTTGTGTCTCATTGATAGCACTACTGATTTCTGTCTTCTGTTGTCAGTGAGATGAACTTGACTCTAACTGAACACTGGCTTATAACTCATTTTGTTAAGCGGCTGACTGTCAACACTAACATTAACAAAAATAATGTGAACCATAAGTTATTAAGCACAGGAAGCTAAGGATCTATTACGTCTGTGACTGGACCCTAGTCATGTTATTGCTAAGGTTTAACCTAGATCCTGAGGGTGTCTAGGGAAAGATACACGGGTTAAGGGCATTGCCTGATAGGTCCTGCTGAGGCTTGGAAAGGGTTTTGCAAGAAACTCTTCGCCCTTTTTCATGTATTAGAAAATACGCACTTCTAGGCACAGCCCATAGCTACCTGTGGAGCTATATGCCCCAGGGTACATTATATAACTAACTGCTGAGGGATAGCTGCTCCTGGGTACAGACCACAGCTAACTGCTGTGCGATAGTTACTCCAGGGCACAAGCCTCAAACTAGTTAAGACCACAGTGTTTCCCAACATCAGACTCGCAGTCGACCCGAGTTATGAATACCTCACACTAGAAACTCTGACAACTCTTACTGAGTAAGTACATTCTGAGGATAAAACTCTCTTACTTATAAACCAATGCCAAAAAAAGTTCTTACATTTTTACTTATTGCATTATCCCGCATATGAATATTTTCCATAACAAAACATGCGTGTTCCTACACCAGGCTTGTTCCTACACCGATTAACTGAACCCAAGTCTGTGCATGTTTTTCCATCCTATAATTTTTCTAGCACTGGTACTCACTGCATGAAAACACATGAACCCACTCCCAAATTAGCATGAATTACACAACTGGCCTGTGCCTCCACATATTAACCTTAACCCGCGTCTATCCATATCTCCTCTGTCCTATGTTTCTCAACTTTCCTGGCTAGACCTTACTTAACTGTTTTTCCAAGTTTCAATGATCCTGTAAGAATAAGCATATCGCAAAATGTGTAGATCTATAGTACAACATTAACAACACTATGCCCATTTGATAACAAAGTGCACTAGAACAATTAATTATGGCAGAGAACACATACATGAGTGCATGCTGCCCATTTTGTTTTAAAATAAATTGCTCATTTTGGTAAATTTTACAATTTACCAGTTGTCAAACATCTGTCTGCTACGGTTACACCTTAATTGCATTTATATAGTGCTTACGACCCCTGACGGGCGTTGAAGTGCTTTGTGCTGGGCCGTGCGCTTCTTCTGAACCCAAGGTTAGTTGTTAGTCCAATGCAACTGGTTATTGTTAGTTA
The DNA here is from genome assembly GCF_964204655.1 of Triturus cristatus. Classification (NCBI taxonomy): domain Eukaryota; kingdom Metazoa; phylum Chordata; class Amphibia; order Caudata; family Salamandridae; genus Triturus; species Triturus cristatus. The sequence goes on from NC_140592.1 coordinate 748,813,239, forward strand.
CTGCTATTAGTCTTGTGCGCTCAGCAAACCATTCCGTACATTCATTCCAGTTTCTCTGTGATTACATTAATAGGATGTATGTGAGATCATTAGTAGGAGGTTATGAGAGTTCATCCACATGGTTGGTGGGTTCTAGATGTGTTTGAAGAGATTAAGTATTGCTATGTTGCAGGGGTATGACTTTCAACGAAGGAGAGGTTGTGATCTTTCATATGAGTTGTGGGCAGTTTTCAGAAATACAATCATAGAGATCACGGCCAACAATGACTTTGAGGAGGTTGTGCTCAGAGAGAGGAGGCATGCAGAGGTTGGAAGAGAAGAGGAGGGCCACTTAAAAGGGAAGAGGAGTGGCCGCAATCAGAAATTTTCATGCTGGATGTAGAAATATAAAGGTTGACTTTGAGACAGCATGCAATTCAAGAATGCAATACTGTGGAAAGTATCAGTGTGATTTGTATGCAAAGATAGTGATTTATCATGTACTTCTTATAGACTCTAGAATCAGGCGAACAGTCTATCTACTGCATGGCTCCCGCTAGACCACAGCTACAGCAAAGTGCAAGGGTTGCAAAGCATAAAGTAATGGCTGGATGCATATACTAGGAAATATTAGGAGCTTTAGGCTGTGCTTGATGGAAGCAGTAACCTCATGATTGTATCAATGAGAGAAATGATATGGGTAAATAATGCTAACGTTGAAAAGTAGGTACTGCAATTGCTGCAGAGGATGTCTAAAGATGTTTATCCTCAATTGTGGCTCATCGGATTAATCATGAGGCAAATGAGGATCTCTTTGGATGCCCCCGGGGTGCAGCATGGACAACTTCTCATGACAGGGGAAGTGTACTGCCTCTACTACTGATGCTGGAGGGTGGAGATCCAAACACCTAGGCGAGGCATTGTGACTGGGTTCCCTTTAGAAATTAATTGAATGGGAGCAAAACAGGTTATGAGTAAAGCAGCAATTATCAACAAATGCATACATACATATATAAATTATTTGATCACTGGTGGCATCAATTTCAAGGTTGGCCTTCATTTGTCTTATTAGCAAGCACCAATATTATGATATCCCAGGCAGGTGTGGCGCCGCGGCCGGGCGACTGTCTCCGGAATCTGGGGATCACAGTTCGATCCCCGGCGCCGGCGGTAGATTAGCCCAGCACCATGTGACTCTGGGCAATAGCTTGCTTCATCTTCCCGACGGCGCCACCGCCCCTCGTAGCTACACCGCTGCTGCAGTCCACATGCTCAACCCAGGGCACCACCACAACCACTACTGCCGCATTTCATTCCACAGTAGGCCCTTTTGCCTGCACTAACATCCACCTCATCTGTCACCACACACCTATACACACCACTCAAAAATTAACCACATCACACAGAACTCCAGCACCACAACAACTCACATGCATGTACCTCAACACGAGCTCGTTCAGCAAACATGCCAATGAAGTCCAAGACCTCATCGACACCCATGCACCTGACTCCTCTTCCTCACCGAAACCTGGCTTAACACAGCATCATCTCCACAACAAAGGAATTCAAGGACCAGCACTCAAATGGATATCCGCATTCCTCATAGGAAGAACCCAGTGTGTTAAACTCCCACCATTGAACTTGGAGCCCAAGGAACTCATCCCCAGAGTCCTGTAAGGCTCATCACTCAGCCCCACTCTCTTCAACATGTACATGACACTGCTAGACATCATCATCAGGACGCATGGAATAAGAATCATCTTCTACGCAGACGATACACAGCTCATCTTATCTATAACTGCTGAAACCACCACCACCAAAACCAACTTTGCAAACTGCATGACCAGCTTGGCCACCTGGATGCGTGAAACCTGCCTGAAGCTCAACAATGACAAGACGGAAGTAATGATCTTCGGGAACAAGAGTTCACCCTGGGACTCCTCCTGGTGGCCCAACGAACTAGGACTCACTCTAACAGACCATTCCAGAAACGTAGGACTTATCCTGGACAACAATCTCACCATGGCATCACAGATTAAATCTGTCACCTCGTCCTGCTTCCACATCCTACATATGCTGGGGAAGATCTTCAAGTGGCTCCTACTGAACACCAGATGCACCATCACGCAGCCCCTCATCATGATAAGACTGGACTATGGCAACACACTCTACGCATGAATCTCAACCCACCTACTCCGCAAACTCCAAACCACCAAGAATGCCGCCATCGGACTTGTCCTCCACCTCCCTTGCTGCACCCACATCACACTGCACCTCAGAGACACACTAATTCCCCATCCAGAAATGCTGCCAATTGAAACTTCTCACCCACACATTCAAGACAATGCACAACATAGGATACATTTACCTCAACCACTCCCTACACTTTCACCAAACTCACCAGACAAATACACTCAGCATCACTCTCATTCGCACACACACCTGCATCCACAGAAGCAGAACTGGAAGTTGTTTGTTCTCATTCATAGCAGCAAAGACCTGGAACAACCACCCTCAACATATCAGGGTCTCCTCATTGCTTCTTGAGTTCTCAAAGTGGCTGAAGACCTGGCTCTTCAACTAATCGGTAGCCATGTATGACCTGAAGAGACATCCTGAAACTCAGGCACTGTCTCACTCCCACACACCTGCTCAGCACCTGGCTACCCTCAAGGGTGACAAGTTGCGCTCTACAAATCAACATAACATACCATAACTAAAAATACATAACATAACAGGGGCCGATCCAACTTATGAAACAATGCAACTGCACTGCAATATAATAAATCTCAAAGTGTGGGCCTCCAAAACCTCCTGCGTCTACTGGGTGGATGGCTGTGCTTATGGCTAGTCTTCTCCTTTCATTTACTCATAATAATTCAATGAGCAGAATCTGAAGCTCTTTAAATAAGTTCTTAAGCATTACAAGTAGTGTAACACACTAGTATTAAAGCCTGGGTTTGATTATTATTTTTAGAAATGAGATTATTCACACTGGGGAAATTTCCATCGCCAAGCTACTCATCTCCATGGCACACATGTATCCCTAAATATTTAAAAGCCTTTCTCTCCCATCTAATCGCAATAACCTCTTTTCTCGGTTAACTGCGTATGCTCTTGATTTTAGGAGGAAAGGCATGATTTTACTAAGTTAATTTAGAGTCCCTCTATGTCCTAGAATCTAATTAGTGTATTCATGGTAACAGGCAAGCTACCTGCAGGGTCACTATCAAACACTATTGCATCCTCTGCGTAGAGTGATGTATTGTGTTACCTATGCAATAGTTGTATGCACCATTTCTGTCCTCCACGTCTTATTCTGTATGCGAACAGCTCCATTGTCATTGCAAAGAGCAATAGAGGCAGTGTACACAGTGTCTTGTCCCCCTATCCATCGGCCATTGTTCTGTGGTAATTTGAAAAGTGAAAAGCCAGGTTAGTGGCTGGGAGTAAAGTAGTTTTATTCTTTATTTTGTCTTCCCCAAACTCCATCATTTTTGTAATGAAATGCCTCTTTATGCATGATCACCCCCAAAGTTTTGGACAGATGCTGCTGTGTTTTATACTCTGAGAGTGCACTGATGCCTTCTAACCAGATCTCAGTGCCAGGGCATTTGACCCATAAAAGTCTGCTTGACTGGCTACACCCAATTGGTATGAGTTAACTTACTTATAAGTCCCTAGCATATGGTACAAGGGGTACCCACGGCCTGTAAGTGAAAGAGTCACACCGAAGCTGCAGCATATATTGTGCCAGTTTGGAGGCGATAACCTGAAAACATACCGCCCAACTTAATGCCCAAGTCGAATGTAATATAACGATTGTGTCAAAGCAACTTTTAAAAAGTTGCCACTCTGTTGCCCAAGATTTCCAGTGGCTGCACAGAGAGGCAGGCTACAAGACAGCCATCTGCCCTCCTGAGAAGTGTGAATAACTCCCAGGAGTAAGAACAATAGAGGCCTGTTGTTGGAAGCCGTGTCACCTCTCTCTGGCAGGAAACCACACAGAGTGTGTGTCCAAAAGCTGCAAAGGGGAAGTCGTCATTGATGGACAAATGGAAGACAAACACGAGAGGGGCTGCTCTTTTTTTGAGGTAGAAGAAAATAGTGTTATCGGTTCAGAGATAAGTATTTTGTTGTGGGAGTTGGGTTTTTGGGGTTAGACTCAGGGGTCTCCCAGGGTCAATGATACACTCTTGTTTTACCCTCAGCTGCACTAGGACGCCGGGTGCAGAGTGCTGAGGCCCAATGTTATCCAACGGGGGATAGGGGACCTCAGGTTGGTGGCTACATACGAACAGGCCACAAGGTTGTGGGAGCAAAGCTCCTGGACGTAAGCTCAGGGCAAATGGGAGTTCAAGACAGCACCAAAGGTGCACCCTCAGCGGCACTACGGTAGCCGGGTGCAGAGTGCTGTTTTGGTGTCGGACACCCTGTTACTTTCATTGGGATTTCTCCGGTTAGCAAACACACTGCAGGCTCGGGGACATAGGTCTTCTGGATGCGACCACCACGTGGAGAGGTAAGTTAGGAGGCTGTGGGTTGGCTAGACACCGTCGGTTGGGCCCTCCAAGGCCGTGGGGCGTCGGGTGCAGGGGTGTCTTTTAGGGTCGGATCTTCTTACCAGCTCCTGGTCGCGGTTGGGGGGACCTTCTGGGTTTAGGCTGCAGGCGTCGGCTGGAGGCTTGAGGCAGGTCAGGGATCTCGGGTCAGGATCACTGGGGAGACCTCCTCGTGGTGTTGGGCCACTGGAACTCGGGCCCTAGGCGACAGGTGCAGATTAGCGGCTCTCGCCAGAGCTGGAGTCTGTGGGTGAACAAATCCGGTGTTCACGGGAGACAAAGTCTTTGGTTTGGAAGGCAGGACACACTGGAGTTTAGCTTCTGCAGGTTCGAGGTGGGGACAGGCCGGTAGGGCTGGGTCCAAGTCAGTGGGCATCCTCTTCTTCTTAGCTTCGGCACGGCTGTTCGGTCCTTCTTTTTCTTTTCTCCTTTTAGTTTCTAGTCTGAGGAGGCAAGGTTCGGGGGTGCCCCTAAATGCTAGATTTAGGGGCGTTACAGGTAAGTAAAGGTTGGGACCAATGGGTCCCTTCCTTGGGGTGGATACACCCCCTATTATGCCACCCTCCAGTGGGAGGGGGGCATATGCCTCACTCTGGCAGGCTAGGGCCCCTCATCTGCAAGATGGTGGGGACTGAGAGTTGTGCTTTACCTTGCCTCCCCCACCTGAGGGGTGGGGTTGGCAAAGGTGGGCAAAGGTGGGCACACCTCTCTTCCTCACTTGTTTTTCCCGCCGATTATCCTGCCCAAAGTGGGAGTCAGAACCGGTGGGGGCCAGTTCCTGAAAGCAGCAACTGGCCTAGGGAAGCTCACAAAGGCAGCAGGCCTTTGAAGCTTCCCATTCATGGACCCTGCCCATCCTGAGGAGGAGGCTTAGCACCTTGTCCCAGGATGTGCATTGTTTCAGGCCCCCAAGAGCAGCAGGCTCTCGGCCCAGGGGTCCAGAAACATGTCTAGTGGTGGCAGCTGAAAGCAGCCACTCAGCCTGGACACTAGAGTTAGGTTGTTGTTAAGATGCGATCTATGTCCATTTTTCATAAAATCCCACACTGGCATCAGTGTGGGTTTAATGTGCTAAGAAGTTTGATACCAAACTTCTCAGTTTTCAGTGCAGCCATTATGGTACTGTGGAGTTCGTAATGACAAACTCCCAGCACCATATACTCTTAATGACAGCACTGCACTTACAATGTCTTAGAATTGACTTAGCCACTGTAGAGGCACAGGGCTCATGCACATGTAACCTCACCACTGGTATAGTGCACCTGGCTAGAGGGGTGACTGATCTATACCAGGGCAGTAGGTTATTGACATGGCACACAGGGATGTGTGCCATGTCGACTGTTCACTTTGTTCTGCACCAGAACACGCAGCCTGCAAAGGCAGTGTGTGAGTGTAACTGTACAGGACCTCTAAGGGTGGCACAATAAGTGATGCAGCCCTTAGAGGTCTTGTCTGGTCACAGTGCCCTGGGTACCTGGGGTACCGTTTACCTGGGGCTGACCTGTGGCCAGAGAGTCGCAATTGGGTTTGGTCTACAATGCAGTTTAGGGAAAGAACATAGACCCTGGATACCCAATTAGCACACTCAGTCAAAGTACATCAGCAGTTCAGCAAAAAGTGGGGCAACCATGCAAAAAGAGGGAACTTTATCACACCTGGACCTGGCAAGAAAGGCTGAACCAACCGCTGGACTGCACCAGCTGATTATTGTGCTAGCAAAGAAAGGACTGCATGTGGTGCCTGGCTCATGGAAAACTTTCTCCAGAAGCCCAGACAAAGAAGGTGAACTACAAGAGTCAGTTGGCTGGCTTTCTGTTACAGCTTCAGGGCCACAAAAGGTGAAGTAGCCGGTTCTGACCAGTCAGTAGCAAAAATCAATTGACGGCTGGCGTGCAAATAGGGCAACCAAGTCCTGATGCTCAAAAGTTGCACCTGAATCTGCCTGACCAGGAGGAGTCATTGAAGTGCAGTTTTTTCACCAAAAAAGGACACTAGCCTTCATCAAATGGAACTGCTGGTTTTGCTGTGACCTGAGACCAGCAGTAAAGTGGATACAGTAAAGTGGACTTCGAGGGACATCAACCCTTGGGGCCAAAGTCATCCCCCCTGGACCGTGAACTGAGGAGTAAACCCAGGAAGACCCCCGTTGGCCGCACAGCATCCTCAGCAACTTACAGCATCTTCAGCACCCTGTATCCCTTGCATAAGATCCACTCCATTTAAGTCTATGGCAATTCAACCACAGTGCCTGAAACTGGACCTGTGATTGCTTTGGTGCCAAGGTAACTGTCCTGCTACTCTCTATTGCCCCCCCCCCCCCGGCCTTTCCCCTGCTACATATGCTTGCCCAACATCGGCTGGAGTAGCTAAACACAACCCTTTAAGAATTTTACATTTCTCAAACTTTGTGGTTACCAATGCTTGTTCGCACTTTTTGAGTAAAAAGCTGAGCTTTATGTTTTGTTTAAAAATCCATATCTACGGAACACTTCAGTGGATTTTGTTCATTTTAGTGTATAAAAATGTTTAAAAATATAATCTCTTTTTATGAACTGGTGTCAGATTTCATTCATGTTACATGACGTTTCTATTCTTTTGTTTACACTTATTCCTATGTTTAAGCCTGACTGCTTGAAGCCACAGCTACCCAGGGGTGTGCTATGGTTTATTAAATGATTGGAACCAAGTTGGTTTTGTGAGTATATTCCACTGCGAGGTTGCACAACCACACCATATAATACACCACAATTCTTCACACTTTTCAACACCTCAATTAAATACGACCAAGGAGCATATCGAAGGCATTTTCTTTGTCTAAAGAGGCAACTGATGCAGATTAAAACGTGTATGACTCATGACATGAAAGAGGTGCTTATGGTTAATGTCTGCATCACAAGGAACAGCCATTACAACGCGTGTTTTACCACACGTTGCATTACATCACATGCGTTACAATGCATGCGATGTTACAACGCGTGGTAAAAACCACGCATACCATTACATCGCATGCACTTTTACAACACATGCGATGTAATGTGTAATGGCGACGGCTATCCAAGTCGTTGTGAGGAAACTGAGGCTGTTTCCTCACAACAACGTGCACCAAGCAGGAGGGAGGAAGCAGGAACCGGGAGCAGAGACGGCGACGCTGGAGAGGAGAGGTAAGGGGGGTTGCGCTTGGGGTGGGGATTACTTTTGTAGGGTTTAGGGTAGTGTAAAAGTAGTGTTGTAATGTTTGTGTTGTGTGTTTTTTTAAAATAATGTTTTAGTGTGTTTTTGTAGTTTAGTTTTGCAGTGTTTGTTTAGTGTAGTGTATTAGGGTTTAGGGTAGTGTAGTAGTGTTTATGTAGTGTAGTGTTTTAGGGTTTAGGGTAGTGTTGTAGTGTTTGAGTAGTGTAGTATTTTAGGGGTTAGGGTAGTGTAGTGTTTTATGGTTTAGGGAAATGTAGTAGTGTTTGTGTAGTGTAGTGATTTAGGATTTAGGCTAGTGTTGTAGAGTTTGTGTAGTATAGTGGTTTAGGGTAGTGTAGTAGTGTTTGTGTAGTGTAGTTTTTTTAGGGTTTAGGGTAGTGTTGTAGTGTTTTAGGGGTAAGGGTAGTGTAGTGTTTTAGGGTTTAGGGTAGTGTAGTAGTGTTTGAGTAGTGTAGTGTTTTAGGGTTACGGTAGTGTTGTAGTGTTTGTGTAGTGTAGTGTTTTTGAGTTTAGGGTAGTGTAGTGTTTTAGGGTAGTGTAGTAGTGTTTGTGTAGTGTTTTAGGGTTTAGGGTAGTGTTGTAGTGTTTGAGTAGTGTAGTATTTTAGGGGTTAGGGTAGTGTAGTGTTTTATGGTTTAGGGAAATGTAGTAGTGTTTGTGTAGTGTAGTGATTTAGGATTTAGGGTAGTGTTGTAGAGTTTGTGTAGTATAGTGGTTTAGGGTAGTGTTTGTGTAGTGTAGTTTTTTTAGGGTTTAGGGTAGTGTTGTAGTGTTTTAGGGGTAAGGGTAGTGTAGTGTTTTAGGTTTTAGGGTAGTGTAGTAGTGTTTGAGTAGTGTAGTGTTTTAGGGTTACGGTAGTGTTGTAGTGTTTGTGTAGTGTAGTGTTTTTGAGTTTAGGGTAGTGTAGTGTTTTAGGGTAGTGTAGTAGTGTTTGTGTAGTGTTTTAGGGTTTAGGGTAGTGTTGTAGTGTTTGTGTAGTGTAGTGTTTTAGGGTTTAGGGTAGTGTAGTGTTTTAGGGTTTAGGGTAGTGTAGTAGTGTTTGTGCAGTGTAGTATTTTAGGGTTTAGGGTAGTGTTTTAGGGTTTAGGGTACTGCTGTTGAGTTTGTGTAGTGTTTTAGGAATTAGGGAAGTGTTGTAGTGTTTGAGTATTGTAGTGCATTAGGGTTTAGGATAGTGTTGTAGTGTGTAGTGTAGGGTTTTAGTGTAGTGTTGTGGGGTCGTGCAGGGTAGTGTAGTGTTATTGTAGGGAGAGGACGAGGACGGGGGCGGGGGAGGGTTGTGTAGGGGTAGGGTAGTCACTTACCTTGCAAACTTTCACCACGAGTTTAGCTTTACCATGCATGCCTTTGCGTTGTAATGGCATGCGTGGTAAAGGCATAGTCGTGGTAAAAATTTGCGTTGTAATGGCATGTCGTTGTCATTGACATCGAGTTGTAATACCCGCGTTGTAATGGCATGCGTGGTATTAGTATGCGATGTAATGACATACATCCCTGCATCACGGATAGGTATGAAGGCAGAATGGTCATGATGTTTTAAGTCTTTGATCATTGGTGTTAGCCTGTTGGCCACTATCTTTTTCAATATTATGTATTCTAAATTAAGAAGAAAGAGTGCAATATGATCTTACATCTAGGGGATACCCTTGCTTCTTCAGACAGCAAGCTACCCATTTATGTTCAAGACAGAAGAATGCCACCTGGAATGTGCAATTATCAATAACTAAAACTTCTGCATCAATTAATACTAACAAGTATCTTTTAACTAAACAATAAACGTGGTGCCACTAATCGGTCTAGCAATCTCCAGTAGTGTGTCTTAACATATGACTAACCAAAATATTTACAACCAACACTATAAATTAACACTTAAATGCAGAGAGTCACGTACCACCTATAGACAAAGTGCTTCAACCTCTCATTAGGGTTAGTAAGCGCTATATAAATATAAAATACAATGTAATGTAAGGAGCGGAGATATAGGGCCCCGAATGGGTGGGATTTCTAAGACTCAGAGGTCCAAGAAGCTATTATGATAACATGAAAGCAATTTATGAAAACTGAGCTGAGCCATTACCCCGCCTTACCCATAATGCAGACAAATATAAGGCGGTCCAACAGGATTGCATTGTTGACTGTCAAACACAGATCTAAAGGAATGGAGAAACGGTATTGCCATGATCAGAGGCAGGCATGAGGTCCTCAAGAAAGGCCACAAGAAAGCATTAGGTTTCATGATGATGCCAAAAGCCTCATGACTCATGAGTCTCCAGGAAGCCCAGCCTCTAGACAGCTACATGAGCCTCCAAGATCTTAGTGGCTGTGGGCAGCAAGGAAAACAACTGCAAGGTAATTGGAGAGGAGGGGTGTTCCTTTGTTTAGGGAAAACGCTACAAGGACAAATTACACTACGACGGTACGACCATCTCACAACTAACTGGTCAAGAACAGCTGCCAGAAACAGTCTCTGCATCCAAATATAACTAAAAAAGTAAGATAGCACAGGGGAGTCATAGAGATCCGGAATTAAAGCTAACCAGGGTCTTTTAGCCATGACTTATCAGTAGGAGCCAAACCTGCGGAGCTATCTTTAACCTAAAGTAACCAGAGACTGTTGTGCTGTACTCCGCAACCATCTCATGAAACTGTGTTTATATCTCCATTGATTAAAACGCATAAATAGTATTGATGGCTCGAAGACCAGACCCTTCTGAAAAGCCCTCTGGAATCAGGCACCATGAGTGTACCTTTGAGTGCATTTTGGTCTAATCTCATCCAGCAGGATGGTGTCCGTGGTCCTCTGCATATAGCAGGTGCTATCGGCATTTCACTACTGCGTTCTGTTAAAACTCCTCTTTCTGTATTGTCATCATAAGGCTGTATGCATGCCTAACAAAAGAGATTTCCCTTTTGATACATTCTATATTAACTATGACTTACACCCAAAAAAGCACCTCCTTTGAGTAAGTCTTGGCTACTCGACCAGAGCTACCAATGATGAGTAAAGGAAACTAAGAGGGTCCTGGTTACCCATTGAAACCGACAGTATCCTGGTCCCTGCTACTGTGAGGGAAACCATAGTAGCCAGAGCTGCATCGCCATAACTCCCCGCATCACCCAGGATCCAGGGGGCCAGGTACAGACAGTCATAACATAGCGAGAGCCACTTTCTGCCACCCTAGTCTAACAGAAAGCTTTAGCTGTCACTGTGGGCCAATAGAGACTTCCCTTTGCCACCCTGGGATAGCAGAAAGCAATCCCCGCCACTGTGGGCAGATAGAGACTTCCTTTGCCACCCTGGGATAGCAGAAAGCAATCCCCGCCACTGTGGGCAGATAGAGACTTCCTTCCTTTGCCACCGTGGGATAACAGAAAGCTTCATTTGTTGCCTGTCACACGGGCTAACAGAAAGTTTGCCCCACTGCCCGCCATGCTCGATTAACTGAATCTTCCTCTGCAACCCTGAGTCATCAGAAAGCATCTCTGCTCCGCCGCACTGTGCTGCCCTTGTACTAAACACAAGCTCCCTCTGCCTCCCAGGGCCAATCCATCTGCCACCGCTGGTTGAAGAGGGAGCACACTCCGCTCTGCCACCATAGGCCGACAAAATCTGCCTCTGCTCTCTACCAGACTGGATCTAAAAGAAATCTCCCTCTGCACTCTGCCAGACTGGATCTAAAAGAAATCTCCCTCTGCACTCTGCCAGACTGGATCTAAAAGAAATCTCCCTCTGCACTCTGCCAGACTAGATCTAAAAGAAATCTCCCTCTGCTCTCTGCCAGACCGGATCTAAAAGAAATCTCCCTCTGCCAGACTGGATCTAAAAGAAATCTCCCTCTGCACTCTGCCAGACTGGATCTAAAAGAAATCTCCCTCTGCCAGACTGGATCTAAAAGAAATCTCCCTCTGCACTCTGCCAGACCAGATCTAAAAGAAATCTCCCTCTGCCAGACTGGATCTAAAAGAAATCTCCCTCTGCACGCTGCCAGACTGGATCTAAAAGAAATCTCCCTCTGCACTCTACCAGACTGGATCTAAAAGAAATCTCCCTCTGCCAGACTGGATCTAAAAGAAATCTCCCTCTGCACTCTGCCAGACCAGATCTAAAAGAAATCTCCCTCTGCCAGACTGGGTCTAAAAGAAATCTCCCTCTGCACGCTGCCAGACTGGATCTAAAAGAAATCTCCCTCTGCTCTATGCCAGACCAGATCTAAAAGAAATATCCCTCTCTTCTCTGCCAGACTAGATCTAAAAGAAATCTCCCTCTGCACTCTGCCCGACTGGATCTAAAAGAAATCTCCCTCTGCTCTATGCCAGACCAGATCTAAAAGAAATATCCCTCTCTTCTCTGCCAGACTAGATCTAAAAGAAATCTCCCTCTGCACTCTGCCCGACTGGATCTAAAAGAAATCTCATTCTGCACCCTGCCAGACTGGATCTAAAAGAAATCTCCCTCCGCCATCCAGGGTTAGCAGAGGGCTTCCTTTTCTTTCCGCCACCTTGGACTAACATAAGGCTTACTTTGCTCTCAGCCACCCGGGGCTAACAGAAAGAAGGCTCTGTCTTCTCTCTGCCACCCTGGGATGTTAAAAGCTCCCTCTGCCACCACAGGTTTAAGAGGAAGCCCCCCTCTGTTCTCTGCCACCCTGGGCTTATAGAAAGCTCCCTCTGCACTCTGGATCTAACAGAAAGTTCCCTATGCTCTGAGTCACCCTGGACTAACAGAAGGCTCCCTCTTCTCTCTGCCACCCTGGGATGTTAGAAGCTCCCTCTGCCACCCCAGATTTAAGAGGAAGCACCCCTCTGTTCTCTGCCACCCTGGGCTTATAGAAAGCTCCCTCTGCACTCTGGATCTAACAGAAAGTTCCCTATGCTCTGAGTCACCCTGGACTAACAGAAGGCTCCCTCTTCTCTCTGCCACCCTGGGATGTTAGAAGCTCCCTCTGCCACCCCAGATTTAAGAGGAAGCACCCCTCTGCTCTCTGCCACCCTGGGCTTATAGAAAGCTCCCTCTGCACACTGGATCTAACAAAAAAATCCCTCTGCTCTGAGCCACCCTGGACTAACTGAAGGCTCCGTCTTCTCTCTGCCACCCTAAGCTCCCTCTGCCACCCCAGGTTTAAGAGGAAGCCCCCCTCTGTTCTCTGCCACCATGGGCTAATAGAAAGCTCCCTCTGCACTCTGGATCTAACAGCAAGCTCCCTCTGCTCTCTGTCACCCTGGGCTAAAGAAAGCTCCCTCTGTTCTCTCCCACCCTGGTTCTAAGAGGAAGTCTCTCCCCCTATCCTCTGCCACCCCGGGCTTATAGGAAGTTAACTCTGCATCCTGCCATCGCTGGGATGTCAAACCAGCCTTCATACCCTGCCCGTCTGCACCGTGGTTTCTGCCCTGTCGACTGACTGTGTGATTTGGTCATCGGAAAGCCTCTCGAACCCCAGCCCCTTCCGTAAAGCATTTCTCATTTCTTCTCATTAATTCCATTAGCGATTTCCGGCATTATAAACAAACATGAAGGGGGTCAGAGTGCGCCCCAGGGCTGGACTGATCTGGCCTATTCCCTGGTGCAGCAGAGATTAATGGCAGGGCCCGGCAAAGCTGGGCCGGTGGTCCTAATCCTGTGTGGGCGAGAGAGGGGGCGTTCAAAGCAGGATCTGGAGAGGGGAGGGGGGCAATGAGAGGGGGAGAGGGGAGACAGAAGCCGAAAGAAGAGGTGAAGGTGATAGAACAGATGTCGAAGAACTGAAAGGCGTGAGAGGCGACAGCAAAGGGAGGCAGGGTACAAAGAAAGGGGTAGGAAAAGAGAAGCGAGGAAAGGAAAGAGAAGTGGTGTTGGAATGAGGGAACCCATGAGGGAAAGAGGAAAGGTACTGAAAAGTCAACAGTTTTGCTTTTTGTACAGTACTGTACATATGAACAGAACATGCAGTGCCCAATTTCAGTAGGTGGTGGGCCTAGAGAAATAGCCACACCACCCTTCCCACGGTTATCATGCCGCTGTGTAATAAGAACAGAAAGACAGATTTGACTGATAGCATCTACTGCTGAAAAATGTAACCTCTGCGACTAAGGCATACTTTATCATTAAGAAATTGACGAAGTGTTAAAACCTCGAGAATCCATTTGCCCCGAAGGAGAAACACCCGTTGTCCTATTTTTTGTTCACAATAAGGATAACAGATATGAACATACAGCAATAAATGTTGCCTCCCTTTCAGTAGGTGCTGGGCCTTTGGACATATTCATCATCAGACTTTAACACAGCAAAGAGAGAGAAAAGTAGTAAAGGGAGAATGAAGGAAAAGATCAAAACTGGAATAATTTGACAAAGGCAGAAAGCAAGGATGAACAAGCATTTGCAATGCAATAGGTCTCGCATTTAATAGCTTGAGCTATTGGCATTGTAAATGACAATGCGTTTTGTTTATGTGTTGCTTTTAAAACAGAAAAATAAAAAGCATTGTCAATTACAATGCCAATAGCTTAAACTCTCGCAAATGCGAGACCTATTGCACAGTAAATACGTTTGTGCTATAAAAATTAAATGCTTCCTTTTCAGTAGGTGCTGGGCCCCTGGACTTATTCATCATCAGACTTTAACACAGAAAAGAGAGAGAAAAGTAGAAAAGTTAGAATGAAGGAAAAGATAAAACCAGGAATAATTTGACCAAGGTGGAAAGCAAGGATGAACAAGCATTTGCAATGCAATAGGTCTCGCATTTAGGAGAGTTTGAGCTATTGGCATGTCTTTTATTTACAATGTCAATAGCTTAAACTCTCGCAAATGCGATGTCTATTGCATTGTAAATGCTTTCGTGCTATAATTTTTTTTTAAAGCATCTGGAGTGTGCGTAGTCCTTGGAGGCTGTAATTAGAGCCTACTGAGTAACAATACACGTAACAGGGTGTGTCGCCATGGGAAGTTACAAAATGAGTCAAGAAGGTACTAAGGAGGAACTAGTAAGCCTATTGACCAATGTAAAGCCACAGTTTACAGTGGACAATAACACAACCCAATGAAAAATATGGTGGAGAGTGGGCGGAGCTTAAAGTCCCTACCTGAATACAGCATGCCTCGCAGAGCAGCGCATGCGCTGCACAAGCTCGACCTAAAAAAGAATCTTCAAGAGTGAGATAAAGAGGCACAAAATATATGGTAGCGAAAGGAAGAGACAGGAAGTGGAAGCAAGACCATGCAGCCTTGGTATCATGTAATTTGGCAGCAGATTCATTAAAAAAACCTTGGGCCCCAGCACTCATCATTGATAAAAAGCATACACTAATTTACATGTAGATTTACACACACATACAGGCAGAGCAACAGACATAAAGACTTGCACACAAAGACCGACACACCTACAGTCACCCCATGTGCACAGATTAGGAGCCTCACAATCAATCAAGGAATTTGTAGAGCGCAATACTCAACCGTGAGGGTCTCAAGGCAATGGGGTTGGGGGGTGGGTGCTGCTATTGCTCGAACAGCCAGGTCTTGAGTAGCCTCCTGAAGGTTAGTAGGTCTTGGGTCTGCCGTAGGAGGATGGGGAGGGTGTTCCAGGTCTTGGCGGCGAGGTAGGAGAATAATCTGCCGCTGGAGGTTGCTCTTTGGATGCGTGGGACGGTGGCGAGAGCGCGGTCGGCTGAGCGGAGCTGGCGGTTCGGGGTGTAGAAGGAGAGTCGCCTGTTGAGGTATGCTGGTCTGGTGTCGTGGAGTGCCTTGTGTGCGTGGATGAGGAGCTTGAAGGTGATACTCTTGTTGACGGGCAGCCAGTGCAGATCTCTCAGGTGGGGTGTGATGTGGCTGTGTCACGGGATGTCGAGGATCAGGCGGGCCGAGGCGTTCTGTATGCGTTGCAGTCGTTTCAGTAGTTTGGCCGGGGCTCCCGCGTAGAGGGTGTTTCCGTAGTCCAGCCTGCTGCTGACGAGGGCCTGGGTGACCGTTTTTCTTGTGTCGGTGGGGATCCATCTGTAGATCTTGCGGAGCATGCGGAGGGTGTTGAAGCAGGAGGATGAGACGGCGTTGACTTGCTTGGTCATGGAGAGCGTTGAGTCAAGGACGAACCTTAGGTTGCGTGCGTGGTCGGTGTGCATTGGAGCAGTTCCCAGGGCAGTCGGCCACCAGGAATCGTCCCAGGCTGAGGGGGTTGAGCCGAAGACGAGGACTTCCGTCTTATCCAAGTCCAGCTTCAGACGGCTGTTCTTCATCCATTCTGCGACAGCTTTCATTCCTTCGTGGAGGTTGGTCTTGGCGGTGAGGGGGTCCTTGATGAGGGAGAGGATCAGCTGTGTGTCGTCGGCATATGAGATGATGTTGAGGTCGTGCAGTCTGGCGACGTGGGCGAGCGGAGCCATGTAGATGTTGAACAATGTCGGGCTGAGGGATGATCCCTGGGGTACGCCGCAGATTATCTTGGAGGCTTCGGAACGGAAAGGGGGAGGTGGACGCTCTGGGTTCTGCCGAAAAGAAGGAGGTGGTCCATTCCAGGGCCTTGTCTCGGATTCCTGCGTTGTGGAGGCGTGTGCGTAGGGTGCAGTGGCAGACCGTGTTGAAGGCGGCTGAAAGGTCCAAGAGGATGAGGGCCGCGGTTTCGCCGTTGTCTAGCAGGGCCCTGATGTCATCGGTGGTGGCGATGAGGGCAGTTTCGGTGCTGTGGTTGCTGCGGAACCCGGACTGGGACGGGTCTAGGATGTTGTTCTCCTCGAGGTAGCAGGTCAGCTGTCTGTTGACGGTCTTCTTGATGACCTTCGCCGGAAACGGGAGCAGTGAGATGGGCCGGAATTCTTAAGGTCCCTCGGATCTGCATTGGGTTTCTTGAACAGGGCGTTGATCTCGGCGCGCTTCCAGCTTTCTCGAAAGGTCGCGGTCTCGAAGGAGATGTTGATGGCCTTGCGGAGGTGGGGTGCGATGGTGGTGCTGGCTTTGTTGAAGATGTGGTGTGGGCACGGGTCTGACGGGGAGCCAGAGTGGATGGTGTCGTCGTCGTTGATGTTAGTCCAGGTGAGCAGTTGGTCGTTGTGGGTGGTGGTCGTGGGATCTGAGGTGTCGTTGGCTGTCGTGGTGGTCTGGTCGTCGAAGCTGTCGTGGATGTCTGCGATCTTGCGATGTAAGAAGGTGGCCAGGAAGCTGCACAGGTCTTGCGATGGTGGGATGTCGTTGGTGTTGGAGCTGGGGTTGGAGAGTTCTTTCACGATGTTGAAGAGCTCTTTGCTGTTGTGTGCGTTGTTGTCGAGGCGGTCCTTGAAGGAGGTCCTTTTGGCGGATCTGATGAGGTGGTGGTGTTGGCGCATGGCGTTCTTGAGGGCTGCGTGGTTCTCCAGCATCTGTTCATGGTGCCATTTCTTCTCTAGTCTTCGGCAGGTTTGTTTGGAGGTCTGGAGGTCCGCGGAGAACCAGCTGGCGTTCTTGTTGGTGTCTCTGTTGGTGGGTTTCTTGATCGGGGCGAGGGTGTTGGCGCAGTCGTTGATCCAGCGCTTGAGGTTTCTGGTGGCGGCGTCTGGGTCGGTGGGGTCGGCGGGTGGGCTTCGGGTGAGGGCGGTGTTTAGTTGGTCTTCGGTGACTTTGCTCCAGCAGCGGCGGGGGATCTGTTGGGTGCGGTGGTGCGTGGTGGGTTTCTGGAAGGTGAAGTGGATGCAGTGATGGTCGGTCCAGTGGAGCTCGGTGGTGTGGCTGGAGGAGACGTGGGAACTTGCATAGAAGATGGGGTCAAGCGTTTGGCCGGCGAAGTGGGTGGGCGTTGAGACGAGCTGTCATAGTCCGAGGTTGGCGAGGTTGTCGATCAGGGTGGTGGAGTTAGTGTCGTTGTTGTTCTCGAGGTGGAAGTTCAGGTCTCTGAGGAGGATGTAATCCATGGAGGCAAGGGCGTGCGTGCTGACGAAGTCGGCGATGGAGTCGCTGAACTGAGGCCGGGGTCCGGGGGTCTGTAGATCAGAGTTCCTCTGAGCTTGGTGTTGGGATCAGTGTGGATCTGGAAGTGCATGTGTTCGGCGGTGCTGAGGGTGTCGTCGGTGCTGGTCGAGACCTTGAAGGTGGACTTGTGGATGATGGCGATTCCCCCTCCTATTCCATTGGCGCGGTCTCTGCGGGTGATCTTGTAGCCGTCCGGCATGGCTATGGCGATGTCCGGTGCCGAGGAGTCGTTCATTCAGGTCTCTGTCAGGAAGGCGAGGTCCGGGGAGGATGTGTCGAGCAGGTCCCAGAGTTCGATGGCATGTTTGAGTGCGGAGCCGGTTTTCAGGAGTATACATCTGAGGTGGTTGCGTCTTGTTCAGGCGGGTGGATTGGCGGGTCGGATGCTGGTGGGTGCGTTTCGGGGCGGCCAGGAAGCAGGTGTGTGATCGTCCGGCGTTGAGTGCGTGGAGGGTGCTGGCCTCGTAGCGGAGGCGGGCGTCATGGCATTTGCAGAGGCCAGGGGGTCTGGCGCTGGGCGCGGTCCAGGCGCGGATGGGCGCAGACCGGCTTGCCTCCATATGATGGGAGGTGGGAGGGAGGAGCAGGCGGGAGCGGGGCGGCGAATGGGCGAGCAGGGACCGCAGGGATGCAGTGGCGGGAAAACGGGAGCGGGACAGCAGGGGGAACAGAAGGCAAAAACAGGACACAGCAAAGAAAAGGCAGGAGGGAGACCAAAGGAGAATTAGGCAATGCGACAACAAGACAGCAAGAAATAGCAGGAGGGAGACAAAAGGAGAATTAGGCAATGCAACAACAAGACAGCAAGAAATAGCAGGAGGGAGGGAGACAAAAGGAGAATTAGGCAATGCAACAACAAGACAGCAAGAAATAGCAGGAAGGAGACAAAAGGAGAATTAGGCAATGCAACAACAAGACAGGTACAGTCAAAACAATACAGCAGCGTGGGGAGCGACCTGCCTGCGAGCAGGGTCAAAGGTCACAGGCACCCTTGGACACAAACCACCAGCTGTACAGGTAACGATGAACACAGAGGCTCGCTCAAACTCACTCCCTCACGCACAGTCACCCGAAGACGAGGCAGACACACAGAAGGGCAGATGGATGGACGCTGAACACGGAAACTCCTGCCCTACTAAATCAAAACAGAGAGTGTCAATCCCTATTAAAACATTTCCTTCTCCTTGGAGATATTCCTTCTACAGGATGAGTATCAGTCTGTGTGTCCATTCCTTCTCCATGGTCTCTTTAGAATGATCTCCTGCAGCTAACAATACAGTGCCTTCTGCATGCACAATCCAGCCTGGGCCACTTTTGCATAATCAAGCATACATAGAACTGCAATTACCTCTCCAGAAGTAACATTTTATCCATTTAGGCTTACTGATGGCTCCAAGTACATTGAACATCTTTCCTTTAGCAAATTACTGTTGATTGATGTGCAGAGTCAAATGAATCAATCAAGGAATACAGCTGCCAGAATACAATGATTTGTTGAATGAAAGACTAGGGCCAAAAACAAAGTGTTTGACGTACATGGAGTAATCTGGCTAGCCCAAATGCAGAGCAGTATGTATTTACTAAACTTATTTTTCTACAGTAACAAAGTCACTTTTTTATGTATACATGTATTCAAAGGAATTAAATGAATATTGGAATTATGCAAAAAGTAAGCCTGGGTGGTGAACTCCGTGCTCCGAGTTTTTTCCTCGCTCACGCCAAGGTTAAGTTGGCAAGCGAGGAAAATCCAACGCTAGACCACTTCCCAGCGAGATTTCTCAACGTGGGCAGTCGCTGATGGTCTTTACCACTCATGTTGAGAAACCTTCCATTTGCGTTGAGGAAGCTGCGGCTCGAGTTGCCAATTCCACACAGTACACCAGAAATCGCCTACTCTTGAAAGATGTGGGATGAAGGCATGAATGATACTGCAAGTAGTGTTCATTAAGTCAATCCTAAAGCGCGAGGGAGATGGCAGAGGGAAAGTTGAAAAAAAGAGGGCAGTAGAAGGAAACGAGATGTGGTCTAATGGACTGAACTGCACACTTGAACCTGGGGAACCAGGTTCGAGTCTCAGCGTTGGCTCAACATCCTATGATTCTGTCCAAATCACTTAGGGGCATATGCATCAACATTAGCATTTGCGATTCCTTATTAGCGAAAAATAAGGATTCGCTAATAAGGAATAGCAAAAGGCTATGCATGTAGGAATCGCTATTCAAATAGCGATTCCTTAACTTTCCTTAATTGCTACTAGCAAATAGCGAGTAGCAATTAAGGAATGCCGTCCCAATCATTCCTATGGGCCTCCAGGCCCATAGGAATGAATCGGAGATT
Organism: Triturus cristatus; assembly: GCF_964204655.1. Classification (NCBI taxonomy): domain Eukaryota; kingdom Metazoa; phylum Chordata; class Amphibia; order Caudata; family Salamandridae; genus Triturus; species Triturus cristatus. Next base: position 748,833,213 of record NC_140592.1, read on the forward strand.
GCATGAGCAAATAGCGAGTACCAGTAGGTTCTCGCAAATTGCTCATGCAATTTCAAGGGTGCAAGGGTGTCAAAATGACACCCTATAGCACCCCTGAAAATGATATGTGCACATATGTTGCACACACACATGCTCTAAGGGCATGTGTGTGCGCAACATGAAACTTTGAAAAATGCACAAAAGTGCATTTCTCAAAGTTTTTGCAAATTACCATGCAGTTCATCTTCATGGTAATTTGCTCCCCCTATTAGCGAAATCGCTAATTTTTTAACTTTGATGCATTGCATTTAAGGAATCTCACTTTGGGATTCCTTAAATGCAATCGCTATTTAAGGAATCGGTATTTAAGGAATCCCTATTTAAAGAATCGCTATTTAAGGATTCCTTAAATAGCGATTTTTGCTTTTGGGTTGATGCATTGGGATTGGGTATTTTTAACTTAATACCGGGAGCTATTAGCGAATCGGTATTTTACCGACTGGATTTTGGGTTGATGCATGAGGCTGTAAATCTCATGTGCCTATGAAAAATAAAATAAAATAAAAAATAGAACAATCGTGTGGCCTTAGTGCGAGGACACGCAAAGATTTTAAAAAGGCCAGAAGTGGAACCCTGCTTGCTCAGTGTGCCTAATGGCCAGCATCGGTTTTTACTTACTAGATTCTGATTTAACTAATTTCATCTGTTGATGGCTTTTCTAAGCCTAGTGGGTGGAATGCACAGCTGAGGCCCTGCGAATGTGATAATTTTTCTGCCTAGGACCGCGCGCATTTTATGTTTTTTTTGTGGTTTTTATGATGCCCCTATTTAATACCTCTATTGAAATTCTTCGATTTTGTCCAGGTTAAGCCAACTCTCATGTACCTTAAGTTACTTTCGGACGGTCACATAGCTTATGCTGTTGCTTGATTCCTAGCCTCATTATTGAGACTGCGGCAGGCGCATGACATGGGTTCTGGGCTGGCTTGATCTGCTACACGGTATGCACTTTACTATTGTTCAAGATTACTGAATTGTTACTCAGTATTCATTCCACTGCTATCTGAGTTGCTGCTCTTACATTATCATTTTAAGGGGACTGAGCATATCTTGTATTGTTATAATTTATGTACTTTATCGTTGATCTAAGATCTATGTTTATTCTGCGTTTTGTTGGAGCAGTTAAATTAAAATGAAACACACTTTATTGTGAGCTGTTGCTCCGATAATTACAGTCTTTAGGGATATTAGTTAAGCAAGTGCTGGTTTGGGTTTGATTAGCCTGGATAGCTTATATTTTTGGATAAATTGCAAAATGAGTACTGTGTTTTTAATCGGGTATTGTCTGGGAAGATTTGAAAGTTATTACTTGAGTGTATTAACTTGTATTCGGTCTTTTAATGATTTTACTACATAATATTAATATATTTTAATCATTTTTATTGGTTTACGAATGTAATAACGTTATGCTGCACTTTTATAGTCTAATTTAGTGCGAATAAAGTTACTTTGACTGACTGACCTTTTGTAATATAATCTGGTGCTTATGGAAAGCGCTCTGATCCCCTGGGGCCAAGTTCACACTATATAAAAACTCAAACGACAAAAAACAGAAAGTGGTAGAGAATAGAGTAGGAAAATGAGAGAAGAATATGCGAAGTTAACAAACTGATAGAGGGTGAAAGCAAGAGCGAATAGGCAAAGGAACATGTCGAGCTGGAAAAAGATGGTTGAGGGGGATAGCCCCTAAGACACGAGATGTCTGTGAACTTGACACTTGATGATACTGGGCGACAGAGCACAAGGATCGGGCTTTTCGGGAAACTCTTTGGGTACAGTGACACACTGTAGGATGTGTGGAATGGATTTTAAGGTACTAATGGACTGAGCCCATTCCCAGAACAACATCTGTGAATCTGTGTTGCATTTTCGGGGAATAGGGCAGATCTGTAATTAAAAGGTAATGATGGGGGGGAGGGGGATGAGGGCTCGGACATAAGGCTATGAGGAGATTCGGCAGCTCTTTTTTTAGGCCTGGCAGAAGAGAGCTTTAATTTTTACTGCCATCATAATGTGTGCACAACAAAGGAGGCTCTGTGCAAATGGAAGGGCATGGAATAATGTTCCTGTGGTTCTTATTGGTGTTCATTCTCGGCTTGCAATAGACATAGCTGACACAGGTAGATTCAATGTTACCCCAAAGAACATGGCTCCTCTGTCTGTAATTGGTGCTGCAGCACGACCACTGGAGATTCATTTATTTTAGTGCTGCGTCCAGTGGAGTGGGGTAGATTGGAGTGGGTTAGATTAGGAGTGGAGTAGATTGGGGTACATTTGGGAAGAGTGGAGTGGGGGAAGGTTGGGAAATAGTGGGGTGGATTCTCCCTATGTGCGCGCAAAAGTCCCAGTATTCCGTAACGCAAAGTTCCATTGTTTAAAAATTCAGACAGTGTTCAGGGCAACCCTCATGATGCAGCTCCAGATTTCACATCTGGCTTGATAGCGCAGCTGTCACCCTACTTACCGTGATCTGCAGAAAAGAGCTTCCGGAAGTACTGCTGAGAGACGTGCGTAGGCTTTGCCCCCATGTTGGTTACCTTAAGTAAAGCAATTAATTGGGCAGACGTGTGCTTCCACTGAAAAAAGAGTGCTAGTATGAACCTTTTTGACCTTGAGGCACAAGTTATGCTAACTAGAAGAGGCCTGAGTTGGTTATGGCCAGAGGCCTGATTTGTTTATTAAGAAAAGTTATAATGAAGGCAGTAGCCCCAACATATTAATTGTGAAAAGCAGTGTTCAAGTCAACAGGCATTAAAAGGGTGGATTGCTATTACTCTGTTTTAAAGACTTTAGAGAGGTATTTTGTTGTATGGAATCTCACAGATTACATTGGTGTTGGTTACCTCCAGATGACAAACCATGAGACTAGATTTGCACTATGATACTCCTTTCTAGGCCCTCTTATGAGTGATAGTATTTTGCTTTGATACCTGTAAATCTGTATATATTTGTAATTTTATGACGCTTTGCCTGACGGTTGTCTTGTGTGAAAGCTTATGATTTGAGTTTTAGTACAGTGCTTAAATACCCAGGAACAGGGCATGCCGGCGTTAGCCCGTAGGACTGTATAATCATCTGCCCTGCTGATAGGACCTTTCAATAAAAAAAGATACATTTTCAGCGACTTACAGAATGTGAGTAGTTCATATTGATTCCCACAGGTAGGACACTCTAGACTTTGGTACTGCCAAAGATAAAGGCACTCATGCCTATTCAGGAGCTTCTGGATTGGGTATGAGAACAAGGCAAGGTGTGAGGAACTTTCCCAGAGAGTCCTCGATTGGGTGTTTGAATAGAGAATGGAAGATATGTAGTTTTTAGTAGGAAGGCTGTGGAAAACTTTGTTACAGAAGCAGAGAGACTTGAAAACAGGCAACAATTCCAAATAGGTAACCAGTGAAGACTATTCAAATGGGAGGAGATGTAAATCAATTTACTCAGGCCTAGAATGAATAGAAGCTTTTTGAGCAGATATTAAGGCAGACCTACAAAAAGTGAATTACATTGGTCTAGCCTAGATATGCTAAGGGTGTGGACTAAGGTTTTCCTCCTTGTTGAGCAGAGAAGCAGAGGAAAGGTTTTCCAGATTACTCTCACCATGAACAAACAGATTGAAGGGAGTTTGTCTATTTGTGCCTCGAATGTCAAACGCTAATCAAATAGAATGGCTAGTTTACATGCCAAGGAGGCAAAGACCGGGGAGAGCCAAGAGTCTTAGGACTCAACTGAAGGACCAAATTGAGGGATTTCCAAAACCAATGAACTCTATTTCGTCGGTGTTTAATCTGAGGGCATTAGAGTCCATCTAGTGGGCTACTGAACAGAGACATTGTCAGAATTGGCTTGGTAGCCTGGCTTGAGTCTTAAAAGAGCTGAGTGATATCAGCATAGCTAAGAAACCTGAGTCCATTTACGCAATGAGCTCAGCAAGGATGTGAGGTACACATTAAACAGTATGGGGCAAAGGGAGGTACCTTGTGGGATCACACATATGTTCTTCTTAAATGTGGGGCAAAAAGAGTCAAGAGTGACAGCTTGAATGCAGTCTTCAAGAAATGAGGCAAGCCATGCACCTTTGATCCCAATATCCCCAGCGAGTATGTAGAAGAATGTCATGGGATAACATGTCAAACACGGCAGACCCATACAGAAGGATGAGAGCAGCTGCCCCTAGATTTCAGCATCATTATAATACTAATGCATGCAGTGATGGAACAGTCTCTATGCTAAGGTTAGAGTGAAACCTTAGGCTTAATACAGTAAACCTGAGTTGGTTATGGTGACAAGCCAATGATAAAGGGTATATGCCTGATTGGTTCACTGGAAAAAGATATGTCCGATGCCATAAGTCTAATCTGTTTATTACAAAACGTTATGATAATAGTAGAGGCCTGGCTATTTTATATCAAAAGTCATTTGTTAAAGCTGTTATCTCACTGGGTTACAGTCTAAAGCCCCAAATCCTTTATATGACATCTCACAAACTGTATGTATGTTGGTTGCCTTTCTATGGACACTTGAGTAGGCGTGTGGTGGTTATGGTGTCAAGCATATGGTGAAGACTGTAGACCAGAGGTCTTCAAAGAGGTAGGCAGGCCCCTGTAGCGGGGTCTGAATTGATCATAGGGTTGACCATGCACATGCCAAGAGGAGTATAATGCTAAACATTTTGCAGTTTTTTTTAGTGAAATAGAAAGTGTAGTCAGTCACTCTACAAGGGGCCATCATACCACCTTTTGTCACTCATGTCCTGGCTGGGATTAGGTGTCAAAAAGGGTGGGGTTTCCATAGGACCCTAAAGAACCTTTCCCTATTTCTGATAAAGAATCACAGTGTGGCAACTTTTACACTTTAGGGAAACCAGACTAACCAAATGTTAAAAATTATGTATTTAATTGCATTTTTAAATGGATAAATCAAAGTAACTGCAATGTTTGAACTAATAAATATATTTAGAGCTACATATGTTATATAATAATTGCGAAAAAATACTGTCATTTTGGGGGGCCTCGATGATTTCTTTCCAAGAGGGGGAGTGCAGCATTAATATGTTTGAAGACCACCGCTATTGACCATATTGGGTCACTGGGAAACATTATGTCAGATTCCACAGTTTGGATCTGTTTATTCTGAGAGGTTATGACAAAGCCAGTAGGCTTGAATTACTTATTGTGAAAAGGATGTTTTAATAGCAATAGGCTTTTATGGGTGAATTGTTTTTACACTGTGTTAATGCCTATAGGCAGGTATTTTGCTGCATATAATCTCACAGATGACCATAGAAGCCCAAGACTTCGTTGTTGGTGACATAGTGACAAACTTGAGCAAACTGTGAGATTGGAGGAGTCTGAGTTAATTATGGCAAAAAGCCAATGATAAAGGCTATAGATCTGATTGGTTTATTGAGAAAAAGTTATTTCATATGCCACAAATCTTAGCTGCTTACTATGAAAAGTTACGATGAAGGCAGTATGTCTGACATACTATGAAACCTATAGGTTATAGGAGATGGCCTTTTAAGGGTGGATTGGTATTGCACTGAACTAAAGCCCAAAGATATGTATTTTTTAATAACATGAAGTTATCACAGATGTCCTCAATAGGCTAGGATGCTGATGTTGAGTACCCCCTTTAACAAACCCTAGGGGTGGAAGATAAGCATTGTAATAATCTTTGTGGAGTCCTTTCAGAAAGCTTGACAAGCTTAGTTGTTTGCCAGGATCATGTAATTAAAAACATCATTAAAATACACCCATAAATATACATTCTTCAATAAAGTAATGGTGACTTGAAACCTGCTCTAGAGTGACTCATCTTTGAACTGCAAACTTGCCAGTCAATCCTGCTGAAGTGCACACACACACACATACACAACACACACACGCACGCACGCACACCCACACACCCACACACACACACACCCACCCACCCACTTGGGTAAGTGTTCTTCTGCCATGGATATTTATGAGCCTCATTTACAATCTGCTTCCATCCATTTTAGCATACAGCACGAGCCAATGGGCCAGCCCACTTTAGACACTGGATCTCTTGCCCTGTGACTGATGGCATGTATCTGATCACATGTGCACATCTGCCAGAAAAGAAGGGTGTCATTGCCAGGCCTGAGGACAATTTCATTGGGTTTCTATTTTCTCCTTTTATATGTCCTCTTTAATTTCTTTTATTTCCTCTTTTTATTTTCCTTTTTTAGAGTGTACCACAGCTCCCGATACGGTGGTACCAAGCCATTTGACTGTAGCTCATTTCAGTTGCAGTAGGCTGCAACCTATGTGGCCACTGGCTCTAAACCAGACAACCACCGTGGAATGGTATTGTGCATAATATATCATTGTGTTACCATTTCAAGATAACCAACACATTGGTTCTAAATGTGGTGTTTATGCTGGAACTGATGCACTATGTACAGTACTGTTGCCTGACAGCCACCTGCTCCTAAGTTTAATTTTATTTATTATTGCAAGCATATGCCTTCTTTGTTTAGGAAGCAGCATGTTTTCTTTTTTCTACACTAATTCTTTTAATGTATCTAGCAAATAATGAGTGTGTTTTCTAGTTGTGTAAGCTGTGAATGTAAGAATGATTCAATGGAAGCATGAGTGGAATAATGAGTGACAGACTTCGCGTGTGATGACTTACGGAGTGCCTACACCCATCAATGACTGTAGAGCGACTTTATTTATAAGTCAAACCTACTGGCATTACCAATGCTTGTTTATATTCTAAATCGTTTTACAGAATAACACCATAGAAATGAGTGTTTGCATACGGCTGATTCGAGTCTGTTTAAGTAGATTCATCCAGAGGTGTTTCATTTTTTTTTAAAAGAGCTTGTGCCATCAGAACATTGAAACTGCCTACTTCATTTACAAGGCCTTTGTTATAGAAATGATAGGATGGTCTTTGTAAACAGGGCTGTAAAACACAGTCAAAGGAAAAATGTTTGTGTCAAAACCTCACCATGCTAAAAAAAACATCATGGAAGACAGACTCTGAGCCAGCAGGACACTGTCAATACAAAAACATTACAAATCTCAAACTCTGTTGGACAGCCTATCCTAGAAGGCTGCAGCTGTACAAGCAAGTTTGAAGGAAACTGTTCAAATTGTATTCTTACAATTGTTCATGTCTTCTACAGTAAGTGACAGCAAGATTTCGATATACCAGCATGTCATTGAGCTGTCAATGAGAAAACGTCCTTTTAAAACACAATTTCAGACACGCTGACAGGACACATTGCTCTTTAATGTTCTAGTTCGACTTAATATTCCATCAAAACCGACATTGCAGAAAAACAGAAGGCCATCAGAAGTAAGAACTAACCCTTCACTAAAGAGTCATTGCCCCACATAATGTAGTACATTGCTTCTGTGATATGAACACTGGTTACACGAAATAACAGTAATAACAAGTGAGCGCCCTCTGACACCTGGCAGATGATGGATGAGCAATGACAGTCCGGAGCTTGAGGATGAAAGACTGAAGAAGGAGGACTGAGTATGTTTAGTCGTTGATCTCGAGGCCCTCTGTCACAGGAGATCTATCAGTGGACAGATCTATAGAGATCACCTGTGTATCAGGGAGCATGTGTTGATCAACAAAAAGCCAGCATGGATCAAGGGCAGCAGCCTGTCATCATTTTTTAAATTAAATGTGTCTCTTGTTAAAACATTTCCTCTATCCTACCTCTCAAGTAGCGAAACATGTCTCCTTAATTCAGACAGCTGCAGGAAACGGTCCTTCCCATCTCCTCCAATTTGTGTAGTTAGTTTAACTTTGTTATCCATATATTTCAATTGAGCGACTATGCCGGTGAGGAATACCCTCATCCCAGTTCCTCCCTCATAAATTTGAGTTTTTCCACAAAACATACCAGCAGGAGACTCTAACAAACTCCTGGGCATGGGTTATACAAAGTCCTTCTCTGGCATGGGGGGAGCTGCCATGTTATTGAATTTTTTTGCAGTTTTATTTAGCGCGAAATCGACTTTTTTCATTTTAATTGCAAGTCCATGCCACAAAAATAGAAATAATAAAAGAAAACATATTCCCGCTTAAAAAATGCCGCTGTTTGCCTGCAATATATATATAATTTTAAATCATTACATATAAGGGTTTCAGTTTAATTTTTATTGTTGAATAATTAGAATCTTAGAATAAAGATGAAAGAAAAATAAGAAAATTAACCAAAATAGGCTCTCAGATTTTACAGAAAATATATATCCTATTGCTTCAGATTTGCTGTATTACCACTAAGTATAAACTAATTCTCTTGTCAGGAACGAAGGCAAGGGATATGCCTGATAACTTCACTTTATTTCCAATAGCAGTACAGGCAGCAACAAAGAATACTACATTTCATAATAACCATAGTTTCTCCTGACGACATTCCAAGCACTCATCATCGTCATCCTCCTCCTCCTCCTCCTCCTCTAGCTTCACTGCTCAAGCAGAAGAGAAAAGTCTTTCGTTTCCACTGCACATTTTTGGGTCGAGCATGGGCAGCGCATGCGCTGCTCTGCAAGGCATGCTGTATTGAGGAATGGAATAAAAGCTCCACCCATTTCCCGCCCATCTTTTCAGTTGGCTCCTGTTCCAGTCCTTTCAAAATCGTTGCTTTTTATTCGTGAATGGGTTTAACAATTCCTCCTTGGTACCGCCTTATCAGCATTTGTAACCTCCCATAACGACTGGACTTTTTACTTGCGGTCTTACACTTATCTAGTGGGTGAGCACTATTTTCTTTAAAGGTAATTAATGTAAACAGCACAGAAGACACGCCAGCTTTATTTAGCAATGGTGGCCGTTATTTGGGGGTATTTGCAGTGCGCTATGTGCGCTTTCACTTTCGCTTAACGGGCGTCGGCTATAAATATGCCACCGAACGCCCTGCACAGACGCCGTGTAAAGCGGGCACTGTTAATTAGAGAAATCTGAGGACGCTTCCTCCATTGTTTTTTTATTTGTGGCTCGCGGCACAACTTCATTTTTTTTCTTTGTCAATTTGTGTACTTATATACTTAATTTTTGGTCGTTGTTTTCAAGCGCCCCATGCTGCATTTTCCCATTAATAGATGCCATGCTCCTTTCTTTAGACGAGTCGTGTCTAAAGAAAGGTCCGCGGCCGCTATTAAAGTGAATCCCGCGGCATGGGGGTGCTTTTACCAAAAAAAGCATTTGTTTGTCAACTTGACAAACAAATGCCTTTTTTTTTTGTAAAAGCGCCCCATACCGCGCTTTCACTTTAATAGCAGTCGCTGACCTTTCTTTAGACGTGGCTTGTCTAAAGAACGGGGTGTGGCCTCTATTAAAGTTAAAGCGCCGCGTGGGGTGCTTGTGAACAAAAAATATTTGCAATGCAATAGGTCTCGCATTTGTGAGATTTTAAGCTATTGTCATTTACAATGCCAATAGCTCAAACTCTCATAAACGCGAGACCTATTGCATTTCAAATGCCTGTTCTATATATTATTATTCTTATATGTCTATCGACTACTGTCACTTTTTTATGCTTGTACAGCAGACTATTATGACCCACTTGAGGATTTGTTGCGTAGGTGTGTTTCATTTATTAAACTTTTTCTCCCACAGTGTCCACACAACAGCGGGCACCCACCTAGGCCGGGATGGGATTCGCCAGCTGTTAGAGCGAGCCAGAGAACATTCGATTAACTGTGGGGGTCCATGCTCTGATAGATCGGGGAGTTCCCCTTCTGCGCTGATCCTGCGGCTCTATCAGAACACTGCCGGAGGATGTTTTCTCTAAGGGCATGTTCCCCGAGGACCTGCGCTAACACTGTACCAGTAGAATCGCCGCACGATTGGCTTTCTTTTCTTGGGCTGCACAGCACAGGTTTAAATCTTTTCAATTTTCAGGGAGAGAGGACTCGAGCTATTTACTTTCCCATTTACTAGTAGAAACTCTTATTCCTGCACATAACTACTACTGTACTGTATAAAATAAAAGGCACACAGTGTCCTGGCTCCTGGCAGTGATTCACAGAGGTAAGCATGTAGGTGTCAGTTGCTTCTGCAAGCTATGCAGAGAAGGGGGGGGGGAAGTGTACATCTTGTGGTATGAAGGCTTTTCGGAGGTGGTAGATACCTTAATAAGAGAGCCTTGAGCACTGCCCTAGAGACAAATGGGGAAGCAACTTCTATTCATGGCTTACAGCCATCCTGAACCCCTCCTTGGGAGGGGTTCCTCTTGCGGAAACCTGAGGACTCAGGGAGAGACTACAGCCAAGGCTAAGTCCAAAAGCAAGAGGGAACAGTCCTCTGAGCTGGATGTTTTTGACAGACTTAGACAATTCGGGATGATCAAATAAGCAAAGTAGGCACCGACCTATGGACCCCACTCCTTTTAGGTGTCCCGCGACAACGGATGAAAATAATATTGATTTGATCTTGAAAGGTGATCTTGAAAGAAATTTACAATCAAGATTTCTTAAATATTGTCTCCTAAAGATAGAAACAATGAATCAACTCAAAGAAACAAAAACTTTACATTAAAGACTCTATAGAGAAAATACTGTATTGATGTAATGTACCAGATGGCGACAAGACAGATATTCTATGCTGTTTAGCGACCACAGTCCCAATACCCCTTCTGCCTAACTTTTGACCTACACCATCTGATAAGCCCTTGGTAGCCTCGGATACAGTCCGGAACCTGGGTGTAATATTTGATAAGAAGCTTAGTCTAGAAGCCCACGTGAATAAGACAGCTGGAATCTGCTTCTCCCTAATCAAAGTGCTGCACAAGATTCTTCCTACTCTCCCTACTTCATCCAGAGTGCTAGTGGCACGAAGTGTAATCCTGAGCGGAATGCATTATTGTAACACCATGTTACTAGGAGCCCCAAATTATCTAATTAAGAGACTACAGAGAATCCAAACGGTGGCAGCTAAGCTGGCCCTAAACAGACCAAGAAGGTCTTCTGCTTTTCAGTCTCTGAAGAAACTACACTGGCTCCCACCAATACAGATAATATGGTTTAAGTCGCTCTGTATTTCCTTTAAGGCTCTTCATGGCTCTGGACCAGATCCCCTACAAAACAGAATAAACTGACATGTTCATAAAAGAAATCTCTCATCTTCAGTCAACATGGCCAGCTTGCATAGATTTAAGAAAACCAGATTAGGAGGAAGAGCCTTCATGATTGAGGCAGTTTGATAATGGAACAAACTCCCAAGAGTCCTGAGAATGTCAGGTGAGCTAATTCAGTTAAGGAAAGGATTAAAAACATGGCTTTTCCCAAAAGACTTGAGCATGGCTAAAACGTTATACAAGCCAATTAGCTGGAGACCCTGCTCACACTTTTTGGTACCACATGCTTATAGATGCATAATACAGTGCCGGGAAACCCGTTGGGTGGCAGTGCCCTTTATAAATGTCTTAAATAAATAAATATATAAATTAATGAACAACTTAAAGTACATAAACCAGAGACATCAGAGTCACGGAACAGTTTCTCTGTTAAAAGCTCATCTTCTGGTAGCTGTCAGTTTGTAAACAAATGTGATGTATTGGTTATTAGGAGATAATTTGCGAGGGGGGCGAACTTTTGACTGCCTACGGGACTCAACAGAGTTTAATACCATACTGGACTTAGACAAGCCATTATGACTGGATCCAAATTGACCAATCCCATAATTGGAACTCTGATAGTCAGCTTTCCGGACATTACTGCAGTGCTACTGTACCTATATATGAGCCTAGCTCAGATAACATTCCTGCCTTAGATGAAGGGACAGATGATGATGGCTCTCAAGGAGAGTTTGATGGAGATTCGATGGAGGCCGCAAGTAAGCTGGAACCAATGTGACAGGACAACTTCGAGTATGCTCAATCCAAAGAATATCCACCACCCACGGTCCTCACAGTGGACCCCATCGAGTGGCACAGTAACTTGACAGCCGCATGCAAAAAAACGTGGATAAGGAGGGCAGGGGCCATCTATGGGCTGAATGTCCCCAGTCCACACTAAATGGCAGGATTGCAGTAATGCTTGATATTGATGGCTGCATGACCACTTTTGTGGCAAAAGTTGTTAAGGATCAGAAGAAGGACATTGACAGGTCTTAGCACATGTGCTAGAACAAGCTCCCCAAAATTTAGGGGGGCCTTAACAAAAGGTTTGGACATTGACAAGGAAACCAGAGAGCCTGGGACTCTTATTTCCCAGGAAAGCCTATTTAGGCTGGGCGCACATGTCTATTAAATTCTTGGGCAACACGAACTTCACTATATCTATCGAACTGCATTGATCTCTCCTAATAAAAGTGGGCCCGAAGCTGAGAAACCTTGTGTGAGAAGCTAGCATGGTATATGGTATTAGACAACCGTAGAAAGCTCTCTAAGTGGTAGCTGTGGGGAGCAGCCTTCAGGCTCAGTCCAGCAGTGTAAAGCAGCTCGCTTCACCAGAATGCAATCTTATAGTATAGATTAAGTGAAAAAGAACCACACAAGGTATTTATACAAATATGTAGTTATTATTTAATACTCTCTAATATCTTTACATATCTCCTACATGGAGATAAACACAATGCACACAATACTTTGCATAGAAATACAGTAAAAGGCACGAAATACACTGTGGACCCCGGGGGGGGGGGGGGGGGGGGTACCAAACCATACACTAAGAAAGTGGTATAAGAACCACGACCCGGATCAAGACAATGTCGAGAGGACGTAGAAATGCTGGGGACCCAAGGAACCACCCAAGGTGAGTAGATAGGGACCCCACGGAGTGCAGTGTAGGAACAAGACCGCATGCTCTGTACAACTCTACATGTAAGTCGCGATTGGATTTTTAAACATTAAGGAACCTTCCCAGGGGACCGTGAAAAAACCCAGTGGAAGACAGACGGTTGGAGAGCCATCCCTTTGTGGATACCCTAGTACCCACGTTACCTACACAGGGAAGTCGGGTGCATAGGTGTGAAGTGGTGTTGGAAACCGACGTCGAACCCAATGGAGGACTTCAGGAAAATGCCGCTTTTGACGAAGGAGAAAGTGTCTGGTAGAATCGGAAGGTGGATTCTAGATAAGAGGTACCTGTAAGCAGAGGGGACAGAGTCTATGCCACTCAGGAGTGACCAGGAGACTTGGAAGACGAATGCACTCCGATGTCGGGTGTTGCAGGAGCGATGACAATGACCTTGACTTTGCAGCTGTGACGACCATGCAACGCTGAGGAAGACCAGGTGCCGTGCACGAGCTGTCCCGCGAAGGATGTCGGCTGCTGAGGGGTCGGTGTCCAGCGGGAGCACCAACAAGCCTTGGCAAAGGCAACCAACGCAGGAGTTGAAGAAGGAGCAATGTCGGGACTAGCAAGGTCCAGGGGACTCACCACAAGACAGGGAGTCAGGGCAGACCCTGAGCAATCAGGGGATCTTAAAGAATACGAAGATGACCCTCAAGAGGACCCACAGGCCGGAGACACTGGAGTCGCAAGAGGACCTCGAGCAGCTCACCAAAAGATGCAGGCCATGGTGCACACGATGTGATGTGGACAAATACTTTGGTCACTGAAGGTGCTCGAGGTTGGAGCTATTTGGAGCCCGAAGATCTTCTTGGAAGGAAGCCAACAAGCCTCTGCAACTGCAAGTTGACCCAGTGCACAGGGGTTCGGCTATTGCAGCCCCCACGAGGGATACTGGCCTCAAGCTTGGTGAGAGGACAGTGCAGGCCTCGGGAGCTGTGGAAAACCACCACCTGTGTTACAGAACCTTACGGAGTACCGAGGAGCTCAGGATCAGCAGACCGGTCGACTTAGTTGCGGTGCCTGCAAATGCAGGGGAGTGACTCCTTCAATCCACGGGGGATTCCTTCAGGTGTCTTTAATGTCCACAGGCCTTGGAAGGTTCCTGTATGGTGACAGACACAGACGATGCAGCAGGCTGGAAGGGAGACAAAGTCGAGCCCAAATGAAGTCCAGCGAAGTCCAGAGTGTCCAGACGGTAGAAGAAGAAGTGTGTCTGATCTGAATCTTGTCCCACGATTAATCTAGGGACCTACACCCACGTAAGCACTTAGGTACCCTAAGGAAAGGGTTCGGACTATTCTCCCAGGGGAGGGTCTGGACAGGGGGGAGGTTACTCCCATGTCCTTTGTCCAGTTTGGTTCTAGAGGGGGAGCCAACGGCTCCCTGGACTGGTGTGAACTGGACTATGCACAAGGACACCTAATGTGCCCCTCATGCATACTTAGTGGTGCAGGCAAGCGCACCCACCCGCTCCCAATACATTTAATCCTGTTTGGGAGGCTGTCACACCTCCCTGTGACAGGATGCCTATTGTTCTGCCTTCTCCTGCTCGAGCATGGCTCAGAAGCAAGAGGGCAGAAATATGTCTCTGGTTGGCAGCAACCATTTTGTGCTGTCTGGGTCTAGAAGGTTGGCACCTAACGGAGGGCTCTTCCAGTGCTTGGAATCATACCTCCCATACTGTTTACAGTGTGGGGGTATGATTCAAACATGTTTGATACCAAACATGATAGGATTGGTTGCAGCCAGTTTTGAGATGGTCATCGCGTAATTACACGGTGCCCCACTATATGGTATATGGCTGCTTCACTGACAACGCGGGAGAATGGACTCCGTAGGCTCTAGGGTGTCCTATTCATGCAGGGGCACCCTCTCACTTAGAACCAAGCACCCTGTCTTCAGGATTGCAAAGGCCTTCTAGAGGGCTGACTTATAGGTTTTAAGTGCAGTGACCCTAGATATAGAAAACCTACATCTTTAGTAAGTGGTGCTAGCACAAGATCACACAGGCTGCAATGGCAGGCCTGTAATTCCATGTTGAATGGTCTCCCATGGGTGGCATAATGCATGCTTCAGCCCATGGGGAACCTCTGGGGTACCTATGCCCTGGGTACCTGAGAACTATATACTAGGGATTTAAAAGTGTACCCCAGTATCCAGTCTGGGATGTACCTAAGTACTGAACATAACTATTTAGGGAGAAAGCAGATAGACTGGAGTCCTGATTAGCAGTATCCCAGTCAGACTAGTCAATATCAGCTTAGCACCAGGCAGAAAGTAGGGGGTAACCATAGAAGCAGATCCTACTTTCCTACACCTTGCCATCTCAGAGGCGTGTCCAATGGCTCAAGGGGGCCTATTCGTTGAGCCTTTCCTCAAGGAATTGGGAAAGTAGTTTTCGACTTTTGCCTCCCTTGATAATGCCCAGGCTTCAAATAAAAAGATTTTTGGGCAGGTATTTAGAGCGACTGGGAGAAGCAGGGACCACTCTGCCAACCGCTACTTTCAGCAAGGCCACCAGTGTGGATATTAGTCATGGCGTTGCAAGTGGCAAGACCAGTGATGGTTTCTTCCTCCTGTCCAGAGGAAGCAATAGAGGTCATGGAGCAATTCGATCCTTCAGGGGAACCTCCAACTCACCAGTTACTTCTCTGGTAAGTCAAACGCCTTCTTCCCATTTCAGAATAGGAGGGAGGTTGGTGGGGTGCATGCACAAATAGCAGCAATGCTTAAGTCCTCTATCAATCCAAGGCCTTCATTTGACGTTCTACGGTTCGCCTAGACAGTGGCAGAGACCGAATCCAATCACCTTCTCAAACGCAGACTCAAACTTGGTAGATCAGGAGGTTCAAGCAGCCTTGAGGGAAGGAGCAACTACCCCATCAATGGAACATCATTATCACCAGATAATAAATCTCAACAATTTAAACTAATGGTTAATTTTTCACCACTTCAACATGGAGGGGATTTACCCCCCTCAGGGATATTATTCGTACCGGGAATTGGATGGTACGCATTGACCTGAAAGACACTTACCTGGCAATTCCCATTTTACCTACCTACCACAGATTCCTCCAATTAATTTGGAACCAAAGGAGCTACCAAATTCAGAATACTGCAGTTTGGACTTTTGTCAGCACCATGGTGTACGACCGGTAATGAAGTACCTTCGGACCACGGAGATAAGGCTTATAGTTAACCCAGATAACATCAAGACCATGGACCAACATGAGAATCTCTTGCCATTCCATTTGTAGACACTTATTACGATGTTACAAGGTCTGGGTTTTATCATAAATGAAGAGAAATCGGAACTCAACCAGAGTCTACAGGTGTCTTTCTTGAGATCCATTATGAACTTGCATCAGGCGATGATGAAACTCCATAACAAGGAGGCAGCAGTGATCAGGAAAAACTCTAAAAGTTTTGTTGAGCCCGAAGATTTCCTTAAGCAACCCTAAGACAACTTGCACGGCTTATGGGCCTGTTTTCTTCCTCTTTCCAAGTTATATTTCCAGGCCCCCCTCCATTACAGACCCTTCAATGGCTAAAGACTTCTCACATAAGGTGAAGCCTCATGCATTTGAAGCAGACCTCCTTGTCAGCCACAGCCAGGGAGGAGATCCATTGGTGGTTAGAGGCTGGATCACATGGAGGTGTGGACCAGGAGAGCAAACTTAAGTTTCAGCCTGGATTTGGTGAGAGTCTGATGCGAGCCGAATAGGCTGGGTTACCAGGAGCAGAGATTAATCTACTGGAGGAAGGTGTTCAGAGAAGGAATTTATCATACACAACAACTGCTTGGAGCTTCTAGCGGGTTGCTTTGTGGTAAGATGTAGGACAAAACAAGATGCCGCGAACTGCTGAAGATGGACAATATTGCAGCGGTTAGCTACATAACCCACTTTAGGGGAAAAGGATGTGATCACTCACGGAAATGGCCAAGAGTTTATGACACTTCTGCTTTCAAAGCCAGGTAGCACTAACAGCGGAATACCAACTGGGCCATAAGAATGATTCAGCGGACTGGCAATCTCCGAAATCCAGGTATTCTGCACTTTAGGACATGCACAGAGTGCTAAACCTCTTCCTTTCATAGCGAAGAAATGAATTCCTATTGAGAACGGTGATATCAGGTAAGCTGACAATGCTGCTTGTCCAGTATCATGTAGCAGTGTCAGACGTTAAAGCCCTGGATATTTCAGTAGGACTGTTTACACCACATGGGATAATGTTTGCAATTTCTAGAAGGTCCAAGACAAAGGCTAGAGTCATTTCATATCCTGAATTAAATGACTGTCCAAAGCTGTGTATGGTACAGTGCATCAAGGCTTATGAAGCCATGATGGAAGATGCCAGACCTCCATGAGTTGTTAAGTAAACAGTTTAGGGTTGTCTCCTCTCTACCTACTGCTAGATGGGTGTGTTGGGTTATGCAAGAAGCAGGCATTGATGTGTCCAAATCTGGGGCCCACTCAACAAGTGGGGCCATAGCACATATAGCTTTTTCTTTGTGTGCTCGGCAGGAAGATCTGATGAATGCAGCTGTCGGGTCCTCAGAATCCACATTCAAGCATTTTTACTTCAAACCTGTGGTGGATATGGCTTTGCAGGTGGTGAGCAAGCATTAAACAGGCATAATCCTCGCCTCTGGTCCTGCCACAAAATACAAATTTTCCTAGGTTCTGTGAAGCAAAGTTTTTGACTCTATTAAGGGCAAGGAGGCAAGACCTATCACTTCCAACAGGACCATAATCTGAGGCTTGGATTCTGTTCTGCTACCCTCCCATTTTCGTACCTGGAGTAAGAAAAGATTTGTGATTTTCATGTAATGTATTAATCTTCAATGATGTTGATGGTGCTAGATGATATGAGTAATATTGTTAAGGTATTCTGATAGGTCGTTGAGCTTGTAACAATATATGTTCAGAGGGTAGTTGTTAAGGCAGTCTTCTTTGATGTAGGTGGTGATCAGAAGCAGGAATAGAACTGTTGGGTATTAAAGGCAACATGCTGTTGCACAAAGAAAGAGGAGGATGATGACGAGTGCCTGAAATGTCATCAGGATAAACAGACTCTAGGTAGGAAACTTTGTATTCATGAGCCGTTCATACCATTCCTCTAACAGCTTAGAGCTAATGCATATAAAATGTAAAAAAAACTCTCTAGATATTTCTTACAGAGGCGGCATCAATTATTTTTTCAAAACTATACCAAGATGACCAACATTTGGGTAGTGGGATTAATAATTTCCCCTGCCAATAGGGTCTTCTCAATATATAGCTCAACCATTTTTTTAAATTACATTCTTGGAATCTCTACTAAATGATAGACCTGGGACCTGTTTGAGAAAAAAAAATTATGTTAAAGTTTTGAGAGAAAATAGATATACACCATAGGCTCTCCAGGCAGTGACAGCTGGTGACATCTGAAAGGGGTAGCGTAAAACGTGCGGGGGAGTGCACAGTGGCGAGCGAGCCCGAACAACCCAAGTGGTTGTTTTTTAAAAAGAGCGGGCCAAACGCTGCATTTTCAAGAAAATTTGACAAAGCAAGAAGGTTAATAAAGCAATTCAACTGTTCGTCTGCATTTCGAGCCACAAAGCTGTAAAAGTTCACTTATTTTACAAAGTATTTATTCTGCTTTTTTCAAAAGCACTAGCACTAGATAGACTAAAAAGCACATTAGGAACATCTTGAAAACTGATTCTTTCAAGTATTTGAGGTTGCCTCAAGGTTCTTAGATATTGCCAACCACAGAACAGACTTCAAGCTGCTATTAGGCACTGAACACAATGAATAGAAGCTACAAAGAAACCGTAGCATTAGTTTTAGAGGCTGCTACTGAAAATCAATTCTAACTACAGTTGCTTCTGGGAACTAGATTGTGGGAGCCTGAAAATTAATCTGACATCAGTACAAAGAATTGGACCCAACCATTTTGCCAGTTTCCCACGGGATACAACATGACCATTACTGTGGTGCTATAACAGATGAAATGGGAGTAATATTGGGGGAATGGAAGATTCTTACAGTGCCAGTGAAAGGCAAATATGAGTTAACTAACTGTTGTTTTTAAAATTGTTAAGTGAATTTTTGGCATGGCACCTTACTCTAGCCACACCACAAAACAGTTACATTTTTCCTTAGACACTGAAACATCCCCGATAACCAAGTGTAATCAAGATGCAAACATTTTAAATTGCCAATGTGATTAATGCTTACAATCATTTGCTTATTCTTAGACTGCTAGAGGGATGACCCCTAGTACACTGGCCTGCAGGCTTTTCCATGTTGGGCTGGGCCTTATAAGTAGAGAGCTGTGGTGACAACCCATTAGTGAGGCGCTATCTGAACAGCACACCTGGCTCAATGGTTAGAGCGGCAGACCCTGATGCAGAGGTCTGGTCCGGGACCAGGGTTCAATTCCCGCCTCAGCAGGTCTTGGGCTCATAATTCCTCGGACCTGATTCCTCACCTCGGTGCCTATTCTAATCATGGGTCCCACGCTGCAACTCTGGGCAATACCTTGCTTAATCTCCACAACGGCCCCAACAACGCTAGGATTCCTGGCTTCACCTTGGGGGTGCCCAGGAGTGGACACTTCACAGGGAAAGGCCAGGAAGGGTTCCTCAGCGGTATTCGTACAAGCGCCGAGAGGCCTCCGGGTAGTCGTGCGCTATACAAGTACCAATACATACATACACCACACCCACCTTTTTGCAGATTACTCCTGACATTTACTCCAGAAATGCTTTGTCCATCCCCTGAATCCAAGACATTTACTTCAGAGGTCCTTACATCACTAGTCCACTAAACCAGGTTTAGCATGGTTAGCTGAATTCTTGATTTTAAGATACAATTGCGTTTCATCAACACTTTTTAGAGCTATTGTGTATATTCTTGCCACGCTTCAAAAAGGCAGACGGTCCTCATCCATTTCATAACCACTTCATGTTTGTTGTGCTTTATATCCGTCTGGTTTTCAACCATTTTCTTTTAATAAAATTCAGTTCAATAGTTCTCGCCACTCTCCTGAAGGGAAGCCCTGTGCTCATTGTAGTTACCATAAAGCACATCGCTTGAAGGCCTCTTTCAGCTATGAGAATCTGCACTGGGTTTGAGACCTCTTTACAGGCCGTAGTCTTCTTCACATCTTTACTGGCATGACGAATCTCACATGGATGGTACACTCCCTAATCACCCCCAAAGAAACCCTAGTATTCCAGCAGTGAGGCCATGATACAGACCTGTCAATGCTCTTCAACCCCCTCTATTGCATACCTTCATATAATTCTGTGATGAGGCGTTACTGTACACAGACGAGAGGATCTAGCCTGGTATAATTATGTGTAATCGCCCTTTTTGGGGTGCAGGCCAGGAATAAAATGCTGCTATCAGGCTGATGGAAGAGATTGAGCCTTGTGCTCGCGCTGTGATGTCATCTGTGATGTCAATGAGCAGGGGGCACAGCACATTCATCAAAACACCCAGGGCCTCGTATGAGGGCTGCAATGGGAGCAATGTCAACAGCCAGGAAGAATGTAAAGCAATGAGTCAGGAATGTAAACAGAAGCTCCCTGTCCGGCATTCACGGGGGAGCACATCGACTGCTCCCCCCCCCCCACCCCCGCCTTCAAGATATGTAACCCTTAGGCCGTTCAGGCTGCAGGGGTGAGAGGAAGCCCGTGCACAGCTGACAGCAACTCGTCCGAAGGGGTCTTTACAGAGTTTACACGGTGACAGGGAGATCCCAGATTGTGTCTGTGGCTTAGAGAAGGCTCTGAGGATGAGAGGCTGCTTGCACATGGCTAACGCCACCACGTCATACATGCACACCGCGTCAGGCTCAAAGTACGCATCATATAGACAGGAAAAGGTATGCAATTGCAAAGTTTCTAATTTTCAACCTCCGCAAAGTTTTCTTGTTCAAGTTCTTAATTTGTAAAATAATAATGATTAGAAGAAAAAGTGCAGAGGTCGAAAGATTGCGTTAGGAGCCTGCTACAAGTGCTGCTGAATATCAAGCCTGCCTACTATTGATTTCACCTCATTCTACTTTTTTCCACCACTCGACAGGTCCTGTCTCTTCATTTATTAAAGGCTTTTCTTGTCCCTGCTTTTCCCCTTTGCCATTTTTCTTATCTTTCTCTTCATTATTTCTCCCATTTACGTTTTTCACTCTTTTGCTCTGGGTCAAAGTCTGATGATGAAAAATAAGCCCAAGTCCCAGCAAGCACTGAACAGCATCACGAAATGGCTGGCCCCAGCATGACACGGGGTTCATACGCGCCAAGTACGCGCCATATGTGTGTGATGAACAGCTGCTCACTCAGTTTGAAACACCTGACATTATAACAGAATCGCGCCCCCCTTACCTATCTCCATGTCCCCTCCTCTATTTGCAGACCGTGACCATGGAGCAGGACCTGGACTGTTCCTTTAAGAACAGAGCGCCATGGGATTCATTCGCCGAACACGTGACTAGGTCAGGTGACCCAGGGGCATATGTATCAAACGATTTTGTATTCGCAAACGCTGCGAATCGCAAAAAAACAGCGTTTGCGAATACAAAATTGCAAAACGCGATGTATGTGACATTTTCGCATCGCATTATTAAGGAATCGTTAATTTTACGATTCCTTAATTTTGCGTAAGCATTTAAGGAATCGCAAATTGCGATTCCTTAAATGCTATGTAACACGCACCCAAGTTGTGCGAATTCTCCTTAAGAAATCGCAAATTACCACCAACATCCCCTTAGGGCATGTATGTGCGCCAAATGCGCACACATGTTCATTTCAGGGGTGCATCAGGGTGTCATCATGACACCCTTGCACCTTTGAAATTATTCTCAATTTGCTATTAGCAAATTGCAATTTGAGAATTACTTCCCATTCATTCCTATGGGCCTCCTGGCCCATAGGAATGAATGAGAAGGTATTCCTTAATTGCGATTTCGCAATTTGCTAATCGCAATTAAGGAATATTAAGAATTCGCAAAATATGTGCGAATTTTTAAATACATCCCGTTTTGCAATTCTCAAATAGCGATTCTCAAAAAATCGCTATTTGAGAATCGCAAATACGGTTTTTGATACATATGCCCCCCAGTCTCTCTAAAAGAAGAAGCAGCAGTATGGATGGCGTGTTCGTGTAGAACACCGTGGACGACGAGAAAGGAGCCAGAGGAAGCAGAGGGGCGCGTACAGATCTTCTTCGTCACTCCAGGGCTGCCAGTACCGACGAGCTCCGAGGACGGCGAGAAAAGGACGCTGGAGAAGGAACACGAGGACGCCTTTTCCAGCCCGGAACTAGAGAGGGAGCCAGACCCCATCTGGCATCCCGCAAACACCCGCCGCGTCCCTGGAGGGACATGGCTCCACAAGGTACGGGCACGAGTGGAAACCGTGTGGGGGAAGGGGGCTGGTACTCCCAAGGCAGGGGCGGGTGGAGGGAGTGGAGTACTGCAACGCGCTCTTGCTGTGTGCTGTAAAGCTGCGCGCATAACTGCTGTTCAGCACAAAAACGTCAAAATCACTGGTGCCGGTATCGGGTGTAAACTCCCTACACCCCCTGTCCCTGATCACTGTTTGAGTTCAACAGAGCCTCCTCCTTATGGAGTATCTTTCTTTTGTTTGTTTTCCTATGTTTTGGCCACTGACGATCCGGTGAGATCTGCCCCCTGTGAGCCTATGGCGAGAGAAAGTCGAAGGTTCCCCACTCTCTGAGGGAAGAGAGAGACAGAGAGAAGACGACACCCGCCCTCAAAAGACCCCGAAGAGAATAGTTTGAACCGACAACCTGTGTATTGAGTACCTTGACAGTGTTGACTTGCTAATAAAGCACTCCAAATTCGACACTTGTGTCCCTGTCTGCTTCTCCACCACGCCACAATGTGTCATTGTGCTGTCATGCACTTTTTGTCTGATTCTGAACAGCATCAGCAAATACAAAAAAAAACGGTGTTCATGAGAAAAAAAGGAAAAATTCTGGTCCAGTGTGATGATGCGTAAGTGTGTAAGCATCCTCACTCATAAGACATATGTATCATGCTGCTGAGGTGGCCATTTAGGTTTTACATTTTTACTTATAATTTACTATTCCAAAATAGCCGACAGTCATCTTCAAGAGGTAAATTAAAAATACACAATAGCTTAAATTCTCGCAAATGCGAAACTTATTGAATTGCAAATATTGTTTGTCCCAAGCCCCCCATGCCGCCCTTGCATTTATTACAGGCCACGCCCCCTTCTTTAGACGAGCTGCGTCTAAAGAAAGGGCGTGGCCTCTATTAAGTGCAAGCGCGGCATGAGGCGCTTGGAAAAAACCAACCAAAACATATTTGGTAAGCGATAGGTGTCGCATTTGCGAGAGTTTAAGCTATTGTCATTTACAATACCAATAGCTCAAACTCTCCTATGTGCGAGACCTATGGCATTGCAAACAAGTGGCCGCCATTATCCCGGCTGCTTGGAAAGTGAAAGCGCACATGGTGCGCTTAAAATAAAGAAAACAAGTCCGGCCTGCAGTAGGGCAAAACCTATTAAAGGAAATAGTGCTTACAGAGTAAATAACACAGACGGTGTAACAACCAAAGTAAAAGGGCCAGTCCTCATGGGAGGATACAAATGAAGACAAGGCGGTACTAAGGAGGGACTAACAAGCCGATTACCGAATCGGAAGCCAGCATTTACAAAGGACAAAGACACAAGCCAATGAAAAATATGGGCGGAGCTTCATGTGCATACTTTAATACAGCATGCCTCGCAGTGCAGCGTATGCGCTGCCCAGGCTCGACCTAAAAAGCAGAACAGGAAGGGGTGGAGAGCAACTTAAAAGCAGTAGGGAGCAAGTCAACACTAGGGAGCAGATAAGTCAGCAGGAGGGGAAAACTGCTGAGTGAGGTGGGGAGGGGAATAATGGACGAGTGGAGCAACATGAAGAGCATGGGGAGGGGCAGGGATGTGAGGTGGAAGAAGCTCATGGAGAAATAGCATGAACACATATGCACTCCATGAAGTGCAAATGGGAAAAAAGTAGTCCCTTAACGTCCGCCATGGAAGGATATAAGTCACTGAATCAAAAGGATGGTAAAAAAGCATTGCTCCTGGGAAAGGGCAATCACAAAAAGAGAAAGGAGAGCCATCAAATAAGAAGCAAGTAAATGAAATTGACAGGAAAGTCATTTAATGATAAGCAATGGACTGAGCCAAAGCTATTGGTAACTATTTCTTTATTGTTTGATTTACTTATTTCGTTTTTTTAGGATTCACCGAAGACATCATATGCACTGTCTTTTGCAAGACCTCTTGTATCCTTACAGGGGGCTTACAGGCCGCTTATTGCTTACTATTAGTTGGCTTCATTGACATGCTCATTTGCTTGCTTGTACTTCTTTAACTTCCATAGGCTTCCCTCATCTTTGTGTGTTTGCCTCTCGCATTGAGCATGGATGCATTATTTGTGTCCTTCCACTGCTCATTTTATCAGTTGCTACATTTTTCTTTCTGTTTGGGCACAATACGAGAATACGTGTATTTCAGAGGTCTCCCTCTTGTCCTTCCCCCTTAGTATTCTTCAAGTCCCATTCGTTGTCGGTGTGTTTGCCCTGTCCCATATCAACTCTCCATTCTCCGTGTCATTGTGCCCGCTCCTCCCACCCACTCTCCCACTCTCCTTTGTCCATGCTGTAGTCCACCCCACTCTTAGTTGTCCATGTGGTTATCCCTGCCCCTCCTACCCACTCTCCGTTGTCTGTGTAATACCGCTTTGCCCCCTGCCCACCATCCATTGCTGCCCTCCGTTGTCTGCCTCCTTGACCATCTACCCACCCTACATTGTAAACTTGCTTGCCCCATTCCCTCCTATCCATCCTGCGTTGTTCAAGTGCTCCACAATTCTCCCCTCGTCTGTCCTTCTCTCCCTCCCTCACGCCGTGTTGCCTTGGAGGGAGCACATGCCAAAAAAGAATTCAAGGATTCAGCTGGCGCATCATAGCATTTTTAGTACTTCTACCCATGTTGCACAGCAGTCGCACTGCTATACAGCTACAAACCATTAACAAAGCCAATAGCTCTTGTAGGTTAGACCTATTGGTGTTGCCAATGCTTGCTTATAGTCCGAACCAGACACAGAAGATCGCTCTACAGGTAATAAAAGAATAGTCAATAAAGAATTGTGCTGCGAAGACAGTGAGCCTCATACAGTACATTTCTACTAGAAAGACTTTGAAGGTACACACTCTTTCAGGATCCCAAAGATCCACCTCTCAGTATCTGAGTAGAATGATTTATTTCTGATTTCAGGGTCAGCCATATGGATAGTGCGCTCGAGAACAGATAACAAAGTGCACTATACATAATACAGAAAAAGTCGACCTTTTTTATCACATTCAGTTATGAAATTCTCAAGGAGATTTTGAGTTCTTTTGTGGAGGTGTTAAAAGAAGAAATTGCCCTAACTTGATGTGTTTGTGGGGAGAAGTGGGTAGAGTTCCTGACTCTGGGTCCACTTCAAGAGAACGCTTGGGCCAGAGTTCTTGCTTTCTTGAAGGCTGGAGTTTGTATGACCGAGCCTGTGGCACCAGAGCGCATGTTATCTACTAAAGATAGTCACTTTATTGGTTAGATAGGCAGTAGAGTTCCTGTGAATAGACATATGGGTACTGCAGGCTAACCTGAATAGGTATCACAACTTTATGGAAACTCAAGTGCACATGCACAAGATCAGAGTGAAGTAGTCAGATCTTCTGGTGCCCGATATCAGACAAGCCACAATACCGAGGGCTGCTTATGAGGGAGCAAGGTGGATTTTTGGAATTCTGCTTAGCTGTGATATGCCATAGTCAATTCTCAATGTCTCAGCAAATGCCTAGGGGGGGTGATGTGCTTTAATCTTCATGGAAGTTTGATTTGAAAGAGCACTGTTTTAACTAGGAAGCCTGCATATTTAGATTTTTGTGAAAGGTAAAGCTTAAAGATTTAGAATAGTTCACAATTATTGGCGTGTAAGCCAATGTGTTTGTTGCATTCAACCAGGCCCAGATTAGACTGCAGCATTTTGGGAGGAATATGAGTAGGGTTCACTTTGAGGTGCTGAAGCGACAACTAGGATTGTTATGAATTTAGGGTATATGCTAAATCAACAAGCTATTCTTGAGAGGCGACTGCCAGGTAACGCTGAGTATCATCGGCACAGATTTGGTGGAAACATTTGAATGATTCAGGAATGTTCCAAGAGACTCCGTTTACAAATCAAAGACGGCAGGGAAAGAATCGATCCTTGAGGTACTCCTTTGTGAAGGGGGGAAGCCTTTAATAAGACGCTTACTAGTTTAAATTTCTGGGAGCAGATGGACAGATATGACTCAAAGCACCTCAATACTGAACCGCATATTCCAGTCTGTAATTGCATAGTTCTCAAAAGTGAGGCAAGCTTCATTGTATCAAATGCTACTGACAGGTCAAGAAGGATAAGGAGACAAGAATCACAAAATCACTTTGCTTTAAGGTGCAGAGCGCATCATTCACTATTTGTAACATAGCAGTTTTTGTACTACAGCCAGCAATAAAGTAAGATTATAGACCACCAAGTAGGTGGTTTTCATTGATAAACATGTATTAGTTATTTTGTCAAACAGCGCTTTAGAATTTTAACTAGGAAAGGGAGGTTAGACAGACATCAGAAACTGTTCAAGTCTTCTGGGCCTGCTTCCTCTTGTTAGTGGAAGAGAGTTATTTAACCTGTTTTTAAGATGTCCGGTATCATGCCATGTTTTAGAGATGAACTAACCAGGTCTGTAAGGTAGGGGATGAGGGAAAGGCTGATTTCCTTCACTAACTTAATTGGTAACATTTCTAGAAAATTTAAGGATGGTCTTAGCTCAGCCATGGTCTTTGTCAGATCTATCTGAATTATCTCTTGGAAAGATAACCATGGCTTGAGGTGTTACATGTTAAATTACCGAAAGGCGTTTCCAGGCTGTAGATACCAAAGAAGAGTTCTTTATTTCTTATTTTGTTTGGAAGAAAGTCAAGAGTTTTCCTCATTTTTCTCTGGAGACCTTGATGTTCTGGGCAGTAGGGCGGAAGGGGGATGATGGAAGCCTTAGCTTTAAATATGTTTCTTTTGTAGGCTTTCCATTTAAATCTCAGGTTTGAAAGTTCTGAGAGAAAGTATTTTGTCGCCATTATTCTCCCAGTCACTCTAAAAACGTTCCTCTCTCTGTTTAATTGTCTAGAGAAACTGTGCAAAGAAGAGGTCTAGCTTTTCTATATAGAGCTATTTCATATGATACTTCTTTCAAGTTTGAGTTGAGGAGAGGATGTAGCCTTACGGCTAGAGCGGTCGACCTCGAAGCTGGGGAACTAGTTTCCAGTCTCGGCAACGATGCTCAACATCCTGTGATTCTGGGCAAATCCCTTAATCTCCCCGTGCCTAACAAAATGAATGTGTCCGTCTGTAACGAAACTGGTGCTCATGTAAAGCGCTCTGATACCGGATATCCTTGGGTCTAGTTTGCGCTATATAAAACTAAAACAAAATTTAAAAAAATAATGGGCTGTCATACTGATTACATCCATTTTAATTTTGGGGTACAGTAATTTTACAGCAAATTTGTTTTTTCAAAACAGACCTCTCTGTGTACCCAGACTTGTTATTTCTTTAACTGACCCATTACATAGGCTTTGGAGTAGATACGGTGAATGGTACTAGGAAGTCATCAGACCAATCTAGTAGAATTAAGGTTTCACCGTCTATGTAGCCAGTTTTGGCAACTAGTAGGTCAAGGGTCAACCCCTTTATTTGAGTGGGTAATAAACAAGTTGATCAAGATTATTGGTTTTAAGAAAGTTTGCTTGTTGTGAAGCCTCCGAATCATGCGAGACTCCCCAATGTATTTTGAAATCGCCCAAGATAATATTTGTAGCTGAATTCATTCTATCAGCTAACTGTTACAGTAGAAAATCAATTAATAAAGCGCTTCATCTGGTTTGGTAAATAATCTGGAAAAGGGTTGGCTTGTTTCTGCCATTGGGTAGACATTGTAAGGTGGGGAATTGATCAACGTTTAGAGATTAGCACTGTATGAAAGCTTTGTGAATAACTGTAATGTCTCTACCTCAAGATCTGGATGTATTATTAAGCAGCCCTCTGGTAAAAGCAGTCAAGGATAAAGTACTGGCTGTGAGGAGTTTGTAAACCATGTTTCCCCCAGAAATAGTATTTAAACATCACCAGATATAATAAGATGTGCAATTTCTAGGCAATGCTTGGCTGCAGATCTCCAAATGTGCATAATACACTTATTGGAGCAATGCTCTTTTTTACAATAGGGGTTGTATTGATTGGGATTGGAACAAGATTGAAGGGATTGGCTCTGGATATATTGAGGCAATGATGAGGGTTTCTCTCACTCAAAATGCCTGAAATCTACACAAGAGACATTCAACCGCTGTTTACGAGTTCATGAAATGGGAGAAATTGTGTGACGCTGGTAAGACTTGTGGAGTGAAGGTTTCAGTTTAACTCACCAGGCTTTAGGTCAGATTCAGGATGAGGATGGAATGCTCTGTGAGAGTTAAAGAAAGCATGGTGTGGGAATTTACCATTATCTTGGTCGCCATTCCTCTCCAATCCCGACGGTAGTAGTTGAGCACAATTGTCAGATAGGGATAATCAGGAATGTGTTTGGGTGGTGACTTGTTCAGGAACACCCAGAGAATATCGAGATGAAGGATCAAGCAAGTAAGTGGGCAATGTATGAGCTGGATTTGAGAACAGACAGGACAGCTGTGAGGATTCAGGCATATTCTATGATATGGTTGTATGACCTCTCCGTGTAATACACTCAGAAAATTGTCTTGAGTCCAGGTAGTTTCATTTGGAAAACCTTCAGCTCAACCCTGGGTATCTGTGGCTTCGAGCAGCAAGGCTCAAACAAAGTAACTAGTGTAAAACTTTTAGATACACCAAACACTGCAAAAGAAAATCACACAACACAAAAGAAATCCAATACCAATTTTTAAAAAAAGATTCTGTTTTTATTAATTTTTAGATGCCAAGATGAGCAAAATCCAATGGAGGATATGGAGATCTATAGATTTTAAGTAAAACGTAAATCTCAGCTTTGTAGTGCCAACCGCAAACAAGCATTGGTAACAGACAAGTTTGGAAACATTTTAAAAGATTTAAAAAACAATTGTTTGACTACCCCAGGCCGCACTGGGCAACCAATTCTGTCAGGGAGAAGGTTGGGGTGGGGACGATAAAGAATATTTGGACAGTTACTTGGTCACCAAAGCAGTCTCAAGTCCAGTTCCACACTTTATGCAAGGACCGCCACAGGCTTCAATGAAGAGGTCCTGATGCTGAGGATACAGGATACTGGTGTAGGAAGCTGGCTCTGTATATACTATACCAAAGTAAGGTATAGTGTGCACAGAGTACAGTGGAACCCCAAAGGTAGGCAGAGGTAAAAGTACATAATACCTTACTCTCTATTTGTGGAAGTGCGGGCGAGCAGTAAGGCTTTATCAGAGGCTAGTGTTAAGCATTTATTGTACACACTCAGGCAAGAAATGATGTCACACACTCAAAGACTGAGCTTAGAAAAATTTGTTTGTATAAAAATATTATTTAGTTGTATTTTATTTTCTAGAACCAAGCCAGACCTGGAACAGGTAAGTGCACTAATACTTTGCAAGAATCAAGCAGTAAAATAAATGTAGAATGCAGTTGAATGCATTTGGATTGGTTACAGGTAAGTCATTTGTTTATAAAAAAGTTTGAATTACTTTTCGATTATTTTACAGATTACTTTTCAGATTACTTTTTAAGTTACTTTTTCTACTCAGTGTGATATGCCTAGATATCACACCTAGACATTTCCTAGAGAAAAGGTAAGTAAATCAGTTTTTGTACATTTGGAGTTTCTTAGGGTTTCATACAAACCTACTCCACACTAAAAAGTTTATCAACGAAAAGCATTCAATGCAGTCCTACGGGAAAAAACAGTGTAATCGGTTGATCAGTAAGTACTTAGGTTTTGGAAGAGGTATTCTGGGGTTAGAACCAGGGTTCGCCAGGGTCGAGGATGCACTCTCAAAGCATCCTCAGCGGCACAAGGGCGGCCGGGTGCAGAGTGCTGAGGCCCAATGTTATCCAATTGGGGATAGGGGTCTCCGGTTGGTGGCAGCTCACGAGCAGGCCACAAGGTTGTGGGAGCAAAGCTCCTGGTGTTAGGCTCAGGGCAAAGGGGGAATTCAATTTAGCACACAAGGGGCACCCACAGTGGCACAGGTACGGCCAGGTGCAGGGTGCTGTTTTGGCGTTGGGTGCCCTGTTGTTTTCAATGGGAGTAGCCAGTTTTGGATTTTGGCTGCAGGCTCGGTCCACGAAGTCTTCCGGGAGGAACCAACAGCTGGGCAGGAAAGTTGGAGGGCTCAGGGACGTAGGTGCAACTCATATTCTCTCCTCCAGGGCGTAGGGCGGCTGGATGCTGGGGTGTCTTTTGAGGTTGGATTTCACCTTAAGGGCCACTCGTAGTTGGGGGAGTCTCCATGCAGAGGCTGCAGGCGGTGTCCTGGAGGGGTCAACCCACGGTGGACTCGGACTGTGGAGCACTGGGGGACCTCGCTGGGATCGGTGGGCAACTCGGACTCGGGCCGTGGGTGTCGGGTGCAGTCGTGGTTCCAGGCGTCGGGTTTCTTTGTCCTCAGCAGGCTCGGAGTCTTTCTTTGATGATTGTTTTGAACAGAGCTGCTGTTCACAGGAGATCTGGTCTTTGTTGAAGGCAGTCAGTCCTCCCAGGGGTTCTGGAGGTCGCTGGCTGCAGGACAAGGCAATTTTTGGCGCAGGATCTCTGGAAACTGCAGACAGGCCGGTAGGGCTGGGGCCAAGTCAGTTCTTCTCTGCAATCTCCTCTACTGGGCATCTTCTTTGTCCTTCTTCTTCGTAGGTTGCAGGAGTCTGTCTTCTTGGTTCAGGGCTGCCCCCTAAATACTGTAGTTAGGGGGCGTCTTAGGGGTCTCGAGGTCAGAAGCCAATGGGCTACTGACCTTAGGGTGACTACACCCTTGGTGTGCTCACCCCCAAGAGGGGGATTCAGCACAATCCCTATTCCTGATTGGAGAGTGCCTGCCATCTGCAAGATTGCGGGCACTGAAGAGTGGGATTCATCTCGCCTCCTCCACCTGAGGGGTGGGGTTGGCAGAGGTGAGCACACCTTCTGGTCTGTGCTAATTATTTCCGCCTGTCTTCCCGCCAAAAAGGAGGGAGACAGGAAGGGGGCCTGCTCCTGATAGCAGGAGAGGCTGGAGACCACATTACAATGGCGGCAAGGCCTTTGGAGCTCCCCTGCCACAGGTGGTTCTTCCTGGCCTGGGGGAGGTGTGACCACCTCTGCCCAGGAAACGCTTTGTTTCTGGGCTCATGGAACGAAGGCTTCCACCCTAGGGGTGGGTACAGAAACATGTCTTGTGGTGGCAGGCTGGTGTGTACCAGTCAGGGAACCCACTAGAGGCTGGTCGTTTCTCAGGGGGCATCTCTAAGATGCCCTCTGAGTGCATTGTATAATAAATCCCACACTGGCATCAGTGTGGGTTTATTATGCTGAGAAGGTTGCTACCAACCTTCCCAGAATTCAGTAAAGCCATTATGGAGCTGTGGAGTTTGTAATGACAAACTCCCCCACAATATACTCTTTATAGCTTCACTCCACTTACAATGTCTAAGAATGGACTTAGACACAGTAGGGGTACGGCGCTTTTGCAACTGTACTTTCACCGGTGGTATAGTGCACTCAGCTGGAGGGGACACTTACATATACCATAGGTAGTGGGTTGCAGGAATGGCACACAGGAATGTGTGCCACGTCGACTCTTCACTTTTCTCTGCAGCAAAACATGCAGCCTGCAATGGCAGTGTGTGTTAAGATACAGTGCCTCTAAGGGTGGCACAATATGTGCTGAAGCCCTTAGAGGCCTTCCCTGGTCACAGTGCCCATGGTACCTTGTACAAGGGAATTACAGGTGGCCAGAGAGGTACCAATTGTGGGTACATGGTTACAGTATTGGGAAAGAACACAGGCCCTGGTAACCTGATTGGCAGGGACCCAGGGCACATCAAGGCAAAGTGCATCCGGAATCTGGCAAAAATTATGTGTGGGGGGGTGTTGCTGCAACAGAAAACCAGCTTCCTACAACTAGGGATGCTGAAAGATGCTCTGGGTGCTGTGTGGTCGATGGGGGTCTTCCTTGGGTTCTTACACAGTCCATGATTGAAGTGGGGTGACTTTGGGCACAGGAGTCGGGGTCTCTCGAAGTCCTCTTCCAACCAGTAGAAGTTCAGCAGCGGCAGAGCTACCAGTCTCTGGTCATAGCAGATCCAGCGGCTTTCTTTGGTACAGGCTTGTGTCCTTCTTGAGTGACCAATCCACACTCTGACAACTCTCCCGGGTCCGACAGACGCTGATACAACTTGTGAGCATCGAGCCGTGGTCTTTTTGGCTGCACGTCTGACATCAACGGCGATTCTTTGGAAGTGGCTACTGACTAACCACATTAGGCTTTTTCAACTTTTATGGCCCTGGCGCTGGAACAGGGAGTCAGCCGACTGGCTCTTGGAATGCACCTTTTCTGTCTGGGGCACTGGGGCGATTTTTCAATGAGGCAGGAACTCTCTTCATTAGCCCAAGGAGCAGCAGGTGCCGCCCAGTGGTTGGTGCAGCTTCTCTTGCCAGGTTCAGCGGGGCAGTCCCTCTTTGGTCTTTTCTCGAGTCCAGATGTAATTTGAGGTTCAGGGTGCCATATTTATTCCCAGAAAGTGCAGTGGACAGATGATGCGGTCACTAGCCAATGGGCTACAAGGATCCCTCCAGCCTTATGACGACTTCTGGCTATGTGAGGCATCTAGCTATCCTAGAGTGTACTATTCTGCCCACTCCCAAGATGTCTGAACCCTTCTCTCGGTGTACAGAACTTGGAAACCATCCTTAGAGGTGTGGTTACTTGTGGGCTACACACCCATGGAAAAACCTGTTTTCCCTTCTCTGTTCCCGCTGTCTACCCGAACAAAGGGGCAGCCGCTCTTGTGTGTGGTTGCAATTTGCTGATCAAAAGTGGCTTCTCCTTTAAAGCTCGCCATTTCGGCCAACACCCTTTGTGGCATCCTGCGAGGGGGGAGGGGACACCTGCAGCTGCGGCAGGTCTCTATTGTTCCTGACCAGGGGAGTCACTTACACAACTCCCCAGGATGACAGAAGGCTTTTTGGTAGCCAGAATTTGTGAATGGCCACCACATAAACTGGGCAACAGAATGGCAACTTTCAAAACGTTGCTTTTTCTTAAGAGTGACAATAAATTAGACTTGGCATTAAGTCGGGTTTAATGTCATGATTATTACGAACTTTATTAGTCCCATTCAAAAGTTTGCAGGGTTAAGATGTCAGCCTGTAACTCTATACGTGCCAATGGGGCTATAGCTTTCCCCAAAGAAAAAATGACACGCTGGGGGGTTTTACCGTTATGACATTTTAAAGTACATGTCCTACTTAATAGGGCTCGATAGGCCTTCCTTTGGGGAGACTTATCTATATTATTAAGTGAAAGTCGAACTAGCAGTTTAAAACTGCTCTTCCAGGCTGCAGTAGCAGGCTGGAAGCCATCCTGTAGCTTGTCACACTCAGGGTGGCACAATCAGAGCTGCAGCCTGGGTGCACACTTTAACTTACATGCCCTGGGTACCCCAGGTACCATACACTAAGGACTTATATGTAAGTTAGCTTATGCCAATTGGAGGTAGCCAATCCAACATACAGTTTGTAAAGTGTTAGAACATTGGCACTGAGGTCTGGGTAGCAGGCCTCAGTGCACTGTCAGAGTCAAAAAACCAGTAGCATCACTCCAAAACTTTGGAGTTTATCGTGCAGAAAGAGGCATTTCCTTACAACAATGTCAGTAGTGTTGCAAGAAGGTCTGTGCTAGGGGATAGATAAAGGAAGTTGTATATTCCAATGCCACCAATCGAGGCACAGGGGGAGTGTATTTGTGGCAAGTGAATAATTTAATGCTGGCTTGTAGGTTGGGAGCATGAGGAGGATAGTGGAGGCGTTAAGTGAAAATAGAGGTGGATGAGAGGAATAGCGATCAATGAAGAGCTCTTCCTTTGTGTCATTATGTGGATCAAAGTGTGGAATTTGTTGTCAATTGGGCATTACCAATACCCGACCTGTGGGTCATTACCTTTCATTTGCTGAAAATGTAGTTTGAGGACTTCTCACTTATAAGTGTGTACAAAGCAGTATGGAGTGTTTTTTACTTCAAATACATTCAAAAACTTTGTGATAGCTTAGTTCCTTTGGAGTGGGTAAAAACTAAGAAAAAGGAAGTTCATTTTAAAGGAGTTCCAAGGAGTTACTTCTCACACAGTGGTAATTGTCAGCAATTAGTATTTCTGGGAATTCTTGCAGAATCTTGTGTCGTCTTTAGTGAGGTTAGGAGAGTATCAAATTTTAGTTGGAAAGTTTCTTGAACAGAGAGAGCTTGTCTAGGCTTGTGAAAATCAAATCAATGTAGTTCACTTCTCGATGTCTACAGATACTATGGGCAGAAGTATAAACCATTTTTGCAGTCGCACCACAAACAAGCATTGGCATAGCCAATAGGTCTCGCCTTTGGGACCTTATAAGTGTTTAGTTATCCAGCACAATATCCTTGGTGCAACAACATCAACTGTTGCATGGCTAAACACTTATAAGGTCCCAAAGGCAAAACCTATTGGCTATGCCAATGCTTGTTTTCCTTCTTATGATCCATTTTTCTAAATCCAACAGTGGAGGGAAAGGAGAGATTTGTGCCATCATATTTATTTTTTTGCCCATATTTCAATTACAGGAAATAAAGAATCCATCTGTGCGTTACCACTCATTCTGATATTCAGATTTTGTATTTCTGATTTTTAATAAACTGGTGCTAATATGTTTTTGTCACAAATTACACACTTTTGATGTGTTTCATTTTTCAGTACAGATTCAGCTTTTAGCCTTCATTCCTGATAACTCTTTCAAACGAGCCACACCAAAAGGATTCAAGAGATTTGTGGGAAGAATGAAGGTATGACCATCTGTTTTAAAGAAAAAAAATACACTGTGCCATATGTTAAATGGATATTAACTTGCACTGAAGTAGCATACGTTATACGTTTCGTGGAGGCAAAGTAACTTTTGGGGTACAAGAAATAGCGAGTCTCCCGACTAGATATGAGTGGCAGCATGCAGTGGATCATGTGCTGTAAGGAAAGGAAGGTTGAGGAGAATGACTAAAGTTTTCTTATGCCACTACTTAAAACATTTAATGAACAAAAACACCACTACTTTCGCTAATTTTATCAAGCCTACTGCATATTCTAAAGGTAACTTTCCAAATGGTTTAGTATTTGATTTATTCTTGTTGAGTTCAGCTAAAAACAACAGGCATTTCTCCCTGCGAACTGGTCTAGTAAACAGTGACTCAAAGAGGCGGAAGGGCAGAGTTTCTTTTGTTTGGATGTTCTGTGACAGATTGAGAGCCTGAGGCCTACGAAACAAGCAGTCTGCACTTATCAAGCACTCGTGCTTGTGGCGGCATCCACCTTGCGGGAGCCAGCAGCGGCGCACAGGGGCCATCTGTTTGTAATTAACGTGGCCGTGTCGCTGCTCGTTCCCGAAGGTGGCTGTCGCCACAAGCACGAGTGCTTGAAAAGTGAAGACCGATTTCTAAAGGCCCTCTCCTAGAGCAGCGCATGTGCGCTGCCTAGGCGAGACCTAATGATAATTGAATTCACCAACAGAAGAGTTTGGACAATTGAAAACTAAATTAACAAAACAAACCTGAGAGCATAGCACTTTGGAATGTGGGCCATGACTCCAAATTTCATCATAGTGCTAAGTGAAAAGAATTCAATGAGAACTGCTTATCCAAAGGGCTTAGTGTAGGGCTATTCCAAATAACTGTGATCATTTTGGCAACTCTGTATGCTCATCAGGTCCTCAAAGCATGGACTATGCCTCGAGAAAACAGGGTCTTGGTTCCCATGCTTCAACGCATGAATTTCCATAATATAACCCGCCTGCCTAGTTATCATGTCAGATTGGATCTGGGTTCAAGTACAGCTGCAACAATCATACCGTCACCCACCCAAAAGATGACCCAGAGTGAAAGTTAACACATTGGATGCCCTTTGAATTGGATGGTAGCCTTCTGGATGAAGCATATTCAGTGTCTGGCCAGTGCCCCACAAAGTCTGTGCTACGCATACATGGGTTTGGCTAGTGTCAACAAAAGGTTTCAAGGACTCAGAAGGTGTCAATGTTCAAGGGTTATAGTTTAGGGTGCCAGGAGGCACTAAGGTGTTAACAAGCACTAGAGGTGAGTGTAACTCACGTAATTTGCTGTAGTGTAATTATGCAAAATTAGAGAAAAATTGCAAGGCGCATGCCCTGCATTTAGCACTACTTTGCTAGCACAAAATGTACCCTCTTGTCCCAAATGAAATGAAATGAAATGAAAGAAATCTTATAATGCGCGACTAAGCCCAAAGGCATCAAGGCGCCTAACCAAGAAAAATCAAACAGACCAGGGACCAAATTTACGGATATGCCTTGGCAAAGAGCCATGTCTTTAATGCCTTCCTGAACGTCATGACAGAAAATTGAGTTTTAATTTCGGGGGGAAGGGTGTTCCACAGTTTAGGGGCTAAAAACGAAAAAGCCCTTCCTCCCCACTTAACTCGTCGAAAACGGGGCACTGACAACAGGCTCTTTCTCAAGGAGCGGAGGTTTCTGCAAGGGGCATAAGGTACCAGCAAGTCCTTCACCCCCCCAGCCCCAACGCCGGAAAGCGCCCCGTAAGTCAGGCAAAGGGTCCCTAAAGCAATCCTGGCTTGGATCGGGAGCCAGTGCAGACTCTTCCTAGCAGCTGTAGCGGAAAAAAGCCTAGGGGCATCGAGCACAAATTTAGCTGTCGCATTCTGGGCAGTTTGCAGGCGTTGCACAAGGCCCTTATTTATGCCGGCATAGAGAGCGTTGCAATAATCAAGCCGTGAGGCGACCAGTGCAACAACAATCTGTTTACGAGCCTGCAGAGAAAGGTAATGTTTGATTTTCCTGAGGATCTTAATGATGCCCCAGCAAGTAGCAACCGTCCTATTTACCTGCTGAGCCATGGAAAGAACGGGGTCGATAATAACTCCCAGGTAACGAGCCGAGTCCGTAGGACACGCTCCCAAAGCAGGAGGCCACCATTCAGAAGACCAAATGTCCCTATTTCCACCAAAAACAAGGACCTCGGTTTTCTCCCCCGTTCAGCTTCAGTGAATTGTGAATCATCCACTGAGAAACTGCCTCCATGCAGTTCCTGAAGCTGAGAGCGGAGGTACTGCCTGAGTGGGAGAGGGACACCATAATCTGGGTGTCATCAGCGTATGATACCACCTCCATCCCGTAAGATCTTATTAACCTGACAAGTGGGGCCACATAGATATTAAAGAGGGTTGGACTTAAAGCCGACCCCTGTGGAACCCCACATTGCACCAGTGAGGATGGAGATAGATACTCACCCAGTTTGACCCTCTGTTCCCTCTGATCGAGGAAGGGGGCCAGAAGGCTCAGTGCCAAACCTTCCACCCCTATTTCCCTAAGACGAGATGTCAAAACCGAGGGAGATAGGGTATCAAAAGCGGCTGTCAGGTCTAACAGAACCAGAAGAGTGGTATGGCCCTGGTCGACCTCAGTGCGGATGTTGTTTAGCACTACCGTGAGAGCCGACTCCGTGCTGTGGTATCTCCGGAAGCCATGCTGGGACTGATCCAAAAGACCCGAAGTATCCAAGAAAGCCGCCAGATGCTGATTTAGGTGAGTTTCCAGCATCTTTGCTGGTGCCGGAAGCAAGTGAGATGGGGTGAAAATTCTTAAGGATTTCAGGGTCTAATGTTGGCTTCTTTAAGAGGGGCTTAACCACAGCACTCTTCCATGGAGAAGGAAAAATACCCTCCTGCATCGCCCGGTTCATAATGTCCAGGAGCGGGGGCAATAGGGTTTCCCTACAATCTTTAAGAACTTTAAGAGGGCAAGGGTCCAAAGGGGACCCCGACCTAGTCTTACTTAGAAGCAGGTCCAGTTGTTGTAGGGAGAGCGACGGAAAATTGGACAGGCTCACAGAGGAGGCCAAGGTTCCACATCCTATAGGGGATGTGACCGAAGTGGGGGGGAAGGCATTGATGCCCTTTGCAATTCAAGGGCCGAATAAATGTCGGCTATTTTAGAATGGAAGAATTGGGCGATCTTGTCACAAAGATCTTGGGAGCTAACAATAGGGTCGGGAATTTGCAGGGTGCACAAAGAGTCTACAATTCTAAAGAGTTCTCTGGGAGAGGTAAATGAACCCAAGGATGCATTTGGCGCTAAAAACATTGCACTAAATGCAACAGAACAGGAACAGCAGTAGCCAGCAGCCGATTGCGCTTTAAGGTAGGCATTTTTGCCCCAATCACTCTAAATTATTTGAGCAGGCATAATTGCATAATTTCCAGTGATTTCAAGTCACAAGAATAACCCAAATTACTCTGTTTACTCCAGCGTAATTCAAATTTCGGTCAGGCCTACTTAGAAACTCATAGGTGACATCTATTGGTGTGGTTGATTTTTTTAGGGGCCTGTATCTTGATGATGAAGATTTTCAAGTGCTGATGGCACTCACAGGTCTGGGACAATCCACTGGGGGGTTCAAAAGACTCAAGTTGAAAATCAAAGTGCCAAAGTGCTAAAGCTGGTCTTTAGTGTCTTTCTCCAAAGGCAGATTGAATAGGCAAAGGCAGACTGGCTCCAGATAACCAAAACATTTTTTCAAAGGTCATAGGGTACTGGCAGAAAGTCACGGTGCAATCATACGACTGCTCAGGCTCAAATACGGGTTCTTCAGCCATTCAGAGCAGAGGTCCCTTTGCCTGGCCCTTTTTGAGGCTTTCCACACTCTAAGAGGGAGACAGGCTTGATTGAACTGGTCAGGTCTGGTTGGCTGTGTATTGGACGTCAGAGTCAGTCATCTATACTTGTGAATGTGTATATGAATGCCAGGGACTCTGGGGGTGAAGGACTCTAGAGTTTAAGGGGCAGATTTACAAGCCCCTTGCACCACCTTTATGCCACTGTTGCGTCACTTCCGTGACGCAGCGGCGTCATTGACAATGCGCCACGATGCGACTTATTTACAACGTGATGCATCTAGGGAGATGCGTCACGTTGTAAAGCCCTGCGCTACATTATACCTGCGTCAGGTATAATGTATGCAGGCTGGGTGTTCCGTCGCAAGGAAGCCTGGTAAAAGTCACTCAGTGAAATCTACAAGATTTCACTGAGTGACTTTTACGATGCCTCTGCATCAAAACCTTGCGCCTGCTTCAAGCAGGCGTAAAGAGTGACGCTGCATGGTTGGAATAGGCATTCTTGGCCATTGCCGGAGTTGCGTCGTGCTTACGACATGACTCGGGCAATGCGCTGCCTTTCCGACAGAAGATGCGTCAGGCATCTGTCTGTCCTTGCCCCACGGTGTGCCACATTGTAAATGCGGCAATTCCATGGTGGCGCAAGGCTATTTTTCCATCACGCAATTGAACTGGCGCATCTCTGCAGCTATGCGCCAGTTCTTGTACATCTGCCCCTAAGTATTAAACAGGCTTTATCAGTATGATGGAAATTAGGTTACTCGCCCAGGGTTGCAGGTAAACAGAACTGCACCCCACATGATTAAATCACTCTTCATTTAATTTTCACGGTACAGTTTGTGTATACCCCAAATTCTGTACAGCAGAGTACTCTCTTGTGAAGCAAGGAACATGAAAGGTCATCGTGCCAATGCTCACTGTACTAAAATGTCACTGTGCCTATGGCCTCATGTTTGAGGACAAAACACGCAGGGAGTCAGCAACGTGCACACACGAGGAACAAAGGAGCATGCATCTGCAACACATTTACTACCAGAGTCAAACTGAGAGTGTTTCCTATCTCAGAAAGATCAAATACGAACAATATGCTGCAGGAAAAAATGTATTGATGCGTTAGTAATTTCTTTTAAACATGATGTAACCAAATTACGAGGTACAATCTTTTGCTTTGAAAATTGAAATAGTATAAATATTTCCTAATGATTAAATATAATGATATTCGATTTAGGGAGCTTTTCGGCCAGCAACAGAACATTGTTGAGTGGGTGAATGCAGAATGTACATGCAGTATCATATATGCAGTGACACATATGCAGTAACCTATATGCAGTGTCACATAGGCAATGTCTCAATGCACTAGGCAGTGATCATGGACATTAAAAGGCCTTGTTAGAGACACCCTCAATTATAGAAATTATGGCCATCTACTAGACAATAATGCAGGCTTTATGGTACTACTTTTGAACATGTGAAGGGCAAATCAGCAAATCAGGTACAACTAGGAAAGCATGACGTCAATTCTCCTAGACTCAAAGTGCCAGAATGCCTGTGATTGCGTGTTCAAATTGTGCAGTTTAAGAATATTTTCAGCACCCTTCTCTAAAAATAGTCCAAACACGACTGTCGGAGGATGCTACAACCGTGTGTTATCAATTAGAGCTCCGAGGAACGATGATGCACTATCACGTCAACTTCCTTCCCAGCGTAGGTTTGCAAATTCCAGTCGTGACCAATGGGCTTCCCGTTGCCACTTACCTGCTCCATCACCACCTTTCTCACTGCTGCCTGCTAGTGGGGGCTTCTCCAGAAGACCGCGGCTGGCCGCCTGTGCCAAGGCTGCAGCTCCTGCACCGCTGCCATCATTTAACACACATCTCTCTCTGGCATCAACCACACCCGGGGTGACCGTCTAAGGCACGCGGACGCCTCCTCAGCCCATGCGTCGCAGTTTTTTTCCCCCGCAAAACCTGTGAGGAGAGGTTTGGGGCAGCAAATATACACTTCGCAGCCTGTCGGTGTTATTCTTATTTTTGCAAAGGGAGGGAGGGAGCGCGTGGAGGAGGATTTCTTGAGGCAAGGGGAGTCGACAGAGCTCTTCAGGAGGTGTTTTGGAGATGGGGCTGCTGTCCTTGCAGTAGACACTAAGGAAGGTGGTTTGTCAGTCTCTGACTTTGGGTCCTCTCACCTGAGCCACCCTTAGTCTAGCGTAAAATAAAAAGACAAAGTACAGCTGTCCATAACGGACTTGTAAAAAGCGCTGAGAAGAGGCAGAAACTAGGCTGGCGCTACAATCCAAATGGATTCATCCTAAAAGCCCCAACAGCTCAAGTGTGGCTTGGGAGGAGGGCTCCACGCATCAAAAGAGCGAGCTGTAAGTAGCTACATTGGAATTTAAAACATGATCAGTGACTCCTCCTGCAACAAGCCCGCGAGTGGTGAGCACGCGCGCGCCACAGCGAGCGATCTGTTTTCAATTATCGCGCCGTGTCTGGGCACGATAATTCAAAACGGATGTCGCCCATGCGGGTAACCACAAGCAATAGGCCATGGGCGGGGCAAAGCGGGACATGCACCCGCCTTTGCCCAATTGCGTGCTGTCTTTCTTAGAAAGACACACGCAAAGCCCAATAGCCTGTAACTAAAAACAAAACACACGCACAAGCGTGTGGTGAGCTTTTGAAAGCCCCTTACTAAAAGTCTCGCCAGAGCAGTGCATGCGCGCTGCTACAAGCTCGACCCAAAAAGCACAAATTACGATTTCGCAATTTGCCTTAGAGATTTAGTATCTGGAAGGGACACATTTAGGGCACTCCTTCCTAATACCAAATTGGTATGATATGTATTACTGTTTTACGACCAAATTCAGTTTGCAAAACAGTAATACTTTACCACTAGTCTGAAACTGGTGGTAACCCATTTGCAAAGGTGAAGGGGGACCCCTGGAGACCCCTACCCCTTTAAGAATGTTGAAAAAGAATGTTAAAAAAATATTTTTAAGAGCAGGCAGTGGGTCCAGAGATCACTGACTACTCTTAAAAAATGAAACTTCAAACTTAATTTTTTTCTTTTTTGAACGTATTTTGTTTTTCTTTAACGTTTATTTATTAAAAAGTAATCACAGACATGGTGGTCTGCTAACCTCAGCAGGCCACCATCCCTGTGATGACTGTGATTCCTAATGGGTCTCAAATTGTGACCTATCTCAATAATATTCATGAGGTAGGTCGATTTGCGACCCACAAGGAATCGCTATTTTAAAGATGTAAGTTTTCTTACATCAGGAATTGGGATTTCCTAATTGTGATTCGATATGAATTGCAATTAGAAAATTGCAATTTTAGATTTTTGTACACCTGGACTTATCTTATCAGTTATGGGGTAACTGTCGACTGAATTTGTATGTCAGTGATGTTATTGCTTGGGGGCAACAGGAGAATAACAAGGGGTCTGTAGTACAATATATCCAGTCTCCACACTACTTGATTTGCACAGCTTTCATTCAGACACCAATCCTCGAGTATAAATAATTGATCCAGCTGAGCTCTGCTACAACGATAGTTTAGCCACCTTAAAATAGTATATTCTTCTATTCCTGCTTTCTTAATTATCGGGTAGGGCGTAGTTCTGCTATTGGCTGCTATATATGCGACTTTTTTAAACTAGGAGTCGTTTTTCATACCTTCTGTTTTCCTGGGCAGGAAGAAGCATTTAGGGGGTTTGTTAGTCCGTCTTGAGTATTTATAAAACAGGGTGCAGCATTGAGGTGTACTGGAGAGTACAGTACGTCCTTGGTTTCAATATGGGCTTTTCAGTAGTCCTTCAGTATCACTGCTTGGTTTTTAGTACACTTTCTTCAGTATTTGTGAGATATGAGGAAGCACTGGCTACAAAAGATCTTCAGTTTCCAAGAGATCGGCAGTAGGAGGTACACTGACTCACTCACATGCGGCCTCTCTTCCATTTTTATGGAATCGCTGTGGGCTTGAAACGAACGCAGCGGATCTCTTGAAAATAGTGCTGTGCGAGGTCTAGATATTCGGTTTTAGTGTACTTGCCAATGTGGCAACCTTCAAGAGCTGATTTGTTGTCCATCACTAGCCCACTTAGGCCAAGATTGAAATTGCTGGGGGAGAGGCATGGCCTGTCGCTGTACACTACCCAATTATGTTGTACGGCAGTTTCGCCAGTAGTAGGACCTACCTTCATCAGCCTTTAATGGCACTGTACATTTTAGGCTTTTCGACAACACAGAGCTAACCCTGCTTGTAGGTTTTATTTCATCCATGCAATACTTGTCTGCAAACTGCAATATGATTTTCATGTTTAGAGTGAGCACTGGAGCTGCTTTGTGAGACAGTTTTCATTCTAATCCACTATGACAATGTTTACCTTTTGCAGTGTGCCTGTTGGTAATGACAAATGCATTCAGAAGGTTGTGAGAAAGATATTGCGACTTCACACACCACACCACACCAAAGCAACACTATACTTTTGGACAAACATGGTGAAAGGTAGCCTGCAGAGTTAACAGCAAAAACAGTTGTACAGACAGTGAAAGGGTCTCCATAAAGGCTCACAGTCATCACCATGTATAAGGTGACGGGGAACTCACAGCAGAGATAACTGCAACACAAGAAATCTATGGTGGTAGAATGTTAGGACTGGGATGAGGCCATTAGGAGCAGGTAGCTTTATAGGGGGAAACCCTTCTCCTGGTGGGATGTGTTTTAGATACACCTTAACAATAACCACTTTTAAAAGAATTGCCTTCATGCTTGGTTGTGTCTTTTAATCCCTACAATGGTTGTGCAGTTGTCAATTCCACAAGACTTGTGAATACAAGGGGTGAAAGGGGGCCCCTCGACCACAAACTTAACACAAGTCAACCAGGATCAGGGTAGAGATTGAGCTCCTTGCAGAGCACAGAGTCGAACATATCCTACAATTTATATGGGAGATTTCCCTGCAGCGTGTAGGGTACAATATAATAAGTCATACTGGCACACAAGGTGACAAGGTGCTTTATCCAGAACTTGCGATAAAAAAGGTCTTACTGGGTGTGCGCAAGAGCTGCCAGAACACAAAGACTGGGAACGAGATTTCTATGAGGATGGTGTCTAAAGTGGCACAGTGAGCTAATAAATGACAATTTAACAATCCTCGAAGTATTGCTCAGATTTGATGTATGTTATGAAAAAAAAGACGTTTACCCCAAACGTAGGAACATCCTGAACAGGAGTAAATTTCCAAGCAGAAAAGAAACACATTTGAGTAAAACAAATTATCTAAAGAAAGATAACCCATATGCTGGTCATTTTTAGTGTTGTAGATTTCTTTTTGCATAGAGAACACAAGGTAATTACTTTTGGTAACACCCTTCCTGGTGGACACTCCATCTAACTACAGAGTCCTCATCGTAGAATACTATCCAGGTGCAAAATGGATCCAGAAAA
Organism: Triturus cristatus; assembly: GCF_964204655.1. Classification (NCBI taxonomy): domain Eukaryota; kingdom Metazoa; phylum Chordata; class Amphibia; order Caudata; family Salamandridae; genus Triturus; species Triturus cristatus. Next base: position 748,877,472 of record NC_140592.1, read on the forward strand.
TCTCCACAGCCTTTCTCCTGTGCACCGCTAGGTGGGTCCGTGCGGCTCCATGCTGGCTCCATACTGCCCCAGAAGTGACGTTGCATATAAGTGCCCCGCCTGTTTGCTGACATCAATTCCTTCCTGTCCACAACTTCTGATGGGGATCCAGAGATCTGCTCCCACATTCATCTGTAACGATGATTTCTCAAATTTGAAAAACAAATGTGTTGGGGAACAATGTCCCGTCCTAAAACAACAAGCTTCAAGTCATGCCGTGATTGCAGAAAACAGATGTTGGTCACAGACCCGCACAGGCTTTGTGTCTGGGTTTCTGGCACGATAGGAAGTCATGCGACAAGAGCCCAATCATGCACCTGAAGGCGCTCTGGGACTGAAAGATGAAGCTGTACAGAGCCAAACATAAGAAGAACTTGACATACCTAAGCCCCATTCTAGGTAGCAGATACGGTTTCGCTTCTGGAGCCGCTCTCATGAGAGATCTACCTCGCTGTCAAAGTCCTCCAATAAGTCCAAATATAAACACAAAAAACACAAAAGAGAAAAACAAGACTTGATCCTTTCCCGCCACTCTGTGTCCAAGAAGAAGGTGTGAGGGTGTCACAATGACAGTCAATCTCCTCTTGGGTCCCTGTGCTTGGAGCTGATCCTGGGATGGTCATTAGCAACATCGCAGCAAATCAAGTCCCTGCAGCAGCTCTATGATGCTTTTCCGGCTTCTTCTGGTGCACCTTCAAACTCCAAAGATCCACTGGGTCCTCCAGTCAGGTTACAGCCAGCTGGCCCTTCTCCAACTTCGATTAAACCCTTAGAACCCCTTTCAGGTCCAGTATCAACTCTGTATGGATGCCTATATCTGTGCCTGTACCAGCACCAGATCGCCACGACTCATGCCAGTGCAGATGTTGCCAACTCCAGAAGAGGATCTCCTTTGATTCGATGTCTGACCATGAACCAACTCCATTCCATTGCTGTGGGAATTTTCAGGTTTCAGTCTGGTGCCTTGGAGTATTCTAAGGTAGGCAATCTGTGGTCAGAAGTATTAATTAGAAAATGTGTCCCAAAGTAATGAAAAAACTAACATGTAAAAACAAGATACGTCATTATAAACATCAATCACCCCTCATTTGAGCCGATGCACAGTTGCCCATTTTGACTTGTAACTATAAAAATAGTGTTGTTGGGGGGCGTGGCTTGGACGGCAGTGGAGATGGCCGCCTGAATTAGTCACTCCGTCGGACCGGGGGAAAACGCTGTCTTTCCCGAGCCCTGTGACCAACTGATCATGCATCAGGTAGCGCAGGTATCGCTTTGCAAATTGACTGTGGAGGCTAAATAGTCGATTTTTAAGAGGATTCTCTTTGCGACGCGCTACGAAGGAAAAACAAAATGGTGCCTACCCGAAGGTCTCGATGAGATGGTCCCGTTCGGCTGACCCGAAGTCTCACTGCAGGTCTACAATTATCTGCAGAGCATAGCTGACCGCTCGCGCTGATGTCACGGTACTTTCAGCATCTTTAGTAACTTTGGCGAGCTGTATGTTAGTTTATCGGCATGCCTGACTTTAAGATGGCGGCGATACCGAAGGACTTCTAGCTACACTAACGTTTATAAACACTCTGTCATCCAAAATTATCGTTTGACCTCGAGAGACCAGCGCGAGTCCAGCGCGTGCCATGGGACTGCCTGAGAGTCGTTTGATGTCCTCTTACAGCGCTATTTCAACATCTGAATGCCATTTAATTTGTGCATGGCTCATGATTTAACAACTGGTAGCGGCCTTGGCATTCCTGTTTATCCCCTCTGCTGGGGTCCAGTCTTTGAGCTCTGATGCTCTAGTGTGCTCTATCTGTTGTGAGTTTTGTCTCTACGTGCGAATTGCGGAGGGAGGGAGCTGCACACCACGCTGGAGACAGGATTGTTCTCTTTTCCGGGCTCATCTGTGCAAGCTGCCATACTACCTGCTACCATCGGCTACCTACTTGGGTCAATACCTTTTATCTGCGACAAACTGCTACACTGCCATCTGTCAGCTAGTCCTACCACACCTAGGCAAATTAACGGCAATCAGCATGTGTTATGGCCACCTGACCCACTGGAGCTTCATAAGTACCCACATAATGGCCATGCATCGCTACAGGGAGCCGCTACTATCTTTATAGGGGTCCTTCTTGAGACATTCTTTTTCTTCCAGCACGGCGCTTTTGGGAGTCTCTAGGCAATTTCATTAACCAAGCAGACAACCAACTAATTAACCAATTGGATACTACAACCCTAAAATCTTTAAAATGTCTGACCGCGATTCCAAGTTGATGCACAAAAGAAATAAAGGCGAACCCTCACAGTCAGAATCACCCATCAAAGTGAAACCAGATATCAACAGTACATTGGACCTGATCCTTAAAAAGCTGGCTGATGTCCATAAGTTGGCCAAATCAACCAAACAAACAACAGAGACTATACAGCTGGAGATAACGGCCATTAGAGCAGACATGAACACTGTGAACAGACTTTCTGTAGCTGAACAGAGGATCAGTGATGTTGAGGACATTGTAACCAAGTCATGTAATGAAGCAAAATCCTTGAAGAATGTGTCGTCTATGCTCATGAGACAGACAGCTGAGTTGGAAGACCGTAATCGAAGAGGCAACATCCGAATCCTTGGTGTTCCGGAGGGATCGGAGGAGGCTCTAGGCTCTTGTTTAGCCTTTCTAGAGGATTGGATTCCTAAGTTTACTGGCATAACGTTTGATCATCCTTTGGAATTAGACAGAGCACACAGAATCCCTTCATTTAAATCCTCATCACGGCAGGGGGTCCGTCCAATCATCTGTAAATCTCTGCGATTTCAACAGGTAGAAGCAATACTTAGCTATGCCCGGAAAAACCATCAACTCATCTGGAAGGGTCAAAAAATTATTTTTACCCAAGATTTTTCGAAGCCAACTGTTGATACACGTAGGGGTTTCCTAAACCTAAGGGACAAGTTGAGGAGCAAAAATATCCAGTTTTCTTTTGTTGGCCCTACTAGATTTAAGATCACTGATGGTGGAAGACACCTTTTTTTCAACGATCCCAGAGACCTTGCGAATTATCTAGAAGGCCCTCCTACTCAGGACATGGATTCATCACAGCTCTCTGCCAGTAAGAGGAAGTCCTCGCCAGGTCCGGCGTAATGCGAGTGTTGATTCCATTGTACCTTTTAACATTGTTCCCTTCAGAAGATCCGGTGTATTGTATCTATTCATACGTAATTTGATATTATGTACACGTCCTTTATTGGTTGTGATGGTAATTGTTTCTATTTAGGCTTGTATTTTAGCCGAAGGTTGGTTGATAGTTAGATATTGGGAAGGTCTACATATGATCTGATTATGTTGTTTCCTCTGGAGTGCGGGTGGACACTCCTGTAGTCGTACCTCCCACATGCTAAGTATTCAGGTTGGGGTGGGGAGGGAGGGGAAGGGGGGTGATTGGGTTGAGAGCGCCCAAGATCTCAATAACGTTTTCACTGATTTTATATTTGATTCTCCTTTTCCTTCATTCTTCTCCTTTCCTGGCTTCTTCTACTCGCTAGACATGTCTGGTGCCCTGGATCCCTAGTACAATTTTCGGGATGTGAATATCTGGCTTTCAAGTTTATTATGCTGTTGAAGATATATGATTTTGATGGCTGTCATATGAGCCCTGCTATGTGGTATTTAAAATATTCGCATTTGTTCCTATGTCAAGACCCATACTTATTGAGTTCACCATTTGAAACCGTTCCTGATGGCCACTAACAAACAATGTGCCCTATCGAGCGATTTGAAGCTAGTGTCTCTAAATGTTAAAGGTCTTAATCACCCTGTGAAAAGACGTAAGGTCTTTGAGTATTTAGCCAAGACAAAAAGTGACATTGTGATGTTACAAGAGACAAAGCTTTCTGAGGATAACAATAAACTCATTAAATGTAACTGGATTACGCAAATGGCATGCTCTCCAGCTGATAAGAAGAAACGAGGTGTTATTACCTTGATTTCGAGATCAGCTAACATAACGCTAGAATCCTATACACACGACAATGAAGGTCGTTTTTTGATCACTCACTTGAGGAGAGGCGAAGATTTATTACACGTGGTCAATATATATGGTCCTAACACGGATGATCCCTCCTTTTGGTCCAGCGTTTCAGACAGGTTAGATAGTATACCTCAGGAAGATCTTATAGTAATGGCAGGAGACTTTAATATACCCTTGGATCCGATAATTGACAGGCAGTCCAAATGCCATTATCAACCCACGAGCTCACACGCAGTACTCACAACTATTTGCTCTAAACTTAATCTCAAAGATCCCTGGAGACTCCAGCACCCAGACACAAGGGATTACACTTTCTATTCGGCCCCTCACAACTCGTACACTAGGATTGACTATATCCTTGTTTCTGGGGCATACACCTGCCTCATGGAGTCTACTGATATAGCCCCAAGGTTGATTACTGACCATTCTTGCATTTCTCTTAAATTAACGGGAAGTCACAAGGAACAAACTCCTAAACGATGGCGGTTTAACAACGATGTCTTGTCAGACCCTGAGGACAGAGAGAAGATTGCGGAGGCCATTACAGACTATCTTGGATATAACAAGGTGACTGATACTAATATAAATATACACTGGGATGCATTGAAGGCCACTGTAAGGGGGCTAGTCATTGCAATAAAAACAAAAATAAATAAATGCCTGAACCAAGGACTACTCCAGCTAGAACGAGAAATTAGAGATTTAGAGACTGCCCACATTGCTTCCTTAAATGATTCTAGTCTATTGCTGACTTTGACACAGAAGAAATATGAGTACAATAAGATATTAAGTGAACGTGTGGGGGTGTGGATTAATAAATTTAAAGCTCTGAATTTATGTGAGGCCGACAAGGCAGGGAAACTTTTAGCTTCATACCTTAAACATAGACAAAACCAACATGTCATCTCTTCAATCAAAGATGCCAATAATCAAACTCATACGACACATAATGGCATTCTCAGTACTTTTAAACAATTTTATCAAGACCTGTATTCAAATAATCAGACTTTTGACAGTGAGAGGTGCACTGATTTCCTCCGTGATCTCAATCTGCCACAACTCTCCGAAGTGGATTCTGCCATGTTAGGTATGGAAATCAATAGCTCGGAGATAGAAAAGGCGGTCAGGTCCTTGAAAGAGAATAAAGCGCCAGGGCCAGATGGTTTCACGGCAACCTTCTATAAATCCTTTTTAGTTCAATTAGGTTCTACTATGAAACAGGTCTTTAACCATAGTGCCACCACAGGACACATGCCTGACTCTATGTCCGAAGCTAACATTGTCGTTATCCCCAAGGATGGGAAAGACCCTGTATATTTAAGAGCAATCACAGACATGGTGGTCCGCGAGTCCCAATAGGCCATCATTCCTGTGATGGCCTCCAAGTGTAGTGAGTCGCAATTTGTGACCTAGCTGATTAATATTCATGAGGTAGGTCGGGTTGCAACCCACCATGATCCGCAATTTCACGACATACCTATTAGTACATAGGTTAGTTCATAAAATTCTGCATTGATCGCAACTTGCGACCAGTTATTCGTACATCTGGCCCTATGTTCTTTGGCATATCTACTTGGGGAGCACACCCCTCACTTTAGCTTATGAGGAACCAGCATTCATCTTTTAAGAGACAAACCGTACCTCTACTTTTTAACCTGGCTTGCACAATGACGTAGCTGACACAGACAGAGGTATTCTTCCTACCGCTGAATAGTCTATAATATTCTGTGAAATGTGTACCTGATTTCCTAAACTCAGTCCCAAGCTGGAAATAGCCATGAACGTTCCATGACGAATTACTGTCATTTTGAGACTAACCCCCAGCTACAGAGCATTAGCTAAACGCTACAATGCCGCAGCTTTACATTTTAAACCCCAGTGCATAAGGTCAGCAACACACGGCTTTATGATCTTGCTAGAGTTTTGGATGTGGAATCTTGATAGATGAAAATTTTAAATCCTGGGCCCCGGATAATTCCACTGTTCACAGGGCTTTTATTTCCCACTTTGAATGCAGATATTCAAGCGATTATGAGAATGTAAAACAAGCATTGGCATAGCTAATAGGTCTCGCCTTTGGGGCCTTATAAGTGTTTAGCCATGCAACTCTTGATGTTGTTGCACCAAGGATATTGTGCTGGATAACTAAACACTTATAAGGTCCCAAAGGCGAGACCATTTGGCTATGCCAATGCTTGTTGATTTATGCAATTATGCTGATTTCAGTATACATACACATTTTTCCAAAAGGAACCGCTGTGATAATACAAAATGAATGTGACCGTAGGTTATTTAACTGGTGCTCATGTAAAAACATTCAAATACTTTCGGGTTGAGTTTGGGCTACATAAAAATGCAAAAGAAACAAGCATTGGCATAGCCAATAGGTCTTGCTTTTGGGACCTTATAAGTATTTAGTTTTGCAGCACAATATCCTTGGTGCAACAACATCAGCTGTTGCATGGCTAAACCTTGTACCTTATAAGTGTTTAGCCATGCAACAGTTGATGTTGTTGCACCAAGGATATTGTGCTGGATAACTAAACACTTAATGTCCCAAAGGCAAGACATATTGGCTATGCCAATGCTTGTTTAGCGATGTTGTGCAGCATGGATAAAGAGGAACCCCCATTAAAAAAAAAGATGCTATTATGCAGTCACAGCAGCTGTGTCATTTTGTAGGTAAAAGCACAACACGTTAACGCACCTACAGCGTGCGTGTGAAGTTTTCTTTTTTTTAATTTACCGATCCAAGTTGTACTGGTAAATAAAGAAAAATAAAGCAGTGCCAAAGCTTTTTTTTTTTTTAAGGCGGTTGGAGGGAAATAACGAAAGCAGGGCTCAGAAGCAACACGGAGAGTACTGGTGCGGGAAAGATTACAGAGGATGGGGTCAGAAGCAACACGGATGGCGGCTGGACAAGCAGGGCGAGAGAGAGCAATGTGGAGCACGTGAGAACAGAAGCACACGGGGCACACGGGATAAAGAGAGCAACGTGGAACGTGTAGAAGCACACAGGGAAAAAAGCAATGCGTGGGTGGTGAAGCACACAAGGGCAAGCACACACTGAAGCACACTGAAGGAGTGGGGGAGCAACATGGAGCGCGATGGAGTGGCGCTGGATAAAGAGGAACCCCCCATTAAAAAATTAAAGATGCTATTATGCAGTTGCAGCAGCTGTGTCATTTTGTAGGTAAAAGCACAACACATGAACGCACCTACAGCGTGCGTATGAAGTTTTTTTTTTTTTTTATGTACTGATCCAAGTTGTACTGGTAAATAAAGAAAAATAAAGCAGTGCCAAAGCTTTTTTTTTTTTTTAAGTCGGGTGGAGGGAAATAACGAAAGCCGCGCTCAGAAGCAACACGGAGAGTACTGGTGCAGGAAAGATTACAGAGGATGGGGTCAGAAGCAACACGGATGGCGGCTGGACAAGCAAGGCGAGAGAGAGCAACGTGGAGCACGTGAGAACAGAAGCATGTGGTAAATATTTAAATTACCTGTACTATTTTTTTATGCGGAAAAGTCTAGTAAGAATAACTCAGTCAAAATAAGAGGCAGAATCCGTGGTATTAGAGGTTCTGAAAAGGGCTTTATTCCTTACAAAGGAATTATGGTTCGAACCAGGCAATCTTATTCCATCACCACGAAGGTTCAGGAAGGGATAGGCAATACATTATTGACAAGTAACAATATATATATGAAAAGCATTGCATTAAGACAGATGCAGGAGGCGTAACAGCTGATAATACAGATAAGAATACACATACGTAATGAAAATGGGCGTAATAACAGGCGTATACTAGAAACGTCATTTAAAATGATGTCACAAGTGGGTGGATCCATAAGAGAATCCTGCAGTGTCAGCAGAAATGTTTGGCAGAGATGCGCGCGCAGCCGCATGACGTGTGATTGACGTGCAACTAGAGGGTGAAGGGGAATTGACATTTAGCTCTACATGTGGAGACAGAAGTCTGGGGGTCAGGTCAACCTAATCCCAAATCGTATCTAATATCTTTGTTTAAGGAACTGTTTTATCCAAAAGGAAAGGTCTCTCGGACGGAATCTACTCTATACTGACTGTTAGTGCACGTACAAGCGTCTATGTGTCTACATGAGATGCGAGGGGGCAGGAATCTTCCATGGTAACAGGGGCTATGAATTACTTGCATAAAGACAGCGAGGCCGAGCTCTTTGCTCGGTAGCTGGAAGGATGTTTACCTAAACTACTAGACAGGAATGCATTGGATGAGGAGCGGAGCAGATAACTTGAAGGCTGAATACAGTTTTTGGCAGGCGACAGGCCGCGTCAGGCACCGTTAGCCGCGCAGGGAGTAGGACAAAGTTCATGGATACGGATGCAGGTCCAAGCTGGAGCATTTCAGAGGCAGAAGCAGGAAAAGGCTTGATGGCAGAATTCAGGGCCTACTTGTCTGAACTGTAAAACTAGAAAAGTGAACCATATAAAGTCGGTGGCCAATCATACTTAGGAATGGAATATTCGGCCCATTCATGGCGGATCTGAGAGAGGACATGTTGATGTTGGACGCACGTGTATTTGCGTCTTCATAGCTGGAACTGGAGGGAACATACATGTACTTGTAGCATGTACATGGAGCCGTTGGGGTCTAAGATAGGGGACACAATTGACCATAAAAATTCATATTTCCTCATTCCCTCCTTGTCCCCTACGGACCCTTATGAAATATCCATCAATCTGTTCATATAGCATCATTTGTTCTTCTTTCTTCTTCCGGGATCTTGAATGAAAATTCGAAGGCGGGATACACGATGTGGCACACAGACCACAAATCGCTGGCCCACATTGTAGACACAAGCAGCAACTGAATAGAATGAGAAAGCCAATACCTAGGAAGGATAGGATCCTCCATCCCCAGGCTGACAACACGCTCCAGAACCAACCGGACCAAGTCCAGGTGCCTGGATTCTGGTGTATCTGGCTTACGATCTTATGAAGTCGAGTTATGGCTTTATATACCGACGGCGCGTTTTCTGGTATGAAAACACAGCAACTTGATCCGATGACCCTACAAGCTCCGCCCCTATCGGCCAGGATGACGTCAAGGACAAGACGATTTTGAAGAACAACAATCCGCATCGCAGACTGCTCCTCTGTTAAGTTGCCTAAGGCGGAAGTAGTTTCATTCACTACTGCTTCAAGCGTTCTAGTTAATCTACGTATCAATTTACTATTAGTGACTGTACCTATGTAGGGAAAGAAACCTTTATTAAAATCTGTGTATTGTTCCCATGCTGTTTCGGTGTAGTCGACAATCGGGAGATCTCTCTGCTGTCTATTGTGTACTAAATGGGTATTCCTATGGTAATCAGGCGGGGCTAGGAAAACAGGTGGCAGAAGGAATGCAATGTAACAGGTACCATCCCAATCCAGGGGTAGGCGTATGTATGCGGTGTGACCACAGATGAAGTAGGAGTGACGAGAAGCTCTAAATGTAGACTTGCCTTTATCACTGAATTCTATTACAGTGGTACATTTACTATGGCCCATGTGTATTGAACCATTCTTTCTTACACATAATTCGCCTCTAACTGGAAATACTGACATAGCGGGCAAGATTGGTGTAGCTTCGGATTCAACATTCAGGATCATGAGATTAAGTGTAAAGTTACCTAATCCATATACTTCATTTTCTAGATCAGTTCCGGTTCTTTTGGGAAGTCCCTCCTTGTTAGGGTAGCAGACTTTAAGTAAAACTAGGTTCAGGTTTCCCCAAACCCAGTTGTCTTGATAAACTACTGAATTTGAATCTAGGGAATTAATCAAACTAAACCATGCTCCACAGGAGCCATTGTGTGTGAATGGATACGGAAAGAGAGGCAGAACTCCCTTGTATTTCTGATAGGGAGGGAGTCGGCCACATATCCAACAATTTGTAGCATTGCTGGTCTGATGAGAATGATGTAACATACTAATGAATGTGTTGTTGCGCAGCGCGAATCTATAGGACAACTCATGCGGGGGTAATTCGCTAAAAGAATGTTCGGCAGTAGCATTGAAAGCACGCTTGGAAATAGGGTAATACATGTGTAATAATATACTGGCAATGATAATCAGAAGACTTAGAAAAAACATAATTAACAATGTCACTATGCAGTGACTACGAAGTGATTTACAGTACGCATGTTTCTTGAGCTGTTTCTGTCTATTTCTCTCTCTATTTCGGTCTAGAGGATACATGTCAGAGACAAATTCAACCGATTCACCTTGGAGAGGACTTAAACAATCAAATTGTCTGACTTGCTAGACCTTAGTTTCAGTTTATAGTTTTCCTTTTCTGTCTTGTCAACCAGGGGGAGTTTTGAGTCAGTCTGTGAGGGAATGCAGGGCTGATAATTCAAGTCGGATGATAGTCCATGAAATTTTTTTATATGGCTCGAGTGCAACCACCCTATACGTCCCTCAATCTTCACAGCTGTCCTTGTGGTCAACAAGACGAGTTTAGGCGACTGCCAGCGAGGCTCCAGCGGGTTCCTTCTGTCGAAGTTCCTTATAAGTACAAGATCTCCCGGAACCACATCATGGGGCTTCACCTCAGTGTTATCGGGAAAAGCTGCAGCTACCTGTGAACGACAAGATTGTAGTGCAGACATCAAGGAAGCCAGGTAATCTGTCAGCATATTACAATCAACATCAGTTATTTTACGGGGTATAGGCGTCCCCCACATATTTGGTGGTCTACCGAAGATCACCTCATACGGGGATAGCCCTGTTCGAGAGTGTGCTACCATTCTCATGTAAAAGAGCGCAACTGGTAAAGCTACTATCCAGTCGACACCTTTTTCTCTACATACTTTGGACAATCTAATTTTCAAAGTTTGATTATGCCGCTCCACGAGACCTGCTGCCTCGGGATGTCGGACACAGTGGAATTTCCATTGATAGCCTAACAGAAGTGAAACATGTTTCATTAGCTCGGATGAGAATGGCTGGCCATTGTCTGAGTACACGATACGGGGCAAACCATACCGTGGGAAGAATTCTCGAACTAACTGTTTGGCAGTAGTCGGGGCAGTGTAATCTGAGACGGGATACGCCTCTGTCCACCGGGAAAGAGCGCATACAACTACGAGGACATATTTGAATCCTCGACATCGTTCCATCTGGATATAATCCATCTGGAGGACTTCAAAAGGGTGATCGGGGGGTTGAAATCCACCCTGCTCTACAGGTACGCCTTTTCCTGGATTGAACTGACAACAAATCATGCAGGTACGTACTTTCTGTTTAGCTGCTGCTCGCAAGTGTTTATTGAACCAAATGTGTTGAATACTGTCTAGCATAGCTTTCTCTCCTAGGTGCGCTGGACTATGGATTGTGTTAATGATGACTTGAACCATTGAGTCGGGGAGAAACCATATAGATTTTCCCTTCGTCATCCATCCTTGATCCGTTTGGATCCCTCCTAATTCAGTCCATCTCTTTATTTCTTCTGGTGTAGCATGTGTTTGTATGTCAATTACATCAAGGGCGGGATCCTTAACTGTCATGCAGTGTGTTGGTGTCGGAACTATTGTCTTTGTCGTGTCAGTTGGATGAGTCTGATTCTGAGCAGTCTGTTTAGCTGTTCTGTCAGCTAGGTCGTTACCCTGAGAAATAATATCAGTCACTTTTGTATGGGCTTTACACTTCATAATCGATATTGCAGTCGGCAGATGTATTGCATCTAACAGAGCTTGAATAAGGGGACCGTGCTGGATGTGGGCACCGTGAGAAGTTAAATAACCTCTCTCTCGCCAAAGCACGCCGAAGTCATGGACGACTCCGAATGCATAACGTGAATCTGTGTATATGTTGACTTTCTTATTTTTGGCTTGAATACAGGCTTGTGTCAGAGCGATGAGCTCTGCTGCTTGAGCTGACAAGGTATCTATACAATTTGTTTCAATAACTTCAGTGTCTGTTGTGACTGCATAAGCGGCCACTAACTCTCCTGTACTTGTTCTCATGCATGAACCATCTACATACAATGTCAGGTCTGGATCTGATAATGGAATATCTGTCAAGTCTTGTCTGGGTTTCGTCGTAATAGTGATAACTTCAATACAATCATGTGCCAATGGGTCTGTTCCACTTAATGGCAAAAGTGTGGCAGGATTTAATGTACTACAACGTCTGATTTCTATGTGTGGCTGGAACAATGTCAATTCATAACCCGTCAGTCTTGCTATAGTCAAGTGTTGTGTTTGGGTCCGGTTCAAGAGAACCTCTACTGCGTGTGGTACTTGTACTGTCAATTGATGTCCTAACACTATGGCATCGCTTTGTCTGATTGCTAAAGCTGTTGCCGCGACTGATTTCAGGCACGCAGGAAGAGCCTGAGCTACGGGATCTAATGTACTGGAAAAGTAAGCACATGGCTTGTGTGATCCTGCTTGTTCCTGCGTGAGTACTGACAAAGCAGTACCTTCACGTTCTGTAACAAAAAGTGTAAAACGTTTGCTGTAACATGGTGTTGCTAAAACAGGTGCTTGGCATAAAGCTTTCTTTAAGCTTTCAAAAGCTTGTGTATGTTCCTGAGCCCAAGGGAGGACAGTCGATGTCGCTGCCTCCTGTGTTGTCAACTGAATGAGTGGTTTTGCTAGAAATGCATATTGAGGGATCCACTGCCTACAGTACGAAGTGAGGCCTATGAATGCCCGTACCTCCTTTTGTGTCTTGGGTGGCGGCATGTTAACAATTAACTGGATACGGTCGGGTGTAAGCTGTCTTCCCCCCTTGGACAGCAAGTGCCCAAGGTACACAACTTGCTGGACACAGAATTGCAGCTTTGAAGGAGACACTTTGTGCCCCTTGTCGGCTAAGAAATGTAAAACCGTCAGTGATGCTTTTTCACATTCAGGTTCGCTTCGGGCGGTGATCAGCAGATCATCGACGTATTGAAGCAAAGCAGTGTTAGCTGGTATATGGATACTGTCAAGTTCTCTTTTCAGTGCTTGGCTATAGATGCTGGGGCTTTCTGTGAATCCTTGAGGTGCGCGTGCGAATTTAAAACTTCGTCCATTTAAACTGAATCCGAACAAATATTGGCTTTCCGGATCGATTGGGACGCTAAAGAAAGCGTTCTTGAGATCAATTACAGTAAAGAACGTTGCTTCTGAATCTATGGCTGTTAGCAATGAAGAGATATCTGGGACCACGGGGTATTGTGGTACAATGCATTTATTTAATTCTCGCAGATCAATAACTAATCGATATACTGGTGGTGCTTTTGGATCAGTTTGTTTAAGAATCGGAATTATCGGGGAATTACATACATTGGAGTCCGTTTCTACAACCACTCCTTGTGCAATGAGCTCGTCAATGATTTGCAGTAAAGCCACTACAGCATCTGGGGGTAACTTGTATTGTCGTATTCGTGGTAATACCACTCCTGTTTTGAGTGTGACTCGATATGGTGTAATGTGCATACAACCTACATCAGTGGGGCCTTGCGCCCATAAATGTGTGGGTAAATTCTGTAACCGGTGATCCATGTCTCTGGACACATAGTGACCTTTAAAGTCACGCAAAAATAGTCGTACTCCTTCCGGAGAACAACATATTACAGCTCCTAGAGCCTTCAATGTTTTTATACCTAACAAGTTTTCTGGGCATGATTTCGTACGCAATGGATCTGTAGTCCGTGTTAATGGACCGACTGTGAATGCAAGCGGTTGCGATACTTCGTTAATAGTGGGCTTTCCTGAAAAACCAAGGGAAATATTTTGTGAGCCTGAGAGGGGTGCCCCTGGGACTTCGCTGTGACTGATAGTGGTTCTGCTTGCCCCTGTATCGAGTAGAAACTTTCTGTCTTTCCCTAATACGTGACTCTGTACGTAAGGACCTTCTTGATCTACGGGAACCTCAATAAGGGGTAGGCCAACTTCCCTCTCTAGGCTATTTCATGTGTAGCGCTGATACTCTGGATAGTCATTTTGTGCATACTGGTACATCTGTTGTGTCGTGTTTTGTGTTGCAGCAATAGGCTGTGGCTGTTGTTGTTGTTGTTGTTGTGGTTGTGGTGCGGTCTGTTGTGGAACTGGCATAGGTTGCGCATGCTGAGGGACTTGTTGTTGGATCTGATCCTGTCTAGGCGGACGTGGTCTCTCTTTCGTTATACCCGTAGAGATATTATGTTTTAGAACTGCGCAATCATGTATATAATGACCTGGCTGTTTACAATAGTTGCATGTCCCTCTAACAGGACCTACTGAATCATTGGACTGTGTCGTACCCTTTTTATGACCGTCAGCTGGAACTGACTGAGCAACAAGCATTTTCATTTTCGTGTCTTTCATACGTCTTTGTTCATGTTCTTGTTCTTCTCTAATTCTATTGTGATGATATTGTAACATTTGTAACATCTGTGATGGTGTGTTACCTTGCCAAGTACTCTCGAATTTTAATACTCTACTCTTAACTTGGGGCAGGGAATTCTCAACTAATTTTGTCACAAACAGATGCGGATACGACTCACTACTTGCTTTTATGCCACTATTAATACCAAAACATTTTTCAAATCGGGAATAGAAATCACTAGTGTCTTCATCTTGTTTTTGTTTACAGGCTGAAATTGCACCCCAATCTTCCTTTTTCGTAGTTAATAAACGTGGTAGTACCTGCACTAATAATCCTGGTAATGCTGTAGTCTTTTCCCCAAGCCCTGAACCTGCAGCTCGGGCTTTTTCTTCGGTTTCTAGTGCTGTCCAATCTATCTTTTGGTCTCCCACCTCCCATTCCTTTTCTTTGAGTTTCTCGTAAATACCGGCAGGCAATAACACTTTCAATATTTTCATAATGTCAGGATAAGTATACTCTCCCATGAGTAACATGTCTTTTATCTCACGGTGGAAACCTGCTGGGTCTTTGTCATGGCTAGGTACTACTTTCTTCATTTCTAATAATTCAATTTTAGTTATGGGCGTGTACACAAACACACGCTTAAAAGTATTGTCCTCACCTCTGATCGGGTGCACTTCGCGTAAGGGATTCTGTCTGTCTATGTGATACGTTTTTCTTTCTAACTTGGGGGGAACTGAAACATGTTCTGGGCATACGAAGACAATGTACTGGTGTCGATATTCTAGGATTTCTTTAATTAAATCAGTACCTGAACCTCTCCATTTATTCGTGAGTAATTCTATCAGTATATCAGGTAGGGGACCAGGGTCGGAGTGTTGGCTTCTATATAATATAAGGAGGTGTTGTATCATGTATATACCAGCTAAACGCTGTTCGTCTGGGGTAAGGTTCAAAAACGTGTGTGCTAGCGCATCATCACTGTATTTTTCAGAACTGTCAGCCCATTGTACTGCTGACCTGGCTAATTCTTGTTCATCCATAGAATCGAGCATGTGATACCCCCTTCGGTCTCGGAGTAATTTATCAGCAGCCTGGAATAAGTGTTCAGGGGACTTCGTATTTAGCATAGGAGTTTGAAAATGTCTGTTACATTCTGGACGTATCGGACGTATCGGATCATTAAAGTATCTGGTATTGTTACAAGGTCTTCCCCTACCTACATAGGCTATCGTTTCTAATTGTCCTGTGGGCATTTCTGATTCTTCCTCCTCCTCTCCCTCTGATTCAGTTTTGTCTGCCTCCAATCTGGCTTTATGTATTCGTTCTACTTCCTTGCGGATCTTTCGGCACATAGCTACTATACATGTCTGTTTATCATGTTTTCCCTCTGATATATTCTGACCCCATCTGGTAAGTACTTGCATTTCATCCTGGTCTACCTCGGACCTATCTCTGTCTCTGATCAAGCAGTTTATGAAGAAACGTAACAGTAGTCTCTGTATATCCACTTTCTGGTATTCCATGGCTTCGTCAATACTTTCAGGGCCTTGCCCCGTTTGGACAAAGCGATATATATTGTCTAAATGTTGAATCATTCCTGGTAGTGTCGTTAAATACATTGAAGCTCGTCGTATACGTAGTGATGATAGCAGCATTCTGTCATTTTTACCGGGCACTGGATCATATCTACAATCTACAAGATGTTCCTTAAACATGTTGGACGTTGCTATTTGGGGTGTACGTTGGTTTGCTAAATCTCTAAGAGACGATTTACTTCGTAATGGTGGCGTGGCGAAAATTGCTGCCGCACCTCCTGTCGCACCTTCTGAGGTGCTAGGCATAAAAGGATTTGTGGGATGTAAGGTAGAAACTGTGGATGTTGGAAAAGTTGTATTGTGCGGAGGAGTTTGTGGTTGCGGAGTTGGGAGCGGATGATCTCGGGGTTGAGCACCATCGACAGGTGGCGTGTGTGGCGGAACATTAACATATTCGGGAGCTACGTCGTCTAAATAGGAGGAAAGGAAAATATCTTTTGCGGTCTTGGGATGTGCTTTAATCGGGAGTAATGGGGGTGGCAAATCTTTCGGTATTTCCGGGGTGGCCTTAGGTAAACCTTCGGCCAAAAGAGGATACATACCATTCATAAGAGTGTTTCGTTGTCTGTCTACTGGTTCTGTTTTTACTCGGATACCTTCCTCAACTAATACGTTTTCTCGGGCTTTATTTGGGTTCTCCCTACTTTTCTCTTCCTGTCTGAGCGCTTTCTCTGTGCGCCTATGCGACTCTTTACGCCATAACTCAATGGCATCTTTCTGTGACTGTCTGGCTTTCTTTTTCCATAATTCTTCTCCTACTCTCATGATGCAATCTGCATCCCATGTCCCAGCTACGGGCCACCTCTGACTTTCTGCTAGATCCTTGGTGTAGTCCACCCATAAGTCAAGATATAATACGGCATCTAGACCATGTTTATGATACATAAAATACCCTGGAGTGTCCCTAGGTGGAATGGGAACAGCTTCTTCGAGTACTCCTTTTCTAGTTTTGATCTGTCTTAATTTTGAAAAGAACGGCATCTTTAAACCTTGCTACTTGATTCTTACTCAAACTGGACTTGAACACAATTAATACAATAAACACAATAATGAACACTCATTCATACCACCATTTTTAAACACATTAAAACATTTGACATGTAACATTTAACGAACAATGATAATTAGGAGAAAACTAACTACTGACATAATACTAATACTAGATAATACTGAATTATATACATGAACATACTGGATATACTGCTAAACAGTACAGATACACTGCTAAAACAGTGCAGACCGGATTTGTGTACCCAAACCCGTCAGGACCGGCACAAATTAATGTGCACGTCTAAATGCCTCCCCAGCAACGGTACTCACCGGGTAGCACGGAACGGAAGGCCTCGGAACTGAACTGAACTGGACCGGACTGGACTCGACTCGACTCGGAAACTTCGGAACCTGGTGGGCCTCTGTATACCTCGGATCTTGCTCTCTCAGCTAGGCTCTGGTCGGGATACTTCGCACTTCTCACCGCCTCGTCTGGGTGTTGATCGCAGCCTCAGTCACCCCCGCTTGGCCGGAGGGAGATACAGGAAATCCTGCGGGTACGCGTTTTTGTCCGTTCAGCTGTGGCAGGGGACCGGGCTTGCAACGCACCTCTGGCGCGTGAGATGAGAAAGTGTCCCTGTTCGGGCGCCAATTTATGTGGTAAATATTTAAATTACCTGTACTATTTTTTTATGCGGAAAAGTCTAGTAAGAATAACTCAGTCAAAATAAGAGGCAGAATCCGTGGTATTAGAGGTTCTGAAAAGGGCTTTATTCCTTACAAAGGAATTATGGTTCGAACCAGGCAATCTTATTCCATCACCACGAAGGTTCAGGAAGGGATAGGCAATACATTATTGACAAGTAACAATATATATATGAAAAGCATTGCATTAAGACAGATGTAGGAGGCGTAACAGCTGATAATACAGATAAGAATACACATACGTAATGAAAATGGGCGTAATAACAGGCGTATACTAGAAACGTCATTTAAAATGATGTCACAAGTGGGTGGATCCATAAGAGAATCCTGCAGTGTCAGCAGAAATGTTTGGCAGAGATGCGCGCGCAGCCGCATGACGTGTGATTGACGTGCAACTAGAGGGTGAAGGGGAATTGACATTTAGCTCTACATGTGGAGACAGAAGTCTGGGGGTCAGGTCAACCTAATCCCAAATCGTATCTAATATCTTTGTTTAAGGAACTGTTTTATCCAAAAGGAAAGGTCTCTCGGACGGAATCTACTCTATACTGACTGTTAGTGCACGTACAAGCGTCTATGTGTCTACATGAGATGCGAGGGGGCAGGAATCTTCCATGGTAACAGGGGCTATGAATTACTTGCATAAAGACAGCGAGGCCGAGCTCTTTGCTCGGTAGCTGGAAGGATGTTTACCTAAACTACTAGACAGGAATGCATTGGATGAGGAGCGGAGCAGATAACTTGAAGGCTGAATACAGTTTTTGGCAGGCGACAGGCCGCGTCAGGCACCGTTAGCCGCGCAGGGAGTAGGACAAAGTTCATGGATACGGATGCAGGTCCAAGCTGGAGCATTTCAGAGGCAGAAGCAGGAAAAGGCTTGATGGCAGAATTCAGGGCCTACTTGTCTGAACTGTAAAACTAGAAAAGTGAACCATATAAAGTCGGTGGCCAATCATACTTAGGAATGGAATATTCGGCCCATTCATGGCGGATCTGAGAGAGGACATGTTGATGTTGGACGCACGTGTATTTGCGTCTTCATAGCTGGAACTGGAGGGAACATACATGTACTTGTAGCATGTACATGGAGCCGTTGGGGTCTAAGATAGGGGACACAATTGACCATAAAAATTCATATTTCCTCAAGCACACGGGATAAAAGAGAGCAACGTGGAACGGGTAGAAGCACACAGGGAAAAAACTACAGTACAGTACTACTACAGTAGTGCTAGGCCCTAAACTGGCATGCCAAGAAGAGCAAACATGCAGGTCTTACTCACGAACATATTGTGACTATTCACAGCAGTGTTTCTGTACTCCAAGAGACTGCAGTGAAGGTGTTCATATTAGGCACTGCCACGCTAGCAAATGCCTTACCGTGCATAGCAGAAGTCAAAAGTGCTTCGGCACTGCACACTGCCACCACCTTGCCACCAGTGCTGGAGGCCTGAAAGGGAGCAAAGGGGTCCTTGTATCATACCACAGTCAAGCTAAAAGCACCAGTGAAGGTCTTACTGTAACTACCCTCACCACACCACCAGTGCTGGAGGCCTGGCAGGGAGCAAGGGGTCCTTGTATCATAATAAAAGCACCAATGAATGACTCACCGTGTGTAGCAGGAATCAATGGTGCTTCGGCATTACACACCAAAGAAAGAGAGAGAATGCGTGAGTGCCTGTGTGTGTGCGCGAGAGAGGGAGAGAGAGAGAGAGAGAAAGAGCGTGCGCGTGGGTGTGTGTATGTGTGTGTGTGTGAGAGAGGGAGAGAGAGCGTGCATGCGTGTGAGAGAGCGAGAGCGCGCATGTGTCCATGTGTGGGTGTGTGTGTGAGAAAGAGAGAGTGTGCATGTGTTTGTGCGTGTGTGTGTGAGTGAGAGAATGTGCATGTTTGCGTGCCTGTGTGTGTGTGAGAGAGAGAGCGTGAATGTGTGTGAGAGAGGGAGAGAGAGAAAGAGAGCAGAGATCCTGCATGTGTGAGTATGTGTGTGAGTGCGAGAGAGCATGTATGTGTGCCTGTGTGTGTGTGAGAAAGAGAGAGAGAGCGTGCATGTGTGCGTGCCTGTGTGTGAGGGAGAGTGAGGGAGAGGGAGAGAGAGAGAGAGAGAGAGAGAGAGAGAGAGAGAGAGAGAGAGAGAGAGAGAGAGAGAGAGCGTGCATGTGTGTGTGCATGCATGCGTGTGTGAGAGAGGGAGAGAGAGAGCTTGTGTGCGTGAAAGAGAGAGAGTTGATGCTGCATGGCAGAGCATGTTGGGGATCCCACAGCAACCCTCGTACTCCTGTATGCATGTGTTTCGTGGAAAACATGAATATGACTCCAACTCGAGGTTTGTAGGCATGTGTAGGGCACCGTGCCATCCTAGGACAGTAGACTGGGTGTTAACTCTGCTAATTACAAACACAATTAATACAATGCACACATTGAAGCACAGAGGTTTCAAATCGGATGAAGGTCTACGTTGGTTTTGATTAGATGAATCGGGTGGCTCTGTATCATAGGTTATTAGACTTGGATTCCTGTACTGGCTTGATGTATTGAACTTTTATGAAGCTGTCTTGTTACGCATGATTTAATTACGAGATGTAAATATGCACACTAGTTAATTACAATCTTAACTTTAGTAATATTAAACTGTTTAGCACATTGGGGGTTGTCATGGCTTGACAAAGGTATTGGTTTCCGAGAAGAATCCGATCTGCACATAGTTATTGTAAAATGTTTATAATTGCATAATATCAATGTTTATTATTGCATAATATCACTGAATTACACAACCGGTACCTGCAAGCCTTTAAATACAGGAGATGCAGTTGCTATTTAAGGCCACGGGGTGGCAGTGGTAGTCTCTCGAGTGGTGCGCGTGCGGCCGTCGCGCGAGGCCCAAGTGACAGTGATCGCTATCAAGCGCGTGGCGAGCGATGCGCTTAATGAGCATGAGGAATGCCCCATGGCGCCTCTGCTCAAGCGCGCGCCCACGCATATGCACTGCAAGCTGTAGCCGGCGGTAGCATTTTTTGAAGCCCTTACTTAAAGTCTCACCAGACCAGCGCAAGCGCTGGGTCAGGCAAGACCTAAAAATCTAGGAGCGCGTGCAGTGCCCACCACCACCCACATGGAAGAAGGAAGTTGGAACCAGTTGAATCTAACACAGAACAGTCAGCGAGTCTGTGTACGGCGGTGTTTACATTATCTGTCAAATGTAGTAGTAGGCCCGGACAGTTGGATGAGGTGTTGGGGGAAGGGCATACTTAGCAGAGAGGCCGTTATTGCTTAGGCTCCAACAGCCTTTAATGCCCCTTGGCCACAGTTCCATGTAATGTCTTCTTGAGCCATTGGTTCATCTACAGGTAATCAGGCTAGCGATTTTGGGATAAAGCCAGTCATAAGGGTGCCTGATACTTGGCCGTCTGTACACCAGCCCTGTTGACCTCACCTATGCAATGACAAACAAATTGAGGCCTGATGATATACAGCATTTGCCTAGGATCACACAATTTGGGCAAACAGGGAAGCCAGGATTGATTGCAGATAGAATGACTTGAAAATTCAGAAAAGTGTACTTCTGTAAAACGTGGATGCTTTTCACCTACTACATCAGATTATATCTGTGAATTAAGTAGTTCAGAGTCTCTGCGTTGGCGCAACATCCTGTGATTGTGGGCAAATCATTTAATCTCCCTGTGCCTACCAAATATATGTTACCTTATTTTATGTAACTGGTGCTCATGTTAAGAACTCCAATTACCTTAGGTTTGAGTTTGAGCTATGTTAAAATACAAACCAAAACCTAGGAGCGCCCATTTTGAAGAAAAAAGTTGGAAACCAGTTGAATCTGCCATGCCTGAACAGTCCGCGTGTGTGGTGGTGTTAACATAGATGCTATCTTCCGAGTTTAGTGGTGGGCCTGGACACTGGGACGAGTTGTTGGGTAAGGATGTAAGCAGAGAGTCTAATGTAAGGCACCGTAATACTAACTGTATTGTAACTCTATTTTGACATGCACAATCAAAGTGTTTGTACGCTATGTTTTATTCCGTAGTATCTTTTTACGACTACTGAATCTTAAGAATGCACCTGTTTTTATCATCACTGTTTTTTCATTTCATTTTGTATGCGCTTTTATGATTACCTTTGAATACATTTCAAAGTCTCATGAAATCTACAAAGTCATCTAAAACTAAACCCCTTTAAAATTGAGCCAGCTATGGATTATGGAAAAATGATGACCCGACAACAACCTGCTTATGGATCTCTTTTACACAGCTCAACTTAACTAAAGCACCTGGGTATGATCATGGACTCCAAACAGTTACTCAAAAGGCATGTGATGAAAAGTACCTTCAACATCATGAGAACCCTATAACAGAGCCTACCCAACAACAGAGGCTACTGTACTTCGAATACTGACAGGGTAATCTCTTGACATCAGAAGAATACCTTCCTTGTCAAGATTCAAAAAGGAAGCTAAGACTTGGCCCAATTTATATATAAAAAATAAAATGTCATACTCTTTAGCCAAAAGTGAAACCTCAGACAAGGATTCACTACTACTAACCATCCAACCTTTCAAGAAAATCCAGATAGGTGGTAGCTCGTTCGCAGTACCAACAAGAAAACTGTACAATACGTTACCTAAGAAACTAAGGACATTGAACCACGTCTTATTCAGAAAACCAACAAAACCATTGCTGTTTCCGAATTAAGACTCCATGCTCTCAAATGAATCACATTTATTAAAGTGATCCAAAAACACTTTATATGAACTACCAAGAAACACAGTAAGGGAAAATCTGGCTGTGCCACCACAGAATACATGAATTACAATCCTAATAATTGAGGCTTTAACGTCACAAAGTTTTTGCTAACCATTGCAGAATGTGCCTCATACCCACAATAATGGAAGTCTTGTTCAATTGTCCAACCCATTAATCATGCAAACACCAGAATCAGCATTATTCATCTTACAATCAGTATTAAGAAATGTTAAGTACTCGCATGTGCAGCTGATCTATCCTAACACTCCACTCAGTAACACATATGCTCATGTGCCATTAAGCTCAGTGTACATTTCTACACACCTAGACAATGCATGCAATACACCTATTTTTCACATCTAAAGCTAACTGAAACAACACCCGTTCTAGGGCATCCAGGAATTGGATGGAAGGGGTACGGTGACCACCATGGAAACAAAGCACCACACATAAAATACACACGGAGAACACACTAGCTCTATAATCTGAAAGCACCTTATGCCTTGATAAAGATGTGGAAAGCGCTACATAAACATCCATACATCACAATATTCAATCTGGACCGCATTGGTTCGGTTTTATACTGGAAACAGCGCAACAGTTTCAGATGTTTTCTCCCGAGAAGAAAACTTTACTTACCTGTACCTGAACCATGAAGAATTCGCTGGCTAACAAAACTTCTGCATGATTATATCCCCCAAAAGACTAGCACTTATTTTAAATTAATACGAATACTTTGTTGATTTTCTTTACATAAAAGGGTTGCAGCTTGCTGTCTGGGCCACCTGGTGGCAGCGCTGCCATAGATTTGGATGATGAAGGAGCTGTTCCATATTCTGACACTATAACTCTTGTATGGAAGCTGTAACTTCACCACCCAACATCGAATAATTAAGAATACACGGCCCATAGACTGTAAACCCTGCAAATGGAAAAGTTAGAGTGAACTGAAAAAATGCGTTTTGGAATCTGTCATTAAATGCCAAAATAGTATGGGCAGATATAGGTGACATTGTTTAACAAGGGAGTGCTTTTCTAGCATGCTGCCGCTTAACAAGCACATTCGGCAACTAAAGAAAATTTACAGCCTGAAATGTACGTTTATTTTAGGGTGCAGTTGTGAACCCACTCTATTTTAGACAAAAACACAGACGAGGGAGTAAAGCCCATTAACGCAACCGCGCGCAGCTGTTTAGAGAGAGAGAGAGAGCCCGGGAGTGCTACGTGCATGAGCGTGCATTCTGCTCATTTTCAAGCACTGCACTCGTGTGGCGCGTCCTGCACGCTCCCGCATTGTGGATGCCGCAACAAGCATGAGTGTGTGCTTTAAAATTACCAGAGCGACGGCTAAAGGCCCTCCTATGCGGCGCATGCGCGCTGCGTAGGCGAGACCTAAAAACCAACAATTCAACTCCCTACCTAATCACCCAGTATTTTTATTAAAAACGTTCTTGGTGTTTGCGAGTTATCACAAAATTTTGGGATCAGGGGCAAGCCGTAGCATAAACTTAAGCAACTGCCTACAAAGGAGTATTTTACACGCTATTCTTATGATAGTGAGTAAAGGGTGTTGCACATTTTAATAATGAAAAAAAAAGTATTTTTTCTTATACCATATCCCTCCAGAACACCTAAAAATAAACACAAAACTCAAATGATGTACATTGATCTTAAAAACCATCTTCAGGTCAGGTGCCCATGGAGGCCCGCCTGTGTGGAGATGCTGGAATGACGTGAATGAAGCAGATCACCAGGATAGCATATGTGGCAGGAAGAGACAGACTGGTGTATCAGTTACTCACTTTTCTCTTGAAGAACTTTTTTAAATTATCGTGAGCCTGGGCACTATCTACTCAAGAGGAATGTTGGTTTGCACTATCGTGGATGCTTTACATGCCAGTAGGTTTTCTCTATAAATTGCCTATTTATGGGAGATGTTGAGTGCACCGGGGGACTGCTGTCTGCAATGGGGTTTGCAGGCAGGCCAATTTGCTGGACTTGGAACTATACCGCCATTACCAGAACTATCCTACAAAATGCAAGGAACAAGGTGTAGAAGGGCAGGAGGACATGTAAGCAACACACAAATCCAGAGCTCCTCATCGTTAATCGTCTCCTTACCCTGTGCTAGACTTCCTGGACACCGGGCTCTCATAATCGAAGGGGTCAGTCCTTGTTGCGCCTGTGAATCCCTGGCGGTGCAGTCGCAGGCTGAGGTCATACTCCTTTCGGCTGCTCTCCCGACTCAGCACGCCATAGGCCTCATTCAGCTTCACAAACCGGGTGTGCAGGCTGGGGTTGGCTGGATCACTGTCAGGGTGCAGCTGAACAGACAAGGATATAGATTTAGGTTGGATAAGCTTGTAGGAGGGGTGGATGCCAATGGGCACAACACAGAGGTGAAGAACATAACATAAACAAGTCCTTGAATCGTCCGCAACAGCAGCAATCCCTCGGGTCTTGGCACTGACCTAAAAACAACTATAACATTGATATAATGAACTCACATTTCCTTACAAATGATACTAAGAGTTAAAATTTTAAAAAACATAACGCTGAAAATATACTCAATTATCCTAAACCGTCCTGTATACTGATGCAAGCCCCACTCATCTGGGAAATTCTTACAAATGTACCCAATCTACCCGAGATTTGATACCGTGCATACTCATTAGCATTAGTCCTGCGCTCTCAAGGAAAAAACTTTTACTCCAGTTTCTTGGTGGTAGATTAAATTATATGGGGTTAGGTGTAAGCATCAGTGGGGTCTATGTGGGTTCATGCAAATGGTTGGCCAGATGAATAGATAGGCTGGCAGAGATTAGGTATTATTACGTTGCGGTTATAGGAGTTTTAAAGAAGGAGAGGTTGTGATCTATGAAGTGCAGAAATACAATAACAGACGGGCATCTGACTAAAAGACGAATATACTCAGAAAGAGGAGGCCCGTAGAGGATTTAATGTCAGGAGAGGTTCACTCTTAAGAAACAAAACGAGATGAACCAATCAAGACTTGTAATTCAATGTCAATGTTTCATGCAGGGTTTTAGGATACAGTGGAAGGTAGCTTCATGAGAAAGCATGCAATCTGAAAGTGTAAAGCTGTAAAAAGAAAGAACATTATATAGCGCTCAATGTACAGGCCAGAATGCTTAAACGTAGAAATCAAAGTGTGCAAATCATTTAACTAATATGATTCAAAGTCTGCTGTGTGCTGAGCCGAGGGCAGCCTTTTAAACACAGTCTGGAGTATACCCCCAAGCTTAGTAAGGGCTCTGTGTTCTACAAAAGGGTAGGCGGTGCAAACTTTTTTGATAGGAAATGCTTTATTTAATAATTTCCCCTCGTTATTCTAACATCACTGTGCTAAAAGGTTGTTTCAATCACTAATAAGCATTGGCAAAGCCAACAGGTCTCGTCTATGCAAGAGCTATTGCCTTTGCCAATATGTTTTAGCCATGTTGTACACAAGCGTGGCTGCTATTCAGCATGGCTAAAAGTTAGTGGGGTAAAGAAGAGTGGCATGGAGTGTTGTAAAGTGGAGCTGAGTGGTGTGGTGTAGAGTGCAGTGGTGTAGAGGGCAATGGCATAGAGTAGATTGTTTCAGAGTGGAGTGGTGCAGGGTAGATTGAAGTGGGGTAGGGTACAGTGCAGTGTACAGTGCAAAGGTGTGGTGTAGAGTGCTGTGACAGAATAGAGTGATGAAGAGTGCAGTGGTGCAGAATAGATTAGAGTGGCATGGAGTGATGCAGAGTGTGGTGGTGTAGAATGCATAGGCGTAGTGTGACGTAGAGTTGAGTGGTGCAGAGTAGAGTGCAGTGGCAGAGAGGGAAGTGGCTCAGAGTTGAGTGGTGCAGAGTAGAAAAGTGCAAAGTAGAGTGGTGCAGAGTAAAGTAGTGCAGAGCAGAGTGATGCAGAGAGAAGTAGCTTAGAGTTCAGTTGTGCAAAGCAGAATAAAGTGGCGTAGAGTGCAGTGACGTAGAGCACACTTGTTGTACAGTGGCATAGAGTGCACTGGTACAGAGTGAAGTGGCATTGAGTAGAGTTGTGCAGAGTAGAGTGCCATAGAGTGCAGTGGCATAAAGTGTTGCAGAGTAGAGTATAAGGGTGTAGAGTGCAGTGGTGCACAGTAGTTGGCATAGAGTGCATTGGTTTTGAGTAAAGTGGTTTTGAGTGCATTGGGGTAGAGAACAGCCTTTTAGAACTGAGTGGCCTAGAGCACAGTGGTCTAGAGAGGTGTAGAGTGGAGCAGAGTGGTGCAGCGTAGAGTGGAGTGGCACAGAGTTGAATAAAGTGGCATAAAGTGCAGTGTCATACAGTAGATTTTTGGAGAGCAGAGTGAAGTGGCATAGAGTGTAGAGGTGCAGGGTAAAGTGGAGTGGTGCAGGGTAGAGTGCAGTGGCATAGATTAGAGGTGTAGAGCGCAGTGGCATAGAGTGCAGTGTTGCAGAGTACCGTGTCATAGAGTGGAGGGGCGTAGAGTGGAGTGGTGCAGAGTAGAGTGGAGTGGCCTTGACTGGAGTGGTAAAGAGTGCAGTGGTCTATAGTAGAGTGGGGTAGAATGAACTGGCATAGAGTAGTGTAGAGTAGTGTAGAGTAGAGAGGCGTAGAGTACTGTGTCATAGAGTGTAGTGGTGTACAGTGTAGTGGCTTACATTGTAGTGATGAAGAATGCATTGGTACAGAGTGCAGTAGAGTGGCATAGAGTAGAGTGGTGCTGAGAAGAGTGCAGTGGCGCAGTGTAGAGTGGCATAGAGTAGAGTGTTACAGAGTGCAGTGGTGTAGAGCCTAGTGGCGTAAAATGCACTGGTTAAGAGTGAAGTGGTGTTGAGTGGTGCAGAGTAGGGTGACGGAGAGTGCAACGGTGTAGAATAAAGTGCCGAAGTGCGCAGCGGCGTAACGTTTCAGTGAAGTGGTGTAGAGTGCATTGGCGCTGAGTGAAGTGGCACAGAATGCAGCTATCTAGAATACAGTGCCATGGAGTGGTGCAGGGTAGATTGAAGTCACATATAGAGGAGTGGCGTAGAGTGGAATGGCACAGAGTGGAATAGATTGGCATAGAGTGCAGTGGCGTGGAGTAGATTGCTTCAGAGTACAGTGCAGTGTCATATAGTGCCATGGTGCAGAGTAGATTATAGTAGCTTAGAGTGAAGACTGCAGTGGCGTAGAGGGAAGCGATGCAAGTAGAGTGGCATAGAGTGTAGTGGAGTACAGTGTTTTGGCATACAGTACAGTAGAGCAGAATGGTGCAGTCTAGAGTGCGCATAGAGTGTAGTGGTGCAGAGAACAGTGGCATAGATACCAGTGGCAGAGAGAGCAATATTGCAGAGTAGAGTGACAGAGTGAAGTGGCAAGGTGTAGGGTAGACTACAGTGGGGTAGAGTGTAGCGGCATAGAGTATAGAGGCATAGAGTCGTGTAGAGTACAGTGGTGCAGAGTAGAGTGTAGTGGCATAGAGTGTAGGGGTATAGAGCACAGTGTTGCAGACTACAGTCGTAAAGTACAGTGGTGTAGAGTTCATTGGCAAGGAGTGGTGCAGAACAGAGTGGCGTAGAGAGCAGTGGCATAGAGTACAGTGGTTTAAAGTAGAATAGAGTGGGGTAGAGTGCAGTGATGTTGAGTGCAATGCCATAGAGTGCAGTGGCATATAGTGCAGCTGCGTTAAGTGTTGCAAAGTAGAGTATAATAGCATAGAGTGCAGAGGTGCAGAGTAGATTGTCACAGAGTGCATTAGTTTTGAGTAAAGTGGTGTAGAGTGGAGTGGTGTAGAGTGGAGTGGCGTAGAGTAGAGTGGAATGGCGCCAAATGGAGTGGTATCGAGTGGAGAAGTGTAGAGTACATTATTTCAGAGTGGAGTGGTGCATGATAGAGATCAGTGGCGTGGAGTGCAGAGAAGATTAGAGTGGCGTAGAGTGGATTGCCATAGAGTGCAG
This sequence comes from Triturus cristatus, assembly GCF_964204655.1. Taxonomy (NCBI): domain Eukaryota; kingdom Metazoa; phylum Chordata; class Amphibia; order Caudata; family Salamandridae; genus Triturus; species Triturus cristatus. The sequence continues at coordinate 748,905,832 of NC_140592.1, forward strand.
TGGATTTGAGAGCAGCGGCATAGAGTGCAGTGTTGTATAGCAGAGTGGCGCAGAATGGAGTGGTGTAGTGTGGAGTGGCAAAGTACAGTGGAGCATAGTAAAGCAGTGTGGGGTAGAGTGCATTGGCACAGAGTGAAGTGGTTCAGAGTAGATTGCAGTGCCACAGTGTGGAGTGGCGTGGAGTCGAATGGTGTAGTGTGGAGTGGTGCAGGTTAGACTGCAGTGGTGTGGAGTGATGCAGTCTAGAGAGGACTGGGGTATGGTGAAGTATGCATGTTGTGGTAGCACACTGCCATTACAGACAACACATCTTCAATTGAACTGACCATTATGTTTGTAGAGACATATAGTTTTACTGATACAGCACACAATCGATAATGTATAGAAAAGTCATTACCGTGTGTCCTGATCTGTTTTGATCGTATTAAAATATTTGTTTCCACCACACTTCAGTAGTTCCCAAAAATGTGCTTCATTTGTACTTTTCGAATTGTGAAATATTCTGAAATATGTGCACAGTTTGTTTGGAGACATTTAAATTGTGTTGCGTGCTAGAACAAAAAATAACATTATATAGCCTTCTTTAAGCACCCCTTCTCCCCCAAGTATGCAGCTTGATTGTCACATAAATACTCCTACTTTGAAGTCAGAGAAAGAAAAGTAAACACCAAGTTCCCTAGAAGACAGAGCCTGACATTTGACCTCTGGTTTTGAATGTCCTTCAAGTGTAACAAGATAAGAACAAGATTTAAAGGCCTGTTTACAGAAATCCAGTACTGGTGGAAGAATACAGTAAATATGGTTCGGGCAACGGAAGGGACAGCCTAAAACAGATAGAGGCAGCACATAGAAGGCAAGCAAATGTGAGTTACAAACCACAAAACCAAAGGTAAGCAATGGGTGGAATGCATTTCCAGGGAAGCTTTCCGAATGTTCCCATGATGTTAGCAAAACAGACAGCTGCACTGTCAGACAGGTTTCAAATTAAAAATGAGTGAATTCACACTGCCTCAAAGCATCTAGCTGGCAGACAGTCAGATTTGTACTCCATGTTGCCTAATCCCATTCTATGTTGTTTCTACAGCTGGGCAATTGCAGATACGGAAGGAACATAAAGCCAATATCCCAATAGTATGTTGTGCATGTTTATGTATGGATCTGCATGGTACATGCACAGTGTGTCTGAGTGAGCCAGAGTAATGGAGGCTTGTGGGATACGCAATGGAAGCTCTTGGCCTGGCCTTGTGCACAAGATGGAGGTGAGGTTGTTTTCTCAGAGTGGATTTGCTGACTTTCCTTAAGCTGGAGTGAGAGGACCTAGACACTGAAAATGTCTGTAAAACAAGATTTTCACACCTTTCACTATTTTCCGATCTGCCCTCCAGTTATGAAGCACATCAGTAATTCTCTCCTGCCATCACATGCAAAGCCAAGACTATTTCTTTTGTAAGAAATGCTAGTGTGACAGAGTTCTGTGCCCTAAATTCTCCATGTTTCAAAAAACGTTTGCAGGCCGAGTCCACTGGAAACTTAAGGAAGTTCCCATTTAGGCCAGATTATAGTTATGCCTAGAACCCTGAATATGTAGGCAATACCATCCCAACTACAGGAGGTCAGGGTCTGGTATATTAGCACACTAGAGAGGGTTTATCCCTCAAGTCCTGGAGTGGAAGTCTTTCTCAAATACTGGTATTCCTGCACTCCATAATTTCCTCCGAAAGTGATAACCAGCTGGTTTGAGCAAGCTGAGAGGGGCTGGTTCAATCAAGATAAAAATGTAATGCATGCCTAGCATTGCTGAACGCCTCTCAATCAGGATTCTGTGTCAACCACAGCACCTACACCGCTCTGATTGCCGCCACAGACGACATCAGAACACTTCTCGACCGTGTAGAAACTGTGGCCCTGATCCTCCTCAACGTCTCTGTGGCGTTCAACACTGTCTCCCACAACACCCTCATCAACAAACTCCACAACATAGGCATACAGCAAGATGCCCTCAAGTGGATCACCTGCTTCTTCACAGGATGAACACAGAGCATCTGACTGCCTCCCTTCACCTCCGCACCCAAAGACATCAAATGTGGCGAACCACAAGGATCACTGCTTAGCCCCACTCTGTTCAACATCTACATGAACCCCCTCACAGACAGCACCAGATCCCATGGACTCAACATAATCTTCTACGCTGATGACACTCAACTGATCCTCTCGCTCACCGAGGACTCCTCCAACGCCAAAACCAACTTCTGCAACGACATGACCAACATAGCCGAATGGATGAGAGACAACTGCCTCAACTCAACTCCGATAAAACTAAAGTACTGATCTTCAGAAAGAACACCTCCGCATGGGACTACAGCTGGGGGCCTTCAAAACTCAGACCCACACCGACCGACCATGCACGCAACCGCAGCATCATCCTCGACAGCCAACTGACCATGAAACGACAAGTTAACGCAGTCACCTCCTCCTGCTTGCAAACCCTTCGGATGCTCTGCAGAATCTTCAGATGGATCCCAACCAACACCAGAAAGAATGTCACTCAGGACCTTGTCACCAACCGCCTCGACTACAGCAACGTCCTCTAAGCTGGCATCTCCACCCAGCTCCCCAGAAGACTCCAGACCAGCCACGGTCCGTACAGGTAACAGTGGTGGGGCGGTGTAAGGGGTGATTCCGAGGGACAATGCAGAGGGAAAATTAATTTATTTAATTTTCCCTCTGCATCGTCCCTCGGAATCCCCCCTTACAACACCCCACCGCTGTTAACACTGTTACCTGCACGGACCGCCGCTGCTCCAGACCATACAAAATGCTGAAGCCAGACTCATCCTGGACCTCCCAGAACAAACCCGCAATGCCCCCCACCTGAGAGACCTCCACTGGCTCCCCATCCAGAAAAGGTGTCAGTTTAAGTTCCTCACGCAGGCCTACAAATCCCTCCATGACCTAGGACCTGCCTACTTCAACCATCGACTGAACTTCGCCAACCCGCTAGACACCTGCGCTCCTCTTCACTCGCCTTCGCACGCACCATCCCCGCTTCTGTGCAGCCGCAGCGGTGGCCGCTCCTTCTCCTGCATTGTTGTCAAGAACTGGAACAACCTTTCCCTCCAGCTCCGTACAGCCCCCTCGCTGGCAGACTTCAGAAAGAGACTCGAGACCTGGCGCTTCGATGGAGACGCAGCGCCCAGATTCTCATAGGGGCGACAGTGCTGCACTCTCCAAATGCTAATTGATTGATTGATTGAGCTTGAACATCGTTTCCTCCGCTGAAGAAGTAGGAGGGTGAGGAAATGAGGAGAAGGAGATTCATTTTGCGGGAGGTGACAGCATCGAAAGGCTGTGCAAAACCCATGGGAGGTGGGGAACAGGAGTATTAGACCCATGAGCTGCTGCTTGATAAACTCACTTGTGGAAGAGAGGGGTTCCTCTTGCCTGTGCCTACACATTGGCTGCGAGGTAAGTCTTACACATGTACACCTGGACATCTCATTCAGAGAAACACATCTTCAGAAGAGAACATAGCAAAGGAGCAGGTTGATGTTCTTTGGCAGGGCCTAGCAGGAGTTCCTAGTAGCAGAAACGTACATGTGTGCCCTTGCATTGTGCTCTGGCACAGGAAATCTTGCAGACGCAAGGCTTTTAGTTGTTTGAGGGAGGCTGAGGTGAGTAAAGGCTAGGTGCCAAGGAAACAGGTGCTCATGCTGAGTGACAGTAGGGAGAGATGCAAGATTGTCTCCCACCATGGAGAGAAAGAGCCTCCTCTGATGTAGGTAACTATGTGTACTATGAAAAAGTACTAGAGTGTCTTGTAACTAGACTGGGTGAGGCCATCCTAAGGGTACCAAAACTGTGATGCAGCTAGAGCTGTTGATTGTTTCTGCAGAACTCTTGGAATTAAGAGTTGAAGGGAACTGAAGGCCGCCTCCAAAGATCCGACCCCCATCCCATAAAGAGAGCAAATACCTTGGAGCAGGAGCTTTTGCAGTTCTTGAAAGCACTAATCTTTGGTCACCCCTACACGCCAAAGAAGGAGTTAAGGATGTAGTTGGCACTCATGCTGGGAGCAACCACATCTGCTCAGATTGGTCGCCCTCACAATGCTGGACTGTATCTTGAGTAAGAGCCCACTCCAACATGCAATATACCAGCTATTAAAATTATGGAAAATGAGCCTCTCTTGCTTCCATGTGTGGTAGTGGGCCCTCGTATATTCCATGTACAGCATCATCCTTCTAGTCATAGCCACCTGAGGGGAGGCTTTTGGGTTATAAAGTTTGCACTCAGTGGTATATGAAGGCGGTTCAATAATCTATCCCACGTCTTCAAACACAGATTGAGAGCTCTCTATTGTGAATGCCCCCCTCCCAATCCAAACTCTGACGAGAATATCTGGCTGCAGCAGCAGATGGGACCAGGGAGTTATGAGCAACTGAAAGTTGGCACTAAAGATGGGGGATGGGACAGGCCAGAGCAGACTGAAAAGTAAACGATCCCAATGGACGGAAAGATGGAGCTTCAGGGAGCATACGTGGAGCCTGGTTTGACAGACCAGGAGCGTCAGGGAGCATACGTGGAGCCTGGATTGACAGACCAGGAGCTTCAGGGAGCATACGTGGAGCCTGGATTGACAGACCAGGAGCGTCAGGGAGCATACGTGGAGCCTGGATTGACAGACCAGGAGCTTCAGGGAGCATACGTGGAGCCTGGATTGACAGACCAGGAGCTTCAGGGAGCATACGTGGAGCCTGGTTTGACAGACCAGGAGCTTCAGGGAGCATATGTGGAGCCTGGATTGACAGACCAGGAGGTTCAGGGAGCATACGTGGAGCCTGGTTTGACAGACCAGGAGCTTCAGGGAGCATACGTGGAGCCTGGATTGACAGACCAGGAGCTTCAGGGAGCATACGTGGAGCCTGGTTTTACAGACCAGGAGCTTCAGGGAGCATACGTGGAGCCTGGTTTGACAGACCAGGAGCTTCAGGGAGCATACGTGGAGCCTGGATTGACAGACCAGGAGCTTCAGGGAGCAAACGTGGAGCCTGGATTGACAGACCAGGAGCTTCAGGGAGCATACGTGGAGCCTGGTTTGACAGACCAGGAGCTTCAGGGAGCATACCTGGAGCCTGGATTGACAGACCAGGAGCTTCAGGGAGCATACATGGAGCCTGGTTTGACAGACCATCACAATGCAAGATACTTGTACTTCCAAAAGTCTCTGGACCCACCATGCTGAGACAGAACTGCTTCCCAGGCTGTGGTCCAGGAGTTGGTTGATGACCAGTACTCTTGCCAAGGGAAGGAAACCCTTTGAAATTCAGAATTCAGAGTGGCCCCAATTTACTGGACTATCTGGGACGATACCATGGACGACTTTGGCTAGTTTACAGAGAAACCCGGAGCCCATATTTGCCTGAGGGACAGAGGCAGGCTGGACTCTGCTCTTCGCTTGACAAAGTTATCCAGGCAAGGGAAGTTTCTGACTTCTGCAGCCTCAGCTACCTGCAGTTTCATGAAGATACTGTGGTGGTGGGGAATGGACCTTCATGTCAGTAGTGCTGGTTTCCACTCTGAAGTGTAGGTACGTCCTTAGTTCCAGGAGGATGAGCACATGGAAAAAAGCATCCTGCTGGCTCACTAAAATAGCCAGTTGCAAATCAGTCCAGGTGGTAGGACCTGGACCAAAGCATGCATCTCTTCAAGATAAATTTTGCAGAAATCTTCCGGTAGTGGGAAAAATAAACCAGTCTTCTTTTGAAGGCAGAATGGGCTTAATTGCTCCTAACAAGAACAGCCCTTTTGTTTTTGCAACAGGTGTAGGATGGGGATATCAAATCCCAATTATCGATGGGACAGAATATCAATACAACAATATAGAGAAACAAAATATTGAAATGTAATTTTCTGTATATTTCCTGTACCTAACTCCACTTTGCGATATTCATATATATCTTCAAGGTACACAGCTGTGAAGGGAAGAATAGTAAATCCGGACCTCATGTGCACTTACCTTTCGATACTTTGTCCCTCGATTGTGGTCACAATATTCTGACCTGCCGCTATTAAGGATTCCATATTCCCCACTACAATCCTTTCAACAAGGATTATCACTCGTTGGCCCACCAGGAGTCCCTCTTACCCCTCCCCCCCCCCCCTGCAAAGAGCAGAAGCTGCACTCAACTGCAGCACAGACGCAGTTTAATGTCAGATGTCCCTCGTCCAGCTGAGACTGTCCCCAATTCGTAATGGGGAAGCACTAGAAACCTGCACCTCTTGTGAATGAATGTGTTAGTGAATTTTCAGCCACCGTTTTCACTACACAAACGTCAAAAGCACTGGCTTTTTAAATTCCTGTCATTATTTTTTCTGAACCGGCTATCTCATCCGCTATGAGCCTCGGGTAACAATGCGCTGGGAATCAAAAATATGAAAAAATGACGAACTCTGTCTCAGGGAGAGAAGGCCTTGACCCTAGGAGCCGGACTGGCGGGGTCAGCAGAAAACGTCCTTCCTTCCTCCACGGTACAGAAGGCCCGGGCCACGCAGAGGTGCGGGTCCTCCGCGGCCTGTCACAATATTGTCTGAAGGCATAAGTAATAGTCCTTGGGCGCTGGCGGAATTTCACACCATCGCATGCCGAACATGCCAAAGGGAAAGCTGTCTGTCCGCCGGGAGATGTGCACAACGTATGGAGAGTTGACTGCTGCTAGCAATATACTGTCAACATCAGATGAAAAGACCGGAAGGAGATGGGAAGTGATAGCTGGTAAACGCTGCTCGGCTTACAAAATACGACCATGCCCGACGTATCCCCAGCTGTTCAACTACAACAGGAGAAAATACGGAGCTGGCATGGCAGCTTGGGGCACACAAATCAGATACAACCTATCCCCACGCACCGCAAGCTTCCTTTCACACACAGAACAGACACAACCTAGCCCCACGCAGCGCAAGCTTCTCTGTCACACACAGAGCAGGTACAACCTAACCCCACGCAACGGAAGCTTCTCTTTCACACACAGAGCAGGCACAACCTAGCCCCACGCAGCGCAAGCATCTCTTTCGCACACAGAGCAGGTACAACCTAACCCCACACAGCGCAAGCTTCCTTTCACACACAGAAAAGGCAGAACCTAGCCCCACGCAGCACAAGCTTCTCTTTCACAAACAGAGCAGATACAACCTAGCCCTACGTAGCGCAAGCTTCCTTTCACACACAGAGCAGGGACAACCGAGCCCCTATCAGCGCAAGCTTCTCTTTCACACACAGAGCAGGTACAACCTAGCCCCACGCAGCGCAAGCTTCCTTTCACACACAGAGCAGGTACAACGTAACCCCACGCAGGGCAATCTTCCTTTCACCCACAGAGCAAGCACAACCTAGCCCCAAGCAGCACAAGCTTCTTTTTCACCCACAGAGCTGGTACAACCTAGCCCCACGCAGTGCAAACGTCTCTTTCACACACAGAGCAGGTACAACCTGGCACCTCGCAGCGCAAGCTTCTCTTTCACTCACAGAGCAGGTACAACACAGGGACATCAGCTACGCCAGCTGCAAATACATTCACAGACTAAATAGCACAGAGTCCAAGGGAACGCAACGAAACAACAAAGTCATAAAGCACAAGTGTGAGTGAGGACATGATTTAAACACACCGAACGGGTGAAGTAGGAGCTGTTCAATGCTAAGCTTCGAACACAAAGGAGGTTGAAGACCTCAGCAACACTTAGGGGCCGATTCCGATCCGGGTCGGAAGGGCACCGAACGCGATCCGGCCGGAAAATCTACGAGCCGTATGCGTGTTTTCCGGCCGACTCGTACAGCTGTACGAGCAAGCAAGTACGATGCGAGCTACATGAAATTCACCGACCGAGTCGTTTCCTGGTCCGTACCGCTCCATAGGTCAATTTCTGAAACTCCTTAGCCACCTGACCTGGCCACTGCTTCCTTGCTCCCACCTGACCTCACCTCTGTAACCCTTTGCACACCTGAGATGGTGTTTGTAAGTCTGAGATCCTATTAGCTGGCCTCTCTAATGCTGCAACTACCTGAGAGGGGCTCTGTAACCTACTGCTATAAGCCCTAGGTTTGGCGAAAGGGAGACACACATTTTAGTGAAAGGCTGTTTCTCTTACTCTCTGGGAACGTCAGCCTACCCTAGAGGGAATAGAAGGATCAGGGCTGAAGCCAGGACTCAGCCCCTACCACAGTGTGAAGAGTATGTAGGCGCCAGGGCAGTTCTCAAGGGCACATGGGAACCAGAAGCTGTCTCAGGCATCCACGAACTCTGGTTACCCCCAGTCATATACACGACCATTTCACATCCTTGTCTGGCCAAGGAAAATTTACTTTCTCTGGGATTGCGCCAGGTTTTTTTTTCAACATCGTGATAGACCTGAAATCGCCTTGTGTCCCTTTAAAACTTACAAAGAGTTCCATGGATGTTTATTTTCATAGGTTATAATCAAGAGTTCACATGAGTGCATTACAGATTGCTAGAACAGTTTCATGCCCCGCTTTGAAGCATTATTAGGCATAAGCTGTCACCCCAAGCCGTTCCCAGCCGAAGAAAACAGGGACTGCAAGGGGCCCTTCAAAGGCTCGAGGTGGTCTCTAGAAGGGCCAAAGACAGAAAGAAGCAACTACCCTTCCTCGTCCCAGTACTCACAATTTGAGGAGTATCCACAAGCATTCGGACAAAAAGAGACTAAGAGTACAAGTGTTTTACCATAGTTCCACCACTAGAAACCCCTTCCCAATCTGGAGGGACTGGTTTAGCAGAACCCGCAATCATACACAGTCATGTATGACATTCACATGCCATTGGCAAGGTTCCATCATCACAGGGATTCGAGGCTAGCACCCTCTTATGCACTGGCACCCCAGATGTAAAAGTGTTCTAAGATACATGGGTTCAGGCGGGGTGGCCGCTACAGAGAAATGCTGTCAGGCTAAGGTACACTTTAAACACAAGCATTGAAAATGCAATAGGTCTCGCCATCGTTTAAGTTAAAACAATTCTGTTTTTTAATTAGGCGGCTTTTTATCTTCGCTTTTATTCGTGTTTTTCAAACTTTCATGTACATAACATGCATATGTATGCATATATGTATGCATGCATACATTTGTATTTATGAGCGGTAGAGAGTAGAGAGTAGTAGAGAGAGGTAGAGAGAGAGGTAGGGAGTAGAGAGTGAGAAGTATATAGTGAGCAGTAGAGAGTGAGTAGTAGTGAGTAGTAGAGTGTGAGTAGTAGAGCATAGTAGAGAGTGAGTAGTAGAGAGTAATAGAGTGAGTAGTAGAGAGTGAGTAGTAGGGAGTAGTAGAGAGTGAATAGTAGAGAGTGAGTAGTAGAGAGTAGGTAGTAAAGTAGGTAGTAGAGAGTGAGTAGTAGTGAGTAGTAGAGAGTGAGTAGTAGAGAGTGAGTAGAGAGTAATAGAGAGTGAGTAGGAGAGAGGGGGTAGTAGAGTAGTAGAGATTGTGTAGCGGAGAGTGAGAAGTAGAGAGTAGTAGTGAGTAGGATAGAGTAGTAGAGAGTGAGAAGTAGAGAGTGAGTAGGAGTGAGTAGAGAGTAGTAGAGAGTTGTAGAAAGTGAGTAGTAGAAAGTAGTAGAGAGTGAGTAGAGAGCAGTAGAGAGTAGTAGAGAAGAACAAGTTACTTACCTTCGGTAACGCTTTTTCTGGTGGATACAGTATCTGCCTGTGGATTCCTCACCTTGTGAATATCCCCTGCGCCAGCAACATTCGGAAACTTTTGTAGCAGTCCACGCCGATGAGGTCGAAGACGACGTCACAGAGACACGGCTCCGCTCGCGACTCCGCTGACGTCACCGGCTCCATAAGAAGACCTCGTCGGCGTGATGACGTCAGTTCCGCCCTTTTTTCTGTGCCTTCGAGGCACACGGACGGACTGACAGCAATATATACATAGTATACACAGTACATAATATACCATTGCAACACACACAGTGTGGAGAATAGACAGAAAGGCAAAAGAGATAACACACTGCCTTTGATAGTAACCAACACATTTTGAAACACCATCATATACTTAAGGTATACAAGGGTGGACAACGGGGGGGCGGGTGGGTCAGTGAGGAATCCACAGACAGATACTCTATCCACCAGAAAAAGCGTTACCGAAGGTAAGTAACTTGTTCTTCTGATGGATACATCTTCCAGTGGATTCCTCACCTTGTGAATAGATTCCCACAGCAGTCCCACTCCCGGAGGAGGGTGTCCACCCTTCTATACCAGAAAGTCCTGAAGGACGGAACGAGCAAAGTGACCGTCCCTCCTCATCTCAGTGTCTAAGCAATAATGTTTTGCGAAAGTGTGGAGGGAGGCCCAAGTTGCCGCCCTACAAATGTCCTCCACAGGAACACCCCTAGACAAAGCAGAAGTGAAAGACTTTGCTCTAGTGGAATGAGCCCTTAAACCCTCTGGAGGTTCCTTACCAGCCAAAGAGTAGCATATCTTGATGCACAAGACAATCCATCTGGAAAGGGTGCGCTTGTGCACCGCTCTGCCTTTCCTGCAGCCAACAAAGCCCACGAAGAGCTGGTCATCAACTCTGAAGTCTTTTGTCCTGTCCAGGTAGAAGCTCACCGCCCTCTTAGGGTCCAAGCAGTGAAGTCTCTCCTCCTCCTTGGAAGGGTGAGGGGGAGGATAGAAGGAAGGAAGGGTAATGGACTGCCCCAGATGGAAGGTAATTACCACCTTAGGCAGAAATGCAGCCCTGGTCCCAAGTACCATTCTTTCAGCATGAATGGTCAAAAACGGGAGTTTTGAACTTAGAGCTTGAAGCTCACTTACCCTCCTTGCCGAGGTGATTGCAATGAGAAAAACCGTCTTAAAAGACAACAATCTCAAGGGACACTTGTGTAAGGGCTCGAAGGGAGAACCCATAAGATAAGTCAAGACAAGGTTTAAGTCCCATTGAGGCACAATAAAGGGAGTAGGAGGAAACCTGTTTGTGAGGCCCTTGAGAAATCGTAGAACAATAGGTGACTTGAATAACGACGGCTGATCCGGCAAACAGAGGAAAGCCGACAAAGCCGATAAGTATCCCTTTACAGTGGCCACAGCAAAGCCTTGCTGAGCAAGAGAAAGGGCAAACTGCAGAATGTCAGATAAACGAGCCTTCAAAGGATCAATTGACTATTGCTACCCTATTTATTTCTGAAGCTGACACGAAGAAGTAATCCAGCTTCGTATATCTTTGAAATGGGTATGAAAAATATGTGTAGCCTGGGTTTTTAGGCTCCTTAATTCCCCATACATCTAGCAGCCCGTGAGAACAAATAAGGGATTTAACAGCCCTAAACACCCTTGGCTTTCGTCCTAAGTATACTACATCTGGGCCCCAGTCTGCTGAAATGTTCAGATCACCGCACAATATTATAGGGGTTGACCAGGTGGCTAGCTCTGTTTCAAGAAAATCATAAATTTCGGGATCATCATAATTAGATCCGTATACTATACACAACGTGACACCTTTTGCCAGCTCGGCTAAGACCCATCTCCCATTGCTATCCGCTTTGGTCCGTCTAGCCCCTCCAAGGAAAGTTCTAACCAAAGCTGCCACTCCCCTGTTTATCGAGGATTGCGTTGAACAGGCAACTAACTCGTAGCCCCTCACAGACATAAGATTCCTTTTAGCCCAAGAGAGATGAGTTTCTTGTAGACATAAAACATCCACTCTATTATGCTTCGAAAAATGGGCTAATTTTGGACGTTTCTTCCAATCATTCAGCCCTCCAATATTGATTGAACACACCCTAATGCTTGCCATCCTGAAAATCTATTTGAACAACAAAAAATTCCTGAAACCTTAACTGATTGTCGATTGCTGCATCCTTGCACTGACTATTAAAACATTCATAGTATTCCAAACTGCATCCTTTTCAACCATTTTCCAATTTGACCCCCCCTCCCCTACCTCCCCCCCTTCTGCCCTCTGTCCAACCCCCTCGATCCCCTCCCAGCCCACACCACCCCAACGTAACCCCCTTTGTGAAGCGCTCAGACCTAGTCTGTGCACGTGATGGTCTGGCGGTGCTTTGCAGTGAGGACAGACATTTTATTGTTTATAAGAAACAACCAATAAGAACCCTTAGACCAGTATCAGATTGATGTATGCACCGAAACATATCTACTTAACATTCTACTACACCATCCCCTGAAGAGGAGCTAGACAAATTAATGCCATCCATAGAGATAGATATAGATAGCTCAAAGTCTAATTAGTTAAAGAGTCCAGATACTCCTTAGCTTTAATTTCTGAAGCAAAAAATAATGTCTTGCCGTCATTTATCACTTTCAACTGGGCTGGATTGATCAAGAAGGCTTGAATCTTCTTATCCTGGAAAGGCTTGATCATCTCCCTGAGTCTCCACCTCCGCTCTACAGTCGTATGACAATAGTCAGGACGGACGAAGAAAGAGGTCCCTTCACCGACTCTCCGAGCATCTGGTCTCGCTTTTTCTGCAATAGACTGTCTCAGAATGAAATTCCCGAAAAAGACCAAAACCGCTCTTGGTTTGTCATTTTCTCTTACATTCTTACGGATTTTGAAGGGGGTACGATGTACCCGCTGGATCTCAGTAGCCCAGTTCCAGCTAGAGAGCTCTGGGAACGCTTGCTCAAAGAGCTTGATAATATAAGCCTTTATGTCAGAGCCCTCAGCCCCCTCCGCAATTCCCAATACCCTCAGGTTGTTCCGATGGAGCCTATTTTCCATCTCCTCCATTTTCCATTGAAGATCGATCACCTGGGTGCAGTGGGCGTTGACTTTGAGAGAAGCCTCAGCTGCCTCTGCCTCGGTTGCTACCAGCCATTCTTCCAAATTTGAGACTCTGTCTCCAGTATTGGCGCAAGCCTTAGAGAGTTTCCTGACCACGCCCTGCATCTTCCTCATTGCGGCTTGAGCTTTTCGGTTGTCCTGGCGGGTCTCTTCTCTGTGTGCTATTATCTCTTGGTGAATTGTCTCCAGAAGTGACAGTTGAATATTATCAACGCCCGGGCTTCCCTGAAGAAGCAAGCCGGTGAGTTGATCCTGACTTAGGTCCGGGTGCTTATGGCTCTGAACCTGGCTCATTGGTGGTCTTACGGCTGTTGCTGGAACCTCTAGTTCTGGATTGCTCCCTGTATCACCCTCTGATTCAGAGTTGAAACTGCGCTCATCATCCTCAGACCAACCTGCCCCTTCAGACGTGGAGAAAAAGCACTCGCTGGGGTCCTTCTCCCTTTCACTGCTTGTGCCTAACAAATCTGGGTCCGACTCTCCTCTCGGGAGCCCCATATCTGATACGGCCCCTGGTTGTATCAATATCGGTGGCCCAACGTTAGGCGTTATAGAGTCTGTCCCTGGTTTGTCTACAACCTCCAATGTCATATTCTGGGACGATGGCATATTACCAACTTTGGTTTGGGACATGGAGTCGATAGCTACCATTGTGGGGGATAACACCCGATCCGAAAATTCATTGCCGCAGGATAAGGGGCTCTCACCAATATTATGCCCAGGTTTCAAATCCTCCACTTGACTTCTTATTACCGGTATAATACCACCCTCTGCTTCCACCTCATTAGCTACCTCCTTCCCCTTCTCCTTACCAGCTTTGGGGAAAATATCCGCGATTGAGGTGGGCCCCTGGCGAGTCCTTCCAATGTTCTGCTGGCCCTTTTTTGCTTTCTCAGTAGATGTTGATCTTGGCTGTAGAGCCTTGCTCCCCCCTGTCATGCCCCCAGCGTCCTCTCGTAATGCTTTCCTCCTTTGGGATACGGGTTTTGATCCAGCCGCTATCTTGGGTGCCATCGCTCTTTTCCGCCTGAAACCAGAGCCGCTGTCGCCCCCTCACACCAAGAGGAGATCTGCTCTGCTCGTCCGGGGTCCAACTCTACTCCGTCTCCGTCTTCTCCGTATCCGCACTGTTCCGCCTAGGCTCCGCCCTGTTTTTCCGCGAGGTCTATGCCCAGACGGAGAAGCCGAGAACGCCACAGCAACTGCCCCAATTACGAAGCAGAAACTGCTTTTTGAGGTGGGTGCAGACAGCAGCAACAACATCCTTACGGAGGGGCCATGATCCACTCGGGGAACCTATTCGGCACGTATCGATCTTCCACCGGTCCCGTCTCCTCTGCCCTCACTGCCTCACAGCACCGCTACGGCCGCTACGGAGCCGCCATCTTGCTTCCAAAAAAAAATAACCAAGGCTACACATATTTTTCATACCCATTTCAAAGATATACTAAGCTGGATTACTTCTTCGTGTCGGCTTCAGAAATAAATAGGGTAGCAATATCCAAGCTCCCAAAGGTATTATCGGACCACAATCTATTTGTATTTACATTCATACTTGATAGGTTCTGAAAGAGTAAGAAATAGATGGACTTTTGAATGGAGACTACTGTTGGATGAAAGATTTGTAGAACACATTAGAAAGTGGGTGGGGGAATTTTTTGCAGCTAATAGATATAGTACCTCACGAAACGTGGTCTGGGAGACGTTTAAGGCAGCCTTAAGAGGTGAAATAATAAGCTGCTCGGCCAGACTGAGAAGAGAGGACAGAAGTGAGCTCGAAAGATTAATGATGGAATTAGCAATGGCAGAGGAACAACACACTATAGATATAGCACAAGGCGGGGACAGTATTGAGAGCCAAAGGAAACTGTTGGCAGCTAAAGCCGATATACAAAAGATGGTAATGCAGAAGGTGAAAGGTGAACATCAAAACTCAAGGGTGAAACGATATGAAACTGGTGAACAAGCAGGCAGGCTGTTGGCATTACAAATCAAGCAGGAAAGAGTTAAAAACATGATCACTAGGATAGAAGAAAATGGCAAAGAATACACAGAAGCCAAAGACATCCTGCAGGTCTTTAAAAATTTCTACCAAGGCCTTTATACCGAGGAAAATACAGGTGGTTGCCGAGGTGAAGTATATATGGATAATGGCCCTCGACTCGATAACATAGCTAGGGAAGAGCTGGAGATGGATATTGGCTAGGGCGAGATTATAGCAGCCTTGCAGGAATTATCCACAGGCAAGGCCGCGGGCCCTGACGGGATTCCTTTGGAGGTATACAAATGCATTGAGTCAGAGATTACTCCGCTTCTTATAGATCTATTCAATGGCATAGTATGTACAGGGGAGACCCCAGACTCATGGAGGGAAACAAAAATATTGTTTTCCATAAGAAGGGGAAACCCAGCGAGAAACCGGGATCGTACCGCCCCATCTCGTTGATTAACGCGGATACCAAACTCTATTCTAGAATCTGGGCTAAAAGGTTGAGTGGGATCATAGGCGGCCTTGTCTCCCCGTGGCAACACGGGTTTGTACCTGGGCATGGTACTACAGACCACACTAGAAGAGCAATAGCCCTGTTTGATGCCCAGTCCACTGAGGGAGATGGGATGGCTATGATCCTGCTCGATGCAGAGAAGGCTTTTGACCGAGTGGTTTGGAGCTTTCTCTGGGGGATCTTGGAGGGGAGGGGATTTGGAGAGAAATTTATAGGAGCACTCAGGGCAATGTATGTCAACCCGGTTGCAAGAGTGGTGGTCATGGGCGAGAGCTCCGATAAAATTATTATAAATAGAGGCACGCGTCAGGGCTGCCCCTGCTCTCCAATCCTCTTCTCTCTGTACATCGATCCGTTCATCCGAAAGATACTGGACTGTCCAACAATCAGACCTGTGGTTTGTAAGGGGTATGAAACAAAAATCTTGGCGTACGCGGACGATCTGGCTGTGGTCACCCCAGATCCGCAGCAGGCACTTTTGGTTTTGACACAAATGGCAAAGGATTTTGGCAAACATTCAGGATATCTATTAAATGAATCTAAAACATTAATAATTTGCACAAAAAATATTGTCAAAACTGATGCAAGATATGTGGACTCAGCGAGTTATTTGGGGGTCAGAATCAATGCCTCGATAGATAAAATAGTAGCTGAGAATTTTGGCCCCCTGAGCAAATCTATAGAAGCAGATCTAAAAAGAATCAATGTATTACACCTTTCGCTGATAGGGAGGGTCAATGTATTGAAAATGACGATGTTCCCCAAAATTCTTTATTTGTTCCGGGCCATACCTCTTCTAATCGAAGAAAAAGTAATCAAAAGCTTGGAAGTCATCTTCATAAAATTTATCTGGCAGTATGGGAGGATAAGGCGATCTACTAATCTTATGTCCCTCCCTAGGGATAGGGGTGGTCTGGCCTTACCAAATCTGAGGTTGTATCATTGGTCGTGTTTACTGATGCATATGTCCATTCTGTTTCAGTCAGAGCCACAATCTAGTCGAGGAAATCATGAAACTCAGGTGCCCCCCTCAATTTTTGAGTTATTAGTAGGGAGAAAAGCCCTAGGCCTTTTAATGTGTTAAGTAGATCGCAGATACTATAGAAAAGTTCGTTTTAAGGTATTGGGTGGTGCATGGGGTGTTTGGAGGGCAATATCAAAGTTTTGTGGAATCCCCAAGGTAAATAAATACCTTCATCTAAACAATTCTAGCCTATTTCCACAAAAGGCAGTCAATAGGAATCTGCAGGTATGGGAAGAACTAGGAATTAAGACATTAGGGGATGTAATGAGGGGAGACGAGATTTTGGGGTTCGATGAGCTACAGAATAGAGTTGGTATTCCTTCAAAACACTGGCTGTCGTATGTCAAATTAGTGTGTAGGCTGAAGGCATTAAGACCGAGGATTTCACCATTAGCGGAATTCCCTATTGTAGATTTATTGGTGAAAGGGTGTAATAAGGTAAAGGAAATGTATAGTATACTCAATGGAGAAATTCAAGATGATATAGAAAAAACCGAATCTGCTTTGGTTATAAAACTGGGAAATCCCAACGTTGATCTGGATCTGGCCCTCCTATTGAGCAAGAAAATATTCCGTTCCACCAGTCTGAGGGCACAGCACTACAAAACCTTGTTCAATCTATATCACACGCCAGCTAAGTTATATGCCTGTGGGGTAAGGGCGGATGATAGCTGCCCCAGATGTAAGGAGGGTCAGGCAGATCTGCTTCATATGTTTTTTTACTGTGGGTCTCTGGCCGGTATTCAGAGGGAGATAGAAAAATTCTGGGAGGAGCTGACAGGCCAAAAAAATCGATATATCCCCTACCCTTATGGTATTAGGTAGCAATGATAGGTTGAAACTGGGGAAAGCGGAGGAAGCTCTGGTTTTCATCTTTGTCGCAGTACTTCGGATTTTAATTTCTGCTGGGTGGAAGGATATTGCAGCGCCCTCATACCAAATGTGGCTCTCTAGATTACTCGGTTTGCATAATATTGAGATCTCTCTGTATGCTCAGAAGGGGAAGAAATCAAGAGATTTGGGGGAAAGTATCTGGGCTTCTATCTCAAATTGGAGGGGGGCCGGAACTTGAGAGGAGGAGGGAAATATGAAGAGTAACGATTGTTAAAAAGTTTTATATAAGGAAAATGTGGCTCCTCATTGTGAGTATGGTTTGTCTGTAAGGGTAAAGGATGTTTCATTATGGTATTATTATTTTTCTTCTGAATTCTAGCACTGACGCATTGATGTAATTTTATGTTATCTGTACAAACTGCAAATAAAAAAAATTAAACAAAATTTTAAAAAAAGGATCAATTGACTTCTCTCCACACCAGAGTACAAATTTAGACCAGCTATAAGAATAGATAGATTTGGTGGAATGACGTCTGGCAGACAAAATTACATCTACCACATCAGGTGGGAGAGAAAAAGAATTCAGGTTGCCCCGTTCAATCTCCAGGCATGAAGGTGTAAGCTCTGGAGGTGGGGGTGTAGAACCTGCCCCTCCGACTGCAAGTGGAGGTCTGCCCTCAGAGGGAGACGGAGCGGAGGGCACGAGGAGAGGTGGAGAAGATCTGTGTACCTCACCCTTCTTGGCCAATCCGGGGCGATCAATATAACTTGGGCCCGGTCTTGGCGAACCTTCCTCAGAACCCGAGGAATCAAGGGTATGGGAGGAAACGCGTAAAGGAGTCGTGAGCCCTAACTCAACTGAAACGCGTCCCCCAACGCAACCTGCATCGGAAACTGGAGACCGTTCTCGTGAGTGGCAAACAGGTCCACCCGAGGAGTTCCCCACGTCCGAAAGACGTGACGAACCACCTCTGGATGGAGCCTCCACTCGTGGTCGGCGGAGAACTGCCGACTGAGACTGTCCGCACGTACGTTCAGCACCCCGGTCAGTTGATTTGCCATCAGACAAATCTGATGGTCCTGAGCCCAGGACCATAGACGCAAAGCCTCTCTGCAGAGACAAAGAGACCCCACTCCTCCCTGCTTGTTGACATACCACATCGCGGTAGTGTTGTCCGTCAGGAATTGAACGACTGACCGCGAAGGGAAGGGAGAAAGGCCCTGAGTGCCAAACTTATCGCCCGCAATTCTAGAAGGTTGATGTGAAGCAACCTTTCTTCTGGAGACCAAAGACCTTTGATCTCCAGATCCCCCAGATGCGCACCCCACCCTAAAGTGGATGCATCTGTTATCACTGTGGCCACCGATGGAGGTAGATGGAAGGGCTTTCCTTGGGACAGATTGCCCTCCACGCTCCACCAAGACAGATCCGCTGCAGCTTCTCTGGAGATCCTCACAGACTCCCTGAGATCTCCTTTGTGCTGATACCACTGCCTGTGGAGGCACCACTGGAGCGCCCTCATGTGCCAGCGTGCATGGTTGACCAACAGAATGCAGGAAGCAAACAGACCGAGCAGGCAAAGGACCTTCAGGACTGGAACGACCGCTCCATTGCAAAATAAAGGAATCATTTCCTGTATGTCGAGAATCCTTTGAGGAGGAGGGAATGCTCGACACACAGTAGTGTCCAGTACCGCACCAGGTTGCGCTGAGAGGGCACCAGGTGAGATTTGGGCACGTTTATCGAGAAACCCAATTTGAACAACAGCTGAGTTGTATCCTGCAGATGATGTAGCACCATCTCTGGCGACTCCGCTTTGATCAGCCAGTCGTCCAGATAGGGGAAAACGGAAATCCCCGACCTTCTGAGATGGGCTGCCACCACTGCCATCACCTTCGTGAAGACTCGGGGTGCAGTAGTAAGACCAAACGGAAGGACCGCAAACTGATAATGTTGCGATCCTACCGTAAACCGGAGATACTTCCTGTGCGACTTCAGGATGGGGATGTGGAAATATGCATCCTGCAAGTAGATCGACACCATCCAGTCCTCCTGATCCAGCGCTTGAAGAACCTGCGCAAGGGTGAGCATCTTGAACTTCTCTGGCTTCAGATAAAGATTCAAGATCCTGAGGTCCAATATCGGACGCAATCTGCCGTCCTTTTTCGGAATCAGGAAATACCGGGAGTAGCATCCCTGACCCCTCTCCTGCTCTGGAACCACCTCTATCGCACCTTTCTGTAGTAACTTAAGGACTTCCGCCTGTAGGAGAAGACGGTGGTTCTCTGAGCAAGCCCCTTGACAAGGAGGGTAATTTGGAGGGAATTCCCGAAAGGGAAGGGCGTACCCATTTTCTACAAGATCTAGAACCCAAAGATCTGTAGTAACAGATTCGCAATCTTGTAGAAAATGGGTAAGCTGGCCCCCCACAAGACCAGCATGATCCAGAATGGCGGATCTAGGGCTGCTTTGCGGTGGTGGGAGGGGCTGAGGAAGAGGAAGAGGAGGAGGAGGAGAGCTGACGGCCACGTGTGCGACCCCTGATTCTGCCTCTGTATCCCTTATACAGAGAGCCTTGCTGGTGTTGCTGCTGTTGCTGTTGGGTCTGCCTGTAGGAACGAAAGGTTGCCCTTCCGAAACCCCTGTATCTCTTAAACGATCCCCTTGACTGGGATTGAAGGCCCAACGACTTAGCCGTAGCCTTGCTCTCCTTAAAACGTTCAAGAGCAGCATCTGCTTTTTTGCCAAATAAACCAGAGTCATCAAATGGCAAGTCCAACAGTGTTGACTGTACATACGGGGAAAACTCAGAAGACTTCAGCCACGCACCCCTCATAGTGGCAACAGAAGACCCCATGACCCTTGCCACTGAATCCACCGTGTCCAGCCCACTTTGGATCGCCTGGCGTGCTGCTGCCTGGGCATCAGTCAAGATCTCATTAAAACCAACCCTATCCTCCTCAGATAGTTTTGGTGCCAGTTTCTTAGCAGAGTCCATGAGCGCATGAATATAGCGTCCCAAAAGGCAAGTGGCATTTGTTGATTTTAGTGCCATGCTGGCCGATGAAAAGACCTTTTTGGCCGACTGGTCCAGCTTTTTAGCCTCTCTGTCCCCCGGAACCTGTGGAAAAGCACCCTTGGATTTTCCTGAGCAAGCAGCCTGAACCACCAGGCTCTCAGGCGATGGATGCGATGTTAAGAACTCAGGGTTCCCTGGAGCTGCCCTATACCTCCTAGCAACCGTCTTAGAGACTGCGGGAGCAGAAAAAGGCTTACGCCACACCTCCAACACAGGGTCAATAATGGCCTCATTAAAAGGCAACAACGGCTCTGAAACTGTAGTAGGAGAATGCAATACTTCAGTCAGAATATTTGATTTGAATTCAGTAGTAGGCAACTGAAGATATAACAGTTCTGCAGCCTTCCTGATGACTGCATGATATGGAGCCACACCCTTCGAGGGTTCATCGGAAGGTGGAGTAATTTCCCACTCTGGAGACAAATCAAATCCACTAGCCTCTTTAAGCGCCTCAAAAACTTCGTCAGACTCCACCAGCTCTCCTTCTTCTGCTTCTTCCAAAAGGTACCTTCGCTCATCAAGCACCCTTTGAGCTTCCCTCCTGGACTGGATTCGTACAAACGGCGTCGGCAGCGCCGTGTTCAAATCCGACGGTGCCGGCGTCGAACGTGGATCCGCAGGAGCAGCCGGCGTCAAACGAGGTCGAGCCGGCACCGGTGAAGAAGGGAGCGGCGTCGATGTCCTCGGCGCCGGTAGATGCCAAGACGGCGTCGCCGGAAAAAATAGCATGAAAGGGGCCTGTGGATATACTTGAGGCACCCTCATATTGAAGGCCATTGGACCCATCGGACCCGAAGGTGCACCAGTGGTATACATGGCTCTCGAAAATACCCCGTACATAGTATTTAAATAATGCGAGGGGTCCTGACCTGGTCCAGGGAACGCAGGGTACTGATCAGGCATCACCGGGACTCGGGCCAACCGGCGCCGACGGTGGAATCAGAGGCGTCACAGGCTTACCCGGTGCTTGAAGCTCCTCCGACGGAGCCGGAGACAAACCCGGGGCCGGAGATGGAACCGGCGTCGGAGATGGAACCGGAACCGGAGATGTAGCTGGAGCCGGTGAAGCCACTGGAGAAGAAGGACCAGCAGGCGAATCCGGAACGGGTGTCTCACAGAGTGTCTCACAGAGTACTTACGGCATCGAGCAGGTGACTTCGACTTCGGAGCCGAACTCTTGTCAGAGTGACGTCGAGAAGAATGTCTCCTCTTCTTTTTGTGCTTCTTGGACCTCGAAGCATGCCCTGAAGTCGACTTCGACGCCGACCTCGATCGCGACCTCGTTCTCGACTTCCTTCTTCCTCTCTTCTCCTTTTTCATCCTTGCGATGAAGAGATTCGCCTACCTTTCCTTGAGAGCCTTGGAGCTCATCTTGCGACAGCAAGAGCATCCATCCATATCATGATCTGATGGCAAACACCATACACAGTCGTCATGTGGATCCGTGATCGACATATGTTTTCCACACTCACGACAGGGCTTGAAGCCCGATTTCTTTGTCGACATTTTTTCGAAAAAAGGAACAGAGAAACCCAGTAGAAATACAAAGTAACAGTGAAACTACAGATAGAGATTCCTGAAATCCGTTGGCGTCGACGGCGTGGAAAAAAGGGAACTGACGTCATCACGCCGACGAGGTCTTCTTATGGAGCCGGTGACGTCAGCGGAGTCGCGAGCGGAGCCGTGTCTCTGTGACGTCGTCTTCGACCTCATCGGCGTGGATTGCTACAAAAGTTTCCGAATGTTGCTGGCGCAGGGGATACTCACAAGGTGAGGAATCCACTGGCAGATGTATCCATCAGAATTAGTAGTAGAGAGTAGTAGAGAGTGAGTAGTAGAGAGGTTCGGCGCCTATGATGCACTGGGTTCGCATGACAGTATGTTTTGTGTTAGGTTTGAGCTACTTTCATCCAGTTGTAACCATAGTGTATGCTGATTAATGACAGTGCCCCGTATCTGGTCGCACTTGGCAAACTATACGACTTTGTGTCCGTGCTGTGCGCATAAAGGTCAGAGGACTCTGTGTAGCCTCTCTAGCGCGAGCTGTATTAGTAAAACAGGTTAGAAGCAGTGGCTATCAGATGTTTATTTAAAAACTCCCTCGTGTCGATGTTTTTAGTATTCCGAGGGCGAGCTAAAGGCAGAAAATCTCCCATTCCTTATCATTGGGCGACCTCTGCTTCTGCTCAAGCTTAGGGAGTGTCTGACTCCAAGTAAACCTGAACAGGAGGCCTCGGGCATTTCCCTCAATGCAACACGCCAAAAAGCAGTCCTACAAGCCGCAGAAAGAGTCTTTGGGACTGGTCTGTTCTAGAAGGGATTACACGCGCTGCACTTTTTATTTTATTTATTTTTAAAGTTTTATATAGCGCTAGCTTGACCCGTAGGTATCAGAGCGGTTTACATACACACTGTAAAACAAACAGAAGGAAATTACATTACATTGTAGGCCGGCAGTAAGGAAGCAAACCAGAGATAAAAAAATACAGCATGAAAAATAAATAAACAGTGCATCGGAGGGGGAGAGAACAATAAAAAGAAAAAGGTGATTAACATAGTCCGATCACCAACTATCCTTGAATGTCAAGAGAGAGAGGAGTCAACTCGGATATTGAAGTCTAGGTTAGTTGACATTGATCAGGAAAGTATTTGTTAAGGAGATGGAGTTTCAGGTCCCTTTTGAAACAGGAGAAGGAGGGGATGCATCTGAGGACTCCAGGGAGAGCATTTCACATCCTGGGAGCATTTCCAGAGAACGATTGGTATTGTGTGGTTTTCTTTTTCAGTTTCGGAGGAATAAGAAGGAGTGAGTTGGGGCTTCTCAGTGTTCTGGATTGACCTGCTCTTACCAGTTTGTTGTTCAGGTAGTTGGGGGGCGGAGAGTGAAGGGTTTTGTGTGTGATGCAGGCCAGCTTGTAAATACACCTTGGGGAAGCCAATTGAGGGAGTTGAGAGCTGGAGTGATGTGTTCAAATCTTTTTACTCCAGATACGAGTCGAGCAGCCATGTTCAGCACTGCCCTTAGAGGGGCTAGGTGAGCTTTTGGAGTCCGTGTTAGGGTGGCGCTCCCATAGTTGATTTTAGAGAGAACTAGGGATTGGACTACTGTCTTGAGGTCATCATGGGGAAGAATAGGTTTCAATTTCTTGAGGTATTTTAGAGAGAAAAGAGCACTTTTTGCAGAGTTTTTGATGTGGGCCTCCATTGATAAGTTCTTGTCAAGGGTGTTGCCTAGAGACTTAACTGAGTCGGATAGGAAGAGGGGGCAGTTTAGGGCAACCAGATTCTTGAGCCACTCTTGGATTGGACGATGGTTGCTTTTTGGAGAGAATAGGATTAGTTCCGTTTTATCTGGGTTGAGCTTTAAGTGGTTAACGTTGAACCAGGTTTGGTTCTCGGTTAGAGTGGCATTGAGGTGTTGGATGTCGCTGGGAGACTTGATTTTGAAATAGATTTGGGTGTCATCCGCGTAAAGGTGGTAATTCACCCCAGCTTTTTACAAGATGATTGTGAGGGGCTCCATGAAGAGATTGAAGAGGGACGGGGAGAGGATTGAGCCTTGTGGGACCCCAAGTGTGACTTTTGTTGCCTTCGAGAAACAGGAGTTGATTTTAATTTGTTGCGCTGGTGCTGCACCGCCACCATCATAACAGGGGCATGCTTCCGTTCAGTAAGACTTCACAGCATCCCATCAAATAACCGGTGTGATAATAATGGCATTGAAACACTTCAAATTACTTAGTTGCACATTTTATCGACCTCGGAAGGATGCAAGGCTTACCAAACACACACTGCATAGGCTTTGGAAGGAAGAAAGGCTCGCCCCACCCATTAAGAGTTACCGGTAAGGGCCAATTGTACGCTTCCACTGTATGGAAATATTGACAACACCTCACCAGGGGTAGCAAGCACTATATAATTGCAAACATTTTCCCTCCACTCTCCTTCTCAATCCAAACAACTGACCAACATATCGACCGCTCAAACCACCTCCATATTTCACCATACCAACTCACCACCAATCACTTATGGGTGTCCCAGAGTAGAGCGCCACTCACTGAAAAAGCGCTTCAACACATTATCAGGGGTAGCAAGCGCCACAGAAACGCAAACCCTTTCCCTCTTCTATCCTTCCACCATCCCTCTCAATCCAAACAACCGACCAACATAATCACCACTCAAATCACTTTAATATTTCACCGTACCAACCCAACAACAATCCCCTATGGGTTCCGGAGTAGCGTGCCACTCGCCGAAAAAAGCGCCTCACCGCCTCGTCAGGGGTAGTAAGCACTATATCAATGCAAATACAATAGAACACACCACAGTAGAGAGGTGTGGTGCAGCGGCCAGGGCAGCTGACTTTGGAACGCAGGGTTCACGGTTCGATCCATGGCTCCGGCGGCAGCTCAGCTCAGCACCATGTGACTCTGGGCAATAGCTCACTTCATTTCCACAACGGCCCCCAGCGCCTTGAGACCTGTAAGGGTGAGTAGTTTGCAAATACGGATTTCACAGTAGCTACTTCGACAGCTGGCGGTTATTATTAGCATTTGTAACATAACTAGTCTTTTCTGGCAAGCCGCTAAATCTGGGGTGCACAACAAAGGTCCAAGAGAGCTGCAAAGGTTTCAAGCTAACCACGACGTACATTTACAAACCATGAATGCCAATGAACATCATTTGCATACCCAATTGTTATCTCGGAAGTTGTTGGACATGCCTGCTCTAAAAACACTGAAAACGACATTTTGCTTTCTCCGACATTCTTGATACTCGTATCATCCACTTTTTCCAGTCAGCTCATCCCCCCTCTTCACATTACAATTTCAAGACCACTCAGGAATATTTTGCAGCAGTTTTCCAAAGCCGGTGGGCGGTTGAATTTAAGTACATACGTAGGTAGTAAAAAAAAAAGCACCTTACTTCAAATAACAAAAGGATAGTACATGGTGCCAGTGAATATGCGAGTGAGCAAGAGTTAGAATGCTGATGTTCTCCTGTCTGCAAAGTAAGTGAGAACACACTCTTGCGAGAGAGAATGAAAGGGTTGTCTGGGAAGGGCACAAATAGCGCTTAGGTGGAATGTTTTCGTCCTGCTTCAAAGAGAAAGATAAGGTTAGCGTTGAATAGATGGCGACGCCGATAACAAGGACATTTCCTGCAGCGCAAAGTAGGTGTAAATGTGAAGCATGTGTCTGAAAGCACAGACTGCTTTGCTTTAGGCGGCGAATTTTACCTAACAAAAGATGATCCATAGACACTTTGGCAACACTTGCTTAGACGCTAGGAAACCGCCAGGCTGCAGCGCGTGTGGGCACCGAAGCCCGGGGGCACCAGGGGCACCGCTGTCACCACCCCCGCCGCTGGCAGCACACATGCCCAGGTGCGCAGACACACGCCAGGCTCTGGGCCTGCAGAATCGGGAGGGGAGGAACGCGATGTGATCTGGAAATCAGCAGAGCAAAAAAAGGCAAAACTAATCCAGGCAACAGAGAAAAGCCACGTCGAATTCATCTACAATGTTGCCTAACGCGATCTACGAGGTGAGGTGGGTTTAAAGTGCACTGGGTGAGAGCGCCCAAGTGCAGCTTACATGTAACAAGCGGCAGTGAAAGCGATCGCTTTTTTGTTGCTATGACAACGAAAGCATCGCAAGATGGCGTTGGACTGTCCACAGTCCGTAGGGACACCCGCGTGCTGTCTGCTTTGGACAGATGGCGAGAGCAGCCATCTTTGTCCTTGCAGGCGCATGCATGAGCCCACGGGGAGAATTGATTCCAAAAGGTCCTCTCTGGCGAGAGCAGCGCATGCGCTGCTTTCGCCAGGCGAGACCTAAAAGGGGACATTCGTTGGGGCTGGTAGAGGGTCTCCTCATAACAAGACCTAGGACTACCTAATTATTTCACCCTTCCAAGGTTGAAACATTGATAACATTAACTTAGGACATGGTATAATAAATTGGGTGATAGTAACACCTGTTATTTAGAGTGCTTAGAAATGGCAGAAGTGTGGTGCGACGAGCTACTGAAAAACAAGTTAATTCACAATTTGCTGACTACAGGACTGCTTTGAGATGCACCAGGTGTAAGGTTTGTCAGGCACATCATTGATGATCAGCGCTCTAATGCTCTGTAGGTACATTTGCATGCGTGTATATATAAATATAAATATACTATCTACTGGCGGTCGCCAGTAGATAGTTATAGTTAGGACCGTGTTTCCATAGGAAATCTCAAAATTCTATTTTGAATAACTTTGGCGCCGGTTGACGAATCTTCGCGAAATTTTCAAAACTAATGGGGCGCTCCACTCAGCTCCTACCCTGAAAGTCTCGGGGTGATTCGTCAAGCGGGGGCCGAGAACAAAGGGGGGTCCCAAAACGCGTTTTCCCCATGCATTTTCCCATAGGACCTTTAGTCGAAGGTACAGCCCGAACGGCTGAACAGAATTACTTGAAATTTGGCAGAGAGGTAGTCCTCAGGTCAGGAAAGTGCCTTTTGCAGGTCTGATGTCAATCTGTTCAGTATTTCCTGAGAAAATAGCATTTAAAAGCATATAAATATCTATACGCCCGCACCAAGCGCACCGAGCGCGCACGAGCAAAATTCTGATTGGTTGTTAGATGTCAGTCAACATTCGAATCGGTCGAAATCAGGAAGTGTCGGCCGCAATTTTATCTCTCGCACTGAAAAGGAAAGGGGGAAAAAAGGTGGAAAACGTGAAAAGGGGGCAGGGAAGAGAGTTCCTGACCCCCTAGCCTTTATCAGGGGGTCACAGAAGGACCCCCAAGGGTGAAATAAACATTTTATATTTTTTTATAAAAATCGCGGGGTGCGCGCACGGTGCGCGCACGGTGCACGTTGCGCGCAGCGCACCGTGCTCCTAACGCGTGCGCGCGGTGCGCTACGCGCACTGTGAAATACCTTAAAAAAAATATATATATATTAATAAATACATAACTTAGCATTTAAAAAAACGTAAAAATTCACTGAAAAAACCATAGGTTTCACACACGTTATAGTTAGGAATTAGCATTTAAAAAACCTTGCAAATTCACTTAAAAAACCATAGGTTTCACACAGGTTATAGTTAGGTGGACATTTCACTCGTAAAAAACCAATGAAATTCCCCCGTTATAGTTAGTTCAGATAACTATAACTCGCGCGACCGCCACTCTATCACAAGGATGATGTCATCAGTGATGTCATGAGTGATGCCACTGACCATGTCATGAGTGATGTAATATGTGACGTCATGAGCAGTGGATTGCGGGCGCGCGAGTTATAGTTATCTGAACTAACTATAACGGGGGAATTTCATTGGTTTTTTTAAATGCTAATTCCTAACTATAACGTGTGTATATATATATATATATATTATCTACTGGCGGTCGCCACTATATAGTTATAGTTAGGATCGTGTTTCCATAGGAAATCTCAAAATTCTATTTTGAATAACTTTGGCGGCGGTTGACGAATCCTCGCAAAATTTTCAAAACTAATGGGGCGCTCCGCTCCGCTCCTACCCTGAAAGTCTCGGGGTGATTCGTCAAGCGGGGGCCGAGAAAAAAGGGGGGTCCCAAAACACGTTTTCCCCATGCATTTTTCCATAGGACCTTTAGTCGAAGGTACAGCCCGAACGGCTGAACAGAATTACTTGAAATTTGGCAGAGAGGTAGTCCTCAGGTCAGGGAAGTGCCTTTTGCAGGTCTGGTGTCAATCTGTTCAGTAGTTCCTGAGAAAATCAAAAGTAAAATCATATATATATGTGGGCGGAGCCTAACCACACATCTCATCCTGAGATCTGATTGGCTGTCAGCACTTCATCCAAGAAGTGTTGGCAGCCATCTTGGGACCAATATACATGATAGCACCTCATTAAAAAGCCTTGCAGTTAATAGAAGGTTTTAAGACTTTAGTTACATTATAAATCATTTGTTGATGGTACCATACTCATTTTAGGAATTGTGGTATGTTCTAAGGTGATTTCACCATGTGAAAAAGCCTTCTGCTGGGATATCATGATTGAGAGAAAAATATTTTCTCATGCTTTTCCCACAGAGGTTTGGAAGGTGATCTATAAGCTAAACTGAGAGCTTACTTTCTGTAAATTCACATTATCTTTCTCAGTCATGTGAGAACGAAGTCTGACATTCTCAGTAAAACATGTACATCCAACAAGGGCAGAGACTGTCGGTTGATTCCTTTGCGTTCTACTGCAGCTTCCCAGAGTGTTCCAAAGAACAACTAGAGCGCAAACAGTCTAACTTATGATAAACGTATGGCACACCTGAAGCCATCTTGCTTGGATTAAAGTGGTAACTCTTAAAACATTTAAATTAAAAAGGAACAAAATGAGGGGGTTCATTTTTCCATAAAAAGTATGATTAGTGCTGCAGAAAGAAAAATTAGGGCACATTTTGAGTGACTTCTCAAATCCTCTTCTATTTCATTAAAAAATTCTGACATGCAGACTGAAACATGCCCTTTCAATACCAGCAGCAGTTTTCCCTGGTGAGCAGTAGCTTTACTACAGTGATCTAATGAGCAAAAAGAGTGCTAACATTCTGAATTTATGGCAAATGTGTGACACATCGGAATGCCTTTTTGATGGAATCAAAGTAAAAAAACTGAAAGTATTTCCTACTGAGGAGACTGCAGTAAATGAGGAAATTAGGAAACTTCATAACAAATAAGTCTCCCAAGATGGCCACCAGAGACAAAAGAGCCCAAATGTAGCCCAAATATCACCCAGATGTAGCCCAAGTATAGCCCAATGACAGAATGTCCCAGAGTGTTCTTAAAAACAACTAGAGCGCTTACTGTCTTCATTATGACAAAAGTATGGCACACCTGAAGCCATCTTGATTGGAATAAACTGGTAACACTTAAAACATTTAATTTAAAAAGGAACATAATGAGGGGGTTCATTTTGCCATGGAAATTATGATTAATGCTGAAGAAAGAAAATGTGGGCACATTTTGAGTGACTTCTCAAATCCTCTTCTATTTCATTAAAAAATTCTGACATGCAGACTGAAACATGCACTTTTAATACCAGGAGCAGACTTCCATGGTGAACAGTAGTTTTACTACAGTGATCTAATGAGCAACTAGAGTGCTAACATTCAGAATTTATGGCAAATGTGTGACATATCTGAATACCTTCATGATGGAATCAAAGTAAAAAACTGAAACCATTTCCTACTGAGGAGACTGCAGTACATGAGGAAATTAGGAAACTTCATAACAAATAAATCTCCCAAGATGGCCACCGGAGACAAAAGAGCCCAAATGTAGCCCAAAATCACCCAGATGTAGCCCAAATATAGCCCAATGACAGAAGTGTGCAAAACACTTATTATTTTGTGTTTTTGCAGTGCTATATAGTGCAGACTTGTCAGGTATTGGAGTGCTTTACATGAGCATTGGTTACATCACACAAGAACAAATTCATTTTGGTTGTAGACATGGGGAGACTAAGTGATTTGACCAGAATCACAGAATGTCGAGCTGAAGCAGAAACTCCAACCTGGTTACCCAGTTGCAAAGTCTGCAGTTCTGGAAGTAACACCACATCCTCTCCCCTAAGTGCAACATTTAATCAAGTGGTCAACTGGATAAAAAAACATAAAGATAACAAATAATTTAAAAGTGCTTTATCGCTATTTGAAAACTCAGAAAATATGTCCTTATTTTAGTCTTTTAGAGCACTAACCATAATTTTGATGCCAATAAGACCCTCTCATATATGTAATTTATAAAGGAAATGCTCTAGGTATTACAGTTTTGATTACATCAAGATGACGTCAGGCGTTCCACACTTTTGTAATAAATATAGAATGTTAGCAATCTAGTTGTTCATTAGGATACTGTTGAGAGGCAGAGGCCAGGGGCACGGACTCTGAAAATTGAAGGCAGGTAGGAGGGTGCAAAGGCAACAATTTAACCACACTGAGCAGGCAGGAAGGGCCGTGGCAGCACAACAGACTATGGAGGGCAGTGGAAAGGGGGGCAGGGGCAACAAACCAACAATACAGGACTTGCAAGAGAGGCTGTGGCAATGTAATAGACCATTGTGGGAAAAAGGAAGAGGCAATGGTAGTACAACCATACATGCCAACAGACCCGATTCAGCCAGGAAACGTCCAATGTTTTTAAGCTCAAATGGGCTTTATTTGATCTGTCTCCTGTCTACAGTCTCCTCTTTTTCAATGTAACTCAAAGGGGAAAATCAATACCTCAGTTTTTTTTCAAAATCTCCCTCTTACCAAGTTCAAAATGTTCGCAAGTATGGTACATTGGATCATGGAAGGAAATGGGGTAGGGACATGGACTTGGATAACAGAGGACAGGAGGGACATGGAGAGGTGCACCAAACTGACCCTGCAGGGCAGGCATCAGGGTTTGCAGCAGCACAATGCACCACACAGGGCATGCAGGACGGGAGTGCAGCACAACAATCCATAGAAAGCAAGAGGGAGGGGACAGGACCATGCACATGGACAACAGAGAACAGAGGGGCAAGAGGCAATGGTAGCTAGTTGACCATAATGGACAGACAGGAGAGAAAGCTGCAGCATAACAGACCATAAAGGGCAGGAGGGACGGATCAGGGGCATTACAATGGAACAGACAAGCCAGGAGGGAGGGAGTAGGGGTCTGCACATGTAAACAGAGGGCTGGGGGCAAGGGGGCAGGGCAGGAGCAGCAAGATAGCCATGGAGGTCAGGCAGGATGGGCACTAGAAGCAAGACACACCATGAAGAGCAACAGTGAGACTGTGATGGCATACACACAGACAATGGAGGGAAGGTGGGAGGGGTCAGGGGCAGCTAACTGACCACACAGGGAAGGTGGGAGGGGCCATGGCAGCACAGAAGACCATGCATGGCAAGTGGGAGGGTTAGTGGCAGCACAATGGCTATGATGGGCAAGAAGGAGGGTGCAGGGGCATGCACAAAGGACGATGGAGGATAGAAGGGAGGGTCAGGACCTGTGCACAGACAAGAAAGTTCAGGGGAAGGGGCCTCACAACAGACCGCACGGGGCAGGCAGGAGGAGCAGTTGCAGCACAACAGACCAGGGAGGGCAGAAGGGTGTGGCAGTACAATGGACCATGTAGGACAGGAGGAAGATGATAGGGGCATGGCATGTGGACAGGCAGGGTGGAGGTGGCAGGGGAGTGGCAGCTCAACAGAACATTCAGAGTAGATAGGAGTGGCAGGTCCATGGAACATGGTGGGCAAAAAGGATGGAGCAGGGGCATGCACAAAGACATCGGAGGGCAGGGGGAAGGAGAATAGGGGCAGCAAGCTAAGCACAGAGTTTAAGCAGGAGGTCAATGATGGGGCATAGAATTGGGCAATGGAGGGCAGGAGGAGTGGACTGGTACATCATACTAAATTGAGAGCAGTGGCAGCACATCAGACCATGCATGGCAGGAGGGAGGAGGCTAGTCCATGGATTCACACAACAGAGGATAGGGAGGAGGGGGAGGGGGCAGAAAGCTAACTGTTCAGAGAAGCCTAGTATTAGGAACTTTATTGTTTTTAAAACGTGTGTCTGTGCGAACTACTTAAAATATAAACAAGTATGCAGCATAATCTCACTTTTATTCAGGAAGAAGAGGACGTTTGTGACTGTGACTCCGGGCTCACTTGGCAGAAAGACCCCCTGACCCTCCACCCCCTATCGCAAAATGTAATGCCCGTGAAAAGGGTAGGTGAACACAGTGTTATATAGAACATAGTCCTGAGAGCACGATTGAAAATGAAAACTAGATATAGTGTATGGTATAAACTATGCACCAAAAAGTGTGATATAAGATGAACCGGGCGTGAAATATAATATGCAATACATTGTGCGCAATGACAGATTCATTGGAGAGTGCGAGATAGCACAGGCACTAGCGCGTGCTATGCGATATGCGCCTTGGAGTGTTATATGCACAGGGCAGTGTTGTGTAACCTAACTAGTCTCTAAAGTTGTAATATAAAATATGTGCTGGGGAGTGTAACGTTGCATATGCACTGTGACAAAGATATGGGTCCCAGATTGTAATATGTATGGCATAGCACTGTGCGTTATAACATAGGCATCGAGGAAGGCACGTTAGATGGGGCAATATAACCCGTGCGAAGACAAGTGTGGCATGACATATTCACGGGGTGGTGTTACAGTGCACATGGGCTAGAGAGTGTCATGGCATATGCACTAGCTAGTGGAATACAACACAGAGGTGTGTGGCACTCAGCAGGCAATGGTGGGTGTAACACAGCATTGGGCTCTGCCAGGAGCGCGCTGTGACTCTCAAGTGATGTTCGTCCCCTTTCCAGAGAGTAAAATAAAAAGTATTACACATCTGGCAGTGGATGTGTGTTTTATTAACCGTGAGGGGGTTTCTTGCATAGTTTGGTCGAACTTTTGTCGAATCCCCTTTGAATGGCTTGGTGTGCATGTGTATTAAATGTGCCCGTCAATAGCTACCCATGTTTGTATAAATAAACGACAATGGTGTCTACCGGGATTAGGCACGGTAGGGCATCAGACATGTCAGAGCTTCACTAGTGGTATAAATACATTCCACGTGGATTCATTGTATGCATAGTCGCCTTTTAATGAATATCACGCAAATCGTCATGGTGATAGGTACGTACGGTTTGTCCAGCATGTCCTAGGTGTGTCTATAAATATATATTTTTTAAAAATAATAAAAAACAGTGGCCGGCCCTGGGGATTGGGGTCAAAAAAATATAATTAGGTGACAGGCCCTGGGGGATGGGGTCATCAGGGCCAATAAATTTGAATAAGAAGGGGAACCACACAGCCCCCCTTCTTAAAAAATTTTAATAAATAAAAGACTGGCATCGTGCCGGAGGCCACGCCCCCTCCTTGCAGCACTCTGCAAACGCGCCCCCTGGCGAGTTGTAAGTTGGGGAATTAATTCCTCTTCAATACTGAGGGTCCCTGAGGACCAACTAGCCCAACAGGCATCCCCAGTATGCGCCAGGGAGCTGCGCTGCAGACAGGTGTTCTGAGGCCAAGCCCCTTTTTACACCTCTCTGCAACGCAGCTCTGTGGCGCTTACTGGAGGTACCTAGTGGTCTAGTTTGACCCTAGGGACCCTTAGGATTCAAGGGGACTTAATCTCTCAACTTAGAACAGCCACAGGGCGCGTTTACACAGTGGTGAAGGGAGGGGACGGGGCCTGAGGTGACGTGTGCAAACACGCACTATGGCACGTTTTAAATTGGGGATATAATTTCCCTTCAATACTGAGGGCCCCTGGGGGCTAACTAGCCCACCAAGTGCTTCCAGTAAGCACCACTGAGCTGCATTGCAGAGAGGTGGTGCAGGCCGTGCCCCTTTTTACACCTCTCTGCAATGCAGCTCTGTGGCGCTTACTGGAGGTACCTAGTGGGCTAGTTGGACCCTAGGGACCCTCAGGATTCAAATGAACTTAATCTCCCAACTAAAAACGGACACAGGGCGTGTTTACACAGTGGTGAAGGGAGGGGACGGGGCCTGAGTTAACGTGTGCAAAAACACCCTGTGGCCTGTTTTAAGAGGTAGTTTTAATCCCCCTGCCCTATTATATACCTGGGGCTTACACAGGAGGTCATGCTAATCACAGGGGGACCCCAACGCATAATGTTCCCTAGTGTATGTAGGTGTTTTCACTGTATTCTAAGTGTCTTTTAACATAGCACTGGCTCTAGGACTGGTTAGTCAGACTCAGTTACCACCAGTATCCGTCTGAAAAAGTTGAGGGTACAGGATGATTTTGCAACAAGGCTTCTTTCTGCTCTTCTTTTTGTTCTTTCTGCATGTTATCCTTCTTCCTGCACTTTTCTTCGTCTTTGAGGACTTCTGTTTCTTCTTTCTGCACTTCTTTTTTTTCTTTCTGTGCATTTTTTCTTCTTTCTTCACATGTCCTGTCTCTGTAGGCATAGTTAGAAATTAGCATTTAAAAAACCTTTGAAATTCACAGAAAAAACCATAGGTTTCAGGCACGTTATAGTTAGGAATTAGCATTTAAAAAACCTCAGAAATTCACTGAAAAAATCATAGGTTACAGGGGTGTTATAGTTAGCTGGACTTTTCACTTGTACAAAACCATTGAATTTCATTGAGGTTTTTTAAATGCTAATTCCTAACTATAACGTGCCTGAAACCTATGGTTTTTTCTGTGAATATATATATATATATATATATATATATTCACTGAAAAAACCATAGGTTTCAGGGGTGTTATAGTTAGCTGGACTTTTCACTTGTACAAAACCATTGAAATTCCCCAGTTATAGTTAGTTCAGCTAACTATAACTCGCGCGCCCGCAATGCACTGCTGATGACGTCACATATTACATCACTCATGACATGGTCAGTGACATCACTCATGACATCACTGATTACATCTCAAATGACATCACTGATGACATCACTGATGACATCATCCAGTGAATGTGTGTTTTTCTGAAAATTAAATATGTTTTATATATGTATATCTCAAGGTCGATGGAAGAATAAATGGGTATATAAGTGTCTAAATGGATGATTTGTTTTTGAAAAATTGATTGTGTAACTGACTGATTAAGTGTATCATAGTGAATACATGGCTTAGTGAGTAATGTTTAAATATGTAAATATCTGTATCAGTCTCTCACTTTGTGTATAAGTGGCTGCATGGGTTGGTGAGTAGCTATATGGGTGTCTATATAGGTTATTAGTTGGTTTTTTGAGTATCAGTCTGAGTGTCTGCATGGTTCGGTGGGGGGTATTACGTAGTGCATAGGTGCATGAATGAGTGACTCACTGTTTGTATGTGTTGAAGACAGCATGTGTGCAGGACTGTATGGGTGGATGAGTGTGTGTATGGGTGTGTTAGTGAGTGAATGACTGTCTCAATAGTGTCTTTATGAGTAACTACATATGTTTTAAACTAGTATATGTGACTATTGGTGTATATAAGTGAGTATATGTGAGAGTGAGAGATTGAAAGAGTTCCTGCATGAATAAGTATGTGTTTCTATAAGTGATTGTTTAAAAGACTAAGTATGTGTAAGTTTCCGTAGAAGTAAGTGTGGTGGTGTGTGTATAACTGTATATGCAAGTAAATGTATGTTTGACTCTTTATTAGCATGAGTGACTATGTGTGTGAGTAACTCTATGGATGAGTGGCATTGTGTAACAGGATGTATAGGTGTAGGAGTACATATGATGAGTGAGTACATGTATGAGTGACTGTATAGGACTGTTGGTTAATGAGTGGATATGTATGTGGATCTTAGAATTACTGAAGAGGTTGTTGTAACTGGTATTGGTATGTCCATTGTTTTGAAAATGTTAGTCTCTATTTTTGAATGTGTGTATCAAAGGTTATATTAGGGTGAGAGGAGGTCTGCCACTCTATCACAAGGATGATGTCATCAGTGATGTCATCAGTGATGTCATTTGAGATGTCATCAGTGATGTCATGAGTGATGTCACTGACCATGTCATGAGTGATGTAATATGTGACGTCATCAGCAGTGCATTGCGGGCGCGCGAGTTATAGTTAGCTGAACTAACTATAACGGGGGAATTTCAATGGTTTTGTACAAGTGAAAAGTCCAGCTAACTATAACACCCCTGAAACCTATGGTTTTTTCAGTGAATTTCTGAGGTTTTTTAAATGCTAATTCCTAACTATAACGTGCCTGAAACCTATGGTTTTTTCTGTGAATATATATATACACACATACTTTGGAAGCACCTTGTGTGCAATCTGTCTGGCAGAAGTAACAACACGTTTGCTTACATTCGTTGCATCATGTTACCCGCCCCCTCATTTCACATTGATTCACCCTGCTAGAACAGTCTAAGGGTTTTGTAATTTGTTGCTGGAGCTGCTTCAGACAATGCTCTATATACTCTTCTCACAGTGGATCTTCTTTCATTGTTTATGGGATCAGAAATATATTTTCCTTCATTCCCAACATTTTTAATGCTTGCGTCCTGAAACCCACTTCAAGGCATGCATTGTATTGCAGTGTCATTCAAATAGTGCTTTACACATGTGGCAAGGTACTAAAGGACATTGTTCCAACTGTGTTGTAGTAAGAATGTAATGGCCGATAAGTGTTACCATGGACATACTTGTGAATGCGGATACCTACCATCTTTGGTATGATCTGGATCTCACAATTTTCACTACATTGAATTTGGGGGTAAGAATCTGTACTGACATAGAGGCTGCTATCTTTGAGGTGCATGACTTGCAATCCTAGGCTTAGTATTTTAACAGTTGGGGCCTGAACACTGGTATCAATTCCAGTTATGGCTGCCTTCTTTCCGCAACCTCTCCTGTGCTCGTGCCCGCTCACCCACTTCTGCTTCCGCCTTTGCATGCTCGTCGGTGTCTTGCTACTGCACACCAGTGCTGCTCTGAGTCTCCAAGAGGATGAGTTGCCAGCCTACTAACGTTGTGGAGGTCGGGTAAGCTTTGCATGGGGGATGACACTCTCGAATCGGATGAGGCACAGCAACAAAGGAGAAGAAAGGAGAGAAACAACAGGAACTGCAGAGAGGGACAGTGTTGGCTACTCAAGCATCAGGGGTGAAACACCTGAAATAATTGTGCAGTTTTAAGGAAAGAGAGCTCAAACTGGGAACCTGGTTAGCAGGAACCCAGGGAAAAAACGTGGGGTGACTATGACAACAAGCATCGGCATAGCCAATAGGTCTCGCCTTTGGGACCTTATAAGTGTTTAGCTATGCAACAGTTAATGTTGTTGCTGTAAGGATATGTGCTGCATAACTAAATACTTATAAGGTCCCAAAGGCGAGACCTATTGGCTATGCCAATGCTTGTTCTGTAATGCTGATGGTACTGGCACTACATGTGTGCCAGAGCTATTTTGCGAGAGAGTTCCCTCAATTGCTCTGGAGCGTGGCCGCAGGCAAATGAGGGAATCACTTTGCCTTTGCATCCTGTTACAGACAAGAGAGCAGAGGCAAACAGGCCCTTATGAGGCCCACTGGTCATAAAACGTTGGTGAATTGTTACTGCTCTGCCTGAGGTCAGTCCTCTGGAGGGGGGTGGCTAGAGATCCCTCAAAAACCCCTTGCAGGTGGGTGCAGCCACTCCCTGGACTCGCCTGCAGGGGAATCTACATTTCCTGACAAAAGTGCAGGCCACTGCTGCCTGCAATGTGGAAGACGGAGAGGCTTGTAAGCAGCCTATTATCTTTTACTAAATGAGCTGCCCTCAGGGCAGTTGAGAGTTCAGAGTTGCTCTGGGGAAGCGTATTCATGATAGGTGTGTGTGGCGCAGACAGGGACAGTGAGCTTATTATGCAATTGTGGCCCAGGATGGGGAACATTTAGAAGGTTTGTAAATATAGTGTGTGGATGCTTAATACGTTTTGGTGGCCTCCTCCAAAACCAACCCCTAATCCACATGCATCTACACTGTGTTCTGAGGACCACTGAAGCACAACAGTTAAAAACCCAAAGATCCAAAACGGCTCATTTATACTGCCTTTGGAAAACTAAAATCAACCTTGTTTTAAGCAACATCACTTCTGACTGGTTATGTACGACCGGTGCAGCTGCTTGCTTCCAATGGTCATTATGCCCTCTACATTCCTACTCACTCACCCTACCACTACTCTCTCAAAAGCGGTTTGTTCTTAACAGCCGGCAAGACATACGTCTGGGCCACACGCATGTTCAGCTTTGTAATAAGAGGGAGACAGGGAGTCTAGAGTCACTATAAAGAGGCAGAGAGACACTCAGGCGGGGCGAGGATGAAAGATGAAAGCGGAATAGAGTGTGTAAGTGAACTGGGGAGACAGCAAGTATGAGACGCTTGGATATGGAGAGGAAGGGAGACCCAGAGCATTTGTGTTGGTACACGCTAATTGGACATTTGCTCTCTAGTGGAGTTTGCAGGGCAGCATCACGTGCTGCAACTCAAGGAAGCGCACATCCCAGTGGTGCTGCACCACCACCTAAATCACACCAATTTCATAGGATGGGCTTGGCACAACGGTGCCAACACATTGAAGAGACACCGACAAAGGAAAAAAAATGAACCCTTTCAGGTGCTGCAGCTCACATTTCTGGAAAGCTAGGTGTCTCACATCAAATATTATGACAGCCCCTGGCCCACAGGATAGATTATGCCAGTAAATTCTGTATATCCTTCGCTTTTTCATATGATGGGGCAACAGCAGTTGACGCACCATTTCTTCATACAACAGATTCGCCGTGGGTAGAAAAAATGAAAACTTCCCTCCTGTAGTAGACCTGTACAGGTGCGGCAGCATTACAAGCTTTCCAGATCCCAGGACACAAAAATTGGGCAGCAGCAATGCAAGCTTTGCTTTGGTACAAACATGCTAACATAGCAGTAGCAAAGTAAGCTTCCCTCTCAAGTAAGGTAGCAAAGTGCAATCCCCAGTTCGTCGCAGAATAGATCGAATAGGGCAGATCTGAACAAGGTTTTGTCACTAAAAGCACATGAACAGTGAAGGCATGAGTGACATCTAGGCTACAGGCAGTTCTCTGGAGTGGGTGCTTGACTCATTACGAATATGCAGCGAATGAATATACGAGCTCTGACACCACTGCCATTTAAGTGATATTACACATCAGTATAGTGAAGAAGTTGCTGCTGTCACTCAGACCTGCTGTTTAGTTGATTCCTTGTTTTCCATACTGTGAAGAAGCCATTACTTAGCAGGTCACAGTTACTCAGGCTGTAGGTAGGCAGCTCCGAATAACTTATCTTATCTTATCTTAAGTGCAATTTATAGAGCGCGCTGACACCAAAGGCTTCCTGGCGCTTTAAGACAGAGTGAGTGAGGGAGAAAGCGTGAGTGGCGTGGTTTTAACCAACGGGAGGGAAGAGGTGGGTTTTTAGTGATTTCCTGAAGTTCAGGAGAGAAGGGGTGGATTTGATGGAGAGAGGGAGGAGATTCCAAAGCCCGGGAGCCAGGTGGGAGAAGCGGCGACCACCGAATTTCTTGGTTTTAGCTTTGGGGGTGACTAGTAGATGACGGTGAGCTGATCGGAGGTTGCGCGTTGGACGATGAGGAGTAATTAAGGATTTGAGAAACGCGGGGCCGGGACAGTGGAGGGCCTTGAATGTGAGGCAGGCCACCTTGAAAGCTGCCCTCTGGCCCATTGGTAGCCAGTGCAGTCTGTGAAGTAAGGGTTTGGCCGATTGCCATCTGGGGGTTTTGTGAATGAATCGGGCCGCTTGGTTCTGAACTACCTGAAGGCGGTGTAGCAGAGATTGTGGGAGACCGTAGTAAAGGGAGTTGGAGAAGTCCAGACGGGAAAGCACAAGTGAGATGACAACTTGGGTAAGTGCGGCGAGCGGAAGTAGGTGGCAAACTTTGCGAATCTTCCGGAGCTGGTACATACAAGATGAGATTACCGCACCCACTTGGGCTTTGAGGGACAGTTCGGTGTCGATAATCACTCCCAGACTCTTCACTGATTTGACCGGGACTGGGGGGGGCCGAGCTCCGAGGGCCAGAACTGCGGGCCCCAATGAGCATGGCTGAGTCCAGGAAGGAGGAGCTCGGTTTTCCCGGGGTTTAGCTTCAGTTGATTCTGGTTCATCCAATGTTGGATGTGGATCATAACTGCGTGAAATGTTTTGATGGCATGGGGAGAATTGAGCGGGAGGACAATCTGTAAATCGTCGGCGTAGTTGTAGACAATGATGTCCCATTTCTGGAGAGAGTGAATCAAGGGCCGGAGGTATAGGTTGAACAGGAGCGGTGAGAGGGAGGAGCCCTGGGGGACTCCCCAGGTCGTGGGGGGGTTTGTTGCAGTGTAGGGGCCCAGGCGGACAGCCTGTGTTCTACCAGTCAGGAAGGACTCGACCCACTTAAGAGCGGAACCCTGGATGCCTGCCTGTCCGACACGGTGGAGAAGGATGTTGTGGTCCACCGTGTCGAACGCGGCCGACAGGTCCAGGAGTACGAGGGCTTGGGGAGACCCCGCATCCGCATTGCTCCTGAGTGTGTCCAGGACTGCCAAGATGACGGCCTCAGTAGAGTGGGCAGGCCTGAAGCCGGCTTGATTGGGCTCAAGGTGACAAGAGGATTCGATAAAATTTGACAGACATCGGGTGACGTGGGCCTTCATTAATTTTGAAAAGTAGGGAAGGAGGGAGATGGGGCGATAATTCGACGGTTCTGCGGGGTCGGCGCCAGGTTTCTTGAGGAGGGGCACAAGGATGGCCTCCTTGAGAGAGCTAGGGACGATGCCACTGCTGAGTGAGCCATTCAGCAGGGGTAGAATACAATCGGGTAAATTGAGGCAGATACTCCGCAAGACAGATAGCGGACAGCTGTCATTAGGAGAGCCAGATTTCACGCGAGTGGCGAGTTCCGCTGATGAGATAGGGTTCAGGGCGGGGAAAGTAGAGAGGGTAGAGGGATTGTCAGAGGAAGTGTCCGATGGGTATGGCTGGGGTAGGGGAGGTATAGAGTTTTTGATTTTTGCAATCTTTTCCACAAAAAAGAGGTTGAGGGTGTCACATGCCTCTTGAGTAGGGGTCTGGGCTGGGAGGGTTCTGTCGTCAGTAGTAAGTTAATTCATGACTTTGAACACCTCCTTTGATTTGTTGACTGCTGACGAGATCCTGTTGGAGAAGTGTTCCGTTTTGGCTAGGGTAATGGCAGTTTTGTATTCTCTGCGCGCAGTCATGTAAGACTGCCTGGCTGAGTTGGAGTAATTGCGTCTCCAAATACGTTCCAGCTGGCGCGTTTTTAATTTGTGTTGCTTAAGGTCATCTGAGAACCACCTGTGGGAGTTGTGATGCCTAGTGGGGGGGAATTTGATCAAGGGGGCAAAGAGGTCGCTGGCCGACTTCAGCCAGGATCCGATGTTGTGTTCTATTCCTTCGATGTTATCAGAGGGGTTGAAGACTGGACGGGTGTCGGCCAGGGTTGTGAGGAAGCCCTGGAGGTCATATGTACTCCATTTTCGTGAGGAGCCGCCGGCCATCAGAGGAGCAGGAGTCCGGCCGACGACAGTGATGGTGGTGTCTACTAAGTAGTGGTCTGACCAGACACAGGGGGATATAGCTGGCTGGGACAGAGCCAGATTGCCGGTCCAGATCTGGTCCAGGATGTGGCCCTTAGTGTGGGTGGGTTGGGTGACCTGTTGGTTGAGGTTCAGACTACTAAGAGTCTCAAAGAGCTCTATAGCATGGGGACCGGCGTTAGTGTCATTGAACCAATAATTTAGGTCGCCGAAGAGGGCGAAACTGGAGTGCTGCGTTAGTAGATTGGACAGTTGTTCGCTCAAGATGGTAGAAAAGGATGGCATAGGATGTGGAGGCCGGTATAAAAGGAGGAAGGTGAGGGCACCGGTGCCAATTTCCACGCTAATAAGTAAATTATCCACCTCAGGAAGTGGGAGGGAAAGAGAAGAGATAGAGTTCAGGCGCTTGGATATGATGGCAGCCACCCCACCTCCGGGCCGGTCACCGAGGCAATCGGCATGGAGAATGTAGTAGTCAGGGGGGAGGGCCGCCAAGATATCTGGGAGGGACTCTGACGTTAACCATGTTTACGTGAGCAGGAGTATGTCGGGGCTGTTGTCAGTCAACAGGATGAAAATATCTTCATAGTGCTTTACTAGAGAGCGGGTTTTCAAATATGACACCCTGATGGAGACAGCGTTCCTGGACGGGTTGACTGGAGGTGTGCATCCGCATGGAGGGTGTAGAGCGGGGTGCGTAAGGCCGGCTGTGTGTACACAGCGGTTGGTGTTAGGAGACAGCGGGGGGGCAAGATGCTGTAGCTCTTTGAGAGATTGAGACGAGTATGAGATGAGATGGCCAGAGTGGCGTGCCCTAGTGCCCGGCCTGGCGCGGACGGGCTTACCTTTGGCGCACCTTTGGCGTGCAGACGGTGCGCCCGCTGCGCTCGTCCGCTGCGCGTCCGAAAGATGCACATTATTTATAGGTGTGGAGGGGCGTCGTCGGGGGGCGTGGCCTCAGAAAGGGGCGTGGCCTACGTCCTCGCCGAGATGGCGGTAGGGAGAAGTTGGTGGTTCTGGGGGCCGCGGCATCGCTAAATCCACTGCGCGACAGCAAGCAGGTACAGGTGATTGTCAAGTGCAACAGAGTAAAGTGACAGTAGTTACAAGAGTAAAATTTTTAAAATTGGCTAAGGACGCTCTCGGCTTCCGCCTCAAGAGCTCGAGTCTATCTCAATAACTACGGTCTAGACAGGCACAGAGTTGCCAACCACTTTACAAGGTTTTGAATGCATGCGCACGAGGCGCTTTACAATTCCACCCTCTGTGTTTAAAAGGCTGAGGGCCACCTCACATTCAGATGTATCACTATTATTACCTGCAAGGGTACACGCAGCGCTCAATGAAACCATGCCAGACCAGTCCGAAATGCAGAAAGTCAACAATGTCAAAAGCTAAATAATTTTTAATGTACAGCAACAGTCTAACCAGCCTCGCTTGCTTTATGAATTTTTATTTTTAATCAGCCGAAGACAAATATTCCTGGAAGGCCCAATGCACTGAGCTATTTTCATTTTCAATTTTATTTTCACTCCATACTGAAACGCAGGTGGGTGGAGGAGAGAGAATGACTACCAGTATGAACAACCATTTTTTTATTCAAGCTCGGGTACGGGGCTGTATAAGCTAATGTATTTTTTGGAAAACTAGCGGCAGATGAGTTACTGCACGAAGAGAAAAGGCAAACGAATCTCGTGATTCTGTTGGACTAGCAGCAAATTGCATGACAATTTCAATGCAACGCACGTGTGCTGCTGAGCTGTTAGCATTTCGTAAATAAGCGGCAAAAGTGTTTGCGATCACGATCAAACAGCAAAGCGGCCGTGAGGCCGTGAAAGTGAAAGTAATCGCGGTGAAGCGCGGCACGCGCGCCCGTGCACATGCACTGTAGCTCTAGCTGGTAGCACTTTTTGGAGCCCTCTCAAAAAGTCTCGCCAGACCAGCGCATGCGCTGGGTCAGGCGAGACCTAACAAGAGACACACACAAAGAAATACACCCGTCATCCATGAATAGGAGCAATCACATGTAGAGACACACAGACATGCAGGTGCATTCCATTCAATGCACAAAACAAGACTTTTTTACGTTAATGTCTCCTCAGCTTTTGCCCCCGGCCTGGTTTAGATGCCATTCAGAGGCTTGTTGGCAAAAGTGGT
Source organism: Triturus cristatus (assembly GCF_964204655.1). NCBI lineage: Eukaryota > Metazoa > Chordata > Amphibia > Caudata > Salamandridae > Triturus > Triturus cristatus. Next base: position 748,949,295 of record NC_140592.1, read on the forward strand.
CCCACCTAGTTGGTCTACTCTTCTACTTAGTGTCTCAGTGCAAACTTAACTTGGCAAACTTACTGTGGCTTGTCATGAACAGTTCTAAAGAGAAACACAAACCACACAATTAGTCAAGGAGGACACACACCTCGGCACCGCATGGACCCCTTCCTCCAAACACTGACATGCTATAATATCCAAAGGCGCGTGGATTCGGAATTCTCCACACTGTAGGTCAGCAGTGCTATCTGTGAGTGGCTGAAGGAGAGCGGCTTAATGTAGTGGTTCTTAAACTGTGGTCAGGAACCCCTGGGGGTCCACAAAGTCTACTCAGCCACTGCTTAGGAAATTAAATAAGAATAGATTTTAATCAAATGCATTTAAATGAAGTAGCAATATGTAAAACTGAAAAATTTAAAATGTTTTCTAAATGTCAAAGAGTTTGCAATTGGAGACTAAAAGTTAAGTTAGTAACCTCAAAATGATTTGTGGGAGAAGAGCAAGAGCATCAACCAGAATATAGTACGGACGAGTGACCACAAGTAAATTTTGCAAAGCTCCAACCTTGCTATCAAAATGATTATTTTTATAGTTGTGTGTGAATTAAATAAAAAAATTCATAATTTATGTATTTGTTTGATGAATGCTTGTTCCTGTATTTTTTGTGAATTGTTTTGCAGTTCAAATCATCGAAAATGATCAGGCCGTGGTCCCTGGCTTCCAGTAATGGCTCAGGGGGGTGCCCCCGGATGCCAATATTGATTCAAGGGGGTCCCCGGATTCCAATGATTCATAGGGGATCCTCGAGTTGCAGTAATGATTAAGTGTGTGTCCACAGAAGTGAAATGGTTAATAACCCTCGCACTGCGCCTAACCGGTGGAACTTATTATCCAGCCCCCGCCCCACTGGCGACCCAAGAAACTTAGCCAACAAGGATTGTACTGTTGTGGTCGTTGTTGGCCGCAGATTTTATTATGGTTAAACACATATTGGCATGACCTCGGTCACATTGGGTTATTTGCGAACTGCCCCCTCATTCGTAGTTTGTTGTACATCCAGTTCGTAAATGACCCCCCAACCAGTTCTGTTGTTAGTCCTTGGTAGTCCTTTTTAGGTCTCGGCTAGCGATGGCTGCGCTTGCGCAGTCTCGCTCGCGAGAGATAATGACTTGGGAGAAGAGGGGCTTGAACCCGCCCCTCTTCTCCCCTGTTCTCCATTGGCTGGCCTAGTAAATGCTGGCCAGCCATTGGAGAAGAGGTCCCGTCACTCCAATCATGCCCCGTCCTTTTCGGATCGGGGGGCGTGTTTTTTGCGAAAAGTCTCAGGGAGGAGACAACAGCAAAACACGCCCCGAATCCAAAAAGGACGCTCCCTTTCTCCGAGGCCTTTCTGCTGTGCCTCGGAGAAAGGCGGTGGTGTCTTCCGGTGCTGTTGCTGGGGTTTTCTGCCAGGTTCCAGAGCAATTGTTCGCGCTTGTTTGTCCAAAATGCGCCATCTTTTGATATTTATTTATACATGCTTTAGCGTGCTATATTTGCTGTGGGACTTGTCTTTATATTTAGTGTAATAATAATAAAATAGATATAGCTCTTCTTGAGGCGCTTCTCCCGCTTCTGAGCCCAAATATAACAGGTAGTAAATGCTCCCAACCAAAGAAATTTGTGGTGTGACACGTGAGCAGTTTTAACTGTGACAAAATCGTGTCTGTTCCTGTATTTGTCCGACTGGCTGAGGCTCGAAATACGAACCTTGCTGTTGGTTGTAGTACTGCAAGACTGCGCAACAAACACGGGTGGTGGAAGGGAACAACGCGACCCCGGCACGCTCTTCCTCCACCCTCACTCGTCCAAAGGTGACGGTGTATGCCCTGGCGGCACCCATAGCCTTTGGCCTGCTTCCTACAGAACCATGCGCACCCCGATGGCACAGCACACAGTGAATATATACATCCTTTGTTCAAGCGATGACAACAAATACCCCTTGCACAATATAATGCACTGCGCTCTTTGTGCGCCGTCGCATTGAGCTGACTGGAGTGCGAGCTAGTTTGTTTGGCTATTGAAAAGCCACAATGAGCACCCACCAGTGCAGTTTTGCGGATAACATTCCTATCACATTCTATACCACTCTGCAGCATTTTTGAAGAGAGCGGATCTAAGCAACGGAGGCGAATTTATTTTTCGAAGATGTGCAAAGTATATCTCTGTTTTTGAAAAACATGTTCACAACCTCCTTAAATCAGCCGCAATTTCAACTACTGTTGCTTTGTGTCTGAAACAAGATGCTCTTGAATTGTTACTTTCTGCCTATTAAACTATTGGGCATATTATCAAGGTCCGGAGTTAAAATTATCGCTGCTTTATCGGCAGAAAACTGCCGCTAAAGCGGCGATAATGGGCTTGATAATATGCCGATGTGAATTCCCATAGAAGCCCATGTTGACACCAGAACATGGCCTTCTATGGGAATTCACATCGGCATATTATCAAGCCCATTATTGCCGCTTTAGCGGCAGTTTTAAAATTTTAACGCCGGACCTTGATAATATGCCCCCGAATTCTTTTAGATTCAAAATGGCATCTAGAAAATGCGACAGCACTAATAAAATATGCGTGCCCAACTGATGAATTCTAAGCCATTTCACTCAAAATCCCACTGAGTTAGAGACCCATGCATGTCGTTTTACACCCAACATGGCTGCACCTTTAAATTGTTTCACATTCGAGTACCACCATTGCATTAAAGCAAACAACTCAAATTGCAAATGGTAATAGTACGTACACCTTAAAAAACCTGCACTTTAAGTATATTAAAAATTACAAACTCGAAAAATAATCAAAACATTACATAGGCCATGGTAATACCCGACAGTGTCATAACTGATCCCGAAATACATACTCTGTTTTTGGCCCGGTTCCTGTATTCTGTACTACTGTTCCCTAGGACTCCGTCCGCCAGACACTAGGAGCACTCACGCAGCCAGGGCCGAGGAACCGGAAGCATGTTCTGCTGGATGTCGTCTGTGGGGGACAGCCCGGCCCTTAGAGCACACTTTGAAAAAGATGTCCGCTCCAGATCGGATGGTCAGGGCAGTATCTGTCTTGTTAGCGGCCTCCGCATCTGCGTTTCCTAATGTTTGGAGCTCCTCCTCGCCTCGAGTAAGGGAGTCTAGGGCACAGAGGTAAGTACAACTTACTGCCGTGCAAAGCCCCTTGTTTTCTGGATCTAAAGTGCCTTTCTCTCCAGTGACCTACCTGCTGCCCCCACTCCCTTTATGGCTATGTCACTGGTGGAGCAGAGAAAACTGACTCCAAGGGGCTCTGGAGGGCCTGTCGGAGGGGAGAGGACAGGTGCACGGGGACCCCCAGGTGCCCCTGAACATCCCAATGTGGAGTTCATGGTATCTTCGGGAAACATTCCCAGTTCTCCGCTCTTCCTTCCCCAATATCATGAGGGGATCCCATGAATGCGTAGGAAGTGGGGAGGTACGATAAACTGGAGTCCAAGAAGTCATTTGTACTATTTTCATATGTAATTGTGTGTTTGAATGTAATGTTGTGGCGCCTATTGTAACGTGTGAGATGTTCTGCGCATGTTTGTAGTGTTAAATGTGCTCTAGTATGCTTCTTCTTGTGTTTTTGTGTACAGACTACACTGATCAGGAATGTGATCACAAACAGGGGCTCATTGCCTGCTTTCACAATCCCCCTGCTAACTGCGCACCCCCTCCCGATGAAATGTCACCTGTCCCTCCCCCACCTCTTGTCTGCCTTCACAGCCGGGAGCGCAGCCTCGTAACAGGGTGCTCGGCAGCTGCCTGCCCTGCGTGGGTCAGGAGAGGCGTCTGCGCACTTAACCCCCCCCCTGTCTCCTATTCTTTCTCTCTCTGTTACTTTCATCGCTTCCTATCGTTCTCCTTTTCTCTCTCCCTTCCTCTCACTTTCTGTCCCTCTCCTCTTCTCATCTTTGTTACTCTCACCTCTTTCTTTACCTCCCCCATCATGCTGTCTCCCTCCACTCTCCTTCCTCGTCTCTTTCTCACGTGTTCTCTTCATTTCTCGCAAGTCCTCTTCTTTCTAACTCTTTCTGTCAGTCTCTCCTTATTTTGGGGGTCCTTTTTCACCCTCTCTGTCCCTCACTTCTATGACACTCTGTCTGTCATCTTTCCTCTCCATCCTCTTCCCTCTTTTTTTCTCCATTGCATATTGCGTCATTTCTTTCGCAGTCTATCTGTACTTTCCAACGCTCATTGTCTTACCTTGCACTTTCTTTCTTCTTTATTTGGTTTGCTGTGTGCCTATGTGTCCCTTGGTCTGTGTTGCTCCTCCGCCTCCCTCTCTTTCTTTTGCTCTCCGTTCTATTCCCGCTCTCCCCCCCCCCTCTCTCTTTGCTGTTCTGCTGCCCGTCTACCCTTTTCTCTCGATCCCCACTTATCATTCCATTCTCCTCGGTCCATCTTGCTGCTGTCTTTCTTTCCCATCTCTTCCCCCCCCTCTCTCTCTCCCCTTCTCTTTCTCCACATTCTTTGATTTCTCTTTGCTCTTCTATCTGCGATCACTTCCCACGCCCCTGTTTCCTCATTCTTCGCGGTCTCTTCGCCCCGCTCTTGCTACTGTCTTTCTCTCTCTTTCCTCTGCCTGTCTTTGTGTCAGTGGGAATCCTGTGATTTGGGAGACTAGCTCGCCTGCAAAGTTTTTACAGAGCCTAAGTTGGAAGGAAGAAAGTAGTGTCAGAAAAAGAGTCCATCCCGCCACATACACCTTCCTTCTCTTCCCTCGGGTGTGTCACCCTGTTCGCGCGTGTGTGCATGTCTGCGCGCGCACGGCGCATATCGCAATCAGTGTGGTAACGTATAGTGCCTCTCACCGTATCTCTAAATCTGCATGTGCCTGTCAACGTCTATCTAAACAAGCATTTACAATGCAATGGTCTCGGCATTGGTAAAGTTAGAGCTATTGGCATTGCTCATGACATTATTTTTGTTTTTGTTTTTAAAACATGTAAAGAAACGGCATTGTTATTTACAATGTCAATAGCTTAATCAGTGTGTGTGTAGGTGGCTCTGTGTGTGGGTGCAAATGCAATAGGTCTCGCTTTTGAGGGTGATTAAGCTATTGACATTGTAAATAACAATGCCGTTTCTTTAAATGTTTTAAAAACAAAAACATAAACAAAAAAAATGTCATAAGCAATGCCAATAGCTCTAACTTTACCAATGCCGAGACCATTGCATTGTAAATGCTTGTTTGTCCTGTTATCACCGGGACCACCATTTGGCTGGTCACCCACGCTCTCTGCGTGTAGGGAGGGGTAGCTTTTTCTCACCGGAGTTAGGCCCACAACTCGCTACCTTTTGTGCCCTGCCGACAGGCCGGGTCTGGGCCGCGAGCGCCGTCTCCGTTTGCTGCCCCCCTTTGTTGGCCAGGCCACATCACCCTGCCGTGCGGCATCCCAAGGTGAGCGGCCCTCCTCCTACACACCGCCCTGTCGGTGTGTCTCCTTAGCCAACCATCGTACAGTTTTCCGCCAACGCTCGTGTTGCTGTCCAGCACTGCGACACTGCTGCTTCGTAGGTGTGGGTGGGTGGGTTCCAAGAATTCTCACCGGTGCGCCGCTCTCCCCGCTCCACGAAGTTAGGAGCTACTTGGGAGAGAGGTTGCTTATATTCCCCCCTTGCGTTCCTTGCGTTTCCCGCCCGCCCGGGTAACGCACCCCCATTGGGGGGTTTGTATCTAGCATCGCCCCCCCATTGGACGGGGGGGTGGGGGGGGGGGAGTTAGTCGCCACTAGGCTGGCCTGAGGCCGGGCGGGGCTACCACCTGTTGCTTCCGGTCGCCGTAGGCGCCCAGAACCGGTTTTCCCCACCACCTTTTGGCGCGGCGCGGCGCGGGTAATGGCGCCGTCCTCTGAGCCTCTCCCCCCCTTCTGGGGAGAACGGCGGCCTCTGCAAGAACCACTGGCTTGGTGTGTGAGTGTAGTCCTAAGGTTCATGGAGGAGCTCGTGTGGAGGGAGCAGCAGTGCGGGTCTGCACTGCTTCAGCTTCGAGGCTCGAGCTGTTGTTCGGTTCCAGTCATGGGGTGGCTTTGGGTGAGGCAGGCCAGACCTGAAAAGCAATGGCGGAGTGCTGCAGAGGCCTCACATTCAGCCTGGCATGTGGCTGGCCTGACCTCCCGGAGTGGCGCGTGCCCCTCAAGAGACCTGCGCACTCCGGGGAGAATCTCTCTCGAAGGCATGTCAAGGCGGGCTCTGCTCGGGCCGGGTGGTGGCGAGGGCTAGTCCGAAGTGGCGGTGCGGGCTGCACACAGGCCCGTAGGAAGTCAGAAAGGCGAGGGGGTGCGGGCTGCCGCCAGAAGTGGCGCCTTGAAGAATGACAGCTTCATTCTTCCCTTTCACCAACGCTCCTGTGATGGATGGGTTAGAGAGCCCCGGCTCTGAAAAGAGCTCGTGAGAGGTGCTGGAGGAAAACAAAGCAGGCGTGGGGCGCGCACTTACAAGTGTAAATAGGGCACACTTCGCTCCTTTGTTTGGCCCACGGACTCTTCCGCCTGCTGTATGGGGTGCAAAAATACAAGGGACCTACAGCAGTCGAATTCCGGAAAGAACACTCTTACTGGAATTTTTATCACTTCATTCAGACTAAGGACTGTGTTAAACATTTTACGTGGCAACTCGAGCCTCTAACACCTGCGCACTTACCTTCAAATTCCAGTTTTCAGAACTACCTGCACATATCCAAGGTAAGGGGAGCTCTGAAGTCTGCACCCACTGAGCTGAGTTCTCTAACCGTGCACCCATCTGAGAAAAGTTCTGGATCGTTCCGGCCCAAGGTTTGTAATCGTGCTCCCACTCATGTCAACCCTTATAACCACGCACTAACCTAAGCCAAGTGCTGAGACTGCACGCCATCCTGAGCTGGGCTCTGTTACTTTGAACCAACGTGAGCTGGTTTCTATAACTGTGTTCACCTGGGCTGTGAACTCAGCTCCGTTCGTGGAGTTTGCAGACTTTTGCGCACTCAGCAGAGCACGCAGAGTTGCGAAAAACTTGCAGAGCAGAGTTTTTTCCTCACTTGCGCTTGCCCAGGTTAAGTTGGCAAGCAAGGAAAATTCAACGCTGACCACTTCCCAGCGAGATTTATCAGCGCAGGTGATCGCGGATGGTCGCGACTGTTCACGTTGAGGAAGCTGCAGCTTGAGTAGAAAATCTACTCGAGTGGCAGAAACAAGAAGCACCCTCTTGCTCTTCGCATGTTGCTGTTCGCGCCAATTTTTCAGCGTGCGCTAAAAACAGGGCCGGCTTTAGCGCTGCTGGCACCCGGTGCAACAATCCCTTTTGGTGCCCCCACCTTCCATGACCGCCTCCTCCGATTCTCTCACTACCACCTGCAATAGTGCCCCTCATCTCTCCTATCATAAGATATTGGTAAACACAGCACCCCACTGAGGTCACAGCGCCCCCCTTCACAGGTCAGTGCCCAGTGCGGCCACACCAGTTGCACTGCCCTAAAGCCTGCCCTGGCTAAAAATCAGCACGAACGGTGCAACCTAACGCTCTCTGCCGCTTGTGGAACTCAACGTAGCACGGAAGAATTTTTTTGTCACTTTGCGGAGTTCTGTGAACTCCGCCCAGGCCTATAACTGTGCATCCACTTAAGCTCGACTCCAACCATGCACACATCTGAACACAGCTTAGGTCCACCTGAGCTGTGTGCCTACAACATATGAGCTGGCTGAGCTTTTCCACCATACAACTCCAACTCTATCACGCCCCGCCCTGACCAGCTCTTTCTTAAAACGTAATAAACACTAGATACCTTGGGCCAGTTAACACTTCCATAGATTTGAGTGTACATGGCTAGTGATTCCTGGATTCTGAAGCTACAGTGTACCCGTTTACCTTCTTTAAACTGACACCAAGAAAGAAGAGGACCTTGACTTAATCTGACTGCAGAAGAGCTTGTCTGTGGAAAGAGATCTACTCCATTCAAGAAGGCCATCAGTGGCCAGCCCTGGGACTGCCTGCCTGCTCAGATCCTGAGACAACGACACCAGTCCGAAGTTGAAGTTGCAATGGGAGAGCAGGTCTAGCGGGCAGGACAACACAGAAAGTCTAGAGGAGCAATCTCGAGTACTATCCATATATCTTGCCTGTGGGCCTTGACGACTTCTGATTTCTCATGTGCTCTGGTAGTGTTCGGCGACACTTGAAGACCCGGTTTGCCCTCCACTGGATGTGGTGTAAAGGTCCAGCAACTGGCAGCCAGCTACCAGATTCAGATTGCAAAGATCTTTATTACCCAATAGAAAGTCAAGGTCTCCTTGCCCCAGGAACCCCCAATTTGTGTCCAAATATTCCCCATGTCACAAGGGACAAACTTGCAAAGTGATCTTTTTCAACTGCAACCAGGAGACTGCAAGATGTTACCTTCTAACGTTTACAAAGTAGGACAGATCCTCAATGCAGGGCACTCAAGAATCAGGCCTATGGCCATCCAGTTTGGAGACACAGGCCTGTCAATCTTGGATGGTATGTCCAGCCCTGACCCTGAGACACCAATACCCCAAATGTATTGTGTAACCCCCCCCCCCCATTATTGGGGTCTCATTCTGGAGATTTTCTAAGCTCCAACAGGAAACTTCAGCCTCTTCAGAGAAAAGGTAAACTGGTGTCTTGTGTCACCGCAGAGTTATGTTGATAAAGGAAAGCGTGCTCGGATTCAGACAAAGCAAATCAGAGAATCTCTCATGTGCAGATGCTATGGTAAAGCCCACCCTCATAAATCAGTATACACACAGAAGTATTGGATTCTGTATGATTATTTATTATATACTATATGCTTAACCATCATGAATAAGAATTATTGTAATTATTATAAAGAACTCAGCAAATAATATACACATTAGGGCAAAGGATAGATATGTCCCTTTAATATTTAATTACACAGCTCTAATCTATTAGTCTTATGCCTACCTAAATTATAACTAGCTAGCAGTGCATTTGTGTTCATTTAGTTGGGCATGCCAAGTCATATAACGCTTCCCCCATCCCTTTGTGCCATCAGGCCTGAAGTCAGAACTCTGTATTGAAAAATCCCTCCAGTATCCGGTCTGTGGAGCCTATTTCCAAAGGTAGATTTGTTCATAAATCTATGTTTATGACCGAACTTAACTGTTTTATTCCTCCTAGGAATTTACAAAGGGATTAAATCCATTTACGGAGAGGGGCAGGGGTGGATTTCTGTGACAAGGGTCTTGGAAGTTTGGGTCTGCCCATAAACAAGTTTCGAAGCATATTTCTGGAAATAGATAATTCCAAAAAGTAGTAAAATTACATTTAGGAGTAGATGTCTGCCTGTCATTTTTCATCTTTTTGTGAAGTATGCCCCTTTGGACCGAACCCGTCCAAAACACAAGCATCTTAGAAACCTTTCTTATATGCAGTGATCTATGGAGCAAGGACCAGCTCGCGCTCGGCTCCTGTTTTGCTACACAGGACAATAATACTAAAATTATAGGACGTACATGGAAACTTACAGATACAATATAGCCTCTCCTTCTTTCAAATTCAAACTAGCAGCGTCGAATCTCCCCATGCCTACATTGCAGCTGCGTTTATTCAAAAGCTTCTCCAGACTGTTAATGTGGGCATCAGAAAAGATGAAAATAAAGCAGGTATTTCATTGGCTGCACAATTTCAGTGGGTCTTGTTAGAAGCAGGGATCACTGTTTTTAGGCCTTATGCTTCCATCACAAACTCTAATACATGAAATGCACAAAAAGTGGCCATCCTAACAAACAGCAAGGCCTGTATTGTATATAACATTACACAACACAGAAAAAGATGTGCTACAAATGTCAAAAGCACCAGAAAAAACGTGCGAGGTGTTGGCCAATTGTTCAAGGAGTTAGCCTTAACCAGAAACTACATGCCAAACGACCTGTCCACTATGTACCACAGGCTCAGGCAAGGTGTAGGCAGTAGCAGCTATTTTGTTTTATATGGCACTAAATTATGCAACACCTAAAAAGGTTCCTCTCTCTGGAACCTCACTTGCAAATTATGTTGGCTTTTCACTTCGGTTATTCATTTTAACTTCCACTTTTTCACCGTATATCTGAAACACGCATTGACAGCACCTCCTCTGAGTAGGCCTTGACTTCTGGTGCCCAGCTAGCTAGCTTCTGTCAGGAATCTACAGAACATTTACCCTGGCAAGCAAATACTGTAATATGCACCGTTATTCAGTTATAAAGTGACTCACTAGAGTTGAGCATCAGGTCAAAGTCTTATCGATCTGTCATTTACTACATCCGTTTCTCTTATTCCTAGGTTGTCCAGATTTCGAGTGGACAGCCTACATACACAATTATGACCTCTGGGCCTTGGCTGCTGCCGTGACTAGAATATGACGGTGCGTTCCCCCTCTGCTGCTCCAGGGAGGACGCGATAAAATGTTTACCATGGCTGCTTGTTTTCAATGGATGCCTTTGAGTTGCTCCTCTATCAATCTTGGGTGGCTTTCATAGAGCATAGGCTGAATTTTTCTCCTCTGTCGCGCCTGAAAAGACTCAATTGAGCATTTAATCTGGCAGCCACTAACCAGAGTTCATATGCTGCTCAAATCTATCTAATATGCAGAACCTAGTCCTTCTCAAGGGTGGTACCCAAGGCCACTTGCATCCCTTACTCTTCTTTCAACTAAAGTAATACTCTCTGCTACCCAACTGCAGTGACACAAACAATCCATTCCACTAATCATCACTCATGACATCAAAACACCTAGACATTGGCCATACTGTTAGCCATGAGAACATGCAGTGTGCAGTTCCTGAATAGGGATCTAGGTCTCCCAGTTGGGTAAGTCAAAGGGAGTGCTCCTTTTAGGAGCAAGGGCCCTCACACACCTGAGGGGTGTCATGCTTCATCGGGCAGCTCACATTAATTGTAGCTAGGCTAGACCATTATATCTATCCCTTGCTTAACCTACGTCTTTAACCATGACAAAGAGACCCAGTGGTTAAAATAGCCTTTGGATCCCGGTAGTCATTTTTCATTCACATTCTTTTTACATTCTACTGACACCTAGTCAACCAACCTCACTCTTCACATCGGCAAAAAAGAAAAGAACTCCGGCTAACAGCCCCCTCGAGGGGCCCATTGGGCATTGCAGCGCCGGCCCAACAAGGAGCTGCCCGATTATGAAGCATGAGACCCGTCAGGGCGTGTGAGGACACTTTCTCCTAAAAGGAGCACTCCCTTTGACCTACTCGACTAGGAGACCTAGATCCCGGTACAGGAACAGCACACTCCTTGTTCTCATAGCTGATTTAGGGGGGCTTGTTCTGGACCTTCGATGGCCCCATCCCTCTACCTTTGTATTGAACCATACTGCTAGCCACCATCCTATGAACAATGCAGAGGAGTCCTATCCCGACTCCTCTTCACTCCAGCTTGTTTGCTGGGACGGATGTCAGGATATGAGCAATCACTCACAACACCAACACACTTCTCACAAAGTCTGCACTGCAATTCAACACTCTTCTAAACAAGCTCTCCCCAGTGGTGTACCTTGCTACTGCTCCGATAATGTGCCTCAAGGTCATCAAGCACTATGTAAATTCTGATACAATACAAAACGGGAAAAATGAATAACCTTTGCAAACAACAGTGTCCAGTATCATTGGTTAGAAAGCAGAGGATCCAGTTTTATATGTGAATATGTCCAGGGCTCCAAACAAGTAATCAGATCATGAGTAAAAGCGTAACAACGTCATGCCCAATTTACATCTTTAACTCTTTTGCCATGATGTGCTCACGCTTTACAGAAAAGTGCAATAGAACAAATTGTCCTAAATCAACATTTTAAAGAGAGACCTCTCTTGGTACTACCCAATAAAGAGACAATATTGATAATGCCAATAGTTTCAGTTTTTGTATGATCAGAATTTTAGTGGTGCTTTAGTTGTGGCTTAATTTGGGCCATCCAGTCAGTGCCAGGATAACTTGCATTGTCGAAGCTGTGTTAGTCTCCTGGTACAGAAATACTGGTCCAGCTAAGAAGTTACATTAAAAGGCATTGGGCATGCTCCATGGACATCTCTCAAGGAAGTAGTCATTTTTAACAGTAACGTATGGGTAAAATAAGGTCGGACCCCATCTCAGGGTATCTTCGAAGCTATAAATAAAGGACGTTAAGGTACTACCCGTGTCCCCTCCTAAAACGTGCCTCTCATTTTCCCAAAACATTATTAGGGGATAGCCCCCACAAACGTCTGTAATGTGTTCATTAAATCCTAGAAGGTTGAAGAGAGTTTTACATTCTCAATGTGCTTTACGACGTTCCAATGTTGCAATTTTTTAAAAACAATATCACAGGGGTATTCTTCGAAAGATTCGGTTTTCATACAACAGTGGACTGGCCAATTGGGATACACGGGGGATTCCCTCAAAGGCTGGAGGCTGAGGGTCGTGTTTTCATGGCATCTTCCATGATAGCACTGGTAGGCCTGAAAACAGCTGTGCTTCCACTAGCCTTGTGGCAAGACACCAGAATTCTGATGGTTGGTCAGTTAACAAGGGAGTGCATGTATTTATTGCACTTGATCCTAGTCTGTGCCATCAAGTGTGCAAATATGCAAGCATTGGTAAGCCCCATGCGTGCCAGGCCTGCAGTACATTTGACAATTGCCATGCAGCTTCCAGTAACAATCATGAAGGGTTATTGGGCAGTGCATTGGGGATTCGAAGCTGGCAATCACATTTCAAGTTTGAGAGTGGTGCCTGCCTGCTTTGGGGCCAGAGTAAGACCTCAGCGATCCTGTCTGGGTCCAGTCATCCGGTCCACTGCAGCATACCTGTAACAGATACCTGGAGCTCCACCTGATAAGGCTTGGCTGGCACAAGATAGCCCTCTCTGTCATATTGTGGGTATCTTAGGTGAATGAAAACAGCCTTGTTTGCTTGGTCGCCTGGATTTTTCATCTTATGCTGGACCTTATATTTGTGCTGGCTTTAGAACTCTGTGACATTTCCCTGACTAACTAACAGTAAAGTACCTGTTCCCCCATTTAATATGGTCGAATTGGCATAACCCCAATGGGCATATTTAACTTACCTCTAAATCCCTTGTATATGGTGCAAGGTGCACACAAGGTCTGTAAGTTAAATGTCCTTAGTAGACTGCAGCACCCATTGTACCATCCTCTACAGGGACAGAGCAAACATGGCTTCGGGCCTACCACCTAAGCCTTACAGTAGCATTGTAAAAACTTAAATTCAACATGTCAAAATAAACCCTTTTGTAAGATCAAAACCTCCCTTTTAAATATTACTAAGTCACCTCTATGTAGGCTTTGTAACCTGCAAGGCAGGGTGCATGATATTTTAGAGAAGGAGATGTAGAAATTTAATGTTAACGTACTTGCAGTGACTAGTACCCCTAACCTATTTTCACTGTAGAAAGGCTAGTTGGCCCATAGAGAAACACTAGGAAGTGATATTAAATACAAATACTGTATCTCAAAAATGGGATCGGCTAAAAAAAAACAATTAAGCAAATATTTTTAATAGCTATTAAAAATCCACTTCAATAGTGAAGTCAGGTGTTTTAGTAAACATTATTGAAAAGTAACTTTTATAATGTTACTTTTCCCCTCTGACTGATGTTCTTGAAGCCTAATTTGCATTGGCTCTCCAACTTCTCCCAGCCAGTAAATAGTCTTTAATAGGTGTGAATAGGTCTGAAATGCTTTTAGAAACAAACAGAAGGCTGACCTAAATGGGCACAAATGACTTCCCTGAACCTAACAGAATATACAGAGTGGAGGCTGTAGGCAGCCTTTTTGACACTAGAGTGTCAAACCCTGTTTGAGTGTCAAATCTTGCTACACTGGTCTGCTTGGTTCACATATAACACTTTAAGCACACTTGAAAGGAGAGAGAAACGGATGCCAAGAAAATTCTTGTAGATCCACCGTCTGGTTGCTGAAGGACTCCGCTTCTGTCCTACCAGACATCTGTGTCTGGGTTTATTGTGGGTAATGTGGCTACCTTAAACTGCATTTTAGTGTTCTGTTTTGGGGGCACTAGGATCACCACAGTACACTCCCAGTCACAACCCCAGCCCTGAGACCCAAAGTTTCTGTATGGCTGATGACATATGCCATCTTGAGAATGCCCAAAGTGGGTAGAGTTGGCATGGGAACTTTTTTCCAATTGTTTAGGGCATGCCCAGGAGTCATTCCGATCCAGTAGCTAGTACCAGATATAAATGTGGCACCTCCAGGCACCCACTTCAGAACACTACCTGGACCTGCAGATGGTCGAAGAGGACTGGATCTACTGTCTGTGACCTGAGAGGAGCCCTGAAGGGCTGGACGTGGTCTGTCTTGTATTCAGGACAAAGAAGTGAGTGGATTCAAAGAGTCATAAGACTGACATCGTGCTCCGGCTACTGAAAAAGTGGCTTTTCTAGGAAGTACTGAGCTGACAAGTGTTAACTGGACACTGCTGTTGGCCTCTGCCTGACATCTTGTGAGTCTCTAATTGTCTCCCTGAGTACCTGGAGGGCTTTAAAAGTATATTGCTGTGGTGTATTAGTACTTTAAGGGCTAAGTCACAAGGTAATATATTAAACGAGGATGAACCTCGTTGGTGTATCTTGACATGCACTCTATCACAGTCATCCTCAAATTGCACCTATGTACCAGACTATTGTGAGCAGTGACTATTGTTGGCAATTTGTGCTTTTTGGCGCTATTTCAACTTAAAATGTTAAATATTTTGCTGTTACTTAGTTTACTGAATATTGCCTTCTTTTTCTAGTTCGGTTTGAGATATTTATTGTCTTGCATTTTGACTTTATTACTGGCATGGTACAGCATCAATACTTTACACACTACCTTATGTTAGGCCTGTCTGTTTGGTGTCATAGCTACCAGTGGGTTGATCTCAGGTCAATTTAGTGACTTTAAAAGTTCACACGTACAAGGGTTTTGATTAATTTCTTAGGTGGGGAGTCATCCACTATAAATAATATTACAATTTCTTACAATAGGCATTGTGGTGGCCGAACATAATTTGGCCCTCCATGGCATATGTGGGAATTTTAGGCATTATGGTGATTGTTACATTAAGTGGGCACTTCTTTGGTGTATTGTTGACATCCTAGAAATTATGGTGACCATGGCCTCAGGGGGCACTTTTTGGCATTTTGTATGCACAGTAGGCATTAAGTTAACCCTGGCATAACCATGGGCGGTCCCTCACTGGCATATTGTTTTTGGTTAGCCTCTGCTTTATGAAAGCTTTTGTATAAGCTGACTGTCCTTGGATTATTGTGGGATTTGTAAGCATTATGGCTTTCCTCATTTTACAGATACTCCATTCCTAGGATTTTTGCAATGGCTGGCACATGGTGGCCACTCATGACTTCATATGGGCAGCCTGGTATGACGGGGGTGTCAATAACATATGCAGGATACTGCTAGCATATGAAGGGCCTGGATGGTGTGTGTGCTGCAGCAGTACATTTGAGTATTTGATGAAAATGAGAAGTTGGTATTTGGGACCAAACCTGCAGAACCGTTAAATGCAAACTAAATAGGGAAAAAAGAAGATATTTTAAAAAACATGAAACGCTTTTTTGTGCAGGAAATGAGTTACTTGCTACATCGTGATTTTTGTCCATTTTCAACCTGTGGGAATTCCTACAATCTAGTGTAGAGACTGGAAACTTTCAGGTCCGTTTAATTACAGATCTGTTACCCGCTGGTACCATGTACGTCATTCGGTGCTTGCCCTATCTCTGCGTGCATGCTTGACTTCACCAGTTTGCTTTTTCGCGACCACTGGTGTGGATATGAAGCTGCTTCTCTTGTGCACAGCAACTTCACAGAGAGGCTTTGCCCCTCTTCTTGAGTGCAAATTGGCTCACCCTACTGTTGGTTTAACCCTCCTCTTCCTTCAGATCAGGTAGCCTACGCTGCAGTACTATGACTAAAAACCATGCATGTCATGCCATTTGCTGGACTAGACTTGCACATGTTTTGTGCTTATGTAACAGTCACCGGCACATGCCTCCACTCGGTGTGCTACCATCCGTATGAGGTCCCACCAGAACCAAATGCATGCATATGTATATCAGGATTTCCTGCAGGGTAAGGGTGTACCAATCACGAGAAGGATTTTGGATTTCATCATCAGGAAGATGAACCAGGAGAAGTTCAGGGTCACGTCCTCAGGAATCAGGCTTGATACAAAGTACACTTCTTGCTAGTGTGATAACAAGTCAATTCAGCAGGGACTCCCCGTTTTATATAGTTCTACATCAATGATTCTGAACAATTGCGAGCATTATCAATGGAAAATTGAAGCACTAAGTCAAAAGACGACCTATTTCCTGCACCTCATGACTTGTTGCAGCCTGACCTTCTTGTCACGGACCAGGTTGAAGGATGTAAAGCACCTGACAGAAGAATAACTTTCGAACACAACCTCCCTCCCCCTCCCACTCTGGAGACTTCATTGCACAATTGAATGCAACCCCGCTCCCCATTTGGATGCAAAGGCCCCAAGCCACTATTGCACCTATGAGTGGGCGAGTTTGTCCTTTTGTGGGTGAAGTTGTTGGTCCATTATACAAACAGGTTAAGTCAATCTCCTTTTCTGGACATGAGCCTGGGTTCAAGTCACCGTCCACTCCAGTAAGTCGGACACATGCAACATAGAGTCAAACCCAGATGTTATAGCGATTGGGCTCTGACACAGTCTCAGTTGATAGAGGCCTCTTTCCTAACTCCTCCTACATCCCCACTGTGGAGGAAGTTGGTGAAAAGAAGATTGCTAGCCATTCAGCAAGTGGTGAGCCTCAGCAAAGGAAGGACGACATGAAGCAAGCCCCTGCCCGTGCTTGGAACAGACAAGAGTCCACTGCCAAGCACAAGAGTCACAGAGGAGTCAGAAACACAGGGAATCAGCAGCCTCTAGCAAGCCAGCCCCCCTGGAAGCAAACCCACCCTGACACTAATGGGAGTCTCTCTGACAATGGAGACGCAATGTACTTAGGAGCAGGCGCGCAACACCCATTGGGCTCACCGGGCTTCAGCGCCCCCCCCCCCCCCCCCCCTCATGTGTGCCTCGCGGGCTGGCGTCCGTCTAATTGCAGCCGGACCCGAGTACTTCACAGGTCTTTAAAAGACCATTTACTCGTTAATGAGGCTTTTGTTGTGTTTTCACCCCTTCTTACAGCCACTATGCCTATGGCTGGAAGTCTTAGCCCCCCCCCCCCCGAAATTTGTCTCTAGTTACCCGCCTGCTTAGGAGTATGTGACCCACCCCCTGTTATGCCAGTATATTTCTATGAGGTGAAGAACATGGCACCTGTCACTGTGGTAAAGCTGGAAGACTTTCATGATTCTGACCTGTACATGCAGACTGTGTCTACAGTCCATTCTCTCTCTTGGTTGCCCATCCCCGGGGGGGGGGGGGGGGGGGGGGGGGGGGACTCCCTGGCAGGAAGGTCATCTGATTCTTTAGATCAGGAGCAGCTGGAGATGTTACCCCCCCCCCCCCCCGCCGGAGCCCTTTGTGTATCACGTTGCAGTTGAAGTGGGAAAGTGAAGGCAAGAGGGACTAGATTAGCCCATCTATCGCAGAATGATTCACTATAAATATACCCATCGCTTTATGGAGGCACCAATGCTACACTTTTCCAATACCAATTATATGTTTCCTTTTTACCAGTTTATAGACAGACATCCCTTCTAAGAGAAGTGCCTGCCTAATACCCAGCAGTGTCGAAGGACTTTCCATTATTGCACAGAGGTAAACCAGTAAAATATGATTATTGTGGAAATGCAGGGAAACACGAGTATTACAAATGTACAAAGATACACTCTGGGGGGGTAAAGGAGGGCTTTATTCCATGGGCATGCTCTTTCCAAGTTAAGACCACGGTACCTGGGGATGTGTTCACTGTTACAGTGGAACAGGGGGGCTTTCAGTTGAGACAGAAGGGCTTTCCAGAGAAGAGACCCAGTAGTTTAAATGATCTGCTGGCCCTTACAGAGGTGCCCTGGGTCTCAGTACAGCAAGAAGACCAAAACTGTGGGAATGGAGGGAACATACATTAGCAGAGAGTGTTACCAGTGTGAGGTGTATGGATTTCAATACCAGAGTGAGGACCTTGTATTGTGACAGTGTGAGAGACAAGGAACCTCCTCAATGTTAGTGTAGTGAGGTTGGTGATACTTTTGGTAGGTGAAGTTGCGTCTGGTTAGCAAAACTGATCATCTAGTTCAATGGGACGAATGGGAGTCCTACCAGTAAGAGGTTACAACAATGCAGGCTGATCAGTACACATGCACTATTCAAGGTGCAAAGCAGAGGAACATCGGTACAAAGGGAGTCTTTCATGTGGCATCATCCCTTCATCACATCCATCGACACTGCCGCTAGTTTCCAGCAGCTTAACATTAGAATTTCTCTTTGTGTCTGTGCTGTGTGCTTTGGTGCATGGGGCTGGAAACAGATGCAGCATCGAGTGGAGAGGGTAGGACAGACAGACCGAGGGCTCCTGTTACGGTCACTCCCAGGAGACTGGAGTCACCCGGTGTATATTTGGCCTTTGAAGGTCTTGATTTGAAGAGGGATGAGGCTCCACAGTGATACCGGCCGGAGGTAAAATGATCACTCATGGGGATCAGCATTGCAGCTGCCAAAGGGTAATGGAGCTGGCATGAGGTCATTTTTACAGCCAGGCAGTCTGAACAACCCCTTCACAAAACGGAAGGGAGGGGGGAGAGAGAGACAATAGGGAGAACAGTATATCTTTGCACAAAAGTACCCTGCATTTATGTCTGCAGCCTAAAGAGAGGTTAAAAATGGGCACATTTAATTTTTCATTTAAATCAAGAAGCAAATGACCTTAAAAACGAGTCACTGCTTTGAGGGTGGCATTGCCACGCAAGGCATCATTTCATACTACAGAGTATCCCAACTAGTAGTCCATAATGACTGGTGGCATGCCATACCAATTGCTGGTGTGCTCTACAGTCACTGCCGTAGATCCTACCCCCGCCACAAATGCAGTACTTGACATATGGGGAGGCACGATCAGGCCCTGGGATGGTTTAGGCACCTTACTAAAGAGACCCTTCTATTGGCCACCACTTGGCTCCGACATATGTCGAGCTATCAGGTTTTAGAGGGTGGAACACAATTGGGACTTCCAAGTTGGGTGGCTTGGTGAAGGAGACCATCCTGAAATTGTTCCTGGAGTTAAACAAGAAATACGATTTACACCGGGGCCAAGCTTACTGTTATGTACAGATGAGACAAGTCTCACTCCCTACGGTTCACGCTTGGAGGAAATCCTAGATTAGAACCATTTAGAGGACAAAGTACCTCTTGAGGGCTTGATGGTGCCCACATTTTCTCTCATATATAAATCACTGGTAGCACGTACCGTAGACACGTTCATCCATTTATTTAGTGTATGGGTTTAGAACCTAGGGCTTCTCTGCAGATGATGGATTGGCGCAAGACTCATGGCACCTCGTAGAGAGGTTGCTATTGCAGCTCGATTTTGCGTCATACAGCACAAATATTTATATTGAGCCTACTTCACAAGAGATCGACTGAAAAATGAGAGTGATTAGCTCACAATACCACCTATGCTGTATAGGCAAAGGGGAGACTTTATACAACAAACATTTGCAATGCAATCGGTCTCGCACTTGTGAAAGTTAGAGCTATTGGTGTTGAAAATGACAGACTCTATATACCATGTCCACCATTTCGCCAACTCTGAGACATTAACTCCCATGAAGAAAAAAATAAACATCAGAAAAACATTTATTCAATGTCACCTTGTTTTTCTGCTGCGCTAGTTGCTCATGGAGTGTTATTAAGTGAATGGTTGTTTTCACCTAAACTGTGATTTTTGCGTTCAGCGACCTTATGGCTGGTATGTTAGAGAGTTGTTTTCAGGTTTTTTGATCATTGCTGCATTTTTTAGAGGTATTCTCCAGTCATACCTTAAAGAAAAAAGCTGTTGCTAAAAGCTACAAATACACTAGATAGTGTACCGTTTTGTCATCTGTGCTTACTGAACTTACCTATATCAACAGTTTAAACAAGCCATGGTATTTAAGTAGTGTTTGTTGTTAAAATGGAGGTGAAGATACTTGCCTTACACAAGAGTCTTGCAACATTTTCAGATTGAGTGCCTTGGGAAAATAGGAACGAGTTTGTGGAAACAATGGAGACTTTCTATCGAGTGGCTGGATTAAAGTCTACATTGCAGATGGCATGAAGATTTCTGGACATAAGGATACCACAAAGGGAGAGTTACCTGATTGGCTGCTGTGCTCGGGTGCAGCATCCGCCGGGGAGTACTAACGGCTGAGCATTGTTTTCACTTAGTAGGGAAGCAGTGTGGTGCGCCGGGTAAGGGGGCGGAAGACTGTTGTGAGTTCTCGCTGTGTCGTGGCACCGAAGTCTGGCCCGGAGCACGGCATTCTGAAAGATTATGCAGCCGTAAAACGGAGCAGTGTGGTGCGCTGGGTGAGGGGGATGGAAGAATGCTCACCATGCTGTGCCAGAACTGTAGCGCAAAAGAGAAAGCATGGGTTAAGACACAAAAGCGAAGGTGGGGGTGGAGGCATTCAAATGAAAAATTAAAATAAATACTGTCATTTGTAACAGGTGAACGCTAGTAACAGCTGAGCGACAGAAGATAAAGTGCTGCGCTCGTGAATTGGGAGCCGCGCTGAGAGTTAAAGTATAGTTAGTCTTTTAATAAAATGGAGGCAGGAGAGTTGCGCTGTGCAGAACAAACTGCTCGGCTACCACAATAAAAGATATACCATGTGAAATGTAAGCAGGAACAACATGGTAACCTTAACACGTTTACCCTTATTATTTATAAATGACATGAGCATGTAGGGAGGGGGGACCGGAGACTGCCACCGGCTGAGCGTTTCTTTTCACTTACCTGGGAGCAGTGTGGTCCACCGGGTAAGGGGGCGAAAACTGCTCTGAGCTCTCAACGTGCTGTGCCACCGAAGTCTGGCCGGAACATGGCATGCTGAAAGATTAGACGAACGTAAAGCTTGCACCGTACGGTTCGAGTCTGTGCGTCATGATAAAAACTAAAAATGCCACTTCAATAACAAGCTGATTATAGTTGGGCAAGCAGTGCGGTGCAGAACAAAAGAAAGTTGCCACCATGTTATAAGATAAAGCACGCTGTCAATGTAAAACAAGTAAACAAAATAGTTAATGAACAAAGTTGCAGGTCAACAAAAAAAAACCTTGTCCACCGTGCGACGGGCAGAGATGCAGCATGCCGAGGACCAGCTTCAGTTTGACAGCTGAGGACAGTCCGTGGAAGCAGAGACGGATGTTGTCGATGATGGAGGCGGCAAGGAGGGAGGCGATACTCGGCGGCGCCCATAGCTCGTCCACGGATCCCAACTTGTTGTGCAGCCACAACCCAGTGTCGCTCTCCCTCATCGACGCCATCTTGGAACAAGCTCTCGCGCAGACGCTTGTTTACATTGCGCTATCTCCATAATAAAAAAACAAAGTGCCTACACGGAGTAATGAAGGACAGAGTGTCATGCGGCCAGTAAAAGATCCAGTCCTGGTGGGCGGGGCTTAAAGCGGACAAAGCGGCAACAAGGAGGGATTAAAAAGCCTCCTTCACAATAGAAAGGCTGCGTTTAGCATAAGCTATGACGCAAGCCAATGGAAAGAAGGAGCGGGGCTTCAAGTCCCCTTCGGAAACCGTATTGATTCCAAGAGGCCCTCGCATTGTGAGAGCAGTGCATGTGCGCTGCTAACGCCAGGCGAGACCTAACAAGTCTGGAGTTGAGTGCATCTGATCTCATTCTGGGAGGGGGTACTTGCATGTTTTGGTCACGTTCTGGGCTGCAGTATTCTCAGAAACCCTATTACAAAGGATATCAATAATGATAGATACAAGAGGGCCCTTTTATGGCTCGGCCTGGTGGCAGCCAAGCGAGACATTGCTAAAACCTGGAAGGATATCGCAGCTCCCTCACTGGAGGGCTAGAAGAGAGGGCTGGACCACTGTCTCAGCTTGAAACGACACATTTTTATCACTAGTAGGTGTACACAGAAACATAGCTAGATATGGAAGAACTGGGGCCAATATCTGGGGATCCAAGAAGAGCCGTGCCATCAATGGCTTTGGATGGTGGACAATGAATTATGTTCTTTGGAACTCGGGGAGCGCCCTGACCGTGAGGGGTGGGCGAGAGGCTTCTCGGCCTCCGCGAGACACAATATGTGGGGGAGGATGGAATGTATGCTAGATATGCAATAGGCCAAGTACTGCATAAAAGGGAACTCTCAATTGTGAACCTATGGTTTTTGGTTGTCTCTACATAAACTAATAAAGAGTAAAAAAATAAAATAGTCACTGATATTCCTGGGTTTGTCCTTATTACCACTCTATTACATGGGTGTATCTTCAATCCTCCCACCTCCCTGGATAAGAAGTATTGCAGATTTCAACAATTTTCACTCATGATCCTTTATGACTATTGATGAGGATCGGCTGGAAGAGAAACCACTCTCCACTTTGTCACTAATGAAAACTGAACAGGATTCTTAAGCAGACAGTGCATGGTGTAGCTACAACCTGCAGCCCGCAAAAACTACAACCAAAAAGCTATCTTCAAAGATCCCAGACAAAAATCACTGCAAGCAATCCTCCACAATGAAGCGACAAAACTTTCAAAATACCATTAAGATCCCAACATGAGTGCATCTTTCAAACGGGGAGAAACAGGTGATGGAAACAATCAACAGACAACAAAGTCAGGGCCTGATTAATAATATTTCTCTGTGAGTAGTTGTGTCTTAACCCCTTCGCTGCTGCGGACATTCCGCTGCAGCGCTGGGGGGGGCAGGGGGGCAGCGCGGTGGGCCTGTGCTCATGACGGAGCCGCTCCGTCATGAGCCACAGTTGAGCTGTGCTCATGACGGAACGGTTCCGTCATGACTCCGCCCATTTGCGTTGTCGCCCCGCACAGGCGGGGAAACAGCGCCGCGCAGGCGGAGCGGCCGCCAACAGGATTGTCGTGACGGAACCGTTCCGTCATGAGCACACGCCAACCGTGGCTCATGACGGAACGGTTCCGTCATGAGCGGGGAAGGGGTTAAACGTGAATTACTCATGTGTTCCCAGGAGTAAGACATGCTTGCTCACACACAAAAGTTATGTGAATCCATCATTATGAAACACACCCGCAGAATGTGCGTTTCTATCACTACAAACAAGGCACACAGGACCATCACACTGGCTTTGCACTTCCTGTGGAACAAACAAACTCGAGTAAACTCAATGAGCTCTGTGAGTTAAGATGTTTATTTAATCAATGTATCTTCTAATAAGAGCGCGTGGGACAAACTGCCCCAGGCAGCCTCTCGCCTGCCGATCCGCATGCAGGCAAATCATGATGACAAGAATTAATTACACAGACCCACAGTATATCTGTTTAAATGCCCACACACAATCCGGCGTGATTAACGCTTTTTCAAACCAGTACTTACCCCCCCACTTACAGATGCATTCTTCCTGAAAGTGACTAAAACTATATTACACTAAAATATGTGTTCTTCATTTCAACTCAATAATATGTGTGCTGAGGAAATCATTTAAATTAACTTTATAAATGTCATCAACTCCCCAGTCAGCAAAGGTTTTTAAGTCTAATAGCACACACATGCTGCATTGTTTAAGGGAAAAAAGACGCATGTGTCCAGCACCACCTACTGGATGGTTTTCGAACATTCTTTTATTACATAATTTTAACGTGTAAACGAAATGTTTTCATTTGAGATATGCAATAGTACGAACCGTATTAATTACAATATAAGATCATAAAAATTATTCATTTAGTTTATATTGTGAACTAGTGATCATATTATTCAGGAAAATATTTTAATATTCTTGTTTTTCTTAATAATTTCTCCCTATTTCATTTTTCAAAATGTCTATTCATATTTGTTTACTTGGCAAAAAATGCATCTCCTCTGACGGGTTATCAGTACATATTATTGTATAAATAATACTTATGGGTTAGGTGTGCCTTAGTATTTCATAAACGTCTCCCCTGTATTCTTCTATTCAATGACCAAAGTTCTTAACTCGATGTTTTTACTGCAATGTACATTCTTAAAGTATAACACTACACGTCAGCTCATTTTATTTTATATTCTCCTTAAATGTTCCAAGATGTTCCAATTCCCTTTCTGTATTATGTTATGTGAATTTGTAGAGCGCAGCTAATCACCTGTGAGGGTATCCAGGCGTGGAGTAGGGCAGCCCTGGGGGGGGCGAAGGAGATCATGCCTGTTTCCTCTGGAAGAGCCATGTCTTGAGGTTCCTTTGGAAATCCATGAGGGAGGGGGAGGTTCTGAGGTGTTTCTGGAGGTCTTAACAGGTCTTGGCTGCGAGGTATGAGAAGGAGCATCCTCCGCTTCTGGTCTTCTTGATGCGAGGGAGGTGTGCTCTTGCCTGGCACGCAGATCGAAGGTAAAAAATTGATACTTGTATAGCGCACTACTCACCCGCAAGGGTCTCAAGGCGTTTGTACGAATACCGCTGTGGAACCCATCCTGGCTTTCCCTGTGAGGCGTCCACTCCTGGGCACCCCCAAGGTGGAGGCCAGGCATCGTTAGCGTTGTGGGGGCCGTTGTGGAGATTAAGCAAGCTATTGCCCAGAGTTGCAGAGTGGGACTCCATGATTGGAATAGGCACCGAGGCGAGAATTATCAGGTCCGTGGAATTTTTTTGAGCCCAAGACCCGCCGAGGCGGGGAATTGAACCCTGGTCCCGGGCTAGACCTCTGCATCAGGGTCTGCCGCTCTAATCATTGAGCCACACTTCTCCAAGGTGTCTGGTGGGTTGGTAGAAGTTGAGGCGGTGGTTAAGGTAAGCTGGACTGGTTTTGTGGAGTGCTTTGTCGGCATGGGTGAGTAGCTTGAACTTACATCTTTCCTGGACTGGGAGCCAGTGGAGATTGTTGAGGTGTGGAGAGATGTGGTTATTTCGTAGGATGTTCAGGATGACCTTGGCAGCGGTGTTCTGGGTGGTTTGGAGTCGACGTAGGACATGGGCTGGGATTTCGATGTAGAGGGCGTTTCGGCACCCAAGAGAACCAAAATAGTGCCCACCACCAAGGGCCAGGGAGGGAGTGGGCATACGTATGTGCATGGATTTCAGAGAACTTAACTTTAAAATATGGGTGGACCCTTTACCAGAACCTTCTGAAATGTTGAGTCTGATTAGTGAGGACTCACGTTTTAGTGTCATATTTATCTTCAGCATATTACCAAGTTATTGCAATTGGGTTCCGGCTATTCAGCACGCCCAGATTTTCTTGCTTTTTGGATTACCTCGTTTCGGACTTTTTACTATAGGTGAGTCTCAACCCTGTAATCACATGGTAAATGGACTATGCATGTTTACCACCAGCGTCCACCTTTTCAAATAATGCAGCTGCTACGCAGCAAGGATATGGGGCACTTAGCTGGGTACACATAAACATATGTACACACGTGGGCACACACGAGGGCTACACGTGTGAGACTACTGACGTACACAGCCTGGTAACTGCGCACAGGTAGCCTGGTGCAGAGGAACTCTGCAAGATTAGATATTGACCTTGGGTAGGCCATATAATGTCAGGATACACTCAGCGAAAGTCAGTGTGATTTACTGTTTTGTCTACAGTTAAACTTTATTATATACATAGGGAAAAACTGACTTAGAGCGCAGTTTCGCTTCCCTCTGGCCTGCACAGTTTTGGACTGCAAAGTTCAGTGGCATATCAAAATGAGATGGAGTCTGTGCAAGAAAATCAAACCTGCAAGTTCCAGGTCCACTGAACAAAGGAGGAGGGCTGGAGAGTAGAATAGACAGCAGGAGGGCCGGTTTTTAGGGCCCATGGCAGAGGGGCAGGAGTGTGATCTTTATCACACATGTCCCTTTACCAATCATGTCTTTGCCACAAAATTGTGTGGTAAAGGCATGCGTGTTAAAAGCATGTGTGATAAAGACAAGGTTGTGGTTAAGACCGTGTGGTTCAGGCATGCATTGTTGAGGCATGCGTTGTTCCATCACACAACCCTCCTAAAGGCATATATCCTTGTTAAACGGGGAGGCTAAGATCCTCACAAAAGTCTTGGTGTCCCACTTGCAGCATGTATTTTGTTTTTCTCTTAATTTCTTTATTGCGGGTTTAAGGTTCACGGCACATAGTAAAACAATACTATTTTACAAACAGTTCCAAACAAGAAGCCTCACAGTCTCTGTCCAGCAACAATTAGTCCAATTAGGGTTGCCTTTGAAGTGTGGACCGAGCCAGCAATAAGCAGGAACACTGTCATGAACAATCATATGAACTTATAACTGAACAATAGTGGCACCTGGGGCACCTTGGATCCCTCGAGCTATCAATAGTGTGTAGGTGCTTGGGTGAGAGGTATGTCATGTGGACCATATTGTATTGTATCTGCTTAAATCTATTGGACACCGCCACCTTACGTTCACCCTCGTGAATTTTTTCCCACTCCCGTGGTGTGATCTCCTGTGGGCTCACTTCCTGCCATCTACCTTCTATTTTGAGAGGTGCACATTTTCTGTCTTCCCATAACGCCCTGTACAGGTGAGTGACAAGTTTCCGCCCTCCCGCCATGGCTATCATCTTGACCAGAGTATGTGTGTTTTCCGGGGCTTCCGGGAATGTAGGCCATAGATGTCGTGCTGTTGCCGCTATTTTGGCGTATTGCAAGAATTGCCCCGGTCCCAGCTCAAAAGAGTCCACTGCATCTTGGTATGTTATGAACCGTTGGTCAGGGTAGAGGTCTGACAGCATAAGACCCTCCCGCCTTCCATTTGTCAGTAGACATGACCCTGTCAATGTGCGCAAAAGGCGGCATCAGCCAAAAGTCCGCCTCTGGGGCAAACGGTCGCACCTGTATAAGTCGTCGAACCACTCTGGCCCAGATGGCAACCAGCAATCTGCCCAGTGGAGGACATTGGTCCCGTCGCCCTTTTGTATGCCAGAGAAGCGCACCCAGCTGTCGATCCCCATATGTGTTCGCCAGGAGCGATCGTTCCCATGAAGGGTCTGTATCGAGCCAGGCCACTGCGTGCTGTAATTGGGACGCAAAATAATAACGTTCAAGGTCCGGGATTTCTAAACCGCCCCTACCCCAAGTACGTTTCATGACTTCTAGGCTCACCCGACAACGTTTTCCATTCCACAATAGTTGTATAAGCATTGCATCGAGATCCCTGAAGACCTGGTGTGGGAGTTCAAAGAAGGAGCCCTGCATTGTGAAAAGACATCGAGGCAACACCACCATTTTAATCAAGGCGATCTTCCCCATCAGCGAAAGCCTGAGTGTGTTCCAGAAAGCAATACTGCCTCGGAGACCTCTAAGAATCCTCCCCATATTATGTTGGTAAAAAATTTCTCTGTCCCTACTAATCCAGATCCCGAGATAGCGCAACGTATCTGACACCCATGGAAGCCCCAGCTCTGGGAGTTGTACCCCGCTCCTCACAGCCTCCGACCCGACCGGGTATAATTGTGATTTAGTGTTATTGACTAATCGACCCAGAGTCGCCATCAGTATCGGAAGCGAGTGTGTTGGCTCCCGTAGATACACCAGTGCATCATCTGCGTATAGTGATACGATATGTTCCATGGCCCCAATTTGAATACCCTGCCCCTGAAGGACCCTACGGAGATGGCATGCTAATGGCTCCATTGCCAGGGCGAATAGCAAGGGGGAGAGCGGACACCCCTGTCGCGTCCCCCTGGCTAGTGTTATCGCATCTGAGACATATCGTCCCGTACGGACCCTCGCCACCGGCTGAGTATAAAGAAGTCTCACCCAATTCACAAACCCCTCTCCGATCCCCATTTTTAGGAGCACCTGCCACAGATAGTCCCACCTGAGCGAGTCGAACGCCTGTTCGATATCTAGGAATACCAGGGTGTTCCGTTCGGCCCTGCCCTCTAGTGATTGCATGACATGGGCGAAACGGTGGATATTCCGCAGCGCGTTCCTTCCTGGAATAAAACCGGACTGGTCGTCGTGTACCAATCGCCTGAGATACGGAAATAATCTATTGGCCAATACCTGACTAATGATCTTAAGGTCTACGTTGAGCATTGAGATTGGCCTATAAGAGGCGGGGAGTAAGGAGTCCTTCCCTGGCTTGGGGATCATCACAATCAGCGCCTCACGCATGGAGGCAGGCAATATGCCAGTCTCACCGGCCTCCAAAACAATGTCCAGGAGCCTAGGGACCAGGACTCCCCCAAACTCTTTATATAGCTCCGCGGCCATGCCATCCACTCCGGGGGATTTAGCTGTCTTCAAATGGGCGATCGCGGCTCTCACCTCCTCCTCTCTGAAGGGTGCCCCCAGGGATTCCTGACTGTCTGGGTCAAGGCAAGGTAGATTAATCTCAGCAAGGTAGGCTTCCAAAGCCTAAGGGGCGACCTTGGGTATAAACCATTCTGCCCTGACCGGCTTTAAGGGCCAGTATCGGGAGAGGCTGAGTCTCTTCCCTGATCAAGCGCGTCAATAGGCACCCGGCTTTATTACCCTCAGTGTACCATCGACGCCTACTCGTGGTCCTATTGTACTTGCCCAGTGACTCCCATAGATCCCCTATCTTTTGTCGCTGCTCTGTCCATTTGACCGGCCCCTCTGGGTCTGTGTGAAGTTCTACCTCTAGGGTCTGTAAGTGTTTCTCCTGTTGATTTAGGTCCTGCTCTAACACTCTCCTCACCCCCACCTCCGTGGACATACATATCCCCCTGAACACCACTTTCATCGCATCCCATTCGAACGCCCTCGAGCTAGCCGTGTTCCAATTCACCTTGAAATAGCCTTCCAACCCTGTCGCGATCGCCTCCTTGTAGACCAAGGCCTCAGTATTCAATCTCCATAACGGTATTTTGGAACGCGGGCGGCCCAAAGTGTAGGCCACCAGCAGGGGGGAGTGATCAGACAGATATCGGGCCAGGTACTGTGTCTCGAGAATCCGACCAGCAGCTGTTTCCTGAATAAAACAATAGTCTAGCCTGCTATGCGTATTAGCTGCCGGAGTATAACAGGAGTATACCCGACTATCGGGGTTACGGTGCCGCCATATATTTAGTAGGTGATAATTGTTCATCATCTGGCGTATGGATTCCCGTGTCTTGGGTTTAGCATCTACCTTTGGGGGGTGCCTATCCCAATCCCCATCCAAAGCACAATTAAAGTCTCCTGCTATAATGAGTTCCATGTCAGGTGGCAGGTCTAGTTTCCCCAGGACCTTAGCCAAAAAGTCCCCATCGTCGGTGTTTGGAGCGTAAACGTTCACTAAACACATGTGTCTCCCATCCAGTGTCCCTTCCACCACCACGTATCTCCCATCGGCGTCATGACTACATTGTAAAACCTTAAAGGAGACCCCAGGCGCCACCCATATAAGTGCCCCCCTGGCAAACCCCGAGTAGGAGGTCGCGAAAAACTGGCCCCTCCACCGCCGTTGGACATACTTTAGGCAATCCCCCAGAGGTGCGTCGCTTGTAGAAAGGCCACACTTATCTTATATCGCCTAAGGTATGTTGCTATCCGAATCCATTTGACCCTATTGTTGAGCCCCTTAACATTCCACGTTACAAGTTTATAGGTCTGCTGATCGCCTGCCACCTTTTTCGTGTAGTCCGGGTAGATATGGATCTCTTGGTTCTCAAACCAGGGGGGACCATTCTTGCGGATGAACTGTAGGATCGCGTCCCGGTCCCTAAAATTGAACAAACGAGCGATCAGGGTTCTAGGTGGGGACCCCGGTTTC
Organism: Triturus cristatus; assembly: GCF_964204655.1. NCBI lineage: Eukaryota > Metazoa > Chordata > Amphibia > Caudata > Salamandridae > Triturus > Triturus cristatus. The sequence continues at coordinate 748,979,181 of NC_140592.1, forward strand.
GGGGGGGGCCAAGGGAGTGGTGGGCTCTTTCCACCGCAAACATCTTGGATAGTCGAAGACCCGGGAGGGCGGATCCGATCCACTCCTCTAGAAATAGGTCCGCTGCCGGCCCCTCCGCCTTTTCCGGAAAGCCCAAAAAACGGAGGTTGTTTCTCCTCGAGCGCCCCTCCGCGTCTTCCGCCCTGTCTTCAAGATGAGAGGTATGCTCCTTCAATGCAGACACCGTCGCTTGCAAGTGTCAGACCTCCGCTTGCAGGGAGGTCAAGTCCCCCTCCGTAGTAGTGACCCGATCCGCCACCTTCCGTAGGTCCAAGCGCAGGTGATTGATGTCCATGGCCATACCATCCATCTTGGACTCCAACGACGCCCGTGAGTCTCTAATGGCCTCCAGGATATCTGCCTTATCTTGCGCCGCCGATCCCTGCGGCGGCCCCTGCTCAGGGTTCGGTCTGGTGCGTTCCGCCGACATTGGGACCGGTACTGTATATATTGCATGATTTTGTTCGCTTGTGCTCCTCTAAGGGGTCTATCTTTCCCCATTTCCAGTGCGGGCTGGTCAAGAGCGTCCTCGGGGCCCTCCACTCCGTAACCCCAGGCCCAGAAAAGTCGTCACGGGGCACCTCGGGCCCAGGAGGCGTGTGTACGAGTCCCTCACTGCACCCTAGTCCATCAATCGGCTGTGTTGTATCTGGGTGTGGCTTCGCATCCGTATGTCTAGCGGAAACTTGGTAAGGGTATCCCAGCGGCCTCTCGCTCCCCAGGCCAACGAAGCAAGACCAGCCCAGGGCACAGTCTGGTCTGAAGGATATCCACCCTGCCACCATGCGTTTCCCCAAGTCCGGGTCAATATGTCACTTCAAAATAAATGAATCGCCCCTCAGCCGCCTCTCTCTGCACACGAGTCTTGCCAATGGCCACCTCCGGCCTGATCTCCACTACGGGCCACTTGTATTTGTACCTGTCCAGCTCCCCTGGCTCACGGCTGGGCGGCCCCTTCACCAACCCGGGGAGCGAGTGCCCCGGCCACCGGCGACCGCCGCAATCTCTACGGCCCTGGCCTCCTTGAGAGCCCCAGCCTTGCAGTCCAGTCCAGCCGTCCGCCAGTCGACGCGGACACCGCCGCCCCGCCACCGTCAGCGGTGATTCCCAGGCGTGTGCGGCAGGATAGCAAGGGGGCCAGTCGCGGCTTGTATACAGCACCGGGCTCGCGTAGAGCGTGCACCCGGGTCTCCGAGCACGGAGCGGGTGGGCGATCCACAACAGCCCCTCACCTCCGGTCTCGACCTCCGCAGGGCCTCCACTTGGTGCGGCGAGGGCAGCGGCTCCGGCCGGGTCCCGACACAGGTCTTCGCCCCGGGGCCAGTCAGGATCGGCTTACAGAGCCGCCCCGGATCCCCCGGCAAAGACCAGCGCCGCCATCTTGCGCACCGGTGAGCCGCCGCATCTCAGGGTGTCGAGCGGCACTTTTCCCCTTCAGCGTGCTGTCGTCTCACCTCCAGACAGGGACCCTCGAGGCCAGGGGGAGCTCCGATGCCAGTTTCCACTAAGAGAGTCACGAATCCGCCAGGATTTTTGCAGGATTTCGACATACGGGGCAGGAGCTATGCAGAGATGCGACTAGCCGGCCATGCTGTCAGGCCACGCCCCCCCACTTGCAGCATGTTATACCAACTCTGATCAACCTGGACCAGTCGTGCTTCATGCTTTGTAGAAGTACAAGACTCAATTTGCAGGGAATGTACGGATATATAGAGTACAGTAGAGAAATACAGGAGCCCACACTAGTGCTATCCCTGGAAGCAACTATGGCTTTTGATACGCTAGAATGGCCCTACATGTTAGAGGATTTAAATAAACTGGGATTCGGACCTCATTTCAGACAACTGGTTGAACTTCTGTACAGCGAAACGCTGGCAAGAGTGAGGGTTAATAGGTGCTGTCCCGTCCATTCAAGCTAGACAAGCTAAACAAGACAGGGCTGTCCCTTGTCGCCAATAATATTCACACTGGCCCAAAAGCCACAACCTCATGGATCAGGGAAGACCCCCTGATAACAGGACTATCGTGGGAGGAAACATGGGGGGAAAAGAATCTCACTATATGCAGACGATATCCTGTTGTACATGGCACAGCCCAAACTAACACTAGATAGGATACTGCATATCTTTGGAAACTTTTGGAAGTATTCTGGCTATAGAATAAACAGGGGAAAATCCCATGTATACCCACTGAGTGGAACACATATCCACGTACCAAGAGAATGCCCGATAGAGGTCACACGCCAGGGATTCCAGTACCTTGGCATTTATATGACCAGAGACAGGAGCACTGTCTTGGAATGCAATCTATACCCAATGCTGGGAGGAAACTGCCACTGTCGCTCCTCTGCAGGGTTGCTATGTTTAACAGGATTATCTATTGAAATGTTTATATGCACTCCAGAATTCCCCATATGAAATATCACTCAGCTTCTTTCAGAAGCTGGAGTGGGTAGTTCGACTAGCTCCAATGAGATAGTGACCTCCTGTCTGAGATAGGCACACTTGGCAGATTCCAGTGCTGGGACCTAATTGGCATAGGCAAACTATGGAATCTCTGGGTGGGAGACGACTTTATCCAATTTAGAGATCTTCAGAATGAAAACGACATGCAGCAATCCAAGGTCTCTCAGTTTCTCCAGCTCCGACATGCAGTGGCGGTTCATGTTAAAAAAAAGGTATGGAGATCCCAGATCCATCCCTATTAGAAGATAAGAGTGCTTGGTGGCCCTCTGAGGAAAAAAACGTCTTGATGATCTATAAGAAAATCCCAAACAACTCCCTAGAAATAATCCAAAAATTAATAGAAAGCTGGGAGGAGACTTGGGCTCCAAGGACGAGGAAGAGTGGGAACAGACATTAAGAGCCCGCTCGAAGTAGCGATAAGATCGTGATTTCGATTGGTTCAGCTGCGTATTCCCCAAAGATCATACTATTCCAGGGTAGTCCAGACGAAAATGGGCAAATCCAACTCAGACTGCTGTCTCAGAGGCTGCACCCAGGTAGGATCCTTCATTCATACTCTGTGGACTTGCCCCACTGTGCAGGGCTATTGGGAGGAAATAGGAGACTGCATGGCAGAACTGGGTGGGAATCCGTTTAGACAGCTCAGGGAAACAGATGTTACTGAACATATGAAGGGAAGAAAGAGTCCCAAAATACACAAAAAATATGGTTGACCATGGATGGGGAGAGGCAAAGAGAAACATTGCTAGGCTGTGGGGGGTGAGAGAAACGACTGCGGCAGTGACATGGAAGAGAAAGATAGATAGGTGAATGCTGGTGAAGCTGCAAATCTGCAAGGACGGCCCATAAAAATGAACAAATATTGGGGAGGCATGGCAGACATAAACGGGACCTCAAGGGTACTGTGGTATCCTTGATGTTTTCATATCTTTGTTAATAGCTTACAGGTATCCATTGACTTGGTTATGGAATGTTATGTAGGAGTAGAATGTAATGACATCTGTGTAGAATGTAATGACATCTGCTTGTTGATGTCAGTGTTGGTGTCAGTTGAAGACTACTGTTCTGTGGATGGGACCTTGGATGATGTATGTCCTGAATAAAGAAGATTGAAGACATATGAGAGTCAGCATAGTCTTCACACTGGCGACGATTGATGGGATCTTTTGCTCCTGCTCATACATCAACAGACTTATTATTTTTTTTTTACTTTAACCAAGGTCTCAACACGACGTTTCTCACTGCTCCGACCCGGCAAGGTATTTAATTTTGATCTCTGAGACTTTCATCTGAAGCGCTGCGCTGTTTCAAGCCTAACTCTTCTTGTTCTAATTTCGGCGATTTACTTCTGTGTTAAAATTCAAACTCTGAACCTTATTTTACGCTCTGCTTTACAAGCTCGTCATCCACTGACGATTAATCCTACTGCGAGTGCAAGGCTGTTACTGCGAGTGCAAGGCTAATTGAAGTACACGTATTTCGGCTAAATCTATTGAACTCGTAAACTTACTTCTAGGCCTGCCAGCTCGCGCTTTTCTCAGGCGTTGGTGTTTGAGCTCGAGGATCGTCCTTCGATCGAATGATGCCATTTCTTTGCTTGCGCTGACGTCAGCCTTTGTTAAGCAGAGGTTAATGGAACACTGAAGACGGACTCTATTTCCGTATTTCTGGGCTTCTGTCACGTCGTTCTTTGTCGCTTAGTTACGGCTTTCGGCAGCGTTACATCGCAACAAACAACAAGCTTTGTTTACACGTTGCCTAGCAACTCTCGTGTAAAACAAGCTCTGCTTTCAAATTACTGCGACTCTCTCTGTGTTCGAGAGGCTTCCTGTGGCATGATATAAACAATTCCTAAAGTGAAGATGTCATTCTACAGACTGAACTTAATCGGAAGTTCTTGTTCAAGCTACTTTGTGCACGCAATTTGATATCTTCCCTCTGATGTGCACAGATTAATTTTTCAATCACGCTGATGTGCACAGCTCATAGAATAACTTGTTCAAATACTTGGAGAAGTGGATAACTTTACTATAATCGCTGCAGTGTGTATATTCTATTCTCAACAAGTGTTATTCACAAGTTTATTTACTTATTGATTTATTTATTTATTTATTTATTCTAAAATGCAGAATGTAACTTCCGCTCCATTTTTTCTTTCTGACCCTGGCGATCCACCTATTCGCTGGTCTAAGTGGAAAAAAGTGTTTTTAAATTATGCAAGAGTGTGTGGTGTTTCACTCAGTGCTGAGAGGAAGTCTGCACTCTTGTTACACTGTCTTGGCTCAGAGGGTCAAGATGTTTTTGAACATCTACCTGACTTGAACGAAGAAGAGTCTACAAATTTAAATGAGTTTGAGATAAACATAAAAAAACTTGATAAACATTATCTTCCAAAGATAAGCACAATTTTAGAACGCTATCAATTTGGAAAACGAACGCAAAAAGAAGAGGAATCGGTGGAAACTTATGTAACTGCTCTTCGGAAGTTGGGAGCAACTTGCAAGTTTGAAGATTCTCTGGAGGAGCGAATACGTGATCAGTTCATGCTTGGCTGCAACATAGAGAAAATAAAAGATGAGCTTTGGCAAAAAGATGATCCTGACCTTGATGAGGTCATAGCCATAGCAAAAAGAATAGAGCATTCCCTTGTTTGTGTTGAGACAATTAAAAAAAAAGAAAAGAGTGTTCCCGAAGAGAAAGTGCTTCATGTCAGTAAAAAACAGTCTCAATTCAAACCTTTACCCAAGTCTTCTAGCTCTCAACGTGCTTCCTCCTCTTCTCAAGGTTTTTCTAAAGTTAAAGTTGAGAGTAAGCTCAGGTGTTACAGGTGTAATGCTCTTGATCATCTAGCTAATGACAAATCATGTCCTGCGATTAAGTTTAAATGTCTTAGTTGTGGGAAGGTGGGTCATTTTACCAGAGCTTGCAATGCACAGAAACTGAACAAGGGTAAGCGTGTTAAAGAGATAATGGTAGAAGAGGAAAGTAACTCGGACTATGATGATGTTGACTGTGGGGAAGTTTATCTACCTAATGGTGATAAAAAATGTAAGGGTCCTCTAGACGATGTAAATGTGAACAGTTCTTGTATCAAAATGCTTTTTGATTCTGGGGCTAAGATATCATTAATACCAAAAGTGTTTTTTGATAAGGAATTGCATGGTAAGGTCAAGGTATTTAAGCCTGACATCAAACCTCTTGCATATGGTGGACAGCCTATAAAACTGTTTGGGTACTTCTTAGGTGACATCGAATATAAAGGAAGGTTAACTGCAGGTAAGATTTACATCTCCTGCAGAGGCGACAGCATAATAAGTTGGTTTCATCAAGCAGATTTAGGAGTGTCATTAGCTCCTGGTTGTGACCCATGTATAGTTCTAAGAGATTTGGGTACTACTTCTAGAGTTAGTTCTCACGGCCCTGGTACTTTGAACTCCGTGTCTCTTAAAGATAAACCAGGTAATGCATGGCAGCTCCAATTTATAAATGTGTTTAGTGATAAACTAGGTTGTCTCTCTGGATTCACTCACAGCATAACTCTAAAAGCAGAGGCAAATCCTGTTACGTGTAAAGTACGTAATGTTCCTTTGGCCATGCTAGAACCAATGCGTCTAGAATTAGAGAAATTAAGAAAGGAAGGTATCATTGTGGAGACTGAGGCATGTGAGTGGTTGGCCCCGGTAGTTTTGGCACGCAAGGCTTCCGGAGAGGTTCGTTTATGTGTGGACTTGCGCGCTCTCAATCGTGAGGTTGTACCTGATAAATATCCGTTACCCAACATTACAACCATGTTGACACAGCTTGGAGATGCTTGTGTTTTCTCGTCTTTGGATTTAAGGGCTGCATATCACCAGGTCAAAATTGATGAGAAATCCATGAGTCTTACTTCTTTCATAACCCCTTTTGGAACTTACAAATTTACTCGGCTGCCTTTTGGTTTGATTTCCGCAGCGTCTGTGTTTCAGAGGGTCATGGAGGATGTACTTGATGGGATTCATGGGGTAAAAATATACCAGGACGATGTGCTGGTTTATGGTTCGTCCCAAGAGGAACATGACCAACGGTTGAAAGCTGTTTTGCAACGATTTGCAGAGAGGGGTTTGACCTTAAGAGAAAATAAATGCAAGTTTAATCTTAAAGAAATTGATTATTTAGGTCACTGTCTAACGTCCACTGGGGTCAAACCCAAGGTGAGTCTGGTTAAAACTATAAGTGAACTACCGGTTCCAGAGTCCAGAGATGAGCTGGTTACTTTTCTAGGTATGGCGGAGTATTATAATAAATTTGTACCGCAGTTTGCTTCCCGTACACCTAATTTGAGATCTCTTTTAAAAAAAGGGGTCAAATTTATCTGGTCCTCCAAATGTCAATTGGAATTTGATGATGTTAAGGTGGCTCTTAATTCTGCTCCCTCTCTACAGAGTTTTGACATCACTTCAGACTCTATACTTGTTACGGATGCAAGCTCACGTGGTTTGGGTGCAGTTCTCAAGCAAGTCAGGAATGGGAAAGAGGTCACCATTCTTTTTCTCTCAAGAGCTTTGGTAGGTCCGGAGCTTCTTTATTCTGTAATTGAGAAGGAGGCACTGTGCATTTTTTGGGCAATCAAGAAGCTTAAAAAATTTCTTTGGGGTAATGCTTTTACTGTTCATTCGGATCACAAGCCGTTAAAGGATGTGTTTTGCAAGAAAAGTCTTGATGCAATCTCTTCACGGATTTGCAAGTGGGTAATTGCGCTACAAGACTTTGATTTTGTGGTCAAATATATACCAGGGGTTGACAATAAGGTTGCGGACTGTCTGTCCCGGCTAATTCCAACGCAAAATGAAGATAGTGCTGAGGATGTTGAGGACTCTTGGGAGGTTGACCAATTTAAGGTGTGTGAAGTTGTTGAGGGTGTTGTCACTGAAAGAGATTGGAGGGATGCCATGTCTGCGGATGTAGATTTGATAGAAATTTGTGGTTTAATTGCGGATGGTTGGCCTTTATTGAGAAATTTGAGTGAAAATGCTCGTAGGTATTGGAACGTGAGGAATGAACTGTCTGTGAGTAAAGGTCTGTTGTGGAGAGGGACAAGATTAATTCCTCCGTCTGTGATTAGGGGGAAAATCATTCATCTTGCACATCAAGGTCATCAGGGCATTTCAAAGACAAAAGAAAGAGTGCGTCTACATTTCTGGTGGCCTGGTGTAGATTTAAGTGTGGAACGTCTGATAAGAGATTGCACTGAGTGTAACATATCTGATAAGGTATGCAAAACCAGGGTACAACCTATGGTTATTCGTGAAGCACCTATTCGATGCTGGCAAGATGTAGCATTGGATATTCTAGGGCCTGTGCACAATAAGAGTGGCCAGTTTTTTGTTCTAGTTCTGATGGACATGTTCTCTAGATGGCCAGAAATAAAAGTTACACAGAGTATACAGACTAGTAATGTAACTAAGTTCTTGGAGGAGGTTTTTGGAAGAGAAGGGTTTCCTGAATCTTTGTTAACTGACAATGGGGTTCAGTTTGTCTCAAGTGATATGGAAGAGTTTTTAGCAAAAAAGGGCATTAAACACAAACGTTGCTCTCTCTATCATCCTGAATGTAATGGGATGGTGGAGAGATTCAACCGAGTATTGAAGGAGTCCATCCAGTTAGCCAAGGCGCAAGGGAAAGACTGGGTAGCTGGGATTCATGAGAGAGTCAAGGTTTACAGGATCACACCTCACTCCACTACCGGTGCTATTCCCTTTGAACTTTTTAGAGGTCGTACTCCTAATAGTGTACTGTTCCAGTCCTGGATGAGGGAGAAAGGGGCTGAGACGGAAAATTTAAGTAATGCTCAGATGCTAGCAAGACAAAGTGCCAAGTCCTTGCAAAGGAAAAGTAAGTTTGATGTTAGACATGCGGTAGCTCGCACCTGTGTAAATGTTGGTGATCGTGTTAGAGTGCGACTTCCTCATAAATTGGGTGCCTCAAAGTTCTCCTCTCCTTTTAAGGTTGTTAAACTTTTTAACAATGCGGTTAAACTTCATGATGGACGCATTTGGAACTTAAATAGGATATCACTGATCCCTAATAATCTACCTGAGTGTGAGGACAAACTTTCCAGGCTGGTGCCTAGGTCCATACGAAGGGATGATAGTGCTTCATTGCGTAAGAGCTCACGTGCTGTTAGAGTTCCTGCTGCTCTTCATGATTTTGTGTTAAATTGATCGGAACATTAAGAGTAGGTTTTCATGTGCTCTCAAAGTTCCTGCTTTTCTCAATGATTTAGTGTTATTTTGAAACAATGTACATCCTTGTATTTGTCTTTTCTTTTTGTTGATTCGGGGGGAGGTGTGTGGTATCCTTGATGTTTTCATATCTTTGTTAATAGCTTACAGGTATCCATTGACTTGGTTATGGAATGTTATGTAGGAGTAGAATGTAATGACATCTGTGTAGAATGTAATGACATCTGCTTGTTGATGTCAGTGTTGGTGTCAGTTGAAGACTACTGTTCTGTGGATGGGACCTTGGATGATGTATGTCCTGAATAAAGAAGATTGAAGACATATGAGAGTCAGCATAGTCTTCACACTGGCGACGATTGATGGGATCTTTTGCTCCTGCTCATACATCAACAGACTTATTATTTTTTTTTTACTTTAACCAAGGTCTCAACACGACGTTTCTCACTGCTCCGACCCGGCAAGGTATTTAATTTTGATCTCTGAGACTTTCATCTGAAGCGCTGCGCTGTTTCAAGCCTAACTCTTCTTGTTCTAATTTCGGCGATTTACTTCTGTGTTAAAATTCAAACTCTGAACCTTATTTTACGCTCTGCTTTACAAGCTCGTCATCCACTGACGATTAATCCTACTGCGAGTGCAAGGCTGTTACTGCGAGTGCAAGGCTAATTGAAGTACACGTATTTCGGCTAAATCTATTGAACTCGTAAACTTACTTCTAGGCCTGCCAGCTCGCGCTTTTCTCAGGCGTTGGTGTTTGAGCTCGAGGATCGTCCTTCGATCGAATGATGCCATTTCTTTGCTTGCGCTGACGTCAGCCTTTGTTAAGCAGAGGTTAATGGAACACTGAAGACGGACTCTATTTCCGTATTTCTGGGCTTCTGTCACGTCGTTCTTTGTCGCTTAGTTACGGCTTTCGGCAGCGTTACATCGCAACAAACAACAAGCTTTGTTTACACGTTGCCTAGCAACTCTCGTGTAAAACAAGCTCTGCTTTCAAATTACTGCGACTCTCTCTGTGTTCGAGAGGCTTCCTGTGGCATGATATAAACAATTCCTAAAGTGAAGATGTCATTCTACAGACTGAACTTAATCGGAAGTTCTTGTTCAAGCTACTTTGTGCACGCAATTTGATATCTTCCCTCTGATGTGCACAGATTAATTTTTCAATCACGCTGATGTGCACAGCTCATAGAATAGCTTGTTCAAATACTTGGAGAAGTGGATAACTTTACTATAATCGCTGCAGTGTGTATATTCTATTCTCAACAAGTGTTATTCACAAGTTTATTTACTTATTGATTTATTTATTTATTTATTTATTCTAAAATGCAGAATGTAACTTCCGCTCCATTTTTTCTTTCTGACCCTGGCGATCCACCTATTCGCTGGTCTAAGTGGAAAAAAGTGTTTTTAAATTATGCAAGAGTGTGTGGTGTTTCACTCAGTGCTGAGAGGAAGTCTGCACTCTTGTTACACTGTCTTGGCTCAGAGGGTCAAGATGTTTTTGAACATCTACCTGACTTGAACGAAGAAGAGTCTACAAATTTAAATGAGTTTGAGATAAACATAAAAAAACTTGATAAACATTATCTTCCAAAGATAAGCACAATTTTAGAACGCTATCAATTTGGAAAACGAACGCAAAAAGAAGAGGAATCGGTGGAAACTTATGTAACTGCTCTTCGGAAGTTGGGAGCAACTTGCAAGTTTGAAGATTCTCTGGAGGAGCGAATACGTGATCAGTTCATGCTTGGCTGCAACATAGAGAAAATAAAAGATGAGCTTTGGCAAAAAGATGATCCTGACCTTGATGAGGTCATAGCCATAGCAAAAAGAATAGAGCATTCCCTTGTTTGTGTTGAGACAATTAAAAAAAAAGAAAAGAGTGTTCCCGAAGAGAAAGTGCTTCATGTCAGTAAAAAACAGTCTCAATTCAAACCTTTACCCAAGTCTTCTAGCTCTCAACGTGCTTCCTCCTCTTCTCAAGGTTTTTCTAAAGTTAAAGTTGAGAGTAAGCTCAGGTGTTACAGGTGTAATGCTCTTGATCATCTAGCTAATGACAAATCATGTCCTGCGATTAAGTTTAAATGTCTTAGTTGTGGGAAGGTGGGTCATTTTACCAGAGCTTGCAATGCACAGAAACTGAACAAGGGTAAGCGTGTTAAAGAGATAATGGTAGAAGAGGAAAGTAACTCGGACTATGATGATGTTGACTGTGGGGAAGTTTATCTACCTAATGGTGATAAAAAATGTAAGGGTCCTCTAGACGATGTAAATGTGAACAGTTCTTGTATCAAAATGCTTTTTGATTCTGGGGCTAAGATATCATTAATACCAAAAGTGTTTTTTGATAAGGAATTGCATGGTAAGGTCAAGGTATTTAAGCCTGACATCAAACCTCTTGCATATGGTGGACAGCCTATAAAACTGTTTGGGTACTTCTTAGGTGACATCGAATATAAAGGAAGGTTAACTGCAGGTAAGATTTACATCTCCTGCAGAGGCGACAGCATAATAAGTTGGTTTCATCAAGCAGATTTAGGAGTGTCATTAGCTCCTGGTTGTGACCCATGTATAGTTCTAAGAGATTTGGGTACTACTTCTAGAGTTAGTTCTCACGGCCCTGGTACTTTGAACTCCGTGTCTCTTAAAGATAAACCAGGTAATGCATGGCAGCTCCAATTTATAAATGTGTTTAGTGATAAACTAGGTTGTCTCTCTGGATTCACTCACAGCATAACTCTAAAAGCAGAGGCAAATCCTGTTACGTGTAAAGTACGTAATGTTCCTTTGGCCATGCTAGAACCAATGCGTCTAGAATTAGAGAAATTAAGAAAGGAAGGTATCATTGTGGAGACTGAGGCATGTGAGTGGTTGGCCCCGGTAGTTTTGGCACGCAAGGCTTCCGGAGAGGTTCGTTTATGTGTGGACTTGCGCGCTCTCAATCGTGAGGTTGTACCTGATAAATATCCGTTACCCAACATTACAACCATGTTGACACAGCTTGGAGATGCTTGTGTTTTCTCGTCTTTGGATTTAAGGGCTGCATATCACCAGGTCAAAATTGATGAGAAATCCATGAGTCTTACTTCTTTCATAACCCCTTTTGGAACTTACAAATTTACTCGGCTGCCTTTTGGTTTGATTTCCGCAGCGTCTGTGTTTCAGAGGGTCATGGAGGATGTACTTGATGGGATTCATGGGGTAAAAATATACCAGGACGATGTGCTGGTTTATGGTTCGTCCCAAGAGGAACATGACCAACGGTTGAAAGCTGTTTTGCAACGATTTGCAGAGAGGGGTTTGACCTTAAGAGAAAATAAATGCAAGTTTAATCTTAAAGAAATTGATTATTTAGGTCACTGTCTAACGTCCACTGGGGTCAAACCCAAGGTGAGTCTGGTTAAAACTATAAGTGAACTACCGGTTCCAGAGTCCAGAGATGAGCTGGTTACTTTTCTAGGTATGGCGGAGTATTATAATAAATTTGTACCGCAGTTTGCTTCCCGTACACCTAATTTGAGATCTCTTTTAAAAAAAGGGGTCAAATTTATCTGGTCCTCCAAATGTCAATTGGAATTTGATGATGTTAAGGTGGCTCTTAATTCTGCTCCCTCTCTACAGAGTTTTGACATCACTTCAGACTCTATACTTGTTACGGATGCAAGCTCACGTGGTTTGGGTGCAGTTCTCAAGCAAGTCAGGAATGGGAAAGAGGTCACCATTCTTTTTCTCTCAAGAGCTTTGGTAGGTCCGGAGCTTCTTTATTCTGTAATTGAGAAGGAGGCACTGTGCATTTTTTGGGCAATCAAGAAGCTTAAAAAATTTCTTTGGGGTAATGCTTTTACTGTTCATTCGGATCACAAGCCGTTAAAGGATGTGTTTTGCAAGAAAAGTCTTGATGCAATCTCTTCACGGATTTGCAAGTGGGTAATTGCGCTACAAGACTTTGATTTTGTGGTCAAATATATACCAGGGGTTGACAATAAGGTTGCGGACTGTCTGTCCCGGCTAATTCCAACGCAAAATGAAGATAGTGCTGAGGATGTTGAGGACTCTTGGGAGGTTGACCAATTTAAGGTGTGTGAAGTTGTTGAGGGTGTTGTCACTGAAAGAGATTGGAGGGATGCCATGTCTGCGGATGTAGATTTGATAGAAATTTGTGGTTTAATTGCGGATGGTTGGCCTTTATTGAGAAATTTGAGTGAAAATGCTCGTAGGTATTGGAACGTGAGGAATGAACTGTCTGTGAGTAAAGGTCTGTTGTGGAGAGGGACAAGATTAATTCCTCCGTCTGTGATTAGGGGGAAAATCATTCATCTTGCACATCAAGGTCATCAGGGCATTTCAAAGACAAAAGAAAGAGTGCGTCTACATTTCTGGTGGCCTGGTGTAGATTTAAGTGTGGAACGTCTGATAAGAGATTGCACTGAGTGTAACATATCTGATAAGGTATGCAAAACCAGGGTACAACCTATGGTTATTCGTGAAGCACCTATTCGATGCTGGCAAGATGTAGCATTGGATATTCTAGGGCCTGTGCACAATAAGAGTGGCCAGTTTTTTGTTCTAGTTCTGATGGACATGTTCTCTAGATGGCCAGAAATAAAAGTTACACAGAGTATACAGACTAGTAATGTAACTAAGTTCTTGGAGGAGGTTTTTGGAAGAGAAGGGTTTCCTGAATCTTTGTTAACTGACAATGGGGTTCAGTTTGTCTCAAGTGATATGGAAGAGTTTTTAGCAAAAAAGGGCATTAAACACAAACGTTGCTCTCTCTATCATCCTGAATGTAATGGGATGGTGGAGAGATTCAACCGAGTATTGAAGGAGTCCATCCAGTTAGCCAAGGCGCAAGGGAAAGACTGGGTAGCTGGGATTCATGAGAGAGTCAAGGTTTACAGGATCACACCTCACTCCACTACCGGTGCTATTCCCTTTGAACTTTTTAGAGGTCGTACTCCTAATAGTGTACTGTTCCAGTCCTGGATGAGGGAGAAAGGGGCTGAGACGGAAAATTTAAGTAATGCTCAGATGCTAGCAAGACAAAGTGCCAAGTCCTTGCAAAGGAAAAGTAAGTTTGATGTTAGACATGCGGTAGCTCGCACCTGTGTAAATGTTGGTGATCGTGTTAGAGTGCGACTTCCTCATAAATTGGGTGCCTCAAAGTTCTCCTCTCCTTTTAAGGTTGTTAAACTTTTTAACAATGCGGTTAAACTTCATGATGGACGCATTTGGAACTTAAATAGGATATCACTGATCCCTAATAATCTACCTGAGTGTGAGGACAAACTTTCCAGGCTGGTGCCTAGGTCCATACGAAGGGATGATAGTGCTTCATTGCGTAAGAGCTCACGTGCTGTTAGAGTTCCTGCTGCTCTTCATGATTTTGTGTTAAATTGATCGGAACATTAAGAGTAGGTTTTCATGTGCTCTCAAAGTTCCTGCTTTTCTCAATGATTTAGTGTTATTTTGAAACAATGTACATCCTTGTATTTGTCTTTTCTTTTTGTTGATTCGGGGGGAGGTGTGTGGTATCCTTGATGTTTTCATATCTTTGTTAATAGCTTACAGGTATCCATTGACTTGGTTATGGAATGTTATGTAGGAGTAGAATGTAATGACATCTGTGTAGAATGTAATGACATCTGCTTGTTGATGTCAGTGTTGGTGTCAGTTGAAGACTACTGTTCTGTGGATGGGACCTTGGATGATGTATGTCCTGAATAAAGAAGATTGAAGACATATGAGAGTCAGCATCTTCTTCACAGGTACCCACAGTTCTAAGTAAGAGATGCAGGAGGAAAGGGGGATAGGAGCGATGGTGACCCTGTTGGGAAAGAACTCAATCAATGTGAAATGATGCTCTGTACTATCATTGAACATTGTGGATTATTGTTGAGAGGTGTTCCCGTTTGAGACAGAGTTATTTGGTGATTGGTTATAAAATAGTAAAATAAGGAGGCAGGAGATGGAATCAAGACTATACAGCCTTGGTATTAAGCATACTTACATTTAATAGGGTCAGCCCTGGGCGTTTAAGCTAAAACGTGCGCCCGGCACTGATTCTGAAAACAAATTGAACATTGTATGGGAGTGACACTGAGCAGCATGACATCACACGGGTTTACAACATAGATAGGCTAAGAAATGCCGAGTCTAATGTGAAGAAAGTTAAATGTAAGCTACGTGTTAAGTCAGTAGCTTACCTAGAACATGTGCTTTCCAAAGATGGGGTGACTTAATGGAAGTGATAACAAGAGGACCCTTCCCAGGAACTTACATCCTTCTTGAGCTTATTTGAATAATATTTCTAAACTCATCAAAAACGTTGCTAGTGTTGTAGAACCTTTAAGCTAGGGTTCCATTTGTTATAGAATTGTCAAGAAGCCTTTGAAGAGATTAAATGCAAGGTCTGTATGGCTCCCACGTTTGGCAGATTCCCCACATCTAGGCTCACTATGCTTAACACAGACACTAGAAATTAAGGCTTTGATTCTACTCTGTCATAGGTGGCAGCTTTTGCTTCCCAAGCACTAAGCGGTGCAGAAAAGACTATTCAGTAGTGGAACATGAAGCCCTGGTGCGTTTTAGGACTTTATGCTTTTTTACTTCTTACCTTTAGGTTATCACCTTTGTACCCACTTATCACAAGTTTTTATAGTGAAAGTGGCACAACACATTATCCCCAAGGAGGCTAGATGGCTTCTGGGTATTGAGAATTTGAACCTCAGGATGGATAATCTCCCTGGACACAAGAATCTTGCTGCTAATAGTCTTTCTCACTTGCCCTTCAGCATAGGAGATCCTCCTTTCTAAAAATTAAACAAGTACTCAAAATAACGCATGATCAGAAGACGTAACTTTTTTTTGAGCCTGAAGAAGCCTGGGATTGGGCCGAACAATACGCAGCATCAGGTGCACAGCCTTGCGGCGTGGCACCCTACAGGCACTGCTATGTCCTGGGGTTGACAAGATGCGAGACCCCCCTTTCTCCTGAATATAGCAATGCATTATTGCATTATTGGAAACAGGCACAAAAATATGCAATAATATCTTTCCCATATGCCCCAAATACCCCGCTCTGTGGCCTACCCACCAGACGAGGAATATTATCAATGGCTCGGCTGAGGAGTTGGACCCGGACCAGTACAGAGACGGTCGGTGATCTATTCTTGGATGGCAACCTGACGCCCCATGATGAATTTGTACGCACTAATGCAGTACCAGAAACCCTATTTCTCACACATACAGCAATTACGCAATTCATCCGGAAATATTGGTTGGTAGATCAGAAAGAACCTCCCACCTTTCAATTATTAAAGTCCACTCACATAATGGGGCATGGCTGCCACCTTGTTCGATGGCTATAACGAGGGCTGAGGGAACATCTGGGTACTCCACTACTGCCGCTCCAGAAAAAATGGGAAACAGTCCTCGTAAGGGAATTGGAGAATGGGCCTTAGTGTTAGAACACCCTAGACAGGTCTCCCGTAATTTCCGACTGAAAACAATACAATTACTAATATTACACAGGGCTTATCTCACCCTGAGGGCAATACAGAAAATTTACCCCACTGTCTCTTCTGACTGTCCAAGATGTTCTAATCATGATGCTGACTTTATCCATATGTTATGGTCCTGTCCTGTATTGGGAGGGTTTTGGTCAGGGGTTACTCAGAGCCTATCATCACTTACGGAGCGCTCCCTTTGGGATACTATAGAGGCATGCCTTCTGGGCCTATTCCCGCTCCCCAAGAAGGCGAAGCTACTACGCCGCTTTGGAGTATTAGCCCTGATGCTTGCAAAAAGATCGATTACACAGCGCTGGAAATCCCGCACAGCACCGCAAGAAGGTAAATGGAGGGAGGAAGTTCTTCGACGGGGCCGTAGCGGAAAGGGAAGCGCTTCATCGCGAGGAATAAAGAGTGCTGAAAAAAAGACCAATCTCTCTGGAATAGGCCCAACTAGTAGAGCATTTCAAAACAGACACAGAGAGAATGTTAGAGGGCCCCCGGGACACTCTGGAGGACCATATTGATGATATCTGATTCTCAATACTACAGTAACCGATGTAGCCAACACATGTTTCGTCTTGGGTTTATCGCCCATTGACTTCCTGAGGGCTACAGTAACAATAATAGAAAAATATGCACTCAGAGATCATCCTGTGATATTTATCCAAAAGAAGTTCTCACTAGAAGAGCGAGCATGAGAAAGAGAAAATGAAGAGGGAGAAGACCATCAGAGTAATTCACCAAGTGAGACACAGTCTAAAAAATGCTAAAGGAGTAAGCAAAAAAGAGAAGAAAACATGAGAGTGAGGTAAAACATACTGTAAGAATAACATGGCGGGATAAAAGAAAAGATGTGCACCCAGTTCAGGAGCACAGAGGAGATTATATTTTGAAAGAGAACGCCCAAGAAGAAAAGTTCAAACAGTGCACATAAATTAAATGAAAGTGCCAAAAAAACAGAGTGAACATGGTTGTGCCAAACCACAAGCATATCACTCACCAAATGTTAACTTGAGAGCAGGTGGTCCGCCACTATCTAGGCAAGCCTACAAAAATCCCATTCTACATGGGTCTGAGAAGAAGAAGAGTTGTCTTAGAAAATGTCGTCATCGCTTAATCGCACAAATTGGCCATCATGCCACCAAATCACAAACAGGGTTTATCTAAGAGAAACACAATCCGAAATGCGGGCCCAGAATACATCATTACTATTATTCGGGATATTAGGCATCATTTAATCATAATAACAACCTGAACATAAGTATCAATCAGTGTGTTTAAATAGTGTGCCCATATGATACATAAAACATACAAATCAGAATTAGGTTAGACTGCATTTTGTGTTCAGAAACAATCACAACAAAGATAACACACACTGAACATGGGGAAAAAACTGTGTCGGACTATAACCCAGTGTTGACAAGATTCTCATGGGGTAGAACTCTTCTCCCCAAATCTTCAGGGAGATTTCAGCCAATGATGTTGGAAGATCCTCCTTTTATGGAGACTCTGCACAAAAACAATGATAAACACTTTGCAAAAAATGTGAGAACTGTGTAAGGGGATTGTGTAAACAAGGAACAGTGGGGGGCCGACACACCACTGAGAGAGACTTGAGCAAGCTGAGAATAACCTAGTACACTTAGAATCAGCTACTACCCAGAATGAGGTGCATATGGGCTCACTCTTAGAAGCAAGAGAACACTTGAAAATCAAGATATGTGGCCTACATGACTTACACAGCTAGGGCACATGCAGAAGGGCATAGGATAGGAACATTACTCGCCTACTCGGCCAAGCACAAACACTCAGGCTACCCCTAGCAGTAAATAAGACGACACCCTCTCAACACAGTTTATACTCAGAAAGAAATATATACTGCCTTCCCTGGCTAGTATAAGAATCTCTCTGGTAAGGTTACAGAGGAAACTGAAGATGCTGCACAAAGTCTTCAAGAAAAAGTGGAACTTCCTAGGTTTACCCCTGAACCCAGAGAGGTACTTGATACGTCGATCACTGAAAAGGAAATAAAGGAAGCGATAGGTGACCTTGCACTGGGTAGGACTTCTGGCACAGATGCGCTGCTTGTAGAGTTTTACAAGACTTATGCATTACTATTGTCCCCCGGACTTACCCCACTATACGAGATGGCCAGTGAGACTAGGGGGTGCGTGCACAATGAGACGGGCACTAACAACGTCACTGCCTTAACCCCCAGAGTTACATTCTTACAGACCATTTGCCATACTTGAATTCAGACTACAAGATACTGAGCAAGATCTCCCCCCAATCGTTTCAAGGTAGACCTGGCAGCTTGATACACTGTAGTCAATGGGGCTTCATCCCAGGTAGAAGTACCTCTATGAATATCTACCAATTATTCAAAGTAATGAAGGTCTCCTTTTCTCTCTGGTCCAACTTAGCAAGACTTGTGCGAAACCTAGACATGGCATTTGATTCCTTAACCTGGATTTACATGTTTGCAGTCCTAAATAAATTTAGCAAGGGACCCACCATTAAACATTGGATCAAATTGCTCTATACCAGCCCCACTGGCGTAACGAAAATTGAGGGGGCCTCCCTGCAAGGTACGTGGAGGGGCCCGCTCCTGGCTCAATCAGAAGGTCTGCGGCAAGAGTGCTGAGCTGGTGGGGCCCCCTGGAACTTGGGCCCCCCACACCGCAGGGGCTGCGGGGGCCTGTGTTACGCCCCTGACCAGCCCCATCGCCAGAGTTTTCCTAGGGAACCTTGTAGTTGGACAGATGAACATTTACAGAGACACTCGTTATAGATACCCTCTGTCGCCCTTATTATTTGTTCTGGCAATGGAACCTTTCACAGCAGGACTTAGAGAGGAGGGTAGAGAGTGAGGCATCCAGATGAGGAAAGACATACAAGCAGAATCCCTATAGGTCAATGATATTGTGCTATATTTGAAAAACCTTCAGCATATTAACAGCTGGAAGATGGTAAGAATTCAGAGATTTATGTGGACCGGGGCTTAACTAGGACAAACATTGTTACTCCCCATTAGACAACATAGTACTGAGCAAAGCTCTAACATGGTTTGAGGGAACATTAGGCGGAAACCCTCTTCATTTAGTTACATAGGATGAAACATTTTCCATACAGAGGAGGATCTCCTCAACGATCACCTGATACATGCTGTGATGACTCTCTAGTCACAAATTGGCTTTGGGAAGTCATTATGTCTGTCCCCTACAGGCAGAACTGCCCGTTCCAAAATTATCATGCTCACTGTTGGACTTGGCCCTTTTTGCAGGGTCATCCCTGAACTTTTTTTGCCTTCCTCCTATATTTTGTCTGACCTGTTGTTGGTGGTTGTGAGAAAGTGGCTCTGTATATACTGTTCCCAAATAGGTAGAGGGTGTACAGAGTCCACAGTCCCCAGTGGTTTGGCAGAGGCTAAAGTTAGATATAACCTTACTCTCTAAAGTTGTAGCTTGGTCGAGCAGTAAGGCAGTATCAGAGGACAGTATAAAGCATTTGTTGTACACACTCAGTCAGCAAATGGTCTCACACACTCAATAACTGAACTCTAGGCCAATGGTTTATATATAAAAAAATGTATGCTTGTTTTATTTTAGAACCAACAATAGGTATTAAAATATACTTTCTCAGAGTGAGATGCTTTATATAAATACTTTTGCAATATGCAATTGACTTTTGTAAACAGTTACAAGTGGTTGCAATAGGCAACACAATTTTAAACACAATAATGCATTGAGCTCAATGGAAGTTTCAAGTTATTTGCAACAGATTACTTTTTAAGATTACCTTTGGAATTCCAGGACTGGATCCTAGATTCAGTCCTAGGTCAGTACTTAGAATCAAGTGATAAAAGTCGACTTAATTACTGTGATGATTTTTAGACAATATTTAGCTATTTTAAAAGTTGACACTTAGAAAATATTTCATAGAAAACAGTCAATGATTCCCTATGGAAGAAAATTCAAGTTGCAGGTATAGTATGTTCTCGTTACTTTTGAAATCCAGTACTGGGTACCTAGACTCAGTACTGGGACCTTTATCCAAAACAGGTAAGCAATTACGTTTTCAGAAGTTATACAATTTTTAAAGAATATTTAAACTTTGCAGGAATTGACAGAAGAAATTTCACAGAAACACAGTCAATGATTTCCTATGGGAGAAAATTGGGTTGCTGGTAAGTACAGTTGTAAGTATTTTTCAGAGTCAGTGGTGGGCACCAAGATCCAGCACTGGAGGTTCACCTAAGAGCAGGTGAGTATTTTCGTTTTCGTTACTCAGCTGATTTTTGGTGAATATTTTAAGATTTGAAAAGTCCACACTTAGAAGAAATTTCAGGAAAAAGCCAGTCAATGTTACCCTATGAAGAAAATAGAGTTATCGGTTTAAAGGTAAGTACTCGACTGGCAGAGTTGAGGTTCTGGGCATAGACTCAGGGGTCCCCCAGGGTCAGGTAGGTACAGTTGGTTCACCCTCAGCGACACTAGGGCGGCCGGGTGCAGAGAGAGTTAGGCCCAATGTATCCTATGAGGGATAGGGGGGCCTTGGTTGGTGGCTGTTGACTAGCAAGCCACGCGACTGTGGGAGCTGGGCTCCTGGTCACTTACTCAGGGCAAGTGGGGAAGTAGATAGGTGTAGAGGTTGCACTGCCAGGGCCACTCGGGCGGCTAGGTGCAGGGTGGTTTTGAGCCTTCGGGCGCTCTATTGATTTCAATGGGAAATCTCCGGTTTAGAAAAAGACTGCAAGCTCGGGGACGAGGATTCTTCAGGTGCCACCACCACTTTGAGAGGTAAGTTGGGTAGTTGGAGGATAGGTAGGTACCCCGGGATTGGGCACAGGGGACCGCGGGGCGCCGCGTGCAGGGGTGCCTTTTGGTGTCGGGAAATCTTGCCCTCTGTTGATCGCGGTAGGGGAGGCACCTTGTTCTGAGGCTGCAGGCTTCTTCAGGAGTGTCGAGGGAGGTCCTTGGGTGCCGGACTCGGGGTCACAGTCGCCGTGGGGTCATCCTCGTGGTCTTTGTTCACTCCGGCACAGGCCAGGCTTGGCTGGTGCAGAGTGTGCTGGGTTCGCGGTTTCCGGATGCTGCCAGGGATTAGAAATAGGTTTTGAGTAGAGCCTCTACTCATGGGAGTCCCAGGGGTTTAGAGTCAAAAGGTAGCCAGGTCCTCTGGGGTTTGTGAGGTTGCTGGCCACAAGAGATGCCGTGTTTGGAGCAGGAGCAGGTTCGAGGGTCGACAGGCCAGTAGGGCTGGGGCCAAAGCAGTTTGTGTCTTTCTCTTCTTAGCAGCTGCAGGGCAGGTCTTCTTTCTTCTAGCTCTTCTTCGGATTTCGGAATCTGGTATCTGTGGAAGGAAGGTTCAGGGTGCCCCTAAATACTAGATTTAGGGGCGTTACAGGTAGGTGAAGGGCAAGGACCAATGGGTCCCTGTCCTGGGGTGGGTACACCCCCTATCCTGCCTCTCTCCTGTGGAAGGGGGGCAGTAGCCTAGTCCTGATTGGGTAGGGCCTACCATCTTCAAGATGGCGAGAGCCCGGGGATGTGCTTCACCTCGCCTCCCCCACCTGAGGGGTGGGGTTGGCAGGCTGGCACATCCCCTGTCCTTATTTGGGGTTTCCGGCCAAGCTTTCCGCCAGAGTGGGGGGTTGCAGTGGCCTGGGGAAGCTCACAGAGGCGGCATGCCTTTGAAGCTTCCCCCTGCCCATCCTGGGGGAGGAGATTTAGAACCTCGCCCAGGATGTGCATTGTTGCAGGCCCAGGAGAGCAGGGGCTCTCCTACCCAGGGGTCCAGCAACATGTCTGCTGTGTGGCAAGCTAGGCAGCCTCAGAACAGACATGGATTGTGGGTTAGGTTTCAGGGGGCCTCTCTAAGATGCCCTCTGTGGTGCTTGGTACAGTAAATCCCACACTGGCATCAGTGTGGATTTAATGTGCTGAGCAGCTTGATACCAAACTTATCAGGCTTCAGTGCTGCCATTATGGTGCTGTGGACTTCGTGTTTGACAAGCTCCCAGCACCATGTACTCTTAAATGGCAGCACTGCACTTACAGGGCCCAGGAATGGACCTGGGTACTGTAGGGGCACAGGGCTCCTGCCTCTGTGCCCACACCACTGGCATAGGGCCCCCAGCTAGAGGGGTGGCTGATGTATGCCAGGGCAGTGTAGGTTGTGGGCATGGCACACAGGGATGTGTGCCTTGTCGACTCTCTGTTTTGTCTTGTACCCAGACACTCAGTCTGCCAGGGCAGTGTGTGGGTGTTAGGGTACAGGGCCTCTAAGGGTGGCACAATGAGTGTTGCAGCCCTTAGAGGCCTTCCCTGGTCACAAGGCCCTGGGTACCTAGGGTACCATTTACCTGGGGCTGACATGTGGCCCGGGTTTGCCAATTTGGGTTTTGTGTTTTTAGGGAAGGAACATAGGCCCTGGGCACCTGATTGGCAGGACTCCAGAGCACACCCAGTCAAAGTACATTCAGCAATTCAGCAAAAAGTGGGGGCATACCATGTAAGAAAGATGGCACTTTCTCACACTCCCCCCCCCCCACTCCCCCCCCACCCCCAAACGAAAGGTGATGAGACTAACCTTGCCCTATGGAGTCTTCATTGTCTAAGTGGAAGAACCTGGAAAGTCCATCTGCATTGGCATGGGCAGTACCTGGTCTGCGTTCCACTTCAAAGTCCATTCCCTGTAGGGAGATGGACCACCTTAGTAGTTTTGGATTTTCCCCTTTCATCTGCATTAGCCATCTGAGAGGTCTGTGGTCAATTTGAACCAGGAAGTGAGTACCAAACATGTATGGTCTCAACTTCTTCAGGGACCAAACCACAGCAAAGGCCTCCCTCTCAATGGCACTCCAACGCTGCTCTCTGGGGAGTAGCCTCCTGCTTATAAAAGCAACAGGTTGGTCTTGGCCTTCATCATTGGTCTGGGATAGGACCGCTTCTATCCCTAGCTCAGAGGCATCAGTCTGCACTATGAACTGCTTGGCATAATCTGGAGCTTTTAGAATTGGTGCTGAGCACATTGCTTCTTTTAGGGTGTCAAAAGCCTTTTAGCAACTAACTGTCCAGTTAGCCTTCTTGGGCATCTTTTTGTAGGCGAGTTCTGTGAGGGGGGTCACAATGAACCCATTTCCCTTCACAAACCTCCTGTAGTACCCAGTCAAGCCAAGGAATGCCCTGACTTGGGTCTGGGTTGTTGGAGCTATCCAGTCCATGATGGCCTGGATCTTGGGTTGTAAGGGTTGTACCTGGCCTCCACCTACAAGGTGGCCCAAGTACACCACAGTGCCCTGCCCTATCTGGCATTTGGATGCCTTGATAGTGAGGCCTGCATTTTGCAGAGCCTCTAAAACTTTCCCAAGGTGGATCAGGTGATCCTGCCAGGTGGAGCTAAAGACAGCAATATCATCAAGATAAGCTGCACTAAAGGACTCCAGCCCAGCCAGGACATGGTTCACCAACCTCTGGAAAGTGGCAGGGGCATTCTTTAACCCAAAGGGCATTACAGTAAACTGATAATGCCCATCAGGGGTGGAGAATGCTGTCTTTTCTTTTGCTCCTGGGGTCATGCTAATCTGCCAGTACCCTGCAGTTAAGTCAAAGGTACTGAGGAATTGGGCAGCCCCTAATTTATCTATCAGTTCATCTGCTCTTGGAATAGGTTGAGCATCTGTCTTGGTGACAGAGTTGAGCCCTCTATAGTCCACACAGAACCTCATCTCTCTCTTTTCACCTTGTTGATGAGGTTTGGGGACCAGACCCACTGGGCTAGCCCAGGGGCTCTCAGAGGGTTCAATGACCCCTAAATCCAGCATCTTGCTGACCTCAGCTTTGATGCTTTCCTTAACTTGGTCTGACTGTCGAAAGATTTTGTTTTTGACAGGTGCACTGTCACCAGTGTCCACATCGTGGGTACACCAGTTTGTCAGACCAGGGGTCAGGCAAAAGAGGCTAGCATACTGTTGCAAGACTTGCTTGCAGTCAGTCTGCTGTTGGGCAGAGAGGGTGTCTGAGAAGACCACACCATCCACTGACCCATCTTGTGGGCAGTAGGAGAGGAGGTCAGGGAGAGGTTCACTTTCTGCTAGTGCCCAGGTCAACTAAATAGGTGAACTCACTCTTTCTTTCTAGGATAGGGTAAGGGCCACTCCATTTATCTTGGAGAGCCCTTGATGCCACTGGCTCTAAAACCCACACCTGTTGTCCAGGTTGAAATTCAACCAGTGCAGCTTTTTGGTTATTCCAGTGCTTCTGGAGCTCCTGGCTGGCCTCAAGGTTCGTGGATGCTTTTTCCATGTACTCAGCCATTCTGGACCTTAGGCCAAGCACATAGTCCACTATGTCTTGTTTGGACTCTTGAAGAGGCCTCTCCCAGCCTTCTTTTATAAGACAAAGTGGTCCCCTTACAGGATGACCAAACAGAAGTTCAAAGGGTGAGAAACCTACTCGCTTCTGTGGCACTTCCCTGTAAGCGAAAAGCAGGCATGGTAACAGGACATCCCATATCCTTTTGAGTTTTTCAGGGAGACCCATGATCATACCTTTCAATGTCTTGTTGAATCTCTCAACAAGGCCATTGGTTTGTGGGTGGTAGGGTGTAGTAAACGTGTACTGCACCCCACACTCCTTCCACATGTGTGTCAGGTAAGCAGACATGAAGTTGGAACCTCTGTCTGAAACCACCTCCTTAGGAAACCCTACCCTGGTGAAGACACCCAGGAGGGCCTTGGCTACTGCAGGAGCTGTAGTAGTCCTAAGTGGAATTGCTTCAGGGTACCTTGTAGCATGATCCACTACTACTAGAATAAATTTGTTCCCTGAGGCTGTGGGAGGTTCAAGTGGACCCACAATGTCCACTCCTACCCTTTCAAAGGGTACCCCCACCACTGGTAGTGGGATGAGGGGGGCCTTTGGGTGGCCACCTGTCTTGGCAATGGCTTGACAGTTAACACAGGAGCTGACAAACTCCTTCACCTTTTGGTGCATCTGGGGCCAGTAAAAGTGACTCGCTAGCCTTTCCCAAGTTTTGGATTGCCCCAGATGTCCAGCTAGGGGGATGTCATGAGCCAAAGTTAGGAGGAACTCCCGGTACTTCTGTGGCACTACCACCCTCCTGGTGGCTCCAGGAGTGGGGTTTCTTGCCTCAGCATACAGTAATCCCTCTTCCCAATAAGCTCTGTGGGTACCACTGACATCTCCCTTTGCTTCTGAAACAGCTTGCTGCCTCAGGCTTTCAAGAGTGGGACAGTCTCGCTGACCCTGGCACAGCTCTTCCCTAGGGGGTCCCCCTGGGCCCAAGAGTTCAACCTGGTAAGGATCAAGCTCCATGGACTCAGTTCCCTCAGGGGTATCCAAATCCTCTCCCCCTGGAGAGGGGTCCTGAATGTTTTGCTGTACGGAAGCTGGTTCCCCAGTCTTCTTACCTTTTCTCTTGGTTGGTTGGGCCATTATTTCAGACTCCAGACCTACTTTTGTTCACCCTTCCTCTTGCTCTGTGCTCTGGTTTGCACACACACCAATTCAGGGATGCCCAGCATGGCTGCATGGGCCTTTAGCTCAGTCCAGGCTGAGGTTTCCAGATCATTTCCAAGCAGACATGCAGCAGCTGGCAGCTTTGGAGAGACCACTACCTGTTTCAGGCCAGTAACATAATCTAATGTCAGCATGGCCATGGGATGAATAGTGGTGACACTGTCAGCGTTGGTGACTGGGTAAGACTTCCCAATCAAATATTGCTCAGGGGAAACCAGTGTGTCTCTCACCATAGTCACACTGGCACCTGTATCCCTCAGAGCTTCTACCCTAGTTCCATTCACCCAGGGGTACTGTAAATATTTATTTGAGTTGGGTGGCCACACAGCTACAGTGGCAAACTCCACTTCTTCCAAGGAGACTAGACTTGCTTCAGTGTGTTCCCAGATTTGCTCAGGGTACACCTCTGATCCCATTTGTATACTTGCTGCCCCAGGAGTAGCTGTACTGGGTGCTTTAGGGGCTTTGTTGTGGGGGCAAGATTTATCTACAGTTAGGTGTCCTGACCTCTTACAGTTATTACACCAGGCCTTTAAGGGATCATAGTTCTTCCCCCTATAGGGTTGAGGCACATAGGGAGTAGTTTGGGTCCCACCCACCTGAACAGGTTTTGGGGCCCTTTGGAAGACTCAGACTTTTTATCTTGGGGATTCTCACCACCTTTCCCCTGGGGAGGTTTTGTGACCACTTTCTTTTGGTCACCCCCAGTGGCTGTCCTTGTCACCCTAGTCTTGACCCAGTGGTCTGCCTTCTTTCCCAATTTTTGGGGAGAAATTAGACCTAGGTCTACCAAATGCTGATGCAACTTTTCATTTGTGCAGTTACTTAATATATGTTCCTTCATGAATAAATTGTACAATCCAGTAAAATCCTGCACACCATGTCCAGCTAACCAACCATCCAGTGTCTTTACTGAGAAGTCTACAAAATCAATCCAGGACTGGGTCTGGGTTTTGTGAGCGCCCCTGAATCTAATTCTATACTCCTCAGTAGTGAATCCAAATCCCTCAATCAGAGCTTTCTTTATGAGGTCATAGGATCCTGCTTCTGGCCCAGAGAGGGTCAGAAGCCTGTCTCTGCAGTTACCAGAGAACAGTTCCCACAGGAGTGCCCCCCAGAGAGGTTTCTTTACTTTTCTGATGTCACAAGCCCTCTCAAAGGCTGTGAACCATTTTGGTGATATCATCACCTTCCTCAAATTTAGGGACAATCCCTTTGGGGATTTTAAGGTCAGACGTTTCCTCCCTATCCTTATTTTTATTATTGCTGCCACCATTGATGGGTGCTAAACCCATCTCTCTCCTTTCTTTTTCTAGAGCCAGGAGCCTGGACTCTAGCTCTAATCTTTTGGCCAGCCGTACAAGGCTGTCCTCTTCACTGGTGGGTCCCCCAGTGATCTCTCTGGTACCAGAGTCACCTGTGTGATCTCTAGTTCCCCAGATGCTAATTCTTGGATTGAAGGGTATGGGTGCCCTCTCCTCCCTAGGGGATAGTATGGGGGGAGGTTATTATCCACCTCCTCTTCTTCCCCTTCCTCATCTGACTGGCCATCACCATGTTCAGATGGGTGGTCCTTAGCATACTCAGCCAAGAGCTCCTGGAGCCCTAGTTTGGTTGGATGCAGGCCCATTGGTAATTTTTTAGGTTTGTATAGGGACCTCAATTCCTTGAAAGACAAGTGTAAGTAAGGTGTGAGGTCGAGCTCCTCCACCAGGTCCATGTTATTATTTTCACTAAAAGCTGGGTTTGTTTGAGTCATTCTAACCTGACAGTTCTAATCCTCTACCCTGACTATAGAGACTTTTATTTTTCTAAAATTCTAATGGGACTTAAGCAAGGCCCTAGCAAGACTTTTAATGATTTTGGAAAAGACCAATCGGAATTCTAAAGGCAATTTTAAGAGTTCTGTCGTGTGATCAGATTGTAACCAAGTAGTCCAACAAATGCATGTTTGTATCCCACCGCTGATCCACCAATGTGAGAAAGTGGCTCTGTATATACTGTTCCCAAATAGGCGCAGGGTGTACAGAGTCCACAGTCCCCAGTGGTTTGGCAGAGGCTAAAGTTAGATATAACCTTACTCTCTAAAGTGGTAGCTTGGTCGAGCAGTAAGGCAGTATCAGAGGACAGTGTAAAGCATTTGCATTAAGGTATTAAAATATACTTTCTGAGAGTGAGATGCTTTATATAAATACTTTTGCAATATGCAATTGACTTTTGTAAACAGTTACAAGTGGTTGCAATAGGCAACACACTTTTAAACACAATAATTCATTGAGCTCAATGGAAGTTTCAAGTTATTTACAACAGATTACATTTAAGGATTACTTTTGGAATTCCAGGACTGGAGCCTAGATTCAGTCCTGGGTCAGTACTTAGAATCAAGTGATAAAAGTCGACTTAGTTACTGTGATGATTTTTTGACAATATTTAGCTATTTTAAAAGTTGACAGAAAATATTTCATAGAAAACAGTCAATGATTCCCTATGGATGAAAATTCAAGTTGCAGGTATATTATGTTCTCGTTACTTTTGAAATCCAGTACTGGGTACCTAGACTCAGTACTGGGACCTTTATCCAAAACAGGTAAGCAATTACGTTTTCAGAAGTTATACGATTTTTAAAGAATATTTAAACTTTGCAGGAATTGAAAGAAGAAATTTCACAGAAAAACAGTCAATGATTTCCTATGGGAGAAAATTGGGTTACTGGTAAGTACAGTTGTAAGTATTTTTCAGAGTCAGTGCTGGGCACCAAGATCCAGCACTGGGAGCTCACCTAAGAGGAGGTGAGTATTTTCGTTTTCGTTACTCGGCTGATTTTTGGTGAATATTTTAAGATTTGAAAAGTCCACACTTAGAAGAAATTTCAGGAAAAAGCTTGTCCATGTTACCCTATGAAGAAAATAGAGTTATCGGTTTAAAGGTAAGTACTCGACTGGCAGAGTTGAGGTTCTGGGCATAGACTCAGAGGTCCCCAGGGTCAGGTAGGTACAGTTGGTTCACCCTCAGCAACACTAGGGCGGCCGGGTGCAGAGAGAGTTAGGCCCAATGTTATCCTATGAGGGATAGTGGGGCCTTGGTTGGTGGCTGTTGACTAGCAAGCCACGCGGCTGTGGAGCTGGGATCCTGGTCACTTACTCAGGGCAAGTGGGGAAGTAGGTAGGTGAAGAGGTTGCACTGCCAGGGCCACTCGGGCGGCTGGGTGCAGGGCGCTTTTGAGCCTTCGGGCGCTCAATTAATTTCAATGGGAAATCTCCGGTTTAGAAAAAGACTGCAAGCTCGGGGACGAGGATTCTTCAGGTGCCACCACCACTTCGAGAGGTAAGTTGGGTAGTTGGAGGATAGGTATGTACCCCGGGATTGGGCACAGGGGGCCACGGGGCGCAGCGTGCAGGGGTGCCTTTTGGTGACGGGAAATCTTACCCTCTGTTGATCGCGGTAGGGGGGCACCTTGTTCTGAGGCTGCAGGCTTCTTCAGGAGTGTCGAGGGAGGTCCTTGGGTGCCGGCCTCGGGGTCACAGTCGCCGTGGGGTCGTCCTCGTGGTCTTTGTTCACTCCGGCACAGGCCAGGCTTGGCTGGTGCAGAGTGTGCTGGGTTCGTGGTTTCCGGATGCTGCCAGGGATTAGAAATAGGTTTTGAGTAGAGCCTCTACTAATGGGAGTCCCAGGGGTTTAGAGTCAGAAGGTAGCCAGGTCCTCCGGGGTTTGTGAGGTTGCTGGCCACAAGAGATGCCGGGTTTGGAGCAGGAGCAGGTTCGAGGGTCGACAGGCCGGTAGGGCTGGGGCCAAAGCAGTTTGTGTCTTTCTCTTCTTAGCAGCTGCAGGGCAGGTCTTCTTTCTTCTAGCTCTTCTTCGGATTTCGGAATCTGGAATCTGGGGAAGGAAGGTTCAGGGTGCCCCTAAATACTAGATTTAGGGGCGTTACAGGTAGGTGAAGGGCAGGGACCAATGGGTCCCTGTCTTGGGGTGGGTACACCCCCTATCCTGCCTCTCTCCTGTGGAAGGGGGCAGTAGCCTAGTCCTGATTGGGTAGGGCCGCCCATCTTCAAGATGGCGAGAGCCCGAGGATGTGCTTCACCTCGCCTCCCCCACCTGAGGGGTGGGGTTGGCAGGCTGGCACTTTCCGTCCTTATTTGGGGTTTCCGGCAAAGCTTCCCGCCAGAGTGGGGGGTTGCAGTGGCCTGGGGAAGCTCACAGAGGCGGCATGCCTTTGAAGCTTCCCCCTGCCCATCCTGGGGGAGGAGATTTAGCACCTCGCCCAGGATGTTCATTGTTGCAGGCCCAGGAGAGCAGGGGCTCTCCTACCCACGGATCCAGCAACATGTCTGCTGTGTGGCAGCCTCAGAACAGACGTGGATTGTGGGTGAGGTTTCAGGGGGCCTCTCTAAGATGCCCTCTGTGGTGCTTGGTACATTAAATCCCACACTGGCATCAGTGTGGATTTAATGTGCTGAGCAGTTTGATACCAAACTTCTCAGGCTTTAGTGCTGCCATTATGGTGCTGTGGAGTTTGTGTTTGACAAGCTCCCAGCACCATGTAATCTTACATGGCAGCACTGCACTTACAGGGCCCAGGAATGGACCTGGGTATTGTAGGGGCACAGGGCTCCTGCCTCTCTGCCCACAACACTGGCATAGGGCACCCAGCTAGAGGGGTGGCTGATGTATGCCAGGGCAGTGTAGGTTGTGGGCATGGCACACAGGGATGTGTGCCATGTCGACTCTCTGTTTTGTCTTGTACCCAGACACTCAGTCTGCCAGGGCAGTGTGTGGGTGTTAGGGTACAGGGGCTCTAAGGGTGGCACAATGAGTGCTGCAGCCCTTAGAGGCCTTCCCTGGTCACAAGGAACTGGGTACCTAGGGTACCATTTACCAGGGGCTGACATGTGGCCAGAGTTTGCCAATTTGGGTTTTGTGTTTTTAGGGAAGTAACAAAGGCCCTGGGCACCTGATTGGCAGGAGTCCAGGGCACACTCAGTCAAAGTACATTCAGCAATTCAGCAAAAAGTGGGGGCATACCATGCCAGAAAGTTGGCACTTTCTCACAGTGGTGGTTTCATGACTCTGGCCACTTTACCACTGCCGATCAGTGCTAAAGTGCATATGCTCTCTATTGTAAATTGCTGTAATGCATGGGTACTCACAAACTTTCTCTCGTAGGCCAAATTTACAGTGTGGTTTGTGGCTGAGGGCCGCACCGGTGGGGGCGGGGGCAGTGGGGGAGGAGGTGGGGCTAGAGCAAAAGAAACCTATGACCATGAGGTTGAACACAGGCCCCTGCAGCGGACGCCTTCGTCCACTGGGCCACCAGACCCGGCATTCACACATCTTTATCTATCTATCTATCTATCTATCTATCTATCTATCTATCTATCTATCTATCTATCTATCTATCTATCTATCTATCTATCAATCTATCTATCTATCTATTTATCTATCTATCTCTCGCTCTGTCTCCCTCCCTCTCTCTCTCTCCCTCTGTCTCCCTCACTGTGTCTCCCTCTCTCTGTCTCCCTCCCTCTCTCTCCGTCTCCCTCCCTGTCACCCTCCCTCTCTGTCTCCCTCCCTCTCCCTCCCTCTCCCTCTCTCTGTCTCCCTCCCTCTCCCTTCCTCTCCCTCTCTCTGTCTCCCTCCCTCTCCCTCCCTCTGTCTGTCTCCCTCCCTCTGTCTCCCTCTTGTCTGTCACAGTCTGTCTCCCTACCTCTCCCTCCCTCCCTCCCTTTCTCTCTCCCTCCCTCCCTCTATCTCTCTCTCTCTTTCCCTCTGTCTCCCTCTCTGTGTTTGTCTCCCTTTCTCTGTCTCCCTCCCTCCCTCTCTCTCTCTCTCTGTCTGTCTCCCTCCCTCCCTCTCTCTCTCCGTCTCCCTCCCTCTCTCTCTCTCTCTCTCTGAATCACTGTTTGTCTCCCCTTCGCTCTCCCTCCCTCCCCCTCTGTCTCCCTCCCTCTCCCTCTGTCTCCGTCTGTCTCCGTCTGTCTCCCTATCTGTCTCCTCTGTCTTCCCCCTCTCCCTCTCCCTCTGTCTTCCTCCCTCTGCGCACTCTGTCTTCCTCCCCCTGTCACCTCACCTGCTGCTCTCACTCCCTGCTGCCCTCCGTCACCTCACCCTGCTGTCCTCCTCACCCTTTGACACCTCACCCGCGCTGAGACAGCTTCCGAGAACACACACAGCCGCCGCCGCACCCAAGTACTTAACAGGTGTTTTAAAAACCATTCACTTGTTAATGAGGCTTTATTGTATTTCACCTCTTCTTAGCGCCCCTGCATCAGGGGCGCTAAGAAGAGGTGAAATTCAACAAAGCCTCATTTACAAGTTAATGGTCTTTAAAAGAAATCGCCCGGGCCCCAGAAGCTCCACGCTGCTGCAACCGGCGATGTAAAAAACACACAGGTATGATGTCTGTAAGGTCCGTGGGCCGCCACGGAAGGCTTGCCGGGCCGCTGGCGGCCCGCGGGCCGTACTAAGAGTACCCGTGCTGTAATGGATTAGTGACTCCATGATTTGCTTATTTAATTTACTTGTCAGACCCTAGTACAGTGCACCATGTGTGCCTAGGGCCTGTAAATCAAATGCTGTTGTCGGGCTTGCAGCACTGGCTGTGCCACCCACAGAAGCAGCTTGTAAAATGTGGCTCAGACCAGTCATTACAGAGCCTGTGTTCAGTCTGGGACTGTCATGTCGACTTGGCAAGTGCACACACTTGCCAGTCCCTAAACCTTGCCTTTTCTACATGTTAGTCACCCCTAAGGTAGGCCCAAGCTACCCCCAAGGGCAGGGTACATTGTATGTGAAAGGTAGGACATGCCCTGATGTGTGTGGCATGTCCTGATAGTGAATTACAGCCAATTTTGTTTTTCACTATTGCAAGGCTACCTGTTCCTATAGGCCAGAATGGGCAGTTTGATTATAACATCTTAGAATCCTAACTGACCCAGGGAACATGGTAGAAAAACGAATTTAGTATGCCTGAACTCAGAATGATAAAATGCATATTTTAGTGAAGTTGGTTTTAACATTCTGTGTTTGAAAATACCACTCTGCTAGGTTGTGTATTGCATGTTTGGTTTGTGAGTGACAGGGGCTGGGGTGACTCCAGGAGACAGGGTGAGTCAGCACTAGTCTGAATAGACCTATCTGCATTGGGAGTGGTGGGAGGACTAGCACCTGGGCCTGAATGTGGCTGTGCCTGCCTTCCACAATGCTGGCTCCACCTCCTGTGGTGCGTCTGATGACCCTGGCCCACACTGACAAAGGAAGAAGTTGTGCACTGCCAGAATGCACCCAGAACTGGTTTGGACTAGGCACAGACACTCTCTGCCTTCAGAGACAAAGGATTTGTGTGCATAAAAAGGGGGACCCAGACCACAGAACTTTAGATCACTTCTGGGAAATCAAGAGGAACCTTTGCCAAGGAGAAGAAACCGGAGAAGCTGAAGGAGGATTACTGCCCCTGTGAGGTTTGCTGTCTGGCCTGCAGTGGTTACTTGTTGCCAAGGAAAGGAGAAAGGGACTTTGCTGCTTGCTTTGTCATTTTGAGGAAGATCTCCAAGGGCTTGAACTGAGCTTGCCTCCTGTCTGAAGTCTCAGGGACACAAAGACTTCACCACCAGCTCCCCATGAATTTTCTTGCTGGGAATTCTACCTGCAGTGAGGTGCCTGCTGTTGTTTGGGCCCTCTGAGAGACTGCGTGTCGCTGGGAGCTGGAAGCGCGACGCAACGTGGAGAAGCGTGTCGCCGCCGCAACAGTTACATCGCTGAAGAAGTGTGCTGCTGCCGCAGCTGTTCGCCGTTGCATCGCCGATGAAGCGTGTCGCATCACCGAAGAAGCGTGCCGCCGCAGAGGTCGCTGTCGCCTCACCGGAGAAGAGTGTTGCAGGGCCTGTCGCGGCTCCAAAGATCATCGATTTTGCCGCACGGCCATCGGGCATGCACGCATTGCATCCCCGTTGTTGCATCGCATCGAAGACGCCATTTTTTCGCATCGCACCGGATCGTCGCATCGCATCGAGGCGCCATCTTGTCGCATCGCACCGGATCACAGTAAGAAACCTCCGCATCACCTCCGCTCCGGTAAGGAACCGATGCATCACCTCCCCTGCGCTGCAGTAAAGAACCGACGCTTCACCTCCTCCGAAGCAAGCAACTGACGCATCGCCTTCCCTGCGACCCTTTTGTTTGTATTGCGTGACGCATCCAAGGTACTTTGAGAGTAAAGTGCCGCATTTACCATCTACATTGAACTAAGCAATTTCAACCAATTTAATTGTCACATTTTTATTACAGTATTGTGGATTTTTGTCGTTTGGTCTTGTGTTAAGTCTAGTAAAGATTACTTCTTTTTCTAAACTGGTGTGGTGTCTATTTGTATTACTGTATGTGTTCACAAATGCTTTACACACTGTCTCTGAGATAAGCCTGTCTGCTCGTGCCAGGCTACCATGGGGGTGAGCAGGGGTTATTCAGGAGTGTATCCCCCTTTCCCTGACTAGAAATAAGGGTCCCTATTTGGACAAAGGTCTATACCATTGCCAACTAGAGACTCCCATTTCTAACACACCCACCTTCTTTGCTACTTCACCAAACCTCCCATATGTTTGCCAACATAATTCTTTGTATGCTTGATAGTAAGCAGACAATTTGATATGGCATACTAGCTGGCATAGAGTCTCTACGGACAAGCTCAACCTACCCGTTGACAGTGGCAGACTAGGCACCCATGTGATTATGCAATACTACCTAGCAGCTCAAACACAGTAAATTTCCCACTGATTTGCTAGATAAACACTGGACGAGACAGGTTACCTGCTACCTTCATCCCCACTGAACAAAATATAGGAATTTCTTCTTATTGGGGCCCAATACCCAAGTACAGCCTCTGGGCTTCTGTGGTTGACTCTCCACTGCTATGCGAGAAGCCCCAAGCTCACAACGAAAGTGTTTGCCAATGCTGTGGAGAGTCTCTCATGCAACATTTCCTGGCACAGGAGCGGACTGTCCTCAACATCTGGAACCTTAGGAGGAGGCAGCAATATTCACCATATATGACGTGCATCAGAGAGGATCTCTAATGACTTCTGACACAATAGAGGAGCAGTCGGGATAACACATAGGACAATTCTTAATGCACATGTGGGCTGCTCTGTGCTTGGTGGGACAAACAGGATACAGAACCACCTATACATGCCTTAATACAGATGCTTTATGTCATGGGTAACGGCAAGTGTCTCCTATTATGGCTCAGTAAAGCATTATAATCTGACATTAGAGCTGACTTAGACAAACTAAAACGGATATATGCAGGAAGTAGGAACCTTCGTGACCCAGAGTGGAAGAGCAGTCTTTCTTTCCCTATAAAACGTCCCTAATGACGAACTTAGGTATAATATATTACAGAGTTTACATTACACCCAGCAGACTAAACAGAATTTTCCTGGCCTCTAATCCAGAGTACCCTAGATACCACAATGGTGCAGCAACGATCAAACACATGGCATGGGGCTGGGCTGGCCTAAAATAGGGGGCGACTGGATTAGAGGGAAGGATATTTTAACTACCACAATGGACAAGTCAGAGCTGCAGTCCAAGGCGAGTTACATACTCAGGATATTGTCTATCTCGAAAACACACACGGCCATTATGAAGTTACTCGACCCGGCTTTAATAACAACCAAGAGACTGATACCATTGAAGTGGTGATCAACTCCCCTCACACCATACAGATCTGGCTGACCTCTGCACTTCGCAGGTCTGTGGCAGAAAGCACTACACTACACACCGAAGAGGGAAGGGACCTCAGAAAATTCCCAAAGGCACACATATGGGATGAATTTATGCAATCCGTGATAGAGCATAAATGCGATGACACAAAACCCCGTTAGACAAAAACTGCTGAATCTCACACAGTGATCAAATATACAGTACAGCACGTTAAACACACCACACTTTACCCCCTAGACATAATGCCATCACTACAAGAGTTGTCATGACTCACCTTGTTCGAATTATATCATACCTTTTTATAAACCTTTAAAAAAAACTTTTAATATTGCAAGGTAATGTAAAACAAAATCAGAATATTGGTCTAACAGATCGACCACACCAATCCAGCTTCTACATCTAATATTAAACAATATGAGCAGTATGGTGACAATATGCGCCT
Organism: Triturus cristatus; assembly: GCF_964204655.1. NCBI lineage: Eukaryota > Metazoa > Chordata > Amphibia > Caudata > Salamandridae > Triturus > Triturus cristatus. The sequence continues at coordinate 749,015,124 of NC_140592.1, forward strand.
GCAGGCACAATGACTGAATCACATACCCTCACCTCCCTTTCATCTCAGTGACACCTGGTGCCGTGGAAGCATAGTCTTGCCACTACCAACAGTGGCTTCAGTCCATTTCTCCAGAGCACTTCCATTGTCGCCAGACTTTCCCAGCTTTGTATAGGCAGAAACAGGCTGCATACACTGTCTCCCCTGCCCACATGCGCCAATCCATATTTATAATCCAGTCTTTACATCTTGGCGCCACTGGGCTACCACACAAACTAATAATGGTTTGCTTGGCCTCTAATGCCACAATACAGAACAGTAGTGTATATTTTACAAAGGTTTGGTCCTCCAAGCACCAATGAAGGGTTGAGATCCATTCCTTCCCCCAACACCCGTGAGATTGTTCTCCTTAGGAGTGTCCAAAATGGTCTGATTCATGGACAGCCCGATAGGATATGAATTAATGTCCCAGCTTGACCGTAGCCTTTCAGCCATTTGTCATTGTCTATTTTCCTCATGTAGAACAGAATGGTCCTCGTAAAGTATGCCCGGTGCAGTACCTTAAGGTGCACCAGCCGGAATCCTGCCCTGATGGGCGACTGGTATCATTCCTAGTAAATCATCTCCACTACAAAAACCCGCACTGAGATGAGATATGAACACTACTCTACCTTGAACACCACAAGATTACGTACACGTAGGTAGTTCTTAAATCATAATACAATCTGCATGAACCACGCAAATACGTCAATAACAAGCACATACAACCCAACTTGACTTGGTTTTGTTAGATTGATCCATGTATTTTCTCTTTTCTTCTCTTCATTATTAAATGAACATTCATCTTGTACTCTTTGCAGTTTTGAAATCAAGAAACTGAAATGACGGACATGTTGACTGTATATTGCACACACATTGTTCATAAAGATAATGCAAATAGTGATAATTTAAATAAAAATTACATTTGAGGAACGAGGTGTTGCATGTAAACAATGAAATAATGTCAATACTTTGACTGATTCCTTCAAATTAACCGATAAGAATGACAAATATATATGTCTCATATTGCGTCTCTCTCTGATGTTTTTAATATTGTGTGAAATTACCATTTGTACTTTTTTAAATTGTTTTACTGTGACTTAGTACACATATGTATGAGTAATTTTTTACAAAAATAAGATTACATTTGGATTACATATATTTGTTTTGGTTTTCGCTTTCAAGACTGGCGGAGCGGTATTTTTTAATGCTTCTGGGTGTATGAGTTGAAAAATGGAATAAACCGTTTATGGTACCCTGACTCTTGGAATAGAGGGGTCGCTCTCGTGTTTTTACATGTTTTGAGCAACAAAAGTATAGCAGTCCTCCTCAGAAGAGCTGTTACTGACCATTACATGAATAGAACTCCTACTGAAAAGGACTGATGCTGTATTCTTGTACGCTACTAGAATAGCAACTCTGCTGTCACAGCTATTACAAGGAGAGAAACGCTGTTGAGAACTACCAGCCCATTTCAAAAAGGATTTTCAAGGAAATCAGCCGGAGAGCAGAAGAGATTTGTCCTGCACACATGGAACATGTTCTTGCAAATCATGCCATTGGAACCTTCAGGCCCCTTCTAAAGGCCTAGTACAACCCAGAGGACGTGAAAGGCCGCATGCCTGGGCTACAAAGTATGAATTATTTCAGCATATAGTGTGTGGGCAGGGGACGACATAAACAGGAAGGCTATAAAAGTGACACTGAAAAGATGGCACAACAGAAAGTGTCCCTCAGCCACTAGTAATGCAACCGTGGGAGGGGGTAGCAGAGGAGTTGACCAACAAAAGACGTAAAGTGAGGGCAGGGCTTTTAACACCAGGGTCAGGAGGAAATTGTGGGCGCGTGGTGGAATGGCTCCTGGCGTAAAGCCTTGAACACCAGCAAATGATTGTTCAGAAATGCTTGTGCGGCCACTTGTGTATAATCCCTCAACATCATCACCTTCAGTACAGACCTTACCACTCAACACTCGCCTGGGCTGGAGAACGGTGTTTTCCACTAAATGAACTCAGCTGGCCTAACACATTCATAATATATTTCATAATTAGCCCTCTGTATGGAATGAGTGCCAGGGTGTGGGTGTAGCGGTTCCCTCTCCAATACAAAGTACCAAACATGACGCAAACTGTGGTGGACTGTGGTGGCAACAAAGGAGGAAGCTTCCTCCCATGAAAGTGGGTTCGTGCAATGAAGTTTACTCCCAACAACCAAACCAATACCATGGTGCCTCCACTTGATTTTGTGATAGGTAAGGACCTGCATGAACACCTATTTCTCAACCCCACCCTCCAAACGAGCGTTTAGAAGAAGTTGTTAATAGGACATCTCCATTAATCAGTGGAGGTCTTGTCTGTCCTCCACTCGGCTCGCATTCCCAATTTATTGGTGAGGAAATTGCAAAGCTCCCACAATGCTGACAGAAGCACATTCAGTGAAACATCCTGATGAAAAATCTGAAAACTCTAAATAGGACAGGCCGGTCACAGCCGAGATGGCAAGAGGCTGTGCCTCCGACACCACATAAGGTTAGATATGGTCCACCATTCTTCTTTTGTCAAAATCCCTCACTGAGGTTAAAATGTGTAGGAACATTTTGTGCAAAGATCCTATATGGCTGGTATCTACACCCTAAGAAGCTGCACACACTATTTCCGAACACATCAGACAGATGCTGGCGAGGTTGCGGGATGGAGGGCGACTTCCGTCACAAATGGTGGGACTGCCCTTCCATTCACCGTTTTGGAAAAAAATCTTGGCACAGATTAGAAAGATATTAGGTTACCCGATACTGGAGGCACCAGAATGTGTCCTGTTGGGCCTGCGTGACCATACCCTGAAGCACCAAACCTTGGGAGAGCGATCCACCACATGGCTGTGTCTGAGGCAGGCAAGATGGCGGTGGCTGCGGCGTAGAAAAGGCCGGAAGCCCCATCCCTCTCCCAAATGGCACTCCCGACAATGGCAGGCTTTAGCTCTTGAACATATGACAGACATAATGGAGGATTCCCGGAAAAGCTTCGACTACATTTGGGGCCCCTTGGTGGGATATCTGTCGGAGGGTCTCCCTCTTATCTCCTGCCAACCCCGAATTCAGGCTCTCCACCTCTTCCAAATATAGCCAGACGTCGCCCCTACGGCGGCCCCGTTGGGGTCATTTGAAGCCTGTTGGATATATCCCCTCTCCTCCCCACCTTCTGTGCTGCACCGTTTTTATGCTTTCTCCTCCCCCACCCCAGACGAGATGAAAACGAGCTCTCCATTTCTGCACACCATTCTAGACATACGAACTAAGTTGTTCAAGTTTGTAATATCCTATCCATGTTTTGTTCCCTCTATGGGTACTACAGAGCACACACTGAAGCGTAGAGTTGTATAGTAAGGACATTTTTCTATGTTGTACATAACCCTATTAATGTTATGCTAAGTTCTTGTCAACATGCTGAACTCTTATATGGCATTCTAATGCACTTGGCTTACTGTCTTGATAAGTTGTGTGGTACTATGTTGATAACCCCGGAAATGTACAATAAAAACATTTTGACCCCAAAAAAATGTGTAGGTGCAGATTGCATTCCCACTAGAGGCAATAAAGATGTGGGAACACTTACAGAGATGATCCCACTCAGAACTTTGAGACCTCGTCTGTGGTTGGATCCCACATATATTGGGAAACACATTCATATCAACCCAACTGGCTCTTGCATATACATATGGGACCAGCATAGAAATATCAGGATGACAACAGGGATCATGTTGTTGTTGCTCATGTTGGGCTCCCGAGATTACACCTAATACTTCAAGCATCTTCCTTAGACTGACACCATCTGGCCCTAGGAAAAATGACAACACTGAAGTGAGTAGGCAGTGAAGGGCTTTTTGGTCATTAGTGAGTGGTTGACCTTCCTAATTCCTCTCTCAGGAAACTGTTCAAAGACTGGGCTGCGCCTACGCTTTCTACTGACTGACAGCCAAGTCTATGGCTATCACTCACCCAGCACTTAAATAGGAGCTGACCAGTGCCGAGACCAACCCAAGTGTTGATGGCCACATGTAGTGACCAGCATGTCTGCTCACTTTTTGTTGTCTTACCTGATCCCATGGCATTGAGTTACCAGTACGTGTGAGTCTACTCCATCCACTGAACGGTTGGGGTGGCCAGGCTCCGCAATGGAACAACTGCCAAAGGCTCAATTTGCTGTTAAATTGTAATGCCCCCTGTGGCCTGTCCCATCGGGCAAAAACTCTTTCCAGCCACACAGCTTCTCACCGACTTCCACAACATACAGTCCCAAGCAGACTTCAGATTTCTCCATTCCCCCATCTGGCAAATCACACAGTCACCCAGCACACTCGCCGCTAGAGCCTGACCATGCAGTTAATCAGTGTGCCCTCGATTGCTAGGTGAAATCAGTCACCTGAGGGGACCAACTGGAGCATTCACACACAGAGTGCACTAACCGTCCTAACAGTGATATTCACTCCTCTAACAAGAAATTACATAGCATGCATAATTTGTGCAAAAATTACACATATTACCCAAAATACATTTCACTGATTGTACACATCGGCATACCATACACACAAACATCATGCAACATACTAGAGGGAGACTGGTACCAGCATAAAATGCCCTCGACATACATGAGTTTTACAACATGGGCAAGGCAAGCTATTTACAAATGAAAGAGCTGCACCAATACAAGCAGGGGGAGGCCGCCCCGCGGTTCTATAGATGTGTGAAGCACTGCCATTCTAGAGGCATAGAATCCATGCTCAAACAGGCTGCACTGAAGAGGGAGGGCTAGAGATGAGCAGGAGGCACAGCCTAATCTCCAAATGCAACAAATCACTGATAATGAAGGGAAGAAAATTTATAATTTGTCTGATACACAAGATTTGCATTTTGTATCAATTAGTTTCAAGCTTTGTGTATATTCCCCCATTGGGGGGCTAAGAAGGTGCCCTGTTTTGTCTACTCGAAGTCTGTGAATTTTACAAAGAAGTGATGGGAGGAATGACTAGAATTACTCTTGGCTACTGGTAATTCATCAGGCCACAACCCAGTCCATTGTTTTCTTTGCCCACAATGTCACCTCAGATTAGACCCAGCTATATGCAAACCGGTGTTGACCCTGCCCCAGTAGCAATAGTCAAGCCCTAACTACCAATCCAGATCCTCTGTGAAACTGGAACTCAATCAACCAAGACCGTTATGCCCTAGTTGGAGCTCATGAGTCAGGTACAGCTTGGTTCCAGTGACACAGTAAGCACTTGACTCACATCTAGGCATACCCATCGTACTTAGAGCACTGCACTTAAGTGTATAAAGAAGTAATGGGTGGGATGCTTGAAATAATCTCAACCACTTGTAATGACTTGGGCCACAACCCAGTCCTTTACCTTTTTGACCACAATGCCACCTCAAACTAGACCCAGCTATAAGCAAATCAGCCCTGGTCTTGCTCCAATAGGAACAGCACAGCTTGAACTGCCAAGCCAGGTCCTCTCTGAACTGGAATGCAAGCAACTAAAAACTGGTTTCACACTGGTTGGGGGCTCATCAGTCAGGGACAGCTTTGTTCCAGTGCCAAAGTCAGCATGGAACCTGCGTTTGGTCATACTCGCCATACCTGCATCACAATGAAGTATGCAAAGAAGTGATGGGTGGGAAATTTAAATTAATCTCAGCCACTGTTACTTACTTGTGCTGCATCCCAGTCCATCGTCTTTTGACCACAATGCCACCTTAGATTAGACCCAGCCAGTGCTTAATTTGAGCAGGTGCTTTCTGGTGCTCAGCACCAGCACCTAATCCTCAGCACCGGTGCTTATAGCACCAGTTAAGGACACACTCATTTGGAAGGCACGTGATTTTCCACAAAATCACAGTATGTTGAGCCACGCCGAGACTCGAATACGGTTCCTCAGCTCCGAAATCGGCAGCTTTAGGCATTAGGCCAAGTCCTCCCCCAAATAAGTGCCAGGGCTCTAATCAGGAGGCAGTTTGCACCAGCACATTTCCCCTGTTAGCGCTGCCTCCTGAGGAGAGCCCCGGCACTTTTTATTTTACAAATTAACCACTGGACCCAGCTATATGCAAACCAGCCATGACCTTGCTCCAGTAGCAACAGTCCAGCCCAAACTGCAAGCCAGGTCCTTTCTGAACCAGAACACAAGCAACCCAAAACTGGCTTCACTATAGTTGGGGCTCGTCAGTCAGGTACAGCTTGGTCCCAGTGACAAAGCGCGCATGGCACCTGCGTCTGGGCATACCGGTCACACTTAGGGCAACACAATGAAGTATACAGGGAATTGATGGGTAGAATGCTTGAATCAAACTCAGCCTATGGCAAATATTCGGCCACATCCCAGTCTATTGTTTTTCTGCTCACAATGCCACCTCAGATTAGGCCCAGCTATATTCAAATCAGCCTTGATCCTGGTCCAATAGGAACAGTCCAGTCCGAGCCCCACATCTGGGAACATACAACGCTACATGCTTGTAGGAATCAGATTCACTAACCCGCATAGTGCATGAGCGATTTAATGGACCTAATAAACTTATAGTCAGTTAACAATCACGGGGCACTTACTTCTCATAATTACCCAGGAGAATTTAAAGTCACCACAGCAGATAAAAGGAGGGGTGAGTGCAGTGAGTATCCCTCATTCTGCACCTGCACAAGAGTAGAGGATAGCAGAGTTTTCTTTACAGGGGCTATAGTACCTACTTTTGTGGGTAAAAGCCTACTTTTTTTTTAGCAAACAGTTATATTTTATACAGTAGTATACAGGGCAGGTTTCTCATCCAAATATAAAGGAATTGGCGATAAGTCCCCTTAGGAAACAATTTCTGCTAGAACACCCTCTTGTAGGCCTTTGGTTATTGACCCAACCACCCCTAATTCTGGACACCTCCCCTAAAGCTCCAGACCCGACCCACTGGGGCTCTAAATCCCTCCATACAATCTCTGAAGGTCTCAGAATTTACTTCTATTCTATAGAAAACTGAACATTATTGCTCTTGTGACACTACCCAATGAACCCCATTGCCTCACCATATGAACAACCCGAATGAGACACGTTGTCAATACATTTTGACTGTCACAAGCAAGATTTTCTGGACAAAACGGGTTGAGGCGGTATTTAATGCTACACAGAACTCTGGTATGTACAAGACTCTTAAATTGCAGGCAGCAGCAGGTCGATCCTAAATGGATTTCTTTGGTTTTCCTCTTGATTCCACTCTTTAACCTCACACTGTGGGTCTAAACCCCAGAGAACATTGTGATAGCAACTTCAGAAAATGAGCACTTGCAGCACCTAGGCTGCTGTTGAGTGCAGATTAAGCAAAGTTTCTCCTGTTTTACCCGGGAGTGTAATCTCACTGACCCCATGTGGAAAATCGGCCTGTTTGGAGGCAGCCTATCAGTAGAGTAGCTTTTGGGAGAAATCTCCTTGCTACACACTGGGAGGGAGGCCTACTTTCCGCCAGGTAGTCAAGTGCTAGAAGAATAAAAGGGATCCCATATATCAGTGTATTTATGCAAGTCACAACCGGAGTGTCCATTTATGCACTATAGGGGTTTGTATCTCTCCCTGTACAGCACTGCCTCATTAGAGTCGCTGCCCAAATGAGGAGCAGTTTTATTCTTACCAAGAGAGCTTGCTTGCTGGAATACACATCTTCCAACCTGGCTAGTTCCGTCCAGTGCGCTAGAGATGTGTTCATGACAATTCACTGGTTCCCGAGTGGCCACAAAACTCGAAGTTCAAACAATATCCTTTTAATCTAACTTGGAGCCGAATTTACCCAGCCTGTATGAGTACAGACCCCTGAAACTCTTACATAAACGGAGGACCCAAGAGGTCTTGACAAGATTTCTAGCGAGAGGTACACATTTCCTTTCTAGCATGACCAGTGGCGTAGGAAGGGGGGTGCTGTGGGTGCGGGCCGCCCCGGGTTTCATCCCTGAGGGGGGGTGACAAAATGGCAAAAATCCGTTTCCCCTGCTCTCACCTGCCGTCTTCAGTGTGGCACCGTCGCGGGGCAGCAATACGTGGATTCGCCAGCATCCCCTACCCCTTCAAGGAGTCCCACAGCGGGGCGGCAAACGCAGGTACCGCCCAGGGCTGTCTCAGGTCTAGCTATGCCACTGAGCATGACCAGCTATGCAAAGCTTCCTCCTGCTTCATTGAATCGGCTCTGACTGCACGTCAACCTGCAAGCACTGCTTCAAAAGGAGAACAACCGCCAGCCCAGGACTAGCCTCACCAGCCACTCCAGACACAAAGACCTGCCGCCTGATCAAAAGACAGTCAAGTCACAGAGGAGAAATGACCAGCTGAACATGAACACAAGAAGCAACATGTATAGGTGAGGGTGAGGAAGAGGGTGGTGATGGTGATTCAGCCTTAACAACACTTCCACTATACCAACAACCAAAGAACTTTCACCAGAAGATGTGTCTCATTGATATGGAGCACCCCTGGTGACACATCACCTAGAGCTGGCAGCCCCTGTAGTGTTTTGCCATTGTAAGCTCATCATTTTTCTCTTTTCGGTAAGGACCCGCATCACTAGACCTCCACCAAATTAAAACTAAGTAAGGCCAATGACTTTGTCACCCTTCCCAGTATATGTGACTTAAAAGTTTGTGCCACCACAACCTTCACAGAAATTTGTTTTGGCGTCAAGGTCTAACGTCAGTGCCCTGTGGATCCTATGGATGTTCTACTGGCAAGTTGGTGTCCCCAGACCTAAAAGTAACAGCATCTCTAGTCAATCAAGGTCAGATGGTGTGACTGGCACTGTCTGCATACCTTTGCTGGCTCCCCTGCAGCTGTCAGGCACCAGGTATCTGTGAAGCCAAGGGTAATCAGAAAATCCTGACCGCCAACATCTAGAATTCAGAGGAAGTCAAAATCTAACTCCTGATGACCTCTACTTGTGAAGTGCCGGAACCGGCACGTGCCTTGAGCAACCAGGAAGTTTTGACAGTGAATGACAACAACCACAGATCCAGGATTGTTTTCTCTCTTGGTGGCTACCAAACCTAACCATGAGCTAGTCAAGGCCTACGAACACAACAAACTGAAAAACATGTCTCCCACTTGACATATCTCTAAAAGGAGGTGTGAAATGGCAGAAAAGACAGGGGGTAATACTTTCAGCCATGATAGCTTCCCCCGCGCCCCATAAAACTCCAGAACCACATTTTGCATGAAAACTAATTTATTGCATAGACTCTCACTCTATATGACATAGGAGTAAAGACCGCTCCAGAGCAATCAATAGCGCTGAAAACAGGTCATAAGAAAACACTGGCCAATAGGTTAACAGTATGCCAATCATTTCCACATGTTCAGAGTGAAGATCACAAATGCAGGCCATAGATTACTCTTGCCCACCGGCTAAAAGCCCCATTCAATTCAATCAGATTGGTATGCTTCACCTTTGTATTGAAACTATTTTGGGACGTACCTTCAGAACAGTTAGGGCTAGAGCTTCTGAAGTTCCTGGTAGTGGTTAAGTACATCTGAGCTGTTAATGTGCGAATTAAAATAGAAGTTAACACCTTATACATCAATTTGCGTACATTGCGAACCAAAGCAGTTTGCAAAGGGACACCAAGGAAGCGTTTGTCCTCCCTTGAGACTTGTATAGTAATGCATTATTGGTTTGTGACGATCTTGCAATCGTAAACCAGGGTGTGATTACCAACTGCTGAGGGAAGCAGAAAACATTCGTAAAGCGTAACCTGTACATGTATGACATCCTCCTCTGTGTGTGTGCAGGTAGCAAGCATCGAGAGGAGGAGACAGTGGTCCAATGGACCCACTCACCATCTGTCCCTTTCACATTGTGTCAATGTTTGTGGGGTTGAGAGTTGTGACCCTTGCCCCTTCGTGAGACAGGGTCATCATTTCGGCACATTCCAAATGGAATTCTGAGAGGGAGGTCTGTGGTCCAGTGCAGGCCTTCTCCAACCATTCGCTCCTGTGTGCAATGAAGGGCACAACCGCTTCCTTCCCCATTAACATTAATGAGGCAGGCGGTGCGCGCCTTACTGTGCACAGCTCACTGCACAGTGAAGGATGAGTGAAATCATTCACTATGCAAGGGACAGGCTCCTCGCAGTACAATGTAAAGCCTTGCAACTGCGTGCAGCCTCTTTGTGAACACGGCCTGAGGTTGATGCAGAGTGGATACAGAGCAGTGCTTACATTTTACCAAGTGATTCCCGGTGCTCAGCACCGGCACTTAGTCATTAACACTGGGGTTTTTCATGAGCACCAGTTAAGGACAGGTTCGTTTACGGGGAGATACAGGCCCAGATGTACTAACGTTTTTTGCGACCGCAAAGAACGTGTGGCCCATGTACTAATAGTATTTTGCGAGTCGCAAATCAATTTGCGACTCGCAAAATAGGATTAGCGACTCGCTATTAGGAAAGGGCGTTCCAAGGGCGTCCCTTCCTAATAGCGACCCCTGAAGCTATGTATGACGCAAAACAGTCGCAGGGCGCCAATTCTGATATCTTCATGAATAAAAACAGCATCCAATCGGAGCCTAATCAAGCGGATAGTCAAAGACCCTCATCAGTCAACAACAGCATTATTATTAAAACCAAGTATAATCCTAAAAATCCATATGGTCCAAACGGGAAATGTTCCTTTGCGATTTCTGCACGCCGGGTTCTTGAAGGTAGCCATTGAGCTCATTTCTTAAGTGTTATATAGCAGAATTGGCGCCCTGAGGAAGTCCTAGGTTAATCCTGGACGAAACACGTGTTGGCATAATCTGTTGCTATCTGTTCTGTTGCTGAAGAATAGAAGATTCTTTATCTATCAAACATCAAATAAAGTACCAAGAAGAAAATATACTGACAAGGTCATAGAGAAGGCTATCAACGCCAAACTCTCAGAATTCATCGAAGCCAACCACATCCTGGACACCTCCCAATCCGGCTTCCGAAGCAACTACAGCCCAGAGACTGCACTCCACGCCGCCACAGACAATATCCGCTCCCTCCTCGACCGAGATGAGACAGTAGCCCTCATCCTACTAGACCTCTCGGCCGCCTTCGACACCGTTTCCCACTGCACCCTAATCACCAGACTCCACGACGCCAGCATCCACGACAGGGCTCTGGACTGGATCCACTCCTTCCTCACCGGCCGGACCCAGCGAGTTAGACTACCACCGTTCCTCTCAGAACTCATGGAGATCAGCTGTGGAGTCCCGTTGGGCTCCTCCCTGAGCCCTACCCTTTTCAACATCTACATGGCCCCCCTCCTAGCCATCGTCAGAAGCCACAGACTAAACATTGTCTCCTATGCCGACGACACCCAGTTGATCGTCTCCCTCACCAATGAAGCCTCAACCGCCAGAACCAGCTTCCACAGCAGAATGAAGGCCGTCGTGACATGGATGAAGGACAGCTGTCTCAAACTCAACTCAGCAAGATGGAAGACCTCATCCTGGGACCTACCGTGTCAGCCTGGGATGACTCCTGGTGGCCAGCTGCTCTGGGTGCTCCCCCCACGCCAATGGACCATGCATGCAACCTTGGCATCATACTGCACTCTTCGCTCACGATGGACTGCCAAATCAATGCAGTTTCCTCAGCCTGCTTCCACATGCTCCGCCTGCTCTGAAAGTCTTTCAGATGGATCCCCACTTAATCCAGTAGAATGGTCACCCACGCACTCATCACCAGCAGACTCGACTACGGCAATGCACTCTACGTGCTCCACCCAGAAACAGCTCAACAAACTACAGTACGTCCAAAACGGAGCCGCCAGACTGGTCCTCAACATCCTCCGCTACAGCCACATCATGCAACACCTCGGACAACTCCACTGTCTTCCAGTCAACAAAAGAGTCACTTTCAAGCTTCTCACTCACGCCTACAAAGCCCTACACAACAAAGGACCTGCGTATCTGACACAATCCACATAACCATCAGACAACTCCGATCTGCCCATCTCGCCCTCACCTCCATCCCCAGGATCCACAAAGCCAGAAACGGAGGAAGGTCGTTCTCCTACCTCGCCGCCAAGACATGGAACTCCCAGCCCCTGCACCTCAGGCCAATTCAGGAAGGACCTCAAGACCTGACTCTTCGAATGATCAGCCACCCAGGACGACCAGCAGCCCCGCCCCACCCCCAGCACCTTGAGACCCTCACGGGTGAGTAGCCGCGCTTTACAAGCCCTTGATTGATTGATTGAGCGCTGCTCAGCGCCCCAGTAGCATCTCGTGTCCATCCACCCCAGGCCACAGCTCCCAACTCTGGCTCTCTGAATGCCCCCTGTTTCAGGGTTTCCTATGCTGGTTTAGTCTTCGCCATCATAACATAGGATGTTTGTGATCGAAAGCTTAGAAGTGCAGATTCTCACTACCCAAAAGCACTTGCATCCTACTGGGAAGAGCTGGTATTACAGCACTGCTGCTGGGAAGTGCTGGGACTCACGCCCAATGCCTGACCATTTCAAGTACTAAAGAGCACAATAAATTTCCTCAACGGTTAAAACGAACGGTCAGTGCTTTGTAGAAGCTTTTGACCAGCATAAGCGCTATCCAAATAACCCAGAACAAAAGTGAATATTGCAGAAAAAGCAGAAGGGAACCCGGTGGACCGAGTTCAAGTGGACCTAAAACAACACAAAATAACGAAGAAGGAGGCAAAATGGCGCCTCCAACTCTGTAGGAAACCGACAAGCAACATTGGGTTCACTGCACTCCTTCACAACGTATGGGCCGTGCTGATGTTTCAAGGGGTGGGAAAAGTCGGCAATTGCCAATTACCCCAAATTCAAAGGGGGTCTGTGGGAAAAAGAGCTTTCTCTTTATCCAATATATGTCTATTTCTCCATCTCAAACTTTAATGTATTTAATGTTGTTTGGCATCATAGCGCTTAAATTAGCAGAATACGGGTAATTAAATGTTAATCTAGTCCGGATAGGGGCCCCTAAAGTGTGTCTTCCCAGGGTCCCCAAATCATAAAGAGGCCACTGAGGCCGTGTTTTAAAAGGTGCACTGTTCCAGTCACATCAGTGCTTTGCCCCAGGTCACTGTCTGTAAAGCATCCCCTACCCCTCGGGTGGGATCCCTGAGACCGTCCTGTGCCCCCCTAGTGCTTACATACTGCCAGTATGTAAGCACTAGGGGGGCACAGGGCTGTCTCTGGGATCCCACCGGGAGGGAGGGAGGGGGGGGGGCGTGTTTGTACTGCCTTGGTTTTGTTTGGTTTCCGGCGTGGGCAGATCTAGGAGCAGCAAGAGCGTCTTGTTTGGATCTCCTTATCAGCAGGTGCCCAGGAACATAAATCTCAACGTGTGAGGTAGCTGGGATTGGAAAAGTCTTGCCATTGGGTTTCCCCATCAGCAGGTGCCGAGGAACATAAATCTCAATGTGTGGGTAGCTGGGATTGGAAAGTCTTAGCATTGGGTTTCCCCATCAGCAGGTGCCAAGGAACATAAATCTCAATGTGTGGGTAGCTGGGATTGGAAAGTCTTAGCATCGGGTTTACGTCTGCAACCTCAGTAAGAGATCTCCCCCACGGCGAAGATCAAAATGTTTAACATAATGGAAAACACGTTAAACTAAAGTGTATGTATATCACATCCATCTCAATATCTTAATTTCACCTCGTGCAGCTTTCTTCCACCCCACTCCTTTTCTCTCTCTTGCAGGTTCGTTATCATACTTGTTTTCTTCCTTTGACACTGTTTTCCTACCTTTCTCTTTCGCCTTCTTCCACCCTTTTCTTTCCTTCTCTTTCTTGATCTGGGTCAAAGTCCCCAGTAATCAGTGCACGTGTCCACCACCTGCATCCACCCGCACAAATTAAGCACTACTTGTATATTTAGCTTACACATGCATATTTTAGGTGCGCAAGACCACTTTTTACATTCACAAAAAGTGGTTTTACACCAGTAAAAAGAGATACAGACTCAAACATTTTCGTGTGAAGCGAACGGGGATTCCATATCAGAAACGCCCTGGAATGTTAATTCACACACATTTCCGCAATCCATTTCCACTCTGGAGAAGACCAGACATTTAATTCAGTCAAGCAGAGGAGCAAAGCCCCATTCCAAGGTGCAGGGATAAAAAAAAGTGCAATTGTACTGATACAAATGCAAGGCCAGACTGGCCGTACCAGGCATCAGGAGTTTCCCAGGGAGACAGGAAGGGTGGGGGCCGGTTTTGTTACTGGGGGCCGGTTTTGTAGCAGTGCAGCTGTTTTGAAAGCACCCACTGCAGAGTTCCTAGTATATCCAGTAGTTTCAGGCAACAATAAAAGTGTCAAGATAACTCTGATGATTGAAGTATCTGCTCGACAGAGATTGGAGTTTAGTCTAGTGGCAGGTATGAATTATCTAAGGTAGCACATAGGATTAATATGCCTGCTGCAAAGGTTGTATAACATGCAGAGCACAGGACACTGTTTTATGTGCATAGCTTAATGGTTACTGCTTTTGTCACAGAGACCCTTTTGTTACTGTGCAGTTCATAAGTTACAATCATAATTTAGCACAGTGAGCTTTGAAGTGTCATCAAAGAACTGCATGCAAACTACATGGTACAGGTTTGAAAGTTAAGTGTATTTTCGAGTCTTTCATCACTCTAATGTTGCTAAAAAGGGTTTGTTAGGGTTGAAATTAATTCTTGGAAGCAAAGTCAACCTTAACCGCTGTGTTACGTTCGGAATCCTGAGTTTGTGCTTCCCCAGACCAAGCACTTTAAAAAAATGCCTACCAGTATGGATCAGTGGTGGCTCTTCAGCTAAGGCGGAGGAGCATCGCCCCCACTGCTTTTAACTGCTTTTAAGGAGTGTAACAAAAGGAAAAATAAAATGCTAATAACTGAATGTTATCATTTTATTTGTTCCTGCTGCTTTGCGGCCGGGCAGGGCTGCTCTGCTCTCAGAGCAGGTCAGGGGAGGAGTGGTTTGCCCACTCCCAGTGCGCATGAATACAGCCTACGTGGACAACTTGCCCAGTCCCCCATTCCCTGGCTGAGCACCAAACTACGGTGCTCAGATCAATCACTTCGCTGCATTGCAGCATTGTGATTGGTCATGGGAGCCTAGATGCTTCCTGGTTCCTGTACCAGTCGAGTCCTGGCATGGAGGAGAGACTGGAGAGACGCAGTGGCGATAAGGTAAGTTTTATTTCTTCTTTTTTTTTACTACCTCCCAACCCCGCCCGCCATCCCAGATCCGTGCCGGCCGCCACTGGTATGGATGATGTGAATCCTACACCTTGTAGCCCCCTTTGTCTTATTTAACATTTTTTATACACTGATTTACACACATATGGTTCATTGTCTCGGTATTTGTGTGTGATGTAAAGTGCTCCAACACCCTATACTGGTATAAAAGTCGTTGTAAAACAAATGAAATACATGGGACAGAGGAAATGGAGGGATGCAGGACACTGTTGGGAGGTGACAGTGAGGGAATCACCGAAAAACCCTAACAATGATTGTTGTATCCTGGTGCCCTGTAAGGTCATTATTTACTCTGCTTGTAAAACTAATACAATTAAATATATAATGAAATATATGTTCTAGAATGCACCATTTGTGTCTACATTTTATTGATGGGTAAATCCCCCCCAAACCCTCCTTGTAGCGGTCAGGCTCACTAGCTGCACTCACTATGGGGCTGGTCTGACATCTGCCAGGGCTGCTTGGGGTTCCCTGTCCGGCCCAGTACAAATGCATTTTCATGTGTAGAATAATACATTTAAAAATATACTTTTACAGAAAGCCAATCAGATGCACGTTGAGGACGAGTTTACAAAATCTTTCAAAGACGACTCGGGGAAACCTGCCACTGTTGTACGAGTTTGTGAGCAACGCCCTCCCCCCTCCCCACCAATGTAAACCTGCAGCCATGTGTACTGAACAAAACCGCTGAGCAGATGTGTGTTGCCCGTTCTGCACAGGGTGGGTCTGATTAATACAAAAGGAGAATGTGATGCTGGGAATAGCCATGTGTGGCTTCTTCCAGTCAGGCCCTGTCAGCGCACTGACCTCGCGCGAGACCTGCCGCCTCCTCCAGCCTCCCCCTCCAGGCCTGCGCCTTCTCCTCTTTGCCCTTCATCTCTCTCTCTGCGCCTCGCGCGCGGCCTCTCGCACACTGCTCTTATTTTTGGCGGCTTGCTGTCACCTCACTCACCCTGCACGTGGCATATGCTTTCGATCTGGCTTGCGTTGGCAAAGTGCCGTCGGTTTGTTAAAAAGGCTTTCCGGCCCTTCAGAGTAGAGTCCGCCACAGCGCTCCAGAAGGGTTTGGTAGGGAGGTACCAGAACCCAGCCTAGGGTCGCACTTCGAAACTAAAGCAGTCCTGGCAAAGGTAGTCATTCCAACCTCCATACAGCATTCAAGGAGTTAGTGAGGTAAGAAACACCGCAAAGGAGACTTGGTCATGGACACTGATTAATCAAAATGCCTGGGGTAGCGGAAGTGACATCACATAGCCACCCTTTGATCCAAAGATCATACGAAGGGATGCTTTATAATCTTTGAAACTGAATCATCCCAGGAAGTGGTCCTGTGACCTTAATTCAGATGACATAACAATACCTCATATTGCTGAAGTTAAAGGCATCATTAATGCACAATTATATCATTACGCAACAGTTACCAACAAAGTACATTTATACTACCTTCATTTTAATAGGGTGTTGACATGATAGGAACATTAGACATTTCGCTTTTTTATCGAATGAGAAAATATGTTTTTGTTGGTAGTGGAGAATATATATAGGCACATGCATCAAAAGAAAAACCGGTCGCAAACGGGCAGATTCTCAGAATCTGCCCCTTTGCGACCGGTATTTTTGCATTTGGGATGCATCATCCCAAATGCAAAAATCGCAATTTAAGGAATCTCTAAATTGCGATTCCTTAAATTGCGATTGCATTTAAGGAATCCCACATTGAGATTCCTTAAATGCAATGCATTAAAGTTAAAAAATTAGCGATTTCGCTAATAGGGGGAGCAAATTACCATGAAGTTGAACTTCATGGTAATTTGCAAAAACTTTGAAAAATGCACTTTTGTGCATTTTTCAAAGTTTCCTGTTGCGCACACACATGCCCTTAGAGCATGTGTGTGTGCAACATATGTGCACAGATCAATTTCAGGGGTGCAATAGGGTGTCATTTTGACACCCTTGCACCCTGGAAATTGCATAAGCAATTTGCTAGTACCTACTGGTACTCGCAAATTGCTCATGCAATCTCCAATTCATTCCTATGGGCCTGGAGGCCCATAGGAATGAATGGGACGGCATTCCTTAATTGCGACTCACAATTTGCGAGTCGCAATTAAGGAATTTGTAGGAATTGCTATTTTTATAGCGATTCCTACATGCATAGGCTTTTGCAATTCCTTAATTGCGATTCCTTAAAAATCGCAATTAAGGAATCGCAAAAGTCTTTGTTGTTGCATGTGCCAGATAGTGTCACAAAAAAACACAACAACACTGGGAAGACAAATTATTTATACCACAAACTGTCAAGTATTAATGGTTTCCCTAGTGTACACCCCAATATAAAATGTATTGGCAAACTACAGAAAGACAATCACAAATATTTATATAATAATAGTGGTATTGTCCACCTGTATTACTTCATGTAGACCATTTATTCAATGTGAATTGTCACTGACTCAATTATTCCTTAGCATTGTTAATATATTTTGATTAGCATCACTTTTAAAGCAATCTCACTCATTAAAGCACAGAAGTGAGGTTTTTATTCAAACACATTATTGTATTGTAATTTCATTTATATAGCGCTTACTGCCCCATATGAGGCATCAAAGCACTTTTTCAGCAAGTAGCATGCTACTCCAGAATCCATAAAGGATTAGTGGTGAATTTAGTATAGTCAAATATGAAAGTATTTTGAGTGGTGGATATGTTAGTCAGTTATTTGAATTGAGAAGGATAGCAGAGGGATAGAAGAGGGAAATAGGTTTGAAATTATATAGCGCTTGTTACACCTGATGGGGTGTTGAAGCGCTTTTTCGGCGAGTAGCACGGTACTCCGGAACCCATAAAGGATTAGTCGTCAATTAGTATAGTGAAATATGAAAGTAATTTTAGTGGTGGATATGTTAGTCAGTTATTTGGATTGAGAAGGATAGTGGAGGGATAGAAGAGGGAAATAGGTTTGTATTTCTATAGCGCTTGCTACTCCTGATGGGGCGTAGAAACGCTTTTTCGGCAAGTAGCACGCTACTTCAGAACCCATAAAGGATTAGTCGTCAATTAGTATAGTGAAATATGAAAGTAATTTGAGTGGTGGATATATTAGTAAATTATTTGGATTGAGAAGAATAGTGGATGCATAGATGGGAAAAAGGGTTGCAATTATATAGCGCTTGCTACCCCTGATGAGGTGTTGTAGCGCTTTTTTGGCGAGTAGCCCCCTACTCTGGAACCCATAAAGGATTAGTGGTGAATCAGTACAGTGAAATATGAAAGTAATTAGAGTGGTGGATATGGGTTGGATTGAGAAGGATAGTGGAGGGATAGAAGAAGGAAAAGGCTATAATGCAATCTAGCAACATCTTGTTTAAAAATTTAAATGTTTTAAAATTGTTTATTCTATTCGGGAGCGTATATATCGCGCTACTGCATTTATTTGTTTTACAGAACTAAGAGGTTATTGCTTCTGTTCACAGTCAGAGCTCCATTAAGTAAACAGTACACATGACAGCACTGTTTAGCTTCTGTCCCTCAGATTGCCTTTGCCACCACTGAGGCCAGGGGTTACAAAGGCAGTGCCAGGGGTCACATGGGGCAAGCCAGGGGTCACAGCTGGAGCCCCTGGCATCCCCTAAATGATGTCCATGGACTTGGCAGGGGAGGGACTCCCTGTAGCACATTTTTGAAAAAACTGCAAACATAGTGCGTCCTACAACACATTTTTTATTATCAAACATTCAATCATTGACTGAATGGATGGAGATTGGAGACAGGGCTGCATGGCTCCATGAATAATAAGTTGGGTGGTGAGAAGTGGGTGGATGAATGGATTGAAGAACGGACGGCAATAAATAAAGAATTTGAGCAATGTAAAGTAAAATGGTCCCAATGCAATGACCAAGGATTGGTGCACCAATTTTAACTTCTGCATTAAAAAAATCACTCGTTCCAAACACTACTTCCACCAATCCTTTTGAAACACGCATAGCCTGGATGTATTCGACACAGAGCACTAATTTAGCACTCCAAAGAATTGAACACAAAACATTAGGCCTTGATCTAAAACGGGAGAGAAGAGCATGAATAAACAATGTAGTGGCTGAATTGTGCAAAAATTTTGCATCAATCCCAGCTTCCACTTGACCACATTGTGTGATCCAAGGCAATTAATTTTTTCAAAGTGCCTCCTTTTCCATTTTCACATGAAAGCACCTTGAAATACAGCGGTTCAGGGTGTGCGCTTCATAAAAGCAGAATATTATAATTTTACTCCATATATATAACAACACCATAGGCCACGTAGGGGGCAAAAGACAGCTTTCCTCTTGGTTCACTAATAGTGCTGTTGTAGGGGTGGTGGTGGGGGCATGAATATTTCTAAGTTCATGATTAGAATCGGTCACTTCTTACAATTGGCACCTAATGCAATGGTATAGTTTCATAAAATAAACTGTAATGCTTTGCAAAGATCACATTATAAAGAAATACACAGTTTCGAATTTAGAAGAGTCTTTTTCATATATGTACTGGACTCCCTGCACCAACCTACAGCAGACCGGTCATTCCCTCTCAAAACACCCCACCCCTAAAACTTTGAAGGTCAGCCCTGCTCGTGATGACCCTGCAGGAGACAGGAAACACCTAAATGTAAAAACAAATGGTTTGGAAGCACACTTTAAAACAAAATGTGTTGCTTTGTCAATTTATAAATGAAGCCGGAAGGGTCCCTCCAACAAAACCGGCCCCCACCAGCAGCGAAACCAGCCCCACCCTGCCAGCTCACTGGGAAAATGCCCGGTGCCTGGTAACACAAGTCTGGCCCTTCACTGTGCCCATCACACCTCTCCCCACCCCAACAGAGAATGAGCAAAGTCCCTATCTCCCTGTCAATAAAGCATAAGAATGGCAAGCCTTATGCCTGCGGTCTTCAGTCTTTTTTAAGTCTTGCCTACTAGACAGCACATGAGCTGTCCGCTGTGAGACCTATTGTTAGCTTACTGTAGGTTTAGAGCCTGCCCATAACTAACTACTGGTTGGCTTTATTGTTGCTCTCATTTACTTGCTTCTTATTCGTTAGCTTGTGTGCGCTTTACCTCCCTTGTGTTTGCCCCCTTTACTGAAGCATGGAGGCATTAGTTGTGTCCTTCCACTTTTCATTTATCATTTTCAAGAGCTGCATGAGAGTCCATATGTTCTCAAACTCTCTTCCTAGTGTGCTTCTCTTCCCCTCTCTGCGCTCCATGTTGTGCTCTTGTGCCCACGTGCTTCTTCCCACCTGCTCCTGTTGCTCTCTTACACGTTTACTTTTCCTCCACTTCAGCATTCCATGTTGCTCTCCCTTTCTTTCGTTTGCTTCCTTCCCCACATCCTCTGCCCCAAGTGGCTTCCACCCCACCCTCTAAGTTGCTTCCCCGCTCTCCTGTTGCTTTCCCCACTCCGTCCTATGTAATTCAGCCCCTCATCTATATCGCTTTCATATTGCACTCCATGTCACTGTCTCTCATCCGTGTTTCTTCCTTTGCGCTTCATTCCCAGAGAAGCGGGGGATATGTGGATCAGCTGCACCATGGGGCAAATGCCCTGCACAACCTTTTGATCAACTTCGCTGGGGGACAAATACTGCAGTTCCACTTCTGAACAGATGCAGTGGTACCAAAAGCCCTAGGAACTACAATCACGGCCTGGGGTGTCACCGTAGAGAAGGTCAGGTCCATTGGCGGCTAGTAATCCGAGCAGGAGGGCCACACATGCACACAGGCACATACACTCACCCATCAACATGCACACTCACTCTTACCCATGCATTCAAAAGCGTGTACACATATACAGACTAAACACAGGCACACACCCATTCCTAGCTCAGATGCACAAATACATGTGTACATACACACACTCACACATACACCAAACATTAGAAACAAACAACTCACCAGCTGCTGCTGTGATATCAGCCTCCGAGGTTCCTGGGAGACTGGGACTACCTCCTCCTCTGATTATCTGACCTTGGGTCAGCCAATCAATCAATCAAGCATTTGTATAGCGCGCTACTCACCCGGAGGGTCTCAAGGCGCTTGGGGGAGGGGGGTCCGCTACTGCTCGAACAGCCAGGTCTTGAGTTGCTTCCTGAAGGAGAGGTGGTCTTGGGTCAGGCGGAGGTGGATGGGGAGGGAGTTCCACGTCTTGGCAGCCAGGTAGGAGAAGGATCTTCCTCCTGTTGTCGCTCTTCGGATGCGGGGGACGGCGGCGAGGGCGTGGCTGGTTGATCGAAGCTGGCGGGTGGGAGTGTAGAAGGTCAAGCGGTCGTTGAGGTATCTTGGGCCTTGGTTGTGGAGAGCTTTGTGTGCGTGGGTGAGGAGTCGGAATGTGATTCTCTTGCTGACGGGGAGCCAGTGCAGGTTTCTCAGGTATACGGAGATGTGGCTGTGTCGGGGAATGTCCAGGATGAGGCGTGCTGAGGCGTTCTGGATGCGCTGGAGTCGTTTCTGGAGTTTGGCTGTGGTTCCGGCGTAGAGGGAGTTGCCGTAGTCCAGTCGGCTGGTGACGAGGGCCTGGGTGACTGTCTTCCTGGTTTCGGTGGGGATCCACCGGAAGATCTTACGTAGCATGCGTAGGATGTTGAAGCATGATGCGGAGACGGCGTTGACTTGTCTGGTCATGGAGAGGGAGGAGTCCAGGTTGCGTGCGTGGTCTGTTGGTTTGGGTGCGCTGCCAAGGGCAGGGGGCCACCAGGAGTCGTCCCAGGCGGAGGGTGATGATCCCAGGATGAGGACTTCCGTCTTATCTGAGTTCAGTTTCAGGCGGCTGTTCGTCATCCACTCGGCTACGTCTTTCATCCCTTCGTGTAGGTTGGTTCTGGCGGTGGCGGGGTCGTTGGTGAGGGAGAGGATCAGCTGGGTGTCGTCGGCGTAGGAGATGATGTTGAGGTTGTGTTGGCGTGCGATGGCTGCGAGGGGGCTCATGTAGATGTTGAAGAGGGTGGGGCTGAGTGATGATCCTTGTGGTACGCCGCAGATGACTTCGGTGGCCTCGGATCTGAACGGGGGTAGGCGGACTCTCTGTGTTCTTCCGGCGAGGAAGGAGATGATCCATTCCAGTGCCTTCTCCTGGATACCGATGTTGTTAAGGCGCTGCACTAGGGTGCGGTGGCAGACCGTGTCGAACGCCGCGGAGAGGTCCAGGAGGATGAGGGCCGTTGTTTCCCCGTTGTCGAGCAAAGCTCGGATGTCATCGGTGGCTGCGATGAGGGCGGTCTCGGTGCTGTGGTTGGCCCGGAAGCCGGACTGCGAGTGGTCGAGGGATCCGTTCGTCTCGAGGAAGGCGGCCAGTTGTCTGTTGACGGTTTTCTCGATGACTTTGGCCGGAAAAGGAAGGAGCGAGATGGGGCGGTAGTTTTTGAGGTCGGTGGGGTCCGCTGATGGTTTCTTCAGTAGGGCGCTGAGTTCGGCGTGCTTCCAGCTCTCTGGGAAGGTGGCGGTGTCGAAGGAGGCGTTGATGATGTCCCGCAGGTGGGGTGCGATGACGGAGTCGGCCTTGTTGAAGACGTGGTGAGGGCAGGGGTCGGTTGGAGATCCTGAGTGGATGGAGTTCATCGTGCGGATGGTGTCTTCGGTGTTGACTGGGGTCCAGGCGCGGAGGGGGGTGGTGGGGGGCGTTGTTCCGGTCGTAGGGTGCATTGGCTGTGTGCTGAAACTGTTGTGTATGTCTGCGATCTTGCTGTGGAAGAACGAGGCGAGCGAGTTGCAGAGGTCTTGCGAGGGCGTGATGTCGTTGTTTCCGGCGCTGGGGTTCGAGAGCTCTTTGACGATGTTGAAGAGTTCCTTGCTGTTGCGGGCGTTGTTGTCCAGTCGTTCCTTGAATGCGGATTTCTTGGTGGCGTGGATCAGCTGGTGATGTCTTCGAGTGGCGAGCTTGAGGGTGGTCATGTTGTCTGTAGTTGGGTCTCTGCGCCAGGCTTTCTCGAGGGCCCGGCAGTTCTTCTTGGAGCTCTTGAGTTCGTCGGTAAACCAAGATGCTTTCTTGGTGCTGGGTCTGGCGGGGGGGTCTTCAGTGGAGCGAGGTCATCTGCGCAGTTGCTGATCCATTTCGTGAGGTTGTTGGCGGCTTGGTTGGGGTTCGCTGATCTGGTGGGGGGGTTCTGGCTCAGGGATGTGGTGAGCTGGTCGGCAGTGATCTTGTTCCAGCTTCTGCGGGGGACCAGTTGCGGGTGGTGGTGAGTCGTGGTCCTTCTGAAGCTGAAGTGGACGCAGCTGTGGTCTGTCCAGTGGAGTCCGGTGGCGTGGCTGAAGGTGATGTCCTTGCTGGAGAAGAAGACGGGGTCGAGCGTGTGGCCGGCGTAGTGGGTGGGGGTGGTCACCAGTTGCTTGAGTCCGAGGTTGGCGAGGATGTCCAGCAGGGTGGTGGTGTTGCGGTCGTTGTTGTTCTCCAGGTGGAAGTTGAGGTCCCCGAGGAGGATGTAGTCAGCGGAGGGGAGGGCGTGCGGGCTGATGAAGTCGGCGATGTCTTCGCTGAATTGTGTGCGAGGTCCCGGGGGTCTGTAGATGAGGGTACCTCTGAGGGTGGTCTTGGGGTCGGTGTGGATCTGGAAGTGCAGGTGTTCGGCGGCTGTGAGGGTGTCTTCGGAGTTGGTCGTGATGCGGATGGTGTTCTTGTGGACGATGGCGATGCCTCCTCCATTCTGGTTGGCGCGGTCCCTCCGGGTGATCTTGTATCCGTCCGGGATGGCGATGGCGATGTCGGGTGCTGAGGAGGCGTTCATCCAGGTTTCCGTGAGGAAGGCGACGTCTGGGCATGTGGCGTCGAGCAGGTTCCAGAGTTCTACTGCCTGCCTGTGGACGGAGCGGGTGTTGAGCAGGATGCACTTCAGGTGCTTCAGGTGGTTGCTGTTGGTGCTTGGCTTGGCGGGTGCGGTACGGGTCCGGATGCAGGAGAACTTGCAGGATTGGCAGGTGAAGGGTCCGTGGGTGCGTCTTGGGGTGGCTCTGCAGCAGCCGGGGCTCCGGCCGGTGTTGAGGCTGCGTGGCGGTGAGGAGAGCGACCTGCCTGGTAAACAGGGTCAGAGGTCGCTCAGAGGGGTAGGAGTTGTTTACTCGTCAGAGTGATATGGGGTCAATGAGAGCTGCAGACCCCCACCCCACTCTGTGATGTTATGTTAATTATATTTAACATAGCGCACGACTCACCCGGGGGCCTCTCTGCGCTATTGCAGAAGCAAGGATCAAGAGAGAGAGAGGAAGATCAGAACAGGTGGGATTTGAGGAGTTTCCTAAATTTGCAGTAGTTCGGACACGTGCGAATACAATTGAAGCTTGTTCCAGTAGTGAGGGGCAAGATAGAAGAAGGCTTTTCCTCCACTGCAGGTCAGGTGAATGCGAGGAGCACACAATAGGGCTTTATCAAGAGATCTTAGGCAACGGCCAGGAGTATAAGTTTTAATTCTATGTTGCAGATATAGCAGGCCATTCCCTTTTAGGGCATTATAGGAAAGGCAGCAGATCTTAAAACATGATCTTTTCTTCACACGTAGCCAGCGCAATTCCCTCAGCAATGGAGCCGAGGCCATGCCTGATGGACGGTTAAGAACAAGTCTGGCTACAGTGTTTGGATTGCCTGGAGTTTGACAACGAGGGTCTCATTTACATCTGCTAGGAGGGTTTTGCTGTAGTCCAACCTGCTCATCACTAAGGCTTGGACTAGAGTCTTGCGGGCAGAAGTTGGAAGGTAGGGAAAAATTCTGCGCAGAAGGCGCATATTATGATAGCATACTCCGGAGGTGGCCAAGATGTGCTCTCTAACTATTAGTGATTGGTCTATTTCCATGCCAAGATTTTTTTACTACTTGTTTGGGTACCAGGATGGAACCCAGTTAGGGAGGCCACCAATCGTCCATCCATATAGAGGCAGCTTTCCCAAACAGCATGATCTCCGTCGTGTCTGCATTTAATTGGAGATAGTTCCTGTTCATCCAATCAGAGATGGCTAGCATGCCCAGGGTAAAACGGTCCTGTCTACTGTCTAGTTGGGGTCAAATGTAAACATCAACTGGGTGTCATCCGCATATGAGATTATTTCAAAGCCAAAATGCTCGGCATTTACTGATTGACAATTTGGCTCTGGGCACTTCACAGCTTAAAACTTAAAGCGTCCAGGTTCAAGGCTCTTAGTGACGCTCCCCCTTGTCATAAGGGGGGGGACCACCAAGCTCTTTGCCAGGCTGAGGAGGTCACCCCCCCACGGCTGTTCCATCTTCATCTTCAGCCCGGCAAAGTTCAGCTCAGGCAGCCAGGCGCCTGAGCACTTAGCGCACATATAGCACCTTGAGGTTCTGTAATTCTCGAGTCTGACTCCATTTTGTTCTGTGCCACCATTTTGTGTTGCCCTCACGTAGGCCTGTGAAGGTAGCCTGGCGAATAAAGTGGCTTGGCCTTCTTAGTTCATGTATACATTAACTAGGTTTCTTTTTGACTCTGAAATGAACTGTAAGAAACTGACCTCTGCACCTGAAACTGACCCCGCAAAGCCAATTTCCCTGATCGATCTTTGTCGGAGATTGCCAATCAATGTTCAGGACATCGTTCACTTTTAGTTTCCTTGCAGCATCTGTTACCGTTTCTTTTTTTATGTTTTTTCATTACAAGGGTTATGCTTTCAATTATAGGTTTGTCCGGCTTGTGGAGATTGAATTTGGGACATTCCTAATAATTAACTGTAAATTGAGTTTTTGTTATGTGACACTTTGTTTGAAAATGTACCTTATTGGCTAGAATTTTGTGCAGTGGGTGTACATTTATAATGTGAATATTGGGTATAAAAGGAGACGTCTCGCCTTAGTAAAATGAGCAGTCTCCTGAGAATTTACACCGTGATGTATTTCTAGGATCACTGTTACTAGCTGCAGCTAATAAACTTGGTCTCTGATGCCATCCAGAAGTATTCCGTGTCTCTGTATACCAAGACAGGTGAACTCGAAGATCTTAGGCGTGCCCCTGACGCCGCTGGGTTAAACCCCGGTTCTTCAACTGGCGCCCAACGTGGGGCGACTTCAGCGGTACTGATCCAAGCCCGAAGATTGTGAGGAGCCCCGTAAGGAAATTCTGGAGGACGGCCGCCACTTCATCGACCCCTGCATGTCGACGTGGACCGAAGGTTTTTTTTCTTCGAGGCTTCCCCTTTCCGACGGCTGCGAAGGACTGCTGCCCTGACTGTCGCTCTGTCTTGGACCCTCTTGTGATGATTTGTAAGGCGAGACATTAGACGGTCTTCTGGTGGTGTGACAGACATTTTGGTTAAGTATAAGTGGGTCGCTCCCACGACTTTGTTTTGTTTCTTGGTTTTGATTCGGCCATTGCAATAGTCGAAGCCGGGGAGTTTGTATATTTGCGAGTGTATCATTTTTGATAACCCCTTGAAGTTTGAAGCAAGACTAGTGAGCTAAAAGATGCCTGGTTTTAGCAAATTTAGGAAATGGTTTTGTTGTAGTTGTAATAGGGATTCCCGATTAGAGGACTCGTGTCGGATACCTCCGGTTGGAACTCCAACTTATGAGCTCTATTCAAAACATGGTGTAGGTCCCATTACCTTTAATGAAGTATGGGTCCGTTATACAAGGAAAGATGGTGTTTTACGATGGCCCCAACATGGTAGTTTTGAATCAGATGTTTTAGATAACCTAGAAGTTGCGCTATTTAAGAAGAAAGCCTGGCCGGCGATGTTTGACTCTTTCTGCCTTTGGCGTAAGGAAGCCAAACAGCGAGAAATTAAGCAAGCTAAGAGAGATAGGAAGGAAAGGAATATATCGGTAATGCAAGCTGCTAGGCAGTTTAAGGAAGTTGAAGAAGATCGTGCGATTGAAGTGTCAGATAGACAACATTGCATGGCCATTGAGAAATGTTACCCGGCTTTGCCACCTCCCCTTTCAAATGTGACTGTAGACCCTGAAAAGGATCCTTTGATGTCACATTTACTGAGATTACCACCCCCTTATGTGCAGGGTGCTACTGCACCTCCGTTATCTCCAGTTGTTGCACCCCTTGTTGTCGTTCAACCCCCTGTTGTTGTTCAGCCACCCGTTGCTTCACAGGTGGTTCTTCCTCCCCCGGCGCAGCCCCCTCCAGGGCCGCCAGCCTTGCCACCAGCCTTGCCTCAAACTCCTTTGCCTTACACTCCTTTATCTTCGACTTCTCTTATTTCTGTCCCTACGTCTCTGTCACCTCAAAACGCTTTGTCTCCTGTCCTCATGTCAACTTCTTCTCCTTCTGCTCGGCAACGAATGACTGAGACTATCACTAGTCTTTTGTCTCCTTTCTTTGGGTCACTGAATATGACCCCTGTTTCTGAACGTAAGCAGAGACGTAGTCAGCTCCCTGGTCCCGAAGAGCGGGCAGTGTTAGATCTCCTTGCTCGTAGATGGGTTTCGAATACCTCCAAGTACAGTCCACAAGTGGTTATGGATATCTTCCTACAGTGGGAGGCACCAAAACAAAGGTATGTCTTTGATGTCATGTGTACCTTCCTTCGTCAGGAGTGGGAAGATAATGAGTTGGGTTCAATTCCACTGGAATTGCTTAATGTTCAGTCTGAATTTGCTAAAGGGACGATAGTGGGTCCCGATGTTGAGGAAGCGGTAGAGACACTACTCACTTTTAGGTCTAGACTTCCACCTCAGTCATTGTTCGAACCTGACCCTTCTATTAGGAGAAAAGTGAAGCAGTATCCTATCAGAGAGGTTCCCCCTGTATGGAGAGAGGCAGTTGTGGCTGATGCCGCTCATGGTATTGCGGCTGCACCGGCTCATTTTCAGCGAGTGTGGGTGCATGTCCCTTGGAAGAGAGCTGAGGTCCTGGCTCTTAAGCAGACTTTGCCTGACCCCCGTAAAAATCCTGCTGGTTATTATAAGGAGTTGTCTCAGACAGTTGATGCGTGTGTTATGAATTTAGCTGACATAGATATGTTGATGGGTAATGTAGTTCCTCAACCCTTGTGGGCAGAGATCTGTCACGAGGATCACGCGCCAGAGTTAGGAGATACATGGGTTAATATTACTGCTGCAGATGGTTGGCAGATAGGAGGTGCCAAACCTGAACCCTTAGTTGCAGAACTACCTGGTAGGATTATTAATTTAATGAAAACTATGATGCCTCCTCTGCGGGTGAATTGGGACAAGTTAGCAGCATGCAAACAAAAGAAAGACGAGAGTGTGTCTGATTTCTTCACTAGGTTTGAGGAAACATTCATTGATCATAGTGGTCAGGATATGAGTACAGAAGGTGGTCAGAGGTTGTTTGTAGATACATTTGTTTTTAATTTACTTCCTGAACTTTCTAATAAGTTAAAGGACTCAGAGTTCATGGGCTGTTTCTTCTTCGGCTCAGATATTGGCTACTGCACAATACTATGAGCAACCTTCCCAGTTTCAGCAACCCCCACAGTTTCAGAAACTGTTGCAGAAGCCTGAGTCTTTTGCTTCGCGACTCCCGCTAGGCCCTAATCAGTGTGCTTATTGTAAAGAAGAAGGTCACTCCAAGAATAGTTGCCCGATCTTGCTACAGCGTGCGAATGGTATGTCTGGTCTGAGAGGTCGTGGTGGTTTCCAACAAGTACCTAGGGGTAGGGGACGTGGTACGTTTCCCCAGAATGAACATTCCTTTTCCCCTCAGAATTCTATGAATTATTTTGACCAACAGAATGTTCCGACCGTCCAGTCCGCTCAGTACTACACTGATGATTATTATGTTGGAAGTGAGAGTGCTGGTTTTATTGATAGTTAGGACAGCCATGGACAAAAGGAGGGAGTAGTGTCAGTTCCAGTAGACCAGAGTGGACCTTATGTTGAAGTGATTACATCAGGTGTGGCAGAACCTTTTCTTTTGGATACTGGTGCAGCAAAGAGTTCTATCATGCACTCTAAACTCCCCAGCGCACCTTTGACTGGCTTGACCAATGTTTCAGTAGGATTTTCTGGCGCCCCAGTTCGTAATCCGGTTTCTTGTCCTTTGCCCCTTTCTATTGGTCCCTGTGAATTGGAGGCTCCCCTTATTCTAACGACAGGCTGTGGCGAGAATCTGTTGGGTTTGGACTTGTTGAAAAGATTGCATGCAACATTACATTGTTCTCCTTCGGGAGTACATCTTATGGTGGGTAAGAAAGTGATTTCCCCGATGTATCTGTCTAAGGATCGCCTTCCACTGGAACTGTGTTCTCTCCCTGATACACTTTGGGCTACAGGTCCCAATGATGTTGGTCTCTTGCAGATTCCACCCTACGTTGTTACCCTTAAGTTGAATGCTAAATTACCTCGTATTCCCCAGTACAAAATTTCCAGTGATGGCGAAAGAGCTCTTTTAGCGATTATCTATGATTTGGTTGAGAAAGGTGTGGTTGAAGAAACGAGAGGTAATGTGTGTAACAGTCCTGTTCTGCCTGTCCTTAAGCGTACTGACTCTTCTCAGCCACCTGTGTATCGGTTTGTGACCGACCTTCGAGAGGTCAATAAGATCATTGTGCCACAGTTTCCTGTTGTCCCGGACATTACTGCTTTATTGACTATGATCCCTGCCTCAGCTGCTTGGTTTTCTGTTATTGATCTGAAGAACGCTTTCTTCAGTATTCCGATTGCTGAGGAAAGTAGGGATATTTATGGCTTCTCTTTAGGAGGCCGCAGTTTCCGGTTTAAGCGCGCTCCTCAAGGATATTGTGAGAGTCCTCCATTTACAGTCAGGCTTTGAAAACTCAGCTTGATACTCTTGCATTGCCTTCTGGTGTTACTCTTATCCAGTATGTTGATGATCTGTTGGTTGCTGCTGATGATGAAGAGATTTGTAAAGAAGTTACTCTTTCTTTGTTGCGACACCTGTCTGACCTTCATCATAAAGTGTCACCTTCGAAGTTGCAGTATTGCCGCCAAGAAGTGACCTACTTAGGTCATCTCTTGTCGAAGGAGGGAAGGCGATTGACCCCAGAGCGTATTCAAGCGATTGCCCAAATGACTGTGCCATGCACACAGAGAGAGGTGCGTGCCTTCTTAGGTATCACCTCGTATTGTAGACAGTGGATTCCGAATTTTTCTTTGCTAGCGAAACCTTTGTTGGCACTTACTCTTAAGGACACACCACACCCTCTTCCTTGGTCTGACGAATGTCAGAAGAGTTTTTCCGAATTGCGTGATGCATTGTGTTCTGCTCCGGTGTTGGGAACCCCTGACTACAGTAAACCTTTTACACTTTATGTACACGAGAGAGAAAGTTGTGCGTTGTCAGTGTTGACGCAACAATTTGGAGACAAGCAGCGCCCATGTGCGTATTTTTCAGCTACTTTAGATCCGGTAGCTAGGGCGCTGCCTAGTTGTCTAAGAGCTACAGCGGCAGCGGCTGTTTCTATCCGACAGTCTGCTGGTTTGGTATTGAATAATACATTGATTGTGATGGTCCCACATGCAGTGGATACCCTATTGAATAGAACGAAGACTCAACATCTTACCAGTGCGCGTTTGTCAGGTTATGAGTTGACGCTTTTGGCTAGCCATGTGCACATCAAGCGGTGCACATTGAATCCAGCTACATTGTTGCCGATTTTTGTAGAGACAGATGCTCAGGAACAGCATGACTGTTTTCTCCGGACAGAGGAGGAAACGAAGGGTAGAGTTGATCTGAAAGATACTCCTCTTTCGAATCCTGATGGTACCCTATGGGTAGATGGTTCGTGCTTTAAGCTTCCGAATGGAGAGACGACTGCAGCATATGCTGTCACAACTTTGCACACGATTGTTGAAACAGCACGTATTGCATAGAATTCAGCGCAAGCAGCGGAGTTGATAGCATTGACTAGAGCGTGTGTGTTGTCAAAAGGAAAGACAGTGAATGTTTATACTGATAGCCAATATGCATTTGGCGTGGCTCACAGTTTTGGTCGCTTGTGGAAAGAGAGAGGATTTCTTACTTCCCATGGTACGAAAATTCAGCATGGACAATTAGTGAGTGAACTTCTTGAATCACTTACTTTGCCGACCCAAATTGCGATAGTGAAGTGTAGTGCGCATAAGAAGGTTACGGATGATGTGGGTCAAGGGAATGCGTTTGCAGATGAAGTAGCGAGAGAAACGGCGAAAGATGTGACGAGTCGGATGTATGTTGCAGGTCCTGCCAGATGGGTTGTGGAAGGAGGAATGTGTGAAGATACAACAGAAAGTGTGAAGATGATTCAGGCAGAAGCTACTGAGAAAGAATTGAGTATGTGGAGAGAGAGTACGGGAATGTTGGATTCAACAGGCTGTTGGGTTGAGTTGTCAGAGCACTAGCGATGGTTGTTGCCGGATGCATATGTGCTTCCGGTGGTTACTATGGCTCATGGGTTGGCTCACATTAGTTCAAAAGGGATATGTAAGTTGTTGGCTCCGGTATGGCAGAATGGTGGAATTCCTAAGTGTGCTGAGAATTTGGTTAAACACTGCATGATTTGCTTGATGCATAATCCTGGTAAGGGAACCCCAACTCCAGCGGGTCATTTTGCTCCTCCAACGAATCCGTTCGAGGTGCTGCAGATAGACTATATTCATATGGAAAGATGCAATAACTTGAAGTATGTCCTTGTGGTTGTTTGTGCCTTTTCCAGATGGATAGAGGCCTACCCCCTAAAGGATAATACTGCCTTGTCTACAGCCAAGGTTTTGCTCAAAGAATTCTTTCCAAGATATGGCTTGCCGAGGATGGTATGGAGTGATAATGGAAGTGAATTTGTGGGTCAGATTATGAAGAAAGTATGTGCGGGTCTGGGTATCAAACAGAAGTTTCACGCTGCGAATCACCCCCAGTCAGCAGGCCTGGTCGAGTGCTATAATGGCACTCTGAAGCTGAAGTTGGCCAAGGTGCAAGCGAGCGAGCTCTGGTCTTACATGGCCCGATGCCTTACCATTGGCACTTTTGTCCACGCGAACGACAGTACATTCTCGCGTGGGACTTAGCCCATACGAGATTGTTTTTGGACGCCCGGCGAATGTCTGTGGTGTGCCGAGGCCTAAGAAGTACAGTGATATCGAGTACCCTATGTTGGTTGACTACTTACATGATTTGACTGCTAAATTGCATGTTCTTCACCAACAGGTCCATGACACTTTGCCTTCAGTTTCTGTAGACGCAGGCCACACGATTCAACCTGGCGACTGGGTTCTAACCAAGAATTTCCAGAGGTCAAAGAACTTGGAACCAAGATGGACCGGTCCATACCAAGTCCTGTTATCAACTCGGACTGCTATTAAGGTGTTCGGCAAGAAAAACTGGGTACATGGTACCCATTGTAAGAAGATACCTTTGCCCTTACCGTACGATAAGTGGGTCCGGGAAGGTGTTGCCGATTCCGAGAGTGAAAGGGTTCCGAGATTTGTACCTTTTAGCGATGCACATCTGGAATGGACTCAGTCAGAACGTGCGGATGATAAACTCTTGCAAGAAGCTGTGCCGCCGTGTTTGAGACTTGATACTACGCACCCAGAGACACTCTTCCAGAATCAAACTGTGCCTGGTAAAGAACGCTACAACTTAATGTCTAAAAAGGACAAATAAAATTTGAATTTATTTGTGAATTACACTCTTTCAGACAAGAGACTATTTTTCTTTTTCGAACCACCATCCGGGTTCAGCTGCAGGGTCATGGCATAAGAACTTAAGGGGTGGCCCGCGTATTGACGAAAGGTCTGTGGTTCTAGGGACGTCTAGGACGCCTGGACGCACACTTGAGTGAAGAAGGAAAATTGCCGCGAGCAGCACGTTAGAGGATGGAGTCTGTTGTAACTGAAAGAGATGTTGAGAGAATAGATCTTAAGACAAGATTTTGTACATTGATACATAGCAAATGTTTTATAATATTGTGCTTTTTGATGTTTTTAAGTATCACATTAGCTTGTGTGGGTTGGACTGTCTATGCTACACAACAGACATCTACACCCACCTCCCAACCTATGCTTTCTTTCACTACTGTTTCTTTGCACCAGTTTTATACATTGCCTGAACATGAACAGACAAGGAGATCAGAATTTGTCAACAACTCGTTTATACAGTTGTTGCATCAGCATCAGTTAGTAGTAAATACCACTAATTGTTGGGTTTGTGGTCTTATGCCTCATACGACTGATAAAAGTATGCCATATTTGGTTTTGCCTTTTTCTTTTAATGGGTCTGTGTGGGCTTTTCAGACCATGTTTATCTATGCAAATGAGGTACGCCCCTTACGTTCCCTTAAAGAAAACTCGAGCAATAGTGCCTTAATAAGGGGAATAGTAGCTATGATCCGAGATATTGATGCATATAATGCTATCCTTAAGGCTGAGGTGCAGGCTTACGTTGGTTGGAACGTGACTGGATATAGTACCAGTTTGAAAGAGAAGGAGAGACGAAAAAGGTCTCCCCCTATTTGGATTGTGCCCCACCAAGGCCACTTTTGTTTTCAAGGTAATGGTCAGAATCCGAAAGCTCAGCTAGGTAAGAGTGTGTGTGCTCAAACCTATGTCTATTCATCTCGGACTTCTCCACCGTTTGTGCCAGCTAAAGGCACATATTTTGTTTGTCATGACAGAGCCTACACATGGTTGCCACCTGATTTTTCAGGAACGTGTTATGTGGCGTTTCTACTTCCCCCTACATACACTACTGCTTCAGTCTATCATAGAACGAGATATGGTAGACGTGTCTTCAATAAGGAAGATACCGCAGCACACGAAGTAGGAGATTTCTTCAAGGGCTTCTTGCCCTTTAGGGGTCCTATGATCAATAGTAGGCATATTCGACAGCTTGTCCGCGTTGGTGAAGCTACTATTAATGAGACAGCAGGTGCTCTTAGTAATGTTACAGCTGAGCTTCAAGCGGACCGCCTTATGACTTTGCAGAACCGTATGGTATTAGACATCATACTTGCAGATCGAGGAGGAGTATGTAAATTGATTGGATCCAGTTGCTGTGTTTACATACCAGATAATGCCCCTACAGTGTACCAAGCCATCTCTAGGTTGTATAAAATCTCTGAGTCTATCCATATAGACGAAGGAGACTGGTCATTGACGGGATGGTTTTGGGGACTGCTGTCCGAATGGGGATGGAAGATTTTGACATTCCTTGGTATGGTTTTAACCATCCTTTTCTCTTGTTGTCTTTGCATCCAGTGTGGTCCCGCCATTTGTATTCTTTGTGCTACTATGTGTGTTCGGAGACCTGTCCCGAGAGAAGTAGAGAATAATAAGATGATGCTACAGCAACACCTTGATGACCTAATGAATATCGACATAGACCTAGATTCAGATTAACATGAGTCTTAGGTTATTGCCTACGTAATGGCAAAAGGAGGGTCTGAGGTTCTGTAATTCTCGAGTCTGACTCCATTTTGTTCTGTGCCACCATTTTGTGTTGCCCTCATGTAGGCCTGTGAAGGTAGCCTGGCGAATAAAGTGGCCTGGCCTTCTTAGTTCATGTATACATTAACTAGGTTTCTTTTTGACTCTGAAATGAACTGTAAGAAACTGACCTCTGCACCTGAAACTGACCCCGCAAAGCCAATTTCCCTGATCGATCTTTGTCTGAGATTGCCAATCAATGTTCAGGACATCGTTAACTTTTAGTTTCCTTGCACATGCCTTATCTTGTCCAGCATCTGTTACCGTTTCTTTTTTTTATGTTTCTTCATTACATGGGTTATGCTATCAATTATAGGTTTGTCCGGCTTGTGGAGATTGAATTTGGGACATTCCTAATAATTAACTTTTGGGTTGGGATACTGTAAATTGAGTTTTTGTTATGTGACACTTTGTTTGAAAATGTACCTTATTGGCTAGAATTTTGTGCAGTGGGTGTACATTTATAATGTGAATATTGGGTATAAAAGGAGACGTCTCGCCTTAGTAAAATGAGCAGTCTCCTGAGAATTTACACCGTGATGTATTTCTAGGATCACTGTTACTAGCTGCAGCTAATAAACTTGGTCTCTGATGCCATCCAGAAGTATTCCGTGTCTCTGTATACCAAGACAGGTGAACTCGAAGATCTTAGGCGTGCCCCTGACGCCGCTGGGTTAAACCCCGGTTCTTCAACTGGCGCCCAACGTGGGGCGACTTCAGCGGTACTGATCCAAGCCCGAAGATTGTGAGGAGCCCCGTAAGGAAATTCTGGAGGACGGCCGCCACTTCATCGACCCCTGCATGTCGACGTGGACCGA
The DNA here is from genome assembly GCF_964204655.1 of Triturus cristatus. NCBI lineage: Eukaryota > Metazoa > Chordata > Amphibia > Caudata > Salamandridae > Triturus > Triturus cristatus. Next base: position 749,050,571 of record NC_140592.1, read on the forward strand.
AGGTTTTTTTTCTTCGAGGCTTCCCCTTTCCGACGGCTGCGAAGGACTGCTGCCCTGACTGTCGCTCTGTCTTGGACCCTGACCTGAACGTAAAGAATGTATATCAAGCTGAGCTTTGCTCAGCCTGACAGGTACTCTTTATGGACAGGCCGCTGCTGGTCAGGCCCTCCGCTTTCTTTCATTTAAGTGCACTACTCCCTACTTTGATACATAACACAAGCTATGCTCCTGCCCTCCCTGAGGTATTCAGGCTGAGTGCTGCAGAGGAGCAAAGCGGTCACTCCTTCTTTCTGCTCAACACGTTTTAGATTTGACTCCAAATAACTCCACAGTTTTACTTACAACATCACAATATTTAGGTCTAACCTACGAGATAGCTTTTAGCTGTCTGAAGGCTAACGCCTATTGTGGATCACAATGCTTTAGGTGGGATGAAACAGGGGTGGGGGAGGCTCTAAAAAGGGAGTTGCCTAAGTGTAAGAAATTAGACTATTGGTTGAAAGGGGTGAGAACCCACATCAAATAATAATCACAGTCCTTGTCGGGGTAAACCATAAAAGTCACTAACTAAACCTGTGCTTAACCCTCTGGTAGCCTGGCACAAAGCAGGCTTAACTTACAGGCAATGTGTAGAGTATTGATACAGTAATAAAACAGTAATTACGTTGAAAGGCAAAATAATAAGAATCCCAAAACAAATTAGAAAACTAGCGTACAATTAAATAAACAAAATTACACAAAAATGACAAAAATCCAATAAGGGGAACCGGGGGTATGGATTCTTCAGTTAGAATCTCGCCAAGAACCACAAATGGTCAATAATAGTCAATGGTCGTGGTAGAACAGGACCTAGACGCAATCTAACACAAACTGCGAGGGAGCACAAGTCAGCTACATGAACCAACTTTGTCCTGGTCAAAGATTTTACCTTCTGACGTTAGTGCTTCAAGTCAGAATCCTAGTTCTTTCTTTACCTTTAAGGCCAAGGCTAACTTTTTCTCCTCTAGGGCTAGGGCATCCAGCTGTAATTTCTGGGCCCTCTCCTCTAGTCCGTCTTCCAATTCTGCATGGGTCAGGCTGTCGAAGGAACACTGCTACCTGCTATGGACAATACAGGTGACCCTGGACAGGAGAGCATCTCCCCATGTGGCTCTATGGCCACTGTCAGGTAATTCTCCTTTTCCTCCTCTGCTCAAACAGCTTCTTGTTCATGTGTAGTAGCCAGCAGCCTGTTTCCCAGGCGCTGAGAACAATTTGGCAGTCATCCTTCTTGAACTCCTTCACCAAATTCAGCCCTCTCTCCATGCAAAGCTTCTTCAACTCTACTACTTTGAGGTTCGGTAAGGCTGCTCAGATCCACTTTAATTCTTTCAAAAACCAGAGGTGCAAAATAGGAAGGTGGGAGTGAAATTTAGAAAAAAAAATTAAAATCACCAAATAAAAATAGGAGGAGAAATAAAAAACCAAAAGTCTATCTTGATGTCAGATTAAATATAGGGATTTTTGGTTTTAATTTAAATCACTGAAGTCCTAGATCCCACTCCTCACACATGCCCACAAAGCTTTCCATGATGCAGGACCAGAATATCTTAATCACCGCCTCGCCTTCCACTCACCCGCCGGACAACTCCGCTCTGCCAAACTCGCCCTGGCCTCCGTCCCACAGATGCACAAGACCAGAACCGGAGGAAAACCCTTCTCCCACCTCTCCGCCAAGTCCTGGAACACCCTGCCCTTCCATCTCAGGCAATCTGTGTCGTTGACACATTTCAGGAACAACCTAAAGACCTGGCTCTTCGACTGAACCCCCACACCTAGGCGGATCAGCAGCCCCCCTCCTTGGTGCCTTGAGACCCTCACGGGTGAGTAGCTGAGCTCTACAAAGCAATGATTGACTGACTGTTTAACACTAGTGTACAAGATTGGAGTTGGGGGGTAACAACCCACCTAAAATAATAATTACAATCCTTGTCAGGGTGAACCACAAAAGTCACTAAAGAAACCTGAGCCTAACCCTTTAGTAGATTGGAACCAAACAGTCAGTCTGAACGTAGAGGCAATCTGTATAATATTTATGCAGTACTAGCACAGTGTGTTTAGAATGCTTTTCTCTCAGTGGTATTTCTACCACTCTGATATGGCCGCTACAGTTCCTGGCATTCCTCCTTTTTCCCCCTAAGTCCCCACCCTCACGTGACCTCAGCTATGTGCTGACGTTCACGGAGAGAAGGGGCGGACACCATCCCCACCGGCACCCAGAGAAACCCATCAAAGAAGAGGCCTTCCAGGCCACCAAAAGAGCTTTGTCAGCAGGCACGATGTGTCTTATTTTGACCTCAGCGTGAGTCAGAACTGTCTGTAGATGAGAGCCCCATTGGTTTACGGGATGCATTATCACAGAAGCAAACAAATGGTGAAGTAGCGTATGACAGTCGTGCCTTAACTAAGGCCGAACAATGCTACTCCCACATCGAAAAGCAAGCCATTACGGTGCACTGGGGCTGCCACCTATTCCATATATACCTCTACGGTCAGGCGTTGACTGGTCATACAGACCACCAACCACTAGTACCTCTCTTCAATGGGTTGTACTCAACGCCGCCTCCGCAGATTGAGAAATTGATTTTTCATGCAGACATACCGCGTCTCAGCAGTGTATTAACCTGGTGCACAAAATCCTGCTGACTGCTTGTGAGAGGCTGAAGAAGTTGAGGAATACGTTCAGCTAGTAGTAGAACGGCTCAGACCTCTGCCCATCTTGCTAGCGGAAATCGTTCAGGCCACCGCCAGTGAGGAATGCCTCCTGTTAGCATTATCTGCAGTTCCATCCAGCAACTGGAAAAGCCTCACTCAAAAGGTCTCTCATCGTACAGAGGAAGCAAAACAGACACTGGCATCATTACACAATGTCCGGCTGCAGCTAGCAGTGTCTCCAGAAGGGTATTTGATGACAGGCCCTCGATTAGTTATCCAGAGAACATTGCAATAACAGACGGTTGATCATGCTCATACTGCTCATCAAGGGATTGTCAGAACCACGTCCAGACTGAGGTGCACGGTGTGGTTCCCTAGTCTGGAGGATCTCATGTAACAGACAGTAAGACAATGCCAAGTGTGTCAGGCTGCCAGTCCTGCCGAGTCTTCAGCACCCATAGCACAGAGACCATACCCCCTTTTCCGTGGCACAGAGTTAGTGCCAATTTTGGAAGCCTATCCGATGATAGACATATGTTAGTAGTCATAGATGATTTCTCAAAGTATCCGGAAGTTGAGGTCGTCGAGTCCACGAAAGCCAGCCAGACAATACCCCGATTGGAGAAGGTCACGGCCACTCATGGTTTGTTGAGTGAGCTCCGAACCGGCAATGTCCCCCGTTTTCCAGTCAGGAATTTGCTGAGTACGTTCAGTCTTGTGGCATTCATCATTGCCAATTCACACTTTGTTGGCCCCAGGCCGACGGAGATGCAGAAAGGTTAAAGCTAAGATTAAACAAAGTCCTCCGAATCGCCCTAGCTAATGGACAGAACACGGAGAGTGCTTTCTACACTTTTCTAAGGAAGTACTGACTCCCGGCACAAGCCACAAACAAAGTGAGCCCCAGCGCTCTATGCATAATTCGGGCAGTGAGTGACACCATCCCTCATGTGGTAGAACCTTCGACATTAAGGAATCAAGTGGCAGAAGCACTACGTCACAGTCAGACACAGAATGATCGAATCTCCCAAACCAGACATGCCAAGCAGCGAGTCCTACTGGTCGGTGCTCTAGTGCTAGTCAAGAATCGACATCCCTGGAGCAAATTCTTGCTGCCTTTTGAGATTGACCCTTGGAGAGTGACCTCTGTGAAAGAAACCATGGTAAATACCAAGAGGCACAGCAAGACTGTCACTACAAATATATCTTTCTTTAAGTCATACAGGCTACCAGTTAATGGGCTGACTGATCTCACCCAGTTACCCCAAAGGCAAGAATTTGGAAACGAAGAAGAGTGCTCGTCGTCAGGGTGTCTGAGTGGTCTGGTACCATCTCCCATGAGACAGATAAACATCAGCCACCACTTTGCCCAGCTCGTCCCAGTGACAGTGCAAGGAAAGACGGTTCCTACCTGTCATCCGTTCCTGATGCGCGTCTGTCGCGAGGGAACGAGGAGGCGGCAAAGAACCAAGAGATATCTCCTCTGGCTGCGTCCAATGAAGTCTTCCCGTTTGAAAGATTTTGTGGTGAACTGAGCTACTTTTGTGCAACTGGATATTAGTCTATATTATTTTATGTCTCTCTTTCTCTCTCTGTTCCCTCTCTTTTCTTTTCTTGCTTATTGCATTGAGTTGTTATTATATGATATCATGTACTGTGTTTTACTATGCAAGTCACGTTTTTCAAGTGTTATTATTGTGTGTGTTTTGACGTCTGGGTAAAGGAGGAATGTTATATTGGGGATTGGACATCCCGTAATATGTAACTGCCCAGGCACGTTTAGAAGGTGGACCCCGCCACGGTTGGCAACAATGGTTGCTGCGATCACGTCACAGGGAAAGTAATAATAGAACCGGGGAGTTTTCATCCTGGTTCACTACAAGTTACCAACAGGGGCGGCTGGTGACATTTGAAAGTGGTGGGGCGTAAAATGATTGGCATACTGCACTGTAACGGGCGAGCGTAGCTAGCGAGCCCGAACAACCTAAGGAGGGTTCAGGAGGGTTTTTCCCCTGAGAAAAGTTTGAAAAAAGAGAGGAAAAATGGTGCATTTTCAAACAAATTTGAGAAAGCAAGAATGTTAATAAAGCAATTGTGAAAGTGCAGTTATTACATTAATAAAGAGATGTAATATAACATAGGTAGCTGCTTATTCAGTATAACCACAGAGCTTCATAAGAGACTTCGAGATACAAGGCATTGCTGAGTAATATCAAAGGAAGCATTTTATTATGAGCCACAGTGCTGTACCATGACTCCAAGATGCAATATGGAAAGAAGAAAAACATGAAAAAGGATCAAGGTGCTGAAAAATAGCCTTGAACATAAGCTTCCCAGCTCAGGACATGAGCTCAGCAGCACCCACATATTTAACGGGCATACCTGCCTGGCCCAGGGAACTGGAAACCAAACACTGGGGAGTATTACATGTTTAACACGCCAGAAACCAGCTCCCCACCTTCAGTCTTCATGCTGAACAGATCAAACATTCACCCCCAGTCACAGATCTCGGTTAAATTCATTTTTTTTGCATGCCAGAACGTTTATGATCTGGAACAGGCCACTTGAATAAAACAGGTCAATTTCACAAAACATAATACATCCCTTGCACCTGCCTTACATGTTAAACATATGGCTCACTATTCATCATTGCATATCTAAAAACCAGCCTGAAAAACACAATGACAAGGCAAAATTGCAAATTATACGGAGAAAAAAGCTCAATCTTGCTTATAATAGGTGCACATGACAACAGTAATCGCCATATCGGTTGCTGATGCCTGCTCTAGAAAGAATACTAGGTTCACTAAGTGTGACAGGGTGCCAAAGAGATCAAAGAAATTAGCAAAATTCACAAAAAGGATTTCCATACAGGTAAAACAGATGATTAAAAGTACAAATAAAACATGGAAGCAATAAGAAGGTCACCAAACACCCCTAATCATCTGCAAAAAAGAACAATACAACAGGTGGCCAATAAAGCCTTTCAAATGTATTGAAGTGAAGGAAGTGTCCGTTTTGCAGTGGACTATTATTCTAATACCAGGGGCAGCATCATAAAAAGCATGGCTGAGACATGAGGATGTTGTATTTTGGAAGGGCCTGTCTTGCTTCTGGTGACTATGGCCACCTGCCAGATTTAAAACCTATTCAACAGGCTAATGTATAACAAGTACTTGTAAGTTAGGCAGCAATGTTCAAACAAAATGCAGGAGTGCAGTGGGAAATATTGTAAATTAAAATCAACATGAGTGGTGAGAGAGAATTTCAGCATGCTTGAGATAAGGCAGGCAAAGCATGAATCCATCCATAGAGACTAACAAACTTTTTTTTGCCAAAGCCATTCATAGAGTCAAACTAGCATTTTTAAATCTTTCACTTTTGCCAAGTCAGCCACTAAATCATATGGGACAATTATCAGCAAATTTCCTCCGACAGGCCCCACGCCTGTTGAGGTAATGCAGCTGACAAACTTTGATGCGCCATGCCCGCGCACATTATGTTCACGTAGTGTGTACATCTGGGTACCCTTTACGGCGATGCAGCAACAGCCAATCATTTATTCCACTCTAATTAGCACACAAATAGGCTCTCTTCCTGCAAATGAAAGAAGTGCAGGCTCGCTCCATGCAAATCAAAGAAGTATAGACTCTCTCCCTGCAAATCAAAGAAGTGCAGGCTCGCTTCATGCAAATCAAAGAAGTATAGACTCTCTCCCTGCAAATCAAAGAAGTGCAGGCTCGCTTCATGCAAATCAAAGAAGTATAGACTCTCTCCCTGCAAATCAAAGAAGTGAAGGCTCACTCCATGCAAATCAAAGAAGTATAGACTCTCTCCCTGCAAATCAAAGAAGTGCAGGCTCGCTTCATGCAAATCAAAGAAGTATAGACTCTCTCCCTGCAAATCAAAGAAGTGCAGGCTCGCTTCATGCAAATCAAAGAAGTATAGACTCTCTCCCTGCAAATCAAAGAAGTGAAGGCTCACTCCATGCAAATCAAAGAAGTATAGACTCTCTCCCTGCAAATCAAAGAAGTGCAGGCTCGCTTCATGCAAATCAAAGAAGTGCAGGCTCTCTCCCTGCAAATCAAAGAAGTGCAGGCTCGCTTCATGCAAATGAAACAAGTGCAGCCTCTCTCACTGCAAATTAAAGAAGTGCAGGCTATATCTTGTCAAAGGAAAGCAGTGCAGGTACTCAGTTCCTGACTGTGCCTCACAGTTGTCCACCACAGAGCACATGCAGCACAGAAAAGCTTACCGTGCTGTCTTCTTCCACAACAATGAGTACATGCATCATACCTCGTCCTTTAACAATATAGATATTTAAGAAAGGCTATGGGCAGCTTAATTCTCGTTTTTATTGGCTGATGGGAGGAGTAGAAGACAAAGTTTCCTCTGTCACGGTGACCTGTGCTTCAATTTCCCCGCCAACCTAACCTGGCAGTACTGCTGTGAAAGCAGATTTGGAGCTAAACACAAAACGAATATATTTCCCAACTCCTTACATTTATATGTTGTAGATAAGACCATACAAGGTACAAGTGAATCCCTAGACCTCGATGTTTGATGAACTCGCTAGAAAAACACCCTTCCGTAAATAACTTTTGTTTCAGGCCAGGTATCCATGTAGAATGCTTCCACCGCCCCTTCCCACTTGTTTTATTTGAAAACCCCTCTACCCCCACGCCACCATTGCTCACCAGCACTTGCCTAACTGTACGTCCCATTGAGCTTGCTTCTTATGATATAGACACCAGTCCAGAAGGTCTGTGAGTTTTGTCATTTAAAGCAACCGTTTGGGTTAAAGTTTTCCCAGGCTCAAAGCGTCCCAATGCATTGTACATTTCATGACAAACTGCAGCTAAGCGTCTAAGATCACACAATTTGTCAATTCTCGAATCACATACCCCTAAACCCGTTGCTGCCAGCGTTTCTATTACAGGAAATGCATGGCGACAGTGATTTTTAGGGGACCATTTTAAAGTTTCCTTGTATATTAGAAGATTCTATTTTGGCACAGAAAAATGTGTCCATCATTAGCTGTAAAATCCTTTTCCCTAAATGTGCCATGCAGCGAATAGCGAATACTCAGTTGTTCTTGCCATGCGAGACGGGTAATAAATACATGCGTAAATTCATAATTAACCAGTAGCACTGAAACATTGTGCTTCCTCTTCCAACAATCCCCCTATGACCGCCTCGCAGCCCTGTGCTAAATTGATTACCAGTAGCCCTGTGGCCTAGTTTATTCTGTTTAGACCTCATGGAAAACGACACTCGGCGGCACACGTCAGATTAGAGCAGTTCTGGTGTATTAGTTTTTTTTTTTACATGACAAAAAGCCCGGCAACACCAACCTTCGTCATTGGAAAAACTGGTATTTGCAGTGCCTACAAAGGCAATAAACCATAACATTAAACGCTGTTTAAACACAAGTTATTATTTTTCAGCTGAACTGTCACGGAGCATCAAGTCTGCTCAAACTTTCTGATGGCTTCATCGTAAAAACAGGCAAAGAAACCTGTGCTTTTCCTAACACCAACAACCATGCAGCACTGGTCTGTCCTGTTAAAAGTAGGACTACATTCCTGTCTTACCTGTAAGAAAATGAACTTTTTCCCATTACAAGCAGTACTGTTACTTACAGCCCAGCAACGTTTTCAGCAGCACAGCAACCCTCTCGAGCACGGACTTCTTTTTATCAGTGACATAACGCAAAATGACGGGGGTTCCTCTGAAGTATGTGGTTAGAGACTCCCTCCGGACGGTACGTCACAGCTCTCTATATACTTTACACTGAATGAGAGCCCCTGTCGAGGCATTCAAGGGGGCCACTGTTTAATAATCTGGGAGTTCATCCCACCTCTTGGGGGAGAGGATGTGGCGTAAGGGGCAGTGTTGCCGACTTTGGAGCTAGGGAACCCTGCAGGTTCGAGTCTCAGCGGGGGCTCGACATCCTGTGATTCAGGGCAAATCACTTAATCTCCCCGTGCCTACATAAATGAATGGGCCCTTGTGCAACAAAATGGTGATCATGTAAAGTGCTAATACCTTCGTGTCGAGTTCGCGCTATATAAAACTGCAAGCAAGACCGCTTCCTCCATGCACAGGAGGACGTGCCAGACCCACGAGTCAGATTTGGGGCTCTGCCAATGACTCAGGGATGCATTCCCCCCATATGTGTATTATCCCACTGAATAATTTATGACAGACCCCAGGGCTACATGTGTATAGGAGGCGGGGGCGGTATGACACGCAGTTGTCTGTATGCGCAGCCCTGGGGCTGTTCAGGTCAGGAGGGGGCCTGAGGTGGATTAGCCTGCAGGGGGTATACATGGGGCGGCCAGGGTATTTGTGGGGCGGCAATGGACGTGTCTTGCTAATGACTGCTCTATCTTGTGATTCGAGGGATGGAAAATAAACAGTATTCCCCCTTTTTGTGCAGGAGCGCGCACTCAGCCCGCGGACTCCACGGTTGAGGCACAGCTACCAGTCCTCGCAAGTTTGACATGTTTAATGTCGCAGCAGTAAGCAACAGCTCTTCCCTCTTCGCCACTCCACTTCCCCACTGCCTCCTACTTGCCGGAGTCCCGTCCCTAATCCTGCAAGCAAAAACCCGATTCCTCGGGGGCACAACACTTCACACTTGCATCACCCTCTCTCTTCCTGCCATTGCTGCGCTCCATGCTTCTGAAATGTAAGAAAAAAGTGCATTTGCGTTTCAAATGTCCAGCAGGACTGGACATTTGAAACGCAAATGCACTTTTTTCTTACATTTCAGAAGCATGGAGCGCAGCAATGGCAGGAAAAGAGAGGGCCTGCAGCAGCACACTTCCAAAGCCCAAACCCGATTCAAGGCCCCAATCTCCGGATTTTTTTTTTTAAATCTTCCACTTTGCTCTTCGGAAATGTTGGGCATGTATGCCACACACACCAGATGCCCTCCGTTGTTTGGGTTCGTTCATCATTGTACGGCCATACTCGCTTCGCTTCTGTTCTCACTTTCACTTTCACTGACAGAGACAGACTTTACGTTTACTTAGACTTCACTTACCCCCGGCCCCGTGTTTTACCGACAACGACGTGATGATGACCTGGCAGTGGCTGGCTCGATCGATGTTCTCATCATAAACCGGGCTCCTCGTCGACTCGTTACCAAGAGGACTACAGCAGTGCACAGCGTGGCAACAAAACCAAACTGGAAAATTCTGGAATTGGTCTACTCTTTCGACTCCTCCCCCAGACCCAAGCAAACCAATCACTTGAACAACAACAACTGTTGCTGGGTCTGGTGGAGGAGACAAAGGCCACTGCCACACCCCCACAAACTCTAAGCCTGCCGGAATGCTCCACCCTCGGCCATTGGAATTAATGGAGGGCCTCCAGCTCCGCCCTGGGCCAAGGGAATAACGCCCAAAATCGAAATGCTATTCTGCTAGTTAGACACAGGCTGCACCCACCAGTGTGTCGTCACTGCCCTGCTTTCTGGCTCTAGGTCGAAGAAATCTTCGCCCAGCCAAAAGCATGTGCAGGCACTGCAGAGCAAAGGCCATACCCCCACACCCCCTAAAGAAACCCCCAATTTTGTACATGTTTGTTCACTGAGCACTAGCAGCCAGCACAATTTATTCCTAGCTGCTCAGTGTTTTTCATCAGGCATTTTTTTGGGCCCCCAGGGTGGGAGGGCGACGCCCATCTCGCCCCTATGCACCAGCCTCCCCTGGTTACCAATGCACCTGTGTCTGTGTCCGTTCTTCTCACCGCAGCGCGACCTAGCACATATCAGGCCTACCCAGAACCCAACAGACACCACTCCAAGGGGCAGCAGGTTAACTTTGAAAGTTGTGACTGAACAGGCTGAATACATTACTCACAAACCTGAGATAAGAAAATAAATAAAAATATGCAATAACATCAGGCATTAAATAGCAATGTTGTTGTTACCGAAGAAGACCTGGGTCGGCGAAAGAGTTTAACAGAACATACTGAACATCAACGGGACTCTGTGGTGTTAAAGTAGGCAGAGAATAGGCCAGGGTAGGCTTGTATTGTAAAATATACAAACCAGATGCCTTTGGCCGCCCTTGTATGTAGGAAATGTGCACTTAGAGCGGGGCTGCATGTCCTATGTGTCCTGTATGCATGTACACCAGCTAGCCAGGCACAGGGGGCTACTTTCAGCCATTGTGAAACAATGTCCATAATGTCTGACCTTGCCAGACTAACCTAGAATGGCACTGGATCGGACCCCTGTGGCTCCTGGAGCGCAGGTGAGCATGAAAGCACAGGAGGCAAGCCGTCTCTGCGCCCCCCACTCCAGCGAGTCTGGACGTTCACACTGGCATCAACAAATAGGGCAGTTCCGGTATCGCCTTTGATTAAATTGTTTTCAAGAATCGGCATAGACCATTAGTTGTCCTATAGTGCCCTCTGCAGAGAGAAACACACAATAACAGTATCCTGCTGCAACTGTGGACGCTGCACTGAGTAAAGGAATTCAGAACATGACTAAGGGAAGCGCGATAAAGTGGAAAACACCTACAATTTTTAGGCGGGGAATGTCAAGGTTAAGTTTTGTTTGTTTGGTGACCCAAGCGGACCATGACTCCTGACTAATTGTTTCTCTGCCGGGTCGTGCTGGAATTGGAAAAGATTTACTTTGGGAACCCATAAATTGACAGTCAACTTGTCCATTTATTTATTTAAAAAATCTAATGCAAACAAATCGCAATACGGATAAACGTGACAGTAAATCTCTTCTAGCTAACTTAATTGGTCACAAAGAGGCTGTATTTTAAAGTATTTTACAAGGTTAACATCTACTGCAAGAGATTGTTGTGTGACTCTTGAGATTATAGTAGCGGCAGGATAACCCTAGTGGTTAACACAGCATAGAGAGTGAATGCACCTGTTGCAAAGCACATTGTGTAACATTAAGATCACAGATTTGTATTTTATTTAGCTAGGTAAGTGAACTACTGCTTTTGACACTGAGATCATTACTTCCATTTCATAATTGGCAAGCCTTCTAATACAGCATAGTGATATATTAACCGGCATAAGTATCTGCATTCAAACTGTAAATCATGGATTTAGATTCTTATTTTTTTCCCGAAATATCATTATTCTAAGATTGCAAAGAAGGGCTGCTTTGGGAAGTAATAAAGTCTTGTTAGTACAGACAATCACAATCACTGCGTTATGTTACATTTAATATCCTTAATTTATGTTTCTCCCGACGATTCACTCTTCATATATGATTTCTACAAGAATGTATGATATGTGATTCTGTGTACATTGATTTACACATTTGTATGATTTATTATTTGCGATGTAAAGCTCTCAGACACCCTACACTGGGAAGAGGGGCGCTGTAAAAGAATTCAATGCAAAAAACAGTACGACCCATTTAAGTCAATATTTGTTCAGTGCTTAATTTGCCAAAAGTAGGTGCCAAGGCCTTCATCAGGAGGACACCACAGCTTGCACCACCCATTGCCACTGCCAGCGCTGCCAATGATAGTACCTACACAACTTCTCACCATGACACTGCTACTAACATGACACTGCTACAAGTGTGACATTTCAGACTGTTCGAGGCCCTCAAAACAATAAGAATTGCTTGGTTGGTATTAGTTGTTTTTAATGTATATTGAATTAATAAACAATTAATTTAGGGCATCAGCACCTTGACAAAGAATTACAACTGGGAAGCATAACCAGAAGATAATCACATCGCATTTGCACTTTAACTTGGGGTGCACTTAACGTAAAAAGGAAGAACGGTAATTAATCTGAGCTAAAGAACTGAAGGTCAATCAATAGCATTTAGTGTTTTAAGAGCAATTAAACAAAAGAACAAAGACAGCGCACTTTAAATCCTGGGACAACGTGAATGAAGATACTCAAATTAAAATGTACCTCAGCACAATAGCACTTTAAACATTAGCTCTTGCACTTTAAATAATGGGACATAAAATAAAATAAAGAACAATTACTCAAGTCAAGGCCTAATTAAAATGTATATATTTTTTTTAATTTGGAGTTTATAGGTCAGTTTTAAGAGAAACCTATGTAAGGAATTAATGAATGTGTACCGGTTTTTATTGACTAAATACATGAATAAATAAAATACAGTGTATCCTTAATACACAACTGTTGTTCTGCTCATCTTTTAATTGCACAAACAGTGCTGCCATGTGGCAGCTGTCATAAGTGCCAGTGTTGACAATTATGTGTCGGTACAGAGCACTGGTGGGGTATAATTACTCATACAAATACATTTTGCATTCTGATAGTCCAGGCACATCTCTCACACAGGAAGTTGAACACAGTGAAAAACCTGCTCTTAAGTACTTGTGAAGTGATAACAAGCTGTATGCTTTTGTTTCCTTCCATTGCATTGGCCTAGGTGTTAGGTTCCAGATGGCTTCGAGGCAGGATGGTACTTGAACAAAAGGATGGCTGACTGCCCTTTAATTAGGCCATTGTTCTGGGCCCAGCAGAAAGTGTAAATAAAAAATCCCCCTTGCTGCCTTCAGGTTGCTGCTCTGAATGGAATGCAAACAACGTGCAGGCACTGTTGAATTATGTCCCAGTGTCAGACAATGACAACAGACCAAATTCAGCATGTTTCCCTAGGCAATAGATGCTGGTACCGGCAAGTTCCCACTACCTTCCAGCATTGCTCCCAGGGAGTCTGTTTAGCTCACTGGCCCCCACTTGGTTACACTCACCCGCTTTCCTTTGTTTTCCTGACCGGCAATCACACAACCATGACCCAGACCAAACTCATACCTGTTAACTTTTCGAAACCGAAACTAGGTTGAAAGTTTCATGTCGTCAAGGACTCTTCACCTGAATGGGATACTGGCTTGTGGCAGACATTTGGCGAGTCGCTAACCATATTTTGCGAGTCGCTAATAGGTTAGCGACTTGCAAAATAAGGCTAGTACATTGGGCTGACCTTTTTTGCGGTTGTAAAGGGGCCGAAATCCCCTTTGCGACTGCAAAAAATGATGGTACATCTGGCCCCTAGTCTAAGGCCTTATTTAGAGTTTGGTGGACAGGATACTTCATCAAAACGTGGTGAATTTCCTGTCCGCCATATTACAAGTGCATCAACCACCGTATTACAAGTGCATCAGGATACAATGAACTTTAAATAATGCAGGTGGGACATCCACCATGTTTGTGACTGAGTATCCTAGCCACCAAAACTCTAAAAAAGGCCTTTATTTCCTACTAACAAACAACTCAGGGACTGTACTGTTAAAGGAAAAAGTGGGGAAGGCTCCTTACTTTCTAGGTTAAACATAGTGACTTAGTATAAAAATATATACCTCGTGAGCATAATCAGACTTTTAAAAGCAGGCGTTTGTTGCCGAAAGATCTGAGAGGTATGCCATGCACCAGCTTTCCTTTATACCTGGTGAAGAACATCAGAAACTAAAGGGACAAAGCCAATGTTAATTTTGGAAAAATGTTATGCGACATCGTAGCCACTTTACAGTGAAGACAGCAGTGCTTGATTAATCCCTAACTGTACCAGCAAGCTACATCTGAAAGTAGAATGTTCAGTTTTGTTACTGCCTATTACTTTATTCTGAAATATGATCAGATTTTTAGTAAAACAGTACTCGTGCAAAACAATGATACCTGTTTTTCTTCCTGCGATTGCTACTTAGTTATGTATTTACAATACTTTGCTGAATACTTGAAGCTCCTCTGCCCCACCTCTTACTGACACTGAGCTGTTTTTTTTTGTTTTGTTTTTTACACAGAACTACATCCCATATGAAAGGAGGTGGTGGGGGACTATAATCCTGAGTGTTCCGTCCTCTTACAAGAGATTTTGAAGATGTGGTGTCTTGACCTTCAAATACACCTTCAGAGTCTCAGATTGCTAATTTTATCCAGGCCTCAGACAGAGTCAATAATCACTGCTTCCTTCCTTTTCCTGGCAGCTTCGCTCTCCTTAATCTAGCCCTGGCCCTGGCTTGGCCCAAAGAGCTACTGCTTCAGCACAAGGATAAGCTCCTGGGCGAGTTGTGTGCTATACAGATACACATACCATAATATAACCAATGTATAGAGAGACAACATTTGGAGAGAATGACTTCAGGCAATTTCCCAATATGCTAAACATTCAACTGTTAGTGCTTTAGGACCAGTATATAGATTTAAAAAAACAAAAAAAAACAATTAACAACACATCTGTGTGATACTATAAATTAGCAATGTTATTTTCTCAATGAAGGAATAATGTTGCCACAACTACACCTAGTAAACACATTTTGTGCAGTCCTTTAAATAGGGATTGTAGGTATACTTTGCATTGTTTTGGGTATATTTGGCTCTGACTGATTTAAGAGAATGCACATCTTTCATGTAAGAAAAGGTGAGATTGTTATATGACTGCATCCGACAGCTTGATGTAATGCATTAGGGGGTGGAGCATGAAACCAACCACAGTCATTTTCACCACACCCCACAGTCTGTGTGCAAAGACACACTACAGCATCAAGAAGTCAACACATTAGCGACTGTTGTGCTATAAAAACAGAATTGCAAAATAACAGTGAAGAAATGGAACACCTTTTACAAGAGCAGGTAGAATATCAAGTCCCCTTCCCCTTCAAACCTTTCCTCACATTGGCAGATGCCTACCTGAGAGACAATCTGCTAACAACCTAAGTATCCCAATGCACCCTCAAAATGAATGCCCACCTCCACTCCCATTTTCGTACCTTCTTGCACTGGCCGAAGAAGGCCTGCTTGATCTCATCGGCTGAGGCATTTTCCTGGACTCCAAGCAGGTCATAGTGACTGGGTCTATTATATGAAGAGAGAAAGGTGACATGTGGACCTACAGGATGCAAACTGATGATAGCAATACAATCCTTACTAATTTCCCAGTATCCATCTCAGCAGGAATTGGCATCACCACATTTCCCAGCATCCATCTGTACATGAAGTGACATCACTGACTTCCCATCAAGATCACCTTTACAAACAAAAACCAGGCAAAACCAACCGCATTTTCAATCATCCATCTCAACAAGATGAGACATCACCACATTTTCCGGCATCTGTGTCTATGGAAGTGACATCACTGTTTTTCTCCATCTTGCCCCCACTTTCGTCCCACTGCCCACGCATCCCATCCCCAGATAAGGACATTTCTCTTTGGGCCTGGTAAAGCGAGGAATAGCTTCGGTTCAGAACCTCTGCCTGCAGGTAATTTACCAACTTCATTGTGCCTCATGAACAATAGTAAATTTATGTTGGTAGGTGCTAGTTGGCCATTTGGCCGCTTTTCGTTCATCCATGGAAGCTATTCAGAGAGTGATGGATTGAATTCCAAGACACTGGGGATGATTCAAGCATGTGAATCTATGAAAGACCCAGTAGTGGAGTAGTAGTGTTCTCCTGAGATCTGACCCCCACAGCTACATAATTATAAATGTGTTGACACTGTTCGACCTCAGTGCATGAGTGAATATGCATCATCACTGGCACTACATGCTCCTTCTCACACACATCAGTTTCAATGATGATACTGGCATGCAAACACATTGACCGTTCACCAGATGACTTTTAATAATCAGCTTGGAGACTGAACAATGTATTCACAGCACGTTGTCAGTCACTTTGCATGTGATGGTAAGGACATTGGTCAGGCCTACCATGAGAAGATAATGCTTTGACTCTTCCTTCTCTTCTCTCTTGGCCCTTCGCTAGCAGTAACAGCGGAGGAGGGGGGCGAGGAGAAAAGAGGTAGACCAACAGAAGGCGGACTGGAAACAGACCCTGATAAGTGCAGCGGGATGGAAGGATGGGTGGACTGCAACAACCAGAACAGTAATAGTGGGGCTAGGGGACTGAGAGTTTTGGGGCATGTCAGTACGGGGACCAAATTTGAAAGAGACAGGATGGTGTGCCAGAACCGACGACTGAAGACAATACTGGAAGAGGTGGCAGCAGGTTGGGCTACTCTATTTGTGGAGCAGAGAAGAAGGGACTGCAGGGGTAAAATAAAACAAACAGTTGCAGAAGACTGAGAACAAAAGGTGGAAGGAGGTGAGAAGGCGATAGAGAAAACAGCACGTTAGAAGGTACAGCGAAAGTTAAAAAAGGGAAACTGCAGAAAGTTCGGAAAAGGGAGAGCTTTATGAGGTAAGCGGAGGTGGAAATGAAATTTGGAGGGTGGATAGGAATAGAGAGAAATGAATGGATTGAAGTATGCAGGAGGTGCGATGGAAAGGATGTCGGAGGTAAGAAGGGTAGAGAAGGGAGAGCTGGGGTAGAGGTAAAAAAAGAGTACTGGTGCGTGTGCGGCAGGATCACAGTATGGATGGCTAGGGTAGATGATGGAGAAGGGAGGACCTCAGGATTTCAGAGGAACGGGTACGAGGGAGGGAGGACTGAATGGAGTAATGGGGTTAGAGCAGGCATGGCTGTAAAAGACGCTAGGGGGAGAGATAAACAGCATTGCAGTGTGCGAAGGGGGCACATGAGAAGGCTGTAGCAGATGGAGAAAGTTGCAGAAAGTGAAAAGATGATCTACATGAGATGGGGATAGCTGTGAAAAGCTAGAGCTGCAGAACGTAAGAGTAGGAGAATGAAGAGGAAGATCTTCATAAGGAGGAGGAAGCGTGCCATCAGGTGATAAATAGGGTGCAGGGAAAGGATGTAAAGAAGAGGAATGGAGAAGCAGGCTGCAATAGAGAGAGGAGAAGGAAGGGGAATGCTGTAAGGGATGAGATAAAGCACAGGAGGTGATTCGGAAAGCTAGACTGAGACAGAGAATGTAGATATGCAAGAAGTAATGTCAGGATGAAAAAGTAAGGTGGTCAGTAAAGAAAGAAAGGACTGCTAGAAAGGAGGAACAGTAAGAAAAAGGCATGGAGGCAGCAAGGGAGATGGAAAGAGATGTGAAACTTGCAGAATACATGAGTGAGACTAAACAGGGACTGAAGGAAGTGGACAGCAAAGAGCAGAGGTCAGAGTGGGAAAGAGAACAGGGCTAGTGGGGTTTAGAGGTCCATATAAAAGCTAGCTGCAGGCTTAAGGGTGGGAGGAAAACAAAGGGAACTGCAGTGGGCAAACGCCGGAGCACATAAAAGGATATGTGAGAGGAGAGGGCAAATAACAGATGGCTGCAGGAACTGTCTATTCAGCATTGCAATTCCGGAGGTGAAATGAGAGCAAGAAGATAGGGCTTCAATAGGTTTAGGAGAAAAGATGAAAGGGTGTGCTGCAGATGAGAGGAAATCTGAAGGATAAGATGAAGGAGACGGGTGGCATGAGGAACGCTGGATAAGAAGAAGCACTTGTGAGAAACACAAAAGGTGAGCAGAGGAATAGGAGGGGAAGCTGCTGGAGGAGGAAGAGGAGGGAGTAAAGAGGTCTGCAGAAGGAAAAAAGAGAGTGTTTTGAGTTAGCTGTAAGAGAGAATCTGTAGGGGCAAAAGGAGGATAGAAAGCATTACATGGAGAAAGCTTTCCTATAATCATTACCAGAAAAAACAACTTTTCGAAGAGAGGGAGATGGGAAGCTGCAGGAGAAAGAATGGGAGAAAAAAAAGAAACAGTGGAACTTTAAAAGAGGAGAAAGGTAGAAGGGAGAAGGGAGAACTGCAGGAAAAGTACTAGGCAGCTTCGAGAAGAGAAAGAGGGAGTTCCTAGAATCCCCCGGTCTACAGCCGCGTAAAAAGTCAGAGCTAGAAGTACAACTGCAATGATATTATCATGGTTGCATTTAGGCTTATGTGCTCGTCCTAATCTACAGATACGACTTCTCATGAGGTGTGATGCTTAAGACCTTTAACCACTAGAGACAGAGAGGAGGGTACTTCATAATGAAGCCTAGCATGTTTCGTGGAGAAATACCAAACACTGACAACATTTCACTTTATCTCTGAATATTTATAGTTAACATTTACACGATGAAAGACACCTAAGATCGGACTATTCAGCATGCAGAAGAGAGGGGCGATAGGCAGGCGAGTGAGGGGTGGACATTGGGAATCCAGGGCCTGCACTTTTTCCTTGCAAAAGATGTACACGTGAAATCTGAGGATCTGGGTATCCATTCCACATTTAATACTTTTACCAACCAAATGCTTGCATTTTCCTAAACCCATCTGGTCACCGACATGTATTTTAATCAACAATCTATTGAGCTATATATTTATATTGGAACTGCACCACAGGAAAATGACATCCCACCATTGTACTTCCATCCTAGCAAATGCATCAGGTTTTGCCCTGGCACACAATCTGGGAACCAACTCAGTTTTTTGTGTGCCCGGATACACATATGGTACACATCGAATAGTGCAGTGATATTTTAGCTATCCCTTAGCTTCAGAGAGATTTTGACTATTTATGACGATTTAAATGAGATTCTGAAGTTATTTGTACTGGATTGATTTTTATACAGTTTAAAAATGTCATTACCTGTAATGGCATCAGGTTCTAAATCATGTGTCACCATTATGGTGATATAATCAGAGTCAAAAGTTCAATTATGTGTGGCAACTAGAAACAAGTAAATAGAGTGATGTAGGGTGGCCCCGAGTGCTCTGTGCTGCAAGGGTGATGAGTGCACAGCTCCACCAGCAAGAGATCTAGTCCTCAGGAGATATCGCCTCACCTTTGAGACAATATCCGTCAGGCAGCCAGCAGCCCTGGTTGCACAGCAGTCTTTTGAGTTCTATGCAGAGCACTCCCTTTCTTGGCCTTATAAGACTTGGAATTAAAACAACAAATGGGGTAGTGGGGTCTCGCAGTTATATGCAACTGGCAAACCAGAGATAGGGCACCATTGTCTGACACCATGGCGATGCAGCGCGCGCAATGAAATTCGTTTTATTTATTTATTTACATTTCTCCGGTCGGCCGTGAGTCGGAGTTTACTACCCCCCCATCCTGCCCCGCCCCCGCCCCGCCCCACAGCACTCCCTCCAGGAGTCGCTACTGCAAAAAGGTAGACCTCACCTAAAGATTTCCTCTTCTTGCACAAGAGATTCTGTAGCCCCCCCCACCCATACCATTCACCAAATGGTAGTGTTCAGGAACACTAATTAGCAACTTCTTGATAAGCAAAAGGCCCAACCTACTATGTAACAAAGCCCTGTCTCGGCTCCCTGACTTCATTGTTTAGGTGTTCTCCTTTCACCTTCAGGAATGCAAGCAAAACACTTCCACTGTCTGGCAATACAACCCTCACCTCCATCTTGAGTAAAGCTAGGCCAGGGATAACCAAAATGGATCCCAGAGGCCTCCATTAGTTTGGCTCAATCAACGTTCCATGTGTGCACCATGCAGACTACACACATCAACACACTAAACCTGCACTGGGATGTTAGTAAAAGGAAGTGGTTTAGAGAATAGAAGCTGAGCTTTACACAAGTGGGCCAGTAGGCCTTCACTACAGTGTCTCAGATAAAAAGGTCTGATCATACTATGGAATCTAAAAACTTGGTATGCGGCCACAACCGCTCCACGTGCTTAACACATGACAGGGACAATGGCCCACTGTAAGTAAATATGGACTAACTTGGCGTGTCTCTAAAAGCCACAGGTGAAGATTTGCTCATGTTAAGGACAGATCTAGTCCTCTGCAGTGCATTGGCATGATGCCAGTGACAAAAATCAATAGTCAGGATACCCATTACATACAGCGAGTCACTCATTGGAACACACCCGTTTACATCATGCAGGCAACATTCCCGCACCAACACCACCTATATACAGTTTGGTTAAAAATTAAAAGTTCATACTCTTATCACCTCTCCTATCCTCCCCTTTCTTCTCTGTAACAATCCCTAGAAAGTTTCTTTCTAAGTATTTGTCTCTTGAACATTTGACATGTCGGCTCAGCCACAAGAGAGGTCAATGTGTCAAGCGATATAGAAGCAAGTGTTTGCATAGTGGATTGTGTTTACATTACATTTTGCTAGTTAAGGTCCAACAGATCATGTAGAGTGGAAACACTCAAGGAAATAATCCGCTAGAAGAGCACTGGTTGGTAGCCAAATGAAAGTGTATTCAAAAGTTTTGAAAGCAGTGCCTAATTTTTTAACTTCAAAAGGATTTCTGGGAGATTAAAGCTTCACTCAGGAATTTGCTTAGGTGGCGCTTTCTCAGAAGACTAACTGGAAGTTGTTTTTCTGATTAGGTAAGTCTATTAAAAACAAAAAGTCCTTCTGCAAAGATATTTACCCCTCACATTCCCTTCAGCACTGTTACCTTAACAATATTCCTATCCACCTTCTCATCCACCGCAATATTTTTCAGAGGTTTGACTTATATTATGTTTGGTTCTAAAAATGAGCGGGGATGCAAAAGATGAGTACGGTGTTGCCATTGCTTGGATTTTAAAAGCTGAGGTATAATTTTTATAGTAACTTGGCTTGTTTGCTTTCTGTTATAAACGAAATACAGGTTTTAAAATGTGGAAGTTACTTCAAAAAAGTATTCTGGGATCTAAGTTCTTTGTATGGGCCCCATAATGGATACTTACAAATAGGTAATATTTCCATTCTCTAATGTTATACTGAGTATTTGTTGAAAATGAAGATTACAAGTTTGTCTTACTGAGTTACTTAAGGTATTGACATCAACACCAAGGTGTTGAAGATTGTTGAAGGGGTGTAGTCAATAGATGTGCTCACCATACTATTTTCCTTGATTAAACAGAACAATGCTCCAGTCCTTAAGAGGCTAAGTACCACATTCAAGAAGGGCAAATCTCAAGCCATGGGCAACTACGGATTGACTTAGTAAAATGGTATGTGTTGGTTCTACTGGAAGAGCAAGAAGTGTTCTCCTCTGGTGGGGTCATCAAACATGTAAGCTAATTAAAATTTAGATTTGTTTATATTTGCTTGTGAATTCAATAAAATATTACATCATTTGTTTGAAGAATGCTTGTTTTCCTATTTTTGTGTATTGTTTTGCGGTTCAAATTACTGAAATTGCTTAGACCGGGGTCCTGGATTACAGCACTGACTTAGTGGGGGACCCTACGTTCCATGTTCATCTTTCTGTAATGCAGCCCGGCAGCGCCTCGATCCTTATTTATTACACAGTGCCTTTAGAGACAATATTTACTGAGATGATTTTAAGATGTGCTATGCGCAAAATATCCTAATAACTTAACAGTGTTTTATGTAGTTGCATAATTTTTTGTAATGATTTCAACAGATAGAAAATAAATGTAACTTTGATTTAATGTAATCTCAATTGCACCCCGTTTGAGTTAGTGCAAAGTTCATAAATAACTTAGATTTCCGGGTTCTGTTCTATGCCCAGAGACTGCAGTCCTAACATCTTTTTTTAATCTCTTGTTGATGAACAGTGAATCAGCTCTGGTTCACTGGAAACAAGTAAAAAATTCAAACTGCAATCAAACCTATGGTATCACAAATGAGAAACAAACTTTACAACGCAGTCATTACAGCGCACTACATTTACAACGCAGTCATTACATCACAACATCCTTAACAACGCATGTCACTACAACGCAGGCATTACATCGCATGTCATTACAATGCATACCATTACAACGCATAGTACCCCTACACTATCCAACACTTACCCTACTGTTGCAACCCCTGGAGTTAGAATAGTAATTTTTACCACTACACTATCCAATACTTACCTTACATGCAATGTAATGGTATGCGTTGTAAAGGTATAATGCGATGTAATGGAATGCATTGTAAATGTAGTTTAAAAAAATTTGTTGTAG
Source organism: Triturus cristatus (assembly GCF_964204655.1). Classification (NCBI taxonomy): domain Eukaryota; kingdom Metazoa; phylum Chordata; class Amphibia; order Caudata; family Salamandridae; genus Triturus; species Triturus cristatus. Next base: position 749,073,023 of record NC_140592.1, read on the forward strand.
TGGCATGCGATTTAAATGTATGCGTAGTAAAGGATGTTGCGATGTAAAAACTGTGTTGTAAAGGCATGCGTTGTAAATGTATGCGTTGTAACGTCATACATTCAGCACAAATTACTAAAAGAAAAGAAAAAGGTACTCTGCGCATGGCACCCCATCCCCCACCCTGGGGATGCGGGGAGGATTGGCAAATAGGCCGGGATTGTGAGAAAGCAATACAAAGATGTTACTTGCCCCTACCACATTCATAAAGAAGCCCACACAAGCAGTTACAGATGCACATGCAGGAAACCATGAAGTAACACAACAAACAACTGCAGAACAAACCTTCAATAAAATCAAGAGCTCGTAGACATCTTTAAGAAACATTCTTTACCTAATATACCTGTTCGATGCTGTGGTGGACATCACTCTGTAGACCCCCTTCCAGCAGCACCGACATCGTCGCCATGCCAGGAAGGGATGTAACATGAGCCTCATTCTGCACACACATAGGAGGCAGCACTGTCAGCCCTGTGGAGGGGAGAGAATAATTAAATGAAGCTTGCATTGTGTAACTAGTGCATATGAACTGTCTGCCATTGAGGCTTCGGCCCATAGACTTCATTTTGTATGGGCCAATGGGCCCAAGCTCCACCCATTATCTCTAGGTGATTGGGCGAATCAGCCCACGATTAACAAAGAGGTGAATGGACAGCCATTCACTTTCTTCAAATTTGTTTGTCCCACCTGAAAGACTAAAGGTAGGTCTCTCCAGTTAGTTTCACCTTAAGAAGTACAAGTAGTGGCAAAGCCAAAACGGGTGACTTGCACTGTGCGAACGGCTCTGTGGAAAGTTACTGGATGAGATAAGCAATCACAAAAGCCTGCGTGACTTCCATAATTTTTTAAGAACCACCATATGTTCTATGACAATGTCAATATTTACTTCATTTATTTATTGAAAATTGTCTTTATTAGAACCATAATATAATACATACTCAATTTCAAGATCAGTCACAAAATACATAAAATACATATTACTCTTCATATCGATTTCCCTGAACTCCGTATCTCACCACACATACTCATTTATACTACTAATTACGTTTACATCTAATTCATTGAGTTTTAGAAGAAGAAAAAAACGTGTACAGACCTATACCTCACCTACATCCACTGTCCGATGAGGTGAATGGGGAGGATAGATGGGCTGGCTAGAAGAGGAGATAGAGAGGATGAGTCTGAGTGTCCAAGGGTAGGGGGATAGGGATAGTGCCTAAGGTTTCGAGGAATGTGGAAGGGATGGATAGTACTCAACGAACAGCACTGTCCTAACCAGTAGTAGTAAAGATAATGTCTCATGGCAGGCGACAAATTAATCTGCGTTTTCCTACATAGTCATTAGGTGAAGCACTCGCAGGTATGCTTGACAGGTCAACGTTCTGTGCAAGAAAGCGTATGCAGGGCCCCCCAAGTTTTGTCAAATTGTGGGAGTGTGTGTTCTACAAATGCTGTCCGCTTTTCCATACCAAGGAGTCCCTCGAGCTTATGTAACCTATCTTTGCGAGTTGGTACTGTCTCTGTGCCCCATTTGGACAGGAGGACTTTCTTGGTCGCACAAAGGGCTAAGATAATTGCCCGTCCCCTTGCTGAGCGTAAAGGATAGGTTAAGGCATTGGGGAGCCCTTATATAGCTGGCAAGTTTAGGTATGTCCGTTTTGTACTTGTCATTAATGGTCGCGAGTATATCAGTCCTGTAGCGGTGCAGCTTAGAGCAATGCCAGAGTAGATGAGTCAGTGTGACCGACTTGGCACATTTGTGCCAGCAGCCATAATCCCCACCCCATTTCCATTTGGCTGCCCTGGCCGGTGTGTAGTACCAGTAGTGTGTCCTTTTATGTAGGGTTTCTTTCCGAGATGTGCTACGTGCTGATGTGCGGGATCGGTGCAAAAATTCCAACTATTACTTAGGGGTGAAAGGGCGCTCGCATACTAGTTCCAACCCCTGTTGGACTGAGGATTTGTTAGGGCTTGTGGGTTTGTTGAGAAAGGCATATACTTCAGACTGGAGGTTCTTGTCATTGGGGCGGGTGAGAAACCACTTCTCAAGAGGTGTAGGGGGCCTGCTGGTACATTTGATGGTGGGTCATCTAGTGTTTGATAGTGACTTAGCGCCAATATTCGGCTTTGATCTGTGAGAAGTCCAAAAGGCTGTGCTGGTCAAAAAAATCCCCTATGCTTTTACAGTTAATGTCTTGCCCTAAAAAGCAGGGGAGAAATCCAGATTTCCTCTAATGGGTGTTTGCGGCGAGAAATGGGTGGAGAGCTTCTTGACCAACTTAACCTTATCCCAAATCCCCACAGTAGCTCTCACCACTGGTGAGATATACAACCCTAGCGGGCGATGTTTTTTGGGCAGCAATGGGATTCTCCAGATACGAATGGCGGCATTCGCTAGATCTATAACGCACCAGTGTTTTTCCGTGCTCGCCCTTTTCCACTCCACCATATACCTTAACTGTGCCGTTTAATAGTAGTGCATTAGATGAGGAATACCAATGCCTCCCTCCGCCACGGACAAGTAAGCACGTTTTCTGAGTATGCATGCCCCCTTGCCTTCCCATACAAAGCTGTTAATCAGCTGCTGTAGCTTCTAAAGTGTATATGATTGTGGGTGCAAGGGAAGGATTAGCAATAAATAGAGAAACTTCTGAGGAAGGGTCATCTTGATCGCTGCTATCCTACAAAGCCAAGAAACAGGGCCATCCCTTCCGGATTGTATGTCCAAACAGGAGGTCACTAATAAGGTTGCATAGTTACATTCTGTTGTTTTTTTATATTGTGCAGCAAATTTGAAGCCCCAAGTATTGTGCGCCTTGAATTGACAATGGGAACAGGAAGAGGCTTTCCAGCTGGGAATTTATCACTCTGGGGTATAGTAAGGTTGATGGCTCCAGTCCGGATATTTGTATATTAACTTTAAATCCAGAAACACTGCCAAAAGGTTCCAACTCTTGCACAAGCGGAGGCAGCAAGGAACGGAGTGTGTAGTTGCAAACATGACGTCATCCGCATATAGTGCAATTTTATGTTCCTGGCTGCCCATTGTAATGCCAGTGATCAGGGGATGCCTTCGGACCCATTCCGCCAGTGACTCCATTAACAAAGCAAATAAAAGTGGGGACAGAGGGCAGCCCTGTTTCGTTCCCCTCGCAATACTATTGGATCTGGATGTCAGGCTGTTGACTAGCACGTGGCTGTGGGATTTGTGTAGCTACACCATATCCATTCCCGAAAGCGAACGCTGAGTCCCACCTGGGACTCTGGAGTGGTACGCCTTACCTATAAGGTGTAACAGCCGTTTTGTATTATCACTGCAGCTACTCTCTGGTATAAACCCAGCTTGGTCTGGGTCTACCAGACCCTGCATGCAGGGGCACAGCCAGGTAGTTAGTATGCTCGTAAAGATTTTATCAACTACAGTGAGGAGGGAAATGGTTCTGTGGAATGAGCATAAGGTGGGTTCTTTCTCAGGTTTAGGGATACTGTGATAGTAGCTGCCATCATAGTATCAGTAAGTGTGCCCTGTTCACTAAAGGGGTTGTAAAGGCAAGTTAAGGTAGGCGCTAGCTATGCAGCAAATGCTTTGTAAAAAGTGTATGTGAGCCCATCTTGCCCTGGTGCTTTACCTATTTGAAGTCTTGCTATGGCTGCAAGAACTTCATCCTCTCTGATGTTTTGTTCCAGCCGGAGGGCATCCTCAGCAGTTAATCAGGCAGTGGGTGCATTGGCCACGTAGTCCCCGGTGGCTGTTTGCCTTAGCTGTTCAGCAGACTATAAGTCTGCATAGTAGATCTTAAACTTCCGCGCTATAATGGTATCATGGCCTGCACACTGCCCATACATTTCCGGAATTTCTGCTATTCTTTGTCGATGTGTTTAAGCTTGCAATCGATGGGCGAGCAGTCGCCCTGCCTTGTGGCCTCCTGCGCAATACTTTTGCTTAGTTCAGAGGAAGGCATACACTGCTTTTTCCATGTCAAGTGCTTTAAGTTGCTTTCTAGCTAACGTTAGTTGTCTCCTCACCCTATGGGAGCCCGAGCGCTTGTAAATGTTCTTCAACTTTTTGGCTTGGCCCTCAAATTCGGTACACTTGTATTGTGCAGATGGCTATAAAGGTGCCCCTGAGGACTGCTTTGAGGGTGTCCCAGAGTAGCGACATGGGAGTGTCAGAAGTGTCATTGGTGCTGAGATATGTGTGTATTGTCTCTCTAACTTCCTTGAGGGTGGACTTGTACGTTAATAGTTTGGGGTCAAGGCACCACATACGCTGTGACTGTCGCAGGCCTGGTGTGCATAGGGTAATCGAGATTGGGAAATGGTCTGAGAGCACAGCAGCACCAATATCTATGTGGGTGGTGGGTGTCACAAAGCGGGGAGTTCTCAGAAAGTAAACTATTCTGGCATAGGTCTGGTGTGCCACTGAGTAATAATTAAAGTCCTTTGTGGTGGGGTTTCGGATTCAACAAAAGTTTTAATGAAAAATGTGTATGTCTTATGTGCTGTCTCTCTTGTTACAGTGTATTTGTGATATCTTGTGCAATATTTTTTATATTGAATCTTAGACTGCTTTTAAATTAATAAATATTATGTAACTGTATAAATTACTCCATATGGTTTGATACATTAAATACTGTTAGTTGATAATTGTCTTGTGGGTCCTTTTTAAGACGAGCGCAAAGGAATGCATGGATTGTAAGAAGTGCAGTACGTATGAGGTGAAAGAATAGATTTCTCCAAGAGGTTTTATTGTTGATACGTATGCCCCAGTCCTTGTGCAATCACTCTAGTTGGAGTCCCGGTCCAAGGAAGGCTCTTGCTGGTGGTGCGGTTGTATCAAGGCCAACTGTTCCCTGTGGTTCTCGGCCGCCGAGGGTTTGTTATGTCTCCTCCATGTTGAAGAGCAAGTACACCCACCTGCGCCCGGCACTGGAGGTGGGCTCCGCTGCATCACAGGTCAGGTAAACTAATCCCACGAGATCTCCAAACCCAAGATCAAGCGCACCTCCTCCAAGTCATGGACATGTATGTCTTGTTGTTCCAGACAAGATGAGTCTGAAGGGATGGCCCCATTTATATCCGATTCCTTTCTCCTGGAGGAATGCAGTAACTGGTTTCAGGGCCCGATGATGCTGCAGTGTGATGGCGGAAAGGTCTTGGTAAAGCCAGACCTTCGTTACCTCAAATGTGATCAAGCCACAATCCCTTATTGCAGACATGATGGCTTCTTTTTGTCGGTAGTGGTGGCCATAGGTGAGTATGTCTTGAGGTGTCGCTGGAGTTTTAGATGAGCGGCCTGCTCTGTGCATGCGGTTGAGAACAATATATTTCTCTGCCAGCTCCGGTAAGATGTGGCGGAAGAGACGAAGTACATAATCCTCTACCTTCCCGGAGTTCACCTGAAGAAGGCCCCTTTGATTCTGTTTGACCGGTGGGATCTGTTCTCCAGGTCTTCCGAATGGAGTTGTAAATCTGCATTCCTGTCTCACAATTCAAGCAATTCACGTTGGTATTCGTCAAGTTCTTCCTCTTTCACATCACTGTTTTGCTTCAGGGTAGTGACCCAATGTCCCATGTCTCCCATCTTTTGCCTGATGTCAGCAGCAATTTCCTGTTTTGGGATGGCTATCTAATTCCACAGCACGTTGAGGAGGGTTTCCAAGAAACAGCGTGAGATCGTTCTCTCGCCATCTGGAGGATCCACTGCTCCTGTGTCATGGGAGGTAGCCGGTAGGGGTGACGCATCTCTAAGCTGGTCCGTCTTCTTGGTGGATGACTTTGTGAGCATGACCTTAAGTATTGTATCCTTTTTTGCACGATGAGTGGCCATGGTGTCTGCAATAGGAAGCAATTCAGGATTATAGTTCGATGTCTAGGCTAGGGCGGCTTAGGCTTTTAAACCCTCAAGACTCCAACTGGCCGTCATTGAGGGAACTCCTTCCGAATACAGGGGTGCACTGCGTGCCTGCTCTGGGGCAGGCAGGAGGAAAGGAGGGGTCACCACAGCCCTTCCAGTGTCGCACACCTATCCAGTCTCGCCCTGGGTCTTGTGGGTAATGTGGACACCCTGCTCCAAATGCGCCAGCTGGACTCAGAGTCATCACCGCAGACCTCACCTCTGTCACCAGGAGTATCTTCATAGTTTCTTTCATACAACTTACACGTGCTCAGAACTCAGAGGGCAATGCAAACACAAAGCCACAACTGGGAGCAGAGTACACTTTAAAGTGTCAGAAGCAGCGCCGTAATTTCTACCATGTACAGTGGCGGCTCCTCCGCTAAGGCGCAGGAGCGTAGCCCTACTGCTTGTAGAGCAGTGGAAAATAAAAATAAAATGATAATAACAAGAAGTTATCATTTTCTTTACGACTTCAGCCAGGTCGGACAGGCTGGCTCAGCGCAGGAGGAAGAGGAGTGGTTTGCATTCCCTCCCTACGTGTGCATGCCGCTTTGACCGGCCATCTAAGGCTGGCCAAACCGCCATGAGCATTTGCATGTTTTCCATTGGACTGTGCTGCATAGCCCCATGGCGGACATGTCCAGCCTCCCTAGGCACTGCCTGAGCGGCCAAATAGGCCACTCAGACCAATCACGATGCTGCTCTTGTAGCGTCGGGATTGGTTGGCAGAGTCTGGAAGCCTGGGTGCTTCTGGTGCTTCTTCCAGCACAGAAGAAGACGGAGGAGAGGCGAGAGAGAGGTGTGCGGCGAGGCAGCGGCGGCAAAGACGGTAAGTGCATTTTTTTTTTTAGCCCTACCACCTCCGTTCACAGACAGCCACCACTGACCATGTACTAAAGACAGATAAAAAGAGGCCATTTTGTTTTTTAGGAGCGCTAGAAATAGATTTTGTCATAAATGTCAATTAGGGGTATAAGCTGCTACCCATTTGCTTGAGCTTTAATACCCTTGCAAACCCTGATCTAGCGGACATAAGGGTAGTGGCAGCCGCACAATGCTCAGATAGACTGTATTCTTTATTTAGGTCCAGCTCTGGGTGGTCGGAACAGGATCCAGACTCAAGGGGATCATAGGTTATCACTAGGGAAGATGGGGGCTTTAGTGTAAGACCAGAGGGTGTCAATGTGAAGTATTTGTACTGTGAAAAATGGTGAGATGCAAGACCCTATATTACAGAATACCTCAGACTATTTTGTACGTGACTAGCTACTGTTTGTAGTAGGCATCATGAAGGCCGTGGACTCCATGAACAATAATAAAACCAACTATCGAGTGGAATGCACCCCAGAGTAATTACCAATGACGGAGATTAATTCAAGGATTAATCCATCAATTTTTGTTCTTGTCATCATCTATACATGGTTCCTGTACCTCGTTCTGCCATAGACTCAAATTTGAACTCTCTTATTAAGCCATACAAGGCTATAAGGGGTTGCGTGTGTTTCAATCCAAAGGGGGCACGTTCATGCTCAACTATCCCCTTTTGGGGGCGGTCTGAGATTTATTTGCATATAGTTAGACCTTAGTGTAGGGGGACAGTAGGACAACAATATGACGGGCCAGAGTGTAATCCAGAGTAACTGCCTGTAGCTGAAATAAATTTGAACATTCCACGAAATCTCCCTGACTGAAATAAACATTACTACAAAAAAACGTAATAAAAACAAAATTCACATATCTATAGTCAGGTTTTGGGCTTCTCTGTAAAACAGCAGCAAAGAAAAACAATTCTAACTGACAGGAGTACACTAGGGAAAGGTGAAGTACTTGGTTTCAGACCGCAAAAGCTCCAAGTTCTATAAAGCAAAGAGCTACACAAGTAGAATTTGCAGCAAATGCTATTTTTCAGTTTCAAAAAACTTATGAGAACAATATCTATGCCGAGTAGAAGGTCTACCAGGCAAAGTAAAGAGTAAAGAGCGCTGTACACATTCAGGACCTAAATATCAATGTACACATTTGAGAGGGTCATTTTCCAGGAAAAAGAAAAACAATTTAAACTGTGCAATCAGTACCATAAAAGAAAGATCCTGAAGCTAATTTGTTATTAAACGAGATCCTGGAGAGAGTCAATAAATGCATGCTATTCGAAATTGCATGCACCTTCAAAAAGAATTCTAAAACACAGGATGAAATGATACGACAAGAAAAAAACACGACAGATCCCTAGAGAGATATATATTCTGGAATGCCCCTATGCAGAAAAACTTCCAACTCTTCAGGAGATGCTTGAAAACTGAACCTTTTCTTCAAACGTATGTAAGAGAAATGTGGCAACAAGCGCAGGGACTTAGAACACCAGATGGTTGGTCTGGTGAGTATTAGTGTGGTACTTCCATTTCTCCTCATTGTCCTAGAAGCTGCATGCTGTTGCTTTAAAATTTTCTAAACGCTTCCCTTCATTTCCTTGACTTCCCAATAATAACTGTGGTTGAGCAATTAAGGATTACTCTAAAGGGTTCACTTTCAGAAGAATACTGGAAAGAGGTGTTGGTGTGCCCAAAAGAATCAGTTATTGCCCCACAATATAGGCTTATGAATTGCATATATCTATATACAGTCCTGGATGTACTTGCCCCGTTCGGAGCAGCCTCTGGGCTCCATATGAACCGCCAAAAGACTGTTATATTCCAGCTGGCAGCCCTGGTGAGTGGGGATGCTGCAGCCCTTCCTTATGAGGGGCTCCGATGGGAGCGTGACCATTTCCGTTATCTAGGTATACAGGTGGCTCATACACCGGATGCCCAATATGCTGTGAATATGGGAGCAGTCATCAAAGGCCTGGAGGTGTCTATCCGGTTCTAGACCCACCAGGCTCTATTGGTCATGGGGCGAATGGCTTTGGCAAGGATGGTTATGCTCCCCCAATGCCCACCAAAACTCCTTTTGCTGTTTCCTGAAATCTACCTTCGACACCTTGAATAGTCTCCTGATCTCCTTGGTGTGGGCCGGGAAGCGCAGCAGGGTGAAACTGGAGGCGCTTAAATTGGATATGGACTCGGGGGGCTGGGTCTACCTGACTTCACAATTACCTTGCGGGGCTGCTGCAATATGTGGCGCAGTGGTGTGCTGAAGGTCCTGATGTGGAGAAGGCACTGTTGGTGGACTGGGGTGCGGGATTGGACCTCCCGAGGTATCCCATGATGGGCTCGCAGGCCCCCTTAGATTGTCCGTTTGCGGTCCGTCAGATCGCAGGCGGTCAACTTGGTGATACGTAGGGCCCCATATGCTCGATTACTCCCCCTCTAATGGATCCAGGGTTTCTGTCACTTACGGATCTTCATGAACCTTACAATAGGATGAGGGGGGTTGCACGACAGCTGGGGACCTGTACCTGAACGGAGCCTTCCTTTCCTTTGGCGATGCAAAGAGGTGTTTCAATGTGCCAGATGGCCATTTCTTACATTACCCTAAAATATCTCGCACGGCTCACGGGATATGTCCTGCGTTTCCAGGTGAACCAGAGGAGACACAAACTTTGATACTAAAGTTGGACCCGGGTTTCTATATGGTACTAATCTCCCACATATATAAAGCTCTGAAGGTGGATCGCAGGATTGATGTATCAAGAATCCGAAACAGATAGACAGCTGATCTATTGTCGCCGTTCACAGAGGGCGAGTGGAAGCGGGCATTTGTGCAGGTCCAGGAGGTGGCTAGCAACACATGCTTGTTGAAGCACACCCAGTTCTTTTACCTCAATCGCACATATTTAACACCACAGAGATTGTCAAGGTTCGATCGACACGCCTCTTGGTGTGGTGTGGGACCAGCAACTTTTTTACATGTCAGCTAGGACTGTGTTCGGCTTCAGGCATATTGGCCGCTGGTGCTCCGCGTACTGTGCAAGGTCACATGTGGGGGTATCAAGGTGACGGTTAAACATTGTCTTTTGGGCGTACTCCCTATACCTAGGTCAGGTGCTCGTATACACCATAAATTTGCACTCCTGGGACTTATACTGGCTAAGCGCCGCATTGCCATACACTGGACTTGCACTGTACCCCACCCCTCCCTCCACCCAGATAAATGGAGGGCGGACCTGCATGAATGGAGCATGGCTGAAGAACGCCAGCTGCACTTGGTCAGCACTAATGAGAATGCGGCGCGTGAAGTGGAGATGTTGGGAAACACGGTAGAGGGCCTGCTGACGAATGGTGGACCATACGAGGGAGGGTGGGGCTGCTTCACAGACTGTGGCTCTCAAGGCCTCTGTGATGGGGTCGGATGATAACCCCCTCTCTGGTTAAATGAGATAGCGTGCGATTTAAGGCAGTGTGTGGTATATGGGTGAAAGAGCTAGGTACCAGCTGACTGTGGGTAGGGACTCCCCACCCCTGGATTGTAAGCCTGGAGAGTTGGACAGAGGCTGGTTTCCCGCATGCCCATTTATTGGCACATTGACACAGTTGAGTTCTGCGCCTCACTCAGCAGATCATACCCAACCCGATGGCTACCCGGCGCCCATACCTACCTTCTCTCCCTCGCTCAGAAGGGACGATGCTCTGTCCATGAGAGGTTGGCGGCTTCTCTAGCTCACTCTGATTGTTCCTCACCTGCTGTCTCTGGAATATTTTAGGTAATATAGCCTGACTGCCTGTCACTGCCAGGTAATTGTTGTAGTTTTTATTTTTTTGTTAATTTCTGTTTCTGCGCATGATTGTTATTTGTGGGTGTTGTCCTATGTATCAAACATGACAATGTATGCCTAGCAATGACGCTTGGGAGCCAACCACATGGGCGAATAGAGAGGCCACGACGGTATCCTGTACCACTTACCTGATGTGTAAAGTAATTTGTAAAAAATGTTTTCACTACTTTGTGGCCGGGAAGTATAATATGTATTGTGACGTATCTGTGATATTGAATAAAAGACAAGTTTTTAAAAAAGTATCTACGTAGAGTATATCTCACAAGATAAAGGCAATGAAGGAGCGGAATGAACTCTTCTCCACTGTATCGGAGTTGTGGTTCACACATTGGAGATCTCACACAGACGGTATGGAATTGCTGTAGGATTTCTCCTTCTTAAAAGGGGGTTTTCCATACTCTGGGTAATGTGTTGGGCTGGTCGATATCTGCTAACCCAAAGCTGGCCATTCTGCACATTAGTATTAACCTAGACTCCAAGAGATACAAATTAGCCTTGTTGTGGCTTGGGCTTTTGGTCACCAAGAGGCATATAGCTCCCCTTCGGAAGGGGGTAGACCCCCCCCCCATTATCAGAGGATGAAAAAAAAGACAAGACCAGTTCATGTGCCTTGAAAAGACAATTTACTTGGCAAAAGGATAGCCACAGAAATACTATAAGACATGGACAATCTGGAGTTGCAGTAAGGAATGACGATGCGCCCAGACCATAGAGAGGTAATGATAACCTGGGCATGTGTGATCACTCGTAAAAAAGACATTGCAGGGGGATTACTAAAAGCTATAGTGTTGACCTTTGATATACACCATAGTGTTTTTTTATGATTAATGATAAGATTCTTGTGATGTACCCTGGAATAATCACAATCAGTCACAGTTTGCGTTACTTTAATAAAACCAGTGAAATGTTTTATAAGAAACATATTTCTTTGGGGGAGGGAGTAGGGGTTGGGACTCAGATACAATGTAATATTATCACAAATTATGAAGAACAAGCATTTACAATGCAACGGTCTCGGCATTGTTAAAGTTAGAGCTATTGGCATTGCTCATGACATTATTTTTGTTTATGTTTTTGATTTTAAAACATTTAAAGAAACGGCTTTGTTATTTACAATGTCAATAGCTTAATCACTCTCAAATGCGAGACCTATTGCATTTGCACCCACACACACAAAGCCACCCACACACACAGAGCCACCCACAGAGCCACTCACATAGAGCAACCCACACACAAATAGAGCCACCTACACACACACACACGCAGTAGCCCACTGACCTATTTACATTATGTGCACTTTGTGATCTGCATGGTACATGTTCTTTGCTGCAGGCACATTAACCCTATGTGCTACCTTTCCAGGAGTCAAAACTTCGATCTCTCTCTAGGAAGAACATTAAACATCAATCATAAGTATACAGTTTTAGAAAAATACACTTAGTGATCCTCCTAGGTAATAAAGGCCACGCAAAAACAACTGAAACATTGTACACAAGTCTGTTGTGAGAGACACTGCAATGTTTATTCTGCCAGAGGCAAAACATGCCTCTTGGATTTTACAAAAATATAGTAATATCGGAATGCGAACCACAAAGAATAAAGCCATACTATCATCTCCTGAGACTACAGGGTTTGTAACTGGCAAGTTCAGGTTTTGCTGAAGGCAAAGTAGTTGTATTTTGCTGGGAGAGAAGATGCAAGCACAAGTGTAAAAGTTGAGAGATACACATATCGATAACAAATTTCAGCAGCACTATTTATGAGATGACAGCTTAGCCGGCTCCAGCCTCAGCAGGGCGTGGACCAGTACACGTAAAATAGTTGGCTTTTAACCCAGCCGCTCACCCGTGGAATGGTACGCGGGTGACCCCAGGAGGTTGGGTGCATGTACAGGACCACAGGCACCCTCTCACCACCCCCCTGAAACCCGGCTCTGGCGCACACTGAACAAGCAAGCAATACCTTCCGCCATGATGGGTCCGGGCTGATCTCGCGAGAGCTGTGCGGGCAGCCTACAGCGCTCAGCGACAGGAAGAGCGGTTCTCGCGAGATGCGTGGACGGGTTGCAGTGTAAACTCGCATCCGGACCAGGGCTGCTATAGGTGGCACAAGTGCAACAACAGCTCCACGACACAAGCTAGTGAGTGCTCTTCAATTCAGGATTAAATATTTTGCAAACTGGAACATTAAATGTGCCAGACTCACAAATGTGTGTATTGCACCACCCGGCGTCCGAGCAGAAATTAGCATCTTATTTCCCACCTTATTAAGTAATGCTGACAGCATCTCATTCAGCCAATATGTTATTCGCAGGCTGATGTTTGCATGTTATTTGGCGAGCATCTTTTTCGCATTCAACATTCTAGAACAGCTTTCATGATCTAAATATTAATGAAATACAACTGCAGTTAACTGGACTTTGAATCGGGCAAGACGGCGCACTATTATAACGGTAAAAGGCCGCGTTAATAGAATAGGCATGGAAAAACCCGAAACATCACAAATTCCCTAAGCTAAGCCATGAACACCGCCGCCTTTCTCCGAGGTCAAGCAGAAATGCCTCGGAGAAACGCAGCAGCGTTTTCGGATTCGGGGGCGTGTTTTTCTTTCTCTCCTCTTGCCATTGGCTGGAATGTTTACATTTCAGAGGACCAAAAGAATCGAAAAAACACGCCCCCGAATCCGAAAAAGACGGGGCTTGTTTGGAGAGACAAAGCTCTTCTCCAATGGCTGACCAGCATTTAAGAGGCCAGCCAATGGAGAAGAGGGAAAAAAAGGGGCGGGTTAAAGCCCCACTCCTAAAACGTTAAATCTTGCGAGCGAGACTGCGCAAGCGCAGCCTTCGCTAGCCGAGACCGCGCAAGCGCAGCCTTCGCTGGCCAAGACCTAAAAATGGCCATTCAGAGGTATTTTCTTGAAAGGGAATATATATTTTAATATCACAGAACAAACTAAATAAAGTTAAGAAGGATCAAAAAATGTTAAAAAGTAAAATATAATAGCATGAAGCTGGCGTTCTGAGCACTTCTATAAAGTCTGGGTTCATGGATGATGCATAGTAGACGAGGACGGTCGAATGCCCAGAAATAGTTTTCAAATAATTCCCTTCAAAGGCTTATCATGTCCATTTAGTCCCATGAATTACTTTGAGGAACACATAATAACTCTGCTGCAACATCAATGATTTCTATCATCGAAAATCAGGAAACTTGCCAACTTAATTTGATCAAACTTGTTGCATCCTTTATTATTTCTCAATTATCATCCTCTTAACTACCTACATATGACTAATCTGGGAAACATCATCTGGTAAATAGATACTCTGGAGTAAAGAAACGAAAGTAAACAACAGCGTGTAAATCCATCTGTATATATGTACATATCCATCAATCACTCCCAACCACATTTACTTTGTCACAGTTTGTTCACACTTGAATGTAAACGCTGTAGTGTCCAGTGAAGTAAACAGGAAACAATACGGCCAATGCGCATAGAATAAATAAATCTGACATGCGATCAGTAATATTTTGTCTAATGTCTAAGTGTAATTCTAATGTTTGTCAGAAACAAAAAAAAGAACCTCCATGTAGATATACATCCAATAGAACAATTATTTGTTGTCCTCATTACTTACAGAATTTATTTTTGTTGTTCAATGATACCATCAAGTCTTTCTTTCCTCCTTATTGTAGTTTCTTAGGTGTATTTCTCAATTCATTCACTACAATAGATCGTCTGGTACCACTCAGTCTTTCATCACCCTACATTTTAACTTAGAATTGACTTTTTCTAGTTCATTGCAACATTGACTCACACAATGTTCTTTAACATTAATACTGACCCCGTGTTCACAAATTAAATATTGGTTCAAGAGTCATCAAAAATAGCAAGAAAAGAAACATATTTCATTCATTCCATCAGGCTGGTAACTTTGCAGGAATTCAGTCCACCATAGCACAAAATTGGCTAGTCGTTGTTCCAGTTTTTGATGGACCCAGGATATTTGTTATTCCTAGGGCTATATTTCAAAACAGGTCACTGTGGCTGAAATATTTTAGGGCAATGAGTCTTGGAGTTCCTACTCTTCAAATGAAAACAGTAAAACCCTATAGTAGAAACTTCAAAACCCTCGTTCAGGGGCGTGGCCATGATACAAGGCTAATCTATCATGACTACTATCTGCTCCTGGGCAGCACCCCCAGAAACAACAATAGCCTTTCACTTTAAGGCACTCTGCATACAATAACAAGCACTGGCAAAGTCAATAGATCTCTTCATTTGGACCTATTGGCTTTACCAATGCGGCACAATACAGTTGATGCTACAGACAAAAGCAAACATTAGCAAAACAAACAGGTCTCACCTATGCAAGAACTACTGCCTCTGTCAATGTTTTTAAGGCATGCTCTACAGCAGTGTGGCTGCTGTGCATTGTATAGTATGCTATGGTATGGTATGACCTGTCATTGTACAGTATGGTATTGTCTGTCATGATATGGCTCATCATTGTATAGTGTGCTATTAGGATGGCTTGTCATTGTATAGTGTGGTGCAGCCTCTCATTGTATGGTATGGTATGGCTCATCATTGTATAGTTTTGTATGGTATGGCTTGTGATTGTAAGGTATGGTAGGACCTGTCAGTGTATGCTAAGGTATGGTATATGGCCTTATATTGTATAGTATGATATGGTCTGTCATTGTATGGTATCATATGACCTGTCATTGTATAGTATGGCCTGTCAGTGTAAATTATAGTATTTCAAGCACACTATTAAGTTTCGGTAAGATCACCTTCGGTCTTTTGTAACCAGCTGGCTGGTAGGCGAGAGAGACCTAAAAATGTCCAAGTCTAAGTTGAAAATTTATTTCTTGTTTTCTAAAATACTAACGTGTGTCTACAGTAACCAAAATGTATGGGAGCCCTCTAACAGGCACCATTTCAAATGGCTTAGTGCCGCTGAAAGGGAAGTCCGGAAACATTAATTGACTGTCCTGTCCGTTTTTTGTGACAGGGTTAGCTAATTCTACAGAAACTAGTGGGAGTTGCCTGAAAAATATGCACAGCTCATACAACTAGTGGGAGCTGCCTGGAAATGATCACAGCTTCTGTACTACCGATATCTCAGCCGGTGTGTAAACTATTGGAAGTGAGGTTCGGCACAAAACTAGAAAGCTGTGCAGCTTCGGTCATTACAGTGACGCTCACTAATGTTCATGAGCTTGTTGTGTAAAGAAACAGTGTTAAAGTGCCCTTACCTTTAAAGGTAGGCTCATGTCAACGGGTTACACAACCACTGTCACCGGGCGCAGCCATTCTCACTACGAATCCTCAGAAAGAGTAGAAGGACTGTGACCATAACAGACAACAAAACAAAAGAAGGACTAAAGAACGCTTTGGAGTGAAGGAAGTTGTAAACGGTGATTTATGTTTCTCCGTCGGAGAAACCTAAAATAACATATTATAACATTATTTTGGCTTCATAAAATGGGATGAGGGGAGTCCTTTAACCTAATCTGGAATGTTGGAGTGTGATGTGTAGCTATGACTGACTGAATTCTTGCAAAGAACTAAAATATTCTGGTTAATAGGAGCTCAAAAATACAGTAGTCAGTTAATTTTATTGCACATGCTTGCATTCGTTAGTATTTGCTCGTGGAACTTCAAAATAATCTCACCAGATTACTTTACATATGACGCTGTACCTGGCTAGGAAGTCATTTCCAGAGTAAAGTAAATATCAGTACCCAGTGCAATTCTGTGTCAGGACCCGAGGCTCCGATTATGCTTCTCATTTCTTTACTAGAAGCTCACAGCAGCCAATGAAAATACAAACAGAAAACCATGTGATAACCATAGAGTCCCAGGGTACATAAGGTCCCTGCATGAACATAGAGTCCTCTTTCTTTGCTGCTCCGCAGCCAGTTAAGTGCCCTTTGCTATCCTTACTGTGGAAGTGTTGTATTATGAAACGTGTGGTCGTTGTAAAGTTAGTTTTCTAGCGTTCTTGTCGCTGGCAGGCTAGCGCTTTGTGAGCGATTTCAGGTTTGCCTGTTGCGACTGAGTTTCGTTCGAATGTAGCTTTGTTTGCTGCCCCGCCCCTCGTGAGTGGCGTTTGCCTTCTTCTCATTGTGGCGCAAACTATCATCGCTTTTAGGTACTGTCTGAGCGCTTTCCTTCGCGCTCCGTATATCACCGAGTTATCTTTCGTTTGGAGAGAGTCTACCTGTACGCTAGTTTGTTATCAACGAGTTCTCAGTTGCAGTTGAGTTCTGATGGAGCGCTTACCTTAGCTCTCAGTGATTTCTGTTGACTCTGCCTGAGCGCTTGCCTTCGCGCTCCGGGTGTTCAACGCTCCGACGCTGGTTCGCGTTCGGGCATTGGTGCGGCAGGTCCCGAGGAGCGAGGACGCGCGTCTGAAGGACGCGCGGTCCTCTTTCGATTGCTACGAGCCTCGGCCAGCGCGCATGCGCGGCGGCCATATTTGCCTGTGCTTTTGGCATTTCGGCATTGAGTGAACGCGGAGGCAGCGTTTTATGTCTCAGACCCTCGTGCTTTATTAATAAAAAGCGCGCAAAGGCTCGTTTTGTAGCTCCTCTGACGCCCCATTTGTTGCACATACTGTGGGGCTGTATAATCAGTCATAGGCTTTGCGTAGAGTGGATTTCTTCAGCAAGCTTCTCCTCCCTCCACGTCATAACTTGATTCCAACTCACCTTTGGTGAATTATTGGAGCTTGCTTGGGGTTACCACTCCTCCTGACCTCTTCTACTTACATTACCTACCTGGCCTAATCCTGCGACCGCAGACAGTTCTCCAGGGTCAGTGATTCCACACTTGGTGTGTTACGATGTCTGAGTACTATGAGGAGGACTATTACTACTACGAAGAGGAACCCTCTGGGTTTGTAGAACAAGACCTCGTTGAGGCTTTAGATGCGGGCGTCCAGCATTCCGTGAATTCAGCGCTGGTAAGGGCGATTGCACCCCTAAAATGCCACCTGTGCTCCTATGCCAAGCAGCAAGGCTGGCTTCCATCTTCAAGCTCTCGAGCTAGATCTGGTGGTAAAGGAATGGCGAACCCCCACTCAGCGGACTTTGCTAAACTGGCCAAAGCAATGGTGGAACAGGAGCGCTCTACGTCCAGTAGAGAAGCCACGATCACGGAAATTTCCTAAGAGGATGGTGATCAGGACACTTCCTCGGACCCTTCCACTGACCAAGAGGAGGCTCCTCGCCCCTCCAAAAAAGCCAGGAAGGAGAAACACTCTGAACCGGATCCGTCTCCTAAGGTCCTCACCCTTGAGCCCGCCGAGATTATCCATCCTAACTCCACGGCTTGGCTGCCACCCCAGGAGGTGGCAGACTATGTACACTCCCACCTGCGCCAAGCGTTTGAGAAAGACGTGCGCGCACGACTCCGATCTGAGTGCCCTAGGCCCGATGTCTCTGACAAAGTGGCAGAAACGCCAGAGGTGGACCCATTAATGTTAACCTATCTAAGGAAGTATTCTCAGGACCCCAAGAAGGGCCTTGACAGATCTTGGAGGTCCTGTCAGGATAAACTGTTGGATGTATCTGGGCCCCTGACCAAAATTCTTGAGCTTGGCTTTAGGGCCAAAGAGACGTCACGTACCGTGGATCCGGATGAGCTGATTGGTTGGGCTCAAAGGGCGATGTGCCAACTTGGCAATGCCAACTGTGCGCTTTCAGCTGAACGACGCCGTTCCATTCTATTAAAGTTGGATCCCAAACTGGCCGAATTGGCCACATCGGAATCGGGGCCTCTGGCTCAGGGCCTTTTGTTTGGACAGCCCTTCTTGAAGGAGCTGACCAAGTTTGTGGCCACCTTCAGCGGGCTGGATAAAGCCCAAGGCTCACTCAGACGGGCGTTCCGCCCGGTTTTTGGCAGGGCCGGACGGTTTCCTGGGCGCTCGTTCGGCCGAGGGAACTCTCAAGGCGCCCAGCATGGCCAGAGGGGAGGTTATCAACACAACTCCAATACCTCCTCCTTCTACCCTACTCGACGAGCCAGGAACAGGTTCCGCAAAGGTGGCAGATTTGGTGGCAATTCCAACAATCAACACGAGGCCGGAAATTCAGGTGAGTCTGATCCCTTATTCCGAGGTGTAATTGGGGGGCAGAGTAGGCTGTTTCCTCAGCAACTGGCGCGAGGTCTCTCAGGATGCATGGGTATTTGAGACGGTGCAAGGGTACAAGCTAGAGCTGTACGATTCCCCAACACAGAGCATTCGCCCTCCTCCAATGTCTTTTTCCCAACGAGATCAGACCTTTATCTCAGCAGAGATCATGTCCTTAGTAGGGAAGGCCACGATAGTGGTTTCCTCTCTTCACCCTCAGGGTTTCCTAAGCAATGTCTTTCTAGTAGAGAAGAAAGGGGGTGGATCCAGACTGGTGTTAAACCTCAAAGATTTCAATTCATGGATTATTTACAGACACTTCAAGATGGAAGGTATCCATCTACTACGCGATCTCCTCCAAGAAGGGGACTGGATGGTCCGGCTGGACCTGAAGGATGCGTATGTATCCATTCCCATCTTTCCCCCTCATCGTCGGTTTCTCCAATTTTTGTGGCAAGGAGTTTGTTACGAATACAAAGTCCTCCCGTTCGGCCTGTCATCAGCACCTTGGTGCTTTACAAAGCTTCTGAGGCCGGTGGTAAAGTCTCTCAGAGCGCGGGGAGTCCGCCTCATAATATATCTGGACGACATCATCATTTTGGCGACAACCCCCCAGTTAGTTCAAATACACCTCAATTGGGCGATCAACCTGTTGCAGAGTTTGGGGTTCATTGTGAATCCACAGAAGTCAGTACTGACTCACTCCCAGTCGCTCGAGTTTCTAGGTTTCCTCGTCAATTCGGTGACTTGTCAGCTTCTGCTTCCAATGCAAAAAATCAGGAGTATCAAATGGGAATTGAAGTCTACACTTCACAGGCAGACGATTTCCCTGAGATCATTGGCCCGGATAGTGGGGTTGTTGGCATCTTCCATTCAGGCGATCTTCCCGGGCCCCCTTCACTACCGAGCCCTGCAGCGGCTAAAAATCCGCCATCTCCAAGGAGGCCTCAGTTACTCGGAACAGATCCCCCTCTCAGGCGAGGTGAGGCTGGAGATGAACTGGTGGTTAAACCACATGGAGGCCTGGAACGGCCGAGCGCTATTCGGATCAGCCCCGGATGTGATAATCGAATCCGATGCCAGCCGGTGGGGTTGGGGTGCCCGTTGCGGCCATTTGTCCACAGGTGGTCGTTGGTCGCCGGAAGAGCTACGGTTGCTTATCAACTGCCTGGAACTATTGGCTGGTTCCTTTGCTATCCGATGTCTTTCTCCTCAGAAGACGGACTGTTGTATTCTTCTTCGGATAGACAACGTATCGGCAGTTCGGTATGTCAACAAGCTGGGCGGTACCAGGTCCCGGATGTTGGCGGAGATTGCCAAAGATTTTTGGCACTACTGTCTTCGGAACAGAATCTCGCTAGTAGCGGAATATCTACCGGGCTGCAACAACGAGGTGGCAGATTGGCACTCCCGCCATCTACAGGATTTCAGCGACTGGATGCTGTCTCCCCGAGTATTTCAAAGCTTGAGTCACCTATGGGGTCCCTGTCAGATAGACTTGTTTGCATCTCGCCTCAACAGACAGGTTCCTCAGTTTTTCAGTTGGAGGCCGGACCCAGAGGCTCTGGCCACGGATGCCTTCCTTCAGGAATAGCCGCAGGACCTGTGTTACGCGTTTCCCCCGTTTATGATGATCCCCAGGGTGCTTGCACGAGCCAGGGCTTATCGGGCGGAACTCGTCTTGATCACTCCTCTGTGGAGAGCACAGGTGTGGTTCCCAGTCGTACTAGAAATGTGTTGTGCAGTCCCAGTTCTTCTTCCTCGGATGGAGAACCTGCTGTTGGACCCTCGTCAGAATCCTCATCCATTGGTGATATCGGGCCAGCTTCCTCTAGTGGCCTGGCGGGTTTCAGGGACAGATGGAAAATCCCAGGCCTTTCTCGCGAGGCTGACAGATTTATCACAGAGGCCTGGTCAGCCAACACACATAAGAGATATGCTTCCTCTTGGAAGAGATGGTGTGATTGGTGCTCTCAATGGGACGTGTATCCCTCTGCAGCACATGTCTCTTTAGTGGTAAATTTTCTGGCCTCTATGGCTTCCTCAGGTTTGGCATACAGAACAGTTAACAACTTTCGTTCCGCCATATCAGCAGGTCATCTGCCTTTAGAGGGCAAACCCATAGGTGAACACCCGTTGGTGTGTAAACTGCTTAGAGGCATTCGAATGGTAAAACCCCCACTTCCTAAATATTCTCAGTTGTGGGATGTCTCCATTGTCCTTAAATTCTTGGAAGTCTGGCCTTCAAATAAATACTTATCCCGTAAGCAACTCTCTGCTAAGTTAACAATGTTACTATGTCTAGTCTCTTGTAAAAGAGTCTCCGACGTACGGGCTTTGGATTTAGCGGGGCATAGATATTCCCCAGAAGGAGTAACCTTCATCCTGTCCAGACGAACTAAATGCAACACTGCATCCGTCACTTACCCAGCTTTTCCGAATAATCCCAAGCTGTGTGTGGTACAATGCATTAAAGATTATGAGGTGAGTACCGCAGAGTTTCGTATTGATATGCAAGGTCAATTGTTGATTGCTCTGCAGAAACCTTTTCGTCCGGTGGCTCCGGCTACCTTGTCTCGATGGATGCGTTGGCTTATGGATGAAGCAGGGATAGATGTTTCCAAGTTTGGAGCACATTCAGCCCGAGGGGCTATGGCCTCGAAAGCATATTCATCAGGTGTTAGCCTGGCAGAAATCATGCACGCAGCTGATTGGTCTACTGAGCATACTTTCAAAGCATTTTATTATAAGCCTATTGTGGATGTAGCTTCTGTTGTGGTTGCTAAGCTTTGAACAAGCATAATCGGAGCCTCCGGTCCTGACATAGAATAAAAAATTTGCGAACATTCGTGTCAAGAATTTTCAATTCTATTAAGGACAACGGAGGCGAGGAGTATCCCACCCGGAAGACATTTTATTGATCAGAAATGTATGTTTATTCATGCTCGTATATTGCATAAGTTGATTGCTCCCTCCCTTCTTTTGTGCTGTTATGTAATGTTGACTTTTACCGTATGGTTGGAATGGCTTTTACGGGTTGTCCTTTTATTTCAGGGACTGATAGCAAATGAAGCATGAATAGGGTTCAGCTGAGATTGGCTGGTATGCAGTTCTTTGGTTTGCGCAAGAGTGAGTCACCTGGACCGGGATCCAGTTCAAACTTGCAGCCCCGTTGGGCCCCAGTTCTTGGTTGAAGAAATCCTGGTCTACCGATGATCCTTCAGGAGCAGGTCGTGAATGGACTTAACTGTTTTGCTTACAAAGAAAGAGGACTCTATGTTTATGCAGGGACCTTATGTACCCTGGGACTCTATGGTTATCACATGGTTTTCTGTTTGTATTTTCATTGGCTGCTGTGAGCTTCTAGTAAAGAAATGAGAAGCATAATCCTCGCCTCCGTTGTCCTTAATAGAATTGAAAATTCTTGTCACGAATGTTCGCAAATTTTTAATTCTCCTTTTTCATAGGCACATTCTATTCCTTTTCTTCATAAGAATACTTGAGCAAACAATAACTTGTTTAGCTAGTGCTTTCAACACAATGTTGATGTTCCATTGTGTTGCATATGTCAGGTTCCTCCGTTCCGATGTCCTCAGGGCTGTGTTGATGCTCTAAAGGGGCCCACCTCTGGACAACCCCAAGTCCGGCATGTAATTTAACACAGACTGTTGTGGTAATCGAGCGGGGGAAAGAAAGGGTAGGGACTGCGGGGAGGGAGATCTGAAAAGCAAAGAAAAGACAAACACTGTATGAGCTCCGTGCCTGTGATACCACTGCAGGAACAGTTTACATGAAAACCAGCATTACGCACAATGTCTCGCTCATCTCACCTGAAAAGCAAAGAAGGTGAAGCCTAACGTATAGGGGAGAGCAAGAGGCAGTGGCAAGGATGCTTCAGGCAACTAGTATGTAAAACAAAAGAAACAAAAGACCACACAAATCGGATCGGCACTTCAGTGATAATGACACATTGAACACTCCATGCCTCAGTCTCTCCACTTGCACCTACCAACTTGTGTTAGAAGCACTATTCTTATGCCCAGCTGGTATGGCACCACCCCTTCTCGGTAAGCTCTCTCCCATATCTATAGGCGGAACATAAGAAGAGAAACAATAATGATGACTGGCTGCTGGATCGTGAATTGCTACACGCCTTGCTTCTGCCAGTAAATGTGTTCTGCCAGGATTAAACATGCATCACCAATTCCATACTATATAATCCACGCACACTGGCAGTATGTCTCTACTGCTCAATAACGAAGTCTTTGAATGATTTGACAGTTGCCCATAGTGTCGTTTGGTAGCGTGACCTCTAGCCACTCAGGGAAAGTCAGGGCTGAGAATCACCAACGCACATGTACCCCCCTTGCGTGATCTCCTAAGCGGACCTCCTTCAAACGGAGCGATCATGAGGCCCTTCTGGAGGGGTGGGGAGCCTTAAAGCAATAAACGCTCCTCTGCATGAGACCAACCGTTTCCGGGTCTCTGCCAACAGAGGAGCGAAGGTAGGAATCAGCTCAATACGCCTACCTCGCTTGTCTTCGGTTGTCCCAGGGAGGGTGCGCCGTCCTCTCACTGTCCGGTACCTTGGAAATAAGGTGCTTCTTGCCTCTAGCACAACCAGGAAGAATTATCGGCTCCGAAAGAGTCGACCTTTGCCCTTTTGTTTCCGCGACGGGCGTTGCGCGAGTCACGTGAGACATGCCTCGCAACGCCCGCCGGGACTGGTAGTTACGGGACAGACGTGCTCCGAGCCACTGTGCCTGGTTTTCGCGGCAGTCGGTGCGCTGTCGATCCCGTGTCCCTGACAGCATATATCTAACCCAGTGACGCTCTTTTTGTCCATTTTTAGGAAGATAAAAGATAATGCATGACCTTCCAGGTTCGTTATGCACATTTAAGTTGTATACACATGTAAACGCATTGAACTATTTGTTACAAAGAAGAATTAACACTTTATATTAAATCCAAAGAGAGCTTTCTTCTCAATACTGTGACAACGTCCTTCAACAACATCAGCTAGCTGTTCAGCCAGCGCCTCTTCAACAGCCTCAACTGACAATGGAATGTTGGTATGCACCAAGTTAGGGAAAGCGCAGGGGGGACAAAAGGGCTAGGTAAAGGTTTACACAGGTGGGTGATTATAAAATACAAATATATAGTTAATAAAACAGATTGTGGATTATAACACAATTCTATGTCAGGACCGGAGGCTCCGATTATACTTACTCATTTCTTTACTAGGAAATGCTCAGCAGCTAATCAGCTTAAAAAATAATAATACTACAATACCCATGAACACTCTGGGTATCACCTGATAACCATAGAGAATCCCCTATAAAGGGACCATAAGAGAATACTACATCCTCTTTCTTTGCTGCTCCGTAACCAGTTAAGTGCTTTACCTTCCTACTTTATTGTTCTTGGATTTTGCATTTATTCACTTTTTTGCACTGTATTTGCTTTGCGCCACTACCTGTATCTGTCTTGGCGCTCTGTTCGCGCTCTGCCCGCTGTGGTGCTGTTTCGGTTTAGGCATTGTGCCATTTGCGCTCGTCGCGCTCCCTGAATTCTTTTTTCCTCATTGTTCCTTTACATTGTTGCAGGGAGCGTGTGTTCGCCTCCCCGGTTCGGGCGCTGAGCGCCTGCGCTTTTGATTTGATTTGTGGAGCGGGAGAGAGGGGCTGAAAGGCTACGCACGTCGGTCGTGTATGCCTTTATTTACTGTGAATCAGGCGGCCGTTACCGCGCATGTGCGGCGGCGATTTTGTTTGTTATTGTCTCATGCACATTACAAAATTCAGCACGGGAGCAGCGCTTCCTTTGCTCTTTGCCCACGGCCTGTTTCTAGCCCCGGGTTTTACGTCCTGCTGATAAAAATCCTCAGTTGGGCTGTATAATACAGCATAGGCTTTGCCTAGAGTGGCTTCTTTATTGGCAAGCCCTCCCTCCACACTTAATTAATTAATTTCTCTCAGGTTACTTTTTGTACCTGTTGTGTTGGCTTGCCTTCGGGGTTTTTGCCACTCCCCCTTTATTCTTGCCTTTGGCATTTTTGATTGCAAGTGCTTGTTACTTCCTCTTGTGGGCATTATTACCACTTTGGTGTTACTATGGCTGATTATTATGAGGAAGATGACTATTATTATGATGAAGGAGCCTCTGGCTCCATGGAGCAGGATTTGGTTGAGGCTCTTGACGTGGGTGTTCAACAGTCAGTGAATAAGGTGCTGGTTCGCGCTATTGCACCCTTAAAACATCATCTGTCTAATTATGCTGTGCAGCAGGGCTGGCTGCCTAAGTCTTCAAAGTCTTCTAAAATTGCGACTCCTCATAAGTCTGACTTTGTGAAGCTTGTCAAGGCTCTCTCTTCTGAGCATTCCTATGGTCAGCCTTCTAAGGAGGCTCTGGCCTCTCCTGCTCACCAGACAGACGAGGGTGACACATCTTCTACCTCGTCCACAGATCATGATGTTTCTTCCTCTCCTCCTTCTAAGAAGACTCGTAAGGAGCATTTTGTTGATGCACCGTCGCATCCCCAACTCCTCACTTTTGATCCTTCAGACATTGTGCACCCTGAATCTTCCTCTTGGCTTCCGTCTCCGGAAGTGGTGGATTATGTCCAGACTCATATTCGTCAACCATTTGACAAGGACGTGCGGACCCGTCTTCGGTATGAATGTCCACGGCCTGATTTAGCAGACAAATTGGCTGACACTCCTGTGGTGGATCCAACTATGGTTACATATCTTAAAAAATATGCTAAGGATCCTAAAAGAGGTATTGTTAGAGCATGGCGCTCGTGTCAAGACAAATTATTGGACTTACTGGGTCCTCTCACAAAAATCTTGGACTTAGGCTTTCTGGCCAAGGAGTCTTCCACCGCCGTTGACCCGGATGACTTGATTGGGTGGCCTCAGAGGGTCATTTGCCAATTGGGAAACGCCAATTGTGCCATGTCCTGTGAGCGTAGGCATTCTATCCTGTTGAAATTGGACCCTAAATTGGCAGAGCTGTCCACTTCTGAGTCTGGCCCCTTGGCTCAGGGTTTGTTGTTTGGTCATCCTTTCCTTAAGGAGTTAACTACATTTGTGGCCACTTTTAGTGGGCTTGACAAGGCTCAGTCCTCCATTAGATGGGCTTTTCGCCCAGTTTTTGGACGGGCCGGACGATATAGGGGACGATCGTTCGGCTGTGGGTTTAACCAGACCACCCAGCGTGGCTATCAGTCCCATCATCAGGATTCCGGCTACAACAACAATAAGTCTTCCTTCTATCCTTCCCGCAAAGGAAGAAACCAATTCCGGAAGGGACGCTATTGTGGTACTCAAGGAGGACATCACGATTCCTCCACTTCAGGTGAGCTTGATCTCGGCTTCAGAGGTCGTGTTGGGGGGCAGAATTCAGTTTTTTCTTCCAAATTGGCTTCTGATCTCGAGCCATGCTTGGGTGTTGGAGACTGTCAAGGGTTACAAGATAGAGTTTTTCAGTTGCCCGAGTCAACCCCATCCTCCTTCTCCCCTGGTTTTTTCCCTTCACGATCAGGCGGTAATTTCCGCGGGAATAAATTCTCTTCTACAAAAAGGGGCCATAGTCCGGACTTCTCGTCATCCTCAGGGTTTCTCCAGCAACGTCTTTCTGGTCCAGAAAAAAGGGGGCGGATCCAGATTAGTTCTCAACCTCAGGGATTTCAACGGCTGGGTTGTATACCGCCACTTCAAGATGGAGGGCATCCATCTTCTGAGGGATCTTCTTCAGGAAGGGGACTGGATGGTCCGTCTCGATCTGAAGGATGCGTATTTGTCGATTCCCATTTACGGTCCTCATCGCCGGTTTCTGCAATTCCAATGGCAGGGAGCCTGGTTCGAGTACAAAGTCCTCCCTTTCGGCTTCTCGTCAGCACCTTGGTGCTTCACGAAACTTCTGAGGCCTGTTGCGGAATCTCTGCGAGCCCGGGGTGTTCATCTGATAATTTATCTGGACGACATTCTCATCATGGCTCATTGTCCTCGGCTGTTAATGATCCATTTGGAGTGGTCAATAGATCTATTACAGTCACTCGGATTTCTAGTGAATCCTCAGAATTCTGTTTTCCTTCCCTCTCAATCGATGGAATTCCTGGGTTTTCTCGTCAATTCCCTCTCTTGCCAACTCCTCTTGCCCAATCAGAAGATCAGATCTATCAAGAGGGAGTTGAGATTGATTTTACACAAACAGCTTGTGTCGTTGAGATCTGTAGCTCGGATTGTCGGTCTGTTAGCTTCCTCGATTCAAGCCATCTTCCCGGGTCCTCTCCATTACCGAGCTCTTCAGCGACTCAAAATCCGCCATGTCCAGAAAGGCCTCCCGTATTCAGATCAGATTCCTCTTTCAGAGGAAGCGAGGTGGGAGATGTTGTGGTGGTTAGAACACATGGAGTCTTGGAATGGGCGAGCCCTGTTTGGAGTGTCCCCGGAGGTGGTTGTAGAATCCGATGCCACTCGGTGGGGATGGGGAGCCCGTTGCGGTCAGATGTCCACGGGAGGCTGGTGGTCTGAGGAAGAATTGTCTCTCCATATAAATTGTCTGGAGCTTCTGGCGGGGTCTTTTGCGATTCGTTGTCTGTCTTCACGCATGACGAACTGTTGCATACTCCTCCGCATGGACAATGTGTCAGCGGTTCAGTATGTCAACAAGTTAGGGGGGACAAGGTCCAAGATTCTGGCAGAAATCGCCAAGGATTTTTGGCACTTTTGTCTTCAGAGAAACATCACAGTGATTGCAGAGTATCTTCCGGGTCACAGCAATCTGATTGCAGACTGGAAATCTCGTCACCTCCAGGACTTCAGTGATTGGAGGCTTCACCCTCGGGTATTCAGATCCCTGTCTCGGTTATGGGGTCAATGCTAGATCGATCTATTTGCCTCTCGCATCAACACCCAACTTTCAATGTTTTTCAGTTGGCGTCCGGATCCGGAGGCTCTGGCCACGGATGCATTTCTAAAGGTCTGGCCGTCCCATCTATGTTATGCCTTTCCCCCATTTCTAATGATCCCCAGGGTCTTAGCACGCACAAAGCTTTATCAGTCGGAGTTGATTCTGATCACTCCTCTGTGGTGGGCTCAGGCTTGGTTCCCAGTTCTTCTGGAGATGAGTTGTGCAGTGCCGCTCCTTCTTCCCCAGCGGTGGAATCTGTTGCTGGACCCTCTCAACGCTCCCCATCCATTGATAAGAGTCGGGTCAACTCCTTCTGGTTGCATGGCGGGTTTCGGGGATCACTGGCAAATCCCAGGCCTTTTGCGAGACGCTACCAGATTTATCAGCGAAGCTTGGTCTCCCAACACACACAAACGTTATGCCGCAGCATGGAAACGATGGTGTAGTTAGTGCGATCAACGGGAGGTGAATCTCGCTTCAGCAGATGTTTCTTTGATTGTGAATTTTCTGGCATCAATTGCTTCTTCCGGTCTCGCATAGAGGACTGTTAATAATTTTCGATCTGTCATTTCTGCAGGCCATGTAACTATCAATGGCAAACCTGCTGGTGAGCATCCTTTGGTTTCTAAGTTACTCAGGGGTATCAGGTTGGTCAAACCACCTTGTCCGAGATATGTTGATTTATGAGATGTTTCTATTGTCTTGCGTTTCTTGGAGGCTTGGCCCACCAATAGTTCTTTGTCCCGCAAACAAATTTCTGCAAAATTGACTATGTTATTATGTCTGGTTTCTTGCAAACGGGTTTCTGATATTCGTGCTCTGGATCTTGCAGGTCGTAGGTTTTCACCTGAAGGAGTTACCTTTTCTATATCCAGGCGCACTAAGTGTAATACTTCCTTGGTTACTTACCCGAGTTTTCCCAATAATCCAAAACTTTGTGTAGTACAATGTATTAGGGATTATGAGGTAAGTACTGCTCCATTTCGACAGGATATGCATGGTCAATTGTTGATTGCTTTGCAAAAGCCTTTTCGTCCTGTGACCCCAGCTACTTTGGCAAGATGGGTGCGATGGCTCATGAATAAAGCTGGTATTGATGTTGCCAAATTTGGTGCCCATTCAGCGCGTGGA
Source organism: Triturus cristatus (assembly GCF_964204655.1). Classification (NCBI taxonomy): domain Eukaryota; kingdom Metazoa; phylum Chordata; class Amphibia; order Caudata; family Salamandridae; genus Triturus; species Triturus cristatus. Next base: position 749,101,859 of record NC_140592.1, read on the forward strand.
GCTATGGCTTCCAAAGCTTTTTCAGTGGGAGTGAGTTTACTTGACATTATGAAGGCAGCTGATTGGTCATCTGACTCTATGTTCAAGACCTTTTATTATAAGCCTATTGTGGATATTGCATCTGTTGTGGTGGCGCAACTTTGAACAAGCATAATCAGAGCCTCCAGTCCTGACATAGAATTCAAAATTTGCCAACAAACGTGACAAGAATTTTCAATTCTATTAAGGACACGGAGGCGAGGATTATCCCACCCATTGTTTCTGTTTTTTCATATGCTTGTTTGCATTATCTGTTTTTTCTCGCATATATATATATATACCCTGTGTACTATGGATGTGTTCCTTGTTTTTTCCCTCCCCTATTACTGTTTTTCTGCCATGAAGGAATGGTGTATTACGACTCTATATTTCTTTTCAGGTTCCGATCCTAAGTGAGGCGAGTTGTTCTGCCTCTATGGACTGTCTTTTGGATACCTCCAGGTTCCTATTTCTTCTCCTGACCCAAGCGTTCATTCTTCTGCCACAGCCCATTGGTCTGCTGTTTCCGTGATCGTGCTGTTTGAATTTATATCTTCTTCAAACGTTAGACTGTGGTTCTTCCATTAACTGTTACTTACCAAAGAAAGAGGATGTAGTATTCTCTTGTGGTCCCTTTATAGGGGATTCTCTATGGTTGTCAGGTGATACCCAGAGTGTTCATGGGTATTGTAGTATTATTATTTTTTACTGTAAGCTGATTGGCTGCTGAGCATTTCCTAGTAAAGAAATGAGTAAGCATAATCTTCGCCTCCGTGTCCTTAATAGAATTGAAAATTCTTGTCACGTATGTTCGCAAATTTTGAATTGTTCAGGCTTCCATATAGAAATTTGCAAAGACAAGCTGAGCGCATGCCATTATTCAAATGTAATTGTTTTTCAGGTAGTGCTGATAAACCCCAGTTGAATAGCACCGTACTGAATTTAAAAAGTACATTTGCATAAGAGCTAAAGAGTACTGCATAGTCAACATCAGAACAAAGGAAAATCACTAAATACAATATACATTATCAACCAGGGGCATATATGGCTGACAGTGAGAGCACGATAGAGTGAAGGTGTTGCTCCAGTGGAAACGGCAAATTTACATATTCTCCCTATGTTACAGACTCGTCATCACTCTAACTCATCTATGCATTCATTCATTGGTGGGGCCCATAACACCAACACACATTCGTCTCACTCGAATCTGTACACAGGAGAAAAAGCGCTGGACATGGGGGGGTACCTTATTACCTGTCAGGAGTAAATATCTTTACATAATATACATTATATACATTAGCACCTATAGAATCCTGACTTTAACATCAAGGCACTCCACCACTTGGTCGACGGACCAATTAGTTGGACTGGTTGATGGTGATTTAAAACCCGCTAAAACACAATTAAAGTCTAAGAAACCTTTAATTAATTCTCAGTACCTAATTGAAGAACCACAAATTAATTTCTTATTAATCCAAATCTTGTTTATCTACTATTAATTTAGCATTCAGGCAATATAGAATAAAACATGATTCAATTTATTTCAAGGAGACATCAAATCTTTAGTGCATAAGCATAGATTTTGCCTTTCATTATATTGACCAAATCTCAATGTTGGTGACTCTCCGGTCACAGGAATGTAATGTCCAAAGTCACTATCACAATCTCTGGGATGAGCTGTCCGACCCACAGCAAATAATCAAACCATTTGGATAAAATAACCTTTCCGATTAAAGAAACCCAAGGCAAACCATGGAAATCTTCATCAGCTTAACGTAGATCCAACGCCATAGATGATCATCCCAGTGAACCACCCCCCTTGTGCGGATGAGGGTCTTTATACCCCTTTCCCGCTTACTTCAGATCAATATGCAACAACTTTTGGGGTATAAAGTGTTCTGATTGGCTAATCCAATTCAATTGGTAAATTCTTGGAGTTTTCTCATGTTCGCCTGTTTTCCCATGAGACCGGGCATGGCAGAGAACAACTGTATATCCTTTTCTGCGGGTCACAGGCGAAAGTTCCAAAGTAACAATAACCATGCCTCCTCGTACAGGTCCCTCATTGTTCCCACGGTAGTTCACACCGTTCGTCTCTTGGCAGTCCTCCATGCTCCTATCCTTGACAAGGGACATGCTGGTACAGGAGCTGAGGTCACTTGGAGATCTCCGGAGCCATCCGATTCTGCGCAGTAGTCATCACACTCACATGACGGCAGCACCCTCGGAGCTCCATTTTAAGTACTGCGGCCTAGTAGGCCCGAATGCCAACTTAAGCAAAAACAAACATAACAGTAATTATAATATAAAAATGAAGATTCTAATGTTTAATCCCACACTAATCCCAATATATATTAGTATTTCCTAGCTTGTAGCAACATTTAAAGCAATAATACTCACCATTCTGCAGCACTGGAAGCACAAATCATCACAGAAGCAACATGAATCATGCAGTTCTCTGTTTCACCCCGTTCTAAAGTTAATTTGCATACCACAGTTAATAATTTTAATTGTTTTACCATGCAATTAGCATTTTAGTCCCACGTGTATCTCGTGTTTTTCAAGGTGCAAAAGTTGATTAGTCGTTCCACTCCACACTAGTTAGTAGAAGTTAATACTTAATATGGTTAAGTAATTAATTTCATGCAAAAAAGAGGAGGTATACAACATTTTGTTTTACCTGCTCCATCAATCCCCCCTTTGGTGATTTTTAACATCACCACTAATTACTAAATTTCAAAACATTTCTACAGAATTGGTTACTCAGTTCCCTTGCATTTGTTAGATTACATCCTAGTATTTCCCATCTCATCTTCTCTTGTTTTCTTGTACATGTTTTCTTTTAATTCTTCTAGTTCTATATCTTCTATTTCTCTTTCTCTTATTTATTTTTGTTTTCTTTTCTTAACTTCTCCTTTTATCTTGTTTTGTAATGTTCGTATTTTTATACACATACATCCTAGCCTTAATATCAGTACTAATATTATCACACAAGTCACTAGTATCAGTATTTTGCCAACAAAAGAACTACCTAATTTTGTTAGTAAATTCTTAATGGTAGAAAAACTCTTACCAAGTTTCTCCCAAACACTTTCAACCTCCAGTGGAACAATTTTTTCATGCAAATCAGGTATATTCTTAATATATTTCTTTAGATTTGACTTTCGTCAGGAATGTAAGTACAGCAATGTTGTACCTTCAGCATTCCGCAGACTCCTCCCTCTTTGGCCAATATAATATCAAGGGCAAGTCGATTATGCATAATCATAGCTCTCATGGCAACCATCTCGGTATTTACCATTAGAAACCCTCCAGCTGTGTTTTTTGACAAGTGATCTACAACTGTGGATAATTTTCTAATTTTATGGGCATTCAGAGATATTACAACTGCTGGTATTAGTGCTCCAAAAATATCCCCTATAATCTCTGACCAACTCTCCCTCCTTCTACATGTTAATTGTCTATCTATTTCGTGCAAACCGTCCTCTCCCCTTCCTACATGAAATATTTTTGGGAAGACCAGGCCTAGGTAGCATGCACCATACCAGTGGTCCTGTAACCTATAATATGCCCTGTTCCCACAGATGTAATATATTCCAGGGAATACCGGATCATTTCCTCCTTTAAATCCCCATCCTCCCATGATTTTATATAAGTCATGGCATTCACTTGCACCTACAAAGTAATTATCATAAGCAGTGTTATCTCTACTGATGCACAATTTCCCTCTCTGAGGCCAATCTAAAGCCATTGCAGGATTTGTTTCTCCCTTTAAATGGTTTTCCTTTCCAGCATCCCAAAATGTTGTTTCCATCTTTTCCCCAGATACTTTTCTTTGCATCTTAACTCCTCTCCTCTACCATGTTCAGGAATGTTTTCTCTTCTTCTCTCAAACTACAAGTTAGATTATTCTTAAACACTTCTTCTAAAGTTAATTCCCTTGTTTCCAAGAAAAAATCACCTAAGATTCTACCAGGAATCACCTTGTTTAGTTTGGGAACTACAGGTATCTGTGAGAAAACATTATCTACATCAGTATAATAGTATTCTAATTTCCCTGTCTTATAGAACAAACTAGCTAACACACTACAAGTTATCCCATATGTCAAAGGAAGACGATGATAAGTAACACCTTCTGACACGGATGCAGGTAACTGCATGCAAACATAACAGTCTCTAACTTCCATAGTCTTTAAATATTCGTACAGTAACTTTGAAAAAACATTATTAGAAAAATCATTTATGGACTTATCCTTGTGAAATTCGGTTCTATCTATCAGTTTAGTAACATGAGTATCATCAATCTTTCCCTTATTAGTCCTGTTCTCTGTGTGTTTTTCTACATATTCAAATGTTACTCTAAAGGAAATGGTTATTGCCAATATGATCCAGACAAGCATTAGTAATCCTGTACAACAAAAACACATTCTACACCATCTTTGGAGAAACCCACATGTGGGCTTTCTACCTTCTGTGTTTGCCATTTCGGAAATGATCGGTCCTTTTGACTTAGCCTCTTTTCATCAACAATTTACCTTTGTCTAAACCTAAGGCTTCGATTGCCTATTCAGTTCTTTCTAATCAGATACAACCGGGAAGGGAAGAGGGTTACCCACACGTTTTACAGGGAAGCTGCGGTGTTGTAAATAGAAGCGTAGGGAGGGGTACAGTTTATTCCGTCCTTAGGGGAGCATGTAATAAAACTCCCACTTCTGCCCACCCAATGAGGAAAGCAAAAGAAGATGGGTGCACAACAAATAGGAATCTGGACGAGGTGGGTTCTTGGTCATGGCTGGCCGGCGCCCTGAATACAACCCGTCTTTTACGCTGACATCCTAGCAGGGTGGACTGCTACGATAAGATTCCTTTAAAAATCTGTTCATGGAACATAAATGGCCTCACGAACAAACTCGAGGACAACACTACCATTCCCTACCTTCGGGGTTTTGACATACTCTTATTACAAGAGACATGGCTCATGGCACCGCATCATCTAGAAGGCTTCAAAATCCACCACATTCCAGCGCACAAACTGAATCGTCCGGGAAGGGGGAGTGGCGGTCTAGCAGTTTATATATCAACAAAAAACGCAGTCACTTCCTGGGACTTGCCGGCCTCATCAAATCGCCTCCAATGTGTGGGAATCTCTCTTATCGTGAACAATGGCCAAAAATGGAGGTTAACACTCATGAACGTCTATGTTCGCCCAAATACAGCATCCAGGAAATCCTTTGCAGATGAAGTATCGGCATCAGTAGTAAGAGCGCAAACAGGTTTTCCAAATTCAGAAATTTTACTCACTGGTGACTTTAACATGTGGTTAATGTCAGTTCTTCATAAAAATGAGGTCACCAAATCACACAATAGCATCTGGGTGATCCCACCGCAAGCCAAGCCGGGTTGGCATAAGGAGGATTCTCACGGAAGTTCTCTACAAGGTAACCTCGAAAATCTGGGTCTAAGAGCTTTAAACGGACGTTATCCTGCTGACAAGCCACCTCGATTTTCCTACCTATCGAAAAAAGGCACTTCATTAATCGACTATACCTTTGTCAGCATCTCTTTGCTCCATCAAGTAGCTGGATACTGTCTTGGAAACAGAATAGAAAGTGATCATTGCCCGCAAGTAATTACTTTGAGGACTGGCCTCACACAACATAAAAAGGTAAGGGACTTGCCATCTGAGAGCCTCACAATCAACCTCAAACGCATCAAATGTTCCCTTAAGAATCTTCAATCCATATCAGCCGAGGCCAAACAAATAATTGAGCGCCAAACGTGCTCGGGCAATATATGTGCCAGCTGGTCAATATTTGCTACCGAACTTACGGATAGATTTGCGAAACCAACAAAACATGCAAGCCAAATTGATCAAAAGAACATGCCGCGCTCAAACGGTGAGATACTATCTGCAAAAAGAGCAATGAATCGCTCATGGCGGGCTTTAAAAACTGACCCATCGGATCCCAGCAAAATAAAAAAACTGAGAGAGGCACGTAATCATCTTAAGAAAGCTAAACGTGAACTACGCAAAAACCAATGGAACCTGTTTTGGGTCAAATTACAGTATGATATTAAATCAAACAACTCTGCCAGGTTTTGGCGCACAATCAATAGTACATCTGGACGCTCTTCCAAAGTCGCTTCCTCGAGCATTCTCGAAATAGAGTGGGTTGAATATCTTTCTTCCCACTTCAATGACCAGGAATTGCGCATTAATGATCAATATCCCCCTTTCAGGGACACACTACTACAATCAGAGACTGCCTCAGAATCTCATCAGAACTCTTCAAACTCTTCAAAAAAGCTCGGCCACAAAATGGCACCAATAAAAGTAATTCATTCGATCCAGAGCTGCGCTAACTTAGTGCCAGTCCAGAAGGGCGAAATTGAAAAAATAATAAAAAAAGGACGTCAGGATGTCGCGCCTGGCCCTGGGGGAATTCCTCAAGCTTTGTTCAAGGAAGATCCAACTTTTTGGGCTGCGAAACTAAGCCCCCTTTTCAACACATGTCTCCAAAACAACATCATACCGCCCTCCTGGCGTGGATCTATCCTTGCACCAATCTTTAAAGGCGGGGACAAAAAATCTCCTGGGAATTACCGCCTCATCGCACTCATTGACAACGAAGCAAAGTATTTTGCGGGAGTGCTGCTAAACTCACTTAGGTCATGGGCTGTGGAAAACTCCATAATTCCCCCGAATCAAACAGGCTTTACAATAAACACTGGAACTTCAGTCAATCTCATGTCCCTCTCATGCCTAATTGACCAAGCTAAATTCTGCTCTTGTTCACTTTATATGGGTTTTATCGACTATCAAGCGGCCTTTGACAATGTCAACAGAAGCAAATTATGGCAGAAGCTGTCCAGTTTCAACATTCCAGAGGCCCTTCTAAGAGCCATACAACTCCTGCACCAGGATACATGGGTTAGAATTAAGATCGGGGACGGCTCAAGACTGTCTCGCCAGATTTCGACAGAAAAAGGCCTCAAACAGGGATGTGTCTTGGCCCCAATACTTTTCAATCTATTCCTAGCCGACCTTCCCGAAGTTCTCAATAAGGTCAATTCCCACGCTCCTAAATTATCCGGTTTGCCGCTGACAAACCTATTATATGCTGATGACGTGGTACTGTTAAGTAAAACAAAGATCGGAATGCAAAGACTTCTGGATGCTATTTCCGACTACTCCAACAATAATGAGCTTCGCATTAACAACAGGAAGACGAAAATTCTAGCGGTGCATTCAAGGAAAGCAAAGAAGCTGTCTTGGGCTCTGAATAACGAACGCATTGTCGAATCCAACTGCCAAAGGTACCTTGGTGTCATTTTTAACAACAACAGAAAATACAAATCCCAACTAGAAGAGCAAAAAAGGAAGGGCACGGCACTTGCCTTTGCAATCGGTATAATTCAAAAGAAACTTCAAGGCCCTACTCTTGCACCCACACTTCAGGTGGCTCAGGCAAAAATCATTCCCACTCTAACTTATGGCAGTGAAGCTTTAAAAGGATTGGACAGTGACCATCTGGATAAAATAATCACTAATATCTACAGGTCCGTGTTTAAATTACCAAACCACACATCACCTGCACAAATCAGGTTGGAATTTGGCATCTGCAAACAACGACTGGCTAGAGCCATGTCCTTCCTCGTGTGCTGTCACAAGTTGAGGTTATCAAAGGAGGGAAGTTTAGGTTACCATTTGTGGGCCTGCATTGATAACAACTTATGGCGAGCAGGACACGAATATTGGTCAAAAGGCTTAAAAACTCTGTGCCTAAATGACCTCTGGATCCTGCATGCCAGTCAGAAGGAATTCAAAAGGCTAGCGAAAATCAGCACTAAACAATTGTCAAGAGTGGAAGACAAAGCCAGCCTCGCAAAAAGAAGTCATGGGTGGATGACCCTTCAATCCTATGCCTTACTAATCCCACAGCCGTACCTTACCACATTGTTTAGTGCTCGGACGAAACTAAGTTTTTTAAAACTGAGACTGGGAGTCATCAATCTGTTGACACATCGGCCAAAATGGAAAAGAGAACATGGAAAAGTACAGTGCCGACTTTGTGGGTCTCCCAAAGAAGACATTATACACATCATATGCCTGTGTCCTCTACTATTGACAGAGAGACGGGCTTTACTCAAGCATCACTGGAATAAAAACATGATTAGAAGCTGTAGAGCAGCAGTTTTGGCGTGTTTCGATCCTAGGAACACTAAACTAAATTGTGCCCTAGTAAGATTTATGGAGTGCGCTGCAAAAAAACATACTGAGCTGTCCAGAGTCTGCGATCCCCCATTGGAATAATGCTGCTAAATCTTCACTTGCTGCTTCTGGCTCCTTTGAATATGACTTTTTAAACTGAAGTTTTACCTTATTATCCATACATATCAACTTTTTATGAAATTATCGTCTTAAATTAACCTTGAATTTTAAATGTTTGTATTTGCAATGGTTTACTTTTAAATCACGCAATAAAGTTTATATATTATATCAGTTCTTTCTAATCAGGTGTCTTGTCCGGAGCTTTAATTCATTGAGTCTTCCTTTATCATCTCAATCCATGCATGGATCGTCTTTGTTTTTACAATCTTGGTTCAGAACTTCCTGATCATCCGTTTTTTCTCTGATGTCAGATAAGATAACTCTAAGGATTTATGAATCTTCTTCTTCTTCAACCGTTTCCTGCACATTCACTCCTAGACTTTCTTGGCTATCTGCTTACTCTTGTATATCAGGAAGTGCCACATATGTCCATTCCAGTGACTTGTACTTCTGGTTCGGTTTCTTTATGATTTTTTTTTTTTTTTTTTTTGAAACCGTTTATTACAAGACTCAAAAAATTATACAAATATGGGCCTACAACCTTCCGGCCGGCCGCTAGCAATAAAAGGAGCATACGATATACATTTATAAAACACATGGTGCTGCGGCCGAGCATTTACAGGAGATAACATCGTTGCGTGCCACACAATTCAGACCCCATTATACGGTTCCATTTTAAATTTAAAGAACAACAAACACAAACAAACCCACAAGGCAATCCTCAATCGGAATAGCAACACGTGCTCCCCTAGAGGGGGGATTCTAGCCATCCATAGGAATCTCAAGAGGGGGGGAGAGATCAGAACTAGGGTTGGGGACACCTAATGCCCAGGTACCGGGGGGATGAGTTGGCTAAGGGGACGGGGCCGGCGACGGATCAGGCAATAGGGGTGGAGCACAGATTCCCCCGCGGTAGGCGTTCCAGGGGCCCCACACTTTCACCCATGTCGCAGGCTTACCTCTCGCCACATACACCACCTTTTCCCGAAACATGCACCAATCCATATGTTCCTTCCAGGCCGAGACAGTCGGGGGGCTCTGGGATCCCCACAGCTGGGCAATATCACGCTTGGCAACCATATACCCCAGAGTCACCCACCACGTCTGCGGCACCGAGTAATCGGTAGGCTCCCACACATTCAACAGGCATCTCCTCGCTTCGGGCAACAGCGCCACATGCGTGACCACTCGCAGCACCTCATGCACACCTCGCCAGAACCCCTCCACTTCCGGGCACTCCCACAGGATATGCAGAAAAGTCCCCAGCGCACCACACCCACGCTTACACAAACCGTCCTCAGCATAGCCCATACGCAGGAGCTTTGGCCCCGTCATGTAGACCCTGTGAAGTATCTTGAGCTGGACGAAACGAAGGCGAGCCGGTATGGCCACCTCTTTCGGGGAGGCCACCGCGGAGATCCAGTCCTCGTCGTCCAGCTCCAGCCCATCGGCTACCCAAGCCTCACGAAGGGCAGTCAGCAAGTTTGAGCGATCGTTGATCAGTTTTTTGTAGATCAGTGAGATCGTGCTGTCAGGGACGTGTTCATCCAGCACTCTATCCTCCAGGGGGGAGCACTCCGGGATGGAGGCAACGTCCGGAAAGACGGAGCCCAGCGCATGCCGGACCTGCAAGTACCGAAAGTACTCGCTGCCCTGCAACTGAAATTCCGTCTGCAGCATCTCGAACGTTTTAAATCCTCCCCTCGTCCAGAGATCCCCCACTTTGCTGATGCCTATTAAATCCCACTTCTCAAAGCCCTTCGAGGTCCACAAGGAGCCCAACCGCTCAGATGCGTATAGTGGTGACGCCCGGGTCAAACGGTCCTTCCACCCCATTGCAGCATTGGCCGCGTGCCACACTCGCACCATGACACGCGTGGGGCCCGTTAGGCGAGCGTCGGGCGCGCTAGAGTAGAGCGCTCGATTATAGTCACCACCTGGAAGTAGCATCCTATCCATTTCAAACGCCGGGTTTAAGGCTGGCCCATATAGGCCCTGATTAATTGCAGCTAGCTGGGAGGCCCAATAATACCGTTTAATATCCGGGAGGGCAATCCCCCCATCATACCAGGGGAGCGTCAGCTTAGCCAGGGCAATACGTGGCCTCCCGTCCCAGAACAGGCGGCGCTGCAAACTCTCCACTTCGCGGAAGTAGCGCGCTGGGACGAGGTCCATCGTGTTCTGCAACGCGTATAGGAAACGCGGCAACGACATCATTTTAAACAATGCCGCCCGGCCGAGCGGCGAAAGCGGCAAACGCCGCCAGCGCGCGACATCCTCTTTCAGACGCTGGAGGGGGGGAAGCAAGTTCCGATCATACCGAGCCTCCGGGTCCAGAGTAATGAAGACACCCAGGTACCTAAATCCCTGCGGGGCGACCTGGATCGGACAGCCCCGCGGGAGGATAGGAGCCTCCCCAGAGAGAACATACACACACGATTTAGCCCAGTTGATGACCAGACCGGAGTTACGACCGAATGAATGCAGAACATCAACTAGTACTATGAGTGATTTACGTGGGGAAGCTAGGTACAAGAGGATGTCATCAGCGTATAGGGATACGCGGTCCTCATACTCGGGGGTCCAGCGGAGACCACGGATGGAAGGCTCCCACCGCAGCCACTCCGCCAGGGGCTCCAAGGCAAGTGCAAAGAGGAGCGGCGATAAGGGGCAGCCCTGTCGAGTGCCCCGGCCCAGCTCAAACGGAGCCGATACTCTTCCGTTCACCACCACCTGCGCCAATGGGCCCGAATATAGCAATTTGACCCAACTGATGAACCCTGGGCCAAATCCAAACTTCGCAAGCATCGCCCAGATATATGGCCATTCAAGCGTGTCAAACGCCATGGTGGCGTCTAAGGACGCCAAAATGGCCGGCTCCCGTATGAACGGGGCACGTGCGAGCACACCGTGCAAACGCCGCAGATTAAGGGCTGTGTTGCGATGAGGAATAAAGCCAGACTGGTCCTGATGAACCAAATCGCCCACCACGCCGACCAGCCGATTGGCCAGTACCTTAGCGAGAATCTTGGGCTCCGCATTCAGCAGCGAAATGGGCCGATAGGATGTAACCCGGTCCCGAGGTCTCCCCTCCTTGTGGATGACCACGATTGTAGCCAGACGCTGGTCCGGCGGGAGGAAGCCCACCGAGTGTGCCGCCAGGAACATAGCCCGGAGGTGGGGTGCCAGCGTATCCGGTCGTAACTTGTACAACTCGATAGGGAGACCATTCGGACCCATGGCCTTGCCGGAAGCGACCGAGCGTATGGCGAGGGCGATCTCGTCGGAGGTGGGAGCGGCGTCCAACGACACCCTGTCCTCCCCGGAAAGGGACGGCAGCGCGATATCACTGAGCAGGGCAAGGGAATCCTCTTCCGAGCAGGGAGACACCGGGGAATACACCCCATGGAAATAATCCGCGAAGCAGGAGACAATTTCTTCTGGCTCAGTTACACACACACCATCCGTTTTCTCAATCAGCGGGACCACATGATTCGCTCTCTCTTTTTTGTCCAACCACGCTATAAGTTTACCAGCCTTATCACCCACATCATACAGACGCCCCTGTTGCTCTCTACTGAGGCCCCTGGCCGCCTCCGTGACGAGGGCCCTGTAGGCCGCCTGCTTGAGTTGGAGGACATGTAATGCAGCATCCGTCACCCCACCTTCTAAATTCCCCTCCAACTCGGCTATTTCAGCCTCCATCGGGGTCACCTCCTCCCGCTCGCGCCACCGGGCATGGGAAATAAGGGATAGGGCCTCCCCTCGGAGTACTGTCTTGAAGGCCTCCCATAGCGGTATGGCCGAAGGCACAGACCCCACATTCTCATCAAAATATCACTGAAGGGATTTAATCAATGCAGCGCGAATGGAGGGGTCGCGCAGGTACCAAGGATTGATTGGGACCACCCTACCCTCACCCCTCGGAAAGACATCAAAGTGCAGTAGGAGCGGGGAGTGGTCCAAAATACCCCGTGGCAAATGGCGTACCTCTCCCACCCTCCCAACATAGGCCGCCGGGACAAGGACATAGTCTAGTCGTGAGAGACTACCATGGGCTCCCGAGTGGAAAGTATACTGCAGCTGCACGGGGTCTTTTAAACGCCAGCAGTCCACTAATCCAAATGTATCTAAGAGGCCGGGTAGCCACGCCTGTGCCCGGGGGAGGTCCCTAGGGGGGTGACGATCCAAAGATCCAGATACCACCGCATTAAAATCCCCCCCCCACAACTAAAAGCCCCCCCGGAAGGCCAAGGAGAAGGCGCCCAAGGTCCGCAAAGGTGGTCGACTGCAGCCCCGGTGGGATGTATACTGACACAAAGACAACCACTTTGCCCTCTAGTCTTCCCACCAAGACCGTATAACGTCCCCTATCATCGTGGAGCACCTCATCAATCTCCAACGGGAGCGAGTTCTTCACCATGATGCCCACACCCCGTGAGCCGGACGTAAAGCCCGAGTGAGCCACTAGGCGATAGCCACGCCGATTCATGGCGCAGAAGGAGTTACCAATGAGGTGTGTCTCCTGCAGAAAGACTACATCGGGCGAGATTCGCTTCAAAAACTGCAGGACCACACCCCGTTTGATCCTGTCCCCCAGTCCATTCACATTCCAGGATAACAAAGTTAGTTCCCTACCCCCCATCATATACAAAAGCCATCATTCGTACCCCGGAGAGCACTTTAAAACCAACACAATAATACGTTTGCCTTGTGATAAAAACGAACAACACCCCATCCCTACCCACCCACCCCAACAGAACTCCCCCCTCCCTGCACCCCTGCATGAGCCCAAACAGCCCCCCCAACGTGCAGTGTGCCTGTCGCCCCATAAGTAGTTAGACTAACTAAACCCCCTAGAGGAGGAGGGAGAACCCCCAAGAGACCCAACACAACCTCCATAGGAGGGGAACTTACAAAAAACTGACGCAGAATCAAAAGTGGCATCATTTTCGTCCAGAGTGAGGCCCATTATTAGACCCTCAGTCCTGATCCAGCGTGCCGTCTCCCCCCGCCGCCCCCCCCCCCCGCCCCCCCGATCACGATCCCCGGGCAGAGTATCCAGCCAGTCCCCGGCCGCCTCAGGACGATCAAAGAAATGCGTGCGACCATCCACCTCCACACGCAGCTTGGCCGGGAAAAGCATGGCATATTTGAGGTTTAGGTCCCGAAGACGGCGTTTGACGCCTAGGAAGCTCAGTCTCTGCTTCTGGACCGCTGGGGTGAAATCAGGATAGAAATTAACCTCCATATTGTCAAGCTTGACCGGTCCATGCAGTCTGGAGGTTTGCAGGATAGCGTCTCTATCCCGAAAATTGAAAATCCGGGCGATGAGAGGTCTCGGAGGGGCTCCGACATTCGGCCTTCCCCCGGGAACCCTGTGAGCCCTCTCCACAGCGAAGAATTTGCTCAGCCCCCGTGGCTGGAGATGGGTAGCAATCAGGTCCTCCACAAAAAGATCCGCCGCCGCCTCCTCGCGTCCCTCGGGCACCCCGATAATGCGGATGTTGTTCCTCCGTGCCCGACTCTCGGAGTCCTCCAGGCGTCGATCCATTAGCGCAGTCGCCCGACTAAGCCGGCGCACCTCTGTTTGCAAGGCCGCCACATCTGTCGTTAGGCCCGATGCGGTGTGGGCCAAAGACTCTACTCGGTCATTGGTTTTGGAAAGATCGGCCCTCACCAGGCCAACATCCACGAGGACCGAGTCAATCTTCTGCGCCAGTGTATCAAACCGCTGGCCCACCGAGGCCTTCATCTCGGCAATGGCGCCCATAACATCTCGCAGAGTCAAATCTGCGGGCAGGTCTGGGGCATCAGGAGGGCTCTCAGGGGACTTGCGCGGTCCATCGGGCAATCCCTTCTGGAGGGTATAGCGGTCCATACTGTTGGCCTGATGGACGGCGCCGCGCCGGGTCGATTTGGTCTTTGCCCGGTCTCCATCTTGTTTCGTGGCCATGGCCACCAGTCTCCCAGTCGCACCAGCCACGTCGTGTAGGGCAGGAAAGCAGACACGAGCTCCGGGGGGGCCCCCTCAGGGCAGCGGGGTGGATCACAGCCTGCAGGCAGGCAGGGTCTCCCAGCAAGGCCACACCACACCAACACCAAGGGCTCCGCGACCCAACCTCGCAGAGACGACAAGGTGGTGCGAAAGCGAAAGCGAAAGTGCGGGGCACGCGAGTCGCCAGGCCCTGCCTGCCGCTGTTGTTCACTTTGTCACTGGATCACCCCACAGCGCAAATCCGGGGTCCGGCGAGGGGAAGGCCGCACACTTCAATCGGTGCTCACTCCGGTGTCCGAGGTCCGATTCGGAAGCGGGAAACGGGTGCCACCTCAGCTCAGGTTCACCAACATAGTCCCCTCATCCAGGGCAGGATAATGTCAGGATAATCGTAGGAGGTTGCGGAGGTCCTCGGGAGCCTCGCACCTACGCAGCCATCTTGGTTGCGCGCTAGGCTCCTCCCCCCTCTTTATGATTTTTGCTCCTTGCAAGGGTTTCTGATCAGTGTCTTCTGATTTTTCTTGACTAGACACTTCATTCACTTGTTCAGCATTATAAGATTTTATTCTCGTTAATCGGTATCTCAATCTTTAAGTTTGTTGGGCCAAATTTCCTCTTTTGACTGCCTCTTTAACTTTTTTCCTTTCTCTTCTCGCTCTGTTTTCCAAGCTCTCTTCCTTAAAGTTCTTCTTCCTTTGCTTTCTTCTTCACTCTCTTCAGATTCAGTATCGGTCTGGCTTTTATTTTCTTTGGATTTTATTCTAAAGACCTCAGGTTCCCTATCTGCATTTATCCCTCCTCGTGTTTCTTCCACGCAATCTTGCTGCTGACTAACTGTCCCTTTTTCTACCTGGATGTGTGTCGTCCCTACACCTCCTCTGGGGTCTTCCGCAATTCTCTTGCCCTCACTCTCTGTATCTAATTCCTCACCTTCTATTTCTATGATTTCGGGCGGAATTTCTCTTGTGTTTGTACTTGGTGCTTCTCTATCAAAGATTTCATTTTCAGTTTCTGCAATATTTTCATTTATTCCTTCTTGTATTCCCACCTGTTCTGTCTCTGATTCGGAACTGGTATCTGAAATTTTCAGTCGTCTCCTTAATAGTACATTCTCCTGCCCCACTACTGGACTCAATTCCGCTTCTCCTGATTTTGAGGTTCGTCTTGTTTTTGTTTCTTCGGACTCTGATTCAGAGCTGGTATCTGACTCTTCCAGCTGCTCGTCTTCAGATCGATTTACAGGACTAGGGACTCGAAGAGTGTGACTGGCATGAATCCAATTCTTTACCTTGGCACACTTCACAGCAGTCGTCGTGGTCAGAATCACTCCAGAAGCCTCTGGTCGATAGGCACAATGTAGTTTCTGTTGAACATTTAATGCTTCACAAATCAGTGTTATAATCTCAATTTGGAAATGCTTTCCTCTATCTGATTCGATCGTTACTGGGAAACCAAACCTAGGAATGAACTCTCTCAATAGAAGTTTTGCTACAGTAACTCCATCACTCCTTCTGGTCGGGTAAGCCTCCAACCAATGTGAAAACAGGCAGACAACCATCAGTACATATCTTAACCGGTTACACGGGGGCATTTCAATGAAATCAATCTGCATTCTAGTAAAAGGACCTCCCTCCCGTCCTATGGTTCCCAAACTCACCACTGTTTTCCTTCCTGGATTATATTGCTGACATATCAGGCATTTCTGCCAAAGGCTCTCAGCTATAAGCCGAAACTTTGCATTTTACCAGGTCTGTTTGAAAAGTCTAATCATGGCGTCCCTGCCTATGTGAGCCTGCCCATGGTACATCTGTGCCATAGTATAGATCATGCTCTCAGACATTACTGGTCTTCCATCCCGCTAGACCCAAACTCTGTCTACTTCTCTGGGTGCGCATCCTGATTTTATCCACTGTTTCTTTTCCTCTTCTCCTGCCTCTTCCTGTAACTGCCTCACCTCCTCCCAGGTACTCAGACTGTTAGTAAAAAGCAAGGGACATGACTCCAATTCCTTCTCCCTGTTACGATTTAATGAGTTGTGATTTTGCGCACAATATTGCGCTATGTCGTTGGCAAACTCATTGCCAGCTGATACATAGTCCGTTGCCTTTGACTGTGCGGCACATTTTATAACTGCAATTTGTTTAGGTAGCTGTATCGCCTCAAGTAATTTTCCAACCATTTCAGCATTTCTGATTGGAGTTCCACTCGACGTCAAGAAACCTCTTTGGGACCAAATTTGCCCAAAGTCGTGCACTACTCCAAACCCATACTGACTGTCAGTCACCCCAGTTACTAGCAGTCTCTTTCCCAACTTACATGCCCTAATCAGTGCAAACAACTCAGCAACTTGGGCAGATCTTACTCCTTTCAAACAAGATGCTTCCAACACAGCCACTACAGTGCACACAGCATACGCAGCACTCAAAATTCCTTCTCCAGTTCGCAGACATGACCCATCCACAAACATCACATAGTCACTCTCTTTCAGGGGCACATCTTTTATGTCTGGACGTGGTTTGGTGCAGAAATCAAGCACTTTCAAACAGTCATGATCAACCTTGTCCTTCACTTCCCCATTCACAGCATTCGGTAGTAATGTCGATGGATTCACATTAAGGCACCTTACAAGACTCACATTTGTAGCACCCAAAATGACCTTTTCATATTTCGTTAGCCGACTATGCGTCATGAACTGCGTTTGGCTCCTTGTCAAAAGGATTACAACATCATGGGGCACAAACACTCTCACAGGATATCCCATCACAATTCCTTCACTCTGTTCCAAACTCTTACAGGTGGCAGCCACAGCTTTCAAACAACCAGGCAAAGCTACGGCTACGGGATCTAGTACAGCAGAAAAATATGAAATCGGTCATCTCAGCCTTCCATGCCTTTGTACCAACACAGAAAGCACACATCCATCTCTCTCACTGCAATAGAGCTCGAATTCCTTTTCGGATTCAGGCATTCCAAGAGCTGGTGCCTCACACAAGCTGTCTCTCAATTGTCTAAAAGCCTTCATCTCTTCTTTATTCAACTCAAGGGGATCTTTCACATCACTTTTTGTCAAGCGTACCAATGGTTTCGCAATCAGAGAAAAGTTACTGATCCACTGGCGACAATATCCTACCATTCCAAGAAACATTCTAACTTCTCTCTGTGTCATTGGTGCTCTCACTCCTTTTATTATTCTAATCCTGTCCATTGTCACCTTTCTCAGACCCCTTTCAATCTTATGACCTAAGTATTGTACTTCCTTCTGGCAGAACTGTAACTTCGATGGGGATACTTTTAGTCCTCCATCCGCCAAATGATTTAACAGTGCAACTGTGTCCACCACACATGCCTCTCGTGTCTTCGATGCCATCAATAGGTCATCGATGTACTGCCCGAGCCCTGAACTTTCGGGCAATTTTAAATCTTCAAGGGACTTCTTTAGGATCTGATTAAATATCGATGGACTTTCTATATACCCCTGAGGGATACGGCACCACGCCAAAATACGCTCACCAAACCGGAACGCAAACATTTGTTGGCTCTCAGGGTGCAGTGGGATAGAAAAGAAAGCATGGCACAAGTCAATGACTGTGTACCGTTCCGCATCATGGGGAATCTGATATAGGATTACCGAAGGATTCGGTACAATGGGACAGCATGGAACAACGATTTTATTCACCTTTCTCGAATCCTGTACTATCCTAAAAGTCCCATTCGTTTTCTTCAAACCCATGATCGGAGAATTGCATGGACTACTCATTATTTCTTTCAGAATTCCTTGTTCAATCATTCTGTCAATTGCAGGCGTTACTCCTGCAATTATTTCTGGTGTCAATTTATACTGAGGACTATTCGGGTAATTTACTCCTTCCTTCACAATTATTTTCACAGGATCTACTCCTTTCATCAATCCAATGTCTTCTCCTGTGAAATCCCATACTTTGGATTTTACAGTTTTCTTCAACTCTTGAGGCAATCCCTCCGGATCAAATACAACGAATGCCTCAGTTATTTCAGGTTCTAGGTTTTCCATTGTCATTCTATACAGTACGTCTTCATCAGGAGTTTCAAAAGCTATGCCATCAGGGGGTACAGAAAATAGTGCAGTTTATTTTGCGCAACAAATCTCTCCCTAACAGATTTACGGGGCTAGTGTCACACACGACAAATCGATGCATATGGGGGAATTTCCCTATTTTGACCTTTACTGGATCCGTAAGATAAGTTTTTATCTGTCTGAGACTCCAACTACTTGGATTGTTTGACCAGAGAGAGGAAGATTTTTAACGTCAGCTGACCTAACAGTTGAACGAGTAGCACCAGTATCCACTAGGAAAGTAATGTTTTCTTCATTCACCTTTCCATCCACAAAGGGTCCTGTCTGGTCTACCTCTAGAGTTGCGCCAAGTACGCACTCCTCTTCCTCTCCTAGGCACCGTCACTAACTCTCTCCTGACTCACTCTCATCGCGTTGCAGCCAATACTGCGAAACAGCACTAGCGCGCGGTAGCTTTGTTACCTGTTCTTCGGTGTAGAATCCTGTCTCATTACTGTATCTCTGAGGATTTACGTGCTGTGGAAAAGGTGGCTTTGGCACCTGACACTGTTGGGCAACAACCTTCTGCTGTAGCGGCGGTTGACAACTCACCTCATTCTGCACCTGTGGGTTCAATGATGTATTATCACCATTAGCTCTCGGTGGCAATTTACACTCGGATTTCCATTGCCCTAATTTTCCGCAATTATGACATGGCCACTTCTTTTTTGCTTCTTCTGGGCTGATCTGTCCTTTTCCTTTTCCAATATTAGGCTTTTGCTTCGCTTGGCCCATGCCATTAGCCTACTCAATCAGTTGGGCTTCTTGTCTTGCCTTTTCCTTCAGTTTACGTTGCTTAGCTTCTATTTTATCACTAAAATATTTAGCATGTCGTAACACCTCATCTATCTTTTTATTCTGCCTGTCTACTGTATGTTGTTTAATCATTTCACTAACCTCCGGCTTTAGACCATAAACAAACCTATGCACAAAATGACTCGGATCCTTCTCGCTTAATTTCTCATCTCCACTATATTGTTTAAAAGCTAGGAACAACCTTTCATAGTATGCATGAACAGATTATTTAGCCTCTTGGTGAGTTCTGTCAATTTTTACCCAGTCAGTTTCTTTTGGAGGAACTTTATTCTTCAAAAAAGTAATTACCTGATCATATTTTTTCATTACCTCTGGATCAGGGGCTCCCGTCTTAGGATCCCTAGGATACTCTTGCGTTGGCCAATCTATGGTAATTTTACATTCTGCCCATAAATCTGCAGGTACAATTATATCAAAAAGACCGTTCAGATCTCTCCACAAGACTTTTGACAGTTTGACAAATCTTTCCACCTCAGGAAATCATTGGTAAATGACAAAATATCCTGTCTAGTCCAAGGAACATGTACATAACCCCCTCCTGGGATTTCCCTCATGGGACATTCGGTTACCACTGTCTCTGTTTCTCTCACCGGAAATGCTGAAAAAGCCTTATCTGTAGTTTCCTCTCTCTTTCGGAACCATCTACTTTTCCACCTATCTACATCACCCCATTTCCGTAGCAAGGCAATCAATTCTTTAATTTGAGTCAATCTCCCTGTAGTATTCAAATTTTCAATATCTTTTTCAGAAAAATCTACCCTATAGGGTATCTGTAATGATCTTATTTTTTATACAGTTTTTGGATCGTGCACAGGCCAAAAGTTGAACAATTTGCAATGTTGTCAGGTGCCACAGAGGTATCACTCTCAAATCCCAAAGAGTGTATGAAGTCGGGAATTACATGCGTTGGCTGACAACAGTCAACGTCCCTCTGGGCGCGCCGTAAATACTTCGCTGGGAGCGAATGGAATATTTGTTTAAGGTTAACGAAACATAGAGGTCAATCTTCAATTTCAAGCTTAAATTCATAGAAGTTAAGATCAGTTCATGTAATCAAGTGCTGGAAATTGCATTAATAAGCTGACATCACAGTGTTAAATCCCAATTCGTAGGTTAAACTCAGTCCCAATGCATTTCGGGCCCCTCTGGCCCTTCATCAGGGGTATCTAAGTGGCAAAGAAATATGTACATATCAATAAGTTGTAAAATGAGGAATCAACCTGTCAAACAAAAGAAAAAAGGACTACGCCTAATAAAGGTAAGTTGACGCTAAACAGATCACCGTGTATCAATGTTTGCTAAATAAACAATATTACCGAACTTAACGGTTGGTCGTGTTTTCAAGGTAACGTGAAAAAGTGATGGTGATTTACCACGAATAAATCAGTGATGGTGAATGTTCAAATAAAACCGCTGATAGTGAATGTTTAAACGATAAAAAGGGGACAGTTCACCCTTGGGCGTGTGCCGTAGTAGATCAGAAAATACAAAGTGCTGGGGGTGCCCAAACTTAATCGAAACGTCTGTGTGGCGTGTGGAAAACGCTCAGTGCAGGGTTCAAGAGGTTTACAAAGAAAGTTGAAAAGCAAAGACAAACAGCGGATTCAGAATATTCGAGTTCGGGAAGACGCGCTGGGGTAAACGAAAGGCTCTCTGTTGGAGCAAAAGCTCTGTACCTGATGGGTCCGATGGTATCAGTCAATCTCGCATCGGGGTTTACTGGAGTGTTGTGGGACAAGCTCTTAAAAAAATGAAACACCGGAAGTGACGTGAACAATGGTGGAATCATGAGTGTGTGTTTGAATTAATTGGTCAAACATGGGCGCCATCTTGTAAAAGGAAAGAATAACTCGTAACAAATAGGACTGTCAACTACAATAGGCGTGCTTGTGTAAAAGAGAAAAAAATTGGTAATCACACAAAGTAAGCAAAAACATTGATAACAACGAGATAGTGATTAAGGTTCAAAGGTAGCAAGCGAATTCCAAGCGGTCGTTGAGACCCTTTGGCTTCATGGACTCCAATTTGTAAATCCAGTGCATCTCACGCTGCAACAAGAAGGTGTTATTGTCTCTACCTTCTTTTGATCTTATTTTCTCAAAGTCAATTCCCATTTCACTCGCTGTCTCTTCTAATTTTTCATGCACAGTTCTAGCTCTCCAAGTTATACTCTTGCAGAGGAACATTAGCTCTTCATCCTGATAAGCTTTTAATTTTTCAGTTGGAATACTTTCTAATGTTACCCTTGATTTAACTACAACTAAAAGTTGAGGTTCTGTATCCTTTCTCTGTAGACTTCTTAACCAATCACTTAAATCTTCAGAAGTGGGACCTACTGGGGTTGTCTCGCTTCTCATTTTATCCGTATTTCTCTCCGGGGTTTCTGTGGCTGATTCTGTTGTCATAAGTGTCTTACTTGCTGGGCTTTGATTTACAGTTACATTTTTAGGAGTACTCAAACCTGATGTTCCTGCCACATTTTTCCATGCATTTCCTCCAGAACCACTTCCTTCTGTCTCTATTTGTCTACCACAATTGTAGGGAACTGTTAAACAACGCTCACTATCTTTCTGTTTATCAAAGACAGGCATCACCGGCCCTATAGTTGCAGGTACGGTCACAGCTTCCATATTTTTAGTTAATTCTCTAATTTTCTCAGTTAATTCCAGTGTGGTTATAGCTAACTCAACTGAATTTTCATTTCCAGTTCTACCAGGTTGTGGCATTTCAGATTCTTTAAATGGGTTAATTTTTCCCAAATTAGGTGGCGTTTGCTCAAGATTTTTATTTATCATGGTTTCTTTTAAAGCTCACTTGGCGTCAGCAACGTAGAATTTGGTTGATACGGGGGTGGATTTTTATAAAACATGTCCTCCAGCACTTCATCTTCTGATTCTCTCACTCCATATCTATAACCTTCTGACCCTGTGTTATTTTTCTTTTCTGTACATTTCCTGCCACTCGTCTCTTCAGCATTTCTCAAAGGAAACATACCATCAGTCATATTCGCATTCCGCCAGCTTCTCATTCTGTCCTCATGACTTTCTTGACCACAATGTCTATCAAACATGTAATTGTACCTTATTCCACTCCGATGTCTTTCCCTTTCATACATCTCTTCTTCCCACTCCGTCAAAGCCTCGAACTGAGTAGGTCTAGGTTTCGGTTCTAACCTCATCATTCTTTCTCTCAAATTTCTTAATACAGCCAAATTAAACGAACCACTTCCTGGAAACGCTAATACCCTATCTTCTTTGGTATACTTTGCCCAATTCTCTAACCAAATACATGTATGGTACCCATATCTCGCTACCATAAAAGATGCAGGCGATTTCGGTGGAGGATGTATCTGTCCTTCCCTAGTCACAATCAGCTTATCCTTCTTAAATAGATTTTTAATTTTCCCATACCATGATTTTTTCTCTTTCTCAGGTGGATCGTAATACATCATTTTTATTTTTCAAAGTTCTTAATCACTAGGTTTTGCAAATCACTTCCTTTGCGGCTTCTTCGTATTCTGTCCAATCCCAGGGCGACTCACACTAACGCACCAATCCTGAGCGTTTACGTAATTCCTGAAGTTTTCCAATCCCAGCGCGACTCACACTAACGCACCAATCCTGGGAGTTTACGTCACACCAGCAATTCTCCACTCCTAGAGCGGCTCACACTAACACATCAATCAGTGAAAGCTTCATCTCCCTACAGCTGGCCAGTCCTAGCGCTGTCTTTCTGACGTTAGCCTTTCTCGCTACTCCTGCTCCTGCTGACCCCCTCGGCAAACTTTTCCTACGTTTTCTTTATTCAAAATCTATTAGTAACAACATCAAACATCTCCATTGCCTGTTTCGCTAAACCAAAGAGATAGTTTTGTCCATTTACACAAGAATTCTGTATTTCCAGTAGGCAGCGCTTACCTCTACCCTACCACAGAATTATTCCGTTTTGCCGATAAAGTAGCACTTCTCTCTACCTTACCCTTCTAACAAGCAAAAGGCTAACTGTTTCTCTGGGGATATAACACATGTGGAGACTACAATGCTCCTGAGAATTAAGGCCAGAGTTTCACAAGAGAACCTATTGCTATTTCACTCACACACATTCATACAGTAAATGTCCCAACCGATAACACACGATGGTGTTACCACCTTGAAACCAGACAATGCGCTGTGCGACTTAACTTGCCACACATTTCCCCCGTCTACATACAGGGCAACCAACTTCCTACTTCCCGGAAGTCTTCAAAACCTTTTGCAACATAAAACGTAACACCACTCAACATAAAGTGTTAAACATAAATCAATAATCACCAAACCAATACAATAAAACCATTACTCTGCCACCAGAAAACTGCTCCAGCGGAAAAGGCAAATTTACATATTCTCCCTATGTCACAGACTTGTCATCACTCTAACTCATCCATACATTCATTAATTGGTGGGGCCCATAACACCAACACACATTCGTCTCACTCGAATCTGTACACAGGAGAAAAAACGCTGGACATGGGGGGTACCTTATTACCTGTCAGGAGTAAATATCTTTACATAATATACATTATATACATTAGCACCTATAGAATCCTGACTTTAACATCAAGGCACTCCACCACTTGTTTCGACGGACCAATTAGTTGGACTGGTTGATGGTGATTTAGAACCCGCTAAAACACAATTAAAGTCTAAGAAACCTTTGATTAATTCTCAGTACCTAATTGAAGAACCACAAACTCATTTCTTATTAATCCAAATCTTGTTTATCTACTATTAATTTAGCATTCAGGCAATATAGAATAAAACATGATTCAATTTATTTCAAGGAGACATCAAATCTTTAGCGCATAAGCATAGATTTTGCCTTTCATTATATTTACCGAATCTCAATGTTGGTGACCCTCCGGTCACAGGAATGTAATGTCCAAAGTCACTATCACAATCTCCGGGATGAGCTGTCCGACCCAAAGCAAATAATCAAACCATTTGGATGAAATAACCTTTCCGATTAAAGAAACCCAAGGCAAACCATGGAAATCTTCATCAGCTTAACGTAGATCCAACGCCATAGATGATCATCCCAGTGAACCACCCCCCTTGCGTGGACGAGGGTCTTTATACCCTTTTCCCGCTTACTTCAGACTTACGTCTCCGAGACGTCATCAACACATCCTTCACCACCGCCACCTTCCCCGAGAGCTGGAAACATGCGGAACTCAACGCCCTCCTCAAGAAGCCGACAGCAGACCCCACAGACCTCAAGAACTTCTGACCCATCTCTCTCCTCCCGTTCCCAGCAAAGGTTATTGAGAAAACCGTCAACACTCAACTGACTACCTTCCTCGAAACCAACGAATCACTCGACCCCTCGCAGTTCAGTTTCAGGGCCAACCACAGCACCGAGACCGCCCTCATCGCAGCCACGGACGACATCAGATCCCTGATCGACAAGGGAGAGACCGTGGCCCTCATACTCCTTGACCTCTCCGCAGCCTTCGACACGGTATGCCACCGCACCCTGATACAGCGCCTCAACAACGCCAGCATCCGAGGCAAGGCCTTGGACTGGGTCATCTCGTTCCTTGCCGGAAGAAGTCAGAGAGTCCGCCTCCCCCCCTTCAGATCAACAGCGACCAAGGTCATCTGCGGCGTCCCACAAGGATCCTCCCTCAGCCCTACCCTCTTCAACATCTACATGATGCCCCTGGCAAACATCGCACGCAAACACGGACTCAACCTCATCTCCTACGCAGACGACACTCAACTCATCCTCTCCCTCACCAACGACCCTTCTTCTGCTAGAACCAGACTACACGAAGGAATGAAGGAAGTAGCGGACTGGATGACGGACAGCCGGCTTAAACTCAACACGACAAGACGGAAGTCCTCATCCTAGGCCCTACTCCCACCGCATAGGACGACTCCTGGTGGCCCCCCGCCCTAGGCAGCACTCCCCAACCCACCGACCATGCCCGCAACCTGGGCTTCATCCTGGACTCCTCCCTCTCCATGACCAGACAAGTCAACGCAGTCACATCGGCATGCTTCAACACCCTTCGCATGCTCCGCAAGATCTTCCACTGGATCCCCACCGACACAAGGAAGACCGTCACCCATGCCCTCGTCACCAGCCGCCTGGACTACGGCAACACCCTCTACGCCGGCACCACGATCAAACTACAGAAGAAACTCCAACGAATCCAGAACGCCGCCGCACGCCTCATCCTGGACGTCCCGAGCCACCACCACATCTCCGGACACCTGGAAAAGCTTCACTGGCTCCCAGTCAGCAAGAGGATCACATTCAGACTCCTCACCCACGCACACAAAGCACTTCACAACCAAGGACCCAAACTCATCAACCACCACGTCTCCTTCTACATACCCACCCGCACCCTGCGATCAACCGAACAAGCCCTGGCAGCCGTCCCCCGCATCCGCAAAGCCACCGCCGGAGGCAAATCTTTTTCCTACCTCGCAGCGAAGACCTGGAACTCTCTCCCCAGCCATCTCCGCTTAACACAGGACCACCTCTCCTTCAGAAGGCAGCTCAAGACCTGGCTGTACGAGCAATAATCCCCTCCCCCCCAGCGCCTTGAGACCCTTACGGGTGAGTAGCGCACTTTATAAATGCCAATGATTGATTGATTGAATATGCAACAACTTTTGGGGTAGAAAGTGTTCTGATTGGCTAATCCAATTCAATTGGTACGTTCTTGGAGTTTTCTCATGTTCGCCTGTTGTCCCATGAGACCGAGCATGGCAGAGAACAACTGTATATCCTTTTCTGCGGGTCACTGGCGAAAGTTCCGAAGTAACAATAAGCAAGCCTGCTCGTACAGGTCCCTCATTGTCCCCACGGTAGTTCACACCGTTCGTCTCTTGGCAGTCCTCCATGCTCCTATCCTTGACAAGGGACATGCTGGTACAGGAGCTGAGGTCACTTGGAGATCTCCGGAGCCCTCCGATTCTGCGCAGTAGTCATCGCGCTCACATGACGGCGGCACCCTTGGAGCTCCATTTTAAGTACTGCGGCCTAGTAGGCCCGAATGCCAACTTAAGCAAAAACAAATATAACAAGGGCGCGAGGGAGAAAACTCTCCACAGACTGGGGCAGAGAAATGACGTATGGTGAGACTGTATGGTCGGCCCGACCAGAACTGAGGGACACATGTACAGCTTGAACCAACACGAGGTGCGCATCTGAACGATGGCGGGGGCTCAGCCAGTCTAATCTCCCCACGGGAGGAACAACAAAGGACTGGGGCAGCATGAACTAACTTTGAGGCGTTACGCTCTGCGGCTGCCTGATTGTCTTTGAGGAAGGGGTAGACTACTGCGCCTCTCAGACTTCTCTACCCCCCCACACGCAAGTACTGTTTAATGGGACAGAAGCACTCTGCTATGTTGGGGTGCCGGGTAGTTGGGGATCCGTCTGGCAGGGAAGCAGGGAGGGGGGTGGTAGTCGGGGGCTGTCTCTTAATTTTGGTTTTTCATGTTCTTTATTATTCTTTGTTGTTAATCACCTTACCTTACACATGCGAGTACACACACAGAGGACGTGGTCGTTCCTACGAACGCTGCGGGGTATGTTTGGCACACCACAAGATATACCCATAAACTGTCATTATCCACACACTCCATAAACACCACCATAGAGGCCACATGCTCACAACTAGATAGCAACCATGCTTCGGGCGCCCCTTGGCCGTGATATCCTGGAATGTGAATGGCCTGGGTAACAAGATAAAGAGAGGGCTAGTGTTACAACACCTCAAGAGACACGCCCCGTCGGTCACCCTCCTACAAGAAACTCACCTGGTGGGTACGGCCATCAGAGCACTCGACGGATGGGGTTTTAAAATGGTGACGCACTCTGAATTTACATCTGGTTCTAGAGGGGTCGGGATTTTGATCCAGAAAAGCTGCCCCTTGGTGGTGACCGGGACATGGTCAGATGACCAGGGACGTTTTGCAGCGGTCTCTTGTCAATGGGAGGGGCGCGTATATAATTTTATCACAGTATACAACCCTCTAGCGCTACATGCACTTGCCTTCCCGGCTTTGGGTGGGTTACTGTTGGGCCTACCCCCCGGGAAACACATAATAGGGGGCGATCTTAACACCACAATGAACAACGAATGGGATAGGCATCCCTCAAGAGGTCAGGAACCGTTCTCATCGCCTCTACAAGAATTTATAGACGCACTGGGACTGTTGGATGTTTGGCGCATGCGCAACCCCACAGAACATCAATATACGTATCACTCAGGCGCGCATAATAGTCTTTCCCGCATAGATTATTTTCTCACTTCCCCTACGGGCATTGATCGAATACGGGAGGTCAAACACCTCCCCAGAGGCATATCTGATCATTCGCCAATACTGTTAATATACACATCACACCTCACGGGAAGGAGACGTATTTTCCCTATCCACCCGGGGATCTTAAAGTCCCTAGCATAAGGAAAGCCCTACATACAACTTCGGAACATTACTTTCAGGAAAACACACGGTCAGTGACCTCACAAATTGTCCTCTGGGAAGCCTACAAGACTGTTATGCGGGGACAGGCCATCTCAGTGATCTTGGCCCACAAACGAGACATGACACAAAAGGTATCAGAGCTGGAAGAGGAGGTTGACCGGGCAGAGGGCGAACACGCCAAAGACTCTAACGACACAAATACCCATGCACTCACCTCGCTAAACAAGCCTACAGAGATCACGTATGGGAGGTGGCCAGGGCGCGCATGGCGAAAACACAACACACGATTTATGAAGTAGGGGACAAAGCAGGAAAACTGCTGGCATGGCTAGATAAAAAAGAGAGAGCCAGCCGCTGGGTGGCGCAGCTGAGACTGCCCACTGGGGAGACGGTGACGGACCCTAACGACATTGTCGCAGCTTTTGCAAATTATTATGAAAAAATGTACACGCCCGTAGCGACGACAACTATTGAGGAGAACTTAGTATTCCTAAAAGACTTACAACTTCCAAGACTGACACCACAAGACGTACAACTACTAGAGGCTGACCTTACGACAGAGGAGGTTGCTGCAGCCGTTAAGGGCCTCCAGTCAGGAAAGGCAGTAGGGCCAAATGGTGTCCCAGTGGAGCTGTTCAAACGGGAGGCGGATACGGTGGTGGCACATTTACTTAGAATGTATCATGCCAGTTTAAAAGAGAGGGTATTGCCACGTGATCAAAGGGTGGCGACACTGATAACGGTACTAAAACCGGGCAAACCCCCCCAGGAGTGTACCTCCTACCGACCGATTTCTCTCCTGAATGCGGAAGCGAAAATATTGGCAAAAGCTCTAGCGGCAAGACTGCAGCCCCAGTTAGCAACACTCATACACCCAGACCAATCCGGCTTCATGCCCGTTAGGAACACGGTGATAAATCTTAGACGACTGCAAGGCATATTGGCTAGTGGGCCCTCTATCCAGGAGGAGGAAGCCATCCTCTCCCTAGATGCCAGTATGGCCATTGACAGAGTGGAATGGCCGTTTCTTTATGCGGTACTCCGACACTTTGGTTTTGGGCCTAAATTCTGTGCTTGGATACAGCTACTCTATACACGGCCATTAGCACAGGTGGCGGTCCATGGGAGATTGTCAGAGGACTTTGTACTGGGACGGGGGACTAGACAGGGCGGGGCTCGCTCCCTACTACTGTTTGCCTTAGTATTAGAGCCCCTAGCGGTGAGGTTATGGAGAGACTTCGTGATAAAAGGACAGAGGGATGGGAAGACCGTATCTCTCTGTACGCAGACAATATATAACTATACATGACACAACCGGGACGGTCCATTAACTGCCTACTCAACATTTGCGAATCCTATGGTAGGGTCTCCGGCTATTCAATCAACTGGGCGAAATCAGTGCTATATATTCTAAAAGGCCCTCCACCACGATTGCCCAGGGGAGTGATGCTACAGATCGCCGAGGAGGGTTTTAAATATCTCGGTATCAATATTACGCCTAGTCCTGAGCAATTCATTGAGCGCAATCTGCTCCCGCCCCTGAGGAGGCTACGGAGCGATGTCAAAAGCTGGCACTCCCTCCCGTTTACACTACTGGGGAGGGCCGCATTATTTAAAATGATGGCTCTCCCTCTTATATGCACTACAAAATACACCCATTCCGGTCCCGAACTCCTATTTTAAGTCCATTTAGGCGAAGGTGGGCCACCTCCTATGGGAAGGTAAGCCGCACCGTATAGCTCTGTGCAAGCTTATGCGGAGCTGGTGTGACGGCGGAATCGCTCTGCCCAACGTTAGATTATACTATTGGGCCTCTCAGCTCATTGTAATTAATCAATGGCTACACGCCCCACAGGACGAACCAGCTTTACGCATGGACAGGCACATTTTGGATACGGAAGGAATTCTTAGCGCCCTATACGATAAATCCCAAAAAACCAAACTGGTCGGCCCCACGGCTCACACCGTGCAAATATGGTACACGGCGCAACGAGCGCTGGGATGGGAAGGGGTGATCACTAAACATGCCACTGTGGGATTCCCCCAGGTTTGGCAGGCTGCGTAAGAGTAAAGGATTCGCAAGATGGGACCTCATAGGCATTTCCAGGGTCAGCGACCTATGGAAAAAGGGCGAGGTGGTCCCTTTCATACAGCTGCAGGCGACATACCAACTGGCGGGGACGGAACAGTATCGGTTTCTGCTAATACAGCATGCACTGACGAAGGCCATACCTAAGGGAACTGACTTACCTGAGTCCTCCCCACTTGAGGATCGTTTGCTGACGGACCAACTAACCAAAAAAGCTATTTCACTAACATATCAGAAGCTGGTTAACAACCAGAAGGATCCCACAACTAACCTAAAGGAGAAATGGGAGGCAGAGGTGGGGGAAATGGACGAACAGGACTGGCAGGAGGCATTGGCGTCCCCGCGGGAAGTGGCGACCCCATCCAGATTAAAGTTTGTGCAACTTAAAATACTGCACAGAACATACTACACAAGACCCACACTACATAAAATAGGAAGGGCGAATACACTGCTCTGCTTGAGGGGTTGTGGTCTCCAGGTACTTTCTATCACACCATATGGGAATGTCCCTGCATTACTCAATACTGGAGGGCGGTTATGGCCACGGTCTCCCGGGTATCTGGGTACGACGTCCCCCTCGAACCACGGAGATGTCTGCTTAATGTGTGGGAACCCATGGATCTTGACCATGCAGAGCAAGCCTGGGCAACCCTTGGTTTCATACTTGCAAAGAGGAATATTGTGCGACATTGGGGGGCACCGTCGATCCCTTCTCACCAGCAGTGGTGTTGCGACCTAGACGGTTCCGAAAAAGGGCGGTCTTTATTAATAGGGGCTGCCCCCGAAAATGGCAGCGTGTCCGGGGAAAGTGGAACACGTTTAGGGGCAACATTTGTGCCCCCCCCCACAGGAGGACTCATCTTGACTTGAGTGACTAAAATTGGCAATATGTTCATCATGGGGCACCATCTCCGTAGGGGGTGGGGGAATTGCAAACTTATAAATTGGTGTGGTAGATTTAATGACCGATCTGATACATGTACTATGCATAAGGATGTTACCTTGTGTGTTATGTCAACACAACTGTACTTGTCATAATAGTGAACGACTTGACTCGATGTGTACTTTTTCAATAAAATGTTTTTTTTAAAAAGCATACAAACAAACATAACAGTAATTAGAATATAAAAATGAAGATTCTAATGTTTAATCCCACACTGATCCCAAAATATATTAGTATTTCCTAGCTTGTAGCAAACATTTAAAGCAATAATACTCACCATTCTGCAGCACTGGAAGCACAAATCATCACAGAAGCAACATGAATCATGCAGTTCTCTATTTTACCACATTCTAAAGTTAATTTGCGTACCACAGTTAATAATTTTAATTGTTTTGCCATGCAATTAGAATTTTAGTCCCACGTGTATCTCGTGTTTATCAAGGTGCAAAAGTTGATTAGTCGTTCCACTCCACACTAGTTAGTACGAGTTAATACTTAATATGGTTAAGTGATTCATTTCATGCAAAATAGAGGAGGAATACAAAATGTTGTTTTACCTGCTCCATCCTTGTCAGGCCAGACACATACGGGTGGGGAGGAAATAGCTACCATAGATAATTTTGTAAAATATATGCAAATTGCATTAACAACATTAAAGACAATTGCAGAAGTAATGAGGGAATACGACCGCAGCAAGATATGAACTGGTCAGTCTAAGCAGTGAGAGATGATTAAGTCAAGTTGAGTAGCTACTCTTTTATCTTAGATTTACAAATTGGTAGTGAGGGTGCAAGTCTTATGTGAAGCAGGTTCCATGAAAAAATGTGTTTGTGTGTACATTTTTTATGAGAAATCGTGTTGATGTGCTTAAAGTTCCAGTTTTGACAGAGAGTTCCAATGGTGGTGTGCAATGAGAGGGAGAGTTCGAGTGTATGGCATTCTATGTGAGTCAGAATGTTTTATAGATGTCACAATATTTGAGTGTTAACCATTTGAGGGAGGTAAGAGCAGGAGTGAGTCTGTCAAATTTTCATCAAATGAGTAGTGAGGCGACCTAGGGTTAGATAGCTTGAAGGTTGGCTAAGCAAGGTTTAAGCAGCCTAGATAGTATAGGGTTACTGTACTCAAGGAAAGGCATTACCAGAGTTTGAACAGTAGCTTTAGTGTTATAGTTGGGACAAAGCTTCCGAAGCTTTGGAGCAGTGTTCACGAGAATCAGGTTGTTTTAGTGTTTCCTTCGATGTAAATCTTTGACATTTAGCGGAGTTTGTAATCTGGGGAAAATGCATAAAACCTGTAGTTTAGCACTCTGTTCTGTATGAATACCTTAGATTTCTGAAGAGACAGTGAGAGGAACACAGGGGCATATCATCCAGGACCGGCGATAATTACCGCTAAGCGCACTTAGCGCTAGGATAATTATCGCCGGCTAACGTGGATTTTTATCGCTGAGATAGCGTGCTATTAGCAACGCTTATCTCAAAAGCGATAAAAATCCTAGCGCTAACTGCCAAACGTGAGATTATTGCTGGAAATCTAGCGATAATCTCACAAAGTTTGGCGTTAGCTTGATGATAGGGCAAGGCAAACTTAGCCATGATATCCACCTTCCATAGGATATCATAGCTAAGTCAGTCTTGAAGCAGGCGTAAGGAAAGTAGCGATAACAGGGGTTATCGCTACTTTTCTTGCCGCTATGCTTCTTAGCGTGGGGCTTGATGATAGGAGAAATGTCGCTTAGCAACATTTCTCCAGTCATGTCATGGCAGGAACGCCCACTTTGCATCTCATTAGAGATGCAAAGCTGGGCGTTCAGTATTCAGGCGCTAATGCAAGGTTTCACGCGATAGCGTGACCTTGCTGATTTGGCAATAAAATTATCGCCGCTTTTCGCCCGAAAACGGACGCAAAAGCGGCGATCATTTTTTATCGCCTCGTTGATGATATGCCCCAAGGTCTTTTGAGGGTTTAGTTTAAGTTCCATCCACACACTGATGCTGGATAGAACGTTGGGCTAGAGTGACAACGTTGTCAGTACTGTCTACCTTGAGATACAACTGTGTATCATCCGTGTATTGGTGAAATTCCACACCTACCCTTCTGGTTCAACATTGAGGTTGAATTGTAAAAGGGACAGCATTGATTCTTGTGGTGTTCCGAATGGAGTAGCCGTGGGTCCTAACTAGGAATTAGCTATATTAATTCATACAGTTCTGTTGGACATGTATGCTTTGAACCATTGCAGTACAATGCTTTCAATTACCATCATTTTGCATAAACTTCTGAAGTATGCAGATAGGTCAGTGAATTCTAGTAAGCAGTGTGTGCCCCCATCAAAGATCTATAAGGAGTCAACAGTGATCTTCAACAAATAGGTTTTTGCACCGCGGTGTGACCTAAACCCAGATTGGTGCAGTTCGAGTAGCTGATTTTCTACTGTGAATGTCTCCAGTTGAGCTGTTACGTATTTCTATTGAATTTTTGCAAAAAGGTAACTCTTACATATCCCTGTAAGTTAGCATTAGGTATTTTTAGAAGAATGCAAACATGGCTTACCTTAAAGGCATCAGGAATGAAGCAAATTATAGCAAATTATAATCATTAAACCTGTCTGAAACCCTAATCTTAAAAATGGGCGCATGCATCATTGAAAATACTGGTCACAAAGGGGCACATTTTCAGAATCTGCCCCGTTGCGACCGTTTTTTTGCATTTGGGATGCATCAACCCAAATGCAATTTCGTAATTATGGAATCGCAATTGCCTACGTTGATGCATGTGCCCATTAATCCTCTGCTGACCGATCCGTTAAGGTCTCTTTAACCCGAGGAACAGCATTGCTGCATGAGCCAATAACATCAATACAGCTATGCTTTGTACTGAGATTGAAAACATTTTATTTAGCATTTTCTATTTTTCCTCCTCGCTGCTTCCATGCAGATTCTCGTTCAAGGAGTATGGCTGAGAATGTACGTGGAAGAAGCATGGTGGAAAAATGAAAGGAAGTGAAATGAAGAGGTGTGCATAGATATTATTAAAGACAATGGATCATATTAAATTAACTTTTGTAGATATTTTGGAGAACTTGTGGTAAAACTGTGCTATTTTGTCACCATTTTCTTAAATTTTCCTGGTTTAAGTGAACCTGCAATACTTCTGTGGAGTGTCAAGTTTGCTCAGGGATGAAAGTACTAAGATGTTTCATTTGTGCCCTTTCTTACAATATGGCTTAGTAGCAAAATATTGTGCTGTAAAGTGCAATCTTTGGTCATATGCTTTCACACTTTCTTTTACCGACGAACCTCCTGAACAACCCTGGAGAAAGTTTGACTCACTGCAACTAAGGGTGGGCGTAGTTCGCGAAGTAGCACTTCGCGAAGCTACGCAAAGTGAAGTTCGCACTACGCGAGCTACGCGTAGCACTTCGCGAACTGCGAAGTAACATGTTCGCACTGTGCAAGATTTTGTTTTCAATGATTGCACAGTGCGGACAAGCAACCGGCACTGTGCAATCATTGAAAATGGCATCTTGCACAGTGCGAGCTGTAGTTTTCTGCTGCTCGAGTAGATTTTTACTCGAGCTGCAGCTTTCTCAACGCGAACTGGTAGTTTCTCATCGCGAGTGGTCGCGAGCATACGCGACCCCTCGCAATGAGAAACCTGACCTTCTCGCGTTGGGAATCTCGCCGGGAGGTTTATTTTCCATGCTCGCGATCGCGAACAAGGAAAAAGTCTCGCCAGGATATAATTTTGCTTGCTCGCGGTCGCCAACTTGACGTTGAGGACCGCGAGCAAGCAAAAAATGACCGCAGCACTACGCAACACTACGCTACGCGTGTTCGCACTGTGCTACGTGCAGTTCGCGTAGTGCGAAGTAGCGCGAACTTCGCAAACTACGCGAGCGTAGCGTAGTGCTTCGCCCAGGCCTAACTGCAACTCAGGACGGCTATTGGTCCCTAAAATGTTCAAAGATCAATAGCCAGCACAGCTATCAAGTACCATTTGGGGCTTGAAAGAGGCAAGCAAAAGACCCTTTAGACCAATGACTGAGGAGAACACAGAGAAGAAGAACAAATGGGTAGCTTTAGCTGTAAGTCCTCCAATATCCTATAGTCCTATAGACTGATTAATCGCAGTGCAGCATTAGGTGTTCATCCATCTATAATAATTAAGGTCTTTACTGCATTTCTGAATCCACTACTAGTCAGTGTTTCTGGGACTCTTCAAGAGACGGCTGACATGTGTAATGACTCTACCATTATATTGATTGGTCCGAGCAAGACAGGTCAATTCAGAGAGGAAGTGAGAAACAGAATCAATGTTTACATCTATGTAGCACTGCTGTACAGCAGGCCATTTCTACATAATAAATTAGTTACACCAACTGGGTGTCTGTAAGCCAAAATGAGTTATCTCAGGTTTGTATGCTTTAAGCTGTACCCTGCTCTGTTGCATCCATAGGCCAATCAAGGATGAATTAATTTGTTTGCAATGTCTAACTTCGTTTTCTGAACTTAATGAATTGGTGCTGCTCATTCAACATAGATTACAAGTCAAAAGAAAGGGGCGAAGGAAATCAATTTGGAGGAAGCTTTGCTATTCTCCCTAGAGTTTTAATTGCTCTGTCAGAAGTTTTGGTGGACCAATTTACTCAAGAAGAGCCTATGCAAACAAGAGTAGGAATTGTGAATGGTTCTTTGTTTGACAGTGAAAAAGAGTGCAGACGTATGGCTGGGTTGTATCTCTACTTTGACTAAGCCGAGCCTTTGATTCAGTCCTGTGTTAAACAGCCTCCTAGGAATTGTGTATGAATAAGTCATCTTCTGAGAAGATGGCAAGAGAGCTTTTTGGTCTCTTATGTTGGATCTTCTATGAATCTTACTGAAAATCATCTGTTCCTTTTGTCAATCATTATAATGACAGACGACAGCACGATTGTTAATTGCTCAGCATGGTTGGATAGCATTGCATGTGGCATGTTCATTTCTCAGGACGGTGCCACCAAAAATAATATTCTTAAGAAAGTTAAGAAAACTTCTGAAGTGATTCAAACTGTTGATGGTTCACCATTAAATTCAGGACCTATACAAGAGGCCTCTTCTTTTTTTCATGTTTCCTTTTGGGCTCATTTGGAGGTGTTGACTTTTGATATCATTGCCTCTCCCAGCTATGCAGTAATCTTTGTGATTTCATGGCTAAAGCGGATAAAGGATATCTGCACGTTAATGGTCTGCTGAACATCACAGCTTTGTCATGTTTACTGTTATTCTTCTGGAAGCAATTTGTCACAGCTCGATAAGGTAAAAGATTCTGCATCCAATTTAGCAGTGGCTAGTCTTTGTTCAATACCACTGCAGTATGTCCCTCTTTCTTCAGTATTTGCTAAACCTAAGTCAGTTCACTTCCTCCTCACAATCAATCAATCAATCAATCACTCAATCAATCAGGGGGTTTGTAAGTGTGCTACGCACACGCGAGGGTCTCAAGGTGTTGAGGGGAGGGGGTCTGCTGGTCTGTTAGCCGAAGGTATTGAGAGTGTTGCTGAAGGAGTTCAGGGAGGGGGCGCGTCTGCCGTTGAGGTATTTGGGTCCAGTGTTGTGTTGGCATTTGTAGGCATGGATGAGGATTTTGAAGGTGACTCTTTTCTCCAAAGGTAGCCAGTGGAGCCTTCGTCGGTGTTGGCTGATGTGATCGTGTCCGGGGATGTCCAGGACGAGTCTGGCAGCGGTGTTCTGTATTGTCTGGAGTCTGTGGCGTAGGGACTTGTTTATGCCGGTGTAGAGTGCATTCCCATAGTCCAGTCTGCTGGTGATGAGTGCGTGGGTGACTGTCTTCCTTGCCTCTGCGGGGATCCATTTGAAGGTTTTTCTGAGGATGCGGAGGATGCTGAAGCAGCTGGAGGTGACAGCGTTGACCTGTCAGGCCATAGTGAGGGATGATTCCAGTACGATGCCGAGGGTTTTGGTGTGGTCCAAGGGGGTTGTGGACTTCTGAGGGCGGTCGACCACCAGGTGTCGTCCTATGCTGAAGGGGTGGTTCCAAGGATGAGGACTTCTGTCTTCTCGGCGTTGAGCTTCAGGCAGCTGTTGGTCATCCAGACTGTGACGTCCCGCATTCCTTTCTGGAAGTTGAGTTTGGCAGTGGTGGGGTCTTTGGTGTGGGAGAGGATGAGCTGGGTGTCGTCGGCGTAGGATACTATGTTGAAGCCGTGTTGTCGGACGATGGCGGCGAGGGGGGCCCCCTGAGGGACTCCGCAGGTGATTCCCGTGGGCTCGGAGAGGAAGGGTGGCAGTCTGGTTCTTTGGCTTCTTCCGGTGAGGAATGATTGGATTCAGTCTAGGGCTGCTCCTTGAATGCCGGCGTCGTGTAATCTGGCGACGAGTGTGCGGTGGGAGACGGAGTCGAAGGCTGCTGATAGGTCCAGTAGGATAAGGGCTGCAGAGTGGCCTTGGTCCAGGAGAGTGCGGATGTCGTCTGTGGCGGTGAGTAGGGCGGTCTTGGTGCTGTGGTTGCTTCGGAATCCAGATTGGGACGGGTCGAGGATGGCGTTGTCTTCAATGAATCGTGTCAGTTCACAGGGAGAATGATTGTGCCATACCAACCAAACCTGGTTCCATTGTTGCCTTTTAAGGTGTTTATTCTTTGATTGAGACAGAGAAGAAGATCCTAAAGGCTTATGTACAGGAGAAATTACACAATGGGTTAA
Organism: Triturus cristatus; assembly: GCF_964204655.1. Lineage (NCBI taxonomy): Eukaryota > Metazoa > Chordata > Amphibia > Caudata > Salamandridae > Triturus > Triturus cristatus. The sequence continues at coordinate 749,139,334 of NC_140592.1, forward strand.
TTTTTCCATAGTAATCTCCTGCTAGATCGTCTTCATTTTGTGTTCCTTTTTTTTCTATTTGTTTTTATTGGCATTTGTAACACAAAAGAATTAACAATTACATTCAGCAAGACAATCAGCACGCAGTATTCGGCCTACAGGCCATAGGTGTCATGACCTTCAATGTCATATACATTATCTACCGGATAAGATCAACAGCAGTACATTACAGTTTGACGACAGTGGTTGACAAACATTGCCCCATGTCCAGACTATGCTTTAGTAATCTGCAGTGGGATCTTGGACTCTAATGTCAGGAAAGGTATAAATACTTTGTAAGCACGTTAAAGTTAATCACAGTGATCACAGTGTTAAGCCAGTCTACAAATGGCTCCCAGAAACCCCGGGAGCGGGATCGCGCTGGCAGCTGTTCCCAATCTGTCTCCAGTTGCATCTTACAGTGTGTAACGCTAATGATCCAATTTTTTGTGGTCGGCGGCTGAGTCGCTCTCCATTGAATGGCGACTTGGCGTTTAGCCATAATTAACAGCATAGCCGTCAGCTTCCTACGACTGGGTGGAATATCGGTGTTGTCTCCCAGCAACGCCACCAGCGGCGTGCAGGGCAGCTTATGTCTAGTAATGACCTGTATGTGTTGCAAAGTGTGTAACCAGAAATTAGCTACCGGCCGGCAATGCCATGCCACGTGCAGGAAGTTGGCCTGTATGTCCCCACATCGCCAACAGCAATCATCAGGGTGCAGGCCCAGTCGGTGTAATTGCATCGGAGTCCGATATAGGCAGTGTACATATTTGAAGTGGATTCATCTTAGCCGGTAATTAGAGGACAACAGTCTTAACTGTCCGCAGACCAACTGCCATTGGCCGTCCGAGATGTTTGTCCCCATCTCTGCCTCTCACCCTGCTTTAGCCTCAGGGATGATTAGTGGAGATTCTCTCTGCATAGTGTTATATATGCGGTTGATCAGCTTGTGGCCGTGTTCAATCGCAAGTACGTTTTCTAGTGCAGCCAATGTTGAGGGGGGATGTGGAAACATGTTGAACCTATTTCTGCAGGAGGAGCGTAACTGGTAATACAGGAGCATGTCCGCTGCTGTGGGGGACGTCTGTCCGCACATCTGTTGCACAGTTAAGAAAGTGTCTGCGGGAAATAGGTCCTTGCCCTTGCATATCTTAAGCTGTGTCGCTCTCTCTCGTGCCCTGCAATCTCCCAGTGGGGGTATCTGTGGATGATTCGCTAATTGCATCGAGGGGGCGTATAACGTGTCTAGCTTTGCTCTCTTACGCAGTCCGGTCCAAGCCCATCGTAGCGCCTCCACTGTATTAACTTCATCTCGTGGTCTCTTATACGCTTGAAAAATGGCGGTGGCAAGTGGCATTGGCGCTGCTCTGTCAATTTCTATGGCCACATGTGGCTGAAAGGGTGTAGGGTGTACCCAATAGTGTAGGAAGTGCGCCTGTGCACAGTAAGTGTATAGTACAAAATCCGGTGCAGCCAGTCCCCCTTGGAATTGGGGTAGGGTAAGTATCTCCCATTCTATCCTGGACTGTTTCCCTGCCCATACCAGTTCGACCATGAGGGAGCGCAGTGTTTTGAAAAAGTGTGTCGTTAGGGGAATGGGGATGTTAACAAAAAGGTACAATAGCTTGGGCAGGATGATCATTTTGGCCAATGCAATGCGTCCCACCAGTGAGAGGGGCAGCGTCTTCCACCGGTGTATCCTCTCTGTGATCCAGTCAACTGCCCTGCCGTAGTTTTCGGACCACAATTCGTTAAGATCACTGCTCAGCCAAATCCCCAGATACCGTGTTGGTCCTGTCGCCCAGGTGATGGGGTACTCCATGTCGAAGGGTCGAGTACTGGAGGTCAAGGGGAAGATGACAGATTTGCTCCAGTTTATTCGCACCCCGGAGAGCTCCCTGTATCGGATCAATTCCCGTATCATGGGTGCCAGATTTTCTATAGGGTCGGTCATGTATAGTGTGCTGCCGTCTGCGTATAGTGAGATAGATAGACCTTGTGATGTGAACCCTATGCTGCGGTGTGTATGGTGTTGTCTGATATGTGCTGTCAGTGGCTCGGTTGCAATGGCAAAAAGTAAGGGCGAAAGGGGGCACCCCTGTCTTGTCCCCATGGTTATATAGAAGGGCTCAGAGACCAGTCTATTCACCCGCAAGCGTGCCGTGGGCATCGTGTATAATAATTGAATTTGTTGGCTGAAGATGGGGCTGAGACCTAGTCGGTGTAACAACAGGAAAAGGAAGCCCCACTCCAAAGAATCGAATGCCTTAGTGGCATCGAGTAAGGCTGCGATTGCCGGGACGTGTGGTGCCAGATAGTGTATTAAAGAAAATATTGTCCGGAGATTGTGGGACTTAGACCGTCCCGGTATAAATCCGGACTGGTCTGGTAATATTATTCGGGTAAGCAGAGGTTGCATTCGGGTAGCTAAACGTTTTGCGAACATTTTTGCGTCTATATTTATTAGTGAAATTGGGTGATAGGAATCGCAGTGGGTGGGGTCTTTGTCCGGTTTTAAAACCGTTATGATAATGGCTTCTCTCATTGAGGGGGGTAGATGACCCACCTGTGAGAAAGTGTCATCTTTCTTGCATGGTATGCCCCCACTTTTTGCTGAATTGCTGAATGTACTTTGACTGAGTGTGCACTGGACTCCTGCCAATCAGGTGCCCAGGGCCTATGTTCCTTCCCTAAAAACCTAAAACCCAAATTGGCAAACCCTGGCCACATGTCAGCCCCTGGTAAATGGTACCCTAGGTGCCCAGGACCTTGTGACCAGGGAAGGCCTCTAAGGGCTGCAGCACTCATTGTGCCACCCTTAGAGGCCCTGTACCCTAACACACACACACTGCCCTTGCAGGCTGAGTGTCTGGGTACAAGACAAAACAAAGAGTCGACATGGCACACATCCCTGTGTGCCATGCCCACCACCTACACTGCCCTGGCATACATCAGCCACCCCTCTAGCTGGGTGCCCTATGCCAGTGGTATGGGCACAGGAGCAGGAGCCCTGTGCCCCTACAGTACCCAGGTCCATTCCTGTGCAGTGCGGTGCTGCCATTTAAGAGTACATGGTGCTGAGAGCTCGTCAAACACAAACTCCACAGCACCATAATGGCAACACTGAAAATTGAGAAGTTTGGTATCAAACTTCTCAGGACATTAAACCCGCACTGATTTCAGTGTGGGATTTAATGTACCAAGCACCCCATAGGGCATCTTAGAGATGCCCCTGAAACCTAACCTACAATCCACGTCTGGTCTGAGAGGCTGCCTAGGCTACCACACAGCAGACATGTTGCTGGACCCCTCGGTAGGAGAGCCCCTGCTCTCCTGGGCCTGCAACAATGCACATCCTGGGCGAGGTGCTAGATCTCCTCCCCCAGGATGGGCAGGGGGAAGCTTCAAAGGCATGCCGCCTCTGTGAGCTTCCCCAGGCCACTGCAACCCCCCACTCAGGCGGTAAGCTTGGGTGGAAACCCCAAATAAGGACAGGGGATGTGCCAGCCTGCCAACCCCACCCCTCAGGTGGGGGAGGCGAGGTGAAGCACATCTCCGGGCGCTCGCCATCTTGAAGATGGGAGGCCCAACCCAATCAGGACTAGGCTACTGCCCCCCTCCCACAGGAGAGTGGCAGAATAGGGGGTGTACCCACCCCAGGACAGGGACCCCTTGGTCCCTGCCCTTTACCTACCTGTAACGCCCCTAAATCTAGTATTTAGGGGCACCCTGAACCTTCCTTCCCCAGATTCCAGATTCCGAAATACAAAGAAGAGCAAGAAGAAAGAAGACCTGCCCTGCAGCTGCTAAGAAGAGGAAGACAGCAACTGCTTTGGCCCCAGCCCTACCGGCCTGTCAACCCTCGAACCTGCTCCTGCTCCAACCCGGCATCTCTTGTGGCCAGCAACCTCACAAACCCCGGAGGACCTGGCTACCTTTTGGCTCTAAGCACCTGGGACTCCCATGAGTAGAGGCTTTACTCAAAATCTGCTTCTAAATCCCTGGCATTAGCCCGGAACCGCGAACCCTTCACACACTGCACCCACCAAGCCTGGCCTGTGCCGGAGTGAACAAAGACCACGAGGACGACCCCACGGCGACTGTGACCCCGAGTCCGGCACCCAAGGACTTCCCTCGACGCTCCTGACGACGCCTACAGCCGCAGAACCAGGTGCCCCTCCAACCGCGATCAACAGAGGGTAAGATTTCCTGACACCAAAAGGCACCCCTGCACCCAGCGCCCCACGGCCCCCTGTGCCCAACTCCGGGGTACCTACCTATCCTCCAACTACCCAACTTACCTCTCGAAGTGGTGGTGGCACCTGAAGAATCTTCGTCCCCGAGCTTGCAGTCTTTTTCTAAACTGGAGCTTTCTCATTGAAATCAATTGAGCGCCCGAAGGCTCAAAAGCACCCTGCACCCAGCCGCCCGAGTGGCCCTGGCAGTGTAACCTCTACACCTATCTACTTCCCCATTTGCCCTGAGCAAGTGACCAGGAGCCCAGCTCCTACAGCCGCGTGGCCTGCTAGTCAGCAGCCACCAACCAAGGCCCCCCTGCCTCCCATAGGATAACATTGGGCCTAACTCTCTCTGCACCCGGCTGCCCCTGTGCCGCTGAGGGTATAACAACTGTACCTACCTGACCCTGGGAGACCCCTGAGTCTATGCCCAGAACCTTAACTCTGACAGTCGAGTACTTACCTTAAAGCCGATAATTCAATTTTCTCCATAGGGTAACATTGACTGGTTTTCCTTGAAATTTCTTCTAAGTGTGGACTTTTCAAAACTTAAAATATTCACAAAAATCAGCCGAGTAACGAAAACGAAAATACTCACCTGCTATTAGGTGAGCTCCCAGTGCTGGATCTTGGTACCCAGCACTGACTCTGAAAAATATTCACAACCGTACTTATCAGTAACCCAATTTTCTTCTGGCTCTGACGGGGGCGCGGTGCACCCGCGGCTGCAGAGGAGAAGAACCTGGCCAGAGTGTTGGCGATTGGAGCCCCGCCGGAACAGGGATATTTGAGGCCATCCGGGCGCTGATTCAATCGAGGCCCCGGCTTGCGGCCTACGCCGCAATCTGCGCCAGTGCCGATGTGAGGAGGCGGAGGCAGAGACACATAGCCCGCCGGACGAAGCGGGGCGCCCCGGGGTGGGGTGTCGGCCACCCCCCCCTTGGGCAGCATGGCAGCGGATTAGGCCCAGAAGAGTTTTTTTGAGGCCAGGAGCAGATACTTGGGCTCACACGGACAGGTGAGGACAGTGACGAACGGGCCGGCCGGCCTTTTACCCTGCCAGCATTATCCTCAGCAGAGATCTCCACAGGGGTGCAGTGAGGGCAGTGGCTGGATACAATGGGCGCCTGAGACAGGAGGTGACTGGCCCTTTAGGGGCAGTCGGCGGACACGGTGGATTGCTGTGGTCTCCAGTGGACCCAGGGTGCTGCCTGGACGCTGGTGGGGGTGGCTTTCGGTCCTCTCCCCTGATTGAGTCACGGACGGGCTGAGGCTGCTGAGGCAGCAGTTTGAGTCCCAAGGGAGTTCGGGCCCCGGAGTCATCGAGACACGCTACTGAGAGCTGTTGTCCCGCGGTAGACGCACAATGGATGCCCACTGATGCGGTGCAGCGGAGCCTCCGGAGGCGAATTTGTGCAAGCAACCACAACGTGCTGGCGATAGGCACGCGGAGTCCATAGTTCAGCCTGAACGCTCCATGATTTGGGGCCGCGGTGACTTAAGGGTGAATCAGGAAACGAAACTTGCGGACCCAATCCACGCACGAACGCCTTTTACCTGTCGCTCCGGAGCTGCCCTGTTTTTCCAACAAGGAGGCATTCACCGCCATGGCGACGGGAGGTAAGGGATCGCGGGCGAATGCTCAAAAGCAGCTGGCCAAATTCGCGTGGTCCAAGGCGGAGGAGGCAAGTGGTCCGTCGCAGCAGGAGAAAGATGGTGGGGCAGCCGCCTCCACACAGGGACCGGAGCCCACCCTTCATGACGTCATGGCAGCCATTAACGGTATGCGCGCTTCCGTGGACTCAGTCACAGTGGAGGTCTCTCTAATTAGGGCGGACCTCCGGAAGATGGACGAGAAAGTCCAAGAGCTCAAGACAGTCACTGGCGCCCTGCAGTCAGACACGTCGGAACTCCAAAAACGGATGCTCGACATGCAGAAGAAGCAGGAGAGGATGGCACAACAGCTCGACGACTACGAGGAGAGGGCTCGCCGCAACAACATCCGCATCTTAGGTGTTCCCGAAAAAACAGAGGGGCCGGCAGCAGACCTATATGTGGAAGACCTCATTGCGAAACACCTGCGGCCTAAGACTTTGTCCAGTTACTTTTCCATCGAGAGAGCCCACATAGTGCCGGGAGGTAGACCGAGGCCGGGGGCGCCCCCGAGACCGCTCATTGCCCGAGTGTTCAACTATCGGGATAGGGACATTATCCTGCAGACCGCAAGATCCAATCCCCCGCTGAAGATAGATAACTTCGAGGTGGCGTTCTTTCCTGACTTCACGGCCAAGGTCCAGGCCCAACGTCGCAGCTTTCAGGCGGTAAAAAGAGAACTGCGTGACCGGGAGGTGTAGTATGCAATGATTTTTCCAGCACGGCTGAGGGTGGAGTCGGATGGCAAATCGAGGTTCTTTGACTCGCCGGAGGTCGCCTGGGACTGGATGGAGGGCTGGAGTACGGTGGGGGGCCAAGGCGGAGGACGTCCTGGTGGGCCTGGCCGGCACGGTGGGGTCCGTGTAGAGGGTGCCAAGAATGGCCCAACGGAGAGCAGGCGGCCGAAAGAGCAGGAATGATGACCCCTGGCCTCGATGATGGGGAGCCGGTGTCCGGCTAAACAGCACAAGTAGATGGGGGTTCAGGGAGGGAGTTGCCAAACCCAGTAAAAACGAGACTTACCAGTGAGTACCTAAAAATGCTATTGGGCCGATGGGTTTCAAGTACTGTGAACTGACTGGGACCATGCAAACCGAACTGTGGATGGCAAAAGTATTAGTTAATTGTGATATGAATAGGCGGGGAAGGGAACTGATCACCCCGTGCATACCTAGCATTGTGGGGAGGGAGAGAGGCACTCTGCCATGTTTGGGGGTGGGTAGTTATAAATCCACGGACAGGGGGGCAGGGAGGGGGGAGGATGTTGTGGGGTGGGGAGAAGTGGGGTGTTTGAAGTTACATAGTTCTCCGGGCGAGGGAGGGGGGAGGATACCAGTAGGTCTGGACATTGGGGAAGTTTTTTATTTGTTGGTTTTATTAGTAAACACCGCTATACTAAGATTTAGAAGTGTAAAGTATCCATGCTGCACTCGGGGCGACAACTGCTTGATAGGCGGTTTCAGGCTTTGTCCCTGTCTGTGTTAATCCGTAGGTTGGGAAACTGTGTGATACAAAGATATGGGGGGGATAGGGACCGAACGCTTTCCATAATGACCTGGAACGTAAATGGGGTCGGCGACAAGATTAAGAGAGGGATTGTGCAACAGTACCTAAAACGACACTCTCCGGATGTAGTCCTGCTGCAAGAAACGCATCTGGTAGGCCACAAGTCTAAGGCCCTCACTAGGTGGGGATGTAAACTTCTAGTACACTCGGATTACACCACGGGTTCAAGGGGGACAGCTACATTGGTTAAAAAAAATACACCTCTTATTGTCCACAAGACATGGGTGGATGCGGGAGGTCGGTTCGCAGGGGCAGAGGCCCAATGGGACGGGAGACACATCAATATCCTCTCAGTGTATTTACCGCCCTCGCTGGGCAAGGCAGCGCTAGAGGACCTGGGAGGTAAGCTGATAGGACTCCGAGAGGGCACACTAATCATGGGGGGAGATTATAACATTACCCTAGACGATACAGTTGACCGCCAACCACCGAAGTCTAAAGAGAAAGCTAACACCCTAATGGCTGACTTCGCGATGACAATGGGGCTGACAGATGTGGGTCGCGCGCTTCACCCATGTAGCAAACTATTTACATACTTCTCCAATGTCCATAGTAGCTTATCACGTATAGACTATTTTCTCACCCGTCTGTCTTCCGTAGGTGATTTCGCCCAGTATAAAGTTTTACCTAGAGGCATATCAGACCACTCTCCAGTCTGGCTGGAATACACACACTGGGAACGACAACCACACACTACCATATTTCTTAACCCAAGGCTTCTACACATACCGGATATAAGGGATGAACTCCGTAGACAAACCGACAACTACTTTACGGAAAACGTGGGTTCAGTAGACTCCGCACAAACACTCTGGGAAGCCTACAAGGTAGTACTCAAGGGGCAAGCTTTGTCCCTGAAGACTGGATATATCGCCAAAAAGCGTGAAATACTGGTTCAGGCGGAGACAGACCTCCTGGCACTGGAGCGGGACCACTTGCGAAATCCCTCCCCAGATGCGAGCCATCGCCTTTTAATGAAGCAAGAGGAATATAAGATGAAGACTAGGGAACAGATGGTGACTAAACACCGTGCCACCCAGCACAGACTCTATGAACTTGGTGAAAGGGCTGGAAAAACATTGGCTTGGTTGGAAAGAAGAGAGCAGGGAGCTAGGTGGGTGCATAAACTGACGACATCGGGAGGTGCAGCGGTACTGCATCCACGAGAAATAGCGGAGCAATTCGCAGATCACTTTGAAAAGGTGTACACCCCCTCTACGCATTACACGGCTGAGGACTCGCACCTGCTCCTTCGGGACAGTGATGTGCCAAGTCTCTCGGATGGGGAGAGGGAGACCTTAGAGGCAGACCTCTCGAACGAGGAAATACGTAAAGCCCTGGGACAGATCAAATCGGGAAAGGCTATGGGGCCAAACGGTATTCCGGTAGAGTTTCTGAAGGCAACTGCCTCCCTGACTGTACCGCACCTGAAAGCCATGTATGAAGAGAGCCTGGAAGTAGGTAGTTTACCAGAGAATCAGCGACTAGCCACCATAGTGGTCATCCACAAGCAAGGTAAACCGGCAGACCAATGTGGCTCTTACAGACCAATCTCGCTGATTAACGTGGAGACAAAGGTGCTAGCCAAAGTCTTGGTGAATAGACTGGTGCCAGTTATCACATCGCTGGTCCATCCAGATCAATCTGGCTTTATGCCAGGAAGAAATACAGCCCTCAATATTCGGCGCCTACACAATGTGCTGGCTCGTCGGAAATACATCGAGGAGGATGTGGCAGTGCTATCCCTTGATGCCTCAATGGCATTTGACTCTATCGAATGGCCGTATATGTTTGCGATGCTTAAAAAGGTGGGACTGGGCCCTAAATTCGTAGCCTGGGTTCGGCTCCTCTATACCGGAGTGCTGGGACAGGTGAGGGTCAACAACTATGCCTCCTGGAAGTTTGAGCTACGACGGGGTACTAGGCAGGGATGCCCGCTGTCTCCGTTGATATTCTCTCTTATCTTGGAGCCTCTTGCGGCCTGGGTGCGAAGGGACGTGATGGTGCGAGGGCTGCGGTGCGCGGAAGAAATGGAAGACCGCATATCCTTATATGCAGATGATATACTGCTATATCTAGCATCCCCGCACAAATCGATCATAGCGGTGTTGGACATATTCATGTTTTTCGGTAAATACTCAGGATATGCTATTAACTGGCACAAATCTACACTATATATGTTGAAGGGTCCAGCCCTCAGACTTCCGTCAAACTGCAAAATAGCAGTGGCGACGGAGGGGTTTCGCTATCTGGGAATCTTTGTTACTTCAGACCAAGACTGTTTCTATAGTTCCAACCTGGCTCCCCCTCTGGCCAGACTGAGAGCCGATGTGAAGCACTGGAGGTCGCTGCCTCTGGCTCTGTTGGGGAGCGCTGCGCTCTTCAAGATGCTAGCCCTTCCTTGTTTCCTTTATATACTGCATAACTGCCCGCACAAAGTCCCAGATTTGTATTTCAGAGCAGTTGAGGGTGAGATTTGAACGCTGCTGTGGGATGGAAAGTCCTCCAGGATAGCACTGAGAAAACTGACGAAAGGGTGGTACGATGGAGGCATTGCACTCCCTGACCTACAGCACTACTATTGGGCTGCGCAACTGGTAGCGGTCAACCACTGGATGTACCACCCCTCTGATGACCCGGCATACGCGCTTGACCGATATCAAACAGACCGGTCCGGATATCTTGGTGCTCTGTAAACTGCTGATAGGAAAGGGAGAGGGAGGCTCTCCTGTCCTACTCAACACACACTAGAGATCTGGCACCTAGTCAATTCCAAGCTGGGGTGGGCTGGAGTCCTCTCGCGGGCCACACCGCTGTGGTTCTCCCAGAGGCTTGTCATGTTGTGCCATCAGCCCAGATTCGACAAATGGGATCTTATTGGGATTTCGACAGTAAAAGACCTGGTACAGAAGGGAGCACTACTTACTTTTGAGGACCTCAGTAGGCGCTACCATATGGCGCAAGGGGAAGTATATAGATATTTACAGATAAGGCATGCGCTTACGACGGCGTTCCCGTCCCTCAAAGATATACCAGAAGCGTCGCCACTAGAGGACCGTCTATTAGATGGTCCTCTCACTTCAAAGGCGATATCCCTAACTTACAAAAAGTTAAGCAATAACTTGCCCGACGCATTTTTAAAGCTTAGAGAGCGGTGGCAGGACGACTTAGGCCCTATAGATGACGAAGACTGGCAAACGGCTCTCATGTCCCCTCGGGAAGCGGCCATCACACAAAGATTCAGGCTGATTCAGCTTCGCATACTGCACCGATCATACATCACAGAGAAAGTTCTGGCACAAATAGGAGCCAGACCTGACGACTCATGTCTGAAGGGGTGTGGACAACAGGCCACATTTTATCACACGTTGTGGAGTTGCCCAGAGGTACGTGCACTTTGGGAAGGGGCCTCAGAGCATATGCAGACTTCCCTGGGGAAAGACATAGCATTGACACCAAAACTGGGACTTTTGAACATATGGGAGGTAACTGACCTCACGGAAACTGAACAGCACTTCACAACACTGGGATATATGTTGGTAAAGAGAGAATTGGCCAGAGGATGGGGGAGAGTAAACCCACCACGCGTCACCCTGTGGGCTATTGAAATGGATAGATGCATGTTAGTAGAGACCGCAGTTTTTAAAGCTCGGGGATGCCCCAAGAAGTGGGATAAAAAATGGTCCCACTGGAATGCATACCGAGGGAATCCCTGTATATCACCTACTGTCGAAATGGAGATGACTAGACAGGTGGGATGTGAAGGGGGGTATAATATGCATTAAGAACTAATGGCTGTTCCCTACTATGTTTACACATCTGGTGATATGTCGTCCTTTCATGTATGCATGGCTGTAATAGAAAAACCAATACAAATAAATTAAAAAAAAATAATAATAAATTGTATAAATTGTGAAAACGTAATTACTTACCTGTTTTGGATAAAGGTCCCAGTACTGAGTCTATGCACCCAGTACTGGATTACAAAAGTAACGAGAACATACTATACCTGCAACTTGAATTTTATTCCATAGGAAATCATTGACTGTTTTCTATGAAATTATTTCTAAGTGTCAACTTTTAAAATAGCAAAATATTGTCTAAAAATCATAACAGTAACTAAGTCGACTTTCATCACTTGATTCTAAGTACTGACCCAGGACTGAATCTAGGATCCAGTCCTGGAATCCCAAAAGTAATCCTAAAAGTAATCTGTTGCAAATAACTTGAAACTTCCATTGAACTCAATGCATGATTGTGTTTAAAATTGTGTTGCCTATTGCAACCACTTGTAACTTTCTACAAAAGTCAATTGCATATTGCAAAAGTATTTATATAAAGCATCTTATTCTGAGAAAGTATATTTTAATACCTATTGTTGGTTCTAAAATAAAACAAGCATATATTTTTTTATATATAAACTATTGGCCTAGAGTTCAGTTATTGAGTGTGTGAGACCATTTGCTGACTGAGTGTGTGCAACAAATGCTTTACACTGTCCTCTGATACTGCCTTACTGCTCGACCAAGCTACCACTTTAGAGAGTAAGGTTATATCTAATTTCAGCCTCTGCCAAACCTCTGGGGACTGTGGACTCTGTACACCCTGTACCTATTTGGGAACGGTATAGACAGAGCCACTTTCTCACACCACCTCCATGGCTTCATGCTACACCGCCAGAAGGCGTTCTCTTTATAGAATTTGGCTGTCAGGCCATCAGGGACAGGGGCTTTGGCTGCTGGGATTCCGCTTATGGTCTGTTTGATATCCTCTATCGTAAAAGGCACCTCCATCTACTCACGATGGGCTCTTTCAAACCACACTAGTGCTTTGGAATCAAAATATTCACTCATTAAGTCCTCTGTCAGGCCTGTATCGGACTTATATAGTTGTGTGTAGAAACTGCGCATCGTGGAGAGGATGGCTGGTGGAGAGCGGACTATTTCCCCTTCCGTGGTGGTCAATTCTGTGATAAAGGGGGAGCCTCTGGGTCTACATAGGAGATTGGCCAGTGTTTTGCCCGGCCTGTCCCCTTCTCCATATCTACGTGCTGTGGCCTGTTTGTGTAGGAATTTGACTTCCCACTCAGCTTCCTTCTGATGGGACGTGAGCGTGTTGCGTATCTTAGCCAATATAGAGGGTGTTGGTGTTGTGCAGTATAGTACTTCTAGTGCGTGCAGTTCCTTTTCGATTCGTTTCAGACTATTCCTTATATCACGGAGCACCCCAGATTGCCCTGCTATACAATGTCTCCGAATCACTACTTTAAACGCCTCCCATAAATTGCCCTCAGTCGTCACCGAGCCAGGATTGTGTTCTAAGTAATCTTGGATATGCATTTGAATGCTTTCGTGAAATGCTGAATCTAATAAAGCATTGGGGGGAGGCGCCATGAGAATGGCTGTCGATAAGGCTGTGGTATCAGTAGTGCTAGGGCCACTGGGGCGTGATCCGACAACGTTCTCGCATGGTGGTTGACTTCCTGCTCCCAGATCTGTAAGTCTCTAGTCAATAGCCAAAAATCTATTCTGGACCAGACTTGGCAGTGGTGTGTGATGCAGGTACCCTTCCGCATCGTGGGGTGGAGTGCCCGCCAAGGGTCGGACAGATCATAGTCTTGTATAATACTATGTAGTGTTGCTGTCGCGTGTTGGTGATGGGCACGCGCCGTTCCTTCCCTGTCCATGTGAGGGGAGAGCGTGTTGTTGAAATCCCCGCCCCAGAGTATTGCGGAGTCTCCCATAGACTGGATCTTGTGCCAGAGGTGTTGGAAAAATGTAGGGTCGTCTATATTGGGCCCATAGACATTTGCTATAATCAGCGGACAGTGATATAGTGTTCCTTTCAGGAGAAGAAATCGACCCTCTGGATCTTTAATCGATTGGTGTGTGTGCCAGGGGACCCCTTTTCGAATGAGAGTTGCCACCCCTCTGGAGTAACTTGAGTAGCTTGCACTATGGACCTTGCTCCAGCGAGCGGTGGACAGTCTTGTGCTTGTAATCCCTAGGAGGTGAGTCTCCTGTAGGAGGCAAATATCTACTCGGTGTCTAGACAAGTAAGATTGTACAAGCCTGGATTTGCAGTGGTCGTTTAGACTTTGCACATTCCAAGTGAGGCAATTGAGTTTAGACAGGCGGCTGTATTGACATCTTAGGAGCTAGTTTAGTTATGTCCTTGTCTGTTTTCTCCCCCCGCTTTACCCTTGTCCACGCATATGGTCTTCGTTGCGTTTTATGTGTAAGTCTGCCCGATATTTTAGCTAGATGTGGCTGTCTGTAGGTGAAACCACATAAGTCCATGGCTGTACTGTCTTGCGTCAAACAACAACAAACATCAACACCCCCCTCCGCCCCCCCACTCACACCAACCCTCCAATCAGGTTGTGCATCCCTTACTGAACCACTCCCTTCGTGAGGGAACCTTTGGAACTTAGTGTAACTGGGAATCATCCCACAGGGGGGCGTGGGGTTGCCTGCTATCTGCCCTGTCACTCTTGGACAGGGTGGCAGAGCGTATATGGGCGGCCTGGCGTAAACGGTTATCATCATTGGCCTCCCCGGTACTGTAAAATACATGCCCTCTCGCTCTATACACCATCAGTCATTGTCACTCATCTGATTGCTAGGATCACGTCAGTGAAAAACAGCTGTTTTCCTCCGGTGTGGACTCGCAGTTTGGCCGGGTACATCATTGCATATTTTGTACCAGTCTATTGGAGCAGCTTTTTGGCCGGTATGAATTCCCGTCTCGCTGACTGGACGGCTTGGGTGAAGTCCGGTTATAGCGCAATTCTGTTTCCTTGATATTGAGTGTCCCCTTTATCCCTGGCTGCTCTCAGCACAGTGTCTCTGTCCCTATAGTCAAGTACAAATAACAAATGGAATTAGCACCCATCATTTGGAAAATCTCATTAAAATTGATTAGAACGGAAGATGGCCGCAATCTAGCGCGGCTCCGGAGCCCGGCGCCTGATCCCGCACCGATCCTGCAATAATCCTGGCCAAATAGCGGCACAAAAGCAAGCGGCATATCCCCTGCACACCCGGGACTTCATGCGGGCGAGGGGGGCCCCCGACGAGGTGCGACTGACCCTGGGGCTGCCTCGCAGCGAACGCGAGGCCTAAGAGCAGCGGCGGAGGCGGGGCCTCGAGTGGTGGCTGCACCGATCGGGAGCTGCCGGAGGGGGCGTGGCCAAGGCCCGAGGCGTCGGCAATTGAGCGCCGAGAAAGGAGCCCCCGAAGCGGGGGATCAAGTAGGGCGGACGGCCAGGGAGTGGAGCGTCCCCTGCCGCTCTCCACGCCCGGGGCATCTGGCGGTGGAGTCACCGGCGCGACGGCGCCACTCCCGATGTGAACGAAGTGTGGCCTGGGCATCGGCAACCGGCTTACATGGGGGCCGCCTGAGACGCATGGACCCACCGGCGGAGACATAGGGGCGCCACCCCGGTAGTGCAACCCCCCCGTAGGAGGATCCTCGACATCCCCCGCGCCCTCGTGTGGCCACACAGGGGCGACGTGAGGAGGCTGAGGGAGAGGCGCTGAGGGAGCCGGCGAAGCCTGGGCAGCGACCGACCCGGTAAGGCGCCGGTGCACGGCTGGAGACCTGCGAGGTGTGGGGACTAAAGAGTGGTGACGACTGGCTCCCGGGAGCGGCGAATAGGTGCTGAATCTGTGCCCCCAGGACGGGCGGTGACGTCTGCTGACCCTCCGCTGACTTCTCGGACCATCCCCGGATCACCCCTAGCCGTTACAGGTGGGGTACGGACACAGCCTGCGCCAGACACCATGGGGGGAAAGGGCCATCGCGGGGGAGCACAGGCGAAGCTGGAAAAGTTTGCATTTCTAAAAGACCGGACTGCATCCCCCCCCCCTGACAAGACTAAAGAGATTACCCTGGCGGATGTCATGGCCACGCTAACCCAGATGCAGGCTTCCATCGGCACGATCTCCACTGACGTTACGCTGCTCAGAGCTGACGTCGCGAAAATTAATTCGAGACTGTCCGAGGTCGAGGCGACTACGGCAGCCCTCACCCACGAAGCGGCCGAGAGTAAGAAGCGAATACAATCTCTGGAACTGGTGTAAAAGCAGCTGCTAGTCAAACTGGATGACCAGGAAGGCAGGTCCAGGAGGAACAATGTGCGTGTCGTGGGGGTGCCAGAGAGTGAGCGCGGCCCGGCATTGGATCTCTTCGTGGAAAAACTCATCACGGAACAGTTGCAGCCACGTGGGCTCTCAAAATTTTTCTCGGTAGAGAGGGCACACCGGGTGCCCGGTGGGAGGCCTTGACCGGGGGCCCCCCACGCCCGATCCTGGCCCGTATTTTCAACTTCCGCGACAGAGACGCGATCCTCCAGGCGGCACGTACCGCCCCCCCGCTAAGGGTGGACAACAGTACGGTTACCCTCTATCCGGACTACACCGCGACAGTAATGCGGCAACGAAGAGACTTCCTTGCGGTCAAGGCGGAACTCCGCACTCGAGAACTTAAATATGCGATGCTTTACCCGGCGAAGCTACGGGTGGAGGCTGAGGGGCGCACTTGGTTCCTTGCAACGCCGACAGAGGCCACGGAGTGGCTGGAGGGGTGGCGTTCGGCGAGAGCGAAGGGCCGAGCGGAGCGCGCCCCTCGCAGCCATTCTACCTCCCCCGAGAACTAAGCACTCTGCTAAGTTGGGGTGGCGGGTAGTTTTAAATCCGCTGGGCAGGGAGGCAGGGAGGGGGGTGGGGGGATGGGTGCAGTTTGGTATCGTTGGTTTGTGTTTTGTTTTAGGTTTGGCAACTACTCATTGGCGTATTTGGCAAGCTCGGCCTGTTAGGGCCCAAAGGAAGGGTACACATCAGCGAACACTGTCCTTATTCATACATGACCGAGGAAACATAAAGCGAGGCACTGGGGGCCGCTGCTAGCTCAGGAGAGGGACAGGCACAGCAGCACAGCCCCTCTTTCAGTGTTCTGTCCTGGAACGTGAACGGATTAGGAGACAAGATCAAACGAGGGCTGGTATTACAGTATCTCAAGTGCAGAGGGCCGGCGGTGGCACTCCTGCAAGAGACGCATCTAGTGGGCACAACCACGAAAGCGCTAGATAGATGGGGATTCAAGATGGTGATACATTCTGAGTTCACGACTGGGTCCCGAGGGGTGGGCATATTAGTCAACAAACGCTATCCCCTGATCCTGGTTGACTCTCGTAGGGAGGAGCATGGCCGCTTCGCAGCACTGACCTGCCAATGGGAAGGGAAGTTGTATAATCTTGTGACAGTATACATCCCCCCGACACTTCACCAGGCTACTTTCAGGGCATTGGGTGAGTTCCTGCTGGCGCTACCACAAGGGTAGCTCATCATGGGCGGGGACTTTAATGCAACCATGGACCCGTCACAGGAAAGGTCTTCATTCAGGGACCATGGCAGCGCCACCCCCATTCTGCGAGAATTCACGGAGGCACTCGGCCTCATAAACACCTGGAGAACCTATAGGCCGGGGGAGAGGCAATACACATTTCATTCGGGGGCCCACAACACTCTTTCCCGCATAGATTACATTTTCACATCACCCGCGGGGTTAAAGGGAATGACTGAAGTGTCGCACCTACCTAGGGGTATTTCAGACCACTCTCCGGTGGTCATTACGTTTGTAACCTTCGACCCACGTAAACGCAGGGTATTCCCAGTTCACCCGGGTTATCTCAAAATCCCTAAAATTAGCAAAGCCCTTCAGGCGGCGACCAAACAATACTTCATTGAAAATACAGATTCCGTGAGGAGCCCAACGACACTCTGGGAGGCTTATAAAACAGTCCTTCGCGGACAGGCTATCTCCATGATTGCCGAGCACAAGAGAACCCAACAGCTGGCGGTGCTGGAGCTTGAGCGGGGGGTGAGTGAGGCGGAGGCAGACCATGCAGCACAAGCGGATGACGACTCTGCACATAGAGTCCGCATGGCGCAGCAGGAATATAAGTCCCATCTTTGGGAGGACGCCCGAGCTAAACAGGTGGCAACTTAGCACACGATTTATGAGCTGGGGGACAAAGCAGGTAAACTGCTGGCCTGGCTTGAAAAAGGGGAACGCGCGGCGCGATGGGTGGCGCGGATTAGGCTGGACTCGGGAGAGTATACGTCGGAGCCGCGGCAAATAGCGGGGGCCTTGGCGGCCCACTACAGAACGATATACACGCCTGAGGCCTCCTCTACTGTTGCGGATAACGAGGCATTCCTTTGGGACATCGTAATGCCGCGGCTTACCCCATCTGGGGCTGAGGCCCTGGAGGCGGACCTGACGGCTGAGGAGCTCACATTCGCAATACTGGCCCTTCGCGCCGGGAAGGCGATGGGGCCAAACGGAATTCCGGTTGAATTCTATAAGCAGAACGCCACTCTGGTGGTCCCGCACTTACTGGCCATGTATGAAGACAGCCTATCGTCCGGGATCCTGCCCCAAGATCAGAGAGTGGCTACCATAGTGGCAATCCCGAAACCTAACAAACCCGCGCACGAGTGCGCTTCTTATCGCCCAGTTTCTTTGTTGAACGCAGAGGCGAAGATCCTAGCAAAGGTGCTGGCGACAAGATTACAGCCATACCTCTTGACCCTGATACACCCGGACCAGTCGGGATTTATGCCTCACCGAAATACAGCTCTGAATATACGGCGTCTCCACGGGATTCTCGCGTGCCGCTCCTCGATAGAGGAAGATGCGGCCATCCTGTCATTGGACGCCCGGATGGCGTTCGACCGGGTGGAATGGCCATTCCTCTTTGCCGTTCTTCGCCACATGGGACTCCGTCCCAAGATTTGCGCCTGGATTCAGCTTCTATACACCGAGCCACTGGCACAGGTGGTAGTAAACGGGCATATCTCGGACGCCTTCCCGTTGGGACGAGGGACGCGACAGGGCTGCCCTCTTTCCCCGCTCCTTTTTGCTCTGGCTCTGGAGCCGCTGGCGGCGTGGGTGCTGCAGGACCCGGTGATCCGGGGCCTAAAATGGACGATGGGATGGGAGGATCGCATTTCCCTATATGCGGACGACGTTCTGCTGTACCTGGCCTCGCCGGCGCGCTCAACCGCTTGCCTCCTGGACATCTGTGCGTCGTACGGGAGGAGGTCCGGATATGAGATAAACTGGGAGAAATCTATTGTCTATATGCTCCGAGGATCCCCACCTCGGCTCCCGAGGGGATGTGAGATTCGGGTGGTCGAGGACGGCTTCAAATACCTAGGCATCTATGTAACTGCTGATAACGACAGGTTTGTGGCTGAAAACCTAGCGAAGCCCCTGCATAGGCTTCGCAGCGACGTCAAGCACTGGCGTTCCTTGCCCCTGACACTGCTGGGAAGGGCCTCTCTCTTCAAAATGCTGGCCCTCCCTAGATTCTTATACGTACTCCAAAACACTCCTTTCCCGGTGGCGCCTACGTATTTCGCGGCCGTTAACGCGGAGCTCACCGGCCTATTGTGGGAGGATAAGGCGCCGCGGATAGCACTCCATAAGCTCACCAGTGGGTGGTACGATGGAGGTATAGCCCTCCCGGACATGAGAACCTGGGTGGTACGATGGAGGTATAGCCCTCCCGGACATGAGAACGTATTACTGGGCATCGCAACTTATGGTTGTAAATCAGTGGCTTCATGTGCCTGGAGACGACCCGGCGTATCGAATGGATCGACAACTGCTGGGGGTCGAGGGGGTCATGGGTGCGCTCTACAACCCCAAGAGGGGTCGCATACCGGCAGGGCCCACAGCACATACCCTCCAGATATGGTTTGCGGCACAGCGGACTCTGGGATGGGCAAGAAGGATTACCCAGGCTACGCCTCTATGGGAGACGAAACAACTGGGGGTGCTACGCACCACCAAAGGGTTCCACCAGTGGGATCTAATTGGCATCTCCAGGGTCGGTGACCTCTGGAAGAAGGGAGAGGTGGTCACGTTCACCCAACTGCAAGCAGATTACGACTTGGCTGACACTGAACGTTTCAGGTACTTGCAAGTCCATCACGCACTTCGGGTGGCGATCCCGCCCGGGACCCGGCTCCCGGAGTCGTTGCCACTGGAAGACCGGCTCCTCACAGAACATCTAACGCAAAGAGCGACGTCCCTAACTTACCGGAAAATGATAAACAATCGACCTGTCCCATTTGCGACCCTTAAGAGTAGATGGGAGGCAGAACTGGGGGACTTGGATGAAGCGGATTGGCAGGCGGCGCTTTCCTCCCCTAAGGAGGTGGGCATATCGTCCAAACTACGGCTGGTCCAACTTAAAATTCTACACCGCACGCATTACACCCGTACACTCTTATTTGAACTGAGGAGGGCGGACTCCCCCCAATGTCTCAGGCAGTGTGAGCGGGAGGGAACTCTTTTTCACACTCTCTGGGAATGCCCGGTCATAACGCTGTACTGGAAGGGGGTGTTGCACACACTCTCCCAGGTGACCAAAGTCCCGACGCTCCCGGAGCCGCGGAGGTGTCTCCTCAACATCTGGGAACAGACAGACCTTAAGAGAGTGGCACAACTCTGGGTGACACTGGGGCTCATGCTGGCGAAACGCAATATAACCCAGCGATGGGGATCGGGGCAGCCACCAACCCTTGCTCAGTGGATCCGGGACATGGACTCAGCAATGATTGTTGAAAAAACTGTATATGTGCATAGAGGCTGCCCCAGAAAGTGGACCCAGGTGTGGGGCGGGTGGAATATATATAGAGGAAATATATGTGAACCCCCTCGCGATGCTTCAGACTCTGAACTCAGTGACCAAGAATAGCCAACTATCGTTTGCTCATAGAATGAGGTGGATACGATTGTATGATACTGATGGGGGGTCTATGTATCTTAAATGTACCCGTACAGATCCGTTGCACTACCGGTAGGCTGATTTCCTGCTGAACTTGATACCAATGTATGTTGCTTTTTGTTTGCAAAACTCAATAAAAATATTTTAAAAAAATAAAATAATAATTGATTAGAACATGAAATATCCGTAGCAGATAGTAGAAAAAGCAGATCCAAAGTTTGCTTGTGGTCGAAATAAATGTTCTTTATTAATGTGATATATTCAAATGCTTAAAATCCAAAGATCATAAAAGTGATTCTTTTAGCCAACGCGTTTCGTCTCCATCGAGACTTCTTAAGGGCTCAAAGTTAAATATCTGTAGATTCAATTATATTCCACTTAGCAAGAGAAAAGTTTCAATGACACAAATAAAGTACTACTAGTACAAAGTTAGTACAAAGTACAAAGTAGTACTACTCTTGAGCACGGGCGCTTTAGATCGTTGCTGGCCACCCTGCCTACTTTTGTTATTACTTGATGAAAATTTGAATCAGATAACTATTGTGACACTATATTTATTTGTGTCATTGAAACTTTTCTCTTGCTAAGTGGAATATAATTGAATCTACAGATATTTAACTTTGAGCCCTGAAGAAGTTTCGATAGAGACGAAACGCGTTGGCTAAAAGAATCACTTTTATGATCTTTGGATTTTAAGCATTTGAATATATCATATGAATAAAGAACATTTATTTCGACCATAAGCAAACTTTGGACCTGCTTTTTCTACTATCAGCTACGGATATTTCATGTTCTAATCAATTTTAATGAGATTTTCCAAATGATGGGTGCTAATTCCATTTGTTATTTGGGTTTACCCAATAGGGAGTGGAGAGGGGTGCACTTCCTGGTTTTTCTAGCACCATCGCAATATTATCAGGCCACTATTAGTAATAGGTGCAGTATCTTTGCCTCAACCCTTTGTGTGCTGTGTTAATTCTTATAGTTAAGTAGGCGAGCTATAATCGGTCTCGGGGGGCTCCCGGGGCTGGTCTAGGGCGCAGGGTATGGTGCGCTGGTTCCACCAGGAACATCGGGGTGAGATCGTCCACACAAAGGTCTCGGAGCAAGGTCTTCTACGTGTCTTTCCATATTTTGGATGTAAATCAATTCCGGTATCCCCGTGATACGGATGTTATTCCTTCTGGACCTCGCCTCCAAATCTTCGTTGCGGGCCTTGATCACTTCCAGGACTCTCTCCATACGGAGCATGTTGCCCCGTGACGTTTCCTGACGATCCTCCGAGTTTGAGACTCGCTGTTCCAGTGTGTCTATCCGACTTTCGTACTTATCTTTCTTTTGGGACATGTGGTCCATTCATTCCGCCATGCTGTCTAATTTGGTGTTGATGGCTTTCAGGCTGGCTCGTACCTCACGCATCATTGCTCGGATATCATCGTCTTGATCGGAGTCCATTTGGGTCTCGGGGACTACTGTGAGCGAAGCTGTGAGAGGCTCTTGGAGGCGTGTTGACTGTTTCTCAAAGTTGATTTTAGGTTGCTTGTTGTCGGCCTTCCCCATGTTGATAGTTGGTTCTTCCACCGCCGCAGCTCTTGGCTTTGTGGGGACCACGTTTTGTTCCCGCTATTGTGTCGTGGGAAGGCGGCAATTTTGGATAGGTTATGCTGTACTCGTAGGCTGTGTTGACTCGGCTCTTTCAGCGTACTCCCTGCTTATTTCGTTTCGATTAACTCGGCCTGATTATCAATGGAAGCGCAATTGTGAAGTCTATCCGGGGCTAAACAGGGCTTGTTGGTATTCTACTGTTTCTAGAAAGTCTAGCAAGCATCTCCCTGCACCGTGGCTTCGTCGTTAGTTACCCACAATTGTCATCAGAGACCAGCTATTTGTACTGTGCTTTCTTTCTCTTTGAGTAGCTCTTTGTGCAGTCTTTGTGGTCCATTAATTGCCTTTCGGTGCGACACTCCCCAGCCCGCTGCTGATTACCTATCAACACCTGAGCTATTACTCCGTCTGGGAAATTCACAGTTGTTTGCTTCCCTCTTCTGGTTTCCAACACTCTTTCGCAGTTGGGTGGTGCCCAAAGCAGCGGGCCGTTGTGGGGCCTCTGCAGGTCGTGCTTTCCCTGCTCTCTATATGAGATCCGGGGGAGGTCTCCTTCCCTCCTGTCGCACAAGTCTCTGTCTTACAATGTAGAGACACCAGGCTAGCTCCACGGCCAAATTTCCCCTGCGGGACCTCGGAGTGTGGTGGTCTATCAAATCTTCACAGTGTCGAGAGGCCCATAGGAGCAGGATCTATCTCTGGTGAGCACGGGAGGGGTAGAGCTGGAGTAATTTGGGGCACTGGGTAGGAGTTGGCTTCCGCCCGGTGTCTGGGGTCCGTGGTGGTAATGGCGCTGTTCTCGCTCGCTGCCTATGCGGGGCTACCCACTCCGGCGGCGGTCCCCCGCCATCCCGCCCGCCCCCACCAGCCAGCCACCGCCACTCACACCAGCCCACTCTCGTCCTTCTCGGGCTGTTTTCCAGTTAGCTTACTGCGGTGGGGGGAGGGGGAGAGGCGCCGGCCAGCGAGACTCACAGCGGCTGATGCATATTCTCAGTGTCCTCGGCCTTTGCGCGCACCGAAGCAGGTCTCCAGCGTCAGTGGGCCGCCATGTTGGTGCTCGTCTCTTTCCCAGCTTGCCCCGCCTGGCTCTCTGCCACGTTTCGTGCAGTCTGCACCCAGGCTGCGTTCCTGATGTGGGTGGCCGGGCCGGCGGTGTCTCGGGGGAATTAATTACACTTCGCCGCCTACCCCTCCCGCTGTGGGCCTCCGCTGTGATCTTTAGGCCCGGGGTAGGTCGCGTCGCGTCCTTGCTGGCTCTGCGGTTCTCAGCTGGATTTCGGCGCTCAGAACTCCGCAAACGACTGTATGGGGGTAAGTCTTGTATTTCTTCTAATTTTTGCACTTAGATCGTTCACCAGGTCTCAGATAATGTACGGATTATGTGCTCCGCCGGCAGAGCCACCTTACAGTGCGGCCATCTTGCTGTTCGGCTTGGCCACGTCCCCCTCATTTCTTGTTCCTTAGAAAGATTAAGATCTTCGACCATATATCAACTATAGAGGCTTAAATAAAATTGCAATCAAAGGGAGGTACCATTTGCCTCCTATTAAGGATATTTTGCAGTCAGTCCAGGGAGCAATTGGTTTTACTAAACTTAATTTAAAAGGTGTGTATTTTCTAATGAGAATAAAGGAAAACGAAGAGTAGAGAATGACCTTCACACATCATTGGGACATTTTGGATCTGATGTAGTGTCTTTTGGACATGGTTTGAATCCGTTTGTGTTGCACTATTTCGATAATGCCCTGATGTTTTCTAAGATTACTGAGAAGCATGAAAAACATGTACCCGATTATTCTCAAGACTTCAGTAGCACCATCTAACTTGTGTATTTGTAAAGTGCACATTCACCCTGAACGGTATCTTTGCACTGAATAACAGATGTTTATCGTTACCCAACTCAGTGGTGCTCATTTTATCAATCTCAGAAGGATGAAAGGCTGAGTGGACTTGCCAGGATTTGAACCTGTGCCTACTAGGTCAAACACAGGTCCATACTGTGGGCGCATTGGTCCACTAAGCCACTAGACTCTGCCTAACCATCTGTTATGTAAACCTGAACAGTATACATTTGAGAAAGAAGTTGAGTACTTGGCATCAGGTTGAATGCGTCAGGTCTTTCCATGGATCCTAAGAAAGTCCCAACTATTTTGGAGTGACCTTCACCTACTACTGTCAAGGAGAACCAGAGTTTCCTTAGCTTTACAAATTTTTATCATGAATTTATCAAGAATTGTACTGAATTGACCAGTGGCATTATTCATCTTTCAAAAAAGGAGAATATGAGGTAAGGTTTCTTCTGGGAGGATCAAGCTGAGAAGGCTATTTATACTCTTAAGCAGATGTGTTCTCAAGCACCAATCTTTGTGTCATCTGAATACCCCACAAACATTTATTATGGAGACAGACTTATGAAAGAGCAATTAAGGCAGTCAAGTTACATTAACAAGACGTTGGACAATAAAAAACTGTCTTTTATCTATCTCATATTTAGTTAGACTCTGAATGAAACAATTCAGTACTCAAGAGAAATCTTTTTGCCATAAAGATAGCTTGTGCTTGGGTGGGGGTGTTAGGATCTGTTAATAAGAACTAGAGAACCATTTTACATTTTAAATGACCATCGGGATTTCTAGTATTTACTAACTCCTGGATAGTGGAATAAATTAATTGTCAAGACCAATGTGCATTTTCGTTGCCTAGTTTGTCTTTGTTATCACCTATAATCATGGCTCACAGAATGTGTTAGTGGATGCTTTGTCTCATCATTATCCTGAATTATCACTAATTTACGATCAACCTGTAATTCGTTCTTAACAAGTTGTACGAAAAGTAGTCTTTTTTAGACTAGTTGGTTAAAAAGCAAAAGGATTCAAAGGCACTGGGGGAACTTTTAAAGAAGTCTCTATTTTGACAAAATGAACTGTATTTCCATCAACAAGTTATGTTGTTTCTACTAAGGAATTAAAATTGGATGTTATGAAGATGTGTAATGACTCTACCATTTCAGGCTACAAAGAAGTAGAGACAACATTTGATTAAGCATTGCAATCTTTTGGTAACTAACTGTACAGCTTGATGTTCAAGAATATGATCTTGTATGTCTTATTTGAGCCAAGCATACATAATAACATTCTAAACCTTTTTGGATACTTGCAACCATTACCAGTAGCTCCCGAGCCCAGGCATATGATCTCAACAGATTTTTAAGGGATCTTCCACTTTCACAAGAATATTGTTGATAATTGTTACTTTAGATACCTTTTCAAAGATGGCCCATTTTCCACATTTGACCAAATCACCAACAGATGACAAAATGGCCAAGTGTTTTATGACTGATTTTTTTCGTCTTTAAGGGTTGCCTAATTCTATCATTTCTGAGAGAGGAACTCAGAATTCCCCATGTTTTTGAAGAGCCTTGTGTAGGCATTTGGAACTGAACAAGCTCTATCTTCCAGTTATCATCCCCCATGTACAGCAAAAAATGGGTGAACAAATCAAAGCTTAGAACAGTTTCTACAATGATAATATAATGCAGCTCAAATTAACTTGTTTCAATATTGGCCAACTGTGGAGTTTTCCTCTACTAATGCTACCCATAGTGCCTGCAATGTTTAACTATTTTTCTGTATTCAAGGATTTAATCTAAAAGATTTTTCATAATCTCCTTGAATTGATCCTTGTTTCCAGCAGCAACTGATTGTTTAAATCAACTGCAGAAGCAGCCTGAGCCGCCTGGCATCTCAATGCTTGTAGCTGACTTGAGGGTGTTCTAGGAGCTAGTATTATTGCTGGGCAAGGAGAGCAGCAGCTGAGTCACAGAGTGCTGCAGTGGCCAAAGGATATCAAACTCGAGCTTCTCCTTTGTCAATCTTGTGAAAGAAAGCTATGGGTTCCAACTGGTAATATGTGAGCACACTCTATCTACTAGCCTAATCAAAGATGTGGTTAGCTCGCGAAAGGTTAAAAGAGGTTTCTACTCTATGATAAGGCTGAGTATTTTCTGTGATGTCAGTTCCTATAAGAATGATGTGAAAGGAGCCATTTCCAAGTGCTGAATGTGTCACAATGAATTAATTCCCTATTTTTCTTCACATTCTACTCCACTCTGTTTCCATTTTATCCCCAGATTTTTACTTTTAGGTTTTAATAATAACCTTGAATTTGTAAAGCGCACAGCTACCTCCAAAGTGGTTTCCCGAGGCTGGGGGCCCCCGGGAAGATTAAGCAAGCTATTGCCCAGAGTCACATAGTGCTGGGCTGACCTGCCGCCGGCATCGGGGATCAAACCATGAAACCCGTGGTCCGGAGTCAGGCACCCTGGCCGCTGCGCCACACTTCTTCCACTTTCCAAATTCAATGTTATTATTAGCTCGTGAAAGGTTAAAAGAGGTTTCTACTCTATGATAAGGCTGAGCATTTTCTGTGATGTCAGTTCCTATAAGAATGATGTGAAAGAAGCCATTTCCAAGTGCTGAATGAGTCACAATGCATTAATTCCCTATTTTTCTTCACATTCTACCCCACTCTGTTTCCATTTTATCCCCAGATTTTTACTTTTAGGTTTTCAACAATCTTCCAGAATTCTGGACCTGGAGTAGTTGTTTGGTTCTTTTCTACTTCCTTATGTTAGAAATGTGGTGCCTTGCTGCTATTCTTCAATCCAATCTTCATGTTCAAGTCAAGAGCCACAAGACTGCCAATGATGTGTTTTCTCCTTTATGGCATTTTCCATCTAACTCGGACCCTATTAGGGAGACACTTGATACAGTTCTTGTATACTATTCTGTGGAGGGTGGATGGCTATCAGGAGGACTTGCCTTTCCCACATGCAATCCAGAAGGTGGGCTTGCAAGCAGGCTTCCACAAAGTTAGATCTTGCACAGACCAGATTGCAACACTGCACATCATAATTGAGCAGTTGATGGAATGGAACTCCCCCCTCTATCTCAAATTCTTTGACTATGAGAAGGCATTTGATAGAGTGGACCGAGAGATCCTTTGGAAACTCCTCCGCCACAAAGGTGTGCCAGATAAACTCGTAAGACTCATCAGAAGCTGGGAATGACCTGCAAGATAGTCCTTGAAGGACAATTCATGGAAGCCTTCCAAATGAGGACCGGAGTCCACAAGGATTGTTTGCTCTTACCTTTTCTCTTCCTGATGGCTATTGACTGGATGATGAAGATATCCACAGCAATGAGAAGAAATGGGATCTAGTGGACAGCTCAGATGCAGCTCGACGATCTAGACTTTGCAGACAACCTGACCCTACTCTCCCATACCCATCAGCAGATGCAAGAGAAGATCGACATTGTGGCAACCACACCAGCGCAACTCAGCCTCAGCATCCACAAAGGTAAAACTAAGAGCCTGAGGGTAAGCACAGCCAGCACATTTGCAGTCACTCTTGCAGGAGATGCACTGAAAGAGGTTGAGGCCTTCACCCAAATGGGCAATGTCATAGAAAAGCAGGGTGGCACAGACACCAACGTCAAGGCAAGAATTGGCAAAGCAAGGGCTGCCTTCTTTCAGCTAAAGAAGATCTGGAGCTTCAAGGATGTAACGCGGCAAACCAAGATCAGGATTTTTAACACCAACATAAACTTGGTCCTTCTGTATAGAGCAGAAACTTGGAGAATAACAGTTACCACCTCCAAATCCACTGGTCAAACACCATCAGCAGCAACAACCTATGGCAATAGACTTCCAAACTCCCTGCGCATGATGAAATTATGAAAAGACGCTGGGGCCGGATAGGTCAATCCCTGTGCAAGCCACATCAAACACCACCTGGCAAGCCTAAGCCCTGACTTGGAATCCTCAAGGGATAAGGAAAAGAGGAAGGCCAAGAAACTCCTGGCACCGAGGCTGAGTGCAAGGATATCTGCAACACCTGGAGTCAGATTGACAGAAAAGCCCAAGACAGAGATGGATGGAGAGTCCTGTTTGATGGCCTGTACGCCAGGAGGGGTGTAGTAGGCATATGTTAGTAAGTAAATAATCCAGAAGCGATTAAACAGACCCTCTCACCTTTCAGTCCTTGACATTTGCAAGGAGGATATCATGTCTTGATGATGGCAGTGTGGATGATGGCGGATGGCTGAGCAACTGTAAGGGTTGTATGGTATTCATGAATTAGACTGAGAGTTGAAATATGAGGGGGAAGAAATAAAGTGTGAAAAAAACAGGTAGTTTGGGGTGTGGGTGATGAATTGGGAGCGAGCTGCTGCTAAAGGGCCTGGTGGAAAATGTGCAAAAACATGCATAGTATGCAAATAACTAGGGAAAATGGTTGTGTGCATTAGAGATGGCAAGTTAAGGGAAAGGGAGGGCAATGCTGCAGATGAACCAAGAAAAAGATATATGAATTCCAAGCCACCTCCTGCCGGCCTCGTCTGGGCGTATGGTTCAGTCTTCATTTCGAAGCGTCCCTAGTTTTTGTATTACCATCCACCCGCCCTCGCCTGTCTCGATCTAAGGGGCATATTAGCAAGGACTTGCGATAATTATCGCAAAGCGCGCTTAGCGCTGTTTTTTTTATTGCTGGATTTTATCGCAGAGATAACGCGTTATCATCAACGTTTATCTCAAAGGCGATATTAAATCCAGCGATAGCGGCGAATCCCAACAATAACGTGAGATATCCAGCGAAAAAAATCCCATCGCTAATGGAGATCTTGCTAATAGGCAGGTGAGGACTGAAGCGTGGAATTCACCTCCCATTGACTATAATGGGTAAGTCAGGTTTCTACCAGGTGTAAAATCTAAGCGATAAACGCGGTTAGCGTGCGTTTTTTTATCGCTTTGCGGGCCTTGGTAATAGGCGGAAGGTGTGTTTGCGACTGCTTTCAGTCGCTCTCAAGTTGGGAATGCCTCCTTTGCATGTCATTAGCAATAAATATCGCTGACATGCAAAGCGGTACAAAAACGGGCGATATCGCCTGTAAGCTGTCGCTAACAGCTGTTAGCGACAGCTTGCGAATAGGGCGATAAAAATATCGCCGCTTTAGCGGCAAAAAGTGCCGCTAAAGCGGGGATACGGCCCTTGCCAATATGCCCCTAAGAAAGTACCCGTCTGCTGTATATAGGGTAGGCTACCCGCTGTCTCTCCCTGCCTCTCCTTCCGGTTCCTGATCTGGTTCTGGATTCTCCCATCCCGCTAGAGCTTCCCTCCACAGATCTGCTATGGGCTGTCTACTTATGCCCTTCGATTCCTCCCAACCTGCCCTCTGCTCCGGCCCAGTTAATCATATCCCGGTTCCAGTTGGATACCCTTGGCCCAAATGAAGATTTCCTTTCTAGTGCTATCTGTCTCTTGGCCAATCCCAAAGCCAGGTCTATCAGTCTGGTCCCCACCTTCCGTTTGATTGGTCTAGGGAAGAGCCCCAGCAAGCAGGTCTCTATCGTGAGGGCCAGCTCCCTCCCCAGAGCTTCTTTGATCTTGGCTAAAATCTCCCAAAAGTATGTGTGCACGATACCGCAGCTCCAAGTCATATGTATAAAATCAGCGTCCGCCTGGGCACATCTCAGGCAATTCCTCACTACCCCACCATACATTACGTTCAGTCGATGGGGCGTCATATAGACCATGTGTATGTAGTTGAACTGAGTGTATTTGAGTCTTGTATTTCGTGATATCTTCTTGGGTGAGCCAAGAACCTTGTTCCATTCTGTCTCCGTAAGCTCTCTATCTATCGCCCACTCCGATCTCTCACGGAGCCCCTCTAATGGTGTAGTGGATGCGGAAACCAAAGCTTCATGATGCCATTTCACTTGGTGCCTTGCAGTGCCTAGCGTAAGCAGCGCATGCAAAAGGGCATGAGTCTCCGGCTCCTCCCTTCCCTTGCCCCACAACTCATCAAACATACGTACCAAGGCCTCATATCGCAGAAACTGTCCTGACGAAAGACCATTACTGTCCATCTAGTCTGCAAAAGGGACTAGTGCCCTGCCCTGGTACCAGTCTCCCACCGAATCCAAACCCACTTCCGTCCACGATGACATCAGTTCAGTCATGAACATTGTCACTGGGTTCCCATGCGGAAGCCCCAAAAGAGACAACGAGGGGGTGTACCATGGGGCCCCTCCTAGTATACGCACACACCTCCTCCAAGTCTGGAAGGCTGTAAGTTGTAACGCTCATCGGTAGGGAGTGACAGTCTTTGGGCTCAATAACTTGGTCATTAGAAATTCCGTAGTATCGTTAGAGTCCATCAGCCAAGTTCCTTCTGCATTCACCGATTGCGCCAACCACTGCAGCTGTGCCGCTAGCATATATAGTTTAAAGTATGGAACTCCTAATCCCCCCTCCGACATTGGGCGCTGCAATATCTTCAGAGACACTCTACACCTCCTAGTCCCCCATATCAGATCTCGTATTAAAGAATTCAGAGGTCTGAACCATCCACTAGGCATCAGGACTGGTAAATTCACCAAAAAATACAAAAGCCTGGGCAGTATCACCATTTTGGTTAAAGAGACCAGAGCAAGGAAGGTTAGCTGCAAAGTGCCCCAAAAAGACACACAGCTTCGGAGTGACCACATGGCTTTGCCCAGATTTCCTTTCTTCAGGTCTTCCGTGTTGTAAAAAACTTGTATACCTAGGTATTTAAATTAATGGGGAGCTCAGTTGATGTCTGCCAGAAGCCCCTCCGGTCTAGGCATCGGTTCCACCAATGGGAAGAGGTGGGTTTTTGTCTTATTGACCCTCAGGCCTGATAGGGATTCAATGCGCTCCAAGAGTGCAAAGGCAGCCATAGTGCCCGTCACGCCCGACCGCATATATACCAGCAGGTCATCCGCGTATAGGGAGATGGTGTGTAGCCGCCCATCTAGTCTAAGTCCCATATCCTCCCCCCCTTCCGAAACAGTTCCGCAAGGGGTTCAATCACCAGTGCAAATAGTAAAGGCGAGAGAGGGCACCCTTGGCAGGTTCCATGCAGTATGGAGTACTGGGAGGACACAGTCTTTCCCGTACGGACCCTTGCCGTTGGAGATGAGTAAAGTAGCTGTACCCATTTCACCCAACCTTCTCCTAAGCCCAACCATAACATTACCACAAAAACGGTAGTCCCAGCCGACTGTGTCGAAGGGTTTCTCTAGGTCAACCGATAGTACCGCTGCTGTTGGCTCGGATCTCCTCAGGACAGAGAACAGAGAACAATCTGCTGCTGTTGGCTCGGATCTCCTCAGGACAGAGGACAGAGAACAACCTGCGCAAATTGTAGAAGGTATTTCTGGATGGAATAAATCCATTCTGGTCCGCGTGTATAATGGATGGCATATGCGGGAGCAGTCTAAGTGCCAGGATCTTGCTAAGGATCTTAAAATCCATATTAAGCATGGACAGAGGCCTGAACTCTGTGACTGGTGCTCCAATCTTCTTTGTCTTGGGGAGGGGGATCACCAATGCACTCTGGGTAGATTCCGGGAGTCCCCCGAGCCGCAGGGATTCTGCATACATGGTCACTAACCGTGGCGCCAACTGGTCTACGTATCGGGCATAAAATTCCGCCGGGAGGCCATCTTGCCCCGGTGTTTTCCCAGTTGCCATATCTGCTATCGCAACTCTGACCTGTCGCAGGGTCACTGGGCCTCCTAATATCTCTTGCTCCCCTTCCTCCAGTGTCCGGAGCGGTAGCTCTTCCAGGAACACTAGTGCAGGGGGCCTGTGAAGGCGCTGCATACAGCCGTTCATAGTACCTACAAAACTGATTGTTAATGGCGTCCGGGTCATAAACCCTTTCTCCGGTGTTGGTCTGTATTTGCGTTATCGGTGTCCCCCTACTGTCTGGTATGATCAGCCATGCAAAGAGGCGGCCAGCCTTCCCCTCCTCCCTCTGCACTTTGTCTAGGTATTCTCTATGACTATGGCATCTCAGCCTCTCTAATGCATCATTACAACACGCCTGGGTGTCTTTTATTTGCCTCGCTGATGTGTCATCCCTCCCCTGTATATTGTCTAACTGACAGATACTGGACTTCAGATCCAGAATTTCCTGCCTAATTTCCTGCTGAGCCCCTATTGACTGGCCCAGGCAGTGTCCACGTACCACCACCTTGAATGCCTCCCATTCCACCAGCACCGAAGACGTTGAATTGGCATTTATCGGGAAGAAGGTGTCAAAAAGGGTCCCCAGGGACTCCCGGAAGGGCAGATCCTCCAACAGCAAAGGGTTCAATCTCCACAATGGAATCGAGGGTCATCTTCCTAGCGGTTGGTATGTCATTAATAATGGACTATGGTCCGACAGGGTCCTTTCCAGGTATTCTGTATGCTTTACTGATACATTAACGTCTGGCGTATTCAAAAAGGTGTCCAGTCTAGTGTGTACTTGGTGCATTGCATTGGAGAGAAGTAAGAGTATTTCCTGTCCGTTCCGTGTTGCGTCCTCCACACATCTTCTAAACCCCATTGTTCTATCCAGCCCCGGAAGCCTGTTGAGGTCTGCGCCTCTGGGAGAGGTGGGTGGGAGCGGTCCGCAACACAGTTAAAATCACCTCCGATCACTAAACTCCCCCCTGCACACCCCGCTATATGGGCCGAGAAGGTACCAAGGAAAGTCACCTGTTCAGTATTGGGTGCATACACACTTCCCAGTATCACCTCCCTCCCTGACAATCTCCCATTTACAAGGACATATCTGCCTTCACTGTCGATTATGGTACTGATGTGGTCGAAGGGGACCCCGGGCCTCACCCATACCAATCCCCTCTGGCATACGCCGGATAGGTGGTGGCAAATATCCGACCCCTCCATCTCCTGCGAAGTTTCTCAACTTCACTGCTAATCAGGTGGGTCTCTTGCAGGAGGGCTATGTGAACGTCTCTCCTCCTTAAGTAGTCATACACCTTATGCCTCTTACTCACGGATCCCATCCCTCTGATGCTCCATGTTATGAACTTTAATACTATAGGTGTGGATGCCATCGGGTCTGGTTCCCCCCGTGACGGTCCCTATTACCTTGCTTTTCAGTGGATAACCCCTGCTGTAGCTACCCACCTCTCTCTGCACATATAAGACAGTAAAAGGTACCAAACCTGTACAGAAAGGACCTAAAGGGGGGTGTGGTAGACACCACAAGCACTCTGGTGTACAATAAGGAGATTCCCCCATGGCGCGCCAGCCGCGGAAGACTGAACCAGCTCGGACCCCGTGGCCACCCAACCAACCTCCCGACCCCACAACCCCCCCCCCCCTCTCCCCCCCCCCGAGGCCCGACCCTTCCTAAGGCAACAAAGTAGGCAGCAGGTGGGGAAGAGAGAATGCGCTTGCCAGCCGGCTAAATAATCTCGACTGCAGTGTTCGGGGTCACCACCGGCAATTCAAGGCTACTATTACGGGACGAATCTGAGTCCAGTCCCTCAGTTCCCCTCTCGGATCTGGACCTCTGCTCTGGCAGTGATCTTCTGTTCTGCATCATGTCCACCACCACCTTCAGTGCCTCAGCCCTCTCCCTCTCTGTCTGCGAGAGGCTTGGTTTCCTGGGAGTTCCCTGACCCTACCGTCTCCTGCGTCTCTACCCCAGTTCTCGTGCCCTGGGCTGTGCCCCTGCCTTCTGTGCGGTTGGCTTGTTTCCGGTTCTATAAGCCTCCATCCAGTCCCATGCTGCTTGAGGGTCCTCACAAAAATATGTCTTACCCTCCAGCAGGATTCGCAGCCGGGCTGGGAACATCAGTGAATACTGGATCCCCTCTTCCCTCAATGCTCTTTTCACCTCCAGGAAGGAAGCGCGCCGCCTCTGGACCTCCAGGGTACAGTCCGGGAAGAGGGTCACTGCTGTTTTTGACTAGGTATGTTCCCCAGAATGGGCCTTTTGTAACAGATAGTCCCTATCTTTGAAATGTAGGAGTCTGGCCACCACGTACCTGGGAGGCCTCCCCAGGGCCGGCGGTCTAGCCGGGACTCGGTGCGCTCTCTCCAACCTATAGAAGGGTGACAGGCACTCAGGGGCCACCACGTCTTGGAGCCAACCCTCCAGGAATTTAATCATGTAGTCTCCCTCTACTTTCTCTGGCAATCCAAGGACCCTCACATTGTTTCTTCTGTTCCGCCCTTCCACATCTTCTACTCTCCTCTCCAAGGTGCAGACTCTGCTTTTTAAGTCTCCCATTTGGAGTGTCAGTGTTTTCCGCCGGTGCTATGTCAGCTAGGGAGTTTTCTGTCAGCTTCACTCTGTCCGCCAGCTTGTCATGCTCAGCTCGCAGTAAGCCCAAGCCCACTGCTACTGTGCTTATGTCCTGGTGGAGTGTCGCCTTTGTGACTGCGATGGCCTCCAATATTTTAGACAATTGCTGCTGAACTGGGCCGTCCCAGGGTTCTCCTCCTGGCTCCTTCCGCGCCAGTTTTGGCGCCAAGTCCTCGTGTTCCACAGAGTGCCCCATTTGTTTCCCTCTAGGCTTCCCCATCTTGCAAGGGGGTTGTTAGCTGCCAGGGGTCTTAACTTGACTCCCCTCCAGGTTATCAGGGCCGGGCAGCGAGCTTCCACAGAGCCCAAACGACTCGAAGACTCCCGCAGTCCCACCCCCTTGTTCTTTTGTATACGTTGTCACTCTCCTTGTGCGTTCCCCCAGGGGGAACCAGGACCTCCTTTGCACCAGCTCTCTAATCTGTCTCTCTCCTCCAATCCCTCGAGTTTCCGGCCTTGAGTTTTCCCTTGTCTGCAAGTTTTGGGCCACAGCTCGATCCCTTTACTCCTCTAGGTCCTGTTGGGGAGTGCCGGCAGCCACTATATTTATTGTGTCCCCCCTTGCACCTCCTCACTGGGAACATCTCCACTGTTCATCTGTGGTGCTACTCCCCTTCCGCCAGTGTTATTTTCCCTGGCCCACTCCCGATCAGGGTCTCCCCTCGCACCTGTTCCCCAGGCTGTAGGCTGCTCCTCCCCAGGGCCTTACTGCAGGCCGCAGGGCATCCTGTCCAGTGTGTGTGTTCTGGGGCGCCACCTTCAACCCCCGCCACGGCCCACCGCTGCTCGTCCCTCCTATTCACTCCTCAGCAGGGGCGCGTGGTCTCTTGGCCTCCTCCTATGGGTCCCCCAGCTTGGTACTCACGCACTAGGCCTCAGTGCCAGCATCGCCTCTGCAGGGTCCAACCATCGTCCACACTGTCTCCCACTAAGGGGACCAGCTCCCATGGCTCCCGAGTATTTCTGTCCCTGCGGTCCTGGCCTTCTCTTCCCCCTTCTTCTTGGGGTCTGTTTTGTCACGTGTGGCCGCCCCTCCCCAGGCTACTCTGTCGACTACAGAGCATTCTAGCCTGGGCAGTACTGCCAAGTCTCAGCCTCCCAGCCACAAGCTCTGCCCACGTCTGTGGCCGCTGCCTCCTCCTTCACCACCTGCAGGTGCTAGCGGTTTGTTTTCGGCCGTCCTGGGCCACTGCCTATGCCTCCTGCTTCTGGGTACCTGCCCTCAGATTCTGGCCGCGGCGGCGATTCCCTGCCGTTTCCACTGGGCTCCCGTGCCGCCTCACCTCGATCCCCTTATTGCCGGCATTCCACTCTTCCAGTCCCAGGCCACACTGCAGCTCGTCGTCCCGGGTCACTCATCAGCTCCGGCTCCTTCCTACAGGACGCTTCTGTCTCGGGTCCAGGCCGCTATCCTGCATGCGCACTAGTCTTGCGCACTTCACCTGATTTCTTCTCCTTGTAGCCCCTCCCGGGGCTCCGGTCCTGCCGAGCCTGTCTCACCTCTGGTCGGGCCGGGACCCACCAAGGTGCCCCCTGCCACTGTTGTTTCAGGATAATTTGACTGGCTGGAACGGAGCTCTCCGCTCACGCATCCGCCATCGCCAGCTTCCAAGCCACGCCTGAGTCTTATACAGGTTGAAAAGGGTACGAATACAGATAGCAAATTATGATCAGCAGGGACGGTTGGACACTACAAATAATGATTATGAGGAAATGCCTTTTTGCAGGCTCTCTCCCACTTTTTGCCTCCACTTTTTGAATATTAGGTACTGGTGTAGTGACTCTAGCGTCAGCAGGAGGCAACAGTCCCCACCCCTCACAATAGCATGCATGTTCTTACACATAAATAAAACACACCACACAAATTTTTGTTTGGGTAAGAAACTGCTGCAGGTTTATTACATACACCATTATGTAATATGGTGGGTTATCTTACGGGCGATCCAAGGGCAGGCAACCAACTGGGCCGCCTGCCCGCCTGATGAGCCAAGCAGCACTGGGGCGAACCCCGTCTGTGCTGCCCATTCGGTGATCCTCTTCCCGGATCACGGTCCCTTATTACTCACGCCCCTTTCAGGGTGGAGCATAGCAAGACAAGCCCCCGGTTGTTCAGGCCCACAACCGCCCGAAGGACTGACAGGGTGCTGACACATTTTTCCAGGAACCTCCCATGAGGCTCCTGGGCTCTGGCACCCCCTATGGTGCCGCGCAGAGGTGCCCTTCGGTACCCGTTTGCTTCCAGAATGCCCTGTAACTCCGCCTGCAACGAAAAAGGAACAACATTACAACATTCTATGCCTCCCCCGCTGCTTCCATGCCGGGTAAGCGGTAGGGTGGGAGACGGCGTGTCCAGGGCGCGAAAAGAGGAAGGTCAGAGGGTGGGGGAGGCCTATATACCCCCCCTCGCTCCTCGCTCCCCAGAAGTGACGCGCCCAGCGCACCGCAGCCACTGGCTGCTAAGAGTGGGGGGACTCCTACCCGAGGGGTCCCCTAGCAGAAGGGGTGTGGGCTGGTGCCCAGCTGGCACTAGAGGCCCGTCCTTTTAGGATGCCCGGCGGGCGCCAGGGCAGCCGCATAGCGCCAGCAGGAGGCAACAGTCCCCAACCCCCACAATAGCATGCATGTTCTTACACATAAATAAAACACATCACACAAATTTTTGTTTGGGTAAGAAACTGCTGCAGGTTTATTACATACACCGTTATGTAATATGGTGGGTTATCTTACGGGCGATCCAAGGGCAGGCAACCAACTGGGCCGCCTGCCCGCCTGATGAGCCAAGCAGCACTGGGGCGAACCCCGTCTGTGCTGCCCATTCGGTGATCCTCTTCCCGGATCATGGTCCCTTATTACTCACGCCCCTTTCAGGGCGGAGCGTAGCAAGGCAAGCCCCCGGTTGTTCAGGCCCACAACCGCCCGAAGGACTGACGGGGTGCCGACACGGTTTTCCAGGAACCTCCCATGAGGCTCCTGGGCTCTGGCACCCCCTATGGTGTCGCTCAGAGGTACCCTTCGGTCCCCATTTGCTTCCAGATCACCCTGTAACTCCGCCACAGCTCTGGAGGCGGCCACCGTTGCCGCCAGGGCCCCCCACCAAAATAGCGATAGTCTTGCCCGCTAGATCATCTGTCTAGAGCCTCCTGCAAATCTAGATGAAAGGACATCCCTACTGGATATCGATGCCCCATCTATCTCCCAATAGCCCTAGACGCTAGCTTGGGTCAGCTAGTGTCTGTTGAAACAAGCGCCCTGTGCCTGTGAAGTTGTGCCAAGCACTAATCACCTCACGCCGCAAAGTTCCACTGCGTCACATGACTCAGCCCTGTCCCACCCAGGGCGGGACAGTTTGGGGCACCCTGGCTCACGATGCCCCACCTATTTGCTGCTCACAGTGGATGCCGCCCTTCTGGCACCATGTGTAGCTGGACACATGTGTCTCCGATCTCTGGGACAGCACTCACTTGTTAGGAGACTGTTTCAACCCTCGCTTGCCAGCTTGGTCTATATGGGTGAGGGGGATTATGCTTAACCCTGGCACGGTCCTTTTACTTGCTAAATCCATGCGCACAGGAGTGACCATAACAGGCGTATGAGACAATGAGCACAGCTGCCCTCCAGCACTTGTCCTGCATCCCTTATTCCTTGTGGGAATTTTGAACACTCAGCTCCCTCTGGTGAAGCCCCCTAGGCATACCCGCTCAGAGAATCTGTCTGATTCGATACAGGGCGCACTGTCTGAAATCCAATGCCTAACACTCGAAGTGGGGGATGCCACACACTGTCTAGGTCATGGTAACCTTAAGGAGCACACCATTGACACCTGGGCATACCACTAAATGGGACTGGCTCCACCCAGCTGTAACGCTCCCGCTGGGCTGGGTAACTGCGGCCCAGGATGACCCTTAAACAATCCGCGTGGTGTGCTGCCACAAACCTTATTGGTACTAAGAACCTCAAGAAGTACACACTTACCACCTGGGCGTACCCCTCAATGAGACCAGCTCCACACATCTGTAGGCCAGAGAGACACAATACTCAACCTATTTACTGGATTCTGCCACTTGGTACCCTACTGGTTGCAGCTCTGTTTTTATGTAAAACGCGCGTGCCCACGGGGCATGCAGTCGCTGATAACCGGGTATATTACCCACTCGCTAATGTATCGCTAACTGCCCTTATTAGGATAATAGGAAAGCTGGATGATTCCCAAGGACTGCGGACTTAACACTCCAACCCAGTTTGACCCAAAACTTGGGACAGGCCAAGTAATCACGCCCTTCAAGGTACATCTACCGCCAAAATGACTATAAACATATTTGGGACACCGGTCGCAGAAAATGCCCCTTCTAGTCTCAGGTTCTAGCCCATAGGGGGATAACCAGGGAGCGGACAACTCTGTGAAAACCAGGGGGGGACAACTGTGCAAAACCTGCCCTTTCCTGAATCTAGGGACACCAAAAGGTATCTGATACCCTATCGCCCTATGGCACTACGCAGTGTTAACCAAACTTTACTGCGCCACAGCACACTAGTAGCTGACAACTACCACCACCCGCCTTCGGCCCTGGTTAATGGGCGGGTGAATATATCATGACTGAAGCGACCTGATTCCTGCCCTTGGCTGCAGCTGAATGTCCATCCCGTGAACATTCTATAAGGTGCCCGCAGGTGTTCCCCATGAAGGCCCTCATAGCCAATTGCACAAAGCAGTCCCTCTCTCTGCATTGAAATTTCCTGAGTAAGTGTACAATTATACTTTCCCACCATTGGACAGGAAACCGGTGGCAAAGGCAGGCTGTTAATTAGTGGCTTCTGACATTGCCGCTGTGTAACTACTACAAAACCACAGTACACCTACAACACACCAGTAACATTGGCTTTACAATGCTTGTTAGTTGCAAAGGTAACTGAAGTCACAATTCCGGCTTCGCTGCGTAGCACATTGAAAATGCCTCCATTCCGAACTAGTGGGACTGTCACCTTAACGTGTTGAACAAGCATGAATTGTCTCCCTACAATGAGTAGTGAGCTTACCCGCGATTTGGACCATTCCCCTAAACAACTTCCGCAACAGCCAGATAGGAGACCTGCATGTGAGCCAGGTACCGGAACCGGGAGTCCTCTGGAAACGGAATAGCGGCGCTCAATCCCCACGTTGGAGACAAAATTGACCATGTTGTACTGCGAAAGAGCACATGCGGAGACAAAATAACTATCCTTTTCAAAACAGAGCCTGTCCGTATCTATTGCCTATATAGGGACAAAAGATGAACCATGATATTCTCACTGACCAAGTCTGTGATGTCCTCTCCGCTACCTCTGGTGTATTTCTCATAATTCGCCATATGTGACTGACACCGCACTCACAGCCTGTGCTTTGTGTGATCTTGGCCCCCTATGGTGTGACCAGAGCCCCGTGAAGTATGCCTGTTTCTAGGCCGTTAATGCACAAGTGATAGGTGAGGAAGATGAGACCATACTTGCCGAGCCCCGGCCAGAACCGACAACCATTTGTCCTCCGTAGCACATTCATCAATAGGACATTGAGAAGGGCCACATGCATAACTCCTAGTGGCCATAGGGCCTTGCTGGCCAAGCGGCAAAATCTTCGCTCAACGCAATAATCCTAAACAGACTTCTCACGGCGCACGCCACCCAGGCGCCAACATCCCTGACTCCAAAAAAAAGGCACCACAAACCCAAGACCCTGCACGAGTCACTCACCGAGGCACCACTGAAGGATCCACCCCTGAACAACGCCTTCCATGAATAGCAAGCTCAACCGCAAATGGGACCATTACACTAAGCAACACTACCAATCAACGGAAATCAACCATACCCCCTGTCAAACAGGTAAAATGTGTGAGAAGCCAGCCATGGCCAGACGAAAGCATAGACGAAGTTTATCTGGGGCATTGTAGAGATGTGACCGATACCAGACAACCTGTCCCTTCCACCTGAAACTCGATAACCATTAACAGAATGCCTGGTGACTGAAAAGATGCATATCAGTGTCACAGCTCCCCACGGTGCAAAGGCTCTTGCTATAAGAGGGAACCTCAAATAAGGTGCTTTCTTTACCTGCCTTTGAATAATCTGTGGTCCTGCGACCTAGGCTGGTGGCGTGCTATATCTGCACCTAACGGAAAATGAAAACTCTGGAACTGCAGCAATGGGAGCGTAATAAATGAATTAGCCCCACCACGGGCACTCTGTTGCCGAGGAAGACGCACCGCAACGCCAACGA
Organism: Triturus cristatus; assembly: GCF_964204655.1. Taxonomy (NCBI): domain Eukaryota; kingdom Metazoa; phylum Chordata; class Amphibia; order Caudata; family Salamandridae; genus Triturus; species Triturus cristatus. Next base: position 749,179,660 of record NC_140592.1, read on the forward strand.
AGGCAGACTTTGACTTTATTCAGGGAAATGTGTTTGTTTCATGCAACATCAATAAAACCTTTTTTTTTTTTAATCAAAACAGGACCTCACATTTGAAAATAGGAGGGTGTCAAAGAAATTATTTGCAGTAATATTAGTGTGCTGCTGGTGTTTCAAAATTGAAAACATACCTCACTATGCCTGGATATTAGATGTAGACACATTGGGGATTTGGACAAGTGTGCCTGTGCACTGTCAGTGTCCTGTTTGGCCAGGGCCCCCAACCTCCTTAAGCTGTCCCTGGACGCACCGCAACGCCAACTGGAGGCAGCATAACAAGTTCTGACCTAGAGCTGTTCCCGGTAACGCCTACATAGACGCCCAGTATTGCACGAAACTAGAATCCGCATATGCTTGCGCTACCTTACCGCAAGGCAGTGCAACAGACAGCCTGACACTAGTGCCACTATATGCCTTGACTCCCGTCAGGCGGCCACTTCCTTTGCACCATACCTTGCTCCTGCCGTGCTGCCCATCCTATTATCACTACAACTACTAACCCTGACCCGTGCAAGCGTGACAAGTCCGCCTATTCCAAGGCCTTCAAAGCTAAAAGAATGGCTTGGGCAGCAGGCAATAGTTATTTTAATGTAAATTGAATTAAACCATGCCTATTGAGGTCATTTCTAAAATAGACAGACAGCGCCAACCCGTGGCAGGCTGTCACAAGCACTGGTGTGCCAGTTAAGTGAAGTACACAGATGCAAATTTCTTTAATTCTTCAGTGTGAGAGCAAAACTAACCAACGGTCGCACTACCGACCCACAGTGCTCCGCTTACTGACCCCGGTATCATACCTGCAAAGCTTCACCCTGCTCCCCTAGGGCCATGTGTTCCACACTTACAACATCACTAAAATGAGTCTTTTAGATCGAGACCGAACCTCCTATCTGCTAAGTGGTGGAGTCACCTATTATTTCCAGTGATGTTAGTGAGCTGTTGCTGTGTTACTGTGTTAAAATACGTCACCATCCCCCGATATTGTATGCAAACACATTTAGAAATTGGAAGAGTATGCCCATGCACTGTCAGTAACTTTCCCCAAGATGGGCACGGAAGAGCTGAACTATTCACATTCAAAGCTGTTCCAAACGGGGGCCCCCGAATAAGTCTCTACCAACTACCGCATGTGCTGTGTGCACAAGAGTGCCCTCCTGACCTCAAACCTTCAGAATGCCGAGTTAAACGCGCCAGAGCCACCCCACGGATCCTGAAGAAGGCTGTGAATTGCCAACAGAGAAAAGGAGTTAACGAATCAATGTGCTCCGGGCAACCTCAAGCACATCGTCTCTTCCCCATCCGACATCAATAATACTGAGTTACAAGCGGAGAAGAGAGATCCACAGCCTGGCCTTTCAATGACTAACTATGACATCTTCACTGAGCAGGTGAGCGCTGACAAGATTTACAGTTCGATCCGACCGCAGAGGGGTGGTCAGTCTTGACCTCCACCTTCAAAATGCCTTGTTAGAAGCGCCAGGGCCCCCCACGCATTCTGGTGAAGGCAGTGCATCGCCAGAGAGGAGGTATTAATCAGTCAATGTGCGCCCAAGCAACATCAGGCACGTCTTTGCTTCGCCAGCCAACCATAACATATGCTGCGATACGATAGCTAAACATCAAAAGCCCCTCGGTGGCAACGATCCAACCCGCAACGGGGGGAAGGGATGAACTTCTGTTCTACATTGCCCACTCCCTAAAACATGATGACACCCGGCAACCACGTGTCCGGACGGGTGACACCAGGGACCCATAGTCTTAAAGGCAGTCGGATGCGCCGCAAGCTTGGGGGGGGGGAGAACCCGAAGCACGCCACTGTGGGCTCCCGGCCTGGAGGCGTGTGTGTCCGAAAGGACCCACGGTGCTGACGATAGAACCCATACAAAGGATGTGCCCCGCCACTGCTGCCTCCCCGCACACTTCATGAATTGCCGATGCCTAACTGCTGCTGTGACCATAGAGCCACCATGTGAACATCAACACTTTGCCACAGTGAATCACATGGAAAATACAAGCAATTAAATCTTATTATTCTATATTACTATGCAGGTTGGGGCAAAGCACTGCTTAGACAATCAACCTTTGATGACGGTAGCAGAACGAGATGTTTAGCTCAGCCAACCTGTGTAAAATGTCTGCATTCATCCTCTCACACCTTCCAGGATCGCATACGAGGCCACAGTTGCGCTGATCCCGAACACACTTCCTGAGAACCCGCATGCGGCCCAGGCCCCTGCGTGCAAACCTGTGTCGGGCGCGACATAGTGCGACAATCGATCCTTACGCTGACGCCGTCTTACCGGGCTGCTGGGGATGGGCCCCAACGTGGCCAACGCAGAAGGAAGGAGTGATCGCCGCATCGAAAGCTGCATGACACGTGCCTGTAACATATGGGGACCGTTAACAGCCACCCCCCTCCGCGTCTCGCCGCACCAGCGGTACACGTGGACGTCCCCACCCTAAACTCAGCTTGGGGTCCGTGGCGACCAATAATTGCCCCAGCTGGCGCGGCCATATCCGCTGTGGGATCGGACTACCGATGCAAACAGCAACAGGCCCTAGACCCTGAACGCGCCCCAAACACTGCGCCGAGCAGCTCGCCACCAGGTCAGCACTCCCACACATGCAACAATGGGGAGGGCAGGGGGGTGGGGGGGGAATGTGGGAAATGCATTAGACATACCCTGTAACCACCAATTCATACCACCCTCGCTTCAAAAGCCACCCAATGGAACTCCCATTGAAGAAAGGCACTGCGGAAACTGTCCCCCCGACAGATAACCAGCTACAAACAACACGTAACATACATTTGTAACATGCACACCGGTCACCTTTTCCTTTTGTAACGTATCGTTTGCTACCTTTTGTATATTGTTTGCTCTAGATACTTGCACCATTGACACTATTGCCTCATGTGACGTAACGTTTGCTTTTGTAAGAAACTCACTTGTGATTTTCTTCTCATGTATCAGTGCTGTTCATATTATGAAGCGCTCTGACACCTTCGGGTATAGTCCGCGCTATATAAAACGCATAAAATAAATAAATTGCTACCCCCATCCACTGCCTGGATGGGAGCTGCTACTGCTGCAGTGGACTCCCCCTCGAAACACCGCGATGGCAGCGCTACCGCCGTCAAAACCACGGTCCATGGAGATTCGTGCACGCGCACGCCGCTGCCGATACCCGGACCAGAGGGGCTGCCTCAATAAGCTTTTTACACTTAACACCAACAATAAACCAGCACCCGTTGAAGGAAAGGTAAGCACCTGGGCGGAATTCTGGATTCCAGCAGTGGTGAAAGTATCCCCATGAGCAGTGCTTTAAGTGGGAAAAAAAACCTGGGGGTGCTCTAAAAGGGGCGTGGTTAATGTCTTGAAGGGGCGTGGCCTATCCGAGTAGGGGCGTGGTCTAAATCAAAATAACTAGCACTGTGTGCTTAAGAAAATCATGAAGTCGCATCCAGCAAAGGATAATAAAATAGGCAAAAAGGTATATTTATTAAGTATAACCCATAAAAACACCAAACACTTTAAAAAACATGTAAAGAATATTTATATTACTTAGAAATCTATTGCAGGATTCCCCAACACCCTCGAAGATATTCAGTGTGTTTGTTTTGCTGGGGTTTCTCACAACAATTTTCTTCAGCAGACCTTCTACCTTTTGCAAGCCAACTCTTTACATACAGCTTTGGGTCAAATGTTTCAAATGGAGGACCATTGAGTTTTATCCATAGGCATGAAGATTTTTCCATTTTCTTTCACACACGGCCAGATGACATAAATTGAGGATTTCTTAACTGTGACTTTTATCTGTCACATGGCTGTAGTCCATAATTATATACTTTAACTCCTGTCAATATTTTAGTAGGAGGACACACACAATTTTCTTTTGTTAAATTCAATTCATGCTAGATGTGACATTAATTTTTGTAAAATTACAGTTTATGAATCTTATCCTTTTTCAGCTCAGTCCAAATGGACTTCAGTACCACCGCCATCGAATCGGGGAATGGGACCGCTGGCCTTCAAGGTGGAGGCCCCACGATAGGCATTACAATGCGACTGCCACTACGGTGTTCGCAGTGCCTATCTTTTACATTGCAGCAGGTGCTGCTGGCTGCATCATCCGCCGCAAAGTAAAAAAAAAAGGAACATGTTAAATATATCGGTGCCTGCCACATGGTTCAGTGATATGTTGTGGGGCATCATAGATGCCCCCCAGGACCCATGTCTGAGGGCCAGGGGTAAAGGAGCCTGCTACGGGCCCCCAATGTCCCTTTCGCCAGCATTTCCATGGCAGGTGAACCGCCATTGATAAGCTGGTGGCTAAGGGACATCGTAATCCCTGCTGCAGTGCATGGTAGGCACCACCAGCATTGTAGGAACCACGAGCCCCTCCACCACACCGGCGGGCTCAAGAAGCCCGTCGGGTGCATGGTGGTTGGTCTGTCCGACCGCCAGGTAACCACCCGCCATTGTAATATGGCGGGCTGTGACGCAGTCACCAATGGCGGTGGGACCGCCACCGACGGGGTGACGTGGTGGTCCCACAGCCATTATAATCACCCCCTAAGTTTGGTGTGCATGCAAATCCTACATTGCCAACCCCTGGCAAGTTGCACTGCTAGTGCTGGAAAAAGGCCAATGGAGGTACCAATGGGTGAGGTGGACTGGCCTCAAGGGTCTTGTGACCTCAGTGACAGATTCACTGTCGATCTAGGATGTGCTTCTTCATATGCCTGCCCGTAAGACTGGAATTGAACTGCAGTATGGATTGTGGTGGACAGGTCCACCTGCGGGTGCTAAGACACCTGGGCTTCTAAGGTCTATCGGGCCTTCTAAGGTGTAGCATCGGAATAAGCTCTGTCAGGAGTGTGGTATGGTGAACTGGTCATGAAGGTCTGAACATGGTTCTCCAGTTCCAAATTCAGCAGCTCTGGCCAGAGTGCCACATTCTCTCCCACACTGAACACCATACTGCCCCACTGAGAGAAACTCGCACTGCCTTCAGCACAACTCAATTGTGCTGCGACTAAATTCAAATTATGCACTAAGCAACAGTAAAATGCTGCCTGAAAAAAAAGGAATAACACCCTGGAAAAAGCAAACACTCATAGGGAATGCATGAATAAGCAAAGCATGCGAACTGTAATCAGAAAAATACATGGTTACATTAACGGTTTTAAACTCATTATTCAGAAATCAGTAAGTGATTTTGCCTGAAAAGTTCAAGACATGGCTACTGGACCAGGAAGGGACCCCTTTCAATGTCCATTGCTTATATCCTTTCAAAATGTATGCAGTTTGGTTTAAAAAAGACCACATCCCCAAACACAGAGCCGCATTTTATAAGCTAAAATAATTAAAAAGTTGGAAACGATCATATTAAACGTTTCCACTCTACCCATCAACCAGGTATTGCAGTCCCTTTAGGAATGGCGCACTTACCCACCCTGGGAAAACAATGTTGTTCAAAGAAAGAAGATAAAAAGAAACTAGCGCTTTCACTGGCAAACTCTGTAAAGTGGCGCTAATGTGTGTGGGTGTAAATAACAGTCTGGCCTGTCTGCTGTCCACTCTGTATTGCTTTATTTAGGTATTTAACTATTTTTCTCTCCATTCCGAGGTTTTTCTTTTCAATCGAAAACGGTCAGAAAATGAGGACATTTACAGCCAAAGTGTTCAGCCTTTTTAGGATCAATTTCAAAGGGGAACAAATAAAGAAAAGGAGAGGCAAGAGAGAGTACCTTAAGAGCTGCCTCTTGAAATCAGCACGTAAGCAGGAGCGAGACAGAGACAGAAGAGATGGAGGAATAAAGAGAGGAGGGCGGCCGCCAGAGGCAGATCAGGAGTAGTGGACACGGTCTTTGCCATGAAGGAAAAGAGACAGCGTTTATTTTTTCTCCGTTCTCTGCCCTTCCCAGAACGGCTGAGCCTTCCTGCAGCATAACAAAAGGCAGAGGGCGGGTTGCCTCTGACTCCAGGCAGGTCAAGTGCAGGGCCATTAGGTAGCGCTTTCGCGTGCTAATGGCCCTGTGATAACAGAAGGGAGAGGGGAAATTCCTTTGTCCCCTCGTCCCCCCCACCCTTGTCCCCCGTGTCCCCCCCACTCCAAAATCTGGGGGGGATATATCCCCCGCGTCCCCCACACTTCCTACGCCCATGAGTGCAGCAACAGTGGGCAGAGTCTGAGCACCGGCAGTTTTTTTTGGGCCCTCAAAACGGGTCCCAAAAAAAAAAAAAAAAGAACGGACTACCTTTAGTAGCCACGAAAATAGAGCCCGATAGAGACCCGTTTCGAGGGCCCCAAAAAAAAACTGCCGGTGCTCAGACCCGGACAGACCCGGCCCACTTAAAGCCCTGCCCATGAGCTGCTGCTCCGACTTCATCTGAGAACAGCCCGGTGATGGAACAGGGGGGGGGCAGCGCTCCCCTCCGAGGGGGGGCTGCAGCGGCCAGATGCGGGGAGATTGAGCGACGCATGTGCTCTGCCACAGACCTACGTTCCCTCTGACCGCATCCTAATAACAGCTAAAAAGGAGGGGGGGACGTGGCACTCACTGCTCTCCCCCCTTCCCCCGCATCGCCGAGCTGAAGTGCGGCGCCTTGCTGAGCTCGCTGGCTCCCCCTCAGGCACACACCGGGGCCCGAAGGGGCTGGCACTTAGACAAACTAAGCCACCGCGCCACCTGTGGAGACTGCCTGTGCCCCCAGGAGCTGACCGACCCCCCCACGGCGGGCCGCCGCCTAGGCAATGGCCGGGCTAAGTAGCCCTGCCTAAGGGATGGGGGGGGCTGCTAACGCACTCACCGGGTACAGCTCCTGGGGGACTGGGGCACACCTGGCAGCAAGACGGCGTGTCCCGCGAGGCACCTATCACGGCGTGACCAGGGCACGAAAAGAGGAAGGTCAGAGGGTGGGGGAGGCCTATATACCCCCCTCGCTCCTCGCACCCCAGAAGTGACGCGCCCTGAGCGCCGTAGCCACTGGCTGCTAAGATTGGGGGGACTCCTACCCGAGGGGTCCCCTAGCAGAAGGAGGGTGGGCTGGTGCCTAGCTGGCACTAGAGGCCCGCCCTTCTAGGGCACCATGCGGGCGCCAGGGCACCCGCATTTGATGCTCTGAGCTCTGCTGTACAGGCCTTAGTGCATATGCTCTGACCCTTAAAAGTGTATGTTTAATTGCCATATACTGAATTGGCACAATTACACTTACTTATAAGTAGGGCTCCCAGTTTATGGTATTTTGTTTTACATTTCCGTCTGTATTTATCCATATTTATTTTTTGCCCATCTTATTGGCATTTATCCATATTTAATTTGTGTTTTAAAAATAAATGGATTTGTAAAATGATATATTCCACATTTTTTTAAACTCTTAAGCAGAACACATATGTGGATGCTTGTCGTGTTTTAGCAAATTAGGCAGTCACATATAACAAAACCCACAGGTACATATTAGAGTTAAACTTCAAATATACATTAACTTATGCCTGTATTTAAGGCAACTTCATCATGTTTTGTAAATTCCATGCTGTTTATCTGCTCAGCTTTTGCCTGGAGTTCATGAAAGACAGCATAGAGAGTCTCTCACATGAAGCACAATTTTCAGTAGTTTTCCACTTTTAAAAATAAATTCAGACAGGAAACATATTGTTTTCTGCCTGTATTTATCTGTAAAAATTAGTAAAAACAGAAAACTGGGAGCCCTACCTATAAGTTCCTAATATATATTAACTTGGGTTCCCAGGGCCTGTAGGTTAAGGTGTGCTTCATGGACTGCAGCACTTGTGTCCCTACTAGTGGGACAAACTAAAAGTGTTTCTCCCAGCCTACCACTGGAGACTGGCAGAGCAGTTTTGGACTGCTAATTCGACTTTGCCATTCAAAGCAATAGCAAAGGCCAGCCTTCCTTTTTAATGTATGTATATATAAGGCCCCCATAAGGTAGCCCTTCCGAGCCCTACGGGAGGGTGCTGTATATTAAAAGGTAGGACATATGTTTCTAAATGTCCTAACAGCAACTACCCAAAACTGCAATTTTTGCTGTGGAAAGGCAAGTAGCCCCATTGCCAAGTACAGGGTCACATGCTGACAACTCAGCTGTGCTACCTTCTGAATGGGACTACTAAAGTTGGTAGTTCAAGGTATCAAAAGTATCACTCCATCAAATCCGAATTAATGCCCGAGTCGAATTTAATGTAACTTTTGAGTAAACGGAAACTTTAGAAAGTTGCCATTTGGTTGCCTAAGTTTTGCAGTTGCTGGTTACGAGACAGTCTTCTGTTCTCCTGTGGAGAGGCGTTAACGGCTTCCCTGAAAAGACACAATAGGATCCTGCCATTGGAAGAAGTGTTACCTCACCCAGGCACTTCTTCCACTTACAGGCCCTTTTTGTTCCTTCTTTAGGTCATTCACACCTTCCCCGAGGGGGGCAGAAAGCTGTCTCATTGCCAGCAACCATTTACAGTAACTGAAAAACTTTGTGCAACAAAGTGGCCATTTGTGCAAAAGTTACTTTAAATTCGACTTTAGCATCAAGTCGGGTTTATTGCAACAATTCCTTTGATACCTTGAAATGTCAATTTTAGTAATCCCATTCAAAAGTTTGCACTGCTGAGTTATCAGCGTGTAACTCAGTACTCGACAATGGGGCTACTAGCCTTTCTAAAATAACGATATCAATTTGGAGTTTTTATTGTCAGGACATGTAAAAACACATGTCCTACTTTTTAACATACAACACCTTGCCTTAATGCTCAGTAGGCCTAACTTAGAGGTGACTTCCAGAATGTAATCCACTCTTTTACAAACAAATCTTGGATTTATTCTTATCTGTCAGATACAACCCTTGCCCGGTCTCAGTGATTAAACTGGTTCCTCAACCGGTAGCAGAGATTCTTACCTCAATTTTCAATGCCATGTTTACCTCTGGCAATTCCCTAAAGCATGGAAGAAGGCTTTCATTCTCCCACTGTTGAAAAAACAAAACCTTGACCCAAAAGATCCTAACAATTTTCAGCCTATTTCTCAGCTACCCTTCCCGGCAAAATCGGTAGGAAGGGCCATGAACTCTCAACTTACAAGCTTCATTCATGAAAATATTTTAGACTTAACACAATACAATTTAGGGAAGGCCATGGCACAGAATCAGCGATTGTTAAGTCCACTGAAGAAGTTGGGGATGCACTGGAAATGAGAGGAAAGTAGCCTTGATAATGCTAGATCTCTCAGCAGCCTTCAACACGGTCCACCATGACCTCTTAATGGACTGGTTGTCGGCATGAGGCATTCAGGGATTGGCCTGGAAGCTACTGGTTCCCTTTCTGACTGACAGAAAGCAAACTGTGGCCTTATATAAGGTTATTTTCAAACCTTTTTCGCTCCCTTGTGGGGTCTCACAGGGATCCTCTCTAAGTCCCACATTTTTTAACTTATATGTTTCATCTCTGGCTATTTTGATTAGAACATTTGGCTTTCAGTTAATTTCGTATGGGGAGGACACACTAATAGTGGTGTCTCTGTCACCAAATCAGGAATCAGAAAATAGAGAGAAATGTAATAACTGTATGAGGTCAGTAAAGACATAGATGATGAAAAATTGTCTAAAACTAAATTCGAGCAAAACAGAAGTGATCATCTTTGGAAACAATGCTAAATTCTGTTCTCCGAGATAGTGGCCGGAGTAATTTGGGACCATCACAAATTTAGTTAGGAAAGCTAAGAACCTAGGAGTAGTAGTTGATAATAAGCTCACCTTCGGGGATCAGGTGAACACGGTCACCTCTGCAACCTTCCAGAAGCTTCGGATGATAAGGAAATTATTACATCTACTGCCTACGGATAGCCAACAAATAGTGATTACCTCCCTGATTTTATCTAAACCAGACTATTGTAACAGCTTATACCTGAACATTCAGCAGCAACATTTGGACAAACTTCAGTTACTACAAAATGCGGCAGCTAGGCTGCTAACAGGAATCCCAAAATATACATCAGTCAAAAGAGAAATTAGAAATCGCCACTGGCTGCCAATAAGGCAACGAGTCAGATTCAAATCACTCTGTTTGACCTTCAAAGCTCTGCATGACGAGACCACCTTAGGCAATGTTTTAGTTGGTACACCCCCACCAGAGCCCTGCTCTCCATAGGAGCAAGATGGTGATAGTGCCAAAATTCAAAAGAGCCTATGGGGTGGAAGAGCTTTTGTTATCTGCACTGCCAGGGCATGGAATGAACTTTCTTTCCACATCTGGGCTTCCCTAGACCTGCTGGCCTTTAGCAAGGTATTAAAGACCTGGCTTTTTAGCAATAAATATTTACTCTGGGTCTTCCACTTAAATCTGTCTTCTTGACTGTAGAGCTAAGTGCCAGGACACCTTATGGTAACCATTGCACTCTATAAATATAATTAACATAACACAACTTACAAATATTAAAAAGGAAGAGTTGGGCTTTGCCATTACATTAAATGCAAGTCAGTTAGCAGAGTAAAACTGCTCTACCAGTCGGCAGTAGCAGCTTGGGAGACATACTTTTCTGTATTACACAATCAGTCCTGCAGGCCACAAGGGTGTGGTAAATAATTTAATTACCGGGACTTAATTTGATACAGAAACATAATAAAATAGCTCAGTAAATAAGAGGCAGAATCCGTGGTATTAGAGGTTCGGAATGGGCTTTATTCCAATGGTCGATTATAATCGGTTGCTCCAGGTTCCATCACCACGAAGGTTCAGGAAGTGAAGTACATACGTTATTGATAATCAATTACTTTTATACAATAAGCATTACAGTGAGGCCAATACAAGAGGCGTAACAATTGATAGTGGAGATAGTGTATTCATACGTGGCAAAGATAGGCGTAACTGGGTGTGTTTACAGAACGTCATCAGATGTGATGTCATAAGAGGGTGGTTACATGAAAGAATTTCGCAATGTCAGCAGAAATACTTGGCAGAAATGCGCGCGCAGCAGCATGACGTGTGATTGACGTGCAACTAGGGGGGTGAAGGGGACTTGACATTTAGCTCTACATGTGGCGACAGAAGTCTGGAGGGTCAAGTCAACCTAATCCCAAATCATATCTAACATCCTATGTTTAAAGAACTAAGTTATCCAAAAGAGAGGTCTCTTCGAGTGGAATCTTATTCTATACTGACTATACTGACTATTAGTGCGTGTACAAGCGTCTAAGTGTCTATACTAGATGCGAGGGCGGAATCTTCCATAGTAACAGGGCTATGAATTATTTGCATGAAGACAGAGAAGCCGGGCCTTTGCTCGGTAGCTGGCAGAATGTTTACTTAAGCTACTAGACAGGAATGCATTGGGCAGGGAGCGGAGCAGATAATTTTCGAAGGTGAAATACAGTTTTTGGCAGGCAGCAGGCTTCGTGAGCCGCGCAGAGAATGAGACAAAGTTCATGGTCACAGATGCAGGCTCAGACTGGAGCTTTTCAGAGGCAGAAGGCAAGAAAAGCTTGATGACAGAATCAAGGCCTACTTGCCTGGACTGTAAAATGGCATAAGTGAACCATATAAAGGCGGTGGCCTTTCGTACTTAGGAATGGAATATCCGGCCCATTCATGGCGGATCTGAAAGAGGACATGTTAACGGTGGACGCACATGTATTTGCGTCTTCATAACTGGAACTGGAGGGAACATACATGTACTTGTAACATGCACATAGAACCGTTGGGGTCCAAGATAGGGGACATAACTGACCAGAAAAATCCATATTTCCACATTCCCTCCTTGTCCCCTACTTGCCCGTCAAGAGATATCAATCTTCATTAATCCATTGATCTGTTCATATAGCATCATTTGTTCTTCTTTCTTCTTCCGGGATCTTGAATGAAAATCTTGATGTGGAATGCACGATGTGGCACACAGACCACAAATCGCTGGTCCACATTGTAGACATAGACAGCAACTGAAGAGTATGAGAAAGCCAATACCTAGGAGGGTTAGGACTCTCCATCCAAAGGTAGATAATACACTCCAAAACCAACCGGACCAAGTCCAGGTGCCTGGATTCTGGTGTATCTGGCTTACAATCTTATGAAGGCGGGTTATGGCCTTATATACAGATGGCGAATTTTCTGGTATGAAAATGCAACAGCTTGATCCGATGACCCTACAAGCTCCGCCCCTATCAGCCAGGATGACGTCAAGGACAAGACGATTTTGAAGCACAACAATCCGCATAGCAGACTCCTCTTCTGTTAAATTGCCTAAGGCGGAAATAGTTTCGTTCACTACTGCTTCAAGGGTTCTAGTTAATCTACGTATCAGCTTACTATTAGTAACGGTACCTATATAGGGAAAGAGACCTTTATTGAAATCTGTGTATTTTTCCCATGCTGTTTCAGTGTAGTCGACTATTGGGAGATCTCTCCTTTCTCTATTATGTACTAAATGAATATTTCTGTGATAATCAGGAGGAGCTAGAAAAACAGGTGGCAAAAGGAATCCAATGTAGCAAGTACCATCCCAATCTAGAGGCAAACGTACATATGCCGTCTGACCACATATGAAATAGGAATGGCGGGAAGCTCTAAATGTAGACTTGCCTTGATCACTAAATTCTATTACAGTGGTGCATTTACTATGGCCCATGTGTATGGAACCATTCTTTCTTATACATAATTCACCTTTTACTGGAAGTATTGACATAGCGGGCAAAATTGAAGTAGCTTCGGATTCGACATTCAAGATCAGGAGATTAAGCGTAAAGTTACCTAATCCATATACTTCATTTTCTAGATCAGTTCCTGTTCCTTTGGGAAGTCCCTCCTTGTTGGGGTGGCAGACCTTAAGTAAAACTAAGTTCAGATTTCCCCATACCCCATTGTCTTGATAAACTGCAGATTTCGAATCTTGGGAATTAATTAAACTAAACCATGCTCCACAGGAGCCGTTGTGTGTGAACGGGTATGGAAAAAGAGGTAGAATTCCTTTATAATTCTGATAGGGAGGGAGTCGGCCACATATCCAACAATTTGTAGCATTGCTAACCTGATGGGAATGATGTAACATATTAATAAAAGTGTTATTGCGCAGCGCAAATCTGTATGACAACTCAAGCGGAGGTAATTTACCAAAAGAATGTTCAGCAGTAACATTGTAAACATGTCTAGAAATAGGATAATATATGTGCAACAATATACTTGCAGTAATTATTAAAAGACTTAAGAAAAATAAAATTAATAACGTCACTATGCAATGACTACGCAGTGATTTACAGTACGCCTGTCGTTTCAACATTTTTCGGGTGTTTTCTCTATTCAGGTCCAAGGGATACATGTCAGAGACAATTCAACCGCTTCACCTTGGAGAGGACTTAAACAATCAAATTGCTCGACTGATTGGGCCTAAGCTTTAGTTTATAGTGTTCAGAGTCACTTTTTTCCACAAAAGGAAGTTTTGAGCCAAATCATATCTAACATCCTATGTTTAAAGAACTAAGTTATCCAAAAGAGAGGTCTCTTCGAGTGGAATCTTATTCTATACTGACTATACTGACTATTAGTGCGTGTACAAGCGTCTAAGTGTCTATACTAGATGCGAGGGCGGAATCTTCCATAGTAACAGGGCTATGAATTATTTGCATGAAGACAGAGAAGCCGGGCCTTTGCTCGGTAGCTGGCAGAATGTTTACTTAAGCTACTAGACAGGAATGCATTGGGCAGGGAGCGGAGCAGATAATTTTCGAAGGTGAAATACAGTTTTTGGCAGGCAGCAGGCTTCGTGAGCCGCGCAGAGAATGAGACAAAGTTCATGGTCACAGATGCAGGCTCAGACTGGAGCTTTTCAGAGGCAGAAGGCAAGAAAAGCTTGATGACAGAATCAAGGCCTACTTGCCTGGACTGTAAAATGGCATAAGTGAACCATATAAAGGCGGTGGCCTTTCGTACTTAGGAATGGAATATCCGGCCCATTCATGGCGGATCTGAAAGAGGACATGTTAACGGTGGACGCACATGTATTTGCGTCTTCATAACTGGAACTGGAGGGAACATACATGTACTTGTAACATGCACATAGAACCGTTGGGGTCCAAGATAGGGGACATAACTGACCAGAAAAATCCATATTTCCACAAGGGACACTTTAACTTACAGACCCTGGGTACCCCTGGTACCATATACTGGTGACTTATATGTAAGTTAACTTATGCCAATTGTCGATGAACCAATCAGACATACATGCTTAAGGGTCAGAGCACTGGAATTGAGGCCTGTTTGGCAGGACTCAGTGCATCGTCACAGTCGAAAAACCAGTAGCATCAGTCCAAAAATCTGGGAGTGATCTTGCAAAAATATAGGCATTTCATTACATGGGGTTCTTTGGTACTATGTGGTAAGAGGTTTGCAGAAAAAAAGGTAACATTTAATGATGCTCACTAGTCAGTAGTGGCATTGGTTAATGAGCAGAAGGAACGGTATGCGGCAGTTCTGAAATATTTGTAGGTTTTCATGTAAAAGTGTTTAGAATGTAATATTTTGTTAGGGCCAGACATGTGACAGATGTGGGTAATACCACAGTGTATACAAAGGCTGTTGAGAAAAGTGACTTCTCATGCCCAAAGGGTAGAGAGGATACAGGTCAGAGTAACACCTCCCAGTATAAATAGTTTCACAAAAAATTTTACTCCAACTAACCATACAATGGTCATTAATGTTACGTCTAGATGGAATGTTATGATGAACAGGGGAACTTATAACTTCACCACTAGGTGAGCAAGGAAGCAATTCCTTTTGATTAAAGTACCCTCACACACCCTAGTGGTGTCATGCTTCATCATCGGGTCACCCCGACGCCTAAAAGTCGGGGTGGGCTCGACCACAGTGTTGGGAGCGCTTTTAAGAAGTTGCAGACCAGGGAGGCTATAAGATAAAAAAACCTCAGGCAGATCCCCAGTTTCCCTTTATTCTTGGGTCTGTCTGGGTTGATTAAAAATAATAAGAGTAGGGGTATATATAGGAGTATTATGGTCCTATGACCCTAGTGCCAACATGTTTCAGTCCACAGCGGCCATAAAGGTCCAGGACTTTCTTCAGGGCAAATGAGGCCACCCTGGGATTCAGATGGGGGAATACCCTATTCTGTTTTTTTAGACAAGGGTAGAGTAGCTACTCCTTGTGTAGAAGACTGATTAATTAATCTGTCCTGCGTTGTACATCCATCTGTAAAAGAAAACACAAAGAAACACATATCCAACTTATACAAATCGGTTTGCATCAAGGAGTTTCCAAAATGGCGTGTTTCAAAATCGTGTTTGGAATTCAGAGCCACACCTATATGTGCCAGGTGGTCATAGAGGCATAATAGTGTGCAGCTATATCCACATGTGTGTCACTCAGAAACTTGTATCTGTGTACAGTTAATCGGCGTGTCAGATATATCGTGCGGTGGCGATTATGCTCGCATTCTATCTGGAACCAGTCGCCAACAAAGTGGATGATATCAATGAAAGGAAACTCTCGTCAAATCTTCCCACACGTACATCATTCATACCGTATCTGTGATTCAACATAGCTTTAAAAACATGCGTGACTGTTAACACCTATGAGTAATTGTGAAGGTGTCTCTCATTCTTGCATACTCGCTTACCCGGACTTCGAATGGTAGTTGTTTCTCAGGGGATGGAAGGGCTAATGGAGTAGCTCTGTAGTCAAACCCTGACGTGAAACCCAGGGGAAATATGGAGTGGTTAAGAATGATCAGGTTCAGGGCATTCAAGACCAAACATATTAACAGGTGATTACTTCTCAGGAGGGGGACCAACTGCTACGCTGATAGTTCTGATGTGACAGACTTACTTCGTCAAGAGTCCTGCTCCGCTTCACCACCTACTTGGACCCGATCCCCGGCGTTTCGCGCCGTGTTGTGGTGATCGGGAGGTTTATACTTCCGTATTGTTAAAAAGGACGTGTGGATAGGTCAGTGCAAGCATGTGACGTGTGACGTCTACCGCTCGCGATAGAACAGCCGTAACCTGTGACCCATGGTATCGTCCAATAGGACAGAGCGTAACCAGTGGCAACGCCGAAGTAAACGGATATAGATTTATATTTTGATCCGTGTATGCATATTAGCGATCTTATTGCAAAAGCCCACAGTAATGTGGTATTCATAGTTGGGGGCTCTCATTCCAGATTGATGTACAGTTACTAATGGACCCAGGGTTACAATGTGTGTGTACTTGGTCCGTGGAATATCGAGAGTGAACTTAGTACCCAATGTAGTGGCTGATGGGGGTTGTAGTTCATCTATCCACTCGTTGTGATAAAACTAACACCCTATAAAATGCGTAGACAGTGCTATTCCTTAATCTTGATTCATCACGTATCCAGTGTTCCTAAATGTTTTAAGGATATATTTACACTGAGTGACAGAAGTATCGCAAGAGACATCACATGGGTACATTATATAGATATGGGCATTGCACCATGGGTTGATGGTGGACCTTAAACGAAGTGTAGTAGTTTTTTAATTTACACGAAGCTAAAGGTTTTCGTGGAGACCAAAATCCACAAGTGGAGGATAATGACAAATAGAGAAATCTCATAAGTTAGTTGGTCACCCATATCAGAGGGAATGAGGGATGTACTGTATCTATTTGTTCAGTTGGTTCCAAGGTATGTAATCATTGAGCCCTTTCTCATGGGTCTTCAACCGGTAGACCCATCGTTGTTCATGCTCTAAGAGTTTTTGCTGCAGGTTGTTCCCCATAGTAGTGACCTTTTCTAGTACTGTCCACTTCAACTCTGTGTCTTTATGTTGTTTCTCCTGGTAATGGGCAGTGAGCCTAGTTGCTGTGACTGATCTACGTATCGTGCTTCTATGTTCGCTTATGCAAACTTTGATCTTACGACTGGTCATGCCAATATAAATCAATCCACAGGGGCATTTTATCAGATAGATCACAGATTCCGAGTTACAATTTGTATGTGACCTCTGTTCCCATGGAGAGTTTAAGCCCAAGTCCAATGTTTTGGTGTGCTCTGTAAAGGGGCAGGCCACACATGACCCACACGGGTAGTGTCCAACAACAGGTGTTAGACCCCACAAAGTCTGTTGATCAGTTTTTTTAGGAGTAAAGGAGTTAGTATGTACCAGGGCATTCCTCAAATTAGAATTTTTTCTAAATGAGAACATGGGTTTCTCAAATGATAACGTGTTAGATGTCAAAATTGACCATTTTTTGTTGATTATTTTTTTCAGGTCATTTGATGAGGAATTATATGTGGTCACACATATGAGTTGGTCTGGTTGCTCTTTTGTGTATGTTTCTAACAGAGCCTCCCTTGGTGTATTGCGCGCTCTTTTATTCGCTCTTTGTATGATCTTATTAGGGTACATCTTCTGTTGAAGTTTGTTACTAAGAATAGCAGCCTCTTTTTTGTAGGTTTGTATGTTGGAACAGTTCCTTCGGATCCTTAAGAATTGGCCTACTGGCAAATTCTCTCTTAAGGATCGCGGGTGGGCACTATCAAATCTTAATAGACTGTTCCTGTCCGTAGGTTTTGTATACAACGAGCTTTCAAGAGTGCCATCTTTAGCTGTGAGAGTGACATCCAAAAATGAAATGCTTTCTTTATTCACATTCATGGTGAAGTGAAGGTGTGGGTTCAGTGAATTGATCCATGTTTTAAAACTCTCAAGACTAGTCAGATCACCTCTCCAGATCATCAGGACATCATCGATATACCTGTACCACTTGCAGATATTCATGCTAAAAGGATTTTGAGTCCATATATATAGGTCTTCAAAGTGACTGACATACAGGCATGCCAGACTTGGGGCGAATGTACTCCCCATTGAAGTACCATGTACTTGTAGGTATAATTGGTCTTCAAAGGTAAAAAAGTTTTCTGTTAATGTCAAGTGTATAAGGGTGATCACCCACTCAATAGGAGCTGCCCATACCCAATCCTCTTGTCTAAGGATCTCATGGATTACTCTGATGCTTTCCGCCTGGGGTATGTTTGTATATAAAGCCTCTACATCCAAACATACCAGAAAATTTTCTACAGGATTGTATTCTACTTGTGTCAGGAGATTAAAAAGATGTTTAGTGTCTTTAACATAGGATTTGATCTTCTTTACCAGGGGGCGTAAGAACCAGTCAGTATATTTTGACAGTGGTTCCAGAATAGAACCGATCCCTGAGACAATAGGTCTCCCAGGGGGAGGAATCTTGCCTTTGTGTATTTTAGGGATGGTGTAGAACAGAGGAATTCTGGGGTTCTCTTGATTCAGAAATTCATATTCTTTCTTCGTGATCCATTCTTTGGTCAGGGCATCTGTTGTTAATGTCATGATAGTTGTTTTTATCCGTTGTGTGGGATCCCTGTTAATTTTTTTATAGTATTTTGTGTCAGCCAATAGATTTAGACATGCTGTTCTGTAGGCGTTGGTACTTTGTATCACGGTCGCTCCCCCTTTATCCGCTGGTTTGATGATTATATCCGTCCTGGATTGTAGGGTGGTTAGAGCAGCACGCTCTTTCTTGCTTAAATTATTGAACCCGTTTCTCTTGGGTTGGAGAAGTTCAACTTCCTTGCTGACAGCCTCTTCGAAGGATAATACTTCTGGAGGCATCATGTTGGTTGGGGGGAGAAAAGAAGATTTTAGTCTCAACCCCGTGTAGGTATTATCTTCTGTGGGTCTCTCTTTGTCCTGAAAAAAAGTTTTCAATCTTATTTTTCTGAAAAATTCGCCTAATTCGCATCGAAGGCGGAATTTATCCAGGTAGGTTGTAGGGACGAATCCCAAACCTTTGTCCAAAATTGTTTGTTCGTCTGTGGTAAGAATGACATCTGTGAGGTTTATAATTAATCCCTCGTGTTGCTTGTGCTCGGCTGTTGTTCCCTGGTGTTGCTCCTGGTGTTCACTGAGCTCCGCTCTTCTTCCCACTGGATTCGTTTCCCCCTTCTTCCTCGTCTCCCTCTTCTTCCGCCCTGACCTAAAAAATGTTGGTTAAAGTCCGGCTGGTAGTAGGGTCCTGTTGGGAATTGAGGGGGGCCATGGTATTGGACTGGTCCAAAAGGGGCTGGCCAAGGGAACATCTGTTGATGTCCGTATCTTTGGTTGTAGTTCCCCCTACGTGGTCTCCTTGCCCTTCCACGCCAGCTCTTATTTGATCCGTCACTTGACCAGTCATCATATTCTGAGTCAGATGATCCTGTCTGTTCGCTTCGTGCCGAACCTGAATCAGATGGGACCTGGCTTTTGTAGTCATCTTTAATATAAGGATAAACCTTCTCATGGCTGAATTTCTTCAGATCTTTCTGCAGTTTATTGATCTTGTTCTGCATCAGGTACTCTTTATGTTCATTTACTTCCTTGTTCACCTCTTCAAGTTTCTTTTTGTACAGAGTAAGTTTAATCTCTGTCAATAATGAGTCCTCACTGATCTTTATTTTTATCAGTAGGGCCTCTGACAATCGTTTGGCTGTATTGATTATCAAAATGAGCCAATCACGCAAGCATCTCCAAGCGATAAGCGACCATTCTTTTTTGAATTGTGGGTCATCGAGGAAAATTCTTGGGGCATTTGTCACCAATAAACCTGTGGGTGCCACATTTCCGCGAAGGTATTCTGTCATTATTGCCCCGTGCAATAGTATTTTCATCTGACAGCGTTTCAACTCCTTTAGTTCATCCCAATTTTGGGCTTGGGTAAGTGTCTGATTAATGTTGGTATCTGACAGAAGAGATGGACCCGCTAAAATTGCGGAGGCCTCTTCATCAGAATATCCAATACCGAATAATTCGGCCATCTTATGGATATGGTATATAGGGTGATTAAAAACCGGTGAACGAGTGTATCTAGTGGGAGAGAGAGAGAGTAAAAATCCACTGAAGTGATTCCTTTTGCAGAAATTTTCTGTGTTTGAACCCTACAGCTGTACGCTGCGCTAAACTTATGTATACAAAGGCTGTTGAGAAAAGTGACTTCTCATGCCCAAAGGGTAGAGAGGATACAGGTCAGAGTAACACCTCCCAGTATAAATAGTTTCACAAAAAATTTTACTCCAACTAACCATACAATGGTCATTAATGTTACGTCTAGATGGAATGTTATGATGAACAGGGGAACTTATAACTTCACCACTAGGTGAGCAAGGAAGCAATTCCTTTTGATTAAAGTACCCTCACACACCCTAGTGGTGTCATGCTTCATCATCGGGTCACCCCGACGCCTAAAAGTCGGGGTGGGCTCGACCACAGTGTTGGGAGCGCTTTTAAGAAGTTGCAGACCAGGGAGGCTATAAGATAAAAAAACCTCAGGCAGATCCCCAGTTTCCCTTTATTCTTGGGTCTGTCTGGGTTGATTAAAAATAATAAGAGTAGGGGTATATATAGGAGTATTATGGTCCTATGACCCTAGTGCCAACATGTTTCAGTCCACAGCGGCCATAAAGGTCCAGGACTTTCTTCAGGGCAAATGAGGCCACCCTGGGATTCAGATGGGGGAATACCCTATTCTGTTTTTTTAGACAAGGGTAGAGTAGCTACTCCTTGTGTAGAAGACTGATTAATTAATCTGTCCTGCGTTGTACATCCATCTGTAAAAGAAAACACAAAGAAACACATATCCAACTTATACAAATCGGTTTGCATCAAGGAGTTTCCAAAATGGCGTGTTTCAAAATCGTGTTTGGAATTCAGAGCCACACCTATATGTGCCAGGTGGTCATAGAGGCATAATAGTGTGCAGCTATATCCACATGTGTGTCACTCAGAAACTTGTATCTGTGTACAGTTAATCGGCGTGTCAGATATATCGTGCGGTGGCGATTATGCTCGCATTCTATCTGGAACCAGTCGCCAACAAAGTGGATGCTATCAATGAAAGGAAACTCTCGTCAAATCTTCCCACACGTACATCATTCATACCGTATCTGTGATTCAACACAGCTTTAAAAACATGCGTGACTGTTAACACCTATGAGTAATTGTGAAGGTGTCTCTCATTCTTGCATACTCGCTTACCCGGACTTCGAATGGTAGTTGTTTCTCAGGGGATGGAAGGGCTAATGGAGTAGCTCTGTAGTCAAACCCTGACGTGAAACCCAGGGGAAATATGGAGTGGTTAAGAATGATCAGGTTCAGGGCATTCAAGACCAAACATATTAACAGGTGATTACTTCTCAGGAGGGGGACCAACTGCTACGCTGATAGTTCTGATGTGACAGACTTACTTCGTCAAGAGTCCTGCTCCGCTTCACCACCTACTTGGACCCGATCCCCGGCGTTTTGCGCCGTGTTGTGGTGATCGGGAGGTTTATACTTCCGTATTGTTAAAAAGGACGTGTGGATAGGTCAGTGCAAGCATGTGACGTGTGACGTCTACCGCTCACGATAGAACAGCCGTAACCTGTGACCCATGGTATCGTCCAATAGGACAGAGCGTAACCAGTGGCAACGCCGAAGTAAACGGATATAGATTTATATTTTGATCCGTGTATGCATATTAGCGATCTTATTGCAAAAGCCCACAGTAATGTGGTATTCATAGTTGGGGGCTCTCATTCCAGATTGATGTACAGTTACTAATGGACCCAGGGTTACAATGTGTGTGTACTTGGTCCGTGGAATATCGAGGGTGAACTTAGTACCCAATGTAGTGGCTGATGGGGGATGTAGTTCATCTATCCACTCGTTGTGATAAAACTAACACCCTATAAAATGCGTAGACAGTGCTATTCCTTAATCTTGATTCATCACGTATCCAGTGTTCCTAAATGTTTTAAGGATATATTTACACTGAGTGACAGAAGTATCGCAAGAGACATCACATGGGTACATTATATAGATATGGGCATTGCACCATGGGTTGATGGTGGACCTTAAACGAAGTGTAGTAGTTTTTTAATTTACACGAAGCTAAAGGTTTTCGTGGAGACCAAAATCCACAAGTGGAGGATAATGACAAATAGAGAAATCTCATAAGTTAGTTGGTCACCCATATCAGAGGGAATGAGGGATGTACTGTATCTATTTGTTCAGTTGGTTCCAAGGTATGTAATCATTGAGCCCTTTCTCATGGGTCTTCAACCGGTAGACCCATCGTTGTTCACGCTCTAAGAGTTTTTGCTGCAGGTTGTTCCCCATAGTAGTGACCTTTTCTAGTACTGTCCACTTCAACTCTGTGTCTTTATGTTGTTTCTCCTGGTAATGGGCAGTGAGCCTAGTTGCTGTGACTGATCTACGTATCGTGCTTCTATGTTCGCTTATACTTTGATCTTACGAATTGGGATGAACTAAAGGAGTTGAAACGCTGTCAGATGAAAATACTATTGCACGGGGCAATAATGACAGAATACCTTCGCGGAAATGTGGCACCCACAGGTTTATTGGTGACAAATGCCCCAAGAATTTTCCTCGATGACCCACAATTCAAAAAAGAATGGTCGCTTATCGCTTGGAGATGCTCGCGTGATTGGCTCATTTTGATAATCAATACAGCCAAACGATTGTCAGAGGCCCTACTGATAAAAATAAAGATCAGTGAGGACTCATTATTGACAGAGATTAAACTTACTCTGTACAAAAAGAAACTTGAAGAGGTGAACAAGGAAGTAAATGAACATAAAGAGTACCTGATGCAGAACAAGATCAATAAACTGCAGAAAGATCTGAAGAAATTCAGCCATGAGAAGGTTTATCCTTATATTAAAGATGACTACAAAAGCCAGGTCCCATCTGATTCAGGTTCGGCACGAAGCGAACAGACAGGATCATCTGACTCAGAATATGATGACTGGTCAAGTGACGGATCAAATAAGAGCTGGCGTGGAAGGGCAAGGAGACCACGTAGGGGGAACTACAACCAAAGATACGGACATCAACAGATGTTCCCTTGGCCAGCCCCTTTTGGACCAGTCCAATACCATGGCCCCCCTCAATTCCCAACAGGACCCTACTACCAGCCGGACTTTAACCAACATTTTTTAGGTCAGGGCGGAAGAAGAGGGAGACGAGGAAGAAGGGGGAAACGAATCCAGTGGGAAGAAGAGCGGAGCTCAGTGAACACCAGGAGCAACACCAGGGAACAACAGCCGAGCACAAGCAACACGAGGGATTAATTGTAAACCTCACAGATGTCATTCTTACCACAGACGAACAAACAATTTTGGACAAAGGTTTGGGATTCGTCCCTACAACCTACCTGGATAAATTCCGCCTTCGATGCGAATTAGGCGAATTTTTCAGAAAAATAAGATTGAAAACTTTTTTTCAGGACAAAGAGAGACCCACAGAAGATAATACCTACACGGGGTTGAGACTAAAATCTTCTTTTCTCCCCCCAACCAACATGATGCCTCCAGAAGTATTATCCTTCGAAGAGGCTGTCAGCAAGGAAGTTGAACTTCTCCAACCCAAGAGAAACGGGTTCAATAATTTAAGCAAGAAAGAGCGTGCTGCTCTAACCACCCTACAATCCAGGACGGATATAATCATCAAACCAGCGGATAAAGGGGGAGCGACCGTGATACAAAGTACCAACGCCTACAGAACAGCATGTCTAAATCTATTGGCTGACACAAAATACTATAAAAAAATTAACAGGGATCCCACACAACGGATAAAAACAACTATCATGACATTAACAACAGATGCCCTGACCAAAGAATGGATCACGAAGAAAGAATATGAATTTCTGAATCAAGAGAACCCCAGAATTCCTCTGTTCTACACCATCCCTAAAATACACAAAGGCAAGATTCCTCCCCCTGGGAGACCTATTGTCTCAGGGATCGGTTCTATTCTGGAACCACTGTCAAAATATACTGACTGGTTCTTACGCCCCCTGGTAAAGAAGATCAAATCCTATGTTCAAGACACTAAACATCTTTTTAATCTCCTGACACAAGTAGAATACAATCCTGTAGAAAATTTTCTGGTATGTTTGGATGTAGAGGCTTTATATACAAACATACCCCAGGCGGAAAGCATCAGAGTAATCCATGAGATCCTTAGACAAGAGGATTGGGTATGGGCAGCTCCTATTGAATGGGTGATCACCCTTATACACTTGACATTAACAGAAAACTTTTTTACCTTTGAAGACCAATTATACCTACAAGTACATGGTACTTCAATGGGGAGTACATTCGCCCCAAGTCTGGCATGCCTGTATGTCAGTCACTTTGAAGACCTATATATATGGACTCAAAATCCTTTTAGCATGAATATCTGCAAGTGGTACAGGTATATCGATGATGTCCTGATGATCTGGAGAGGTGATCTGACTAGTCTTGAGAGTTTTAAAACATGGATCAATTCACTGAACCCACACCTTCACTTCACCATGAATGTGAATAAAGAAAGCATTTCATTTTTGGATGTCACTCTCACAGCTAAAGATGGCACTCTTGAAAGCTCGTTGTATACAAAACCTACGGACAGGAACAGTCTATTAAGATTTGATAGTGCCCACCCGCGATCCTTAAGAGAGAATTTGCCAGTAGGCCAATTCTTAAGGATCCGAAGGAACTGTTCCAACATACAAACCTACAAAAAAGAGGCTGCTATTCTTAGTAACAAACTTCAACAGAAGATGTACCCTAATAAGATCATACAAAGAGCGAATAAAAGAGCGCGCAATACACCAAGGGAGGCTCTGTTAGAAACATACACAAAAGAGCAACCAGACCAACTCATATGTGTGACCACATATAATTCCTCATCAAATGACCTGAAAAAAATAATCAACAAAAAATGGTCAATTTTGACATCTAACACGTTATCATTTGAGAAACCCATGTTCTCATTTAGAAAAAATTCTAATTTGAGGAATGCCCTGGTACATACTAACTCCTTTACTCCTAAAAAAACTGATCAACAGACTTTGTGGGGTCTAACACCTGTTGTTGGACACTACCCGTGTGGGTCATGTGTGGCCTGCCCCTTTACAGAGCACACCAAAACATTGGACTTGGGCTTAAACTCTCCATGGGAACAGAGGTCACATACAAATTGTAACTCGGAATCTGTGATCTATCTGATAAAATGCCCCTGTGGATTGATTTATATTGGCATGACCAGTCGTAAGATCAAAGTTCGCATAAGCGAACATAGAAGCACGATACGTAGATCAGTCACAGCAACTAGGCTCACTGCCCATTACCAGGAGAAACAACATAAAGACACAGAGTTGAAGTGGACAGTACTAGAAAAGGTCACTACTATGGGGAACAACCTGCAGCAAAAACTCTTAGAGCATGAACAACGATGGGTCTACCGGTTGAAGACCCATGAGAAAGGGCTCAATGATTACATACCTTGGAACCAACTGAACAAATAGATACAGTACATCCCTCATTCCCTCTGATATGGGTGACCAACTAACTTATGAGATTTCTCTATTTGTCATTATCCTCCACTTGTGGATTTTGGTCTCCACGAAAACCTTTAGCTTCGTGTAAATTAAAAAACTACTACACTTCGTTTAAGGTCCACCATCAACCCATGGTGCAATGCCCATATCTATATAATGTACCCATGTGATGTCTCTTGCGATACTTCTGTCACTCAGTGTAAATATATCCTTAAAACATTTAGGAACACTGGATACGTGATGAATCAAGATTAAGGAATAGCACTGTCTACGCATTTTATAGGGTGTTAGTTTTATCACAACGAGTGGATAGATGAACTACATCCCCCATCAGCCACTACATTGGGTACTAAGTTCACTCTCGATATTCCACGGACCAAGTACACACACATTGTAACCCTGGGTCCATTAGTAACTGTACATCAATCTGGAATGAGAGCCCCCAACTATGAATACCACATTACTGTGGGCTTTTGCAATAAGATCGCTAATATGCATACACGGATCAAAATATAAATCTATATCCGTTTACTTCGGCGTTGCCACTGGTTACGCTCTGTCCTATTGGACGATACCATGGGTCACAGGTTACGGCTGTTCTATCGCGAGCGGTAGACGTCACACGTCACATGCTTGCACTGACCTATCCACACGTCCTTTTTAACAATACGGAAGTATAAACCTCCCGATCACCACAACACGGCGCGAAACGCCGGGGATCGGGTCCAAGTAGGTGGTGAAGCGGAGCAGGACTCTTGACGAAGTAAGTCTGTCACATCAGAACTATCAGCGTAGCAGTTGGTCCCCCTCCTGAGAAGTAATCACCTGTTAATATGTTTGGTCTTGAATGCCCTGAACCTGATCATTCTTAACCACTCCATATTTCCCCTGGGTTTCACGTCAGGGTTTGACTACAGAGCTACTCCATTAGCCCTTCCATCCCCTGAGAAACAACTACCATTCGAAGTCCGGGTAAGCGAGTATGCAAGAATGAGAGACACCTTCACAATTACTCATAGGTGTTAACAGTCACGCATGTTTTTAAAGCTGTGTTGAATCACAGATACGGTATGAATGATGTACGTGTGGGAAGATTTGACGAGAGTTTCCTTTCATTGATAGCATCCACTTTGTTGGCGACTGGTTCCAGATAGAATGCGAGCATAATCGCCACCGCACGATATATCTGACACGCCGATTAACTGTACACAGATACAAGTTTCTGAGTGACACACATGTGGATATAGCTGCACACTATTATGCCTCTATGACCACCTGGCACATATAGGTGTGGCTCTGAATTCCAAACACGATTTTGAAACACGCCATTTTGGAAACTCCTTGATGCAAACCGATTTGTATAAGTTGGATATGTGTTTCTTTGTGTTTTCTTTTACAGATGGATGTACAACGCAGGACAGATTAATTAATCAGTCTTCTACACAAGGAGTAGCTACTCTACCCTTGTCTAAAAAAACAGAATAGGGTATTCCCCCATCTGAATCCCAGGGTGGCCTCATTTGCCCTGAAGAAAGTCCTGGACCTTTATGGCCGCTGTGGACTGAAACATGTTGGCACTAGGGTCATAGGACCATAATACTCCTATATATACCCCTACTCTTATTATTTTTAATCAACCCAGACAGACCCAAGAATAAAGGGAAACTGGGGATCTGCCTGAGGTTTTTTTATCTTATAGCCTCCCTGGTCTGCAACTTCTTAAAAGCGCTCCCAACACTGTGGTCGAGCCCACCCCGACTTTTAGGCGTCGGGGTGACCCGATGATGAAGCATGACACCACTAGGGTGTGTGAGGGTACTTTAATCAAAAGGAATTGCTTCCTTGCTCACCTAGTGGTGAAGTTATAAGTTCCCCTGTTCATCATAACATTCCATCTAGACGTAACATTAATGACCATTGTATGGTTAGTTGGAGTAAAATTTTTTGTGAAACTAATACCACAGTGGACATTTTGTAGCAGGGATTTTGTGAGAGGCGCCGATAGCAGTTGCTGTGAAGACCAGATGCCAGAATAGCTTTGGGAGCTTGGGAAGTAAGGGTTCTGGATTTAGTAAAAAAAATCTTTTGCTCATTTGTCCACAAAGACAGCTTATCAGGAAGCTTAAGAAAGAATGGAATCTAGAGGGGCAAAGATGAGGAGGAACTATTGGAAAGATGGTAAGAAAAGTGTGCTTTGCATTGCCACCTGAGAAGTTTGGGATTCATTCATTCAGGATTGAGGCGACGACAGAAGCTGACAGGCTAGGTTTGTCAAAGGAGGACATAAGAGCTAATGCGAGGTGGAGGTCCAATGTTTACAAGAGACATATCAGGCATAGTAGGACGAGAATGGGCAAATCTTTGATATGTTTAAGTTGAGTTTTAATTATCATTTCTTTTTGTTGCTGCAGGTTGTGTCACAAGCTTTAAAAGGAGCACCATGTCTGTATGGATGTTAAGATACTTTCTTATAAGATGGGCCTAGAAACGGTCCAAAGCAAGACCTTTTGGAAGACCGCTTGGTTTATTCAGAGTAAGGATAGCAGTAAACTGGTAGGACAAAAGTGACATGCGATGGGGGCAATTAATTCCTAGTTTGGCAGAGTGTTTTATGGGCCATGGCTGACCTGCCCTTTTAGTGCTACACAAACTAGAAAACAAAAAGTTCTGTTGCCAGGCATTGGGTTACTACAAGAGATGGCATAGGACATGAATCATGTGAAGTCATTATGGACTGGAGCATACATGTTATAGACCAAGCTGATTTATAAGAGGGTATGGAGAGGTTCCAGGAAACCAAGTGTCATTGAGAAAGCAAGATGAAGGTTTTACAGGATAAGGACATTTTTCAAAAGGACGGGGGTGAGACAGAAGGGCAGGAAAACTCCTGGTCATGGGTTTCCTGGTTGGTATGAGTAAAAACATTGGCTGGATTACACATGGAGGGTTGGATAGTTACTCGTCAAGCAATTCCAGCTAGGGGTGAAGGCATGGGGCTATGGACAGCCCTGCGATTGATTATGATAGCGTGCGCAAAAGTGGCAAAAGTTATAGAGAATGGAAGAGGATAGGGTAGGGAAGTTTTAATTTAAATGACATGATGATGTGTTCACGACTTAGTGAAAAATTGGGACAGTGTCTGATTGAATGTTTGGGTTTTTTAACTGAGAAGGACTAAAGGCAGGAATGTTGGGTAACAACTTATTTGTATTAGAGAGGAGATTAAAGCATCTGCTGAGCAGTTGTTGGCTTTACATAGACCTGTTCTATTAAAAGTGACTATTCTCATTTTATTTAGTTGTCAATGGTTAGTTCCTCCGTTTCTCTTGAAGGGTACCTGGGGGAGGGCAGGTGAGATCTGTGTGTGGGTGGTGCGGTTCACTGGGCTCTGGAGTCAGGGGCCACAGGGGTGGGGATGCATGGCGCTTTTCTCAGGTTTTGAGAAGGGAGATGGCCTCTGTTGCTGGTACCCTGTAAATCTAGTAGACTAGAGAGTTATGGAGTTTTCCTGCCTTCCCCCATAGCTTGTGTTTTTTGGGGTTGTTTGTTGGGTGTGGGTGAATATTTAGGGTGGTATTTTCTGTGGGTTGAGAAAAAACCTTGCCCATCGGAGTGCTAGATTGTTACTGGTTGAATTATACCAACTGACCGCTGGGAGCTTGGATCTAGGAACAGATCTGGGTTTGCTTAAAATTGTTGGCCTTATTTATGAGGCCTTGAAACACTTTTACGCCGCCCCTGCGTCACTTTTTGTGACGCACCGGCTGTGTAAAAAATGTGCCTCATTGCGCCCTATTTACAAAGTGACGCAGCTAAGCAGATGCATCACATTGTAAAGTCCTGCACTACATTATACCTGCGTCAAGTATAATGTATGCATGTTGGACGTTCCCCCACAAAAAGCCTCGTAGAAGTGGCATAGTGAAATCTATCAGATTTCACTGCGCCACTTCTAGGACACCATTGCGTCAAGTCCTTACGCTTGCCTCACAGCAGGCGTAGGACTTGCCCGTGAAAGGACACATTGCTGGAGGAACATCTGTTTTCCGGCACACCCCAGCAATGCGTCACTTTTGTACCTACAGATATCAGTTATACTGACGTATCTGTAACTCCTTGCGACATGAAGCGGTGTACATTAAATATGGTGCATCTATCATGTCACAAGGAGAGTGCAGTGAAAAGTGTTGCATCGCTGTTTTGTCGCAGCGATCAACAGTTTTCATAAATGAGGCCCAAGATAAGCAACTAAGTCCAGGAAGGGGATAAGACACTTTAGGCAACATTATGATGTCTTCAGTACTTTGTTAGGAATAGGGACAGTGCGGGGCTGAGTGTTTGGGGTTTTGGGTTTGAGGGAAGTTTTGAGTTTAGAATATTAGGTAATTAGGGGCATATCAACAAGGGCTTTATCTCTGCTTTTTTGGCTTTAAAAGCCAAAAAAGGAGAGATAAAACTAGCGCCCTATCAACAACAGGGTGCTAACATGCAAATTTGCATGTTAGCACCCTTTTACTCTACGCTTCCCCTTGCATCTCTAATGAGATGCAAAGGGGGCGTTCCAGAGTAAAATAATAGGAGAAATGTCGCTAAGCGACATTTCTCCTATTATCAAGAATGTCGCTAACCCTGTTAGAGACAAAAAAAGCAGCACTAACCGCGGTTAACGCTGCTTTTTTACGTCTGGTATTTTTCTGACTTAGCCATGATATCCTATGGAAGGAGGATATCATGGCTAAGTTTGCCTGTCCCTATCAACAAGGTAACGTGAGATTATCGCTGGGTTTCCAGCGATAATCTCACGTTAGCCTGTTAGCGTGAGAATTTTTATCGCTATTGAGATAAGCGTTGCTAATAGCACGCTATCTCAGCGATAAAAATTCACGCTAGCCGGCGATAATTATCCTCACGCTAAGAGCGCTGAGCGATAATTATCGCCGGTTGTTGTTGATATGCCCCTAAATTATTTGCATTAGTGAGCTCAGCAATATAATAGGCTGCAAAGCATTTTTTGGCTTGACACAGACCTGTGCTTTTGAAGCAGCCTCACTCACTTTATTCAGTGGTGAGTGTCAATTTGCAACATCTCGATTTTATGGGTACAAGGAAGCTCTCAGATATGGGTTTGGGAGACAGCAGTCAAACTGAGTGAAAAGGGGGGCTTGAAATTGACATTGAGAAAACTGCTCTGTATGGATCTCCATGAAGAAAGGCGGTTGTTTCTCATAGGGGTGGGGCTCTGTGAGGGGGCTGGAATGTCCATCAAAGGGGGAAAGGCTTCTATATGGAGATCAGGAAATGATATCTCTAAGAGCTCTTATGCTGAGAAGGCGGGGGCAGTCTCAGAGAGAGGAGCAGCTGTGAGCGGAGTTTGTGATGCAGTCCTCCTGAGGGCAGCAGCATGCTCCCCACCCCCCAGAGCTCAGGAGTTGTGAATGGGATTTGCTCATATTCTGCTCTCAGCCCATCTCACTAATGCATTGCGATGGGTAATCTGGATTTATCATCTGCCTTTTTCAGCCATCTCTGCAGGATTTGTACTAAAATACCATGCTCAGCCAGCTGTTCCCTCACCTGAGACCCTCTGAGCTGTAATTAGAGGGTGCACTTCGGAAGGAGGGGGAGAAAGAAAGAGATGGGGGGGGGGGAATCCTCAGCACACTGAACATCCCCGAAGCAGATATATCAACGTGGGCCTCGACATATTATATATTCATCTCTGCCTACATCTCTGTAGTCTACATGTTTTCCTTAATGTTTACCAAACCTTAGAGTGTAACTTGTTTGTCACAATAGAACTCTCTTGTGCGTATTCTAGACCTTGCCTGACTCCAAATCTATCAGCTTCCCAGTCTTCCTGAAGATCTGTACAAAAACCTGAAATAAACAAATAGCTATAATCCCGATATCTGTAACACTTTGACCATCTCCCTTTAGAACGTTGTGTCTTTAAATATATAAACTCTTACTGTCTCTAAATCTATAATTTCCATGTCTAGCATTGTAACGTCCCTATACCTAGCCCTATAATCCTATAGTCTAACTCTAACCCTGTTAACTTCACCGTAACCACATTTTTCTAACTCTAACCCCCTATGGTAATCTCAGCAACTATCCCACGCCCACCGCTAACTCCTCTAACTCTGCGTGTAGCTCATGTCTAACTCTATAAACTACTCTGTGACAAATTCTATAACTTCTCTTTCCAAATCTCTAAACCCCGGCTATCTCTAACACCATAACTACATATAACTTTATATTCCCTGGGTCAAACTCTATGGCACCCCTGTGCTTGTGGTTCACTCTATATCCCCAGGGGTTTATTTACAAGGCCATTACGCCGCAGGTGCATCACTTGTTCTGACGCATCGGCAGCGCAATGGCACTGTCCATATTTACAAGGCCATTTAAAGTCCCCCTGCATGACTTTTCATGGGCTTGTAAGTATGGGCCTCTTTCACTCATTACTCTGCGTGAAAGGGGCATTCCATTGGTGTTGCTGTGGGTGTTCCCACACAACGTCCATGGAACTTGATGCATTACTAGATTTACAACATTATGTAGAATCCTACGCCTTCCCAGGAGAGGTGTAGGAATGGCGCAACAAGGAAAAGTACTTTTAGTTCTAATCGTTTTTTCCACTTTCTATGCATAGAAAGAGGAAAATGCCATTAATGATTGTTTTTGTGCAGGAAGGTATTGTTCAATTCTATAATCCCTGTGCCAACTCTATAACACATATCTGACTCCATAGCCCCCTTTTATACCTCTATTACAACCAATGTCTTACTCAATAATCTATCTGTGTCTATCTTTGTAATCCCCAAGTCTAACTCTATACTCTCCTTTCTAGCTCTATATCAATGCATCAAACTTTATTATCGCTGTGTGTCTAACTCTATTATAGCTCTGTGTCCAATTCTGTAATCCCTCTGTATCCAAATCTATAACACCTGTGTCTGACTCCATAGCCCCCTTTTATGTCTCTATAAAAAATGCATCACTCAATAATCCATCTGTGCCTCACTTTGTATACCCTGATTCTAACTCTATACCCTCCTTCCTAGCTCTATATCAATACATCTAACTTTACCATTGCAGTGTCTAACTCTATCATAGCCCTGTGTCCCATTCTATAAACCCCTTTGTGTCCAACTCTATAACACATGTGTCTGACTCCATAGTCCCTTTTATGTCTCTATAAAAACAAATACATAACTCAATAATCCATCTGTGTCCAACTTTGTATACCCTGATTCTAACTCTATACCCTCCTTCCTAGCTCTATATCAATACATCTAACTTTACCATTGCAGTGTCTAACTCTATCATAGCCCTGCCTCCAATTCTATAATCCCTCTGTCCAACTCTGTGACACCTGTGTCTGACTCGATAGCCCCTTTTATAGCTCTATAACAACCAATGTCTTCCTCAATAATCCATCTGTCTAACTTTGTAAATACAGAGTCTAACTCTATACCCTCCTTTCTAGCTCTGTATCAATACATCTAACTGTATCATCGCTCTGTGTCTAACTCTATTATAGCCCTGTGTCCAATTCTGTAGGCCCCTTTGTGTATGACTCTATAGCTAAAGCTCTCCACTGCAGGCAGTCTTGCTAAAGTTACAGCGATATACCAAGCTACCAGAAAACAAACAAGCACTGTGACAGGTGTAGTTCAAATGTTTCAGGGCTGTTTGGGAGGGGTTTGGTAACTTTATTCTGTATCGAACTGCATATGTTTACCCTTAAGGTTAAGGTATAGAAGTACCTGAGGTGCATTTTCCATATCTTCTGCTAAGTATTAACACCCACTTTGAACTGACAATCTGGGCAGACTGTCTGTATTGCTTCACGTTATTCTCTTCCCTCACAAACGGTGCTAGTGCGCAAGAGTTCTGACTATGAGCTTCATATGCAAACTTTAAAATGAACAGATTAATTTGAAAAACTGTCACCTATGAATTCTGTTGTACGGTCCACTCTGACTCTAATCCTATAACCATCACTCAATAACTCTAGAACCCTTCCTGGATCAAGAACACTCCTTACCTATAACTCCAAACTCCTGCCTCTCATTCTATAATGCTCTGTTAATAATCATCCATCTCTAACTCTATGAAAAGCTCTGGGGTCAGTAAGAGTTTCACTTGTTTTTCTAACCTAGGACGGATATGGGAGACATGGAGGTCCCAGGTAGAGGAAATGCACAATGGTTCCCACAAGCAGGGAGATAACTCCCTGAGTGTCAGAACCATTGCTTTTTAAAGTTCTGAAAACAAGCTCATGCTTTGGGGGTTTGTTTTCAGAAAACAAAAAAAATCAGATCGAGTCAAGGGTGGGCTTGGTGGAAGCCTCAGCTAATAAATCCCAGCCGGGTGATATTCCCTATGCGATCTAAGAGGAAATAAGAGAATTGAAAAACGCACAAGAAAAGGCCCATAGGGAAGTTAAGGGTCAGCTCGACACCATCAATGACAATGTTTTGCAATTAAACCAGAGACGTACGCAAGCAGAACAGCGCAAATCGGATCTAATGGGGCCTGCTTGGCAAAGCTTCAGTGCAGCCACCAGCGTGGCCACTCAACTGAAGGCAGTCAGGGGCATAATATCAAGGACGGCGTTAAAATTATCGCCGGTTTAGCGGCAGATAGAGCGGCGATAATGGGCTTGATAACATGCCCTGGAGAATTCCAATAGAAACCCATGTTCACACCAGAACATGGACTTCTATTGGAATTCTCAAGGGCATATTATCAAGCCCATTATCGCCGCTTTAGCGGCAGTTTTCTGCCACTAAACCTCTGATAATTTTTAACGCCGTCCTTGATAATATGCCCCTCAGTTCTTTATGTGCCTGGCGGGGGTTTCTAAATGTGGTGGGTGGTTCTCCACTAGGGGAACAGAGGTCATGACTTTAATTAAAGTATTGCATCTCTGCTAAAAAGAGCAGGTACTTTCCATTTCAAATTTAAAAAGTGCAGGTGCTAAGTGCCACCACCCATTTAAAGCCCTGAAGGCAGCATGTTGATGTACGCCTCGCTCAGTGCATGGTTGAGTGTCCTTGTCCCCTAGACCGCAATGACATTTCTGCGCTCACAGTCATCTGGAGGAGTGTTCTGCAAGCTGCATGAAGCGTTGGACGAGAAGGGCAGTGGTTGGAGTGTGAAGGTCAGTGCCCAGCAAAGATGTTAAAGTTGGGCTTCTTTGTCATTTGCCAAACTGAAGCCATGAATTTCAGATCAGAGGTGTGGTCAAGCCTTATTATAAACTGCCCTTTCCAAGATATTGGTCTTTCCAGAGAATTCTATCTGAGGTTCCTAATCCAAAGCATTATCCTCAGATTTCAGTTCCTGTTTGAATCGTATATAAGGAGGCATCGCAACATATTAATTACCGGGTGTTCTTCGCCTCCTTCCAACTATTTTTGTCCCAGATGTTAGCTTCTTTTAAAAAAAAATTGTTTAAACTTGTTTTTATTAAGTTTTTTTCATAAACAACATACATTGTGTGCATCAAATAGGCATTGTGTGCAGCATGCAACCTTAGACAGTATTTTTACTTCAGTCATATTCCACCTTGTGCGCTTTAACGTTTGCTTCTTTTAGTTGGAATGTTTACTAGGTCTACTTGTGGATGTCCCTGTTTGGCTCTATCTTGTTTCCTGATGCTGCCGCGGCCTCTGCAGGTAAGAGGGGTGGTTCGGTGGTGCTGGGTGGGGGGAGATTTTTCAAGAGACGACCACGTGGGAAAATTTCATAAATAATACATTTTCCCTCGTGGTAGTCTCTCGAAATCGAAACCGACCAAACAGTCAGGGCCCACAGCATTGGACAAGCCACTCCTCCCTGATCCACCCACCCGCCCGTCCCCAACCAGGCATACACCAGAAACATAAAATGGTATTTAAAATACCATTTTATGTTTCTGCTTCTCGCACTGCGAGAAAGCAGTGAGGCAACACTCCTCCTCCCTAATGGAGGAGCCGCCTCTGGGTAGCACCCTCCTAAGTGTGCAATGACTGTTTGGCTGGCACTCTTGGGCCGGCAAAACAGCCATGCGCACTTTGGATGTTCTCCTAGCATGCTGCATTTCAGCCTATGTGGAGAACATGCTCAGGCCCCCCAGGCCATTGCTGAGCACCAAACCACGGCTTTCAGACCAATCACAAGGCTGCACTGCAGCATTGTAATTGGTCAGAGCAGCCTGGGTGTTTACCAATCACAGCGCTGCATTGTAGCGTTGTGATTGGTCAGGGGAGCCTGGTTGCCATCTTCCTGTTCCATTCCTGACACGAGAAGATACGACGGAGAGGTACGTTTCTTCTTTTTTTTAAAAATCCCCTTAAAATCCCCTTACACCAATCAGTATTGGGTCTGGTTTAGTTTAATCTGACAGGGGTCTAAGATATTGCTCTTGAGAGCCCTCCACGTTCTGGTTGACCCCTACACTACCTTTGTCTGCTGGTTTGATAATGTTGCCATCCTTGTTTTTAAGGTTGTGTAAGGTCATGCTCTCTGCTCTGAAAGTGTTTTCACAGGTTCTGGATTATGACATTTCTACTGCCTCCAAATCTGCAAGTACTACTTTTCAAGGTGCTCACTTCAGGGGGTGGTGGCGTTAGGAGGTGTAACTTGTGGTTTTTTCAAGGCCAGTGTCGGATGTGGCATTGGTCTCACTGATTCGTTTTTCATACAAAATGAACAACAATGGGGCCTATTAGCAAGAAATTGCGATGCTTAGCGCGTTCATTTTTATCGCTGCCTATCGCTGGATATTTTAGCGGGGAAAACATGCTATTAGCAACGTTTTTCTCCATTGTGCTAAAGTATCCAGCGATAGCGGAGAAATGCGTGAATGTCGCTGGAAATCCAGCGATATTCACGCATTAACGCCAATGTTATGTTATGTTATGTTATGTTTTGGTAGAGCGCAAAACAGCTGCCCCAGCAAAGGGGCGTCCCGGCGCTAAAGAACCACAGAATCATCACAAAAAACAGAAAACCAGGAGTCAGAAACCTAAAGGGGAGGAAATAGATGGGTTTTGACAGCTCTCCGGAAAGCAGACAGATTTTCCATTGAGCGGATGTTCACCGGCAGATTGTTCCAAAGTTTGGCTCCTAATACTCTAAAGGAGCGCCCACCTGTGCGAGCTAACTTTGTGAGGGGAACTGTCAATAAATGTTGGCCAAGAGAGCGCAGATTGCGCTGTGGTACGTAAGGTATAAGGAGAGGGCGAAGAAGTTTAGGGCATCCAGTTTTGAGAATTTTAAAGATCATAACGAGAGCTTTAAACTGGATACGAGACTCAATCGGCAGCCAATGCAGCTTTCGTATAGTGGCTCTAGCCGAGCACCTGCGGGGAAGTCCGACCAAGGTTCTTGCCGCGGTGTTCTGTACGCGCTGTAGACGCGCAATCTCAGCTTTGTTGGCGCCCAGGAGTAAGACGTTAGCGTAGTCTAGGCGGGACAGAATTGTGGCTTGTATAATCGTTTGGCGAACCTTGGAGTCAAAGTAGCCGAGTATGGGATTAAGGCTCCTCATCAGGCCCACACAAGTGGCCGCTACTCTTTTTGTGTGGGTCTGGAAATTGAGTGATGAGTCCATCCAGACGCCCAGGTTTTTGACCAGGGATTTGGGGGAAGGAATGGTGCCTAGTGACAAAGGCCACCAGTTTTGGTTCCAGTAGCTGGTATTCTTTCCAAGAAGCAGTACCTCCGACTTGCCTGCGTTGAGCTGCAGGCAATTATCCGTCATCCATTGGGCTACGGCAGCCAGCCGGGGACTTAACCTGAAGATCCACCGCCCATTGGGTAAACAGGTAAGTCATGTTTTTAGCAGGCTTTAGGTTATAGCGACAATTGCGCATAGCGCAATTTTTTTCATCGCTTCGCCTGCCTTGCTAATAGGAGATGGCTGTGTTAGCGACTACTTTCAGTCGCTAACAGTTTGGGTACGCCCACTTTGCATGTCATTAGCGATAAATATCGCTGACATGCAAAGCGGGCCCCAAACTGGTCGCTATCGCCTAAAAGCTGTCGCTAACTGCTGTTAGCGACAGCTTGCTGATAGGGCGATAGAAATATCGCCGCTTAAAGTGCCGCTAAAGCGGCGATATGGCCCTTGCTAATATGCCCCAATGTTGGATTTATGAAACATTGGTGAAGCTCTACCCATGTTCAAAGTGGTCATGTTTTGTGGAGGAGGCAAACCTAGAGTGGCTTGTTAGCTACTTTTACCTGTAAATTTAGTGCTCCTCGTAATTCAGGGATAGTTTGAAATCCTATGGTGCTGGTATTGGCCTTGATTCTTTCCTTGAGAGCTTCCTCAGCCTCAGCCTAAAAACATCTTCTACTGTTAGTGCTAGGAACTCCTCTTTTTGTGAATGGGCCTTGCCAAAAACGTAGAGGCACATGCATAAAAGTTTCATTTTGCGATTACCAAATAACGATTTTTAAGAAATCTCTAATTGGTAATCGCAAAAATGAAATGCAACAAAACAGAGAGCAAAGAGCGATTCCTTAAGAATCGCAAACGCAACTAGGGAATCGCTGTTTGCATTTGCGACTCCATTCTTTCCAATGGGCCACAAGGTCCATAGGTGAGAATGGTCTTGCATTGCCCAAATTGCGATTGTCTAATTGGTAATCGCAAATTAGGTAATGCAGAGGCATGGGTGCCCAGGGGCCTAAGGCCCCCCTGAGGTGCCCCTAACAAAAACAATTGCACCTGTAAGGCACACACATGCCCATAGGGGCATGTGTGCGCCACATGGCACTTTAAAAAATGTGGTTTTGTGCATTTTTCAAAGTATGCACATGGTTAACATCAACTTCAAATTGATAGTAATTCGAGTTTTCTAAATTCACAGTTCGCATTTAGGAAAGGCTTCTTGCATGTGCACTAGGGAGTCGCAAATTGCGATTCCCTATTTGCATTTGCAATTTAGGTAATCACAAGATATTGCAATTACCTCAATTGCGAAGCCAAAAACCTTCATGCATAGCAAAAGGCCATTTTGCGATCGCAAACGGGCGATTTTTGCGAATCGCACTGTTTGCGATCGCAAAATTGCTTGATGCATATGCCCCTAAAGGTCGGTTGCTGATGTTCACTTACTTTTTTTGTTTGCCAAAAGTAACCTGTTTCAGCACGTCAAACTAGAACAAGAAAAAAGAGACCTTAAGGATCTTAAATCTAGCTGTAAAAAAAACAACTTAGAAGCTAATTATGTCAAAAACAACAGTCAAAACTAAAAAGAAAAAAAAAAACACCCAATACATTCACCTTCATAGCAAGACAAATATGAGTATTTCACAACGATTTAAAGTGAACCAAGTATGAACCAATTTGGGAGGGAGGTCTGAGATAAGTAAGTGGCCTATCATATTTTTGTTGGGAGATTTTCAAATTAAATTTTTACCTACATTTTATTGTTCTAAAAAAAAAAACGCTGACAAACCAATTCAGTTCAAAATGTAAGTTCTTTATTTGAAGAATTACAAACGGGCACAATATACCCGAACATCTTGGTAATTAAATAAATACAATTTTAAAACTTCAGAGCACTCCATCATTCACTATGTCAGATGACAACCGCAAGAACTTGTATCTAGATTGTAGTAATTGAAAGTATTTCTGGTTGAGGTGCAAAATAGTCACATTTTCATTCAACTTTCAAGTGAAATGGCTGCAGCTAGTTGTGGGGATTCAGAGCAATGTGCAAGATTTAGCCAGACCTGAGTATAGGTGCACACTTCACTTTTAAAATACTTCATTATCAGCAGCAAAATCAGTTTGCCCACAACAGAGTCATTCTAACGGGGACGGGAGATTCCCGTCAGCGCTAACAGTGGGTAGGTATCCACTTCAAAGCCAATGGGTCCCATAAAAAAATAAAATTGGTTTGGCCTTGCTTGTCCTCGCTTTTGCTTCCAGGGATCCACACAAGACCATCTGAAACCAACACTGATCACACAAGTTCACTCGTTCATTGTTTCCAGCAAGCAATTGGTGGATTTGAAGGCCTCCGGAATATCACTATCTAGCTTGCAGATAACCTTGTAGATGGCTTTCTTCCAAGAAGGGTCAACATCTTTCCCCGTGAGAACGGCACTGAAAAATTCACGCAGAGTGATTTGGGAAACATCAAGGAACTTGGCTGGAATCTTTAAAAAATAACACAAAAGTTTGTTAAATACATTAACTTATAATAACTTGCCTCACGTATACATTCCTGACGACATCATAATTCACCACAACTTACATCCAAGGCCAAACTTACAGGCTCGGCTATCCAGTATCCCACTTTTGTGAAGTAATTGCTACTCAAGAAGGCGATGAAGCAAGGGTCATCATTATGATAATGCCCGTGCCCCCATGACGTATATCTGTAATGCCAAGATCATCGAACGTTCCAAGAAATCCCTTGTGCTGATTATCACTAAATGTATCAATACCGCAGTCATACAGGGCATTGTTCCCTTGAAACTAAAACATGTTCCACTAACCCAGTTAAGAACCCTAATGTTGACTTGGGATCCTTGAACAAAGACAGTCTTTTTAACCAGTGTCCAGCTCTGGCCAAGATCCTATAAACTGTCGTCAACACCCAGAGGAACTGTTCACTGCTTAAGACCATGACCACACTTGTGCAATTGTCCTTCACCACTCCTTGGCAAACAAAAGAGTTGACCACAAAATACTCCCAAATCATCATGCAAGAGTTTAGTAGGTCCAACCCTCAACTGGTTCACCTCACTCCTGTGTCACAGATCTCACCAGCTGAAACAGACCTCATTCCTGGCTACTCCAACAACCCTTTGCTGAGGGTCCCACAAGGAGCATCTTATCTTTATCCCTCTTTGATGCCTATATTGTACCCCTGTGCTGCTTTGTGAGTACTATCACACATACACCAACACCCAGATACGTACCAAAATATCCAACATCCCAGTAACATTCAGCATTTACAAGACAGCCTAATGCAGATCATTCAGTTTAATACGTTATGCTGAAATGCCTATAAGACTCAGTGTCACCTTTAGGTCCTTGAGTCAGCCCGCCAGCCCAAAAGGGGGACAGAGGCACAGGCTTTCGGTTCACTGGTGGAAGACAGCGTCCATATTTATAGATTCCTGTGTCCCTGTTCCTCCAACCTCTAAATGAGGCCCAGGGAACCTATTACTAGGCAGAGGCATCCCTACTTTGTTACAGTTGACCAGGTGCAATAAGCAGCAGTTCTTTCTAAGAATTAAAACAAATGAACTGCCGACAAAGAGAAAACATGGCGTCTGATGCCATCAGTGGTCTGGCCACACAAGCTGCCTCATTATTAATAAAGGTGGCAGGCTTGCTTGAAATTAAATATCTATAAGTGTTATAGAAGCACAGTGGGGCTCATAAAAGCATGGGACCAGTGGCATGATATGCCCCTCCTAACCACTAAACCTCACCCCTTGTGACTGCCCTAGCTCTGTCAATCCCGTCTTTCATGTCTGCCTCCACATCCCAGCCTTTCAACATGGCACCTTTACCTTCCTCCAAGGCCTGGTTCATGTGGCTTCAAAGTAAACACATAGTCAAGTGTCAACTCACCTCATAGTCACTGGACTTGTTATAGTGTTGGTTTAGGATGCGGGCCAGCTCAGAATCCCGAGTCACGGTCAGCCTGTCTGCACTGACCACCCCCTCTGTCACTGCCTGGCGGGAGAATTTCTCCATCTGAATGTAGAAGAACTCACGGAAGTTGCTGAACCACTTGATAAGCTGGGAGGTGATGGAGCGGTTGAACTATGGAGAGATAAGAGTGAATGGTGAGTGCAAATAATAATTCAAAACCCCAAAGGAAGACTGGTCATCGAAATCTGAGGGCTTCATGCAAAAAAAATCTACAACTTACACACTACTGTGACTCATCTACTTGTAAAGCCACCCTGCCTTTAGATAACTGGGACACAGAAGGGTACCAAGGCACATTGTGCCCAATACAGAGTACGCTTTACAACTTTGCAGCCCTCACATTCATGCCCACCTGCTTCCCCTCACTTTAATCAGCTTTTTCTTTGCTCCCTCCATGATGAAGATTCAACAGTACATAGAGAGTGGATATAGTGGGCATGTATCATTGCGAAGGGAAGGGAGTGTGAGGCGAGGAATTCAAAAGTACTGCGAGTAACTTGCACTCACACCCACATCCCACCCACCGCCTTCGTCCACACCAATGTGAAAATTTCCAAGCATTCTTGAAAACAGAAAAAATATGTCTTAGCGCAAAATATCCTTCAGACAGCCCAGCCAAACCGGCCATATACTCTGGAAGAAAAATCCATTGCGTAGTCCTCACAAAAAAGTACTAGCCCCAGTAAATTGTTGATCTTGGTCAGCTGTGGCAAGGCTTGCGCACCACCCAAACTGTTAATAATTACATTACTTAGATAACAGTTTTGATAGTTAAATAAGCAAGAAGAACAAAATAATAGTGTCCTGAACTACTGCTCAGCTATCCACAAAGTAGTTATGGAAAACGAAAAAGAAAGATAGTGGTGGGAGGGGTATACAGAAGTCATCATTACATATACATATGTCATGCTATTGAATGGTCCACATGAATTAATATAAAGAAATGTCTGAGCTCTCATGAATCGCCTTGAATGCTTTGTTTGCGTCCACTTCATAGATACATGAAAAAAAAATGATATAGGATAATAAACAACATTTTTTCCTACCTAAAGGGTCTCAACCACGGTTGGTCTTAAAATAAACATATTTAAATCAAAAACTTAAATTGGCCAACAAAACACATTAAGGATGTAATCTACAAAATACAAATAATCAATTGCATGAGATTGTAGCCAGGAAACCAGCACAGACTTTAATGTTTAAGGCCTCTGAGCCATTTGCTTTTTGTTTTCAAAAACAACTTTAATGTTTAAGGCGTTTGGGCCATTTCTTTTTTGTTTTTCGAAAACAAGTTCCCGCTTTAATAGTTTGTTTTTGGAAAACAAGAAAGTTTGATGAAGGGCAGCCTGAAACATGGTGG
Organism: Triturus cristatus; assembly: GCF_964204655.1. Taxonomy (NCBI): domain Eukaryota; kingdom Metazoa; phylum Chordata; class Amphibia; order Caudata; family Salamandridae; genus Triturus; species Triturus cristatus. The sequence goes on from NC_140592.1 coordinate 749,222,105, forward strand.
GTGCTCACCAAATTTTTGTTATCTTCAGAGAAGCCTCCATCACACAAATATATCTACAAGCCTGTGGAGTACTTTAAATATAAGGGGCGGGTAGTACAGCAGTGGTGGCGAGGTAATGACCTCTGTCACCCTGACAGATGGCGGGCTGCCCGCTATACCCTAAATCAGGCTCTTACACTTTAAACTGGATTCTACATAATCATTATAATATAGTTTGTTTTTTTCTTTTAAATGCATATAATTTGTGTTTTCAATTCTCAGGAGCTCCCTAGGAGACCTAAATAAAATGGCAATTCCAACGTCATGAGTTTTGTTGGTTAATTTATATCTTTGCATTTTAAGATTTTTAGATTAAAAAAACCTTCTTCAGGAAGTAATGTGTATTGCCTATGATGCTATACTAGTTGCTCTGTGCATATATGATTTAAACAAAAAATAACCGACACCAGTCACTTGAGTCTGTTATCTAATACAGTGTGTTTCATATATTATAAAATGTGAGCTGTGTGCCTGACTTTTGCCTTCTTTTAGTTTCAGCCCAAGTCACAGTTTTTAGGAATCAGTTCCAGTAGAACAAGATACTGAAAAAACGTTGACGTTTTCTTGAAAATGACTGAGCGTGCACGAATGCACACAACGAGGACGATTCAGAAAGGGCCTCCGTGGCGGTGGGAGAGTGGGGAGTGGGTACCAGCGTGGCAGGACCTCCCCACTGCAGTTACTCATTGTGGAAGTCCCTTGACAAATGCGGGGCCCCTGCCACAAGTGCCCCCCCCCCACCACCACGACTGCGGTGCCTTCACCACGAGTGCCGAAGCCCTTTGTGAATCTGCCCCAACTGAAAAGCCTACAGAGAACATTCCAGAATACGGGAAAAAGCTCAGCCAGAGATGGTAGTCTTGGGCGCCTGCCTACCTGTGTATAGATACACCATGCGCAATGACGCTATTCAATGTCCTGTTTTTACTTGAATTCAGGGAGAGCCGTACACTTAATAAAACATACATATAAAGGTCCGTTGGAAGTGAATTTAAGAAGGGAAATCTCCGCATTCATGTAAAAAACATATCAAACATTTGATAAAGACGACAACAGAGTTTCGATGTATGTATGTATGTATGTATTTGACTCTTATTAAGCGCATCTGTCACCCCAAGGGTATCCTGGCGCTGAGACCCTATTTAAACCACCGATAGAATGTTTATATTGCCCTAGGGAACAGATAGGTCTTAAGGTCCCTTTTGAAGGAGGTCAGATCTTGCTTACCCCTCAGCACTAGCGGAAGGGAATTCCATAATGAGGCGGCTGTGTGGCTGAAAGCTCGGCCACCTATCCTAACTCTAGTGATCCTTGGGATCCGCACCAGAAACGCCGATGAGGATCTCAAAGGCCGGGCAGCTTGGTACCAAGAAAACAGGCCCTGGAGTGGGATTGGTCCAAGTCCATGCAGCGCCTTAAATACAAGACATGCCGCCTTAAACGCGATCCTCTGCTGTATCGGCAGCCAATGTAGGTCAGCTAAAGCTGCCGAGGAGGAAGCAGATCGCGGGCGCGATAGAGCCAGTTTTGCCGCCATATTCTGGATCCTCTGCAGCTTCAGGATCAGTTTTTTTGGGGCTCCTAAGAGTAGTGCGTTGCAGTAGTCTAATCTACTGAGTATAATACTCCGCACCACCTCAGCTCTAAAACCTTTGGGGAGAATAGGCAAAATTTTGCGTAGGGCACGGAGCAGGCCCATACAAGTCGCTGCGGTCTTATTAACTGAACCATCCAACTGTAGGTCCGGTTCGAATACCACTCCTAAATTACGGGCCGATTTAGCTCCAGCCACAGAGCCAGGAATGGAAGGTGGCCAGAAGTCGTCAGGCAGCCCCCGGGGAAGGCGATCAGGAGAGCAGTGGAGAACCTCTGTTTTAGCCCCATTGAACTGGAGTGAGTTGGTTCGCAGCCATTCAGCTGTGGCCGACATACAGCGATGAAAGGTGTCTTTCGAAACCGCCTCACTACCCTCAAATGAAAAAATCAGTTGAGTGTCATCGGCATAATTGATGACTGATATGCCGAATGACTTAATCAGTGCTATAAGGGGTCGAAGATATAAATTAAACAGGATCGGACTAATCGCCGACCCTTGAGGAACTCCCTGCTTCACCTGTCGAGTGGCAGATTGAAAAGGTGGTAAAGCCACTGCTTGCTGTCTGTCACTGAGATAGGACGTTAACCAATCTAATGCTAGACTGGTTACACCCACACTATGGAGACGCTCCAGGAGAACCGCATGGTCAACCGTGTCAAACGCGGCCGACATGTCCAGCAGTACCAGAAAAACTGACCTGCCCCTGTCGACACGCGTTCGCAGATCATCTAACACGGTGACCAATGCGGTTTCCGTGCCATGTGCCGGCCTAAAGCCATACTGAGCTGTATCCAGGCAGGAGTTTAATTCCAGATAGTTGGACAAGGCTTTTGTGACCCATCTCTCAAGAACCTTTATTACAAAAGGTAGAAGCGAGATGGGCCTATAATTAGCTGGACAGGATGGATCTAGAGAAGCCTTTTTTAATAGTGGAGTTACTATTGCCACTTTCCAGCTTTCTGGAACTGTCGCCGTCATCAGTGACTGGCAGCAGATGGAATGAAGTGGAGGAAACAGCTCAACCTGAAACGCCTTCCAGATCTTATGAGGCATTGGATCTAGTGGTGAGCCCGATGACACTCCATTGGCCAATAAGACAAACTCCTCCGATGTTGGAATGGGAAAGCAAGGTAAACAAGATGTATCCACCTTGTTGTTATCCCGAAGCAATACCGAACAGCGGAGAGGTTCCAGTGAAGGAGGTAGCGGCGACCCCAGTTGTCCAGGCACTGAGAGTCCGTTCAAGATGGTTCTTATTTTCTCCTCAAATGCAGCGGCCAATGAATCGCACAGGTCCTGAGAGGCCGGGATAGCGGGAGCTGTACAGGACGGATTAGATAAGTTGTTAACCAGCTTGAACAGGGTTTGCGATTTATTTGTGGCCTTATCCAGGGTATCTTCTAAGAACTTTGCCTTATCATTTCTCAGCTGGTTCTTATATACCTGTAAGGCCACTCTATACGCTACCCTGTCCAACTCCTTATATCCTTTCCTCCAAGTACGCTCAGCCTGTTTGCAGCAGATCTTATGCTGTCTCAGATCGTCGTTAAACCAGGCATTAGTCGCTCTAGGTCTCTCCCTCACCCTCCGCATAGGGGCCAGTTCATCTAGGGATATCGAGATTTGCTGACAGAGTGCAGCGTAGCTCTTATCTACACTGTCCTCCACCTGAAAACTCGATGACCACTTTTTCTCAGTAAAAGAGATTGAAAGTTGCTTCTAGTTGCTAGAAGATGATGTAACTACAATAATCCAAGTGGTCTTCAGTGTTACTTGTTTATTGCTCCTGAAGGTCATATGTTTAAAAAGCTCAACAATATTAAAATTCCAAACAGTATAGGACCTTGGATCATATAGACATTTGTGGAAGAATCCATCAAAATAGTGTTTAACAACTAGGTCCAGCATTATGCTGGTGTAATCTTTCGTAATTTCCGGCATTTTGTGGTACATTTGTTATAAGAAATGCCTGAAATTATGCCATTTCGACACATCGTGTAATTTTTTTGTCCACTCGGGGCAAAATTCTACAGTGGAAGCACAGGAAAAGTATGAACAAACAGAACGCGAGCGGCTACTGTCAGTGATACGTGCGATTTAGCACCTTTTTTATCTGCTTCTAAAATGGATTTGATGGCGCATCTCATAATAATAATTGCGCTAAATACCGGGTCTGCAGTTTGCATTATTTTCCTAACATTTCATATAATTATGAAAAAATGAAATCATATGATATTCGTACACTGTTATTATCAACTGTATTCAGACAAGATGGAAGGAGTGGCTGAATTAACCTCAGCTGGAATGCTTGCAGCCGCATTATAGCAGATAGAGGAGGAGACCTGACCTGATCATTCTGGCAGGACTGTTCCTATTGGAGCAGGATCAAGACTGATTTGCTTTTGGCTCGTCTCTGTCTAGCGTGGCTTAGTGGGCGAAAAACCATGGGCATGAGATTCACTGTTCCGACTTTACATTGTGCCTGGCCAACGTCATCGCTAGATGGAACAAAATCAATCCCCGACACGTTTCTACCTATGTGCTTCATGAATGCAATGTAATTTTACTCCTCAGGCATAGCATACACTGAGGGTAGATATAAATACCCGTTGCTACTTAAAGTTATACTCCAGACGCAGACATTGTGATCGAAATATCTGTAAATGTTCATGGTTGGCAACTGTGGATACATTCTATGAAACGTTTCATCAATTTAAATTGCTGCGAGAAGACTGAGCGATCACTGCATAAGTATCTTTACTCTGTTATATGAGATGGAGAGGTGGACCTCATGAAGGCAAAGTCTCCCAAGGGGGTAGAAGATGTTCCCACCAGAACAGAGTCAACACTGGTACTTGTGTTCCTGGCAGAAGGGTTCTGAAGTAATTTAAATGGGACAACCTTCCATAGGATCCTTCATCTATGGAGAAATATCAGCCTGAAGAACCACCCCAAGCAATTAGTGGACAACAATTCAGCGGCGCTCAGATTACGAGTCCCCTGCTAGGTACTCTATTGTTAGCCAGTCGAGTTGTGGAACGAACCATTTGAGCTGCTGCTCCTGAATTGTGTCAGTTGTTGCCCTGCTTTGAATTTTTAAACTTGCTCGTTTGCACATGCTTATTTAATTGCCATATTTGCACATCTCTTAAATCTTAAATCGTTTTTAACCTTTTATTGTGGTTACCTTGATTGCTGACTACTGCATCACCTGGTCCGCTGCCCCTGACCCCGTTCCGCCACGGCTTGTGCCGATTGAGCGGAGGGTCGGCGGGGCTAGCAACCACTTCCGGCTGTACTGGGCACTGCAGGTCAGCGCTCTAGCGTTGCACGCCTAGCACGCTCCCCTCTCTACTTAACTGGACTGAGGGCGCGGACGCGCGCAGCGGCGCTCAGATTACGAGTCCCCTGCTAGGTACTCTATTGTTAGCCAGTCGAGTTGTGGAACGAACCATTTGAGCTGCTGCTCCTGAATTGTGTCAGTTGTTGCCCTGCTTTGAATTTTTAAACTTGCTCGTTTGCACATGCTTATTTAATTGCCATATTTGCACATCTCTTAAATCTTAAATCGTTTTTAACCTTTTATTGTGGTTACCTTGATTGCTGACTACTGCATCACCTGGTCCGCTGCCCCTGACCCCGTTCCGCCACGGCTTGTGCCGATTGAGCGGAGGGTCGGCGGGGCTAGCAACCACTTCCGGCTGTACTGGACACTGCAGGTCAGCGCTCTAGCGTTGCACGCCTAGCACGCTCCCCTCTCTACTTAACTGGACTGAGGGCGCGGACGCGCGCAGCGGCGCTCAGATTACGAGTCCCCTGCTAGGTACTCTATTGTTAGCCAGTCGAGTTGTGGAACGAACCATTTGAGCTGCTGCTCCTGAATTGTGTCAGTTGTTGCCCTGCTTTGAATTTTTAAACTTGCTCGTTTGCACATGCTTATTTAATTGCCATATTTGCACATCTCTTAAATCTTAAATCGTTTTTAACCTTTTATTGTGGTTACCTTGATTGCTGACTACTGCATCACCTGGTCCGCTGTCCCTGACCCCGTTCCGCCACGGCTTGTGCCGATTGAGCGGAGGGTCGGCGGGGCTAGCAACCACTTCCGGCTGTACTGGGCACTGCAGGTCAGCGCTCTAGCGTTGCACGCCTAGCACGCTCCCCTCTCTACTTAACTGGACTGAGGGCGCGGACGCGCGCAGCGGCGCGCCAAAGGCAAGCCCGTCTGCGCCCGTCCGCGCCAAGTCCGCTGCACGCTGCCAGTCCCCTTGTGCCCTCTGCTGCTACTATGCCAACATACACACGCGAAGGGCTTCTCTCCCTTTGGGACCGTTCAATCTGCACCCCCCACCTCCTCTACCCTGGCTCACCTATGGTTCAATGCCCTCACTGTGGCTACACCACTACGGAGACCCCCTTACTCCCTGACAAGTTAACACACCTCAAGGTGTTCAGTCTGAACTGTAGGTCCCTGGTTAGTCACTATGAGGATATTTATGATCTTCTGGCCGACCAAACACCTGACATTTTGTTTCTTACGGAAACATGGCTAACTAACGATACTCTAGCCATTCCGACCTTGTCCCTTCCACCAGATTACTTAATACAAATTCAGAACAGACCTGTAAAGAGAGGGGGAGGTCTAGCAGTGATTTTTAAATCCCCCTTTTCCTGCTCGCTCTCTCCGGCTAATATTGCGGATTGTGAAAGCTCTCTTTTTAAAATAAAGATCCTGGACACCTTCACTCTAACCGGGCTTCTGATTTACCGCCCACCTGGCCCTGTTAGGTCATTTCAGGATTCCCTGATGGCCACTATCTCTACTATGATTTTAAACTCCGCTAATTTTAACCTATTGGGAGACTTAAACCTACATTTTGACTGCAGTGAGACCTCGACGGTGAAAGGTCTCCTAGATGATCTAGAAGCATGTCAACTCACACAATTTATTAAAGGGCCCTCCCACGCAGCTGGCCACTTATTGGACCCAGTGTTCTCAAATATTCCGGATATTATTGCCTTTCCTCCAAGCCCCCTCAGCTGGACAGACCATTATTTGATCCACATTTCCATTCGGATAGCTAATAACTTTCAAAGACAGCTTCCCCCTCCTATCCCAAGACGCCCATGGCACAAACTAGACAGTAGTCTGCTCATAGACAACCTGAAAACCACGTGCCCTGTTTGGCCGGTGAATCTGGAGGAAGCAGATGTCGTATATAGAGAGTGGATTAATAAATCGTTAGACCAGCTGATTCCCGCAACACTGTCCAAGTCCAAACGTGGGCAACCTCATCTCTGGTATTCAGAAACTCTTGCTGGACAAAAAAAGCAATGCAAGCTGCTTGAACGCGCCTGGAGAAAATCCTATGACCCCCAGGCCAAAATTATATTCAGGTCTGCAACCAAAAAGTATCATAAACTAATAAAAAAAGCTAAGGCCAGCTATTACACTGACAGGATTTTGTCAAGTGCAAATCAACCTAAAACAATATTCGCTATGGTGAAAGACATGACTAAGTTACCAGAAGGCCCTAACAATACGATCACTTCCAATGCTCACTGTGATGAGATTGCCACCTTCTTTATAAGTAAAGTACAGGGTATTTACAAGTCCTTCCCCTCGATTGCTGTAAGCCCCGAGTCTACCAAAGCCGAGACTCTACAAGATCTTCCACATTCTCTTTGCACTCTCCCTCCTATTTCGGCGGATCAGATGGACAGGCTGACTGCAAAAATTAAATCCGGATCCCCCGAAGACCCTGTAAAACCAGAAATGGCGCGACTTCATAAGGATCCCATTTTGTCAGAAGGTCGTATTCTGATCAATAAAACCCTGGAACTAACTACTATACCCAGATCCTGGAAGCATGCCAAGGTCGTCCCTCTATTAAAAAAACCTACCTTGGATCCCTCTAAGCCGGAAAATTTCCGACCGATATCCCTGCTGCCTTATTTATCCAAGATAGTGGAATCTTATGTAAATTCCACTCTGATTAATTATCTAGAGGTCAATGGAATTCTAGATGACTCTCAAAACGGTTTTCGGGCGAATCATAGTACTGAATCGGCCCTATTAGCCGTTACAGAGCAACTGAGGGAGATACAGGACCAAGATGGTACAGCGGTACTGGTCCTGCTGGACCTAAGTGCAGCGTTCGACACGGTCTCCCACGAGATCCTCTTAAGAAGACTGTGGGAGATCGGAGTCCGTGACGGAGCACTAGAGTGGTTTGCCTCTTTTCTGACAGACCGCTCCTTTCAGGTCCATGCTCCACCGTATAAATCAGGAAGGTTCCCGCTGTGTTGTGGCGTTCCCCAGGGATCCGCACTCAGCCCCACGCTATTTAACGTATACGTCCGCCCCCTGGCCGCATTAGCCAGAGCTCGTAACATCAAATTAACATCTTATGCGGATGATACACAGTTAATTTTTTCCTTTTCCAGTGATACAGAGGCAGATATAACTAAATTTCAGGAAGATCTATTGGCAATTGCAAACTGGATGACTGAAAATCGCCTCCAGCTTAATTCATCTAAGACGGAAATATTACTGGTCGGTAAGGAACCTCAAAAATGGAACGATCAATGGTGGCCGTCTGCATTAGGCCCTGCACCCACCCCTAAGAAGGAAGTCAAAAACTTGGGTATTATGGTCGATAACCGCCTAGACCTTGACTCCCACGCCAAAAAGGTGGCAGGCACGTGCTATGGCCGAATACGGTCTCTGAGACCCATCTTGGGCTTTTTTGAACCCCAAGTCCGTCAGATGATCATCCAGGCCACGGTGCTGTCTAATATTGACTACTGCAATGTCCTCATGCTAGGCTCCAATCAATCCACAATCTACAGACTTCAAAGAGCGCAGAATGCGGCTGCACGCAGTCTGTTCGGTCTGCCTAAAAACTGTCATATCTCCCCCATACTTCATCGTCTGCATTGGTTGCCTGCAAAGCAACGCATTCAATTTAAGGCACTGTGCCTTATCCATAAAATTCTCTACTCCTCGGGCCCAAAAATTCTGCAAAATCTAAGTTCTCTATATGTCCCTACTCGGGCTCTCCGTTCTGCAGATTTGTTTTTGGCCCACATTCCTAGGATCCGGAGAAGTAGAGCTGGAGGTCGATCCTTTAGATACCTGGCCCCAAAATTATGGAATACAATCCCGCTCGAAGCTCGTGTTATTACGAATCATCTGCTCTTCAGGAAGAGAATTAAGACCTGGCTATTTGCCACTCTCTAGCCCGACTCTGTGGCTCTTCCTACCTTTGGCCTGGTTGCTCAGTATCTAGTCCGTCTGCAAAGCGCTGGGACGCCCCGTTGCTGGGGTAGCCATGCGCTATACAAGCTACCATAACATAACATAACATAACAATTCCTATTGTTCAGTCTATGAGAGAGGAAAGGTATGTGGGGATCTAGGCACCCCCCCCCGTATGACCCCTAATCACTTATAACGTAGAAGGAAGCTATGGGTGAAGCCTGGGTCATACTAATGTAACAGTAGGCAAGTCGAGGGGATCCTGAGGCCACATTTAATAATGAAAACCTTCTGAGGAAGTGTGATGGGTCCCAACTTGACTTTCCATTCATGAACCTCGTAAAACTTCTATAATCGAGCAGCAACATCATCACAGCTATGGTCCAACACAGCCGACCACTTCTGCAGATTGTACAAACTCAAGAATCTAGACTCTCTTGAAATTATGGGATCGCCTGACCCTCTGAGTGAGATGCACGTTTGTGGTTTCTAAAGCATTAACTAATAAAAACAATTGTCTCCTTGTGGAAATTTCCTAGGATGAACATCTAGCTTTAAGCATTGAGACGTCCCCTTGTGTAAGCCTGCTTTGGTACATCAAAGCAGTCTCCAGTGCCAGGTCATATGTGACTACTACTGGGGAATGCCAGCAATAGGCACAGCGATTACCTTGGCCACATATGGTGTTTAGCAGCATGAGTAGCTTCGGACCTGACCAGATGTTGTAGGATGCTGCTCTCTGATGGGCTGCTCACCAGAATTGTCTATCATCTGACTGATGATGTCTTGCGCTGGCCCAGCGGATTTGTCAGAGAAAAACAGATGACCAAGATCGAGGGAATGCACATTTCAAGATATGCTTACCCAGTACTCCTCAATGACAAATTACATAATAAAGTAAATTCGTAAGACTTCCATCCAAAGCAATGTGTTCTTCAGAGGCCCAGCTGAAAAGAATTCACACAATCACACATGATATAATGACATGGGGTGGGAAGTCTACAAGCACTCCACCTAGGGCTTATGTGTATCTGCCTGAGAGAAAGAACATGCAAGATCCATGTTATGCTGTCCAGCATATGCAGAATCCTGTGAAACACTGCAAGAAAGCTAAAAGGAAGGTGAAAAGTCTGGACTCATAGCATACCCAAGTAGAGAAGAAAAAACGTGCGCACGCAAACCACATGAGCTGCACAAACCCATGTCTTATCCCTCCCTGGAGAGAAAATAAGTTCGAGAAAACTGGTGGATATGTGAGAGGCAGAGCCGGGAGCTTAGGTGAACAGTGGAAGAGACCTGTTTTCCAAAGAGTAAAGTCAATGATGCAGGAAGAATGCGAAAGACAGATGGTCAGACGACCAAAGTCTTAATGTGCCTACAAGTAAAGACTACAACTCAATTGTGTCTGCCACAAAATTACTTGATGCACCAAAAAACAACCCCTATAAAGGAGGGTCGTTCTACCAATAGCCTTGATAACGCTCTAAAAACCACCGCCGAAACACATGCTGGCTGTTCTAAGTAACACATTTGGAAGGATTTCAAAATCATTGCACTGGTGGAGTGACTTTTACTAGAGTCACATTTTTTGTAGGAAGAAATTGAGCAGAGCCAGGATGTTTCTGAAAAATGGCAGTAAAGCATTCCAATATCATTTAAAAAGTAAATAACGTTTACTAACAAAGTACAATGGAGAAACACTCCAGTTTACTTGTTTTCATGTTATATGTTTGCATTCAGAACCTGCAATTATTACCCATACCAAGTTCAAACACTACAATCATGGTGCCTCACTCATTGTGGCATACTTATCCAGGCTTGATTATAGCAACACCCGATATATGGGCCTTCTCCTAGCCTCCACAGCCAAACCTTAAAGAGAAGGCTTTAGTGAACCCTTACAAACGTATCCCCCCAACTCAAGGCAATCTGGCTCACACAGGCATCATTGCCAAAGCTGGATTTACAGATCCCCGACAGAAAAAACACATTACGCAGTTTAATTTGCCATCCATTGAGATCTTCCCAATCACCACCCCCTGCATCCCCAGAAGAAAACAGTGGCTTCTAATGGAACCTAAAAACCATAGATTGACTCGTCTCTTTAGACCTTTCAGCCTTCAACAGCTGATTCTCCCCACGCAACGTTACTTTCTCCTTTCCCTTTTCCCATTCCATCGCTCTCCCTCCCTCCTTTATCATCCCTAGATGTAACATCAGCCTGGGTGTGTTAAAAACAACCAATAAAGAAATACGTTTTGAATGTCTCCTGCCCATGTGTAAAAAGTGATGTGGCCAGTGCTTTGGTCAGTGTTTGGATCTTGGGGCCCAATTCAAACCAGTGACTCAGCTGTGACTCCAACCAGTGACTCAGCTGTGACTATAACCAGTGACTCAGCTGTGACTCCAACCAGTGACTCAGCTGTGACTCCGGATTTTAAAGCTTGCCCGCCTCTTTCGACTTTCAGATATTTAAGCTGAAAGGAGCGAGGGAGCAAAGGAGAAGGAATAGCCAATCCAAGAAACCAATAGAGAGACTAGGGAAAACAAGAACTTGAAGAAGAGAGCAGTGGTTCCCAACCTGTGGTCCGGGAACCCCTGGGGATCCGTGAAGCCTCCTCAAGGGGTCCCTGAATACTTAGAAAATTGAATAATATTAACAGGTTAATAAAGTGTATATAAATAAAGTAGCTAAAAGTACAATTGTAAATTTTAAAACGTACTGTAAATGTGAAGAAATGTTGAAATTGGAGGCTAAAAATGTAATTAGTATCCTCAGATTGATTAGTGGGAGCATCAAACAGAATGTAGCATGGGTAATGAGTGGCCTCGATTGAATTTAGAAAATCTCGAACCTTTCTATTAAAATAAAAAAATAAAAAAAAGATTTTTGTGTGTTTGTGAAATAAATAAAATGTGTAATCATTTGTGTATTTGTTTGATGAATCCTTTTTTCTGTATTTTTTGTGTATTGTTTTGAAGATCAAATCATCGACAATGCTTAGACCGGGATCCTTGACTTCTAGTAATGACTAAGTGGGGATTCTCGGATTCCAATAATGATGCAATGGGGGTTCCCGGGTTCCAGTAATGATTAAATGGGCTCCCCGTAAGTCAAATGCTTTAGAACCACTGTAGTAGAGTACACTAACTACGACTAGAGGCTAGGAATAAGAGCACAGACATTAAACCAATGCGTGAATTAAAAATGGGAAAAATACCCAACTTAGAGATGTAACTCAGCAAGTGACAGCTCCTACATAGACAGTAAAGCTAAGATAATGATATAATGATACACTTGGAGACATTAACCCAAGAGAACAAGAAATTATAGCTGCATACAGATATTAAAGCAACAGGGCAGTGACAAAATAGTCAATTTAGAGACATTAACCCACAGACACAGTTAGAGAGGGAGAGTGCTTGAATGCTTGCCTAGGAGATGGAAAATATCTAATTTGAATCCCTTAATAGATGGAAAAACAACTTTGAGACATTACGTATGAAAGAGAAAGAATACCTAATTTACAGACATTAAACCAATGAGAGGGAGCAAAAGTGATAGAGCAAGGCATGAAGAGCTAGCTTAAATGCTTTTAACCTATGTGTGAGCGCTCGCATGCGTGCTTGTGTGTAAGAGAGAGACTACCCAATTCATAAACATTAACTAGTAGAAGGAATACACAACTAAGAGCCATTAAAAGGACACTTCATTGACACAGCCTCTCTCCGACACACAGGTCTACCTAACACCACCAGATAAACTACTTTGCCCACTACCAGTAAAACCCCTCAATCTTAATTGTATCTGAAATATTTCTTCATCACGAGACGATGTGACCCGCCCCTTCCCTCCTGCCCACACACTTGAAAATGATGTATGGTGCACGCTTACCTTGACATCGTTGAAGTAAGTCTTCAGGGTTGCGGAGCTGGGATAGCGACAGTAGAAAAACATAAGCTTGGCCTTCTTCAGATGCCCTGGAGTCAGGCCTTCCTGAGAGTGATAGAGTTAAGGAACCTTCTAAATAAAACAAGAGTGTGAAGAAAAGAGGGATCTCAAGGTCAATAATGAAAATGAGTATAGAGAATGAGCACTCACCCTTAGTTGTGTCTGAAGAGATTTATCTTTAGCACAGCAATAGAACAGAGATCATATAATTCCATCATTTTCCTATTCAATTCAACACTTTGGGCCTAGTTCACAAACTTAAATCTAAGCGTAGTGATCTCTGGGCATGTAGATAAATGCAATTCTGTGATTATAGGCTGTAGTATGTACCCAGTAGTAGGGAAGTCTGTCCCCACCTCCTTACAGCTTACTGCGGGGGCAGGGAGACGTACAACTGAATATATGTAGTTCAACATAATGTAGATGGAGATGGCGCCCTATGCTATGTTGAACTACAAATTAAAAAGAATAGGGAAATGGGCATAACCTCAGGAAAATAATGCATACCTGACAAATATTAATACTGGTAGCACATAAGTAGAGCCAAAACACCTGGCTCTGCTGTCTCCCCTTGTGCTGTGATACGATGTGGAGTCAAACATCAGCTGTAGTTGTATTGTGTGCCATTATGTGTGTGTTTGTGTTTTTTGAACATGCAATGTGTTGTGATGTATGGTTGAGTGTGTATAGATTAGTGTTGCATGTGAGATCATTCAAGTTTTTTTAAATTATTAACCATGTATATATTTGTAATTTGCTCAATATGTGAATCTGTTGTATTTACAGTTACACAATGTGATATTTGTGTCTCCAATGTTTATGACCATTTTCGATTAATTGTATTTCTTTTACTTTGTAATATTTTAAAATGAGGTTTTAGAGGTATTTGCAATATGTAATGTTCTGTGACTATTTTGTTTCCTTTTTTGATGTAGGTCTTTGTGGTGGTAGCACTATTCCATGCTTTTATTGTTTTGAGCATGATTCATTGCAGTATCTGTAAGTACACTATTTGTGGTGTGTGACTTACTCCAAGGCTTGAATGGAGTAGATTTGAGCCTATTTTGGCATAAGTAACACTGGAATAGATCTGTTCATAACTTTGGTATATAATTTACCTTTTTGTATGTGTTTTTGTATTTAAATGTCCCTCAATGTTCACATCCTTAATTTCCCCATTCATGTTGCCACTTTGTAGTAGATATTCCCTATTTTCCAGGCAGTCCCCTTGCCACACCCACATATACAGTTAAAACACTGAACTACAGTTTCACGGTTGTTTGCACTCTCGACTGAGAACTCTGTGTATGAGAGATAACACTGGCGCAGGCTTAGATCTACGTCCATATACTTGAGAATTGCATTTATGAGCATGTGAAGTAGTACTACAAGAGTACTACTACACCTACTCTGAAAAGTCTATGTCAATTGCTCTGTTAACAACTTAACCGCTGAAAAGTAATAACTAAAAATATAGACTAGAAGAGCAAAGACATGAAAAAAGATCAACCTACAAAATGTTTAATCTTTTAAAATGTTCCATATCTAGCCAAACATACTTCCCACCTATTGTAGAAAAGAGTTAGTTTACTGTTATGACTACCATTGTAAATCAGATGACTGTACACTACCAAAATGCTGTGTTTTGATTGGCTCTCAGACGGTCAATATCTACCCATGAGATTAATAACCAGTATCTGAGACAATCCTCATTATGGTACCAATCAACATAATTGAACACCTCCGTCCCCTCACCGCTGTCGGTAAAGATCACATAGAGACCTCGGCGGAGGTGCAGGCACCGACGCCGAACTCATGCAAAGACTCCAGACAATCCATAACGCAGCTGCTAGACTGATCCTCAAACTGCCCAAGAGAACACACATCACCCAGCATCTGAAGGATCTCCACTAGATTCCCGTTCAGAAGAGTTGCCAATTCAAGCTTCTGGTCCATGCCTACAAAGCCCTCCATGTCCAAGGACCCGCAAATATGAACCACCACCTGCACTTCCACCGACTGACCAGGAATCTCTGCTCCGTGCACCTCACCATTGCACAGATACCAAGTATTTGCCGCTGCCGCTCCGGAGGACGATCCTTCTCACAACTCACCGCCAAAGACTAGACCACCCCCCCCTTCATCTTGCACCGCACCCTCGCTGACCCTCTTCAGGAAGAGACTCAAGACCTGGCTCTTCGACTGATACCATGCAGCACAGCGTCTGGATACCCTCTAGGGTGATAAGCTGTGCTATACAAGTACTACTTGATTGATTGATTAAAAAAAAGAACTAGAGTGTTTACCTGGCTCACAGAATGTGCTGGTACTGACAGACATGCTACTGTAAGAGAGAGCTTTAGAATCATTCACTTCCCTGTGCATAATGTTGAATATGTATATGAAAATGGGTCTTACATCTGCTTTTGAAACCTCCCCAAACAAATGAGTACCCACAAATATTCCTTTTCATGTATTTTGTATTATATATATATATATATTTTTTTTTTTTAGAGCAAATGACACTCGCACTCAGGAACCTTGCAAATATTTATTGTTAACAGAGTTCCCTTCTGTTACACTGTTGGTGTAACAGAAGGGAACTCTGTTAACAATAAATATTTGCAAGGTTCCTGAGTGCGAGTGTCATTTGCTCTAAAATTGATTCTGGCCGCTGGCTTGGCCCAACACTCGCACCCGCTGCTGAGCGATCCGAATCTAAGCCGCACTGACGATATATATATATATATATATATATATATCTCACGATTTCCACAGCGTCTATGCTTTCTCTGCAGCAACACAGGGACACGGACCACGGACTAGTGCCAATAATTGTTCTTTATTTAGATGCCACCATAACGCGTTTCAACTCCTGCGAGTCTTGATCACATGGTAACGGTGTTTAGCGGCAAAGACACTTTTAAACTTGCAACGTGCTCCGTGATTGGTTCGCACAAATCAATGGGCATAGAAGAGGTATTTCACTTCATCATTTTTACAAATTCATTAACTGGCATTGATACTACGTTTTTGCGTTTTTTTGATATTCCAACAATTCAACAATTATTTTTCACCTTAAAGACAATTATATCTATATATCTTAATAACTTGTTGATTAATAATTGCATACAAGCGATTTACATTCTTAAAACATCATCAAAGGCCTACCATTTGTCAGAGTACTGCATCGTGAGTAATGCGTTTTTTTGATATTTCAACTGTTCAACAATTATTTTTCACTTTGAAGACAATTTTATCAATATACCTTAATAGCTAGTTGATTAATAATTGCATAAATGCGGTTTCCTTTTTTTTGAAACATCATCAGAGGCCTACCATTTGTCAGAATACTTCATCAAAAATAATGCCAATTATTCGAAATAAGAAGCCCAGTGATTACACTTGTGCAAATAGTGCTATAAAGTGCTGTTCTAGTGAAAAGTAAAATGTGTCAGTGCATGTGTAGAATAAAAAATAATAATATACATAAAGTACAAAATTCGAATTTTTCCCTTGTTCTACAAATTTATATATGTATGAAAATTATTCATAGTTTCACTGATGTCACTGTTGGAAGTATTTTCCTTTTGGGTATTATGTCAAAATGATTTTGCTCTGAACTTATCCTGATTAATGTCTAGTACTGGCAGGTTAGAAAAATGCATGGGTTAGTATGTATATAGTTCACCTATGTAACACTGGTGTGGTACTCGAACATATGTCGCAAATATATGGTGCAAAATTGCGTCTACATAAATATAAACATAAATATATAAATATATAAATAAATATATAATATATAAATATATAAATACATAAATAAGCAATATATATACACCAATATTTACAATATCCAAATTTTACACATGTTAAAAATTCCTCATAAAATTACGTAAAATTCTATACAATACTGAAGTCATTGTACGGTTTATAGAAGTTCGTGCTGGCCCGATAGGAGGTTTATTTATATACAGGTGTAAAGGTCTTCCGTGATGTTAAGACCACCTGGGGTCTTTGTATCGAGGTTCAGTATGTACTGAGTTTCTAATTTTCTTAATTTAACCTCTCTATTACCACCCCGTCTGCTTGGTGGAATACAGTCTATTAGGAAGAATCTTAAATCCTGACTTCTTGAGTTGTGGTATTCACGGAAATGTCTGGCTACCGGATATGTGTTATCATGATTATTGATGGCTCTAATATGTTGGAGAATCCGTTTGTGTGCTTGTAGCTTGGTGCTACCAATGTATTGTAGCTCACAGGGACATATTAGAACATAAATAACATATTCCGTCTTGCAGGTAAGTAGCTTTTTTATTTTAACCTCCTCCTTGCCGAAGGGTGTTGTGTATGTAGTTTTATTTATGCCTAACTGGCATGCCTTGCACGTTTTACATCTGTAAAAACCATAGTGTGTTTTTAGCCAGCTACACGATTCAATTATTTCCGGACTTGTGTTTACAAGCTTATCCCTCATAGACATTCCTCTTCTATATGTAATGGATGCTTTAGTGGGCAAACTCTCACCTAGAACTGGGTCGCTAAGGACGATTGGCCAATTGTTCTTTATGATTTTCCGTAGCTCTTTATGTTGGTTATTGTAGTCTACAATAAAGCGAAATTCACATTTGTCACTGTCCTCTCTGGTGTTTATTGCTAAGAGCTTCGCTTTAGGCCTGATTAAGTCTAGGCGATCACTATTCATAGATTTTGCTATTGCCCCATCTATGGTTTTGTGGGAATATCCCCTGGCAAGGAATCTTTTCTTGGCGAGTGTTTGTTCTTGTCTGAGGACTAACCCGTCACTATTGATACGTCTTAATCTAAGCATTTCCCCATAGGGAATGCTGTTAATTAAGTGTCGAGGGTGGGCACTAGAGTTATGCAGAGTTGAATTACCTGCTGTCTTTTTACGATAAAGCTTAGTTTGAATTATGTTTTCATCAATGTAAACGGTGGTATCTAGAAAATTGACAGTCGAGTTGCTGATAGTGCCTGTGAATTCAAGATTTAAATCGTTGTTGTTAATTAATTTAAGGAATCTTTCTGCCTCACATTGTTCACCCTTCCAAATTATAAACAAATCATCTATAAATCTTAACCAGATGATAATGTTGTTTTTCATATTTTCCTTGAATTCACTGTCCAAGACCAGCTCCTCCCACCAGCCCATGTGGAGACACGCGTAGCTGGGGGAGAAGCTGGCTCCCATCGCCACTCCTGTCATCTGCTGGTAATGCATGTTGTTGAACATAAATACATTGTTATTCAAACAAAATTCCACCATATCTGTTAGCATTTTGCTGTGGTTAGTCAATTCTGCCGTCCCACCACTCAAGTAATATCGGAGTGCCTGTAGTCCATCACTGTGCTTGATACTTGTGTAGAGCGATGTTACATCTAATGCCATCATTAGATAGTCCTCTTGCCATTGAATGTCTTTTAATTTGTGGAGGAAATCACTTGTGTCTCTTACGTAAGATCTTAAACCTTGTACATGACTTTGCAAATAGTAGTCCACATATTGCGAGGTATGTTCCAGTAAACTTCCACGTGCCGATATTATTGGTCTGCCAGGTGGTTGAGTTCTATTCTTGTGGATCTTTGGAATAAAATACATGGCTGCTGTTATTGGACTATCATTTTTTAAGAAGTTGTATTCATCCTTGGTAATGAGATCCTTAGTTCTCCAATTTATTTATATATATATAATGGGTTTCCAGTCAGTGAAAATTGTTTAGTCTGAGTTTTCACTGTTTCAAAACTATTGCTTCATTTTTCTGAATTACGTTATTTATGTTACAATATTTTAATTACCTTTGAATGTTGTTACTTCTAAAGTACTAAACAATAAATATATATTGTTACATGTGTTTTATCATTTCCTTACATTTAAATATCAATACAAATGGCTCTGAAGCCAGTGCATATTAACATGGGGCAATGCAACCACTGACCAAAGAAAGTGGAAGAACTGAAAAGACAAATGCAATGTCTAACAGCAACTCAATCCACTGAGATCACAAACCTATTAGTCAAAAAAAATAAACGCTGTCTGCAGATATATTCCAGCAACTGTAATTAAATCTACTCCCATACATTTAAGTGGCAGACTTTAAAAACATCTATGTTTACCAAAATGTTACTATATTTAAATGAAGGAGGTATTGAGTGACAGAAATGAAACAGATGTAGAAAGGTAATGCTGGAGTTAGGTTGGGGTGTCTCTCATTAACTATTTAAAATCCTTAAACATATATTTTGTCATAAAAGACTAAAACAAATACTTCCCCCCCCCCCACAAACAGCTGGTTTTGCAATAACCCCTCAATGTTCCTTTATTCAGAGTCTGCCTCAAAGAAAAGGCTTTAATTTCAACAGCTTCTACTACAGCAACATGGTACCCAGGAGTAACCTATTTTTGTAATGAATATGGGATGCTGCCATTCTAGTTGTTCATTAGAACTCTATGCTGAAGATAGAGTAGAACACTCAGCAATATTACTTCGGTTAGAAGTATGTTCCACTCAACATGACAGACTTTCTTCTTACATGGTTGTGGAAGATATTCTAGAAGATATAGAAAATCGGTCATCCTTTTAACTTTCAGAAGCACTGATTGCCTTTTCCATGGCAAAATTAAACCCTCATTGTGTTCATTTACTGCTACTCCTTCATAGACAATGTTTTCTACTGCCCTTATTTCAGTAACACAGCTTTCAGATGTGCCTCACAGTTGTCATTAATAGGAATGCAAGCATTGTAGTCAATCATTAGAATTATGCAGTGAAGCTGCAGTAGAACACTGGGGAATCAACTGACCGATGCTGCTGCTGTTGGAATTCCACATTCTACACAGATTTTTTTCTCCAATGGAGTAGGTGGTCTATATTTTTGAACTGATACTAATGGAACTCATTTTAGCTTATGGACCAGCACCCATAATTTCCACTTTTCTCTAAAAGAAGGTTCATCAAATCCTATCAGAGGATCAGTATTTTTCACAGAGTGAAATCATCTTAGAAATCACACACCAAAAAAATGAGTATTACGTCAACAATAAATAATTTACATTGTGACTAAAATCAAATATCACCCTTTCTATATGTTCCTTTTTGTAGCCCTCAATTAGGCATGCACTATAATGCATTTCAAGAGAATGAAAATAGAAAAGCCTTTTCACCAAAAAGAATCCAACAAATATGCTTATTGTGCCATCGAAATAGTACTATGAAGAACTTACCACTAATAAAAAAAATTGAAAATTTCACCCCAAATTTTAATAGCCTGATTTATAATAGCAATATTATTCAGGGGTACACTCGCCGAGTTATTGACCAGAGTGGATTAGGGCCCTAGGCTTCATCTCTGCCCTTTGACTCCACTCCAGTCAATAACTATCTGGGAGTGCTTTCCCTTCTGGATAACATTGCTTAATTCAAGCATATTTAGGAACAAGAGTTTCTACGTGGAATTATCTGCAGGTCAATTTTTTTGTAGGTAGCTAAAATTTGTATGGTCTTTCTTTTCACAGTCGGGAGTTTTGAGTCTTTATTTTGTTGTCTATATTTTTACAAACTACCATTCCAGCATGGGTAGGACAATTAGATGCTTGTTACAAATGTAATGCATTTAATACTAGGCCGTTAACATGGAGTGTTCCCTCTGCCTCCTACACGACTGTTGCCACTCAATATACATTTCGAACTGACCACTACCCCCGGGCAGACTAGGCGTGAGGAATGAACATCTCCTCACTGAGAGGTTTCACTGAACAACATGAAGAACAATGCTGTACATTTTGTGGGGAAATGCAGCACAGAATCTTTTATAGATGGCCTGGTGGCCCGGTCAGTTATTCACCCATCAGTCTGTCTTTCATTGCTGATGCTTTCCTTTTGTAGCAACAGTAAGCAGGACTTTAGCTATCAATGGTGCAGTAAGTACAGGGGCACATGGCCACATGGCTCTTAAGGACCCTGTACATGACAATTAAGTTGTTTTAATCCTCAGCAATTTATTTATTTATTTATTGAATTTATATATGGCGCACAGCTACCCGGAGGTTTCCCGGCGCCTAGGACAAAGCAAAACAGGCAGGATCAAGAAGTCAACCTAGAAGAGTTACTGGTTAAAGAGCCATGTTTTAAGTTCCTTGCGAAATCTAATAAACACCTTTTCATGACGTAAGTAAGTAGGAAGAGAGTTCCAGAGGGAGGGAGCCAGGAAGGCAAAAGAACGTCCCCCCATTTTGGCACGTTTGATTCTGGGCACCTGGAATTTTTGTTGATTGGAGGATCGGAGAGATCGTGAGGGTTGATAGCGTTGGACCAAATTTCTAAGGTACTTGGGAGCTGAGCCCGTATTGATTCTATGCATATAGCATAGGGCTTTGAATTTGGAGCGGCTCTCAATTCTCAGCCAATGAAGTTCACGAAGAGCACCCGAGGTCGGGGCAGTTCTGGGGAGTTGGCAGAGAAGCCTGACAGCAGAATTCTGGACTACTTGAAGTTTGTGGAGCACTTCTTTATTTGCACCCAGATAGAGCACGTTTCCGTAGTCCAATCTGGAAATGACCAGCGCCTGTACAACAGTTCTTTGGGAGGCCGCTGGAAGCATCCGGAGAATTTTTCGGAGCCACTTCAGAATTAAAAAACAGGTAGAGGCTACTCTGATCACCTGTTGTTTCATAGCCAGTTGGTCATCGATAATGATGCCCAGGTTCCGTGCTGAAAGAGATGGGATGGGGGGATCACCCATCTCAGAGGGCCAATGTTGGGGGCCCCAGAGTGGTTTATTATTTCCAAAAATGAGGAGTTCGGTCTTGCCACAATTTAACTTGAGTTTGTTTTTGTGCATCCAGTCTGCTATCTTAGATAGTCCTGCTTGCAGGGAGGGAGGGTTGGAGGTTTCTTTGTGGGAGAGTGAAAAAATAAGTTGAGTGTCATCCGCGTAGGAATAGATGGTCAGACCGCTTGTTCTGCTATACTTGCCAACGGACTGACATATATATTAAAAAGTAGGGGACTGAGAATGGAGCCCTGAGGGACTCCATAAGGGGATGCATGAGTCAAGGAAAGAGCTGTGGGGGAAAAGACCTGGAACGTCCTATTAGATAAAAAGCTGGACAGCCACAGGAGGGCCTTGCCGCCGATGCCCTTAATGTTAAGAATGAGACACGGTATCAAAAGCTGCGCTTAAGTCCAAAAGGATAAGAGCTACCGTTTCTCCTTTGTCAACTTGTTGGCGGATATTTTCGGTCACACCCAGTAAGGTCGACTCAGTTGAAAAACCGGCACGAAAACCAGATTGAGAGGAGTGGAGGATGTTGCCGGTTTCCACAAACTGGGTCAGTTGAAGGTTAACATGTTTTTCCAAAATCTTGGAAAAAATGGGAAGGAGAGAGATTGGGCGGAAGTTAGAAAGAATTTCAGGATCGGAATTAGCTTTTTTCAATAAAGGAAGGACCATAGCGTGCTTCCACGCTGCAGGAACACAAGCTTCCGTGAGTGACATATTGAGAAGCTGCATGATGGGGAGAAGTATGTGGGGGTCAAGTTTTTGGAGTACAGTAGTGGGGATAAGATCTTGCGGGGAACCGGACTTAATGCTAGTAAGGATATTATGAAAAGAAGCGGTATCCATGGGAAGCCATTCATTAATTAGATTAGTGCTATTAGCTTGGGTCATTTCTTGAGTGGTAAGAGGAGGTATGGAATGGGTAGATTGTGGTTTAGTACTGGCGTTGGGATGATTAGAGTAGTTGTGGAATTCAGAATAGATTTTGTCTATCTTCTCCACAAAAAAAATGGCCAGATCGTTGCATTTTTTAGAGTTAAGGTCAGGGGGCTTGGGTAAGCAGGTGTCACCTGAGAGCTCCTTTACCACTTCAAACAGCACTTTAGGGCAGTTTTGAGACTGTAAAATAATCTGGGTGGCATATTTGGCTCGCGCGGTGTTACACAATCGGTGATAGTTAAGAAGGGCAAGTTTGTAAGTAGATTTCCTATCTGCCTCATAATGTTTCCGCCATTTTCTTTCCAAATTTTTACATTTGGTTTTTTCTATTTTAAGTGTTTCAGAAAACCAGGGGGCTGGGGGGTGCTGGTAGCCCTGTTTATTCTTTTTGTTTGATATAGGAAGACATTCATCAATGGCAGAGGTAAGCCATTTATGGATGACCCCGTCATCTTTTAAACTCGTGAGCAACGGCATAGTTTTTTCCAGCGTTGAGTTCAGAGTGTTAATATCTATATTTTTCCAGTTTCTATGAGTAGTGGATTTGGCGAGGGGGGCGGGGGGAATCGGACCTTGTTTCTGTTCAACCATAAATTCCACAAGAAAATGATCAGACCATGGGATGGGAATGGCTTGTTTACAGGAAATGATAGCAAGGTTAGAAAGAATCGGGTCCAGTAAGTGACCTGCCTTATGCGTAGGGCCTGAATTATGTAAAAAAACATTTAGTGCTGCTAAATTAGCTAAGAGAGTAGCGCTCGTAGTGCAGGAAGTATCATTGAAGTGTAAATTCAGATCACCTAAGATCAAAAAGTTGGTGGTTTCTAATAGAAGGGGAGCAATGAGGTCAGGAAAGGACGATGCCCAAGGTCCAGCGGGGCCAGGGGGGCGGTAAAGAAGGGCCCCGGAGAGAGTAAAATTGGGTGATAGCAGGAGTTTGAACAACCCGGCTTCACAATCTTTAAAATCCAAGTCTTCCCATTTACATGTGTAGACTGTTTTAAAAATAATAGCTATTCCCCCGCCAGTTCGGTCAATGCGATTTTTTCCAAAGTAGGTATAGTTGGGGGGAAGAGCATATGCCATGTCAGGTCCGGAACTCTCATTGAGCCAGGTTTCAGTTAGAAAAAGGGCATCAGGTTGAAAGTCCGTGAGAATATTCAGAATATCACCCTTGTGTTTAGGGAGTGAGCGGCAGTTCAAGCTAAAAAAGGTGAAGGGAGCGAGGGATACGTTATTCCTGAAGGTCGAGGAAGGAATTCGACTAGACTCATGGCAGGGGGGGCTCAGGTAGAGGGCTGGTTGAAGGGTAAAACTACAGCAAGGACAGCTGTAAGGGGCTGTGTCCGGGATGCGGAGTAAGCAGCGTGGGTTGGGGGCAGGCCGAAGGGCCAGGAGATTATTACAATCTGGGCAGCGGAATTTTGGACAGAGATCTTGGCCCCAGGCCCCGTCAGGCCGCGGACGGGCGCAGACGGGCTTGCCTTAGGCGCGCGTCCGCTGCGCGTTGCGTGAGGCATCTAAATTTAAGCAGAATATTTAGAAGTGGAGCTTCTGATAGGTGGGTGACCCGGAAGTCGTAAATCACTTCCTGTTGCACTAATCGTCCCTCCACTCAATCCAAACAATTGGCGGTGGACCAAGCAGCCTCTCCAGCAAGAGGACAGAAGGCCTATTATCAATGCTTCCATTTAGACCCATGGCACACTTGTCACTGACAGTGCAGGCCTTCAGCTGAACTCTTCAGACCTTTTCTTTTTAAAATTCTAGAAATGTCTCTCTGGAGTTAAGACCATGATGTAGTGGGTATTTGTGTTATTTGTTCAGAATTCAACAGTGCTTCTTTGGGAAAAAGAGAGATTTGTGGTCGTTCAGCTGTACTACATCATTTTCTAGAGTCTTACGTGGTACTGTGAACACATGGACATAAATCAACAGACCTCTTTAAAAGTGTCTAGCTCATAGAGGGCTATTCACAAAAGTAAACTTACACATGAGCAAATCTACATGTGTATGTTTACTCTTACCCTTTTGAGTAACTTCACTACTTTCGGCTATTCACCATTTACGAGTGCAAAGGTTGTCAAAAGTGTACACCTGTCTTTCCCTAAACCCTTGCATTAAAGGGGTGGAGCCTAATTTATGAGTGTAAAGTTACAACTTCTAACTTTTCACACGTAGGCAGGAATCTCCGCCACCGAGGCAGGGATCTCCCTTTGGTAAAGTACAGAGATAAGTTTATAAGTTTATTAAACTTAAAAAAAAATTAAAAATATTTACATGTAAATGGTTATGTAAATGCATTTAAAATATAAACTTTGAATGTAGAACATAATAGAAAAAAGCTACAGCATTAATGTAATTTTTAATTAACTATTTAATGATTTTGAATGTATTAAAATGTATTTAAATGATGTTTCTTCAGCTTTAACTAGAAATAATTTCCTACCTAATGTATAAAATGTATATTTCTTTATTATATAGTAAAAACAATTTAAACTTATGTATAAAATGAACTTACATGAATTTCTTTTTTTTAAATAATGTTATATTAATGTTTACATTTAAAAAAGGTTAACATATTTGCTAATAACCTATTTATTTTGTTTTACGTATAGATTTTTTAACATAAAATTACATTTATTTATATTTTTAAAACATTAAAATACGTTAATTTATTTTTAAATTAGCTCTTTTTGGGCTTTTTTTTAAGTCCCTGCCTTCAATATTTGGGAGCCTGTTGCAGTTCCAGTGGCTGGCCATGTGTGGTGCTAGACTTACTCACGCTGAGCTGGAGTACATGTATGACTGCTTTGTGTTCTTTCTGGCTGTAGAAAATATAGAAGTGCAATTTGCGAATTGAAATGGGCTTACACTTTTTATGGGTGGGTTCATGTCCCTGTCTAGCCCTCCCTTAACTCCTCCTTACTCATCCAAAACCCCACCCCTCTAGAAGTATTCCCTATTATCACTCCCCCCTAGCTTCCTCTGCACCTTCAATCCTTTATCTCTGCTCTCCTAAAGCTTCCTCACATGACTCTCACCCTTCCCCCTTACTTTTGTCTCTTATTTGTCAGCTTCTCATCACGCCATCTTCTATTAAGATCTCAAGTTCTTCTTCTCATTGCTTCTTACTTCCCATCCTCTTCCTTTAATATCTCCCTCTCTTCTCTTCCCAGTTTCTCTCCTCGCTAATACCCTTATTGGTGAACTTTCCTTTGATGTGTTTTACCTCATTTTCCTTCTTCCCTTACCGGTTGTAGTTCACATATATCATTCTATTTCTATTTATTTCCATGTCTATCCTCGGACGGCACTGACCTCTTCATTCTATTGTTCCTACTATCCCCACCTATACCCCTTCCCTTCTTCCTAACACTTCCTCGGAATTCAGACCTCTCATATCCCCAGCCCTATCCCCACCCCTTTCACCCATTCATATGCCCCTTCCCCATTCGTTGCTGGCCTGTCCCTCCCACCACCTCGCTCTTGTCACTGCATGCCCCTTCCTCACCCCGTCCCTAGTTGCCTCCCTCCTACCTCCATCATAGCTTTTTTATATAGTGCAAAGTCAACTGGAAGGACTTGGAGTGCTGTATATGAGGGCCAGTTACATTACACAAGCATTCATTCATTTTTACAGGCACGGGGAGATTACGTGATTTGCCCAGAATCACAGAGTGTTGAGTTGGCGCCGAGACTCAAACCTGGTTCCCCAGCTCTAAAGTCAGCAGCCCTGGCCAAAATGCTGCAGCCTCTCCATGCTCAGTATTCCAGCTAGCTATACTTTGACACCCTGATAGCTGCAATGGGCATTTGTTCAAGAATATAAACTGCATGTTAAGTTTGGAAAAATAACAATTTTAACTTGTTTGTAATGCATAGCTTAAAGTTAAAAAACAAAAAGCTCTATGACACGGTCTGGCCACGTCCTATTGCTTTTTTTGTACTTTGAGCTATGCAGCACAGCAGCTCGCACCGCTGTGCAACATTTAAAAAACATTGACAAAGCCAATAGACCTTGCAAAGGCGAAATCTATTGGCTTTGCCAATGCTTGTTGCTTATTAGCCTTGATTTCAAAATACCGACTATGTCGATAAAATACTGGCAAAGTAGCTATCCTACAGTCTTTCCGTCCCTTTCCCGCTCCATTTCTTCTCTACCAAACCTTCCCTTCCTTTCCTGAACTCTTGCCTGTCGGTTCTCCAGCCTTCCCTGAGGTAACTCCACTTTCCCGCCATCTATTGCCTCTTCAGCCCCCCTCCCTCCTGTTTGCGCTCGCCCGCTGTCACGCACGCTAATAATCTGCTCATCTGTAGACCGTCCAAAGATGGCCTCGCATTCTGCTACAGATTCCAGCTTCAATAATCGCCTCTCCGCGCCCGCCCCAGTCCCCAGGGGTTTTAAGAAGTGAATCGTCTTATAGGGGGATCCGAGAGGGGTTAATCCGCTTAGGCTGGCTGCTCTGCTTAACGATGTGAACATCCTCAACTGTTAAAGTGATACAAAGACCCTGGGAATTACAGGAACGAAGCAAGGGCGCTTTACCGCGCGAGCACACATGCCTCGCTGGGGCACTCTGCTTTGGATGACCAGATGTCTGCTGTGTAACCTCAGGGAACAGCTTGGTCGCCACGCACAAGCCTGTACGATTTCACCCACCTGAGAGATAGCACTGCGGTCAAATGCTCAAACCTGTAAATATGCGTAACCTGAGCAACTCTTCCCTCTTTGATGCCTCATCCTTGACTTTTGTGGTCCAAAATGAAAACCTGTACAATTTCAATCACCTGAGAGATAGCTCTGCGGTCACACCTGTGAATTGACCCACTGTCAGATAGCTACTTTCTGACTTTTGACTTGTGGTCAAAAAGACCGGCCTGTACAGTTTCTCTCACCTGAGAGACAGCATTCGGTTAGACACTCAAACCTATAACATCTGTGTAACCTTGAACAGCTTCACTATCAAATGCCTGATCCTGTAAATAGTCAAAGCCTGTGCCTGCAAGGTCTGTCCCGCTCCCTGCCTGGTGCCTGCTGTGAGAAAAGGGGTAAAGGGAAGTCAATTATATTCTCTGCTGTTTTTAACAGGAATCCAGTTGCACAATCTAGATGCTTATTTTAGGCAAAATGACTTTACCATTCTAGAATAAAATGAGGTTTGGTGGCAAGTGTTGGAATCACTTCACCCCACAATTGGCTAGTTAAATATGCAGAGAAAAAAATCTTGATCAAAATTCTGTATTAACTAAGCATATTTTGGGAACTTTTATTATTACAAGGAAACATGTTCACATAATACTAAATTCTCATGAAGCGCAATATTAGTGCGTTCGTTCGGGCCAAGCGGCAGAAGGGTGAAACGGGTGATTATGTGTCATTGCCCACTGAGAACCACCACAGGGAGAGGTGTGGTGCAGTGGCCAGAGCGGTTGACTCCGAAGCACAGGGCTCACGGTTCGATCGCCGGCGGCAGCTCAGCTCAACACCCTGTGACTCTGGGCAATAGCTCACCTAGGGCCTCATGTAGGTAGCCAAATACCGGTCGGTAACGGCCGATTTTCGGTAAATATACCGTTACCGACCGGTATTTAGGCTTGTGCTATGTAGGGGGATCATTTCTGTATTCGGTAATTTACCGAATCGGCAAAAATTACTGAATCGGTAATTTTACCGATTCGGTAAATACCGAATACAGAAATGAGATGTAGGGGGAGTGTGTCGTGGGTGTGGGGATTTGTTATTTACCACCAACTAAAAGTTGGTGGTAAATGACGAATAGGTGTAAAAATGCATTTTTGTGCACTGTGAAGTGTGCAATGTGGCAGACATACATGCCCCTAGGGCATGTATGTGCGCCACATGTGCACACATGGACAAATCAGGGGTGCAACAGGGTGTCAATATGACACCCTGCCACCCATGATGATGCCTCCCCCCATTACCGAATCGGTATTTACCGATTCGGTAATGGTAACTGGCTTCCCATTGATTCCTATGGGCCTCCTGGCCCATAGGAATCAATGGGAAACAAGTTACCATTACCGAATCGGTAAATACCGATTCTAAAATACCGACACTTACCGAATCGGTATTTTTTTACCTACATTACATTTACCGATTCATAAATACCGAATCGGTAAAATTCGGTATTTAAGAATCGGTAAATGTAATTTACCTACATATGGCCCCTAATCTCCCCGACTGCCCCCAGCGCCTTGAGACTCCTTGGCGAGATTTGTTTGCGCTTTACAAATACCAGATACATACATACATAAATATGTTGCATCTCCTTTTATAGTCCAATGTCTTGATGCCTATAGGGCCTCATAGTTACATAGTACATGATAAATACGAAATGTATTATCACGTTCTACATGACTTTTTCTGAAGCGGATGAGGAGCTTCCCTTGCCTTATAGTGTCAACATGGTGTTTGAATATCGAGACATACAAATATTGAGGGCAAAATATTGAAAGGTAAGTGCGTATGGATTTTTGATACCTAATGCCATTTATATGTACCTTGGTGGTAAATATATAGCGAACTTGACTCGAAGGTTTCAGAGCACTTTACATGAGCACCAGTTGTGTTACAGACGGACACATCCATTTTGTTAAATACAAGGAGATTAAGTGATTTGCCCATAATCTCAGGATGTTGAGCGTCCCTGCCGAGACTCAAACCCTGTTCCCTAGCTTCAAGGTCGACCACTCTAGCCGTTAGGCTACATTCTATATATATAAATATATATGCAGGCTCATGTGATGAAGGCCTACATAGGCCGATACGCGTCATGGCGGAGCACTAAGCAAATAAAATAATACTGCACCAGCAAAAGTGGAGTCTGTTCCTGTTCTTTTCCAGCAGTGTGAAGGGAAAGCAAGCGAACAAGAGATTGACGTTATATATGTATGTATGTATATATATATATTCACTGAAAAAACCATAGGTTTCACACATGTTATAGTTAGCGGAAATTTTACTGATAAAAAACCAATGAAATTGCCCCGTTATAGTTAGTGCTGGCAACTATAACTCACGCGACCGCAATCCTCTGCTGATGCTAATACTGTATTTAGACACTTATTTGCCCATGTCTTCTTCCATACATTTTTAGCTATACATATATTACAAATATTTTTTTTTCATAAAGACACATATGTCATCAGCAGAAGATTGCGGTCGCGTGAGTTATAGTTGCCAGCACTAACTATAACGGGGCAATTTCATTGGTTTTTTATCAGTAAAATTTCCGCTAACTATAACATGTGTGAAACCTATGGTTTTTTCAGTGAATTTGCAAGGTTTTTTAAATGCTAATTCCTAACTATAACGTGTGTGAAACCTATGGTTTTTTCAGTGAATTTGTACGGTTTTTTAAATGCTAAGTGACTTTACGCCATTCGTGGCGTGCGCGCCCACTTAACGCAGTTCGTTCCGTGCGCGCACGGTGCGCTTCGCGCACCGTGCGCGCACAGTGAGCACGCGGTGCGCTTCGCGCACCGCGCACCCACTTTACGCAGTTAGTGCCGTGCCCACGTTACGCTAGATGGGCCATGTACGCACGATGCGCTTCGCGCACCGTGCGCACATGGAGGACATATTATGCGCTTCCTTGTGATAGGTAATCTGTTGAAATTTTTTGGGAAATTTCGCGGGGTACGCTTACCGTACGCTTACGGTAAGCGTACGGTAAGCGTACCCCGCGAAATTGCCGAAAAAAAAATAATGCCGTTTTTGCTCTTGGGGGATGTTTGGGGACTCCCTCAACATGACTATGTGAGAGGGAGTTGTCAAAACATCCCCATAACATGTTTTTGGCCATCATGTTTGATACATAACACTCAGTGCGGTAGACAAAATGGCGGACGCCGCTTCCTGGTTTCTGCCGATTCGAATGTTTACTAAGATCTAAGAGCCAATCAGAATCGCGCTCGCGCACGCCACCGTACGCTTACCGTAAGCGTACGGTAAGCGTACCGTAAGCGGGCTCAGATATATATATTGATTTAAAGGCTATTTTCTCAGAATCTACTGAACAGATTTACACCAAACCTACAAAAGGCACTTCCTTGACCTAGGGACTACCTCTCTGCCAAATTTCTAGTAATTCTGTTCAGCCGTTCGGGCTGTAGCTCGTTCTAAAGGTCCTATGGAAAAATGCATGGGAAAAACGCGTTTTGGGACCCCCCTTTTATCTCAGCCCCCGCTTGACGAATCCCCCCGAGACTTTCAGGGTAGGAGCGGAGCGTAGCGCCCCACCTATTTTGAGAAATTCGCGAGGATTCGTCGACCGGCGCCAAAGTTATTCAAAATAGAATGTTGAGGTTTTCCTATGGAAACGTGGTCCTAACTATAACTACCTACTGGCGACCGCCAGTAGGTAATATATATATATATATATATATATATATATATATATATATATATATATATATATATATATATATATATATATATATATATATATATATATATATATATATTCACTAAAAAAACCATAGGTTTCACACATGTTATAGTTAGCTGGACATTTCACTCGTAAAAAACCAATGAAATTCCCCCGTTATAGTTAGTGCAGGCAACTATAACTCACGCGACCGCAATCCTCTGCTGATGACGTCAGATATTACATCACTGTATTTAGACACTTATTTACCCATGTCTTCTTCCATTAATCTTCAGCTATACATATATTACAAATATTTATTTTTCATAAAGACACATATGTCATCAGTGATGTAATATCTGACGTCATCAGCAGAGGATTGCGGTCGCGTGAGTTATAGTTGCCTGCATTAACTATAACGGGGGAATTTCATTGGTTTTTTATGAGTGAAATGTCCAGCTAACTATAACATGTTTGAAACCTATGGTTTTTTAAGTGAATTTGCAAGGTTTTTTAAATGCTAATTCGTAACTATAACGTGTGTGAAACCTATGGTTTTTTCAGTGAATTTGTACGGTTTTTTAAATGCTAAGTTATAAAAAAAAAAAAAAATTCTGGTTTTTCACCGTGCGCGCACCGTGCACCCACGGTTCGCAGTGTGTGCCGTGCGCGCGCGGTGCGCGCACCTCGCGGTTTAAAAAAAAAAAAAATGTCTTTTTCTCCCTTGGGGGTCCTTCTGTGACCCCCTGACCAAGGCTAGGGGGTCAGGAACTGTCCACTCTGCCCCCTTTTCACGTTCTCCACCTTTTTTTTTTCACCCCCTCAGACTGCGAGAGACAAAATGGCGGCCGACACTTCCTGGTTTCGACCGATTCGAATGTTTACCGACATCTAACAACCAATCAGAATTGCGCTCGCGCACGGCAGGGTGCGCGCACAGTGCGCACACGGTGCGCGCGTATAGATATTGATATGCTTTTAAATGCTATTTTCTCAGGAAATACGGAACAGATTGACACCAGACCTGCAAAAGGCACTTCCTTGACCTTATGGCTACCTCTCTGCCAAATTTCACATAATTCTGTTCAGCCGTTCGGGCTGTAGCTGCGACTAAAGGTCCTATGGAAAAATGCATGGGGCATATATATATATATATATATATATATATATATATATATATATATATATATATATATTCACTGAAAAAAACATAGGTTTCAGGGGCGTTATAGTTAGCTGGACATTTCTCTCGTACAAAACCCTAGAAATTCCCCCGTTATAGTTAGTTCAGCTAACTATAACTCGCGCCCCCGCAATGCACTGCTGATGACGTCACATATTACATCACTCATGACATGGTCAGTGACATCACTGATGACATCACTGATGACATCTGAAATGACATCACTGATGATATCACTGATGATGTCATCCATGTGATAAATTAGTGCATCTTCTCACACCCTTTGATATACTCAATCAAAATTTCAGACGTCCGTTCTCAAAACCATACATACTCCAATACCAATAACTACATACCCACTCATTGACTCTTAGATCTACACACACATCCACTCACTTACCTGTACAGTCACTCATACTTACATTCACTCAGTACAGGACTATCATATGCATTTATACACCTACATAGACACTCACACACCACCAATCATCCATAGAGGTACTCTCACACCTAGTCAGTCATGCAAATAATTAATCACACTCCCATTTACTCACCAATGCAGTTATACACACACAAGTTCACTTACTCATAAAAATAGTACCACATTCTTACGCTCTTATACAATCACTGATACAAGCACACACTCATCCATACAGCCACTCTCACATCAGACACTCTCACATATACCCACTTATATACTCTTACACACATATATACTGCCTTTCACATATGTAGTTACTCACACATGTACCACTGAGATATACATTCAATCACTAACACACCCATACATACACTCACCCAACCATACAGTCCATCACAGATGCACTCTTAAAACCATGCACCCATAGAATCACCCACTCACACATGTATGCACAGAGTCACACACACCCCACCCACACAAACACTCTGGCACCCATACAGCTACTCAGACAACCAATCAATAACCGATAGAGACACTCATATAGCTATTCACAAAACCATGCAGCCGCTTATACACCAACAGACAGACAGATACAGACATTCACACAGTTTAGTCACTAGTCTGCAGTAAGATACGTTTAATGACTTACTTATAGAATCAGTCACGCACCTACTAAATCATCCATTCACACACTTATACACCCACTCACTCTTCCATACGTTTTTCCCTATATATATATTAAACATATTTAAAATTTACAGAAACACACACTCACTGGATGACGTCATCAGTGATGTCATCAGTGATGTCATTTCAGATGTCATCAGTGATGTCACTGACCATGTCATGAGTGATGTAATATGTGACGTCATCAGCAGTGCATTGCGGGGGTGCGAGTTATAGTTAGCTGAACTAACTATAACGGGGGAATTTCTAGGGTTTTGTACGAGGGAAATGTCCAGCTAACTATAACGCCCCTGAAACCTATGGTTTTTTTCAGTGAATTTCTAAGGTTTTTTAAATGCCAATTCCTAACTATAATGCCCCTGAAACCTTTGTTTTTTTCAGTGAATATTAAAGGCTTTTTAAATGCCAATTCCTATCTATAACTTATCTCTAAAGATATCATGTTTAATGATTTTTATTGGATTTCTATATTTTTCAATTTCAGTGTGTCAATTTCATTAATTATGTTTTTTTGAAATTCTTTTTTAACACTTTTTGTTTAACCTATTTTTTCATTTAAATCTTTTTAAAATTAAAAAATATTATTTGTTTTTATTGGGTTTTTCAAACATATTTTTTTATATTTTTTTAACTATATGTTCAAAACTTTATTTTATATATTTTTTTCCATGTTTTTTGGATCCGCGCACCCTATGCGATAGGAACCACTCACCTCACGCGAGAGAATCCGTGCACCCAACGCGATTTTTAACACTATTTTTTTAACCTATTTTTTCATTTAAATCTTTTCAAAATTAAAAAATATTATTTGTTTTTATTGAGTTTTTCAAACATATTTTTTATATTTAAAAAAATAGTTTTTTTAACTATATGTTCAAAACTTTATTTTAAATATTTTTTTCCATGTTTTTTGGATCCGCGCACCCTATGCGATAGGAATCGCTCACCCAACGCGAGAGAATCCGTGCACCCAACGCGATAGGATGCGCGCACCCTGCGCGCATTTCGCCGTTTAAAAAAAATAAATAAAAGGGGGCCCCCTAAGCAGATCTAGAGGGTCAGAGTATTTCCACTCTGCCCCCTTTATATGTTTTACACACTTATTCCCCTTGCTTCTTCAGCCTCGCTTTTACCGAGGCAAAAAATGGCCGCCAACAGTTCCTGGTTTCGAATGTAGTCAGACACTCGACAGCCAATTAGCATTCAGCGCGTGATCGTCAGGGTTCGGGGAGGGTGCGCTTATGGTGCGGGTAGGGTGCACGGATCCTCCCCGGCCATAGATATCACTAACTTTTTTACCCTAATTTTCTCAGGAACTACTGAACAGATTCACACCATTTATGCAAAAGGCACAAGTCTGAACTGAGGACTACCTGTTTGCCAAATTTGGTGTAATTCCGTTCAGTAGTTCGGGCTGTAGCTGCGACAACAGATCCTATGGGAAATTGCATGGGGAAAACGCGTTTTGGGACCCCCCTTTTTTCTCGGCCCCCGCTTGACGAATCTCCACGAAACTTTCAGGATAGGAGCG
This sequence comes from Triturus cristatus, assembly GCF_964204655.1. Taxonomy (NCBI): domain Eukaryota; kingdom Metazoa; phylum Chordata; class Amphibia; order Caudata; family Salamandridae; genus Triturus; species Triturus cristatus. The sequence continues at coordinate 749,256,910 of NC_140592.1, forward strand.
GAGCTGGCCAAAAGTTTGGAAAATTTCGCGAAGATTCGTCAATCGGCGCCAGACTTATTGTGAATAGAATGTTGCGGATTTCCTATGGAAAATAGGTCCTAACTATAACTATCTACTGGCGACCGCCAGTAGATAATATATTTTCATGGTATGTAGATGTGGAATTAGGAATAGTAAATCTATACTTTCCTATATGCACTTACCTCTTGATATTTTGTCCCTCAATAGTCCGTCCACGATATTCTTGTGTGTCGATATCCTTGAGCTCGATGTTCAGTAGTACAACCAGTAAATATGGTACCCCTGTAACTGAAGACCCGCTTTGCAATTTTATAAGGATGTAGCGAATAAATAAGGCACGCCTGTTTAGAAGAAGGGAAAACATTTATGCAAATTCAGTGCTTCAGTTGAGCTGGGGTTGTTGGTGAGTCCCACCAGCACTTAATTTGGGGACCTGAACTTATTTTTCAACATCAGATGGTTGCAGAGAACATAAGAGGGGAAAAACACACAAATTGGTCAGAGGGAGGAAGAGAAAGATAGAAAAATCGTCACAAAGCGAGAAAGCAGGAACCTGCAGGAGTGAGATAAAGGGGCAGGGAATGTCTGGTAGTGGATTAAAGAGGCAGTTGGATTTCAGGCTGCAGTTGCTATTCAGTGCATTTATGTTTAATTGCACAGGCTGCGGGCTTCTGAATTCCACTTCAGGCACTGGCACACTTTCTTTAACAAAATAGGCACTGGCACTACTGCATTTATCTATACAATTAATTTTTCTTTGGAACGTAGCAAGGACGGTGCAATGTGGTGTCACTGGGCTTCCATTCAAGGCATGATCTTTGAATGCCAGTGAACAAGGTTTTGAGAAGGATCTGCTGCATGATTGGGTTAAAATGTACTGCATAGATTACCCCGAAATACATATTTCAGAGCATATTTTGCCTTTACTTGCTGCCAAGTTTGAATTTCATTCATATATAATCTAGTCAGTGTAGTACATAATTTGCTATATAATTTCAGTGATCTTGGCAATAGAGAAGTAGGATCTAGCCTGATATCTAGATTGAGAGGTCTATCCACAAATCAGTGCCTAATTTGAGCTGGTGGTTTCCGGTGCTCAGCACCGACAGCGCTTTTCATGAGCACCAGTTAAGAACACATTCATTTATGGTAGGCACGGGGAGATTAAGTGATCTGCCCAGAATCACAGGACCTTGAGCCCACATCGAGACTCGAACCTGGTTCCTCAGCTCCGAAAATGGAAGCTCTGGCCAATACACCACAACCTTTCCCTACTTTTATGTTTAGTAGTTGGTTGTGTTTTAGGTGGCGCTAGCAGGAGAAAAGGACCGGTGCAAGCTGCTTTCTGACGAGAGCCCAGGCACTTATGTTTTTTCACAAATTAACCACTGCTACAAATACAATAGCAATCCCGTCAGATGACTTTGTTGAGGTCCAGCTCTAATCCCACGAGAGGGGTCGGTTTTTACAAATACTGTCACTTCTCTGTCCAGAATACTCTAAAATTAAATATGAGGACCCCTAGTTGAAGTACAAAAAAGATTAACTGACACATGCATCAAAGGAAAAACCGGTCGCAAACGTGCAGATTCTCAGAATCTGCCCCTTTGCGACCGGTATTTTGCATGCCAAATGCAAAAATCGCAATTTAAAGAATCTCTAAATTGCGATTACTTAAATTGCGATTGCATTTAAGGAATCCCAAATTGAGATTCCTTAAATGCAATGCATTAAAGTATAAAAATTAGCGATTTCGCTATTAGGGGGAGCAAATTACCATGAAGTTGAACTTCATGGTAATTTGCAAAAACTTTGTAAAATGCACTTTTGTGTTTTTTTCAAAGTTTCATGTTGCGCACACACATGCCCTTAGAGCATGTGTGTGTGTAACATATGTGCACAGATCAATTTCAGGGGTGCAAAAGGGTGTCATTTTGAAACCCTTGCACCCTTGAAATTGCATGAGCAATTTGCGAGTACCTACTGGTACTCGCAAATTGCTCATGCAATCTCCAATTCATTCCTATGGGCCTGCAGGCCCATAGGAATGAATGGGACGGCATTCCTTAATTGCGATTCGCAATTTGCGAGTCGCAATTAAGGAATGTGTAGGAATCGCTATTTTTATAGCGATTCCTACATGCATAGGCTTTTGCAATTCCTTAATTGCGATTCCTTAATAGTCGCAATTAAGGAATCGCAAAAGTCTTCGTTGATGCATGTGCCTGTTAGAGCAGAACTATTTGGAAAAATGTCAATGACTTCCCTTTAAAGTGAATACATCTGCTCATCTTTTAGAAAAGTGGCACAGACCGTGCTTCATTATAAATTCTCATATCAATAAAACATACATTATTGGGTAATCCTTTGGCCCTGATTACAAATGCAAGGAATGCTGTGCTATCTGACAACAGAATGTTGTCAAGTGTCACATGCCAAAATCTTGTGGGCAAATAGTGTGAGGTACACGTCTGGTGCATGTGCGAATGCCTCCCCATTTGGAATCCAATTTCAGTTGTAAACATGAGTTTGCCCAGAAATGCACTTAGCCCCATCAATGTAATCAATTTATTTTAAGCAATATCATACCCATATTTCTAGTCTTTAATGAGAAGATGAGTTGTAGTGGCTACTTTGTTGTGTTGTTGACTCTCCTCTAATCTTGGACATAAGGTGTTAACCCCACTGCCTCAGTTTCATTTTCTACCACAGTTAAGATGATTAAAGATAAATGAGTCTTAAGCCTTATATACTAGGACCTTACACATGCCTTAACAGTGGATGAATTAATTATTACCAGTGATCGCTTTTATGCAGTCTGTGTTGGATACAGTACTGTTACTCGGATTTGGAATGGCACTGAGAAGCATACTCAGCCAGTGGCGGCTCCTCCGCTATGGCGGCGGAGTGTCGCCCCACTGCTGAAAGGCAGCAGATAGAAGAAAAATAAAATGACAAGAAAACAATTTTATTATTTTATTTTTCACTTCCAGTCCGCCGAGTCTAGGGCAGGGTGGGGCTATGTCGCAGCATCAGAAGTAGGGGGATGAGGAGTGGTAGGCACTGAAAGTGCGCATGTCGGTTTGGCTGGCCGTCTTAGGACAGCCAAACTGACGTGCGCACTTGGATATCTCCAGGCTGTTCCTTAGAGATATCAGCAGTGCTCAGGAGAAAAGGCTCCCAGGCCCTGCTGGAGCGTGAAAACGCCTTGCTCTGCCCAATCCCAGCTCTTCTCTTATGCTGGGTAATAGCATGAGAGCAGCGTGTGGGGAGTCTGGGAGCCCGTGCTCATGGGGATTGCAGTGCCAGGAGCAGAGGAGCAGCGAAGCGCGGCATGGGAGCAGAAGATCAGAAGTGTTGGTAGTATCCCTTCTATATTAAAGAAGCGCAGGTACCTGATAGTACCTGCCAACTTAAAGCACTGGGGGCACACAATTAGCTAAAAATAAACCTGGTGGACAGCCTGCATAGGGCAATCGTACAGACTTTGTGAGCAGCATGACTGTGTGTGTGCATGTACACACACACACCCACCCACACATTTGCTTAAAATGTTTAACTATGGCTTTACATATATTTGTGTACATATCTGTGTATATGCAACTTGCTGCTAAACAGCTTTAACCCCTTGGGTGCCAGGCCTTTTCCCCCTCCTGTGCCTGGCGCTTCCCATAGTGGGTGGGTTTCATGACGAGATAGTCTCGCCATGGGCACAGCACGACTGTGCTCCATGACGAGACTATCTCGTCATGGGCACAGAAGAGGTTAATGATAATTTGTAACCTGCATTATTTAACTCATATAAAGCTTTGAACCTACTACCTTTGTCTGTCATTCTTATTAAAATGTTTATTACCTGCTGCTGAGTCTAAGAGAGTGACGGCTGCAGTCAGGGAGCACAAAGGTCCACACTGGGACGACATCACTCCTGGTCCTAGTTGTTGGTGCGCTTCATGAATGGTATTTAGAGTAGAGAAAGTGCGCCAAGACACAATTCAGAAAATTAAGTGTAAATGCTGCAAACACACCAGATTATTTGGCCCTTCCAAGAGAAAATTGAGACTTTCAGATGACTTACTGTTATCAGGGGTACTATTTTCCAGTCCTGGCGTTCCTTTAACCAAAGAGGAACAATTTAGATCCAGCTGCCATTTGAAATCCATAGATGCAAAATAAGGTCCACAAACCTCCCAATGAAAAAGATTGTAAGACCATTTAGGGGACAAGGTAGCCACAACCAACTACAGGTAGAGCTCCAAATTACTTAACATTAGATTAAACAAGAGGGTACTACACCACTCTACATAATGGAACTGAAACATTTGTGTGAACATCTGCTATCTTATTTTCTCCTATACTGATAGATATTATTCTCTAAAAAAATACCCAACCCTGATGAAGTCTGCATGGACGAAACGCATTGGCTGGGCTGATGTGCTAATGTCATAAACTTCAATAAAGCAGATTTGAAAATTGACATGCAAGACTGCTGAGGAATATCAATGGATGCTATATGTTTTTATGTTCCACTTGCTTTGAATTAAGCTATAGAGATTAAGTAATTGTATGCTTCTTTTCATTGGTGTGTATTGGTTTTTGGATGATTTGTGACTTTGAAACAGTGGGGTCATGAAATGTTTAGCATAGAGATATCAGATAAGGACTTCAAGTATACACTAGTGATACATCTACTGGCCCTCACTGCTAGTACGTATATTTTTATATTGGCTTTGCCAATGCCTTTTGGCAAAGCTGTACAGTGTTTTGCCGTATCGGTTAAAAAAAAGGTGGCATGATGCCACAGCTACCGGCGGTCGCGTCATCCCTCTGGCACGTAAACATATATTGATATATGAACGTCAATGCACACACCAGTGGAATGATGCAGGTAACTTGTGCTTTGTATTTTTATTTATCAGTCCAAAATGGTGGACACCACTTTAAATAGTCAATAAAAAAAATTAAGAACTGTTTGTTGAAATTAACAAAAAAAGACCCATGGTGGTGAGGGGCAAAGTAGGAGCAGGTGAGGCAAGGGGGAGGGAGTCAGCACAAGAGAGACAGATAAACACTGGGGGTTGTGGAAGAGAGAAACACAGAGCGGGGCAAAAACACACAATGGAGCGAAGAACAAAGAGTGTGAGGCCAGGGTGAGAAGGACAATAGAGAGCAAGAGCAAGCAGCATATGAGACTGACAGAAACACAGGAAGGGTGTAAGAAGCAAGCTATATCCTCAGGCAGGGATACCTGTGTTTGCTCTCTCTTGATGGGAGCATTTTCAAAACTTCGAAGGCCTTGCGCAGCTTGGGGTTAGCTGCATGTTGTAGATTGGCTGTATGCCCTGGCTCAGGAAGGGGGGCCATGTGGCCGCCCTTCCCTTTAAAACACATAAGCCCTGTGGCCAACCCCACACCGGGCAGGGCCAAAAGCCGATGGTGGCAGGGGGTTGGCTTTACATATGGTAATTAAGTATTACTTTACGTTAAAACAACTTAGAAATTCAGTGAAAGAACAAAGGTTATAGTTCTGTTATAGTTAGTTGTGATGAAAAGATGGATATTTTTTTTAAAACCTTAATAATTCACTGAAAAAAAACAAATTTTAAAGTAAGATTATATTTAGGTGAATAAGTCAGTGACAACATTAATGTTTTGAACTAAAAAAACACAGAAATTCACCAGATATAGTTAGCAGAGCTAACTATAACTTGAGCCCCCGCCATGCACTGCTTATGACCTCACATATGACATCACTCATTACATTCTATCACATCATTTATAACATCACTCATGACATCTCAAATGACATAATTGATGACATCACTGTGACAGGGTGCAGAAAGACTGCACTTTACTAGTACATATCTCCCTTTAGCTGTAATTTTGAATCAAAGTAACCACCACAGGAAGGCTATTAAATTCACAAGAGTGAGTCAGGAAATCACAGGGAGGCAAAATCAAGCTGCATACAAGAGGATCCCTAACCCATGGTCGCACTTATAAACGCTGAGCTATATCAAATGTCAGGCTTTGTCTTCAGCTGCTAATTTTTAACACAGAGACTGGTGTTTACGAACTCCTCTCACTGCAGTCAGAGTAAGAAAATAAAGTGGATTATATGAAAATGTATTTGAATAAGAGAAGGTCAGGATTGGATACAGTGTCTGAAATGAAATGGAGTAAGGTGGCCACTCATCATGATGTGGTTTCAATCTTTTCTAAGAGAACCCTGGGACCGTTTTCTTCCAATAGATAGGAGTTGCATTTACATTGTCTGCAGGCATATATGACAATTCTGCTGATGTACACGAATCGTAAAAGGAAAGCTGGAGGGTGTTATTTTTTACTCACACACAACAAAAAGTAAATACCTGTAAATTAACTGTACACATTCAGCAGTTAGGAATTCAAAATGAAGTACTTTTTTTGTAATTCAGAAGTGAGATGGAAATAAAGATTTTAGTAGAATCAGAACAAATCAAAATGCTTTACTTGGTGATTCAGAAATAATAAATATTCACTGAACCGGACTTTCACACATTATCATTTGTGTGCAATATAGTTTTATCTACAAAACTGATATATTTTATCTATAAAACTTTAAGACTGTGCAAATTTAGTGACCATTTCAATAGAAATTGTGCTGTCTGCAAATAACAATGCTCTACCACACGGTGCTGTATTACATAAAAAATTGGCTGCCTTGTGTCCATTAAAGCTAGGTGGGTCGCAAAAGTTGGTCATGCTAAAATCTGGATAGTGGTTCTAACAAGTTTGGGAGCCTGGTGTTTGTTTTAGGCTGACTTCAAAGTGAGAGTGTTTATAGGAAAGAGGAATGCAGATGGCTTTCTCCATGGAGTAGGGGTGTCATGGTTCTTTTAATGTAAATTATTTTTTTAATGCAGATTTATATAGCACGAACTTGACCCGAAGGTATTGGAGCGCTTTACATGAGCACCGGTTACGTTAAACAAGGACACATTCATGGAACGGGGAAATTAAGTGAATTGCCCAGAATCACAGGATGTGGACGCGACCCCGAGGCTCGAACCTTGGTTTCCAGCACCAAAGTCGGCAGGGAAGCCGGTGGACCACATCCTCTCCCCAGCTAATGGCTTTCCCGTTAGATAAGAACTCGTGGTCCTGGGCAAATAGCTTTTTTTTCCATCATCTGGTTTATTTATTCTTGTTAATGTTATTCTAGCCAGTTTCTGAGGTTGCTTTTACAGCATTTGCTCTGTGTCGTTTTTTTATCGTTCCTGTGTCATAACATCGCATCATGGTCATGACAAGTAGTGTTGTCGCTCAATTAGAGATTCAAAACCTGCAATATATAGCGGTACAACAAACATGCAACTTCAATGGCTGTTCTTTTCTAACAATCGTTCTATATTATATCGGTCTGTGTCTTGCTTTTAAATGGGTCAGATAAAATTGTAGTGCTCTCTTAATCACAAAGAAAGTTCACAATCAAAGGATAGGGTAGGTGATTGTATTTGTATTCAATTTGCCTTTGTTTCACCGATATTCTTAGTCAGATTGGCAACATTTTGTAGGGCTTCATCACCACCCCCTTGAGCAACCTATTAGGTCGATTACAAATGACTGAGAGGTTAACTGGAACTATCGTTCACATATCTATGCTGGTATTAAACTGACCAGATGCCACCAAATACATTTTGAGGTCCATATTTTCAACAGGAAATTGGAAGGCTTCTTTACATATTTGCATTTCCCAGAATGCTTACAGCAGTCAGGAATTGAACTCCTGTGTCCACCCCAGATTTAAATGAGCTTGTAACTTTTGGTGGATTGCTTTTATACCATTGTGGGCAAACATTTTGAGCAGTAGCTACAACACGCACATTAATACTCATTTTAATACTATAGTTTTGCAGCATAAATCTGTTGTATTTTCACAGGCTGTACTCAGGATACAGTGTTTGGGCTTGGGTTGCATCTTGCTTACTTGCTTATTAGAATTAATAGTTGTAGGTGTCGCCGTGGACAATGACTACTGATGTTGCCATCCCAAAGCCCTCACGTGTGAGACACCAGGTCCTGCTTTAGGAGCACAAGTGCTATCGGTAAAAAAACAAAAGTCAATTGTTGTTTCATCCCTGACTAGAGAACTGCAGTTCAAGTCATGTTAGAAAGTTTCTAAAATGTTTCCAATTCATGGTTTTCTTCCCTCTTGCTGGGAGTCAAAAATATTATGTTTTGTTTTGCGCGAAGTGATACCTTTAGCACCCGTGGGTCGATGGGCTCGGTAACAGCATGGGCTTCTAATAGCATTATAGGCCCGCGGGCAAAGCAGTGCACAGGGCCCTGCCTACACAACCACTCACATTTATAAAAATGTACATTCTCGATAAAATAAACGTATATTTATTGGTATCTCCAAGAAAATCAGTGAGCATAGATTAGCCTGCGACCCCTATGCTCGTGGGGCCCCTGGGCAACTGCCCCGCGTGCCCATACGTTAAAACGGCACTGCTCAGTAGCTCTTACTTAGTAAAAGTTGCACGGATGCTTGAACGGACCTTTAAAATGGTGAGTAAGCTTCCGCTGCATATGGGGTGAACGTTAGTAAATAAGGGCCAATATGTGCAATTTGCATCTTCCACAGGAGTACAACTTCTCTGTTGGATGCTTGTGGGCTCTTCATTTTAAAGATGTTGAAAACACTATGGAAAAAACGTGGCATTAGAACTAGAGACAAATTATTTCTGAAACTGGACAACAGGATCCTCAAATGTAGAGGATTTACCAAACAATACTTTGGAAGATCGAGAGGAGTATGAACTAAAACCTTTCATTGACCTTGTATGCTTAAAAGCCCTCAATTCCCAACGCCAATACTGAAAGTCCATTAGGACACTAAGGGGCATATTTACAATGCCCCTGCTGCATGCACGTCGATTCACCAAAATCACTGGGGTAGTGGAAGTAACATCATATACCCTTTGACCTTAATGATGTCACAGGAAGTGCCATCATATGACCTTTGACCCTGAATCGTCTCAAGAAGTGGTGTTGCATTACCCTATTCTAATGACATCACAATAATTAACATTGCTGAAGTTACATAATAATTGCACAATTAATATTCTATATTCTTCTAGGGGAGAACAGAAGGGTGGGGTTTCTCTCCCCTGAGAAAAGCTTCAAAACACTTTGCTTTACTAGTGAATTTTAATGCACAATTTTCACATAACTTTGCTAAACAGCCATATGCTCTGAAAAGACACCCACTAAATATTCAACTCCTTTCACTGTGTGCCTAGGTAATGAAACCTGACAGTCCCCAGGAGTTCACCCAATTATGTTTTTAAAATGACATATGGGTGCCCCCTTATGTAAAAAATTACCTCCATTGTTAGGACCAGCATTTTGCTATGGTGGACCCTTTTGCCCAAACATTACGTACAATATGTCAGTGCCAGAATGTTCCTAATACTACTTCTCTTGCACTATGGATGTCCCTTATGCCAAAGGTTATGTCTAATATGTTGTGGACCACATTTTGTCATGGATGGGCCCATGACATTGCCACAGTTGTCTTCCTATATGTCAAGAATTTCTCCAATGTTTCATCACCAGCAATTTGCCACAGGTGCTACCTATGCCAAGGATTTCCTACAGTAGGCCAGCACTCGCATTGTTTCATGGGTGACCCATACCAAAATGTACCTACAGTGTGCCATCATTAGCATTTTTCTGAGGGTAACCCATATGCAAGTATTGTCTTCAGTATGCCAGTGCCAACATTTTGCCACGGGTGCTTCTATACGCAAGAAGCATGCCAGGTCCAACAGTGGATTTGCAAGCATAACAACACAGATTCACTTACATTCACTTACTCACACTCATTCTCTCACTAGCACTCAGTTGCACTCATTCATATTCACCCAGGGCCATATGTAGGTAGTCCAATACCGGTCGGTAACGGCCGATTTTCGGTAAAAATCACGTTACCGACCGGTATTCAGGCTTTCTGTATGTAGGGGGGACATTTCAGGATTCGGTAATTTACCGAATCGGTAAAATTACCGAATCGGTAATTTTACCGATTCGGTAAATACCGAATCCTGAAAAAAGATGTAGGGGGAGTGTGTGGGTGTAGTGTGGATTCGTTATTTACCACCAACTGAAAGTTGGTGGTAAATGACGAATGTCTTAGTTAATGCATTATTTGGCCCTTAGATGTGTGCAATGTGGCAGACACACATGCCCTTAGGGCATGTATGTGTGCCACATGTGCACACATGCAGGAATCAGGGGTGCAACATGGTGTCAATGTGACACCCTGCCACCCTTGATTGTGCTCCCCCCATTACCGAATCGGTATTTACCGATTCGGTAATGGTAACTGGCTTCCCATTGATTCGTATGGGCCTCCTGGCCCATAGGAATCAATGAGATACAAGTTACCATTACCGAATCGGTAAATACCGATTCTAAAATACCGACACTTACCGAATCTGTATTTTTTTACCTACATTACATTTACCGATTCATAAATACCGAATCGGTAAAATTCGGTATTTAAGAATCGGTAAATGTAATTTACCTACATATGGCCCCCAGTCTCTTGCACTCACTCTCAACCTGAATCACTCATAAACACTCTGTCACTCACTCTTACTCTGACTGACTTATACTTACTCATTTTGACACACACACACCCACGATCTCACATGCTCACACATATAAACGCTCTCTCACACAAACTCACTCTCAACTGCATGCACCCAAAAAACATTTACACCCATTCAAATCAAATCAAATCACACCCATTCTATTTTTCTCACCTAAGATGTCAGTGAAGGTTCAGATCTTGCTGCTCCACTGTTTAGTACACTAATAGTGAATAATAAACTAGGTTAGAGCCAGACTCTGATAATGCGAGACACCCTTATGTTCTTCGTACTGATTTTGCAGCCTCTGAGGCCAGGGGTTGCAAAGGTAGTGCCAGGGTTAGCAAGGGGCGAGCTAGTTGTCACAACTGCAACCCCTAAATGACGACCATGCCCTGCTGCACTTTTACACAGCCGGTGTGTCACTTTTGTGACACTGGGGAGGCACAGTGTGCTGGCCCATATTTACAAGGTCACGCAAAGCCACCCAGCGTGGCTTTTCATTGCCTTGTAAATATGGAGTAAGGCAATGCCTTACTCTGTGTGGAAGGGGCGTCCCATAGGTGTAGCTGTGGTTGTTCCCATGCAACAACCATGGTTTTACACACTGCCCCCGATTTACAACATAGCCTAAATCTGGGGGAGCGCCAAAACTAATGCCTTCCCAAAGCAGGAGTAAAGAGGAGACATTTTTTACATTTCTCCTGTTTTTTTCCTCATTCCATGTGTGCTGCATTCTGCAGCACACATAGAATGAGGAAAATGCATCCTTTGTTTGTTTTTGTGAACAAAAATAATCATGCCAACAACTGAGACACTCTTGCACAATGGCGGTGCCGCTTGTCTGCAGTTTGTGCGCTGATGCCGGCAGAAAGGGCAGGAAAGCACTGTATCGTGTAGATATGTCGCATTCATGCCCTTGTCTTTTGACGTAGAGCATCACAGCTAGAAGGCTTGCAATGTTGCCCTGCACCAAAATATTGTAAATATGCCCCACTGTGCAAAGCCATAACCATTTTATTTCGACCTGTCAGCAGCACGTTTCATTATCTGCTATAACAAGGGAACGTTAGAAAAATTCAGCACCAAAAATAGTCATACCGGAAAAGACAAAAATTAGTATGTGAAGTAACAGCAGGCTACTGCACCTTTTCAAGGAAAGGAAGCCAAATGAAACCAACTGAGGCGGTCGTCTTTATAGAGGGTTACTTTGTACACCATTAACATAGTACACACTGAAGAAGAGACACAGTAGGCTATAGAAACAAAACAAAACACCCACATGTACCAACCTGCAGTACAGGAAACAGCCTATACCACACAATGCCTTTACCACGCATGGTGCTAAGTATATAAGATAAGTGTATGGATTTTTAGTGGAATCATATGGACTTATGATGACATATTTTCTACATGACAAATGAAAATATATGGCCACTGCATGATCGATCATTATATATCGTATATGAGGAGGAGAGAATTTGATGAATTAATTGTAGGCATGCTATATTTGGGATCAAAGTGGTAATATTCTTGGAAGATGCACACGTTGTTTGCAATTGCTGACTACACGCGTTTAAAAATTATGAGGAAGTCGGGTGCATATGGACATCCAGATTTCCGTTTAATCATTTTTGTTTATTAGTTCCCCACGTTTATCAAAGAATATTATTGTACCGTCAATGAAATGACAACATGACATTTGTTTATTTGGAATTTTATTCAATTGGCGATTTGTATCGTAACTTGCTATTGCAATGAGTTGGGATGTTGTCTGTTTCTATCAACTGTAACCTCTATTTTTACGGAGAGTTGGGCACAGGTCATCAAACTTGAAAAAGGCATCGCCCAAACGCGTTGTTGTGGGCACAATAAAATATAATTGTGCTATCCTCTGGTGTGCCGCCTGTTTACTTTTCGGAGCCCCGAAGTTGTAACATACTTGGAATATATATATATATATATATATATATATATATATATATATATATATATATATATATATATATATATATATATATATATATATATATATATATATATATATATATATTCAAAGAAAAAAAACAAATGTTCATCTTGTTAACCACAGTACATTAACTGGACCTCCACACTCTACCATGCACTGAATTCTTTAAAAGATGTCATTTGCTATGTCATAACTATTATCGTAAATACTCTTATTTTAAATGGTATAAGTGAGATAATATGAAAACGGTATAAGGAGTGCGTGGGAAAGGCGCACATTATAGTTAATATAGTGTGGCTACCGAGTTGAATATACTGTGCATGCAGGTGCGTGAGTCGTAATAATTTGAAGCTGTTGTATAAATTGTAAATTAAAGGAATATGTAGAAGCTTTAAATTTTTAATTTGTGGGCAGTTTAAATTCAAATTGTAGTCAAAGAATAAATCAAGTTATATTAATTTAAAGTTGGTGTGTAATGTATAAATCGAAGTTATAACTATCACTTTAAAATGTGTAATGTTTGGGCATTGCAAGCTTGGTTTGTATAGAAAGAATAAGTAAAGTTTTCCTAACTATAACAAAGCTTTAACCTTTGTTATTTTCTTTGAATTTCAATGTTGTTTTATTTTTTAATAAAAATCTGTTCCGAGAAAAAGACAAAGATGAGCTAATGCGGGCCAATTATGGCACGACGATGACACGTATTACAGACTGCATTACTAGATGGATCACGCTTCCCCTTTCTATGGCGGGAAGGACGTCGCTGATTAAAATGGTCATATTGCCTCAGTTGTTGTATCTTTTCTTGAATATCCCCTTTTATCCAGGCAGTTTTTTCTTCCGGCACCTACGCTCAGAGCTCATTAGACTAGTTTGGGGCGGGAAGTCACCCCGGCTCAAGTGGGAGGTCCTCACTAAGCCATATAGTCAAGGCGGGTATGGCGTCCCTGATTTTGAGCTGTACTTTCAAGCTCCGCAAGCACATTACGCCTATTTCTGGATACGGCAACCTCGATACATGCCCCAACTAGCGGCCGAACACTGGCTGGCACACCCGATCCCCATAGAAGGCGCCTTGTATATCCCAGTACAGGGGAAAGATACAACGCCCACGACAGTGGCGAGTACGGTGACTGCGTGGAACCGAATAACAGCCAAATTAGGGATTACCATGTTGTACGCGCCGCTCTTGCCCCTTGTTTACCATCCAAGCATGCCCCTGTTACAGGAAGCGGGGTTTCGGAAATTAGCTCACACTATCCACGTCACGACGTGGGGGGACCTGTACCGTGATGGCACGTTCCGTTCTATGGAACACTTCATTTCATTTCATTTTCATAAAGCTTTATTCGGAGCTTAACACAAAGTCCATAAAAGCACATACATTACATTGTAAAACACCATTAGAATACAAACAAGAATGATGTACCCTAAAAAAACATCCTCTATGCTACTTGATCAAACAAGCAAATTAAATACAGTTAAATAACAGTTAAAAAATAATACTAGGCCTTGCCTTAATGGCTTGGAGAAGAAATGTAGCAGTAAAAAAGCAGACATCAGGTGGGGGGTTAAATAACAATTTCATAGTGTCTTTAACTATCCTGACTCCATATTTCTTAAAAACAGGTTTTAAAAAGGCTAAGCGGAAGTTGCCGTAGAGTGGGCAGAACAATAAAAAGTGCAGGGTGCTTTGTGCGGTAGTGTTATCGCAGGGGCAAGGACCAATCGGGTGTTTTTTGATACTTGGGAACGCCACCAAATGGTGGACAATCCCAAAACGTAGTCTGGTCAGAACGAACCGATGGGAGGGTCTAGTTACAAAGCTCAAATACGGTTGGTAACCTATTGAATCACAGAAACTTCCGTAGAGCATACAAGTAGTTAGATTGCTACTGGCCCTCTCACGTCGCTCAGACTTTTGGAACATAAAAACAGACTTCATCTCACTTTTGGTCAAACTAGAGGCAGCATAGCTATCCTCAAATAAGTTAAGACCATAAATCTCCAAATAACTACTCGTGACAAAATTAACCCATGGAATCTTTAGATGGTTATCAACAGTAAAACAATCCTTAATGATGGCTCTGTTTAAGGAGGTCTCTTCCTTTACCCAAATAGCACGCCACAACAGGAGTGGTCTAAGGGCGACAGAGTCTGAGAGGTGTTGGATTCCAAACTCCCTGTGCACCAGATCCGTAGAAGCTGAAATGGGTAAACATAATAATCTTTTTAGGAAGAGATTTTCCTCCACTTGTAGACTCCCGGTCACAACGTGCCCCCAAACGCCCGCTCCATAAAGAGCAATTGAAAGACACCTCATCTGGTAGATTTTCAACATATCTCTAAGCCGCCTATCCCCAATTTTAGAAGCGAACGTAAACACCCTGTGGGCACATTTCGCCATTCTAGCCCTAACGTGGGTGATTTCACTGGACCAGTTACCTGACTTGGAGAAGGTAATACCTAGGTAGTTAAAGGTGTCTACCGTTTGGACCTTATGCCCTTCAATAAAATAGGAATGCGGTTTTTTTACGGCCCTTGCCACATTCCATAACGAAGGTTTTTGATTTATTAATCATCAGCTTCCTTTCCTTAATGAACAGAGAAAACCTGTCCATTAGGCGTTGTAAGCCGATAGGGGTCCTAGAGAGAAGAACGGCATCGTCCGCATAAAGTAAAACTGGGACGTGAAAATCAAGAATTTTTGGTGCGTCTGCCACGACAGTCTTTAAAACAGAGTCGACCTCATTAATAAAAAGTGTGAAAAGTAGGGGGGCGAGCACACACCCCTGTCTGATACCTCGCCTAATAGGAAACTTTGGGGTGCACTCCCCACCAGGGCCATATCGGACACTTGAGCTAAGATTAGCATATAACCTGGCCAGGAAATAAACAATGCCCTCCGGTGCCCCCATTTCAAGTAATTTCTCCCATAGGATCTTATGGTTTACCATATCGAAGGCACTGCTTAAATCTGCAAAGCAGAGAAAAAGGGAACCTTTCTTGGCCTTAGTATATTTCCCTATAAGTAGTTCTAGGTTGAGACACAGTTCTACTGTCCCTCGTCCCTTCCTAAAACCAAATTGGGAGTTTGCCAAAATGTTGTTCGATTCGGCCCATTCTTCTAATCTGACAAGAAGCACCCGGCTCATAATTTTCACGGAGGAATCTAGAAGGGAGATTGGACGGTAGTTCTTAGCATCCCTCCTCTCCCCCTTCTTATAAATAGGGATAATAATAGATTCCTCCCAGGTATGCGGGACACCGTAACAAACAGCTGCATTAAATACTTTGGTTAGTAACGGGCCCCATATCTCTGGTTCTTTTTTATAGACATCTATAGGCACCCCATCAGGTCCCTGGGCCTTCCCTCCTTTACTAGCGGAGATGCAATCCTGAACCTCAGAAGAGGATATATCTAAGGGAATGGTTGGCCAATCCCCTCCCCCTACATCCAAAGGTTTAGCTGAATCAAAGATCAGGGAAAAGTGAGAGACCCAACTTTCCGCACTGACATTTGCCGACAGTACAGGCATCTCCTCGTTCTTTAGAAAGGGGCAATTGACTGTTGCCCAGAATAAGGAGGAATCTGAAGTTTCTGCAGCCTGATCTAGCTTGTCCCATGCCTCTTGCCTTAGTTCGGCCTTTCTGTTAGTAACTGCAGCCCGATAGTTAGCTCTAAGCTGCCTAATCAGGATAGTATCCCTTTGTTTGGCTGCCAGAGCCTCTTTAAGACCCTTAAGGGCAATGGTACTCGCATGGTCGAACCAACCCCTTTGCCGGCATAGGTTACCCTTAAGAGGCTTGGTAAGTTTAGCTTCTATACTAAGATTAATGTTAATAAACTTGGACAAGATTACATCAGTCAGGTCTCTGCTCTCTAAAATAGCAACAATTTCATTTACACAATTAGTAATAATGGAGTTGGACAGGATATCTGCCTTATCCCCCTTCCACCTGATTCTGGTTCCGTTGGGTCGATGTGGTTCGATATTAGTTACTACATTTGGTTTAGGGCCTTGTTTAGCCTTCCAAAGGACAGCCTCCATGGTCAGGCAATTATGATCACTAATTAGGTTATCAACTACCAAAGGGACTGTACACCATGGGTTAAGGCTAGAAGAAATACAAATAAAATCAATAACAGTGTTAGCATTTCGGCCCGTAAAAGTAGGGAGGATTTCGCCAGAGGCGCCTCTCATATTTCCCAGCATCTCCATGTCATAAGTCATCAAGATTTTGTTTAATGAATCACCATAGGGATTGTGGGGAAAATGAGGGAGGCCCTCCCCCCAGCAGTTTACAAAACCACAGACCCTATGTGCGGAAGATGGGCAAGCAGAAGTATTAAAATCCCCTAACCAAATAAAATCGAAAACAATATCGTTTCCCGTAACAATATTTGCCAAAGCAGATTCTAAAGCAAACACTACCTGTTGCCTAGTATTATCGAATACATTATTATAAAAATTTATTAAAAGGATATTTCTATCCGGCTCCTGACAAAGCCATAGAATCTGGGAATGGGCCCCAATCAAAACATGTTTCTTTACAGTGAGTGGTACATCCACTGAGATCAATGTCAAAAGCCCACCCTTAGCTCTTCCCGAATTGGAAGCCACAGCCGGCAGTTGGTAAGAAACAAAACCATTATAATTAATGGGGTCCAGACTCCAGGTTTCCTGAAAACATATTATATTAAAAAGGTTAATAAAATCAAACCAACCTAAACAGACATCCTTATGTAGAAGTCCCGCAACATTCCAACAGGCAATTGAACACGGGCCACAGTTAGCTGGTAGGGTGAGCTTATTTAGTGCAGTCCAATCCCTATCATCAATGACTGGACTTTCGTGTTCACAATCCACTGGTGAATCAATATGGCTAACACAAATACCAGTAATATTAATTGACTCCGCAGAAACAGGTACCCCAGGGACCGTACTACACCTCCTCTTTCCCTGGGGAACGTCCACATTCCCTGTATCAACTAAAGGGGATACCAGTCAGTCATTACAATCAAGCCCACTCAGGGGCTGGAATCTATTAAACGTGGGGATAGCGGGGGCGGCACACAAGTTCTGGTCTCTAGGCCTCCACCGGTGGCGCTCAGCATCAGATTGGGTAACAAGGTCTCTGTAAAAGTACCCAAGGGGGCGTAAAGAGATACCTCGATCACTTGTAGAGAGAGATGCGGCTTTGGTTAACACAGTGGAGGTAAGTTGTGGGTTTCGGAAATTAATGACAATACAGTCTCCCTCACAAGTCTTACGGGATTTGCCAACCCAATTGGTTCTTCTGGTACTTAAAATATCCCTTGATAAGACTACAGGGAAGCCACACTGTCGGTGAAGCCAATCCACTGTCTTATTCTTTAATGACGAGTGGGATTCACCATAGCCATGGTTACTACCGGGCCCTCTAACAGGGGGAACGTTAGTCAAGATGGCCACAAAAGGTGCACATGTCGGTGGCAGATCCGGTGTAGGGCTGCTACAACTGATAATATTTACGTCGGGACCCATCAGCTTCCCTGGTACTGAATTAGAGGGTGATTTAATGTAACCCAACCGCTGGGGGGGAGTATTGGAGGCAGCAGATGGTATTTCACAAACATTCCCAGAACTAAAATTAGAATTTCTACTCCCAGCCGTCGATGGAACTGAGTTAGAAGTAATTGAGGGTATCTCAACAGGCCCTTGTTCATTAACATTAGTTTTGGCTCCTGTACCAGCCTTAATAAATGAGTCCAATAAACCTCCCAAACTGGCTACTTCATCTGTGATTGTAGCAAGTTTAGTCAAAAGGGGTTTAACCAATAAATCAAACTTGACATCTATAGCGTTAATTAGAAAATCAAGTTGCTCATTATCTAGTGTGATCTTAGAACCGACCAATAATACTGATTGATCTCGTTGCATATTGGGCTGTAAAGGGACAGTTCTCTTAGTGGGGCGATTCCCCCCTCGTTTAGGCTGGGTAGTTTTGCTGTTATTCCTACATGTGCGTAATAATCTTTTTCGCCTAGGGGCCGCCATGCTAGGGGTTAGTGGATCAGGTGTAGCAGCTTGACCAGATTCCGGGGCATTAGAAGGCCCGGGGGTACCACTAACCACGCTTATAATATCCGTTGGAGCACCCTGAATCGAACAATCCATTGGATCTGAAGATATACTAACATCTTGATTGGTACTAGACTGGGGGGCCAAACGGTTAAACGGAGGGGGACTCGTGCATTGTGACCCCGGCCGTCCTAAAGACTTCCTACGTTCATGGTTGATTTTGTCAACCATCTTGACCAGATAGTTATCCATAGTAGAGGACACAACTGCTGGCCTAGCTTTAGACATAATGACTAAGCCAGGCCGGTACCGAATCCTCGCAACAACTATCTCCACAAAAAGCAACAGACTAATAACTTTCTCTGTGAGTGACTGCCTATCCCAATTAATTAATCATGCGATACCACCATACACCTTATTGACCAATCCTGATAGTGATAATGACTAGTCAGATCCACCAACAAAAGGAAAACAAATTAATTACAAACAGTAAGCCAATATACGGCCCCCTCCTTCCCCCTCCTGTCCCGGACTGTCACAGACTGTCCGCCCTTTGTCCGGGCTTCGTCCTGGGCGTCCCGCGGCGCGTCCCGCGCTGCGGTATCCAGTAATATTAAAGGGGGACAGGGACCAATAGGCGGGGAGGCGGGCCGCGACTCAGGTGCGGGCAGGCAGGCACGGACTCCTGGGAACTGTAGTCCGTCCCACGGCCCCTCTCACCCTTAGCAGCAGCGGCGATTCCAGCGGCCAGCTCCTCCCGGTATGATGAGGCTCCGAGATGCTAATGCCCCCAACAGCGATGCGGGACCCGCGCCAGCGGGTTCCGCGAGCAGTTTTCAGTGTTTGTGGGCGGGGAGGCGGGCCGCGACTCAGGTGCGGGCAGGCAGGCACGGGCTCCTGGGAACTGTAGTCCATCCCACGGCCCCTCTCACCCTTAGCAGCAGCGGCGATTCCAGCGGCCAGCTCCTCCCAGTATGATGAGGCTCCGAGATGCTAATGCCCCCAACAGCGATGCGGGACCCGCGCCAGCGGGTTCCGCGAGCAGTTTTCAGTGTTTGTGGGCGGGGAGGCGGGCCGCGACTCAGGTGCGGGCAGGCAGGCACGGGCTCCTGGGAACTGTAGTCCGTCCCACGGCCCCTCTCACCCTTAGCAGCAGCGGCGATTCCAGCGGCCAGCTCCTCCCGGTATGATGAGGCTCCGAGATGCTAATGCCCCCAACAGCGATGCGGGACCCGCGCCAGCGGGTTCCGCGAGCAGTTTTCAGTGTTTGTGGGAGGGGAGCCGGGCCGCGACTCAGGTGCGGGCAGGCAGGCACGGGCTCCTGGGAACTGTAGTCCGTCCCACGGCCCCTCTCACCCTTAGCAGCAGCGACGATTCCAGCGGCCAGCTCCTCCCGGTATGATGAGGCTCCGAGATGCTAATGCCCCCAACAGCGATGCGGGACCCGCGCCAGCGGGTTCCGCGAGCAGTTTTCAGTGTTTGTGGGCGGGGAGGCTGGCCGCGACTCAGGTGCGGGAAGGCAGGCACGGGCTCCTGGGAACTGTAGTCCGTCCCACGGCCCCTCTCACCCTTAGCAGCAGCGGCGATTCCAGCGGCCAGCTCCTCCCGGTATGATGAGGCTCCGAGATGCTAATGCCCCCAACAGCGATGCGGGACCCGCGCCAGCGGGTTCCGCGAGCAGTTTTCAGTGTTTGTGGGCGGGGAGGCGGGCCGCGACTCAGGTGCGGGCAGGCAGGCACGGGCTCCTGGGAACTGTAGTCCGTCCCACGGCCCCTCTCACCCTTAGCAGCAGCGGCGATTCCAGCGGCCAGCTCCTCCCGGTATGATGAGGCTCCGAGATGCTAATGCCCCCAACAGCGATGCGGGACCCGCGCCAGCGGGTTCCGCGAGCAGTTTTCAGTGTTTGTGGGCGGGGAGCCGGGCCGCGACTCAGGTGCGGGCAGGCAGGCACGGGCTCCTGGGAACTGTAGTCCGTCCCACGGCTCCTCTCACCCTTAGCAGCAGCGGCGATTCCAGCGGCCAGCTCCTCCCGGTATGATGAGGCTCCGAGATGCTAATGCCCCCAACAGCGATGCGGGACCCGCGCCAGCGGGTTCCGCGAGCAGTTTTCAGTGTTTGTGGGCGGGGAGGCGGGCCGCGACTCAGGTGCGGGCAGGCAGGCACGGGCTCCTGGGAACTGTAGTCCGTCCCACGGCCCCTCTCACCCTTAGCAGCAGCGGCGATTCCAGCGGCCAGCTCCTCCCGGTATGATGAGGCTCCGAGATGCTAATGCCCCCAACAGCGATGCGGGACCCTTATATGAAGGCATCCAACCTTCTCCCCTTGATGTTTTTCTGTACATCAGGCTTCGGCAGGGGATTAAGGCGCTAACACCCGACTTTCCGCAGGAACCACCGGCTGTGGCACCATTACAGCGTATCCTCCTGGACGAGGCCCCTGCCAAGTTGGTCTCTAAAATTTATAGGTCGGTCCACTCGCTCAGAGCCGCCCGCCTCTGGCGGCTCGGGCGAAATGGGACCTAGAACTGCAGGTCACACTGACAGACAAACAGTGGGAGTTTGCCTCCAGCAGACGGAACGTATTTCCTCTAGTAGTAGATTTAGAATAATACACTATAAATACATTCACAGATTATATTACACTCCTGCTCGGCTTTACAAATACCGGCTCCGTGAAGACGACAGGTGCAACAGGTGTCATGCCCCTGGGGCGGATTTTCTTCACCTGGCATGGGCATGTGAGGCGGTGCACCGCTATTGGTGCCAGATATTTACAGCACTTTCTAAAATGATTAATTCGGAGATTAAGCCCTCCCCTATCCTTGCCCTCTTGGGATACGTGGAGCCCATACAAGCTTCGCACCGCAAATTCATTGCGCTTGCCTTCTTACTTGCTAAAAGACGTGTAGCATGTAGGTGGGGCAGAGGTAGGGCCCCAAAATTTAAAGATTGGATGCGAGATCTTACTTATTGTCAGGAACAAATCAGTACATATTCAGAACTCTTACCAACAGCATCGCGACCAGCAGATATCTGGGCTCCACTACACTGCTACTTGTTAGGGGGGGAGGCTGCCGTTGACAACGGGACACCCACATAGCCACGTGCTGGAGAATCACTCATGGAATAATGAGAGTTTGTTGAGGGAGGGTACTGCCCTTGGGATATGGCTATGTGGACACTGCATACTGGGGGACTCCACCCTTGTGAACACTATCTTCCAGACACCTGGTGTTGGGACTTATGGGACCTGGCGGGGGGCTCCTCCAGGGAGAGAGTAGTAATCGGTAAACCCTATAGTAATCATAGGATCGATGTACAGTCCTGCTCTGATGGACAGGTTCGCACTGTAAATGCCTGTTATGTTCTTTTCCTGCCTCCATTGTATTGCTTCTGAATGAAATGTGTACCCATTGATGCACCTTTGCTAATTGCTGTATGTTCGCTTAAAATTTTCAAAATAAAGGTTTAAAAAAAAAAAAAATCTGTTCCGAATCATAGAGTTCACTGTCATCGAGTGGAGTGTAAATTAAGTGGAGTGTGGTACGGTACAGTGGAGGAGAGGAGAGTGTTGTACAGTGTACTGTTATAGAGTGTACTGTTGTACAGTGGGGTAAAATGGAGTGTGTTACAGTCGAGTGGCGTACAGTGGAATGACATACAGTGGAGTATTGGAGAGATGAGTGCAATACAGTAGAGAGGAGTATCCTGGAGTGGATTGACGTAGCGTACAGTGGAATAAATTGTTATAGTGCAGTGGAATGCTGTATACTATAGTGGCATGGTGTGCACTAGATTGGAGAGGCGTAGTGTAGAGTTGAGTAAAGTGTTATAAATTGGAGTGGCATCAACACAGCAACATGTGTTGCCGCGCAGTGGAGAGCCCTTTGCAAAGGTTGAATGAGCAGATTTCTGTTGCTTATTTCAATATTTGGGAGTCACATTGGTACCAATAAAGTATAACCAATGTACAGAAGTGTTAACAAATGTAAAAATATTTAACCAATACGGCACGTAACAGTAATTTGCCTTTTCTTGCCACATCATTTACTCAACTACTGCATTATTTAGCAACCCATGCCAGATAATTTGAGTGGAGTGGTCCTACCAATAACACTGTATTTTACACGCTCACTTCCAGCCAGGAATAGTCTTTTATTTCATTTGTTCAATGTCCTCAGACTTGTGTCATTTACGGGCATTGCTGTTGTAACCTTGTTTAGAATTGGGGTGCTGGCCGCTAACATCACCCCATTTAATTTCCTTGTCTGTACTTTCCATTTTTCAGACATATATTCTGAGATATTTGTATTGTACTTTGTAAAGCAAGCACTTTTGAATCAATATTAGAAACCTGTGAAATCCTGTGGCCTTCTCCTTCCAGCTGTATCACAGTAAGAGTATCAGTCACTAGTTAAAATGACAAAATAACCGAACCATGCATTCAGAGAAAGGGATAGTAAACAGTTCCCTAGGTGAAACAAGCATTGGCAAAGTCAATAGGTCGAGCCTTTTTAAAATCTATTGACTTTGTCAATGTTTTTTTTTAGCCATGTTGGACAACACCACAGCTGCTGTGCAGCAAGGCTAAAAGTAAAGTAAGGAAAAGTAAAAGTGGTATGACACAGTCAACCCTGGTTGCATCATCGTAGTGTTTTTTCCACTTTCAGCCATGTTCTGTAGCAGCCACGCAGTTGTAAAACATGGCTTAACAATTTTTTTAAAAGACAAATAGAGTAATTGGCTTTGTCAATGTTTTCTGTGCCATGTTGTCTTTTTATTTTTAGCCATGCTGCTCTGCAGTACAACAGCCTCTTGTATTTTGTACCAATGTGCAATCCATAATCATTGATGAGTGAGGAGATGAGCTGTAATTCAAGAGGGGAAAATCCTCGTGAGGGTCATGCTGACCCTCTTCTTCCTAAAAAATAGCATATTACTTTCTAACACATTCAAGTGTAGTAGCTTTTATAATGCTGTTCTTTCATGTGTATTTTAAATACACAGGGGTATGTAAGGAGACCCAGAGCACAATCTCACTGAACAGTGACCGAGAATGCATAGCTTAAGTGTGGCTCAAACATGGGACTTGACATTTGAACTCTGGTAATAAATATCAGAATCTATATTTATTACTACACTTGCTCTAATGTTTTGGCGCCACGTGTAGTTTCAGTGGCATTGCATAAATAAATTGCCAGTGAAAATAAATGTGGCCCAATAACATGTAATTTGAACATGTATGCTAATAGATACAGATTCACACATTTATTACTGCAGTTCAAAGGCCTTATTACCATAATAGGGTTGAACTAAGTTCAGACAACACTAATTATTACCTTACAGAGTGCACTCCAGAATCAGTGATTGTGGTTTTATCTCAGTCCACGGATTTAACCCCTTGTGTTCTGGCTAAACACTTTTGTTTATAACTGTTGCTCATAAAAACAGCATGGCATAAACCAAACATGCAGAGAGCTAAGTGCAATATGGTATTTGTTCCCAGGAGGGAACAGGATATCATGAGCCACGAAAGGCTACGCCTTCTGCATATCATGATCCCGCCCACACTCGGGAATGGTAATTATTCAGATATTACACTCTCTGCTTCTTCATGGATACTGTACGTATATGTGTACATATGTGCATGCACACACACATTGGATCAGTCTACACACATAAAACTATTAACACACTGTGCAATATCCAACATACTTTCAAAAGGTTTTCAGATCAATATGAGGTCATGTATTTCTTATCTCTGCTGCTCTTATCCCCCGCTTGCACACACTGTGGAGATAGGAGGAGATCTAACCTTGTCTGTAGACGTGAGGTGCGCATGAGCACGCACACACACACATACCCACACACACAACTAAGCAGGCTTGTTTCTACATGTGAAACATGCTTTAGAAAGGATATAGAAGATGGTCTGTACAGAGATGTGTCTGCGCTGCCGTGGGGGTCTCTGCTCTCCAGTTTTGGAACATGTGCTGAAGATGTGCCTTCGGATGAGCCGGAAAGCTGGAAAAGAGGGCACTCCTGCTGCATCAGGTGTCGGGAGGAAAGCTTTGTCCGTAGGCTGACTCCTTCCCAGAAGGCCTCAATGGGTACCCTTTCCTTAAAGTGTAGCTGGCCAAGAGGCACTGTGTGGGACATCTTTGGCATGGAGTACTGTGTCACAGGAGGGAAGGCGGCAACCACTAGGCCGCCTTTCTCCAAGTCAAGAGGTGACAAGCGTTGCCGGTGAGAGGAACTGGACTCAGACTGGTTGGTGGGGTTCTTCCTGACCACCAGGGGCAAAGCTTCCGTCTGGTCTTCTTCCAAGTTGACTGTGTCACCTTCGGAGGAAGTGCCGGTAGAGAGAGCCTCAAAGTAGTGTTGCGGTGGTTGAGAAGATGTCCCAGTGCTGCAAGTCCCATGTTCCATCAGGCGGTGAGAACTAGTAACCTGAACGGGCGGCGGCACTGCTTGTACACCAGTCCGGGCAAATGCCTGGACAACGGCATCCACCACCTGCGTGACTGCAGTGCTCAACTCCTCCTTCAGGGCCTCCGCTAGGCTCTTTGGCTGTGAATCCAGCATTCGAATTCCTCGTTCTATCACACTGGACTGGCGGGACTTTTGCATCTCTTTTGTGGCATCCTGGTAGTGGCAAGAATCATCTATTGGATCTCTTGACTTTGTGGCACTGGCACTAGACACACCTCGTGCAATGCGCTCTCTGGGGAGACCAACGCCACCGTAGTCCTCAGACATTCCGGAGTACATCCGATACAGCTTCTCCTGTAGCTGTAAGAGCTGGCCCCTCATCATCTCCATTTGGTGCTTCAGCTCGCTACGCTCCTGACCCCTCTCAGCTTTCCGAGAGGGGGCATCCCGAATAGAGGTTTCATAGCTGCTTCCAACGGGGTCTTCCCCCTCAGAGGACCCACCATTACGAAATCCAGAGCTGCAGGAGCTGCTGATGTTGCATACAATGTTCTCCACCCTGGCCCTCTTGGCCTTCATAAATTCCTCGTAGAAGCCCTCAGACTCAAGTTGGCGTTTGAACAGGCTCCCATGGGGCGAAAACTCCTGTACCGGGCGTGTTGGACCGAGGTCGCCAGGGTCCCCGGGCTCTGAAGTGTCTGCATTCCTAGTCTTGACAATACCCTTCCTCAGGAGCTGGGAGATGATGTTTCTGTCAGAGTATGGAACAGGCTGGTCCCCACTTGGGGTCTCCTTAGTCTGGAAGCTGAGCGGGTAGGTGTAACTCATTCCTTCAAGCTCCTCGTCCTCCAGGCACTCCTCCTTTAGGTCCACAACAGCGAGGGACATGATTTGATGGTCCCAGACCTTCTGCAAAAGGGACACAGACATGGATTAGATGGATGTGATGCATTGTCATACTTTTGCAACCATTTTAGCAATGATTACATTAACTAGGCCAATTTAAATTAAACTAGACTATTTCACAATATCAGTACCCTTGGCCGTAAATTATGTATAATGGAATGGATCACTGAGGGCCCTCTGTCTCTTTCCAGTCCAGTTTTCGGGATTCTTCATTCCCAAGCACAGTCAGATTTTAGATGGAAACCACTTAAGAACCACAGGTAAGGCCACCCTTTGAATTACCATCAGGCAGCCTTGCTTCACATGCCATCTTCTGACTGGTAACTAGGAATCACTGATACATATGCAATATTCAGACTTGACACCAGAGGGCACCATTACAAACGCTATACTCTGACTGGTCTCTAGGGGTCAATGATTGTGTGCCATGCTGTGACTAATCACTAGATGTCACTGCTGGACATGCCATACTGAGACTGCTGCCATTTTTTCCATACAGACTCCTCTGGTAAAAGAAAACAGAGAAAGAGAGAGTGAGAAACACTTTCAGCAGCAAACATTCATACCTCGGTCATCCTTTCTGGTGCTGCCATCAGCCTTACATATCTTGTGTTTGCTTTAGAAAATTAATGGTGTATGCATGCACAGTCAAATGGTCAAGTTAGCTCCTCCTAGTAGGTAAGGTGCCCAAGCTCAGAAAAAAATGTCAAGGCTGGCCATAAGCAAATCATTCCCCTGACAGCACAGTGGTTGCAACTGCTATCCTAAGCCTGGCCACTCTGTGTCACTAATGCATGTTACATATTCGGAAGGGCTACTAGACGACACTGCTACACATTCCACCTTCAGACTGGCCACTCTGTGTCACTGCTGCAACAGTGTCTACATAGGTGTGGGAAGTAGTGGTGCAGTGAGTGCTGCAGCAGCCCCATAATTATCATGCTGGAGTTCAGAAGAAGAATGAACAATAAAGATGCCTTTAAATGTTGTTTTATCGTGTCACATTTGCTGTGCTTCAAAGACAGAGATCAAATGTCAGGCTGTGTCTTGTGACACATTACTGCTTATTCTTTTAACATGGATATTGGTTTTTACTTTCTCGATCCAGAAAGTTAGAGGATTTTATAAAGTGCACTATGGGACACTCTTGCTGAGGTGGGGGGAGTGTGAAAGGAAAGGCTGTAGGATTCAATTTTTTCTAACAGACAGCAAAATATAAATACCTCTAGATAATCTGCATAAATCTTTTTGAGTATATCACAAGTTAGGAAAGAAAAAATGAAGCACATTTTTTGTCATTTTGAAGTGTGATGGAAACAAAGATTTTAATTGGATAAAACAATTCAAGACACTTCACTTGGTGATGCACAAATGATAAACTTGATTTCCACACATTATTGCTTGTGCGCTATATCATTTTGTCAGTAAACCTGTACGTTTGTTCACATGTAGTAGCTATTTCAATGAAAAGTGTGCTGTCTGTAAATGACAGTGCTCTACCACACTGTGCTTTAGTAATATATTTGTGACACTGTGCTCCAAAGTGCACCACCAGCAGCTACAAGCACCCTTATCACTTTCTTGCTGAATACATCTGCTACACTTGTCCTTTGTGTGACGCTTGTATTTTTCACAATCCTTATGCCTTTAGTGATGTACCATTGCTGGCAGCACCCCTACTCTCAAAATGCTTCCAGCATCTCTCAGTGTCCATTCAGTTATCTGGATTGAGTGAACGTGGCTGCAGATAGCCACCCCTCCAACAGATGTCAGGTTAAAGGGGCTCTGGGGCCCACCAATAATTTGCTTGGGCAGAACCTTTCACATTATACATCCTGGTCAGTCTTAGCTGAGGGAGGAAGCACTGTGAGAAGATGAGAGGTTGAGACAGTGGCCCAGAGCAGGAGAGCTCTAGTTCGCTATACTGCACGGTGGCGGTTTTCTATGCACACAGGGTTAGAGTAAAATGCATATCTCAAGGGTGCTGCAGGCAGTGCCGTCTTAATGCTTGGGCACACTGGGCAGTTGCCCAGGGACTCCACAAACATAGGGGCCCCATGCAGAGCCAAATTTAACACTAATTCTCTGAAACATTTTTATTCCTGTGAGTTTTTGTGCAGGCAGGGTCTAGTGCACTGCTTTGCCCGGGGGTCTATGATGCTGTTAAGACGGCCCTGGCTGCAGGCAGTCAGAAATACACATAGGGTTGCAATTTCAAGCCATGTCTTACTTTTTGGAGTGTTATTATCAACGTATTACTCATTGGAGAAACCTTGTTTAATGTGCCAACTAAGCTTACCTTTCCGCGGTTTTACAATCTTATCATTTTAAGAATTTTAATTGGAAAGCTACCCTTTGATATGTGTCACTTACGACAGTTGAAGTAAATTCCAGCTGTTCTTTTCATATATCTATTTGTTACATTAGCTGTCTTTGTACAGCAGTCAACAACAGTCAAGAGGCTGCTTCAAGGCACTAATATAATAATAATAATCCACATTTGTAAAGCGCAAACAATCACCCGTAAGGGTCTCTAAGCGCTGGGGGCCGTCGGGAAGATTAAGCAGGCTATTGCCCAGAGTCACAAGGTGCTGGGCTAATCTGCTGCCGGGGATCGAACCGTGATCCCAGATTCCGGAGGCAGTCGCCCTGGCCGCGGCGCCACACCTCTTCCACAATATAACAACCTCTAGGTCTGATGTTGGCTATCAGCCGTTTATCTTTGTCAGTTTTGTATCTCAAAAAGTACACATTGGCAATGTAGTCCCTGGTGCTGTAGGGAACTACTTTGCCTGTGAATGTACTCCTTTTGATAAAGCAGAATGCCATCACTCATAGTGAAATCAGCCAGTGGATAAAGTGGGCAGACCTTTTGTCACATGCTGTATGCTGTAGTGGGCGGAAACAAACCCATGAATGACACAATGACAGACCAATGGATGAAGAGGGGTGACGGAAAGACCCTGTAGGTATATATATATATAATTTTTTTTAACTTGTTTTTATTAAAACTGCTTCCACTGTATCCAGGACAAAAACATACATGTACAATTTCAGTATCTTATAGGCAGTATACAACCAGCGTTAGTAACATGTCATTCCATGAATACGTACAAGCTCGCTCTCTGTGAGCGGCATTGCTCATTCATTTTAACAGTGCAAGTTTTCTTTTTTGTTTTTAAACTATAGGACCAACATCCTATTTGGCAAATAAACAACAACAATCACAATAGGGAATCTGGGTTCGCGCACCAGATTCAATCCCCCTGTAGGTATATCATACATAAAATTTTAGTCTAATCAAAATGTCTGGGCTAACGTTAGACTTAAACATAGAATCCTCAAAAACCACTGAACATGTAAAACTGCACTCATTTCCCATGGCACTCTCTCCATAATATATCATGAATAAGAGCATTTGACCTGATATGTCATCCCTGATATTAACATATTTAATTCCCAATATAAAGGACATCATCTGCGCTAGGCTTCTTAAAGCAAGCTTTGCATTCCTCCGTGTTTTTTGCATGGCAGTAATTTTTTAATGAGTACATACGCATGCATTATTTATTTTTATGCTTATTTATGTATCGTCTCAAATACTTACTGCTTTGCAATGACAGGTACATGAACGTTAAAAACATGCATTGTAAATCATACATTTTCATGGCTTATTGAACGCATTGCAGTTTGTACCTCAACTATGGCTTCAAAGCAGGGTATGATATGGTTGTTTCAGACCTTGCAATGATGAAGTGACATTATTGTCTATGCTCAGTAGATATCCATCTATTTTATACGACTTTTTTGCAATGTTTTACACTATGCACCTGGCTCAAGTCCACTGGTGCACTTTACAACAGGACTACGCTATGTTACACTCTTTTCCCCTTTTTTGGCACAGGCCACTTAAGAGATTAGCCCATAATCATAGGATTTTGAGCTGAGGCCAGGATTCAAATGTGATTCTCAATGTTCAAAGGTGGGAGCTATAGCTGCAAGGCCACATCCCCTTCCCAATCACTTTTTGCCTACTTTCTGGGGTCAACGAGGTGCAGCTTGGGTGGCAAGCGCTGGATGGTTGGATCTAACCAAAATCAATAAGCAAAGGATTTTCGTAAACAGTCTTGGAGTCTACAACATATGCGTATTGACTGGTCTCTTTTCGGACAAAAGTGTAGGCATCTCGATGGGCCAACCAGGTCCTTTCGCCTCAATGAAACTGCCCATTTGACAAGCTGGGCATTACCAATGATTTAGTAAGCCTGTCTCCCATGCTGACTCCATTATACTGCCTCAGCAATCCAGGCTGGCTCTTTCAAGAAGAACTGGCAAACAGTGTTACTTTTATCTGTGGGAGGCAAAGCTTCATGTACTGAGAAAAACAAAAAAGTGACGGATGGAATATCTGAAGTGATCTCAGACACTGGTAATCCGTCTTTCCAACATCCCAGTTCATCTTTTTTGCTCACTATGCCTCTACAGAAAGGAATGAAGAGCAAGGCTAAGACTGAACAAAATGTGAACCATCAAATCTGTGCCATGCCGCTGTCTTAGCCGAAACATTGGAAGTTGGGTATTTCTCCTTTCACCACATTGTCTATTTTTACCCTGAAATGTCTTTCCCTACTAATAAATAAAGTGGAATCGGTTCTGGGAGGAAATTCTAGAAGGTCAGGAGTTTGCCTCCTTATGTAAACTAGAAAGAGCAAGAGTCTGTGTGATGTAAGAAAACAATTGAACTCGTATGGATGGGTAAGGTCAGTGACATGAGATAGTCCGATTCACTATTGCGCTGCTGCCCGGACATCAACCTACCAAGTGCTTTGTCTCCCACCCTCGCATTTGTAGGGTGCCAGTCTGCCTGAGATGTGAGCCACAACCCTACTAGGCCCACCTGACTGGTGTTTGTCCACCATTGGGAATTTTCACGAGCTTAAGGTGTGTACTCCTTGTTAAAAGTTTTTTTTTTTTTGGTCTGGCGGAAGCAGGTACAATCTGGACCTTTTCAGGTTTCCGTAGGTCCTGTTCAGGTTGCCAGCTCTTCCATTTCCTCCTCTTTCGTTGGGTATATTTATTCAACAGGAGACAGTATCCCTGCCTTCAGGCGAATAAATAAATAAATAAAACAAGTCCCCTTCTTGCTCTTTATGCATCCCCTTACTCATTCAACAGCATCTCTTCCTGGTGCACGTCGCTTTGAGGATCATTGGGCCCTCTCTGACTATCCGTCTTTTTGGTGTAAAGGCACACAGCATCCTGCTGCCTGAAGGCTAAGCGAGTAAGTGTTTATTACAATCATAAATTGCTGGTTTATCTCTCATATACCCTCACCAAAAACACAGCCATGCACTGTGTCCCTTAACACAAAACAGTACCTTGGTGGTCATCACACATGACATGAAACACTTCCCCCACTGGTTCAAAAACACAACACCCTACCCATACAGCTATACACCCAACATGGCTAGCTTGCTATTACATGGGGTAGTGCTTCAATGCCCCGCAGAGGGGTAGTAAGCTCTATACAAATGCTATAATACAATACAAAACAGGAATTTCACACTCTGTCTTCACCGGTTTAAATACTGAGGACGTGGGAGGGGGAAGAAACTCTTGACTGAGTCCTGAGGAGTAGGGCATGAATTTCAAAAGCATACAAGTGAGGACGCCATGAAACTGCACTGTCTTCTAAGTAAATCAAGGTTTCCAAGCACTTTGCAGTCAGGCTAGGAAGCTTTCAGGCATATCGCAGACTAAGCATGACAAATCAAAGTTTAATTGTTCAATAAAGGACGATGGGGGAAGCATTGTTTAATTCCTTCTACAATGGACCATCAGCAGCTCTGAGAAAGGCAGATGGTTATGGTGGGTGGCCGTACAAGGGGCTGGTGTTTGCGTGTGGCTGGTGGTTGCAGGTGGTCGGCACTCGCACTTATTTATGGGAATGGGGCTTATTTCTCATCATCAGACTTTGACCCAGAGCAAGACAGAGAAAGACATTAATGAGAGAAAGAAGGAGATAAGAGAATGAGAGGAAAGCAGTGACTAAGGGAGACAGCAGGGATGAAAAAGAACCTGCACGATAGAGAAAGAGGGACAAGAAATGTAAATAAAGCTTGAGAAGACCCCTCTACCAAGCAGTCCCCTGTGGTTGAATGTCAGAACCACCCAGGCGTTAATTACGCCTGCCTTAATGACACGGTCCGAACAACTAAAATGTCTTTACAGCGCATTCGGTTACCACGCAAATCATTACAAAGACTTGCCTTAGGGAAAGCGCTGGAGTTGGAATAATATAATTTACTATTCCAACTCCAGTCTGTGCAACAGTAGGGAAGGTGTTGAACTTAAAGTCCAACATCAATCCAACGATGCTTTTTTTAAGGCATAACGACTTGCGTGGTAAAGCAATGCGTTGTACAGAGGTGTCTGTGGCTCGGACCTTGCTGTTAAGGCATAGTGTGGTTCGAGCCACGGTGTATAGGCTGTTTCCCGTCCCCTGCAGGTCACTTCACCCCAACTTCATTGGTTTCCACTGTAGGCACAAAAATGATTCAAGGAACACAAAATGTCAAATCACTGAGAATGAGAAACCTGACACTATTGCAATCTGAAGTTCAGAAGCCAGTCACTGAGCCCACACTAATAAAGAACTACACTACTGCAAGCACAATCTCTGGGCGGCTTGGTGGCATAACACAAAGAGCAATCACCAGGAGGTGGCAACAGAAGTGATGACAACTACAACATAGGTAACTGCTGTGCATGCTTCCTCACATGCAAGGAATAGGCACTATATTGTCTCCTCCTGCCAGCACTTGAATTTGCCATAGCAGCACTGGAGGTTTTGAAGGCACCATGACATGGTGGCAGAAGGCACATTAGCAGGCAGCGGCCAAACCCAAGGATACCACAGTATGAAAAATGGGGAGGGAGGGGCTGAGCACCTCTACAATGAATGAATGAATAAATGTATGTAGATTTTGTAGAGCGTAGCAGCTACCCAAAACTAGGGTGTCCTGGTGCTGAGAAATTCTGGTTAAGGCGCAGCCGGCAGAGTTAGCTGGAATAAAAGATGCATTTCAGCTATTTTCTAAAGGAAGATACGGAGGCTACTAGACAATGTTCTTACAGGATACCAAATGAGGTTCTTACAGGGGACCAGACGATGTTCTTGTAGGAGACCAGACAATTTTCTTGGAGAAGAGCCAGCTAAGAGGGAGAAGAAATGACTCGAGCGTGTGGCTCGTCTAAATAGAGGGATAATGAAAGGTCTGGCATTGTAGGATCTAAGAGGTCCAAAGAGAGCATAATAACAAATTAGCTTCGGTGATATTTTGGGCCTATGTTAGAAAAGGCATGAAAAATAAGCACTAATGCTTTGAAGATGATTGTTTTGTGCACTGGCAGCCGGTGCAGGTCTCTGAACAGTCAGGCAATAGAATAATGTTTCGGCATATTCAGGATAAGTCTAGCAGAAGCCTTCTGCGCTCTCTGCAGTCACTGGATGAGATACTTAGTTTGTCCCAAATAAAGGCAGTCCCCGTGAGTTTTTCACTTATAGAACAGCAATGACAACCACCAAGGACACCCAGAGCATGCCGAGGAGGAAAGCTGTTGAAGAGGACTAGCGCATTTCGGCAAAACAGGCGTTTTTAACTTATAATTTCCCAGTTGTCATTTTTAACCAACCATGATGCATTCAAACAAAAAGTATTTAAAAATATAACTCCTAGAAGGAGGGGGATATCACGCGGCACCTAGTCTCAGCTGGTAGACCCCTCAGATGCCGTCTGCCTTACCTCTCTCACCCCTTCCCATTCTGGTGCAGTAAAAGGGGCAAAGATCACCAGGTTTACATGAAATGGTTATTGCAAGGCACCTCAGAGTCCTCTGATCTTACAAGAGACATTTGGTCTGAGGCTTCGTACCTCTTTTTACTCCTATTACACTCCTCTGTGACTTCCAATATCCTTTTGAAGTACACTTGTGGGTGCCTTGTACAGACATTATCCCATCATGCTCTCCATACAGTGCTCTGCTGTATCTTAAACCCAGGTCATACACTTTGTAGATACCCACATAAAACAGATGTATAACCCCAGTTCCCAACAAGTGAATATCATCCCACTCAGTTAAGCTGATGGGTGCCGGTGGGGGCCACAGAGCTTATTTTTTGGGGACGAGCGCTTACTTTTCCGCATCAGACATTAACAAGAGTAAGAGAGGGGAAAAAGAGGGGAAAAAGCCACAATGGGGAAAGCGCGAGCTTGCAAGGGTGGGATAATGGGTTAAGGAGTGTCTGGTTGTGGTTTAAAGAGGCATCAGGTGGCAGCCACGGTATTCCAGGTGCTGACATTTTTATTGCACCGCCCACTGGCTTCTGAGCAGAGCTTCGGGCACCGGCACTCTTTCTTTCACAACGTAAGCACTGATTCTCGCCAATAGTAGGCAAGACACGTCAGAGACGCCTCCCCTCCGCAGAACACCAACCCACTAATCATGGGCAAGCTGAATGGAGTAGCAACACCCTATTGGTGCTGCTAGGAGACTGCAAAGGAAAACTCCATCCCGCTAGCCACTCTAACATGTCTTACCATCTGTTATGAGTTCCTCAGTGACACACTGGTAAGCAGGTTTGCTCGAAAAGGCACGTTGAGTGGCACAAAAACTACCAAAGACCTTTGTCACCTGCTCAAGACTTCCCGCCTGTGTGCCCGAAGTCCTCTTTTAGTTAGGCCTATGCGCCAGACCTGAGATGCTGCAGATGTGCCAGTGATGCACCTTCTACCTGCCCAACAACCAAAGGTGTGGCCATGTACAACACCACATCCCATCTCAATTCAAAAAACATCTCCGTAAAACCATGAGTAGCTCCTTAAACCACCTTCACTAGGGAGGGAGAAGGCAGCTTGAAAGCTCTAGTCTGCAACTTGTTTCAGTCTGGTGGCGGAAGCCAGGCTGCTCCTAAATCACAACAGCTCTCGGCTAGGTCACAGTTAAGTCAAACTCTCTGTAGATTTCTGGATGGTTGCAGCTACAATTCGGAGCAAAAGGGATTTGCTGCTACAGACTGGAGATCGGGTTGTCGTTCGGCGGAATGTCATGGGTTGGATAGCGGCAAGTGCCGTTTTACATTTTTCAGACTGGTCCTCTTAAACTAAGCCTCCCCATACTTCTGACTCCCATTCTCATGCCTCTTGCGTCTCGTTTTTGTGTGATCCAGAATTGTCAGAACCATATGTAGAGGGTCAAATATGCTCTTGTCTGTGGGTAGTGACTTCACTGCCCTGCCTTCTGGTGCGACTTTTAGGGCATTTGTGCTCATGAGCACGCTTACACCCCAGTGCAGTGTGGTCAGGAGAGAAGGGCGGACAGGGCTAGGATATATCAGTGGGAATTAACCTCTAGATGCTGCAGCCCATAGGGATGGAAGCTAGGAGAGCCTCTAAAGTGAGTGTTTTGCCTATTTCCTCTCAATGTGTTTGCTTACACCATGTTCAACTCTTCCGTTTGATGGACAGTCCTCTGGATACTGTCCTTCCATAGTAACCACAGGGATAAAAATTATTTAGTTTGACGCTGTTTATGAAACCTGGGTCCTGCAATCTGAATCGGTTTCTCTTCACAATTTTATTCACCTTTTCACATGAATCTTTTTTGTGGGTACATCGACTCAGGAATAGAACAGTCTGTCACCTTGTCCAGGGCCAGCGTGGTGGGAATTTTATTCTTGGTTTCTTGGGAACGTGTTTTGGCAGCTAGGAAGGTTTGGATCCTAATAGTATTTGTTGTCTCACCTCCTCCTCAGGGTTGGTTACCATGCATGTGCTCACCTTCTTCTGTAGTCGGACATGAAAAATGTCAAGTGATTCTGGTGGAGAATGGTGGGCTATACGCCATAGGAATATCTCATAATATGCATTCAACTGCGGTGCAAAGCATGTGTTCAGAGCACCAACTTTAGTGTCGTATAGTTTCAGATTTTTTTTTCATCTCTTCCTCAAAATACTGGAGCGGGGGAGCATTTTACTGCCTCTTCTATTTCTTAGGCTGCTCTCAATATTATGTGTTGCTGTGATACCTATATTCCCTTATCCGAAACATAGGTAGATGGGTCAATGTATGGAAGGAATAGAGAAAGGATAAGCGGAGTCACAGCACCAATGCAGGTCTTCAAGATTCAGTTCGTGAATTTAGCCATCCCCTACAGCACTCACAGAGTCTTTTATCTGGTTGATGGGGCTCTTTTTCACATGTTGCCCTTGGCTTATCTCATAGGGCCTAAGGATGCCACCTGGCTAGCATTTCCCAGAATACACAGTATTTTTAAGTTAAAATTAATAAACAAATTGGGCAAATCAGCAAAATTCACTATTCATTCCGCTTTTATTACAACACATAGATTGACTGAGTATCTAACCTATTCCTAAATGTTGAGGTTTTATCCATTCAGTCATGTTGGATTCTTGGTGATTCGATGGATAAAAGTCCTCCAAATTTTTTTTACCAATAACAGAATTCTTTAGGTCTTGGAGATTCTTGTTTGTAACATTTTGAGTGTGTCTAACCACCGAGATCTTGGTCTTCCTCTTTTCCTTTTTCCTTCCATCATTCCCAAAATAATGTTCTTTTTCAGGGAGGCTTCTCTTCTCATTATGTGGCCAAAATATATGCATTTATTTTTTAACATAAACGATTTTAGTGAAAGTTCCAGCTTGATCTGGTCAAGTATTGATTGATTCATTCTTCCAGCAGTCCATGAGATATGCAAAAGCCTTCTCCAGCACCAGAGATCGAAGAAGTAAATTCTTAGACAATCATTTTTATTAGTTGTCCAGCTTTCACAACCACACATTGTTGCAGGAAAGACCATTGCTTTGACGATTCGTATCTTTGTTGTCTGCGAGATGTTCATGGTCTTTATAGTTTCGTTCAGGCTTGTCAATGCTTTTCTTCCCAGTTGTAGCCTTCTTCTGTTTTTGGGGCAATTGCCATCTCAATTTAGCTTGTGGTCCTAAGAAAATTAAGTTTTTGACGATCTCTATTTCTTCAGTGTCAATTCAGAAACTTTGTAAGATTCCTGTTGACATGATTTTAGTCTTTTTCAGCTTCAACTTTAGTCTAGTTGCAATGCTATTTTTTTTTTTAATCTTGGTAATGATTGCTTTGAGATATTCTGCACTTTGCGCAATCAGGGTTGTGTCATCAGCATACAGCAGCCTATTGATTTTTCTTCTTCCAATTTTGATTCTAGTCTGAACGTCATCAAGTTCAGATCTTCGCACAATAAACTCGGAATAAAGATTGGACAAATATAGTAATAGGATACAACTTGTGTCAAACGCCTGTTGCAACATTGAACCACTCTGTTTCTCCATAATCGGTCCTCACTATCACTTCCTCGTTTATGTACAGATTCCTCAGGAGGCTGAGTAGGTGGGTTGGAACAACCATGTCTTTTAACATATTCTTCAATTTTCTATGATCAATGCAGTCAAAGATCTTGGTATAGTCTATAAAGCAGAAAAATACGTCATTCTGAAATTCTCTGGCTTTTTCAAATATCCATTGCATGTTAGAGAGCGGGTGAAGAAGAAAATGTGACCCACTTCTGTATTTTCGCCAAGAAAATTGAAAAGATAGAATTCCCTATATGATAGAAGCAGAATTGCAATGCCAAAAATAGAGTATAGGAGATCTTACAAAAACCCTTAATCATGTACATGTTCCTGGCCCTTTTAGAATCTGACAACATGAGCTGGTCTAACTTCTCATAGCATGGTGGCACCCTATCAGGGGTTCAAGCGAACCCTACCAGTCGGATTAGCTGGAGTGTGTGGCAAGGACACTCAGAGAGCAGAACAAACACAGACCAATATCTTGCTTCCTTTCCAAGCATGGACAGTCCTTTTTGTTATATCGCGGGTACACCTTGCATGCGCAAACGTTAAACCGCCAACTGCCTGTCCGCAAAGGCCTGGCCATTACCTCCTTGTCTGTCTTCCTCATTCCAGTCCTTAAAAAATAGATTTTGCCTTGTTACACAGAACCTTCTTCTCTTAGCATAAAGACATTTCAAAATAAAGTAAGCTGCAAGTCTACATCTCCCTAAATTAAGCCCACCCCTCTTCCTTAGCAGCGTCAATGGGAAGTCCGTAGGCTAGCGACTAACCATATCCTTAACAGCATAATGGATGGTCGCCACAATTTCCCTTTCTGTTATATCCTGGAAATCAGAAAAAAACAAATAGCCATGGACTCCGCCTCATAGTGGGTGCAGGGAGGAAGCACAGGACTGTGGCGAGGGAAACCAAGACGTGACTTTGAGTAATGAAGTGAGCGATTGGACCAGATACAATCTGCTATATCTATTCTGTGTTTTCAATGAGATATGCATGATCTTAAAAAGCTCTTCATGGATCTGAAGAAAAAGTAATCCAATGCATGTGGCTTCCTTCTGTTCGTTTAATTCACTCTGCCAGGGTTGGACTGGGACAGAAAACAAGCCTAGGCACCACAATAAAAGTGGCCTTCATTAGCGAATCAGACAGCTAAAAAAGTAGCCCACATTTGCAAATTGAAGCAATTTTGAACTTGCCCAGGCACGCTTTAGGAGTTCTGCATGGTGTGGGAGACTACATGCATTTGTTCCTGCTGCCGGCAAAGCGTGTGGTCATGGGGAGAGATATGGTAAAAACCGTCCCATCAGACTATAAAGCGGGTCAGCAAAACACGGCCCACACACTGACCTGTCAGACCAGCCCTTCTGCCTCTGTCACGTTGCCCTAAAGGCCGGTTCGACCGTGAACTCTATAAAGCAGAAGCCACGTTGAACAGTCTAACCTCGGAAAGGATTAATGGAATTAGCGCCACCAAATGGTGATTCGAACGAACTTCAGCTAAAAGAGGCTTCGGAGAGTGCAGTTGGGGCAGTCAGTCTCAGTGTGTACAGACGGTGTAGACAGTTCCCTTTTGATCACATAGTGGTCACAGTGTCTCTCGGAAAATAAACTTTTAGGGTGAATCCCCAGGCTTCTGAATCTCAAATACTTTATTTCACAGTGCTGCCAGGTGCTTCCCTCGCAGCTTCTACTTTATTTCAACTACTTTAATGTATCCGTGGTTTTAAAAACCCTATGTATTTATCTTCAGCACATCTAGGCTGATTTCCAACAGGCACCGACCTCACGGACGGCAATTCGTCCAGCGGAAATGACATCACACACAATTTAACTCCGATGACATCACAGCATTGACCTTGTACGCCTTTACGTAGCCCCTCGATAGCCTCATATTTGCTACTGAGGGGCTTGAAAAAAAAGTGTAGAAGTGGAAATTACAAAATGTAAACAGAACATCCTTTGTACTTTCTTTTCCTGCGGCTGTTTTAATGACCCATTGATGAGAAAAGAGGGAGGAAAGGTAGTGCCAGAGTCACCAATGGCCAACCCAAGGGTAGGGCGACAACTAAATATTTCGCCTGCGGTGACTCCAAATCACTGGCTTCCAATATATAATCGCCAACCGAGTTGAAAAATTGTGCGTGGTGAACAGGCCCACACATGAAATAGGCTCAGAATTGTTGACCAATCGAATCTGGCCCTAAAGGCGAACCAGAAATGGACACTCAGGTGACCATCGCCTTATTTCCAAAGTTTCGAAAAGTGAGCAAAAGGAGACCTTATGGTTCAGGCAGTGAGTTTATGAGATTCGGCAAAAGATAAAATCCTAGCGCTTCCATGTAGCCAGTTGATTCCTGCTCCAGACATTTTGTGGCTGAATAGTCTCCCCAGCGCTAGAAAGCCTATACGTGTGCGCTGAGACTGTATGAAAAATGCAAGGGAATTGTCCCTCTGCCACTTTCTCCATCGCCAGGTGTCAAACCTTCTAGAACTAGCTCTGGAGGGGGCACCCAGGGTTCTTTCTTGTAGGCACAGATTTGGTCGGGAGTATACTTTTGGCAGAGGCGGGCCACAGGAAGCCTCTCACTCGGTGGGTGAGCTAAGGAGACAAGGAATGCAGGACACATGGGGCAAAGTTCCTTCTGTGTCAACCTTCACGAGCTTCGCAAGTTTGTTGACTCCGGGGTTACAGTTAAAGCAAACAGCCCTTCAGCCCAATCGATGGAAAGGCGACATGCCGCCCACGCACTCAGACAGGTGAGGGGAATGAACATCTGAGGAGGAAGGACCCGGAAGGGGTCTGCGCTGGACGTCGACGTCCTTCGTCACTCGCCGCTCGCGCTCAAGGGCTTCGGGGTTCTTCTTCTGATGCGTCAAGGGCTCTCTACTAAAATTAGGATATCCTGACAGAATCTGTGAGAGGCACGCGTCGCGTTGTTTTTAAAAACCAAACTACTCCAGTTCACAACAAAGTGGGTTGGGTTGGGTTAGGATATCTCGTACTCTCGGTGCGGACTACATCTCCCTTGCCTCAGTGCATAGATGCCAGCAGGGTAGTGGGAGGGGGTATTTACACTTATTTCTCACCCAATACACCACTCAAACGATGAAGACATGTTATTCGATCTAATGAATTGAACAAGAGGTTAACTGAGGCTTCCCGCCCAAAGAGCTATGATCTGTACATCAACATGTTGACTTTTCCAAAAGGCATATGACAAAACCTGGCACAATTTCCCGATTTCGTCATTCGGTCCTTTCGAATCCTTTGTTTGTTTATGTTCAGGGACAACTTCTTAGAAAATGTATATAGCACTAATGACCCCAGCTGTTCTCGCCACTGACCAGTGCCATCTGGTGTAGCCACTCTTCCAACTCCCCTAACTGCTCTCAAAATGAAGATTCCTATTCGCATCCAATACCACTTACCTCTTCCAAGTGCAATTTCTGTCGCTCGAGCCATGCACAAGCCACTCACAACACGACCCAGAGACTCAATACAAGCACTCCCAAAACCAAACAATCACAGTTTCCGATACCACATCACCATAACTACTCATCATTGTTAAACCTCAGCGCCTCAAATCACACCACCACCACCCATGCTCTGGCACTTGGAAAATTATTAATTCAGAGCCACCCAATACACACCATCTCAGTCACTAATAGCACCACTCCCTGGAGATACTTATATGTTCACTGTGGCATAGTTATCTATTGGTGCAGCAGATGGAGTGGCAGAGGCTCAGAACCCTGACAATACTGTATTTTACTACCCCAACAGAAGTCAAAAGGGCCATTTTCCCTGCTTACACATGGACCCATGGCATACTTGATACAGTTCTATATGTTCAGGCAATTATATGGGTAAATTAGGGATCTCGTAGTAACGCTCACCTGACAGTAAGACACAGTATTTAGAATTAGAAATTCCTAGAGTGGTGCACTCAAGGAAGGAATATTTACCCTACCCTACTAATTGAACTTCCTAAAAGTAGGAGTCCTATACAAATTTAAACAAACCTTGGGCACACACTATGTACAAATTATATACAATAAATTATTCCCATTCAGTAATAATCCTGATTAGACATTAAAAAGATGAAGAATATATGTTCCACATAAAAAATATAGTCATCCAAGTCTTTGGCTTCAGAGATCTTTTATTCGCAGATCATTTTCAATGTTCATGTAGCCAACACGTGTTTCGTCGGTTTAGCAACTTCATCAGGGCCACAGACTTTTAACAATTGAACAACTGAACAACAATCATTACTGAATCTAATCAACACGGCAAGAAAATACATATTGTGTGGCATACTGACCTTCGAGTACGGCCGTGCCTACCTCCTGATCTTATTCTATTCGAAGCAGGTATGTGATCAGCTATCACATGACTACTATTACATGAGGTTATAAGGTTTCACACAGTAAACCCGTAAATCCTGCAATCCACAAATTACCGTGGCCTCGCTCGGTGTGCTGTTCTTGTACTCTTTTACCAATCTTTTCTGCATTTCCTTCGTTACTTACTCACGTATCCCCTTGATTCAGTGTGCTTATATTAGCATAAACTTAATGAAATGAGAAAGAAAAAACACGTCTTAATTTGTTGTTATATACTCTCTAAATTAACATAAGCATGAATGTCACCTGTGAATCATAGGTCGACGACACTATGTCATAGACAAACCTGAACTATTTGACTCATTCCTTAAAAATGTCACTTGAGATTAACCCACCTATGCTCACATGCACTGAATATGTACATGTCACAAATATGCCTGTGGTAATCACAACCTCACGCTAGATGGTGATGTATTTGCCTAATGTGTTTGGCATACTTTGGGAGTCTGTATCCCTGATTATTATTATTATTTTTATTAATTATTGTAGCCCTGATGAAATCACCTTTCCATTTCACACTAATATTTATCGAAACCTTTGTCCTACAATTCAAGCCAGACTCTTAAATCAGAGATCTCCAACTTTTTCTGTACCAAGATCTACTTCTGATCGCTGAAGATAGTCTTGAGCTGCTAATGGCTATGACCATTGCTAACGCAGTTACCACATCAAATACAAACACAATAGTGATCTCACCTTCCCAGATTACTAGTAGCAATCATCCAAATGTTTGTCACAATACTGAGAGACAAAATATCGTCATAACAAAATATATTCTTAAAAATAATACAATATCATAAAAGTACACATATATATATATATAAGTAAGAATAGATTTACTATTCATAACTACATATCTGCATACCTTGAAAATACATATATCTTCAAGTTAAATAGGTGTAAAGTTCAGAACGTAAATACAGTTACATTTACCTATAAATACTTAACTTCATGATATTGTGGTAGTCAATTATCTGGGCTACCACAACCTGAATTAGGGTTACTAATAGTAATGTCAGGTAATGCTTTATCAATATGAAATGCCTCTACTTGACTAATGAAATAACAGTCACAGCAGAAAGTCCCCACTGGCACAAAGTAAATATTAATAGCTATACATCTGCTAAACTTGGTCACAATTAAGCCAAGCATACTCACAATAAGGCAAGGAAATCTGCCATTATGCAATGTTTAGTCAAAGGATGCCCAACATATGTCACAATTCACCATTTTGTATGCTAGTGCCAACGTTATGTCCGGAACAGTCATCATCATGTCAGAGATCAACTTCTTATATTGGGGGCATATAGTTTGATAATATTCCATATACCTTTTTATGGCACATGAATTTCATCATGATGAATTTGTTGACGCCCACTTGGGCTAAAGTCAGTATGAGTTCTTGTAATGAGGCTTTTTTATG
Organism: Triturus cristatus; assembly: GCF_964204655.1. NCBI lineage: Eukaryota > Metazoa > Chordata > Amphibia > Caudata > Salamandridae > Triturus > Triturus cristatus. The sequence continues at coordinate 749,300,180 of NC_140592.1, forward strand.
ATGTTATATTTTTGTGAAAATCATACAACCTATTATACAAAGACACATGGATAACATGCACATGATATGTTTTGAAATTGTCTAATCATGGTGGAAATTACAATTGTATATGTTCAATTGTGGATTTGACATTGAGGGCATCATGCTCAAAAGCTATGCGCACCATGAATATTGTGCCTATTGTTTCGCACTTTTGTTATATTCTGATTTGGCTTTTATTTTAGTTTATTTTATCATTTTAGCTGACACTAATATTGTGACACATATTGTATCAGTATTATTATTTAATGTCCAACCATCTGAGAGACACGAAATGTTGAATTGTTGGTTGCGCAATGCAAAGTACTTCTTCCGTTGTATACAGAACAAGTATTTCTGTTATGTTGAGAATGTGAATATATCAAATTATTAGCATGAAAACAAAATGGCACTCATTGTGCTAGCAAAGCTCTGAGTGATCGGCCGAAATGCGTTACGTGGCGGTAACACAACAAAACAATTGTGGAAACACAGACCCTTTGTCGCGTCGGTGCCTTTTTTCAGATCTAAAAGCGGCATTGGTGAATATGTTACGGACATTGCTGGCAATGGAACCTGACACACCCCTTCGTTTGACCAAGAAATGAGTCTACAAATCACCCAAACTATTGTGAACCTATCTGACTTTGAACTAACCAAAGAAGAACAACAGATTTTATCTTTGGGACTCTAATATTGTGCACCTATCTAATTCAACTGTGGGCAAATGGGCATTGATCTATTCAAATTAATCAGAAAATTAAAACTACGCAGATTCTATTCAAGTAAACAGTGATTCTGCCAGCAAATGCACAAAATTCAAAAGAAGGAGGTTCCAATCTACAAGTATCCAACTTCAAATTGATGATGGAACTAGAGCAACTAGAGAGGGAAATTTCTGGTGAACATGAAGCTTTAAGTGAACAAGATCTAATCAATGTATAGGAACTAGATGTGTATGAAAGGACTCCAATGCCGTTTAAACCATCATCAGCCTTCATATCAGATATGCCAAGAGATTCCATCAATATCTCCTCAGAATTAGTGGTGCAAGCTCTGAAAACCCTACAAAGTAACATGAGTGCAACATGCAGGAATACTGTCGGAGGCCGACATGTAAAGTACTACATTTTGATGAATAAACTGAGGCATAGACATGATGTGGTGGTCCGACAGTCGAAAAAGGAGGAAACATCATGTTAAGGCCTATGTCAATGTACAAAATGGAAGCAATGAAACAGTTAAATAACATGGACTGCTATAGTACAATAGCATTCAGATGTTACTGATATTAGAGTGGCTTATCATTTAAAGTTATCACAATGGTGTGGTACAGGTTTGCTTAACCAAGAGGAGTATGTTTTTGAAAAATGATTTTCTCACAATACCAGTCTTGTATACTATACCAACGATACACAAAAATGACACAATGCCCCCGGGGAAGCCAATTACATCAGCCATTGTGGGTGTGTTTGATAGCACCTCCAGGAACATAGATTTTTCCTGTCAAAGCATGTCTACAATTTGTTCTCCTATTTCCAGGACACTGCTGTCTCTTACGAAGAATCTATGATATCCCTGGGAGAGTAATTTTGTATAAATAACTATGGATGTAACATCTCTCTACACTGGTATCTCCAACCAGGATGTTCTAAGTAGGCCTGGGCGGTAAATTCAGTTCCGCTTGCGGAATTTGGGTAATTTTGCGTTCCTCAGAGAACGCGGAATTGCCAAAAATTCTGTTATCCGCAGCTTCACGGAATTTTTTGCTCGTTCGCGATTTCAAAATGCGTGTTCGCGAGATATTTCTCCCCAAGCACGCAAACTGCGTTCGCGAACAAGAAGAAAGCATCGCGAACGGGCGGAACAAGCGATTCCGCGTGTTCGCGGAACTTTTGTGTGCTCGCGGAGATTTATTACCGTTTCGCGGAGCTTTGCGTAGCGCGACTACGCAAATTCCACCCACCCCTAGTTCTAAGGGCTTTTGAATACTTCACTTGACCAGTGTCATTTCACAAACACACACAAATGCTGCTGTCCAAGACATATTGGTGCCAACACAACAATTTCTTTCTGTTTGGCAAACAGACATACAGTCAAGTCAGGGGCACAGCTATGGGCACCTGCTTCACCTTCAGCTATGTGAATCTTCATATGGGATGGTGGGAGGAGCAGGTGCTCGCACAACAATTTACTGCAGAATGGACATAAAATGTGGTCCATTGAACCGATTTATCGACAATTGGGAAGGGGACAGAAAGCTCAGCCAAGCATTTTTTACAGAGAAACAACAATCTGATCTTACACTTTAGTAGCTCTATCAGTAGGGAGACCAGACGTCCCGGATTTGCCCGGAGAGTCACGTTTTTTTGATGACTGCCGGGCGTCCCGACACTTGTTACAAAAACAGATAAATGTCCCGGTTATGAGAGAGGGTGGGATGAGCTCACACATTTATCACTGTACTCAGTAGGCTCACGTTCACACCAGCCCTCTCATGACACCATGGACAGAGTTTTGTTGAAAAGACTCTCCTGCTGCGCTGGTGACTTAATTCAGTCAGCACAGCAGGATTTAATGGTGGTGGGGGGTGAATCAACCCCTGCGGAGCCCATCACCTAAGGAGAATCACAAAGCTCCCCTTGCAGTGTGCCGAGTTCATGCTACAGAGGTATGGGTATGGGTTTCTTTAGCATGAAAATTAAATACTTTCTTGGCCATGATGTGGTGTGTTCCATATGAGAGGGAGAGGGCGAGAGAGAGAGAGAGAGGGAGAGAGCGAGAGAGAGAGAGAGAGAGAGAGAGAGAGAGAGTGAGAGAGGGAGAGAAGCCATTGCTTAGAAATAGGACTAAATGTTGCCACTGGTCAGTACAGTGTCAACATTTAGTCCTCTTTCTATGTCAGTCCCTGTCCCGATTTTTTGCTCTGAACATCTGGTCACCCTATGTATCAGTACACAAGAAGAACACTTTTTAGATTCCACTGTTATGTTATGTTATACTATTTTATAAAGCGCACAGCTGCTCCAGCAAAGGGGCGTCCCAGCGCTAACAGCAGCAAATTAGGAGACCACAAAAGAAAGACAACAAGACCTAAAGCGGAGGGAAGAGGTGTGTTTTAACTGCCTTACAAAATGCCAGGTAATTATTCATACAGCGGATATATATAGGAAGAGAGTTCCAGAGTTTGGCAGCCAGTGTGCGGAAGGAGCGCCCACCAGCACGCACCCTCCTCACCCTAGGAACAACCGCCAGATGTTGACCCAAGGAACGGAGTTGGCGCGTGGGTGTGTAAGGTAAAAGCAAGTTGGCCAAAATGCCAGGAGAGGAGGAGTTCAGAATTTTTAAAGCAATTCAAAGGGACTTGAACTCCACACGACTGGCCACCGGCAACCAATGTAGTGGCGGATAGCACTAGAGGTAGAGCAAGTTCTAGGGAGGCCAAGAAGAGTTCTGGCCGCCACATTCTGGACCCTCTGCAGTCTCCGAATCTCTGTCTTATTGGTACCCAAGTAGAGCGAGCTAGCGTAATCCAATCTAGACAGAATGGAGGCCTGAATGATAACCTGCCGGATGGACGGATCGAAAAACCCTAGCAGTGGTTTGAGCCCCTGCAGTATTCCAAAGCAGGTCCCTGCCACTTTCTTAGTTTGGACCTGGAAGCTGAGGCCCGAGTCCACCCAGACACCCAATTTTTTTACCACCTGTTTGGGGGTGGGTGCACAGCCTTGGGTTGTAGGCCACCAGCGCTTGCTCCAAAGCTCTGAGTCCCTCCCAGCCAGCAGAACCTGAGACTTGCTAGCATTAAGCTGCAGACAGTTGGCAGACATCCACTCAGTGATAGCTGCAAGATCGCTCTGGAACTTGGAGGCATCCTGCACAGAATTGTCAGAGAGTGCCACTACCAACTGTGTGTTGTCAGCGTACGATACTACTGTCAACCCTCGGATCCTAGTCACAGCTGCTAAGGGTTGGACATACAGGTTAAATAGCGTGGGGCTCAATGCTGAGCAATGTGGTACCCCTTGTTTAATGGTGTGGATCAGGAAGGAGAAAGGGGGGGGCGTCACCTGTAAGGTCCTCTCAGAAAGAAAAGAGGCAAACCAGTCCAGGGCAGAGCCCACAATGCCCGCCTCCTCCAGCCATTGCAGCAGGATCTGGTGGGAGACCGTATCAAACGCGGCACTGAGATCTAATAAAATCAGTGCCGAAGTGCGTCCCGCATCCAGTGTGACCCTCAGGTGTTAGGTCACCGCTAGGAGAGCAGACTCCGTGCTGTGATCTGGACGGAAGCCGTTCTGAGAAGGGTCTAAAATGTTATCTTCCAAGAAACCTGACAAGATAGAATTAACATAGGTCTCCAAGATCTTGCATACCCCTGGCAGGAGAGATATGGAGCAGAAATTCTCTGGTTTAGCTGTATCCAGGGCGGATTTTTTTGAACAGGGGGACCACCCTTGCTTGCTTCCAAGTCCTAGGGACAACTGCCATGGACAGGGACATATTAATCACCTGGCCCAGAGGTATAAGGAGCACAGGTAAGGATTTCATAAATTGCTCCGGCTTAAGGGGGTCAGCGGGAGAGCCCGACTTGACCTTATTGCAAAGCAAGTGCAACTCATCCTGAGAAATTGACAGGAAGGCAGTGAGAGTGTGTGTAGTAAGGGGACTAAAAGCAGGGCCAGGACACAGAGCAGCTTGAGGAAAGGAGTTATAAATGTTCTCCACCTTCTTAACAAAGAAGGAGGCGAGAGCCTCACAATTCTCATCTGATATCAGAGGTGCTGTAGATAACCCCACCCGTTTAAGATCTTTAAGTATAGAGAAAATACCTTTAGTGGGGTTGCTGCTGCTCCTGATCTCGACCGCAAAGTGAGCTGCCCGTTCTGACTGGATGGCCCTGTGATAATTCTTGATAGCTACCTGATAGCACCCCTTCAAGATCGGACCATAATCATGTCTCCACACCCGCTCCAGCCTTTTGCATGCTTTACGCAAGCTTGTCATTATACCAAGGACTGGACTTGGTATTGCAGCACTTGGACCACTTAACAGGGATAAGCGAGCCAGTGGCCGGAGAATCCAGTCCGACAGTGCTTTATCAGCAGCATCCAGGTCATCCGGCATGCAAAGGGTATTTGTAGAAAGGAGGGCATGGAATTGTTCAATATTTAATTTATGCCCAAGACGCTTATAAGAGGATTTCTGAGCCATGTGTCTGTGAAAGATGATAAGCTACATACCAAAACATATAGAAGGCCTGCTACTGGCAATATCATACTGCACGCTCAAAGTTTTCACACAAACAAACTTAAGCATAGTATCCCCTATGCCGAAAATGTGCACATGCAGCGTAACTGCAGTGATGAGGAACAGCTAAAATTGGCACAAACAGAATTATCAGATAGGTTTTCAGAAGGACTCTATAGCTCAGACATCACTCCAAACATAAGACTAAGATGAGGAAAAGAGAAACCCTATTGCTCACAAAAAAATACACCAAGCACATTGTGAACAGGAGATCAGGATGATCATAGGATACTGCATAGAAACCAGAGGGTTAGAAGGATACTCACCGGACACTGGCAATACCATTATTGGGGACACCATGCACAACAGACCTCAAATGACCTCTAGATGGGCTAAGTCCATGCAACAGAAAGTAGAAAGCAGTAGCACTGACATGAGAACAACAACAAACAATTGGCTAAATAGGAATGTGGGCTTTAGGAAATGCCACAAGTGCAGGGCTTGCAGATATGTGGTCAATACAACTGAAGTCATGTCACCAATGACTAATACGCCATAAAAAATGTGCAGTACCTTGCACTGTAAGAGTGAGTATGTTGTGTATATCCTAAGATGCACGTGTTCCAAAATGTATGTGGGAAGCACAATTTTGAAAGTACATAAAAGGATCCTCCAACACTTGAGCGCCATAAAAAACAAGGATCACAGTAACCTTGTCGCCAGGCATTTTGAGGAAGTGCACAATAGCAATGACTTAGACCTCTGCTACTTTGTTATCGATTCAGCTCCTAGCAACATAAGAGGTGGAAATAGGGAACAACGTTTAAGGAGATTAGAATCATGCCACATCCTCAAATTGAATAGCACAGCTCCAGTATATTTAAACACTGAAGAGGAATTATACAAGATATGTAGATGTGAAGGTAAGAACAGTAAACCTACACTTGCCTATATATACCTACCGCCACAATATTTCAATATTTTAGTTGCTATTTTTGCAACAACATTCTTGTAGCACCGTATTTCTGTAGTGGATATTCTGACACACAAGGTTTACTCAGATTGATCAGAAAAATGTACGAATTAAAAATATTGACAGTACCCTTGAGGCAGCGGATGAAGAAGACACATGCCTCCAGAGATTGCTCATCCCAAGGGAGTGGATCACCATGATACAACACAAGCCACCTCTCTTACGGTAGTCTAAGGGCCTGATTACAATCTTGGTGGGCAGGTTTACTCCATTACAAACGTGACGGATATCCCATCTGCCAAATTACAATTCCATGATATCCTATGGAACTTATAATCCGGCGGACAGAACATCCGTCATGTTTGTGACGGGATATTCCATCCGCCAACATCGTATTCAGGCCCTAAGTCTTGGACTACACTCACCTCTAGCTTACCTCCTTCCAGGCAAACTGCATGCAGCAACATGTTGCCCATCCTGGCACCAAGAAACACACGCACAAGTATGGTGCACAGATTTTAAGCTGTCCAGGTAAAATAGAAGTATGTCTGGGGGAACTACCCTCATATAATTAAAAGAATACCATTTTCCCTGATTTGGCAGTAATTTGGTGCTATCACTAAGTGGTGCTCTAAGGTTATTGCCTCACAACACTTTGCTGTGGAGCACCAGCCCAATATGCGAGTTCCTCAAGAATCCCCATCTCTTGTTCCCTTTGACATTGGTACCCAATTCATCAAGTACAACGCATCTATCACTTGACACACGAGACTCTTAGCAAGGACTGTAAAATTAGCTAGCCTGGAGCATCCTTCAACTCAACAGCTCCAAACAGAATTTCTGCTCCTCTAGTCAAAATGACCCAAGTACTCTTGTTCCACCTTCACGCAACATCTCATTCAGGGACAATCTATCACCGCAGACTTCAAGCTTGTTCAGGCCAGCCACCACCTCATGTGAAAATTATTTACTTGGGGTCACCTAAAACAACATGATACTTTCTCATAAATATTTTGGGGCAGATTTATGTTTCCTGGCGCATCCCTGCAAATCAGCAGGGATGCGCCAGGAAAGATGCGTCACAAAAGTTTACCCTTGCGCCACAATAGATGCGCCGCATTTACAAAGCAGCGCATCGTGGCGCACGGATAAACAGATGCGTGACGCATCTGATGGCGGAAGGTTGGCGCATTGCTGGAGTTGCGTCGCAAGCGCGACGCAGCTCCAGCAAGGCTCGGGGGTGCCCTATCGTCACAATGCTGCGTCAATCCTTACGCCTGCTTCAAGCAGGCGCAGGGTTTTGACGCAGCATGGCCGGAAAAGTGACTGAGTGAAATCTTGTAGATTTCACTCAGCCACTTTTCGGAGGCGTTCCTGCGCCGGAATGCCCCCCCCATGCAGGTACGCCCACATGTGGCGCAAGCTTTACAACGTGACGCATCTCCCTAGATGCGTCACGTTGTAAATGGGGCGCAACATGGCGCAGGGTTTACGCCGCCGCAGCGTCACAAAAGTGACGCAACGGCGGCGTAAAAGTGGCGCAAGTCCGATATAAATCTGCCCCTTTGGGCTTAGGGGCATTTATTCTAAGACATGTAAACTACAACACATATTTTGCTGGTGCTTTCCAATTTGTCACATTAAATATATGCCCCAAAAAAAAAACATTGCAAGTGAGAAAAGAGGGGTCATTCTGAATGAAAAGCAAAAAACTATGATCCATGTCTGTTTTCTAGGACAATAAATTCAGTATATCAAGAATTAGAAATCAAAGATATATTGCAATTGCGGGTGTTGTTGATAATGTCCACTTACACTTTGAAGTGAAAAGCGCGTATATATGTCCTTAAATACATTTTGATGAAAATTAATTTACTGCTAACCATTTATTTTCTCATATTAGCATGTTTAACATGTCAAGCAAGGCAATGATAGCCACATTTTCCTTTTAATTGCACATTTCCCAAATATCTCTTGGTTTTCAGAGACCCTTGTGAAGTGGCTGGGGAAGCTTCTTACTGAGCGTAAGGTATGCCTGTGGTTGTAAGTGGTGGGCATCAACACTCATTTTTTGGGACCAACACATGTGTTTTCATCATCAGACTTTGGCCCAGAGAAGGACAGAGAAAGGCGGGAAAGGGAGAGAGACGGAGGAAGAGAAAGACAGCAAAACAGTGACAAAGTGAGAAAGCATGTATGAAAAATAGTCCGCAAGAGTGAGATAAATAGAGATGAAGTGCATGGTGGTGAAAGAAAGGGTCAATGGGTGGAATCAAAACTAGGCAGACTTAGTAATCAGTGACCCTGGTGTACAGCAGCACCATCGGCAGGCTCCTAGGATAAACTCTACGCCCCTGCGGTTATTTATAATAACATAAGCACTACTTGCCCCTACTCTGTGCCCAGACCCTCCAGTATCAGTTTGTCCATCTGTTCTGATGTTTGGCCCCTCATTATCAATTCTGCTTTGGAAGACGGACCGGAAACAGTAAAATAACGTGTATTTGTAAAGCACAAGTTCACCCAGAACGGTATCTTGGCGCAGAATAATAGTTTATTGTTACCCAACACAATGGTACTCATTTTAACGGCCCCAGAAGGATGAAAGGCTGAATGGACCCCCGGACGTGAACCAGTGACCATGAGGTCAAACACAGGCCCCTACAGTGAACGCATTAGTCTACTAAGCCACCAGCGCAGACCCAAGTGAGAACCAAAACACACTACAACACCTTCCGCGACCCCGGCCGGTAGAAATGACAGAACGCTATCTGAGCAGAAACCCTGGGGCCTGAGGACCCGCACTCTGAGGGTGCTCCACCGGCCCCGTCAGCGCACAGTCTAATTCAATGCTCTGCGTCACACAATATTTATCTAGGTAAAGGCCACCAGGCACGTCAGCGCCAAAATAAGGAAGTCGTGGGTATCTCAGGGGATACTTCCGCTCGCATAGGAAGAGAGGTGAGGCTGCAGTTACAGGACAGGCGTCCACTCGACAGGTGTATGTGGGACTCTATGCGCCTTTGCATTGGCAGAGAGGAATTCGGGTCCATATGCTATTATACTAACACGATATTGCATTCTACATTTGAGAAACACTGGCAAGGAGGCATGTGGGTGCCCATGTCACACCCTTAGAGAATGTCGCACGCCACCACCGAGATGCACAACCAGAGCTTTATGTATGTGTCCGTTACACTAATAGCGAGGGAATGCTGCAGGTCGGGACTGAGGTGCACTGCCACAGCTGTATGTGAGTACAGTCGCAGTACCTATGCATTCAGCAATGACAGTTCGGGCAGCGGCCACGATTGAGGTTCTCTGCTCGAGCATTCAGTTATAACAGAGTGCGCTGGAGGTCAGGGTAGGGTGTACCGACTGAACTCTGTGGGGCCAATGCGCAGGTATAACAGGGGCCGCTGAATGCCACTATACACAGACTACCTATGTGCGCGTCCCTGCATTGGAAATGGAAGTGCATTGTGTGTCTGAGCCCCAGACTGAAATATATCAAAAAATGCAAGTCAAACAGGGTCGAGGTGCTTTGTTTGCCTGAGCAATGTGTGAGTTCCCATATTGAAACAACAAGGGTCTCCGGCAGCATGATGTGTGTCACAGTGGAGGTGCAGCTACAATTCTGGACCAAGTGAGAGGTCTTCTAAATTAAACCCCATCGCCCCGCCACGGTAGTATGAATAGTGAAGTCTCCCAAACCGGCCCTTTTCTCTGCCTTGTGCACAACCAGCACAGAACACAGGCAGTGATAGGCTGAGCAGAGCGACTCACAGAGCGGACAGTTGTACCAACCTCCAGCTGTTCGTTCGTACCCTGCGGCCCTCCGCCGCGAGTACACGCCGCCCAGGCGCACCCGACGCAGAGAGATAACTTGGGTACATCTCAGGTACTCACCTCCGGCAGCTGTCCCCAGCGCTCTCTGGTCCTGACTGACAGCCAGAGCACCGCTCGCTCACTCCTCGTGTGACATCACAATGGACATTCGCCCCCACGTGGGGAACTCCAAACTCCTACATTCATCACGAGTGACCAATCGGATTGACCGTCGTCACGGAGCCGCTCGCCTATTGGCGGTGGAGTGCCCCCTGCCGCAGCCAAGTCCTGTCTGAATGGGAAAGTGTGAGGGATGGGATGGGGAGAGTGTCTGTGACAGGTTCGTATGTAAGCAGCTTTATCCGGGGGCAGGAGGGGGCCGGGCAGGAGAGGAGGGATCAGGCGAGAGAGTGAGAGAAAGGGAGACTGGATAAAGAACTGGCGCTAGGAGAGGGAAGAGACAACAGGAGAGAAACAATATACCAGAAATCAGGAGAGAAAGACGGGTAGCGGGGGGGGGGGGGGGGGAAGGGGGGGGGGGGGGTTGGCACCTTTAGCTGCCTTCTTTCCACAGGACTACCCAAATTCATAAACCACCGGCATCTGGGTGGGATTGTGAAAGTAGCAACGTAACGCACCGGGGAGGGAGTGGAGAACAGGTATCAGGAAAGTAGGAGACGGACACCGTGAGACAACTGTCGCTGGGAAAGAGCACGGCGTAACAGCCAGAGCAGCTGCCGACTTTAAAGCTGTAGAACCAGGTCCGACTCTGGCGGGAGGCCCAAGCATCCTGTCATTCTGGGCAAATCAATTAATCTCCTCCTGCCTAAAAATGAACGTGTCCATCTGTAACGAAACTGGTGCTGGTGTAAAGCTCTCTGATGCCTCCGGGTCGAGTTCGCGCTATATACAAAACTGCAAAAAAAAAGAAAATGGGAAATAGAACATGGCATCGGGGATAGGCAGAACAGATGGTACCCCTGGTTACCCTACTTCCGACTGACATCTTTAAACCTTCATAAAGATAGATCAGGGCATTAAGTGGGATGAAAAAACTGGGGGGTCTCTTAAAGGGGCGTGGCCAATATAATTAAGGGCGTGGCTTAAAAACACATAAGCTAAAAATCTGTGCTTGGCATAGTGTGCCGCCCGACTTGTATTTTGCTGTTTCCGTCATTGCATCCAGATATATGATACAACAAGTAGCATCATCGTTTTAGAACCTTACTACATGACCCACATGCTGCACCACCCCCTGACTCATACACCTTCCGCAATAAACACACACAAACAACATAAGCGAAGTGCCACACCTCATAACTTTGCTTCCCCATGTCTACTGCACAACAATGTTTCACCACGAAAACAACAAAGCACACCAACTCACTCTCAAACACCATTTCCACCACATACACAGGCAGACCCATCAAAATGCCTTCTTAGCATGCTGGATGAGGAACATGATACAGAACAGCTACACGATTACTATCCTAATACAGCTAATGCCAGCACTAAAAACACACCTGCTACAAACACACACAATACTGTTCACTCTACTACAAAACAAAGTCTCACTATCACCAAAGGCCATTCTCTAAACTGTCTACTAATAAATGCTCGATCCCTCTCTAAAAACAAACATCACATCTACGACCTTCTCACAGATGCAAAACCAGACACACTATTCATAACTGAATCATGGTTGGGAGATGATATGGCTCCAGTCCTGCATGAAGCCATTCCTCTAGGCTATCAAACGATCACCCAAAATCGTATTGGCAAAAAAGGAGGTGGTCCAGCTGTTGTGTTCAGGCAAACATTACATATCACTAAAGTTGATGACATCTCCATAAAGAATTGTGAGGCTCTTCTAACAAGATGCAATGCTACACCGTCTTCATCCTGTAACTTCCTGCTCCTTTACAGACCTCCACCTAGCAATGCGACATTCCCAGACGCATTTCTAGACACAGTTTCAAACCTGATAACAATACACTCCAACTTATGCATTCTGGGTGACCTCAACATTTGGTTAGACAAACCCAATATGACCCATCCAAAAACAATAATCACTGGCCTAGACGCACTGAACCTGCATCAGATTGTCCACAAACCCACACACATCGCTGGACATATCCTAGATGTCATTTTTGCTAATACTGAACTGGTTACCTTTCAAACTATAACTCCAGTCACATGGTCAGACCACCACTTGCTTGCTTTCCAACATAAAACAACACTAAGGGACTCACCTAAAACTAGCCTACATCTATCCACCTATCGGCCGTGGAACAAACTCAATTTGGAACACTTAGAAACACAACTAACATCAAGTACAAATCTGGAAACAATAACTTCGGTTCAAAATCTATATGAGTGGCTACAAGAAGCTTTTGACATCCTGATACCACTCAAAACCACACAACAGCACAAAAGAAAAAAAGCGCCTTGGAGAAACGTAGAAATAAAAGACATAAAACAACAAATTAGAAAGCTGCAACGTACCTGGCTCAAAACAAACGCCAAACGAGACAAACTTCCCCAACAAAAAAATAACAGATTATACAAGTCAGCTATCAAAAAAGCCAAGAAAAGGTACAACTCAGACAGAATTCAACATGCTAAATGTGCAAATAAAGAATTCTATAAAATACTCAATGAATTTCGCAAACCAAATTGGCTAGAAGGAACTCATCCTGTTACTCAAGATTTCACAGACAAACTGGCAAATCATTACACCGATAAAGCAGACACATTGGACTCGTACTTAAAACAGAAACAAAGCACCAGCACTAACCCCTGTACAAAACAACAATCCAAGAATACTCTAACCCAGCCCCTCCATTTCTTCCAACACATCTCACACAATGAATTTAGGGACCTGGTCAAAGCAAGCAGGCCTGCCGGCAGCCCTTCTGACCCCTGTCCACCACAAACTTTCATGACAATTCTTTTTAACAACCTCTGCTGCCTCTCCAGTAAGAAGAATCATCAACGATTCCTTAACTACCGTAATATTAATGGACCTTTCCTGGGTAAACTGATAGAAAGAGCAGCGTTCGTCCAGATGTCACAATTCATTGAAGAGAATGACATACTCTCAGACTTCCAAACAGAATTCCGTCCGGGAAGAGGCACTGAATCTGCCCTCCTTGCCATCTGGGATGACCTGAAGAATACAGTTGACCGCAACGGGGTTGCTGCTCTACTCCTCTTGGACCTCTCGGCTGACTCTATCAAGCTGGCATAAAGGGAACTGCTCTAGACTGGATCGCGTCCTACCTTCAAAACAGAACTAATGTCATACATACCCCACCTTTCTCGTCCAAACCATAGTCCACAAAAGCAGGGGTCCCTTAAGGTTCTATCATCTCGCCCATGCTTTTCAACATCTACATGAAGTCATTACCGGTACTGATCAATCAATTTCACCTCATGTGCTATAACTATGCAGATGACACACAAATACTCCTTCAACTGGAATGCCCCAAAGACATTGAAAAATCCCCAATTTTCAGTTGTCTCAGAGCCGTGGATCAGTGGATGACTTGGAGCCATCTCATACTGAATGCTTCAAAAATGGAAATACTCACATGTGGCGATTGGAAACATTACGACCCGCTTGCCGCCTGATGAACTGGGATCACCGCCTAAAGTATCGAAGGAATTAAGAAACTTCGGAATGACCATGGACTCCAAGCTGTCGATGAATGCCCAAGTGGACAAACTAGCAAGATCAAGCTTTGTCACTATAAAAACACTGCAACAAATTTTCCCTCATTTGGGATTACCACACAAGGTCCAAGCTACCATCTCCCTTGTTCTGTCCAAACTCAATTACGCCAATAGCCTCTACCACGGCTCACCTTTAATGACCATGAAAAGACTACAACGGATTCAGAACTCGGACACCAGACTACTCTTGCATATCAAACCGCGAGACCACATCTCACCTGCCTTGAAAGCCCTGCATTGGTTACCGGTTGCCAGAAGATCCATGTTCAAGCTACTTTGTATCACCCACAAAGCAATACATGGAATGGGACCACTCTTCATCAGGAATAAAATCACCAAACCCATTTAACAAAGGAATCCACGCTCTTAAAGGGGCATCTTGCCTCAAAATCCCAAGATACAAGAAAAAAAACATGGGTGGCACATCCTTCTCTGTTCAAGCAGCCAAACTATGGAACTCTTTACCCCCAACATAAGATACACCGACAACCACCTTATCTTCAGAAAACTACTCAAGAATTGGCTCTTCCCCACATAAGCACCATAAAAAAATAGACATTTACAGCATATTCCTCTGTATATAAGCATTTATTTTCACTATAGATATGTACCTATCTTTGTGTATTGCTTTGTATAAACATGTAGAATAATTATGTTGTTGTAAATAAATAAATCATCTTTGGTCTACATGTACTTACTTCCATTGTGCATCTATGTACCTTCCATGTACTTGGATCTGTGTGTCTGTTACCTTTCTCCTGAAAAAGCATATGCAATGCACTACCCTATTTCTCATTCTGTACCTCTATCAAGATCTTTAATCTATATATACTTACCTCCTCTATGCATCTTTATACTTTCAATGTACTTATGGATCTATATATTTATCCCGTTCTTCTAATTTAGCATTTCAAATGCACTACCCTATTCCTCAGCCTATACTTCTCTCCATATATCCTCTGGCTCAACCTTCTGACTCATCTCAAACATTTTTCTACTACTATTTCCAAAGCACTACCCTATCTCTCACCCTATACATCTATCATTACATCCTCTACACCCACTCTCTCATTTATCCCAAATCCCATACCACTACCATGATCCCCAAAATAACCCTTTCTAGACTCTCTCCTACTCTACCCCTCCTTGCATCATCTGACACTTCTTTTACTATATCGATCCCACAAAACAAACCTTTATAAACTCTTACCTCTGACTCTTCCCCTCAAAAACTCCTTTTACATATCCAAAAACCTCCTCCTACTGCTATGACCTCAACACAAAAAAAGAAATCTCACTCTTCTGTCCCTCCACTATCCTTTTCAATCAAAATAACAGATTAACATGTTCACTTCTCAATTTCCATATTCCACTATACTAATTCACCACTAATCCTTTATGGGTTCCAGAGTAGCGTGCTACTCGCCAATGAAGCACCTCAAAACCCCATCAAGTGGTAGCAAGCGCTATATAAATACAAACTTCTTTCCCTCTTCTATTCCGCAACCTACCCTTCTCTAGCCAAATAACTGAATAACATATCCGCCACTCAAATTACTTCATACTTCACTATACTCATTTTTTCAACACCAATCCATTATGGGTTCCAGAATAGCGTCCTACTCGCCAAAAAAGCACTTCAACACCCATCAGGGGTAACAGGTGCTACATGAATGCAAACCATTTTTCCCTTTTATCCCTCCGCTCCAATCTACCCCACCCCACTCTACACCACTCTAATCTACTCCATTCCACTCCAATCCACTCAATCTACCCCACTCCACTCCAATCTATCCCTCTCCACTCCACTCAAATCTACCCCCATCCACCCCACTCCACCCCAATCTAATCCACTCCACTCCACTCTACCTGTCTCCACTCTACAGCAGTTCTCCATCTACTCCAATCTACCACAATCTACCAGACTCCGACTTACCACACCCCACCCAATCTACCCCACTCCAATCTACCCCACTCCAATGTACCCTACTCCAATATACCCCCTAAACTCTAATCTATCCCACTTCACTTCAATCTATTGTACTCCAATCTACACCACTCCAGTCTACCACAATCTACCCCACTCCACTACAATCTATCCCACTCCACTACAATATACCCCATCTACCCCACTGTAATCCTCCGAATCTACTCCAATTTACCCCTAATACCCACACTCCATGCCACTCTCCCGCAATCTACCTCACTCCAATCTACCCCAGTCTACCCCACTCCACCACAATCTACCTCAATCCTCCCCACTCCAATCTACCCCACCCCAAGCTATCCCACTCCAATCTACCCTACTCCACGCCAATCTACCCCAGTCCACTCCACTACAATCTACCATACTCCAGTCCACTCTAACCCAATATACACCACTCCAATCTACTTTAATCTACCTCACTCGACTCCACTCTACCCCAACGAACCCACTTCAGTCCAATCAACCCCACTCCACTCCAATCCCCCCAATCTACCCCAACTCCAATCTACCCCACTCAAGTCCAATTTACCCCACTCCACACCAACCTATCCCACTCCACTCCAATCTACCCCACTCCACTCTATCTAACTTACATACTCACCCCACTCCACTCCAATACACCCACTCCACCTCAATCTATCCCATTCCACTCCAATCCATTCCACTCCAATCTACCACTGTCTACCCCACTCCACTCCACTACAATCTACCCCACTCCATTCCAATCTCCACTGAACTCTATCCCACTCTTTTCCATTCCACTCCACTCCACTTTATTCTAACCCTTTCCAGTCTACCCCACTCCACTCTAATCTACTCTACCCCACTCCAGTCTACCCTACTCTAATTCACCACAATCTATTCCACTCAACCCTACCACAATCTAACACACTCCACTCCAATCTACCTTTCTAGACTCCAATTTACCCCACTCCTATCCCCAATCTACCCATCTCCACTCCACTGTTTCCCATTTACACCCCACTCCACTCTACCCCAATATATGCCACTCCACTTCAATCTACCCAAATCTACCCCACACCACTCAAATCTACCCCACTCCACTCCAATCTAACTCACTATACTCCAATCTACCACAATCTACGCCACTCCACTCCACTCCAATCTCCACTCCACTCCAGTCTATCCCACTCTACTCCAATCTACCCCACTCCACTCCAATCTGCCCCACTCCACTCCAATCTGCCCCACTTCAATCTACTACAATCTACCCCTCTTCACTACACTCCACTCCAATCTACCCCACTCCACCCTAATCTCCACTCCAGTTTATTCTATCCCACTCCACTCCAATCTACCCCACTCCAATCTACCCAGCTCCAATCTACCACTCCAAACTACCACACTCACCCATTCCAATCCATTCCCACTACAATCTACTAGTGGTGTAACAAAGTTTGAGTGGTACCCCCTGCAAAGTACCCTAGAGCTTAAGGCCTCCACACCACAAGGACTGTGTGGGCTTAAGTTACACCACTGCAATCTACCCCACTCCTATCTATCCTACCCTACCCCATTCCACTCTAAACTACCCCAGGCAACTCCAGTCTACCCCACTCTACTCCACTCCACTCCACCCCAATCTACTCCACTCCACTCTAACCCAATCTACCCTACTCCACTACACCCCAATCTACCCCGCTCCACCCCAATCTACCACACTCCATCCCCCCCCCACACCATGCCACTAACTTTTAGCCATGCTGAACAACATGGCTAAAACATATTGCCAAAGCCAATAGCTCTCGTATAGACAAGACCTATAGGCTTTGCCAATGCTTGTCCTACTTAAATTCAGCACCTGGGTCTGCCATGCATTGACAACCAGCAGTTCTCCCACTTCAAAATAGGGCAGGGAGCCAGAAGAATGAGAAAGGCTTCTGCTCCACCAAACTCCAAATGATCCCTTCTGTGTAGACTTCCTGAATAGCAGCCCTCCAACTTCCAGACAGTACAAAAACATAGGAGAGAGCTGCAGATGGTCATATGTGTGTGTATCATGGAGGACAAAGTGCAGCCATCACTCACATGGGCAATCTATCTCTAGGAAGATCAGGGAGCCAAACTGTTTTGTGTTAATTCTTTGATCTCAAGTAGAGCCCTAACCGTACAACATTCAAATATGAATTCCTCCAAAAAGATTACCTCAGGGATTTCAGGGCTTGCAAGGAGATGTCACATATGGGTCTGGCATGCAGGAGGACAAGAGGAACCCCTACATTATGCTGCAATGCTGTGCTCTTGCAGAAAACCACACACACAGCCGATGAACAGCCAAGCATGTAACATACACTCTACGTGCATACTACATGTCATAATCATACATATAGTTAAGGAGAAGAGAAGAAATCCAATTAAGGGTGATGGAAGAGACAGGGGTATTGCTTCAGGGGGGGCGGTGCTTGGGGTGTTACATCCCCTAATAAATGTATTTTCTGCAAATATTGGATACAGGTGCTTTCAGTCGGATATGGTGAGGTGTCTGTCGGATATCACAAGAAATGTATTACATAAACACAGACAAACACACACACACTCCCTCTCTGCTTTGAAAGTCTTCAAAATGTTAGTTATTTTATAAAATATTGTGTTTTCTCTCACTTAGGACCCCTACCAATTCCCATTTTTCTCCCATTCCACTGCCCCTTTATCCCCTCTCATATGCCATGCTTGTTGTATAATGTATTTCGACATTATATGCCTTCATGATTGGTGTAAATCTGAAACTCACCCCCTCCTGGTCTAACTGACCAAGCTACGCGCCCTGGGAAGAGACTTTCTCTGAGTGGGTCGACAGACTCTCAAGCCCCGACATACTAATGACAATTCTGGGCCCCGGCATTACAGATACAGCTGCTGCCAACCATCAGTCACCACTTAGGTTGGTAAGAGGACAGAACATACCCAGAATTTTAGATGAGTGTCAACTCTTGCTGTCCGCCATTAGCTGGCAGATCCTTGTGTTCTGCTAGCTGACCAACAAAAACATAGAGCATCCTCAGTGAACTTGCAGATTTTCGATCTCTGTGAGCGAAGGACAGGAGGCAGGTGAGAAAAACAGGTGGCATGGTGGCACACCTTATCTCTCACTGTGCCAGGACTTTCAGGACTTTCATTCCAATGTTTCTTTGATCGAGCTACAATACCAGATTGATCACATTTGAAATGAAATCAGGAGAAAGTACAGCTTGACGTAGGGAGTATTTTAATTCTTCCAGAAGCCACCATAAAATACAAAATTATCCTCTGTTCAGAAATTGATTCTCATTACTCTTTTGACAAGTTATCTTTAGATGCGGTGGTCCTCGTGTCATATTTGGCGATTATTCACTGAAAAAAACATAGGTTTCAGGGACGTTATAGTTAGTTGGACATTTCACTCGCACAAAACCAGAGAAATTCGGCTGTTATAGTTAGTAGAGCTAACTATAATTTGCGCCCCCGCAATGCACTGATGATGACGTCACATATTACATCACTCATGACATGCTCAGTGACATCACTGATGACATCTCAAATGACATCACTCATGACATCATCTACGTGATCATCTGATGCACATCCTTACACCCTAATAAAACCTTTTATACACCCACTCTAAAATACAGACTACCAACATCGAAACCATAGACACACCAATAGCAGTTAGTAAATACCTCTCAGACCCTTTCTGGAGAAGTTTGACACCAGTAGCGTAACACCAAGCGTAGGGATCAGTGAAGCTTTTGATTCCCCAGTACAACGGTCTGTTAGTGCATGGGTGAAAATCTTTGATAAAAATAATCCTCACCCCATATATGAAAAAATCTGTGACAGATGGTGGAAAAGGGAAGGGTTACAGCTTTCAAAATTAACCTGGAATAGAATTAAGAAATTAAACGCCACAGTTTTGAGAGGTGCAAACCATAAACGTATGCAATTTTATTCTAAATGGTTAATATATAGGACATCTTCCTTTCTACACAATATCTACCCACAAATCGAAGACAGGTGTTTTCGCTGTGTTAGAGAGAATTGTGGTACCTGGTTACATATTATATGGGACTGCCCGAAATCAGGAGCTTATGGGAAGACATTGAAAATTATCTCAGAGCCAACATCGATCCTTCTATTTCCATTCATAAATTCATCG
This sequence comes from Triturus cristatus, assembly GCF_964204655.1. Classification (NCBI taxonomy): domain Eukaryota; kingdom Metazoa; phylum Chordata; class Amphibia; order Caudata; family Salamandridae; genus Triturus; species Triturus cristatus. The sequence goes on from NC_140592.1 coordinate 749,320,124, forward strand.
CAGCGATGGGCTGTTCCCCCAATGTGACGCTAATCAATACACAAGAAGAGTGCCTATTTATTGCAGCTTTAGTAGCAAGGTCCTTAATCTTACAAAACTGGCGCAATGATAAGATACCATCCTTCCAAGCTTTGAGATCGAAACTTAATAAAATTAAAGAATTTGAGAGAAAATATGCATTGAGATCAGGTCATTAAGGAAGTTTGAGAAACGTTGGAGCTCCATAGGGGAGTAGTCCGGGACCAAGAGATGATGATTGTAATTACATGTTATAAAAAGTAGTGAGGGGGGGGGAAATTTTGTATCGAATGGCAACATCCGGGAAAGTTTCCTTTTTCAGATCAACCTTCGAAACTAAGGCTAATCGATATCATGTATCTATGCACTTCTTTTTCTTTTTTTTTTGTAAAATGATTAACTGTAAGATAATTCGAGTACCTATATCATAAATGTCTCACACTTTATCGTGTAAAATTGTATTATTGTATATTCTTGAACTCACAATAATTTTTTTTTTAAACTGATGACATCATCCAGTGATTGAGTGTTTCTAAAAATTTCCAGAATGTTATATCTATATATGATAAGGTATATTGAAGAATGATTGGCTGTCTGTGAACCTGTATGGGTGCCTGAGAGTCTGTGTGGGTGGGGGCTGTGTGACTCCTTGAATGGATGTGTGAGTGGGTGATTCACTGGGTGTATGCGTTTATGAGTGCGTGTGTTAGGTAGTATATCAGTGAGTGAGTGTATGTATAGCTGTGTTGGTGAGTGAATGGATGCGTTAGTGGTAAATGTGTAAGTAACTACATATGTGAAAGGCAGTATTTGTGAGTGTTGGAATATATAAGTGAGTATATGTAACAGTGAGTGATTGTGACAGTGGCTGCATGGATAAGTGTGTGCTTATGTCAGTAATTGTTGAAGACAGTACGTGTCTGTATAAATAAGTGACGAGATGTGTGTGTATAACTGTATAGGTGAGTAAATGGCAGTGTAATTAATTCTTTGGTTGACTGACTAGGTTTTTGAGTAACTCTTTGGGTGAGTGGCAGTGTGTGAGTGTCTATATGGGTGTATGAAGGGATATATCAGTGGCTGTATTGATGAATGCCTGCATGTATGAGTGACTGTATGGGTTAGTGGGTGAATGTGTGTGTAGACCTATCACTGATCGGGTATTTACTAACTGCTATTGGTGCGTCTATGGTTTCGATATTGGTAGTCTGTATTTTAGAGTGGGTGTATAAAAGGTTTTATTAGGGTGTGAGGATGTGCATCAGATGATCACGTAGATGATGTCATCAGTGATGTCATTTGAGATGTCATCAGTAATGTCATCAGTGATGTCACTGAGCATGTCATGAGTGATGTAATATGTGACGTCATTAGCAGTGCATTGCGAAGACGCGAGTTATAGTTAGTTCTACTAACTATAACAGCTGAATTTCTCTGGTTTTGTACAAGTGAAATATCCAACTAACTATAACATCCCTCTGCTGCTCGGAGGAGGAACTCCACATGTGTCCTGAGTTCCTCAGGACACAAGAGGACCTCATCGCCCCACCAGCAGTGCGCCAAGAGGCGCGTTTGCAGAGTGGTATAAAAAAGGCTGTGGTCTCAGACCACCTCTCTGCAATCCAGCTCTGTGGCGCTTACTGGAGGTACCTGGTGGGCTAGTAGGCCCCCAGGGACCCTCAGTATTCAAGGGGAATTAATTCCTCAGGACACAAGAGGACCTCATCGCCCCATCAGCAGTGCGCCAAGAGGCGCGTTTGCAGAGTGGTGTAAAAAAGGCCGTGGTCTCAGACCACCTCTCTGCAATCCTGCTCTGTGGCGCTTACTGGAGGTACCTGGTGGGCTAGTTGGCCCCCAGGGACCCTCAGTATTCAAGGGGAATTAATTCCCCAACTTACAACGCGCCAGGGGGCGCGTTTGCAGAATGGTGCAGGGAGGGGGCGGGGCCTCCAGCAAGATGCCAGCTTTTTAAAAATATTTTTTTAAGGCCCCCCTTCTTTTACCATTTTTGGGACCCCATCCCCCAGGGCCTCACCTCTTTTTATTTAATTTTTTTTTTTAACGGGAAGGGGGCCGTGCGGCCTCCCTCCCGAGGCCAAGTTAGGCCCTGGGGACCCCATCCCCCAGGGCATGGCCAGACTTGTTTTTTTTAAATAAATTTGGAGCGGGGCCACGTGGCCCCCATCCTCAGGCAAATTATGGCCCCGGGGACCCCATCCCCCCGGCCGACCTTCTCTTTTTTAAAATTTTTTATTATAGGGAAGGGGGGCCGTGTGGCCCCCCTTCCCTGGGCCACTATTAGCCCCGGGGACCCCATCCCCCGGAGCTTGGCCATTATTCATTTTATTATTATTTTTGGGATGGGGGCCGCGCGGCACCCCTCCCCAGGCCGAATTTGGCCCCAGGGCCCGGCCATTTGTTTTTGTTTTTCAAAGGGAGGCGGGCCACGTGGCCCCCCTCGCGGGCCACTTCTGGCCCCGGGGACCCCATCCCCTGGGGCCTGGCCTCTCCGTTGGGGACTGTGGGGGGGAGCCCCAATGCCCCCACGGTCCCGCCAGCTCCCCGCCTCCTGGGGGAGCGGGCATTCCTTTTGAGCAAGGGGAGCTGCTGACATGCAGCTCCCCATGCTCAAAAGCAATCCTGCTTTGCTTCATTGAAGAGAGAGCAGGTTTTCCTGCTCTCACTTCAGTGAAGCAAACCAGGGTTTGCTATAACAGGGCAGGAGCTGTGCTCCTGCCCTGTCGTAGCCAGCGGCAATGTCCCAGGGGTGGCACCCCGGGACATTGCAGGAGCCGGCTCTCGGGGGTGGCCGTCCCCAGGGCCATGAAGGGCTCCTGGAGGAGTGCCGTGCGCCCCCCCTCCCTTACAGTTTAAAGCCCCGGGGAGGTGGTGGTCCCCGGGGCTCGGGAGTCCACAACAGACCCCCGCATTTAATTAAAGAGTGCCCTGGGGAGTATTACCTACTGGTGGTCGCCTTAGGTAGTTATAGTTAGGATGTAGTTTCCATATGAAGAGTGTTTTTTGATTTGCCAATAACTTTGGCGCCGTTTGATCAATCATCACGAATGTTCAAAACTATCGGGGTAGTCACTTCAGATGCTGTTTTGAAAATTTCGGGGTGATCCCTCAAGCGGGGGTCAAGAAAAAAGGAGGGGTCCCAAAACGCTTTTTCTCCATGTTAATTCCCATAGGAAATTTTAGACATGGCTATATCCCAAACTGCTGAACGGAATTACACCAAATTTACCAGAAAGGTAGCTCTTGGTCCAGAAAGCACTCTTTTTGTTAAATGGTGAAATTCCGTTCAGTAGTTGCTGAGAAATGTAAAGAAATTCCCAGTTGTAAATCTAAGGATGTAAAGGATCAGCAAACCCTCCCGATCTCGTGCCTGAGATCTGATTGGCTGCCAACACTTGAAACCAGGAAGTGTTGTCAGCCACCTTGTGACTCGGTTGAACCGAGTCACTGTAAAAAAAAGGTTGAAAAAAATAGGAAAGGGGGCAGGGTAGAAACACCCTGACTCCCTAGGCCTGTTCAGGAGGTCCCACAGAGACCCCCAAGGCCAAAAAAAAGCATTTTGTTTTTTAAATTTTTAGCAGGAGTCGTGGTGGATCAGTGAATCCGGCCAGAAAAAAAAGGAATCGTGGTCTCCCGCGCTTCGTTTAGTTTAGGCCCCCGGGTATGCCAGGTCCTGGGGGCAATAAAAAAATAAGGATGGAGGGCCTCGCATGGGCACCCTGCAGCCCCAAGGACAGCCAGCTCCCCAGGCTGATTCACTGATATGCGCGGGGCCACGCGGCCCACTGCAGCCCCGGGCACTGCCACCATATTTACAAATAATGCATGGGGGGATCTAGCCCTCCCACGCAGCCCTAGGGACCGGCATCTCCCTGGGGCAATTTTATACTAAATTAGATACGGGGGCCTTGCGGCCCCCACAGCCCTGGGACAACCACCTCCCTGGGGCTTAACTTTTGTTGAAGAGGGGCCTTGTGGGGCCGTAGATGGCCCTGGTGACTGCCATCCCCCAGGGCCGGCTTCAGCAATGTCCCGGGGTGCCCACCCCCGTGACACTGCAGTTTGCTATTTCTTGGCCGGAGCATTGCTTACGCCAAGCCATAGCAAACTGTGCTCCGGTTCATGGAAGCGAGAGCATTAAAAATGCTCTCGCTCCCATGAAGCAGAGCGGAATTGCTTTTGGACAGAGGGAACTGCATGTTTGGAGCTCCCTCTGTCCAAAAGAGGTAAGGAGCTGGTAGGGACTGCGGCGGCCTTGTGGCTCCCCACGCGGTCCCAAACGAGAGGCCATGCCCCGGGGGATGGGGGGCAACTACCCCCCGTTACCTCTAGTAAGTTCCACACAGCAGGATTGCTGAGAAGTTGTCAGAAGCACGCCCCTTTCTCCACCAGAAAGAGCGGCGCTCGTTTTATTAGATCTGAGCGCCGCGTTCGACACCGTGTCCCATCCTATCCTGTTGCATCGCCTGGAGGAGGTCGGGCTGGGTGGCTCTGCCCTCCAGTGGTTTCGCTCTTTCCTGAACGATCGTTTCTTTAGCGTTGCGTTGCCACCGTACCAGTCCCAATTCCTTCCTCTGAGACAGGGGGTCCCGCAAGGCTCCTCGCTGAGTCCCACGCTTTTCAATCTGTATGTGAGACCGCTGGCTGAGATCGTCAAGCAATGGGACATGACTATGGTCTCGTATGCTGACGATACTCAGCTAGCGGTGACTATCAGCGAGGATGCGGATCGGGATGCCCCCAGGTTTCAGAGTGGACTTAGGGCGGTGGCAAGCTGGATGAAGAACAACTGTCTCCAGCTCAACGCGAAGAAAACCGAGATCATGATCGTTGGCAGGAAGGCGGAACTGTGGGGGGACAAGTGGTGGCCCATTGAACTGGGGCCGGTCCCTCTCCCGGTCACTAAACTTAGGAATCTGGGAGTGTGGATGGATCCCGCTCTCAGTTACGAGGGCCACTCGAAGAAAATCGCGGCCGGCTGTTTTGGCATCTTGCGGTCGCTGAGGCCCATTCTTAAGTTCTTTGACCGTGGTACCAGGCAGCTGATAGTCCAGGCCACGGTATTATCTCGCCTGGACTATGCCAGCTCGCTTTTGGTAGGGACCAACGTGGCGGAGACTACCCGCCTTCAACGAGTGCAGAATGCCGCGGCTAGAGCCATTGTAGGCTTACCCCGAAGGAGCTCTGTCTCAGGTGTCTTGAGATCCTTGCATTGGCTCCCCATTAAATCACGCATCCAGTTCAAGGTGTTGTGCTTGGCGTTTAAGATCTTGAGGGGAGTAGGTCCGCCAATTCTTGCTGACCTCCTGTCGTGGTATGCTCCTTCCCGCGCTTTGAGATCGGGAAGCCAAGCGCTCGCGGTGGTCCCCCGATACAGGTTGTGTCGGGCTGGTGGTCGCTCTTTTCGGGTGAGGGCGGCTGAACTCTGGAATTCCCTCCCAGTGGGCTTGCGGCTACTGACTGACCTCTTGGCCTTTCGCAAAGCTCTGAAAACGTTTCTTTTTAAATAGATTTTTTGTCTGTGTTGTGTCTCTGCTATCTGTTGCACATTGCCTGCCATGCGCCAGGACGCCCCTTAGCTGGGGCAGCTGTGCGCAATACAAAAGTGCATAACATAACATAACATAACCACTCCACAAACGTGCCTCCTGGCACACTACTAGTTGGGGGATGAAGTCCCCTTGGCTCCACAAGGACCTTGGGGGCCAAGAAACCCTCATTGTACCTCCTATAAGTCGTACACAGCAGAATTCCTGTGAGTTGGTCCGCCCCCTTTCTTCACTACTCTACACACGTAACTACTACTTTAAAAAACGTAGAAATTCACAGAAAAAAACAATGGTTAAAGGGACATTATAGTAAGGAATTAGCTGTTAAAAAACCTTAGAAATTCACTGAAAAAAACAAAGGTTACAGGGACGCTATAGTTAGGCTGACATTTCACTCACACAAAGCCAGAGAAATTCAGCAGTTATAGTTAGCTGGGCGAGCTATAACTCGTGCCCCCGCAATGCACTGCTTTTGACCTCATATATTACAGCACTCATGACATGGTCAGTGACATCACTGATGATATCTCAAATGACATCACTGATGACATCATCCACATAATCTCTGACGCACCCACTCACACCCCATATAACCTTTCATACACCCACCCCAACTTCCACACTACCATTCTCAAGACCATTGACACAACCATACCAATACATAAACAACCACTCACTGATTCATAGGTCTACACACACATCCACTCAGTCACCTATACAGGCACTCATACACCAACTCACTCACTAATACAGCCCGATATATCCACTCATACAGCCACTCACATACTGTCAGTCCCGCATAGAGCTACTCACACACCTAATCACTCATCCATAGAGTCAATCACACAGCCACTTACCCACCTATACAGTTATACACACACCAACTCACTTATTCATACAGATACTAACAAATACGTACTCACCTATAGTCACTGATACAAGCATACACTCATCCATACTGCCACTCTCACATTCACTCACTCCCACATAAGTCACTTATATACTCCAACACTGCCTTTAACATATGCAGTTACTCACCCATATACCACTGACACACCCATTCACTCACCAACACAGCCATACACACACCCACTCACCCATACAGCTCCTCACGCACACTCATTAACCCATAGAGCCACTGATTCACCCACTCACTCATCCATGCAGGGAGTCACACACGCCCCCATTCACCCACACAGACACTCATACACCCACACAGATACTCAGACAACCTATCAATAACCCATACAGCCACTCATGTACCTACTCACCAACCCAAGCAGCCACTTACACACCAACTGACAAACTGATACAGACATTCACACAAATTAGTCACTCACTCATACCTTCACTGAGACACGTATAGTCACTCACTTATACAGTCACACCCCCAGTAAATCATCCATACAGGCACTCATACACCCACTGATTCATTAATACACAGCTTGCTGTATATATATTGAACATAACATAAACCTTTTAGAAACACTCTCAGTCACTGGATGATGTCATGAGTGATGTCAGTGACGATGTCATGAGTGATGTAATATGTGAGGTCATAAACAGTGCATTGCGGGGGCGCAAGTTATAGTTAGCACAGCTAACTATAACTGCTGAATTTCTCTGGTTTTGTATGAGTGAACTAGTTCAATGCTGACTTCAACTGCTGTCTTGAAAGTTTCAGGATGATCCGTCAAGTGAGGGCCGATAAAAAAGCAGGGCCCATAAACGTGCTTTCCCCATGTTAATTTCCATAGGAACCTTTAAACAAGGCTACAGCCTTAACTGCTGAACGGAATTACACCACATTTGGCAGAAAGGTAGCTGTTGGTGCGGAAAGCGACCTTTTTGTGAATTGGTTGAAATCCGTTCAGTAGTTGTGGAGTTATTTAAAGGTCCTTCAGATATACAACTGGGGACATGGAGGATCCGCGACCCCTCCCAAGATCTTGTGCTGAGATCTGATTGGCTGCCAACACTTCAAACAGGAAATGTTGGCAGCACCTGCCTCCTTTTCTGCCCTTTCACCTGTATGGTTGAGTGTGTGGTTATGTGACTGGCTGTATGGGTGTGTAACTGGTTGTTTGAGTGGCTGTATGGGTGATTAATGGTTGTGTGAGTGTCTGTACAAGTGAGTGAGTGGCTCTATAGAGGAGTGAGTGGGTATGTGAGTACTGGTATAGGTGTGTAAATGGGTATATCACTGGTTGTACAGGTGTGTGAGTGGGCGTACAAGGTTGTATTGGGGTGTGAGGAGGTGGGTGAGTGGTTCTGTGGATGATGTAATCAGTGATGTCATCAATGATGTTATTCGAGATATCATCAGTGATGTCAACGGTGATGTCACTGACCATGTCATGCGTGATGTAATATGGGAGGTCATAAACAGTGCATTCCTGGGTTGTAAGTTGTAGTTGGCTCAGGTAACTTTAAGTGCCAAATTTCGCTGGTTTTGTACGAGTGAAATCTGAGCCTAACTATAACGTCCCTGTAACATTTGGTGTTTTCATGAATATATATAAATACATTTAAAAAAAAGAGAAGGGGGAAGGGTAGGAGTACCCTAACCCCAGGGCTCAACGCTGGGGTCCCCCAGAGACCCTGTCACGGCCAAAAATAATTTTTGAAAACACTTTTTGCAACGAAAATCATGGTGGATTTCAGTAAAGAAATGTTTAAAAAGCTTTCCCACGCTTGTTCTTATTTCAGTGCCCAGGTGGGCCAGGTCCTGGGGGCATGGTTTGATTATTAAAGAGAAGGGGAGAGGGGAGCATGCGGCCCCCCCTCCCTAAGGGCAGTTTTACCCCAGGGGACCACCACCTCCCCGGTGTTTATTTTCTTAGTAGGAGGGGGGGCATATGCCCTCTCTCCTCAGGCCTTTAAAGGCCCGGGGACCAGCACCTTCCCGAAGCCTGTAAATTAAAAAATAGGGGGCCGAACGGATGTCCCTCCAAGTTCCTAATTGCCCTGGGGGCCGCCATCTCACCAGGGCAAAACAAGCGGCCCTCTCCCAGGCCATATTTGGCCCCAGGGACCACCACCTCTCTGGGGCATGGTCAAATGCAAAGTGGGAGTGGGGCTGCGTGACCCCCCACTTTTTTAATTTACAAAGCCCCCGGTGTTGGCCCATGCAAAATGAAAGGCCCTGGGGACCGCAACCCCCAGGGCTGGCTCCCTATCCCCCAAGGTGTCCACCCCCTGGAGATAGCAGTTTGCTTTAGCTTGGTGGGAGGATTTTACAGCTCCTGCCAAGCGAGAGCAAACTGTAAGTCCATTCCCAGTGGGTGGGAGCAGGAAAACTGCTCCCGTTTGCGGGGAGTGGACTTCTCGTCTGCTTTCCTGCCCGCTGTCAGCAGGAAAACAGGTGAAAACATAGCTCCCACATGAAGGGAACAGCATTTTTGGCAGCTCCCTTCTTATGGGAGCAATGCTAGCTCCCGCTGGAGGCATGGAGCCAGCAGGGACCACGGGGGCATTGAGGTGTTCCCCCCGTGATCCTCAGCATTGCACACTGGCCAGACCTGTGCGGGAGGGGGTCCCCAGGGCCAAAATCAGCCCAGGGAGCGGGCCGCGTGGACCTCCTCCCCCATTAAGTTTTGGCCAAGCACTGGGCGATGGGGTCCCCAGGGCCCCCCTGCCCCATTAGGTTTTGGTCGGGCCCGGGGAGGGAGTGGCTGCAGCCCCTCTTGTATAATTTAAGAAAAAGAGAAAGAGCCACGATTCTCCCTTTTAATTACCCTGAGCATGCAAATGCCCAAAATCATGCTTATTTGGCCCCGCCCCGTTTTACTTAGTAGTATGTGAAGGTCTTCCCACCTTTTCCCGCGTTGATGGACAGTTTACCAAAAGGCCCCCCGAGCGCGTTTCCCATCGATTTTGGTGATTGTTCTTAATGCAGAGGAATGAGAGGACATCTCCACCAAGCAAACAAGCACTTACTTCATATAAGGAAGAGGAAGTACCTGTTTGGTGGAGATTCTCCTCTTTGTAGTCTCATCATGTTCTCTTGACGAGGATACGTGTTACCACAGATTTGTGGATGAAGATGCTGCAGGGACAATCAGATTGCCGAAATTACATGCACACAAGGTTACTGGAGACATTAAGAAAGACATTTACACAACAAGGTGGCACTTACTAAGTAACAAGTAGAAAGTTCTCTGGTTGAGTAGACATTTTCATCAAAACTATGGACTGTGGTTCCAATCTGACCCTAAAGCTCCTTTCACAGAAATTAAACATCAACAGGAAGCAAATATAAATGTAAACATAGTAGGTGCCCCATTTGAAGCTCCTCTTCTGTAAAGCACAAATTATCTTAACTTCTTGCATTTGGCAAAAGGCAAAGCAAGTGTGTTTCCTCTCATATTCCACATTGAAAGAAAATCTGAAATCCTTAATGGAGGTGAATGCATTGTTGATCTATTGGAGCGCTATCTGATCTGTAGTGACTGTGACGAGTGGCTTCTTTCTTGTCTTAAGAGCAGAATCCATTGTCCTCTCTTTTAATTATTCTGACTATGCAAATGCTCTAAGTCATCTGCAACGTCTGCGCATTTGGCCCTGTCCCATTTTCCTTAGTAGTATGTGAAGGCCTTCCCGCCTTTTCCCACATTGATGGACAGCTTACCAAAAGGCCTCAAAGCGCATTTCCCGCCGATTTTGGTGATGCGTTCTTGATGCAGAGGAATTTTCTTGTTGGATAAAGGGGCAGGTGAGCTTTCTTTCTGGCCCATTCCCTCACACAGCTACTGACACACCCAAACAGACACTCAGCCATCACTAACACACCCATTCATCCACTCTCACAAACACTCACAGTCCCACACAGCCATTCACCCACTGATCTACAAAACCACTAACACAGCCACTCACAAATCCATACAGCCACAAAACCAATAACACAGTCACTCACACGCCCATACAGCCACTCATACACCCACTCACATACCCAAAAAGCTACTCACACACCCATATAGTCACTCACACACCTACTTGCAGATCCATGCAGCCAGTCACACACCTACTTACAGATCCATACAGCCACTCTCAAACCTACTCACAGACCCATACAGCCACTCACAAAACTGGTCACACATCCACACAGCTACTCAAGCACCCACTCACAGACCCATAAGAGCCACTCACACACCCACTCACATTCCCATACAGCCACTCACAAACCCACTCTCAAAGGGTACATATATATATATATATATATATATATATATATATATATATATATATATATATATATATATATATATATATATATATATATATATATATATATATATATATACATACACATATATATATAAATCACCACTGTGTAGTTATAGTTAAGACTTAGGGCCTTTTTTTCACTTTGACCACCCACTCCCAGACCGCCAAAATAGACTGCCCACCAGAGTATGACTTTTAAAGTCTCTGTTGGGCAGTTCTTTGGTGGCCCCACTGCAGTCCCTTTTAAATAGGCACTGCAATGGGAGCTTCAAAGGCAGTTCCTGCAGGGCATGGACTATCAAGTCCACGCCCTGCAGGAACATGGGTGCATGCATGCAGGGGGGCACAACATGTGCCCATAAGACCCCATTGTTTCCTCATTGCCACACTTTTCATGGCAGGCTCACCGCCATGAAAACTGTAGCGGTGAGGAAACTAAAAATCTGCTTGGCGGTGCTGCAGCAGTGCTGCCAGCATATTACAAGACTCACAGCACTGCAAGACCACCAGGGATCGCGGATCCCTGGCGGCAGCAGTGGTTTTTGTGACCATGCAACCGCCATCACGACTACGGCAGTCTAATGGAACGCCGTAGTCATTATTAAGCTCTTAGTTAGCATCGGAAATTGATTTGTTGGTTTGCGAATAACATTAGCGCTGCTTGACGAATCTTCACAAAAGTTTCAGAAAAAAGTTTATCCACCCCTGCTCCTTCTTGGAATGTTTCGGGGAGATTCATCAAGCAGGGGCCTAGGAAAAGGGGGTCCCAAAACACAAATTCCCAATGCAATTTCTCTGGGGAATTTTGGACACCGTTGCAGCCAAAACAGCTGAATAGAATTGCACCAAATTCAGCAGAACGTTACATCTTTACCCAGAAAACGTGGTTTTTGTGACTTGGTGTAAATAAGTTCACTAGTTTCTGAAAAATTTAAGTTGAAAATGTAAACTATCTGGTCGATTGGGTTTGCAGGAGTCTTGCGGGAGTCCCACAGTCGCACAAAATTAAATAATAAAAGCGATCTTATTGGCCAAGGTTTTTTTTTTGTCCCTGACCAACTCGCTGTCACAGGAGTGTGAGGTACCCACAAGTCCCGCAGTAGCTCACACTCTGATTGGCTGGTTGAAACATGAAGAGAAATGTTGCGGCTGCCATTACTGGACATGGGGAAAAAAAGAGACACAAGTGTCTGTGGTGGGTTGGCATTGTATGGGCAGTTGGCTGCCCGTGGGTGGTTCGGTGCAGGGTCTGTTCCCTGTACAGGTTCTGCAGCTAACCCCACTTTGCGAACATTCAAAGGCTGTGTGCAGCAGGAGGTTGGCATAGTTATGTATGGTTATAAAATATTACTTATGGATTTTTTTAAAATCTAGAAATTCACTGACAAAAACAAAGGTTAAAGTAACGTTATTGATCGGTATGGTAATAATTTCTTACTTTACATTAAAAAAGCCTTGGAAATACACTGAAAAAAATAACAGTTAAAGTGATGTTATAGTTAGGTGAAAATATTAGTTTAAATGTAACATTTTAAACTAAAAAGAAAACTGAAATTCACCATTTATGATGATTTAACTATAACTCACGCCCTAGCCATGCACTGCTTATGACCTCACATATTACTTCACTTATGACATGTTCTAGATGCCCTACGGCAAAAGAAAAGGGCAGGAATGCGTCGTATCTATCAGATACGGCACATTCCTGTCCTTTTCCCCTGCACAAGTGCACAATGGGCTGCGAAGTGCCAACGCAGGCTCCTTTGCACCACGGTGCGAGGGTGCCTGTGTTACAGAGATGATTATTTTTGTGCAGGAAGGTTTCCCTTCCTGCACAAAAATAATCACAAGAGGTTTTTACCTCTTTTTATGTTTGCTGCAGGATGCAGCACACATAGAACAAGCATTTGCAATGCAATAGGCCTCGCAGTTACGAGAGTTTCAGCTATTGGCATTGTAAATAACAATGCCTTTTATTTATGTTTTTAAAAGAAAAAAAAAAAAGTATTATTATTTGCAATGTCAAAAGCTCAAACTCGCGTAAATGCGAGACCTATCGCATTGCAAATGCTTGTTAAATATCTATTTGCAGTTGGTAACAGGTCTGATATGACCTATAGAAGTGGTATCTGTTTCGTATTTGCATTACACTCAGTTCATTTTGCATTTTGATTGGCCCTTTCAAGAGTTACATCTGACCCTCAGAGTCTGGCTCGCAGCCATTCAAGCATGAATGAGTGTACACTTGCTAAAACTTAGAGATAAATACTGGGCCCTACTCTTTAGAAAGGATGGCATGTGAGAACCAGCCTTTTGACCTGAAAGAAACTCCCGAGGGGTGAAAACAACTTTGACCAGGATTTAGTGGCTGCTTCTTGCTTTTTTCAAATAAGGATCTTAAAAAGATCCACCGTTTTCGGATCAGGCCATTTTGGCCCCTTCTGGTACCATCTTCAGCCCTACTGCTACTTAGGTTTGATGATAGGATAATAAAAAAAACTCAAGGGGCATAATTAGGCAACCAGGTGTGCTGTAGATTTGTGTAAATTTGGGGAGAGGAGTTGGCCTAACGGCTAGGGCGTCTGACCTCGAATCTGGGGAACTGGGTTCGAGTTTCGGCAATGACGCTGAACATCCTGTGATTCTGGGCAAATCACTTAATCTCCCCATGCCTAACAAAAAATTAATGTGTCCTCATGTAATGCAACTGGTGCTATGTAAAGCGCTCTGATACCCGATTTGGGTCAAGTTCACGTTCTATAAAACTCTGTAAAAAAAATGTACTTTGTCACATGACGTGTGTTGTGATCTCCACTGGTTTTTCGTCTCAGAAAGGATCCAGTTTAAACTATGTGTATGGTTAAGTGGTCCTTTTATGGATTAGAGCTAATATGCTTTTGCTCCATAATTTGCCTTTATGCTCCTGTTTGAGATTTCTGCTCAGAAGCACCAATCTTCTGGTAGTACAGCACTTTAAGCAGGCAAACATTAGAATGCAAGGGACGGTTTTACCTCTGTAGTCCTACCCACCTCGAACCATTGGCTTATATCGTTACAACACACGGCGAGGCCTCTACATAAGGCAGAGTTGCTAAAGGCAGACTTGTTTGATTAGCTTCTTTGGGCTTCTCTTTTTTCTTCTGCAGTCCTAAGCCCATGATGTTCTCAGGAAACCATATACTTTACAAGTAACTCACTCTACAATCATGGTGAAATCCCATGTGACCAGTTCCAATTCAAGTTTGCTGGACTGGTTGCATTACATGGATAATTGAACGTTGTACTATTCAAACAAGAAACAAAAAAGTGCTACTCTACTAATTACAATATACAGCGTATAAACAACATGTACCAATAAATACAATAAGTGGTTGCAAAATTTCAAGTGGATTACTCTTCATAGCCTAAACCAGTAAGCGAGCAACCAAGGCCAGTAGAACCAATTGTAACTGGTTAATTGGAATTCCCGATAGGGAATTCTTTTTTTTTTTTTTTTTTTTTTTTTTTTTTTTGAAACCGTTTATTGCAATCTCAAATAGTTACAAGTATGGGCCTACAACCGTCTGGCCGGCCGCTAGAGTGGCAGTAGCATATGACATACATACAGAAAAATCTCTAGGCGGTGCAAAAAGGGTAAATCAGGAGATATCAGTAGTGCAGGCCACATAACTCCGAACCAACAATGCGGTTTCCTTTTGTCGAAACACAACAACACAAAAACAACCACACCCGCAAGGCAACCCGCAATCCCAAGTGACAGCACGCGCTCCGTAAGTGGGGGACCCTAACCAATCGCCAAACTCTGAAGAGGGGAATGAGAACAGATCAGGGACTGGGGAACCACGGGCCCGTGGCTGGGGGAGGGGGTCGGCTAGGGGGACGGAGATGGTGAGGCAGCCGGCAGCAGTGGCGGCTCGCAAATACCCCCGCGATAGGCGTTCCAGGGGCCCCAGACTTTCACCCACGCCCCAGGCTTACCCCTCGCAACATACACCACCTTTTCACGAAACATACACCAGTCCATGTGTTCTTTCCAGGCCAACACCGCCGGAGGCCTCTGGGATCCCCACAATTGAGCAATGTCACGCTTAGCTATCATGTATCCCAGAGTCACCCACCGCGTCTGCGGAACCGAGTAGTCAGTTGGCTCCCACACATTCAGCAAGCATCTCCTCGCTTCAGGCAACAGCACGACACGCGTAACCACTCGCAGGACCTCGTGCACACCACGCCAGAATCGCTCCACCTTTGGGCATTCCCACAGAATATGCAAGAAAGTTGCCAAAGCACCACAGCCACGCTTACACAGTCCATCCTCAGCAAAGCCCATACGTAGAAGCCTTGGCCCCGTCACATAAACCCGGTGGAGGATCTTAAGCTGGACGAAGCGAAGGCGAGCCGGGATGGCCACCTCCTTCGGAGAGGCCACCGCGGACATCCAGTCCTCGTCGTCCAACTCCAGCCCATCGGCAACCCAGGCCTCGCGGAGGCCAGTCAGCAGGCCCGATCGGTCGTTGATCAGTTTCTTATATATAAGGGAGATCGTGCTGTCTGGGACATGGCCATCCAGCACTCTGTCCTCCAGGGGGGAAGACTCCGGAATGGATGCGACATCCGGGAAGACGGAGCCCAGCGCGTGGCGGACTTGTAAGTACCGGAAGTACTCACTGCCTTGCAACTGAAACTCCGTCTGCAGCATCTCGAAAGTTTTGAATCCCCCCCTTGTCCAGAGATCTCCCACTGTGCTGATGCCGATCGTGTCCCACTTCTCGAAGCCCTTCGAGGTCCACAAGGAGCCCAACCTCGCCGATGCATATAGCGGTGACGCCCGGGTCAAACGGTCCTTCCACCCCATAGCTGCGTTAGCCGCGTGCCACACACGCACCATGACACGCGTCGGTCCCGTCAGGCGAGGGTCCGGCGCGCCAGAGTAGAGCGCCCGATTGTAGTCGCCACCGGGCAGGAGCATCTTGTCCATTTCAAATGCCGGGTTCAGGGCGGGCCCGTAAAGGCCATGATTAATCGCAGCTAGCTGGGAGGCCCAGTAATACCGTTTAATATCCGGGAGGGCAACCCCCCCATCGTACCACGGGAGCGTCAATTTAGCCAAGGCGATACGTGGCCTCCCGTCCCAGAACAGGCGACGCTGCAAACTCTCCACCTCTCGGAAGTAGCGCGCCGGAACCAAATCCATAGTGTTCTGGAGAGCGTACAGAAAGCGCGGCAACGACATCATCTTAAACAAGGCCGCTCGGCCAAACGGCGAGAGCGGCAGACGCCGCCAACGCACCACGTCCTCCTTCAAGCGCTGGAGGGGGGGCAGCAAATTCCGCTCGTAGCGGGCCTCCGGGTCCAGAGTAATATATATACCCAGGTACCGAAACCCCTGGGAGGCAATCTGGATCGGACAGTCCCGTGGTAGGACCGGAGCCTCCCCGGCAAGCACATATACACAGGATTTCGCCCAGTTGATGACGAGGCCTGAATTGCGACCGAATGAGCGCAAAACATCAACTAGGACGATCAGTGATTTACGCGGGGAGGCGAGATATAGAAGGATATCATCAGCGTAGAGGGACACACAGTCCTCATGCTCGGGGGTCCAACGGAGACCACGGATGGAAGGGTGCCACCGCAGCCACTCCGCCAGGGGCTCCAGGGCCAATGCAAACAGGAGAGGCGACAGGGGGCAACCCTGTCGCGTGCCCCGTCCCAGTGCGAATGGGGCCGAAACTCGTCCATTCACCACCACCTGCGCCAATGGGCCGGAATACAACAACTTGACCCAGCTGATGAAGCCCGGTCCGAAGCCAAACTTCGCCAGCATCGCCCAAATGTATGGCCACTCAAGCGTATCAAACGCCATGGTGGCGTCCAAGGACGCCAAGATGGCCGGCTCCCGCACGAACGGGACACGCGCGAGCACCCCGTGCAAGCGTCGCAGATTAAGGGCCGTGTTACGATGGGGTATGAAGCCGGACTGGTCCTGGTGGACCAAGTCGCCCACCACGCCGACCAGCCGGTTGGCCAGCACCTTGGCGAGGATTTTGGGCTCCGCGTTCAAAAGCGAGATAGGCCTATAGGATGTGACCCGCTCACGGGGTCTCCCCTCCTTGTGGATCACCACGATCGTGGCCAGACGCTGGTCCGGCGGAAGGGAACCCCGCGAGCGGGCCGCCAGGAACATCGCGCGCAGGTGGGGCGCCAGCACATCCGGTCGCAGCTTGTACAGCTCGATAGGAATGCCATTGGGGCCCATGGCCTTGCCAGATGCGACCGAGCGGATAGCAAGGGCAATTTCGTCCGAGGTGGGAGGAGCATCCACCGAATCCCTGTCCTCCACCGAAAGGGAGGGCAGCGCGATGTCCCGAAGCAGGGCATGGGAATCCTCCTCCGAGTAGGGAGAAACCGGGGAATACACCTCGCGGAAATAATCCGCGAAGCAGGAGACAATGGCGTTCGGCTCGGTGACACACACACCATCCATCCTCTCGATCAACGGAACCACACGACTCGCTCTCTCCTTTTTGTCCAACCACGCAATCAATTTACCCGCCTTATCACCCACATCATACAGTCGCCCCTGTTGCTCTCTACTGAGGCCCCTGGCCGCCTCCGTGACGAGGGCTCTATAGGCCGCCTGCTTGAGGTGTAGAACATGCAATGTGGCATCCGTCACCCCGCTCCCCAGGTCACCCTCTAGTTCAGTAATTTCGGCCTCCACCCGGGTTACCTCCTCCCGCTCGCGCCTCCGGGCATGGGAGATAAAGGAGAGGGCCTCCCCCCTAAGAACTACCTTAAAAGCCTCCCAAAGGGAGATGGCAGACGGGACAGACCCCACATTCTCTTCAAAGTACCGCTGCAAGGATTTGATCAATTCGGCTCGAATAGTGGGGTCGCGCAGGTACCAGGCATTGATTGGGGCTACCCTGCCCTCCCCCCTCGGGAAGACATCAAGATGCAGCAGTAGTGGGGAGTGATCTGAAATACCCCGCGCCAAATGGCGCACCTCTCCCACCCTCCCAGCATAGGCCGCAGGAACAAGGATATAATCAAGCCGCGAGAGGCTACCATGGGCACCCGAGAGGAAGGTGTATTGCAGCTGCGCGGGATGCTTTAGTCGCCAGCAATCTACCAACCCTAGAGTATCTAAGAGGCCGGACAGCCACGCCTGTGCCCGGGGGAGATCCCTGGGGGGATGACGATCCATAGACCCAGAAGCCACCGCGTTGAAGTCCCCCCCAACTACCAGAAGCCCATCCGGGAGGTCAAGGAGGAGGCGCCCCAGGTCCGCAAACGTGGTTGATTGCAACCCCGGCGGGACGTACACTGATACAAAAACGACCACCCTGCCCTCCATTCTACCCACCAAGACAGTGTGACGTCCCCTCTCATCATGGCGCACCTCATCAATCTCCAATGGGAGCGAGTTCTTAATCATGATGCCCACCCCCCGCGAGCCCGAGGTGAAGCCCGAATGGGCCACCAAGCGATAGCCTCTCCGATTCATGGCATGAAAGGAGTTACCTATAAGGTGTGTCTCCTGCAGGAAGATCACATCTGGTGAAATTCGTTTCAGATACTGCAGGACCACACCACGCTTAATCCTATCCCCCAGTCCGTTAACGTTCCATGATAACACAGTCAGATCCCTACCCCCCATCATACATGAAAGCCATCAATCGTCCCCCATAGAGCCTCTCAAAAACAACAATACAGTAAAGGGTTCGCCTTGCGGTGCAAACAAACAACACTCCACCCCCACCCACCCATCCCAACAGAACTCCCCCCTCCCTGCACCCCTGCATGAGCCCAGACAGCCCCCCCAAAGTGCAGTGTGCCTGTCGCCCCATAGATGAAAAACTAACTAGTCCCCCAGAGGAGGAGGGAAAGCCCCCAATGGACCCCGTACCACCTCCATAGGAGGGGAACCTACACGATCAGTGAATGGTAACCAAAATATTGTCCAGAGCAAGGCCTACTATGCACCCCTCAGTTCTGATCCGGCGAGCCCTCCCCGCCAACCGCACCCCCCCCACCCCCCCGGCCCCGATCCCCAGGCAGAGTATCCAACCAGTCCCCAGCCGCCTCGGGACGGTCAAAGAAGTGCGTGCGACCATCCACCTCCACCCTCAGCTTAGCTGGAAAAAGCATTGAGTACTTAAGGTTCATGTCCCGTAGGCGACGTTTAACTCCGAGAAAACTCAGTTTCTGCTTTTGGACCGTCGGAGTAAAGTCAGGGTAGAAATTCACGTTCATATTATCGAGCTTGACCGGTCCCTGTAGCCTGGAAGTCTGCAAGATAGCGTCTCTGTCCCGAAAGTTAAAAATCCGGGCAATGAGAGGCCGCGGCGGGGCTCCGACCTTAGGTCTTCCTCCGGGGACCCTGTGAGCACGTTCCACCGCAAAAAGTTTACTCAGCCCCCGGGGCTGGAGATGGGTGAGGATTAGGTCTTCCACAAACAAATCTGCCGCCTCCTCCTCCCGTCCCTCCGGCACCCCGACAATACGAACGTTGTTCCTCCGGGCCCGACCCTCGGCGTCCTCCAATCGACGGTCCATCATGGCGCTCGCCTGGCCAAGCCGGTGCACCTCCTTTTGAAGGGCCGCCACGTCTGTAGTGAGACTCGAGGTGGTGTGGGCCAGGGAATCGACCCGGTCATTTGTTTTAGACAAGTCGGCTCTCACCAGGCCCACCTCAACCAGGGCCGAGTCTATCTTCTGCGCCAGAGTATCAAAGCGCTGGTCCACCGAGGCCTTCATCTCGGCAATGGCGCCCATGACGTCCCGGAGGGTCAGATCCGCGGGTTGAGCGGACGCCTCAGCCGGGCCCGCGGGGGATGTACGCTGTGCCTCTGGGGAACCCTTCTGGAGGGTGTAGCGGTCCATACTGTTTGACTGAGGTGCCGGGCCGCGGCGGGTCGATTTCACCTTGGCCCGGTCGCCATCTTGCTTTGTGGACATGTCGCACTCCCAAAGTCGTGCCAATCTCTTCGAAAGGGCCGATAAACCAGTTCACGGGTTCCGGGGGGGGGTGACCACTGGACCGCAGGACAACTCACAGCCGGCGGGTCAGCCGGGCACAGGGACAAGGCCACACCACCGCACCCCGCTCCGCGACCCTACCTCGCTTGAGGGCAAGGAGGGCGCAAAAGCGAAAGTGAAAGCGCGGGGTACGCGAGTCGCCCAGCCCCGCCCGCCGCTGTTGTTCGCTTTGTCCCCGGATCGCCCCACAACTCCAATCCGGGGGGTCGGCGCGGAGAAGGCCGCAATCTTCGATCGGTGCTCCCACCCGTGTCCGGGGTCCGATTCGAAAACGGAAAACGGGTGCCGCCTCAGCTCGGGTACACAGACACAGTCCCCTCATCAAATACAGGATATAATCAGGATTAATTCAGGAGGTCGCAGAGGTCCTCGGGAGCTTCGCACCTACGCGGCCATCTTGGTTGCGCGCTAGGCTCCTCCCCCCCCGATAGGGAATTCTAATTTTTTTTCAACACTTAACTGCTAAAAGTTTAGTTGTGTAATGACCTACATCCCTTCCCAATGTCTGTTTTGAGGATGCACAAAACCTTTTTGATTTTATACAAAGGTGGATGTAGTCTAGTCTCATCTTCTTATACTCTTAGCGTTTTGGAGAAGCTGTCAAAAGCCTGACAGTGGTATAAAACAGCGAATGTCGAGTCGAAGGTTAACATTTGCACAGATTTCAGATATATTAACATTAGAATACCAAGCATTGAAAATGCAGTAGGCCTCGCCTTTGATTAAGTTAAAGCCATTTGTTTTGCTAATGGTATTGTATAGCAAAGCAAATGGATTTAACTTAATGAAAGGCAAGACCTATTGTATTTTTAATGCTTGTTTATATTAAATGCCAGTTATGTTTCTCCCCCCAAAGAGCCCATGGCACTTTCTGCCAATCACACATTGATAAACTGGTGCACCCTCACGCCTTGGAGTAAACTGGCGCACACTCACGCCTTGGAGTAAACTAGCGCACCCTCACGCCTTGGAGTGTGGGGGAGTTCTAGGACCCCCACAACATGGCTACAGAGACAAAAGGCTGAAGCTTTCTGCTTCCTCCCTTGCCACGAGGGAGCGCGAGGCCTTGGACACGTACATGGCCAGTCTACGGGACGTCGGTTGAAGAGGCTCCGTCGAGCACCGAACTGTGAATCACAGCCTCGTGTCTTCCACAGACCCCTGCCACCGACAGTCTTTCCATCAGTAGGATGGAGGTCTGTGAAAGTTGGTACACGCTGCGCTTGTTTTAAGACCGTCCTGAAAATAAAGCTTACGGCCGAAACGAGCATACCATAACACCCCCCCTCCCCAAGCTGCCCGGGCATGGCTGCGCCCTCTACTGTGCAGACGAGAGGCCAGTTGTGTGTAGAGCAAGAGATGGCGTTAATGTGACTCCATAAATGCCCCCTTGGTGCCCTGTGGAGAGGGCGAGTTCAGAGACCTCAGGTGAGGAATGGTTTGCTCACTGTATATCATAGGAACTGAGGGTTTTTTAAAGGGCTGCTCGACCTTCCTTTGAAGATCGCTTAAATGTGTAATTCCCCCCCAAGAGAATATAACCCCACCACCAAAAATACGTTCTGTTAATTAAACAAAAACTGCAATAAACACTTGCGCCATTTCTCCCATCCACCACCGAGTGGAAAAATAAGGTTCGAAGGTTTTGCGGAGACGGCGGTATTCCAACAGGGTTTCACTAAGGCCCTTTGGGGGCATCAGAGCATCTGTGTGCAAAGAAACGCCCTCACCGTTAGTGACCCGGGCCTACTGGCCGTTACTGCGGCCTGTCGGTTAAACCGACCCCAGAAATGTACTAGCTTCTGTGCTGTGAAATCAGCGGGGACCGGCGCCTTCACCGTTAACCAGACAGGGCAGGTACAGATGACGTGTGTATGTGGGGGCCACGCCATTTACAGCCACATATGAGATATCGCATGTACACCTCACTGCATACGGGGGTTTCACAGTAAATATCCACTAGTATTGCGCTTTGCGTACTGCCAGGCGGCTTCTAAGCGCACACAAGTCTACACAGGACCAGCGGGCTAAACATTAGCCAGGGAAGCTGCAGAGAAAGAATGTGTCGAGGAGGACAGGGTTTGAGAAATATCAGGGTTCCCGTGCACAGATATCGATGTTGGCTTAAACTATTGCAGACCATAGTTCAATGCGACCGGGAAAATTAATTAATAAAAAAAAGTTTGCATTTTTATTGGGAATAAAATTCTCTCTCCAAGAATTAACCCCACTAAACAGACAACCTCGATCATCAGAGTTTATGAATGCGTAGGGGACAAGACCTCGGCTTTTATTGACCAACAACTCTATTTAAAAAACACAAAATGTGGCCAAAATTAAAAAGACGTAATTTAAACGATTTAAGGGTTGTTCGCAAGCAACCAAATCACTTAAACAAGTAGCCGCCGGCGGGCGTCAGGCGTCCTAAAATTAAACAGGAAACAGAAACCCAAAATGCCAGTGTGAGACCACAAAGCAAGGGTCGTCGATGCAGAGACAGGCGGGTGTTACTCAGAGGATTGACCTGCAGTAAACCGACACTCTCAACTATTTCCGACTTTGAGGGGGGTTAAAATGCAGATAAGTGGAGAGAGCTGGGGGGGGGGGGAGACCGAACCAGGGGCAAGGGAATTAAAGGCACACGCAAAATAGCACACAGCAAGTAGACAATAAAAAGTAATTTGCTCACTAAAATGGCTTCCAAATTGAGGTGATACCAGTGGACTTCAGCCGCCCAACATCTGACTGGTGTGGCGAGAGGGGAAAACAAGCGCGTCCACAGATCCCGACCCCAATCGCTGCGCGTGTCCCGTCTGTCTCCCTTGAGAGGCATCTTGGTGGCGAGGTGTGTGCGCGCGCGTTAGGCAGCCGCGGTGAGGGGGGTCGGCAGCGGCGGGGTGTGTGCGCGCGCGTGTGTCTGTGTGTGCGTCTGCGCGTCTCAGAAGCACGTCCACAGACCCCGATCGCTGCGCGTGCCCCGGTCTGTCTCCCTTGGGAGGCAAGTAGGCAACAATAGTACTCGTTGGCGGCAGCGCTTCGCGCTGCAACGCCAGCGAGACCTAAAAAGGAAAAACAAGGAGAAATAAAGATATTTCTCCTTGTTGTGCTTCCCTTACGCCTCGCCTGGGGAGGCGTAAGTTTTTGGCGCTGCCTCAGATTTACGATTTCTCGTCAATCTGGGGCAGTGTCAAAAAACCATGGATGTTTGTTGGGAACGCCCCCAGCAACACCCATTGCATGCCCCTTTAACGCAGAAAACTGAGTTAAAGGGAACGATATTTACGAGGCAGCATTAAGCCAAAAAAAGTGGCTTAGTGCTGCCTCGTAAATGTGGAGCAGGCACATTCACCACAGAACGTAACAAAAGGTTACGTTACAACGGCGTAAGGGGCCTCATAAATGCGGCCCTGAAGCTTTACAGTTGATAAAACAACATAGTTAATAGCCCTGAGGACTAGTGAACCAAAATAAGCAACAACATATGATGGCAAGTGGACTACAGGTGAATGAGTAAGAATCACACAACTATTGAATATCAATAACTAGTTAAACCTACTAACTCGTGAATTATTGGTAGTTATGCATGAAAACTACTGATCCATGGTGAACCATGGTGATTAGGGAAGATTGGAAAGAAGTTAAGCTCAGTTACTAGAGAACGCAGATAACACATGAGCATTGATACCGATGAACAATGATGATTAGTGAGTATCATGACTAGTGAAGCTTCCTAACTAGTGAAGCTAAGAAACTGAAGTGTGATCAATAGTAGACCTTAATCACTCGTCATCAAATATAAATACAAACCTGAAGTGAAAGTGGAAGATGATAATTAGTGACCCATGACAATTATTGAGTTCACTAACTAGTGGCTCATAGGTAACTAATACATTTCGATAACTAGCTATCGTCAGTAACTAGCCATCCCCAATGTGTAATGGGCCATGATGATTTTTGAACCTGAAAAACTTGCGGAGCTTTAAAAATAATGAACCTTAATAATTAGTTAATCTTGATAACAGGGGAGCCATGACAACTAGTGAACATCACTAAATAGTGAACCCTTAGTAACTAATGAACAACTGTAGTTAGTGAATCTCTGTAAATCTTGATCATTGTTATATGATGGCCTATAATGAGCGTTTAAGTCCAAAAATAGTCAATCATAATAATTATCAAACTTCAGTAACTAGTGAACTCTAATAACTAGTGGTCAGTAGTGAAGCAAAATAACTAGTGAACATTAATAACAGTTAAACCACAAGGATAACTAAGCTTGATAAATTGCGAAGCTTGGTAACATATAAAAAAATTACATTTAATAGAAGCACGACCAGAACAGTTATGGTTCAATATCACCACACTCTGTATAGTTCCTGCAAAAAAGGTGTTCGCGCCCAGGGCCAACCGTCTAGAATGCCCAAATAATTAAGATAATCACAACAAGAGGGAGAAGCACTCTAGCATTAATATGAGACTACAAAAAGTCTTTGCATAGAGCCTAATATCCCAGAGAGAGACAAAGCACAGAATTACATGGAATTCTCAGTCATCGAGTCCAAACATCACAAAACACATATATTCTCAATGTTCATTTTATATTTCTTTACCTCCGTTTTAAAATAATAACAAGGACACAGCCAACACATTTTCATCCCAAAACATTGGGACTTCTTCAGGGCACAAGATTCTAAAGCTTATCTTAAGCTCATATCATAATTTTGTGTGCAGAGTTCCACATGGTGGTACATAAATTGAGTTAATTGAGATCTTCACACTTGAAACACACGTCGAGACTCATGTTTTGACTGTTCGAAAGTGTACCTGCAACTTTACGTCTGGTAACTTCAGGCCCAAAACATACTATTTTCAGAACATACTCTGAATTCAAACAGGGGAGAACTCTGCACAAAAAATGATCCTATGGGCTTAAGATACGCCTTAGAATCTTGTGCCCTGAAGAAGTCCCAATGTTTCGGTATCAAAACCCATTGGCAGTGTCCTTGTCCTTGTTCCTATTTTAAAGTGCTGACCTGTGACAAGTTTCCATGGGTATGTTTTGGATTGTTTACATTGAAGAAGATAACATGTTGTGCTAGTTGTGCTATATGTGGCGAGGAATTGTGCTCTTTGAAGAGTTGCGTTTTCAGTCTTTGTATGAGTTTCAGAAGCGTTGTAGATCTGATGTCAGTGGAAGTGTTGTTCCATATCTTTAGGGGGAGATTTAAGCAGATTTGGCGCCGTTTTTGCATCACAAAAGTGATGCAAATCGGCGCAAAATCTTTTTTTTGCAATTTACTTTCCAGCGCTAAACTTGTATAGCACTGGAAATAACAGAAAAGTAATGCAAAGCAGCGCATGGCGCTGCTTTGCATTACTTAGCGGTATGGGGGCGTACCAAGGGTGGAGCTCGGGAGCTCCCATGCAGCCACCCAAGGTTTCTCACGCTAAACCCAATTTACTAAATAAAGTAGATTGGGTTTATCGTGAGAAAACTGCGCCCTTTTAAAGTAGGCACAGGAAAGCGTTTTGCTTTAATTTCCCCTTCCTTTTCTGACTTTGCATGCGTGCTGCACTGTGCAGCATGCATGCAAAGTGGGAAAAGCGTTGCATCTTGTTTATGCATGCTATTGTGTACAGGAAGGGTACCCTTCTTGTACAAAACCTATGCAAGACTATGGCGCTAAGGTGTATGTGTGGCGCACAGCAGCTGTAAACAGCGCCGGCGCAAGGGAAAGGGGAGGAGAGAGCCATATCTTTGTAGATATGGCGCTCTCCTGCTCCCTTCCTGTCGCGCAACGCAGTGCAGCCTCGCCGGGGGCTGCACTGCGTTGAATGGAGTTTTTGTAAATCTCCCCCTTACTGCTTAAATGGAAAAGGTCTATATTCTGTTTTTCTGTTTCTTGTAATTTTACACCTCCAGGTTAGCGATGTCCTGGCTCCTGGTGTAGTTCAGTCAGCCTAGGTAGTACGCTTCTTAGCCAGGTATGACTTAATTTAATTTCTGATGGACTTTTAGGTGATGGAGCAGATGATGGAGCTATGAGCCTGGAGGGTAAGCCACTGTGGTTGGATTTAGGCCCAGATCTCTATACTGGGGTGAATGTATGACATTGTTCTGCATTCTGTCCATCAACTGTTGTTTTTGCATTTGTCACCCCGAGTGGGAAGGGTATGCCCAGATGTGGGTCCCGTGCTCTCCATGCCACTGTAATCAAGCTATCCTGGCTGAAGAGGGGTGAAACCCCAAAACCGGTCCAAGGATGCTTGTTTCCAGTCCAGGGAGGACCTGGCTTGGCAGTTCGGGCTGGACTGTTCCCATGAGGCACAGGGTCAAGACTGATTTGCATATGGCTGGGTTCAAACTGGAACGGCATGGTGAGCAAAAAAACGATGGATATAGGCCCAGATCTCTGTACTGGGGTGAATGTATGACATTGTTCTGCATTCTGTCCATCAACTGTTGTTTTTGCATTTGTCACCGCGAGTGGGAAGGGTATGCCCAGACGTGGGTCCTTTGCTCTCCATGCCACTGGAATCAAGCTATCCTGGCTGAAGAGGGGTGAAACCCCGAAACCGGTCCTAGGATGCTTGTTTCCAGTCCAGGGAGGACCTGGCTTGGCAGTTCGGGCTGGACTGTTCCCATGAGGCACAGGGTCAAGACTGATTTGCATATGGCTGGGTTCAAACTGGAACGGCATGGTGAGCAAAAAAACGATGGATTTAGGCCCAGATCTCTGTACTGGGGTGAATGTATGACATTGTTCTGCATTCTGTCCACCAACTGTTGTTTTTGCAATTGTAGTTACTTGAGCACTGTAATGTGTAGGATGCCAGTCAAGGCTGCCAAGGTGGTATATGGAAGGCCATTGACCAGAGCACCACCTCTGTCCAGTTGTGAGTTGCCAACGGTGAATGCAAGCAGTTTTGCATTGTTTATAACTGGTGATTGAGAACATGTAGCTCCACGTCAAAGAGCCAGGCCTGAATCTGTGGTTGTTTGGAGCTGATGGCGAACATGATGAGTTTGTCAGGTTGAACTTGAAGTAGGCACTTGGCATCCAATTCTGGATTGTCCCAGGAGTGGCTAAATGTCATTGTTTGAGAATATTTTTGGGTGGAATTGAGTGTGTTCAGCACAGTGAAGGATCTTTCTTTTGTTGTCTGTGAGTGTGGACCCGAGTGTTCCATGTAGAGGTTGAATGTGATGAGGGAGACGGTGAACCCTTTGGTACTCCACAGGAGCCAGGGAGTTTCTGGAATTGTGTGCTTCCTGCCTATAAGGCAGCAGGTAGTTTATTGCATGACTTTGTCTGAGAAGCCCATTCCTATTCCATGATGTCTATCTGTACTTGATCATCGACTGTGTCGAAGTCTGCCAGAGAAGCCGAGCAGGATCAACATTTCTGTCATTGATTAGGAGGGTGTTGTTGACATTTTCAACAGAATCTTTCTCAGTGCTGCAGCATGGTCTGAAGTCATGTACAAGATTGTCCTTGCTGATCTGCAAATGTAGGTGGGAGGAGACACTTTTTTGCGGCTTTATCTTTATGAAGTGTAGGTGGGAAAGTTATTAAGATCCGCTGGGTCATGATTGTTTCCTTCCACGGGAAGAAGAGGGAATACTGCAGCCATGAAGATTAGGGAATGTGTCCCGGATAGTATATACAGAGGCCGCAATCTTAAAAAAGGGGAAAAGAAAGTATCCACCCCCTAGGATGTAGCAGCTCCTCGCGGGCGCAATTTTCAGGCATGGTGTGTGACGGAGAAGCTGATGTGTGAGGGGAGTAGATGTGAAATCAGGTGCTTTGTTATAGGTAAGCCCTTCACACCTTTATGACCCAAGTGCCAGCAGACACCAGCTTGGTGCAAACACTGGGATGAACACTATTCACTTTCCATCCCTGGAAGAGGTGATTCCTCAACATAAGATGTGGACCACAGCAGTGCACACTCTGGCAGACACAAACAAAGGAGAACAACAGATCCCAGAAGGTGTGCCCTGCAAGCCTGCAGTCCTAGGAGACAGACACGTGCCACAGAGCGAACATTAAATAGAATACGCAGATAACCAACAATGTCACATGGGGGGAGTAAGGGCGACAGAGGGAGCATAATGCCCCAGCCAGTTTCGGATGACCATCTAGGCAAAGTAAGCACCAGCCTATGGGCCCCACTCCTTTTAGGGGTCCAGCGACAACGGATCAAAATAATATTGATTTGATCTTGAAAGAAAATTACAATCAAGCTACTTTTAAATATTGTTTCCAAAAGATAGGAACAAATCAGTCAACTCAAAGAAATGAAACCTTTACATTAAAGACTCTACAGAGAAAATAATGTATTAATGCAATGTACCCATTAAACAACTTAAAGTACCTAAAACAGAGAGATCAGCTTCACATCACAGTTTGTTTCTTAAAAGCTCATCTTCTGGCAGGTGTCAGTTTGTAAAAAAAAATCCGGTGCATTGGGTACTAGGAGATAATTTGCGAGGGGGGGGCCCAAAATGTCGACTGCCTAGGGGCATCCACAGGGTTTAATGCAGCACTGGCCCCAACTCCCACGCTTTCCATGGCTTTGTGGCCCTTAGGTGACATTTATCTATAGATATTTAATTCTTATTAAGACTCCCATTTTAATTAATAAAGTGATAGCTTAGAAGGCAACAGATGCCATCTTTTCTCTTTATTGACACATAGAACCCAGTACTTACAACACCTGCCCAAATCACAAGATACGTCTAGAGGGCCCCACATTGCTTTGACCCCAGGCCTTGCCAGCACTTCTAAGAAGCCTGCAGATAACTAATGAACTGCTGTGATTAGTGAACAGTGTTTACTAACTCAAATTACTAGGAAGACATGATAGTTGGTGACCTGAAACAACATGTCAACTGCAAATACCATTGAACTGTGGTGAATAGCATGCTTCAGTAAACAGTGAGCACCAATTACTAGACTGTAGTAGGGAAACCCCAAAATTAGTGAAACACAATAAGCAGTAAGGCATAAAGGCAAGACAAGGTAATACAATATGGGGCAATTTTACTAAAATCTAATGCAGCGCAGCAGACAAAAATGTTGCGCCTCGTAGTGTGGATACCCTTCCAGTACAAAATACTACACTTAGACTAACTTTAAACGTTTTTCTACTTTGTGTGTGTGCTTTACAGTGTAACACATATAAAGTCGTAAAAAGAAGGAGAAATTAAAGCATTTCTCCTTCATAGCGCCTACTTGAAATTGTTGCTATTTTCTCATGCTAAACCCCGTCTACTTTTTTAGGTAAATAGGGTTTAACGTCAGAAACCTTGGTGGTCGAATAGAAATGCCCATGCACCACCCATGTTGTGCCACTTGGCGCTAAGCAATGGAAAGCAGCGCTATGCGCTGCTTTACGCTCCTATCCAGTGTTTTCAAGTGCTAATTAAGTTTAGAGGTGGAAAGTAAATTGGTAAAAAAACAAAAGTTTGTGTTTTCCATCACTTTTGTGATTCAAACACTATGTTAAACCTTAGTAAATTGACCCCTTTGGGGCATATTTACAAAAGAATGTTGGTGCCTGGAGCTGTGCCAAAACCAGCAGCGCCACGCTCCGACATTTTTAAAACGCAGTGATATGTTGTATTCACAAGAATACGGGGCACCCCTGTGTTTCCCCTAGCGCTGGTGGTAAAAAAGCTGCCTAGTGCTAGCGCAGGCACCCTGATGCCATGTTGCAAGGGTGCCTGCACTGCAGGAATGATTGTTTATGTGCAGGAAGGGACACTTTCCTGCACATAAACAATAATTTATGGCGATTTTCTCGTTTATGTGTGCTGCAGTCATGGAAAACCCCCAAAACAAGGAGAAATTAATGACTTCTCCGCGTATTGCATGTTTAACGCCGGGTAACCCATGGCGTTAGAATGGCGCTGTTTTTGGCGCTGCCTCAGCCTTGTAAATTCGGAGCAGCATCAAAAAGCAATTGGTGTTGCGGTGGAATGCCCACAGCAACACCCATTGTATGCCCCTTTGCCAAAGAGGACTTCAGCGTAAAGAAGCATATTTACAAGGTGGCGTTAGGCCACGTTAAGTGGCTTAGCGCCTCCTTGTAAATATCGAATATGGCGCTGCACCACCAGAGTGTAAAAAAAAAGTGATGCTTTCACGATTGGGGATTTAAATATGCCCCTTGGAGTGGTCTTGTGCTATCTTTAACCGAAATACAGAAAGAAAATGCATAATGCCATCGGGAAGGTTTAAAAGCTCCTGGTTCTTGGTCGTTGGTAAACGGCCTACTCGCCAGTGTACATAAACATTTCAAATTTTAAAAAAGAATTCCTGATGACCATGTATATATTAGCGGCCGGCCCTGGTGGTTGTAGGCCCATGTTTGTATTGAATTTTTTATGCACAATAAAGGTTTTCGCAACAAAAAAAAAAAAAAAAGAATTCCAAAACATTGTGAACCTCAATAACTAGTGAACCTTACTAATTGGTGAAGCCTGGTAACAAATGTTCCACAAATGCTTTGATGTAAATAACTGCTTAATAACTAGTCAACCCTGATAACTAGTGAAGCAAAATAATTAGTATATCTTGATAACTAGTGAGTTTACATTATAAGTGAAACACAAAAACTAGTGATCGTCCATAAGAGGTGAACCTCGATCTCAAGTGAACAATGATAACTATTGAAACTGATAAGCAGTCAACTCCAATGCCCAGTGATATGTGATTCGAGTGCTTCCCAATAGTGAATGAATGAATAAGGTAACCAGTGAACACTGAAAACGTGGAATCTTAACCAGTAAACATCAGCCAACAGTGACCAGTCCTAACTACTGAATGGTAACTACTGAACTGTGATAGCTTTTTCGGCAAACAAACTAGTGACACACAATAGCTGGTGAACCTGATAACTAATGAACTAGAGTAAGAAGCGAGCCACGATAGTTAATGACCCATGAGAACTAGCGAATATTCCTAAATTGTGAACGGTGATAACTCGTGAACCTCAATTACGTATGAATGTCAGTTACTAACGAACCTTGATAACTAGTGTATCTTGGTAACCAGTTAACTTTCACAGAGAGTGGCGTTTAGTATCCTGGTCTGCTTGATGCAGACTTCACATATATTCATGTTGGAGTCAAACAGGGCACAAGTCCTAAAAGAAGAAGTGGGGGGACGCTGACGTCACGACAGGAAGTGACGTCACGAACGGTGGCTTGCACCATTAGACTCATTGCCTCCCCTCGCTCACCCCTTAGATGCGATTGCATCAGAGAAGCTAGCGCGTGAGCAGCGTTCTGAATGAGCTCTGATCTCGCCCCAGAGAGGCCAAAGAGTGAATGTGCTCCAGTTATCGAGCTCCCGGTAAATTAAGTGGGGAGACGCCGTCCACCCGCGTGGTACCCCGACTCGAGCCCTGGAGTCAAATGTGTTCGTCCACCTGCCTCAACCGCTGTAAGTATTTGGTAACCCACCTAACCATTATGCTCCCTGTGTCACCCCTTTATTTCCAAACTTGTCACATCCAAAGTCCACTTTTGGTATAAAGCTCTCTGTCGCAGCTCTCCCATTCCGGGAATCTCGCGGTCACAAGGTGGCGTCCGGTTTGTCCACTCAGACTTATCATTCTAAGATCGATGGAGCGAGTACCAGTGACATGAGTAATAATAGACATCAGGTATTCAGTGCAAAGATAAGCCAAGGGGTGTTCGTGAAATTTACAAAGACACATTGGGGCTTATTTACAAGCCCCTTGCGCTGCCGGTATGCCACTTTTTCCCAAATTAAAAGTGGCGCACCAGCGGCGCAAGGGGCTTGTTAATAAGCCCCATTAAGTTTACAACACTAAGGCTGTGATTGTGAGTTGCACGGTGCTAAAAATTCCACCCATAAAATTAACGTTAATTTGCCAGTATGGTGCAATAACGAGTTAATTCTCCCTAAATGGGGAATAACTGTTCGAATCCAGTTTTATTGGGCCGTATTCTGCACGGTGTTCCCTGTTCCAGTAATATTAACAACTTCTCTGAGCAGCTGGTAAATGTGAGCTGGGGCAGGTGCTCTCCTGGGGTGGAGGAAGGGGGGGGGGGGGGAGGAAGGGGGTGCTCTGCCAGAGGGGAGCGTTACATGCGCCTCACTTGCCGAAACTAATCTTGGGTAGAGATGGAAGAGACTTTGCTGGTGTGACAGGCAGGGCTTTAAACGGAATTAAAAAACAAGAGGATCGCTCAAAGGGGCGTGGTCGATGCAATTGAGGGCGTGGCTTAAAAGACACAAACTGAAAAGCCATGCTTTAGCTTAATGTGCCCCCGACTGGTATTTTGCTACTTCTGTCATTACATCCAGATATATAATACGGCAAGTAACATTACACTTACATCAAGCCAGTACTATTGGCTTTGTCAATGGTTTTTAGTTGCATAAAATAAATAAGCAACAACCATGCCTTTGTAGTATATCATATTGAAAATACTTCAGTTCTGAAATGGTGGGACTGTGAAATTACTAAGGAGTCTCTGAAGTTACATCAAAGGCAGTGAAGCGTGGTACTGCTGCAGCTAAGATTTTTTTAGGTCTCACCTTCGCAGCGCGCATGCACTGCCTAGGAGGGGACCTTTTGGAATCGATCAGCATTTTGGCACAAAGCGTGCACGTTTTGCATTGCTTTCTATTGCAACGCGTGCACTTTTGGCGTTTCCCTTGCGGGGGCGAGGTTTGGCACCATCTGTTTGTAATTATCTTGAAAACAGATGGTGCCCCTGCTCGCTCCCGCAAGGGAAACGCTGCGTGCCGCTTCAACTTTCACGGCCGTGGGGCCACGCTTGCTTAGTGCCAGTCGCATGGCTCTCATGCAACAATTGTTAAATACAATTACACGGAAGGCAGGGGCCAATTTTCTTTGGCCAACTTTGATTTAATTTTTAATTAACTCCGTGAAATTAGTTTCTTTCTTTTCTTACATGATCTTTGATCTTGTTTTTTTAACGTAGACACGAGAATGAAAAGAAACTGCTCCGATCGCAAACACACAGAACTAGCACATAATAAAAATGGAACAACATTGCCCTCTAGTGGCTAAATAAATACTAGACCAACCATTATTCTTCCGTTCTAAACGGCTCCCCTTGATTTGTTTCTCAGACCTGGTGTAAACATTAGCTTTTATGGTCAGGCCAGATTCCTGAGGAGGAGGTTTGTCTGTATTTTTATGTGTTCCTCCGAACAGACAGAAACCTCAAAATGAGAGTGTTTTCAGAGAAAGGCTCCTCTCCGTATCATAAGCTCATTAGGCCCAGACGCCTAGCCACCTCAATTGCTTTATTGCGCTCAGCTCTTCCTGTTTGAAACAAATTCTAGGTATAGTGTTGACAATGAATAGCCACACTTCGCGGCACCCCAGCTCAGTGACATTGCTCTTGTAGCAAAATCGAAGCCACTCGGCTATTGAGGGAGATCAAGAATTAGCAATAAAACTGGCAAGGCCAATGTTCGCCATTTGCTCTAGGATAAAAGGAGGGCAGATGCCCAAATGCCAGTATTTCTGCAGTAGCGGGCGTTTCACTGGTATCTAAGAAAGACACATTTCAATGAACTTCGTGTTTGCGAGCGCAATAAACAGCCTTGTGTATGGGTTGATGACGGCCGGAGACACACACATAGAGATGGAGCCACATGCTCCATCAACGTGAACAGAAAAGGGGAAAGGGACACTTTACCCCCAAGTCTGCACAAATCTTAAAACCATGTTAAAAATAATATTTTCTTCAACGGGATCCGGAATATGAAGCGAAAAGTCACGAATATGAAATGCTGCAGCCTCCCGCCATCTTTAACACGATAATGGTTACATATACCAATAACAAAATGCTCATTTTACAGCCCTTCAATACATCACGTTTTATGAACTATTTATACTGAGAATGAACCATTAAACTGTACAATTGTATTTGAATACGTGTTCGTATATTAGCACCTCATCAAAACAAATAATTTACAGCAATCTTAGTTAAATATTGTTTAAGCAGTATAAACACTCTCGGGTCTCAAAAACACCTATGTGTCCTGTCTGCCTTTCAGAACTCGCTATGTTTTGAGCACCAGACCACTGTTTTCTCTTCACGTTAGAATCTGGAATTTGCTACTGTCCCTTTTCCTTGGAACTGAAGATTATATAGTTCCCGTAACTGATGGGTAATCTTCACGGCCGAGTACCAAGCCTGTCGTAAAGCACTCCACTTACTAACAGGAAACTGAGCCCAGTATACAAGTGCATCTAGGAACAAGCATTGGCATAGCCAATAGGTCTCGTCTTTGGGACCTTATAAGTGTTTAGTTATCCAGAACAATATCCTTGGTGCAACAACATCAACTGATGCATGGCAAACACTTACAAGGTCCCAAAGGCGAGACCTATTGGCTATGCCAATTCTTGTTTTTCATGGTGAGGGCAAAAAGGGAGAGCCCGATAGGGATCCGTCTCAGCACTTGTTTTTAAGAACTGCTGGTACTGAGCACCGGCAAGACCCGGCCCTACTTAAAACCCTAGTTGCTGGCAGCCAAAAGACTCACGCAATTTCATCAGCCAGTTATTTTTTATATAGAGCGAACTCGGCCAGAAGGTATATTGGCTGGAAATGGGGGTCTGGTATTCCCACACCAGGATCTGGAACACCCAGGGCTTTAAGTGGGCCGGGTCTGAGCACCAGCAGTTTTTTAAAGGGGGCCTCAAAACGAGTCTCTATCGGGCTCTGTTTTGCGCCCTGGCTGGAACAGAGGTCTGTTTTTTCCCGGACTGCAGTGACAAGGCACATTGATGTGCGCCTGCTCACACTGCTCACTTCTCACCAGTGGAGAAGTTACAGCATGACTCATGCCAGGTGAGCGTTCTAAGAAAAGAGAAATCCTTTAAAGAGAGTCGTTTTCTCTCTGGATGTCCCTTCTCTTTTTGAAACTCAGGAGCAGCAACATTGGCGTGGTGTCACCAGGGCTTTAAGTGGAAGCTTTTTCAATGTTGTATGCAAGCCATAGTTTCTGCTTATTTATCTTATGCAACTAACAATCATTGACAAAGCCAACAGTCCTGACTTGTTGAAGGTATGATGTTACTTATTGTATCATATCTGGATGCAATGCCAAACAGTGGCATTGTATGCTAAGTACAGATTTTAGCTTACTTGTTTTTAAGCCATGCCCTTAATTACATTGGCCACGCCCCTTTGACAGACCCCCCAGTTTTTTCTTCCCACTTAAAGCCCACTTTTGATTATGCAGAGTTGAATTCCGCTCTGCCTGCGCGAAATGGGACCCTAAGTAAGTGTTTAACACTACGGATATGACGTTGTACGAACAAAGAAATATCTGCTTCCAGAAAATTGTGCAAGGAACCTGGAAGGGGGTGGGGGTGTTGGTGTAGCGGGAAGTGGGGCTCGGCGCACCAGCACTAACATAAGAAACGGGAAGGCACTGGCAGCCAATCCCGTGCACGAGACATCTGCGCCATCCATGCGCCATATGCCAGCGGTGATGGGGAAGGCGCTCTGTAATACATTAACAGAGCCGCTTTTCTTTAATTCTCCTTTGGCAGGTTCCCTTGAGAACAGGTGCTCGCAGCCCCCTCCCCCCTCCCTCGGGTGCTGGCAGGGAGATAAGATACAGGTGGTTTCCAGGTTTCTTTGGGAGCAGCATGGCACCTGGAGAGACCCAGCCCGCGCCCCCACCTCTGTAAATCAAAGATCTCAAGGGAAGGGCCCTGTCAGGCCATAAAATGGAATGGGGAAGTGAGACTTTCACTTCCCCTCCAGACGGGCCCAAGAACACGTTCTTTGCACCCACGGGATGACGTGCGTGGTGAGCGAGGGCAAAGAGGGAGACCACGCACGGCTTTTGCGTCATTGAGGTTGGACACCTGAGCGAATCCGATTGATATTTTGATAGCTCTCTTTATATAATATAGTATTGTAGTTGCATTTAGATAGGGTTCACATTTCCGACGAGGTGCCGCAGCACTTTCGTGGAGGGGCAGCAGCTAACCCATATGTTGTGCTTGGATGAAAGGTTGTTTGTAGCATACGTTTTTTCGGTGTGGTGTTAATTTAGGACCAGGGCTTTAAGTGGGCCGGGTCCTGGCTGTTCTGAGAAGCAGGCCTATCGGGATCTCCATTTTTGCCCTCGCTTTCAGCGTGAAAAAAAAGCTTACCTCTGCAGCGGTACCACCCTTCACTGCCTTTGAGGTAACTTCAAAGAGACTCGTTATAGTTCTTTCACAGTCTCATCATTTCAGAACTGAAGCATTTTCACTATTCTGTACAAAACGAAGCCGTAGTTGTTGCTTTTTTATCTTAGGCAATTAACAGCCATTGGCAAAGCCAACAGCCCTGGCTTGTTGTAGGTGTATTGTTACGTGTTGAATTATATATCTGGATGGAATGACAGAAGTAGCAAAATACCAGTCAGGCGGCACACTATGCTACGCACAGATTTCTAGTTTGCGTGTTTTTAAACCACGTCCTTCACTACATCGGCCACACCCTTTGGAGAGCCCCCCCCCCTCAGTTTTTTCATTCCACTTAAAGACCTGTGTAGGACCTTTGTGCCAGTTTGCATTACTTTTGGATCTATATCAGGATGGACTTTGCTGGCGCAGAGCACCTGGTTTATGCGCCTGCAGTGTGTAAAGTGAATTAATTCAAACCAATGTTTCTGAGTTAAGGACCTGAATGTAAGTGGATATTGATTCCACCTCATAAGTAACTATACCCAAGGCCACTGGAATTAAGCTATTCTGCGGCCACATTCTCGCATAATTATGGATTGGTCGTATTTGCCTTTTAATCCTTCATCTGTTGCATAATCTGATTTTGATTTTAATAAAAAAAATTGTTTCTAGGTCAAACGGAGCAAAAGTTGCTAAAAAGCAGGCAACGTGTTTTCACACAGTGGAACGCTTTTTGCAGCAGTTAACTGGCCGTCTTCCTGTTGTTTATTTCTCTATTTAGTTGTCAAACTGGTTTTAATGAGGGGAAAACTTTGGCCAGACAGTATTTTCATGTATAATCAGTGTATCATCTGCGGCGTCCCCCAAGGATCGTCCCTCAGCCCTTCCTCTTCCACACGTATGTGACCCCACTGGCCAACACCATCAGATCGCACAGACTTAATATCATCTCCTTCGCCGACGGCACCCAGCTCATCTTCTCGCTGTCAGAAGATCCCTCCACCACCAGAGGCAAATTCCAGAGATGTATGATGAACGTCGCCGACTGGATGAAGGACGACTGCATCATGCTTAACACAGACAAGACATACAATGTCATTTTTGGGAACAACACCTCGCCATGGAAAGACACATAAAACAGATATATAAACCTCGGCACTCTTGTTCAATTTTATATTGATTCATACAGTTGTTTAAAGAGGTGAATTTGAAGTACCAGCATGATATCAATTCAGTACTTGCCGTATCAATTTAATATGAATATATAACAAAATCTTGAATTTAAAAAACAGTAACAATATAATCAGGAGTAAACAGCTTGGTGTAACAATTCTCCTTTTATGCGTTGAACCGGCAGCCGACACGTGTTTCGTTTCACAGAAACTTTTTCAAGGCTTCGATTGTTGTTTACATGGGCGACCAAACAATTGTATAAAAATGTCCAAATCTTGTAGTGGGGAATCGTCTTTCCCTAAGTGTCCCTAACGCGATGTTAAATCCGGAAAGACTGCGCCGCGAGGGAGTTTTGAATACAAAAGGGGCATATCATAGCCCAAGACCATGTGACTACTAAAACTAGAAAATAGCCAGTGGATTTATACGAAAAATACGTGACGCGGTTTTCTGTTCTAGCAGAGAGCTAAAACACACTTAGGGAAAGACGATTCCCCACTACAAGATTTGAACATTTTCATACAATTGTTTGGTCGCCCATGTAAACAACGATCGAAGCATTGAAAAAGTTCCTGTGAAACGAAATACGTGTCGGCTGCTGGTTCAACACTTAAAAGGAGGATTGTCACACCAAGCTGTTTACTCCTGATTATATTGTTACTGTTTTTTAAATTCAAGATTTTGTTATATATTCATATTAAATTGATACGGCAAGAACTGAATTGATGTCCTGCTGGTACTTCAAATTCACCTGTTTAAACAACTGTATGAATCAATATAAAATTGAACAAGAGTGGCGAGGTATATATATCTGTTTTACGTTTTCACTGGGTCCAATTGGGCTTCGGTGTTTTGGCACCTTAGGTAGTGGGGTGCAGTCATCTTAACCTCGAGGAGCACCAATACTTGAATGCGTATACGGAATGCACAAAGAGAATAGATGTGCTACCAATTAAACCACCACTGCCATCTGTAAATATTGTCATGGAAAGACACATGGTTGCCTCGCCCATCCCTTGCCCTGACAGACCACACCCGCAACCTCAGCATAATCTTGGACAGCCAGTTGTCCATGAAGAAACAGGTAAACAGGGTTACATCCGCCTGCTTCCATACCCTACAAATGCTTTGCAAGAATTTCAGGTGGCTCCCAGCCAACACCAGAAGGACCGTCATGCAGGCCCTCATCACCAGTTGGCTGGACAACGGGAACACAATCTACTTAGGAACCACTGCACTCTTCCTACAGAGGCTACAGACAATGCAAAACTCAGTGGCCAGACTCATCCTCGACGTCCCCAGACAAACCCACATCACACCTGATCTCAAGAAGCCAGTTCAAGATGCTGACCCACGCCTACAAAGCCCTGCAGACCAAGGGACCAGCATACATCAACAAGTGCATGACCTTCCACCAACCGACCAGACACCTACGATCCGTCTCCCTCTTCCTCGCAGACACTCCCCGAATCCACTGAGTCACACCTGGCTGCTAATGCTTGGAACGACCTTTCCCTGCACCTCAGGATCGCCCCTTCGCTGCAGCAATTCAGAAAAGGACTCAAGACCCGGCTGTTCGAATTAACAGTTCAACACGAAGCAGCTAGCAACTCCGGCGCCGCAAGACCCTCACAGGTGATTTGCTGCGCATGTGTAAAAATAACAAAATATGGAGTAATACTAAAAAAAGTGGCACATTATGCCGCATAATTTGCCTTTCATGCCACATAATTTGGTATTCCAATGCCGCATGATTCCAGTGCCCCTGACTATACCCCAGGGTGCATTATTTATCTGGTGTGATAAATCCCGCCTATTATGAGTTTTAGGGAATAACATGCAGATTTTGGTATTTTATCTGCATGGTACGCTAAATACCGTAAACATTTCCCCTGTTACATTTCACTGGACTTAACCTAGTGAAATTTATAAGGTCAATGTATTTAACACATCCAATAATTATTGGATGTGTTAAATATAACCACAGCTGTAATTCCAACCCCTGCGGAAACAGGGGTTTACGCAGGGGTCAGAAAACAACAATTTACTCTAACCAATCCCGTTGTGCTTTATTTTAAGGCAGCAGATCTCTGCAACAGGAAGGAGGCACACCTTGCTCACTGTTTCCAAGCGGTACTCTCTGAAAATAACTCACAAACACAAATTAAATGAATGTAGTTTACGCACTGCAGGCCTTATTTATGAAGGCCTTGCTCCGCTGTTGAGTCACTTTTCAGTGACACTGCAGCGGCGTAATCAATGTGCTACACTGTGTCCTATTTATAAAGTGACGCATCTAGGCAGATGTGTCACTTTGTAAAACCCTGCGCCACATTATACCTGCTCCAGGTATAACGTATGCAGGGTGGGCGTTCCCACCTAAAAAAGACTCATAGGAGTGGCGCAGTGAAATCTATGAGATTTCACTGCGCCACTCCCACGACTTGACTACATCACACTCGTTACGCCTGCTTCGAGCAGGCGTAAGGAGTGACGCAGGGCTTTTCACATGAGACTCGCCCATGTGTAATGACACATTGCTGGAGATGCGTCAGTTATCCAACACACTCCAGCAACATGTCATTACTGCGCCACCAGATACATCAGGATTCCTGACGTGTCTGTTAAATCCTTGCGCCATGGAGCTCCGCAGTGTAAATACGGTGCATCCAGGGTGTCATAAGGTTGGCGCTATGAAAAGTGTTGCATCGCTGTTTGTGTCCAACGATGCCCCATTTTTCATAAATGAGGCCCTGCAGGCACACAAAACAGACGCAGGGCTCTGTGCCATTAAAGCCCTTCATGATATGGCACTCGGTGAAACTGCACAGGCGCATCCGGTTGGTAACTGGGGCCCTGAATCAACTCCGTCACTATCATAGCAGTAGCGTTGCCTGCGTCAGCACTTCCACAAGGCCACCTCGACAGAGAGAAGGTTCTACAGCCTGGCTCTACGGTATTTTCGCGAAGAACCAGCTGGAAGTTTTGGGCATTTTTTTGTTTAGTGCCACTTTAAGGGCCGCCCCTCAGCCATAGGGCCGCGCAGGGGGATTAGAACAAGTGCCGGCTCAGCTCTTGCATTCAATTCTCATCCTCCAACAGGAGGGGAAGCCATTAGCTCACCCTATTAGGCGGCTAATCCCTCGTCGGCCTCGCAGCTCAAGCCCCGCACTTGGTTTAGCATCATTCACTGGTTTTGTTCTGTGCTCCGCCAAACGTGCCGCCTGTCAGCCAGCCCAGAGCCTTTTGGTCTATGCATCCAAGGCCTGGCGTTTCTGCTGGTTATTACACCGGGGACTATTTTGTTTAGGGGTTTTACTGA
Organism: Triturus cristatus; assembly: GCF_964204655.1. Taxonomy (NCBI): domain Eukaryota; kingdom Metazoa; phylum Chordata; class Amphibia; order Caudata; family Salamandridae; genus Triturus; species Triturus cristatus. The sequence goes on from NC_140592.1 coordinate 749,360,687, forward strand.
TATTTGCTTTATTCTATTTTATATCCTCGACTCCAGTGTTTTCTTAGCATTTTGTACATTCCTGGACGGTTTAATGGCTTTTAGAGCGGAGGCCTGTCGTGTTTTGTTGGTTTGTAACATGTGGTATGGAGTGTTTTGTGGGTTTTGTACTGCAGCATCTTGTGGTTTTTGTAAATTTTGAACCCTCATTGACGCCTGTGCTCCTTTATTTTACATTTGCACAGAGAGAGTCGGCGGTATTTTGCTGTTTCCTAGGGTCAGAAGTATGAGTTACTGGTCGCAAAGAAATGGTAGCAATTTCCACCAAGTATTTTTATGACCAGTTAAGAATTTCATAAACAGACCTTGGTAATAAACGGTCAGTTTGTAAACTTCCGATTCGGTGTGGGTCATAATCCGACCTACCTCATTAATATTAATTTGCAACTCACTGTGCCTGGGGGTCCCTGGTGGCCTACCAGGGTTAGCAGGCCACCATGACTGTGATTGTCTTTTAATAAAGTAATCTTTATTTTTTTTAATACATCAGGGTTTCATTTAACCAAACGGCCCTGCGTTTGAAAAAAAAGGTTTCCCTATGTAAAGTTTTTTTGGGGGAGTTGGCAGTGGCCACCTGGGGGCATATGTCTCAAAATCCGTTATTGCGATTCTCAAATAGCGATTTTTTGAGAATCACTATTTGAGAATCGCAAAACGGGATGTATTTAAAAATTCCCAAATATTTTGCGATTTCTTGTTATTCCTTAATTGCGATTAGCAAATTGCGAAATCGCAATTAAGGAATATCTTCCCATTCATTCCTATTTGCCAGGAGGCCCATAGGAATGAATGGGAAGTCATTCTCAATTTGCGATTCGCAATTAGAGAATCGCAAATTAAGAATAATTTCAAGGGTGCAAGGGTGTCATAAGGGCACCCTGATGCACCCCTGAAATGAGCATATGTGCGCATATGGTGCACATACATGCCCTAAGGGCATGTATGTGCGCCACATGGCTCTTTGAAAAATGCCAAAAAGTGCATTTTTCAAAGAAATCGCAAATTACCACCAACTTCAAGTTGGTGGTAATTTGCAATTTCTTAAGGAGAAATCGCACAACTTGGGTGTTTGTTACATAGCATTTAAGAAATCACAATTCGCGATTCCTTTAATGCTTACGCAAAATTAAGGAATAGCAAAATTAGCAATTCCTTAATAATGCGATGCAAAAATGGCTCATACATCGCGTTTTGCGATTTTGTATTCGCAAACACTGTTTTTTTGCGAATCGCAGCGTCTGCAAATACAAAATCGTTTGATACATATGTCCCCAGGTCTCCTAAAATGGGTTTACAATATTGAAATTTTTTTTTTTTGCGGTTGCGAACTCCAAATCGGAGTGTTCATAACTGTAAAAATGCTTTGTACATCTGGCCCTTACTGCTGTGGTTTATGGCACTTAGTTGTCAACAGCAGGAACCTCCAGTAATCAATTGTGTTTGTGTAGCGGGGATTGTGCTGCTTAGGTAATTTTTGTATTCAGGGAATTTCCTGATGTGATGATTAAACAACAAAGGATGTGGTGTTTTGCTGTTAAATACGGCCATTGCTTGTGGTGACATGTTGACCTTAGCAGTCAAGGCATTTGTGGGGTTATTAAGACTTTGGCCCCTCATTGCTGGCACGTAGGCTCCCAAATATAAATAACATTTGCATGTGTGCATTGGAGGCCAATGAAAACCCTGCTTCGGTATTATTTATAGGTCTCAAAGCTATGGTTTATGCCATGGCGCACCTTTGACAAGATGCTGTCCCCAGAGCAGTGGTCTCCGCAGCCCCCGCGGTGCATGCCGGAGCTCCAGGGGGACCCTCAGCAAAGTACCCTGGCCTGAGAGCTCTTGACTGACTCCTGAGGGCCGGCCCCTCCAGTACTTTGTAGGTGGGCCCCTTCAAGATTCGTTATGCCACTGCCGCCATGAGCTTGCGCCTCCCCTGGTCGCAACACATCAGTGTAAGATAGACTGCCTGTTTGAAGCTTCCAGTCCATCATTCACTTTGCAGGCAACAACACACCTTGTTTTTGAAAGGGGGGACAGAGATCCCCCTGCAAGAGGAGGCAGTGAGTGACTACAACTGTCTGCAAGGCGATTTCTTGGGGGTCTTGTACTACCTTTCTCCCATTTAAGGGGTGCCTTCTTTGTGGTGCATAGTCGGTGCACCCCATGACAGCTTCTTTGCCTTTAGAGTTGTATTATAGATGCTGGCGCAAAGGCAAAGTGTTTCCTCATTTGCATGGGGCCATGCCCCCTTGTAAATGAGGTAAATGCTGCCTTGAGATTGTACCTGCACACGTTTCGTCGCACTGGCAAATTCTTTAGTACAGAAGAGGTTGTGCAAGCATCTGTGGCCCGTTCTATATTACTGAAGTTCCCCAGGGGCGCTAATAGCAGGCACACATACCATATGCGCCTCTGGTGTAGTCACTGTAATTCAGCCCCTGGTGTGAAAATAGGGTTAGTAAGTGTACAAACGTTTTTTTATGTGGGTTAATGTGCCATTTTATCAACATTTTGCATAGACAGCTTCCACCTGCCAAAAGATGGTGTGAAGTGCTGGGCAAAATGGGGCTGTACGAAATTTGCACTCAGTTTGTGATAGAGAGACAGCTTCACCAGTAGCTGTCAGGCCTAAATTATGCTGTTAGCATTGTGTCATTGTTTTCTGTGCTGTTTTAAATAGTTGGAACACATAGAGGCTACAACAACCTAAGTTTTAACCAGATGCCACTGTCCAACCCTGTTGCCATGGTGCAAACAGTGGCATTCCTTCTGGGGAAGGGCCTTTCAGGCCCTCAAGGTGAACCTCCATTTCCAGGCCCAAGTCTAACACTTTAAAAATGTTGCTTCTTGGGACAGGCACTTTTTGTAATCTCTGTACATTAATCATATCCTCACCATCATGCCCTCACATGTTTACTATGGTCTGTAGCTCATTGGGACTCTCCTGACTGCCCCACAGAGAAAATGCTGCAACTCGATTGGTCACTAGCACAGCCTGCAGCCTCTTTTTTATTTCTTCTTGCTTCATTGAGTTATAGCATGCAGTCCATGGGGCCTATTCACAAAGGCACTTTTGGAGTCTGTAAGGTAGTACTCCTGTAGTACTCTTTTGCATACGTTTACATCCCTTTGTGAATTTGCCCCAAACATTTAGAATGGACTACTCAGGTAACAATGATCTATAATTAGTAAAAAGAGAAAGGAATGTGCCCTCTTTGCACTTTTACTAATAGGGAGGTGGAGGATCTGGGGCATTTAAAGGCATGTAAGAGTACATTAAAGTGTACTAGTGTAGTACTACTTCCCGTTTTCATAAATGCGTTTGGTAATAGGCCCCCAAACAGTATTGTTTATGAGGTTCTTACTTACCTGAAGCTGTCTTTTTGATTGAAAGACTTGGGCATTACATTCCAACACTTAGTTTGTGATCATCCTTCTTGTGCCTACATAAAGTCTGCATGGTTTTGTAATATGTGGCAAAGGTAGGGTCTTCTCAGTGTAGGCTGCAGCCCTTTGGAGCACAATACCTAAATCCCTGCAGGCTCTTGACACATCTGTTTGAAACACGCCTAAAGAACTGCTGGTTTCCGGTCGCAACAGGTTTTGTCCTATCACTCAGTTAGTGGTCCCTTGTCTATGTCTGTGCTGCGTCAATCCTTATGCCTAGGCTCTGTGTACCATGTGTCCGGTTGTAACATGTAAACCCCATTGGGAGAGAGAGAGAGAGTGTGTGTGAGAGTGTGTGTGAGAGTGTGTGTGAGAGTGTGTGTGAGAGTGTGTGTGAGAGTGTGTGTGAGAGTGTGTGTGAGAGTGTGTGTGAGAGTGTGTGTGAGAGTGTGTGTGAGAGTGTGTGTGAGTGTGTGTGTGAGTGTGTGTGTGAGTGTGTGTGTGAGTGTGTGTGTGAGTGTGAGTGTGAGTGTGTGTGTGTGTGTGTATGTATGTATGTATATATGTATATATATATATATATATATATATATATATATATATACATATATATATATATATGTTAAAACATCCTCCATTTTACCAAAGGCCCCCGACCCTGCAGGGCGGGCTCCGTGAACAGGAAAGGAGAATCCTGTTGTAATGGGTTTCACCAGGAAAGACCTTTCAGAGCCCAACTCCGACTTAAATCCAAACTCGACCTTTATTTGTCTGCGCTGCAGCATTTAAACCACTCTTCGCTTCCTTACATGTTTCAGCATTATCACAGCCTTGTTCACAAGTGAGTGGTTTTGTGTATATAATTTTTCAGCTGAGCATGGGTGGCACTAGTTAATCCTATGCTTAAAGACTTTGCTATAGAAATGGCAAGAGACTTTGTCAATTTCTACCTCGAAGTGGATGGCTCTGTGCTAATACTATGCCTAAAACTTTGATATAAAAACAGACATTCAAGGTAAGCAAATTCAAAGCGTTGATGGTGGTGTAGGGTGCTCTATATAGGAGATGCTCTCCACCCAAACTTGGGTAGTACCTTGCTTCTTTTTTTGTATAATTTATGAGGCATTCTAACCCTAAAAGGGTATTATTTTGATTTTTACTGGGTGCTCCCTTGCCTCTGGACGAAGCTATACCTCTCTGAAAAGTTCATAATAAAAGTGAAACATTTGTCAGGGGTTGCTTTTATTCATTGCAGGTTGGCTTGGAAAGTATTTTACCAATCCAAAGCTGTAATACTGGGCCTGAAGTGGTAAATGGCTTTAGCATGTTTCTGCTCGGCATGGATGACCTTAGCTAATCCAATGCTTACAGACTTTGCTGTATAAATGGTAAAGGACTTTGTTCCTTCCTAGTTAGGCATGGATGGCTCTGTGCTAATCCTATGCTTACTTCTAACTTTGTTAGAAAAACAGATATTTGAGGTGAGCAGATTCAGTGTGTCACTGGTCTTGTAGGGTACTCTGTATAGAAGCTACTCTCCATCTAAACGTTGGAACTATCCAGAGTTCCTTCCTTTTTTTGTACATAATTTATATGCCACTCTAAGCCTGAAAGGGTATTTTTTGACATATGTATATGTGATCAACGCCGCAGTCTTGCGGTCGAAACTCATCATTCTGACATGATTATACAATACATCTTGTTTTCTGCATCTTCAACGGAGTCTATGCCCATATTTTACCCGGCGTGGTTTAAACCTTGGGATACTGTTTGTGTATATATATAGGGCGGAGATGTTTTGGTGTGAATAAAACTTCAAATCAAATCAGCACTGAATCTGGGTCCACTCTCGTTTTTGAACCAGTGGAGAGAAATTGCGGAGAATGAAGATTTCGCATATATATATATATATATATATATATATATATATATATATATTCACTTAAAAAAACATAGGTTTCACACATGTTATAGTTAGGTGGATATTTCACTCGTAAAAAACCAATGAAATTCCCCCGTTATAGTTAGTTCAGATAACTATAACTCGCGCGCCCGCAATCCTCTGCTCATGACGTCACATATTACATCACTCATGACATGGTCAGTGGCATCACTCTTGACATCACTGATGACATCATCCTTGTGATAGAGTGGCGGTCGAGCGAGTTATAGTTATCTGAACTAACTATAACGGGGGAATTTCATTGGTTTTTTACGAGTGAAATAGCCACCTAACTATAACATGTGTGAAACCTATGGTTTTTTAAGTGAATTTGCAAGGTTTTTTAAATGCTAATTCCTAACTATAACGTGTGTGAAACCTATGGTTTTTTCAGTGAATATGTACGTTTTTTTAAATGCTAAGTTATGTATGTATTATTATTTTTTTTATATATTTATTTTACAATAAACTACGTATTACATTTTTTTTTAATGGTTTTTCACCGTGCGCTCACGGTGCGTGCACCCCCGCGATTTAAAAAAAAAAAAAATTTAAATATTTTTTTCTGCCTTCGGGGTCCTTCGGGGACCCCCTGACAAAGGCTAGGGGGTCAGGAACTCTCTACCCTGCCCCCTTTTCACGTTCGCGACCTTCCTTTTCCACTCTCGCACTGAAAACAAACAAAATGGCGGCCGACACTTCCTGATTTGGACCGATTCGAACGTTGACTGACATGTAACAACCAATCAGAAGTACGCTCGCGCACGTAAGGGTGCGCGGCTATAGATATGTATGTGCTTTTAACTGCAATTTTCTCAGGAACTACTGAACAGATTGACTCCATATATGCAAAAGGCACATCCCTGACCTGAGGACTACCTCTCTGCCAAATTTCAAGTAATTCTGTTCAGCCGTTTGGGCTATACCTTCGACTAAAGGTCCTATGGGAAAATGCATGGGGAAAACGCATTTTGGGACCCCCCTTTTTTCTCGGCCCCCGCTTGACGAATCCCCCTGAGACTTTCAGGGTAGGAGCTGAGCGGAGCGCCCCATTAGTTTTGAAAATTTCGCGAAGATTCGTCAACCGGCGCCAAAGTTATTCAAAATAGAATTTTGAGATTTCCTATGGAAACATGGTCCTAACTATAACTATCTACTGGCGACCGCCAGTAGATAATATATATATATATATATATATATATATATATATATATTCAGCATAAGGTTACAGACAGCTTCAACAGTAACCACACTGCACTCCAAGGGTTTTTTTTCCATTCGGCTTTTCTTTATTGATGAGTTCACATCAACGCGTTTTGATGGCCTCTCGCCACCTTGATCACGATAGTGAACAACCATTCGTTTCTCTTTTTTAAAGAAAACATGTGACACACATAACATAGATGAGGGACTACTCAATTTTCATTACCATGGTGAAAGGTGGGGAAAATGCGGCCACCATTTTGAAATGTTCTTTCGCTTCAGTGCCTTTTGCATATTTCCTTCATTGTCATTATGAACAATTGTTCCAACACAATGTTTTCATGGGCATATATTACTTCGAAATATTTATACATGTAATTGCTTAATAATCACATATAGATTTACAAGATAAACAGCAAGTGCTTATTGTCATCTCGTTCTGTTTACAAAGTGCTAGTGCTTTTTTTAAATGTAAACATTTATTCTGAATTCAAATCTCTCTCAGTAAAGTGCTAGTGCGTGTATATACCATTTCTTCATCTGTTTACAAAGTGCTAGTGCATATTAAATGTAAACATATACTTCTTATTCAGATCTCTCTAAATATATAAATATTTTTATATATATATATGTGTGTGTGTGTATTTACTGAAAAAACAAATGTTAAATGGACGGTATAGTTAGGTGAAAATGTCAGTTAAAACATACAGTTTTGAACAAACAAAATCACTGAAATTCAACAGTTATAGTTATCTGAAGTATCTATAACTCATGCCCTTCAGTATCTAGAACCCGCGCCCCCACCATGCACAGTGTTGTCATCAATGATGTCATTTCAGATGTTGCAGTGATGTTATCAATAGTGTCATAGAACATGTCATGAGTGAAGTAATATGGGAGGAAATTAGCAGTGCATTGTGAGAGTGCGAGTTATAGTTACTTGAGAGACTATAACAGGAGAAGTTTACTTGAGATAACTATGACGGGTGATTTTCACTGCCTCATTGCAAACAGTTATGCAATCGTACACCAAACATGCATATACAAAGCCTTTGGCAGCTTTACAATTTGCCATAAACCTACCTGGTCATTCACCTTTCTCAACTCCCCACATGCTGGCTCTTCTAAGATCTTTCTAGCCTGCGTCACACTCTTAACCACTCTATCCATCACCATTCACTTTATCTATAGTCTCTCACGCTATGATAAAGCCTCGAAAGGCGACTCCCGAACTTTGAATCCATCACCAGGTTAAAGACAAAAGGTCTGTGTGCTACATGGACACCTATGTCGTCATACCATATTTTCAATTTTCAGGCCCATCATGTCTGTTATCCCCAATGCCACAACGCCATCCAGACCTTTAAAGGACTTTAACTTATTTGTATTGTCACCAGCAGAGGACCAGAGGATGCGTACAATTGATTGGAGGTGCACCCAAAGTATAAGACCTTTCATAATGCAAGGCTGCTACTTCCTCTTCAAAGGGATTTGAACAGAGAGACACAGGCGGTGGCAGTATTTTGATATAGTTGGGGCTTTTGTCTTTTCCGGTACCGCTGGGACGGGCGCCTACCTTTCCTTTTGGTAAAATCTTTTCATGCATTCAAACATTGAGTAATTCACTTGAATTTTCATTCTTCTTTAAAAATAACAACTCCTGGTTGAAACTCACATGGCTTTGATCATACAGTGAGACGACAGGGATCCTTCTTCTTTCTCTACTGAATCCTCAACCATACTTTGCTCATTGCCAGGTACTATGGGCCCTCCACTGAGGAATATACAAAAGGCATTGATTGACGGACCTCTTCGTCTCAAACAAACTAAATATGTTCCAGCTCCTATGACACCTTTAAGAAATCTACCTCTGCTGATTCTTTCTAACAAAATATCTCTGGTTCTTAGTTTTTAACACATGGATACTGCAACTCCATTGAGACGTGGCTACCCAAAAAAGGCCACGCAATTCTTTAAAGAGACCAAAATCAGGGTGATCGGGTCTCACACTCAATATGAGATGTTGTCATCATATCATGACCAGGTTTAAAATATTAATGTGACTTCCTGTAAAAGAAAGATCATAGTTCGAAACAATGTACCTGGTTCAAAAGGCAATGGGCAGTCTCACACACAAGACTATCTTTCAGCCATACTAGTCCTCCCATCAGCCAAAACCAACCTTCAAACCACCCAGTCATACAGATACAAACAAACCGACTCAAGATCGTTCCACAGACAGTAGCCTTCACAGTGGATCAACCTGTCTTCACACCTAAGGTCCAGGCAGTGCTTAATATGTAAAAGAAACTGTGTCGGTGCCCGAACCTGTGCTCAGCAGCCCCCAGCCAGTGCAATTAAATGTTGATGCGCCAAATAGCGACTGGCAGCCTTAAATCCAACTCATGCCTCTTTAATCCACTACCAGACACTCCCTGCCCCTTCATCTCACTCCTGCAGGTTCCTGCTTTCTCCCTTTGTTTTTCCGTCTTCGGGCGAGGAGGCGTGTCCAGAAACCACAAGAGTCCTTACTGTGTGTGAGAAAGGCCGCTTTAATGAGACAGGTGCAAACTTCAGCTATGCAAATCTTGGCATCTAGCCATACAAACTATTTAAACCTGGTATCGTTAGACATTATAATACCTAACCAGCTACATCCCCCTCCCCTAAAGAACCCTTTAATTACCCATGCCAAACACAAACTTTCCAATCTCTCCTCACTCAAAACTTCACCTGTCCTATCCCCCAAACATTTGCCTTTCTCTTGCCTTTCAAATTGCCGTCCTGCCCTCTGCATCTCTCAACTGGGTGTTAACCTGACCAGTTTCTCTTGAAATAACTTTAAACGTGTTCAACTAACCGCCCCCACTTTGCTCCTGCTCACCTGCGGCAAATGACACACCATCACAACCTTGAAGAAACATAGCAAACCTGTCTCCCCAAAGAATGCCAGCTCCAACTTAAGCCCCAGCAAATCCAAAACCTAACTAATACTGCCCTATTTCCAGAGAGGGAGGGTGGGATTGTTTTTTACTACCTCTGACCGACATGTTATGTCCTCCGCTAACACTGTAATGCTCTGTCATCAACCATCCCTGCATAAATTTGCCTGGCCCACCCCTTAAGGGATTCCCATCAATACCTGCCTCCCAGGTCCCCAGACTACACCACCCACCCTTAAAGCCTGGGTGGGAGGGGCTAGGGCTAAACGCCAATCCCCTCTACCCCCAAGCCAGCCGTGGCTCATGTAGGTAAGAGTGGTGCGGGGGTGGGGCCGAGTGGAGGGGGGAATTTGACTGACGACGAGGGAAAATCAATTATTTATTTAATTTGCCCTCGCCGTCTGTCGAAATCCCCCCTTCCTAGGGGTGTCCCTTCCTAATAGCGAGTCAACATGCTATGTACTAATGTTTTGCGGCCACATTTGCGGCCGCAAAACACTGTCAGTTTACCACCTACTTCAAGTAGGTGGTAAACCACTCCCAAAGGGAAGGGGTTCCCAGGGGACCCCTTCCCCTTTGTGAGTATGTGGGAAAATATTTTTTAAGAGCAGGCAGTGGTCCCAGAGACCACTGTCTGCCCTTAAAAAATGAAACTGAAAAGTTTCATTTTTCTTTTTTAAATGCATCCCATTATCCTTTAAGGAAAACGGGATGCATTAAAAATAAACTGCTTTATTAAAAAAGCAGTCACAGACATGGTGGTCTGCTGACCCCAGCAGGCCACCATCCCTGTGAATGCTAGCCATTCCTAAAGGGGTCGCAAATTGCGCCTGCCCCATTAATATTAATGAGGCATGCAATTTGCGACCCCATTAGGAATCGCAAACAGTGTCTGAGACACTGTTGTGCATTCCAATTAGCGAGTTGCAAATGTGACGCAATTTGCGACTCGCTAATTGGCGGGTCGTATATCTGGCCCTCAGTAAATATCTTATGGGGAAAATAAGTGCTGTGGGCCGCACCGGCAACCAACGGCTCAAATCAAGCACTGCATCCAGGATAGATTTCTTGCAGTACGAATGTCATATGCTGCACTCTTTCATGCATGTTTGACTATGTTAATGTACATTATACTTCACAATGCACGATAACATGGTCGGTTGTGTGCACTGAATAGCACATTTTGTGTGTGTTCGCTTAGAATAGTGCAGTAGGCCTGAAATCCAAGCTTGGGAATGAATGTCACTTTTATTTATTTCTTTCCTGTTAGCTGATGGATTGTTTTTTGTATGCAAAATTCTTTATCTCCTCTTCTAGGTTATTTCAGCTGAAGGCAAATTTTCAATGGACTTGCTGAGTATGAGCTCTGCAAAATGACTAATGTTTCCGCAAAGCTTCTTTTGAAACTATTGCTTTCAGCTTGATGTTGCACACACGGGGTTCTGGGTGATTAGACCCCACTTCGTCTTTAAAAATACTAAGGATGGGGAGGAGCCAAGATGGCGACCGGAGCAGACGCTTGAGCGCCCGGCTCCGCCGGCCCTTGGCCTCGGACTATCATCCTGATTCCTATCCTCGCCGATTTTCGAGGTGCAACGTGCGCGACGACGCGCTGACCGTGCCGCCGCTTTCCCGGAGTCTGAGCCCGCCCGGATGCCGGAGTTCTTGGTGCCTTTGTTCTCCGCGTTGGACCCCTGCTCTATTGTGGCCTTGGCCGGCCCCCTGGAAGCTCCGCAGTCACTGGACCCCCGGCGCAAATCTGAGCCCCGCGGCCCCGATCCCGCCTCACACCACGGATTGTCGCCAGATGAGCCGGGGGAGAGACGCCCGGACACCTCCTTCACCTTTCACCTGACGGGCTGGAGCTATAGGGTAAGCCCCGGTGTGGCGGGTCTCCTGCTTCGCTCTGTGGCCCGCGCTGTGGAAGGCTGCGGACCCCCTTCTTCTATTGCCTAGTCGGCTGCAAAGAGAGTCCGAGGGAGGGGAAGCGACTGTTGGCTTTCACCTGTTGCGGCGCAGACCTGCGTGGAATTGCCTCCTGGTTACGACCCCCCCCCCTGGCCACTGTACCGTTCAGCGGTAAAACATGGCGTTGATTGCCTGCTCGCTGCTGGGGGGCGATGCTCCGGTCTCGCCCGCTGCCCGCTTCGCCCTCCCTCTACCAGACTCCAGCTCCACAGTGCCGTCCCGGATTGCTGCCGATGTGGGGGCGCAGCTTCCGCTGACATGCGGCTCCGTTCTGGCTGCCCTGCGGGACCTTCGTCTGCAATTGTGTGTTGGCTTGCAAACGCTGAGTGAGCGGTTCGACTCCATACTGTCGGCTGCGGGTCGTGAGCGCCCCGTTTGTTCTCAACAAGACGTGGGTCTGCCAGTGCTTCTGTCCTCTTGCGGGGACGCAACGACTGTGTATAACCGTGCTACACTGGTGTCTGCATCTGGCTTTCCCGGCACCCAGGATCAATCGATCTCCTGCTCAATTGTGGACACTTTGTTTCCCCGTTCATTGCTGCCTGCTTTGTTGTTGCCTGCCTCACCGCGTCCGCAAGAGTATCCAGCTGAGCGACACCTGACGTCCTCGAGGAACCGTTCACGGTGGCCTACGGCTTCTTTTATGTGGAACTCCTGTACTTTACAGGCCAGGTTTGGATTTTATATGGTGCACAAGGGGACCTCAATAGATGATCGGCGGCCATTTTGTGACTCTACTTCTCCATCTTCTCCCAAGCGGCCATATTGTCTTTGTCTGCACGGGCTGCGGGGCCTTCATGTGGGGGCTAGTCTAATCTTACGCCCGCGATCGGGCCAGGGCTAGATTGATTTCTATCACCATGGTGTCACGGATGGGCTGGACTGGGACTGGAACTGTCTGCATATGTTGTGCGCACTCGTCGCGATTTGTCTGCCTTCATTTATATTGTTGTGACACGTTATCTTCACACGACCGCCTTTGGGTGTAGTGGGTTCTCAGTGTGTGGAGACGTAGTTGGCCGGTGGTTTCGGGCGCTCCGAGGTTACGTGGGCTCCTCCCCGCTTTCTTCTTTCTTCTTTGTTTTCTTATTTTCTTTACTCTATTCCTACTTTCTCTCTTGTCTATATTTCGGGTTCATTGGGCGACAGGCACTATGCCGGGGGGGGGGGGCAGGCCGTAGCCTCCGCATTGGTGTAGGGGGGGGGGGTAATTTACCTTTTCTTTTTAGTTTTATGGGCCTCTTTCTTCTATGTCTCTGCGCTATACTGGTTTCCGATTCGGGGTCCGGGTGTGGGGTGTATTGAGTGGGGGCGGCTTTGGAGGGGTGCGTATTTACTCATGCGACTATCCTGTTATATAACTGCATCGCCTCACTGTCTGAGATTTTCTATGGCCGTTTTAATGATGCTGCTGCTCTCCCGTGTGATGAAGCCATCTTGCGGACTCTAATCTCCTTGGTTCTATCCTCTACTGACTTTTTCCTCGATAAAATTATTTTGAAAACCTTAAAATTAACCTTTACTTCTCCTTCCCCTGGTGTCAAGGATCTCTCCAGTGTATAACTCCTGAATCGTTGCTAATCTTGACCATTGACGCACAGGGGTTGTAATGTGTGTCTCAGTGCTTAACCGTTTTGTGGCCGGCCTGATGGTTGTAGGCCCGTATTTGTCCTTTTCATATGCACAAATAAAGGTTTTAAAAAAAAAAAAAAAAATACTAAGGATGGGGAGACACAACAGAGGCAGACAGTGCGGAGCAGCTACATCTGGGCACTCGCGTTGGGGAGTCCGGTGGTTTCAGGCCGGCTCGCTGGGGCGGACGCTTTCCTTCCACTCACCGCTGCTGCTTGCGCCCAACGAAGGGAGTGCAGGACTACGCCTCCCAGGAGTCCCGGCTTTGGTCACGCCCCCACCCTGAGGCACTTCCACGCCAGGAGGCGCTAAATTCAAACGGCTCCCTCCGCGTCGCGGGACGCGCGCGGGAGGCGCCGGGCTAAGCCTGGGCAAAGGGCGGGCCGTCTGTGGCCGTCGGAGGCAGGGCCGGGCCCAGTCCCTAACAACGAACTATGGGTAAGCGTAAAATCATGTCGAATGCAGAGGGCGGATAAAAAACAAAAGTACCTAGAAAGTCTGACTCTATTATATCGTATCTTTCTTCTGCTGTGGGGGTCCTGTCAAAGGAAATTGCCAACGCGGAACAGGAGCTTGGTATTATACCTCCCCCCCCCCCATCATCTCCATTGACTAATAGAGACAGTATTAATGCACAACATGTACCCTTGGTCCCTGAGTTTGTGGTTGCGAATCATAATACCAGTATGGCAGATGTTATTGTCCCATTTGCCCTAGACACCGTTGTTCCAACTTCGCCACAGCAGGCCCAGGTGCCCATTTGTAAGCCAAGGACAACCACTAAAAGGAGAAAGAAGGTAGCCGGGGCGCAAAGTACTGTTCCTGTGTCTACTGTTGATGATGTGGACGGTCATTTAGAAAAACTGTTTATTGATCGTATCGAACCTTTGTTGCTGGGCATTGCCAAAGACATTGTGGACACATTGAATACTTGTTTAGCAAATTTACTGAAGAAATGCGCTCTAATAGAATCTGTGGCTAACAAACTTGAGCAGACTAAGGATCCCTTTATAGTGTCTGGGGAGCCCTTGAGAAACAAAGTAAATGTTCCAGTAAGGCAGGTTAGCCGCTTGCCAAATATTAACAACACAGCCCCAAACCTTTCTGGGTCGAGGGTTCCTTGTTTAATACCGAGCGGCATGGATCTTACCGAACCTATCTCAGGTCCGTTGGATAGACCTTTGATGCCCAAATGCTTCCCTGCTAGTTCTCCACTGCTGGGTTGCCAGTCGACTATAAATCTGCCACCGGAGGCTGCGCCTCTCGTTGGCATATTTGTAGGAGTCTCCCCACTTACATTGGGAGAACCAGAACACACCACTGATCTAATAAGCAAGGCAAAACAATGGTGCACAGATTTTTCCTGTGGTGGGCTGAACATCTCAGACAGAATAATTATGGCAAGACGGGTGGGTTGGATCGGTAATTCCACTAAACACATACAGGGGGGACTGTGTCATAGTTAATTTTGATGCCCCTGACACGGCCGATAGACTGTTCTGGGTTGGTTCAGCAATTACAGACCATGACCCTATGAGACCAGTCCCGTTGGGATTCTTCTATCCTCCCCCCGACATATCCCACCCACTATCTCTAACACAGTATGGTCCTTGTAGCTTAGATAATGAGGGTGGGGCTCGTAATTCAGTGTTAGGGGAGAAACATCTGGGAAACAGTAGTCGCCCACATTCCGTACAGGGGGGCCAAAACACAACTATCACTAGTCCCCACTTGAGGCCCGTGCATATAGCGCATTTGGGGCCAAGGCTAGCTACGAGTAATCATTTTTCTCCCCTTTCAGACATAGAGGAACTGGATTGACGGTCGGTATCTACATCACCAGAACCTAAGGGTGTCCCCAAAATTGATACCCTAGCAGTCTGTAAACTTAT
The DNA here is from genome assembly GCF_964204655.1 of Triturus cristatus. Taxonomy (NCBI): domain Eukaryota; kingdom Metazoa; phylum Chordata; class Amphibia; order Caudata; family Salamandridae; genus Triturus; species Triturus cristatus. Next base: position 749,375,692 of record NC_140592.1, read on the forward strand.
TAGTTGGAACATAGCTGGCATCAGAGCAAAAAGGACAGACCCAGTTTGGTTGGACTTTGTCACCAACCACGATATTATTGCCTTACAGGAGTCCTGGGACCCTTCCCCCACTTTTTGGTTGGATGGTTACACTAGTTTTGTAGTCCCAGCCACTTCTAGTAGTGCGGGTAGAGCTAAAGGTGGCCTTATTTTTCTCTTTTCTTTACATCTGAGAGGCCAACTAAAAATGATTGAAACATACTCACCTAACCTCTTAACTGTGGAATGGGTAGTTTCCACCTCCCACAAATTATTATTAATTAATTTTTACAACTCTTGGGACAGGGAACATGGCAATGAACATATTGTCTCTTTGGAATTTTTTTTGTATAACTTCAGTCTTAATAATCATACTCAATTCGATCTTATTCTAATGGGTGATTTCAATATTCACCCTTGCGGCGACTTCTGCCATTTTGGGGAATTTGAAGGACCATTAGGTTCATTGGCCCCCCATTTTGAGCACACTAAATCAGGGGAGGCTCTCGAAGAGCTGTTGGCCAATTTTAATATCGCGGAACTAACAAACACTGAGGGGGGGGTTCGTACATGCACGTCCAAGGGGCATGATCATGGCTCGGTAATTGATTATATTTTTTTGACCCCTGGCATTTTACATAGGGCAGTGACCTATAGAGTAATTAGTTCTCCCTTTAGTGACCATAACCCGGTGTTGCTCGAGCTACTCTGGAGCGATCTAAAGGCTAAGGGGCCAAGATCTCTGGGCGGGGCGAATGCTCTACTACCCACGGACCAAGGCAGAAGACTTAAGTGGGCAAAGGTGGTCCCGGAAAACTTTATTAAAAACCTATTGCCAAAAATCGAGATTAAAGTAGCTATCTGTCAGGACCCATCAGCCACAAACCTAGAAATAATGGGAGCCTTTGAGGGAATATGTGCCCAAATATCTAATGACCTGTCGATTGCCTCACATCGGCAAGGAACCAAACCCTGTAAATGGTTCGACTCAAACTGTTCAAAAGCTCATAGGGCCTTGAAAAAAGCATTATCAATTATCCCAAGAGATAAGGTCCTTATCGCTAAATTAAGGAAGGAGTATAAGCTAACCATTAACAGCAGGAGAAATGCTATCAAACAAGACGCTTGGGATAAATTACTTAATACGGACGTCCTGCGTGATAGCAGCCAGTTTTGGGCCATCATTAATAATCCTTTTTTCTCTGAATCTGAGAATACTGTTATGGATAGCGTAATTTGCGATTCGGAATGGTTGCTCCATTTTCAAGGAGTATACGGGAATTCAGCCACAGATATACAATATAATTCCACAGTGGCTTTTGCGTGTGCTCCCCTTGTTTTTAATTGTGAGGAAGTGGAGAACGCAATCCTGGAGACTTCCAGAAATAAAGCACCCGGCCCTGACGGTGTGCCTGCAGATCTGTACACACACCTACCTAAATTCTGGGCAAAGATTTTAACGAACGTCTTCTGTGCCGCTAATGGCAACACCCTCCCTTCCACATGGGCCACTTCAATTATTGTGCCGATTTTTAAAAAGGGGCAGAGAAATGACCCGGGGTGTTATAGACCCATCTCTCTGTTAGACTCTGCGATCAAGATTCTGGGCAGAGTCTTATTGAATAGGTTAAGGGACAACATTGAGTGCAAGGGGGGTCTTTCAAACATCCAGTATGGTTTCAGAGAGAAAAGAGGCACTATGGACCAATGTTTGAACCTCCATTTATTGATCTCAAAGTATACGGTGGCCAAGGAGGGGTCTTTATTTTTGGCCTTTATTGACCTCTCCTAGGCCTTCGACTTGGTCAATAGGTCTAAGTTGTGGCACATTTTACTTGAGTTCGGCGTTGACCCAACACTTGTCCACTTTATGGCCTCTCTTCATCAGGAGCTGTTTGCTGTAGTTAGGGTCACAAGGGAAGGCAGGTGTACAACCCGATTCAAGTCTGAAAGGGGGGTACGCCAAGGCTGTATTCTGGCCCCCCTCCTTTTTACCATTTATATTAATGGATTGGGAAAACATCTGGTGGATGTGGGGGCGGATGTTCCGCATGTAGGCGCTATCTCAGTGCCAGCTCTCCTATACGCGGACGACGCAGTACTACTAGCTCGCACGGGAGTTGGCCTCCAAAGACTTTTGGATCAATTCGGGGCTTTTATGGCTCAATTAGACTTAAAAATAAACGCTAAAAAGTCTCATACGATGGTGGTAGGTCATTGCAGAAGCAGGCTAAAAACTAAAACCTTTTTTTGTGAAGGGGAGCTAGTTTCCAGAGTTGCTGTTTTTCCCTACTTGGGCGTCCTTTTTGATGAAAAGGGATCCTGGGGTCCCCAAATTAAGGCGAAGAGCATATCTATGGCCCGCTCGTCATCAGTCCTTATGGGTTTTTCAAGGAGACTTGGGTCTAGGCCTATGGAGGCCTTATTGAAAACCTATAATACTAAATGTATTCCGATCGCCTCTTACGGCTCACCCTTGTGGGGTTACGCATCTGTGGAAAAAATACAAAGAGTGGAGAATGGATTTATTAGATATCTTCTGTCTCTCCCCAAATCCTCCCCGACCTTCGCTATACACTCGGAGGTGGGTTTGGATTATCTTACAGACATGCTAAAATTGGCTCCCCTGATTTTTTGGTTAAAAACCTGGATCAATTCAGAGCTAACTTTGAATCATGCCATTATGTCCGATCTCATGGGAATGGACCAGGGCCATAAAATTCCATGGCTGGTTTATTTGAAAAAAAGTTTTTACCAGTTGGGCCGTATAGAACTTTTTTGGTTGCCAGCCTCCATTAGGAAGGAGGACGTTAATTGGATCAAAACTAAATTTATGGAGAGGGCTAGACTGGATCGGGAGGAAATGGAACTTGAGAAACCAGCTGTCAGGGCGCATTTTATGTTAACCTTTTCTCCCTCACTAGAGCCCTACCTTAAAATTGTTACCAAACCTTTACATAGGTTTTTGTTGACCAAATTTAGGTTTAATTTGATCCATCAGATTTTAGGCAATTACCCTTCTTGGGTAAAACCCGAACTAGGTCCCCCCTGTAATTGTGACAGATTCTCGCAGCAAGACACCATGCACTTTATTATGTTCTGTGAGACCTTTAGGGACATAAGGAAAAGATATGTGTTGCCAATATTGAAAGAGGCTGGCTTTATTCAGGTCAGGCCTGCATTGATTTATCTCCAGCATTTGGGGTCCACTCGCATTATCTTCTGTGTGGCTAGTTTCTTAGTGGCAGCCTTTAGGATCAAAAAGCAAAGCCCCTATCAATGAAATGTTTTTTAGCTTTCAAGTGGATTTTAATAATAATTAATTTGCTCAGTATTAAATTATTAGGTTTTGTACCGATTTTTGTAAATATGAAATTGAGTGTTTTTATGGTGTATGTTATATATATGTATTTTTATGTCTTTTATGATTTTAACGAATCGAATAAAGAGTATTTGACTGACTGACTAAGGATGGAAAAGTATATGAACATGCCCTGATTTGGGAAGGACAAAGGGAGAAACCGGTTGCAGAGACCTTGAATTGAAGACCTGATCCATAGGTATGCAGGGGAACTATATGAATTGGCTACAAGCAGAATAATAATACAGTACCACAAGGAAACCAGGGAGTTCTTGACTAATTGATTAGAGTTCTAACTAACTACTAATTATTAGAACATATTATGGTTTGTTAAGGCAATGAATATGGGGGTTCAAGCACAGACGGCTCCTCCTAAATGGCGGAGGAGCATTGCCCCGCCTGCTGCGAGCACAGCAGACAAACACTAATAGATAAAATGGCACAATAATGCCATTTTATTTTGCCACCAGCTCGCACTGTGCACAGCGCGAGCGTGAGGCAGGGGGCGGGGCTGAATCCTGCTGTTGCAGGATTACAGCTGCCTTTACAGTGCGCATATCAGGTTGGCCAGCTGGCTACCTATGGCCAGCCTGACATGCGCACTGTACACCTAGCAATCCCATGGCTGTGAAACAGCTGGTAGATTGCTGGCACAGGCCCCCAGCCTCAAAATGAGTGTTTGGGTTAGCCTGCTCTTTCTAATCCTGGAGCTGTTCTCATGCTGAGAGCAGATCTAGGATTGGTCAGGAGTCGTGTTCCACTGAGCAGGAAGGGCAGTCCTTCCCTTCCCTACTTGTGGATGTCACATCGCCAGGAGTGTCACACTGTACTGAACATCGAGGTGAGGCGGGCGCATGGCGCCCCCCATTGTTTTGTATAGCCAGCTGCCGCTGGGTTCAAGGTGGCTCCCTTTACCTTATAAAATCATGAAATTCTCTGACAGGTCTGTCGATTTGTAAGGATCCCTTTACACCTCTGCTTTCCTTTTCTCTGCAAAGGACACAGTTTCTCTTGGGTTCTAGGGAAAGCAACCGGGTGTAACCCCCAAAAGAGTGCTGTTCTCAAAAACCAAAGATTCATGAAGATTCACTTCTACCACTCGGCTTCTGGCTAACATCTTACCATTATCCCATACTCAAGAAGACTCTATCCCACACATGACCTCCTCCATAGGGTGGCCAGAGTTTGAGAACCAAAAACCGGGACACACCAGAAATAAAAGTAGGACTAAAGTATTTAGTCTTCTATATCTGACCTGTCCCGGTTTTTGCTTGGCCTTATAAACGGTAGTCTTTCAAACATATGTGCTCGCCCATACACACACACATGCATACATTTACAAGACTACATTACTTAATATTATACATTAAGTATGGCAGGACCTCCACCCTAAGCCCCCTGCTCTTCTCCTCACCCGGTCTCCCCTCTGCTGGGAGCATACAGCCGAACTCCTCCTGTGCTACCTCACGGAAAATACATTCCTAATTTTTTTAATTCTTCTGACGCCTGTGTAAGGAGAACATGCCTTTCAATTCTCTGTACCATTGCAATTACCTGACCTTTGTACCAAAAACCAGGACATTTATTCAAAATGAAGAAATGTGTCGGACATCGGGACAATCCACCGAATATTGGGACGGTCTGTGTGAAACCGGGACGTCTGGTCACCCTACCTCCTTCAAGTATACTCTGCCGCCACTTAGAATTTTAAAGCCCCACGCCCCCCTGGAGTATGGCCGTATCCCTGTTTCTCCTACAATTCTCTTCCTTGTTCTACTTAATCACTTCCTTGTTCTACCTAAACACTTGCAGCAGCTCTTAGGGTTTAAAATGCAATAAATAGGTGTTATATGTGGTTTGTGGGGATCTGCTTGTAGTACTATGCTGTCCTATTCTATGAGGACATGGTTGCAGAAGCACAAGATGGAGGTACAGACTTCCTCACCCTTGTAGCTCACCCTGGGGTCTATAACTCAGAGGCGATATACATTTATGTCTGGGTTGTGACAGTCCCCAGCACCCAGGCTCTTATGCCAGCAGTGGTACCTGAAAAGACCTGTCCATGCATGTTGTGTGCAGAGCCAGGCCCCATACTTACTGGCAACAGCATGAACTGTTGTTAAGATGTCAAGGGCAGGATGCTCAATCCACATTCCACTAGATGTCTGTTGTTGTCTGCCTCTTCCTTCCCTCAACCAGTATACACAGCCCAGGAAGGTGCCTGTGAACATAATTCTTCATTTTTTTTGTAACATGTGTTTATTCATTTTTGAGGCAAAATCAACATACACATACAATATGCACGTTTCAACTAACAAGAAATATATCATCAGGACACTCGAAAGGCCTCACTATGGGGTGAAGTAAATGCTGCTGCTGGAAAAACAAAATAGCAATAAAGTCAATGCTCAATCCAAAAGGTAGCTCCAGAGTGCCGCTACTAATAAGCGGCTGGAACCTCTCCAGCGCAGCAACTTCCTCAACAATAGCAATTATGGGACCAATGTAATATTCAAGCAATCGAGGGCAAAAAAAAAACCAAATAATAAAAGAGGACCAGCAATAAGAAGGAACATGCACTCAATAAAGAAACCCTCCCTCCCCCCATCCTTAAATCCCCCCCTACAGGCCCTCCCCTCACCCCCTGGCGTGGCACATGGAACAGTTAACACTAACTAGTACAGCATGTGGAACTTGGAGTGTAGCACGGGGACCAGAACCATCTGTAGAAACAAGCGTCCGCCTATTTCCGGGGGGCTCCAAGTACCAGCCGCAGGGCCTCTATCATGTTCCTGCGAGTTCCCAGCGTGCAGACACTAAGTCAAATCCTGCCGACCACTAGCCACAGACTCCGCATCGGAGTCAGTGTCAGACGATCTCAGCAATAATGTCGGTGCCTCCCAAGTCCTTGCAGCGTCCAAAGCTTTATCGTTATTCGCACGAGTGGCCGCCTGCACTCTAACAACCCCCTCACAATCTGCCCATTTAATAAAAGCAGCCTTCCACCTAGTAAAACTAGGGCCCTTCCTAGCTTGAACATAATTCTTCATCCGGTTGACTAGAGAGCTTGAATCTTACGGTTCTACACCTTCTGAGCGGGCATACCATTCACCGGCCTCCTACCAGTGCTTATGATCTAGGATAAGTACCCATCCTCCAGAATCAGTGGTTCAGGCTCATCTCGTCTTGGACAGAAAACTCTGCAGCAGCAGTATTCATGACAAGTGTCCTGTTGTTGTCCTTCTCGCCTCACCAGTGTGTGGCTGAGTCTTTGGTCCCCCAAACAACTGGCTGAAAAATGGGGGTGTAATTTCCTTTTACAGTGTCGTAGCCTGGAGATTGAGAAGAAATGGCATAAACTGCAACCTGCATGGAGCACCGACGCGATAGTAGAGATAGCACAAGACCTCCAGGAAACTCATTCCAGCCAAATAGGACTGGATATTGGACAAAGAAATCATTATCTTCTAGAATATTCTTGAGGGTGTGTCAAGGACACTAGGAGAACTTCACTGTCCGTTCCCGGTGAGGATGCTCGCCCTTGGTACCTGATGGACTGAGAACCCCAGTGTGTGTAGGAGTGTGGTTTAAACTATACTTATACAAAACAAGTGAGAGAGGGAAGGCACAAAAATGGAGGGAATACTCCCAATCCCCTTAAGATACTTTAAACAAACAAAAGGAGTATAACCGGGAGACCGATCAGAGTCTCCAAATGCTGGGAAGAGTGCTATACTTAACCAACCCTAGCAACTCTTTCAAAGCCCCCTTAGCTCTGCGAGATCCCCTCTTAAATAGGGCACATATATTTGCCTTTTCCGACTCCACCAGGAGCCCACTTAGGGTCATCTTTCAGGTAGCCCCTTGCCTGGTCACTATTCAACAGATATAACACCATACCACCCTGCTAGAACGTCCATAGCTCCTTCTCACAGCCAACATCACACACAAAACACACTTATCCTATTCAAAACCATCAACACTTACAAACCAGACTGAGTTATGAATAACATTTCCATTGGTGGTTATCTGCGAACGAACCAGATGGAACACTGCACTGCAACTATAGGATTCTAGAAAATGCACAGAGGTATTGTACACAACCAATTTCAACCTGTTGAAGGTAATAACGGAAAATCTATAAAGAATGGGGGGATATTTGGTAACGGACATTTAGGACACAATATCAGATCAGATCAAGATTGTCATGTTCCCCTTTTCTGGTATGGCTGGCGGGCGAGGTGTTGTGTGCGCGCGCGCGCCAGCTCCCTTTGCTGAAATCAGCCTAAGCAGGTCGGCCGTCTAGTCTTCCTAGACGGGACCTGCCTCGAACCAACAGCTGACCGGCACTTCCGGGGGAGGACCTATATCCGAAGCGAAGCCAGCGTAACCGGCGCTTCGTATTGCCGTACTGAGCTTCACAGGAGCGAATGCCCTAACAGCAACCGGAATTCCTCCAGACCGCGCAAGGGCGCCTACAGAACCTCCGGATACGCGACTCGTGCAAGGGCACGGAGCCGCGCTTATTCCTACTTTCCCGCAGCGCAGGAGCGCTTTCAGAGACACACGCGACTCGTGCAAAGGCACGTAGTCGCCTCTACTTTATTTGTTTCCCTGCAAGCGCAGGAGCGCTTTCCTTGGTTTAACGCGACCCGTGTGTAACACGGAGTCGCGTTTACTTTAGTTTCTCCTCCAAGCGCAGGAGCGCTCTCACAGAACACCCATGACTTGTGCAAGGGCACGAAGTCATACTTTGCTCCACAGTGCCAGAAAGCACAGAAGCACTTTTGTTCTCCTTTTCCCAGCAACACTCCCCTGGATACTCCCACCAGTGCAGAAGCGCTTTTCTGGTTACCTCTGCAACGTGTACTAGCGCACAAAGTCCCACACTATAGTTTGGCAAACAGCGCAGGAGCGCATACTCTTACTTTTTCAACCAGCGCAGGAGCGCATACTCTTTCCTTTCCACAGCAGCCTGTGCAAGGGCAGGAGATTGCCGTTTAGCTACTTACGGATCAGTGGTGTTCGCAACGCTGCTTCTTTGGGGATCCAGAACACTGCTAACTTCTCGCTCTATAAGCGTTACGTCTCAGGTGACTACACTTTTTCATCTATTCTGTGTTGTTTCTCCTTGTTACCCGTGTCTGGTGTGTGTGCTACCCATCTGTTCCATTCCTTAGGCGTTGTCCACCATGAGACCCAAAGAGGATCCGAGGGCAGATCACTCCCAGCATCCTCCTACGCTGCTTACACCCTATTTTGGTTGCCTCCCCCAGTCCCCTCTTCAGCCTAGTTAGTACTCAGCCCTTTCTAGGAGCCGGAGGGAGCCGGAGGGGGTTATCCACGTCGTCCCTGCGGGATTACTCCACAAACAGACTGTAAGTGTTGTGGGGACCTGACAAAGATATCTTTATCCGATTTTCAACAGCAATCATAAAAGTAAAATAAAAAGAATGTGTAACAATAATAAAAACATAATCACGATATTTCTATCAGACAATATTTTTGCTAATAATATTCTGACATAAAACCCACAGAGAAGACAAGGAGAGAAGCAAATGTTTTACAATGAGCAGCTCCTGAATCTGAAACATTCTGACTTCCTCCTGCAATTCAGGAGCTACTTTGCCAGACCATCTCTCTCTTTCCCTCTGCCCAACCATCTCTTAACCCACCCTAGTCTGCCCCAGTTCCCACTTGTTTCTTGTACTTTTCCACAGCCATATACTTTCCCCCTGCCTGATACCTCCTTCCCCATTCGGAAGCCTCGGTGCCATATATCATCCTCTTTGTGACACATCAAACACCATCAAGTGCTGCAAATTCACATCTGTGAGAAGTTGGCCTGGCATATGCTGGTCACTAGTTATAGTGGCCACCTTGCGCCAGTCCAATTCGACTCTTATGATGTTAGGTTTAAAAGACAACCTTTAAAGAAAGCTATCCTAGTGGTAGCTGTGGAGAGCAGCCTTCAGGCTAAGTCTTGAAGGAGTGTTAAGCTTATTGTTTTACCATAATAACCTCTTGAATAACCAAATGAAAGAGTAGCCCACACAGGTATATATATAAAATATATGTATTTATTCTAGACAGAATCCCACAGTCGCTTTATGAGACTAGTGGCAAAGTTACACTTCAAACAAGCATTTATAAACACAATAAATAGCACAGAAATCAATGGGCCCCGGGGGGGACCAAACCATATACTAAAATAGTGGTATAAGAACCACGACAATTCTACAGGCAATGCCTAGGGCATTCAGGATCGCTTGCCCCTTCAGAATCCACCCACAGTTATGAGGAAGGGGACCCACGGGAGACGCGTGCAGTACAAAGAGCTGCTATCGGGATCTCAATGTTAGCCTATGGAGAATGTCGTGGTTTGAAATAAACAGATTAAAAATAATTCTAGCAGTAGTACAAAGTTAAAACTTTGGAGTTAAGCTTTTGAAGAGCCCACCACCTCGAGAGTACCGTAGTACCACTGTTACCTGCCCCAGGAAAGCCGGGTGCATAGGTCGATTCTGGTGTCGGGTCGCGGGCTGATTTTCAATGGGAAAATAGTCAAAAGTTCTGCTAGCCAAAAGCGTCGATGATGCCGTGAAGATCAAAGATGTGAAGATTGTAGAGAAGAACCTGAAAGCAGAGGGGACAGAGTCTGGGTCATGGCAAAGTGACCAGGAGGCTCAAAGCAAAGAGCCCTTCGATGTCGGGTGCTTCAGGTGGAAAGTGGTGTAGCTTGGATCTGCAGCCACGGGCTCCGGGAGGCTTCAAGGAAGGCCAGCTTCAGGAGGGCAACTGTCCCACGTTGGATGAGGGTCGCTGCGGTGTTAGTGTCCAGATTGGATCCACTAAGCCTTGGCAACCGCAACCCACGAAGAATGAACAAATCTGCTACTGTGCAGACCCACGAGGTCTGGGAGAGGTCTCCTTCAAGGAGACTGTAGAGCAGGCCTGGAGCAACCAGGGGAACTCTTGTTTTCAAAGATAGACCTCCGCTAGGGCCCACAAGTTGAGAGACAAGGGACCGCGGGAGGCGGCAATTTGGCGTGCGTAAAAGGGCACCCACGGGCCACCGGAGGGGGCTAGGGCGCTGGTCTTTGACACAATTGCTGTAGAGTGGTTGGCTCAGAAACGGGCCAAAGCACAACTTCCCCATTGGTCAGGGTCGTGTGCTACGTAAGAGGTGGCCGGTGTCTTGGGATATTAGGGATCTCGGCACCCACGCGGTCCTCGGTGCCCAAACTCGTTGAGCACACTTACTGGCCTCTGGGATGCGCTGGAAACCCACCTCAAGGTTTCTGGAAGTCGACGAAGTTCATGAGAGCAGCAAAGTTCCAACCGGGTCACTTGCAGTGTTTCAGGTGCCTGCCAAGCAGGGGGATAACTCCTTTATCCCAAGGGAGATTTCTTCCGTCAGCTGGGCAGCAGCAAGTCGAAGGTCAAGACTGTAAAGTTCAAGATTAATCTGAGGCTCTGGGGACACGTTATTCACCTTTATCCCCAAGATTAGGGGAGTGTCCAGAGTAGTGTCCACCAATGGCTGGTGAGGCGGGAAAGGGTGGCTACACCCTCTCCCCTTTGTGTATTTCCTGCCTGGGCATGGGGCAGGATGCCCCTGAACCGGTTCCAAGCGGTGTATGCAGAATGAGGCTTCTGCAGCTGCCTACGTGCAACTCTGAAAGGACTTTTGGTGCACCCACCCTGTTCCAATCCACATTATCCTGTCTGGGGAGATGCTAGCACCTCCCTGCCACAGGGGGGAGATGCTAGCACCTCCCTGCCACAGGAGCCCTATTGTCCAGCTGGCGAGGCTGGGGTTTTCCCCAGCAACAGCCAGCCAGGGTCGTGTAGGTGGCGGGTAGTAGCCATTTTGTGAAACTTGTGCACTTTTAAATTTGTGTCTAAATTCTGCCGCTTTTCCCATATCGCCCCTCTAGCAGGGGGGAATCGTACCCTCATGCCCATGGCTGGACTGGGGGTATGATTCCTACATGTTTGACACCAAACACGATATGGTTCTGTGTAGCCATTCTCAAGTTATCGCGATATCGCAATAGACTTATAATGCGGTTAAGAGTATATGGCATGGCTACACTACAAACAACCCAGCAATGATTTTACGAGGGTTGCAGAGAGGCCCTACTCATGTAGGGGTCCCCCCTCACACATACCTCAGCACCCTGCCTTGTAGGATTACCAAGGCCTGCTATAGGGGTGACCTATGAGAGTATATGTGTTGTAATGGGGTGGGAAATAGGGTACCTATATCCCTGTAAGGGGTGCTAGCACCACCTTACCCAGACTACAGTAGTGGTCTGGTGGTGTCAGTTTGTATGGCTGTCCCAGGGTGGCACAATAAGTGCTGCAGCCCTGGTAGGCCTACTGGGGGACCCATGCCCTGGGTACCTAGGGTACCATCTACAAGGGACTGGTAGGGCATGCCCAGCATCCAATTAGGTTTGTACCTAGAGTACTTACATCAGTTTTAGGGAGAAAGCAGATAGGCTGGGGTCCTGGATAGCAGGATCCCAGCCAGACTAGTCAAAAACCACTCAAATACCAGGCAAAAAGTTGGGGGCAACCATTAGTCAGATTCCACCTTCCTACAATATCTTTTACCTTAAATATATTTTCCAAAGACCATCTCCAAATCGCTGTCCATCTCCAAATCGTTGACTCTTAGGATCTGATTTAAACTTGGGTGGTAAAGGATTATCTTCTGGTTTCTGAAGGAAGTGCCAAATATGTGTTAAATATATTGGTGGAATTTATTTCCAGAACGCTATCTCAATGGTGCTGCAAATCCCATCAGCGGCTTCTTTTCTATATTTATTACTTCTTCAGAATTAAGTGGATTTCCCATAACCACCAAACTCTCAATCAGATCCTAAGGCCCTGGTTTTCAGTATAGAGATAAATTCCAATCCTTGCACAAACTCCTGCTCATCCACTGATCGGAATTCCAAGTTGTGCCATGATTATCACACCCCAGTGATTTTTCCCTTAAAGATTTCTGTAGGTTAAACCTGGCAAGATTAGCTGGTGAAAATGTCCAGAAGAACATGTAGATTTCAATTTCCTCAATCTTGATTCTACATGTTGTGCATGATTTTACTTTCAAAAACTTTGACCATGAGGTACTTACCACACCCGGTAAATACCTCACCCGTGGGAAACGGTACCTACATAGTTCTCTAAATAGCTTCTCCATTCCAAAATACTCAGAACCTTCATTTTTAGCTTCAGCCAATGGGCTCACAATCATAGAAAACACAGTTACTTAGGGGAATTAAATGCAACTTTTACACACAGTATCATTTACTTTTGCTGTCTGCCAGGGGCAGCTAATTATTCTTGCATGGGAACACATGAAAACACACATACTTCTATGTTCGATCGACCCTCTCTGAAAGCTACGACTTATGCTAAATTTGCTGAAATTTGCTATGAATGAACAAGGACACACAGGACTTTCCCGGCAAATCCAAGACACCAGGGCAGCCTAACTCAAGTGCTATGATGGGCAGAATAGCCCGTCCATTTTAATTGTGCAAATTATTTACTTATCGGGGCAGCTATGGCACTGCATACGACAGACAGCCGCCAAGAAGAAGAGCTGCGGCTAGAAGGAACGTCCCTTTCCGAATACAAGCTGGTATCACCCTCAGCATGGAGTTTTGTTAGTTCACAGTTTCAGGTGCCTTCTTTATTTTTAAGTCACGCCTAAGGCAGCACAAGTTCGGTTCCTTGAGAGACCTCTTGTTTCTTTACAGGTGGGCTTAGAGGCGGTCATTGCTTACCATTAGTTGCGTTCATTGTCACTCTTCATTTGCTTGCTTCTTATTAGTCAGCTTCCGTAGGCTTCCTTCCTCTTTGTATGCTTGTCCCTCTTCTGGAGCATAGACACATTACTTGTGTCCCTCCACTGCTAATTTTTTCATGAGATACTTTTTTCTTTTTGTTTAAGCACTCTATACGAGTGTGTGTTTTCCAGCTGCCTCCCTCATATACTTCTCCCAAGTGCTGTGTTTGTGTTTGCCCCTGCCCCTCACACCCACTCTCCAGTGTCTGTGTGTGGTGCCCCCATACCTCCCACCCACCCACTTTCCAATGTCCATGTAATCGCCCCAGTTTGTCCCGCCAACCGTCTGCTTGCCACCCACCCGCCAAGTCTTCTTTTGCCTGCCCCCCACACATGCCATTGTCCTTGTGCTCCCCATCCCCTTGCACCTGTCCTTCCCTCCCCCCCATCTCCGTGTTGCCTTGGGGGAGCACACAGCTAAAAAAACAAAGGGCTATGATACAGCTTGCACTGGCGCGCCATAGCACCTTATTTTATTACTTTTAGCCATGCTGTACACATGGCTACAAACATTGACAAAGCCAATAGCTCTAGTAAGAGAGACCTAGTGGTTTCGTCAATGCTTGGTATTTCTGGCTTGCCAGCCTTGTGTAGTAACCCCCACCTCCTCCTTTGGAGTAGAACTGATAGAGCAGCTGTCTGAAAGACATATTGTTACTAATACTTTAAAATACATATAGAGTGGGCTTTGGCTCCCCCTAGAGTTTTATTACTCTCTCACCTCATCCTGCTGAATATTTGGTGCATCATTCTGCTTTCCAGGCAGACAGCGGATGATGCAGCAATGAGGTGCTTCCTGTGCAATGCACAGGGGACTATTTTACATTTGAAAAGTACATTTAATCATCACTCTATTTATTTATGTATTTATTTAACACGTGTAAAGGTGGATCCACAGAAACACTACTCTACATATATGTCTGTCATAAAGATATTCAATAGTTATATATAAATATATTTCAGAATAAAATTTCAACATGCAGAGTTTCAACACACAATCACATATCTATTCATAAAATCAGCATGGAAGGCACATTCACATTTATCTTAAATATAGGGTTATTCATCCTATAAGACTTCAATTAAACCATATGATAATCCACATTATCTGCCCGCCCGTCCCTAAGCAGGCAGTAAAAAATCTGGGAGTATGGGTCGACTCTGCCCTTACCTTTCAGGCCCAAACCAAAGCAGTAGCCGGGGCCTGTTTTGGACTTTTACAGGGGATCAAGCATTTGTTAGGTTTTTTCGACCCTACCATCCGTCAGGTCATCGTCCAGGCCACTATTCTATCAAGGCTGGACTATGCTATCTCACCCTACCTGGGGACGAATAAAGCTGAGATTCTCTGCTTACAAAGGGCGCAAAATGCTGCTGCCCGTACACTACTCAGTTTGCCGAGAACATGTCCTACAACCAACGCCATCCGCAGACTGCATTGTCTGCCAGTGGCAAAACGTATTGAGTTTAAAACTCTCTGTATCACCCACAGAATTCTGAACCTTCAAGCCCCGGATATCTTGGCGATCTTCTCTCACCCTACATACCCACCCACCACTTACGCTCAACGGGCCAACACCTGGCCGTTGTCCCCGTGTGAGAAAAACCCGAGCAGGAGGACGCTCCTTTCGCGTCCTAGCTGCAAAGCTCTGGAGCTCCCTCCCTGGGAGCATCAGGAGCATTAATAACCATGCTCAATTCCGTAAAGCCACCAAAACACATCTTTTCCCTGCTTGATGGGTCTCCGGTGCCTGTTCCATGGTGTTTATAACAGTTTGGAGTTCCAGCTCCGGGACGCCCCTTTACTGGGGCAGCTGTGCGCTTTATAAATCAGCTAACATAACATTAGCTCCCAAATACATTGTAAATCTACGAAAAACCTACATAAATCTCAATGTATCAGTATTATCGATCATATCAGTACACCTCAAAAGGATAGCGTTAAAAAATGTAATTCTACGTTAAAATATACAATACATCCCATTTTCAAAATATCATAATAATGGATAGTAACCCTATTTATTACATCAAAACTACATGCGATTACGCAGACAGAATTATGCGAGGAGCGTAACCCAAAATTTTGCACTACTTTCTTAGTGCAAAATGACCCTCTCATCCAAAACATACATTTTGTGGTTAGAAAATAGAGCTAAATGCAACAGAACATGAACAGCAGCAGTAAACAGCCACTCGTGCTCAATACGTTTGTTGACCTCTTGCTCCTGTGGTAGAAGTTTCATGTCAAATGACTCCTAATCATGCGAACAGGCGTAATCGTATGATTTTCAGTAATTTTGCTTCAAAAGAGTAACACAAAATTACTGAAATTAATCCAATTACTCCAGTGAAATTAAAATTTCGCCCAGGCTTAGTCAGATGATGTATTGGATTTTGTGTAGGAGACTTAAAGCACAATTTAGCAGAATAACTTACAGTACAATAGCATGATAAATCAGACAGTACAGATCGGTTTACAGCATGTACCAATACTAAATGGACAGGACTAAGTTAATAGGGTCACATCATTGTGGGTGAGTCTTGGGGAAAAGAAGTATGCAACAAGATTCACAAGCTCCTGGTCTATGATTTGCCTTGTTTATACCATGCCCTACCTTTTTAACGGATCCAAACACTGCTGATATAGGTGTGATAGTCTTGATTTCTTAAATACAAAATTACGTCAATTTAGTATTCCTCCAATCTAAGGGAAGTTAATGGAAAACTCTCCCATTTTTTTTTTAAAATCTCATTTTATCTGTTCACAGATGTTGGCATGCACACCACCACATAGCTGTCAAATTGTTGACGCTAAAGTGAGGGTGAAGTCACCGCATAAAAAGGTCATCACATTTAGGTGAATGGAAAATGAACTCTTTTTTTGGACAAAGATAAAGGTTAGAAAAGAGGCTGATCCCATTGAAGACTACTGAGGATTTTTGTTTTTTAGGAGTGTGAATATAAGTGAAAAAAATAAGGGATAATTGGTTTCCATGACAGCATTACACCTCGAATAGGAGGGGGGTGGGGGCACACTGCCTCACACTCCAGCACTCAGTTTGGCCCGATGCATCATAATAAATGCAGTGCATGATAACACGTTCGTCGGTGTCAGGCTTTAGTTCACCCTTTTTGGTGCAGCCAGTGCTGTGTATCTCTAGACACCTCTATCAATCTTCATACTTGTCATTCTGTTGGATAATGAATGAGGGTGAGATTAGATGTTTAAGAGGACGAACCCATTAAAGTAAATGGAGAAAAAACATTTGGGAGAATGTTCCATGCGTGCAAACGTGGTGACGTTATGGAAGTCTACAGAGTTTTTTTTGCTATTTAGGGGGTGAATATCATTAAAAAGAGGACATGCGCCAAATGAGGGTAAGTTGACAGGTATGTATCTTCTCCCATTCAACGCTAGTTCTACATGAGAGTTGGGCACAACTAGGCCTGGGCGAAATTTTTTATGTGAGAGTCTTGAAATTACACCATTACACGTCATCGCATAATTATGGTGTGTTCATGGCAAAATTATAGCCAGCGAACAAAGCAAATGACTGTAACTCGAGTGGCTGTTATAAGCAGTGCTTGTGGCGCTATTTTATTTAGAGCAAAATGTGCCCTCACTTCCAAAGCATAGCACTAAATGCCACATTTGCATTTTATGTAATTACATGTAATTTTGCCAAATATTCTGCAAATTTCACGTAATTACATTAAAGTAAATTACGCTAATTTAGCACATCCTTAGTCACAGCACTTGTTGGCAAGCCCCATCACTAGACAACAACGCAGATGTGGTTTGCCGACGTAGGTACGATACAGAACGCCTCCAACGTGGCCTCAGGAACTGCACACAAGTCATATACTGCCTCCGGATGCTGCTTCCAGCATTGGACAGTAGGACTCAATTACAAGGCCATTGTCTTGCTTGTGCGTCACTTATTTGACGCACTGGCGGAGCAGTGTGCCTGCCCATGTTTACAAGGTCACGTAAAGTCACCCTGCATGACTTTTTATGGCCTTGTAAATATGGGCCCCTTTCAAGCATTACTTTGCGTGAAAGGGGCGCCTCATGGGTGTTCCCACGCAACATCCATGGAACCTGACACTTCCAGATTTACAAAGTTTTGTAAAGCTGGGAATGCGTCAGAATCCTACACCTCCCCAAGGAAAGCGTGGGAGCGGTAAAAAGAGGAGAAATACTTGTATTCCCCTTGTTTTTTTCTCTTTCTATGCGTGCTGCATGCATAGAAAGGGAAAAATGCCAACAATTATTGTTTTTGTGCAGGAAGGTGTCCCTTCCTGCACAAAAACAATCATCCCCGCAACGCAGGTACCCTTGCAACATGGCGCAAGGGTGCCTGTGCAGGTGCATGGAAGCCAATTGTGCACCAGCGCAGCGGAAAGCAACAGATGTGTCATATTGTTAATACGACGCATCCCTATGCTTTTAAAATGGCGCACCTCAGCGCTGGAAAATGGCTTACGGCACCGCACTGTGTCATTATTTTGTATATCAGGCCCTAAATGCCTGGTTAGGCTTTCAGACTTGCACAACACTTCATCCATAGCCTGTGGCGCAAAATGATGCCCCCCCCTGCAAAATGTAAGAGGGGCATCTGAGTCTCCCATATCTCATGTCCATTCATTGAGTTTTGCCTTAATGCCCCCCCCCCCCGCCCCCTTAAGGGCCGAGGGCGCAGCAGGGGCGGCAGTTGCTTGTCTCACACGAGCTTTAACAGTACAAAGGCAGGTGAAAAACACGGGTATGTCAGCGATCGGTCGGTGATGCCAAACGGGAAATAAAAACTATAAAAAACAAGAAGAGCGGTGGCAGGGCAATCCATCAGGGTGCAGGCACAATATGTACCCCCTCCCCTTCAAGTAAACACGATCGTCTTATCTATATCGCAGCATCCAAGGCTGAGCTCCTTCCCAGGGGAGCTGCAGCTGCTCGCAGGTATGATTTGCGACCTGTTCCCTGTAAAGAATAAAGGCCTGAGCAGAAGGGTTGGGTGGAAACCCCGTCTTCGTGATAAGAGCTGCTTTTCTCATGCTGTGAAATAGATCACCCCCGCAGGCCTGCCTGGCACTTCACGGCCTTGTCCTCAAGTAGTCCTTGGTCTGTCCATCGAAGGACAGCTCCAAAAACAATATATCAAGAGCCCCAGGGCGAAAAAGGAGGGTCTGTACTCTTATCCCGAGCCGCCACCTCCCAGAGATTTACAGGGGCTCCCGTGTTTGAGAATCACGTGTGATTTCCTGTCAAGGGAATGGTTCTCAAAGGCCCATTGGGCTGGTGAGTAGCATGTCTTGTCTCCAGACAAAGGCACCGAAGTGCTGAAAGATCTCCTTGCTGTTGCACCCGTCTGTGACAGAGAGAGATGCTTTGCTTTCGACTGTTCTAACTGCCTCTGCACTCGGATATTCCCCGACTAGTCTGTGCAGTGTAAACCACTGCTGTGAATGCGTTCAGTGAGGGTTAGCCATGAGAAGCAGCCGATACCCCTGGGCTGCTATTTGCTACTCCTAACAGTGCCCTTGCTACCCACGATCTCAGGCGCCCTGAGACGAGTGGGAGGAATATAAAGTAAGCAGGCCTTGTTGGTCTCACCAACAGGCAGTTTTTAGCTGTGTAAAGTCGATGATCCATTGTGCACAATACCAATAATTAGGGTGTTTGTTTATGTCAGTACGCTGTTTAGCGTTGTTTGGGTTCTTAGGTCAAAGCCTACCAGAAAGCACAACTAACTAGTTGCTAAAAGACTTCTTGGCGACATGATGAAAGCTGACCACAGAATGCATACCGTCCAGTGCATACAATTACTTTTGTGTTCTGTCACATTTGTGTGCTTTTTTTTGCTGGCTTCATTTGTCTTAGCATATGTTTGTCCCTCCCGTGGAGTATATCCTGTTTACTGTATTCTTACACGAGTGCTTGCTTTTTGTAAACAGGCCTTTAAAGTTCTTTTCCGATCAGATTTGCTGTGCATTCAAGGACAAATGTCAGGCTGTGTATTCCGAGGGAGCTTGGTGTTTACTTTTCTTTCTCTGACTTCAAAGTATTTATCTGCCAATCTGGGGGTGTGACAAGACAGGCTTTTTTTCTAGCAAACAACATAATGTAAGTGTTTGTAAATGAACAGTGTCAATATTTCTGAATATATCAGATTTGGGATAGCACAAAAGAAGCCCATTGTTTTTATATTTCTCAAGTGTGGTGGAAACAAATACTTTAATGCATTCAAAACAAATCAATACACTAGATGATGTCATTTGCACACATTATCAATACAGCCTGTAGATCAAATCACACATTGTGCACTGCATAATGTTATCAGTAAATCAGAATGCCTGTACAAATGTAATGCTCATTTCAATTAAAAATGTGTTGTCTATAATGGCAGTACACTACAACACCATACATTCTCCACTCTACGACACTCCACGATGCTCTATGCCACTCTAGTCCATTCTACTCTACGACACACTACTCTACTCCACTTCATAACACTCCACTCTGACACTTCACTCCACTGTACGCCACATCACTCCACTCTACAATACTTTACGCCCTTCCACTCCCCTCTATGACACTCTACTCAACACCACCCTACTATACAACCCTATACTCCACTCTATGCCATTGCATGCCACTTAACTCCAGGCCACTCTGCCTCACTTTACGTCTCTCCACTCTGTGACACTACTTCACTCTATGGCACTCCATGCCACTCTACGTAACTTTACTCCACTTTGGCCACTATACAACACTTTACTCCGGTCTACACCCCTCCACTTTGACCCTCTGCTCTACAACACTCCAGGTCTCTCCACTCTACAACAGTCCACTCTGACGTGCCATTCTACGCCACCTCACTCTCCTCTACGCCACTAACGTTTAGCCATGCTGAATTGCCGCAACACTGCTGAACAACATAGACAAAACTATTGGCGAAGCCAATAACTCTTGTATAGGTGAGACCTATTGGCTTTGCCAATGCTTGTTTTGTCAATCTCATGTGCCTACTTCTTTTTGATGCCTTTTCTTCTTTTTGTTGCGTTTGCCCCTCATCAGAGCACAGCTCTTTGCCATCTTTCTGATTGGATGACTTGTTCCCTTCCACATCCCCATATCAGTGAACTGATTTTTTTTTCAGCACTCCATGGGGGTGCATGTGTTTTCTTCCCCAAGTACTGCTCCAGTCCCTACTTATCCCACATGGGTTTTTGTGTGTTTTTTTTTATTAACTCCAACTCTTCCAACCAACTTCTCTGCTGCATCCGCCACCTGCTTCACTGTTGCTCTCCAGCCCCACCCATGATCTTCTATTATTTAAAAAATCTTTTTTCGTGTTGGACAGCCTGGCAACTGCAAATTGCTGCCGCGCCACTTATTTCTAACTAACACATTTTCATAGCCTTTTTATATTTTTCAATTTACTGTTCCAAAATGGGCATCTCCCATCTTGGAACAGTACATAAAAATAATGCCCCCAGCCCCCACAGCTTCATAACACATACATGCATGGTGAAGCAAGTCTTTGTATACGTCATCACGCAAACATGTCAGTGTGTGGTGATGCACGCCTGTGTATATCTCAACACACTGGTTTTTTTTTGCCAGTGCTGTTCAACATAAGGAATAACCATTTTTTGCCAGTGCTGAACTGCTTTGGAAAGACAATTAACTAGAACTCAATCTCGATTTCCCTCCTCGACTAAACTTGTAACCACCATTTTTGTGGTTGAATGTTATTTCTGATTTTTAGTCTCTGAAGACTTGGGCACTGCTGTTCAGTGCATGGTCTCTGACCCTAAAAACATTTTGAATTTGGTTTTACTCCCAATTGGCATATTTAATTTGCATATTAATCCCTATTTTATGGTGTACAAGTGCAGCCAGGGCTTGTAAGTTCACAATTTCACTAGTGGGCTGCAGGACCTATTGTGCTTTTCCACTACTGTGACAGTGTAAACATGGCTTCAGGCCTAACATTGTAGACTGGGGCATTTTAAAAACTACAATTCAATGTGTCAAAATAGGCCCTTTTGACAGGTCAAAACCTTCCTTTTATATATTAAGTCACCCCTCCACACGTCTTATAGCATATGAGGTAGGATGCATGGTATTTAGACGTAGGACAGGTAGAAAGTTAATATTAAACCTGCCCATACAGTGACCAGCACATAAAAGCTATTTTCACTGTAGCAAGGCTGACTGTTCCATAGAGAAACACTGAGATGCACTATTAAATGTAATAATGCTATCTTCAGCTAGGAATCACCTAGACATTTAATTCTTGGACTTTTAAAATATTTATTAAATGTCCAATTCACTGGTGAAGTCAGACTTTTAGTAACTCTTAAGGAAAGGGTACTTTTAGGAAGTTACCTTTTACCTGTCTAGAGCCTCTGAAGGCTTATTCGCATTAGCCTCCAGCTGGAGCCCTCCGAGCCCCCAGTTAAGCAGGCTCCAATCCCAGTGGAGAGGGAGCTGTCTCCAGAACTGTTTGAAATGACCACAGAGGAGGGGTTGCTCATTTCCCTGTCCACACCTCTGGGTTGGGCACACGGCCTCCGCAAAAGGGGAGAAGGGTTTCATCACACTGGATTTAGGCACTGAAGGACCGTTTGCAATAGGGAAAACAGAAACTACTGCAAACCTGAGATGGGGTACCCCGAGGAACTTTTACCCTATTGGGACGGACCAAGAGTCACCTCCACCCATAAGCTAGTGACAATCATAAATGTGGTATCCCCGGGCACCTTTCTCACAACTCCCTCGACCTGTAAAAGAACAGAAGAAGGACTACACCTGCTGTTTGAGACCTGTGAGGAGACCAGAAGGGTAGGTCCTGCTCCCACTTTTACCCAGGACAAAGACATGGACTTCAAGGGTCAGTTGGCCAACGAGACCATATCCCTGGGAGCAAATTTTGAAATTACCCACTCTGAGCTTTTCCTGCCTTAAACAAATGCCTCACAGGCTCCTCGTTCAACGCCTATCTGACATTGTGGAGCCCATCTTGGATCTAGCCTGCTGCCTCGTCCTGCTGAAAGATTTTGTATTCCAGAAAAAAGACTAAGCCTCAAGGGAACTCCTCTGATTGGGTCAAACCTGACTGGTGTATTCGACCTATTCTTCATTGAGGTTGGCCTCAAATCACACTTAGGGTGCAGTCTTCTACGACCAGTTGATCCACCTTGGTGCTTAAGGCTTTATGGCGCAAGTTTTATTTAAAACTTTAAAAATTCATCTTTCTGGTTCTCCATATTGGATCTTTATCATTTGTGGATTTTTTATTGTGTTGCGTTTCAAATGTTTAACTCCTTTGGTACTTCCAAATTCTTTACCCATTTTCTTAAGTTAAGCAGTCTGCTCTGTGCCATAGCTACCAGGGGTTGAGCTCAGGTTTAAATTACTCAAACCTTTACTGGCCGCAACAAGACAGCGACATTGTTACTTGTGGTGGCCTTCCATCCACACCCAACTAATAATCCACTTCCTCACAGTAGTTTATTAATTTACACACATACATGCTCCCTGGTGAATTCTCAACATAGTTTTCTTTGAAACTCTACTCAACACTTGGTAGCTGTGGCATAGATAACAGAATTCCCAGAAATATGATTGAAGCATGACCAACAATGTTAAAGTCAAGAAAACAAAACACACAAGATGATGGACGGAATGTTGCACATTGGCAAAACATTCACCCCCAGTCACAGATCTGGGTTTAATCCATCGTTATTTTGCTCAGCACGCCACCCCAGTTCAGACATGGCCATATGCAAGTCAAGAAAACAACATAATATTCTCAAAGCAATTTAAGAAAATAGTACATTTAATAAGCAGAAAGGTACCAAAACGATCAAATTAAAAAAAAGTTTTAAGTCAAAAAGCACCTAGAAAAAGTAAAGTGCCAATTTCTGTGTTCAGATCATGTCACACAAGTGAAGGTTTTTACCATGGGACTTAGTCCAATTTTTGCAGCTTAAGTCTTCCGGCAGGGTAAGTTCTACATCGTATGATATCGAGGTTCCCTCAAAGTCAGATACCTCATCATCAAACTCTCACTGAATCTGCTGGTTTTTCCACCAAACGCTGAGAAGGACAAAGCCGGACTTCGTAGCTGCAAATGCCTCTACACCACTGAAATAGATCTGCCCCCTTTTTTCAGTACAAGGTTTTACCTTAACCTTTTACTCTTTGGTTCTCAAAATGCACCAGTGGGGCAAGACTTGAAGTTGTAACCAGAAAGGACTCCAGAAGGCCGGATACCTTTAATGCAAGGTCCTGCTGAACCAGTTATCAACATGGCAAAAAGCCAAAAGTGTGACAGTGGTGGTTTTCTGGCGTAGCAAGGGTATAGCCTCCTTAGGGTAGCCTCAGGACCTTGTCATAGTCCAGTTGTAGGTATACAACCAGTCTTCACCTTGGAGGTACAATAGCATAAATGTTGATCCTGGAACTATTGGTTGTCACAGTAATGAAGCACGTAATGTGTATTCTTGGGTGCTGGTTAAGTAGTAGTCCTGCAGTGGTTTTCAGAATCCTTTGAAATTTGTAGATTAAGAAACAGGGGGAACCAAGGTGGAGACTATTAGAATCATCAAGCTTGTGAGGGGGAGATTTGCTTGTAATTTCTATTGGTACCTTTGTTAAAGTGAGTTGGGTCTTACACCTCAATCAAAAGTGCCATGTTAAATTGTAATGAAGGCTCTCTGTTTTCCGTTTTTATGGATCTTTACAGATAAATACAGACAGAAAACAATTTGTTTTCTGTCTGCAATTATTTTTAAAACTGGATAAATACAGAAAATTGTGCTGCTTTTAAGTGACTGTCTTTCCTACAGATAAAATGCCCAAAAATAAATATGGAAAAATACAGACGGAAATGTAAAAAAAAAAACAATACCATAAAACCGGGAGCCCTAATTGTAATGCCTCTACAAACCACAGTTTGCATGCATGAGAAAAATAAACCTTTGCCAATAGAATCCAAAAGTTGATTTCTTTCCGAAAAATGTTGACATGTTAAATCTGCCAAAATTTACTGGGTGAAGAAAAATGCCCAGCAAATACATTGACCTGCAGATTTTGGTGCAGAAAGTACCCAAAACCATCCTATTCCCCCCCAGTTAAATGGGAAAGGTCAAAATTGGTGATTTTGATTGCATCTGATAAATAACTATCCCTTTATTTAGCAAGGAATGATAAATATGGTACAAATATCGAGCCACTTGTAATTGAGCTCTTACTGTTTTCATAGTATACAAGGTGCTTTTAGTGACTTTGATATATGTAATTGAGGATAGTTTTGAATCTATATTCACACCATGATTCCTTACTTCCGTTGACTTTTCTGAGATTGCCTAAAGTTCTCAAGGCCAGACAGTTGTGGTTTAGTGGTTGTGCTATTTTCCACAGGTCATAATCCCCGTTTTTATAGTGTTGGGCTTGAGGTGGTTAGACCTCACAAACATTCATTTATTTCATGGAGATGATTGACAACACTCAATATGTTTAGGTTTTTGGGGTTGTCCAGTTTAAGTATGGTTTGCATGTCACCAGTGGAAGTATCCAAGCAGTTTCGGAACGGGGGTCAAACAGTTTTAAAAAATTGATACTTGTGGGGCACCACATAGGTGAATGGTAGTGTATTCACAAGACTGCCTGGCTTATTTTAAGGTATGAAGAGACCCATATTAGTGAATTTCTATGCATGTGGATTTATCAAGTTTAAGGCATAATGGCAATGGAGCCTATAGACCCAGAAGGAGCAGTGCTGTCAACCACCATTATCATAGTAAGTTTTGTGCTGTGTGCTTATAAAAGTAGAATCCAGATTGTTGATCTGACAGGAAATTGTATTCCTCAACAAAGATAGAAAGTTGGGCAAAGACAGCTCACCAATAAACGAGCCTTTGGCTACTAGTCCTTAGTTTGATGATTCTATGGGTCAAGGTTCTTTTCTGTGGTGTGGTCTAATATAGCAGGTCTTTGGCTTGGATCAGAATTATGCTTGTTCTAGGGATTTGTCCAAGACGCTCCTGGTTATTGATCCAGGAATAGTATTTGGGAAATTACTTCTAAAGATGTTTGCAGGTGTCGTTGGGGATTCAGTACGGTTGCTTGCCTTGATTACATTGCTAAATTCCTTGTTAGCAAGTATCTTGCAGGAGGTTTGTAATCGTTTACATTTTCATTTAGAAGGATACTGTCTTTTGTATGTGATGAGTTTGAAGGTCAGTCCCCTTACTTTTCTATTATTGAAATACATTCTTTGGAGCTAGAGTCGCAGAATACTTTATCTTGTGGTGTCTGAGGTGAAACACTGAACTGAGGAATTCTTCCAGAATCTTGTGTAGTTCCTGATGGAAAGTCACCATTCATTACCCTTTCAGAGTAGTTAACTCTTAACAAGTCTGGTTGCTGATCTGTATGCTCTGTTATGGCAATGTAGAAGGATTTTATCATTCTCACCATGTGACTTTCTGCATTTGCACTGTATTGTAGGGTTCAGTCTTCAGCTTTTTATTTTATCATTTGTACATGTACATATGGCCCTTTCCTTGTGTTTAAACGTGGTGGTTGTTTTGAGTGGTATCTGAAAGCCCAGGCCATCAATAGCCAGTTGTTGAAGGCTGACATTCCTAGTGGCTGTGTGTTAGCTGGGTTCTCTGTAAAATGAGTATCTGGCATTAGAACATACATGTTTTTCCGTTGGCTATATCTATTGATGATATAGTCACACTGTGATAGAATCCTTAACTTTCTTCTGGTGAGCGACATTGTCACCTTGTTTTGATAGGACCTGGGAGTCATAAAATGGAACTCTTGTATTTTAGTTCCAGTTGTTTGTTTTGTTAGATGTGAATATCCTACCATAGAAAGAGTTGTCTTGTTTTCCATTGTCGTCTTAGTTGGTTGGAGAATCAGTATTTTTCCCTGCTGTGATGAGGAGCCTCCAAGGTCTTGCATAAGAAGGTAATCCTTTTTCTATCTTGTGTGCTTTTCTAACTGTAAAATTACAGGCCTTTCCTGATGTGGTGGAAGCATGCGGACAGGTTATATAGATGTAGTGCTCCTTCTTGTTGTATTTCTCCTTATCGTTCACTTGAGATCCCCTTAAGGACCGTCTGAGTGATGGTTCTGCCAATCGAGACCGGATCTATGAGGCTACGTTAATCAATTGGCTTTTTTTTAGAACTGAATGTGGAAGTGGCTTGTGGTTGGTATATGGAGGTAATAATCCCAACCTGGGTGTGTTTAAGGATACCATGTTAGAAGAAATGACTAACCCAGCTTGACTGAGTTTGGGAGTGGGGTTGCTACTTGGAGCAATTAGTTCCAACCCTTTGGAATGTGTTTGTTGGCCTTACCCAAGAGCAACTATCTCAATCCTTTACAGATTGGGGCTGTGACCAAAAGCAAATGTCACAACTCTGATGAATTATTAGTTATTAGAAGACCTATGCTCAGGAGTGACTCTCTCCACTCATCAGGTTCTATATGAGAGCTGTGCCCAGAAGAGGCTATCTCAACCCTTTGTGATTGGCATGAGAACTGCTCTCAGGAGCTACTATCCCAACCACTTGGAGTTTGTATGACGGCTGTTTCTAAAAGTGACTATCCCAACCCTTCAATATGAAAGAAATGTTCCCAGGAGTGACTTTCTCAACCCTTCAGGGTTTGTATAAGGGCTGTTCTCATAAAGGACTATTCCAAACCGTCAGGGTTTTTATGAGGCCTGTAACCAAGAGTAGCCCTTCGGATTGTTTGATAGCTATATCTAGGAGTCATTGGCCTAATCCTACGTTGATGTTTGTGAGTAGAAGCAAGAAGAGAATACACAGATTTTGTACTGCCAGTGTTTTCCTGTACTTTTTCCACAGGGCAGTTTGACGCTGCATAGCTTTGTCTAAAGAATTGGGTCATAGATGGAGAAATATGCCATATATAGAGAATTCCAGAGTGAAGCAATATACCACTTACTAATATAGATAGCACATCGCTAAAGCAAACCCTAACCCGGTAAATTCTTGCCTCGGATTAGTTCTTTCAAGGCACAACTAATGCTGGGATTATTTAACTATGTACAGCAGTGTCATCCGCCCAAACTCAACGATCATGATACTGGATTTGAGTGAACCCTAGTGAAAGAAGGATCCTTAAAATTCTGGTTTCATGGACAAAAAGTTTTTTTCATCTTAGAAATGAAGAGAGCAGTTAGAAAGACAGAAGATCCCACCCTGGCACCTTGATTGTAGGCACATCCCAATACTTAAATGTAGGATTACACATGCTTTGAAAGCCTGCTAGATTAACAAGACTGAACGAAACCATTTTGATCGCAGTGTAGGCATTGTTCACAATCTGTCTGCTTTCCTACCATTGTTGGAAATAATGATAATTCGTTTTAATACATCAGGTGTATTAAAAATCTCACAGGCTGCGTTTACTCTACATGTTTGAGGGGTTTTTCTAAGAGGAATCCCCCTGCAATCAAGTGAACATCTCTCAGCCCAAACACAATTTCTTGGACCTTTTATTTACATTTTAGAGCTGCTGAAGAGGAGTAACTGAGAATCTAATCTTTAAAGTTGTTTGCACCAAAACCCATTCAGTTATCACAGCGCAAGCATTAAGAGTTTGTTTCAGATTCAAGAAAAAGAGCCTGCGGATATTGAAACTCAACTGGTTTTAATTTCCTGATGCGGGGGATAATTTGTCATCATTCTTCAAATTAGAATAAAAACACAACATCTCATACATAGCCATAGAGAAAAGAAATCCGAACTAAAGAAAACTTGTGAGGGCAGTTCATTACCCCTCTGTTTCAAGAGACACACAATACAGTTGAGAGCAATCGATTTTGGCAGGAAATGTCAGTGTTGAAATGGGATCTGGATTACACATGCCTGTCTGCTGACTAACAGGACAAAATGCAGGCTTTTCTGATGGTCAAAAATTGTTCCACCCTCCGATACAACTGATATTACTTTCAATTTCCTCTTGCCTTCTCATCATACCCATAATGGTCTGCTCTAGCTCGTTCTAAACAGGGCGCACACCCTTTGGTCACAGGATAAAGATCAAGGCAGCACATTATAATGTGCCAGTGGGTTAGTGGTTAATCTGGTGCAGGCACATGCCTTCTATTGGAAAAGTTTAATTGTGAGGCATAATGGACGCTTTTTACCACATATTTGAACTCTTCCAGTTCTCTCCTCCCATCCATAGTTAATGTAAACATCTTCAGGACTAGGGTCTCAAAAGTATCTCAAATACTGCGAGGACAGTAGTAGCTACAACTGCAGCGATGGCTCATTTATGATCTCAGACCATGTCCTCAAGCCAAGCTTCTTCTCCACTAGTTTATATGAGGGGGCGTGTACTACTGCTCCAGGGTCCGTGAAGGCAGACCGCAGGAAAACAACAGAGTTTCCGACAATATTCAGTCCATGTTGTTGACAGAACTGGGTGGCCTGCAGCTGACTTTCAAAGCCCAGCAATTGGGCTAGGCGGTTCAATGGATAACGGCAATTCTTGCTGCTGAAGCCATGGCTGAAGATGAGCAAGGCATGGTGCTGGCATGGCGCCACATGGCGGTGGATGGAGCAGGACTGGAGAGGAGACAGCTGGCTCAAGAGACGGAAGAAGCGGACAAAGTTGCCCTCTAAGTAGGCTCGGTTAACGGCCATCGCCATGCGCACCTCTGGTGTTTTTCGTATGTGGGTGGGAAGCAGGAAGGCCTGGCACAATGCCTCTAGCGATCCTGTGAAGAAATGAGAAAGGGGTTAAACAAGTAATGCCCAGCCACACAAAAGAAACAATCAACAATCTATCTGTTGCAAGGAGGACAATAGCTACTATTCACAAGGGAACCTGACATGGTTTACATTTGAAAGATGTTCTAATGCAAAGCTTCTGCACACAATATACATGCGTCCTGTATCATCAGAGCCTGAAGCAATTTTTCAAACTCGAAAACTGTTTAAAGCGCCTCTTGGATTACCCTTGTCATCAAGATGAGTGTAATGTTTCATCCAACTCCCCCCTTACTAAACATTATCTTTATATAGGTCTCCTATGCTGCACTTAAGGCAATGGGCAATATAGGAGAGCGCAACCTGGAAGGTATACCATGACAAGGGTAGCAGTGGAAAGAAATACCCTCACACTGTCCAATAAAAAAGGTCACTGTAATATTGATCCACATTTTCATTTTAACTGGTGCTACAAGCCTACACCCCTGCTATCACAAAGTGTACCCGAATTGATTACTAAAAGTAATCCCAGACAAATTAAACCCAAATTGTCCAGAGCACACAACCATATTAAAGTCTTATACATATAATTTAGAAAAGTAGGAGGTTTTAATACTAGATTTTTAAAAATCACATTACCACAACAAACTAATGTCTCTATATTCAGTGTACATAGAATAAACCCAAATACAAATTACATTAACCGTCCCAATAAGCTCAGACAGTAATGTTCTACACAGAGAACACAATGCAACAAAAATAGCATGCCTTAAAGTATTCTAATAATACTTGGCTATATCTACTACGCTCACTGTGATCAGCAAACATTACCAATCTCTACATATTACACACAAGCAGGGTATTATTGGAATGCTTTAAGGCAAGCTATTGTTGTTGCCTTGTGTTCTCTGTATACTGTCAGTCATAATAACTTTATTCAGATTCACAAGGTATCCATAGGAGCACAGTTCATACAATAAAAACATAAAATGCATAGTAAAATAAATCACATAAAAGACAGATAAAATCCAATCCAAATCAAAGCAGCATTTGAGAATACAGTACATTCTGATCAGTGCTGCAAACGTAATCAGTAAACATGGAGCTGCGAGCCCAGACAGCCATTTTCAGAAGAGCCCTAACATAAAAACTGATCTAATAATCAGGGAGTTGTATCATGAAGTCCCTAATGTTACGTCTTTTAATACGCTGGAGTAAAGAATGCTCCTTGGACCTAATATAAAAGTTACAAAAATGTATAAAATGCTGCATGGACTGTCCTGAGTACCCATCGCAAGGGCAGGGGCTTGAATTTAGATTTTTGGAAGCCCAATGGGAAGCCCAGTAGGGTCCAAATTTGTTTTTTTCTGAGAGGGTCGGGTGAGCAAGCACATTTGTCACAGTACAGTGCAGGTTCACAGTAACACCAGCCTTTTCAACACACCAGGACTGAGTTTACTTGATCAGAGCCGCCTGCTGCATTGCCTGGGCTCATTCATGCAGCACAGCAGGAGTTAATGAGAGGTGAATCAGCACCTACAAAGCACATCACCCACGCCCAGGATCACAAGCCTGCCAGGATCAAAGCGTGGAATAGGGAGTTGTTCATTTTCATGCAACAGTGTGTGTGTGTGTATATCTATCTATGTATGTGTGTATATATATATATATATATATATATATATATATATATATATATATATATATATATATATATATAGTGTCCACATGTAGCATCAGCATTCAGTTCTATTTCTATGTCTATCCATGTTTTTTGGGGTCTGAAAATCTGGTCACCCTACATAGGGAGAACACCACGTTATGAATTTTTGGGGAGCTGGCACTGGTACAGTGTACCATCCAGGACCCCCTCCTTTACCTTTCCCTCCACATTTACAGCCAGGATAATGCAATTTAACTGTATGAACCCTAAATTACATGGAGTCATGCTAGAGTGACCAGAGTTTGAAAACCAAAAAAGAGGAACATTTCACAAATATCGAAATAGCTTCTACCAAGGGCCACAGAATGACTTGACAGAGCTCACCAACACAGGAGACACGTGAGAATGAGACACTGATGGAAATTAAATTTAACTTTTAGGCACAGCACCCTCTGTGCTATTTAAATTATTCCTGATAAGTGCTGCTAATACTACACTGAAACACATAAAAACTTGACTTCGGCTTTATCGCGTCTCCTATCTCTTAAAACCGAGACATGGCCTACATTTACTGACATCTGTCTGGACAGATAGTGAAAACCCCGGACTGTCCCCGCAAAAACAGGAAGCATGGTCATCATAATCCACGAATTGAATTACTTTTTCCACTGCTGACCCTCAGGAACACAGCTCTGACAATTTTCCTAAAACCTGCAAACCTGAGCTGTAACCCTCTTATCTGCCCTTCTATTTCTGAATCCAGATGTCTCCCAGACATGCACTTCAGGTTAGTCCGCCACTGGGCATGCAGCTCCCCTGCCAGTACCCCTCAATCTACTCCACATACCACATGCTCAAATCTGAATAGCCCCCCAAACTCGAGGGCAATCACAGCCTGGCTATACATGTATTTTTTTCCTTGCAGTTTTATATAGCGCAAACACAAGGTCACATTTATTATTATTTTTTGGGCACAGGAAGATTAAGTAATTTGCTCAGAATCAAAGGATGTTGAGCCGGTGCCATGACACGAACACGGTTCCCGGATTCCAAGGCCGGCAGCTCTGGCCTACACGCCACATTCTCTATCTTCGTTCTCCCACCCTCCGGGCCTGCGTAACGCTCGTGTTCTCTCAATGACTCACCCGGACTCTTCCGACCACCCTCTCTCTCGCGGAGATGCAGAGCGCTCGAGGTGACAGGTGCAGACAAGGCCCAAAACAACTCCTGACATCGGGGTGACACGGGAGCTCAGTCATGTCATCTTTTACAACAACCCAGCTCGGTTCATCCTGTAAGGCGGCTGCCTTTATGGCGTCGTTTAATTGGAAAGGCTTTTAAATGGACCCAGCAGGCCACGATCTAGAGGCGGGCACCGTCCCGGCTGAAAAGTGGCCTCCTTTGGGTAATCAACACAATGGCAGTTTGCCTTCCCAATCCGAGCGGCTAGGGATGTAGGTGGGAGCAGTCAGGCGTCCCACCCGCAAACCCCTTTAGATCCCGACAGGCCTTGATTGAGGCTCATTTCTTTTACAGAGATGGCGGGAAGAAAGGGGTGGAGCCCCGGTGTCCACTTTCTGCCCATTCACACAATGTGGCTCTTGCCAAGGGCGCAAGTGAAGCAGCCGCACTGCCAGCTTAAGCGGGGGTGTTGTTGTAGCAGATTCAATTGTTGTATCACCCTTCCAAACTTTTATCTCTGGCTCGCAAGTCATCTCAAGCCTGAAACAACAAGCCCGCGAGATCCCTGCGAGGAGCGGGCGCCGTCAGAAAGCAGCGTCCCGCGAGTGGTGCACGCGCGACAAGGCTGCGGGGAGCGTGCGCTATCTCAAAGCAGCGCCCCGCAAGTGGCTGAAAGAGACGCCATACGCGTACACATTGCCTGTCCGGGCGCGTGTCATCTCCTGTCTCCCTTCGCTACCAAAACCGACGACTATAGGTCTCGCCAAGGCGAGCAGCGCATGCGCTGCGTCGCTAGGCGAGACCTAAAAAGGATGGAGCTAATTAATGTATAAAATGAATAAAAGCAGGTCTAACAGGCACCCGTGGTTCACTTCGCATTGGACATCTATGTCATCGGATACATCTCAATGGGTACTAATTGGAATTCTTGCTATCATATCCATGTACAAATAAGCTAAGAAGTGCACCAGTGCCTCATCCATCCCAGAGGAAAAGAGGCATTAAGTCTGTAGCTTTGAGTGATTGACGCAGTCGAACACTGAGGTCAGGTCTATAAAAGCCAATTATAAAGGAGATTGTTTGGCTATAGTATATTTTTCAGCGACCAAATTTAGGTTCAGACTTTGCTCAACTGTTCCAATCCGGTTCCTAAA
Organism: Triturus cristatus; assembly: GCF_964204655.1. Classification (NCBI taxonomy): domain Eukaryota; kingdom Metazoa; phylum Chordata; class Amphibia; order Caudata; family Salamandridae; genus Triturus; species Triturus cristatus. The sequence goes on from NC_140592.1 coordinate 749,408,712, forward strand.
CACCTATTGACAAGGGTACAAAATAGACCCGTCCAGTGCCCACTCCTTTATTCTCTTACACAGGACCCTTTCTGTTGTGTCACTTAAAGATACAGGCCTGTAACAGCCGAGCTGGGAACGGTCACTCTTAAAAATTGGCACTATAATAGAAGTTGTCCATGATTATGGCAGTGGCGAAATAGGTGATTTAAAACATTCACTAGTAAGGGGGCCCAGAAATCGACATTACACTTTATAAGATCAATTGGGATACCATCCGGACCAGGAGCCTTAACACAAATGCTCTGATTTATGGCATATTGCACCTCACTCACGGTTATCAGAATACCGGTATAATTATTAGGAACTTCAAAGGGTTCAATCTCATCAGTCATAGCAGCATAGATGTTTGTAAAATGAGCCTCCCATATCTCATTAGGAATATGACAACTGCTTGTGGACGCCATTTGGTTCCTTCGTCTCATGCCTGATACTGCGGAGCAAAAAAAGTTTGCTATTCTTCTTGTTTGCCGCTAATACTAAAGATTCCCACTGTTGGACTAAATCCTCCCTCCTTCGCCTAGTAGTTACATCCTTATATTGTCTTCAAGGGGAAGCCACCATCATGGTGTCCCTAGGTTGCGCCGTAAGGGGATTATGGTAAAAGAGATTGGACTCAGAATAATCGCTGTTAAACAACCTAAGGTTCATCGTTTCTTTATATTGGTGCAAAGGTCATTAAAATCACCTACCACACGATGTTTTGTGTCACCTTCCTCTCGGCAAGCCTCAGTCAATTCCATATTCTCCTTGATTATTTTAGTGAAAAATGTGGCTGGCTCCGGAAGCCTCCATCCCAATCTCAGATCGTCTGTGGACGGCTCAAGGTTACTGGCTCCACATTCCACCCTATGTTGCAGCTTTGAGGACATTGAGAATACCACCTCCATAGGATTATGATCCCCAAAATGTGAGGAAATTACTTTCCCACATAACAAAGGCTCTATCAAATTGGCCAATATGAAAAAAATAATTAAGTATAGAGGAACAACCTCTTCCCCCTATAAGTGGGTATCAATATGTCATTACAACCTGCCTTGTCCATTAATTACATTGTTCAGGTGCTGGGAGGCCAAGTATGACATCAGCTCTAAGCCTCCGAGCCAGGGTTCACGGGGGTTTACAATATTACTTGTCGCAACTCCTTTGATTGGACTAACAGGGTTAATCTGGGGAGTAAGCCTTGCATTAAAATCACCTGAAAGGCAAAGGTCAACCGAGTGCCCTTTACTTACAGCATTGCTTGTCAGTGAAGTGATATGGTCAATTAGGATTGGGAATTTTGTGTTACAAATATTAGTGAAATCGTTAATATAGAAATTAATTAAATATAGAGTTAAACCCCTCTTCTATTTCACAACCTGAAACCTATTATAAGGAGTCTCGACTGACCTGGTGCAGCCCTCAGCAGATAATTTCACCCAGGTGGCTAAGCCTCCGATGCACGACCAGATCGAGAGGCATTTGCCGCCACACTAGGATACTGAAATCCATCAATTATCAGATTCTGAGTTGCCCAAGTTTCCTGAAGCAGAATAATGTCATACTGTCTTATAAAAGTTTGCATTTCTGGTAACTGAGCCTTAGATTGTAGTCCTGCCACATTCCAACGTAATATCTTCAACTCAGTGTCACACAGGCCCTTGGCATGGTCTGTTTACTGAATATGAGGACATCAATTTGTTGTGGTAATGTAATTTTTAATCTACTATTAAAATAAAAACTTCTGGTACTTTTCCTAGTTTTATGTACAATACTTTCAAATGTTTGTGTGCTTCGGACAATATGTGTTTCATTAACCTGGTAGGTATGAGCCCATGGAGTGCCTTGTGTGATTGTGAAAATGGACACCTGACTTCAAATGTATTTCTAAGTTAAAAAGAGACACCTACTGAGTTCTAATGCTGTCACTCACCAGAATGGTAACTCTAAAAATAATTAGAATACTGGGGGCTCAGTGACCCCTAAATATACAGAATTGTTTGCACGACCTAGAACAATTATGGAGCACACCTTCAGCAACAAACTATTGCAAGGTCCCCTCATACTCGTCTGAAGGTGGGATTTCAAGACCATAAAGAAGTGAACAGAAGATCCAGCATGATTAATGGAGTTTTCAGTGGATAAATTATCAAAGGCGACCTACTCGCAAGCAATCTGCCCAATAAAACACCTCAGCTTCCATCACCATGTGAGACCACCAAATCAATAACCTTGTAATTACTCATGAAGGAACACTTTGAGAGAGAAAATAAAAACATTTTAATGAATTTTCAGAACCGAAACTTAGGATAGGGGTATAGGACAGAAATGACTTAAGCACCCTACAGATAAGAGTCTGATCGATTTGCTACAAATAATGATTTGGTAGATTGTGGATGGAGGGATCAAATTTGCCTCTTCTGTATCAGAAGGCCCAATGGGTGACGATCCAGTGCTTTTCATGGAACATTTATTACAATGCTACTAGTTACTACTGAAGGAGGAAAGCCAAAGAGTGCATAAAGTAAGACCACATCACTCGGGCTGCATGAAATCTCTCCACAAATTTATCATACGCCTTCTGTAGCATAAGCATGCACGCCAACTAGAAGCTATAGCCAAGAATGCTCTACATCTAGTTAATGATGAGAAAACAGTTGTTACTGAAATTGACTCCAAAGAAACCATATTAGATTGGAAGAGATTTCTGGACATGCACTCTGATTTGAGCTAATGGGACATACATGTTGGACTACTGGGTTCAGCCAGACTGAATGTCACAAAAGATAACAAGAGTATTGGCTCCACTGAACAATAATTCCTCGCAGATGTCCTGATATTTCATGAAGCAGATTCTATGACCACTTCGGCATCGAATGTTCCTAAGGTTCCAAACATGTAAAACCTTGAGCAGGACTTGCCTCAGAAAGAGGCAAAAGGGATAAATTGTGATATAAACAGACAAGACCATGTCGTTGTTCATTACAAGATCAGAACTTAGTAACTGCCCTATTCAAATTTGAAAACACTAAGCATAATCAAGATCACTTATTATATTGTCAATTACAGAGACAAACATAGTCGGAAAGGCACTATATGAAATACTGTATAGACCATATTAACTTTGGAGATCTCAATGGGAAACCCTTCGCTGTGCACCTTCCCCTCCCATGAAAAGTAAAGATTTTCACCATGCAGGGCATAGATATCAATAAGGACTAGAATGTATATCAAGACGAAGCTAGCGCAGAACACATTCTTCAAAAAGAGACGGATTAAGGAAGTACAGCTCAGGTTCGAGAGAAAACTAAACAAATAATTAAAATACTTAGAGAGTCCATGTTCGTGTGTTCTCAGTCAAGTAATGAGAGCTAAATGTGTTCTTAATAAAAGATTTATAAAATCAGATGAATACTCTCTATTTTGGCTAAAGCAGAACTAATGTGAGCAGGGGGGAAGCAGCAGACTACTCGAGCTGCAAAGAAAGGTCGACAATGAAAACGTTGATGATAGAAACAGACACTAGTTCTACCACAATGTTCATTACTAACACATTTGCTACATTCTACATCAACTTTAATCAGCTCTGAATTAACATACTGTCATGGGGACAATGGTCGGTACATAAGAAATAGACTATGAAAGATAGGTCAGTGAGACTATCCCCCGGGGGAGGTTGGCTTTCCCATAAATTTAACGTAATATCTGGATAATACACCACTCCCATTAATCAAGGATAATGGTACCTTTTTTAGCAAAGTTCTAAAGGACGTCAAATAAATTGGTTTCCAGAAGGGCAGCTATGTCACCAAACAGGAGACCTTTCAACAAATATCCATTGTCATGTCTTATATAAAAATGCTGGCTAAGGTTCGAACCAAAAAACTGTTAACATTTCTCCGGCTCATCCATGACCCTGAAGTACAATTCTTCCCTGGTAGCGCAGTGGGGGACAACGAGGTCCTTTAACATCCACTGCAATAAAGAATACGCTTTTCAACCCAAAGTGTCAAAAAGATATTTGATAAACAGAACGAGATTACCTACGGAACACCATAGATCAATTTGAACTGGGGTGGAAATGTATACATAAAGTGAAATCTTTACGTCACAATTCTATGTAATTGGCGATATGGAAGATTTCATTCAGATGTCTTTCCTATAGGCAAAGGGTCAAGATGCAAAATGAATTGGGGGAAATGCGAGCCATTACCTATTACAAAGCTAACATATAATGCAGGCATAGGACCACATTGTTTGCATTAGATTCCCCAAAGGCGTGCAGAATAATCTAGACCTCCATTTAGTCCAAAGTAACTGAACTGAAATACATCTTTTCTGGGCTTCTCTAAAAACAAGAATTTTGAGTGCATCAGGACTAACGGTGTAAAATAATTTGTCTAGAATGGAACTTAATCTAGACTAAAGATGTTCAAACACTAACAAACCTTGCACATGCCTGCTTTGTCATCCCAATTGGCAACTATATTATTTAGTATACCAAATCTCAGAATTAGCAGTCATTGTCGACACATCTGAGCAAAGGCCAAACTTAAATAAACTGGAAGCTTTAATGAGGTCAACACCCACGGACATGGAAACGGTATACGGAAGGCAAGGTATCGATCTTAAGAACCCCATCATAAACAAACAACAAATGATGGACTACGTTCGAATATAGTGAAATTAGATGCAGCTGTTCACTTAGAAGCACTATTTTTAAAAATATTTTAAACAATTTTATTTAATGGATTCCATTTACAGTCAAAAAAGAAATTCATTTCCAGGAGAAACATTAACAGAGATGCCAAAAGTATCCCCTTTACAGAACTTGACGATCCATTACCGCAGCCAATTTCAGAGGATGTAATATAAATGGACCCCTATAACGAAACAAAACAATACAGAAAGCTGCCATTGTTCACCGACATCTAAACAAATGGAGAGATGTAAGAGGGTTAGTTTAATCCATATATTCTGTCTCAGTAGAAAAGAATTCCCCAAAAATGTATCAAAAGATTCCCAATTCAAAAATACCAGAATACCACAGAGCAAAATGCAAAGCACAAGAGAAGTGAAACATAAGCTTCTGCAGTTGAAGAAATAACATAACAGGCACCAGGTCACATGCAAAATTCTTACACATAACATTAGTGATAAACGGTAAGTGTCTGAAGTGCCCATAGTGATATACCCCAAATTAAAGGAACTATCCAGCATTTGGTGACTACTGGGCCCAGGTACGTGTGGGGTCAGGACTGAAACAGAATGTTAACCAGTCCACTCCAGGATTTCATTGAGATTCCAAAATTATATACGCATGCATTGGGACAAAGTTCAGAGGTCGTGGATGCCAAACAATGCATCTTATATAATTAGCTTACAGGATACCAGTGTATGTGTAAGAGATGTTTATCGCCTCAATGATTGAGAGAAGATTTTTGATGTTTGGGGTCCTATTTTTGTGACGCATTCTTCCTACAGCGAGGGTATAATGACAGACCTGTGCAATGTTCCGTTTCGCTTACCTTACTTCCCCCAAACTGGATTGAAAATCAAGGTGGTGCAGAAGGGGCCGTGAGACACAGAAAATTGATTCATATGTGAACATGTAAAGCTCTTTTTGGTTTAAAAAATTGCTTTATGGTTGCTATGACCTCAAAGTCTCTATGTCTACAGGGCATATATTCTATTGAAGTGCTACTACCCCTCCTGTGGATCTGTGTATGCCAGGCATGGTTACTAGCTTTCCTTATCTACCAGATTATTTTTTTCTCAATAGAATGTTAGAATTATTCCACCATTAACATTACTCACAATATTTTGGTTCGGTTCACAAAAAAAACGTTACCTTCTGTCAGCTGCATATCCTATCACAGAGAAGTAATTTATAAAAGAAGAGCTGCGCTAAGAACAGGTCGACTGGATGAAGAAACAGAACCATGGGTGAGGAAGAGCCAGAAAAAGGGCTCAAGCTCCTTGAATGTTTCAGGTGGACAGGGTTTGTGAGTGGCTCCAGGTTTTTGTGGCTTTGATTATATCGAAAGGATGGAGCAGGATCATTGTTTTACTGTGGGTGGGGCATTGGAATCACTGAGCAGCAGTGACATCAGGAGGATGTTGGATATTGGGGTAGATCGTTGATACTTAATAAAAACTACTTCACAAAAGAGGCAGAGGATGAGATTGAGGCTGCAAATTTACCTAGAGTTGGGTAGGAACTACAAAGGTTCTCTGGATGTGTTAGAAACATCACATATCTCAGTGGTGAAATTGGCATTCCTACTGGTTCTGAATTTTCTTTAGTGGATATGGTAGGGAAATTTGCTAAAGTTTGAAGAAGACTGGTGCCATATTCGTTCATTGGAGTAGAGTTGAAGTGCGCATTGAGAGATCTTTGAAGTAAAGCATTATGCCTGGTGTTTCGTGAGGAGAATTGGATTTTCTTGTTGCAGGGAAGAAATGTATCCCCTTATTACAAGTTGTTGTGAGAAGGTTACCAAACTCAGATTCTTCTTGAAGCATAGGTGACTAGCATGCATGGACAGGAATGTGAGCACATATAATGGTGCAACAATGTGGTAGGATACACATGGGAGCAGGCGGAGCAGGGGAGTTACACAATGAGGCGCATCAACTAAAAGTCTTTCCAGGAAGTTTATTGGAGAGAGATGTTCCTTATGAATCTTACCCACTCCAATAAAAGCTCATGGAGTGATTTCTGAGCAGGCATTAGCGGTTGGTTTTGCTTTGCTTTTGGCAGATACTGGCATATCGATTTTTAATTCTCTGTACTTTTCAAACAGGTTTTTGGGTTAGCTAGCAGAGACAGTTTAAGTTTTCGGCACAGTGTTATACTGTTATCTTACGGTTACTTTGAAGTGCTGCAAATGAGGCAGGATTTGTAACTCAACCCGCATAGTAAGAGTCTACCTAGATGCAAAGATCTTTCCCAAACAAAGTATACTTGAATAGCTTCCACATGCATTTCTGTGTTAGCTAACATTTCTAATTAGCTCTGCTGTGAGTTATGTTCTCTGTAAGGGGTTCTATGTATGAACAAAATAGAAAAGGTGGCAGTAGGGAGCTTTGGGGCTACTGGAATCTTTTTTGTTATGGACATGGTCAAGCCAATCCTGATTTACTAGTGAAAGTCTCAGAGGAATGAACAAATCCATTGCAGGGCTGGCCCTGTTATTTGGGGTCTATGGTGGTCGACTGCACCAAAGACCACTCTCATATCAAGTAGCACCAGGCTGCTAGAGCGTGATCAGCTAAATATGGCATAAAAGCCTCCCTCAAATTAATCCAATTATTCTGTAAGCTTCTGGACGGTCCAAAATTCAATTCAGGATCATGCAATAGAATCCGTGATTGTACAAATTCTTGCAGTGGTTATGTGCAAAGCACGCTCAAGATCTCATAAGTTAGCCAACTGCTTTTATAGAAGTTTGATTCTGAGAGCAGATTTGAGGATCCTTGAGGCACACCCTTGTTCAAGAGAGGTGTTCAGGACCTCTGGTGTCAGTAGTACTCTGGTCATGTGGACCTTGACAAAGGGTGGTAGGTATGATTCTAACACAGTGTTAGATGCTATGATACTACCTACATTCTAAAGAGGTTAACTATAACATATAGTTGAAGCTATAGAGCAGTCAGGGTGGGTGCATTTTTCATGACTTCTTAGACAGAGTAGATAGGGAGTATGTATGGCTCGCTTATATAGATACAAGGCAGGCATTGTGCAAGCTTCCTCCTCACCAAGATTATACAGCAAGAACAGTGCCTGGTACTCTGCCTCCTGCTCGTACATCCCACTCCGGTAGCAGCGGCGGAGCCACCCAAAACATTCCTGCACATGAGTGTCGTTGATGCGTGGGTCAAAGTGGCACAGTGGGGCCTCACAGAGTCGGTAACCTGCACAAAGCAGAAAGCCCAAGCACTTCTCCAAGATGGCGACACAGACGTCCCCACCCACCCGCTGGATGGTCATGTCCTGACGCACAGCCCGCAGCCGGTCAAACACAAAACTGTACACCTGGGACCAGGGAACATCAGACCGAGGTAGCACATCATCCACCAGATACTGAACAGTTTGCAGCAGCACAGATTGAGGACGCAGGTCGCTTGGTTTGGTGGAATCTTTTCCAGCCGCCGGCCTTGCATACTCCTTCACAATCTTGAGAGGGTCAGCTCTGGGTAAGCGGTGCTGCTCGGTACCATCCAGAACCTCAAAGGGGTGGAGTCTCTTCTGTGCCTCTCTCTCACGCCTCTCTCGCTCTGGACACATGTAAGTGCATGTGCCATTTGGAAAGCTTGCAGCTGAAGGGGAGGCAGTGTTGTCCATATGGTGCAGGAAGGATGGAGTTGTAGAAGCCACACGAACCTCCATGGAGTACCTGGAAGCAACACATGACAGTCAAGGTTAGATCGGAGTGGGCCTATTCACTGTTCATCAACTCTCCTCTGCCACCGAATACAGAAACGTTATGTACCTCTCCAACAGTCCATTTCTAGATTTGGTATGACCCCATTAAACTCTTGATAGTGTTTGAATGGGTGCACTTCCACATGGATCTGAGATATCTTGTTGGTAAGGCTCATTTAAGCTGTGTATCAATTGAGTCGTACGTGTTAAAGATGGATTTTTTAAGTAAAGTGCTAAGTGGTGCTTCTTGATAGGTTTAAACTTTTGTTCCTTTCTTTTCAAATGACGAGCGTTTATAACCCTACAGATTGTGCTGGAAGTTCGGCTAAAGCAGTGATTGCTTGGGCACTCAATGTCTTCATGTGTAGGTACTGGCATGGGTGCTGCATATAAAGTAACTAGCACGTGTCTCTCTTACACTTGAAATGAGTCAGAATAGCATGGATGGCGAACGAACGTTCAGCTGTTAAAGCTGGAAAAAATTAACAGGGGTTACTGTGGAAACAATAAAATGACAATGTAAAGTTAAGTGGCATGGAGAGGAGTTCAGTGGAGTGCCATGGAGTAGCGTACAGTGTTGTGCAGTGTCGTGGAAGGATTAGAGTGTTGTACAGTGGAAGGGCCTAGAGTTGAGTGGCTAGAGTGGAGTAGTGTCAGATTGGCGTAGAGTGGAGTGGCGTAGAGCAGAGATGAGTAGAGGTGTTGAGTGAAGTACAATGTTGTAGAGTAGAGTGACGCAGAGCAAATAGATTTTCAGAGTGGGGTAGTGTGTCATAGAATAGAGTGGAGTAAAGTGGCAAGTATTGGCATGCAGGTTGTTGCGTAGAGCGCGAAAGTGGAGTAGGGTCGCAGGATGGCAGAGTGGAGTAGAGTTCTGTAGAGTGGAAAGACAGAGTGAAGTAGTGTGCAAGTGGAGCAGAGTTATGTGGAGTAGAGCATCTTAGAGTGGAGTAAAGTGTCAGTGGAGTGTCGCAGAGTGGATTGTCACAGAGTGCCCCAGAGTGAAGTGGCGTAAAGTGCAGTGGCGCAGAGTAGATTGGGGTAGAATGAATTGGTTTTGAATAAAGTGGTATAGGGTGCATTGGCATAGAGTAGAATAGGGTACAGTGGCATAGAGTAGAAAGGTGCAGTGTAGATTGCAGTGGCATGGAAAACAAACGTGTAGATTGGAGTAGAGTGAAGTGTAACAGAGTGGAGTGGTGTGGTGCAGGGTATAGTGCAGTGGTATAGGATGCAGTAGAGTGTTGCAGAGTAGAGTGTAGTGGACTACAGTGCAGGGTCGTAGAGTGCAGTCATGTAGAGTATCAGAGTGCAGGGTCGTAGAGTGCAGGGTCGTAGAGTGCAGGGTCGTAGAGTGCAGGGTCGTAGAGTGCAGGGTCGTAGAGTGCAGGGTCGTAGAGTGCAGGGTCGTAGAGTGCAGGGTCGTAGAGTGCAGGGTCGCAGAGTGCAGGGTCGCAGAGTGCAGGGTCGCAGAGTGCAGGGTCGCAGAGTGCAGGGTCGCAGAGTGCAGGGTCGCAGAGTGCAGGGTCGCAGAGTGCAGGGTCGCAGAGTGCAGGGTCGCAGAGTGCAGGGTCGCAGAGTGCAGGGTCGCAGAGTGCAGGGTCGCAGAGTGCAGGGTCGCAGAGTGCAGGGTCGCAGAGTGCAGGGTCGCAGAGTGCAGGGTCGCAGAGTGCAGGGTCGCAGAGTGCAGGGTCGCAGAGTGCAGGGTCGCAGAGTGCAGGGTCGCAGAGTGCAGGGTCGCAGAGTGCAGGGTCGCAGAGTGCAGGGTCGCAGAGTGCAGGGTCGCAGAGTGCAGGGTCGCAGAGTGCAGGGTCGCAGAGTGCAGGGTCGCAGAGTGCAGGGTCGCAGAGTGCAGGGTCGCAGAGTGCAGGGTCGCAGAGTGCAGGGTCGCAGAGTGCAGGGTCGCAGAGTGCAGGGTCGCAGAGTGCAGGGTCGCAGAGTGCAGGGTCGCAGAGTGCAGGGTCGCAGAGTGCAGGGTCGCAGAGTGCAGGGTCGCAGAGTGCAGGGTCGCAGAGTGCAGGGTCGCAGAGTGCAGGGTCGCAGAGTGCAGGGTCGCAGAGTGCAGGGTCGCAGAGTGCAGGGTCGCAGAGTGCAGGGTCGCAGAGTGCAGGGTCGCAGAGTGCAGGGTCGCAGAGTGCAGGGTCGCAGAGTGCAGGGTCGCAGAGTGCAGGGTCGCAGAGTGCAGGGTCGCAGAGTGCAGGGTCGCAGAGTGCAGGGTCGCAGAGTGCAGGGTCGCAGAGTGCAGGGTCGCAGAGTGCAGGGTCGCAGAGTGCAGGGTCGCAGAGTGCAGGGTCGCAGAGTGCAGGGTCGCAGAGTGCAGGGTCGCAGAGTGCAGGGTCGCAGAGTGCAGGGTCGTAGAGTGCAGGGTCGCAGAGTGCAGGGTCGTAGAGTGCAGGGTCGTAGAGTGCAGGGTCGTAGAGTGCAGGGTCGTAGAGTGCAGGGTCGTAGAGTGCAGGGTCGTAGAGTGCAGGGTCGTAGAGTGCAGGGTCGTAGAGTGCAGGGTCGTAGAGTGCAGGGTCGTAGAGTGCAGGGTCGTAGAGTGCAGGGTCGTAGAGTGCAGGGTCGTAGAGTGCAGGGTCGTAGAGTGGTGCAGAGAGCAATGACTTAGAGTGATGTAACGCGCAGTGGCAGTGAGTGCAGTGGCATAGAGTCAAATTTTGTACAGTATAGTGGCGAAAAGTGTAGTGGTGCAAAGTAGCTGGCGTAGATGCAGTGGCATAGGGTGCACTGATTTTGAGTAAAGTGGTGCAGAGTGCATTGGCGTAGAGTGCTGTGGTTTAGAGTACAGACTGTGGTTTAGACTGCAGAGGCGTAGAGTGGCCCAGCACAGAGTGGCTTAGAGTGGAGTGCAGTGGCAGAGTGGAGTGGCGTAGAGTAGATTGTTTCAGAGTAGAGTGGAGTGGTGCCTGCAAGGTAGAGTATAGTGGTGCAGGGTAGAGCACAGTGGCATAGAGTAGAGTGGTGCAGCATTCATTGCAGTGGCGTAGAGAGGAGTGGTGCAGAGTAGTTTGTTTCAGAGTAGAGCGAAGTGGTGTACAAGTGGTGTAGAGTCGAGTGTTGCAGAGTGGTGTAGAGTGGAGTGATGCAGAGTGAAGTGTCCTAAACTGGAGTACATTGCAGTGGTGCAGAGTAGAGTGGCAGAGTTCAGTGTCAAAAAGTGCAGTGCTGCAGTAGAGTGTCAGAGTGCAGTGGTGTAGTGGTGTAGAGTGCATTGATGTAGAGTGGTGCGGCGTGAAGTGACAGTGCAATGGTGCAGAGTGGTGTAAAGTACAGTGAAGTGGTGCGGAGTAGATTGTCAGAGTACAGTAGCTCAGAGTGTATTGGTTTTGAGTAAAGAGGTGAGCATGCAGTGGCATAGAGTGCAGTGAAGTAGAATAGAGCGGCATAGTGTGGAGTGGCATAGAATGGAGTGGTGCAGAGTGACGTAGACTGCAGTAACATATTGTTTCTGAGTAGACTGAAGTGGCAAAGACTGCAGTGGTATAGAGCAGAGTGTCCTTGAGTGCAGTGGTGCAGAGTAGATTAGTGTTGCTTTGCGTACAGTACAATGGTGTAGAGTAGAGCAATGCAGAGTAGAATGGCGTAGTGTTGAGGGGCAGAGAGTTGAGTGTTGCAGAGTGATGTAGAGTGAAGTGATAGAGTGGAGTGGTGCAGGGTAGAATGCAGTGGCATGGACTGAAACAGTAGAGTGGTGTAGAGTGCATTGGCATAGAGTAGAGTGGTGCAATGGCAAACAGTGCAGTGGCTTGGAGTGCATTGAGATTGCAGCAGCGTAGAGTGCAGTCGGCAGACGATGTGTTCTACGAGGTGTAACGGCGGTGCGGTGTCCTTGACGAATGTTTGACTACAGGACAGCACCCGAATACATGAGAGCTGCATGATGCTAGTAGGCATCAATCAGTAGAAAATCTACTGAAGTTGGAGCAAATATACGGACAGGTGAGTGCATTAGGCCTCACGTTTTGGGTTGCATGTAGCACATGCACTGTTACACGGCAGGGACCTTAAGAATAAGGCACAGAAACATAACGCCCTGACGAAGGCCCTCAGACCCGACCGGGCTACCCATATGGGCCGAAACATGTTGGCATACAATTGAGGGTACATTTGAACAGAATTAAGTTCAAAACGACCCCAAGATAAAGTTTTTATTGATACCATGAGTACCCGTGAATAAAGGACTCAGGAGGGGTATACTCATAGGTATTTTTAACCCAATCTGGTTCCCTGCTTGACCAGTTACTCATTTATCTAAGCACTCCCATTACATCTTTGGTTGAGTCCGCCCAGAGAGTACCATCTTCTCTGGGTGTGGAGTATTTGCCTATGATGAAGCATGTCACTATTATGTGAGTGAGGCTTTTACTTCAATATCTTTGATATTCCACCTGATAAGTAGGTAGTTGAATAACACCCTAATACATCCTTAGATCGGGTTATTCTACCAGTCTAACAGTAGTTGCTGATTGTGAAAAAAAGTTTATCCGGGAGAACGCAACTATGTTGTTTATTCTCTCACTCTCTACGTGTGAAAAACGATGCAGAATAGAGTGTCAGAGTGTAGTGACATGGAGTGCAGTGGCATATGGTGAAGTGGTGCAGAGTAGATTAGAGAGGTGTAGAGTGCAGTGACGTAGAGCGCAATGGTGTAGAGTGGCGTAGCATGCAGTGGCGTAAAGTGCAGTTGTGCAAAGTAGTTAGCGTAGGAACAATAGCGTAGGGTGCACTGTTTTTTGAGTAAAGTGATAAGAGTGAATTTGCACAGAGAGCGGTGGTTTAGAGTAAAGTAGCGTAGAGTGCAGTAGCGTCAAGTTGCGCAGTGTATAGTGGAGTGGCATGGCATGTAATAGAGTGGCAGAGTGCAATGACGTATTGTGCAGTGGCATAGAGCAGATTATTTCAGAGTAGAGTGAAGTGGCGTGGAGTAGTGCAGGGTAGAGTGCCGTGGCATAGAGTGAAGCGGTGCAGAGTAAAACAGAGCGGCATAGAATGCAATGGTGTAGAGTGATGTAACATGCAGTAGCGTAAATTGCAGTGGCATGGAGTAGAATGTTGTAGAGTACAGTGGCATAAAGTGCAGTGGTGCAAAGTAGTTGGTGTAGGGTGCATTGGTTTTGAGTAAAGTGGTTAGAGTGAATTGGTGTAGAGTGCAGAGTTTAGAATAGAGTAGGGCGCAGTGCCGTAGAGTGTCGCAGCGTAAAGTACAGTGGGATAGAGTGGAGTGGCATGGAGTAGAGTGACAAGAGTGCAGTGGCACATAGTAGACTGTTTCAGAGTAGAGTGAAGTGAAAGGATGCAAGGTAGAGTATAGTGGTGCAGGGTAGAGCTCAGTGGCGTAAAGTGGCACAGAGTTGATTGTAGTGGTGTAGAATAGAGTGGTGTAAAGTACAGTGACGTGCAGTGGTGTAGAGTAGATTCTTTCAGAGTAGAGTGAAGTGGTGTGGAGTGGTGCACAGAAGAGTGGAGTGGTATAGAGTAGTGGTGTAGAGTGCAGCATTGCAGAGTGGAGTGGCGTAGAGGGGAGTGATGCAAAGGGGAGTGGCCTAGACTGGTGTGGTGTAGATTACAGTGGTGTATAGTAGAGTGGGGTACAGTGCACTGGCGTAGAGTAGAGAGGCAAAGAGTGCAGTGTCAGAGTGAAGTGGTGCACAGTAGATTACAGTGGTCTAGAGTGCAGTGGTATAGAGTACAGTAGAGTGGCACAGAGTGCAGTGCTGCAGAGTAGAGTGCAGTGGAATAGAGTGCATTGGTGTAGAGTTCACTGGAGTACAGTGGTGCAGAGTAAAGTGATGCAGAGGGCAATAATGTAGAGGTGTAGAGTGCATTGGCGTAGAGTGTATTGGTTTTGACTAGTGGTGTGGAGTGCATTAGCAAATAGTGGCATCGAGTAGATTGATCCAGAGTAGAGTGAAGTGACGAAGAATGCAGAGGTATAGAGTAGAATGCTGTAGAGTGCAGTGGTGCAGAGTAAATTAGAGTGGATTGGAATAGACTGCAGTTGGATAGAGTGGAGCAATGCATAATTCGTTCACATAGTGTTCAGTGGCATAAAGTAGGTTGGCGTACAGTAAAGTGGCAGAGAATACATTGTTGTAGAGTATACTGAAGAGTGCAGTAGTATATTGTAGAGTGCTGTGGAGTGGCGCAGAGTGCAGTGGCACAGAGTAGAGTGGCGGAGGGTGCAGTAGCATAGAGTACAGTGGTGCAGAGTAGACTAGAGTGGCATAGAGTGCAGTGGCATAGAGTGGTGCACAGTAGAGTGCAGTGGCTAAAGTAGATGGTTTTAGAGTAGAGTGCAGTGGTGCAGAGTAGATTAGAGTGGCATAGAGGGGCTTGGCATATAGAGTGCACTGGCGTATAGTGGAGTGGTACAGAGTAGAGTCCATTGGCGTGGAGTGCAGTGGCATAGAGTGCAGTGTTGCAGAGTAGGATGGTAAAGAGTGGAGGGGTGCAGAGGTCAGTGGTGCATAGTAGAGTAGTGTGAGGTAGAATGTATTGGTGCAGAGTGGAGTGGTATAGAGAGGCATTGTGGGAGTTGTGCAAAGCAGAGTGCAGTAGCGTCGAGTGGTGCAGAGTAGAGTGGAGTGGGTTATCATGGAGTATGTATGGCATGGTAGCATACTGCCATTACAGACAACATGGCTTCAAATGAAATGCACATTACATTTGCACTTGCATACAGTTTTACTGATAAAAGTATACAGTGCACAAACAATGTGTGGAAATGGCATCACCCAATATATTGATTTGATCAACCACACAGTTCATTTACAGACATTTTTGAAGCAGACCCCATCTAGCCAGCAGGATTATCACATAAATCATTTAACTTTGAAGTCCAAGAAAGATGAACACCAAGGTCCCTGAACAACACAGCCTGATATTGGACCTCGGTCTCTGAATGCACAGCAAATGTGACAAAATAAGAACACGATTTAAAGGCCTGTTTACAGAAAGCGAGTTCATGGAAGAGTACAGTAAACAAGGTTGGGGCAACAGAAGGGACGAACTCGAGCTAGACAGCCTAAAGCAAACAAGCATTGTAAAAACCAAAAGGTCTTGCCTATGAGAGAGCTATTGGCTTTGGTAATTTGTTTTAGCTTTGTTGTAAACCAGTGTGGCTGCTGTTCAGCATGGCTAAAAGGTTAGTGGGGTGGAATGGTGTGGGGTGGATTGGGGTAGAAAAGAATGGGATAGATTGGGGTGGAGTGGGGCACAGTGTGGTAGAAAGAATAGGGTGTATTGGGGTAGACTGGAGTGGGGTAGATTAGAGCGAGGGATTTTGGTAGATCAGCGTGCTAGACTGGAGTCGGGTAGAATAAATTGGGGAGACTGGGGTGGAGTGGGTTAGAATGGCATAGTGTGGGATAGATTGGGGTGGGACAATTTGGTTGGGAAAGATTGGATTGTAGTAGAGTGGATTGGGGTAGAGTGCAGAGGGGTAGATTGGGTTAGAGGGGGGTAGATTGGGGTGGACTGGGGTGGGATAGATTGGAGTGGGGTAGACTGGAATGAGGTAGATTGGGTGGAGTGGAGTAGATTATAGCAAATGGGAGTGGGGTAGATCGGGGTACATTGGAGTGGGGTAAAATGCATTAGAGTGAGGTAGAGTGGCCTGGGGTAGGTGGTGTGGAGGGGCATAAAGTGGAGTGGCTAGTGTTTATGTGAGTAGTGTAGAATGGAGTAGCGTGGCATAGTGTGGAGTGGCGTAGTGTGGTACAACACTTCCATCACACACAACACATTTTCAATTGAAATGACCATTACATTTGCACCAAAAATACGGTTTTATTGCACACAAACGATAGTGTGCAAATTACGTCACTTAGTGTATTGATGTGTTTTGATCGTATTCAATTATTTGTTTCCACCACACTTCAGAATTACAAAAAAATTTGCTTAAATTGTACTAATTCTGAAATATTCTATAACCGCATAATTCATATTTTTGATGTGTGAAGCATGCGCTTGCATGGGTATTAACATTGGGTACTTCAGGGAAAGAAACAAACACCAAGCTCTCTGGAAGATAGAGCCTGACATGCGACCTCTGTCTTTGAATGCACAGCAAATGTGACAAGATAAGAACAAGATTTAAAGGCCTGTTTACAGAAAACGAGTTTGTGGAAGAATACAACAAACAAGGTTTGGGCAAACGGAGGGTCGAACTCAAGCTGAACAGCCCAAAGCAAATAAAGCCAGAACATAGGAAGGCAGAAAATGTGAGTCACAAACCCCAAACCCAATGGTAGGCAACGGGTGCAAATGCAATACATTTCTAAGTCAACTTTCTAAATGTCCCCAAGATGTCTTTGGCAAACCAGACAGCTGCTCGGTCTGGTATGCTGTGACCTAAAAAGAAAGGGAGCTTTCGGACTAACATTTGTTCTGCTCTTATTGCGATCCGATAGTTACGTCAGTGCAGTTTCTTAAACTGAACCCACCCAAGCCGCATCTATTCACCCGATGCTGGCCTACAAGTTCCTGCAAGAATCAATGGCATCACATCTCCACATCACATCCCACCATTTACAACCATTACATCCTATTTGATACTGATTTTTCTCTCAGGTAACAGAATGATGCTGTGGCCAGGAAAGTAATTCCAGCAGTCCAAGGTCCATGATATACTATTTGAGGCCAAGGACAGGAAATTTTAAATTTCTATTTTGTCCAATGTAAATCAACAAGAAGGGAGGGGGGCCAAAAGGGCTTTTGGTAAGGTCCAGCTAAGTGTGCCCAAAGTATGTAAACAACAAGTGACAAAGCTGTTCCTAAAGGGAATGGGAAAGGATGTACCATGTAGGAAGATATCTGTTATGGATATTAGAGCCCTCACACAGCCATCGGGATATTGTGAATCACATACCCTTCAGGATGTAATGTAACATCATCGGGCTGCTCCTACGTCGAGTCGGCTGGTGCAATACCCGACGGGCTCTTGTTTAGAGAGCACTCTTGTGGAGATCTTCTATATCCAAGATAGCCGGTTGTTCAACTGAAAAAAGTGTGGGGCTAGGTGATAGTGTAGATGAATATTAAAAAGGGGAGGGAGTACTATCTCAACAGTTTTATTACGATGTCTCCTCACCTGATTAAAAACATGAGGTGAAGTGATAGTAACTCAGGTCTATGTTCTGGGTTATCTACACTGCCTCGTCATGGTCAACATGTTTCTCACTATAACTGAGCTGTACTCAAGTGATTCGTCAGGACCTAGAAATTCTATCTACAGGTCTATCCAAGAAGATTATGTGATAGACAACAAGCGTTTATATGTATAACTGGTATTGTTACCTGCGGCTCGGTCTACTTGTATGGAAAATGGGAGACCAAAATCGTTAAAAAACGCTCATTCGTAAAACAGTTATCGTACATGGTGTGGGTGGAACGTGCATTTACAGTGAAGGTGCACATTCTGTGTAGGGAGGGGGAGGGGAATAAAAACACACAAAACCACGTGAAGTGATCACTCTAGAGAGAGTTACAACAGCAGTAGTTGGACTTACCCTATCTACTCCATAGGATAAACCACTGCAGTCCCTGGTAGGCTTGCGCAAGGAGTTCCTTGCGTACTGTATTGGTGTATGGGGGCAGTATTTAAAAACAAGTTAGGTAAACACAATACTCCAGGGTCATTAACACCCCTTCTCTTGGATGTCACAGTATTCAAAACCATGTGAAAGTAAAAGGTTGAAATAAATACAATACTACAGGGTCATTGACACCCCTTCTCTCGGATCCATACCAATCATATATTGCAGTTGAAATGGGGATCAATGGCTATAGATGGAGTTTAGGAGGTGCCAGGTGAAGCCTGCTTTCAGTAAGGTTAATCAGAAAAAACGCGTTACCTGAAAATCTCACGAGGAACGGAAAATAGGAGCGTATCTCATATAAATGCTCCTTGTCACAATTATTGTGTTAGTCTATCTGTTCCCGTATGTATCGATGGAGGAGCGGGTCTCAAACTAGATAAAGCCGAAGAACTAGTAACTCGGCGTGACATAGCTATGTAGTTGTTAATATACATGGTAGAGCTAGCGATACTTCATAAAACCAGTAAAAGACATGAGGGTTTTACTTACTGACACGCCGAGTCCGTGTCGCTCGTAGACCTACCCCGCACTACCAGGACTGGGGGGTGGGGTTCTACGGTCTCGTGTGTGTTTAAAACGGCTATGCGTCACGGTCCATGTCGGTCTAGAATGCGATATTTATTCGAGAAAGTGGCTAGAAATGGCCGCCATGTTGGGTGAAATACGAGTGGAGAAGTCGATAAACCAGGAGTTGGTTGTAATGTACATAGTTCCGGTTTAGTAAGCATGGTCTATTCTTGGTGATAAAGTAACCGGAAAAGTACTGGAGTTACATGAAAGCTATCAGATCTGGTTGGTAAATGGTTGTAGGTTAACCCCTAATATAGTTATGAAAATGGGTTACCACACTACAAATAGACAAGTAAACCATGGCAACTGGGTCTAAACAGCCATATATATCCAATGTATAGAACACACGTGCATAGAATGAGTTGGTTGCTGTCCCCATAATAATTGCCTGAATGTAGAGCTTGATGTTGCAAGTGTGGGGGTCGCTATACAAGTGAGCTAATCAGAAATCAGGGTGGTGATTACAGAGCCTAGTATGCGCTATGTCTTAAGGTGGAATGTGTGGCCTAAAGGGTGGTACCATTCAGTCCAGTGGCAGTGTTACCTCTGTATGTGAGGAAGCTAGTGTGGTTGCTCAGAAGCTTGGTGTATCCTAGATCTCAAGGGGGTTTTAAGGAACACCATGGAATGGCATCATTGAGTCCTGTGGTGTCTGTGCCACTTTTATACACCCACCGTTGTTCTTTGATTAGTAAGGCTTCTTTGGTTATGTTCGGAAATGTTTCCAGAATAAGCCATCTGAAGGAATCGGGGGGGTGTCCTTTCTCTAGAAAGTGCGCGCACATTTTAGTGTTCGTTCTTTTACAGCGGAAATTGCTGCGATGCTCTATGATGCGTGTCTTAGCAGAGCGTGTTGTCATGCCTATGTATTGAAGTGTGCAGGGGCATGTAATCATATAAACACAGTTGGTGGTATTGCAATTGGTGTGGCGTCGTATTTCCCACTTGAAATTGTCGTTGATATCAACTGTCTTGTGTATGTCAGTGAGGTGACATACAGAACAGGAGCCACACGGGTAATGCCCAGTCACAGGGGGCAGCTCCCATAGTGTTCTTTGTGTTATCTGTCTCTGTGTTCGAGGACGAGTGTGTATTATAGAGTCCCTCAGGTTCCTGGTGCGTTTGAAAGAGAACCTAGGTGTTTCTAGGGTCATTGAGCCCGTGTTTAGTATCTTCCAGTGCTTTTTGATCACCTTGGTGATCTGGTTAGATACCGGGGTGAACGAGGTGACACACGTGATGTTCTCCGTTTCGCTCTTGGTTCTGGGTTCTAGTAGGGCCTCTCTAGGGTTATTGCGGGCTCTTTTGTTGGCTTGGGCAATCTGTTTCGCTGGATATTCACGCGCTTTCAGATTCCTAGTTAGTTTTTCAGCTTCAGTCTTGTAGTCAGTTAGATTGCTACAATTACGTCTTATCCTTAAGAATTGTCCCACGGGTAGGTTATCTCTCAAGCTCCGCGGGTGATGGCTGGAGTATAGTAACAAACTGTTACGATCCGTTGGTTTTTTATATAGTGAAGTAGAGAGTGTACCTCCGTGGAGGTTGATGTTCAGGTCTAGGAAAGGGATACTCCTGTCTGACACTGTGTGTGTGAATTTAAGGTGTGGATCCAAAGTGTTGATCCAGTTGCAAAATTCTAGACAAGTTGACATGTCTCCTTTCCATAGTATCAAAATATCGTCAATGAACCTCCCCCAGAGGTAAACATCAGTATTATAGGGGTTGGTTTGGTTGAAGATGTAGCGGGACTCAAAGTCGGACATGTACAGACAGGCCAGACTGGGCGCAAGGGTGCTACCCATACAAGTGCCCTGTGTCTGTTTGTAGACCTGTCCTCTGAATTCAAAAAAATTCTCTGTCATGGCTAGGGTAGCACAGTCCATAATGAAACTTATGGGAGTGTTGTGTTGCCATGGTTCAAGTTGAAGGGTGTTTTCCACCACTTCGAGTGTGGCCCTCTGAGGTATGTTGGTATAGAGGGCCTGCACGTCTAAACTCAACAGTAAGGTGATTTCATCTGTAGGGGGTAGAGACGATAGGAGTCTCAAAAGATCTGAAGTGTCTTGTATGTATGATTTTGTCTTGTGTACAAGCGGTTGAAAAAAGAAATCACAAAATTGTGACAAGGGTTCCAACACTGACCCAATGCCTGATACAATGGGTCTCCCGGGTACAGGGAAAGTGCCTTTGTGGATTTTTGGAAGGATGTAAAAGTAAGGGGTGCGTGGGTTCTTTTTTACCAGGAAAGTGGCTTCTTTCTTACTTATCCAGCCTTGGCTCTCAGCCGAGAAGACCAAGGCTGTGATCGTAGTAAGGAGACGTGGGGTTGGGTCAGTAGGGACAGGGGTGTAATAAGTTTGGTCACTCAATTGTCGTCTACATTCTAATTCGTAGTCCACTGTATCCATTACTACTGTGGCTCCCCCTTTGTCTGCCTGTTTAATGGTAATGGAGGTGTCATTGGACAAGATGGAGACTGTCTCTGTTTCAGCCTTAGACATGTTATTAAAATGTCTAGTATTGGTGATTTTAGCTAGATCCTTAAGAACAGCCTGTTCAAAAGTAATCCCTTCAGGTGGAATCATATTAGTACTGGGGTTGAAAGTGGAAGCATTGTGTAAACCACTATCTGTCCGTTCAGGAGCCTCAGTGTTGGTAAAAAAGGCTTTCAATCTAATTTTCCGGAAGAATTGTTGAATCTCACATTGCTGTTTGAAGGGATCAATCTTGGGAGTGGGTACAAACCCTAAGCCCTTCTGTAAAACCCTCCGTTCCATTTCACTTAGGTTTCTCTGAGAGAGATTAACCACTAGGTCTTCTTCTTGTTGGTCGTGTGACTCCGTGTCTCCATGGTTCTCGGAGTGTCTCCTAAACTCCATCTATAGCCATTGATCCCCATTTCAACTGCAATATATGATTGGTAGGGATCCGAGAGAAGGGGTGTCAATGACCCTGTAGTATTGTATTTATTTCAACCTTTTACTTTCACATGGTTTTGAATACTGTGACATCCAAGAGAAGGGGTGTTAATGACCCTGGAGTATTGTGTTTACCTAACTTGTTTTTAAATACTGCCCCCATACACCAATACAGTACGCAAGGAACTCCTTGCGCAAGCCTACCAGGGACTGCGGTGGTTTATCCTATGGAGTAGATAGGGTAAGTCCAACTACTGCTGTTGTAACTCTCTCTAGAGTGATCACTTCACGTGGTTTTGTGTGTTTTTATTCCCCTCCCCCTCCCTACACAGAATGTGCACCTTCACTGTAAATGCACGTTCCACCCGCACGATGTACGATAACTGTTTTACGAATGAGCGTTTTTTAACGATTTTGGTCTCCCATTTTCCATACAGGTAGACCGAGCCGCAGATAACAATACCAGTTATACATATAAACGCTTGTTGTCTATCACATAATCTTCTTGGATAGACCTGTAGATAGAATTTCTAGGTCCTGACGAATCACTTGAGTACAGCTCAGTTATAGTGAGAAACATGTTGACCATGACGAGGCAGTGTAGATAACCCAGAACATAGACCTGAGTTACTATCACTTCACCTCATGTTTTTAATCAGGTGAGGAGACATCGTAATAAAACTGTTGAGATAGTACTCCCTCCCCTTTTTAATATTCATCTACACTATCACCTAGCCCCACACTTTTTTCAGTTGAACAACCGGCTATCTTGGATATAGAAGATCTCCACAAGAGTGCTCTCTAAACAAGAGCCCGTCGGGTATTGCACCAGCCGACTCGACGTAGGAGCAGCCCGATGATGTTACATTACATCCTGAAGGGTATGTGATTCACAATATCCCGATGGCTGTGTGAGGGCTCTAATATCCATAACAGATATCTTCCTACATGGTACATCCTTTCCCATTCCCTTTAGGAACAGCTTTGTCACTTGTTGTTTACATATTTTGTCCAATGGACAAGTAGGCTCCACCCTCATACTGCACAAGGTCAGAGGCTCAGTTTGCAGTGTAACATAACAGTTAAGATAAAAAGGAATCCTCTACGAATACAGCAAGACATGTATCCAAACATATAAGATGTTCCAAGCTTGTTTACACAGTTCTATAATTCAAAGCTTTTGCTGCTAAGGTGAGATCTAAAAGACAAAACAGAAAGCTGCACTGCCGTCAAGTCTCCAAAATATGTACACATTTGCACACTACATTTTTTTTTAAGACACAGCTAGTTCTCCCAGTTTGCTCCTTGACATCATATGCATACACCTAAAGTGCTTACAGGGATCACAGTAATCCTCCAACATTTTTCTTTACAGAAAAAAGGAAAAATATGTTTTATTTGCATGCGTTTCCTTACACTGGTAACCATTACTCCTCTTGGTATGACGACTTTTAAAAAAAGAATATGATGTGCTGAATCTGCTTCTATAGACTTGAAATTGTGATGGTGATTATCTTCAATTGTACATGACAATGCCATGAACAACTAGCTTGTTTAACGTCCAGTTTAACAAATGTTTGATGAGTTAGATGATTTCTAACTCTATACAGATAGATGTGCTCTCTAGTATATCAACTTACTATCTAGTTAAGCGAGGGAGGCATTCTTTGTGTATCAATCTATAATCAAAACTCTTGTACAATGAAAGTGCTGGCATATTTAGAGTCCTAATGTGATCAGAAAGCTGGCCTAAACAGATCGGTATATAAACGGAATGTAGATATCCAAATAGTTGACATAAACAAAGCTGTGATACAGTCAGTCAGAAATAATCAGAGATGTGGCACAATCACAGCCTTGCTAGAGTTCAAACAATACCATAAACACGACATGACTGGGCCTTATCAAAGCTCTGAAATGATGACAGCACTACTATAACGTGACACCTCACTGCTTTGACCAAATGAGACAAGTAGATTTACTTATAAGACAATTAGATTTCCGAAGCATCTTGCCTCTAGAGCAAGTAGATATTTTATATAATTCCGCACCCTTGTGTGGTTAAAGCCTGTTTTCTCAACTCAGGTAAGTGAGACACACCTTATTTATTTATTTATTTGGCTAGACCCGAAGGTATCAGAGCGCTTTAGAGGAGGACATAGCATTAAAACATTTTTACATTGTTACATCAATTAGGGTTACAATTAACAATAAATGCTAGGGAAAGAAAGACGTGATCTTAACACAATAATATAAGATATTAGAGCGTAACTTAACCAAGACTCACTTTATAGGAAAGGTGGAGGATAGAGGGGACAGATAGTCAGGTGGATAAGGCCAGGGGGGTCTGAAGGGGGAAGGTACTCAGTGTGAACATAGCAGTCGAGTAGTTGAAGAGAAGAGATAGAGGAGCCATGAAGAACAGTGAAAAGCAATGTCCGAAGTCCGACTGAGTAGGTGACGGACAAGGGGGTGAGCCAGAGCCAGACTCCGCTATAGCTGCATGGGACAGCTCCACCAGGCAGCGGTCAAGGGTGTTCAGTCTCCACGGTAAAAAAGACACAGTTTAAAGAAGAGAGCAGAATTACAGAAATTCGAAGCAGGGGATAAGGGAGAGACAGGGAGACGGGAAGAAACTGAGCTCAAAGTCCAGCTGGGTAGGTGACGGGCAAGGGGATGAACCAAGGCCTATCTCCTCAATAGCTGAGCCGAGCAGCTCCATCGGGCGATGGACACAATGCTCAGACTCCGCTGTCCAGGCAATGATCAGGTGCACTCCGAGAATGACAGATTGGTGCAGGGGGGAGTGAAAAACCAGGGTCTGAAGGGAATCCGGACGCCATCTTGAGGACCGGCATCGTCCCTGTAGGGCTGCGCAGTGAAAAGTTCATCTCAGAGAAAGAAATCACCACTGGCAGCCATGTTAGGATCAGGCAGCCACCTTTTCCTTCCTTTCATTTGCCGGACATGTTTCCAGTACATGTTGCTCTTCTCCCAGTTTCATTTGAGAACGTGGTTTCCCTTTGCCTTCCTAGTTATGCCATCTCAACTTTAAAGAATATGACAGAACATATATTTGGGAATCACTCATTCACCATTTTTGCATGTTGGCGCCAAACAAGAAAAATTTCACATACCTGTATACAACTTTATGCAGCTTGTCATGTAGTAGATTATGTGCTATGACTATCCTTCCATATAATGGTGGATTCTGCATACTACAATGCTGTTGTTTTTAAAGACCGAGTTTTATTTTCGAGAGTGACTTGTGATCACAGGCGCAACCTTAGATTACTGTATTTCTTTATTTATCGAAATATGTAAATGGGTGTGTCTGCTTGAATGTGTAAAGTTAATACCAGCCTTGACAAAGCCAATAGGTCTCACCTATGCAAGAGTTATTGGCTTTGGCAAGGTGTTTTAGCCAGGTTGTACACCAGCGTGGCTACTGTTCAGCATGGCTAAAAGTGAGTGGTGTGGGGTAAATTGGGAATGTTTAGGTGGGGCATATTGGAGTGTGGTAGACTGTGGTGGGTAGGTTGGGGTAAATTGGATTGGGGTAGATTGTTGTGGAGTTGATTGGAGTGGGGTAGAGTGTGGTAGATTGGTGTGGAGTAGATTGCTGTAGGATGAGTGGGGTGGCTTGGAGTAGGGTAGATTGGGGTGAGGTAGATGGAGGTGGGGTCGATTGGGCTAGGTTGGGGTGGGCAGATTGGGGTAGGGTACATTGGGGCAGGCAGACTGAGGTAGATTGGGGTGGTGTACATTGAGGCAAACAGTGGTAGATAGGGGATTGGAGTGTGGTAGATTGGGGTACATTGGAATGGGGCACATTGGAGTGTGGTAGACTGAGCACATTGGAGTGGGTTAGGTGGAGTAGGGTAGATTGGAGTAGAGCAGATCGTAGTGGGGGTAGAGTGGGGTAAATCTGATTGGGGTAGATTGGGGAGGGGTAGATGGGGTAGACTGAAGTGGGTTAGGTTGGGTGGGGTAGATTAGAGTAAATTGGAGTGGGGCCGATTGTGGTGGAGTGGAGTTTATTGAGATAGGGATGATTGGAGTGGGGTAGATTAGATTGGGTAGATAGAATTGGGTAGGTTGAGGTAGATTGAAGAGGGTTAGTTTGGGTAGACTGCAGTAGTTGAAGTGGGGTAGATTAGGGGTATATTGGATTGGGGTAAACTGAGGAAGGATGGGTGGGGTAGATTGGAGTGGGCTATATTTGGGTGGGGTAGGCGGAGTAGGAAAGATTGGAGTAGGGTAGATTGTAGTGGGGTAAATTTGATTGGGGTAGATTGGAGTGGAGTGAAGTGGCTTAGACTGGGCGAGGTGCATTGGAGTGGGGTAGATAGGAGTGGGGTTGATTGGAGTGAGGTAGACTGAGGTACATGTATTGGGGTAGATTATAGTGAAGTTTAGTGGAGTAGGTTACAGTAGGGTAGGTTGTGTGGACTGAGAGGGGTTGAATGGAGTAGGGTAAACAGAAGGGGTGTGGAGTGAGGTAGATTGGAGTGAGGTAGGTTGGGTGGATTGAGTAGGGTAGATTGGAGTGATGTAGATGGGGTAGGGTAGATGGGATAGTTTAAAGTGGGGGTGGAGTAGGGTAGATTGGAGTGGGATATATTGGGTGGATTGAGTGGGACAGCCTTGAGTGGGGTAGATTGGAGTAGGGTAGATTGGGGTGGATGGAATGGAGAGGAGAGGGGTAGATTGGAGTAGGTTAGATTGGGGCAGATTAAAGAGTGTTGATTAGAGTAGATTGGAGTGGGGTGGAGTGTGATGCGATGAAGAAGGGGACCAGTAGCACGTGGAGGAAAGGGGAGAAGCAGTGCCATGCAGTGCCATGAAGATGGAAGAGCAGTAACGCGATGAAGGAGGGGCAGCAGTGCCATGAGGCAGCACAGGCATTGTTGCGATGATGTGCACCTTCCTCTCTATTACCAATAACTGTGTAGCTAATTTGTTTTGAAAAGTGAAAAAAGACTATTATGGCCCAGGGCACACTTCTCCCATTGCAGATACACCTATGAAAACCCAACTATCCAGTTGCAAATGCTTGGCAGCTGTTTGCCATGTAGGTATGTTGTTAATAAAACAGCATTTATCTTGTGTAATTTATTGTCTTTGTGTGTTGCTCCAAGTGAACAACTACAATAAGAGAAAACACCGTTTCACTGCATATCAGCTTAATTTCTCACTTTGTAACTGCAATGTCAAGAAAAACATTTCAGGATTCTTTTGCATGCCCATAATGCCATGGGCTCCAATTGCCGGTTTAAGCTGCTTCATCCTTTTGTAATTGTCTTTTAGCCACACCAGCGATATGTTTGAAAGTTGCTAGTAGACTGCGCAGAGTGCATAGGTAATGGGCCCTAGTTTTTTTAAATCACTTTCACTTTAAAATCTTTTCAGATTAGGGCTTTATATATTGTTCGGGCGTGATCTTTGCATCCTGACTAGAAAACATTGCAGCTTCTCCCACTTGCTGATCTCCCAAGTGCGAAGGGAAACAACAACAGCGATTGAAAATGAGGGCATGGGAAAGCAAAATGTGAAAATGAGGGTATGGGAAAGCAAAATGTAATAAAGAGTCAGTGACAACGGAACCTAAGCCGCAAGCATGTATGCAGTGTTTAAACACAGTTAAAGGGTGGGGGTTAAATAAATTAAAAAAAGACGGGTGGGGGCGAGACAGAAAAGAAGCAACAGAGATGAGGTGGGAGGGGAAAAAAAGCAACACAAATGGGGGGCGGGAGGGATAGGAGCGAGTGAAAACACAAGCACACGTATGGAATGCTTAAACACAATTTAAAAAGTAGCTTCAAAAACGGGAACAGTGGATGGACACAAGTACTTGGTTCATGCTCTAGGGGAGGTACAAACACAAGGAGAGGCATCACCCATGCATGCCACGACAAATGGGAATGAAGGATATGAGAGCGATTTGGATGCAAATAAATTGTAAGTCAGGGGTGGGCTGTAGCCCACTAACTGTAAACAACATGTCTAGAAGAGACAGCACATGACCTGTCTAGCCGAGACCTAAAAATACAAAGTGCTCAGTAAAGCTACATAGTAACCCTTCTACTTTCCAGCTACAGAAGATGCGGGTGGCAGATATAAATCTACAAGACAAGCTAGAAATAGTTGGTTACAGGTAAGGAACATTTATTGTTTGCAGCATACAATATTGTAGATTGCATGTTGTGCGCCAACTTAAAAGCAGTACCCCATCTCCTTATAGATGATGTGGGTGTAAAGTAGAGGTAGTTGTAGAGAATAATGTTTTTTAGAACTGTTTGACCCACCTAGACGTTTTTTCATGCATGAATGTGTGTACACCCAACCATGTTGCTTTATACATCTCCATCAGCGGTATGTTGTGTAGTGGCACATTTCCTGCATATTTAACGACCCTGTGGATTTTCCACAATCGATATATTTGCACATCAAACACACAAAAGGTGATGGAAGAAATACTTGCAATAAGTCTAACCACTGGCAATCGCTCGGGGTAGCATTCCAACCCATCAGAACTGCCAGTTTGGGCTGCACTAACACTACTGTAGCAGGGTCAAGACTGATTTGCATATGGCTGGGTCCAAACCGAGGTGGCACGGTGGGCAAAAGACCAGTGGGTTTGAATGCTCAATTGCCAGTGGTTAGATGTATTACAAGCATTCTCCCATCATCTTGTGTGTGTTCTATATATTTGCACGTGTATAGTAAACCTAAATATATTGCACAATTCATCTGGTTGTGCCCACTTTAGAAATTGATTTACCATGTTGAGAAGGCAAAAAGGAAACAAGCAACTATTTTGCATAAGGTTTTTGTTTTGTCAGCGTACTGTATGAGTCCATGTTTCACATGTAGAAAGTGTAGTGCTCTTTCTGCTTCAAGGGTCCGGAAAGTCCATTGGAAGTCCAACTTTTTTGATTAAGATGAAAAGGTATACCACCTTGGGAAGAAAGCATGGATGTGTATGTAAGCCTACTTTATCTTTGTGAATTTGACAGGTTCATCCACCGAGAGCAGATGTAGTTAGTTACCTCGGAGCAAGAAGGTGATTGCTACTACAATGGCAACTTTCCAAGTTAAGGCCTGCAGTAAGCATGAATGGAGTGGCTCAAAATGGCGTCCCATTAATGTTGCTAAGACAATATTAAAATACCAACAGGGCCCATGGGATGCCCAAGTGAGTTAACCCTTCTCAAAAATACCATGACGGCTTTGATAACAAGAATCTTCCACAGTGAAACAAATGGTCTGTTTTGTAAATAGGCAGATATTGCCAGCAAACGTACACAAATGGAAGTGTGGCTATAACTGATGCTTTAAGGCAGTGGTCTTCAAACATTTTAATGCTGCCCCACCACCCCCGCAGTAAAGAAATATAATTCATCGGAACCCCCTCAGATTTTTCAGAATTATTCTATTAAACTAGCAATGTTTAAATGTCTCGACTTTTTTTTTTTTTAAACACAAGACATATTTAAACATTGAAGTTAAATTCTGTTACCATTTTTCCCAGCTGAGATATAAATGACAAAAGTAGCTTGTGATGGCCTTTTACAGAGTGGCTTACTGCCACTCACTTTTCCCCACCACTTAAAAACAAAGCATTGCTATTAGCATAATGCTTTGTTTGGCCAGAGCCTGGCGCTCCCCCCAGGGATCACTTGAGGCCCCCCAAGGGGGGGGGGGGGCGGGGGCGCAACCCCCAGTTTAAAGACCCCCTGCTTTAAGGGAATAAAGGTATTTCACAGAGTCAGATGAATTTGGTGTGAGTGCAGGTATGGAGGTTCAATCAATGTAGTAAACAAAACATGTCTACTTTGCTGCAGAGCACACTTATGTAGTGGGTCCTTCATGATAATCATACACTTTGATGGTAAGTTAACAGGGCCGACCATGGAAGAAGAAGTCCTGCATTTCTAACAATCACTAACAATAAGCGCTCTAGAATGTTGCTTTGTTTGATAGCTTTCATTTTGTGACATCTTTCACTGATTGGCCCCCATGAGGTAAACAAATTTTATGTCATCAGGAGCAAAATCGCTATATTGAATGACTGGATAGGGAAGGTAAATTTAACCATTGTGCGTTGTCAACTAATCTGGACGCATCCTGAGCTTGTAGTGCCGCTCTACTGACAATTCAAGCAACTTGGGGAACAACAGCTTACTTGGTCCATGTTGGAGCGATTAAGATCATCGTCAAGGATGCGGGACGCAGTTTGCATACCACTGTTGGTATTAGTGGGAGAAGTGGAAAAGCGTCAGACACTGACATCTGCAAAATTGGAATCAGTCTCCAAAATGCCTGAACTCTTTCCACTATCAGAAAAGTTAAGTGTTTCGTCCATTATTTCTCAATCTGCAAACAATGCAAACAGGACGTAGCGGCATTGATAGTGAACACTACCTGATAATGTTGGAACAACATGAGTCGGATAGGCATTGCTGATCTGTATCCTTTTATCAGTTAATCTGGATATGGGCAAACATGGTTTTCTTTCTGGTGGAGGTAAACTTGATGGCGCCTTGATGACTAAGTACCTTAGGGCAAAGGCAGCACCACAAGGCCTAATTATTACCAACGAACCCCGGACCTTCCTAGATGACAAAATCTTTCAGAAGGAATGGTCCTATGTGGCATGGAAGTGTACTTGGGACTGGCTTGTGTTGATCATCAACACAGCCAAAAGAATATCGGACGAGATGCTCATTCAAATCCAGACAAGCAAAAACCAACCTAAAAACTACAGTCCTCATTGCCACCTTTAAGAAAAGGTTAGACGAAATTAATTAGGATCTAACGCAACAAAGGGAATTCCTCGCACAATCCAAAATCACAAAGCTGCACAAGGATATTAAGAAATGTAGTCATAAAACAATATATCCCTATGTTACAGATGAGCATTACTCTAAAAACCCAATGAAAATACAACAAAAAAGAAATTACAGAAGAAGGTACACACCGCAAAATTGGTCATTCAGTTCAGGCAGTAGTGGTGGATACAGCAGCGAAGAAGATATTTGGGGCCCACAAACTCAAATGCTAACACCGCAAATGGGCCCACCCAACCCAGGTTTCCAGATGGGGTTCTAGCAACAACCATACCCAGGTATCCGCAAGGATTCCCCTTTCAATGTGGCCACCATTTTTTAGGGAGAGGGCGCGCCCGTGGAAGAGGACAACAGAGACAACAGGGAACACAAAGCATACAATGGATGGATCCCAAAATGTGAGTTACAAGGAGCATGTCCAAAGACAACCACCAGCCAGGCCTGAGCAGGAAGAACCAATAACTGAAACCACCGCAAATGGAGAGACACAACATGACAACTCCTTGGTAATTAACCACAGTAAACTACCGTTGGACAAAATGGAGCTGGAGGTCCTGAACAAAGGACTAGGGTTCGTACCTACCACAAAATGGATACATTCCAACTGAGAGCAGAACTATTGGGGTTCTTCAGAAAACTGAAACTTAGATCTTTTATTAGTGACACACTGAAAGAAGAAACATGAGCCAATAAAAACACTGGCTTGCGGGTTAAATCTACCTACTTACCCTCAACACAAGCTATACCTGCAGCAATACAAATCTTCGAAGCGGTAGTCATTAGAGAAATAGACGATTTGAACATCAATATTGGCTTTGGCAACGTGTCCACAAAAGAAAGGAAAACATTGGACAAGCTGGACCAGAGACAGGACATCATAATAAAACCAGCAGACAAAGGGGGAGCCATAGTGGTCCTTACAACAAACATGTAAGATACAGAATGCAAGAGACTGTTATCAGACAGACCCAGCTATGAGGTCCTGGCGTTAGACACGATCCCTCGTATAAACAATGAGATAAACTCTATGACAGAAGAAGCACTCAGCATGGGTTGGATTACAGCACAAGAGGCCAGATTCCTTGGATCGGAAAATCAGAGAATGGCCAGATTTTACATACTGTCAAGACTCCATAAAAATAAGTTACTACCACCAGGCCGCCTGATTGTTTCTGGAGTTAACTCTATCCTGGAACCATTGTCACAATTTAGTGACTGGTTCCTTCGCCCACTAGTGAAAACTATGCCCTCATACCTAAAAGACACGAAGCAAGTATTATGCCTCCTTAAAGACCTACATATCAACAGTAGCACAGGGCTAATGAGGACACTAGATATAGAGGCACTATATTCTTTTATACCTCAGGAACAGACTTTAATTATAATTGAAAACCTTTTGAGAAATGCCCAAATTGACACCATTACCCCGGTGTCATTTGTTATAGATAGTGCAAAGATTGACCTCACAGAGAATTGCTTTCAGTACAAAAACACCATATATCACCAGGTGAAAGGGACATCGATGGGCAGTACATTCGCCCCTAGTCTAGCATGTCTGCATGTCTGCAGGTCCACCAGTTCGAAACTGAACACATCTATACTGATTCGAACCCCTACCGCGGAAACATCAAGTTGTGGCGAATGTATATTCACAACGTACTAGTGGTATGGCAAGGCGATGACTAGCAGGGGAGTTCTGCTCCTGGATCAGTGCAAGGGATCCATTTCTGTAGTTTGCTCACACAATGGAAAGGACCTCTGTGACCTTTTTGGATCTTCAGATTACCATTAAGGGTGATGATCTAATCACTAAAGTACACGAAAAACCAACAGATAAGAACAGTCTGTTGAGGTTTTGATAGCCACCACCCGGAAGCATTGAGGGATAATTTGCCATTTGCGCAATTCCTGCGCATTAGACAAAACTGCACAGAGAGTTCTACTTTTGAGGATTAGGCGGACAGACTTACAGCCAAGCTGAAGGCCAAAAGATACCCATCCGGCATAATTAAAAAAAGCTAGGAAACGTGCCCGTAATAATAACAGAGAGCACTTGCTGGAAACCTACATGAAGGAAACAGAGAGAAGTGCATGCGTTACCAACTTTTCTCCGGCATCGAATAATTACCAAGAACAGGAAAATCCTAAATAAAGCTGGCATCAATCGGAAACTACCACGGTTTTCTTTCAAAAGAAGCACAAGTATAAGGGACAGTTTGGTCCATTCTAATACCTCCTAAAAAAATGGTCACAGATGGGACCCAGAACACACTATGGAGTTTGCCACCAGTGAGGAGACACTTCCCCTGTGTAAACTATTCAGTATGTCCTTTCACTAAGCAACAGAGGTGGACATCTGGACTAATCGCCCTTGGCAACTGCAACACAGAAAATGGGCTCTACATGATCAAATGTCCGTGTGACATGAAGTACATTGGCATGACTAACCGGAAAATCTGCCTGAGAATTAATGAACACCGCAGCACTATTAAGTGCAGAAAACCATCCACAGGACTAACTAAACACTTCTTGGATCTCCAACATACAGAAACCAAATTACAATGGGTTATCATGGAGGCACTCAGACATAAACCAAGAATCGACATCAGCAAGAGACTGTTTGAGGGAGAGCAGAGATGGGTCTATCAGCAGAAGAGCCACATCAATGGGTGGAACGATAATATTCCATGGGTGCATATTTAACCCATCCTATTGCTGTGAACCTCTACCCTGTGATATAGGTAGAATTCTCTCCAAGAAAATGCACACAGGATTGATAAGTTAATCGTTTAATAACATGTCCCCCTAATGTGGAAACAGATCATCCTCGCAGGATCTGATACGTGTTACCCCATAATTGTGTGCTTTCCAAATTGGATAAGCACCTTCTGTTGGTACCAGGCTCTACAACTTGAACACTACAATTGGAACAACACTTCTGATGCTTCTTTAAGAAGTTCATTAAAAAAAATAATATACCTCCCCTAACTCTCACTGTTACCTTTAAGGGTTGCGTTATTTATTATTATTTTTACCAACCACAGACCTCCCCATTATAATTGAGCTCTTGTCCTTCGAGAGAGCTTTATACGGGTGTGTATGGACATATTTATCTATATATAATATCCATATGAAGCGATAACATGGCTGCCTCTCATCCTTAATTAGGAAAAGATTTCTCCATGGTTGTTCCATGGTTGCTTCCTATCTGTATAGGTAACAACTTTTGTCCATCTTTTATCCATCCTCTTTAAAAGTATCTATGATAGAATTGTCGGTACCCGATGCACGCTGTGCTGTCTTATACTCAGGGAATTCATTGTTACGTTTTTTGCACGATGGCCGATCGGTACTACACTTCCGATGAGTCCCGGTCCAAGACTGGCTGATGACGATGCTCCGAGCGCGTTGTTCAGTTAAGCAGCGCGCGATATAGAGTCCAGGACACCCCCGTGAGAACAGGGATACACAGTAGGTTCCTACAGAGGGAGTGCCTTGACAAAGTAAGTAAGGGGTAGCACGCCCGGCCCTCGCAACCCAATTTCGGCGTGATCTTTTCGGAAATGCTGGTTTGAACTGATCATCTAATATGTTTCTTAATACCATATCGATCTAGGGTTTGACTACAGGACCCCCTCCCCTTCCCTCCATGAGGTATTACTACTAATCACAGAGGATAAGATACGCTATTGGTAACTATCCTTATCGAGGACACCGATGCACAGACAGGGATAGTGTGCATGGATATAGTACACAGCAAATCTCTGCATTTAGATTTGTTTGTAACTTTTGGGAAGGTGAGAATGTGTGTACCCACGGGTGTGTCTCAACGTTTTTTAATGCATGTAATTCATTCAAGACCTAGTAAGCATGCTATCACGGATTGGCATTTAAGGACCACTGCATGATGAATACCTTTATAAGTTGTCTCAGGCTCACAATGATAAGACCAATGTGATTGTTTGTGTATTTATATGTTTACTGTACTATACATTTCATGTTTATGTTTTATAGACAAGGTTCCCACAGATATTGATGAAACCCGGTGTGGACAAAGGGTCAATCGTGTATCATATGCGTGTTAATTAAACGCTGTGTGTAAGGAAATATAGAGACACAATTGGGATGAATATGGTCCTGAAGAAAGCCCAGGGCCCCAAGAGGGGCCATAGCAAGGCTGAAACACGTCAACCTAGTGGACAATAAGCACCATATCAGGGCTATTATTGTCCTAGATTTCGTGCTTTTAATCAACCCTCCAACACCAACGAATAAAGACTGGAAAACTAACCAGCAGGTGGTAGGGATTTTTACTACCCCCCCCCCCCCCCTTTGCTTTTGCAGCTTAGTTTCCTACTAATAGTGGTATCACAGCCCATAATATGGGCTTGTTCGCCATCAGAGGATTCTTTGGCGAACGTGGGATGGCCGATGATGAAGCCTGACACCTGGGAGGTGTGTGAGGCCATCCTGTATATTTTTTAGCACACCACATGGTCAATAATTTGGGAATTTAGTAGTAGCCTGAACAATTCCCCAACGAAGGTACACCCATATAGTATGGTGGTATGAGGACTTGATGATTAATGGGCCTGTTTGTGTTTTGGTGGAAATGGGGAGGTAAACTTCCACCACTGAAAGAAAGATGGTAAATACTCGGTGTATACTTTATGTCAAAATGTAAAACAGTGAAGTGATAATCGTTTGCACTTATCTTTAATGGAAGGGACTTGCAAACACTCAGTAGCATTAGGATATGAAAGTATGAGTCCTTCAGAGCAAGGGCACTAAAAATCGCCTTCCTGTAGAAGATCACTTCCTGCAAGGTTTTCATTTTGAAATGGATGGTCTGCAGTCAGTTGTTTCCGACATACAGATCCAAGATGGGATGTAGAGTGACGCCTTTTTTCAATATTAAAAAGGACAAAATAGACATTGTGTCGTCGTTCATGTACTGGTACCTCCTCTATCCCTCCTTTACTTACAAGTGAGCAAATCTCTTCCAGTAGTTAAGAGTATGCTATGTTAATACATTTCTAATGCGCATGAATACCTGTGGGTGTCTTGGTGCTGATTTGGTATTGCAGCATTGCAAGAAGAAAAGGAAGACTAGTTGTTAAAAAGCCATGTTTTTAGCAGTTCCCTGAAAATCAACAAGGTGGGAGCTGGTCTGATGTTTATAGGCAGACTGTTCCAAAGTGTGGAGTCTTCCTAAGGAAAAACAACTACCCCACCCCCATTTGAGTCTCTTGAATCTGGGGTGGGTAACCATCATGGAGCTTTTGGATCATAAGGCCATGCTAGGTAGATACCATGCTAGAGACTGTTTGAGATGGAGGGGTCCTGAGTCATACAGAGCTTTGAGGGTAAGGCAAAGAGCCTTGAATTTAATTTGGTTGGTCACTGAAAGCCAGTGGAGTCCCCGGATGGAAGCGGAAACAGACTGAAACTTAGGTAGATCAAGAATAAGTCTAGCCGCCGCATTCTGCACACTCCGTAATTTTTTCCAAGTACTGTTTTTGCAGCTTTACATATAGTCCATTATAGTGGTCTAATTTGGAGAGAATTACTAGTGTGATGACTGTTTTTCTTGAGTTAAGCAGAATAAAAAGAAGAATCTTCCTGATAATTCTCAGGGTGTTAAGACTAGAGTAAATAACGGAGCTAATAAGTTTACTAAAATTCAACTTCTCTATAAGTATACCTAGACTGTTCACTTTTTGAATCGGAGTGGGGAGTGCTCCTAGCTCAGACGGCCAACAAGACTGGCTCCAGAATTGTGGTCTACCTCGGTTTTGTCAGAGTTTAACTTAAGGCAATGTTTGCTCATCCAGTTACTAACAGCTCTCATATAGTTATGAAACTGGAGAATTGTGACGTTGGCAATGTCCGAGGCATACACAACGATCTGCGTATCATCAGCGTCAGAAGTGGGGGAAAACCCAAAAGATCTAATCAGGGATGCCAGTTCAGTAACATAGATATTAAAAAGTAGAGGGCTCAATGAAGATCCCCGAGGGACCCCGCAAGGAATAGAAAACGACATAGAAGAAAAATTCTCCAGCATTACTGAATGTTCTCTGCCCGTCAAAAAAGACTAGAGCAGAGCAAAAGCTTTATTGTTAATGCCAAGTTGTTTGAGGCGAGAGATGAGTGTGGAATGATCAGCCGTATCGAAGGCCACTGACAAATCGAGAACAATGAGAGCTGCCGAGCCCCCTATGTCCAGGATAGTTCTTAGCTCATCAGTGGTCTTTATTAATGCAGTCTCTGTACTATGTTCAGCCCTAAAGACAAATTGTGTAGGGTCCGGTAAATGATTTGAATGAATGAATTGTGTCAATTGAGTATTTATTCGTTTTTCCACGATTTTTGCAGGGAAATGGTAACCTGGAAATAGGACGATAGTTTGCCGGGTTACCAGAGTCCAGGTTAGTCTTCTTGAGACGTGGCAAAATAGAAGCCTTTTTCCATATGTTAGGAAAGATCCCAGTGCCAAACATCCCGTAAAAGATGTTGGTCATCTGACAAGGCAATAGGATCAGGGATCTGTTCAAGAATGGAGGGGGGAGAAGAGGTGATAAGGCGACCCAGATTTGGTGGATTTGATTATATTAAGTTTATAGTCTGTTCAGTTTTTTGTTTGCATGGAGGTAGAACTGGGGGTAAGTATGTGAACCCATAGGAATATTTGTGCAACACAGTTGATAACAGCCATTTTTGTGCGGTTACTTTCCTCCACTTCTAAGGGTAACCCCTGCACCTTTCCTCTACAGGCGTTTTATGGACTGTACACAGACTCCTTTTTTGGCAACACTGGAACCTACTCTGGAATTGGAGCCTCTGTCATGCACCCTATTGCTTCCACTAAACCCTCCTCTTTGAAAGGCTGATGTTGTGCACTGTGCTGTTGCTGACCTTGTTGTAGAATGGGCTGGTAAATCTGTCCAATGGGAGGGGTGCCACACTAAGGTTGTACAGTGCAAGGTTATGAGTGTGGTTGCTGTGAAGCACCAATACACTTGGCTTTGTGAGTCTCTTTTTTTACATCTCCTAGAACCTCATATGCAAGTGGGCTGAAAGGTGTACGCCATCAGATGGTAAGTTTAGTAGATGTATTTGAGGCGAAAATGGGAAATACATGGATAAGTGTGGTGATGTAGCATGACAGTGGCATTAATTTGCCATGCTATGATGAAGCATGTCACCCTCGAGTGAGTGAGGGTTCTTATCGTAAAAGGATTCCTTCCCCAACAGTTCCATCACACATGCACTTGTTAACATACAGGACAACATTTGGCTTTATGTTAGTAGCCGGTCCTGTTTTTGCTGCAATACCAGGCTACTTTTTTGTGAGTTGTACGATAAAGAGGGATTAGTACATTCCTGGTTGGGCCCACCCCTTTCGATCCCCGGTGCGGATATTATTAGTGGAATTAATTTGCCAGCATTTTTAAATGATCTTTCCTCCTGCAGCAATGCCCCTCCAAGCACAGTACAGGGCTACACATAGCTCTGGTAATGTATACCAATCTTGAATTGCAGCACCACCGTTATTTTGGAACGGACATCTCTGACAATCCACCTCAATCCTTTAGTAAAACAACACCCTGATGTCTTTGAGGAAAGCATTAAAAGCTCTGCCCAGAAATTACAATCATGATTTGCACTCTCTTGGACAGCAGCACTCCAGATATCACAGTACAATACTGCAGACTAAGATCTGTAAATGCCCCTAAATGCTGCTGTGCAGCACACACTGCTACGTCGGCCCTGGTCTCAACCCCATCTCTAGACATGCACATTGATCCTATCAACACTTCTTGCTATTGCAGTACTGGACTTGCAGTACCTCAGCCAATGCACTTCAAATCCGACCTTCTGCTAAGGCACCTCATCCTTCCATGCTGCTTTCTCCGTTACTCCAGTAACACAAACTCAGCTCTGCCAATGCACCTCTATCTTGTTATACAACACCCCCAGCTATTCGGCAGTGAGAAACGTACACACCTCTGTAAGCACACTTTAACAAGGATGAGCAAAACCTAAAACTGCTGGAGTAGAGGGACACACAAACAACTCTTTCAAAGTCTCATACTGCCACATCCACAGTTATTTCAGCACACAAGTCCAAACACACAGAGCTGTTAGTGCCCCTCAGGTCTGATCCACAACATGTGCCAATTCTGTACTGATATACCATATCCAGTTCTGCTGCATTCACTGATATTACAGTATGACAACTCCCACACACCTCTTTAAATACACCTCAATCATACACTGCGGCACCTCCTATAGTATTGGTACTTGCATACAGGTCTGGCAGGGCAACTTAATGCTGCTGTTATGATGGCAATAGCACACACTCAGCTCTGTTCACACATCTCAGTCTGGGTCTTGAGGGGTTCCAAAACCAGAATGGTGACAATCTAAGGTTGTAGGGGCGCCACCTGGCCGCTTCCTACCTGGTGCCCTATCTACACCACTGACCCCTGCCCTATCTATCACTTACTGGCCTTGATAGTGAGGCCTGTCCTCTGCAGAGCCTTCAACACTTCCCAGTAGCGGTACATGTTATCTTCTCAGCTGGAACTGAACACTGCAATGTCATCTAGGTAGGCAGCACAGAAATCCTCCAGCCCAGCCAACACTTGGCTGGCCAACCTCTGAAAGGTGGCAGGGGCTTTCTTCAACCCAAAGGGAATATCCCGGAACTGGCAGTGCCCCTCTGGTGTTGAAATCGCTGACCTCTCTTTGGTCCTATAGTGCAGGCAATATGCCAGTACCCAGACGTTACATCAAACGTACAAAGGAACTTGGCAATTCCCAGCCGATCTATGAGCTCAACAGCTCTGGGGATGGGATGCGCGTCCGTCTTAGTGATGGCGTTAAGCCCATGGCAGTCCACACAGAACCGTAGCTCAGGTGTGGCACCGGATGCAGCGGCCTTTGGGACCAAGACCACTGGGCTGGCCCAAGGACTGTTGAAGGGCGCTATCACCTCTAATGCTAGCATTTTGGAGACCTCTTCCTTAATGCTCGGCAGACAGTTCAGGAATTGGCACACTCTCCTCCTCCATTCCATCAGCTGTCTCCAAGAGCATGTTCACTTCAGACATCTCAAAGTGAGGTTTGAGGTGGTTCACGTGTAGGACCCTCAAAGGGTTACTTGGAAAACTGCAACTTCACCAGTTAGGTGACATCATTCTTGCGCTCCAACAACTCAAATGCCCCATTCCGCTTATCCTGGCGAGCACACAGCTGTACTGGGGCCATGACCCACACTTTCTGGCCAGGCTGAAACTCAGCCAGAGTGGCGTTCTGGTCATAGCAGCGTTTCATATCTCTCTGGCTGGCCTCCAGGTTCACCTGAGCGAGTTTCCTGAAACACGCAGTCTGGTTTCTGAAGGCCAACATGTATCTAAATGCATCCTGGTGGGGACTTACTGGGAGCTTTCTCCCAGGCTTCTTTCACAAGACTAAGAAGTCCCCTCACAGGGTGCCCATACAGCAGCTCAAAGGGGCTGAACCCCTGTGACTTATACACCTCCATGTAAGCAAAGAGAAGGCATGGCAAGAGGACGCTCCACTTACGCCTAATGGAGTCTGACAGACCCCCAATAATGCCCTTCGGGGTTCGGTGGAACCTCTCAACCAATCCATTACTTTGGGGTAGGAAGGAGTGGTGAGCTTATAGGTTACACCACACTCCTCCCTCAGACAGAGACTTCATATACTTGGATATGAAGTTGATATCCCGGTCGGATACCACCTCCTTTGGGAAACCCAAGCAGCAAAAGATCTCCACCACGGGCGTGGTCACCGTTCTCAGACGTATAGCCTCCGGGTACCAGGTGGCATGTTCCATCAAGACCAGGATAAACCTGTTGACCATGGTGGTCTTGGGGGTCTATAGTTTCCACAATGTCAATTCCCACCCGCTCAAAAGGGGTGTTGACAAGGAAAATTTGGAGAGGAGCCTTACATCTTCTCCCACTTGCCTGGCAATACCTATAATAGGTATCAAGAGTTTGTTCACATTTGGGGCCACAGAAGTGGGCGACAAGCCTGTCAAAGATCTTGTCCTGCCCCAAATGTTCTGCCAAATGCACATCATGAGCCAGACCGAGTAGGAAGGCTCTGAAGCGCTGGGGTACCACCAGCACACTGCCTGCCCCAGGATCAGCAACCTTAGGCTCACTATACAGGAGACAATTCTCATAGTAGATCCAATGTGATCCAGGCTGATCAGTTGGCCGGTTTGCAGCCTGCTGCTGAAAACCCACAAGAGAAGGGCATTCCTGCTGCTCCTTGCAGAATTTCTCCCTGGTGGGACCCCTTTCTTGCTGCCAATGGGTCATCTCAGACAAGTCCCCCAATTCGGCCTCTTGCTTCCTTGTAGGTTACTGGGCGTCCCCTTCAGGGTCAGCCTCCTTCCGGAACATGGGAAATTCTGGGGCTGGTTTCCCAAGCCCCTTCACTTTCAGGCAGGCACCTGGACCACTCTTTCAGGCTCCAGGTCCTCTTGATCACCCCTACTGGCTGCTATTGACCGAGTGGTCACACACGCCCACTCAGGCAGACCTAGCATCTCCAAGTGCGCCCAGTGTTCCATCTCACGCCAAAGGGAATCCTCAAGGTCGTTCCCTAGCAAACAGTCAACAGGCATGGTTGGACTCAGTCACCCTCAAGGTAACTGAGACCCTCCCACAGTCAAATGGAACCTGCGCCACCTTTGTACTGGCACTCACAGTTGTCTACAGCAACTACCTGATGAGACACATTAGGGACTACCCTCTCTTCAGACACCAGGTGACACCTTACCATAGTCACAATGGCTCCTATGTCTCTCAGAGCCTCCACCCTCTGTCCATTGATGGTCACCCAATGCCTGTACTTCTTACTGTTTTCAGGAAGGAGGGTTCCCTGGACCATTTCACTGTCCCCTAGAGAGAAAAGGGTAGTAGTCTCAGCTGGTTCCCACCCTTCCCCTGGAACCAACTCCTCTCCAAGCGCTACATAGGCCAACAACCGTGACTATGCACCCATTCATGCCTGTGTCCACTTGGGACATTTGGGATCCCCTCTCATGTGACCCTCCTGATCACATGAATAACACTTGCAGGATCCATTCTCTGCAGGCTTCCCTGTAGAGATACAAGGCTTATTCTCACCTGGGGGACACAAATTCTTAACCTGGGAACTAGATTGGGGCCATTTTGAGAACTTCTTCTGTTTACCCTTACCTTACCCCCCCCCCCCCCCGCCCCCCACTCTTCTGCTGGGGACCCTGCCCACCCTTGGCGGAGTCTCCCACATACCCCTTGTGGACCTTAGTGCTGACCCAGCGGTCTGCCTCCACAGCAAGCATCCTGGGATCAGTAAGATGTAATCAAGTTCTCTGGAATACTACTATTGGACAACTGCTCCCATGCAATCAAATCATAATTCCCTTGATAGTCAGTTACCTCGCTGCCCTTCACCCAACCATCTAATGCTCTTGAGAAGGAAGCAACATATTCAACCCATGTTTGTGAACAAGGCTTCTTAAAGGCCATGGACTTCTGTCTGTACATCTCTGGGTTAACCCATACCTCCTGACCAAGGTCTCTTTCATGAGGGGATACTTCACCTGATCCTCCCTGGGTAAGGTTAGCAAGGTGTCCTTCCCCACTGCAGTAAAGCAGTTCTACAAGCCTGCCCCCAATCCCTCTCAGGGACCCTGTGGGATTGTATTGCTACTTCATACGCCAATGTCATCTCCGACTACAAAATCCTTCACCACATCCTTGGGTGTATGTACTTTCCCTCTGTGTGCACTGAAGACTCACTGCCACTTAACTGGGCTCTGTTGGCTTGGCCTGGATGTCCAGCTCCTTTAAACGTAATTCATGAGCCAACAACAATTTATTTGCCTCCAAAGCCAGGGTTTTATCCTTCTCCTTTTGCTCAATTTCAAATGTCCTGCTTTCCTCTTTTGAGGTTTCTCAAGCTACAGCTCATTCTCTCTGCTCTGCTGTCTATCTTCAAGCTCCTCTGGGGACAGGCTCTTGAAAGACACACTTCTGCCTGCCCTGGAGACAACCTCCCCCTCAGGCAGATCCTGGGCCTTCACTTGGTCCTGAGGCAGGTCTCCTACCTCCATATCCACAAATTTCTCACTCATTTCTGGCAGCTACCCGGACCCTCAGCGCCTTTGGCAGCTCCTCTTTCCTGGTGAGGCCCTTGATTTGGACTTTGTTGCATTTGCAAATTGACTTCAATTGAGGGACGGTGTAAGACCCCAGCCTATCTTCCTCAAACACCAAATCCAATGACGCCACTGAAGATGCTCTAGACAGAGACATGCTGAAGTGAGGAGCTCAACAAGTGCAGAAACCCCAAAATGAAACATTATGTGGTTGTATACTGGTCTGAGCTATGGATGTTGTGTACACTAATCACTGTATATTATGCACAAATGCAAGTCCTATCCTCACTGCTGACCACCAATGTTAGAAATGGGGTTTCTGGTTGTGAGTCAGTTTGCACCCTTTACAAGCAGGAACCGTCATTCTAGTCAGGATGAGTAAAGTATATACCCAAGTTTGCCTGTGCTCACCCTTTGGTAGCTTGGCACAGAGCAATTAGGCTAAACTATGGAAGCAATGTGTAAAGAATTTGTGCAAATATACAGTAACAGTGAAAACACCACACCAGTTTAGAAAAATTGCCAAGATTTATCTAATCAAACCAAGACCAAAACGACGAAAATACAACATATATAAATCAAGATTAACACTGTAAAAAGGTGTAAAACAGTTTAGTCCATAGAAAACCATGGATACGTCACTTTTTAGTGCAAAGTACCAGAGATGTTTTGAAATCGATAGATGAAAACAGGCGCTGGGGAGGTGATGGGTCGGAAAGCAAAGCAATGCGTCGGTTCCTTACTCTCAGGAAGGGTGATGCGTAGGTTCCTTACTCGCAGGGAAGGTGAATCCTCTGTTCCTTGCTCCCAGGTGAGGTAATGCGTTGGTTCCTGACTGTGGAAGAAGGTGATGCGTCGGTTTCTTACTACAAGTGGAGGTGATGCATCTGTCTCCAGACACGCAGCATCGATGACGGAAATGGCACACAGGTGCTATGCGTGGAGAACTGGAGGTTGATGCAGCGGCTGCAAAACAGGTGCTGCATTGATTTCTTCAGCCGCGGTCCTACGATACGTCAATTCTTTCAGCCGCACAACAGGGCCTGCGTCGGAGTTCGTGCAGTGGTCTCGGACTTCGGAGACACGCTGCACTGAACTCAGGCTGTGGCAGTCTCTTCGGCCACGGACAGGCACTGCGTC
Source organism: Triturus cristatus (assembly GCF_964204655.1). Classification (NCBI taxonomy): domain Eukaryota; kingdom Metazoa; phylum Chordata; class Amphibia; order Caudata; family Salamandridae; genus Triturus; species Triturus cristatus. The sequence continues at coordinate 749,452,430 of NC_140592.1, forward strand.
AATTTCTTCGGTTGCACAGCAGAAGTGCTTGGAAATGTTTCCTGCACGGCGGTGCTGCGTCAGAAAAACAGGTGCTGAAAGGGCGATACGTCGATTATGATGGTTTCAAGTAGCAAAACAACCTGCAAGCGCCCAGAACTGGAATTGGCACCACAAGGCAGGTCGGAACTCCCAGCAGTGGAGTTCAGGGATGCTGCAGATTAAATCTTTTATAGCCTGAGACTTCTTAACAGGAGGCAGGCACACACAAGCCCTTGGAGAAAAACTTCACAAGCAGGATACAAAGCAAAGTCCAGTCCTTTTCCTCTCCATAGCAGAAGCAGCAACTGCAGGCCAACCCAGCAAAGCAACACACAGCAGCAAAGGGGCAGTACTCCTCCTCACAGCTCTTTTCCTTGGCAGACGTTCCTCTTGATCCATAAGTGCTCTAAAAGTCTGGGGTTTTAGGTTTAATACTTATACCCCTTTTGGCCTTTGATGAAGGCATGCTTCAAGGGATTGTCTTTGTTGTGCACAGGTTCTTGTCCTGACTGGTCCTGGCTCCAGACACACTCACTAACTCTGGAAGGCCCATCAGCCTGTGAAAGGCCATCAGGATATGCAGGTCACACCTCAACTCGCTTCGTGTGACTGTCTAGAGTGAATGCGCAACAGGTCCCTGTCAGTCTAAACCAGATGTTGATTCCACAGGCAGGCAGAGGCACAGGATGGTTAAACAAGAAAATGCCCACTTTCTAAAAGTGACATTTTCAAACACAGAATTTAAAAACTACTTTCACTAAAAGATGTGTTTTAAATCCCAAGCTCAGAGTGCCCAAACTCTAAATCTCTAGCTGTTCCCAACTGAAAGTTACACTTGTAAAATATTGCAAGGACTACCTCTCCCATAGGCAATCATTGGAGCTGCCTTGCGATAGTGAAATCCTGGCACTTCGTTTTTCACTATCAGGACATGTAAAACATGCCTGTACATATCCCACCTCTCAAATACGCTGCGCCCTGTCTATGGGGGTATCTTACATGTAGAAAATGGAACGGTTTGGGCCTGGTAAGTGGGTGCACTTGCCATGTCAACATGGCAGTTTAAAACTGCCCTCAGAGACACTGCAGTGGCAGGCTTGAGACAAGTTTACAGGGCTACTCGTGAAGGTGGCACAACCAGTGCTGCAGGCCCACTAGTAGCATTTGATTTACAGGCCCTGGGCACAGAGTGCACTTTACTGGAGGCTTAGCTGTAAATCAAATATGGCAATCATGGATAATCCATCAGAATCATCATTTACCCAGGAAGCACTTGCACTTTAGCACTGATCAGCAGTGGTAAAGTGCCTAGAGTACCTAAACCAGCAAGAAAGAAGTCCAGCATACAGTCAAATATACAGGAGGCAGAGGCAAAAAGACGGGAACCCACGCCAAGGATGCCAGATCTAACACTCTTTGTTACTGCACCCTTCAACTTATTGGCTGATAAATTTCTTAGAAGACGAGGCCAAATATTGGGTAACTCTTCTTTTGCATGATTTACACTCCTGGGTGAAAGAATGAAAAATAATTACAGAACATCAAACAGGTTTTCTGCAAGGTATGGGAAAAATCTCAGATTTGATGGCCTCATCATTAACAAGCATTTGCAATGCAATCCGTCTCGCATTTGCAAGAGTTTAAGCTATTGGCATTGTAAATGACAATGCCTTTTATTCATCTGTTTTTAAAACCAACACAGATTAAAGGTTTGTCATTTACAATGCAATAGCTCAAACTCTCGCAAATTCAAGACCTTTTGCATTGCAAATGCTGGTTAAACTGGCTTCTTGGACATACCAAATGAAGTGGCCAGTGAGTGAGAGCCATGTGTTAAACGTTGCACAGTCTAGTGCCAGAGACGGTTTTCTCAGTGCTCTGATGAGACACATCCTGTGCCACATGTCTTGTGGCAAACCTTCAAGTCCATACCTTAATACAGCATTCCTTGCAGAGCAGCACATGCACTGCTCAGGCTCGACCTAAAAATCCAAAGCAACTAACGAGTAATTGACTATTAAAGCGTTTCGCACAAAGCAGTTGTTGCCCGACTGAAACATGCTCCACAAGATGACACAGATTCCTGAGGGGGATGAGAGAGAAAAAGCAGATTGTGGGGTACAGCTGTCGGCTTGGTTCAAAAGAGCAGTTTTAGAGGGAGCGCGAACACTACTTTTTGTAACACTGAAGAAAAACGCATGAGCGCAACAGAAAAACAACCCAACCACACCTTTCCCGGAATTAAGCCACAACACGCATGTGCGCCTCCAAAACATATACAACAAACATGCCTCTGATGCCTGCACAGAAAGAAATACCTCTGTCAAAAAGCATTAATCGCAAGATAAACTCCGTTGGGACACGTGAATATGTCCTGCCAGTTATGCACAAACAGAAGTACTCACCGAGAAGAAAATTTTTTTAAAATATATACTTCAAAGTCCACTACAAACATAATCAATAATAAAAGATCAACTCCACAATATGAATAAAATAACTGAGAAGAGCAGGCGATTGCTTGTCACATTCAGGCATAGATTTAAAACAAGCTACACGAAGGGCATGGATAGGGGAGGGAACAATGGAGGAAGCATCCGGAGATTTCTCTAATTAACACAGCGCCTGCTATGCGGCGTCCATGCAGGGGGTGGGCATATTGAAAAGTTATAGCTAATGCCTGCGAAAGTGAAAGAGTGCATAGCGCGCTGCAAATTCCAATTTTAAAAAAAGGCCGCCATTGCTAAAGCTGGCATCCCACCAGTGCTCTTTAGATTAATTAGGCAAAGAGTTCTCTTGAAGAGCTAACGCAAGCAATACAAGGACACACATAAAAGGTCCAGTCCTGATGGGAGGTTACAAAAGAAGACCGGGAGGTACTAAGGAGGGAATAATAAGCCTATTAACAAATCAAAAGTCAATATTTACAAAGGACAGTCAATTGAAAAGATTACTGGAGAGTGGCGGAGCTTCAAGTCTATACCTTAATACAGCATGCCTCGCAGAGCAGCCCATGCGCTGCTCAGGCTCGACCTAAAAATGAATCAAACTTTTGCAAAGCGATCCCGGTAATATCTCTGTTTTTTTTACTTCAAAGGCCACATTAGATCGAGTATCCAGGAATAACTTATGGTTAAAACTTTTTTGTTGGGGGATTCCTCCATTTTTGCTGAAAGGGATCCTCTGACCATTCACCAACAATTGGGTTCGCATATACATTTTTCATGGGTCTAATCTCTCGACAAAAATACAGAGTCTGGCTTGAAGTAGGGTTGTGCTTTGGCGCCACTCGTGTTTAACTTACAAACTGCTGATCTACCAACTGAATTGGATAAGGTGCACGGCCATACACCAAGGTTGGGAGAAGACCCGCTTTCTTGTCTATTATATGCCGATGACATTTTAATACTCAGCAAGACTAGGGTTGAAAGACTCCTGGTTAAATTGGATGAGTTTTCTATGACAATAAAAAGGAAATCAACCAAGGTAAGAAGGTGAAGAAAAAAAGGCAAGTGGTTAATTAATGGCGATCAAGTTAAAATTACTTCGGATTATAAATTCCTGGGTGTCATTACTGATAAAAGAGGAAAACTGTAAGCCCATAAGCAGGCCATTAAATCAAGAGGTCTCTGAGAGGAATGGCACTGGCAAAATAATAAACGTCAAGCTGTTGCCAACCCTAACTTATGGCTGCAAAGCTTTTTGTGGCAAAGGGCAAATTTTGAGGACACTATTATTGCAAATATTTATAGGCAAGTCTTTTGCCTTCCAAGAAATGCTTCACTCACCCAAAATTGCTTGGCATTTGGTGTAAAAGTCCAGATATTTGCAAGTTTAGGGATGTGTCGAAAAACATGTTTTAAGGTAAAGGCTGCCAAGCTAAATTCCCTTAACTACGCATCTGGATGGAAACCAGAGAGAATTCTACAACTTAATTTAGGAAATATTTGGTCACAGCTTTATATTTATTACAATTAAGAGACTTGTGGACTTTGCTCGTTTCTTTTCAAGAATTTAGAAAATTAGTAAATAAAGCTAATCAACGGCTGTCAGGATCACAGAACGAGGTTCTTTTACAATTTACCTAAATGTGCCCATGCATGGAGGATTTTTAATAAGTATACAGTTCAACATAGGCTGCCATACTTGGCAGCGTGCTACTCAACCTTTTTAAAAAACTAGGTATAAATATATGCACTTTAGAAGAAGAGGCCTGCCAACGAACGATCTGGCTCCACCATGGATTAAATCCAAGCATAGCAATGTCTGCAGATTATGTCATTCAGTAACTAAGACTATTATTCACATTGTTTGTATTTGATCTTGCCTACTAGTCGAGCAGTGTATTAATTCCTGTAGACAGGCAATCATTGCGTGCCTGGACCCAAACCCTTTGCACTTAAATACTGCTTTTAAGAAGCTTTTGATGCTGGTGGAAAACAGATTAGTGAAGGCCAGCCACTAGCACAATTATTTCGGCCACACAGTCAACTATTAAGCGTTAATGTGATTCCGATTAGTTTGATCCCTTTTAGCTTGGTCTTTGTTAATATGTCTTAAGTGATTATTTGTTTCACTGTATCAATTAGTATTAACGTCTTTTTACCATATATGATGAAATGTCCTATTAAGCTATTGCTGTGTGCTGCTGCTACTTTGCGTGATTATTTGTTTTTTAGATTTTTAAGTGCGCCAGTATTTTGTTTGTCATTTTTTTTAAATAACTATATACAATAAAGTAATTTTTTCATTCACAAGCATGTCTGGCGAGACACCTAGATCATTATTTACAACCCATCACCCCAACCCTTACACATGCACAAACGTACTGTATTGCTGTTTATGATCGTCCACACAGTATTGGCATTGTACCGCTGACTCAATGGCACACCTTGCTTTACCATTTTACTACAATAAATAGGTCCACATAATTGTGCCAGTGCACCTCAGTGTTCATCTGTAGCACATTCAGCTATTCAGGACTGGCACCAAAACACAGTGCACATAAATCCTGCCCTGCAGCATACCCTCTTATGCCATGGCGGAAAAGAGACCGTCCTAGCAATGCACTTCAGTAAAGCAAGGTGGGATTGGGACAGAAATAGGACCAAACACCAAAAGTAAAATGGCACCAATTAGTGAATTAGAACGCTAAAATAGGGGCCCATGTTTACAAACTGGGGCAGTTTTGAACTTGCAAAAACACGCTGTACAGGTGTTTTGCAAAGTATGGAAGACTGCATGGATTTCAGTTTGCAGGAGGCAATATGTGTTTAAATATTGGGGAACTCAACAGTAACAACCCGGACCAGCAGACCATAAAACAGGATCATAAATAGCAAAAATAAATTAACAACGACCTGTCAGACAAGCCCATCGCGCAATGCCCGATGGCCCTACAGGCCAGTCAGACCCTGATGCCCTGTGACTCCAAGCCATCGGTATCAATTGTTGACCAGCACAAAAGCTGGTGCAAGTACTGGGAAAGTCCTTTAATCGCACATCTCTGCCAATGACCTCACTCGTATCTTGAAGCTCCTTGTAGTACTCGAATAACAGACGAACGATACCAATTTGTGAAAGTGCAAACGAGGATGTAGTGAAAGGAGGGGGGGGGGGGGGGGTACACTGCAGGTGTAATTGTGGAGGGAGGGACGGAACACAGGAATAATGTTCTCCTTCAGATACACCATTTGTTCTCTAGTTGAACACCCACTGCAGTGGTCTTTCAAGCGCAAGAGTTTACTTACTCCTTTTACTATTGTTCTGTGGTAGGCGGTGTCTTCCTACCAAGTTCCATAATGTTTTCTCCTCAACAAAATTGTCCCAATATGAACCGGGCTTTCTTTTTGTTATTTTAGTGACGAGTGCCTCTATAGGTCATGATGGAATATGGCGCTGTCTTGGACAGCGGTTATGAGGGTATATTAAGAAAATAACAGCGCGCCAACCGCTCCGGCTTACACTATCCTATTAATATACTGCTGACTTAGAGCGTGTTTTAATGGAAGGGAGTAGAGAAAAAGTTTCTGCTTTAGCAAGCGTACATACGAACTTCCTTCCCTTTAGCCACCACCCACCCGACTTCAGCTGTCCACACACTCCCGTCCTTCCCGGCAGCATCCCATGCAATATAACTCACCAGCGGCAGATTGTTCCCTCACACACAACCCAGTTGCTCGGCACAGATTGCAACTTCCTGGTAACAACTTCCGGTCACGTATCCCACAATGCGCTTTTTTGTAGTTTTTACGTGTAAACCATCGTGCCCGGTGTTACAGACCCAGAGCTACTGTAGTGAACACAGCTGGTACTAGTTGCTGGTGGGGCTCACCGGCACTTATTTTTCTGCATCATCTTTTGACAGGGATTAAGAGAGAGAAAAACACACTAACGGGAAAGAAGGGGGAAAGACTAAAACAAACAAGCATTAGCAAAGCCAATAGATTTGGCTTTAAAAGGAATGCATAGCTACCAAGGTTTCAAATTGCTATGTGTGACATTTTCATAATTTCAGTGTAAATATGAGAGACATTTCAACTACTATGAGTGACACTTTCTTGCAATCAGGAAATCAAGCAATGAAGACGAGGGAAACGTATAAATATTTGAAATTAGACCCACTTGAGCCTCTAGAAACTCTAAGATCTTAAAACTGCTGCAAATGTCTGAGATGGCTGACTCATAATTACAACTAACTTATCAAAATGTCACACATAGCAATCTGAAACCTTGGCAGCGATGAAACAGGGTGGACATCACTTCACATGACAAAGCTTTGAAGACCATGCCCATACTTACATATTTCATAAAAGTGTCAATAGGAAGTATATGTTTTATTCTATTACTATTTATTTGCTTTCCTTGTACAATGCTGCTTGTATATTAAACTTGTGAATTTTGGATAGAATAATATTGACTAATAAGGAAAAAGGCGAAAATAATACTAATGAGGCAAAAATAAAAGATAAGGAACATGTTAAAACAAGGAGAATAAAACAAATCACTTTTACCAGATGGTGGCTGTTGTCCAAGACGAGATCATACAAAAAATGAATGTGATGGGAAAAGGTTTATCTCTTGGAGTGGAGTGAACGGAGTCGGTAAAGCTGCCACTGCAGGGGCCACCTTATTCATAAGCAAATGCTGTAATCTGGAAAGTAAGACTTGTCAAGTAACTACTAATATCAGCCTCAGATGCCACCACTACCAAACAATAAAAAGCAGGCATCTAAAAAACAGGTCACATGGCTCTTCTAAGAATTAATACCAAAAAGAGCAAGGACTAGCGTTTAGACTGCAGAACCATAGGACCCTATAACCGGATGTGATGGCCCTAACACAGAGCTGAGCTGCCTCAGGCCTATACCATAAATTAATCAGAGTCAGCTGACTCACGGACTCCAGCCGCTGCAGTCCGCACATGTGTTACAGCAATGATTGCTAGGCAGGCTTCAGGAGAGGCTGTGAGACACACACAGCTGGCTGTAGTATTTCGAAGTGCCACACCAGTATAGTGAGAGGCCCCGGGGTCCGGCGCACCACCCCCTACACAGTTAACTTACTTGGACGAGTTAATAAATTAAGAGAACTGCATGTACTCTGTAGCAAATAGAAACAGTTAATCTCATTTTAAACACAGACTTACTGCATTTATACTTTGCCGTCGGTTTTAGAACAGACAAGCTTCTCACGGATCACCCTGCAGAGAAGCTTCTCTTCCTGCTTCAGAGTACATCTTCTCATCCACGCTGTCGAGACAGTCCACACCCGGTACGTGCTCTCTGATCTCTCCGGAAAGTGAAAGTCCGCTGTCTGAACAGATATCAACTTTTCCAGTTGATACTGTCAGAAGCTAGCTTATGAAGTTTCCATGGTTAATGCGAGAGAATCTCTTGCCAACAGGTTTCTTTCTTGCCTAATGTTACTGTGGAGCCGCCCGCAAACCAGCCGGCGCGGAGGCGCGCCTTCCTCAAAACTTTGCGCTTCTTGGCAGCAGGATGTGGCGTCCCCAGTGGCGCAATTGTAGCAACAACCTTACTGGTCATTGGACACTACCTTAGATGGATTCATGACGTCAGGCTGTCAGTCAGCCGCGCCGCGCCGAATCTGATCACATGAAGTTGATACGTCTGGCCAGGGCCGAACTGGCCGTAGCGGGCACCGGGCATTTCCCCGGTGGGCCGCCAGGGTGGGGGCCGGTTTTGGGCTCCTAGGGGGGCTGTTTTTGTTATCAGGGGTCGGCAAAATCGGCCCCCTGTAACAAAATCGGCTGAAACCGGCCCTCGCAAACAGCTCGGCTGCACCTCCCCTCACCCCAAGGGAGCCAGCCGAGCTGTTTGCCAGGACCGGTTTCGGTGACCAGTCCAGCCCTGCGTCTGGCACTGCAGTTAGTTGTCACTGTAGTGTGAGACTGCCAGCATCTACTTAGCTCCTAGTGCGAGAGCCAAAGCCTGCTCCAGGAGCACAGCACGCAGTGCGCACAGTGCCCTGCTACGGGCGACGCGCTGCTGCTGCCTGTGCTTGGAGCTTTCAGTTAAGGTTGAAACACGAAGCAGATATGCGTGACAATGCATTTCAGTGCAGTAATGCGGATTACCACACTGAAATACCTTAGTCTAACACCTGATGGGAATGTTGTATGGAAATGTGAGACACTGCAAGGAAATACCATGGGAAAGGATATGTATGTGTGCGGAAACAAAGAACTGTAGAGTAATATTGGTGTAGGTTAAAAGGTTAGGTTATAGTTACACTGTCAAGCTAGACCCAACAAATTATTGTAGGTTAATGACTGCCCTCCTTCCATCAATGCTGCTGCTATAGAAAAACACCATATATTATCTAGTTATCTAACTAACATTACAATGTTATGTGTGTGCGCCCCTGAAAGTTCAAGCTTATTTATTGAATGCATTTTTATATAGCGCAGACTTTACCCAAAGGTGTCAGAGCGCTTCACAATAGAACCAAGTACGTTACATGAGGAGAATAATACATATTTACACGTTACAGAAACAAACAAGAAACAAGAACAGGTAAAATAAAACAATAGATGTCAGTCACACAAAAAACACAATAGTATGAAGATTGTACAGACATAGATTACAAATCTACAATAATGAAAGAACTTCCTTGCGGCACATGAAAAGGGGTGTATTAGTTCTGGAAGTGTCTTTGGAAAAGAAGAGATTTGAGGTCAGTTTTGAAGGTCCGGGTAGAGGTGGTGGTACGGAGTAGCTTAGGCATCTGGATAAATAAACAAAAGGTGCACTCCTGTTTGGATGGGGCAGCAGTGTGTGGTAGTGGATTTAAGAGGCCTGAGGTGAATTGAAGACTATGGATCCTTTGTGTTTGGCGTGCCAAAGTTTAATTGCACCAGCCATGGACTTCTGAGCATATCTTCTGGCACTCTTTCCATCACAAATTAAGCACTGCACAGGAGCCACCAGTCGCGAGTCTCCACACCGAATACCCTAACGTTTTCCCACCAACCGCCACCCTGCCTCAACAATCTAAACCCAGAACTGCACGTGAGAGTGCACGTGCAAAGAAACAATTTGAAAAAAGGACACGAAGGATGACAAGGGCAAATAACAAATAATTAAATGTCTTCAAAAGAACATAAAATAGGGGGCGTGGCCTGCAGCCGATCCGAATGGCCGCCGAATAGAGGAGCTCCGACGATAAAGTAGATATCCCCCGACTATACGGTACTTAATCCGATTAATTATCCTGGCCCGGAGACGGACACCCACAGAGGAAGCAACGGGGCGGTGATCGCCCATATTTCCGATTGTTAACGCCGGTCAGCGCCTTGGGCAGAGCGAGCGGCGCGGAGCGGCCTAGTCAATCACAGGAAGCCGGGGACTTGCCTAGAATGTGGCCTTGAGAGGAGGTTCGCGGCCAGGCGACTGCGTTGAGGAGAGGCGGACCCCCGACGAGCGTCAAAGACTGGGTGCAGGAGCAGCGCCTTTGGACCGGACGCTGCCCGGCGGTCACCTGATCTCCCTGCTGGTGGATGCTTCGGTTGGTCTGGGAAGGGCACCGGTGAAGGCAGAGCCGGCCCGGCTCGGAGAGAGCGGAGCGCCGGGGGAGGGACGACAAATACGAAGACCGAATGGGAGCTGCAGCAGAGACTGAGACAGTCTGAGGACGGCCCTGAGGTACACGGGGCTGATCCTGGGGCCATGAACCGGCAAGTAATTACTCTTACTCCCATTAGCGGCCAATAATTGCAGTGAGGCACGCTCAGAGGAAGCGGGCGACTGGTTCCAGCGGCGGTGATCACGGGCTCGGAGTGAAGTGAGGCCCGCTTGGTGGATGGCGAAAACAAGCATTGGTAGCACGTCTCCCTGTTTTAACAGAGCTGCACCAGGAGAAAAAGCCCCTACAGCGGCCAGCAGATGACGCGCGACAGGGGACGGGTTTGGTACATGGGGGGAGTCTTGCAGGATCACCCTCCCTCATCTCCACCGGCGGTGCAGCTGGGGGCAGCAACCCCCTAAATTGCAGCTAGTTGAGCACCACATTTAATTGATTGAAGTACACGCGGAGAACCTGGACACAAAATCGGGCACAAGCCGGCCTCCTAGGGACTCACGGTGCCTGTAAGCACGTCAACTGGTTGGCCGCGTCTAGGTATATACCCCATTGCACTCACAATCTGTCAAGGCGGGAAAACCGACAGGCCGCGCAGGCGAGGAGATCTTGTGGCAGGCAGCGGGGATTACCGTCTGACGAGCGATTGGTTGGTCCGCAATGGGGGGTAAGGGGCAAAGCACGAACTCGCAGTTAAAACTGGATAAATTTGCTTATGCTAAAGACTTTCCTGCACAGTCAAATCGCACTGCTGTCACAGACACAGCCCCCGCTGGGGACGGAATGAGTAAAGTGACGCTGGATGACATTATGGAGGCTCTTAACAAGGTACAGTCGACGGTGGGTTCCATTTCTACTGATGTCTCGCTCTTGAGAGCCGTTTTCTAAAAAATGACTGCCAGGGTCACTGAGGTGGAACAGGCGACAAAATCCTTGCCTAAAGATTCGTCCATGCTAATCAAAAAGGTCAGCAACCTGGAAACCGAAAATAGAATATTGGCGGCAAAGCTAGACGACCAAGAAGGGCGCTCACGCCGCAACAATGTAAGAATCACGGGTGTTCCCGAGAGTGAAGGGAGTCCTGCTATGGACCTGTACATTGAAGACATGATTAAAACCAGACTCCAACCCAAAGGCTTCTCAACCTTTTTCTCTGTGGAAAGAGCACACAGGGTGCCGGGGTGAAGACCCAAACCGGGGGCACCCCCCAGACCAATACTGGCCCACCTTTTCAACTTCCGTGATAGGGACGCAATCTTACAAACAGCGAGAGTGACTCCGCCGCTACACATACAAAACTCGGTGATATCCTTCTTCCCAGACTATACGGCGGCGGTCACCAAACGGCGCAGAAGCTTCCTTGAAATAAAGAAGGAACTCAGACGGAGGGAGCTGTCTTATTCCATGATGTTGTCGGCCAAGCTGCGGGTGGTAGCAGATGGCAAAGCCTGGTTTTTTGATATGCCTGAAGAGGCCCACGACTGGCTCGAGGGTTGGCGGCAAGTGGAGGGATCCAGGCGATCGGGGAGACAGCAGCAACAGCGATGGGAAGAAGGGGACGTAGGGGACCACAGCATTGAGTGAGACGAAGATACCACACGGAGACCGGAGGTTGAGGACTAGGGACAAGGGGGACTACAGGATTGGAACTCACCAATATCAGTAGCAGGGTACATAATTTGGGCGAGGCGATGGAGAGAGTCTTAAACGTGGACGGGATGAAGAGAACCAGATGTCCCCCCCCCCCATGCCTGGGGAAGCGCAGTAACACATGGCGGTGGCACGGCCAAGACGTTGTGATTGTACTTTGTGGTGAAATCGTCTCTGGGGTGGGGATAGACTGCGGCATGCCTCGGACTCCTCGCCCTCACACGCAAGTACTGTTCATGGGTTGGGGCACTAAGCACTCTGCACAGTTGGGGTGGCGGGTAGTTTGGAATCCGTCTAGCAGGGAGGCAGGGAGGGGGGTGGGGGGATGGGGATGGGGATTGGTTGGAGCATTATGTTTTTGTTTCACTGTAGATTTTTGTTGTAAAGGCACACGTATTTGAGGCATTCCTGGACAGTGGTCGAGGGGGACATCGCGTAATTAAATCCGCAGTACTCCTTCTACTATCTCTCCGCTATGACGGAAGTGGACTCATTGGTCACTGTCCCTTGACTCAGGTGGCTCCTTTGACCATACTCACGTGGAATGTGCACGGCCTGGGGGACAAAATAAAGAGAGGCCTAGTTCTGCAATGCTTAAAACGTAGCTCCCCGGTGGTGGCCCTGCTCCAAGAGACACATCTGACCAGCGCCGCTTGTAAGGCAATGGACAGGTGGGGGTTTAAAATGGTTGCACACTCGGAATTCTCCTCTGGCTCAAGGTCGGTGGGTATTTTGATCATAAAGCAGTCGCCACTAATTGTAATTAATATAAAGACAGACAGTTACGGTCGTTTTGCGGCCAATGCTGGACAATGGGAAGGGCAAGCAATTAACATAGTGTCAGTTTATGTCCCCCCAGCCCTGCATGCTGTTACACTCCTGGCTCTAAGTGACTTTCTGCTTGACCTTCCGGAGGGAGAGCTGTTGATCGGGGGGGACTTTAATGCAATCATTGATGGGTCTATAGACCGATACCCTGTAAAGGCACACCACACAAGCGGTTCACGCCTTGGGAGTTTTCTAGATGCGCTGGGACTCACTGACATATGGAGAAGTCACCACCCCACAACAGGACAGTTCACTTTCCACTCCGGGGTTCACGACAGCCTATCTAGAATAGATTATTTCTTTGCCAGCGCGGATAGTTTGGAAAACGTTGATAGGGTAGAGATTCGACCTAGAGGTATTTCGGACCACTCTCCAATGTTGTTGACATACACATATCGCCATAGAATGAGGCAGCGCGTATACCCTATTTTCCCAGGCTATTTGCAGGTTCCTAAGATCCGAAAAGCTAGTATTGAGTCGACACAAAACTACTTTCAAGAAAATGCGCACTCGGTTGGCTCTCCAACTACTCTGTGGGAGGCTTACAAAGCGGTTATCAGAGGACAAGCAATTGCTTCTATCACAGGGCATAAACTGGAAAAACAACAGGAATTGCAGAATATAGAGCTAGAACTACATAACGCTGAGGCTCAGCACACCAATAACCCAACACCGGCTAATTCCCAGAAATTGCGTCTGCTGCACCAACAGTACAGGGAATTTCTCAGGGAAACAACTAAGCTACAACTGCGGGCCACACAACACAGGGTTTACGACATAGGTGATAAAGCCGGTAAACTCCTGGCGTGGCTTAATAAAAGGGAACAGGCGAAAAAATGGATAGCAAGACTCCGATCGAGGGAAGGGCAGGAGACGACCGATCCCGAAGCGATAGCATGCACCCTAGCGCAACATTATCAGCAGGTATATGAGACGTCCTCAGTGATGACTACCGATGAAGCAATGTCATACATAAAAGACATTGACATGCCCAAACTCACACCAGAGGCGGTCCTGGAGCTGGAGGCCGATCTCACGGTAGAAGAGCTGTTGGTAGCGATTAGCTCACTGCAGTCAGGGAAGGCAATGGGACCAAACGGTATATCATTAGAACTGTATAAGACGGTGGCTGGGACTGTGGCCCCACACCTGTTACATATGTATAATGATAGTTTACAGGCGGGTGAACTCCCGCTGGATCAGCGAACAGCCACTATAATAGCAATACCGAAACCTGGAAAGCCCCCCGAGGAGTGTACTTCATATCGCCCGATATCATTAATTAACGCAGAGGCTAAAATTCTTGCGAAGCTCCTTGCGCTCAGACTGGCACCACATTTGATGTCGCTAGTACATACGGACCAATCCGGTTTCATGCCGGGCAGAAACACAGCTCTAAACCTACGACGCCTGCACGGGGTGATGGCCCGTATTCCATACATTCAGGAGCCAGCGGTCATACTCTCTCTGGAGTTCGATATGGTAAAATGGACCTTCCTATTCGCGGTGCTTCGGCACTTGGGCTTTGGCCCTAAATTTTGTGCTTGGATCCGTCTCTTATACACTAAACCGGAAGCACATGTAACGGCAAATGGTCATATATCCGGGAACTTTCCGCTGGCACGAGGTACGCGCAAAGGGTGCCCTCTGTCGCCACTACTGTTTGCACTTGTACTGGAGCCGTTGGCGGCGTGGATTAGGTGGGAGCTGATTATCCGAGGAATCCGATGGGCGGAAGGATGGGAGGACCACATCTCCCTCTCTGCGTATGATGTTTTATTGTATATGACCTCACCCAGGCGCTCAATATCGGTACTCCTAAATATTTGTGAAATCTTTGGTAGGGCTTCCGGATATACTATAAACTGGTCTAAATCGATCGTGTTTGTCCTATGTGGTCCATCGCCTCAGCTCCCAGAGGACTGCCCGCTACAGCTTGTAGTGGACACGTTTAAATACCTAGGTATATACATAACACCTGATCCAGATACCTTTTTTAAACGAAACCTTGCGCCCGCACTGGAGTGTCTGAAAAGGGATGCGGCGCATTGGGGAACGCTACCACTGACGCTGCTGGGTAAGGCTGCGCTTTTTAAAATGATGGCACTCCCTCGCTTCCTATATGCACTGGAAAATACGCCATTTCCAGTGCCACGCAGCTACTTTACAACGATAGCAGCACAGGTCGCCACTCTACTGTGGGGGAACAAACCAGCATGTATTGCACAGGATAAGTTGGTTAAGAGCTGGTATGACGGAGGGATAGCACTCCCAAACATACAGCTATATTATTGGGCTTCTCAATTGAAAGTCATTAATCAGTGGATACATGCCCCTCAGGTGGACCCTGCCTTTAAGGCGGACAGATCGGGACTGGGAACAGAAGGTATGCTGTCAGCCCTTTATAACAAAAAGCAAACCGCCTCATTAATAGGGCCCACAAGACACACCGTTATGTTATGGCATACAGCGCACACCAACTGGGCTGGCAGGGGGTCATAACACAACTTTCTCCGCTCTGAGATGCGCGTAGGCTGGGGAGCCTCCGGAGCTGCAAGGGGTTCACATGCTGGGACGCAATTGGTATTTCCACAGTGGGGGACATGTGGCATAAGGGAAAAGTAATCAAGTTCGAGCGTCTCCAACAGCAGTACGAGTTGACACCTTCCGAAGTCTTTAGATACATGCAGGTGAGGCACGCGCTTCAGGCGGCCCTGACACCAGGCGCTGAGATCCCGGAGGCAAGCCCTCTGGAGGATAGGTTGTTGACAGATTGTATGCACAAACGGGCTTCCTAACTCACATACCGAAAGCTAATTAACAACCTACCTGATCCTACCAAGAGGCTTCGGGAAAAATGGTCCTGGGATGTGGGAGTTCTCGATAACACAGATTGGCAGGAGGCACTGGCGTCACCGAGGGAGGCAGGAATATCTTCAAAACTCAGGTTGGTGCAGCTTAAAATACTGTATCGGACCTACGACACGAGGCTCCTTTTACACAAAATAGGTTCGGCATCAAACCCATACTGCTTAAGGCGCTGTGGGGAGGAGGGCACGTTTTATCATACCTTGGGGCAATGCCCAAAGGTCAGGGAGTATTGGGTTAAGGTGATGAGAACAATATCGTAGGCTGAGGACGTATCACTTATACCTGAGCCCAAGAGATGTTTATTAAATATTTTGGGAGCCGAATGATCTTACCCGCACAGCGCAAAATTGGGCCACATTGGGGATAATGTTTGCAAAACGTAATATTGCGCAAAAATGGGGAGCAGCAGACTCACCAACACTTAAAGCATGGTGTAGAGATATGGACTCAGCAATGGTGGCCGAGAAATCTGTATACATCAGTCGTGGTTGCCAGCAAAAATGGAACAGGGTTTGGGGGAACTGGAATAAATTCAGGGGTTACATATGTGCACCGCCAAGGGAAATGGAGGAAGAGGGTGCAGATGACGATGAAAATGACATTGAGAGGGGGGATGGACCGCAGGGAGGTCAATAAATTCTGTGTTGGGAGGTTTGATTATGAGTCAGTGTTAAGGGAAGGTCAAATGTGGAAATGTACTAAATGTATAAGATGGTGCTATATAGTGTGCTTTGGTTCTAAGCATTATAATAAAAAGATTTAAAAAAAAGAACATAAAATAGTAAATAGCTATGTGACATTTTCTCCCCCTTCTAAAGAACTCTAGCCATCCAACAATCCTTGAATCCAAAGGGTAGCCCAACGTTATATGAAGTGCCACCACCCATACTGACCCTATGACAACCCAGGGTGGGTTCCATCAGAGTCACACAAAGTTACTGCAATGAGTAAAGGTGGTGCGGGTGACATTTGGCTATAATGTGGAAGTAACCATAATCCCATCGCCCATGGACGCATTATCGTTTACACTTGTAGTGGGCAACAAAGATCCATCATGATGTGACACCTATACAACACTGTAGATGTTCTACCAATGCCTATTTTCCAACATTGATGCTGAGCCAGCTGTTATAATCACACGCATGGGCCACTGAACTTGTCTTCACCATGTTTATTTAGTAAGCATCTGATTCTGACCAAATCACCAGACTATATCTTTTTTTTTTTCCTCTGACTTTTTTATATAGCGCAAACTTGACCTGAAAGTATTAGGTATCAGAGCACTTTACATGAACACCAGTTACGTTACACAATTTTTGTTAGGCACAGGGAGATTACGTGATTTGCCCTAATCACAGGATGTTGAGCGTCATTGCCGAAACTCAAACCCGGTTCCCCAGATTTGAGATCGACTGCCCTAGCCCGTTAGGCCACATCCTCTCCCCTTACCCCATCTTACTGTTGACCATCACCCTTCTTCTGTCATAACACTGCTTTATTTTGGCTTGTTTTCTCTCAATCTTTTTGCATAATGTTAAGCTTCTTTCAAAGCCAGCTGTATGGTTTCTTTGATTATACAATCAGCAAGTTCCACTTTATCATGTCTCCGTGCATTGTATAGTGTTGCTTTACAATGGGTGATATCATATGTTTTAGAAAACTCTGATATTTTAGCAGAAATAAACTGACTACAGTTATCACCAAGAATTTGTTCAGGAAACGCCTCTTTAGATAACACTTGCTTGAAGAATTCAGATATGCCCTAAGAAGTAGGATATTCCAATATTTCCAAATCTATCCACTTACTGTAATAGCCTATCATGGCTATGGTGTAGCATATAAAGAATATTTATTCATTGGACCTATGAGATCTACGCCCAACTTCTGCCATGGCCATTCAGGTAATTTCATTGGTATAAGGGGGCTGGCACACACCTTCAATGTTTTATCAGTCCTTTTACACATTTTACACTCATGCACATACATATCAACATCACGGTTATGGCAGGACACACATAATCCATTCTTAGTTTCTTTTTAATGGCAGACATAACTACATGCCCCTCGTGGGCTAGGGAATTGAGGCATGGTCTTAACAGCAGGATGCAGTCACAGTTTCACTTCTTACACTGACAGCATCACCAATAGTCAATTAGGCTCTGATTTTCCAGTGTGGCCTAAGATTATTATCTAACCTTTTCTTCTTTGACCAGCTTGTAATGATACATTTGGTAATCCCAGCATAAACAGGATCTTCATCAGAGTCATTCAGCCAGTCTTTCCTGCTTACTGATTTTTGGTTGCTGAATTCATTTGATAAGTATGCAACAGCCACAACCTCCTCCTCCTCCTCACAACATTCATCATCACATATCTCTATATTAGAGGGCACACATGATAGGAAATCAGCTGTAACATTGGTTTTACTAGGAATATATTCTACATTAAATATATATTCATGCAATATTATCAGGCATTTTGACACAGTCTTCATGAGCACCCGAGTACAACAAAATGGCCGAGCATTAATCTAACCCCTCCCACAACAGCCACTGAAAGAGGACTAGTGAGAAGGGACAAATAAACCTCAGAAATAAAAACAGGACTGGCACCACCAGGATACTGAAAACAATGTAAACAATGATAAACACAACAAGAAGACTAGTGAGAAGGGAGAAGGGATTAACAAGATGTAGAAGGAAAAATAGGACTGACACCACCAGGATTCTGAAACCATTGTAAATAAATATAGAATAATTTAATTAAATAAGTTAGATAAGATCAACATTACCAGAATAATTAATTATATAAATAATTAATGAAGAAGTAAATTTATCTGGCATTACCAGAAAGCTAATTATACTATTATTAATTAAATAATTACAATTAACCAGCATTCACAGAATAAATAACTGTATAATTATTAACTAAATAATTAGATAGCCTGCATTCCCAGTTTAAATAAAACAAGTGATAAACACATTATTAATCAATTAATTAAGGATTGACATTTATCACCAGCATAAAGGGAAATGTGATCTAATAAATAAGTGAATACTTAGATCACAAAAATACTGACACCAAGAACAGGATAGCTAAAAGAAATAATAGGCCATGACAATTGGTTACGTAAAGCTGTATTCAAAAACATAGATATTATCATCCACGACAAGACAGAACTCTCTAAAAGAAAGAATAGACCTTGAAAATGGGTAAATGTAAAGAGAGTACACTAGGGAATAGATAACTTCACCCTTTACAGGGCACACTCAGCGTCAATTACGAGAGCACATTTTGCATCAAAACATAAACTCGGTCTATATAGCGGAAGAGGCTCCTCAAGAGGAGCTATATGCACCATTTACAAAATGATAGGAGCAAATCTGATTCCCACCGGTAATAACGCCCGATCGATAGCCTACCACTCCAATCTCTCTAAAAATGCTTCCAAAACCTTTAAATACAACCTGCTCAGAAAAAACCCTTAAACACTTATCTTAGACCCCTCCTCTAACTCAAAAAACGGAGTGATTATTAACGATTTAATTTTCTACACCAGATCACTAGCTAAATGGCGTACCGCAATTTCGAATCTGCTAAACATCAAAGAATCTGCTAAACATCCCTTACGGAACGAAGTTGATTATAAAACCCTCGAAAAATCTAAAGGCCACACTAAATATAACCTTCTACAAAAATGGCACGGTACTCATCCAAGCAGCCAACAAGGATCTTGAGTTATCCGATGATTACTTTGCAACGCTAAAAGATCAGGTCCATAACATCCCTTTCTCAGCTCACCAACAAGACGACAGCTCAGACACCCACATCCATACTCAGCTGAGGGTAATCGAAAAGAGAGGCAGCAGAACAGATCAGGAGAATCGACTCCCCAGATCCTCTAGGACTAGACAACACACAAAAACACACGTTACAGCAAACAACCCAAGAATAGACATACGCAAAACATTCAGCAATAACCCCATAGAAGCACTCCAAATAAAAACTGACAAGCAGCCCAATCTGCACACATCTGATGCTAATACCTCAACAACCTTACAAATCACTGATCTATCGGACACCGCACCCAACAATCAATGCCCTGGGATGACAAATCACATGACCGATATCAACTCAGGACCTGCCACTCAGAGCAAAAAAATAATTACTGAAGGAACGAAAGATATATACAAACAGCCGGAGGATGAACCTTCCAACTTAACGATCCACATGTCGGCAGTCCCGTTGCAAAAACACCAACTCTCACCACCATCAGGAAGGGAATTAGAAATGCTCATGGCCCAGACGGATAGGATAGCTACAGACATGCGAAACGCTATTAGGAACATGAAGAATACTCTACTGCTCTCAGAAAGTTATCTCTCCAAAATTATCCAGAGTCAAAAATTGTCACACAATCTCCACAATAAGCTCAGCACAACCCCACTGCCTCTTTCCAATAGGATTTACCGGCCACGTATCTTCCTTAGATATCTGTCGGACACTGAAACCCAAAACCTACTACTTTCTTACGATACGACTTCCAACCTCCCCGATAAAATAAGAGGCCAGAAGATTCCGGTGGTCCCAATTAATTTCAACAGAATAACACATACAAATCACAGAAAATCAAGCTCTAATAACCTGAAAGAAATAACGCTAAGCCCGGAGGGGCCCGACTCGAACCCTGACCTAGAAAACCCTACAAAAAAGATCTCATGCCTACTTATCAACTGCCGTTCGGCAATGAAACATGCCGCTGACATTGCCGACCTAATCATGAATAAAGATACTGACGTGGTCATCCTAACTGAAACGTGGCTATCTGAATCATCCTTCCCATGCCTAGACCTGCTGGTGCCTCCGAACTACAACATCGTAAGACTAGATAGGCTAAACAAAACGGGAGGAGGAGTGACCTGCATCCACAGATCAAAAATTACTATCTCTAAAATTCTCGCAGACCCTATAGACTCATGTGAATACTTGAGGCTCACAGCATGATTCACAGACAACCAAGAGTATAAACTACACGCATTCTATCACCCCCCCAGGCAACAACCTAACTACCATAGACCATCTAAAGGAAATTATTACAACTAACTCAGAACCTCACTCCAATTATATTTTTCTAGGAGACTTCAATCTTCACTGGAACGACATCCAAGATAATCAGGTCAACATTCTTAAAGAATTCCTAGCCGACCACTCACTAGTACAAGCATGTGCCCTACCAACCCACTACAAAGGAGCTACATTAGACTGGATCATCTCCAAAGAAAATGTGATCCAAGCAATCTCAATCGTTCCTTGTGACTGGTCTGATCACGACTACATCACCTTCCAAATATCAGCCAAAAAAAAAGAAAACAATATAGCAACCAGTCAAACCCAAACATTGGGTGAGAGACACTAGAGACCTGAACTCAGGGATTCTAACAATACAAGGCGAGAAAGAACTCCAACCCCCTTCTGAACTAACGGACGTCAGCGAGCTTACAGATCACTACAATCATACGATATCTAAAATAATTGACGACATTGCCCCTCTAAAACTTAAAAGAATACAGTTTAAAGATAAAAATCCATGATTCAAGGGATCACTTAATGAAGAAAGATGTAAACTCAGAATAACAGAACAAAAATGGAGACAAACTCCGTCATCCCCCCACTTAAAATAACTAAGAATGACCAGAAAAACCTACAATAAAAGCGTACTTAAATCAAAAAAATATTTTTTTTTTAAATTAACTTGAAAACGCAAATAACAGAAAGAGGAAACTCTTCGATCTACTAAAAGATCAATCGAACAAATTAGTCAAATCTTCTCTATTAACATCTAAATCAGATCTGAACTGTGAAGATTTTTCAACATTCTTTACTGATAAAGCCAGCTCATTGGAGAGAGAACTCAAGAATGATGCTGAAAAAGCCTCAAACCTAAGGAGTGAACAAGGGAGGAACCCTGCCCTACAGACACAAGTAATGCCCAAAAATAATGCCCATTGGTCAACCTTCAAACTATATGACCAACAAGACATTACCAAAATATTACTATCTCTGAAACCAAATAATCATTACAATGACCCTCTGCCGTCAAAATGCTGGCCAACCTGCAACCACATGGTCATCTCCTACTGGACTAAGATAGTTAATGAATCGCTTGCCCAAGGATCAATTCCAGACTGCCCAAAACCAGTCCAGGTTGTCCCTCTTCTAAAGAAACCTACGGAGAACCCATAGGACCCTAACAATTTTTGTCCGGTAACACCCATTCCCCTACTAGCCAAAGTACTAGAAAAATGTGCGCACAATCAATTAAGTCAACCCATTACTGAATTTGAACTACTAAATGACTGCTAATCAGGGTTCAGACCAAACCACAGTACGGAAACAGCAATCCTACACATAGTAGATGACGCTTTGCTAGCCCTCGACCGAAATGAACCCTGTCTCCTGATCCTTCTAGACCTATCATCTGTATTTGACACAGTAAACCATCCCAAGTTATTAGATCCCCTTGAAAATAGGATGGGCTTATCGGGAACTGTACTGAAATGGTTCTACTTCCTAGAGAACAGATCGCAAAGATTCCTGGTAGACAACAAGCTATCCCCACCATCTCCGATTCAAATTGGGGTTCCACAAGGATCAACTCTATCTCCTTCGCTATTTAACCTATACATCGACACATTAACTGAAGTACTGCATAAGGCTAACATTTCCTTTCACATGTATGCTGACGACACACTGCTGTATATGAAGATATCATCTCCAGAAGAGATCAACACTATGAACCAAGCACTCAAGAAAACCGTTGAATGGCTAGCTGACAATCATCTGAAACTCAACTCACAAAACACCAAATTCCTTCTGATCTCCCCTCCTAAAAGTTCGGCCAAGATTAAAGAATGGACCAAGATGATCACAGCATTAAACGGTACCCCGACTATAGTTGACTCAACCAAATCCCTTGGTATAACACTGGATAAAGATCTAAACGTGCAAGCCCACATCAACCCAATGGCAAAAAGCGCTTGTTCATCTGAATTGCCTCAGAAAACTGAAGCCACTCATCGATACTGGTGATTTGAAAATGGCAGTCCAGGCACTGGTCACATCAAGAATTGAGTATGGATGCACAACTCTATCAAGACTCCCTAAGATCTCAACAGCACCCCTAAAAGCTTGTCTCAATGTAGCAACTAGACTTATAACGGGAACCAAAAAATACGACCACATCACTCCTCATCTGAAAGCGCTCAACTGGCTACCATACGAAGCAAGAATAGAGCTAAAAATTGCTTGACTCACAAACAAGGCAATACACCACAAAACTAAACATTACCTAGCCAATAAAATTACGCTATCCGGAGGCATGAGACCCTCGAGGAGATCGGAGGATTATCTACTGAAACCAGCATTCTTCTGTAAGAAAAAAACTTACAATAGAGCATTCACGGGAGCAGCACCAGGGATTTGGAATTCGCTCCCACCGAATATCAGAAGAGTCACCTATGCTCCACGATTCAAAAAGGAGACTAAGTCCTTTCTGAGGGGTACATTTCTCCCATAACGACCAACAGGGACAAGTCTAAGTCAGGACAGCCTCAAGTCCTACATGGCTGGCACCAATAGTTACAAGAGAATACAGGGACTTGGCAAAAGATTTCAATGACAGAGCATTTTGCAATTGTTTTTTCAAATCCTCTTGCTTTTGCTACTGATGGAGCGGGTAGAACAACATTTTGTATACCCCCCTATTCTGCATGAATATATTAATTAAATAATCTATTAATTGTAATATTACTAAATAAATGTGCTTGTTTTAATCAACATTACTAATATATGAAATATACGTGGGATTTGCCTTTCGCATGGCTAATTAACTTCTATAACTAAAAATATGTACGCGTATTAACAGTAGTATATGTAGTAAATAGAATACTGCATGATATATGTTGCTTTGTGACGTTTTCGTTATGTTACCCCAGATGACATTAAATGGGTGAATATAAACACTTTGAATGTCGCTATACGCTAGATATTTACAAGCACATAGAGGGATTAGTAAGGGGTTAACATTTTATTAATTATATCTATGTATTAATTACTTTTTGTGTTTGCTTCGTTTAAGTTGTCCTTTCGGCCTAAATACAAAATAGCCGCCAACGTGACACGACGTGATGGCCACCATTCCACGAGGACCCTTGCCACACTGTGCCAGAACAAGGCCACGGTGGGAAGTCATCCAAGTACCAAAACAAAGGACATTTACAAGAAACCGGAAAAATCCAAAAACCATTACGTAACCTCTTGAACTGAGTGAAACCTTACCAGCTGATCCCAACCGACCAATTAGAAAAGCCCAAAACTTGTAAAATGTTACATCTTGACATTACTTTATTATAAAATGACGGTAGAATAGAGAGCTTACACTTACTTTTTCCCTTTTGCTGACGGAGACAACGGTGACGCTACGCGACGCTACTATCTAGAGTGACTGCTGCGTTCCTGAATCTTTGACAGACTGAATGCTGCCCATTTCCCTGATGAACTGCGAACTTTATAAAATTTATGGGCACTAAAAGATGCTTGCACGTCTCTGGTCCTTGCCCATTCTTGGGACTGTAGCATGCTGCATGAAGAACTTTTGAATTCTGACTGATTGACAGCTAATTTAATAAACTTTCTAGATGTAAACTTAACTCTTTGTGATAAATAGATAAACAAATATTGATTGACAAATAAATGCATTTGTGATTTATTGAAGGAGGGAAGATCAAAATCTTAAATGTGTTTTAGCTGGTTCTAAATCACCAATAACTAAATGATCCATTGATCATGTGGGAGGAGTATCTTGATATTTAGGATTGAGATCTATAGGGGTAGGGATATTAGTGTATAGATGTGTAATATAACTTTTCTTCCCATAGGTTATAAGGTATTCCTTTCATGTCAGCGTATGAAAAACTCATCTCTCCTGTAAATGCACATCAGTGTTAAGTGATGTGTGAATGTTGGTGTTATGGGCCCCACCAATGACTGCATGAGTGAAAGTGTTAATGTGATATTTGGTCTGTGACGAAGGGAGGATATTTGGTACGGGTTTTGTCCTGTTCCCCGTTACCTAAGTTTCCGCGCTGCAACAGTTTTTCTGGTAGCAGAGTTATGATTTTTATTGTTTTGGTTTGGTGATTATTGCTTGTAAATTGCTTATTGCTTATTGATTAGTATTGGTTTATATATTATAACTCTATGTTGAGTCGCGTCAGGTTCTATGTTGTTTGCACGGCTTCTGGGATGTAGGAAGTCGGGAGTTTGTAGCAGTTCCGTAGTAGAGCAGAGGTAAGCGCTGTTCTCGGGAAAGACGGAATTGTTGTTGCCCTGTAGGTACACAGGGAAAATGTGTGACGATTGGAGTTGCACGACGCATTGTCTGGGTTCGATTCGGTGACATCGTCGTGTGTTGCCATTAGAAATATCTCCTGTATGAAAGAAGTGTATGGTAGCGAAGGTCACCTATGAAATTTTGGTCTTAGGTACCAGGAGTCCAGAAGGAGCTCTGATAACGCTTATCACTGGAAAGGTAATAAGTGTTCCCTAAGCTTGTTAGAAGGATAAAGTAGAGGGAAGTGCTACTTTGTTAACGAGTGTCATGATTCTGTAGTAGGACAGACTGTTCGCTGTTCTCGGGAAAGACAGAATTCTGTGTGAATTAACTACATTTTTCCGTGTGAAAGTGCGTGAATGAAAAAGGTATTCGGGTTAATTGCGAAACTCTGGTTTTATTTCTCAGGAGCATTGGGTCTCCAACTAGGTGTCTTAATTCTGGAGAAACTGTTAGCTAATGCTTGATAGAAGGGTAAGGTAGAGGGATGTGCTACTTTATCAACGGAAGTAACGATTCCGTAGTAGGGCAGAGGTAAGCGCTGCTCTCGGGAAAGACGGAATTCTTGTGAAAAAGGTCATTCACTATTCTTTGGTTAGCGAAGCAGACAATGGTGGCGTTTTTATGTAGTTACTAACAGATTTGTAAATTTGAAGAACGTAAAAAGCTTACCGAGATTTTTTTTGTAAAGGAGGGGTCAGCTGGAGCAGGAGCTGCGACAGCGAGAAAAGCTGACGTCAGAAAAGCCACGCTGGGATTGGCCAGTCAGTGAGAGACGTAGACTCCCTTGAGAGATGCACTAGTGTATGCCGCGCTAGGAGTGGAAATTACAAGGTGACGTAGACGTTAATGATTGGTGCGTAAGTGTGAGACGCGCTGGGATTGGAGAATTGCAGAAGTGACATAGACGCTCCGGATTGGTGCGTTAGTGTGAGTCGCGCTACGATTGGCTAGAACAACAGAATAGTCGAAAGAGAAAAGCTAGCGATACGCGAAAGACAAAATGATGTATTACGATCCACCAGAAAAGGAGAAAAAGTCCTGGTTTGGAAATATTAAGAAATTGTTTAAAAAGTACAAACCGATTGCGACTAGGGAAGGACAGTTACTTCCCCCACTGAAAACTTCCGCATCCTTTATGGTTGCGAAATACAGATATCATACTTGTATTTGGTTAGGCAATTGGGTAAAATACACAAAGAATAACAGAGTTTTGGCATTTCCAGAGCATGGTTCGTTTAATTCAGTGGTTTTGGGAAATTTGAGAGAGAAAATGATGAATCTAGAACCAAGACCTAGACCAACACAGTTTGAAGCACTGACAGAATGGGAAGATGAGATGCATGACAGAGAAAGACAGAGGAGTGGCGGAAGATATAGATACATGTTTGGTAGATATGGGCATGAAAATCATGATGACAGAATGAGGAGGTGGCGGAATGCAAGTATGACTGAAGGTTTATTTCCTGTAAGAAATGCTGAAGAAGTTGGAGGTAGAAAATGTACGGAAAAGAGACATAATATGGAATCAGGAGGGTATGGAGTGCATGAATCGGAGGATGATGTTCTTGATGACATGTTTTATAAAAATCCACCCCCGTATCAACCAGAATCTGAAATGTTGACACCAAGTGCCCCAATGAGAGAAACTTTACAAATCATTCAAACTGAACCAGTACCCCAAGAATTAGGCAAAAATAATTCCTTCAGAGAAATATAGAGAAAGTCAGATGATAAAATGAGTGGTGAAAATTCAACAGAATTAGCAAAAACAACTTTAGAATTAACTGAAAAGATAAGAGAATTGACTAAAAATTTAGAAGCTGTGACTGTTCCAGTGACTATAGGCCCTGTTATGCCTTTTTTGATAAACAGAAAGATAGTGAACATTGTTTAACGGTTCCTTATAACAGTAATAAACAGACTGAAAGGCCAAAGCAAAGCATAGATGAAAATCCATGGAGACAAACAATGAGTACGATCGAGCTAAATGCTTCAAAAAATCTGATATTAAGTCCAAATATACCAGAAAGACACACAATGACAATGGAATCAGTATTAAAAACTCAAAAAGACTTAGAACGGAGTAATGTTGAGAAACCAGTGGGTCCTACTTCAGAAGAATTAAGCGAATGGTTGAGAACCTTGCAGAGAAAAGACAAAGAATCCCAATCAATAGATGTGGCCAAGCTACGAATGGTTCTGGAAGAATTAATAGAAGGAACTATCCCTACAGAGAAGTAAAAAACTTATCAGGATGAGGAGTTACTATTTCTGTGTAAAAGTATAACTTGGAGAGCAAAACATCTGCATGAAAGATTAGAAGAAGTAGCAAATGAAATGGGTATAGATATTGAAAAGGTAAAGGCTCTACAAAAACCATATTGAATAGATTTTACTGAGAAAGATATTGAAAATTTGAATACCACAGGACGAATAAGTCAGATTAAGGAAATAATTATCTTGTTGAGAAAATGGGGAGAAGTGGATAAATGGAGAAGCAGGTGGTATCGAAAACAAAATGATGCCTCAGATAAAACTTTTGCAGCTTTCCCTGTAAGAGAAAAAGAAAAAGTAGTAACAGAATGCCCCATGAGAGAAATTCCAGGAGGAGGATATGTACATGTTCCATGGACTAGGCAAGATATTTTGTCATTTACCAATGATTTCCCTCGACTGCACGAAAAGCCTGTCGAGTGGTATAGGCAAGTGGATAGATTTGTGAAATTATCCAAAGTATTATGGCTTGATCTAAACAGTCTATTTGACATAATAGTATCAGCAGATTTATGGATAGAGTGCAAACTTATGATAAATTGGCCTACACAAGAATACCCTAGGGATCCAAAGACAGGAGCCCCTGACCCAGAAGTTATGAAGAAATATGAACAGGTTATTGCCTTTCTGAAAAATAAAGAACCTCCCAAAGAAACTGATTGGGTAAACATTTACAGAACTCATCAGGAAAGTAAAGAGTCAGTACATGCATATTACAAGAGATTAATCCTGGCCTTTAAACAGTTCGGTGGTGATGAAAATTTGAGTGAAAAGGATTTGAGCCATTTTGTATACAGATTTGTATATGGTTTACGTCCAGAAATTAGTGAAATGATCAAGCAACATACTGTAGATTGGCAAAACAAGAAAATAGATGACGTATTGAGACATGCAAAATATTTTAGTGATGAGATTGAAGCCAAACAGCGTAAATTAAAAGAGAAAGCTATGTGGGCACAAGTAAAGGTGGCGGAAAGACAGGAATTTCAGTTAGTGGAACAAGCGAATAATACAGGACCCAGACCAAAATTAATTCCTGGGAAAGGTAAGGGAAATTATAATATAGAAGAAGCTAAAAAGAAATTCCCATGTCATAATTGAGGAAGAGTAGGGCATTGGAAATCCGAGTGTAAATTTCCCCCAAGTACTTACAATGAAAATGCATAATTGAATCTACAGGTGCAGAATGAGGTGAGTGGTCAACCGCAGCGTCAGCAGCAGGTTGTTACCCAACAGAATCAGGTGCCAAAACCGCCTTTTCCACAAAGCAAAAATTCACAGAAATAGAGTAATGAGACAGGATTCTACAACGAAGAACAGGTAACTAAGCTGCCGCGCGCTGGCGCTGTTTTGCAGTATTGGCTACAACGCGATGAGAGCGAGTCAGAAGAAGGTTATTAACGGTGCCGAGGGGAGGAAGAAGAGTGCGTACTTGGCGCAACTCTAGAAGTAGACCAGACAGGTCCATTTGTGGACGGAAAAATAAATAATGAGAACAATACTTTCCTAGTAGATACTGGTGCTACTCGATCAACTGTTAGGACAGCTGATGTTAAGAATCTTCCTTTCTCGGATGAAACAATCCAAGTAGTTGGTGTATCCAACAGACAGATTAAAACTTATCTTACAGAACCAGTGAAAGTTAACATAGGGACATTTTCTGAAATGCACCGCTTTGTTGTGTGCGATACAAGTCCTGTTAATTTGTTAGGTAGGGATTTGCTGTGCAAAATGAATTGCACTATTTTCTGTACCCCTGATGGTATAGCATTTGAGACCCCTGATGAAGACGTGCTGTATAAAATGACTATGGTAAACAGGGAAACTGAGGTTACTGAAGCTTATGCTGTATTTGACCCTGATGAATTACCTAAAGAATTGAAACAGACTGTAAAGGCAGAAGTCTGGGATTTCATGGGAGAAGATGTGGGACTAATGAGAAATGTGGACCCAGTAAAAATAACAGTGAAGGAAGGAATAAGCTATCCAAATGTCCCTCAATATAAATTGACACCTGAGATAATTGAAGGGGTTACTCCTATAATTGAGAACATGATAAAACAAGGCATTTTGACAGAAATAATGAGTAGTCCATGTAATTCCCCAATTATGGGACTGAAAAAGCCTAATGGAAAGTGCAGGATAGTACAAGATTTGAGAAAGATAAACAAAATCGTTGTCCCATGTTGTCCCATTGTACCAAATCCATCTGTAATTTTGTATCAGATTCCCCATGATGCAGAATGGTATACTGTGATTGACTTATACCATGCTTTTTTCTCCATTTCATTTCACCATGACAGCCAGCAAGTTTTTGTGTTTCGTTTTGGCAAACGTATTTTGGCTTGGTGCTGAATTCCACAAGGGTATACGGAAAGCCCCTCAATATTTAATCAGATATTGAAAAAGTCCTTAGAAAGCCTAGAAATGCCCGAGAATTCAGTGTTAGTACAGTACATCGACGACCTTCTTGTGGCGTCGAAGACTCGTGAAGCTTGTGTAATGGACACTATAGCCTTGCTGAATCATCTGGCCGATGGAGGACTTAAAGTGTCACCATCAAAGTTACAATTTTGCCAAAAAAGAAGTACATTATTTAGGCCATAATATCGAAAAGGGACTGAGGAAAATAGCAATAGACAGAATCAGGATCATAAAAGGAATGAGAGCCCCCATGACGCAAAGAGAGGTGAGAATGTTCCTTAGAATGGTTGGATATTGTCGTCAGTGGATAAGCAATTTCTCCCCGATTCCAAAACCCTTGCTACGTTTGACAAGAAGTGATGTGAGAGATGCCATTGATTTGAACAAAGAGGAATTGGCAGCTTTGAAATGATTGAGAGATGGTTTGTGCGAAGCGCCAGCATTAAGAATGCCTGATTACGAGAAAGAGTTTGAGTTGTACTACAGTGAGAGGAATGGATGTGCACTTTCTGTATTAACACAGAAGCATAGAAAACTGAGGAGACCAATTGCATACTTCTCATCAATGCTAGACCCAGTAGCTGTAGCCTTACCTGGGTGCTTGAAAGCAGTGGCTGCTACCTGTAGGAGTTTGGAACAGAGTGAAGGAATTGTGATGGGATATCATGTGAAAGTGTTTGTACCTCATGATGTGGCAATGCTTTTAACAAGGAGTCGCACTCAGTTCATGACGCATAGTCAGCTGACTAAATATGAGAAAGTCATATTAGGTGCAACAAATGTGAGTCTTGTGAGATGCTTGAACGTGAATCCTTCAACGTTGTTGCCTGATGCTGAGAATGTGGAAGTTAGAGACGAAGCGGATCACGATTGTCTGGATGTACTCGATTTCTGTACCAAACCACGTCCTGACATAAAAGATGTACCATTGCCAGAGAGTGATTTTATAATGTTTGTAGATGGGTCTTGCTTGAGAACAGATGATGGAATGTTGAGTGCAGCATATGCAGTATGCACAGTTGCAGCAGTAATGGAAGCATCCTACCTGAAAGGAGTAAGATCAGCCCAAGTAGCTGAACATTTTGCTTTGACCAGAGCATGCAAGATTGGAAAGAACGTGAGAGTGACTGTGATAACTGATAGTCAGTACGGTTTTGGTGTGGTGCATGACTTTGGCCAAATATGGCTACAGAGAGGGTTTTTGACATCAAGTGGAACTCCCATCAAGAATGCTGAAGTGGTTGGGAAGTTGCTTGAGGCGATACAGCTGCCTAAGCAATTGGCTGTTGTAAAGTGTGCTGCACATAGTCAATCTGGCGATTATACTGCCATCGGCAACAAATACGCCAACGATGTGGCCCAATACTGTGCACGTAATCAGAATTCTGTGAATCGGGCGAAGGAGAAAGATATGAATTCTTGCACCTTAATGTTTACTAACATTGTGGGTACCTGGGAGGAAGTGAGGCAATTGCAGGAAGAAGCAGGAGATGAGGAAATGAAGCAGTGGATAAAAGCAGGATGTGCACCAAGGGAGAAGGATCATGTGCGGGTTTATCGGGATGGAAGACCAGTTATGCCTGATAGCATGGTGTCTGCCATGGAACGGATGTATCATGGACAGGGACACATAGGGAGTGATGCTTTGATAAGGTCATTTAAACAGACCTGGTACAATGCAAAGTTTACACTTGTAGCAGAAAGTCTTTGTCAAAGATGCCTTATATGTCAACAGTACAACCCTGGAAGAAATACAGTGGTGAGTCTAGGAACAATAGGTCGAGAAGGAGGGCCTTTCACCAGAATGCAAGTATATTTCATTGAAATGCCTCCCTGCAATAGGTTGAGATATGTTCTAGTCATGGTCTGTTTGTTTTCTAGATGGGTAGAAGCATACCCAACAAGAAGAAGCGATGGAATCACAGTGGCAAAACTGCTTTTGAGGAAATTAATTCCTAGATTCGGGTTTCCAGTAACAATTGAGTCAGGTAGAGGAAAACATTTTCATAATGAGATCGTAAAATTGATTTGTGAAGCATTGAATGTACAGCAAAAATTATATTGTGCCTATCGCCCAGAGGCTTCTGGTGTGGTGGAACAAATGAATGGTACTATCAAAACAGAATAGGGAAAATATGTTTAGCCACAGGTATGAACTGGCCTGATGTCTTGGCTCTAGTACTCATGACTATAAGATCAATTCCAGACAGAACTACAGGGTTGAGTCCCCATGAAATTATCATGGGTAGAGCAATGCGTCATGTGTTCATACCAGTCAACAAGCTGTTGCCTATAACTGATGACATGGTGTTGGATTACTGTAAAAGCCTGGCGGACGCAGTTCATTCTGTGTTTCATCAGGTTGGAGCGGATGCCACCACCCTTGAAAAGAAGCAAGCTCATGATCTAAGCCCAGGGGATTGGGTTAGAATCAAAGTACACAGAAGGAGGAACTGTTTGGTCCCAAGGTGGGGAAAACCACAACAGGTGATTTTGACTACAACAGCTGTGAAGTGTGCTGGAATCAAGAACTGGATTCATGCAATTCAAACATTGAGGATTCCAAATCCAGTGGATAACAAAGAAAGAGAATATTTTGATGAATCAGAATCAAGTTCTGAATTGGATGATGAAGAAACAAGAACAAGAGAAAACCCTGAAAGGGGGGAATCAGAGCCAGATCTAACTTTTATCCCAAGAAGTATTTCCTTGAGAAGAAGGTTACAGATTTCTGATACCAGCTCAGACTCAGAGACTGAACAAGTAACTTTACGTTCGAGAAAAGAAAAAGACAGTGAAAAGACAATTAAAGAAATTGTTGATAAGGAAGTTCCAGATGAAAAATGGAGAGAAATTCCACATGAAATAACAGAAATAGATGGACAGGTGCCAGACACAGAGTGAGAGGGAATGATTCTTGCGGAAGACCCCTGAGGGGGTGTAGGGAACTCCAACATCCAGTTAGAGGAAGGGACAAGTAGTCAGCAGGAAGATTGTGCGCAGGAATCTCGAGGAGGGACAGAAGTAGGGAAAACGAAAGAAGCGTTGGAAAGAAAAGCTGTTGATAGTAAAAAGCAAGTTGAAACAGAATCGGAGGAAAGTGAAGAAGTACCAGAAGGTCGAGTCTTAAGAAAGAGAGCATGGAGAACTGAAAAGAATGACAAAGGAAATAAACTGAAAAGATCAGCAAAAGATTAAGTTTGGCCGAACAAAATAAAGAGACTGAGATATCGACTGACACAAGTAAATTCACCAAGAGCTGAACAGGTGAATGAAGTAACTAGTCAAGAGAAATCAAAAGACGAAGAAATAATTGTAATAGAGGAAAGCAAAAGAACGAGAAAACCTAACCAGAAGTATAAGTCGCCGGAATGGACGTATGTGGCCCTGCCTGAAATAAAAGAAGAGGCGGATAGCCAATAAAATCCAGAGGTGACTCTACCGGAAGTGGTTGAGGAAGACAAAGAATCGGATATCCTGAGAGTTATCTTGTCCGACATTGGAGAAGAAATGGATGTTCAGGAAATACTGTATTCAGATCACGAGGGAAAGGTGAAGGATGATGAGATGCCAAACTGAATAAGACAAGAATGCTGCTAATGGAAAGACAATACAATACGGGAAAAAGACAAAAACTGGTAGAACCAAGTAGGTGCTTAGAGCCTTGGGTTAGACAAAGTAGTTGTGAAGTAGAAGAGGCTAAGTCAAAAGACACGGTTCATTTTTACAAAAATGGCAAACACAGATAGTAGAAAAGATAGATGTATATTCTTGAAGCGATGGTGTAAAATGTGTTGTTGTTGTACAGGATTACTAATGCTTCTGTGGAGTGTACTAGCTATGATGATCTCATTTAAAGTTACCATTGACACAATAGAAGGACATAGTGAAAACAAAACTAATATAGAAAAGATTCAGAAGGTAGTTCCAACTAAAATAGATAGAAACTATTTGCATAAAGACAGGTCTATAACTGATTTTTCTAACAATGTATTTTCGAAATTACTGTATGAATATGTAAAGACAATGGACGTAAGGGACTGCTATGTTTGTATGCAGTTACCTGCATCTGTATCGGAGGGAGTGTTATCACCACCTTCCAGTAACCTATGGAATAACATGTAGTGTAATAGCTAGTTTATTTTACCAAACAGGGAAGTTAGAGTATTATTTCTTAGATGTAGATAACATATTTTCACAAGTACCCTCAATTAACAAGCTAAATAAGGTAAAACCTGCAAAGGTATTAGGTGCATTTTTCTTAGAGACTAGAGAACTAACATTAGAATATATATTTAGAAATAATTTGACTTGCAGTTTAAAGAAAGAAGAAAATACGTTTTTGGATATGGTTGAAGAAAGGAGATTGAAAATGCAAAGGAAAGCATCTGAGGGAAATGTGGAAAAGACAGTTTGGGATGTTGAAATGGAAAAACACTTGAAGGGAGAAGCTAGTCCAGCTATGGCTTTAGATTGGCGTCAGAAAGGAAAATTGTGCATTAGAAGGAATCAAACTGCAGATGATAATTACTTTGTAGGTAACAGTGAGTGCCATGATACATACCGAATCATGGGTGGATGGGGATTTAAAGGAGGAAATGATCCCGTTTTTCCTGGGTTATATTTTATCTGTGGGAGCAAGGCATATTATCGTTTGCCAGACCATTGGTATGGCACGTTATGTAGGCCTGGTTTCCCCAAAGATTTTTCACATGGGAAGAGGAGAAGATGGTGTACATAAGTTAGGTAGATATTTAGCACGTAGGAAGAGAGAATCTTGGTCAGAAATTGTAGGTGACATCTTTGGAGCATTGATACCAGCAGTGGGAATATCTCTGAATGCAAATAAAATTAGAAGACTATCAACAGTAGTGGATCGCTTGTCAACAAGCACCGCTGGAGGATTTTTATTGGTAAATACTGAAATGGTTGCCATGCGTGCCATGGTAATGCAGAATCGACTTGCCCTTGATATATTATTGGCAAAAGAGGGTGGAGTCTGTGGAATGCTGAAAGTTCAACATTGTTGTACTTACATTCCAGATGAAAGTAAAGATTTGAAAATTTATATTAAAAATATAACTGATCTGCATGATGAAATTGCACCACTGAAGGTTGAAAGTGTTTGGGAAAAGATTGGAAAGAAAATATCTTCTATTAAAGATTTCTTAGTAAACCTAGGTAGTACCTTTTTAGGTAAAATCTTATTTCCATTAACGTGTGTGGTTTTTATAGTATTAATATTAAGATTAGGTTGTCTATGTCGCAAAAGAAAGAAAATCCAGAAAAAGTTAAAAAGAGAAAATTTAAGAAGATAGGATAAGAGACAAGAGAGGGAATTTGAAGAAGTAGAATTAGAAGAAGTAAAGGAAAACATGTATAAGACAGCAAGAAGAGAAGAAATTGGGGAGACAGTGATGTAAAATCAAAGCAAGAATACATTTCAACTCCATGTAAATTAATACAAAATGTTATTGCTGTGGTGATAAATTCACCAAAGGGGATATTGATGGAGCGGGTAGAACAACATTTTGTATACCCCCCTATTCTGCATGAATATATTAATTAAATAATCTATTAATTGTAATATTACTAAATAAGTTTGCTTGTTTTAATCAACATTACTAATATATGAAATATACGTGGGATTTGCCTTTCGCATGGCTAATTAACTTCTATAACTAAAATATGTACGCGTATTAACAGTAGTATATGTAGTAAATAGAATACTGCATGATATATGTTGCTTTGTGACGTTTTCGTTAAGTTGTCCCCGATGACATCAAATGGGTGAATATAAACGCTTTAAATGTCGCTATACGCTAGATAATTACAAGCACATAGAGGGATTAGTAAGGGGTTAACATTTCACTCATTATTTTTATGTATTAATTACTTTTTGTGTTTGTTTTGCTTAAGTTGTCCTTTCGGCCTAAATACAAAATGGCCACCAACGTGACACGACGTGATGGCCACCATTCCACGAGGTTTCGGGTGAAGTGCGACCGCGCATCAGTTTATTCCTGTGGCCTCGTCATGACCCTTGCCACACTGTGCCAGAACAAGGCCACGGTGGGAAGTCAACCAAGTACCAAAACAAAGGACATTTACAAGAAACCGGAAAAATCCAAAAACCATTACGTAACCTCTTGAACTGTGTGAACCCTCACCGGATGATCCCAACCGACCAATTAGAAAAGCCCAAAACTTGTAAAATGTTACATCTTGACATTACTTTATTATAAAATGATGGTAGAATAGAGAGCTTACACTTACTTTTCCCTTTTCCTGACGGAGACGACGGTGAAGCTACGCGATCCTACTATCTAGAGTGACTGCTGCGTTCCTGAATCTTTGACAGACTGAATGCTGCCCATTTCCCTGATGAACTGCGAACTTTATAAAATTTATGGGCACTAAAAGATGCTTGCACGCCTCTGGTCCTTGCCCATTCTTGGGACTGTAGCGTACTGCCTGAAGAACATTTGAATTCCGACTGATTGACAGCTAATTTGATGACTTAGAGGACGCCCTGATAGCCAGATTAGGTAAATATGGTGTTCTGTGTTTTACATAAGATTTAATAAACTTTCTAGATGTAAACTTAACTCTTTGTGATAAATAGATAAACAAATATTGAGTAACAAATAAATGCATTTGTCATTTAATGAAGGAGGGAAGATCAAAATCTTAAATGTGTTTTAGCTGGTTCTAAATCACCAATAACTAATCCAACTAAATGATCCATTGATCATGTGGGAGGAGTATCTTGATGTTTAGGATTGAGATCTATAGGGGTAAGGATATTAGTATATAGATGTGTAATATAACTTTTCTTCCTATAGGTTATAAGGTATTCCTTTCATGTCAGCGCATGAAAAACTCATCTCTCCTGTAAATGCACACCAGTGTTAAGTGATGTGTGAATGTTGGTGTTATGGGCCCCAACAATGACTGCATGAATGAAAGTGTTAATGTGATATCTGGTCTGTGACGAAGGGAGGATATTTGGTACGGGTTTTGTCCTGTTCCCCGTTACCTAAGTTTCCGCGCTGCAACACTACAGTTTTCCTTCCAAATAAATCTGCATCCTTTTCAACCAGTTGACGCAAATGTTCCACCTTCTCTGCGTAGTTCCTTACGAATTTAGAATAGAATTTGCATAACCATAAAAAGGATATGAGTTTCTCCTTGTTGTAGGTTATGCCCTCACAGACTGCATTCCTCTTGACATGTTCAATGATATTACTAATAACATCTCAAATGACATCATTCATGACAACACTGGGCATGGCGGGAGCCACGAGTTCTTGTAAATTAGAACTGATGAATTTCAGTGCTTTTTTAAAAAATTGTGTGCATATGTATGTGTGTGGGTGTGTGTGTGTATATATATATATATATGTAAAATAGAAACACTGAAAATGTATTAATGCAACCAAAACATTAAAAAAACAATGTTCTTCAGCACCAGCCTTCATCACGAGTGATCTGACCCCCAAACCAGTGTGTTTAAAAACATAAATTCCATGAAAAGCAATGATGTTACAAGTATGGGTGTTGCAGGGATTCTGCACATACACAGAACTATGCGCAGGATTATGGGACCTAGTTGTATGGGGGCTGAGCCTTCCTACCGCCTTAGTACCCACGAGCCCAGGACCGACTAGCTATAGTGTCTCACCCGCTCGCCTACACAAACACGGAGAAGCAAATGATTAGCCAACCCACAACACAACACTCCCGGACCTCTCAGGAATCGTGATAACAAGACACACCTTTTCGCTTACACTCTCGCTCCTGTCCACAATAAGATCTGACGGAGACACGAATATAATTTAAAATGTTTATTTTAACTAACGTGTTCTAACATGCAGTATATGAGCCACAACAAGCAGAAAAATCCATAACAGTAATACAGTTAGCATTGCAGCCAGTCCATACATTATGAAGGGAGATGTCATTGTATAAAGACAATGGAGAAAGGACTATATTGCCTAACTTCCCTCCCCTTGGCAGTAATGAGTATTAATATATAATAGAAGATCTCTGGGTTTTGTCAGCAGACCCCATTCCTTAAAGCATAGGTGGGATTTCTACATCGAAGCTGGGTGTTGCTCTTCTCCCTGGAAAGTTTATGGTGTAGGGGCATGATTCCACAATGTTTGACACCAAACACGATAGGGTTACTTTTAGCCGTTTTAGAGTTGGTCATCATGCGGGCGCATAATGCCAACTCTATATGTCGTATATAGCTGCTGCACTAACAACCCGGGAGAATGGACTCCGTAGGCTGCATGGGTGTCCTGCTCATGCAGTGGCACCCTCTCACTTAGAACCAAGCACCCTGCCTTCAGGATTGTCAAGGCCTGCTAAAGGGGTGACTTATAGGTTTTAAGTTTAGTGACCATTAGATATAGTAAACCTATATCTTAAGTAAGTGGTGCATGCACCAACTGACACAGGCTGCAATGGCAGGCCTGTAGTTCCATTTTGGATGGTTTCTCATGGGTGGCATAATACATGCTTCAGCCCATAGGAGGCCTCTGGGGTACCTTTGCCCTGGGTGCATGGGTACCATATGCTAGGGACTGACAAGGGTACCCCAGTACCCAATCTGGAGTGTACCCAAGTACATGACATAACAGTTTAGGGAGAAAGCAGATAGACTGGGGTCCTGATTAGCAGGATCCCAGTCTAACTAGTCAAAAACAGTATCACATTTAGCAAAAAGTGGGGGTAAGCATAAGAAGTAGATCCTACTTTCCTACACAGTGACAGGGTGCATACTAACTGTAAAGGCCTTGACTGCTGTGGTTAGCTGGGTTGCCACATGTCCATGACACTGGCCTCTGGTGTCCTTAGTTAAAAGGCCATGTCCTAATCCCCACTTTCTAATTCACAACTCCACTTCAACCCACACCACTTCAGTCTGACAGTTTTCCTGCCAAAAAAGATCACCAGAAGAGACCAATGTAATCATTTCCTTTAGGTAAAGCACATTAGAGCCCATCTCCTGCAGATTCGATCTGCACTGCCAATCCAGCCTGGTATTCTCATGGGTGTAATTCTTGTCACGCCCACCCAATCTGCCCATTTTCCTGCAGAAAGGTTTTTAGCCTGAACAGTTAAGAAGTTAAGAACAGTTAAAATCAGTATGCCGCTTTAATCAGTATAAGGACAACCAGTATATTAAATCAACCCATTTTCCTGTGGATAGTGACAGACCAGTCCATATAGTCCATGAAGAAAGAGACCACCAGGACCATCTAATGTATTCATTATGCTGAAGAGCAGGTCCCCAGACCCATCCAGAATGCCCATTTCTGTGTAGTAGTCTGTGGTAGAGCGCAGCCTACAATCTGGCCACCTCCATGAATATATGGACCACCACGCCCATCCAATCTATCATTTACAATGAAGAGAAAGTCCCATGCTCATCCAATCTGCCCATTTCCTACATCTAAAGACTTCCAGGCTGACTGAGCATGTAAATGTAGCCTAATAAAAACTGGGGTGGCAGAGTGGGCTAAAGAACGGTGATGGATTAAACCCAGATCAGTTGACTGGGGGTGAGTGCTTGCAATGTTCAACACTCCGTCCATCATTTCCTTTGGTTTTTGCTTTGTTCGCCATAAGTTGGCAGGGTA
The DNA here is from genome assembly GCF_964204655.1 of Triturus cristatus. Classification (NCBI taxonomy): domain Eukaryota; kingdom Metazoa; phylum Chordata; class Amphibia; order Caudata; family Salamandridae; genus Triturus; species Triturus cristatus. The sequence goes on from NC_140592.1 coordinate 749,491,640, forward strand.
TGCTCAGACGTGAGTCCCTTGCTCACTTTGCCACTGGATTCAAGCAAGCCTGGCTGAAGACGGCTGAAATGCCAGAAACCGGTCCTAGGAAGCTTGTTTCCGGTCCAGGGAAGACATGGCTTGGCAGTTCGGGCTGGACTGTTCCCATGAGGCACAGGGTCAGACTGCTTTGCATATGGCCATGTCTGAACTGGGGTGGCAGAGTGGGCTAAAGAACGGTGATGGATTAAACCCAGATCAGTTGACTGGGGGTGAGTGCTTGCAATATTCAACACTCCGTCCATCATTTCCTTTGGTTTTTGCCTAATAAAAACCCAACAATCTGCAATTTCCCCGAGAGCCCCGAGAAAATCCAGTTTGCCGGCTTCATTAACTCCACAGACCAATCCAGTTTACTCATATCCTGGAAATCTATAGAGTGATGTTTGTACATTTAATTGTAGATTAACATCTGACCAGGTCACAGAACCAGTTAAATATTCTTTTTTTTCTGCATATTTGGACAACAAGTAGAGGTCATAAAACGTACTTCGTATATGTTAGTCACTGTGCCTTGCGTGCTGCCCAACATTTCTGAATGGCATAATAGTGGTTGCGTGTTGGTATGCCCTTGCGGCGCTCCTTGGGTTTGGTACCCACACACCTCGTTTCAAGTATGTTGTCATAGACCATAGTCTGGTGTTGTCAGGGGTGAAGCTTCTTCAGTTAGACTGGTGGAGTGTGAGCCTCAGAATTTCTGACAATCACACTGACACATCATGTTATTCATCATATGGGAAGCAGTGCATGAGCTGGGCTTAAGGGCCAGCTGAAAGGAAAAGGAGTGCGGATTGTGAAGGGGAACTTAAAACACAGTATTTTATCAAAAATAGTCATGTTTTAAAACCTTCAAAACAGAGACTAGAGTGTGTGTGTTTTTTTGTCTGTGTATTTAAAACTCCCAGGTGAAATCTGACAGAAACCTTACCATCCCTGACTGAAAGCTCCTGTGCCCAACTATTTATTAAATAATACATTTATTAGGGGGGTGTAACACCCCAAACACCCCCCCTGAAGCTACGCCCCTCGGTGTTGTTTGTGAAGCAGGTAAAGGAAGGACGATTATTATATGTTTGTGGTGTGTTGTCAAGAATTCTAGCCTAGATGCTTACTTGAAAAGAGGTTCATTTGGCTTGCGCGCTGCCAATGCCTGGTGGATGTGTATGTTCGTTAATAAACAGGAAACATTGGGTAGTGCTGGTGAGTCCTGATATCCATCTACTGGCTTATGTTCATCTGTAACCTGTTGCTTGGGTGTTACAGGTTTTTAGACGTGGAATGTTGTAAGACTAGTAAGGAAACTAAATACTGTGTATACCAGGCAGACATTTTGGTGAAGCAATTTTTCAAAACGATGCCCCGATGTACAGAAACAGAGCCTAGATGTGTGGATGTTTATGTGAAAAGGGGGTACAAATGTTATTTGTGATTTTATTACAATGTTTTATACAATCGTATGGTGGTTTTCAGGGCAACAAGAGATTTAAAGTCTATAAAGAAAGAATTCTAAATACAATGAATTATATCTTTGATATAAAAGATTTGAATGAGTCTTTAAACCTTTGAACTTTTATAATTTAGCATATCCATTAATATTCCATTGGGTGAGTTAAGGGATGATATTTTTGTTGTCTGTTTCAAGTACCATGTTCCTTAAGATTTAAAGGGAAGTCTGTCTGGCTTTTTTTTTATTATAATATTGAATGTTTTTGTATGCGTCATTGTACCATCACTGTAGGGCGTTAAAGACTTCTTGTTTCTGAGACTTGAGGGTTAACCGCAGCAAACCACTTCAACGAAACACATAAACGCGGTGATAACATCGTTATTCACAAAAATAATCGAAAATGATTTGCGTAATGCAAACTAACTAACCCGTGAACGTCCTTCTGAGCGTTTCTTCAACTCACCGGGGATTCACGCGGACACCAGGAGCTCAGAAGATGGAAAAGTCCAGAAATGCAGACGCAAAGGGCTGACCCAGTTCACCAGAGCAATCGCCGCCTGTGGGAAGGTCCTTTGCAGATTGATAATGTCTGGGCTGGGTCGAGGGCGCGAGGACTGGGCCTCTATCGACTTCATCGACTTGAGCAGGCGCGGGTTTGAGAGGGAAAACGCTAGGAGCTCGAGACGAGAACAAACGAGACAGGGCGCTGAGCCGTGAACGGGCGTCCAGGGAGAATCGACCCGCGCGATATCCTAAAGACACGAGCAGGGCGCCATTACAGGCTCTCGGGGACCATCTGTGGTGCAGTGTACATTAACGCAAAGAAAAGGGGTGCCGAGGCACCCACCACGCGCAACACTACCAGAGGCGGAAATAAAGAAGCAACGGCCAAGGTCGGACAGAAAACAGGCACAAGTGCTAAATTAAAAGCGGTCCCATGAATTCATATAGATAAAAAGTGACCTACATTTGAAATGGAAGCAGTTTTGATCTTGTACAGACACACTGTATAGGTGTTTTGCAAGTTATGGGAAATTGCATACATTTCAGCTTGCTACAGGCAATGTTTGTGGTATTGTCAGGGAAATCATCAACAAAACCCGGCCCACTTGGCCATAAAGCAGGCCCATAACATGCCAAAAAACAGCACACATACTGATCTATCAGACTAGCCCTTCTGGCACTGCCAGATCGCCCTATAGGCTAGCCCGACCCTGCCAGTGGCCTAGTAGTCATGACCGTAAAGCAGTGTAGCTATGCAGGAGCCCGCCAAGGCCAGTTGACTCTGATACCAAAGACAGAAACGGTGATCCACGAAGACAGCATCCCCAGGACCCACCCTGTCCCTCAGTAGGGGTGAACAGAAACAATCACCTACTGTGAGATCATCAAAAAGTCATTAATGTGTTTTCAGTGCCAATCACCCTGTGGCAAAGGTAGTGAGAAGAAAGGTGCTACCATGAGCACTGCGTCCAAACATAGGAAGCAGGGTCTTAACGTAGGCCAGTGCCATGCCCGCTGTGCCCCAATCCTTCAAGGGGCCTTCAGTCAGCCCAAGGCTCATGTATATTTGTGAGAAATCGGAAACTCAGGGACCCCTCATCGCATTCTGCAGAGGGGCCCATCAATTTGGGTTTTGCCACTGATAGGTGGATGCCCATAGGAATTCACCCAATACCAGCCCACACCATGAGCAGAAACAAGGGCCTCATGCAGATGCCAACTCCCAAACAAACAACAGATGGATGGAAGATAGGGGGTGGGGACTAGGGTAACCACAATGGGACTCCACCTAGTTATGACAGGTGATCCCCACAATCGACTCCACTCAGAACAGGAGCAGGAGAGTAAAAGGTGCCACCAAGCTTGCCAACTGGAAGCCAAGCAAAGAGGGGGCTTTACGAATGGACCCCAACATCTCTGTCAGACAGAGTGACTAGAAGAGACTGAAAAGAGTCAACACCCCTTCAAGGATGCAGGAAAACAACTGTGTCCTAGATGGATGTAGGGAATGTAATTTACCTAAAACCCCATGCTGAAATAGGGCGTTGAGAATGAGGAAAGCAAGCAAATTGAATATAGGCCTAAATCTATCTTCTCATTTAATGAATGTGTACATGTCATGGGCCTGTCTAACTTGTTTCCCAACATTCCCATGCACTGATGGGTAGAGTTGTGACACTGAACCATCACCCCAAGACTGTGATTCTATTGGATATTTGTTACTTTACCTTACATCTACAGTTTTCCAACAATCTTGTTTTTCTTGAATCATCTCAGGCGTGTTCACCTTATATTTTGTTTTTCACTGTTATGAATTATCCTGCGTAACAAATTATGCATTCTGATGCATTAAATGCTAATAGGCTGAAGCATACCAATTAAAAGTTGAAATCTCAGGCATCCTTGGCAAAAATTATGGCCCAAGTGAATAAGAGCTTTCTCTCGGACTTGGATGATGGCCCAAGTGAATAAAAGCTCTTTCTCGGACTTGGATGATGGCCCAAGGGAATAAGAGCTTTCTCTTGGACTTGGATGATGGCCCAAGTAAATAAGAGCTTTCTCTCGGACTTGGATGATGGCCAAAGTAAATAAGAGCTTTCTCTCGGACTTGGATGATGGCCCAAGTGAATAAAAGCTCTTTCTCGAACTTGGATGATGGCCCCAGTGAATAAGAGCTCTTTCTCGAACTTGGATGATGGCCCAAGTGAATAAGAGCTCTTTCTCAGCCTTGGATGATGGCCCAAGTGAATAAGAGCGCTTTCTCGAACTTGGATGATGGCCCAAGTGAATAAGAGCTCTTTCTCAGCCTTGGAAGATGGCCCAAGTGAATAAGAGCTCTTTCTCAGCCTTGGATGATGACCCAAGTTAATAAGAGCTCTTTCTCCGACTTGGAAGATGACCCAAGCAAATAAGAGCTTTCTCTCGGACTTGGATGATAACTCAAGTGAATAAGAGCACTCTCTCGGACTTGGAGGAAAATAAGAATGACACCTAGTATTATACTCGGTGTGCATTTAGACAACCAGATATAGATGCAGACTACGACTGCACAAGGTCGATCGTTTGTCCGAGCTGGCGCAAACCACTTCTACAAGTAGTGTGAACCAAAAGAAATTTTATAACGATAAAAAATGAAACCTGTTTATTCACTGTGCAGTGTGTGGCAGACAAGAAGCATTGACCTAGATCACTGACCGTAGACACTCCTAGAACAAATTTCATCCCAGCACTAAGGCTCAACTGTTCAGGTTGTGGGCATGCACATAGTCATGGTGAAAGATGGAGCAACTTAACTAACCCTTTTCCAAACAGCCAGAAAACATGGTATAATTGTTCTCTCAGTCCAGCCTTTTCGCAGCCTGTTTGGATGGACATCTTACATTTCAAATGGCTTACAGGATGAGTAGTAGGCAGAATGTAATAAAGTCCTATTCACGCCAAGATCAGACTGTGACAAATGAGAAGTCAGTCCAATTCTCCAGGGTTTGCGGAACACAAGGTCAACTAAGCAATCCTTGTGCAAAGCATTACTGCTGTCCTTGGAACTTCAGAAGCTAAGGACTACTACTAGTACTGTGAACTCACTGATTTACTAAGTGCTGCTCGTTTATGTTTTGACTTCTAGGGACAAATGAGGTTCACCAGTCAAAGCTTACCCTTGTACAATGGGGGCAGTAGAAGACGGTGTCTCGATAAGAGTGGGGGTTGAGGAGGAAGTGGGGGGAGAGAGGACGAGACAAAGAAATACAAAAAAACATTTACCTGCTGAATCGCCACATCGAGCTCCTCTCCACTGTAGGCTAACAGAGATCAATGCAGCTAATCCTGATGATGCTTTCATGCTGCTAGCAGCGTCAGAAATGGCCTGAGAACCCTCAGGCGGTGCTCCCCATTAGACTGGGAGCCTGTGTCTGCTCTCTCCAACCCGGCAATGCAGCTGGGGTTGGAGAGAGCTTCAGTGCACATGGAGGTTTGGCCGTCCTAAGACAGCCGGCCAAACCGTCATGCGCACTGAGAGCAGTGCAACCACTCCCCCTATTGCCTGTCATCCCACTGGCCCCAACCCCAAGCCTTTGCTTAGAGAGCAAAAATAAAACAATAATAAACAAGGGTTTACTATCGTGTTATTTTGCATTTGTTTGGCCACTGGTGGGCGGGCGACGTTCCTCTGCCATAGCAGAGGAGCTGCCGCTGAGTGAAGTTGAACGTCTAGTTTCAGTTAGCATATACATTCCTCAATAAATGTATTATCCAGGCAGCGTTACTCTTTATAAATTTATGTAACTTCCTGTTACCTCTGCTTACTGCTCGGGAAATCAATGTGCATGTAGACATAGGGATGCAGTCTTTGATCAAGAAGGTTTACCAAAAGATGTTTAACAACAGAGTAACATCTGGTTTAATTAGGAGCATAACATTTGCATGGTTAATATTACTCCAGTGCTTAATTTATAAAAAACGGAGTGAGAGAGTCCAAGGTATTTCACCCGAGTCCATTGCAGCTGGTTCCACTCACTTGTCACTTTAAACTGGAGTCGTACATCCTAGTTTTATCACTTTTAAGGTATATAAATCGCTAAATGCTACATGGAAGGAATTGGGTTATTAGTTAAGAGTGGATGCCCCACTAAGGCAACAACCACAATCCTTGTCAGGATAACCCACAATTCACTAAATTAGCCTGTGCTTAACCCTCCGGTACTTGGCACAAAGCAATCAGGCCTAACTTAGAGGCAATGTGTAAAGTATTTAGGCAGCACAAAACAGTAATAAAGTGAAAACACAACACAAGAAAAAGTCCTGATTTTTTAAAATAGAGTTCATTTAAATAAATAAAATGATATCAGAATGACAAAAATCCAATCAGTAGAACCAGGGATATTCAATTTTAAAGTTATAAGTGAAACAGCACCTAAAAGCACAAAACGCCACTGAAGGTCACCTGGTTGTACTAAGCTGGGGCGAAGTCACAAGTTCATGCCACCTGCAATGTAGCTTGGGTGGGATACATGGACCAGGTCAGTTCTGCTCAAGAATCACCTTTTCAAGTCTGGCACAAAGAGTTCCGTTCGCTCTGGAGGAGGCCGCAAGGAGGAGACTTTCAGCACAGAGAGCAAATCAACCATTGCAGATGCTTGTTGCTGTAGCAGGCAGGTCACGTTGTTGCGGGCTGTCGTTGCTGTAGCATGAAGTGTAGGTCTCACATTGCTGGTCGTCATGGGAAATTTTTGTTCGCATGAAGAGCAAGTCTCATTGGAGCTTTGCATTGGCTGTTGTTGCAGGCAGCAGAGATTTGGTGTGAATGGGCCCATTGAAGTGTCGCGAGGAGCCCACACTTCAAGATTTTTAGCTTTTCCTCAGGAGGAATACACTTAGATGCCAACCAAGACCTGGGAGGTCACCTCATGGGGATCAGGGCACACTGCACCAGATGCCAGCAGCAGGGCTCAGGCAGGTCCAGCTGCAGCTGGTCAATTGCAGGGAGGCCTCTGAAGCTAGTTGTGACCCTGTAACTCACACAGGTCAGCCAATTGATCTTTGAAGTTACACTGGGTAGCCTGGGAGCAAGACAAGTAGTTAAGTCTTTCTCCTTCAGACAGCAAGGCAGTCCTTCAAGCAGTAGGGTAGTCGTTCTGAATCCCCCACAGGTCCAGGAGTGCACTCATGAGTGGCTCTAGAGTCCAATATTTATACCTGGGGAAGGGTCTCCCTGTCCTACTCCCACAATCGATTCTGGAAAGTTCTTCCCCTTCCCCTGATATAGACTCCAAATTGTCTTGGGTAACAAAACACAAGGCAGTGTTGGTGTAAGATTTCTGTGTGTGTGCCTTAGGCAAAGCTCTTTGAAGTATAAGTGGGGCTTGGTACAGCCCCTCCCCAACCAACCTGTCAGATGGCTCATCCTGTCCACACCTAAGCACCCATTGTCTCACGTTCTAGAAGTAATACACAAACTCCAACTGCAGAGCCATTCACAGTCATGTGACCCAGGACACTGGCAGAAAGTCACACTTGTTTGAGACAAGAAAATGCCAACTTTCTAAAAGTGGCATTTCCAGCATTGTGACATAAAACCCAACTTTAACAATAAAGAAGATTTTAAATTTCAATTGAATGTGAACAGCATATCTCTATTTGCTCCCAATCTAAAGATAGCACTTATTAAATTTAATAAGGTACGCCAGTGTTAGACAAAGGGAGAAATAGACCTTACAACAGTAAAAAAAACTTTAGGAGTGTTTAACTGCCTGAATGTCAGAACTAACTCTTGTGCCAACATTTCTTCAGGAATGTTCCCTATGCCCACCTACGTTAAATGGCAAGAAATAGGCATCCACATTGCTTTGTATCTACAGGGGCAAAGGAGATGGATAAAAGAAGGGCAGTCTCTGAAGTCTTTAATGCTGCCTTCTGGATGTTCAATCTGCACCTAAAATCAAGTACAATAAAATGCTAAGCAATTTACACTCTAAGCATGTTTAATTTGTATGAACCTCAAGCACTCTGCACACTCTTTCCAGATTATAATACTCAAATACATGTATTTCTATTACCTACTACTTTTGCTTCCCTCTTATGAATGGTTCATGTATGTCTTGGATTTCTTGGAAGACACAAACTAAATCTTACTCAAAAGTTACATATGTACATTTAAAACTATAAACTGATTGTTTGAAAATCGAAAGAAAGGAGGAACCCAACTCAAGGTTCCACAAGCAATACCAAGAAGTCTATTTAATGAAACTAGTTTCTTAAATCTCAGATTTTAAGCTTACTTGAATTGTTCTCATCAGTACAGCAAAATATATATAATCCACCTGCTAATTATTCTGCAACACTCCTTCGAATAACTCCTTTGATAAACAGCTCTGAAGAGAATTTGGCAACAGTGACAAAAATTGTCTTTTCCCTGAATGGGGAATATCCGAAGTGTGCAGGAGGAGGTCAAAAACTGAGGAATATGCAGTCCATTCCATATTCAGGCAGCACACTGACAAAACACAGCTCTGCTGCAGAGAAATTCAGTTGAAGTGCGCAGAGCAATCTTCACAGATTTGCAATGTGGTCTCCAGACTCTCGCACGGAGGATCCAAACACTAGACCATTGACCTCTTATCTCTTTTACTGGGGCCGCCATCTTGGAAATCCGCTGCCTCCAAGTTCTTAAGGAAGTTGAAGAATGACCTGAGAACACTACTCAGCTATGGCAATTGGTGTCTCCAACATGGGTATTTCTAGTAGCATGCCATATAAATTGCTTGTTCTGTTTTGAGATGACATTCACCATGGTGTTCTTGACACTGGATATGTACTCAAACTTAAACATACATGTCCTACTTTTAAAATAGAACGCACCCTGCTCTATGAGCCTTAGGGCCTACCTTAATAGTGAATGTATGAATTAATTTTATCATTAAATAAGAGAGGAAACAGTATAGGCCATCTTCCAAGAATTAGAAGATATGAAAGATTTAAAAAGGGAGGAGCAGCTGCCAAATCCTACCTCTAAGTGAAATCAGAAAGTTTTTTAAAAACGGCCTGTAAAAACAGAGTTTCAGCAGAGTTCAGTGATGATATCCTTAATATTGAAACACTTTCTAGCTGTTTTTTTACAGGTTGTGAAGTTATCAAAAGCATGATCTGTTTTTTAAACATATTCAGTTCACTGCTGACAGCCAGACAGAAGCATAAAAGGTGAATACAGGATTCATGTTTATAGGCACACGTCCTGCATTCTAGAGTAAAAGTCAATTCAGAAGTCCATGATGATCTGTACTCTTATTTTGGAAATAACATAAACCTCATACGCACTATTTTCAGCCATGTTAGCTTATTAATGTTTGCATGTAGGTAATACTGGTCGTTTAATGTATTGTATGAGTCCAGAATTAATGTTGTAAATTTGTTCGTAGCAAACTAATAGTGTCCTCCGCTCAGCTTATCAGCTGTACTTGAGTCTTCAATTCATACTTTTATGGACACAAAATTTGTATCCGAATAAAGTTTTAATTGATTGATTGATTGAGTCTTCAATGCGAATTTAAGGGTCAGCTTCTTGGCTTGTCATTCCATATATGTCCAATTTCTAAGGACTCAAATGCTTCATTCAGATAGACCATCCAGGGGTTGCAGGTTATTCCCCGATCCAGAAATAGGTTGATTACGGACTTCAAGCTGCCCTGTTTTGTGCTAAGGACTTGATAATAGTATCTTACAAAGTCAGCTTTGCAAGAAAGGTCTTGCCTCAACAGGCCTATTTCCAGGCACAGCTGAACCCTAGGGGTGCTACTTGATAGCTGAAATAGCCTTCTATATGCCTTACACTGAATCAGATCAAGCCTTGATGGCCATAAGCCAAAGCTGGCAACAATTTTGCTCTGGTTAACTCTAAAATAGGAGAGGCTGAAGGACTGTAAAGTTTAGTCTGCAATCTGCAAATACAGTAGGTTAAACTAGCCCCCCTATTCCTTAATGTTGTCAACTGAAGTCTAGAGGACCCTTTCTCGGTTAGCCAAACACCAATGTAATCACACCAGTGTATATTGGGGGGCCAGTCCTGCATGCCATGTATTTGAAGCGTTGTTGTCGTATCTGCCAAAGATCATAACCTTCGATTTTTTGATTCCTTGCGAGTTAGCTTGTTTTTCAGATTACATTTGTGCAGATTATCCAGTGCCCTTTGAAGCCCGATGTAGGTTTGATCCAGAAGTATGATATCATCTGTGAATTGCAAAAGTTGAATGCAATGTTTGAGTATTTGAGGGAAATGATCTGGCGGGTGCCTAAAATTTTACTAATATCCACTGAATAAAGATGAAACGGAACAGGGGCAAGGGCACAACCCTGTTTTAAACCTCTGTTGGTAAATATTTTTATTGACACTCCACTAGCGTCACCAATGTTTATCCGCACGCAAGTGTCCGTATATAAAGAAAAAAGAACCTGTAGTAGGGTGTTAGGGATACCCCATGTCGATAGTTTTTTCCAAAGGATATGTCCGTCAATCTTATCAGAAGCGACTGAAGCCTTATCAAAACCTTATCAAAAGCGACTAAACGAAGCAGGCAAAGAGGGGAGAATTCTTCTTTGAAATGGCCTGCTGAGGTAGAAATGACATGGTCACTATATTGTCTACAGTGCTACATGAGCTCCTGAAACCAGACTGATAGCAGCAAATGACTTGTTTTTACTCAATCCATTCTTCTAGTTCTTTTAATAACATTCTTGCATGCGCCATCCATTCTACATCTTGCGGGGCCATTAGGTGATAGCAAGTAGGATCGCTGAGATTACTTGCTCATGTAGTGGACAGAGTATGAAGCCTGACCAGGAGTCGGTGACTAGGGAGGGTTGAAATTAGTACTTGTATAAGAGCATGAGGCAAGCTGCCCAGAAGTCAAAATCTGCTTTTAACAATACATTAGGTATGCCATTGGGCCCTGGAGCTCATTTTGCTCTTCCCTGCTTCAGGGAATATTCATGCTTTGAAAAGTGATAAAACCCCCATCTCCCTTGCATTATGATCTTGAGTTCTCTACAGAGCAGGCGCTCTTCTGATCTCATCTGTGTATAATTGAACGATGTGCACCTCCTATGCCTCTGCGCGAACACCACTTTGTACTAATGGACTCGGACCGGAATCAAGTTTGTTAATAAGGTTCCAGAATTAGCCATGGTCTTTGGACCTGCATAACTTATACACCATTTCCCACTGTGATACATCATATTTCTTTATTCCTCCCACATCTTCAGCTTATATACTGTTTGTAGTGTGCTTATATGGATTTTCAGTAAAGCATCCGGGGGCTTTTTGAGCATTAGATGGCTTTTGTTTACTAATCTCTCTATTTATGAGTTTCAGTTTGGGGGGTATACCATGTCTTACGAAACAGAGGAATCTCTTTAAGGTGATTTGACTTCCTGTAAATCGAGCCCACGTTGTTCTGCAGAAATTGTATTACCCTTGGCCAGATGAATAGTATGGCCCAGCCCTCTGTCTTGGAGAACATGGCCTGACATTTCAAGCACTCACTGCAGCTTTGCCATGGTTTTAACTTCTCCATATCCGGGACCTTCCACAGAAGACTTTTGAGGGTCACAGGAGTAGAGTAATCCCCAATTATTGTCTATTATTCAGCATACATGGTTAAAGTGGACACAGATATAACTGCTGGACAATGATCACTGTTGCATCTATCGATGGATGAAAATCCCTTGCGTATTGAAAAAAGAAAACTAGAAACGTAAGTGTAGTCGAGGCTGGCACATCTGCCATGCAAGTGGTGGGTTATATTACCCGCAGAGCTGAATTTGCTGCAACCAGTCAGAGGAATTTCCTGAATATGAGAGACAAAAAGATTTCATTCTTCTAATGAATCTTGTTTTAGCTTACGCTGGAGCAGAGTTGCTGTTTGCCAAGTAGGATTATCTTAGACAGCCTCCTCCCCAAGTGAAATCAGATTGAAGTCTCCAGTAATTATCAGTGCATAGCTCGTAAATGAGAAGATCAGATTGTCTAACACCTTTATCAATTCTGAGGCTAAAGGCATTCAATCTTTATGGTGAATATTTAGATAGACATTTATCATAAGGAGGTCAATTTTTGTTGTCACAAAATAAAGTATGGAGAACTATTGCTTGAAATAATTTGCTTGAAGTATTTAAATGCATTGTCCTTTCTTTCATTACAGTAGAGACATAGATAGCAAGGCCTCCAGATGGCCTCCCATGACCACCACTGGAAATCGTGGGATTGAAATATCCTTAAATATAATTGGTTTCATAGACCAGACTTGCTGGAGGCATACGATGTCCCATTGTGTCACAAACGAGGTGCCCTCTGTGTTTTGGAGAATTTTGTGCAGACCAGCAACATTTCAGGAGATGATTTTGAACATCTTAGGGAGAGAATTTAAGAGAGGAGATTGCAGTGTATCGGATTAAGGTTGCTGGCTGGTTCTGGTTACTGAAGCAGTGGGTTGTAACCAGCTCAAGTCTGCCTGACTGTCTTGCTGAGAGAAAGAAGACATCTTGCAGAAACCCTTATTATAGTCCAAATTATGACCTGCTGCACACTGTTGCTGGCTAAAGGCAGGGTTGGGAGGCCATTACAGCCTTTTAACATTGCTTGTTGGGAATGGCTTGCCACACTGTATGAAGGGCATTTGAAGTTTAGGAGTGAGTTATATGTATTAAAAGGAAGGTTTAGGCCTGGCGAAAGGTTTGTTTCCAGGCCATGAGTATAGGTAGCACCATTTTTATGGGATGTACAAGTAAATTAAATGTGCCAACTAGGTGTAGCCCAATTTTACCATGTTTGAAGGAGCGAGCGCAAGCACTTTAGCACTGGAGTCCTAAAGCCCAAATAAATGAATTCAGCAAACAGGAGGGGTGAAGGCAAAATGTATCACGGAATACCACACAAAGGCTGTCAGGTCTCATCAGAGCTTCATGTTGGTGGTTGTCACAGGTGGCAGAGTGTCGGCTCAAACAGGCGCATTTGCGGTCGTAAGGAGCCTGAACTTCAGAATTTTCACCTTTTCCTCAGGAGGAGCACTCTGTAAATCAAGGGTCCAGGATCCAGGGGATCATCTCTCTTGGGGATCAGGACTCACTCCTCCATAGGCCAGCAGCAAGGCTCAGACAGGTCCAATTGTAGCTGGGAAGTTGCAGGGCGGTCCCTGAAGCTTGTTGTGTCCCTGTAGCTTACACAGGAGGTCAGCCAACTGACCCTTGGAGTCACTCTGGGTAGCCTGGGAGCAAGGCAAGCAGGTCCAGCCTTGCTTCTTCAGACAGCAAGGCAGTCCTTCAAGCAGCAAGGCAGTCCTTCAAGCAGCAGGGTAGTCTTCTGGCAGCAGGGCAGTCCTTCAAAATCTAAGACCTGGTACCTGCCTATGTGTGGAGGGACTCCCTCTCCTACCCCCACAATTGATTCTGGAAAGATATTCTCTTGGTCACGGCTTCAATCTGTCTGGGATGACAAAAGGCAGGGCAGCACTCATGTAATTTTCCTTTTTGTGTGATGTAGGCAAATACCTTTGAAGTGTAAGGGGGCTTGGTACAGCCCCTCCACAGCCATCCTGTCTACATCTAAGCCCCCTCTGTCTCACTGTATGGAAGCAATATCCAAAAGCAGAGCCATTAACAGTTATGAGCTCCAGGACACTGGCAGAAAGGCACAGTTGGTTGGGACAAGAAAATGCCAATTTTCTAAAAGTTTTTTCTCCTGAATTGTGAAATAAAATCTAACTTTACCATTAAAAGGGGACGTTAGATTATAATTCATTTAAGAGTAAACAGCATATCTCTATCTGCTCCTGTTAGACCTGTCAGCCCTTTGGGTGGTCCCTCCTCATCATTATTTATTTTGTCCCCCTTTCTGCCTCAAACCCAGTTGTAATTTTTCCTTTTTGGGAACCACCAGACTTTTTAGTGTTGATGCAGGGTCGGGGAGCCATTTTCCCTACCCCTGGAACTTCTGTCTGAGGGCCTGAGACACAAAATGGTGGCCACCCATTATCACCTGAGAAATAGCCAGAACTCACTGGAACCTACTAGAACCTTCTCCAACATTCTAGAATCCTGGGATAGTGGGAGGCAGGTTTAGAATGTTGGGAAGCCATCTCAGGGAGGCAGTTGGCAGTGGGCACCTGACTGGAGAGGAGAGAGGACAGAGATTCAGAAGGAGGAAGGAGTGAGGCAGCAGGGGTGGAAACCAGTGCTTGGAGTGGGGTCCAGAAACCCACCCTTGATGCTAGTCCCTACTGACCAAGCCCAGCCTAGAGCCCTGTGTGGGACCAAGACCAGAAAAACCCTCTTAAGGACCTGAACATTTGGAACAGGCCTTACAAAGGAAGAACAGCAAGTTCCTGACCTGTACAGCAGTGTCCTCCTGGAGTCCTGACGTCGAGAAGCCAGGAGACCTGGAGCCCGAGGTGGAGAAGCGGCGCTGACAGAAAGCAGACGTCGTACCCGGAGCCGCCAGAGGTCGAGAGAGGGCGCCGACGGAGGTCGTGGAGAGTCACCGGAGGTCGAGTAGGAAGTCACCTGAGGTCGAGGTGAGGCGTCGACGGGGGAGTGAAGTCCGCCCTCCGGAGTCGCCGGAAACCAAGGTGAAGCGCGCAGGAGGTCGGGAGTGGAGGACGCACTCCGGAGTCGCCTGAGGTCGAGGTGAAGCGCGCAGGAGGTCGGGAGTGGAGATCGCACTCCGGAGTCGCCGGAACCCGAGGTGGAGCCGACGGAGGTCGGGAGTGGAGGTCGCACTCCGGAGACACCCGGAAGCGGGGAGACCGTGACCCTGTGACGCCGGAACACGACATCGAGCCAAGGCCGCCCAGCGACATCGATCCGGAGCCGCCTCACGGCACCGACCCGGCGTCAGGTAAAGCAGATTGACGCGACATCGAACCGAGGCCGCCCAGCGACATCGAACCGGAACCGCCAGATGGCATCGACACGGCGTCAAGTGGAACAGATCGACGCGACATCGAACCGGAACCGTCTCACGGCGTCGACTCGGCGCCAGCGGAGCCGATATTCGCAGAAGGGACAGTAAGTGGTAGAAAGGGCATCTGAGGCCCTGTGGAGCCCTAAAAGACCATTCTAGGGGCTAGAGGGGTGTTAGGACCAGCCTGGGAGTGCTAGGGGGTGAACTGAGACTGGTGCAGGGACCTGTGTGAGGGACTGTGTAGTTGGGAGAGCCAGAACCTTAGGTTACCCTCATTCTACCTCAGCTTAGGCCCCAGCCTTGACCACTCTAGGTGGGACATCCCCAGGCCACCCCAGTGACCACAAGCTGTACTTGGGCATAGTAAAACCAAACTACCTCATAAATGTGATCTGATTTGCAATTGTTATTGATTGCTTATATTATTTATTGAAGGCGTTTTATTTATTGTCTGACTGTATTTATTCCTGCATTGTATTTATTGTCTGACAGTATTTATTTGCCCTCTGTATTTATTGCACCTATATTTATTCCGTGATTATTTATGACCTGATCCTATTTACTGAAACCCCACTGTGGTATTATTTATTTGACCTGCTATTTTCAGGAAAAGTCTTATGGTATTGTATGTATGTTTTGAAACCTGCAACTAAGAGAAAATAAGATAAAGACAAACTACTTTCTTTCATAATTTTTACGGTGTAGTGTCGTTTTTGGCATGGATGAACGCATGGTTATTGTGAGGGTGTGACGTACGCTTAACACGGTGCCTGTCTTCCTTACCGCTCGAGCCAAGCTACCACTGTGCTGGGAACCTGGTGACTGCTAACCCGGTTGCCCGGTTTCCAACATAAAATTGGTGTTCAGTGGTGGGATAGAGCTGTGCTTGCGTCCACTCGACAATAACTGTGGTTAGTCCATAGGCCTACACCGGGAGTTTTCTCCAAGCGGACTTCCTAATTTTGAGTTTTGTTTTTTCCAAATTTACTTCTGGTGGTGGGGGGAGGTATTACAAAAGGTACCCCCCTGCATAGCTTCTGTAAGCAACTGTCTTCTATCCTGAGTGGGCAAAATGGAGTTTGTGTTGGAGGATGTGGAAACTTACACTGTGGCCCAACTCAGAGAGTTTTGTGAGCGAGAGGGGGTGTTTTGTCCCCAAGGTGCAAAGAAGGGTGAACTCCAAACCAGCTTGAGGGCTTGGGGGGAGGCACGACGAGAAAGTAAGGCTGAAAAGGAGGACAGGGATGGAGAGACTGACCGCGAGGGGGCTGGTTTGTACCAACCTGAGGTGGGGAACCTAGTAGAGGGGCCCAGAACACTTTCAAGGAAGGGCAGCAGTGTCTCTAGTGGCGGCTTATCAGAAGTAGAATTAACTGACCGGAGGGAGAAAAGACAGCTCACACGGAAGTTGGCGGAGCTGGGAAAGAGAAGGAGGAACGGAGGATGGCTCACGAGTTGAGGCTCAAGGAGATAGATCTCCAGATCCTACGAGTCGGGGCACAAACTGTTCCTAATGGTGGCAGCAAAGACAAAGAAATCACCAGGGAACCCAAACCCTATCTGCCAAAAGACATAGTAGCTAGCTATAGCGCAGGGGATGATATCGCCAAGTGGCTAGCGGCCTATGAGGTCTCTTTAAGAGCCCATGGGGTTCCAGAGAAATATTGGGGAGGGGGATTGTATAAATACATGCCTCCAGCTGGCAGGGATACATTATTGGCCCTTCAGCAGGATGAGCAGACCCACTACCCCACCATGAAAGTGGCGCTCGTAAGAAAGTTTGGACTAACACCCGAGAAGTACAGACAGAAGTTCCGGGGTAGCCACAAACTGGGCACACAGAATTGGGTGGATTTCCTGGACTATGCAAAGAAGGCATTAGAGGGTTGGATACAGGGCAGCGAGGTGAGGGACTACGAGGGGTTGTTTGATTTGATGTTGAAGGAACACCTGCTCAAAAAATGTTTCCCCGAACTGCGTCAACACCTGGTGGATAGCAAGCTGACCAAACCCCGGAAGCTTGCTGAGGAGGCGGACATTTGGGCTAGTACCCGGGTGTCCACAAGGGGGACTGGAGGGGACTCTCAAAAGACCGGACAGGGCGCCCCCCAGAAGAAAGAGGGAGGGGAAAAGAAAGCAGAGTTCTCTAAAGGCCCCCAAAATAATTTTCAAGGGAAAGGAACAGGATTCACCCCTAGGGCTAACCCACCCAGAAACCCTAATCCTGGCCAGAGTCAGCAGCCAAGGGTTGTCCATTGCTACGAGTGCGGTGGTGTCGGACACTATAAGGGAGATGTGAAGAGCCCGAAAAGACCACCCCCTCCCATCGGAGGAAAGGCCCCCGGAGTAGCTAGTGTAGTGCTCGGGGAGGAGATGCCCTTAGATAAGGGAAGGGAGTGGGCGGGTGTCACTTTAGTGTCCCTGGGAGAACGGGAGATGGTTCCTAAGATCCAGGTGCCCGCAAATACCACAAAGTATGGGCAGTGGGTCACCATCAACGGCCAAAGAGGGGAGGCTCTGAGAGACACAGGAGCCAGTATGACTATGGTACGTAGCCAGCTGGTGTCTCCAGAGCAGGTAATTCCCAATGTACTCCACCCTGCCGCGATGGCTGACGGCAGAATGGGCCACTATCCGGTGGCCGAGGTTCCATTTGAATGGGAAGGGGTTGCAGGTTCACTTCGAGTTGCCGTAAGCCCTGCCGTGCCAGTCGATTGTCTGCTGGGGAATGACATGGAGCATAATGCTTGGAAGGAGGTGGAATACCGGACTCATGCTGAGATGCTGGGTACACCTAACTGGGCCTGTGTCAGCACAGGGTCTACGACTACCCGGAGGGGGAGTTCGTTTAGGCTGGAGCCTGGAACAAAGGCACAGCCGGCTGCTGATCAAGGGAAGAACCGAGGACAGGAGGAGCCTGCCTCGGCATCCGCGCCCCGTGAGATGGATAGGCCATCGGAGGTGGTGGACCAGGAGTCCGCGGAGGGGGATGTTACCGAACTGGGGAACCTACCCATCCCGGCCGAGTGGCACGTGGAGGGAGGGCCGACCAGGGAGGAATTCTGCAAGGGCCAGAGGGAGTGCCCTACCCTTGAGGGACTGAGGCGACAGGCCGAAGCCCAGGCAGCAGGGAACGTTGAGGGGAACTACAACATTTACTGGGAGGATGGCCTCCTCTACAGTGAACCCAAGGCACCCATGCACGGATCATCACGGGCCTTGGTAGTCCCTCAACGTTATCGAGCCTTTCTCTTGGAGTTGGCTCATGAGATCCCCTTGGCAGGACACCTGGGGCAAGACAAGACCTTTGCCCGGCTTGTCCCACACTTTTATTGGCCTCAAATGAAAGTGTCGTCCGACACCTACTGCCGGACGTGCGTGTCTTGTCAAGCCAGTGGGAAAACAGGGGTGAAGCTGAAAGCTCCCTTGGAACCACTTCCTGTCGTTAGCACCCCCTTTGAAAGGGTGGGCATCGACATTGTGGGTCCGTTAGATCCGCCTACTACAGCTGGTCACAGGTTTATCCTGGTTCTGGTGGATCATGCCACACGGTACCCAGAGGCCATACCTCTGAGGACCATTACTGCACCTGTTGTGGCTAGGGCCCTGATGGGAATCTTTACCCGAGTGGGTTTTCCCAAGGAAGTTGTGTCCGACAGGGGGACCAACTTCATGTCAGCATACATGCGGGCCATGTGGAAGGAGTGTGGAGTGACCTACCGGTTCACCACTCCTTACCACCCCCAGACCAATGGTCTGGTGGAGAGGTTCAATAAGTCCTTGAAAGGCATGATCAGAAGTCTGCCTGAAAGCCTGCGGAGGAAATGGGACGTCCTCCTACCCTGTCTATTGTTTTCCTACAGGGAAGTGCCACAGAAGGGAGTGGGCTTCAGCCCCTTCGAGCTTTTGTATGGGCACCCTGTGCATGGACCTCTCAGCCTGGTGAGAGACGGATGGTTAGGAACTCCCAGAAAGCTTCCCCAGGACGTGGTGAGCTACATGCTGGCCTTCCGGAGCCAAATGGCTAAGTTGTGGAAGCAAGCTTCTGACAACTTGGAAGCCAGCCAAGCAGTGATGAAGGCGTGGTACGACCACAATGCTCACCCGGTGGAGTTGGAGCCTGGCCAGAAGGTGTGGGTGATCGAACCAGGAGAGCTTAGAGCCCTCCAGGATCGCTGGTCAGGACCCTTTGAGGTGTTGGAGAAGAAGGGTAAGGCTACCTACTTGGTGGATCTTAAGGCCCCTCGCCAGCCCCTACGGGTGCTGCATGCCAACCGCCTCAAACCCCACCATGAGAGGCCCGAAGTCATATTGCTGATGGTGACTGACGGAGCAGAGGACGTGGAAAGCGAGCCTCTCCCCGACTTATTTGCCTCTCAAGAAAAGGATGGGTCGGTGGAGGGAGTGATTCTCTCCCCATCCCTAACTCCTGAACAGCAGGAGGACTGCCGCCAGGTCCTGGGGCAGTACTCTTCGTTGTTCTCCCTTGTTCCGGGTAGGACTCACCTGTGCATCCATGACGTGGACACAGGAGACAGCCCACCTGTGAAGTCAAAGATCTACCGGATGACAGACAAGGTGAAGGCCAGCATTCACAGTGAAGTCACTAAGATGCTGGAGCAAGGAGTGATTGAACCTTCTAGCAGCCCCTGGTCCAGTCCGGTGGTGTTAGTACCAAAAGCTGCACCACCGGGGGCCCAGCCGGAACTGAGGTTCTGTGTGGACTACCGGGGACTGAATTCAGTAACCAAGACTGATGCTCATCCGATCCCGAGGGCGGATGAACTGATTGACCGGCTGGGAGCTGCCCAATATCTAAGTACCTTTGACCTTACTTCCGGGTACTGGCAGATCTCTCTGACTGATGGAGCTAAGGAAAGGTCAGCCTTCTCCACCCCCAAGGGCCACTACCAGTTCTGCGTGATGCCCTTTGGGCTCAAGAACGCACCTGCCACGTTTCAGCGTCTGGTGAACCAGATCCTCACTGGAATGGAGAGTTTCTCTGCTGCTTATCTGGACGACATTGCCGTCTTCAGTAACAGCTGGGAGGATCACTTGCGTCACCTGCAAGCTGTTCTCCAGGCCCTGAAACAAGCTAGATTAACGATCAAGGCCAGTAAATGCCAGATCGGGCACGGGTCGGTAGTGTACCTTGGACACTTGGTGGGTAGGGGAGCGGTGCAACCCCTCCAGGCGAAAATCGAGGCAATCATGGCCTGGGAACCCCCCAAGACTCAGACTGAGGTCCGAGCTTTTCTGGGCCTCACAGGATATTACCGCCGCTTCGTGAAGGGGTATGGTACCATTGTGGCCCCCCTCACGGAGCTTACGTCCAAGAAACAACCTCGACGGGTAGTCTGGACGGACGCTTGTCAGCAGGCCTTTGTGAAACTGAAGCAAGCCATGTGCGAGGCCCCGGTCTTAAGGGCCCAAGATTTTTCCAAGGAGTTCATTGTCCAGACGGATGCATCGGAACATGGCATTGGGGCAGTGTTATCGCAACTCAATGAAGAGGGTCTGGATCAACACGTAGTCTTCCTATCCCGGAGACTACTTCCCAGGGAACAGAAGTGGAGTGCAATAGAGCGTGAAGCCTTTGCAGTGGTATGGGCTCTGAAGAAGTTGCGGCCATACCTGTTTGGCTCGCACTTCCTAGTTCAGACCGACCACAGACCCCTTCGGTGGCTGATGCAGATGAAGGGGGAGAATCCCAAGTTGCTAAGGTGGTCTATCTCCCTACAGGGAATGGACTTTCAGGTGGAACATCGGCCTGGAGTGGACCACGCCAATGCAGACGGTCTCTCAAGGTATTTCCGCCTTAGTGATGAGAACTCCCAAGGGGTTGGGTAGCTCTCCCCACTTTCAGCTGGGGGGGACGCGTGTTAGACCTGTCAGCCCTTTGGGTGGTCCCTCCTCATCATTATTTATTTTGTCCCCCTTTCTGCCTCAAACCCTGTTGTAATTTTTCCTTTTTGGGAACCACCAGACTTTTTAGTGTTGATGCAGGGTCGGGGAGCCATTCTCCCTACCCCTGGAACTTCTGTCTGAGGGCCTGAGACACAAAATGGTGGCCACCCATTGTCACCTGAGAAATGGCCAGAACTCACTGGAACCTACTAGAACCTTCTCCAACATTCTAGAATCCTGGGATAGTGGGAGGCAGGTTTAGAATGTTGGGAAGCCATCTCAGGGAGGCAGTTGGCAGTTGGCACCTGACTGGAGAGGAGAGAGGACAGAGATTCAGAAGGAGGAAGGAGTGAGGCAGCAGGGGTGGAAACCAGTGCTTGGAGTGGGGTCCAGAAACCCACCCTTGATGCTAGTCCCTACTGACCAAGCCCAGCCTAGAGCCCTGTGTGGGACCAAGACCAGAAAAACCCTCTTAAGGACCTGAACATTTGGAACAGGCCTTACAAAGGAAGAACAGCAAGTTCCTGACCTGTACAGCAGTGTCCTCCTGGAGTCCTGACGTCGAGAAGCCAGGAGACCTGGAGCCCGAGGTGGAGAAGCGGCGCTGACAGAAAGCAGACGTCGTACCCGGAGCTGCCAGAGGTCGAGAGAGGGCGCCGACGGAGGTCGTGGAGAGTCACCGGAGGTCGAGTAGGAAGTCACCTGAGGTCGAGGTGAGGCGTCGACGGGGGAGTGAAGTCCGCCCTCCGGAGTCACCGGAAACCAAGGTGAAGCGCGCAGGAGGTTGGGAGTGGAGATCGCACTCCGGAGTCGCCTGAGGTCGAGGTGAAGCGCGCAGGAGGTCGGGAGTGGAGATCGCACTCCGGAGTCGCCGGAACCCGAGGTGGAGCCGACGGAGGTCGGGAGTGGAGGTCGCACTCCGGAGACACCCGGAAGCGGGGAGACCGTGACCCTGTGACGCCGGAACACGACATCGAGCCAAGGCCGCCCAGCGACATCGATCCGGAGCCGCCTCACGGCACCGACCCGGCGTCAGGTAAAGCAGATTGACGCGACATCGAACCCAGGCCGCCCAGCGACATCGAACCGGAACCGCCAGACGGCATCGACACGGCGTCAAGTGGAACAGATCGACGCGAAATCGAACCGGAACCGTCTCACGGCGTCGACTCGGCGCCAGCGGAGCCGATATTCGCAGACGGGACAGTAAGTGGTAGAAAGGGCATCTGAGGCCCTGTGGAGCCCTATAAGACCATTCTAGGGGCTAGAGGGGTGTTAGGACCAGCCTGGGAGTGCTAGGGGGTGAACTGAGACTGGTGCAGGGACCTGTGTGAGGGACTGTGTAGTTGGGAGAGCCAGAACCTTAGGTTACCCTCATTCTACCTCAGCTTAGGCCCCAGCCTTGACCACTCTAGGTGGGACATCCCCAGGCCACCCCAGTGACCACAAGCTGTACTTGGGCATAGTAAAACCAAACTACCTCATAAATGTGATCTGATTTGCAATTGTTATTGATTGCTTATATTATTTATTGAAGGCGTTTTATTTATTGTCTGACTGTATTTATTCCTGCATTGTATTTATTGTCTGACAGTATTTATTTGCCCTCTGTATTTATTGCACCTATATTTATTCCGTGATTATTTATGACCTGATCCTATTTATTGAAACCCCACTGTGGTATTATTTATTTGACCTGCTATTTTCAGGAAAAGTCTTATGGTATTGTATGTATGTTTTGAAACCTGCAACTAAGAGAAAATAAGATAAAGACAAACTACTTTCTTTCATAATTTTTACGGTGTAGTGTCGTTTTTGGCATGGATGAACGCATGGTTATTGTGAGGGTGTGACGTACGCTTAACACGGTGCCTGACCCCCGACCGCTTGAGCCAAGCTACCATTGTGCTGGGAATCTGGTGACTGCTAACCCGGTTGCCCGGTTTCCAACAGCTCCCAACTGAAAGATAGAGCTTATTAAATGCAATAAGGAAAGCCAGTGTTAGTCAATGGGAGATATAGGCTTTACAACAGTGAAAAACTACTTTAGGAGGTTATTTTACTGCCAGGACATGTAAAACATCAACATGTGTCCTACTTTTTAAAAACACTGCACCCTGACTTATACACATTGAAAAGGAAGGTTTAGACCTGGCAAACATTTTTCCCAGGTCATAATGACAGTTTAAAACTGCAAATACAGGCTGCAGTGGCAGGCCTGAACCATGTTTTAAAGAGTTACTTCTGTGGGTGGAACAAAGGAGTGCTGTAGCCCACTAGCAGCATGTAATCTACAGGCCCTGGGTACAGGTAGTGCCATTTACTAGGGACTTACAAGTAAATTAAATATGCCAATTAGGTGTAGTCCAATTTTACCATGTTTGTAGGAAAGAGCACAAGCACTTTAGCACTGGTTAGTAGTGGTAAAGTGCACAGAGCACACAGAGGTAAGACACAGCAATACAATGCTTAATTTGTGCCGGCTCAGTGTACAAAACACAGATAAAAACTGAGCGTCTCCGGCACCAATTTTGCCCAGTGGTGATCTATGGCTCTTGTTCCAAATTCAGATGGTACATTTCACCTGAGGCATTCAGTGCTGAAAGGCATATGCTCCTATGGTTATGATCTTGCACAAGAGTCAGTCTTGGGTGCAGTCAGCTGCTTCATATGGCTCTCTCAGTACAGGACACTCATGGGATGGTGCTGTTGGAGGCACATGTGCCCTAACCCAAAAAAGAGTCAACATCAACAGGGATACAGTGTGGTGGGGCAGAAGGTCATGGAGCGACACACACACACACACACACACACACACACACACGCATGCGCGCGCACACACACACACACAACCACACACAGAGTTTCATACCTACAATGGGGGAATCTTTGGGGGATGCATATGTAGAGGTTCATTGTTCCTCATGCACAAATTCACCAACACAATGAATAACCATTGGCAAAGAGAATAGGTCTCGTCTGTGGGCAAGATTTTGGCTTTGGCAATTGGTTAGGGGTGGGTAACGGGGAGGCTTGTGAGGGTAGATAACGAGATGATTTTTTAAAAAATGTATGAAGTGGACAGAGCTGGCTTCTTCATAGCACTTTATTTCCATTTGACCAGGAGGGGCAGAAGAGACAGGGAGAGGAGAAGAAACCGGGAGTGGGTGGGGATACGTTTAAAAAAAAGGGCTATGATGCTGCCAGCATTGACAACATCTTAGCGCAGAAATTGTACCTGAATCACAGAGTAAGCAGCGGGTGGCCTGCAGAGGGACACTAATCAAACCTAAATAATCTGTACTTGGTTTGTGTGCCATGGAAAGAAAAGGAAATGATGCATGGCAAGTCTTGCCCAATGAGAAGGCAACAACGAACATCAACAATGATGCCAACAAATGGTAAGCAATGGGTGAGTTCCAAGCCCAATGTTGAACACAAGACTACTGCAAGAGCACATGCTCACGCAGGCGAGACCTAAAAACACATGGATGGAGAACACCAAAAAAGGAGAGAGGGAGACTGGCGGGGAGGGGAGGGGGGCAACCATCTCTTCACTAGCAGTTCACCCTGATGCCATCTTCACTTGCTCTTTATTTCTCACTTTGTGTAAGGATCTTGCTCAGTGTAGGCAACAGTTGTAGGCCTTCATTTTCATCAGCCTCAGAAAAACAAAGCTCCTCTGGGCAGTGTCCTGGTCAGCTGGACCAAGGCTTTGGCTAAAGGAAGGCAGATTGCAAACATACCACACACTCAACCTCCTTTGTTCAGATTGCAGAAACAGCAACGTTTTTTCCTCATTCCTGGAGTATAGTCCATGCTTCTCAAGGAGTGACAGGCAAGTTATTCTGCCTCTGCTCTCAGCTTTTCCCTGTGCACACATACAGACCCCTTCCAAGTAAAAAAGAGAGAACAGAATAAAGCAAAGGGGTAAGCTTAAATTCAGAAACAGTGGAAGTTGGTTGTGGCCTGACCACTCAGATTTGCAGCTGTCCACTAAGTTTGAGAAGGAACACATCATTTGAAAGTACATCTTTCTGTAGTTACTGTGCTTTTCAATGTAACCAAATGCCAAAGGTGCACTGTAACTCTCTTTTACTTGGAGATAGTAGTCCTTCTTTAATTTCCACTGTATTTTATAGATCAGGAGACCACCACAGTCAGGGCTTATTGCTACACTGTTCCTCCAGCCACTCGATAAACAGTATTCAAGGGGACAAGGAGCCCTTTAGCGAGGGTTTGTGGATCTGGCAATGCCCTTGCCCATTGTTCTTTTTACAGGTGTTGCATGTCTCCTATCGCAGTAGTCTGAATAAGAAAACGAGGAGAAGGATGGTAATTGGTTACTGCACCAAAGGCCATCACCATGCAGGACACTGACTGTGTCTGATGTCCTATGTCCTAACAATGACAGTGAGCACACAAGGTTGTAACACAATGGAAGACTCAGGGTGCAAGCTACAGTTACAGGTCCTTTTCTCCACAATATCATATTAGTGATATAATTAAGTGTGACGACTTGGATGCGCTTTATTTTGTCTTGAGATATGTCCCTCTGTTTCAAGGTACTTACTGTCCTCGCCTCAGGATGAGAGGCGGGGGGATGGGCAGTGAATTAGCAGTGCATTGTAGTGGAGTAGACACCTTGCAAGCAGAGGATATAACAACAGCATTCCCCCAAAATGTTGTGGGAGAGAGAACGAATCTATGATTTCTGTATCAAGAAGTATGTGGCATGTATAGAAGTGAAGTGCTAGTCTCTGAGACTTACGCATAAAGATGCAAGTTTATTTCCATGTCGCTTCCTTGAGGTGGGTTATCACCAACTACATCTTCTGCAAGTTCCTTTAACTTTGGTTTAAACCTCGATCTTTGTTCTGGGACCCTTAAAATGAGTACCTGAGAGGTGGGTGACCAGCAGGAGACAGCGGCGATCTTACCAGCCTTTATAAAGTTTCAGAGTATGATGAATTTCTCGAAATCTGAGCATGGCACTAAACACATCAATCTAGAGCAAAGTAAGGTGGGTGGTTAGATCTCCCTTAGGGATACCCCAAGCTCCACAGTTTTCAACAGGATGTAATGGGGTTAAAGGGGCAAGATCCTCTCTGAGAGATAGTCTGCCTCTGACAGCTGCTAATGAGGGGAAGGTTGTTCCACTGGTTTCTTACTGACTGACGAACTCCATGCTCTCCAAACTTGCAGTTCATACCTGCTGACCAAGCTCCTGCGA
The DNA here is from genome assembly GCF_964204655.1 of Triturus cristatus. NCBI lineage: Eukaryota > Metazoa > Chordata > Amphibia > Caudata > Salamandridae > Triturus > Triturus cristatus. The sequence continues at coordinate 749,517,716 of NC_140592.1, forward strand.
CAGGAAACTACCCCAGTCTCCACCTGCTCCATTTGAAGACTATAATGGCATTCCATTACTAGGTTTGAGGTCTATATTCTGAGCTTTCGAAAATAAAATGTCACACTATGTATTATAAATTTATGCCAGGAGCGGTGGCGCATGCTTTTTGGCCCTGCCACTGGGGTTGGGCGAGCTAGAGACCTCCAGAGGTAGGCGGGTGTTTAAGTCCCCTAAGACCAATGATGGTGTCATAATAGAAATGTATTATAAATTTGCAGATCTCATGTGACTTTTGTTAAATAAAGCGTAATGTTTTAAATCTACAAAGGTTGCAACTTTATTTTTAGCTTTTAATACTGTATTACTGTATGGTCCCTACTTAGGTTATCTCCATATGCCTGTATTTTTTGGGCTAGTAAATGGAGGTTGCCTTTGGTAAAGATGACCTTTTTTGACAACTGTAGCGAAAGAAAAAGTGAAAACAAAATTTCCCAACTTAACACCAGCAAAATGTGTTTAGTCAAATCGGATCTGTGAAGGAATGATAGTATTTTCTTAAGTTTAATGTAGTGGGTGTGGCCGTTTACATTGAGTGAGAGGACCACCCGGTTTCCAGTGGTATGCATAAAAGTACTTTGTGGCAGGGTCAATTTATTAAGACTGGTATGTCGGACGCAGATACTAGTGAGCGGAAGAATATTTAGTGGACTAGATATGACTGGAGAAATTTAGTGGTGAATGATACTGGTACGTCAGACACAGATATTAGTGCGCAGAAGAGCATTTAGTGGACTAGATATGATTGGAGAAATTTAGTGGTGAAGAATACTGGTACCAAGAAATACTGATTATACATAGTGTTGCAACGAAATTGGAAAATTAAGTCAATTAAGGGACCCTTAAGGGTTCTATAGAGAAGTTCTTCTAATACTGAACTATGTAGATAACTGTATGTAAGGTACCCAACCTCTACTCAAAATGCTTGTTGCCGTACAGATGGTACGATTCTTGTAAAGGAGCCTTAAATGTTGCAAGGGAACCAACTGTTACTGCGTGGTACAGTAGTCGCCTGAAGAAATGGCATCCCTTCGCTGTGGCAATGTGTGCGAGGGTCATTCCTTGTCCTAATTTTGTGAGCCTTTGCATTTGAAGCGGTGGATGAAATTCTAGCTTGGTGAGTTTTGGAATGAAGTGGAACTTGAAAGCCATTATATTGTCCCAGCCCATCTTCTCAGGAATGCTAGAAAAGTGTAACTCATCCAGCCAAAGGTTTAAACCTGAGCTTATTTCTTGTTAAAGTACTTTCTCGGCACTTCTGTGAGCAAAACAAATATACATTCAGCCTGCTGACTTCTACGTCAGTCTGGGAAGCCATTTTGCCCTTCGTGTAGATTGATCTCAGTCCTGGTCTCTTTCCTCACTATTCAGGCTCGGGTATGATGTATTAGGTAAGCAGTTCAATCACCTTTTTAAAAAAAAACATGGTCGCCATTACTGCGAAGTTGCGAATCCTCAATCTGTATTTATGGTCACCGCCGGGGTTGTGCCCATCTCATTCCCGCTTAATTATAGCGACAAATCACTACTGCTGCACCAGTCCGTAGAACGCAGAGTTTATGTTTTACTGACAGAGTTGTTGTTGCTATGTAGTGGAGCCTGGAAGGTGTGCTTTTACACCCACTCTGATCATCTGCTTCCAAGCCTCCATGTCTTATTGCGCTTCACTCTTGACAGAATGCTTCTCAGATGGAGCCGTCTGCTCCTGAGACTGTATCACGTCTTCGGGGGTCGTAGTTTTAGTCTCAGGTACCCTGTAGCCAGCCATTTTACTGCTGTGGAGGACTGCCTATTAAGAACTCTAAGGAGGCACCACCATCTTACTTGGAGGCTAGCACCGCCCTCTTATTAAATTGTTCCTGATTTGTTGAAATGTTTTTGTCAGCATTGTAAGCTCATGGTAATATGCTGGGCACATGTTGGATGTGTATAGTCCTGTAACCTTACAGAAATGAGAGTGTACACTGTCACAATAGGAGCGTAAATGATGTATTTATGGAAGTTCAAATAAGTAATGGAAATATCGAATATAGAGCTATAAAAAAAGAAGGTTTTACTCAATTTGTGGTATGGTACGAAAAAGCTTTCATCTTGGATGCCAGAAGTCTGGCCTTAGATGCTGTGCTACAAAATACCTGCTGCAAAATGATTCTGCCACTGTGTTTGCAATGATGCAACTATGCAGCTGCAGCAGAATAGTTATGCCCTAGAATATAGCCATTGTCAACCCCATACCAGAGAAGATGAACATCAAGCTTAACTGTGGCAGAAGAATATGCTTTAATGGGTATAGTGCTAGAGAATGTGCGAATTAGAATATCTGAGCCAATGAATTTCCCCATGAGAAATACTACATACTAGAATTATTGTGCCCCATAACATTTCTATTGGTATGAAAACACTAGCTTTAAAGTAAATACCTCTTTGGAATGCTTTGGATCTTTCCTAGCACCAGCTTTTTGGAACTGCTAAAACCCCATAGTGGCCTTGAGCTGATTTGTGTATGGAAGGGCACATAGCTGACTGCGCATGCTCACCCTCCTCCCTGCCTGCCATGGACCTTCACTTCAGCAATACTGATGTTAGCAGAGAAGAAAGACCCTGAGCTGGGGGGTGTAGCTGCTTCCAGTTACCAAGGGAATGAGTCCAAGGGCTACGACTGCAGCATATTAGAGAGTTAACTTGTTCTTACTTTTTCCTCCGAAGACTTCAGCATCTATATTGTCGTTCGAGGGCTTGCTGCACTTACACCCACCAGCACCTAGCTAACTATTTTACGTTCATACAAAGACTTAACCTCCATAGCGCAAGCCCTATCTGTAAGGCTGCTTATCAACTGTCTTTTCCAAAACGGTAAGCAAGCTCTGACCTCAGTAGCCCAGGAGTGGGCGTGGCTCGGGTAATATGCTTATCACTGTTCGATCCTCAAACATCAATTACAATTAGAAGGTACTCATGAAAGAGTATTGAGGTTTTCTTGGAAAGGGTTCTCAAAAAGTACACTATGCTCAACAGCTAAAAGAGTGAGAGTCGTGGCAAACTTATGAAGAATTTGTTTTGAGAAAATTTAACTGAGGCCAGGAGTACAAAACTGTTCATTTTGCAGACATGGGTTTGTGTGCGGAAATATGTTTCTTCATAAAGTTCAGCAATCAATTCATATGTATAAATGGCTTGTGCATTTTATATTCCTTTCATCAAAAGAGTGAATAGAAAGAAAAAGCAAAGACACGTAAAACACAAATAGACATGTTTATCGATTTGATATTAGTCTTGTTAAGTATCACAATAACTGAAACTTCCATTTAGAAGCGTCCTTATTCAAGGAGCCGGATGAACAATATTATGGCAACTCGCACTGGGATTTCACCAGTACAGAATCTCGTCTCAACATCTCGTAGCAGAGAGGCAAAGAAAAGCATCCCATTGGATAGCCACTTGCGAAGGCATTTTCCAACACAGCAGCTGACACGGGCATCTCCTAACAGAGTGGCCTAGTCTGGGCCAGCTCAAACTTTTCATATGCCTTGAACTCCAATACAAGAACTTTTCACAAATGACCCCTTATCTGATAGTCATATTCTGCCTGAAGATTTGACGTTCAGTCTACGATCTACAGAAGGAAGGCATAAATTGGCAAAAGTGTCTTCGTAGGTGTTAACTCAGACCCACCTATTGTGCTTTTCGCAGACGGCACCAAGTAATGATTGCCATCTGGTAAAAACCAATCCAAACCTGTGAGCTTGGCCAACACCAGGTCTGACAATAGGTGGTTCTCTCAACGTCACAAAACAAGGAGGAGTTTTCTCCACCCCAAGTAACAATGGAGTGACTGTGATTTGATGACAGCCAGACTGGTTCAGCCTTGCTGACCCTGAGGGATGACACCACATGGGTCCTAAGCCCATCAATCAGGGCTGATTCTCCTTCAAGTGTAGCTGGTAAAGACCTTCAGCATGCTTCAGGTATTCAGCCATTTTGTTTTTGACGACTTCTTTTCGGGCTGCGTTGGTATCACCTGGGGAGGGATAGTAAAAAAGAAACAGTTCAGGAAAGAGTAAAAGGTTTATTGGAGTTATATTTTTCAGATATATGGGGCAGTCAGGTTCAGCTAAGGGTTGTGGTGTGCACAGCTAGTGGGGTAGGAGAGCAGTAAAAAATGGAGACGGAGTCAGAGGAAAAGAAACAATGCTGGCAAAAGATGTACAAAAAGGAAGGGAATAAGAATACAAAATGAAAAATGAAAACAGGAAACGTGGCGAGCAAAGAAAACAAGAAAGAGACACATACATTGACAGACAAGGAAAATGCAAGAGAAATGAATAAAGAGTGTATAGAGAAAGCCAAAACTAAAGCAACAGGGAAATAGCAGAGGGAGGGAAAGAGGAAGATAGAATAACAGGAAAGACACAATCTTCTTTAAAAGATGCTATCTTCTAGAGATTCACAAGATTGAGTCTGGTTATGTAAAAAGCTTTAACTACCCCAAAGCTGATCCAGCAGAGATATTTGATAGCATGGACATGCCCTCTTCTCCCAACAGGCGACCAGTAAGAAATTTTAGGACTAGTAGGACTGGTATTCTGTGCCTTTAGTCAGAATAAAAAATGATGCAGGAGGCATCATCAGAGGCTACACTTGAAAGAGAAAGATTTAACATTTATCGCAAGGATGGAGTATTTTTAGTTATCCCAGTCATGGCCAGATGGGGGTTTTAGGAAGAGAATTTAACATCCTTGATGAAAGTGTGGAAGTTGAGAAGGAGTTTTTAATATGATAGTATCTCGTAAATTAGGCAAATTGGGTACCGGTATATGGCATACATGAGTAATTTACAGCAAGGGTTTCAGGAACAGGAGGCAAACATGGAACCATCTCCACAGGATACCAGATTAACTGGTATATAGTGGACTCGTATGGACTCTGTTGTTTTATCTCTCGAAGCTGAAAAGGCCTTTGGACGAGTTTGGTGACCTTATCGAGGAGCAGCATTGAAGCAAGAAGGTATTTGAGGAAATGTCCTCATATCAGTAAAGTACATGATATACCCTCAGGAAATTTTGATCTAAATTGAGGAAAAAGACAGAGTTTTCCTTTCTATGCTTGTGTTTGCACTAGTAGTGGAACCGCTGCCCTGCTCGGTTGAGGAGAATGTTCTCATCAGAGGATCCAGTGTGACCTCTTTGTTTTCACTGAACATAGCATTATGTACTTAATGGACCTGGGAAAGTCAGTCCCAGAAGCAGTTCCAAAGAAAAAGACCCCTTGCATGACTGTGAGAAGTTGGCCTGGCATATGCTGTCCACCAGTTATAGGGGACACCTTGCAACAGTCCAATTCGACTCTTAAGGTGATAGGTTAAAAGACAACCTTTAACCCCTTCGATGCTGCGCAGATTCCGCCGCTGTGCTGACGGAATCTTGCGCGGGCGTGGTCATGACGGAATGGTTCCGTCATGAGCACAGCTCAACCGTGGGTCATGACGGAACCATTCCGTCATGAGCACCGAAGGGGTTAAAGAAAGCTATCCTAGTGGTAGCTGTGGAGAGCAGCCTTCAGGCTAAGTCTTGAAGGAGTGTTAAGCTTATTGTTTTACCATGGATAACCTCTTGAATGACCAAATGAAAGAGTAGTCCACACAGGTATATATTCAAAATATATGTATTTATTCTAAGAACAAATCCCACTAGTCTCTTGTGAGGCTGGAGGTAAAGATACAATTCAATAAAGCATTTAAACAACAATAAATAGCACTGGAATCACAGGGCCCCAGGGGGGGACCAAACCATATATTAAAAAAGTGGTATAAGAACCACGACAGTTCTGCAGACAGTGCCTAGGGCACTTAGGGTCGCTGGCCCCTTACGAAACCACCCAAGGTAGTGAGGAAGGGGACCCACGGGAGACGGTGCAGTGTTTAAACTACAGTCGGGATCTCTATTAAACCTTATGGGAAATGTCGCGGTTGGAAATTACAAGAATCTGGACACTTCTAGCAGGAGTTCAAGTTCAGGAGCTTAGAGTTAAGCTTTTGGAGGGCCCACACCCACGACAGTACCGAGGTACCACTGTTACCTGCCCCAGGGAAGCCGGGTGCATAGGTCGTTTTCGATGTCGGGTCGCGATCTCGTTTTCAATGGAAAAAGGTGAAGAACTGCTGCTGGCGTGAGGCGTCGTTGATGTCGTGCAGATTGAAGATGTACATCTTGAAGAAAAGGACCTGAAAGCAGAGGGGACAGAGTCTGGGTCACTAGCCATTGACCAGGGAGCACAGGAGAAAGAGCCCTTCAATGTCGGGAGTTTTCAGGTTGAAGATGGGTAGCTTGGATCAGCAGCCACGGGTTCCAGGAGGCTTCAAGGAAGGCCAGCTTCTGGAGGGCGACTGTCCCATGAAGGATGAAGGCCGCTGCGGTGTTAGTGTCTGGATTGGATCCACTAAGCCTTGGCAACCGTAACCCACGCAAGGATCACAAAACAGCTACGGTGCAGACCCACGAGGTCTGAGCATGGTCTCCAGCGAGGAGACTGTAGAGCAGGCCTGGAGCAACCAGGGGAGCCCTTTAAAGTAAAGATTGACCTCTGCTAGGGCCCACCAGTCGAGAGACAAGGGACCGCGGGAGGCGGCAATTTGGAGTGCGTAAAGATGAGCCCACGGGTCGCCGGAGCGGGCTGGAGCGTCGTCATTTGGCACAAGTAATGCTGAGAGGTTGGCTCAATGATGGGCCAAAGCACAACTTCCCCACTGGTCGGGGTCGTGTGCTGTGCAAGAGGTGGCCGGTGTCCTGGGGTATTGGGGATCTCGGCACCCACGGGGTCCACGGTGCTGAGCTTTGCTGTGCACACTCACTGGCCTCTGGGATGCTTGGAAACCCACCTCAGGGTAGGCAGAAGTCTTCGATGTCCGTAGGAGCAGCGGAGTTCCAACTGGGTCACTTGCAGTGTTTCAGGTGCCTGCCAAGCAGGGGGGTAACTCCTTTACCCCAAGGGAGATTTCTTCATTCAGCTGTGCGGCAGCTCGCCGAAGGTTCAAGTCTTTGAAGTCCAATATTAATCCGAGGCTCTGGGGACCCTGCACCCACCTTTATCCAGAGATTAGGGGAGTGTCTGAATCAGAGCCCACCAATGAGAGTACAGGCAGGAAAGGGTGGCTACACCCTCTCCCCTGTGTGTGTTTTCCCGCCTTGGCAGGGGACAGGATGCCCCTGAACCGGTTTGAGGCGGTGTATGCAGAAGTAGGCCCTGGAGAAGCCTACGTGCGAGTTTGAAAGACATCCTATGGTGCACCCACCCAGTTCCAATCCACATAGTCTGTCTGGGGAGGTGGGAACACCTCTCTGCAACAAGATCCCTATTGTCCAGCTGCCGTGGCTGGAGTTCTGCCCAGCAACAGGCAGCCAGAGTCGTGTGGGTGGCGGGTAGCATCCATTTTGTACTACGTGGGCACTTTTAAATTGGTGCCTAAAATCTGCCGCTTTTACCATATCACCCCTCTAGCAGGGGGGAATCATGCCCTCACTCCCATGGCTGGATTGGGGGTATGACTCCACGATGTTTGACACCAAACATGACATGGTTCTGTGCAGCCACTCTCAAGTTATCACGCTATCACGATTACTTATAATGCGGTTAAGAGTATAGGGTATGGCTGCACTACAAACAACCCAGCAATAGTTTTAATGAAGGTTGCAGAGGGGCCCTACTCAGGTAGGGGTTCCCCCTCACACATATGCCTTGTAGGATTACCAAGGCCTGCCTTAGGGGTGACCTATGAGGATATATGTGTTGTATTTAAGTGGGATACAGGATACCTATATCCCTGTAAGGGGTGCAAGCACCACCTTGCCCAGGCTACAGTAGTGGTCTGGTGGTGTCAGTTTGTATGGCTGTCCCAGAGGTGGCACAATAAGTGCTGCAGCCCCTGGTAGGCCTCTGAGGGACCCATGCCCTGGGTACCTAGGGTACCATCTACAAGGGGCTGATAGGGTGTCCTCAGTATCCAATTGGTATGTACCTAGGGTACTCACATTTGTTTAGAGAGGAAGCAGATAGGCTGGGGTCCTGGAAAGCAGGGCCACAGCCTGGCTAGAGTCAGAAAACAGTCAAAACATCAGCAAAAAGTTGGGGACAACTATGCAGTCGATGCCACTCTCCTACAATGACTCATGAATAATTTCTTAAAGTGCTTTTTCTTCCCGATCATCAACAGAATGGAACACATTAATATTTGGAATTTTCTCAAGGAGTGAAAAGCTACAATATCTAAGGTAGGATGGATTCCTGGGGACTTGTCCTGATCGCTTGCATTAAATTATGGTCGCAGTCGACGGCCTGCAAAGGTGCCTTTCAAAGATGAGCCCGCCCTGCCATTACCTGGCTAAGCCATTTGCCATCTGTGAATGTGAAACCATGCTTCGGGTTCCTCTTTCCTTACAAGGTTCTCCAGTATTATTATTCTTCACAATGCCACAGTTCATTTTACATGGATGGGCAAAAAGGTTGGCGCCGTAGCCACAACTGCATTAATTCATACCCGAGTGTGGCTTGGCATTCCCAAGCTGACAGAGCTTCAGTCATGCTGCCCACATGAGGAATTGGAGTAGTTAACAAAACAGACATACCAGTAGAAGAATTTTGACTACTGCAGCAACGTCCAGTATAAAGTGAAAGACCGGATCAGGGCACCAAAAAAGAGATCCCCAAATTAGTACTCAGTCCCCCATCACTTCAAGTTTTGTGGGCTAGAATTTCTCTACCTAGCACTCTGTTTACATTCCATAAGGATTAACCCGCACATTTTCTAGCCGACATAGGTTTAGGCTACTGAATAGGAGGTAGCATGATCTGGGGAAAATATCACTGAAGCTATTCAAGGCTAGCCTCGTCGAATCCCTAAGGCAGGTTGAGCATCTGGTGGTAGAGTCGTACAACTTCATGATACAGTTTGCAATTCCTTCTAACAGTACCAGCTTTAGGGAGGCGTAACGCACCGGGCGCCAAGCTCAGGTGGTGCTGCATTTTGAAATATCTTATGGGGTTAAAGGCACATGCCTCAGAGTACCTCGTATGCCAGCAATATTTAGGCAATAATAAACATGTCACCATGTCAATTTAACTTTGGTGAATAATGTATCTGTTGGAGAGAATTGAGTTTTGTCTAGTCCAAGTTTTCGACTCATCATAAAGTAATGCAGAGGGATAACGTGCATCCTGCAAAGCATCACGTGTAAAATGCAAGTCAAAGAATTGTATTTTTTGTAGATAGCCGAGGGTTAATGTTGTTGTCACAGAGTTATTTTTGTTACTTGCAGTTCATAAGTTACAATCCTAATATAGCACAGTGGGCAATGAACCAGAGTCAATTAGCAGCATGGAAACTGCAAGGCATGGGTTTAGAACCTTTTTGTTTTCCCCCCAATCTTTTGTTATCTTAAGTTTGCTGAATATAGTTAATTTGGACAATAATAAATGCTTATTAGTAAAGACAACCTCAACCACTATCTTACTTTTAAATCTAGAGTTTGTATTTCTCCAGACCAAGCACTTGTATCATATAATGCCTACAAGTATGGATGACGTGACTACTACACCTTGTAGTCCTCATTGTCTTATGTAACATTTCCTATACTTTGACTTACACACTTGTATGAATCATTGTCTCTGTATAATATGTGTGTGATATAAAGCACTCTGACTCCCCAAATTGTGATGAGAGGCATTATAAAAGAAATTGAATACACACAAGAGAGATGGTCTCTGAAGCAAAGAGGGGTACCTTTTGAGGGTGGTAGTGAGGGAATGCAAGGAAAAGTAAGTCTTGGGGGCGAGGGGGCAACAAAGATTGTTGCACCTGGCACCACCAGCACTAAAGCTGGCCCTGCCTTCCAACGAAACCAAACCTAGGAGGCTCCAAGGATGGGCAGAATGAGGTTTACTGCAATGTTGCTGGCTCAGGTGTGGACCTGGAAGATAAATGCAAAAAGTCTAGGACTTATTTATGATGGAAAATGTAAATCCCCGAAAGAAGGTGCTTCCCAATTTACGGAAGGGTGGTGTCCCTTTCTCTTCAGGTACTAATTTCTTCCCTTCTGTAGATTTCAAAGAGGCTACATACGTTGCGATAACAATGAAGCAGCAAAGATCTCCAAAAGCGTGAATTTCAGAAAGGAGCAAGTGACATGCCAGTCAAATCCAAGATGACTCATATGGAGATAAGAAGTCACGATGGGGATGCTGAACACTTGGGAAAAGTAAAAGGGATTAAGGCATCAGATTCTCCTAAGACTGACAATAGAGTCAACTGGCTTTGTCCCTCGAGTGTCCCAGATCCATGGACATGTGCATGGTCTGCAAAGGCTAGGATGCTTCCCTTCCTTTTGGTGCTCATAAGAAAGTACTGGTTCAAATCTATCTGCATTGGAACTGGGAGATCTCACTTTGCATTATCATTACATAGAGAAGGAAATGTCCTTGTGAAAATCTTTCATAAGGCTGTTACTAATCCCCCACATTCTTGAAACTACAGAGTCCGTTTTTCTTGTTTACCTATGCCTATGACATAATGATAAATATCTCTAATTAGATTCTCAAGGATACACCTCTGTTTTGACAGGCTGAGCTAACCCTCAAATCTCCTTCCTTACCCTTCACCTGATGGATCAATGTGCAATAAAAAGTATCCTAGCAAGAAAAATAACATATTAGCCTTGATGACTTCACAAGAAAGCAAAATGGTCCAATGCCTTCTGAGGCTGGGGGATTCCAGTATACACCAAAGGATCAGCCTTTGATAGTGCAAAATAGTGACTTTAAAGAAGACCCATCGTGTAAGTAAATACACCCATTAGTCAATTCCTGCCTGATGCTCAGGGTTGCATTTCATTAAGGTTTAAAGCGTATTTGGCTATTTCTCTATTTGTGATAATCTCTATTGGTGATCAAACAAATTAACATTTATTTGTGTTAGGATTCCCTAGTACTCTGAACACAAAATCACGTTTACACTTGGTCACTCACCTTGTACCCCTTTCAGAAGAAGGTCCACTCCATCCCTATAGCTCTGGATCGCACCTACATAGTCCTCTTCACCCTCCTTTTGCAGGGCTAGCTTAATCTGTTCAGTGGCTCGAGTCAGATAACTGCCTGGCTCTTGAGGTTCTGCATTTGGAGTCTCTGAATCAGGATTGATCTGCTCATTCCAAAGTGCATTCTTGGCTTCCACCCCGAGCTGAAGGTTGTTTAGTAGTTCAGAGCTCACCACCAGGGATGCCAGTTCCTCTTCGTGGAAAGAGGCAGATGCAGCATTTTCTGGAATAGAAATGTGCACGACATCATCATTTTTTAACAGACATAATTCACTGTTGATCACAACTCCGTGCTATACCAATTTACCTAGTCTCAGGCTCAATGCCTGCACATGCACCTATCATCCCCAGAAGAGACCCTTTCTGCTCCCCTATTGTCCCTTTATAGGAAAGCCCAATTCCGGATTACCAAATAGGCAAAGTAGGCACCGGCCTATGGGCCCCACTGCTTTTAGGGGCCGCGCGACAATGGATCAAAATAATATTGATTTGATCTTGAAAGGAAATTACAATCAAGCTTTCTTAAATATGGTTTCCAAAAGATAGAAAAAAATGAATCAACTCAAAGAAACAAAAACTTTACATTAAAGACTCTATGAAGAAAATACTGTATTAATGTAATGTACCCATTAACAACTTAAAGTACATAAACCACAGCACAGACATCAGATTCACATAACAGTTTGTCTCTTAAAAGCTCATCTTCTGGCAGCTGGCAGTTTGTAAAAAAAGACATCTGGTGCATTGGGTATTAGAAGATAATTTGCGAGGGGGCGAAATTTCGACTGCCTAGGGGCCTCCACAGGATTTAATCCGGCACTGGGAAAGCCTGCTAATGACTAAGCCTGGGCAGAGTTTGTGGAGTTCTACTACGTGGAACTCCGCAAAGTGCAAAACAAACTGCCGCGCTACGCGGAGCTCCACAAGCGGCGGAGTGATTTTCAGTGCCAGGTGATTGTCTGCACTGTGCAATCATCGCGAACGGCACCATGCACAGCGCAAGCGGGTGCTGCTTCCTTTCTGACGCTCAAGTAGATTTTTACTCGAGCGGCAGCTTTCTCAACGCGAGCGGACAGTTTCTCAACGCGAGTGGACGTGAGCATACGCGACCACTCGCAATGAGAAATCTGACCGCCTGCGTTGAGAAATCTCGCCGGGAGGTTGATTATCCACACTTGCACTCGCCACCTTGATGTTGACAATTGCAAACGAGGAAGAATCTCACAGGAAGGTGGATTTTCCTCGCTCACACTTACCAACTTGACGTTGACGAACACGAACAAGGAGAAAAACTCCGCTTCACTACGCAGAGCAGAGTTTTCCAGATCTCCGTGAGCGCCGCATAACGTGAAGTGCGGAAATCTCTGCAAACTCCGCGAGCAGAGTTCACCGCCCAAACTTACTAATGACCAGAACTCTCAAGCGATCCTTTGGCATCATCTCATCCTATTTTTGTACACTAAGATTTTTTTAAAGGCTCAGCTATGGTTGGCTTTTTCCCAACTAGCCTGTAAAGTATGTAAACTAACTTGCATCAGAAGTGTGGTTCCCAAACTTATTCTGATTGAACTACTACAGTCTACTATATCGGATACGAACATTGCAGGTGATCCTGCATACCAAATCGACCCTCACACCCATGACAACACTGCTAATATTGGGCTCAAGTTGTTACAAAATTACTATTCATCAACAATTAGAGTACCCAGCAAAATTGTCCTGCTAACAAGTTTTTGTTTCCGCAAATCCACTGCTGTGACACTATACCATGCATGATCCTTGACTGCGCTATTCCTGTACCTTGTTATCTCAGTTGTGCAACATTCCTAGTGGCAGTCTTGTTATTTGGGTTTATCAATGGCATGCATTATGCCCATCTTCAAAGGCCAAACGATCTTACAAATTTAAGCCTCAAAATATCTTAAAACTGCATTATGTATCCAAATGTCATTGTTACAAACGTTCTTCTTTTCGGAGAAACAATATTGTACAATTAAGTAATTTACAATTTCACTGTTGTCGCCTCGAACATTCTCAGCTGTATTTAATTACAAATTCATGTTGTAAAGGCAACTTTTCGAAAACAATCAACTAAACTGAACTGAATCTGGAGGGGATCTGTTTTATGCAAAACTTAGTGGTGTGGTTAGTGGACGGTGATTACTCTGAAATGTTGTTTCCATTTGTTGTAATGTTTGTACTACTCTGTTTTAAAATTTGAATTATTTAACATTTGTAACACAGCTAGTTTGCTAAATTGCTAATAAACTTCAGTTACACTGAACTGAAATATAGAGAAAAAGCAATGATTCCACAGATCAAGGCGCATTGTCGCAGTGCACAGGGTTTTCTTCAATATGGGTTAGTGGCTCAGAGTTGGGTTGTTTTTGCATGCATGATTGAGTTTCCTTCTGGTGTCAGGACATCAATGTTAGTGTCTCTAAGCTAGCCAAGTAGAAAAGGAATATGCTACTTACCAGTATGCATCTGTTCGTGGCATGTAGAGCTGCAGATCTATACACTTTTGCATAGATCGCCATCTGGTGTTGGGCCCGGATGTTTGCAGTTTGTTTTTCTTCTTGGACAGTCTTTGGAAGTCAAGAGTTCGGTGACTCCTCCTTCGGTCCGTCCTGCGCATGGGCTTCGGCTCCATCCTCAGATTGTTTTTCGCCAGCAGGGAAAAGATGGAGCGTAGTGATAATAGTAAGAAACCCATGTGTGTTGTATCTAAATAAGATAGACTGGAACGGATACAGGTAGCCGGGGAGGCGGGTGGGCGTGTATAGATCTGCAGCTCTACATGCCAAGAACAGATGCATACTGGTAAGTAGCATATTCCGTTCGAGGCATATGAGCTGCAGATTATACACTTTTGCATAGATTATATAGCAGTACCCAGCCCTAGCGGCGACCACCGGTATCCGTTGAAGTGGTTTGAAATAGTGTCTTTAGTACAGCCTGGCCCACACTAGCTTGTTGTTTGGAGTGCACGTCTACACAGTAATGTTTTGTGAAGGTGTGCGGTGTTGACCATGTGGCTGCTTTGCAGATGTCATCTAAGGGTATGTTCCCTAGAAAAGCCATAGAAGCCCCTATCTTTCTTGTAGAGTGGGCTTTAGGTGGAACAGATAATGTTCTTTTTGCTTTGTGATAGCAAATGTGTATGCACTTTACAATCCACCTAGCTATCCCTGATTTAGAGATGGGGTTGCCTTTATGCGGTGGAGAGAAGGAGACAAACAATTGTTTAGTCTTTCTGAAAGGTTGCGTTCTTTGTATGTAGTACAGTAAAGCCCTTTTAACATCAAGTGTATGTAGAGCCCTTTCCGCAACAGATTGAGGTTGCGAGAAAAAAACAGGTAATTCCACCGATTGATTAAGATGGAAGGGGGAAATGACCTTGGGCAGAAATTTTGGATTTGTGCGAAGTATCACCTTGCTGTGATGTATCTGTAAAAAGGGTTCTTGTATAGTGAACGCTTGTATCTCACTAACCCTTCTAAGGGAAGTGATAGCTACAAGGAAAGCTGTTTTCCAAGTGAGGAACTGTAGCTCACATTTATGCATTGGTTCGAAAGGCGGACCCATTAGCCTTGTAAGAACTATGTTTAGATTCCATACAGGGGAAGGTGGTGCCCTGGGTGGAATTACTCGTTTAAGGCCTTCCATAAAGGCTTTAATAGCAGGCACTCTGAAGAGTGATAAATGCTGTCTGTTTTGAAGGTAAGCAGCAATTGCTGCTAGGTGTAGACGTATGGATGAATATGCCAGGTTACACCTTTGAAGATGGAGCAGACAGCATATGATGTGCTGTATGGATGCGTCTAAAGGGTTGATTGTATTGTTACGGCAGTAAACAACAAATCTCTTCCACTTTGCGGCATAGCACGCTCGAGTGGTAGGACGTCTGGCTTCCTTGATAATGTTCATGCAATCAGGGGGAAGATTAAGGTATCCAAATTCTAAGATTTCAGGAGCCAGATCGCAAGGTTGAGCTGAGCTGGGTCCGGGTGCCGGATTTCTCCATGGTTCTGGGTTAGGAGGCATGGGGACAGGTGCAGTTTTTGATGTGGTACCACCGATAGCTGTAGTAGTGTGGTGTACCACGGCTGCCTGGCCCATGTTGGAGCTACCAGAATGAGTGTGAGGGAGTGCTGTTGTAGCTTCCTTACCACTAATGGAATTAGTGGGAGAGGTGGAAAGGCGTATGCAAATTTGCCTGACCAGTTCATCCATATCGCATTGCCTTTGGACAATGGGTGTGGGTATCTGGCGGCGAAGCTTGGGCATTTTTTGTTTTCGTGGGTGGCGAAGAGGTCTATCTGAGGATGCCCCCACTTGTGGAAGAATGGGTGAAGAACTTGTGGATGCAGTTCCCATTCGTGCATTTGCTGCGTTTGTCTGCTGAGCAGATCTGCCATGGTGTTTTGTATGCCTGGGACGTGTTGTGCCAGGAGAAAGATTTTTTGTGGAATTGCTGATCTCCATATGCTCTGTGCTAAGCGGGAGAGCTGGGGAGAGTGTGTCCCCCCCAGTTTTTGAATATAATACATTGCAGTCATATTGTCTGTGCGAATTAGGACTGCTTTGGCTGAAATTTGTTTCTGAAACGATTTCAGGGCTAGAAAGATCGCCAATAACTCCAGATGGTTGATGTGGAGTAACCTCTGTTGTGGCGTCCACAGCCCTTGCACTGTGAGGTGTAATAGATGCGCTCCCCAGCCGGAGAGCGATGCGTCCGTTGTTAGAATCACCTGAGGAACCGGGTCCAGGAACGGTCGCCCTTTGGAAAGGTTTGTGGTGTTCCACCACTGCAGAGATCGATGAGTGTGGCCGTCCACCAACACCAGATCCGTCAGCTGACCCTGGGCCTGGTTCCACTGGCGTGCTAGGCACTCTTGGAGTGGACGCATGTGAAGTCTTGCATGAGGCACTATGAAAATGCAAGACGCCATCATCCCTATTAGTTTCATGAACAGTCTTGCTGGTTGAGAGTGCTGAAGAAGGGAACTTTTGGCGCAGGGCTTGCATGCTTGCGGTCCAGGCTGAGTTGGGATAGGCTATAGCTTTTGAGGTGTCTATAGTGGCACCGAGGTATTGCTTTGTGTGAGACGGTATCAAGTGGGACTATTGGTGATTCACCGTAAAGCCTAGCTGGTGGAGTAGTTGTATGGTAGTGTTTGTATTTTGTACACACTGGTGGTAGGACGCGGCTTTTATGAGCCAGTCGTCCAGGTAGGGGAAGACATGAATGTTTTGTCTTCGGAGGTGCTGCCACTACTGCCAGGCATTTGGTAAACACCCGTGGTGCGGTTGTGACCCCGAAGGGGAGAACCTTTAACTGATAATGTTGGCCGTCTACCACAAATCGGAGGTACTTTCTGTGAGCAGGGTGTATTGGGATATGAAAGTATGCGTCTTTCAGGTCCAATGTAGTGAGAAAGTCGCCCTGACGGAGGAGTGGGAGAACTTGCTGAAGAGTTACCATATGAAAATGGTCTGAATGTATGTATGCATTTAGAGGCCGGAGGTCTAGAATGGGCCGTAGGGTCTCGTCTTTCTTCGGTATGAGAAAGTACAGAGAGTAGACCCCTAGATTTTGCTGATCGACAGGTACCTGCTCTATTGCGTGTTTTTGCAGGAGGGAGAGTACCTCTTGTTTCAGAAGTGTGGTATGTTCTTGTGACATCGCACGGTGTCTGGGTGGAATATTTGGGGGGGGTAGAAGTTAGTTGGAGACAGTACCCTGATCGAATAATTTGGGTTACCCATTTGTCTGATGTTATGGCCTCCCAGGTTTGAAGGAAGTCTTGTAGTCTGCCCCCGACCGGAGTGGAATGGTCTGGGGGGAGCGGGGGAAAGTCATTGTGTGGGCGGTGTGGCAGAACGGGCGGTGTTGGTTTTGCCCCTGCCTTTATTATTGTTTCCTCTATATCCACCTCTTTGGTAGCCCTTTGAGAAGGTATTTTGAGGAGGGGACTTGTAGGAAGTGGAGGCGCTATCGGAAGAGTAACCTCTGCCAGAGCCTCGAAAGGAGGAACGGCGAAAGGAACGTCTAGGGGTTTGTGATTGCAGGGCTCCCATAGACTTCGCCGTGTCTGTATCCTTCTTCATTTTTTCCAGGGCTTCGTCTACTTTTGGGCCAAATAAGTGTTGTTGGTCAAAAGGGTGGTTTAAGATGGATGCCTGGACCTCTGGTTTAAAGCCTGAAATTCTGAGCCAGGCGTGACGGCGAAGCAACAAACTGGTGTTTATGGCCCTGGACGCCGTGTCTGCTGCGTCAAGTGCACATTTAATAGAGGTGTTGGTAATAATCTTTGCCTCTTGTATCAGTTCATTAGCCTTATTCTTGTATTTGTCTGGGAGGTGCTGCATGAGAGCCTCCAGCTCATCATAGTGCGCTCTATCGTACCTCGCCAGCAGCGCCTGCGTGTTGGCGATGCGCCACATATTGCCAGCTTGCGAGGCAGTGCGTTTGCCGGACGCATCTAAGAGCTTGGACTCCTTATCAGGTGGTGGAGCCTCACCAGATGACTGAGAGTTGGAGCGCTTCCTAGCTGTGGAAACCACTAGTGAGTCTAGGGGCGCAGGTCCTTTAATATAGACAGGATCCGTGGGGGCTGCCTTGTACTTCTTTTCTATTCTGGGGTTTAAGACCCTAGCTCTAACGGGGTCTTTGAAAACCTCTGTGGCATGCTTGGTCACCCCTTTAAGCATGGGTAATATAGCGGTGGATTTATCTGCTATGTCAAATGTGTCAAGTAGGAAGTCTTCCTCAACTGGATCACTGTGTAATTCCACCCCATGGTGATGTGCCGCCCGTTGTAAGAGGTGGTGGAACCCCAGGGAGTCCTCTGGTGGAGACGGCCTGGATGGATAGAGATCATCCTGAGGCACATCTGGGACATCGGGATTGTGATAATCCTCCCATGGGTCAGGTGTCCCGGAGGAGTGGGGTCCTGCGGGGCATCTGTGGGATCATAGAATGGATCTCCGTGGTCATCAGGGTCTGGAGACGGTGTTGGGGACCGATGAGGCAAGGGTGGAGAAGGTGGGGGCGGAGATGGAGGGGGTGGAGGAGGGGGAGGAGGTGGAGGAGGAAGAGGAGGAGTTGGAGGCGGTGGGGAGGGTACTCTGAAGGGGGATGTGGCAGAGTCCTTCCGTTTTGGTGGTGGAGGAGGAGTTGGCTTGTCCAAAAGTCTTTTCTTGGAAGACAAAGTTAAATGTCCAGTCCTGGGATCCTTAGTTAAAGTCTTTTGAAGAGGATCCGGTGTGAAAAGCTCCTCCGGCACCGATTCCTCCCTCGATGCCGATGTTTTCGGAACCGAAGGCTTCGTCGGTTTATCCGTGCCGTGCTTTCTCGGGGTGTCCGATCTTTTGGTCGGCGCCGAGGCAGGCTTCGACAGGGAAGCGTCGGTGCTGAGGGATTTGTGTTTGGTCGGCACCGAGAGGCCAGGTTTCGACACCAATGGCTTCGGAACGGAACTTGTTTTCTTCGGCGCCGAAGAATGTTTGTCGGCGCCACCAGGAGGCTGGCTCGAGCCCGAGCCGCCAGGAGACTTGTGATGCTTTTTCACCGGGCCCGAAGGTGGGGTGATGGAAGCAGTATGCTTGGTTTTCCCAGGCCCGGAGGCGAAGGGGTAACCGGAGTCTCTTTCGGAATGGGCGCGGGAGGGGGAGGGGGTAGAGTACTCACGACCCTCTGCGCCGGTGTGATCTCCTCCGCGTCGGAGTCGTCGGCCTCGGAAGCGCTGACGACATCTTCCTCCCGCTCGGTGTGCAGCTGTCCCGACGCTCCGGTGTCTTCTCCGAAGATGTCAGGTGGAGCCGAGGTCGATGAGTGCGCCATGGTGCGTCGAGCTCGTCGATCCCGAATAGTCTTTTTCGATCGAAAAGACTTGCAGGCGGGGCAGTCTCGGGCCTCGTGTTCGGGAGAGAGGCAGAGGTTGCACACCTGATGGAGGTCGGTGTGGGGAAATTTAGACCCACATTTTGGGCACTTCTTAAAGGGAGTCCTTTCCATCGGCCGAGACCGGAGTCGAGGTAGGCCCGAAGGCCGCTGCCGATGTCTGGAATCGAGGAAGTGCCGAAGAGAGAGATGAAGAAGTCGATTCCGTCTAAAGAATCTCGATGGACGAGGATTTTTCGTCGAAGGTCGAACTGGAAAGGTTCGAAGCCGGAGCACGAAGTATTACATCCGAGCCCGATGGCGGAAAAAAACAATCTGAGGATGGAGCCGAAGCCCATGCGCAGTACGGACCGAAGGAGGAGTCACCGAACTCGTGACTTCCAAAGACTGTCCAAGAAGAAAAACAAACTGCAAACATCCGGGCCCAACACCAGATGGCGATCTATGCAAAAGTGTATAATCTGCAGCTCATATGCCTCGAACATTATGTTTTTGTACAGATATTATTCCTACATTCTGCAGTTCGTACACGTCATTTTAAACAATAGCATGTCTGCCTATAATCTAGGCCTAAAATTTGAAGCAATATATTTGAAAAAAACAATAATGATGCATCAGTACCATTGAAACTATTTAAAAATGCATTTTTAACATAATAAAGACAAATTGTTTGAAACAAAAGATTTGAAATACTTTGCAATAGATTTTTTTTAATTTATAAGAATAAAAAATAACAGGTAAACCCCTGGGGTCGCTCTAAGGACCTCTCATTCCACCACTCAGAAATAAACGTCTGGAATGGCAACGTAAAATGAGACATCACAAAAATGTAACACTGGTCCTCTCACTACAAAAACACTGCATAACAGACTCCTAAAGTAGCCTGGCAATATCTAGTTCTTTATTCTACATGTACTCTACCTACATTTAAGATAGCTATTTTTTAGCGGCAATCCCTCCCACTGATGGACCAAAGAGAGTAGCTGTTCAGCTGCCCATACTGCATGCAGAAGTGTCCTTCACTGCCCTGCACCTCCCCGACTGCACTCATGCACCAGTCAGTTTCGACAAGCTATGTTATTGTCCATGTATGGTTTACAAATCACAGTCTGAAAGGGGCTGCAACTTTTCTCCACCTACCCCTCAGTAGACACAATTTCTGATTTCAGCCACTTTGTGCCATTTGTAAAAAGTGGTCTAACAGAACCAAATGCTCTAATTTGGCATTTTCTGGCTGTTAAAATGTTTTTCTTATACTAATCCCATTTTAGGAGTTAGAAAGGTTGTTCTGACTCAGGAAGGGGTCTGTTGTGGGCACCCCTTCCAAATAACAGCATATTGTGTGTGTCATTGTTTTACAACCAAACTCCGGTCACAAAACATTGATATTTTACCGACACTTCAAAGGAGGTGGTAATGCAAAGGATACTCTTCTTTTCTGTGAATATTAGAAAAGGGTGTTGAAGTGCAGGCAGCTGTGCAGGGACCTACTGTCAACTCTTACACAAACAACCAAAAAAACTCAACATTTCTCTTTAAAAGCAGTCCCATTTCCTTCAGGGGAAACAGGCTGCATTAAAATGGTTTATCTATTAAAAAGCAATCCCAGACATGATGGACTATAGACCTCAGCCAGGCCACCATCCCTGTGTTATCTTCAATCGTAGTGAGTCGCAATTTGCGACCTACCTCATGAACATTCTTAAGGTAAATAGGATTCCTACAATACAATTAGGATTTTTAAGAACCAACCTATTAGTACATTGGATAGTCCTTAAAAAACGTCACTGGTCGCAAAATACTAGTGGCAGTCTGGGACCAGTATTTTGCAACTGGATATTCATACATCTGGCCCAAACTCCCTTGTATTTGTCCGACGTACTCCCAAAGAGATGCCCCTCTTCAATGTAGCCTCATCTTGCCCAGATTTGGAACCTTTGACCCAGCCATTGGTCATACTGCTTTCAATTACTGAGCAGTGATGTTGATGTACATGTCCACACATTGACAGTGCCAGGATACACTAGGATTCTGTAACTCAGTTTTTTTAGTGAGTGGACCTGAATTGCATGTTTGTGCCACAAAGTGGTTTGGGACGGTATAATGAGGTTGTCTATACCTTCTCTTTCCTTCATGTGATGGATTAGAACTTAAAACGGTGGACACATGTCTACCTCTGACCACTGCATGCTCGATGCCTTGACCCCTTCCTCTACAACACAATAATAAACATTTTTATTTATAAAAGGATCGCGATATTCCACCCCAACACTTGTTATGCCCTCCAGGTTCCTGCCTTTCCCATATAATAAATGTACCCTCCTTCCATTAAAAAGAAGATACTGTATTTCATGAAAAACAGTTACTCCTACAGACTAGGCAAAATGAACTATAATTAAAAAAGGTTATGAATTCTTGTTTTGACAAATGTAAAAGATATAAATTTCATTTTGTAATTATGTTTCTAACAGCTTTCAGGATTTTTTCTCCTTTTTTTAATGCATTGTTTTCCTTAGAATGCACTACACAATACTCTTTGCTTTGAAGGTCTTTATGGTTACCGTTGCACAAAGGCAACTGTCACTATCTGAGCAGGAGAACAGGTGAAAGTGAGAGGCACGTGGGTGTGGAACCTTGATGTTTACATGTGCATCTTATCCCACACATATTTGTTTGTGAGTCATTTCTATCCGCTCCCCCTTCTCAAGGTGAGATTTAGGCTGCAGCCATTCGTACAGTGTCCATAATGGCCAATTACCAGGAATTGTGCGGAAACTTTACTGTCTGAATAATAGGAGTGTCACAGGTAAAGCACCACTATATTCCAACATTATGTGCCCCGGGATACAAAGTCTGGAATACTCCATCAATGAACCACCTACCAAAAATTAAAATCATCCAACACTTGGATGATTGATTAAATTAAACCATGGAACCCGTTGGTCACACTTGCATTCCACTTCAAACAAGGAGGGAAATCACAGCTAATGGAGAGTTCGGGATTGGTAGACCCCACCACCATATGATCACATTCCCGTAACATGCTATCGGAGCGCCCATATACAAGAGGAGTTAAAAGGAGCAAAAAAGAAGTGGCGATGCATGCAGAAGCTTTCTTACCATCTTTACAGCAAGGATCAAAGAGTGCAAGTTCGTTATCTGGCAACGGGCAGTGTGTTGGGGAGATAGGCTCTTCCTCTGCATAGTCAAACAGGAGGTCCAGGTCCTCGGAGGCCTCAGTCTGCAGGATCTCATCTGAGGGACAAACACAGACTCTTTACTTAAAACAGCTTTACTATCCGAAGTGACAACTGCAGAACAGCACATACAAAACAACCTGTTTTTTCAATCCACGTCACAACCCACCCACCATGGAGTATTGCAGATCACATCCCAGCTGCGGTTTTGCATGGTCTTGTGTTTACGTTGTCATCTTTGGGACTGGAATACTAAAAGAGGAAACACTTCTAAACTTGAAAACAACGGTATGTGGTTTAACCCCTTCCATGCTGCGCAGATTCCGCCGCTGTGCTGACGGAATCTTGCGCGGGCGTGGTCATGACGGAACGGTTCCGTCATGAGCACAGCTCAACCGTGGCTCATGACGGAACCGTTCCGTCATGAGCACCGAAGGGGTTAATAAGGCATCTCCTTGAGTGACATTTTATTATTTGGGGCAAAGTAATGCTTCGTCTGGGAACACGGTGAGGGTGAAGGCCAGGCCATAAACATTGACATATTGTGCAGGCGCTCCAAGATGATTTCCATAAATAAAAATTTCGGGCGTAGGCCATCTTGCTCTCAGAGTTGGGGTGACGGAACAGTCGCTGGACATGTGAAAAATGAAGCTGTAGACAAAGAACCCTATTCAGAGAATTTACTAGTAATACAGGGAACACAGACTCTAGGCATTGAGAGGAAAACGTGCATCAATTCTTCTCAGTGTCCTCTATTAACACACATACACCCCTCCCCACACACATACACCCACAAAACCTCCCCACACTCAATATCTCTCGCTCTCTCTCTCTCTATCTTTCTCTCACTCTCTCTTCCTGAAGTCTTGTGTTGTATGGTTCTTCATTCACACAATGAGGGTCTCTTCTCTGCACTCCCATTGCATCATCAATCTCCTTATTCAAAACTGGCTTGTAGAAAGGGATGCTGTACAGATCTTTAGAAGTATTTGCTAATGTAACATAGCCAGTAACCGGCCTAGTCCAGCGAGATGGGCACTTGGCATGGATCACTGCGTCTCTGGAGATTCCCATATACACCTCACATGGCTGTTTGAAAAATACATGAAATGTGGGCAGTCAATGGAATTCAAGGGATTTGTAAGGGAGCTGCACATTGGCGTATATGGTCATGAATAAGGGCATATGGAGCTATTGGTTGTGTTACAGGCTTATCCAGGTGCTTGAAGAATATACATTCATGATAAAATTGATGCTGTGACGTTGCTGCTCCATTGATGTAAATTTTTATGAACTACATGACAATAAAAATATAATGTGATATATTTTTACATATATATTGCAACGATTCGTGCAAATGGACAGTGAGAAAGTGGTCGGAGGACACCAGGCACAGCTACAGCACTACACAGTGAAGATGTGGTTTCAGGGCTTATCTGTTGCGAGGGTAAGAAAGCAGTGGAAACGATAGTAGAGGTAGAGAATCCAGTAGCTGCTCCTCCTTAGTGTGCCTGCCTTCTGTCTCTTCTGAGAGGTGGCCCACTTGCCGGCATCTTCATCCGTCGGCTACTGTGTCACCTGTCAGGCAGATGCAGATTCTGCAGTCCTAGTTTGTCACAGTTCCAGTTGGACCGCCGCGGGATGTCGCTGTTGACTGGGGGTCTTGATGAGGTTTTTAGGTAAATGCTGATCACCACGTAGGTAGTGGAGGCTCTGCATTGGCCAGCAGTATAGTCTCCCACAGATGGATTTTTCGTTGCTGATGCAACAACACACAGGTCTGTTCTTTGGGCATGATGGGGGCTACATGCAGACAGCTCTCTGGGCACGATGAGATCAGACTTAGACTGATTCCCAGGGCATGATGAGTCCACACACAGGCTGATTCTTTGAGCACGGAGGTCAGTCAAAGGCCAGCCCTCTGGGTACGATGCAGCCATGCACAGGTAGATTCTCTGGGCACAATGCGGTCATGCACAGGACGATTTACCGACTTGCGATGACAGCCTGGACTGGGTCTCGGCAATCACAGTCTCGATCTTCAAGGTTCCTGCCAGGAACCAAGGCAAAGAGATTACAGGCACACAGACAGCAGGATACAAAGATCGCTCTCCTCAGTTGTCTGCTTCTAGATGTCCCCCAGACACCGGGGACATGCTTCACTTCACTCCTGCGGGACAGATACTCCTTCTGCTGGGTTGGCAGGCTCCTCCCCTTTCTCAGTAAACGGGCTAATTCCAGGCGCATCAGGACAGGTATGCAGATATTGCAGCAACACATCAGACTCAGGCGATGTGCCCTTAACTCTGGGAAGTTGGCGGCTGTCAGTAAGACACGTTCTGATTGCACAGCAGTCCCTGGAGCTCTGCACAGGGCACTCCTTTCCTTGGCCATAGTGGACTTGGAACTGAAATAATAAGTGAGGTCCCACTTATATACACCAAACTCAGGCAGAAAATATGTATTATTGTCTGCAACTTCGGAACTGGTTTGGGGTTGTTCGTTTTTCAGGTGTCCTTTCCAAGTTGCTCTCCAGAGATAGGCTTTTGTGTAGGGTGACACGTCTCACAGCTTGGAAGTCTCTTGCCTAGAGCACCAAAAACAGGCACAAAGTGGGGTGAGATTTTTGCACCGGTCATCAGCCAAGTGAAAGTATTATAAAGGAAAGGCAAAAATACCAGACCTCACCTATATGGTTCTGCTCACCTTGTTAAACAGAGTCTGCAGTCCAACCCCTTTCTCCTATCTGCCAATCTACCAAATAGCAGTACTCAGGAACACCAATAATCAGCTCCTTGCCGAACAATAGGCCTAAATTAATTTCTAAAGAAGCCCTGTCTCATCTCCTCTTTCTTCAGTATATAGGTCCCCTCCCTCCGGCATCAGGGATGTCATCAATACACTACCAATGTCTAGGAAAACAGCATCTCCTCCAACTTGTGCAAAGGCCAGGCCAGGAGTGTCCAAAATAGATCCCACAGGCCTCCGTTACTGTAGGGCTCTCACCCACATCATGCCTTCACCAAACAGGCCATAAACATTCACAAAATACACTTGGAATGTTAGCAAAAGAAAATGGACCTGTAGGTCTTGACACAGAAAAAATGGTCTGGTTACAACTTTGAGTTCAGAACGCACATTATGCTGCTACCACCGGTCTTTGTGCCAAACTCCTGACAATCAATGTGGGCTCGTTTGGTACCCCAGTCCAGATCGCAGGACTGGTGCAGGACTTTGTCAAAGGACAGACCTAGGTCTCGAAGCACAGCTTGATTAGCGCGACACTAGGGCAAAAGTCAAAATCCAGGATATCTAATACACAAAGTCAGGCACTACAGGCAGAGGAACATGACTGTACACCATGCAGGGGACATTTATGTTACAACACTGACAAAGCTGTGCTAGCTTGTTGGTTGCCAAAGGAAGTGCAATGGCTGGTTCAAGGACATGTGAACATAGCTGTCTTCCCAGCATTCCTGCTCACAATAACCTAAGGAACTGGCTATATTGTTTCTCAGATGAAGTGTTGCTAGTGAAGTCGTTCTTCTGTAGTTGCTCAAAAGAAGGGCAAATAGCACAACAGCCAGTGTTTTAGCTCTAAGTATAGGTGACTGTAGCCGTCCTACTTATGTTACTGCTTAAAAGGCACAGGGACGTGACTGTCCTGCCTCCTTAGCTGCCAGAATAATGAGTGAACTGCTCGCTCCGTGTTACTTATTTAAGGTAAATGGAATACAGATGCCCAGTCTCTGTTGCTTCTCTGAAGACATGTGAATACCACTTCCCTGCCTATACTACGTTGCTGCTCACAGGACATGTATGTAGCCATTGTGCATATATACTGCTGTTCAGAAGACCTACATATATCAGAAACTCTGCTTGCACTGCTGCTGAGAGAGAGGGGCACATGAATACAGATGACCAGCTTGGCTCGCGTCTTAAGGCACACATGAACATGAATGAGGCTGCGGAGCCTCAAATACTGCTGTGGGGACACATGAAAGCAGTCACCCTGAAAGTGTTGGTTCTCGGAGGTCACTTGAAAGTAGCCGAGTCCCTGTGTTATTTATTTACTTTATTTTTGTTTTTCGTAACAAACGGGAATGTTAGGACTCTGTACAGTACATGATGAAGCTTGATCAAATGTACTAACATATAGCCAATCAGCTTTTAATTGCATCATCTCCAGCACACCCCTTTACCTAGTGGTACACCAAGCTTGCACTATTGCGCAGACCATGTACAAGTAGGAAGAGTCCCCTCCCGCACACCGATCAATATCCTGAGTCCGTGTGTTGCCGATTAGAGGACACATGAAAGTAGCCGACATGCCTATGTTACCCACTGGGAGACAGAGGAAGGTAGCAGTCCTTTTTGTGTTACTTCCGGAAACAGGTGTATGTTGCTTCCTGGTCTTTATTGCTGCTCAGAGGACTCGTGAAAATCGCTGCCCAGGCTGTTACTGTTTAGAAGTCACACGAATATAGAAGTCCTACTTGTTACTATTGATAGCTCCTGAATATAGCTGGGCCTGCCTTTTTTTGTCGCCCAAAGGACACATACATGCTGCTACTATGTTAGTAGTGCTGCTCTGAGGAGAAGTCAATACAGCCACCTTGTTTGTACTACAGCTTGTGTAACATGGAAGACAAGTTCTCTACATGTCCTAAACACTGGCCAATGGAACATGGCTTTCCTGTGTTCCTGCTCGGAGATCACGAGAATATAGCCACCTTGCCTGTGTTGTTACCATGGGCACTGGAATAATGCGATTGTGCGGCTGCGGCGATTTTTGCAAAATTATAGATCTATCACATAATCCATCATCTGCTGCATAATCTACAGATTTTAACAACAAAAATATTTTTTGTTTCTAGCTCAAACAGTTCATAAGTTACTAAAAATGCAGCAACAAGTGTTGCCGCTCAGTGGAACGGCCTTTGCAAAGCTGGACTGGTCACCCTTCTGTTTCTTATTGCTATATTTTGGTGTTAAACAGGCCGTAATGAGGTGCAACTAATGCTCAGACTGTGTTACCAAGATTAACAAGCCTTGGCATAGCCAAAAGGTCTCGCCTTTGGGACCTTATATATTTAGCCATGCAGCAGATTATCCCCTATTGGCATGCCCACACACTCAACATTTTCGAATAATCGTACACTTTTTGTCTAAAGTTGATATGAAATGAGCCAAGATGCGTTGAAGATAAATGGGCGTTTCTAAGCACTAGTAAACAGTAATCATCAGCTTAGCGCCTTGCACTCTGGAAGGAGGGCTGTCTTCGAGGCACTATTGAGAAAGACACCAAAGGTATTCCACGCAGCGCTTTCACTGCTGTGAGACACCACAAATTGGGAAGGGACAGCTGTGAACACACGCTGACGGGCGAGGAGGTTTATCAAGACACTAACAGCATGATGGCGGGCAAGAGTTGTAACCTGAGGCGCTACACTCTGCCAGGCACCGCCCTTATGGAAGCCACGAGCAGCGCATTCCTGACACGAGTGAGGTCACTACAGCTCAGCTTGTGAAGCGCTGCTTGATTATAGCACGCCGGAGGCCATTTTGCGCGACTTGGACTTGGAAACACTTCGATTGTGCATTTACACTGGCAGCCGAGCATTTGCACTTCTATGGTGTGGATGAAATATTTCCACATAAAAGCAAACACCGTCTTCCACACCAGAGCCCAGCCATGTTGCACAGGCACAACTCAATCCTTTACCCTTCCGAAGTCAACAAAGAGTACCAGCGGGTGGAATGGCTGCAGTATATTGTTTTAGCAACAAGACACAGCTGGCTTTGCGGCGTGCGTTATATGAGGGGAGACTGTAACCGTGGGCAGCATGTCCAAGACACCTCGGCCTGGAAGGTCTGTGTGTGGCTAGCGCCAAATAGTACATGAGCCTCGCAAGGCACTATTGAGTGGTACACACCTGGACACAGACTGATGAGCAGACATATAGCGCTTTAATGTGGAGATGCCGACCCTGGCCACACACATCTTCAGCGCGGGTCTGAGAAAACACCACGCACGCCTCAATGGGGTCATGCCGTGACAGGAGTGTAGCACAAAAGTGAAAGCATGCGAGAAGACACAAAAGCGAAGATATCATACGCTAGTGACAACAAGTGTTATCATATTCATTACACGGGGGCCCCAGGGGTGGAGGAGGCGGGGGCATGCAGATTAAAACTTGAAAATAAAAATACGGCTATTTGTAAGAGCTGAGTGATAACGAAAGCAACAACAAAGCCATGAAAGTGACTTCATTTCAGAAAGGGGACATCTGCTAGCCCGAGAGTGGTGCGCGCGCTATAAGAAATGCAGCTGCCACCAAGCGTGCCGCTGCTCGCTCCTGCAAGCAAAACGCTGTGGGAGTGAACCTTTGCTAAAGAGGTGGGACATGCGCACGCCTTTAGCCATTTGCAGCCTACGAAAACTAAATGACATAGGCAACAGCCAACCTAATGCGTGGGAGGAGTCAGACCCACACGGAGAAGTTTGGAGTGCTCACAAGAAGCCTTCTATAGAGCAGCGTGCGCTCGCTAGGCTCAACCTAAAAATGAAGAAATAATGATGTAATACTAATACAAAAAATGCCACGTTATGCTGCATACTTCGCCTTTTCTCGCTGCATTATTTGGCTCTCTTCTGCCGCATAAATCAAGTGAACCTGGTTATTACTCGGAGTACATATGAATGTCACCACTGAACCGGTGCCAGACATGTAGCATATTTACTAATTTGATAGCATCTGTATATAGTCACCCTGCCTATGTTGGTGTCATGATGCCAGTTCCATGAAGGCACTGCGAAGTCAATGTGCAAGTCCTGCCTGGGCTGCTGCTTGGCGGACACGTGAAGACCGTCACCTTTCCTGTGTTGCTGTTTGGCGGAAATGTTAATCCAGCTGCCTCACCTCTGTTGTCGGAGAAGGGAAAGCAGCCTTTAAAGGTGTGTCTGACGTACATGTGAATGTAGCAGCCTTCCTGCGTTGCTGCTGCTTGGCGGACAAGTGAATGCAGCCTGTGTCGCTGCTCAGCTGGCTTCAATAATTTAGCCCTTCACCTCCTCATGTACCCAAACACGCTGACAAGACTTATGTAGGTATATTTTCCTTTCTGTGTCACTGTTTTTTTTATGTTTTGTGTTTCTCTTATTATTTTTTTTCCCCTAGTCTTAGATTTTAATCAGTAAAGTGTACATACACGGCTATCACAAAAGGAAACACTTTTTTTTAAGTTACAATTTTGGTACGCTTCCAGGTGGTTCTTCTTAGAGACCCGGCCATGTCCCACTACTAAAAGCTAGATCTCGGGTCCCTAGTCCCCATAACTACGAAACGCCTCAGACACCTCGACAAAAACATATGAGGGGCCGGTCCATTTAGAACTAAAATGACGACTACAAAAAGAAGCCTGAAAAAGGCGGCTGACAGAAGAGCCAGGGGTTCGTTCAGCAACCGGCACACACACCTCAAGCGCGCAAATAAACGCAACATATGTCACGTGCTCATTCAAAAAGCAGAATGGCACAGCTTCGCCGGAGCACTAGCTGCAGAATTTCCCTGAACAGCACAGCTTCAACACCCCTCCAGTCGGTTCCAGACAATTGTGAGCCGAGGTGGAGTAACGTCACTCCACCCCACCGAAAGTGCCCGGGTCACGTGGCCGTCCAGCCCTCCTCTCACCGGACAATCATGCGCCTCGGAGCTTTGTGGCCTAATCCACGGCTCTCATTCTCGCCGGAATCCCTGGGGCTGCAGTTTGAAGGTTTCCGCCGAGGCCTCTTTGTCAGCACGAGTCTTGCCAATGAGCACATCACAAAAAGCGCAGGGTTTGGAAACTGGAAATAAAGACAAACGTGACCCCTGGGTGCACATTTAGCTGCCGTGAGGTAACCTCCGCCGGGCTGCTGACTCGCCCAAATCCTTTATCTTCTCACTGAAGTGAAACATAATCCCCACAATTATAGACGGGTCTTCAGTACAATGGATGGGTACAGGCAGTATCTGAGACAAACAGAGCTCTCAAAACATCTACGGTTACGGACAGTACCCGTATGTCGCCTGTCACCGCCAAAATTGCTCAAAATTTTGCTATTTTATTTCCTAAATTAACTCTTAATAAACTGCCATTTCTCAATAAATATATTTAACCAGTCATTTCCAAGACGCCTAAGCAAGCTGCAGCTTGGCTCATGTTTACCCAAATGGGCGAGAAAATGCTGAGGTGAAGATAGACATCACATGGTACAGTTCAGTAAATTCCATGTTTTCCTATGGAAAATAAAAAATTACATTTTATCCCAAATTCCGCATGTTTTGGAATATATTGTCTGTTCTTCACCTGGTAAACTCCAGCAGGTTGGACTTGCCGAAATTCATCAGAGAAAAATAGCGGGAAGGGAGGGTAAGGTTGCCACTTTTCTTACCAGCCTGTACTAAAATCCCAGGCCGGACAAAAATGCTGCCATGTTGTAACCCTAGGTAGAGGTGTTGTTTAGGGAAACAAGGTTTTGCACAAGGATTGGAGTTTACCCACCCTCTCAGAATGAAGCAATATCAGTGGGGAAACAGCGTTTACATCACATGCTTTACATCGCATGCCATTACAACACGGTCGTTACGACGACTGCGTTGTTACATCGCGAACCATTACATCACAAATAGTTACAACAACTTGCTGTACGGGGCAGAAAGTGATGGAATAACAATCCAACACCTTCCCTGCTGTTGCCCAAACTGGAGTAGGAATAGTAAATTATACTATTCCTAAGTAAAGCGCACCCCCTACAGCAAATCGTTGTAATGACTTGCGATGTAATGGTTCGCGATGTAACAACGAGGTCGTTGTAACAACCTCATTGTAATGGCATGCGATGTAAAGCATGCGTAGCAAAGACATATATTCATATCAGTGATGGCAATTTTTTTTAACTCGTACCAATAATACAGAGGCGTGAGAGTGTGTGTTGGATATGACGAACTTTTGCGTGGTATTCCCCCAGATATTTTTGCCTTCACAACCCTATTTTGATAAACCTATTTTTGTTGGGTTTAGGACTCTACATGCTTTATTGCTCCAAACAAGTAGTAAAGTGCTTGTGTGCTTTCCCTTCCAAACAAGGTAAAATTGGCATACAAATAATTCACACATTTAATTTACTTACAAGTCCCTAGTATATTGTACTACATGTAGCCAAGGCCTGTAAATTAAATGCTACACGTGAGCTCGAGTATTCATTATGCCACCCACTCACTAAAGTAGCACTGTAAAACATGTTTCAGGCCTGCCACTGCAGCTTGTCATGCAGTTTAAAACTGCCACTTCGGCCTGGCAAATAAACCTTTTGCCAGTCCTAAACCATTATTTTTAATACCCAATAAGACACCCCTAACGTAGCTACTAAAGGCTAATAGGACAGGGCGCACATGTGTATGGGTATGGCCATGTGTACTTAAGTTTTACATGTCTTGGCAGTGAAACCCCCCGTCTTTATAGACTGTAGCACAGCTAGCTCTTCAATAGACTAACACTGGGTTGGATTTTAAATTACTATTCTGAAAATGCCACTTTTAGGGAGCTGACATTTTTCTGCCTAAAATAAATGTGCCATTCTGCCGGGGTCACATGACTATTAATGGTTTCTCTGGGGTGTGATGTAGATACCTTCCAGACAGGCGACAAAAGGGTCTTGGATGTTGGGAGGGGTGTTCCCCCTCCTGAGCAGTATGACGGGGGGGGGGAAGTGTACTCAGCTCTTCCTGAGCTTCAAAGGGTAGCCTGTGGGATGTGCCCATCCCTTTTTTGATTTCTAAAGTTGACTACCCTGTCAAAAGCAAATGCTTCTCACACGTGGGCCTGCATGCCCTTTGTCCCCTTAAATAGATTGGAGGCAAACCCAGGGGAAAGGAAAGAACTGACCAGAACCAGTTTAGGGTTAGACATAGGGGGTGACACTCCAGTGCAGGCTGGCACTGGGTATAAAAGTAGCACCCTCAGAACCTCTTATCAGAACACTCTTGGACATGTGGAAACTCAGATGAAGGACTGCCCTGCGGTCTGAAGCCTGAAGGAAGATTAGACCTGCTTGCCTTGAACCCAGGACCCCAGAAGTGCCTCAAAGGGTAAGTTGGATGACCTGTTTGAGCTACAAGGACACAATAAGCTTCCAGAGACCTTCCTTGCACCTGCCCAGCACCAACAAGACCTGCTTGAACCCTGCTTCTGGCCTCTGCTGGAGTGAGTTCTAACCCCCAAGAGATGCCATCCAGGTCCTGGACCTGCGGCTGGTGTCAGAGTCCAACCTATAAAACTGCCTCAATTGGACTCCAGGTTAAATTCCTGCGGCTCTGGGCTCTTTGGGTTGAAAAATAACTGTCCCTGTTCTCTTTGTCACTGCAACCGGACGTCACCGAGGTCAATAGGGGACCTGCATCTTATTGCAGACGCAACCTTCCCGGCTACAGACTTCAGACATCACCTGTACGGTGCTCTTCCCATCAACAACGACAGCCCTGCATTTCCTGCCAGCACAAAGCTCTGACTGTCGACCAGTTCTTCGCGCAAACAACAATCTCCTCGCGGTCCAACCTTGACCGGGGATCAACCCTTTGCACTTACAAACACCTCTTAGCAATCTTTTGCCAATGCAAAGCTCTGACTGGAGCTTCTCGCGTGCAACTAGACTAAGCAGAAGGTAAACTTCCCATTGAGACCTGCCTGGTCTCTGTATCTGACCTGCACTCTATCGCGGTTGGTCTGAACTTTTGACTTTGACCCAGTCCAGCTTGACCCAGTCCAGCGTGACCAGATAACTGCCACTGGCACTTTGTGCTTCTTGGCGCTAGTTTTACTTAAAATGTAAAAAAAAATTCAGTGTCATTTTATTTTATGTTTTAAATATGACTAATTGAGTGCTGCATAAATACTTTACACAGTGCTTTTTAAGTTAAGCCTGACTGCTTTTCATCAAGGTGGGCTCTTTTGGCTCTCTTTGCTGCCTTTTCCTGCATCTTTTGCAGCAAATTTTATCAGCCGCCAGTGTGCACCAATGACATTCAAGGTTACGGCTAATGTATTACTACTGATTGTACATTTAATGCCTCCATTTCATTTTCTCGATCTGAATTGATCTTTTCTTGCCCTGAACTAATTCCAGTTTGGCATGTTTGTGTATACATTTTTATGGAGGACATTAGGGTAGAAAGCGTTTTGGTGGTTTCACTGATCATACTTAGGTAGTGACTAACTGATAAGTTGCATGTCTTGCTTTAAAAAGGTATAATGCAGTATAGCAAGTTTGATGGGTGAAGGGAAATGAGAAACCTTTCAGAACAGGCCTGTAGATTCAACTAAACCTTGGGCATTTTTATATTATGTGTGAGTACTGGCTCTATAGTATCACGAGCTGTGCTTTGGTCACACACAACCTAGTTCATACTCGACACATGCATACGATCGAGGAAGAATGTCACCAATTTAGAATAAGTACCAGTCATCTAGAGTCTTAAATTGCCCATAATTAGAATTTGTAGCTACAGTATGCTGATGAAGAATGCCCATCAGTATGGCAAAAGCATAGGAAATGTATCGCTGCACTACCAGGGAACAGAAGATAAACAAATGCATACAAATCAAGCTCATTAGATAGGCAATGTACTCATCAGTTTTAAACAATATATTTAGGCCACTGCTCCCAAATGAATAAAATATTTAGGAACATATACATTGATGTCTGTCCATGCTTTTACTCACACTTTCCTGCTGATCTCAATCAGTAACATCAGGTGATATTTAAGTGACTTACCACCAACAAATAAACTATGGATCACACCGAAAATACCAAGATTTAAAAAAAGAATACTGATCAATTTAATAAACACCCTTTAGGATATTACTTTTTTTTACTCCATAAGAAACCACTGTACTCCATCTCACAAAAGTATGTAACAAGCTACTCATAGTTTGAAACTTTATATGAAGATTTGTATAATCCACCAGGAAATCAATTAAGGAAACATGATGACATGTTGCATGTCATTAATATCTTTACAATGTTGCTATTACTAGGATAGAACAGCAAAAACCTGACCAAACAACCAAATTTGGTGTGAGTTATCAATGGCTGGAAATAGGGATGGACAGACCAGGGAACTGTAGAAGCATAGCATCTGTGATACCAGAATATGAAACTTACTATTTTACCTTTTAGGCTCCTGCACGAAGTAACCAGAAGACACTATTTCAAGTATTTCGAGATGAGTCTCAGACATTCAAAAACTCCACAAACGCTGCCAAGACAGTAAATGGGGCAGGAGACTCTCACACTGTCTTCAAGGGAGGCAAAGAAGACATTCCATTCCAATATGGTTGTATAGTGATATTTAGTTAATTGGGATTAACCATGCTTTCATAGGAATAGGTTCATTAACACAGGAAGAAGGCAACAGAGGACTCGAAGGCGCATAACTGTCCAGACTACAGAACACTGCAATAGCCTAGAATCCTGGAACCTCGCATCACAGAAGAACAGTGTGCAGTGTTTACAGGAGAATGAGACAGAACAGCAGGAGAGGGAGACGCATCAGGTAAC
Organism: Triturus cristatus; assembly: GCF_964204655.1. NCBI lineage: Eukaryota > Metazoa > Chordata > Amphibia > Caudata > Salamandridae > Triturus > Triturus cristatus. Next base: position 749,552,543 of record NC_140592.1, read on the forward strand.
ACAGCTGCCCTGACGGATACAAGATCGCGCACAGAGACTGATCCAACAGAAACGGCAGAGGCATCGCCATAAACTACAAAGAGAACCTTGAATGCTCAACCACCACAGGTGATTCCAACCCCTTCATGGAACACTTCTACTTCCAGCTCCAAACAAACAGTAAAACTACTAACAGAGGCATTCTCACCTACAGGCCTCCGGGAGCCCACCTAGCCTTCATCGCCCCTATAGCCATGGACTAAAATTTTTACATACTCCTAGGAGAGCTCAACTTTAACCTTGAGAACACCAATGACGCCAACACGGTCGACCTCCTAGAAAGCATGGCTAACCTCAGACTCAAGCAACTAGCCACTGACCCCACCCATACCACAGGAGACAAGCTCAACCCTATCTTCTTAGCCAGCAACAGAGTAAAAAAACGATCACCACTGCATCCATTTCGCCATCACGGAACCCCCCCCCCCCCCAACACCCCGACTCCAATGCCAGCGAGACACGGCACTGCTTATCAAAGGTTTCAGAGCAACGATGGACCAACGCCCTCATCTCCCGCCTACCCACCACCACCAAAGACACAGAACCAGCGACAGAGAACTTTGTGAACTGGATCACGGCAAGCGCTGACTAAATCGCACCAAGGAAACCCACCAACCCCAGGAAACAAACATGACACCACAACTAGTTCACAGCAGAACTGAAAAACCAGAAACACAATGGCAGATAGAAGGAAAGAAGATGGCGTGCCAGTAAGACCCTCAAGGACCGAAAACGATTCAAAGACGCCCTCAACCGATACCACCAACTCCTGAAATCACCAATAAGACCGCCTTTGCCACCCGCATCAATGACAGCTCCAAAAACAGCAAGGAACTGTTCAACATAGTCAAGGAGTTCATCAACCCCTAGGCTACCGAAAACATCATTACGTCCTTGCTACCTTTCTGCGGCATCCTTGCGGACTTCTTCCACAACAAAATAAACACCATCTACCAAGACTTCGCATCCCAACCCCTGTCGACGACTACATCAACCTCCTCACACTGACCGACATCCACCCACACTAGCTCACCTTGTGGAACACCCTCACAGAGAAGGAAACAGAATCCATCATGAGATCCATCCACTTCGGAGCCCCAGCAGAACCCTACCCCCACCACACCTAATACCTCGGCAATCAACCCATCTTCAAAGAGCTCACCAAAGTCCTCAACTCCTCTATCACCATGAACCACTTCTCCCAGAAATGGAAACATGCCGAAGAGAAGCTGTTGCTGAAGAAACCTTCCGCTGACCCAGGAGAACCCAAGAACTACCAACCTATTTCCCTGCTCCCCTTCCTAGCCAAGGTCACAGAGAAAGCTATTAACATCCAGCTAACCAGACACCTGGAGAACCACAATCTCCTGGGCCCCTCCCAATCTGGCTTGAGAGCAAACAACAGCACTGACACAGGTCTAGTCACATCCGTAGGCGACATCAGAATGCTGCTAGACCACAAAGAAATAGAAGCCCTCATCCACCTCGATCTCTCAGCAGCCTTCGACACCGTATACCACAACACTGATCAGCAGACTCATCGGATCGGAATCCAAGGAGCAGCCCTCAAGTGGATTGCATCCTACCTCATAGGAAGAACACAAAAGATCATCCTCCCCCCTACTCCTCGCTCCCCAAGGACATCACCTGCAGTGTATCTCAAGACTCATCCGTCAGCCCTACTTTCTTCAACGTATACATTACACTCCTGGCCAACATCGTCAGGAGCTACAGACTCAGCATCATCTCCTATGTAAATGACACCCTACTCATACTCTTCCTGAAGTTTCAAAGATGCATGAAAGATACGGTCATCTGGATGAACAACAACTGTCTCAAACTCAACACAGACAAGACAGAAGTCCTTATCTTAGGGAAAGGCAAATACACCCTCTGGAACAACGAATACTGGCCACCCGAGCTGGACCCAAACCCACCGAACATGCCCGCAACCTCAGCATCATCCTCAACAGCCAGCTATCCATAAAAAAGCAGGTCAGCACCATCTCCTCAACTTGCTTCCCCAGCCACCGAGTGCTCAGGAAGGTCTTCAGATGGCTCCCACCCAGCACCAGGCGAACTGTCACGCAAGCTCTCATCACAAGCAAACTTAACTACAGCACTCCCTCTACGTAGGAATCACCGCCCAACTCCTGAGGAAACTCAAGAACACAGCAGCCAGACTCATCCTCGACCTCCCAAGACAGACACACATCAGACCTCACCTCAGGAAACTCTACTGGCTACCAGTCACGAAGAGATGCCAGTTCAAGCTGCTCACCGAAGCTTACAAGGTACTACACAACGATGGACTGGTGTACCTCAACAAATGAGTGAATTACCACCAACCAACCATGGAACCCTGTTCCGGATCCCTCTACCTAGCAGCTACCCAACGCATCAAGCAGGCAAACAGCAGAGGCCGCACTTCTCCCACCTGGCTGCTAAAACCTAGAACTTCCTCCCTCTGCACCTTAGAGGCTCACCATCGCTCCAGCAGTTCAGGAAGGACCTCAAGACCTGGATGTTCAACCAATAGGAACAGGAAGCGTGATCCCGCAGCACGATCCCACAGTGCCTCGGGACCCACACAGGTGAAGCAGCTGCGCTCTACAAATCCTGATTGATTGACATATGCCTTAACAATCCTATGCACCTAACTAGCATCAGGTAATTCACATCACAACATCCTCTCTCTCAAAGCAAACACTGAAAATGTGGAATAAGTAACTAGTTGACAGATAAACTAAGTCACAAACAAATATAGCCTTTAACTGCCACTGGTAAATACATCACATCACATGACTCCAGACTCATGAATGTGGTTGCTAATCATTGCTTTTTGAACACGACATTAAATCTATGTTTCCTTACATGGTAGTTGATAAGAAACAACTGAAATAGTTCCAACACTAATCTGCTCAACATTACAAACTAACAACTGTCTGCCACATTTTAGATTATTTGAGCTGGAAAGACTGCAAATCTACTTCTGAAGATGACAGTGACTCTGTACCCTTGAGCTGATGAAAATCAATCATGCCACAATTACCATTACACCTTCCTTAATCACATAACTATAACATGAAGCGTAATTACTAGAATGTTGAGAGTCTACAGGATCATTCACTTGTGGAAGTTTTGCTGTTAGAAGAGGGGAATTCACCAAAATTGCATTAAATTCGCTCCACCATCTTCCATCACATACCTTTGTCGATATTTTAGAAACTAACACCACACGGGGAAGAATACAACTTAGAGTAACATTAGAGTAACCTCCAGGTTGTTTGATTTTTAACCTGGTACTCATCTTAACATCTTGTTCAACAGCATTATCTTGCTCCTCTCCTCATTTTGTTTTTTCTTGTGCTTTACTAACTTTTTCCTTTACTTTCTGTCACCCATCATGTATTGCCCTCTTTCCACAAACACTTATTCACCCAAGAAACAATTTAGAAGGTGGTTGTCAATAACATTTCATAAAATACAGTAAGGTGTGATGCCTGTAGTAGAGTGTGAAGTTACATTGTAATTCCAAAGTCTTTCTAGTACAGCACTTTCAATGTCTGGTATGGAATTAACCAGCTGTATACATTCTTTAAAAATCGTATTTGCTCACTTGACTTACCTATTTACTTACAGGCTAGAGAGGGGTACACTCAAACGTTTCATAACTAACTTCTAAAAATCTGCAGAAGACATTTGACAAAAACTGAACGATGTTATCAGAAACAATAGATTTTGGATCTATTCAACTGAAAAACGATTCTTCCAGAAGGTAATTAACGTTTTGGGCTCCCTTGAAATAGTACATTGATTATAAATCAACTTGGAATGGTAATCAATGAACACCAGAATAAATCTGGGACACTTAGTAACAACACTAATAGGATCATGAAATCTACTGCAATTGCTATCCCAGGGTAGCTCTGAAAATTCAACTGGGTTTAACTTGATTTTCTTCTCCAAAATGTGCCTACACCTGGTCACCAACAATCATTTTTGTAATCTCTTTTTTACTGAAGCAAGTCTGAATGTCCTTACGTGATGGCTCTACCAATTCCATTATGGGAAACAATCCTATCACCTCCCATAATTTGCTCATCCTGTACTTTACACAGGGCTTTAATTCACCCAACAACTTTCTTGTTTCTGGGCAATCATTCATAATATATTTTCTAACAATCTTACATGCTCTATCCTTAGCATCTGATTTTCTCTAATCCTCTTCTGAAATTGACTTACCTATTTCCTTCACAACATCAACAACATATTTGCCATCATAATCTAAAATGTCATGACTGTTGGCTAAATTTGGAAGCCTAGAAAGAAAATCTGCTTTTGCTTTCTTCCCTCCAGGAATATGAACAATGTAGAAATTCCCTAAAACGTGAAAGTAATCTCACTAATTTCAGAATCTCTTTCCCCATACCATTCTCAACAAGCAAAGAAGCAGTTTGTGATCAGTGCAAATGTAAAATCCTTTCCCATAAGGAGGTCTTGAAATATTCTACCTCCTTCACACAAGATAAAGCTTCTGTCTCAATTGTAACATAGTATAATTAAGATTGTTTTGAGCACGCAGAAGCAAATCCTTCTGTGTTCCTTTCGTGCAATGCTTTGTGTTAAGACCATTGTGATCAACCATAACAATGCAATCCATGTTAGGAATGAATGGTAGAGATAGCGGGTGAACTGATTATCATAGGGCGAGGGGTCATTATATTATATTAATTCTATGATTTCAGTTTTTATGTCAGTGACTTGATGAATTTTGGAGTTTATACTTCTGAAGTTTTTTAATGGCACTATTTACAGAAACTTCAAGTCTTGCTGTATATTTTGGATTTGTAATGTTGGCATGTAATTCTGGATATGGTCTTGCTCTATCATGTTTAAATGATGCTAAAATATGAAATAGGTTTTTAAACGGTTTTGACTATAAGTATATGGTTGTTTTTATATGTATGATTCATTTTATAATGTGATTTTATAGTTTGCTTACAAACAAATAAAGCTTGATTTTGAAGTTTGATTATCATGGATTTGATTTGTTCAAAAGCCTCATTTGGCTCGCCTATCCTAAATGAAAGTAACCTATTGTGCAGAAGCCTTTCAAACATTCTTTTTTAATCAAAGCAAAATCATGGACAAATGAAGCATAATACTTGCACAACCCTAAAAACAATTTTATTTGATCCTTGTAAGGAGCAATAGATGTAGCCCTAACTGTACTTAAAAAAGTAATTTGTAGGCTTGATTCCTTCAGATTTCAATAAATGTCCCAAGTACTCACTCTTGTCAAGAAGAAGCCTACAATCTCTTCCTTTATGGTAATTCTGTGAATCTGAACAATGTTTAGGTCTTGCTCTAATTTTGTGTTCATCGGCTGACAAAAATGAGGCTATCATCCTGGTATGGCTTTACATTATTTTCTTGTCCAAAGAGATCGTGCATTAGCTTTTTGGAAAACTGCACCAGCTGAACTGAGCCCAATGGCATACGTAAATATTAAAAAGTACCAAATGATGTAATCAAAATAGTCAACTGTTGGTAGACATCTGACTACACAATTCAATAATATGCTGACCTAAGGTTAACAGAAGAAAATATTAGCATTACATAACTTTGCAAGTAATTCCTGAATTTGTGAGAGAAGACAGCATTCAATTACAATGTTTTTATACAATGATCTAATGTGAGCACATGAGCAGATATTACCAGTTTTCTGTTCATCCACATAAGAAGAAATCAAATCAGAACAGTTAACACTTTGAATAACACCATCAGAGACTAACTGATCCATATGAATTTTCAACTTATTTCTTACACAGAGAGAAACATCTCTAACTTTGTGAGCCACGGGCTTAGCATCAACTTTTACTGCTTCAATCCACAAAACACATTTTAGCTTGTTTTCAAAGAGATTGCTAGTTTTTAAAGGTGTCATGAACATTAGGAGTAGGAATCTCTATCAAAATAATGGAAATCTTCATCAGCATAATGATGCTATCACTTCAATTAGTTAAATTGAAATTACTACTTTCATTTTTCAGATTTTTTGACTAATGCAACGTCTACTACAATATTAACCTGTATACTTACACCAGTGTTGTGACACAAGTTAGAAAAATGTCCGAGTTTTTTGCATTTCATACATTGATTCCAAAGTGCAGGACAAGACTTAGAAGAATTTTCAAGTTGTGATTTTGAACCATAATTTCATCACAAAGTTTCAACTTTCTTTCTGGTTTCTTGTTTTTAAAACAACGGATCTGAATCACTTAGAGAATTTAGCTCATCACAAGCCTGTATTAAACGTTCAATACCTTTTGCCAATGTTCACGTAAAGTTGGTGTTTTTCAACAAAGTAAACTTTCTTGTATCGTCTTGAGAAAACAAAAATTGACAACTTGACCATGCACATACAGATCGTTTTGTCTATCAAATTCATAGGAGCCAGAAAGGTTTATCAGTACTGTTATATAGTCGTCAATGGCCCCATGGCCAAGTTGTTTTCTGATGGAGACTCAGTGTTATTCCAGAACTATGTTGGTTTTTCACAAAACTGTTTCACAAGACAATGCACTGCTTCCACATATTTTGACTCATCTGCCAAAACTACTCAGTGGTTGTGGAATGATCTCAGGTAGACGGTCAAAGATTTTTGACCACTTGAGCCTTAATTATAGAGAAGAGCAAATTTCCCTTCTGCTGATTTTTTTGTTGCCTTCCACTGCCACCACGTATTTCTCAAATGTTCAAAACCACTGTTTCCAGTACACTAGTGGGTTATCAGAACCCTGAAGAAAACAAGGAGGCAAATTTACATTTTGCATTTTAACTTGGAGATAATGAAGACTGTCTGTGAATTCACTCACACCACAATCCTTAGCTGATTTTATTATCCTACTAGTTTCTACCATTCATATGGTATAAAGATGATCGGCGAATACAGTCTTTGTAACTAGAACAATTAGGCAAAATCAACTAGAAATCTCAGCTGAACTCTCAACTAACAGCACAAAAGCTTCACCTCCTAGCCTTAACAATGGCCAACAACATACTAAAGCATAAACTTTGAAAACGCTTCTTCAATTCATGGTATCGTGTGCAGCTGTACCTGTATGAATACAGCCTGACTCATATTCCTCCACTTATGCCTGTGCACACAATCGTCTGCGTAGATTAATCAAGTGCTTGCACAGTTTTGTTCTACCTTCCTTTTGAATTGTACAAAAAATAACCAGCAGACCCTCCGATGGAGCATCATGAGAACAGTGCTGTGCCGAGAATGAGCTCCTCAGCACGCATGATACAATTCTCTACACTCGTCGACAAAAAAAGAAATATGTAACCCAGGATGTCCTAACAGGAATAATTTTATGAAGATAATAAGTTGGCAACAGAAGAGCCCAGGTAGTAGAACCATCCCTGACTCCAAGACCAGCAACTGCAGTGCAGACACCTACAACCTTGGGCCCTTGCATCACAGAGGAACAACATGCAGTGGTCGTAACTAACAAAGGAATGCCAGATACTGCAGCTAAGTAACAACACTTACATATACGCAGCTTTATGCAGCAACCTAGTTTCAGATAATTAACATCAGAATACCGGGCTTATGCTGGAGCTTGGCATGGGTCAATGAAAGGCACAATGGTGTGGAGAAAAAAAACACAAGTGGAGGATACAACAACAAGAATTTTGCTCTGCATATTGAGTACAGCAGAGAAGCTGCGGAGAGCAGACTGAAGCAGACGTGTAGTGAGGGAGTAGGTGCAGTTATAGGAATAATTGCTCTTTCAAGCTGTCCTACGGGAATGTTAGGTGACCAGATGAATTCTGCTGAAGTTTGAGCCATGGTGCCCTAGCTTCCATAAGGCCCAGGAGGACAAAGCTCAATGTGGCAAGTTACAAAAGGTCTGCTTGAGGTAGCACATGTGTTGTCCAGGCCCATGATTGCTCCTAAGCAGGGTGGGTTTGGCCCAGAACACACATTGAATGGGTCTGAATTGGTGCAGCATCACTCAAACAGTTACGTTTCATACTCGCAAGTTATGTTCTCTATCATAACTAGAGTAAACACAAGTCAACTATAACCAAATACGAGTATAATGAAGGATAGCGCTGGGTATTTTTTGTGGAAATGCCAAGCCTTTTTCGGTGATAAAATTAGGTACCTTAAGGGCACAGTAGTGTTGTAGGGATTGACAAAGGAACAGAATGCCAGAGTCTCCTCAAAGGTACCAAATCAGTGAAGCAAGGTTGCAGGATTCTTATTAATCTCTGCCAATGCTGCCTCTGCAGTTCTCCATTCAAATGTGAAATGTTGGTGGGCGCTTAAACACGGTAGAGCTAACTAAAAATTGCCTATCTTATTAGCACAAGCCTGACATCACATATAAATTAAAGAAGGTGAAAGTTAAACTTGCACAGTGGGGAATGCCTATTACTGCAGATCCATTTATGAGGTAAATCCCTTGCAGGTTCAAAATCAAAAACATGTCACTCACCCATTTAAAGAAGGGTCACTATCTGTTATTTCTTTCTTGCATAACCGTTGACAATTACATCAGAAAAGATACAAATACAAAAGAGACTCATTACACATAGAATTTTTGGCAATAGTGGGGTGTTTCAATAAGGTGTCCAGATGGAAAAGTACCTTGGCCATTGAGGTAAGATAGATACCAGTTGAATGTACTGACATGTCTTCAAACCCAGAGGTTCCATATCTATAGGTGCTTGTTGTATGCACCAAGTTAGAGTGAGATGGCTCAGGAACACTCAAGGCGAATCAGTATGGTTGCCCTACTGTAGCCTGTGTCACTGAAAAGAAAGTCGCAGGCTTTTGGTTTTCCTTTAACACAACACATATTTTGAACGAGGGCAAACCTGGATCTATGTCTTACTCTCCATACATCTTTCTTTCATGGTTAGGACCTGGGAGCACTTGTGATCAGGTAATCCAATTTGTATAGATTTGTAGCTGAGCTTTTTAATGAGGGGTTTTTCGTTGAAAAAGTGTCAGTGACAAGTTTATTGAAGACTATTACTACTGCTCCAGCATTTAGTATGTGCAATTACATTGTCTTGTCCTCAATGACGGAGAGAGGTATTTTGAGTATACTCTTAGAAATGTTCCCAATGAAGCAGATTAGGAGAGATACTGGGAGGAAGTATGTTGAAGTTATTAATAAGTGATGGATAATTTGTACTATTTGAGGACAAAGAAAGGCAGCCAGGCACAACTTACTGCACCACCCAGTATAGTCACTTCTAAGAAACACATTTTATACTGCCAACCTCAAACGACCAGTTGCCACATGGCCATAAATGAAATACAAATATAACAGAAAAAGGTAAGAGGCAATATAATCCTAAATTTGTACGATTTGTCTTAATGTTTTCTTTGAAAAATTCAATAAACAGAAATCACCGAACAAATTGAGGCAACATACTGTTTACCTATCAAGTACTTATTCTGGCATGATCTTTTCCAGATTTTGATGGTATTCCAGCTAGCGTTTGTGATCAAAACACTTTTATCTGAGCACTCTTGGAGTTCTGATCCAAGGGCTCAATTCTGAAGGGACTTCTTCACAGTTCGCTGATGCAAAGAGCATGTTCATTACCTGTTTCCTATACGAACTAAAAACACTTTACCATGAATTATGTTGTGGCTTCTGAAACAGGTATTCTCAGGGGTCTGAGGGACAAGAGGTGTAGTGGTGAAGTGAACCTTGACCAAGCTATTACCTGCAGAGTCTTGAAAACATAGAAATGGGTGATATTCTTTCAGAAGTGCAGACTATGTGATCCACAGTAAGGACAACAATGAAGAGAGATTTCACCTGACCAAGCAAGACTACATTTTGACAGGAACAGACGGTCCACAAAGTTCTTTGCGGATTCCTAGATATCTGTTCGCACTCAACCTGCAAAACAATAGGCTGACTCATACTGTACTCCTGTAAGAGAGGTACACCTGGCACACATATGTTTGAGGCAGCAGGTACTCACCCTGCAGATCTCCAAAACCTTCACGGTCTCTTCCAATAAAGCCATATTCCTCTGGTTCTTCCAGGCTCAAGGTTCCTTTTTCCGCCATTTGCTCCTGGACAATCTCTTCCGCCACACCTGCAGTGCCTGCTGTATTGTAGCTTGCTGCCTTAGGAGACTGGTCACTCAAGTCTTTAACAGCAGAAGGCTGGGGAACAAGAGGAGGGGGCAGCATTTCCTCACCACAGGCCTCCACTGCTTCTAGGACCCCAGACCGGCTTTTCACCTCTCCACCCTAGCAACAAAAAAAACAATTCCGTTGGCAGGTGTGCATAATAGAATTTGTCTGAGCTCAGTAAAGAATGGAGTGGAGGAAAGGCTTAGAGAAACCTCTGGCACCAATCCTTGAATAATGTTTTCCAGACAGCCCTCCTCTGTGCACCTTGAAGCAAAGCACAAGAGTTTGACATTTTCTCTTGTTAGAGACAAAACCACAGAGCTCCTCTTAATATCCCACTAAGAGCGTTAAAATGAGCTTTGATTTATGCAGTTCAAGTAATCTCTTTCTCAGTATATCTATTCCTTCACATATGTAGAGATGCTCTGATGACACCGTATGGCACACAGCACAGTCTTTTGTCTCTGTTTATTGATATAAAGCATTACCATCTTGCTGTCCATGGGATTAAAGCGCTTGACAAAAATCAGGATTATAGAAAAAAGGAGATCAGGGTTGGACTGTTCATCTCCAGCCATAACCCAACTCTGTCTCCTTGCAGGTTTTTGCCGAGAGGTCATATCAATTGATCAAGCCAGAATGCTCCTCCCTAATTATAACGCTGTGTACTTTTTTGCCATTATGAAGTGCATTTCATTATTGGGAATCAGGTAGTAAGGTGGCAGGTCCCAGAAATCCAAGTTATGGTAGTGTATCAAGTCAGATATCTGTATGGCGTTTGATGAAGGTTATTGGAATGACATAAAAAGTACAGAGATGGTGGGAGTGTATGGATGTGATTTGCATTAGTGAGAAATGCTATTGTGTTATCCAGACACCCTCCTCTTTGCCACACAAAGGAATGAAAGCTAAACACACCCCAGTGCCCAAGAAAACAAAAAGGATATAATTTTTAGATTGGTGGGTGCTAAAAAATAAATAGGTGAATGCGCTGTCCATCAAACATTGTTGTTCCACCACTCCATTTGGTGGTGGGAGGAGGGACTGGGTTCCCTCTGTTGGAGCAAGAGCATTTTTTGGCAGAAACACGACAGCCCCACCACTGTGCTGCCAGATAACAGTGATGGCCATCCTGCACAATTTAGAACATACCGACCATTACTGGTTTTCCCTTCCCAGGTCCATCCTGTGACATATGGCAAACCTAGTCCGGGAAGACCATCACAACATGAAAGAACAAAACTCGTAGGGCAGCTCTCTTTAAAATGATGGCACTCCCTAGATTCTTATATGCCCTACAGAACACGCCGTTACCGGTTTCCCCTACATACTTCGCAGCAATAAACGCCGAAGTAACAAAGCTGCTCTGGGATGGGAAATCGGCCCGCATAGCCATGCATAAACTAGTGAAGAGCTGGTACGACAGGGGTATCGCCCTCCCCAATATAAAAACATACTACTGGGCATCAAAACTTACTGTAATAAACCAATGGCTCCACGCATCACAGACTGAACCGGCATCCTGCATGGATCGACACCTCTTAGAGGCGGGGGGGATTTTGGATGCACTATACAATAACCCCAGAAGGAAGGCTTTCACATGTCCAACAGCACATTCAATTCAGGTCTGGCCCGAAGCGCAGCGAGTATTGGGCTGGGAGGGCCCCATGACACAGGCAACGCCATTATGGGACACCCGGAAACTAGGCAAACTAAGAAACACCAAAGGATTTACGCAATGGGACCTAATAGGCATCTCTAAGGTGGGAGATCTGTGGAAAAAAGGAGAGATGGTCACATTCACACAGTTATAGACCACTTATGGCCTCGCAAAGACGGAAGCATTCAGGTATATGCAGATCGGTCATGCCCATAAGGCAGTAATTCCATTAGGTACACAACTGCCGGAGGCCTCGCCCCTAGAGGACAGATTGTTGACCGACCACTTACCTTAAAAAGCTATTTCCCAAACATATGGGAAAATAATAAACAACCAGCCGGACCCCACGACATCCCTTAAGGAACGATGGGAGGCAGAAGTGGGAGAGTTGGATGAGGCAGACTGGCAGGAAGCACTCGCATCCCCAAAAGAGGTAGTGATCCCCTCTAAACTGAAGCTAATACAATTAAAAATTCTGCACCGCACTTACTATACACGAGTACTGCTGCATAGTTTAGGAAGAGCAGACACACCACTTTGCCTACAGCAGTGCAGCGCACCAGGCACATTCTGGCACACACTTTGGCAATGCCCGAAAATCACATTTTATTGGGAAACAATTATGCACACGATTTCCCAAGTTACAGGAATAACGATTCAGCCGGAACCAAAAAGAGGTCTGCTCAATATCTGGGAACCTACTGACCTCAATCATGCAGCTCAAAACTGGGTGGCACCGGCAAAAGGAAATATAGCACACACTGGGGCACTAGAGTAACCCCTAGCTACGGGCAGTGGTGTCAGGACATGGATGGTACAATGATAATAGAAAAATCAGTCTATGTGCACAGGGGTTGCCCGAAAAATTGACTCGGGTGTGGGGAAAGTGGAATACGTTTCGGGGCAATCTCTGTGAACCCCCGCAAGAAGAACCGCTTTTGGAGGAAAGTGACTAGCAACTGAAACAAGAGTGTTGTGATGTAAAGTGTGAACCACTGCAGTTCTAGAATAAAGGTGGAAAAAAGGGACCTCAATAAGCACTCTCAGAAATACATCACTATTGAGAAATATTATGTACCATTATGTAAAAGCCATCGAATACTAAAGGCATTGTACTACATCACTGGTTTGTAACAGAAAATGTTAATAAAAATATTTTTCAAAAAGAAAGAACAAAACTCACTGCATGCCAAGTGATATTGTTTGTTTCTTTTCCAGAAACAAACCCTGCTTTGTGGTCTTGTTTCTGGAAAAAGAAAAGAAATCACGAGCTCTAGGAAAAACATGGGAGCTCACATGGCATTAACAATGACAAAAGTGCCCCTGCCTGATCATTTCTAATCATTCCCCAAAATGCCCCTAATGGAAGTAACTATACAGGTTTAGCAAAAAGGTAATGAACCAACCGTCAACCACGACAGCTCCCATTCCAACACATGGAACATCATAATGTCAGCATTATAGACTGTATCTCCCCAAGTCACTTTCTCCATACGTGGTTTGATACAGGGTCATGTTTGCTGTTGTGACGTGCGATTGCAAGGAATGGTATAGTCTAGTGTGATCTCAGAGTGTAATGTGGTGTGGCATTGATTTTTATGGCCTGGTATGGTGTGGTGCTGTATGTTGTAGTTCAGTGTGATGTGGAGTTTGATGACTTGGTCTGCTGTTGCATGTTGTGATGTGGTAGTGCGTAGCATAATTTGTTGAAGGATAGTATGGTGAGATGGAATGGCATAATGCTGTGTGGAATGCTAAGTTGCACTGTGTGATGCTACACGGTGTAGGATTTTGCAAGGTGCTTTTGCATGCAGTGGTATGGTGAATGATGTTGTATTGTGTGATAAGATGTGGTCTGGTGTGGTTGTGAATGGTGTAGTGTGATGTGGCACTGCAGGCTCTAGGATGCTGTGATGTGGTACAGGGTGTTTGGGTGAATGGTGGTGAGGTGAGCAATGATGAGCCGCATTGTGGATGGAACTGCGGTGCTTATAAAGGGTGTGCATACAAGCATAGCATAAATGAACAGTAGGAATGAAGTGAAACTTTTGAAGACAGCCATCATCTTCACTTGTAGCACCCTGCTTGAGCATTCTCCGGAGCACGTCAGAATGCTGCTTTGCTTGGATGCCAAAGCGATCCCCGTCAACTCAGAGAGCGTGGAACTGACTAATTTAAACTACGGAGGATGAGATGAGGATAAAAAGAAAGGAGGGCAAGATAGACAATAAAGGCTCAGCAATTACTCCTACTAACTAACGAGGTAGAAGGCTCGGATGTAAACTATTTCCATATGGCCCCCCTAACTGGGTGCTGAGAATATAGAACAGCAAAATAACAACCCTTGTGGCATACACAATACAGCAAAGAGCAACCTGACTTGCACAACTAAATAATATTCAAAGGGAAAATAAGTAGAAGCGGAGCATGTTTGTGAAGGTGCAAATGTGGCACCTTAAAGTGTATCAGATGATAAAGGTGGTGTGGATGCAGGTGGAAAGGATCAAATCATACTGGATAAGGAATATAGGTACTGCTAAGGGACAACATTTATCCGTTGATCCATGTTACCAAAAAACAGCAGTCACAAAGCAACAAGCACTCAAATAAAACCTAAATCGTATATTACCACCAACCACTATTTTTGCCAATGTGGAACTAAGAGCCCATTGCATGAGGGAGGAGGATCAAAAACCATTAAAGAACGCTGATTAAAAATCAGTTGAATTTGAGTCACAAAAAGTTAGACACACAGGAAGGACTTGCTACTTAACGCCAATAAAGCAGTACTTCCAAAAAGGCATGATAAAGGTTAGAGACGATAAAGGCTGAAATAGCAGAGAAGTTGACAACAACCCCTGATATTTTGCACATGCTTTTTGTCTAAGTCCCAAATGCACCTTGAGGCCTGTTAAACCACAATAAGCAAAGTGGCAATTTAAAGATCCCAAAAAGCGATAACAGAATAAATAGAACATTGAAGAGAGTGGTAAATAGAAAGAGAAAGGCACACGCAAAGGGCCAAAATATATCAAAGTGGAAACCAAGGAGAGACTTAAGGATCCAAATATACTCCCCATTAAATTACATCATCCTCTGATATCAACAACTCTAACAACAGAGGGTACAGAAGTGATAATATTAGAACAAATAATTGGGAGGAATACAGACCTGATCCACCCCTTAAACAATTATACTGACAAGCGAAATTATTAAGTGACATAAGAAATGCATGCTGTCAGACTTTGCAGCAGAGCACCACAGAAGGTCTGAGTACAAGCCAGAGAATGTTTTAAATTATGTTTGACGCAGCCATTATAGCACAGAGAGCAAAGCAGGAGGAAAAAGGGACAAATTGCAGATTGACCTTAAAACCCCAAATTGTGGCGACTGATTTGGATTAGCAGAGAGAGCTTTAGAATGAGAGTGAGAGAGACCCCTTGTAACAACCAAAGCAGAGAGAGCAGCATTGTCAGGCTATAAATGGCCTCTAAGAGGAGAAGCAAGGGAGAGGTGAAATGACTGGCACAGCTCTTCCAGTACCTGAGCAACCTCCAAGCCTAACAAAACACAAAGCTCTAACTGGTGGCCCTTTAGGTTAATGGGAATAGTTGTTAAAGAGTCCCTCTCTTTTGGCCACCAATAAGAAAGTGTAGCAAATCCAGAAGGAGACCAGGATGTAGTACTGGATGGAGAACACAACAAGAAATTCTAGTGGGAAGTAGATTCTGAAGGTACAGCAAAGTTGAAGAGGATAAGCATTGATGACTCACTTGTAAGGAAAGAAAAGTCAAACATGGCTTTTTCAATCTTATAAGTGGACCAGAAACACAAGGGAGGAAAGTCTGGGGTAGAGCAAGTGGTACCAGAGCCGATGAACTAAATGCAGTGGCATGAACAGTTAAGTATCCAACATTAAGCCAAGGAAGAAGACAAATCAGAATCATCCATGGTCTAAGAATGGAATGATGGAAGTGAAATTCATGGCATCAAACATACTAACAAGTGAATGAACAACCACGTGAGGAAAACCTAATTTCAACATCAGAAAATGTCACAAATCAAAAAATAGGACTTTTCACCCCAAGCAACAAAAGTGTGCAGAACCCAAAAATGTTGAACAGATGAGGGAATTTTAAGGCTTAAATGCTGAAGGACTCAGTTTTGACAAAATAGTTAAAAAGCGGACATCATCTGGGCAACACAGGAAAGAAATACCAAATATAAGCATGGATACACATAGAAATGGGCAAGAGATGAGGGTAAGCGGGACAACTCAAACAGAAAGTTTTAGGGATTCACAAGGACAAGTGCACCGAATACTCGCCCAGAAAGAATACGCAAGGGAAAAGGATGAATCGCAAGAAGCATACCCTGCATTTTCAAGATGGAAGAGGCAGTCAGGAGGAAAATGCACCAGCTAATTGGTTATACCCAGGGGGACACAGAGAAGTGGTGCAGAAGTAGTAACTGTGAAATAGTAGGAGCAAAGAGAAAAGTAGACTACGCTCATCATGTGGTTCTTCTTAGGTCAGCAAACAATCACTATGCTTCTGAGAAACTATAAAAAAACTGGAAATTGATTCTTAGTTTAAAGACATTTAGTCCTAAAAAATGTGGTTGAAATGCAAGTCAAGGTAGAGCACGAGGCAGTGAACAACATAACATAGCACTGGAGAATATAACATACTACACGATTACTACAGTTTTACCATATGCAACAGCTAGAAGAAATAACCAATCAATAACCATATACATTAAGTAAGAAAATCACAGAATTGTGTACACATTCATGCGGTGCAGAGTGCGCCATGCATCCATTAATAGTAAAAAGAAAGAAACTGTTAAGGAGCCATAAATAGTAAAAATATCACTGCAATGGACCGCTCCCCCCCCCAAAGATTGGCAAAAAGGGAGTTAATGAAAAAAGCATGTACATCCAGTACAATCTAGAGCTAGACTAGTGATTTCTTACGGCAGACCAAAAAAAAAAAGCCAAGCAAACGAAGATTTTATGCTAAAAATAAATAGAGAACAAGAGCAATAACTGATAACTACGGTAACAGAGGTCTTCAAGGACAAATATGAACCAAACAGTACACCAGAAATGCTGCCCTAGAAATAGGTGTTGGGCCAAATTAATGCATCAGTGCACAGATTCAAAACTGAATCAGATTGACGCCTCCCAGAGACTATCCAGAGGCTAGGCAGTAATGCACAAGATATGGGAAGGCATTAGATAAATATATGAGTAGGAGACAAAAAAGAATAAATGTCCTCTCATGGATTATCACTATCACAAGGGTTGAAAAAAGAGAGCCAGGCCTACTCAAGGATATGAAACAATGTGATATTGGACTCTTCCAAAAGATTGGGTACATAACAGTATAAAAATGATAAATAAGTACATCTCGCGAACATGGACAAAACTTAAATAAAAGCCGTCTTAAAGATTTAGAAATTCTATTGACACAGACTATCTGCGAAGACAAATAATACAGTCAACAACCTATCAACTGTGTTTACAAAAATGCCTGAATATTAAAGGTTCATGAGTTGGTAAGTTATATCTAGAGGGAAGAAGAAAGGCTTGCAGATCTACATAAAATAAACAATAATAATCACCAGTAGAAAATAAGGCAAAATGCTACTACCACTGATGAATGGTCACAATTTGCCTCGGCTTAAAACTCACTCAACCATTCACCGAGAAAAAATTGCATGGTCAGAGCAGAAAGCCAGGAAATTATTATATAATATTCATTCTAAATGGGATATCATAGCTTGAAGAGTTCACCCTGCACCATAGAACTTACTGCAATCACAATCTGCTTTTGTCGAAATGGAACACAAGTGCCTTAATTACTGAGGGAACTGATCTAGAGGCCTGTAATAATAACAACCTCCGAAGAAACAAGGAAAAAAGATTGTAAATTACACAAGAAATGAACAAAAGTTTAACAGACTAACTAGCGAAAAAGCAAATAATGGCCCTAATATCTCAAATTTGTGAGGCAGGTAATGGAGAACCCAGCTTACAGGCCTTTCAAGAAACCAATTACTTTAGACATTGAAGCGTTCCTGCACAGAAGAAAAAACAATCCCCAAAAAACCAAGAAAAGGCAGAAATGCTCTGCTTAGATCTACTAGAAAGAGAAGTCAAAAAGGATATAGAGCCAAAAATAAAACGACACACAGATTGACATGACAAAGGGCCATTAGAAAGGGATAAAAAGAAAAAGAATGAGCACATAGAGAGAGAAGAGAACACCAGTTAATTGAAGCTTTTAAGTAAAAGGACTTTTATTATCCCACTTGTTATGCAAACATTCAAAAGGTTGTCATACTTGGCTTGGGAAACGCATCTTACAATGTCTTCTATACTGTACGGGGTAACCAACAGAAGAGACCAACTCGGTGTAGTCTCAATGTCCCCACACCGGAACTAGGCTGAGCAGTACCCCCCTAACTCACACCAGGATTCAACCTTCTTACAGTGGCCTATCATTTTATTGTTAATCATTAAGGGGTGCAGCACTCAGAAACCGATAGAAGCTATTTTATTCCTCCTTAACATGCATCCGTTCTCCTGATGCACTGTCATGGTCAACCAAATCGACCCATTACACCATAACAAGGCAATTGATCAAACGAATTCCTGGTGGCTAAAGAGACAACTAGTAATTAAACAAAGAAGCACATTTTCAGAAACTCAGTTGCTGGAGCATTTTGAGATTGTTTTCCGGTGGCAGACGTGAACAGACGATCCCCAGACATTCCTCCAGCTTTTCAGTAAATGCAGACAAACTATTCACGCTATGGATAACAGGCAAAAAGGAAAAAGCCATAGGGGTTCGAAAAAAGTACAAAGAACTTGACAAAACATGGTAAGTCCTGAATGCTTTGGCTGCCTATTGGTTAACTAGATCACAACTGTAAGCAAGGTTATCAAAGTAATGATCATGTAGCTAGGGTTCCCCATGTGATGATGAAACAGTGTGTATTGCACTGAATACTAATTGGAGTTATATAGTGCTTACTATCCCTGATGAGAAAGGGAAGCCATTTTTCTGTAAGTAGCACATTCCTCCAGGAACCCAGGAGTAGTGGTTAGTCAATTGTTTAATTTGTTAATTTGGTTTTCCACTTGACCTCTTCAGATAAGAACCATCTCCTGCATTATTCTAGGATTACTTAAGACTGGGGTTAATAGGTTTTAGTCTTATGTTCTGAGATAAACCATGTAATCCATTACATCTAAGGTTGTTTGAGATGAACTTCTTTTTTTGATTGGTCAGGTTAAAAATTTGAAGAATACGTATGAATTAAGTGATTAATTAATTACGTTAGAGGGGCTGAGAAGTCAATGCTGGTAGGAAATGTGTGTGCTTTTGCAAATGATTGTGAACTGCACAGATGGATAGTGGTCCCAAGTTAAAATAAAAATAATTTTAAAAAGTAATCTGGACTCATAAAATCCCCACGTTGGCAGGATTTCGACTAGAAAACTTCACCAAATGTGTTTTATCAATACTACATAACAGGCTCCATGGAAGCAAGGTAAACGCTCCTGACCCAGGAGGATTTAGAAAAGCACACTCTTCCTACCGTTATTTCCCAGTATTGCTTTTTAGATATATAGAACAATCTAGTGTAGCTATTACAGGACTGCAGAGTAACAGACAGTACATTCAATAGAGGGCTACCTGCGTATCCATATATACTCAATATGCAACCAGAAAAACAAAGCAAATGAAATATATACCCAGTATACCATCATGTGTACTCTCATCCAATGGAGCGAACAGCACTGCTCCCCCGCTTTCAAATGTCTCTTTTCTATGTTTTTCTTGTATTTTCAGCACTCATTTCAGAAAGATTAGAGTACCTGCTGTATGAAGATTACGCGGGCAGCCTGGGGAGACTCCATTTCTGTTGTCAGATTATCACCTGGGTGCGCTCTGAAGACATTCCCGGGATATAGATGTAGGCATGTTCAGAAGTCTTTATTCTGCCTTTGCACTGAGTAACTGATCTTATTCACACTGTTGAAATTCTTAAATGTTTTTACTGGGCTACCATGACTTGCGATAGACACTAATCTGCTTCCTAGGTCATCTTTGTTGTTCATTCATACTCTCTGGTTCTATCCTTGCTTCTACTTTCAAAATTATTCATTTTTTTATTCAGGGCAAAGGGTAGGTGAGACCTTTCTATGCCTTTCTCATCTACTCTATCACTGCCCTCAGAGCCCCAGCAATAGATCAGAAACAAATGAAAATCATTTTGTAAACTTTCGGTCTATCAGTCTTCACTGGCATTAACCCCCAAAGCAGACTGACTCAACAGCGGGGTGACCTGTGCTCTTCTTGGGAAACAAATTCCCCCATTAAACCTCCGGTAGAAAGAAGATGGTTGGAGATAGACATCCATGTGAATCTAAAATTGTTACATTCATCTCAAAATTACACAGTGATTGTGATCACGTGCATGTGGTGGGAGAGTCCCTCATACGTCCTTCCTATGCTTGTCTTGTCAATGGGCTTCATCACTTTAGCCACCAGACATTTTACTTCAATGTCGCTGCTCTGTCAGTCACAAGGTGAGGGCCCCTCCCCGCTCGATTCTACCTGCTAGCCGGTACCTGTGTCTGCATTCTCCAGACACTGCTGCTCACGAAGCCCATTCAGTAGCTTGCCCTGCCGCATCTTGATAACCATGCTGGAACCTCAAACATGGCTCAGGAGTTGTACTTTGTTTCTCAGATCCCACAGCAGGAGTGATTTCCTCTGATAGCAAAGCCAACTCCTGGCACCCGTAATCATGTTCTCCACCAGTGGGTCTCCCATTACTAGATTATTGACTCTGGAGCACACAAAAATGGTGAAATGAAAATGTTGGTGTGACAAATAGGAAATTATGCAGCAGGGGGCCCAAACACTCTCCATACATTTTTGTAAAAATAAAGAGAACATCTGAAGCGTGGTGGACTATGTCATGTGGTGTGGTAATGTGTTGCATGTTAAGATAAAGTTTTATGGTATAATGTGGTGTGGTGCAGCATGTTCAATAGGGCGATAATACAATGCAGTAGGAAATGGTATGATGTGGCGGGTCTTTGAGAGTATGGTGTTACTATGCAATGTGTTCATATCGTAAACAGCTTGATGTGGAATGGTGTAGTTTGGTTTCCTATTGTATTGGAAGGCATTTTGAATGGTTGCGTGGAATGTAAAGGTGTGGTGTGGCAAGACATGTTGCATTATGAAGTGTGACATGGTTGGTAGGAAGTATTATTCTGTTGCAAGGTGTGATATAGTGTTATGCATTGGGGTCTGTTGTGTACTGTTGTAAGATATAATATTGTGCTCACAGAGTAGTGATGGTGTGATGTTGCACTGTGTGGTGGTGGATGGTGTAATGTGCTTAAAGATGAAGTATAATGGTGAGATCTGGTATGTTGTGTCAAGTGGTGCGATTTGGTATTTCTAAGGCAGTATGTGGTGTGACATCATGTGGCAGGGTATTTTGTATAAGTGTTAATGTGTGATGTGTGCTACAGTGTAATGTAGTGTAATATATTGTGTGCTGCAGTAGGGTGCATGTGATGCAGGGGTATGCAGAAATGTATGTGGTGCCATGATGGAGTGACAGTTTTCGATGTTTATATTATAGCTCTCCCTCTCTCAAGTTTATAGCCTTGGTGTAGACTCTTGCTGGATTTAAAAACCCATTGTATTTAAATATTTCGGTAATATTCCCTCTCCCTCTACACTATTTTTGCTAAGGCAATATTTAATTGTCTTCATAATACCTCTGCGCTCCTTTCTACTACTGTAATTAAACACTTTTCCTCATAAAAAAATATTTATACTAATGACTTGGTAAATGCCTCTTATGTTCCCTTCTCAGTTCTGTTTTCTAGGCTGCAGACTTAAGTCGTTGCACTTCTACTCAGAAGATTTCTATTGCAGATGTTGTGCAATCTGTCCCTCCAGTCCTAGGAAAGCCTCTGAGTTGTGTATATAAATCAAGATAGGCATTTTAGAGCATTTGTTGAGCTTATATTTGTGTTCAACTGAAAATAATCGATAACTGGAAAAAAATGTACCAACGTGCGACACAGCAACCCCATTTTGCATTCCAGTGGCATTCCCTTCCAGTGGTGTTGTGTCTGTGCATCTGTTTGTGGAGAGGGAGAGGACAGGATTCCTTCTCAGTATGTGATGATTATTAACTATCCATTCTCCACCTAGAAGGAGCCTGTGTTTTAAAAAACATTGCAGGCTGAGGTAAGTTACAGGATAGGTACACTTACCCGGAAGAAATCCTTCAGCTGTGGACTGTTGCTAAGTGCTGGAATGTTCACAGTAAAGGTCAGCATGGCTTCAGCACCCTTCCTGCGCTCCTCGATAACAGCTTCTTCAAATCGCCCTGCAACACAAAAGGACTCCAAGTGAGCGGCAGAAAATTGGATGCAGTAATCAGTTGAAGCACAGGAACTGTGCTCATGCCTATAGTCGCATTGCTAACTTCCGATTTTGCAAGCTGGACATTCTAATTTCTACCATAGGGACAGAAAATGGATGCTTCCTGTAACAAAATGGGGGACTCAACGTTTAATGGAGTTGAATATGGAAACTGAATTTGCTGCTACTAATGGCAAGAAGAACAGAAGAGTAGGTACAATTACCGAAGACCTGTGCTTTGGGGAATGGCGGGAACTCTTCCATTCTGCGAAACAAGTTGCGGTGTGTGTAGGAGAGCTCGCTGTGAAGCTTCTTCAGGTCGCTGTAGCGTTTCCACACTGTGATCTGTTGGGGATGGGCAGAAACAATGAGAGAGGTTACCAAGGAAAACCAGAGCAATCTAGTCAAAAAAGCATGTATTGAGCACAGTGCCTAATTTGTAAAAAACACAAGTGACAGGTCCTACATCAGGAGGCCTCTGCAACTTGCACCACCCATTACCACTGCCAGCATTGCCAATGACAGTATCCACACAACTACTAACCAGCACACTGCTACAAGTGTGCCAATTCAGATTATTCCAGGCCCCTAAAGCTATAAATATGGCTTGTGCCGCAGATATTCGTTGTTTTTAGTGTATACTGCTCATCTCTAAATTATACAAACAGCGCCACCATGTGGCAGCTTAAATACATTCTGGTATTGACAATTAAGTGATCAGGGCACCCACAATTGTGGTCGTGGGATGGTGTCCTTGGGACCAAAATAGGCCCAGGAAGGGGGGGGGGGGGGGGGGGGGGGGGAGGGGAGGCGGTCCGCTCACCCCCTTCCTTTAATATATATATATTTTTTTTAAGGCCCCAGGGTATAGGGTCCCGGGCCAGAAATTGGCCCTGGGAGGGGGCCCGCATGATCCTCCCCCCCCAGCCCCCCCCCCCCCAGATCCATTGAAAAAAGGCCTGGCTCCGGGAGATGGGGTCCCCAGGGCCGAAAATGGCCCAAGGAAGGGGGTGTGAGTAGTAGTATGGGTCTTTGAATGGATATGTCAACTGTTCCAGCAGCTCCCTGTGTGTGAAAGAAATGCCGCAAGGGGCATTCAGACTTCCCCTGCGGTCCCAGTGCAGACTGGGTGCGCTGGAGACACCCAGCAGACATGGCCAGGCCCCGGGGGATGGGGTCCCCAGGAATGAAATGTCTGTCTGTGGAGGGGCCCCCTCTTCTATTTGAAAAAGGGCAGGCCCCATGGGATGGGGTACGGGGACCACTCCTCCAAAAGTATTTAAACATTTTTAAAAGGACCTTTTTAAAAGATGTAGCGCCAAAATGGGCAGAAGGATTTTCTTAAAAATTGGCAGGAATATGTATTATGGTGTGGAAAGGGTTCTTTTTGGTAGTAGATCTAAATAGGTTCAGTAGTTTAAAATTTATAAGGCACAAACACGTAGTGATATATTGGGCCCCTGTATACAGGGATGACAAAACTGTGGCATGTTCCCCACTCCATTCCACGACACTACACTCAACAACACCGTACTCCACTCGGTGGGATTCCACTGTATAACACTCTACTCCAGTCTATGGCAGTGCATTACCAAACTCCCTCTACACCACTCCATGCTACTCTATGACTCACTACTCCATTATAAGCCATTCCACCCTGCCCACTATATGCTCCTCAACTCTAGGACACTATGCCACTCCTCTCTACTACACTCAATTATACTCTATGGCAATCCACTCTACTCCACTCTCACTTTCCGATACACCATTCCATGACACACCACTCAACTCTATGCTACGTCATTGCACTTTACTCCACGACACACCACTCCCCTCTATGACACCTTACTCCACTCCACGACTCTTTAACCCCACTACGCCACTGCTCCATTCTACGACACTGTATGCCTCTACGCTACATTTTACAACACTACTCCACTCTATGCCACTGTCCGACACTCTACTCCACTCTATGCCACTCTGCAACACTTTACTCCACTTTATGACACTCTACGCAGCTCCCTTTATGCTACTCTAACACACTTTACTCACCTCTACTCTATGACAAACTACTTCACTGTATGTCATTCCACTGCATCCAACTCAACTCTATGACACTGTATGCCTCTCCACTCTACTCTTCGCTATAACATCCTACTCCCCCTCTATGCCACTCAAAAACACTTTCCAACACTCTATAACATGCCACTGCACAGCACGACATGCCACTCCAAGTATGACATTTTACTTGACTCTATTCTACGCCACTCCACTCTATAACTCCACTCCACGACACATAACTAGACTCTACGCTACACTTCTCCACTCTATTCTACTCCATTCCACTGTACGACACTTTACCCCACTGTACAACACTCCAATCTATGCCGCTCCACTCCACCCCACACTAGGCAAATCTGCTCTACAATACTCCATGCCACTCCACCACACTCTACTTCACTGTATACCCCTCCACGCCACTCAACTACACTGTATGACACTATACGATACACCACTCCACTGCACTCTGCGGCACTCTCCTACACGACACTCCAGTCAACGACAATCCACTATAACCCGTTCCTTCTCCATGCACTTTTCCATTCTCTACAGCTTTCGATATTACATCACTTATAGCATGTTAAGTGATAGCATTCATAACAAGACTCATGACATGTCTAATGACATAATTCAATGAGAACACTGTGCATGGTAGATTGTTGAGTTATAGTTAATGTAGTGATCTAACGAGTTCATAACACTGTGTACGGAGGTGTGCGAGTTATACAACGTTTTAGAAGACACACAAGTTATAACTGTAAGTTATAGCTATAACTAGAATGTGTACTGTTGGTGTAGTTTAAATAGGTTTTGTTTAAAGAGAATAAATACAATATTCCTTACTATAACTAAGCTTCAACATTTTGTTTTTTATTTAACATATATATATTCAAGGTAAGAAGATATGGAGTTAAGGTAGTAAATCTATGCCTATTTATACTCACCTTCATGATATTTTGATAACACAATATTTGTATGTTCAATATTCTGACATACTGCTCCATTACAGCACCTCAAACATTTCATCAACCACACGTCACATGACCTGCTGCACAATACTCAGCTCGCCTATTCAGCCAGCTGCAACAATACCATTCTCCCACTGGACAAATTGAAAAGGACCAATCAAAGGGACCCTAAGTCTAAAATGGACTCAGACACCCATGCAGCAGCAAGGTCATGTGACCTGCTCCACAGGTTTGACTGCACTTTAGCATCCAAGGGACCTTTCCCATAACAAGCCCACTTGAAACAGACTAATCAGTTGGCCTCTAGTGCAGAGAACACCACGTGGATGCAAGATAACCTGTCCTGCAGTGCACAGCTTGCCTGCTTCATACCCAGCCTATTGCACCCTCCCAGCCACTGACCCAGTTGAAAAGTACCAATTAGAGGGCCCCAGCCCAAACAGTGCCACAGAAGAGCACACAGTTACATGGGAACGTGACCTCCTGCACACCACTTGGCCTACCCTACTTCTGACATACCCAAAGACCATTGTACTGAGAAAAGCAAAGGATCTCTCCTGTCTGTTGTATAAAGCACTGGAAAAGGCAAGGAACCTTCTCTTAGCTCTAACAACATCACTGTACTACAGCTTTGCCACATATTTCCTTCTACAGCACCTGGCACAACCTCTACCATCACTTGCCCATGCAGACCTCGCAAACCACACATCACTCTAATACAGCAAACATAAACTGCCTCATTCAAGTTCCATTTAGCACCTTGCTTAACAAACACATTCACCTCATTCCAATGAATACCTACTCTGCAATCAGGCACGTAGCACACACTGGTGATCTCATCACTTCTAAAGACCTGCATGCCATTTTCATCAGAGATCTGTCTCAGACCATCCTTCACCCACATCCTTAATATCCTAGTGCCACTCACTGGAGCATCAAGCACATTCACCAGTCCAACAAAGTAGATGGAGGAACTACAGTTATCCACCACTCTTCCTGACCCACAACCCTTCAGAGGCAACAGGCTTTCAACATTTGAGAACTTCTATCCAATTTTTTTCCCTCTCAATAATAAAGAATCAGGTGCCATCTCATCTACAGGCCTTGTGACAGCAGCCCGCCATTCAACTGCAAGTTACGCAATCTCATCACAGCAGATTCCACCAGCTTCATAAACACAATCTTCCTTGGAAAGTTCAATCTCAAAGGTAGATCTCAACCAAGACCATGAAGAGAACCTTCCTCAAAGTAGCTAGACAGCCCTACCTTTGGTGGTAGCACCGACCATTTTGAACACACTAGACACCATTTTACTAGATCTTAATTGGGGTGCAGGTCATCGCAGAATCAGTCTTAGGAAACTTCAGTTGGACATGCGGGGGGGGCGGCCTAGGACCGCCTGACTTTAGGGCATATTATGATGCATGCCAATTACAATGGTTATCCTACTGGACGGTGGGACGTAACTTGCAGGAAATAGATTTCACTGCTAGACATATAGAGCAGGGAGCGCTCCATACTTTGCTTCTGCCACACAGCAAACCTCCACCGACACTACCACCTCTGCTGCATACTGCATTACAATTCTGGAAGAAGTCCCTGAAATACACCTCCAAAGGTGGGCTTTATGCAGATAATATCCCGATAGTGGGTATACCACTGGCGAGTGGCGAATTAAAGCAACAGGCACTCGGACCCAGGTTGGATGCGGGGGTGGAGTCTGTCAGGGCATTCTTCAATGGTGGGACACTGATGGACCATGATGCATTTACAAGAGAAACGGGGGCACCTAACACGTACATGACACATGCTGCCCTTTTACATTATATCAAACAACACTGGGCTCCACAGCGGGAAGAACCCCAAGTGAATGGATTAATTGGGTCTCTATATTATATGGGACACGGCAGTCACCTTATTAAGTGGTTGTACACTAGCTCCCGCACACATGCTGGAGTCCCCTTAGGCATGCTTCGAACACAATGGGCGGTGGATATAGGGTGAGAGTTCACAGACAAGGAATGGGAAAATATGTTGGAATACCCACGGAAAATACCTCGTAACGCCAAGTTTAAGTTTATTCAATGTATGAATTTTCATAGAGCTTACTTGACGCCAGGTAAATTACAAAGAATATACCCGGCTACCGCCTATCACTGCCGCCGATGCAAATTACCAGCAGCAGACCTCCTACATATGCTATGGGCGTGCCCGAGCCTTGGGGAATTTTGGGCAGGGGTGGTGAGTTTGTTAGAGAAAACTACTCATCTCTCAATAGGTGGGGCGCCATTGGAATGTTTACTAGGTATCCGTAAGCGCAGAAAGACCCACAAGGTTCAGTTACGCTTTCTGGACTTGGCGCTCATACTGGCAAAGAGGTCTATTACTATGAATTGGAAATCAATCAAGGCCCCCACGGTGGGCATATGGCATAGTGAGCTGACCAGGTGGGCGCTGGATGAAAGCCAGGTAATGCGTAGAGAGGAGGCCCGTGGTCTGCAGAAAACCCCAATTTCTTTGGAATGGGACACAATGGTGGAAACCCACAAAAGTGCCAATCTTGACGATGACCCCAACGCCCCACATATGCAACAATAGACAGAAGTATGGAGTTCCCAGGCAGTCCTGGGTGGATAGGTCAAAACGCAATGGTATGTTAAGTTAATACATTTTACTGAAATACGGGGTGAGAGGGATGAGCAACTAGGATTTTATGTAAAACAGCCAGAGCCTGGGGAGGGTGGCGGGGAGGGTTTCCAGAGGGTTATAGTTGAACAGTTTTGTGCATAAACATGCTTTATGACCTAGCTGATGGAAGTCAAGCTATGGGGCATATCCGATGTCTCTTCTTGTTTGTAATGTGTGTTATCACATTCTCCAGCCATGAATACTGATGAACATACTACTCCTTGCATGGAGACCCTACAAGGGGACTTGTATACTTTAATGTGTCATGAAAGTATGGTATATGGACAATAGAAGAAGAAAAAACAAAAACCCAATAAAGTTTGTTTTAATAGAAAAAGTAGCTAGACAGTGCTGACATTGTCCAACTTATCACATTGCCTGTTGAAACCATGGAGACCTCATCTGCAATACTCGGGCAATTGTCACCAGCCTAATACCACAATACAAGAACTTAATTGACTACATTACTACTGCATTTCTTTTGACATACTCCACTCCTCACCCACCTGCAGAAGCCAAACAAAGCCATGGACAAGAATGAGTAGATCCTTTAGAAACTTCTCAATGTTTGAGTGACTTCTAGAAAAGCCTGCCCATTCGCCAATTAAATTATGTTCCATTAAAGTCAAACCCTTCTTACCATGTTATTTTTTAGAGTTTTATATAGCACAAACTAGACCCGAAGATATCGGGTACCAGAGAGCTTTACTTAGCATCAGTTTCGTTACACAAGGACAAATTAATGTTAGTTAGGCACTGGGAGATTAAGTGATTTGCCCAGAATCACAGGATGTTGAGCGTTCTTGCCGAGACTCGAATCCGGTTCCCCAGCTTCGACGTCGACCGCTCGAGACGTAAGGCTACATCCTTTACCCCAAGCTCAGTGACAGGAGAAGCCCCATCAGATAACAAGGGACGAATTGTAAGACAGCTCATATTAGAGGTCAATACCAACTGGATACCAATCATCAGTGAATCCTTCAACAGAAGTAAAGTTCTCTTTCTTGCAATGAAGCACTGTGTAAACTAAGCAAGTGCCCATTCACTCTAAGAAAAAATGCATAGCAAACAATATTTCATCATAAAGATTGGCAAAATATGTTAACACATCGACAAAGCACCAACACTGGACAGCACCACATCAATACCTGCCAGCATTGAATACAAATAACCCTAAACTACCATTCGGTTGAAAAACTGGCTATGCTCCTTCAATCCCTCAAATACACATAATATGTAGAACATGTCATCCCATCTTAAGGTGTGACAGAGATCAGTGAGGAAGCTGCATCATCTTTACTCAACATCATCAAGACAACTTGAGAGTGTCTTTCCTCAAGTTGTTTTCCATGTATCTCCTGAAGAAGCCAATCCTCAAAATAGATGACCTTGCTAATTACTGTTAATTCACTCTGCTACTGTTCCTGAGAAACAGTACTGAAGAAGATGTTGCCATCCAGCTTCTTAAAAAGATCAAAACCAATGTCCTCCTGCATAGGTCCAAAGTTGGTTTCAGGCCATAATACAGTACAGAGGCAGCCATCATCCAAGCTGTCGATGATGTTATCTCGATTGTTCAAAACCATAAACCGTGCTTCTCACTCAACTGTAGAATTTACACCATCAACCACAAGCTATTCTCAAAACACTTTCAGCCTGAATGGGCTACTGCCTTGAGACTTTCAGGCCCGTATGAGTAACTTATACCAAGACCCTACCCCTTTCACATAATGGCGAAGCATATCTTCCTAGGACATGCATGGAGAAAAATAGGAAGAGTACTTACTTCTTTCACGTCCTGTGGATTCTTCTTTGAAATGAACTGCAGGAAGAAGAAAGGAAAAGAGGGTCAGTAAGTGTTGTGACCAACAGAGCCAAAATCCTTGATCATTACATGCTTACAGAGATGCTGAGTGCATGTTCTCTGCCTATACCATACCACCAAGAAAGGTTTGCTAGAAGGGGCTTGGGAGCTATGGTGATAAGTGCGCCAGCTGCTACGACCGGTTCCAAAAAAGGCCTTTGACATGCCTAGGGCTGATAGGGAAGAGTTTTCTTTCCCCTTTGGCTGCTTTCTAGACAGGGACTTCGCCCAGTGAGGGTCCTCTCTAGACAGGTTTGTCACACTCAACGCTACCCTCTATAGAGAGTTTGCCATCCCTCATGAGCTATCCTTTCTAGACCGTTTTCTGTCTCCTTTTGTATCCATTGTACACAGGTTTTCCTCTCAGAACCTGTCATCTTAAGACAGGATCTCATTTCTATTTGGCAAGAGTCATCCTTATCAGTGGTAGTGCTCTGTAAAGATGTGTTAGTCTCAAATCGGCTGCTATATATAAACAGATTGTTAACCCATCAGGGTGTCATCTCAACGCAGGTACTACTGACCCACTGGATGTCCTCTGTAGACACGCTCTCCACTCATTATTTGTTGTCCTATTAAGACAGCCTCCCGCCATTGGATATTGTTGTTAAACAACTTTTTATTCTCTTTTCCTTTCCACTGTACACATATTGTCTGCTTAATGATTCTTCTTTTCTGAGTATGTCCTAGCTGACTGTCAGTCCTACGTACAGGGCTTCCCCATCTCCCCACACTGCCCATGATCAGCAAGTTTGCCTCAATTTAATAAGACAGTTGTCAACTTATTTTGCGGGCTCTCCTGCTATTGGGTGGGTTCTATAGACAAGTTCTCTTTCCAATGGCTGTACTTATTAGACAATTGTACAAAAAGAATCTGTGTAATTTGAATCGAGGGTATCAAACAAATGCACATATCATTGCTGTATTCAGGTCATTAAAATTCTGTTTTGATTAGTGATGGCATTCTCGGGTGAGGTTTGCCCACTGTGATTTTCTGTGTTTTTAACCTGTCATGTAACTTTACAGACAAAACATTGAACATCACTGTTTTTAGAGCTTTTTTAAAAAAAAAAAACCAATGTTTATTTTTCTTCTTGCGTACGCTGGGAAAAAGCCATAACATTGCATGCGCAACATCGCATGGTTTTACAATGCGGTCATTACCACGATCTGCGTTATTACAACGTAAGCCATTAGGCTCGCGTTGTAAAGTTATGCCTGGTAACGCATGCGAAGTAACAATTTATATTTGCGTACACTTGGCCTTCATAAAAATATATTCAAATTTGTGAAGTAAAAAGTGAGTTGCCTAAGGATTTGTTTGCACAATTGTGTTTTCACTGTCCTGGGAACTGTTAACAGTAGCAGGGGGTCCTGATCTATACATTAATGTACTTAGTAGAAAGCCTTCCCCCACTTGTCATTATCGCAATTAGGTTCCTCAGGCCATTAGGTGTCTTCTTTGAACAAAGCCTCTTATCAATACCAAGGTTCTCATCCCACTGACGGCCCCCTGTAAACAGGTTCTCCAACTACCGTACCTCCAAGATGCTCTCACTCGATCGACTTACCTCTATATTCCCATATGTTCAACTCTGGAGAGACAGAACTACAAATCCCTGCATGCATTGGGTGTTAAATAAAAGACAAGCACTGAAACACGGTGTCACTTGGCAACATTTGCTCTATAGACAAACGTTAAAAACTAATTAAATATCAAATATTACATCGTAGGCTTGGTATGGTAGATCTACTATAGACAGGTTAAACTTTGGGTGTCAATTAATCCTCTCCCAATGCTTGTCTGGCACAAACATCCCATTAGTAACCTCACCTCTGCCTTAACACAGTATTCCGTGAAGCCTCGCTCGTTCAGGCGGCTCCCGGTCACCTGGTACCGGCGATCGTACTCCTCCTTCACCCGGCGAGACATGGCCAACAACAGAAACTTCCGTACACACCGACTGCGCATGCGCTAACTTCGCCTCCAATGCGCATGCGTTTAATCCTACTGACAGTACAGACAGAAGTTTGTTCACCCAGGACTGTGTCTTGTGTTCTTGTTGAGCTGTCACGCGGTACCTGAACGGATTTCTTGCTTTCAGCATGCTTTTTGTTTCGTAATAAATACAGCCTTTATTGAGCTGTCACGCGAAGCCTTTATTTGTGGTCTGACTTGACAGCGTGGCTGCCAGTCTAGGGTGACCAACCGTCCGTAAATTTCACGGACAGTCCGTAATTTTGGCCGTCTGTCCGTTGTCCGTGAAGGATTGTTTAACGGACGCCATTTGTCCGTAATTTTCACCGGGCACTGGTCGCACCACCCTAAAGCCGATGTTCCGATGTTTACACCCACCTCCCTGCTTGACTCCCATGCTGTTGAGGTCGGGTGTAACAGACTCCGATGCAGTATCAAAGCTCAGATCCCCAGCAGCACTGGAGAGACCGCGGGATGGCTACCCTCACACCTTCAGCCCTTGATGAGCTGTTAAGAGGTGCTTGAAGGTGACTGAGAGGGAGGGGCTGCAGCTTCAGGAGCAGGGGCATCTATTCAGATGCAAACAGCCCTGAATGCGTCATGTCTCTGCAAGTTAGAGGGGCCTCACACATTCCCTTTCTGCCCAGGGCCCCAAACATCCTAGAACCGGCCCTGATTACACTGAGGCAGCACGTGGTTCTCTGCACAGAGCTTAATTACTGCAACTAAATTCTAAGCAAACCTCGGTTCTTCAAACATGCAGTCTATAATGTAATAAAATAAAGAAATGGCACAATCACACCCACACTGATTAACAAAGTATGGAGGACAATCAGTTAAATCAGTTCTCTTGGAGTATCTCCTTTAAGTACTGTACATCACAGTGGGGGAGCGTGGGGGGGGGGGGGGGGGTGGCAAAACTAACATTTTGGAAAGAGAGCCTGTCTTCTCGTTGTCTTGTCCAGGAGGGGGTGAGGAGCCCTACCCCACCCTGGCAGAGACCAAGATGGTACTAGAATACTGAATACCCACCCCTGTGCCCACCCTGGTGGATCCTGTTCCCCCTCCTGTGATGGCTCCTACCCCCCCCCCCCCCCCCCATGATGGCTCCTCTCCCCCCCTGTGGTGCATCCTGTCTCCGCCCTGGGTGGCTTCTGTCCCAGTCCTGGAATGGCTCCTGCAGCGAGGGTGAAGTTCTTGATGGGCCTCTTCTCAAAGGCTCAGCTCAAAGTTAATTTGAAAAGGTGGGCGAGTGAGTAAGTGAAGGGATGGGTGGATGGCTGGATGAATTAGTGAAAGGGTGAATGGATGAATGAAAGATTGAATAGATGGATAATGAGATCCTGAGTGGATTGATGAGTGAGTGGAAGGATGGATGAGAGAAAATATAAATAGCTGGGTGGAAGGGTAGCTGGATGGGTAAAAGGGTGGATGAATGAGTGAAAGGATGGATGAGTGAAAGGATGGCTGAATTGATGAATTGATAAGTGCAAGGGTGAATGGATGGACGGATGAGTGAAAGGGTGGATGTAAGGATGGATGAGTGAGTGAAAGGGAGGGTATATGGACAAAAGGATGAATAGAGGAGTGAAAGGATAGATGGATGAGAGAAAGGATGGATGAGTGATAGGGTCAATGGATGAGTTCATGAGTAGATGGATGGAAGGAAGGATGGCTAAGTGAAAGGGTCGATGGAGAGAGAAAGAGAGGATGGATGGTTGACTGAAAGGGTGGATTGGTGGAAGGATGAGTGACTGGATGGATGAGTAAGTTAAAGGATGGCTGGATGGGTGAAAGGGTAAATGGCTGGATGGATGAGTGAATGGCTGGATGGGTAGAATAGTGGATGGATAAGTGTACAGATGGATAGGGTGAAAGGGTGGATGGATAGATAAGTGAAAGGATGGATGAAGGGATGGATGAGTGAAATGATAGATGGAAGGATACATGATGGATAGGTTTGCAAATGGTTGAATATGTTTGGATATGGCTGGGCTTACTTATATACTATTGCGCGACCTCCTCTGATGTGTCTGTAAAACGTACCTATTGTCCTGAAGTTTTGTCCTGAATTTTGACCTCCTGTCCTGAATTTGTGTCCTGAATTTTGACCCTTTGTCCTGAATTTTTACACTCACCGTCCTGAATTTGCACCAATGCCAGTTGGTCACCCTAGCTGCCACAAAAATATAGTGGTCGAAGTGGGGGAAAAAAAGTAGGGGAACTGTGGACGGAGAATCAGGGGGCGGGAATAACCCGATAATGGGGTCAGTGGGCGGAGTTAGAGGTGTGGTCAGGATTGGCAAAACATCCCAATATTTAGTATTTGTTTGTCATTTCACTGACCAGTTACAGCTTATTATGTTATGTAATTCAACCAATGGATACACATGATTATTTAACGATTAATATGAGTTATTGACATTAAAATAAATTCACAAAGAGGGATATGTTTCTAATCACAGAATGTCCCAAATATGCTTAAAAATGGCAGCACAAGTCATTTGTTTCCAAGCCATGGAGTTTCTGTCGTCAGCGATATACACAGTCACAATCAATTTTATGTGTGTAAATCACTGTATAGGAAATGTTACATAAGACAAAGGACTACAAGATGTAGGAGTCACATGACAACCATATTAGTAGGCAGTATAGTTTAATAGTGATTGATCTGGAGAAACACAAACTCAGAATTTAAAACTTAATACCATGAATGGGGGTTCTCTTTAATAATTATTATTGATTTCTATCCAAATGAACACTTTTTGCAACATTAGGATAATCAAAGGCTTAGGGAAAAAAACTATAAAGCTTTACCTTGCAGTTTGTATGCAGCTCTTATCATAATTTACAACGCCCCCACTCAAAGTCAACATCCGTTGCAGTCACACCGGTCGCACCACCCTTGAGCCAGCTCTTCTCAGGGGTCCTGTGACCTCAGTGACAGTCACTGTTGCTCTAGGGTCTGCTACTTCGTAGGCCTGCCCACAAGACTGGAGGTGAACTTCAGTATGGATTGTGGTGGGCAAGCCTTCAAGGTGAACCCACACTTGCCACTGCTAGGGTCCACCTACTGGTGCTAAGACACCAGGGCTTTTCCGGTTTTGCAGGGCCTTCTAAGGTCTAGCATGGCAATGTGCTCCCTCAGGAGAGTGGTCTGGGGGACTGTTCATGAAGGCTGAACCTGGTTCCCTAGTTCTTAATTTGGCAGCTCTGCCCCCAGTGCTACATCCACTCCCCCAGTGAACACCATACTGCCCCACTGAGAGAAATTCACACTGCCTTCAACTACAATCCAATTTGACATGCTATAAACAACTGGATGTGACTCAATTCAAATTGCGCTCTCGGTAAGAGCAATATGCTGCCTAAAGAAAAAAGTAACAACATCTTGGAAAAAGCAAACACTCATAGGGAATGAAAGATTAAATAAAGCATGTGAAATGTAAGCAGAAACAACATGGTGAACTTAACGCTTTTACATTTATGCAGAAATCAACGAGTATTTTTGCCTGAACACTACAGGGCCCAGAAAGGACCCATTTCAAAATCCACTGCTTATATGCTTACAAGACGTAAGCAGTATGGTTTAAAAAGACCACGGGGCATATTATCAAGGACAGCGTTAAAAATTACCGCCGGTTTAGCGGCAGAAAACTGCGGCTAAAGCTGCAATAATGGGCTTGATAATATGCCCCTGAGTATTCCAATAGAAGCCCATGTTCTGGTGTGAACCTGGGCTTCTATTGGAATTCTCTAGGGCATAATATCAAGCCCATTATCACCGCTTTAGCAGCAGTTTTCTGCCGCTAAACCGGCGATAATTTTAACGCTGTCCTTGATAATATGCCCCCCAATTCGTGAACACAAAGCCACCGTACACATTTTGTTTTCTAATCCACCCATCAATCAGGTATTGCAGTACCTCCAGATTTGGCGCACTTCCCCACCGCGGGAAAACAGCGCTTCACTGGCAAACTCAGTAAAGTGATGCTAATGTTTTTGGGGTTTGAATAAAACCAATCTGGCCACTTGAAGAACACTCCGTCTTGGTTTTTTTATTGATTTTTCATATTATGAACCTTTTATTTCCGAGGCTGCACTTTGGAATAGAAAAATGTAAAAATGGCATTTCCAGCAAAAGTTTTCTTTTTTGCATCCATTTCACAGGCGAACAAATGAACGACAGAAAGAAAGAGGGTGAGAACCATTTCTTGAGTCATGGTTTTCGGTAAGTGAGGAGGAGTTAGACAGACAGAGAGGGAATAGGAGTAAGAAAGAGGGTGGGTGGGGGGGTGCGCAGCTGCCAGCGGCAGAGCAGAAGCGGACACTGTCCTTGTCTCGTCTGGGCAGGAAGCAAGAGACGGAGACCTTTTCCTTCGCTGCTCACCGCCCGTCCCCGAACAGCCACTAATGCCGAGCCTTCTCTAAGGCCGTGGATATTTCTGACTTCCCGGGACGCATGTTCAACATAAAAAAGTAGGGGAACGGAAGCTATAGAATTAAAGAAGTAGGGGCACGCCGTGCCCTGCCGTTCCCGCCCACTTCGACCACTGGGCTAACACTAGAAGAGGGTATTTGGCTCAAGCCCACATGTTGGGAAGTTATACTACGTGTTTATATTGGTCAGAAGTTGTGTGCTCCCACAAAAAAGTGCTCCAGCTGGTTGAGCTTTAACCTTCACGGTCGTACACACTACATTCTATGTCAGGACCGGAGGCTCCGATTATGCTTCTCATTTTCTTTACTGAAAATCTCAGCAGCCAATCAGAAAGTAAAAACACAAATATGTACTACAATACCCATAAACCTAGTGTGTATCACGTGACAACCATAGAGTAGACCCCTATATATGGAGCATAAGAGAATACTACATCCTCTTTCTTTGCTGCTCCGCAGCCAGTCAAGTGTTTTTTCACCTTTCCTAGTGTATGCATGCTTCGTTTTTCCTAGCTTGCTTAATGTTATTTACTTACACTTTGTTTGATTGTAGGGCTGTTGTGCGCGCTGCTCGCACTGCCGTCTTTTCCCTGTGCGCGCTTTCGGCGCTGCCGCTTGTATCGGTCCCGCGTTTTATCGCACATTGTGGTTTCATGGTATCGGAGCTTGCCGCTTTGTTGCTCTACAGGTGTCGCTCCGTTTCCAGGGCACCGCTTGCGTGGGAGCGCGTATCACCTCCCAGTTACGGGCGCTTTAAGCCCGCATAGCCTCTTAGTGGAGTGGGAGACGGGGAGTGAGGACGCGCGCGCTCAGCGAGCGCTGTCCTCTTTCTGGCTTGTTTCGGCCGTCCGCGCATACCGGCATTTCTCCACAGATGTCACCGGTAATTTTGAACGCAGGAGCAGCGTTTTTTCTTGGCTCTATACCCACAAGCTTGCCAGCCTCCCCAGTGACGTCCAAGTCTACAGTAGGGCTTGGGCTGTATAATTAGCATAGGCTCTGCCTAGAGTGGCATTATTAGGCAAGCCCTCCATGCACATTTAAATATTTGCATATTTATACACTTGGAATTACTACATTCCTGTGTTGTTTGGCTTGCCTGGGGTTTGGCCACTCCCATTATTTATCACTGTCATTCCCCTTCAAGTTGTTACACCTCTGACAGTGCATATTAACTCCATTAATTTTCCTCCTGTGGGTATATATTGTCACTTCTAAGTGCCTACAATGTCTGAATTTTATTATGATGAAGCAGACTATTTTGAGGAGGAACCCTCTGGGTCTTTGGAGTATGAGCTTGTCGAAGCTCTAGATGTGGGAGTTCAGCACGCTG
This sequence comes from Triturus cristatus, assembly GCF_964204655.1. Lineage (NCBI taxonomy): Eukaryota > Metazoa > Chordata > Amphibia > Caudata > Salamandridae > Triturus > Triturus cristatus. Next base: position 749,590,226 of record NC_140592.1, read on the forward strand.
TTAACAAAGCTATGGTCAGGGCTATTGAACCCTTGAAGTGCCATTTATGTAATTATGCCTTACAGCAAGGCTGGCTTCCAGCATCAACGTCCCGCGCTTCATCTGGTGTTAAACGTTCCAAAAACCCACACTCTTCAGATTTTGCGAAACTCGCAAAAACCATGGCGTCGGACCATTCTTATGGATCTACGTCCAAGGATACTCCTTCTAGCTCTCCTCCTGGAGATGATGGTAATACCTCCTCTGGTACGTCGTCGGAGTCGGAGCCTTCTCCTCCTCCCGCAAAGTAATCACGTAAAGAGCGGTTTGTGGACGCCCCCTCACATCCCACTTTATTGACCTTTGAGCCTTCTACAATTGTCCATCCTAATTCTTCCTCATGGCTCCCCTCAACTGAAGTTGCGACCTATGTCCATTCCCACTTACGTCAGCCTTTTGATAAGGATGTTAGAGCGCGTTTGCGTTCTGAATGCCCACGTCCAGACCTTGCGGACAAGGTGGCGGATACTCCTGATGTGGATCCTTCCATGTTCACATATCTTAAAAAATATACCAAGGATCCTAAGAAGGGTCTAGATCGTGCATGGAGATCCTGCCAGGATAAGTTGCTTGATTTGTCCGGCCACCTAACAAAGATTTTGGATTTGGGTTACATATCCAAAGCCTCAGGGCAGATTATCAATCCAGATGATTTAATTGGTTGGGCTCAACGTGCAATATGTTTATTAGGCAATGCAAACTGTGCCATGTCCAGTGAGCGCCGCCGCTCTATTCTTTTAAAACTCGATCCAAAGTTAGCTGAGTTGTCTTCTTCGGAGTCAGGCCCTTTGGCTCAGGGTCTCCTCTTTGGTCAACCTTTTTTAAAGGAATTAACTAAGTTCGTCGCAACTTTCAGTGGCCTGGATAAAGCACAGGGTTCCTTAAAGCTGGCTTTTCGCCCGGTTTTTGGACGGGGCGGATGACATAGGGGGCGGTCGTTCGGCCGTGGTTACCAAAGAGGCACCCAGCGAGGCTATGATTCCCAATGTGGCAAACATCAGGAGTCCACTTCTTCCGCCAATTTCTACCCCACACGTGGATCCCGTAATTACAACAAAAAGGGACGCTATGGAGGCAACCAAGGAGGTCAACGCAATGCCACTCCTTCAGGTGAGCTTAATTCCCTTTTCAGAGGTTCAATTGGCGGTCCGTCTCCAGTTTTTTCTTCACAAATGGCAAGAGATCTCGCAGGATGCGTGGATCCTGGATAGGGTACAGGGTTACAGGATAGAGTTTCTTCATTCTCCCTCTCAGAGTCTTTCCCCGCGACCGATGTTTTTTTCCCATCTGGATCAGGTTTTCATTTCCAGCGAGATAGATTTGCTTCTCCAAAAAGGGGCCATAGAGCAGACGGTTCATCATCCTCACGGCTTTGTCAGCAACGTCTTCCTAGTTCAGAAGAAGGGGGGTGGATACAGGCTTCTTTTAAATCTCAAGTATTTCAATGGATGGGTCGTATATCGTCACTGCAAGATGGACGGGGTTCCATCTTCTTCGCGATCTTCTTCAGGAAGGGGACTGGATGGTCGGTACCCATTTACGGACCTCGTCGTCGTTTTCTTCAATTCCAATGGCAGGGAATGTGGTACGAGTACAAAGTCCTTCCTTTCGGCCTCTCGTCAGCACCTTGGTGCTTCACGAAGCTTCTGAGGCCTGTGGTCGAGTTTCTTCACGCCAGGGGCGTTCGCCTCATCATTTATCTGGACAACATTCTCATCATGGGTCAGTGTCCTCGTCTTGTTTTGCAACATCTTGCCTGGACCACGGAGCTCTTCCAGAATCTGAGGCCGTTGGTCTCCAGAGGAGTTGAACCTTCACATCAATTGCCTGGAGCTTCTGGCGGGCTCCTTTACGATTCGTTGCCTCTCGCCCCGCCAGACAAATTGTTGCATTCTTCCCCGCATGGACAACGTGTCGGCGGTTCGGTATGTCAACAAGTTGGGTGGGACTCGGTCCCGTCTTCTAGCAGAGATTGCCAAAGACTTTTGGCACTTTTGCCTTCTGAACAGTCTCTTTGTAGTGGCGGAGTATCTTCCAGGGTGCAGCAACCAAGGTGCGGATTGGAATTCCAGACATCTCCGAGATTTCAGCGATTGGCAGCTTCATCCTCGAATGTTCCGATTGTTGAACAAGATGTGGGGTCCTTGTCGGATCGATCTGTTTGCTTCCCGACTCAATAAACAAATCCCGGAGTTCTTCAGCTGGCGTCCGGATCCGGAGGCTCTAGCCACGGATGCTTTTCTGCAAATATGGCCTCCAGTGCTTTGTTATGCGTTCCCTCCGTTTGTAATGATTCCAAGGGTCCTAGCCCGAACCAAATGTTATCGCTCGGAATTGATTCTGATCACTCCTCTTTGGAGGGCTCAAGCGTGGTTCCCAGTACTTCTAGAAATGTTATGTGCGGTTCCGGTTCTTCTTCCCCTTCGGTGGAATCTGTTGTTAGACCCTCTCCAATCTCCACATCCGTTGATAACATCAGGTCAACTACGGCTGGTCGCTTGGTGAATTTCGGGGATCGTTGGAAAGTCTCAGGCCTTTCGACAGACGCTACCAGATTTATCAATGAGGCTTGGTCACCCAACACACACAAACGTTATGCTACAGCATGGAAACGATGGTGTGATTGGTGCTCTTCACGGGATGTGGATCCCGCTGCAGCAGATGTCTCCTTGGCGGTGAACTTTTTAGCATCCTTAGCCGCTTCAGGTCTTGCTTATCGCACGGTCAATAATTTTCGATCAGCCATCTCGGCAGGTCACGTGGCCATTGAGGGCAAACCACTTGGTGACCATCCTTTAGTGTGTAAATTACTTAGGGGTATCCGGTTGGTAAAACCTCCATGTCCTAAATATTCCGAGCTCTGGGATGTCTCCATTATCTTACGTTTCTTGGATTCATGGCCTTTAAATCAAGGTTTGTCTCGCAAACAGCTTTCTGCCAAGCTAGCTATGCTACTTTGTTTGGTATCATAAACGCGTATCTGATATCCGCGCCCTCGATCTAGCGGGTCGTAGATTCTCTCCTGAGGGTGTTACTTTTTTGGTCACTAGACGCACTAAAAGTAACACCACGTCTGTCACTTATCCTGCGTTTCCTGACAATCCCAAACTGTGTGTGGTACAATGTATCCGGGATTATGAGGTAAGTACTGCAGGTTTTCATCAAGATATGGCAGGTCAATTGTTGATTGCTCTACAGAAAACTTTTCGCCCAGTGACCCCAGCTACACTGGCACGATGGGTGCGTTGGCTCATGAGCGAAGCTGGTATTGATGTTTCCAAATTTGGTGCTCATTCTGCTCGTGGTGCTATGGCATTCAAGGCCTTTTCTATGGGGGTCAGTTTATTGGACATTATGAATGCAGCTGATTGGTCCTCTGACTACATTTAAAACTTTTTATTATAAACCTATTGTAAATGTTGCATCTGTTGTGGTGGCGCAGCTTTGAACAAGCATAATCGGAGCCTCCGGTCCTGACATAGAATTAAAAATTTGCAAACATTCGTGACAAGAATTTTCAATTCTATTAAGGACACGGAGGCGAGGATTATCCCACCCATAATCAGTACTGTATTGTCTGATTTGAAATGCTTTATAATGCAATGTATATTTATGCTGATGTTTTTCCCTCCCCCTTTTGCTATATCTCTTCCTGGGAGTGTGGTACTACGGCTTTATATTTCTATTTCAGGTTCTGATCTCAAGTGAAGTTTGCTGCCTTTTCACCTTTAAAGAAGGTTCTTTCAACGTCTTCCAGGATATGCTGTTACATTGAAGCTGACTTCAAGTTTTCTCGTTGCTGCCGTTGGCCTTTGGATTCTTTCGGTTGAATGGATTCTTTCCAGTTGTTTCTCGGATTCCAGACTGTGACTATATTTTGACTTACCTGTTTTTCACACAAAGAAAGAGGATGTAGTATTCTCTTATGCTCCATATATAGTGGGCTACTCTATGGTTGTCACATGATACCCACTAGGTTTATGGGTATTGTAGTACATATTTGTGTTTTTACTTTCTGATTGGCTGCTGAGATTTTCAGTAAAGAAAATGAGAAGCATAATCTTCGCCTCCGTGTCCTTAATAGAATTGAAAATTCTTGTCACCAATGTTTGCAAATTTGTAATTGTGCTGCCATTAAAGTGTCTTAGATAATCAGATAATTTATGACGTTTGTCTATCTTGGGCAGTAGCATGGATGGGAGGAAGGCAGTCATTAACCTACATGGATTTTTAGGTCTGACTTGACAGTGCAACTTTCACCAGTCTTTTTAACAGACAGAAATATTATTCTACAGTTCTTAGCTTCCACACAAAGACATAGCCATTCTCATGCCATTTACTTGTAAAACTTCACATTTCTATACAACAATCCTTTGCAGACAGACCTATTGGCATTGCTAATGCTTCTCAGCAATTTTGGATACACCATTAGAACCTTTGTCAGTGCAAACAACTGTAGTGTGCCAATCCTCCCAGGGTTGCCACCTTTCTTGTTATTCTGGGCAAATCACTTAATAACACCGTGCCTAAAAAAAATTATGTGAGCATGCGTAATGTAACTGGTGCTAATATAAAGTGTTCCAATACCCTTAGTTTGAATTCATGCTATATAAAACAGCAACAAAAACAAACATTGACTTGTTTTTGGTGGATGATGTGTAGGTGGATGATGTGTGAGGATAGTAGGGCTGGGGTGTTGGTCGGGGGCTGACTTGGTGGTGGTTTGAAGTTTGCAATTCGTGGGTATTATGTGGGGCTCCGAGGGCATATGGAATCGTGGAACGGTCGAGCCCTATTCGGCACCACTCCGGAGGTAGTGATCGAATCCGATGCCAGTCGGTGGGGTTGGGGAGCCCGATGCGGTCAAGTGTCCACTGGCGGCCGTTGGTCTCCAGAGGAGTTGAACCTTCACATCAATTGCCTGGAGCTTCTGGCGGGCTCCTTTACGATTCGTTGCCTCTCGCCCCACCAGACAAATTGTTGCATTCTTCTCCGCATGGACAACGTGTCGGCGGTTCGGTATGTCAACAAGTTGGGTGGGACTCGGTCCCGTCTTCTAGCAGAGATTGCCAAAGACTTTTGGCACTTTTGCCTTCTGAACAGTCTCTTTGTAGTGGCGGAGTATCTTCCAGGGTGCAGCAACCAAGGTGCGGATTGGAATTCCAGACATCTCCGAGATTTCAGCGATTGGCAGCTTCATCCTCGAATGTTCCGATTGTTGAACAAGATGTGGGGTCCTTGTCGGATCGATCTGTTTGCTTCCCGACTCAACAAACAAATTCCGGAGTTCTTCAGCTGGCGTCCGGATCCGGAGGCTCTAGCCACGGATGCTTTTCTGCAAATATGGCCTCCAGTGCTTTGTTATGCGTTCCCTCCGTTTGTAATGATTCCAAGGGTCCTAGCCCGAACCAAATGTTATCGCTCGGAATTGATTCTGATCACTCCTCTTTGGAGGGCTCAAGCGTGGTTCCCAGTACTTCTAGAAATGTTATGTGCGGTTCCGGTTCTTCTTCCCCTTCGGTGGAATCTGTTGTTAGACCCTCTCCAATCTCCACATCCGTTGATAACATCAGGTCAACTACGGCTGGTCGCTTGGTGAATTTCGGGGATCGTTGGAAAGTCTCAGGCCTTTCGACAGACGCTACCAGATTTATCAATGAGGCTTGGTCGCCCAACACACACAAACGTTATGCTACAGCATGGAAACGATGGTGTGATTGGTGCTCTTCACGGGATGTGGATCCCGCTGCAGCAGATGTCTCCTTGGCGGTGAACTTTTTAGCATCCCTAGCCGCTTCAGGTCTTGCTTATCGCACGGTCAATAATTTTCGATCAGCCATCTCGGCAGGTCACGTGGCCATTGAGGGCAAACCACTTGGTGACCATCCTTTAGTGTGTAAATTACTTAGGGGTATCCGGTTGGTAAAACCTCCATGTCCTAAATATTCCGAGCGCTGGGATGTCTCCATTATCTTACGTTTCTTGGATTCATGGCCTTTAAATCAAGGTTTGTCTCGCAAACAGCTTTCTGCCAAGCTAGCTATGCTACTTTGTTTGGTATCATAAACGCGTATCTGATATCCGCGCCCTCGATCTAGCGGGTCGTAGATTCTCTCCTGAGGGTGTTACTTTTTTGGTCACTAGACGCACTAAAAGTAACACCACGTCTGTCACTTATCCTGCGTTTCCTGACAATCCCAAACTGTGTGTGGTACAATGTATCCGGGATTATGAGGTAAGTACTGCAGGTTTTCATCAAGATATGGCAGGTCAATTGTTGATTGCTCTACAGAAAACTTTTCGCCCAGTGACCCCAGCTACACTGGCACGATGGGTGCGTTGGCTCATGAGCGAAGCTGGTATTGATGTTTCCAAATTTGGTGCTCATTCTGCTCGTGGTGCTATGGCATTCAAGGCCTTTTCTATGGGGGTCAGTTTATTGGACATTATGAATGCAGCTGATTGGTCCTCTGACTCTACATTTAAAACTTTTTATTATAAACCTATTGTAAATGTTGCATCTGTTGTGGTGGCACAGCTTTGAACAAGCATAATCGGAGCCTCCGGTCCTGACATAGAATTAAAAATTTGCAAACATTCGTGACAAGAATTTTCAATTCTATTAAGGACACGGAGGCGAGGATTATCCCACCCATAATCAGTACTGTATTGTCTGATTTGAAATGCTTTATAATGCAATGTATATTTATGCTGATGTTTTTCCCTCCCCCTTTTGCTATATCTCTTCCTGGGAGTGTGGTACTACGGCTTTATATTTCTATTTCAGGTTCTGATCTCAAGTGAAGTTTGCTGCCTTTTCACCTTTAAAGAAGGTTCTTTCAACGTCTTCCAGGATATGCTGTTACATTGAAGCTGACTTCAAGTTTTCTCGTTGCTGCCGTTGGCCTTTGGATTCTTTCGGTTGAATGGATTCTTTCCAGTTGTTTCTCGGATTCCAGACTGTGACTATATTTTGACTTACCTGTTTTTCACACAAAGAAAGAGGATGTAGTATTCTCTTATGCTCCATATATAGTGGGCTACTCTAAGGTTGTCACATGATACCCACTAGGTTTATGGGTATTGTAGTACATATTTGTGTTTTTACTTTCTGATTGGCTGCTGAGATTTTCAGTAAAGAAAATGAGAAGCATAATCTTCGCCTCCGTGTCCTTAATAGAATTGAAAATTCTTGTCACAAATGTTTGCAAATTTGTAATTGTGCTGCCATTAAAGTGTCTTAGATAATCAGATAATTTATGACGTTTGTCTATCTTGGGCAGTAGCATGGATGGGAGGAAGGCAGTCATTAACCTACATGGATTTTTAGGTCTGACTTGACAGTGCAACTTTCACCAGTCTTTTTAACAGACAGAAATATTATTCTACAGTTCTTAGCTTCCACACAAAGACATAGCCATTCTCATGCCATTTACTTGTAAAACTTCACATTTCCATACAATGTTAATGTTAATGTTAATGTTAATGTTGTAGACTTGTAAAACAATCCTTTGCAGACAGACCTATTGGCATTGCTAATGCTTCTCAGCAATTTTGGATACACCATTAGAACCTTTGTCAGTGCAAACAACTGTAGTGTGCCAATCCTCCCAGGGTTGCCACCTTTCTTGTTATTCTGGGCAAATCACTTAATAACACCGTGCCTAAAAAAAATTATGTGGGCATGCGTAATGTAACTGGTGCTAATATAAAGTGTTCCAATACCCTTAGTTTGAATTCATGCTATATAAAACAGCAACAAAAACAAACATTGACTTGTTTTTGGTGGATGATGTGTAGGTGGATGATGTGTGAGGATAGTAGGGCTGGGGTGTTGGTCGGGGGCTGACTTGGTGGTGGTTTGAAGTTTGCAATTCGTGGGTATTATGTGGGGCTCCGAGGGCATATGGAATCGTGGAACGGTCGAGCCCTATTCGGCACCACTCCGGAGGTAGTGATCGAATCCGATGCCAGTCGGTGGGGTTGGGGAGCCCGATGCGGTCAAGTGTCCACTGGCGGCCGTTGGTCTCCAGAGGAGTTGAACCTTCACATCAATTGCCTGGAGCTTCTGGCGGGCTCCTTTACGATTCGTTGCCTCTCGCCCCACCAGACAAATTGTTGCATTCTTCTCCGCATGGACAACGTGTCGGCGGTTCGGTATGTCAACAAGTTGGGTGGGACTCGGTCCCGTCTTCTAGCAGAGATTGCCAAAGACTTTTGGCACTTTTGCCTTCTGAACAGTCTCTTTGTAGTGGCGGAGTATCTTCCAGGGTGCAGCAACCAAGGTGCGGATTGGAATTCCAGACATCTCCGAGATTTCAGCGATTGGCAGCTTCATCCTCGAATGTTCCGATTGTTGAACAAGATGTGGGGTCCTTGTCGGATCGATCTGTTTGCTTCCCGACTCAACAAACAAATTCCGGAGTTCTTCAGCTGGCGTCCGGATCCGGAGGCTCTAGCCACGGATGCTTTTCTGCAAATATGGCCTCCAGTGCTTTGTTATGCGTTCCCTCCGTTTGTAATGATTCCAAGGGTCCTAGCCCGAACCAAATGTTATCGCTCGGAATTGATTCTGATCACTCCTCTTTGGAGGGCTCAAGCGTGGTTCCCAGTACTTTTAGAAATGTTATGTGCGGTTCCGGTTCTTCTTCCCCTTCGGTGGAATCTGTTGTTAGACCCTCTCCAATCTCCACATCCGTTGATAACATCAGGTCAACTACGGCTGGTCGCTTGGTGAATTTCGGGGATCGTTGGAAAGTCTCAGGCCTTTCGACAGACGCTACCAGATTTATCAATGAGGCTTGGTCGCCCAACACACACAAACGTTATGCTACAGCATGGAAACGATGGTGTGATTGGTGCTCTTCACGGGATGTGGATCCCGCTGCAGCAGATTTCTCCTTGGCGGTGAACTTTTTAGCATCCTTAGCCGCTTCAGGTCTTGCTTATCGCACGGTCAATAATTTTCGATCAGCCATCTCGGCAGGTCACGTGGCCATTGAGGGCAAACCACTTGGTGACCATCCTTTAGTGTGTAAATTACTTAGGGGTATCCGGTTGGTAAAACCTCCATGTCCTAAATATTCCGAGCTCTGGGATGTCTCCATTATCTTACGTTTCTTGGATTCATGGCCTTTAAATCAAGGTTTGTCTCGCAAACAGCTTTCTGCCAAGCTAGCTATGCTACTTTGTTTGGTATCATAAACGCGTATCTGATATCCGCGCCCTCGATCTAGCGGGTCGTAGATTCTCTCCTGAGGGTGTTACTTTTTTGGTCACTAGACGCACTAAAAGTAACACCACGTCTGTCACTTATCCTGCGTTTCCTGACAATCCCAAACTGTGTGTGGTACAATGTATCCGGGATTATGAGGTAAGTACTGCAGGTTTTCATCAAGATATGGCAGGTCAATTGTTGATTGCTCTACAGAAAACTTTTCGCCCAGTGACCCCAGCTACACTGGCACGATGGGTGCGTTGGCTCATGAGCGAAGCTGGTATTGATGTTTCCAAATTTGGTGCTCATTCTGCTCGTGGTGCTATGGCATTCAAGGCCTTTTCTATGGGGGTCAGTTTATTGGACATTATGAATGCAGCTGATTGGTCCTCTGACTCTACATTTAAAACTTTTTATTATAAACCTATTGTAAATGTTGCATCTGTTGTGGTGGCACAGCTTTGAACAAGCATAATCGGAGCCTCCGGTCCTGACATAGAATTAAAAATTTGCAAACATTCGTGACAAGAATTTTCAATTCTATTAAGGACACGGAGGCGAGGATTATCCCACCCATAATCAGTACTTTATTGTCTGATTTGAAATGCTTTATAATGCAATGTATATTTATGCTGATGTTTTTCCCTCCCCCTTTTGCTATATCTCTTCCTGGGAGTGTGGTACTACGGCTTTATATTTCTATTTCAGGTTCTGATCTCAAGTGAAGTTTGCTGCCTTTTCACCTTTAAAGAAGGTTCTTTCAACGTCTTCCAGGATATGCTGTTACATTGAAGCTGACTTCAAGTTTTCTCGTTGCTGCCGTTGGCCTTTGGATTCTTTCGGTTGAATGGATTCTTTCCAGTTGTTTCTCGGATTCCAGACTGTGACTATATTTTGACTTACCTGTTTTTCACACAAAGAAAGAGGATGTAGTATTCTCTTATGCTCCATATATAGTGGGCTACTCTATGATTGTCACATGATACCCACTAGGTTTATGGGTATTGTAGTACATATTTGTGTTTTTACTTTCTGATTGGCTGCTGAGATTTTCAGTAAAGAAAATGAGAAGCATAATCTTCGCCTCCGTGTCCTTAATAGAATTGAAAATTCTTGTCACAAATGTTTGCAAATTTGTAATTGTGCTGCCATTAAAGTGTCTTAGATAATCAGATAATTTATGACGTTTGTCTATCTTGGGCAGTAGCATGGATGGGAGGAAGGCAGTCATTAACCTACATGGATTTTTAGGTCTGACTTGACAGTGCAACTTTCACCAGTCTTTTTAACAGACAGAAATATTATTCTACAGTTCTTAGCTTCCACACAAAGACATAGCCATTCTCATGCCATTTACTTGTAAAACTTCACATTTCCATACAACAATCCTTTGCAGACAGACCTATTGGCATTGCTAATGCTTCTCAGCAATTTTGGATACACCATTAGAACCTTTGTCAGTGCAAACAACTGTAGTGTGCCAATCCTCCCAGGGTTGCCACCTTTCTTGTTATTCTGGGCAAATCACTTAATAACACCGTGCCTAAAAAAAATTATGTGAGCATGCGTAATGTAACTGGTGCTAATATAAAGTGTTCCAATACCCTTAGTTTGAATTCATGCTATATAAAACAGCAACAAAAACAAACATTGACTTGTTTTTGGTGGATGATGTGTAGGTGGATGATGTGTGAGGATAGTAGGGCTGGGGTGTTGGTCGGGGGCTGACTTGGTGGTGGTTTGAAGTTTGCAATTCGTGGGTATTATGTGGGGCTCCGAGGGCATATGGAATCGTGGAACGGTCGAGCCCTATTCGGCACCACTCCGGAGGTAGTGATCGAATCCGATGCCAGTCGGTGGGGTTGGGGAGCCCGATGCGGTCAAGTGTCCACTGGCGGCCGTTGGTCTCCAGAGGAGTTGAACCTTCACATCAATTGCCTGGAGCTTCTGGCGGGCTCCTTTACGATTCGTTGCCTCTCGCCCCACCAGACAAATTGTTGCATTCTTCTCCGCATGGACAACGTGTCGGCGGTTCGGTATGTCAACAAGTTGGGTGGGACTCGGTCCCGTCTTCTAGCAGAGATTGCCAAAGACTTTTGGCACTTTTGCCTTCTGAACAGTCTCTTTGTAGTGGCGGAGTATCTTCCAGGGTGCAGCAACCAAGGTGCGGATTGGAATTCCAGACATCTCCGAGATTTCAGCGATTGGCAGCTTCATCCTCGAATGTTCCGATTGTTGAACAAGATGTGGGGTCCTTGTCGGATCGATCTGTTTGCTTCCCGACTCAACAAACAAATTCCGGAGTTCTTCAGCTGGCGTCCGGATCCGGAGGCTCTAGCCACGGATGCTTTTCTGCAAATATGGCCTCCAGTGCTTTGTTATGCGTTCCCTCCGTTTGTAATGATTCCAAGGGTCCTAGCCCGAACCAAATGTTATCGCTCGGAATTGATTCTGATCACTCCTCTTTGGAGGGCTCAAGCGTGGTTCCCAGTACTTCTAGAAATGTTATGTGCGGTTCCGGTTCTTCTTCCCCTTCGGTGGAATCTGTTGTTAGACCCTCTCCAATCTCCACATCCGTTGATAACATCAGGTCAACTACGGCTGGTCGCTTGGTGAATTTCGGGGATCGTTGGAAAGTCTCAGGCCTTTCGACAGACGCTACCAGATTTATCAATGAGGCTTGGTCGCCCAACACACACAAACGTTATGCTACAGCATGGAAACGATGGTGTGATTGGTGCTCTTCACGGGATGTGGATCCCGCTGCAGCAGATGTCTCCTTGGCGGTGAACTTTTTAGCATCCTTAGCCGCTTCAGGTCTTGCTTATCGCACGGTCAATAATTTTCGATCAGCCATCTCGGCAGGTCACGTGGCCATTGAGGGCAAACCACTTGGTGACCATCCTTTAGTGTGTAAATTACTTAGGGGTATCCGGTTGGTAAAACCTCCATGTCCTAAATATTCCGAGCTCTGGGATGTCTCCATTATCTTACGTTTCTTGGATTCATGGCCTTTAAATCAAGGTTTGTCTCGCAAACAGCTTTCTGCCAAGCTAGCTATGCTACTTTGTTTGGTATCATAAACGCGTATCTGATATCCGCGCCCTCGATCTAGCGGGTCGTAGATTCTCTCCTGAGGGTGTTACTTTTTTGGTCACTAGACGCACTAAAAGTAACACCACGTCTGTCACTTATCCTGCGTTTCCTGACAATCCCAAACTGTGTGTGGTACAATGTATCCGGGATTATGAGGTAAGTACTGCAGGTTTTCATCAAGATATGGCAGGTCAATTGTTGATTGCTCTACAGAAAACTTTTCGCCCAGTGACCCCAGCTACACTGGCACGATGGGTGCGTTGGCTCATGAGCGAAGCTGGTATTGATGTTTCCAAATTTGGTGCTCATTCTGCTCGTGGTGCTATGGCATTCAAGGCCTTTTCTATGGGGGTCAGTTTATTGGACATTATGAATGCAGCTGATTGGTCCTCTGACTCTACATTTAAAACTTTTTATTATAAACCTATTGTAAATGTTGCATCTGTTGTGGTGGCACAGCTTTGAACAAGCATAATCGGAGCCTCCGGTCCTGACATAGAATTAAAAATTTGCAAACATTCGTGACAAGAATTTTCAAATCTATTAAGGACACGGAGGCGAGGATTATCCCACCCATAATCAGTACTGTATTGTCTGATTTGAAATGCTTTATAATGCAATGTATATTTATGCTGATGTTTTTCCCTCCCCCTTTTGCTATATCTCTTCCTGGGAGTGTGGTACTACGGCTTTATATTTCTATTTCAGGTTCTGATCTCAAGTGAAGTTTGCTGCCTTTTCACCTTTAAAGAAGGTTCTTTCAACGTCTTCCAGGATATGCTGTTACATTGAAGCTGACTTCAAGTTTTCTCGTTGCTGCCGTTGGCCTTTGGATTCTTTCGGTTGAATGGATTCTTTCCAGTTGTTTCTCGGATTCCAGACTGTGACTATATTTTGACTTACCTGTTTTTCACACAAAGAAAGAGGATGTAGTATTCTCTTATGCTCCATATATAGTGGGCTACTCTATGGTTGTCACATGATACCCACTAGGTTTATGGGTATTGTAGTACATATTTGTGTTTTTACTTTCTGATTGGCTGCTGAGATTTTCAGTAAAGAAAATGAGAAGCATAATCTTCGCCTCCGTGTCCTTAATAGAATTGAAAATTCTTGTCACAAATGTTTGCAAATTTGTAATTGTGCTGCCATTAAAGTGTCTTAGATAATCAGATAATTTATGACGTGTGTCTATCTTGGGCAGTAGCATGGATGGGAGGAAGGCAGTCATTAACCTACATGGATTTTTAGGTCTGACTTGACAGTGCAACTTTCACCAGTCTTTTTAACAGACAGAAATATTATTCTACAGTTCTTAGCTTCCACACAAAGACATAGCCATTCTCATGCCATTTACTTGTAAAACTTCACATTTCCATACAACAATCCTTTGCAGACAGACCTATTGGCATTGCTAATGCTTCTCAGCAATTTTGGATACACCATTAGAACCTTTGTCAGTGCAAACAACTGTAGTGTGCCAATCCTCCCAGGGTTGCCACCTTTCTTGTTATTCTGGGCAAATCACTTAATAACACCGTGCCTAAAAAAAATTATGTGAGCATGCGTAATGTAACTGGTGCTAATATAAAGTGTTCCAATACCCTTAGTTTGAATTCATGCTATATAAAACAGCAACAAAAACAAACATTGACTTGTTTTTGGTGGATGATGTGTAGGTGGATGATGTGTGAGGATAGTAGGGCTGGGGTGTTGGTCGGGGGCTGACTTGGTGGTGGTTTGAAGTTTGCAATTCGTGGGTATTATGTGGGGCTCCGAGGGCATATGGAATCGTGGAACGGTCGAGCCCTATTCGGCACCACTCCGGAGGTAGTGATCGAATCCGATGCCAGTCGGTGGGGTTGGGGAGCCCGATGCGGTCAAGTGTCCACTGGCGGCCGTTGGTCTCCAGAGGAGTTGAACCTTCACATCAATTGCCTGGAGCTTCTGGCGGGCTCCTTTACGATTCGTTGCCTCTCGCCCCACCAGACAAATTGTTGCATTCTTCTCCGCATGGACAACGTGTCGGCGGTTCGGTATGTCAACAAGTTGGGTGGGACTCGGTCCCGTCTTCTAGCAGAGATTGCCAAAGACTTTTGGCACTTTTGCCTTCTGAACAGTCTCTTTGTAGTGGCGGAGTATCTTCCAGGGTGCAGCAACCAAGGTGCGGATTGGAATTCCAGACATCTCCGAGATTTCAGCGATTGGCAGCTTCATCCTCGAATGTTCCGATTGTTGAACAAGATGTGGGGTCCTTGTCGGATCGATCTGTTTGCTTCCCGACTCAACAAACAAATTCCGGAGTTCTTCAGCTGGCGTCCGGATCCGGAGGCTCTAGCCACGGATGCTTTTCTGCAAATATGGCCTCCAGTGCTTTGTTATGCGTTCCCTCCGTTTGTAATGATTCCAAGGGTCCTAGCCCGAACCAAATGTTATCGCTCGGAATTGATTCTGATCACTCCTCTTTGGAGGGCTCAAGCGTGGTTCCCAGTACTTCTAGAAATGTTATGTGCGGTTCCGGTTCTTCTTCCCCTTCGGTGGAATCTGTTGTTAGACCCTCTCCAATCTCCACATCCGTTGATAACATCAGGTCAACTACGGCTGGTCGCTTGGTGAATTTCGGGGATCGTTGGAAAGTCTCAGGCCTTTCGACAGACGCTACCAGATTTATCAATGAGGCTTGGTCGCCCAACACACACAAACGTTATGCTACAGCATGGAAACGATGGTGTGATTGGTGCTCTTCACGGGATGTGGATCCCGCTGCAGCAGATGTCTCCTTGGCGGTGAACTTTTTAGCATCCTTAGCCGCTTCAGGTCTTGCTTATCGCACGGTCAATAATTTTCGATCAGCCATCTCGGCAGGTCACGTGGCCATTGAGGGCAAACCACTTGGTGACCATCCTTTAGTGTGTAAATTACTTAGGGGTATCCGGTTGGTAAAACCTCCATGTCCTAAATATTCCGAGCTCTGGGATGTCTCCATTATCTTACGTTTCTTGGATTCATGGCCTTTAAATCAAGGTTTGTCTCGCAAACAGCTTTCTGCCAAGCTAGCTATGCTACTTTGTTTGGTATCATAAACGCGTATCTGATATCCGCGCCCTCGATCTAGCGGGTCGTAGATTCTCTCCTGAGGGTGTTACTTTTTTGGTCACTAGACGCACTAAAAGTAACACCACGTCTGTCACTTATCCTGCGTTTCCTGACAATCCCAAACTGTGTGTGGTACAATGTATCCGGGATTATGAGGTAAGTACTGCAGGTTTTCATCAAGATATGGCAGGTCAATTGTTGATTGCTCTACAGAAAACTTTTCGCCCAGTGACCCCAGCTACACTGGCACGATGGGTGCGTTGGCTCATGAGCGAAGCTGGTATTGATGTTTCCAAATTTGGTGCTCATTCTGCTCGTGGTGCTATGGCATTCAAGGCCTTTTCTATGGGGGTCAGTTTATTGGACATTATGAATGCAGCTGATTGGTCCTCTGACTCTACATTTAAAACTTTTTATTATAAACCTATTGTAAATGTTGCATCTGTTGTGGTGGCACAGCTTTGAACAAGCATAATCGGAGCCTCCGGTCCTGACATAGAATTAAAAATTTGCAAACATTCGTGACAAGAATTTTCAATTCTATTAAGGACACGGAGGCGAGGATTATCCCACCCATAATCAGTACTGTATTGTCTGATTTGAAATGCTTTATAATGCAATGTATATTTATGCTGATGTTTTTCCCTCCCCCTTTTGCTATATCTCTTCCTGGGAGTGTGGTACTACGGCTTTATATTTCTATTTCAGGTTCTGATCTCAAGTGAAGTTTGCTGCCTTTTCACCTTTAAAGAAGGTTCTTTCAACGTCTTCCAGGATATGCTGTTACATTGAAGCTGACTTCAAGTTTTCTCGTTGCTGCCGTTGGCCTTTGGATTCTTTCGGTTGAATGGATTCTTTCCAGTTGTTTCTCGGATTCCAGACTGTGACTATATTTTGACTTACCTGTTTTTCATACAAAGAAAGAGGATGTAGTATTCTCTTATGCTCCATATATAGTGGGCTACTCTATGGTTGTCACATGATACCCACTAGGTTTATGGGTATTGTAGTACATATTTGTGTTTTTACTTTCTGATTGGCTGCTGAGATTTTCAGTAAAGAAAATGAGAAGCATAATCTTCGCCTCCGTGTCCTTAATAGAATTGAAAATTCTTGTCACAAATGTTTGCAAATTTGTAATTGTGCTGCCATTAAAGTGTCTTAGATAATCAGATAATTTATGACGTTTGTCTATCTTGGGCAGTAGCATGGATGGGAGGAAGGCAGTCATTAACCTACATGGATTTTTAGGTCTGACTTGACAGTGCAACTTTCACCAGTCTTTTTAACAGACAGAAATATTATTCTACAGTTCTTAGCTTCCACACAAAGACATAGCCATTCTCATGCCATTTACTTGTAAAACTTCACATTTCCATACAACAATCCTTTGCAGACAGACCTATTGGCATTGCTAATGCTTCTCAGCAATTTTGGATACACCATTAGAACCTTTGTCAGTGCAAACAACTGTAGTGTGCCAATCCTCCCAGGGTTGCCACCTTTCTTGTTATTCTGGGCAAATCACTTAATAACACCGTGCCTAAAAAAAATTATGTGAGCATGCGTAATGTAACTGGTGCTAATATAAAGTGTTCCAATACCCTTAGTTTGAATTCATGCTATATAAAACAGCAACAAAAACAAACATTGACTTGTTTTTGGTGGATGATGTGTAGGTGGATGATGTGTGAGGATAGTAGGGCTGGGGTGTTGGTCGGGGGCTGACTTGGTGGTGGTTTGAAGTTTGCAATTCGTGGGTATTATGTGGGGCTCCGAGGGCATCAGGATTGCGGGGGATCTGTGTGGGGAGGTGTGCATCCTGGGGTTGGAGGTTGCAGGACGGGAGTTGTGGTGCTTACCACAGGCTTGTCGCTGGGTTGAGCATACTAAAGGATCAGTCTGGGCACGGTGGGGTTGATTCCAGGGGGTGGGTGTGGGTGGCTGTGAAGTGTGGTGGTGTATGGCATGGGCAAGGCGAAGGGCTTGAGGGGGGGTGTTGCTGGTGAGGGAGGACGGTGCCTCGTGATGCGGGATGAATTTTGGGGAGTTGCCAGTTGGTCAACGGGGACCCTCTGGGCAACCGTAAGCAAATGCGGGGACCTAGGGGGAAGCGAGGTGGCCCTATGTGCGGACCTGCCGACTTTGGAGCGGTTCAACATACGGCGATACTGCGCAGATGATTTGGTCTTCTTGGAGTGCCACAGACCGGGTGTTTGGCCTGGGGTGACGCACAGAGGATCGGGAGGAGTGTTTCAATGCGGAGTTGGGTTTAGGTGGCAATCAGGTTAAGGGGTAGTCAAAGGCGCGCCAGTGGGAGCGGCGGGGGAGGGAGGGGGCTGCTGTGTAAGTGGCTGCGGACATGGCATGCAGTGCCACTCTGAAGTGGCCCATAGAGTTGTACAGAGGAATGGGAGGAGGGTTTCAATGCGGAGTTGGGTTTAGGTGGCAATCGGGTTAAGGGGTAGTCAGAGGCGCGCCAGTGGGAGCGGCGAGGGAGGGTGGGGCTGCTGTGGAAGTGGCTGCGGACATGGCGTGCAGTGCCACTCTGAAGCGGCCCATGGAGTTCGAGGTCCTGCTTAGCCCGCAGTCCCAGTCTGGTAGACCATAGGGGGGTGAGTGGGCCTGTCCTAGCAGTAGGAAGCTTTGCTTGGGCTGTAGTTTCTATCCGGGGCCCAGTGGGGTTTATGAGGCCTGGGCCCAGTGGGGAGGGGGTGAGGAGGATGGGTATGTGCACCCGCAGGTTGTTCTGCAAAAGGCTGATGTAGGTGAACTTGTCCTTGGGGCTCCAGGCTCGGGGCAGCAGAGTCTCCCGTTCATCCACGGACCAGGGGCTGTTGGGGCGGGGGGCTCTGGGCCCAGGGCCAGGGGAGGCAGCGGAGGCGGGAGTGGAGGGGGGTGCAGCAGCAGCAGGGCAGCTGAGCTCGGGGACGAGAGCAGCGAAGAGGAAGAGGACGACAAGGAGAAGGTGCCCGCGACCGGCGATAGGGGGTGAGGCCCGGACATGCTGCGCAGGGCCCGAGGAGTGGTTTCACGAGAGAGCCGAGGCCGCGTGAGGAGAACAGGGCCCTCGCTGGGTGTTTTCCCGAGAGGAGGCGGACTCTGCTCCCGGCTCAAGTGCCGCAAGTGTACTGCACTGCGCCCTCTACTGCCTCTGCCGGCCTCGCACAGTGCAGACCCGCCGTCCCCACAGCGACACAGGCAGTCTCAGAGCAGGCGACGCAGGTTGCAGCGTCTCCAGCACAGGCATAAACTACTGCCTCTGCAGAGTGACTCCAGCGCGCAGGCTGCTCCGCTGTGCCGAACCAGCTGTGTGGGAGAGCTGGGTGGGAGGGGGTGCAAACATGGAGCGCAGGCTGCTAATTAAACAAGCGTGGTCGCGAAAGTGAAAGCAACCGCGCGGGCTTAATTAGTAGCCTGATCCTGGAAAGCAGCTGACACGCTGCGCGCCGCTGCTCGCTCCAATCGCTCCCGAGGCCCATAGGCCATGGGAGTGAACGTTTACAGAAAAGGGGGGACATACCCCGCCTTTGACCATTTGCGTGCTTTCATTTTTGAAAAGCAACACACAATGGGCAATCAAAAAAACGACCACTTGTTTACGTTTTGCTATTTTGGAACAACCAAGAGCTAGTAAGTGAAAAGGACAAAATCTAAAATATTGGGAATTCTTTTGCTACATGGCCATTAGCCCTATTTTTGCTCTAATAACCATCTGAAACGATTTAGACAGCTGACTGACTTCCTTTTGCGTATTGTGTTTTAGGTTTAGGTTTCATTAAGGTAAAAATGCTGGATTTCCTTGCTTTAGCTGATATTTTTATCGACCTGGTCTTAAAATGGAGACACAAAAAGAAGATGGATGTAATGCTGAACATTGTCAAACATTCAACCCCAATCACAGATCTGGGTTAAATCCATTATTTTGTTGCTCATCATGCCATTTCAATTTGGACTCATCCATATTCAAATCCGTCTTGACCCTGCTCCCCATGGAAACAGCCCAGCCCAACCTGCCAAGCCAGGTTCTTAATAGACTGAAAACAAGAATCTTGGGACCAGTTTTGGGGTATCACCTCTTCATCAGCAAGGCTAGCTTGCATCCAGTGGTGCAGTGAGCACGAAGTCCACTTCTGGGCATACCATTACCACTTAGGGCAACTATAGCAACACAAAAAGATAATGGACAGAATGCTGAACATTGTCAAACATTCACTACCAGTCACAGCTCTGGGTTAAATCCATCATGTTTTTGCCCACCATGCCACCTCAGTTTGGACCAGCCATATGCAAATAAGTCTTGAACCTGCTCCCTATGGGAACAGTCCAGTAGGATCAAGATTTATTTGCATATGGCTGAGTCTAAACTGGAGTGGCATGGTGTTTGGCAATGTTCAGCATTCTATCCATCATCTTTTTGTGTTGCTACAGTCGCCCAGACATGGGTCCCGTGCTCACTATGCCATTGGATTCAAGCTAGCCTGGCTGATGGCTGGTGGTACCTCGAAACCAGTCCTAGGATGATTGTGTCTGGTCCAGGGAGGACCTGACCTGGCACTTTGGGCTGGACTGTTCCCATGGGGAGCAGGGTCAAGACTGATTTCCATATGACTGGGTCCAAACTGGAATGGCATGGAGTGCACAAAAAAAGAGAGATTTAGGCTCAGATCTCTGTATGGGGGGGTGAGTGTTTGACAATGTTCAGCATTCCGTCCATCATCTTCTTGTGTTGCTATAGTTACCTTAAGTGGGAAGGGAATGCCCAGATATGGGTCCTGTGCTCACTATGCCATTGGATCAAACTAGCTTGGCTGATGAGGCTGATGGCTTGAAACCGGGCCCATGATGCTCGTTTCAGGTCCAGGGAGGACCTGGCCCGGTAGATCAGGTGGGACTGTTCCAATGGGGAGCAGGGTCGAGACTGATTTGCATGTGGTTGGGTCCATAGTGGAATGGTGAGCAAAATAACACTGGATTTAGGTCTAGATCTCAGTACTGGGGGGTGAGTGTTCAGCATTCTTTCCATTATCTTTTTGTGTTGCTTAAAAATAGAGGCCAGGCCATTAAAAAAATGGTGAGTTGGAAACCCTATCACAATGTCATTTTTCAAGATGCAATTTGTGCCTGCCATCTGACAAGTCGAAATGGTATCATCAAATGAGTCACAAATGGTGAAAATACACATGGTAAGATCATTGGTGAAAAACGAATGAGATTGGATTTAAAACTAAATTATTTGTAGTAGACTTGTAAACTTTACTTTCTCATTTTTTTAAAATCTAGAAATATTTTTGATGTTGGTAGTTTATCAAGAATGTGTGCAGAATGGTCTAGATCTGTATTCTTTTTAAGTTTACATGTTTTTATCAGGTACAACAGAGACTAAACAGCAACATTTAACATACTGTCTTTGTAGTCATTTGAATTATGTATTCAATTTTATATACACATGCATGTTGCCCATTTAGCACCCAGAGTGGGGTGAATTGGGGATGGTGTTAACCTCAAAACCTCAATTCATGACGCAATGTGTCCCAAAGATAAGGTATAAAACAGCATTTAAAAAATACATTAAAATAAGTAAGGACTGACTAAAAAAGGGAGCTGTAGAACTGAATTTAGACAAAACCCATAAAGGTTTATTACAGATTTCAGAATTGCAAAACAGAATAATGGAATGCAGAACCTGCTGGATAACATAAAGTTTGTTTCTATAAAGTCAGTCAATGCAGAACAATACAAAAATCTGAGAAATGATAAATCCCAAATGTGCAGTGAAATAAGTGAGAAATCGGACAGCATTCCTATGGATCGGGAAAGTCGTGTGACGAACCACCAAATCAAGGGTTCATTCACAATTGTCTTGCATATAAAAGTACACATTCTGCAAAGTCATCATGGTATGATCATTTCACCAACAAATCACAGTGTTGCATTATTAGCATCACATAACCCTATCACCTAAGCACTAAACCACTACATTAATATTGATTCAGAGGGGCTGAAATAATATCACCCAAGGATGTAAAAACAAACTAGTTACAATGACAACAATGAACTATTGTGAATGAATGCAATACCGCATGCAAATCGGAAAGACATTGAAGAAGTTGTTACAGTAGGCTAGAAATCCTTCTTTGAGAGCAGTATAATTTGAAAATAACAAACCCTCATCTTGCTTAAAACACAAACAAAGAATAAACATGATGCATCATCCATTTTAAGCAAGATGACACGTGGCCTAACCGATGAGATGGAGATGGAAGGTGATGCTAAAGATCAAGTATATAATACGCTTAAGATGTTGGCAGAATGAAGACGCAAGAGACAGTAAGTGTTGCAGACTGTATTGTAAATAAGTTGGGGTTTCAGTGATGATAAAATCATCAGGGGGGAATCTGAGGACTGAGTTTGAGGACGCTTTATGCTCTCAAAGAAGGTATTCAAGCCTACTGTAACAAGTTCTTCAACGTCCTTCTGCTTGCACACCAACTGATTTTCACAAGCCATGCTGTTCAAAAGCTTTGAGTTCACAATTAACATTAGCAACATATGCACTAATAATTTTACTATTATCTGTTATGGAAGTACAGCACTCTCCTTCAAAACCCTGTAGACTCTGCCCTTCTCCACAAGAAGAATATCTAGCACAAGGCAGTTCAGCATAATCATCATGCACACAGCAGTTAACTCATTATATATCTGGGTTAATACACTGGCAGTGTTAGAAGCAAGGCAATCTACAAGCATAGATAATCTTCTAATTCTCACATCATTTCTAGCCACTCCAGTAGATAGAAGCATGGCTTCTAATACATTCAGTACAATTTTTAAAAATCCTAGTTTCACTGTTTTCAAACCAACAGGCTCACTCTACTCCTTCACATGGTACACACTCAGACATACCTGATCTAAGTAGCAAGCACCCACTGATGGAGCAAGGACTCGTATAAAAGGAGACTTGCTCGGAAGCAATTCCCTCAAATAACTCATAACTCTGCAATAATTGTGTTTGTAAGTAATAATCTGCACCAGAATTCGTACATTTGAATCTAGGGGAAGCTTACCTATGTGTATTACTAACAAGTAACCCGTGTATCTCTAAAATGGCTGCTAAACACAGGATTCTGCATTGCGCATGCGTCTACTGCATCTACGTAGTATGACGTACTATCACTTGGAGGGAAATCTTTGCAGCTGCACAGTTGCTCTTAAAATGGCCGCTTGAAACCCACATGATAATGTGCATGCTTTGCTGAAACTAAACCAAGTAAGTTTACTAAAACGCTAATGTGAAAGATTATTTTAAGTAAATGGAAGTAGAGTAGAGATAGGTGGTATACAGTGAAACCATTTATTTTTGATTTTAATATTCTTCTCTTTGACCTCTCTATTAGGTCGTATTTGGGCCTCCAAGAGGGACTGTAGCTCGTGTATCATGTGACTAGTTCACATGCGCAGTAACGAGAAACCAGGAACCAGCGAAACAAAGCCTTGAATGCCATCCAAAAGAAAACAGCAACATGTCCTGGGAACCAGCATGATGTCCTGTGAACAGGAACCAAATTGCTTACAATGTATTGATTAAGATGTGAATACGGGTGGAAAATAAAGCTTGGGAAAGTAAATTAAGGGGTGGGAACATTAAACAATAAGCTTTAGAAAAATATTAAAACTTAGCATGGTGGTTACCATTAGAAGAGTATAATTGAGGTAGTTTAGTTAGTTAGATACTGCTCATGCTGCAGAGATGCTGAGAGACCGAGATGCTGTCTGAGAATTGAGCAGATCCTAAAGAAGAACCAAACTACAGAAATTAGAACCAAAGCTAAATTAGAAGAACATCGCGGAAGAATCGAGGAGGGAAGTAGGTAAAGTGCTAGAAGAAGATCGGGGAAGAATCGAGGCGGAAGCGAGTATCAGAGAGGGGTGCGATGCAGGCGTCGGATCTAGAAGAGGTCACCTGAATCCTGTCCTGAATCCTTTGGTCTCCTGACCTGTCCCAGGGGACCCAGTCCTGCTCCTAGGCCAAGGGGTTGGTTTCCACACCATTCAAGGTAAATATAATTCTGTGTAGTATGTCATTGTACTACTCTCTCTGTTTTTCTCTGCTTTCAGGTACTGTCATTATTATAACTTAGTCTGAAATTTCTGACTTCATTTGAATTTCCTTCCTTAAAGAAAACGGTGTTCAAACTGTACTTTGCATTCTTTGGTTCACATGAAACTTACTATATAAACATGTAAAACTCTCTTGAGTCAGTAGTTATTTAAAAGTATATAGTTGAATGGTAGGACACCTATACTGCTAACAACTAGATCCATTGATCAGAGGAAATTATATACGGACGAAGGGTTGGTAAGAATTGGTAAGGTAAATATACCTTGCAGGCAGTGCTTAATTTGTAAAATATGAAGTGCAGGTGCTCAATTTGTTTTAGGAAGCCACAACCACTTCCCTCGGCTCCACCCTCTTCTACTAGAGGCTCCACCCACTTACTCTAGATGCCCCACCCACTTACTCTAGATGCCCCCACCCACATCCTCAACGGGCACTTCAGGCTCAAGTACCAGAAACTAGCACATGGTGGCAAAGGTTCATTTAGTGGACCCTGGACAGATGCAATATGGGAGCTTCCATGCAAGATGGTGGCGGAAGTGAAGCAGCATGACAGTTACAAGTATTGGGTGCTATACAGTCCCTATCACAAAGGAATGTAAGAGAGACAATGTTGAAAAGGAGATGCCTTTTAACTTTTTAGGTCAGGATTAAATGCTATCCCCACTTGAAAGGTCTATCTCTTTGTTTCACAGAATGTCAGCACTTCATGTAGGTCTCCATTGAGCAGCTCCAGTCAACCCTTTCGCTTAATTCATGCACATTCTTTTTCGTTACTGCTTTCTTCCTGTGTCACTGTTTTTCCATATCTCTCTTCCTCTTTCTTTCCCCTTTTTATGTTTTTATCGCTCTGGTTTGGGTGAAAGTCTGATTAAGAAAAATAGGTTAGCGGTCCCCAAAAATAAGTGCTGGTGGGCCCCACCTGCAACAGCAAGTTCAAATTAAGCACTGGGAAAGCATATGTAATCTACCTTTCCATCGCGGTCACGGGCACCAATTTCCCAACTAGGTTTAGGCTCCACACTCACCAGTACTTATCTTCATATATACCCAGAATGTTTCAGCACTTATAGAGTTAACACATATAAACTCAGTTACAGTCGGTTTTGGTTAAATGGAGAAGCATGTGAAAAGCCAAACACTGCCATAAAGTAGATATAGCAGTAATTGTAGGCACTAGAAAGAGTAGCTGCACTGTCTGAAATTAAAGACAGGAGTTTAGGAACTCAGTATATTAGAAGAGGTGCACAAAGGCGCCAGAGTGAACTGCAGTCTCACTTAACAAACTTGTAGGCGCTGGCGCACTTCACTATCACCAGTGAACAGAATGCACCCAGACACTGCATATGGCAGTGTGTTAAAGATTGTTGAAATCCATCCACTAAAGTCAGATCACAAACAGCAAAAAGACACTTCGATGTAAAGCCACTACTGTCTGTGGATTAATCGGCACTTATAGGCAGAGCAGAGGAATGCACTCAAGTATTATGACCTAATCACAAGCCTTGCTAATGTTTTTGTTCTTTTTACTGACTAACATAGATCATTTCTCCACATAACATCACAGATACACAGTATATGCTATTTGCGAAGGGAGCGATGACTTTTATTTATTGTTATACTTCACACGCAAACTGCAAACATCGAAATGGTACACAGAAGGCTACTGAAAACTCAGGAGGCCTGAATTGTAATAATTATCCAGCCATCCCCTTCAAATACACCACTACCATCATGGCAACAGACTGTTAGAGTCCCTGTGAGCACTGAGCTGAGGAAAGAAGCACATAAAATTAACCCCTTTGCAGGCCAGACGTGGTGAGGAACCAATTTTTTTGGGGGGGGAGCCTTCCCTGGCAAGAAACTGCTGGTTACTCAGATCGAGAGCTTCCACAGCCTTACTGGACAAGAGTTAGGAATAAATACCAACTCTACTTAAGTGTGCAAGAAAGTTTTAGCTCAGCATGTTTTCCTGAGACGAAAGAGAGTCTGCCTTGAGATACAACAAGTTCCAGAACCAACCACTCAAGCCAATAAAGATTTAAGGAAACGTTAGCTACCACTGATGCGATCAAAGAAGACAGTGCACAATCACAGCACATGTATGGAGTATGAGAGGGGCATCAGTGTAAGAAGAATGTAAAGCAGTGGGACAATAGAAGAAAGAGAATTTTTTATAGATACTCATATTATGATACTTTGGGGGACTGGTCCACGGTATGTAAAACTTCCAAAAAATGAAATACATACAGCGAGAGAGGTAGAGAAAAGAGAGAGTCAGTGAATAAGAATGAGAGAGGAAGGTGGGAGGAATTTGGTGGGGAAGAGGGAAGTATAGAGAAATAGAGAGAGAAACATGCAGAGAATGGAGAGAGTCATACAGTGAGGGGGGTAACTAAAGGACAAAAAATATATTTCCTGATCAGATCCCATATATGTATTACTAATAACTTCTTGAAGTTATAAACTATCAAAATAGAAATTCTGTTTGCCACCAAGGAATCAGATATTTAGAATAAGGTTAGAGTGGCCGCAGATCACTGCGTCCTGTGCTAAATCTGTCATTAGAAAGCGAGGTTTCCAAAGTTTCAAGTTTCTGCTTACTCCATCTGAAAACAGCTAAAATGTGGCTTCCCTGGCCTGACCCCAGGTGGTGCCACATCCATGTGGCAACTTGTGATGCACCGCTGCACAATCTCGGAACACAATCAATTGTATTTTCATTTGTGAACGTTAAACTGCAGGGATTTAGCCATTTCGTCGCATGGTTGACTCCTTTTCTCATACTTAGTCCGTCAACATACTTCTGTTTTCTCCTGAAGCACAAGGAAATAGGCAGACAGTGTAAAAACTATAGGAAAGTAACCAGGGTTCTTAGAATCCTGTTTATATTATGTCCCTTCGCCTGCCTTCCTGAGCCTTGCGGGTTGGGGTAGCAATTGCAGTGCAAGGGTCGAAGTGCTTCCCCTTGCTACCTCTCGCTCACTCGGCCATCTGCTCCTTCAACTCGTGCAGCTGGGGACCCCTAGTGCACTGTTTTCATTCTAAGCCGGGCTCAGCCAGCACTCTCACGCAGGCTCCTTCATAGCCCCTATCATGCGTGACCTGCGTTCCCCAAATGGACCAACACTCTAGTTCCTCCTGTCGGAGGAGGACTGGAGCCTTTAACTTAACTCCGGCCGGCTGGGCCCTTCAATCGTTATATGATATAAGTGTGTACGGCCGGCGTCTGCTACTAGGTTAGGCAGAGGCAGTGGCGCAGCATTATCATCATCGTCAAGCCCAAAAAAATGCAGCATTGTTTGGGCATGGCTCAGTCAGTTCATGGCTACCAGTACTGTACTGGTATTACGGTTACACTAACTACTGATACATGATATAGCCCTGAAGCAGCTAATTGTTAGGGGAGCGAGAGCCTGGAGGAAGCTTCAGGCGCCGGGTAGGGCTTTTAACTTAACCCCGGCCGGCCCGGGCCCTTCATCGTGATACATAAATATATCTGACTGTGTATGGCCACCGCTACAAGGCCAGGCAGAGGCAGTAGCGCAGCCGTGGGGCGCAGCAGAGTATTCTCATCAAAACACGAGCGTCACATCACCACGTTAAAAACAAATAAAAAAGCAAGGTTGGTTTGGCAATGAACATGCCTACCGGTTATTACTTACTGTTACGTGGTGAGCCGGGGAACTGCCTTAATTCACTGAAAAAGGCCTGGTGTGGTGCTGCTACTGCGCTCAACGCAGTCGACCTCACTTGAATGCTGCTGATGACTCGTGGGGTGCCGGGGCGTGGCAATCTGGAACAAATTCTGCACATGCTGCCTGGCTGCCGCACAGATCCTACACCTGTCGGAACAAATCCAGCCCAAATTGCCCAATCAGTGTCCCGCCCAGCGGCAACACTGAACTAAGGGCCGCAATAACAGTAATGTCATCAGAATCTTCTTGTCTCAGGCTCTCACAGCCGCAACACTCTTCACAGCAACTCGGAAGAGGAGAACAACACTGCGCCGAGTCAGTGAGGTATATATACTAAATATCATTCATCAATATCATATGTGACGTCACGTGCAGTAGACGCGTGTAGACCAGGCCCTGCAAAGTAAGTACCGGTGCTAAGCACCGGAAAGCACCGGCACAAATTTAGCACTGACGAGTAGGGATCGATTTGGTAGGACCCCTTTTTCTCTCAACCCAAGGACATCAGTATATCCTAGTATTAGTGGACTATGCCACTCGGTATCCCGAAGCGGTACCGCGGACGAGTATGACTACCCTTTCAGTTGCCCAAGCAATGATATCCTTTTTTGTCAGAGTTGGGTTCCCCACTGATATACTAAAAGACCAGGGGACTCCCTTAATGTCCATACTAATGAAGGAGAGATTTATCCTTCTTGGAGTCTGGCAGATCAGGACGGCGGTCTATCACCCGCAGACGGACAGGCTGGTGGAGAGGTACAACCGGACCTTAAAAACGATCTTAAGGAAGTGTATCAATGACTCAGCAAAGGACTGGGACAGCAAACTCCCTCTGGTGTTGTTTGCAATCAGGACGCATGAACAAAAGCCTACAGGCTTTAGCCCTTTTGTATTGTTATTTGGGCGAAGACCACGCACCCTTTTTGGACATGGCCGCAGAACAGTGGACCGAGAAAGAGGATGAAGGGAGGTCATTGTTAGGATATACCGTTGCATTAAAGACAACTTTGTCTAGCTTGTGGGAGGAGGTCCATCAGAACATGGTGAGGGCACAACAAAAAACAGAAAGCCTATTATGATCAGGGGCGAGCTTGAGGGAATTGAAACAAGCATTGGCATAGCCAATAGGTCTCACTTTTGGGACCATGCATGGATCTCGAAGTTGTAGATTCCATGGCTCGGAAAGTAAAATCTGGATCCCCAACTGACCCGGCACCCCCAGAAGCCATGTTGCTAGCATCTCAGGCTGTCCTACCTATCATCAAAAATCTCCTGAACGCTTCCATCGCTTCTGGCATCGTCCCTCCTGCCTGGAAACGGGCGATGGTCCGAGCGCTGATAAAGAAGCCAAACCTGGACCCATTGGACTTTGGCAATTATCGTCCTATTTCCCTGCTCCCCTGGGTGAGTAAAATCGTGGAGAAGTATGTCAATCTCCAGCTGGTTAGCTTTCTTGAAGATAACCAGCTGTTAGATACCACTCAGACAGGGTTCAGACCTAAGCACGGAACAGAGTCCGCCCTCCTAATGGTCATCGAGGAGTCCAGGAAAATTCTTGACCAGGGAGGATCAGTGGCAGTGATCCTCCTTGATCTCAGTGCGGCGTTCGACACGGTCAGTCATAACACTCTACTGAACCGTCTTTCGAATGTCGGCACTGTGGAGAAGGCCTGGCTCTGGTTAAAATCTTTTCTGAGTAACAGGTCGTTCCAAGTGTTTGACGGACAGACAGTGTCTTCCAGCATGCCCCTGAAGTGTGGAGTCCCCCAGGGCTCCTCTTTAAGCCCCGCGCTTTTTAATATCTACATGAGGCCACTGGCTGAGGTAGTTCGTCCGTATGGAGTCAAGATCATATCCTATGCGGACGACACCCAGTTGGTGGTCTCATTAGCGCAGGAGGCTCAACAGCCACTTTCAGGTGGACTAACAAAATGCTTGGAGGAGGTGAAGGCCTGGATGACTCTGTCATCGTTAAAGCTCAATGGTGACAAAACGGAGCTTATGCTCCTGGGCCCAGCTGATCCCACCTTCTTCAACTCACTATGGCCCACCTGTCTAGGCCCCCCCCCGGCTCCGAAGGATAACATCAAAAGCCTAGGGGTATGGCTGGACAGGAGTCTTTCACTTAACACCGAGGCCACAAAGCTCTCAGCCATCTGCTTTGGATTGCTAAGGACACTGAAGAAAGTTCTTCCTTTGCTCCCAATGGAGGCAAAGCAGATGGCCGTACAGGGCCTGATACAGTCACGATTAGACTCCAACAACGCTCTCTATTTGGGTGCACCAGAGTACACACTAAAGAGACTACAGCTGGTACAAAACTGCGCTGCCCGCACTCTGCTACAGATCCCACGCAGACTGCCAGTTTGAGCGGCACTGACCAGCCTGCATTGGCTCCCAGTGCGTAAGAGAGTCACCTTTAAGGCAATGTGTATTGCTCACCAGGCCTTCCGGGACTCGGGACCCCTAATTACTCGTAGTCTAGTAAGCCAGTATCGTCCAGGCAGAGACCTGCGATCTAGCCAGGCTTTTATGGCAACAGTCCCTAGAATCAAAAGGACAAGATCGGGTGGAAGGATGTTTGCCTTCAACGCCGCCAAGATCTGGAACTCCCTCCCTTCTCATTTGAGATCCAACCCTGACCTCGCCTCTTTCCGCAAACAACTAAAAACACACCTGTTCAATTCTCCTCAATAAACTCAGTTCTCCTTCCCTACCGGTCTGCAACCTCACCCACCCTACCAACTGGTTCCTCTAGCGCTTGGACGCCTCAGGGCAGCAATTCGCGCTGTTATAAATTCACTTTCATTCATTCATTCATTCATTCATTTAGTTAAGCAGCACAATATCCATGGTGCAACAACACCAACTGTTGCATGGCTAAACACTTATAAGGTCCCAAAGGCGAGACCTATTGGCTATGCCAATGCTTTTTATCTTTGATCTGTGGTTCGCAGTACTGGAAGAATAATTACCATGACACAGGTGTGTGATAGGGGCCAAGGGTTGCAAAAGTAGCCAAAAAAACCGTGACAGACAGAAAGAGAAAGTATGTAAATGGTAAAGAAAAAAATAGTCAGAGCAAATAAAGTGAGAGAGTGCGGATGAAGGAAGGAGAAAACAGTGCAAATAAGAAAAGAAAGATGGAAAATAAAAAGAGAGCAGAATGAAAAAAGGCTCAAAAGAAGAAAGATGGAAAGAAATTAAAAAAGGACAAAGGAAGACTATGGAAGTACCAAATAAAACGAAAAATGGAAGGAAAAAACTAAATAAGGAGAGCCGGAAAATAGAATGAAATAATGGAAAGAAGAAATGAAGTAAGGGCAAAGGAAGGAAAAAAGAGGAAGTATTACATTGAAGGAATACAAAAAAAGGATAGAATCAAGGGGAGAGGAAGGATAAGAGGATGATAAGAAGAACAGAAGGAACAAGAAAATAGTTAATTACAAAAAGGATGGAAGAAGGAAAGTAAATGACATTTAATATAACCAAGGTCAGAAAGATAAATACAATGAGAGATGGAAGTATGGACAGACAGAAAGAAAGATGAAAGAGGAGTGGGAAAAAAATACAAATTAAACTCAGGTCATATAACGATGCGGGTAATGGTGGGAGGTCCCAGTGAAGGCATTTGCCTCTCCAGAGGCTTGGCTGAGATACACGGCAATCCATAACATGTTGATGCAAAAAGCAACCACAAGAAAGCAGCCATAGGGGCTTCATGCAAATACCCCAAGAGTCCTTATGGCAGGCCCCCCGGGACAAAAACGTACTGTGCCTTGTTATTCCCAAGGGCAGTTGGAAGCCTGAGCGATTGGGGGCATGCCTGGTAATGCCCCTCTCTGTGCAGGGGCTCTTTTTCTAGCCTGTGGGGTCCAGATGTGAAGTGTACCCCCAAAAGGCTCAGCACTGGTTGTTGTATATGCCTGGTCCTCATTGGCTAATCAGGCAGGCAGCCAGCTGAGGTCAGATGTTTACTGTCTGACCTTGGATCGCCTGTTATTTTATCAAATGAACTTGCAACACAACTTTTCCTAGACAAACTTGTCAATGCTCTCTGAACCATATTCCACTAACAGTAGTTATTAGAAGATATTCGTGTGTTAGTAGCACGTCCCAGTGGCCGCCATTGTAACCAGATACAGAGTCAACATGATCTGCAGGCTACAAAGTGGTACAGTAGTAACATAAAACTGTGAAGACTACACAACCGGGCATGCTGGGGGCTGACCTTTCTTACGACCCGGAAGTTGTTTTTAAGTCAGCACTATTCCAACATAAATTATATACAGAGACCTATGACTCCCACCTGTATATGGTCAACTTATAGCATATAGCATTTTTTTTTTACAAGAACAACAGACTCAAGATCAGACAAAAACAAAGTACCATAAAGTAAGTTTTAATTATCTGATCAATAGAGTATCATTCATTCATTCACGTTGCTCCATGAATACTGCATAGCTCTGATGCACGATTTCGCACTTTATGTACTTTTGAGGGCACTTGATCTCTAAGCTTTTTTATTCATTGCATGTCAAATTTATGTATGGTTATGGTTTTTAATGAATTGAATGTAATTTTATTGCTGCACTTTTATGGATGCAACATGTATTCAAATAAAGTTATATTGACTAATTGACGGGTCACTCATGGCAATGATGGCTGAGGCACAGGCGGGAAGGGCAAGCATACAGTCTCAAAACTTTAGCACCCCTGCACTGGAGTGATTGGAGAGACCTTGTGGAATGCTGCCAAACCTAGAAAGATGTTGTAATATGCACCCGTGCATGCAGGCAGGGAATTTGCAGAAGAATAACCCACACTTTCTGACTGGGCACGCCTGCTGGCCAAAGAAGCGTTTCTTTCTGCGACTTGCAATTTTACTTTTAAAACTAAGTATGGGCTCAAAAATCCAAGCATACAAAGTGGCGCCGACTAAACAATGAGGAATTGCAAAATGTGTTGTACATGACAATGGCCGCTCAGCAGCTGTGATTATGACCCTTTATGGGTGCACGCACACATTAGAGTGCTCCCTATTTACCAAATTCTAAAAGTGCGAGTGAGACTGCTTGAGAGGAAAAACATAAAATGGAGGGAGGAGCAACAGGGATCTCTCATATGCAATACGTCTTTTAAAACTGAGGAAACATGGTACGAATTCATGTTGTTTGTCGATTTAATTAGGGGTTATTTTGAATGTTTTAAATGCGCCAACGGGAAACGGGCATGATTTATACAAACAATTATGGCCCTGTCCACTTCACAAAACTCTTTAATGTTAAGTGGCGTATGCCCCCCCCTGCCTGAAATGGTACGTCTCACACCAAGTTTTATTTCAACACTTGAGAAGATTCTTCAAAGTTCATAAAGAGATTTAAAGCAGCCTTAACTCTGCCAAGACTTAGTTTGTGGGACTGTGAAAAATACATCTGGCAGTTCATCTGTCTGACCATCTGGAGAACATTTCAGGAACCAAAGAGCAACGAGCAAAAAAAACCCAAAAAAGACAAGCATTGGCCGCGCGGCAGTGAAAGTGACACGGCCGCGAAAGTGATCGCGATCAAGCACAGCAATGGAGGAAAGACCAATGGTGGCTGCACGCGTGCACGCTCTCATGCACGCAAGCTTGAGGCCACCAAAAGCCTGTGGTGGCACTTTCAAAAGCCGCTTACTAAATATCTCGCCGAGCAGCGCATGCACTGGCTCAGGCGAGACCTAAAAAGTGGACAAGTAACTGATTCTTCAACTCTCCTCGGATAAGAAGCTCCTAGTGACCTGGCAAAGACCATACCAAGTATTGGAAAAGGTAACGCCAGTTACCTACAGAGTAGAGGTCCCGCGGACCAGGCCTAGGTATATCATATCAACCTGTTGAAGAAATGGGAAGACCCACCCTATCAGAAAGGGGACACAGTAGAGGCTATGTTACAAGCAGATATCATTTAGCCTTGCCATAGCAACTGGGGTTCATCGGTGGTGTTGGTTCCCAAACCACCTGGGAGCCTCAGATTCTGTATTGACTTTTGCCAGTTGAATGTGCATTCCAAATTTGATAACTATCCCATGCCCAGAGTGGACAAACTCATAGAAAGACAGGGAGGAGCACGGGTAATGTCCACTATTGACCTCACAAAAGGGTACGGGCAAATCCTCCTCAACCCTGACGCTAGAGAGAAAATGGCATTCTTCACTCCCTCTGGCTTGTATCATTTTAAAGTTATGCCCTTTGGCCTACATGGTAGCCCCTGAGACCTTTCAGAGATTAATGGACCTACTGTTACGGGCTCATCAACATTATACCGTAGCTTATCTTGATGATATTGTCATATATAGCCCCGATTGGGAAACACACAAACAACACTTACAGCGCCTCTTCTCCTCTCTACACCAGGCTGGGCTTACCCTAAACCCTAAAAAAAGACAACTCTGGGGACTGACCACATAGAATATTTATGCTATTCCGTACAGGCAGGAACACTACAACCACAGCATAACAAGCTAGAGGCCATCCAGAAGATACAGAGGCCAACGACTACAAAGGACATATGAGCGCTTCTGGGTCTAGTAGGCTATTATAGATGATTTATCCCTGACATAGCCTGCACCCTCACAGACTTGTTGACAAACCGACAACCCAACCACAAACTAGAGTGGACTACTGCTCAAGAGGATAGCTTTCAGATGCTAAAGACATTATTGTGTCGGGGCCCTCTCCTAATGTGTGCAGGCTTTGAAAAGGATTTCCAACAGGGCGCCGGAGCTAGGATGTCAGGAAAGATAGGGCTGCGTTCTAGCAGCCCCAGGAGACGTGACGCAAACGAGTCAAGAAGGCAGACGCAGCAACAGGGAAGAGAGAACACCGGATGCGAGTAGAAGCGACCACGGAAGACGCCAAGAAGGAGAAACGAAACACAGAGATCCAACAGTGACCGACAAGTCAAGAGGAGACACACCGATGCTGCAAGAAGGAGAAGGAGGCCCCGGTGAGTTGACAGGAAGCTCCAAGGGCCAGCGAACCAAAGGGACAAGAGAATTCACGCTGAAAGGCACTGCTGTCCGGTCAAGCCGTCCTGGAGGAGAGAAGGGCGGCGCGACTCCCTCTGCCACGACCCTGGAGGGCCGTGGCTCAAGGCAAGCACCGTTCCTGAATTTCCTTACACTTGGCAGGTGGATGCTGGGGCACAAGTAGGTTTTTATACACAGTGGTGTAGAGAGCATGCCGCATGGAAAAGCACGATGACACCTCTGGGTGACGGTGAAAGCCTAATGGGTATACTGGAATAAGGCACAGATCCCTGACTTTTTTTATCTGCTTACTTTGAGGGAGGTACACCAACCCCCTCTCTTCTTCTGATGGGACAAGAAGAAGCAGGAAACAACTTTCTGGAATCAGGAACCCGGGAAAAAAGGAGCCACATAGGTGTACAGTGAGGGAACTGACACCACCAAGACTATTTCTTCCCTACTTGAGGTGTAGAGATAACCCCCCGGGACTGGGCCGCGTCACATTGTCTTTGTGAATCATTAAACATTTAGTAAACACCACTCTCCACCTGAGAGTCATATATGACCGAGTGCTCACAGTAAGCATCTTAGATTTCTCCTTTTTGAGGAAGAGATTGATCGTCCAGAATAGGACATAGACCTTTGTTCTTTTTTGGTATCAGAAAGTAGCGGGAGTAACAACTACTGCCTACTTCTGAAACTGGAACCTTCTCTAGATCTCCCATGGCCAGGAGAGCTGTAACTTCCTCTCGGAGTAATAATAGATGATCCTCCACCAACTGTTCTTGAGTTGGCAGTAAAGGGGGAGGAAAATACAGAAAGGGAAGATAATATCCATCCCAAATAATCTGCAAGACCCATTTGTCTGATGCCATGGTCCACCAGTGGAAGAGATGATGTTGAATTTTCCCTCCACCTGGAATGGCATGGTTTTGCAGAACCAAACTAGGAATGCTTGGAGGCTGCAGCTGCCGGGGACTGGGCAGCAGAAAACTTCTGGCTACCATTCCCACAGGTCACACTGTACCGCATCCATGTCATCACACAACTTGGGGAGTCTGTGCAGGACGGTGGTTGGGGTATGGCTGATGAGGCTGAAAACCCCGCCCATTGCCGCCAAAGGCAGACTGGGTGCGAGGTGTAACCGAGAGGCCCAAGGATCTGGCTGTAGCATGGGATTCCTTGAAGCACTCTGATGCAGAGTCTGCCTTCTCTCCGAAGAGATGAGTACCATCAAAGGGCATGTCCATGAGGTTGGCATGGACATCACAGAGATGTCAGATATTCTCAGCCTGGTGTGGTGCCGCAAGGCCCCTCTCAACGAAACCGCTCTACCAAGCGAGCCAGTAGTATCTAAGCCACACCTAATAGTGAGCTTTGCTGCATCCCTCCCATCTTTCACAGCCTGGGAGAGCAGGGCCTGTGACTCCTCCGGTGCCAGTAACAGCACTTGCGCAACCATTTCCCAAAAGGTGTGCAAGAAATGGCCCAATAAACATGCAGTGTTCACCGACTGCAAAGCAGGTGGAAGAAAACATCATCTTTACAAGTGCATCCAGCCTCTTGGATGCCCTGTCTGGAGCCTCTTGGATTCCCTGTTTGGGGGAGCGGAAGAGAAAGTGCCATGTGATGTGGAAGCCTAAACTACCAAGCTCTCAGTAGTGGGGTATGGCTGAAGAAACTTGGATCACCCGGAGACGGGTGATGGCAGCGTGCTATTATCCTGTTCACAGACGCCCCTGTGCTAGACTTGGACCACATGCCTAGAAGGGCATCTGTCAGTGTTTCATTAAGGGGTAAAAGTAATTCAGATGAGGAAGCCCCACGTTGAAGCACTGCGGTCAAGAGATTAGCCTTGGCCTGCACAGAGGGCAACTCCAGGTCAAGGACCTCCGCTGCCCTCCTCACTAGCATTACAGTAAAGAAATAATAGTCCCAGTGGAACAATTCTTTAGAGGACACAGGTTTTAAAAACACAATAAGCATACACTACTACAACATGAACAGAGGTGGCTCAGCACACAACTTAAATACAATTATAATGGACAAAATTGTTCGTCATAATCAAAGTATAAACAAATGAATATTGTATCCCCAAAGATTCACAATAAACTTCGATGTCTTGAAGGTGAGTTTTCTTTATTTGGTGATTCAGATTTCCATTTAAAATTACAGCTTACAATTCATTGCCAATTCATAGCCGACGCGTTTCGTCCCAATGGGACTTCTTCAAGGCTATAAAAATACATATATAAAACATACATTATTATATACAATTAAAATTATCAAAAGTGATAAGGAAGTGAAAATTCTTAATGCTTCAAGACCTGAGGTATAGTCCTAATACAGTTATTGTACCTAATATAATATGTGAATCTGAGCAGACTGGGGGATACAGCCTAATGTGAATTGGATTTACGCAATAATTTTTGAGGTCATGTGATCAAATGGTTTACAACATTTGTTTTATCAACAATTTTTTCAATGCAATTTTTTATCACAATTGTTAGAGGACATTACTGAGGTGCTGATACGATGTCCTTAATCATTTTGTGCGAAACAGACCGATTGTGTTTATATTCATTATTAACTAGTAAGTTGTTATAAACACTATTGATATTAATAAAATTGGTCAATTTCATATTGAAAGGCAATAATGGGCCAAAGTTCTATTGATGAAGCTTGCTTATGTTAATTCTATACAATAATTATCAACATGAAACGAATGGACCTATTATTTGATCAGTTAAAGTTCAATTTTTTACATACCTTTGCAAATAGTAATTTTAAAAAATCCACACAATTTAGAGTTTTTCTTTTTTCTCCTATTCAGTCATACTGTCAGATGTGTAGGATCTACAAAGAACAGAGTATTATAACAAATTTAACTTCAGAGTTGCTAACTATTCACAAGGAGTCATTTTATCGACTCAATCACCCTGCCAATGGCTCTGCGTCTAACAAACATTGTCTCTTTTAACAATGTCAATAAAATTAACATGAAAGACTTAAGAATTAGGCAATTTATCACAATCACTTTGAACACGAACTTTAAATACATACAGTCCAAAGAAACGTACCTCAATGTGGTCCTAGACCCAGTGTAGGTATGGAGTAAATGTGAAAGAACGGTACGATGGCCGTGAACCTATCAAAGGGGAGAATTTCTTATTAAGAATCATTATTTAATTGTTATTTTATTTTTAAATTTAAGTCATACCATTCTAACTCTAATGAATATATGAGAGAACACTGTGTAACACCTAATTTGTCCATTCGAGTCATATTCGTTAGATTGGACGTATTTAAAATGTCAAAATAGTCAAATTTAGTGTGTTCTCAACTTACAATTTGAGTTGAGCCTCACAGTTGAACGATAGAAAAATGCCATGGGAATATTCCCAACCTAATCTCAAACCCGATGTTCATAGGTTATGTATGTCGTATTTCATCCAAATAAGACAGACATTAGCTCTGCTTACTTTTGCTCATGTATAAGTGGCCGCGCCGTGCAATTAGTTAGCGTCAGACGTATTAAAGGGAATCACAACTATTGACAATAGAGAGTTTCCGTAAGCGGAGGTTAAAAATAAGTTATGAGCGCGAGCTGTAGGAATAAGAAACTTACGTGCGGTATATTCAAAAACACCTGGTCCGTGCTCCGTGTACGCCAAGGGGTCTGAGTGGACTAAGTTCACTCGGCCTCTATATAAGTCCATTATCAACTTGTCACACCTGTAACTGATGTGCTCAATTTCGCGAGAGACACGATATTGAGTGTTAGTAATGGGAAACCTTCGCAAATGTATTCGGCCATCTTGGACTAGTAAAAAGATCATAGTCCTGTATACCGAATATGGAATAAAGTTCAAGATATGTGATGGTATATGATGGCCAAATCACAATAAATATTATCATTAAACATAAGGGTGCCGACTCCAGGTAAACTCAAATAATGTGCTAATTGTTACATCGGGGGGGCATCATCCTCACGAATAATGTCCGTCATATTAGTATGTGGCGGCCCATCGCGATTATCTCAGTGTGCCGAAAACGAGGAAACAGGGATTATTAGTTCTGTATAAGGTCTGACTTATATCTGAAATGTAGTCTGTTCAAAATATGATTGGAAAACCTGCGCAAACGTTTCGGCCATCTTGGAATCGTCAAATTGTCAATGTCATGTATGGCGAATATTTTAACGGTGATTTCATGCTTAAAGTGTATAATTGTATATAACAGCCAGATCATGATGAGTATAGTCATTTCTGCGAAACCGACTAAGATAGTGATACTGGTGATATGCCAATAGTTACACTGGGGGAGCATCATCCAATCAAATGCTATCAGTCATAATGGTGTATGGCGAGCCATCGTGATCATCTCCGGGTGCCGAAAAAGAGGAAACGGGGATTATGTTCTATATATGGTCTAACTTATGTCTGAAATGTAATCTTGGTAATACCTGTTCAAATTATGATTAAAAAACCTTCGCCAATGTTTCGGCCATATTGGACCAGTCAAATTATCAATGTCGTGTATGACGAATATTTTAACGGTGAATTAATACTTAAAGTGTGTAATTGTATATGACGGCCAGATCATGATGGGTATTGTTGTTTAAAGGCACCGACTAGGATAGTGATACAGATGATATGCCAATAGTTACATTGGGGGAACATCATCCAATCAAATACTATCAGCCATTATGTGGTGGCGAGCCATCCTAATCAGTTCAAGCTCCCAAAAGAAAATTAGATTAATTGTAGTGTATGCGGTCTAAATTATAAAAGAGATGCCCGTTCAATTTGTAATCATAAGTGATAATTCGCTGGTGACAGTATAGCCATTGGACATAACGACAGTTTGGTGACCCTTTTGTTTGTTTTTGAATTGGCTGGCACAAATGTGAATTAGTACTCACACAATTAAAAGAAAGTCTGTGTGTGAATGGGGTTTCGATTTCAATTGCACTATTATTATTTTCTTTTATTATGGTGGTAATGAAAGTGTACTCACACAATTAAAAGAAAGTCTGTGTGTGAATGGGGTTTCGATTTCAATTGCACTATTATTATTTTCTTTTATTATGGTGGTAATGAAAGTGTAACATTGTACGAGAATATGAATCATGGAGTAAAATTAAACAGTATATCTAATAATGCACTAGAATTGTACATGCTGGTGATCTAGTGAAGGGTAAAAAGAACAAACTACGCCACCATATTATAGTGGTGGTAATGAAAGTGTAACATTTTACGAGAATATGAATCATGAGGTAAAATTAAACAGTATATCTGATAATGCAGATATACTGTTTAATTTTACCTCATGATTCATATTCTCGTAAAATGTTACACTTTCATTACCACCACTATAATATGGTGGCGTAGTTTGTTCTTTTTACCCTTCACTAGATCACCAGCATGTACAATTCTAGTGCATTATTAGATATACTGTTTAATTTTACTCCATGATTCATATTCTCGTACAATGTTACACTTTCATTACCACCATAATAAAAGAAAATAATAATAGTGCAATTGAAATCGAAACCCCATTCACACACAGACTTTCTTTTAATTGTGTGAGTACTAATTCACATTTGTGCCAGCCAATTCAAAAACAAACAAAAGGGTTCCAGCTCTCC
This sequence comes from Triturus cristatus, assembly GCF_964204655.1. NCBI lineage: Eukaryota > Metazoa > Chordata > Amphibia > Caudata > Salamandridae > Triturus > Triturus cristatus. The sequence goes on from NC_140592.1 coordinate 749,630,152, forward strand.
TTTTTAACCAAACAGCATTATAATATGGTAGACAACATTGTCCACTATCAGGGTCACCAAACTGTCGTTATGTCCAATGGCTATACTGTCACCAGCGAATTATCACTTATGATTACAAATTGAACGGGCATCTCTTTTATAATTTAGACCGCATACACTACAGTTAATCTAATTTTCTTTTGGGAGCTTGAACTGATTAGGATGGCTCGCCACCACATAATGTCTGATAGTATTTGATTGGATGATGTTCCCCCAATGTAACTATTGGCATATCATCTGTATCACTATCCTAGTCGGTGCCTTTAAACAACAATACCCATCATGATCTGGCCGTCATATACAATTACACACTTTAAGTATTAATTCACCGTTAAAATATTCGTCATACACGACATTGATAATTTGACTGGTCCAATATGGCCGAAACATTGGCGAAGGTTTTTTAATCATAATTTGAACAGGTATTACCAAGATTACATTTCAGACATAAGTTAGACCATATATAGAACATAATCCCCGTTTCCTCTTTTTCGGCACCCGGAGATGATCACGATGGCTCGCCATACACCATTATGACTGATAGCATTTGATTCAATGATGCTCCCCCAGTGTAACTATTGGCATATCACCAGTATCACTATCTTAGTCGGTTTCGCAGAAATGACTATACTCATCATGATCTGGCTGTTATATACAATTATACACTTTAAGCATGAAATCACCGTTAAAATATTCGCCATACATGACATTGACAATTTGACGATTCCAAGATGGCCGAAACGTTTGCGCAGGTTTTCCAATCATATTTTGAACAGACTACATTTCAGATATAAGTCAGACCTTATACAGAACTAATAATCCCTGTTTCCTCGTTTTCGGCACACTGAGATAATCGCGATGGGCCGCCACATACTAATATGACGGACATTATTCGTGAGGATGATGCCCCCCCAATGTAACAATTAGCACATTATTTGAGTTTACCTGGAGTCGGCACCCTTATGTTTAATGATAATATTTATTGTGATTTGGCCATCATATACCATCACATATCTTGAACTTTATTCCATATTCGGTATACAGGACTATGATCTTTTTACTAGTCCAAGATGGCCGAATACATTTGCGAAGGTTTCCCATTACTAACACTCAATATCGTGTCTCTCGCGAAATTGAGCACATCAGTTACAGGTGTGACAAGTTGATAATGGACTTATATAGAGGCCGAGTGAACTTAGTCCACTCAGACCCCTTGGCGTACACGGAGCACGGACCAGGTGTTTTTGAATATACCGCACGTAAGTTTCTTATTCCTACAGCTCGCGCTCATAACTTATTTTTAACCTCCGCTTACGGAAACTCTCTATTGTCAATAGTTGTGATTCCCTTTAATACGTCTGACGCTAACTAATTGCACGGCGCGGCCACTTATACATGAGCAAAAGTAAGCAGAGCTAATGTCTGTCTTATTTGGATGAAATACGACATACATAACCTATGAACATCGGGTTTGAGATTAGGTTGGGAATATTCCCATGGCATTTTTCTATCGTTCAACTGTGAGGCTCAACTCAAATTGTAAGTTGAGAACACACTAAATTTGACTATTTTGACATTTTAAATACGTCCAATCTAACGAATATGACTCGAATGGACAAATTAGGTGTTACACAGTGTTCTCTCATATATTCATTAGAGTTAGAATGGTATGACTTAAATTTAAAAATAAAATAACAATTAAATAATGATTCTTAATAAGAAATTCTCCCCTTTGATAGGTTCACGGCCATCGTACCGTTCTTTCACATTTACTCCATACCTACACTGGGTCTAGGACCACATTGAGGTACGTTTTTTTGGACTGTATGTATTTAAAGTTCGTGTTCAGAGTGATTGTGATAAATTGCCTAATTCTTAAGTCTTTCATGTTAATTTTATTGACATTGTTAAAAGAGACAATGTTTGTTAGACGCAGAGCCATTGGCAGGGTGATTGAGTCGATAAAATGACTCCTTGTGAATAGTTAGCAACTCTGAAGTTAAATTTGTTATAATACTCTGTTCTTTGTAGATCCTACACATCTGACAGTATGACTGAATAGGAGAAAAAAGAAAAACTCTAAATTGTGTGGATTTTTTAAAATTACTATTTGCAAAGGTATGTAAAAAATTGAACTTTAACTGATCAAATAATAGGTCCATTCGTTTCATGTTGATAATTATTGTATAGAATTAACATAAGCAAGCTTCATCAATAGAACTTTGGCCCATTATTGCCTTTCAATATGAAATTGACCAATTTTATTAATATCAATAGTGTTTATAACAACTTACTAGTTAATAATGAATATAAACACAATCGGTCTGTTTCGCACAAAATGATTAAGGACATCGTATCAGCACCTCAGTAATGTCCTCTAACAATTGTGATAAAAAATTGCATTGAAAAAATTGCATTGAAAAAATTGTTGATAAAACAAATGTTGTAAACCATTTGATCACATGACCTCAAAAATTATTGCGTAAATCCAATTCACATTAGGCTGTATCCCCCAGTCTGCTCAGATTCACATATTATATTAGGTACAATAACTGTATTAGGACTATACCTCAGGTCTTGAAGCATTAAGAATTTTCACTTCCTTATCACTTTTGATAATTTTAATTGTATATAATAATGTATGTTTTATATATGTATTTTTATAGCCTTGAAGAAGTCCCATTGGGACGAAACGCGTCGGCTATGAATTGGCAATGAATTGTAAGCTGTAATTTTAAATGGAAATCTGAATCACCAAATAAAGAAAACTCACCTTCAAGACATCAAAGTTTATTGTGAATCTTTGGGGATACAATATTCATTTGTTTATACTTTGATTATGACGAACAATTTTGTCCATTATAATTGTATTTAAGTTGTGTGCTGAGCCACCTCTGTTTGTTGCAATTTTTGGTTCACACCAAATATTAGGGGCGTATGAGGGTCACGTCCCTGGCTTCTTGCACCACATTTCTTTTCCACAATAATATTGCATTACAGTTTTGACTAGTGCAGTCCCTTAAAGTTCCCTGACCTTCTTATCTCTCTTTTATCACTACTACAACATGAGTTCAAGTCCAATGTTATTTAATCACATTGAACATTTCAAATGTTTATGAATCAGCGAATGAATCAAGAATATGTCAAACAAGTGCCCCACGTAAAGGGGAGAAAAGTAAGGGGGAAAGGTAGTGTGCTTCAAGTGAGGGTTGGAAAGGTGTAAAGAAAAGATAGTGACATTATATTCATCACTGTAATTATTTACAATAGAAACGGCTTTTCTTAAGCCTCACAGTCAAATGTTGGAAAAATACATAGACATGATTTCTTAGGATTATTAGTAATTTCGTTAGGGAGGCAAGATGGCGTCCGAGTAGCAGCTACCCGATGCAGCTTCGTCAGTCCGATCCCTTCCAGATCTAAAAGAAGCTTTTTTATGGCATAGGTATCGCGCTTACAAACTGAACATTACCTGTTAAATCTTTATTGCATGGACCAACAATGCAGCATAACGGCCACCGTCATTACCGTGTGGTTCAGAGAACGAAATGAGCGTCGAAGTGTAACAAGACGTCTGGTTTCAGCCTCGCGAGCTGCGCGGCTCCGGCATCTTCGTTCCTCACTGCCCTGCGACAGCCTTCAAGGACGTGCCATCCCGAAGCAACTCTATTGGCACTCAGCGAGTTCCTGACGGCTCTGCCAGGCACGGCAAGAGGAGGTAACCGCAGCAGCAGGCTCCAGCCTAGAAGCCGAAAGCAGAGGATACATTGTTTCCAGGGCTCCCCGGTTACTGAAGGAAAGCAAGTAAGGATGTCAAGGCGAGGGGGGAAAAAACAGCAAAACTAAAGATAACCATTTACCAGCGCCCTTAATATCTCAAGCTGTGCAACAAACTCAGCCAGAAATCCCACCGAGGCGCCCAGAAACACGGGGGCTAAAAAGCAGGGTTGAAAGCTGATAACCTCTATACCTCGTGAAATTGCAGGGGTAGGAGCAGTCGCAGAGTCAGATACAAACGTAGGATGTGAGCAAATTAAAAACGTCATCTCAGCAGTTCTTCCAAATTTGGAAACAAGAGTATCTGGGACAGAGTTCAGTGTCAAGGAGATTCTAAATAGTGCAAATACTGAAGCCACTCCACAAAGGAATCCAGTAACTGCAGGAAACACTATGAACCATCAGCCAGAAACCCCAATCATTGTGGAAAAACCCTATTCTGTTACGGATGAATCAGAGAGGTATGAGACTGGTATATCCACATCCAGTGATGGTGAGAAGCACAACTGGGGAAGCAGTACGGATTCAGAGGATTCGTGGAAAGCTATTGCACAAAAGAAAAAGCTGGAAAAGAAAAGGAGAAAGACAAAAAGACAAAGTGGACACAAGAGTGGGGGGACCACGGATCAAGGAAGTAATGCCGAGCTCAGATGGGACCACTCATCCTCTCAGTTTGCGACTCCCTCAGATCGAACAGTATGCTCAGGCGGTAACACCTCAACCAAGGGTGATTTGGAAAGAGGAAACTCTGGAATCTCCAGAAACAAGGAGGAGCCGGCCCTCGCCGAAGTCTTGCACTCAATCAAGAGTTTTCAAGAAGAGGTTAAGCTGGACAATCGTAAAATATCGACAAGCCACTCAGGAATTACAAGGCGCAATAAGGAAAGTGGGGCGAACCTGTGCTGAGATAGCGGATAGAATGTCATGGGTCGAAGTGCGCACCGAGAATCTGGAAGAAGACGTCTTCTCCCTTAAAGTACAGGGAGATGAGCATGATGGTATAGTAAAGGACTTAATGCTGAAGATCAAGGAACAGGAGAATAGATTGCGGCGCAATTATCTTCGCATTCTGGGGCTTACGGAAAGAGTGGAAGGGAGTGACCCTAGGGCTTATATGATCGCGCTTTTTAAAGGAGCATTTCCAGAGCTGCAATCCTGGGACTGGGACAAGGAGATACAGCTTGCTCACCGTTTCCCATTAACACCTCCCAAACATCTTCTGCACTCAGCACAATACCCTCGTGCAATGCTAGTATATTTTGGCAACTTTCTTTTACGCCAGATACTTTTTGACCTAGATAGACCCACCAGCAAGAAGGAATCCAATGGCGTTACCTTTTTCAGCAGGCCTGATTTTGCAGACGCTACAGTTGAGCGAAGATGGAGGTTGAGACAACTATTTGCCCCTTTGCAACAAATTGGGGCAATGGTTTATTTACAGAATCCGGCACGCCTAAAAATCATTTTTAATGGGGTCACGCCTAGTTTTACATCCGAAGTCCAGGCCCAAGCCTATCTGCGAGAGATTAAAAAGCCAAGAAGAGACAGAACTAAGGACTAAATCATTTAAGTTTCGAGGTTTAATGCCTCGAACTGGAGACATTTAAGCAAGGTCAATGGTTATAAATTGATTCAGCATAGATAAAGTGGATAACTTAGTGAAAGGGTCGGACCGGGGGGGGCACGGGAACCTGATTGCTCAGATGTCCTCATCCTGGTTCTTGCAGAACCAGGCTGCTTCAGTGGTTGGAGGTGGGTGGTGGGGGGACTCCATTGGGGTTGGGGAAGGGCTTGGCACCAAGAGGGTTGACCCAAAAAAAAAAAAATCTCTATCTTTTTGGGTATTGGTCTTGGAGAAATTTAGCGATATTTAAATGAGTAAAATACGTATAGCAACAATTAACGTGTGTGGTCTTAACGATCTCAAGAAACGACGAAATACGCCTGTAGCACTTCGGCTACTTAAAGCTGATATCCTATGCTTGCAGGAAACACATATTGAAAGAACTCAGATTCACCTTCTAGACTCGCTCAGGTTTACAGTTGTAGGGGCCACAACACAAAATGCCAGGATACGGGGGGTGGCAATACTATCTGCGAAACGTTCACTTTAATTTACATGCACATTAGCTGATACAAATGGGAGGTGGGTCATCACAGAATGCCGCAGGGAAAATGGAGACTCATTCACTGTATGTACCGTATATGGTAGCACCGCAGACGACCCCGCAATTTTTGATTTTCTGAATAACGAATTGGCCGAGTGGCTGATACCTTTAATTATCTGCGGTGATTTTAATATTAATCTGCAAGCAAACAAGAACAAAACTCTAGATAAAAACTGGATCTATAGTGATCGAAAACCAACCGTTTTTAGAGCTCTCAGGACTCTATGTCGTGAACAAGCACTCACTGACATTTGGCACTTACAACACCCTACTGATGCTGGCTACACTTTTTATTCTTTCCCGCATAACAAACTGGTGAGATTAGATTTTGTTTTTGCATCTCAATCTATTCTTAACAAGTGCTCAATAGAAAAGACCCCACGTATTGTGGCAGACCATAACCCTTTAGTGGTGGAAATAAGAGGGGTAACAGCGGTTAATAAAGATTTGGCTAACTGGACCTTTGAACGATCCCTGCTTTTAAATGAGGAGTACTCCAGACATATGAGGCACTGGATCCCACAATTTATTAAGGATAATCTAGGTAGCACAGGGATTGATGTGGTTTGAGATGCACTAAAAGCAGCAATTAGAGTAGAGACATTGAGTTTTTTGCTGTCCTTAAATAGAGAAAAACGTCAATTGCTGGATAAATTGCAAACCCGATTGGCTGATGCAGAAGAAAACTTAATTAATGTTCTTAGGGATGGTAAGGTCAAAGCGGACGCACAAGCAAAAATAATGTTTGAGGGGAGTGAGCAGTTCCAAGGAACTGCTCACTCCCCTCAAACTGTTCGCCTCTGGGAGCCTGTGAGCAGGACCTCATAAACTCGGCTCCCTGTCCCTCCTTTGATTAAAACAAGCAAAAATAATGTCAGCAAAATCTGCTGTTATGGAGATAATTGCTAAAAGAGCGGCAGATAGCTTAGCAATCTGGAAGAAGGAAGCATATGAATGTAGCGAGCAGGTCGGACATCACCTCGCGATCAGGGCAAGACAAAAAGCCACAAGGAACGTCACTACTGCAGTTAAAGACTCCTCTCAAGAAATAATTTCAGATCCAGAGGGCATCCGTAAAGAGTTTCTTGCCTATTATCAAGACCTATATCATGAAACGACCACGGTTCTTGTAAATTATATTACTACTTATCTTAACCAAATTCCAGCGGTGCAACTATCTCAAGAGGACCAGGCCCAACTTGATGAGCCCCCCAATGGATAGATGCCCTGCTTTGCATTAATAGTCTTCCTAATGGCCACCGGGTTAGACAATCTTCCAGCTGAATTGTATAAAATCTTTTCCACAGAATTACAAGAGGTTATGCTCATGTGTTCAAGGGGGGGGAAGACTACCCGAATCATGGTCGCAAGCCAAAATCATTATTTTTTTGAAAAAGCATAAATCGGCGCTAGACCCCGCCTCTTATCGCCCTATAACTCTGATAAATGCAGACAGCAAAATTTATTCCAAAATATTAGCGGTTCGATTAGCAGGGGTAATACATAAAGTAATATCTCCTAGGCAACATGGATTTATACCTGGACGTGGTAACGTAGATCATATTAGGCGGACTATTCCATTGTTTGATGCTGCCCACATTTCTAGAGATCCAATGGCACTTATTCTACTTGATGCCAAGAAAGCTTTTGACAGGGTTTCCTGGCCTTTTTTATGGGAGACCCTGTCAAGGGTTGGGATAGGCCAGGGATTTATACAGGCATTTAAGATGCTATATTATCAACCCACCGCAAAATTATTGTTAAATGGCGCATTAACCAATACTTTTAATATAACTAGAGGCACCCGCCAGGGATGTCCGAGCGCACCTCTCTTGTTTGCACTGTATATAGACCCCTTTTTACGTATTTTGGAAGACAATCGAAAAATGAGTCCTATTATTTCACATGGTTGGGAAACTAAAGTACTGGCCTATGCCGACGACATCGCCTTGGTGACTACCAAACCTGGAATATCTATGGCTGATGTTGAAGCAGAGGCGGCTAGGTTTGGATACTTATCTGGATACTCCCTTAACAGATCCAAAACCCAGATAATTTGCAAGAATGTTAATATGGGTGTCGAAACTAAACAGGTAGAAAAGGCTACGTATCTTGGTGTAGATGTTATGGCCAGCGTTGAAAAGATAGTTGAGAGTAATATTGACTCCTTGATTGATAAAAATGAAACCCGAATTAACCCAATTAAACAACTTGCATCTCTCGATAATTGGTAGATGCAATATAATTAAAATGCTTTTTTTCCTAAATGTTTGTACCTTATAAGAGCCATCCCGTTAGAGTGTAGTACTATGTGTCTGAAAAGGATCGAAGACCTGTTCTCGCGATTTATATGGGCTTGTGGAAAACCTAGAAGAGCTTATAAGTATCTTTCTCTACCAAAGGAAAGGGGCGGGCTGGCTCTTCCAAACATAAGACTTTATTATTGGGCTACCAATCTTTTTCACAACCTCACCCTTTCATCAGATAAGCCAAGAGACAACATTTTGGAAGATATACCCACACCTATAGAACTCATAATGGGTAAAGATGTATGGGGATGGATCTGGAGGTTCCTAAATGACTCCCACTATAAAAAGGTATGATTTAAGACGCTGGCTGCCGAGTTTAAAATTATGAAATCGGTCCGCAAAATGTTAGGATTGGGTCGCTTGAATAATTATACACCGATTCATAACAACCCAAACCTGCCCGAAATCTTTAAAGACTCATTAATAAAAAGTGGCAAAATAAGGGTCTGTCCAAACTCGGCGATCTATACTCTTTATCTGATATAGCTTCTTTCGAAAATCTTAAAGAAAGATACGATTTGAATTGGAAAGATTTTTATAAATACCTGCAAGTACGTGATTTTTTAAGGAGAAAATGTGGCGGCCCATCAGGATTTATTAATTATTCTATTAGAGACAATTTGAGAAAGAACCATCCATCTATTGGAACCTTGTACAACTCTTTTAACTCATTAATGCCGGATGATTTGGCAACGCGGGCCAGGAAGTGGAAATAGGAAATTGATATCTCCGAAGATCTATTCTTCCACCCAACTGATCTAGCACAAAGTCTGTTAATTCCGGCGCGGATTCAAGCCCAGTATTATAAATCCTGCTTTTCGCTGTATTATACTCCGAAAAAGATTGCGAAATGGGGGACGGGGAGAGGGACTTTTTGTCCCCGATGCTCTTTGTATCAGGCGGATCTTAATCACATGTTTGCCTCTTGTGACATATTAAGCAACTTAAAAGTTGAGATCGCAATTGTTTTTAAAGAAGTATTAGAGAAGGATTTCCCTCCCTGATTTCTCTTGGGGTAGAACAGGAGATCCAAGGCAAGCCGGGAGAGTATTTGGTTTTCATAGGCATGGCGATATACCGACTTTGTCTAACCTCATCCTGGCTTGATCCATCCCCCCCAGGTTATCACCAATGGCTAACACGATTAGTGACAAACTATAACTTTGAAAAAGCCATCTATGAAAAAAGAGGTACACGGTCCCGCTCTAAAGGCTTAAAGATCTGGGAACCTTTGACAAGATGGCTCGAGAGGTAGTATTGGGCTCAAAGCTATCTCCAGCTTAGCTTTTCTGACATCAATTATATTCAAGTGTGTGCCTAACCCCTGGGTGGGAGAGGGGGTAGAAACTTGATAAATTTGGGCATGATGAAAAGTTGTTGATTTAACATTAACTTTTCTTTTATAACAGGTTGTTTGAATAGTTGGTATATGCTACTAGCTTGTGTGATGTATGCTTTGTACTCCTAAACTGATTGAAAGTTGATCTATTTGCAACATTGTAATCATGCACTAAATAAAAATATTTAAAATAAAAAAGAAACTGCTTTTCTTAAGCCTCACAGTAAAATATTGGAAAGATGTTGGAAAGATACATAGCCATGATTATGAGTACACTGTCGCAGTGAGAAAAGCACTGTTGAACAAAGCTGGCATATAACAGTAATGCAGTTGATGTTTCGACCCCCAAAGATACGAACTTGGATTAAAGCGTTCCATAAATTGTATTAAATCCAAATTGCCTTAAATCAGTCATCGAATTCCAAAGCCACCGGGTGTGTTCATTCTTGGATGTTCGAAGTGCATCCGTCTCTCGCAAGATTTAATACAATTTATGGAACGCTTTAGTCCAAGTTCAAGAAACTGTTTTACTGGGAAAATGGATGATCTCCTTTAAACCCTAACTAAGTGCCATCTATCTGCTCTCCGTCCCTTGGAGCATACAGGCCTCGATAGGAAGTATCACCAGAAGCGGGTAAGAGCAAGCAAGAGAGCAGACTTTGCAAGTAAGAGAGCGCAGCCGCCATTAGCGGCGGCCGCTAAGTGTGTGCCCTGTGAGTCCGCGGAAGCGACCCAACTAGGTTGGGCGCAGCTTGCGGCTCACTAGTGTGCCCTGCTTTTGGTTCTCCTGCTCCCTGGCTCCCTCTGTTCTTCTGTCTCCATCTCCCTGGTCCCTCTTTTGCCCAGCCTACTGCCTGCTTGCCCGCCAGTCTTTAGCCCAGCCTACTGCCTGCTTGCCCGCCAGTCATTTGCCTTCCTCTCACACGCTCTTCAGTGCCTTGCTAAAATGTACTGTTCCTTAACATCAATGCCCAATCTCTCCACTGGCAGTAGCCTTTATCACCTGCAGTCAATCTTGAGCTGCATAGGGAGACCTTGGACTCCGGACTGGGAGTAGTTACTTCACTGGCTTTAAGGCCATCTGAGGATAATCCACTGAACAAGAGACGCTCCAGCCACGAGTAAAGCATAAGGGGGTTGCCTTAGCCTCAGCCCTAGCTCAGGAGCCAATAGCCCTTCACTCAGGAAAATGGGCCCCAAAAGGAAGGGCCGATTGCATATGACCCCTGAGGAAATTGTCAATAGTCATGCCTCCATCAAAAGGATCACAAGGAGCAAATCACTAACAGACAGCTTAAACGAAATACCTCAAGACGGAAAAACAAAGGGAGTCGATCAGATACTTTTCAAGAAAAACGACACCCCCAGTACTGACCAGGGCACCATCAAGGGCTGGCAAGTGCATGTAGCCCAGTACAAACCATCCCATAGCTATGACCCGCGCATCACCCACGAGAGCAGTCCGACAAAGTTGAATGGACAGCCCCACGAGCATACCTTCACACTCAAGGGTGGCTCACCCCTCTGAACGGAGCCCAGCAATGAGCGGGAAACGGCTGACAGCCTACAGGCAACTGGCCTCAGTGTAGACCAATAGATCACCCACTGAACAAACCCCTTTCCTACCCATAGACAAATACATGGTGGACGACTCCACAATTGGCAAGAACCATGAAACAGCTCAGTTTAAAGACGATCATGTTGCAGTGACAATGGCGCAAATCCATCAGTCTAAAGACCACGGTCTAGAGCTCCAGAATGTGGAGAGCACTGAGCCCCTACCAACACCTACGTGCTCACGGTCGTATTCAGCCAATTTGTGCCTAGAGTCCCCAGCATCAGGGGAGCTCACAGCTTCATTCCTCCAAAATCTAGGCCAAAAGACTGAAAGAACTTTAGAACTAACCCCAAACCTGCTGGGGCTATTAGTGCCTCCACGGGTCTCCAACACAAAAGCACACCCCTACACCCTCAATGATAGCGAAGACCTAGAACTGCAGAAATTATCCACGACCGAGTTAAACAGCGCTACCAACAGAGCCCTGCTGTGGCAGTCATCTAAGATGGAGGTCCAATTAGATCTCCTGCATTCAATAGCAGGCCGCCTAGTCAACATATGCTCCAGGGTGGAAGAACTAGAAAACAGGATCGCCTAGTAACTGGCCTCCAATCCGGGGGAATGTTCCTGCTCAATTCTCATGGAAAAATGGGCGTCTCTTCCCGAGGTCTTAGCGGTTATAGAAGAGATAGCCAAAGGAAGCAGGGAGTCGCCAACTCCGAGCAACACGGACGATAGGGCGACGGCTAACACCAATCTCCAGGCGGCGAGACAGACAGAAGAAGCCCCAACCGGCCTAGGGACAACGGTCGGATCGGGACAAAAAGTGGCACACATGTTTGAGAATGACGATTCTCCAATTATTATGCAGAGAGAATCTTGATTTCATTAAAGACATACGGAGGCTAACATTATGCAAATACTTTAATTTGCTGCCCAACATGCAGCCCTTTAAAGAATGTCAATACATCACAATAAATAGAACTTTAACATTAGCATAATAAGACAGTAAACACTCCCATCTTCCTCTTAGGCTGCGATGACACAGGCGTAAAACGAGGTATTCCAGTTGTTCTGAAACACTGTTATCTGAGAAAGGAATCAAGAGACTACAGTATAGTGAAAGAAATAAAGACGGTCTACATTGAATAGATCCTTTTAAGAGAAAGTAAATCCTTAACTGGCCAGGAAAGGAAGAGATTAAATATCAAGTTAACGTCCCGAAGTGATTCGTAACGAGCGTTAAGAGGTCTTCTCAATCTAATACCGTTCATAACCCTTTTGATTAAAGGATTGCTACCAATAGCAAGATTATTAATCAAGGCATGGCCAGAAGAAATTGCTAATCTGTAGCAGTTGATGATTCTATAAGAGAGACCCGATTCAAAAAGATGAGCAAGATAATTAGCTTCTTGTTGTAGAGAGCTCTGTACGGGATCCAAACCCCTTTCCATGCACCAACAAGACCATTTTCTCCAAACACTCTTGTATCTTTTCCAGGGTTTCAGGTGCCCATGAATCTTCCAAAAGGCTTTTAGTCTCTCCTGAAAGGTCAGAATATCTGTCTGAACCCCATAAATCCTCCAAACAAGAAGGCTCATCTTCCCTTCTAGTATCAAAGGATGTTCTTCTCCGTCCGGACCTTGGAGAAGTCCTAAAAATGAAGGGATCAGACGCGGAAAATCTACTGCTAGTTCCATTACCCCTGGGAACCAAACCTGAGATTTCCAGAAGGGAGTTACAAGAATGATGAAGCAAGACTCCAGTCTCACTTTCCACAACAGTCTCTGAATCATCGAGAATGGAGAAAAGACATAACCTTTGATCCCCTCCCAAGATTGGTGAAAGGCATCTACCCCTGATGCATACGGGTCCGGTCTCCAGCTGAAATATCTCTGAACCTGGTGAGTTAATCTGCTGGCGAACAAGTCTATCTGGATCGGACCCCATAACTTTTGTATTAGATCAAATGTCACTGGATTCAATTTCCATTCGCTGGAATCGTGGAGGAAACGAGAATTCTAATCTGCCCTTAAATTCTGAATCCCCGGAATGAATTCCGCCCTGAGTGTAATCTTTTGATCTCAACAAAAATACCAAATCTGTTTGGCGATATCTGAGAGATTCTTGGATCTCGTGCCACCCAGGCAATTTATATATGAAACAGCAGAAAAATTGTCCAGACGGATTAAGGCATTGGAATTCTTTGAAGCTCATATGAGCATTCAGAGCTGCCAACATCGCCAGAGAATTTATGTGAAGGGATTGTTCCTCTAAGTTCCATCTCCCACTCGTCTCTAAGTTATTTAGGTGAGCACCCCACCCGCGGTTGTTCGCGTCAGATTCTAGAGTCAAATCTGGGATGTTCCCGAAAATAGCTTTCCCGTTCCAGGCCTGGAGATTCTTCAACCACCAGTGAAGATCCTCTCGAGCATCTTCCGAAAGGGGAATGGAGTCCTCGTACCAAAGACCTTTCCTCAAGCCAAGAGCTTTTAATCTCTGTAGGCCTCTGTAATGAAGAGGACCGGGAGAAATAGCCTGGATAGGAGATGACAGCAGACTTAGAACCCTGGCCAGGTCTTTCAAACAAATTAGATCCTTTGATAAGATAAGAGAAACAAGTTTCTTTATCTTTGTAACTTTTGTAACATTTTTGTGAGGTAAGATTAGATTGGAGAGGATTGTATTTACTTGAAAACCAAGGAATTCTAGTTCTTGTGTCTGGACCATAATAGATTTTTCTGTATTTATGATAAACCCTAGATCCTGAAGGAGTTCTACAGTCATTTGCAGATGATTCAAAATATCCAGTTTGTCTTGAGACATAATGAAGATATCGTCTAAGTAAATTATTAGATGAACCCCTCTCTCCCTGAGATAGCTTACCACTGGTCTGAGGACCTTGGTGAAACACCAAGGTGCTCAGGACAGGCCGAAGGGAAGACACTGGAACTGATAGAGAGTCCCTCTCCAAGTAAAACGAAGGTACTTTCGACAGTCTACGTCCATGGGTATTGTAAAATAAGCGTCCCTTAGATCCAATTTTACCAGCCAATCCTTTGCTTGCAAAATGTCTCTTAAAAGATGGATACCCTCCATCTTGATATGTCTGTACATTAAAGAGCTGTTTAAATATTTTAGGTTTATTACGGGTCTCCAACCCTTGTCCTTCTTTTTTACTAAAAAAATAGTACTTAGAAACCCTTTTGTGATCTCTGATAAGGAAATCCTTATAATGGCACCTTTGTCCAAAATTTGAGAAATCTCCAATTCTATCAGTTTTGCATTCTCCGTGTCTAGGGACATCTCTCTTGGAATTTTTCTTCGGAATGGTTGTTGCCAAAAATCTATCTCGAACCCCACAATAGTTTCTAGAACCCAGGGGTCTTGAGTAACTCTCAACCAAATGTGAGCAAAGTGTTTCAGTCTTCCTGCCACCTTTAAGGGGAAAGAAGACTTCGAACTTACCTTGGTAGGTTTGATTTGAAGCTCTGGCTCTGTCACCACGGGATCTTGGACCCCCTGTTCTCTAGGGGTAAAAGTTGAAATTTGAGCGGTAGCCTCTATTTGAACGAAAGGAGCCTCTTTCATCTTGGGGATAAAATTGGGACCGATAGGAGCCGCGGCTGACAGACTGTATCCTTCTGTCGGCCCTTCCAAAAAGTGGGCGGCTCCCAAAGACTATGCGCATATTTGTTTCAGCTCTGCTGAAGGTGTTAAAGGTTGATACATAATTACCCAAGGATTTGACAAAATTGTCTCCAAAAAGGAGACCCTTGGTATCACTCATATCCTCCTTAGCAGATAGGTCTGCGAGCTTTGGATTCATTCTCAGCAGGACCGCTTTTCTACGTTCAGTAATGAGGTTGGCATTCGCGTTGCCCACGAAGCAGAATGCTCTCTGTGACCAACCTCTGAGCAGGTCGATGTTGACCGGGGTTTTGTTGGTCCTAGCCTCCTCGGTCATGTCCAGAATTTTGGAAAAAGGTCCCAGTACGTCCAGCAATTTGTCTTGGCATTGCTTCAGACATTATTAGATTCCCTTTCTTGGGTCCCTCCCAGATTTAAAAAGGAAGATAATCAACTCGGGATCCAAATTGGGTGTGCTGCAAACTTTATCCTCCGAGGAGGGACGAGGGCAACCCATTATGCAGCAATTTACGAGTTTCCCTATCCAGGGGTTTCTTAACTCTTTGATATAAATATTTCCCCACGTGGTCCTTTGGCCACCATTCTGTGCTGCGGGGATGATGAATAGTAGATGGATTAAACAACCCCCCTCCAAGGGGGTCTTTGACAATAGAAGTTGAGGTAGACAGCTGGTCCAGGTCCTCATCAAGATCCTCCAAGGTATCCTGAGGATCGAAAATAAATTCATCCAACTTTGAATTTTCAAAATTCTGATATTCATGATAAGTAAGTGAAGGATTGTCAAAATCATTTGTACCGTAAAGGTTACCCAAATCTCTCATGCCGCCAAGGGCAACTCTTCTCTCTGTCCCAAGGAATTGGGATTTCTCTTTTGTGTTGCCAAGAACACCAAGATCTATTATAGCGCTAGGGCTACCAAAATCATTTGCATGAGTTAATGCTTCTTTCACAGGTTTCCTTTTTAGTGAAACTTTTTTATGTCCAGAGGGAGAGTCTCCGTCCTAAAGAGAAAAATAAATCTCCTCAACAGGGGACGTCCTCTTCCTTTTAGTTAGGGCGGCATTGACAGCGTCCTTGACGGAAGACTTAAGTTCTAGCCCAATGAACTTCTTAAGACTCTCACCCAGGAACTTCTTAGGGGGCTGCTGTGTGTTTAAGGGATCAATATCCATCTTCTACACAAGAGGTTTGAAATAAATATATATAAATAATATATTATGGGCCCTTGAGAAGACCTACTCACAGTTGGTGGAAATATATATCAGATCAACACGCACTAGTTAAAGGTGCTTAAAAATCCTTCGATGACTCAAAAGTCAAATGTCATACATTGAAAGGCCACCGGGTGGTGCTCAACACTCAAATATTCACAAAGAAGCTCAATTAACTGCAGAAGGAAGGAGAAAGTGGCTCCGACTCGACAGGCACAGTTACGCGTTTAAGCCGTAACTATGGCAACCTGGTATCGAGTCGGAAAGGAAAGATGCGTTACTAAGGCTACGCGTTTGTAATAAAGCCTCGCTCTCGCGTCTCCGAGCCAGTTGCTAGCCGGTTGCTAGGAGACGTGAGAAAGAGGCAAGGGGCGCAAGGCTTGTCCCCGGACTCAAAATTCCCCACTTTCTTATTTAATCTAAAGGCAACGAGGGAATGCAAGAGCCGGACTAAAGCAAAATGTGAAGCAGCGTAGCGGCAGAATAAACCTATCAGTACATTTAAAAATTCATAAAGCACTTACCCTAACTCGATCGAAAAGTGATCAAGATAATAAAATGAAATAAACCATTCCCCGCCATAAATTGGACAGGGGAGGATGGCAACTACGAAGGAAAAGGTTAATTATAAGAAACAAACACGGCAATACACACACACGGCAATACACAGTAAAAAAAAATGTTAAATAGACTAACGACAAAAGTTGTTCAAGTAATTAAAATACAGAATATCAATAAAAATATAATCAAGGACAGTAACTGCCACTCTGAAAAGGGGGATACTTAGCTGTGTCAGGAGCAGCGAATAAAAGAGGAAGATGGGAGTGTACACTGTTCTATTATGCTAATGTTAAAGTTATATTTATGGTGATGTAGTAACATTCTTTAAAGGGCTGCATGTTGGGCAGCAAATAAAAGTATTTACATAATGTTAGCCTCCGGTCTTGGAATGAAATCCCGCCCACAGATCCAAAGTAGCCCAGGGGACACAAAGCCCAAATAGTGGGGGAAGCAGAGGTAGCGAAGTCCTGGCAACAGACACGCAAGAACACTCTCCCAGCAAAATGGACATTCACGAACCTACTCTAGCAAGGAGAGCAAAAAAGAAGCTGAAGAAACAACTGAAAAAAACAAAGCTAAGAGAGAGACAATCACAGCTAGGGAAGACCAACTGCCAACCCCCACAAGGGGACGCCAAAGCCAGGCAGCTCTATCCAATCTTCATTGCCAAACATTGGGGCAAGAATGACTCTTCCATCGCTCCGCCTCCTGGAGACCAGCAAACGCAGCCAATTTTATCAAACAACCCCAACGTTAAGGGCCAAAAGCCACTCGCAAGTTTAGGCCCGCCCATAGGCAACGAATCAATAGCAGGAACAAGTTCTGCACCCAAGGAAATATTCTCCCAGCCAGCTATGGACACAACGACGCCAAATTTGTTTAAAATCACCCCAGCAATGCTCCGAGCAACGGCCCGGCACCAGGAGCAATCAAGGCCAGAGTAAGAGGTCCCAAGAAAGATCTGCCATAAGCAAACAAGGAAGCACAAGACCTAGACCAAGTTTGGCAGAGCACGCCCTAGGACAGGGAAAAGTGGCCCAAACCCCGGGCACACCAACAAGCATCCATGAGGTAGTACTCAACCCGAGATTCCACAGGACAGTACAACAATCTGAACCGGAGCAACATTCTTCGCCTTTTTAAACACCTTGCCACTCTAGACCAGATACAAATTAGGGATCTAGAATGGGTGAGATTTCTGAGCATTAAGGGGGACACACATGGCGACTAAACAGCGGTGGGCCTGAAGCAAAAAGAAATACAACAAGCTGTCCTGAATAATTCCACACAACTCGCCGAGTGGGGCACTGACGTTCAGACTCTGTTGCACTCAAAATACCCAAATGTCTTGGCATTAGATAATGGGGGCAAGGGCCCTTGGTCAGTCCTGCACGGGACAAACCGCTCACGATCCCCTGCCAGAGATCAAACGAGCGTCAAGGACCCCATGGGCATCAGGATTTCATGCAGAAACAATCATCGGGTCATCTGCGCAACCCCGCTCGTACCGATCCAAATCGGAATTTCAAGAAGATGGAGGCAGCAGCCCTAACAGTGGGGACACCAGGCCTGGCAGGGGAGAGGCCAGGGGAGGAACACCTTCTAAGCAGCAATTAACCATATTGTCATGGAACATTGCAGGGATCAGTAAAATCTGTGAAAATGAAAACTTGAAGCAGTTCCTGGAACTTGGAGACATACCCTGCTTCCAAGAGACTTGGGCTCTATCAAGCACTCCACTGGCAGGGTACCACAAACTTTATGTTCCAGCAACAAAAAGGAATCTTTGGCCGTCCGTCTGGCAGTCTATAAGTTTTTATAAAACATGCAAGCTCCCTCGCTGACACGGACATCAATCTGAACTCATCCGGGTTGCAAGCTCTACAGATCGAAGGCCTGAAAATCAATTTACATCCAATGCGCCTCTTGTTAATAAATTGCTACATTAACCCGGCACAGACCACCACTAAAGACCAGATGGAAGCATTGTCAAGGAAATTAGATGATCTTTTAAATAAATATAAATCTCATCAGGTTATCCTAGTCGGGGACTTCAACTTGAAGGATCTTGATAAAGTTGAATCCCCCACTCGGGGACTGGGCCAGGGCAGCTCCCCTTCACGAACACCTCAACAATCACAAGCAGACTAAGACCCACGTATTGAAAGAAGCAAGCTCGATTTCCTGGCATCCCAAACCTATCTTCCGGGACATCTGAAGAATCGACTACATTATGGTCAGTGAAGCAATGGTGGCCAGCATGGAAGACTTTGTAGTCGAGGATATGACGGAAAGCGATCACAGGCCACTAAGAGCGGTGTTCCAGCTGGAAGTACAGTCAGCTACCACTCTCCAAGTCATCGGAGAGTCAAGAGGGGACAAAAAACATTGTGTCCTGAGGAGGATCAAATGGTCAGACAAGATAGGCAAGAAGCTTCAGATCTGGTTGGATCAGAAACAGGAAGGGAGCCTATTAACACCTCTCTCACCCATAAAGGACTGGGAGAACACTGTAGAGGACCTACAAGCGAAGATGGGTCACCCCCAGTTACAATGCCCCTGGTCCAAAGGGCAACTAAATGTTGGAAGCAACAGCCTAACCAAAGACATAAGCAAAAGCAAACTGCTCATACGCAAGGCCCTCGCAACAAAGAAAAGAGGGGGCAGCCAAATGGCAAGCTCTTCGGTCTCATAGTTGAGGGCAGCCCTAAGGAAGAAACTGTGGGAACACAAAAAAAGCCCACACAGTGAGTGAATGGTTCAAAGTCTTCTCCCTGCTCAAGCAGAAGAACCCATCAGGACTTTGAAGACATATAAATTAGCTGAACAGCAGAGGAGTCTTAAGAGAAAATGGAGTATCAGAGCAAGACTGGCTGATCCACATGAAGCAATTATATTCAATTGACCCTGTAAACAAAGGCAGCTCAGAGGAGGCCAGCTGTGGGGCGGGACAGCTTCAGCAATTAAGTACAAAGCCAGAAGAAACTACTCCAAGCCCTGGCAACTCTCCTATGGGTGAGAGCGCCCAGGCTGAGGTGCACTGCATACCACCAGTTCAGTTAAACCCTCAAATGATCATCAAGACCCTTAAAAACATGAAGAACGACGGGCCCCCAGGCCCAATGGGATACCGGCACCGGTCCTTAAAAAAGGCCTCCGACTTCTGGGCAACAATTCCAACTCCCCTTTACAACTACACCTTTTCGAACAGCTAAAACCCCTGATTCTTGGAGGGGCTCCATATTGGTCCCTATTTATAAAAAAGGGATCATATAAAGCCATCAATTTACAGGCTCGTCGCCCTGCTTAATCTCGGAGCCAAGGCCTACGCCCGGCTCCTACTGAAGGATCTGGAGACCTGGGCTGCAGAAAAAAGCATCATCCCCTTCTAAAAGACCGGCTTTAGGT
This sequence comes from Triturus cristatus, assembly GCF_964204655.1. Classification (NCBI taxonomy): domain Eukaryota; kingdom Metazoa; phylum Chordata; class Amphibia; order Caudata; family Salamandridae; genus Triturus; species Triturus cristatus. Next base: position 749,650,173 of record NC_140592.1, read on the forward strand.
CAAAGCCATCGACCATGGACAATGTACTGGCGCTAGTGCACCTACCAGCCCAGGCAGCATAGAATAAAAAACCCACCACTCTTCTGCTGCTTCATTGATTATAGCACAGCCTTCGATAAAGTAGTCCGCAGAAGGCTATGGTGGAAACTAGAAAACTGGGGCATTCCACCAAACCTCCTGAAGGCAATAAGATCGCTATACGAGGACACTTGACTGCGGGTTAAAACAAGCGCCTGCACAGTGTCACCCAAAATAACAACGAATAATGGGCTGAAGCAAGGATGCGGGCTGGTCCCCATCTTATTTAACTTGTACACTGCAGATTTGAGGGACACCCTAAAAGGAGCCAGTCTAGTAGCACCAAGACTAGGAAGCGTGAGGCTGTCGGTGCTACAATACGCCAATGACACAGCTATAATGGTATACCAAAGGGATACCAAAGGGACCACACGATGGTGCGCCTGCAAAGAGCCCTAAACGCAATGAACCACTTCACCAACGAGAACAACCTGACAGTTAACCAGGGGAAGACCAAGTTTGGGAGCTACCGACTGAAAAAGAAAGCACAGTGGCTAATGGGAAACCTGCAAATTAACACAGTGGCCTCGTATAACTATCTAGGGGTTCGGCTCACGGAACGGGCCAAGGCGAACGTTCACCTGAAACAGCAGTCCTCCAAGGACAAAAAGATCCTACACCTACTAAAGCAACTGAACCAACACCTGTTCAGCCCATCTGCCGGTCCAATATTAACCGTCTTAAAAGCGAAATTGCTCCCAGCTAATAGTAATGGCCACTTGGCCTTTCCCGGATCAAAGGACGCCCTCCTCAACTCAGCCCAAGCCACAGGATATAAATCAGTGCTCCACATCCCGAGGTCAGCGAGAAAAATCAAGGTTAAGACTGGAGCTAGGCTTGGCGAGGCAAGATCTGACGTGCCAGGGGGAGATCATTAAGCTCTATTTAAGGATTCTAAGGGCTCCAGCCGATTCTCTAAAACCTCATTTGAGATCCATCTTCGAAGGGCCACGCTCGGCCTGGCACACCAGCCTTAGCAAAGCGATCAACATACTGAAGATCGAAGTAGAGAGTATACCGTTGCATGAAATTCCATTGAATGCCTGGAAAAAAGACAAACAGACAAGTGCGCGAAACATCTTTTGATCTTGATCTCAAATCTCTCCGCTCAAGCTTCCACTTAGACCCGCTGAACGATTCCTACATGGTAGGTAAAGCACAACCCTACCCAAGCGAGGCTCTCACACCGCAAGCCCGATACAAAGTCCTTTTCATGAGCCTAAGCGCACTAGGAATTGCCGATTATAACCCTGCATGGGCCCGCAGGGGGGAAATCACAAATTGTAGACTGCTCATACACGAGGGAATCTTGGCTGCAACTCCTTTGCTGCTGCCCTAACCTCAACAACAAATGCCGGCAACTCCTGCGCCCGATTTGTATTACCCACGGAATAAAGTCCTGCAGTGAAGCTTCAGCCTTGTGCTTGTCTACAACAACCACAATGACTCTAGCAAGACTGGGGAAATTCACGCATCAGACCAGGCTCGCTCTAAAGGCTGGCAATGAACACAAACGAACCCTGGCGACGAGCACTGCAAAACCAGCGGAAGAAAGCAGTCGGGCCCCGAACAAGCCCCAGTAGGACTGTGCTATCACATGGACTCTAATCGAAGTGCCAAGGCGAACTGTTTATAATTTCTTTAACCAGACTATTTTTATGGAACATTGGGGGCTTCACAAACTTGCGCAAGGGCACTCGATTATGACGACAAATCCAGGTGCTGGCTGTATGAGTTGGCGCCGGTGGGGGGGGGGGGGCACTTTTACCAAATACAAACTTAAGTTTTTACTATTTTATCGGTCTACATGTCGATAGTTTTTACTGTAATGATTTTAATTAATTGTACAGTTAATAAAATTCAATTCAATAATCATGGCTATGTATGAAAAGCTGTTTCTATTGTAAATAATTACGTGATGAATATAATGTCACTATCTTTTCATTTTCACCTTTCCAACCCTCATTTGAAGCACGCTACCTCTCCCCCTTACTTTTCTCCCCTTTACGTGGGGCACTTGTTTGACATATTCTGGATTCATTCGCTGATTCATAAACATTTGAAATGTTCAATGTGATTAAATAACATTGGACTTAAATTCACGTTGTAGTAGTGTATTCGTGCCTATTGTGTCTTTAAACTCTGTGTCCTCTTGAGAATTGTTCCACTGAGACCATTTCTTTACTGTACTGTTTTACACCCAGGTACCAGTGACTTATTTGGGTTTACCCTTTCTTAGTAACCTCCTCACCATCATGGCATAAGATGCTTTCTCCTCCATAGCCACATTAGACGGAGACAGCACACCAGCATCTGGAGATGTGTCCAGGCCACTGAACTCTCCAAGCTCCTCATACCAGTCCAGTTCCTAACAGGGTGCATCCAACTGGTGTTCCAAAGAATCCACAGACCCCTCCCATTCTTCTCCCATGCCTGAAACCTCTTTAAAATGAATAGGAAATGATGTAGAATCTCTAGACTCTGTCAGTATTGATCGTTTCATCGGGTATCAGAGTGGGGCTACCAGGAGCATCAACTTCGAGGCGGAGGAAGGTCGCGTTGGCATCCGGAATCAGATCCATGAGACCCTAACGGCGCCGAGGCCGGAGCGGTCAGCGTGGAGCCTGGTGGGGGCTCCTCTGGCCCCGCGAGGTCCGAATGTGCGGACGGCCTGCTCAAATAGGAGTGCATAGCCCCGTAAGTCTCCTTAATCTGAGCGGGGGTCATTCCGGCTCCAGGAAATGGAAGGAGGTGTGGAGTCAGACCCGGCAATGATTCTACAGAACCGTGCCTGGTGAGTCGATGCTCCCCACCTGTCTCGTCGACGGATGAGGTGAAGCGAAAGTCTGTTTGGACTTCTTTTTCTTATGCCTCTTCCCAGAGTGTTCCAAGGACCTTGAGTGCAATGAAGAGGACTTGGGGCTCAAGGACTAGTCCCGCGACCTTCTCTTCCTCGACTGAGACCGGGACCTCTGAGGAGTCGGGCTCGACTGTTTAGACTGCAAGGCCACAAGGAGCTTCATGGACCGCCCCCGCAAGGCTTCGGCGCCATGGCCCGGCAGTCCGAGCAGGACTTTGAGTTGTGCTCACACTTCAGACACCACAAGCACACAAGATGGGGGTTGGTTACAGACATGGAGCAGTGACAGGTGCCACACGGCTTGAAACCTACCCGTTTAAAGGTCATCCCTCAACACATAAGTAAAAATATCTCTACGTTGGAAAAAACCTGTCAAAAAGAGACAGAGAGGAGGCTCTTCTGCAGACCAATGCTGACTGGCGAGGAAAGAAAACAAGGATTGGCATAGCCAATAGGTCTCGCTTTTGGGACCTTATAAGTATTTAGTTATGCAGCACAATATCCTTGGTGCAACAACATCAACTGTTGCATGGCTAAACACTTATAAGGTCCCAAAGGCAAGACCTGTTGGCTATGCCAATGCTTGTTTATTTATTGATCCATCTCAGATTGGTAAATAGAAAATCAAATGCACAAGTAATTCTGTGGTGCATTCATGCATGTTGACCACATGTACATGAATAGAAAATGGCGCAGCAGCTGCATCAATAGCGATTCTGCACACTAGCTGCAATGCTGTACCACATGGTTAAAAAAGATTTGCAAAGCCAGTAGGCCCTGTAGGCCTAGCCAGTAGGCCCAGTAGGCTTTGCCAATGCTTGTTTGCGTTTTGCTTAAACGATGCCACACAGTGGTGAAATTTAACAAAAACTATTGTTAAAAAAGAGAAACAAGGTTGGGCTTCAAATAAGATAGTCTCTTCAAAATTCAAAAAAGTGTATTTCTTTAACCAAGTTTGGACACTAATAGGCACATAATAACACTGCATTGAGAAGTACATATTTAAAGTGTTATTTTTCTATAACTAGTAATCCGAACTTGTATATCTGGAAGTGCTTTCATACGCACTGATGAATAGGAAAAGAGTTTTAGTGAAATCGGCTATAACAGAGGCCCGTTAAACCATAACATATTAAATACCCAAACCACTAAAGGATTAAAAACTAAACAATCACATTGATCAAGCTCTTTAAAAATTCAGCAATTAAAATGCCTCCAAAACCTATTAAAAATGCACAAAATGGAGAAACACTGTTGATACTGTATTTTAAATCGTAAAGTTACTTTGAAGATGTGCACAAACGAATTAGGAGTTGTTCCTTTCACTGCAAAACAAAAACTGCTGAATAAAACAGAAGTACTAATCTGGAAGTGGTTGGGGACAGGCAGTTTGTGTAAATCATTTATGTTTTCAATCCAGGCTGAAGCAATGAGGAACACTGCGACCTGGAAATTTAACACAGCAGGAAGACACAGAGGAAGAGTATGGGAGCCACAGTGAGCCTATTAACCGGGTGAAAACATATCAAAAATAACTAATCAGAAGTCTCACTCATCCTGCGGCCCCGAGCATCGTACCTGCATCTGCAGAATCACCAACCCCGCGGAATGGGACGATGTATGCGCTTTATTATAGCCACAGGGTCACTTGAATGAAACCAGGAGCTGCTGGCTCCTGTTGTCAGCCCAAGTCCGGAAGAGAGCGGGCACACTTCGGCTGAAAGAATCAAGTAGCCGCTGCTGTAGGTGCACTGCGTAGCCATACCTGCTGTGCAGACTAACCCGGAAAATTATAATGTCCATTTTACTTTGGACTTGAGCCCATTCTTATTTTAGATTTTAAGTGTGGCAATAGCAACGCTAGCAGATTGACATGAATGAGCAGGGTCGGGTGGGGAGGAGGAGAAACCGGCACCGACTGGTTGGTGGGGGGGGGAAGAAGCAGACATGAGGGCGGGGGAGTGAGATGAAACAGAGTGCAGGAGGGGGAGCAAGACGAAGTAGGGACAGGTCCGGTGGTGGGGAGCAAGATGAAGCTGGACGAGAAATAGCGGTTTAAAAAAAAAAAAAAAAATGGTGATACAGAATGCTGCTAACATTTAGTTGTTGCTCATTATTGAGGTCATTGTGACATTGTCACTAGTAGGAAGCACCAAACGAGAAGCCCGTCTTTAACAAGCATTGGCCGCGCGCGAAGTTAAACAAGCATTTAAAATGAATGCTGCTCTCGGAGGGAGAGGTTATGGCGAGTGGTGCGCACACGCGCGACGGGAAAAAGTGCTGTGCACGTCTCGCGCCCTTTTACGCGTAATAGGAAGCTGGTGGCCGGCAAGGTAGCACTTTTGAAGCAGCTACTAAATGTCTCGCCAGAGCAGCGCATGCGCTGGCTCAGACGAGACCTAAAAATGGATGCCGCATGCCTGGGTGGCACCTATGAAGGGAACCACAACATCACAGCCGACACCACGTGGAGGCGGACGAAGCTACCCGATGGCATGCAGGGCTACTGCTCATGCAAAATGTTTTCAGATCCAGTCTGACACCTGGGAAATTCAAAGGTGAGGAATCTGCTTCTAGAAGTCGCTATCAAATCCCAAGTCTCTCAAGACAGCTCAACCCGCTTTCTTGTTGAATGATTGCCTCGTGTACTATTCACCTCCCATGGTTTGCAGCCAACAGTGCAGGAACTGAAAATACTTTTACTTTACAAGCAATTTACACCATGTTCAACTTGAGCAGTGCTCAAAGCATTCTCATACATGTTTTACAAAATGACATTTCTCATCATTCTTTGATTTGATGGCTTAATAGCATGGATACTTAAAGACCTCTGTTTTGACTTTAGCCTTTTCAAGAACCAGCTGCAAGGTCACAGCAAGCTCAGTGAACAGTGGAGAGGCAGGTTTAGTGCATTAGGCACAGATTATGCGAATGTTTCGCTGTGAAACCCCCCAGGAACCACTGAAGGCCCGCAGTGGCGAGGGCCGGGGTCACACGGTTCGCGCCTCTGTTTAAAACCAGGGATGGGAGCGCAGGGCTGTGCCACAGTAGTGTGGCGAGTGGCTTCTAAGCGCAGGCCCCCGCTAGCATCCTCTGCCGGATCCAATATCAGTGGGACTGCATCGACCCGGAATTGAAAATCACGATGCTGTACCACCCAGGATAATGTGCTGCATGGCTAAATGCGTATAGGGTCCCAAAAGTCGAGACCTATTGGCTATGCCAATGCTTGTTTCGGATCTGCTGCCTTTCATGCGGTGCGCGCCGCACTCGTACTAATATAGCTCACTCGGGAGCTCCGTACGGATTCTGTGCAGGATGTTCGGGGAATGCCCTCAGAGGACTTTCTCGTTCGTGCGAGTCGCGCTCGCCCTTCTCTGCTGGCTCCTTCAGGACACGAGTTAAGTTCCAGAGGGGGGAGTCACAAGATCACCCCTCGGGCGATCTAACATATTGGACAGTCCAGCGGGGTACCACGTAACACTGGTTAAAGAGCTCCATGAGTGTTTTTCACCATTACTTCAAAGAGAGTCGTTTCCTTCGTCTAATTGGTTTTGGAGTTTTTTCCATATTACCAGTCATTTGACACAGACTCTGTCAGAGGCGCGTCACGTTGCACTAGTCTGTGCCTTTGCTGCCATCTACTGGCATACAACAATTGGAACAACAGATGTCTGACGAAGAAATGGACACACATGAGGTTTTCAAATCAAATGTAAACAACTTATAAGCTCTTCTGTCTTCACAGCTGTACATTTCTCCATACAGTCTATTGTCAAGAACATCACCAGGAGTGTCCAGGAAGCAATTCAGATACACGACACTCTTTACTAGAAGTAGGAAAACTAGCAGAAAAATGTAAGCATATGGATAAATATATCCATTCCACTGATGACGACACCAATGTCATGCTATATACTCAAGACATGGATTTTGATACTCAAGAGCAGACGGATTCCACTTGGTTTCCTCCCTCTAAACATGTGCTAAAGAATATTTTGAAGCCATCTTGGCAAAGAGGAGACATTTCCCATCTCGCAATACTGGATTTCTACAGAGAACCCTTGTTCGATCCCCTTGTTACATTTTCATCCACTGTCCACAGATTGGTTTGCTTCTCCTCATGTGGAGGAATATATTAAACACAGAATTCAACAACCACTGAACAGATAGGAAACGATCTCAATGCCCTAAACCTCTTGTGAGAAAGAAGGTTCTGACTACTCCGGCCATTGATCTGAAGTGATTGTCCTTTTTCTCTAAATATAAAACAGACCCTAAAAAACGGTATTGCAGGGCGTGATCCACATCTCAAAACAAACCTCATGATGCAGTGGGTCTCGTAACCAAAATGTGCTAAATGGCGGAACAAGCCAGACAAATTGGAACTCCCATTAATCCCAATGATCTCTCTGACTGGATACAGCAAGTTATCGGTTTTGGCAACGCTAACTAACTCTGCTCTGTAACATCGTAAAGGGTTATTGATAAAACTAGATCCCAAGTTAACGGAATCGGCTGCAAGGGAAATGGGCCCGAAGGCTAATAGCCTTTTATTTAGAAGGTCCTTTATAAAGGAGATTTCTAGAGAAAAACTTTGGATCGGGCGTATTTGCCATTTGTCGGGAAACAGAAGATTCAGATTACGAGTCTGGATCGGATTTGGTTGACCCTTATTGTGGGCCAACCGCATCTCAGTGGTCTGCTGAAGGCGCGCTTTGTACATTCTATAATTATAAATTACCGCGTTTTGTATTTTGGTTCTGTTTCATTTAGTTTCCCCTGCTTTTACTGCTAGGAGGTTTGCCCTCATACCTGCATTTTAATTGGTTGATGCACCGCTGTTAGAGCGGGTCCCGTTTCCTGGGGTTTGATGTTTGGGAATCAGCGGCCATCTTGGATTGGGGAGCTGTTCTGACGCTCCTTGGGCGCCATCTTAGCGTCCTAGTGCTGCAGACTCTACGCTGCCACCCTACTTAAGGCGGGGCTTTCAGAGGGTCAGCCCTATTAAGATAATTCGGCCATCAGCATCTCAGTGGACTGGCGTGCTCGTCTGCTGAAGGCGCGCTTTGTACATTCTATAATTTTAAATTACCGCGTTTTGTATTTTGGTTCGGTTTCATTTCGTTTCCCCTGCTTTTACTGCTAGGGGGTTTGCCCTCATACCTGCATTTTAATTGGTTGATGCACCGCTGTTAGAGCGGGTCCCGTTTCCTGGGGTTTGATGTTTGGGAATCAGTGGCCATCTTGGATTGGGGAGCTGTTCTGACGCTCCTTGGGCACCATCTTAGCGTCCTAGTGCTGCAGACTCTACGCTGCCACCCTACTTAAGGTGGGGCTTTCAGAGGGTCAGCCCTATTAAGATAATTCGGCCATCAGCATCTCAGTGGACTGGCGTGCTCGTCTGCTGAAGGCGCGCTTTGTACATTCTATAATTTTAAATTACCGCGTTTTGTATTTTGGTTCTGTTTCATTTAGTTTCCCCTGCATTTACTGCTAGGGGGTTTGCCCTCATACCTGCATTTTAATTGGTTGATGCACCGCTGTTAGAGCGGGTCCCGTTTCCTGGGGTTTGATGTTTGGGAATCAGCGGCCATCTTGGATTGGGGAGCTGTTCTGACGCTCCTTGGTCGCCATCTTAGCGTCCTAGTGCTGCAGACTCTACGCTGCCACCCTACTTAAGGCGGGGCTTTCAGAGGGTCAGCCCTATTAAGATAATTCGGCCATCAGCATCTCAGTGGACTGGCGTGCTCGTCTGCTGAAGGCGCGCTTTGTACATTCTATAATTTTAAATTACCGCGTTTTGTATTTTGGTTCTGTTTCATTTAGTTTCCCCTGCTTTTACTGCTAGGGGGTTTGCCCTCATACCTGCATTTTAATTGGTTGATGCACCGCTGTTAGAGCGGGTCCCGTTTCCTGGGGTTTGATGTTTGGGAATCAGCAGCCATCTTGGATTGGGGAGCTGTTCTGACGCTCCTTGGGCGCCATCTTAGCGTCCTAGTGCTGCAGACTCTACGCTGCCACCCTACTTAAGCCAGCCCTTTCAGAGTGCAGCGGTGACGTGCAGCGGGAGCGCCTTCCCTGCGCCGGAGTCGTGCCAGAGTCCTGCCCGTCTGCGCTCGCCCGGCGCCGAGTCAGGGCTCGAGGCAGGCTCCATACTCGTCTCAGAATGTATTCACGGAAGGAGTTACTCCGGCTGAAAAAACCATCGCGCTGCACTCAGGTATGTGTAGAATCCCTCTCAGGCCAATATCAGTGTCCGGGGTGTGTCTTCAATCTCGCTTCCCCAGGTTTCACTACCGGCCATAGGGTAAGCCGTCCTGAGTGCCTAGCGTATTCTAATTCTACTTCATTGATTCCACAGGCTTCTCATGACTTGAAGATCTATCATCTTAATGTTAGATCCTTGGTTAAGCATCATTTGGATATCTTTACTCTTCTTACGGAGGAAAGTCCGGACATTCTATTTATGTCTGAGACATGGTTACATGATGAAGCCCTCGTTGCGATCAATCTGGCTCTTCCTTCGGAATATGTGATACATACACTTAACCGCAGTTCACGTGGTGGGGGTATTGCAGTTGTGGTCAAGTCTTGTTATACATGCCTTTGGACGCCCTTGGATATTGCTGGCTGTGAATGTGCTGATTTCCGCATTTCTGTCAGTCCACATTTTACCCTCAGGACTACTCATCTATCGGCATCCTGGGCCTGATACGGCATTTAGATCTGCCCTGCCTGAAGTTGTTAGCGCCTTAGCTTTAAAGGCAGCTAACTTTAGCATAATTGGAGATTTAAATCTCCACTTTGATGCTACACACTCTCCTGCGGCAAATAGTGTTCATGCTGACTTGGAAGCCCTTCAACTATCCCAGCTAATTAAACACAGCACTCATATTGGTGGGCATATTTTAGATCCTTTTTTCTCTAATCTATCGAAGGTGAAAGTGCTCCCCCCCAGGCCCATGCTTTGGACTGATCATTATTTAATAGAATTGCACCTTGTGATTGAGAAGTCTCCTCTTAGAACTGCTGTGCCTGCATCTTTTAAACGTCCTTGGAAAAAGCTAAAATTAGAGGATTTTCATCGGCTACTTGACTCACATCCATTGGATTCTTTTATGGATGTTGAGGCCGGCTATGGTCATTTCTGTAACTGGTTGACAGGAGCTTTAGATAGTCTGATTCCTATGACTAAGAGTAAGCACCGCCGCGCCGAACCTAATCCCTGGTTTGATGACTCTCTCCGGCTCCTCAGAAAATCCTGCAAACAAGCAGAGAGAGCCTGGCGTAAGTTCTATCTGCTTGATAAAAAAGTTATGTATCATGCCAGGTTAAAAACTTACCATAAGGCGGTTTGTAAAGCTCGTGCAGCCTATTTTTCTTGCGCAATTAATATCAGTACCAATCCCACCAAACTAATTTTCAAGGTGCTTAAGGATTTGACAGCCAGTAAAACTCCAATTACGAACATTTGCTCAGCTTCTCATTGTGAAGGCCTGGCAACCTTTTTTGTAGAAAAGGTGGAGGCCATTTACCGTTCGTTCCCTGCTCCATCTATATCTTTGGAGAAATTGGATTCTGGCCGGAAAACTACTCTATCTCTAGGCTCTTTGCCTGAGCTCTCGATGGAGGAATTTAATAAAATCGCAATGAAAGTTAAATCAGGTTCTCCCATGGATCCTTTACGTCCTTTTCAATTTAGAGAATCTGCGACTTTCTGCTTCCCCCCATTACGAGATTTGGTTAATCTATCTTTGAGGTCTGGCTCTGTTCCTGACAGTTGGAAACAAGCATTGGTGATTCCCATAATAAAAAAACCTGCACTAGACCCTCAGAAATTTGAGAACTATCGCCCCATCTCCCTTCTTCCTTGGGTGGCAAAATTAGCCGAGGTTCATGTGAACACTACTCTCTGTAACTTTATTCACTCTGCTAACATTTTAGAGCCTACCCAGAATGGCTTTCGACCTAGCCATAGTACCGAGACTGCGCTCCTTTCTATGGTTGAGCACCTACGAACATTGGCGGACTCAGGCCAAACGGTAGCCCTTGTGCTCTTAGACCTCAGTGCCGGGTTCAACACCGTCTCCCACGCAATTCTACTACAGCGTTTGACTGAGATTGGTGTCGAGCACGCTGCACTTGAATGGTTTCGATCGTTTCTATCTGGTCGTACCTTCAGAGTTGCTACCCCACCTTATCAGTCGAAACCCTATTCCATCACTCAGGGTGTTCCGCAGGGGTCGGCCCTGAGCCCCACACTTTTTAATATATATGTCCAGCCGCGGGCTGCGGTCGTCAAGCGTTGTAACCTGACCATGGTGTCTTATGCTGACGACACTCAGCTAGCGGTTGCCATAAGTGGGGCTTCTGATATAGAGGCCACAAAGTTTCGTGAGGGAATTAGATCAGTGGCCTGTTGGTTGACTGAAAACTGTTTACAACTGAACGCTAAAAAAACGGAGGTGCTTATTATTGGTAAGCAGAGCCATCTTTGGGGCGATCGTTGATGGCCTTCTGAGCTTGGCCCTACCCCTCTTCCGGTCACTGAGGTAAAGAACCTAGGCATTTGGTTGGATTCCAAACTCAGCTTTGTTCCCCACACCAAGAAAATCGCTGCCATCTGCTTTGGTACTCTTCGTAGGCTTAGACCTACTTTCAAATTTTTTGATGCACCTACCAGACAGCTTATTGTACAGGCTACTATTCTGTCTCGGTTGGATTACGCGAATTCTCTTCTACTTGGTATTAATCAGGCTGAAATCTGTAGACTCCAGCGTGTCCAAAATGCGACCGCCAGGGCTCTGGTCGGCCTGCCGAGCTTTTGCTCGGCCAAAAAAACTATCTATGGACTTCATTGGCTTCCTGTATCCCAAAGGATCAAGTTTAAATCTCTTTGCCTCTCGTTCAAAATTTTGAAATTTTCTTCTCCTCAGATTTTGGAACATCTCATTGTGCCGTATGTACCTTTGCGTACTTTAAGATCTTCTGGGCTCCACTTGGTCTCAGTCCCACGTTTTAATAAGGTTAGGGCAGGCGGCCGCTCTTTCAGTGTGCTTGCCGCCAAGCTTTGGAATTCACTTCCTGTCCATATCCGGGCCTTAGATGACCTTCTGATTTTCAGGAAGGCCATTAAGACCTTCCCGTTTTCTGTGAATGCTTAGCCTTGTCTTTGCCTGCCTATTGGGTTGCCTGTACGCCGATTTCTTGCTTTAAGCGCCGGGACGCCCCTTTGCTGGGGCAGCTGTGCGCTATACAAATCCGGCTAACATAACATAACAGTTGCTACACGTTTATTTTCAGTTACTTAATGAAAGTGTTGAATACTCTACTTGATACTTGGAGCCCTGACGAAGTTCCTTTGGTCAAAGGAATGAAACGCGTTGGCTGATGGCCATTTTTATTTCTATTGCCAATAAAGAAAATTGATTGACTTATGTATACGATTTTGACTTGATTTCCTGGTGCACCTTCCATCTTCAAACTCTTTGCTTTTTCTGGATTCCAGTGGAGCTCAACGGCGGCAGGTTCCGGAAGTGGATGCACTGGACTCTTAATGTTTGTGGCTAGGGATTGATATGCTGAACCTTGGGTCAGCCGCTATCAGGAGTGTTTTGTTTATCTTTGGTGTGCTGAATATGTTCACTGTTGGTCAATTTACCTCTCAAGGTGTTGTCTGCAAAACTGCTATTGTCATCATGTCCAATTTCATTTAAACGCATTTCTGACATAAGGACTTAGGATCTTTTGGGCAGGTAGTTAACTCTTCTGGGAGTATACCTTGCTCTCTCTAGAAGAACTAAAATGATTTCTATCGTGGCGTATCCTGCATTCCCAATATCCAACGCTGTGTGTCGTTCAATGTCTTAAGGAATAAAAGTACAGAACTGTTTCTTGCAAGTACTTCTTCCAGTCAGTTACTCATTTCCCATATGAAAACACATGCCCCTGTGTCTTTCCCTACTCTGGCAAGATGGGACAAGCCCCACTTCACCCAAGGTGGTATTGATATTTCCAATTTTGGTCCTCATCTTTTAAAGCTTTTTCTTTGGGAGCATCTATGGAGGGAGCATTCAGTCTTGGCTTATCTGCGTGCAGCGTGCTGTTACTCTGTTGCTCTCGCATATTTTAAATCCCTCGTTCTGTCGTTTTAGTTATATTTAGGTTTGACTTTTTTCCGTTTTTAATTACGGCTGGCCCGCTTACCTGCACGCTGTCATCTTACCCCCACAGTAATTTGAAACACACCGCATTTCGCGGGTCCCTCGCCACTGTCTCGTTGGCGGCCATATTGGGTGAGGGGTGAGCCACATTGCGGTCTAGTCCTCATTCAGGAGGCTCGACCAGCATAAAGGGCAGCCATGCCTTCGCGCAGCGTCATCGCGCAGCGGGATCGCCGGACTTCCGCCGGAGTTACGCCTGAGTTCAGCCCGTCTGCGCCCGTCCGCGCTGAGGACGTGCTGCAGGGCGGGCTGGACTCGGCTGACCCCTCTTTACCATCCTATGAGACGCCTAGGCGCTACTCTCCGGCTGAACTCATGGCCCTTAGACCCCCAGTGCAACGATGCTTCCATCGTCTTTCACCTGATGAGTTCGCGTACTTCCGGCGATGTGTGTCATGTAAGGTTTCCCTTTGTTACGCTGCTTCAAGCCCCATTAGATCTCACTCAAGCACGGGAAGTTTATCTGTATTGTCACATAAAATTGGCTTTTTAATTAACGCGCGATCGTTGATTAAGCACAATATTGCCTTCCATGACTTTGTTGAAGAAAGACAGCCAGACTGGGTCTTTATTATGGAGACCTGGGCTTCAGATACCTCCGGTCACGATCTTGTTTTGGCCATCCCTGAGGGCTATCTTCTTCATAGACAGGATAGATTTTTGCGCAGAGGCGGAGGAATTGCTGTTCTCATTAAATCCTCGCTCTCTTGCTCTATTAAACCCCTGTCTCTCCCTGGAGATAGGTTTGAGGCACTTTATTTCTGCATTCTGTGTGCACCTTCCGTTTCTTTCACTGGAATACTTATATACAGACCACCTGGCCCTAGGGCGAGTTTTCCTTCAGACCTTCTCAGAATCCTGGAACCCTATTTCGGAAAACCCTCTTTCCATCTTGGGTGACTTCAATTTTCATCTCGATGATGTCAACTCAAAGGATACTTTAACACTAACCGAGTCACTCGAAGCTTGTGACCTTGTTCAGCTGGTTAGCAGCCCTACTCATAAGGCTGGTCATATCCTTGATGGGGTTTTCTCGAGCGATTCCAGGTTATCTATGGGCTCACCTTTGCCGCTAGTCTAGACGGACCACCTTGCAATACCTCTTGATTTTGCCCTCCCCGCCCAGTTCTTAATTAATCATAATGACACATCATTCACCCTCAGGAGAAACTACAGAAATATCACTGATGACACTATTGCTCCCTATATCCGATTCTCTGAATCTTTCTTTCGAAGACTGCGAATAATGCAGCACAGGAACTTATGTATTCTATTTCTAGTGCGGTGGAGGAGCTTGCCCCCACCTCCCTGCGATATGCAGCCCGTCAGAAACCTACTGCTCCCTGGTTTTCCGACCATCTTAGACTCTTAAGGCAGGGTTGTAGAAGTAGCGAGAGAAGATGGAGGAAGTCCTGGGATCCGGAAGATCGAGTAGCTCACAAATCCGCTTTGCGGAACTATAAACAGAGAGTCATACTGGAGAAGCAAGAGTATTTTTCTAACCTCACAGGTTCCCGAACGTCATCTAGGGAGCTTTTTAAAATTGCCGATTCCCTATGCTCTCTTCAACTTCCTGATCCTGTAGTGAGCTCCCAGTATCTATGTGATAACATCTCGGACTTCTTCCACAATAAAATCCTGGACATTCATCTGTCTCTTGAAGCCCAAAGTCAGTCCTTGGATAAGGATACTTTTGTTGCCATAGCCAAGTTAGATGCGCTGGGTAAAGAGCCTCTCAAATTATTGAGGGAATTTCCTCTACTATCTCTTGAAGGATTGAGTATCCTACTTGATAAGATCAAATCCTCCTCTCCTATGGATCCTATACCCTTAAAAACTTTGAAGGAGTGTAAAAACAGTATTTTGCCATCTATGCTGGAAGTCATGAATAAGTCCATTGTTCAGGGCTCTTTTCCAGTAGTGTGGAAGAAGGCTATTGTAAAGCCTCTTCTCAAAAAACCTTCTTTGGACCCTGGTGTCCTTAAAAATTTTAGACCCATCTCTCTGCTTCCGGCTCCTGCAAAGATATTGGAGGCACACCTCAACTTTCATCTTTCCACCTTTCTTGAGACCAGTGAGTATCTTGATAATACTCAGCATGGATTCAGAAAGCATCACAGCACTGAATCCGCACTCACGGTAGTAGTCGATAACATCCGACGCAAGGTGGATAGTGGCCAAACTACAATACTGGTCCTCCTAGACCTCACAGCCGCATTCGATACCCTGTCTCCCGCCATCTTAACTTCTCGGCTTAGTGAGGCAGGGGTTATCGGACCGGCTTTGAATCTTCTCGACTCTTTTCTCCTTGATAGAGAACAACGAGTAAAGCTTGGAAGTTTCCTCTCCCCTGCCAAGTCATTGCAATGCGGGGTGCCACAGGGGTCGGCTCGGAGTCCGACCCTGTTTAACATCTATGTGGCCCCCCTTGCCAGACTATTAAGATCGCAGGGGATGGAGGTGGTGTCCTACGCTGATGACACCCAAATTATGGTGTCATTGGCCCATTCCTCTGTCCAGACATCCGCCATTGGCTTTAGGTCATGCATGCAGCATGTTGCAGATTGGATGGTCACCAACTCCCTAAAGTTAAATGGCGACAAGACAGAGGTTTTGGTCTTTGGGAAAGATCTAGACGTCTGGTCGAGTGAGTGGTGGCCTACTACTCTTGGCATCTGCCCCACCCCCTCCTTATCCGCCAGAAATCTCGGCGTGGTTTTTGACACCTCACTTTCCATGACGCTCCAAATAAACAGGACCGTGGCCACATGTTGGGGTGTTATTAGAACCCTAAATAGGATTCGTAGCTATCTTTCTTTGCAGGCGCGGAAGCAGGTTGCAGTGGCTCTCGTAGGCTCCAGGCTTGATTACTGCAACTCCTTATATGCTGAATCCAACAAATGCTTGATCCATAGATTGCAAATTGTGCAGAATGCTGCTGCACGTTTTGTTCTTGCCCTCCCTCTGGCATCTTCAGCTACAGTTGCTAGAAGAGATCTTCACTGGCTTCCTGTCCAACATAGAATCTCTTTTAAGATTCTATGTCTCACTTACAGGGCTCTTGTGGCTGACACTGAAAATGCACTTGGCTCTTTGCTTACTCGCTACTGCCCTTCCAGAACCCTTCGGTCTGCTGGATTATTTCAACTGGTAGTTCCACGCACTAGATTAGCCAGATGGGGAGCGAGAGCTTTCTCTGTGGTTGCCCCTAAACTTTGGAACTCGCTTCCAATTGAGGTTAAGACTCTCCCTTCTTTGGATTTGTTTAAAAAGGCCCTTAAAACCTGGTATTTTACCAAAGCGTATGAATAAAGGTTCGCTGTTTCCGATGGACAAGCTGGATTATTTGTATTTGACTTAGGCGCCTTGACGCCCATTGGGCAAAGTTGTGCGCATGATAAGATTTAATTCATTCATGTCCTGACAGCAGCCGACTGGCCTTCAGATTCTACGTTCAAAACATTTTATTGCAAACCAATTACACATTATTCTTTTGCATAATTTATTTGCAGATTTTCAAAATAAAGATGTAGGAAGGTCCTAATTATGTTACAGAGGTGAGTATTATGCAGTCACTATATGATTTTTTTCTTTTTCACCCACCGGTTGTGATTGTTACTGCTTGTGTCTTATTGCAGTTCCTAAATCAATGGGTTTCCTAACCAAGCTGATGATATGGACAAACTGGATCAGATGTTAGCGGTTTTTCTTATGTTTATCTGCATCTTCTTCATTAGCTCTCCTTTGTTACCTAGATGACAGGCCTTGAGCAACAAGAAAGATGAAGGACAATGATTGAGAGGACTATTTATAGACTCTAGTGTAACACTTGCATGCCCTGCAGCTGTAGTTCATCACCCAGGCCTGCTGGGATGCCTAGTTTTTTTCTTCACAGTCTGTCAACCATTTACCTGGCTGCTATTGAATTAAAGCAAGAAAGAAAATCATATTCGCCTCCATGTATTTATTAAAATTAGGACTTCCCACATGTTTATTTGGAAAATCCGCATTTATAGACATGGCTTTTGTACA
The DNA here is from genome assembly GCF_964204655.1 of Triturus cristatus. Lineage (NCBI taxonomy): Eukaryota > Metazoa > Chordata > Amphibia > Caudata > Salamandridae > Triturus > Triturus cristatus. Next base: position 749,667,369 of record NC_140592.1, read on the forward strand.
GTTCGATTTGCCTTGGTAAGAGTAGTAAAAAAAAAAAAATTAACTTGGGTCTTTTAGAAGTTCTATATGGTTCAAGCTTTTTTTTTTTTTTAACTTTTGCCTCATTTATTGTGAAATCTTGCATCATTTCACCATCCCTAATAAATATGAACTCAAAAGATATTTTTGCAAAATTATAGAAAACTTTACAGATCACAACGTCAATTGTTGTACATCTGATCTTTTATGATGGATTTTCGTAGACACACAAAACCCATATCTGGGCATAAAATTATACACTATCCAGGCCTAAAGCAATGCACGCCATCCATTCATTATGTGTTGCATGCATTTGGTCAGTGGGGGGGAAAAAAGTTAGAAATAGATTTCAGAATGATAAAACAGGACAATAGATGGGAATAAGCAAACTGCCCATGTAATGAAAAATAGCAATGCCATTTTATTGTTGGGCACCTCGGTTGGTTCGGGTGGTAATTGTTACTCCACATTATGAATCAGATGTCCTATTAAAATCATATGGAAGTGAGCTACTGTGTTATATGTTCTCTCACTGTCCCTATAAGACAACCAACATCCTTGTAGACCCATATAGCATGAATAGGCCAGGTTACATCGCATGCCATTACAACAACCCCGTTGTTACATCACATAACATTACAACAAAAGTCATTAAAATGACTTGCTGTAGGGGCGGGGCGCTGGATTTTGGAACAGTATAATTTACTATTCCAACTTCAGTCTGTGCAACAGTGGGGAAAGTGTTTGATTTTAAACCCAACACCTTCTGCCCCCTACAGCAAGTTGCTGTAATGACTTGCGTTGTAATGGTGTGCGATGTAACAACGCGGTCGTTGTAATGGCATGCGTTGTAATGGCATCCGTTGTATCATACGTGGTAAACAATGTTTACGATGTAAAACATAGAAAGTATAAGGTAGAACTTAGACATGTCAAATTTCTGACAATTTTCATGAAACAAAGCTAATGTATTTGCAGTTTTGCTCCTTTGGCAGGTCAAAAGGAACTTAGCAATAGCATACATTTCTGAAATGCAGCCATTCAAGGAATTTCTGAGAGGTGGCTTGCATATATTGTGCCACATTTCTTCACCTATAATATCATAGGAGCAGATTCCTCATTGACATTGGAAAATCGACTGGAGAGTATAGCTGTGAAGGTGTGCATTCTCACGCTACTCACACTGAAAGCTGTACAATACATATGATCACTCAAACAGGAAATAGAAAAAGGGGAAGGCTTGGAATCCACTCATGTACACAACGGAGAATTTGGCAAGAAATTATCGATATTTAATTTGCTTATGCTTTTTTTTGGCCTGGGCATCCATGCACCAAGGAAAACACAACAAAATCATAAATGTATCAAAAAATAAATAGTCTAGAGAATGAGATGTGAGGTCACTGTGATGATCCCACAAAGTTCCAGTAGCCAAAACACCTGCTCAAACCAGATGCCAATAAGTAATGACATGGATACCTTTGTGCCTTGCGTGTTCTATTGGGAAGGGGGCGGGCAGGGATTGACTGCCATATGCAGGTCTTCTAACATATGGCGTTGGAGAAGTCAAAGAAAAACAAAAGCCAACATATGAATCAGCAATAAGGCAGCTTCTAAAACACAGTGCCTATGCTGGAGTAACTATTCAATCACTGGGCCACAGCCCAAATAGTTATGTTCAAACATGATTTCCCGAAGAGTTAGTAGGAGTCCTCCCACATGTGACCACAAATTGAGGTAAGCTTAATTCAAGGAGCCCATGGTGGAAACATATGACAAGCCTTAACCAAGAGCTTAAATCGACGCTCCAGTTATAATGTAGGCCACAGAAGTAAGTATGTGTATATATATATGTATGTATGTATGTATATATATATATATATATATATATATATATATATATATATATATATATATATACATATACATACACACACGCAGTTATATATATATATATATATATACTTACTTCTGTGGCCGATATTATAACTAGAACGTTGATTTAAGCTCTTGTTTAAGCCTATAAATATATAAATCTACTTTAAAACAGAAAAGTTCTAGAGGTCCATCAACCTTTAATAACAAGTGAGGTAAGTTAAGAGAAAGAACCTTGAATTGTCATCACTCGTCAAGCAGCACAAAACAAACTATATCTAATAATGTCCTTCTAGCGGTTGTCTTGAAAGTTGATTGCATTAAGGCTTACATGTGGACTTTCACAAGAAAAGGTGATCCATGAAGGCCAAATCCTCTAAATAAGTATGCAATGGTAAAATAAAAGTAGTCTTAATCTGCAGAGAACATCAACACTCGGCTCAGCAACCCTCCATCCCATCTTAGTGGGAAATGGTCACAAAGGTCCTTTGGGGTAGCACAAGTGTTGCGCGCTTCCACACTCCATTGAGCAGTGGACACCATCTTCTAATTTAGTCTGCTGTGAATATCCTGCTGGAGATGTCATCCAGTAGCCAGTCCATGCCTATCAGAAGGTTCTCGCCAGTGACTGCACTGCAGCCCTGAATGCACCAGTGATGGCTTTTGATGTTGTCCAGCTCCAAGGCCTGCAAAGGAAAAAGGAAACAATACACATGTATAACTTCTTGCAAAATTAAGATATGAGCAGGGTTATCAGTGAACAGATCATGCCTACAGTTTGCAAAGGTGACTAGCGCCATATTACAATGCAAGGGACATCTGGTGTCACCTCACTGCAGAAACTCACATTAAGGAGTATTAATCAAGCACAATGTTTACTGATTGGATTACCTCTTGTTATTCACAGCTGCCCCATTCAGCAGCATGTGAACTGCTAGCTGTGGGTGTCCCCAAGTCTGGTGCAACATTATTAGAGGTGGGTGCCCGAAGGGGGTTGGCTCATGTGATCTGTGTGTTCCTAAGGTGGGAGATACCACAGAGGTTGGATCTTACGCTGTGTTCGGGAGATGGCAGCACTACGGTGAGGCAATGTTTTTCAGGAGTAAGGTTGCTTTACTAACAGCAGAAACTGGTGGTCATAGGACAAATGTTTGAAGTTAATGGTGAATGTACAGTTGTGGGGGGCAGGGTTAAGTGTGACACATTAGGTTCTGTTGGACTACCACTTCCCTTCTGTCAGTCTTCGGGTCCCTTGCTTTGTACCTTTCTGCTGAACACATACCCACCTGCCCTTATTGGTCTGCATCCCTCTGATCCTGTGTCTGCGTCTCCTGGTCTCAGTGTTCTTGCTTCTATTGCCCAGAGCCCATGTTTTGACAGTTCAATGCCAGTGACCATCTTTCTGTGTTTGTCTTATGATGGCGCCTGAGCCCATGCAGAGAGCTATATCAGCCTCTGAACAGTATCGGTACAGGTGGCAGTAAGCTGAGGTGTCAGTGAAGCTGATGGGATAGGTTTTAGTACAGGCATCAGTGTAGATGTCCGCATACATACAGGTGCTCGCCTATATTAGGACTAGGTGAAATTTCCGTTACATGGGTGTAATACTGCATTATGTGACATGCTCGAAATTATGTTATTATGCCATATCGCATAATTACATGCCATTCACAGCCAAAAATGTAGCATCAGTCCATAGGAACAATGCAAATAACCAGAAGGAGTGTGGCTGGTGTTTGCAGCATTTTTAATTTCTGCAGTTTTATTAGTACAACATACGTTCTTGTGTCCAAAATGGATGAGAGGAAGCATTTTGCACTAAAATATAGCATATGCAGGTTTTGCTTTTTGCATAACTGTCATAGTTTCATAATTTTGTGTAGTGAAGCAGAATCAAATAATTCAAATTTGCACAACTCTAGTATATATGCCACCAAAGATGAGTAAACCCTGTAGTGCAGGTGCTGCTGAGATCATCAAAGTTAACATAGCACAGGTGGTCCTGCTGACAGAGGGAGAAAAGTGACAGTATGAAGCTGAATGAGCAAGCCTGTAGCTGCTGAGGACAAATAAGTTACCCTGAAGAATGGCTTGCCAGTTGCTCATCTGGGATGCAAGCAGGGCAAGGGCATAGGTTCAGCTCGTAGAACCTCAGCATGCTCTATTGGTTGTAATCCATGACTTGACCGCCTGTCCGCCGCTCGAACAACTAGTAACTGTGTATTTGCCATACTTAGAACTACATCAGTGCTTCCTACACTGCTGACATGTTGGTGTTAAAGCATTCCCTCCGCTCCACTGCTGCTGCTGTTCACTGCTCATCCATATGCACCCCTGACAAAAAACTCCATTGATGACTTCATCCTCCCACATACTCCGCTGCTACCTTATTTTGTAAGCGATGGATGGTTGCACTGTTGCTGCCGCCATCTTTGCTGTACCTGTTGTATGGCTGAAGCTTATACTGTTGTTGCCCATACTTTCTAGCTAGGTATAACAACTTTCCAGTACAGAAGAGCAACAACAGTTGGTCTGGTTAATGCTCATTATATTGCAGCTTGGTAGCCAAGAGGCTCATGGTACATATGTTTTTTTTTTTTTGTTTTACTGCAGTGGCTAAAGAGCTAACATAATGTTTGGTAATAATTACTTTCGTTTTTCGAGAACAAAGAGGGTGGACAGCGGTTAAGAAATGTCAATGTGCATGTTGTGCGCATGTGTTTTTTTCGGCGGTACGGTGTGGGAGAAGGGGAACTGGCCACAAGGAATTTGTGGCCTCCAAGTTGCACATATGGGTGGTATTGTGCTCAGCACTGCTGGTGCAGGTGTGCACTGCTGCAGTTGTGGTTTTAATGTCATACTTCTAGTGTCTTACTTATAATGCCAGTTGTTGTTTTTGACGTGCAGTCATGTTCTAGAAGCTAGAGGAACAGACTTTAGTTGCAGTTCGAGTCATAGCTATACTGGCGTTGCTGTTATAGCGTACAGTTGTGCATGAACTTGTAGTTTAGCGGTGGTGGATGTTGCTCCATAGAGAGGAGAATGCATGGTGAGTATCGAATGGAGCAGTGTCCCCAGCACATCTGTGCTCCTGCCCTACGAAGGTACACAGGTAAAGAACAAAGCAAAAAGATCACTATTTTTCTTAGCTAATGGCTTACATTACAGTATAGCTTCACGAGAGCTGGTCCAAAATAATGTTGATGCTAAATCTAAACAAATAACCATTACATCACAACTGCTACCAAAAGCACAATCTTATCAGACAAAGCAGTTGAATCTGCCGCCGCCTTGACCTGGAAAGTCAGGGCGGAGGCTAACATACCAGAGTACCTCACTACAGGGCTCGACAAATCTTAAAAATCGTACTTGACCTGCAGGTCTAGTGACTAGAATTTTCTACTCGACCTAACATCACTGTACTCGACCCACAAATTGGTTGCATACACATTTTCTTGAAAACACTTGCAGCGCAGTTGATCTATGACCAGTAAGACATGATCACATTTTTTAGCTTAATTACCATTCTCACTGCAATGTTTTGAAAGTTACGAGCATGGCCTTGGATCCAATCGTAGTGCAGTAAAGGGGACACAACACAAATTGGTGGTCTTGCATCAGCCATTTCTTCAGTATTTACAGAAGAAGTGGCCGGGGATGGGTGGAAAAGCAATGATGCTGCAGATCTCTCCCCCACTAGAAAGCAGGGGATGGTAGTCGATGCACGTGTTCTTTCTCTCTCGGTGCATGACGTAATTCACTCTTTATCAGTGACACCTACGGCTACTGCACACTAGGGAAATGAAAACAAAAGGGAGCTACGCACCAGTGGCCATGTAGACACTACCCCTGCCCTGTAAATCATCACATGTAAAAACTCTGAACACCTGTCACCAACCTCTCGGGCGTTTCCCTGACAGGTGCAGCAGGATTAATATGATCGCAATCTCCCAATGGGGTTTAAACGCTATGCCTTTCATGGAAACACTGATAAGATCCGCACGTTGCTAGATTCTAGCGCCTCGCATGAGTGCGGGGCAGATGTGTTCACTCTGCATGGACTCTTCTAGACACAGAGACACTGGTATGCAATACTGAGCTCGCTGTACGTCCCAGTCAGGAGCCTTATGAGCGCCTCACACCAACCAGTCCATAGTTTTCTGTGACTATAAAGTAGCTCTCGTGAATGGATTGTGTTCGTGCTCACGGAGACGCAAGCATTACTCTTCAAGAAACCCTATATTGAGAATGTACTTGCACAGATTAATAATCATTGGCAGACCGCTCCACACTGTAGGAATGAGGCACATTTATAGCTCAGCATCCCCTCCCCCTTCCTTCCCGCTGGTACTCCAATAAAAGGAGACAGGTGGCAGTCAAAAACAAAAATTTGTAAAAATACCAATTGTCAAGCGATACAACAAAAAGGCAGCGATCGGTAGTGTATGTGCACCTCGCTACCACGGCAGGTTTAAATTGCAATACATTTTTACTTTGCAGCAGCGCTGTTAGGGATTGAGGTGAAACTGCCCTGCTTGAACGTGACATGATATCGTCATTCAGGTCGCTGACGTGGGGACCTGTCTGTCAAGCGACGGTGAAGCTGTGCGTCAATCCCCTTCAAAGCCACTCTCCCCAACAATCGGAGCAAAAACCCCTGACCCGCGGCGGTGTTCCCATCCAAGCGCACCTACCGTAGGGTCCCCCGCAGAGATATCGAGCTGTCCTCGGCAGGCGCAGGCTTCCATCACGGGCAGAGCTCCACTCGCAGGGCTCCCAGAAACATGGTTTAACACTCAAGGTACAGGAGGAGAACTTCTGCTTCGCTAGGGCACCAGTGTCGTTCATGGCCTGCCTCCGGTCAAGTAAATTGGGGGGGTTGGCAAAGACAGTTTACACGCTTCTCCGTCAGTATATCCTGCTGCGGCTCATTGTAATCAGCCAATGAGAAGCGTGTACACCTTACTGTGCGGAGATTAGCTACGATCTGATTGGTTGATTGCAACTAGGCCTCAGCAGACCGAGCCCGCGTGGCAATCGGCCAATCAACACCTTTTCTTTTCCCGCATTTTGTCACGGCAGTTCCTGAACATTTCACCCAGCTGCCCTCTAGAGCCTTCAACCGTCACTGCACTTTAGCACAGCGACAAAGCTCACTCGCCAGGCCGGTCAAGTAGGCCTGAAAACTCTCTCGCCCTGCAAGAAATTGACTCGCATTTGCGAGCGGGCGAGTACATTTTTCGAGCCCTGCACTAATGAAAGGAGCACATCCAGGAACCTTGATGGAGCAACAGTGCCACCAAGTGGTAGTTCGGGTCTGAGTTAGACAAACACCAGCAAGTCACATTAGCAAAGCTAATTGGCCTCTCTCGTACTGGTTAGAATACTCATGGACATTCAGAAAATGACTGAAACATTACATCCAGTTAAAGTGGGCAGTGGCACATTTAAGATGTGATGTTACCTTCTAAATTAAATAAAACTCACAGCTTTCTATATTGACATAAGTAAATAAATGTCTCATCATGGAGTCCGTTTTAAATATGACTTTTTTTGCTCTTCGAATTTAATGTATGTAAGAGGTGTGGCGCCGCGGCCAGGGCGACTGACTCCAGAATCTGGGGATCGCGGTTCGATCCCCGGCGGCAGATTAGCCCAGCACAATGCGACTCTGGGTAATAGCTTGCTTAATCTTCCAGACGGCCCCCAGCGCCTAGAGACCCTTACGGGTGATTGTTTGCGCTTTACAAATGGGGATATTATTATTAATGTTGGCAAAGATCCTAAAAAAGAAAGTGGCACGCACGCTTCACCCGTCTACTTTTTGTAAATAATGGTTATTAAGCCATCCATTACTCAGCTCTTGTGACAGAAGCTTCACTAGCAAAAGTCGTTGCTAACGAAGTAGCCACATCAACAAATCCTCGTTTCAGTCAAGGGCGACTACTCGGCTAAGGCGGAGCAGCGTCGCTCCACTGAATGTAAATGGAAAAATAAAAAGATAATAACGCAACGTTAGTGTTAAGTTATTTTATTTTTCTCTATGTAGCCCGAGCCAGGGCAGGGCTGTGTCACAGGGAGAGGGCGGAGCAGTGGTATAATGTGCTTTAAGTGCGCATGCCAGTTTGGCTGGCTGTCTTGGGCAGGCCAAACCACCATGAGCACTTAGCATGTTCTCCAACCGGCTGTATTGCACAGCAGGGTGGAGAACAGGCTCCCACTCCCTCTCTGAGCACCAAACCAGGCCGCTCAGATGAATCACAACACTTCTGTCATGCTGGTGACAGAAGCGTCGCGATTGGCTTTGATAAGTCTGGGAGCCTCTGTGCTTCCTGTTTCCTGCATCGGATGGAGGAGAGGCGGCGGCCCATCAGGTAAGTGAACTTATTTATTTAAAAGAGAGTTCCCTCCTCACCACTACTTTTCAAAAGCAGCTACCACTAGTTTCAGTTATAGGAATAGCAACGTTAACTGCATAGGGCCTTAATATAAGAAGACTAACTCTAATACTGCTTTGTGAATAAATAGTTACTCTTTCACCTGTCACGCTGGCTGCTGTTGTGATCATTGCTGGGAGAATGGGGCAGAAAGCATGATGTGCAACGAGACAGCATCGTATGGAAAGTGCACGGAAGAAAGAACAGTGAGGGGAAGGAACAGTAAACAGCATTTGCAATGCAACAGGTCTCGCATTTAGAGGGAGCTTAAGCTATTGGCATTGTAAATGACAATGCATTTTATTTATGTTTTAAAAATCAAAACATAAATAAAAGGCACGGTCATTTACAATGCCAATAGCTCAAACTCGCGTAAATTCGAGACCTACTGCAAATGGTAGGCATCACGGACAATGAGAGGGGGAGGGGAGAAGGCACGGACAATGAGGGGGGGGGGGGGGGAGGTAAAGAAGGCACGACAACGGGAGGGAGGGCCGGGGGGTAAAGAAGGCACAGATAACGGGAGGGGGGGGGGATAAAGAAGGCATGGACAACAGGAGGGAGGACAGGGTTGTAAAGATGGCACCAAAGCATGTTGTGTCTGCGGTAAAAGAAACTGGATAAAGACAATAGAATTCACAGTCTAAATAAAACATACCGTGTAGCAACCGAAGTAAAGTGGCCAGTCGCCACATGAGGTGACAAATGAAGAGGAGGCGGTACTAAGGAGGGACTAACAAGCCTATTTATGAATCAGAAGCCAGCATTTAGGATGGACAATGACACAAGCCACTGGCAAATATGGGCAGAGTAGGCGGGGCTTCTATTCCCTACTCCACTACAGCAGATCAGCGCTGGCTCAGGCTCGACCTAAAAAATGAAGCAAGGATTGAAACTGAGGGATTATTGCGCGATGAGGTCACTCAGATATAAGATAAAAGAAACATGCTACCTAAACTTTCTTGCAATATGTGGCTTGGTTAGAATCCTGCAGGAGAAAGGCATGCCACAATACAATCAACCAAAAATAAATAAATACAGGAAATAAAAAAAGAAAGTGGAGCCTGTGGAAGCAGCATTAAAGCAAGGACAGCAAATAGCATACCAAGAAGTAGATAGTAATGGACACTTAAAAAGGCCGCGAAGCGCAGGCAGCAACCAATGAAAGGGAACTATGCTCAAAGAGCTATCACAAAGTGCTGTGTCCAAATGAAAAAGTTGCTTTATTTTTGCATAAATAGTGTAAGCCTAAAACCAAGCTCCAAGTCAATACGCCTATTTGACTTGCATCAACCCGCTAAGTACAAAAGCACAAAAAAATTACTAGCAAGCACTATTTTTTTCTTACACATCCATTTGCTTAATCTAGTTTTTGCAGTATTTATACTAGATGCTAAAGTGCTTTCTTAATGATACTGCTTTCCAGCGACCTCATGCAACTTCAAATCGGTCAACAAGCAAAAACACCATGTTATTTCTAAAAAGTCCCTAACTGCCATCTAACCCAGAACCTAGCTTTGTTGTTTTACCTTTTGACTACACAATCCATGGTAACATATGCTACCAAAAAACAAACCATTTCATGTTATAACCAGATACAAAAGAGAAAGCTAAAATATATTTAACCCTTAAGTATAGCCATATTTTAACCTATCCTGTTAAATGAATGTAATATATCAAAAATATATTTTAAGTCCCAAGCTGGTTATTTGACCGCTGGAAGTGTCATCAAAATTCAAATAATTGCACTATTTCACAAAAAGAAAATGGTTATAACATCAAGGCTGTACTTTAATTAAAAAAAAGCGCATTTCACTTGTCCCCTTGACTATACTGCACTTGTCACCATTGAGCCTGGAATTCTATGTCAGGACAAGAGGCGAGGATTGTGTTTTTTCCTTCACATTAATTCCGTTACTTGGCCCATGAACACCAGGCAAAAAATTAAAGTGTCATCTAATCCATGCAGTGTGGCCCCAACATAACCCACTGTCGCAGTCTGCACTCCCTCTTTCTTCGTTGCTCAGCGGCCAGTTAAGTCATGTTTTTCTATGCTCTTACTTGAACCTGTATTGGTCTGTTTTTGAGAGTTGCCCGCGATCTGCTTTGGTTGCACTTAATTATTGCCGACTTTTGCTTTCCAGATTCCCCGATCCAGTTGTAGGTCTGCTAATGCGCTCCTTACACGACTTCTCAGTTCACTGTTGACCGCGGTGTGGCCTTGCGCCCGCTAGAGGGCGTTGTTGCCGGCCCATCTTCGCGGATCCACAACGCATGTCTCCTACGGAGTGGTGTTAGATGCGCGCCGTCAGAGCCTGCAGCTACCGAGCATTGTCCCTCTGTTGCCCCGGTGACACCGCGTATTTTAGGGTCTGTATTTGCCATTGCACTGTTGATTTGATCCTCCCACCCATCTGTATCTCGTGACACCAAATTATGCTCTGCTGGGTCAGGATTATGCTAGGAAAACAGAACAGGAAGTTCAAGCTGAGAATAACTCAACAAAATGCTTTAATAACTCCTAAAAAGAAATGAAACTTGAGAGGAGGGTTTTATGAATTTCCTTATTATTTAACGGAAATGATTTTAATTAATTTCACATTTCAAAATTATTTGGCGCTGAGACATTGCTTCATTGCGCTAAGATCATATATACAAGATTTACAAAACATGTAGTGCAAACAACACATTTCTTTACAGTGTGTGTATGTTTTTGTGTATGCATGAGTATAATGGCCATGAGTGCTTGATGAATGTTTGCATGTTTGTTTCAGTTACCCAGGGGATCATTATTAATGTGTTGTTTGCACTACATGTTTTGTAAATCTTGTATATATGATCTTAGCGCAATGAAGCAATGTCTCAGCGCCAAATCATTTTGAAATGTGAAATTAATTAAAATCATTTCCGTTAAATAATAAGGAAATTCATAAAACCCTCCTCTCAAGTTTCATTTCTTTTTAGGAGTTATTAAAGCATTTTGTTGAGTTATTCTCAGCTTGAACTTCCTGTTCTGTTTTCCTAGTATTTTCGGCTCAGTTCAGCTGAGTTTTTGAGCCAAAACCCGGTGTTGTTTTTTTGGGTCAGGATTATGCGGCCGTGCAGGCCAGATGTAGGAAACTGTTCCAGGCAGTCTAACCCCTACATTATCGCGGGGTATACCCCACCAGGTCTTGCACCCGTTGAATTATCGCCTCTGGCCCTTCCACATGTCCTGGGCTCCGACCCAGCACCATATTTATATGCTCTGCACAAACCACATCTAATCGGCCTAGCCCCACTGCCGCTGGTGACCCCAGGGCAGAGCGTAAAGTTCAAGTATCCCCTAGTTGACATAAACAGCCTCCCAGACTCACTGTCCTTTCTCTAAAGTGATGAGGAATTTTACGAGGTGGTGGACACCTTCCTTTACAGGAGCGGTAAATGAGGCGAAGAGTCCCCTAGACTAGCGCCTCGCCAAGCAGATTGTGCTTGGAATGTGCAAAAATCGCCAAACCTACCCCACCTGAACCCACAATGCTGCCCCCCCTCAAGACACCCGGGGCAAGGGTTCCCCAACCCAGAAGAAGAAACGCAAAGCAGATGTTGACCTGGACACGTTCGCCTATCTCAAGAAGGCCTTCTTTGTCCAAGTACTCCCACCAGAAGGACCTGCTGAGACATTGGTGGCCTGCCCCGACCCTTCATGGCCTGAGCTCCCGGACCAGCAGGATGGAGGTGACTGATGAGGTGATCCCATCAAGGCACTGGCGCCACGCCTTGGACTTCACTTCTCATGACAGACGGCGCTTCGGATAGGCTGGACCTGGAAGATATCATACATCCCAGGTGGGCAGATTGGATTCCGGCAGATATGGTGGCGAAGTATGTGGTGGGGTGCCTTTGCAAGCCCTTGGAAATATTTCCGCAGCTGCCTTCGAGCGGAGTGCCCGCACCCCTCTTTGGGTGCGGGGGGGGGGGGGGCTACCTCACTCCAGACAGACCTCCGGATGCCCCCCCCCCATGTCCTCTCGGGGTGGGCGCAGCACGCAATCCTATTCCTAGGGAACGCAAACTGTGCGCGGTCTATGAAGAGACGCCACTCCTTACTCATTAAGTTTGATCCAAAGTTGAGGGGGGGGGGGGGGGGGGTGCTTGCCTCCTCTGAGGTGGGAGCAGTAGATTGAGGAAGTTTATTTGGAGATTCTTTCGTAAAGGTACTCGGCAAATTTGTGGCAACGTTCACATCGTTGGACAAGGCGCAGTCCAATATTAAGGCATTTTTACCTGCATGTTTTCCTGGGGGCTAGTGGAGGCAGGTGCCGCATGACCGGCTGCTTCTAATGTCCACCTCCCCATAGGTGACATGCCTCTAGGCGCGGCTAGTGGCTAAACAATGTGCACTTCAACAGTTTCTACCCCACGAGAGGCTAGCGGTTCTGTGGTTGTGGCAAATACAAGAGCCAAGCTGGCACTCTACTGGAAAAGGTAAGTGTCCTCCCTTCTTCTCAGCTAAGGGTCAGGGGTCGTCTGGCACTTTTTCTCCAAGCATGGACATCCACCACCTCAGACTCCTGGGTCTTGCAAACTGTACAGGGTTTCCACATCAAGTTTTACAGGTGCCCTCAGCAGATATCCTGACTGCGGCCCATATGTTTCTCTCAACACAACACCGCTCTTATTGATGAGGAGGTTGTAGCCCTACTCCAGAAAGGGGCTATTTGCAGATCGGTGACACATCCCAATGGTTTTCTAAGCAATCTTTTTATGCCCAACAAGAGCGACGGCTGACGCAGATCAGTTATCAACCTCAGGCACTTCAATGAGAGGCTGGTTGACCGCCACTTCAAGATGGAAGGTATTCACCAACAGATATGGTTTGCTTCCGTCGGACTGGATGGTATGCCTGGATCAAAAAGAAACAAAAAAGAAAAAAAACGGCAAAACTGCCAGTACTGATAGCTTTTCTATCTCATTTATTTTCAAAAGGACATGTTAAAGTCAACAACATGTACCACAGACCTCTTTTTCCGTCCGATTAATCCACAAATGTATTTTGTTTATTTTCCATAATCCATCACCACGCGCCGATTTTACGGTCTGGGAACTGTTATTTATAAGTGAAAGGATTTGTGATGTGAGTGTGCTGGATGATGTGTTAAATGATATGAATAGCGAATGAGTATGTATGGAGATGTATGAAAATGGTGGTATGGGTGTCAAAAAAGAGTGGTAACTCGTAGTAGTTGTGTGTTAGTGTTATTGTTTTAAAAAATTACAAATAATTTGGTGATGGATTATGGAAAATAAAAGAAATTTTGGGAAGCTGCCAGAGCGAGTACTAACCTGTGAGCCACGCCATTGCCACGCCATTATCGCCGCCACCGCCAAGAGTCTAGCGGGCACAACACCAGGCACCATCCTTCGCGTCGCCGCCCCGGGACTGCAACTCCCGGCAGCCTCAGCGGCGGCGCGTCCAGCTGACGCGGTGCAAGCGCCAGGAGGCGCCATAAACCGCAGAGAGACCGGCGGAGCGGGGGGGAAGCTGCCAGAGCGAGTACTAACCTGTGAGCCACGCCATTGCCACGCCATTATCGCCGCCACCGCCAAGAGTCTAGCGGGCACAACACCAGGCACCATCCTTCGCGTCGCCGCCCCGGGACTGCAACTCCCGGCAGCCTCAGCGGCGGCGCGTCCAGCTGACGCGGTGCAAGTGCCAGGAGGCGCCATAAACCGCAGAGAGACCGGCGGAGCGGGGGGGAAGCTGCCAGAGCGAGTACTAACCTGTGAGCCACGCCATTGCCACGCCATTATCACCGCCACCGCCAAGAGTCTAGCGGGCACAACACCAGGCACCATCCTTCGCGTCGCCGCCCCGGGACTGCAACTCCCGGCAGCCTCAGCGGCGGCGCGTCCAGCTGACGCGGTGCAAGCGCCAGGAGGCGCCATAAACCGCAGAGAGACCGGCGGAGCGGGGGGGAAGCTGCCAGAGCGAGTACTAACCTGTGAGCCACGCCATTGCCACGCCATTATCGCCGCCACCGCCAAGAGTCTAGCGGGCACAACACCAGGCACCATCCTTCGCGTCGCCGCCCCGGGACTGCAACTCCCGGCAGCCTCAGCGGCGGCGCGTCCAGCTGACGCGGTGCAAGCGCCAGGAGGCGCCATAAACCGCAGAGAGACCCGCTTCGCGGGACGCGCGCGGGACCGCGCCGGGCTAAGCCCGGGCAAAGGGCAGGCCCTCTGTGGCCCTCAGGGGACGGAAGAGGCCGGGCTGGGCCACCCCCCTTGAGTCTACATACGAAACAGGTAACTACTCTAAGCATGGGTAAACGTACTACGAAAACCACATGCACTGTTACTGCCGCCCCTGTTGATTCGTCCACATCAATAGATTCACTGTTGGCTAATGCTCTCACTATGGTTACAAATGAGATCGCTGACACCGAACGTAGAATGTCTTTTGGATTCCCCACCACTACTACTACTGTTCCATGTTCACAATCACCTAAGGCTTCATCCAACCTGGACCTCCCCCTCTCTCCCATAGTAACAGTTGTTAAAACAAATAGTAACGTGGACACTTTAAGTTTGACCACTGGGAAATCAAGTTTGCAGACTATTGTTGTAACAGACTGTCTAGCGGAGCCAGTACTAGACAAAACGCCACGCTCCAACAAACTTGCACGAGAGAAACGCAAGAGAGGCCCAGTGAAATGTATAGTAAACAAAAGGAAACAACTAGGTCGATGCAGAAATCAACCAACGCCACAGAGTATGTGGAACAAAGATAAAGCCAAAGATTGTGAAATAGTAACATCAAGTGCCATTGAGGACTCACTACTCTCCCCATCTCTACAGGATGAAGGATCTGAGAGACCTACTACTCTCACACGAAGACTAGAGTCCCCAACTGCGGACAAAAGCATTTGTGGAGTCTCTATGCTATCCAAGGAGTAGCGTTAATACAGTCAGTACCCAGACTGAGGCCACCGATCAAAACTCTTTACTTAAATTCAATGGCAACCTGATAGAAACAATTGTCGATACTATTTTTAAACAAGTTGAAATTCAAATAGTCAAACAATTTAATACTGTTTTAAAGAGACTGGACAAAATCGAAAACCTTGTTAAAAAAGAGGAAATCAAAAGGAAAGGATCTATTAGCTTAGACGTTGTTCGAGGTGACAAAATTATGAGTAAATTAGAAACTTTATGTAAGGATCTGAGGGAGGGGGGCCAGAATGTCGCTACTGATCTCAGCCGTGTAAATATGCAAGGCCCTACTGTTGATAAAATTGTGTTACCTAACAGTACCTCTGCTAATATTTTACCTACATTGTCCACGGGCCATGATCATGACCTCTCTGGTCTAGAAGGAACAGTAACTGGTACCTCTATCCCGGATGCCAAGACCCCGCTAGCCTCCCGAACAGACAGGATAGGTATTACTCTGGATGGCATAAGCACTGGCGGAGGCCCATTAGTAAGAAACAGACCTGCTAATAATTTAGGGCAGTCCCTCAACTTACCCCCAGAATCTTGCCCATATGTTTTAGTGTTAGCCGGCGTACCTGCTCTAAAAGAAGGCCAAAGTGAGTCATGGGTACAACTACATAATAAATGCATTAATTGGCTGACAAAACATAAAGGGGCAAGATGGAACATATCAAATGAGATTATATTAACTCGTAGGGTAAGTTGGGTGGGGCCACAACAGAAAAAAATTAGCGGGGACTGTATAGTGATTAATTTTAGACATCCGAACTTAGTAAAATATTTTATGGACACACGTAACACCTATGCCAGTACATCTACTATAATAAGCCTTCATCCTTTGGGCTATTTTTATAGGCCCCCCCACAGACCAATTCAGACAGTCTCTTACACCATCCCTATAGCTAACAGATTCTCCGCCTTATCGGACTTAGAAAGTTTAGACTGACAACCACCAACACCTTCCATTACAGTGGATAAGGTTGTTAGCACAGTGCCTATGGATACGGTTAACTCTACACGTATCAATAAACTTTGTCCAGATAGATTAGTCCTACCACATGCAGCTTGTTCAGACTGTCCCATTATTCCTACTTCTTCTACCATTAGTTTATCAACTGACACTCTAAGTGTCATTAGTTGGAATATTGCAGGGCTTCCAGGTAAGATGAAAATTAAAGAATGGGTTACCTGGATAAGTAACTTTGATGTGGTAATGTTACAGGAAACATGGTGTACATCTACCCAATTGTTGGAGGGTTTCTTTTGCCACAATCTTATTGTACCAACCCCTGCTTTGGGACGTCCAAGTGGCGGTCTATCTATCTGGGCAAAAATTTCTAAGGATACGAAAATTGAACCTCTAAATGTGGCTAGTAAAAATCTGGTAGCCGTTAAATATGTTGCAAGGTTAAAGATTTGTTTTATAAATTTTTATAATAATGATTTTGTCAACCATCCTAACCCCACCTTTTTAGAACTGTTTAAGTTTATCGATGATGTTGTGGACGGTGAAAAATATGGTTTATTCGATGGCATTTGTGTTGGCGGGGATTTTAATGCTCATATCTACACTATATCTCCGCCCTGTAGACGAGGCTCTGAATTATTGGATCTTTTACAAAGTAGAGATCTAGATGATGTTATGGGCCATCTTGGAATCGATGAGGGAAAGGTACCGGCCCCCACGTACATTGGTCGTGGTTCTTCAACCACGATTGACTATATGTTTACCTCTTCCCCCCTTAGTGAAGTGTTAATTAAATCTAAGGTTGTCAGTAGCCCATACAGTGACCATCTACCATTAGTAATTTATCTTAAATCCATTAAAAAGCCTGTAGGTCTATGTGAGGTTGGAGTTCAAAATATTATTGTATCCACAGACAGACTAAGAATCATCTGGAGAGGGGTTAATAACCGAGAGATCTTAACCAATGTAATAAAGAACAATCCCCTGTTGATTTCCAACTGCCTAACATTTGGAGGCCCTGATATTACTAGATCCTTTTGTGATCTATGTGCAGCAATAAAAAGGGCTATTTCCAGACCGGTAATAGAACATAATATAAACACTCATAGATGGTTTGATACCAATTGTTCTAGGGCTAATAGAGAACTTAGGAAAGCTCTTGAAGCTAAACCCCGAGATATTTCCCTTGTCAGTTCACTACGTTTTAAATATAAACAGGTTTTAAAAACCAGAACTGAAGAGCTCCTAATAAGCCATTGGGATAATCTCACTAAAACAACTGCCCTAAAAGATACCACTGGCTTCTGGAAAGAAGTAAAAAGTTTGAGAGCCTTGGGTAGTAACATCACCCCGATAAATTGTAATATCACAGGAGATTCATGGGTCAGCCATTTCTCAAAGCTCTATGCTACAGCTGGGAATTCCACTGAGGATACTTTCCCAGATGATACCGTAGCCATTACACTAGAGGAGGTGGAGGAAGCCATCGCAAATAGTGCTGGCAACAAGGCCCCTGGCCCGGATGGTCTGTCCATCGACCAGATAAAATCAAATACATGGTTTTGGGCCCCCCTACTTTGCAATCTTTTTAATAATTTAGGCAAGGAATCTATCCCTCCCACATGGTCTTGTAGTACCATTGTTCCTATCTTTAAAAAGGGAAATAGGATGGACCCGGGGTGTTATCGTCCAATATCTTTGATCGACAACACCCTGAAGGTCCTTGGTAGGGTCTTGTTTGACAAAATAAGCACCTGGGCAGACGAAAACTCCATCATCCACCGTTGCCAGCTTGGCTTTCGGAGCAAGCTTGGGACGGTGGAACAATGTTTAAACCTTAACCTCATAATGGCCAAATATACGAGAGCTAAACGATCTCCTCTGTATTTTGGCTTTATGGACCTAAGTTCAGCGTTTGATTTCGTTAATCGCTCTCGCTTATGGTCCATTCTTTTAAATTATGGCTTAGACGAACCCCTAGTTCACTTTTTGGCCAATCTTCATCGCAACTTGAAAGCCCGAGTTCGTTTAAATAATGATGGTGAGGTTTCAAATGAGATTTTAATTGGCAAGGGGGTAAGACAGGGCTGTGTCTTGGCCCCCTTGCTTTTTATCTTATACATCAATGAATTAACTCATTCCCTGTGCAATTTGACAAAGGACGTTCCAATTATCAATAAGAAACCTATCCCGGCGTTACTCTACGCTGACGATGCGGTCCTTATGGGCCGCACTCCGAATGCTCTGCGTATTTTAATAACGGGATTCGTTAATTATATGTCCGATCTTGGGTTGTGCACTAATTTTAACAAATCGTTTATTATGACTTGCGGCCCTAAAAATTATAAAATCCCAAAGATTGTGATCGGTCCAAACATCTTAAAAAGCACATGCACTTTCCCCTATCTGGGTCTGTTATTCTCTAATAGTGGTTCGTGGCAACCACACGTGGCGATGGGGAGAAATAAACTCTCAAAATCGATTAATTCTATCACCTCCCTACGCCAACCGCGCCAGGCTGATGTGGTTCTTAGCCTATTACAAATTTACCGAACCCAATGTCTCCCAACTGGCACATAAGGTGCAGAAGTTTGGGGGTTTTCAAACTGTAAAGCAATACAGAGTGAAGAGAACAGATTCTGTCGAAAAATCCTGGGGGGAGTTATTAGTGCACCGACCTTTGTAGGTCACAATGAATTAAAATTAAAATATGTTGAGGATTTTATTAGAGCGAGACCTGCATTATTTTGGCTAAGGATATGGCTAAACTCGGCAGCTTCATTGACTCGTGAGATTATCTTAGATTGTCTGAAAAGTGACAATGCAGCCCTAATCCCATGGATTAATGCGGTAGGGAGTAGCCTTAAGAGCGTCAATTACGGTTACCTGTTCACATATCCGGATAGGATTGACGCCTCTCATAAAAATTTGGTGAGAAGAGCACTCTATCAGCATTTCCAGAATGAAAGGGAAAGAGCAGTTTTTGTGAAACAATCCACAGTCGACTATTTATCAATCCAGGAATCTCATATTGTATCCCCGATGTCCCCCCAGCCTTATTTATGTAAAAAACTGGGCAGATGGACCAGATGTTTACTATTTAGATTCAGGGACAGGAGCATTATAAACCTTATCTGCTTTCCACTGGGTTATATTAAAAATTCGGAAAAACTACATTGTCCTTGTGACCGCGGTGGAACCCAGAGTATGCTCCATTTTATTTTCGGCTGTGGATTCTATATGAAATTCACAAGACATTATCTAATACCATATTGTAAGAAATATGACTTGCTTAACCACAACCTTGCCTACAGACACCTTCTAATGCTAGGATCTGATGAATTAATTTTTAGAGTTAGTAGCTTTCTTAAAGCCATTGTATGCTCACGCAGGTCGTTGAAAATTGATTAGCTCTGTTTAAACATCCACTTTGCATTTTAAAACATGTCTTGTCGGAATTTAATATATTATATCAGCTTTATTATTATAAATTTATGAGCCAATTTTCTATGTATAACCTCATTTACTGTTGTACGATGGCCTCTTTTGCACAGCCCAGTTAGTAGGTTTTTGTGTTTTCATTGCTGTCTTTTTATAAATTATATTCTTATATTAATGTTTGACGGCCCATAATTGTAGTTTTTTTGATGTGTATTTTTAAATGTTTGTCTATGTGCTTTTATGGATGGTTTGTTGAAATCCGAATAAAGTCTATTTGAATTGAATTGAAAAAGAAATTTGTGGAAAAAGAGGTCTGTGGTACATGTTATTGACTTTAATATGTCCTTTTGAAAATAAATGAGATAGAAAAGCTATCAGTATTGGCAGTTTTGATGCTTTTTGTTTCAATAGAGGCTTGGCGTTACTGATTTGAGCCCAAACCCAATTTTGGTATTCGTGGATCTAAAAGATGCATGTCTGATTGCCCCCATTTACCCTCCTCACCCTCGGTTTCTGCGCTTCGTCTGGTGTTGTCAGACCTACGAATTTGCCACACTGACATTTGGCCTGTTGTCGGAGCCTTGGTGCTTCACAAAAGGTCCTCAAGCCGGTGGTGGAGTACCTCAGAGTTCAGGGGATAAGGCAAATTGTCTACTTGTATGACATGCTCCTCCTGTCCCAATGCCCTGGAAACGTACTCTGCACCTCCAGATGCGATTGAATCTCTTACAGGGAATGGGATTTGTTATCAACGAAAAGAAGTCACTGTTATCCCTCACCCAGAGATCAACCTTCTTACGGTTCATAATAGACTGCACTACGTCCTCTCCGAGCCTCACTTCTCAGAAAATGGCAAAGATCAGACACAAACTTGTCAAACTCTGTCCAAACCCCACATGTCGCTGAGACAGATTGTGTGTCTCATTGGCCTCAATTCAGACGATCTTCCAGGGTCCCCTCCACTATTGGGCTCTTCAGCCCCTCCAAGCTCATTACTTGCAGAAAGGCCAATTGGTACAGTTAACTAACAAGGCAAGGGAAGAGATCAACTGGTGGCTTACCCACATGGAGTAATGGAATAGGCGAACAATCTCCGTTTCCACACAGACTTTGTGATCGTATCAGATGCCAGCAGGTCCGGCTGGGGCACCAGGTATGGGGACTTTTCCACAGGAAAAGGTTTGTCACCACAAGAACAGAGCTTACAAATCAATTGTTTGGAGCTTCTTGCCGGTTCGTTCGCAATTCAGTGTTGGACAAAGGGCAAGAGTCAGTCCTGTATCCTCTTGAAGATGGACAGAGTCTCAACGGTATGACATATCAATCATTTGGGAGGCACCAGGTTCAGATCACGGGCAGACCTGGTAAAGAACTTTTGCCATTTTTGTCTGGAGAATCATGTTTTCATCACAGCCGACTATCTTCCGGGCCAGGCAAACCAAGTGGCAGACTGCCACTTTCGGCATCTCTAAGACTAGAGTCAATGGAAACTGGACCCTCAGGTCTTCCCACTGCTCACTGACAGGTGGGGTCTGTTCTCAATAGATTTGTCTGCCTTCCGTATCAACCACCAGCTTCCCTGCTTCTTCCGCTGGAGGCCGGACCCTCAGGCAGTGGCGACGGACTCATTCCTCCAAGACTGGAGTCAGGAGAAGGGTTATGCGTTTCCCCCTTTCTGGATGATCAGCTGGGCATCGGCACAGGTGTGGTCTCAACAGGCAGAAGTAGTCATGATAATACCCATATAAAAGTCTCAAGTGCGGTTTCCCAATCTGATGGAGCTTTCCTGGGATTCTCCAATCTGACTCCCCCAGTTTCCTCACAGTCTAATGAGCCTGAATCTCGTGCTGCATCGGTTAGTGGTGAAGGGAGCCTTACAACTGATGGCGTGGAGGATTACAGACAGTGTTAGACGCTGCCAGGGCTTTCACGACACACGGAGTTCCTTCCCACGAGGGTGTGGGCGGACAGCATGACCGCGCTACCAGTCTGCCTGGACAAGATGGTTTTGTTGGTGATTGCAATGGGGGAGGGGGTGGGTGAATCTCGTGGGCACAAATGTAGTGCAGGTGCTCAATTTTCTGTCCAGATGAGCCGAGGACAGGCTAACATACTGTTTGATAAATGCTTCCCAATCCGCTATTTCAGCTGGACATACTCCCATCGACGGTGCCCCGGTGTGCGAGCATGCTTTGTTTTCCAGCTGCTTAGTGGGATTCGACTACCTTCCACCGGCACCAGAACCCCGCTACTCAGCACTCTGGGACGGTAACTTGGTCCTAAACCTTTTCTTAGCCTGGCAACCGAAAAGGTTTTTGTTGCAGAAAGAACACTATGCCAAATTAGCAATGCTACTGTGCCTGGTTTATTGCAGACAAATTTCAGATGTGAGGGCCCTTGATATCTCAGGCAGAGTGTTTTTCCTGGAGAGGGTGTGTTGGAAACGGGGTAGAGTGGTGCAGAGCGGGTGGGCCAAACTCCGGAGGAAATGTGCAAAGCATCCACGCAGTACACACAGGCGACACACAAGGCACACTCCAAAAAGAGACGCTGCACCAAAATTGTGTAAGAATAACTTTTGTATTGTAGTAACACAAGATAATTTCAGTAATCTCTATACTGCGCCAAGCGGCGCCGGGTCAATATTTACAGGGGAGAGTATATATATGGCAGGGCCAATCGGGCCACTGCCAGAACCATTGCGACATACAACGAAAATGACGATAAGTCCATCAGCTTCAATTCCTGCAATAAAAACACATCAGGGCATAACATTAGGCCGGAACACCTGCAATGAAACATCATGACATCACCATATGCATAAACGATATGAATAACCCCTGAGGCAGGAAAGCTGTAAGGGGAAAACATTAGTCCTCCACCTGTGGGCACAAACATAGTAGGTATCCAGTAGTAGGCATAAAGGCATTATTCGCGAACATGAACCTGTGGGCATAAACATGAGGACATTGGGCCTACTTCGCATGGAAAACAAGTTGGGCAGAAGCCCAATGATGTAGGCCTAAGGGGAAAAGAAACCCCAAGCATTAGGCATAGATGCATTATGGAGACATCATGGCATAAAAACAAAATGCGTCTCATTAGGCACAATAGCAGTAGTTCAGGTACATTAGGCATAAACCCATACTCACAGGGCTTAAAACATAGTCCGTAGAGCCCACCGATGCATATAACACTGCCACCCTGGGCAGGTATAAACCCCACTCTGGGACTCTAAATAAAGCTTGCCCCCAACGTTACAACTGTCCACTGTCTGGCGGGGCAGTTGCGTAAAGTACAGTCAGTACGGTACTGGTAACGTGGGGCCCCCCAAATCAGCAATGCCCCCCCAAGAAGTACTGTTGCAGCAACCCGCAACTGCAGCGCCGCTGAGTAGCTAAACTAGACACTGGCCTGTCACTCCCCACGGGGGATGAATCACAATGAACGGCTCAGCCCCACTCACCACTCCTTGGGGGTTGAGCCAAGTAGTCAGCAGCAGTCCGCTGCAGCCTCTGAGCAGCGATCTCTCCTCCAACGTTGGAGCGGCCTGCTTTCCTGCGGGCCGCTCAAGACTCACGGGCCTGACTGCTCGGGTGCCTCGCGAGCACCACACTGGGCCCTCCGGAAGCCCCCACTCACCGGGGCTGTCTCTGCTCCTCTCGCTGCAGCCGACACCTCACTGGACCTCCCCCAGGCCCCCTCCTGGGACCCGGGACTTCAGTGTGGAGGCCGCGGGCTCCGAACTTCCTGCTTCCTCCGTGGCGGGACTTCCTGGAGGTGCTTCGGCTGGCGCCAATTGCAGCACGACTCCCCTGACATCAGCGAAGGGGGGCGTGGGGGGGGGAAGCCTGCGCGGTGAACTGCGGCGATTCCTCTGTGCGGTGATGAGGGGTAGGCTCCCTCCGACCTAAAGCACCCTGCGGGGTGGCACCCGCCCAATTCAAATTACGAACCGGGTGGGCTCCCTTGCAATTCAAATTACAAAGCGGGGTAGGCACCCGCCAAAGGCGGCAAAACGCGGGGTGGGCACCCGCGATAGGCTGCAACATGCGGGGTAGGCACCCGCTGGTGTTAGAAAGTATGAAGAGTGCCGCCATAACACGGGGTGGGCACACGTGGTAAAAATAGGCACTCGTGCGGCAAGAATGCGGGGTGGGCACCCGCTGTAAAGATACAGTACCTAGGCGGCAGAAACACGGGGTAGGCTCCCACTGTTTCAATTCAGCAAAAGGGCCGCAATAACGCGGGGTGGGCTCCCGCTTTTCTGTTCAGCAGCGCAGGGGGGATACCTCACGCCGGGATTCCCTCGGGACACGTGGGCAGCACTGCGCTGCAGAATCCAGCTCCTCTCTTTTCCTGGGCAGTACCCCTAAGGCGTTCTCTTTGTGCAGGGGGCAGGCAGGGAACAGTCAATTACAGTATAGCGCCCACCAAATATAGCACTCACCTACCCCTGGCAGCTTGACTATAGTGCTCTCCCTCCGCAGGGAAGGCAGTCAGGGTCCCACGAGGCACTAGGGTGCAGGCAGGGAGCGCAGGCCAGTCCCGGATAGCGCTCATCTTCCTCAGACGCTAGTCAGCAGAGCAGCAGGCACTCGGGAGTTTGTCTCCCTGGTTCCCCTGACACTGGGCAAGGTCAGATAGGCAGGCAGGATTACTCCGCTATCTTGGGGACAGCAGAGCCTCAGCTCAGTCAGCCACAGTAGTGTAGTTTCCTCCTAGCTCCAACCGCCTATACTCCGGCAGAGGTTCCCCATGTCCAGTAGTGCCCTAACTATGGCTCTTCCTGGCCCTGTGGACAGCAGAGGGGTGAAGATAAGCTCAGGGCCCAGCACACAGGCGCATATGGCGGTACCCTCTGGCAGCAGGTTCCCTCTCTCTCAGGTCCACGCTCTGAGCACATGGCAGCCCAGCTCCGCTTTTTATATGCCCCTCACACCACCTACCAGACAGTGCCAGAAGCTTCTAGAAGCGTCTGGGGAAACTGGCTCTAACTGGCCTAGGGGGAGGTGTCCAGCACCCGGTCTGCTAGGTTTCCCTCCAAAAACTGGGGTTGCTGGGAAATAACAAATAGACTGGTAACCCAGCTCAGTCAGGCGGCACAACCACACAGCCATGGCATCCATTTTAAAAGTAGCATGTTAAAATAGGAAAAGTTAGTCTGCACACGCCATTGCTCAGCATGCATTATGGCCTCTCACACCACACATGGCCTATACATTTCTCTACCATGGGGGAGATAAAGGTGCGTACACCATTGCACAGCATTTAACATTTGCATTTAACATGCATTCACATAACATGTTTCCCATAAAAGCGAAAAAATTCAGGGAAAAGGGCCAAGTCCAACAGGGTGTCTTTTACATTAAGTAGACGCACTAAATCCAACACCTGGGTAATATCCGATCAGGCTTTCCGGAATTCACCAAAACTATGTATGGTTCTATGCACTAAGGAGTATGAAGACATGACCAATTAAGTCTGCCCTCCTGGCAAAATTGAATTTGAATTTAAAATTATTTATACAGCGCACGTACACCAGCGGATTCATGGCGCTACAACTGACAGAGGACTGGGCAAGGGAGTTGGAGCTAAGTAAGAAAAGATGAACTGCTAATGAATTAATTGAAGAATTTAGCAAAGAGATGTGCCTTGAGCTGTTTCCGGAAATGCGGGTACAGGGTTGAAGCTCTAAGCTCGAGAGGCAGGGAGTTCCAGAAGATCGGGGCGAGGGTCGCAAATTTCGAGCCTCCCCATTTCTTTCTCCGGAACCGTGGGACTGTAAGAAGGGATTGGGTAGATGAACGCTGTTCCCTGGATGGAACATAAGGGATAATCTCAGATGAGATGAAAGCCGGTGCCGTGCCCAGTCGTGCTTGAAAGGTGATGGAAGCAAGCTTAAACTGGACACGAGCACGAACAGGAAGCCAATGTAGGGACTTTAGGAGGGGGGTGATATGGTGGGACTTTGGAAGTTTGAACACCAGGCGCGCCGCCTGGTTTTGGATCTGCTGCAGACGCCGGAGACTATATGCAGGTATACCTGCATATAGGGCGTTGCCATAATCCAGGCGGGATACGACCATGGCCAGGGTGATCAATTTTAAAGCATCAAATGAGAAAAAAACGGGACACCTTGCGTATAGTGCGCAGTGAAAGAAAGGAAGAAGAAACCACAGAGCTGACCTGGGAGTGAAGGGTGAGTTGAGAATTGAGTTTAATGCCTAGAGTTTTGACTGAGGTAGAGGGAACAGGTGGGGGACCTAGGGAAGGCGGCCAGAAGAGAGGGGACCAGGGGCTGGATGAACCACCCGTCAACACCAGCTCGGTCTTGTCTGGGTTGAGTTTCAGATGGTTGTGGTTCATCCAGTCCCGGATATGAATCATGATGGTTTGGAAATTAAGAACAGAATCGGGGGAAGAGGAAAGATTGAAGACAAGCTGGAGGTCGTCCGCATAATTAAATACGGCGACCTCCATTTGTTGCAGTGAAAAAATAAGAGGGGAAATATAAAGATTAAATAAAAGGGGGGAAAGGGAGGAGCCTTGGGGGACCCCCGCACTGAACATTGCGAAAGTCCGCAGTAAAATACAGCTTCTTATTGCATTGCAAAAACCGTACAAAGCGGTGTCTTTACCTACGATAGCACAATGGTTTTGTTGGGCTATGCAGAAGGCTGGAATAGACACCAAAATATTTGGGGTGCATTCAGCAAGTGGAGCAATGGCCTCGAAGGCTTTTTGACTGGGAGCACGTTTAGAGGATTTAATGCATGCAGCAGACTAGTCCAGAGGCTCTACCTTTAAAAGGCTTTATTTTAAGCTGGTGATGCAAGTGGCTCAGTTGAACTAGTATAATCCTCGCCTCCGGTCCTGACATAGAATTAAAATTTGCCTAGCTTCAGTGAAGTTAAGTTTCACTATTATTAATGGACACAGAGGCAAGGATTATCTCACCAGGCGATCAAATTAGATGCTGACCCTCCTCAGTCTGGAGTAAGTAAATCTATTTCATTTTCAAATAAATGGATTATTACACTTGTGCTTACTGTGTTGATATGTTCTCTCTGATTGGGATCGCAATAATTGTTAATGGACATTAACAGTGAGATCTGATTATACTGGTTGATCATAACAGTCACTTCCGAAGTCTATCTTTTGTAGGGACTGATGGTTCAAAACAGGACGCATGATGGTCGAAATATGGCGTGATTCATGCGAAGAAAGAGGGAGTGCAGGCAGCGGCAATGGACTATGTTAAAGCCACGCTGAAGGGATTAGAGGATGGACTTGTTGTGTGTTTTCCCTGCTGTCCATGGGAAAAGTAGTTTTGTGTTACTATTAAAATGTCCACTGTGTTTAAAATAATGGAATTAAAGCAAAGGAAGAAAGCATAATCCTCACCACTGTGTCCTTAATAGAATTGAAACTTAACTTCACATTTTTATTCAAGTTGCATTTAACGTGTACAAGTTTGTATATATGTTTTCAATGCAGCTGGTGCTGCGCTATGGATTCAGATCGGAAGGAATTATTGAAGGACACCACACGACTAATCGCTCTGGTGTAAGACCTCAAACCGAGACGCAATCTATTTGCAAAAAGGACAGCCTTTACGCAGCTGGGCCGATGCAGAACACAATTGAACGATTCCCGGCCATGTTAGTTTAAAGAATTTTGTTCGGGGACACGAGAAGCGAGGATTTTAGGTCTTCAAACGCTGTTGTGATACCTCCAGTCCTTCGTATAAAATTCGTCCACCCCGATGAAGACCTTCGATAAAAAGTGCCACGTAGAAGGTCGAAACGCGTTGGTTCTTTGATGAGGCAAGCCTAAAAGAATCAAGGAAACAAAACGACGTCAAGTCTTCGACACTACGCTCAAAGCATCTAAAATAGCTGCGCAAACCTGGTTTCCTAAAACCCGTAGGCTACCTCTCTCTGGCATTCAAATAGACTAACACTTTGTGAGGGTCTTACGAATAGGAGTCCCTGTAGCTTCTTTTGAACAACGTAGGACTTTTTTCATGTGTATAACATTTCACACATTGCTGTTTATAAAAAGTATAAGGAGATCTTTGTATCCACTATATGGAATTGTTTTTGTCTTTTATGTGAGTATTGTAAAAGTATATGATATTGTATTTGTCCCTTATTTGAGTATTGTAAAGCTTTTTTAAGCACTCTTGTTTTTGTTCTAGTAATAGCTGCACAGTATCAACAGGTCTTGATGAAAAATATAAAAAGCAGTACTTGTATATTACATGCAACTTAGTGGAAAATAAAAATCCACTTAAAATCTGAAGAGTGCATCATCTATGGTGTCAGAGGTAATACATTTTGTTAATAGTATCTTGATTCCAACCTCTGTATTCCTTAATAGAATCAATCCCCTGTTGTTTATAAAGCTGAATGCGTTTATCATCTCCCTAACATTTCCAGTTTTAATTTTATAACACATTACGGTGTATTGTCTAATAAATGGCTAACCCCTATTAACAGACTCCAAAACACACTGAGCTGCACCGAGCAACAGCCAGTGAGACATGAGCTGGCAGGGAGACACACTGAAGCAATGAGAGATTAATGCAAGTTGTAGCAAGGGATATCATAGCAGGCACTTGGCATGCCGGTCGAGGGCTAGAAGCTATGCTCGGAGTCATTAGGAAGGAGGAAGATGGCAAGAACAAATAGTCCCGTACGGAAAAGCAAATGGGAGAAAAACGATGCCAGGGGAGTGAGGAGACAGTGTGGAGAAAATAAAAGAATAATGTACAGGCCCGGCCACCAGAGCAGGACTTAATGGGCCATAGCTATAACATGGCAGAGGAACCAGGGAAGAAATAGCTCAGGGGCCCACAGTGCATGCTGCAAGATGGCATGTGGGGAGAGTGTGTTGTCACACTAACAATAAAACGCGCTAGGAAAACTAAAGAGAAAAGAGCTGCAGGAACAGGCACAGGGTAGGAAATTATGTAAAGGAGAAAGAAGAGTGAAGGAGCTTTAGGGACAGGCAGAGAGCTGGAAGCGATGTCAGGAAAGCATTCGTTGAGGGAAGAATAACAGTGCAGAAACAAAGATTAAATGCTGGACAAAGATATACAGGCAGCATATCATCAACAAGGGACTGGGGGGAGTGGGCATGTCGGCATGAAAAAGTAAGCGGAAAACAAACACAAAAGGAGCACATCAAGGAGTAAGGGGCAACCAAGTGGGATACCATTGGGGGGAAAGCAAACTTGGGAGAGAGCACAAAAACACGCACTTCATGGTGTTCTGAAAGAAAAAAGGCAAATCTTTGAATGTAAGCAGTGGAAGATATCCAAGTCATCCAGTCTACAGCTATTCTCCAGGGAGGGGACAAAGGAAGGAAGCCATCGAACAAGAAGTAGGCAAATGAGATTGATAAGGAAGCCCACCAATGAGAAGCAATGAAGGGGCTGGCCCAAAGCCCAATGCAAGTACTGGCATTATCCACAGCAGACCTGAGACAACAGACAGCTAAAAGCTGGCTGTAAGGGAGGCCTTGACAAAAATCAAAGTACACCACAGCAGCAGGATGATGATAGGGCAAGGCTACAAACGTAGGTAACATGCCACAATGGAATTGTAAAGATCACGCATGGTATGTGGTTGGCAAACAACAGTAACATAATAGGCTTATTTGTAGACGGCATGTTTACCTGTGGTGTCTGTTGGCATTATTGATAATTGATTAATATTTCTGAAATTCAATGGTACTCATGTAATTGACTTCAGAAGGATGAAAGGCCAGGCAAACTAGAAGTAATTTGAACATTTGACCGTGTAGATGATGCACTGATACACCGAGTCACTAGACCCCGCAGTAGTGTTTTAATGTGTGCTCAGCTGTTGAGGGCGGGATGATGAGGTGTAAGGAAAACATTACTCTAAACTAATTTTGGCACTTTTATTAGTAACTAGAATATCAGAGGTGATAACCAATGTCAGCCCCTGCGTGGTCATTTCTTTTAAGGGCAGTTTGATAACTCACCCCTAAGATTACCCTTTCTAATCAACAGGTTCAGGTAGAATCCAAGAAAGGCAGTCTTGGTCCCTCAAAGGTGACACAATACATACCACAACGTTTTACATTAATTATACTGATTATTTAATGTTCCACAAGATCATTTGGGTTGGGTTATGCTCTACATACGGTGAATAGTATACACATTGCCTTATCGGACAATGGATGGAACTTGTCTGGTCAGTGTGATTGAGGATTCCTACCTCTCGGATGGCATCCTTTGACAAGGCTCCTGGCAGATCCTGCTTGTTCGCGAAAACTAACAATGTTGCCCCAGATAAACGCTGTGGAAAAAGAAAACAATGTTAAAACTGAGGTTCTGGCTAGCAGAGAGGCTAGGGCACCAGCTATACACAAAGTTAATATATCAAAACAACGTCCCCTCTTGGAAGGAGTGATCATACAGACCAAGGAATGAATGGTAAATCACAATAGAGAATAGCCAAGGAATTAATGGAATCTGTAAATGTGAAAGCCAGAGTGGTCTATACGAGGAATCCAATCCTTCAAAGACTGATCTTGCAGAATCTGGACCGCTGGATGTCTCCAACTTCTCACTAATGCTGCACACATGCAGAGCCTGACCGTTTGATCACAATTTTACTATTCTTTTATGGCAATTACCCACCTCCTCCACCAGCAGACTGTTAAGTTCCTGTTTGCAGTCCTGCAGGCGCTGGCGGTCAGCGCTGTCCACCACCCAGATCAGCCCGTCCGTGCTCTCAAAGTAATTCCTCCAGTACGAACGCAGAGACTTCTGGCCACCAACGTCCCAAATGTTCAGCTTGAAGCTAGCCACAGAAAGAAAAGGAGCTGAAAGTTTAGCACTACATGCCACTCACAAACATGTATTCCTGACACTGAATTGCACAGAACAATCCCCTGGGCTCACAGCACAAGATAATAATGGGAATGTAGTGACAAGAGAAGAGCAAAGTGGAACAAAGAGCAAGTCACTCAATCACGGCTCATAGAAAGCCTGCCCTATAACCAAGGGGGCATATGCGGTCTTGCTAAAGAAAGCTTTAGCTGTGTATATTAGACAGAATTGTATTCAATACTTTGACATACACTTAGGATGGGCAACTGGTCTGCCCCCAGCTCATGGCGCAATGTCTTTCCTGTCTAACTCAGCTCCCTGCTTCTCACTGGATAGCTTTCCTCAATATTTTAGCATTTGTTGCGCAAGGAGGAACTTTTCTGCTTTTGTTGCATCTTGGTTAAACAATTGCATCCTACCACTGGTGAACTCCAAGAACTATTTTTCGTCAAGTGTTTCTCTAGGACATTTTACTTTCCTCCTCCACCTTTCCCGCCAGCAGCTTGCTCCATGCCCTACCAGCCTATGCTCTCACTGTGGCCTCACCCCTTCGCTCTTACCCGTGAACAAAACAAACATGGCGGGCCATTGGTGTGGTATTTTCTTTACCAGGGCTTATGCAATATCAGTGCAAGCATTGGCAAAGCCAAAACTGTTGGTGGTCATTTTGGGAATTTTATTTTTTTCCCATTCCTTATTATAGCTACACCGTTTCAAGGGCTCAATATAGTTCGTCAAGATGCAATATGAAGCAACTGGGAGGCCATCTTGGACCAGTATAATTAACAAGGGAAAAACACATCTACAACATGGCTGCCTGGCAGTATTGGCTTTGCCACTGATTGCAACACAAGAGATTGGACTTTTTGCAGCCATAGCTATATGCACGTCTTTGGCACTATGATTCTGGACTTTTTCCTGCCATGGCTATATGCACATCTGTGTCATTATGATTCAGGTTTAGAAGTGCATTTGGTACATTACACAGACAGGTCATGTGGTATCAGGTAACAATCGACTAACAATGGACCACAAAAGCAATGACTAAGCCAATACTGGCATTAGCAAAGCGTGATTGACTCACATTACCAATGCTTGTTCTTTTTCTTAATATATAAGCATCCATTATATTTCAGGGTAAAATTGGAGGGGAAAAAATGACAGGTCATGACTTGCAAAGAGACACTATAGCCGCAAAGTTTTAAAATGTTTAAAAAATGTATTAAAAAAAATAAAAACTATTCAGTATGCTATTACGTCTTGGAAAAAACAGACCTGTTTCTAATATTGTAATGTAGTTAACATGAAGTAATACATTTTGTCTTATAGAAACAGTGGGGGGAGATGAAGCAAGACAACAACTGCAAGGACAAACAAACTGCTACTGAAAAAATTGTTAGCACACAAGGTCCCTTAAACCCGACAACAGTCCTGTATATGTAGAGCTTCAAAAGATTTTTAGATTGCAATACTGAACATGCAACCAATGTGTCAACTGATACACAGATCATTTGCTACACTTTGAGAATGTGTCCTGTTACTAAGATCACGCTACCTACATATTCTGGCAAGAAGAGAGCTCTCTACATGATTTAATATTGTGAAAGATGGACCTCTATCAAGCATGCCTTCAATTATAATCACCAATCATTGAAAGATTTGCTCATAGAAACATACTACAATAACTTGAGTTTTAAGCTAAAGTTTACACTAGCAACTAAAATATAACAGCAGAACTAACTTGGATATCATAACCTATGAAATCAATCCTTGGTTGAGTACATTCCAAAATAAAATTCCTCTGTCCTCCTGTTCATTATCTTCTAATGAAATTCCCACAAACCTCTATCCGTTTAATTATACATTATTCTTAACCATTCTTGGTCTTGGGGTGGTTCAACAAACATCGCTATCTAGGAGGTGGGGAAAAAGTTACTATGTAGACCCTTAGGTAAGATTGGTGCATTAGGAATACCGTTTCATAAATGTGCAGCTTGAGAACTCATATGTTTTTCATTACATAGCTTATACTTGAGCTTCAAGAATTCAAAATCACCCACTGTTGGACCTGGCAATTTTTGAAGGGTTATCCTCAAACTTTTTGCCTTCCCACCATGTTTTTCTGACTTAGGTTTGCTGGTTTTAGGACTCTAGACACTTTACCACTGCTGACCAGTGCTAAAGTGCAAGTGCTCCCTGTAGGAGAGTAGGATCTGCTTCTTATGGTTACCCCCACTTTTTTGCTGATGTTTCACTGTTTTTCGACTTTAGTCTGGCTGGGGAGCTGCTATTCAGGGCCCCAGCCTAGCTGCTTCCTCTCTAAATTGATTGCATGTACTTTAGGTACACTCCAGATTGGATTCTGGGGTACCCTTATAAGTCCCTAGTATATGGTATACTATGTACTCAGGGCATAGGTACCCCAGAGGCCTACCAGGGGCTGCAGCATGTATTGTTCCACCCCTGGGAAGTCATTTAAAATGACACAACAGGTCTTCTACAGCAGCCTGTGTACGGTGGTATATGCACCAATTACTGAAATCTAGGTTACCTATCTCTCTCCATATAACTGCACATGTAAACCCATCAATCACCCCTATGGCAAGCCTTAATAATCCTGACGGCAGGGTGCTGGGTTTCATGTGAGAGGGTGCCCATGCAGGAGCAGAGCCCCTCTGCAGCGTTCGGAACCATTATTACGGGGATGTTTGTGATGCAGCCAAACCATATACTCTTAAGTGCATTATAACTAGGGCTCCCGGTTTTATGGTATTTATTTTTTTGCCATTTCCGTCTGTATTTATCCATATTTATTTTTTGGACATTTTTTCTGTATTTATCCATATTTATTTTTACCACAAGCAAAAGAAGACACTACAGCTAGTATTTTTCCACATTTATTTAAATTGACAATGCACACATGCGCAAACTAGCGATTTGTTGTGGCTTTAGCAGTGCTTTAAATGGTCCGGTACTGAGTAATTTGAAAAGGAGAGTACCTGTGCTTCTCAGTTCTGCTATAAAACACTTTAGGATAGAGTGCAAGCGCTTATCATGAGCAAATGTGCCAGCGCTTCTGCATTTCCATCTAATGCCCTGGGGTGGAGGTTGGTTGCGATGCGTGGAATCCAGGGCGCCTGGGGGGGCTAATTCTTGCAGCAATCGGCAGAGTGAAGATACAGGGGCTCTAAGAAGGGGTGAAAGAACAATAAAGCCTCGGTAAAGAGTAAATGATCTTTTAAAGGGCCTGCGAAGTACTCGGGTGTTGGTGCAATAAGACGGACGCCAGACCGTGGGAGTCGCACGTCGTCCTCGTAGGCTGTACATTGTAGGAGTGCTGGGTGTGGAGCAGCAAAACTCAGAACTGTATAAGAAACAGCATAGTTGGGAGTTCTCTTGGATAATAAGAATCGATTTCTACCCAAATTACCCCTTTTGCAACTTTAAGCTAAGCTCTAATGTATACTTTGCAGTGGATAGGCAGTTCTACGACCAGAATTAATAGCTCACTGTTTTATATTAAGAATTTTAGAGTTTGTAATGCTTGGGTGGCTAAATTAATGGGAACTGCTTATCAGAAAGCTCCTATTGTGCACGGGTCTCTGGAGCATTTCCATTCTCAAACTTTAGGGACAAGTGGGCAAAACCATATTACCGATCTCAAAATGCCTGAAATAGGAAAGGTGCCTGCTTTTCATTCTCTCAGTTAAATATCCTCCTAGGCACGAAATGTGATCTATTACCTTCCCGGGGTGATTCAGAATGCTAATGAATACCCTTCAGCAGCCAGATAGCCTTTTAACACAATTACCTTCATATTGCAGGTTAGAACCTTTGTGGACAATGGGGAATTGCGAAGCCAGCCCCGTTGCAGAATGTCCTCGCATAAGATTGATTGTATCAGGCGCAACTGCAGCCAAATTTCGGGGGTGGGGGGTGGGGGTGGGGGGACTTCTAAAAATTTCGTGGGGGGGCTGATTATTCCAGCAATTTGCAGAGTGGAGAGATGCAGGGGCTCCAAGAAAGGGTGAAACCACAACAAAGCCTCGTTAGCAAGAAAAATGGTCTTTTAAAGACCTGTGAAGTGCTCGGGTGCGGCTGTGTTGTGTGTGCCTGGGAAGCTGTCTCCCACACGATCGGCGGCGGGGGGGGGGGGGGGGGGGGGGGTAGGGGAGGTGCAAAAGCCCTTTGAGTCCTATGGGCGTTGCGTGCCTGCTACTTAGTCATCGTGTAACGTGCAAACGGGTTATATGCCTGTTGGCTTCAAATATCAGTGGGAGATGGGTTTCTGTGCTCTTAAAACGTGGTGTACCATTTGACAGGGCGTTTATACACTTTTTTGTTTATTGTCTGCTTCTTTGGGGACAGGAGAGATGACTGTGACACCAGCAGGGCGGGATTCAACCAAAGCATGTTTACGGTATGTTGTGCCCCCAGCTTCCTCGGAGTCCCACATACAGTCCTAAAGCACACGAAACAGGTATTGGGAAATCGACGAGGGATTATGGGCCGCGCCTCCCCGCCTCGTCTTTGTTTGTCACTTAAAGACCAGGGTTGGAAGGATTAGAAGGAATTTCCAGCAGCATGAAGGAGGCATGGCGAGATAACTCAGGATTCGAACACGGCAGCGCGGCAAAATTTGCGTCTTTTGCCGTTTTTACATATAAATACAGACAAAGGAAAAATTGTTTTCCGTCTGTATTTATATGTAAAAATCCGTTTAAACGGAAAACCGGGAGCCCTAATTATAACCTTGCGGTAAATGCTAACTTTGAAATGGCTGCATAGAAACGTGTCGTGTTTGGTGTCAAACACCTTGGAATCATACCCCCACACCAGTAACTGGTGTGGGAGGTATGATTTCGCCCTACTAGAGGGACAGCACCGGTATACCCGCTTAACAGACCCTGGCATCACAAAATGGCTCCTGCCAGCCACAGACACGAGTCTGCCCTCCTGCTGCTGGATGAAACTCCGGCAAAAGGTTTCCCGTCATAGGGGGGTGTAACCACCTCCTAGACCGGCTTTAGTGTATTGGGGCTGGGTGGGTGCACTCCAAGAGTGCTTTGATGTCTGCACTGGGGGCACATTTGGTGTCCCTGAGCATAGTCCAGCTCAAACCGGTTGCAGAAGCACGCAGCCCCTGCTCTGGCGCGAAACTGGACAAAGGACATGGGTGTAGCCACCCATAGGTGGGTCCCAAGAGTTTTTCCCACCCCTTCCTTGGGTATAAAGTAGGAACCCCTGACTATAGGAGATTAGATTTACCAGGACGAAACTCTGCTACAGAATCCCAGAACTTCTACTATCTACACGACATTGGATGCCCGAAGAATCTCCCTTGGAGTAAAGGAGTTACTCCCCTGCAAGGCAGGCACCAAAGACGCATCTGTCCGGTTTGCATCGACGCTGCTCCTTAAGAACACCGACGATTTTGCAACACAGGAGGTGGGTTTCCAAGCTTCGCTGAGGCCGATCCGTGCTCTTAGCAACTCGGAGATCCAGAGCCCTTGTGGGGACCGTGCAACCCGAACCCCTGGACACCGTGACCATTTGCAGCAGCATATGCTTCTTGACGATCCCGGAGGCTGTGCTTTGGGCTACTTATAGTCCAGACCCCGAGCAGTGATCCCACCGAAGATTGCTGGCCTACGCTCCCCGAGTGACCCGTGGGCTGGTATCTAGTGGTTCCTTTAGAGGTCCCTTTTCGATCCCTTGTCCGTCGACCTGTGGGTCCCTGAGAAGGGTACTTTGACTTTCAAGGGGCTTACCTGGTTGCTCCAGACGTGCCCTGACTCTCCATCCCTTGGGGAGTCCACAGGACCTTTCAGGTCCACACCGAAGCCATTTTTCTCTCACTGCGTGGGTTGCAGTTGCCAAGGCTTGTTGGTCTTCAATCCAGAAACTGAACCCCCAGCACTCTACATCCTTCGTGGGACAGCTCGCCTGCGGACTGTGGTCGTCGTCGACGCCTCCTGGTCCCCGTGGCAGTGGAGTCAAGCTTCACCTCTTCGCACCTGAAAAACCAGACATCGGTGGGCATTCATCTATCGTGCCCCTGGTCACTGGCAAGTGACCCAGACTGTCCCCTCTGCTTTCAGGTTCTTCACATCTTCGATCCAGGCTTGGATCACACCGGACACTTCTCCTTTCCACAGCAGCAGCACTTTTCAGCCCAGCGCCATTGAAATCAACGACGATTCCCGACACCATTTGACACCTATGCACCCGGCTTCCCTGGGTGAGGTAACATGAGTACGCCGGTGCTCCCGTGGGTGCTGGCCCTAGAACCCCCCCCACCCCCAAAGTCTAAAGGGGTTTGCTCAAAGTCCTCTCCTAAGTGTCCTTATTCTTTAAAATTCCAACCGTGACTTTCCTATTGAATTGTACGGGGCTCGCGGCTTTGTTCTCACACTGCACACGTCCACCGTGGGTCTCCTGTGTCACTGCCTTGGGTGGTTCCTTGGGGTCCCAGCGATCCTACGTGCTCCAGGCACTGTGAATAGTCACGTTGTGGTTCTTATACCACTTTCTTAATATATGGTTTGGTCTCCCCATGGGGCCCATTGTATATTGTGCTATTTACTGTTGTTTAATAACTGTTATTGTGTGCCTTGCTCTCTAACTTCATAAAGAGGTTAGTAGAGTGTTTAGAAATAAATACATTATATATATATATATATATATATATATATATATATATATATATATATATATATATATATATACACATACACACGCACACACAGTGTGTGGTTCTCCTTTCATTTAGTTATTCAAGAGGTTAGAGTCAAGCTGCTTTACACTCCAAGACTTAGCCTGAAGGCTGCTCTCCATAGCTACCACTAGGATAGCTTTCAATAAAGGTTGTCTTAAACCTATTCTTCAATAAGGGTTGTTTGGACTGGTGCAAGGTGCCCACTATAACTAGTGGACAGCATATACCAGGCCAACTTCTCACACTCCCCATGTAAAATGTACCTGCAATCCAAGATTGGCATATTTGATTTACTAGCAAGTCCCTAATAAATGCACCAGGTGTGCCCAGGGCTTGTGAATCAAATCTTAATAGTCCTTCAGCACCGAATGTGCCACCCACAACAGCTCCAATGGCTCACGCAGGCAGTGGCTAGGGAGTTAAGAGGCCCTGAAGGCCCGCAGGGCAGACTGATCCCGCGACATGTGATTTCTTTTATTGTCTTCCATCAGCGACTCGAGCTGTCACAACTAACGCTTGAAGAGCGAACGCTCCGGCTCTGTTGGAACCGAAGCCTGCGAAAGGCTGGCACTGCTCACCCCTAGGCCCCGGAGATCCCATTGGGTATGTGCACGGCCCTCCCCCATGGTGGGGATTGGTCGGGGCTGGCTCACTGGGAAGACCTAGGGATACAGATGGTGGGGGACCTGTACCTAAATGGAGTGCTTCAGCCATTCCAGGGGCTGCAGAACTCCTTTGGGATCCCGAGGGGTGACTATCTACTCCACGCAGCCCTGGTGGCAGGTCTCCAAAAGCACTGGAATGAGGGACTTTCCGAACCCCAGACAGCTGCCGGCTGTCAGTATGTGGTCATGGCGGCGGGCACAACTAAGGCTATCACATGCCTATACCAGAGAATGGCGACGGAACATCTAGCCCCTCTGACCGCATTGAAGGACAAATGGGAAATGGACATCGGGAAACCCATCCCAGCTCTGACGTGGCCCACGCTGCAGAGACGGGCCTGGAAGAGCACACGTAATGCCCGGATTCAACTGGTGCAGTACTTCATCTTGCATCGGGCATACTTGACGCCAGTTAAATTATTTCAGTACTTTGGGGGCCCCACACTGCAATGCCCCCGTTGTGGGGAGGAGGGGGCTGACTTCAAACATGTTCTGGTCCTGTGGAGCAGTAAGACGCTACTGGGAGGAGGTCATCGATTGCTTGTCCCAAGTGACAGGGCGCGAACTGGGGGTGTAAATGGGAGTTTGTCTGTTGTTATGGTTTTCCCACACGCCGCGCACGAAAATCACGAGCAAGTTTTGCGACCTAGGGCTGGTTGTGGCTAAAAGAGAAATCACCCTGCACTGGAAATCAGGAGCTGGCCCCAGCTTTACGAGATGGAGAGCGGCCTTCACCAAATGGGCGGATAGTGAGGGCACACTTCGGCTGCAGCTAGCGCTACGGGGAAACTATGAAAAGGCACTGGCCATGGCACATGCATGGGAAGCACTAGTGGTTGAACTCCGAGGGTGGGGAGCAGATGTGGAGGAGGGCACTGAAGCGCAGGAGCAGCCTGTAGAAGCGTAATCGTAGAGAGGTATTCGATAGACCACGCGGGAGGGCGGGAGGGCTTTCCTTCTCCTTACTGCTCTGAGCCTGACTATGGAGGTGGGGAGTGGCCTGCAGCCACTAACACGGCTACTTCAAAAGAGAGACTTCTCCTGGTACCTGGTGTTATGGCACACTGACATGTGGGTGGGGGGAGGGTGTAATTGCATATGGGAGTGCTGGGGGACAGTGACTTACTAGCTGGAAGTGGTTTAGACTATTATGCACTGGTTACTACATGCTGGATATGACCAGGGGTGTGATGATGTTTGATGATGGCAATTGTAATCGGGTAAAGCAATAAAAATCGTTTTTGCAAAGATTGTGCCACCCACATAAGTAGCACTGCTGTGTGGCCAAATAAAACTGACCCAACGCCTGCCGTGTAGCTGAAATATCACCGCAGCCCGAGTCCTGAGCACAGTGTCAACGACGTCTGTGTAGCACACTCCGATTCAGATGCGGGCCAGCTGTGCAGCCGAAGAAATCGACGCATCACCTGCTTCGCGGCTGTGATATCTACGAATCACCCTTTAGGCCGCATCGAGACAGCGTGTCTGCATTTTCACCGCATCATCCCTAGGTGCCAAGTTCTTCATCGACATTGCCCAGCCGTAACGAACCAAGGACACGTGTCCAGAGATCGATGCATCACCTCCCGTCACAGAAGCATCACCTTCCCTCACAGTAAGTAACCAACGCATCACCTCCCCTGCGCTGCAGAAAGGAACCGACAACACCTCCCCTGGCAGTAAGGATCCAACACATCAATTTGCTTTTCCGGCACCTCATCTGTGCATGTTTTCGTCTTTGATTTTGACGCATCCCAAGCACTTTGTGCTAAAAGTGACGCATCTATAGTTCTCTATGGACTGAACTATTTTGAACCTTTAAAAAGTGATATCTTGACTTGTGTATGCTGGAGTTTTGTGGTTTTGGTCTTGTTTTATTCAGATAAATATTGGTTATTTTCTAGACCGGTGTGGTGTCCTTTTGTAGTGCTTTCACTATGTTACTCAGTGTGTACGTACATATGCTTTACACATTGCCTCTGAGATAAGCCTGCCTGCTCGTGCCAAGCTACCAAGGGGGTGAAAAGGGGTTATCATAGCTGTGTGACTCTCTTAGAGTGAGGGTCCTTACTTTGACAGGGTGCAAGCCACTGCCAACTAGAGACCCCCATTTCTCCCACTCAATTAATTAATCATAGCTGCTTTACTTTAACAATTCACCTCAAAACAACATTTATTACTAATTCCACAGCGGACTTGTCCCAATAATTTGACCCAAATACATGAGTTTCTCCAAGCTCTTTTTTTTGCACATATGGAATTGTGGTGCAGTAGCTTGGTTGAGTAAATGTACAATTAAATCTCCTTTTGGTGGCCACTAATGAACTGAGGGAAATTAATACCACCGCCGTTTGTTCAATTTATTTAGGTGCTTTTATGCCACCATGTCCGTTTATTTGTGCTTAAAAATAAAAAAACAAAGTGTTTTGACCAATATTGTTTCTGGGTGTACTACGGATAGTTACAAGCCATCCACAAACAAAAAATAAACTCCTCTATGTCATTCAAAAATGGATGTAGCAAGAAGTGCTTCTAAGATTCAGTTTCACAGAAGCCCCGGTTTTCCAGGTCTTATCTTTCCCCAGTGAGTTATTGTTCAACACACTGGGTACCGTTCAAGGTGCAAGCAGGCAGTCAGACCATTTTACCATTCCCAGTATCAAACTTTCTTCCTCTTAGGAGCCAATGGAACAAACAGATCTGAGGAGACTATCCTGTTGCTGTGTTCTCCTCTTACATCTCAGTGAGTGCAAATGCATAAAGGCATGCAATCCTAGAAACTTAAAGGTTTGTTTCCTTGCCAACATACCTGTACAGTGGCACACTGTCGGTATGGTCTCCTTTGAAAATACAGCATGGTTAAGAGAAGATTGGTTTCCATGCCATCAGAAAAGGTGGTGGAGTCCGAACTCAAAAACTCTATTAGCCTACATAATTTAACAATGACAACACTTGAGCACTGGTCTGTCGGTGGTGTACGTAGACAGAAGAGGGGAGATTTTGTTTTTCAAGGGCCGAAGAAACAATAATACAGAGGCTGATAAATAGCATACTACAGTAGAGGGCTTAAAATGAGGTGGTGGAAACGGGCAGCTGTCCCTCTGGAGGTGCAAAAGGAGGTGGCTGAATATGAAGGGGTATCTGGGACCTGTGCCAATCCCATACTGAGAGGCATTCAATGAGAGAACATCTACAGTATGAGCACTTGTTTACTTTAGGAGATACATGCATTATAGGACAAGAAACGTATCAACATATGACACTGATAGAAGAACTATGTTTGATGGTAACTATGTTAGGATAGGATATGTTGGCCTGAGGAAGCAATTCTATATTGTGAATCACTTGCTGGCAATTGATTATGTATAAAATTGGACATATAAAGATGACATTGAGAAGTGAAGACAGATGTTATTTGTAAGAAGAATAAAAGTAATGAACCACAGTTTTCATGTGTGAATATTATAATCCGGAATGTATTTTTCCCATGTTTTTTTTAATGAGATTACCACAGGTGTGTAAATAGGTTAAACCATGCACCAATTAAAGGGCAAACCAACAGATCTAAAAACAGTTGCCAAGTGTTTGTAACCAACAGAGGAAACTTAAGAAGGGTCTTGTTTTGCACAACCTGCCTACTCCTTAAGTGAAAGATCGATCAGGGCAAGTTGACAAAGGAGTGTACTGCTAACTGGAAAGGTTTTTCAAGGGCTGACGAAGTAATGAATGCAGAGGTTGATAATGAGCCTACTACAGTAGTGTTGCATATACTGAGGTTCGTAGAGACTGGTACCTATTACTGTGGAGGCGATAAATGAGGGCAGTTTATAATGTGTGATGAAGTGGACTTCAAGGCTCATGACTCCGTTTAAAGGGATTAAGATGTCAGGAGAAACCGAGCTGTGGGATAGGGAGATATTGAGGTGCAATGGATGAATTAGTTCTCCAATATTGCTTAGTTTAGCCCGGGGGGATTGGTGTGTAGAGGTAGATGACCATTCAGCAGTTTATGGCTCTGAAGTACAACAAAAGTTTATTTAAATGCAAGGAAAAGAGACCTAGATTATACCAGTGAAAAAATGGCATTAGAACTCAAAGAAAAAAAATAGTTTTCAGTCACGATAGGGAGAAGAGGAGGGGTGATGAC
This sequence comes from Triturus cristatus, assembly GCF_964204655.1. Classification (NCBI taxonomy): domain Eukaryota; kingdom Metazoa; phylum Chordata; class Amphibia; order Caudata; family Salamandridae; genus Triturus; species Triturus cristatus. The sequence goes on from NC_140592.1 coordinate 749,709,485, forward strand.
TAAGCCTAGGAAACACCCATTGGAAGGGGATGAAGGGGAGTACTAGGTGCATTGGATGAAAAGGAGCAATTACAATGTTAAAAAGCAGGCTAGGATAAAGCAGAGCCAGTTAGGTAAATAGTAAAACAAGGTAGCTGGCTGTGCAAAGTCTCCATTACGGGTGGGAAGAGGAGGATGAAGGACTTTCATTTGTGACACGTGGGGGTGATGAAGTTGGAGACCTGGGTAAGAAGTCACAGTAGCACGACTTGAGGAAAGAACATCTTGGTTGGACAAATAGGGAATTAGGAGAGCACAAAGGATGGTCCAAATGGAGAGTGGTTAGAAGTTAGGGATGGGCAGAGAGAAGGTCGGGTAGGTGCCAAGAGTGGTGTACATGAAAACTTTGGAAAAGAAATAGAAGGAAAAGATGTTGGTTTTAACAGAGAACCTTATGAGATGTGATTTTGTCTAAAAAGTACAAGAATTTTACCTAGTCCAGGACCATGTAGAGTACCAAAAGTGGTAGATTTCTGGCCATTAAATGGTCAGTAAATGGTGTTTCTGATAGTGCAGACTATAGCATGCACAATTATCTTTAGTGTAGAAATAACTGAGCATGGTTGAGTAAATATAGGGAGAGGATAGAAGACAAGAGCTAATCATACAACTGTGCTAAAATAGTCAATCGGATATTGAATAAGTGGACAAGGTGAAATTATAATTCTGCTAGGTTTCATTTTCTTAGCTTGATCGTCCTCCAAAAGGCCACAGCATGTCTCTCCTTTTCTGAATTTACTAAACTAGGTTCATGATCAGTTACACATTATCATTTAAAACCATCCTACACGTTAGGAGATAAGACTAATGATAGAACACCGGGCCCCATTTTCAAATAAAGGTAAAATGCTTTAAAGCGAAAGCCATCTTTGTAATCAGAGTTACACTTATCAATAAGCTTCAGCTCTACTAAGGGCGGGATTATGATTGCGGTCGAAAGAGCCTCAGTTGTCTGATCGAAGTCGGCAAAGACCCATACGTTGCGTCGGAAGTGGTCCTCCTGACTGCCATATTACAATGGGCACCGACAGGCAGTTTTCGGACCGACACGGTCCTTTACGACAACGACATAGTGTCAGAAGGGGCCAATGAAGACAGACAGCTGGGTGAAAAGCCGCTCTGACTCCCACTCTATTACAATCCTCCTATCAGGCCATTCAACCGAGTCGGTTTAGACCAGCTCGTCGGAGTTGGCAGAATCAGAGGGACAAATGGCACAAAGTCAACTCCACGCACCTCTCCACACCCTGGGATGCCATGGTTCCTGCTTACAAGTCCTGCCGCGCTGCTCTACCTGCTCCAATACTATGAAATCTGACGCCGTCACAGACCACACCACTCCTGCCGTATATGAAATCACTGGCTTTCCGACCTCATTGGTTGGAACTGATGTCATTTCGACTGCCACTGTAGGACATTTCCAGTGCATGTATCGCAACAGAGCCATCGGATAGTCCCTGGCGGTTGGATTTTTCCCACTACCACGCCAGTCGGACAGCTTTAATGACCGGCATCGTAATCAGGCCCTAAGTGAAGCATCTCCACCTGTCAAGAAGCCAAAAGGTGACCTCCAGAGTGAACATGATACAAGCAGAATGGAAGGTTAATATTACACACACTTTAGACTGGAAATTGCTTCCAACTCCCCTGACTGGCTGTTGACACAGACAATGAAATTCATAAAAGCAATGAAATGTCCTTACAAATTCTAATAGTCATATGGCTTCCAAACAATTCTGAGAGTTACTGCACAGTTCAAAAGACTTCAGACTCCTTTAACGTCTCACAGCAGGCAATAAATCAGAGTGCAAAAAAATAATAATCAAGAAATACATTTCAAAGCTCTCTACGTGCTTGAAGGATCTGGCATCAACTGGCACTGGTCTTTAAAGAGGTGTCCCTGCTTTCAAAGACAGATGTAATCTGTGCTACCTTGCCACCCATTGTAATGTACAGTTACTCTGTATTTGTGGCTCATGGCCACAGTCGTTTACTCACAGGGATGTAGGCATCAGTTACAGGGTCATAGCCCTCCACTCCTCAACAGACAACCCCTTATGGATGTGAAGGGTTAAAAAATTACCATTAGCATCCACTTTAGAAAGGAAACATCTTACCCTCTGTGCTCCAGGGTCTTTATGTTGAAACCCAGCGTGGGCGAGATTGTGTCAATGTCTTCTCCATTAAACTTCTTCAGTATGGTAGTTTTACCAGCATTGTCAAGACCACTGAAATAAACTCATTAAGGAAACATAGAAGAAGCCAAATCTCCAGCATGTAAAAAAACTCAACCCCCACCTGGGAAATCCCAGGGCTTCCCACCTACCAATCCTGGGTCTGACCACATGCTTTTGGGTGCCTGTGTCCCCTACCCAGTTCTCCTTGGACATCTCTATCAGTCATAAAACACACTAAATACCTCGAACTAACACACTGCTGCTCTTCACTCACAGCCCAACCTAGCCCAATCACTGCCCACCCATTTGCATGGAAACCCCTCTTAATTTGCTATAATTTATCCCTTTCTCAATCAATATCATTTCAAGGGAGCACCACAAATATCTTTATCCCAGTATCCTCTTCATACAGCAATGTAGAAGTGCCACAACGTTCCCAGTTCCAATTCTTCACCATCTAGAATGCATCCACTCTTCATCCTCTGCCCCCACCCCCCTTACAGACAAGCCTCCCATTCGTTTGACTCATTCAACTGTTCCCTGGACAATACCTGAAAAGTCTCATATGTCAACCTGTAATGCCTTGCACCCACATATGGATCATCTGGGCACTATGCAACATTAAGACTTGCACACCCACAAACCTGTCCCAGCCAGGTAAAAATATTTGCTGTTGAGACTGACTTAAAACTCAAAAACTGCCACGCCCTTTTTTCCTTATGTACCCTTATCTTCCTAGTTTCAGGCACTCTTCCCCTCAAATACTCTTGGCAATTGTCCAATATGCGCCAACCTCCCACAGTGCACACGTTGCTCACAATTCTTTCCCCACATAATTTCACACACCTAAATCAAGACCATGTGGATACACTTCTCTCTTCCTGCTACTGCTTCACGCATGGTTTACTCCAATTCAACCCCAGGCACACTTCATACTCTCCACCAGCATTACACCCTTATTGAGCTCAATATCCCACATTCTTTAATCATACTAGCCTTTCTCTGCATCACACATAATTAGAGTTTGCTATTTACTTTCACCAACCAAGCTCAATTATTCAAACAATTTCTCTTCTCTCTATCATTTATGTTCCAAAAGAGTCTCAATACTCTGAAATTCCGTTAACCGAAGCAACTTCACCCCGTCTTTACAGATTTTACTCACATTTTCTTCATTCAAACTCACTTTAGCCGTGCACAGAAGAATGCCTTTCTGCCATAAGCTACTAGTTGGTCAGTCAACCCTACCAAGACTGAAACAGTGTGCTTTTCCTCAATCACCTCGCAAATATGTAGTCACTGCATCCGTCTCCTTCTTGGTCTTAGTTCCTCTAAACTCCTTCCAAAACCAAGAGCAAATCGTCAACTCAACTATTTGCAATCACATTTCACCTAATTTCCTTTTTCAAACACTTAGCAGGCTGACGCCCCATGGACAACAGATCCCTATGGTAGTTCCTCGTTCACATTCAGTTTCCCTTCAGGTCCTGGTGCCCAGCAAGTGTCATCACCTTGGATTTAACCTTGCACCGAACCTACTTCTGGTTTATGCAGCACACCTAACAAAAAATAACTACACCCCTTAGTTGTCCATCTGATCACACATCAATCATCTTAACCTCTCTGTCCCATGGTAAGCCCAATTGACTGATCGGTCTTCCTCCTGGCACTCGATCACTCCCGTGCATGCGAGCCGTCTTGCTTTAAAAATTACTAAAACAGCACCCACCAAAATAGCGCAGAGAAATAGCTACACTAGACAATCTGAGGTATGCCACACCAGGGTTACACCCAGGAATTAAAGAAGCTATGATTTTAGTTATTGTGATCAAGTGTTCTTGAGCAGACCGGCCAGTTAAGCATTTACCAATGCGAACATACATACCGAATACTATACAATCCTGCACGTGTTTTGTTTTAATCCTTGTTTGATATGGACATATATATTCTGTGCACGAAAACTACGTTTGTGTTTCGTAGCACACATTTTAAAAACTGAAATTAATTGTTCCAGAACTTCTCAAATAAAAGATGATGACCGTTTATAGCAACCATGTGGTTGGTGAGCTTTCCCTCCAGTTACTGTTTTTCTCTCCTGGCAGAGGTGGGGTCCACTCAAAAGTAATAACTGGGACGATGACGTGCAATGCAGGCAAAATGGTTGTTGCCATTGGAAAGGCAGCAGTTCAATAAATGCGCATACCTTCTCCGGGATAGTTAAAAAATTGCCATTTCTAATGAAAAGATGAACAATTCATTGGAATCTCTCCAATCAACAAACTAATTTTCTGACCAGTCGAGGTGTTTCTACAAATTTAGGAATAAGTGGGAAAAGCACAGGATTGCTGAAACGATTTCGCACACTTTATACCGATAAGCACATACGTTTTTGATGGGAAACATAAACCACTTCTACCTAGTTACACAGCAGTGCATTTTGAAAGCTATAGTTTCGGAGCCTCATACTGAAAACACACGGGATATCAAGAAAATGGGTGGATACAGCATAAGCAGTCGGACTTCTCGCTCCTTCTGCTTCATCTTCTTCAGGATAGTGAGGAGTCCCATACCTGCAGCACTCGGCTGCACCGCCACCAAACCGGCACCGGAATACCCATTAGCAACTTCCGGTTGGATGTACCGCGCCCATCGTCAGGCGACCGTCTCCATAGTAACACGCGAACAAGGCGACTGCAAAGAACGCCTACACAGATGACGCAATCCGAGGTAGTGAATGTGTCAGCCATCTTGGAGCGAAGCTACTGGTTAAACGTCCAAGTGACATAAAATGAATTAAAACATAAATTACTTTCTTAGCTAAATTTCGTACACATATTAAATATTTTACTCAGTATATTAACATATAAATAAATAAAAAGTTGGAATAATTAACAACATGCACACATCTGTAGTGGGCACAATCGAGGCAGAGGACAAAGAAACTTCCTGACAAATTCAACTATCAACTAACGGATGAGCGCTCCTGGACTTTTTTTATTTGCCCCTGCCTCAGGATGCGTCAGTGCTTGTGCTGCGTGGACTTCACAGCTGTTGACTTCACTTGCGCCCTCGGGGCAAGGACAGGCTCTGATAGGCCCACATGTTTTTAGGTCTCGCCTAAACCAGCGCATGCGCTAGTGTGGCGAGACTTTTTGTTAGGGCTCCAAAAAGTGCTACCATGGCCAGCCTTGAGCTACAGTGCATGTGCGCGGGCACGTGCGCCGCACTTGATCGCAATTACTTTCACTTTCGCGGCCCCACGGCCGCTTTGATGTTTGATCGCGATCACTTTCACGGCCGCACGACCGCTTTGATGTTCTCCGTGAGCCAATGGGTAGTTCAGGTTTTGCAGTTTGTTACAGATGCTTTATAAAAGGTGCCATCTCCACCATACCAGATACCGTTTTTAGGTCTCGCCTGGCGAACGCAGCACGAAGCGCTGTCGCCAGCGAGATCTATTGTTGCTGACTTGCCTCGGAAGTGGGACAGGAGATGGGCACGCGCAGGCTTTTGGCGGATTGGAGCCTATGTACGCTCTTACAGCCACGCGTGCACATCTCCTGTCCCCCTTCCGTCCTCGCAAGCCAGCATGCACTTTCACTTTCGCTTTTTTTAAACCTCGCCCCATCGTTGGAGCGGCCCGCAATGGCAGGTCCGCTCAGGAAATAAATATTGACACTGTGCCTTCATCGGCACAACCTGACAAATGGAGAATCCCCCACTCACCCGGTCTGCGGGGGGGATCCTCCTGAACGGCGGCTGGCTGTGGCGCGCTTCCGGAGCACTCCAGCTCCTCTATACTTCTGGCAGCACGACGCGGGGCTCTCTCCTTAGGCATGGGAGCCCGCACTGCTATCTACCGCTCTTCACCCGGGCCCCCTCCTGGGACCCGGGAATTCAGCTCCCGCACTTCCTCTCTGGCGCCGGGGCTCCCTCTTCACCACAGGAGCCCCAGAAGGGGACAGGCGCTGCCTGCACCGGCCGCACGCGCCGCCACTGGGCACGCGAAAGTTACAGGTACCGCGCGGGCAGCCCCCGCCGTCCCAGGTCTCCTCCCCAGCCCGTATGTGGAGCTGCTTTCTGTTTTTCTTGTCTGTGGCTGGGGTGCAGATATTGTACCATGTAAACTGTGACTGAAGCAGTCTGTGAGAAGTGCACCACATGATTATCTCCATAGAGGTACTGTCAGATCACGCGCACACATCTGTATGTCTCAGGACACAGGTAGAACAAGGAGCTCTCTATATGCTGCATGCCTGACAAACGTCACTCTGTATGTTTGTTTGTTCGTCTTGCTGCCCCCACAACCTGAAAACCAGAAACACAGCGCCGCGGCCGTGGCAGCTGAACCGGCTCCTAATGCGAGAGCCGCACTGGCGACCCCTCTGCACAGCAATTTGTTCGCTAGGCCCCATGACTAATTATTTTTGACACATGTCTGAATAGCCGTCTCTGTCAAAACAACCAGGGGTGGCCTTACTTCGGAGACTGCTTCGGAGAGGCGGCCCCCACAATAGCTGTGCAAGGCCAACGAGAAAGCGCGTCACAGAAAAGCCACCGGAAAGATACATTAAACGCCATGCGCCGTCATCCAACAGAACGCATGAAGACAGAACTCCTCACATGTATGTATACAAAGCTGTCAAAATGTCTTTATTTGTCTAGCATGGCATCCGAAAACACTTGCTACCACCACGTGCCGTATTATACACATACTTGTGCCAGTCAATCCTAGTAAGCACGATTTGGTACAGTCATGTGGCCCCATCAGGCACCATCATTCCCCTGCATCTCACTGGAGGTGACCCATTCAATTAACATAGAAACCTGCTCATTCACTAAGGTTTACTTTGAACGCTCTGATCATTTCCAATAGCAAAGAAACAAGGAAGATGGAAATCGGTCTGCATTTTACTGCTAAAGCAACATTAACAAGCATTTGCAATGCAATAGGTCTCGCATTTACACGAGTTTAAGCCATTGGCATTGTAAATGACAATGCCTTTTATTTATGTTTTAAAAATAAAAATAAAAGGCATTGTCATTTACAATGCCAATAGCTCAAACTCGAGTAAATGCGAGACCTGTTGCATTGCAAATGCTTTTTCTCTGTCTTGCATGGATAAAAGGCTGAGCTGCCCATGACCAACATTTTAACAGTGTTATATTTCAGATGCACATTATCTACAGAAAGTGCATAAAGCATGCTAAACGACCTTACCTGCATAAAACATGCTTGGAGGAAAATCACGCACTCGTTGTGTAGTTCAAAGACACAGCATTTCAGATTGTCCCCTCCACATTTATCGTGTGGACGTTTCTGGTGTAGTTGTTTGCCAAGGTGAATGGACAGGATGAGGTTTACATCAATGAAGAAAGTCAGAAGCATAATGTAATTTCTAGGAAGAACAGCACGCTCTAGATTTGGCCATGGGCTGTTTCTGTTCCGAGTTGCAAAATAAATCAAAGTTAATGATTCAGACCCTAGGCCGCATCTTGTGAGCAGGGCTTACATTCCCAAGATAATGTAACATTAGTGAGCCAAAGGGCAAGACAGTTGACGGTGAAGCCTGTATGTGGCCCAGATTTTGTAAAGCAAATTAGCTTCTACTAAATCAAACATAGTGCGTTTTTGTACAGCTGATATTCAGAAGTTACGCATCTGAAAGTGCTTTCGTAAGCTTTTATGAATAAAAAGGAGCTTTGGTGAAAAAAATGATTTGTTTCAGAACACACAATTTAAACGGAGAAGCCGCGATATATCCAGGTTTTCTGAGTTCACTTTGTACATATTATCCGTTAAATGGTTATCTATCTGTGTCTCCTTTTGATGTTATTGCTTTGTTTTTTTACTTCTTTCTGCATTCTTCTCCAGTTTACATGGTGTGAACTCGACCTGAAGGTATTGGAGTGCTTTACATAAGCACCAGTTACATCACTAAATGTCATTCTTTTTTTAAGGCATGGGGAGAGGATTTGCCCAAAATCTTAAGATGTTGAGCCGACACAAACTTGAAACCGGTTCGAAGGTTGGCAGACTGGACGCAACTCCACATCCTGGGTACAGCTAGGATGGCAGGCATAATCCACAAACAAGCACTGGCATAGCCAATAGGTCTCGCCTTTGGGACCTTATAAGTGTTTAGCCATGCAACAGTTGATGTTGTTGCACCAAGGATATTGTACTGCATAACTAAATACTTATAAGGTTCCAAAGGTGAGACCTATTGGCTATGCCAATGCTTGTTTTCTGCTTCCATTGGACTCAGCTTGGGCAGGCTTTAGACAGGAGAGGCAGGCTCCGATTGGCTCTCGTTCTGACAGCTCATAGTGCCGCATTGGGAGACCGAACTACTCTCCGGCGATTTATTTCATTTTCAACAAGCATTTGCAATGCAATAGGTCTCGCATTTACGCGAGTTTGAGCAATTGACATTGCAAATGATATTTTTAGGTCTCGCGCCTAGCGATGCAGTGTGCAGAACTGCTCACGCAGTGAGAGTCCTTGTGTCCGGGGTTCCAAAACGGAGCCTGGAATCGCACACGCTCATGCGTGTGCTTTTCCTTTTGACTTCCGTGATTGGCCTTTGCGTGCGTGTGTTTATGAAAGACGGCACGCAATAGGCCAAAGGCGGACGCATTGCTCCGCCCATGGCCTATTGGTGTCTGTCACCCACACCAAAGGCCATGTGGTTTCAATTACCGTGCCCAGACACGGGCGCGATAATTGAAAACACATGTTCGCTGTGGCGCGCGCGTGCGCACCACTCGCGGGCGTGTTTTTTTTTTTTTTTACAATAGCGATCGCTTTCGCGATCGCTTTCAGTACCGCTTTTTTTGCTGCTGTTAGCCGTACTCTGCAAAAGTGTTGACTTAAAGAAACTAATCTCACGTACATTTAAGGTGTTATTTCTACACGATTTGGAGTTTCTGCCTTAGTGATTTTGCTGGGTATCCTCACTGTCTCCGCTCGATACACAGCAGTTTCGAAGGTGATGCCTGGGGATGTTTGAGGGATAGGGGAGCTGATGCAAAAAAAAAAGCATCGTCACTGAGCCACACCACGTCAGCAACAGTTTACTGTCTTCCTAGGTTTATCAAAAAAGTGCATTTGGTTGATAAACTATGAGGAATGAACTTTGAGATTATCACAAGGAGCACTTGAGCGATTATTATGTTCACTCGACCTAAAAATGTATGATCTCTAATCGAGAGAGACATCTGCACAATAAAGCACACTTTTCTTCATAACTGTGTTTTTAGGGCCTCTTCATCCATTGGTATGTTACTGTGTCATTCAAATTTTTGATAGGAACATTATTTTGCCCACTACAGCATACAGTTATTGGTCAGCCCCCTTCAGCTATTGAGGAATTTCATTGTGAGTGATAGCATTTTTCCCTTTCACAAGATGCTTATCTACGCACAAAGTAGTGACAGCAGGGACAGGGACCACTGTAGCAATGTGTGTTTTTAAGAAGATAAAAAATATTGTTCCTCTTAGCCATTTTGTACTTTTTTAAGATTGAGAAGGGCCTGGCAGCTTCCCAGCAAAGGAGTTATGCAAAAACCATGACACTCCAAAACAAGCATTGACAAAGCCAAATAACTGTTGGTCAATGCCAGATCTATTGGCTTAACAGTGTATGTCATTTATGTAACAGTTTTTTCAAGCACAGACACTTAAATAAGAAACACATTTCATAGCTCCTAACAATCAGGTACACTGTTTACACCACAAAGAGCATAACTATTTGATGCATCGGGTTTGTTTCACAAGACACTATCACATTCATTTAGAGCCATGGTCGCACCGTGTAATAGGGCAATCTAGGTGTGCCAATAGGGCTGGTCTGACAGGATATTGTGTGGGCTCGTTTTTGGCTGGGTGTAGGCCTGTTTTATGTTCTAGTGGGCCATCTTTACTGCTAATTTCCTATATATATTACCTCAATCATTAACTTCAGCAAGCACAAATGCATGCATGTAATCCCCCATACCTTGCAAATACCTGTACAGAGCGTCTTTATCAGTTATACATTTCCCAATTTGCAAATCTGGGCCACTTTTTAAAGCTATTTGATTGGCTATGGGCCACTTTTATTTTAGTGCTGGGCCTATTTTATGTCCCAATCCGACCCTGTATAGAGCAGTGCAGCAATAATAGAAATTTGTGTTAACTTGTTTAGCGTACATTTGTTCTCTTCCTGCTGATCTGGAGTATTGCATTAACACCAGTAATCACCACCAGTAAAGACTGGTAGTAAACAAGAGCTAAAATGTGGAAAATCATTTAAAACAGGAGCAGTAATAGCATCTTGCAGGTTCATTTTCATCCGTTCTCTCTACATTGTTCACTGTTTTATTTTATTTCACTCTCCCCCTGAGGATAACAAAGAAGTCCTGATTCACCAAAAGTGAATGGTGGCTCCCACCACTGCAACAAATAATGTACTGCATTCAAGTATGTAGCACACTTTTTACCGGGGGGGGGGGGGGGGATTTTACGACATCACAGTTATAATCCATAATTTTGTGAGATAATCTTATATTTTTTACCAAGATTTAGAATATAATGTGTACTTTATAGGGATTTTACAATGGTTCCCTCGTCCATCAAAGGCTATACTATAGTTTCAGAAACTTAAGACAGTATAAAGCAGTTGTATGTGATGAGAAGATGAATATTTCAGGATTGTATGTTGCATACATCCAGATACAAAGCTTGCCTTTACGGGCTATTTTGGCATAACAATGTCCAGCTAACAGCGGCTAAAGCGAATTTAAGCATGAACGAAAATTTAAGGATTAGTTATATTTATGCGACGTTCTAGATCTTTCAAATTATTCTAAGCAAGAATAAACATGTGACTTGATTAATGTTGGTGCAAAACGGGTTTTATTGGTCAGCACTAACTGTGCCCTATCCACAGGACCATGAACATACTACGCTTCTCAAAAACATGGCATGCTTCCAGAGAAACAGTTAGTGGCAGAGACAAAAGGTCTGCCGTTGGCTATTCTTTTTGATGTCAAAAAGACATCATTAGCTTCAGGTTGCTGTGTATTTATTCTCACTTGATGCTTCACTGCCTTTGCGTCTAACTTTGGAAGATCTGTTTTAACATGATTTCAAGAAATCAGTGCTTCCTTTCAAGAGCTCTGAGTAGCTTATTTTTTTAATCAGCTTGATGTGGGATCTCTCTGTGATATTCAAAATAATTTTTGCACTGGTAACCATCTTAGAAAATGCCAGACCTGTATCAAACATCATCTATTATGCTGCACTTTCAGTATGCTTCAGCTTTGTTATTTGATGGAGCGCCTACATTGTGATACAGTTATAGCCAAGGAGATCTACTTTGCTTTAATGTGCAATAATGTGCTGCATCACTAAATACTTGTAAATTCCCAAAGGCGAGACCTATTGCATTGCAAATGCTTGTTTTCTATTTTTGTTTCTAAAACATAAATAAAAGGCATTGTCATTTACAATGCCAATAGCTTAAACACGCGTAAATGCGAGACCTATTGCATTGCAAAAGCTTCTTTCTCTTGTTTCTTTCTCCTTGTTTCTTTTGTTACGGATCGCACATGGCGTGCTAATGAAAAAAGATGAGTGGGTGAGGATGCTCATTGAAGCAAAGAGAGATAAAGGAGCTAGGGATTGAATGGCAAGAAGGGGATTAGGATGTGGACTTACGACCAGAGCTGCCGACTTTGGTGCTGGGAACCAGATTCAAGCGTCGGCTCTCAACATCCTGTTATTCTGGGGAAATTACCTAATCTCGCCGTGCCTACCAAAACAAGCATTTGCAATGCAATAGGTCTCGCATTTACCCGATTCTGAGCTATTGACATTGCAAATGACAATGCCTTTTATTTTTGTTTTCATTTTTAAAACATAAATAAAAGGCATTGTGATTTACAATGCCAGTAGCTTAAACGAGCGTAAATGCGAGACCTATTGCATTGCAAATGCTTGTTTTATTTCTAATTGTTCTTGGACACTGAGGAACCTGGCACACTTAAATCCTGGAGCGCTAGCTATATCTTGTGGATGTATGGCTCAAACCCATACTGCAGGGGGGGCCTTACTCTAATGAGAATCGTACCTAAGTAGGCAGTCAGCAAAATGCCCACAGGCACATTAACCCTTTAAGGTATTTTGATTTAAAACTGTGGCTATGTAGCCAAAAGACACATCTCTTTAGCAAGTGCATTAGCCACCATAATTATCTTATTATTAATATTACCAATGTATTATTAGCTAGAATGCGTGGAAAAAAAGATTTTTGGACAGGAGGCAGGGCAGCAAACATGGTCTTACCAGTTCAGTAACTAAGCCAGCCCTGTTTGTCTGCCTTCTCTTTATTATCCTGCAGGCCTGGCTGCTTTTGTCTTCCTGTTTTGCAAACATTACTGTATGCTTGTTTAAAATGTGTATGATGCCCTGAGGAGTATTCCTAGCATACAGGGACACAGCAGGTATATCTTTTCCACGCTAATTAAAATTCACCCGTTTAGCTTTTCCTGAGCACTTTGGTTATGCTCAGATGGGGCAGCACCCAGCTGGACTTGGGGAGGGAGAGGGAAACATCTCTCAACTTTTTGTGGAAATACCTAATACCCAGGCCGGGCCGTACCAACCACACATCATGTGATTTCAAATACTGTGTGTATTTTAGCTGCTCTGTTATATGTATGTGTGTGCCTCACACATTCCTTTAATGTTGCTCGTAGGGTGTAGTGGCACGTAGCAGGCCGGCTTGACATGCATTGTAGGCGTTGGATTTTTGTCCTTGAACATTTGTAAACCTCAGAAAGTTTTGGAAGGAAACAGATCCAATGAAGACCTTCCATAACAAGCATTTTCCATGCCAATTGGTCTGACTTTTAAAGGGAAGTGCCTCTGCAGTCAACAAGGGGCTTAGGCGTTCAATAAGTCATCATACATGCACTCTGCCACTCAGCACTCATGCGTCCATTCATCCACCCACTGACTCGTTCGTGCATTCACCCATTTATACAACCACAATATACTCACACACAATAATATGCAAGATAAAAGAATAAACTTGGGGAGGGAGAGGGAAACATCTCTCAACTTTTTGTGGAAATACCTAGGGGCAGATTTATGAGGTTTTGCCGTAGGGAAGCGCAGCAGGCCTTCCTGCTGCGCTTCCCTACGGCAAAAGAAAAGGGCAGGGATGCGCCGTATCTATAAAATGCGGCACATTCCTGCGCCGGCGCACAATGGGCTGCCTGCGCCAACGCAGGCACCTCTGCACCATGGTGCAAGGGTGCCTGCGTTGCGGAGATGAATATTTTTGTACAGGAAGGGAAACCTTTCTGTACAAAAATAATCACAAGAGGTTTTTCCTCTTTGTATGGGTGCTGCAGAATGCAGCACACATAGAAAAAGGAAAAACGAGGAGAAATAAAGATATTTCTCCCCGTTGCGCCTCCTTATGCCTCCCCTGGGGAGGCGTAAGCTTTTGGCGCTGCCTCAGATTTACGATTTCTCATAAATCTGGGGCAGTGTCAAAAGGCCATGGATGTTACTGGGAACGCCCCCAGCAACACCCATTGCACGCCCCTTTAACGCAGAACACTGCGTTAAAGGGACTGATATTTATGAGGCAGCATTAAGCCACAAAAAGTGGCTCAGTGCTGCCTGATAAATATCACGCAGGCTTCTGCGCCACAGAACGTCACAAAAAGTGACGTTCCGATGGCGCAACGGGCCTCATAAATCTGCCCCCTAATGCCTAGGCTGGGCCGTACTAACCACACATTGAGTGATTTATGGGGAGCTCAGACATGTTATACTTCTCCCAAGAGTTACAGAATAAATCAGCATAATGCTGATAACAATCCAAGGCTGAACGTGACACAAACTCTGACTTGCAGAGAATTCACATTAGTACGGAAATGAAGTATCAAGAGACATGCCAGAAAATGGAACCTTTTTGCTGTTCAGGAGCTGTTGATTTATTATTTTCACATTATACCCAGATCGTCACAGATAAGCTAATCGATGGCTGCATGCGTTTCATGTGAATTTTTATGGGCATCCAGTAACGGTCGCCTGCGTGAAATATGCAGCTTCGCCTAAAGCAAGTAACAAAGGAGAAACAGCAGCGAGGAAGGTAGATTGTCGGCCTATGGGCCTGATTGATTGGGCATCTAGGAGGGGGCTTGCAAATAACATTACAAAAAAAACACTTGCCGAACCCTCGCTCCGCTCCGGATGTCTTCTTTGTCCACTGGGGCAATACAAGAGACAAAATAAACAAATAAAGACTTGCCGAACCCGCGCTTTACTGTAAGTTTGAGCTATTGGCGTTGCACATAATGCAACGCCAATAGCTCTTACTTCAGTAAGGCAAAACCTATTGCATTGCATAGGGCGTCTGGGCGCTTGTTTTCAGAGACAGCAATGGAGCAATAACAGCAACCACTCGGGGCACAATGTTTATAATGTGCTGCATTGAGCAGGATATCGGCGGGTGGTGGACCTTTGATCAAGTAAAAATATATCGGCTGCTGTAAGGATTATTAAGGACAAACCAGTGGAAGCGGGTTTTCGCAGCGCTTTTTGTAAATATAAAGCGTGACCTAAGCAGCTATAGCCAAGATGGGGGGAGCAAGGGCCACCGCCATAGTTAATGCGCAGCATGGCATGGTGTTTATTTTTGCGTCAAGCTTTCACTTTAACAATAGCAGTTAAAGTGAAAGCGCGATACAAAAATAAACACGTGGCTGCCTTTGCCAAAGCTGAATATAAAGCCACCGCACTGATAATGTATGCAGGGTGGTGGCGGGAGAGAAGTGCACGGAACAAAACAGGCGCACATCAGGTAGGAAGGAGAAAGTCCTTTCAGAAATAAAGTAATAAATAACATACAATTTAGAGCGCATAGCGCTGCAGCCGCCATTGTCCCTATCAGTGTCCATTAAAAATAAAAATAGTGCTCACCCACCAGATAAAGCCTACCGTGTAACGCTGCAAGTAAACAATACAGTCGGGATGGGCCGTCCAAAAAGGAGACAGGGCGGTAACGAAGAAGACTCATTTTCAATCGGAGGCCAGCATTTAGCATAAATGATGACGCCAGCAAATCAAAAAGATGGCCGTGGCTTCAACTCCAGTACAGAAATGTTATCGATTACAAGACACCTAGCAGAGCGAGGAGCGATTTCGTGCACCAATGCTAGGGCGAGACCTAAAAACGAATGTGTCCTTGTGTAACGTAACTGGTTCTCATGTAAAGCGCTCCAATACCTTCGGTCGAGTTCGCGCTATATAAATCTACAACAAAAAAGGGGGGAGCGGGGCGTTGGGAATGCTGAGGACCCTCAGTAATCAGTAGGTGGATGGGGTGATAAAAATGGAGGTGAAAGGGAGGTAGGGGCTGTGAGGGATAATGAGTGCTTAGGGCCCCAATAACAGGACTGAAGAGGGCACCCATACAAAGGCCATGAGTTAAAAAAAAAGAAGGGAAAAATGATAGCGGAGACAAAATGTTTCTGGAGGTAGTGCTTTGGAGGTCCCAGAAAAACATTCCAGCCATTTGTTAATGTATAAGTTTCTCCAATAAAATGTTCTGTTTTCAATCTTAACATGGGCGTTCTGTCTTTATTTACTTTAATTATCAGTCAGGGCTCATAAAGGCAGCCCTGGAACACACTTTAAACTGCAGTCGTCTCACATTTTACTGCTTTAATTATGCCCGAATAAGGGAAAAACATCTGCTTTAAGTGATTTTCCTAAGTTTGTACTGATTGGCACATTAAAATACTGGTATTACTGGTAAAAAAAACGTACAGGTTGTGATAATTAAGGTAATAAAAGAAGATATGCAGGAAACTTCTCTTCTTGTAAGTAGCATATTTATTTCACATCCAACACTCAGCGCCTCATACATAATAACACAAACTATCATCCCTCCTACTGTCAAACTTCAGTACCCTCAGACATAAAACATTGGGGCTCGTGCCAAACGACCAATAGGTAGAAGAGAGTGGAAACAAGTAAGAGAAAGGAAGGTAGGGAGAGGTGGCAAGGAAGAAAGGAAAGGAAAAACATTCTTAGTTTATTCAGAAAATGCACTAAAATATAAAACATCTCCCTTCTTAAAAAAGCTTGAAACACTGACACAAGTTAATCATCACACAATATTTTTCTCGAAGAATTCTAGACCTTAGAGCAAATTTTACTATGTTAACTACGGTGTCATCATCCCTTGTTGCAGGGCTATTAGAGTCTACAGAACCTTCTTCTGTCATATACGTTTGCTACATTAGCCCTACGTTCAGACCCTTTGTCGCTCACTTGCAGATTCTCCTCAATAAACAAATCACCATCTTGTTCATCCAATAGAGTATGTTCCACATCACTTCTGCATTCCAAAGGAACTTTGCTAACACAATCATTAGTATACTTGGAAAGTCTCTTTATACTC
Organism: Triturus cristatus; assembly: GCF_964204655.1. NCBI lineage: Eukaryota > Metazoa > Chordata > Amphibia > Caudata > Salamandridae > Triturus > Triturus cristatus. The sequence continues at coordinate 749,726,169 of NC_140592.1, forward strand.
CAACATTTGCCATCTTGGGTGATTACGCTTCCTTTGTTGATTTTGATCACCTTGATAGGTCTAGAGAATTTGCTCATGCCTTTAGTCATTCTTTTACCCCATCTTATTCTCACAAAGTCACCCACAGTTGTGTTAAACGAAGTAACTTTATGCCATGCCATATTGTTTTTTAACTGGCACTGCTTTTTACTGACCCTTCTCCTGACTTAATTCATATCTTGCTCATTCATCACCTTGTTTTTAGAAAATTAGATCTTGAACCACCATGAACAGATCAAGGAAGTGGGTTGTCGGGGCGTGGCTTGGACGCCGATGAGGATGGTCGCGTGAGCCGAGAGCTCCGTGCCGACCTCACCGCTTATCCTGCACGGAGAGCCAAGCCGGCTCTTCTGTGACCCTGGGAGGGTTCCTCCAGCTGCGGGAGCCTGCACAGTACGGACTTGGGTGCTTTAATTCTGCCTGAGACCGAGCCGAGCGGCGAAACGAAGAGGAGGAAGACCCGGCCTGCATGGAAAGAAAATGGCGCCCGACTCCATGGCTCGAGTACTAGGGAGTGCCGGAGGGGAGGCGTAGTTTGGAGCCCTAGAGGGACGAGGGCTCTCCCCCCTTATGAGCGGCAAGTTCCGGAAGCCTGCGGCGGGATCTTGCCCCTCCCACCTCCCGTGCACCGTGAGGAGAGTGAGGTGGCTGCCGGCGGCAAGGCCCCTGGGGGTCGTAGGAGTGTCTGGCTGCAATGTCGCAGTGAGTTACTGGCAGAAGAGGAGCGGGGAGGACTGCGCCTTGCCCGGCGTATTGGAAAAGACGGGCGGGGGTCCCGACACCGTTGGCCTGTGAGCGGCGGCTGTGCTTGGGTCGGGGGTGAGACGGGCCTCTGTGCTCGGCCGTAGCGGGCGGACTCAGCCGCTATCTGTTTGCTGGGCCGCGACAGGGAGCCCGGCCCTGCCTGCGGCGAGGCCTTGTTCTACCCTGCGATGTGAGGCGGGAGCCTGTAGCGGTATCCTGGCCCCCTCGAGTGTTGCGAGGAGGGAGCGGTGGCTGCTGGCGGTGCGGAGGAGTGAGCTTGCCGGTAACTCCAGTGTGGGTGGCTCGCTGCGGTAGAGCTGTTTGGAAGCTGCGGGCGGACTTCCGGAGCCAGCGGTAGGGGCTGGATGTGGCGGGGCCCCCGGCTGGCGGTGTATAAGTGGATTGAAGAGAACTGTGGCACCCTGGACTGGAGGAGTGACTGGCAGGGTGCTCCGTGGTGATTGCGGGAGTAACGACGCTAGTGGGCAGAAGTGATTGCCCCCTGCGGCTTACAGCGGCATCGGGCCCTGGATTGGGATACTTGTTTGGTGGCGGACTGTTGGATCTCCCTCCTGTGGAGGCTGGCTCTGTAGACTGGGGAACCCCGCTGGATTAAATCAAGCGCGGGGGGATCTTTACGAAGCCGCGGTGGTCCTGCTGGATCTGATGCACCCTTGCCTGGCGGCTAGGGGTTTCACCTGAGAGTGGATTGTCCAGTCGGGATGCTTGCAGGACGTGGAGATGGGTGAGGACACCGGGAGCGTTGTGGATGGAGGGGGCCGACGACTCGGAGAACCCATACTTCCGACTAGCGGGGGACCCACGTCACCAGATTATAGGAGGTACCGGATGGTGAGACCAGGTCTGGGAGCCAAGTCATCTGACACCCATGGGGAAGCCGCGGGGCTGACAGGGGGAGCTCCCTCGGAGCCGGAGGAGGGGGCAGTGGAGCAGCGGAAGCGAGATGTGGTTGAGCTGTGGTAAATATTTCGTTACCGGTACTATTTTTTATGCGGTAAAGTCTATCAAGAATAACTCAGTAAATATAAGAGGCAGAATCCGTGGTATTAGAGGTTTTAAAATGCTTTATTCCTAAAAAAGGAAGACAATTCGAATTGTGGGCCTTCTATTCCATCACCACGAAAGTTCAGGAAGGAAGGGAGCATATATTATTGACAGATAGGCAGTTTTATAGAAAATACATTACAGTGAAACAGATGCAAGAGGCGTGACAGCTGATAAAAGGTGCATACGTAGCTAATAGAGGGCGTAATTCAAGAAACGTCATTAAACATGATGTCACAAGTGGGTGGATCCATAAAAGAATCCTGCAATGTCAGCAGAAATACTTGGCAGAGATGCGCGCGCAGCCGCATGACGTGTGATTGACGTGCAACTAGAGGGTGAAGGGGACTTGACATTTAGCTCTACATGTGGAGACAGAAGTCTGGGGTTATGTCAACCTAATCCCAAATCATATCTAATATCCTATGTTTAAAGAACTGTGTTATCCAAAAGGAAAGGTCTCTTAGGATAGAATCTTATTCTATACTGACTATACTGACTGTTAGTGCGTGTACAAGCGTCTAAGTGTCTACACTAGATGCGAGGGGGTAGGAATATTCCATGGTAACGGAGCTATGAATTACTTGCATGAGGACAGCGATGCCTGGCCCCTTTGCATGGTAGCTGGAGGAATGTTTACCTAAACTACTAGACAGGAATGCATCGGATGAGGAGCGAAGGAGATAATCTCGAAGGTGAAATACAGTTTTTGGCAGGCGACAGGCTGGATCAGGCACCGTTAGCCGCGCAAGGAGTAAGACAAAGTTCATGGTCACAGATGCAGGCTCAGACTGGAGCTTTCAGAAGCAGAAGGCAGGAAAAGGCTTGATGACAGAATTCGGGCCTACTCGCCTGAATCTGTGAAATGTGGAAAGTGAAACACATAAAGTCGGTGGCCTTTCATACTTAGGAATGGAATATCTGACCCATTCATGGCGGATCTGGAAGAGAACATGTTGACGGTGGACGCACATATATTTGCGTCTTCAAAATTGGAGCAGGAGGGAACATACATGTACTTATAGCATGCACATGGAGCCGTTGGGGTCTACGATAGGGGACATAACTGATCACAAAATTCATATTTCCTCATTCCCTCCTTGTCCCCTTCGGACCCTCAGGAGATATCGATCTTCATCAATCCATCGATCTGTTCATATAGCATCATTTGTTCTTCTTTCTTCTTCCGGGATCTCGAACGAAAACTTGGATGTGGGATACACGAGGTGGCACACAGACCACAAATCGCTGGCCCACATTGTAGACATAAGCAGCAACTGAATAGTATGAGAAAGCCAATACCTAGGAAGGATAGGATTCTCCATCCCCAGGCTGACAACACGCCCCAGAACCAACCGGACCAAGTCCAGGTGCCTGGACTCTGGTGTATCTGGCTTACAATCTTATGAAGGCGAGTTATGGCCTTGTATACTGACGGCGAATTTTCTGGTATGAAAATGGAACAACTTGATCCGATGACCCTACAAGCTCCGCCCCTATCGGCCAGGATGACGTCAAGAACAAGACGATTTTGAAGCACAACAATCCGCATAGCAGACTGCTCTTCTGTTAAATTGCCTAAGGCGGAAATAGTTTCGTTCACTACTGCTTCAAGGGTTCTGGTTAATCTACGTATCAGCTTACTATTAGTGACTGTACCTATATAGGGAAAGAATCCTTTATTGAAATCTGTGTATTTTTCCCATGCTGTTTCAGTGTAATCGACAATTGGGAGATCTCTCTGTTGTCTATTGTGTACTAAATGGGTATTTCTATGATAATCAGGAGGAGCTAGGAAAACAGGTGGCAGAAGGAATGCTATGTAACAGGTACCATCCCAATCTAAAGGTAGACATATATATGCGGTCTGGTCACATATGAAGTAGGAATGATGGGAAGCTCTAAATGTAGACTTGCCTTGATCACTGAATTTTATTACAGTGGTGCATTTACTATGACCCATGTGTATGGAACCATTCTTTCTTATACATAATTCCCCTTTTACTGGGAATACTGACATGGCGGGCAAGATTGGTGTAGCTTCAGATTCAACGTTCAGGATCATGAGGTTAAGTGTAAAATTACCTAATCCATATACTTCATTTTCTAGATCAGTTCCTGTTCTTTTGGGGAGTCCCTCCTTGTTAGGGTAGCAGACTTTAAGTAAAACTAGGTTCAGGTTTCCCCATACCCAGTTGTCTTGATAAACTGCGGAATTTGAATCTAGGGTATTAATCAAACTAAACCATGCTCCACAGGAGCCATTGTGTGTGAACGGATAGGGAAAGAGGGGCAAAACTCCCTTATAGTTCTGATAGGGAGGGAGTCGGCCACATATCCAACAATTTGTGGCATTGCTGGTTTGATGGGAATGATGTAGCATACTAATGAATGTGTTGTTGCGCAGCGCAAATCTATATGACAACTCATGCGGAGGAAATTCGCTAAAAGAATGTTCTGCAGTTATATTATAAGCATGTTTAAGAATAGGGTAATACATATGCAATAGTATGCTAAAAATAATGATCAGAAGACTTAGAAAAAACAAAATTAATAATGTTACTGTACAGTGACTACGAAGTGATTTACAATACGCATGCTTTTTGAGCTGCATCTGATGATTTCTGTAGGAAGGTGGATATCTGACTATGGTTACCCCCAAATTTTTGCCTAGTGTCTAGCTGGTTTTTCGACTTAGTTGGCCTGAGATCCTGCCATTCAGGCTCTCAGGCTATCTGCTCTCTCTGTAAAATGGACTCCATGTACCCTAGGTACATACCCAATTGGTTGGATCACCCTGTCAGCCCCTGTACCAGTGTACACTAGGTACCCAGGGCATTGGTGTATCCAAGGCCTGCCAGGGGCTGAAGCATGTATTATGCCACCCCAGGCTTGGCCTAACAATCTGACACAACTGGCTGATCACTCAGCTGGGGTAAGTTGGTGTAATCACCTCTTACTTAGGTGTAGTATATCTATACCTAAACTTAAATGGGACACCTGGTAACCTATAAGTCACTCCTATGGCAGGCCTTAACAATCCTGAAGGCAGAGTGCTTGGTTCCATGTGAGATGGTGCTCTGGCATGAGCTGAGCCTGTCTGCAGTGGTCGGAACAACTTCCTTCTACTGTTTCCAGATATCGTCATACCATATACTCTTAAGTGCATTATGAACCTCGCGGTTAAATGCTATCTTTGGTTTGGCTTTATCAAAACATGTCGAGTAAGGTGTCATACGAATTGGAATACTAACCCCTCGCCAATTCTGGCGACGGGGCTAGCATTCCACCCTTCTAGAGGGACACGACATGTACAGTACCTGAAACCCGGGTAAAATCAGACATAGCCTCAGCTCCACAAAATGGATGCTGCCACCACAGACACAAGTCTGCCCTCCTGCTGCTGGGAGTCCTTCCAGCTTGGGAGGTGTGGACAAAGGGTTTCCTGCCAGGGGAGGTGCGTGCACCACCCCAGACAGGATTTTGTGTATTGGTCAGGTAGGGCTTGAAAGAAACCAGACATGCCTGTGGCTCACAAGGAGCCTCGGTGCATATGCCAGTTCAAACCGGTCCTGGGGCACACCAGTCCCGGGCCTGGGGCGAGCTGGACAAAGGATTGGGGGTGTAACCACCCCCCTTCCTGGTCCCACCCATAGGGAGGGACCTAGCAGGTAGTCCGGCCCCTAGAATCCGAATAAAGGTAGGAGCTGTGTCCTAAGACTTCAGACATCCTGGAATCAACTTGAAACTAAGAAGAAGACGGGAACTTCGACATTCTGCTGCACAGAAGACTGAAGAAAATCTCCCCTGTGGTCAGGGAGTGACCACCTTGCTAACGCAAGCACCATCCAGCGAATCACCGTCTGCTTTGCCGCCGCCTCCCGCCGGAGCCCGAGCCCAGAGACTGACAAGACCTGGACCTCCAGACCTCTCACCGCCCGATCCACAGTCCCTGAAAAGAGGAGACCCGTGGAGGCACCGAGACACGTGGAGCCAGCCATCTTGGAACGACTACGACAAGCTGACCAGTGCAACAACCGAGGCTCCCTCCAAGTTGTGCTTTGGGTCCTGAGAAGCCCAACCCTCGAGCAGCATCTGCACCAAAGGTGAGCCCTCCAGCATCTCCACGATCGGCGTGGGGCCCTTCTGCATTTTGCCACTCGACGCGCCTAACCGGTTGCTGGCCCGCTGGCTAGTGGCCATCTTGGCGACGAAATCTACGACAAACACCGCTGGTCTGGTTGCTCCAGACTGGCCCTTGCTCCCCTCCAAAGGAGCAATCCCTCTGACCTTGCTGGTCAGAACCAACAGCTGATTTCCGAATCCTCCTGCAATTGCTTTTGCCAAGGCTTGTTTGCTTCGATCAAGTCGCCGACACCGCCGACAGCGAGAGCCTGCGTGGGACAGCTCGTGAGCCGACTCCTGGACGTCGTCGACCTTCAGGGACCACGTGGCTGCGGAGACAAGCTACCCCTCATCACCTGTTTGCACCCGACATCGCCTGGTACCCACCTGGTGCCACGCTGGTCACTGGCTAGTGACTGTGAACACTGTCCCCTCTGCTTACAGGTCTTCAACATCTCCGATCCACTCTTGGATCCACTGCATCTCTTCCCGACCGACCGCCTGCAGCATCTTTGTCCCAGGCTCAACGGAACAGATAGAAGAAACCCGACGCACTTTGAGGCCTATGCACCCGCTTCCTGTGGGTGAGGTAAAGCTGGTACTCCGGTGCCCATGTGTAGTAATACATCTCTAGTGCCTGTGTTCCAAATCTTAAGTTCCTAGGTCATCCGGAAGATTCCTTTTGCAGTAACTTTGTACTTTTTACGCACCCATTGAAACCTATGGGAGCACGCGTGTGACTATTTGCTCTGCACACGCCACCCGTGGACCTCCTGGTCACTAACTGACGTTAGCTCCTTGTAGGCCCAGCGATTCTAGAGGCCCTAGGCCTTTTCCCTTTTCTGTTCGTGGTACTTATACCACTATTTTAGTATATGGTTTGAGTGGCCACCAGGGCCTATCCATATAACGTGCAACTTCTGTGTATTCTACTGTAATCTTGTTTGACGATTTGTGCTCCTGTGCTCATAAAGAGACTAGGGGTTACTTTGAGAAATAAATACATATATATTTTGAATATATATCTGTGTGGTGTCCTTTCATTGGTATAAAAGGGGGTTACTATTGGTAAAACAGCTTGCTTAACACGCTTCACGAGTTTAGCCTCAAAGACTGCTTAGCCTACGCTACCACTAGGGCAGCTAGTCCAAAAAGGTTGACTTACAACCACACCATAAGGGTTGCTTGGCATGGTACAAGGTGGTCACTAGAACTAGTGAACAGCATATACCAGGCCAACTTCTCACATTGGTGAGCAGCGGTTGGATTTGAGCTTGCTGTGTTTTACCATTGTAATCTCTTGGTTACCAATTGAAAGATCACATAGGTACCTGTAGGTACATATAAAACAAGATTAGATATACTTAAGTTCTACTGAACTTAGTTGTTGTAGAGCAAAGGGAGTAGCACACCCTGACTACAACTACTAGATACGTTTAGTAGGTAAACCCAAGTGTAGGTAGATTGCAACACATCCACCCACACTTAAGAGCAATGGCCGGGGCAGAGGGGTCCACTGTACCCATCTCTGTTGAGAGTGACCCCCAGAGGGCACCATCCAGCTTTGCTACCCTTAATCAGAATGAGCTCAGGCATTTGGCAACTCTTAGAGGCCTTAAACAGCCCAAGAACCCAAACTCTGCTGAGCTCAGAGAGCTCTTACAGAATGATGAGAATCAGAGAGCACTCAAGAAAGCTTCCCAGTTAGCCCCCTTAGGGACAGGAACAGGAGGCCCCCCTTCTGAAGATGCCACTGAAGTACCCCTTCCCAATAGTCACCCCTTAGATGGGATGCCTACCACAGAGGATGAGAGTGAAAAGGATACTGACAGTAGTGAGGATGAAGGGAGAACTAGCCCAGTGCCAAGTATTATACTTGGCCCAGCTAAACCAAGGCTATTGGGGACTGACAGTGGGTTCAACCCACTGGATCTCCCCAGTGGACTTAACACAGGGCTTGGAAGGCAAAGGAATCGCTCAGGTGACTCCAATGCTTCCCATGGCTCTAGAGGCTCTCAAGGTCACTCCAGGAGAAGGATGACCACCCCTCAGAGGAGGGAACATGAGGCCAAGATGCAAGAGGCTCAGCTGAGGATCAGGAAGCAGGAGCTAGAAGTAGCCCTGATGGAAGAGAAACTTAGCAAGGCTAGACAGCATAGAGAGAGTGGGTCTATACCCACTGGTGGCAGCAATGTCCTTAGGGACAAAGATAGGGTCTTTGACAATAGGAACCTGTCCAAGATTGTGCCCCCCTACAAAAGTGGGGATGACATCCACAAATGGATGACTGCTCTTGAGAGAGCCTGCAAAGTGCAGCAGGTTCCTGAAGACCAGTGGGCAGCAATCTTATGGCTCTCCTTTGAGGGGAGAGGCAGAGATAGACTCCTCACTGTTAGAGAAGAGGATGTCAGAAATTACAGAGTCCTGAAGAGTGTCCTAGTTGATGGGTTAGGCTTAACCACTGAACAGTACAGGTTAATGTTCAGAGACACCCAGAAGACACAGACTCAGGACTGGTCTGAATATGTGGAATGTGCCACTAAGGCTTTGGAGGGTTGGTTGCTGGGAAGTAAGGTGTCTGATTATACAGGATTGTACAATTTGATGATGAGAGAGCAGATTTTAAGTAATTGTCAAAACCAGCTTCTCCATCAACACCTGGTAGACTCAGATTTGACCTCTCCCCAAGAATTGGGAAAGAGGGCAGATAAATGGGTCAGGACCAGGATCAGGCCTAAAAACCAGGGTGGTGACCAAAAGAAAGATACCACCAAGCCTCAAGAGAAGGGTGGGGATAAAGAAAAAGAGAAACCTTCCTCAGGGCCCCAAAACTCCACACAGGGTGGTGGGTCCCAAGCTCCCTCCTCTACCACAGCTAAAAAGCCCTACTGCCATGAGTGTAAAACTCCTGGGCATTGGAAAACTGACAGCGGTTGCCCAAGGGCTAAAAACAAAACTGTTCCTCCAATTACTCCTGTCACACCACCTATTACTGTCAGCAGTAATCCCCCAGGTGGTGGGAGTGCCCCCAGAAATCTGGGTGGGTTTACTTGGGGAACACAGGGGGACCCTGGCTTAGCCAATTCCCCTACAGCAACCACTCTTGTCTGTGATGGTGGCATGGGGTTTGCCAACTTCACTGCCTGTCCCAACACTTTGGGTAGGTACAGACAGGAGCCCTACATCAATGGTACAAAAGCTGAGGCCTACAGAGACACTGGGGCTAGCATCACAATGGTGGCCCATTGGCTAGTTCCCTCTGAGCAGCTTTTGCCCGGTTTCTCCTACCAGGTGACTAACATTGATGGCAAACAGAACAGTCATCCCATGGCAGAGGTATGTCTCAGCTGGGGAGGGGTCACTGGCCCTAAAAGGGTAGCAGTGTCCCCAACCTTGCCTGTAGACTGCTTACTGGGGAATGACTTAGAACTCTCAGCTTGGGCTGGAGTTGAACAAGACACCCATTCTAAAATGGTAGGCCTTTCACAAAAGGGTAGGGGGGTTGTGCCATTCACAACCCCTGTCCAAATAGATTTCCTCCCTGAAAAGGTTGGAAGGGCAGTGGTAGCCACAGCCCAGGCACAGACAGACTTCCCTGTAGGGACTGGCAGAGCTGTGACAGTCACAGCTCAAACACAAACTGAGTGCCCCCCTGAAAAGGTTGGCAAGGCTGTAATGGTCTCAGCCTATACTCAGACTGACATAGGTGTAGTGAAGCCTGAAACAATGGATCACTCCACACAAACTGAGAGTAGTGGGGAGGAAGAAAAGTCTCCCTCTCCCCAGACATTAGGAAAAGGTCAGCCTCCTCAGGGATCTGACCTCACCCCTTGTGAAGGAACTGCCCCAGAGGTAGCCAGGCCTGGCCTGGCAGAGCCTCTGATGTCAGTGGCCCCTTCCAAGGTGGGATCCAGTCTGGTGCAGGTAGCCTGCCTCTCTCTACCCTGCCTCAGTCAGCCCAGGGCTGCAGAGGTCAGGGAGGCCAGTGGACCCCCAGAGGGCCCCTGTCCACAAGAACCCCCCCATCAAAAGAATGAGGATTGCCTGGCTAGTAGCCCTAGTCAGGTGATGGGTAAAAACATTCCTGAGGGATCTCCTTTACAGGTAGTTAGGAACCTCCCCCAGGGGGATTCTGTTGGGCACAGGCAAACATGGGACCTTAGGGCCCCAAACCTGACCTGTCCCTCCAGTAAGCCCACAAAAGGGACCCAGCCTCCAGCTTTAGGTAGCCAGAGGCTGACCCTGAGAGCACAGTGCAACTCAGTTAAAGAAAGAAAGGCATCCATGGTGGAGGATGATTGGAGGAAGCTGAGGCCTCACTTTGAGGACACTCACTTCAGTACTCCATCTCAACACCAGCCTTTTACTTTGCCAAGACACACCACAGGTAGAGATTCCCTATGGTGGAGACCCTCTGATACCCTTAGGGTGAGGGATTGCTTAGTGGACCATGAGACAGGGGGTAACCATGCCAGTGCTGGTTCCTCCTTATATGGCCACTTGGGCAATATAGGCTTACCTGGTCAAGGTCAGCCTTATCTCCCTTCGTTTGGGGGGGGGTTGTGTAGGAAGGTGGATATCTGACTATGGTTACCCCCAAATTTTTGCCTAGTGTCTAGCTGGTTTTTCGACTTAGTTGGCCTGAGATCCTGCCATTCAGGCTCTCAGGCTATCTGCTCTCTCTGTAAAATGGACTCCATGTACCCTAGGTACATACCCAATTGGTTGGATCACCCTGTCAGCCCCTGTACCAGTGTACACTAGGTACCCAGGGCATTGGTGTATCCAAGGCCTGCCAGGGGCTGAAGCATGTATTATGCCACCCCAGGCTTGGCCTAACAATCTGACACAACTGGCTGATCACTCAGCTGGGGTAAGTTGGTGTAATCACCTCTTACTTAGGTGTAGTATATCTATACCTAAACTTAAATGGGACACCTGGTAACCTATAAGTCACTCCTATGGCAGGCCTTAACAATCCTGAAGGCAGAGTGCTTGGTTCCATGTGAGATGGTGCTCTGGCATGAGCTGAGCCTGTCTGCAGTGGTCGGAACAACTTCCTTCTACTGTTTCCAGATATCGTCATACCATATACTCTTAAGTGCATTATGAACCTCGCGGTTAAATGCTATCTTTGGTTTGGCTTTATCAAAACATGTCGAGTAAGGTGTCATACGAATTGGAATACTAACCCCTCGCCAATTCTGGCGACGGGGCTAGCATTCCACCCTTCTAGAGGGACACGACATGTACAGTACCTGAAACCCGGGTAAAATCAGACATAGCCTCAGCTCCACAAAATGGATGCTGCCACCACAGACACAAGTCTGCCCTCCTGCTGCTGGGAGTCCTTCCAGCTTGGGAGGTGTGGACAAAGGGTTTCCTGCCAGGGGAGGTGCGTGCACCACCCCAGACAGGATTTTGTGTATTGGTCAGGTAGGGCTTGAAAGAAACCAGACATGCCTGTGGCTCACAAGGAGCCTCGGTGCATATGCCAGTTCAAACCGGTCCTGGGGCACACCAGTCCCGGGCCTGGGGCGAGCTGGACAAAGGATTGGGGGTGTAACCACCCCCCTTCCTGGTCCCACCCATAGGGAGGGACCTAGCAGGTAGTCCGGCCCCTAGAATCCGAATAAAGGTAGGAGCTGTGTCCTAAGACTTCAGACATCCTGGAATCAACTTGAAACTAAGAAGAAGACGGGAACTTCGACATTCTGCTGCACAGAAGACTGAAGAAAATCTCCCCTGTGGTCAGGGAGTGACCACCTTGCTAACGCAAGCACCATCCAGCGAATCACCGTCTGCTTTGCCGCCGCCTCCCGCCGGAGCCCGAGCCCAGAGACTGACAAGACCTGGACCTCCAGACCTCTCACCGCCCGATCCACAGTCCCTGAAAAGAGGAGACCCGTGGAGGCACCGAGACACGTGGAGCCAGCCATCTTGGAACGACTACGACAAGCTGACCAGTGCAACAACCGAGGCTCCCTCCAAGTTGTGCTTTGGGTCCTGAGAAGCCCAACCCTCGAGCAGCATCTGCACCAAAGGTGAGCCCTCCAGCATCTCCACGATCGGCGTGGGGCCCTTCTGCATTTTGCCACTCGACGCGCCTAACCGGTTGCTGGCCCGCTGGCTAGTGGCCATCTTGGCGACGAAATCTACGACAAACACCGCTGGTCTGGTTGCTCCAGACTGGCCCTTGCTCCCCTCCAAAGGAGCAATCCCTCTGACCTTGCTGGTCAGAACCAACAGCTGATTTCCGAATCCTCCTGCAATTGCTTTTGCCAAGGCTTGTTTGCTTCGATCAAGTCGCCGACACCGCCGACAGCGAGAGCCTGCGTGGGACAGCTCGTGAGCCGACTCCTGGACGTCGTCGACCTTCAGGGACCACGTGGCTGCGGAGACAAGCTACCCCTCATCACCTGTTTGCACCCGACATCGCCTGGTACCCACCTGGTGCCACGCTGGTCACTGGCTAGTGACTGTGAACACTGTCCCCTCTGCTTACAGGTCTTCAACATCTCCGATCCACTCTTGGATCCACTGCATCTCTTCCCGACCGACCGCCTGCAGCATCTTTGTCCCAGGCTCAACGGAACAGATAGAAGAAACCCGACGCACTTTGAGGCCTATGCACCCGCTTCCTGTGGGTGAGGTAAAGCTGGTACTCCGGTGCCCATGTGTAGTAATACATCTCTAGTGCCTGTGTTCCAAATCTTAAGTTCCTAGGTCATCCGGAAGATTCCTTTTGCAGTAACTTTGTACTTTTTACGCACCCATTGAAACCTATGGGAGCACGCGTGTGACTATTTGCTCTGCACACGCCACCCGTGGACCTCCTGGTCACTAACTGACGTTAGCTCCTTGTAGGCCCAGCGATTCTAGAGGCCCTAGGCCTTTTCCCTTTTCTGTTCGTGGTACTTATACCACTATTTTAGTATATGGTTTGAGTGGCCACCAGGGCCTATCCATATAACGTGCAACTTCTGTGTATTCTACTGTAATCTTGTTTGACGATTTGTGCTCCTGTGCTCATAAAGAGACTAGGGGTTACTTTGAGAAATAAATACATATATATTTTGAATATATATCTGTGTGGTGTCCTTTCATTGGTATAAAAGGGGGTTACTATTGGTAAAACAGCTTGCTTAACACGCTTCACGAGTTTAGCCTCAAAGACTGCTTAGCCTACGCTACCACTAGGGCAGCTAGTCCAAAAAGGTTGACTTACAACCACACCATAAGGGTTGCTTGGCATGGTACAAGGTGGTCACTAGAACTAGTGAACAGCATATACCAGGCCAACTTCTCACAATTTCTTTCTCTATTCCGGTCTAGAGGATACATGTCAGAGACAAATTCAACCGATTCACCTTGGAGAGGACTTAAACAATCAAATTGTCTGACTTACTAGACCTCAATTTTAGTTTATACATTTCTGAGTTCGATTGCTCAACCAAGGGGAGCTTTGAGTCTGTCTGTGAGGGAATACAGGGTTGAGTATCTACACCGGGTGGTAGTCCATAAAATTTCTTGATATGACTCGAGTGCAACCACCCTTTCCTTCCCTCGATTTTCACGGCTGTCCTTGTGGTGAGTAGAACCAACTTCGGTGACTTCCACCTAGGATCCAGTTGGGTCTTCCGGTCAAAGTTCCTGACCAGCACCAGGTCACCAGGAACCACGTCATGGGGCTTCACCTCAGTATTATCGGGAAAAGCTGCGGATACCTGTGAACGACAAGATTGTAGTGCAGACATCAAGGAAGCCAGGTAATCTGTCAGCATATTACAGTCAACGTCAGTGATTTTGCGCGGTATAGGCGTCCCCCACATATTTGGTGGTCTACCGAAGATCACCTCATACGGGGATAGCCCTGTTAGAGAATGTGCTACCATTCTATTGTAAAAGAGCGCAACTGGTAAGGCTACTATCCAATCGACTCCTTTTTCTCTACATATTTTGGACAATCTAATTTTCAAAGTTTGATTATGGCGTTCTACGAGACCTGCTGCTTCGGGATGTCGGACACAGTGAAATTTCCATTGATAGCCTAATAGAAGGGAAACGTGTTTCATTAGTTCGGATGAGAACGGCTGGCCGTTATCTGAGTAGACAACACGTGGTAAACCGTACCGTGGGAAGAATTCTCGAACTAACTGTTTGGCAGTAGTCGGGGCAGTGTAATCTGAAACTGGGTATGCTTCTGTCCAACGGGAAAGAGCACAGACAACTACGAGAACATATTTGAATCCTCGACATCGTTCCATCTGGATATAATCCATCTGGAGGACTTCAAAAGCATGATTAGGAGGTTGAAATCCACCCTGTTCTACGGGGATGCTTTTACCTGGATTAAACTGACAACATATCATACAGGTACGAACCTTTTGTTTAGCTGCGGCTCGCAAGTGCTTGTTGAACCAAATGTGTTGAATACAGTCTAGCATAGCTTTTTCTCCTAGGTGCGCTGGACTATGTATTGTGTTAATGATGACTTGGACCATTGAGTCGGGAAGAAACCATATAGATTTTTCCTTCGTCATCCATCCCTGATCTGTTTGGATCCCTCCTAATTCAGTCCATTTCTTTATTTCTTCTGGCGTAGCATGTGTCTGTATGTCAATTACATCAAGGGCGGGATCCTTAACTGTCATGCAATGTGTTGATGTCGGAACTATTGTCTTTGTCATGTCAGTTGTGTGAGTCTGATTCTGAGCAGTCTGTTTAGCTGTTCTGTCAGCTAGGTCATTACCCTGAGAAATGATATCGGTAATTTTTGTATGGGCTTTGCATTTCATAATCGATATTGCAGTAGGTAGATGAATCGCATCTAATAGGGCTTGAATGAGGGGTCCGTGTTGGATGTGGGCACCATGAGAAGTTAAACAACCTCTCTCTCGCCACAGTACGCCGAAGTCATGGACGACTCCGAATGCATAACGTGAATCTGTGTATATATTGACTTTCTTATTTTTGGCTTGAATACAGGCTTGTGTCAGAGCGATGAGCTCTGCTGCTTGAGCTGACAAAGTGTTAATACGATTTGTTTCAATGACTTCAGTGTCTGTTGTGACTGCGTAAGCGGCCACTAGCTCTCCTGTACTTGCTCTCATACATGACCCATCTACATACAATGTCAAGTCTGGATCTGACAAAGGGATGTCTGTCAAGTCTTGTCTGGGTTTCGTCGTGATAGTGATAACTTCAACACAATCATGTGCCAATGGATCTGTTCCGCCTACTGGTAACAGTGTGGCAGGATTTAACGTATTACAACGTCTGATTTCTATGTGTGGCTGAAACAATGTCAGTTCGTAACCGGTGAGTCTCGCTATAGTCAAGTGTTGTGTTTGTGTGCGGTTCAAAAGAACCTCTACTGCGTGTGGTACTTGTACTGTCAATTGATGTCCTAACACTATGGCATCGCTTTGTCTGATTGCTAAAGCTGTTGCTGCCACCGATTTCAGGCACGCTGGAAGAGCCTGAGCTACTGGATCTAATGTACTAGAAAAATAAGCACATGGTTTGTGTGATCCTGCTTGTTCCTGAGTGAGTACTGACAAAGCAGTACCTTCGCGTTCTGTAACAAAGAGTGTAAACTGTTTGCTGTAACATGGTGTTGCTAAAACAGGTGCTTGGCATAAAGCTTTCTTTAAACTTTCAAAGGCGTGTGTATGTTCTTGAGTCCAAGGGAGGACAGTCGATGTGGCTGCCTCCTGTGTTGTCAACTGGATGAGTGGTTTTGCTAGAAATGCATATTGAGGGATCCACTGCCTACAGTATGAAGTGAGGCCTATAAAAGCCCGTACCTCCTTTTGTGTCTTGGGTGGTGGCATATTAGCAATTAACTGGATGCGGTCGGGTGTAAGCTGCCTTCCCTCCTTGGACAGCGAGTGCCCAAGGTAAACAACTCGCTGGACACAGAATTGCAGCTTAGAAGGGGACACCTTGTGCCCCTTGTCAGCCAAAAATTTTAAAACCGTCAGTGACGCTTTTTCACATTCAGGTTCGCTTCGGGCGGTGATCAGTAGATCGTCGACATATTGAAGCAAGGCAGTGTTAACTGGCATGTGGATACTGTCAAGTTCTCGTTTCAGTGCTTGGCTATAGATGCTGGGGCTTTCTGTAAATCCTTGAGGTGCGCGTGTGAATTTGAAACTTCGTCCATTTAAACTAAAACCGAACAAATATTGACTTTCCGGATCGATTG
Organism: Triturus cristatus; assembly: GCF_964204655.1. Taxonomy (NCBI): domain Eukaryota; kingdom Metazoa; phylum Chordata; class Amphibia; order Caudata; family Salamandridae; genus Triturus; species Triturus cristatus. The sequence continues at coordinate 749,742,352 of NC_140592.1, forward strand.
GGACGCTAAAGAAAGCATTCTTGAGATCAATTACAGTGAAAAACGTTGCTTCTGAGTCAATAGCTGTTAGTAATGAAGAGATATCTGGGACCACGGGGTATTGTGGCACAATACATTTATTTAATTCGCGCAGATCAATAACTAATCGATATACTGGTGGAGCTTTTGGATCCGTTCTTTTAAGAATCAGAATTATCGGAGAATTACATACGTTGGAGTCAGTTTCGACAACCACTCCTTGTGCAATGAGCTCGTCAATGATTTGCAGCAAAGCCACAACAGCATCGGGTGGTAACTTGTATTGTCGCATTCGTGGTAGTACTATTCCTGTTTTCAGTGTAACTCGATATGGTGTAATGTTCATGCAACCAACATCAGTGGGTCCTTGTGCCCATAAATGTGTAGGTAAATTCTGCAGTCGGTGATCCATGTCTCTGGATACGTAGTGACCTTTAAAGTCACGTAAAAATAGTCGTACTCCTTCCGGAGAACAACATATTATAGCTCCTAGAGCTTTCAATGTTTTTATGCCTAACAAGTTTTCTGGACATGATTTAGTAAGCAATAAATCTGTAGTACGTGTCAATGGACCGACTGTAAGTGGAAGAGGTTGTGTTACGTCATTAATTATGGGTTTTCCTGAGAATCCAAGGGAAATATTCTGTGAGCCTGAGAGGGGTGCCCCTGGAACTTCACTACGTCTTATAGTTGTTCTGCTTGCCCCTGTATCAAGTAAAAACTTTCTGTCTTCCCCTAATAATTCGCTATGTACATAAGGTCCCTCTTGGTCTACAGGAACCTCAATAAGGGGTAAGCCAACTTCCCTCTCTAGGCTATCTCATGAGTATCGCTGATAATCGGGATAATCTGCTTGTGCATACTGATACATCTGTTGTGTCGTTGCTTGTGTTGCAGCAATAGGCTGCGCTTGTGGTGGTGCTACGATCTGTTGTGGAGCTGCCTGTTGCGGAGCTAGTTGTTGCAGAGCTAACCTAGGTTGTGCATGCTGAGGGATTTGTTGTTGATTCTGATCCTGTCTAGGTGGACGTGGTCTCTCCTGAGTTTTACCTGTAGCAATATTATGTTTCAGGACTGGACAATCGTGTATATAATGGCCTAGTTGTTTACAATAGTTGCATGTCCCTTTCGCAGGGCCTGCGGAATCACCCTTTTGATGACTATCGGCTGGAACTGACTGTGCAACAAGCATTTTCATTTTTGTATCTTTCATACGTCTTTGTTCGTGTTCTTGTTCTTCTCTAATTCTATTGTGGTGATATTGTAACATCTGTAGCATCTGTGATGGGGTATTACCTTGCCAGGTACTTTCGAATTTCAATACTCTATTCTTAACTTGTAGCAGAGAATTTTCAACTAATTTTGTCACAAACAGATGTGGGTATGACTCACTACTGGCTTTTATGCCACTATTTATACCAAAACATTTTTCAAATCGGGAATAGAAATCACTAGTGTCTTCGTCTGGCTTTTGTTTACAGGCTGAGATTGCACCCCAGTCTTTCTTTTTCGTAGTTAATAAACGTGGCAGTACCTGTACTAGTAATCCTGCTAGTGCTGTAGTCTTTTCCCCAAGCCCTGCTCCTGCAGCTCGGGCCTTTTCTTCGTTTTCTAATGCTGTCCAATCTATCTTTTGGTCTCCCACCTCCCATTCTTTTTCTTTGAGTTTCTCATAAACACCGGCGGGTAATAGGACTTTTAATATTTTCATAATGTCGGGGTAGGTATACTCTCCCATGAGTAACATGTCTTTTATCTCAAGGTGGAAACCTGCTGGGTCCTTGTCATGGCTGGGTACTACTTTCTTCATTTCTAATAATTCTAATTTAGTTATAGGTGTGTACACAAACACGCGTGTAAAATTATCACCGGCACCTCTAATTGGGTGTACTTCGCGTAACGGGTTCTGTCTATCTATGTGATACATTTTTCTTCCCATTATGGGAACTGGAACGTGTTCTGGGCATACGAAATTTAAATATTGGTTTCGGGATTCTAGTATTTCTTTAATCAAATCAGTACCTGACCCTCTCCATATGTTCGTGAGTAGTTCTGTCAATATGTCAGGTAAGGGTCCTGGATCGGAGTGTTGGCTTTTATATAATATAAGGAGGTGTTGAATCATGTATATACTAGCTAAACGCTGTTCATATGGGTCTAGATTCAGAAACGTGTGTGCAAGTACATCATCATTGTATTCGCCGGGACTGTCAGCCCATTGTACTGCTGACCTGGCTAATTCTTGTTCGTCCATGGAATCGAGCATGTGGTACCCCCTTCGATCTCGGAGTAATTTATCAGCGGCCTGGAATAAGTGTTCGGGGGATTTTGTATTTAGCATAGGGTTTGGAAAATGTCTATTATATTCTGGACGTATTGGACGTACCGGATCATTAAAACCTCTGGTATTATTATGGGGTCTTCCTCTACCTACATAAGCTATCGTTTCTACTTGCTCTGACTCTTGCTCCTCCTCTTCTCTGTTTAGGTCAGCGGCGTCTACCTCTAATCTTTCTTCGTGTATTCGTTCTACTTCTTTGCGGATCTTTCGGTACATAGCGACTATACATAACTGTTTATCATGTCTCCCTTCTGATATATTCTGGCCCCAAGTGACAAGTTTTTGCATTTCTTCCGGATTTACCCCAGGCCGGTCTTGATTTCTGATTACACAGTTTATGAGGAAACGTAACAGTTGTCCCTGTACCTCCGCTTTCTGGTACTCCATGGCTCTGCTAATACTTTCAGGACCTCGCCCTGACTGGACAAAGTGATACATATTTTCTAAATGTGTAGTCATTCCTGGTAGCTTCGTTAAATATATTGCAGCTCGTCGAATACGTAATGATGACAGCAGCATTTCGTCCCGTTTACCGGGCACAGGATCATATCTACAATCTACTAGAAGTTCCTTAAGCATGTCGGGAGTTGCTAGTTTGGGCGTACGTTGGAGTGCTAATTCTCTAAGGGTCAGTTTATTTCTCGGCGGTGTGGCAAACATATCTGTCGTACCTCCGGTAGCACCATCTGAGGTGCTAGGCACGAAAGGATTCGTTGGGCGTAGGATAGAGATTGTAGATGCGGGAAAAACTGTAGAAACGGACGGACCTGTGGGAACTTGTGTAGGAGTTTGTAATTGCGGGGATACAGACGGATGCTCTTGGTGTTGAACACCATCGGCAAGCGGTATGGCATTAGCATACTCGGGAGCTACGTCATCTAAATAGGAGGAAAGGAAAACGTCCTTTGCTGTTTTGGGATGTGATTTGGGATGTGCTTTTATCGGAAACAATGGAGGTGGCAAGTCTTTTGGTATTTCCGGAGTAGCCTTAGGTAACCCTTCGGCCAGAAGTGGATACATACCATTCATAAGGGCGTTTCTTTGTCTATCTAATTGTTCTGAGTTTACTCTGGTACCTTCCTCAAGTAATAGATTTTCTCGGGTTTTATTTGACTTCTCCTTACCCTTATCTTCCTGTCTGAGTGCTTTTTCTGTACGTCTATACGATTCTTTACGCCATAATTCAATGGCATCTTTCTGTGACTGTCTGGCTTTCTTTTTCCATAATTCTTCTTCTACTCTCATGATGCAGTCTGCATCCCAGGTCCCCGCTGCGGGCCATCTCTGACTCTCTGGTAATTCTTTGGTGTAGTCCACCCATAAATCAAGAAATAATACGGCATCTAGACCATGCTTATGATACATAAAGTATCCTGGAGTATCCCTAGGTGGAATGGGAACAGCTTCTTCGAGTACTCCTTTTCTAGTTTTGATCTGTCTTAGTTTCGAAAAGAGCGGCATTTTTAGATCTTGTTTCTAGAACACACTTTATACGATGAACACAATAATGAACAGTCATTCACACCACAATATATAGAACGTATTAAAACATTTTAACATTTAACAGTTTTAACGAACAATGATAACTAATAGAAAACTAGTTACTGGCATAATACTGACACTAGATAATACTTATTTATATGCAAGACATACTATATTACTATATATACTGCTAAACAGTACAGATACACTGCTAAAACAGTGCAGACCGGATTTGTGTACCCAAACCCGTCTTGACCGGCACAGACTATGTGCACGTAAAATGCCTCCCCGGCAATGGTACTCACCGGGTAGCTCGGAACGGAAGGCCTCGGAACGGAACTGAAACTGGACCGGACTGGACTCGACTCGACTGGACTCGGAACTTCGGAACCTGGCGGGACTCTGTATACCTCGGATCTTGCTCTCTCAGCTAGGCTCTGGTCGGGATACTTCGCACTTCTCACCGCCTCGTCTGGGTGTTGATCGCAGCCTCAGTCGTCCCCGCTTGGCCGGAGGGAGATACAGGAAATCCTGCGGGTACGCGTTTTTTGTCCGTTCAGCTGTGGCAGGAGACCGGGCCTGCAACGCACCGCCGGCGCGTGAGATGAGAAAGTGTCCCTATTCGGGCGCCAATTTATGTGGTAAATATTTCGTTACCGGTACTATTTTTTATGCGGTAAAGTCTATCAAGAATAACTCAGTAAATATAAGAGGCAGAATCCGTGGTATTAGAGGTTTTAAAATGCTTTATTCCTAAAAAAGGAAGACAATTCGAATTGTGGGCCTTCTATTCCATCACCACGAAAGTTCAGGAAGGAAGGGAGCATATATTATTGACAGATAGGCAGTTTTATAGAAAATACATTACAGTGAAACAGATGCAAGAGGCGTGACAGCTGATAAAAGGTGCATACGTAGCTAATAGAGGGCGTAATTCAAGAAACGTCATTAAACATGATGTCACAAGTGGGTGGATCCATAAAAGAATCCTGCAATGTCAGCAGAAATACTTGGCAGAGATGCGCGCGCAGCCGCATGACGTGTGATTGACGTGCAACTAGAGGGTGAAGGAACTTGACATTTAGCTCTACATGTGGAGACAGAAGTCTGGGGTTATGTCAACCTAATCCCAAATCATATCTAATATCCTATGTTTAAAGAACTGTGTTATCCAAAAGGAAAGGTCTCTTAGGATAGAATCTTATTCTATACTGACTATACTGACTGTTAGTGCGTGTACAAGTGTCTAAGTGTCTACACTAGATGCGAGGGGGTAGGAATATTCCATGGTAACGGAGCTATGAATTACTTGCATGAGGACAGCGATGCCTGGCCCCTTTGCATGGTAGCTGGAGGAATGTTTACCTAAACTACTAGACAGGAATGCATCGGATGAGGAGCGAAGGAGATAATCTCGAAGGTGAAATACAGTTTTTGGCAGGCGACAGGCTGGATCAGGCACCGTTAGCCGCGCAAGGAGTAAGACAAAGTTCATGGTCACAGATGCAGGCTCAGACTGGAGCTTTCAGAAGCAGAAGGCAGGAAAAGGCTTGATGACAGAATTCGGGCCTACTCGCCTGAATCTGTGAAATGTGGAAAGTGAACCACATAAAGTCGGTGGCCTTTCATACTTAGGAATGGAATATCTGACCCATTCATGGCGGATCTGGAAGAGAACATGTTGACGGTGGACGCACATATATTTGCGTCTTCAAAATTGGAGCAGGAGGGAACATACATGTACTTATAGCATGCACATGGAGCCGTTGGGGTCTACGATAGGGGACATAACTGATCACAAAATTCATATTTCCTCAGAGCCACCCCCGGAAGGGCTGATGCAACAGCAGGTGGATCAGTTCCTACAAGCAATTACGGATACATAGGAGGCTCTCTAACAAGACATTGCTCAAGTGTCACTGGGACTGGGACTCCTACGGGCAGATCATGTGAAGCTGACCGACCGAGTGAAGCAAGCTGAGGCTACCTTGGAGGTCTTAGAACCGGCTCAGAAGGCAATGGATGCTAAAATGGGAGAAGTCACTCGCAGGCTTCAAGTGCTGGAAAAGAGGGCTGAAGATGCCGAAGGGCGTAATAGACAGAACAACATCAGGGTAGTGGGCCTTCCAGAAGGAGAAGAAGTGGACAGCATGATAGACTACCTGGAACAGTGGCTGCGCACTGAGGTTGCCCCTGAGGGCCTGATGCCATTTTACACCTTGGAGAGGGCGCACAGGGTGCCTGCCCGCCCGTTGGCGCCTGGGAGACATCCTAGACCTGTGGTGGCCCGCTTGATTCATTATAAGGACAGGGATCTACTGCTTCATAAAGCCCATACAGTGTGGACAATAATAATGTGTCACTGTTCCCGGATTATACTTTTGATGTACAGCGACATCGAGCCTCGTTTCTGGTGGTCAAGAAGGCCCTCCGAGACGAGGGCATTCAATACTCCCTGATGTTCCCGGCGCGCCTGCAAGTGACTTTGGATGGCAAAATGTTCTTCCATAATGACCCCGATGAAGCATGGAGCTGGTTGGAAACCTACTGGGCAGGGACGGATGGAGCAGAAGGGGCAGGAGCTCGGATAGTGGAGGTACCGGGACCATGCCGCACAAGGCGTACCAGACGACAGCATCCTGGGACACAGAAACCTTCCACTACACAGACGGAGAAAGAGAGGTCGGCGGCCCTGCAAGCCATGACAGAGATCTCGCAAGCGAGCGGCACAATACCGCTGAGAGGGACCGACTCGGAAAAGGGATCAGAGGGGACGGATTCTGATGGGACAGACGAGGGGAGTGTCACTCTACCGCATGTCACTCCAGGGACGGCGGACGAGATCACTGATGCCTGACTTTATGCACTGTCTCAAGTGGCTAGTAAGAGGGGTCGAATGGTCCAGGCTCTGTTGCTTTTGCGCGGGGGTGATTGGGTGCGGTTCAGAGGTTCGGTGGGCTTGGGCGAGGTGATATACACCCTGTGCGGTTGGCCGTCTGTCTGGGGGCCCTCCCGGGGTTGAGGGGAATTCTTTATTGTTATAGTGGGGTTGGCGTTGGGATGCAGTGAAGCAGCGGGAATGTTGGAAATGGGTAGCGTGGTGCTGAGCGGGTGTGCCAAACTCCGGAGGAAATGTGTAAAGCATCCACGCAGCACACACAGGCGACACACGAGGCACACTACAAAAAAGAGACCACACCAGTTTAGGTGAAAAACAGTATGTGTATTGTAAAATAAACACATCAGAAGGGAATCACAGGTGCAGATAAACTGTGCCAGCCGGCACCGGGTAATAATTCACAGGGGGAGACTATTTACAGGGCAGGGCCAATCGGGCCGCTGCCAGAACCATCATGAGTCCACGAATAAATGCAAGTCCATAAGCAGTAATGTCTCACCGGCCGTACCTACTGGAGAGAAGACATGCACTTGGCATAAATCACTTTAGGCATTTATCAAGGTAGGCCTAAACATAAACCCAGCCACGTAGGCATTAGGGAAAAACATTAGGTATAGAGACATTAGCATAGAGCATACGCAGGTGAGCCCCGAGGCATCATCATTATGAAAGCATTAGGCATACCCAACTTGGCTCAGGCAAAAACCTAGAAATAACTCTTAGGCATAGAAACACAATTATGCTTCCTACCAGCTTACGTCACCTTGGGCCTAAACTCCTGAGGCATAAAAGCAAAATCATTAGGCATCAGTCATGAGGCATCGGTCACATTGGGCATAACATAACCTTGGGCATAACCTTATGCATATAAGCACATTATACTTCATACCCACACAAGTACCCTGGGCCTCTCCTCAATGTGAACATCAGGCCTACCAACAGTGTAAGGCATCAGGCATAGAATAAAAACATTAGGCACAAATCCCATTAACAGTGGGTATAACATTAGCGTAAGTCAGAGCAGGCCTAAACAGGTGCATGGGACATTTCCTTAGGCGTAAAAGCACATTATGCATTTTATCAGCATACATGAAACATGAGGTAGGCCAACATAGTGCAGAAAACACATTATGTCAAACATCAGTAGTGCGTCATGGGAATACCACCTGGGTGTATAACCCACCATGCGTCCCAAACCATATGCCCCTCGTGGCAGCTGCCCACTGTCCAGCGGGGCAGTTGTGGAAAATAAATGCAGCGCTGTCCATGGGATGCAGGACTAAGAGTTCTGGGGGCTGGAAAACAGTTGTAGCACTTCACAAGGCGCTAGACAGCAAGCAGAGCAGAGTCAATGCAAATATAGCACTCTGGCAGCACAGCGCTGCAGGATCCACGCACCTTCTTCTCCTGGGCAGGGGCTGGAGGCAGCACTCATGAGGCGCTAGACAGCTCACAGTCCCAGGGTCCCACCCGAGGGAGTAGTGCCCACACTCCTCACCTCCTGGGCAATGGAAATCTAGTGCTCCAGGGACAACAAGATAGCGCCTCTCTCTCCTGGCACTCCACATGCAGCGCTCATGAGGCGCTAGGGCCCAGAGGCACACAGTCCCACACACCAAAGTAGCGCCCACACACACCTCACCTCGTGGGAGTGCAGTCCAGTCCCATATAGCGCTCACCTTACGCAGGGCACGCAGTCAGGGTCCCACGAGGCGCTAGGGTGCAGGCAGGGAGCACAGGCCAGTCCAGTATAGCGCTCTTCTTATCCAGGCGCTAGGTAGCAGAGCAGCAGGCACTACTGGGCAAGATCAGCAGTCAGTGGGTACTCATCAGAACAGGGCTGTAGGTCCTAGGAACCATCATTCTCTGCAACATGGCACTCCTCCTGATACAGCAGCCTCCACTCCAGCAGCGGGGATCTCACTAGCCCTGTGGACAGCAGAGGGGTTACAGTTCTAGAAGCGTCTTGGGAAACTGGTTCTAACTGGTTCAGGGGGAGGTGTAGAGCACCCTGGGTGCCAGGCTTCCCTCCAAAAGCTGGGGTTGCTGGGAAATAACAACTAGACTGGTAACGCAGCTCAGGCAGGCGGCACAACCACACAGCCATGGCACCCATTTTAAAAGTGAATTGTGAAAGTCAGTCTGCGCACGCCATTGCACAGCACGTCTTATGGCATCTCACACCACACATGGCCTATACCTTTCTCTACCATGGGGGAGATACAGGTGCGTACACCATTGCACAGCATTTCACATAACAGGTTGTTTCCCATAAAAGCAAAAACATTCAGGGAAAAGGGCCAAGTCCAACAGGGCCAGATCTTCTTGGCGTTAAAGCTCCTCCCCCCTCCCCCCCCCCAGTTTCACTCTTAGAGTGAATCCCTGGCAGCTACCAGAGGGATTGTTTGTGGTTAGTTTGGATGGGTACTAGCTGTTTAGGGAGGGGAGGGGGGAACATTTTGGGGTTATTTTGGGGATTTTTAGAGCCACCGGTGTGCTAATGCAGGGAGTTCAGTTGAGGAACAGAGATACTCCGCATTATGGAGACATCACCTGAATTCAAATGTATTACGTGGAATGTACGGGGAATGCATACGATGTTGAGACACCACAGGGTTCATGCTTATTTGGTGCGTAGAGGGGTACAGATAGCTTTCCTCCAGGAAACCCATATGGATCGAGTTGAAGGCCAGGCTTTGCAGCGCCGTTGGAGGGGGCAGCTTTTTTACACAACATATTCTGCTTTTGCTAGGGGCGCACTGATTTGGGTGAGGGCGGGGTTCCCTTCCAGCCGACCCAGCAGATAGTGGATCCTGAAGGGAGGTTTGTGGCTGTTCAGGGCAGGTTAGATGGGAGAGATGTGGTATTGTTCAGTGTGTATGCCCCTAATGTGGAACAGATGGCTTTTTTTGCTCGACTATCAGGGAGACTGGCTTCATTCCTGACCGGTTCTGTGATCCTGGGGAGCGACTTCAACTCAGTCATAGATACTGAGATGGAAAGGTCACATCCACCGCTACCCCAGGCACCCATACATAAGCTCTCGAAACTCCAGAGGGATTGGCAGGCAGAGTGGGGGCTGATAGATACGTGGCGGGCGCAGTATATGGGCGAGCGAGACTATTCCTATTATTCTGCTCTACATGCCTTGCATGTGCAGCTGGATGCGGTGTTGTGCTCCCCGGACATTCACACGCTTGTCCGTCATAGTGAGTACCTGGCAAGGACAATCTCCGATCATAATCCACTACTTTTGGCGCTGAGGTGGTCTCGGGAACGGCCTGCAATCCCTTCTAGGCGATTGCGCCCAGAGGCTTTGGAAGACCCATTGTTTCGCGCAGAGGTACAAGAGGGTATTGAGCATTAATTCCTCGAGAATGAAGGGACGGCGTCGACCCTAGCCGTAGAGTGGGATGCCTTTAAGGTGGTGGTGCTGGGCTTATGTATTGCTAAAATGGCAGGAGTGCGGAGGGCGCTTTTGCAGGACATAGAGAGGGAGGAACAGCGGCTGCGTCGAGCAGAGAGGGCCCACTCTGAGGACCCGGGGGCACAGGCCGAAGTCCTAAGTGCAAGAGAGGGAGTGGCGACGCAGGTAGAAAGGTTGCGCTGCTTTGACCACAAGGAGTACGGGCACATGCGGAGAGAGATAAGGTGGGTTCCCTCTTGGCATGGCTGGCTAATCCGTCCCGTGGGGCAAACCCATTTTGGCCTTAACCACTCCAGCGGGCGTACTGGAATATACCCAACAAGGGGTTAACGAGATGTTCTTGACGTTCTATGCGGACCTATACGAGAGTAGGTTGCACGGTGTATGTGATGGATTAGATGAGTTCTTAGGTGAGATATGACTGCCATGTCTCGAGGACAATCAGAGAGATACGTTGGGACAGGAAATTTCAGTGGGGGAAATACGTAGTGCAATAAAACATATGACGCGTAAGAAAACCCCGGGAGCAGATGGTCTACCGATTGAATTTTATTCGACATATGTCGATATCCTTGCCCCCAAAATGCTGGCGGTCTATCGGGAAGCCTGGGACTTGGGGAGATTGCCAGATTCCACTCGCGAGGCCATCATTATCCTGTTGCAGAAACCGGGTAAGGACTCATTGTCTAGGTCAGCCTACCGCCCACTATCGATGTTAACAACCGACTACAAGATTTTGAGTAGGATTCTGGCGACTCGTCTTCTTCCCTATATGACGCAGCTGGTCCATTCTGACAAGGCGGGCTTTACTCCAAAGCGCAACACTGCGACTAATGTGCCACGCCTTTTGCGGATTTTGGGCGAGGACCATAGTGCGACCCCTGCTGCAGCGGTTCTCTCAGTTGACATCGAGAAGGCGTTCGAAAGCCTAGAGTGGCCATATTTGTATCAAATACTTCGCGAATTCGGACTCGGGGACACCTTTGTAGGGTGGACGGAACTTCTCTATAGGTCGGCGACGGCTCGGGTGCGGACGGGTGAGACGATCTCATCAGCCTGCCAAATGGGACGGGGCACGCAACAGGGATGTCCGCTCTCTCCATTGTTATTTTCCTTAGCCATTGAGCCTCTGGCTTCACATGCCCGATTGGGGCTGCATTATCCAGGTTTGTGCCTCCGTGGGAACATGCAGTTTATCTCCCCTTATGCGGATGACTTGTTGATCTTTCTCACAGACACGGCTACGGCTTTGGAGGGCGCGCAACACTTGCTACAGGGGTTTGGGTGGTACTCGGGGCTGAGGGTGAACTGGGCAAAGACCTGCTTGTTCCCAGTGGCGCTGGCTGTGCTGAACCCGTCGCAGGTGGCGGGCATCCATTGGGAGCCACAATGTTTACCTCATTTAGGCACCAACGTTTATCATACCTCCGAGGCTTTGTTGGAGGGTAATTTGGGCCGGGCCATGCGCGGACTTAGGGGCAGTTTTGGATTTTGGAGCACGTTGCCGCTATCGGTAGTGGGTCGGGTGGCGCTCCTGAAGATGGTGGCGCTCCCGCGCTTATTGTATTATTTTCGGACGTTGCCAGTCTAGGTGCCAGGCTCCATCTTCCGACAGCTCCGCTCTATGGCTGTAGGATTTATCTGGGGGTCGGGCAGACGGCGGGTTGCAATGGCTACAATGATACGCCCGAGAGCTGATGGGGGGCTGGCAGTGCCAGACTTCGAATGGTACTATTTAGCAGCGCAATTGCAGTGGCTTACCCAGGCTGTGGCTCGGGAGTTCCGGGGCCCGGATGGTCCTGAGGGACGATGGATCCCACGCTACATCTTGTCCTTTATAGTGCTTCAGCAGAAGATGCGTCTCGAACCGCTCACCGCGGAAGAGAGGACGCTGCGGCTGTGCTGGAATCGGAGCCAACGTCAGGCCGGATTCACTCGCCCGTATGCTCCGGAGATACCGCTGGGTATGTGCACAGCCTTCCCGCATGGTGGGGATTGGACGGCACTGGCTAACTGGGAAGACATGGGAATACAAATGCTAGGAGACCTCTATGAGAATGAAACCCTGTTGAAATTTCAGGCTCTTCAGCCTAAATACGATCTCCCGCGAGGGGATTATTTGCTGCATTCAGCGCTTATTTCGGCAATACAGCGCTATTGGCGGACGGGTCTGTCGGAACCGCGGGCCTCAACGGTGTGCCAATATGTGGTAATGGCGGCGGGAACTGTTAAGGCTATTACGTACCTTTACAGACGCATGATGACGGAGGCTCTGGAGCCATTGAGCGCGTTGCAGGAGAAGTGGGAAGCGGACCTTGGCAGGGAAATACCAGAAAAAACGTGGGCCCAGTTGGTCAGAAGAGCTTGGAAGAGCACGAGGAATGCTAGATTTCAATTGGTACAGTTATATATCCTGCACAGGGCGTATTTGACACCAGCCAAGCTTAATCGATATTTCAGTGCGGAGTCCGCTCAATGTCCGAGATGTAGTTTGGAGGGAGCCGACTTCCAGCATATGATGTGGGGATGTACGAGTTTGGGAACATACTGGAAAGAAGTGCTGGAACTACTGTGTAATATAACTGATCGTATAATAGAACTGGACCTGGGCGCTTGTTTGTTGCATTGGTTCCCGCATACAGCTAAAACGAAAGTGACAAGTACATTTATAGATCTGGGCCTCTTATTAGCCAAGAGGGAAATCACCATGCATTGGAAGTCAGTGAGGGTGCCAGGTGTGGGGAGATGGCGGGCGGAACTACTCAAGTGGGCGCGGAGCGAAGGTGCGCTTCGGCTACAGCAGGCCCTACGTACTAATAATGACAAGGCGCAGGAGGCGGCAAGGGCGTGGGAGGCCTTAGTTGCAATATTACAGGCTCCAGAGCCAGGTTCGGAGGAGAGTTCGGACTTGGAGGACCGACAGGATCCAGCTGGCACTTTAGCACAATGAGAATGACCCAGGGTGCGATCTATGGGACAAATGGTGATCTTTAAGGTATATGTAAGCCCTGTACTGTACTACTGTTGTTCATGATTGTTATTGTATTGGATTCTGATGCACCTTAATTGCTTAACGACCATGCTCTTGAGGCACACCGGTGGAGGGATGTGGGCGGGGGACACACTGAGAAGCGACTTGTGATATATTTTATTGTCATTTATCTGCTTGTTACTGTATTGCTTCTCAATGATGTTGGTTGTTTGAAAATCAATAATAAAAATATTTAAAAAAAAGAAAAAATAAATCAAGAAAGTGGGTTGTCCTCCTTTCATCAAAATAAAGGGTGATACGCCTGTGACCGTGTCAGGCGTGATTCTATATGTGCACAATATTTCACAAACAGATACAATGAAGGGAATGTTTCCAACCATTGCCAAATTAATACTTTCCTTCAAATAACGATTAAATCGTTCCACCAAACCATTGCACGTGCATGCCTTATCCTATGAGTTTTAAGAAATTGTCCTTAATCAGTTCCTCAGGGAAGCTTCTCTACTAAATGCTTCCATGAGGAATTCAATCACAGCGCAAGTGTTTACACCTTCCACAAACTGCGCATCCGGTCAATTTGAATTATAATCTATAAGTACCATCGCAAATCATGCATTTCCTGGTAAATTCTTCAAGAGTTCTGTAGTGTCTAACTCCACCTTTTGCCAGGCACATTCTGGCCATGGCGTTACTTGCATAGGGTGTACCTGGGTCTTGTCATTTTTATTGCAACTTTACACACATCACACTGTCTTAAAAGGCAATTAGCCTCAGCATCCACCCCTGGCCACCAGTACTGTCCGCATTTTTGACTTTTCAACGCAGTCATTTCTATATGTCCCTAGTGACACCATTCAAGGAGTCGGTTCCGCAAATTCACTGGTGGCATACATTTGTCATTACGAAACAATAATTCACCATAAGTGGACAACTCAGTTGCAACTTGTGCAAATGAATACAAAGTACCAACAAGACTTTTGATATTGGGCTAACCTTTCACAAGGTATTTTTTTAAAACTAAGTTCAGTTCCTCATCCTAGGCATATTAAGTGATCAACAAATTTTTATCATGGACTTCTCCATTTTCTCCACATACATCCTTTACGCTAGCCACCACATCAAAGTCCTCAAACTGGACTCTTGTAGCTTAGAGCATAATATGGCAATTTGAGCAGTAGAATTCCTTCCACCACCTTATGATAAAATGGATATAAGAGGCTTGTGATTTTTCACAATAGCAAAACGATTTCCCCAGACAAAATGTCTAAAGTGGTTTGTAGCCCACACAAATGCTAATAACTGTAGCTCAATTATGGAATACTTTTGTTCCGATTCGTTTAATTTCTGAGAGGCATACGCTACCACCTACTGTAAGCCACCTGCACTTTGTGACAACACCGCCCCTAGTCCAAAAGCTCTAGCATTCACTGATAACACACTTTTTTCCTTCTGCAAAAGGCTGGAGAGCAGGTGCATTTACAATTTGTGCCTTAACATATTCAAATGCATTTTGCTTTTCAGTTTCCCATACAAATGAACAATCTTTGCACAGCATTTTTCCCAATGGCTCCATAAAAGTGGCAAAGTCTTTCACAAATCTCCTGTAGTACTCACACAAACCGACAAAGGACATCAATTTCTCTCTATCGTCAGGTGCTTGTTTGATAGCATCAACAAGATCTTCCTTGTGTACAAGCCATTAGCAGATATCATATTTCCAAAGTAATCCACCTGGGATTCAAACAGTTTACATTTTCCCACACAGAACACAAGACCTTTCTCGGATAGTCTACTGCAAACGTCTTGAAGAACATTATAATGTTCCTCCTCTGTTTTGACAATTACCAGGATATCGTCCTGGAAGTATCTTACTTGACTTTACATAGCCCTAAACATATGTAGCATAGCTCTCTGGAATACGGAAGATGCAGATGCCAGTCCAAATGGCACCCTTTTAAACTTATACACACTACAGGGTGTGATGAAAGCTGTCAGATGCTTCAACTTTTCTGCCTAGTTTATTTGGTGGTAGGCACTTCATAAGTCTAAGGTAGAGAACACTGTGGCTCCATTAAACATAGCAAGTAAATCATATATCTTTGGCAAAGGATGCCTTCCACAATTATGTTTTTGTTGAGTGCCTTCGAGTCTATTAACCACCTGAGTTTGCCATCATTTTTCTTGGTCAAAACCACAAGGCAAAACCACTCCGATGTTTCAGTTTCCTCAATGACATCCCCTTTTCGCATTTTAACCAAGAGATCTTGCAGTTCCTTTCTAACAATGAATGGCACCATATTCATTTTTTGTTTAACAGGTTCCGCTCCATTTTGTAATCTTTAAAAAAAAACATCATTTTTATTGTCATTTTTCATATGTTGGTACTGAATACACAGAACACTAAATATAAAGTTGAATCAGTACTTAAAGAATGTCATTTTCAATCTTGCAACACAATTTTACCCCACACGGATTAATGTATAACCACATTGTAAACAAATGTCCTAGAGCAGCTCTAAACATGTCTATTAATCGCTGAGTTCTGTTTCGGACTCCTCCAGTGGCGGGGTACATATATTCCCTCGAAATGTATTCCACTTCCTCCATACTCATGTCCATTTCTTGGGGCATCCTCTGCGGACGTAGACCACTTTCTCTGCTACGATTGCGCTATCCATATCACTGCACCACTGTCGATGTGTGGGAACGGCCTGCGCTCCCCAGTGTTGAGCTATTTTTCTTTTTGCCATCATCATACCTAAGGTAGCCCAGTGCTGAGCCGCATGATCAAGATCGATTGGCTCTCAGATGTTAAGGAGACATCTCTTGGGTTCTGGGGGGACGCTAGGTCCACAAACCTGTGAGATTGTGCCCATGACAGCTTCCCAATAGTGTGTAATTTTGAGCAGTCCCACAGTGTAAGGTAAAAAGTGCCGGGTGCCCCACAGCGCCGCAGACAAAGTGGTGTGTCAGCTTTTCCAATTTTGTACATTATCATCCTAGTGTAGTATGTGCGGTGCAGTATTTTGAGTTGCACTAACTTTAGTCGGGAGGGTATTGCTACTTCGCGTGGGGACGTGAGCGCCTCCTGCCAGTCCGTTTCGTCGAGCTCCCCTAGTTCTGCCTGCCATTTCTCACAAAGGGTTTTTGTGGGGTCCGGTTGGTTATTTACAATTTTACGATACGCGAGAGAAATGGCTTTTTTAGTCATGTGGTCAGTCAACAGTCTGTCTTCTAGCGGTGAGATCTCTGGGAGCTCAGTGCCTGATGGAATAGCCTCCGTGAGCGCATGTTTGATCTGCAGGTAACGGAAAAGTTCAGTCTATGCCATCTCGTATTTTTCATGGAGCTGGGAGAATGCAATGACCTCACCTTCATTCCACAGATCCCCCACCCTTGAAATGCCTATGTGGGCCCAATGCCTGAAGTCTTTACTGTTGCGAAGCCTGCCTAGCCGTCGAGTGCCCCAGAGTGGTGTATGTTGAGTTAAGACACCTTCCCAGCCAAGTGCACGGAGTGCAGTGAACCATATGTATATGGTATGTGCAGTCGGTCCCAACAGTGTACTCCTCCGGGATCTGTTAAACAGTGCTCTCAAAATGCCTTTCTCACCGAGAATATGCCTATCCATGCGGAGCGCCGGTTCCTCTTGTGGGGCATGAAGCCATTGATTTATCACTATGAGCTGTGAGGCCCAGTAGTATGTTTTAATATTTGGTAGGGCAATTCCACCATCATACCAGCCCTTCACCAATTTATGCATGGGTATGCGGGCAGGTTTCCCAACCTAAAGGAGATTACTGACTTCTGCGTCAATTGCTTTGAAGTAAGTGTGTGGAACCACAAACGGAGTGTTCTGTAGGGCGTAGAGGAATCTAGGGAGGGCCATCATTTTGAACAGGGCAGCCCGTCCCAGTAGTGTCAGAGGTAGGGAATGCCAATGTTTAACATCGCCGGCGGAGTCGTTTTAGGGGCTCTAGTAGGTTTTTCTCGATACATTGCGCGGATTGGGGAGTAATGTAAATTCCTAGATATTTGAACGCTCCGTCTGCGATCTGGAGGGGGCCCTTAAGCACATAGAGGACAGACTTGGCCCAGTTGATAATATATCCTGAGACTCTGCCATATGACGTGCAGATATCCAGAAGCCTGCTAATGGAACGTCTGGGGATGCCATATATAGTAGGACGTCGTCTGCATATAAGGAGATGCGATCTTCCCATCCCTCCGTCCACTTGAGTCCACGTATTATCGAATCCCCCCTTATCCAGGCCACCAAAGGTTCCACCACCAGGGCAAATAAGAGCGGAGACAGCGGACAGCCTTGCCTAGTCCCGCGACCCAAAGGAAAATAGGCAGATACACGCCCATTTACCACCACGTGTGCCAGAGGCTTTGTGTATAGAAGTTGGACCCAGGCGCAAAATTTGGGGCCGAAACTCATATGTTGTAAAACTGCAAAGAGGAAGGGCCATTTGACTAGGTCAAAGGCCATACGTGTGTCCAGTGAGAGAATGACAGCCTCTTCCTGGATGGAAGGTATGCGGGCCATTACACTGTTTAGTCGTCTCAGATTAAGTGCTGTATTGCAGCCTGGCATAAAGCCTGACTTTACCAGCGTTGTGAGGCGTGGTTGGAGTCTAGTGGCTAGTGCCTTTGCTAGTAGTTTAACTTCTGCATTCAGCAGCGAGATTGGTCGATAAGATGAGCATTCCTATGTGGCTTACCGGGTTTTGGGATTTCTACTATTGTTGCTCTGTGCTGATCCCTGGGAAGTTCTCCTGTTCAAAGACTGGCCTCATACATTTTGAGCAAATGTGGCGTGAGTTTGCACACTGCTTTTTTGTAGAGTTCAATGTGTATGCTGTTGGGACCTAGAGCCTTCCCAGTTTGAAGCCCACCTATGGCTAGGGATAGTTTGTCTGTTGTCAAGTCTGCCTCCAGGCCCTAAGCTTCGTGAGGAGCAAGTGTGGGCATCCGTATATCTTTTAGAATTGCGAGATGATCTTCCAGTGTAGTCGTGGCGTTAGGAGTATATATTGTCTCGTAATGAAGTGCAAATGTGTTTGCTATCTGTTGTGGGTCCGTAATGGCAACCCCGGTGTCCGATTTCAATTGTGCCACCCATCAACTAGCTTGCTCCCGTTTGTCTAACCAGTCCAGAAGCTTGCCTGCCTTATCTCCCACTTCGTAAATGGTGTGCTGTGTTTTGTTGAGGTCAGCCTTTGCCTCCTCTTACATATAGTCCCTGTATTCTTGCTTTGTCAGGTTCAGCTTATGAGTCGTGGTGTCGTTAGGATCTAGGAAGTGTTCGTCTTCGGCTTGGCCCACCACCTGCTTGAGGGCCTGCAACTTCTGTAGTTTGTCACGTTTATGAGATGTGATTAGTGAAATTGCTTGTCCCCGCAGTACTGTCTTATATGCTTCCCACAGAGTTACCGGGGATGATACTGAGTGCTCATTTTCCTCATAGTATTGCCTCGTGGTTGTGGTTAAGCCTTTCAAATCGTGGGGTCCCTAAGAAATCCAGGGTGTATGGGAAACATGCGACGTCCCCCCAGGACATGAGATGTATATTTTATCATAACAGTGGATAAAATCATAACAGGGGAGATACCCCTGGGCAGGTGTGATATCTCCAACACCCTCTCCAAACCACTTGCCAGTGTGAGGATGTAGTCTATTCTCGAGAGGCTATTATGTGCGCCCGAATGGAAGGTGTATTGTTTTTCCCGTGGGAAGCGTGAGTGCCAAACATCTATGAGACCATAGGCATCGAGAAATTCAGCTAAACGGAGGTGTTACCCGCCTTGGTCCCTAGGGGGCTTCCTATCCAGCTTAGCATCTAGTGTGGCATTAAAGTCACCCTTATGATCAGTTCCCATTGTGGAAGTGTGAGCAGGAAGTTACCTAGGGTCGGGAAGGCCAGGTTTTGCAGAGCCAGTGGGATATATACTGAAACTAAAGTATATGTGCGCCCTTTCCATTGACATGATATAGCTGTGAACCGTCCCTGATCGTCTGTCCAGGATCCGTTGACAATAAGTGGGAAGTTTTTGCGAACCAAGATCCCCACGCCCCTCGAACCTGAAGTGAATTCAGAATGTGCCGCCATTTTAAACCCCCATCTGTCTAGAGATTTACAGGCTGAGCCCATTAAATGTGATTCTTGGATGAGGGCTACAGCTGGAGCTTGTCATTTAAGGTATTGTAGGACCAACACTCTCTTTATCTTGTCACATAAGCCATTCACATTCCATGATATGATTGAGAGAGGAGGGCCCACCATGTTAGAAGTCACAGGTTGTGTGGGTTCGAGGTCGGTCGGTATGTCCCCTTGTGCTATTTAGCATGTAATCAGCGATAGAGCATATATAGAACCAGAATGTGGGTATCGTGTACAAATTGTGTACAAACATAGTCATCATTAGGCGTTCCTGTATAAACAAAATAAACTGAATTTTAAACTGTTTCCCATCCCCAACCCACTCTCTGCCTCCCTGCTTGACGGACTTAAAACTACCCGCCATCCCAACTGCACAGAGTGCATTTTTTCCGTAACTTGTACTTGCGTGAGGGGGAGAGTAGTCCGACGATCACCCCGAATCATCCCCACTTTAAAAAATATAATTGTTCAATGAAGTTCCATCACAGCATAGGTGTCAGGTGGGTTAAAGTTCACAGCGGGTCGGGCTAAGAACATTGGTCCAGTACAGTAATGTCATTGAAGTTAAGTGTCTACTTGCTCTCCTTGTTGGCTTCCATCCGGCCGCAGTCCCGAAGAACGCGAGTTAAAGGTGTCTTAATTTTTCAGTCCCCACCTGTGTTAAGTCCTCCTGTGAGCCTGAGTCCCTTGATTCCTGCGACGTTGCTTCAAATAGCCATTGCTGTTGCTTCTTGCCTGTTCTTCGCTGTCCCGGGACCTGACACCATCCCGCCAACCAGTCGTGGGCCTCCCCAGGCGTCCCGAAGAACCAGGTTTTGCCGTCAGCTTCTACTCTCAACTTTGGCGGGAACAGCATTGAGTAGTTAAGTTCTCGGCTTCTAAGTTCTTTCTTTACCTCCAGAAAACTACGCCTTTGTTTGGTTACCGCTGCCGTATAGTCTGGAAAGAATGACACTACACAGTTTTCTAGACGCAATGGAGGAGCCACTCGTGCCGTCTGCAGTATGGCGTCAAGGTCGCGAAAATTAAATATTCGGGCTAGGATAGGTCTGGGGGGGGGGTCGCCCTGGTCTAGGCCTGCCTCCCGGTACTCGTTTGCTCTTTCCACTGAGAGGCTGTAGGTGGGTCTTGACGAGATCTTCAACAAATAAATCTAGTGCGGGCCCCCTCTATCATCCAGTACGCCAATAATTTGGACATTGTTGCGTCTCGAGCGGACTTCTTGGTCATTGAGCTTGTTTTCTGCTTCCAGTTGACGTACCTGCCGTTGTAGGTCAGCCGTATCTGCAGAGAGAGTTGTTGTGACGGTTTCGACTACCGTCACTCACGCAGCCATTTTCTGAAACTCGGCGCGCAGGAGTGAAATGTCCGTGGATATCAACCCCCACTGAGGTTTGGACCTTATTTAGGGCAGCCATAATATTTTGCAGCATGACCTCCGCTGGGCCCTCGGCTGCAGGGCTTTTGTCTCGGGTGGTATCTTGTTCTGCTTGGTCCTGTGAATCTTTGTTGTACGCATACTTTTCCAGTTTCAGTTGCTGCGCAATACATTGGCCCCGGCCCCCCATTATTGTCAGTCCACAGGAGCACCACGTGAATAATGGCGGTTATGGGTCAGTAATCGCCGCTGCCTGCCCACGTGCAGCCTTTTGGGTTTCCTGCAGTGGATTGCTTGTGCCAAGGGTGATAGGCGCCCCTGTAGACTGGTGCTGTTTTTCTGGAGTGAGGCCCACTCCTGAGGGCAAGGTGTACCTGCTCACGATGTTAGTGCCGGTGGCACTTTCCTGGGCGCACCGAATGGACAGCCCACACGGACGTCGTCGCTACTGTCCAAAGACTTGTGTTTACCAGCACTGATATGTCCACGGGAATGCTAGCCAGTATGGCGTGGATGCGGCACTGCGTCACGTGGCCGGTCCCTCTCACAGTGTTCCAATCTTCAATGCGCACCTCGATCCCAGCGCCGTGCGTTTCATCGCCCAGGCAGCCAGCCAAGCTCAGTTTGTGTCATCGCACTCCGCTCGTGGATGTTTCACCTGCCCCCAGCGGGCTCTGGTGTCCCACTCCCGTCACCGGCCCCAGCTTCACGCGGGACCCCGGCTTGCCGCACGTCGTAGGCCGCGCCTCACAGGCACGACGAAAGTTCTTTAATTTTCACTGTCTGGAGCTCGCTGTTAGGTAAAAAGGTACCGTGTTGCTTCCGATGTCTGGATCGATGCTTTTAGTTGCCGATTATCGACGGATTATGCTGTGGATTAATGGGGATGTCGTGTCGATCTCAGAGCCTCTCTAGGCAGCAGACATTTAGTTTGGCTGCTAGCCACGCTCCCTCCCCCCTCCCCCCCCATTTTGTAATCTTATTTCATGTTCATAGCCTTGCAACGTTCCGAATTGTTTGCTAAATACTTCAGGGAAGGAATACATTATCTTTCCCTTAGCTTGTAGCTCTTGTACCACCAATACTGGATCTACAGCATTCGGATCGAGTTTAATATTGAGGCTCCTTTCGTCTTTCCATCCTAGAACATTTGCTTCTTTCTTGGTCACATACATTTTCAACTTAGCCACTCTTCCTTTAAAGATAATTATGGCCACAAAATAACCTACAAAATCAATGTTCAGTCCACCAAGAGTGACAGCTATGACATCAAGTTGTAGTAAAAGTGGCATTTTTTCTCCAAAATTAGTTCCGAAGTACACTCTGGAAATTATTGTGAATGGGTAACCAGAATCTGCCACCACTGATAACTCGTACCCAACACTTGTATATTACACATGGGTGGATTGATGGGTTCATCATAATTTTCCATATCTTCTCCACCCACCAGTAACACTACGTTTTTCTCCATGACCATGCCATCTTCGAACGATGTGCCTCCAGACACCTGTGCGATGCGATGTTTGGGTTGGTTCTTCATATCCCTGCACATTTTAAAAAAGTGACCTTTTCTTTTACAATTGTTGCATTCTTTCTTGAGTGAAGGCCAATTCCTTGAAGATGCAAGATGGTTGGGATTACCACACCTAAAGCAGTACATTTTGTTCTCTTTACGTCCACTTCTTTAGTTCTCATTTCTTACATGCTTTTCAGCCAAAGCACAAATCTCATTTTCCTTTTTACCAAGTTGAGTTTCATTTACCTCTTTAACCCAGTTCATGGACTGTTCTATAGCCCTTGCTGATGTCACCACTTTCTCCATGATGGGGTTCCCCATAATCTATAAACAATCTTGAATAAGTTTATTATTAGTGTCAACCATTAATTGATTTCGTATTTGACAAGCTTCTTATTGCAGTTAGAAATTCATCAATAGATTACCCTTATATAGAAATGATATCTCTCAAGTGTGGTACGTATAGTAGGTTTCAAACAAGCATCTAATCTCAATAGGGCTTCAATAAATATATTTACTGTGCTCCAGCGGAAAAGGCAAATTTACATATTCTCCCTATGTCACAGACTCGTCATCACACTAACTCATCCATACACTCATTCATTGGTGGGGCCCATAACACCAACACGCACTCGTCTTACACGAATCTGTACACAGGAGAAAAAGCGCTGGACATGTGAGTACCTTTTTTTCCTATCAGGATTAAAATTTCTTTACATTATACACATTATAGACATCTGCACCTATAGAATCCTGACCTTAACATCAAGGCACTCCACCACTTGGTCGACGAACCAATTAGTTGGACTGGTTGTCGGTGATTTAGAACCAGCTAAAACACAATTAAAGCCTAGGAAACATTTGATTAATTTTCAGTACTCAATTAAAGGATCACAAACTCATTTCTTATTAATCCAAATTTGTTTATCTAATATTAATTTGCTCTGCATTAGCATTTAGGCGCTACAGAATATAACATAATTCAGTTTATTTTAAGAAGAAATCAAATCTTTGGAACATAAGCATAATTTAGAAGTGCTTTTATATTTACCAAATATCAAACGTTGGCGACCCTCCGACCACACAGAGGATTATTCAAAGTCTTGGCTACAATCTCCAGGATAAACTGTCCAACCCACAACAATAATCAAACCATCAGGTGAAATAACCTTTCCCGGAAATCAAAGCAACCCAAGGTAAACCATGGAAATCTTCATCAGCTCAACGTAGACCCAACGCCACGGAAGATCAGCCCAGTGAACCACCCCCCTTGGTCGGATGAGGGTCTTTATACCCCTTTTCCTGCTTACTTCAGATCAATATGCAACAATTTTAGGGGTAGAAACTGTTCGGATTGGCCAGTACGGGTCAACTTGCAATTTCTTAAAGCGTAAATGTATTTCTTCTCCTCCGGTTCACAGGCAAAAGTTTCAAGGTAACAACAAGCAAGTCTCCTTGTACAGCTCGTTCATTGTCCCCTTGGTAGTTCACACGGTTCATCACTTGGCAACCCTCCATGCTCCTATCCTTGACAAGGAACACGATGGTACAGGGCTGAGGTCACTTGGAGATCTCCAGAGCCATCCGATTCTGCGCAGAGGTTATCGTGCTCACATGACAGCGGCTTCACAGGAGCTCCATCATAAGTACTGCTGCCTAGCAGGCTCGAATGCCAACTTAAGCAAAAACAGACATCTCAGTAATTAGAATATAGAAATGAAGATTCTAATGTTTTATCCCACTCTAATCCCAATGTATATTAGTATTTTCCTAGCTTGTCGCAATAATACTCACCATTCTGCATTGCTGATAGCACAAACCATCACAAAGCAACATGAATCATACAATTCTCTATTTCACCACAATCTAAAGTTAGTTTGCGTACCACAGTTAATTAATTTAGTTGTTCTGCCATGCAATTAGCATTTTAGTCCCACGTGTATCTTGTGTTTATCAAAGTGTAAGGGTTGGTTAATACTTTTCACTTCAAACTAATTAGTACGAGTTAATTCTTAGAATGATTACGTAATTAATTTCATGCAAAATAGAGGAGGTATACAAAATGTTGTTTTACCTGCTCCATCAATCCCCCCTTGGGTGATTTTTAACATCACCACTAATCACTAATATTTTCTAAAAATGTTTCTTTCTACGGAAATGGTTTTACTCAGTTTCCTTGCATTTGTTAGGTTACATCATAGTGTTTCCCATATTATTCTCTCTTGTTTTCTTGTACATGTTTTCTTTCAACTCTTCTAATTCTATATCTTCTACCTCTCTTTCTCTTATTTCCTTCTCTTTTCTTAACTTCTCTTTTTATCTTATTTTGTAGTTTTCTTCTTTTTATGTACACACATCCTAGTCTCAATATTAACAATACTATAATCACAAAGGTCACAGGTATCAGTATTTTACCCACTAAAGAACTACCTAACTTTGTTAATAACTTCTTAATAGTAGAAAAACTTCTACCAAGTTTCTCCCAAACACTTTCAACCTCCAGTGGAACAATTTCTTCATGCAAGTCAGTTATATTCTTAATGTATTTCTTTAAGTTTTGACTTTCGCCAGGAATGTAAGTACAACAATGTTGCACTTTCAGCATTCCACAGACTCCTCCCTCTTTGGCCAATATAATGTCAAGGGCAAGTCGATTTTGCATAATCATAACTCTCATGGCAACCATTTCTGTATTTACCATTAGGAACCCTCCAGCTGTGCTGGGTGATAAACAATCCACAACTGTAGACAATTTTCTAATTTTATTCCCATTCAGAGATATTCCAACTGCTGGTATCAGTGCTCCAAAAATATACCCTATAATTTCTGACCAACTCGCCCTCCTTCTACGTGTTAGTTGCCTACCTATTTCGTGCAAACCGTCGTCTCCCCTTCCCACATGAAATATTTTCGGGAAGACCAAGCCCAGGTAGCATATTCCTTACCAGTGGTCTGGTAACCTATAGTAAGCTCTGTTCCCACAGATGTAATATATTCCAGGGAATACCGGATCATTTCCTCCTTTAAATCCCCATCCTCCCATGATTTTATATAAGTCATGGCATTCACTTGCACCTACAAAGTAATTATCATAGACAGTATTATCTCTACTGATGCACAATTTCCCTTTCTGGGGCCAATCTAAAGCCATTGCTGGATTTGTTTCTCCCTTTAAATGATTTTCCTTTCCAACATCCCAAAGTGTTGTTTCCATCTTTTCCCCAGACACTTTTCTTTGCATCTTAACTCACCTCTCCTCTACCATGTTCAGGAAGGTTTTCTCTTCCTTTCTCAAACTACAAGTAAGATTATTCTTAAACACTTCTTCTAAAGTTAACTCCCTTGTTTCCAAGAAAAATTCACCTAATGTTCTACCAGGAATCACCTTGTTTAGTTCAGGAACTACAGGTATCTGTGAGAAAACATTATATACATTAGTGTAATAGTATTCTAATTTCCCTGTTTTATAAAACAAACTAGCTAAATCACTACAAGTTATCCCATATGTCAAAGGAAGATGATGATAAGTGACACCATCTGACCCAGATGCAGGTAACTGCATGCAGACGTAACAGTCTCTAACCTCCATAGTCTTTACATACTCGTACAGTAACTTTGAAAAAACATTATTAGAAAAATCACTTATGGACTTATCTTTGTGAAGTTCTGTTCTATCTACCAGTTTTGTAACATGACTGTCATCAATCTTTCCCTTATTAGTCCTGTTCTTGGTGTGTTTTTCTATATCTTCTGTTATTCTAAATGAAATTATTATTGCTAATATGATTCAGACAAGCACTAGTAATCCTGTACAACAAAAACACATTTTACACCATCTTCGGAGAAACCCACATGTAGGTTTTCTACTTTCTCTGTTTGCCATTTCGGTAATGATCAGTGTCTTTTGACTTAGCCTCTTTTCATCAACAATTTACCTTTGTCTAAACCTAAGGCTTTGATTGCCTACTTGGTTCTTTTCTGGTCATGTGTCTCGTCCGGAGTTTTAATTCCTTGCGATTTTCTTGGTCATTTCAATCCATGCATGAATCGTCTTTGTCTTTAGGTTCACAATCTTTGTTCAGAACTTCCTGATCATCCGTTTCTTCTCTGATGTCAGACAAGATAACTCTCAGGATTTCTGAATCTTCTTCTTCTTCAACCACTTCCTGCACAGTCACTTCTAGACTTTCTTGGCTATCCGCTTCCTCTTGTATATCAGGAAGTGCCACATATGTCCATTCCGGTGACTTATACTTCTGGTTGGGTTTCTTTATCCTCTTTGCTCCTTGCAAGCGTTTCTGATCAGCGTCTTCTGATTTTTCTTGACTAGACACTTCATTCACTTGTTCAGCATTAGAAGATTTTATTCTCGTTAATCGGTATCTCAATCTTTTGAGTTTGTTGGGCCAAATTTCTTCTTTTGACGGCCTCTTTAATTTTGTTCCTTTCCCTTCTCGCTCCGTTTTCCAAACTCTTTTCCTTAAAGTTCTTCCCCCTTTATTTTCTTCTTCACTCTCTTCAGATTCTGTATCGGTCTGGCATTTACTTTCTTTGGATTTTAGCCTCAGGACCTCAGGTTCACTATCTACATTTTACCCTCCTCGTGTTTCTTCCACGCAATCTTCCTGCTAACTGTCCCTTCTTCTACCTGTGTGTGTGTTGTCCCTACACCTCCTCGGGGGTCTTTCCCAATGATCTTACCCTCACTCTCTGTATCTAATTCCTCACCTTCCATTTCAATGATTTTGGGCGGAATTTCTCTTATGCTTGTACTCGGGACTTCCTTACCAAAGATTTCTTGTTCAGTTTCTCCAGTATTCTCATTTATTCTTTCTTGTATTCCCACCTGTTCTGTCTCTGATTCAGAACTGGTATCAGAAATTTCAAGTCGTCTTCTTAGTGGTATATTCTCTTGCCCCACAATTTGACTCAAATCCGCTTCTCCTGCTCTTGGGGTTTGTCTTGTTCTTGTTTCTTCTGATTCTGACTCAGAGCTGGTATCTGACGCTTCCAGATGGTCTTCTTCAGATCGATTTGCAGGGCCAGGGACTCGAAGAATGTGACTGGCATGAATCCAATTCTTTACCTTTGCCCACTTCACAGCAGTCGTTGTTATCAGAATCACTTGACGTGGTTTCCCCCAACATGGAACCAGGCAATTTCTCCTTCTGTGTACTTTGATGCATACCCAATCTCCAGGACTTAAGTCATGAGCTGGCTTCCTTTCGAGAGTGGTCGCATCTGGTCCAACCTGATGAAACACAGAATGTACCATATCAGCCAATCCTTTGCAATAATCCGAGACAAAGTCATCAGATATAGGCAGTAGTTTATTGACAGAAATGAAAACATGTCTCATTGCTCTACCCATGATAATTTCATGGGGACTCAGACCAGTGCTCCTATCAGCAATTGACCTAATTGTCATGAGTACAAGAGGCAAGACATCTGGCCATTTTAGACCTGTGGCCAAACACATTTTTCCCAATCTGTTCTTTATGGTGCCATTTATCTGCTCCACCACTCCAGAAGCTTCTGGTCGGTAAGCACAATGCAGTTTCTGTTGGACATTCAATGCTTCACAAATCAATTTTATAATTTTGTTTTGGAAATGCGTTCCTCTATCTGATTCAACCGTTACTGGGAAACCAAACCTAGGAATGAACTCTCTCAGTAGGAGTTTCGCTACAGTAACTCCATCATTCCTTCTGGTCGGGTAAGCCTCCACCCAACATGAAAACAGACAGACAATCACCAGTACATATCTTAGCCTGTTACATGGGGACATTTCAATGAAATCAAGCTGCATTCGAGTGACAAGACCTCCCTCCCGTCCTATGGTCCCCAAGCTCACCACTGTTTTTCTTCCTGGATTATATTGCTGGCATATAAGGCATCTCTGACAAAGGCTCTCAGCTATAACCCAAAACTTTGCATTAATACCAGGTCAGTTTGAAGAGTCTAATCATGGCATCCCTACCTATGTGAGCCTGCCCATGGTACATCCGTGCCATGGTAGAGATCATGCTATCAGGCATTACTGGTTTTTCATCGCGATAAACCCAAACTCAGTCTGCCTCTCATGGTGCACATCCTGATTTTATCCACTGTTTCTTTTCCTCTTCTCCTGCCTCTTCCTGCAACTGCCTCACCTCATCCCATGTATTCACAGTGTTAGTAAAAAGCAAGGGACATGACTCCATTTCCCTCTCCCGATTACGGTTCAAAGAATTTTGATTTCGCGCACAATATTGTGCTATGTCATTGGCAAACTCATTGCCGGCGGACACATAGTCAGTTCCCTTCTTATGCACTGCGCATTTTATAACTGCAATTTGTTTAGGCAGCTGTATCACCTCAAGTAATTTTCCAACCATCTCTGCATTTCTGATTGGAGTTCCACTCGACGTCAAGAAACCTCTTTGGGACCAAATCTGCCCAAAGTCATGCACCACTCCAAACCCATACTGACTGTCAGTAACCACAGTGACTCGCAGATTCTTTCCCAACTTGCATGCTCTAATCAGTGCAAACAACTCAGCAACTTGAGCAGATCGTACTCCTCTCAAACAAGATGCTTCCAACACAGCCGCTACAGTACATACAGCATATGCAGCACTCAAAATCCCTTCTTCAGTTCGCAAGCATGACCCATCCACAAACATCACATAGTCATTCTCTTTCAGGGGCGCATCTTTTATGTCCGGACGCGGTTTGGTGCAAAAATCAAGCACTTCCAAAGTCATGATCAACATTATCCTTCACTTCCGCATTCACAGCAGCAGGTAGTAATATCGATGGGTTCACATTAGTGCATCTTACAAGACTCACATTTGTAGCACCCAAAATGACCTTTTCATATTTGGTCAGATGACTATGCGTCTTGAACTGAGTCTTGCTCCTTGTCAAAAGGATTGCCACATCATGGCGCACAAACACTCTCACAGGATATCCCATCACAATTCCTTCAGTCTATTCCAAACTTTTATATGTGGCTGCCACAGCTTTCAAACAACCAGGCAAAGCTACAGCTACAGGATCTAATACAGCCAAAAAATAGGCAATCGGTCGTCTCAGTCTTCCATGCCTTTGAACCAACACAGAAAGTGCACATCCATCTCTCTCACTGCAATAGAGCTCAAATTCTTTTTCGTAATCAGGCATTCCAAGAGCTGGTGCTTCACACAAGCTGTCTCTCAATCGTCTAAAAGCCTTCATCTCTTCTTTATTCAGTTCAAGGGGATCTTTTACATCACTTTTTGTTAAGTGTACCAATGGTTTTGCAATCAGCGAAAAGTTGCTGATCCACTGGCGACAATATCCTACCATCCCAAGAAACATTCTGACTTCTCTTTGTGTCATTGGTGCTCTCATTTCTTTTATTATTCTAATCCTGTCCACAGTCACCTTTCTCAGGCCCTTTTCGATCTTATGACCTAAGTATTGTACTTCTTATTGACAAAACTGTAATTTCAATGGGGATACTTTGAGTCCTCCATCAGCCAAATGATTTAACGTGCAACTGTGTCCGCCACACATGCCTCTCGTGTCTTTGATGCCACCAATAGGTCATCGATGTACTGCACGAGCACTGAACTTTCGGGCATTGTTAAATCTTCCAGGAATTTCTTTAGAATCTGATTAAATATTGATGAACTTTCTGTATACCCTTGAGGGATACGGCACCATGCCAAAATACGCTCACCGAACCGCAAAAATTTGTTGGCTATCAGGGTGCAATGGGATAGAAAAGAAAGCATGACACAAGTCAATGACTGTGTACCATTCTGCATCATGGGGAATCTGATATAGGATTACCGAAGGGATCAGTACAATGGGACGGCATGGAGCGACAACTTTATTCACTTTTCTCAAATCTTGTACTATCCTAAAAGTCCCATTCGGTTTTTTCAAACCCATGATCGGAGAATTACATGGACTACTCATTATCTCTCTCAGAATTCCTTGTTCAATCTTTCTGTCAATTACAGGCGTTACTCCTGCAATTTATTTCTGGTGTCAGTTTATACTGGGGAATATTCGGGTAATTTACTCCTTCTTTTACAATTATTTTCACAGGATCTACTCTTTTCATCAATCCAATATCCTCTCCTGTGAAATCCCATACTTTGGGTTTTACGGTTTTCTTCAACTCTTGAGGCAATCGTTCTGGATCAAATACAACAAATGCCTCAGTGATTTCAGGTTCTAAGTTTGCCATTGTCATTCTATACAGTACGTCTTTGTCAGGAGTTTCAAAAG
The DNA here is from genome assembly GCF_964204655.1 of Triturus cristatus. Taxonomy (NCBI): domain Eukaryota; kingdom Metazoa; phylum Chordata; class Amphibia; order Caudata; family Salamandridae; genus Triturus; species Triturus cristatus. Next base: position 749,772,833 of record NC_140592.1, read on the forward strand.
CTATGCCATCAGGGGTACAGAAAATAGTGCAATTCATTTTGCACAACAAATCCCCAACAGATTTACGGGGCTAGTGTCACACACGACAAATCGATGCATGTCGGTGAATTTCCCTATTTTAACCTTAACGGATCCGTAAGATACGTTTTTATCTGTTTGTTTGAGACTCCAATTACTTGGATTGTTTCACCAGAGAGGAAGATTTTTAACGTCAGCTGATCTAACAGTTGAACGAGTAGCACCAGTATCTACCAGGAAAGTAATGTTCTCTTCATTCACCTTTCCATCCACAAAGGTTCCTGTCTGGTCTACCTCTAGAGTTGCGCCAAGTACGCACTCCTCTTCCTCTCCTAGGCACCGTCAATAACTCTCTTCTGACTCACTCTCATCGCGTTGCAGCTAATACTGCGAAACAGCACTAGCGCATCGTAGCTTTGTTACCTGTTCCTCTGTGTAGAATCCTGTCTCATTACTGTATCTCTGAGGATTTACGTGCTGTGGAAAAGGTGGCTTTGGCACCTGACACTGTTGGGTTACAACCTGCTGCTGTCGCAGCGGTTGGCAACTCACCTCATTCTGCACCTGTGGATTCAATGATGAATTATCATCATTAGCTCTCGGTGGCAATTTACACTCGGATTTCCAATGCCCTAATTTTCCGCAATTATGACATGGCCACTTCTTCTTAGCTTCCTCTATGCTGACCTGTCCTTTTCCTTTTCCAATATTAGGCTTTTGTTTAGCTTGGCCCATGCCGTTAGCTTGTTCGATCAACTGGGCTTCTTGTCGTTCAGCTACCTTAACCTGTGCCCACATTGCTTTCTCTTTCAGTTTGCGTTGTTTGGCTTCGATTTCATCACTAAAATATTTTGCATGTCGTAACACCTCATCCATCTTTTTATTCTGCCAATCCACTGTATCTTGTTTGATCATTTCACTGACCTCAGGCTTTAAACCATAAACAAATCTGTACACAAAATGACTCAGATCCTTTTCACTTAATTTCCTTAATTTCTCATCTCCACTATATTGCTTAAAGGCTAATAATAACCTCTCATAATATGCATGTACAGATACTTTAGCCTCTTGGTGAGTTCTGTCAATTTTTACCCAGTCAGTCTCTTTTGGAGGTACTTTATTTTTGAAAAAGGTAATTACCTGATCATTTTTTTCATTACCTCCGCATCAGGGGCTCCCGTCTTAGGATCCCTAGGATACTCTTGCGTTGGCCAATCTATTGTAATTTTACATTCTGCCCATAAATCTGCAGGTACAATTATATCAAAAAGACCATTCAGATCTATCCACAACACTTTTGACAGTTTGACAAATCTTTCTACTTGTCCGTACCATTCAACTGGTTTTTCTTTTAACCCTGGGAAATCATTGGTAAACGACAAAATATCCTGTCTAGTCCAAGGGACATGCACATAACTTCCTCCTGGGATTTCTCTCATGGGACATTCTGTTACCACTGGCTCTTTTTCTCTCACCGGCAATGCTGAGAAAGCCTTATCTGTAGTTTCCTCTCTTTTTCGGAACCATCTACTTTTCCACCGATCCACATCTCCCCATTTCCTCAACAAGGCAATCAGCTCTTTAATTTGGGTCAACCTTCCTTCAGTATTCAAGTTTTCAATATCCTTTTCGGAAAAATCTACTCTATATGGTTTTTGTAATGACCTTATTTTCTTAAAATCAATTCCCATTTCACTTGCTGTCTCTTCTAATTTTTCATGCAAAGTTCTCACTCTCCAAGTTATACTTTTGCAGAGGAACATTAGCTCCTCATCCTGATATGCTTTTAATCTTTCAGTTGGAATGGTACCTACAATTAATTCATCTAAAGGTTGTGGTTCTGTATCTTTCCTTTGTAAACTTCTTAACCAATCACTTATTTCTTCAGATGTGGGTCCTACAGGGGTTGTCTCAATTCTTATTTTATCTGTTATTCTCTCTGGGGTTTCAGTTGCAGATTTTGTTGTCATAAGTGTCTTACTCGCTGGACTTTGGTTTACAGTTAAATTTTTAGGAGTACTTAAACCTGATGTTCCTGCCATATTTTTCCATTCATTCCCTCCGGAACCGCTTACTTCTGTCTACAACAATTATAAGGAACTGTTAAACAATGCTCACTATCTTTCTGTTTATCAAAGACAGGCATCACCGGCCCTATAGTTACAGGTACAGTCACTGCTTCCATATTCTTAGTTAACTCTCTAATTTTCTCCGTTAATTCCAGTGTAGTTCTAGCTAACTCGGCAGAATTTTAATTTCCAGTTCTAACGGGTTGTGGCATTTCAGAATCTTTAAATGGATTAATTTTTCCCAAATTAGGTGGCGTTTGCTCAAAATTTTTATTCATCACAGTTTCTTTTACCGGCGCACTCGGCGTCAGTAACCTAGAGTTAGGTTGATATGGGGGTGGATTTTTATGGAACATGTCCTCCAGCACTTCATCTTCTGATTCACTCACTCCATGTCTATAACCTTCTGACCCTGTGTTATTTCTCTTTTCTGTACATTTCCTGCCACTCGTCTATTCAGCATTTCTCAGAGGAAACATACCATCAGTCATATTCGCATTCCGCCATCTTCTCATTCTGTCATCATGACTTTCTTGACCACAATGTCTACCAAACATGTAATTATATCTTCTTCCACTCCGATGCCTTTCTCTTTCATACATCTCTTCTTCCCACTCAGTCAAAGCCTCGAACTGGGTAGGTCTGGGTTTCGGTTCTAACCTCATCATTCTTTCTCTTAAATTTCGTAATACAGCCAAACTAAACGAACCATTTTCTGGAAACGCTAGTACTCCATCCTCTTTGGTATACCTTGCCCAATTCTCCAGCCAGATACATGCATGATAACCATATTCACTACTATAAAAGATGCAGGGGATTTCGGTGGAGGAAGTATCTGTCCTTCCCTGGTCACAATCAGCTTATCATTCTTAAATAGATTTTTAATTTTCCCAAACCATGATTTTTTCTCTTTCTCAGGTGGATCGTAGTACATCATTTGTTTTTTCAAAGTTCTTACTCACTATGCTTTGCAAATCACTTCCTTTGCGGTTTCACCGTATTCTGTCCAATCCCAGTGCGACTCACACTAACGCACCAATCCTGGACGTCTACGTCACACCGATAATTCTCCGCTCCCAGCGCGACTCACACTAACGCACCAATCCTAGACGTCTACGTCACACCGGTAATTTTTCAATCCCAGCGCGCCTCACACTAACGCACCAATACTTGACAGCTTCGTATATGTACAGCTGACCAATCCCGGCGCGGTCTTTCGGACGTAAGCCTTTCTTACTACTCCTGCTGACTCTTCCTTTACAAATAATTTCGGCAAACTTTTCTTATGCTTTCTTTAATCAAATCTGTTAGTAACAATGTAAAACATATCCATTGCCTGTTTCGCTAAACCAACGAGATAGTTTTGTCCACTTACACAAGAATTTTGTCTTTCCAGTAGGCAGCGCTTACCTCTACCCTACCACAGAATTATTCAGTTTCGCCGATAAAGTAGCACTTTCCTCTACCATACCCTTCTAGCAAGCAAAAAGGTTGACCCGTTTCTCTGGGGATGAAACATATGTGGAGACTACAATGCTCCTGAGAATTAAGGCCAGAGTTTCACAAGAGTACCTATTGCTATTTCACTCACACACATTCATAAGGAAACGGTCCCTACCAATACCACACAACGATGTTACCACCTTGAAACCAGACAATGCGCTGTGCGACTTCACTTGCCCCACATTTCCCCTGCCTACATACAGGGCAACCAACTTCCAACTTCCCGGAAGCCTTTAGAACATTTGACACCATAAAACGCAACACAAACTCAACATCAAGTGTTAGACATAAACCTTTGAATATTTATAAACACTAAACTAGTAAAATAGCCATTACTAATCACCAAACTAGTCAATAATAACCATCCTCTGCTACCAAGAAAACTGCTCCAGCGGAAAAGGCAAATTTACATATTCTCCCTATGTCACAGACTCGTCATCACACTAACTCATCCATACACTCATTCATTGGTGGGGCCCATAACACCAACACGCACTCGTCTTACACAAATCTGTACACAGGAGAAAAAGCGCTGGGCATGTGAGTACCTTTTTTTCCAATCAGGATAACAATTTCTTTACATTATACACATTATATACATCTGCACCTATAGAATCCTGACCTCAACATCAAGGCACTCCACCACTTGGTCGACGGACCAATTAGTTGGACTGGTTGATGGTGATTTAGAACCAGCTAAAACACAATTAAAGCTTAGGAAACATTTGATAAATTTTCAGTACTCATTTAAAGAATCACAAACTCATTTCTTATTGATCCAAATTTGTTTATGTAATATGAATTTGCTCTGCATTAGCATTTAGGCGCTACAGAATATAACATAATTCAGTTTATTTTAAGAAGAAATCAAATCTTTGGAACATAAGCATAGATTTAGAAATGCTTTATATTTACCAAATATCAAACGTTGGCGACCCTCCGACCACACAGAGGATTATTCAAAGTCTTGGCTACAATCTCCAGGATAAACTGTCCAACCCACAGCAATAATCAAACCATCAGGTGAAATAACCTTTCCCGGAAATCAAAGAAACCCAAGGTAAACCATGGAAATTGGCCGGTCCGGGTCAACTTGCAATTTCTTAAAAGTTTCACATGACCCACTGGTTTTCCATGAGACTTGGCATAGCAAAGCGCAAATGTATTTCTTCTCCTCCGGTTCACAGGCAAAAGTTCCAAGGTAACAACAAGCAAGTCTCCTTGTACAGCTCGTTCATTGTCCCCTTGGTAGTTCACACCGTTCATCACTTGGCAACCCTCCATGCTCCTATCAAGGAACACGATGGTACAGGGCTGAGGTCACTTGGAGACCTCCAGAGCCATCAGATTCTGTGCAGAAGTTATCGCGCTCACATGACAGCGGCTTCACAGGAGCTCCATCTTATGTACTGCGGCCTAGCAGGCCCGAATGCAAACTTAAGCAAAAACAGACATAACAGTAATTAGAATATAGAAATGAAGATTCTAATGTTTAATCCCAATGTATATTAGTATTTTCCTAGCTTGTAGCAAAATTTAAAGCAATAATACTCACCATTCTGCATTGTTGAAAGCACAAACCATCGCAAAGCAACATGAATCATGCAAGTCTCTATTTCACCACAATCTAAAGTTAGTTTGCGTACCACAGTTAATTAATTTAGTTGTTCTGCCATGCAATTAGCATTTTAGTCCCACATGTATCTTGTGTTTATCAAGGTGTAAGGGTTGGTTAATACTTTTCACTTCAAACTAATTAGTACAAGTTAATTCTTAGAATGATTACGTAATTAATTTCATGCAAAATAGAGGAGGTATACAAAATGTTGTTTTACCTGCCTCGTCTTCATTTTCAGTTTTGGGCAAGGATCTGAAGACTTCTTGTCCTTTGGATCCCAAAGAATGCAATAGGATACTGGTTTTCCTCTCAGTTGGCATTCTACTGTCATCAATTGCCATCAAATACGTTTGACTCTCCACCTTCCTTCTCTTCCAAGGTATTGGTGGATCACCTTTTGTTTGTAAGAATTTTAAAGGTGGGTCTAACTGCATGTTATCACTTTAGTTGCTTACTACATAGGAAAAGAAAGAGAAGACACTCTTTATAATAGCACCTCTTGTAATTAAATATTTATATTAACTTTCTTTCAACTGGCTTTGAATGTACCACTCTCACTGAGGTAAACCAAAGTCGAATAAGCAGAGCTTAAAATGGCTGCCGGTTAGCTGAAATGCCTAAATCTTATAGGTAAAACTGTCCTACAAAATGGCTGCCAAACTCCCCAAACGACGCTTGCAACGCTGGGCAGTTCACTCATTTTGTGAGAACACCGTTTCCAGTCTCCGCCTACAAGGCGTGCCAAACATCCAGAACGCCCACCAGCAAGCCCACTCACCAGCTGTAGCCTGGGAATCCAGCGCGCAGAGCACTCACTGCACACTCTCGCTTTGCCTCGGGAAGTAGAAGTCCAGCGCAGACGGCAATTAACGGGCAAAGCATGAGATGCTATAAAGAACACCGCACCCCACAGGTCCCGTAACTCCTTACCACAAATACCATGTCATAATTAAGGTAATAAAAGAAGAGGCGCAGTAAACTTCTTTTCTTGTAAGGAGTGTATTTATTTCACCGCCGACGCTCAGCGCCTCACACATAATAATAATAATAATACAAACTGTCATCCCCAACTGTCAAACCTCAGAACCCTCGGACATAAAACATTCGGGGGTGTTGCCCATTGGCCAATAGGTAGAAGGGAGTGGAAACAGGTAAGAGAAAGGGAGGTAGGAAAAGCGGGGCATGGAAGGTAAAAAAAAACATACTCAGTTTATTCAGTAAATGCATTAAAACAACACAGGTGACAACCCTATTTAGAGGGTGAACCAATTCAAATCAATGGAGATTAAACTTTTTTTGTGGGTGAGGCAAGTTTTTAGTATAACTAAGTGGTCCTGAATAATGGAAGGCATTTTACTTGTGTGGATGGTGATGGTGGGTATGAGGAGGGTAAGATAAATGGTAAAGAGAACTGGAGAGTGGTGCTGAGGGTCCACAGGAGCAGTTCTGACAGAAACACCGGTGGTGGCGTTGAAAAAAGTGTGATAGGGTAATGGATGCTGAGAGACTATATTTTAGAGAGGAAAGGGAAGCAGAATAAAGGGGGTGCTAAGTAGAGTGACCTAATTCAAGGGAGGCAATCAGGCCCCTATTCCCTGGTTTGATAGTATATAATAGCCATTAGGTGGGGTAAAGTGAGCCCCTCACTCCTCAGGGCCTAGAGGCACAGTGCTTGTTGCACTGTTGATATCTATGCCTCTGCTGCTAGTGTGATTACTCCAGTGGTGAGCAGTGGGGCAGGCACAGGCGCACATATGATCGCTTTCAAATGCACACACATGCTCACATTCACCCATGCACATGTACACTCACTGACACCCACCTATACACTTGCACACCCACTCACTCGCACCCATCCATTCACAAGCACAAACATACACCCACCAATCACAAGCACATGCACATACCCATTCACAACACACACACAATCTCACATGCATGCACCCAACATTAAAAAAAAACACTGGGCTTTGGTAATGACAGTGGGACGGAAAAAAGGCTTCAGAGATTGCTGGAGGCTTCCTTGAGTGATAATATTGCCTCCTCCCATAGGCTGACCCTTGTCATAGGTCAATCAGTGAGAGGAGTACCTTCCCCAATATGCCTGACAGAGTGGGATGGGGTCAGTGAGGGTTGCTGTCCCTATCACTCCCTGAGATGAGGTGTCATTGATAGACAGTCAGCCCTGGGCACTCCAAGGCTAAAACCTGAAGCTCCAAGGTCTTAGTCTGTCAGTGATGCGCACCCTCGTCATGAGGAGGGAGGACCTCACAGGGCTTTGGTGGCCTAATGAAGTCACACCCTTTGGGATGTGAAATCTTTAGTCTGGCGAAGCTTGGCTTAGCCTGCCATGCTCCTGCTCAACAACACATTTAAAGTGCATGCCCTTGGCAACATGAGTGTTTGTTAGGCTGGCCTTTGCTCATCCTGACAGACACTCATAATGCTTTGGAGAAGGGAGGAGGGTGGAGCCCCTGTGGCCTTAATTATGGGCCACACCTGGATTCCTATGGAAAAAAGTATTGGAGATCGCTAGGTTTTGTACTTTGCTGGACTCTTCCGCAGGAAGCAGTATGGAAGGGTGCTGCTAAGTCCTTCTGGGGGACAACGATGCACAAGGCTACAGGTTTCTCCACATGGGTAATGACTTGTCAGTCGAACATTAGCGAAGTGAAAAACGTACTCTTTATTTACATTGGAGAAAATAGTGCAAAATTAATCTGTAAGATATCATGACACCATTGAACGCAGAGGTGGCATATGCAGACACTCGCCCCTGAACACTGGAGGGCCTGAGCAGCAGTGGTGCAACATGAGTGTCATGGGCCCTAATGTAAGCAAATAAAAACAGGATCCATCACCTTCCAAGTTGCTATAAACAGTAATGACCTCACAGTTTCGCGTGCCTGGACCTTTCATAGTGCATGTGTGTGTGTATACTGCAGGAGGCTTTCTGAATGCAGTGCACATAGAAAGAGGAAAAAGCGAGAAATAATGTTATTTCCCCTCATTGCCCCTCCTCCACACCTTCCCTGGGAAGGCGTAGGTTTTTGACGCATTCCCAGGTTTACAACTTGTTGTAAATCTGGCAATGTGTCAAATGCCATGGGTGTTATGTGGGAACACCCACAGTAAAGCCTATGGTACGCCTCCCCATCGTAGTGTGAGGCAATGCAGATGCTTGCACTGCGTTGCCTCACTTCATATCTACAAGGACATGAAAAGGCATGCAGTGTAGCGTTACATGGCCTTGTAGATATGGCTGAGCCCTGTGTGCCACTGGGACATCACAAAAAGTGACTTTCTGGTGGCACACAGGGCTTGTATATGAGCCCCCGAGTTTTGAAATATATATAATAAGAAAAAATATGTGATTAAAATGTATTTGTAAACATGTGAAAATGTATTTTAGTGAATTGAAAGCAGGGGTCAAACCGTAGTAAAATGTAGATTTACAAAATGGTGAAATTCACTAAAAAACAAAGGTTACAGGTACGTAATAGTAAGGCAGGGGTACTCACAAACTTTCCCTTGGGGGCCAAATTTACAGTGTGGTTTGTGGCCGAGGGCCGCACCTTGGGGGCGGGGTCATTGGGGGAGGGGGCGGGGCTAGAGCAACAAAAAAAAACTGTGACCATGAGGTGGAACACAGGTCCCTGCAGCGGACGCCTTCGTCCACTGAGCCACCGGACCCGGCATACACATATCTCTCTCTCTCCCTCTCTCTCTCTCCCTCCCTCCCTCCCTCCTCAGTCTCCCTCCCTCCTCCGTCTCCCTCCGTCCTCCGTCTCCCTCCCTCTCCCTCTGTCTCCCTCCCTCTCCCTCCGTCTCCCTCCGTCTCCCCCTCTCTGTCTCCCTCCCTCCTCTGGCTCCCTCCCTGTCTCCCTCCCTCTCTCTCCCCCTCTCTCTCTCCCTCCCTCTCAGTCTCCCTCTGTCTCCCCCCTCTCTGTCTCCCTCTCTGTATCCCCCTCGCTGTCTCCCCCCTCTATCTCCCTCCCTCCCTGTCTCCCTCCTTCTCTCCCTCCCTCTCTCTCTCCGTCTCCCTCCCTCTCCGTGTCCCTCCCTCCATCCCCCTCTCCCCCTCTTCCCCTCTCTCCCTCCCTCTCCGTCTCCCTCCCTCTCCCCGTCTCCCTCCCTCTCAGTCATGGTTACCTTTTTCCTTTTACACTCATTATTCTGAAATTAGTGAGTGCTTTTGCATGAAAAGGTAAGGCCATGACTACAGGGCCCGGAAGGGACCCGTTTCAGTGCCCATTGCTTATATTCTTTCAAAACACAGGCAGTATGGTATAAAAAGACCACATTCGTAAACACACAGTCGCTGTACACATTTTGTTTTCCAATTCACCCATCAAGCAGGTATTTCAGTACCTCCAGGCAAGGTGCACTTTCCCACACAGGGAAAACTATGTTGTTCAAAGAGAGAGGAGTAAACAAAAGTATCACTTCACTGGCAAACACTGTAAAGTGGCACTAATGTGTTTAGGTGTAAATAAATCAATCTGGACATCTTGCAACCACTCTGTCTTGCTTTAATTAGTTATTTATTTTTCACATTTGGGAATGTTTTATTTCTCTCCACCCAGAGGCTGCACTTGTGTCAGAGAAAGACAACGTTTCCAGCAAAAATGTTATTCTTTTTTGGATCCATTTCACAGGGGAGCAAATAAACGAAAGGAGGAAAGAGAGGGTAATATCCGTTTCTTGAAGTCTCGGTTTTCATTAAGGAGCGAGATAGAATGAGAGGGAAGACTCGGAGGCTTAGATGCCGTCACCCTGGCGTGTGCGTGCACAGCTTAATTTATGGGGACTTGGGGAGGCTGAAGAGGATTGCTTCCAGGCGCAGCCGTCTCCCTCGCTTAGAGTGAGGGGGCCCCTGGAGAGTGGGGGCCCCCGCACCACGGGGGCTGCGTTATGCCCCTGGCAGCTGAGGAAGCTTCCCTTCCAGGGCACACACACAGCCCCACCCGAGTACTTTACAGGTCTTTAAGAGACCATTTGCATGACAACGAGGCTTTGTTGTATTTCACCTCTTAGCGCCCCAGCAGCTCCACTCCGACTATCGCTTGAATCCCCGGGCCCCCACAGAGCAGAGTCTGTGTTTGTTGACACTGTTAAACAAACACCGGTACGATGTCTGCAAGGTCCGCGGGCCGCCAAGAAAGGCTTGCCGGGCCGTACTATGAGTACCCCTGTAGTAAGGAAATTGCATTAAAAAAAGGAAATAGAATTAAAGAAACCATAGATATTCACTGAAAAAAACAAAGGTTACAGGGATGTTATAGTTAGGTTCAGATTTTACACACACAAAACCATAGAAATTCAGCAGTTACAGTTACCTAAGCCAAATATAACTTGCACCCCCACAATGCACTGCTTATGACCTCACATATTACGTCACTCATGACATGGTCAATGACATCACTGATGACATCTTCCAGTGAGTGTAAGTGTTTCGTAAACGTTTCTGAGAGTCAAAGATAAATACGAAGGTATTGCATAAGTTAAATTACTATTCTTTTTGTATTACTAATGAGTGATACTGGTCCTAATATATGTCATATCAGTGGCACCCTAACTGTCTGTATCAGTGTGAGAGTGGGTGTGTAAGTGGCTGTATGGGTCTGTGTGTGTGAGTGGCTGTATTGGGGAATAAGTGGGTGTGTGAGTAGCTGTATGGGTGAGTTACTTTGTGAGAGGCTGTATTGGTGGGTGAGCTTGTGTGTGTGAGTGGCTGCATCAGTGACTGTGGTGGCTGTGTGAGTGGCTCTATGGGTGTATGAGTGTGTGTATGAGTGGCTGTATTGGTCACTGAGTGGCTGAGTGAATGGCTGTGTGGGTGAGTGCTTGGTGTGTAAGTGGATGTATGGGTAAATGAGTGGCTGGATGTACGGGTATGTGAGTGGCTGTTTTGCACATTAAGTATTTGTGTGAGTGGCTGTATAAATGAGTGAATGGGCACATGACTGATTTTATTGATGTGTAAATGGGTATGGAAGTGGTTTTGTGGATGGGAGAATGGATGTGTGAGTGGCTGTCTAGGTGAGTGAGTAGCTCTGTTAGTAGCTATTTGGGTGATTAGTGACTGGGAGTGGCGGTATGGGTGAGTGAGCGGTTGTGTGAGTGGCTGTATGGTGGTGTGAGTAGCTGTATGGGTCTGTGAGTGGCTGTGTGAGTGATTGTATGGGTGTGTAAGTGGTTGTGTAAGCAGCTGTATGAGTGGTTGAGTGTTTGTGTCAGTAGTTGTATGGGTGTGTGAATAGGGTATGTGAGTGGTTGTATGGGTGAGTGAGTGAATGAGTGGCTGTATAGGCCTGTGAGTGGCTGTGTGAGTGGGTTTGTGGGTGTGTGAGTAGCTGTATGATTCTGTGAGTTGCTGTATGGGTGAGTAAGTGGTTGTGTGAGTGGCTCTATGAGTGAGTGAGTGTTTGTGTCAGTAGTTGTATGGGTATGTGAGTGGTTGTATGGGTGAGTGAGTGTGTGAGTGGCTGTATGGGGGCTGTGAGTGGTTTTGCGTGTGTGTGAGTAACTATATGGTTCTGTCAGTGGCTGTATGGCAGAGTGAGTGGAGATATAAGTGAGTGCGTGTGTCAATAGTTGTATGGGTCTTTGAATAAGTATGTGAGTGGTTGTTTGGGTGTATGAGAGGTTGTATGGGGGAGTCAGTGGTTCTGTGGATGATATCAGAGATGTCGTTTGAGATGTCATCAATGATGGCATCAATGATGTCACTGACCATGTCATGAGTGATGTTATATGTGAGGTCATAAGCAGTGCATTGCAGGAGCGTAATAAGTCAGAGGCGCAACTCGAGCCAAATTTCGGGTGGGGGGCTACAAAAATTTTGGGGGGGCTGATTCTTCCAGCAATATGCAGAGTGGAGATGCAGGGGCTCTAAGAATGGGCGAAAACACAACAAAGCCTCGTTAGCAAGTAAATGGTCTTTTAAAGACCTGTGAAGTACTCGGGTGTGGCTGTGTGTGTGCCTGGGAAGCTGTCTCAGCGCAGGCTGCCACACACGATGGGGGTGGCTGAAGCCCTTTGAGCCCAATGGGCGTTGCGCGCCTGGCGGAAGTTATAGTTAGCTTAGAAAAGTATAACTCTTGAATTTCAATGGTTTTGTACAAGTGAAATCTGAGCCTAACTATAACATCCCTGTAACCTTTGTTTTTTTTAGGGAACGTCTAGGGTTTTTTTTAACTTCTTCTTCCTAACTATAAAGTCCCTGTAACCTTTGTTTTTTTCAGTGAATTTCTAAGTTTTTTAAAATTCTATTTCCTAACTAAAACGTTTCTGTAACCTTTGTTTTTTTTTGTGAATTTCTACGGTTCTGTAATGTTACTTCCTAACTATAATATTACTGTAACCTTAGTTTTTTTAAGTGAATTTCTAAGATTTTAAAATTTTCATTTCCTAAATGTAACCACTAACCTTTGACAGTGAGTGTGTGAGTGAGTGCATGAGTGTCTCAGTAAGTCTGTGAGTGGGGGTGAGTCTCTGAGTGGTTCTGTGAGTCAGTGTGAGGGTGTCTGAGTGGGTCTGTGAGTGCGTGTATGAGTGCTCTCTGTTTTGCCATCTTCTGTTTGTTCTCTGCTCATTTTCTGCCTTTTCTGCTCACTTGTGACTTTTTTTTTGCCTCTTTCTGCTCATTGCTGACCATTATTGTACCTTTTTCTGCTTGTTTCTCACCTTTATCAGATCTTTATCAGACCCTTATTTTGCCTCTCTGCTCATTGCTGACCTTTATATTGCCTATTTCAGCTCATTTCTCGCCTTAAGTTTGCCTCTTTCTGCTCTTTTCGATGTCTATTTTGCCTTTTATGCTTGTGGCTGACCTGTTTTGCCACCTTTCCAGATACGCCATTTCCATGATGAAGAGCGAGAGACGCTCGAAACGCGTAGGAGTTACATGGCTGAATTTGCTTGTACTTACGAAGGTGGTTTTGACTGTGCTGCCTGGCGGAATAAATTGAAACTGACACGCTGTTGTGGGCCTCCAATTTGGGTGCTTCTTTTCTGTGGAATCTATTGCGGCCTGCCCAGGTCGCGGAGAGCCCCTGGCCGCGGAAGAGCGGGTCCGACGTTGTTACTACAGCAGCGTCAATGGAACTGTGTGTCATTCCCCCAGGAGAAGAACAGCATGGTAAATCCCCCTGGGGCACGGAGCGACCCACTGTGGTTTTGTTATTTTTATTTTTATTAGGAAAATGGGCGACAGGAACTACTAAAGAACTGCTAAGACCACAATGCTATATGCTGATATGCACAGAGGCGGGACTATGCAAATATTTAAACCTACCTGTTTTGCCGCCTTTCCAGATACGCCATTTCCATGATGAAGAGCGAGAGACGCTCGAAACACGTAGGAGTTACATGGCTGAATTTGCTTGTGCTTACGAAGGTGGTTTTGACTGTGCTGCCTGGCGGAATAAATTGAAACTGACACGCTGTTGTGGGCCTCCAATTTGGGTGCTTCTTTTCTGTGGAATCTATTGCGGCCTGCCCAGGTCGCGGAGAGCCCCTGGCCGCGGAAGAGCGGGTCCGACGATGTTACTACAGCAGCGTCAATGGAACTGTGTGTCATTCCCTCAGGAGAAGAACAGCATGGTAAATCCCCCTGGGGCACGGAGCGACCCACTGTGGTTTTTTTATTTTTATTTTTATTAGGAAAATGGGCGACAGGAACTACTAAAGAACTGCTAAGACCACAATGCTATATGCTGATATGCACAGAGGCGGGACTATGCAAATATTTAAACCTACCTGTTTTGCCGCCTTTCTAGATACGCCATTTCCATGATGAAGAGCGAGAGACGCTCGAAACGCGTAGGAGTTACATGGCTGAATTTGCTTGTGCTTACGAAGGTGGTTTTGACTGTGCTGCCTGGTGGAATAAATTGAAACTGACACGCTGTTGTGGGCCTCCAATTTCGGTGCTTCTTTTCTGTGGAATCTATTGCGGCCTGCCCAGGTCGCGGAGAGCCCCTGGCCGCGGAAGAGCGGGTCCGACGTTGTTACTACAGCAGCGTCAATGGAACTGTGTGTCATTCCCCCAGGAGAAGAACAGCATGGTAAATCCCCCTGGGGCACGGAGCGACCCACTGTGGTTTTTTTATTTTTATTTTTATTAGGAAAATGGGCGACAGGAACTACTAAAGAACTGCTAAGACCACAATGCTATATGCTGATATGCACAGAGGCGGGACTATGCAAATATTTAAACCTACCTGTTTTGCCGCCTTTCCAGATACACCATTTCCATGATGAAGAGCGAGAGACGCTCGAAACGCGTAGGAGTTACATGGCTGAATTTGCTTGTGCTTACGAAGGTGGTTTTGACTGTGCTGCCTGGCGGAATAAATTGAAACTGACACGCTGTTGGGGGCCTCCAATTTGGGTGCTTCTTTTCTGTGGAATCTATTGCGGCCTGCCCAGGTCGCGGATAGCCCCTGGCCGCGGAAGAGCGGGCCCGACGTGGTTACTACAGCAGCATCAATGGAACTGTGTGTCATTCCCCCAGGAGAAGAACAGCATGGTAAATCCCCCTGGAGCACGGAGCGACCCACTGTGGTTTTTTTATTTTTTTTATTTTTATTTTTATTAGGAAAATGGGCGACAGGAACTACTAAAGAACTGCTAAGACCACAATGCTATATGCTGATATGCACAGAGGCGGTGTGGAAATGTGGATTTTCCTGATCAGTTATGTCCCCTATCTTGGACCCCAACGGTTCTATATGCATGTTACAAATACATGTATGTTCCCTCCAGTTCCAGTTTCTAAGAACGCAAATATATGTGTGTCTACCGTCGACATGTTCTCTGTCAGATCCGCCATCAATGGGCTGGATATTCGATTCCTAAGTATGAAAGGCCACCGACTTTATATGGCTAAGTTACTCCATTTTTACAGTTCAGGCAAGTAGGCCCGATTCTGTCCTCAAAGCCTTTCCCTGCTCTCTGTCTCTGACAGCTTCAGCTTGAGCTCGCATCTGTATCCATGAACTTTGTCCTACTCCCTGTGCAGCTAACGGTGCCTGCCTCGGCCAGTTTTCGCCTGCCTGCCAAGAAGCTGTATTTCACCTTCGAATTATCTATTTTGCTCTTCAGCCGATGCATTCCTGTCTAGTGATTTAGGTAAACATTTCCTTTAGCTCACAAGCAAAGGACTCAGCCTTTCCGTCCTCCTGCAAGTGATTCATAGCCCTGCTGCCATGGAAAGTTTTCTGCCTCTCGCATCTCATATAGACACTTAGACGCTTGTACACGCACATACAGTTAGTATAGAATAGATTCTGTCCGAGAGTCCTTCCTTGTGGATAACATAGTTCTTTAAACATAGGATGTTAGATATGATTTGGGATTAGGTTGACTTGACCCCCCAGACTTCTCGTCTCCACATGTAGAGCTAAATGTCAAGTCCCTTCACCCCCTAGTTGCACGTCACTCACACGTCATGCTGCTGCGCGCGCATCTATGCCAAGTATTATCTTATAGATCCACCTATGTCTGATAATCCTAACCAATCCTGTTTCTTTTATTCCTTATTACGCCTAGTTTCGATTACGTACCTGTTATGTCACTTTTCTTATCAAATGTTACGCCTTCTACATTCGTTTCATTGTAATGTACTTATTATAAAAATGCATGTCTGTCAATAAAGTATTGTACTTCACTTCCTGAACCCTCGTGGTGACGGAACCTGAAGGCCGCGACTCGAGTCGGCCATTTTGAGTGGAATAAAGCCCATTTAGAAAACCTCTTATACCACGGATTCTGCCTCTTGTTATTTTGAGCTATTTTACTTTATTTTAAGATTCCGTATGAAATTCAGTCCGGTAAAGAAGATTTTATTTACCACATAATGGCGCCCGAATAGGGACACTTTCTCATCTCACGCGCCGGCGGTGCGTTGCAGGCCCGGTCTCCTGCCACAGCTGGACGGACCATAAACGCGTACCAGCAGGATTTCCTGTAAGCTCCCTCCGGTCAAGCGGGGGCGACTGAGGCTGCGATCAACCCAGACGAGGCGGTGAGAAGTGCGAAGTATCCCGACCAGAGCCTAGCTGAGAGAGCAAGATCCGAGGTATACAGAGGCCCACCAGATATTTCGAAATCCCGATGTCCAGAGGGTCCGCTGTCCGCAGTCATCGAGTCCTGTCCATTCTCTGAGGCCTTCCGTTTCAAGGAGCTACTCGGTGAGTACCATCGCCGGGGAGGCGTGTTGACGCGCACATAGGTTGTGCCGGTCAAGACGGATTTGGGTACACAAATCCGGTCTGCACTGTTTAGCAGTGTATATGTACTGTTTAGCAGTATATCAAGTATTCCGAAGTATGCAGTTATTGTCAAGAATTCAGCATGGTGATTAGTTAGGCAGACTGTCATCATTGTCGGTCATTGTTAAATGTTTAATGTTTAATGTTTTCAGAAATGTCTTGCATATTGTGGTATGAATGATGGTTCATTGTACACTGTTCATTATTGGGGTTTTTTCGTATTAAGTAAGTTCAAGAGTAAGTATCAGATCAGTTGTCAATATGCCGCTCTTCTCGAAGTTAAGACAGATTACTACCAGAAAAGGGGTGCTTGAAGAAGCAGTTCCTATTCCTCCTAGGGACACTCCAGGGCATTTTATGTACCATAAGCATGGCTTAGATGCCATATTGTTTCTTGATCTATGGGTAGATTATACCAAGGGATTGCCGGAAAGTCAAAGGTGGCCCGTAGCGGGAACCTGGGATGCAGAATGCATCATGAAAGTGGAGGAAGAGTTATGGAAAAGAAAGGTCAGACAATCACAGAAAGACGCTGTTGAGTTATGGCGTAAAGAATCTCATAGACGAACAGAAAAAGCACGTAGACAAGAAGAGAGGAGTAAAGAAAGTTCAAATAAAGTTCAAGAAAATCTATTAATTAAGGAAGGTATCCGAGTGAAATCAGAACAAGTAAATAGACAAAGAAATGCTCTTATGAATGGTATGTATCCCCTTCTAGCCGAAGGACTACCTAAGGCTGCTCCAGAGATGCCAAAAGACTTGCCACCCCCATTATTTCCAATTAAGGTACATCCAAAAGGGCATCCCAGAACCGCAGAAGATGTTTTTCTTTCCTCATATCTAGACGACGCAGCTCCCGAGTATGCTAACGCCGCACCACATAGACCGTCTGGTGTAGGGGTTCAACGTCAGGATCAGGTATCTGTCCCCGTGCAACAGCAAGTCCCGACACAAGCTTCGGCAAGCACATCTGTTTCCGCATCTGTCTCCGCAGTCGACTCTACAGAGGTATCGACACCCATAGTTGCTGTGTCACGTTCAACGAACCCATTCACACCCGACGCCCCAGATGGGGCCACGGGAGGTGCTAGCATTACCTTTACACCACCTAGAATAAATAAACTTGTCTTTCAAGAGTCAGCACATTCACGTACACCTAAATTCGTAAGTGAACGTACGCTTAAGGAACTCCTTGTAAATTGTAGATATGACCCGGTGGTTGGTAAAGAGGACGAAATGGTCCTGGCATCATTACGTATCAGGCGAGCCGCAGAGTATTTAGCAAGGTTACCAGGAATGACTACGCATCTAGATAACATATATCATTTTGTTCAAACAGGACGAGATCCAGGATGTATTAACAGAGCTATGGAATTCCAGAAAGTAGAAATACAGGGGGAACTGTTACGTTTCCTCATAAACTGTGTGATCAGAAATCAAGACCGCCCGGGGGTAGACCCGAATGCAATGCTTATTCTTACAAGATGGAGTCAGAATATATCAGAAGGGAGACACGATAAGCAAAATTGTATAATAGCCATGTGCCGAAAAATCCGTAAAGAAATAGAGCGTATTCATGAAGAAAGATTGGGAACAGACGAGTTTGAGCAAGATGAAGTGTCCGAATCAGGGAATTCCGCAAGACAGTCAGAGACCATAGCCTATGTAGGCAGAGGAGGATCCTGTGATAATGCTAGATGTTTTTCTGATCCCATACACTCAGTATGCCCAAATAATAGCAGAACGTATCCGACGCCTATAATAAATCTGAAGTCTCCTGAACATTCGTTTCAAGCCGCAGATAAAATACTACGAGAACGAAGGGGTTACCACCTCCTCGATTCCATGGATGAGCAAGAATTAGCCAGATCAGCCGTTCACTGGATTGACAGTCCTGAAAAATACGGTGATGAGACCGTAGCACACACGTTTTTTAATCTCAGTACAGATGAACAACGTTTAGCTGGAATCTATATGATTCAGCAACTCCTCATATTATATAAGAGCCAACATGCTGACCCTGGTCCTTTACCTGATATATTAACGGAACTACTCACGAACAGATGGAGAGGTTCTAGTAACAAGCTAATTAAAGAGATATTAGTGTCACGTAAGCAGTATGTCCTTTTTGTAAGTCCGGATTCTCTCTCGCTGCCCCGCAGAGAAAGAGCGCCGTACTATATGGATAGACAAAATCCCCTACGAGAAGTGCACCCAATAAAAGGCGAAGACAATGAGTTTCACCGTGTATTTGTTTACACACCCATATCAAAAATGGAATTATTAGAAATGAAAAAAGTAGTACCTAGTCATGACAAAGACCCAGCGGGTTTCCACCGAGAAATTAAAGACATGTTACTGATGGGAGAGTACACCTTTCCTGATATTATGACGATATTAAAGGTGCTTTTGCCTGCTGGCATTTATGAAAAACTGAAAGAAAAAGAGTGGGAAGTGGGTGACCAAAAGATAGACTGGACAGCATTAGCAGAGGAAGAAAGGGGCCGAACTGCAGGTTCAGGGCTCGGGGATAAAGTTAAACTGTTACCAGGTTTACTAGTACAGGTACTGCCACGTTTATTAACTACAAAAAAGGAAGATTGGGGTGCAATCACAGCCTGCAAACAAAAGCAAGATGAAGACACAAGCGATTATTATGCTCGATTTGAAAAATGTTTTGGTATAAATAGTGGTATAAAAGCAAGTAGTGACTCATATCCACATTTATTTGTGACAAAATTAGTGGAAAATGCATTGCCTCCAGTAAAGAATAGAATATTGAAATTCGAGAGTACCTGGCAAAGTAACACTCCGTCGCAAATGCTACAAATGTTACAGTATCATCACAATAGAATTAGGGATGAACAAGAACACGAGCATAGACGCATGAAGGATACAAAAATGAAAATGCTAGTTTCTCAGACAGTACCAGCAGATGGTCACAAAAAGGGTGTGACACATTCTGGTGATTCTGCAGTTCCTGTAAAGGGAACCTGCAATTACTGTAAACAACTGGGCCATTATGTACACGATTGTCCAGTCCTGAAACGTAATATAGCTACAGGTATTGCAAAGGAGAGACCACGATTAGTTAGACAAGATCAGAATGAACAAGGAGCTATGCAGCATGGACAGTCCATGCCAGTTCAACAACAGTCCATGCCAGCCTCACAGCAACCCATACAGTTTGTGCCAGCTGCACCACCGTTGCCTGCTACTGCCACACAAACCACAACACGACAAATGTATCAGACTGCACAGTATGAATACCCTGAGTATCAGCGTTACGCATGAACCAGCCTAGAGAGGGAAGTTGACTTACCGCTTATCGAGATTCCTGTAGATCAAGAAGGACCTTATGTACATAGTGAATTATTAGGTCAAGATAGAAAATTCTTACTCGATACAGGGGCAAGTCGAACAACCATAAAACGTAGTGAAGTTCCAGGGGCACCCCTCTCAGGCTCTCAAAATGTTTCCCTTGGTTTTTCAGGAAAACCTATTGTTAATGAAGTATCACAGCCTCTACCACTTACGATAGGACCTTTGACACGAACTACAGATTTATTGCTTACTAAATCATGCCCAGAAAATCTGTTAGGAATTAAAACTCTGAAAGCACTAGGAGCCATAATATGTTGTTCTCCGGAAGGAGTAAGGTTGTTTTTACGTGATTTTAAAGATCACTATGTGTCTAGAGACATGGATCCCCGACTACAGACTTTACCAGTACATCTATGGGCACAAGGCCCTACGGATGTTGGCTGCATGAACATTACACCCTATCGAGTCACACTGAAAGCAGGAGTGGTACTACCACGAATGCGACAATACAAGTTACCGCATGATGCTGTAGTGGCTTTGCTGAAAATCATTGATGAGCTGATTGCCCAGGGAGTAGTTGTAGAAACAGACTCCAATGTATGTAATTCACCGATAATTCCGATTCTTAAACAAACTGATCCTACTGCCCCACCAGTGTACCGATTGGTTATTGATTTGCGTGAACTAAACAAGTGCATTGTACCACAATTCCCTGTGGTCCCTGATATATCATCATTGTTGACAGCAATTGATTCCGAAG
The DNA here is from genome assembly GCF_964204655.1 of Triturus cristatus. Classification (NCBI taxonomy): domain Eukaryota; kingdom Metazoa; phylum Chordata; class Amphibia; order Caudata; family Salamandridae; genus Triturus; species Triturus cristatus. The sequence goes on from NC_140592.1 coordinate 749,793,404, forward strand.
CAACATTCTTTACTGTAATCGATCTCAAGAATGCCTTTTTCAGCGTCCCAATAGATCCGGAAAGCCAATACTTGTTCGGATTCAGTTTAAATGGGCGCAGCTTTAAATTCTCACGCGCTCCCCAAGGATTCACAGAAAGCCCCAGCATCTACAGCCAAGCACTGAAACGAGAACTTGACAGTATCCACATGCCAGTCAATACTGCACTGCTTCAATATGTCGATGATCTGCTGATCACAGCGAGAAGCGAGCCAGAATGTGAAAAAGCTTCTCTGACAGTTTTACATTTCCTAGCCGACAAGGGGCACAAGGTGTCTCCTTCTAAGCTGCAATTCTGTGTCCAGCGAGTTATTTATCTTGGTCACTCGCTGTCCAAGGAGGGAAGGCAGCTTACACCAGATCGCATCCAGTTAATTGCTAACATGTCAATACCCCAGACACAAAAGGAGGTGCGGGCTTTCATAGGCCTCACTTCATATTGTAGGCAGTGGATCCCTCAGTACGCATTTCTAGCAAAACCACTCATTCAGTTAACCACACAGGAGGCAGCCACATCGACTGTTCTCCCTTGGACTCAGGAACATACACAAGCTTTTGAAAGCCTAAAGGAAGCTTTATGTCAAGCACCTGTTTTAGCAACACCATGTTATAGCAAACATTTTACACTCTTTGTTACAGAACGCGAAGGTACTGCCTTGTCAGTACTCACTCAGGATCAAGCAGGATCACGCAAGCCATGTGCTTATTTTTCCAGTACATTAGATCCCGTAGCTCAGGCTTTGCCTGCATGCCTGAAATCAGTGGCAGCGACAGCTTTAGCAATCAGACAAAGCGATGCCATAGTATTAGGACACCCATTGACAGTACAAGTACCACATGCAGTAGAGGTTCTTGTGAACCGAACACAAACACAACACTTGACCATAGCAAGACTTACCGGTTATGAACTGACATTGTTTCAACCACACATAGAGATCCGACGGTGTAATACATTGAATCCTGCTACACTATTACCTGTAATTGGAACAGACCCACTAGCTCATGATTGTGTTGAAATCATTGAAATAAAGACGAAACCTAGACAAGACTTGACAGACGTTCCATTGTTAGATCCAGACCTGACGTTGTATGTAGACGGATCGTGCATGAGAACAAATACAGGAGATTTAGTGACCGCGTATGCAGTCACAACAGACACTGAAGTTATTGAGACAAATTGTATAGATACTTTGTCAGCCCAAGCAGCAGAACTTATTGCTCTAACACAAGCCTGTATTCAAGCCACAAATAAGAAAGTTAATGTATACACTGACTCACGTTATGCATTCGGAGTTGTACACGACTTCGGCGTGCTGTGGCGAGAGAGAGGTTATTTAACCTCCCATGGTGCCCACATTCAGCACGGACCCCTCATTCATGCTTTGTTAGACGCAATACATCTACCCACTGCTATATCGATTATGAAATGTAAAGCACACACGAAGGTTACTGATACCATTTCTCAAGGCAATGATTTAGCTGACAGAACAGCTAAACAGACTGCTCAGAATCGCACATTAGACATGACAAAGCCAATAGTTCAGACACCAACACAGTGTATGACAATTAAGGATCCCGCACTTGACGTAATTGACATACAGACACATGCCACAGCAGAAGAAATAAAGAAGTGGACTGAACTAGGAGGGATCCAGACAGATCAAGGATGGATGACGAAGGAGAAATCTGTATGGTTTCTCCCTGATTCCATGGTTCAAGCCATTATAGCTACAGTTCACAGTCCAGCACATTTAGGAGAGAAGGCTATGCTAGACAGCATTCAGCACATTTGGTTCAACAAACATTTACGAGCAGCAGCTAAACAAAAAGTTCGTACCTGTATGATATGTTGTCAGTTTAATCCAGGAAAGAGTGTTCCCGTAGAGCAGGGTGGATTTCAGCCTCCTGACCATCCTTTTGAAGTCCTCCAGATGGATTATATTCAGATGGAACGTTGTCGAGGATTCAAATATGTTCTCGTAGTTGTCTGCGCTCTCTCCCGTTGGACAGAGGCGTATCCCGTATCAGATTACACTGCCCCGACTACTGCCAAGCAGCTAGTTCGAGAATTCTTCCCACGGTATGGTTTACCACGTGTTGTATATTCAGATAACGGCCAGCCTTTCTCATCCGAATTAATGAAACATGTCTCGCTTTTGTTGGGATATCAGTGGAAATTCCACTGTGTCCGACACCCCGAGGCAGCAGGTCTCGTGGAACGACATAATCAACTTTTAAAAATCAGACTGTCTAAAATATGTCAGGAAAAAGGTGTGGACTGGATAGTAGCTTTACCAGTTGCGCTATTTTACATGAGGATGGTAGCACACTCTCGAACAGGGCTATCACCTTATGAGGTGATCTTTGGTAGACCACCGAATATGTGGGGGACGCCTATACCCCGTAAAATAACTGATGTTGACTGTAATATGCTGACAGATTACCTGGCTTCCTTGATGTCTGCACTACAATCTTGTCGTTCACAGGTAGTCGCAACTTTTCCCGACAACACCGAGGTGAAACCTCATGATGTAATTCCCGGCGATTATGTTCTCGTCAGGAATTTTGATCGGAAAACCCAACTGGAGCCAAGGTGGAGGCTTCCTAAGTTGGTCCTGCTGACGACCAGAACAGCTGTGAAGATCGAAGGGAGAAAAGGCTGGGTGCATTCCAGCCATATCAAGAAATTTCATGGACTTCCTCCTGACACAAACAGTACTCCCCGTGTGTCTTCCCCCATTGACTCAAAGCTACCTTTGGCTGAGGCCAGTAGCACCGCACTCTATAAGCAGAAACTCAGGTCCAGATCCAAACTGTCGGACGATTTGATTGTTTAAGTCCTCTCCAAGGTGAAGCGGTTGAATCTGTCCCGACATGTATCCCTTAGGTCTGAATGATGTAGAGTCCAGAATCATAATGAAACGACATGCTTATTGTAAATTACTGCGTAGCCACTGTATTGTGACTTTATTAATTTTGTTTTTCTTGAGTTTTTTAATAGTTACTGCAAGTATATTGTTGCATATGTATTATCCTGTTTCTAAACGTGCTTTCAATATAACTGATGAACATTCTTTTAGTGAATTACCCCCACATGAGTTGTCCTATAGACTTGCGCTGCGCAACAACACCTTCATTAGTATGTTACATCATTCCCATCAGACTAGTAATGCCACCGATTGTTGGGTGTGTGGCCGACTCCCTCCCTATCAGAATAACAAAGGAGTTCTGCCTTTCTTTCCACATCCGTTCACACACAATGGCTCCTGTGGAGCATGGTTTAGTTTATTAAATTCCATAGACCCAGACACAGCAGTTTATCAACAACATTGGATATGGGGAAATCTGAATCTAGTTTTATTCAAAGTCTGTCACCCTAATAAGGAGGGTCACCCCAGTAGAACAGGAACTGATTTAGAAAATGAAGTGTATAAATTAGGTAATTTTACGCCTAATCTTATGATTTTGAATGTCAAAACCGAAGTTGAACTAATTCTGCCCACTATGTCAGTATTTCCAGTTAAGGGTGAATTATGTGTAAGAAAAGTTGGTTCCATACACATGGGCCATAGCCAATGCGTTACTACAGTAGAATATAGTGATCAAGGTAAATCTTCATTTAGAGCTTCTCGCCATTCTTACTTTATATGTGGTCAGACTGCATATATGCGTCTGCCTCTAGATTGGGATGGTACCTGTTACATAGCATTCCTTTTGCCACCTGTTTTTCTAGCTCCCCCTGATTATTATCGAAATGTTCATTTAGTACACAATAGAGAGCGAAGAGATCTCCCAGTTGTCGATTATACTGAGACGGCATGGGACAAGTATGTAGATTTCAATAAAGGTATCTTTCCCTATATAGGTACAATATCAAATAGTAAGCTGATACGCAGACTAACCAAGACTCTTGAAGCTGTAGTAAACGAGACTATAGCCGCCCTAGGCAATCTGACAGAAGAACAATCAGTGATGAGAATTGTTGTTCTCCAGAATCGTCTTGTCCTTGACGTCATCCTGGCCGATAGGGGCGGAGCTTGCAGGGTCATCGGATCCAGCTGCTGCATATTTATACCAGAAAATTCGCCATCTGTATATAAAGCTATAACACGCCTTCATAAGATTGTGAGCCAGATACACGAGAATCCAGACACTTGGACGTGGTCCGGGTGGTTTTGGAGTGTGATATCAGCCTGGGGATGGAGAGTTCTATCCTTCCTAGGTATTGGCCTTCTTATGCTTTTCAGTTGTTGTTTATGCCTGCAATGTGGACCAGCGATTTGTGGTCTGTGTGCCACATCATGCATTCCATATCACAGTTCTCGTTCAAAACACCGGAAGAAGAAGGAAGAAGAAATGATGCTCCATGAGCAAATCGATGGAATGATGAAGATTGATATCTCTTAAAGGGCAAGTAGGGGACAAGGAGGGAATGTGGAAATGTGGATTTTCCTGATCAGTTATGTCCCCTATCTTGGACCCCAACGGTTCTATATGCATGTTACAAATACATGTATGTTCCCTCCAGTTCCAGTTTCTAAGAACGCAAATATATGTGTGTCTACCGTCGACATGTTCTCTGTCAGATCCGCCATCAATGGGCTGGATATTCGATTCCTAAGTATGAAAGGCCACCGACTTTATATGGCTAAGTTACTCCATTTTTACAGTTCAGGCAAGTAGGCCCGATTCTGTCCTCAAAGCCTTTCCCTGCTCTCTGTCTCTGACAGCTTCAGCTTGAGCTCGCATCTGTATCCATGAACTTTGTCCTACTCCCTGTGCAGCTAACGGTGCCTGCCTCGGCCAGTTTTCGCCTGCCTGCCAAGAAGCTGTATTTCACCTTCGAATTATCTATTTTGCTCTTCAGCCGATGCATTCCTGTCTAGTGATTTAGGTAAACATTTCCTTTAGCTCACAAGCAAAGGACTCAGCCTTTCCGTCCTCCTGCAAGTGATTCATAGCCCTGCTGCCATGGAAAGTTTTCTGCCTCTCGCATCTCATATAGACACTTAGACGCTTGTACACGCACATACAGTTAGTATAGAATAGATTCTGTCCGAGAGTCCTTCCTTGTGGATAACATAGTTCTTTAAACATAGGATGTTAGATATGATTTGGGATTAGGTTGACTTGACCCCCCAGACTTCTCGTCTCCACATGTAGAGCTAAATGTCAAGTCCCTTCACCCCCTAGTTGCACGTCACTCACACGTCATGCTGCTGCGCGCGCATCTATGCCAAGTATTATCTTATAGATCCACCTATGTCTGATAATCCTAACCAATCATGTTTCTTTTATTCCTTATTACGCCTAGTTTCGATTACGTACCTGTTATGTCACTTTTCTTATCAAATGTTACGCCTTCTACATTCGTTTCATTGTAATGTACTTATTATAAAAATGCATGTCTGTCAATAAAGTATTGTACTTCACTTCCTGAACCCTCGTGGTGACGGAACCTGAAGGCCGCGACTCGAGTCGGCCATTTTGAGTGGAATAAAGCCCATTTAGAAAACCTCTTATACCACGGATTCTGCCTCTTGTTATTTTGAGCTATTTTACTTTATTTTAAGATTCCGTATGAAATTCAGTCCGGTAAAGAAGATTTTATTTACCACAGCGGGACTATGCAAATATTTAAACCTACCTGTTTTGCCGCCTTTCCAGATACGCCATTTCCATGATGAAGAGCGAGAGACGCTCGAAACGCGTAGGAGTTACATGGCTGATTTTGCTTGTGCTTATGAAGGTGGTTTTGACTGTGCTGCCTGGCGGAATAAATTGAAACTGACACGCTGTTGTGGGCCTCCAATTTGGGTGCTTCTTTTCTGTGGAATCTATTGCGGCCTGCCCAGGTCGCGGAGAGCCCCTGGCCACGGAAGAGCGGGTCCGACGTTGTTACTACAGCAGCGTCAATGAAACTGTGTGTCATTCCCCCAGGAGAAGAACAGCATGGTAAATCCCCCTGGGGCACGGAGCGACCCACTGTGTTTTTTTTATTTTTATTTTTATTAGGAAAATGGGCGACAGGAACTACTAAAGAACTGCTAAGACCACAATGCTATATGCTGATATGCACAGAGACGGGACTATGCAAATATTTAAACCTACCGGTTTTGCCGCCTTTCCAGATACGCCATTTCCATGATGAAGAGCGAGAGACGCTCGAAACGCGTAGGAGTTACATGGCTGAATTTGCTTGTGTTTATGAAGGTGGTTTTGACTGTGCTGCCTGGCGGAATAACTTGAAACTGACACGCTGTTGTGGGCCTCCAATTTGGGTGCTTCTTTTCTGTGGAATCTATTGCGGCCTGCCCAGGTCGCGGAGAGCCCCTGGCCGCGGAAGAGCGGGTCCGACGTTGTTACTACAGCAGCGTCAATGGAACTGAGTGTCATTCCCCCAGGAGAAGAACAGCATGGTAAATCCCCCTGGGGCACGGAGCGACCCACGGTGGTTTTTTTATTTTTATTTTTATTAGGAAAATGGGCGACAGGAACTACTAAAGAACTGCTAAGACCACAATGATATATGCTGATATGCACAGAGGCGGGACTATGCAAATATTTAAACCTACCTGTTTTGCCGCCTTTCCAGATACGCCATTTCCATGATGAAGAGCGAGAGACGCTCGAAACGCGTAGGAGTTACATGGCTGACTTTGCTTGTGCTTCGAAGGTGGTTTTGACTGTGCTGCCTGGCGGAATAAATTGAAACTGACACGCTGTTGTGGGCCTCCAATTTGGGTGCTTCTTTTCTGTGGAATCTATTGCGGCCTGCCCAGGTCGCGGAGAGCCCCTGGCCGCGGAAGAGCGGGTCCGACGTTGTTACTACAGCAGCGTCAATGGAACTGTGTGTCATTCCCCCAGGAGAAGAACAGCATGGTAAATCCCCCTGGGGCACGGAGCGACCCACTGTGGTTTTTTTATTTTTATTTTTATTAGGAAAATGGGCGACAGGAACTACTAAAGAACTGCTAAGACCACAATGCTATATGCTGATATGCACAGAGGCGGGACTATGCAAATATTTAAACCTACCTGTTTTGCCGCCTTTCCAGATACGCCATTTCCATGATGAAGAGCGAGAGACGCTCGAAACGCGTAGGAGTTACATGGCTGAATTTGCTTGTGCTTACGAAGGTGGTTTTGACTGTGCTGCCTGGCGGAATAAATTGAAACTGACACGCTGTTGTGGGCCTCCAATTTGGGTGCCTCTTTTCTGTGCAATATATATATATATATATATATATATATATATATATATATATATATATTATCTACTGGTGGTCGCCAGTAGATAGTTATAGTTAGGACAGTGTTTCCATAGGAAATCTGAAAATTCTATTTTGAATAACTTTGGCGCCGGTTGACGAATCCTCGCGAATTTTTCAAAATAGGTGGGGCGCTCCGCTCCGCTCCGCTCCTACCCTGAAAGTCTCGGGGTGATTAGTCAAGCGGGGGCCGAGAAAAAAGGGGGGGTCCCAAAACGCGTTTTCCCCATGCATTTTTCCATAGGGACCTTTAGTCCAAGGTACAGCACGAACGGCTGAACAGAATTACTTGAAATTTGGCAGAGAGGTAGTCCTCAGGTCAGGGATGTGCCTTTTGAATATCTGGAGTTAATCTGTTCAGTAGTTCCTGAGAAAATTTCAGTTAAAAGTACATATATATCTATAGGCGAGCACCGTGCGCTCAAGGTGCGCACACGGTGATGTGCGCGAGCGCAATTCTGATTGGTTGTTAGATGTCAGTAAACATTCGAATCGGTCGAAATCAGGAAGTGTCAGCCGCCATTTTGTCTCTCGCAGTCTGAGGCAGTGAAAAACAAAGGTGGAGAACGTGAAAAGGGGGCAGGGTGGACAGTTCCTGACCCCCCCAGCCTTTGTCAGGGGGTCACTGAAGGACCCCCAAGGGCGAAAAAAACATTTATTTTTTTGACGAAAAAGCGCGGGGTGCGCACAACGCATCGTGGGCGCTCGGTGCGCCAAGCGCACCGAGTGCCCACATGTGTGAAACCTATGGTTTTTTAAGTGAATATATATATATCCTATCTACCAGTCCCGGTTGAACCCGATGCTGTCACATGGGCGGTCCGCGTTGGGTTACCAGGTCACCCTCGTATTCACATCCAATCTCCACCGTTAAGTAGAAAATCACAGACACTCCAACAGACTTGATACTAAGTTTTAATGACACAAAAAGACGCGTTTCGCCTTGATCACGGTCATAAATGCACACTGCATCGATTTCATTTTGAACACTTACACAAACAGTGAAAACAGACTAAACCCACATCCAGTGAATTGCATTGTGGCGGCCATTTTGGGCTAGTAATCCAAAACATGTGTTACTAATATCACTACTGTGCTATAATAAAATCGATATTGATTTGTCCATGATTTGAAATTAATTTTAACAATAAGAAAACATAGGAGGTATATTTCATGTATATATATCAGAGTTCATAATTCTCGCCCCAGTGGGCAATGTGATTCCTCATAGTAACAATACATATAGCTCTTGCGAAAATAAGCTAGGGAACTTATTCATTGCATGTGCAAAACATATGGCCCTTTCGAAAAGCAGCTAGAACACTTATTCATTGAATGTGCAAATTATACTCATGGCATAAATAAAGCCCCAGTGGGCTAATCAATAACCCATGATATCATGGTGCAAACATATCCCAATAAACTAGCAGTATTCTACAAAAGTCCAATTAATAAATCTTCCTCTGTCTCTTATTCAAGCAACTGATGTCTCAATTTGCCCAAGGACCCAAGGTTCCACAAAAAATATAATAAAGTGCCAGCACCTGTGTAAGAAGAAAAATATACAAAATGTTAAAACCAATGTATGCCTCCTGAAAAGAATCCGCAATACAGTTTTCCACCATTTGAATGAACTGCCAGTTCTTCGCTGGAGTTAACTGAATAACACTGTTCGATTTACATGATTCGATGTCTTTTATGATTGATTCCACACAGAAAGATCTGTAAAAATAATAATTTGCTTAAAAATTAGTTCCATGTGAACGCCTGTTCCAAGGATTATTTGATACCCCTGTTCGCATGGACATAAGGGTGGCTCTTGTTTTTGTTTAAATATACCTTTTTAAAACAAGCGCGGGAGCCCCAGCTTGTTTTTTGTTGTTGTTGTTTTTTGCCACAAACTCATGGATTTTGTGATTTCACAGCAATTTTTTTAAGGCTTTTTTAGCCTGGCGGGATCTCTCTGGGACCCCATGACCAAGTTTAGGTGGTCAGGGTATTCCTACCCTGCCCTCTTTTCTTTTTTTTTGTTTTAAGCAAAGTCCCAAGATGGCTGCCAACACTTCCTAGTTGAAGTGTTGGCAGCGAATCGGAGCTCTGCATTTCCCTGCACGATCTTGTTATTATTTGCAAATTAGCCACAGCTACATATATCACTATCTTGATTTTCTTAAATTTCTCAACAACTACTGAACAGATTTACATCAAATAACTGAAAGTGTGATCCGTGTAACCAAATATACCATTCTGGCAAATTTGGTGTGATTCTGTCCAGTGGTTCGGGCTGCAGGTGTGTCTAAAGAGTCTATGGGAATTAACTTGGGAAGCACACCTTTTGTTTACGCCCCTTTTTCTCTGCCCTCGCTTGACAGATCACCACGAAACTTTCAGTGAGCAACAAGACCCACTATGACACTTTGTTTGGAACTTTTCAGTGATATAGGCAAGTCAAAAAACACTTTGGATATGGAAACATGTGCTGTGTCGGCAAAACCTTAAAACAAGTGCTGGTGGGTCCCAGCTGCAACTATGGGCTCAAATTAAGAACTGGCGGTGGAGAGTAAACAGCCTTTACCATGCATCCATCACCACGCATGCCTTTATGATGCTGCCTTTACCACGTATGACAGGTATATATATATATATATTTTAAAGTTTTGCAGACACAGCACATGTGCTGTACTGCCAGACACATTGACAACCCGCCCACAGCATGCTATTAGTTCTTTTGATTGTCACTCTCATTTGCAATCTTTCTATTGGTTAGCTCCCATATGCTACCCTTCCTCTCTTGTGTCAGCTCCTTCTTTGACCCTGGACCAAGTACATGTATTCTTCCTCGTCGGTGTTCTTCCTTGCTTTTTATGGAACACAATTTCTTTTCTTTTATAAGCGTTTCGGCATTATTCCTGGATGTGGAATTTACTTTTAAACACTGGCATACAGCTTCTTATTTATGTTGCTTTCACCCTATCTGTTGTCTCTATTGATGCTTTAGTTACTTACACCCACAACTGTACTACTCTACGCCACTCTAGTCTATGCTACTCCATTCAACACCACTCCACTCTCTCTACGTCACTCCACTCTACGCCAATCCACACGATGCCACTCTGTGCCATTTCACTCAACACCACTCCACTCCGTGCCACTCTGTCATCCACTTTGCTGTATGCCACTCCAATTTACCCTACGCCACTCATCCCTTAAGCCACTCCACTCTTGGTACTCTATGTCCCTCCACTCCTCTCCACTCTATGCCACTCCCTTTATGCCACACCACTAACTTATAGCCATTGCACAACAGCCATGCTTCTGTACAACATGGTCAAATGACATTGGCAGAGCCAATAGCTCCACAAGGTGAGACCTATTGGCTTTGCCAGTGCTTGTTGGGGCCAGCACTTATTTTATTTGTGTTCATCTGACTTTAACCCAAAGAAAGCAAGATTAAAAATACACAAGGGTAAAGAAGGAGGGAAATAAAGATGGAACAACTGTGACAAAGGGAGTACGCATGGATGAAAAAACCCTGCAAAAGTGAGGTAAAGGGGCAGGGAGAGTCTGTGGTGGATTAAAGAGACATGAGGGGAATCAGGAGTACACATCCTTTGTATTTAGCACCCTGACATTCGATGGCACCCGCTGTAGCCTTCTGAACAAAAGAATGGGCCCTGGGACTTATTAGTTTACAAATTAAGCACTGGATCCCACAGTTTAACAAGCATTTACAATGCAATGGTCTCGGCAATATTATAGGTAGAGCTATTGGTATTGCTCATTATTTTTTTTATCATTTTTATATCCCTAAATAAATGGCAGTCATTTCTATTGGCATTAGCTTTTTTTTGCATATGTGATACCTATTGCATTAGCAGAGAGAGAGTGAGGTAGTGAGATAGAGAGAGAGAGTGAGGTATTGAAATAGAGAGTGAGGTAGTGAGATAGAGAGAGAGGTAGATAGAGAGTGAGGTAGTGAGATAGAGAGTGTGAGGTAGTGAGATAGAGAGAGTGAGGTAGTGAGATAGAGAGAGTGAGGTAGTGAAAGAGAGAGTGAGGTAGTGAAAGAGAGAGTGAGGTAGTGAAAGAGTGAGGTAGTGAAAGAGTGAGGTAGTGAGGGAGAGGGATGTTGTGAGGTAGTGATATATAAGCATAGTGATGTTGTGATGTAGTGAGATAGAGAGAGAGGTAGTGAAAGAGAGAGTGAAAGTGAGTTATTGAGATAGAAAGAGTGAGGTAGTGAGATAGAGAGTGATTGAGGTAGTGAGTGAGAGAGAGTGAAGTTGTGAGGTTGTGAGCTAGAGAGTGAGGTAGTGATGTTTTGAGAGAGAGAAGTTGTGATAGTGAGATTGTGGAGTAGTGAGGTAGAGAGAGTTATGGAAAACACAAATTGTCTAAGGTGAAGATAAATATAAACGGGACCTGCAGCGTGGACTTAGATGGCCATAAGGATTTTTAACGTAGTTGTTGACGACTTAATCAGTATTGTAGAGCACGTCATCTGAGTTCACGTATAGTGCCAAAGAACATTCTTTAAGTGTTCGCAGAGAACAGCGCTTCTTCGTTCAAGACCGGGAACAGAGGGCCACAGTTCCACAAGCTCCCAACGAAAAGCGCGCACAAGACACAAACGACTCACCTGTCTGTATAGAGCGCTTTAAGAAAACAGCGCTGTCAGTCCCCCCTGACCTGCTTTAACAAAGCCGACCATTCACTACCTGTGCTGCTTGGTGTAAGCAACTAGCATTGTCCATACCTCCCTTCTTCGCCAACAGCCTACACACCCTGATCCTCCCGTCACTAGACCGTACTGGGTGCTCAAAATAATACCATACTCTTCCTGACGCAGCATGGAGGGACAGATTTAAAAATCCATCTCTATAGCCTTCAACCACTAAGCAATGCCCATGACATGCGAGCACAAGTTTCCTCCACACAAGCCTAATGGGCTGCTCTGTACATTTAAATGAACGCAAGTGTTCATGTTTTGGACACTATACCCCATCAACCACAATCCTTTACAGCCGTACTCCTCTTTCCGGCCCATCTTATATTGTTAATCTGATTAGGTCTACTTTTAAATTTGCACAAATGGTAAAAGTAGGCAAATTATGTCCTACACTGGACTCGAGAGGCTTAAACTCAATATCAGATCTGCCCGGGGGAGGGGGGGGTTCCCACTAGACGCTATGGAAGGATGCATTTTGTATACCTGTTGTCACACACACGCTCGTACAACCAGACGCTTATTACACCCAAATCTGGTGCAACAGGTGCAGTGGGGGCACATACTCTCCCACCCCTGAACCGAGCTGTGCCTTATTTCCACAACTCATGAACACTTTTTGGGCAAGGATGACAATGACGACTAATAGGTCCAGTCGACAGACACTGGTGGTCTGCGGTGACTTTAGTCACCTGAAACCTCGCCACTGTTTGCAATCTGGCTGTGAGGGGCACAGAACCGTATTCAGATAACACACTGACAGCGGCGTTATAATCTTCAATTGCAAGAGAAATGTTACCCCATGAGGCTCATGACCGAGTGCCACACTACTAGCCATTCAAGATGGCGGCACTGCTTTGTAGCCAACAAACAACGTTCCTAAAAACCTACCCCAACACTAGTCATCCAAACCCAGGAGCACTTAAAGGGATCCAGCAGGCAGCACCCGAGGTTAACACTGGAGAGGGCACCAGCGTCAGCTTTCATTCACACATTAAACACAGCTTTGTGGCATACATTTATAAAACACGAAACCAACTAAAGCAAGATTGGCGTGCGCCGGCTAACTGCTGACTCCCCTCACAGGCCGAGAGGGGAAGGTTGAATGTACCCTCACAAGCGGGCGGCATGGCCGGTCTGTGGACAGAGCGTAGCGCTGCGGGTGCCCGCAGAGGTGCTTAATCCAGCCCTTGAGAAGGTATGTTCTGCTCTCTGCGGAATGAGAGAAGCTGCAGGCAACAACATATTGATCGTGGAAAGCCAGAAGCACTTAAGCCGAGGACGGCCTGGCCGCTAGCGTGCTACCTCAGGACTATGAGATCACCAGGTCCCAGGGGCCACGGAGGGCCCCGCAACAATTGAAGAACACAGACGCTGCTCTATCCTGAGACGTCACCAGCCATTGAGAGAAGTGATGAAATGTACATCAATGCTGAAGAAAGGAACGGACACAGCAGTAGCCCCAGTGCGCCTGAGAACCGCTCCATTCAGCGCCTTGAAACCAACGCAGACACATCCAACGCCCGGACGCCTCACCGGGGGACACCCTGCAGGATGGCGCTTTGAAACCTGGGGTCAAGAAGGGTCGGCTGCGCCGGTGGGGAATAGGTCGCAGGGAGACGGGAAATAAGGGTCGTCGCCCTGCTCCCCAATGCTGCGGGAAGACAGCAAACATCAGAATACACAAGGATCCCTTGCTGTCCCGGAGAGACGTCCCTGCACTGACAGGGACGGACTGCTTTTAAAATACAATAATACAACACTTAACATTACTAATTCAGCTGGACAAGTCGTGCCACGTGCCGCTTCCAGAAGACATCGCCGCTTTACCTTAGGCCGCATCATCAGCCAGGGAATGGCATGGCTGCCCGCCCCAAGCACAAAGGGACACAAGGCTTGAAGATGCACAGCACGAGAAGGCGTGGGTACAAATGACACGGAGGATTTTACATGAGAGGGGCCGAGTGAAGATGAGAAAGCACCCCGATGACACTGAATACCAGCATGGATCGGTACAGCGGCACAACAGCAAGAAGATCCTCACGGCCAGAGAACAGCATAAAAATGGCGGATGGAAGAATCGAAACTTTTTCGGATTCGGGGGCGTGTTCCTGCTGTTCTAAAAGGGCGTGGCTAAAAAGTGGAAAGAACAGCAAGGAACACGCCCCCGAATCTGAAAAAGACGGAGCCTATTTGGAGGGACGGCTCTCTCCTCCAATGGCGGGCCTCCGTTTAGGAAGCCAGCCAATGGAGGAGAAGCAAAAAGAGAGGCGGGCTAAATAGCCACTCTAGGAAACATTAAATCTTCCGACTTCCGGTTCTGCCTTCGGCAGACCGGTAGTCCTCGACCTAAAAATGTATTGCACACAATGTGAGACAGACTGCATGTAGAATAGGATAATTAGCCACAAAATGTGCACAAAGGTTTCGCATTTAAATGATTACAATGTATCCAACATTTACTGTGATCAAAGAGGATGACGATGACAGAGAAGTGTAACAAGAAATGAGTGTGAATTTGATTGCAGAGGGAAGTGAGGGCAGAGTGGGATGATGACCGGAGTGAGGGGATAGCAGAGAAGCATTAGGATGATGGCAGAGCAGAGGTAGGATGATTGCAGAGGAATGGGAGGGGAGGTTTATGGCAGAGAAGTGGGGGAGGGACATAACAGTGATAGCAAATGAACGTGATGGTGTGAGAGTGGCAGCAGAGGACGAGAATATCAGAGAACGGTGATGACTGGACAGGTTAATGGCAGGAGGCAGTGGGGTTTAGGGGGCTTTAAACTACAATAAACCAGGAAATATTTGATAAATATAACACTGCAAAACTGCTGCAAAAAATGCAACTTTGTGGTGCAAAAGAACAAGTTACTTACCTTCGGTAACGCTATTTCTGGTGGATACAGTATCTCCCTGTGGATTCCTCACCTTGTGAATATCCCCTGCACCAGCATTCCACGGAACTTTTTTCCCCAGCTCTCTACGCCGACGTGGACGTCATAATACCTCGGCTCCGCTCGCGACTCCGTATGACGTCACCGGAGCCATAAGAGAGCCACGTCGGCATGATCCCACCCATTTTTTCCGATTGTCGCCAGGCTCTTTCACTTCCGAGATCGGGACGCTATCCTGCAAGCATCTCGGGTGACGGGCCCGGTCCCTTTTCAGAACGCGTCGGTGAGTTTCTATCCTGACTTCACCCAGCTGGTGCAAAAGCAAAGGCTGAGCTTCCTGGGGGTGAAGAGACGGCTTCGGGAGAGGGACCTGAAGTATGCCATGCTTTTCCCTGCCAGATTACGGGTGGTGTATGAAGACCGAACTTTCTTCTTTGAGTCGCCTGCTATGGCCGGTGAATGGCTGGACGCTTTGCCCCGACGACGGACTGGTGAGGATGCCGCCGCAGACGGGGACAGTGGCCGGGATGGGCAGGGTTGATGCCTTTGGAGCCGGACTGACTTGATTTGGTTCCGGATGATGACTTGAACTGATTGCAGTACAATACGGAGGGTTGCGGGAGGACGATGGGAGCTCTTTCCTCCCTCAGGGTACTTTTTGTAGATTTGGGTTTTGGTAGGGCGACAGGCACACTGCAAGTTGGGGGGGCTTTGTAAGCTGCAGCAGGGGTGCAGGGTGGGGGGGATAGTTGGGATTTTGGGTTTGTTGTTGGGGGGTTTGTTTTTGCAAGGCGCAGTAATCATTGTCAGGATTTTTCCATGGTGGCTCTTCGGGTGTGGGGTGGGTCTCTTGTGGTGTGGGGATGGGGGGTAGGGGTTTAAATGTTCTTAGCTGGAATGTTAATGGTTTGGGGGATCGCATTAAGCGGGGGATAGTCCTGCAGTTCTTGAAACGGTCTTTGCCGGATGTCGTCCTACTGCAGGAGACACACCTTATAGGTAATACTTGCCATGCTCTTAATAGGAAAGGTTACAAATTCATAGCTCACTCGGGATTCTCCTCTGGATCCAGGGGTGTGGGCATCCTAGTTAGAGCTTCACTACAGTTTGAGGTGAACTCCACCATTGTTGATGATAGGGGGAGGTTTGTGGCGGTGGCGGGGAGGTGGGAAGGAAGAACTTTGGTTTTGGTTTCGGTCTATGTCCCTCCGGCCCTGCAGGCCTCCACGTTTACAGATCTGGGTAGGGCCTTGTTGGACCTCCCGGAGGGTATGCTAGTGGTGGGGGGTGATTTCAATGCTGTCGGCTCGGGGCTGCTGGATAGGTACCCGCCCAGGGACACCGGGGGGGCTCAGAAGTGGCTTCCAGACTTTCTAGACACACTCGGCCTGGTAGACTGCTGGAGGCTCCGGCACCCCACACAGAGCCAATACACCTTCCACTCCGGGGCGCATGGTAGCCTCTCTAGGATTGATTACCTGCTCAACCTGGCTGCGCATGCCTCATTGGTATCTGAGGCCAGGCATATGGCGCGGGGCATATCGGATCATTCGCCAGTGTGGGTCCGGCTGGATGTCGGGCGCGAGGGAGGGGGCAGGGTTGCTCCTATTAACCCCTGGTACTTTCGGGACCCCAAGATGCGCAGTGCGCTGTTGAAGACAGTTGATCACTTTTTTAAGGACAACCAGGGGTCCGTTGACTCGGCCGTGTCGTTGTGGGAAGCATTTAAGACCGTGCTGAGGGGAGAGGCCCTCTCCTTGGTAGTGGCAGCCAAGCGGCGGAGAGATGGCGAGGTTATGCAGGTTGAGGAGGAGATCGCGGCTTTAGAGGTGGCCCTGGAGGAGGAGGTTACAGAGGCCTCACTGCATGAGCTGAGCCTGAAGCAAGCCGAATATAAGGACCTGGTGACGAATGCCGCCAAGACCCTCAGTAGGGAACAGCAAGGCCGCTTGTATGATGTTGGGGATAAGGCCGGGAAGCTCCTAGCTTGGCTGGACAAAAAAGAACGGGTTAATAGAGTGGTGCCGGAACTGATGAGAGAGGGGGGAGTGGTAGTTGTTGACCCTGAGGGGATAGTACAGTGTTTTTCGGATTATTTCCGTATGGTTTATGCCTCAGTTTCGGATAGGCTGACCGAGGACTCGCTTGACCTCCTGCGGGACATCGATCTGCCCTGCCTGTCTGACGTAGATAGGGACGACCTCGATGGAGACATAACGGTCGATGAGGTGGCGGGTGCCATCCGTGCGCTGAACTCGGGTAAGGCCTCAGGCCCTAATGGTTTGCCGATTGACTTGTATAAGCTGTTCCCGGATAGGGTTGCCCCTCACCTGCGCGCCATGTTTGTGGAGGCGCGGGGGGGTGGGTCCCTTCCGTTGGACCAGAGACTGGCGACGATTGTTGTAATACACAAGGAGGGTAAACCCCGAGATAAGTGTTCCTCCTATCGGCCAATATCACTCCTTAATGCTGAGCCGAAAATTCTGGCTAAAATTCTGGCAGGCCGCTTGGTCAGGGTGCTCGGAGACTTGATCCATCCGGATCAATCCGGCTTTATCCCGCACCGTAACACTGCGTTGAACCTTCAGCGCCTCCATGAAGTGATTGCCAGGGCGGGCACGATCCGAGAACCAGCTATTGTGGCATCTCTCGATGCCACGATGGCTTTTGATACGGTGGAATGGGCATATCTGTGGGCAGTGCTTGCCAAGTTCGGCTTTGGCCCTGGTTTTTTGAGCTGGGTGAGGTTGCTGTATGAGGGTCCCCTTGCGAGTGTTGTGGTAAACGGGCGGGCGTCGACTCCGTTCCAGCTTGGGAGGGGAACTCGGCAGGGGTGCCCCTTGTCGCCTTTGTTGTTCGCCCTTGCCCTCGAGCCGCTGGCGGCGTGGATACACTGGCATCCGGATATACGTGGACTTAGGTGGTCGCCCGAGCACGAGGACCGTATATCGCTCTATGCCGATGACATCCTGTTATATCTCGCCTCGCCCAAGAACTCGCCTATAGTGGTTTGTGACGTTCTGACGTCCTTTGGCAGGAACTCGGGTCTCGTCATCAATTGGAGTAAATCGTATTTGTATGTTCTGAGCGGCGAGGTTCCGCCTGTCCCGCGAACGTGTTCGATCCAGATCGCCCAGCAGGGCTTTGTGTACCTGGGGATTTTTATCTCCACTGACTCCACCCTGCGGTATGAGAGAAACCTGCTCCCCCCACTGGCGCGCTTGCGGCGGGATGTTGCGGGCTGGCGGAAGCTGCCGCTCTCCCTCGTTGGGCGCGCCGCCTTGTTTAAAATGATGTCTCTCCCCCGGTTCCTCTATGCCTTGCAGAATACCCTTGATTGGGTACCGGCCAGTTACTTTCGGGAGGTTGAAAGCCTCCAACGATCGTTGTTGTGGGATGGAAGGCCGCGCATAGCGATTGCTAAGTTGACGCTTCCGTGGTACGACGGGGGTATTGCGCTTCCGGACATTCGACGCTATTATTGGGCCACCCAGTTGAGCGCGATTAATCATGGTTTCTATGGTCCGGCTCTAAGCCCCGGCTATGCCATGGACCGATGGTTGCTGCGCGGCGGTAATTATCATAGAGCGTTGTACTCTCGGGCGCTGGACTCGTCCCTCACGGGGCCCACTGGGGTGGCGGTGCGCGTGTGGAGGTTGGCGACTGACTCGTTGGGCCGGAAGGATAGGCTCACCCTAGCTACCCCGTTGTTTGAATCTGAAAAATTGGGGAGGCTCTGGCATACGAAAGGTTTTGATAAATGGGACTTGATTGGAATCTCCAGGGTTGGAGATTTGCTGATTAAGGGGAGGGTGAAGTCCTTTGAAGAGCTGCAGCAGGAGTATGAGTTGGGGAAATCCGAGTTGTTCCGCTATGTTCAAGTGCGTCATGCCCTGCGATCAGTTCTCGTAGACGGTGAGAAGGTGCCTGAGTCCTCTCCATTGGAGGATCGGATCCTCGACGGCCATATGCCGGAGAGTACGATTTCTCTCATATATAAGAAATTGATAAATGTTCGGGCGGACCTGCTGTTGGGGCTGAGGGACCAGTGGACTAGAGACGGGCTCGAACTGGATGACGAGGATTGGCAGTCTGCGGTCTCCTCTCCTAAGGAGGTCGCGATCCCATCACGACTGAGGCTGGTGCAGCTCAAAATACTCCACAGAACCTATGTCACGGGGCCTAGGCTGGTTCATATGGGATTCTCTGAGGAGGGTTTATGTAGGAGGGGCTGCGGTATGGTGGGTACTTTTATGCATATCATTTGGGAATGTGGCGTTATCATGGAATTCTGGAGGAGAGTCCATACGGTGATGGGGGAGGTGACGGGCATTGTTATGGAGCCGGAGGCGCGGTGCTGTCTCCTGAATGTTTGGGGGCCTACCGATCACGATGAGGGACAGACCCAGTGGGTGACCCTGGGTAATATGGTGGCTAAGCGAGACATCGCGCGCCTGTGGGGCTCAGCGGGTCCCCCCACATTGACTGCGTGGAAAGAAAACATGGACTGGAGTATGCTGAGGGAAAAGACAGTATATTGTGCTAGAGGGCGCCCCCGGAAGTGGCATGGCATTTGGGGGAGGTGGAACCAGTATAGGGGGGGCATATGTCTTGCCCCTGATTTGGATCCCCCCGATGAACAGCTCTCTCCTTAACATTCTTTCCAGCTTTTGTATATATATCTGAGTGTTAATTGACTTTTTGGGCCTCTGCTTTTCCCCCCTTTTTCCTCTTAACACAGTGTTGTGACTGTTAGACGAGGGGGGTCTGCTCTCCCCTGAGGGGCAATCACGAGTGGTATTCAGTGTCCTTCGCCTTGCTGGGGTTTTGTGTGAGTTTGTGTTTATTTAAAATAGAACCTTTTTTGCTTCTCCTCTATGCACTGTGGACGTTTCTTTGTTCTGCTTTCTCAAAGCTGCCGAACCTCCGGGATGTCGGCTAAATAGCTGTGTCCATGTTTTCAAGAATAAAGGTTTTCCAAAAAAAAAAAAAAAAATAATAATGCTTTGCGAAAGTATGGAGGGAGGCCCAAGTCGCGGCTTTACAAATGTCTGCCACAGGAACACCCCTGGCCAAAGCAGAAGTAGAAGACTTAGCTCTAGTTGAATGAGCTCTAATACCCTCAGGAGGGACCTTACCAGCCGGGGCGTAGCAGATCTTGATGGCCAGGATGATCCATCTGGACAGAGTGCGCTTGTGCACAGCTTTGCATTTAGATTGTCCAACATAGCCCACAAAGAGCTGATCGTCCAAACGATAGTCCTTCGTTCTGTCCAAGTAAAAGCTCACAGCTCTTTTTGGGTCCTGTCGGTGAAGCCTTTCTTCCTCCTTGGAAGGATGAGGAGGAGGATAAAACACAGGGAGAGTAATCGACTGCCCCAGATGAAAGGGAGTAACTACCTTAGGTAGGAAAGCAGCCCTGGTCCTAAGAACCATCCTTTCAGCATGTAAGGTTAAAAACGGGGGTTTTGAACGAAGAGCTTGAAGCTCACTCACCCTCCTTGCCGAGGTTATGGCTACAAGAAAGACCGTCTTAAAGGACAACAGCCTCAAAGGACAGCTATGAAGGGGCTCAAAAGGGGACCCCATCAAGAAAGTTAAGACAAGATTAAGGTCCCACTGTGGCATTACAAAAGGAGTAGGTGGAAACCTGTTTGTAAGGCCTTTGATAAATCTTAGTACAATAGGAGATTTAAATAAAGACGGCTGATCTGGAAGACATAGAAAAGCCGATAAGGCCGATAGATAACCCTTGACCGTGGCCACAGCACAGCCCTGCTGAGCCAAGGAAAGAGCAAACTGAAGCACATTAGAAAGATGGCCTTTTAAAGGGTCAATGGATCTCTCTCCACACCATTTAACAAACTTAGACCACCTAAATGACTAAATGGACTTGGTGGAGTGTCGCCTGGCCGATAAAATAACATCCACCACATCAGGCGGGAGAGAGAAGGAACTCAGGTTGCCCCATTCAATCTCCAGGCATGAAGGTGCAGGCTATGGAGGTGGGGGTGAAGATCCTGCCCCTCTGACTGAGAGAGGAAGTCTGCCCTGAGAGGGAGACGGAGCGGAGGGTGCGATGAGAGGTGAAGCAAATCTGTGTACCACACCCTTCTTGGCCAATCCGGAGCAACCAAAATAACTTGGGCCCGGTCTTGACTCAACTGAAACGCGTCCCCCAACGCCCCCTGCATCGGAAACTGGAGACTGCAGAATGACGGGCAATGCGTGTTCTCGCGAGTGGCAAATAGGTCTATCCGAGGAGACCCCCACGTCCGAAAGACATGACGAACCACCTCGGGATTAAGCCTCCACTCGTGGTCGACTGAGAACTGCCGACAGACTGTCCGCACGTACGTTCAGCACCCCGGCCAGATGATTCGCCATCAAGCAAATCCGATGATCCTGAGCCCAGGACCAGAGCCGTAACGCTTCCCTGCAGAGACGATACGACCCTACTCCTCCCTGCTTGTTGACATACCACATCACGGTAGTGTTGTCCGTCAGGACTTGTACCGACTGACCGCGAAGAGAAGGGAGAAAGGCCTTGAGCGGCAAACGTATAGCCCATAATTCCAGAAGGTTGATGTGAAGCAACCTTTCCTCTGGAGACCAAAGACCCTTGATCTCCAGATCCCCCAGATGAGCACCCCACCCCAGGGTGGAGGCATTAGTTATTACTGTGGCCACCGATGGAGGAAGATGAAAGGGCATTCCTTGAGACAGATTGCCCCCCACGCTCCACCAAGATAGATCCGCTGCAGCTTCTCTGAAGATCCTGTTCGACTCCCTGAGATCTCCGTTGTGCTGATACCACTGCCTGCGGAGGCACCACTGGAGTGCCCTCATGCGCCAGCGTGCATGGTTGACCAACAGAATGCAGGAGGCGAACAGACCGAGCAGACGAAGGACCTTCAGAACTGGAACAACCGCTCCATTGTGGAATAAAGGGATCATCTCCTGAATGTCGAGAATTCTTTGAGGAGGAGGAAATGCTCGACACACAGTAGTGTCCAGTACCGCCCCTATGAACAGGTTGCATGGAGAGGGCACCTGGTGAGATTTGGGCACATTGATCGAAAAACCCAAGTCGAATAACAGCTGAGATGTTACATGCAGATGATGTTGCACCATCTCTGGGGACTCTGCTTTCAGAAGCCAGTCGTCCAGGTAGGGGAACGCGGAATCCCCGACCTCCTGAGATGAGCAGCCACCACTGCCATCACCTTCGTGAAGACTCTAGGTGCGGTAGTAACACCAAACGGAAGGACCGCAAACTGGTAGTGTTGCGACCCAACCGTAAAACGGAGATACTTCCTGTGCGACTTCAGGTTTAGGATGTGGAAATACGCATCCTGCAAGTCGATCTACACCATCCAGTCTCCTTGCTGCAACGCTTGACGAACCTGTGCAAGGGTCAGCATCTTGAATTTCTCCTGTTTCAGTTAAAAATTCAAGACTCTGAGGTCCAGGATCGGACGCAATCTGCCGTCCTTTTTGGGAATCAGGAAATACCGGGAGTAGGATCCCTGACCCCTTTCCTGCTCTGGAACCACCTCTATCGCACCTTTCTGAAGCAATGCAAGAACCTCCTTCTGCAGAAGAAGCAGATGGTCTTCTGAACAAAAACCTTGGCAAGGAGGGTAAGGGGGAGGAAACTCCCGAAAGGGAAGGGCGTACCCATTCTCCACGAGGTTCAAAACCCAAAGGTCCGTTGTGACGGATTTCCAACCTCGCAGAAAGTTGGACACCCGACCCCCCACAGGTCTCACATGATCTAGGATGGGGGATCTAGGGCTGCTTCCCTGAAGCTTCATTGGGAGCAGAGGAGGCAGAAGATGAAGATGGGTTGCGGTCAGAACCTCTCCGTCCCCTTTGCCTACCTCTATACGACCTATAGAGGGGATTCTGCTGCTGTTGCTGCTGCTGAGGTTGCTGGAAGGCATGAAATGAGGACCTCCCAAATCCTCTAAATTTTCTGAATCCAAATCCCTTAGCAGGAGTCTGTAAACCCAAAGACTTCGCAGTAACCCTGCTATCTTTAAACCTTTGCAAGGCGGAATCGGCCTTCTCTCCAAACAGTTTCTCTCCATCAAAAGGCAAGTCAATTAACGTGGCCTGAACATCCGCAGAAAAGCCGGAAGAACAAAGCCAAGCTTGCCTCCTAGTGGCTATCGAAGACCCCATAATCCTAGCCACAGAATCAGTCGTGTCTAGACCCGACTGAATAACCTGCCTTGCAGCAGCTTGAGTGTCCGTGACCACCTCCCTAAAAGAGGCTTTCTCCTCTTCTGGCAGCTTAGGGGCCAATAACTTCATAGAGTCCATCAGTGCATGAACATAGCGCCCCAATAAACAAGTGGCATTGGTCGATTTAAGAGCCATGCTTCCAGACGAAAAGACCTTGGCTGTTTGATCGGTCTTCTTAGAATCTCTATCCCAGGTGTCTGAGGGAAGGCACCGGACGATTGCTTTGAGCATGAAGCTTGCACCACAAGGCTCTCTGGCGAGGGGTGAGAAGAAAGGAAGCTTGGATCCCCCGGAGCCACCCTGTATCTCCTTGCCACTTGTCTGGACACTGCAGGCGAAGAAAGGGGCTTGCGCCAAACGTCCATCACTGGCTCTAAAATAGCCTCATTAAAAGGCAACAAGGGCTCTACTATTGACGAAGGTGAATGCAGGACTTCAGTCAACAGGTTCGGTCTATATTCAGCAGAGGGCAACTGCAAGTCCAGCAACTCTGCAGCCTTCTTGATGACCGTATGATAAGGGGCCAACTACTGTGGCGGTGAAGGCCTAGCCGAAGAATGCTCCCATTCCGGAGTAGTATCGAGACCACTAGCATCCTGAATGCCTTCAAACTCATCGGAAGATCCACCGACCTCACCTTCCTCCACTTCTTCCCTATAACGCTCCTCCTCCAAAATTCTCTGGGCCTCTCTTCGAGAACGGATCCGGGAACCTGGCGTTTGCGGCGCCGTACGCGAAGTCGGCAGAACCGAACGTGGAGTTGGCGGCGCCGGAGGAGTAGGCGGCGCCGGGCGCGGAGCAGATGGAGTCGGCAACGGCGTCGAGGGAGGATCTGAAGAAGGCAAACGATCCAGACGAAGCCGGGATGGATCTCCAGACGGCGCCGGGAACTGCCACGAAGGAGCCATCGGCAGGAAGGGCATAAAAGGAGCCTGAGCATAATGCTGCGGCACTCCTAAAGTGTATGCCATGGGACCCACGGGACCAGATAGTGCGCCAGATGGGAAGGCAGCCCTTTGAAAAACCCCATACATTGCATTGAGGAAATGCGTTGGATCCGCACCCGGAGTCGGGAAATGCTGGTATGGGTTCGAACCTGAATCCGGTCAAGGAGTTTCAGGAACCGGAGCCGAAGTGTCCTCAACTGGCGCCGCAGGTTCAGCTGGCACTGGAGAAAGCTCTTTCTCCTGATCCGGTTCGGCGTCGGAAGCTGGAGACTCCACTGGCGCCGGTGACTGCACCGGGGACCGCGCCGGAGTCTGCTTCGGCAAAGGAGACCTCTCTGGTGACATGCGAGAAGGAGAAATAACTTCCTTGCTTCGACGCCGAGGCGACGGCGACCTCGAAGCCTTACTCCTCGACAATCAGCGCCAAGAGCTATGCTTCCTCTTCTTATGGTGTTTCTTCGACTTTGAAGAGTGCGAAGTTGACGACGCCGGCCTCGACTTCTCCTTTTTCCTACCTCTTCTTTCCTTCTTTGCCTTGGCCATGAAGAGTTTCGCCTCCCTCTCCTTCAGGGCCTTGGGGTTCGTTTTTCTGCAGCAGGAGCAGTCATCCACATCATGGTCCGAAGAAAGGCACCACAAACAATCATCATGGGGGTCAGTAATGGACATGTGGCCCCCACATTCCCTACAGGGTTTAAAACCGGATTTTCTCGTCGAAGACATAGCTTAACCAGAAACAGTAACCCACTCCAAGACAAGAAAGTAGCAGGAGAGTGCTGGAAAACCGTTACGCGTCGACGGCGCGGAAAAAAGGGAACTGACATCCTCACGCCGACGTGGCTCTCTTATGGCTCCGGTGACGTCATACGGAGTCGCGAGCAGAGCCGAGGTATTATGACGTCCACGTCGGCGTAGAGAGCTGGGGAAAAAAGTTCAGTGGAATGCTGGCGCAGGGGATATTCACAAGATGAGGAATCCAGTGGCAGATGTATCCATCAGAATTTCCATTTTGGTGCCGCAAATGATTGCATTAATTATTTTAGTCTCCCTCCTCCCTTTCCCCTGTCCCCTTCCACTCATGTCATTATTAGGCCTGTGAAAAATGTAATTACGCCAGCGTGTGTCAGAAAGTTTGCTTTTTACTTGTTACGCAAAATTCCCACAATTCCACCATTACACTGCTTCACATAATGATGCACTATGTGCTGTAAACATTTACACTGAAATGATTCACTTACATTAAAAATGTACAGCAAATGCATGAGAACAAGAGAGTGGCTGTTTGCAGTAGTTTTGTTTAAATGTGTCCTTGCAAAATTTCCATTTCGCATAATTAAGTGTAATTTGGCTGAATATTTGCACAATTATACAGCGCCATAGCTTTGGTTGCCAGCACCCATGGCAAGGCAAGTATTGCGCAGCGCAATTTGCAATTTTGCGCCCCCAATATTGTGCCCCTGAGAATTTTGTAACCGGGGCAAACGACCCTTTGGCCACCCCCACGCTACGCCACTGTAATTACGTGAAAGCAAGTTATACAAATTTCACACTCCTTACAGATAGGGCAGAGCAGATCCCCAGCTGAAATACTACTCTGCATAATTATATCCATGGGCGTCCGCAGAAATTTTTCCAGGGGGGGGCGAACCTGGCAAATGAAGGGGCGTGGCTAATGTTAATGGGGGCGGGGCTAAAATGGCAGACAATCCGGATCGGGTAATGTTCAGGCCAACCTGAGAAAAACAAGCATTGGCATAGCCAATAGGTCTCGCCTTTGGGACCTTATGACTGACTCACTGACTGAAGAACTTATATAGCGCACTTCTGCCAAGGCGTCTTGGCGCTGGGTAAGTATGATGCCGGCAGTATAAGTATTTAGTTCTGCAGCAGGTCCCAAAGGCGAGACCAATTGGCTATGCCAATGCTTGTTGTTATATCTGGGCATGTTGAGAGGCTAGGGGACTGGGTCTCGATGTCAGGTTGGGAGCACAGCAATGACCTACTCAATTTGAATGCGTAGATAATACAACCGGAGGGGTGAAATGAAAGGTTCACTACCAGGAATAACAGGAAAGTAGAAAGTTACGCTGGTTAGAAAGGTAAGGAGGGGTAGAGGCAGGCATGGTGGTGAGGGGAAAAACAGATGCATGCTAGGAGAGCGCTGTGAGGGAGTGAGGCGAAATGGGAAGAGGCACTGAAGGTGGGTCGGGTAAAGACCGTAGTGAGGCAAACAGAAGGGTAGCGAGGGGTGAAGGGTAGACAAAGAAGTGAGGTGTAGAAGTAAAAGATTCAGGAGCAGAGACAGGTAAATCAAAGCTGGAGAGGGGAGAATAACGCAGTCGTAGAACCAAAGAGGGCCAGGTAGAGAGAGGGAGAGGTGTGTCAGAGACAGGTAGAGACAGCTGAGGAAGAGGGAATAATAACGACTGAGGTAGACAGGCGAGGTAGAGGGGTGCGTTGATATAAAGGAAGTGCAGAGATGTGTCACAGATGTTACTGAAGAGGAAAAGAAGTAGAGATATTGAGAAAGAAGTAAGGCACAAAAAGAAGTAAGGGGTGAACAGAGGTAGAACGAGTGGAAGGGGAGAGAACACGTAGAAGATGAATGGCAGGGTAAAATGAGCGATCAGGCAGTGAGTGTGAGGAGTGGGATACAGAGGCATATGTGGCAGTGAGCGCGAAGTGCGGGGTACAGAGGGATATGTTGTGGCAGTTAGCGCAAGGTGTGGGGTACAGAGGGATATGTCGTGGCAGTTAGCGCGAGGTGTGGGGTATAGAGGGATATAAGGCAGTGATCGTGGGCAGGGCCGACTTTAGCGCTCGTGGGGCCCAGTGCGATAATGCTTTTTGGCACCCCCAATGACCACCTCCACTACAGGTTCTTCATAACCATCCTTTCACAGCGCCCCTCAAGCCTCCGTAACCATTCAGTCTCAGGTGCATTTAATTCATTTTATAGCGCCGCTCCTATCAGTGTAAGGTGTCACAACACTTTACATCACACAGATTACATAGAGACAATCAATCATAGGTGTGTAAATCAGTGCATAGGAAATGTACATAAGAGAGAGGACAAGAAGGTGTAGGAGTCACATGTCATCCATACAGGTAGGCAGGATAGTTTAAGAGTGCTTGGTCAGGAGAATCAGAAACCTAGAATTTAAAACCTAGCACCATGGATGGGGGGGTTCTCTTTATTAATAAGAATTGATTTCTACCCAAATTAACCCATTTTGCCACATTAGGATAATGAAAAACTGGGGGGAAATCATAACGCTCTAGCCCAGTTTGCATGCATCTTTGCTAACAGTTACTTGCTCACTGTTCCACATTAGGATTTTAACTCATAAAGAGTTATCAACAATATGGTCTCTCTGACAAAAGTGTGACCCACTGACCTATTTACATTACATTATACGCACTTTGTGAGCTGCACGTTCTTTGCAGCAAGCATAGTAACCCTCTGCGCTACCTTAGGATGAGTAGAAACTTCCACTACACAAAACTTTGATCTCTCCCTCTCTCTAAGGAAGTGCATTAATCACTGCAGTCATTTAGACATTTTTATAGGTGGCTGAAAGTTTCTAGGAGTCCAGGAAAGAAGCAGGTGCTTTTAAAATCATCATATTAGGGCCCCCTACACGAAGTCAGCAGCCGGTGCGGTGGCACCGGTCGCACCGCCCTAGAGCCGGCCCTGAGCACGGGGAGTGGGATACAGGGGGATATGAGGCAGTGAGCGTGTGGAGTGGGGTGCAGGGGGATATGAGGTAGTGAAACACAGGGTCGGGACGTCCTGCCAGACATGATAGGGTGCATACTGGCAGATAGATATGTTATTGACACAAGTCTGTGTACGTTTTAGTGGGATCTGAAATCTGGTCTATGCTGCAACCTCAGTTTTTGACTTGGGAGAATAATGCATCGACCCCCCGCCCCCCCCCCCCCCCGAACTTCATTCAGAAGACCCCTTGCTCTCAGGCTACAGAGTGTTCAGGGCCGGCTTTAGCGCTGGTGGCGCCCTGTGCGACAAAGTTTGTTTGCGCCCCCCACGGGCGCTCGCACAGACTGCCACACTACTACCCTTTAACAGTACAGTACCCCCTCAAGTCTCCATAACCACTCTCTCTCAGATGCATTTAATAGTGCCACCTGTACCAGTTTAGGGTGTCAGAGCACTTTACATCGCAAACACTACTCAGATGCAATCAATCATAGGTGTGTAAATCAGTGTATAGGAAATGTTACATAATACAGAGGACTTCAAGGTGTAGGAGTTGCATGTCATCCATACTGGTAGGCAGTATAGTTTAAGAGTGCTTGGTCTGGAGAAGCACCGACTCAGAAAGTAAATCAGAACCCGATGGTTTGAGGTTACATTTCATAATGATGATTTTTTTTTACCGAAAGGATCTCTCTGACAAAAGCACTGACCTATTTAAACTATATGCATTTTGTGATCTGCATGGTACACATTCTTTGCAGCACACACATTAACCCTCTGTGATACATAAAATGAGTTAAAACTTCCACTTCACAAAACTCCTTTTCTCTCCAGGAAGAACATTAATCACCAAGTTATCTTGACATTTTTATTTTTGTATGACAATTTCGGAGGCCGGCAATGCAGCAGGTGCTTTTAAAACCATAAAATACTTCCAAATAGGCGCCCCCTCGAAGAGTCAGCACCCAGTGAGGTGGCACCAGTTGCACCGCCCTAAAGCCGGCCCTGAGAGTGTTAAAAGGAGGTCTTTGTGTCCAGACCTAACCACTCCTGCTTGTGGCGCGCAGCTCAAACCGGCCATTGTCATTCTGTTTGTGGCAATCAGCCGCAGACAGAATGACAATGGGCGGGAGGGGCTGCGAGGAGGAGTGCAAGGAGCCCCATCAGGGAGTTGAGGCCTCTGGCAGGGAACACCTCTGCTCCCTGCAGGGCCCGTAATCCCGGACAAAAGGCGTCCGTAAAAGCATAAGTGGCCACAGGGGGGGCAAGGAGGAGCAGTCCAGGGGGGGGCAAGCGCCCCTCCTTGCCCCCCCCCCCTGCGGACGCCCATGATTATATCTACCTCAGTGTAACTACACTTGGATTTTCAGGAGCAGGAACCCTGGGCCCAGTTTTATCTGCCAACAAATCTTGCTGGTAAAAGCACATGAGACCTGGTTGCAAGGGAACTGAGACCCCAGTCCCTGTCTCCCCCCTCCTTTGGAATGGGGGAGAATAGAACAGTCCCCCCTCCAACCCAGGTGCTCGCTGTTGTGTCGCATTGCGTGGGTGAGTCTATTGGACGCGGAGACCATAGGGGTGTTCCTAATTTGAGCACTATGGCCCACACCCCATGGTACAGGCAATGATGTCAATAAAGTAGTACCTCGTGGCTAGATTTTCAATGCCAGTGTCTGGGGTATCATTGCGGCTCACTGTGTTGCACTTCGTCACAGACCCCAAACCAAGGCCTGTAACAACTGTCGATGACCGGAAAAAGCCAGCTGCCCCGCTTTGTCACTTTTGCCCCTGCTGACTGCTTCCAGCCGAGCTGCACCATACACTGCTGCCTCTGCCTGGCCGCACAGCCCAATCCCCTACCAGCGGTGTCCCGCAGTGGGCTCAGGCACTCCGGCAGCCCTTCATCGCCATGCCCTTCAGTGTGCTGCCTGCGGGTGTATTGTACCACGTATGCCCCCTCTCTTCCTGGCATTTCTGCTGCCATTGCACGCCGTCAAGGAGGCCCCCTGGTGCCTACGACCACACAGGCTGATCTGAAGTGCTGTGCGCCCCCCGGTGATCGTAGAGGGAAGTACACAGCGATTTTTCTTTACTCTGGGGAGGCCTGATGCTTCTGCCCATCTCCTCCATTGGGATGCCACTTATATCTACTCAATACAGGAACAGTGTTTATTGATGTTGAGGGGCATATGTCCGATGAGCCCTGCCTGATACCCTGGGACTGATGTCTTTCGGAGGTGGTGGTACTCTTTTCAACTGGCTATTCTAAGGGGAAAAAGAACTGAACGTGCCCTGACTCCCAACTCCAACTGCATGAGTACACCATAGGCAATGCTCGCAGCGACAGTTACCACTATGACAGCCCTATAGAGTCATTTATAGTTGATGGTCCCCCATCCGCTCAAGCTGTGAAGTGAAAAGACTGGGTGGAGCGCCGTGAAACGTACTTTGCAGCTGTGGCACTAGACAATGACAGACAACTTCCTATGCTTTTACACCTAGGGGGAGCAGCTATCTACAAGCTAGGGAAATCTGTACCGGAGGCTAGACCACCGTTCCCGTATGGCACACTAAAACAAGCACTAACTGTTCACTACGAGCCACTTGCAAATCCAGACTACGACCGTTTTCTACTATGCCAAGCTAGACAACTGCCAGAGGTGTGTAGATACCTTCTATGGCTGCCTAAAAGATCTAGCTAGCTCCTGCACACTACCCGATAAAAACAATTAAATCTGTGCCCAATTCATTCAGGGCTGCTTCTCTGTAAAGCTGGGAGAAAACAGTCTTCAGATTCCCGGAATGCCATGGCAGATATGTTAATGATGAGCAGGTCCTAAGAACTGCTCAAGTTGCAAGAGGCACACATGGAAGCAGCACTACAAAGCAAAATAAAGACAGGACTCATCAATGCTGTCGCTGCCGGTACCCCTGAAAAGAGGAAAACTCGCTCCAAGTCCAATCCTGTGCCCAAAATATGCTATGGGTGTGGAGGCTCATACCCACACCACGGGCCCTGTCCAACACAAGCGAAGTGCTCATCATGCAATAAACTGAATCATTTTGTAACGGTATGCCTCTCAACAACCCAGAAAGGACAAAAGACAAAGCCTGGCAATGCCATGCATGCACCGAACATCCCATAAGATGAAGAAGACATGGATGATGATGATGATACTGAAGGGGCAGTTCTCGTCATACATACCATACAACCAGGCGGATGTCCCCAAAAATGCATCCAGAAGTGTAGTGAACTCCTCGCTGGACATTGAGTGCAGGTGCTGATCGACACAGGAGCATCCATAAACATTATGTCGCAATCAGTAATGCAGAAACTCCCTGTGCAGCCCACCCTGCGCCCCACCTCCACGCAGGTGTTTGCATATGGGTCTACCACTCCAGCACCCACCACCATCACGGGTGTGATAAGCTTCCTAGGTATGGTTAAATACTACGGATGTTTCATTCAAAACCTGACTGACCCCACAGTTCCATTGAGAAAACTGACAAAGACCAATACTGTCTGGATCTGGGGACCTGCTCAAGATGAGGCCTTCCAAGCAACAAAAGAAGTGTTGTCAGCTTACAGCACCTTGGTATACTTTGATCCTGTATACACACTTCGAGAAGGGGGACAAGGAGCAAAAAAGTAGGAAGGGGAGGAGGTCCTGTACCGGTGCTCCTGGAGTCAATACACTAGCAAAATAAGGTAACAGTTCCTAAAGAGAACAGTGCCAATATGGTCTACTGTAAGAAGGGGGGAGAGGGAGATTGTGGATGAGGTTCGAGAATGATCGTGTGATGGAGACCAGATACTCCTGGGTGGTACTAGAAGTGCCCTCACACACCCTTGCGGGTGCAAAGCATCATCATCGGGCGGTGCTCCTCGTGGGGGTGGCGCTGCAGTCCCTCACGGGCCCTTGGAAGGGCTCTCTGTCGGAGATCTTTTTGTGGAGTCGCCGTAGTTGTGCGTGCGGGTGTGTGGGGAAAGGAAGAGGGCGGTGTAGTGATGGAGCTAAAAAGACCTAATGGTACCCTAACAATTTATTAAAGGGTCCAGTGGATCTACTAAAAGTAACGGGGGATAATGTTAAATAAACATTCTGAGTAGGGGAGAAGGATGTAGGTACGTCCCACTGCTCTCGACCCGTTGGAGTGAGGGTTAAAGTGAGAGAGAGGGAGTAAAAGTGGTGGTCAACATGTTTCGCGCCGCTTGCGGTCCCTAGTGGATCCTAGCGCTTCGTCAGGACCAAAGTGGTGACTATAAAGTAAGAGGAAGGGATTCAGAAAAAAAGGGGAGTATCCTGTAATCCCAGAAGCAAAGGAGGAAGGAACACGGATTATTCGTGTCCTTGACGTCGAACCTGCAGGGAGAAGGAGAGAACAAGGGGTTACAAAGGATGGGGGGGTACCCTCAAATTGGGCTAAAATATTGTGCACCAGTGGGGAGAGCATTCCAGCCGGAATCATGCTGGGATTGGTGCTAGTGCCCCGAATCTAGTGAAAAGGTGCCAAAAAATGGGGGTAGGGGTAAGACAACAATAAAGCTTTTAAAATGGTTTAAAAATTACTGGCGTACATCCCGTTGTATAACCCCTGCTTGGTGGTTCAGACCGTGCATGCTGCGGAGCGACGTGAGACTCGGAGAGGTATAGGTACAATTTACCGAGTAAGCTCAAAAGCGGGCGTTTGACTGACTGGTCTGTTGCTCAGGGGGTGTGGGATAAGGGTGGGTGCGTGATTGCCCGTAGTAATCTCAATGCCAGTACTAGTCTAAATCGTGTGAATACCAACGACTATGGCGTGTACATACTGAAGCATGCTACGCGTATCGATAGTGAGTAAGACAGGGGTACACACAACAATTGTGAACTATATGTGTGTATGTTGGAAAAACGCATGCCGGTCATATAAAAACTAGTTACAATATCATACCCGCAAAAGTCTGGGTCCAAGCTGTGCCGGGTATTGATCATCTGGGGCTGAGGCTACAGCTGCAAGGAGTTAAAATACGGGGGGAGGAAAACAGTCTACATGAGTGACAAGAGCCCCGGGAGTAACAAAGCTCACACATACGGTTGGTAAATACGGCCACGTAGTATACCAAGGTTGAGGGAAAACAAGGATACAGTAAAAGTGCCGCTAAGAAAGTCGCTCATTAGCATCATGTTTACTTACATCTGCCTCGGAAGTTCCACTGCGGTAACCTAGGGTGCCTCCAGAGTCGCCGGTAGCACTGCGCGGCGGGGTGGGGCTTTATATACGTTCAAAACAGTGGTTACGGGGATGGGACAGGAATCGAGGAAGGACTAGGTTGAGGGCCGGGAAGGTGGCAGCATGATTCCGGCTGGAATACTCTCCCCACTGGTGCACAATATTTTAGCCCAATTTGAGGGTACCCCCCCATCCTTTGTAACCCCTTGTTCTCTCCTTCTCCCTGCAGGTTCGACGTCAAGGACACGAATAATCCGTGTTCCTTCCTCCTTTGCTTCTGGGATTACAGGATACTCCCCTTTTTTTCCTGAATCCCTTCCTCTTACTTTATAGTCACCACTTTGGTCCTGACGAAGCGCTAGGATCCACTAGGGACCGCAAGCGGCGCGAAACATGTTGACCACCACTTTTACTCCCTCTCTCTCACTTTAACCCTCACTCCAACGGGTCGAGAGCAGTGGGACGTACCTACATCCTTCTCCCCTACTCAGAATGTTTATTTAACATTATCCCCCGTTACTTTTAGTAGATCCACTGGACCCACTAATAAATTGTTAGGGTACCATTAGGTCTTTTTAGCTCCATCACTACACCGCCCTCTTCCTTTCCCCACACACCCGCACGCACAACTACGGCGACTCCACAAAAAGATCTCCGACAGAGAGCCCTTCCAAGGGCCCGTGAAGGACTGCAGCGCCACCCCCACGAGGAGCACCGCCCGATGATGATGCTTTGCACCCGCAAGGGTGTGTGAGGGCACTTCTAGTACCACCCAGGAGTATCTGGTCTCCATCACACGATCATTCTCGAACCTCATCCACAATCTCCCTCTCCCCCCTTCTTACAGTAGACCATATTGGCACTGTTCTCTTTAGGAACTGTTACCTTATTTTGCTAGTATACTTTGATCCTGCCCAGGAATCAGAATTGTTGGTGGATGTGTGTCATAGTGGCCTCGGAGCAGTGCTGTCACAAAGGCAGAACAATGGGGAATGGGCTCCAGTGGCGTATGCTAGCCGTGCGCCAACAGAAACGTTATTCCTACATCGAAAAGGACATCATCGCAGTGCACTGTGGTTACCGTCATTTTCACCTCTATCTTTATGGCCAGCCTTTCATTGTTCATATAGACCACAAACCCCAAATCCTGCTATTCATTGGGTCGTCCTCAAAACCCCCACAAGAATCGAAAAGTGGATCTTCCAACTGCAGGAGTACCATTGCACGGTTGTCTATCGCCCTGGTACACAGAACCCAGCAGATTACCTATCGAGACATACAAGACCGGCCACAGAAAAAGAAGAGGTGGAGGAGTATGTCTGGCTCGTAATGGAACGATCCAAGCAGCTACCTATCTCTCTTGAAGAAGGCCACGGCTGACAATGAGTGTCTTCAGTTAACTATATCTGCAATAGCCTCTGGAAAATGGTGGCAATTAACTAGTAAAACACCCTGCCGAATGGAGGAAGCAAGATTGGCGTTGGCCTTCCTGCATAATGTACATGCGGATCTGTCAGTGTCTCCAGAAGGTTGTCTCAAGAGAGGCTCCCGTGTAGTGGTCCCCCAGGCTCTACAACGACGAGTGGTTGCTCTTGATCATTTGGCCCAATAAGAAATTAAGTCCCGACTGAGGTGCAAAGGCTGGTTCCCAAGTTTAGACAACCTCATGGAACAAACAGTTCACCAGTGTCCACTGTGTCAAACTGCTGGACCGGTGGAACTGCCAGCGCCAATCATCACTGAAAATATCCCGCTGTCTCCATGGCAGAAAGCCAGTGCCGACTTTAGAAGCCTTCCCGATGGGAGACACATGTTGGTTGACATAGATGACTTTTTAAAATATCCAGAAGTTGAAGTTATGGACTCGACGACTGCAAGTCAAACCATACCTCCCCTGGAGAAAATCATGGCCACCCATGGGCTTCTCAAAGAGCTGCGCACCGATAATGGCCCTCCGTTCACAAGTCAAGAATTTACAAAATACCTACAGTCTAGAGGCATTCATCATTGGAAGGCCAAACCCCGCTGGCCACAAGCGAACGGAGAGGCAGAATGGTTCATGCGCACTTTGAACAAGGTGCTTAGGATCACTCTGGCCAATGGACAAAAAATGGAATGTGCCCTTTGCGTGTTCCTCAGGGAATACAACCTGACACCTCACTCAACAACCCAAGTCAGTTCCAGTTCATTGTGCTTGAACCAACCAGTGGGTGATGAAATTCCCCAAATTGAAGGGCCATCAGCAGTGCAGGAGCGAGTTGCTGACACACTGAAGCAGCGCAGGACACAGAACGACCACATGTCCGGAGTCTGCAGAGCCAAACGAAGTTCCATCATGGTTGGCTATCTGGTGATGGTAAAAAATAGACAGCCACAGAGTAAGTTCATGCTTTCTTTTGAGATTGATCAATGACGGGTACAGTCCATAAAAGGGACTATAATCATGGTTCGGAAGCAGGGCCGTTTCTACCATTAGGCAAGACTAGGCAGCCACCTAGGGCGACAAAAGGGGGAGGGTGGCAAAAAACATGAGTTTGGGAATCCACTTGAACGGCCTTTGACCTTGAAAGCGCATTGGGTAGCGCCTTCTACAATTCGACGTGACGTCACGTTCGGCGCCACGGGCGGGGGCCGTGCGTGCCCATTTCCGACTACCAATTCGTTCTCGACCCGGTCGGAGTCGCACCCTGTGCTGACCCCAAGTTGCCTGCCCACTTCTAGGAGCATCCGTTCTTCTGAGAGGTAATGGGGAATATGGGTGTAAATAATGTAACTTATCATTAGGGGTGCATTTGTAGCGACCAAAATAGACATCGTTTGTTCTATTTTTAGCAACCACCTCTTGAAGGACCACATGGACCAAAATGCATTGTCTTTGATACGCATGTAATTATGATAGATACTGGCGACATGCTTGGGTGGGTGATTAGGGGGGGGGTGTGTTGGGGGGTTTGCTGGGGGATGGGACGGGGGGCATATTGGTTATATCGCACACTCGCTGTGGATTAATCCTGTGGATGGACTACCTCGTAGCATAGCTGTTGATGGGGTGAATGCTGTACAGTTATGATCAGTTTGGTGGACTGGTCACTGCTCTACGCTCTGAATTGGCTGGAGGGCGGAGTAATGGGGAAGGGGATTGACTGTATTCTGTTTTGTGACCCAATAAAGTCTGTTTAAAAAAAAAAAAATTGACCAAAATGCATTGTGGCAAAATCATGGAGCTTACCTCACAATGACCATGGAAAATGATCGCCATTGACCAGCACTGTTTATATGTTGATTCTGATTTGAATTTCATGTCGACAAAAGTTGAAGATTTCGTTAAAATATTTGAATATAGTGAATTTATATTCTGAATGAATCAGTCAGTAATACATCTGCTTAAATGTTCATGAACTAATAACCGTGTGGTTCACAAATTCATGAAGTCTGTATTGTCGGACACCATGAGACTACTCCCAGCATAGGAAGCAGACATCATTTTCTTGTTGTGTTTACATAGAGCACATTCCCTGGTTGTATTAAAGTCAATTTCTAAGATTAACAGTAAATTTTAAAAGAGAATCGGAGTGTGCATTTGGAACAATATATGATTAAAACTTTGAAAAGTAGCACATTGGAGGTTCATTTCAATAGGCAATGTCCATCAGTGCTTAATCCAAGACTACCATTTCCAGCTGTTTCATTGCGAGATCTGGCTTGTTCCAGTCTGGCGATCCCAACTCCCTGACCTTGGGGTGGCTCTGCTGCTCCCAGCATTGGATCTAAGTGGATCACTGTGCTCACTCAGACATGCCTGCCAGGGTCAGTTGGCCCTTCTTATGCATTGCACAGATTCACGCCTAGGATGGGGATGAATGGTGCAATTGAGCTATTGTTGGTCAGATTGAAGCAGAGGCAGTGAGAGAAGTCTAATAAACAAAAGCGGTTACCCTCATGTGCTCTACACCGGTTGCAACATGTCCACCATGATCAGATTGCCATAAAGGAACATAGCTGATGGCCCATTTAGTTTATGGTGGCAACTGCTATCTTTGAAAAAAGGATTTCCAGTGATCTCCTGACAAGCAGCAGTCTTATAAAAAAGCAGTAGATCTACATCCAGTTTCTTTGCATAAAGGTGGCAGGACTGACCAGTCTCTCCTCATAAACTCACTTTTTCAAAGACACCTGATCTTCCTGATGCTCCACTGAACCTGTATGTGAGTGACAACTCCAAAACCTGCTTTGGGGCTCCCAAACACCATCCCTTTTTGTCTGACCTTCAATGAAGTTTCTGTCCTGTTCGCTCTTCCTATGTAGGTGCATACCAGAAGGGACTGTTGGGAAATTGTTCATTCAGCTTGCCAAATTAAATACAATGTCTTGGTTGGTTGCTTCGCTACATAAGCCCTTGCACTCTACCAGCTAGAGCCTGACAAAAGGTATATCGCAACTTAGGATGCACGGATGACTAGTTTGTTCTGTTGGTTGGTAAACAAATACAAGTCTCTCTTTGGAAGGAGATTGGGTTAATTTGTTGGGAAGGGAGCAGCGAGCGAGCGAAAAAGAAAGTGGGTGCGACTGGGTTGTGCACATGGGTGGCAGTGCAGTTGCCAACTGGATGTGAAGTGGTGGAAGTCTCTTTGCTAGAAAAGGATGGTTATGGTGTAAATTCCCAGAGGCTTTTGGATTGAATAGGTTGTTGCTGCAGACTGTATTGGGGCTGAGAATGTAGAGACTGGGCAAACTTGTATGCTTTCTCGAGACAAATCTTGAGGATGAAGAAGGAAGGTGACTTCAAGATCTGATAATGGTTTTCTGGCAGTATGCCACCATCCAGGCTTTCTTTCAACACACTATCACTGATGCTGCAAAAGCCTGCTGTGTATTTAGGATGATGAGTGAAGAACGGTAGAAATCTGTTTTAAGAATGCTCTTCTATAAGAGATTACATTATCACTTTCCCACCGCATTGGGTTGTGTCCAAGGTTCTAGTTTATGATGTGGCGACCCAAGGCATCACCTTAACAGACGTTTGGTAATTGCTACCCAGGTGGTGGATAATGATCCAGTCTTGTATGCCTGACCAGTGAGGGTGACGTTTCAAATTATTTTATTTTTTACCTGTGATGTTCCATTACTTGGCCAGGACGAGCGTTTATCATTGGTGGTGATGTCTGAAACCAGCCACAAGACACCCCATACTCTAAAAGATTGAAGTGCATCTAGTGATTGTGTGTGTCATGTGTATGTCTTCAGGCAAAACAATTTGTATGGTCACTCTAGATTTACACCCTCTGTCCCAGCTATAGAGCTCACCTAGTTGATAGTGGGCATTATGTCATCTGCTTCATTCGTTAGCTGCGGGTACCTAGGTGCGAGGCATTGGTGTTGTATCCTGAGAAATGTCAGGTCTTACGAAAGATCAGTTGGCCAATTGTCCGTTCAGTGCTTGAAACAGTTAGTAGCTGTACATAATTTTTTTCTGGCTTGGGGAGAATTTCATTGGCTGAGACTGAATGACGTTTAATTAATCTAGTTATCGATTAGTTCAAGGAGACTGCAGGAATTGGCACTGGTCCTTGCCCACCCGTTGGTCGGTATTTGCTCTGGTGGCACCTGCTATCCCTGGCAGCACTTCCTGGATCTAGTTCTAGAAGACTTCAGCAACACTAGGGATGCGGAAACGTTGGCATTTGTGTCACCTAATGGCAACTTGAGTTGAGAATATTGTCATGTACCAAGAATCTAGATCTAGCAGAAGCTAGTGAGATCCAGAATTGAAGTAAATCTTTAAAAAAAAAATTAAACATTTTATCTGTACAGTTTCAAAAGTAAAACAAAACAAAGTACATTCATACAGAGCAAGGCATTGGTACAGCATGGACATGGTTTACAACTCATTAGGCATGACAGATTAGTACAATATTTGGCAGTACAAGCATACATAGACTTGACGGTTAATAAAAGTGCATTGTGTGATAGTTCAAGGTAGAGCATTCTCGCTAAAAGTTCCAAGCGTCTGACAGTATTCACCTTTAATAGATAAGCAGTGAGGGGGGCCCCAGCTATCACGTGGCCTCGATGATGTAGGCAATTCCTCTGCATAACACGTGAGCTGGTCCCGACAGTATGCCAGATCCTGCAGCCATAGTGTTGTGGTAGGCGCAAGCCTGCCTCCCCAGGCCATGGAGACTCTACGTTTAGCCAACAACAGTGCTGTAGCCACAAACCGCCTCCGTGACGCCCTGATACCAGCAACCGCGCCCAGGAGGCATAACTGTGGAGTGCATGCTATAGGCCGCTCCACCATCAGGTGTAGAATATGTGTAACGGATCTCCAATATGCATACACCTTTGGGCAGCCCCAAGCTAAATGATAAAAATCAGCCCCAGGGGTACCACAGCGCTTGCAATTGTCAACTTCCCGCAACCCACACCTATAGAGTTGTACCGGTGTATAGTTGATGCAAATACTTAAAGTGCACCATCCGTAAGTTGCCATTCGCTGTCAACCGGCCAGTCAGGCATCAACATCCAAACCACTTATCTTCAGAAATCGGGTCAATTAATATGGCATTCCATTTAGCTAGCGCAGACACGCCCACTGAAACTGTATCTTTCTGTGATGCATGATATAATCTTGTGACAAGCCTAGATTTGGATGTGGTAGTATATATAAGTTGCAGCGCCTCAAGCGCCGGTGGCTCTGCAGGAAATTGTGGATAGAGCGCACGCATAGCGGAGCGCAGCCTAGTGTAAACAAACAACTGCATGGCGGTGGCAGCGCCCCCCGCAGCTATAGTCCTGACCCCCAGGAAACACATCTGCCATTGTTATCAGAGCCATATCTTTAAGAGTCTTTAGTGTGCCAGTTTCCCCAGTGACAGAAAGATCGGAGTGGTGTAATAATGGCATGCCAGGTGCATACAATGGCAGTTTCTGCACCCGTTTTCCTAGCTCGTGCCAGGCCCTGGATGTGGTTTGCACAGCGTCAAATTCCCCTTTCTCAAATACTGTATGCTTATTAAATATCATGGCTTTAAGCGGTATTCGGTGTACCGCGCCGGCCTCCACCGCTACATGTGGAATATACGCTGGATCTTTTTGCCAGTAATAGGCATAGTGAGCCTGCGCGCAAAGATAGTAGAGATGAAAGTCTGGTGCTGTGAACCCCTCCTGATCATACGGAAGTGTAAGTTTCCCATTTAAGTCGAGGTTTTTTACCTCCCCAAGCCAACGTGATTAAGAGGGATCGTAGCGTAGCAAAAAAATGTTGGGATAAGTGTACAGGGATATTTAAAAATAGATGAAAAAAGCGCGGAAGGATTACCATCTTCATTAGCGCTATACGATCTGCAAGGGTCAGCTTAATCCAGCGGCTTACATGTCCCTCCAGTCACGTGACAGCCGTGCCATAGTTGAATTGTATGACAAGCTGCTGATCTCTATGAAGCCATATACCTAAATATTTCACTGTGTCAGTGCACCATGACAAAGGGTAGTCCAGATCGATTTGATGTGTGCTATCCGTGAGAGGCAGTATGACTGATTTGGACCAATTGATTCCCAGTCCTGGGAACCATTCAATCCGGATATATTCCCGAATGAGTTGTGCAAGGTGCGTATTGGGGTCTTGGACGTACAACACCATGTCGTCGGCATCCATGGAGACATCTAAAGGACGCTGAAAAA
The DNA here is from genome assembly GCF_964204655.1 of Triturus cristatus. NCBI lineage: Eukaryota > Metazoa > Chordata > Amphibia > Caudata > Salamandridae > Triturus > Triturus cristatus. Next base: position 749,834,149 of record NC_140592.1, read on the forward strand.
ATCATAATGCAGCCTGCGCTTAGCGTTGTCTCAAAATACATGCTGGCGGTTCAAGTATGAGTACAAAAAGCAAGGGCGACAGAGGGCATCCGTGCCATGTGCCGCACTGTATGCAAAATTCCTCCGACAGCCGACCATTGACTCTGACCCACGCTACAGGATTGGTTTAGAGCAGTTTGATCCAATTTGTAAAAATAAACGGCAAACATAAAGGACCAGGAGATGGTATCAAAGGCTTTTACAGCGTCTAGAAGCACTGCAACCGCGGGCAGAGTGGGCTCAAGTACGTGCATTACGGCGAATAGAGTTTGTTAATTATGAGATGTAGATCGAGTTGGGACAAACCCAGCTTGTTCGGGGAGCACCATGACAGGAAGGAGTAATTTCAATCTATTGGCTAAAATCTTCGCTAAAATGTTCACATCTGTGTTTATTAATGATAAAGGCCGACAGGAATCACACCTATCCAGCGGCTTCTCCGCTTTTAATAATGTGACTACAAGTGCCTCACGCAAGGTCGGCGGCAGGCACGGAGTCTCATAGGCCTCTTCATACACCTGAAGGAAGCAAGGGGCCAACAGATCTATATACTCCTTATAAAATTCTGCGGGTAGCTCATCGGTGCCAGCTGACTTCCCATTGGGCAATGCGACAATGGTGTTGCGTATTTTGTTTAGGGTAATAGGATGCATCAAGAACTCTTGCTGCCCACGTGAGAGCCATACCAGCGCAACATCATCAAGATATTGCATAAGCTCTGTTTCTCCCGCGGCTTGCCGATGAGCATACATCCCAGCATAGTAATTTGCAAAGGTGGCAAGGATATTGGGTGTATCATAATGCGTGGTATCGTTTGCAATGACTGCTTCAATGAGGCAAGCTTTCTTGTGGTGCTCCATAATGCGGCTAGCCAGTACTCTGCCCGGCCTGCCACCTTCACCATAGTACCGAGCTGTACTTCGACGCGACATATGTCTAATTTCCTGCTCAGCCACTTCAATATATTCAGTAATTTTTGTTTTGATAAGAGCCAATGTAGAGGGGTCTGCCTGTGCTCCATACCGGCGCTCTAGATCACACAGTTCACACTCAAGTGTAGCCATAGTGCCACGCAGTGACTTCAGCATCCCAGTCTGAAGACTTATACAGGCCCCCCGAATGGTCACTTTAAAAGCTTCCCAGAGCATCGCCACAGTTTGAACAGACCCAGTGTTATGCGAAAAATAGTCGGAGATGGCTTCCCGAATTCCCTCACAGAAAACCTGGTCTAGTAGGGAGGACGATTGCAGTCACCATTGAAACTGGGGAGGGATATAAGATGGAAGTGTCATGCTGAGGAATACCGGGGAGTGGTCAGATAGCGTTCTAGGTAAATGTTTAATCTGTACAGTCCATGTACTGACGTCTTGCGTGACCAGCCAATAGTCTATGCGGGACCACGCTTGATGCGCATAGGAGTGACAGGTGCTCTTCCGGGAGTTTGGATGTCGCAATCGCCAAATATCAGTAAACCCCAGAGTCAACGCCCCGTCATGCACCGCCGCAGCAGCCCTCTTGGGGGGAGGATCAGCTGTAGAAACTATCTAATACAGGGTCTAAAACTACATTAAAATCCCCCCCACAGATAAGAGTCGAGGGAGGCAGTTTGTAGAGCTTGCCCCAAAGTATGTCATAAAATGCGGGGTCATCGATATTGGGCCCATATAAATTCACGATAACCATTTTCGTACCATATAATGTTCCCTGCACTATTATATATCTTCCCCCTTCATCCTCCTCTACATGTATGTGCACAAAAGGGACACCCTTCTTTATAACAACCATAACTCCCCGCGCATAAGAATAAGAGGCAGCGAGCCGTACCCCCGCCCATCTAGTGGCTACTGTGGAAACCACCCGTTTGGTGAGATGAGTCTCCTGCAAGAGGGCGATCTGGATATGATAACGATCCAGGTACGAGAGCACCTGCCGCACTTTTTTTGGATTATTAAGCCCTCTAACATTCCAACTTATCCACGATATAGTAGATATCTTGGGCTCCGCCATGTCTATTAATGTTGCTGATTTAACCTGTGTGACTGCCTAAAACTGAATTTTGCGTAAGCCAAAGTCCGCCAATAGGAGACAACCAATGCGATCTCAGAGAAGTATCGTTCCCCAACTAGCCCCCCCCACCCACTTCAGCATGAAAACCCTGCTGTGTACACCCCCCCCCCTCAGAACTGAACAGCAGTTAAACAGTTGTATCACGTAGTCATTGAGTAAAAGAGAAAAGAGATCAACAAACACTGCAGAGGCACCCAAGAGCGCCCGAACAGAAAGAACAACAGTGTGGGGAATTCCCATATTGTGTGGCGTCAGTAGCCATCAGCCCCCCGTTAAACAGGGTGGGTTGCGACAAAAAGAAACAGGCTAGCCATCCATTAGCAGTAACATTGAGCAAGCCCCAACACATATAGCCGCATGCAACCCAACTTATAGGACGTACATCTAACTTATTCGGAAGCTCAGGCTATATACAGTTTACATATAGCTGTCATATCATATTAGGAGATGTAGCAAAGAGCTGTCATAGATTAACAACTGCCAAAAGGAGCAAAAAATTACTAGACCAAGTAATAAGCAAGCACTATAAACCACAAATGATACCCCAAGTAAGTTCAAAAGACAGTGCCATCCTCACGTATTCAACCTCCAGTGTCGGAGTCTGCACCCCTCTCCCGCGTAGACTCCTGCCGTTCAATCCGCCTGATATAGTGAAGTGCTTCTTTAGGCGTTGTAAAAATGCGTGCTTTGCTTACATGTTGAATCCGCAGGCGGGCGGGGTATAACATTGCTTATTGGATATGTAGAGTTTGTAGTTTCTTTTTCACACCTTGAAACTCTCGCGCGCCTGTTGTACAGCGACGGTGAAATCAGGAAACAGCTTAACTTTCATCCCTTGGTAGGTCAGACTGCCTTTTTGTCTCGATCACAATAATTCAGCAGCCTAGCTATAATGGGACGGGGCGGTGCCCCTGGTACAGGGCGAGCAGCCAACGAGCAGTGGGTCCGCTCCACTATGAGCACGTTCAAGAAATGCTCTGCTCCCAGGAGGGCCACAAGCAGCCTCTCAATGTAGGATTCCATGGGGCAGGTGTTGGTGGATTCCGAAATGCCGGTTATGCGAAGATTGTTCCTGCGAGAGCGGGCTTCAATGTCCTCGTTCTTTGCCCGCATCACCTCCAATAGCTTCTCCATGCTGGTACAGGATGCGCCGACAGCCTCCATACGATCCTCAGCAGTCGAGATGCGCTGCTCAGCCTCCGCAATCTGCGTATCATGTTTGTCCCTCTTAGCCGCCATAGTGTCCATGCGCAAATTGAGGTGATCGATCTTCGCATCAATAGACAACAAGCTTTGCTGCATGCTCAACATCAGGCGCTCTAGTTTTGCAATCGACCTCACTTCAGGATCAGGGTCAGTATCTGAGGCGTGCAGTGATTGGGATTTTGCACGCTTTTTTGCCTCAAAGTGAAATTTACTCTGGTGTTTGTCGGTCCTGCCCATGTCTCCTGGAGTATATCGTAGTCCACAGCCCGGAGTATATCAAAGAGGGAGTCTATAGAGATGCGGACAGCCCTGCTTCCAAGCCAGTCCCCTTACCAGCACAAGCGGATGATCCAGGTGCAAGCCGCAGATTATGGCAGAGCCCTTAGTGAAGTGCAGCACACCCCACAGTGGAGATTATTTTAGCACCGAAGACGCAGCGGTTATGCACGGAAGCGCCCCGCTCTCCATAAAATGGGTGCAGGTAAGTATGCGAGCACGAGTGAGGCACCTCTGCACTTTGCTGTTTAGTGAGACGTGCAGAACTCAGGGCAGTGATCGTAGTATATGCCCAGAGGACCCCCCGAAGCGCAGCATATAATCGCCACGCAGCAGCACACACAAGGGCACAGTGGCGGGATTCACAGGCGATGGATATTGTGTAGAGCAGCACCAAATGGCTCAGGGTCCAGATGGGAACCAGCAGAAGAAGCAGACGATGAAACCATCGCTAGGACAACAGGCCCGATGGCGCGAGAGCAGGAGGGGGCAGCCAGCGATGATCCAACCTAGCCGCACACCCCACAGTCACCGCGCCAGTCCTCACAGAAGGCCGCGAGTCAGCCAGAGGGTTCCAGTGCCCCGGTCAAGCAGATAAAGACATAGCTATTGAGGCAATTCCTCCGCGTGCAAATCCTCATCTACCCCACATAACCATGAAAGCACTGCGTTTCGCTGCCTACCGGAGGGCGCGGTAAGTTCACGCTAGGCAGCGGGCGGGATAGGCGGTGTCCGCTATTGCCACCTCGAAGGGCCGCCGGGGCAGAGGCCTCGATGCGGGAGACAGCCAGTAGACAGCGCGTAGGCCGTAGTATGCAGGAGAGTCTCAGGGCCACACAGGGAGCAGTATAATGTCAGCAGGGAACGAGCGGCCTACAGTCTGTGGAGCTGCGCTGCGTGGGAGGCCGCCTCACTCCGCTCCTCCAACGTGTCCCCGGTCTAAGCGGCCGCTGGAGCAGGCAGAGGCCACAGCGCTGTCACCTCACCTGGATATGCCGGTGTACGAAATGGCGGTCACCCGTCCTGACTCGGGGGCCGGCGAGCACAAGGCACCCCGCCACTCAGCACGCCCACACCGGACCAGCAGACAGGCAGGATCGAAGCACGAGACAGCTGCTTGAGCCCCGGCAGCAGTATCAGAACCAGAGAGCGGTGCTGCAGGGGGAGTTAATGGCCAGTTTCCTCCGGGGCCGCCATCTTGCGATAAACGAGGTCTCGCAGCAACAATGCAGTTCAGGAGTCAAGACAGGTAGATTGCAGCCATGGATGGCGCCAGAAATGCAGGATAGTAGACGGATAGTGGTCATGACCAGCAGAGCAGCACTAAGGTGCGGCCATCTTGCTCTGGGCTCTCTAGCGCCCCCGAAGTAAATCTTTGAGAACTATCTCTACCTGTTGACTTTAGCCACAAGATCATCTATTGTGGTGGTGTCACGGCACTCTTTTTTTGATTGCTTGGTTAGCTAGGTTTATATCTAATCATGCATTAATTCTTCTAGCCTGGATGACAGGGGGAGAGAGTGATGGTAGTAAATGGGAGGGGGCGGCATTTTTCAATTCTTGCCTAGGGCGTCAAAACACCTAGAAACGGCCCTGCTCGGAAGGCTGGAGAGACTGTCACACCGAATGTGTCCTTTTTTAAACGCTATAAAACACCTGGGAACTGGCCTAGGAGGGATCTCTCTGCTACCCCAGGAGGTGAGGTAGGGAATGATGAGGATGTTTACCCGACCAGACATCCAAGTTCAACTGACTGTTTCCCAATGGTGACTGCGTCCCCCGAACCTGGGATATACCCTTCCTCGGAGCCAGACCCAGAGGTGTCGTCTGATTCCAGTCAACCTCCGTGGCTGGTAAGGCGAGAGAAGACAAGGGAAGAAGCCCCTCGCCAAGGGGAGGACAGGTACAATCTCCGACCCTGTCCAGCCAGATCTTCTCATCTTAAGGACTTTATATTTAACTGAATTGTGACATGTTTGCCATATCTCTCTCTCGTCTCCGATTCTTTCTCGCATTACTGCTCTCTGATGATAATGACGTTTTGCTTATAACCAACAGCCAAGAAGTTATTGTATCTGTTTTATTCATATGTTTTCGTTTGTTTGGGAAAAAGGAGGAATGTTGTTTCGTATTGTGTGGGTGAGCCTACTGGATGCAGAGACCATAGGAGTGTCAGGGATTTGAACCCTACAACCCCGGGCCCCATAGTACAGGCCATGACATCAATGAAGAAAGTAATAAAAATGCTCGAGTCACGTACCTCATGGCTAGATACTCACTTCCAGTGTCTGGGGTATCATTGTGGCTAATTGTGATGCGGTTAGTCACAGGCCCCAAACCAAGGCCTGAACCACTAATCTTCCCCCTTACGGCTTACCGAGCCACTGACTCTTACACCCCCACTCTGCACTGACCCACCACCTCTCATTTACTACCTGCTCAGAGCAGGTGGTAGATGGGACCGGTCTTACACATGAAATTTAGAATTCTGTGTCAAAGTTGACCCTAAGAAGCTGGCATATAGTTATTAACCATCCCATAATCTCATAATCACCAGTTTTATGAGTGGCTAAACACTTTTTTCAGATCACAAAGTATAACAACACAAAAATCTGAGCTTCTTGTAATCAGGGCCTTTATTTCTCTGTAATCCCCCCTTCTCTCATCTGTCCTTATGATCTTCCTCCCTTTCTCACTTTTTCTTCTCTCTTTGCTCTCCTTTACTGTTTAATTTTTCACTTTCCTCTTTCTTACCCCTTTTTAGGTCTCGCCTAGCTATTGCGTTTACGCGATCGCTATGCGAGACTCTAGTAAGAGGGGCATTTCAAAGTGCTCCCAAAAGTAGATTGCATGGCGTGCACGCGCACAATCACGTGCATCGTGCCGCCATGCAATCCGTTTGGGGAAGCGCTTCAGCCCACTGGCGCGTGCACGTGTAGCCACAGCCTCGGCATCATACTTCAAAGGGTCCGCTCCCCCGCCTGGAATGCCCTCCCCCACACCCGCCACAGCATACCGAGATATTGTTGTCTCATGGCGCCTCTCACAACTGTCCCTCCCCCACCACAGGGCTAGTCTCACGGACGCATTGCCATCCATCGATTTTACTTTCATGCCCGTGTTCTCTTTGCCTTTCAGCACACAGCCCGCCCTCCCCCCTCCGTGTTTTCTTGCAGCTTTGCCCAGATCTGAGTCTCAAACAACCAAAATAATAAGTTTGCCCTGCACGCTTTCTGCGCTTACAAAGTTAACATATGCCGCGCTCATTCCCTTTTCATCCTTATAAGGTCGATACCATTAGCTCCATTAATTCTGCGTCTAAGGATTTAAATAACCATATGTTTTCTTGCAACTTTAGGCACTTCACACACACAGCCCACTGCTCACACACACAGGCATCAAGGCAGCAACAGAATGCTCTGAGCCCCACCAGTGTTTGCCACACACACATGCCTCTCGCATCTCGTGTTTTCTTCCAGCTTTGGCCCGTGTTCTCTTTGCCTTTCAGCACTCAGCTTCCCCATAACCACCATTTTCAGCCTCGCTTTCACTTTCATGCCCGTGTTCTCTTTGCCTTTCAGCACACAGCTTCTCCGTAGCCACCATTTAACGACCATCCTGCCACACTCATTCCATTTTCATCCTCGCTTTCACTTTCATGCCCGTGTTCTCTTTGCCTTTCAGCACACAGCTTCTCCGTAGCCACCATTTAACGACCATCCTGCCGTAAACACCATTTAACTACCATCCTTTTAGTTAAAATAAAAGAATTGCCTCTAAAGATTTAAGGAACCATAGAAATACAAGGCAAGGCAACATACATTCTGAATGCCACTCAGAGCCACATAATTACATGCCACATAACTACAATGCACTCAATACAACAGACACTCCAAAAACCAATCAGTGCCACATAGTTACACGCCACATAATTACACAGCGCTCAATGCCACATACACTTCAAATACCACTCAGCGCCACATAATTACACACCACATAATTACACTACACTCAATGCCACATGCACTCCAAATAACACTCAGTGCCAATCAATTACAATGCAAACAATGCAAGATTCACTCAAAATAACACTCAATGCCACATAATTACACGCCACTAAAATCAACATACAGTCCACACAAAACCACTCAGTGCCACATAATTATATTGTACATAATTACACTCTATCTATCTATCGCCCTCACTCTCTATCTATCTATCTTATCTATCTATCTTATATATCTACCTATCTATCGGACTATTGCACTCTATCTATCTATCTATCGCATCACCACAGCATCACTTAGCACCACCACAGCATCACTCAAGGGCACCACTACATCACTATGCGCTTCCACAGCATCAATTAACGCCACAGCATCACTCGACACCACCACAACATCACTCACCGCCACCACAGTATCAATCTGTACAACCATTCAACAACAACTGGCACTAATATGTTCTCTCAATATTTAGGCTTTATTACAAATGGCACAAAAAAAATGATAATATTTAACTTCTGTTCTTGGATTTTAGGCGCAATTAAATACACTAAACATAATCTTCACAAGAGTTATTAACAAAAGTTTAAACGATTGCCATTATAATTTACATTAACTTTTATTTAAGTATTATTTGCAAAAATTAAAAGCCATTGTTATTTGTAATATCAATACATCTAAGTCACGTAAATACAACACATATTGCATTACAAATGCTATAGGCGTCACATTTGCAACAGTTAAAACTATTGACATTGTACATGAGAAAGCTAGTAATTTCAAAATTTTCAATACCAACACATAAATAAAAAATTTGTCAATTTACAATACAAAAAGCTCAAACTTTCCTAATGCAAGACCTATTGCATTGCAAATGCTTGTTCTCTTCTAGATGTGTCTTACCTATCTCTCTCTCCAACCCCTATTTAATCCTGCTGTCATCCATACCTTTTCTGCTCATCTTCCTTCCTTTTTCTTTTCTCTTTCCCCTCTTGCTTGTTCTTATCTCATTTCTCTCTCTGGCCCTTACATCTTTCTTCTATCACTTTTCACTCTATCTAGTACCTTCCAAACTGTCGTGTTTTTCTCCCTTTCCTGTCTGTGTTCCATTTTCCCCTTATCCATTTCCCTCTTCTTCTTTCCCCTTTTTTTCACCTTTATAGCTAATGCTCATCTCTCTTCTTTCTCTCATTGCATTTTTTTCCTTCTTCTTTCTTTATACTGTATCTTCCTCCTTGCTGTCTCTTTCCTCTACTTAATGCCTTCCTCCCCTATTGTTTTTCCAGTCTTTTCTTGTTTCCTCTCCAACTCATTCTCTTTCCATTCTTTCTTCTTTCTATCGAATGTATTTGTCTCTCTACCACACTCCAAATATGCTCTGACACAAAGCCCACCTCACAGACCTCCTCCTGCCCTCTTTATTCAATTGGGAAGTGTAAATACAGGACCCATGCAAGCACTCCTAAAAATGAAATAGAGGAGGCCTATTGAATAAACTAAAGGTGGTGCAGGTCTCGCTGGGGTCCTACATGCCCTTGGACCCCTGTGCCTCCGCCCCTGTTGCACCACTAGTGGCTACACCCCTGGCGCTAAGGACTACCAGACTGGGAGTCAGAGAAAGGGGTAGACAGTGTAATTAAGGGTAGAGATGTCTCAGAGTTTTCAGGTTTCCAGGTCTATGCATAAGTATCTGATCCAGTCCATGTTCTCCTTCACATTCTTGAACGTGGACTGGATGAGCTTTAAGGCAAGGAATTGGAAGACCTGAAAACTCAGGATGTTCTACGGGGAATAGGGTTCTGAGGTCCCTCAGTAATGTGACGAATCATATGTTGAGCCCCTCCCACCTCCAACCCTTTCCCCCTAAGAAGGAATGAGGGAGTAAGGGCAGAATGATAGCACAAGGATGAGAACTTGCACAAAGAATGGGAATAGAATAAGTAGGGCTGCAAAGATGGCCAGCAGTAAGGTCTCTAGGAATATAAAGATAGAGACAAGCAGGAGGAGTACTGTCAAGAGGAGGAGGATCACTACGATGAGTACTAGGAGCCAGAGTTATTGATATTACTTCTACTGGAGTCTTCTGGCTCATGACGAAAGATGAACCCCACTGCACCTTTCTGAGGAACAGTATTTAGCAGCTGTGACAGCAGCACTATGCATGACCTGCCATCACACATCATTCAATAGTCTTTAAGAATAGGTCTGATTCCAGGTAGGCAGTTTGGCTGCTGGATACTGATATCTGACTCGGAGAACCTGTGATCTGGCTGTTGGAGCCTTACATGTGTCTGGAAGATCCATATGTCTGGCCTTGGGGCCTTATATGTTTTTGGTAGTTCAAGAGGTCTTCTATGAGGATGCTGAGTATACAACAAGTAGGTGGGCCCTGAGATCTGTCAGATGGAAGCTAAGGATCCACTAGTGAGAGCAAAAGTCCTGTTATTGGGAGCGGAAGTCTAGCCAGAGATTTCGAGGTCTGGCTGGCGAGCTCTAAGTGGGTGGCAACAACCAGCTGTTTTAATGGGTTTTGACATCATTCTAGTAAGTCTGACATCAGGCTGGTGGGTTATGAGGTATGACTGGTAGGTACCAAAGTCTGGCCGGTGGATCTTGAGGTGTGGCTGATGGGTCCCGCGATATGACTGATGGGTCTGAAGGTTTGGCTTGCGCATTCTGAGGCCTGGTCTGTAGTTTTGTGCGTCTTACTGTCTGAAGAGTGGCAAGCTCTGTTTGTTTGGTGGAGATGCCTGGTTAGTGAGTGGTAACACGTCTCTCTTGATGTCTGGCTTGTTGGTGTTGTTTAACTGGTGTGTCCCGAGATCTTGGTGATAATGGGTGGCAAGGTCTGGATAATGTGTCCTGAGGTCTTTTTAGTGTGTTCTGAAGTTTTACTGGTTTGTATTGCTGGAGTGTCTTAAATGCTGGCTGACTGTTGATGAGATTCAGCTAGCGGGTGATGAGGTCTGGCTCATGGTTGGGTCACACGGTCTGGTTGGTTGGCTGCATAGTCTTGCTGAGGACCACAAGTTCTGGCTGGGAGACCACAAGGTTTGGCTGGTGGGAACTGACATTGATATGGTGGAAGCGTAGGTTAAGCATATGGGAGCGGTGGTCCAAATGGTGAAAGCAGAGGTTAGGCTTCTGGGAGCGGAGGTCCTTCTGATGAGAGCAGAGAGCTGCCTTGTGGTTCCAAAGTTTTGGCTCATGGCTTCTGAAGTGTGGCTGGGGTTTGCCTGGTGGAATATGAGGTCCAGCTGATGGATCAGTAATGTTAATGAGTAGATGCGAGGTCTAGCTGATGAACTCTGGCATCCGGCTAGTGAGTGCAAATATCATTCTGGTGGGTTCTGATGTCTGGCAGGTGTGTCCTGAGAGCTAGCTGGTATGTACAAGCTCAAAACCAGTATGGCATTGCTTATTTTCCTGTCTAGAGGGGATCAGGCCTGTTAGTTTTGACTGGACTGTTTCTACTGCAGCAGGACTAAGGCTAATTTATATGTATGGCTGGTCTCCTCTTGTAATAGCTTAATGAGTGAAAAAGGATGTACTGAAATGTGGCCCGAGTGATTGTCATAGGCTTAATCTTTGGCAAGCATTCCATCCATCACTTGTCTGCCTTTCTTGGTGTATCCTGAGGCCCGGCTTGTGTGTTGATAGGCTTGGTTTATTTGTCCTTTGGCCTGGCTTGTGTGTCATGAGGCCTAACTGTTGTTTACTGAGATTTGGCCATTTGGTGGGCTGATGGGAGGAGCAGGTGGTCCTCAAGAAACGTGAGAAATAGATCTAAAAAAACCTTTTTCGATCCATTATATAGATGATCTTTTTATCCTTTAGGATAGCAATGAAAAGGAAGCTATCAAATATATCAATGAATTACAGAACAACAACTTAAACCTGGCGTTTGCCTCACCCATCAGTGCCCATCAAGTTGAATTTCTTGACAATACAGTAAGGTAGGTTAGTCACCACTCTCTTACATAAAGAAACTGCAGATAACAATATCCAGCATGGGAATAGGGACCATCCAAAGAAACTTTAATGGAGCAAACCTTATGGAGAATTCCTCAGACCTAAGTCTAATTGCAGCACTGAGGCAGTGTCCATCATTTAAGAAAGGTTCAGGAAGAGAGGGTATCCCGACAATGAGAGAACAAGCAGAAAACAAAGTATCCATCGTTACAAGAGAACAATGTTTGTTCTCAAGGGACGAAACGACAGTAGGAGGCACTACACATTGTATTTCTACATTTAACATGGCTAGCAAGCAAATCAATAAGATCATTAGCAAACACTGGCACTTCATTAAGGTTGACTTGATATTGGGCTCTGAGGTAACCTCACATCCCATGGTTATCTACCAAAGATCTTAATCCCTCAGAGACACACAACCAGCTAACAACAACCTAAAGGTAAAACCTGCTGACTAAATCCTTGTACAGGGTTCTGGAAATGCAGCAATTGTAAGGTGGCCTGCAAACCACAAGTCTTACAAATTGCCTGGAGGAAAAGAGAAAAAGATACACAAACACATTACCTGTGGCACTGACTATTGCGTGTATGCACTTAAATGCCCTTGTAACCTACTATATGTGGGGAGTACCATCTTTCTGGTTCGGAAAAGAGTGTTAGGGTATATCAGAGCAATAGGGAGCTGCTTACCTTGAAGCCAGGCATTTTATGTGTAAACAAAACCGTGTTGCAACTTTTTGGTATTGACTGGGTTAAATGCAAGGAAAGATATGGAGAAACTGTTGAGCTGTATGGAGTGCGGATATATCATGGAGCTCATCACCAAACATCCCAATGGACACAATATCAATGAGGAATATCTTTAATTCCATACTTTTTTTATTTTCTCTCCATTTCATTATATGTTGCATTATGGTTGGGTTTACTTTGTACTAGGCATATAAATGACTCGGGTCGGAACTTAAGGGTGGCACCTGATATCTATACAATATTGATCAATTATCATTTGCATTCCATAATGCTAAGCCTGTGCCAACAAGTGAGCTGCAGGTGTTTGGATCTCTTCATGATTTAGGACTGTAAATTATTATGTTGATCTCCTTTTGCGATCGTTCTCAGAGAATTGGATAGCAACGTTATATAGGTTTTTCTTTTTTGCATTTTGCACTTGAGGGAAGAGTATTTGTCCTTAAAAAATGGGGTAACCACCTTTTGTGAGATCACAATAGGTAGTTTGTGTACATTCCATACATGTAATTGTATTACCTGTAACATAACGCAATTTCTCTGGAGGGTATTCCCACACATATTTGATGCTTGCTGTGTCATGTTTTGATAGGTGCATATTGAGATGTTCTCAAAATCTCAATGCTGTTATTCTTATTTGAGAAAAACTATTAAAAGTTTTATTGATAACTTTTTGTAGTTTGAATATTCTGAGCAACTAGAAATTCGCGCATCGTTTCATTTGGTTGTTAATTGCACTTGATCACTTTATTGAAGCACTTTATATTTTCTTGTTCTTGTGATGAATTATTAAATAAGTATTTATCCATTTATGAGAGGTCATCCAGAATGATTCATGGGTAATGTAGTTTACATATGGTTCATGCTGGCTCTAATTGTAATGATGATGATAAAAATATGTAGCTTTTATCAATGTAGTTGATATTTATATTTAGGAACTTTGAAAGTAATGTTTGCAAATACCAATTGAAGATTTAATAATGTAATTTCACTTGCAAATGTTGCAATCTCTAAAAACGCAAAGTGCTTTTTTATGTTTATGCACTGTGCCTTTAAGTTTCTTGAGGTGGTAGAGCTGGTTATTGATTTGACAAAAGTTGTAATGCTGAAACAATTTATGAACTGTATTAAAGAATATCTTTAACTTCAACTTTGAAGTGCCAGTCGGTTGTGAACGAGTCTGTTTTTTTGTTGGATGCAAAGGCTCTGCATCTGTGAAACGGCACCAGTGCAAAGCATCCAGTTTTGGACATCCTCATTCCTACTTCTCATCCCTTTTTCTCATCCATAATCCCTACTTCTTATCCATCATTACTACTTCTCATCCATCATTACTACTTCTCATTCCTCATCTTTGCTTCTCATCCATCATTCCTACTTCTCATCCATCATCCCTACTTCTCATTCCTACTTCTCAGCCATCATCACCACTTCACATCCCTCCCTACTTTGCATCCCTACTTCCCATTCATCATCCCTACTTCCCATCCGTCATTCTTACTTCTCAACCCTACTTCTCATCCATCAGACATCATCCTCACTTCTCATCCATCATCCCTCTTTCTGATCCAACTTTCTTACTTCTCATGCATCATCCGTTCGCTACTTCTCATTCACCATTCATCACCTCTACTTCTCATCTCTCATCCTTACTTCTCATCCATCTTCCTTACTTCTCATGCATCATCCATTATCCCTAGTTCTCACCTATCTTCCTTGCTTCTTATCCATCATTCATATTTTCCATCCCTACCTTTCATCCATCAGTCATCATCCCTAAACTTCTCATGAATAATCCATCATTCGAACTTCGCATCTGTTATCCATCATCCCTACGATTAATCCGTACTTCTCAGTCCTCATCCCTCAGCCATACCAACACACTTTCAATGTTGTGAAACACACCTTCACACTGATTGGTTAGCAACAGCGAATCAGAGGTAAGAGAGACGGCTGCATTCTGTTGGTCTAGCCACTAAAAAAACGCCTTCTCATTGCACATTGTGCAGTTCGCTTCCAGTGAATCTGAGGCTGTACATCATTTTATTTAAGTGTTTTTCTATTCACACACCCCTCTGCAGAAAGCTCTGATGGTTTGAGAAAGACAAGGGCCATTGGCTTGGGCTATAAATCAACTCTTGCAGACATGGTAGTATAGTTCATCAGAAAGCTTTTCTGATTTCAGTTTTATTTGTAACAAAGAAAATGTTTTAGTCTGAGGCTGCGTTTAGCCCTGAGAGAGTCATTTTTTTCTTCCCCTGTAGTTTGCAGATTTCAGGAGCTGGGCTTCAGTTGTGTAGGACACCAGGAAGAGCAAGGCCTGGACAGAGTAATTCATGTGAAACTGAAATCAGAAAAGGTTTCAGATAAACTGTGTAGCCCTCCCTCCAAGGAAGCCTCATCTCTTCCCCAAATGTCTGAGCTTTCCACAGAGTCCTATGTAAACAGAAAAACACTTTCTTAAATAAAATGAAATGCTGTACAGCCTTGGATTCACTGGAAGCAATCACCACTTGTATTTCCTCTCCTCTGTCCTCAACCAGCATGTGCAATGAGAATGAAGTTTTCTCAGTGGCTAGACCAACAGAATGTAGCTCTCTCTCTTAACTCGGTTTGGCTGTTGCCAACCATTCAGTGTGAAGGGTTGTTTCACAACACTGAAAGTGTGTTGCTATGACTGAGGGATGAAGAAGGGATGGTGGATGAGGAGTAGGGATGAGAGATAGGGGTGATGGATGAGAAATATGGATGATGGATGACAAGTAAGGTGGAGAAGTAGGGATGATGGATGAGAAGTAGGGATACGAAGCAGGGAAGATGGATGAGTAGTAGGGTTGATGGATGAGAAGTAGGGATGATGAACGAAAAGTAAGGATGATGGATGAGAAGTAGGTATGAGAAGCAGGGATGATGGATGAGAAGTAGGGATGAGAAGTAGGGGTGATGGATGAGAAGTAGGGATGAGAAGTAGGGGTGATGGAAGAGAAGTAGGGATGAGAAGTAGGGGTGATGGAAGAGAAGTAGGGATGAGGAATAAGGATGATGGGTGAGAAATAGGGATTATGGATGGGAAGTAGGGATGATGAATGAGAAGTAGGGACGATGAATGAGAAGTAGGTAGGATGGGAGAGAAGTAGGGATGAGAAGCAGGGAAGATGGATGAAAAGTAGGGATGATGGATGAGAAGTAGGGATGAGAAGCAGAATGAGGGATTAGGAGTAGGGATGAGAAGTAGAGATAAGGGAATAGAAGTAGGGACAATGGATGAGAAGTAGGGATACTGGATGAGAAGTAGGGATGAGGAATGAGGATTTTCTAAAATGGATGCTGTAGAATAAGGTAACCGAGCCTCAATTGCTAGGATGCTGCCTCTTGTATGCCACCCAGTTTGAAGACTTTTAATATCTGAGCAAAGCCTGTGTGCATCTGTCTGTGGGAGTGTTTTCTTCAGAATCCCCAGTGATAATGTCAATTAAAATAAATGCGTTAACTTACATAAACACTGTGGAACAGGGAAACCTAACCAAACTGACTTATTAGGGAAGAATACTCATAAAGGTACACCCATACCACATCATGATTTCACTTTTTATAGCATTAATTGACGATAACTCCCAAAACACAAAGCTAACATTTTTGTTTGTCTGATAAATAGCCAACCTGATGCTGTCTTTTTAACAGAGACCTGGCTACAAGACAGCTCAGGTCCTGACGTGGCAGCTGCACTTCCAGCTAACCACTCCATCCTCAGAAAGGATAGGAAGTTAAAGCTGGGGGGTGGCATTGCAATTATCCATAAAAGCTCTCTTGAATGCAAAATTGATGGTTTCTCTGCCACGGACTGTGAAGCTTTACTAATTAAAAACACGGTTACACCTAAGTTCACTATTACTGGTATATTAGTTTACCATCCTCTGGGCCCAGCTGGACCTTGGGCACTATCCTTCCCCGACCTAATAACCCCCCATTTTTTGAAGGCTGCCAACTTTACCATTTTGGGTGATCTGAATCCACACTTGATGACCCTAAGTGTACTAAAAGTGCCTCATTTATTGCTGACCTTGAAGCAATGAACATTCGACTTTAAAATTCAGGTCCTACCCATGTAGCAGGCCATCTGCTTGATCCTATTTTTTCCAATTTGCCTGATCTTAGCTGTCCCACTGTTTTACCCTTGTGCTGGTCTGACCATTTTGCTGTTACACTTTTGCTGAAAGTCGCGCCCTGCCCCTCGGCTAGTTCGATGGGACCCAAACCTAAAGTCAGAAATTGGGCAAAGCTCGATGTAGGGGCCTTAAACAATTTTCCAGCTGACAGTAGACCAGCTGTCGAACAGATTGTAACCTCGGATCTTGGTTCTATCCAAAGCGGGATCTTACAGGCAGTGGATACCTGCCTCCCTCTGTCCAACATATGCTCTAATAATCATCGGCCTCCAGCCCCTTGGTTCACTGAAAGGCTTAAGAATGAAAAGTCCAGATGTAAAACCCTAGAAGGACAATGGAGGAAACACTACCAGATAGATGCCAAAGTGGCATGCAAAAAGGCCCTGAGTGATTACCACATTCTCTGTAAAGCAGCTCGAGCTGAGTTTGTTTCACATAACATTTCTCAAGCTCAAAACTGCTCAAAAACTCTTTTCAAGGTGGTTAAAGAACTATATGGGTCTGAAACCCAAACCACCCCCCTTGTTCCTACTGGAACGCAATGTAAGGACCTTGCCCACTACTTTATGGATAAAGTAGAAAAAATATGTTCTGCACTGTCCAGTGGAAATTCGCAAAATACTTAACACATTACCGACACCACCCCAAATGTTACCAGTGTCGGAGTTATGGGGACCCATAGCAATATTAAATTTATCGATAAGCTGGAAGCTTGGTCTCTCTTGGAATTCAGCTCTTTCAACTGGCTTCTGGCAAACATCAAATCTGGTTCCCCCGTGACCTACTTCCTATTTCTGTGAAGAAACAGCTTGACGCACCTATACTCTCAATGATCATGGACCTCCTCAAGGCTTCCTTTGAGTAGGGATTTGTTCCCTTAGAATGGAACCATGCCATGGTGCTCCCTCTTTTAAAGAAAGTCAATGCTGACCCGACTAAGTCATCTAATTTCCATCTCATCTCGCTGCTCTCAGCCTTCTCCATAATCCTTGAAAAACATGTTAACTACCAGTCGACCTCCTTTGTTTAGTCTCAGAATTGTGTTCACTCCTCTCAATCTGGCTTCAGAGCTTGTTACTCTACTGAATCTACTCTACTATGAGCCACCAAAATGTTGAGGCACCAGCTGGATTAAGGCGGCCCTTATTTTACTGGACCTCAGCGCCGCTTTTGATACAGTGTCTCACACTGCCCTGCTGAGAGCCTTGCAGTCCTTGGGCCTAGAGGGCTTAGCCTTGCAGTGGCTCCGCTCTTTAACTTTCAGGGTTTTTCCGCAGCGGCCAGTTCCAATTCCTATTTGTCATCCTGTGGAGCTCCCCAAGGCTCCGTACTGAGTCGTCTGCTATTTAATGTCTATCCGTACTTTGGCAGATGTTGCTGAAGAGGCTGGGCTGTCCTTATTTTTCTACGCCGATGACACGCAGATAATCTTCTCCCTTTCGCCATCTAAGGGATCTGAACCCTCTGCTCTTCAGTCTAGTCTGAGAAAAATCGTGTCTTGGATGCAAAAGAATTTACTCAAAATAAATGGAGACAAAATTGAACTCATGATCCTAGGAAAAAACACAAGATCCTTGGGGACCTCAACACTGGCCCTCTGAAAAAATTGGTGCCTTACCCCGGCCTGTGCATTAAGGTTCGTTATTTGGGCTTTATCATCGACTATCATCTGTCAATGAAACAAAAAGTCACTAAGGTGGCTTCAACTTGTTTTACCATTCTAAAGTGGTTAAAGAAGATTCTGTGGATGATACCCCTCTCTGCTCAAAGAACAGTACTTCACGTCTAGACTGGACTACGGCAATGTTCTCTATCTGGGCTCCAACAAAGCTATGATCCAAAGACTGCGATTGGTGCAAAATGCATCTGCCAGGCTGCTATGTCATGTACCTAAGACTGTTTCAGTCTCTGGCTTTCCTTGCAACCTTCATTGGCTAAAGGTGGAGAATCAAGTCAAATTCAAAGCCTTGAGCTATTTGTTCAAAATTAAAACTGGAATGGCCCTGCAATATTTGCAATCATTAGTTTAACTCTACATACCTTCACGCCCTCTGCCTTACAAACTAAATTCACCATCCCCAAAAATCAAACTTACTTGCATGCACGGTCAGAATTTTTCCTACCTGGGTCCTTCCCTTTGAAACTCTATTCCCATCTCTCTACGTGAGGAAACTGTTTATGGTAGATTCCACAGCAGTTTGAAGACATGGCTGTTCAATCTTTAATTTATTTTTTCCTTTCCTCTCTCACCTACCTGGCTGGCGCCGGGACACCCCTCGGGGTAGCTGTGCGCCCTATAAATTCAAGTAACCTAACATAACTATATGACAAGTAAACCCTGGCCTACAGAGTCCTTTCTGGACAACCCATTGACCCCAATACTCCGTTACATATTCCTCTGAAGTGATCAATCCCGGTCCTAGAGCAGCAGGGTAAGTGGAAAGATAGACCTTGAAGAACAAGCACTTTGACAGAATCAGGAAGCAGTAGGAACTGGTCGTTCCTGATGATAGGATTCAACATCGGATTGGATAAGGTTTGGACGATGGAAGGCAGGATGGTGACTGAATATGGATTGTGAGGTGAATTAGTGATTGGTTGTTTAGAAGTGTTAATAGTGCGCACAGATAGTAAAGACACTTGGAGCTGCAGTTGTGGTTTAAGAGATACATTTACGGGATCACAGCAACCAGTCAGACCCAAACACCAAGTCCCGCTCACAATTATCACAGCAAAGCTCCAAAGGACTCCCTTTTGACATTTGTACACAGTGGAGGTTTTCCCACCTGTGAGACACTCAAGAATTCGGGTCTTTCCTAAAACCAAAAGGCACCAGGTTACATAAAGCAAAGTAGTCCAACACTGCAGGGTAACACTGCAGTGAGAGGAACTATTTACTTTCCTAGGGACCATCTGACAAGCCACTTTTTCAAATGTAGAACATATCTAATCTTCCAGTACCTTTATTTCTATCTAGGACAAAGAGTTGGCACTGAGAGGGCTCTCCTAGAAATTATAATTCCTTAGGGTTTCAGACTTAAGGAGCTCATCCTGTGACTCATTTAGTTCCATGCAGTGTCCCAAGAGAAGGAATAAAACCATGCACACATATTCCAAATTTCAACCGGAGGTGGCCACTGCCTGAGGGCATTATTTCTGTTAAAAAGAGGATTAAGGGGCAAAGCCATTACATCAACCTAGGCAGACTTCTTGGTCTAGGGCTTCTGTGTGGCCTACCCTTATCGGACCCCATTAAGGGGCATCTGACAACCCAGAAGCCTTTACTGATGTGACAATATTTCAGTGTGACCTGAGATGCTAACGGAGACTTCAATAGGCTGCACTTTAATCCTGAAGTGCAATACTGCAGTGGTGGCCCAATACCAACCACAAGTGGATATCCAAGATGGTTCCAGATCTGTATGTATCCCACACAACACAATGACTAATAAAACACACCATTAAACAATGGATTGAAAGTATCATCTAGTATTGGACTCTGGAAAGGCACCCACACAAAACCGTTGTTGGTGATATGCTTGGTCAGTTACCTAGATCTGGGCTGGCGGGAGGAGGGGCCGACCGGCTGGTGGTCCCGAAATTATTCTGCTCTACCCCGTGATGCCTGGTTTGGAACTTTGGGGATGAAACCTGTCTTTAGGTATCCTGATGGGCCAGTGCCCTGGAATTGGTATGGGACCTTGAGGATGAGGCTATGCTCGGTTACCCCGACGGGCCGGTGCGCCATGCAATGTCCTGGATTTAAGTTTGTGGTTGGAGGAGATGGAGATGTGATGAAGTCGTCCCAAGGATTTTCCAGCCAACATTCAGGAATGGTGCCTGGATGGATGTCCTGGGTGGAACCTGAGAGTTGTAGCAATGTGGAGCCTGCTGACACACTGCTCGCTGTGGATCTCACGAATGTTGGGTATCTGGGACCACCAATGCAGAGCGCTTTTCATGCGTGGTGTGACTCTGAGGATGTCGTCGAAGGAACCCACAGCCTGTTGCCACTGAAGGTGTAGCTCCTCTTGCAGGGGTCTCATCCAAAGTCGTGCCAAAGGGACGAGGTTTATTGCAGAAGAGCACATCCCCAGGAGTGACGCAAACATGCAGACAGAAACTGACTTTCTTCTGGAAATAAGGATTGCCAGCTTTTGAAGACGAACCTGCCGTTCGTGAGATAAGAATGCCCTGCACTGGACGGTATCCAGCAGAGCTCTGAGAAATGGAAGGACCTGCATCGGGCGTAACTGAGATTTGCTCCTGTTCACAGTTGGCCCCAGAGAGTGGAACAGACGAAGAGATGTTGTCACAGCAATCTTGGCTACACTTTCCGAAGAGCCTTTGAGTAACCAATCGTCCAAATACGGGAATACTTGGATTCCCCGGGATCGTAACGCTGCTGCCCCAGGAGCTAGGCACTTTGTAAAGATCCTTGGAGCGGATTTTAGCCCAAAGGGGAGCACTTTGAACTGATAATGGGCGCCAGCCACAGTGAAGCGAAGATACTTGCGATGCTTCGGATGTATTGGGATGTGAAAGTAAGTGTCTTCCATATCCAGAGAAGCCAGAAAATCTCCTTCGTTGAGACAACCTAGAATTTCTGCCAGTGTGACCATGCAAAATCCTTGCTTCTTGAGGAATCTGTTCAGGTTGCGAAGGTCTAAGATCGGACGCCATTCCCCTGATTTCTTTTTGATGAGAAAAAAGCGGGAATAGAAACCCATCCCCTTTTGAAGTGCGGGAACCTTCTCGATTGCATTCTTGAGGAGCATCGTTAAAGCTTCTTTGAATAATAAGTGAAGACGAGGGGGAGGGGGTCCCTTGGGTGGAGTGGTGGGTGGCTTGGTGACAAACTCCAAGGTATGACCGTTGTTTACCAGGTCTAGAACCCTTTCCTGCCACTTGTCCACAAATGCTGAAATTTTCGCACCCACAGGAAGGGGAAGGGGAGTGAAGGCGCCCTGCAGAGATCACTGCTTCCTTGTGGTGTCTCGTCCTTGATTTTGCGACCTTTTTCATCCGCTTTGACGAGACGTGTTGGATTGTCTGTACGATGACTGATAAGATTGTCTATATTGGGGCTGGTACGGTCTATTCTGCTGGGTTGGATACCCTCCTCTAGAAGAAAAACCACGCCCTCTTGCACCTCTGAAGGTACCGCGTTTGTACTGCAAGGAACCCAAGGATCTTGCGGTATCAGTATCAGTCTTTATTGCTTGGAGCGCGTCATCTATGTGTTTCCCAAACAACGATTCGCCATCGTAGGCCATATCCAATATCTTTGTCTGGACTTCTGGTCTGAAAGTGGTGGCCTAAAGCCAACCCTGGCG
Organism: Triturus cristatus; assembly: GCF_964204655.1. Lineage (NCBI taxonomy): Eukaryota > Metazoa > Chordata > Amphibia > Caudata > Salamandridae > Triturus > Triturus cristatus. The sequence goes on from NC_140592.1 coordinate 749,855,962, forward strand.
TCTGAGTACAGCTGCACCAGCCAGTTGCCGAAAATTGGTATTCACAATGTCCAATGCGCAGTCGATGGTCTCGGACGCTGCGCGTTCTCCTTCTAATAAACTTTTTCGAGCGTCTTGTCACTTGTCCTCTGGAATGAGCTCAATAAGGCCAGCCATTTCTGACAACATTTGGCGGTCATAACACCCTATTATTGCTAGGGAGTTAGCTGCACTGATGGAGGCAGCTGACATTGTAGAACATTTCTTGCCAATTAAATCCAGACGACGCCCCTCCTTGTCCGGCGGTGTAGTAATAGGTGCTGCCCGATTTTCAGATTTTTGTTGGGCAGCCTGTGAAATGACCGAATCTGGCCGAGGATGGCCAATGAGACAGGATGGACTACTGGCCGGAGCACGGTATTTCTTGTCTATCCGCTGAAGCACCGCTGGCACAGATGCAGGATTTTTCATGATTTTGACCCCTTCTTTCCAGATGTAGTCGATGATGGGGACAGCTCTTGTGACTTTCCTTGATTCCTCCTTAAAATCATGGAGAAAGCATTCAGACTGTTCAATGGTAACCGACAAGTGAAACCTAGCAGCAGCCCACTGCATGAGATTATGAAAATCCCCAATATCATGTGGGGGCGAATCCGATGGTAGAGGGGTGGGTGGCGAAGGCATAGGGATAATATAGGAATTCCAAGGATCTGCTGGATCTGGAAGTTCACCCTCTTCAAATTCCTCTTCAGAGGTTGAGTCCTGACCCTGACGCGGGTCATGTGGAGGATCAGGAAGTTGAGGCGTTGGAACAGGAGCATCAGGTGAAGGCAAAGGATCCGGAAGCAGCACAGGTGGTGGAACCTGCGGAAGGACTGGCTGTGGGGGAAAACGCTGTCTGTAATCTGCGAGCATGACTTGCAGGTCTTGTATCAGAGTTGGAGGCAGATGGGACATCTCGCTCTGACGAGGTTGCTTATTGTAAGTCTTATGATGCGGGACGACAATGTCCTCCTGATAGTATTGTTCTTGATTATTGTCGTCCTCCTCATCATCGTCATCCTGACATTTGATGTGTAATTCAGAAGGATGGCGAGCTATTCCAAAGGGCCCTTCGTTCTAGTCATCCTCATAGTCATCATCCTCATCCTGAACATATGTTTCCAGGAGATGTGCTGGAGTAAGCGGTGATATATCGCTATAGTCATGCCTTTGAAAGGTTTTAAGCTGAAAACTCCTGGAAGAGATGGGAGTGGAATGAGTGGGCGCCATTGCAGGTGTCGCAGATGGAACAGGCAAATCACCTGGCATGGTCGTCGACGGGCTCTCAGTTGATGCCTTCGTTGTCAACAGGCTTTTAGTTGTCGTCGTCGACTGGATCGTCGTCGACGGGCTCGACGTCGACAGGACCTTCGTCGACGGGGTGGATTGTATCTTCGTCGACACTTCTCTCGTCGACGGCAACGTCGTCGACATGGATTTCGACGCTGGCTTCGTCGACGATCCCTCGACGACGGGCTTCTTTGACAGGATAGTAATCCTCATCGACAGAATAGGAGAGATGATAGACGTCGTGGAGATAGTGTCCGTCAACGAAGGAGCAGAAGTGATAGAAATAGTCAACGAAGGAGGGAAAGCCAGAGATTTTGAAAGGCTTTTACTCACTGTTTGCGAAGATAGCTTTTTAGAGCCCTTGAGATCAGAGTCCTGAGGAGAGTGCGCTGATTCAGAGGAAATGATGTGAGTCCTCTGAGAAGAGCCAGAAGTAGAGTGGGAAGTTTTTTGGCGTTTTTTTCCCCCTCACTGGAAGAGCTGTCATGGGACCTAGCTCTCTTGCTAGAAGTTGAGGCTCTGTCATCCTCTTCAGCCGAACAGGACTTAAACCATAATAGCACTCTCGCCTCCCTATCCCCAAGAGTCTTTGTAGGGAAGGTGTGGCAAATTTTGCAATCTTTTGCCTCATGTTTGGGGTAGAGGCAGTAGATGCAGTCCACATGCTGGTCATCAACATGGACCCTCTTCCTGGCGCAGGTTCTGCAGGACTTGAACAAGGCCTTCTTGTCAGACATGATGAAGAAAGTTGAAAACTGAGTGGCACTCGGGGAGACTCCCTTCCACACGACGTGCGGTGAACATCTGAGGAGAACTGGCTCTGCTGAGAGGGTTCTAGAAGGGTGCTGATGTCTGCTTGGTTGGTACCAACTCTTTGGTTCTTTTTGAATAATGATGTAGATAGGCTGCTAAGATCTAGGCCTTAGGTCTTTTCTTTGGGGCCTACTACTACTACTACCACTTTTGGCACTACTTATTTATTTACCGTGGGACTCCCGCCTCGTCGACGGGGAATGATTCAGGCATGTGAATCTGTGAAACATACCCCAATACTGGCTAATAGGTATTCACATTTTAGCATTTGGTCCCACGATCCCACGGGGGAGGGGGGGGGGGATTTCGACGGACAATGACGAGGGAAAATCCCTCGTCATCGTCCGTCGATATCCCTCCCCCCCACCCGGTCCCACCGCTCTTACTTGCATGGGCTGCGGCTGCATTTAATGCACCGAGTAAGCTATAAGCACACCACGGAAGGCCCTTTAGCAATTTCACCTCTATAGAACTAAATAGGTCCCCGGGTGCAGCAAGATCCCAAAGTTACAGGATGCATGTCGGATACAGTGCCCCTCACTGGACTAACATTTGGGAGACCGTGGCTTATGCTCTAACCAGACACCCATTAGTCCCCCCCTATGTGCACTCATATACACATTCGATCAGCCAGAATCCACAGCACTACAACATTTGGGATTCCTGTATGCTCTTATAAATATGCCCGCCCTCTCCCAAGTGTACAAACAAAGGGGCTTATTTATAAGCCCCTGCGTCACATTTAAGCCACCGTTGCGTCACTTTTTGTGACGCTGCGGCACCGTAAATAATGCGCCATGTTGCTCCATATTTACAAAGTGACGCATCTAGGCAGATTCGTCACTTCGTGAAGCCCTGCGCTACATTACACCTGCGCCAAGTATAATGTATGTAGCATGGGCATTCCCCCACATCAAAGCCTCGAAGATGTGTTCCATTGAAATCTATAATATTACAGAGAGCCACTTTGTGAAATCCTTACACCTGCCTCATAGTAGGTGTAAGGGTGACGCAGTGCTGTAATCATAGCCTCCCCCCCTGCGTTGTTGGAGTTTCGTCACACTTCCCACACAACTCCATCAATGTGTCAGTTTTGCGCCAACAGATATGTCAGTAATACTGACGAATCTGTCATTCCTTTCGACATGATACATCATACAGTAAATATGACGCATCAATGGTGTCGCAAGGAGGGTGCACTGAGAAGTGTTGCATTGCTGCTTTGTCGCAGCGATGCTACACTTTTCATAAATTAGGCCCATAGTATGTAATACAGACAATGGTGGTTTTTATTCCAGGTCCTTCAGCCAGTTCTGGTGAGGCCCGGAGAAAAGAAATATTAGGGGACGAAATACGTCAATATTTTTCATGAAGTCTAACCCCCCCCCCATCACTATAAATGTAGGAAGTCTGATAAGGTAGGACTTGGAAAAGGGACCAATTGAATAGGTCTTATATAGAGACAATTAAAAGAATTCAGGACTTCAATTTAAGATTGGAAGAAAAAGTGCTGATCCTTATCTAAAGTGTTATTCATTAAATACATCAAGTAGGAAAGGTAAATTATTTAAAATAAAGTACTAGGAATTAATCTACAATACACTCACCATTTCATTGCGCTGTTCTAAATGTTAAAAAAAAAAAAATCCTTTGGAGAATACCTTTTCTTTTTGCCTATGTTTAAATTTCCCATCCTTGCAGGGGTCATACGGAAAACCTCTTACGTTATTTTATTTTTAAGCAAACACAACATGGGCAGGCCTCGAGATGTGGGGTTGCATGAAGATGGTGCGATCTGGTGGGGCAGTGACCCCTTCTTGGCTCCCTCCTTGGACTAAGGTCCGAAGGATGCCTGGAGACAATAGAGTTCATAGTATGCCTCCTCCGCCCCTGTAGAGTTAATATACCTGTATGGGAGAAACCTGGTAAGAAAAGGTGGGCAAAGATTTCGTAACCTAAAGCCCTGTGTAGTAAAGAAGATCAGGTATCCAAAGTGTTGCTTTATCTTATTTATTCAGTCTTAGTTGCAGGTTGGTAAATCCATGTACAGCAGTCCGACCAGGAACAGCCTGCTTGCAGCTCAGCCCATACTCCAACGGTCACACCTCACCTCACAGGCACCCAAACATTCTATTCATCACCACCATTCCACAAAGCACATTCACACTGGCTGAGCAGCTAGGGCCAAAGCAACAGGGGAGAAGCATAAATACATATACAAGATACTACACGAGGTTTTTGAAAATTGGGCCAGGCACAATGTACAATTACTTTCCCTATTTTCCCTTGACACTGGGCTTGCACATGACCACGGGGTGAGCGAATACCCCACAAAACATCAAATGTGGTTTCATATTGGTAGTGTTGTCTGGCACAGGCCTTGCTTTAATCCATTACATATTTTCTGGTTGCTGATCCAGCGCAGAGTACCAAATGTGACAAATTTCCCTTGGCTACCCCAGCCTTGATGGCCCATCACAATAGGGTCAGGGTGAGACCCTGTTGACATTTGCCTATGGTGCATAAGGTGGGCCCTCCTTCTGAGGAGTGTATGACAGAGGCGCCAATGGCATACTGGCAGTCAAAGCCTGGGTCTTGTCCCAAGTCTACTTTGCCCACTAGTCATCACTTATGGGGTTCAACCATCTGGGGTTACTTAAGGGGTGTAGGCACACTAGATGTCAATTTGGAATTCACCATACACCTCTATCGTGGATGTTGTACCTGCTGGGAGTTCATCATGATTTGCATTGGATAGTTGCCTCCCACTCTTTAAACTCAGCCCTTACCGTACCCTACTAGACCATTAACTTCATCTAATTCATGCCACCGTAAGAGCACAATAAAATAGGTTCACAAAGCTTTTCTCCATTACTACTCCTCGATCCGGTGGTGCTGCAACCACACCAACAAATCATCACGAAGCACCGCAGGGGACTGTAGCAGGAATATGGCCCTGACTAAAGATTACCTCTTTGCCAATCTCCAACTTTTCAAAGCTGAACTGAGAGAGGAAATCAAGACTAATCTCTCCAAAGGCCTTCAGATATGAGTGCTGTCTTGGTTCCAATACAGAAATCCTCTGCTCTGATATTGACTATGTATTGGGGAAGATGGGGGAGGAATGGAGTGAGAGGACCATGAGACATTCCTGGTAAGATTGTTCTTCACACTACTGTGGGACAGCCACATGGAGATCTGGCGTAAGAGGACCCAATGAGTTGGTCTGCGGCAATATGTAGACATGTGTGGCCCCAGACACATCCTAGCCAAATTGCTCATCTATAAACAAAAGAAGAAAGTACTCCAAGCATTAAGAGGCAGAGACTCGATTTCTATTCAGAATTTTTAGTGCTCTTTGTAAGAGGGCATTCCTTTAGCCATTTTCCTCTGAGACATCAGCAGTTTTTCCTGATTACTAAAACATTACGTAGCAGCTGTAGTTTAAGATGGGGCACTCGCCAACCTCCCTGGGCTTGGCTGATATCATCTGCTTATGACCTACATACAGTATGGACTTAGGATAACTTTTTTCTATTCTTTTCCTTTTCCCCCCTTATTGTTTTTCCCTTTTTCTTTCTTTTGTTTTGTACTTTTACATTTTGACCCAAGGATGGCCACCTTAGCCCCCAGTAGTGTCATAACTCCAGTGTGGAAAAGTGGCCTAAATTATTCAATACCACTGTGATCCTCCAGGCGAAAGGGACACTGCAAGTACTGGTACATGGTTTCTGTTTTGAAGTTGGAATGTTATGGGACTGTGTTGAGGGAGGAGGTTCGTCTGCATGTCACCAGCATTAGTTGAGTGGCATTAGATCTAGTGCAACTCCTTTTAGAAGGGAAGTAGAGGGCCCGAGGCTAGCAGATGACCCTTTACAGATTACTATTCAGCAAGCACACTCAGACTACACTAAATTGTTTCACTTAACATATAGGGGCAGAACTCTGCTAATAGTCAGACTCTGCAGTGCTCTATGGGTACAGGGATAGGGCATCATAACCCTTTGGACAAACCTTTGGAGGTAAGACAAGCTCCACCTCAAGCAAAAGCAATACCAAATGGCTATTAGACTTCAGCCCAAACAAAACATTGTGGAGTGGCTCTCTTCTTTCATAAATCCCTTGGTTTTACCCCTATAGAGAACGAGAATAATAAAGAAGGGAGGTAGGGAGCAGATGAGTAATGACAGCCACTGTCTGCACTCCTAATGGTGGCTAGGACACTGCCTTACTGGTCTTTGACACATTGGCTCGCATTGGAGAGGGAGATAAAGGAATAAAGGCAACCTAAAACTAGGTCTGGGGCATATAGAAGGATAGAGTAGGTGCTTCCACAACACAGTTGGGTGCTTTCTCTAAAACCTATTAAAATATGTTAAAAACCCTGGGCTTGTGCGATGCCTGGAGACAGCTGAGGCAAAGCCAAGAGAACAGCGAGATGCAACTTACTATTCAGGGGATATATTAGAAGCTTTTCAAGACTTCTACGCCACTGTATTCTCTTCTCGCCCTCAATCCAAATATTATGCGTTTCTCTCTTGCTCTTAACCCTTGACGAAAGAGATGGCCTGCTAAATGTTCAAGCCAAAATGAATACAAAAATTCTTGCAACCAAATTCGACACCCTCCTTCCCGACCTGATTCACACCAACCAATTAAAGTTTGTTAAGGGCCAGTTAATGCATGAGAATATTCGCCCCTAGAGTCTACTACCTGGCTGAAAAAGGCAAAAGAAAAAAGATAACAGCAATACTAGTTTAATTGAATGCACAAAAGGCAATCACCACGTAAAGTAGTGATTCCTTCTCAAAACACAGTTCAAGATAAGGTTTGGGTCTACCTTTAAATCCAGGGCAATTGGTTGGGTCAAGGTTGCCCCTTATACCCACTGCTCTTTGCCTTCAGCATTGTGTCTTCCACAGCACGTATCAGAATAGATATGATCACTGAGGGCATCAAGCCTGGACAAGATATGAACCAAAACACTTTATTTTCAGGCAATGTCCTCTTAACCATAATTGTGCCAGACACATCCATCTCACAATCTTTTTTTTTATTTTAATTTTTTTAAATGCTTCCTGCTCTTCTTAAAGGAAAATTGGATGCATTTCAAAACAAATTATGAAATGTTAAAGTTTCAATTTTTAAGAGCAGGCACTGGTCCCTTAGATTAGATGAAAAAGAGCGTGGCTCCTTATAAACAGTAGCAATGACCACAGATAATGTAAATAAGAAACAACCCCGCGGGCCCAGAAAAAACAAAGCCTCAATAGAAACAAGAAAAAACCCTATCAGAAGGCATCTGACAACAGTCAGATAATAGTATTCAATCCTCAAAGGGTAAAAGAACCTTTAGACTAGAGAGGCCAAAGACAAACCTAACCTAAAAACTCAAGAAAAGAAGGGCTTCCAACACCCATTCTCATTAAAACCAAAATAAATAACTCATTCATTGCTAGGTATGGAATACCAAACCAAGTATCAAGGTAGATCAACATCAAAGTCCATCCTAGAAACATATTTTAGCCAAAAATCACCATCCGACGGCTCACAATGTATAGTGCCCGTTGAAACAGAAGATAACAATTAGCAGATATGAATCTGTCATAAAACCTAAACAATTAAGTCCAGCTCTATATCACCGCTATCCACGCATACATATAGATCGAAATCCAAACTTCCAGAGAAGATAGATGCAATCACATCTCACAATAATATTTTTGTAGCAGCATGTGTAACCAAATATGCAAGACACTTATGTACATGGATAAACGGAACTGAAAAACCAGCCCCAAAGTACTAGACAATATAGCATCAAGAGAAATATTGCACCCTCTACAAAACACCTTGGGAGATGAGATACTTTTGGCGGGCAGCATTATCTTTAAGAGGCCAGTAATACATAATGAAAAACTACATGAGAAAGACACCTTGCTATAAGCAAACACCTACAACAACACTTTATCTAGAAGTTCAATATATAAATAAAATAATCCAGGCACCTGGAAATTACCCAAAAATGAAACCCAGCTGGCATAGTTGTCCACAAAACAAATGAGACAAAATCTAATCTGCCCTAGACTGGAAACAAGCATCCTGGGACCGGTTTCGGGTTCATAACCCTCATCAGCCAGGCTCCGTCCATCATCCCCTTTGGTATCGCTTTGTTTGCCCTAAGTTGGCAGGGTATGCCCAGACGTGGGTCCCTTGCTCACTTTGCCACTGGATTCAAGATAGCCTGGCTGATGGTTATGAACCCGAAACCGGTCCCAGGATGCTCGTTCCGGTCCAGGGAAGACATGGCTTGGCAGTTCGGGCTGGACTGTTCCCATGAGGCACAGGGTCAGACTGATTTGCATATGGCCATGTCTGAACTAGGGTGGTGGAGTGAGCGAAAGAATGATGATGGATTAAACCCAGATAAGTTGACTGGGGGTGAGTGTTTGACTTGCTCAAGCGCTCCGTCCATTATCCCCTTTGATATCGCTTTGTTCGCCCTAAGTTGGCAGGGTATGCCCAGACGTGGGTGCCTTGCTCACTTTGCCACTGGATTCAAGATAGTCTGGCTGATGAGTGTTATGAACCCGAAACCGGTCCCAGGATGCTTGTTTCCGGTCCAGGGAAGACATGGCTTGGCAGTTCGGGCTGGACTGTTCCCATGAGGCACAGGGTCAGACTGATTTGCAAATGGCCATGTCTGAACTGGGGTGGTGGAGTGAGCTAAAGAATGATGATGGATTAAACCCAGATCAGTTGACTGGGGGTGAGTGTTTGATTTGCTCAAACGCTCCGTCCATCATCCCCTTTGGTATCGCTTCGTAAATAAACCTGAGACAACAATTCCAACACTGCATCTCATGTAATCTCAGAAGCAGAGCTCACGGGACAACCCTGTTTCAAAATTTAACATAGTAATAACATCACCTCCAAAAATGAAGGAAATAAAGACTGTAGATATTCAGAAGAATACACATCAGACACCATGAGCTTGCCAGATGTAACACCTCCAGCAAGAGAAGCACACTTCAATGGAACATATTCCTATGTACAGGTAAGTGAACTCAACACATAATAAAGCTGGCATGACCCCCTTGCCGGGAATCATAAACTAAAATGTATTCAATGCAAAACTATCCGTGCATCACCTGGATTCATTAAAAAGTGCACCCCGCTAACGTAGCAAACAGGACTGCATCAGACAAACCAGAGACCAAAATTACAGTGTAGTGGAAACTCAGAGTATTCGCAAAGAACAAGTATACAAGCTGATGACATATACACACAAAACCCTACAGAATCATTTGCAGTTTTAATGGGCTTATTAAAAGACTTTGGTAAGATCGCTGGGTTCCAGGTAAATGAAGAAAAAACTGAGATAATGACCTGGAATACACAACTTGACCCCACTCCTAAAAAAAAATTAAGAAAGAGATAAGATACCTAGGGGTTCAGGTAGTTAAATCCCTGGAAGAAATGGCGCAGGTAAACCTTTTAAAACTTATGAAATAAACTAAAAGGTTGCTGCAAACCTGGTCTACCTTACCATTATCAATTATCGGCAGGGTGAACCTGATACAAATGATGATTTTGCCAAAGTTCACGTTTATATTCAATGCTTTACCATTATACTTTGAGCCAAAATGGTTTTAAAGATTGCAAGGTGACCTTACATCTTTATATTGGTTAATAAGAGCCCAAGAATTGGCTGGGAAAAACTCTGCAAAAAAAAGACAGACGGAGGCCTTGCCCTACCTGACTTTGTTGTATTGCTGGGCTTTCCAGTTAAAAAAAACTTTAAGGCACTTTTAACCAAGCGTGTCCAGCTACTTCGGAGCACTAGTTAGTGATTTAGCAGAACAAGGCAACTATTTTTGGTTTAAATATGGACATCCCAAATTTTTCAAAAAAATGTGTTTGAAGGTTCTGAGCGCGGGATGTAGACTTTGCATTCAGGTTAGTAGAATACTGAAGTTGCCCTACTATAGTCAACTGGCCCCTATTTGGAAATCGCCCGGGACTCTTTAGGTTTACAAGATTCCTTATCTACACCACTTATGGATGATGAAATTGAAAAATGGGGCCAACTAATAGATGGGGAGAATCAAATCTTGTGGGACTACTTATCAAGAAAAACTAACAATCTACTGTCTAGATTTGAATACTTGCAACTAACAAGCTGGGCTCAAAGTCAACCATCTCTAGGAGCCTTGACCGAATGGGTAACCGCTTTATACGGTAACCGTGTACAGCAAAAAGAAACTGCCAAATGGTACTGGATGCTAGTCCAAGAGGAAGACTCCAATATGATGCCACTGGAGGAAAAGTGGAAAGAGGTCCTTCCAGACGCTGACTTAACATCTTTGTGGCAAGTATCAAAGAACACACTTTGCTTGTTTGTCAAATACGCTCCTTTAACCCCTCCCATGCTCATGACGGAACGGTTCCGTCATGAGCATCAGTTGAGCTGTGCTCATGACGGAACCGTTCCGTCATGGCCCCGCCCGCGCTCGAACCCTTCAGCACCGCGGGGGAATCCGCGCAGCGCTGAAGGGGTTAAGGAAGAACCCTTTATTTACTTTGCACAGGGTCTACTGGTCCCCAAAGAAGTTGTCCTGAATAGGAGGGGAAATGAGATGCTGCCCGAAATGTGGACTCTAAAAGGCAGACAATGTGCATATGTTTTGGCAATGTCCTGGTGTAAACGCTTATTGGCTAGATGTGGGTAAGATACTAACAGATATACTGAAAAAGACCATAGAGGTAAGCTTATCTTTAAATATTTTTGGGATTCTGGATAATCATAGTTTTAATGGGAAGAACAAGAAATTGTTTGAGCAGCGGTTATTAATTTTGATTATTATTGCTCGCAGAGAAATCTGTATCAACTGGATTTCTAGTAGCCCACTGTCTTGTGTAGCTTGGTTAAAGACAGCTCGATCATTTGGCAGGTTAGACTGTATAAACGCTTCTGAGAAGAAAGTTAGTATATGGGACCCTCTTCTTAGTCATGATCCAAATTCAGGTAGACAATAGAGGGTTAAAATGGACCAAGGATTAAGACATCCTAATCCAATCGGAGGTATGCGTGGGAAACCTCGACACCTCGAGATAAAGGTTGAAAGTAGGAGTATCAGGGCAAGGGAACACCCGGCAGATATCGCATGTATATTCTGTTCCCTAAACCCAGTACGCACCATAACAAATACCTTTTTGCATTGTCGCATATGAGGACACTAAAAAAAAAAAACAAGGGAAAAAAAAAGTATACACTCTGTATACAAGGTCTCACAATTGGTGCAAGTAATAGGTCTCTATAAGAAATATCATTATAGACTAATGGGGTAACCCAATCACTGTACGCGGACCTGGGTGTCGTGTAATATATATAACAGGTGGTCCTAGACTCATTTAGCGCGCATCAAGTCAATGAGGTTTAGAATTCAAACAATGTCATGCATGAAGAAATCAGCACATGGTAATTAATATATAACAAAAGAAAATTATCAAATATGCACCTGGAAAAGGAAAAGACACTAACTGTTTTTCTTAAGGATACTTCGTATTTTTATTCTTAAATAAACAGAGCAGAGAAAGTGAAGGCATTACCAAGTATATATCAATCAAGAGGTTGCTAAAAGGAAGGGGTGTGGAAGAGTAGTGCAGTTGTTGGGGAAAGGAAAAAAGACTTCAAAGTGAGGATAAAAAGATGGACGTTATTGCAAAAATGATTACAATGCACACTGGTTATTAGTACAACATACACCAGTGAGTTAAGGCCTGGCCACAATACATCCTTGTGTCATCATTTTTTACAGTTTTTGAAGTTTGCAGAGAAAATTCATCTGTTTGTTGGGCGGGAGTAGTGGTAGAATATGGTCCAGGCCCGCTATTGGGGGATGTGTGTCGACGTTTCAACCAGACTTATCGCGTAGTTGGTACTTTTAAACCTCTGCTTCGCAGCTCGGGCTGAACTGTTTCCATGAGGCACAGGGTCAAGACTGATTTGCACATAGCTGGGTCTGAACTGAGGTGGAGACGTCAGCTAAAGAACTATGATGGATTCAATCCAGATCTGTGACTGGGGGTGAATCTCTGAAAACTTTTAGCGCTCCGTCCATCATCTCCTTGTGTTTGCTTTGTTTGCCCTAAGTTGGCAGGGTATGTCCAGACGTGGCTCTCTTGCTCACTTTGCCACTGGATTCAAGTTAGCCTGGCTGTTACCCCGAAACTGGTCCCAGGCTACTTGTTTCCGGTTCAGGGAAGACCTGGCTTGGCAGTTCAGGCTGGACTGTTCCCATGAGACACAGGGTCCTGACTGATTTGCATATAGCTGGGTCTGAACTGAGGTGGCAAAATCAGCTAAAGAACGATGATGGATTCAACCCACATCTGTGACTGGGGGTGAGTGTCTGAAAATTTTCAGCGCTCCGTCGATCATCTCCTTGTGTTTTAAAGAAGAATGATGGATTAAACCCAGATCTATGACTGGGGTGAGTGTCTGAAAAGTTTCAGCGCTCCGTCCATCATCTCCTTGTGTTTGCTGTGAACTGATAACCCAGAAAAGCTAAATAGAGGAGAGAGTGGCAAAGTGTGTCGGGGCCAAAAAAAGCAGGTCTTTTAACTTCTTTTTGAAGAAAGCTTTAGATTCTATGAATCAAAGAGCAATGGGGAGTTGATTCCATGCATTAGCTCCCAATACTGAAAAAGCGTTGCCACCTCGTGTTTTAAGTCTAAATTGAGGGGGCTTAAGAGGGTTCATGTGGGAGGATCCGAGGGCTGAATAATGCAAAAATCAGTCCGCCAAATATTTAGGTAAACCAAAGCAATGTTTTGCGCTGCTTGACGTTACTTGTAGGGTACTTTCCAACAAAAAACAAGTTTTGCGCTGTAAAGTAAATTGGTTAAAAAACATTTTGTGCTTGTTAGCATCACCTTTGTGAAGCTAACCAGCACACATGGTTTGAAAAACAACCCCTTTGTGTTCTACTTGGCAGTTGCTACAGCAAATATTGCAGGAAGCAAAAAGTGATGGGTGGACTGCCTGAACTAATTTCAACCACTGTTTTTTACTGGATCTGCATTCCAGTCTATCATTTTGTTTGCCCACCATGCCACCTCAGACAGGAACCAGCCATTTGCAATCAGTCTTGGTCCTGCTCCAATAGGAACAGTCCAGCCCAAGCTGCCAGGCCACGTCCCTTCTGAATGGTTTCTGAATGGTAAAAAATAAGCCACCCTAAATTGCTTTCGGGTTATTTGGGTCTCATCAGTAGAGTACAGCTGGAGTTTTATGGCACGTCTCGGCATACCCCTTGCACATTGAGCGTCACACTAAATAAAGCAAAAGTGATGAGTAAAATGCTTTAATTATTCCCAGCCACTTGAAAATACTTGGAGCCACTTTCGAGTCCATCATTTTTTAGCCCATCATGCCAACTCAGTCAGACAGGAACCAGCTATTTGTGCGACACAGCGTTCATCCTGCTTAAGTATAGGTGAAATGTGCATTTTGCGTGCATAAACTATTGTAATTTTTGTAATTTTCCATTGCTCTTGTAACGTGAAATAATTCCCGAATTGCTGAATTGAACAGCTCCTCAATTCACGCCTATATGTCTGCAAAAAGCACAGTAATGACATATGAAACATAAAATCTTCTTAGAGCAGTGGTTAAGTCCGGCTTCCATCTTGGCACAGCGTTTGATCTACAGGCCTACAGCGGCCTGGATTAAATAACTACAATCTGCTAATATATGTGTGCCTTTCTTAAAATCTAGGCATTATTCAGAGTTGGGCTTTTCAAATGAATGAGGGGATTTACGGGCACGAGGAGAGGAGCAGGGCCAATTGCCCAATGTGAATCGTTTAATATATCAATGGAATGCGCTCTGTCGACAGGCAGGCTGCGAGGACGGGCATTATGGGGAACATATTTATTTTAAAACGAGAATGAGAAAAATTAATTGGAAATTAAGTCAAACTATTTAAGGTATTTCTTTAATTTTAATGAAAATATTTCAAGATTAAATTACAGTTCGTTTGAAAACGCACGTGCTGTCACAGCAGAACCAGAAGCAGAACCCTGGCAGCGGAACACTTGTGTGAGATCACAGGCCCTGCAACGTGATGTCTCGAGTCGAGGCCACGGGTACGTTCACACAGGAGGCCTCCACTGTAGCAGAGAGAAAAGGAGAGACCACTGTTGAGGACGCTCTGATGGGTACCCCGGGGTCTTCTTTCAGGTTCAAGACTGGATACAAAATACAATCCTAATAGATGGATCTCGTTAAGAAATCGAATTTTGAACTTGCCTTATCACGATCCCCCTGTTAACATGAAAAGCGTGGTATCACCCACTGAGGTGATGTGTGATGACATGTTGAAGGTCTGCATTGTGACGTGTCCTTGGTATAAAAGGCTGGTAACCAGGGACCAGCAGCATTGCACACAAGGAAACCAGACAGGGAGGACTACTGAAGGCGACTGGAGCTGGTGACAAAGAAGCCGGAAGCAAGGGAACAAAGTGAGGAAATGAACCAAATGAAAAATGAACTGAAAACCAAGCTGAACTTGAAACCAAACTGAAAAGTGACTTGAAATTCCAATTTTCCTTACTTTCTTCAACCCTATTCTTTCAGCTCGCAGCCCTTTCTACCCAGTCCTTCACTTCTCAACCTAATATGTTCTCCAATTCATTCCCTTCCTTTATCTCCCGTCCTCCCTCTATTTACCGCCCTCTTTCCAACACTACCCCTTTCCTATTCTCCTTTTCTACTCCCTTCTCTTCCATCCGAACCCCAAATATTCTCTAATTCCCACTACTTTCCCCATTTCTTTGTCTTCCCCTCTCACTTTTCTTAATTTCACATTCCTTTTGTTCCATTCACTTTCCACCACCTTCAGTCCAATCTCTCCCCTTCCACTTCCCGCCCCTCCCATCCCCACCCTTCTTCCCTACCAGTTCTCTCCCCCCTACCTTCCCCAGCTCCTTTCCACGTCCCTCCCTTCTCACCCTCCCATTTCCTTCTCTCATCTCTTCCACTTCCCTATACCCCGTTTCCCTCCCCTCTGCACTCACTTCCCCTCTTGCCATTTACTCCCCTCCCCTATCCTGCCCACCCCTTCTCTGCCCTCCCCACTCCCTTGTCTTCCCTCCCCATCACCTCCTTTCTTCCCTGCCACTCCCCTTCCCTGTCATCCTATACTCTACCTTCCCCATCCCCCTTTGTTCCCTCCTCTTCCCCCGTTCACCTTTCTCCTCTTCACCCTTCCCCCATCATTCATCCCCCCTCCTCCCCACTCTCCTCTTGTCTCCTTCCCATTTTCCATTTCCCTCCTCCACACTTCCAATCCACTGTCATCTTTCCTCCTCACTTCCTTCTTCCCCTTTCTCATTTCTTCCATCCCCCACTCCTCTTGACTTCCACTACCCCATCCCATTCCCTTTTATTCTCTTCCACCCCCACTGTCCCCTTCCACCTCCTCTCTCCCTTATCTTCCATCCTCTCCCACCCCCTTTTCACCCCTCCCCACTCCCACCCCCTTTTCACCCCTCCCCACTCCCACCCCCTTTTCACTCCTCCCCACTCCCACCCCCTTTTCACTCCTCCCCACTCCCACCCCCTTTTCTCCCCTCCCCATTACCTCCTCTCTTCCTAGCACTTCCCTTCCACTCTCTTTACCCTCCTCTTGCCCCCTCTTCCCACCAATCCCCTCCTCTCCCTCCCCATTTCCCTTCCCCCTGTTCTACTTCCCTACCCTCTTCCATCCCTGCCCTCCTTTCCCCACCCAAATCCTTTCCTTTTACCTCCCATTATCCCTCCTCTCGTCCCCCTTACTCCTCCTCCTCCTCCCATCACCTCTCCTCTCCTCTCCTACCCCATTTCCCTTCTCCCGTTCCACTTCCCTCCCATACTCTTCTTCCCTCCCTACTTCCTTTTTAATTCCATCCCTTCTCTTACCCTCCTCTCCCCTCCCATCTCATTGTCTTCTCTCCCATTTCCTCTCTCCCATCCCCTCTTCTCCACTCTTCCCTTCCACTTTCATCCCATCCCTTCCCCCACCCCTCCATCACCTCCTCTCCCTTCCGATTCACTTCCCTTCCCATCAACTGTCTCACACTTCCTTCCCCTCCTGTCACCTCTTCTACATTCCTTATCTCTCCTCACATCTTCCACTCCTCTACCCTCCCACTCTCCACTCCACATCACCTCCTCTCCGCTCTTCTCGCACACTTTACTTTCACTTGTCCCCCTCCTCATCCCCTCCACTCTTTCCGCTTCCCTCCCACCCCCTTCCTACCCAACCCACTCTTCTCAAATCCCCTACTCTCCCTAATCCCATCCCCTCTTCCCTTTCACTTCTCTCAACTCCCCCTTCCTATTTCCTTTCCACTTCCCTACCCATCTCCCTCACCTTCCTCTTCTGTCTCCCTCCCATTCCCTCCTCTTTCTTCCACTTTGCTTGTTCCCCGTCTCCTTCGCCCTTACTCTCCTATGCTCTCTACTCCCTTCCCCTCTTCCCTGAACTCCCTCATCCTTTTCCCTTCTCTCCCCTCTCCCTCCATCTACCTCTCTCCCCTCTGTCCGCCCATCCCCTCCCTTCTTCCATTCCACCCCCTCTGCCCCTGCTTCCCATTCCCTCCCCTCTTCCACTTCCTTTCTCTTCGCCCTCTCATCTCCTCTCACCTTCACCTCTATTTGTTCCCCTCCCATACCCATCTCTCCCTTCCCTCTTCCTTTCCACTTCCCTTACGCCCTCCCCTTCTACCTCTCATCCACCTCCACCTCTCCCTTTCATCCCCTCCTCTTTTCCTGTCTTCTCTTCCAATGCTCTCCCCCTCCTATACCCTTTCCTCACCCTTCCATCCCCTCCTCTCCTCTCCCTTCTTCTCCTCCACTTCCTTACCCTTCCCATCACCTATTGTCCTCTGTTCTCTTCCCCTCCGGTCACCTCTCCCGCTTCCCATTCCATTGCATCTCTCCCATCCCCTTTTCTCCCCTTTACTCTTTCCTTCCACTTCCCTCTCACCCCTATCTCTCCCCTTCCTTCTTCGTTTGCACTTTCCTCTCATGTCCACCTTCCCCTCCCGCAACCTCTTCCACATTCCAGCATCTCTCCTTGCCCCTCCTATCTTCTTGTTTACTCCCATCAAATCCAATCCCATCCCCTCCTCTTTCATCCTCATCATCCTTTGTTCCTTTTCCTCCTTCTCCTTTTACCTCCTCCTCACTCCCCAACTCTTTCCTCCTCCTCACTTTGCTGTTCCCCACTCCCCTCCTCTTCCATCCCCTAACTCCCTTCTTCCCTTCCAAAACCCTTCTCTCCACTTCTCCCTCGCTATGGTCTCCCATCTCTCCACTCTTCCCTTTCACTTCCCTCCCCTCTCCGCCCATCCCCTTCTCTCCCCTCCCAATCAACTCCTCTCCTAACTCCTCCATCTCATTCCACCCTCCCATCTCCTTCTTACCCCTCTACGTTTTCATTCTTCTCTCCTTCCCTGTCCCATTTATTCTCTCCCTCCCCATCCCATCCTCTCCACTACCCTCTTCCCTTCCACGTCCTACAACACCCCTTCCCATCCCCTTGTCTCCCCTCACCCTCCCACCCTTCTTTCCCCTTTCCTCTCACTTCCATTACCTATATCCCATCATCTGCTGTTCTCACCCCACCCCCTGCCCCCACCATCTCCTCCCCTCCTCTCACCTTACCTATCCCCAACTCTCCTTTCCCTTCTTTCACACTTCACTCCCTTCACCCCCCAATTCCTTGCCGCCTCTTCCACTTCCCTCTCATCCCATCCTCTCCACTACCTGCTTCCCTTTCACTCCCCTCCCTTTCCCATCACCTCAGGTCACCCCATCCCATCCTCTAACACATTCCCTCATCTCTCCTCTCCACTTGCCTACTCCCATCCCATCCTATCCGCTCCTCCACCTTCCCCCTCATTCATTCTCACTCCCCTCCCTCCTCCCTCTTCCCTACTTCCTCTTCCCTACTCCAATCTTCCCTCTTCATTTACCTCCTCCCCATTTCCCTCCTCTTCACGTCTCTCTTCCCTTCCATCACCCCCTATCCCTGCCCATCCTGTCTCTCCCCTATCCTCTCATCCCCTCCTCACACCTTCCCTACCATTTTAATTTCTCTTCCTTCACACCCCTCCTCTTTCACTTCTCTTCCACCTAACCCTCCCTTTCCTTCTTCCCTTCCCCCTTCCCTCCCCCTTTTCTCTTCCCTTCTTCCCTTCAAATTCCCTCGCCTTGCCATCCTCATGTCCTGCGGTCCCCGCCCGTCACTTCTTCTGCATTCCCTCACCTGTCCTCTTCCCTCCTCTCTACTTGCCTACAACCCTTCTTCCTCCACCTTCCTTCTCCTCCCTCCACATTTCCAAACTCCCTTCTTGCCTCCTCTCCACTCCCCACCTTTCTTCTATACACTGCCCTCTTCCTTTTCATGCCCTCCACTCTCACTTCTGCTCTCCCCATTCCCCCACTCCCCTTCTTTCTCCCTCCCCTCTTACAATTCCCTCCTCCCCATCCCCTTCTCTCCTCTCCTGACTCCCACCTCCCTCTCTCCCACACCCTTCCCTACCACTCAGTATCCCTTCTCCCTCTCATCCCATCCCATCCGCCTCTCTCCCATTCCCCTCTCCCATCGCCTGCTCACCCCGCCGAATCAACTACTTACCCCTCCCATTCCCTCCCCTTCTCTCCCATCACCTCGACATTTAGTTTCCACTTCCCTTCGCTCCTCTTCCACTTCCCTCACCCTCCCATACCGCCTCTCGTCCCTTCCATACCCTCTTCTCCCCTTCAATTTCCCTGAACTTCCTCTTCTTACCCCCTTGTCCCCACAATTTTCTTCTCTCCTCTTCCCTTCCACTCCTCTCGACCTCCCATCCCCTCCACCCACTTATCCTCTCCTCTTCCGCTTCCCTTCCACTTCCATCCCACTGCACACACCATTCCTTACTCTCCCCTCCAACCTCTCACCTCCCATCCCCTCTTCCTTTACACTTCCCTCCCCGTCCCATGCCCTCTCTTCCTTTATACTTCCCTTTGTCACCCACCTCCTCCTACTTCACTCCCATCACCTGTTCCCTCATCTCCACTTGCCTACTCCCATCCTATCTTCTCCTTCCTCCTCCTTCACCTTCCTCCTCCTTCACCTTCCTCCTCATCCTTCCCCCTTACTTTTGCTCTTCCCTTCCCCTTCTCTCCCTACCCTACCCCTCCTTGCCTCTTCACAACTCCCCTTTTCCATACTACCCTCTTCCTTTCACTTACCTCTTCACCACTCTCTCGATTCCCTCTTCCCCCACACCACTCTTCCCTCCTCTCCACTTCACCCCTCTTCCATTTCCCCCTTCCCTCATCTCTCTTCTCTTCCATCCCCCACTCCCCGCTTGCCTTCCACTCCCTTCTCCACTCCTCTCTGTATTCTCTCCCAATCGTTCACTCTTCCCTTCTACTGCTCTCCCTCGGATCCCCTCCTCTGCCCTTCCCACTCCATCCCCTTCTATCCCCTCCTCTCCCCATCACCTCATCTTTTCCCTACCACTTACCCCCCACTTTTATCCCCTCCTCCCTCTTATCCCAACCTCCACCCTCTCCTCTTTCCTTCCACTTCCAGCCCTCCCCCCACACAATCACCAATCCAATACTCATTCCTCCATTCCCTCCTCTGCCCTATCCTCTCACCTCCCTTCCTATCGCCTCCTTCCCCTCCCATCAAGGATAAAGAAAGGAAAGAGAAATAGATGGGTCAAGGTAGAAGGAAAGTAAACGGAAGAGGAGGGCATTGGGAAGGTACAGTGGCTTGGGAAATGGATGGGAAAGGGTGAGAGGAGGATAAGGAAAGCAATGAAAGATCCGTGGTATGGAAGGGAAGAGGTTAGACTGGCTCACCCATTTCTGACCCCATCCTCATAGGCGCCAGGGATGCCTGCTCTCCAAACGGCTCTTCTCCCTAGCGGTGGAGCTGCTGAAAGCTCGCCTCCGTTTCCAAGACGCTGAGTTGGGTATACCCCTAGGCGATCGCGTATACTCGATCTCCCTCTATGCAGATGCTCTTCGCACCTATTTTGGGGACATCTCTATTACTGATGGGATTGCTTGCACTCTCAATCACTCTCCGACAATTTGCTATGCTTTCATAACTAAAAAAAGTAAACTGGGCTAAATCTCGTCTTTTCCCACATTCTCTGACCACCCTTGGCCCGAAAACTGACATGTTCGCTACCTGGACCTTGGCCATCATTTCTCCGCTATTCCCCCCTTGTGCCTGACCGCTACTACCCAGGTTGGCACTTCCATTGGTGGCGCATCACTGCTTCCGACGAAGTCTCTACCTTACGTGGCAGATTATGCCATATGCGACAACCTTGACACTCTTGGGCACACTGTGTAGACAATGCCACATCACTGCGTCAGCGCTGACCGCTTGGACTGCGCCTTGGGCCCAGACTATAGAAACAGTAAGCTTCTGCCCTACAAACTACTGTTGGAGGAGGACAGTGTCCCTCCTGGTCAGTTTCTTTTTCCCCCGTCACTAATGGGGCAATCAAGGCGGAAATGGGGGGGGAATGACCCGTGAGCCACCTATGCATCTAACTATACAGTTACATGCATGTCATGGGCTGGGGCTGGCATTTGGTGCGCTGGCTTGCTACCACTCTGAGCTCCCATACGGCTCCACCATTTGCATCCATCCGTGCACGATGGGAGGCTGACTTTCCTCGTCCCTATTCAGATAGAGTGGTCCACCGTATTGGAGGATCCTACTCGCATACCTTACAATGTCCATTTTTGCTTGATTCAGCTATACATCGTACACAGGGTCGACCTTACTCCGGGTATCATCAACAGACACTTTACAATGTCCATTTTTGCTTGATTCAGCTATACATCGTACACAGGGTCGACCTTACTCCGGGCATCATCAACAGACACTTTCACTGTACAGACGCCGCATGCCCCTGTTGAAGCCCCTACAGCGCTAATGGCATGGGGTCCCGGTGCATTGCACTGAGAGCTCTCTCATATACATCGGAGGTGTGCATATTCGCCCTCAACCAGCAAAGAAAAAACACAAAGTCACGCCTCGCTTCATAGATCTGGGTCTAATCGTAGCCAAGCGGCTGATCACATGCAGACAGAAGTCACCTGACCCTCTGCACCTCGCAGCCTGGATGCGGGCGCTTACCAACTGGGCTTAAGCAGAGTGTCGCACTACACACAAGGAAAATGCCATGGGGCTCTGTTAATATCCATTGACCGGTAGCTGGGATGCAGTCATGGCTGACCTCCACACAGATATATCAGATGCTCCTCATCACCGGAAGCCAAATTACCCCGCGAAGGTGAATCGAAAGGTGTAGCATGTGAGTTGCTGCCCCCTATCGTCTCTTCCTTCAGCTGGCTTAACGTGGATGAAATGCGCCACTTGACAGATAATGGCCCGCTGATGTGATACCTGGACACAGATAGGAGTAACTTGCTTAGCAACTAGACAAGGGGTGGGGTTTGTTAGTGGGGAGGGTGGAGACTAGGCCTGACATGTTAGTTACTACGAAGGTTCTTTCTCCACGTGTTCTCATTGTTGTTTGATTGAGATTCTCAACTGTTTAATTCTGCCATCACAGGTACTCGGAGTGGCAATGTCCTATCAGCTTCCATTAAATATTGCCAACAATGTAATTTATTAGGTTGCTATTGCAAGATAATAACATGCAATTGTGAACTGACCTCATCATTGTAAACTGTGTTCCAGGAATCCTTTTCTTTTGTAACCAGCTATAAACAAGCATTTGCAATGCAATAGGTCTCACATTAGGAAAGTTTGAGCTATTGGTATTGTAAATGCCACATTTTGTATTTATGTGTTGGTTTTGAAAATAGCTAAATTAATAGCTTTATCATTTACAATTCCAATAGTTGTAACTTTCGCAAATGTGACACCTATAACATTTGTAAGGCAATATGTGTTGTATTTACGTGACTTAGATGTATTAATATTACAAACAATGGCTTTTAATTTTTTTTAAATAATACTTACATAAAAGTTATTGTAATGGCAATAGCTTAAACTTTTGTAGAACAAGGTACTTACCTTCGGTAACGATGCATCTGTAAGAAACATTAGTTAGATTCCTCAGCTTAGAATATCCCCAGGCGTCAGACTGGATCCGGAAGATTTTTCGTCAGCAATACCCCTTGCGCGTCGCTAGGCGTCGTCTGCGGCTCCGCGTCCGTCGTCGTGCGCCGGAATGACGTCGGAGTACTTAGACGCCACCCTCGCGCGCTGACGTCAGTTCTTGTACATAGCCTTCCGCGCCAGGAACGCAGAGCCATGCAAGAGACCGACACTGGTGCCAAAAAATTCTAGGGCCCTGAAAGGGATAGCCTTAACACTCGATGTCAGTTCGCAGAACGGGGAGGATGGGTGGGTCGGTGAGGAATCTAACTAATGTTTCTTACAGATACATCGTTACCGAAGGTAAGTAACTTGTTCATCTGAAAGAAACACGTTAGTTAGATTCCTCACCTTAGAATAGATACCCAAGCAATACCAACCCCGGTGGTGCGTTTGCGAACCAAGATCACCAGAAAGTCCTGGAGGACAGAACGGCCAAAGAAGCCATCCCTCCGGACTTGGCTGTCTAGGCAATAGTGCCTGGCAAACGTGTGCAGCGAAGCCCACGTCGCCGCCTGACAGATGTCCTGCAAAGGGACTCCCCGTCCCAAAGCAGTAGTAGCCGCTGTGGCCCGAGTAGAATGGGCTCGCAGCCCAACAGGAGGGTCCTTTTTCGCCAAGGAATAACAGATTTTTATACACAAAACGACCTACCGGGAGATGGTCCGTTTGTGCACAGCTTTTCCCTTCTTTGCACCCACGTAGCCAACGAAAAGCTGGTCGTCCACTCGGAACTGTTTTGTGCGGTCCAAATAAAAGGAGAGCGCACATTTTGGGTCCAGACGGTGGAGCCGCTCTTCCTCTTTGGAAGGATGCGGAGGCGGAAAGAAGGTGGGCAAGGTGACAGATTGCCCAAGATGAAAGGGGGTCACCACTTTCGGTAGAAAGGAAGGACGAGGCCGAAGGACAACCTTGTCCGGATGAACAGATAGAAAAGGAGGCTTGGCCGATAGAGCCTGGAGCTCACTCACCCGTCTAGCCGAGGTGATGGCTACCAGGAAAGCAGTCTTAAGAGTTAGAAGACGAAGAGGACAATTGTGAAGAGGCTCAAAGGGAGCGCACATCAGGAATGTTAAGACAAGATTCAAGTCCCACTGAGGCATTACGAAAGGGACAGGAGGGAACGTGTGAGTAATGCCTTTAAGAAAGCGTGACACTACAGGGGACTTGAAAAGAGAGGGCTGATCAGGAAGCCGTAAGAAGGCAGAGAGGGCAGCAAGATAACCTTTCAAGGTGCCCAGGGCAGAGCCCTGCCGGGCCAAAGAAAGAAGAAAGAGGAGAACCTCAGAAAGAGGGGCAGAAAGGGGATCCACAGCCTTTGCTGTGCACCATTCTACAAATTTGTTCCACCGGCAGGCATATACCGTCTTTGTGGAGGGACGCCTGGCTGCCAGAATGATATCACAGATTTCAGGAGGCAAGTCAAATGGCATCAACTGCCGCCGCTCAATCTCCACGCATGGAGGTGGAGGCTGGACAGGTTCGGGTGGAGGACCGTCCCCTGCTGCTGCGACAGAAGATCCTCCCGAAGGGGCAGACGTATCGGAGGATCGGTCAACATACTGAGTAGCTCGGGATACCAGTACCTTCGTGCCCAATCCGGAGCCACCAAGATGACTTGGGCCCGGTCGCGCCTGATCTTCTTCAGCACTCTGGGCAGAAGTGGTATAGGCGGAAAGGCGTACAACAGACCGCAACTCCACTCGCGACGAAAAGCGTCGCCGAGCGAGTGCCGCCTTGGAAATTCCAACGCGCAGAACTGCTGACATTGCGCGTTCTCGTCGGTGGCGAATAGATCTAACCAAGGCTCTCCCCACTGCTGAAAGAGACCTTGCACCACCTCGGAGTTCAGACGCCATTCGTGATCCATCATGCACCGGCGGCTGAGTTTGTCTGCTCTGGCATTCAGAGAGCTCGCCAGATGTTGAACCACCAGGGTGATGCCCTGGTGTTCCAGCCATGTCCAGAGGCGCAGAGCCGTCCACGACCCCACCCCGCACTGTTTGTTGCAATACCACATGGCGGTGGTGCTGTCCGTGAACACCTGCACAACACTTCCCCAGACAGAGGGAAGGAAGGCTTTCAGTGCAAGTCGGATCGCTCTCAGCTCCAACAAGTTGATGTGGAGGCGAGACTCCGCCGGAGACCAGAGGCCTCTGATCTCCGCCTCTCCCATATGGCCACCCCATCCCAGGAGGGACGCATCCGTCACTACGACATGCTCCGGTAGGGAGAGGCTCTTGCCCGTGACCCAATCGCGGTCCGTGAGCCACCACTGCAACTGCTGTGCAGTGCCCTCCGAGATCAAGACATGGTCGGACAGGTTGCCATGATGCTGGGCCCACTGAAACTTCAGGTCCCACTGCAGAGCCCGCATGCGCCTCCTGGCGTGATGCACTAGTAGGATGCAGGAGGCCATCAGCCCCAGAAGCTGCAACACTAGCCTGACCGAAACCCAGGATAGAGGCCGAAAGATGGGAATCAGGGCCTGTATATCCCGGACCCGCTGTTCCGGGGGATGAACCCTGAACTGTGCCGAATCGAGAACCGCTCCGATGAAGAGGAGCTTCTGAGAGGGGCTCAGGTGTGACTTCGGCACGTTGATGGAAAACCCCAGCAAATGCAGGAGATCCGCCGTAGTCTGGAGGTGGGAGACGACTGCCTGGGGCGAGCCCGCCTTCAACAACCAGTCGTCGAGATAGGGGAAGACTTGAACCCCTGATCTGAGCAGATGAGCCGCGACCCCCGCCATCACTTTCGTGAACACCCGAGGGGCACTGGTAAGGCCGAAGGGGAGCACGGTGAACTGAAAGTGCTCCTGACCCACCGTGAACCGCAGGTAACGCCGGTGGGCCGGCAGGACGGAGATGTGGAAATATGCGTCCTGCAAGTCCAACGCTACCATCCAGTCTCCAGGGTCGAGGGCAGCTAAAACCTGAGCCAAAGTTAACATTTTGAACCGTTCCTTCCGGAGGAAGGCATTGACGTTCCGGAGGTCCAAGATAGGGCGTAGGCCCCCTTTGCCCTTCTTGGGAACCAGAAAGTAGTGGGAATAACAACCACGACCTACTTCTGGGCTCGGAACGCGCTCGACGGCCCCCTTGGCCAAGAGGGCCGAAACTTCCTCGTGGAGAAGATTCAAATGATCCCCCGAGATACGGTGGTGCTGCGGTGGCATGGCTGGAGGGGTCGTCTCGAAGGGGAGGGAGAGCCCCTTCGGACGATTTGCAGCACCCACCTGTCCGACGTGATGGAACGCCAGTGGAGCGAACTCTGCCGCCCACTGGCGTGGAATGGGCCTGAAAGCTCGGACTAGGAAGGCTTTGAGGCGGATGCTGCCGGGGTGGATGTGGACTGACCGCGTCGTCCTCCAGTACCGCCTCGGCGGAAACCACGTCCGCGTGCAGGCTGGTTCTGCGGCCGGTGGCTAGGCGGACGTGAGGAGGTGCCCCCTTCCTTGGCCACGAAAGGAGCGAAAAGCGGAAGTTTGTGGCCGCGGGGCCGAGAGGCCCAACCACGTGGCCGTAGCCCGGGAGTCCTTGAAGCGAGCCAGCGCACTGTCCGCTTTCTCACCAAAAAGGCGAGCGCCATCAAAAGGCATGTCCATGAGGGTGCTCTGGACATCCCCTGAAAAAGACGTGGACTGCAGCCAGGCGTGACGTCGAAGCGCCACCGTGGTAGAAATCGCCCTACCCGGCGAGTCCGTAGTGGCAAGCCCACATCGGCTGGCATGGCGCGCTGCATCTCTCCCATGGGCCAGGGCCGAGGAAAGCCGCACCCGGGCCTCCTCCGGGCACAGTGGCAGCACGTCCTCCACCGCATCCCACAGAGAGTGGGAATAACGGTCCAAGAGACAGGCGGTGTTCAAAGACCGCAGGCCCAAACTGAGCGAAGAGAACAGCTTCTTACCAAACTGTTCCAGTCTCTTGGAATCCCGGTCCGGAGGAGCGGACGGGAAGGAGGATTGGGAGGTAGAGGCCTGGATAACCAGACTCTCGGGGGTGGGGTGTTGGGACAGAAAACTGGGGTCGCACGGAGCAGGGCGGTGGCGCCTGGCAACGTTCCTATCCACAGGAGGGACTGTGGAGGGCTTGGACCAGGTGCCCTGCAGAACGTCAGTGAGGGCCTCATTGAACGGCAACAGAGGCTCAGTGGAGCATGCGGCAGACTGAAGCACCTCAGTGAGGATGTTAGTCCTCACAGCCACGGCAGGCAGCTCAAGCCCAAGGGCTTCGGCCACCTTGCGCAGCACCACAGAAAAAGCTGCACCCTCCTCCGAAGCCACAGTCGGAGGAGAGATGAATCCAGTGTCCGGTGAGGTATCCAACCCACTGGCCTCCCCCAGTTCATCTGCCCAGTCCTGTGCAAGTTGGCTCTGAAGGGCCATAGGGTCATCAGACCCCTCCCAGTCGCCCCCGTCATCCGATTCCTGGTAAACAGGAGGAATGATCGGAGCCGGTCGATAGACAATATGTGTCTCTAGCGGCGTCGGTTTCAGCGTCGGGCGGCGCTACCGGACAGGGGCTGAACCGGGGATCGACGTCGACCGGAGCTGGCGTCGGGGGTGGTATCGGTGTCGGCGCCGGCGGAGGAGGCGTAACGAGGTCGACCGGCGTCGACGGGGGCCCAGGCTCGGGCCCCTCGGGGACCTGCGGCGTCGGGGCCGGAGCCTCCAACAGCGCCGGAGCCGCCGGCACGCGAGGTCGCCCAGTCGAGTCCGCGGGGCCCGAAGGCGCGCCAGCGGGCGTCGACGGCGGGGCCAGGCTCCTCATGGCCGAGAGGAAGGCACTGACCTCCGCCAGCGTCGCGTCAGTCCCAGGGACCGTCGGGTATGGAGTCTTGCGCGGCACCTGCGGCTCCCACGGAGCCGCGGGGGTGGACCCTCGGCCAAGTCGCGCGACCGGCGAGGGGAGTCCAAAGAGCGGTGTCGCCTCTTGGACTTCTTGGAGTGCCTCGACTTACCCGAAGACTTCGAGCCAGACGAGTGACGATGTCGAGTGCGGCTCCGTGACCGATCCTTGGACCTCCTCCTGGACCGGGATCGAGAGCGGCGCGGAGCCGAGCGGCGAAGCTCGAGAAGCTTGCGGGACCGCTCCCGCCTAGCTTTCGAGGTCAGGGCCATACAATCGGAGCACGCCGCCGCGTCGTGGTCGAGGCCCAAGCAGTACAGGCACCGGCGGTGATGATCGGTCACCGACATCAGTCGGTGACAGTCGTCGCAGGCCTTGAAACCAGGCATCCTACCGGCACCAGAGTCGAGAAATGACCAAAAAGAGTCAAAAAAGTTAGTCAAAAATTGACTAAAGGGGTAGTTCTCCCGGATCGGCGCTTACTGGCGCGGAAAAAAGAAGAACTGACGTCAGCGCGTGAGGGCGGCGTCTAAGTACTCCGACGACATCATTCCGGCGCACGACGCCGACGACGGACGCGGAGCCGCAGACGACGCCTAGCGACGCGCAAGGAGTATTGCTGACGAAAAATCTTCCGGATCCAGTCCGACGCCTGGGGATTCGAAGGTGAGGAATCTAACTAACGTGTTTCTTTCAGATAATAACTTTTGTGAAGATAATGTTTAGTGTATTTTATTGTGACGAAAATGCCAAGAACAGAAGTGAAATATTAACATCTTTTTGTGACATTTGTAATAAAGCTTGAAACATTGAGAGAACATATTTGAACCAGTTGTTGTTGAATGGTTGCACAGATTGATGCTGTGGTGGCGCTGAGTGATGTTGTGGTGGCGACGAGTGATGCTGTGGCATTCAGTGATGATGTGGTAGCGCATAGTGATGTTGTTGTGCGCCCAAGTGATGCTGTGGTGATGCGATAGAGGGAGGGCGATAGATAGAGGGAGGGCGATAGATAGAGGGAGGGCGATAGATAGAGGGAGGGAGGGCGATAGATAGAGGGAGGGAGGGCGATAGATAGAGGGAGGGAGGGCGATAGATAGAGGGAGGGAGGGCGATAGATAGAGGGAGGGAGGGCGATAGATAGAGGGAGGGAGGGCGATAGATAGAGGGAGGGAGGGCGATAGATAGAGATAGGGAGGGCGATAGATAGAGATAGGGAGGGCGATAGATAGAGAGAGGGAGGGCGATAGATAGAGAGAGGGAGGGCGATAGATAGAGAGAGGGAGGGCGATAGATAGAGAGAGGGCGATAGATAGAGGGAGAGAGGGCGATAGATAGAGGGAGAGAGGGCGATAGATAGAGGGAGAGAGGGCGATAGATAGATAGAGGGAGGGCGATAGATAGAGGGCGATAGATAGATAGAGGGCGATAGAGTGAGGGCGATAGATAGATCGATATATAGAAAGATAGAGTGATAGATAGAGAGTGAGTGCGATAGATAGATAGTGTGAGGGCAATAGATAGATAGATTTTGTGTGATGGTGATAGATAGCAAGAGGGCGATAGAGATAGGTAGATAGATATATGTGTGGTCTGTGTGAGATGGGGGCAGTGTTTGTGGTCTGTGTGAGAGGGGGGCAGTGTGAACTTTGTTCATTTGTTAACTAAAGTTATACAATAATTCTAATTTAAGCACAAAACACCTAGCACCAATAGACATTAACCGACGAAAAAAACCAAAAATCTACTGATGCGTTTTAGAAAGTGTGTGTGGTCTGTGTGCGAGGGGCCAGTGTATGTGAAGGACCAGTTGCAGGCGACTTGCGAGGGCAGACCTCAAGACACAGAGGCGCAACAGAATAAAAGTGCTGTTAGTGGAGAGAGTGATCATCAGAATGTAAGCAGGAAAGCAAAGAATGAAAGTCATACAAAAGCATACATGTTTGGGTGCGTAAAGTAAAATAATGTAACACATTCAAAAGTAAATAAATATAAGAGATGAATGCAAAGCACAGAGGCAGGAGGTCAAGTAGTAAGCACATACAGCCGAGATTCCGGAAAAGTTGCGAGAAAGAAGGCGGGCGGAACTACACGGAAGGGGAGAGACGCGTGGGCGGAGAGGAGCCTGTGAGAACGCGCTGCGGAGATCAAAGAAAAGGTTTGCCACCATATGGAGAGTGAGGGGGTGTGCAGCCTGGTGAGCTGAATGCGTGTGGCAACCAGAGGCGCAACTAGAGCCAAATTTCGGGGGGGGGGGCTACGAAAAAATTTCGGGGGGGGGGCTGAATCTTTTAAGCCATAGACAGAGTGGAACTGCAGGGGCTCTTAGAAGGGGTGAAACAACAGCGAGGCCTCATTAACATGCAAATGGTCTTTTAAAGACCTGTGAAGTGCTCGGGTGCGGCTGTGTGTGCGCCCGGAAGCTCTCATATCCCGGGCTGCCACACACGACAGGGGGGGGGGGGGGGGGGAAAGAGTGAAAGCCCTGTGAGTCCAATGGGTGTTGCGCACCTGGTGGCAACAGAGGGAGAGCGCGGCGCATGCCACAATATTTTCAGACCGCAAAGTCCACGTAAACTTTGTTCATTTGTTAAATAAAGTTAAACAATAATTCTAATTTAAGCACAAAACACCTAGCACCAATTGACATTAACCGACGAAAAAACCCACAAATCTACTGATGCGGTTTAGAAACGCTTGGATCCTGTAACGTTTTTGTTAAAATTTAGAAAAGGCACCTACTGACATCATACGAACTAGGGGGCAGTGTGTAAGAGGGCAGTGTGACAGGGGGAATTATATGAGGACACAGTGCGAGCATGTAAGGGTGCGGGCTGTGTGTGTGCGCGGGGTGTAAGGGTGCAGTGTGTGTGACCTAAAGTACTGTGAGTGGGTAATGTGTGAGAGCAGTGTATGTGGGGGCAGTGTGTCAAGGTGTCCGTGTGTGAGGAGGGGTCAGTGTGTGTGGTCTGTGTGAGGGGGCAGTGTGTGTGTGTGGTCTGTGTGAGGGGGCAGTGTGTGTGTGGTCTGTGTGAGGGGGCAGTGGTGTGTGTGGTCTGTGTGAGGGGGGCAGTGTGTGTGGTCTGTGTGGAGGGGTATGTGTGAGTGGTCTGTGTGGAGGGGTGTGAGTGGTATGTGTGAGGGGGCAGTGTTTGTGGTCTGTGTGAGAGGGGTGCAGTGTGAACTTTGTTCATTTGTTAAATAAAGTTAAACAATAATTCTAATTTAAGCACAAAACCCCTAGCACCAATAGACATTAACTGATGAAAAAAACAAAAATCTACTGATGCGTTTTGGAAACGCTTTGATCCTGTAACGTTTGTGTTTTTGTTAAAATTTAGAAAAGGCACCTACTGACATCGTACGAACTAGGGGGCAGTGTGTAAGAGGGCAGTGTGTGAGGGGGGAATAGTATGAGGGCACAGTGTGAGTAATGGTGCGGGCTGTGTGTGTGTGCCGGGTGTAAGGGTGCAGTGTGTGTGACCTAAAGTACTGAGAGTGGGTAATGTGTGAGAGCAGTGTATGTGGGGGCAGTGTGTCAAGGGGTCAGTGTGTGAGGAGGGGTCAGTGTGTGTAGTCTGTGTGAGAGGGGGCAGTGTGTGTAGTCTGTGTGAGAGGGGGCAGTAGGTGTGGTCTGTGTGGAGAGGTAAGTGTGAGTGGTCTGTGTAGAGAGGTACGTGTGAGTGGTCTGTGTGGAGGGGGCAGTGTTTGTGGTCTGTGTGAGAGGGGGTAGTGTGTGTGGTCTGTGTGAGGGGGCATTGTGTGTGGTCTGTGTGAGAGGGGGGCAGTGTTGGTTAGTGACTTATCAGTAAACTGTATTTCTATTTTCTTTAAAGGCTGTATTAGTATTGAAAAAAAATACACAATCTGACAGTGGCTCACGTAAATGACTGCAGTGCCTTGGAAGTAAACTGTATTCTTATTTATTTGAGTGTGAGGGGGTGCAGAGTTTGAAGGGGCTAATGTGTGTAGGGCAGTGTGTGAGGCAAAACAGAATAAAAGGATAAAAGTGCTGTTTGTAGAGTGATTTTTTGTTTGTTTTGCATGAGAATGTAAGCAGGAAACTCAGACAAAAGCATACGTGTTTGGATCCTCAAAGCAGAACACAGAGGCTGGAAACTATTGAAGATGAGGGCAGACAGCAAAACACAGAGGCGAGACAGGATAAAAGTGCTATTTGTGGAGAGAGTGATTTTTTTTTCCGCATAAGAATGTAAGAAGGAAAGGAAACAATGAACGTGTTTGGGTGCGTAAAGTTGAATATAAAAAAACATTCAAAGTAAATAAATATAATAGACGCATGCAAAACTCATAGGCACGAGGTCAAGTAGTCAGTTGCACAAAGCCGAAAATCAGAAAAAGATGCGAGAAAGAAAAGGCGGAGGGGAACTACATGGAAGAGGAGACACGCGTGGGCGGTTAAA
This sequence comes from Triturus cristatus, assembly GCF_964204655.1. Lineage (NCBI taxonomy): Eukaryota > Metazoa > Chordata > Amphibia > Caudata > Salamandridae > Triturus > Triturus cristatus. The sequence continues at coordinate 749,887,553 of NC_140592.1, forward strand.
ACAAAAAAAAACATTCAAAGTAAGTAAATATAATAGACGCATGCAAAACTCAGGCACGAGGTCAAATAGTCAGTCACACAAAGCCCCCCCCCCCCAAAAAAAAATGCGAGAAAGAAAAGGCGGGGCGGAACTACACGGAAGGGGAGAGACGCGTGGGTGGAGAGGAGCCTGTGAGAACGCGCGGCAGAGATCAAAGAAAAGGCGTGCGACCATTTGGAGAGTGAGGGGGTGTGCAGCCTGGTGAGCTGAATGCGTGTGGCAACAGAGGGAGAGCGCGGCGCGCGCGCACGAAGTGTCTGGTAGAAAATGGAAGCTGTAAAGAATGCGCGTGGTTGTAGGAGTTGTTGACAATGCGCGTGATTGGGTTCACATGAACTGTACGCGATCCGCAGCTAGGTAGACTTTTTGGACTGCTTACTATAATCTCGCCTATCCATCCCTGCGGGATAGCATAGGCGAGACCTAAAAAGCAATAAACAGATTTACACAAAAAAGAAGGGAAGTGCAGGGATGGGAAGAGTAGGAAAAGGAAGGGAAGGCAACAGGGTTCTTAAGTGAAGGGAGTTGGGAAGGGACAGAAAGGCAGCAAAGGACAAGAACAAAAGGATAGGAGATGAGAGGGGATGAGAGACGAGGAATTTCAGGAACAGAAAAAAGAATGGGCCGGAAAGGAAATAAAAGGACATTGAGAGGGGATGGAATAAGGTAGAAAAGAAAGGGAAGTGAACAAAGGGGAAGGGAAGAGTGAAACCAAGGGTAATGAAGGGAAGCAGGGGGAAAGAAGAGTAAGAGGGGAGAGGCAGGAAGAGCATAGTTGGGATTGGGAACAAAGTAACAATGGAAAGGGGGTTGAGAAAGGAAGTCAGGAAGGAAAAAGGGGAGAGGAATCGATGGGTTAAGAGATGGAAAGGGAGGAGGAGGGAAAGGAAGAGGGGAGAAATTAATGGCTTACAATGTAGAAAGGAAGGGAGAAAGGTGGGTTGGGAAGAGAAGAAGCTCATGTTTCAGGATAGTTAGTGGTCTTTCATCCGTCGAGAGTAACACACAGTTCGAGCTGCTGGAAATGCAACTCTAGTCTTTTCAGGTTACAGTACCACTCCTTGAGCGCTGGTGCATCACTCACAGCTCGCCAGTTCATGTGATGAAGGACATCAATCCTGAATCATGAGCTTATCTCTAGGGATACATAACACTGACTGCACCAACCATGGTGGATACAAAATGTTGTTTAATGGAAGCAAGTGTTTCAAGCACTGCATGAACCAGGATGCATCTGAGTGAACTAGTTACTGGGCTGTCAAAGCAGTGTGCTCTCGTCCTGTTTTTGTTTCATAAGGCTTCCTTGAGCTGACAGGCTCCAAGTGATACACCTGTGATCAAAGAGTGGTACTGTGACCTGAGAAAATTGGTGAGCAGCATTTCCGGCACCTCTTAACTGTACGTGTCACTCTCTACTGATGAAGAACAACTATCCTGAAATATGGCTAAAGTCTAGAGTTATTGCTCGCTGGCTGCACCAACCATGGTGAAAACGCAAGATTGTTTAATCGATGCATGTGTTACCATGCACTGCATTTACCAGAATGTATACGAGTGAACTGGGTGCTGGGATGTCAAAACAGTGTGCTCTCGCCCTGTTTTTGGAATCAGGAAAAGAGGATATGAACTACGGGTTAGGAGCGAAGGAAGTGATGAAGAAAGGAGAGGTTGGAACAAAGGGAATGGGATGGAATGGGAGAGTAGGAGTGTAAGATTCGGATGGGAAGGGAACAGGGCAGGAAAATGAGAAGTTAGAGAGAAAAAGGAAATTAATAGAAGGGATGCAAAGGAATAGGTGGGTGGAGCAGGAAGGGGATGGAAAGTGATGTGGGGAACTGGAAAGGAGCGAGGTATTTATGGAGTCGGAAGGGGATGGGAGTGAAATAGAAGAGAAAGTGTAGGTGAAATGGGCAGGGAGGAGAGGGAAGGGGCAGGGTCAGAATAAGTAGAGGGCATGAAAGAAATGGACTAAGGGAATTGGAAAGGAGTGAAAGGATGGGGAAGGTAAAGGAAAACCGTCCGGGTACAGAAGCAAAGAAATTAATAGGGATTGAAAGCAAGTGAATGGACATGGGTTGGGCAGGGAAGATATGGGGAAGGAAACTGGAGAGGGCAGAGAAACAGGCTCGGGTGAGAGAAGGGGAATGGGATTGGAAAAATAAGAAATTAAGTATTAGAAAGAGTAGGGATAGAAAAATGTGTTGTGGACGGTGGAGAAGGGAATAGGGAAGAGGAGATGGGAAGGGAAGGGAAGGAGGAAGTGTGAAGCAAAGTGTTTATGGCTGAATTGCAAGTGATAGGAGGGGGTAGGAAGTTAAGGGAAGGAAAAGAACCTGAAATGAACGAAAGAGGGTGGTGAAGAGAAAGATGGGGTGGGTTTAACAATAATGCGTGGGGTTGGTCGAGATTAGAGAAGGGGAGTGCCTGGAAGTAGAGATTAGGGGAAGAGCAAGGATGAAGAACGGAAGGAAGCAGACAGGAAGTTGGAGGGGGGAGAGAGAAAGGGGATGGGAGAGAAAGGAATAGATAGAAAAGAGAAGAATTAGGTTGAGATTGGAAGAATTGTGATTGGGGTGTGAGTTGAAAGGATAGGGTGAAGGAGTGAATGATTAAGGTAAATGGGTTTCTAGGTCAATTTCAATTTGGTTTTAAGTTCAGTTTTCATTTGGTTAATTTACTCACCTTGTTCCCTTGCCCACCCCCCGTTTCCATCCTTTTTGGAGCTGGCTTAGGCCACGTGGCTTCCAACGTCTGTGTCCCCAGCTCCAATCACCCGCAATGCTCCTCCCAGTCTGGTGTCCTTGTGTGCAATGCTGCTGGTCCCTGGTTACCAGCCTTGTATACCAAGGACATGTCATAATGGAGACCTTCCAACATGTCATCACACATCTCCACTGTGGGCGATACCACGTTTTTCATGTTAACATGGGGATCAGAATAAGGTAGAGACATGATCCATTTTTTGATGAGAACCAGCTCCTGTCTAAAAATGAAAATGATCCGGCCTGAACCTGAAAGAGGACTCCATGCTACCAGCTTAAAACCGGTCTTTTTTCATGCTTTCCATCTCTTTGGGCTTCTCATTTGGCTCCACAACAGACACAATCGCCTAGTCGCATTTGGGTATATGTGCGCTCTACAAATTTCTTGTACTTACTTACTATGCTACCCACATAACTTACCCAGCAGTGTTCTCTTCTTTAATCTCCGTTCTGCAGTGGAGGCCTCCCCTCCACATGTATCCAGGTCCTGCGCTCCAGACATTGTTTCAGGGCCTGTGATCTCATAGGTGTCCTGTTGCCAGGGTTCTGCTGCTCCTGGGATGCTTTCAGATGAGTTTTAGAACGTACGTTTGCCTCAGTTTAAAATAAATTCTATATACATAACATAACCCATCCTCACATCTTATCTGCACAGAGCTCCTTGGATGGATGTATTAAATGATTCTCAGTAGACCACATCTCTGCATCTGACCTGCCCCCCTCCTCTCTAGTAATGCCTCAGACACATGTGCTTCCTGAGATGTGGCTTCTCAGGATGGGAGTGGTACTGACTTTGGTGGTGCCCTCATGTGACCCGTCAACCTCCAGCTGTCCCCTCTGTCTGGTGCTGCTATTTACAGAGTAATCACTGAACTTAGTCTCCGTCCCCTTTAGCCCAGCTACTGACATTGCATGCCTTCATCTAGTATCCACCCACATGTTTACTTAAAATTAATAATGAATATTACTGGGAGATAATCATAGCTTTTGAATTGAGAAGAATTACATTCAGGTTACAGACCTGATCATTTGAAAAAAATGTACAGATGCTTCAAATTTTTATTTTACAAAAGCTTAGCTTTATTCACACATTTTTACAATGTTTCACTACAGCTTTTCCCCTCATTGCACTCCTATAGATTCTATGAGCTATGGCAGTGGTTTTTAACCTTTTGACTTGTGTGGACCCCCAATGGATCAATACTGGAATCCGGGGACCCCTGGCCTAAGCAATTGCTATGATTTGAACTTCAATACAATACACAAACAAATATACACCAAGCAAATGCTCAAATATTGAAATATGTTTTGTAATTCATAATCAGAAAAAAGATTTCAAATTTAATTTTGCTTCTTAATTAGTATATACTTTATTCATTTTCATTCATTCATATTAATATTTAATTTTGTAAAAGTCAAGGGCCCCCGAGTAAGCCTCGTGGACTCCCAGAGGTCCTCAGACCATAGGTTAAGAACTACTGCAATATGAAGCTGAGTATAGTATCTTTTTATTAAAAGAGGATTGGGGAGAAAGGAAGTGGAAGGGAAGAGGGGACTGGGATGGAAGAGAAGAGGGGAGTAGGAAAGTGTGGGAAGGAGGAAAGAGGGGTATCAGGAAAGAAAGGAGAAGGAAGATTGAGGAGTCGAGAAGGGGGAGTCAGGACGATGGAAGATGGGAATGGGGAAGATGGGAATGGGGAAGAGGGGAGTGGGAAAGGGCAGTAGTGAGGAATGAAGTGGTAGGGAAGAGGGAAGGGGTGGGAGGGAGAGTGGGGCGAGGGCGGAGGGAAGGGGAAGAGGGGAGAGTTGAGGAAGAGGAATAAGGGGGAAGTAGGATGAGGAAGGTGAAGTAAGAGGAGGATGGGATGAGAGTAGACAAGTGTAGGGGAGAGGATAGGCGATGGAATGCAGAAGAGGTGACAGGAGAGGAAAGGAAGGGGAAAATAGGGAATGGGAAGGGGAGAGAGTGGAAGGAGAGACGAAGGCGGGCATGAGAGGGGAGGGTAGAGAAGTGGAAAACAGGAAGGAAGATGAGATGGGAGGAAGAGGTGGAAGGGAAGTGGAAGGGGATGGCAAGGAAGTGAAAGGGAAGAGGGAATGGGAGGGAAGTATGAAGGAAGAGTGGAAGGATAGGACGGGAGAGGATTAGGAGGGAAGAGGATGGGAGGGCAGAGGGGATGAAAGTGGAAGGGGAGAGGTAAGGATGAGTATAGGAGGCAAGTGGAAGGGGGTAGAGGATGGTAGGGTCGATGGGACAGGAGGGGATGGAAGGGAAGTGGAAGGGAGAATGAGGGGGAAGATAACGACAAGGGAGGGATAGAGGAGAATGGGAGGGGGCGAGGAAGGGGAGGGAAGGGGAGGTGGAAGGAAATTGGTTGGGAAGAGAGGAGGGGACATAAAGGGATCTGAGTGGGGAAGGGAGAGGATTGGAAGAGGGGAGGGGATGGAGAGGAGAGATCAGCGAGGAGGAAAAAAGGAATGGAAGAGTGAGATGGGAGAGAAGCGGGAGAGGAGTGGGGATGAGGAGAAGGGGGTGTGAAGAGAGTAGGGGTTGGGAGGAGAGTGGAGGGGACTGAGTGAGGATGGGATGGGAAAGTAAGTAGAAGGAAAGTGGTTGGGAAGAGAGACAGTGATGGAGAGGGGGGAAAGGATGAAGAGATGAGAGGGGAGGAGGGTAGTGGAATGGAAGAGTGGGGATGGAATAGAAAAGAACAGTGGGGAGGAAAGGAGGGGGAATGGAAAAGGGTGGGAGATAGACGTGTAGGGGAATGGAGAGGAAGGGAATTGATAATGGGAGGGAAGAGAGGGACAGACGTGTAAATGAAGAGGGGAAGAGAGATGGCGTTGACGAGAGGGAAGTTGAAGGAAGGGAAGGAGACGGGAAGGGTAAGGGAAGAGAGAATTGGGGTGAGGGGACGGAAGTGCAAATGCAATGGGGGGGAGTGAGAGATGGGGATAGGAAGGGATGTGGAGGGGAAGATGGGATGGGAGAGTAGGAGGGGAGAGGAGATGGAAAGAGGGAAGGGATGGAAGTGGAAGGGAAGAGTGGAGAGGAAGGATGGGATGGGGCATGGGATGGGTGGCGGGTGGGAAGTAAAAGGGAAGAGAGGGCAGGAGAGGATGGGAGGGAAGAAAATGAGATGGAGGCGGAGAAGACACAAGGGGATGGGGGGGTAGTTGAGGAAAGTGGAACAGAATAGAGAAGGGGAGGGGAAGTAGAAGGGAAGTGCGAAGGTGAATGGGGTTAGAGGAGGAGATGGGAGTGGGGGAAGAGAGGAAAGGACAAAAAGAGGAATGGGAGGGGAGAGGGTTGAGGGGGAAATGGAGGAAGGGAGAGGAGGAAATGAAAGGGAAGAGTGAAAGAGTAGAGTGGGGAGGAGGTTGTAGAAGTGAAGAGGGCAGTGGGGAAGTAAAAGAGAGGGAGGGGAGTGGGAAGAGGGACGTGGGAGGAAAGTGGTAAGTAGATGGGAATAGGGGAGTGGGGAGGACATAGGGGAGGGGAAGGAAGTGTAAAAGAGAAGAGGAAGGGAGAGATGGGAGGGGAGAAATGGGGAGGGGAAGGAAGGGATGGGAGAGGAGGGGGTCAAGGGGAGAGGAGAGGAGGGGATGGGGCGAGGAGAAGAGTGAATGTTGCAAGGACAAGGAGGGGGTGTGAGGCTGGAGGGGATAGCAGTAGAAGGGAAGAGAGGAGTGGAGAAATGAGGCAAGGAGGGAGAGGCGAGATGGGAGGGGATACAAGAGGATGGGAGGGGGAGCTGAAGGTAGTAGAAAGAAAGGGGGAGAGGAGGGCATGGGGTAGACCAGGGGGTTGCAGTGGGGAGTTGAGGAAATTGGAAGGGAAGAGGGCTGAGGAAGGCATGGGACAGGGAAAAGGGGATGGAAGGGAAGTGGAAGGAAAGATAGGGAAAGGGAAGGGAAGGAAATGTGAAGGAAGTGGGGAAGGGCTAGACACGGATGGGAGGTGAGGGGGTGGTATGGAAATAGAAGTGGAAAGAGGAGGGGAGTGGACAGGGAGGGAAGTGGAAGGAGAGAGGAGAGGATGGGGAGAGAAGTGGAAGTGGCAGGCAAATGAGGAGGGGAGAGGAGGTGCTGCGAGGGTGGTGGGAAGAAGGGACGGGAGAGTGGGTGTAATGGACAGGAGCGTATGAGAGGGGAGGAGGGGGGACTGAGAAGTGGAAAGAAAAGGAGGAGATGGGAGGGTGGAGGATGTGATGAGAGGGAGGAGTGGATAGAGGTGGAAGGAAAGTGGTAGAGAAAAGAGAAAGTGGTGGAGAGGGGAGGTAAGGGGGTGAGATGGGATTAGGGAGGGGAGAGAAGGGTATGGGAATGGGAGAGGAGAGGATGGAAGTAGAACAGGGGAGGGAAGAGGATGTTAGAGAAGAGAGGGAAGGGGGAGGAGAGAAGAGAGGGAAGGGGGAGGAGGAAAGAGAGGTAATGGAAGGGAAAGGTAAGTGGAAGGGAAGATAGGGAATGGGAGGGGAAGGGAAGTGTAAAGGAAAAGGGGAAAGGAGGAGATGGCAAGTGGTGGAAAGTAAATGGAACACAAGGAATTTAAAAAGAAGGAAATGAAGAGGGGAAGGAAGAAATGCGATTGAGATGTGGGTTGGAATTAGAGGAATGAGTGGGGTTGGGAGGTAAGGGAAGGGGCTGAAGAGATCCGCAAAGGGGTAGCGGTGGAGAGAGAGAATGGAAGCAGAGAGGGAGGACGTGGAGGGAAGGGAAAACGTGGATCAGAGAAAAAGGAAGAGAATGAATTGGAGAAAATATTAGGTTGAGAAATGAAGAATTGGGCAGAAAGGGCAGCGAGTTGAAAGAACAGCGGTGAAAAAGTAAGAAAATGGGAATTTCAAGTCAGTCTCATGTCAGTTTTTGGGTTTGAGTTCAGTTTGGTTTCCAACTCAGTTTTCATTTGGTTCATTTACTCACCTTGTTCCCTTGCCCCCATCCACTGTTCCCATTCTTATTGGAGCCGGCTCACCCCCGCGGCCTCCAGCTTCTGTGTACCCAGCTACCCGCAGTAGTCCTCCCTGTCTGGTGTCCTTTTGTGCTATGCTGCTGGTCCCTGGTTACCAGCCTTCTATACCAAGGACACGTCACAAAGCAGAGCTTTCAGCATGTCATCATTCATCAACTCTGGGTGATACCACGTTTTTCATGTTAATAGGGGGATCAGGACAGTCACAAGCCAAGTTAAAAGTCCGATTTCCTGACAAGATATCTATTTAAAAAAAAAAAAAATTCCAGCCAAGAGCCTGAAAGAAAACTCCATGCTACCCAACATAAATAACGCACCCTAAAATGGTCTCTCCCTTTTCTCTCTGCTGCAGTGGAGGCCTCCCCTCTGCACGTACCCGGGGCCTGGACTCGAGACATCACGTTGACGTTGCAGGGCCTGTGACCTCATAAGTGTTCTGCTTTTGGTGCTGCTATGAAGGCACGGGCGTTTTCAAACGATCTGTAATGTAATTTTGAAATATTTTTATTAACATTAATGAAAACATTAATAACATTATTAACATGAAGAAAACAGGTTAACGTAACTTCAAATACATTTTAGAATGTGCATTTGTGTCATTACATTTTTTTTTATTTATTCATAATGCCCGGCCTCACAACTGGTCTACAGACTGTGTTCTATTGATTTATTGAACGATTCGCACTGGGCACATCTCCGTATCCGACCTGCTCCTTCTCCTCATGTCCAGCAGACGTGAAACTACCGTTGGGCTGAGAGGGTAAAGCTGTAGTTGTCTCATTTGACACCCACCGACAAATAACAGGAGGGGTACCCAGCAGCACTTTAACTCGAACCAAACTGCGAGAATAATTATCCATCATTTGGCAGTGAAAAGATAATCAGTGTCATGGCAGAAGAATTTAGCCTTCCATAAAAGTCTGTTAGCCTAGTGTATTAAAGTACATTTTAATAGCATTTTGTCTTATGTTTTCATGGTGCTGTAAACAATACTGATATTGTACAACACGATTTAAACAAAGTGCACAAGGGAAATATTGCATTTTGGCATCGAGGAAAAACAGAATGCTTCCTTTGTCTAAATGCACTATATAGGCAACTGCATATCGGTGTTAATATGTACCATTATTGGGCCAAATGCAGACATCTACACACAACCAGAATAAATGTTGAATTCCAGGGAGAAGGGAGAGGAGAGATTGATGAAGAGAGAAGATTTACAGAGGAGAGCAAGGGTGGAGGAAGGTTAGAAGAGAGACTAGTAGAAGGGACTGTGGTGGAAGATGGGAAAGCTCGCAAGTGTGAAGGAAGCGGGCAGTGGAATGATGGGCAGGGCTAAGCGGAGATGAAGGAGGAAAATCTCTGTGGTAGATCTAAAGAAGGAAATATTAGTAGGCCAGTCGCTATGGAGAGCTGGATAAGGGGAAGGTTGTGGTTAAAGCATCACTAAGTAATATCAGAACACATATTTACAGTGATGCAAACGTGAAGGAGGACAAAGCATGTGCAAGATTTAGGTAATTCACTTTTGTGCAATTACATGAAATTTCAGAAAATGATGCCAAGTTACATATAATTATGCAAAATGCAACACTGGCATTTAGTGCTATATTTTACCACAAAATGTGTCTTTGAGTCCACTTTGGATGCAAGGATGGTTTTATTTGGTAAAAAACACAAATTGTGCAAAGATACAAAAGCTCAGTGAACAGCACCTGCTTGCATTCAGTTGTTTGGATTGCTCACTGCATTCTTGAAAATATTTACGGCAAATCGTGCATTAGCTGTAAATTATTTTTCCGAATGGGGCATAATTGCTCAGCGTGGTGTAATATGGTCATTGTGGAATTTAGCCCAAGAAGAGCAATGCAAAATTACAGAAATTACACTATATTACACAGGCGTAATACAAATTTCTACCATGCCTAAGCAGGATCGACGCTGATTTACACATATAACTGGTTCCTGTCTGAGTTGGCACGATGGGCTACAAAATGATAGACTAGAAAGTGGCCACAAGTAAATTCAAGTGGCAGGGAACAATCCAAGCATTCTACCCATCACTTTTTGCTTTATTAGGTCTTATCTGAGCCAGCGCATGTGCTGTCTCTGCGAGACATTTAGTAAGGGGCTTTTGGAAGTGCTACCAAAGGCTTTTGAAGGCCTAGTGCTTGCGGCCACGCGCGCAGCCGCCATCTGTCTTTCCTCCGTCACGGGTCATTAAGTGCATCGCGATCACTTTCCCGCGCGGCCAATGCTTGTTCCAAAACTACTGAGTATGGGTTCTTCTTTGCATGCTATCTTGCAAAACTTTCTGATTTAGACAGGATATTTGAATTCCTTCCTGCTCAGCACTATTCCCCTAGAACATACGGAAATGCTTATATATGTTTAAAAAACAGTAGAAGCTTATCGAGTCCACGCCACATGCACTACGTTACAAAACTGCCTTTTAAATGGAGCGTTTTCACAAAATAAAACAGCAGGGATCTTAGGCGGCGACCCATAAACCGTGCTTAACATGAGATGAGTATGTTGGCTTAAAGGCCCCGTTGGCTGTCAGTGTGATGTGCACCATATGTCACGCATTTCCCGGGCGTGCTTTACTCTAACACCCCTGCCCCTCTAAGTGCTTGCTATCTCGAAGGCTTGACCGCTAACTGTAGCTTTTGATGAAGAGTCCCGAGGAGGAGTTATTGTAATCAGCGGCCATTTATGATGACAAGAGAACACGGAACATGACTTCATCCGCAGTGATTTGCAGCCAAACCCACAGGAGGCTGGGCCGGCCAGCTCCACGCAAACAGCTAGCGCAGGACACCGGGCAACCTCAAGCCAGGCCCATCACATTTGATTTACTGCCCGGCGGCTTTAAAAGCACTTCTCATGACATCTGCTCTCAAAAGGAGGCTACACATGGCGAATATGGTGTCAACTGAAACTGCAATTAGCACAAGTGTTCTGTCTTTTACATGTTTTTTATTGTTAATCATTTAATAGGAGCACTGCATCAACGAAAGGCGAACAATGGGGTCTCACTACCTCCTCACGCCCCCCACCCACCTCACTTCCAGTCCAAACCCCAACCCCAGTCGCAGTCGTAAATTACAATTCTACACTTTATTCTACTCGTGGTCAGTGTTTTTATTAATTGAAGCAATTAGTGTGGGTACACCTTGCTTCAAATACCTCCGAGGTAACAGCCGAAGAGAGGCACCGGTGGACAGGATACAACTTTTACCAAGTCTCACACTGTGTCAGTGGCGAGCTGCGCCTTGGATATCCTGGACTCCAAGGGAATAGCCAGGATGTTAAAATGCCCCCACGTTGACCCAAAGCTCTGATGGCATCAAGCAAGCCAAACACTTGAGCCTCACCCTCTCTTTAAGAGCTCCCTGGTCTCTTCCATCCATGCACCTATCCATTCATTGTTTCACACTTCCATGCACCTGCTGATATCCACCATTCCACCTTTACATTCAACCATCCATTCATTCATTCATTCATCACCATTTCATCCATTCACACATCCATCATCTATGCATGCATTCACCCATATATCCATTCACCCATATATCCATTCACCCATCCTTTAATGTACAACAATCATGGGAAACAAACACCCCACACCAGTTCTTGCATTAAAATGCCCCATTCTCTTCTTTCCCCTAGCGAAGCCCCTCCCAGAGTGTCTCCCAGGACCCCGATGCTGAAGGCAACTTCCCGCCTCGGAGAGAGTTCAACACAGCAAAGAGACACTCCTTTTATCAACAATGCACCCTGCTTTGATCCAGAGGCAAATTAAGCTTTAGATGAACGAGTAAGACACAGGAATCGGAAAGACAAGGGCTTATGTTCTGTTGGGTGCTCGTATGCATGCGTGAATGGGTGGGCAGAGCGAATTGTGTAAACACGCTGCCTCGAGGCACACTGCGTCCAAGGCGCGCGAGCAGCCGTGGTCGGTAGTAGGAGTAACTGCAGGGCGGTGACGTGGGGAGGGGCAGGGTGGGGGGTAGTAAACTATGGATTACGGAGGTTTACAGGTAAGTTAACATATAAATTAATAAAACGAATTTTGTTGCATGCACAGCATCGCATTTGGGGATGCAGTGCACGCAACGAAATTCGTTTTATTAATTTATGTTAATTTACCTGTAAACCTCTGTAATCCATAGTTTACTACACCCACCCTGCCCCTCCCCCTCCCCACGTCACCGCCCTGCAGTTACTCCTACTACCGACCGCGGCTGCGCGCGAGTCCTCTACCTGCACGGGGACGCTTTTGTGACGAAAGAAAGTCTCAAATTACGGTCACTGCGAGGAACTGGAACCGAGCCAGTCTATGCGTCGATATTTTCTACCACAGGTACCATGGTGTGCATTATACAAATATTCATATATAATGATTTAGAGAAAGCGCTGCCAATGTTTGTCACAAGGCAGTGAGTGGCCAGAGCGGACGACTTTGGAATTGAGGAACCAGGTTCAAGTCTTGGCGTCGTTTCAACATCCTGTGATCCGGGGCAACTCACTTAATCTTTCTGAGCCTAAAAAAACCGAACGTGACCAGACCTTGTGTATTGCAACTGGTGCCCGTGTACACTAATACCTCGAGCTACATATAACAGCAATATATATATATATATATATATATATATATATATATATATATATATATATATATATATATATATATATATATATATATATATATATATATATATATATATATATATATCACGTTGTAACCGTTTGAAGATTCTTTGTTGCTTTCTCCAGAGTAACGGACACGGACCCAAACTGGTGCTTAGAAAGTCTTTATGTCACCGTCGCCATAACGCGTTTCAGCTCCGTAGAGCCTTGATCACATGACGAGGTCGCTACCAATCATATCTTAAATACCATAATACACAACTATTGCGAAAAGTCACATGGTCATGAACATAGAAGAAAAACGTCATTGTATATTTTAAAACAAATGTAAAACCAGTTAATACCTTTCACATTGTGACGTTTGTTAAAAAACATTTCACAATTGGTGATACATTTTTGTTTGTTCTGTTTTATCTGTTGTGGTAATATCATGGTAAAATACCACATGTTGTTTACCTCAACCTTGTATCTCGGGTTAAATCCCTATACAAATGATACCTCCTTGACCAATATGGTTATTTTGCATTGTGTTGTGCAAAATATATGCTGTGCAAATGTGCTTAAAGTGCAAACTATAAATAGACAAGGTGCCTAGTGCTAAGTGCAAAAGAGAGTTCTGGGCATAAGTGCAAACATTGCATGACATCTAGAATCTCATTGGTTTGATCAGACATATTCGTAACCATTTCAATCTTAGCATGTGTTAATTTGATTCACAATTTGTCACATCTAATTTAACTTAATTTTAGAGTATGGTTACACATTAAAAAGGGTTCAAAATATAGACATTCAAAAGACTCTAAAATCTCTAAAATATCTAAACAGTATATATCTATATACACATATAATCAGGAGTGGGCGATCTTACTGGGGATATTAAAGTGCCCTGTACAAATTCCAACATGGTAGGTACATAAGTAAACAAACAATGCAATGCAACACCATTGCATGCCATCAAGTCTATAAATATATAAATAAATATAAAACGTATATAAATATATAAATACCATATTTAAAATCCATATAATTAACATATGTACAAATAAATGCCTGTACATCTATCCTGACGGAATTTTGTATGCTCACTGATTAATTAGCTTTGTAGATTCTGTACAACTATGGTAATCTTTTAGTTGGTTTTTAACTTAGACACGTATGAAGATTTCTGTGATGTTCAACCCTGATGGTACCTTTGAATCCAATTGGAGTATGTACCTTGTTTCAAGTTTGTTTCAAGTTTTCTCAGTTTGGTGACCCTGTCACCCCCCCCCCCGTCTACTGGGCGGTACAGAATCTATGACAAAATATTTGAGGGCTGTGTTGTCAGAGTTATGCTTGTCTTTGAAGTGACGTGCCACTGGGTATGTATTGTCCTGATTTGTTATGGCACGTAGGTGTTGAAGAATACGTTTGTGTACCTGTAGCACTGTACTACCAACATATTGTAGATCACAGGTACATTGCAACACATACACAGCAAACTCTGTTTTGCACGTTAACAGTTTATCTATTTTGAACTCTCTATCACTGAACGGGGTTTTATACGTGTTTTTATTGATACCATGTGTACATGCCTTGCATGTTTTGCATTTGTAAAAACCCTTTCTCATTTGTAACCAATTACTTCTCTCTAGGATTTCAGGATTTGTTTTAACAATTTTATCCTTAGTTGATGGTGCTCTGCTGTAGGTAATAGGGACTTTGACAGGGACCAGGGGACCAATTATAGGGTCACATCGTACCATCGCCCAATTTTTGTGGATGATTTTCTTGATTTCTTTGTGTTGATTATTAAATTTCAGAATCATGCGATAGTCACTAGCCTCTTGTGTCCCTTTATCTTTTTCTACTCTGGTTTCTTTGGGTTTTAAGGTTTCATTCCTACTTTTTTCACATACTCTTTTAATCGCTTTATCAATTGTTGTTCCTTGATACCCTCTCTGCAGAAATCTCATTTTGCTTTCTGTCTGGGCTTTCTTTAACTCATTATCATTACTGCATATCCTTCGTAGTCTTAACATTTCACCCGTAGGGTATGCTGTTCACTAGATGTTTTGGATGCATACTACTTGCATGTAGTGTTGAGTTCCCAGCCGTATGTTTCCTAAATAGTTTGGTTTGGATTTTACAGTTTTCAACATATACCTGAGTATCTAAGAATTCTACAGAGTTAGAGCTTATAGTGGCCGTAAATTTGAGATTAATGTCATTGGCGTTGAGGCTATTTACAAAATCCTCAGCTTCTTTTTTTGTACCCTGCCAGATTACAAACAGGTAATCTATGTACCTTCTCCACATTTTTACATTAGTCAACATGCTAGGTTTGTGTACATCCATGAGAACCAGTTCCTCCCACTTGCCCATATATATATATATATATATATATATATACATACACGCCTAGAGACAATACAGTTTCCAAAACGCACGTGCTTACCGACGCTCTCTCCTGGCTGCGCAGATAACTTTGGAAGCACGTTACAGATACATCAATCCTGGCTGCCCCACTTGGGCACATACCTGGGTTCTAATCAGTGCGAACATTGAAAACGCTTGCAAAAAGCATATACTCAAATACTAAGCTCTATATGAAACTGAACAATTCTGTACAGGCTGGAAGCAACTAGAGGCTGCACTTTCTCGCACGGCGATATCCACGGTGCTTCATAAAATACATTAAGCGATGTCTGGTACGTAATCTGCCTGTTACTCTGGGAGTTTGGGAATAACTGTCTTTAGTGGGTCACAGGTGGGTACCAGAGTGCAGAGTGGACGCATGCGGTGCATTCACCACCGCATCTTTACACTGTCGAGGGGCTGCCTGCAATGCATGCCTCCTTACACAGGATTGGTGCTGCCTGCAATGCACGCCTCCTTACCCAGGAGAGGTGCTGCTGCAATGCACGCCTCCTTACCCAGGAGAGGTGCTGCTGCAATGCACGCCTCCTTACCCAGGAGAGGTGCTGCCTGCAATGCGTTCCATGGCAACGGGCGCTCGTCAGGAGGGCTTTGTGCGAGATCTTGAGTTGAACTGGTGCTGCGACTGGTGCAGCGGGGCCTGGGCGACGTTGGCTGTGTAGTGTGGGATGCAGCGCTAGTTGTGTCCAAGTTCTTGCAGGCTGAGGATTTCTGCGACCCATGCTCCCAGCATGTACTCCGGGGCTGCTCGGTGCTGGAACAGTGCGCAGGCACTGGATCTGTGGCGGCCACACTGGGGTAAATACACAGAACTTTACTAACTGCCCATCGCTAAAGTTCTGCTTTATACTGAGTTTTTGACCCATTTGGGACCATCCTTGGTGTTTTAAAAAGAAATTTAGAGTGCAGTAAAGTACTCACAATTTAGAGTACATGTTTGTTCCTAGTGAAGGACCGGTACTCTCACATTAAATGTACTACAGCAGTGCAGGTATTCTCCCTTTTAAAATAAATTCGTTTCGGCACTCAGAACCGAACAGCACCTTCCAATTTAACGCACTGACCTTTCTTAATATTTAATGTTGACTGCTCTAAAATTACGTGTAGGCTGCTGGAAGGGGGGGGGGGGGCTCTTCTGGACACTTGCGAACCCTTTAATAAAACAAATACAAAAAATGGCATTGGGTTTGCGCAATCAGCTGCATGAGTGAGTTACAGGTGCTGGTGGGTGTCTGCTGAAATGGGAAGTGGTGTCGAACATGGGCCTGCCATAGGTTCAGACTTAACATCTGTCCACATGATTTTAATCGGACTGTGCTTGGGTCTCTCAACAAGTGTCTTGCCTTGTAGATTTCTTTAAACTTGTGTTAAAAAAAAAAAACAATTGGGAGATTTTCCTAACACTTCAGTCACAGCGTATGCTTCTGCAATGTTCAAATAATGTCACTCTCCTGCACCTACATACGAGCCCCCATGCGCTGTACACGAACACACATGTATACATGCACATGGGAAGCTGCCTAATACTTAATCTTTTTCTTCAAGCTTATGGATGGTCTCTCGCACCGGTTGCGCCACTTATTATTTTTTAATATATATTATAGTTCTTTAACAATAAAATAAACACTTGCATTCCCATTTTCAGCACGAGCTGGCATGTTAAATGTTAATTGTACTCTGCGATGAAACGCCGTGGATTGCTATATTTGAGTAGACGAATACACAAGGCCACAGTGACGGCAGCAGGGTCCAGCAGCTCCAATGCTGCAACACCGACGTGTTAGGTGATATATGGTAAGCGACACTACTTGTCAATGGTTTGGTTAATCCCACAGAGAATCCCTTCTTCCCCTGGAAAGAACAGACCTTGGAGGAGGATGGTTTCTTGGCGGCACAGAACTTAAGTGCTTGCTTTAGAAACAAGCAGAGAATGGTAATATTAGCTCTTGCGGAAGATAACGATCTAATTAATGTGATGGCGCCCTTTACAGCTGCCTTTCATCACTTCGCCTTTAAGCAATGCTTGCTGACAAGGTATAGTGACAGCCATTTTCAAACAAGTTGCCACGTTTAAGCTGAGGCAGACATTTCCTCTCTTAGCACTGTGTGTGCTTACGTGCCCGAAATAACATGTTTCAGCATGCAGTCAACAAGCTACCTATCACTGAACATGCAATCTTCTTGTATGGATACCGGTGGGCCCCACTTTTAAGTAAAGGACGGGCAATCTGTGCCTTTCCGTACACCCCAGTAGACAAAATGAGTACATTTGAGTTGGGCTTCCTGCATGTGTTTCCTTTTAGTGGCCTCATGCTTCTTTATTTACTTGTATCTGAAGCACCATAGAGCTGCATGCTGTAGCAAGGTGTTTTTAGGTCTCGATGAGCCAGCGCATGCGCTGCGAGACATTTGGTTAGTGCGTTTTCAAAGTGCTACCAGAGGCTTTTTGCTGGCCTCAAGCTTGCGTTCACGCGTGCGTGCACTCGCGCATCCGCCATCTGCCTTTCTTTCATTGCTCATTAAGCCTTACAGCATGCTCCTCCACCCCCTTGCTCTCTGCTCTCACTACCCCCCTCCCACGCAGCCCTCACTACCCCCTACCACGCAGCCCTCCTCCTCTGTAGCAACCCCCTTCCCTGCCTAGCCTTTCCTCACGACCAACGCATAAACACACAACCCGGTCCACTCACCCCCCCCCCCCCCCCCACACACACACACACACAACCCGCCCCCCCTCCCGGCCACTCACTGCCTATCAGCCTCCTCTCAGCCAGGTAGCGCGATCGCAATCAGTTTCACTTTCACGGCCGCGTTGGCCGTGAAAGTGTTCGTGTTTCTAGTTTCATTTGTTTCGTGTGTTTGTCCTGTAGGGCCTGCAAATTTTTCTTGTCTTAAGTGAAAGTAGAATAATAAAAAAATATTTCTTGTAGCCTTACCTTTATTTATTTATCTATTTGTTTATGTATTTAAGGTATTTGTTGCATAATTCTAGTCACTTGTTCAACTGAGCACTTCATAAAGCTAGAACAATACAGGAAATATATAGAATAGAATAGGAAAATAGTGGCTTTAAATTAACAAAACCCGAATAAAGGCGATAAGGAGAGGGGGTGGGGGCAGAGTTGGTCACTGTAGTGCACATTAAATAGATGTGTCTTTTAAGTTTTTCCCGAAAGACAAGTTAAGGTTGAGTCTTGGTCTGCTTTTAGACTGTTCCGGATTCTCTGTGTTTGATGAGAGAAGGACTGGTTTATTGTCTTGTGTTTTTTTCCGACACTGCAATGAGATTTTTGACATGGAACATCCTTAAATTCTTTACCTTGCTTAAGAGGCAGGTCTCCATGCTAAAGAATGCCACCATAGCCCCTTTCAGCGAGGGACTGTTTAACTGTCCATGATTGCTCTGCAACATCACCTTATGTACCATTTAATTGTACAAAACTCCTTAGCTTCCAGTAGCTAATTTCATTGAGACAAGAAGTCAAATTGTAAAGGTGAGTGGGCGATCTACCCTGTTCAAGTACAATTTGAGTGCAATCAGCCAAGGTTTAAAAACATAATGCGCTGATGCTTGGGAGAAGAGGATATAGATAAACACTAACAATAACACAAAAGAAAATGCATTGAAATCTCACATTCTAAAGCAGTGAGTGTTAGAACAAACATTGGAAAAGCCAACATGTCTTGCCTATGCAAGATTTATTGGCTTTGTCAATTTTGTTAGACACCTACAGCAATGCGGCTGCTGTGCAGCATGCCTAAAAGAAACAAGCATTGGCATAGCCAATAGGTCTCGCTTCTGGGACCTTATAAATATTTAGTTATGCAACACAATATCCTTGGTGCAACAACATCAACTATTGCATGGCTAAACACTTATAAGGTCCCAAAGGCGAGACCTATTGGCTATGCCAATGCTTGTTTACTGTGACGCTCAAAGTGCAATGAGTATGCTCAGATGTGCCATTAAACTCCAGCTGTAATCTACTGAGGAGACCTACATAGCCTGACAGCAATTTAGGGTGGCTTATTTTACCATTCAGAAGGGACCTGGCCTGGCAGTTTGGGCTGAACTATTGGAGCATGACCAAGACTGATTGCATATGGCTGGTTCCTGTCTGAGGTGGCATGGTGGGCAAAAACTAAATTATAGACATAAATGCGGCTCCAGTAATAGCCAGCGGTTGAAATTAGTTCAGGAACTTCACCTTCATTTTTTGCTATCTGTGATATTTGCTGTACAAGTGCTAAGTAGAACACTAAAGGCCTAATTACAATGTAGGACCTCTGCACAGAAGCTGTAGGTTTAAAGTCTGACCGCAGTATTATAATGATGGCGGTCGGACTTTAAACCGGCTGGGGAACCCAACTCGCTGACATCAGGCTCAAGGAGCCGGACGGCCTGTCGGAAAGGCCTCATAATCCCTTAAGGATGGCATTTCCGCCGTCTGGATTACAATGGCACTTTCTGACACGAGCACCATGTTGGCTTTTCCGACATGGAACTGCTGTCAGAAAGTGTCTTGGGGGGAGGGGGGCTAGAAGGGCCCCTTTCTTCCCTGGCCCTCCGCATGTGGCCCTGGGAGACATCTAAGGTGCGCCCCTCCACATCTGTGCATCGTGTGGCAGGCACCGTGAGGTACCTGCCACACAGTGCAGGGATGTTTAAAGACGTACATTTTTCAATGGGAGCTTGCGCTGTGGGCAGTTTCGGCCTGCCGCACAAGCTCCCATTGAAAAATGGAAGTTTGCAACCGTAACATGTGCGGTTGCAACCGGATGTATCGGAACCACCGACCTGAGGTCGGTCGGTTCCCAATCAGCAATGATGTCAGTCGGAGGCAACTCCGACCAGCATCGTATTCAGGGCCTAAATCTGGTGTAAAAAGCCCTATTTAGAACTCGATGCAATACAAAGGTTCCTTGGAAATCATTAAGGTTTGTAGAATTGCCTGCCTGGTGCATATGCGACTGCTGTGATAGCCCGAACTTTTACATGTATTAGAATCTATTTCCCTCCTCACAAACTGCGGGAGACTTGTGTTGATGGTGGAGTACTTTAAGGTCCAGCAGGGACCTGAAGAACAAGGCCCAGAAAGAGAGACAGGCTGAAATATTTCTGAAAAGTGTATTTGTAGTGCAAAAGAACGTCAGTTGTTGTCTCTGCTTGTATTAAGATGTTATGTTGCTTGTTTGTGTAGCTTTCCAAGCCATCATAATATGTCAAAGCCCAGAGCGAAAGAAAACAAGGCAGAGAAAATAAGGAAATAGCCTTGTGGATGAAGTAGGAGTTCCCAAAGACATTGGATTCTGACCTGTCAGGGAGCAGTGCTTTATGGTTAACCAGCCATAGCCATTTGAGCAACAGGAAGGAAGTGGAGAAAATTAGAAATAATGGGTGGAAGCAGGGATCCCAGAGGAAAGGAGGTTGCCGGGGTGCCAGACAAAGAAATCCAGGGATGACAGCATTTTAAATCATGGTATACAATTAATGAGATACTAAAAGGTAGGTCAGGAAGAGTACCATTGAGGCAGGACATTACAAACCAGCTCCACAGTGCCAAAAATGTGACCTCTCATGATCCTCTTCTTAACAGTTACCTTTCACTGTGTGAAATGAAGTTTGGAAGGAAGACGTGGAAGTCTGGGAGAACAAAGGCGAACAGGGTTAGAGATTTCAGGTTTTTCACTATTGTTGAAGGGGTGGGAGGTGGGGAATTTGGTTAGAAGGAAAGAAGGTGCACATTACTCCTGTTTATCCCAAACCTTAACCTTTTGTACAATTGTTCCATCACTGAAAGACAGCAGTCTAACAATGTTTCTGGTAGTACAATCTTATGCTAGTGCAGAGCATCTCATGAAGACATCTTATATCATAATTCTCTGGCCTCACACACACTAGGACTCCAATTAAATATACTCACCCCGACATCTGTAAAAACATTGTGTATAAATTCCACAGACTTAACTTGTAGCTTTTAGTCTCAATGCATTGCTCCTAAATATATTCAGAAAATGCTACTATTTAATACTCACTTGTCACTAATGTTTGTGTATGTGCTGCATGTTTGGGTAATGGTCTGGGATGTTAAGGCCTGCAAAACACTGAAATTCAAAAGTGGAAGTAACATCACACACCCTGTGAACACTTGGCATCACCCCCTTGACCTCTTGACTCACTTCAACAGTCTTCCATTGACTGCTAAGGGGCTAGCAGGAGGCAAACCAGTGTGAAAGAAAACAGGACTTTTGATTCAAGGTTTTAGATGAATCCCAAGACCATGGATAGCAAGCACTGGTCCAGGGTGCTTGCTACAAACAAACCCAAACCACTTAATATTTAATCAAATCGATGGATCAGCATCACGTGCATATCTCAGCTGTGAGCGAACTGATTATGCGGTAAACACAGTGGGATTAGCCTGCCTCGCTAAGTCCCCAGTTCTGGGTTTAGGTACTCACCACACACCTCCGTACAAATCCATGGAAGCAACACTTGCAGCAGCAGGGCTGGGTGGGGTTAATTTAACTATACCGATGCTTCAAATCAAAAGAAAATAAAGTTGGTGATTCACTATTAAAAAGTGAACAAGTTTGCTTCACCAGTTAGCAGTTCTGAAGCTCTGCCCTCTAATGTGCAGAAACTTAAATCACAGAGAAGTAGGTAACCCAGGAACAAAGCACTACACAAAAACACTGATAAGTTTAGACGAGAAGGGAGGCGGGAGGAGATTTCTGGGCTGCTCGAAGAACGTAAACTAAGCAGCCATGCACCCCGAGTGCCAGTGACACTAACATTTAGGCAATCACTTTGAAGTCAGAGAAAGAAAAGGCGTTCTCGGAAAACAGTATCTGGTATTTGATCTTGGTCTTTGAATGCTTCGCAGATGTGATGAGATAAGAAACAGATTTACAGGCCTGTTTAACGGAGGGAGCACCTGTCCTGCGGCCTGGTGAGGGTCCGGGTGCCCGTGACGGGGTCCATCGGGCCAAGGGAGGCTCCCCAGACCTGGCTGGGATCAGAAGCAGGGACCGGGCCAGGTGGGTGTGTGGCTGGACAAGTCTTTTCCTTGAGGAAGTAGGAGTTTGGACCAAACTCCTACTTCCGCAAGGAAAAGACTTAGCCAGCCACACACCCACCTGGCCCGGTCCCTGCTTCTGATCCCAGCTAGGTCTGGGGAGCCTCCCTTGGCCCGATGGACCCCGTCACGGGCACCCGGACCCTCACCAGGCCGCAGGACGGGTGCTCCCGCACCACATGGAGCCAGTGAAAACACGACTAGTCGTGTGAAGTGCTGTTAAAAGAAACAAAATTTCCCAAAATAAGAGCAGGGGATGGTAGAAGTAATTGGTCCCTGCTCTCCGGAAGAGATAAACGAAGGAAGAGGCATGATGCTGGCATGCCATGGACAAATGGGGAGAAAGAATAGGAGAGCAACGCAGGAGTCAGTAAATGGGAAGCCTATGGGCAGGCTGAAGCCCACAAAGTATATACAACAGGTCTCATCAAGACAGCACATGTGCTGTCTAGAGCTGAGAACTAAAAAAAAAAAGAAGACAGGGCTTTAGCCCAAAAATGTATGCTTCCTCTCATCAGGCACAATGTTAGAGAAAAGTTTTATTTTATGTGAAAAGGCGTTGCTCCCTGATGCTGGACAGCCTAAAACAAATGAAGTCAGCAAATAAAAAGCAAGCAAACGTGAGTTGCAAAGACAATATTAAGCAATGGGTGGAATGGATCCGCAGGATAGCTTTCCGAATGTCCCCAATATGTCTTTAGCAAACTAGACAGCTAGCTTGGTAGGCTTCAAACTAAAAATGAGTGACAGTGACCCCAACTGGCTCAAATTAAGCATGATGTTTTCCTGACCTCTGTAATGAGGGCCTAAGAGTCCATAGTCTTGCACATTATCATTAAAGCTATTTTATGTCCCCTAAAGGGAAAAAGACAGAGAAAGAATAGAAAGGCATAAGTAACGGCACAGTCGGATATCATGCAAAATAGGAATCGCAAGCAGACAGGAAACAGGAACGCTGGTTGGGGCTGGTGGTCCTCGTTGCTGAAGGCAGGCCTTACGTGGATGTCCTCTATCTTGTACAGGAAGAAGTATGGTCTCTCATCCTTCTGCCATCCTGCTGTCTCTTAGCTACTGTTAAAGGAAATCCGGGACATTGGAAAGGCATCTTGGTGCACTGGATCAGGTCTTGACCAGCACCTTGGGAAAGGTAAAAGGAGAAACAAAGTAACACACCCAGGCGAGAACAAAAGAATGGGAAATGGTGAATGGAAATGGAAGGACACGCCTGGCTGTTTTGGGAGCTGAAAGCATGGACATTTAAGTAACCATGCTTTTGGTTAGAAAGAGAAGATACAAAAGGTTGGGTTCAGGATGAAGGCAAGAGCAGTCATGATGTGGGAACAAGCCAGCCAGGCCAAAGAAAAGCAGAGGTAAATGGGCATGTGGGGAGTCTTGAATAACTGGAGCAAATCCAAATAAGGAACACTGGGGTTATTACCACGGTTACATCACAGAATTGTGCCGGGAGACAACATTTCTATATCTTTTGATGATCTGCTTCCATAAGTAGAGGAAAACCTTTTATATAACTTTATAACGATATGGTGGTGTTGAGGAATTGTCCAAGTTGAACAGGCACTTGAATTGCCGATTTGCTTTAAAGAGCTGCAAAAAAAGGGCTGAAGGGAGCATGCATGTACATGTAAAATGTCAAGAGAACATTAATATAGTATCTTGAGAAGACAGCTTTATGTACCAATTAGCAATACTAGCAAAAATGGGTTTTGTCAAATGGATTTAAACCAGAGGTTGGAAGACAATCCCAAAATAAATCTCAACACAGGCCAATGGAACGACTCACATTGTTTTCAAACACTCTTTCATAGGATACAAGCAAAGCAGCGGCTGCGTGTTCTTTACAAAACGGACAAATAGGTGGGGCATGTTATGTATGAGAATTTGACAGCGCCATCAACCTTACCGGTACATGCCAGTAGGACCATTACTATGCAGTCTATGAGAATGAAGTACATAATTTGGCTTTGTATTTTTGGTTTGGTCTAACTGGATAAGCATGCGTCGGAGAGAGTTAAAGCCAAGGCCAAGAATGGATCTAGTAGGGAGGTAATGATAAAAAAATGTAGTAAAGTAGATTATCTAAGGTACCATCAACATGTTTTATTGCTATCATTTCTGCAGAAAAATATTTTACTTTTCACCAACCATCTGTATAAGCTCAAAGGAGAGATAAACGCTAATGGCTGAAGTAATTCAAGGATAATTAACAACCTTTTCGTGTCAGAAGGGAATTTTTAGGTATTGGCTACAAACCGCTTTAGCGGCTTGTTGGCTAGATCTATTGTTTCCAATACATGAAATGGTTTTGCATCAACCCCTTACTTGGATAGCTTAGTTATCTATCTCAGCTGCCTCATCTTCTTTCAATGGCTTTCCTTCCTATTCTTGTGTTTGTCCTGTTTAGGAGCATTTCGATTTCAGTGTTCTGATTGGTTGACTTGTATCTTTCAACTGCTGACATTGCTACTATACAATGAACTACTATATTTTCCTTAAAGCCTTCCCTGAAAATGGATGTATTTGCTTGCTCTCTCCCCAGAATACATCCCCTTTAATTTTCACAGCTCTCCACAATGCTTCCCCACACACACCTCTCTGCGTACCCCATCATCTTTTTCTTAGAACACCCCAACTCCTCTGTTGTCCTACCTTTTGCTCTTGCCTCTTGTCAGCTTTTACATTCTACCCACTGTTGCCCATAATGCTGTAGCTCCCCCATCTCTCCATCTTGTATTCATTTTGGTTAAAAAAAAATTAGGACTCAGCAGCTGTCATTTGCTGACAAGCTACTCCTCATTTAATATGTTGTTATGCAGACATATATATTTTTTTAATTTAGGCGATACAAGATTGGTGTCCACGTATATCTAGCTGCATCCTGATACATGGACTTTGGACTCGCATGCATCATCATACATGGGAATGCTTTTCCATTGCCAGATTGCCGGACATGTGTGTGCATGCGCCTTGACCCATGTGTTCACATACTGATCCAATCAAGCATTGGCAAAGCAACTAGCTCGGCCATTTAAATCTGAGACCCACTGGTTTTGCCAATGCTTGTCAATTACAAGCCACTTCAGAACGAGGGCTGTCCTCAGGAGCATAACCATGATCACATTACATAGCTTTATCGAACCTTTGCGTGGCGAAAAAGTGACTTATCACTTTCAATGGGAGATTTATTGAGAGATTTGGTTTAAAGCCATTGTTGCCTACATTCCCACAGCACTGAGGTTTATGTTTTGTGTACGAACATACTAACTTGCTTTAATATAAAATGACTTGCTACTTATTACAGTACAATGTTATCACTATCCAACTGAATGGTACTATGGAGGAATTAAAGGCTGAGTCCACCCTTGCAAGACTCACGCCTGCGATATATAGGTTAAAGACCGATCTCTGCAGCAAGGGTTTGTCTCCAATGGGCTACTCGGTCACCAACATCATGTTTTTTAGGCGAAGCCTAGGCAGCACATGCACTGCTCTGCAAGGCATGCTTAATATAGACTGTGGCTTGAAGCACCTAACATCTTTTCCATTCGTTCCGGTTAGTGCCCTTCATAAATGCCTGCTTTTGTTTGGTCAGCATACTTAATGAGTCACGCAGTTATGTTTACAGACCCTTCCAGCAGACTGACCTTGTAACATGTGGTCCTACTTTTTTTTTTTTTTCCATTCTATCGCGCACCCTATTTTTGGGGGGGGATCTGCTTCGGGCTTGTGTATCAGCACGGCGCCCGCTTCACTAATGCCGCACTTGCATTTTCCATAGAGTACATTTTTATTATAATCCACGTGACTGCTGTCGTGCTTTATCTTTAACACAGCCGCAAGCCTTTTATTTTGTCATCAGTATATAAAAGAAGAAATGCAGTGTGTATTAAGAGGCCAAGTGAGATAGACATTTTGTTTTAAAAAAAAAAAAGAAGAAGGGGGTAGGCGGCATTAATGATTCTTAAATGCGTGTTCTTAATATAGATAGGGCCGATAAGAAAACAAGTTACTTACCTGTAACTACAGTTATCCAGTATTGGTATCTTTCATAGATTCACATGCCTGAATCATTCCCCGTCGCCGAGGCGGGAGTCCCCGGTAAATAAAAAAGTAGTGCCAAAATGCTAGTAGTAGTAGTAGGCCTAAAGAAAAGGCCAAAAGCCTGTATCTTAGCAGCCTATCTACCTCATTATGCAAAAAGAACCAAGAATTTGGTAACAACCAATCAGACACCAGCACCCTTCTAGAACCCTCTCAGCAGAGCCAGTTCTCCTCAGATTTTCGTAGCACAAGTGGGAAGTGAACGTCCCAAATTATATAGAACTGACTACGGGGAGGAGGGTGGGTGCATGTGAATCTATGAAAGATACCAATACTGGATAACTGTAGTTACAGGTAAGTAACTTGTTTTCTTATCCAGTATTGGGGTATCTTTCATAGATTCACATGCCTGAATCAGAATAGCGAGCAGTATACCAAGTATACAGTCGTTTGCGGATGGCGGGAGACTAGTGCTGATGCTCCCTAATTGCATCCACAGCTTGTTAACAAGAGTTATAAGAAAAGATTTTAAAATTCAAAATATGCCATCTATAAAGAGAAAAGCATGTTAACATGAAAGCAAATCATCATTGTAACACATTGCATTGTTATATTAAAGATATCAACATCTTACATATTAAAATATGAAAAAAGGGTACCTGAAGGTATCTCAAAGAAACAGATGTCGTAGTACAGCTTGCCCAACTGCTGCATCATCACGATGCGTAGATTGGAGGCAGTAATGTCTGGTAAAAGTGTGGACATTTTTCCACGTCGCAGCACGGCAGATATTCTCTAGAGTCACACCAGCAAACAATGCTGTAGACGCTGCTACTGTCCTCGTGGAATGGGCCTTGGGTTTCCTCAACAGAGGCCTGTGAGCCTTGTCATGGCAGAAAAGTATTGTAGATGCTATCCATCTGGCAATGGTGGATTTTGTAACCGCCTTTCCCAGAGTAGTTTGGCCATAAGCCACGAATAATTGATCGGACTTTGAGGTTCTTTGTTTTCAGAAGATAGAATTTAAGACATCTCTTGATATCGAGAGAATGTAAGGCTCGTTCCACTGGGGTGGATGGATTAGGAAAGAAAGTCTTTAACGTCACTGGTTCATTAAGATGAAACTGTGAAGGCACCTTAGGGATAAACGTTGGATTAGTTCGGAGGTGCACGTAGTCTTGAGTGAAGCGTAGAAAAGGTTCCTTTACAGTAAACGCCTGAATTTCACTCACTCTTCGAGCTGATGTTAAAGCCAGAAGTAAAGCAACCTTCCATGTAAGGAATTTTAGGTCAGCCTTATGGATGGGCTCGAATGGATGCTTCATTAACTGCAATAAGACTGTGTTGAGTTGCCATTCCGGTGGCGGAAGTCTGACCGGAGGAAACTCTCGGAATAGTCCTTTCATAAACTGTTTAATTAAAGAGGATGAACAAAGGGAAGGGCCATGAGCACCCCTTCTGAATCTGGAAAGTGCAGCTAAGTGGACCTTGACTGAAGGGAAAGAAAGCCCAGATCTTGCCAGGTGTAACAAGTAAGGAAGGATCTTTTCTGCAGGGTCATCCACCGGGTGCACCTGGTTTGCTTCACACCAGCAGCAAAACCGTTTCCATTTTAGACGGTACGTTTTTATCGTGCTCTGAGCTCGTGATTTTGTTAATATATCCCTACAGTCCTGAGGGATATCCAGGTCCTTAAACTCTAAGAAGTCAGGAGCCATGCGTGTAAATGTAGGGACTGGGGTCCGGGTGGAGAACCTGACCCTTGTTCCTTGACAGCATTGTGGGCGTCGGGCGAAGACTGATCGGCTGGTCCTGTGATAGCAATAGGAGCTCCTGAAACCAGTATTGGCGTGGCCATCTGGGTGCAATCAAGATGAGACGACAGCCCTCCAATTTCATCTTGCGTATGACCCTCGGTATCAGGGGTATCGGGGGAAAAGCGTAAGCACAAATCCTTGACCATCGCATGGACAGGGCATTCCCCCTTGAGCCCTGTTGAGGGTATCTGCTGGCATAGAAGCGGCATTTCTTGTTCTCCTTCGTGGCGAACAAATCCAGCGGTGGTGTTCCCCAAGCTCTGAATATTCTGAGCACCTGAGCTTGCTCTAGCTCCCATTCGTGGCAATCTGATTGGGATCTGCTGAGCGTGTCCGCTAATGTATTGCAGAGACCTCTGACATGTTCTGCTCTGAGGGTTATGTTGTGGAGTGTGACCCATTCCCACAACTCCTGAGCTTCCGTGGACAAAGTTGCTGATCTTGTTCCTCCTTGTTTGTTCACGTAGAACATGCTGGTGGTATTGTCGGTTCGAATCAGAACCGAAGAACCTGCCATCCTTGGAAGGAAAGCTTGCAGAGACAGAAAAATTGCTCGCAATTCCAGACTGTTGATGTGTTTGGTTTTTGTACTCTGGGGACCGCTTCCCCTGTATCTGTAAATCTTGGAGATGACCTCCCCATCCTTCCATGGAAGCATCGGTAGTGAGGACAAAGTCTGGAATTTTCTGAATGAAAGTAAGTCCTTCTGATAAGTTGGGAATATGGGACCACCAACGTAGAGCGCTCTTCATGCCTGAAGTGACTCTGATGATGTCGTCGAAGGAGCCCATCACCTGCTGCCACTGAAGGTGTAACTCCTCCTGCAAGGGTCGCATGCGGAGCCGCGCCAGAGGAACGAGGTGTATTGCAGAGGAGCACATCCCTAGCAGCGACGCGAACATCCGGACAGAAACTGACTTTCTTTTGGAAATTCGGATTGCTAAGTTTTGAAGACGAACCTGCCTTTCGTGAGACAAGAATGCCTTGCAGCGGACGGTATCTAACAGCGCGCCCAAAAAAGGAAGGATCTGCCTTGGTTGTAATTGAGATTTGCTCCTGTTGATCGTAAGCCCCAGAGAATGGAACAGACGAAGAGATGTTGTCACGGCAGTCTTGACTGATCTTTCCGAAGGACCCTTTATTAGCCAGTCGTCTAAATACGGAAAGACTTGGATTCCTTGGGAGCGCAACACTGCTGCCACTGGAGCTAGGCACTTCGTAAAGATCCTTGGGGCAGATTTTAACCCAAACGGGAGCACCTTGAACTGGTAATGGGCGCCAGCCACTGTGAAGCGAAGATACTTGCGATGCTTCGGATGTATTGGGATGTGAAAGTAAGCGTCTTCCATATCTAAGGAAGCTAGAAAATCTCCCTCGTTGAGGCAACCTAGAATTTCCGCCAGAGTGACCATGCGAAATCCCTGCTTCTTGAGGAATCTGTTCAGATTGCGAAGGTCTAAGATTGGGCGCCACTCCCCTGATTTCTTCTTGATGAGAAAAAAGCGGGAATAGAAACCTGTCCCCTTTTGAAGCGCAGGAACCTTCTCGATTGCGTTCTTGAGGAGCATTGTTAAAGCTTCTTTGAATAGTAAGTGAAGACGAGGGGGAGGGGGTCCCTTGGGTGGTTTGTTGGGTGGTTTGGTGACAAACTCTAAGGTATGACCGTTGTGAACCAGGTCCAGAA
This sequence comes from Triturus cristatus, assembly GCF_964204655.1. Taxonomy (NCBI): domain Eukaryota; kingdom Metazoa; phylum Chordata; class Amphibia; order Caudata; family Salamandridae; genus Triturus; species Triturus cristatus. The sequence continues at coordinate 749,917,039 of NC_140592.1, forward strand.
CCCACTGGTCCGACGTAATTTCTTGCCACCTGGTCGCAAAAGTTGAAATTTTTGCACCCACAGGGAGGGGAAAAGGAGTGAAAGGCGCCCTGCAGAAATCATTGCTTCCGTGAGGTGTCTCTTCCCTGATTCTGCGATCTTTTTCATCCGCCTTGACGAGAGAAACCAGATGTATTGGTCTGTCTGTAGGAAGACTGATATGATTGCCGATACTGAGGCTGGTACCTATTTTGTTGGGTATGATAACTTCCTCCGGAAGAAAATCCACGGCCCCTTGCTCCTCTGAAGGTACCTCTTTTGTATTGCAAGGAGCCCAACGATCTTGCAGTATCAGTATCCGTTTTAATTGCTTGGAGTGCATCATCTATGTGTTTCCCAAACAATGATTCGCCATCATAGGCCATGTCCAATATTTTTGTCTGGACCTCTGGTCTGAACGTGGTAGCTTTCAGCCAACCCTGGCGCCTAAGAACCGCAGCCCCAGCCAACTGGCGAAAGTTAGTATTCGCAATATCCAGTGCGCAGTCGATAGTCTCTGAGGCTGCACGCTCACCCTCCAACAAAACCTTTCGAGCATCTTGCCTGTTATCCTCTGGGATGAGGTCGATAAAGCTTGCCATTTCTGACCACATCTGGCGGTCATAACGCCCAATTATCGCTAGGGAGTTGGCTGCCCTGATGGAAGCAGCTGCCATAGTTGAAAATTTTTTCCCAATTAGATCCAGTCGGCGTCCTTCCCTATCCGGTGGTGTAGTGACCGGTGCTGCCGGATTCTTAGACTTTTGTTGGGCTGCCTGAGATATAACCGAGTCTGGACGCGGTTGACCAGTGAGACAAGAGGGACTGTCGGCTGGAGCACGGTATTTTTTGTCAATCCGTGGAAGCACCGCTGGTACTGATGCCGGGTTTTTCATGACTTTAACCCCTTCTTTCCAAATATAGTCAATGATAGGGATAGCTCTCGTAACCTTCCTTGACTCCTCCTTAAAATCATGCAGAAAACAGTCAGACTGCTCAATGGTAACCGGCAAGCTGAACCTGGTCGCAGCTCGCTGCATAGGGTTATGGAACCCCCCTATATCTTCTGGAGGCGAATCAGATGGTAGAGGGGTAGGTGGCGAAGGCATAGGGATTATATATGAATCCCAAGGGTCTGCTGGGTCTGGCAACTCGCCCTCTTCGTATTCCTCCTCCGAGGTTGTATCCTGATGCGGGTCCTGTGGAGGATCAGGCAGTTGAGGCATTGGGGCTGGACCCTCAGGCAGAGGCAATGGGTCCGGCTGCGGCGCAGTCTGTGGAACCTGTGGAACGTTTGGCTGCGGCGGAAAACGCTGCTTATAATCTGCAAGCATGGCTTGTAGGTCTTGTATCAAAGTAGGAGGCAGATGTGACATCTCATTCCTACGAGGTTGTGTGTAGCAGGGTCTATGATGCGGAACGATTATGTCTTCCTGATAGTAATGCCCTTGATAATCCTCATCCTCATCGTCCTCCTGACATTTGATGTGCAGTTCCGAAGGATGGCGAGCAACCCCAAAGGGCCCTTCGTCCTCGTCGTCCACATAATCATCATCGTCACACTGCACATAAGTTTCCAGGAGATGCGAGGGAGTAAGCGGTGAAATGTCCTGCCTTTGAAAAGACTTTAGTTGAAAAGTCCTGGTGGAAACTGGAGTAGAGATCATCGTCGACGAGGTCGTCGTCGACGGGGCTGTGGTAGACGGGATCGTCGACGGGATCGTCGACGGTATCGTAGATGGTGCTATCGTCGTCGACTGGCTCACCGTCGACGGAGCCGTCGTCGACGGGCTCGACGTCGATGGAGCCGTCGTCGACGAGCTCGACGGGGTCTTCGTCGATGGAATCTTCGTCGACGAGCTCTTCGTTGACGGGCTCTTCGTCGACGGGATCTTCGACGACGATGGAATCTTCGTCGACGATGGAATCTTCGTCGACGAGCTCGACGTCGACAGGCTTTTTAATGGCGGAATCGTCGACGGCGGTACTGCTGACTTCGTCGACGAGGACTTAGTCGACGACCCCTCGACGGTGGGCTTCTTTGAGAGGATAGTAATCTTCGTAGACATAATAGGAGATGTAAGCGCCGTCGTCGTGAATGTTAGCGTCAATGAAGAAGCAGACGAGGTGACAGAAACTGAAGATTGAGAGTAAGCCAAAGATTTTGAAAGGCTTTTACTCACAGTTTGCTTGACTGTAGATTCCTGAGGAGAGTGCGCATCAGAAGTAGAATGATGCGATTTCTGATGCTTCCTCCCTTCGCTGGAAGAGCTGTCCTGCGATCTAGCTCTCTTGCTAGAAGTAGAGGCTTTGTCATCCTCCTCAGCCGAAGAGGATTTAAGCCACAAAAGCACTCTCGCCTCCCTATCCCTGAGAGTTTTTGTAGGGAAGGTGCGGCAAATCTTGCAATCTTTTGCCTCATGTTTAGGGTAGAGGCAGTAGATGCAGTCTACATGTTGATCATCAACATGGACTCTCTTCTTGGTGCAGGTCCTGCAGGACTTAAATAAAGCCTTCTTGTCTGACATGCTGAAGCAAGTTGAAAGAAAACTGAGAGGCACTAAGGGAGACTCCCTTCCACACGACGTGTGGTGAAAATCTGAGGAGAACTGGCTCTGCTGAGAGGGTTCTAGAAGGGTGCTGGTGTCTGATTGGTTGTTACCAAATTCTTGGTTCTTTTTGCATAATGAGGTAGATAGGCTGCTAAGATACAGGCTTTTGGCCTTTTCTTTGGGCCTACTACTACTACTAGCATTTTGGCACTACTTTTTTATTTACCGGGGACTCCCGCCTCGGCGACGGGGAATGATTCAGGCTTGTGAATCTATGAAAGATACCCCAATACTGGATAAACAAAGAAATTCAAGGAGTCAACAAATATTCAGCTTATACCTTTGCACGGAGATCCACCAGCCGCTTCACCACACCATGAGAGCAGACACTAGTGGCTGCAATAGCCGGTATTACGTCAGACCAGCGTCCGGTGTGTTCAGATGGAGTATGGTCATATGATTGGTCACCTGTAATGCGAGCACGTGAGACAGGACGGTTAGGAAAGGTGGTCACCAGCCATCTTGTAGATGCGCACTCATTCATCAGTTGTTTTATTTCAAGCAGCCCAGACTGCATCAGTTTGAGCTTCAGAAGACTTCTAGTGTGCAAAAATAGGGAGAGGCGATTTCATTTTGGGCCATTAAAAATCGTGTTTTTATGAAGTGTTATAGCACGTTATGTATTTACATGAGAGTAACTCTCAGTTTCACAAATGGGAGACCGGTTACATTACAAATGCTTGTTAATGATATATTCACAAAATAGAATCAAGTCATATGTTTACCAACCCAAGCAATATTTGCAGGCAGAAGAGTTCTCCTACCACTCACTGTTCTGGGCACAGCTTGACTTAATCACAAGGAAAGGACTGATTAGCAATTGGCGAGAAAACAAATCCATGTGCTCGGCCCTGCTCCAGCCCTAGCAGCCTTTCAAAGACACTGCCTTGTTGGGAAATCCTCCCTTTTCTGTAACCACATTGAGGTCCGCTGGTTTTCTAGTATCTGTGGTCTAATTGCATCTTCGATCACGTAGACCGCTCCATACTTTGGTTAAAGCTGAAAGAATGGGGGATTCCGCTAACCCTTCTAGACCAACTCGCACAGTTGCACACCGACACATGGGTCAGAATTAAATTAGGCGCTGGAAGGCACCTCTCAAGAAAAATCACTACAAGGAAGGGCTTAAAGCAAGGATGCGTTTTGGCCCATTTGCTCTTCAGCCTTTTTCTGGCGGATCTGCCAGCAGAACTGGATGTTTGCTCCTCACATTCCCCGAAGCTAGGAGCCACAGCATTGAAACATTTACTTTACACTGACGACCTAGTGCTGATCAGCAGAACTCCGATAGGACTTCAGCATCTGTTAGAAGTTACCCACAATTTCTCACATCGGAACGCATTAAAAATAAATTTTAAAAAAATCAAAAGTTATGAGCGTAAACCACCGTAAGAAGCCAAATTTTAGTTGGTACATGGAAGGCAAATGCCTGGTCCAAGTAACTACTTATAAATACTTGGGCGTACTCCTAGATAAAAATAACTCCTTCAAACCACAACTTGAATCTTTACGAAGGAAGGGAGTAATGACGTGTTTGGCATTAAAGCCCCTGAAGAAATTGTTGTCGGATTTAACACTTGACCCCCTTTTAAAGGTTCTACGAGCAAAATTACAACCAGTAATCACCTACGGGAGCGAATCCATGACAGGAAGAGGTGCCGCTACCCTCGACTGTATAATCGCAACCTCCTACCGGGCAATATTTTAGCTCCCCAAATATGTTTCACCAGCCCAAATAAGGCAGGAATTCGGAATCCAAAAACAGGAAACAGAAAGGCAGGGAGCTGTCTTAAAGAGTTGGCACAAAATCAGAGCTGGTGAAAGAGGGTCCTTGAACAACCAACTTTGGCTAGAGTTGTCCCGCACTGGCAAACTACCAGTTAATGTCTACCCAATGGGCCACTTGGCTTTCAAAAAAATAGTAACAAAATCGACAAGGCTCATATCGGCTATAGAGGACAAGAAATCGGTATCCAAGAGAGCTCACGGCTGGGCCGTGCTTAACAACTACGATGCTCAAAAACCCCAGCCTTACCTCAAGGTCAGAATCAAGCTCGAGACCAAAGAAAAATTTCTAAAGTTACGGCTGGGAGTCGGACCGATCAATCCGTTCTTGCCACCGTGGGAAATAAAAGGGCCTGATTACTTGTGCCGCTTGTGTGCGAATGAAACTGAGACTTTGATTCATATTATATGCACATGCAAGAAGCTAGACCACATACGGAAAAATCTGTTAAAACCACTATTTAAGCAGTACGGAGTAAGGTCCTGCAGACAGGCAGTGATGATGTGTTTTAATCCCTCCTTAGTGCAGCTAAACTGTCGCCTTACAAAATGTTTTGATCTGACAGCACAGAGACTGAAAAAGCTCGTGCTGCCAACAGTAGAGACCTACTAACGACTACAGCAGACTCTGAACCAGTGCTTAATTGGTAAAAGAAGAAGTGCCGGGGCTCAAAGTTTTGCTAAGAAGAGAATGGTTGGTGCTACTGAATGTCAGCGTGCAGAATGCCAAGGCTCGGACAGGCCTATAGGGCAATCAGGTAGTGATGGGCTGCTCTGACAGGTCAGAGTATGGGCCATTTTTTTGGGCTGTCTGTGGGCATGTTTTATGCTCTACTGGCCCGGTATTTACTGTTGATTTCCCTAGTATTGAACCAAACATTATCTACAGCAAGCTCAAATTCACAAGGACTTCCATATCTTAAAAGTACGTATACAGCGTTCTTTACAAGTTCAAAGGTGCCTCAATTTGCAAACATTGGTTTATTTTCTAGCTGACTATTTCACTAATGAGGGCAACTTTTACTTTACTGCCTGCGCATATTTTCTGTCGCAGTCGGACCCTAAATTCTGCATATTCTTGATTCCACTTTATGCCTTTTTCAGTACTGAGTTGTATGACGGGAGGTGTAATACCCTGGCTGACTCTTTACCAGCTCTTCGTGTTTTTCGGACGTGCTAGCTGTAGTGAACCCGTCACATTTCCCCAGGGGCCTCTGGATGACAGAGGGGAAAGCAGACAGAGAGGACGGAGCGCTGAGTACATTAGGAGCAAGAGGAGCACACAACTCTTCGAATTAACCTCAAGAAAGGGGGCGAGCAGCAAGCAGGCACCGGTGTTCGAAAACCCCATGTACAATTAGCCTCTCTGTGCTCCTCAGTGGGCAATTCTTTATCGATCCCAGTCACAGTGCTGTTTCACGTTGTGTGAAACGCCTGACCGTGTGGGCTTCACTGAATACAGGAGACGGGATTGTGGGCATTCCTAAACCCACAGAAGTAGAGGGCCATCTCCACCCCAACCCCCAACCCTGCCCAGCTCCCTTTCCGAAAATGCTTTTATTTTCAAATACCCAAAAATTTGCTCTACAGTTAGTGCCTTTTACGAAAATGAAATCATTACTTAGTGAAATTTGGATTAAAAACAGAGGCCTGCTGCTGCGCTACACTCTGCTTACTTGTCCAGTCGACTAAGCGCTGCAGCTGCGCAATACGGTGGGGGAGTGAAATGTGGGGACACAGCTCTGCATTGGTCCGACTCGGTCGGGAGTCAACACTTGATTCAACGCCGTCAAGGAAGAACGGGGCGGGCTTAAAATCCATTTTCAAGCAGTCATTGGTAGCGCACTAGCGCTACTTTGATTGCTGTTATGCTGAGTCAGAGACTTAACCACGCAGTTTCTGTCAGTGTGTGGGTGCAGTCTGTGTGTCTCTTGCTAAGGCGGGCGGCGTCCAAATGTAATTATCTTACGCACCAATCCCAATCAGGCAGCACTGTACCCGGGCAGGAATGGATGGATTTACATGCGATATCAGCTCTTCGCCGGGTGACAGTGTGACCTTAGTGAGCTGATATCACATGTAGACCCGGCCCTGAAAAATAAGTGCCGGTGCTAAGCACCAGCAAGCACCGGCACAAATTAAGCACTGCTCTGAACTGGTTCGTGTCACAGGTTTAAAAAATTGCGCAGTTCACACAATGTTTTTAAATGGGCCTGCAATCTTGTAACAGCAGTGTTTCTATATTTGGAACAGTTTTATGTTTTTTAACTCCAATATAAAGGTTCCTTTTAATTTTGTACTAATTTTTAATAGTTTTATCTAATGTAACCTCTTTTGATATCAACATACAATGTCCTGAATGCAACAGTTTTAATTAATCATGCATAATAAAATTACTTGCTTACTAATTGCATCAAGATTTCTATTATTTGCTTACAATCAAAGCCGCCGCCCCACAAGTTACTTTTCTATCCACAACAGCATGTTTTAGGTGCTCCCGAGGAGATAAAATCTCTGCAAAGCTCCTCGGTGCTAGGTTTGAGCTGCATTAAAAAGTAAATATAAAGCACTATTACAACAGGAAGGGATTATATAAGATTATGTAGTATGTGCTTCTGCAATAGTTGTGCAGCTTGGCATTCGTTATAAATTAACACGCAATGCTTTCTTTAACGACCTGCATTGGTTTGATAATGATAACAACGTAAGCCATTGTGTTGTTAGCACAACAAGTTGTCAATGAGAAGTAGCACGTTATCACCATCTCATAACTTTTGACATAACTTGTATACAAGCAGGCGAATATCTATCTTGTTTATGGAGTACGAGCAGTACCACAAAGTAACTGTATACACTTGTTGCTACATAAATGGCTGGTATGGCTCGGCACTGTACACGTATGTATAGTTAACAGTTAGGGTCAAAAAGATGAAATTATAAAAATTTAAAAAAAACATTAACTCAGTCAGATACTGATAATGTGCAAGTAAACAACTCCACAGATTCCTCGGCAACACGAAAGACGCAGGCAGTCCAGTGGTCCCACCCCAGCGGGAGTCAGCGGGTTATGTGGAAAGTTGGTCACCCTACTAAAGAGGACGAGCTTCCAGAAGTGGAGTGGGAAAGCATAATAGCATTCACTATTAAGATAAGTGAGTTGATGTGCTGTCCTGTGTGTCAAGTAATTCTATCAGCAGGTGGAGTGCAGCACAACTCTCGAAGCTTCGTCCGTACACACAACACAACACATCCTTAATCTGGTAAAATTTGCATTTGTCAAGGAGGTCTAATATCATCCTTGTTGTCACTTGCAAGGGTCAGCACAATACCCTCCCATTGCCTCCTAACAGGATATTTTCTAAGACCTCTTGATTCTCCCCTATTCTGTTTAGGGCTATGCTTTCTGCATAAGCCCATTTATGGACCGACCTGAACCACTGTTTAACAGAGTGAGAGAGAGGTATTCAGAGACTTCAACCAAAGATTTGACTGACAGTAGGATGAACTCATAAGCTTGGACCCAGCTCTGTTGCCCTTGGGAATTTATAAAGACCGCACTGAAGGCTGCAAAGATTGAGAAATTCGGTGGCAGTTGAGGAAACTTCACAAACCTCGACAGAAGGCAGCCATGTAGCAGCAATCCCAGACATCTGTCTTATCCCTTCCAAAGCTGCATGACATCTGGGGCAGTCACAGGTTGTGGTCGGAAAGATATTAAGGAGTGCCGGAGGGGTCAAGTATGCTCTGTATATTATGTAAAGCTGAATATACTTATAGCAAATTGTACATTATAGCGTGTGAGGCTTAGCTAGGATCTTGCTCCACTCCTCACTAAGACTTCTGCGTAGGTTTGCCTCCCAGCCTTCCTTAAGGCCAGACAGGGGGTCCCCTACATGAGACTGAATAGCATTCCTTAGCCAAACTATTAACTTTTTCCCAATTCCCATAATGTAGTGTGTCTGTTATAGCATGTGTCCGAGGTTCTGTGTGTATTATTGGCCAGTAAGTGTTCACAGCCCTCACCAGTCTACCAAAGGTCAGGAACTGCCCCGGGTGTTGGCCATACTGTTTCACTAAAGTCCCAAATGGGAACAGGATTCCATTATGGAAGAGGACGCCCACCACCAGAAGGTCCAAGCCCATCCAGAGTTCCAATGATGTTGGAAGCCAAGCCTAAATTTAGGAATACTTCGTAGAAGAATTACAGGGGCATATGGGATTAGACTTCTATTAGAACAGTGCATTGTTATGTGCAACAAACGGGCAGTATTTACAGAAGAGAGGCTCCAGGAAGAAACAGTTTGTGAATTTCAATTTCGTTGAAGCTGCCTGGTGCCAACCCCACTTCCATCTATGATCAGCCAGCAAAGCAACAGGAAACCCGCTAATGTTCCATATCGGGAGCTCCTAGGTCTGCCTGGTCCGCCAGGAGCTTTAAATTGGGCTAATGACACACTGTTTGCCCACATACAAATTGTCTCCCAACATCCTGTCAAAGGCAAGAAATTATTTCATGGAAAGTTGCAGAGGTAAATATAGCAAAGAGGGGAGTAGAACCATTTCGGCTAGGGCAATTCTGAAGACTGTGGACACAGGTAAAGACTTTCAAAAGGCTAATTGAGACCTAAGCAAAGCAATCACTTTTGTTAAATTACCATCAAATAGATATGCGTTGGAATGATACATGTTAATGCTTAGATAACGGAATTTTAGAGGTTTCCATTTAATTACTTTGTTGTACATCTTTATTACAAGTTCTGGACAAGCAGGGTGTACCGGAAAAAGGCACAACCTGTCGACACCCAGTGCCATCTTCTAGGCATTCATGATCTGTAAAATTGGTGAGATGACATTACATGCATCCTTCAAGTACATCAATATGTCTGGCATCAGCATAAAATGAAACAACAAGAGTCATTTCATCCAAAGTGATATTCCAGATACATCACATCAGTCAACGCTTTGCAGCTAGCGACTCTATACCAGTGCTAACAAGAGGGGTGATATTGGGCGAGTGATTCAGACATAAGCCCACCTGTACAGATCCTACCCGTTGGGTCGCAGTACCAAAGTTTAATCTAACAAAGCATTTTAGGGCTAATCCCAAATCAATCCAAGGCAGCAAACATATTTTCCGACCAGAGGGTGTCAAAGGACTTATCAAGGTCCAACACCAAGCAGGCTGCATGTGGCTATTTGAGGCATTCTTCACCACATAATGTAAAGGTTTAATGTTTAGGGAGGTGCTTCAGCCTGGCATAAATCCATTTGTCAGGTTAAATCAATCTAGGGTGGCCCAGGAGCAGACTTGGCACCAGTATTTTGCTCAATATCTGGTTAACATTATATAGAGAAGAGCCTACAGGATGCCACCTCATGAATCTGCTTCCTCCAGTCAATACCCATTGCCGGCCAGCCCAGCAACCAGGTACAGATCTTGCCCCTTCCCTCAGCACATCCCAGCGTCCTAGCACTCTAGCATTGAGCCGGAGATCACCCGCCAGAACCTAGATGTTCGTTGGTGGTCACAGCTACTCCATGTGGCACCAAGCCTGCTGCCACCATGGAGCCCAGCTGCTTAGCATAGGGCTAGTATGCCAGTCCACACGCCTCTCATGCAAGGCGGCTAGAATCAAGGTCGGTCAATGGCCTCTACTACAGCTTTTTACAAGCTATTTCGGGGCTACAGGTCACAGGATGATGGTGAATGGCATGGGCTGGGTTGACTGTGCTATTGTAACATGTCTTGTAGACAGCTGGTCAACAAAAGTAGGCCAGACCCAAAGTGTACTACTAAATTGGCCTTATGGATTCCAATATAAACAGTCTCAGATGCTTGTCTTTGATAACCAGATCATTCTTTGGAATAAAATGAGTTTTTGCACAGGTATGAACAGTTTATTGTAGAGAAATTGTGTTCTCGGTTTCTATGATGTCAATACAAGTGTTGCTCCACATTTGTAGAAATGAGGTAACAGAACATATCACTTAAACATTCTTCTTGTGAAAATGTTTGACGATAACGCAATGCATTTTGGGTAGAAACCCTTCATCAGGGGTAACTATGGATAAAATGAAAAAAAATTTAGGTCTACGAGGGGCAATATGTAGATAAACAAAAGATGAAAACTGGAGAAAGATGAGAAAAAATAGGTACTTATGTTTTGCAACACGCGAAGGTCTGAATTCCACTGAATGGAAAAGGAAAAACAAAAGTCTCCCGCAATCGGAAACGTACTGAAACTATGAGTGAAAATGATAGGTTCAAGCAATCATCTGAGAGTCCGAAAAAAACAAAAAAAATGCGAGACGTGTCACACCACGTGGCATAATGAAACCCCATCCCCTCCCGAGATACAATAAGTTGCCAAAAAGAAAGAGGGTCCTTAAGTGCCCATATTTACGAAATCACTGCAAGAGTACGTGAACCATCGAGCATCCCGTTGAGTGATGTATCAACTATATTTGTATCGGTCCAAGATCAGCACCTAGGGGCGCTCCTACTTTTCTCCAAATAATTTCCGATCTGTAACCTTCTCTATTGAAGAAGCAAATTGAAACATGCATTTGCAATGAAAAAATCTCACATTTGCAAGCGTTTAAGCTATTGGCAGTGTAAATGGCAATGCCTTTTATTTATCTGTTTTGATAATTAACACAAATAAAAGGCATGGTCATTGACAATGCCAATAGCCCCAGATCTTGTAAATGTGAGACCCATTTCATTTCAAAGTAGCGGCCGCCATTGTCCTGTGCTGCTTGGAAATTGAAAGAGCCTATGCTGCAGGAAAGTATGTTGTGCCTGCAGTAGGAGAAACCTATTAAAGAAAATATTGCTTTCACACTAAATAAGACATACCGTGTAACAACGTAAGTAAATGGGCTAGTCCTCATGGGAGGTTACGAATGAATAATAAAAAACAACCAGAGAGAGAGGGCAAAGCAATAGGAACCACTCGTCGTCCCCCTAAGCCGTCAACACCACACAACAAGAGTGTGTCCATAGAATAAAAAAATAAAAAAAGAGTTTGTGAAAAGAGTCAACCTGGTTGGTGACATGCTTCATCATAGGGTCCCCACCAGAGATGCCGACTGCATCTTTGGTGTGCTACAACACCTGGATACAGCGGAATGGGTTGTTTTAGTGTGCCTTCAAAGAGTGTAATGAGTGCAAAAAGTGAATTTAAAAAGTGCCGTTTTATTCAGAAAGATTTTTTTAATGGGGGAAAACAGGGCACTGGATAAAAACAGGTGAAGTGGATGTCCCTAACTGGTATTAATTGACCAGATGCATCCTAAAAAGTGAACATTCGGTCAACATGTTTCAGCTTCCAGGCGTAATTACTTGAAGCTTTCGTCAGGACCATTTACACCACGGCGGTATAAGCACGCTAAGGCTTAACCTAACCTGTGGTGCATTCAACCGAAACAACTCACGGTTATGTAGGAGCCTTCAAGTATTTCTCAAAAGCCAGTGGAGTCTGAAAAGGCAGGAACAAGAAAGCGCTTTCGGCTAAACATGGGTTGTGCCTGTATATATGCATTCAGTAATCTTAAAGTGACTAATCCAAGGCCCGAGCTCTTCATGAAACAGTGGCCGTTGTTAGCAAAGCTATTTGTTAATAATGCAACAAATAGGTCAATTGACAACCTATTCTTACAAGTCAATATCAAACTACAGGAAAGCATATGTGATTTAATGCCATTGTGAGTTTTTATATCAAGTTACAGGTATATTAGCCTGCAAAACCAGCGAAAGTGGCACTGGTAGCAATGGTGATCAGAGAACATGACTAATCAGCCAACATCATAGATGCTGGTCGATACGTCAGACAAAACACACCAAGGTGAGTATTAGTTATATAAAATCATTGAGAACACAGGGCTTACGTTAAAATTCAGGTAACACCACTCCTTAGGTACTGATGGGTGGCGGGACTCTAAATCAAAATCTAAGGCAAAAAACAAAGAAGTATTGGTTCCATAAGCCCTAAGCATGTGAATCGCCATGTGGGGTCAGCCGACAGAGGTAAATCAAAAAGAAAAATGGTACTCACTCAGCAAGAATCAACCGCCAACGGGAAACCTAATTGGTCCCAACAGACCTGGAGATACCCTAGGCCCCATTACGGTAAAATATATAGTGTATCTTTCACCGGAGAAGGCGTTTTCAGCGTCCTGCCGGATTTACGCATCACATGACTTTTCGAAATAACGTAGGCCACGTAAATGGAGCTGCAAAGGTGTAAAAGAACTGCGAGGGAGGCTAGAACGCTAACCTCCATAGCGGTCTCACTAGAAACAACTTTATTGAAATTGTTGAAAAGTTTATACCATTCGATAGCACATAATCAGGGCAACCATTCAAAAACGGAGGCAACCATTCAAAAAACGGATTGAAATATTTACTACTTGTTAAACAAGCATTTGCAATGCAAATTGGTCTCGCATTTGTGAGAGTTAGAGGAACTGGCGTAAATGAGAATATTTTTTACTCGTGTGTTTTGGATTGGAGAGGATGTATGTGGAGTGGATTTATGGGCATTGGAATTTTTAGTTTTGAAATGTGTGGTGGAATTGTGAGGAGTGGATTTGTGTAGTGGAATTATGTCGAAAGGTGGTATTAAGGAGGGACTAACAAGCCTAATGAATCAGAAGGCAGCATTTACAAAGGACAATGACAAGCCAATGACAAATAGGGTAACATGCCTACACACACACACACACACACACACACACTGTAACAAGCTGGTGTACAGATAGACTGGCCACCTGTCTCCACTTTCAATTTAGAATAACGCCGTCACTCTTGGAATTGGGCTCAGCACAATTTGGCCCGGAAAATGTGCCTCAGACTCATTTTAAAAGAGTTCATTCAGTCCAAATTTCGAGGAGAACATGCTTTTAAAGAGCTCCTAATGGAACTTTCTAAAGTTTAGACTCTGAGTGCCAATGTGGAAGCAGAGATAGTAAGTTCATGCTCCAACCTGTTCGACTTTTTGGGGGAGTTTGCCCCCCCGAGCAATCTACTGCTAAATTGGGTGAAAATGGACAGGAGGTTTTGGAAATGCCCCCCGAGATGCACACTAAATGGAACAAGGGAGGTCGGCCGGGCTGGCGCGCAGTGCACACGCGCATGGTGGCGTGCTTTCACTTTAAACTGCGTTTAAAGTGACAGCGCGCATGTTTAACAAGATGGCAGCGGGCTGTCCACTGTCCTTACATGCACGCGCATGCTGTTAGGTTTGGACAAATGGCGAGACCAGCCATCTTTGTCCATCCCTGCACGTGCATGTAAGGCTTTGGCAGAATCGATTCCAAAAGGTCTGACGAGTGCAGCGCCTCATCACTGTACCCCAAGGGATATTATCATTGAGCCCATGGATATGCGTGGACAATCGATAAATCCACCGGTGCTCTCTCAAACAGCAGGTGCGATGATTTATGCCCCGGTTTTATTTGCTCAATGATAGTCCACCGCAGGTCATTGGGAGTGTGGTTATGCTGCAGGAAATGGTCAGTCAGCTTAGTAGTGTTTCTCTTACACCGGATATTACTCCGGTGTTCGCAAACACGTTGCTTGATTTTACGAGAAGTCATACCCAAGTATCTTAAATCACAAGGGCATGTAACTAAATAAACAAAATTCATCGTATTGCAATTCGTATGTAAACGTTGTCTCCATATTTTGCCCGTCTCAAATCTAATGTCTTTGTAGATGCAGTTAAATGGCAGACGCTGCAAGATCCACGAGGAAAATGCCATGTCATTCGGGGTAGACCAAGAGTTTAGAACGGCGGAGTCATCAATAGTAGTGGTCTTCCTTGGTCTTGTATGTACCAATGCGTCCCTAATACTTTTTGCTTTTCTAAAAGAAAATAGGGGTTTATCCCATTTGATGTTGTTGCTCTCAAGAATTTGCCAGTGTTTCCTAATGGAATTAGAGATGGCGTTGGATGCAACACTGTACGTGGTGATGCAAGTGAGGGGAATCTCTTTAGTTTGCTTTTGTACATCCTCTAAGAGGGCCTCTCTTGGTTGATTTCTAGCTCTTACAACTTTTTCAGAATCTTCTCAAGGTAACCTCTATTCTGCAATTTCTGGGTCAGGTCACTTGACTGTGCACGGAAATCCTCTGTCTTACTGCAATTGCATCGTATTCGCAAATATTGCCCATAAGGGAGATTCTCCCGTAAGGGTCGTGGATGGAAACTCGAGAAGGTTAACAAATTGTTCTTACCTGTCCGTTTGTAGTATGTTCTCGTGGATAAACGCCCTTCTGTCTTGGTTACCACCACATCAAGGAACACCAGCTCATGTTTGTTAAAGAAGTTAGTGAATGTCAAATTAGGATCACAAGTATTGATCGAAACAAAAAACTCCAAAAGGCCTACGTTCGGAGCCTTGCCAGATGACGAAAACGTCATCAATGTACCTCTTCCCAAAAATTATATTGGATGCATAAAGGTTAGTCGCCAGGATAGATTTACATTCAAAATCATAAATGTACAGACCAGCCACACTGGGGGTAAAGGTACTGCCCATCTATGTACCTGTGGACTGTAGGTACAAGGCGCCCTTAAATTAAAAAAACTATTTGAGTGCTAGGGTTGCACAGTCAATAATAAACTGTTTGGGTGTCTGGAAGTCCCAAGTGGTAGCACCCGGTGCCTCGCCAAGCACCTTGATGGTATCGTCCTGGGGAATGCTAGTATACAAACTCTCAATATCTTAAGACACCAGGATGGTCGACTCAGTATCCACCCTTAAATCTTGTAAAAGAGCCAGGAAACTCTTGGTGTCTTGTAGATAGGTGGAAGTGTTTTGAAAGAGGTTTGAGGAACAAGTCGCAGTATTTAGATAAGGGTTCTAAAAGAGACCCTATGCCTGAAACAATCGGGCGTCCCGGTGGTGGTGTCTTATTCTTATGGGTCTTTGGTAAAGTATAGAAGTAAGGAATAATACCTTCTCCTTTTGTCAAAAAATCAGCCTCATGCTCAGTGATGAATCCGGTTGATTCCGCATGGTCAACCAGACCGGCAATGGTGACTTTTAGTTCGGAGAGGGATCAGCAGTTAAAGGGGTGTAGTTCCTATGGTCACTCAACAGGCGCATGCACTCCTTGTCATAGTCTGCGGCGTCCTGGATCACAACCCCACCCCCTTGTCTGCTGGTTTTATGACAATGGAGGAATTCGACTAAGGATAGTAATGCTTGGAATTCCTCTGCACTCATATTTTTTAACACGTTTTCTTCCTGAAAGACTCATCATTAAAAACTGCCTGTTCAAAAGCAATAATCTCGGCCGGAATCAAATGTGGTGGAGGTGTACAGGTAGATTTCAAGCGGAGCCCTGTGTCACTAGAACAATCCATTGGATCGTTTGACTTGTATTTCTCAAAATACAGTCCCGCCACCCATCACTACCTAAGGAGCGGTGTTACCTGAATTTTAACGTAAGCCCTGTGTTCGCAATGATTTTATATAACTAATACTCACCTTGGTGTGTTTTGTCTGCCGTATCGACCAGCATCTATGATGTTGGCTGATTAGTCATGTTCTCTGATCACCATTGCTACCAGTGCCACTTTCGCTGGTTTTGCAGGCTAATATACCTGTCACTTGATGTAAAAACTCACGATGGCATTAAATCACATATGCTTTCCTGTAGTTTGATATTGACTTGTAAGAATAGGTTGTCAATGGACATATTTGTTGCATTATTAACAAATAGCTTTGCTAACTACGGCCACAGTTTCATGAAGAGCTCAGGCCTTGGATTAGTCACTTTAAGATTTCTGAATGCATATATACAAGCACAACCCATGTTTAGCCGAAAGCGCTTTCTTGTTTTTGGCTTTTCAGACTCCATTGGCTTTTGAGAAATACTTTAAGGCTCCTACATAACCGTGAGCTGTTTCGGTTGAATGCACCACAGGTTAGGGTAAGCCTTAGCGTGCTTATACCGCCGTGGTGTAAATGGTCCTGACGAAAGCTTCAAGTAATTACGCCTAGAAGCTGGAACATGATGACCGAATGTTCACTCTTTAGGATGTATCTGGTCAGTTAAAACCAGCTAGGGACATCCACTTCACCTGTTTTTATACAGTGCACGGTTTTCCGCCATTAAAAAATTATTTCTGGATAAAACAACGGCACTTTAATTCACTTTTTGCACTCATTACACTCTTAGAAGGCACACTAAAACAACCCGCTCTGCTGTATCCAGGCGTTGTAGCACACCAGAGATTCAGTCGGCATCTCTGGTGGGGACCCTATGATGAAGCAGGTCACCAACCAGGTTGGTGAGTGAGTGTTTTTACCTAATTAGAGTGACTCTTTTCACAAACTCTTCTTACAAGGTGGTACTAAGGAGTGACTAACAAGCCTATTAACAAATCAGAAGTCAGCATTTACGGATGACAAGCATATGACAAATATGGGCGGAGAGTGGGCGGGGCTTCAAGTCTATACTCGAATAAAGCAAGCATCGCAGAGCAGCGTACGCTCTGCCCAGACTCAATCTAAAAACGGTGCCTACAGCTAAAGAGTGCATAAGTCTAGCAAGCGTATGCTCGCAGTGCATATCAAGCTTTTACCCGTTTATGAAAACGCTGCTCAAAACAGACGCACCACCATTGAAGATACTGGTGCAAACAACTTTTCCATTCAGTGGAATTTAGACCTATAGTCATTTATACACTCCGGAAAATAACCCTACTTTACATAATATTCAAGCTTACATCGGTAAAAACGTGACCAATAACATAGAAATTGATCATAACAGGCAATTAGGGGAGAATGTCACCATCACTGAAATTAGAACGGCTATTATTTCTCTCCCGTCTGGTAAAGCTGCAGGGGAAGATACACTTCCTATAGAACTTTATAAAATTTGTATTGATGAAATACTTCCCCTTTTCTGTTCAGTAATTAATTCGATTGGTCAAACAGGAAAGGTTCCAAATTCTTGGAATTCTGCTAAAAAAAAATGTTTCTAAAAAAAAAAAAACCTGCTGAGGAATGTGGCTCTTATTAATGCAGACCCCAAAATTTTTTCTAAAATCTTAGCACTTCGATTGGCTCCATATATGCCTAAGCTAGTAAACCCACAACAACATGGATTCATCACTGGCCGGGACACTACAGCCCATTTTAACATGGCGATTACTGCTTTTGACGTAGCAACGGTTAATTCCACCCGACTCGGTTATGATACTCTTGGATGCTGAAAAAGCATTTGATCGAGTCGGGTGGGATTACCTTTGGGCTGTAATAAGGGCCTTCGGTTTCAAAGGCCAATATTTAAGATGGATACAGGCCCTTTATGACTCCCCAACTGCAAAAATTAGCTATGCAGGTTTGATCTCCCCAGCTTTTAAAATACTTAGGGGTACGAGACAGGGGTGTACGCTTTCACCCCTGTTGTTCGCGCTCTCTATGGAACCGTTTATAAACTCACTGCTAACGAATCCCCACATCACCCCAATTGAATTCGGCCCTAACTCTCTGAAAATTACTGCCTATGCCGACGACATTGCCATATACTCTACTGACGTAGAAAAAGCTCTTATAGTGATAACTGAAGAATCTAAAGCTTTTGGATCTATTTCAGGGTACAAATTAAATCTAAGTAAAACACAGGTAATACTAAACTATAAACCATTGACTTTTGTTCAAGGTACTTGTCGGGTGGCGACGTATTTAGGTGTTAAAATATCAGCCAAAGTAAGCGACATAAATACTCTCAACTATGATGCATTATTGAAAGAAATAACTGGCCTACTCAAGAAATGGCATAAAATACCTTTAAGCTTCATAGGCCGGATTAACTTAATTAAAATGAAGATATTGCCTAAATTCTTGTACCTATTCAGGTCTATACCCTTACGTGTTAACAATTCCTTTTTTAAGAAACTAGATGGGATTTTAAGTAGTTATATCTGGGTGTATAAGAAAGCTAGAAGATCCCTTGCCCTGCTTAAATTACCTATTAACAAAGGCGGTTTAAATTTCCCTGACTTCAAATTATATTTTATGGCAACCTTTTTTGGCCGTCTTCGTAGTTTATTTAATCGTAATAGTCAATACTATTACCACCAATTTATGTTGGGCACCGACTCTAATCGATTTCTCGCAAGAGTAAATGACCCTAACTATTTCAAAAGGGTCAAGTTTAAGACTGCGAGAGATATTGTTGCAATATGGAAATCTCTACTAAATATATGCAAGACTTCTTTTTTTCATTCAAAACTTTCTTTGTGGGGGAACCCTGGGTTACCAGGAATATTTAATGATGGATTCGGGACCATCTGGGCTAATTTGGGAATTAATTTGTTGGGGGACCTTTATGGCAATCAGGGATTTTTAAATTTCACAACGCTCAAACTTCTTTTCAATTTAACTGAAGCTATGCGATTTAAATATATGCAAATTAGAGATTATCTGGTTTGCAAGATGAAAATTAATCAAATTTCGGATTCGGATTTATGGACCTGTTTCTACTCCGAAAATCAAAAATCACTAATTAGCAGGGGTTATAAATGTTTGAATAATTTCAAAGAGGATAACTGCTCAAAAATTGCTTTCAAATGGACATCTAGACTAGGGATTAACATTACCCCCATCAAAATTTCGGCGTCACTCTGTAATATAAATAAAGTGGCACAATCTTCAAGTTTGAGGATTCCGTTATATAAAACTATTTGTTTTTTATACTATACTCCGTTCAGAATTTCTAACTGGTCTCAAAACTCTTCACCAAGTTCACGCTCTAAGTGCCCCAAATGCGATCTTGTGGCGGCCGATATTACTCATATATTTTTTTCATGTCCAGCCTTGTCTGAGTCTTGGTCTGGTTTCGAAAATATCTTATCACAAAAACAAACTGTCTTGGGTTCACTTTCTCCATTGTCTGTACTATTAGACATACAATCTCTGAATTGCCTACATAAAGATTTATTAACAATATTATTTTCTTGTGCCCGATTGACAATTGCTAGGGCTTGGATCTCCCAGAAACCTCCTCATATTCTGGAATGGTGGTTCTTGATTAATGAAATCTACACTATGGAGCGTGCTATTGCCAAAATGAGGGTATTGAAGTCAATGAAAAAGTTTGATAGAATTTGGGGAACTTTCCTTTAAGCCTTTTGTTTACCTATTTGTACGACCTTTTCGATATCAAATGTATATGCTATTATTAGCAGCTAATTTTTGGTTTTTGACTTGCTTGTGTTGTCAATAAAAATATTTAAAAAAATAAATAAATAAAGAGCATGTATTTTAATAAAAAAAAAAAACTATTGTAAAAAAAAAAAAAGGAATTTAGACCTTCATGTGCTGCAATACACACATAGGTATTATTTCTCATCTCTTAAGTTTTCATCTTTTGTTTCCCTACATATTGCTCCTCATTGACCTAAAATGTTTCCCATTTTATCCATAGTTACCCCTTATTAAGTGTATCTACCCGCATTGGTTTGTGTCGTCAAACATTTTCATAAGAAGATTGCTTAAGTGATGTACCTCATTTCTACAAGTGTGGAGCAACACTTGTATTGACATCAGAGGAATGAGAACGCAATTTCTCTACAGTAAACTCTTAACACCAGTGCAAAAACTCTTTGTTTTATTTCAAAGAATGATCTGGTTATCGAAGAAAAGCATACAAGACTGTTTATATTGGAAGCCAAAAGGCCAATTTAGTAGTGTGCTTTGGGTCTGGCCTGCTTTTGTTGACCAGCTGTCTAGAAATTATCTTAGGAGTATAGGGCAGAACTTGCACCAATGCTACATACTGCAATTTCTACTTTTTAGGTCTCGGCTAGAAGGCTGCGCTTGCGCAGTCTCGCTCAGATTTAATGTTTAGGAGTGGGGCTTTAACCCGCCCCTTTTTTTTTTACCTCTTCTCCATTGGTTGGCCTCTGAAATACTGGTCAGCCATTGGAGAAGAGCATTGTCTCTCCAAACAAGCCCCGTCCTTTTCGGATTCGGGGGCGTGTTTTTTACTTTCTTTCTCTCCTCTGGAATGTAAACATTCCAGCCAATAGCAAGAGGAGAGAAAGAAACACGCCCCCGAATCCGAAAACGCCGCTGCGTTTCTCCGAGGCATTTCTGCTTGACCTCGGAGAAAGGCGGTGGTGTCCCGGCGTCCGGACGCATTTGTTAATTTCCAATACTTCTCAGTTTTTAGGACAAAGGTCCAATAGAGATCTACTATTTGTTTACAGGAAACTGTTGTAAGCAACATTTACTCGTCCTACCGTACTGCAGAGTTGCTCCCTCACCTGATCTCCTTGTTCGTAAAAAGATCGACTCTCTCCAGCTGCTCTAGCTCGGAAATTCGGTCCTCGATTTGCTGCTGCACTACTTCAGCCATGCCGGGGCATTACTCTGTACACCAAAGGGCTTTTCTGTGAGTATTCCTGAAGAGAGTATCGGATTGAAAATTCCCGGTGATCTTACACGTGAAAGTAAAAAGTAGAGCTAGAAAGAGGTGTGACGGCAATACGTGCTAGTAAGGGCTCTAAATGGGTCGCCATCTTAAAACGCAGCGTTTTCCAATCGATTTAAAGATGAGTATGATAGTGTAACTTATATTACAAATAAATACGCTTTGCATTTTAAAAAGTGTCTCAACACGCAAATAAAAAACACAGTTGAACATAATGCAATTAATACAGCCTCACAACTAATTACTGTGCTTTTCGTTTTGTGAATAATAAAATGCCTAAAAAGGCGAAAGTAATTGGTGTCATTATTGCGCCCAGCAACACTAGCCATGAATTAAAGTGTTGGTCTTCTATTTCGACGTCATCTATCGTGCACAGTCTTTCACAAACTGCGCACGTGTTAGAAATTTGCATGTTCGGATAATCCTTTGCTGTCTAAACTGTCCCGGAAGTAAATAATAGCAGCTTTATCAATGCATTGTAGGTTTTTCAATACAACCTTTCGGAACCCTACAAACATGCTCTCTCTTTTTTAATTTTAATACTCATCGGCCTAGTCCATTTTATCTTCGTCACGGAGGCTTAAAAGGTTCAGAGGCATGCATATTGCGTGTTCTATTTCAAACGCGCGAAGGAAAACTGTTGTTTTATTCTTTTTAGAGAATATTTCAAGTTTTTAAAGTTTTAAAAGTTTACTTTAAAGGCCAAATTTAATGCGCAATAAACTAACAGAATAACATTAGTGTTCAAGTAAGAATAACTGCTAACAAGGGCTCCGCCTCACTATTTGCAGCACACCAATCACTATTACAAACTGTCGAACCTGGACACTATAGTGGCAAGTGGGACCAAAAGTTGCGGCGCAACCTCATAAAGGAGTGTAGTTTTACATCTTGGTTGAAGTCTGGTTCTGTTGGTATAGCGGTTTTAATGAAAACGCATAATGAACTATCACGATGTGATTAACGTAATGCATTTGAGATATTTTGTTGACGTGTCTCGCGCATTCTAGAGATTAGGCTGCCAGATGGTTCCGTATTCATGTTGAAGTATGCCCCCCTGTGGCCAATAGGGATAGATGCACTTATGTTTCTATTTAATTCAGTATTTGAGTCCAATATCCTGAAACATTTCTGCCCTTTAAAATGTAGAACAGCGAATCCAGAATATATTTAGTCTCGGATTACAAGCATTTGAACTCTCTACAGATGGACGTCACAGCACAGGCCAAAGAGCACGACCTCTAAATGATCACAGGACTACAGCACAACTTTAGCATGAGCATGGTTTCACCCACGAGACTTGAGACCTAATTCAGAGGAGGTGGACCACAAAACAGAGCAATGCCAATAAGTCTGGCTTTAGAGGAATGTTGTATGGTAATGTGAAAACATTGCAAGAAAACAGCATGAGAATAGATATATATTTATGTTTGAGCAAATAACTGTAGAATAATATTGGTCTAGGTTAAAATGTCAGGTGACAGTTGGACTTTCAAGCCAGACCAAAACATCTTTGTAGGTTCATGACTGCCCTTCCTTCCATCTGTGCTGCTGCTAGAGAAAACACATTATCTAGTTATCTGGGACACTTTAACAGCATTACGAAGTCATGCGCGCGACCCCCGAAAATTCAGGCTCAGGCAGCTGGCTGGTCCTCTGTGGGGGTAACATGCTGCTGATGTGTATTCTCCAGTCTGACTTGGAAGTGGAATGGCACCTTCACTTTAGGTGTGCCCTTTATTTTATAATGTTTCTATCCCGGGTTTGTCACCCATTTTGTTGAATTTCTCGATGTGTCGTAAATTGGCTGCGATTAAATTAGCGTTAGCGGAATCCATCTGGTATTTAGAGGCTATCCTGTACATTTTATGGAATCCATTTTGTATTTCTGGCAGCCATTTTGTTTACCCTTGTGCTCTGTTTACAGGACTGGCTATACTTAGACTCTGCTACCCTGCACATGCGCAGGAATATCTAACTGTCCATACATCTGTTTTTAGTCTGTAACTATCAAGTTGTTTCCACCAGAGTCAGCAACTGCTAGCTCCTCCTTTACTGTCAACTGTGCATTTCTCTATGACCATCTATGTATGTAACTCTTCTCATGTATGCTTGTACCGCCCTCTTTCTGAGCCCCTGTGTGGGTATAAAAGACCCATGGTTCTTCTACTCTGTGTGCTACCTTCATTCAGCACCACAGGGTGCTGGGTGAATGTGGTTCCACTTCATGAAGGTTTATTAAACTTTGTATTTTCTATTCCAGTTTCTGTGCCAACTTCTTCCCAATGGTCTGAGGACTCTGTGCAGAGAAGGGCGAACCCCTTGCACTGGTAGGCCTAGCTGAGGTCTCTTTCAAGAGATGCAGTTCGTTTAACTGTCCTTCACAGCACTGGCAAGACGGGACAGCCAGCCTGACAATGCCCCCGTGCCCAAATGGCGCGCGGCCAACCCGTGAGCCCGTCCCATTGCATTGTGTAATCCCCCCACACCTCCCGAGAAGCAGAAGGACGAGCAACAATACAAAGGGCAGGATAAGGGTTCCTGTGGGGGCGGGGGGAGGGGCGGCACTGGGAGGAATTAGGGACAGAGCGGGAAAAAAGTCAGTTCGGGAAAACTGCTCTAAATTACTTGGCGCCCCTAGCGCCTGTAATTTGAATAAATGTAATATTTCAGTCGGGAGAGAAAATCAAAGGAAATGTGGGGTTATGTGAGGCCAAGGGACGGAACAACAGATAATGTTTAGGTCTCCCACATGGAATTTGCTCCGGCAGAGGGCAGGAAACGTCTCAGCAGCTTCCTGATGTTTCAGACCTAACCATACAAAATCCTGAGATCAATGAGTAATCATCATGGCAAACCTAGAGAAAACCTCAACAGCTTCCTTAACTTTCCGTTCTTTTGCGAGGCAGAGAGTAAAGACTACGGCAGGAGTGTTCGCTGACCAATCGCCCCCACTATGGCCGCCTCAGAAACCTTTCAGATAATCTGTCAATTTTTATTAGTCATTTATTTTTTAAATGCTTAATTTTTTGTGATAAATGCAAAGATCTAGAAACAACGGTGCCACTTCTGCTTTGGCTCCCAAGATCAATGTGTATGTGTCTAGATCTATGTGTGTGTGGTTCTGTATGTGTGTGCGTGTGGCTGTGTGTGTATGTGTATGCGGCTCTGTGTATGTATGTGTGGCTCTGTGTGTGTGGCTTTGTGTGTGGCTCTGTGTAAGTGTGGCTGGCTCTGTGTGTGTGTGGGAGGCTCTATGTGTGTGTGTGTGTGTGTATGTGTGTGCCTCTGTGTGTGTTGCTCTGTGTGGGTGGCTTTTTTTGTAGGTGGCTCTATGCGTGGGTGGCTCGGTGTGTGTGGGTGGCTCTATTTGTGTGTGGGTTGCTCTATGTGAATAGCTCTGTGTAGGTGGCTCTGTGTGGGTGGCTCGCTTTGTGTGTGTGGCTCTGTGTGTGGGTGCAAATGCAATAGGTCTCGCATTTGAGAGAGATTAAGCTATTGACATTGTAAATAACAATGGCGTTTCTTTAAATGTT
This sequence comes from Triturus cristatus, assembly GCF_964204655.1. NCBI lineage: Eukaryota > Metazoa > Chordata > Amphibia > Caudata > Salamandridae > Triturus > Triturus cristatus. The sequence continues at coordinate 749,941,446 of NC_140592.1, forward strand.
TTAAAAATAAAAACAAACCAAAATAATGTCATGAGCAGTGCCAATAGCTCTAACTTTAACAATGCCAAGACCATTGCATTGTAAATGCTTGTTGGGGATTAGAATTGTTATTTTTATTCACTGGATGATTGATTATTGATTAAAAAAGGTGTGTCAATTACAAGATTTACTTTAAATTGGGACAAATCTGCCATCTTAGGCCACCCAGCCACTCCTCTAACATGTGATCCTACTTCAGTAGTAGAGCAGATCACAGAGGCATTTTACACTTATAATGGAAAACAATATTTGGCTCAAAGCCCAAACTGGCGCATCTGTGGAACACTGTGGAGGGTCAGTCAACATCATGCCCACGGACCATATCTACAATTTGAAACCTTCAAAGAGCAGCAAATTAACCATATAACCACTAGGCTGTAGGAATATGAAGGCATGCAAACCTATAATAGATAGACCCTTCAACATTATACAGCACCAGACACCAATACAAGACCAGCACTCGGTCATGAGCAGAGTATACAATCCTTTCATGAAACTCAGCTGCCATCAAATTGTGCATGTAAGTTCCTCTTAGCACTTCGGAGTATTCTGTTTTGCATTTCCAGTTTTTAATTTGCAAGCCTGGAGGTGGGAGGGAGTTGACTGACTACTAAATATGAAAATAGCTAGCAGCTATCACATAATTTATTTCACAATTGCTCTCCATACCAGCAACAGCAGTTATGAAATCAAACTTTTCCTGCAGAATGACCTTGTCTAAGGCTTTGATTTCTACACTACCTGAATTCTGAAAGTCAACATGTACTAAAACTTTCAAATAAAAGCGTTATATTAGGCTGGGAGATGTACTGGGCTCCAGGTGAGAGGGCCTCCACTAGTTCCATAGACATTCTTTTGAGAAAAAGGACGGCTCCTCCATTAGGGCAGAGAAGCATCACCCCACTAATCAAAATGTACCTCAAAGATGAAAAATAAAATGGTGATACATTTATTTTACCATTTTTTTTTTGCATCGACCTGTCCCAAACAGAGTGTCAGGAAGGGGCAGTGTGTGGTAAATAATTTAATTACCGGGACTTAATTTGATACAGAAACATAATAAAATAGCTCAGTAAATAAGAGGCAGAATCCGTGGTATTAGAGGTTCGGAATGGGCTTTATTCCAATGGACGATTCGAATCGGTTGCTCCAAGTTCCATCACCACGAAGGTTCAGGAAGTGAAGTACATACTTTATTGATAATTAATCACTTTTATACAATAGGCATTACAGTGAAGCAAATGCAAGAGGCGTAACAATTGATAGTGTAGATAAAATGTACATACGTAGCAAAAGTGGGCATAACTGGGTGTGGCTAAAGAACGTCATCAGGTGTGATGTCATAATAGGGTGGTTCCATGAAAGAATTTCGCAATGTCAGCAGAAATACTTGGCAGAAATGCGTGCGCAGCCGCATGACGTGTGATTGACGTGCAACTAGGGGGTGAAGGGGACTTGACATTTAGCTCTACATGTGGCGACAGAAGTCTGGAGGGTCAAGTCAACCTAATCCCAAATCATATCTAACATCCTATGTTTAAAGAACTATGTTATCCAAAAGAGAGGTCTTCTTAGAGTAGAATCTTATTCTATACTGACTATACTGACTGTTAGTGCGTGTACAAGCGTCTAAGTGTCTACACTAGATGCGAGGGCAGAAATCTTCCATAATAATAGGGCTATGAATTACTTGCATAAAGACAGAGAAACCGGGCCTTTGCTCGGTAGCTGGAAGAATGTTTACTTAAACTACTAGACAGGAATGCATCGGGCAGGGAGCGGAGCAGATAATTTCGAAGGTGAAATACAGTTTTTGGCAGGCAACAGGCTGATGTCAGGCTTCGTGGGCCGCGCAGGGAATGAGACAAAGTTCATGGTCACAGATGCAGGCTCAGACTGGAGCTTTCAGAGGCAGAAGGCAAGAAAAGCTTGATGACAGAATCAGGGCCTACTTGCCTGGACTGTAAAATGGCATAAGTGAACCATATAAAGCCGGTGGCCTTTCATACTTAGGAATGGAATATCCGGCCTATTCATGGCGGATCTGAAAGAGGACATGTTGACGGTGGACGCACATGTGTTTGCGTCTTCATAACTGGAACTGGAGGGAACATACATGTACTTGTGATTCGTACATGAAACCGTTGGGGTCCAAGATAGGGGACATAACTGATCAGAAAAATCCATATTTCCACATTCCCTCCTTGTCCCCTACTTGCCCGTTAAGAGATATCAATCTTCATCAATCCGTTGATCTGTTCATATAGCATCATTTGTTCTTCTTTTTTCTTCTGGGATGAATGAAATCTTGGTGGTGGAATACACGATGTGGCACACAGACCACAGATCGCTGGTCCGCATTGTAGACAGACAGCAACTGAATAGTATGAGAAGGCCAATACCTAGGAAGGATAGGACCTTCCATCCAAAGGTAGATAATACACTCCAAAACCAACCGGACCAAGTCCAGGTGCCTGGATCCTGGTGTATCTGGCTTACAATCTTATGAAGGCGAGTTATGGCTTTATATACAGATGGCGAATTTTCTGGTATGAAAATGCAACAACTTGATCCGATGACCCTACAAGCTCCGCCCCTATCGGCCAGGATGACGTCAAGGACAAGACGATTTTGAAGCACAACAATCCGCATAGCAGACTGCTCTTCTGTTAAATTGCCTAAGGCGGAAATAGTTTCGTTCACTACTGCTTCAAGGGTTCTAGTTAATCTACGTATCAGCTTACTAATAGTAACGGTACCTATATAGGGAAAAAGACCTTTATTGAAATCTGTGTATTTTTCCCATGCTGTTTCAGTGTAATCGACTATTGGGAGATCTCTCCTTTCTCTATTGTGTACTAAATGAGTATTTCTGTGATAGTCAGGAGGAGATAGGAAAACAGGTGGCAAAAGGAATCCAATGTAGCAGGTACCATCCCAATCTAGAGGCAAACGTACATATGCCGTCTGACCACATATGAAATAGGAATGGCGGGAAGCTCTAAATGTAGACTTGCCTTGATCACTAAATTCTACTACAATGGTGCATCTACTATGGCCCATATGTATGGAACCATTCTTTCTTACACATAATTCACCTTTTACTGGAAATATTGACATAGCGGGCAAAATTGGAGTAGCTTCGGATTCGATATTTAGGATCATAAGATTAAGCGTAAAATTACCTAATCCATACACTTCATTTTCTAGATCAGTTCCTGTTCTCTTGGGAAGTCCCTCCTTGTTAGGGTAGCAGACTTTAAGTAAAACTAAATTCAAATTTCCCCATACCCAGTTATCTTGATAAACTGCAGAATTCGAATCTAGGGAATTAATTAAACTAAACCATGCTCCACAGGAGCCGTTGTGTGTGAACGGGTATGGAAAGAGAGGTAGAATTCCTTTATAATTCTGATAGGGAGGGAGTTGGCCACATATCCAACAATTTGTAGCATTGCTAACCTGATGGGAATGATGTAACATACTAATAAACGTGTTATTGCGCAGCGCAAATCTATAAGACAACTCAAGCGGAGGTAATTCACTAAAAGAATGTTCAGCAGTAACATTATAAACATGTCTAGAAATAGGATAATATATGTGCAACAATATACTTGCAGTAATTATTAATAGACTTAAAAAAAACAAAATTAATAACGTCACTATACAATGACTACGCAGTGATTTAAAGTACGCATGTCGTTTCAACATTTTTCGGGTGATTTCTCTATTCAGGTCTAAGGGATACATGTCAGAGACAAATTCAACCGCTTCACCTTGGAGAGGACTTAAACAATCAAATTGCTTGACTGATTAGACCTGAGTTTTAGTTTATATAGTTCGTGATTGCTCATTTCAACCAAAGGAAGTTTTGAGTCAATAGGTGAAGACACACGGGGTGTGGTATTTACATCCGATGGTAGTCCATGAAATTTCTTGATATGACTTGAATGTATCCAGCCTTTTCTGCCTTCGATCTTCACGGCTGTCCTTGTGGTGAGCAAGACCAGTTGCGGTGACTTCCACCTAGGATCCAGCTGAGTCTTTCGATCAAAGTTCCTCACTAGGACCAGGTCCCCCGGGACTACGTCATGGGGTTTCACCTCAGTGTTGTCAGGGAAAGCTGCAGCTACCTGTGAACGACAAGATTGTAGTGCAGACATCAAGGAAGCCAAGTAATCTGTCAGCATATTACAGTCAATATCAGTTATTTTTCGTGGTATAGGCGTCCCCCACATATTTGGTGGTCTGCCAAAGATCACCTTATACGGGGATAGCCCTGTTCGAGAGTGTGCCACCATTCTCATGTAAAAGAGTGCAACTGGTAATGCTACTACCCAGTCGACGCCTTTCTCTCTGCATATTTTGGACAGTCTGATTTTCAGGATCTGATTATGTCTTTCTACGAGACCTGCTGCCTCGGGGTGTCGGACACAGTGGAATTTCCACTGATAGCCTAACAAAAGTGAAACGTGTTTCATTAATTCGGATGAGAACGGCTGGCCGTTATCTGAGTAGACAACACGTGGTAAACCGTATCGTGGGAAGAATTCTCGAACCAACTGTTTGGCAGTAGTCTGGGCAGTGTAATCTGAAACCGGGTATGCCTCTGTCCAACGGGAAAGAGCACAGACAACTACGAGAACATATTTGAATCCTCGACATCGTTCCATCTGGATATAATCCATCTGGAGGACTTCAAAAGGGTGATCAGGAGGCTGAAATCCACCCTGTTCTACGGGAACGCTTTTTCCTGGGTTGAACTGACAACAGATCATACAGGTACGAACTTTTTGTTTAGCTGCTGCTCGTAAATGTTTGTTGAACCAAATGTGTTGAATGCTGTCTAGCATAGCTTTTTCTCCTAGATGCGCTGGACTATGTATAGTGTTAATAATGACTTGGACCATTGAATCAGGAAGGAACCACACAGACTTTTCCTTCATCATCCATCCTTGATCCGTTTGGATCCCTCCTAATTCAGTCCATTTCTTTATTTCGTCTGGTGTAGCATGTGTCTGTATATCAATTACGTCAAGAGTGGGATCTTTAACCGTCATACAATGTGTTGGCGTCGGGACTATTGTCTTTGTTATGTCGGATGTTTGAGTTTGAGCAGTCTGTTTAGCTGTTCTGTCAGCTAGATCATTGCCTTGAGAAATGATATCAATAACTTTCGTATGAGCTTTACATTTCATAATTGATATTGCAGTGGGTAGATGTATTGCATCTAATAAGGCATGAATGAGGGGTCCGTGCTGAATGTGGGCACCGTGAGAAGTTAAATAACCTCTCTCTCGCCACAGCACGCCGAAGTCATGTACAACTCCGAATGCATAACGTGAATCAGTGTATATGTTGACTTTTTTATTTGTGGCTTGAATACAGGCTTGTGTCAGAGCGATGAGCTCTGCGGCTTGAGCTGACAAGGTATTTATGCAATTTGTTTCAATGACTTCAGTTTCTGTTGTGACTGCGTAAGCGGCCACTAACTCTCCTGTACTTGTTCTCATACATGAACCATCTACATACAACGTCAGGTCTGGGTCTGACAATGGGACATCTGTCAAGTCTTGTCTGGGTTTCGTCGTGATTGTAATAACTTCAATACAATCATGAGCTAGTGGGTCTGTTCCGATTACAGGTAAAAGTGTGGCAGGATTCAATGTGTTACAACGTCTGATTTCTATATGTGGCTGAAACAATGTTAATTCATACCCTGTAAGTCGCGCTATAGTCAAGTGTTGTGTTTGCGTTCTATTCACAAGAACCTCTACTGCATGTGGTACTTGAACTGTCAATGGATGTCCTAACACTATGGCATCGCTTTGTCTGATTGCTAAAGCTGTTGCTGCCACTGATTTTAGGCATGCAGGCAAAGCCTGAGCTACGGGATCTAATGTACTAGAAAAATAAGCACATGGTTTGTGTGATCCTGCTTGTTCCTGTGTGAGTACTGACAAGGCAGTACCTTCGCGTTCAGTAACAAAGAGTGTAAACTGTTTATTGTAACATGGTGTTGCTAAAACAGGTGCTTGACATAAAGCTGTCTTTAAGCTTTCAAAAGCTTGTGTATGTTCCTGAGTCCAAGGGAGAACAGTCGATGTGGCTGCCTCCTGTGTTGTCAACTGAATGAGTGGTTTTGCTAGAAATGCATACTGAGGGATCCACTGCCTACAATATGAAGTGAGGCCTATGAAAGCCCGTACCTCCTTTTGTGTCTTGGGTATTGGCATGTTAGCTATTAACTGAATGCGGTCGGGTGTAAGCTGCCTTCCCTCCTTGGACAGCGAGTGTCCAAGATAAACAACTCGCTGGACACAGAATTGCAGCTTAGAAGGGGACACCTTGTGCCCCTTTTCGGCTAGAAATTGTAAAACTGTCAGTGATGCTTTCTCACATTCTGGTTCGCTTCTCGCGGTGATCAGCAGATCATCGACATATTGAAGCAGGGCTGTGTTGACTGGCATGTGGATACTGTCGAGTTCTCGTTTCAGTGCTTGGCTATAGATGCTGGGGCTTTCTGTAAATCCTTGAGGTGCGCGTGTGAATTTAAAGCTACGTCCATATAAACTAAATCCGAACAAGTATTGGCTTTCCGGATCTATTGGGACGCTGAAAAAGGCATTCTTGAGATCAATTACAGTAAAGAATGTTGCTTCGGAATCAATAGCTGTCAGTAATGACGAGATATCTGGGACCACAGGGAATTGTGGCACAATGCATTTGTTCAATTCGCGCAGATCAATAACCAATCGATATACTGGCGGGGCCTTAGGATCTGTTCGTTTAAGAATCGGAATTATCGGTGAATTACATACATTGGAGTCTGTTTCCATAACCACTCCTTGGGCAATGAGCTCGTCAATGATTTGCAGTAAAGCCACTACAGCATCTGGTGGTAACTTGTATTGTCGCATTCGTGGTAGTACCACTCCTGCCTTTAGTGTAACTCGATATGGTGTAATATTCATGCAACCGACATCAGTAGGGCCTTTTGCCCATAGATGTGTAGGTAAAGTCTGCAATCGGGGATCCATGTCTCGAGACACATAGTGACCTTTGAAATCACGTAAAAACAATCTTACTCCTTCCGGAGAACAACATATTATAGCTCCTAGAGCCTTCAGTGTTTTTATACCTAACAAGTTTTCTGGACATGATTTAGTAAGCAATAAATCTGTAGTTCGGGTCAAAGGTCCTATCGTAAGTGGGAGAGGCTGTGATACTTCATTAACAATAGGTTTTCCTGAAAAACCAAGGGAAATATTCTGTGAGCCTGAGAGGGGTGCCCCTGGAACTTCACTACGTTTTATGGTTGTTCGACTTGCCCCTGTATCAAGTAAAAATGTTCTATCTTGGCCTAATAATTCACTATGTACATAAGGTCCTTCTTGGTCTACAGGGACCTCGATAAGGGGTAAGTCAACTTCCCTCTCTAGGCTGGTTCATGCGTATCGCTGATAATCAGGATAGTCGTACTGTGCGGTCTGGTACAGTTGTCGTGTCGTGGTTTGTGTGGCAGCAACAGGCAGCGCTGGTGCAGCTGGCACAAACTGTATAGACTGTGGTGGAGCTGGCATGGACTGTGCATGCTGCGGGGCTCCTTGTTCATTCTGATCCTGTCTAGGTGGCCGTGGTCTTTCTTTTGTGATACCTGTGGCGATATTACGCTTCAGGACTGGGCAATCGTGTATGTAATGTCCTGGTTGTTTACAATAGTTGCATGTCCCTTTTACAGGTCCTGCTGAATCACCGGAATGTGTCGTACCCTTTTTATGTCCTTCAGCTGGAACTGTCTGGGAGACTAGCATTTTCATTTTCGTGTCTTTCATGCGTCTTTGTTCATGTTCTTGTTCCTCTCTAATTCTATTGTGATGATACTGTAACATTTGTAACATTTGTGATGGGGTGTTACCTTGCCAGGTACTCTCGAATTTTAATACTCTATTCTTCACTTGAGGCAAGGAATTTTCAACTAATTTTGTCACAAACAGATGTGGGTATGATTCGCTACTTGCTTTTATGCCACTATTTATACCAAAACATTTTTCAAATCGGGCATAGAAATCACTAGTGTCTTCATCTTGCTTTTGTTTACAGGCTGAAATTGTACCCCAGTCTTCCTTTTTCGTAGTTAATAAACGTGGCAGTACCTGTACTAGTAAACCTGGTAGTGCTTTAGTTTTATCCCCAAGCCCTGCTCCTGCAGTTCGGGCCTTTTCTTCTGCTTCTAATGCTGACCAGTCTATCTTTTGGTCTCCCACCTCCCACTCTTTTTCCTTGAGTTTTTCATAAATGCCAGCAGGCATTAATACCTTTAATATTGTCATAATGTCGGGATAGGTATACTCTCCCATGAGTAACATGTCTTTAATTTCTCGGTGGAAACCCGCTGGGTCTTTGTCATGACTGGGTACCACTTTCTTCATTTGTAACAATTCTATTTTTGATATGGGCGTATATACAAATACACGTTTAAACTCATTGTCCTCGCCTTTTATTGGGTGTACTTCTCGTAAGGGATTCTGTCTGTCCATGTAATACGTGGTTCTTTCCTTAATGGGCAGTGAGACATGTTCTGGGCATACAAAAAGAATGTACTGCTTTCTTGATTCTAGTATTTCTCTAATTAACTTAGTACCTGAACCTCTCCATCTATTCGTGAGTAGTTCAGTCAATATATCAGGTAAGGGACCAGGATCTGAATGCTGACTCTTATATAGTATAAGGAGTTGTTGAATCATATAAATCCCAGCTAAACGCTGTTCATCTGGGGTGAGATTCAAAAATGTGTGTGCTACTGTATCATCACCATACTTTCCGGGACTGTCAACCCAATGAACGGCTGACCTGGCTAATTCTTGTTCATCCATAGAATCGAGGAAATGATAACCCCTTCGTTCTTGGAGTAATTTGTCAGCGGCTTGGAACGAATGTTCGTGAGACCTTATATTTATTATAGGTGTTTGGAAATTCCTGTTATTATCTGGACATATCGGACGTATCGGGTCGGAAAAACATCTAGTACTATTACAAGATCTTCCTCTACCTACATATGCTATGGTTTCTGACTGTCCTGTGGGCAGTCCTGATCCTTCCTCCTCGCTTTGTTCGAACTGGTCTACCGCTAATCTCTCTTCGTGTAGGCGTTCTATTTCTTTACGGATCTTTCGGCACATGGCTATTATACAATTTTGCTTATCATGTCTCCCTTCTGATATATTCTGGCTCCATCTGGTAAGAGTTTGCATTGCTTCCGGGTCTACCCCCGGTCGGTCTTGATTTCTGATCACACAATTTATGAGGAAACGTAACAGTTCCCCCTGTATCTCCACTTTCTGGTATTCCATAGCTCTGTTAATACATTCTGAATCTCGCCCTGTTTGGACAAAATGGTATATATTATCTAGATGCACAGTCATTCCTGGTATCTTCCCTAGATACACCGCGGCTCGTCTGATACGTAATGATGCCATGATCATTTCGTCCTCTTTGCCGGGCACAGGGTCATATCTACAATCTATAAGAAGTTCCTTAAGCGTGCGGGCATTGATAAGTTTGGGGGTACGTGAATGTGCTGATTCTTGAAAAGTAAGTTTATTTACTCTGGGTGGCGTAGAAAAAATGTTGGTAGCACCTCCGGTAGCCCCATCTGGGGTATCGGGCGTGAAAGGATTCGTTGAACGCGATACAGCAACTATAGGTGTGGACACAGCTATAGAAGTAGCTGTAGGAACAGATGTGGGAACAGATGTGCTTGCCGGAACTTGTGTCAGGATTTGTTGCTGTAGAGATACAGATACAGGATCTTGGCGTTGAACCTCCCTGGCAGGCGGTCTATGTGGGGCGAGGTTAGCATACTCGGGAGCTGCGTCATCTAAGTATGAGGAAAGAAAAACATCTTCTGCTGTTCTAGGATGCCCCTTAGGATGCATTTTTATTGGAAACAATGGGGGTGGCAAGTCTTTTGGTATTTCCGGAATAGCCTTAGGTAATCCCTCGGCCAGGAGGGGATACATACCATTCATAAGGGCATTTCTTTGTCTGTCTACTTGTTCTGATTTCACTCGTGTACCTTCTTCAATTAATAGATTTTCTCGGATTTTATTTGAATTCTCTTTATTTTTCTCTTCCTGTCGGAGTGCTTTTTCTGTACGTCTATGAGATTCTTTACGCCATAACTCAACGGCGTCTTTCTGTGACTGTCTGACTTTCCTTTTCCATAACTCTTCCTCTACTTTCATGATGCACTCTGCATCCCAGGTCCCAGCTGCGGGCCACCTCTGACTTTCTGGTAATTCCTTGGTGTAGTCTACCCATAAATCAAGAAATAATATAGCGTCTAAGCCGTGTTTATGATACATGAAGTACCCTGGAGTGTCCCTAGGAGGAATAGGAACAGCTTCTTCGAGTACCCCTTTTCTAGTAGTGATCTGTCTTAATTTCGAAAAGAGCGGCATATTGAAAACTGATCTGATACTTGATCTTGAACAAACTTAATACAATAAACACAATAATGAACAGTCATTCACACCACAATATGCAGAACGTATTTAAAACATTTAACATTTAACATTTAACTGAGCAACAATGATGATGACGATCTAAGAAAACTTAATCACTAAACATAATACTCGGCATTAACTGATTTATTCTGAATTTATATACTTGATATACTAGATATACTGCTAAACAGTACAGATACACTGCTAAAACAGTGCAGACCGGATTTGTGTACCCAAACCCGTCTTGACCGGCACAACCTATGTGCACGTCAGAACGCCTCCCCAGTAATGGTACTCACCGGGTAGCTCGGAAACGGAAGGCCTCGGAACTGAACTGAACTTGAACCGGACTGGACTCGACTCGACAACTTCGGACACTTCGGGACTGCGGGACTTGATGGGCCTCTGTATACCTCGGATCTTGCTCTCTCAGCTAGGCTCTGGTCGGGATACTTCGCACTTCTCACCGCCTCGTCTGGGTGTTGATCGCAGCCTCAGTCGCCCCCGCTTGACCGGAGGGAGATACAGGAAATCCTGCTGGTACGCGTTGTTGTCCGTCCAGCTGTGGCAGGAGACCGGGCCTGCAACGCACCGCCGGCGCGTGAGATGAGAAAGTGTCCCTGTTCGGGCGCCATTCATGTGGTAAATAATTTAATTACCGGGACTTAATTTGATACAGAAACATAATAAAATAGCTCAGTAAATAAGAGGCAGAATCCGTGGTATTAGAGGTTCGGAATGGGCTTTATTCCAATGGACGATTCGAATCGGTTGCTCCAAGTTCCATCACCACGAAGGTTCAGGAAGTGAAGTACATACTTTATTGATAATTAATCACTTTTATACAATAGGCATTACAGTGAAGCAAATGCAAGAGGCGTAACAATTGATAGTGTAGATAAAATGTACATACGTAGCAAAAGTGGGCATAACTGGGTGTGGCTAAAGAACGTCATCAGGTGTGATGTCATAATAGGGTGGTTCCATGAAAGAATTTCGCAATGTCAGCAGAAATACTTGGCAGAAATGCGTGCGCAGCCGCATGACGTGTGATTGACGTGCAACTAGGGGGTGAAGGGGACTTGACATTTAGCTCTACATGTGGCGACAGAAGTCTGGAGGGTCAAGTCAACCTAATCCCAAATCATATCTAACATCCTATGTTTAAAGAACTATGTTATCCAAAAGAGAGGTCTTCTTAGAGTAGAATCTTATTCTATACTGACTATACTGACTGTTAGTGCGTGTACAAGCGTCTAAGTGTCTACACTAGATGCGAGGGCAGAAATCTTCCATAATAATAGGGCTATGAATTACTTGCATAAAGACAGAGAAACCGGGCCTTTGCTCGGTAGCTGGAAGAATGTTTACTTAAACTACTAGACAGGAATGCATCGGGCAGGGAGCGGAGCAGATAATTTCGAAGGTGAAATACAGTTTTTGGCAGGCAACAGGCTGATGTCAGGCTTCGTGGGCCGCGCAGGGAATGAGACAAAGTTCATGGTCACAGATGCAGGCTCAGACTGGAGCTTTCAGAGGCAGAAGGCAAGAAAAGCTTGATGACAGAATCAGGGCCTACTTGCCTGGACTGTAAAATGGCATAAGTGAACCATATAAAGCCGGTGGCCTTTCATACTTAGGAATGGAATATCCGGCCTATTCATGGCGGATCTGAAAGAGGACATGTTGACGGTGGACGCACATGTGTTTGCGTCTTCATAACTGGAACTGGAGGGAACATACATGTACTTGTGATTCGTACATGAAACCGTTGGGGTCCAAGATAGGGGACATAACTGATCAGAAAAATCCATATTTCCACAAGTGCCACTGCTGCAGCAGGGAAGAGTGGTGTGCTGGCTGTGCACTTAAATTTAAAGTGTGTATGTCTCTTTGGCTGGCTGTCTTGTGACAGCCAGTCAAACACACATTTTAAACCTCTCTAACCCAGCTGTCTTAGACAGCTGTGTTAGAGAAAGCACAGGGCTCCAGTGCACTTGAGCTCACTGAGAGAGGCCGCTCCTTCCAATCCGGACACTTCTCATATGTTGGTTACCAGATTGAGAGCAGCGCCAGGATTGGTTAGGGGAACTGGCTGGAGCCCGCGGTGCCTGGAGGAGACAGAAGCCTAAGACAGACTGGAGCGAGGAGAACGTCTGACGTTGTGCAGTAAACAAGGCGCTTCTCTCGTGCTGGTTACCAGCATGAGAGCAGCACCAGGATCGGTTAGGGACATTGACTGGAGCCGACTGAGCCTGGAGACAGAAGCAGAAGATGGACTGGAGCAAGGAAGATGTCGGACGTCGTGCAGCAAGCAAGATAAATGTCTATTTCTTTTTATTTATAGTTGACACTAGCCTTGCATGCATTCACGCACCCACCACTTATTTGCCCCCCCCACTCTTCTGAGTTGCCAGCTGCCGCTGATAAAGGTATATAACCTTTTTTATTTAGGGAGAGGTAGAGCGAAAGAAACCAGATGCTGGGTATATGCTACCTCCTGACGCATTTCATTTTACCGAGGACCCTCTGGTCTAGAACAGTTATGCCGGGGTGCAGGGCCGTTTCTAGGTGTTTTGAAGCCCTAGGTGAGAATTGAAAAGTGCTGCCCCCTCCCTTTTACTACCATCACTCTCTCCCCCTGTCATCCAAGCTAGAAGAATTAATGCATTGGATATAAACCTCGCTAACCAAGCAATCAAAAAAAGGAGTGCCGTGACACCACCACAGTAGATGATCTTGTGGCTTAAGTCAACAGGTAGAGATAGTTCTCAAAGAATTACTTCAGTTCACTAGATTATGCTAGCTCTAGATTCTTGGCACATGACAATATTCGCAACTCAAGTTGCCGTTAGGTGACACAAATGCCAACGTTTCTGCATCCCTAGTGTTGCTGAAGTCTTCTAGAACTAGATCCAGGAAGTGCTGCCAGGGATAGCAGGTGCCACAAGAGGAAATCCCAACCATCGAGTGGGCAAGGACCAGTGCCAATTCCTGCAGCCTCCTTGAACTAATCGATAACTAATTAACCTCCACAAATATATTAATATTATCCGTATTAATGGATAAGGCAATTTTAGCAAAACAACCTTTATATTTCTGTTTTGTGGATTTTAAATCTGCTTTAGATTGTGTTGATAGAAATCTTCTGTGGACAAAACTTGAAAAACAAGGAATTCCCGATACATTGTTAAAAATGATTACGCTTCTGCACTCTGATACTTGGAGCAGGGTGAGGATTGGTGATGGACGCACACTAACAAAAGAAATCCCCACGTCGAGGACAAACAAGGGTGCGTCCTGGCCCCCCTACTTTTTAATTTATTTTTAGCTGATCTTTCTACGGATTTGAACGAAATGAATGCGCATCCCCCGAAGCTTGCAGACAAACAAATATCCAACTTGTTATATGCAGATAAGTCACACTAAAATTGGATTGCAACGACTAATCAACTGTATTTAAAACTTTTCAAAGGAAAATGGTATGATAATAAATTAAGCTAAGACCAAGGTAATGGTCATTACCAAAAATACGCGACTTAAATATAAATGGTTTTTGGAAGGTAACGAATTGGAACAATTTGTTTCCTATAAATACCTGGGTGTTATTTTTAAATGACAATGGAAACTTCTTGCCACAAAAAAGGGATATTACAAGGAAAGCAAATACTCTGGTTGCGGCATTTAGGTCCATTCAGAAATCTATAAGTGACTTGTCTTGTCGTCCCTTTTTTAAAGTAATTGCGGCAAAACTCCTACCAACTTTAACGCATGGGAGTGAGGCAATGAATGGGAAAGATGCTTAGATCATTAATAGTGCAGTTGCAAAAACCTATAAAATGTTATTCTTCCTGCCAAAGAATGCCTCACAAGCACAGGTGAGATTGGAATTTGGGTTAAATAATCAGCAATATGCAAGGAAAGGACAAGCACTAAAAGTATGGAATAGAATAAAAAATGACCAAGATAACCAAATATCTCAGCTGTTGTGGCAAGAAGTAAAAAATAACAGAAAATGACATGCCTGGTCCTACCTAAATACAGCGATAGAAGAATATGGCATAATATCGATTTGGAATAATACAGTTGCTCAGGAAAGCTTCAAAAAAACTATTAATAAACTTACTAACCACCTATCATTGATAAAGGATAAAGATATACTTGTGAAAAGGAATCACGCACGGCCAATTATAAACGGATTTAAGGGAAAAAAGGTTCAAAAATATCTCGAATCATCATGGTCTAAGAAAAATAAATTTGTCTTTATTAAAGCTAGATTTGGTTGTTTGCCAGGATTATGTCACTTACCTCCATGGAAGAGAACAGAGGAGGACAAACTATGCAGGCTATGTAAATCCAGCCAGGAGAACATTATCCACTTACTGTGTCTTTGTCCGGAGTTGGAATATGAAAGAAAATGCACTCTTAAGAAATTATTTAATAATCGTGGTGTAAGGACATGTAGGCAAGTCCTGATAGCATGTTTGTATATGTGCTGTTGGGAAAAAGCTGGATGTATTTATTTGATTTTATAATGGATTGTGCGAATATATTTTATGTAAGTAAGTTTTCTTAAATATGATTGATTGTTTTATTGATCTTGATGATATTTTAGCAATTTTTGTAAGATTTGAATTAATCAAACAAATAAAATAAACTTGAAACTTGACTAATTAAACGTCATCCAGTCTCAGCCAATGAAATGATCCCCAAGCCAGAAAAAACTTATGGGCACATATGAACTGTTTCAAGCACTGAACGGGCAAATGGCCAACTGATCTTTCATAAGACAAGAAATTTCTCAGGATACAACACCAATGCCTCGCACCCAGGTACCCGCAGCTAACGAATGAAGCGGAGGACATCATGCTCACTATAACTAGGTGAGCTCTATAGCTGGGACAGAGGGTGGAAATCTAGAGTGACCATACAAATTGTTTAGCCTGAAGACATACACATGACGCACACAATCACTAGATGCACTTTAATCTTTTAGCGTATGGGGTGTCTTGTGACTGGTTTCAGACATCACCACCAATGATTAACGCTCATCCTGGCCAAGTAATGGAACATCACAGGTAAAGAAAAAATGACAACCAGTTTGAAACGTCACCCTCACTGGTCAGTTATACAAGACTGGATCATTATCCACCACCTGGGTAGCAATTACCAAAGTTCGTCAAAGTGATGCCTTGGGTCGCCACATCATAAACTAGAACCTTGGACACAACCCAATGAGGTGGGAAAGTGATAATGTAATCTCTTAAAGGAGAGCATTCTTAAAACAGATTTCTACAGTTCTTCACTCATCATCCTAAATGCACAGCAGGCTTTTGCAGCATCAATGATAGTGTGATGAAAGAAAGACTGGATGGTGGCATACTGCCAGAAAACCATTAACATCAGATCTTGAAGTCACCTTCCTTCGTCACCCTCAAGATTTGTCTCGAGAATCCATACAAGTTTGCCCAGTCTCTACATTCTCAACCTCAATACAGTCTGCAGCCACAACCCATTCAATCCCAAAGCCTCTAGGAATTTACACCATAACTATCCTTTTCTAGCAAAGAGACTTCCACCACTTCACATCCAGTTGGCAACTGCACTGCCACCCATAAGCACAAATCACTCACCAAAATTCTTTTTCGCTCGCTCGCTGCCCCCTTCCCAACAAATTAACCCAATCTCTTTCCAAAGAGAAACTTGTATTTGTTTACCAACCAGCAGAACAAACTAGTCATTCTTGTATCCTAAGTTTCTACATACCTTTTGTCAGGCTCTAACTGGTAGAGTGCAAGGGCTTATGTAGCGATGCAACCAACCAAGACATTGTATTTAATTTGGCAAGGTGAATGAACAATTTCCCAACAGTCCCTTCTGGTATGCATCTACATAGGAAGAGCGAACAGGACAGAAACTTCATTGAAGGTCAGACAAAAGAAACGCGTTACTTACCTGTAACAGCAGTTATCCAGTATTGGTGTCTTTCATAGATTCACATGCCTGAATCATTCCCCGTCGTCGAGACGGGAGCCTCCGGTACATAGAAAAGTAATGTCATATAGACATACATAGAGAAAAATAGGCCTAAGGGTCTCCCCTTAGTAGCCTATCCTTGTCCTTATGTAAAAAGGACCAAACTCTTAGAGCCAGCCAATCAGCTGTCGCCTCCCTCTAGAACCTTCCTGACAGGAGCCTCAGTCCCTCAGATTTTCGTACGCACCAAGCTAGGTAGGCGTAATATAGTTAGAGAGAGACGTGAGTCCTTCCAGGGGAGGCGGGAGGGTTGCATGTGAATCTATGAAAGACACCAATACTGGATAACTGCTGTTACAGGTAAGTAACGCGTTTCTTATCCAGCATTAGGGGTGTCTTTCATAGATTCACATGCCTGAATCAGAGTAGTCAGCAATACATTATGCACATTTCTGATGTAACATGCCATATAGTCATTTTAGATAATACACATATTACCATACAAGTTTGAAACATTGGCATACATCAATACATTATATCAGCAAGAGATGTGCATACCAGGATGGCGGGATGTTGGAAGGCTCACCTCACTGGAATAGATGGCGAAGCACCGCCTGGCCCACTGCCGCATCCTTCGTAAGTTCAGCATCCAGGCAATAGTGTCTGGAGAAGGTGTGTGGTGACTTCCACGTCGCCGCTCTACATATGTCCAAAATCGGCACTGCAGCGAACAGTGCTGCTGATGTGGACATCGCTCTGGTGGAATGCGCTTCCACCCTGTCTCTCAAAATCCGTCCGGCCCCGTCATGGCAGAATGCCATCGCTGAGGAGATCCACCGTGAGATGCTCTGTTTCGTTAGAGGCATACCCATCCTTGGCCTACTGTAGGCCACAAATAGCTGTGATGACTTCCTGAAGCTCTTTGTTTTGTCTATGTAAAATTTAAGACACCTTTTGAGGTCCAGAGAGTGGAGCGTCCTTTCTGCTGCCGTGGTAGGGTTTGCAAAGAAGGAACGTAGAACCACCGGTTCATTGAGGTGAAAGTCTGAAGGCACTTTCGGTATGAACTTGGGATTTGTCCTCAGCACCACCCTGTCCTGTTTGAACTGCATGAAGGGTTCCTGAATGGAGAGAGCTTGAAGTTCGCCGACTCTCCTGGCAGATGTT
This sequence comes from Triturus cristatus, assembly GCF_964204655.1. Lineage (NCBI taxonomy): Eukaryota > Metazoa > Chordata > Amphibia > Caudata > Salamandridae > Triturus > Triturus cristatus. The sequence goes on from NC_140592.1 coordinate 749,959,136, forward strand.
AGAGCGAGCAGGAGAGCCGTTTTCCATGAGATGTACTTGATGGAAGCTCGAGGAATGGGCTCAAAAGGGTGCTTCATGAGTTGGTTAAGGACCAAATTGAGGTGCCACGTCGGTGGGACCCGTCTAGGTCTTGGGAAGGACCTATATAGTCCCTTTAGGAACTGTTTGATAAGCCTACTGGACCAGAGAGACGGGCCTTTGTAAGTCCTGGTGAAACGTGAAATGGCCGCCAGATGCACCTTTATGGATGCATGCGCCAATCCAGACTGTGCCAAGTGTAGTAGATATGGCAATATCTGTTCAGGTGTGATATGGAGTGGTCTCAGGCCTTTCTCCAAACACCATACGCAGAATCGTTTCCATTTGAGAGAGTAGGTTTTGTTGGTACTGTCCGCTCTCGCTTTTGCCAGCACGTTCCTGCATTCCTGCGGTATGTTTAAATGACAGAACTCTCTGTGCTCAGGAGCCAGGCCGATAACCTGAGCGATTGCAGGTTCGGGTATTGCACCTGCCCGTTGGACATTGTCAGCAGGTTCGGGTGCTGTTTCAGACGAATCGGTGTCCTGATGGAGAGGCGATGAAGATCCGAGAACCAGTGCTGCCTCAGCCAGAACGGGGCAATTAGGATCAGGGTACAGGGCTCCGCCTTCATCTTCCTGAGGACCCTGGAAATCATCGGAAACGGCGGAAAAGCGTACGCAAATACGCTGAACCAGCCTATGGAAAAGGCATTTCCGAGTGACCTTGGTTGGGGATGCCAGCTTGCGTAGTTTGGGCATTTGGCGTTCTCCTTGGTGGCAAACAGGTCGATTCCTGGGACCCCCCATTCCGAGAATATCTGAGCCAGCGTATTCTCGTCGAGTTCCCATTCGTGGGAGAGGGATTTCTGTCTGCTTAGGGCGTCTGCAATGGTGTTGTCCTTGCCCGGGACATAGTCCGCCCTGAGAGTGATCCCATGGAGAACAAGCCAGTTCCAGATCTTTTGCGATTCGCGTGATAGAGTGAGCGAACGCGTTCCTCCCTGTTTGTTGAGATAGTGCATCGTCGTGGTGTTGTCCGTTCTGACGAGCACCTGGGAGTTCTGGATGCGTGGTAGAAAGGCTTGTAGCGCCAGATACACAGCCCTCAACTCCAGAAGATTGATATGGAGATGCTGCTCCTGATCTGTCCATTTGCCGCTTACTCGGAGGTCCTGTAGGACGGCTCCCCAGCCTGCCAGAGATGCATCGGTGGTGATCACCAGCGGCGCTGCTGGAAGCAGGAATGGCAGTCCTATGGACAAATTCCTGTAATCTCTCCACCATTCCAGGCTCTTGGATATTTGCGGTGTTATCCTCACAATGTCTTCGAACAAACCTGTACTCTGAGTCCATTGGTTCGTGAGGGCTTCTTGCAATGGACGCATCCGAAGTCTGCAGTGAGGGATGAGGAGTATACAAGAAGACATCATTCCTACGAGTGATTTGTAGGTTCGAACTCTTAGGGAATTCCTTGATGCCACTGCCGTGGCCAGAGATATTATCTTGTTTTTCCTTTCCTCTGAAGGAAATGCCCTTGCGCATTCCGTGTTCAAGGTCGCCCCGAGGAAGGTGATGCTTCTTGTTGGGGACATATAGGATTTCTGATGATTGAGAGTCAATCCTAGATGTTGAAAAAGATTGGTGCAGGCGTTGGAGGATTTGGTTGCGCCTGCAGCTGACGGTGCCTTTACCAGCCAGTCGTCGAGGTAGGGGAAGACTTGGTGACCCATTTGACGCAGGAAAGCTGCCACAGGTGAAAGGCACTTGGTGAAAATCCGCGGAGCGGATTTGAGGCCAAACGGCAGGACCTTGAATTGGTAGTGCTGTCCTGCCACCTCGAAACGTAGAAACTTTCTGTGCCCCCTGAGTATCGGGATGTGATAGTAGGCATCCTGAAGATCCAAAGAGGTCATGAAATCTCCTTTTTCTAGAATGCCTAGTATTTCTTGGATCGTCACCATCCTGAACGACTGACTCTTCAGGAAAGAGTTGAGTGCCCTGAGGTCTAGAATGGGCCTCCACTTCTTCTCCTTCTTGCGTATAAGAAAGAAGCGGGAATAGAATCCTTTCTCCCTCGGAGCCGATGGAACTCGCTCGATCGCTCCTTTCTTCAACTTCGCAGATATTTCTCGGAGTAGCAGATGTTTGTGTGGGAACTTGCGGGGAGGGGTTGCAGGTGGGATGGTGGTGAATTCCAGGGAATGGCCGAATCTTATTAGTTGAAGTACCCATCGATCCGTGGTGATGAGGTGCCAATTTTCCAGGAAATGGGTCAATTTTCCTCCAATCTTTGATGAGGGAGATAGTCGCTGGACTGGCTGGAGTAACTGGTCACTGGCGTCCGCCGGTGCCCCTCTTCTGGTTTTTACCCCTGAAGTTTGATCTTCCATAAGACGTCTGACGACCTTGTTGTTGTTTCTGCTGGTACTGGGATTTATTCTGGAAGGAATACGAGGACTTATTCTGATAGGATCCCCTGTAGGAGGACTGGCCTCTGGATTTGTTGCCTCGAAAGGACTGATTCCTTGCCTGCAAAGTACCAAGCGCTCTAGCCGTATCAGTGTCTTTCTTGATTGCTTGGAGCGCCTCGTCAATTTTATCCCCGAAAAGGTGTTGGCCGTCGAAGGGCATGTCCAGCACCTTCGTCTGCACTTCCTGCCTGAACGATGTTGCCTTAAGCCATCCCTGACGGCGCAGGACTGCAGCCCCAGCCAGTTGACGAAAGCCTGTCATGGCCACATCTATGGCACAATCAATGATCTCGGCCGCCGAGGTTTGGCCCTCAGTAAGTAGTGCCTTGACCTCCTCCTGAACTGTGCTTGGCAGCTCCGCTATATATGGGGCTATATCTTCCCAAAGTTGGCGGTTATAACGCCCTAACAGGGCTATGGAGTTGGCCACCTTGACGGTCATTGCCGATGTGGTAGAAAACCTTTTACCAATCGTGTCCAACTTTCTGCCTTCCTTGTCTGGTGGGGCTGACAGAGGAGAGGAAGGGTTGCGAGAATTCTTCTGGCCCGCCTGGGTTACGACCGAATCCGGTTTCGGGTGCCCAGTAAGGCAAGCTGGCGCCGTGGACGGAGCCTTGTACTTTTTATCCAGGCGTGGAACAACCGCAGGTACGGAGGCTGGCGTCAGCATCAGTTTCTTTCCCTGGTCCCAGAGAAAGTCAATAATTGGGATTGACTTCGTAGTCTTCTTTGTCTGCTCCTTGAAGTCGTGTAAGAAGCACTCAGTCTCCGTCTATTCCATCACCATATGAAACCGCGTCGCTGCTCGTTCTACTATCTTATGGAAACCGCCAATATCCACAGGCGGTGAATCTGCTTGGCGCGGTTGCGGGGAAGCTGGGGAGGATGCCACATACTCCTCCTCCTCATCCTGATCCGTCTGGTCTTCCTGGACCTCCCCCTCTTCCATCTCCTCAGCCGATGACTATCACCTAAGGTGGCACTTTCTCCTGGCGGACCTGAGTAGTTGGTCTTGTTTGTTTTGGGGCTGTCGTTGGTGGATTTGTAGTAGGCATCGGGCCCCCTGTTTCAAGTGCCGACGATTCCGGGAATGGTTGCTTGTAGTCCCGGATAAGGTATTTGAGGTCATTAACAATTGACAGGGGAAGGCATACCATCGAGGTGACCTCCGTGCGAACCTGTTCCCGGACAGGGAGTTCCTGGCCGCTCATCTCCTCCTGTTCTTCATCCGTGCTCTGACACTTGACGTGCAGCTCAGAAGGGGAAGTAGCCTGATCAAGGAGTTCTTCTTCCGACTCCTCACTCTGAAGAATCTCCATAGGCAAATGGGTTTGCACCTTGCTTGGAGACGTTGTTTCTGGTGTAATCTGTGTTCTGGTCAGTTTGCCAGATCCAGAACCCTGTACAGGATCCCCTGCCGTCGTCCGTGCGGTTGTCGACGGTGGTAGGGTCATAGACGACGTTCCTACTAGTTTGGATTTCTTCCATGGCTCAGAAATACCTATGGACGTCGACGATTTCTCCGTCGACGATACCCTCGTCGACGGCATGGCCTTCGTCGACGGTGTCCCCGCCGACGATGTTTTCCTCGTCGACGAGGTCTTCGTCGACGATGCGCTCGTCGACGATTCATTTGTCGTCGATGCCTTCGTCGTCGACACCTTCGTTGTCGATGCCTTCGTCGTCGACATCTTCGTCGTCGACGTCTTCGTCGTCGACTCCCCCGTCGACGGGGGGCTCCTCATAGACGATGTCGTCGTCGACGGGACAATCTTCGTCGTCGACGAGGTCTTAGACGTCGACGACGGCTTTAGCAGTATAACAGACGAAATAGGTGTACCTGCTGACGACGATGAAGGGGTGGTCGTCGTCGACAAGACTGACGACGCTGTCGTCGTTGACACAGTTGTCGTCGCTGTGGAGACATAACCTGGTGCCCCAACTCTTTTTTGCACTGAGGAGGTTGTCGCAAATTTGCTGGCCGACTGGGTAGGCTTCTTAAAAGTCTGAGAATCCTTGTCAGACACTGAAGATTTTGAAGATCTTGCCTCTGAAGACTTCTTGTGTGTCTTCATAGGAGGAGTGTCTGAGGGGCCAGGAGACGTCACTCTCGGCCTCTTCAGGGAGACTTCAGAGGTTCTAGAAAAGCTTCCCTCTGAGGATACCACACTCTCCCTGTCCTTAAGCCTGTCCAGCCAGATAAGCAGACCTTCTCTGTCCCTCAAGGTCTTGTGAGGGAAAGACCTACATATTTTACAGTCCTTAGGCACGTGGTCAGGATAAAGGCAATATAGGCAGAGGTCATGCTTGTCGTCCACATGTAGCCTCTTCTTCCCACATGAAGAGCAGGCCCTGAAAAGGGCTTTCTTCTGGGATTCAGACATGCCAGGAGTTTTAGAAGAAATAAATCACTCACTGCAGTAATAAGTGGCCTGAAGCAATCTCTGTTCAAGTCCTTGAAGAAATAAGTCACTTTAAAAAGTGAACAATCTGGTTTTAAAGGAATCCTGAGGAGAACTCAGGCTGGAGACTCCCTAGCACAACGTGCGGTAGAAAATCTGAGGGACTGAGGCTCCTGTCAGGAAGGTTCTAGAGGGAGGCGACAGCTGATTGGCTGGCTCTAAGAGTTTGGTCCTTTTTACATAAGGACAAGGATAGGCTACTAAGGGGAGACCCTTAGGCCTATTTTTCTCTATGTATGTCTATAGGACATTACTTTTCTATGTACCGGAGGCTCCCGTCTCGACGACGGGGAATGATTCAGGCATGTGAATCTATGAAAGACACCCCTAATACTGGATAAAGGGATGGTGTTTGGAACCCCTAAAGCAGGTTTTTGACTAGTGTCACTCACATACAGTTTCAGTGGAGCATCAGGAAGATCAGGTGTCTTTGAAAAAGTGAGTTTATACGGAGAGACAGGTCAGTTCTGCCACCTTGATGCAAAGAAACTGGATGTAGATCTACTGCTTGTCAGGAGATCACTGGACATCCGGTCTTCAAATATGGAAGGTGCCACCATAAACTAAATGGGCCATCAGCTGTGTTCCTCTATGGCAGTCTTTATTTTTACTGATCATGGTGGACATGTTGCCACCGGTGCAGAGCACATGAGGGTAACCGCTTTTGTTTATTAGACTTCTCTCACTGCTTCTGCTTCAATGTGACCAACAATAGCTCAATTGCACCATTCATCCCCATCCTAGGCATGAATCTGTGCAATGATTAAGATGGGCCAACTGATCCAGGCAGGTATGTCTAAGTGAGCACAGTGATCAACTTAGATCCAATGCTGGGAGCAGCAGGGCCACCAAGGTCAGGGGGTTGGGATCGCCAGACTGGAACAGGCCAGATCTCGCAATGAAACAGCTGGAAATGGTAGTCCTGGATTAAGCACTAATGGACATTGCCTATTGAAATGAACCTCCAAAGTGCTACTTTTCTAAGCTGTAATCATATTGTTCCAAATGCACACTCCGATTCTCTTTTAACATTAACTGTTAATCTTAGAAATTGACTTTAATACAACCGGGGAATGTGCTCTATCTATGTAAACACAAGAAAATGTCTGCTCCCTATGCTGGGAGTAGTCTCATGGTGTCCGACAATACAGACTTCATGAATTTGTGAACCACACGGTCAGTGTATGAAAATTTAAACAAATGTATTACAGACTGATTCATTCAAAATATAAACTCACTATATTCAAATATTTTAATGAAATCTTCAACTTTTGTCGACCTGAAATTCAATTCAGAATCAACATACATACATACAGTGCTGGTCAATGGCGAACATTTTCCATGGTCATTGTGAGGTAAGCTCCATGATTTTGCCACAATTCATTTTGGTCCATGTGTTCTTTCAAGAGGTGGTTGCAAAAATAGAACAAACTATGTCTATTTTGGTTGCTACAAATGCACCCCTAATGATAAGTTACATTATTTACACCCATATTCCCCATTACCTCTCAGAAGAACGGATGCTCCTAGAAGCAGGCAGGCAACTTGGGGTCAGCACAGGGTGCGAATGTGCAAGCACAGACAGAGGTCCGACTCCGAACGGGTCGACAGCGAATTGGAAGTCGGAAATGGGCACACACGGCCCCCGCCTGTGGCGCCGAACGTGACGTCACCTCGAATTGTAGAAGGCGCTACCCAATGCGCTTTCGAGGTCGAAGGCCGTTCAAGGGGATTCCCAAACTCGTGTTTTCTGCCGCCCTCCCCCTTTTGCCGCCCTAGGCGGCTGCCTAGTCTTGCCTAATGGTAAAAACGGCCCTGCCGGGATGTTAAATGACTCTGCAATGAACATACTAGCATAATGCTGCAAGGAACATATGTATTTCTAGGTAAATTGGTACGGGATAGGTGATGGATAATAGTTTGAGTCTATATTTTATTAACTTTGAAAACATTCATAGTGACAGTCATCTATTCATATGGTGATAATCTTAATTCAAATAATTTATATCAGATTAGCGGAAGTAAACACAACCTATTATAAAATACCAAAGCTTGTGGGTATAATGATTGGATTATGGCAGCTTATACATTACAAGGGTAAAACAGACAACAAAAAAGTTACTTACTGTTCAAACGCATCAGTCAACCTCGAGACTTGTGACGGAGTTAATCCCTTTCTACTCATGTGGTAAGAGTCTTCAACATGTCATGATGCACCTGCAAAAAAATACAACGGAATAATAAGGATACCATAGTAAATGAAAAAAAAATTCTGTTCAGAAAGAAGACAAATGTGGATCACTTTGGCACAGCCATTAATAAATGCAGCCTGCTGCGACCAGTTGAGAGAGTCGGAAAGTCCAAAAGCAGAGAATTTTATCTGATGACGAAGAGAGGCATTTACAGTTAATGTTTTAATATTGGAACAGATATGAGCCATGCATACATGTGGTCACCTTCGAGAAAAACAAGGCACAAAAGCAGAATTTAATAGAGAACTGTAGAAGCTTTTCCAAAAGGCCTGTTTCCCAAATTCCGGAAGTGCTAGTTCTATTTAGAAAATATATTTACCTAAACATTCCTGGGTTTCCTTCCTCAATTTGGGATCTCTCAGGGAGCAGCTGAAGACCCATTTCTCCCAAGTATTTGTATCTTTTCACATAAGGAAAACTTTGTCAATTCAAATGCCTCTAACATTGTACTCTTTTGAGCTTTGGTCCTTTTGCATATCAGAGATGAAAACACACTTTGCTGTCACCGATAAACATCCAGACATTCTTTGCCCATGTGTATGATTTAAAACTGAAAGGTGTCAACTAGGACAGAAAATTCAGATCAAATTATTCGTGTGCGTTTGAAACTATGCAAAACAAATGAAGAAAAGGAGAATGCCACAAATATGCTTAAGAGGGCAACTCTGTGCCACGAAACCTAGTGGAGCCAACCTCAAACTTCTACACAGAATTTATCTACAGAGAAGAAAAAGCAAGGAATTAGCTAAAAAGTGTGAAATAACAATATTGATTGTAGCCTGCAGGGTTCGAGGTGCAATACCTCTCTAACATATTTCCCTGATTCTGTCACCATTCATGAATCCTGATACTCTTTTCTGTGCAGGGTAAAATGTTTTGCGGATCAACTGAGAGTTGTTCAGAATATATGGATATTGTTTTTCTCCAGCAGCAAGGTAAACTACTGTGGAAAAGGGTGCGCATTCAAAGAGTACCCCACTCTTAGCCACAGTCCCTAATGTCTCCTTAAACCAGGTTGTGGCCAGACAGTAGGTGGCAGTTCTATAACAGCAGGGACACAACCCTTTTTAGGTCTCGCCTGAGCCAGCGCTTTAGCGCTGCTCTCGCGAGAGGTTTTGTAAATGGGGGATTTGGAAGTGCAAACTAGTGCTTTCAGGCTTCCAAATACAGTGCATGTGCGCTGGGCGTGCGCACCATTTAGCAGCCTGGGTCATTCATTTCGCGGCCGCTTTGATCGCGGCCACTGAGAGCATCAAAGCGGCCGCGAAAGTGCTCACCAAATGCCAGCCTGCGTGCCTCTCTCCCCTACCCCCTCCCTTATCCCACTTCTTGCTTGTTTTTTTTAACTTCAACATGTTTTTGTCAATGTTTGGAAAAGGAATCACGTGCAAGTCACACATATATAAACACATATTTTAATTCACACACACAAAAGGGCACACAATCCAGCTGCATAAAGCAAAACAAGCATTGGCAAAGCCAACAAGTCTGACTTGTATGTGCTAACACATGTAGTACAGGTATGCATACATGCAATTTGCATGCAATAGCCTCCTTAGGTCAAATCTTTTGTCTTTACCAATGCTTGTTTGATCCGGCAGACACATTTCAGTACCAGTATCCTGGAAACAATGGTCCTTCTCAGGCAGGTTATGTTAGAAGATTTACCGCCTACTGGTGGCCTTAAAGGTCCTGTGCTAGCGAGCCGTCAGTGTGTGTTTACTTCAGATCCAACTCCTCCTGCATTTGTCCACTCCAGGTTTGGCAGCAGGCTTGGTGTCACTGTGCTGAGAGAAGACAGCAGCATGCTGGCCTCGCCTCCTTCATCATTAGTGCTCCCCGCGAGCCACGACAGAGGGAGATGCGGAAGCCGACGAGAGCGCGCGCCACTGGCTTGCTTGAAGGGAGCCCGTTTTCAGTGACTGTGGGCGCGTGATTTGTACAATTAGATGCAACTTGAAATGATTCAGCTCTCTGAACACTCATTCGATTTTATGATACTGGCAACGGAGGAGTGACCTGACATAATTTTGTTGCGTTTCCTTAGCAGCACAAAAACAGAGGCCTTCAATTTAAAGGAATAGCTGAATTATTTATTACCCAAGTCAGCAGTTCTCATTACCGACCTCGGAAGGCTGATTGGCTGATACAGCTAAGAGTTTGATGGCTTTCAAATCAGTGATTAAACTACTTCGAACCACCAAGCAATCTAGGCCTTTTGTTTTTTTGCATATTTATATAGCACAAACTCGACCTGAAGGTATCGGAGCGCTTTACACGAGCACCGTATTTACTGGCACGGGGAGATTAAGTGTTTTGCCCAGAATCACAGGATGTGGACGCGACCCCGAGGCTCGAACCCTTGTTTCCAGCACCAAAGTCGGCAGTCTAGCCGACGGACCACATCCTCTCCCCTGATAGTTTGACTTGGCACCGCTCTGTGAGTCACCTGTAACTGTTGTAATGCAACCCATTGCAATATTACAGACACACTACACATCACAACAGGTGTATTTTGTGTTAAAAAAGCTCTCTTTTATTTAAGTCAGTAGTCTTGATATCAGCACTGGAAGAATGAAAGGATGAATAGGCATAACGCTTTGCAGAGAAACAAACTTATTACTAAGGTGCTGATTTACAATTGTGCAGACAGCGTACTCTGTCACAGATGTGGCGGAATACCCTGTCCCCCAAAACCTTATATAGACTTGGGTAGACTGCCAGCTTCCGTTGCCGGAGCCGCTGTAGGCTCAATCGATGGAAAGCTTCCGCCGACGGCCTGATGGAGAAGGGGCCATTAGAGGAAAGACTTTCCACCCCTCTCCTTATTAAAGGAAAATCCTGCTGGTGAAGAACAAATAAAATAACAAGCATTTGCAATGAAATAGGTCTCGTAATTACTCGAGTTTGAGCTATTGGCATTATAAATGACAATGCCTTTTATTTATGTGTCTGTTTGTAAAACATAAAAGGCATTGTTATTTACAATGCCAATAGCTCAAACTCGCGTAAATGCGAGACCTATTGCATTGCAAATGCTTGTTTGTCTGGGGTCCCTGGTACGAAAACACTAGTGTTCCCCCATGCTTTGTTCCTTCATAATTGGAATCCCTTCCTGCCCTTTCAAGAACAGTGTGAATGTTGGGTAAACTAGGGCATGTATACGAGGCCATAGAATACTCTTTCTGGAGAACCTGTGTTGGTATTTTCAAATAGGAGGGGTTGCCCTCAGAGAAAAGTTATCACCATCTCTCTATATCTCAGGCACCCTCAAGCACTACGCCTTCGGTTCCTGGTTACTACGTGGTAGGAATGAAGCATTTGTGTTTGGCTATATCACACTAATCAATTTCCAGAAGGTGACCAAAAGGCCTGCAAGAAAACACTTGAAGCTGCAAACTGTTGCACCTAACCTTACTGAGATGTATGTATGTATGGCGTATTTGTATAGCTCTGTACAGTGATAAAGGCAAACATACTGTCCACAAATGACAGAAGAGGTAGCTGGGTTCTGGGAGCAGAAGTTTACTGTTAATGCATTGTGATGAAGTGTTCTTTAAAGAGGGGAGTGTTCAATTCTTTCCTAAATTGAAGCAGTGTTGGAGTATGATGGATATGGGAATGCTGTTCCTTGGCCCATAGATGGAAAATGCCTACTGCCTTCTTTTTAATTTTTTTGACAGTTCATATTTTTTCAGGCCCTGGATGAGACATGCTGTGGCATGAATATTTAAATGAATATATACGAAGCAATTTAAATATGTAATCTAAAGCAATATATAAAGCAAAGTACCATGGGCCAGATGTATGAAAGGATTTAGTATTTCTTAAATGACCGAATCACAATTTTGGTCCATTAAGAAATGCTAAATTGCCTTTCTATATGTACAGATAGGGAATCACAAAATGCGATTTCAACCCAGTAGAAATTGCATTTTGGCATTCCCTAAATAAGAAATTGCAAATAGGGATTTCCTATTTGCGATTTCCTAAGCACGTGTACGAAGCATTACCTAAATGCGCCTTTAGTGGCCCAAGACATCCTACGCTTTACAGTGAACTGGATGTCATCTAACCTGCTGAAGATTAATCCGGACAAAACGGAGGTCCTTGTCATTTCGACCTCTGTTTCCCCCTGGAGCGACTTGTTCTGGCCACAAGAACTAGGCCCTACCCCAAAACCACGCCCCAATGTTAAGAGTCTGGGGATGAAAATCGATCAAGAACTTTCAATGGCCAATCAAGTCTCCGCTGTAGTCAGCTGCTGCACTAACCTGCTTAGGCAATTACGTAAACTCGCCCCCCTGCTCTCGAGGAACACGCTGCAAACCATTGTCTCAGCCACAATAGTGTCTCGAATAGACTATGGTAACGCGTTGTATCTCGGCCTTCCAAAGAATTCCATCAACCGTCTTCAGGTTATTCTAAACGACGCAGCACGCCTGATCTTTGGAGTACCGAGGAGGACCCATGCTTCCCCCCTGCTCCACCGATTACATTGGCTGCCCGCGGTACAGAGAGTGGAGTTTAAAAGCATGTGTATCTGCCACAAAGCAATCCACGGACAGGCGCCAGCCTATATAAAAGAAAGGCTTGAACTTTACGAACCAAAACGTATCCTGCGTTCATCTGGATCTTTTTTACTGTCTCAACCCCGTTTCAAGCTTACAACCAAAGGAGGCAGATCTTTCTCAGTGCAGGCCCCTATTGGTTGGAACAAGCTACCAGAGGTGCTTCGAAGAGAGTCTAATCTTCTCCGCTTTCGGAAGTCTTTGAAGACTCTACTCTTCAAAGACGCTTTCCCGCTTCTATAGGCGATGGCTGACCTGAGACCTATACACCTTTTTCCATCTTTGTTTCTGTACTTGGTCAGTAGCGCTTTGAGACCTGTCGGTGAGTTGGCGCGATATAAAACCCAGTTACAATTACAATTACAATTACAATTTAGGAAATGCTATTACCATCGACTCCAAGTCAATAGTATCCATGTGCAATTTGAAAAAAAGCATGTAGGAAGGTGGATATCTGACTATGGTTTCCCCCAACTTTTTGCCTAGTGTCTAGCTGGTTTTTTGACTTAGTTGGCCTGAGATCCTGCCATTCAGGGTCTCAGGCTGTCTGCTCTCTATTTAAAATGGACTCCATGTACCCTAGGTACATACCCAATTGGTAAGGATCACCTTATTGGACCCTGTACAGTGTACCCTAGGTACCCAGGGCATAGGTGTACCCTAGGCCTACCAGGGGCTACAGCATGTATTATGCCACCCCTGGCCTGGCCTTACAATCAGACACAACTGGCTGATCACTCAGCTGGGGCAGGGTCGTGTTATCACCCCTTGCTTAGATATAGTATACCTATATCTACACTCACAATAGACACATGTGTACCTATCAGCCACTCCTATGGCAGGCCTTAACAATCCTGGAGGCAGAGTGCTTGGTAACATGTGAGATGGTGCTCTAGCATGAGCGGAGCCTGTCTGCAGCTTTCGGAACCATGTCCTTATAGCTGTTCTATGATATCGCCTACCATATACTCTTAAAGTACCTTATAATCTTACACGGTTATGGTAACTATGGTTTGGCTTTATCAAAACATGTCGTGTAAGGTGTCTAACACTTTGGAATAATACCCCCATACCATTTCTGGTGATGAGGATATTATTCCTCTTTTCTAGAGGGAGAGACATGTTAAAATCCTACTTTGCTGTTTAACTCTGACCAAAGCCTCAGCATCATAAAATGGATGCTGCTGCCACAGACACGAGTCTGACCTCCTGCAGCTGGGAGCCCTCCCAGCCAGGGAGGCCTGGACAATAGGTTTCCTGCTTGGGGAGGTGCTAGCACCTCCCCAGACAGACTTTAGTGTATTGGGGCAGGGAGGGCTGAAAGGAATGAGACATGCCTGGGGCACACAAGGTGTTCCATGCATAGTCCAGTTCAAGTCGGTGCTGAGGCACTCCAGCCCCAGTCCTGGCGCGAAACTGGACAAAGGGAAGGGGGTGTAACCACCCCCCTCCCTGGTCCCACCCATAGGAGAGACCTAGCAGGTAACCCAGCCCCCCAGATTAGTATAAGAGTGGGAGCTGAGTCCCTAGGATTTGGGATTATCCTGATAAACTGAACTTGAACAGAAACTCTGGACCTTCGACATTCGACTACGGAAGAAGACTGAAGAATCTCCCTTGTGGCCAAGGAGTGACCACCCTGTGCAAACAGGCACCATCAAGCAACCTGCCGTTTGCTTTGCCCAAAGTTCTACGAGGAACCGACTGCCGAGCCCGACCAGCGCCTTGACTTCCAGACTTCTGCGACCCTGATCCACATCCACAGCAAAGCTGAGATCCGTGGAGGCGACGAGAGACGTGGGACCGGCTACCTGGGAAAATTGGCGACTTGCTTCCAGCGCAGCTTCTGAGGCATCCTCGAAGTTGTGCTCTGGGGATTGAGAAGCCCCAACCCCGAGCAGCATCTGCACCGAAGATCAGCCCTCCACGAGTTCTGCTTGGGGCCCTTCTGCATTTTCCTGCTCGACGCGTCTGTCCGGTTGCTTGCCCGTTGGCTAGTAGCCTTTGTGACGACGAACCTTGAACTTTCCACCGCTGGTTTGGATCCTCCAGACTGGCCCTTGCTTCCCTGCAAAAGAGAAGCACCTCAGACCTTCCTGGTCTGCAACAGAAGCGAATCCTTCATTCTGCGTGGGTTGCGCTTGCCAAGGCTTGTTGTGTCCCAGCTCGACAGCGACGCCGCCGACAGCAAGAGCCCTCGTGGGACAGCTCGACTAATGGTTCTGGTCGTCCTCAACGCCTCCTGGTACCCGTGGCTGCTGCGACAAGCTTCACCTCTTCACCTGCATTTTCACGACATCGCCTGGTTCCTAGACTCTGTCCCCTCTGCTTGCAGGTATCCTCCTTCCTGATTCCATCCTTGGAATCCACCGGACACTCTTCACTGACTGCCAGCAACTTTCTTCAGGCATCCATAGGAGTCGATGACGAAACCCGACACAAGTTCACACCTATGCACCTGCAGCCCGTGGGCTAGGTAACTTGAGTACTCCGGTGCTCACAAGGGTATTGACTATCCAAGTGTCTAGTTTCCAAGTCTAACTCCTAGTTCCTTCCGAAGTGTCCTACAACTCTTAATTTCTAAATACTACTATTTCTATCGACTTGAACGCATTACGCGTGAGTGTTTCCACTCTGCACCTGAATCCCGTGGGCCTCCCACTGCCTAGCAACTGATAGGATAGTGTAGCCCCAGCGATTCCCTAGGCCTAGGCCGAACCTGCGTTTGTGACAGTGGTTCTTATACCACTTACTTAGTATATGGTTTGCGTGGCCCCTAGGGCCTAACTGTATTACTTACCTGTGTGACTTATATAGCTTAAATAAGACTGTGTTGTACTTACCTCGAATCTCATAAAGAGTGCGGAGGGTATTTTGACTAGAATAAATACATTCTATTTTTATAATATATCTGTTGTGGTGTCCTTTCATTTGGTATTCAAGGGGTTGCAAATGGTATAACAGCTGGCTTCACATGCCATACAGAGTTTAGCCTAAGACTGCTCTTGTCCATGCTACCACTAGGATAGCTGGTCTATAAGGTTGACTTTACAACCAATCACCATAAGGGTTGTTTGGACTGATACAGGGTGTACACTAGAACTAGTGACATCCTATATCAGGCCAACTTCTCACAAAGCACACAAAAATGCTTTTTTTTTTTTTCTTTAAAGTGTCATAAAGCGCACACTTGCCCCTAGGGCATTTATGTGCTTTACTTGTGCACCAATTTTTTGGGGGGGTGCATCAAGGGGGCATTACTGGGCCACAAATCAGAATAGACAAGTGAAGTGCTTTTCCAGCTGTGCTTTGGGTTTTTGAAAGGTACTAGAAATGTCTGAGAACTGCTGCGTTTGAATGACTTACAAATGTGCTCCAGCCGTCATAACAGGATGTGACCATTGAAGAAAAGAATCTTGGGTGCGACATGTTTGGGGTACAGTGGTGAGGAAGTGGAGAGGAGGGCGCAACGCAACCCTGCACGGGTAGTTAAATAATGGGGCATACCATAAAAACTGACATGGAAAGAAGAAAAACAGGTTCTTGAATCATTCTCAAACCACAAAAAAAACAAAGAAAGGAAGACAAAAAACAGGTTACCGGAAAGGTATTTGCATTGTACTGGGGATAGTATTAGAGCCAATGGCCCGGAGATGCAAGGGGACTGGGCATACTCTTTTTGTGAACAGTGCTATTCTGACTATGTTATTGTTAGATAACTTTATCAACATTATCGTGACAATCGCAGACTGGGCAGTTTTTTTTGTGGTTACGTTGAAATTATAATTGAAAGCTATTATTTGTAAGAGAATGTGTTGGTGATGCTATCACTAGCTACTGTCCCGAAGAAGGGAGTCATGGATAGCGCTATAAGGAGTAAACAAAGTTTATAAATACTTGAAGCTTAAATATATATATATACACATATATATACATACATATATATATATATACATACATACACACATATACACACACTTCCAGCATGCAACGTCTTCAAATGAGACTCCGACACTGCCATTCCAGTAATTAAGTAAGCTTCATTTCTCGTTTATCAGGGCTGTAACGCGTTTCGGCAGGATCCCATATATACACCAGACTTTTGTTAAAAAAAAAAAAAAAAGGTTTCACAAACAAAAAACATTTTTAAAGAGGGAGCAGGAGTAAAGTGCACAGGGTTCTAAAACCAGCCAAAAAAGGGTCCAGCAAAATGCGACTTGCCTACACCCATGAAACAGTGCATTTCAAAATAAAACACTATTTAAAACCCAAATTCTAAGCAGTTTAACGGATCCTATCTGCCTTTAGAAATGTGGAAACCCACTTGCAAAACAACCTCCTTACCCAACAGCAACATATTGAAGTTCTTGGCAGACAAGGAAATGCACACGAGTTCAGTCAACAATGTCGGCAAACGAGCTACGGTGTTACGTCAAAGTCACCAAAGAGTAAATACAAACATATGGAGAAATTGCCTAAACAGAGGCCCTCAACATAAAATACCAGATCAGTATACCACAAAAAGAAGTACTACTAGAATGCGATTGTATAGTCAAGAAGGATGCAACACATTGCTTCAATTCCTACACGCACAGCATCAATAAATATCCTCCTAGAGCACACAACAGGATTGAAGACGTGAGAAATCAACAAGAGGCAGCCCTCTGCATCTGAGAAACCTCAAACATAGTACCCCTCCTCTCTATCACATACCAAATGTCTCAGACCCTCCAAAGTTCCCAATGACCTACCCAAAACAGACACATGCACAGCCTATAGCTTATACAACCATGAACACCAGTGAGGTAAAAATCAGACCAAAACCCAAGTGCAGCGACTGCATCCTAAGGTTACACAAGTATGGCCTTGCTGCAATTCACCAACGGCAAGTGCTATAGTGCTATCCAATATCCAGCAGAAGACTTCTCCAATGGTCAGTACTAAGCAGAGCTCATGACCGAGGAAAGGTGATAAGCTTAGTAGGTCTTACTTGCACACTGCATACGTTTCAATGTCGTCCTTCTATATGTACAGTGTGCTAGGAGGCACCAAGACAAGGATGGGCCACCCCCTTTTATCTGTAATGAAGGTCCTTGATATAAACCCCTTGGGTACATACCTTTACAGCTCCCTTCCTCCTTAGCTGAGATCGCAGCAGCTCAGTCAGGGACCTTCGCATGAGAGCAAAAGCGGTCACTCAGCTTTCTGCATTTCATTGCATCTTCCCTCTAGACTGCCTCCTCCTTATTATAGGTCTTGCTAAACTATAATGATCTAGTGCTTTGTGCACCATCGAAGTTGCTGAATAACACAGATTGTTCCAGGATTTATAGAGTTGCCAGAAACCACAACTGCTAAGCTTGCATGGAGCAGTGTCTCTATGCTCAATTTCCATGAATGGACTTCATGAAGACCTAGCACCATGTGGCCCTATCCCCTTAAACGACCAGCACGTCAAGAGATCAGAAGGGGAGGACGAAACACCACCTGTGTGGCAGACGGAAAGAGAGGGCAAGTGACTTTATATATGTATAAACAATGATAAACAGCAACAAGGGGCACACCAGGGTGCATGTATTGCCTGACAGACTACGGGGCAGAGTACACAATGGCTTTGATAGGTATATGAGAAGGTGGGGGCAGCACATCTGTGCACTTTATGGCACTGCCGCTTGTATGCTGGGTTACCTCAGCGAATGAGGTTGCTGCATTGGGAGTACTTTCAAACATGATCAGACCTACACAAATTATATATAAATGAAAAAATAAAAGAATGGAATTTGGTAACAAAATTTTCAGAAAATGACAAGCTACGAATTGGGGATTTAATCCAATACAAACGCCATCTTTTTTTTCTAGGCCTCACCCTTGTAAAGCGGGATATCACCTGGGTATGGAAAGCAGATTCCCCGCCCCTTATAGGCGTCTGGAAAAGGGGCATGGACTTTTGTATGGGGTTGGAGAAGCCAGTGTTTCAGGGTAGGGGATGTCCCCAAAAATACACACCTATGTGGAAATATTGGGCAGATTATAGAGCCATTACTCAAGCCTCACTGCCATCAATGACTAACACTAGATTCAGAGGTTCGATCATATGGCCAGAATGCATAAAATGATGAAATACCAACGGATCGGTGAGAGGTGTTACTGCATGGGGTTGCGACGAGGGGGCAGGGACTAATTCATTCGCATCTTGTTTTATTGTAAAATATATATATTATGTTGAGATAATAATCTGATTTTGCAGGTATACTTGTATATGTGTTTAGTGGCCTGTTAAGCGAGATTATGGCAAAATTCAATAAAACATGTTCTTAAACACACATTCAGTTATACTAGCAACTACACAGAAAATGAAATGAATGATTCTCCCCAAGGTGTTCTGAAGGGGTGTATAGAATTGCCAAATTTATTCCTGGCACTAGCTAGTGAGTGGAATGACATACCAACGGTGTAAAAGTTCCTGGGGCCAACCCTTCCCACTTTGTACATTTTCAAGATAGATACAGTCTTCAGCCACCCTAACCTTAAGCTGCGAGTGTGTGAGGGGAGTGTACCATGGTAATACCAGCGTCCTCGAATATCTAGCACCAAAATGTAGTTTGAAGCAACCATTGTATGCCAAATAAACCCAGAAACAGAAGTCTGGTACAACAAAAGCAGAGTTTTCCAGCAACCAGACAGTGGATACACAAGAATTATCATGTTTCCTTCCTTTCAAGTATGCCACAAGTTTTATATGCAAACACAACAGGTCTGTTGAACAGGATTTGACATGAATGCCAAATAAAATGCCTACAGACCCCCACCCTTCTGCTGAGCTCAAAGGAGTCATCCCTGCACATTCAGGTTGACCAATCAATCACAGTTAGCTATTGTGTGGCTCCTGTGAGGTATTTCACCCCTTTACATACCTATTCAAATGCTAATCCCTAGCTGGGAGAAATTAGAGAGCACATGCAAATTAGCCTCTAGAAACTTCAGGCAGGGAAAAGGTAACCTTCCAAACGTCACTGTGCCTTAATATTTAAAAAGCAAACGCAGAATTAGATTTTTATTAACTATTAAAAATAGTAGTTTAATGATCTTTCTAGCTAGTCCCATTCCCACGATACCGTATTAGGATTTTAATCTGTGCTCTGGTCTTCTATATAGGACAGCTAGGCCTGCTATAGTGGAAAATAGCTTTTGGGTGCTAATCACAGCAAGAACATGTTAACACTAAATTTCTACATGTCATACATTTGAATACCATACACCCTGCCTTATGGGCAATAAGGCCTACATCAGGGTCATTTATAAATTTAAAAGGAAGGTTTTGACCGATCAAATGGGTTTATAGTGACATGCTGAACTACAGTTTTTACACTGCTACAGTCAGGCTACGGAAGTTGGCCTATATAGCCATGTTTGCACTGCACTGGTGTTGATGGCACAATAAGAGGATGTGGCCTAATGGCTAGAGTGGTTGACCTCAAAGCTGATGAACCAGGATAGAGTCTCGGCAGGGACGCTCAACATCCTGTGATCCTGAGCAAATCACTTAATCTCCCCGTGCCTAACAAAACGGAATATGTCCGTCTGTAACGTATCTGATGCTCACGTAAAGCAATCTGATACCTTTGGGTTGAGTTTGCCCTATATAAAACTCCACCAAATAAAAAAAGTGCTGCAATCTACTAGTGGTAATGAACGTCCAGGCCCTGGATCATCATCTTTAAATTTATACTAGGAACGTATATGTAAATTGAATATATCAACTAGAAATATGCCAATACAACTATGTTCAAAGAGTGAGCACAGGCATTTTCCTTCTGATTAGCAGGAGTAAAGTGCATAAAGTTCTAAAGCCAGAAAAAATATAGGGTTCAGCAAAAGGTGAAAATTCAGGGGTGAACATGCAGAAAAGGCAGATTTCCTACAACGCCGATATTTAATCAAAGAGCATTTTCCGAAAATGACTGATGTTTGGCCCAGAAACCATTTATCTCCCTCAGTGGGCCTCTGGATGGATTGCTGGCCCATTTCGCCACATCTCCGGTGCTGCACAATGGGCATGGACACAGTTCCAGTTCCGCAGCCTCGCACTGAAAGTGGAGCGATGGTGCTGTCTTCCACGGTCAGGACGACCGTGTGATCAATTTTCAAACAAATGCCCAAAGCTTTTGAAGACTCACTCAGCAGGAGATGTAAATGGTTTCAATATTGAGGATATGCCGGGACTTACTTAAAGAAAGAATTGTGCCCCATGAATGGACTACAGGTCCCAACATGCCTAACGAAATCTCGTACTAAACTTGAACCTACTATAGGTAATGCATGGACATAAAAAGAGTAACGGGAGCTTACTCTGTACATCCCTAACTGTCTGTGAAGGGGCGTCCCACCCCGAAACGCGTCGGCGAAATTAATTAAATACCAACAATGGAAGGAAATTGCTCGCTGCCTGTATTACTTACGTATCCGGACAAGTGCGTCTTCAAAAGCTTTGGGCATTTGTTTGGAAAAAAAGAGAGCGAGAGAGAATCAGTAGTCTGCCTCATTTTCAGGATCGACTTAACAAATTTCAGTCAGTCAATCCACTATTGTTTAAGATGACAATGTAACAAGTGATATAAAAGGTAACTTAGAGTAATTTGGTTTACTAAGAAGTAAGAAACGTCTGTATGAGCCCAAAGAGCACAGCTTTAACACTAGAGTAGGATCAGTGTCTTTACCCATTATCCTTAAAAGCTTGGTTAAAAAGAGAACTGCTGATTCGTTCACAAGGAATTCTATAAACACATGCACACAAGCTTAACACAGAGTTCCCAGACATCCTGTTGAAACTATTACTATGGTATTTAATTCAACTAGTTGGGCTCCTCAGATGGGGACTGAGAGTACTCAACAAATAATGACCATATAGTAAACCAAATGCATGCTCACACTTACTAAAGCTCCGATGTACCAATTAGCATTACGCAAACAGAAGAGAACAGCAATGGGAAAAACTGTACAATAATCAAGTGTAGTGAAGAATGGGGATGTTATAGTACTGTATTAAAACCAAGTAACAGGCAAAAATAAAAGTTGGGAACACCTGTCTTTCTTGCAGTCTGATTTGCAGGTGGGGTTGCTTCTGTGCAGTCTGGGGAGCGTGAGGTACCAATATGTGGCAACATTAGTCCCCGTTTCTATGCTAGAAACGTTCTGCGCGGTGTGGCCTACCCGATAGAAGATCCTTAAGAGAATGTACGCCCTAATTCTGCCTCCCAGCGCCTCTGCCCTGCAGATTTGACCACCAGTTTTGGAGGGCACAAGAGGTGGAAGAGCTCAGTGATGAGGCGTGTGCTAGTAGATTTTGTGTGCAGCCATTTTTCGTGCGGGGGAGGGGTCTCTGGGCCACCGGGCATACTGAGGCGTGTATGACCCAGTGCTGCGCTCGTTGAAAGTGGTAGCACTTGGTCTTTGGCAGCACAAGGTCTGAGCAAAAATTTAGGAAGGTCAGTGGACCTTCCGCATCGAAGAGATGTCCGATTGATCTGCACCCCTCTTTATCCCAATGTTTAAAAGCCATCAGGTCAAGACCTAGTGTGAAATCCGAATTGTTAACTATAGGTGTAAGGGGTGAAGGGAAGGAGGTAATGCCACATCTCACAGCAGTTGAATCCCAAGTTTTTAATGCTGCGCGAGTGACCGGTGATCTGTTTAGCCCTGCGGGATGTTGAGTTTTATGGAGAAAAGGGATCTTCCACAAAGATTGGCCGGCAATTGCTCTTTCCATTAAAACCCAATGCTTTTCCGATTCACTACGAGACCATTCGAGCGAGACTCTTAGCTAAGCAGACGGGTAGTAACGGCTTATATTGGGAATTCCAAGACCACCTTTACCCGGGGGTCTATAGCTTAGTTCTCTATTCATCCAGGGTTTCTTTCCTGCCCAGACAAACAAGAGGAACTCCTGTTGGAGCGATTAAATTATACCAGGGGGAGGGGGCTCCACGGGGAGTCTGAAAGAGGAATAATATTTTTTGTAGTGTGTTCATTTTGAGTGCCGCCACACGCCTAGCCAAGAGAGGCCAAATAGCCTCCAGAGGCGTAAGTATCGTCGAGTTTGGGAAAAGAGGCGATTGTTATTCAAGGCGACAGTGGCCCGAGTTGATGTTGCCAATCTAATGCCAAGGTATGGAATTGATTCAGTCTCCCATTGAATCGGACATGACTGTCTAAGGGTTTCCTTAGTGGAAGACTGGAGGGAAACCCCTAGGGCTTGCGATTTGGAAACACGGACCTGCGATCCTGAAGCTTCTGCAAAGCTCTCGAGCTCGGCAAAAAATGCTGGGATGGAGGTCCAGGGGTCCTCCAGTGTTGCGACGACATAGTTCGCATAGAGGCTTATGGTATGGCACTCCCTCCCCCCCCAAACCGAACCCCTGAGATCAGTGGGTTCTCCCGCACTCCTTGAGCCATAGGCTCCATATAACGAGCAATTAGTAGCGGTAGAGAGAGGGCACCCCTGTCTCATGCCCTGATCGATTGGGAAGGGGTCGGAAGTGTGCCCGTTCACCCGTACCGTGGCTGTGGGGTGACTGTAGCTTCTAAATACCCATTTGCAAATGCGGTCCCCTATTCCGAACTGCACAAGTGTGGCTTCCAGTTATGTCCAATGCACCCGGTCGAATGCTTTTTCAGCATCAACTGACACCACCACCCGCTCCACCTCCTGATGCTGAGCCTTATCAATGAGATGGAGTAGTCTCTGCATATTGTTATTGCTTTGCCTAGTAGCTACAGACCCGGACTGATTCAGGTCCACCAGTCCCGGCATCATTGGCCCGAGTCTGGCTGCCAAAATACTTGTAAATAGGCTTTAGGTCAATATTCATAAGGGATGTCGGTCGGTAGGAGGCACAGAGTCGGCCATCTTTGCCAGGCTTTGGGAGTACGACAACCGAAGCCAGGAGCATCTTGGGAGGGGGGAGGGGGATGTCAAGGTGTCACCTATTGCATTAAAAAGTCTAGTTAAGATGGGTGCTAGAATAGTGCAAAAAGTCTTATAAAAATACAGAACAAATCAGGGCCAGGGGATTTAAGATATTTAGTGAGCTATGGGCATAATCACTTCCTCAATACGGATCGGGCTGTCAAGGCTGGATGCCTACTCCGGGGTCAATTTAGAGTGGGCTATTCCTTGTAGATAGTTTAGGGAAGCCTGCTCTGGGAAATATTGAGCTGTGTAAAGTTTAGCATAAGAAGTCACGGAACGCACAGTTTATAGCTGCATCGTTTGCACATTCAGAGCTGGTCGCATCCAGGACTATGTGGAAGGTAGCTGTCTGGCGCTGAGCGCGTCGTGTATGTGCCAAAAGAGGCCCGCATCTGCCCCCCCCCCCATGTAAAATAAGTGTCTGTCTTAGGGTGGCATATTCTGCTCTGTGCAGGTTAAGGCCGGCGAGCCGCGAACCTGCACAGAGCAGAATATACCTCTAATTACCGCCATATCCAGGGTGCCCCTGTCCGCTTGTGTTGTGGATGCGCTCTAATTCTTGCATCTGCCCGGTAAGACCCTCTTTCTTGTCCCCACAGACCTTTTTACCTGCAGAGGAAGTGGCAATAAGTTCCCCTCTCGCGACTAGCTCGAGTGTATCCCATAGGGTAGTAATCAAAGTGCCAGGGGGTCAAAGCCAGGAACTCCCTTAGTTAGGCGTAGTACCACTGTCGAACGATGTAAGAGTCACGTAGACGCTAAGAGTAGGGTGGCTCGGTCTGTGAGAGGTGATTGCTAGTGCAAGCGTCAGTGCAGCATAATCCGAGAGCGAGCGGGATTCAATGTACGAGGCAAGACTTAATGGAAGCAGGTATAGAAACCCAATGAAGCAGTCAATTCTAGCGTAGGTTTTGTGCACATGAGAACAGAACATGTAATCTGTGGTGTAGGGAGCATCAGATGTCCACCAGCCCAAGGTCATGTAGCCATTCCCTCCCTTTCCATGAAAGGGCCAGTCTGTCCCTGACGTTGGGCTGAATGGTCCAGCCGATTGTCAAATACCATGTTTATGTCTCCCCCCAGCATAACTTGCCTTTCCGGAGAAGTCATTAATTCCATCACTGCTCTGCAGAGGAATACCTCCTGCCCCTCACTGGGTGCATATACAGAACAGAGAGTGAAAGTGCATGCGTTAATGGTCACTTAACGCTAAAAGCCACCCTTTCATTTCAGCCAATTGCACGCCCACCTTCCCTCCAAAAGTACGGGAAATAAGGATGGCAACTCTAGCCGTTTTTCTTGTGTGTGAGGAATAATATTGGTGCAGGAAAGCCTTTGATCGAAGTCTGTGTGTGTCCCTGGCGAGGAGGTGGGTTTCATGTAGCAGGCATATGTGTGCGCCCACTTGCTCTAGATAGGATAAAATGCCCCTTCTTTTAAATCAGATTATTTAACCCCTTCACATTTAATGTAAGAATTTTAGTGTTCGCTACCATATGGGTAGAGACCCAAACTGGGAGCTAAGCAAGGAGCCAGTGCATACAGGCAGACCCCCGCCCTCAGATGTCCCCAAGGTGCCATGTGTGTGTACCCGGCGGAAAGCAGTTACCTGGGCTTGGAGTCAAGCATGCGAGGGGCCCAGGAGGGTGAGCAAAAATAAACCAACAAGTGGGACTATGAATCAATAAATAATCATCGTATGGTTGACTGAAGTCCGGAGCGATATGCTCCTAGAGAGTTAGTAGAAGGGTACCAGTGGCCAGCATCTCCCCGCTCCCGCCCAGGCCCAGTGCGTTCGTCAAAGATCAAGAAAAGGGACCAGCAGATTGTCTGCTATCTTCCCCAACTTATCATGGTGTCTATGTTCCAGGTGAGTCCCCGGCCAAAGTCGCCACGTCCGCTTACCTTTCTTTGGCCATGGTGTCCAGATCAGAACAAAGGTTATGAGTTGGGAGGCTTGATTGTTGTTCCCTCGTGGCCACTCTGATGGTTCTTGCCTTGTTGTGGTGGTTCCTCCGCCGTGGGGACCTGAATACATAATAGCTTGCACGCCTTAGCCACTGACCGCAGTTGCCGAAGTTCCCCATGGAGGGTGTAAAATCAATCGGAATGGGCGACACCATGAATATGAGATGCCAACTGCCGATAGATATGTAGTGATAGGCCGAAATGCTTTGCGTTTCTGTAACAGATGTGGCTAAATCTTTATACAGTGTGGGCTTTTGACCCTTATAGTGGAATGCAGGGCCATCCCTGGCAGCACAGCGTATGCGCTCTTTAAGCTGAACATCATATACACAGGTTAATATATCCGCCGGCAGAGCTGGGGCGGCCCTCCGGGGCTCCACTCCATGTGTGCAATCAAGTTTGATGTGGAAGTCCGATTGCTCGCCTAGAATTGCACGGAAAAGCTCTCTCACCAAGGCCTCTATGTTTGTGTCCTCCATCCCGGTCGCAAAGCCCCAGATGTGGAGGTTATTGCGTCGGGACCAGTTTTCCAAATCCTCCGTGTGAGCTTGGGAGGTCGAGGTTCTGTTCGCATAATCAAATGACTTCTTGTTGGACGCCTACTATCTCCTCATTCCTGCTGGACTCATGGTCCTCCAAGGTATTAATCCTCTCTCCTAGGGAGTCCAGGTATCGTCAAACCTCCCTGAGATCAACTGATAGATCGCGCTTCATGGATGAGAGATCCTCACGGAGGGAGGAGAAGAGCGACTCAAGGAAGATGCGACTGATTGGGGCCTCCACTCCATCCGCTCCCTCTATATCTTTCATGATCTTCTGAGGGATGAGGCCCTCGGCCTGCGAGTTAGGCGTCCTGAGGAGCATCTTTCACCAATCGGTCATTCTCCCCTCCCCGGAGGCCATATCCAGGATGTTACTCCCTGTAGTTCGGGGCAGATCACCATGGTCAATTTAAAGCAGGGCCAAGGGGGCAATGTCATCTTCTGGGGCTCAATTTGCTCCCACTGCTCCCTAGATCCTCAACAATAGGGGACAGGTCAGTCCCGTCCGGTACCTAGCCAGTGGGGCTCAGGGCCAGCCTCCAGCATCAAGGACTGTGCATTGCTTTTCTCACCTAGGGTGTGGGGGGAGCCTGAATGTGGTCCCCGGGCCTCTGGCACTGGCGTCACCAAAACGGCTTGTTCTTCACCTCTGGGTCCTTAGCTTGCCCCGGCTCCAGGCCACCAACTCGGCCCCCAAATCTCCAGTCTAAGTCACGCCGGCATGGGTCCTGGTCGTTGAAGTAAGGGGGAGGACCCCCAGCCTCTCCGACGCTAACAAGTCTGGCCCAGCAGCCCTGTTCTCCACCTCCAGCACTCACGTTTGCTGCAGATCAGGGGGGCTATAAAGATGGGAGAAGTGGGGGCAGCGGGGGGACCGGCAAGTCCATCTTCTTGGCTGGTCTGCTGCTCCCCGGAGCCTCTCCACAGACACATTCCAGCTGTAAAAGCCGCTTCTACCACCTACCACTATCACACTAAGCCTCACTGTCCCTTCGTTGTTTACTGGAGGCAACCTCTGGGGGGGGGGGGGGGTCCCGCAGTTAATTCAGGACCTCAGAGCCATGCCCCATGCCATATATTCCGGGCCAAGCCTCGGCCTCCACACTGCTGCCGCTCCCCACCGCTCGCCGACGCAGCAGCAGGGGGCCTCCCCACATCGGATCAGGGTCCCCAGAGGCCCCGCAGCTCTCTGGACTGGTCCTCGGCCAGGGGCCTCCTTGTCACCACTGTCTGTGGCAGTGCAAGTGTGCTCTTACGCTAGTGCTCTCTACTGTCCTGGGCCTCTGTTTATCAGCTGAGGCTCTGGCCATGCGCAGGTTCTTCAGGGGCCGACAGGCCTTCAGAGTATCGCATATGCTCCCTCTTCTTTGTTGAACTCGGATCTCCCCAGATCCGCATCTCGCCGTGGATTCAAGGCTGCACCAGGTCCACCCGGGGTGCCTCCTCTCGCCCACACCCAGCCAACGTCGATGCGGTCTCTTAAAGCAGGCCTGCTGACCCCACACTCGCTAACCACTCCTGCAGTCGCACTGGCCAGCTATCGGAGCACCACACCCTCTCAGCCCCCCTCTGTTGGGCACAGCTACCCCTCAGATCCACCTCTTGCCGCACTCTCGAGGTCACCCGGGATCCCTCGGCATACCACCTCTCTGCTTTCACTCTCTCCATACCGGCTTTGGCTGGCCGCCTCCGCCCAGCTACAGGGCTCACATCCGCGCAGCCGCCTCTAGCAGATCGCCAGCCCCATTCTCACAGGGCAGCCAGAACCGCTCTCCTAACTTCTGCAGCACTCAGGAGGGTAGTTTGCTGGGGGGGGGGGGGGGGGGGGAGCTGTCCCTGATAGCCTCTATTTCTCAGCTGCAGATGGAGGCCTACTTGGGCGAGAGCGGAGAGACGAGAAAGTACGTCTCACTGAGTCTCCATCTTGGCCATGCCCAATAATGTTCATTTTAAATCAATATTAAAGAGCATATTCTACTTTAACATGGGACAGCAGGGGCACTCAAAGCAAGAATCAGCCAGAAATCTTTAATAGAGTCAACAAGTATGTCTTTTTTAAGTAAGAAAAACTTTATGTGCATTTTTGTTGCTCAGTGAGTGGCTGAATGTGAAAAAGAACTAATGTTTTGAAGACTGAATGTGTGGTGAGTGCAGGGGCAATTAAACTAAACAGGTTAAAAGCAATCTTGATGCCCCGTTATATGAAGAACACTTCCCTGCGGTATAAAAACGAGAAGTAACATCCTACCACTTCCAATCAACGGTCCTCTGGCACACACTGCTTATTCTGCAAAAAAACCAATCACTGTTCAACAGACGAGCCCATGATGCATTGTATTCCAAACTAGACTTAATTACTATTGTTACTCGGGACTGTCAAATACTTGATTGTTGCATAATCTATAACACATTAGGAAAGTAAAAGATACACTGATTGCAGTGATCAGTGGCTTGATCGCATGTACCTGGTGCTCATGTAGCACCAGATTGACAGAGGAACTGCATGTTTATATGCAAGCTTCTCTACGTAGTGCATAAGGCATAGCAAGGCCCAAGGTAGGACTTTCAGAAATTGAGGTTTAAACAATAGTGCCCTGGTGGAATCTTGATTAGCCAGGCCAAAATTATCTTGTTCTTTCAAATAGGAACGGACCGGGGTAAGTTGCTCAGAGGTCAGGGTGTTAAACTTGGGTATTTGGGGGCAACTTTGTCTCCACTAGCTAAGGGATCATTTCATCTTTCAGAATAAACTGTAACACTATTATTTTTGATTGTGTTGGCCATGTAGGACTAAATACTTGGTCAGATTTAGCACCTATACGCCTCAGGAGTTGGACATGTTCTACAAATTAATAACAAGTGCACAGATGACTGGGGTAAAGTTCTGAGTGTGTGCACGTGGTTTCAACCGATCAATAGCGTTCCTTACATGCAAGCTATCCTGTTTTAGGTTTAAACATATAACTGATAAAAACCCCACTGAAAAGATGCAGGCTTCATCAATATAAACACTGATGAAAACCTTCAGAAACCTAAAATAAAATGCCATTCAAAGAAAAGACCGGAGTAATTTTAATTTTTTTCTGAGAGAGCCAAAACAATTTAACTGTTATACAAGGTAGCAACAAGAAAGAAGGGTCTTAAATTATTCTGCTTGAGCTTTGTTTAGGGATGTCACTAATAAATTGTTTCTTCCTTTTGTTTCCTTGATTTGTGTGCGCTTGGATTAAAGGTGCAGGATTTAGAAACGTGTTTTAGGTCCAATATATTTGTTTATACAGTAGAGAATATTTAATCATATTTGATATTTTGGCAGTGTTTAATTATTTCACCGATTGGTGAAACAGCTGACTCATAAGAACCTTGGCCAATATGTACTATTACAGTTACCCACAGTCACAAGATGGGTAAGCCATCTGATATATCAGCCTCCTTTTCAGTCAAATCAGTACTGATAGCAGGTCACCTATCAGACAACCCCGGCTTTAAACATTCAATGCAGGGTGTAGTGACACACAGCAGTGCAAACAGTGCCATCATCATGGACATGGGATAGTGGTGAAAACATGACGTGTCTTTCCTCATATCAACAAATGCACACCTGTAAGGTTTCCCATTAAGTGATACCTTCAGCTAATCCTGGCTTTTTACCCAAATAAAGTTTAACGCTAGGGTTTTCAGCCCTTAGTTAGAATGTTGACAGCAAAATGTCAAGTCCTAGAATACAATGTGATGTCTGTTAAAAGGTCACTTAGTGAGATATTTGACAAGGAGACACTTGGCAGCAACGAATGTCCAGAAAAGCAGTGGTGAACATGCTTAAAGCATCAGGTTTCAGTTGCCTTATAATGCAGGGCTACAAAATAATTTGGTACAATTTAAAATTGCTGTTGGCAGGGTTGACCACTAGTATCGTAGTATATCCTAGCATACAGTAAACAGCAAGTGAATAAACCCAAACTGTGTCCAGGATTATGTTGAGTGAAAAATTTAACTATAGAGCACTCTTACTTTTTAAATCCATTTAAAAGTCCTGTAAAGCAGACAGAGTCCAGACAGTGAATGTGAGAGGTAATGAGATGTGAGAGAACTCAACAAGATGGAGTGCGAGTGCAATCCACAAACTTTATATACTTAAATAGTATAACTCAAGACCAATGGACACACTGCCAATGTGAAAACACTACATACCATGCATTACTTCTCCTTTAAATTAAATATGTGCTTTATAACAATCACTGCAACTGCAGTGTTCTGTAAAAACTGGAAGAATATAGTTTGTCTATTTTGTCAGTAAGGCAGCTGACTAAACAAGGAGAAGCACTGATTTCAATAGGTTTGGAAAACACTGACAATACACCACAAAATTCCATAAAAAATAAACACTGAAAACAGGACAGTCTACCTACATTTAACTCGTACCGCAAGTGAATGCTAATAGTGTGCCACATCCAGCATTATAGTAGGGGTAGACATCCTCATGCCAAGAATTACCACTATATCTAGAATCATTACCATAAAGTGAGGGCCGGCAATATGCCAGAAGTGGAAAAGCTCATGTCACAAAGTCTACATTAAGAATTACCACAATTCTGTTAGGGCCAACATTATACATCGGGTGGGTACCATTACGTCACAGAAGGAGCGATTATATAAAGATATCATTATGCAAGAGACGCCCCATCAAGTTTGAGAAGGAACCACTATGTGGGGAAGAGAGGACAAATTCAAATTTCCATGGGTGGGCTGCTGTACTTCTCAGATCAATGACAGGACTGAGTGACTCAGATGCTCCATGGTTGTGTGCAATATATATATTTTCACTGAAACAAAAAGGTTACAGGGACATTATAGTTAGATTCAGATTTCACTCGTACCAGTGAAATTCTGTAGTTTTATAGTTAGCTGCACTAACTATAACTTATGCCCCTGCGATGCACTGCTTATGACCTCACATATTACATCCCTCATGACATGGACCTGCCCTTTAGCTTAAGATGTTTAATGCTAAAGTGTGGTCACCGCCATTGTAACAAAGGTAAATAAGTAGAACAAGCATTGAAAATGCAATAGGTCTCGCCTTTGATTAAGTTAATGCAATTTGTTTTGCTAATGGTATTGTATAGCAAAGCAAATGGCTTTAACGTAATCAAAGGCGAAACCTATTGCATTTTTAAGGCTTTTTTTTCTACTCTGGCTGATTCCCGGGACAGGTCACTCTTGATGTACCTAATGCCACTGTGGCGGACTCCTGACTGCTACGGCTCATTCCTGCTGCAGCTGACTGCTGCCACGGATGAATCCATTCCTGCTGCAGCAGACTAACTAGAGTTCACTTCTGCCGTTGCCGAACCCCACCGAGCCCGTCAGCACCAACAAACAGCAGAGGCAGTGAGGTGCAGGAGGGGGCAATGGTTGCAGAGAACATCTCATCATTGGTGCGCAATTGCAGACGCCAGGCGTTGAAACCTCCCAACTATGAGGGGGGGGGGGGGGGGGGGGGGGGGGCACTGAATTAAAAAAACCTATTAAGAAAAGTGAGAACATAGAAGAAAATGGACTGGTGAGACGGAAAGAGCGAGAAAAAAAAAAATCAAAGAAATACAAACGAAAAAAAATAAATATGAAGACAGAGGAGAGCAATGAAAATGGAGAAAGGGAGACCGATATTAAAGTCAATACAGAGGAACCGAAAAGGTATCAAAACGACTGTCAAACATGAGAGAAGTATAAGAATGTAGGAGAAGAGGGGGAAAGCAAATGGATCTCTATCATGAAGAAGACGAAAAGGTAACAGAGACAGGGGAAAATAGACAAAAGAGAGAATGGTTTGGCTGACATGGAAGAACTTGGAAAGGGTAAGAACATAATTAAGAAAAGTTAAGAAAGTTCGGCGAAGGACAACAGGAGAGAAACGGAGATCGATCTGGGAAAATAGACGGGAAATGGGTATGACTTGAAACGAAAGCAGGATACAGACAATAAAATTAGAGCCAAAGGGCGATGAAATGAAGAGGGAGATGGAAAGAGAATGTGAAAGATCCCGAGATGTGAGAACGAATGCGCTCTAAGCAAACAGAAGCAAAAGAAATTAATAAACACGACAAATAAACCAAACAGGTGAAATAAATAAAAAATAAAAATTAAAATTTACGAAATGCACACCAAGAGCGAAGAGAAATGCACGATGGGTGTGTTGATTTTGTCATGCGTGGTTTATGGTTATACGTGTGAATGCATAATAATGTGTTAGGTGTCTTCCCTTCCCACAAATCCCTTATTTGGAGACATTAAAATTGTGAGATTAGGTTTCCTTTTTAATCAATATATTTTCCCTTCACATGAAATACAATATGTCAAACTTTATCAGGGCGACGTATAAAATTGCTCATCTACACTCGGGTTATATCTATAACCTACGCACGTTTTCCGAACTGTAAATCACACACGAAATACATCACAGAAGCTTTAAAAGCGTGCACCAAATCGTTGCTTATTTTCACTCAAACTATGAGAGCTCATACTGCCAAGTTGTGTTACATGTTTTGAGAGGCTTTGCCTACTAAATAGCACCCCTGAAGGACCAATGCTTAGATGGCTTTGCAAATTATAAAAAGCCCAGACCTGCACCATGCTTGTTTTTTGATACTCACTTCCTTAAATATGAAATGCCTCCGTGTGTTTGAATGGAATTACATTCTTTGCAAACCACTATCAGACAACTAAAGGAGTTTACTCAGTTGGCCTGAAGGCATCTCCCCTGCCTACTCCCCGTGGAGTGCTCTGTTGGCAGGTGTGACGCAGCTGTAACCCTATGACTAGCCACGCTCATCTAGCGGGCTGTACATCAGAGCTGTTGCCTCTGCCCTGGGTGGGCAGGTGGGGCCTACTGTGGTGTAGTCACCAACAGCGATGGGCTGGTGGGTTTCGCCCGTGTGGTTGAGGAGGCGGTGGGTCTGTTACAGCAAACTCATATATAGGAAGGGGAAAAGACTTGAAGCGATCGATACAGGGGCAGGGACTGGGGTGCCCTGAGGTGGGCAGTTGTGCTACGCATACAAGTCGTGTAGTGGGAAAGGCTGCTGTGCAAGGGTGGGCAAGGGCATAACACAGGACCCTGAAACCGCTGAGGTGGTGGGGCAATCGAGGCGGGGGTGGGCATCTCATTCAGTCCAAACAATATGAATATATTTGTGAGATATTAGCTACTGGTGGGGCCCATATCACATTCCGTGAGGAGGTGGGGGGTTGCCATCATTTTGCATTACGCCACTATGTTCTGGAAGCGGGCAAAGATCGGGGTGAGGGGAAGTGTTGCGCATGCTGCCCTAGCATTGAGCAGTGCTGCGGTTTGGATATTAATTTTATTTGTTTAATGCAGTTTTATATAGCGCAAACTTAACTCAAAGTGTCAGAGCGCTTTACAAAAGTACCAGGTAAGTTACATATGGTACACAAGAATAAAAAACAGAAGATAGCGCCGTGGCTTCCTGTGGTGGGGATGAGCGCAGTTTAGAGTGGGCAAGGCTAGCATGAGAAGGAACAAGGATGCGTGCATGGGCAGGACTGCTCCGACAGTGGGCAGGGTAGTTGCGCAGGTGGTAGGCACTGTACCAGGAATAGGCCGAGGTCATGTGGGGGGAGTGGGCATGGCTATCCTGGAGCGAGGGCTCTGGCGCAGGTGGAGAAAAGGGCTGTCCCAGCAAGGGTCAGGGCTGTGGGACAGGAGGAGAGAGAGAGGCAGAGCCTGGAGTGGGAAAAGATACTACGCCGGGGGTGGGTGGGGCCACAGCAGAGAGAGGGAGCACTATAAAGTCTGCAGCCTCCCCGAGCTATAATTAAAGTTGAGAACATTTGGCGAAGGACAACGGAAGAGAAACGGAGATCGATCTGGGAAAATAGACGGGAAATGGGTAGGACTTGAAACGAAAGCATGATACAGACAAAAAAAAGACAGAAAATGAGAGCAAACGGGCGATAAAATGAAAACAGGGAGAGGGGAAGAGAATGTGAAAGATCCTGAGATGTGAGAACGAATGCGCTGTAAGCAAATAACAGAAGCCAAGAGCGAAGAGAAATGCACAATGATCAGGAGACAGGAAATGAAACCGAGGGAGAAAAACAACAAAGAATCAAACGATGGCACGTGATTAAAGAAAACACCGCATTTGTGAAACAAACTGTTTCAAGCAGACGGGACTGAAATAGGAGGAGAGAAATACTGAATAAGCGCGACATTGCGAGAGGTCTCTTGCGCCTCCGGCTTCAAAGCTCCTTGTGATACAGATAAAATGGAGGTGGTTAAAGGATAAGACAGGAAGCAGATGGTTGACAGACGGCGAGAGCACACTTTTTAAAAGCAATAAAAAAACAAGTGCGGCCGATTAAGGTGCCTGTGTACTGCTGCCAGTAAAAGATCCAGTCACAGTGGGCGGGGTCAAAAGTGGACACGGCGGCAAGAAGGAGGGACTAAAAAGCCTCCTTAACAAAAGAATGCCAGCGTTTAGCCTAAGCTATGACGCAAGCCAATGGGAAGAGGGGGCAGGGTTTCAAGTCCCCTTCCTCAACCGTATTGATTTCAAGAAGCTCTCGAATGCAGAGAGCAGCGCATGCGCGCTGCTATCGCCAGCCAAGACCTAAAAAACGAGCAGCCGCCATTTTGTTTCTCTAGTTTACTTTTACCATCGCAGCACCTGCGCTTTAGCTTAAAATGTTTAAGGCTAATGCGCGAGTGCTGCAATTGCTTTGTAATGCAATAGGTCTTTCATTACAGATAGTTTGAGCTATTGGCATTGCATTATTAGCAACGCCAATAGCTCAAACTTTCAGTAATGCGAGACCTATTGCATTGCAAAGTCACATTTGCAGAGTGGTGGAGAAAGGGGGTGGGCTTCCGACTAGCTCTTAGGAGTTCTGCTGTTCCAGACTTACTAAGGGTAACAGGAGGGCTTCTGGCCACCCCCACAAGAACCCTCGGAATGCAAGAGGACTTCATCCCCCCCAACCAGCAGTGCGCCAGGAGGCGCATTTGCAAAGTGGTGGAGAAAGAGGGCGTTGCCTCCAAAGTCCTCTCAGCAATCATGCTGTGTGTGACTTACTGGCGCTACCAAGAGTGTTGTTGCCCCCCCCCTCCCCCACGGACCCTCAGCATCGAAGGGTACTACAACCCTCAACCAACAGCGCGCCAGGAGGTGCGTTTGGAGTGGTGGAGAATGTACGCATGGCCTTCAAAGACCTCTCAGGAAGCACACCGTGTGGGTCTTACTGGAGATAACAGGATGGCTTGTTGGCCCCCAAGGAACCTCTGGAGCCAAGGGGACTTTAAACCCCTAGTAGTGAGCCAGGAGGTATGTTTGCAGAGTGGTGGTGAAATGAGGTAGGGCCTCCACGACTTGTAGAGGGCATTCTTTTTAATGCATTTATATTCTATGGAGGGGGGGGGGCAATGTGGTACCCCTTCCCTGGCCATATTTTGGCTTCGGGGACATCATTCCCCAGGGCCAGGCCTTTTGAAATGGAGATGGGGAGGGGGGGGGGGGGGGGTGGGGGGTGAGTGGCCCCCTCCGAGGCAAATTTCTGCCCCAGAGACTGCATCCCCCGGGGCCCAGCCTACCTGTAACGGGGGTGGGCAGCTCCCTTCCCTGGGCCGATGTCGGACCTGAGAGCCCCATAGATTGGGGTCTTGCCCTTTAAAAAATGTTGTAATTACTTTTAGGGGAGGGGGGCATGTGAACCTCCCTCATCCCAGGGACTGGCCTTTCTGAAACAGTGGATATGGCTGAGGGGGGTCGGGACAGCCGCCCTCACATTCAATTTCATACTAGGGGACCCCATTCACCCGGGATACCGGCCATGTCTGCTGGGTGCCCCAGGGCACCTAGTTTCCACTGTAATCGGGAAGGGGGGGGCCTGAAGGCCTCCATGGTCCCCGCCAGCTCCCGCCTCCTGCGGCAGCAAACATTGCTTTTACACAAAAGGAGCTGCTGAAGATGCAGTTCTCTCTGCAAAAGCAATTCTACTCTGCTTCCAGCAAGCAAGAGCATATTTGATACTCTCGCTTGCTGGAAGAGGAGTATTTGCTAAGGCTTGACCGGAGCGGTAAAGTTTCCGCCAAGCCATAGCAAACAGCTATGTCCCGGGGTGGGCACTCCAGGGCTTAGCAAGAGCCAGCCCTGGGGGGTGCAGTCCCCCAGGCCATCCATGCCCGCCCCCCCAAGAGGGGGGGGGGGGGGGGCACAAAGCCCCCATCCATTGCACAAAAGCCCCAGGAGGTGGTGGTTCCTGTGCTGCAGGAGGGCTTGCACACCTGACTAATTGTAAACAATTGCTCCAGGGCTGCATGAGTCCCACGTATTAAATGCAGATTTGCCCGTGAGGTTGGTGGGTCCCAGGTTGTAGGGGTTGCCGAGTCGGCAACCCCTGCATAAATTAAGAACAGTGCACGGGGAGGTATCAGTCCCCGGCACTTTATACGCCCTAGGAGTGGCCTGTGCACTCTCCCCTACATATATTGTGCATGCCCCCAGGACCTGTCCAAGCCTGGCGTTCAAGATTAGCACTTAGTTTCAGTGGAAGCTGCAGATCCTAGGTGACTACCGCTGAAGTAGTCCTACACTGCCCCCATTTCTTTTTTTAATGCGTTTTGTGGTACTCTGCAGCAAACCTTTCCTGGTTTGATGTGTTTTCAACCAATCAGGTTTAAGCACGGGGACAGTCAAATCTGCATCCCTATATATACAAATTTGGATTTCAGTTGATAACTCCGCAACTACTGGACGGATTTACACCAGCTCACAAAAAGGCACTTTCCTGGACCAACATCTACCTTCCTGCCAAATTTGGTGCAATTCCATTCAGCAATTCAGGCTGCAGTTGTGTCTAAAGTTTCTAAGGGAATTAACATGGGAAACGTACCGTTTTGACCACACCCTTTTCTCGGCCCTGCTTGACGGATCACCCTGAAACTTCCCAAGCGCAACAAGAATCACCATCACACTTTTTTGGAAAATGTGTAGATTTGTCAAATGGCACCAAAATAGAAGCACAGCAACTGCCAGTAGGTACTTCTAGTTAGGACCTAGTTTCCATAGGCAAAGCGTTTAATTAGCCAATATCTTTGGCGCAGTTTGACAAATCTTCGTGAAATTTCCCCAAAAACAGGGTTGGACTGCTCAGTTTGTGTTGAATTTTTGGGGTGATTCGTCAAGCGGGGGCCAAGAAAAAAAGGGGGTCCCAAAGCGCGTTCTCCATGTTAATTTCCATAGGAACTATTTCAGGCTACAGTCCGAACTGCTGAACAGAACTACAACAAATTTGGCAAAAAGGTAGGTCTTGTTTAGACTGCGCCCTTTTTAGGTCGAGGACTACCGGTCTGCCGAAAGGCAGAACCGGAAGTCGGAGATTTAATGACTTTGAGAAGAGGGGCTTGAACCAGCCCCTCTTCTCCCCTGTTCTCCATTGGCTGGCCTCGTAAATGCTGGCCAGCCACTGGAGAAGAGGTCAGTCACTCTGATTAGGCCCCGTCCTTTTCGGATCGGAGGGCGTGTTTTTTGCGAGAAGTCTCAGGGT
Source organism: Triturus cristatus (assembly GCF_964204655.1). Lineage (NCBI taxonomy): Eukaryota > Metazoa > Chordata > Amphibia > Caudata > Salamandridae > Triturus > Triturus cristatus. The sequence goes on from NC_140592.1 coordinate 749,995,959, forward strand.
GGAGACAACAGCAAAACACGCCCCCGAATCCGAAAAGGACGCTGCCTTTCTCCGAGGCATTGCTGCTCTGCCTCGGAGAAAGGCGGTGGTGTCTTCCGGTGCCCTCGGCTTGTTCCTGTTTACTCCTTTAAGAGTGCTCTCCTTCTCTACAAACAGATCTCGAGGCAGAAAAAATCTCCAGCCCGAACGTGACTTCTCTAAGAGCGCTATATGGCACGCATTGCATCTTCCGGCCCGACGTTCATTGCTTGCTGCGGTCCACCTTTGTAACCTGCACTGCTACGCTGCACCGTAACCAGTGATTTGTTCTGGTGTTGACCACGGCTTTCACCAGCCCCTGTTCCCCTGGCTAGGACACAGTCCCTTCCCACAGGGCACTGGATCAGCTGTGCCGTGCAAGCCTGGTTAGGCACTTTGATCCTGCACTATTGTGGCTGGTAAGGACATTCTGACTGCCCCTGATTTAAAGAACCTGCCGCCATCTTCCGATTTAAAGAGACGCCACCATTTTCTGACTCAGCTCAACGTGCTGCGCCGCGTCCCCACTGACTGGGAGTGCTCTATCTCCTTAGAAGGTACAAGGCACTATACAAGCGCTATAATAGCCAAGAGATGATAATTCTGCAGGAAAACATGCTTGGAATGGAAATGCACACTCACCACTTTTGTCCTATTCGAGCCCTCCTCATAGAGTACCCTGGAGCATTAAATGAGGGTGCTAACATGCTGACTGTGTGCCCACACGTTCATCGAGTTTAAGGGGTGGAACGTGTCTGAGCTCGCGTAGGACCCATCTCGGGACACCAGCCCGCCCAAGACTGGCTGCGCCTCTTTTGGGGCACTGCAAGGTCACCTCGCAAGAAACAACAGCCGTTCAGTACTGCCAAGCATCTGCACTTCCGTTGCCTGCTTCAGCCCCTGCTCACCTGTTAGAATATAGCGCTAATGTGCAAGATAGATTAGTTGGTTAATGCACATGTTTCAGACGCTTGTGCAGTCTGGGGGGTCACAGGTTTGCTTCCAGTCTGGCTGAGTTTGCTCTGCCTCATTCCGGGGCCAGTTAAAATGATTACCTTTCAGCTTATAAATAGCAATGCCTATGTGACGCCATGGAATAGTGTTCTGCATGCAGCTGTCACGTAGATACAATTTTTTTTTTAAAAGTCTATTTTCTAGCGGGTCACGGCATGCGATTTAATTAAGCAGAAATATACTATTCTTTCAAAGTTTGCAAACGTCTGACTTTCTCACAGCTGTACTCCCTTGTGATTTTTACCTTCCTTCGACCTTGCTTTCCACACTCTGACTACGTGACAAAAATAATTATACTGGGTGTCATGGTTTGTACATTCCCAAAATAGTCGAGAGCTGTTGCAGTAAACACTTGAAAAAAACTTGTTTTACCGTCTTCATAAAAATGAAAGGGTTGAGCTGGTCTTGAAAGAATTTGAGCTGGGGCTCTGCAGCTGACAGTTTCCTGCAAGCTTTTACCTAAGTGAACCATTTGAGAGGAAACCAGTAAGTGCATTTATGGGGTAATCAGGTGTGTGCTGGAAGGGGAGGGAAACACGACATTCTATGGAGGTTTTATTATATCAACCTTCAAAAATGGGTTTATTGTATTTGCGTTTTGTTTGGTGGGAATCTACTGGAAAAGGGGTTTATTGTATTTGCGTTTTTACGCTGGGAATCTACTAGAAAACAGGCAGAGAAACGCACTTGTAAAACTTCCTCTGGTTTTAATTCTGAGGCAATGCGAACACAATTTGCCTATTTTTCTCATACATAACGCTTCCTGCCAATATGTTTAAGGGGTCAGAGGGCAGCACGGTTAAGAGCTGCTGACAAGAGAAATAAACTGGGGAGAAAAGGGGATCTTAGAGGGCGGATATATTGTATGTAGTAACAATCATCTCACCTTTGAGCTATACAAAATTGCAGACTTCAGCTCACCAAACATAAATGTACAAATGTGCGACCCGATGTTTGAGACAGGTTTGTGTGTGTAGTTGATCCCTTCCCCTAAAGCTGAGCCAGTGTATGATGCACTTGTGCTTGCAGCGGCCATGCAGTCAATGCCTCCGCACTTGTACCTTGCTTCTATATTCCAACCCAAATTAAGAAGTAATGCTGCTCATCTCTCCTGATTATCAAGGCGCACAGCGTGAAGCAGATGCCAAAGGAAGGGTTGAAAGCAAGCCATGAGCAGATAGCTGGGGTTGTAGCAGATACCTTTAAAACAAGCATTTACAATGCAATGGTCTCGGCATTGGTAAAGTTAGAGCTATTGGCATTGCTCATGACATTATTTTTGTTTTTGTTTTTAAAACATTTAACCCCTTCAGCGCGGCGCGGATTTCCGCGCCGCGCTGAAGATTCCGTGCGCGGGCGGGGCCATGACGGAGCGGTTCCGTCATGCGCACAGCGCAACCGACGCACGTGACGGAACCGCTCCGTCACAAGCGTCGAACGGGTTAAAGAAACGGCATTGTTATTTACAATGTCAATAGCTTAATCTGTGTGTGGGTTCAAATGCAATAGGTCTCGCATTTGAGAGTGATTAAGCTATTGACATTGTAAATAACAATGCCGTTTCTTTAAATGTTTTAAAAACAAAAACATAAACAAAAATAATGTCATGAGCAATGCCAATAGCTCTAACTTTACCAATGCCGAGACCATTGCATTGTAAATGCTTGTTGTTAAATGGTGTAAATCAGTTTAGTTTCCTGAGAAATTTTAAAAAGAAAAATATAGATATCTGAGCACCGAGGAGGGTTCGCGAATCCTCCCGGGCACGCACTTCACTGTGATTGGCTGTCAACACTCCAAACCAGGAAGTGTTGGCAGCCATCTTGTGACTCGGTAGAACAGAATCACAAGAAAACCGTGAAAAAGGTTAAACAAGAAAACAGGGCAGGGTACAAACACCCTGTCCCCCTAGGCCTGCTCAAAAGCCAAATTCGCGCTGAGGTCGCAAATCTGTCCAGAAAAAAAAAATGCGGGCTTGATTAAATAAGCCCCCAGGTGGGCCAGGTCCCGGGGGAATGCCAAAATTATATCGCGGGTGCCCCCGCAGCCCCGGGAACCGCCACCTCTCTGGGGCTATGCAAATTGTATGCCAGAGGGCACGCAGCCTCCCCCGCGGAACACCACCTCCCCAGAGCTTGTTTAATAATCTGGGGGAGCCTCCCCCCAAGCTCCGGGGACCGCCACCTCCAAGGGCACACAAACATTTGAGGGTGGAGGGCCTCACTGCCCCCCCCTCCCCAAACCCCAGTAACCGCCTCCTCCCCGGGGTCTTCTTCAATTATCTGCAGGGGGCCACCACCTCCCTGGGGCTATGCAAATGATGGGGGGGGCCGCGCGGACCCCCTCCAGGTGCCCTTGATGGCCTTGGGGACCGCCACCCCCCAGGGCTGGCTCCTACAATGTCCTGGTGTGCCCACCCCCAACATTGCCGTTTGCTATGGCAGGAGCATGGCTCCCGCCCTGCCATAGCAAACCCTGCTTTGCTTCATTGAAGCGAGAGCAGGAAAACCTGCTCTTGCTTAAAATGAAGCAAAGCAGATTGCTTTTGAGCAGCTCCCCTTGCTCAAAAGCAATGCCGGTCCCGCAGGAGGCGGGGAGCCGGCGGGACCGTGGGGGCATTGGGGCTCCCCCCACGGTCCCAATCACTGAGGCCAGGCCCTGGAGGATGGGGTCCCCGGGGCCATGATTGGCCTATGGAGGGGGGCCACGCAGCCCCCCACTCCATATAAAGAAATACATTAAAAACAAAAGCCTGGCCATGCCCTGCGGGATGGGGTCCCAGGGGCCGAAATTGGGCTCGGGAGGGGGGGGGGGGCCACGTGGCCCCCTTCCAGTTTTAAAAAAGGGTTTTTTAAAAAAGGTGTCAGACCCTGGAAAATGGGGTCCCCAGCCCCAAAAAAATAGTAAAAGGGGGGCCACACAACCCCCTTCTAAAAAATAAAACAAAAAAATGTCATCTCACCCAAGGACCTCAGGACACAAGTGGACTTCATCCTCCGAACAGCAGTAGCCAGAAGCCACGTTTGCAGCGTGGTGTAAATAGGGGCATGGCCTAGGAACACCGCTCTGCAACACAGCTCTGTGGCGCTCACTGGAGGTACCTGGTGGGCTACTTGGCCAGCAGGGACCTTCAGGATTTAAGGGGAGTTAATCGGGATGTTATAGTGCGAAATTAGCATTTAAAAAAACCATAGAAATTCACTGAAAAAAGCATAGGATTGAGGCACATTATAATTAGAAATTCTCGTTTAAAAAACTATTGAAATTCACTGAAGAAAAAAAAATAAAAAAAAAATAAAAAAAACAGGTTTGAGGGACGTTATAGTTAGAAATTAGCATTTAAAAAAACCTTAGAAATTCACTGAAAAAGCCAGGTTTCAGGGACGTTATAGTTAGGACATTTAACTCGTATAAAACCAGAGAAAATAGGCAATTCTAGTTAGTAGCGCTAACTAGAACTCGCGCCCCCGCAATGCACTGTTGTTGACGTCACATATTACATCACTCATGACATGGTCAGTGACAATGTAATGGAAGTCAATCGAATAAGTTTAGATCAAAGTCATGTCACGATGGGAACACTGCTCAATTCCTGATGTTTAGGACAGGAGACTCACAGCTATTCTCCATCTCTAAAAGTGCTTTTACCTATATGCAACATAGAAATTATAAAATTCAATAAAAACAGTTTTAAAATGTCAAAAACTACAAAATACAATCTATTACTATACTCATCAGATTAACCCAGATGGACAGCCAATTTCTCACTAGAGTTCAAGCCCTGTGGGGTCAGGGTTTCAAAGTCAACAATGTATCTAGACTAGTTTACGCAATTTTAATTCACAATTGCAACCCCATGCATCAATCACAATCATGTGTAGCAATTTCTTATTCATTATTTGCATCATTACTGGTATGGTACAATCTAGGCCCTCATGGGCAAAACCAGAGGTTTTAGATTCAAATTGAGATTTCATTAATTTGTGTACTTCATGCTCTTTCTAATCTCTTCCATTAATATTTATGCATGATGAGTTTTTTTTGGTAATCATTTATTGCCCAAAAGTCTTGCATGTTTGCTAATAAACAGTACTATCGAGTTTGTATAGCTATATTCATAGGCTATGCCAAAAGGACTTTTCCAATAATCGATATGTCAAGAATTACCATTGTTTATAGGCCCTTATGCATAGCATTAAGGAATGCAGCTCTGTGCCAAGATGGCCGACCCAGCTACTTTGTCTCACTCAAATGTGGGTTGAAGTCAGTTTTCACCGTTTGCACTTTATTAAACACGGAAGCTTTTGGATTGTACACTATGACCATGAGCAAGGCGTACCGCCAAAATGCGTCAGAAAGTCATTAAATTGAAGAATTAAGCGTACAGGAGTGTCTGAGCTTTCTTGTTATATACAAGCAGAAAATTGTTATATATATATATATATATATATATATATTCAGTCAGGAAAACTTCCGGCAGAACCGGTTCCACTCCAAACGGGGTCAGTGAGAGGTCCGGGCCCAGTTGTAGATTAAGGAAGTAATGTGGACGAGTATGCCCACAGAAGACTTGCACACCAGTCAGTGTAACGATCCGAGTGTATTTACAGTGACCCTGGTGTGCGAGTCTTCTTCTGTGGGCATACTTATCCATATTACTTCCGATAAATACACACACACACACTATCTAGCGGGGGTCACCTTTTCCGTAGAACTACTTTTTTGGTTTGCTAACAAGTTTGGCCCAGTTTTATGAATCTTCACCCCCCCCCCCCCGCCCCCCCCAAAAAACATGTTCATACATTTCAGCTTCTTTCTGGAAAGTTTTGGGTTGATCAGTTGAGCAGGGAATGAAAAACAAGCATTGGCATAGCCAATAGGTCTCGCTTATGGGACCTTATAAGTATTTAGTTATGCAGCACAATATCCTTGGTGCAACAACATCAACTGTTGCATGGCTAAACACTTAAAAAGGTACAAGGTTTAGCCATGCAAGTGTTTAGCCATGCAACAGTTGATGTTGCACCAAGGATATTGTGCTGCGGTCCCAAAAGCGAGACCTATTGGCAATGCCAATGCTTGTTTCAATGTTGTTTTCTGGTTCGGCAAGTTCAGTGTGTTCACTTTAGTGCACTCCCCCATGACCATGCCAACGCACTAGCCAATAAACATTGACAAAGCCAATAGTTCTCTCGTTGCAGAGACCTATTGGCTTTACCAATGCTATTTTTTATTGATCACATACAGTCTGGTGACAGCTGCGCTGCCAATTCAGACCTAAAAAAGTTGTTGTGTGCCTTAGAGCAACTTCCAGCTTCAGTTATGAGGCAAAGACTGACAGCAGAAGGGCTAGAGTCCGGCAGAGTGGAGCATTTCAAATGGCAGAGGAAAGACAAATCTGGAGACTTTAATGATAGTACTGCAGTTTAGATAGCGGTTACTACCCCTGACAAGAGTGAAGGCGCTTTGAAGTATAGCGCGTGCTACTCCGCTGATCCCAATGGGCAGACCTGGCGGGTCTAGTGGGCTTCACCCGTTACACTTACATCTTTGTACTGAATGCATAACTTCGTGGCGTAGATTCTGCCTTCGCTGGAGAGCGCGCGGCTGGACAGGAAGACGTTTACAGCTACTCGAAGCTCAGGCACTGCGGCACTATTGTAATGCAGCAGAGGGCAAGGAAGGCGCAGTAGAGGCGTTGTGTGTGTTCGGGGGATGGGGCAGAGTTAAGGAGCGGATACAGATTACTTGGGAGAAAGTAATCCTCCTAGTAATCGGATTAACAGATCCTAGTTGTAAGTAATTGGGACTGCTGGCAGGCACTAGATAGAGATCGAAACCAGCCTGCGCCTGCTAGGATTTGATTGGGTTGGGGTTTAGGAACAGTGTTGGTTAATGACGTGGGTGGAAATCCCATATCTTGTGGCACGGTTTACCAGTCCAGGCAGATACTGGCTGTAGAGCCAAGGCCTGTCTAGTGCTTTATGAGATTGCGCCGGGGTATTAGTGCCAGGGGGGGGCACCAGTGGCAAGAGCTAGGGAGAAGGCTCAGCCCACGCCTGGGACGCATCCGCAATAGTTCACTGGATCTAAGATGGTGAGCCGGAATGTATGGCTGCAGCTTGTTTTTCCCGGTAGTATGGGCCACTCCCATGTAAGGATTTAAAATCCAGACAGAAGTTTGAGAGCATGCTTCTTTACAGAAAGCCAATGAAGTGATCATAATTTAAGTTCAGATGGAGAGCATGGAGGAAGGTTGCAGACCAGATAGGCAGCTGTGTTCTGAACAACTTGAAGTTTCGGGGGGAAAAAAAGTTTTCAATGCAACCATTATGATATTCCCTTAGTTAAAGTGACTCCCTAGCAGTGCATGGGCAAGTGTTTTCCTGGTCTGCAGAGGAATCCATTGAAATGCTTTCCTGAGCATGTGCATCAGACCAAAACATGGTCAGACCTAAACACGTGCCAGCAATTGAATTAACATGCTGTTGCATGGAAATATGGTCATCTAGAAGAAAACCTGCATTTTTGACAATTTGTGGGGGGTGGGAATAGGTCCCATATCTGATGGCCACCAGTCACTGGACCAGACTGCATGTGCCTTCCCAAAAAGCAAAATTTCGGTTTTACTTTACTGGAGTTCAGCTGAAGGAAATTAGCCATCATCCTTAAGGCAGTCTTTATCAAGCAGTCCCTAAATTTGCGTTTAGTGGATTCCGGGCTTGGCCCCATGACGATCACAAGTTGTGTTACCTGCATACGAAATGACATCAAAGCCGCATGACCTAATAACCTTAGCTATGGGAGCCACATATACATTAACAAGCATTTGCAATGCAATCGGTCCCACATTTGTAAAAGTTAGAGCTCTTGGCGTAGAAAATGATTTGCACTTTTGTTTTTTTTTTATTTGCAGAGGAGTGATCATATTTGCATAATGCAATTGCCATTCTTATGAAGTTGCGGCACTGAAGAACCAGAAAATGGGACATAGGTTATGAGGGAGGAGAGATGAGTAATGTGCTGCCTGGAAAAAAATATATAACATCCTGGAAAAAGGAAACACTCATGGAAGATTAAGTAAAGCATGTGAAGTGTAAAAAGGAACAATAGGATTACCATGACGCTTTTAAACGTATCAAATCAAGAAGTGTTTTTGCCTGAAAAGTTAAAGACGTGACTACAGGGCCTGGAACGACCGCTTTCAATATACACTGATTATATCTTTACAATACGCAAGTAGTATGGTTTAAAAAGACCACATCAGTTAACACAGGGCCGAAGAACACATTTTATAAACTTAAATAAGGAAAGCAGATGAGGATCACATTACATGTTTTCCACTCTACACATCAACCAGGTATTACAGTACCTCCAGGAATGGTGCACTTCTCCACCCAGGGAAAACAATGTTGTTCAAAGAAAGACAAGAAAACAAAAGTAGAGCTTCACTGGCAAACTCTCGAGTGGCATTAATATGTCTGGGTGGGGATAAAACCAATCTGGCAACTTTGCTACCACGGGTCTTGCTTTATTTCATTTTCGTTTTTTGAAAGGTGTTTTTGCTCTCCATCCTGAGGCTGCACTTTGGAATAGGAAAATGTCAGAAAAATACGACATTTGCATCCAAGTGTTTTCTTTCTTTTTTTGGATCCATTTCGCAGGGGAACGAATAAAGGTGGGGAAAGAGGGCAAGAGTCGTCTGTTGAAGTTAGTTTTCAGCCAAAAAAAAAAAAAGAGGGAAGAGGAGGAGGGAAGAAAGAGGAGGCAGCTGCCAGTGGTAGAGCAGGGGAGATGGGTGTGGTGAGGGAAGGTAATGGGGTTCATCATATTTAGAAGGAGGCCCCTACTCCGAGGTGAGGCAAATAAATCCATGTAGTGGGTTGGATTGTTTGGCAAGTGACCAAACATACAAACAAAACATTCTTGCTCGTCTAAAACAAGAAGCGTGGCGTCCGTGAAGCGGGTGCCGTGCTGATACACAAGCAGAGGGAAAGCAAAAAAATAAAGCAATTGCACAGGGGGTCAACACGCTAAGTAAGAGATACACACTGGCACCAAAGATACGTGCATTGAATCGGAGATTAGGAAAACAAGTCTTGATGTCGGCTCGATATCCTGTGATTCTATGCAAAATACATTAATAAACGAGTTGTGATACGCGACAGGCGCTGAAGCTAGACAAATCCCACCACATAAGCACTGTGTAGTTGTAAAACACAATACAACAAGCAGGAGGAAACCGCTGCAGCTCGAGGAGAGGGAGAAAGCGTTCGCATATGTGAAGAGCACGACAGCTGCTGTGAACAGTAGCAAAGACTGCACAAACACTACAGAAAAATCCTTCAGAGAAAGAAGCCATAATAGGGGGAGTAACACGAGAAGTTGGAGCATATACTGACAATAAACCATTGAGAATACATATTTTCAGAACAACACTTTAACCATATTGGCGAGGCTGTGGCCACAGCCAGAAGAAACTACTACATCATATCTCGTAGAGAAGCACATGCACGCTGCTAGGCTTGATCTAAAATGGATGAGACTTAAGATGGATCCCTGCGGAACCTCTTTATCTAAGCCCTAGTATTCTGGAGTTAGAGTCAGCGTACACAAAACTTTACAGGCATCCCAGTGCTTTGCCTCTGACGCCAATCTCTGGATAAGGTTACATGAGAGATGGTATCGAAAGCTGCCGATAGATCCAGAACGAGCATAGCCTAGTTCCCCTGGTCAAAGCCAAGCCTGATTGTATCAGTGGTCTCCACCAAGGTTGTCTCCGTGCTATAGGATGCACGGAAACCAGACTGGGAGGGGTCGAATAGGGAATGAGTTTCTAAAAAAGAAACAAGCTGTTGGTTGACTACAGACTGACCTTTCCAAGAATGGGAAGCAATGACATAGGCCTATAACTGGCCAGATCTATAGGGTCAGCTGTAGGTTTTTCGAGAATCGGTCTGACCGGGGAAGCTTTCCATTTAATTGGCAGAGCTTCCGAATGTAGAGCGTTACACAAGTCTGTGATTGGAGCAAGAAGTACTTGGGCCAAAGTAGCCATAATGTGAGGGGGAGCAAGGTCCTCTGGTGATGCAGATTTAATCCTGTTGAGTAGGACCAGCACTTGCTCAGGAATGACAGAATTAAAAAAGGGTCAAACGTCATAGAAAGGAGTGGTCAAGAGAATAAATGAAAATTGCCTTATTGATTCTGCATTTTTTGGGAAGGATTGGTAAATTTTATAGAAATGAGCTGCGAGATTACCACAGAACACCGGATATGCTGGAGTGGTGGAGGTACATGTAGCTGGGTTGGTAATTTCCTTTAGGATCTTGTAAAGACCTTTCAACGAATTACCCGCATTAAACATAAGAAAAATGTTGTTGGCAGCCATTACCACTCAGGTACTTAGCCCCCAGGGACCCCATCACCTGGGTCTGGATATGTTCAATTAACTGGAGGACGACGCACAGCTCCCCCTCCGAGCCAATGGTGGCACTGGGGATTCCACACCCAGGGGATGATTTTGTGTACAAAGGGGGCCACATGGCGCGCGCCCCACATCTATGAGCCAATGTTGGCCCCATGGACGTTTTTTTTTTTTTTTTTTTTTTTAAAGATGGAGGGGGGGTGGGGAGATAACTGGACCGAGGGTTCCAGAGGGATATTGCTGGGGCCAAAAATTAAAAATAATGAAATCGGCAAAAAATGCAGAGAACGGATTGGAAAAAAAATGTCAGCCAAGCTTTGATCAACTATAAGCCCCAGGGATGCAATCTGTGGGGCTGTATTTTTAAAGGGGAGGGGACTCTGCAGCCCCCTCTCAACGAGCCTCCAGAGACCTTGGGGAGCCGACCCGTGGGGCCAAAAACATGGTTTATGAGGAAGCAAGAGGAGCAGCCCTCCTTTCTGAGCCATTAGAGCCCCCAGGGAGCCCATGGTTTATGAGGAAGCAAGAGGAGCAGCCCTCCTTTCTGAGCCATTAGAGCCCCCAGGGAGCCCATCCTCGGGCAAAATATATTGTGTATGTGGAGGAAAGATGCGTGGACCCCTACCAGCAGCATCAGATCCCGAAATCATAAACAAGGGGAGGGGCCGCAATCCCTCTCCAGTCTTACAAGCCCCATGGAGGCCACTCCAAAATTTAGCAAAATGGGGAGGGGCCCCTCCCTACCGGAGCCTCTAAAGGCCCCAGGGCCACATCCCTTGGTACATTTTCAAAACTCTTGCCAAGAGGGAGCAAAACACCAAATATGCTCCCAGTGGGTGGCAGCTTTTAAAATTCTACTTGTCTCTGGGAGTAGACATTTGATCAGTTTCCTTGTCCGCTTCTGTCTGGAGGGAGCAGCATTAGTAGCTTTTCCCTCTGGAAAGGAGCAATGCAAGCACCCACAGCATGCAGTGAGCTGGCCGGGACCAAACATTATGGTTGAGCCCTGCCTCGCACGGACAAAGGCTGTGGGCAGTATGGGGATGGTGCGTTTGCAACCCCCCCCCCCCCACCCAGCAATGCTCATGACCAGAGGCCATGCACAGGGATTGGCTGCATGTGCTGCCAGACCCTGTGGCTAACCCCCCACCGTGCACAACCAAAGGCCCCTGCACAGTGTGGGACTGGTTGCCTTTACTGGTGTGTGTGTGTATATATATATATATATATATATATATATATGCGTGGGTAGAGCCTCCCTCAATCTATTTTCGGCCCCAGGGACCCCATCACCTGGGTCTGGATATGTTCAATTAACTGGAGGACGACGCACAGCTCCCCCTCCGAGCCAATGGTGGCACTGGGGATTCCACACCCAGGGGATGATTTTGTGTACAAAGGGGGCCACATGGCGCGCGCCCCACATCTATGAGCCAATGTTGGCCCCATGGACGTTTTTTTTTTTTAAAGATGGAGGGGGGGGGGGGGGGGGGGGGGGGGGGGGGGAGAGAGATAACTGGACCGAGGGTTCCAGAGGGATATTGCTGGGGCCAAAAATTAAAAATAATGAAATCGGCAAAAAATGCAGAGAACGGATTGGGAAAAAAATGTCAGCCAAGCTTTGATCAACTACAAGCCCCAGGGATGCAATCTGTGGGGCTGTATTTTTAAAGGGGAGGGGACTCTGCAGCCCCCTCTCAACGAGCCTCCAGAGACCTTGGGGAGCCGACCCGTGGGGCCAAAAACATGGTTTATGAGGAAGCAAGAGGAGCAGCCCTCCTTTCTGAGCCATTAGAGCCCCCAGGGAGCCCATGGTTTATGAGGAAGCAAGAGGAGCAGCCCTCCTTTCTGAGCCATTAGAGCCCCCAGGGAGCCCATCCTCGGGCAAAATATATTGTGTATGTGGAGGAAAGATGCGTGGACCCCTACCAGCAGCATCAGATCCCGAAATCATAAACAAGGGGAGGGGCCGCAATCCCTCTCCAGTCTTACAAGCCCCATGGAGGCCACTCCAAAATTTAGCAAAATGGGGAGGGGCCCCTCCCTACCGGAGCCTCTAAAGGCCCCAGGGCCACATCCCCCGAGGCCAGCTCAGATGCTATGTCCCCAGTTGCCCCCCCCGCCCCCCAGACATAGCAGCTACCCCACCTGCAGCGGCACATGCAGAAAAACCTGTTTGCTCTCACTTGGTACATTTTCAAAACTCTTGCCAAGAGGGAGCAAAACACCAAATATGCTCCCAGTGGGTGGCAGCTTTTAAAATTCTACTGCTCTCTGGGAGTAGACATTTGATCAGTTTCCTTGTCCGCTTCTGTCTGGAGGGAGCAGCATTAGTAGCTTTTCCCTCTGGAAAGGAGCAATGCAAGCACCCACAGCATGCAGTGAGCTGGCCGGGACCAAACATTATGGTTGAGCCCTGCCTCGCACGGACAAAGGCTGTGGGCAGTATGGGGATGGTGCGTTTGCAAACCCCCCCCCCCCCCCTCCCCCCTCCCCACCCAGCAATGCTCATGACCAGAGGCCATGCACAGGGATTGGCTGCATGTGCTGCCAGACCCTGTGGCTAACCCCCCACCGTGCACAACCAAAGGCCCCTGCACAGTGTGGGACTGGTTGCCTTTACTGGTGTGTGTGTATATATATATATATATATATATATATATATATATATATATATATATATATATACGTGGGTAGAGCCTCCCTCAATCTATTTTCGGCCCCAGGGACCCCATCACCTGGGTCCGGATATGTTCAATTAACTGGAGGACGACGCACAGCTCCCCCTCCGAGCCAATGGTGGCACTGGGGATTCCACACCCAGGGGATGATTTTGTGTACAAAGGGGGCCACATGGCGCGCGCCCCACATCTATGAGCCAATGTTGGCCCCATGGACCCGATTCGCAGGAACCACGTGTTAGGAGAGGGGGCGCCCCCTACCCGAGCCTCGCTAGGCTCCAGGAATTCAATCCCTAAATCAGAAAAACAACCGGGGGAGCCACAGAGCCCCCTCCATGAGCCTGCAAAGGCCCCGGGACCCAATCCTCTGGGGCCAGGTTAAAAAAATAAAGGGGGGGGGGGCACATTGGCTCCGTTCCCTGAGCCCAAGGAGGCCATGGGGACCCCAGGCCAAACTGGAGTTTGATGGGAGCACATGTGTTGTGTTTTCTTGCCCACACTGATGTGGGTAGGAAAACCAAACATGGCTCCTGCACAGAGGGAGCAAGCATAAATAGCTGCTCCCTCTGGGTGGTAGCCATGCTGGCTCCTGCACCATGCAGCGAGGCCCTGGGGCTCCCCCATGATGCCCAATATGTGGTATGTGTGTGCCCTCGGTGGGCACCCACCTCTGGCCCTGGGAAGTGGGGTCCCTGGGGCCTGAGGCTCAGGGGGGCACACAGCCCCCTCCCCTGAAGTATATTTGGCCCCGAGGGACAGGGTTCCCAGAGCTGCAAAAGCATGGGGGCAGCGCAGTCTCCCACCACTTTACAGTAACACTGGGCCCCAGGGCCTGATAAGGCTCTGAAAGGGCATTGCGGCCTCTCCAAGGTAACTATACTTTGCGCCCTCACCATGCAATGCTAATTACCCATATATTACATCACTCATTACATCTATGACATCGCTGCAATATTTGCATGGCAGAGACGCGTTACCTTCGAGCACGACTTAGTTACTTGAGAGCATGTTTTAAGACGGAGACATTACCACAACATATTGTGCTCAACTGCTCTTCAACCCCCTGTGCAGTGCCACGTTTTTGCTGTTTTGGGTTACTTGACACTTCTGCCCCCATAACTTTCCACATAAGGTATCCATGCCAAATTTGCATCCCTTTTCCTCAAAATCATGGCGATTGTAAAAAGTATTCAGGGGAAGCCTTGTGGCTTCTTCTGGGGGGTACTAAGAAAATAGCCCAAACAATGTTTTGTTTGCAGGGGGGGAGGGTGCTCGCCAATGAAGTGTTTGCTTTTTCCTAAACATGGCATTTAAAAGGTTTGATGTGCTAAAATCACCATCCTCCAAAAACAGCTGCATCTAAAACACATTTTACCTCAGTTTTTCGTAATTTATGTTGTTTCACCCTACCTCCAGTTTTTGATGGTAACCGGCGTGAAACCCCTGGGTGATACTAGACAGCAGTACATTTCTGAAAAAACAAAGTTCTGAAATCCGCAAAGGGTCATTTGTGTAGATCCCTGAAGGATTTTCCAGGAGACAAACTGTTAAAATAAAAAATAATTAAGAGTAGGAAAAATCTTACATTTGTGACATTTTTATCTGCAACTTCTTGCCACAGTAGCCATTTCACAAAAGCAATACCCAGTTACGTCCGCTAGACCCTTCTGGTCGCGGGGATATATAAAGTTTTCAAGAACCTGCGGTACCGAGAGCAAACAACTGAGCTGCACCATATAAAGATTTTCCATTGTGTATGGAGTATAGAGAAATTCTTATGGTAAAATATAAAGAGTGAAAAATGGTTAGGAAGAAAACTTATGGATTTCGAAAATGTACAGCAGATAGAGTTTAAGAGCAGTGGTTACTTTGTACATCACTGAATTTACGGGAACCCAGTGAGGGGGCGCTAATTGACCCTGGTTTGATCCTTTAGTGTCGCAGGCACTAGGTCGAGCCACACAAGTTGCTCGAATTTTATATCAGGACACATGATGGAGACGCTTGGCAGTAGGAACTTTGTGAAACCCTGTCGAGTCTGGAACGTTAAGTCACAGAAATGCACGGAAAATTTGCAATATTAGGCAAAGTTGGATGGATGCAGGGCACTGTGAATAAGAAAACGTCATGGGATCCACTTGAAGCTCCCAACCGTGTACTTCCCCAGGTGTCTACTTTTCAGAATGTCTAGATTTGGTAGGTTTCCCAGGATGGCCGTCCATTCCAAGACCAAATACCACGCTACCCTCTACTACAGATTTCTCAAGGTTGCATTTTGGGGCCTTTTGTGTTACGATCAGCAACACAAGTGGGTTACTGTTTTACAGGGATAAGTGGGGGAATGCTGAGTGGTAATAAGTTTGAGATTCCCCACAGATTTTGAAGCTTTCCTTTACAGAAATGTGAGGAAAACGCATGGTTTTCGGCCGGGTTTGAGGTTTGCAAGGCATTGTAAGAAATCATTGTGGGATCCATGCAAGGGACACCACCATGGAGTACCATGGAGTCCCCTGGAGGTCTAGTTTTCAAAATGGCTGGGTTTAGCTGGTTCCCTCTGGGTGGCAAAATCAGTATGGTGCAACCATTCAACATGGCAAGTTGGAGGATATTTCGATTTACTCCTACTGTGCGGGTCCATATGTAAAAACTATTGCCAATACTATCAAAATGTCCTCGTTTGCCACAGGAATAAGGCTCTGAGAATGAAAGATTAACGGTCCAGCCAGGGTGGATGGTTAATGAGATGATACCCCAGAACCGGCCCCAGTGTGATTTTTCTGGTTCAGGGAGGATTGGACCTTGCAGTTCGGGCAGGACTGTTTCCATGGAGATCCGGGTCAAGACTGATGTGCAAATGGCTGTGACTAAAAAAAAACATTTAACACATCTGTGACTGCGCACGAATGTGTGACTATGTTAAGCACCGTTCATTTCGGTGTTGCTCTAGTTGCTTTAAATGGGGAGGATATGCCCAGATGAGGGTCCTGTGCTCGCTATGCCACTGGATACAAGCTAGCCTGACTGATGAGGGGCGATACCCCCTAAAAACAATCCCAGGATACTTGTTTTCCAGTCCAGGGAGGACCTGGCGTGGCAGTTAAAGCTGGACTGTTACCATGGACAGCAGGATCAAGACTGATTTGCATATGGTTGGGTCCAAACTGGTGTGGCACGGTGAGTGAATAAACAATGGATTTAATCCAGCTCTGGGACTGGGGGGTGAATGTTTGAAAATGTTCAGCATTCTGCCCATCATCTTTTTGTGTTGCTATTGATGGTTGGAAGCACAGGCCCAGGTCATTGGGTCCCCCACCCATGGTGAAAAATACTGTCTAATATCCATGCTGTCTTGTCGACTTTTTGCCCCCTTCACCCCGGGGGGAGGGGAGGTAAGATTGTAAGTGAACCTCCACATACCCACAACTACCCAGGTAAAACGGAGGTTTAGAAAGGCTAAGTGAACGAAGGGTAGCAGAGTTTCTTGTCCACTAGGGAGGGAAGAGGGGCCATCTGGAACTCCTCCCCCCCCACACAAAACTGGTCCCTGGGTGCCTAGTGGAGCTGATCCCTGCTTGGGACCTACTAGGAAAAAAGTAACATTGTCCCCTTTCCAGCGCTGCCTCTCCCATGATGCTCGGGCAGAGTTGTCCCAACCCTCCTCACCCAATCATTCGAATGTGAAACCAGACCACACTATTAGCGCGGTATGTTTACTGTTTTGCTGGGACATCATAGCTCTGGTATTAAAGTAAAACAAAATCTAACTATGGAAATTGTTCCCCTGCATCTCTACCTAGATTTTAAACAAAATGATTCTCGTTCAAAAACAGAAACACTTTATTCAGTACTGAGATGTAGTGCAGAGGACGTCAACGAGTCCTCCTTAGCACTTAAAAGGTTAAGTACTGAGGCACCATAACAAATGAACAGTCCTGTATCCAATTTTATTCTACAAGAAAAGGCAGGGGCCAACTTTGGAAACACTAGACTCCAGGGCATTCTAACATAGGTTTATTACTTAAGTTTCCAGTTAATGGACAAAAGGTGTTCGGTACATTACAAAATGCAACATCAGCTAGCATATGTTTGCCAGACTATCAGTTGGTAAAGAGGAGTGTGGACAACTTAACCTTCCATAGCCCAGGTGGCTGAAAATCTACAAAAGAGACTGAAGACACCAAAACAAATACCATTTAAAATGAATGGTACCACTCAACTCAAACACTGTTTTTGGGGGGGCCTGGTCCCAAAATCAAGTGTCATTTAACAAAACTGCAGATGTGGAAGGGTGGAGGCTTCATTAAATAAAAAAAAATTAAAAAGTAGGCTACATTCAGAAGGAATTAGTTGCAAATTGTACAGGTCCCACTGATATCAAGTTAGGATTAACAGTTTCTAATGCAAAGCGGTCACAGGGCGTTGTTTGTAAACCAGACCGTCACTATCAAGATTTTCAGTTGGCGCTATCAACTGAAGGGCACTTAATAGAACCAGATCACCAAACTAAAACTGGCATTTAGGGCTGGCTTTCGACTTTAACCCACAGTATTCATGCAACAGTAAGGGTAAGAAGGATGATTCAAATTGTTCAGTAACAGGGAAAGCATCCATGGCTACCATGCGTAAACGGAGAAGAAAAAAAAGCATTTGCAATGCAATAGGTCTCGCATTCACGCGACTTTAAGCTATTTGGAATTGTAAGTGAAAACGCCTTTTATGTTTAAAAACCAAAACATAAAAGGCATGGTCATTTACAATGCCAAAAGCTGAAATTCACGTAAATGCAAGGCCTATTGCATTGAACAAGCATTTCTACTTACACAGAAAAGTAAATTCGGTCTCCAAACGTGACTGCTCGCAGCTGCTGGTTGCCACGGAGATGCCTTCTTTCAGTACCAACATCTATTTGGGAGGGGGTTTGAAAAAAGGCATGGGGCCGCCATTGGCTCCTTCACCACTGGAAAATAAAGTGCGCTGCCGCTATAATAAAAAGGTGCTGTGCTTGCAAAATAGATACATATAAAAAGGGGCATGTCCAGACGAAAATAAAGGCTCGTGGCCACTTGAAAGCGGACCGCAGCGTAAATTAAAGTTGTGTGGCTGCTTGAAAGCAGACCACGCCGTAAATTAAATAGACGCAGCCGCTATAGTTGAAGCGGACCACGCCATAAAGTAAATAAATACATTAATATAAAAGCGGGCAGGTGCTGCGATGTCATGGGTGGAATACGGTAAGAGCATTAAAGAAGCAGTCATGGGAGGAATAGGGAAAGAGCATTAAAAAGAATAGTGCTGACCAACTTATGCAGACAAGGCGGTACCAAGGAGGGACTAACAAGCATATATATATGAATCAGAAGCTATCATTTACGAAGGACAATGACACTATGACAAATATAGGTGGAGTGGGCAGGGCTTCCAGTGCATACTTAAAGCATGCCTCGAATAGCGTTGGTGCAAGCACGCTGCCGCTAGGCTTGACCTAAAAACCAATCATGAGGACTAGGAATTAAGAAATATGGGCTCATATTAATCGGGCACTGCAATCCTTGAATGGTTCATTTTCATCAGAAAGATGTGCTTCCGATCAGAGCTGCTGAGTTGCAAGGATCTTGTGATTACAGGGGCATCCTTATTGCAGACAAATTAGGTAGACTTTGCTTTTTGAGCCATTGACCAACGACCTGCTTCCTTTCACACCAAATAGTTTATTTTCCTTCCATGGCAGGTCACAACTACACGGCTTCTTCAGATCCCAGGCCGGGTTATAAACACAAAAAAACATCAAGTACACATACTGTACAGTTCCTGGCAAGGAATCTTTATCAACTAGTACAGAGAGCTATGACTCCATAAGTAGAACTTTCGCCTTAACGGACGGATGGGGTAATGTGTGTGTCGGCAGGTGGTTGGGGGGGGTAAGGGAATACTCGGAGACAAACTAAAAGCCTAAGCTTCTCTTTACAATTTACTCTCCACCCAAGGAAAAGTAAGTCACCAATTAGCAGTCTCTGGAATAATGGAGAGATCAGCTAAACACTTAGGGCAGGAACCTTCGTTGCTAGGTGACACCTATTTTAACAAAATAAGGAAGTGGCAAGGTGCGGACAGGAAAAATGTTCAGAACACCTATTGGGTTGCAAAAGACAAAGCTCAAGGATTGACAACATACAGGGCTTTACTATATCATAAGACTCAAAGGTTTGCAAGCGGTTCCACAACAAGACACTCAGCTTGGTCAAGCTCTCACCTAAAAAAAACCAAGCATTTGCAATGCAATAGGTCTCGCATTTATAAGAGTTTGAGCTATTGGCATTGTAAAATTACAATGCCTTTTATTCAGGTTTTGGTTTTAAAACAAAAAAGGCATTTGTCATTTACAATGTCAGTAGCATGAACTCGCATAAAAGCAGTGCGGCGTGCAGCAGTGTGAGGCGTGCAGCAGTGTGAGGCGTGCAGCAGTGTGAGGCGTGCAGCATGCAGCAGTGAGTAATGCAGCATGCAGCAGTGTCGTGCAGACACTATTTCAACTCAGTACGCTATCTAAAGGCACAACGCTTACCTGCTAAATCTATTTAGGTCACTGAATGGGAACCTTGGAGGACTTTACCAAACAGCATCACTCATAGCGACATGTGCCCGTCGCAGATCTTGCTTACTTTACGAGCGACTGGAAAACTGCCAGTCCTTACAGCACACCCAAATATTTATTGGTTAGCAGGACCGGACAAATAACTGATGGGGATAGGAGGTTTAGCGTGTCCAGTAATGCAATATAATCCCCTCCTCAAACTCACTACTATATAACTAAACTCAAGGTAGCCCTAGCCCCAAATCTGCTATCGAAATGCATTCCATTGAAATCGGAGAGACGCCAACCCCTACGTTACATGCACCGAGAGACAGTGAAAAAGACCCAACTAATTTCACCCAAGAAAAATTGACGCTGTATGTGTAATTTATAACTTTAAGTTAATTAAAACTAACAATTTAAAAAGCAAAAACATTATCAAATACTTCATTGTTTAAAACCATAATAAAATCCAATCTGTCTACACGTTTTTAACTCCTCAAACCCAGTATGTTGGTGGGAGATATGGACTGTCAGAAAGCAATTGGTAGCCATGAGTTATAAGGCTCGGTAAATTAAAGTGTTTGGAGCTTCATGACGGGATAGAGTAGTGATATTAGGTAGTCAAGTGCGCCCTGGATGAAAGTGCTTGACAAATTAGATAACTACAGTACAAGGATAAATTGATAAGTGTGCAAACATCAGACAGTAAGTAACATGCCTCGCGTCTAACAAGGCGTGGGTAAGCAAATGTCTTGCAAATACTGGTAAGCAGAAAAAAGTTGCAAATGTCTTGCAAATACTGGGAAGAAGAAAGTTAAGTAAGGAAGTCAGGGAAAGAATCTGGGAAGGAAGCGGCATAGTTTGCCATAATTTAATCCTCGGGGGTAGACAAGCCCTCCATTATATGAGGAAAAGGGGCACACACTAGTCCAGAACAAGACCAGCCTGGCGGAGCGTGGCGCGCGCATTCCAGGCGGGGGAGCGGACCCTTTGAAGTGCGATGCCAAACGGATTGCATGGCGGCACGATGTGCGTGATTGTGCGCGTGCCCGCCCTGCAATCCGCTTTTTGGAGCACTTTTGGGAGCCCCTTACAATAGTCTCGCTTTGCGATCGCTTACGCGATAGCAAGGCGAGACCTAAAAAGGACAAAAATCAACAGAAGAAACTTGATTTTTCCAGCATTTAATATGCCAATGTTTATCCCTCCAATTGGTCTTTTAGGTCTGCAACATGTGAAACGTGTACTCACAGTGGGGGAATCAACGATCCATTCAGTGCCTCATAGCTGGGGGAATTCATACTGGGAACCTGGAGGAAAATCCTCATACAGGGAAAAAAATAGGCCCGTGCTACTGATCTATAATGAGCAACCTCCACCAACGAGTGTCACTACAGCCTGTCGAGAGGGGCAGCGGCCAGACACTACTTTGGAAGGAGCACACTTTGTAGCCACCTCCAAGACAGCAGTAGTGGCACGTGTACTCTGGGAATGTGAGAACTATGAATATATGTTCTCCTTTCCTACACCTTGAGGGAATGTGGGTGTAAAAGTAGTTGTACCAGACTTATCTTAAAAGTTTTAGCATGATAATTAGGAAGATAAAGTACCATGTAAATTGTACGCAAGTTCTGTGCCATATTTTTATTCCCCAAACTTGTGCTGCAGCAATGCATGAATACTGTAATTTAAGAGGGCAAGCAATCAGACAAGGAGCACAGAAACATATCCTAAATAGTCCATTTGTGCATGCCTATGTTTAGCCATATAGGGATGAGGGTGATGAGCCTACCCAGGTGCTCCCCCGCCTGTGTTGAATTCTTGACCTTCCCCCTCCCAACTTCAAATGCTCTCACCAATTTGCTTTTCTCCCCCCACCCCCATGTTGCTTGGCAACTCAACAGTTTGCTTCTACCTACTACGCAGAGTTGCTTCTTACCACTCGCAATGCTACTTCGGACTCCTCTGGCCAACATGTTGCTTTCGCGCCCCATCCACCCAGGTTGTTCCCACTACAGGCCATGAAATCAGATTTTATCCTTCTGGCCTGGTCGGACGAGATAGCTTAGAAAGCGAATGCGCAATATACATTCCTTTAAATCTTAGTTTATCTTGTTACATTGGCTATGCGTTCAAAGACAGTCAAAAGTCAAGTCAACTTGTGTCTTAAAAATGGCTGCTTATTTTATCCTGGAGTGGCGTTTACTTTTCTTCCTCGGACTGCAAAGTTAGAGGATTTTATAACGTGAACTATCTGACAATCGTACTGGACACTCATTTAAATAGCTTGTAAATAAACTGTACTAACATTTCAGCAGTTAGGAAGGCACATTTTTGTACTTCTGAGGTGAGAAGGAAACAGATAGATAGGATCAAAACAAATTAGAATGCTTCTCTTGGTGATATGCAAACATATTTGCTGATCCCCAATTTCTACACATTTGGATTCGAATGACATTACTTGGACAGTCCGAGCACAATCACTTTAGTGTCGGCTACGGAAAGCTTATTTGGGCTGTGGTTTATGGATCTTGGCTTCGGAAGCTCAGAATAAGCCATACTTCTTTAGTTAATCTGTATGGATCCCATTCTTTTGCTCTTAATGGACATTCATTGATGCCTAGATTGACAGCTAAAGTAAGGAAGAACTCGAAAAGCATGCTTTTAAAGGGGTTTTAGGAAGATACTTCTACCACAGAGTTCTGGAGATAAAAGGGTGCATTTAGTCTATTTACTGATATTTATGAGAAAGTGGTAGAAATGGATGAACTGCCCAAAGCAAATTATCGTTGGCATGCTATGTAGTTTAATCAGTAAAACTGCATGTCAGTGGGAAAATCTTCAACCATTTCAATGGGAAAGGTCTATGACGGACACTGTGCACTACATGCTTTAGCAATATATTTATCATGTGAGTTTTTGTGACAACGATCTTAAAGGCACGTTAGGTGCCATGTGTACCTTGTTTGTGGGCTACATTTTTTTTTATATACATTGAGTCTATTTAATCAAACACCAGAGGTTTTTTTTATACAGCAAAATCATTTTTGAAGGTGCTCTTGTATGTGATGATGCAGAAAAAGGTAAATTGATTAAATTAAAGATTTGTCTAGGAACACAATGAGAAGTTCATGGGTCAAATGGATTAAGATTGTGTAAATAACTCAAGTCACTAGACCTGCAGGTCTGGTAACATGCATTCCACAACATCTGGAATACAGGAATTAGAAACCCAACCATAGGAAGAACAGGGATTCCACTGAACATGTGTGAAAAGCCCACTTTCCAGAAAGAAAAAATATTTTCTAGAGTCCCCTCACCCACCAGGGTTACCCCTAGGTGGCATGCTTCATCATTGGGGTCCTCTCAATCCGCTGCGATTGAGGCGTGCTGCGACTTGCGAACTACGTAGGAGCAGTTAGTTTTTGGAAAATGTGTGTGGTGCAGTGATTTGGAGGGGGAAAATTGGTTAAAAATACCTAGCTAGTGAGCTAATATTTTTTTCCTGCTACTTGTCGGTAGGTTTCAAAATCAGAGGTTAATACTAGGGAAAGACCCAACTGTAATGAGTATGATGTCCCTAGTCTGGAAACATCTTCAGATTTTGTGAGGACTGTTTTATCGGTGTTGCTTTCACGTGCCCCAACTGTGCTGTTCACTCTACCCACTATCTCCTGGCCCTCCCAAAAAAAACACGGAAACTCTTTATTTCTTTTTTGGTTTAGAACGGGAAAAACGTAACAAACTGTGACGTCATTTTTGTAGGTTAGAATGCAGAGTGCATGTCCATATACAAGTACAAACTCTTTTTTTTTTTTTTAGCCATGCTGCACACTATCAGGGATGCTATACAGCACAGCTAAAAACCTTCCCATGGACAACAGATCCTGTTGGCAAGACTTGTTGGTTTTGCCAATGCTTGTTCTAAGTCCTTTCAACTGGCATTCATAATTTGCTTCTGCCAGTCACAGAATATAACAAACTAGTCAATCCACTTTATCCATTGGTTCTATTGCACTGAAGCATTTACCTGATCACATGTCCACATCCTCCCAAAATTAAATGCACTTCATTCAGTGTGACTCATGTTGGTGGGCCAATACTTTGAATTATCAATCTGTGTGTAAACTGTGTTCAGGTCCCAATAATTCTAAGGCAATAGCGCCCTTTCCCTGCACCAGTAAGAATTATATTTTTCCGTGATGTCCATTAACCCCTTCCCCGCTCATGACGGAACCACTCCGTCATGAGCCACGGGTGCCGTGTGCTCATGACGGAGTGGTTCCGTCATGCTGCGGCCGTTGGCGGCCGCTCCGCCCACGAGGCGCCAATTCCCCGCTGGTGCGGGCGATAAGCGCAGTGGGCAGAGACGTGACAGAACCTCTCCGTCACGAGCACAGCGCCACCGCAACTGCCGCCAAATCCCCCCCCCCCAGCACCGCGGCGGAATTCCTGCCGCGGCGAAGGGATTATAACTAAAAAGGGTTTGTTTACCTGTGTGCTAAGTTCACCTGCCTGCTAAGAAGGAATTTTGTTTCTAAATTGCATGCAATAATAATTTTATTAATATTTTCTGGCAAGCACATGGTTGCCATGTTTAGGTAGTGGCATATTTTTCAATTGTCCTATATGATTGCTATATACAACTAAAACATGATCACTGCACAAGCTAGCCAAGCCAGACCTAATGGATTTGCTGATGCTGGTTTTGCATGTATTGTAGAATTCAACTCACTGAGCGCATTCTTAAAAATATCAACATCTATTTTCATGGTTGCATTCAGGATTTTGCAGTTGGCGTACAGCCCAGGAGCAAAGCAGCTCATACTTGTTGCACTGAGACTGATGGCCATTCATGCTGGTGCAGTCATCTGCATGTGGAGGTCGCGCCAGCTAGTCCCCTCTACAGCATTCAACAGATCATAGCTACGTTGAAAGACGGTGTTGCTGCACAGCGGTGGTGCCAGTAAAGGGACACTCTTCCTATCACTTTACCACCAATGAAAAAGCACAAACGTAAAGCAGCACAACGCTGTCGGACATGCTGGCAGAAATGCCAACACGAAAAAACACAAAAACAGCAGTTATGAGGGCTGATCTAAATGGCGAAGAACTGGAAATACAAATCGGGGACTTAAGTGTAAGATAGCAAAATTAGTCTTCGACATCAGACCCATTATGCCACCCTTCCAATCAAAATTTCAGAAACCGGACCCTTTACGTCCCTTAATAAGAGGAGCCATTCTCAAACTTCTCTATATCAAGTATATAGAGAGGTTGGGAAACCGATCTAAATAATTTTGAAAACTCATTCAGTGTAGACACTTTTTGGATTTAAGATGTGGGTACAGCGAACCAAGTGTCTCCAAAGAAAATTAAACAAATTAATTTCAACGTGTAGGTGAGACAACTGAAGGGACAGTACTGGGGTAGTCTCTTAAAATAGTAATGTAATTTGCTCAAAAGACATTTGAACGAAAATATAATTCACCTATTGAAGCCTAGCATGGAGAAAAGTAGTATGGAAACTAATTATTCGGTAATTTGGACATTAGTGATGAAAGTGGGTCCATCTTCAACAATGCATGTAGTGAGATGAATAATTCGAACCAGTGATAATCTACACATGCATAACTCGTGTGTGCACCAGCATCTCTCTGCCTCAAAACACTTAAAATAGTTCTTCCACAGAAAAAGGCCAATGAAAGCGTTATCTGCCTGCCAACAGCAATGTCAATGGAAGACTGCCATGCGCAACCTCTCCATATTTCATTTTCTGCATAAAAGAAAATGTAACATCTTACTCTACAAGCCACAAAAGTGGAAAACCTGTCATTGATGTCCGGGCATTTCAGAGGTAAAAAGGAGACCACATTTGGAAAGGACGCCAGTGGCTACAGTTGATTTAGTCTTCTATGAAACTCCAAATGCATACTCAAAATCCTCATGCAACAGAAGGTCACGTTCTAAAACGAAATCACTTAACAAGTTACATAAACCACGAAGCATCTTAAAGAGGAAGAAAAGGCGAGCACCACAAATCTTGACAAAATGACTTCAGACAGTGGCCTCACCTAAACCCTAAATGTTGAAAATGGCACTCGTTGAAACAGAATAGGAAAGCTTGGAAGGGAATATATATATATATATATATATATATATATATATATATATATATATATATATATATATATATATAAAACATATGGTGTTAGTCATTGAGGAAATCATTGACCTGATTGGTTTCACATTTTTGCTAGACAAAGTGGACTTTTGAGCCCCGAACAAGTTAGCAACCAGGGTTTTTAAATCTAGGCATTGCTAATAAAACAAACCCTAAGCCACAGAAACATTAAGTTTAGTGTATGGTGCACAGGTAATCATCGTCGCCTACCATAAAGTCTAAAACGATGAGTGAGTTATGGACTTTTACCACAATTAGATAAAGGGCTTTCTTGTCCATGTCACGAGCATACCCCCAGAAGAATCATCATCACACCCTTCAACACAACATGGGAGAGGATTTAAAGAGACCACGCAAATGAGCGCTAATTCTGAAGCAGTCTATGTATCTAAAGTGTACCATAAAGGGGTTCGAGAACGAAAACAGTTCAACGGCTAGAGATTTTCAAGGTGGAAGGGCGGAAGACATACTTACTTTACTACGATCGCTTAATACTTACAATTCTGTGGGAAACTCAGATGCTTCTGAATCTGTATCCTTGATGGATGCCACAGGATACCAAGTTTAAAGTAAATGTTTTCACACACAAGAGAAATACATTTTAAGCGGTAGAAAGCGCACATGGCAAAGGGAGACTAGAATGAGAGGCGTTCTGTAAAAGTGGTTTGTTTAATAATACACATAAAGTGGGACAGTTGACAAATCTAACTTATCATTCACACAAAACCTCGTCATTTTAATAACTGAAGCTACAGACACAAGAACATAATGCTCTACATTGAATTCCAGGTTTTTCTTTAAAAAAAATAAACCCTAGATGGACCCAATTCCAGCTTGGAAAGCAAGGGGGCTTGCAGAGCCAGGCAATGAAAACAATTTAACAGTAAACACCCCATAAAATTAATTTAAAAAAAAAAAAGATACCAATAACCATAATTATATTGGAAACAAATAAACGTCCACGGTTCATCCGTTAGCGGCTTTCTTTTTTTCGTAACTGACGAAGCGGCTGCGAATTTTCAAACATTCGGGTCATCTCGGCGGACTTCGCAATGAACGCAGCGGTCACATGAAACGTTCGGAAGACAGCGGTCATCGTAGGTACTTTTGTATAGTCGGTTTCTCCAGCTATTTGTGCGACAGCGTTTGTCTCTTAGCACTCAATACCAATGCGGCTGCCATGGGGACTTTTTTTTTTTTTTTTAGACGACGGTCGTATGTTGTGGTCACCCATGAAACAGGCAGAACCATTTGGCGCTCGGGAAACAGGGTCTGCTCATTCTTTTTTGCGTGTTAAGAGTGCCACGGTGGCTTGCTTTAACGGTCAGCGCCATACCCACAACCACTCCCCTAAACTAGTGACAGCCCACGAGGGAAAAAATACAAGTGAAACATTACTTACAGATTCAGCTGCTGCTTAGATGACTTCCGAGGCAAAATGATGAATTAACCAAAATTTAAAAAACAAAAATCAGCTCAAGTCAAAGTGTGTCTGTGTGGAAAGTTAGGGCCGAAAGCCACAAAAACAGTTTCTAGTTTACTTGCATTAACAGCAGGGCACCATAGTTTGGTGCATGCGAACATTAAACAACTACATCTTGTGAAAATGTTAAGTTTTAAGAGGAGGTCATATACATTACCAATCCTCGTTACTGAGATCTAGACAAAGACGCAATTCTAGACATTTAAGCTTTTATCACTACCCCACTGCTTAAAGGCCATGGTACTTTAGTACGAATGACTTGTATATCCATTGCTGTATCTCTCATAGTAATCTTCAGCACTGTAGCTAGCACCCACACTATAATGAGAGTATGGGGAGGAGTAGCTCTGACTGTAGCTTTGACCATACCCTGGGCTTAGGCTGTAATGGTCAGCATACTGAGACAAAGATCTTCTGCTTATAGGACTCCTTTCCCTGTAGGATGAGGGCAACAAGGCCGAGGCGGCGGCAGACAAGGCTGCCTCTGAAGACAATGAAGAGGAGCCCAGGACCCTGTCGTAGGCAGACCGTGTAGCACGGTCGTACAGATCGTAGGCGTACCGCTCCAAGTAATCGCGGTCATACCTAGTCGAATAGGATGGAGGCGGTGGTGGAGGGATACGCTCCCGGTGAAAGAAATAGCTAGAGGATGGTGGAGGAGAGTGTGACATTGGGCCACCTTTTACCCCTTTGTTAGCATTATTGCTCTTGGACAGGGTTACAAAGAGCTTTTGGTCTTCTAGGCGGTGGTCGTTGAGGTTCATGATGGCATCCATGGCATCACGTTCTCTGGCCATGTGGACAAAAGCATAGTTCTTCACAATGTCACACTCCACTACCCTCCCATACTTCTCAAAGAGGGCCTTGATGTCAGAAGTGGTGACCTTGCTGGATACGTTTCCCACGTAGATTTTGGTGGCATTTCTAATCTTCGAGGTGGCATACTCCACCGTTAGAGTGGAGCCCTTGAAGGAATGCTTGTGCAGCTCATTGATCGCCTTGTTGGCTTCGGCTTCACGCTCCATGTGCACAAAGGCATAGTTCTTCAGGACATCACACTCGTTTACCTTGCCGTGTTTCTCAAAGAGCCCTCTCAGCTCCTCGCTGGTGACTGAGGTGGAAAGCCCCCCGACGAAGATCTTTACCATCTTGCAACAGTGGTCACCACGTTAGAGATGCAACAGACTGTACTCCTGAAAAAAGAAAGACGCTGTCAGACTCAAGGTGAAAAAATATACATCATCCGCAGGAAAATAATCTTTCAAAGGACGTGGATACCGTTTTTAAGTAAAGCACATTCAGAGAAATTAACAGTGCAACAAAACATCCAGACATCAAACGTAGGGCATATGATCCTTTCTAGGTTGACATAATGAAATGTAAACCGATATATCATGTTAGCAAAACAAGCATTGGCAACAGGTCTCCCCTACGCAAGAGCTATTCGCTTGGTCAATGTGTTTTAGCCTTGTTGTACACCAGCGTATTGTGAAGGAGAGGGTCATGGGTGGAGTGGCGTGAAGTGTCTTAGCGTGTCATGGAGTGTGTTAGAGTGGAAGGGTGTACTGTTGTGGAGTATAGTAATGTGGAGTGGTGTAAAGGGAGTTGCGTAGAGGGTCGTAGAGTGGCCTAGAGAGGAGTAGACTGTTGTTGAGTGCCAGAGTGTAGTAGAGTAGAACATGAGCACAGTGAAGTAAAACTGAGTGGCATAGAGAGGAATGGCATGGAGTGTCGTAAAGAAGTGGAATAGAGTGAAGTAGTGTGTTGTAGAATAGAGTGGAGTAAAGTGGCAGAGTGGTGTTTAGCTGGGAAGAGCGTCAGAGTGGAGCCCCGTGGAGTGCTGTACAGTGTAGAGTCACGGAGAAGCGTAGAATGGTTGCCAAAGCGTAGTGTTGTGGTGTGTCAGTGGATGGGACTGGAGTGACATGTCGTGGTGTGGAATGCACTGCAACTACAGACACACATTTTCAATTGAAATTACCATTACATTTGAAAAGGCATGTAGTTTTACTGAAAAACATACAGGGCGCTATTTCTTTGATCTCATTCCACCACAATTCAGAATTACAAAAAAATGGGCTTATTTGTGCTATCCTAATTGCGATTTATTCTGAAATATCTGCAGTTCATTTACAGACATCTAAATGTTGTGTGCTAGGGAAAAAAAGACTTTCCTTTCACAACCCAAGCAAGATTGTCACAAATCGTCTCACTTTGAAGTTGGAGAAAGAAAAGTAAACACCAAGCTCCCTCAGAAGACGGTCTGACATTTGACCTCCATCTTTGAATCCCCAGCAAATGTGGCAAGATAAAAACAAGATTTAAAGGCCTGTTTACAGAAAGCAAGCACTGGTGAAAGAATACAGTAAGGAGGATATCTTCCACGGGAGGGACGCCTAAAACAAATTAGACCAGCAAGTAAATGTGAGGTACAAAGCAAATAGTAAGCGATGGGCAGAATGAACACCCTGGGAAGCTTTTCAAATGGCCCCAAGATATCTATAGCTAACTGCCAGGGAGGCTTCTCCCTAACAAGCTGCGATCTGCACAAAATGTTTATGTGCAGAAGAAAGGACTTGCCTTACCTGCGGAAAGGATCACTCTCGTATGATAGTCGTATACTGATAAGGCAAAAATTGGACAAAAAGTGATTGTAAATTCAATGTTCCCCATACATTCAAGTACTACATAAAAAAAGCCAGAGAAGCATGTTTCGTACCACTGCCTATAAATTGAGGCTTCAGGGCCTAAATAAAAATACCCCCGAGACTTTGTTCACATTTAATGGATGGTTTGAATAAAGGTGCACCTTTTCTTGCATTACTCCAGTGCAATATTGGAACTAACACTATTAACTATATTATTGATTTCAGCATGCCCAAAATCAAGAACTAAACCCAATATAATGTAGCATCTACTCCAGATTTGTTGAGAAATGTCGACTTCAAAGCCTAGAACTGATGTTTGGGTTTCGGAACACATTTAACCAACAGCTTGGGACAAGACGTTGGTTAAAAGTGTGTAAAGTTCTCTGTAGGCCGTACGACCTTTTAACTCCGCAAAGAAATATGTTCAAATTTCTCCAACTTCGATCATTATGAATGAAGCTTAATGCACAGGACGTTTCAAATTGCCTCTAATTAGCAAAGTTGTTCAATTGCAACTTCGTTACATATTTTCATAAGATGCTAATAGATATATGTTATGACTATCACGCCCTCTCTTTAATACATGTTACGCATTACAATGTAGGTTGGTCAATTTATTCGTCCAAGTGTATTCAAACCGTGAAAATTATGTAATTTGTGACTATTCAGTTTGATTTTATGTATATTTTAATTTTTACTCCCATTTCAACTGCCCCCCCCCCCCCCAAAAAAAATATTCCAAATGCTCATTATAACCATCGCTGGAGGGAGAAAAGACTAAAGGAAAAAGACCCAACTACACTAGTCCTTGTGTAGAAGTCCATGTTTAAGTACACCTTTTAGACGTTGGCCCAGAAATCTGACCAGTCACTCATGTCGGTTAACCAATGTACAGTCTCTCACTATTTGCTCTATGGCTCTTGCTATGTCTTAAGAGTTCTAGGATCTTCATATAGCAGAAATTCAACAGGTCTTCAGTGTTGGTACAGGCTACGAGAATGCATTAGCATGGTAATCCTTTTTAGGCCTCGCCTGACCCAGCGCATGCGCTGGTCTGGCGAGACTTATTGAGAGGGCTCCAAGAAGTGCTACCAGGCCAGCCTAGAGCTACAGTGCATATGCGGGCGCGCTTTTTACCGCCATTACTTTCACGCCCGCCCAGTCGCTTTGATGTTTGATCGTGATCACACGGCCGCTTCGCATAGCCAATAGGTCTCGCTTTTGGGACCTTATGAGAGTAAATAACCGATCTAAAGCGTGGTCACCTCTATGAGGAGGGCTCTCGGCCATTTCCCCGACTCCCAAACCATTAGTGATTTTAATCTTTTCAGCAGGAAGATTTAATTCTGGGTTGTTAACGCACACTTCAAAAATGTTAACGGGTCCAAGTTTTTCTGGGCAATGGTTTGGAGGTGCAACCCAATAAAAAGTATTTGGTCCAGAAAAAAATGCGGCCATTCTCTGAATTCCAACATGCTAATTAATGTTGGCAGCAGTTTGCGAAAGTATCAGTTCATCAAATATGGACTTTGTAACAGGTCTCACCGAGCCGCAGTACATGACGATCTGTTCGAACTAAGATTTCCAGTACAGCAACGATATGCGTGTTGGCAGGCTATATATGCTGTGAGGCATACGGGATCCAAAAATACGCCCTTTTATACTTTTATCCTTAAACTGTGTACATATACTGGGCCTCATCCGTAGAACATACAATCATCAGTGCATTAACCCTTCATATTATTTTGTGAGGGAAATTTGTGACTAGGCGCAACACGGATGTCGTCAGCAAGTGCATTAACCAACATTTTATTTTACAAGAGTTTTACATAGCGCGAACTTGACCCGAATCAGGAATCCGAGCCTTTTACATAGCACCGGTTGCATTACATGAGGACAGTTTTGCCCAGAATCACAGGATGCTCAGCGTTATTGCCGAGACTCGAACCCAGGTTCCCAGATTCATAGTCGAACGCCCTAGCCGTTAGGCCAACTCCTCATCCCTTTATAGTTATCTTACCACTATAATACCCTGATTTTTGCTGTATAAGCCAAAACGCGTGTGGCTCAGTTTAAGATGCAGCCAGTGTGGGCCAAATTTAGCAAGCCATAACAGATAGACCATGCCACCTTTCCCTGCTGGTCATTTCTTTGCAGTCGGTTTATAGGCAGAACAAAAAGGAGCGAACAACCGACGCTCAAAGGTAAGGAGGGCGTAGGCCCGTCTGTGGCGGTTGGAAGAAGGTGCCCGGGATACAAAAGAAGCTCAGGGAGGCGGAGGCCTGGACGAACTGCGTGTAGTACAGTAGTGCGAGATTATCAAAAACAGGTCTTTTTTCGACCAGGGACGACAACTAGCTACTTTTTCCACAGGAAACGCGTCAATTAAGAGGTCTCTGTTCGAGCTCTATTTCCATAACGCCCCAGGCCTCAATTCTCAGACTCTCTTACCTAGGTAAATAATTCCTCCCTCTTCGCCAATACACCCTCACGGCACAGTTGCCTGATAATATTGGTCTGTTCGAAGCAGGGTAAAGGCAAACTCACCTCGTTATAACTCAGCAACCTTCCGCTCCGCGCCTCTCTCCTCGCAATGTGAGCAACAAAATGGTGAACAAGAACTTCCGCCGGAAGTAGGGGAGACTTTGGTGAGGAAACCTGGGAGACGCAAGAAAGCGACAGTACGTCACTAGGCGGCCATCTTAGACTGGCTATATTTCTCTTTTTAAAATGACGGGTGTACGGATGTTATATGGACTAGCGTTAACACATCGTTTTAGACCCCCCCCCCCTCCCCCCTCAAACTGACGGAAAGGTTTTAGTGTGAACGAGCATTGCCAAAGAGAACCCACACCTTACATACCGACCATCACAGTTTATGAGGGGATTCCAATGTTGTTCTGGCGTATGGGCATGCAATATATGACAACGTTATAAACGTGGAAAGTGTGAAATTTGGCAAGAAATATCCGGGTGAGGGTGGTACTTTCTCCTTTGACATATACTGAAGCAGAGACGATTTTAGGCGGGAAATAGTTAAAAATAGAGCCATTTTGGTTTGAAAAATCATGAGACGTCGCCTGAATGGAATCTGTTGGCATGTATGTATAGGGTGCCCAGGTTTTAAAACCAAACGTCCAGGACATTCCACAAACATAGACATAGGACTGCAATTTGTAATTAACTGAGGGCATTATAGAATGACTTTAACTGACCGTACCCACATAGTCGCGGCTGGTATATATATATATATATATTTTCACTGAAAAAACCATAGGTTCCAGGCACGTTATAGTTAGAAATTAGCATTTAAAAACCCTTAGAAATTTACTGAAAAAACCATTGTTTCAGGGACGTTATAGTTACTTGGACATTTCACTCGTACAAAACCATAGAAATTCCCTCATTATAGTTAGTTCAGCAAACTATAACTCGCGCCCCAGCAATGCACTGCTGATGACGTCACATATTACATCATTCATGACATGGTCAGTGACATCACTGATGACATCTCAAATGACATCACTGATGACATCATCCAGTGACTGTGTGTTTCTCTAAAGTTTAAATATGTTTTATATATATATATGCCAAGATGTATTGAAGAATGAGTGGGTGTATAAGTGTCTGGATGGAGTATTTAGTAGGTGCGTGACTGACTGTATAAGTGAGTGATTAAATGTGTCTTACTGAATGCATGGGTTAGTGACTAAACTGTGTGAATGTGTGTATCAGTATGTCTGTTGTGTAAGCTGCTGCATGTGTTGGTCAGTAGCTACATGAGTGTCTTTATGGGTTATTGATTGGTTGCCTGAGTATTTGTATGGGAGACTGAGTGTCTGTGTGGGTGGGTGGGAGGTGTGTGACTGTGCATAGATGTGTGAGTGGTTGATTCACTGGGTGTATGGGTTCAAGAGTACATGTGGAAACAGCCGTATGGGCGGGTGAGTGTGTGTATGGGTGTGTTAGTGAGAGATTGGATGTCTCAATGGTACATGTCTAAGTAACTACATATGTAAAAGGCAGTGTATGTGAGACATGGAGTATATAAATGACTGTACGTGAGAGTGAGTGATTGTGAGAGGGGCTGTATGGATGAGTGTGTACTTGTATCAGTGATTGTATAAGAGAGTAAGTATGTTTTAGTATATGTTTGAATAAGTGAGGTGGTGTGTGTATAACTGTATAGGTGAGGAAATGGGAGTGTGATTGATTCTTTGCATGACTGACTAGGTGTGTGAGTAACTCCATGGATGAGTGGCGGTGTGTGAGTGTCTGTATAGGTGTATGAGTGCATATGATAGTGTTGTATTGATGAGTGACTGTATGTATGAGTGATTGTATGGGTGAATGAGTGGATGTGTGTGTAGACCTAAGAATCAGTGCGTGGGTATGTAGTAACTGGTATTGGTGTGTCTATGGTTTCAAAAATGGTAGTCGGTATTTTAGAATGGGTGTATCAAAGGTTATATTAGGGTGTGAGGAGGTGCATCGTATTATCACGTGGATGATGTCATCAGTGATGTCATCAGTGATGTCACCGACCATGTCATGGATGATGTAATATGTGACGTCATCAGCAGTGCATTGCGGGGCGCGAGTTATAGTTAGCTGAACTAACTATAACGGGGGAATTTCTATGGTTTTGTACGAGTGAAATGTCCAACTAACTATAACATCCCTGAAACCTATGGTTTTTTCAGTGAATGTCTAAAGTTTTTTAAATGCTAATTTCTAACTATGCCTACAAAGTTAGGACATGTGAAGAAAGAGGGAGAAAAGCGCAGCAAGAAGTAAGACAAATGCAGAAAGAGGCAACAGAAGTCCAGAAAGACGAAGAAAAGTGCAGGAAGAAGCAAGAGATGTGCAGAAAGAACCAACAGAGGAGCAGGATGTCCTCATGTGACCCCAACTTTTTAGTGACGGGTACTTGTGGTAACTGACTCTGACTAACCAGGACCGGAGCAAGTGCTATGCTAAAAGACACTGAGAATACAGTGAAAACACCTACATACACTAGGGAACACTATGTGTTGGGGTACCCCTGTAATGAGCATGACCTCCTCTGTATTTGCCATGAGTTAGTGTCTAGGTCATTGCATGAGTACATGGGTAGTGACTGGATGATTAGAGTGCTGCAAGGACAGTGCATGGTGATTTTATAACTGCTTGGGATTTGGCGGAGTGATTGGATAAGTACATGATGCTGGATGGGTGATTGGAGGAGTGCATGGGTAGTGACAGAGGGATTTCTGGAGTGCATGGGTACAACCTGGGTAATTGGAGGAGTGTATTAGTACTGTGTAGGTGGTTAGAGGTCTGCATGGGTAGTGCACAGGGGATTGTAGCAGTGCATGTGTTAGTGCCTGGGTCACTCCATGAATACATGGGTACAGACTGGAAGATTAGAGTACTTCAAGGAGAGTGCATGGTGAATTTATAAGTGCCTGGGATTTGGCGGAGTGATTGGATAAGTACATGGTGCTCGCTGGGTGATTGGAGGAGTGCATGGGTGGTGACAGGGCAATGGCTGGACTGCATGGGTACTGCTCAGGGTATTGTAGCAGTGCATGAGTTAGTGAATGGGTCATTGCATGAGTGCATGGGTAGTGACTGGATGATTAGAGTGCTGCAAGGAGAGTGCACGGTGAATTTATAAGTGCTTGCGTTTTGGAGGAGTGATTGCATAAGTACACACATGTCCCATCAGGCTACGCCCCTTCCTTTCACCACTGTGCAAATGCGCCTCCTGGTGGGTTTTAATTTGGGGGATTAATTCCCCTTGAATCCTGAGGATCCCTGGGGGCCAACTAGCCCACCATGTACCTCCAGTATGCGCCACAGAACTGCGTTGCAGAGAGGTGGTCCAAGGCCACGCCCCTTTTTACACCTCTCTGCAACGCAACTCTGTTGCGCTTACTGGACATACCTGGTGGGCTAGTTGGCCCCCAGGGACCCTCAGGATTCAAGGGGACTTAATTCCCCAACTTAAAACGGGCCGCAGGGCGCGTTTGCACACTTGTCACATCAGGCCATGCCCCCTCCCTGCACCACTGTGCAAACGCTCAAGCTACGAAAGAGGGACCCTGAGTAGTTTAAATTCGTGAGGAAGAAATCAGGGAAATTAAATTATCAACAAAACAGAACTAAACTTCCTACACGTAAGTGCTTCAAAAATAGGCAATATGTCCATAAGATAAATCCAGCCCAATGACCAACAGTGTACAAAAAATATATCAATTCCTTTCTTGAGTCATTTTTCTTTTTTTTAGGACATAAAGATATCCATTTTTCATTTTGTGTAAACTAAATACAGTATACAATAAATAACAAAGATAAGATAAGACATATCATATCCAGCACACAACATAATGACAGTAATAAATGACAGTAAACTACAAAAAAAAAATATTATTCAATAGGAACAATAAAGCACAATAATGACAGTATTGCAAAACAATAGACAAAAATTACAAAAAACAATGACTATACATAAGACACAAGACAAGCACCGACGCGTGTTTCGGAGATCCTATAGAAATTGAACAGGCTCCTTCTTCAGGGCGTGTAGTGTGGGTCTTTTAGTAAAAAAGTTAAAATATTTAGATTCCGACGTCATATGTGACCGGTGCTGGAATTTGAGCGATATTACCAACTGTTGGTCTGTGGGCGAAATGAAAAAAATATAATATGAGATACCATAAATATCTAATTAATTACATAAAACTGGGGCTGGGTCAAGAAACTCAAAAAGAGGAGAGCAGAATAGAAACTAACAACCAAAGGGTTTTGAATAGACAACCATTGAGTGCAAACAGAGAGGAAGGACAATGTAGAAAACCAATAAGTGAAAGAAAGATACCAGTCACCTAGATTTCACAGGTATATAATAATAATAGACCTACTTGGAGTTTTAGTCATATATTGGATGGTGCCAACCGCTGAACGACCTTTAGGAATATTTTTAAACAACTAAAAATAAAGAAATGAAGACAAAGTACTCAATAGTTTGAAGGTCTGACACTTAAAAGGAGAAAAATCAGATCGATAACCCCAATCAATAACTCCAAAAGTGGGGAAATAAGGTTCTATACCCAGTAGAGGTACCTAGATGTTATATATCGAAATATCAACAACATTCTAAATGACAGGCTAAAAGAACTATTTAATGGGGAAAGGATAACCAAAATATGGAGAAAAGGTAAGAAATATAAAGAGGGTGCCTGCACCAATCATTAAATCGTAACAATAATGTCAACAAATAAACAAAGGGAAGCAGCTACCTGAGAAAGGATACAGCGAAATAGGGACGGAGAGAATTATAAAACTTAACTAAACAAAGGGGAATATGGATGAATTGGTTCAAAAACTGAATACTCACTAATACAATCGAAGCTCCACAGTAGCCACAGTGTATAGAAATAAATAATAAGAGGCTGTGGTCAGCTACAACGTTAGTGGGAGCACTTCCTGTGATCTGTTACGTGCTACCGAATCCCAATGGGGCTCTAGGACCAAAAGGATATGTAGATCAAAATTCCATAAATTGGGAAAACTAAAATGATATAGAACTTAAACTGAAGAGTTATAAAAGCCGGGAAAGCAGATGCTTACCAATAGTAGCAGAAGGAACAATTTGTGGATGGAGATAGTATTAAAAATGCCGGATATTCATATATTTAGGTGTGAATGCCTCTATCAAACCGCTTTAAAGGAAGTAGATTTAACATGGTATCTATCTAAAAATAAAAAACAAAACAGAAAATGTAATGGACCCCTTAAGGTGAGTAAAGCTTAATCATTTAAATATATAGGCTTTCACTTACAGATAACTATAGCTTAATGGTCTTCTCCATATTTTGTGAGTAGTGGAGATTTAAAAAGTTAAATCCGTTAGTGTATTTAGACGAGCGCATCAAGGGGTTGATTCATCGGCACAAGAACTGTTGCTAGTAAGAATCTAAAAGAAAAAGAAACAAGCCAGCAGACTTAGCGGAAGGGCTACGTTAGATAATAAAGTGGCAGTGAAAAAAGGTTTAGGCCCAAGTGACCGCTTACCGGTGAGAAAAGGTTTCCAACCAACGCGCTGCCGTCAGCCGAATTCCCGCAGGTGTACGGGAGCAGGCTTAGCGTTCTCCTTTTATGGGGCAGCCAATGCGCGATCAAAAAATAGAGTAACTGCAATAGAAAGAGGACTTACGAGAACTACTAAACCGATCTGGGATGTTAAGAGAGAAATACCGGTCGCCATTTTGGATGTAGGTAGCCAACTATAAAGAGGATGGAAACGTAAAATAAAGGTAACGAACCAATATAAAACACTCCACAAGTAAGGAAAGCAATAAGATAATCAGTGAAGAATAAAGAAAAAGGCTAGATAGCATTTAAAAAAATAGAAGAAAGGCGGTCTTGAAATACATAAGACACCGGTAAAAACACCCAATTGGTAAAACCAGGAAGGTATTAGCGTGATGAAACCGGTGGGTAAAGATTCGGTTCAGGTCAACTTCAGGTAATGGCATTTTCCCAAGGTAGGTATTCATTAAGGCCCCTTTCATGGGTTTGAAGAGTGTAAATCCAAAACACTTCCCTTTTTACGTGTTTGGGCATCAATGTTACCATCTTTGGGCAAAAAAACGTGCTCCAAGATGATCCAACGAAAATCTTTGACAGAATGTTTATGTTCCACCCAGTGGGTGACCAGTGGGGCCCCCGGGCGTTGTTTAGAAACAGCTGATTTATGTTCACTAAGGCAAACCCGAAACTCCCTACTGGTTTCACCCACATAGCCCTTCTTACATGGACAAAGAATAAGATAGACCACATTGCTAGTGCGGCAATTTGTCATGTGTTTGAAGGTAAACACCCTTCCGTTCCATGTAAGATTGTTAGAGACAATGGCAAATTCACATGCATGGCAATGGCCGCATTTATGCGTACCCATGATGGGTTTGGCACCAGTGATAGATTTCTGAATAAAGGTGTCTATAAAAGGTTCTTTAGCTTTGACCAAGGAGTTACTCAAATTGTTATTGCGTCGAAACGCAAAGGTGGGCTTGGGGAGAGAACTTTTACAATTATCAGAGTTAAGGATGTGCCATTCGCTGTTAATTATTTGTCTAACCTTATGGTCAATGTTAGAATGGTTAGTGACACAAACCAATTTGTCATCAATTTTTGTTTCTTTATTCTGCAATAGTATTGTTCTGTCATAATACTTAGCCCTTTTCTAGGAGTCCTTAACTAGTTTGAAGGGATAGCCTCTATCTAGAAATTTTTGTTTGAGTTGTTCAGCATGGAGATCATAATTCTGTATGGTGGTACAATTCCTGCGGAGCCGTAGGAATTGGCTGAACGGAATGTTATCCTTTTGGCTACGTGGGTGGTAGCTGGAATATTGAAGAAGGGTATTTTTAGCAGTAGGTTTGGTATAGAGAGTGACTTCTATTTTTTGATCAACAATTTGAATCCAGATGTCAAGGAATTCAATTTGGGTTTTACTGGTATTCGGACTGAATTTAAGATGGGAATCACAAAGATTTATCCAAAGGATAAATTCCTTAAGTTGTTCCTCTGGGCCTCTCCAAATAAAGTAAATATCATCAATGAATCTGTGCCAAAGTAGGAGATTTTCACTAAAGGGAGCTCTTTCGTTGAATATAAATTTGGCTTCAAATTCTCCCATATAGATGTTGGCTACGTTCGGCGCACAAGCTGCGCCCATGCTGACTCCTAGCGTTTGCACACTTGTCACATCAGGCCATGCCCCCTCCCTGCACCACTGTGCAAACGCACCTCCTGGTGCGTTGTAAATTGGGGGATTAAGTCACCTTGAGTCCTGAGGGTCCCTGGGGGCCAACTAGCCCACCAGCTACCTCCAGTAAGCTCCACAGAGCTGCGTTGCAGAGTGGTGTAAAAAGGGGGCATGGCCTTGGACCACGTCTCTGCAAGGCATCTCCCTGGCGCTTACTAGAGGTACCTGGTTGGTTAGTTGGCCCTCAGGGACCCTCGGGATTTAAGGTGACTTAATCCCCCAACTTAAAACAGGCCACGGGGCGCGTCTGCAAATGCGCCCTGTGGCGCATTTTAAGTTAGGGGATTAAGTCCCCTTGAATCCTGAGGGTCCCTGGGGGCCAAGTAGCCCACCAGGTACCTCCAGTATGCGCCAGGGAGCTGTGTTGCAGAAAGGTGTTCAGAGGCCACGCCCCTTTTTACACCTCTCTGCAACGCAGCTCTTTGGCGCTTACTGGAGGTACATGGTGGGCTAGTTTGCCCCCAGGGACCCTCAGGATTGAAGGGGACTTAATCCTGCAATTTACAATGTGCCAGGGGGTGCACACTTCGTATGTCAGGCCTCACCCCTCGGTGCACCACTGTGCAAATGCGCCCCCTGGCGCATTGTAAATTGGGGGATTAATTCCCCTTGAGTCCTGAGGGTCTGATATAAATGGTATTTTTGGTAGGCTAGGGCATGGGCCAAAGCCAGGCAAAAACCACCACTCTAGTCAGGATAAGGGAGTTACACTTCAAAAATAACCCCTGCTCACCCCCTTGGTAGCTTGGCACGAGCAGCCAGGCTTATCTTAGAGCAGAGGTCTTCAAACTTTTGGATGCCGAGACCCCCTTGTCAACATTTTGAGGTGTAAGGACCCCTCCTGACAAAAATGTCTAAAACCTGTAGGCAGGGCTACTGGAATTATGAGGCATGTGAGGACCAAATTAC
Organism: Triturus cristatus; assembly: GCF_964204655.1. NCBI lineage: Eukaryota > Metazoa > Chordata > Amphibia > Caudata > Salamandridae > Triturus > Triturus cristatus. The sequence goes on from NC_140592.1 coordinate 750,036,711, forward strand.
GCGACAGGCTTGACTAAATTGTGTGGGAAGAAAATGTAAATGATGTTATGTGATGCAGCATATTTTGGGATAGCATTGCTTCATTATTATGAAATACATTTTTTGCACACAGTAACACAGAGGAAAGATTCTACCACATCAGTACCTGTTTATAACCAAAATACAGCAATTAACATCAGAAAGATTTCTCGTCAACCTTTGTGAAGGGGCTTCCACTCCGCAGGAATACGTGCTACCACATTAGAAGCTCCCCTGGCCCGGGCCGGGAGAAGCAGGGGTCCCTTAAAACCCTGGCGGTTTTGTGCAGAGTTAGGCAGTTTATCCATGCAGCTTTCCTCTCACTCACTCACTCCCTCCCTTCCATCCCTCTCTCCTCTCCCAAACCCGGATCCCTCTCTCACTTTGCAGGCCATTTTCTTTCACCCCTTTTTACAACTTCTGAACTCTCCCCATTCAACCTCTCACTTCACCTTTAATCGCCTCTTGCCATTCTGTCTTTTCACTGCCCTCATCTCGAACAGTCTCTCGCATTTATCTCATGGCCTCTCTGGCCCGTCACCTCCCGTGCCCCTCAGCACTTCTCATTCACCTCGTCTCTCCATTCAAATTTTTGTCTATTTGTATATTACACCTCTCCAGTGTTACAAAGCACCGGGGGTGGTGGTCCCCGGGGCTCGGGGGTCCGTAACGGACCCCCACATTTGCATCTTAGTGCCACGGGGAGGTGGCGGTCCCTGGGGCGTGTGGGGGGCTTGAGCCTCCCCACAAAGGTTTAATTATTTATTAAAAAAGCCCCAGGGGTGGCGGTCCCCGGGGCAGCGGGGGGGCGTGTGCCCCTCCACAAATAATTAATAAAAGCCCCGGGGGTGGCGTTCCCCAGGGCTTGGGGGGCTTTGGAGGCCCCCCACACATTTAAAAATTAGCCCCGAGGGGTGGCGGTCCCTGGGGCTGCGTGCCCCCCGCAACTCTTAAATCAAGCCCTGGGGAGGTGGCGGTCCCTGGGGCAGTGTGGGGGGGATTTGGCCCCACACACATTTTTTCAGCCCGCCCGGGGGCTTCAATTCAACGAAGCGTGGGAGACCGCGCTTCGCTTTTTAAAAATTGTCTAGGCCGGATTCGCGCACCCAGTGCGAATTCGGACAATTAAAAAAAAGAATTGCTTTTTTGGGCCCTGGGGGTCCTTGTGGGACCCCCTGAGCAGGCCTAGGGGGTCAGGGTGTTTTTACCCTGCCCCCTTTTCTTGTTTTTCGCTTTTGTTTTTCTCTTTTCTTGTGACTCGGTTCTACTTTATCAACGGAAGTAACGATTCCATAGTAGGGCAGAGGTAAGCGCTCGGGAAAGGCGGAATTCTTGTAAAAAAGGTCATTAACTATTCTTTTGTTAGCGAAACAGCTAATGGTGGCGTTTTTATGTCGTTACTAACAGATTTGTGAGTCAGAAAGAACGTAAGAAAGTTTGCCGATAAATTTTGTAAAGGAGGGGTAAGCAGGAGTAGCGAGAAAAGCTGAAGTCAGAAAGACCGCGCTGGGATTGGCCAGTCAGTAAGAAACATAGATGCTCCTGATTGGTGCGTTAAGTGTAAGTCGCGCTGTGAGTGGAGAATTACAGGGTGACGTAGACGCTCCTGATTGGTGCGTTAGTATAAATCGCGCTGGGACTGGAGAATTACAGAAGTGACATTGACGCTCCGGATTGGTGCGTTAGTGTGAGTCGCGCTACGATTGGTTAAAACAACAAGAATAGTCGTTAGAAAATCAAGTGATAACCATGGAAAACAAAATGATGTATTATGATCCACCAGAAAAAGAGAAAAATACCTGGTTTGGAAAGATCAAGAGTTTATTCAAAAAGGACAAACCGATTGTGACTAGAGAGGGACAGTTGCTTCCCCAACCAAAGTCGCCCGCATCCTTCATGGTTGCGAAATACGGATATCATACATGTATTTGGTTGGACAATTGGGCAAAGTATACAAAAGATGATGGAGTTTTAGCATTTCCGGAACATGGTTCATTTCATTTAGCGGTTTTAAGAAATTTGAGAGAGAGAATGATGAATCTAGAACCGAGACCTAGACCAACACAGTTCGAGGCATTAACAGAATTGGAAGATGAGATGCATGACTGAGAACGACAGAGGAGTGGCGGAAGGTACAAATATATGTTTGATAAATCATATGGACAGGAGAATCATGATGATAGAATGAGGAGATGGCGAAGCTTAAATATGACTGAGGGTTTGTTTCCTGTGAGAAATGCTGAAGAAATTAGCAATAGAAAATGTATGGAAAAGAGAAATAATATCAAGTCAAAAGGGTATGGTGTGCATGAATCGGAGGATGATGTTCTTGACGACATGTTTTACAAAAATCCACCCCCTTACCAGTCAGATTCCACATTATTGACACCAAGTGCCCCAATGAGAGAGACTCCACGAAATATAAAATTTGAATCAGTACCACCAGAAGTAGAAACAATCCTTTTAGAGAAATAGAGAAAACACAGCAGAACTAGCAAAAACCACTTTAGAGTTAACTGGAAAGATTAGGAAATTGACCAAAAATTTGGAAGCCGTAACTGTTCCTGTAACCATAGGACCTGTAATGCCTATTTTTGATAAACAGAAGGATAGTGAGCATTGTCTGATGATTCCTTATAACAGTAATAAACAAACTGAGAGGCCAGAAAAGAATATAGACAAGAACCCATGGAGACAAACAACAAGTATTTCAGAACAAAGTACACCTAAACATTTGACAGTAAATCAAAGTTTAGTGGATAGAATAATAATGACGACAGAATCAGTTCCAGGATCACCAGAGAGATTAGCACAACAAAATACTGAGAAAGATAGTGTAGGGCCTACTTCAGAAGAATTAAGTGAATGGCTAAGAAGTTTACAGCAGAAAGATAAAGAATCCCAATCTATAGATGTGGCCAAGCTGAAGATTGTTTTGGAAGAATTAATAGTAGGGACTATCCCCACGGAGAAGTTAAAAGCCTATCAGGATGAAGAATTACTATTTTTATGTAAAAGTATAACCTGGAGAGCAAGGAATCTACATGAGAGACTAGAAGAAGTAGCAAATGAAATGGGCATAGACTTCGAAAGAGTAAAAGCTTTACAAAAACCATATAGAGTAGATTTTTCTGAAAAGGATATTGAAAATCTAAACAACGCAGGAAGAACAACTCAGATTAAAGACATAATCATTTTGTTAAGGAAGTGGGGAGATGTAGATAAATGGAAAAGTGGGTGGTTCCGAAAACGAGAAGATGTCTCAGACAAAACCTTTGCAGCTTTCCCCGTAAGAGAAAAAGAAAAGGTAGTAACAGAATGTCCCATGAGTGAAATTCCAGGAGGAGGATATGTACATGTCCCTTGGACTAGACAAGATATTTTGTCATTTACCAATGATTTCCCTCGACTACGCGAAAAGCCAGTCGAGTGGTATAGGCAAGTGGATAGGTTCGTAAAGTTATCAAAAGTTTTATGGAGTGATTTAAGTAGTCTTCTTGACATAATAGTACCAGCAGATTTATGGACAGAATGCAAGATAATGATTAGCTGGCCTACACAAGAATACCCTAGAGACCCAAAAACGGGTGCCCCTGACCCCGAAGTTATGAAAAAATATGAACAGGTAATTGCCTTTCTGAAAAACAAGGTACCTCCCAAGGAGACTGATTGGGTAAAAATTGACAGGACTCATCAGGAAGCTAAAGAATCGGTACACACTTATTATGAGAGGTTAATCCTCGCCTTTAAGCAGTTTAGTGGTGATGAAAATTTGAGTGAAAAAGATTTAAGTCATTTTGTATACCGATTTGTATATGGGCTGCGTCCAGAAATAAGTGAAATGATTAAACAGCATACAGTGGACTGGCAAAATAAGAAAATAGATGCAGTACTGAGACATGCAAAATATTTTAGTGATGAAATTGAAGCCAAACAGCGTAAGTTAAAAGAAAAGGCTATGTGGGCACAGGTCAAGGTGGCAGAAAGACAGGAAGCTCAATTGATTGAACAGGCCAATAGTGCAGGTATGAAACCAAAATGCAATATTGGAAAAGGAAAGGGACAATTTAATATAGAAGAAGCCAAAAAGAAGTGGCCATGTCATAATTGCGGAAGAATAGGGCACTGGAAATCCGAGTGTAAATTTCTCCCGAGTACTAATAGTGATAATGCATCATTGAATTCGCAGGTGCAGAAAGAGGTGGGTTGTCAACCACAGCGACAGCAGCAGGTCGTTGCCCAACAGAATCAGGCGCCAAAACCGCCTTTTCCACAGAGCGTAAATCCTCAGAAATACAGTAATGAGACAGGATTCTACAACGAAGAACAGGTAACTAAGCTGCCGCGCGCTAGTGCTGTTTCGCAGTATTGGCTACAACGCGATGAGAGTGAGTCAGAAGAAAGCTATCGACGGTGCCGAGGGGAGGAAGAAGAGTGCGTTCTTGGTGCAACCCTAAAAGTAGACCAGACAGGTCCTTTTGTGGATGGAAAAGTAAATAATGAAAATATTACTTTCCTAGTAGATACTGGTGCTACTCGATCCACAGTCAGGTCAGCGGATGTTAAAAACCTTCCTCTCTCGGACGAAAAATTCCAAGTAGTTGGAGTATCCAACAGACAGATTAAAACGTATCTCACTGAACCAGTAAAAGTTAACATAGGGAAATTTTCTGAAATGCACCGCTTTGTCGTGTGTGATTCAAGCCCTGTAAATTTGTTAGGAAGAGATTTGTTGTGCAAAATGAATTGCACCATATTTTGCACTCCCGATGGTATAGCATTTGAGACCCCTGATGAAGATGTACTGTATAAAATGATTATGGCTAATATGCAAACCGAAATTACTGAAGCATTTGCTGTATTTAACCCTGAAGAACTACCAAAACAACTGAAAAAGACAGTAAAAGCAGAATTATGGGATTACACAGGAGAAGATGTGGGATTAATGAAAAATGTAGATCCTGTAAAAGTGACAGTAAAAGAAGGAATAAGTTACCCAAATATTCCTCAGTACAAATTGACACCCGAAATAATTGAAGGAGTTACTCCTATAATAGAGAAAATGATTAAACAAGGTATTTTGAGAGAAATAATGAGTAGTCCATCTAATTCACCAATTATGGGACTGAAAAAACCTAATGGAACATTTAGAATAGTGCAAGATTTGAGAAAAATCAACAAGATTGTTGTGTCGTGTTGTCCTATTGTACCAAATCCATCTGTGATTTTGTATCAGATTCCACATGATACAGAATGGTACACAGTGATTGGCCTATGTCATGCTTTCTTTTCCATCCCATTGCATCATGACAGTCAGCAGATTTTTGTGTTCCGTTTTGGCGAACGTATTTTGGCATGGTGCCGAATCCCACAGGGGTATACAGAGAGCCCCTCAATATTTAACCAGATATTGAAAAAGTCCTTAGAAGATCTAGAGATGTCCGAGAGCTCAGTACTAGTGCAGTACATTGACGACCTGCTTATGGCGTCAAAAACACGAGAAGCTTGTGTAGTGGATACCATAGCATTGCTAAATCATCTGGCAGATGGAGGACTTAAAGTATCCCCATCGAAATTGCAATTTTGTCAGAAAGAATTACAATATTTAGGCCACAAAATTGAAAAAGGACTGAGGAAAATAACGGCAGAGAGAATCAAGATAATATAAGGAATGAGAGCCCCAATGACACAAAGAGAAGAGAGAATGTTTCTGGGAATGGTTGGATATTGTCGCCAGTGGATAAGTAACTTTTCCCTGATTGCAAAACCTTTGGTACGCCTGACAAGAAGTGATGTAAAAGACCCCATTGAATTAAATAGAGAAGAATTAACATCCTGACCTAGACACTGGTCCGGCCACCTTAAACGTATCAGATCCCATATAACATAGAAAAGGGTCTTTCTACACCTTAAGCATGTTCTCTTATGTTCGAAGGGAGCTCTATATATAAGGGATAATTATCTTTTGAACTGGATCACGGTGTTCTCCTGCATAACTGCCTTCTTCTTTGGTTCTTTGTCTCTGGACTCTTCTTTCTCACCACTCTTTGTAGCAGTAAATTCTTGTCCTTGTTATTAAAGGAATTGGAATGCAATTAAATAACTGACCTTCTTTAATCTCCGTCACTATAAGTACCTTAGAAAAATTAGTAGGTATTTGTTAGCATAATAAACAAAATAGAAATGATATAATTAATTTTTATGCTTTCTTCTTTTAGTCCCGAGAGGTACTGTTGGCCCCTATTAAATGTACAAGATAGTTTTTGTAAAAAACTGTTATTCAAAACATGTTGTTTAGATACGTATCTGGAACATGTGATGTCTTAAAATTGAAAAAATATTACTTGTTATCCGTCTGTAGGTTGTAGTACAAGTGGTGTATAAATGGTTATGGCTTTGTTTAGTATGATATGACATTGCCTTCTAAAGATAATGGTTCTTAAGAAACTATTACTTTCATCACTTAATGTTTGATGTGTTTTTATGTTGTAAGTGTTTTTATATATGTATATATATGTATTTTTAACAGCCCTGAAGAAGTCCTGTATCAGGACGAAACGCGTCGGCTGTGTTGTGTTTCTAACAAGAAAATGGAATAAAGAGATTATATCAAGGAACATTCATCTGTGAAAAGGCAGGGCTGGGATGATATAAGGTACAGGCCCACTGGAGGAAGAGTGTCGACGTTTCGACCCAAGTGCAATGAAGGTAATTTATATCCTATGCAGGCGTGTCTTCCTCAGGAAGGGGGAGGGGAGGCAACCTAAGGTGAGGTACAGTCAGGATACAGCCCCTGAGGAAGACCCACCTGCATAGGATATAAATTACCCTGATTGCACCACGGTCGAAACGTCGACATTCTCCCCCAGTGGGACTGTACCTGATATCATCCCAGCCATCCTTTTCACAGATGAATGTTCTCTGTGCATTATCAGAAAATCATGAAATGAATATTTGTAAATCCATAAGGGACAGGCCTATCTGTAAAACTGGTGCCACTATGAACCACAACCAATTTTACTAAGGATACCAGAATGTGTAATTGATAGGTTATTGAATTTGCCTTTTAGATTCCGCTCCTTTATATCTGTCCTACCTCACGAACACTTTCCTTTTTCACACTCCCCTTGGAGTAACCTCTTTCTCTATTTGGCGCATTGAATATGGTGATCTGTTATAAAAGTAACTAAATAATAAATAGTCACTATTGGAGCGATATTTTGTGCTTTTGTGTCTTTTGAGGATATCCTTGTTTGCATTGTAAAGAAAATGGTGGTACATTAATGATACACTGCTAATTCTATATGTACCGGATGCCCTTTGACTAATGAATGTTTTTCATAACTGAATTGTAGCTTTAAAATAGTCTAGGACCGTTGTTTCCTATACCAATCGTTACCCAGGTCCGTGGACAATTGTGGGATACCCCATTATATCATAATGGATGCTCACCATAGCACCACGGATGCATGGATCATGCCAGTAATGCCCACCATTATACTAGGGCCGCAGTTGTGCCAAGGCAGGAAACCAGAAGGATCAGGGATAAGACCACATATGAGTCATGACCATTAATATGCCAGGAATAGGTACATATTGGCCAGTCATGCTCAGAGTAGGTTTAGGATGGCTGACAGCATACCACAACTAGACCAAAAATACAAAAATAGTCAAGTATGACAATTATTATGCCACTGGCACTATTATGTCAGGAATGGACACAATTATGCCAAATATAACACTCTTATGATGGGGCTAGCATATATATTTGGCGGTTCTTGGCACCAGGCATAGTTTCAGGAAGCAATAGTGTTTATTATGGGCACACACAAACGTTGATGAATCTTAAACTTTCTCTGATCTGGATCATACCCTGTTCTCCTCAGTTCTTGAGCTGATCATGCATCTAACTGACACATTTTCACTCGGACTCCTGCAGACCCGCACTTTGGTGGGTCAGCACTGATGACAGCTCAGGCTACTGCTGCCATACTTTTTTGATGGTGCACTGTTCACATACATGTTGCGACTGATAAAGGAGGGACTACAACATGGTCAATCTACTTGTAGCTTAATTATACTGAGATTGGATACAGACTGTCACGTAGCAGGTCCTAATAGCCGGCACAGTGTGTGTTTGAGTGTTAGTATGAGTTACTGTGATAAGTTTGGCTGTCTGTCACTCTTAGGGTCTTGAGATGATCAGTGCTGCCATCTTTAATAGGTACCTACTCTCTGAAATTGATACTGGGCTTGCCCTAACCTCAGAGAGCTACTTTGAAAGTACTGGCGAGCTACCAGTAGCTCCCGAGCTACTCGTTGGAGACCCCTGTCCTAGACACTGGTCAGGCCACCTTGAACGTATCAGATCCCATATAACGTAGAAAAGGGTCTTTCTACACCTTAAGCATGTTCTCTTAGGTTCGAAGGGAGCTCTATATATAAGGGATAATTATCTTTTGAACTGGATCACGGTGTTCTCCTGCATAACTGCCTTCTTCTTTGGTTCTTTGTCTCTGGACTCTTCTTTCTCACCACTCTTTGTAGCAGTAAATTCTTGTTCTTGTTATTAAAGGAATTGGAATGCAATTAAATAACTGACCTTCTTTAATCTCCGTCACTATAAGTACCTTAGAAAAATTAGTAGGTATTTGTTAGCATAATAAACAAAATAGAAATTATATAATTAATTTTTATGCTTTCTTCTTTTAGTCCCGAGAGGTACTGTTGGCCCCTATTAAATGTACAAGATAGTTTTTGTAAAAAACTGTTATTCAAAAAATGTTGTTTAGATACGTATCTGGAACATGTGATGTCTTAAAATTGAAAAAATATTACTTGTTATCCGTCTGTAGGTTGTAGTACATGTGGTGTATAAATGGTTAAGGCTTTGTTTAGTATGATATGACATTGCCTTCTAAAGATAATGGTTCTTAAGAAACTATTACTTTCATCACTTAATGTTTGATGTGTTTTTATGTTGTAAGTGTTTTTATATATGTATATATATGTATTTTTAACAGCCCTGAAGAAGTCCTGTATCAGGACGAAACGCGTCGGCTGTGTTGTGTTTCTAACAAGAAAATGGAATAAAGAGATGATATCAAGAAACATTCATCTGTAAAAAGGCAGGGCGGGATGATATAAGGTACAGGCCCACTGGGGGAAGAGTGTCGACGTTTCGACCCAAGTGCAATGAAGGTAATTTATATCCTATGTAGGCGGGTCTTCCTCTGGAAGGGGGGAGGGGAGGCAACCTAAGGTGAGGTACAGTCAGGATACAGCCCCTGAGGAAGACCCACCAGCATAGGATATAAATTACCCTGATTGCACCACGGTCGAAACGTCGACATTCTCCCCCAGTGGGACTGTACCTGATATCATCCCAGCCATCCTTTTCACAGATGAATGTTCTCTGTGCATTATCAGAAAATCATGAAATGAATATTTGTAAATCCATAAGGGACAGGCATATCTGTAAAACTGGTGCCACTATGAACCACAACCAATTTTACTAAGGATACCAGAATGTGTAATTGATAGGTTATTGAATTTGCCTTTTAGATTCCCCTCCTTTATATCTGTCCTACCTCACGAGCACTTTCCTTTTTCACACTCCCCTTGGAGTAACCTCTTTCTCTATTTGGAGCATTGAATATGGTAATCTGTTATAAAAGTAACTAAATAATAAACAGTCACTATTGGAGCGATATTTTGTGCCTTTGTGTCTTTTGAGGATATCCTTGTTTGCATTGTAAAGAAAATGGTGGTACATTAATGATACACTGCTAATTCTATATGTACCGGATGCCCTTTGACTAATGAATGTTTTTCATAACTGAATTGTAGCTTTAAAGAAGTCTAGGACCATTGTTTCCTATACCAATCGTTACCCAGGTCCGTGGACAATTGTGGGTTACCCCATTATATCATAATGGATGCTCACCATAGCACCACGGATGCATGGATCATGCCAGTAATGCCCACCATTATACTAGGGCCGCAGTTGTGCCAAGGCAGGAAACTAGGAGGATCAGGGATAAGACCACATATGAGTCATGACCATTAATATGCCAGGAATAGGTACATATTGGCCAGTCATGCTCAGAGTAGGTTTAGGATGGATGCCAGCATACCACAACTAGACCAAAAATACTAAAATAGTCAAGGATGACAATTATTATGCCACTGGCACTATTATGTCAGGAATGGACACAATTATGCCAAATATAACACTCTTATGATGGGGCTAGCATATATATTTGGCGGTTCTTGGCACCAGGCATAGTTTCAGGAAGCAATAGTGTTTATTATAAGCACACAAACGTTGATGAATCTTAAACTTTCTCTGATCTGGATCATACCCTGGTCTCCTCAGTTCTTGAGCTGATCATGCATCTAACTGACACATTTTCACTCGGACTCCTGCAGACCCGCACTTTGGTGGGTCAGCACTGATGACAGCTCAGGCTACTGCTGCCATACTTTTTTTATGGTGCACTGTTCACATACATGTTGCGACTGATAAAGGAGGGACTACAACATGGTCAATCTCCTTGTAGCTTAATTATACTTAGATTGGATACAGACTGTCACGTAGCAGGTCCTATAAGCCGGCACAGTGTGTGTTTGAGTGTTAGTATGAGTTACTGTGATAAGTTTGGCTGGCTGTCACTCTTAGGGTCTTGAGATGATCAGTGCTGCCTTCTTTAATAGGTACCTACTCCCTGAAATTGATACTGGGCTTGACCTCACCTCAGAGAGCTACTTTGAAGGTACTGGCGAGCTACCAGTAGCTCCCGAGCTACTCGTTGGAGACCCCCTGCTTTAAACAATTGAGAGACAGTTTGTGCGAGGCACCAGCACTTGGTATGCCTGATTATGAAAAAGAATTTGAACTATACTGCAGCGAAAGGAATGGATGTACACTCTCTGTATTAATACAGAAACATGGAAAACTGAGAAGACCAATTGCATATTTTTCAGCTATACTCAACCCTGTAGCTGTAGCATTGCCAGGTTGTTTGAAAGCGGTGGCTGCCACCTGTAAGAGTCTGGAACAAAGTGAAGGAATTGTGATGGGATATCCTGTACGAGTGTTTGTACCTCATGATGTGGCAATCCTTCTAACAAGGAGCCGCACTCAGTTCATGACGCATAGTCAGCTGACTAAATATGAGAAAGTCATATTAGGTGCAACACATGTAAGCCTTGTGAGATGTTTGAATGTGAATCCTTCAATGTTATTACCTGATGCACAGAATGTGGAAGTCAGAGACGAAGTGGATCATGACTGTTTGGATGTACTTGATTTCTGTACCAAACCACGTCCTGATATAAAAGATGTACCTTTGTCAGAAAGTGACTACATGATGTTTGTGGACGGGTCATGCTTGAGAACAGACGAAGGGATTCTGAGTGCAGCATATGCAGAATGCACAGTTGCAGCGGTAATGGAAGCATCTTACCTAAAAGGAGTAAAATCAGCCCAGATAGCTGAGCTCTTTGCATTGACAAGAGCATGTAAGTTGGGAAAGAATGTGAGAGTGACTGTGATAACCGATAGTCAATATGGCTTTGGTGTCGTGCATGACTTTGGCCAAATTTGGTCATAGAGAAGATTTTTTACTTCAAGTGGAATCCCTATAAAGAATGCTGAAGTGGTTGGGAAATTGCTTGAGGCGATACAGCTGCCTAAGCAATTGGCTGCTGTGAAGAGTGCTGCACATTTGAAGACCGGAGATTACATCGTAGTAGGGAACAAATATGCAAACGATATGGCTCAATATTGTGCGAGAAACCAGAATTCAGTAAATAGGGAAAAGGAAAAGGAAATGAATTCATGTCCCTTGTTGTTTACTAACATTGTGAATACATGGAAAGAAGTGAGGCAGTTACAAGAAGAAGCAGGAGATGAGGAAATGAGACAGTGGGTAAAAGCAGGATGTGCACCAAGAGAAACAGATCATGTGTGGGTTTATCGGGATGGAAGACCAGTTATGCCTGATAGCATGGTGTCAGCCATGGCATGTATTGTATCATGGACAAGCACATGTAGGAAGAGATGCAATGATTAGATTATTTAAGCAGACATGGTACAATGCAAAATTCAGACTTGTAGCTGAGAGCCTTTGTCAAAGATGTCTTATATGTCAACAGTTCAATGCTGGAAGAAAAACAGTTGTAAGTCTAGGAACGATAGGTCGGGAGGAGGGCCTTTCACCAGAATGCAAATCGACTTCATTGAGATGCCTCCCTGTAACAGGTTGAGGTATGTTTTAGTGATGGTCTGCCTGTTTTCTAGATGGGTAGAAGCATATCCCACAAGAAGAAGTGATGGAATTACAGTAGCAAAACTGGTTTTGAGGGAATTCATCCCTAGATTTGGGTTTCCAGTCACAATTGAGTCAGATAGAGGAAAACATTTCCATAATGAAATCATGAAACTAATTTGTGAAGCATTGAATGTACAACAAAAACTGCATTGTGCCTATCGCCCAGAGGCTTCTGGTGTGGTGGAACAGGTAAATGGCACTATTAAAAACGGATTAGGGAAAATGTGTTTAGCTACAGGACTGAAATGGCCTGATGTCTTGCCTCTGGTACTCATGACTATTAGATCAATTCCAGATAGGAACACAGGTTTGAGTCCCCACAAGATTGTGATGGGGAGAGCAATGAGGCATGTAGTCATACCAGTCAACAAGTTATTGCCTATCTCTGATGACTTGGTGTTGGATTACTGTAAGGGGCTGGCTGACACCGTACATTCAGTGTTTCATCAGGTTGGATCGGATGCCACCACCCTTGAAAAGAAGCGAGCTCATGATCTAAGCCCAGGTGACTGGGTGAGAATTAAAGTGCACAGACGAAGGAACTGTTTGGTCCCATGTTGGGGAAAACCACAACAAGTGATTCTAACTACGACCACAGCTGTGAAGTGTGCAGGAGTAAAGAACTGGATCCATGCTAGTCATACCTTGCGAATTCCAAACCCAGTGGATAACAAGGAAGGAGAGTACTTTGAAGAGTCAGAAACTAGTTCTGAATCTGATACTGAGGACACCAGAACAAAACAAGACAAAATCCTGAAAGGGGGGAGTCAGAACCAAATTTGACCATTGCCCCAGAGAACATTCCTTTGAGAAGAAAGTTGCAGATCTCAGACACCAGCTCAGACTCAGAAACTGAACAAGCACAAATACATACTGGACAAGAGAAAAGCAGTGAAGAGACAATTAAAGACATTTTCGATACGGAAGTCCCTGATGGAAAGTTGAGAGAAATTCCACCTGAAGTAACAGAAGCAGATGGTCAGGTGCCAGATACAGATAGTGAGGGAAAGGTTTTTGCGGAAGACCCGCGAGGAGTTGTAGGGAATTCAGACATCCAGGTAGAGGAAGGGACAGTTAGTCAGCAGGAAGATTGTGTGGAAGAACCACGAGGAGGGACAGAAGTAGGGAAAATTAAAAAGGTGGTGGAAAGAAAAACAGTTGAAGGTAAAAGTCCAGTTGAAACAGAATCAGAAGACAGTGATGAAGAAGTACTAGAAGGTCGAGTTCTGAGGAAAAGAGCATGGAGAGTTGAGAAGAATGATAAAAGAAACAAATTGAAAAGATCAGCAAAAGATGAAATTTGGCCAAACAAAATAAAGAGATTGAGATACCGAGTGACACGAGTGAATTCACCTAGAGCTGAACAAGTGAATGAAGTATCTAGTCAAGAAAAATTGAAAGACGAGGGAAAAACGACAACAGAGGAAAATAAGAGAACAAGAAAACCTAACCAGAAGTATAAGTCGCCGGAATGGTCATATGTGGCACTGCCTGAAATAAAAGAAGAGGCGGGTAGCCAAGGAAATCCTGAGGTGACTGTACCAGAAGTGGTTGAGGAAAACGAAGAATCGGAAATCCTGAAAGTTATCTTGTCCGACATTGGAGAAGAAACGGATGTTCAGGAAGTTCTGTATCAAGATTGTGAAAGAAAAGTGAAAGACGATCAAATGCCAAACTGAAAAGACCAAAAGTGATACCAATGGGAAGACAATAAATAACTGGAGAGGACATAACTGATAGAACCAAGTAGGTGCTTAGAGCCTTGGGTTAGACAAAACTAGTTGTGAAGTAAAAGAGGCAAAGTCAAAAGACACTGATCATTTTTTGAAATGGCAAACACAGAAAGTAGAAAACAAAAGAAAATAACAGTGGAACCTTCTCACTGCCAGCACCTAACCCTCAATTACTCCCAAATTTAAATCCCTTACAATTTTTTTTCAAGGGTGTATGTGCACACCGAGCAGCAACAACCGTTACAATGCTTGTTCCTACAGGAACTCAAACAATTCAAACAGAAGCACAGGTGCACCACACTAAATCAATCAGGTCGGTTGGAACAACTATATAGTCGAAATCCAATCAATAAGAGGGAGAGAGTTCCTTGATATCATCTCTTTATTCCATTTTCTCGTTGAGAACACAACACAGCCGACGCGTTTCGTCCTGATACAAGACTTCTTCAGGGCTGTTAAAAATACATATATAAAAACACTTACAACATAAAAACACATCAAACATTAAGTGATGAAAGTAATAGTTTCTTAAGAACCATTATCTTTAGAAGGCAATGTCATATCATACTAAACAAAGCCTTAACCATTTATACACCACATGTACTATAACCTACAGACGGATAACAAGTCATATTTTTTCAATTTTAAGACATCACATGTTCCAGATACGTATCTAAACAACATGTTTTGAATAACAGTTTTTTACAAAAATTATCTTGTACATTTAATAGGGGCCAACAGTACCTCTTGGGACTAAAAGAAGAAAGCATAACATTTCATTATATCATTTCTATTTTGTTTATTATGCTAACAAATACCTACTAATTTGTCTAAGGTACTTATAGTGACAGATAGACAGAGAGTTAAGAAAAATTATGCCACCTTAGATGGGATCTTAGAAAGCTATCAAATGTATCTAAGAGACAAGAAGGTCAAGAAAATCAAAAGGGACGACAAAGATTATAAAGATGGGAGAGTTTATACCTTCTCCCACAGATATGACAATATCAAAACACCTGGAGAAGGTAAAAGACCAAGAGAAGACACTTTAGACTTAACTCCTGCCAGCAGTATAACATCACTCTCGTCTGTGGTTAGCTCTGCTGCCACGGAAGACTCAGTAGGAGCTCTTGAGACTGAAAATAGGCCTAATAATGTTTTATTAGAGATGGAAAGACTGAGACTAAGTGTAAAATCTACACCCAAAGATCAAAAACAAGAAGGGGGGGGGGGTAGGAGATGGCAGAAACAGAAACAGAAACAACACCAGCAAAAAAACAAAATCAGAACCGGTGGCCAGAACGACCAGATCAAAGAAAACAGGGAACTAATGGTTATTAAAGAAACGGGGGACTTGGTTGAAAAGAAAGCAATGATTGTGAATCTATCTAACAGAGTGCTTTCCAATGATGATGTTACGGTTTTGAGTAAGGGATTGGGTTTTTGCCCTAATCAGATGGGAGGTGATGTAGACATATTTGTTGACCTGTCAAAATGTACAAGATTGTTAAAATTGAAGGATCACTTTATGCGTAATCCATCTACTAATGTCAAAACTCTGACTGAAATTGTTCCTCCAATTCATACTGTACATGAAATAAAAACAATTCAAACAATGATGTCTATTGAGTTGGAAACCTCAATCGATATGGACTCTATACGAAATGACCTTGATATTGTGGAGGATGTGTCTGTGGATAGTGGTCTGAAATTAAGATCAACATTCATTCCAATAGGCACGCACCCTAATATAGATATCTTCTGCGACAAAGTGACACAAGGCTTTTATCATCTATTAGAACATCCGATTCCCCCGAATAAACGTAACTATAACTTAACGCCCAATGAGAATGCAGCTTTAAAAAGTCTGAAGTCTGACTCTACTATTGTCATACGTGAGGCTGATAAGGGGGGAAACGTGGTTGTAATGGAGAAGACGAGCTATATGAGAGAAATAGACCGCCAACTAGCAGACACCTCTTGCTATACTAAAATATTGGGAAATCCTATTAAGACTCTCAGTGCTCATATTAATATGAGACTTATAGAATGGCGTGAAGTTGGCCTACTAAGTGAAGAGAAGTGTAGATACTTAACAGAACCATCTTTCCCCTGCATTTACGTCCTGCCCAAAATACACAAGAGCGGCCCCTTTCCACCGGGCCGCCCGATTACCTCTAGGGTCAATTCACCCACAGAAAGACTATCTGAATATGTAGATTCTTACATTCAGCCCCAGGTACAAAATTTACCAGCGTACATCAAAGATACTAAAGATATCCTGGGCAAATTTGAGGGCTTTAAATGGTCTGATACATTAGCCTTTGTCACCTTGGATGTAACAAGTCTGTACACCTGCATCAAAAAGGAATTTGGTTTCAAAGCATTACAATTCTACCTGGGACAAAGGACGGCAGATCATTACTCCCATAATGAGGTTCTCCTACAAATGACAGACATCATTTTATCAAAGAACTATTTCCTCCATGATTCCAATTGGTATCACCAAATTCAGGGCACAGCGATGGGCTCCAGATTTGCTCCCGCTTACGCCGGGCTCTTTATGGGCTGGTTTGAGCGGGAGCATGCCTGGGGTCGCCACGCGGCAACATGGATGGAACATATAATTTTCTGGGGCAGGTACATCGATGATGTTATAATACTCTGGGATGGACCTGCCCCTGAACTCCTGTTGTATTATGATTATCTTAATGACAATCCGTTTAATGTAAGGTTTACCATCAATTACCATATGGAGGAAATTGATTTTTTGGATGTGACTTTTTTTATACAAGATAATTACATCCAGAATCACACACATAGGAAGACCATGGCTTGTAATTCTATGCTGCACTCCCAGAGTTCACATCCACAACATGTAATTTCAAACATCCTCTATGGGGAGATGATCCGCATGAGACGGAATTGTAGCACAGAGGAGACCTTTTTCTCCAATCTCAAGGAGACAGAAAAGCGTTTTTTGGAGAGAGGATATTCCCAAAAGATATTGAGCAATGCACACAAAAAAGTGATGGAGGTATCAAGAGCAGATACTTTATTAGTGAAATCTAGTACGAAGTGTAAAAAAGCCCCTATCTCTTTCAGCACACAATTTAACGATCGAAGTAGTAGGGTGTATAACATCCTCAGAAAACACTGGCATCTATTGGCAGATATACCAAGTCTACAGGGAATATTAGATAAGAAACCAAAGATGACATACAGAAGAGGACACAATTTGAGAGATTTGTTATGTCCCAGTTACATCCAAACCCCCAAAAAGCAAACTTGGCTTATCTCTACTGTGACAGGGTTTTACACATGTAGAGATTGTAATGTCTGTAAAATAGGCAGAAATAAAACTAAAGACTTTTGCTATAACACCAAACGCAAGCATATTATTGAACATCTAATAAACTGTAACTCTAAATATATAGTATACATATTAGGCTGCCCTTGTAATAAGATCTACGTGGGCAGCACTAAGAGATCTTTGAAGATAAGAATACAGGAACATGTACGAGCACGCCACAAGGGGGACCTCAGATATCCCCTTACGTTCCACATGCAGGAAAACCATACAAGTGATGAGGAGTTTTGGTTTATAGGGATAGACCATGTCCCGGTCCACCCGAGAGGTGGAAATAGGGAATTGGCCTTAAGAAAAAAGGAAGCAGGTTGTATATGTAGATTAAGAAGTGTTGAATTGGGTCATAAAAGTGACGGCGAGATGCACTATTTCTTGTAAGAAATGGACCCCATCATCAACTGCTGGTTATGTTCATACATTAAGATTGTTATCACCTTTTTCATGAGTAATTTCTAGGCCTATGCCACTGGTTCCGTATTGATCCTCACAACTATTTTGGCATTTTGTTATACATGTGATTATAGGGATCCTGTTGGTCTAATGCCCTGTTCATAAACAAACTAATCATGATGCCAATGGTTGTCTATATTGATTGATTGTTGTTCTGTTACCAGAAAAAAATCCTTGATGGTCTGTATCACTGCCAACAAGTATGGGATCATGCTTTTGACACATTTTGACTATTTCCAGCTTGAACAATGGCCTTTTCTTCTGTGCATTCTGTTACTGTTCATTGGAGTATGATTACTGAATGGCGACCCTATAACCGTGATATTATCATCTATTTTTTTGTTTGGATGATCACACTGGTTATATCACATCTGTAATGTTACTATTTTTTATTATATTATCTTATTTGTTTCTTGTCTGTTTCTCTGTTCTTCTCTTCTTTTCCCATCCTCCCGGGACCCATAAGATATGGGATTAATCAATTCACCTACTGGGACTAGGAAATAACCGGAAAAAAAGGGGCTTCTAAGTTATGTGATGAGCCCTTATCTTACAATATATGGAGTCTTGGGGAATCTTCAAGAGCCCCTGGTTTCTCCATGTTTTGTATCAGGTATATCTATAACACACAGGTAATATGACTATACTGACTAGATAATATTGGCTGCCGTATTGCTATCCTTGGAAATCTCTGGCGTTTTGGAAAGTGGTCACTGAGGGAGGTGTGTGCCCTGTTCTTTTACAACGTACTCACTGTGGGTCTGTATTTGATGAATAAAGACACTGCCATGACTTATGGCCATATGGAGATTATGGCTGTCACCATGCCGATCTTCAAGTCATATCTGTATGGAGAATGTAGAAGACCATTATGTAGACCAGGCCATGATGGCCGTCACACGTTTTTGCGGAGTGTTGGTATGAATGAGACATTGTTAATATTTGTAGCATATATAATATTCATATAATGAGTTGGCTACGTGATTCTGTTTTTAATATATCCCATGCGTGACCCTATGAATTTAGGGGGATAATATATATATAATTCGGCTTATTAAAACCGATGACAAGACCCGACTAAGCGATGAGTAGAAGCCACACACATGCATAATGTTGGCTACTGGGTTTCCTTTTTGTTGTTCTACGTATAGTTGGCTCCAAAAATATTTAATAGAGCAGAGCCTATACAATGCTTGCATACTCTAAGATGGCCGCTTTTTAACGTGGTGTATCATGTGATCTGGAGCGGACACATACTGCCTAGTCTATACAGGTGCTTCGACCTCAGTGGGGAATATAAATATAGTTCGATCAATTGAGACCGAAGACAAGATCCGGTAAAGATAAATACATAATACTGCTCACTGGGCTCTCTTCTTACTGTTCCATCTATATATGGCTTCAAAATCCTTTAATAGAGTAAAACTTGGTTAACGCTTGTATATTTCAAGATGGCCGCCTTTTTTACATGACGTATCATGTGACCTCGAGTGCACGTACACCGCGAAGCCCACACAGGTGTCTCGACTTTAATGACCTCCCCGTGTTATTTAACCGGGATGAAGAATTCATGGTTTCATCCTGACCGGAGAAAAACGTACTGCTGTTTCTCATCACCGATCGTGTCTATTGGATTACGGTAGGTGTCACCATGGAGTAACAATGTCGGTTACTTTTAAGGTTACGTTTCTGCCTTGGGCTAGACTTGACTTCCCGAATGTTAGAGTATATGCTGCATAAATACATACTCTTTCCATGCTGTCACCACGAGATAGCGATGTCTGTTACATCTAAGGTTAATCTTCTGCCTTGGATTAGATTTGATTTCCCGAGTGGTATAGGTTTTTGCTGCACAAATTTATACTCTGTCTATGTTTATCCTAGTGGACACATTGAATATCATATATAGGATGTATATAGACTGCTCTCTCTCGTCTCTACCTCTCTTTCTGGTTCGGATTAGACTATACCTTTTGACGCTTAGAGCATATACTGCACAAAGTTGTATTAATTGTAAGAGATGCATTAAACATTAAATATAGGAGACACATAAGTTGCTATTCTTTGCATTTACTTCTCCTCTTTTTTTCTTCTGCTCATTATCTATTTGCTCGTAGCGCAGATTAGAGCTATGTGGGTAGGGGAGTTACATACAATAAATATTGATAGTAGCTATATTCGTTTTGTGAGACTACTTCTTTACAGTCTATATTTTCACCCCCCCTCTTTTCTAGATCGTTTTTTGCCCCACTTGGAAGGAGATTGTTATTAATCATTCTAAATATCTGGACTTGGATTATAGGTAAGAGTCCATAATGGGCATTGAGCTTCGAGGGCGCTTATGAATTGGTCTGATGGTATAATTCTGTAAGACCTGGGCTATATTACCTATACCTCATGAAAATCATGGGTCCCCCTTTCCATTATCTATGTCTTACTGGGGACTACAAATTAGAGGCACTGAATATATACTTTGTTATTCATATCCCAGATATTCCTGGTTGGGGTTAGGATCTTAAGGACATCATCTTCTGTATATCCTTCACTACTTATGGAGGCTGATTGATTCTCATCGCACTTAACGGTAGGTATACATTTGACCAGGTTGCTTTTTGATCAAGCGGTATTGTTTATTTTGACATGGTCTGAGTATGACGTGGCCAGATACCTCTAGGATATGTCCTAGACACTAGTCTGGCCACCTTGAACGTATCAGATCCCATATAACGTAGAAAAGGGTCTTTGAACTGGATCATGGTGTTCTCCTGCATACCTGCCTTCTTCTTTGGTTCTCTGTCTCTGGACTCTTCTTTCTCACCACTCTTTGTAGCAGTAAATTCTTGTTCTGGTTATTAAATTAATTGGAATGCAATTAAATAACTGACCTTCTTTAATCACTGTCACTATAAGTACCTTAGAAAAATTAGTAGGTATTTGTTAGCATAATAAACAAAATAGAAATGATATAATGAAATTTTATGCTTTCTACTTTTAGTCCCGAGAGGTACTGTTGGCCCCTATTAAATGTACAAGATAATTTTTGTAACAAACTGTTATTCAAAACATGTTGTTTAGATACGTATCTGGAACATGTGATGTCTTAAAATTGAAAAAATATTCCTTGTTATCCGTCTGTAGGTTGTAGTACATGTGGTGTATAAATGGTTAAGGCTTTGTTTAGTATGATATGACATTGCCTTTTAAAGATAATGGTTCTTAAGAAACTATTACTTTCATCACTTAATGTTTGATGTGTTTTTATGTTGTAAGTGTTTTTATATTTGTATATATATGTATTTTTAACAGCCATGAAGTAGTCCTGTACCACGACGAAACACGCCGGCTGTGTTGTGTTTCTAACAAGAAAATGGAATAAAGAGATGAAATCAAGGAACTCTCTCCCTCTTATTGATTGGATTTGGACTATATAGTTGTTCCAACCGACCTGATTGATTTAGTGTGGTGCACCTGTGCTTCTGTTTGAACAGAAAGTAGAAAAACTAAATGTGTATTTCTTAGAAGATGGTTCAAAATGTGTTGTTGTTGTACTGGATTACTAATGCTTCTGTGGAGGCACTAATGGTTTCATTTAAGGTTACACTAGAAACAATAGAAGGACATAGTAAGAATAAAACTAATGTAGAAAAGATTCAGGAAGTATATCCGACTAAAATAGATAGAAATTACTTACATAAAGACAGGTCCATAAATGATTTCTCTAACAATGTATTTTCAAAATTACTGTATGAATATGTAAAGACGATGGACGTGAGGGACTGCTACGTCTGCATGCAGTTACCTGCATCTGTGTCTGAGGGAGTGACCTATCATCACCTCCCAGTAACTTATGGAATAACATGTAGTGTAATAGCAAGTTTGTTTTACAAAATAGGGAAATTAGAATATTACTTTTCAAGATGTAGATAACATATTTTCACAAGTACCTGTAATTAACAAATGAAATAAAGTAAAACCTGCAAAGGTATTAGGTGAAATTTTCTTAGAAACTAAAGAACTAACATTAGAGTCCATATTTAGAAATAATCTAACTTGTAGTTTACAGAAGGAGGAGAAAGTATTCTTGGATATGGTTGAAGAAAGGAGATTGAAAATGCAAAAGACAGCATCTGAGGGAAGAGAGGAAAAGACAGTCCGGGATGTTGAAAAAGAAAAACATTTGAAAGGAGAAGCTAGTCCAACAATGGCTTTAGATTGGCCTCAGAAAGGAAAGTTGTGTATTAGAAGGAATCAAACTGCATATGATAATTTGTTTGTAGGTAACAGTGATTGCCATGATACATATCGAATCATGGGTGGATGGGGATTTCAAGGAGGAAATGATCCAGTTTTTCCTGGATTATATGTTATCTGCGGGAACAAAGCATATTATCAATTACCAAATCACTGGTTTGGCACATGTTACGTGGGCCTGGTTTTCCCAAAGATATTCCATGTGGGAAGAGGAATAGATGGTGTACATGAGTTAGGTAGACAACTAACAAGAAGAAAGAGAGAATCTTGGTCAGAAATTGTGGGAGACATTTTTGGCGCATTGATACCAGCAGTGGGAATATCTCTGAATGCATATAAAATTAGAAAATTATCAATAGTTGTGGATCGCTTGTCAACAAGCACCGCTGGAGGATTTTTATTAGTAAATACAGAAATGGTTGCCATGCGTGTCATGGTAATGCAAAATCGACTTGCCCTTGATATAATTTTGGCAAAAGAGGGTGGAGTCTGTGAAATGCTGAAAGTTCAACATTGTTGTACTTACATTCCTGACGAAAGTCAAGATCTAAAGTCATACATTACAAATATAACTGAATTGCATGAGGAAATTGCGCCAACGGAGGTTGAAGGTGTTTGGGAAAAGATTGGAAAGAAATTATCTTCTATTAAAGATTTTCTATTAAAATTAGGTAGTACATTTATAGGTGAGATCCTATTTCCACTCACCTGTGTAATTTTTCTAGTATTAGTTTTAAGACTAGGATGTTTATGTTGCAAAAGAAAGAAAATACAGAAAAATTTAAAAAGAGAAACTTTGAAAAAGAAAGACAATAACAGACGAGAAAGAGAATTTGAAGACGTAGAATTAGAAGAAATGAAAGATAGTATGTATAGAAAAGCGAGAGGAGAAGAAATTGGTGAAACAGAAATGTGAACTAAAATTCAATGAATTAATTTTCTTTTTATAAAATTTACAAAATTTTAGGTATTGTGGTGATAAAATCACCAAAGGGAGGATTGATGGAGCAGGTAGTGCAACATTTTGTATACCTCCTCTATTCTTGCATGAAAATACTAATTATATAATCTATTAACTATAATATTATTAAACGAGTGTTGCATGTATACTAATCAACATTATTAATACTTAAAGTACATGTGGGATTTGCATTTTGCATGGCTAAATAACCTTTATAACTAAAATCTGTACGCATATTAATAATAGTATATGTGGTAATAGAATACTGCATGATATATGCTGCTTTGTGATGTTGCATCCTCGAGGAGGATCGAAAAAGGTGAATATAATGGCTTTAAATGTCGCTATATGCTAGATAAATACAAACACATACAGGGATTAGTAAGGGGTTAACATTAGAATCACTATTTCTATGTATTAATTATTCTTTTGTGTTTGTTTCGCTTGAGTTGACATCTGGGCCTAATCCAATATGGCCGCTAACATCGCACGCAGAAGTGGCCACTGTCTCGTGAGGCGCGGAATCAATTGCGCATGTGCGAGTATGTAGCCTGAACCTCTTGGCGACCTTTGTACAACGTGTCCCTGGTCAAGGATATGGAACGGGACATTCGCCAAGATAGGGGAACAATCAACCTTACAGTAAACTGGAACAAGCCGACACTTCGCTGACAAATGACCTCACCCTTCGAACTGTACTGAAAATCTGGGAATATAAATTGTACAATTCCAACCAGCCAATCACGACTGTCCTAGAGCTTAAAATTGTATCGTCTTTAACTTGCTTTTATTATAAAAAGAGTGGTAGAATAGGGAGGATTGTTGATCGTCTTCTTCATTGTTATTGGAGAGAGCTCGTTTTTCATCATTTTTCCACCTTCGTTGTGATGCCTTTTCTGATGATCCAGATGCTGCCCGACCGCTTGATGACAGCAAACTTTTTCTAAATCTACGGACTATGATAGATGCTTGCACGATTTCTGGTCCTTTGAGAAATTGGGGACTGTAACGTGCTGAGCAGAGAACTTTGAGCTTTGGCCTGCTTTTCTGACAATTTACGACAAAATTTGGTAATGCAGAGCCAATGAATTAGAGGACTCCAAATAGCCAGATTAGGTAAATATGATGTTCTGCGATTTACTTGAATTGATCTAGAAATTCTTAAACTTTGACGAGACAAATGCAAATATAAGTCATTATGAAAATTTAGATAAACAAATATTGATTAACGAGAAATAATGAGTTTGTGGTTTTTCATTAAGAAGGTTAAGGATTCCGAGTCTTAAAATGTGTTTTAGCTGGTTCTAGATCACCATCAACCAATCCAACTAAATTGGTCCATTGACCAAGTGGGTGGAGTGCCTTGAAGTTTAGGATCAAGGATCTATAGGCGAAGGATGTTAATGTTTATTTTGTAAAATAACTTTTCTCTCCCTATAGGTTATAAGGTGTTCCCCTCATATGTCCAGCGCTTGAATTACTCATCCCTCCTGTGTGCAGACTCGTGAGAGAGACTTATGAGTGTTGGTGTTATGGGCCCCACCAATGACAGCATGTGTGAATGAGCTAGTGTGACATCGGGTCTGTGACGCAGGGAGGGTATAGGTAAATGTTATTCCCAATTTTCCCAGTCACACGCTGGATCAAGAGCAGCACCCTGATTGGAGGGAGCGGCCTCACTCGGTGCTCAAAAGCACTCTGGAGGCCTGCATTTGCTCTAACCCAGCTGTCTTAAGGCAGCAGGTTTAGAGATGTTTAAAGTGCACACTTTAAACTGCGCATTGACAGCCCTCCCTGCTGCTGTTACTCAGCAGTAGCGCCGCCCCCACCCGACGCTCTGTTCGGAACGGGGGAGGAAAAACAAAATGGTAATGAAGCACCATTTCATTTTTCATCCCTGGGGCTTTGGGGTAATGTAAGTGGGGTAGTTGATGTTTGATTCCCTTAGAACATGGCAGAAGGAGGCTAAACAGAGACGAATGAAGGCAGAGAAGGAGGCCCAGAAGGTAAAGATGCAGACAGTGACTCAAAAAGCTGTAGTGTATGATAGGGAGAAAATAGAGAAAGAAATAGACAGTGGCGGCTGGTGCTTTTTAAAAGTGGTGAGCCAGAAAGTTTTGAGTTGAGTATAAAGTGCATGCGACCTTCAATCAAACACTGGGGGTGGTTGGAAAAAAAAAGGTACAAATAGACCTGCAAAACCTAACTCATGCAGACATATCACTCAACCTACATTCACACAGACACATTGCTTCACTCACCTTCAATCACAGGCACATGCTGCTTCGCTCATCCCACACTCACATAAGAAGAATCCTGCTCATCCTGCACTCACAAGGACATACCACTTATCCAGTGCATTCACACAGTCACACAACTCACTCTGCGCTCACATAAGCACACCATTCACTCATACAATCTTACTCCTCACCCAGTGGGCTCTCATAACTCACCCTGCGCACTGCGCACCCTGCACTCATAAACGCACGCAACACACTCTGCAATCGCACACAGTCACAACATTCGCCATCACCCTCCAGCCTATACGCACACAGACCCCAGGCTGCAGCAGAACTAAATGCTCCCTGCACCCACACTCTCAAGCAGAGTCCTGCAGTGTGTGTGGGGGAGAGGAGGGAAGGAGGCCCAGCAGAGGAACAAATAAGCTGTAGTCATTTCAGGAGTCCGCACTGATGATGACCCCTTGGAAGTCCGGACCGGTAGAAACATTAGGAAAATCTCTGAAAGCTAATATTTTCCCCAGTACATACTTCAAATATCAAATGACGAAAGCACTTTAAAACCTGCTCTATAGCTGCCATAATGATTTCCTATTCAGTAATGCATGACCACAGATTACTTTACATTACAAATCCGGAAAGGGGGCACGGTTGACGTAGTGTAATCGTTAGGTGGCCCATCTTACATCTGGCCAAAGTTTGAATCCTGTAATTTTGATTTCATCCTTCCGAGGTCGATAACGTGTATTCTGTTAGTTTTAGTAATACACCTTTATGTGAATAAACTAAAGAAAGCCTGAGCTAACACAAGGATTGCTCAGCGTGACCCCATGAAACAAAAACAACACAATAAATGAGGGGAGCCAGACAAGAATGCGGGGTTGGTGGCAGTGGCTTCTCTTGTCCTGCACAATGCATCTGGCAGCAGTGGGCATGAAAAGGCTCTAAGATGTATTTGCAAGGAACAGTAACTATTCCAAATCTATGTAACAGACTCTCTGGGCTGCTTTGTTGATAGGAAGCCTGTGTAGGCTTCAAACCGGTGCCTACAGGGACGAAAGTGGATGCAATGTGTGCAGCCAAATCCATAAAGCAGTTCGACAGAAATAATGACCTGATGCTCTCTGGTCATTTCGTGGCGGATCTCATGCATGAACTGCAGCTTCACCTCCTTAAACGGGCAGGGAACCAACAGCAGCCCTGGCAAATATGATGAAAGCAGCCCTGCCCCCTTCCTCCTTGCTCTCTCGTCTCTCTTCTCTCTCTCACCTGAACCCACCTCCCGTGCTGCTGTAATTACTGGGGAAGCTGGAGAAAGTGACAAAGTTACGAGCACACAGAGCGCCCTTGTCTTAAAAACCAGCTCCCAAAGGCTCCAGCCCCCCGGGGAAATAGAAGGGCAGTCTAGGCCAGGCATCAGATGGGTTGTGAATCACAACGCAGAGGCAATCCCTGACTTATCACACCCACCGTGGATAGGATGGAAGGTCGTACAACCCAGCGAACCTACATAGAGCTATGGCGGGGACAATGTAGATTTTCCTAATAAGTTATGACGGAAAGTCTTCATTTTATTAAAGATACAGAGGCGAGTATTATGCTTTTCTAATCTTGCTTTTTATAAATAGCAGCCAAGATGATGAACACAAACTACAGTTCCCAACAGGCCAAGGAAGAAACTGGCCAGTGGGAGACAAAAGAACCAACAGTAACACCCAATGAACAGGCAGTCTAGGATATAATGAAGGGTCAGACTGCGGACAGCCCTCTTTTCTTCGGCGAGCAAGTTAAGAAGAGTTCCTAACAAGAGGAACAATAGCAAAAACAATCCATAAAGCCAAAGTCCAAGTAAACAAATCTTGACCAAAGTTCAATAGTGAGGTCCTGGCGACGTCAGCAGCAACAGGATCCGACGAACCAGAGGA
This sequence comes from Triturus cristatus, assembly GCF_964204655.1. Lineage (NCBI taxonomy): Eukaryota > Metazoa > Chordata > Amphibia > Caudata > Salamandridae > Triturus > Triturus cristatus. The sequence goes on from NC_140592.1 coordinate 750,063,994, forward strand.
AACACCAAGCAGAGGAGTATCAAACTGATGAGGACACTTTGGAATATCAGGAGGAAGCCGGTGGCAAGGTTGGAGTTCCTGCAGGGAGGGAAACAAACACAAGTTAGAAGTGTTGAGGTGGGATAATACTCGCCTCCGTGTCTTTAATATAATTAAGACTTTCCGTCATAACTTATTAGGAAAATCTACATTTTATGGCAAGACCGGAGGCTCATATTATGCTTGTTCAAAGCATATTAATAACAGAAGAAACAGCAGAAATCACAGGTTTACAATAAAATATACGGAAAACTTTATCATTAGACCAATCCGCTGATCTCAGAATGTCCTCCAACCAGGAGCCAGCCCAAAAGGCTTTAGATGCCATGACTACCCTGGCAGAATGGGCCCCAAAGACAGAAACGTCAATGCCAGCAAGTGACATGATCCAACGAACCCAGCGGTCAAGGGTAGCAGAAGAGACAGAATTGTGACATTCAGATTTTAGTTTAGATCTAACAGACTTATCTAAAGGCAGACGCATCCTGGCGAAAATATACTCGCCAACATGGGAAAAAGGAAACCATTCAGTGGAATTAGGATGGCGAATAGTAGCTGGATCAAACATAGGGATACCATCTGTATCCAAAATAGGGTCAGAGGAAAAAGGATCAGTCTTTAATTTTTTAGGAGGAGGACTAGGGTCATTGGCATCAAGATCATCAAAATTGTCATCAGCGTCACCCAAATCATGGTCAGTGTCCAAAATATGAGAAATTACCGATTTCTCAGGTACCTCAGCATTTTGTGATTTCGCTTTTCGTTTGGTAAAAGAGACAGATAACCCCTCCTTGACAGGAGGCCTGGGAGGCACCAAGTCCTCAATCTTGCGAGAGGAAACCTCTTCCAAACCACGTGACGCAGTAACAGAACATTTTTTAGTGCTTTAAGGTACCAGTTTTCTTTTTATGCTTTCCCCCCGTAGACTGAGCCAAAGTTTTGGACATTAGTGACAGTAAGGAGTTTTCCATATCTTTAGAAAAAAAGCTTCATAGAAGCCTCAACTGCATGCTCCACAGAATTATTAATAAAATAATTCAAATCTGTCTTAAATGCCTCCTCTTCCTCATTATTAAATTCGGAGCTCTGAAAGCTATCAAGCTCCATGTTCATTGGACTGAAAAAAAAACAGACAACAAGGGGTTAAAGTCAGCAAAGAGAAAGCCCTTCCTTGTGGGCATGTACAAAAAGCAGGAAAAACCTGACCGGGAGCCAAGAAAACCCCTCCCAGGGGTGGGAACCAAGTATCAGAAGCTGAGGAGATGAGGCAGAAGCGGAGCGACCAGCGGGAACAGTGCACTACGAGGAAGCACTTGAAATGGCCGCCGCGTGTCGCGAGGCACAGCCGACGCGCGAGAAGGCAACGGGAGCGGAGAGGGCGGGAGAATAAAAGACGCTCTACAGAGCTACCCGGTAACCAAAAAGCACAGCTCGCTAGCGCATTACCATAATAAACACACAATAATGCCTGAACTAGCAAAGTTAGCAATATCCAATGAACAGTAACAGAAGGAAATAATGAAAGGGTACTTATCTTGACTGCGAGCAGCAAGAAAAGAGGGCTGTTCACAGTCTGACCCTTCATTATATCCTGAACTGCCTGTTCATTGGTTGTTACTGTTGGTTCTTTTGTCTCCCATTGGCCAGTTTCTTGCTTGGCCTGTTGGGAATTGTAGTTTAAAAGCAAGATTAGAAAAGCATAATATTAGCCTCCGTTCTTGCCATAAAATGTATAAGCTCCAAATCATACCACGTACCTACATGGGACACAGTCGAGGCTGGCAAGACGGGCGGGTGGGGGTGGTGTGGAAGCGGGACAGTAAGTAAAAGAAAATAAAACTCACCGCGCCGCCTCAGCTCCTGGCTGGTCCCGACTTCCACAGTCCCGCGTTTTCCTGCTGCTCTCGGCTCCCCTCAGGAAAGCCACCCTTAGGCAGCCACACTCCCCTCTGCCAATCACAACGCTGCAATGGCAGCGTTGTGATTGGTGTGCTGCAGGCGCACAGCGCCCCAGCCGGGCGCCTCATGGGAGGCCCTTTTCTCTATGTAGGCTGCATGCAGCCTACATAGAGAAAAGGGAGAGTGCGCACACTGTGCATGACTGCTTTGTCATAACAATAGGCAAGCCACTCCCCCCAGCCCTCAAGCAGGACCGCCCGCCCACAACCAGGCACTTCTGCTTTCTTGCAGTGTGAGAAGCAGAAACATAAAATGATAGTTTTACCATTTTATGTTTCTGCTTCTCGCACTGCGAGAAAGCAGTGGGATGACTCCCCCACACCCCTATGGAGAAGCTGCCACTGGAAATAGAATGTGCTGATAGAAAATTTAAATTACAATGTGAAAAGTCTTATGTTACTCAAGATGATAATGATCAATTTGTGGAGGAATTGTTGGATGCTCAACCCCGACTCCGTATGCCCCACAGAGGGTATACCCTGTAACCCCCCCACTGCCTCAGTCACCCGATTCTTCTGTTTCTGTTGCCTCTGCCTCTGCTAATGCTGCTTCATCTGCTTTGGCCACAGTACCTCCTGTCCTTTCTTTGCCTTTGTTGTCTGTGGCAACTAAGTCTGTTGGCGTTCCGGCAACACCTACTGCTGCGGCATCCCTCTTGCCAGCTCTTACGCCTACAACACAGCCAGTAGTGACATTATTGCCTGGCAACTCTGTTTTCACCCCTATTGTTTTTCCCTATTCACCGATGTCGCAAAATATTGACACACCAGTACGTGGCCATGAGGTTAAGGATTGGACGAAACTCAAGGACCGGTTAGGACGGACACTGATACGATCAGATGTGGGGGAGGCCGTGAAAACTTTGGTGGCTAATCAGGCAGCTCAGTGGGCTCGTAACCCTATTTACAGTGTGGAGGATGTGTGGGAGGTGATGAAAGACTATGAACCTTTTGTCCAGCAGCATGGCCTTAGGCACATGTCTGCTACTTTGATTGGGCTTTGGGAGCAGTGTTTTAATGAGGCAGCACCACAGATTATCTATGATATTAAGGATCATGTCTTTTTAGCTGACATGGCGCCTGGTCAGGTGTTTGGCAATGTTGCGACGCTGGTTGCCTACCAGAGTAGACTGCTTGATAAGAGCCCAAATATGGTATCACAGTTTTCGATGAGGGAGGTGCACCCCATATATCACCCAGAAATACCAGAGCAGCGAGACCAGCATGATGTTGTTATCAGACCAAGTGTAGAGGCTCGGTTCCAAGAGCAGTGGGTTTATACTCCATGGAAGAGGAGTGAGCTGTTGTCCCTTAAGACTCAGTTACCCGACCCAGGAAAAATCCTACTGCGTACTATAAGGAATTGACGGAGGCCGCTTCATCAACAGTGATGGCGCTTGAGGATATTGAAATGTTCTCTGGTTTACTGGTACCCATTGATATTTGGAGGCAGGTGCACACACAGGACCATGGTGCAGAATTGGGTGGTACCTGGGAACAGATTAAAGCATGGGATCAGCAGTGGAAGCCTGGTGAAGCCTAAGGCTGAGATACTAGCTTTGCCTGGCCGAATTATCTCTTACATGCATTCTCTTATTCCACCAAGAAGAGTAGATTGGACAAGTTACCAGCATGTCCTCAGAACAAAGATGAAAGTGTGTCTGCCTTTTTCACTCAGTTTGAGGGTGTGTTTTTGGACTTTAGCAGACAGGACTTGTCGGTGGAGGGGGGTGTCCGATTGTTCGTTAACATATTTTTTACGAATCTGCTCCCAGAGATTGCAGCTCGCTTGCAGGCTTCGGAGAGCACTTGGACAACATCCTCCCCTTCTGTCATATTGAGTATGGCACTGTATTATGAGCACAGAGAAAATGAGGAGAAGGAGAAGGTGGAGAAAAAGCACAAGGAATTGAAGACGAAGGTGTTGTTGCAACAATCTTCTCGGGGGAATGGTAGAGAACGAGGTGGTACTGCCCGCCAGCTGCCTTGGACCAACCGGAATACTACGCCCTTAGAACCAAATCAGTGGGCCTATTGTAAAGAGGAGGGACACTGGCGTAGCGAGTTTCTCGTGTTGTTGCAGAAGGACGTGGCACCTAGAGGACGACGTTCTAGTGGATGGGGTTGTGGAGCTGTTGAACAGGACAGAGACCAGCATGCTGCCACATCGCCGTACCGTTCAGATACTAATTATTTTGATGAAAAAAGGGGTAGCCAGTATTACCACAATGACTACAATTTTGATGAAGTGACAGAAATTTCTCGCAGCCAGGGACAGAGTGAGGGACCAGTCCACATACCTGTAGATCAGCGCTGACCTTATATTATTGCAGATTTGCATGGCTCATCTAAGGAATTCTTGGTGGATACAGGTGCAATGAATAGTTCTGTTTCTTGGTCACTGGTCCCTGGGGCAGCTCTGTCTGGCCATAATAACGTTTCGGTGGGATTTTCTGGTGTACTGGTTGTAAGCTCCATTTCCATGCCTCTTACATTGACTATAGGTCCTTTTACTGTGGATTCACCGTTCTTGTTGACATCAAACTGTGGAGAAAATGTAATGAGCCTAGATTTATTGAAAAACTTGCATGCAACAATTTATTGCTCTCCAGAAGGTGTTTATATGACAATGGGTTCAAATGTGGTCAGCTCTTAGCAGTGTCTGTCCAAAGATGCACCCCTTCTTGTTGAGTTTGTGGATGTTCCGCTCACTTTGTGAGCAACAGGTGACACGGATGAAGGGCTATGGCAAATTCCCCCGGTTACCATTAAGGTTAAATGCCATTTTGCCTCATATTCCCCAGTACAAAATTCCACAGGCGGAGAAGTGAGCTTTGTTGCGGTTTATACAGGACTTGATTGAGACGGGAGACAACAGCAAATGTGTATAATAACCCTATTCTTCCCATTCTGAAAAAGGCATCTTCAGACTCCCCCAATGATCACCCCAATGTTTATCGTTTTGTGATTGCTCTGTGCGCAGTAAATAAAAAAGTGGCCCTTCAGTTCCGGGTGGTCCCTGACATTACTGCCCTTCTGACAATGATTACTTACTCTGCTAAATTCTTCTCTGCCATTGATTTGAAAATGCATTCTTTAGTATCCTGATCCATCCCGATAGCAGACATTTGTTTGGTTTTACCCTAGCTGGCAGAAGCTTTAGATTCTTTCGAGCTCCTCAGGGCTATACTGAGAGCCCTAGTATATATAGCCAAACCTTGAAAGCCCAATTGGATTCACTCACTCTTCCCTCAGGTAATGTATTGCTTCAATATGTGGATGATATACTAATTGCTTCTGATACTGAACAGGGATGCAAAGACAGTACAGTTAAGTTGCTGCTACATTTGGCCCACCATGGACATAAAGAGTCCCTTTCTAAATTTCAATATTTTAGACAGGAGGTTACCTATTTAGGTCATCTACTGTCGAAGGAGGGTAGAAGTTTGACCCCTGAGCGCATTAGCACCATTGTGAAAATGCCTATCCCTAAAACTCAAAGGGATGTGCGTGCTTTTATTGACATCACTTCCTACTGTCGCCTTTGGATCCCTAATTATTAATTACTAACAAAGCCCCTGCTCACGCTAACCACTAAAGATGAGCATGAACCCTTGCCTTGGACGTCTGAATGTCAGCAGTCATTTGAGCTTTGCTCTGCAACTGTGCTTGGTATGCCTGACAGTTGTGCGCTTTCTGTCTTAACACAGGCCTTTGGAAGTAAGCAACGGCAGTGTGCTTATTTTTCTGCTCTTCTTGACCCTGTCGCAAGAGCCCTCCTGAGCTGTCTAGGAGCGGTCGTGTCAGTGGCCATCTCTTTAAGGCAATCGGCTGGGCTCATACTTGATACTGATCTCACAGTCATGGTGCCCCATGCTGTGGATACACTTTTGAATAAAACTAAGACACAGCACCTTACCAGTGCACGTCTGACCGGTTACGAATTGACCGTTTTTGCACCAAATGTTATGATTAAAAGGTGTGCCACTCTAAATCCAGCCATGTTGCTACTCCTCCCTTCCGAGAGTGAGGAAGTTTATATACATGATTGCATTTTGCAGTCGGAGGAGGAGACGAAGGGACGGATAGACCTGACTGATGTTTTCTTATCTGCGCGGATCGTCCATTGAGAGCTCCCTCGGTGTCTCTGAACTTAGTTTACTTAAGTTCAGAGACGCCGAGGGTGGGGAGAACTAACTGACAATGCATGTCAGTCAGCATGACGTCGGACCGTGGGCGGTCCGGCGTCATGTTGACTGACATGCATTGTCACAAGCCAGGGAAAGGCAGCACAAGTGCGCATGAGTGGGCATGGAGATTAATTTTTACTCCGTACCCAGTCATGCGTACTTGTGTTTTTACTGCCTTGCGCATGCCCATTAGGAGCCCCTCGGTCTCCTAATGGGCAGGCGGCGGGCGTAGCGTAAGCTGTGCCCTCAGCCAATCCTGGCGCTGCTGGCAGCGCCCAGATTGGCTGAGAGGGGTTGGCAGGCCCCTCCTCCAGTACCGTTAGTGAAGGCGCCCAGGGGATCAGAGGTCTGAGAGGTGGTGTGGCCGCGTGGACCCGTGGACCGGCTGTGAGGTAAGTTTTTTTTTTAAATAGTTAATTCCCCCGTGCGCGACCCCCCCCCCCCCCCGCGAGCCGCGACTGCACAGTGGTGCTCAACCCCAAGCAGTAGCGAACGTGGACTCAGGGTGGTCAGCCAAGAGGCTTTCACAGACAGAAAGAGCGGGACGGGCGGACACGGGTTCACACCGCATACAGGAGTATGTGGGGGAGGGGGCGCTGTGGTTGCCCACGAAGCCTTGTGAATTGAGGGGCGGGTGGGATGGGTGCACGCAGGAGACCGAACATGCCATGGGCTCTTTTCACTGATGATCAGAAAGCTCCATGGAATGGTACGTGATCTTCATTGAAGTCTCCGACTTTCATCCTTCCGAGGCCGATAATATAAATACGTGCACCTGCTAAGTTGGACAACAACTGCATCCGTTATTTAAGCACCAAGGCAGCAATTCCATGCGTGATACTCGAGTTTTTTTTATGTTCTCCTGGCGATTTGTCACGCTTGTACTTGGCTGGGATTATGTTATTTACATGTGAGACAATGCAGTTTGATTTTAAATTTGAAAACTAAAACCGGTCCGACCTGAGCCCAGTCGGAGGTGGTCGTGGTTACTGCGAGACTAATAGTATGGCTATTGAGATGACTATATCAAAAAGCCACGTTTTCTATATTTCCCCCAACCTAATATTTGGCCGCGCATCGCGCATTTAAAATATGGAGCATGTGGACCAGGGTGAAATTATCATCTAAAATATGTTTTTATTGGAAATTATTACAATTATACAGAGTTTAAATTTTGAATTACAAATGAAGTTTGAAGTAATTATTTTAGTATGTTGGGGGCGTATTTCCGAATGGAATTATATTCTCCCTTTATCTGCAAAAATGCAAGATATTAAAGTTCCAAATCACTGCACATCAGAAAAATATAAGTAGAGGACATAACGACTCAAAGGCGTGTTCGTATATTTTGTTGTTTCGTGCACTAAGCATGGAAAATGAATGGCATCCTTATTAGTCACTCAGCTAACGGAAAATTAATATTTCTGAACTTGTAAAACCCGATTCAAAACGCGGGAACGGCTAGCTTCCCGCTTCGCTACTAATTTGAAAATATTTCGATTGTACTGCATTTCTTTTTAATTCTGCTAAATTGTATTTAGTCCTATTTTTCCGATGTGAATAGTTGAACTTAAAAGAGCCACCATTGCCCTAAAGGCCCGGAATCAAGGGGCATGTTGGCTGGCACGCGGTTCTTTCTTTTCGGGAGGCAGGTGATGTTTGGGTCTTGGAAGCAATGGGACTTGTGTCCATTTCAGGGCATATTCACTAAGGGGCATAATTACCATTCATATGCGTCGCCCTGGCGCCACGCAAGGGAATCTCAACTGTACGTAACTGGCCCGTTATCAGTTTCCGATTGGACGTTTTCCTTATTAAAAATAGTTCCTTGCAAAATATGTGCCAGTCTGGGGAATGAATCCCATCATCCCTGTTTTGAGATACTATGTTGAATGTCTTCCCAAGGTCACCCTGGCTCTCAAGAAGCATCGAGCCTGCAAACGGGACACTGTTGTGAGCCTGGCATGTGTCTGCTATACCATGTATGCGAAATGTGTGTCTGGAATGTTATTTGTATGTGCCATGCCTGTTCCTCGTAAGAGATTAGAATGTATCGAACTTGTAGTCAGGCAGTGTTTAGTTTGCATGTTTCTAGGGGAAGTTTGATTCCTTACAGATGCTACTGATACTTGTACGTGGATATGTGTAAACTTCAAAATGTTCTCGTGGGGAGAACTCCCTGTAGGTGGTTCTGGCTCGCTCGCTCGCCGCAGTGAAGTACAACAATTGTTTTACGCCTCACCACTTTCAAATGTCACCAGCTGCCACTGCCCCAAGGGGAACTATATGTTGATGGCTCTTGTTTCAAATTACTGGATGGCACCACCACTGCAGCAAATGCACTTACTACACTGCATACAGTAGTTGAGACATCACAAGTTCCCTATCAGTCCGCTCAAGCAGCTGAACTAGTCGCCCTTATTCGAGCTTGTGAATTGAGCAAGGGACTGGTTGTTAATATTTATAATGACAGCCAGTACGCCTTCGGGGTCGCCCATAATTTTGGGCGGCTCTGGGCAGAGAAAGGGTTCCTTACTTCCCATGAGACAGCATCCAGCATAGCCCTCTTATACATAGGCTTCTGTCCGCTTTGACACTTCCTAAGAAATTGACCATAATAAAGTGCAGTGCCCCCAAGGCAATCACTGATGATGTGGGTAGGGGGAATGCATTTCCAGATCAGACAGCTAAGGAGACAGCTCGAATGAAGATGAAAAGGATGTTTCTAGCAGGTCCCACAAGGTGGGTGCCTGAGGTTACTATGTTTGAGGATACGCTGGTTGATGTGAATGAGAGCAAGTTTGGACGAGGATGGGTATTGGACGGATAAGTCAGAGAAAAGGAGATGGATGTTACCAGATGCATATGTCCTCCCTCTCGTCACTATGGCTCATGGGCCAGCACACATTAGTGCAAATGGCATTTGTAAATTACTAGACTCTACATGGCAGAATGGCTCCATCCCTCCACACCACTGCCTCTTTCTGGAATTTCCAAACAGATCTTAAAACTCTTCTCCTCCAAAGGCACTTCCTGGAATAATTCAACCCATTTCTTGACCCTTACGGCCGTCTGGCACTCGCATGAGGTCATCTTTGTAAATATATATTTTATTCCTGTAACGCTGGCACCTTTTATTTTTTACAATGTATATATGCAACTTGTTAGCATTGTAGCTGTATATATGTAACTTGTTAGCGTGTTTTGTCAATCTTGTGTACCTTTTGTAACTTATTTGGTTCTCCTGTAAAGCACTCTGACACCTTTGGGTAAAGTTTGCGCTATATAAAACTGCATTAAATAAAATAAATAAATAAGCTGAATACAAAAAACAAAATGATAATAAACTTTATTAACATTTTCTTTTTTGCATTCAGCTTGTAGCTGAAGCAGTGGGGCGACACCCCTCAACCTTAGCTGAGGTGCCACTGCAAGGATGTATTCATTATTTATTAGGCACGGGCAGATTAAGTGATGTGTCCAGAATCACAGGCTGTTGAACAGGCGGACGCTGAGGTTGGAACCTGGTTCCCCAGTTTCAAAGTCGACCGCTCTGTCTGTTACGCCAATCACATTTAATTGACATACAATTCGTGAACAATTCACCCATTCCACCTCTATAATTATTTCACATAAATGTTTCGAGTATGAGACAGCGATACTTAGCACCTACAAAAAAACGCTACCCTTCAAACCACTGTACTCTTGAAATTGGTAGGTGCGCTGCCACAGAATGATGTAAAAGGGGCCATTTTTCCCACAATAAGGAGGCCCTGTACACACTATTTAATTATAGGTGTTGTCGCGCAGCCTTCTGATTCAAGCACATCTCTTTAAACTGGTTTTGAAGGCCTTTCATTTTCACTTTCGCTTCCTCAGAATGTAGTCGAACTAGTAGTACCCTGGCTGAGTAATAGGTGTTGCCCAATGAGAAAGCCTCCATTTCCAGTCAGCCTGGCTGTAGTTCCCTGAACCTGATTAGAAACACAGGTCACTGACTGGAATAAGCATCTTAGACAATCGCAGGCATTCATGCACTTACGATAACAGAGAACCTATTAGTGCCAACTCAAGACCGTCGGCTGTATCAAGGCCGCGGATCTACCAACTGAAAGACGCCTATTTAGTGCCTGGGGTACCTCATTCATATCAGTAAACAGCTCGTACCCCCATACACTGCAGAGCAGGCGGGCAACTAGAGCCAAATTTCGGGGGGGGGGGAGGCTGAAAAAATTTCGGGGGGGGGGGGGGCTAAGTCTTCCAGCCATAGGCAGAGCGGCTGTAAAAAGGGGTGAAAATACCACAAAAGCCTCATTAACGAGTAAATGGTCTTTTAAAGACCTGTGAAGTACTCGGGTGCGGCTGCAATTAGACGGACGCCAGCCCGCGAGGCTGTCTCAGCCGGGCTGACACACATGACGGGGTGGGGGGGGGGGGGGGGGGGGGGCTGAAGCCCGGTGAGCCCAATGGGTGTTGCGCGCCTGTTGCAGAGTGTAGAACTGCTATAGAGGAATGTCTGCATCCCGGGCAGCCGGAAGTGCATGAATGTGCTTGAAGAATCTAGGCCTGGACGAAAAGTTAATTACGCCGGTGTAATATTACCTACAACCATGCAGCCATTTGCAGGCAGAACAGAAGACTAACTAATTAACTGGTAGACATTAAGCTTGTGTGGCAAGGCCTTTACTTTATGCAGGGCCACAGGAAATTACAACAGTGAAGGACAACGAATAGCGCGTTGTTGTCTAAAGTAAGGCAATATGCACTACATTCTATGCCAGTATTACCTCACTATTTGGTAATTTAAACAAATAATAATGCAAAAGGCTTGATAAGGTTTCTCAGCAAAGACAGACAAAGACAATCACCAGAAAACATTTAAGATATCTTTCATCAAACATAAAGTTTTAGTGTTACAAGCCTATATGTGCACACTTGTAATATAATTCTGCAAACCATTTTTAAAATGTTACGTTTGCGCTGTGTTCACACTATGGTCCTTTAGAAGTACTTTCCGTTTATAAACAGATTTTTAGAACAGTAGTTTACATTAGTTTATATTACCTAAGTAAGTAAGTAAAAAAATTATTGTTTTTGATTAATTAAAACCATTACAAAAATACACTCTGATAAAACTTTTTTTGTTTAATTAAACCTTTTCAATGAGCACTCTAGTAAGAATTTTGTGTGCTTAAGAAATACAAGTATGTTTCTAAAAACTGAAGAGTTCCTGATGTTTACATTGTGCTCTAGGTCTCCGGTTTCTATACACAAGTTACAATTGTGAAGGATTAAAGTCTTTTGCTGTTTTTACGCTCCCTTAGGGTGCCACTGGGCCTTGCTTGGATGCTACTAGTAGAAGGAACTTAACTAGCTTCCCATTTAATTGCAGGTCCTTTGGATTGAAGCAGGCAAGTATGCTTGTCCCCGGGTACGAATGCCTCGTTTGTTAAAATGGGTTTTTAGGGGGCCTGCCCTTCCCTTTTTAGGCCTCGCCTACGCAGCGCGCATGCGTTGCTTAGGAGGGGACCTCTTGGAATCGATCAGCTTTTTTGCCCAAAAACGTGCACGCTTTGCATTGCTTTCAATTGCAACAAATGCACGTTTGGCGTTTCCCTTGCGGGAGCGAGCTTTGGCGACATCTGTTTGTAATTATCTTGCAAACAGATGGTGCCCCTGCTCGCTCCTACAAGGGAAACGCTGTGTGTGTCTGGCAGGCCGTGTCAGTTGCCTTGTAATTTGATCCCACGCCGCACGCTCCCTGGAAGCAGTTCATAGACCTCGTCAATTTCATTTAAAACTTCTCGGTGAAGTGTGAACAGATCAGAGCTGTAGCAAGTAGGGTCGCTTTCATTCACATGCTGTTCATAGACCTCATCTATTTTATTTAAAACTTCTCTGTGACGCGTGAACAGATCAGAGCTGTAGCACGTAGGGTCGCTTTCATTCACATGCTGTTCATAGACCTCGTCAATTTCATCTAAAACTTCTCGGTGACGCGTGAACAGATCAGAGCTGTAGCACGTAGGGTCACTTTCATTCACATGCTGTTCATAGACCTCGTCAATTTTATTTAAAACTTCTCGGTGATGCGTGAACAGATCAGAACTGTAGCAAGTAGGGTCGCTTTCATTCACATGCTGTTCATAGACATCGTCAATTTCATTTAAAACTTCTCGGTAACGCGTGTCTATCTCCCGCAACAGAGAGATGCTGCGCTAAATCTCAAGAGGAAGCGACTCGACGCAGTCCAGGTATTGCTCCACATACGAAGCAAGTATGGTGCGATCTTCCTCTACGCCAACTGGACAGCTGCCACCGCCACTCCAGGAGGAGCCTTGCTGCGGTCCTAGCATCCTAATACAGGGCATGCTCAAACTAAAACTGCGGCGATGGACCGGGAATGGTCATCCTGCTAGGGGGACTCTGCAGCCTTCCCCTGTTTCTAAACTTGCAAGTACTTTACTCGCAGAAATATAACCACAATTTTGCGTTCCACTACCAAAAGCCGGGTTGTGGTTCTTATCTGCCCTCTGCCCACCTCCCATATTTTGAGCATACGGCAGCAGAGCTAAAAAAAAAAAGCTGTAATGGAAACCACCGCCAGCACTCGTGGCCGACGCTGTGGTCTACTTAGCTCCTCACAAAATATTAAAAGTGCCTGCATGCATCTCTTTCGTAGTGAGTGGCTTACGCATCCCTTAAACAAATAACCAAAGCCTACATCTAGAACGAGCAGTTTTGTCTCTGTTCCGTCTGTATTTTCTTCAACATATTTTAAACATTTTACTTTGTAATTTACTGCTTTACTTCCAATCTCCAACAGTCTTTTTCACAGCTAAGGATTTAAAAATATCTGATTCAAAACAAAGAAATGAATCATTCTTTGCGATGTTCCACGGTGTTTCCTGTGAATCTTTGGCAACAATAAACCCGTTCACAAATATGTATTTTATAAAGTGCTGAATTTGACACGGAGAATTGTGGCAGAAATTGCCTCTTTTTCAGAAGTAGGTAGTGGAAATCCCTTTGCAAAATTGACTTGCTACCTTTAAATTGCTTGTTGCAGCATTTGGATATGAAATGTGTACTGAAGGGATGAACCCATTGTAAGGACAGTGTTAATGTATAAAAACAACAAAATGATGTAGCAATGCTATCACAAAATGTGCCGCACTATGCCACATAACGTGACCTTTCTTGCTGCTTAATTCCACTGGGCCTGGTTATTGTGCTATCGTCACAGAATTGTTGGATGTCATCTTGGTGTTGGTTGCATGTTCTCTATATGAAGTGAATTGGTTTAGGAGGGTTGATAGTAAGGACCAGAATTTATTTGCAGCATGCATGATTTGTCGTAACTGCGGGTTGTCATGATGTTTATGTTCTACGAAGCCACCGGGGAGGGGGAACAGCGCTCGGTGCATGCAAGCTACGTCACACTTAGTTATGCAATTATTCACTCTCTGGGCCTCAGTCCTGTTCAGCAGGGCGGGCTCTAAGTGAGCAAGTTCATCCGGGTCTCAAACCCGGTAGTAAAGTATTTTTTAGCCTGTGTTCCTTTTTTTTGTATTGATCAGGACAGCTCACCAACAATAATGTTTTACAAAAAATACCTCAAAACAAGCACTCTGTGAGAATTTGGCCTGGTATATGATGTTCACTAGTTAAAGTGACCATCTTGTACCATGCCAAGCAACCCTTATGGTGTGGTTGTAAGTCAACCTTTTCGGACTAGCTGCCCTAGTGGTAGCGTAGGCTAAGCAGTCTTTGAGGCTAAACTCGTTAAGCGTGTTAAGCAGGCTGTTTTACCAAATGTAACCCCCCTTTATACCAATGAAAGGACACCACACAGATATATATTGAAAATATATATGTATTTATTTCTCAAAGTATCCCCTAGACTCTTTATGAGCACAGGAGCACAAATCGTTAAACAAGACAACGTTATAATATACAGAAGTTGCACTTTATATGGATGGGCCCTGGTGGCCACTCAAACCATATACTAAAATAGTGGTACAAGTACCACGAACAGGAAAGGGAAAAGGCCTAGGGCCTCTAGAATCGCTGGGCCTACAAGGAGCTAACTTCAGTTAGTGACCAGGAGGTCCACGGGTCGCGTGTGCAGTGAGGAAAGTTACACGCGGGCTCCCATAGGTTTTCAATGGGTGCGTAAAAGTTACAAAGTTACTGCAGAAAGGGTCTTCTGGATGGACTACGATCTCAAGATCCAAAACACAGACACTAGAGATGTTTCTCTACACTTGGGCACCGGAGTGCCAGCTTTACCTCACCCACAGGAAGCGGGTGCATAGGTCTCGAAGTGCGTCGGGTTTCTTCTATCGATTCAATGGAGCCTGATAACAAAGATGCTGCAGGCGGTCGGTCCAGAAGAGATGCGGTGGATCCAAGAGTGGATCGAAGTTGTAGAAGACCTGAAAGCAGAGGGGACAGTGTTCACAGTCACTAGCCAGTGACCGGCGTGGCACCAGGTAGGTACCAGGCGATGTCGGGTGCAAACAGGTGGTGAAGGGTAGCTTGTCTCCGCAGCCACGTGGTCCCTGAAGGTCGACGACGTCCAGGAGTCGAGTCACGAGCTGTCCCACGCAGGCTCTCGCTGTCGGCGGTGTCGGCGACTCGAAAGAAGCAAACAAGCCTTGGCAAAGGCAGGAGTCGTGGAAAGAGAGGAAAGCTGATTGTTCTGACCAGCAAGGTCAGAGGGGCTGCTCTTTTGGAGAGCAGCTAGGGCCAGTCTGGAGCAACCAGACCAGCGTTGTTGATTTCAAGTTTCGTCGCCAAAATGGCCACTAGCCAACGGGCCAGGGACCGGGCAGGCGCGTCGAGATGCAAAGTGCAGAGGGGCCCCACGCAGATTGTGGAGATGCTGGAGGGCTCACCTTTGGTGCAGATGCTGCTCGGTGGTTGGGCTTCTCAGGACCCAAAGCACAACTTGGAGGGAGCCTCTGTCGCTGCGCTTGCAGCTTGTCGTCGGTCTTTCAAGATGGCTGGCTCCACGTGTCTCGGTGCCTCCACGGGTTCCTTCCTTGCAGGGACTGTGGATCGGGCGGTGAGAGGTCTGGAGGTCCAGGTCTTGTCGGGCTCTGGGCTCGGGCTCCGGCAGGAGGCGGCGGCAAAGCAGACGTCAAATAGCTGGTTGGTGCTTGCGTTAGCAAGATGGTCACTCCCTGACCATAGGGGAGATTTCCTTCAGTCCTCTGTGCAGCAGAGCGTCGAAGTTCCCGTCTTCTTCTTGTTGTTAAGTTGATTCCAGGATGTCTGAAGTCTTAGGACACAGCTCCTACCTTTAAGCGGATTCTAGGGGCCGGACTACCTGCTAGGTCCCTCCCTAAGGGTGGGACCAGGAAGGGGGGTGGTTACACCCCCAATCCTTTGTCCAGCTCGCCCCAGGTCCGGGGCTGGTGTGCCCCAGGACCGGATTGAACTGGCATATGCACCGAGGCTCCTTGTGAGCCTCAGGCATGTCTGGTTTCTTTCAAGCCCTACCTGACCAATACACAAAATCCTGTCTGGGGTGGTGCTCGCACCTCCCCTGGCAGGAAACCCTTTGTCCATGTCTCCCAAGCTGGAAGGACTCCCAGCAGTAGGAGGGCAGACTTGTGTCTGTGGTGGCAGCATCCATTTTGTGGAGCTGAGGCTATGTCTGATTTTACCTGGGTTTCAGGTACTGTACATGTCGTGTCCCTCTAGAAGGGTGGAATGCTAACCCCGTCGCCAGAATTGGCGAGGGGTTAGTATTCCAATTCGTATGACACCTTACTCGACATGTTTTGATAAAGCCAAACCAAAGATAGCATTTAACCGCGAGGTTCATAATGCACTTAAGAGTATATGGTATGACGATATCTGCAAACGGTAGAAGGAAGTTGTTCCGACCACTGCAGACAGGCTCAGCTCATGCCAGAGCACCATCTCACATGGAACCAAGCACTCTGCCTTCAGGATTGTCAAAGCCTGCATAGGAGTGACTTATAGGTTAACATGTGTCCCATTTAAGGTTAGGTATAGGTATACTACACCAAAGTAAGAGGTGGTTACACCAACTTACCCCAGCTGAGTGATCAGCCAGTTGTGTCAAATTGCTAGGCCAGGCCAGGGGTGGCACAATACATGCTTCAGCCCCTGGTAGGCCTTAGATACACCAATGCCCTGGGTACCTAGTGTACACTGGTACAGGGGCTCACAGGGTGATCTAGTTCCAATGGGTTACGCACCTAGGGTACATGGAGTCCATTTTAAAGAGAGAGCAGACAGGCTGAGACCCTGAATGGCAGGATCTCAGGCCTACTAAGTCGAAAAACCAGCTAGACACTAGGCAAAAAATTGGGGTAACCATAGTCAGATATCCACCTTCCTACACAACCCCCCCCCCCCCAAACGAAGGGAGATAAGGCTGTCCTTGACCAGGTAAGCCTCTATTGCCCAAGTGGCCATATAAGGAAGAACCAGCACTGGCATGGTTACCCCCTGTCTCATGGTCCACTAAGCAATCCCACACCCTAAAGGTATCATAGGGTCTCCACCATAGGGAATCTCTACCTTTGGTGTGTCTTTGCAAAGTAAAAGGCTGGTGTGGAGATGGAGTACTGAAGTGAGGGTCCTCAAAGTGAGGCCTCAACTTCCTCCAATCATCCTCCACCATGGATGCCTTTCTCTCTTTAGCTGAGTTGCACTGTGCTCTCAGGGTCAGCCTCTGGGTACCTAAAGCTGGAGGCTGGGTCCCTTTTGTGGGCTTACTGGAGGGATAGGTCAGGTTTGGGGCCCTAAGGTCCCATGTTTGCCTGTGCCCAACAGAATCCCTCTGGGAGAGGTCCCTAACTACCTGTAAAGGAGATCCCTCAGGAATGTTTTTACCCATCACCTGGCTAGGGCTACTAGTCAGGCAATCCTCATTCTTTTGATGGGGGGGTTCTTGTGGACAGGGGCTCTCTTGGGGTCCACTGGCCTCCTTGACCTCTGCAGCCCTGGGCTGACTGAGGCAGGGTAGGGAGAGGCAGGCTACCTGCACCAGACTGGGTCCCACCTTGGAAGGGGCTACTGACATCAGAGGCTCTGCCAGGCCAGGCCTGGCTACCTCTGGGGCAGTTCCTTCACAAGGGGTGAGGTCAGATCCCTGAGGAGGCTGACCTTTTCCTAATGTCTGGGGAGAGGGAGACTTTTCTTCCTCCCCACTACTCTCTGTTTGTGTGGAGTGATCCATAGTTTCAGGCTTCACTACACCTATGTCAGTCTGAGTATAGGCTGAGACCATTACAGCCTTGCCAACCTTTTCAGGGGGGCACTCAGTTTGTGTTTGAGCTGTGACTGTCACAGCTCTGCCAGTCTCTACAGGGAAGTCTGTCTTTGCTTGGGCTGTGGCTACCACTGCCCTTCCAACCTTTCCAGGGAGGAAATCTATTTGGACAGGGGTTGTGAATGGCACAACCCCACTGCCCTTTTGTGAAAGGCCTACCATTTTAGAATGGGTGTCTTGTTCAACTCCAGCCCAAGCTGAGAGTTCTAAGTCATTCCCCAGTAAGCAGTCTACAGGCAAGGTTGGGGACACTGCCACCCTTTTAGGGCCAGTGACACCTCCCCAGCTGAGACATACCTCTGCCATGGGATGACTGTTCTGTTTGCCATCAATGTTAGTTACCTGGTAGGAGAAACCAGGCAAAAGCTGCTCAGAGGGGACTAGCCAATGGGCCACCATAGTGATGCTAGCTCCAGTGTCTCTGTAGGCCTCAGCTTTTGTCCCATTGATGTAGGGCTCCTGTCTGTACCTACCCAAAGTGTTGGGACAGGCAGTGAAGTTGGCAAACCCCATGCCACCATCACAGACAAGAGTAGTTGCTGTAGGGGAATTGGCTAAGCCAGGGCCCCCCTGTGTTCCCCAAGTAAACCCACCCAAATTTCTGGGGGTACTCCCACCACCTGGGGGATTACTGCTGACAGTAATAGGTGGTGTGACAGGAGTAATTGGAGGAACAGTTTTGTTTTTAGCCTTTGGGCAACTGCTGTCAGTTTTCCAATGCCCAGGAATTTTACATTCATGGCAGTAAGGCTTTTTAGCTGTGGTAGAGGAGGGAGCTTGGGACCCACCACCCTGTGTGGAGTTTTGGGGCCCTGAGGAAGATTTCTCTTTTGCTTTATCCCCACCCTTCTCTTGAGGCTTGGTGGTATCTTTCTTTTGGTCACCACCCTGGTTTTTAGGCCTGATCCTGGTCCTGACCCATTTATCTGCCCTCTTTCCCAATTCTTGGGGAGAGGTCAAATCTGAGTCTACCAGGTGTTGATGGAGAAGCTGGTTTTGACAATTACTTAAAATCTGCTCTCTCATCATCAAATTGTACAATCCTGTATAATCAGACACCTTACTTCCCAGCAACCAACCCTCCAAAGCCTTAGTGGCACATTCCACATATTCAGACCAGTCCTGAGTCTGTGCCTCCTGGGTATCTCTGAACATTAACCTGTACTGTTCAGTGGTTTAGCCTAACCCATCAACCAGGACACTCTTCAGGGCTCTGTAGTTTCTGACATCCTCCTCTCTAACAGTGAGGAGTCTATCTCTGCCTCTACCTTCAAAGGAGAGCCATAAGATTGCTACCCACTGGTCTTCAGGAACCTGCTGTACTTTGCAGGCTCTCTCAAGAGCAGTCATCCACTTGTGGATATCATCCCCACTTTTGTAGGGGGGCACAACCTTGGACAGGTTCCTATTGTCAAAGACCCTATCTTTGTCCTTAGGGACAATGCTGCCACCAGTGGGTATAGACCCACTCTCTCTAGGTTGCCTAGCCTTACTCAGTTTCTCTTCCATCAGAGCTACTTCTAGCTCCTGTCTCCTGATTCTCAGCTGAGCTTCCTGCATTCTGGCCTCATGTTCCCTCCTCTGAGGGGTGGTCATCCTTCTCCTGGAGTGACCTTGAGAGCCTCTAGAGGCATGGGAAGCATTAGACTCACCTGAGTGATTCCTTTGCCTCCCAAGCCCTGTGTTAAGTCCACTGGGGAGATCCAATGGGATGATCCCATTGTCAGTCCCCAATAGCCTTAGGTTAGCTGGGCCACGTATAACACTTGGCACTGGGCTAGTTCTCCCTTCATCCTCACTACCTTCTGTATCAGTACCCTTATCACTTTCATCCTCTGTAGTATGATTCTCATCTAAGGGGTGACTATTGGAAAGGGGTACCTCAGTAGCATCTTCAGAAGGGGGGCCTCCTGTTCCAGTCCCTAAGGGGCCTAACTGGGAGGCTTTCTTGAGAGCTTTCTGATCTTCATCAGCCTGTAAAAGCTCTCTGAGTTTAGCAGAAGTAGGGTTCTTGGGCTGTTTAAGGCCCCTGATATTTGCCAACTGCCTGAGCTCATTTTGATTTAGGGTAGCAAAGAGAGTTGGTGCCCTCTGGGGGTCACTCTCGACAGAGATGGGTACTTTGGACCCCTCTGCCCCCTCCATTGCTCTTAAGTGTGGGTGGATGTGTTGCAATCTACCTACACTTGGGTTTACCTACTAAACCTATCTAGTAGTTGTAGTCAGGGTGTGCTACTCCCTTTGCTCTACAACAACTAAGTTCAGTAGAACTTAAGTATATCTATCTTGTTTTATATGTACCTACAGGTACCTATGTGATCTTTCAATTGGTAACCAAGAGATTACAATGGTAAAACACAGCAAGCTCAAATCCAACCGCTGCTCACCAATGTGAGAAGTTGGCCTAGTACATGATGTTCACTAGTTAAAGTGACCACCTTGTACCATGCCAAGCAACCCTTATGGTGTGGTTGTAAGTCAACCTTTTCGGACTAGCTGCCCTAGTGGTAGCGTAGGCTAAGCAGTCTTTGAGGCTAAACTCGTTAAGCGTGTTAAGCAGGCTGTTTTACCAAATGTAACCCCCCTTTATACCAATGAAAGGACACCACACAGATATATATTGAAAATATATATGTATTTATTTCTCAAAGTATCCCCTAGACTCTTTATGAGCACAGGAGCACAAATCGTTAAACAAGACAACGTTATAATATACAGAAGTTGCACTTTATATGGATGGGCCCTGGTGGCCACTCAAACCATATACTAAAATAGTGGTATAAGTACCACGAACAGGAAAGGGAAAAGGCCTAGGGCCTCTAGAATCGCTGGGCCTACAAGGAGCTAACTTCAGTTAGTGACCAGGAGGTCCACGGGTCGCGTGTGCAGTGAGGAAAGTTACACGCGGGCTCCCATAGGTTTTCAATGGGTGCGTAAAAGTTACAAAGTTACTGCAGAAAGGGTCTTCTGGATGGACTACGATCTCAAGATCCAAAACACAGACACTAGAGATGTTTCTCTACACTTGGGCACTGGAGTGCCAGCTTTACCTCACCCACAGGAAGCGGGTGCATAGGTCTCGAAGTGCGTCGGGTTTCTTCTATCGATTCAATGGAGCCTGATGACAAAGATGCTGCAGGCGGTCGGTCCAGAAGAGATGAGGTGGATCCAAGAGTGGATCGAAGATGTAGAAGACCTGAAAGCAGAGGGGACAGTGTTCACAGTCACTAGCCAGTGACCGGCGTGGCACCAGGTAGGTACCAGGCGATGTCGGGTGCAAACAGGTGGTGAAGGGTAGCTTGTCTCCGCAGCCACGTGGTCCCTGAAGGTCGACGACGTCCAGGAGTCGAGTCACGAGCTGTCCCACGCAGGCTCTCGCTGTCGACGGTGTCGGCGACTCGAAAAAAGCAAACAAGCCTTGGCAAAGGCAGGAGTCGTGGAAAGAGAGGAAAGCTGATTGTTCTGACCAGCAAGGTCAGAGGGGCTGCTCTTTTGGAGAGCAGCTAGGGCCAGTCTGGAGAAACCAGACCAGCGTCGTTGATTTCAATTTTCGTCGCCAAAATGGCCACTAGCCAACGGGCCAGGGACCGGGCAGGCGCGTCGAGATGCAAAGTGCAGAGGGGCCCCACGCAGATCGTGGAGATGCTGGAGGGCTCACCTTTGGTGCAGATGCTGCTCGGTGGTTGGGCTACTCAGGACCCAAAGCACAACTTGGAGGGAGCCTCTGTCGCTGCGCTTGCAGCTTGTCGTCGGTCTTTCAAGATGGCTGGCTCCACGTGTCTCGGTGCCTCCACAGGTTCCTTCCTTGCAGGGACTGTGGATCGGGCGGTGAGAGGTCTGGAGGTCCAGGTCTTGTCGGGCTCTGGGCTCGGGCTCTGGCAGGAGGCGGCGGCAAAGCAGACGTCAAATAGCTGGTTGGTGCTTGCGTTAGCAAGATGGTCACTCCCTGACCATAGGGGAGATTTCCTTCAGTCCTCTGTGCAGCAGAGCGTCGAAGTTCCCGTCTTCTTCTTGTTGTTAAGTTGATTCCAGGATGTCTGAAGTCTTAGGACACAGCTCCTACCTTTAAGCGGATTCTAGGGGCCGGACTACCCGCTAGGTCCCTCCCTAAGGGTGGGACCAGGAAGGGGGGTGGTTACACCCCCAATCCTTTGTCCAGCTCGCCCCAGGTCCGGGGCTGGTGTGCCCAGGACCGGATTGAACTGGCATATGCACCGAGGCTCCTTGTGAGCCTCAGGCATGTCTGGTTTCTTTCAAGCCCTACCTGACCAATACACAAAATCCTGTCTGGGGTGGTGCTCGCACCTCCCCTGGCAGGAAACCCTTTGTCCATATCTCCCAAGCTGGAAGGACTCCCAGCAGCAGGAAGGCAGACTTGTGTCTGTGGTGGCAGCATCCATTTTGTGGAGCTGAGGCTATGTCTGATTTTACCCGGGTTTCAGGTACTGTACATGTCGTGACCCTCTAGAAGGGTGGAATGCTAACCCCGTCGCCAGAATTGGCGAGGGGTTAGTATTCCAATTCGTATGACACCTTACTTGACATGTTTTGATAAAGCCAAACCAAAGATAGCATTTAACCGCGAGGTTCATAATGCACTTAAGAGTATATGGTATGACGATATCTGGAAACGGTAGAAGGAAGTTGTTCCGACCACTGCAGACAGGCTCAGCTCATGCCAGAGCACCATCTCACATGGAACCAAGCACTCTGCCTTCAGGATTGTCAAGGCCTGCCATAGGAGTGACTTATAGGTTAACATGTGTCCCATTTAAGGTTAGGTATAGGTATACTACACCTAAGTAAGAGGTGGTTACACCAACTTACCCCAGCTGAGTGATCAGCCAGTTGTGTCAAATTGCTAGGCCAGGCCAGGGGTGGCACAATACATGCTTCAGCCCCTGGTAGGCCTTAGATACACCAATGCCCTGGGTACCTAGTGTACACTGGTACAGGGGCTCACTGGGTGATCTAGTTCCAATGGGTTACGCACCTAGGGTACATGGAGTCCATTTTAAAGAGAGAGCAGACAGGCTGAGACCCTGAATGGCAGGATCTCAGGCCTACTAAGTCGAAAAACCAGCTAGACACTAGGCAAAAAATTGGGGGTAACCATAGTCAGATATCCACCTTCCTACACACTCACAAAGCTGAAAGGATGGCAGGCTAATACCAGATCTATTGGCTCTGCCAGTGCTTATTGGATATTGGTAAGTAGCCTGCTTTAATACATGTATCTGTCATTAGGTGATGTTCACTCTGTGTGTTTATGGGTGATGGTAACAAACTTCATTGGCAAAAAACATTGTCTGTACAAGGGGTGGGGGCACAAGGCATGGCTAAACACATAAGGTCTCAAAGGCGAGACCTATTGGCTATGCCAATGCTTGTTTAGCTTGGTGCAGGAACATATTAGGTGTTCTATGTCCTCAGTTCCGACCCTGCATAGCCTGAATGATTTCCCGCAATTCTCTTTCAGCCACGGTGGAAGATATGGTATTGCTGGGAGAATTCCTAGCCTGTATTTTAAGAAAGATTCTTTTGTCTTCCTTGAGTACCCCAGTTTGAAATAAGCCTGCGGCCCATATGAATTGTAGCTACTCAAAGTCATCCATGCATGTGAGGAAATATGAATTTTTATGGTCAATTGTGTCCCCTATCTAGACCCCAACGGCTCCATGTACATGCTACAAGTACATGTATGTTCCCTCCACTTCACGCTATGAAGACGCAAATACAATTGTGTCCAACGTTAATATGTACTCTTTCATATCTGCCATGAATGGGCCAGATATTCCGTTCCTAAGTATGCCTTGCCACCGTCTTTATATGGTATACTTTTCACGTTTTCCAGCTCTGGCAAGGTAGGCCCTGAATTCTGCCATCGAGCCTTTTCTTGCTTCTGCCTCTGAATGCTCCAGCCTGGACCTGCATCTGTATCCATGAACTTTGTCTTACTCCCTGCGTGGCTAACGGTGCCTGACGCGGCCTGTTGCCTGCCAAAAAACTGTATTTCGGCCTTCAAGTTATCTGTTCCGCTCCTCAAGAAATGCATTCCTGTCTAAGTAGCTTAGGTAAACATCCCTCTAGCTGCAGAGCAAAGGGCCCGGCCTTACTATCTCTGTGCAAGTAATTCATGACTCTCGTTACCATGGTAGGCCCATGCCCCCTCGCATCTCATGTAGACACTTAGACGCTTGTACACGCACTAACAGTCAGTATAGAATAGGATCTGTCCGAGAAGACCTTTCCTTCCAGATAATATAGTTCCTTAAACACAAGATATTAGATATGATTTAGGACTAGGTTGTCCTGACACCCCAGACTTCTGTCTCCACATGTAGGGCTAAATGTCAAGTTCCCTTCACCCTTTAGTTACACGTCAATCACACGTCATGCGGCTGCGCGCGCATCTCTGCCATGTATTTTCGCTGACTTTGCAGGATTCTCTTATGGATCCACCCATTTGTGTCACCATCATAATGACGTTTTTTAGTATACGCCTCTATGCACGCCTATTATTACGCCTTTTTTATTACGTATGTATATTCTTATCTGTATTATCAAGCTGTTACGCCTCCTGCATCTATCTTAATGTAATGCCTTTCTTATATATACCATTACTTGTCAATAATTTATTGCTGATCCCTTCCTGAACCTTCGTGGTAACGGAACCCGATTGCCTGGTTCGAACCATCATTCCTTTGTAAGGAATAAATACCCTATTATACCCTCGAATACCACGGATTCTGCCTCTTATTTTTACTGAGTTATTCATATTGTATTTTACCGCATAAAAATAGTACAGGTAATTTAAATATTTACCACATAATTGGCGCCCGAACAGGGACACCTCTCACACCCCACGCGCCGGAGGTGCGTTGCAGACCCGGTCACCTGCCACAGCCGGACGGACAATTACGCGTACCCGCAGGATTTCCTGTATCTCCCTCAGGCCAACGGGGGCGACTGAGGCTGCGATCAACACCCAGACGAGGCGGTGAGGAGTGCGGAGAATCCCGACCAGAGCCTAGCTGAGAGAGCAAGATCCGAGGTATACAGAGGCCCACCAGATTCCGAAGTTCCGAAGTACCTAAGTCACGAGTCGAGTCCAGTCCAGTTTGGTCTAGTCCAGTCCAGACTTCCGAGGCCTTCCGTTCCGTGCTTCCCGGTGAGTACCATTGCTGAGGACGCATCTAGACGTGCACATTAGTTTGTGCCGGTCAAGACGGGTCTGGGTACACAGACCTGGTCTGCACTGTTTTAGCAGTGTATCTGTACTGTTTAGCAGTACATACAGTATATTTAGTATTATGTAGTTAACTAGTTTTATTCTAATTATTATTGTCCGTTCTAAAATGTTTTGATATGTTTTAAATGTCGTGGTATGAGTGATTGTTCGATCTTCATTATTGTGTTTATTGTAATTATTGTGTTCAAAAGCCGAATAAGAATTAAGTAACAAGGTTCAAGATGCCGTTATTTTCAAAATTAAGACAGATAAAAACTAGAAAAGGGATACTCGAGGAAGCTGTTCCTATCCCACCTAGGGACACTCCAGGGTACTTTATGTACCATAAACATGGCCTAGATGCCGTATTATATCTCGATCTATGGGTGGACTACACCAAGGATTTGGCAGAGAGTCAGAGATGGCCCGCTGCTGGAACATGGGATGCAGATTGCATCATGAGAATAGAAGAAGCGTTATGGAAAAAGAAAGCCAGACAGTCACAGAAAGATGCCATTGAATTATGGCGTAAAGAATCGCATAGGCGCACAGAGAAAGCGCTCAGAAAGGAAGAGAAAAGTAGGGAAGATTCAGAAAAAGCCCGAGAAAACATATTAATTGACGAAGGTACCAGAGTAAAATCAGAACAAGTAGACAGACAACGAAACACTCTTATGAATGGTATGTATCCTCTTCTGGCCGAGGGTTTGCCTAAGGCCACTTTGGAGGTACCAAAAGATCTGCCATCTCCGTTACTCCCGATTAAAGTACATCCCAAGACCGCAAAAGACATTTTCCTTTCTTCCTATTTAGACGATGCAGCCCCCGAATATGCTAATGGTGTGCAGCAACGCACACCACCCGTTAACGACACTCAACCCCAAAATCAGCTGCACTCAACTCCGCAACAACAAACTCCCCCTCACATTCCAACAGTTTCATCTGTTTCTACCACTTTTCCTACATCTACCGTCTCTACCTTACATTCAACAAATCCTTTCGCGCCAAGCACCTCAGAAGGTGCAACAGGAGGTGCGACAGCGATTTTTTCCACGCCACCGCAAGGAAATAAATTGTCCTTTAGAGATTTAGCATATCAACATACACCTCAAACAGTAAGATCCGGTATGTTTAAGGAACATCTTGTGGATTGCAGATATGATCCAGTGCCCGGTAAAAATGACAGAATGCTGCTGTCATCACTACGTATACGACGAGCGTCCACATATTTAATGACACTACCAGGAATGGTTGCTCATCTGGACAATATATATCACTTTGTCCAATCAGGGCAAGGCCCTGAAAGTATTGACAAGGCCATGGAATACCAGAAAGTAGATATACAGAAACTACTGTTAAGCTTCCTCATAAACTGCTTGATCAGAAACAGAGATAGGCCTGAGGTAGATCAGGATGAAATGCAAGTGCTTACCAGATGGGGTCAGAATATATCAAAAGGGAAACATGATAAACAGAAGTGTATAGTAGCTATGTGCCGAAAGATCAGAAAAGAAATAGAACGAATACATGAAAACAGATTAGAGGCAGACAAAACTGAATCAGGGGGAGAGGAGGAGGAAGAATCAGAAATGCCCACGGGACAATTAGAAACGATAGCTTATGTAGGTAGGGGAAGATCTTGTAACAATACCAGACACTTCAATGATCCAATACGTCCGATACGTCCAGAATGTAGCAGACATTTTCAAGCCCCTATGTTAAATGCAAGGTCCCCTGAACACCTATTCCAGGCTGCTGATAAATTACTCCGAGAACGAAGGGGGTATCATACGCTCGATTCTATGGATGAACAAGAATTAGCCAGGTCAGCAGTACAATGGGCTGACAGCCCTGAAAAATATAGTGATGATGCGGTAGCACACACGTTTCTGAACCTTACCCCAGACGAACAGCGTTTAGCTAGTATATACATGATACAACACCTCCTTATATTGTATAGAAGCCAACACTCCGATCCTGGTCCCCTACCTGATATACTGATAGAATTACTCACGAATAAATGGAGAGGTTCAGGTACTGATTTAATTAAAGAAATTCTAGAATATCGACATCAGTACATTGTCTTCGTATGCCCAGAACATGATTCAGCTCCCTCCATGGAAAGAAAAACGTATCACATAGACAGACAGAACCCCTTACGCGAAGTACACCCAGTCAGAAATGATGACAATACGTTTAGACGCGTGTTTGTGTACACGCCCATAACCAAAATAGAACTATTGGAAATGAAAAAAATAGTGCCTAGCCATGACAAAGATCCAGCAGGTTTTCACCGTGAATTAAAAGACATGTTACTCATGGGTGATTATACCTATCCTGACATTATGAAAATATTGAAAGTATTATTGCCTGCCGGTATTTATGAGAAACTCAAGGAAAAAGAATGGGAGGTGGGAGACCAAAAGATTTATTGGACCGCATTAGAAAATGAAGAAAATAACAGAACTGCAGGCGTAGGGCTTGGGGACAAAACAAAAGCATTGCCAGGTCTATTAGTACAAGTATTGCCACGTTTATTAACTACGAAAAAGGAAGATTGGGGAGCAATCTCCGCTTGTAAACAGAAACCCGAGGAAGACACCAGTGATTTTTATTCCCGATTTGAAAAATGTTTTGGTATTAATAGCGGCCTGAAAGCAAATAGCGAGTCATATCCACATCTTTTTGTAACAAAACTAGTTGATAATTCTCTGCCGCAGGTTAAAAACAGAGTATTGAAAGTTGAGAGCACTTGGCAAGCTAACACTCCTTCACAAATGTTACAAATGTTACAGTATCACCAGAATAGAATTAGAGAAGAACAAGAACACGAAACAAGGCGTATGAAAGACACGAAAATGAAAATGCTCGTTGCCCAGTCAGTTCCAGCTGACGGTCATAAAAAGGGTGCAACACAGTCCAGTAATTCAGCGGTTCCCGTTAAAGGGACATGCAACTATTGTAAACAGCCAGGTCATTATATAAACGATTGTGCAGTTCTGAAACATAATATCTCCACGGGTAAAACCAAGGAGAGACCACGTCCGCCTAGACAGGATCAGATCCAACAACAAGTACCTCAGAATATACAGCCTATGCAAGCTGCACAACAGACCGTACCGCAACTACAGCCACAGCCTATTGCTGCAACACAGAACACGACACAACAGATGTACCAGTATGCACAAAATGACTATCCAGAGTATCAACGCTACACATGAAATAGCCTAGAGAGGGAAGTTGGCTTACCCCTTATTGAGGTTCCTGTAGATCAAGAGGGTCCTTATGTACAGAGTCAAGTATTAGGGAAAGACAGAAAGTTTCTACTCGATACAGGGGCAAGCAGAACAACTATAAGTCATGATGAAGTTCCAGGAGCACCCCTCTCAGGCTCACAAAATATTTCCCTTGGTTTTTCAGGAAAGCCCACTATTAACGAAGTATCACAACCACTTGCATTTACAGTCGGTCCATTAACACGGACTACAGATCTATTGCTTACGAAATCATGCCCCGAAAATTTGTTAGGTATTAAAACATTGAAAGCTCTAGGAGCTATAATATGCTATTCTCCGGACGAAGTACGACTATTTTTGCGTGACTTTAAAGGTCACTACGTGTCTAGAGACATGGATCACCGGTTACAGAATCTACCTGCACATTTATGGGCACAAGGCCCCACTGATGTAGGTTGTATGCACATTACACCGTATCGAGTCACACTCAAAGCAGGAGTGGTATTACCACGAATGCGACAATACAAGTTACCTCCAGATGCTGTAGTGGCTTTACTGCAAATCATTGACGAGCTCATCTCACAAGGAGTGGTTGTAGAAACCGACTCCAATATATGTAATTCTCCGATTATTCCGATTCTTAAACGAACCGACCCAAAAGCACCCCTAGTATATCGATTAGTTATTGATCTACGCGAATTAAATAAATGCATTGTACCACAATATCCCGTGGTCCCGGATATTTCTTCATTACTGACAGCTATTGATTCAGAAGCAACGTTCTTTACTGTAATTGACCTCAAGAACGCCTTCTTCAGCGTCCCAATGGATCCGGAAAGACAATATTTGTTCGGATTCAGTTTAAATGGACGAAGTTTTAAATTCGCACGTGCACCTCAAGGATTTACAGAAAGTCCTAGCATCTACAGCCAAGCACTGAAAAGACAACTTGACAGTATCCACATGCCTGTTAACACTGCACTGCTTCAGTATGTCGATGATCTGCTGATCACCGCCCGAAGCGAATCCGAATGTGAAAAAGCATCACTGACGGTTTTACATTTCTTAGCCGACAAGGGGCACAAGGTGTCCCCTTCAAAGCTGCAATTTTGTGCCCAGCAAGTTGTGTACCTAGGGCACTTGCTGTCCAAATGGGGGAGACAGCTCACACCTGATCGCATCCAGTTAATTGTAAACATGCCACCACCCAAGACACAAAAGGAGGTACGGGCCTTCATAGGCCTCACTTCGTACTGCAGGCAGTGGATCCCCCAATATGCATTTTTAGCAAAACCACTCATTCAGTTGACAACACAGGAGGCAGCGACATCGACTGTCCTCCCTTGGACTCCAGAACATACACAAGCTTTTGACGACTTAAAGAAAGCTTTATGCCAAGCACCTGTCTTAGCGACACCATGTTACAGTAAGCCTTTTACACTCTTTGTTACAGAACGTGAAGGTACTGCTTTGTCAGTACTCACGCAGGAACAAGCAGGATCACACAAGCCATGCGCTTACTTTTCTAGCACATTAGATCCCGTAGCTCAGGCTCTTCCTGCGTGTCTGAAATCAGTTGCAGCGACAGCTCTAGCGATTAGACAAAGTGATTCCATAGTATTAGGACATCAATTGACAGTACAAGTACCACACGCAGTAGAGGTTCTCTTGAATCGGACACAGACACAACACTTGACTATAGCACGACTGACTGGTTACGAATTGACATTGTTTCAGCCACACATAGAAATCAGACGTTGTAGTACATTAAATCCTGCCACACTTTTGCCATTAAGTGGAACAGACCCACTGACACATGATTGTATTGAAGTCATTACTATTACGACCAAACCCAGACAAGATTTGACAGATGTCCCATTACCAGATCCAGACCTGACACTTTATGTAGATGGTTCATGTATGAGAACAAGTACAGGAAAGTTAGTGGCCGCCTATGCAGTCACGATAGACACCGAAGTCATTGAAACAAATTGTATCGACACATTATCAGCTCAAGCAGCAGAGCTTATCGCTCTGACACAAGCCTGTATTCAAGCCAAAAATAAGAAAGTCAACATATACACAGATTCACGTTATGCATTCGGAGTCGTACATGACTTCGGAGTCCTTTGGCGAGAGAGAGGTTATTTGACTTCTCACGGTGCCAACATTCAACACGGTCCCCTCATTCAAGCTCTATTAGATGCAATACATCTACCTACTTCAATATCTATCATGAAGTGCAAAGCCCATACGAAAGTGACTGACATTATTTCTCAGGGTAACGACCTAGCAGACCGAACAGCTAAGCAAACAGCACAGAATCAGACTCATGCAACTGACTTGACAAAGACAATAGTTCCGACGCCGACACACTGCATGACAGTTAAGGATCCCGCTCTTGATGTAATTGACATACAGACACATGCTACACCAGAGGAAATAAAGAAATGGACTGAATTAGGAGGGATCCAGACAGATCAGGGATGGATGACGAAGGGAAAATATATATGGTTTCTCCCCGACTCAATGGTTCAAGTTATCATTAACACAATACATAGTCCAGCACATCTAGGAGAAAAAGCCATGTTAGACAGTATTCAACACATTTGGTTCAACAAACACTTACGAGCGGCAGCCAAACAGAAAGTCCGAACCTGTATGATTTGTTGTCAGTTCAATCCAGGTAAAGGAGTACCTGTAGAGCAGGGTGGATTCCAACCTCCCGATCACCCTTTTGAAGTCCTCCAGATGGATTATATCCAGATGGAACGATGTCGAGGATTCAAATATGTCCTCGTAGTCGTATGCGCTCTTTCCCGGTGGACAGAGGCGTATCCCGTCTCAGATTACACTGCCCCGACTACTGCCAAACAGTTAGTTCGAGAATTCTTCCCACGGTATGGTTTGCCCCGTGTCGTGTACTCAGATAATGGCCAGCCATTCTCATCCGAGCTAATGAAACATGTTTCACTTCTGTTAGGCTATCAATGGAAATTCCACTGCGTCCGACATCCCGAGGCAGCAGGTCTCGTGGAGCGACATAATCAAACTCTGAAAATTAGACTGTCCAAAGTATGTAGAGAAAAAGGTGTCGACTGGATAGTAGCTTTACCAGTTGCTCTCTTTTACATGAGAATGGTAGCACACTCTCGAACAGGGCTATCCCCGTATGAGGTGGTCTTCGGTAGGCCACCAAATATGTGGGGGACGCCTATACCTCGTAAGATCACTGATGTTGATTGTAATATGCTGACAGATTACCTGGCTTCCTTGATGTCTGCACTACAATCTTGTCGTTCACAGGTAGCTGCAGCTTTTCCCGATAACACTGAGGTAAAGCCTCATGAAGTGGTTCCAGGTGACCTGGTACTTGTGAGGAACTTCGACAGGAGGAGTCCGTTGGAGCCTCGCTGGCAACAACCGAAACTCGTTTTACTGACCACGAGGACAGCCGTGAAGATAGAGGGCCGCAAAGGGTGGTTACACTCGAGTCATATCAAGAAATTTCATGGACTACCATCGGATTTAAACGTCCAGCCCTGCATTCCCTCACCGACTGACTCAAAACTCCCCCTGGTTGAAAAGACAGAAAAAGAGAACTATAAACTGAAACTAAGGTCTAGCAAGTCAGACAATTCGATTGTTTAAGTCCTCTCCAAGGTGAATCGGTTGAATTAAGTCTTTGACATGTATCCTCTAGACCGAATGAGAGAGAAAAATAGACAGAAGCAGCTCAAGAAACATGCATACTGTAAATCACTTCATAGTCACTGTATAGTGACATTGTTG
Organism: Triturus cristatus; assembly: GCF_964204655.1. Taxonomy (NCBI): domain Eukaryota; kingdom Metazoa; phylum Chordata; class Amphibia; order Caudata; family Salamandridae; genus Triturus; species Triturus cristatus. The sequence continues at coordinate 750,095,754 of NC_140592.1, forward strand.
ATTATGTTTTTTCTAAGTCTTTTTATTATTACTGCAAATATACTGTTACATATGTACTATCCTATTTTCAAGCGTGCTTACAATGTTACTGCCGAACATTCTTTTAGTGAACTACCTCCACATGAGTTGTCCTATAGATTTGCGCTGCGCAACAACACATTCATTAGTATGTTACATCATTCCCATCAGACCAGCAATGCTACAAATTGTTGGATATGTGGCCGACTCCCTCCCTATCAGAAATACAAGGGAGTTCTGCCTCTCTTTCCATATCCGTTCACACACAATGGTTCCTGTGGAGCATGGTTTAGTTTGATTAACTCTTTAGATTCAAACACTATAGTATACCAGAGCAACTGGGTATGGGGAAACCTGAACTTAGTTTTGCTTAACGCCTGTTATCCTAACAAGGAGGGACTTCCCAAAAGAACAGGAACTGATCTAGAAAATGAAGTATATGGATTAGGTAATTTTACACTTAACCTCATGATTCTAAATGTTGAATCTGAAGCTACACTAGTCTTGCCTGCTATGTCAGTATTACCGGTTAAAGGTGAATTCTGTGTAAGAAAGAATGGTTCAGTACACCTGGGTCATAGTAAATGTACCACTGTGATCGAATTCAGTGATAAAGGCAAGTCTACATTTAGAGCTTCCCGTCATTCCTACTTCATATGTGGGCATACCGCATATATACGTCTACCTCCAGACTGGGATGGTACCTGTTACATTGCATTCCTTTTCCCACCTGTTTTTCTAGCCCCTCCTGATTATCATAGAAATACCAATCTAGTACACCATAGGCCCCAGAGAGATATCCCGATTGTTGACTACACCGAAACAGCATGGGAACAATATACAGACTTCAATAAAGGTCTCTTTCCTTACATAGGTGTTGTCTCAAACAGTAAACTGATACTCAGATTAACTAGAACCCTTGAAGCAGTAGTGAATGAAACTACCTCTGCCCTAGGCAACTTAACAGAAGAGCAGTCTGCGATGCGGATTGTTGTTCTTCAAAATCGTCTTGTCCTTGACGTCATCCTAGCAGATAGGGGCGGAGCTTGTAGGGTCATCGGATCAAGTTGCTGTGTTTTCATCCCAGAAAACACGCCATCCGTATATAAAGCCATAACTCGTCTTCACAAGATTGCAAATCAGATACATCAGAATGCAGGCACCTGGACATGGTCCGGTTGGTTCTGGAGCGTGTTGTCAGCCTGGGGATGGAAAGTCCTATCCTTCCTAGGTATTGGCCTTCTCATAGTATTTAGTTGTTGCCTATGTCTACAATGTGGACCAGCGATTTGCGGCCTGTGTGCCACATCGTGTATTCCACGTTCAAGTTTTTATTCAAGATCCCGGAAGAAGAAAGAAGAGCAAATGATGTTACATGAACAGATTGATGGATTCCTAAAGATCGATATTTCATAAGGGTCCGTAGGGGACAAGGAGGGAATGAGGAAATATGAATTTTTATGGTCAATTGTGTCCCCTATCTAGACCCCAACGGCTCCATGTACATGCTACAAGTACATGTATGTTCCCTCCACTTCACGCTATGAAGACGCAAATACAAGTGTGTCCAACGTTAATATGTACTCTTTCATATCTGCCATGAATGGGCCAGATATTCCGTTCCTAAGTATGCCTTGCCACCGTCTTTATATGGTATACTTTTCACGTTTTCCAGCTCTGGCAAGGTAGGCCCTGAATTCTGCCATCGAGCCTTTTCTTGCTTCTGCCTCTGAATGCTCCAGCCTGGACCTGCATCTGTATCCATGAACTTTGTCTTACTCCCTGCGCGGCTAACGGTGCCTGACACGGCCTGTTGCCTGCCAAAAAACTGTATTTCGGCCTTCAAGTTATCTGTTCCGCTCCTCAAGAAATGCATTCCTGTCTAAGTAGCTTAGGTAAACATCCCTCTAGCTGCAGAGCAAAGGGCCCGGCCTTACTATCTCTGTGCAAGTAATTCATGACTCTCGTTACCATGGTAGGCCCATGCCCCCTCGCATCTCATGTAGACACTTAGACGCTTGTACACGCACTAACAGTCAGTATAGAATAGGATCTGTCCGAGAAGACCTTTCCTTCCAGATAATATAGTTCCTTAAACACAAGATATTAGATATGATTTAGGACTAGGTTGTCCTGACACCCCAGACTTCTGTCTCCACATGTAGGGCTAAATGTCAAGTTCCCTTCACCCTTTAGTTACACGTCAATCACACGTCATGCGGCTGCGCGCGCATCTCTGCCATGTATTTTCGCTGACTTTGCAGGATTCTCTTATGGATCCACCCATTTGTGTCACCATCATAATGACGTTTTTTAGTATACGCCTCTATGCACGCCTATTATTACGCCTTTTTTATTACGTATGTATATTCTTATCTGTATTATCAAGCTGTTACGCCTCCTGCATCTATCTTAATGTAATGCCTTTCTTATATATACCATTACTTGTCAATAATTTATTGCTGATCCCTTCCTGAACCTTCGTGGTAACGGAACCCGATTGCCTGGTTCGAACCATCATTCCTTTGTAAGGAATAAATACCCTATTATACCCTCGAATACCACGGATTCTGCCTCTTATTTTTACTGAGTTATTCATATTGTATTTTACCGCATAAAAATAGTACAGGTAATTTAAATATTTACCACATAATTGGCGCCCGAACAGGGACACCTCTCACACCCCACGCGCCGGAGGTGCGTTGCAGACCCGGTCTCCTGCCACAGCCGGACGGACAATTACGCGTACCCGCAGGATTTCCTGTATCTCCCTCAGGCCAACGGGGGCGACTGAGGCTGCGATCAACACCCAGACGAGGCGGTGAGGAGTGCGGAGAATCCCGACCAGAGCCTAGCTGAGAGAGCAAGATCCGAGGTATACAGAGGCCCACCAGATTCCGAAGTTCCGAAGTACCTAAGTCACGAGTCGAGTCCAGTCCAGTTTGGTCTAGTCCAGTCCAGACTTCCGAGGCCTTCCGTTCCGTGCTTCCCGGTGAGTACCGTTGCTGAGGACGCATCTAGACGTGCACATTAGTTTGTGCCGGTCAAGACGGGTCTGGGTACACAGACCTGGTCTGCACTGTTTTAGCAGTGTATCTGTACTGTTTAGCAGTACATACAGTATATTTAGTATTATGTAGTTAACTAGTTTTATTCTAATTATTATTGTCCGTTCTAAAATGTTTTGATATGTTTTAAATGTCGTGGTATGAGTGATTGTTCGATCTTCATTATTGTGTTTATTGTAATTATTGTGTTCAAAAGCCGAATAAGAATTAAGTAACAAGGTTCAAGATGCCGTTATTTTCAAAATTAAGACAGATAAAAACTAGAAAAGGGATACTCGAGGAAGCTGTTCCTATCCCACCTAGGGACACTCCAGGGTACTTTATGTACCATAAACATGGCCTAGATGCCGTATTATATCTTGATCTATGGGTGGACTACACCAAGGATTTGGCAGAGAGTCAGAGATGGCCCGCTGCTGGAACATGGGATGCAGATTGCATCATGAGAATAGAAGAAGCGTTATGGAAAAAGAAAGCCAGACAGTCACAGAAAGATGCCATTGAATTATGGCCTAAAGAATCGCATAGGCGCACAGAGAAAGCGCTCAGAAAGGAAGAGAAAAGTAGGGAAGATTCAGAAAAAGCCCGAGAAAACATATTAATTGACGAAGGTACCAGAGTAAAATCAGAACAAGTAGACAGACAACGAAACACTCTTATGAATGGTATGTATCCTCTTCTGGCCGAGGGTTTGCCTAAGGCCACTTTGGAGGTACCAAAAGATCTGCCATCTCAGTTACTCCCGATTAAAGTACATCCCAAGACCGCAAAAGACATTTTCCTTTCTTCCTATTTAGACGATGCAGCCCCCGAATATGCTAATGGTGTGCAGCAACGCACACCACCCGTTAACGACACTCAACCCCAAAATCAGCTGCACTCAACTCCGCAACAACAAACTCCCCCTCACATTCCAACAGTTTCATCTGTTTCTACCACTTTTCCTACATCTACCGTCTCTACCTTACATTCAACAAATCCTTTCGCGCCAAGCACCTCAGAAGGTGCAACAGGAGGTGCGACAGCGATTTTTTCCACGCCACCGCAAGGAAATAAATTGTCCTTTAGAGATTTAGCATATCAACATACACCTCAAACAGTAAGATCCGGTATGTTTAAGGAACATCTTGTGGATTGCAGATATGATCCAGTGCCCGGTAAAAATGACAGAATGCTGCTGTCATCACTACGTATACGACGAGCGTCCACATATTTAATGACACTACCAGGAATGGTTGCTCATCTGGACAATATATATCACTTTGTCCAATCAGGGCAAGGCCCTGAAAGTATTGACAAGGCCATGGAATACCAGAAAGTAGATATACAGAAACTACTGTTAAGCTTCCTCATAAACTGCTTGATCAGAAACAGAGATAGGCCTGAGGTAGATCAGGATGAAATGCAAGTGCTTACCAGATGGGGTCAGAATATATCAGAAGGGAAACATGATAAACAGAAGTGTATAGTAGCTATGTGCCGAAAGATCAGAAAAGAAATAGAACGAATACATGAAAACAGATTAGAGGCAGACAAAACTGAATCAGGGGGAGAGGAGGAGGAAGAATCAGAAATGCCCACGGGACAATTAGAAACGATAGCTTATGTAGGTAGGGGAAGATCTTGTAACAATACCAGACACTTCAATGATCCAATACGTCCGATACGTCCAGAATGTAGCAGACATTTTCAAGCCCCTATGTTAAATGCAAGGTCCCCTGAACACCTATTCCAGGCTGCTGATAAATTACTCCGAGAACGAAGGGGGTATCATACGCTCGATTCTATGGATGAACAAGAATTAGCCAGGTCAGCAGTACAATGGGCTGACAGCCCTGAAAAATATAGTGATGATGCGGTAGCACACACGTTTCTGAACCTTACCCCAGACGAACAGCGTTTAGCTAGTATATACATGATACAACACCTCCTTATATTGTATAGAAGCCAACACTCCGATCCTGGTCCCCTACCTGATATACTGATAGAATTACTCACGAATAAATGGAGAGGTTCAGGTACTGATTTAATTAAAGAAATTCTAGAATATCGACATCAGTACATTGTCTTCGTATGCCCAGAACATGATTCAGCTCCTTCCATGGAAAGAAAAACGTATCACATAGACAGACAGAACCCCTTACGCGAAGTACACCCAGTCAGAAATGATGACAATACGTTTAGACGCGTGTTTGTGTACACGCCCATAACCAAAATAGAACTATTGGAAATGAAAAAAATAGTGCCTAGCCATGACAAAGATCCAGCAGGTTTTCACCGTGAATTAAAAGACATGTTACTCATGGGTGATTATACCTATCCTGACATTATGAAAATATTGAAAGTATTATTGCCTGCCGGTATTTATGAGAAACTCAAGGAAAAAGAATGGGAGGTGGGAGACCAAAAGATTGATTGGACCGCATTAGAAAATGAAGAAAATAACAGAACTGCAGGCGTAGGGCTTGGGGACAAAACAAAAGCATTGCCAGGTCTATTAGTACAAGTATTGCCACGTTTATTAACTACGAAAAAGGAAGATTGGGGAGCAATCTCCGCTTGTAAACAGAAACCCGAGGAAGACACCAGTGATTTTTATTCCCGATTTGAAAAATGTTTTGGTATTAATAGCGGCCTGAAAGCAAATAGCGAGTCATATCCACATCTTTTTGTAACAAAACTAGTCGAGAATTCTCTGCCGCAGGTTAAAAACAGAGTATTGAAAGTTGAGAGCACTTGGCAAGCTAACACTCCTTCACAAATGTTACAAATGTTACAGTATCACCAGAATAGAATTAGAGAAGAACAAGAACACGAAACAAGGCGTATGAAAGACACGAAAATGAAAATGCTCGTCGCCCAGTCAGTTCCAGCTGACGGTCATAAAAAGGGTGCAACACAGTCCAGTAATTCAGCGGTTCCCGTTAAAGGGACATGCAACTATTGTAAACAGCCAGGTCATTATATAAACGATTGTGCAGTTCTGAAACATAATATCTCCACGGGTAAAACCAAGGAGAGACCACGTCCGCCTAGACAGGATCAGATCCAACAACAAGTACCTCAGAATATACAGCCTATGCAAGCTGCACAACAGACCGTACCGCAACTACAGCCACAGCCTATTGCTGCAACACAGAACACGACACAACAGATGTACCAGTATGCACAAAATGACTATCCAGAGTATCAACGCTACACATGAAATAGCCTAGAGAGGGAAGTTGGCTTACCCCTTATTGAGGTTCCTGTAGATCAAGAGGGTCCTTATGTACAGAGTCCAGTATTAGGGAAAGACAGAAAGTTTCTACTCGATACAGGGGCAAGCAGAACAACTATAAGTCATGATGAAGTTCCAGGGGCACCCCTCTCAGGCTCACAAAATATTTCCCTTGGTTTTTCAGGAAAGCCCACTATTAACGAAGTATCACAACCACTTGCATTTACAGTCGGTCCATTAACACGGACTACAGATCTATTGCTTACGAAATCATGCCCCGAAAATTTGTTAGGTATTAAAACATTGAAAGCTCTAGGAGCTATAATATGCTGTTCTCCGGACGGAGTACGACTATTTTTGCGTGACTTTAAAGGTCACTACGTGTCTAGAGACATGGATCACCGGTTACAGAATCTACCTGCACATTTATGGGCACAAGGCCCCACTGATGTAGGTTGTATGCACATTACACCGTATCGAGTCACACTCAAAGCAGGAGTGGTATTACCACGAATGCGACAATACAAGTTACCTCCAGATGCTGTAGTGGCTTTACTGCAAATCATTGATGAGCTCATCTCACAAGGAGTGGTTGTAGAAACCGACTCCAATATATGTAATTCTCCGATTATTCCGATTCTTAAACGAACCGACCCAAAAGCACCCCCAGTATATCGATTAGTTATTGATCTACGCGAATTAAATAAATGCATTGTACCACAATATCCCGTGGTCCCGGATATTTCTTCATTACTGACAGCTATTGATTCAGAAGCAACGTTCTTTACTGTAATTGACCTCAAGAACGCCTTCTTCAGCGTCCCAATGGATCCGGAAAGCCAATATTTGTTCGGATTCAGTTTAAATGGACGAAGTTTTAAATTCGCACGTGCACCTCAAGGATTTACAGAAAGTCCTAGCATCTACAGCCAAGCACTGAAAAGACAACTTGACAGTATCCACATGCCTGTTAACACTGCACTGCTTCAGTATGTCGATGATCTGCTGATCACCGCCCGAAGCGAATCCGAATGTGAAAAAGCATCACTGACGGTTTTACATTTCTTAGCCGACAAGGGGCACAAGGTGTCCCCTTCAAAGCTGCAATTTTGTGCCCAGCAAGTTGTGTACCTAGGGCACTTGCTGTCCAAATGGGGGAGACAGCTCACACCTGATCGCATCCAGTTAATTGTAAACATGCCACCACCCAAGACACAAAAGGAGGTACGGGCCTTCATAGGCCTCACTTCGTACTGCAGGCAGTGGATCCCCCAATATGCATTTTTAGCAAAACCACTCATTCAGTTGACAACACAGGAGGCAGCGACATCGACTGTCCTCCCTTGGACTCCAGAACATACACAAGCTTTTGAAGACTTAAAGAAAGCTTTATGCCAAGCACCTGTCTTAGCGACACCATGTTACAGTAAGCCTTTTACACTCTTTGTTACAGAACGTGAAGGTACTGCTTTGTCAGTACTCACGCAGGAACAAGCAGGATCACACAAGCCATGCGCTTACTTTTCTAGCACATTAGATCCCGTAGCTCAGGCTCTTCCTGCGTGTCTGAAATCAGTTGCAGCGACAGCTCTAGCGATTAGACAAAGTGATTCCATAGTATTAGGACATCAATTGACAGTACAAGTACCACACGCAGTAGAGGTTCTCTTGAATCGGACACAGACACAACACTTGACTATAGCACGACTGACTGGTTACGAATTGACATTGTTTCAGCCACACATAGAAATCAGACGTTGTAGTACATTAAATCCTGCCACACTTTTGCCATTAAGTGGAACAGACCCACTGACACATGATTGTATTGAAGTCATTACTATTACGACCAAACCCAGACAAGATTTGACAGATGTCCCATTACCAGATCCAGACCTGACACTTTATGTAGATGGTTCATGTATGAGAACAAGTACAGGAAAGTTAGTGGCCGCCTATGCAGTCACGATAGACACCGAAGTCATTGAAACAAATTGTATCGACACATTATCAGCTCAAGCAGCAGAGCTTATCGCTCTGACACAAGCCTGTATTCAAGCCAAAAATAAGAAAGTCAACATATACACAGATTCACGTTATGCATTCGGAGTCGTACATGACTTCGGAGTCCTTTGGCGAGAGAGAGGTTATTTGACTTCTCACGGTGCCAACATTCAACACGGTCCCCTCATTCAAGCTCTATTAGATGCAATACATCTACCTACTTCAATATCTATCATGAAGTGCAAAGCCCATACGAAAGTGACTGACATTATTTCTCAGGGTAACGACCTAGCAGACCGAACAGCTAAGCAAACAGCACAGAATCAGACTCATGCAACTGACTTGACAAAGACAATAGTTCCGACGCCGACACACTGCATGACAGTTAAGGATCCCGCTCTTGATGTAATTGACATACAGACACATGCTACACCAGAGGAAATAAAGAAATGGACTGAATTAGGAGGGATCCAGACAGATCAGGGATGGATGACGAAGGGAAAATATATATGGTTTCTCCCCGACTCAATGGTTCAAGTTATCATTAACACAATACATAGTCCAGCACATCTAGGAGAAAAAGCCATGTTAGACAGTATTCAACACATTTGGTTCAACAAACACTTACGAGCGGCAGCCAAACAGAAAGTCCGAACCTGTATGATTTGTTGTCAGTTCAATCCAGGTAAAGGAGTACCTGTAGAGCAGGGTGGATTCCAACCTCCCGATCACCCTTTTGAAGTCCTCCAGATGGATTATATCCAGATGGAACGATGTCGAGGATTCAAATATGTCCTCGTAGTCGTATGCGCTCTTTCCCGGTGGACAGAGGCGTATCCCGTCTCAGATTACACTGCCCCGACTACTGCCAAACAGTTAGTTCGAGAATTCTTCCCACGGTATGGTTTGCCCCGTGTCGTGTACTCAGATAATGGCCAGCCATTCTCATCCGAGCTAATGAAACATGTTTCACTTCTGTTAGGCTATCAATGGAAATTCCACTGCGTCCGACATCCCGAGGCAGCAGGTCTCGTGGAGCGACATAATCAAACTCTGAAAATTAGACTGTCCAAAGTATGTAGAGAAAAAGGTGTCGACTGGATAGTAGCTTTACCAGTTGCTCTCTTTTACATGAGAATGGTAGCACACTCTCGAACAGGGCTATCCCCGTATGAGGTGGTCTTCGGTAGGCCACCAAATATGTGGGGGACGCCTATACCTCGTAAGATCACTGATGTTGATTGTAATATGCTGACAGATTACCTGGCTTCCTTGATGTCTGCACTACAATCTTGTCGTTCACAGGTAGCTGCAGCTTTTCCCGATAACACTGAGGTAAAGCCTCATGAAGTAGTTCCAGGTGACCTGGTACTTGTGAGGAACTTCGACAGGAGGAGTCCGTTGGAGCCTCGCTGGCAACAACCGAAACTCGTTTTACTGACCACGAGGACAGCCGTGAAGATAGAGGGCCGCAAAGGGTGGTTACACTCGAGTCATATCAAGAAATTTCATGGACTACCATCGGATTTAAACGTCCAGCCCTGCATTCCCTCACCGACTGACTCAAAACTCCCCCTGGTTGAAAAGACAGAAAAAGAGAACTATAAACTGAAACTAAGGTCTAGCAAGTCAGACAATTCGATTGTTTAAGTCCTCTCCAAGGTGAATCGGTTGAATTAAGTCTTTGACATGTATCCTCTAGACCGAATGAGAGAGAAAAATAGACAGAAGCAGCTCAAGAAACATGCATACTGTAAATCACTTCATAGTCACTGTATAGTGACATTGTTGATTATGTTTTTTCTAAGTCTTTTTATTATTACTGCAAGTATACTGTTACATATGTACTATCCTATTTTCAAGCGTGCTTACAATGTTACTGCCGAACATTCTTTTAGTGAACTACCTCCACATGAGTTGTCCTATAGATTTGCGCTGCGCAACAACACATTCATTAGTATGTTACATCATTCCCATCAGACCAGCAATGCTACAAATTGTTGGATATGTGGCCGACTCCCTCCCTATCAGAAATACAAGGGAGTTCTGCCTCTCTTTCCATATCCGTTCACACACAATGGTTCCTGTGGAGCATGGTTTAGTTTGATTAACTCTTTAGATTCAAACACTATAGTATACCAGAGCAACTGGGTATGGGGAAACCTGAACTTAGTTTTGCTTAACGCCTGTTATCCTAACAAGGAGGGACTTCCCAAAAGAACAGGAACTGATCTAGAAAATGAAGTATATGGATTAGGTAATTTTACACTTAACCTCATGATTCTAAATGTTGAATCTGAAGCTACACTAGTCTTGCCTGCTATGTCAGTATTACCAGTTAAAGGTGAATTCTGTGTAAGAAAGAATGGTTCAGTACACCTGGGTCATAGTAAATGTACCACTGTGATCGAATTCAGTGATAAAGGCAAGTCTACATTTAGAGCTTCCCGTCATTCCTACTTCATATGTGGGCATACCGCATATATACGTCTACCTCCAGACTGGGATGGTACCTGTTACATTGCATTCCTTTTCCCACCTGTTTTTCTAGCCCCTCCCGATTATCATAGAAATACCAATCTAGTACACCATAGGCCCCAGAGAGATATCCCGATTGTTGACTACACCGAAACAGCATGGGAACAATATACAGACTTCAATAAAGGTCTCTTTCCTTACATAGGTGTTGTCTCAAACAGTAAACTGATACGCAGATTAACTAGAACCCTTGAAGCAGTAGTGAATGAAACTACCTCTGCCCTAGGCAACTTAACAGAAGAGCAGTCTGCGATGCGGATTGTTGTTCTTCAAAATCGTCTTGTCCTTGACGTCATCCTAGCAGATAGGGGCGGAGCTTGTAGGGTCATCGGATCAAGTTGCTGTGTTTTCATCCCAGAAAACACGCCATCCGTATATAAAGCCATAACTCGTCTTCACAAGATTGCAAATCAGATACATCAGAATGCAGGCACCTGGACATGGTCCGGTTGGTTCTGGAGCGTGTTGTCAGCCTGGGGATGGAAAGTCCTATCCTTCCTAGGTATTGGCCTTCTCATAGTATTTAGTTGTTGCCTATGTCTACAATGTGGACCAGCGATTTGCGGCCTGTGTGCCACATCGTGTATTCCACGTTCAAGTTTTTATTCAAGATCCCGGAAGAAGAAAGAAGAGCAAATGATGTTACATGAACAGATTGATGGATTCCTAAAGATCGATATTTCATAAGGGTCCGTAGGGGACAAGGAGGGAATGAGGAAATATGAATTTTTATGGTCAATTGTGTCCCCTATCTAGACCCCAACGGCTCCATGTACATGCTACAAGTACATGTATGTTCCCTCCACTTCACGCTATGAAGACGCAAATACAATTGTGTCCAACGTTAATATGTACTCTTTCATATCTGCCATGAATGGGCCAGATATTCCGTTCCTAAGTATGCCTTGCCACCGTCTTTATATGGTATACTTTTCACGTTTTCCAGCTCTGGCAAGGTAGGCCCTGAATTCTGCCATCGAGCCTTTTCTTGCTTCTGCCTCTGAATGCTCCAGCCTGGACCTGCATCTGTATCCATGAACTTTGTCTTACTCCCTGCGCGGCTAACGGTGCCTGACGCGGCCTGTTGCCTGCCAAAAAACTGTATTTCGGCCTTCAAGTTATCTGTTCCGCTCCTCAAGAAATGCATTCCTGTCTAAGTAGCTTAGGTAAACATCCCTCTAGCTGCAGAGCAAAGGGCCCGGCCTTACTATCTCTGTGCAAGTAATTCATGACTCTCGTTACCATGGTAGGCCCATGCCCCCTCGCATCTCATGTAGACACTTAGACGCTTGTACACGCACTAACAGTCAGTATAGAATAGGATCTGTCCGAGAAGACCTTTCCTTCCAGATAATATAGTTCCTTAAACACAAGATATTAGATATGATTTAGGACTAGGTTGTCCTGACACCCCAGACTTCTGTCTCCACATGTAGGGCTAAATGTCAAGTTCCCTTCACCCTTTAGTTACACGTCAATCACACGTCATGCGGCTGCGCGCGCATCTCTGCCATGTATTTTCGCTGACTTTGCAGGATTCTCTTATGGATCCACCCATTTGTGTCACCATCATAATGACGTTTTTTAGTATACGCCTCTATGCACGCCTATTATTACGCCTTTTTTATTACGTATGTATATTCTTATCTGTATTATCAAGCTGTTACGCCTCCTGCATCTATCTTAATGTAATGCCTTTCTTATATATACCATTACTTGTCAATAATTTATTGCTGATCCCTTCCTGAACCTTCGTGGTAACGGAACCCGATTGCCTGGTTCGAACCATCATTCCTTTGTAAGGAATAAATACCCTATTATACCCTCGAATACCACGGATTCTGCCTCTTATTTTTACTGAGTTATTCATATTGTATTTTACCGCATAAAAATAGTACAGGTAATTTAAATATTTACCACACATGGCTCCTACGTGCAAAGGCAGCTTTATCTCCTGTAAGAGAACATTTCTTAATAACCCTGTTTGCAATGTGCTTAAAGTGCGAGTGTGTTGTTGAGATAAATCGACTAATCTGGTGATGGCCAGTGATTACTCCAAATAAGCTTTGGCCGGTGTTGTAGATGTTCTGCTCAGTTCTTGTAATATTGTAATTCAATGTCCACGATCATCCTTTAATATAAAGGTATTTAATTGAGTCTTTCCCCTTTAAAAAAAATATATATATAATTAATTGCGTCACGAAATTGAAAACATTATTTTCTCTAATCAGTTTTTGTGCCAATATACTGTAGCCACCAGGTTTGCGGTAACCTTCATGAGTGGTTGTGGTGTGTATGGAGTTGTGTTGGTTATATGGGATCAGGTGTGCATAATGATAAATAAATCCCAGAGGACGCCTTTTAGGTCGAGCCTGTAGCAGCGCGCATACACTGTTCTGGCAAGACTTTTAGTAAGTGGCTTTCAAAAGCTCACCACACGCTTGTGCGTGTGTTTTGTTTTTAGTTACAGGCTATTGGGCTTTGCGTGCGTCTTTCTAAGAAAGACAGCACGCAATTGGGCGAAGGCGGGTGCATGTCCCGCCTTTGCTCCGCCCACGGCCTATTGCTTGCGGTTACCCGCACGGGCAACATCTGTTTTGAATTATCGTGCCCAGACATGTAGGCGCGATAATTGAAAACAGATCGCTCGCTGTGGCGCTCGCGCATGCACCACTCGCGGGCTAATCCTATACGCTTAAAGGATCTTGGGCTCTTGAACACACCCATTATAAGTCGTTTTTTGGGATGGCAAATATTGGTGTTTACTGGTTTAAAAGTGCAGATTCATAAATGTTAAATTTTTCAGTGTAATCATTCCGAAAGGCTAGGTTTTATTAGTTAGTGGGTCGTCAAGCTCAGTCGTAACTTAAAGCGATGGTGCACAGTTATGGTATTACAAGATCACTGTATGCGTGCAGCACACTGTTTCACTTATGGCTACCTGAGGGTTTGTTTTTTTCTCCCCTCCCTTCCACTGCTTTGCAAAAAGGGTTTGTCTCATACAGGCGCTATAAATTAAACTCTGAATGGTAAGCCAGACTCTGTAACACATTTGAGGGTTTTTCAAAACAGTGGCCTTTTGAGGAAGACCGAAGAATGTGGCTTTCAATTCCCCACAGAATGTGGCAATGAATGCAGATATTGGCGATATGTTTACAAACATGACCAAAGGCACCCTTTTGGGAGGGGAGGGGGGGGGTCGGTGGCTGCAAAAGCACCATAATGCCAAGGAAAACGTGTCCAAAGACAGAATTGAATGATGCAATCAATTGTTGTAAGTACGTTGACTTGAGTAATTAAAATAAATATACCCTTCTAAGTACCGGTCACTCTGATGCTAATGGAAGCGTGCTTGGGGGGTAATCCCGCCTACTCGGACTTTGTGCATCAGTCGAAGGCTCCATGTGGTGTAACGCAAAATGACGGCCCCCAGCTGAATATTGGGGGCCAACCTGAACTCCGCACATGTTTGTTTGTTTAAAGGCCCCCCTCCACGTGCCACAGGGGCCTGTGTTCCGCCCCGGCTTGTTGCACCAGACTTCTCCTCGAAAGCGTCCGCGATGCCTCTGGTAAGGAGTCTGCATTTAGCAGCTGCTACATATTAAAGGGAAGCCGTGTGCATTCCACAACGATTTCATAGAGGAGCGCAGGCGTTTTAAATAGGCCGCGCCGAACAGTAATCATTCCAAAGCCTCTTTCTGCGGAAATGGCTTTGGGAGCTGTAAATGTAGAAGGGGGAAACTGCGACATCCTTCAGAACAGCATCTTCAGACCAGAGCTGTACAGGCCGGAGATTCCGTGCTTGAGAGTGCCACCCGCACCCTTGAGGGGGGGAAATCACTCTGAATGTCATGGCTGCAAACTGGTAGCATTGCTCTGAAATGTGAAGCCTTATTTGAAAAATGGTATACATACGTGATATTTGTTTCCTATTGTAAACCAATACAAGTGAACTAAAGCACCCCAGGTACCCTACGTTATCTGAGACACGCAAATACGTAAATCGACGATTCAGCAGTTTGGCCTTGCTCCACACCACCTGGTCCGTATGTGGTTTGACTTTAACATGCGTACAGTCTGTGAGTACATATTTTGTTTTAGACTATTGCACGGGTTTGGCACTCTCAGTTGACGTTTTTCTTGTTGTGGATGGCCATTTAGTAGAACTGCGCAGCCATAAGTGTCTTTGGCGTATCCATCTGCGTACATTTTGATGTACACTTTATTTCGAAGAATTGGCATGGAGTGGCCTTTACCGCCACCCAGAGTTTTACCCGTTCAACACGGGCTACGGGAAATGAAGAACTTGTTTAGCAGTGCATGATAGCTAGTTTACATTTGAAAAGTACCTTGAATCATCACACGGTCTGTCATATTCAATGTATTTCCTTCAATGTACTCCCCTACCTTCAGCACAATTATGAAAGGATGCATGCAGCTCATGCCAACCGAATTAATGAAAACCTTTGGCACTTTAATGCCAGGCCTATTGTCTGTGATCTACTTGGTAGGATTATTGGCGCCACAATACGAGTTTTCTTATTACATGGGGTGTTTGTTTTGAACTTTGTATCTAAATACCCGTAATCTGGAATTTTGAAGTCCCAGTAGTGATACAAGTATATATCCCTGCTTCGGCTCTTTAAATTAGCAATGCAAATGCTTACATAAGAATTGTTGAGTTAACAAGCGACCGGTACAGGCCCGGTTCTAGACGGTGGGCAGGGTGGGTCAGGCCCACCCAAACATGAGCCTTGGCCCTCGTGGTGAATCTGCCACCGATGTACAACAACAATAAACAAGCATTGGCATAGCCAATAGGTCTCGCCTTTGGGACCTTATAAGTATATAGTTATGCAGCACAATATCCTTGGTGCAACAACATCAACTGTTGCATGGCTAAACACTTATAAGGTCCCAAAGGCGAGACCTATTGGCTATGCCAATGCTTGTTTTAAATTTTCTGCTCAGTTCTTGCCAGAGCTGGTGGTTCAATGTATTCCTGGAGGAATTCTTGATTTTGTGCCAGCACTTGATTTTGTGCCTCGCCTTGCAAAGAGTTGTTTCGTTAAGCCAAACTCGAGTCGAATCTGTGCTGGCGAGGCGTAATGCGGGAGGTTTAGCATTACTCTGTATGCTTTTGCCAAGGTGGTATCCAGCAGTGTAGCGTCCCTGCCCCTCAGCACTTCGCTGCCGTAAGTGTTTGAAGGTGGAATTGTTGCTTGTGCAACACGAAGCAGTGGGGAAAATATTGGTCCAGTCAATTTTGTTTTAAGTTTCCTTAATGTTGACGCTATCGCCATTCCTTTCCTCTTAATCGCCACGAGCTGTTTCGCAAATTGACCGCCTTTGTCAATTAATACACCTAAGTATTTGTACTCACAGGAATTTGCAATTGGAGTTTCCCCCAGAGACCAAGAGTAAGACCGTATTTTGCCATTGATTGTCAGGGTTTTGGTTTTGTTAGTGTTGACTTCCAAGCAGTTTTTGACTGCGTATACGTGCAATTTATTAAGTAGCCGTTGGAGACCAACTTGAGTGTGGCTTGCTAAAACAACACCATCCGCATAAGACATACTGGAAATGGCTTTCCCCCCTAGTCGAGGGACGTGCGCATTGCTGGCACTAAGGGCTGGTGTCATGTTTGCTGTGTAAATGTTAAAAAGAGTTGGTGCAAGCACACAACCCTGTTTGAGGCCTTTGGTTGTTGGTATTCACCTCGAAAGACAGTAGCCGTTTCCTAGCTTAACCTGTACCCACGTGTTGGAGTGTAGTTGTATCAAAAGATTCAAAAGAGATGGAGGAATCCCCCAGAGAGCCAATTTCTTTCACAGGTTAGCTCAGTTGACATTGTCAAATGCTGCCTTGAAGTCCACAAAGCAGAAATCAAGAGTTTGTTTGCTTAATTTAGCCTTGTCGATGAGTAATGACATTGTTAATAGATTAGTTGTTGTACCGGTCTCTCTACAGAACCCTGTTTGGCAGGGGGGAATTATGTTGCACTCTGTTGCCCATTCCTGCAGCTCTGTAAGTAGGTTGCCTGCAGAGTATTTTGCCTCTACATCTAGCAAAGCGATCAAACTATAGTTTTTTGGTAGAGTTTTATCTCCAGCTTTATAAATTGGTGAGATGATGGAGCCCCTCGATGATGCGGGCAGGAGCCCGTACTGTCTGACAGAGCTGAAGAGAGGAGCCAGATTTACTGACCAGTATTCTGGGTCTTGTTTGAAAAAAGCTGGTGAAATCCCATTTGGCCCTGGTGCTCCTTCTTTCCAACCTTTGGAGATTTGTTCCCTGATCATGGCAGCATCGATTCCATTGGCCTCAACCTCATCAATCGTTACAATTTGAGTTGAAGGAGCTGGTTGGTTATCCAAATGTGCTTGTTGCCCTAGTGCCTGTTGGTTAAAATGAGATTCTAAAAAGGATGTCCATGTGTTTTCTGTAATGTGCGATTTTAAACCTCGTTGTGCCGGGTGTAGGATTTTATTTATAGTTGACCTGAATCGAGCACTATTACTTCCTTTAGAATCATGATAGAGCATTGCCCAGAATTCGTTTTCATTGGACCTGTTGATGTCCCACTTAAGTTTCCTAAGTTCGGACTTCCTGCTCCGGAGCTGTTGGTTTAGATTCTGGTCCCTCGGGCTTAGCCTCAGTGATCTCAATAATTTGTTTATGTATTTTTAGAGGATTTTCAAGGTAGATCTCTGTGCACGTGTGGCCTTCCCTGCGGCCGTTGGATCATTGGGGGGAAAGTGTCGAACTACGGATGAATAGGAGTTCGCAAACAAATCTGTGAAGATTTTCCATGTGCTAATAAGGTTTCCAGTGGGATAGTTAAGCTCGTTTAGCTGTTGTTTTACTGCCAGGAGCACCTCCCTGGTGTTTGCTATTGAAGACTTAATTCTTTTTAGGTTTATGGTTTAGCATTTGTGCATTCCTGCTGGATTAGGAATCGATTTATCAGGGAGTGCTTGAATTAGAACTTCCTGGGGACGATGATCACTATCCCCTTTATCAACTAGGCAAAAGCCTATTATGTATTGAAAAAATGAGAGAGACACTAAGGTAGTCTATAGTAGAATTCACGTGTTCTGTGTGGAATGAAGCGGCCGGCGGGGAGTCGTCGGCAAATCTTTCGTTTAGTACCCTTAGGCCAATGTGCTCCAGGTCTTCTAGCAGCTCTAGACCGCTCTTAGAGGTTCTTCCGTAGTCATTTTGGGTTTGGGTTGGAAAATTCCAATAAAAGGACTGGGCCTGAATATCTTCATTTGTGGTTGTGCCTAGGATTTGTTGATTTAAGTCGCCAGACAGAATAAGGTTTGGTGTGGTATGCAAGCTCATTAATTGAAGCAGGTGTTTGATTACGATTTTTGATTCCTGTTTTTTCTGTTTCGGATTTAGATATGTGTTGATCAGCAGCACCTCCTTTTTGCCTCTGACTTTTAGATGGGCCTTTTTACAGATGGCGGGAAAGAAGGAGATGGCCATATTTGCAATTCCTTAAGGTAGGAGCATGGAAGCAAGTGTACCCCTCTATTTGCAGTGGCTCCTCTAGCCATGTTTCCTGCAGGAAAACGATGTCAAAGGATTTTTAGTAGTCTAGGAATTCGGCATCTGCAGCCTTGTTGTTCCACCCATTAATATTCCATGAACATAGCCTCAGGGGTGGCTGAATGTGTTAATAGTTCTTATAATCTGAATGTGGTCAGAACCAATGGGATTGTGGTGTTTTATGCTCATTTGTGTAATCGACGGCTGTTTCCTTTGAGGTGACCGTCCTCGAGCTCCCCTGAGTACAGAGGATGTTTTGCATCTTTTGCTGAACGTTCCTTCTCGTGTTCTGGCAAGCAGAAGGAGCGAATATCCTATATTGTGATACACAGAGGATCGTATCCCCCAAGCTTTAAAGGTTTCCTGTTCTTCCAGAACTTTGTTTGCTATTTGAGTAGACCCCCAGATAGCCTTAGTGGATTCCCTGCCTTGTGCTTTGTCTGACTTTATGAATTCTATTGAGAGAAGGTCAGTTGAGCTGATGCCTTTTAATTTTGGTATTGCACCTAGTAGTTGAAGGATGTTCCCTCTAGTCAGGATTTCGAAAGGACCTTTTGAGTCAAACTCTGGGTTAAAGAGTGTGATGACAGAGTTCCTTGATTGGTTGACTGGAGAGGCTCTTGCTGGATTTATCCCCGAGTGGTTATCTCCGGTGGTGTTGATGGACGGCTGAGTGGGCCCACTGGCTTTGTCGAGAATTAGACATTCTTGACACCTAGGGCCTAGGAGTGCTTCTGAGCCACAATCTGTGTTTTTGATTTGATTCCGCATTGCAGAGAGGCCCAGGTGTCTGTTTGTTGTTGTCGTCGGCTCTTGAAGGGCTCCCTGCGAGTGGGTTTTGCTGGTATTATCGTTTTTTTGTTTCACTACTCCCAACACCTGAGTCGGGGCCTGAATAGTCCTATGGATTGGAGGCACGTTTAGCATGGTTGTTGTATTGTAATTGGCACCCTGTGGGTGCGACAGGGGTAGGTCTGAGGTGGAGGCCAATGCCTGATTTGAACCATACGTGGCAGAGGGCTCCCTTTCCTCAGTTGATAGAGATAGTCGGCTGGTTATGCTATCTTCCTGTTCCATCCCACTTTGGTTTCTCTATTCCCTGGGGTGTCAGTTTGGCAACTTGGTGATGAAAAGACTGCCCCCGAGGAAAATGTGGCTCTTGTACCACATTCTTATCTGCCATGGAGTGAGTTTCCTTTGGCTGGATTGTTTTTCCGTCAGCTGCTGGGGCATGTGCTGTGATAACTTGCGAGGGCACTGACTGTGATGTTTGTGTAGCAAAAAGAGGACAAACTTTTGTAAGGCTCGGGAATGATATTTTGTTATGACCTTTTCTCTGAAGTTGGCGATGTTGCTTGGCATTCTGAGTTAAGTTTTGCTCCTTGGGTGGTGGAGAGGTCCCGATGATCTGACTACCCTCTGGACGACTCAGGCGGTTTAGACCAGCAGTATTTTGGACAATGGGATCCCTTTTTGATGACCAGTTGGACGCTGTTTTGTTTGGTTTTACATTTACTTTTTTGGGGTTTGGGCCCTTTGGGAGGTCCTCAATGAGAGTGGATACGATTGAGGGAGGCGACGACAATTTGTCGATGATGGGACCACAACTACAGCTCAGCTTGGCTTCCTGCTGGGCTCTGCTAGTAGGTTTAGTTGACCCAGTTTTTCATCTAACCCCCCAACAAAAAGAGCCAGAGTGTCTGTTGCAGGTCCATTTTGTCCGTCTGATAGTGTAGCACATCAACGGTTTGTTGAATTGTGTTTAGTACAATATCCTATGTGTTCTGTGCTTGCTTTCCAGCTTGGTGTGATGAACCCAAGGTAGAACTTGGGGGGCTATGACGTGAGGTTGGTCTGTTATTCGCTGCTTCCTGGTCGCTGCCTTGTTTAACGTCTTGATTAGTGCCGATTCCAACCATAGGGGGTGGCTGTTTTTCAGGAATGTCCAAGGCATAGGAGGCGACTAGGTCAGCCCACTCCTGTGATCCTAGGTAAGAGAGCGCATCCTGCCCCCCTCCCCTGGATTCAGGCGAGGTTTCTGAGGTCACTTTGGGTTTCTATGTCCTGCTGCCCATTTCCACTTCTGGAGACAAAAGGGCCTTTGCAAACTTGACGACCTCAGGCTGTCCTGGCGGATCTTGAGGGGATATATAGGAGTCTTTTTGGGGCTGGAGCTTATGCTGGTATTCGGGAGAGTGATTCAATTGGAATTTGGTTATGTCGTCTTGCCCTAAATTTGTGATTGTTGCACTCTGTTCTTCTTATTTGAATCGATTATGGCGGTGCAAGTGAGAGGGCAAGTAGGCAAGGATGGGCAATTGAGGCGCTCCGCTACTCTCGTTTCGGCTTCCCCCACTTGTGCATCAGTGGGGCTACTTTCTTTGCATTTTGAGGTTTTGTCTGATGTTTGCAGGAAGCCCACAGATTGGACCGCGAGAGTTTCCACTCTGGCTTGTGCTGTTACTGGTGTATTGGATAGTTGTAAGGAGAGTAGAGGATCTTGAAGGCCCTGAATTTTATCACTGGATGAAAATATGGACGATGTTGGGTCCTTTAGGTAGTGAAATACTGAGGACATTTTTGGTTGGAAGAGATGTGGTGGGAGACCTCCTGCTCGCTGCTGTGCGAGGCCAGATAGGCCCTCTACATCCTCTGGGGCACAACCAGATCTGTAGTGCTTTGTATTGTGTTTCCATTTCATTTGGCTTTGCACGCAGGGACCACGGGCTGACCCCTTTTCCTACCAGACCTCATGATGGAGAGGGGGGGGGGCAGAGGCGGCTGGGGGAGACAAAAAGCCGGAACAGGCAGGAGCAGGGCACTCTTGCGAGCCGCAAGCCGCACCCAACCGCTAATGGCGACCCCGCTCACTGCACAGCTGCTGCACAGCCGCACAACCGCTGACCTCCGCGTCTGTCCACACTTTTACTCCACCTGGTGTTGTCGACCTCGGGATTAGGATGGAGACACTCCGGATTGCCCACAGGATCACGGTGGGACCACCAGCTCACCGCCGACTCCCAGATGACTCAGCCTCACACTGCTGACACCGCACTGCTCCCACTGCTCTTCACCGACTAATATAGAGTTTACATTACCTAATTACAATGTATATGTCGTGCTAGGAGGAGCTAGGAGGAGCTGTGAGACTCAATACATTTTACCTTAAAAATGAGAAGAACAATATTTTTACATTTTGTGCATACTGAGTGTGCTCTTAAAACGTGTTCTGTTTTGAGAATAGTGTGTTGTTGTAACATGAATGTAGACATGTAGAGAAATTATATAATTTGTCACAAAATAGAAATCAATGTTCTCTCTTTGTCTGAATCACATTTAAATATTTCAGGCATTTTTCATGCTTTGGATAAAAACTGTAAAGTATGGATGCCAGACAAAGTGGTAAGTAGAAGTATTTATTTCGCAATGCCAACAACGGGGTCCAGGGTGAAGGCCCTGGACGCAGAACAACGTGCAGGTGGCAGGTTGATCAGCTGTCAACTGTCAACGGCAGCTGACAGCTGGTGACCTCACTCACAGTACGGGTGCCCAGAGGTGACACCCGAGAGCACACGCAATACAGTGTCCGCGCAGGGACACAACTGTAAAACACAACACATCTTCCTCCTGTGGAAAAAGGTGAGGGGGAGAAGATAGAAGGGAAAGGAAAGATGGGAAGAACTTGTTACGTGCAAACAAAATCTCTAAACCTGGTTGGAGGCCCTAACAGTCTTCCAGACCTACTGGCTGTAACAGGGTCAACATTACATCGTTCTGGTAATGCAGGCAACATCCGTCTGACTCCTTCCTTGGTGGTGAGCAGTGGTTGTCTGTCAACCTTCTCGGTACTCATTCTCTCTCCATGACTACCAACTGGTCTGTCCTCTGTGTTGTCTTCACATTCGGTTTCCTCATCAGAAAAGCAAAGATGTTTCTGTTCGTTTCCTCTTTTATTGTCATTTTTTCCAACCTGGAATGTGCCGGTAGTTGAGTCATTACTTTGGTGCTTAAATGGCGCAAGATTTGAGAAATGCCACACCCTTCCATCACTGAGTAGAGCAGAGTTGCAGTAGATTTCTTGTACTGTTAAAGGAGGTGTGAACTTGTCTTGTCCTTTGGTAACGTGCCCACTTCTCTTTACTTTTACCACATCTCCTTCCTTTAGATTTACAGGCTTACTCCCGTGTTTTTTGTCATAATAGTCTTTAGCAGATGCCTGCGACTGCCTGAGTTTTTGCAAAACTTGCGGAGTTGACCAGTCTATTCTCTTGCCAGTTCTTATCCAACCCACATTGTTTCTTGACAATGGGGTCCTACCACGCATCATTACAAAAGGACTGAGGCCGGTGAATTCACACGGGGTTATTCTGTATGCCCAAACAGTCTTTAGAGTTTCCTGCTTCCAATCCAGATTGTTGCTGTTGGCTATCTGAATTACACCCTTTATGACTCTGTTAAATCTCTCCACTGCCCCATTCCCAGCAGGATGATACACTGATGTGGTCTTATGGACAATGCTATTTTTCTTGATGTAACCTTGAAACAGATCCGAGGTAAATTGAGTGCCGTTATCGCTCACCATCTGCTTCGGTAAACCCTCACGGGTGAAGGCCTCATCCATGAACTTCACAATGTTCTTAGATATCGGATCCTTTGTGAATCTTACTTCAGGCCATTTTGTTAAATGATCAATCATGACCAACACATACCATTTTTCGTGGTTGTCTTGAATGGGACCCATCACGTCTATTCCCACTCTTTCCCATGGCATTCCTGGTATTGGTAATGGTTGCAAAGGTGGTCGGTATGTCACTTGTGATTTGTCAGAGTTAATACACAAGGTACATTCCCTTACCGTTCTTTCTATGTCCAAATTTATGCCAGGCCACCAGTACATTTCTTTTACTCTTCCTTTAGTTTTTACGATTCCTAAATGTCCATCATGACACAACTTCAGTATTTTGCTCCTTATTGTGCAAGGTGAGACATATTTTCCACTTCTTAGAACGAACATGTCTTCATATGATAATTCATTCTTTACTTCCCAAAATGCTTTGTACTCAACAGTTAGTTTTTGTTTTTGTATCCAACCATTCTTGATCATCTGTACAACGTTGCTCAGTATTTCATCTTTCTCCTGCTCCTTTAACCACTCCTCCCTGGTTATTCCGCATGATTGATCCAAAACGCCAGCAATGGCACTCTCCTCCATTTTTGCTTCATCATCTTCACTAGCTTTACCTACAGGCATCCTACTCAAACAATCGGCTACAACATTCTTAACTCTAGGGACGTATTCAACTTCGTACATGAAATCGAATAAACGCACCGATAGTCTAGCCAGTCTAGGGGATGCAGTGTATAAACCCTTTGTTGTTAGCACTTTCGTCAAAGGTTTATGATCAGTGCATAATGTCACCTTCCTACCCCATACAAAATGTCTGAAACGTTCCAAAGCCCATACACAAGCCAAGGCTTCTCGTTCAATGACTGAAAAGATTTCTTCTGCAGGGGTGAGTGAACGTGAAGCAAATGCAACAGTATATTCCTCACCGCTGTTGTCTTTTTGGGTCAACACTGCACCTAAACCCTTGCTGCTAGCATCTGTGGTAACAAAGTTTTTCAAGGTTGAGTCAAATCCTTGAAGGGGAAGTGCAGTGCACAAGTCTACCTTCACACTTTTGAATTTTTCCTCACATTCCGCTGTCCACACAAACTTGTTTCTCATTTTAATGAGCTGTCTTAGTTCATGAGTTTTTAGTGAAATTTTTTTTATGAACTTGGAATAAAACTCCACCATTCCCAAGAATAACCTCAGCTCATCCTTGTTGGTGGGGGTGGGTGACTCTTTTATTGCCAGTAGCAGTTCTCTCTTTGGACTGATACTGTCCCCCGTAATGCAATGACCAAGGTAATTTACAGACGTACATGCAAATTTGCATTTCCGGTACTCCGCAGTTAAACCTTTGTCCTCCAGAATGCGGAGTACTTGATGTACTCTCCTGTCATGTTCCACCTTAGTTCTACCCATGACTAAGATGTCGTCTTGGAATATTAGGATGTCTGGTACACCTTCAAACATGCTGTTCATGAGCCTCTGGAACATCGCGGCTGCAGATGCGAGGCCAAAAGGAACACACGTGAACCTATAACATCCAAATTGTGTAACAAAAGTCGTCAGATTCTTACTATCACGGTGGAGTGGCACTTGGTGATAAGCCGATTTTAAATCTATTGTTGAAAACCACTTTATTCCTTTTGTTGTCGCTAACATCTCATTAATTTTTGGGAGCGGGTATTGTTGAACTACTATGCTTTTATTCAGGTCACGAAGGTCCACACAAAGTCTCATTTTGCCATCGGCTCGTTTCGCGATCACCAAGGGTGCAACCCACTCTGACGCTTCAACTTTCTCAATTATCTCTTCTTCAAGAAGTTTATCTAGTTGGTCTTTGACCTCTTTTCTTACTGTGAAGGGTATGTTTCTCACTTTATGCACTACAGGTATATTTATTGGCTTAAGTCTTATTCTGTGTTGGTATCCAACCAATGCGCCTACTTTATCGCTAAAAATCTTTGGGTATTTTTTTTTAAGGGAACTTGCTTGGTCATCGAATTCCGTCACACTCATTTCTGGGTCACTTTTTGTTGGATCTAACATTATACCCAAATTTCCTTGGTCTCTCCACCCCAAGACTGATGGACCAACCTTTGCAACATACAATTTTCCTGCGGATTCTCTGCCTTTGAATTCAAATTTTAAGTCTCTGTATCCACAAACATCTATCCGCTCGCCTGTGAAAGATTTTATGATTATAACTGGCCTCTTCAAGTGACCTCCAATTACATCTCTGAACTTTTCCAACCATACTTTCTCATTTACTATCGTGTAAGGCGAACCTAAGTCTGCAACGATACTCATCTCAATTCCACCAATAGTCATATTACAAATCGGTTTCTTTGTTTTTGTAGCATTTCCGTTCTTTGTACCTACGTCTTGTTCTTCATCAATATTTAAGATAAACATGTTCATGTTTTCTTCATCTGTTTCTTTATGTTCATACTCATCGGTTCCGTCTACTATCCTTATTTGTTTAGATTTCCGTCTATTGCATGCTTTGGAAAAATGACCCCTGATGCCACAATTAGTGCATTTTGTGTCACGAGCTGGGCATTTCAAATCATTTGCTAGATGAGAACTACTGCCACATCTGTAACATTGTCCCCACTTTTGTGTTTCACTTCTTCTGAACTGTGGCTTGAATTCTTTCTGTTTCCAATTCTGGTTAGACTTCGTTTTCTGGTCGCAAACTCTGTTAATATTTTCACCATCTTTTTTGTCTTTATTTTCTGTTAGAACTGCCTTTGCGCACAGACCAGTTAGCTCTGCCTTGCGCGCTATATCGATTATATTCTGTAGAGGATACTCTCCCTTCGCCCATAAGTTGTCTTGAATATTTTCATTCGACCCTTGCATCACAATCTGGTCTCTTATAAACTCATCATGGAGCGCTCCGAATCTACAGTTTATCGCTAGATTTTTCAAGACAGAGACATAGTCGTCAATAGATTCTTCTTTACCCTGTTTGCGATGAAAGAACTTATAACGATCCACACCCACACATACCGTAGGTTTGTAGTATGTGTTCAGATCGTCAATTGCATTCAAGAATACATCTCCTTCATTTTCTGCTCTCACTTTTTTGTTTATTGAATTATAAACCTTTATGCCTCCAGTCCCAAGACAATGCATTAACATCTTGTATTTTTTTTCAGGTTTCACTTCATCATCCTCCTCTAGGGTTGAGATATAATTAAAAAAATATTCTCTCCATTCCTCCCATTTTAGCGTTGGTTCTCCGCCTCCACGTAGAAATGTTTCCGGTGGAGATAAATTCCATATGCATCCTGAAGCCATTTTACTTTCTAGATAATAGTTTTTATTTGAAATCGCTGTGCTGCAGGTGTAACTTGAGGGGGACCAGTGATTGTAGAGTTTGTACTGTGTAGGCGTATATTCTATTTGTAATGGTTAGTTATTTAATTATTTTTTTAATTCACTTATGGTTCTCCGATTCTACTCTTCGCTTACCATGGTTTCCAAACACATCGTATTTAAATTTACGGCAGTAAAGTAGAAGTGTTATTTGCACAAAGTGTTCATTTACTATCAACTTATTCCTCATTTCATCAAATGTGGACATTTATACTGTACGTGGCCAAAATGTCACCTCATTAATGCCAGTTTAATACCTGAATTGCGACAGGTAATCAGCAAAGAGTCTGCCACTGTTTGGGCACCAAGTGTGGAACTGTAATAACTATTGATCCATTTCAGCTAGCACGCTTTTTTGCGGACATTTATAAATTATGCAGGAGAGGGTGAAATGTATGGAAAAGGTTGTTGAACAAGACAGTAGCCAGAAAATTTAAATATGCCCACTTTGAACCAAAGCTCTCTTGGCCCCAAGCTAGTGAGCCC
The DNA here is from genome assembly GCF_964204655.1 of Triturus cristatus. NCBI lineage: Eukaryota > Metazoa > Chordata > Amphibia > Caudata > Salamandridae > Triturus > Triturus cristatus. Next base: position 750,122,638 of record NC_140592.1, read on the forward strand.
GATCCTCTCTAGGTGAGTTCCCTTGTCTGTTCCATCCAAGCATCTATTCATTCATCCTTTCACCCTTCCATCCACCCACTGATATCCACCAAATCATCCATGATTCAGTCTTTCACCATTCCATCCATTGGCCATTCCATGATTCCATCCATTGGCCATTCCGTGCATCCATCCATTGGCCATTCCATGCCTCCATTCATCCATACATCCAGCATTTATTTATTTATTTATCTTGTATAGCGCACAGATACCCCAACGGGGTGTCCCGGCGCTTGTGTGAGAGCGGATGCAGTGCTGGCTATTGAGTGAGAATTAGCAGAAAAGAAAGGTTTTCAGGGCTCTCCGAAAGGGAAGTTCGTCCCGAATGATCCTAATGTACAAGGGTAAGTTGTTCCAGTGGGAGGCAGCACAGACTTGGAACGATTTCCCCCCAGATCGAGCCTTTTTAACCCTAGGGGTAAAAAGAAGATGTTGAGAGCTCGACCGGAGTGAACGAATGTTTCTGTAAGGACGAAGGCATGAGGATAGATGAGCAGAACCCTTCCCATTGATTGCACGATGGGCGAGGGTGAGAGCCTTAAATTCCGACCTTTTATGAACTGGGAGCCAATGCAGCCTGAGTCGGTGGGGGGTGATGTGTTCCCTGAGGGGGAGACCACAGACCAGACGGACAGCGGCGTTTTGAACTGTTTGAAGACGCCGCTGAAGACCTCTGGATAACCCTAGGTACAGGCCATTAGCATAGTCAAGATGGGAAGTGATTAAGGCCTGCACGATCGTTTTTCTGGTTTGGTTAGGGATGAAGTTGATGAATTTTTTCATCATCCTCATTTTGGAAAAGCAGGCCACAGATACAGACTGAATTTGCTTCTGAAAAGAAAGATCACTATCCCAAATGACTCCTAAGTTCTTGACAGAATCTTTAGGCAGGGGGGGGGCACTCAAATCGAGAGGCCACCACAAATTAGGGTCCAATGGAGAGGGCTGATGAAAAAATATAACTTCGGTTTTGCCAGCGTTAAGCCGAAGGCAGTTGTTATTCATCCAGCTGGCGATGTTCCGAAGGCAATTTTTTAGTGGGTCAAAGGTAGACTGAGAAGGAGAATCATATGAAAAAAGAAGCTGTATATCATCCGCATAAGATGTGGCCTGTATTCCAGATAGGGAAATGATCTCGGCCAGCGGGGAAAAATATACATTAAACAAAAGCGGGCTTAGTGAAGAGCCCTGAGGGACGCCCCACTTAAGAGGACGACTGCTTGAGGTAAAAGGGGGAGTGAATACAGCCCGAGTCCGATTGGACAAAAAGGAGGCAAGCCATTCCAAGGCCTTGCCCTGAATGCCCTTTGCCTGTAATCGATCAAGAAGGACAGGGTGAGAGACGGTGTCGAATGCTGCCGACAAGTCTAGCAGCACCAACACCGCTCTAGAGCCCTCGTCAAGTTTCCATCTGATGGCGTCAGCCATCTCCAAAAGGGCAGATTCGGTGCTATGACCCGACCTGAAGCCATGCTGAGAGATGTGGAAGGCGCCACTCATCTCCAAGAAACCTGCCAGTTGACCGTGTACAAGTTTCTCCAGCACTTTGGCTGGGGCAGGGAGCAGGGAGATGGGGCGGTAATTAGCTGGTTCAGAGGGGTCTGCGGTTGCCTTTTTAATGATGGGAACCAGTCTAGCGTGTTTCCAGGAGTCTGGAAAGATACCTGTCTGAAGGGAGTCATTCCAGATTCTATTCAATACAGGATTAAGCAAGGGAGCAAGAGATTTGTACTGCTTCGCTGGCCACGGGTCTAGGGGGGAACCAGATTTGCATTTGAGTAATTCTGCCAGTGACTGTTCTAAGGAGATCACCTCAAATTTAGAAAAGACCTTATCAGGATTGGAGCTGACTGGACATGATTTCAAATGGGAGGGAATGATGTTACAGGGGAAAGAGTTCTGAATGACAGCAATCTTGTCTTCAAAATGGCTTGAAAGATTGTCGCAAAGGGCCTGGGAGACCAGTGGTTGGCGCTTGAGGGCCATAGGGTCAGTAAAGGCTCTGACCGTGTCAAAAATGACTCTAGAGGATCCCTTAGCCCGGGTGATTTTCTCCTCAAGGTGGGATCTTTTATGATCAATGATTTTCTTTCTATACTCCTTAAGGGAGGTTTTGTATTTGGATCTACTATCAGGAGAGTAAGACCGTCTCCAATTTCTCTCCAGCCGCTTGCAGATTGATTTGTGAATCCGGAGTTCCTCAGAATACCAAGGTGCAGAGGGAGTAGCACGAAGGGATTTGATGGATCTCATAGGAGCTAGAAGATCCAGAGCCGAAGTGACCCAATGATTGAAACTGGCCACTCGAGTGTCCAGATCATTAGTCTCCACTGGGAAGGTCTTGGAGAGATGAGGGTCTAAACTCTCTAGAGAGATCCTCCTCCAATTCCGCCCCTTAGTGTTGGACAGGGGTCTGGAGCGATCCACCAGACGAGAGGAAATGGAGAAAGGGATCACAAAATGATCGGACCTGATAACAGGGGTAGGCTTGCCTAAAGTAATGTCAATAAGATTAGTGCAGATCAAGTCCAGAGTGTGTCCACCCCTATGTGTAGGGCCGGAGACAATTTGCTTTAGACCGCCGTCAGATAAGGTTGACAAAAAATTGGAGGCAGTAGGTTCATTGATGTTATCAGCGTGAAGATTAAAATCCCCCAAGAGGGTGAAATTGGCATACCGGAAGGATGCTTGTAAAGCAATGTCAACAAGGGTCGGGAGATGAGAAATTTTAGACTTGGGGGGGCGGTAGACTAATAAGCCTGAATAGGTGAAGTTAGCGGCAAGTTTAATACAAAAAGGTAGTGCCTCAATACACTCTATTTGAGGATATGGGAAGGAGGAGATTGACCAGATAGATCTATATATAATGGCCACTCCTCCACCGGGGTGGGAATTCTGTCTGTTAGCACACAAGATTTTGTAGTCAGGCGGTATAGCAAGACAGAGGGCAGGATTGGTGTCAGCTCCCAACCAGGTTTCAGTAAGAAAAAGGATGTCCCACCTATTGTCCTCGAGCGATTGGGCTATGTCTAAAGAGTGTTTTACCAATGAGCGACAATTAATTAGTCCGGCTTTAATAGTGGTGTTCCTACTGATCAAGGGTTGACGGTGTACGGACTGGCGAAAATGGCAAGTAGGGTGGGAAAAATTATCTGTATGCCATACGCAGCAGGATTTGAAAACAAGGGATGTCGAATCATTGAGCAGTGCTTGGAGTGCCTGTGTCCAAGAGCAAGAGTTTGAATTGAGGCGTACTAAGGTTTCCCTGTTATAGGAGATGGAGCTGACGAGCTCCAGCGGCGAGGGGATAGGGCATGGCGCAGCCGCGTCCGAGACGCGGACGGGCGCAGACGGGCAGGACTCTGGCACGACTCCGGCGCGAGTCAGGCGCGCCCGCTGAGCGCGTTCGCTGCGCGAAGTCATGACCTTCCCCCTTTATGCGCAACTAGAGCGCTCAGGGTCCGATCCACCCCCAAGATGGCCGCCACGCTTCTGAGCCCCGGGACCGACTCCACAGCGTCGCTAATCAGCTGCGAGTGGGCGCCGGGCAACGGGAAACGGGAGGACACAAAAGGTAAGGAGGTCTGCCTAGTGCAAAAATAAGCTTGATGCCAGCAAAGGTTAAAATGCCAGATCGGCAAATAGTGCAAATAATCGCTATAGCAGCAGGTAGAGGTACACAGCAAGAGCAAAGCACACAGCCTCCCGGCTTCCGCCTCAGGAGGAGTACACGCAATCACACAGAAGGGCGCGAGGGATCTGGGCCCCCTTTATGCGCAACTAGAGCGCTCAGGGTCCGATCCACCCCCAAGATGGCCGCCACGCTTCTGAGCCCCGGGACCGACTCCACAGCGTCGCTAATCAGCTGCGAGTGGGCGCCGGGCAACGGGAAACGGGAGGACACAGAAGGTAAGGAGGTCTGCCTAGTGCAAAAATAAGCTTGATGCCAGCAAAGGTTAAAATGCCAGATCGGCAAATAGTGCAAATAATCGCTATAGCAGCAGGTAGAGGTACACAGCAAGAGCAAAGCACACAGCCTCCCGGCTTCCGCCTCAGGAGGAGTACACGCAATCACACAGAAGGGCGCGAGGGATCTGGGCCCCCTTTATGCGCAACTAGAGCGCTCAGGGTCCGATCCACCCCCAAGATGGCCGCCACGCTTCTGAGCCCCGGGACCGACTCCACAGCGTCGCTAATCAGCTGCGAGTGGGCGCCGGGCAACGGGAAACGGGAGGACACAGAAGGTAAGGAGGTCTGCCTAGTGCAAAAATAAGCTTGATGCCAGCAAAGGTTAAAATGCCAGATCGGCAAATAGTGCAAATAATCGCTATAGCAGCAGGTAGAGGTACACAGCAAGAGCAAAGCACACAGCCTCCCGGCTTCCGCCTCAGGAGGAGTACACGCAATCACACAGAAGGGCGCGAGGGATCTGGGCCCCCTTTATGCGCAACTAGAGCGCTCAGGGTCCGATCCACCCCCAAGATGGCCGCCACGCTTCTGAGCCCCGGGACCGACTCCACAGCATCGCTAATCAGCTGCGAGTGGGCGCCGGGCAACGGGAAACGGGAGGACACAGAAGGTAAGGAGGTCTGCCTAGTGCAAAAATAAGCTTGATGCCAGCAAAGGTTAAAATGCCAGATCGGCAAATAGTGCAAATAATCGCTATAGCAGCAGGTAGAGGTACACAGCAAGACCAAAGCACACAGCCTCCCGGCTTCCGCCTCAGGAGGAGTACATGCAATCACACAGCATTTAACTTATCTATCTAATAATAAAGCCTTTCATTCTTTAATCAGTCATACTCTCGGATTTCCATTTACTCCGCCCTCTGTTCACCCATCCATTCAACCATACTTTTACCCATCAATCCTTTCAGCGCCTGTATACCCTCGTGGGTGATTAGTTGCGCTATATAAATCAGGATTGATTGACTGATTTCACCTACTCTCTCCATCCTATTACCATTTCTACCTTTCTTTCACCTTTTCTTCCTTTCAGCCTTCCGTCCTTTTTTCTCTTTTCTATCGAACCATCTTTTTTTCTTCCTTTTAGCATTAATTACGAGCTTTAGTCTGCCAAGTTGCAGACAGAAGAGGCCCATAAAGGAACATCGCCTCACCCCCATTGTAGCTGCTAAAGCGGGGGGTTCATGACACCCTTGGTGTTGAATCCATAATGCCACAAAAAAATGCTACAGTTACACAATTGCGTTTCCACTGTCCAAGACTTTATCCAATCCCGCTGTGTGCAAGGGTGGACAGCTTCCTTATTCCAACAGAAAAGAATAACCAAGTGCAATTATCTTTGGGGAAAAAAAGTACCTCTAAATGTTCAAAATGCATATTTGGATTACAAGTCTATTTAGGGCAGTGGTTCTTAACATGGAGTTCATGGACCCTGGGGGGATCACAACTTCTACTCAGGGGGTCCGCGACTGTTTAAAAACATAAATTAAAAATAGACTATTAATGAAGTGCATATACATAAAAAGAACATTTTAAAACACTCTGCAAATGTAAATGAATTTGAAATTGGAAGCTAAAAACTAAGCTGGTACTCTTAGCTTGATTCATAGAATCAGTGCAAGTACAGCAAACAATCTAGTATGAACAAGTTGTGGCCTCACAGCGCTGTTAGGCTTCAACAAAAAGAGAACATACAATATGAGCAAAAAAGACAAAGTGATATGTTGGGGTCTGCCATATTGCTGCAATTATAACAGCAAAATGTAGAACAATATAAATAAAAACACAAAAAACAAGACGTTGTAGTTCATCCAATGCGAGATACGCCCAAACTTATTTAAAGTGCTTACATAGTAAGGTGCTACAACTGACATAACATGGGCATCAATGGATAGTTTATCCAATGAAGCAGGACAGGACCCCCTTGGCAGTGCTTAATTTGAGTTTGTGGTCTCTGGTGATTGGCACCAGCACTTAATTGTCAACACCGCCACTTATGACGGTCCGCTAAATGGTGGCGCTGTTTGTTTACTTTCACAGATGAGCACTACAACAGTTGTTCATTGATTCACTATACATTAAAAGTTACTAATACCTGCTGCCCAAGCCATTCTTATAGCTTTGAGGCCTGGAATAGTCTGATGGTTGGTACTGTCATTGGCAGCGCTGGCAGAGGCAAAGGGTGGAGCAATTACCTGTGGCCACCTGACGAGGGCCCTGGCATTTATTATTAATATCTTTTTTTTTTTTTTTTTTACAAATTAAGCACTGGTTGGCTGTCCTCTGACAGGTTCAGGCCTCAAGTACATTGCAATGATTCAGTCGGTGGATTAAAGGTTCTAGGCAGAATGGTACAAATGTACCAAGAATGCTCTGATTCACTCCTCTTTGCCCTAGCTTCAGAGCATTCAAAGCTGTAAGAGGCAAAAAAGGGGTTTGAACACAGGCAGCTGAGAATCTACCAAAAAGTCACAAAGCACACAATGGTGTAAAATACCCACCATCTTAACGTGAACCGAGACAGAAAGACTTACGTTTTTAGACGTGAGGCAAGTGTTCCCAAAACATACTGTAGAGAAGTTACAGGTGTTAAGATGTATTGCAATAAGAATCAGTCGCGGCCTGCATGACTCGTGGGTTGGGGCGCAGGGGGAGGGGGTTCATTTTAAATTTAAAGAAAACATTACGTTCGGCGTTCCAGTCCTGTGTCGTCCTCGCAAGAAGCAGCCGCAGGCAGCCTCCCTCCCCTCCACCAATCACAATGCTGCAATGGCAGCGTTGTGATTGGCTGGGACGCCGATCACACAGGCGTCTATGGGGAGGTTGTTTACTCCACGCAGGGTGCATGCAGCCTACATAGAGGAAAGGGAGAGTGTGCATGTCTGGTTTGGTCGGCCCCCGCGACCAAACAGTCAGCGCCCACAAAACTGGGCTAGCCACTCCTCCCCGAACCGCCTGCCCACCAGCCCGCCCCCAACCAAACCCTTCTTCTGTTTTGGCGCAGTGCGAAAAGCAGAAACATAAAATGGTATTTATACCATTTTATGTGTCTTTTTTTGCACTGCGAGAAAGCAGTAGGGCCACGCTCCTCCGCCCACATGGAGGAGCCGCCCCTGATAAGAAATCTGTAATTTCAAAGACTAACAGGTTCAGGTGTGCCCAATCGGGCCCAAGCCAGAGCTCCAGGCTCTAAGATGAGAGTTTGTCAAAAATGTGTGATGCTAGAACCAATGTTTAAAATTAATGTTCTAAGTGTGTCCCACACATTTGTATTGTAGCCGTGTGTGAGAGCCAATGCAGATGCCTTGCAGGAGTCTCATGGTCCTTCCCGTCATAGTAGGTCCTTAAACCCCCTTATTGGTGAAAGTGGTATGAATTTTTCCTTCAAATTGCTTGACTACAATGTGTACCTCTGAAGTCTTTTCTGGCTGCTGCATCCTTCCCGGTGTTATGTGAAGAACTTTTGTGAAGGATTCGCACTCCTGGAGATGTTTCCCAAGGCTGGAGGCTGCATTCTGTCTGCTGACAGTACACATTCCTAATTGCAGTAACAAGGGGGCATATGTATGAAACCAAATTTTAGTCGCAAACGCTGCGAAGCGCAAAAAACAGCATTTGCGACTAAATATTCGCAATTTCATATGTATGACACACATTCCTAGTGCAAATTAAGAAATCGCTAAATTAGCGATTTCTTAGGCTGCGAAACTCCAAAATTGTGATTATGCTTGCGATTTCTTAAATTGCGATATTCTCAGTTTGCAAAATTCGCAAAAAGGATATCTCAAATTAAGAACTCGCAAGCAAATGTATGAAAAACTCGCTAATTGCGAAATAACTAAATTCGCTAAATAAGAAATCGCAATTAACACCAAGTGCATGCAGGTGGTAAACAGGTGCAAGGTACTTAAACCACCCCACAATGCAACAGAACCAACCACAATGGCAGCACTGTTTGTGATAGCCAGGAGGCTGCGTATTCGGGCTCTTGCACAGAGGAGAATGAGACAGGAACGTATATTCAGGCTGCGCATCACTCTGTTCCAGCACACTGAAGAGGACATCCATGACAAGTACAGGCTGCACCCACAGACCATATTGGACCTGATTGAGGAGCTGAAACCCTCCTTGGAACACCCTACACGCAGGACACAAACAATTCCCACACATGTGCAGGTACTGTGCTCCCTGCACCTCCTGGCGTCAGGGAGTTTTCAACGGGTCATAGCGGAGGTTGGTGGGGTGTCACAGAGTGCACTTTCGTGCTTCTTTCATGCCTTTCTAGATGCAATGCTACAGAGGCTCTCACATCACATATACTTCCCCACCACCCAACAGGCATTACAGCAAACAAAACTTGACTTCTACCAGATTGTACGTTTCTCCCACGTCATTGGCTGCATCGATGGGACCCATGTGGCCATCACACCCCCATCAGCAACTGAATATGTCTACAGAAACCGTAAATGCTACCATTCCCTCAATATACAGATTGTGTGCAACGCAAAGTATATCATCAATGACATCGTACCCAAATACCCTGGCAGTACACATGACTCTTTCATCTTTAGACACAGTGGAATACACAGACGTCTGAGTGCTGGAGAGTTTGGGGAGGGATACCTGCTAGGTAAATACACGGCACACATCCATACATCCACTACATCACTGGGGGGTGGGGACATTGACTTACCTATTGTGTCTATCCTTGCAGGTGACAGTGCCTATGCAGTGCGGGACTTCATCCTGACCCCGTATCTGGATCCAGCCAATGCAAGTGAGAGGAGATACAACAGGGCACACAGATCTACACGCTGCGTCATTGAGCGTACGTTTGGAATCCTTAAGAGCCGGTTCCGTTGCCTGCATAAAAGTGGAGGCGCACTGCAATACAGCCCTGAGACTTGCTGTAAAATCGTGGCTAGCTGTGCAATGCTCCATAACATGGCTATGAGGAAAGGCACCACAATTGATGTGACCGATACAGACACATCGGATGACGATTGCCCTGCTCCCCCTGGCAGACCAGCGTCAGGAGTCGGGGCAGCTGCTGGACGCCAGAGACGGACTGAGATCACACAAACCTACTTCTAGGTGAGCAATGATGACATGAGACAAAATATCTTTCTAATGTGTGCTGTGTTTATTCACACTTCACAATCATTAAAAGTGTAGCTGTAACCAGCACATGTTATGCACACAGTGCAGGTACGGCACAAGTAACTGTGCAATCTGCATAGTTGGGTTACTTCACCCTTTTTTGATTCATTGTCACTGGACAGTTCACCTCCTTCGGTGACGCATTGGTGGTGTTTGGCGTCCAGGCTGAGTGCCCTCCATGGTGTTCCGGGGTCCTGCACCCTGTCTCGAACTGCGCTGTCTTTCTCCAGGCAATGTAGGAGTGATGCTGCTCCTACTGGAGGTTTCTTCACTGTCGCCAGAGGCCATGAGAGCGCTGCCACCTGAGTTGGCCGTCTGCAGCTGCTCCACTGCACTGGTGACCTGTGCTAGCCCTCTGGCTATGTCCTGATAGCAGTGTGCCATTTCCACCTGCATTGTGACGCTTCTGCGTGTCAGAGTGCTGGTGGTGGTGCAGAGGCAGTTCACGGCCTTGGTATATGTGTGCAGGTGTGCATTGGCACGTCGGGCAGCCCTGTCACTGGCGGCTTGGTTGTGCCTCAGAGTGTCACACAGGTCATGGATGGCACCTCTCATGGCCATGATGCCCTCCCCCATGTTTTGCTGATCTTTGTGAATACGGCATAGCTGCCTATTTATTGACCTCAAAGATTTACTTTGCAGGCGCTGTTCCTCCAGCATGCTGTGTTCCAGCCCAGAAAATACGGTTTCCTCCGCTTCAGTGGCAGTGCTGCTCCTGGGCCTTGACCTGCGTCTATCCTGTGGTGGAATGCTTGGCCTTGGTGTGTCCTGACTGGGCATGTGTGACACACCCTGACTCCCCTCTCTTCTGTCACTGTCCTCCCCTGTGGCCGGTATGTCATTCTCAAATGGAGGCAGTGGGGGCACATGTGTGCGCTTCCTGCGCAGGATTGGTGTGTGCTCCGTATCATCACTGGAGTCCTCAGGATGTGCAGGCTCCTCTCCCTCTGCACTGTCATCACGTGCCCTGGATTGTGCTGTGGATGTAAAGGGGACTACATGAGTTTGTGTCTTTGTCTGCAATTTGCACTCAATAAAGTTTCTACAGTTTCTATCGGCTAACTTCTGACACTGTATCATTCACTTATCCCCAACCCACATGTTGCATTAGATTTCCTATGTCTCATGGACACACTGTCAGACATATTACTACAAGTTCCATGATGCATTGCTGGGTGTGCTGTAAGACTTGGACTGGAATAACATTTTGTGAGGATATTTAGCGCATTTGGGGAAGTGTGCATGGGATGGGGATCAGTGCAGATTGATTTTGCATGCATCTTACCTTGGCTGCTGGATGCAGGGTCGGAGCTGTCAATGTCAGCCACACCACCGACGCGCTCAGGCAGGAGAGTGGACTCCACAAGCTCCTCGTGGGGTATTGGCTGTGCTGCTGTGGATGGTCCTCCCCCGGTCTGGTTTGCATCCTTTAGTCTGGCTGCCACCCTCTCCTTCGACCTCTGCCGCATATCATACCATCGCTTGCGCAATTCCTCGATGGTGCGATTGGTCACTCCCACAGCATTCACCTTCTGTTGAATGTCCAGCCAGATTTTGCGTTTCCTTGCTTCTGGGACTCGCAGTGCCTTTTTCCCAAAAAGGAGCTCATGGCTGCATACCATCTCCTCTATGAGGACCTCCTGCACCTTGTCAGAAAACTTGTGTTTTCTCTTCCTCTTCTCTGAATCCTTGCCCTCATGTTGCTTGTTGGACTCCATTGGTGTTTGTTCTCTCCTGGGATGCCTCCTCACACTCTCCAAACAGCCTCTGGGTGTGGCTCAGGTAAGCAGGTGCAGGAAATCACTCCCACTTCCTGTTTGTGATGTCATCAGGCTGCACCTGTATTGCAGATTCCCGTTTTTGCGATTTCTTAATTTGCGAATTTCGCAATTAAGGAATCGCAAATGATGTTTCTGAGACTTTTTTGCGATTATTAGGAAATCGCTAAACATATGCGATTTTTTTTTACATACCGATTTGCGAATCTCAAACTGCAAATCGCAAAATATCGCAATTTGAGATTCGCAAATCGGGAGTTTCATACATATGCCCCCATGTCCCATGTGACGTTCCATTTCCAATGTTGCCCCGAATCTTGTGCAAACTTTAGTTACCTGTGTTTTTTTAATTGTACATTGCTGGTGCTTCTGATTCAGTAATTCCGCAAATATTTGCTTCCTGGAGCTTCCTTAGTAATTCTAGTTGATTCTCTGCCCCTTTCTTCCCTGGCCCCTTTTTCAGTATTACAGTTTAATGTTAGCTACGATTAATAGTCATCTTGCATTCTAAGTGGGTCTCCTGTTAGTGTATAAGCTTATTTCCCATCCCCAGTTCTCCAGTTATCTTCACCATTCAGGTTAGCTTATCATTGTCTGCAATTTTATCGATGTGATTTTCCTCCGTAGCAAACATTATGAATCTAGTCCCCTGGTAACTTCCAACATGGCATCCAATGTAATGAACACCTGGGGCGGTATTATGAATAGTGCCCTGGGAGCGCAACGGGCCTGTGAGCCTGCTTGGTGCACATCCCATGTACTATGGTATTACAGAAGAGGCCGCCAACACTTGTGCAGTCACTTCTTCAAGACAGATAGCTTTGGTGCACATGTAGCGCCCATGCTATCTTGATAGGCCGTACTCTCATTTTCCTGGGGGGGGGGGGGGGGGGGGGGGGTGTAGCCCCATGAAAATGAGGGAATCACTTTAGCTCTGTACCTGCATCTGTAATAGAGCCCAGGCATAGAGGCAAGGTGATTCCCTCGTTTGGATGGGGGCACAGCTCTTAGGAGGCGCACTGACATTGGACTACAGAAGGCTAGCGCACTGCGCCCCCCTGAAAGTAGTCCTCTGAAGAAGAAACCCATAGATACCCCTGCAGGTAGGTGCAGTCAACCACTGCAACCGCCTGCAGGGTAGTCTCTGTCCTCTCCTTAAAGTGCGGGCGGCTTGCAGCCTTCACTGTACAACACAGCAGCTTGGAAGCAGTCACTCCATTTTCAGTCAATGCTCTGCCCCCAGGAAACATGAATTTGCTGCTGCTGTGTGGGCAGTGCATTCATCATAATAGGGCGCATTATCCCGATCTGCACCAGGTGCATCTTTTGAAAGATGCACCATGGAGCAAACAAGCTTGCAAAGTTCTCACCTGGGACGGAGCGATGATATATCATTCTGAAATCCCCAGTGGAGAACATTCTCATTTGGCAGTGAAATGATTGAACACCTTCCCCGAGTTTCGTGTCCTTCAATATCCTTAAAACCACCAGCTATTCTGTAGTGGGCTCAAGATTATTGTCAGTGTGCTTTGTGTACTACAGGGGTCCTTGAAGTCCTAGCCAGACAGACTGGTAAACACCAGCACCATTTTCCTGGGATCTCTGGATAGAATGTAAACATTAAGACCAGGCAGAATTGTTATAGGAAGAACCCACTTTACAAGCCATAATTTGGAATTGGGAAGTCATTTACATCTTGGTTTGTGGCCAACCAGAGGCCACGGTCTCCATTTCCCTTAGCAGAGGAACATCCACCACATTTCAATATACGCGCCTGCCCTGGGTAGATCATTGCTTAGAAAGCATTCACCGGTACTGCACGTTTTTTAGGCACAAAGGTTTGGAGAGTGTGCGCAATGTTTTTTTGTTGTTGTGCTTGTCATACTTTTTTGTTTGTCTAACACAAAGTAGGAGTATGTTTTAGAAAACCCCCAAAATCATGGAACCCAATCTGAAAACCAGTTTGTTTTAGGAAAACAAAAAAACATGAATGACCCTGATGCACACGTAGCATTTTCCCTGGGTGCTGGTTCCATCGATTGATTTCCCTGAACGGAATCACCATGTCTAGCATAGCGATGTCAGTCAGGGGTATCCCGCTATGGTCGCCCGCCCTAAAAATGATGGCGAAAACATGAATATGAACTGAAGACCTAGTGGTGGGGTGGCCATCAGGTCAACCCGCAATTTCCCCTACACTGAATGCGGTGTGGGAACGGCCAATTTTATAGGAGGGCATCTGCCTTTTTTTTTTTAAAGATGACCCACATTTAATAAACTGACTTGTTTCTTCAGGTAGTAGAATCACAGATCTGGTTTTGCTTGAGCCTCTACATTGGTCTCATCATTTTCTTATTTTATTCATGTCTGCAATTGCCCCCACACAAATCAAATACATGTTTCAATACAGGTAATTTATTTATCAGTGAAAATACAAGTTTAGACCGAAATCTAGACCTAGATCTTCTGCAGACTGGATGTTAATATCTTTAAATTCCCCAAAATAATGCAAAATTTCTATTTAGGGAATTTACTAACTAGATTGCAATGGGCCTAGATAAGCAAACTCCAGAAATTTGTTGCAAATGCAGTTCCTTTTCATACTTTTAACGTAGATTCACTGAATGAGTTGCTAAATCTAAAGAGGTAAAAATAGACTAGAAAGACAAGCATGAGCAAAGGCAATAGGTCTCGCCTTTGGGACCTATTGACTTAGCAAATGCATTTTGGTAATGCTGTTTTGTGTTATTTAAAAAGCAAAATGCTTTTTCCCTGATGCTGTACAGAATTGGCAAAAAAAATAATTAAAAAAATCGCAATGACTCAGTTGGCGCTGCTGTGCCAACAGATTGATGGAGGCACCATTCGCATTGATTTTGTAATTACCAATCCAAAATGGAGGACACCACTTTAATTGGAAAATAAACAAAATACTTTTTTTTCTGTGAAAGCGCAACATTTTATAAAAGGACTGCTGCAGTTGCGAGGGCAAGGAAGAGCTGATGAGATGAGAAGGGGAAAAACAGCGCACAAGGGAGACAGCAACACAGGGGACGGTGGAGAAGCACGCAATGGAGGAATGAATGTGGGGCGGGGGAGAAGCATAAGCAAGAGCGAATTATAGCAACAAGGGTCTTAGAGACAAACAAATGTGAGTGAGAGCCATGGGGAAGGAGAAGCACTTTAGGGAGAAGTAACATGGAGAGCGGGAGTGGGGGAGCAGTACATCAGAGAGAGCAGCACATATCTGACAGCAATAGGGAACACATGGCGGGCATTTTGGGGGCAGCATACAAGGGAGGAATCTGCAAACACATGCACTCTCGTGGAGTACTTATCCAACAAGGAAACAAAACATTTCATAAAAGTGAACAGTAGAAGGATAAAAGTCAGCCAATCAAAGAGATGGTGAACAAGCTATGTTCCAAGGGAAGGACAAACACAAGATGAACAGGCTGGGAAAGAAAAGCCATTAAATAAGAAGCAAGCAAATGAGAGTGAAAATAAATCCAACCTGTTGTATGGCATTGTAATTTCAGCTATATGGTGCTTTTCACCCGTGAAGAGGTGTTGAAATGCTTTAAGGGGGGCAGCACAGTCCTCCGTAAAGCAAAGTTAGTGTTAAGCCCAGTGGTTGTTAGTTACTGTAGTGTATTTTTGGTTACTGGGTGCATCTGGTGCTCTGAAGGAACTGTTCGAAACATTTCATCCAGGTTCTAGTGGTGGGTTAAGATATTAGGCGTTAGGTGTATAATTAGTGTGAGTTTATGCAAGGGGAAAATGTGATAAGTAAATAGGATAGAGGAGGTCCGATATTGTGAGAATGCAAGGAGAGGTTACACAGAGTACAATTTCTGTTGTATGAGAGTGCAATAAGTAGATAGGCTTGGGAAGGTTAGATATTCTAGGAATGGTTTCAGTAAGGGAGGCACGCTTGTGACAGAACAGGGTACACTCAGAGGTACTAAGGATAGTCAGACGATGGAGCGTAAGGAGAGTGCCATTCAAAAAGAAAGGTAGGAGAAAGAATGATCTCTAGATATGAATCAAGGCCAATTTTCATACAGGGATTTTTTAGGTATATAATGGGGATCGGATATTGAGATAGGATGCACTCAGAAAAAGTAGAAAGAAAAGTTGAAAGTTGATTACCTTTAGGCAGCCGACATATATATATATATATATATATATATATATATATATTTGAACTTCTCGTTTCACAGTTTTCTGAAGAAAGAAGACGAGTATGGACCCAAATCCGTGCTGCAATAGGTTTTATTCGTTACACACCACCAGTTAGTCCGCCATGACGCGTTTCGGCCGTCCCTCGGCCTTGATCACATGACACGCTACAGACTGTGAGAGCTATTTTTAAAGTGCCAGTGCTTCAATTGTGCATGATTGACATAGACAAAATACTTATGATTTGTTAAGAATACAGCGAGCCTTGTGTAAATGCGTATGTCGTTTACATAGATACATGAGATGTTTAAATATGAAACCCTAATTGGTTATAATTGTACTACCCTCATGGTACAAATGTACTAGTAATTCACGTCCGCTATACACAAAAATATATATATAGTCTTCATTAATTGCATGAATGCTAACTTAAGTCAATAAGTATATATAATGTATATATATATATATATGTGTCCCAAAGATGCCTCTGAGCTCAAAGACGCCACTCCTGGCGGATTGTTAACAGGTCTGTGTGGCTGTCGAGGTATGGCAGCTGCCTTTCAGCACATGAGGAACTTTCATTGCGGAACCGGAGCATTTTTCTGAGGCCCACTGGAGGGCCAGACATTGTGGAAAATATTGGGGGAGTTTTTAATATCGACATTAACACGGCCCCACCGGAGGGGAGCTAACGAGACTACAGCACCCAGCAGGCCGCTCATTGGAGGGTGGATGCAACATGGGAGAAAAGAGGCTGTAATCTGCTCCGTGTCTTTGTTGTTCCCTCGGCCCTATGAATAAGATGCAGGTGCATTGAAACGCGTAAGGGATTGTCATTTGTTTGGGAAGGTGAGCCGGTTCCTGAAATAAAGCTTTGTCAAGCTGTCCTCGTGTGGAGTGGCGTCTTTGAGCTCAGAGGCATCTTTGGGACATGTTCAAACACGGCGGCCTCGGCCGTGGAAGATTGCACCGCCTGGCGGATTGTTAACAGGTCTGTGTGGCTGTCGAGGTATGGCAGCTGCCTTTCAGCACATGAGGAACTTTCATTGCGGAACCGGAGCATTTTTCTGAGGCCCACTGGAGGGCCAGACATTGTGGAAAATATTGGGGGAGTTTTTAATATCGACATTAACACGGCCCCACCGGAGGGGAGCTAACGAGACTACAGCACCCAGCAGGCCGCTCATTGGAGGGTGGATGCAACATGGGAGAAAAGAGGCTGTAATCTGCTCCGTGTCTTTGTTGTTCCCTCGGCCCTATGAATAAGATGCAGGTGCATTGAAACGCGTAAGGGATTGTCATTTGTTTGGGAAGGTGAGCCGGTTCCTGAAATAAAGCTTTGTCAAGCGGTCCTCGTGTGGAGTGGCGTCTTTGAGCTCAGAGGCATCTTTGGGACATGTTCAAACACGGCGGCCTCGGCCGTGGAAGATTGCACCGCCTGGCGGATTGTTAACAGGTCTGTGTGGCTGTCGAGGTATGGCAGCTGCCTTTCAGCACATGAGGAACTTTCATTGCGGAACCGGAGCATTTTTCTGAGGCCCACTGGAGGGCCAGACATTGTGGAAAATATTGGGGGAGTTTTTAATATCGACATTAACACGGCCCCACCGGAGGGGAGCTAACGAGACTACAGCACCCAGCAGGCCGCTCATTGGAGGGTGGATGCAACATGGGAGAAAAGAGGCTGTAATCTGCTCCGTGTCTTTGTTGTTCCCTCGGCCCTATGAATAAGATGCAGGTGCATTGAAACGCGTAAGGGATTGTCATTTGTTTGGGAAGGTGAGCCGGTTCCTGAAATAAAGCTTTGTCAAGCTGTCCTCGTGTGGAGTGGCGTCTTTGAGCTCAGAGGCATCTTTGGGACATGTTCAAACACGGCGGCCTCGGCCGTGGAAGATTGCACCGCCTGGCGGATTGTTAACAGGTCTGTGTGGCTGTCGAGGTATGGCAGCTGCCTTTCAGCACATGAGGAACTTTCATTGCGGAACCGGAGCATTTTTCTGAGGCCCACTGGAGGGCCAGACATTGTGGAAAATATTGGGGGAGTTTTTAATATCGACATTAACACGGCCCCACCGGAGGGGAGCTAACGAGACTACAGCACCCAGCAGGCCGCTCATTGGAGGGTGGATGCAACATGGGAGAAAAGAGGCTGTAATCTGCTCCGTGTCTTTGTTGTTCCCTCGGCCCTATGAATAAGATGCAGGTGCATTGAAACGCGTAAGGGATTGTCATTTGTTTGGGAAGGTGAGCCGGTTCCTGAAATAAAGCTTTGTCAAGCTGTCCTCGTGTGGAGTGGCGTCTTTGAGCTCAGAGGCATCTTTGGGACATGTTCAAACACGGCGGCCTCGGCCGTGGAAGATTGCACCGCCTGGCGGATTGTTAACAGGTCTGTGTGGCTGTCGAGGTATGGCAGCTGCCTTTCAGCACATGAGGAACTTTCATTGCGGAACCGGAGCATTTTTCTGAGGCCCACTGGAGGGCCAGACATTGTGGAAAATATTGGGGGAGTTTTTAATATCGACATTAACACGGCCCCACCGGAGGGGAGCTAACGAGACTACAGCACCCAGCAGGCCGCTCATTGGAGGGTGGATGCAACATGGGAGAAAAGAGGCTGTAATCTGCTCCGTGTCTTTGTTGTTCCCTCGGCCCTATGAATAAGATGCAGGTGCATTGAAACGCGTAAGGGATTGTCATTTGTTTGGGAAGGTGAGCCGGTTCCTGAAATAAAGCTTTGTCAAGCTGTCCTCGTGTGGAGTGGCGTCTTTGAGCTCAGAGGCATCTTTGGGACATGTTCAAACACGGCGGCCTCGGCCGTGGAAGATTGCACCGCCTGGCGGATTGTTAACAGGTCTGTGTGGCTGTCGAGGTATGGCAGCTGCCTTTCAGCACATGAGGAACTTTCATTGCGGAACCGGAGCATTTTTCTGAGGCCCACTGGAGGGCCAGACATTGTGGAAAATATTGGGGGAGTTTTTAATATCGACATTAACACGGCCCCACCGGAGGGGAGCTAACGAGACTACAGCACCCAGCAGGCCGCTCATTGGAGGGTGGATGCAACATGGGAGAAAAGAGGCTGTAATCTGCTCCGTGTCTTTGTTGTTCCCTCGGCCCTATGAATAAGATGCAGGTGCATTGAAACGCGTAAGGGATTGTCATTTGTTTGGGAAGGTGAGCCGGTTCCTGAAATAAAGCTTTGTCAAGCTGTCCTCGTGTGGAGTGGCGTCTTTGAGCTCAGAGGCATCTTTGGGACATGTTCAAACACGGCGGCCTCGGCCGTGGAAGATTGCACCGCCTGGCGGATTGTTAACAGGTCTGTGTGGCTGTCGAGGTATGGCAGCTGCCTTTCAGCACATGAGGAACTTTCATTGCGGAACCGGAGCATTTTTCTGAGGCCCACTGGAGGGCCAGACATTGTGGAAAATATTGGGGGAGTTTTTAATATCGACATTAACACGGCCCCACCGGAGGGGAGCTAACGAGACTACAGCACCCAGCAGGCCGCTCATTGGAGGGTGGATGCAACATGGGAGAAAAGAGGCTGTAATCTGCTCCGTGTCTTTGTTGTTCCCTCGGCCCTATGAATAAGATGCAGGTGCATTGAAACGCGTAAGGGATTGTCATTTGTTTGGGAAGGTGAGCCGGTTCCTGAAATAAAGCTTTGTCAAGCTGTCCTCGTGTGGAGTGGCGTCTTTGAGCTCAGAGGCATCTTTGGGACATATATATATATATATAAATATATATATATATATATATTTTTGCATCTCTGTTTAGCTCTTGATGGTGTTGATACAGTCTATTTATTTTGTACATAGATATTGAACACTATTGAGATTAGTTGACTTTGAACGTGTTTTCTAATATGAGGCACTGAGTTATGTAGTATGTCCGCAGAGCAGGTACTTTAGGTTTGTTGGTTACGTTTTTGAGGAGTGGATAATCACTGAGATTTGTACTGATCATTTTGTTATGTATTTGTTTGCGACAGATGCTAGGGTGGTATATTTTTATGCGGCTGTGGTTCTTACTGACAGTAGTAGGGGTTGTTTGTAAAAGGATCATGCTGATTTATCTCTTCCTTAATCTTATAGGGTCCTAAAGGGTATCTGTCTGTAGCAGTAAATGAAGCTCATGTGGATTCCTTGTCGGATCACATTGGGAATAACTAGGTCTTAATCATCCTTCTGAACACTAAGTGATTCTCTGTGGCTCAGATCTTTGAAAGTAGGGAAGTCCATAGTTTTGCAGCTTGAATAGAGAAAGTAGTGCCACCAATGTTTTTCTTCCCGTATGTAGAAAATAAAGTACAATGCCAGTCTGGAGTATAGGTTACTGGGTTGTGAGTATTTTGTGATTTTTGCTTGAAAGAATGTTGGTTGTTTTCCATTTGTATCTCTTTGAATGATGCACAGTAGTTTGAAAGAAGATTTTCTTGCAATTGGGAGCCGGTGCACAGCCTTCAGGACAGGAGAGATGTGGGTTCATATATTTACATTTAGAAGTAGCCATGTTGCTGCGTTTTGAACTTTTTGTAGCCTTCTGATAATTTAGAGTGAAAGCATAAACACGTTTGGAGAGGATGATTGATTTTGTTCATAGTACCTTTTGTGGAAATTCAAAATGTAAAATATGAATCTAAGTGTTTTCATTGTGTAGAAAGCAGAATGAGACAGTCTGTCCACTTGAGTACTCATGGAAAGTGTAGAGTCAATGAAGATTCCAAGATTTCTCATGTCTTTATCTATTTTGGTGGGGTTCCCAGTTAATGTAGCTATAAAGATAGAGAGTCATTATTTTTCCATTCACTGCAGGTCAGTATTTCAGTTTTCGAAGCATTCAGCTAGTGGTAATTCCATCTAGAGGTCGGCAGAGGAGGGCAGGTACCTGATACTATACCGCAAGAGCCACTTTTTCTCCCCACCTCAAGGCGTGGTCCTCTGTCTTCCCTGAGGGGGGGGGGGGTTACCCACTCAATTTTTGGGTTAGATCCCCCTTTCTGCACCGTAGCAGTGGCTGTATTGGCCCTACACAACTTTATTGGACCCCATTCCTCAGTAGGGTAGGTATTTACTTGGCCCTGATGAAATGCCACTGACCCTCCGGGAGTCAAAGCATGAAACATCTTGACCTCACTTAACATGCACTGAAGCTACCATACTATATTATTACCTCGGATTGCTCTCTTGTTTTTACTGTGTCAAGGGAACCACCACTCTATTAAAACTCTTTTTGGGGTCCCTAAGACTCTTTTCACCACTTACGCAACACCCTACATCCACACCCCCTCACTTGCACTCATCATATAGCTTTAAGATCAAAGGATCTCCAAAGAACCCCCCTTGAGGCGTCCATCAGGCATTGCAGTGCTGGCCCGACGAGGAGCATCCTACGATGAAGCATGACACCCTACTGGGTGTGTGAGGGAAATCTGATCAGATCACTCAGATCCACACCTCATGGGATCCCTTTGACCAGACCATTTGATCCACATGTCAGGGTCCTCACCTCCTCTTTTGATTGAGGAACCACACCCCTCTGTGTAATTTGGTGATTCCATGTCTTCCATTTATCTATGGCTATGAGGCAGATGTTATGTTTAGTTGTTCCTATGCAAGCAATGGACGGGCTGTAAGTTATTGGTAAGCCCAAAATAGGTCTTTTGCAACCAGACATCTTTTTGTTTTGGGCCGATGCTTCATAGCATCAACCAAAATTTTTTTTTTTCAAGATGCTGTACAGCATCATCAGAAGGCATTAGCAAAGCCAATAGTGCCCAAAGGCCAGACTGGCTGACTTTGCCAATGTTTGTTTAACACAGGAATGATGAAAAAGAAAAATTCAGAGCTTGACGGAAAGCACCGCAGGACAATTAATCTGAATCGAAAGCTTGGCTATATAATTTTCACTAATATTTTATGTTATTTTTTGCCAATCTCACTGTCTGTAGCAGTAAATCTAATATATGCCTGTAAAACGTCTGTCACTCCCCTGGAGAAGAAAAACACATAGCACGGAGGGAGAGAAAGAAGCAAATAGGTGAGAGAGAGCAACACGGGGCACAAGTAGGAGAGAAGTTCACAGATGAAAGAGGTTCACGTGGACCGTGTGGAGGGAGAAGTACACAAGGGATACAATTAGAAAACACATGCACTCTCTCTCATGGAGTGCCCAAGCAAACATAAAAAAGCAGGTCCCTAAAAGCTAGCAGTGGAAGGACACAAACAAAGCGGCAACACTCTAGGGGAAGGACAACCACAAGATGGACAAGGCATGCTTCATCATAGGGCACATCCTCTTGCTCAATGGGCATGGGCCACAACCCTGCGCAGCAGGGGAGCTCTTAGTGTGTTCAATTCTGGGTTCTATGATGAGTGGGGCTTGTGGAAGGAACTAACACGGGTAGAATATGACCTCTTGATAATATGTTCAGCGATGCAGAAGGAATATTAAAAAACAACTATTGGGTAGGCATATCTCTTTTCCTGTCTCCTAATAAGTATTGCTAAAATAAATAGGGGAATAATTCAACCCTATCTGCAGGTCAACGTCCCAAAATTAAAATACAATATCCCAAACAAATTAAAAACACTTAAATAAAATACACTGATAATTGATTTTTGTTATTTCAGTATTGCTGTTAAGGGGATAAAGAGATATTAACTTTTAAACAAAAGCTTACACGCATTCAATGTTAGTCGATGGGGTAAGGGTAATGAGATCCTAAGGGCCTTTTCAGGCTAACCACAATGAAGCGACGGTCAGGTAAAGCCTATCAGTTTGCCTCAGTCAAAAGTTTTACATTCTGGCGTAGTTTGCAAGATGGAATCAAAGTCCTCCAGTAAGGCAAGCTTGGGCATTGCTCCCAAGATGGGTTCCATTTGGTTGGGCATATTACTTCTAAGTTCCTGCAAAATCCTTGAAACTTGGTACCAAAAAGTCTGAAAGGGACAAATCTGAAAATGGTTGCCATTATTGTTGCTTTACAGCTGTGCTCATTATACCACACTGTCCCATTGCTGCGCTGTCTGTTGGAGCTTAGCCACTTTTTTGAAACTTGAAATTCTTCTGTGGGGCAACGATGGGACAGATGGACCAATGCATCTCTAAAAGGCTGATGCATACTCTCTGTGGTCCACGGGACTCTCTTAATATTAGGGCAAAAAGTTCTGAGCAGGGTGAATCCGGAAACCTTGCCATCCTGGCATGTACCTTCATCACGTATCCCAACAACAAGTCCCAACTTCACAAAAAGTTGAATATCTTCTCCTTAGTCACAAGTTCCAAACTTTCAGGAACAGTTTCTAGGATACTGAGGTCAATACTGCAGTAAAAGACAAGCTTTTTACCAACTTTCTTCATCAAAAGTTTCAGACAAAGTCCAGTCCTAATGGTCTGCGGGTTCTTCTTCCAGGATGCCATCACTATCCTTTTTCCTGTTGTCTTCCAGGTCGGCTTGCAAGACCTCTGAAAAACTGAATCCACTCCCCCTCTTTTGAGAGCAGCAGTATGGTATCCACAGTCTCGCCTGGTTTTCTTCAGGGTTCAGCACTATTTTGATTTCCAGGTAGTTAGAGTCTCACTTCATAGCAGTAACCCAGCAATGATTTGTTGGACCTCCGAAACCAAGTAAAGCTGGTCATCTACCTATTGCTCCACCTCTCTGGAGTGAGGTGCCGACATGTCCCTGGGAACGCCTGCTTCAAAGTCACCTCCAAACTGTGTCTTAGCAGAAGGCCAAGACTGCCTTGTGTGGCCTACATGTCAACCTCTTTACTCGTCATTTCACATGTATCTGTTAAGTACAGAGTTAGATGGCCCCAGTCTGTATCAATGGAAGTACATTTACTGTCCTTGTTGACAGCAGCCCCATAGCAGGTGCCACTGAACCGAAAGCCCCATTGCCCCCAAGCAGAGCACTAAATATCATAATATAAGAGCAAGAAGCACTAAACGTACACTGAATTAAATGATACAGATACTCCAATCTTCATGTGAGCATCATCACTGGCCCAACTGCCCCTGGTACGCATGCAGTTTATGTGAATCCCAAGAACACATCCCCTAAAGGCTAATGCCCAGGCACACAGGATCTGGGTGGTACTCACAACCTGTGACCACAGGAAGGTGGTGCCCACTGCTTGGGTCCCTTGACATGACCGATCACTTGTGACATTTAGCACCCCTCCTAAGCAGCCACAACCATATCCACACTCCCAGTAAACCTGCCATTAAGAATCCGGTGAGCTACCAACTTGTAAGGGGTGCATGCAGAATTTTGGTTTTGGCTATCACGGACGCAGTCTCATTTAAACTGTGTCTAGGATCACTACCATTCATTTGGGTTTCCAACAGGGAGGATGGCATACCATAGTGATTCCGGTTCAGCATGCCATCCTGATACATACTTTTTTTTTTTTTTTTTTTTTTTTTTTTAAAAACCTTTATTTGTGCATAGTAAAAGAACAAATACGGGCCTACAACCATCAGGCCGGCCACAATACGGTTGAGCACAGAGACAAACAGTACATCCCCTGTGCGTCAAGGTCAAGATTAGCAATGATTCAGGATTCATACACTGGAGGGATCCTTGACACCAGGGGAAGGAGAAGTGAAGGTTAATTTTAAGGTTTTCAAAAAAATTTTAATCGAGAAAGAAATCAGTAAAGGATAGAAACCAGGAGATTCGAGTCCGCGAGTCGGCTTCATACACTGGAGAGCAGCAGCATCATTAAAACAGCCATAGAAAATCTCATACAGTAAGGCGATGCAGTTAGATAACAGGATCAGCACAGTAGTAAATACGCACCCCCTAAAAGCCGCCCCCACTCAATCCACCCCACACCCGGACCCCGAATCGAAACAAGTATAGCGCAGAGACATGAAAGAAAGAGGCCCATAGAACTAAAAAGAAACAGTAAATTACCCCCCCACCCTACACCAATGCGGAGGCTATGGCCTGCCCCCCCCCCAGCATAGTGCCTGTCGCCCAATGAACCCGAAATATAGACGAGAGAGAAAGTAGGAATAGAGTAAAGAAACTAAGAGAAGAAAGAAGAAAGGAGGCGGGGAGGAGCCCACGTATCCTCGGAGCGCCCGACACCACCGGCCAACCAAGCCTCCACACACTGAAACCCCACTACACCCAAAGGCGGTCGTGTGAAGATAGCATGTAACAACAAGGAAATGAAGGCAGACAGATCGCGACGAGTGCGCACAACATATGCAAACAATTCCAGTCCCAGTCCAGCCCGTCCGTGAAACTATGATGATAGAAAGTAATCTAGCCCTGGCCCGATCGCGGGCTTACGATTAGACCCGCCCCCTCGTGAATGCCCCGCATCCCGAACAGACAAAGACAATATGGCCGCTTGGAAGAAGATGGAGAAGTAGAGTCACAAAATGGCCGCCGATCATCTATTGAGGTCCCCTTGCACACCATATAAAATCCAGACCTGGCTTGTAAAGTACATGAGTTCCACATAAAAGGAGCCGTAGGCCACCGTGAACGGTTCCTCGAGGTCGTCAGGTGTAGTTCAGCTGGAAGGTCCTGCGGGCACGGTGAGGCAGGCAACAACAAAGCAGGCAGCAATGACCGGGGAAACAAAGTATCCGCCATTGAGCAGGAGAGCGATTGATTCTGAGCGCCGGGAAAGCCAAACGCAGACACCAGTGGAGCACCGCTACACCCAGTCGTTACTTCCCCGCAGGAGGACCACAGCACTGGCAGACTCACGTCTTGTTGATCACAAACGGGGCGCTCACGACCCGCAGCAGACAGTGTAGAGTCGAACCGCTCACTCAGCGTTTGCAAGCCGACACACAATTGCAGACGAAAGTCCCGCAGGGCAGCCAGAACGGAGCCGTATGTCAGCGGAAGCTGCGCCCCCACAGCGGCAGCAATCCGGGACGGCACTGGGGAGCTGGAGTCTGGTAGAGGGAGGGCGAAGCGGGCAGCGGGCGAGACCGGAGCATCACCCCCCAGCAGCGAGCAGGCAATCAGCGCCATGTTTTACCGCTGAACGGTACCGTGGCCAGGGGGGGGATCGTGACAAGGAGGCAATTCCCAACAGGTCTGCGCCGCAACAGGTGAAAGCCAACAGTCGCTTCCCCTCCCTCGGGCTCTCTTGCAGCCGACTAGACCATAGAAGAAGGGGGTCTGCAGCCTTCCACAGCGTGGTCCACAGAGCGGGGTAGGAGACCCGTCACGCTGGGGCTTACCCTCTAGCTCCAGCCCGTCAGGTGCAGGGTGCAGGAGGTGTCCGGGCGTCTCTCCCCCGGCTCCCCCGGCGACCGTCCGTGGCGTGAGGCGGGATCGGGACCTCGGGGCTCAGACTTGCACCAGCGGGTCCGGTGACTGCGACGCTTCCAGGGGGCCGGCCGAGGCCACAGTAGAGCAGGGGTCCAGTGCGGGGAACAAAGGCACCAAGAACTCCGGCATCCGGGCGGGCTAAGACTTCGGGAAAGCGGCGGCGCAGTCAGCGCGTCGTCGCACGCGTTGCACCTCGAAAATCGGCAAGGATAGGAATCAGGATGATAGTCCGAGGCCAAGGGCCGACGGAGCCGGGCCCCTGATACATACTTAACTGCCAAACTACATCCAGCACCCCCCAAAAGACTCTCCCATCAGAGAATATTGGCAGCTGCAAACGAAGTGGCATCAAAACATCAACTATATCTGCAAAAAGAGCCAGCAATGTCAGTGACATTAGAGTCAACACTAAAACACTACAACCTGATCACAGTGATGGAGCAGGTAAAGCAAAATTGTGTATACCTCCTCTATTTTGCATGAAATTTAAATACGTAATCGTTCTAAATATTAATTTGTACTAATTAGTTTGGAGTGGAAATACTAATCAACCATTTACACCTTAATATACACAAGATACACGTGGGACTAAAATGCTAATTGCATGGCTAATAATTAAATGATTAACTGTGGTACGCAAACTAACTTTAGGATGTGTTGAAAGAGAGAATTGCATAATTCATGTTGCTTTTGTGATGGTTTGTGCATATTGCTTTAAATGTTGCTACAAGCTAGGGAAATACTAATATATATTGGGATTAGTGTGGGTTTAAACATTAGAATCTTCATTTCTATATATTAATTACTGTTATGTTTGTTTTTGCTTAAGTTGGCATTCAGGCTGTAGCCGGGTCAGAAGGAATACGCAACAGGCTACGTCGGGACAAGGAAGGTTTTATTTTGAGATAGTCACGTCTTCTGTGGGATTCCAGTTTCAAGTAACAAACTCAACGAGTCACGAACATAGGGACCAAAACACTCTCCAACAGGTGCACAATGACGAGTCTTCCTCTTCGTCTTGGGGCGGGGAGTTGTTCGTTTTGGTTGTCTTCTCAGTCCTACCTTAAACGTCAGGCAGAGGCAGAGGGGAATACTCCGGGGTCCGCATAGAAAAGGAAGAACAACAGAAAGATGGAGGTCAATATTGCATCCCGTTTGACCAACCTCAAGAGGGTAGGGAGTGAGGGAAACACGCCGGTGCACAAGTGAGTAGATAGGAGTTTAGACGGGTGGCGGTGAGGAGTGGCAGTGAAGGAGGGGTATTACTATTTACAAGGAGGAGGCGGCGAGCGGCAACATTTATCAGCCCTCGGACTTCTCCCGACTCAGCCCGAGAATCTTTCCCGTACCTGGGTCAGCCACGCTCCTCCGTGGGTGTGGCTTGGCGATGCGTGGTCGCGGAGGCCTCCTGGCTCCGGCTTCCCGTCTCTGCTCTCGTTCCCTTCGTCCGGGCTGGATGTCTTCTCCGGGCGTCTTGGAAGCTCCTCCGGGTCTCGACTCTTCGGTTCTTCGTTCTCCATCTGCTCTAGCCTCTCTCCGGTGTCCAAGCACACCGGGTTCCGATATCTGGGATTCCTTATTGGGTGCCAGCCGATGATGTCATCAAAGGGGCGGGGCCTTCCTGCAGCACGTCCCAGTTAAAGGGACCAGCATCGGAGTCTGATATGTCTGTTTGGGAAGCCTTCCACGAGTCCCCCTGGTGAGAAGAAAGCATAGGGTCCATGATTTCACGGGCTTCCCACCAGTCACCCCCTTGTCCGACGCCTTCCCCGCTGACCTTGTGACACAGGCCTACTAGGCCGCAGTACATAAAATGCAAAATACTAATATATATTGGGATTAGTGTGGGTTTAAACATTAGAATCTTCATTTCTATATATTAATTACTGTTATGTTTGTTTTTGCTTAAGTTGGCATTCAGGCCTACTAGGCCGCAGTACATAAAATAGAGTTCGGAAGTGGCCACCGTCATGTGAGTGCGATGTCGACTGCGCAGACTCGGATGGCTCTGAAGATCTCCAAGCGACCTCCGATGAGAAACGAAATGTTCCCTGTCAAGGATAGGAACGTGGAGGACTGCCAAGACCCAAACTAAGGTGAAAGACTGAGGGGACAATGAACGACCTGTATAAGAAGGTTTACATGTTGTTACTTCGGAACTTCGCCTGTAAAACTACGAAAAGAATACAATTGGGAAGATGTCATGCCCGGTCTCATGGTAAACAGGCAAACCTGGGAATATTGAAAAGACTTACAATTTTCGGAGGGTTTAGCCAATCAGAACATTTTCCACCCCTAAATTGTTGCACATTGTCCTAAAAGTAAGGAGATAAAAGAGTATAAAAAGGGGGGGTTTAGAAGTGTAGCATCGTCGTCATCATCATTATCCTTAGTGCTGTTAGGCTGTTGGTGTGGAGAGTTGATTTGCTGGATTGTTGGTTCGTTGGTGCAATCGCTCGGTCCCTTGGCTAAATCGTGGGGACTGCGTCGTGCTGAAGGAGATTTCCTGGACTTACCTGGGTTTTCTTTGATTATAAAAGGACGATTCCATCTGAAGGGATTTTGCTTATTGATGTGGGTTGACAGATTCTTCTGGAGGTGGTCGCCAATATTCAAATTTAGGTAAATATAAATGTTATGTCAATTTATGTTCAAGATCAAAGATTGGAAATCGCTCAATAGAAATATGATTTGAATTGTAATCCTGATCATGCCAACACAGAGTGAATTAATTAGATAAACTAAACATTGATTAATAAGAAATGAGTTTGTGATTCTTTAATAAAGAATTGAAAGTTAACCGAAAGGTTCCGCAGCTTTAAATGTGTTTTTGCTGGTTCTAAATCACCATCAACCAGTCCAACTAATTGGTCCATCGACCAAGTGATGGAGTGCATTGATGTTAAAGTTAAGATTCTATAGGTGCAGATGTATATAATGTAAAGGAATTACTCCCGATAGGTAACAAGGTACCCCCCCCTCATGTCCAGCGCTTCTTTCCTCCTGTGTGCAGATTCGAGTGAGACGAATGAATGTTGGTGTTATGGGCCCCACCAATGAATGCGTGTATGAATGAGCAAGTGTGATGATGGGTCTGTGACGCAGGAAGGATATGTAAATTTGCCCGTTCCGCTGGAGCAACAGCATGAACAATCCCACAAGTATTGTGAATGAAGTCTAAGCACACCAACCCATACCCTTTACAGCTTTTTACTTTCAAGGTACTAATCCATGCAAGAGTCTACAGCATTGACTCTCTTCAAACAACTCTTTAATACCACTAACCGCCCTGTTCCTGTGAATCTCAAAAAATAATAGCCTGTTGAGTTTAAAAAGGGAAAATTGTGATCTTCTCACTATTCTGACATTCTTTAACCAAATAATAGCTGTTGCAGGCTGTCTGAGGATAAAAGAGTCACTCAATTCTGCTGCAGCCTACAGGACGACGTTAAGGATGTCCTTCCACAGATTGCTGAAACCCCAGATACCAGTGCGGAACTTTGTGACCTAGTGGTCAAACTGGCCACAGATTAATAAATGGAAAGGGAACATGGTAGGTCAGTCCCAACAAGGCCCAAAGAAAAAGGCAGAATCCATTAATCATGGGAACAATGAGGTGGAACCCATGCAGACAATGGAGAGGGGCCCGCTTACGAAGAGAAAGAAAAGAAGACAACTCAACTAATATGTACACTGTGACAAGGCTGCACACTTTCTGAAGAGCCAGGTAAAGCTAAACCCTCTCAAGTTAGTGGTTATAAATGTAGCTTCTGGTCTGAAAGTTTCGTAAAACTCTTGCACTGAGCCATAACCATATCGCTAGGTCAAGCACAGCACACACAGATGTGTCACACATTCTGCCCAAAGTCTGTCACCTTGTACACAGCCCGACCCAACCTAGAGAATTTCCCATCTTACTTCATTCTGGAGCAACTGAAAAGTTCTAGCACCTTTGCAAACCCACTGTCCCTGGCTATGATCAGCAAATTGTGCCCAGAAGCTGAGCAGGAGGTTTTCAGTCCACATTAAGTTGCTAACCTAGCTGATTGGTTGAGCATCACTAACCCCCATCACTGAAGGTTCTCATATATTACATCTGTTACCCTGTGCTTAGAAATGGCAGCCAAATGATCTTTGACAATTTGGCAACTTAACATACATCCTTAACATATCAAAAACATGTAAAACAACTCTCGCTGATAAAAAAAAAATATTTCACAAACCTGCCAACCTAAAATGTTAACTTTATTCAGTAAAAGCAGATGATACATGGTAGACATTTTACCACGGACCAATCAGAAAATGACATCATCCACATCAAAAACACCTCACAAATATGTTGGATCATACTCTCAAAATGCAAAAAGGCAACTACATTTACAACGAAATGCGGTTTCAACAACACAACTGAGCTCAGTTCACCGACCAGCTCCAGCCATTGGTGCCCATTGCTAATCTAAATATGCACATGGATCCTGGGCAAAACTAAGGGATCAGTCCCTCATTCCAACAAACAATCACATTTTGCATGTACAAAAAATCCCACAGACTTCTGTATTGGCACAAACTACCAGGTTCAGACCCAGACAAGCTCTCAGCAGCTAGTGCCATAGGCAGACCATGCACTCGGGGTCCCCACCATTTTTGTAACTCATTTTGTCCCTTAAAATTGGTGCCCCACTTAACTTGGGGGTCTAGACGACCGTCTAATTTGCCTAAATGAAATGGCCACCCCTGTATATATAAGTCCTTCCAGCCAATAGAAACATCTGTATTGGTAGTGTAAAGCTGGCATCTAATACACTTGTGTCTCCCACATTTGAATCTTAGAGCCAGATGCATCATTTCCATTCACAAAACCATGGATTTTCCATTTGCACACAGACTGGTTTGTGAATAGAAATACAATTTGCGTTGTGGCCTAAGTACTGATAGGTCGCATCGCACTTTGGCATTCCCAAACGGGCAACTTAGTATTTTTTTTAAGCAACCAGATTTCCTTAAAGGAACAAGTCCTGCATTTAAAAAACAAAATCCTGTTTGGGAACGATGTGGGGGAAGCAGGCAGTGGTTCCCCATACCACTGCTTAGACCGCCCTGCAACCTCAAGATTGCAGGCAAATTCACTAAAGGGCCACCCTGCTAAGACCTGAAATGGTAGAAAGGCTACAGAGTATTGCTGTAAAGCACACTGAAAATATGTATGTTATTTATTGCAAATGCCTCCATTGTGTGCCATAGTGAGTAGAGTAGCTTACATTGATATTGGATTGTTAAAAGTAGCAATTAATACATCTGGCTGCCTTCATTGTCTGGGGTCTCCACCCTCCAGCCACAGGAATGTATGCAAAACACTTCCACTGTCTGGAAAGCCATCATCACCCCATCTTGTGCTGTGCCACAAACAAGGGCACTCAAAATGGATCCCACTTTACTTTCATAATTAATACCATTAGCCAAACGGTAAAGGTGAACTTCAGAAAACATAGGCTCCTGCATTTGCAGAATCTTCTTTTAGATGTTTGCTTTATGTGCCCCATACACTCTGTCATTTTGCAATGATCATGAGGTTTCTCCTGCCTTTGAGTGCTGCCTTAACCTCTCGATATTTCCCTATATATGTGTCCAGCTATTACTTATGATTCCAGCCCTTGCGCTGATGAACTGTTCTTGCTAAGGCGGTGATCCAGCAGTTGCCGTTCATGGGAAAAAGACTAATAGCCTGAATCTAGTGCTTGTCAAAGGTATCTAGCGTAGCACTATCTCAATGCAAATAATGTTGTTTCTTTCTACAGTTTTGCATCCTAAGACTGCATGCATTCTCAAAAAGCCACCTCTGTATTTCCATAAAAAGTAACCTTGACTTAAAACTTCAAAGCGTTGCTGCTCCTTTTTTCTTCAAATAAAACTCCCCTCACCTTCAATCCTCTGCTTGGCTCCTCGCTCTCCGAGCACAGTCTATTCTAAGTTACGCGCATGTTTCCCTTAATTCCTATTATTGCATTTCTGCAAACTGCACATGCCTGATCTCACAGGTAACTTCTCCTTTAAAATAATACACCTAGCAATACTTTAGCTCCTGTAGCTCAACTATTAATTCGCCTAACCACTTGCATGTAATCACATGCCTTCGCCCACTAAAGATCACACCTAATTCCTATTAATTTCATCTACCAAATAGAAACTGTGGGAAATGCATGGGATGGATTCCAGAACACAAGTTTAATTTCACTAAGCAACAATAACCACTGAAAAAAGCCACTAATCTTGGGTTCAGGAGCAGCATGCTGCCCAGCATAAAGTGCTTCAACACCTCATCATGGGTAGCACTATATAAATTCAATTACCATACAATAAAACATATAGCCTGCAATAATACTAATAATGTAGTACTCATTGGTCAGACAGTCGATTGTAGTTCATGTTGACTGCATAATAATTTCCTTATAGCGCTTGACATTCTCACATAGATATAAGACAAAACTACTACATGGAATAACTGAAGAGATCTGCACATGCTTGGGACCAAAGAAGGACTTTAATTTAGTCCACCACTACAGGTCCCAATAAACTACATACTATGACAGACTCTTGATATCTCACAATGATAATCAGATATTAAATAATATTACCATGTCCATCCCAGTAGGTCTCTTCACTATGTCTTCTATCGACTTGTGCCTGCTCAGGACCATAAGCTTTGAATAAAACATCTCAGAATAGGCATTTCAGTGCAGTGAGCAGCTATGTTCATAATAAATACCATCTCGGGACCATGCAGCCAGCTTGCTGAAAACCATAAACTGTGCGACTCCCTCTCACACTTCTTCATCTATCACTCTACTGAACACTGCATCCCATAACACGATAACACGATAACTGCACCTCATTGGTCATCATGCATGGCATGGAAACATTTCCCACATAGGATAAAAACAAAGATAACATGCTTCCAAACACATACCCTAAATGGTGTAGTATGCTACCTATGTTAAGTGCTTCAGTACCCCACATATTGGTAGTAAGCTCTATATAAGTGTTTTAATACAATACAATTGCACACGAGTAAAGCAAAAGCTTTGAAAAACCGGTGGTGAAACACAAATATAAATATTTTAAAAGCAAATAATCAAAACGAAGAAAAATACAAAATGTGAAACAGCAGACTCAAACAGCGCAAGCATGTGACGTTGCTTGGCCCAGTGGGAGAGTATGTAAGGTCGGCACAAGGGGTTGGACTGGTACAGGAAATAGGCCAAGGCACCAAAATGAAAGGGGTGTCCATTAACAAATCAGACAGCTAAACAAGTAGCCCACAACTGCAAAATGGGCTGTTTTGAACATATGAAGACACACAGTATAGGCTTTTGCAAGACATCGAGGACTGCTTTTATTTGCACTTGTTGCGAGTGATGTTTGTGGTAATATCAGGGAAATCAACAGCAAAAACCAACCCACCAGACCATAAAACAGGCCACAAACAGCCAAAAACTAACCACCACACCGACTGTCAGACCAGCCCTTCTGGCACTACCAGATTGCTCAAGAGGCCAGTTAGACCCAGTCAGCACATCCCTAGCTCCTCTTCTCTCTCCACCTGACAATTTATTTAAATGTACACTTCTCTTCCTAGCCTGACGAGGTATAATTCATGACAGAGCCCCTATATGAACTTGACACAGGAATAGGGTGAACAAGAGATAGTTAAGAGACCAGAAGAGCCCCACCTTTCCTCCTCTTAATGAACATTTTAATTGAATTTCATTGACCCACCCACAAGCTTCCTAACCCCAACCTCTGACATGCCAGAGGATCCTGCCCACAGTTCTTCTGTAACAATGTTCGGAGTGGTGTTTGGTAGCAGTGATATTTGACTGGAAAACAGAACCCATTGTCAATCACTCACTGTGAGGCACCTTGTCATCCTCTAGTTCCTGCTTCCTGGGTTCTGCAATCATGCTTCCCCTTAAATGTCATGCATTGTATTCGCATGTATATAGAGCTTCCGGCTCAACAACAGTGCGCCAAAGCACATTGCCGAGAAAGTGTACCTTGGTGAGGGAGTGGTGGCTGGCAGAGTGTTGTAACTGTGGTGAGCCCAAGTGGGAGGTGTTTTGATGTCATACATGAGAGACCACAGAGGGGCTCTTATGAGTACCGAGCATAACGTTGTATGTTGTATGTGTGAGAGAGAGAGAGACGCATTCAAGCCATGCTTGCATTTAGCTGTCAGTTAAAGCGCTGGCTGCTAATATATCCCCTTTCAAAACATCAGTGACGCAGCCATGATAAGATTGGCCTTTTGGAGAAAGGGGCGCAGCACATAAAACTGACCACTTAACTGTGTGAAAAAGGCCGCTTTATTGAAACAGGTGCATATCACAACTTTTCCTGGCAAACCACCTTACAAAACAAAAACCTTGCTATACGTCAAATTATCTAACCAATGTCTGCACCCCCCCCATGCCCCCCCAACATATTCAACCCACAGTTAATTCATTTAAATGTATAGCATTTCAACTTTTCCAAATTTCTATCACCCCAAAATGCTATTACTGCATATGTGAACTGTAAGTTACCAAATGTCCTAAACTGAACCTTGAACTACCTGCCTATCCTCTCTTTACACATGGTTCACCAACTGGCAACGCCAAACAAACTTCTGCCAAATTCTGCTGAACTTTACAGGCTCCGGCCACCCAGAAAGAGGGGGCCTGATGCCTTTTTCTGCCGCCCTCCGAAGTGTACTTGCTAACCCGTGGCCTTAACGCCTAATAATCAAAGTCCTGGCCAACACATCTTTAAGTTCCAACAAATAGAGGGTCCATACCATCTGGGACAAATGTACCCTGTCTGAATGGCAAATCCGTCCAAAACCAAACTCCCTTAAAAAACGTGATATCTCCCTTTTCACTTTCCTCCGTGCCATGGAGGCTTGCACACTCCTCTCCATGTCCTCCGTGGCACAGACTCTGTCCACAAAACAACCAACGCATTTCTCCTCAATAAGCCTTTTCATGTTCCTCATCAACACTACCTGATTCTTTCTCTCTGAGGTGTAAAAATAAAAACACCCAGGCACCTACCGCCCTCCATCATACTGTTTAATATGTGCAATAATTCTCTCCAACACATGGCCCTTTCAAGTACCAGGAAAGAGACATTTATAAAAGTCTAAATTGGTCCCAAAATCCTTTTGTTGCACCCGTATAGCTGCCCACCTCCTTTGCTGCTGTGCCCGCCGCGGAACCTGCAAAGAAACAAATAGGCAGTAAGAATTTCACAGGGATGAACGCTCTGCATGCCCCTCATCGCCCAATTCCCACATGTAGCACCTGTAACACTCAGATGACCAGCGCCCCAAATGCATAATGTCCTCGTGCACCCAACCTCTATTCCATGTTTCAGACGCTACACCAATGCGGAAAGAATGCGTGCCATAATCTGCAGCAGGCACTCCTTACCAAAACAGAGCCTTATGCAGCAACGATAGTAGCTGAAAAGTGGTCGCTTTATCACCCAGACCTGTGACGAAAAACAAACCCAG
Source organism: Triturus cristatus (assembly GCF_964204655.1). Classification (NCBI taxonomy): domain Eukaryota; kingdom Metazoa; phylum Chordata; class Amphibia; order Caudata; family Salamandridae; genus Triturus; species Triturus cristatus. The sequence continues at coordinate 750,157,621 of NC_140592.1, forward strand.
AGTCCACTCCACAACAATTTGACCTGCGCTCACCCCACGCAACCAGAAAGGCCATGGCAAACCAACAGCGTGCAATTTTACACTATTCCCCCGTGCTCATTGATTCGTTTTGGAGCATCTAAGCCATATCTCCAACCTACTGTCCCTCCTGAAAACATCCTCCCACATAACTCTACCCCCACCCCTATCCCCCAGCAACTCAGACACTCATCATGCCCAGAAAAACATCCACAACATAAGGACACAACATAAGGGCGGAAAACAAGCAAGTCTCTGACGCATCCCTGCACACCTATGGCAACTGGTGCAAAACCTTGCAAAGTAAATTCCAAGATATAAGCCTCTGAGCCCGCCCCACCTGACCCCTGACCTTGCTCCCGCGCCCAGCCCTCCAGCATCCTGCGACCCAATTCACCCGCCGTTGGGGAGTAACCTCATAACAATTTACCCATAAAAGCAATTCCCGCCAATTTTCCTGTAATGTTAATATGTGAGAGATCATTTTCTATTAGGTCCAAAATATACTGAATCACGTCTTCCGCCCGCAACCAGCTCTCCTGCCAATGCTGCGCCCGTGGTGCTAGAAACTACTTCCATGCCTGAATGTACGCTCTCCGTGTCAACTCAGCGAGGGACCCTACCACCAGTTGTACCTTCCTGCATTGGCTACCGACCACAACTTCTCTGGCATGGGTGTCGAGTCTCTGTCGGTGTTCTTGTCCAACCCACGTATTCTCCCCCACTGTGAATGAGACAAAGCATTCGCAATGTCATTTGCAACACCGGGCACATGCTGCGCCCTGAAAGAAATGTCATAACACAAGAACCCAAACACAAAAACCCGCAGCAGGCTCAGTACCTGTCTGTCTCTGGCAGGTTGTTGGTTCACTACCTCCACCACTGACATATTGTCGACACGAAGGAGCAACTTCCTGTGTGCTAACTCTGCACCTTGCAGGGTCACCGCTACCACCAAAGTAAACAATTCCAAGAAGGCTATACTCCTGCCCCCATTGCTCCATTATTCAGCCAAGGCTCTGCACGCCATCTGTCCTGCCAATACAGACTGAACCCTAGCCCCCCCCCATCTGCATCCATGAAAATCTGGACATTCCAGTCCAAGTCATCCTGCCTTGTCACAGGATTGCCACTGAAGGACTGCAATAAAAAGCACCACATTCTAAGGTCCTCCTTGACCCCTCCCAAAAACCTGACATGGTGACGAGGAAGGGAAAAGATGGAAATCGCACCCCCTAGCCTCCTACAGAAAGTCCTTCCTGCCTTAACTACCCTGCATGCAAAGTTTAGGTGACCCAACAGTACTTGAATCTCCCTCACCTTCACCTTCTCTCTTGCTAGCATGCCAGACAACAACAATAGCCTCTTCTCTTTTTTTCTCCAGAGGCAACCTGGCCTCCATTCTTGTAAAATCAATTTCAATGCCCAGGAATGATAACTCTGTTTGGGGACCCACTGGTTTCTCCAGAGCCAAAGGCATCCCTAGGTCACCCATGAGCTCTTGGAACTTTACCGGGGAGCCTGGCAGTCTGCCAAATCAGGTGCTCCTACGAAGAAGAAATCATCCAAATAGTGGATTACCAGATGATGGCCCGTACGCCATGTAACAGCCACTGCAAAAAATAGCTGAAGCATTCAAACAGGGCACATGAGATGGAGCCTCCCATCAGTAAGGCTTTGTCCACATACCACTTGCGTTCCAATTGTTTGGCCAAGGGCAGAAAATCATCAGGGTGCACTGCAAGCATCTACAAAGCTGATTTCATGTCACACTTTGCCATCAATGCCCCCAGGCCCACCGTCACCACCAGCGACATGGGCTCATCCACCGAGTAGTATGACATCAAGGCTACTTCCTCTGCAGGAAGTGAAATCATTGACTGACCATCCTTCTGGCCAGGGAAAATGCTGGATCGAACAGAATTGGTCCTTCTCCTTTTTGTGCACCACCCCAATTGGCTAAACGATCAGCTCCTCCACTGGCCAATCATGAAACGGTCCCGCCCTCCTGCCCTCAGAGACCTTTTTCTCCAACTTTTCCTGTACTGCCTGCCTGTGCTCCTTGGCTGAGCGCAAATTATCTGCCCACCACCGCACCAGAGGACGAATTGCCAACAAGAGAAACTTTGGAAAATGAAATAAGACTTGAATATCGAAAAAGTGTTTATTGGGTAATTTCCCAACCAAGAGCAATGGTACTTCTACAACTAAGGCTCTGATTACAAATTAAAAAGATGAGAATTTTCGTTTGAAATTCTGCTATGGAGAATTATGAGTGGCCAGTCTGGGCAGAAGACCTTAACTTCACAAACAGTCCCCTACCGGGGGACAATGTTTATGGAATTACAAACTGGCATGGGGATGATTTATCCCATTTCTTCCATAGCCTATATGGGTAAGTCTTGCATTACATCTTACTCAAACATAATCTACTTTTCAGTGCGGATTCCGCAAAGTAAGGTTCAGATCCCATCCCACCTGTCACAGGGAGAGGCAGTGGCTCAATTATTGATATTATTCTGTTTTCTTCGTGTTTAGCCCCATTGGTGTTGGACTCTTAAACTCTGTCCTCTAATTTGAGTGATCACAATCCAGTTTCAATCTGTGTATTTTTTCCTGCAATCAAGACTTAAGTATCTGCTTCTGTGTGTCCCATACATCTGCAATATACTAAATATAAGGGGATTCGCCTGAAATGGAAAATCGTGAACCCAGAGAGGTTTAACGTCAATCTAGTAAATTGAAACCATGATGTGTTTTGTTGCCTTTCTGACATAGCCCCACACATTTTCAAACAGTTTTAAGTCTTTGTGTTCATTTATGTCGGGATTGTTGTCCACCAAAAAAGCTGCTATTACGCTGCTTCCACACCAGTGGTTTAATCACGATTGTAGCGACGCTGTGAAAAAGTTGAAAATGACAACTAACGCCCCTATCAGAAATATAAAGGAAATTACACTTGCTATAAGGGCTTACAAAACGACATTGGAAAATAGAAGGTCTAAAATTCGAGTGAAGGCATGGCAAGACCTATTTAAAGCCTCTACCTTAAGGTATGTAGAGATCTTTTGGTTCGTGATTAATCACTTTTTTTCACATATGACAATGTCCCAAAAAATCACTTGTCACGTCTCTTCTGAAAACAGGCTGACCCACTTCTCTCGCATCTTTGAGGGCCCGACTTTGGTACCTTCTGCTCTTGGCCCACTTGCCACCTCTTCTAATTCGAAATCTCCCAGCCTCTTCCATATCTGTTGATAATTTCATATTTTCCTAGGAGACGTTACCTACATTGATTCTGAAATCCTAAACAGCTGCCTGGCCGAGGCCCCTGGGCCTGGCAGGGTTCCAATTGATGTTTTTCACCAAAACATACCTTTTGGGGGGGCGGAGCTGGACTGACTCCAAGATGGCCATGAGTTAGTGCAGCTCGCCCGATCGCATGCAAATCCAGCTTGTGCCCTGATTGGGCGGTGCCATCGTCTCTCCGCAGCTAAGAGTTTACCAACGCACCCTGCGGAGTAAAAATTGGTGCGATATTGCGGGAGCAGCCGACTGCGACACACTTTGGAAATCGAGCAACGAGAGGCCTCGCTCTGGCCCCGATCAGTATCGCGGACCGCCCTGCGGGGAGGAATTTGATGAGTGTCCTCTCTGCGAGAAGCTACGCGCACCGTGAAAACTATGAGCGGAGCTGGCGGCTGGCTTCCTGAGATGTATAGGTACCTGCTGTATCATGCTGCTGAGGTCGCAGAGTAGCTAGCAAGGATCGGACTTGGGCCATGAATTCGCAGGAAGGTGTCTGCACACGTCTGTGCCTACCTGCACCCACCGGGGACCGCCGTAAAGCCAGCTCGCATTCCTTTCATAAGGCTGCTTCCGTCATACCATCTCACCATATTGTGGCCCTGAACTTGAGCTGGCAACGAAGAGCAGGTGTCTTGCGACAGGTGCCATTTTGCGGCTCCAAATTCCGACAAAGAAAGGGACAAAATTCTACGCGCGCTTCAGGTGAAGAGCAAAGATCTTGAAGCGCGATCGAGGCGGAATAATGTGCGCATCTTACGAGTTGCTAAGTCATCCACTATTGGCAACATGGCGCAGTACGTGGAACAACTTCTTGTCACACTTTTGGCCCGGAACACTTTCTCGGAAATCTTTGTCATAGAGCGTGAACATCGATCGTTGGCACCTAGACCAATTCCCGGGGCACACCCTTGGCCTATAATCGCACAATTTATGAACTACAGAAACCGAGACTCAGCCTTGCATAAAGCTCGTGAGCTAGGGTCACTCCATCATGAGGGATCAGACATATCCCTATTTCCTGATTTCACATTGCAAGTTCAGGAGGCACGTGGGCTCTTCATTCCAGCAAAAAAGAAGCTCCAGGATCTGAACCTGGAATACAGTATGCTCTATCCCGCTAAACTGAGACTTAAAATGGACGGTAAGGTACACTTTTTCACCGACCCTAAAGCCGTACTGCGAGCCATCAAGGGCAGAGAGCAACGCTCGAGACGACGCGGTTCACCAACCACCTCGCAGTCTCAGGCGGAAGACTCGTCAAGTCTAAATGAAGAACAGATGCAAGGAGAGTGAATGCAAAAACCTGTTCTGCTGAGGATATCAAATGGATAGTCCAGGAACACTTTGGATAACTAGCGTGGCATGAGGCGTAAGGGGTAGTGAACACTGTTGAAATACAGCAAGCATTGTGGGTGACAACGGGTGTGGGCTCGATCTATGATTCCTAGCACATTTGCAGATTATCAATTGCAGGCACCTCTCGCTGGGAACATAAACCATGTTATTTGGCACCTCACAGAGATGCAGGTTTCAACTGTTAGAGATCTAGACTATAGACACGGTGGCGGAGGGAACCAGAACTGATGGCAACATCTGCCCCCAAGTGTATCACACTGTCCGCCTTCCTTTTTCTGGGGTTATTGTTTGTTGTTGAGGGTCGGGTGGGGGGAATGCAGCTAGCCACAATGGCTGTGGGTTTTCGTGGCATGGTAAGGAATGTTTTTTTTACGGGGCGCATCACTTTAGTTAAAATGGTGGTCCTGCCCAGGCTCCTATACTATTTTGCTAACCTGACAATATATATCCCGGCATCCTTCTTTACAACCATGGAGCGTTCGCTCCGAGATTTTGTGTGGGGTAATGCACGCCACAGAGTGGCACTACCCAAGTTATACCTCCCCACGGGCCAAGGGGGACTCGCGATGCCGTGCTTCGCGCATTATTATTTAGCAGCGCAACTACAATGGGTGGCCAGGGAACGAGACGACACGGCGACCACGGAGCCCCCTATCCCTCTGGCTGACATTCTTGCGTCGTTTCATCCGACCACAAGGGTGTTTAAACCGGGGCCCCTACTTGTTAAAGTGGCCTATAAATGCTACCGCCATGCCCTCCTTCTGACCCGGAAGTGCATACCTTATGCCCCTGCCATACCGATAGAGGGCTCCCCTAGTGGGCGGGGGGTGCTGCGCTCGACTGAACTCGCAGATTGACATGCGGCGGATCTTTACACATTGGGGGACCTCTACCGCGATGGTGCTCTTGTCCCGTTTGCCTTGTTGGCGGAGGAGACGGGGTTACCAAATGGCCAATTCCTTTGTCACCGTTCGCTTATCTCGACGCTGGTGAGCCGATGGGGAAATCTCAAGGAGGAACCAGAGCAGCACCTAACGATGCAATATCTGCATGTCCTGGGGCGGGGGAGACATTTGATACGTTGGTTCGCAGCTTCCCTGCGCACGCATGCGGCGACTGACTTGTCTCCGCTGCGCCGGAAATGGGAGACGGACCTGGATCGTCCTATGGCTGACAAGGAGTGGAGCAGAGCGCTGCAGGGCCCCACACGGATTCCCAGGAACATGAGGTTCCGTCAAATTCAATATTTTACTCTACACAGAGCGTATCTCACACCTGAATCTATAAATAAGTATTTCCATCGCGCAGACGCGAGTTGCCCACGCTGCAGGGCGCTGGACGCTGGGCTGGTTCACATGTTGTGGAGTTGCCCCGCACTGGATGTGTACTGGCGGATGGTGCACGAAGCACTGAGTGCCTGCACGGGTGCGCCGGCGCCGCCGGAGTGGTCGGTCTGCCTACTACACCTGTTTCGCAGAACCCCTTCCACGAAGGTTGCCTCTCGATTTTTCGACCTCGGCCTGGTGGTGGCAAAGCGGTTGATTACCAAATGTTGGAAGGCGGCGGATCCCCCCCAAGCACGAGCATGGCGGAGTTCAATGCTGGTATGGGCGGGAGCTGAGGGCACGGCCCTCTTGAGGGAGGAAACGATGGGCCTCAGGCGAACACCAATAGCACACCAGTGGAATACATTCTTGCAGACCCTGATACAACTAGATGGGGACACCCTACGACCCAGTGACACGCACGCTGGGGATCCACTTACTGAGGAGGGGGGGGGGCGGAGGGCGAGGTGGGAGTCGGGCATGACAAGGATCATGTGGGCCTGGGCTGATTAGGAGAGGAGCCGGGGAGCGGAGCGATGCTATCAATAGAGTTGTCTGCGCAAGGGGTTTAGGGGTTGATGGAGGGGGGTTGGGTCGGGGGACGGAACGTGGGGATGCTGTCACGAATGCCGAAATTGCTGCTGTTGTTATGTGGAGGCTCTTGCTGTTCTGCCCTCTTTTCTTACTGTTTAAGGGAACTGTTTAGAGGTATACAACAGAGAAATACGGGGGTTTTATGGGAGGCTCCTTCCGGGGAAGCTCCCCAATGGCGTGAGAGCAAGCGGGGACTATTGTGATAATGGTATTGGCTGGGAGGGGTAGCACTTGATCCTGCTGGTTACCAAACTCATGTCTACAGATGTATCTCTGGTATCATTTCAATTATTAACCATCAAGTTGCTCAAATGTACAATGTCCTGTGATTACATCCACAAAATGCCAATAAACAGATTTCATAATAATAATGGGAAGGAATGTTTTTTATATTTATGTGTATGTTTGCACGGGTATTATTCTGTTTCGTTGTTTTCGTACATTGTATATTGTAGGCATGGGGTTCTGTCTACTGCAGGGGTCACTTCTAACACAAGGACCACAGGGTCTCCAACTCGTCACTTGGAATGTTCGAGGTCTAAACAATAGCAGAAAAGTTCAAAAAATAGGCACCTACTTAAAACGACACTCGGTGCCTATTGCAATTTTACAGGAGACGCATCTCACCCCAGAACGCAGTAAGGATGAGCAACGTAAATTGCAAGGAATTTGCTTTTCCTCAGAATTCATATCTCATGCTAGAGGGGTACTGCTCTGGGTCGATAGAAAGGCAGGGTGGAGATGACAGGCTTATTGAGTGACCCACAAGGCAGGTTCGTGGGAGCTCTTTGTAAGAAAGGCGACCTACAATTTGTGATAGTGGGAGTGTATGGCCCTAATTATGACGACCCTCTATTTCACAATTCCCTAGCAACTAAACTGGTACAATGGCAGGGTATACCACAGATTTGGGCGGGGGGACTTTAATTGAATTTTAGACCCACACATTGATAGATCAAAGGGCCCACCCAGACGCCCAGCAGCCGCAGCAGTAGCCCTACTAAACATCATGAACACAGATGGCCTCCTGGATATCTGGAGACATAGATATGCTGCAGTGCGTGGGTATACTCATTACTCATCGGTTTACGATACTCATACCTGTATAGACTTTTGGTTAATCTCTGTTAAGCTAGAGGCTCGTGTACTCACCTGCAATCATCTCCCGCGTACATATTCTGACCATTCCCCAGTTCGACTAACACTGAGCTACTGCGCTCCTCGTATCCCGGCATTCATGTGACGCTTTCCCCCTTACTCTTTATTAGACACGGTATTTAGGGAGGAGCTGGCAACAGCGATCGAAGAGTTCTTCTCTAATAACATCAGCTCCGTCCAATCATTCGCTATAGTCTGGGAAACATTCAAGGTCTATATCAGATGGGGTGGTGATTTCAAAGCATGCAGGAGTGCTGCGCTCTATTCGGGGCAGGTTGAATCTTTTGGAAAAGGTCATTGGCCAATTAGAACGAGCTTTGTTTGAGACCAAGAATACACAAAGCACCTGTAAAGCGCTTAATAGATGGGGCTACAGAATGGTGGCACATGCCGGTTTCACAACGGGGTCCTGAGGGGTGGGTATCCTTCTCAGGCACACCTTTCCCCTCAATACACAACACACGTGAGCCGACCCGTTGGGACGCTTTGCGGCAGTCTCGGGGAGATGGGAGGGGCGCACACTCACATTAGTGGCAGCTTACATCCCCCCAGGTCCACAGGTTCAATCCTATAAGGACTTTGGTACATTTCTTCTCTCCCTGCCTGAGGGGCATCTTGTGATTGGGGGAGATTTTAACTCAGTCGCGTCCGGGGCATTGGACAGACACCCACCGTGAGAAATTGGCGTGGGGCAGCAATGGCTCCTCAACTTTCTTGAGGCGTTTTGCCTCATTGACCTCTGGAGGCGGCGCCACGCCACTCTTCGGGAATACACGTTTTTTTCGGGATTGCACCATACCCTCTCGAGGATTGACTACGTGCTTGCGTCCCTTCAAGAGGACGTGACCACGCGTGAAATCAAGCACTTAGCGAGGGGTGTCTCTGACCACTCCCCCATATGGGTCCACCTCACCATAGGAGAAAAGAAAATTGGCTGTGTTGTGCCGATAAATCCCTGGTATCTAAATGATCAAGATACCAAATCCGCACTGGTGCGTGCAATTGACCAATACTTCGAAGACAACGAAGGTACGGTGAACTCCCCCACTACTCTGTGGGAAGCATTTAAGACGGTTCTACGGGACAAGCAATATCAGCCGTGGCGGGAAGGCGCAAAGACAAAGAAAGACAGCTGATTGAGATTGAACGCGACCTCCTCCGCATTGAGGAAAGGGCGGGGCACGACTCGGACCCAGCCATGTCTCATCAACTACAAATATAAAGCAATTGCGACCGATGCTGCGAAAACCCTTGCAAGAGACAGAGACGGGCGGATATATGATCAGGGTGACAAAGCGGGTAAAATGATAGCCTGGTTGGATAAAAAAGAGAGAGCGCAAAGAGTGGTGTCTGAACTAAAAAGTAGTACGGGAGGGGTGCTCACTGAGCCCCACGATATAGCCAGAGAGTTTGCGATGCACTTCGAAAGAGTGTACCAGAGGGGCTCGGAACTCACGGAAGAAGACTCCTCTGACTTCTTAGCAGATATTCATCTACCGGCCCTCTCTGGGCACGATCGTGAAGTCTTGGAGAGTGATCTCACAAATGACGAGTTAGCCAAAGCGATAAGAGATCTCCACACGGGCAAGGCGCTAGGCCCCAATGGCCTCCCCATTGAATAATACAAGCTTAAGCCAGATAAAGTGGCGCCTTATCTGAAAAGCATGTACGAGGACAGCAGGAAAATAGGGAAACTGCCAAGAGACCAACGTATAGCCACGCTGGTTACCATTCCCAAGGAAGGGAAGCCAAAAGACGAATGCGCCTTGTACAGACCGAAATCCCTGCTAAACGCGGAACCCAAGATACTCGCCAAGCTCCTGGCCAATAGACTTCGGCTGATTATATCTAAGCTTGTACACCCAGACCAATCGGGCTTTATGCCTCACCGGAATACGGCCCTTAATCTGCGGCGTCTCCATGGAGTGCTGGGGCGCTGCCCCGGTATCCAGGAAGACGCGATAGTGGTCTCACTGGACGCGACTATGGCGTTCGACACTTTGGAATGGGCATACCTCTTTGCAGTCCTCAAAAAGATGGGCTTCGGCCCCAAATTTATAGGGTGGGTACAGCTTTTATATGCGGAGCCACTGGCTCAAGAGGCGGTCAACAACAAAATCTCAGACGTGTTCACACTAGGAAGGGGGACCAGACAGGGGTGTCCACTATCACCACTCCTGTTCGCACTCTCCCTTGAGCCACTCGCAGCCTGGATAGGAAGCGATCCGGGGACTTCGATGGACCGAGGGATGGGAGGACCGGATCTCATTATATGCTGACGACATCCTTCTTTATCTTGAGTCCCCTCCGCGATCGCTGAGGGTGGTGTTGGACATCTTTGCCAGTTTCGGAAGAAACTCTGGCTTCCAAATTAACTGGAGCAAGTCGTTGCTATATGTCCTCCATGGGAAGGCCCCATCCCTACCCGGGAACTGCCCAATCCAGATAGCGGTCGAGCGATTCAAATACCTTGGCGTATTCGTCACTACAGATGCCAAGATACGATATGAGCGGAACCTCATCCCGCCCTTGCAGAGGCTCAGACGGGACACCAACACGTGGAAAACACTAACCCTATCTCTCCTTGGGCGGGCAGCGCTTTTAAAAATTATGGCATTACCCCGATTTCTATATACCCTTCAGAACTACCCTGACCCGGTCCCACACGCTTTCTTTAAAGACATCGAAGCCCTACAAAGAGATCTACTATGGGACGGGAAACCGCGCATAGCACTCCGGAAGCTAACTCTTGGATGGTATGACGGGGTATTGCGCTTCCTGACATCAAAAAGTACCATTGGGCAGCGCAATTATCCGCCATAAATCAATGTCTGTATGGAAACGGGGACGGTATGGATAGATTGCTGCTACTGGGAGGGGACTTTACGAGAGCGCTACACTCTAGACCGGCTAAGTTTCCGCTTACTGGACCTACCAGACACGCGGTGCAAGTATGGCACGTGATTAACCGTAATCTGGGATGGGCCAACAGACTCACGCTTGCGACTCCCCTTTGGGACTCGGAACAGCTGGGAACACTAGGACGTACTAAAGGGTTTGACAAATGGGACCTCATAGGTATCTCGCATATAAAGGACCTCTGGGGGCGGAATGCGGTGGTGACCTTCACCTCGCTACAACAAATGTACGAGATGGCTGACTCGGAATATTTTAGATACGCGCAGGTCAAACACTCCCTACAGGCTAACATTCCGGCTGGAATGTCACTAGCAGAGTCCTCTCCTCTCGAGGATAGACTGCTTGACGGACACCTGCCAGAAAAAAGCATATTCCCCACATACAAAAAACTCATTCACCATACTCCAGCCCCTTTGAGAACACTTAGGGAGAAATGGGGGAGGGACGGTCTGGAAATTGACGATGAAGAGTGGCAAGAGGCACTCTCCTCCCCTAAAGAAGTCGCCATTTCGGCGAAATTGAGGTTGGTACAACTAAAAATTGTACACAGGGTTTACCTCTCAGGGCGGCAGCTAATGCTCATGGGTAGAAGCGAGGATGGGATGTGTAAGAGGCGGTGCGGGCTGGAGGGTACCTTCCTGCACGTAATTTGGGAGTGTCCGCTGATTCAGGACTTCTGGAGAAAAATCCTCGAATGCATGAGTGTGGTCTGGCGGGTGACCCTTCGGCCGGAAGTTAAAAGATGCCTTTTGAATATCTGGGAGCCCACAGACCTGAATGTAAAAGGGAGGCTCTGGGTCACACTTGGGCAGATGATCGCCAAGCGAAACATAGCGCGACTCTGGGGGGCTGCGGCACCACCAGCGATGAAGGGGTGGAGGGAGGACATGGATTGGTGTATGGCAAGAGAGAAAACAGTGTACGTTGCCCGTGGATCCCCCAGGAAATGGATAGCAATCTGGACCAAGTGGAATGTATATCAGGGAGGAGTGTACGAACCCCCTAATGTTCCCTCCCTTGATGAACGATCTGAAACCAATTGCATGTTGTATTGTTGCAAATTGCGATAACATGAGACGAAACACCAATGCTTGTAAATGACACGGTTCCCTTAAAATGTGCAATTGATTATTTGTATGACATGACCCTGTTTGATGTTCAATAAACAGAATTAATAAAATAATTAAAAAAAAGAATACACAAAGCGCCGCACATCTAAAACCAAAATTAGTGGAGTTCCAGGATATTGCTAATGATGAAAATAAACACATGGGGAAGTATGCAATGGCACATGTATACAGAGAGAGGGATCGTCCAGGTGCAGTGTCGGCAGGATTGCTGAGGCCCAAGAGGGAGCTAGATAAGATGGTGGTTATGTTAGATGACAGCGGGACACCGCTTACCACCACTGAAGATATTGTGACACACTTCCGTGAGTATTACCAGAACGTATATACCTCGCAAATCACAACAGACAGTGAGGCCCTAGAGGAATATCTCTCATACATAAAAATGCCCTGGCTAGTGACCGAACATAGAGAATATTTAATGGCGCCGTTGACAACCGATGAGATTTGAGGTGCATTGTGTAGGATGGCATCAGGGAAGGCCCAGGGGGCGGATGTTCTTCTGGTGTTCTTTTACAAAGAATTCGTGGATATGCTGATCCCTCACCTTAAAATGCTATATGAAGAGATGGCAGAGTCGGGTATCATGCCGCCTTCTATGCGCGAGGCCATCATCGTTACGTTACTAAAACTGGGCAAGTCACCGAGTAATTGTTCCTTGTATAGGCCCTTGTCTTTGCTAAAAGTGGATGCGAAGATCTGTGGATGTTTTTTTTTTTTAAACATCCCTTTTTGGGCCCACTGCTAAATAATGTGTTTCGTGTCCTTTTCCGTGCTGAAATCCCCAGCTCTTGGAAAAAGTCAACTATTGTCCCGATTTTCAAAAAGGGTGACAGAGGAGATCCATCATATTATCGTCCCATCTCGCTCCTGGGCTCCTCTGTCAAAATACATGGTAGGGCAATTCTTGAGAAATTGGAGGCCTAGGTGATAGATAGGGGGTTCATTTCTGAAATTCAGAATGGCTTACGACCAGATGTTGGTACAGTTAAAAAGTCCCTCAACCTGATCCTGATCTGGGGGGAAATGCGCTTTAGCCAAGAAAGGCTCATTACACCTTGCCTTCAAGGACTTGTCTAGTGCGTTTGAACTCATGGACAGGGGGAGTTTATGGGTACTCATGAGCCAGGCCGGGGTAGAGGCGAGCCTGGTCGAACTCCTTAAGCGCTTACACCAGGACACCAACATGCAGGTACGCTTTGGACATTATGGGGAGTATACACCTACTTTTAAAGTTGATAAAGATGTTAGACAGGGGTGTAGGTTAGCCCCTTTTCTTTTTTACATTAATTGATTGGATCCAATATTATATTTAATGGGTAAGGACCTGCCAAGTATAGGGTACCGGACTGTACCTGTATTAATGTATGCCAACAACACTGTACTGTTGTCACGCATAGTGAATGGGCTTTAGCATCTGCTGGATACATTCCAGGATTTTAAGTTAGACCAATTAAGGGTCAATCATAAAAAATCTTTTATCATGAAATTTGGCCCTAGAAATAGGCACTCCCGTATATTTAGTTTGGATAGTGCAGTTATATCACATAAGTGTCTAATTGAACTACCTAGGTATTTTAATAGATGCAAATTTTAATTGAGTCAAACTTGTTGAACAGAGAGGGCACATAATGAACAGCACAGCTGTGGCCACCTTCAGTTTCGCCAGGAAGCTTAAGCAAAAATCACTGAATGATCTTCTCTATCCCTTTATAAAGCCAAATGTATAGCAGTGGGTACTTACGGGGCATGGGGTTTGAGGGTACGTAAAAAGTCGAACATAAATTCCTTTCCAGATTGCTGCCATTTTCAAATAGTACCACCTCTATGATCACCCACATGGAGGTTGGTCTGCTGTACATTGAAGAAACTATCAAATTAGCCTCACTTCTTTTATTGGCTAGAATTTGGAGTTCTCAATTCACCAAGTTCTCCCACCTCGTACTAGCCGATTGCATCAATTTAGACCATAGTAACAACATTGCTTGGCTTGCATATGTTAGGAAAACTTTTTCTGATTTGAGACCCTGACAGCTGTTTTTTTCTCGAAGCGAGATTACCGGGACCTCTAACTCCCTGATCGCTCCCTCTACCAGCGTTATCATAAGCAGAAAAGGCATGATAAATCACAGGCAATGGGCACTGTTCATCATCATATGGAGATTACTGCCCCAGAGGGGGTTTAATCTTATTTAACATGGATCCCTAATCAGGAACACAGATTTTACTTAACACGCCTTAGACTGTGTACAGTCCATTTCTTGGTTGCCTTTTCCTAACAGGGCAGTTGTTTTCCGTCTTTGCCCCGCTGCCCTTGCGACTATACCAGCATGCAATCTACATTTTATGTTTTTTGAAGCTTTTTTACAGCGCATAGAGTTAAATTCATATATCCAATTTTACAGTCCATTAATTGCAGATCGGCAGGCCAGAGCCTCAAGTTGTTGCAGTGTCTGATGTCTGAATACGTTGTCACTCAATTATTGGCTTTATCCGTCATGCCTTAAGGATGAGGAGGGAATTTAGTGCTTTACCAAATAGCGAACAATGAAATTACCATTCGCGCACCGTTTTTCTGCTTTCAGCTTTTTTTGCATTTCTATTATTGCTATTTTAATATTTACTGTGCTGCTCATTCTTTGTTATATGTATTATGCTGGCCTTAGTTTGTATGGGCTATAATATTGATTGTATTTTAATTGTGTTTTAACTTGATTGTAGCATTCTTTTATGGCCATTTTTGGTCGAATAAAGTTTTATTGAACTTGACCTTGAGTGGCCCAGTATTCCCACACCCAAATTTAACACTGCTGCTCACAGCAGGTTGTAAATGTACATGTTAAACCACATGGAACTGAAGATTCAAACTGAAATTCTACCTAGTAAATAAAGATTAACCCATGTATTATACATTCCTAGAGATTTATTATGTAATAGGAACAGTCATATACAGAGGTCTCAGCCAGTAACAGAAATTCTAGCCACGCTGAATTTCAGCACATAATTCATCCCGACTCGTAATCGACTCCTAAAGGCATTGCCATAGACCTGGCCCTGGTTAAACAATAGCTGGTTGACCGCTGAAGGAACTCCAAAATTCTGAATTTTGCAACTGCTGTCCCAGGCTGAAATAGAAAAACAATAACAATGCCTACAGGGTTCTTGGGACCTGATGTACTCCTGATCAAGCAGAGCTGAAACAATCAATTGTTGGGCAACATGTTTTACTCTACTGTGGGCAGTACAGGAATGGGGTGGAACATTAATCTTACTGGAAACATCTTGCCGATTCCCGAGATAATTCTGGAAAGCAAAGTATTATTATATCTTATTGATTATTAGGACAAGATGAAAGGTGGGATTTAGCTACAACACAGATATGTCTAGATATATTTTATCGTGGAAATTCAATAAAGAAATGTAAACCAGAACAAACAAATGTAAGAATTGATATAAGTTCCGCCCCCTCTCCTAGTTAGGTGTTATGTGCCATTTTGCCCAGATCAATAAACATGTACTGTAAGTTACCCGATGCTACAACTTTTTAACTGTGCCCAACATGAACATGTCTTGATGCACAATTATTAGAGTGTGTTATTATGCTAAGATTGCTTTTCAAACATTCTTCAACACGTTTCAGTTCTGCAGTCTCTTAGCACATTCGAAACACATAAAATCATTTTGGAACATATTTGTACTGCTCAACTCTATCTCCCCTGAAAAACACCGGGCCTTCAAGGTTCCAGATATTACAGTTGTTTAGCCAGTATTTTGCAAACTTTGCGCCCTTATGCTTTGCTTCACTTAAGTTTGATTTATTGAGAGAAAACAAAAGAAATAAACAGCAATAAAGTGGATGAAATCAATCCTATTTGACAATAAATGAGTAAGTAAAATAAAAGAAGATATAGGAATTAAACTTTGTAACTGTGTATAAGGAGAAGAAATACAATATGGAGAGAGCAAATAAAGGAAGGAGAAGGAGGGTCAAGGGGAAGGGAACAAAAGTAATTAATATAAGGCAACTAAAGCATCATACATTTTGCACAAATGCTGTAATATTGTAAGCATAACAATCAATAAAGTCAGAAAAGTATTGTAATAAACATTCTGTAATGAAGAGCCAACTAGCTAATCATGCAGAAAATGGCAAAGGGAGAGAACTAAGGTGGTTTCCGTACATCATCCGATATATTTTTAGAGACGACAGAGGAGGAGGCAGATTGAGATAGATAAGTTGTTAAAGGGAGTCATAAAAGATCCCTTTTAATTGCTAGGGATATGGGAGAAACATAGTTAGTATCTAGTCAATGATGAAAACAGACAGCATTTTACCATGCTCTGAAGGTGACCTTATCAGCTTGTTTCCAATTTGAAGTTATTACATGAAATGCAATAGCTATTAATAAATCTAAAAGTTTAAAACTCAACGGTGTTTGGGGCCATTGGGGAGAAAGAGTGCCTAAAAATATATTTGTGATAGAAAAAGGGATTTGGACCAGACTAATTGCCAAAAGTGGTGGATTGAGGGGCACTCAAACAACATGTGTTTCAAATCTGCTGCGGGACAGTGACAAGACCAACAAGTAGGGGAAAAATCAGATGGGAAAGAAGCCTTGGACGTTGGGGAGAATAATATTCAATGGTAGATGAAGACAAGGGTTTGTGTGGTATTTGCAGCCCGAGAGGTCCCATGAAGTTTGGACGAAATTTTATCCCAAGTAGCGACTGGCCACTCTTGAGAAAAATCTTTTTCCCATGTCCTCTCAGTTTTTGATTTATGTCTTTCTGATGAGAATAATACAGATTTATAAATATTTGATGCTGAGGAAGAGCTTTCTACAATTGAGAGTAAAGATGTATAGGCTACAGGAAGATCAGTAGAAGCAGGTAGACTGAAGAAACTGAGTGAGGGAAAGCTGAAGATGATTATATTGTAATCTAGAGGATGGTGGTAAAGAAAATTTAGATTGAAGATCAGGAAAAGTATGGGGATTATCGTCAGACATAGGTTTGGAAAGCCAGTATAGGCCTCTAGAATGCCACGTCTTCCAGTATATAGGACGACCACGAATCCGTACTGATTTATTATGCCACATAGGCTGTTTATGAAGAGAATTAATAGAAGGAGATAGATGTAGTAGGGGAGATTCGAGTTTGCGAGAATGAGAAATGACAGGGGAATGCAAAGAAACAATATTGGCAGTAAAGGATAAAATCTCTGGAAAATTAAAAGGAGCAATTAGAAATTCTTCTATTTGTAACCAAAGAGGTGGATGTAAGGGAAGATCTGTAGAGATCCACTTAGCAGCTTGTTTTAGTGTGAAAGCAGAATGATAAGTTTTAAAGTCGGGGAACTTGAGGCCTCCGTTAGGTCTGTCCTTCTTGAGAGAGGATAAGGCAATACGTGATGATTTACCTTTCCATAAGAATTTGATCAAAGTGGAGTCAATTTTTTTGAAATAATATTGATGGATATTAATAGGAATCATAGAGATAATATATAGCACAAGAGGGGAAAGCATCATCTTGATAGAGTCTAACCGACCCCACCAGGAGAGAAAAAGGGGGTGCCAGCGACTAATAGTTATTTAGTTTTTTAATAATATAATCAAAATTTAATTTTAGTGTGTCAGATAATAAAGGTGCAAACCATAATCCTAGATACTTTATTTTAATGGGTTGCAGACAAAACCAGAAGAATCAAAGAGAAAATTTTGACAAAGAAAATTTAAAGGCAGAATTTCGCATTTACCAGCATTTAGACAGTAGACAGTAACCTGAGAGTTTAGATAACGAGGATACTTGCTGAAGAAAGGGATTACGAGAGGTTTCAGGATTGGAGCAATATAAAAGAATGTTGTCAGCATAAACTGACATCTTAACTTGATAAGGGCCAAATTGGAAGCCTGTAATACTGTCATCTTGTCTAATTGTAGATAGGAAAAGTTCTAGGGCTCCGACAAATAATAAGGGAGACAAAGGGCATCCTTGTCTTACCCCCCTACACAATGAGAAGTAGTCGGAAGCCTTACCGTTAGCAAATATGGAAGCCCGGGGATCTGAGTACAATAAAGAAATTAAAGCTATTAAATTAGGGGGAAAACCAGCCCATTTCAGAGCTTGAAACATAAAATCCCAACCAATCCTATCAAAAGCTTTTTTAGCATCTAGGGTAATTGCTGCTATCGGCTGATCTAGAGAAGAGACTCGAGAGTTGTCAGACGCAAGTCGTCCTTCAACAAAACATGCTTGTTCAGGACCAATGAGATCAGGCAAAATAGGATCAATATGAAGCGCCAGAATTTTCGCAAAGATCTTATAATCTGTGTTAACTAACGAAATAGGGCGATAGGTCCTGCAGAGAGAGTGATCCTTATCATCTTTGGGAATTAGGCAGATCAGTGCTTCTTGAAACGTACCACTAGAAGCGCCATTTTCTCTAAAGGATTGCAATAAAAGTAAAAGGTTGGGCAAAAGAATATTTGCAAAGTGAGAGTAGAATTCGATGGTAAAACCATCTGGTCTAGGTGCTTTCCCCCGGCGAAGCACTGAAACTGCTTGAGATATGTAGTCTAAGGAAATATCGGTTACAAAAGATTTGAAATCAATATGATTGGATGCAGGGGAAAGAATGGATCGGAAATAGGAAAGAAGGTCGGACTTATCTGGTGTCGATTCAGGAATATAAAAGATTTTTATAGAAGGAAACAAATTCATTTAAGATGTCCTTATCTTTATAGATAGGAGTGCCAGCAGAGCCTTGCAAGGATTCTATTTTAGCTCTATCTTTTCTTACTTTTAAATAGTCAGCCAGTATTTTACCCCTCTTGTTTTGGCCACCATAACAACGAGAAATGCTTTTTAGTAAGTAGTTGGAAGCAGCATCAGTGGATAATTTATTAAAAGGAATTTTGGCGTCCAGGAGATTTTTCAAAGCCAGCTCATCGTTGGACTGATAATATGCGTACTCCAATTGTTTAATTTTATCAAGTAACTGAGAGGACTGGATTTCTAAAGACTTCTTCTCTTGTGATACAAGATTCATAATAAAACCTCTAACGGCTGCTTTAAAAGAATCCCATACCATCACAAAAGGAGATTCTGGGGAATTATTGATGGTGAAAAATTCCAGGGCAAAGGAGTTTCACTTTTTACAAAAATTGGGGTCAAGTAATAGGGAGTTGTTAAAACGCCATCTTCCAGGGTGAGGGGAAAAAGGGACCAAATCAATGTCATCAAAACAGGAGCGTGTTCCGATATTAGGATCGAACCGATTTCAGAGTGAATGGCATGCTGAGACAGGGGTTTACTTAAGAAAAGATAGTCAATACGGGATTGGGAGTGGTGGGCAGCTGGATAGAAACTGTACTCTCTGAGGTCAGGGTGGCAAAGTCTCCAAATGTCAACTAGTGCTTTACGCCGTACTGTGGAGGCAAATTGACCTTGCCTTTTAGAAGGGGTGAACTTAACATTAGAATGTCTATCGAGAATGGGATCAAGAATTTGATTGCAATCACCACCAAGTATAACGTAATCATCATCAAATGTAGGTAACTTATCAGATACATTAGACCAGAAAACTCTATCAATTGAAGTAGGTCCATAAACATTGAAAATAACTACAGGAATCTTATCTATAAGAAGCTTAACAATAACCCACCGCCCTTCAGCATCAGGTTCTTGATGAACAGAAACATTACATTTTTTGTGACATAAAATCAAAACACCATTTTTCATACCTAGGGCCGGAGAGTAAAATACATGTCCCACCCAGCATCTCTTTAGCATGGAAGCTTCACTTTCAGAAATATGAGGTTCTTGAAGTAAAGCAATATCAGTTTTCAATTTAGCCAGATGGGATAACACCCATTGCCTTTTAATAGGATTATTTAGTCCTTTAATATTCCAGGTAGTATCCCAAAATGTAATTTAGTGAGAAAAGTATGAACAAATAGTATGCTTACAAAAAACAAAGCAAATTTTACTTTGGATATGCAGAAGGAGATAAGATGAAGGAGAAAAAGTAGTTGTATTAGAAAGAAGAGTTCACAAGTATGTAAGTTATAAGAGAAGAGAGACTTATTTTAGAGAAAAGAACAGGGGAAAAGATAGTGATGAGTAAGAGAGATAGAGAAGAAGAGAAAGAAAAAAGTCAAAGAAGCTGAATAGAAAGAAACAAAAAAGAAAAAGAGAGAAGATGAAGAATAAGAAGACAGTACAAGTCATGCAAAGACGACTGAACATCATACCTACAAATACAACATGACTGGGGAGTGACCACACCAGGAGATGACAACGACAGCATTAAAGCTCCACTGAGACCAAAAAGACCACAATCAAAAAACGTAAACGTTACAGGAAAATCAGGAAACAACAAAATTGTTGAGGCAAAACACCTGTAAGTGAGAGAAACGAAATTAGCAGGAGAAGTAAAATAAATAACCATAAAGCGAGAAATGTAAGAAAAATATATGGATGAAAGGAGAGACATTATATAGGCACTACAAAAATATACGCAAAACAACATTCATTGAAACACGATGAGCAAGAAAAAACAACACAAGGCATAAAAGATGGTCATACCGGTCTCGAAGTGTCCATGGTATTAGCTCCATGAAGACAAAGGAATTCTTGTAGCGCCTCAGGGTTATCAAATGTAGTCGTTTTGTCTTTATATGTAACCTTGAAGAGACATGGGTGAAGAAGACCATATCTTGCGTTAAGAGCAAGTGAGTGATAGGCACTAAGCTTTTAAGTCCAATAATTCCAAAACTGTGAAAAAGTAACTGAGAAAGTGAACACTAGCTGCAGCCTGCAAATCTCAAAAATACTCATTCAAAGATAGGCAAAAAGCAACCATAAAGAGGTTAAAAATACACCTCATGAAGAAGAATGTGTAAAAAACAAAATGGCGTTAAGTTCTGACATAGTGAAGAGAAACAGCTCCAGTAAATGACAGAAAAATCAGAGGAACTGTAAGATTGTCTCCATGACAAGAAGAGGAAAATTAAGTACTCAAAAATGAAGGCTCCATTAGTAGAATATAGACTGCAAACTGAATCAAAAAGGAAACATTATGAGGAACAGTGCACTCAGAAAACAAAATGGCGGCCGCGATGATAAAAATGCGCTATAAACAATGAAAACAGCCTAAAAAGCTGTTTGAAAAGCTCACCGCGATGTGGGAGAGCGGATTCCTGCATCCATGTTGCGGCGGTGAAGGGAATTACTCCCGAACGTAAAACTTGCCCGGATCGGCAAAACGGAGCTCCTCAGATAAGCGGCCATCTTGTTTGGCGAGCTAGCCACGCCCTCCTTTGCGTCACTTTGTGACTAGTCATAAATGTTAAAAAGGCAGAATTTTAAAAAACAATCAATTTTACTATGTCAGGTTGTTTTGACTGTGAACATTTTAGGCTGGATTTTGCTCTGGGTCAAAGCAGAGATTGATTACCTTGTTTGCAACCAGAAAAAAACCAGACTGCAAATGGCAAATAACTTCAAAATTTGCAAACAGGTGATTCATAACCACTGCATCCCATTAAAGAATGTACCATATCACCCTATGTAAAAGAGTGTAAAGGAGCACACGTCCAGGTGTCAGATATCTAAAACCGGTGACCTTTCACACTCGTACACAACCAAACTAAAAACAAGGAAGTGTGGAATACACCATCTTCTGCAAGGATTATCCAACCCCTGGCAACTTTTTTTTCTGTATTTTCTTCATTGGTTTCCATAAATACAGGTCTACAATGGCATTGCGATACATGTACGTAATCCAACTCCTGCCAATTTAAAGCTGGTCGCTGTAATCGGAACACTGAGGTCAAGTAAACTGCTTTTAAGGCAACTGGGAAGCTGCACTTAGCTAATATCATAAATAAATAGAGATTAATGAAACACAATGAAAAGCAATGCAATCGAGTACAGATAAAGCCAAATAACTGTGCTTTTGTACGGTGGAAATGTTTTTTCCAGATTTTACAGATTGTCAGAGAGTAAGGCTCAAGACTCCATCAAACACGAAACAGATACTGCATGGGCATTACCAGTGAAAACCCAACTCAAAAACAGCACAAGCAGAGCACATGCACGACATCAGTGGAAACATTCCCCACAAGAAGGCTAGAGGATGTAGCCTAACCGCTAGAGCGGTCAACCGCAAAGCTAGGAAACTGGGTTAGAGTTTTGGTAGGAACGCTCAACAACCTGTGATTCTGGGCAAATCACTTAATCTCCCCTGACTAACAAAACTAATGTGTCCTTCTGTAATGCAATTGATACTCATGTAAAGAGATCTGATACCTTCTGGTCAAGTTTTGCGCTATATGAAACTCGAATGAAAAAAAAAAGCTAGGGAGAGTCCAACCAGGGACAGATCAAGATTCCATCTCAGAACAGGTGCTGTCGAATTATACGATTCTGAGGCCACAGCAGTTTCCCAATATTTATGTATCTGCCACATATTCCCTATTCTGCTGCATAAGTCCAAGATTTTATCCAAAGAAATGTGCCTAACTCAAAGGGAAAAGTTACTGAAATCGCGGTGATTGGTGTTGTCGCATAGTGGAAGGCCGTTCCCAAAAAGTCGACTGGTCACCTTTCAATTGCCTATTGCTGTATATAAGTGCTAAACGTTTCTAATGAGGTGGAACCTTTGCCCAGTGTCAACATTTAAAAAAGACAAAATAATGCAGTAATACTGTCACAAAATGTGCCGCATTACGCCACATAATTTGCTTTTTCTTATCACATAAGTCAGTTTGCCTAATTTGGTCATCTCCAGACACATAATTCCAGTGGCCCTGGGTATACCTTAGCATACACACCACCACCCCGAATTCTGAGGCTCCTTATTTTGTACGTCAAACTTACTTTCTTTTAGTCTTCTCTTGCTTAAAGTTCCTCCACTTCAATTCAAATAAATTGGGAAAATAGACCCCACAGATATTCTAAATCTCACTTGTAGGAAGGTGGAATCTGACTAATGGTTGCCCCCAACTTTTTGCCTGGTATTTGAGGGGTTTATGACTTTAGCCAGGCTGTAGCCCTGCTATCCAGGACCCCAGCCTATCTGCTTCCTCTGTTAAACGATGTGAGTACCCTAGGTACAAACCAATTGGATGCTGATGGTGCCCTGACAGTCCCTTGTAGATGGTACCCTAGGTACCCAGGGCATGGGTCCCTCAGTAGGCCTACCAGGGCTGCAGCACTTATTGTGCCACCCTGGGACAGCCATATAAACTGACACCACCAGACCACTACTGTAGTCTGGGTAAGGTGGTGCTAGCACCCCTTACAGGGATATAGGTATCCCTATATCCCACCCCATTACAACACATGTACTCTCATAGGTCACCCCTATAGCAGGCCTTGCTAATCCTACAGGGCAGGGTGCTGAGGTATGTGTGAGGGGGGACCCCTACCTGAGTAGGGCCTCTCTGCAACCCTCTTAAAATCATTGCTGGGTTGTTTGTAGTGTAGCCATACCATATACTCTTAACCGCATTATAAGTCTATCGCGATATCGTGATAACTTGAGAATGGCTACACAGAACCATATCGTGTTTGATGTCAAACATGTAGGAATCCTACCCCCAGTCCAGCCATGGGCATGAGGGCATGATTCCCCCCTGCTAGAGGGGCGATATGGGAAAAGCGGCAGAATTCAGACACCAATTTAAAAGTGCACATGTAGTACAAAATGGCTACTACCCGCCACCCACACGACTCTGGCTGGCTGTTGCTGGGGAAAACCCCAGCCTCGCCAGCTGGACAATAGGGCTCCTGTGGCAGGGAGGTGCAAGCATCTCCCCAGACAGGATATGTGGATTGGAACAGGGTGGGTGCACCAAAGATGCCTTTCAGAGTTGCACGTAGGCAGCTACAGCGCCTACATTCTGCATACACCGCCTGGAACCGGTTCAGGGGCATCCTGCCCATCGCCCAGGCGGGAAACACACAAAGGGGAGAGGGTGTAGCCACCCTTTCCCGCCTCACTTCTCATTGGTGGACACTACTCTGGACACTCTCCTAATCTTGGGGATAAAGGTGAATAACGTGGCCCCAGAGCCTCAGATTAATCTTGGACTTTACAGACTTGACCTTCGACGAGCTGCTGCCCAGCTGACTGAAGAAATAAAGGATAAAGGAGTTATCCCCCTGCTTGGCAGGCACCTGAAACACTGCAAGTGACCCGGTTGGAACTTCACTGCTCTCACGAACTTCGTCGACTTTCAGCACCCTTGAGGTGGGTTTCCTAAGCATCCCAGAGGCCAGTGAGTGTGCACAGCAAACCTGAGCAGCGTGGACCGCGTGGGTGCCGAGATTCCCAATTCCCCAGGACACCGGCCATCTCTTGCGTAGCACACGACCCTGACCAGTGGGGAAGTTGTGCTTTGGCCCATTATTGAGCCAACCACCAAGCAGCATTTGTGCCAAAGATCAGCGCCCTAGCTCCCTCCGGTGGCCCGTGGGCTCCCTTTTACGCACTCCATTTTGCTGCCTTCCGCGGTCCCTTGTCTCTCGACTTGCAGGCCCGAGCGGAGGACAATCTCGACATCTAAGAGTTCCCCTGGTTGCTCCAGGCCTGCTCTACAGTCTCTCCAAAGGAGACCTCTCACAGACCTCGTGGGTCTGCACCAGTAGCTGATTTGTTCATCTTGCATGGGTTACGGTTGCCAAGGCTTAGTGGATCCAATCCAGACACTAACACCGCAGCAACCCTCATCCGACGTGGGACAGTCGCCCTCCCAAAGCTGGCCTTCCTTGAAGCCTCCCGGAGCCCGTGGCTGCAGATCCAAGCTACACCTCTTTCCACTTGAAGCACCCGACATTGAAGGGCTCTTTGCTTTGAGCTCCCTGGTCACTGTGCCGTGACCCAGACTCTGTCCCCTCTGCTTTCAGGTTCTTCTCAACAGGTTCTACAAATTCAATCTTCACGGCATCATCGACGCTTTTGGCTAGCAGCACTTTTGAACATTTCTCCATTGAAAATCAGCCCGCGACCCGACATCGAAAACGACCTATGCACCCGGCTTCCCTGGGGCAGGTAACAGTGGTACCTCGGTACTCTCGTGGTAGTGGGCTCTTCAAAAGCTTAACTCTAAAGTTTTAACTTTGTACTCCTGCTAGAAGTGACTTTAATCTGTTTAAATCAAACCGCGACATTCTCCATAGGCTTTAATAGAGATCCCGATAGCAGCTATTTCCACTGCACGCGCCTCCCGTGGGTCCCCTTCCTCATAACCTGGGGTGAATTCTTAAGGGGCCAGCGATCCTAAATGCCCTAGGCATTGTCTGTAGAATTGTCGTGGTTCTTATACCACTTTTTTAATATATGGTTTGGTCCCCCCCTGGGGCCCTATGATTCCAGTGCTATTTTATTGTATCTATCAATGCTTGTTTGAATTGTAACTTTGCCTCAGCCTCATAAAGAGACTTGTGGGATTCTGTTTAGAATAAATACATATATTTTATATATATACCTGTGTGGACTACTCTTTCATTTGGTCATTCAAGAGGTTATCTATGGTAAAACAATAAGCTTAACACTCCTTCAAGACTTAGCCTGAAGCCTGCTCTCCACAGCTACCACTAGGATAGCTTTCTTTAAAGGTTGTCTTAAACCTATCATCAATAAGAGTCGAATTGGACTGGTGCAAGGTGTCCCCTATAACTAGGAGACAGCATATGCCAGGCCAACTTCTCACATTGGTGTGCAGCGGTTGGATTCAAGTTTGCCATTGTTTTACCAGATAACAAATTGAATTTCTAAAGTGAAAGCCACTTGGTACCAAAGGTACATATAAATTCAAGCTTAGAATAGAATAAGTTCTACTGAACTTAGGAGTTGTGTGTAGAGGGTTTAGCACACCTTGACTACAACTCAAGAAATGGTTCAGTAGGCCACACCTAGTGTAGGTAGATACACCAGTACCACTACACTAGAAATGTCTTTAAGTTCAGCTGCCCATAAGGCTCTGGAAGGACCCCAAAGGGTTCCAGTCGACAAGTATGATCATCTCTCCTTTGCTGAGCTGAGGGAGATGTGCACCTCTAGGCAACTTAAGACAAACAAAGGTGCCAATACCCAACGTCTCAGGGAAATCCTGCTCATAGCAGACTTTAAGCAGACTTTAATGTCTGATGGGGTAGACAGGTTGGGTGGGCATCCCCCAGAAGAGGACACCCCTGGGGTGGACTCTGATGAGGACCAGGAAGAGAAAGATGAACTCAACCTGGATGAACAAGACCATTCACAACATGGAGGTGATGGCCCAAAAGGCACTCTCTCCATCCCTAAAGGGAGAATGGTGGGTCCAAGCAGAAAGGACAGATCCCCCTCAGAGGCGTCCAACCATTCTGAGAGATCCAAAGGGACCTCTGCCTCTTCTCAGAGAAGAGAATCCTCCCAAGAAAGGAAATGCAGACTGATCCAGTTTGAGCAGGCTAAACTTCAGCTCAGGAGAGAACAGTTAGCATTGGACAGGGAATCCCTGGAGCTTCAGAAAGCTTCAAGAAAGTAGGGTCTAGAGACCCCTGGTGGCAGTAATGAAACCCCTAGAGTTAGAGAGAAAGTTCCTGACAATAGGAACCTTCACAAGATTGTGCCCCCCTATCAGACAGGGGATGATATCCACAAATGGATCTCTGCTCTTGGGAGGGCCTGTAAAGTACAAAGGGTCCTAGTAGATCAGTGGGCAGCAATCCTGTGGCTCTCCTTTGCAGACAAAGGAAGAGACAAACTCCTCTCTGTAAGAGAAGAGGATGCAGATGATTACTATATCTTGAGAGATGCTTTAAAAGATGGGTTTGGCTTAACCACTGATCAGTACAGACTTAAGTTCAGAGACACCCAAAAAGCACAAGATCAAGATTGGGTAGACTTTGTGGATTGTGCTACCAAGGCATTGGAAGGTTGGTTGAATGGCAGTAAAGTAAAAGATTATCAAGGATTGTACAATCTCATTATGAGGGAGCAGATTCTTAATAATTGTCAGACCCAACTCTTACACCAGCACCTGGTGGACTCTGATCTGACCTCTCCCCAAGAATTGGGAAAGAAGGCAGACAAATGGGTCAGGACCAGGATCAGGCCCAAGAACCAAGGTGGTGACCAAAAGAAAGATTCTACCAAGCCCAAAGAGAAAGGTGGGGATAATAAAACAGAAAAGTCCTCTGAAGGGCCCCCAAAACCCAGTGCTGGGGGTGGGTCCCAAAATCCTTCCTCTTCTAACAAGAAACCATATTGCCATGTGTGTAAGCAACCTGGCCACTGGAAAACTGACTCCAGCTGTCCAAAGAATGGCAATAAAGAAAATGTTCCTCCCATTGCAGCTCCAACACCTCCTGTTACTACTAGTAGTAATCCCCCAGGTGGTGGGAGAGCACCCAAAAATTTAGTTGGGCTTTCTTGGGGAACTCAGGTGGACCCTGGCCTAACCAGGTCCCCTACACAAGCAACTCTAGTCTGTGATGGTGGCATGGGGTTTGCCAACTTTACCATGAGTCCCAATATCCTGGGCAGGTACAGACAAGAGCCCATGATCAATGGTCAGAAGGCTGTGGCCTACAAGGACACAGGGGCCAGTGTCACCATGGTGACCAAGAGGCTAGTGCCCCTAGAACAGCTTTTACCTGGGTTTAGCTACCAGGTGACCAATATAGATGGAATTAGGACTGACCATCCCATGGCAGTGGTAAATCTCAGCTGGGGAGGGGCCACTGGCCCAAAGAGAGTGGCAGTGTCCCCAACCTTGCCTGTAGATTGTCTACTGGGGAATGATCTGGAAATCTCAGCCTGGGCTGAGGTAGACCACAAGGCCGATTTGAAAATGGTAGGCATCCCTGAGAGAGTGGATGAGACCTTAAAGGCCTCACCTCCACCCCAGGAGAAAGTAAAAGGAGTGAAGCCTGAAACTATGGATCACTCCACCCAAACAGAGAGCATAGGGGGAGAAGAACAGTCCTCCCCCCCCACCAGACCAAAGGTGAGAGTCAAGTTTCTAAGGGAATTGATCCTGCCCCTTGTGAAGTAACTGCCCCAGAAGTGGACAGGCCTGGCCTGACCACAGCTCTGATGGCAGGGGATCCTTCCAAGATGGCACCCAGTCTGGAGCAGGTATCCTGCCCCTCTCTACCCTGCCTCAGTCAGCCCAGGGCTGCAGAGGTCAGGGAGGTCAGTGGACCCCTAATGGGCCCCTGTCCAGAGGAACCCCCTCATCAGCAGATTAGGGACACCCAGCAGAGTAGTTCTAGCCAGGTGAATATTCCTCTACAAACTGAGGGATGCCCCTTACCCCTAGGTACAAGCACCCCCCAGATGGACTTTGTTGGGCACAGGGAAACCTGGGGCATAGTTGCCCCAATCATTCCAGTGCCCTCCACTATTCCAACCAGAGGGACCCAACCCCCAGCTGTAGGCAGCCAGAGGTTGACCCTTAGGGCCAGATATGACACAGTCATGGGCAGAAAGGCTTCCATGGTGACCAGTGGCCTGAGGAGGTTGATACCACCCCAAATAGGGCCTCACTTCCAGACTCAGACACCCCACCAGCCCACCTCTGTACCAAAAACCAATACAGGTAATTCCCCTAGACTTTGGAGAAACTCTAGAACCCCTTGGGGTAGGATTTCCCAAGTGGACCATGAGACAGGGAGCAACCATGCTAGTGCAGGTTCTTCCTTATATGGCCACTCATGAAATAAAGGCTTATCTGGACAAGGTTAGCCTTATCTCCTTTTGTTTGGCGGGGGGGGGGGGTTATGTAGGAAGGTGGAATCTGACTAATGGTTGACCCCAACTTTTTGCCTGGTATTTGAGGGGTTTATGACTTTAGCCAGGCTGTGGCCCTGCTATCCAGGACCCCAGCCTATCTGCTTCCTCTGTTAAACGATGTGAGTACCCTAGGTACAAACCAATTGGATGCTGAGGGTGCCCTGACAGTCCCTTGTAGATGGTACCCTAGGTACCCAGGGCATGGGTCCCTCAGTAGGCCTATCAGGGCTGCAGCACTTATTGTGCCACCCTGGGATAGCCATACAAACTGACACCACCAGACCACTACTGTAGTCTGGGTAAGGTGGTGCTAGCACCCCTCACAGGGATATAGGTACCCTATATCCCACCCCATTACAACACATGTACTCTCATAGGTCACCCCTATAGCAGGCCTTGCTAATCCTACAGGGCAGGGTGCTGAGGTATGTGTGAGGGGGGACCCCTACCTGAGTAGGGCCTCTCTGCAACCCTCATAAAATCATTGCTAGGTTGTTTGTTGTGTAGCCATACCATATACTCTTAACTGCATTATAAGTCTATCGCGATAGCGTGATAACTTGAGAATGGCTACACAGAACCATATTGTGTTTGGTGTCAAACATGTAGGAATCCTACCCCCAGTCCAGCCATGGGCATGAGGGCATGATTCCCCCCTGCTAGAGGGGCGATATGGGAAAAGCGGCAGAATTCGGACACCAATTTAAAAGTGCACATGTAGTACAAAATGGCTACTACCCGCCACCCACACGACTCTGGCTGGCTGTTGCTGGGGAAAACCCCAGCCCTGCCAGCTGGACAATAGGGCTCCTGTGGCAGGGAGGTGCTAGCATCTGCCCAGACAGGATATGTGGATTGGAACAGGGTGGGTGCACCAAAGATGCCTTTCAGAGTTGCACGTAGGCAGCTACAGCGCCTACATTCTGCATACACCGCCTGGAACCGGTTCAGGGGCATCCTGCCCATCGCCCAGGCGGGAAACACACAAAGGGGAGAGGGTGTAGCCACCCTTTCCCGCCTCACCTCTCATTGGTGGACACTACTCTGGACACTCCCCTAATCTTGGGGATAAAGGTGAATAACGTGGCCCCAGATTAATCTTGGACTTTACAGACTTGACCTTTGACGAGCTGCTGCCCAGCTGACTGAAGAAATCTCCCTTGGGATAAAGGAGTTATCCCCCTGCTTGGCAGGCACCTGAAACACTGCAAGTGACCCGGTTGGAACTTCGCTGCTCTCACGAACTTCGTCGACTTCCAGCACCCTTGAGGTGGGTTTCCTAAGCATCCCAGAGGCCAGTGAGTGTACACAGCAAACCTGAGCACCATGGACCGCGTGGGTGCCGAGATTCCCAATACCCCAGGACACCGGCCACCTCTTGCATAGCACACGACCCTGACCAGTGGGGAAGTTGTGCTTTGGCCCATTATTGAGCCAACCACCAAGCAGCATTTGTGCCAAAGATCAGCGCCCTAGCCCCCTCCGGTGGCCCGTGGGCTCCCTTTTACGCACTCCTTTTTGCTGCCTTCCGCGGTCCCTTGTCTCTCGACATGCGGGCCCGAGCGGAGGACAATCTCGACATCTAAGAGTTCCCCTGGTTGCTCCAGGCCTGCTCTACAGTCTCTCCACAGGAGACCTCTCACAGACCTCGTGGGTCTGCACCAGTAGCTGATTTGTTCATCTTGCGTGGGTTGCGGTTGCCAAGGCTTAGTGGATCCAATCCGGACACTAACACCGCAGCGACCCTCATCCAACGTGGGACAGTCGCCCTCCCAAAGCTGGCCTTCCTTGAAGCCTCCCGGAGCCCGTGGCTGCAGATCCAAGCTACACCTCTTTCCACTTGAAGCACCCGACATTGAAGGACTCTTTGCTTTGAGCTCCCTGGTCACTGTGCCGTGACCCAGACTCTGTCCCCTCTACTTTCAGGTTCTTCTCAACAAGTTCTAAAACTTCAATCTTCACGGCATCATCGACGCTTTTGGCTAGCAGCACTTTTGAACATTTCTCCATTGAAATTCAGCCCGCGACCCGACATCGAAAACTACCTATGCACCCGGCTTCCCTGGGGCAGGTAACAGTGGTACCTCGGTACTCTCGTGGTAGTGGGCTCTTCAAAAGCTTAACTCTAAAGTTTTAACTTTGTACTCCTGCTAGAAGTGACTTTAATCTGTTTAAATCAAACCGCGACATTCTCCATAGGCTTTAATAGAGATCCCGATAGCAGCTATTTCCACTGCACGCGCCTCCCGTGGGTCCCCTTCCTCATAACCTGGGGTGAATTCTTAAGGGGCCAGCGATCCTAAATGCCCTAGGCATTGTCTGTAGAATTGTCGTGGTTCTTATACCACTTTTTTAATATATGGTTTGGTCCCCCCCTGGGGCCCTATGATTCCAGTGCTATTTTATTGTATCTATCAATGCTTGTTTGAATTGTAACTTTGCCTCAGCCTCATAAAGAGACTTGTGGGATTCTGTTTAGAATAAATACATATATTTTATATATATACCTGTGTGGACTACTCTTTCATTTGGTCATTTAAGAGGTTATCTATGGTAAAACAATAAGCTTAACACTCCTTCAAGACTTAGCCTGAAGGCTGCTCTCCACAGCTACCACTAGGATAGCTTTCTTTAAAGGTTGTCTTAAACCTATCATCAATAAGAGTCGAATTGGACAGGTGCGAGGTGTCCCCTATAACTAGGAGACAGCATATGCCAGGCCAACTTCTCACATCACTAAATTCCACATTGGCTCAATGCTTATTCTAAAATTACAAATCTTGTTAAGAATACCCACTTGCTATTGTAATGGGACCATTATAGATAGGTGCAAAACATATTTTACATACATGCCAACCAGTGGCAGCTGGTGACATTTGAAAGTGGTGAGGCGTAACCAATGGCCATGAGTTTTATAAAGCGAGCGAAGTGAACAAGTTCAATGGATTAACCTGGGGTCCAGGGTGAGTCCCTCTCCCAGAAAAGAAATGAAAAAAAGATTGGCAAATGGTGCATTGTAAAGCAAATTAATGTAGCGATAAAGCAAGAATTGTTAAGCAATGGGAACGTATAGTCTTCAAATATTAAACACATTAAAAACTGTCCCATATCTTCTTGCATTAATTTGTTCAAGTTACTGTAATCTGTAAATTGTTCAGCATGACAACTTTAGCCCTTTAAAATGAATGCTTTCCCAGTGTCTTGCACTGCATGCAGCATTAACTTTGGAACAATATGCTCTAACCAGAGTTCGAGAAGCACCCACAGATGCTGGCTGTAACGAGTCACATAGAAATATGTGCAGAGAGGTCTTTAAGTGAGATGAAAAAAGTGGGTGCTCTCTATAAAGGAACATGTCAAATACATTTCTGTGATTCCCATAGTGTGCCACCTGACTGGTATTTTGGTTTCTCTCTGAGATGTAATTGTATCCAGATAAATGGCACAACAACTGACATACACCTAAAGCCTGTCAGTATGCTTGGCTTTGTCACTGGGTGTTAGCTGTTTAAGATAAATGAGTAACAATGATTTCTTTTAAATACGTAACATTGGAAATGTTTAAATTCTGAAATAGTGAGTCTGTGAATTAAATAGCATTGAGGCCTGTGGAAGAGGTTTTGGCCTTTGTGTCCTTTATGTCAAATATGTATCCTCATTTTCTCTGAATATCTTGTCCATCTGCACATCTTCAACCCCCTTTCTTTCCTCTTCAGCATCCTCTTTTCACTCTTCCCCAAATACACTTCCTCGCATCTGTCACTTCATCGCCCCCCACATGCACTGCACTCCCTAAAATGTGTTTCACTTTAATTTCTCTTACTTTTGCCTTGCAAACATTTTGAGATCTAGGTACCCTCCCCATTCACACACATATCTACAGAATTTCAGTTGCAAATGGAATACACAAACATTGTTCTGTGTGCTCTGCAAAGAGGCCAACCCACTGACAGGCACTTTGCTTGGCTTCAGCCTTAGCGCATGAGTGCTCAATCAAAGCCCCTCATAAACACCTGACATGGCTCAAGCTCAAAGTATACACAGAATAAATACAGATAAACAACATTATAAAATATCTAACTCTTGGGAATGCAAGATTAAGTATGACATTGTTCTGCATTCTGTCCATCAACTGTTGTTTTTGCATTTGTCACCCCGAGTGGGACGGGTATGCTCAGACGTGAGTCCCGTGCTCTCCATGCCACTGGAATCAGGCTATCCTGGCTGAAGAGGGGTGAAACCCCGAAACCGGTCCTAGGATGCTTGGTTCCAGTCATGGGAGGACCTGGCTTGGCAGTTCGGGCTGGACTGTTCCCATGAGGCACAGGGTCAAGACTGATATGCATATGGCTGGGTTCAAACTGGAATGGCATGGTGAGCAAAAAACAATGAATTTAGGCCCAGATCTCTGCACTGGGGTGAATGTATGACATTGTTCTGCATTCTGTCCATCAACTGTTGTTTTTGCATTTGTCACCCCGAGTGGGGCGGGTATGCTCAGACGTGAGTCCCGTGCTCTCCATGCCACTGGAATCAGGCTATCCTGGCTAAAGAGGGGTGAAACTCCGACACCGGTCCTAGGATGCTTGGTTCCAGTCCAGGGAGGACCTGGCTTGGCAGTTCGGGCTGGACTGTTCCCATGAGGCACAGGGTCAAGACTGATTTGCATATGGCTGGGTTCAAACTGGAATGGCATGGTGAGCAAAAAACGAAGGATTTAGGCCCAGATCTCTGTACTGGGGTGAATGTATGACATTGTTCTGCATTCTGTCCATCAACTGTTGTTTTTGCATTTGTCACCCCGAGTGGGAAGGGTATGCTCAGACGTGAGTCCCGTGCTCTCCATGCCACTGGAATCAGGCTATCCTGGCTGAAGAGGGGTGAAACCCCGAAACCGGTCCTAGGATGCTTGGTTCCAGTCACGGGAGGACCTGGCTTGGCAGTTCTGGCTGGACTGTTCCCATGAGGAACAGGGTCAAGACTGATTTGCATATGGCTGGGTTCAAGCTGGAATGGCATGGTGAGCAAAAAACGATGGATTTAGGCCCAGATCTCTGTACTGGGGTGAATGTATGACATTGTTCTGCATTCTGTCCATCAACTGTTGTTTTTGCATTTGTCACCCCGAGTGGGACGGGTATGCTCAGACGTGAGTAACGTGCTCTCCATGCCACTGGAATCAGGCTATCCTGGCTAAAGAGGGGGGAAACCCCAACACCGGTCCTAGGATGCTTGGTTCCAGTCCAGGGAGGACCTGGCTTGGCAGTTCGGGCTGGACTGTTCCCATGAGGCAAAAGGGTCAAGACTGATTTGCATATGACTGGGTTCAAACTGGAATGGCATGGTGAGCAAAAAACTATGGATTTAGGCCCAGATCTCTGTACTGGGGTGAATGTATGACATTGTTCTGCATTCTGTCCATCAACTGTTGTTTTTGCATTTGTCACCCCGAGTGGGACGGGTATGCTCAGACGTGAGTCCCGTGCTCTCCATGCCACTGGAATCAGGCTATCCTGGCTGAATAGGGGTGAAACCCCGAAACCAGTCCTAGGATGCTTGGTTCCAGTCCAGGGAGGACCTGGCTTGGCAGTTCGGGCTGGACTGTTCCCATGAGGCACAGGGTCAAGACTGATTTGCATATGGCTGGGTTCAAACTGGAATGGTATGGTGAGCAAAAAACAATGGATTTAGGCCCAGATCTCTGTACTGGGGTGAATGTATGACATTGTTCTGCATTCTGTCCATCAACTGTTGTTTTTGCATTTGTCACCCCGAGTGGGACGGGTATGCTCAGACGTGAGTACCGTGCTCTCCATGCCACTGGAATCAGGCTATCCTGGCTGAAGAGGGGTGAAACCCCGAAACCGGTCCTAGGATGCTTGGTTCCAGTCCAGGGAGGACCTGGCTTGGCAGTTCGGGCTGGACTGTTCCCATGAGGCACAGGGTCAAGACTGATTTGAATATGGCTGGGTTAAAACTGGAATGGCATGGTGAGCAAAAAACAATGGATTTAGGCCCAGATCTCTGTACTGGGGTGAATGTATGGCATTGTTCTGCATTCTGTCCATCAACTGTTGTTTTTGCATTTGTCACCCCGAGTGGGACGGGTATGCTCAGACGTGAGTAACGTGCTCTCCATGCCACTGGAATCAGGCTATCCTGGCTAAAGAGGGGGGAAACCCCGACACCGGTCCTAGGATGCTTGGTTCCAGTCCAGGGAGGACCTGGCTTGGCAGTTCGGGCTGGACTGTTCCCATGAGGCACAGGGTCAAGACTGATTTGCATATGACTGGGTTCAAACTGGAATGGCATGGTGAGCAAAAAACGATGGATTTAGGCCCAGATCTCTGTACTGGGGTGAATGTATGACATTGTTCTGCATTCTGTCCATCAACTGTTGTTTTTGCATTTGTCACCCCGAGTGGGACGGGTATGCTCAGACGTGAGTCCCGTGCTCTCCATGCCACTGGAATCAGGCTATCCTGGCTGAAGAGGGGTGAAACCCCGAAACCAGTCCTAGGATGCTTGGTTCCAGTCCAGGGAGGACCTGGCTTGGCAGTTCGGGCTGGACTGTTCCCATGAGGCACAGGGTCAAGACTGATTTGCATATGGCTGGGTTCAAACTGGAATGGCATGGTGAGCAAAAAACAATGGATTTAGGCCCAGATCTCTGTACTGGGGTGAATGTATGACATTGTTCTGCATTCTGTCCATCAACTGTTGTTTTTGCATTTGTCACCCCGAGTGGGACGGGTATGCTCAGACGTGAGTCCCGTGCTCTCCATGCCACTGGAATCAGGCTATCCTGGCTGAAGAGGGGTGAAACCCGAAACCGGTCCTAGGATGCTCGGTTCCAGTCCAGGGAGGACCTGGCTTGGCAGTTCGGGCTGGACTGTTCCCATGAGGCACAGGGTCAAGACTGATTTGAATATGGCTGGGTTAAAACTGGAATGGCATGGTGAGCAAAAAACAATGGATTTAGGCCCAGATCTCTGTACTGGGGTGAATGTATGACATTGTTCTGCATTCTGTCCATCAACTGTTGTTTTTGCATTTGTCACCCCAAGTGAGACGGGTATGCTCAGACGTGAGTCCCGTGCTCTCCATGCCACTGGAATCAGGCTATCCTGGCTGAAGAGGGGTGAAACCCCGAAACCGGTCCTAGGATGCTTGGTTCCAGTCCAGGGAGGACCTGGCTTGGCAGTTCGGGCTGGACTGTTCCCCTGAGGCACAGGGTCAAGACTGATTTGCATATGGCTGGGTTCAAACTGGAATGGCATGGTGAGCAAAAAACGAAGGATTTAGGCCCTGATCTCTGTACTGGGGAGAATGTATGACATTGTTCTGCATTCTGTCTATCAACTGTTGTTTTTGCATTTGCAAGATTAAGTAAAGCATGTGAAATAAGAGAGGAACTGAATCACTGAAATGCAATCCCTTGACATTTTTAACATTTATTGTTTGCAAGGCAATCCATGTTTTTGGCATCAGGGTTAACTTAGGTGCATGACCGTTAAGAACGTTGACTTACTGACTGGCTTCGGTCTCCTGCTTCAAAGCGAGACAGTACAGGCAGCCTGAAATAGACAGCTCAGACTTAAATACAACAATTTAGTTCGAAATACGATCGTATCTCTGAATAAATAGATCTATTCAATATTTTTTTATGTAAATGTGAAGGAATTTTAGAGCGAACAACCCGTGAGCCCTAATGGAGTACCCGCCCCTGATGCCAACCCTCCCGATTCAGGCGGGAGACTATAAATTTCAAGGCTAGTCTCCCGCCTCCCAAATCCAGCATGCAAAAAACTGATTCCTCTAGAGTTTCAGCTGACAGGGCCTGATATTGTGTAACTCCGTTTATGCACTGCCAGTAACCTGCTCCTGCAGGCCAGTGCACAACACTTGCATCACGCTCTCTCTGCTTACCATAGCGTTTTCTCCTTGCTTCTGAGAGGCAAAAGAAATGTACATTTGCATTTCAAATATCTGATTCTGCAGCAGCAGACTTGCAAAGCCCATACATGACAGTAACCCGATAAAAGACAATGGGGGACAGGCGCATAACGCCCATAGGGCTTTAGCCCCCGTTGTGTGTCTCAGCCCCGGCTGCTGTGGGCTCAGCTGGGCAGTGTCTGGAGTCTTATCTCTGCCAGACCCAAGGTTCTCACAGATTTTTAAAAGACCAGTTACATACCTTTGTGAACTTGTTAACAAGGTTTTGTGTTTTTTCACTGGTTCCAGTACCCCATGGGTCGGCACTCTGCCTAATCCTTACATTTGTATTTTATTGCAACAGTGGGAGAATGCATTTCGTGAAAGGGAATCTCGCGAGTAGGGATGCCACCTTTCCAAGAACAAGCATTTGCAATGCATTAGGTCTCGCATTTGCGAGACTTTGATCTACTGGCATTGTAAATGACAAACCTTTTCTCTACGTGTTGGTTTTGAAAACATATAAATAAAAGGCACTGTTATTTACAATGCCAATATCTTAAATTTTCACAAATGCAAGACCTATTGCATTGCAAATGCTTGTTTTTACTGGTGGCTGATACTGCAGCACCACTGCAAAACATGCCCCAATAACAAAACCGGCCCCCACCGATACAAAACTAGCCCCCACCCTTCCAGCCTCCCGGGGTAACGCCTGATGTCCGGTACGGCCAGTACGGCCTTGGTGGACAGGGTTACTGTGAATTGAGGTAGGAGCTATAGGAACCAAGCATTGGCATAGCCAATAGGTCTCGCCTTTGGGACCTTTTAAGTGTTTAACTAGAGCTATTGGCAATGCCAAGGTGTTAAAGTTATGTTGCAGCAAAGTGTGGCTGCTGTCTAGCATATCGAAAAATTGTAATATATCAAAACAATAAAAATGTGTTGGTTCCTCTGGTCCACTTCGTAAATGGAGAGCCTGAAATTGTCCGTCTGGCTTCTGCTTATGTCACAGTTCACTAGTGTACATTAGTGTAAAAATTGGTGGTGCAACAGCGAAATGAAATATGGTCTGTTGAAGCGCTCCATTACATTGGATTGTGGCTGTTCTTGCCCAACTCATCCTATTCTGCAGCCAGTGCACATATTTTTAGTCGCCCTCATTGTTTGTTTATTTATTTAATTTATGTATTTTAAACTTATGAAACCTGGCATGACTTTTTCGGTGAACCCATGAAGCCAACTGCAGCTACCATTGGCTTTACACCTTATCCAGGGCCACTGCAATTGTGTGACGGAAGAGGACCAAATTATGTGGCAGGGTTGCACAAATTATGCAGCAAGAAAAGGCAAATTATGCAGCATAATTCGGCACATTTTATCAAAGTTTTACTTCAATATTTGTACACCTGGCAATAGTGTCTGGGAATAGGGTGCACTTTATTAGTTACAATTTAACACCCAAATACAGCAATAAGTAACTTAAAAATGCCAGTCAAATCTAGCGAAAAGCATTCCGGTGTATGCGCAGGAATCCGAGTCGCTATAGTTTTTGCAACTTTTCATCCGTTTGAAACATAAAAATGCGTTTTTATTACAATCTGGAGATGATGGATGACGTGGCAAATGCGGCCAATACAAAATTATGCGAAAATCGCCATGGCAGCAGAATCGCATAATTCCAGTGGCCCTGACCTTACCCACTACCATCCTTTTCAAGGGCAGAGCTAAGGAGGTATAGCTGGGGAAGAGGGGAGAGAAAGTCCCTGACGGGAAAGAGGGGTGCAGAGAGGGAACGCAGGGGAAATGAGGGAGGGAGAAAGAAGGAGTAGCAGCTTCTAGGTGTCAGAGAGAGGGCTAGTAGACGGGCGAGGAGAGAGAAAAGTACTCTCCCACTGTGACATGGAGAGCAGGAGCGTGGGGTAGTAGATGGGATGTTAGAGCGAGAGGGAGAATTTGAGAAAGGGATAATTAG
Source organism: Triturus cristatus (assembly GCF_964204655.1). Classification (NCBI taxonomy): domain Eukaryota; kingdom Metazoa; phylum Chordata; class Amphibia; order Caudata; family Salamandridae; genus Triturus; species Triturus cristatus. Next base: position 750,196,123 of record NC_140592.1, read on the forward strand.
TAATAGAGAGATAAAAGAAACAAAAGGGTTAGATTAGATAGAATGAGAGGGTGAGAGGGAGAACAGTATAAGTCGATGTGATAGAAAGAGGGAGAAAGGGGTAGCAGAGAGGAGAGGGAGAGAGAGAGACAATGAGAGAAATAGTGAGTGGAGTGGGGTAGATGGGATGGGAGAGAGGCATAGATGGTGGACTGCAGGAGCCGCGAGAGAACGAGGACAGAGACTAACGGAGGGCACAAAGGTGGACAGAGAAAGAGGGGAGCGGAGAAAAAGAAAAGCAGACTGTTACTGTCAAAGGAAGGAAGGACAGACGGGCTAGCGGAGGGGGAGACAGAGGGCAGAGAGAAAGAAGAGGGCAGTGAGTGAAGACAGGGGGGGTCCGACAGAGGGAGCCTGGCAGACGAGCTGGGAGAGAGGGTGAGAGAGACGGCAGGATGGGAGAGAGAGAGGGACGGCAGGATGGGAGAGAGAGAGGGTGAGAGATGGGAGAGAGAGGGTGAGAGATGGCAGGATGGGAGAGAGATGGCAGGGTGAAAGAGAGAGGGTGAGAGATAGCAGGATGGGAGAGAGATGGCAGGGTGGAAGAGAGAGGGTGAGAGATAGCAGGATGGGAGAGAAAGGGCGAGAGAGAGGGCAGGATGGGAGATGGGGTGAGGGAGACGGCAGGATGGGAGAGGGTGTCAGACAGACAGCGAGGGAGTGGGAGGAGCCGCCGGCTGACAGGAGCGGGAGAAGCAGTGACGCTGTTACAGACAGAGCGAGGGAAGGAGGGAGAGTGTGACGGGAGGGAGGAACAGCCGCGATTACTGACACTTCAGGAGAGAGGGCGCGTGAGGAGAGCAGAGAGTGACAATGTCATCAAAGGACGGGAGTGCATGAAGAAAGGAGACGCTTGCAGAGGTGACAGGGAGAGAAGAATAGAGAGACAGCCACTGGGAAAGGGCCAGGGACAGAGGGTACTGAGAGAGAAAGGCGACAACATTGGCAGGGAGTGAAAGCCTTGACGGAAACACAGCTCAGCGACCGCTGCTCTATTTTAGGAAGAGTCTTGCGCTGTCCAATAGATACAGGCAGCACGAGGCGCGTCTGTGATCGCTGAGCTGGTTTGCGAGAGGTTTGTCGCAAGCAAATGTAGCGCCTTGATGGTTACCCTAAAAGCAAAGCAAAGCAAAGTAACGCGGCTCACTGAGACCATCAAAGCGGAGCAAAGCAAAGCAATTTCAAAGCAAAGTAACGCGGCTCACTGAGAACATCAAAGCGGCCGCGAAAGTGATCGCGATCAAGCGCGGCCAGCGATGCGCTTAATGAGCATGACGAGGAAAGCCATTAGGCGCCTCTGCTCGTAAGCGCGCGCCCACGCACTCAAGCTCTAGGCCAGCCATGGTAGCATTTTTTGAAGCCCTTACAAAAAGTCTCGTCAAATCAGCGCATGCGCTGGGTCAGGCGAGCCCTAAAAATACCTATTCTGTCGTCTGTCGGCTCCCTCCCCTGCCGCGACCTGCCCCGCGCTACCTCACATACATGTGCTGGCCGCCGTTAGTTGCTCATATTCAGTACACATTGGCACACTCAGCCGTAGTAACCCACTCTCTAACAGCAATGCTTTTCAGTAACTCTCTCTCCCAGACAGTGCTTTAAGGGCAGAGGTCCAATACTTTTAAAAGAACACTGGCACATCTGAGTAGCAAGCGTGTACCCTGGGATAGTGAGTACTCATACTTCTATATTTGCATGCCAAATACTAAACACAGAAGTCACTCAAACCTGCTGCGCTAGCAGTGCCGAAAGGCCACCTTCTGGCGACCCCAGGAATGCCACTTTCAACTGGAAGTATGGTGGATGAATTGGATGGTACACATGCCACTTACCGGATGCATCCGGATTTAACAGCAAATTCCGATTCCGCTCCAGATTGAAACCTCTAAAGAGCTGGAAGGGGTAGTGCTGGTGTGCGTGCATAGCGCATCTAAATGACTGTTCTGGTAGTTCCGCACGGATTGCGACGGGTTCACTGCTGCTGCCACCCATTCTAATTCGCCAAGGCAGTACTGTTAGGGTAAATCTAAGCCAGTATACTTGGCAAAACGCTTGAACTGACAAGTCGCGTGCTCATTTTGGAACCAGAGGTTATTCGACTAAGTCAACGAGTTACATAACAACGGGGTACAGTTGAAAGAATAATATCGGCATGCCACGTTAACTCACGTAATGTGATCCCTTAAACTAGTTTAAAATAAAGTTGGAACCGAGTTAAAGAGCGGAACCGAACCTGGGAAAAGCATTCCACATTTTTCTGTATCTCGTGGGAAATCTATACTATTCTACTTTTAAAACGGTTATCGTTAGTCATGACCCCACTCAACGACGTCACGCTCTCCCGTAGGAGGTCATGCTGAAACGCGCAGCCAATCATAAATGTATAGGAAGTGGGGGAGTGTCGAAATGTAGGCTGGACGACACGTTAAAGCAAGGATACAATGGAGGAGGTCATGCTGTAGAATTGTCGCTCCGCCCCTTATGAAGTTGATTGGCCGTTTCGGTGTGTCTTTTGTAGGAAGTAGGAACTGAAGGAGTCATTCGGACCTTGGTGAGAGAGAGTGGGGAGGCTGTTGGGGAAATCGTTGCTTGTCTATTGAGAATGAATTGTTAGCTTCAGTGGTAGCTCTTTGGTGATAGGATTGTATAGTGCCCCGCATTCAGTCGGCTTCTTTTCACGAGGCTATGAAACAAACAAGGGCAGTATGTATTGCATTTAGCGGTCCAATGGGAAGTGTCTTAGAAAATGATCTGTGGAGAGGTGCTTGCGAGTGGGCGTTGTTGTGTTGCAAGTTGATTGGGAATAAAGGATATAGCCAGTGGTCGAAGTGGGCGGGAACGGCAGGGCACGCTAAGGCCTGCAGAGAAGACTCCGCATTAGTGGCTGTTTGGGGACGGGCAGGGAGCAGGGAAGAACTCCCTTCCGAAGCAAGTCAGTACGAGGTGTGCGCGCGCGTTAGGCAGCCGTGGATGCGGTGAGGGGGTCGGCAGCGGCGGGGTGTGTGTGCGCGCGCGTGTGTCTGTGTGTGCAAGTCAGTAGAGGTGTATGCGCGAGCGTTAGGCAGCCGCGGATGCGGTGAGGGGGGTCGGCAGCGGCGGGGTGTGTGTGCGCGCGCGTGTGTGTGTGCGTCTGTGCAAGCGCGTCCACAGACCCCGATCGCTGCGCGTGCCCCGGTCTGTCTCCCTTGAGAGGCATCAAGGCGACAATAGTTCTCGTTGGCGGCAGCGCTTCGCGCTGCAACGCCAGCGAGACCTAAAAAACATACCAGCCATTTGATGTTGTTTAAAGAGGTCTGCTAAGGCCTTGCCTTGACACTAAATAGGGATGCAAGTAAAATGGGATTTATTCATTTGTAACATTACTTTTTTGTGTATGTTTCCTTTAATAATTAGTCATAGATCATTAATGTAACCCTAGAACACATTTAAAAGTGCTATTTATATTTGTTGTTTGAAGTATGCACAAATAAGTGCTAAAAATACCGGTTTTAGGTGATTTTGCTTATTTTTGTCCTGTCTGGGACTTCAAAATATTGGTATAAATCTGACCGGCTGGCAACCCTAATCAGGAGACTGAAGTTTTGTTCCTCCACCCTTCATCCCTGGTTGATGCCATAATAGCAATAGTTTAACTTATATCTGAATCCCTACGCTAACCGTCAGTACAATGCTGAGTTACTCCAGGTGTCTAGGAATGCATCCTGCATTCAGACAACTCCCTTCTAATTCTCACCTCTCACTTTCATGTTTACTCTGAACTCACAGTGATCACACTGCACTCACTCTACTCATCATGCACTCATGCCATTCACCCTCCTCCTACCCATCACTCACACGAGCACACCTCTCACCTTGCATGCACATGACACTCCATGCACATGTCCCTTTTACTGCTCATTCTACACTCACAGCGATCACACTGCACTCATGATGTTACTCTGCCCTCACACCGTTCATCCTTCACTTACACTGCACATACAGGAGCACAATTCTCATTCTGTGCTCACAGCGAGCACACTGCACTCATGCCCCTTGCTATGAACACCGTTCTCCCTCCACTTTTCCTGTGGTCACATGAGCTGCCGCTAACCCTGCACTCAAGCTTTTCACCCTGTACTTACACTAGCAAAATACTCACCCTGCACTCATGTGACACTTCACTATCCTGTCACTCTCACTGCTCACTCTGCAATCTCACTCAAACAAGCACATAACTCAACATGCATTCAATCCTCCCACTCTACACTTTTACCCGCACCCAAACTCATATGCCACATCACTCACCCTGCAGTCACTCCTCTCACCCTACTCTCCTACTGTCACATTACTCAATGTGCACTCACATAGGCACTCGCCCTGCTCACACCACGCAAACAAACACAGCACTCACCCTAGAGTCACACTACTCACCCTGCACTTTCTCCTCTCATCCTACACTCACACGGACAAACCTCTCAGCCTGCACTCATACAGGCACTCTGTTCATCCTGTCTGCACACAGTGACAATAGTCTGCCAGAATTTAAAGGGACACATCACTCACTCTGCAGTAACCCCTCTCACCATGCACTCACCAGTCACTCTCACAGATCAACCTTCAGTCTTGCTGCTCAACCTGCACCACACACAGGCACTCACCCTTCATTTACACCGCTCAAACCACCCTGTACTCACTCCTCTCACTCTGCATCCACTCCTCCAACCTGACACTCACATGGGCCCTCCTCTCACACTGCATTCATGCAGCTCACCCAATACTCACAACAACACATGTTTCACCCTACACTCACACATCTCATGCTGCACTCACTCACACTATTCACCATCACCCAGCACTTACATGAGCACGCATCTTACTCTGCACATATAAAAATTACACAACTCTCATGAATATACACATATTTCTACAAAGGCACCCATAGAATACATGCTCCTTCCGTAGTACTAGGTGTCTACTTAATTCCATCTGCAACAAAAGGGCTGGTGGAAGAGGGGAGAGTGGACTGAGAATGTGTGGTGGTGCAAGGAGGGAGACTAGGGCTGAAGCTTTGGGGTATGGTGGTTGTTTGAGGATCGTGTGACACCTTCAGCCATTCCTGGCTTTCCATTCACCACAATGCTTCATTACAGGACTTGCCGTTTTTTTTTTACATTGTAGGTTGGGTCTCAACAAACAGAAAATGCAAAGTGTTACTGGATAGAATCCATGGTTGCTGAAGAAGTCAAGGTTTCATAAGATCAGTTGGATGCTGTGATATTGCATGTTAGAATGTGGATTAGTTAATTTCCAATACTGTAAATTCTTGATCCACACATGAAACCAAATATAAGGCCCATACAGCTATTTTAAGTAAGTGTACTTTTCAGTCACATGATACTTGTAACAAACATTGACATGGCAATATATTAAAATTTTTGAACAGCGTATAGAGAATATGTTTTTATTAAGCTTCTATAAGGCAAGGCAGGTGTAGCAGAAGCAGCAAGGCCAGCTTTTCTAACACAATAAAAGCAGATTGACAGAAATGTGTGTCAGTGTGTGTTAGACTTGGCATCTTTTGGTGTCTTTCCCCTGAGGTTTTGCTTTCTGACCTCCCAGGTTTTGACTCTGTTTTTGCTGGCTTAGTGTCTCTGCGCACTTTCTCACTGCTGTACAGTGTTAAAGTGCAAGTACTCTTGTTGTAAATTGTGTTATGGATTGGTGTTTCCATGATTGGCATATTTGATTTACTTGTCAGTCCCTAGTAAAGTGCACTGAGTATGCCAGGGCCTGTAAATTAAATGCTGCTAGTGGGCTGCAGCACTGGATTGTGCCACCCACACAAGCAGCCTGTAAATGTAACTCTGGCCTGCCATTGCAGAGCCTGTGTGCAGTCTGGGACTGTCATGTCGACTTGGCAAGTGTACCCACTTGCCAAGCCCTAATCTTCCCTTTTTTTACAAGTCAGTCATCCCTAAGGTACGCCCAAGGTACCCCTGTGGGCAGGGTGCAGGGTATGTGAAAGGTAGGACATGCCCTGGTGTGTGTGGCATGTCCTGATAGTGAATTACTGCCAATTTCGTTTTCACTATTGAAAGGCTACCTGTTCCCATAGGAGGGAATGGGGAGTTTGTTTATAATATCTTATAAACATAACTGGCCCTGGGAACTAGGCAGAGAAATAAAATTTAGTATGCCTGAACTCAGAATCTAAAGATGCATCTTTTAGTAAAGGTGAATTTTACATTCTGTGTTTGAAAATACCACTTTTAGAAAGTAGGTATTTTCTTGCTCCGTCATCCAGTAGGCCTCTGCTGGGTTTGTGGATTAACTGTCTGGGTTTAAGATGACAGGGGCTGGAGAGGGGCAGTGGCTCCTGATAGAATAGGTGGATCAGGAAAGGGCTGAATATATCTGGGCTGCATTTAGAGTAGGGGGAGGAGATTTCCTTTCACCTGAATGGGCCTGGTCTGCCTCTGACATTGCCGTCTCCACCTCCTGCCAGGAAGCCACAACGGAGAGGGCAGAACTGCTTCTGGCTGGGCACAGACACTCTCTGTCTAAGAGAACAAATGATTTTGGGCTATAGAAAGTGGGACCCAAGCCCCTGAACTTTAGAACTCTTTTGGACCAAGGAGACTGCAAAGAAGAAGTGCTGGAGAAGCTGTGAGAAGGAACTACCACTTTGCTGTAAAGGCCTGCAGTGGCTGCTTCTGTCTTAGGCAGTGAAAGGACTGGACTAAACTTTCTGCAATCTATTTCTATGAGTTTCTCCAAGGGCTTGAGGCAGAGCTTGCCCCTGTTCAAGAAGTCTCAGGAACAGCAAAGACATCAAGTTATTTTGCCCTCAGCACTGGGGACTGTGTGTTTTGTGCTGCAACAGAAGAAAAAGCAACCCGACGCCATCTACGATGCCGCTGCCGACTCCGTGTCCTGAAGGCACCACAGAGCGCACCTCAGAAGGCACCGCGACCCTGATCTCACGGACGCCGCTGCCACCACCGAGCCGCTACTCGCACCGCGACCTGTGGGCACTGCACTCCGCATCGCCTCGCTTCATGACGCCGCCTTGGTATCCCCAATGCCGATGCTCCACCCCGAAATCGATGCCGCTGCTTGCACCGTGGTTCGAGGGCACCGCTCGTAAAGTTACGCGATGCACCGCCCTCTTCCTGCACCGCAGCCTTGGCCTACCGCCGACGGCGCCATCGACTCCAGTTCGTCAGTTGACGACAGCACTTCAGCAACAACGCCGCTGCTCGCACCGTGACCTGCCCGCACCGCGACGTGCATCTCATCACTATGCACCATGACCCTGGTCTCACCGACGCCGCCATCTGACACTGCCACGATCCGCTGCTTGCACCGTGACCTGAGGGCATCGCATGCCGCACCGCTGCACTTCGCACCGCAGCACCAGACGCCTGCCAGCGCTCCTGACTTCAACCGCGAGGAGTTCGATCTGCAACGCGTGTGACTTCAAGGGCCTGACGACTCCTGCACCGACCTCCGGAACCAACGCCTGTGGACGCCGTGCTATTGGAAGCTCAACAAGAGGTCGCCGACGCCCTGTATTTCAAAAGGAACTGTTTTGCGTGTCTTTCCGACACTGTAGCTGGCCCGTGACGCCGCGGTCAGCCAGAACTGTTTGGATTTGTTTGTTCACGACGCCGTGATAGCCCCAGAGGAAGCTATCGAATTCAAGGAACTGTTTTTCAAGGTTATTGTGATAACTGAAGATTTATAAGTACTGTATTGTGGCTTTTAATTGTTTTTGGTCTTGTTTTAAGTATATAAAAATATTGGATATTTTTCTAAACTGGTGTGGTGTCCTTTTGTAGTGCTTACACTGTATTACTGTTGGTTATGTGCAAATGCTTTATACACTGCCTCTAAGATAAGCCTGACTGCTCGTGCCAAGCTACCAAGGGGGTGAGCAGGGATTATTTTAGGAGTGTAACTCCCTTATCCTGACTAGAAGGAAGGGTCCCTACTTGGACAAGATGCAAACCATTGCCAACTAGACACCCCCATTTCTAACAGTGTGTCTGTGTGTGACAGAGTGCATATGTATGAAAGAGTGCTAGAGATATGGTGAGATTGTGTGTGTGAGAGAATGTGTGTCAGTGTATGTGTGCTATGCGTGCAAGTGTGCTGCTGGTCTGGCATACTGGAGGTTATTCTTGCCGTATGGAAGAGCACTAATAGAATATGGATTGTAGGTGTAACTTATGGCAAACTGCAGGCCCTGACATGCTTCTATTAAGACACCATCATCATTGGCTGTGGAGGCTCGAATGGTCTAATTGAAAAAGACACTATCCCAGTCATACCCAGCGGCATGGACACAGAACACGTGCCACCACACCTGGCTGAAGGCCCTGACACACTGTGCATAATTCTTAGCACATTGGGTGGATTCTCATCAGATTTCTGGTACTCATTTTAAAGGGGGTGCCAATAGCAAAACGCTAACCCTTGTGTACCAGAGGGAATTTTTTAGGGATAGCCATGGCTGTGGCTGAAGCATCCGTGGTAAATTTCTGGCACTGTCATACTGAATGTACTCCATGGCACAAGAGGCTCACCCATAAAAAAATGATGACTGGGGTATAGCGGAAGTAATTTCTGACTTGAGACATTTGAAAAAAACTAAATCTACTCCTAGGAAAGGCCAGGCTTATCAGGTGCACCATGAGTGTACTGGAATATTTCATGAAGGCCCATAAGGGTCTACAGCGTTTTAGCAAATTTGATCCCAAAAGTTTCAAAAACTTCTCCGGGGTGAAGTCTACTCTTCCGTAATTCATCTACAAGAAATCTGTAAACTTGTTTTGCTTGCTGGAAATTGGGGGAAATATCATACCCCACCACTTACATAGATCTTTTTCCTCATATAATGTGTATGAGGTTAGCTCTCACCCCATTTTTGGAAATGAGTGTCCTGCCCCATTGCTGGGAGCAGAACTGTCTTTATGGAGGTGCAACTGGTGCAGCCGCATCTGGCGTTGGCTTTGTTGGGGGGGGGGGTTTTTAAAAAGTTTTTGGTTTAAAAGCACATGAACGTCCTTGTGCATTAGGTAGTTTTCAGGCAACAATAAAAATATCAAGATAATTCTGGTGATTAATGTTCCTACTAGTGAGAATTCCGAATTGTGTATAGTTGCAGTTTTGGCTCATCATAAAGTAGCACAGAGGGTTAATGTGCTAGCTGCAAAGAACGTGTGCCATGCAGATAAGCCATTCGCGGCTCCTGCAGGTAAGCACAGTAGGGCAGGCGGATGTCGACAGAAGCCGGAATAGGGAAAAATGAATAAATAAATCTTTTTCCGTGGTCTGTTGACATCTCTCCACCGTGCTTACCTACAAGAGCCGCGACTGTGAGTAGCACCATAAAAAATTCAATGTACATTAGAGAGAGGCTATAGAGAGATGAGGTGCCAGTGAGGGAATTTATGGAGGACCTGGGGAAGAAGAGCACCAAAAAAGACTCGTAACGGCCGCCATCAGTGCTGGAGCCGGTCCTGGTTGGGAGTCTTAGCTGCCACCCCCCCAAGTTCTTGGTCTCATTGCGCCCCTGATGGGAGAAGTACATTCTACCAACTTTATTTTTAGAAATCTCCCACTTTTCTCTTCTAAAATGTTGGCATGTATGATTTTACAACAAAGAAAATAGCATTCAAATGTAATCCCCTTCATTTACATACTCTAAATGTCAATACGTTTTTTTAATTCCCTCAATAGTGGGGAGATTTATGCAAAGTAACTAATTTCCATTTCTAACCCACCCTAGACGTGCAAGCCAAATTTAATAACCTTTTTCTAACGGTGAAGAAACTGGCAACCAATACCTCACCTCCCTGAAGGGAAAACTCCCTTTCAGGCCGTGCCCTTCAGCAAGAATTCTTTTAACAAAGAGCAGCTTCAACGGAAACGGATTCTGCGAGTGAAATCCTCAAGCCTGCCACCTTACTGACACACCGGACCTGGAATGTTATTGTGTCACTGCTTGCTTTTAAAGACTGTCACTGACCTAACATTTGGATGTTCGGGGAATATTGCAGCCTTTCCGGAAAGCACTCTGCTAACATTATTGCACAGCCAAAGAAAAAGTGAAAGCCACACAGCTTCCACCTCAACTCCGGTCGGTCGCGTCAGACAACAAGTGGCATCGCTCAGCCTTCAGCAAGCAGGCGCAGCGCTGCAGGGGCGCGGGAATTCCGATCACGTGACTTCTTTGACCATCCGCTTCGGTCTTTTCTCTGCAGTACCCTGATTTACAATAAATTGAAACTGGAAGCACGGCAGTGGGTGGATCTGAGCACCAAAGAGACCAGGCCTAGGGGAGGAGCAGGGGCAGCAGGCGTGATTAGGGTATCGCGCGCGCGCGCATCTGTTCAACTTCGTTAAAACTAAAGCCATCTTGTAAAGACTACTAAACAGCAAAAGGGCTGGAGAAACAAGGAAACAATGCTCTTTGGAATGAAAAGTATAACGTAAGTACATTTTAGATGTATATGTTATTTTGTTATTAATTAATGAGCGTTTTTTTTAATTACAAAATGTGCCATGATTTTCGTTTTTTTAGCCATTTTTTTTCTCGGCAGGATTTTTTTCGAAAAGCACGATAGCTACAAAGTCATTTTAGAATGTATTTCACTGTGTTCACCCATCGCATGAACTTTATTGTACGAGGAATACTATTAATTAAATGGCCGTCCACGGTCTGCCGGAGCCTTTTGATGTCCTTGTGACGTAAGACGAGGGTTGGGCCGGAGGGGCATTTAAAATGATATGTGAACGCTAGCCAACACAAGCTTCGTGCAAGCTTCTCTTGTTGATGGGTTTGTGACCGTTTTCTCCCCGAAAATTTGTGCATTTATTTTCGGGAGGGCTGATGGAGCAGTTGGGTAGTAGCAGTGGCAGCAGTATCTCCGATGAGTCCCAGGATATCTACCAGGGGACGCAGGTGAGCAAGGAGCCAGGGATGTTCCATGTGCATCCCTCTCGCAGGAATCAATGCGCTATTTGTGCACGGTGAATGGAGAATCTGGTCTGGTGGTGGCCATGCACTGAGGACTGAGCACTGCTCAAGAGTAGCGCCATGGTTAGGTGCAGTGTTCATGCACAGAAGAGGTCACATTTTTACCATCAGTGCATGCACGGGGGACGCAAATTTCAAGGTTGCACTGAGCTATGAAATGGAATACTTGAAGTGCACAATGCATGTGTGCGGAGGAGACGTCTTAGGATGGCTCGTGCACGCTCAGGGGAGGCGACAGACAATGTCCAGACAGTGCGTGTGCTCAGGGTAGGAGACACGTAGGGGGGCAGCACATACATGCACGGGAGGAGGCAGAAAATAGGGGTGGTGGGCAAGCCAACACATTAATGGTCTAGCCAAGCCAACTGTCCCGCTTGGCTAGGAGAGCAGGTGTAGGAGCCCAGCCCGAAAATGATTCCATTTAAGTTATGCAACACACCTCACGTGAAATAGGATGGTCTCTTTGAAATGTTAACACATATATTTAACATTTGGACGCTGTGACAATGCTTTATTTTATCACTGTACTGAGAGATACTTATTAAAAGTTGTAGTTTTTCGGTCGCCTATCAGACTGAGACAGCGCAGTTGTCTGGTTTTCTAATGGCATACTGGGGGCATTCAGAAAGCTTTCATGGGAATGAATTCCACCTGTTGCTTGCCATTGTGTTTTTTTGGCTTATAAATCACGTTTTCTGGCTTTCTGTTTGCTGGCTTTATTTGTTTTAGCTTGAGTTCGTCCCTTCCCTTGCCCAAAACTTATTTACAGTATCCTCCCGAGTGCTCCCTTTCTTTAAACAGGATTTTAAATCTTGTTCTCTTCTCACATTTGCTGTGCCTTCAAAGACAGAGGTCAAATGTCAGGCGTTGTTTTCCGAGGGAGCTTGGTGCCTACATTTTTTTTTTTTCTCTCACTTCAAAGTGAGAGGATTTATGTGAAAATAATCCTGGCTCCTGGGAGTAATTCTGAAGTGTGGTGGAAACAAATATTTTAATGCGATCAATACACTAAGTGATGACGTTTTCACACTTAGTTTGCGTGCTGTTCCCTTTTATTAGTATGTCTGTTAATGTAATGGTCATTTTAATTGAAGATGTGTTGATTGTAATGGCAGCGCACTACTACACCTTTTTACCCCACTGCGTTCTATTCTGCAACGCTCCACACCATTGCACTCTAATCTGCACCATTCCATTCTGTGTCTCTCAGTCTATACCTTTCTACAGTGCATCACTCTCTATGCCAATGCCCTCTAACCTACTACGCTCAATGCCACTCTGATCTGCAACCTTGCACTCTACATCACAATAATTTACTATGCCACTCCACTCTACCCTGCACACTTACACACTATTGTGCACCATTCCAGTCTGCACCACTTCACTCTACGCCTCGCCACTCTATGCCACTACAATCTATGCTGCACAACTCTACTCTGTGCCCCTCTACTTTACACTGTACCAATCTACATCACTGCACTCTACTCTAGCCATTGCACTGCACGGCAACGCACACTACACCACTTTACTCAAAAACAATGTACTCTATGCCACTGCCCTCTGCTCCCATCTACTCTGCACCACTGCAGGCTACGCCTCTATACACCTCTGTGCAATACTCTACGCCTCTACACTATTTTACTCTATGCCATTGCACTCTATGCCTCTGTTCTACTCTGCACCATTGTACTCTACGCCACTGTAATCGGCATCATTCTACTTCCCTGCACTTAACACCAGTACATTCTGTACCACTCTACTATATACCACTGCACTATCTGCCACTGAAATTGATTCCACTACATTTTATGCCACTGCCGTTTACTCCGCACCACTGTTCTCTATGCCAATGCATTCTACTCTGCATCAATCCAGTCTACGCAACTGCACTCTACTCTGACACTGCACTCTACACCACTGTATTCCACTCCGCACTATTCCTCTATACACCACTCTTCTCTGGCACTGCACTATACGCCACTTTACTCAAAACCAGTACATGCTACGCTGCTGCACTACTCTAACACCCTACTGTAGGGCACTGCACTATATGCTACTGCACTGTAAGCCACTCTACACCACTGCACTGAACGAAACGCTGCTCTGCACTCTGCGCAACTGCACTCTACACCTCTGTACTCTACTCTTCGCCACTGCAATCTGTCCCACTCCACTCTGCACCACTACTCTATGCCACTCTACCCTGCTCCACACTGCCCAGCAGCTCTCCATTCCACTTCACACTACTCCACTCTATGCCACTCCAATCTATGACAATCTACTCTGTTTTACTCCGTCCAACACCCTCTACGCCACTCCACTCTGCTCTACACCACTCAAGTCTGACACTGTACTCCACTCTACGCCCTTCCATTGTACAACACTGCTCACTCCACAATATTATGCCACTCCACGACACTCTACTTCCCTCTACTCAACTCTACACCATTCCTCTCTACTTCACTCCATAAACACACCACACCACACTACTCCACAACACTTTACTTTATGACCCTGCACTTTTCTTTCCGCTAATAACTTTTAGCCAAGCTGAACAGCTGCCAAGCTGGTGTACAACATGGTTAAAAACACATTGGCAATGCTAATGGCTCTTTCAAGGGCGTGACCTATTGGCTTTGCCAGTGTTGTTAAGCATTAACTTAGAACCACTCCTGCCTCTGCCCTGGTGACCATGCTCTTAGTGAATTTAGAGGCAAGTCAGTTGTCGTGTGTCTAGATTCTTCTAAACTGAGCAATATTATAGTCTGTCAAATTAACCACAATACATTTTTTTTACAGCTTGTATTTGGCAGTCCCGGATTTGAGGGCCTTTAATATGCGGTAATCCAGAAAGAGGAGGATCGGGGCAATAAAATATTTGCCTCAGATCACACAATTTCGTTAAGTGTGGAGGAGTGGGGCACCTAAGAAGAATTCATTGGGACTAACAGTGGATTGTGCAGGCAAATGGGTTGCATCACATTGGTGTCGAAAGTGTGTGCTATGGGAGAAAGGAAACATAGGAGTGCAGGTCAGAGTGCCTCTCGAGGTGTAGGGAGAGCTTCAAGCTGTAGTATGCACACACCTTGGTGAGCCTCATAGGTGAAGTTCATGCAGAGATGGAAGGTATATTACGGGGTTTAGTATACTGGAAGCACTCGAGTGCTCTTTGGTATGTGAGTAACTACCCTGTAGGTGAGCACGAGCAGCTGTGTCAGCAAGCATATAGGGTGTATATATATTTTAGGTCTCGCCTAGGCAGCGCTTGCACTGTCTCTTCGAGACATTCTCTGTTCAGGATAAGAACATCAAGCTCCACCCACTTTCCGCACAGCTGTTTAATTGGCCCCTGTCCCTTGTAATTGGTGGCTTTTCATTGGTCAATCGGCTTAGTAGTCCCTCCTCAATACTGCTTTTCTCTTCTTGTAACCTCCAATGAGGACACCCCCTGTTACATGTGTTACTTGGTAGGCTTTAATTATAGTCTCAGAGCACTATTTTCTTAAGTAGCTTTGTCCTGCCGTTGCAGACAGGACAGCTCTCCCTGATCGCTTTTTATTTTTTTTCCTTTCTTTTTTTCCATTTATCCAGCATGGCACGCTCTTCAAGAATAATGGTGGCCATGCTTTTCTTTTGTTATTTGCTGGCCGAATGCGGCCCCATGCCGTTCTTTTTCTGGTCATTTACTTATTATTATTGTTATTATTTTTTACTATGTCGGCACCCGTGCTCTTTAGCTTTAAACTTCTTAAGCTAAAGTGCAGGTGCTGCGATTGATTTAAAAAAACAAACAAATAGAAAAAAATGTTCTCTATTTATTTGTTTACTTTTAAAGCAATCGCAGCACCTGCTTTTTATCTCACAATGTTGTAAGCTAAAGCGGGGGTGCCACAAACCTCTTGCATTTGCAACAGTCTGAGCTATTGGCATTGTAAATGACAAAATGACAATGCCTTTTATTTATGTGTTTTACAAAACCTGCAATCTGTGTTTACGCACTGCTTGCAGTTTTTGCATACACATAAATAAAAGGCGTTGTTAGGCCAATAGCTCAAACTCTCCCAAATGCAAGACCTATTGCATTGCAAAATGTTCCAGGAAAAAGTTGCGAGTATGCAAATTCTCATTGGGAACGCCCATTGGTATATCTCGGCATTCCAAACAGGAGTTGAAAAGGCTGCATTATAGATCCACTCCCACACTTTTGGCATGCTCTCCAATGTTAATTCATGTGGGTGGGGAACCAGAATTGACCAGATCCAGGGGATGTACTAGAGAAGGCTAGGACAACATGCCCTGATCCCCCTCCTTCCCGTCGCATAACCAGAGTAGATGCTTCCGTTTAGAAATGACCTGTAGAGACTTTTAACACCCCACCCCCCCCCATGCACGCGCACAGTGTCCAACCACCGACCCTACCTCCCCTAACCCCTACTACCTTTCCCCTGGCAGTGCAGTCTTGCTCTTAGCTGAGTTATTGAGTAATGGGTAGATGAAAGTGTTTGCCAAGGGTCACACGTTGTGGGGAGGCTGGAAAACCGAGATTAGAAATGTTTTAACCCAAGATCGGCAACCCAATGCCTAGATCTCATCTCCTCCTTGTGTACCGGTAGCTCGTGGCTGAATTAAGCAACTTGTCTTTATTCAGTTGTTCGTCATGCATATCAATCAAACATCACATTATAATGAGTGCTGTGCAACCCCGTCAGAGCACTGAAACGCTGCATGAATGTTGTAATGTAATGCAAAACAACACATCGATCAACACAACTACAGGTTATTTATATGCCCATGTATTTACTGCGTTGCAGGTTTTATTGTTAAAGCACCTGAGAACAGTGCAAGCACTTCGATGCGCTTTACCAATATTTGTAAAGCGATAGCCCAGTCATGTTATTTGTGGCATCTTTTCGAAAGCTGCATAAACAGTAAATGTATATATTGTATACATTCCATATCATTGTCTTGCTTACAATATTTTTTTGCAGGAGCTATGGGTCAAATTTTAATAAGTTATGTTGATAGCTCTGTGGGTTAATACACGTGTTGCAAAGCGTTGCGTACAAACTGGAGGACAAAGGGTCACAAGCATTTGCAATGCAATAGGCCTCGCGTTTGCGAGAGTGAGCTCTTAGCATTATAAATAACAATGCAAACACAAGGAGATGATGGATGGAGCACTGAAACTTTTCAAACACTCACACCCAGTCACAGATCTGGGTTGAATCCAGCATCGTTCTTTAGCTCACTTTGCCACCCCAGTTCAGACCTAGCTATATGCAAATCATTCTTAAGGATGTGCCTCATGGGAACAGTCCAGCCCGAACTACCAAACCAGGTCTTGTCTGGACCGGAAACCAGCACCCTGGGACCGGTTTCGAGGTAACACCGCACATTCCTGGACTTGCTCACAGAACTGAAGAACAGACCAACTGCTTGTGTGTCTGACCCAAAGTCTATGGCCCTTCTAGAACCCATTGAAAACTTCAGCCTCACCCAGCAAGTTACTGAACCTACCCACACCATCGAACACCGTTTAAGACCCGATTTTCTTCAGTCAGCAACAGCAGTCAACTATGACCTGGACAGAGCATCCCCTTATCAGAATCAGCATACCCATCCCGCACTACCACAGACCTACCAGCACGCCTCGGCTGCCAAAGCACACAAGTTTTTTTTATTCTAGGACCCTTCTCTCTGCTGTACCTTCTTCTTAACAGATGGAACACAAGATGTTGGTGAAGCACCTCACTCTTCAGAAGCCCGAAAACATAACTGCAGAGTGCCTCATGGTTCACCGTTCAGCCCTGCTTTCTTCGTGCATACATGATCCCTCTGGCCAAAGTCATACACCCATTCAACATCTTCCCCTATTCGGACGACGTGTTTGTGTGTGTGTATCTATCCACCCCGCCCCCCCAGCAACAATAGACATCCTAGTCACCAGCAAGTTGGACTACCGGAACACCAAGCAACTCACCAGAAGACTACAAACCATCCAGAACTCAGCAGCCACACTTGCCCTCTCTCCCCCACAAAAGTAACATCACTTCACACCTCGGAGCTCTACTGCCTCCCTATAGACAAACTTGTTCATTTCAAACTACTCATACACATTCAAGGCTGTACACCACTTGCGCCCCCCCCACCTACCTAAAATGTTTGATCTTCTTGCATCAACCACGAAGACACCTCTGCTCTGCAGGACTCTTACTCGCACACCTCCCACACATACATAGAACCAGTTCAGGAGGATGGGTGTTCTCTTACATTGCTCCTAAAGCATGCAACAACCTTCCACATCGGAGTCTCCTCCACTCTTCTTCAATTCCACAAGAAGCTGAAGACCTGGATATTCACTTCACCAGTCTGAAATGGGAAGGGCTAGGCACACAAAACCTGATCATCACCGGAATACCCTTGCAGGTGTTTGTGTGCTTTACAAATGTACACAACACCCATACAGCCATGTTCTCCATTACTCTAAATTCATCTTCTAGGACCCTCTCACTAGAACTCACTTATATCGGTAGCCAGTGGCCACATCACGCTCTAAGACTTTTTCAAACAGCCCAAAAAACCCTATTCTGATACTTGAAGGAGAGGAGTGATCCCCTAGTAATACTGGCTTAATTCACTGCAAGCTGTTTATCTCCCTCTTTAATATCCACTTCCAAACACCAGTGCCTATAACGAGCATTTTGAATGTTAAAGGTTATTTTATTTACTTTGTATCATGCCAGTCTATCCAGGTTTGCCTTGTGCACCATATGTACATTGTAGCAAAAAATAAATGCTGTCTGAAATAATATTTAAAATAATACATTATAAGGCAAAACTTCACTAATATCCCACAGGAGTTTATCAAGATAAAAAGAATGTTAAAGGCGACCAGTTTATAGGTAACCGTAGAATAGAAACCTTCACTCCATTCAATCTAAATTACGGCCGATTACATTTCACCATGGTTGATAGCACAATCCATTCGCTTTTTCCACTTGGAAGCAATATTTTGCTTGGCTGTGATTAAGAATAAACCCACAGGTTTTTCGTTCATAAATGAAAAAAGCCCAAACCTATAATAGGCCTCTTAAAACAAAATTAGTAAAAACTAAAACTCCAATTCATTTTAGTTCTAACTTTAACCCCAAAATTATGAGGATTACATAAAATGTGTATATATGTTCTCTCCTAAAACCCACTGTTGCTATTGGTAACTAGTTTAATCTTCAAAAGATCAACCTGATTCAAAATAATCCTTTTGTTATGCTAGTTCATCTGGATGTAGGCTGAATTATTAATAAGTTGTCCTAAATTTTGGTTGACCAAGATATACTCTTTACTTAACATCTGTACTCTTGATTTTTCTTTAACATTTGATCATTTTAATTTTCAATACTTAGTTTAACCTTTGCTTTTAAAGACCTGGGTATACAATTGGACAATAAACCGATACTGCCCTCATAACGTTTGGCAGGTTTAACGACTTACCAAAGAAATACTCCGTAGTCGTTACAGTAAAAAATAAGGTTAACAGTGGCTTCCATAAGAAACATCTAGCTCCGGCTTCTCCAATGGTTAGCTCGTCTGCAACTGTTAGCTCTCCAGCTCCCTAGAAGTAGCTCTCCTGTGTCCAGCCCAGCAAACTAAATTAGACACTTTTGCTTGGTTGAATTAATATAGGCATCACATAATTGAGAACTGTGTATTCAAGATGAGAATATGTGTATTTTTAGATGTTTGGAGAAAAAAGTTGAATTTACAAAATCTATTTAAAGCTGATCTTTAAGTCCTGAGGCATTGGTGAGACTTATTACTAATCCTATTACCTTGGTGTCCGGGGTACTGCAGCTATGGCTGTCCTATACTAATTACATAGACTCATTCCAAACTGATAGTGCCTTTTGTACATTACTGCTGACAACTCTACCTGATGCAGTGAGGTAATCACTGCTGGCAATCACACATTTGGTAGCCACTAATGGAATCTTGTCTGATATGGTCCCTATTGCCAGTCTAATAATAATAATAGTAGTTCTGTATGATTTTAATCAAACATAAGTAGTTCTTATTTCAAAAGAGGTTGAAGATACCTTATCTAAATTGACTGTGAAATCAAACCCAGTTTGAATCACTGAACTTTGCTTTTATGTAGATATCTTAAAAACTTACAGGGACAATTTTTATGGAATCAAGCATATACCTAAAGTAGTAATTTTGCTCTGCACATATGACCCTTATTCCAATAAATAACCTTACTGGTTGTAAGTTTATTATTCAAAATAGAGAATATGAAATGCTTTGTCAGGCATATATATTGATAAGTTAAATCAATTCATCTTACTTATGTGTTTAATAATTGGAGACCATCAATAACTCCCTTTTTTAATCACACTTGATATCTCAAAGAAGAAAACGTTGGGAACCATAATCTAGCCTGTCTTAAACAAAAATAAGTGTTTTACTTCTAGAACTGCGTTTCATTTTATAATCCTTTAAGTATACTCAAATTCTAGACATTTGTTCTCTTCTCTGTCCCAAAAAGTTTGCTATTTAAAATATATAATGTTCTGGGTAAATTGATGGGATAGTTCCTAATTTGACCCATCATCCTTTTCATAGAATCATGCCTATCCTACCAGGATATAAATAAGGGATACAATTGATCAGTTAGGGAATGTGTTTAATTTTTAAAAGGCTCCAATTTCAAATGAACTGTATCTCTAATGGAATTTGAAAACCAAAGCCCTTGATAGTTAGTTTAAGAACAGCTCCATATTAGTTCATAACCTGCAAACATAAATTTACACATAGAACTACAACTTAATTAAAGTTAAGACTTCTGATTTGTCAATGTTCAATTTTTATCCAGCTAGGTTATTGAATTTTTCAGTCTCTTTAAAACATTTTGGCATGGTTTTCCCTGAGTTTGAAGAGTAGAGCAAAATATTGGCATACATAGAAAATTCTGCTTCCTTGACTGCATACATGAATCTTGTGATGGACTGATTCTGTCCTAATTGTAAGAAATGCTAACACAGATTAAATAAATTATCACTTATTCAAATGTTTTTGAGTGAACCCTTATTGAGTCTACCATGTCCCTGCAGAGTTTGTGAATCTCGACCTGGGTCCACAAACCCAAGTGGGGGGGGGGGGGGGGGGGGGTGTGGGCGCAACAAGCATTCAAGAATCGTCCCTTGGGTCCTATGGACCCAGTTGAAGAGTTAAGAACCTTAGTCTCATTTTGAGGTTTGCGATCCCTGGCCCTAGATCCACAAGACTCACTGAAAAATGTCCTTTTTCCTTTTCACCTTCCACATGAGCCGGTGGGTCAGGGGATATTTTCCCTTTCCTGTCCACATCTTGTAATGGTGGTTGCAACAGAGTTTTCTTATGCGGCCAGGCAGTAACATTGGTTCTGTAGACCCAACTTTGAGTCTGCAGATCTGCAATGGATGATGGCAAAAACCAAATTGCCTCCTCCAATAATTAGCTTTTCTGTTTTTTAATTTAGGTCCACAGATAGGCCTGAGTAGACGAGTGCCTATATAAATGGGTCAGATATTTTTGATCTTTCAAGCTCACCCGACAGATTTATGTAAAAATTGTTTTTGAAAACTGCTGATTTACTCCAAATCAAGCAAAGACATTTCCCCAAGTAAAATTCTAGATTCATGGTAAGAGTTTTCCAAATCTGTAAGTGTCTTTTTAACTGTTGTGAAAATCAAAGCATCCTGTGGGAGTAAAAATGTGAAATATTGCTTTGACAGGTCCATCCCTTGATGGATTTGCCTCAAGCTCAAAATAGCAAGTGTAAGCTAAACGTGGTGTCTGTTAAGTGATGTGCAGATCCATAAACGGGGCCAAAGTTATTAGCAAATCAATCCCGGTTTTGCCGTTGCACCCCTCCGACCACCCACATGTTGAATCTGCATCTAAATAGTGATTTCCTACGCTGGGCTAACTTGCTAATAGTCTTTCAAATATCCTGTAGATTCATTCAGCAGCACCAACGGTATTAGCCAATAAACACTTTTTTTCCCCCCGAGGAAGTGCAAGAAAAAAGCCCTTCCCACAGAAGACTAAACATGCTGTCTGTCAAATTCCATGTGTTTTTGTCAAATTATGCCATAATTAATGGCAAATTAACACCCCCCCCCCACCCCCTATCTCTGGTCGATTTGTTCAATCTGCGCAAATGTTAAGCATTTGCAATGTTTGTGCAAATTTGTCAAACCACACTTAAGGTTTAGGCAAGGAAAAAAGAAGAAAAAAAAAACCTTGTTCAACTTTGTAGAGGTCACATTCTTGGAACTCTGATTTCTTGAAACATACCAAATGGATTTACACCTAATCAAACAGAGGCCCGGCCATGAATAAAGTTTTAGGTGCGTGTCAAGCTTGGTGTATTTCCATGGAGCTTGTTTTTAGGTTGCACTTTCGAAACCAGTTGTGTATATACTTAGTGGACTTACAGCCCACCCACTGCATTTCATTTGTTTGTTTCAGTGGTCTTTAAAAATAGTTGCTTCCAAGTGGTTAATCTTTCCTATTTGTCCCTCCTTTTTGTTGGTTGTTCACTCCCACAGAGCAGTGCCCCAGTACTTGTACCCTTCCACTTGTCCCATTGTAGCATATGTTTAGGGACTACTTTCCCCTTTATCTAAGAGCACTTGATGTTTTCAGTCGCTCCAGGTCCATTTCTGTAAAACCTGTTTTTCTCTCATTAAATTTGCTGTGCATTTAAAGACCGAGCGCAAATGTTAGATGCTGTTTTCTGTGGGCGCCTGTTTTCACCGCGCCACTGCAGCGCAAAGAGAATTGTGACAACTATTTATATTGGTTTCCAGTTACACGCAGCCGATGCACAGAGAAAATCACTACATTAGGATTTTCAATAAATATTGCCCCAATTTAAGATGGCGGCTGCATGTCATACGCGATGGCATTATTGACAAGGATGTCTTATTGAAACAGATGAGTTGTGACTTCTGTCAGGAAAATTAACGGATAATGACTCTCGGTCCTGGCTCCATAGCTCTCAGACCCGCTTCATGTGGCATATCCATATGGAAAACAAACTCAAGGAGATGATGGACGGAGTGCTGAAACTTTTCAGTCACTCACCCCCAGTCACAGATCTGGTTTGCTTTGTTTGCCCTAACTTGGCAGGGTATGCCCAAACATGGGTCCCTTGCTCACTTTGTCACTGGATTCAAGCTAGCCAGGCTGATGAGGGGTGATGCCCCGAAACCGGTCCCAGGATGCTTGTTTCCGGTCCAGGGAGGTCCTGGCTCTGCAGTTTGGAATGGACTGTTCCCATAAGGCACAGGGTCAAGACTGGTTTCCATATAGCTGGGTCTGAACTGAGGTGGCGAAGTGACCTAAAGAACGATGATGAATTCAACCTAGATCTGTGACTGGGGGTGAGTGTTTGAAAAGTTTCAGTGCTCCATCCATCATCTTCTTGTGCTTGCTTTATATCCATATGGAAAGCAAGCTGAATTTAGTGCTTTTAACCCTTGTCTTTCTGCATCACCTTACTGATCAGTGTATATGTTCGTTATGATCAGCCATTCCTCACTCTTTTCCATCCTCAAGTGCTGGCACGCCTTTGATGGCAGGTGCATGCTCTAGGTATGTTTACCGTGAAACCCTGCAATAGCTGGCTGTGCTCTTGGATACAAAGGCAGGGCGCACACCTGGCAGCTTGCAGGTTATGCCCTCCCTTGAGCCCTGCTTCCAGGTTTTTGACACATTAATTATCAGAGCCTGGTTACTCCAGCTGCTTCCTGCTGTGCTCAGGGGCACGGAGGTCTCGGGAGGGGGAGACAGGCAGCCCTGGTGAACATACCATGCACTCCCCTTTAACTCCAAGATGGTTAAACATTAGCATACACTCTCTGACAGATAACGATTTACACAGACCTATTTTTAAAAAGAAATAACTTAAATAAAAATTAAATTGTGTTTGTATTGGTACCCTTGGAGATTAACACCCCCCCCTCATCAGAGATTTTGTGTTCTGACACGGTCAACAGCTGGAATGAGGAGTAGGGGTGGTACCTGGCAATTACCTGCCGCAAAACCTGATGTTACATTTTACCTCCTGCTTGCCACCAGTGACTACCCCTTTCTCTGTAGCCTGTACCTGTGTATTTAAAAGATTTATTTGCAGTTAAATCATTAAATAATGCCAACATGCTCAATTACAGTAAAATCATGGGTGATTCATCTTGTAATTAAACCTAACCACTCGTAACAACTCCTCATAAAATATCTACTAAGCAAAAAAATATATATATGGTCAGTAATTTCATGATCCTACTTTTGTTGAATGCCCCACCCCCTTTAAAATGCATAATGCACAGCCAAAACAAAGAATTCCAACTACTTTGTGTACACTGCACTGGCAATTTATCATTGAGTCATAAGTGTAAGTCTACAGCTGGAGTATGAAAACGATGTTTCAGAAATCTAGCTATACGGACTTCTGCTGCTTGCGTACATCTTGATCTACAAAACCTTAACCTGTCCGCCTAAACCTGGGGTGGGCATTCAGTGCTAACAGCTTGAGCTAGATAGCCGCATAATCGGGACAAAACTAAAGTGCTGAGGAGTATACTTATTCCTATAACCTGTTGTCTTTAGTATGTGCCCTTCATTTCTCTGCACACTGTACACACTCCATCCAATTGCTTCATTTTCTACATTCCATTGCACCATTTTCTACAGTCTCTGTACGCCGTCAATCCCATTACACCACTCTGCACAGTATTTAAACAGCCATTCACATTTCCCAGTCTCTGTGCATATACTTTCAGTACCCCATTCTTTATAGTCTGGACTCACTCAATACCAAGGGTTGGGGCCTTGCAGCGGCTCCATTAGGTTTACCAGCGCCATACTCTTCCGGTACAACAGGCAGCCGGGAACTTAAATCTCCCCATTTCTTGAACCTACCTAAAGACTGCAGTGCACCACCAAAAGCCATTCTTCACAACAGCAAGTTTGTTCCTTCAGTTATTGTAGTTGTGTCCAAAGTTCACAAAATGCTATTTGACAGACACCTGTTTGTAAAACATGTAAATGAACCCCTCCAGACAATAGACAGTGAACGTCTGCAAAATTGTTGGGCACCCTTCAGCACTACCAGCATTTCTCATCCTACCTGCCCCAAGCCTGCGGCCAGAGAAGTGCTTACTGTTTGAAAAAGTTTCAACCCAACAGTCCATAAGCATTTTCAATGCAATAGGTCTCACATTTGCGAGAGTTTAAGCTACTGGCATTGTAAATGAGAATGCCTTTTATTTATCTGTTTTGATAATTAACACATAAATAAAAGGCATTGTCATTTACAATGCCAATAGCTCAAACTCTTGTAAATGTGAGACCTATATAATTACAAAGAAGCAGATGCTATTGCCCCAGGCTGCTTGGAAAATGAAAGCGTACATGGCCTGCTGAATGTTGCATGAAAGCCTGTTGTGCCTGCATTATGTGAAACTCATTAAAGAACATAGTGCTGACAGACTAAATAAGACATACCGTGTAACAGAAGTAAAAGAGCCAGTTCTCATGGAAGGTTACAAATGAAGACAAGGCAGTACTAAGGAGGGACTAATAAGCTTATTAACGAATCGGAAGCCATCATTTACAAAGGACAATGACACAAGCCAATAAAAAATATGGGCGCAGAGTGGGCGGAGCTTCACGTCCATACTCCAATACAGCATGCCTCGCAGAGCAGCGCATGCGCTGCCCAGGCTCAACCTAAAAAGACTTACTCACAGGTGCGGTCTTCTTTTCAGTATGGGAAGCAACAGGCCACCAGTGGGATACCGCGTAAAGGGAGATGCCTCATTTAGTTGGGCCAGTATCACGCTAGGCACACCTGACTTCTCAGGATATCAACCCCCAAACATCCCACGTGTGTGAGGATATGGGCTGTTGGGCTAAACTACCCTGGTCTCACCCCATATCACTGGGTGCTGAATATAATCTGGTGTGGAAATGCAACGGAGATTTGTCTCCAAACCACTGTTGAAGTCCTTCAAAAGAAGTAATATCTTCATCGGTAGGTTAGAACATGCAATAGCATCCGGGGCAAAGTCGCAGAGACATTGTGGCTTTTATTTAGGTTGTTCTTTGCAAGGTCACCCTTCTCAACATAGTTTAGCCCTTCAACGGTGGGGAGTTCATGGCTTCTATGAACATAAATGATGCATATTTCCACATCTGCACCATCGAAGCACCTCTGTTTCACTGTATATGGCCATCCCTACTAATTCTGGATGCTAACTTTGGGCCTCCTTCATCAGCATTGACCACATGCCTAGCCGGGGTGGCAGCTCCCTTTGACATAGAGGTATATGTGTGTTCCTTTCCGTGGATGAGTGGCTTCTGAAATCTTTCCAGAAAGAACATGCATCTTTGGTGGTCACCACTATGTCTGCTACACATACTGGTCCTCACCCTCAGATAAATAAAAATCCATTCTCACTTCCAGCTGACCCGCATTGTTCTTAAGAGCTTGATTGTGCATGGACCTTCTGAAGGCACCTCTTAAGATCAAGAAGAAAGGCTTATAGCTCTGTCTCAACATTCACTCTGCAGAAAATCGCAATCCGAAAAATACAAGGTCCTGTTAAGCATGGTGGTATCCTGCATTCCTTTGATCCCACAATTTCATCTTGGGATGTGGACTCTCCCAAAAACTGTTGCCTTTCATTGGCCACAGTCAACGAGGCCAGTGCAAAAAATGTGTTTGGGTCACAAAGAATAACAAGCAACCGGTGACCTGGTGTAAGGACAGCATTCCCATTTTCACAGGCAAGATATGTATGCAAAGATCTTCCAGATCCTTATCTGAAGTAGAGGGGTGGTCACCTGCAAGAACTGTCAACAACTGTCCTGACTCCCTAAGAGGTGGTCTGTCATTTTGGAACTCGAGATTTGCTGTGAAAGCCTTCTTGTTTGGTCTCTCATCAAGAGGTGGTGCTCAGCTCAGTCAGTAGGAGCACTCTCACATACACCTGAAAACAAGGTGCGCAGAATTTCCATTGCTTCCCAAGGAAGCTTAACATCTATGACATGTGGTCCTACAACATTGTCTTACTCTGATATGGGGCTTCTGGCAGATTTCTAACTACTGTTTGCATGTATTTGGTGCAACAAGTGGTGGCTGTGGTTTCAAGCAAATTAATAGCTGCATTTTGATAAACGTTCGATGGTTAGTGCGACCCACAAGACACAACACTATTTAACACCACCCAGCATAATTGCACTCCACATAATGTCACTCAAATAAACAGGATTCAACTTCACATAATTACGCTCTACTCAATACCACAGAAATACACCCCACATAAAACCACTCTGTCACATAGCACAAATCCACAGAAATATACTCCACACCATGACCTATAATTCCAATTGGCATAATTCCACTCAACGCCACAGAGTTCTACGCCACACAATGCAACTCCACACATTTCCATTCCACACCACATAATTCGACCCCAAACCACATTATTCAACCCATCAACAAAATTACACAACACATCACATACATCCAATCCACACAACAGAATTTCACATCATGCCACACAATTCTACAGCCCACCACTTAAACTCCATTACATACCACTCCACAAAACAAAATACCATTCAACATAATTGCACTCCATGACCCCCAATCCCACTCCACATAATTTCAGTACACTCACTACCACATATTTACTAAACACAATTCCAATGCACACCATACCATGTAAATACAGTACACAATTCCATTCCACACAGTTTCGCAACTAACAATTCCAATCCAACCCACATAATTACACTCCATAACACATAAGAAAGACATTGTCATTTACAGCGTCAATAGCTTTACCTCTTGCAAAAGCGAGGCCTGTTGGCTTTGCCAATACTTGTTTATTTCTGTAGTGGAGAGAAAATATTAATTTCAGTGTTAAAATAAGAAACTCATACATTTTGACTCCGTCCTGTTCACCGCAGTACTTGATCATTGAGATTAGTCTGTATGGCTGGGATGACTAAAGCCCATCTTTGATTTTTATTGTGGAGAACCCCACACTTCAGCAGCTGCATTATCTTTACACAGTTCTATTAAACATACGTTGGGAAAGTCAATAGATTTGGTGTCTGCTTTTTGGCTTTCCAAAAGAGGGGGCGGTTTGGAAGACAAACTAATGAAGTTGAATTTGATGCTTTTCTCTGGGAATGT
Organism: Triturus cristatus; assembly: GCF_964204655.1. Lineage (NCBI taxonomy): Eukaryota > Metazoa > Chordata > Amphibia > Caudata > Salamandridae > Triturus > Triturus cristatus. Next base: position 750,223,434 of record NC_140592.1, read on the forward strand.
TCTCCTTCTAGGATTGTCCCATTGCTTCCGTTTTGTGTGCCATGCTAAATTTTTTAAAACCTTTGCAGCATTAGAAAGACCATAAGTAATCCTATTGACATTTTTCCTCTGCTCATTACAGAATAAGTAGTCCAAACCAGTGTTTCCCAGTTTGTCAGATCAGATGAAAAAATGGCCAGTTCACAATTTAGTCTGTTTTCTATTTTAGAGAGAAACATGGTGTAAGTCTGCGACAGACCTTTTTTTTAGGGGGGAAAAAAATTACACAAATACTGTGTTAACGAGTCACATAAATTGCATTAATTTTTATGTCAGTTGTGAATTGTATCCTATATTCGTAATTTTTACACGTGTAATTTGTGAACATTCACTTCTAATGTGTCTGGTATATCCTCAAGCCTAATGTTTGTTGTCCAGAAGTTCCTCCAGGTCAACGATGCAGAACTAAAACATTTTATGGATTTAAAGGTACAGCGAAGTATATATGCTGCTCTGCGGATATTAGATCGTTGACTAATTGTATATATTTGCAGCTTTTCCAGGCTATGACAGTTTCACAGTCTGATGTGTAGACAAGGTGTTAATAACTACAGAGCGGCTTGTGGCTCTGTCTCCCACGTTTCCACCCCTAGCCAGCTGACCACACACTTCCTCTCTACAGACGGGAAAGTGTCTACTGACAGTCACACAGGCTGCTTCTCATCTAAGAGGTTTCTCATAAACTAAATCCGTTTCCTTACATGCCCAAGAGTGGAGTCTCTGTTGGCTTCTGCGCATGCTCTCTCCTCCACCCCTTGCCCTATCTGGTTCTGTTTCGCTGGCTGTCTCTCCCTATCGCTAATTACGTACAGCGCTAATAAACGTGAATATACTTCAATAATAGTTTGAGATCTTGATTACGTTTTCACCAAAATTGCATGATTTGAAATGCAGTGTCTCAAGTAATCCTGATAACTCTGCTGACCTGCCTTAGGAAAACGCCAAGTACTTTTTTTGCTAACCCGCAAGCAGAAGGGGCAGAGGGCAACCTTGTTGAGCCCCCAAGCCAGGAGAATACTTGAGTACTTGCACTTACCTTTGTGCGCATTCATGAGAAACTAGGCAATTTACTTTTTATACATTTCTCGCCTAGTCCAAATGCCTCCAAGGGCAACCACATATCGACCCAGATAAGCAGGGCCGTTGGAATTATGCGATTCTGCAGCCTCTGCGTGATCTACATTAATTATGGCTTTACCACATGATCCATCTCCATCATAATATACAGATTTTAAAAAAAATAGTTTCTAGCTCAAACAGATTAAAAGTTACTGAAATTGTGGCAACGTGTTGCCGCACAGTAGATTGCTCTATGCAAAGTATGACCGGACCACCTTTCATTCGTTTATTTCTGTAATTGGATGTTAAACTGGTACTAATGAAGTGAACCCTTTGCCCAGACACTTAACACTTGCAAAAATGACAATTATGAAGTAATACTATCATAAAAGTGATTTCTGCTTTATCTTGCATAATTTGCCTTTTCTTGCAGCAAAATGTGTCATCACCTGCTGCATAACTCCAGTGGCTCAGCATGTAAACCAATGAAGAGCTTTTACTATCCCGTACCCCCCCCCCCCCCCACACACTTACTAATGTTGTTTTAGTATAGCTCTGTGTATGCTATCTTGAGACCAAGTCTACATTAGCCAATTACTTTATGTAGAGTCATGCGGCCGTGTTGTCCTAGGTAAAGCTCCCTTTGTGGAATCTTGTAAGAATGAAACCTGAATCTCTTGAAGGGGACCTCTGTCATACATGTTAACCTCTTGTCCTTAGACTACATAATAACTCTGGTTTATAATAACTCTGGTTTACAAAAGTGTGAAGTATCTTGTAACTCCGTCTCTGGTGGTTCTCGACACAGCCAGGACTCCATCAGACTACAGACTAAAGTGTGTTTTCTTTCTTTCCATCTATGCACCCATTATCTTGTGGAACAACATCCCTTTATTGAACAGGTCTGCCGCAAAGCTGGTCTAATTTGGGAAACACTTGAGTCTCACCTCCTTAAAAGAACACTACATCAACATGCATTAACTGCCACAACCCAGCTTCCTCTCTTATTGATTTTATGCTCCTTTTTGACCATGTACAGCGCTCTCCTGCCTTTTGGCTAGCTTCACGCTATGGAAATACCATATACGTACATGGGGGTGGGGGGGGGGCCATTACAATAGCAGACGGACTTCAGTCCTTCCGCCATCGTGTTGGGGAGTGGACCGCCTGCCTACAAGGCGGCTGTCCCACAGGGGGTATTACGATGGCGGTCGCACGTGCCACACTTTACATTGCGGTGGGTGCTGCTAGCTGCAGCACCCGCCGCAATGTAAAAAAAGGCACTGTTTACATTTCCCTGCACTACGTGGCAGGCACCGTGCGGTGCCTGCCACATGGTGCATGGAAATGTAGGGGGGGCGCCATAGGTGCCCCACAACCCCCTAAAGACCGTGCCCGTGCTCAAGGGGCCCGCTACATGCCCCCAAGATCCCTTTCAGCCAACTTGTTCATGTCGGGTTAACCGCCACGAACAGGTGGGCGGAAAGGGATAGCATAATGCCGACGTCGGTGTAATGCGGCTGCTCCGACAGGCGGTCAGAAAATTACGCCTGTCAGAACCGTGGTGGTCGGTCTTTCCGCAACCCCCCCCCCCCCCCCCCCTGCACGATTCCGCCTGCCATAGTAATCTGGTGGTTGTAAAAACGCAGTACGATGGCGGAGGGCCCGCCGACAGGCTGTCAGTGGTGGGCCTTCTGCCATGGTAATCAGGCCCATGGTTACTTGTGTTCAGTCCACTCCACTAAGGTCCCCATTCCACAGGAGGATACTGCTGTTCAGCTATGTGTGCTGCGGTGTTTCTGAACCCGAAACTACTAGATCCAAAAACTCCAGACTAGGGTCTAAAACCAGGAAAAACCGTGGTTGGAGAGGGACACTGATTGCCAACCCCGATCACCCCCTTCAGCACCACAGAGGGGAGCAGAAATTTGGTTCTGCCAGAGAGGCCACATTCTTACCCCCCCCCCCCCCCCTCCACCTTACACCACTGCTCCACACGAGCCACCACAGAAATTACCCGCCTGCCAACAGCAGATGGTAAATATCCGAATATCCGTGTTAAGCTCCCAGCATTTTGGGGAAACCTGTGTGCCGGAACTGGGTAATACTGGGTCTGACTGGTCATTCCGGCCAGTTTACCTTGTGATCCCCCAGTAACTCACGGGGAGAAACTGGCCTGAATTTTTCATTCCAGGCCTGGTATCTTCCCACAGAGTTAAGGTGGAGCTCATGTCCTAAGTTGTGAATTTCTGACCTTACTCCTACGTATGCCTTCATGTCTGGTTGCAGGAGTACATTGTGTTCTGATCTGTGTGTTTGTGGTGCTGCAAAAATCTAAGCTCATGATATTTTTAATATACTTTTTATAGTGCTATATGAATTTTCAAAACCCCAAAGACGTGGTGGGAAGAAAGTGGAAAAAAAGAGAGAAGAACCGAGCTGCTGCCCAGAAAAGCCGCCAGAAACAGACCCAAAAGGCAGATTTGCTTCACCAGGTGGGTAAAGGCATGTCAAGATAGCTGTTTACTGAGGTACCCATTGTGAGTGCCCTGACTTTTTAGGTGGTTGTTCTGTAACCTTGGAGTCTTAACGATGGTCCCCGTAACTTCTTAAGTGCTGAAATACTAGGGATTGGAGTTGGAACCCTGAGGTTCTTTGAGGAATTACTGTAGAAATCTGTAATTCTGAGTCAAATTCCAATGATTAGTCCTTATTCTTCCCTGCAGCTTTCGGTAGCTCCCAGTAGGTGCAGTCCCTGGGTGAACTACAGGGGCATGTTGCATGGATATTGTAATTATAATATTGTAATTCTGGTGGAGCTGGTAACTCAAGTTGCCAGCTTGCTACAAATTACATGGGAACCTGTGATGGTCCCCTAAATGCCAGAGAGCTTGGTTCCCTTTGAAGGCTGGCAGCGAGAGCCCCACTGCTAGGTGCCACGCAGTGTTAAGTGTTTGCACCTGTAGATCAAGAGTCTTTCTCTCGCCACAAGCAACATATATCACAGCAGAGCCCTATCATTTCTACCAACACACTGTACATACATTGTCCTTTTCCTGTAACCAGAAGGCAAGGAGGGGAGGTAAAGATGGAAGCCATTTCTGGTCTTTTGCATCTTTGGCGAAGTAGATATTTTTAGGAGTCTGATTTAAGGTAGTTGCTGTAGTGTGGTTAAAATTGATCGTGGATCTGACGGCTTAAGCTTGATTGCCTTTTTTGTCTGAATGGTAGACTCCTGCTAACTTTGTAGTATTGGAAGGAAACAGATGGGCAGCAGGGACTTGGGATTTGATCGCATGGAGAAGAGGACAGTGACCATAACTAGACCATTTTAGTACTTTAGTTTCTGTCCCAACCAAAACATACCTTAACATGGGTGTTTATCAAGGAATATATAGGTACCATTAGGCCTCAGATGGCAGCCAGTAGGTTCTGGTTCCACTGTCCAATTCAGAGTTGTTTAGAGCACTGGGTGTAATGATGAGGGGCAACAATCAGGAAAAGAGGTTAGAAGGTGGAAAGAGCAGGAGGAGAGAAGAAGGGATAGAGGAAGAAGTAAAGTGCAAAAGATGGGGAGATAGAGTGAAGGTTAAAGGCATTTGTGTCTGGTGTCAAGGGAAAGAATCCTGAGGGTGTTCCAGGGATTTCCGGGGTTGGGAGGGAGGGTGTAATCTTGAAATGCTCTTCACAGGACACTGGGAGGAAACACTTTTGTTTTCATTTCCCAACAATTCTTTTTATAAGGCATTTCTTGGGCTCAAGAGGTGACTTAAGTACATTTATTTACGAAAAAACCGGGCACTCTGCACCCCTTTTTAAGAATGTTTTTATTTTCATGATCAGAAAAATGTTTGGAAACGTCTGCTTGTTTATGATAGATTCATGTTGCACATAACCCTGCATCACAGGTCAATGCCGTCTGTTTCCTCTGTAAACTCTGTTGCACATTGGTAATGTCAGTGAGATTTTACAATCATGCATGAAGCAAATAACTCACCCTAATGGAAATGGATGACCCAGCATCGGTAGTCAGTCAATCATTCAGTTTATTGGCACCATAGTCCATTACACCATACAAAACATGATGGATAAAAGAAAATCCCCATTGTAAACTGAAATTATTTTCGAAATCATAACATATTCATCAATAATTCATCCTTGAACAACTTTCAGATAAAATTTTAAAAATCTACCACTACACATCTGCATCGGTAAACCAATGGATACGTCCATTCTTGATCTGCTCTTGTTCTCAACCACCTTTTTTCCTGTGAGATGAGCGGTCACCCTGACTACCGCAACAGCCATAAAGGAGTCCATGTCACTAGAATAGAATTTTTCTTTTAATGTAACAAGACATCTGGCCCAGACTTTTAAGCCGGCAGTAAGGTGGTTCAGCTTGATTGCCACAGAAATTTAGAGAATCCTTGTTTGGGCGCCATATTATGAATCTCGTTTGGGGGTCGGGGGCTTGAATATATGGCTAATAGTTGAAAATTTACAGATTGTAGTACTAGGACATGTCCAAATATTTTAGTGTAAAAATTACTATTTGAATGTCTCCTTATAGCACCATTATAATATTTATAGTCTATTTAAGTAAATTACCTTTCGCAATAAAACATGCCACAAAAGGCCTTATTTGGGAGTAGTCTGTGACTTGCTACCGGAATACCATACTCAGTAAATATAACGCATAAGGCATGGTATTTAATGGGTGCTGCATTTCCACCCCATTATTTGAGTAATGTGGGTTGGAATAGGGAATAACTCCGCAATTCCTCATGTTAGTCCTGTTCTGAACTGCAACACTTGAAATCTTAGTGTTTCGCGGCCTGTATTTTGCTAAGTATTACATAGAAAAATATGGGTGGGAAAACAACAAATCTCTTGTAATCCTCATTCAGGCTCCAAGTACCATCATTACAAGTTCACTCAGACCTAAGACAGTAAATGACTTCTATCGCTTTCTCCATTTCTATTGAGTTGTCAGGATAGCGATAGAGACTTTTACTCATTAAAAATGGTCTATTTACCAATGATGTATATTTTTTAATACTAAAATGCGATCTCACCGATGACACTTTATTACATTTGTCTTTGGCCTCTGTGAGGTTCAAAAAGTGTTTTGGTGCCCCAACTTGGAACTCCCCGTGTTGGAATCCATTCGTCCATGCGCTTGTGTTTGGTGGTTGCACGTGGCTACATGACACCATGGACATTTCTTTCTGACCAGCTTTGGTCTCCCGGTGAGACATTTGAGATGTTTTCATAGCCTGGCTCTCCTTATTTTTTTATTATTTATTTTGTTTTTTCAAACCAATGCACGAAGAGTAAAAGAAAATCTTCTCTGTAGGTTTAGGAAGGGTGTGTAAAAAGCTGAGGTTTGTGCATGGTTGCTGCCCTTGTGACTTAACCAATCTCATGAGGTGTCACATTTATTCTGGTCTTTGTGTTAAAACAGTGCACTCATGTTTGACTCCCATTAACTATAATCAGTAAACACCCAAGTCCTTTTCAAACAACATCCCATCAACTACCGAAACCGCACATTTCAAAATGGCCAGAGCATGGTAGCCTAGACCTCACAGCTGCAGCAAGCAACCACCCGCTGGACAAAACCAGACTATTCACTCAACTTCTTGCTATCTCTGCAATCATAGCCACACCACAATAGCCCTGTCCTAGGTATACTGTGCGCCCCATCCATCTTCCTATGCACCATTATCAAAACAAGACTCGTCAGTCATCTTGCAGTGTACGCTTGAGAGCCAGGACACATACTCGCCAAGTCCCTAAAATTCTACTCCTCTCCAACATCCACCACAAACCAATCTCTGGAGGCCAATGCTCAACACTACTGACCACCTCTGCCACACATTTCAGAGCCATCTCCATGTGCACAACTTCATTCTCTGTTTAGTAAGGCCTGTCATTGTCCAGAGTCGGAACATAGGGGCTCATTACGATGCCGGAGGGACCGCCATCGCCGGGCCGGCGGTGGCTGTCTCTGCGCCATCTGGCTCCCATTTTCCCCCCCGCCACATTAGGATGGCAGGGGGAATTGCTTAGTGACCGCGGCGGTCACAAAGACCGCCCTCCACGCTTCCGCCACGGCAATCGTCGCAATTGCCTGGTGGAGCAGTCGGCATACTTGGTGCGCTGGCTTTACCGCGGCTTGAGAGAACATTTGTATATCACTCTGCTACATCTTAGGCAGAAAGAAAGGCTGGCGGAGGCTGGGTTCTGGGGCCTGTTGCGGGCCCCATCTGTATGGGGGGGGAGGGTGTATGTGCACTGGTGGAGTACCATGTACCTACATTTCCATGCACAAGGTGGCAGGCTCCGCTTGGTGCCTGCCACGCTGTGTATGGAAAATGCACTACTTGGCATTTGTGCATTGCGAACGGTGCTGCAGCCAGCAGCACCGTCCCCAATAATCAGGGGCCTAGATGCGCCCGACATAGTGGCGGGCACATCCTAATAAACTCAGCGGGACCGCCGCCTTACCAGCGGGTGGTCCCAGCTCCGCAGCGATGGCGGGCGGACTGATGTCTGCCCGCCATCGTAATGTGCCCCATAATTCGGTAGACGTCTGGTCACCACTTCCAGACCCAACCCCAAATACAAAAAACATTTTAGAGCCACTGTCCACCCAACTGCCTTTACGCACCTAGAGTATGCCTACTTATATCGCTCTTTATTAAACCCAAAGCTTCCAACTGGTCCCTGGTGAAGAGTATTGTAATAACCAAACTTGACAGTAGTGTAAACCCAAAGCAAATGAAAACCATTCCCAGACCATTTCTCCAAGTTTAAGATCACACATTAGAAGATTGTTAAACGTGTATCATTTGAGGGTATTTAGGAATTTGTGTCCTTATTGAATTTGGTATCCCGATACTCCATTTTGCATGCTGCAGACTTTTTCCATGTTGAAACCTCCTGTGGAGATTTGGGAAGACTTGTGGATTCTGTGCAAAAGTTCGGTTTATTTATTATTACATTCTTCGTGTTCCATTGTGGGTCTCTGATAGTTTTGGAATCCGGAGGGGGTAGCGCTGTGAAGTATTTTCCTGCAGAGCACGGAAGACGTGGTTAATCCGGTTTGAAACCACTAAGAGAGCAAAAGTTCAAAGATAGAAACAGGAACAGACCGGAGAAGAGGGTGCCGTGGGACCATAGTCGTGCTGTAAACAGGCGCTGAATGCTGAAGCACTGCCGGACATTCACTTAGTAGGGTAGGTAGAAGTTGTATGCAGGAGTCTCCTCTGAGAGACCCACAGGGCCGAGATTAATAAGCCACGCACAAAAACACTGTCCAGCAAAGTCTCTTTACAATTTTTTTTTTTTTTTTTTTTTTTTTAAATTTTTTTATTGCCGCTTAACTACAACCTCTGATCTGATGACCCAATTGCAAGTACCCCGGCAGAGGGAGCAAATTTTCCCCCCCCCCCCCCCCATTAAATGCGGAAATGCACAGATTTTGTCAAGCTCAATAAATGGCATGTATTATGGGGTTTGGAGAGAGAGAGAGAGAGGCAACAAATTTCACATGTCCCATTATGTATCGCATATTTTTCCCAAGTAAGTTGCAGTGAGTTTGACCAGCTGAAATTCATCTTATTTACATGGGTGCTGTGTTCACTGCAAGACCCGTAATTCCTATGTGTGCATTAACGAGGATGGGGGATCTTTAACAATCTGTATAGTCCGAGGCAGAAGGGCTATAAGGCTATTAGAGCATTCCACCCAACAAGGGTAGAATGTTCTAAATTAAAAGCGAGGAAACGAAGGCAAACATTGGTATGTTGACCTCCGGCTTCTACCAGCCATTATAAGCCCAGAGCTACTCCATTGTCGTCAATGGTGTTCTGAACATTCCAATATACTAATCTAGTATTCTAGCTGGCTGTAGGGGGCTATACTGGCCATTAAAGGCCTGCTCCAGCGTTCGGCTCGGGCCTTCAACAAGGGAGCGGGACTTAAATTGCCTGTATAGCCCAGCTACGAAGGGCTATAAGGCTATTAGAACATTCTGCCACTAGAGAGCAGAATGTTCTAACAAATATAACAAAGACCTTTTGGAGCCCGAGGGGGTTTAACTCCCCTCAGTCTCAGAGAGGCCTTTTTCACAGCAACAGTTGTGAACAAAAGCAACATTGGAATGTTTCTTTGCAGGCTTTTAGCGGCCCGTAGAAGCCCGGAGCACTCCATTGTCTTCAATGGAGTGCTCCACATTCCAATGTTCTAATGACCATTACAGACCAACTAGAAGCCGCAACAGACTACCTTTGTCCAGGACAAGTGACACTGTCAGATGGCGTTGATGCACTACTCCGTGATTTAGTAGTCGACCCAGACTTCTTTGCCAGCCTGAGAAAATTTAAGCATTTCTTCTAAAACCTAAATCGGAAATTTTCAGTCTGGCAGACTGATGATTTCAAAATCTGTTGTCAAATTACCTCCTTGTGAATGATTAACACTCCAGAGTCCTGTTTGTTTATTTTTACTTGAGAATAGACTGTTAGTTATTTCAGGTGGCTCACTCATGGGGGGGAGGAGGGGGGGGAAAGCTGTTTTGTCTGGTACTGTCCTTTGTCACCGGAGTGCTTTTTGTCCTACAACGCTATAGTCCGTGTTTTCAAATTGGCATGCACTGATGTGTTTTGGGTTTCATATTTTTCTTCTTATGGGCTGTTAATTTTACCTTTATTATAACTGTATGTTCGAGGCATATGAGCTGCAGATCTACACACTTTTGCATAGATCGCCATCTGGTGTTGGGCCCGGATGTTTGAAGTTTGTTTTTCCTCTTGAAAAGTCTTTGGAACTCACGAGGTCGGTGACTCCTCCCTTGGTTTGTATTGCGCATGGGCTTCGGCTCCATCCTCAGATTGTTTTTTTCCGCCATCGGATGTAATACTTCGCGCTCTGGTTTCGAACATTCCAGTTCGACGATCGAAGCGGAATCCTCGCTCTCCGCGGTATTGTTTAGATACTGATCTCCTCAACCACCTTCTTCTTCGACGCACCTTCGATTCCAGTCATCGGCGGCCTTCGGGCCTATCCAGGCTCCGGTCCCGGCTAATGGAAAGAACTCCATTCAAGAAGTGCCCTCGATGTGGGTCCAAATTCCCCCACACCGATCTTCATGATGTGTGCAACCTCTGCCTCTCCCCTGAACACGAGGCTCGAGACTGTCCCGCCTGCAAGTCTTTTAGATCTAAAAAGACTATTCGAGATCGAAGGGCCAGACGAAAAATGGCGCACTCCTCAACCTCCGTTCCAGTCGACATCTTCGGGGACGACGTCGAAGCTCCGGGACACCAGCACACCGAAGAGGACCTCGTCAGTGCTTCCGAAGCCGACGACTCGGATGTGGAGGACATCACCCCGGCGCAGAGGGTCGTGAGTAAAATACCCCCTCCCACACCCAAAAAGGCTTCGGTCACGCCTTCGCCTTCGGGCCTAGGCAAGCCCAAAGACACTGCATCGAACACCCCACCTTCGGGCCCGGTGACGAAGCCAAGTAAGCCTTCCGGCGACTCGGGCTCGAGCCAGCCTGCCAGCGTTGCCGAAAAACACCCTTCGGCACCGAAGAAAAGACCGGCCTCTACCTCGACACCGAGCTCCACACCAAAACCCTCGGTGTCCAAACCCAGCCTCTCGGTGCCGACCTAACATCGTAAGGCCCTCGGCACTGACACTCCCGCGCCGAAGCCTGTCTCGGCACCGAACAAAAAATCAGAGGTTCCCAAAAAGCACTGCACAGACCAGCCTAAGAAGCCGTCGGCCCCGAAAACGTCGGCGCCGACCGAACAACCAGTGTCGCAAGAACTTTTTACACCGGATCCTTTGCAAAAGACACTTACCAAGGATCCAAAAACTGGACATTTGGCACTGTCTTCTAAAAAGAGACACTTGGACAAACCAGCTCCACCTCCAAAGAGGAAGGACTGTGCTACCTCCCCTTTCAGAGTGCCCTCTCCACCTCCACCCCCTCCACCCCCTCAACCTTCTCCACCCCTGCCTCATCGCTCTCCGACCCCCGTCTCCAGACCATGATGATCAGGGGGACCCATTCTATGACCCAGCAGATGTGCCACAAGACCCCACCCCTACAGGATCCCCAGACCCCTGGGATGATTATTATAATCCAGACATTCCAGATGTCCCACAAGATGACCTCTATCCATCCAGGCCATCTCCACCTGAAGACTCACTAGGTTTTCACCACCTACTTCAGAGGGCGGCACATTATCACGGGGTAGAGCTACACACTGACCCAGTAGAGGAAGATTTCCTCTTAGACACCTTTGATACTGCGCATAGGTGTACTGCTATACTACCTATGCTCAAAGGGGTAATAAAACATGCGCCAGAGGTTTTTAAAGACCCAGTCGGGGCTAGGGTCCTAAACCCACGCATAGAAAAAAAGTATAAAGCTGCCCCTACAGATCCTGCCTACATCAAAGGGCCAGCGCCGCTGGATTCCCTCGTGGTATCCACCGCAAGGAAGAGTTCAAATTCCCAGGCGTCAGGCGAAGCACCACCACCTGACAAAGAATCAAAGCTCCTAGACGCATCACGAAAACGCACTGCGTCACAGGCAGCTAATATATGGCAATCCCCAACACTCAAGCGCTATTGGCCAGATACGACAGAGCGCGTTATGATGAACTAGAAAACATCATTCACCATCTCCCAGAAAAATATAAAAATAGGGCCAATGAATTAATCCAAGAGGGTAAGACCATAACTAATACCTCTATACGCTGTGCCCTAGATGCAGCAGACACAGCCTCCAGGGCCATTAACACCAGTGTCCTACTCAGTCGACCCGCTTGGCTGAGAGTTTCAGGCTGTAAACCCGAGGTACAAGCCTCCATATTAAACCATCCATTCGATCAGGAACATTTATTCGGTCCAAAGATAGATGAGGCCCTCGAGGATAAAAAAAAGACACAGATACGGCGAAATCTATGGGATCCCTACAGTCGCACCCTCCTAGGCGCTCCTTTCGCCGCTCTTCCTTTTGGGGCACAGGCAGAGGCTACTCCTCAGACAGCGCGTCCACGTCCTACAAATCCCCTCCTCAGTCCACCTTCACAAAAGGTTATCAAAGAGGCGGCTATAGAGGAAATAACAATAAAGGCAAAACAAATGCCACCCGCTCTGCCAAACCGCCTACCCAATGACTTTCCCCTACTTCCCCCAGACCATCCCACTCCAGTCGGGGGCAGACTACAAAATTTCCTTCACATCTGGGAGTCCATCACATCAGACAAGTGGGTGACCTAATTATTCGTTCAGGGTACTGCCTAGAACTCACATCTACACCCCCCCCCCCCCGCCCCCCCTCCAACATTCCACCCAGGCAACGCCCAATGTCACAAGAACACTCCACGTTACTAAAACAGGAGGTAATCTCCCTCCTACAAAAACACGCAATAGAACAGGTCCCCCACGATCAGCAAAATGTAGGGGTCTACTCCCTATATTTTCTGATACCAAAAAGAGACGAGACTCTACGACCTATCACATGGTAACACTTCAGCAGGTACTTCCGCTCCTCTCCCAGAACGACTTTCTCACCACACTGGACCTGAAAGACGCGTACTTTCACATTCCGGTACACCATGCCCACAGAAAGTACCTCAGATTCGTAGTGGACGGGCAACACTACCAGTTCAAGGTGCTCCCATTCGGGGTCACAACAGCACCACGGGTATTCACCAAGTGCCTAGCGGTAGTGGCGGCACACCTCAGAAGACAGCACATTCACGTCTTCCCGTATCTGGACGACTGGCTCATAAAAGCCGCGTCCTACAACCAATGTGTACACCACACCGCCACTACAATCCAGCTACTTCACCAACTAGGCTTCACGGTGAACCACCAAAAGTCCCAGCTAACACCATCCCACATAAAGCAATACCTCTGTGCCACTATAGACACCTCAAATGCTGTTGCCTACCCCAATCCGGCAAGGATTGCAAGCATTCCGGCTTTGCGTCAAAAATTCATACTTCAACACTCCCTCCCAGCAAGAGTGTTTATGCAACTGATCGGGATGATGGCCTCTTGCATTTTCATAGTACCTCATGCAAGACTCCAGATGCGTCCACTTCAAGAGTGCTTAGCGCGCAATGGAACCAGGCCCAGGGGCAACTGACAGATCTGGTGTTGGTAGACGGTCGCACCCATCGCTCTCTGCAATGGTGGAACACCACAAATCTTTCCAGAGGTCGACCGTTCCTGGACCCGGTTCCACAAATAATCCTGACCACAGACGCATCGCTCTCCGGCTGGGGAGCTCATCTACTACACCTCACAGTGCAGGGCACATGGATGCCGCAACAAAATTTACTCCACATCAATCATCTGGAGTTACTAGCAATCTTTGTAGCCCTAAAAGCCTTTCACACACAGATTTTAGGCAAAGCAGTCCTTATCCGCACAGACAACATGACTGCCATGTACTACATCCAGAAACAAGGCGGCACACACTCTCCACAGCTCTCAACTAGCACAGAGCATATGGAGATGGGCAATCCCACACAAAATCTTTCTCCTGGCCCAGCACGTCCCAGGAGTCCAAAACACCATGGCAGATCTGCTCAGCAGACAGACGCAACAGATCCACGATTGGTAACTTCACCCGCAGGTTCTTCACCCGTTCTTTCAGATGTGGGGGCATCCACAGATAGACCTATTCACCACTCACAAACAAAAAATGCCCAAGCTTCGCCGCCAGATACCCACACCCATTGTCCAAAGGCAATGCGATATGGATGAACTGGTCAAGCAAATTTGCATACGCCTTTCCACCTCTCCCACTAATTCCATTAGTGGTGCGAAAGCTACAACAGCACTCCCTCGCACTCATTCTAGGAGCTCCAACATGGGCCAGACAACCGTGGTACAGCACCCTGCTGGAACGCTCAGTGGTGCCACACCAAAAATTACACCTCTCACCATGTCTCCTAACCCAGAACCATGGAGAGATCAGACACCCGGACCCAGCTCAGCTCAACCTTGCGATCTGGCTCCTGAGATCCTAGAATTCGGATACCTTAACCTTCCCCCCCCCCCCCCCCCTTCCCCCCCCCACCGACTGTATGAATGTTATCAGAGAAGCTAGACGTCCTACCACTAGAGCCTGCTACGCTGCCAAGTGGAAAAGATTTGTTGTTTATTGCCGTAACAACACAATCAACCCTCTAGACGCATCCATACAGCACATCGTATGCTACTTACTACGTCTACAAAGATGTAACCTAGCATATACATCCATTCGGCTACACCTCGCAGCAATTGCCGCTTACCTACAAAACAGACAGCACCTATCACTTTTCAGAGTGCCTGCCATTAAAGCCTTCATGGAAGGCCTAAAACGAATAATTCCCCCCCAGAGTGCCACCCTCACCTGTGTGGAACTTAAATATAGTGCTCACAAGGCTAATGGGTCCGCCTTTTGAACCCTTGCATAAATGCGAACTGCAATTCCTCACATGGAAAACCGCTTTCCTTGTAGCTATCACCTCCCTTAAAAGGGTCAGTGAAATACAAGCACTTACTATACAAGAACCTTTTCTCCAAATGCACCCGAACAAGGTTGTCCTATGTACCAACCCAAAATTCCTACCCAAATTCATCTCACCCTTTCATCTAAACCAATCGGTAGAATTACTGTTTTTTTTCTCGCAACCTCAAACGGTTGCAGAAAGGGCTCTACACACACTGGATGTTAAAAGGGCCTTGCTTTACTATTTCCAGAGAACTCAACCTTTCAGGAAGACAAAGCAACTGTTTGTCTCTTTCTCTCCACCTCATAAAGGCAACCCCATCTCCAAATCAGGGATAGCTAGGTGGATTGTAAAATGCATACAGATTTGCTACCACAAAGCAAAACGCACGCTATCTGTTCCCCTTAAAGCCCACTCTACAAGAAAGATAGGGGCTTCTATGGATTTTCTAGGGAACATCTCATTAGATGATATCTGCAAGGCAGCTACATGGTCAACACCGCACACTTTCACTCTACATTACTATGTAGATGTGCAAAACAAGCAACAAGCTAGTGTGGGCCAGGCTGTACTAAAAACACTATTTCAAACCACTGCAACAGATACCGGTGGTCGCCGCTAAGGTTGGGAACTGCTATATAGTCTATGCAAAAGTGTGTAATCTGCAGCTCATATGCCTCGAACGGAATATGCTACTTACCAGTATGCATCTGTTCTTGGCATGTAGAGCTGCAAATCTACACACACCCACCCGCCTACCTGTATCTGTTCCAGTCTATCTTATTTAGATATAACACACATGGGTTTCTTCACTGTTGTTACTACGCTCCATCTTTCCCTGTTGGCGATCTGAGGATGGAGCCGAAGCCCATGTGCAATACGAACCAAGGGAGGAGTCACCGACCTCGTGATTTCCAAAGACTTTCCAAGAGGAAAAACAAACTGCAAACATCCGGGCCCAACACCAGATGGCGATCTATGCAAAAGTGTGTAGATCTGCAGCTCCACATGCCAAGAACAGATGCATACTGGTAAGTAGCAGATTCCTTATATAGTACCCCTGGCGAGGTGTTGAAGTGCTTTTCGGCTAGTAGCACGCTAGTCCTGAACTTAAAGGATTAGTAAAGGGAAATATAAGTTAATTTGAGCAGTGGAAATGTGATTCTGTTAGTTTGATTGAATAGGATAAAAGACGGAAGAGTCTAGATAGTGTTATATGGGAATTTATATTAGTTATATGAGGTTTGGGATGAGTCAAAGGAGGGATGGAGGAGGAAAGTCTCGAAAGGGTTATTAAAGAGATAAGTAGTAAAATGAGATTGGGGTGAGTCAAGGAGGATAGAAGAAGGAAGAGTCGAGCTGCAATCTTAGGGAGATCCTGAATAAGCCTTGGGATGAGTCAGTGAAGGTAGAGGATATATTGAAAGTATTAGCAAATTATAGAGCATAGTAGTGGTATGATTTTCGCTGCTCGTAAGGAACAAGATGTATACTGTGGGTATAGTGTAAATATCAATAGTAATATCATGGAGAATGGTGCTATTGGGTTAGGAACACCCTACGTCCCAAGGCGTTGTTTACAAATTGGGTCCTAGGACCCCAACTGTATGCAATATTTACAGAATCTGAAACCCAAGCACTAATATGGTGTCTCAACCTTCTGAGATCCAAACAGTAAGGATTTTGTTGGAGTAGAGCTACAGTTTATTAACACACTGAATATCCTTGTATTCTTCTGTACATTCCACTTTTACAGATTCTTGCTTCAAAAAGCTGCCGACACGTGTTTCGTCACTACGTGACTTTTTCAAGTCTGTAAAATTATGACATGAGAATGCACAATCAAAAAGTTTTAAAGTATAAAGGTTTGGAAGTATGAGCTAGGGAAAACATGTGTAAACCTTATAAAAAAAGTCAGAATAGGGATAATTGCCAGGGACAAGCGAAAATTGAGCACTAAATCTAGATTAGGTTAGACTGAATTATGGATATCTAGATGGTGAAATTAAAGTCCACACCTGTGATTTTATATAAAGTGTAGGTTGTGATGTGAATTCCAATATAGTCCATCCCAAAATGAGAAGTGTCACAGTATAAGGAACGGTAATCTTATCAGGCCAACGTTTTAAAAGATAAGGAAGCAGTCGAAAGTATACAATTCTTTATTTGCACACTTAGCATTTTGAATTCTGTCTGACTAGTAGCTTTTTTGATTGTTGACTTGTATATTCTGTTAAGTTTGTATAGGTGAAGTTTGTTTTGAGCCTGGCGCGTTGCAGCTTTGCTTCATCTTCTTTTGTTCTGCATTCCTCCAAGGTGCTGGTTTTCTTGTCCTGTTTTGTTGTTCTTAGTGGTGGTGTTCTTAGTGGTGTTAGGATATCCAATGCTTCCTGGAGCCACTCCTAGGTTTTTAATTGAATTTATTGTGTTTAGATCTGTCTTGGAAGTTATTTCTGTTTCTAAGTATTCAAGATTGAGTTATTGCACAGTCGATAGATGGATTAATGCATGGTGACCTTGGGTATGTTGATTTGTGGCGTTTTGAGTTGGAAAGCTACCAGATTTTTGTCTGACCATGTGATTGGAGTAATCCTTCGAAAAGTAAGTTGTTTTGGATTTGCAAAAAGGGCATCTAGGATGTGTCCAGCGAGGTTTGTTTGTGGATGATCTGATTTAGGTTCAGTGTGTCTAGGTCAGTGACGACGATTCTTGGATGGGGCATATTGGGTTTGTCAAACCATGTTTAGATCACCAAGGATGCATAGGTTGGAGTGTAGTGTGATAAGGTTTGAAACTGTGTCTATAAACTTGTCTGGGAATGTTGCATTGCTAGGTGGTGGTCTGTAAAGAAGGAGGAAGTTACAGAAGGAAGTTGGTTTAGGGTTGCATCTGGTCATGAGTGCCTCACAACCTTGTATGGAAACGTAGTCTGTTTTGGTGAGATTTATTGTTTCCTTGATTATAACAGCTGGTCCACCTCTTTTGTCAATGCGATTTTGTGACCGTTTGATAGCCTGGAGGAACATGAAACACTGGAGCCATGTCATCTCTCAACTATGATTCACTTATGAAGAGTAAGTCTGGTTGTGTGCCAGTGAGTAGGTCGTAGATGTGGTGCTTGTTTTTAAAGAGTGATCAAGGCATTTATAAGTAGGTAGTCTAGAGGTTGTGTTTCGGTGGTGGTGTGACTTTGTTTGCTAGAGGAGTGAGTGGTACTCTTTTGAGATTGTAGCAGGTGTATTATTAGTGTTGGTATTAATTGTAGGAAGCTAGCCATAATGTATGTCTATATCGTAATCCTTGTCCAGCAAGTTTAAAAGGTAGTTTGTTGGGTCTGTGTGTGCAGGTGGTGGAGATCGTTGTTGAGTGATTTGGTGAGATGTGTTGTGTAATAGATATGGAGATGATGCAAAGTTGTGAGGAGTGGCATGTTTATTTTGTGTGCGTCTGTTTGGGGTGGAAGGTGGGGTTAGGGGTAATGGTGGAGCGTGTGGGTCATGTTTTAAGACTCTAAATTGCGCAATGGATGAGAGGCGGGTGAATGAGTGTTGCTGGGATGTTTGTGGTGAGTGTTGTTGAAGATAGAAGATTCAGGAGTTAAGATGGGTTGTGAGTTTAAGAGGAAACGCACTATGTTTGTTATGGGGTTAATTCTACAGAATTCAAGTACAGAGTAAACATGTTGTACACACTTGCAATTAAATCTGATGTTTCCACAGGGACAAATTTGAAATAAATAATGGAGAAAACAGAGGGCACATTGCTACCAATTAGCCTGGGTCAGACTCCTGAACGATTTGCAGAAGTCCATCCATAATGCATGATCGTTTAATGATTGCAAACGGTACCAAGACCGTGCAGCCACTGACTCGTGAGGTCTCTGGTTTTGTTTTGTTCTTTTTGAAGTATCCTTCTCGGGATCCCTGCTTTTTGTGTAAAGTGAGGCTCTCACAGCAGGTAGTACTGGGGCAGGGTCTAAGCAAGATTACCCACAATATGGACACAATGAAGTGTGAGATCTGTGCACCTGGCTGCCATTAATTGTTTTTGCGGCAGCAATTAGGGACTGGTAAAGGGGAAGCCTGGCATAGAAACTTGCTCAAATTGAGCAATAGAAACTACTGTCCAACCCTTCAGCCTTACTAGCAAGGTACGTGGAATTGCTAGAAGTAGCCCTGTCTACATCCTCCTACCTTTTATTATCCGGGTCTCTACCCCCCCAACTCCAGGAATGCTGAAAATACACTTCGACTGTCTGGGAAGGATTCATCAACCCATCTTGTGCATTGCCATAACCTGGGCACTCAAATGGATCGCTTTGCTTTTGTAATTGATACTGTGACCCAAACTTTAAGGGTGAATATCAGAAGACTTCCACTCCAGCATTTACAGAATCTCCTTTTGGTGTTAGAATTATTTACCCTGTGTACTCCCTCATGCTGATATGAAATTGAGGATACTGCTACTGTTGATCAGCCTAAATCTCTTGATATTCCCTTGTATATGTGTCCAGGCATTACTTTAGGGTTCTTGCCCCTGGGCTGATCAGTTATAAGGCAGCCATTCAAATGATAACTATTTGCCTGATTCTTATGCTCATCAAATGTGTCGCGTGTGTGGGTGTGGGTGTGTGTGTGTGTGTGTGAGACACCTGGGGATTTAAAGCTGTAGAAAGAAACCGCAATCTCATAAAAGCCTCCTGTGGAGTCCACATTAAATTTGACCTCCGCTCAAAATTTCGATTGCTGACTTCTTTTATTTATTTTCTTTAAAATAAGCTTCCCCTAGCTTTCAATCTTCTGCTTGCCTCCTCTCTGAGCATAGCCTATTCGGAGTCACATGCCTGGTCACCTTCATCCATACGCAAAAACAACAATTGATGGACAGAATGTCATACATTCAGCCCAGTACAAAGATCTGGGTCTAAATCCATCGTTTTTTTGCTCACCATGCCATTCCAGTTTGGACCCAGCCATATGCAAATCAGTCTTGACCCTGCGCCCAATGGGAGCAGTCCAGCCCGAACTGCCAGGCCAGGTCCTCCCTGGACTGGACACAAGCATCCTAGGACCGGTTTCGGGCTTTCAGCCCTCATCAGCCAGGATAGCTTGACTCCAGTGGCATGGATCCACATCTGGGCATACCTGTCCCACCCGGGGTGACAAATGCAAAAACAATTGATGGACAGAATGCAGAACAATGTCATACACTCACCCCAGTACAAAGATCTAGGCCTAAATCCATCGTATTTTTGCTCACATGCCATTCCATTTTGGACCCAGCCATATGCAAATCAGTCTTGACCTGCACATTTTCACTTTAATCCGTATTCATGTATTTCTGCAAACTTCTCCTTTTAAAGTCCTACCCCTGCAACATACTATCTATTCTCCTGTTGCTCATCTATTAATATTGCCAATGTACATGAATTTGCATACACCCCCTTCCACTAATGAGCACATCTAACTCCTGTTAACTTAATCAACACGAGTTTGAGTAAATGCATGGAATGGTTTACTCGAGCACAAAACTAACCCAAAAACCACTGAAAAAATACCAACTTTGCGTTCTGGAGCAGCGTGATGCGGGTGTAAAGCACTTAAACTCCTTTTGCGGAGTAATAAGCGCTGTATATACACAAATACAATACTCCAGGAAATTGAGCTTTGTGAATCCGTCTCAGACACATTTTATCTGCTTTTGCATTTCCCAGAAATGCATGCGACTTTACCTAAGTGAAGAGGTATCTCACTTCTTATTAACTGGCGCCATCTGGTGTTTATTATTTGCTTTAACTCTAGTTATTCCAAGTATTATTTAGAATGCAACATTGCCCTTCAGCACAGGTACTTTTCATGAAACGAGATTTCTTCTTCAATACCACCAAATAACTTTAAGTTTTAATCAATGCCTTTTTTATAAAAATTTTTTTTTTTTAATTTATTTATTTATTTTTACCAGAAAAAGAAACGGCTTGATGGAATACACCCACGTAACGGTTCTAATGGCTAGGTCATCCTACGTCATCCCTACATTTGAATCAGTATTCCATGGACAGTACACCTATAATTGTAACAAAACCACATTCTCACCCTTCAGATAGTATTCACCCACACTGTATGGAGCAGGTTTTTCCCCAGCCAGGACCCGTGTCCAAATCTGCTGCCAGTTCCACTCCACTCCCATCGGCACGACACAGTCCGAGTGGGTGTCCGTGCAATTGGAACATTAGAATGTTGGGAGCTCCATTGTGGACAATGGAGTGCTCCATGCTTCTACGGGCCGGTAAAGGCCCGCAGAACAACATTTCAATGTCTTACAAAGGCCTCTCGGAGCTCGAGGGGATTTAAATCCCCTCCAGCTTCGAGAGGCTTTTGTTTTATTTGTTAGAACATTCTACCACTAGAGGGCAGAATGTTCTAATAGCCTTCTAGCCCTTCGTAGCAGGGCTATACCGGCTATTAAAGTCCCGCTACCTTGTTCAAGTCCCTTGCCTTCGGTTCGGGCCTTTAACGCGGTTGCGGGCCTTTAATAGGCGGTATAGCCCGCTACGATGGGCTATAAGGTTATATTATAAAAAGCTGATCTTTTCTTGCCTTCATCATGCATGCAGACTTTATTGACCCCAAAAAGATTAAAGGATCACAAGCAGGGCACAAGTCATAAAAAAAATAGAAGTGGGGTACTAACCAGGCAGTGTGCAATTGTCATGATGATGTCGCATGACATCACACGTTGCGTCCCAGGAAGTGACATCACAACAGTTACATCAGACGGCAAGACCTTACACATGCTTAGCAAGTCTGTCATGAGTACATTTAAGTGCATTAAGAGATTTAACCAATGAGATTTTGTCTCGTTGTGCTTAAAGAAAAAAAAAAACGGCGCAACCCTGATGCAAAATTTGTACCTCAACGAAATTCTTTTTAAAAACACTGCCACAAAGAATTTGGCAACAAGGAGAAACATGGCAGCAGATTTGTTCTGCTTCACTGGTTGTAAAGTCTCCATGTTAAAATTTCTTATGGGGTTAAGGCACCTGCTGCAGAGATTATGTGCCCAGTAAATCTCAGGGAAGAATAATAATAATGCTGAGAACTCTGGAGTTAATACTTTTGCTGGAGAGAAATGTTTTGTCTAGTCCCAGGCTTGAATCCAAGTAGTCTGGAAAGTTAATGTCTCTTGCAAAGCACAACATGTAACATGCAGATGCATGACTTTTATTTTAAGTAGTTGGGTAAGTGGGTTATGGATTTTAACACTGAGATCATTTTGTTAGTTGCAGTTCATAATCTGTAATCCTTTCTAAGGGTCAAAGCCGCAGATGAGGTCCCATAAATGAAGGAGGGTACTTAACAGCGTTATGACAGTCAACTGCAGGCAATACAGCTAAAGAAGTTCTGTGTATATCGCATGGAGTCACTTGGAGCTCGAACCAAATTCAAGAAAGTAGGCAGCCCAGTGATGCTCTGTTCATTTTAACAATCCACTATAGCATAAACATTAACGGAACGACACACCCAGATCTTGCGTTGAGTCAATTCGTTAAATGTCAACTGGAGGGTTTGGTCTTGTGGGAGATAATTGTTGCCAAGCTCTAGGTTTCAATTTGCTCTGAAGCTGAGGAAGTTCTTGCTGTCGTACCTCAATCCGTGGGTGAGAGTATGAATCCTGTTGGCCCCATAGGCATGAGCTTAAGTATAACTCGCCAAACGCATGACTAAAGATGGCTAAGGTATTGCTAAGTACCTTCGGGGAGAGGAGTGGAACTTCTGGAAACCCTTAATCAAGCTACCTATACTAGTGCAGCCCAGGTGTGTATGGTGAACATGTTCATCTTTCCAAAGGAAGTCCCACTTGTTAGCTGGGCCTGCACCTGGTGAAAGAAAAATGGGACTAGAGATGGATCTTTGAAACTCTTTGCATCTTGCGTAGGATGCCCTCATGCAAAGAGGGCGAAAAATCACTGACTTTGGGTATCTGCTTGTCCATTATGTTCACTAGTTATGTTCCTCCATCTTACAGTAACAATTATGATGATCTAGCAAAGGTAATAGGTCTAGTTTAAAGGATTGCACATAACTGCTTGTGAACCAAAGAAAACACTTAATTTTGACAAAAGAGAAGTTCCCAACCAGGATGGAAATACACATGTAAATTCTTTTCCACATGTGTGGCTCTTACTACTTGTTTCCCCCAAGAAAATGAGAGCACTCAAAGCTCTCTTTATAGCAGCTTGGATCTAGCAGTCCTAGAATGGACTACCCCTACAATAAAGTGAAGCTTTCACCAAGACATGCTAAGGGTGAAATTGCAAATCTGTTGCTTTAGAAAGGCTAAAAGAACGGCCAATTGTGATTAACAGGTCAGAAGGACAGACCTTTGAATCATAGGTGGAGCTCCAAATTCAAACTCGCCTGTAGGACCAGAGCCTTCCCAGAGGTGGATAGATTTGGAGACCTAGAAACACATTTCTCCCTGGGTGCAGCAATCTGATTATGGTAGGTCAGCATAAAACAAAGTAGAGTGTTTGCATAGGTTTGTAGCGTCTGTGTGATGTAGTTACACAGGGTCAACATTTGCATTTTTTTAAATTTTTAGGCACAGGTGCCCAAAATGTTTCTTGGGGATTTGTCTGCAGCCCTGCTTAACATTATGGTGGTCCAATATCAAGCCTGCTTAGTCTATATTCCTACTTCTTTCTTCCAGCAACCCACACTTTCTGTCTCTATCTCACTCTTGCATACTCTGTCACTGGTTTCCTATCTTCTTCCTCCCCTTATTTTCTTTCTCTTGCTTGCTCTGTGTCAAAGTCTGAGGAAAAATAAATCCTTGTCCCCACAATGAGTGCTGGTGCCTTCTACCCTGGGTCACCATGGAAAAAATTAAGCCCTATACAGCTAAAGATTTTAAGCAATACAATTGTTTTCCTGCTCGTGGTAGCAGTAAGCTGAGCCCTCTGTCCTTCAGCCACTGTAATTCACAATTAAGTCTGCCCAGTGCAACTAAAAGATGTGTTGACCAGAGAGCTAATGCAGTTAATTATAACTAACTTCTAGAATTCCTTGTTTTCTTCTGACAGGAACATGAAAGGCTGGAAAAAGATAACACTGCCCTGAGGAAAGAGATTGCCCAGCTGACGAAAGAGATGAGGTTCTTGAGTAAGGCGATGCATGAACATGAACCGAGCTGCATCATGTGCTGCCCTGACATGTACCAGGGACTGCTGCACAACACCCTCCCCCTGTGGACAGACGAGGGGCTGAAAGTAGCTGCCAACTGAAAGGTGGCCCGCTCAGTGGGAGGACAAGAATGTACAGCCTTGACCTTTGTGTTGGTTAGGACTACTTCCGGTTCGCCTCACAAGATCAGCCCAAGCTTTATGACGAGTTGTTCAAATAGTGCTCAGTGCATTATGATGTCATACTTTATCAGGGCCATGTGAAGGGAACTCGGCGAGCGACAGCTCTGAGGTTTATGGAGGTTGGCAAGGATTCAAGACTATGTAACGTTGTTGGTGACCTTCATCGCAACCTTTGGGCCCCTTGACGGGGGTGGACAATATGGTGGATCCACCATCTCATTGGTGCTTGGGGTTGTACCATCTCCATTAAGTCACTGTGTGCAATGCACAAGCTAGTCAGTTGCACTGTTAGAATAGCAGTAAAACTGCATACACTGTTCCAACCTTTGCATTCACCCTAAGTCACTTAATTCTGTGCGGATTTAGGACCTGATGTTTAGGTTGATGGTAATAAAAATTCTTTGTTTTGGGTGAAGATACTAACAGCCTCTGGTGGAGGTATTTCTGCTGGAGTATTCTCTTCTCTACAACAACACATCTGTCACGCTAGAGGCATTAAAGTAGACATGCAGAGCCCCAACAATATCTGGTTGTGTTGCAATTAACTTCCATCGTGAACTATGATTGCTATTTGCATTCTGTATGTTTGAGGGAGGACCCAGTCTTTCCCCACCATTTATACCTAGGAATTGATGTTGTATCCCTTTCTCAAAAATCTTGGCCAAGCAGTATTTCTAAAATATATCAGCAAGTGGGGACCCAGAAATGAGTAGTTTGGAGAATGGCTATGAGGGAGTAAAAGATTTCTAAACATAATGACAGCTGTACTTTAGTACTACCTGTTCATCTTGCAAACTCCTGCCTTTTTCTCTAAAGGAAAGGGTCTAAAGGTAATGGCATTGTGACAGCAAGAGTGGGGCCCATATTTTGGTAGGATCTCAGAGGAGAAGCGGGATACCATGCTGTGGACTTCTTCAGGCTTCCCTGGGACCATTTAAAACCCCCAAGTACAGAAGTAGGGGGCCATGAGGAGGTTATTGAACAGCTGGTGAAAAGCGAAATGTTGCCCTGTGCAATTAATGATGCCAAAGCCATGTCTTATAAAGCTACCATTCCTGCATTACGGCTCTGTGGTAGTAATTTATCCTATGGTGTTCCAGTCCATGTCCACAACTTAAGACCAATTTACATGCACTTTGCGAGCCCCCTCAACTTTCTGAAAGTGTCTGTTTAGCATGATGAAGTACACAAACTAATTAACATGGACCCCCGAAAAAGGATCCTAAAATTGAGAAAAAAGACAAACAAGAAAGAGTGTCAGAAAATGAGTGAGTGCCAGGTAAAGTGTACCACAAAGTGAGAGTGCTAGTGTATATATCTGACTAGTCAGCCTCTGGTGATGTTCATTCTTCAGTGATACTCTGCATCTGGGTTAGGGATCTACTCTCAGTCAACATGTGGGATTGTTGGTCAAAAAGAACATTTATCCCCGAACACCCAAATGCCCACACATTTGTTTTTACCAGCTGCGTCTCCACAACTGGTAAAATCATGCTGAGTAGTTATTCCTGTGGTAATACGAGTTTGCCCCATTCATAATGGATCTTTTAGACCCCCCCCACCCCCCTCCCCACCACCAACTTGGTATATTGCAGGGAGGAAATAATCATGATAAATTGCAGTCTAGTCAGATTTATATTTTGCCACTTGTATTGTATACTCCGAGATAGACTTACAGTTGAAGGCGACAGGTGAGAAATCATACAATATAAATTCTACCTCACTCTTTATAATGTATTGCACTTATATGTACTACCTTTGTATAAACGTGATACTTCAGCTGTGTATATAGTTACAGTAAATGTTTTATTAAAAGTTATATTTATAATTGCCGTTCTTGTCATTTAACAGTTGTCAATAGACAGTTTAGCTTATTTCTTTGCATTTTTAATTAATGAGAGAGCCCTCCAACACTGACAGACGTGTTAGTACAGTGCTTCTTTACCTGTGTTCTGGGGACCCCTGGCAGTCTGCAAAGCCTACTCAGGGGGATGTTCGACTGCTAAAAAAATGAAATCCTATTAACAGATTAGTAAACTGCGTGCAAATAAAGAAGCAAACTGCAGTGTTCTATTAAAGTAAAGGAATTTGAAATTGAAGGCTGAAAATTAAGTTCGTATCCTCAGATTGATTTGTTGGAGTAGTGCAAGCGCATCAAACGGAATGTAGTATGGACAATGAGTGGACTCCATTGAAGTTGGAAAAGCACCATCTTCCCAAAATTAAAATTTTGATTAAAAAAAAAAAGTGTATATATATATTTGTTTGTGGATTTAAAAGAAATAATTAATAATTTGTGTATTTGTTTGCTGAATGCTTGTTTTTACATTGTATGTGTTTTGCAGTTCAAATCATCGAATGCTTAGGCCGGGTTTCCTGGCTTTCAGTAACTTAAGTGGGGGGGGGTCCCCGGTTTCCAATAGTGATTTAAATGGGTTCCACAGAAGTCAAAAGGTTAAGAACCACTGTGTTAGTACACGAAACATTTACTTTTGTCTGTTGGGGTTGCTTTGCATACGTATTTGCCACGACCTTCAATGGTTACACTGTAGCTGATGGGGAACAAATGTAGGAGAGCAGGGAGTTCTCGATATTCTTGCCTTTTTAAGCAGGGGGGAGAGAGAGAGAGAGAGAAAACGTATGTATGTACACACATTGTACAAAGTCAAATTTTTTTTTTTTTTTTTTCATATTCTACGCATTGATAAATTGCAGTACGTTTCTCGCAGCAAATTTCTTTAAGTGTTTTGTTTCTGAGAAAGTCTCATTGTTTTCGCTTTAGAACAGGAACTTTTTCAGCAATTTTTATTTTTTCGGGAAATGCGGACTACCTTGCAAAACACTGTTGCAGAATTGCTCCACAGAGTGACCAAAAGGAATAAAGTGAATTGTCACCTGGTTGATAAATAGTTTAAAAAGTTTGATTGCATCTGTTTCAGATACACAAATAATGCCAATCCAGAGAAGGCTTATAACTGGTGAAAGAACATATATTTGTTTTAAAACTCTTCTTGGGCATTCCAAGCTGCCTATTGGACAGGCATCTGGAAGATGCAATATTTCATCACTGAACAGTTGCAACCCTGACCTGGAAGGCCTGCTGTGTGGCAACACTAGTTGTGAGAGTAACAGAGATCTATACGCTCTGGGTTGCCTGTAGCTGTTGATTTCTTCACACTTTTGTGACATTTATCACCCTCCACTGTTCTGCCGTAACATTTTCATGCTTAGAGGAATTTGACTTGTATACTAGTTCTGTCAAGAGTTCCAAAGGTGGCATCAATTAAGAGACCCCTAGAACATCCATCTACATTATTGTGGTGCACAATGATCCAGCGTGTCCTACAGTCTGGGATCTGATCAGAATAAATTTAGGTTTTTCAGATTTAAATATTTATGTATGGCTGTCATTGAGATAATCTATTTCAGTTTCTGAATCTCATAACCCACTGCTATGACATAGCAACAGTTGGTAACAAAACTGGTTACCTACTGTTGTAATGTCATAAAGGCATTCCAGGCCTGCCTGACAGGCCTGCATGAGAACCTGTCAGCGCAGCTCTCCTTGGCTACTTTGACTGATAGCAGAAAGCATAGATGCAGGAGCGGAAAGGAAGGCAGGGAAGGTGGTGGGCGTTGGTCAAGGATGGCTGGTAACTTTATGTTCGAGGCATATGAGCTGCAGATTGTACACTGTGCATAGATTGCCATCTGGTGTTGGGCTTGGGTGCTTGCACTCTGTTGTCTTGGAAGAGTCTTTGTAGTCACGAGGTAGGTGACTCCTCCCTTGGACGATAGTGCGCATGGGCATCGACTCCATCCTCCGATTTGTTTTTTTTTTTTTTCGCCGTCTGGTTCGGATGTAACTTTTGTGCTCCGGTCTGGTGTTTTATTTGCCAAACCTTTTCGACGCGCAAACTATCTACAACTCGATGGTATTGTTTTCGATCGCGTGACCTTCGACACGCATCTCAACTAGTCAATTCCAGTCGTCGACGCAGGCCGTTAGGCCTATCGGCGCCGTTCGGGCCTACAGCTCATGGAAAGGACTCCATTTAAAAAATGCCCCCAGTGTGGAGCGAAATTCCCACACCGTGACCATCATAAGGTCTGTAACCTGTGTCTCTCGCCCGAGCATGAGAACAATTGTCAGGCCTGCGCCTCCTTTCGATCAAAGAAAACCATCCGTGATCGCCGGGCCCAACGACACATCATGGCGCAGCAAGCTGTTCTGGCACCAGTGGACATCTTCGACGAAGGCCCCGATGTCCTGGAGGAGGATTCCGAGGACCTGCAGGTGACTCAGACGACCACATCACTCCTGGTCAACGAGTTAGGTCAACTGCCCCTACCCCCAACTCCACCTGAAAAAAAGAAGGCCCTGGTCAAGACTTCGCCTGCTGGCCCCAGTCGCGACTGAAAACAAGCTTCAGAAGCCCCGCCCTCTGGCTCGGCTCCGAAGACAAAGGACAAGCCTTCCGGTAGCTCAGGACCGAGCAAACCGCATATCAGTGTCCTGCAGGCGCCTTCAGCAGCGAAGATGGGAGACCCGCCTGCTCCCAAAAAGAAGTTGGCACTGACCGCCTCGAAGCCGAAGGAAAAACTATCGGTTCCGAAGCCAAAACCGAAAAAGATTTCCGGCTCCATAGCCAAGCCAAACGACGCTAAACCAACTCCTAAGGCCTCGGAGCAAATATCCAAACCTCGCTCTGACCTGAAAAAGTTGGCACTGAAAGCGGTTACCGAAGAGGAAGAACTGTTTTGACCGGATCCTGTCGCTCCCAAGCAGAAAAAACTGCGTATAGACCCTAAAACAGGGCATGTGGCTGCTGTTCCACACAAGAGGAAGCCGGACTCACCAGACACTCCTGCAACAAAAACGACTGTGCCACTTCACCTATAAGACCCTCTTCTCCTGTTTCGCCTTCTCAGCCTATTCTTCCTCCTAAGCCTGTCTCTCCTCCGCAGCCTCCAAAACTTTCACCACCACCACATGAGGATGAGGATGATGATTTAGGGGGTGGGGGCGGCAACAATGACCCTTTCACTGATCCTGGTGACGATACAGACGTACCACAGGATGATTTGGACGATTATGATAACCCAATAGGTTCCCCAGACCCCCCTGATCCCCAGCCACATCCAACAAAACCATCTCCCCCAGACGACAATATTGGTTTTGGACAATTCGTAAATAGAGCTGCTGTCTACCATGGTGTCCACATGCATTCAGACCCTACAGATGAGGACTTCCTTCTAGACACCTTTGAACAGTCCCAGAAGACTGTCCAAACCCTGCCTATGCTAAAAGGGGTCATTAAACATGCCCCAGACATATTCAAAGACCCAGTGAGGGCTAGAATTCTCATTCCCAGGATTGATTAAAAAAGTATATGCCCGCCCCTGACGATTAAGCCTGGGCAAAACGCTATGCTCGCGTAGTATGCGAAGTTTGTGCTACTTCGCACTACGCTAATTGCACGTAGCACAGTGCAAACACGCGTAGCGTTGCGTAGTGCAGCGGTTTTTTTTTTTTTTGCTTGCTCGCGGTCCTCCACGTCAAGTTGGAGACCACGAGCATGCAAAATGACATCCCGGCGAGACTTTTTCATCGTTCGCGATCAGCAACATCAATTTGGCGAACGTGAGCGTGGAAAATAAACCTCCCGGCGAGATTCTCAACGCGGGGAGGTCAGGTTTCTCATTGCGAGTGGTCGCGTATGCTCGCGATGAGAAACTACCAGTCCGCGTTGAGAAAGCTGCCGCTCAAGTAGAAATCTACTCGAGCGGCTGAAACTACAGCTCGCACTGTGCAAGATGCCGTTTTCAATGATTGCACAGTGCCGGATGCTTGTCCGCACTGTGCAATCATTGAAAACGGCATCTTGCACAGTGTGAACAGGGTACGACACACTACTACGAACTATGCCCTGGGTTACTGACGATCCCACCTACATCAAGGGGCAACTACCCTTAGACTAACTAGTGGTATCTAACGCTAGGAAACGTACCAACTCCCAAACCTCCGGTGATGCACCACCTCCGGATAAAGAATCTAAGTTGCTAGATGCCTCTGGCAAGAGTCGCTGCTGAAGCAGCTAATCACTGGCGCATAGCCAACACCCAACCATTACTTGCTAGGTATGATAGGGCTCACTATGACCGACTAGAGACCCTATAACAACATTTGCCTGATCAATACAAAACCTAGGCAAATGATTTAATCCAGGAGGGCAAATTAATAACCAACGTATCAATTAAGTGTGCCCTTGATGCAGCTGACACAGCCTCTAGATCTGTTAACACTAGTGTGCTACTCAGACGACATGCCTGGTTACGCATTTCAGGGTTTAAACAGGAGGTTCAATCAACCAGCCGTTCAATCAGGAACAACTTTTTAGACTGGCTGTAGACCCCATTCTACAGAAGATGAAAAAGGACACGGAGACTGCTAAATCCATGGGAGCATTAGTCTCCATCCACACTTGGTTCCTTGAATCGCTCCCTCTATAGGGGAGCATCCAAAAACATTGCAACAGACACTGCCTCCTCTTCCTATAAAAACATCACTCAAACATCCCACAATAGAGGATATTTTAGAGGCGGATACAGAGGAAATCACAACCGAGAGGCCGAAGTAGCAACAGCACTCGTACCTCCCCCACGCCTAAACAGTGACTTCCCTCCAGACCATTCCATTGCGGTCGGGGGGAGACTCTCACAGTTCCTACCTGTCTGGGATTCCATCACAACAGACCAGTGGGTAAGACAAATTATCCAGTATGGTTACTGCCTGGAACTCGCAGCAACCCCACCCAACATTCCACCCAAACAGCGTCCAATGTCCACAGAACACCTTACGCTCTTAAAACAAGAGGTTCTCTCGCTGCTTCAAAAGCACATAATAGAACCAGTTCCCTTACAGCTTCAAGGAACAGGGGTTTACTCACTATTTCCTAATCCCAAAAAGGACGGGACCCTAAGGCCAATACTCTACCTCAGACCCCTCCATCTCTGTATACAGTCCGATCATTTCCATATGATCACTCTTCAACAGGTTCTCCCACTGCTACAACAAGGTGACTTCCTTGCCACACTAGATCTCAAGGACGCCTACTTCCACATTCCCATACACCCTGCTCACAGGAAGTACCTAAGGTTCATAGTGGACGGACAACACTATCAGCGCAGTAGTAGCAGCACACTTGAAGACAACAAATCCATGTCTTCCCATATCTCGACGACTGGCTGATAAAAGCCAAGTCATTCAACCAGTGCATTCATCACACTCGTCAAACTATTCAACTGCTACACGACTTGGGATTCACACTAAATTACCCAAGTCAAATCTCCAGCACTCCCACATACATCAGTATCTAGGGGCCACAGTAGACACCACCAAAGCTCAGGCATATCCAGGTCCAGCCAGGATAACCAGTCTGCAAGCCCTAAGCAGCAAATTTCAACCGCACCACTCGCTTCCAGCAAGGGTATTTATTTATGCAACTGAAAGGAATGATGGCCTACTGCATCTTTATCGTACCTCATGCAAGACTTCAGATGCGCCCCTTACAGGAATGCCTAGCACGTCAGTGGAACCAGGCTCAAGGACAACTTGCAGATCTGGTGTTGGTGGACAGCTGCACACATCGGTCTCTGCAGTGGTGGAACACACGAAACCTGTCCAAAGGGCGGCAGTTCCTCAAGTCGGTTCCGCAGGTAGTGCTAACAGCAGATGCATCACTCACCGGTTGGGGAGCCCATCTCCTAAACCATACAATTCATGGAAAATGGACCACTCAACAGTGCTCCATATCATTCACCGGCAATATTTCTAGCTTTAAAATCATTCCAAGTACATCTACAACACAAGACTGTCCTAATCCGAACGGACAACATGACAGCCATGTACTACATACAGAAACAAGGAGGCACACATTCTCTGCAGCTGTCCCAGCTTGCACAAAACATTTGGAGATAGGCCATTCCACAAAATATATACCTTCTTTCTGGCAGAACATCTTCCAGGTATTCACAATCTGATTGTGGATTTTTTAAGTCGACAGACACAGCAGATACACGAATGGGAACTTCAACCCCAAGTTCTCCAACCTTTTTTCCAGATGTGGGGTCAACCAGACATAGATCTGTTCGCCACACTTGCAAACTCAAAATGCCCAACCTTTGCCGCCAGGTTCCCACACCCTTTGTCCAAAGGCAATGCGATATGGATGAACTGGTCAGGCAGATTTGCGTACGCTTTTCCGCCACTCCCATTGATTTTCCCCCTAGTGGTACGCAAGCTCAGACAGCAGTCTCTCAAAATGATCCTGGTAGCTCCCACATGGGCACGCCAACCGTGGTTCACAACACTACTGGAACTGTCAGTAGTTCCACACCAAAAACTACGCCTCTCCCCAACATTGTTAACGCAGAATCATGGAGAGATAAGGCACCCCGATCCAGGACAACTGAATCTAGCGATTTGGCTCCTGAAGTCCTACAGTTCGGTTATCTTAACCTTCTGCCGGACTGTATGAACATCATTAAAGAAGCCAGACCCGCTACTACTAGAGCTTGCTATGTAGCAAAATGGAAAAGATTTGTCATCTACTGCAAAAATAATAACATTGATCCACTAGAGGCTTCCATCCAGGACATCATTTGCTACACTTACAAAGATGTAATCCAGCATATTCATCCATACGATTACATCTAGCAGCGCTTGCTGCTTATTTACAAAACGGACATTTGTCATTCTTTAGAGTACCTGCAATTAAAGCCTTTATGGAGGGACTTAAAACAATAATTCCTCCTGGACTGCCACCCTCTCCGGTGTGGAATTTAAACATTGTTCTTACCATGCTCATGGGTCCCCCATTTGAACCTCAGTTCCTCACATGGAAAGTTGCTTTCCTTGTCGCAATTACCTCTCTCAGAAAGGTAAGCGAAATCCAGGCTTTAACCATACAAGAACCATTCTTACAAATACATCATAACAAAGTGGTTCTCAGAACAAATCCAAAATTCCTTCCCAAAGTCATCTCTGCTTTTCATCTTAACCAATCAGTTGAGTTACCAGTGTTTTTCCAAAACCCAGACCCTGTGGCAGAGAGCTCTTCATACACTAGACGTCAGAAGAGCATTACATTGACAGGACTAAACCCTTTTGCAAAAACTGTTTGTAGCCTTCTCCGCACCTCCTAAAGGTAACCCCATCTCTAAAGCTGTGATCGCAAGGCGGATAGTAAAATGCATTCAAATATGCTACCAAAAGGCTAAACGCACATTGACAATTCCCCCTAGAGTGCATTCAACACGCAAACTAGGGGCTTCTATGGCATTCTTAGGAAACCTTCCCTTAGATGACATATGCAAAGCAGCAACATGGTCTACATCACACACCTTCACCTAACACTATTGTGTTGACGGGCAGGCAAAGCAACAAGCTTCTGTAGGCCCGGCAGTCCTTAAAACGTTGTTTCAAACCACTGTAACAGATACAGGTGACCACCGCTAAGGGAGACACTGCTGTACAGTCTATGCACAGTTTACAATCTGCAGATCATATGCCTCGAACGAAAAATGCTACTTACCAGTATGCATCCGTTCTTGGCATGTAGAGCGGCAGAGTTGTAAACTCCCACCCACTTCCCCGTAACCTGTATCTGTTCCAGTATTATCTTAATTAGATGCATTCACATGGACATCTCTTCTTACTGACTTCATCATTTCCCATCATGGCGAAAAACAATCTGGTGATGGAGTCGATGCCCATGCACACTATCGTCCAAGGGAGGAGTCACCTACCTCAGGCTGCAAAGACTCTTCCAAGACAACAACGAAGTGCAAGCATCCGAGTGCAACACCAGATGGCGATCTATGCGCAGTGTACAACTCTGCAGCTCTACATGCCAAGAACAGATACATACTGGTAGGTGGCATTTTCCTTATTTTTTTTACACCTTTGGGACAGGGATACATTAAAGGCCATGTTATGTATGGCTCCTCCTCCAGCAGCAGTTGAAAGCAGGAGCAGATGATTTTAGGGGCCATACAAAAAACATAAAATTATAGATGGGTAGAAAGTGAATCACTCTGGATTCTGAGTGACATCATAGGCAACTTGAACTTCACTGTCATTGTCCATTTCATGTAACTCTGAACCCCGCAGTGAAAAACATCCCCGTAATTCACTGTTATCCATCGATAATTTAAATGTTGTGGGTTGCACTGCTGAATAGCAACCTCTGGAATATTTTGGTAGAAGAATATTAAGGACAGAATATTGAAAGGTAAGTACATATAGGGAAAATATAGATTTACCATTCCTAACTTCACATCTACGTATCTTATGAACTGCGTAGGCACACATATATTATATTTTAACCCCAACTTTTTCTCCTTTGAAAGAATAAAGCTCCGCACACTCCAAGATGCTGAAATCTGTTTATTGCATAACAGACAGCCTCCTACTGACGTGTTTCGCCTTTATGGCTTGTTCACGTTGACCGTGAACATGCCGTAAAGGTGAAATGCGTTGGTAGGAGGCTGTTTGTTATGCAATAAACAGATTTCAGCATCTTGGAGTGTGCGGAGCTTTTTTCTTTCAAAGGAGAAAAAGTTGGGGGTTAAAATTCAGGAACGCAGGTTTCCACTCTGGACCGCCGCGTGGTAAAGCCCTGCACTACTGGACTTGCATGAGTGATATATATTCACTGAAAAAAACATAGGTTTAAGGGACCTTATAGTTAGTTGGACATTTCTCTCATACAAACCATAGAAATTCCCATGTTACAGTTGGTTCAGCTACCTATAACTTGCGCACCCGCAATGCACTGCTGATGTCACATATTACATCAATCTTGACCTGTTCACTGACATCTCAAATGACATCACTGATCACCTCATCCAGTGACACGGTTTTTCTTTAAAGTTTAAATATGTATTATATATATGCCAAGGTGTATTGAAGAATGAGTGGGTGTATAAGTGTCTGGATGGAGGATTTAGTAGGTGCGTGACTGGCTGTTTAAGTAAGTGATCACATGTGTCTTACTGAATGTATGGGTTAGTGACTAAACTGTGAATGTCTGTCATTGTATGAGCTGCTGCATGGGTTGGTCAGTAGCTACATAAGTGTCTATATGGGTTATCGATTGGTTGTCTGAGTATTTGTAGGGTTGCCTGTGTGTGGGAGGTGTGTGACTGCATAGATGTTTGAGTGGTTGATTCACTGTGTGTATGGGTTCAAGAGTGCATGTGGAAACAGCTGTATGGGTGGGTGAGTATATGGGTGTGTTGGTGAGTGAATGGATGTCTTGGTGAGTGAATGGATGTCTCAATGGTACATGTCCAAGTAACTACATATGTAATGGGCAGTGTATGTGAGAGTTGAAGTATATAAATGACTATACGTGAGTCATTTATTGTGAGAGTGGCTGTATGGATGAGTGTGTACTTGTATCAGTGATATATAAGAGAGTAAGTATGCATTTGTTTCTGTCTGAATAAGTGATGTGTGTATAACTGTAGCTCAGTAAATGGGAGGGTGATTGATTTTTTTGCATGACTGACTACGGGTGTGAGTAACTCTGAATGAGTGGTGGTGTGTGAGTGTCTGTATAGGTGTATGAGTGCAAATGATAGTGTTGTATTGATGAGTGACTGTATGTATCAGTGACTGTATGGGTGAATGAGTGGATGTGTGTGAAGACCTCGGAATCAGTGGGTGGGTATGTAGTGACTAGTATTGGTGTGTCTATGGTTTCGAAAATGGTAGTCTGTATTTTATAGTAGGTGTATCAAAGGTTATATTCGAGTGTGAGGAGGTGCATCAGATTTTCACATGGATGATGTCACTGACCATGTCATAATTGATGTAATATGTGACGTCATCAGCAGTGCATTGCGGGTGCGCGAGTTATAGTTAGCTGAACTAACTATAACGGGGGAATTTCTATGGTTTTGTACGAGAGAAATGTCCAATTAACTATAACATCCCTGAAATGTATGGTTTTTCAGTGTATTTCAAAGCTTATTTTTTATATGCTAATTTCTAACTATAACATAGCAGTCGCATTTGCAGAGTGGTGGATAAAGGCGAGCGTGTCCTTCAAACACCTCTTAGCAATACCACTGTGTGGGATTTACTGGAGGTAACAAAAGGAGTAGTTAGCCCCCAACGTCAACCTTGGGGGCCAACTACACCTCCAGAGGCCAATTATGCCCCCGGGGCCTGGCTACCCTCTTTATTATTTTTTTAAATAGTTTTGGGGAGGGGGCTGTGTGCCCCCCCCCCCCTCCTCAGGCCAATTATAGCCTGGGGACCCCATCCCCCGGGGCCTGGCCTCTCCATTGGGGACCGTGGGGGAATCCCCACTGTCCCGCCGGCTTCCTGCAGGAGCTGGCATTTCTTTTCCACACGGGAATGTTTTTTTGTTTTGTTTCCTGTTTTCTTGTGACGATGAAGATGGCTGCCAACACTTCCTGGTGTGGAGTGTTGGCAGCCAATTAGAAAGAAGCTCGTGGTTGGGAGGGTTCGCGAACCCTCCTCGCCCACAAATATCGAAACTTTTTCTTTCTTTAATTTCTCAGTAACTACTGAACGGATTTACACCAAGACCTACCTTTTTTGCCAAATTTGGTGTAATTCTGGTCAGCAGTTCGGGCTGTAGCTTTGTCTAAAGTTTCCTATGGAAAATTACATGGGGAAAATGTGTTTTGGGACCCCCTTTTCTCTCGGCCCCCTGCTTGACTAATCACCCCGAATTTTCAAGGCAGGAGCTGACCAAGGCGAGTCACTAGTTTTGAAAATTTCGTGAAGATTCGTCAACCGGCGCCAAAGTTATTGGGAAAACAAAACGCTTTTCTTATGGAAACTAGGTCCTAACTATAACTACCTACTGGCAGGTTAGGTCTTGAAAATCTAGACTTACCTGCCTATTTTTTTTTTCTGATACCTGTTGTCCTAATTGTGTCCCATTGATATTCAGGGTGCATGCCTTTGTTGTGCACTCTGTTAATTTCTGGTTTTGTTGCAATGTCTCTATGCTAACTATACTACATGTCCACTTCCTGACCACACTGTGTCTTCTAATGCATTCATCGTAAAAGATTTTTCACATCTGACGTTCTTGACTGTACCTGGTTAGTTGCTCTTATGAGATCCATCCAGGGTAGGAAAAAGAAGCGGTTCTCTTTACCCAGACCTGCTTCTCTAACAATCTCCTACAAAAATGTTTCTTTGTTTGATGTCAGCATGGGTTCTGTGTTGTACTGTGATATCATATCCTTCGCTGGATGACTCTTTAAAATGGAATGCACTTTTTCTTTTTTCAAACCGCTATAGATGGACTTTCTTTCTATGCAGAGTGGCAATGTGCTTTCTCTTACCTAAATTGGCCTTCCTGGTTCCTTTTGGGTCCAGGGAGGGCAGCACATTGACTGGATGACCATGGCTCCTTTGGGATCCAGGGAGGAGCAGCACATTGGTTGGATGACCATGGTCCCTTTGGGGTCCAGGGAAGAGCAGCACATTGGTTGGATGACCATGGTCCCTTTGGGGTCCAGGGAAGAGCAGCACATTGGTTGGATGACCATGGTCCCTTTGGGGTCCAGGGAAGAGCAGCACATTGGTTGGATGACCATGGTTCCTTTGAGGTCCAGACGGGGCAGCACATTGGCTTGATGACCATGGCTCATTTGGGATCCAGTGAAGAGCAGCACATAGGCTGGCTGACGCAGGCTCCTTTGGGGGTCCAGGGAGGAACAACATTGATTGGATGACTATGGTTCCTTTGGGGTCCAGGGAGGGCAGCACATTGGCTGGATGACCATGTTGAATGTTATGATAAACAAGAGGTTGGGGATGCTTAAAAAATACTGTATGCCGAAACAAGTATAGCGGTGCAAAGTGCAGGTTCTTTTCCCATTACCAATACAAAAGAACCAATGGATGTGGCTGCTTTGAGATTTCTGGCAGCATTATGCGAGTGTGAGAATTTTTTGTTTTGCTCATATACCAGGCTATTTTTCATTGTCTCTGTTGTATGTTGAGGCTGCCCGCGGCACACACAGTGTGCCCACTCAAAAGGGCAGCCACCTTAGTGCCACATTAGGCAAATCGACACGTATAGTTGTGGGGACCCCTGAGGAGTCCCTGGCGCCGATTCCGCGTCTCTTCTGGCGAATCGGAGCGTTGGGGGTGAGGTACTTGTACCCCCCCGCCCATCTGTACTTCATTTTGGTTCCTCCTGGTCACCTGTCTCCCTCCCTACCGCATACCTGGCGTGTTGGCTGGAGGGCGCAGCCGGGTATGGAACATGTTAATTTGTGTTGCAGGTGGAGTTCTTGTGCGATCCAGAGGCTGAATGGTACATAGGGGCACAATAGGGTTGTATATGCCAAACAAACCCCAGGAGTCTTTACGGCAGGACCCTGTTGGAAAGCGTTGGCGCCCTGCTAGTCCTTCGGGTGATTGTAAGCCTGAGCAACTGGGGGCTTGCCTTGACATGCTCCGCCCCTAAAAAGGCGTGAGCAAAGTGATGGACTGGTGGTCCATGGTATTTAAGGGGGATAATCCCCACAAAATGGTAGCACCGATTGGGTTGGCCACAGTGTAGTTGGCTCATCAGGCGGGCAGGGCAGTTTAGGTTAGTCACCGCTGCCTGCCCTTGGATCGCCCGTAAGTTAACTCTTCACGTTGGCATATATTTCTTGTATAACCTGCTGCAAAATGTTTTCCAACAAACGTCATGTGTGTTTATTGTGTTGCTTTGCATGCTATGTTCTTCAAGTGGGGGGGTTGGGGGTGGAGGTTGCCTATATTGGTACTATTGTGCAAGGGTCTTTCTTCTGGAGGCTACCAGATGAAGGCAATCCATGCCACATCCACACCGTGTTGACAGCGCCAAGAATGAAGCCGGCAGATGTCAAGAAGATGGTGTCGGTATGAGGATTTAAACCTACTGGAACAGGATCCACACTGCAGTAGAATAGGCGCTGCAATGCAGGAGATAAAACCGAGATGAACCCAAGCGTCAGATGCACTCGAGACTGGGTTCAGAATCCATGGAAATGTGTAGGAAACAGACGCCTGATAGGAGCCAGCTGACGCAAGAAGCAAACCCATACAGTGCGATGAAATATACTTCGACCTTTTTAAGACTGGCAAGAGCCAGCTTCCGCTGCTTTGCAGGGCTTACACCAACCAAACCTAGTGAATTTCTACCGGGAAGCCATTAGTTGAATATAATGTTGTGAGTGTTCACTGCCATTTCATTAGTACAGTCGTTGTACGAGTCACTGTTCTTTCCATGGAAAGTATCTATAGTTTATACTGGAATGCCATCTCAGCTATTAGTTCAGTAGCGGGTATCTTCCAGTAGGGGGCAGCAAAGGCCATCTTGTTGCGTCTGGGATAGGGAGCCACAGGCAAGAACGCACTTTTGCCTGTGGTGCTGAAAATCTTTTACGCCGCTCTGAAGGAAGCTGCGCACTGTCAGTGCTTCGGAACACACCAGGAACCGCCGCTTACTCTGCTGAGTTACCCGCTGTGCGACGTGGCATTTGCACGGCAAGCAGAAACTCCGTTTTAGTGTATCGCTCAGTAGTTCAATTTCATGGGCGACCCCTTCATCTGGAACTAGGGTTGCGGTCAGAGGGCTTTACATTTTTGGATTTCCAAACCCAAGCAAATATTACGAGAAAATAAACTGCAAGTTCCAGAATGTAAAGTTATGCTTCATCAAAGCCTATGACTGGCCGAAGGAGTCAGGCGTCGCGTGGCGCCACTCACTAACTTTGTACTTGCATAGAAAGGCCCAATGAGCCGACTAGTTCCAATAATTTATTTAAACTAAATTTCGCAGATTATCTAAAGACGTGTGGTCGGATAAATAGCAGATTATCTCATGTGGGTCCTGGCGACATATTCCTAGGAGCAGGGCAAAAGTCCTAATAAAGAAGTGGGAGGACTAACCAGGTTAGGCAGTATGCAAGTGAAATCATGGCGCGTGCCATCACAGAGCATGATGTCACGACACGTGACATTGTATGTGAAATTACAGGCAGTGACATCAGTGGCGTCACTAGGGGGGTGCGGACCGCACCGGGTGACACCCTCACAGGGGGTGACACCAAAGGGCCGGTCCGGTCGGTGTGTCAATGTCTGTGGTGCACTGCAACCGTCCGCCGTGCACAATGTTATTGAAACCACTCAAACCAGCAGTCCAGAATGAAACCGAAACGCAACGACGACGTGCGCAACCTAACCTTGTTCTATTCAGGAGGTGCCTGTGCGCAGCGCGCACTGTCTCCTCCTCTGCCGCGTCTGCGTGCCTCGGCAGTGACGTCACGTCGTCACTAGAGTGGTGCAGTCGGCGATGTTGTTACGGGTGGAATCCGAATCCCGCATGCGCATTGGCCCCCCCCAAGTGCGCGTGACTTGCATCACGAGGGACGAGGAGGTGAGGAGGTCTCAGGTCGCCGTTGCCACTGCGCCACTATAATTTAATTTTATTCCAAGGCAGCAAGGCCGACCGTCACCGAGGTATTCCCCCCCCCCCCCCCCTCCCCTGTCTGCAACTCAGCAGGTGAGTGGCCTACTATTGCCTATCATGTACAGCGCTCCAATACCTTCGGGTCGAGTTCGCGCTTTATAAAAGATGCAAAAAAATCTAAAACCTGTCTTAGTTTCACTCTTATGTTTGAAGCTGTACTCCATCTGACCCCTGGAGTCAGTAGCACACACACACACCTCTCAGTTCAACACCTGATGGTGTGCCCGGCCCTTTCCTTGTTCACTCTCACATCCTCTCCGGGTGCGCCCGGCCCATTCTTTCTGTGGCACAGCTTTTACTTATGGCGATGGGGCCGGGTGGGGGCATTGATTGGAGGCTGCTGCAGCCGAGGCGTGGCTGTTGTCAATGCTTGAAATCGAAAAATAGCAGTGCCCACTTGTTTCGGAGAAGTGCCGGGTAGTCTCCAATTAAAAGTGCACATTTAAAGCAATGGCTGTTGTTCGAACCCGAGCAAGATTACAGCTGGGCTGCCACCCCACCCCCTCCCACCTCTCCACTCCCTGACGAAGTGCTTTGAGGAGGAGAGCCCCAGCCCCGCCCTTTTCGTTTGTAGTGCACAGAGCTGTTTCACTTATATGCTGTCCACAATGAAATATAGTAGCACAAGTCAATTCTTTATGCTTCCTGCCGAGTGATTTATTTTTCTGTTTACGACCGGGTGACACCATCACATGGGGGGACACCGTAGGGTAGTGCGGAGGTATGGGGCACAGGGAGGGCAGAGCTATGGGGCACAGGGTGTCCATAGTTTTGAGACACGAGGTTGTGTAGATATGACACATGGGGGTGCAGACAGGCGCGCAACATCCATTGGACTCACAGGGCTTCAGCCCCCCCCCCCCCCCGTCGTGTGTGGCAGCCCGGGATGAGACAGCTTCCCGGTGCACACACAGCCGCACCCGAGCACTTCACAGGTCTTTAAAAGACCATTTGCATGTTAATGAGGCCTCGCTGTTGTTTCACCCCTTCTAAGAGCCCCAGCAGCTCCACTCTGCCTATGGCTTAAAAGATTCAGCCCCCCCCCCCGAAATAT
The DNA here is from genome assembly GCF_964204655.1 of Triturus cristatus. NCBI lineage: Eukaryota > Metazoa > Chordata > Amphibia > Caudata > Salamandridae > Triturus > Triturus cristatus. The sequence continues at coordinate 750,265,044 of NC_140592.1, forward strand.
TTTCTTAGCCCCCCCCCCCGAAATTTGGCTCTAGTTGCGCCTCTGGGTGCAGATGTATGCGATACAGGGGTGCAGGGGGTATGGGGCACAGGGGGTGCGTGACACGGGCGTGCGGAGGTATGGGTCACAGCCTGGGAGTAGGGGGTGCGAAGGTACGGGGATAACAAGGTACACAGGGTGCAGGCGGAGTAGTGAGTGAGTAAAAGGCAGCGCATATGATGTGAGCCGTGACAGACAGAGGCCGTGTATAGGGGGGCTTTCAGGCGAAATGGGGAAAAAAACGAGGTACAACGGAATGCTGAGAGAGTACTAGGTTCTAGGGTGAGTTTCATGGAAGGAAGTCTACGGAGGGGTGACTGGGAAAGTAAAAAAAGGAGGGACGAAAGTCAGTGCAAGTGGAAGCCGCACGCAGCAGACCCCTCCCATGAGCGCTGGTGTGCCATATAAATCCTCCGTGGCGAGGATATGAATGGCTTGTCATTGTCCCCTGGCCCTCGCGGTTCCCAGAGGGGAGAAGCGCCGGTGAAACATTGCTGCGTTGTTGGCTGGTGAAGGGAGGGCAGCCCTCCGCAAATTAAGCATCTCACTGCTCCACGCGGGTTCACGGAGGGCTTCAGGTGCAACTCTCCTGTGCATAATATGATTGCTGACGTCGAGCATGGGAAATTATGTGCGGCTAGAGGCAGCCCGCAGAGCGCACCGGGCTTTCGCATTACATGCAGGTGGGGGGCACCCCTCCCCATTCATAGATCCGTAAACGCGTATTGATTATTGACTCTACAACTGAGGCAGATGCGCAGCTCCAACCCTCTTATCACAATTACGCATTATGTTTTACGTGCTGTAACTATTATATTTTTGCGGATACCAAGGATCCATATACCCAGGTGTGTTTTTATCGTAAAATATACCTTTTAGAAGGAAAGGGAGCACTTTCTTTTTGTCTCCCTTTGTGTTTGGGATGCCTGCAGAAGATCGGTTCATCACAGTATGCACAGTGCCAGCATCTGCACTGTGTGCTCTCGGAGTATGCGGAGTAACCGGGGGCCATGGGGGTAGGGGGGGAGCTGATAAAATACTGGTGGAGAGAGATAAAAGGGCGGCACCACTAGTACAGTAAATGGGGTCCCCAAGGAGGGAAGGTGTAAGGTCTGTGCCACGAATTCATGGTAGGACACGAGGCACCCCGCAGACACAGTACAGAGTGACAGCAGATCTGATGAACATGCCCCCTCCCCGCCCCACAGACGCCCCCCCCCCTTGTCCTTGGGAGTGTGGCACCCTGTCCTGGGGTGACACCATGAGTTACCGCACTGGGTGACACCAACCCTAGTGACGCCGCTGAGTGACATCATAAGAAGTGACATCAGTTATTAAGATCTCACACATATGTTTATCAGGCACATGAGTACATTTAAGCGCATTATGAGATTTAACACATTAGATTTGGCGTTGGGGTTATGCCAAAAAAGTGGCGCAATCCCGATGCAATATCTGGGCCTCAACTAATGCATTTATTTTTTTAAACACTGCCACAAATAAATTAGCAACAAGGAGAAGCTTGGTGGTAGACCTGTTATGCTTAATTGGTTGCAAAGTCTACATTTAAAAACATTTGATTGGGTTTCAGCATCTGCTGTGAAGGTGCCCAGTAAATCTCAGGGAATAGTAATAATGGTGAATGATGGACCCGGCCCTCGTAACATAGTCAGACCTGACCCCTGCACCTCACACCAGCCCCGAGCCCCTGGCCTAGCCGATCCTTCCCACCAGAACACACGCACCCGACTCGGACTTCCCCCGTCCATAGGCCTTCCTCCTTCGGCCACCCCGGGCCCGCGTGCCCACTGCATGCACCAAGATGGCCGCCCGGCCCCAGTGCGACCCTAGCCTACAGGCGCCACTCCGGCTGGAGGACATCGCGCCCCCCTTGGGATGAGAGAGGGAGGAGCAGTTTCCATCACACCTCTGCGCTTCCCTGGGACGGTGGGTTTCGATCGACCTGCCGGCCTCCCTGAGGGCTGGCTCCACGCCTGCTGGGTGTCTGGGGCTCCTCCCGACCCGGCCCTGAAAGGATCAAAGGACAATGGCAGGAAACCCCCAACAAGCGACCCCCAGGTGACAAGACCCCTGCCTGCACAGACTCCGGACATCAAAGAGGAGTCGCCCTATAACAAGGGGTGCTCTGGGACTGTCCGGCATATTCGCCTTGGTACCACCTGAGCCCTGCTGAGTGACTCGCGGCTCCCTGAAAGATCGTAAGACCTCCGAACTTGTGCTTGAGCCCTGCTGAGTGACTCGCGGCTCCCTGAAGATCGTAAGACCTCCGAACTCGTGCTTGAGCCCTGCTGAGTGACTCGCGGCTCCCTGAAGATCGTAAGACCTCCGAACTTGTGCTTGAGCCCTGCTGAGTGACTCGCGGCTCCCTGAAGATCGTAAGACCTCCGAACTTGTACTCGAGCCTGCTGAGTAGCTCGCAGTGCCCACAGACTCCCTTGGTCCCGCCGGACCCCACGACGACAAGCGTATCCCCCAGCTCGAGGATTGTGAGCTGTGCGCCGGATACGCTCCTGCATTTGATCCATTCCCCCCAAAGACTGTCCCGCTACCTCCTAACCCCCCTCCAAGACTTTGTTAGCCCGCGCTCCACTTGTATATATATTGCCTTGCGGATCATAAAGATCTTACCACTCCGATCTGATAAAGATTTGCTCTTAAGAACTCTCGGTGTTGTGTCTCTGTGTCGTGTGGTGCCGAGTGTACGATCCTAGATACGAGATTCCTCCCCTGAGGAGTCTCCCGCCAGTGCCCGGCTACGATACCTCGAGGGTTGGTCTCAGGCCAGTCAGGGCCCCCTCCGGGCCCCTCTGAGGTCGCCTTCTTACATTGGTGGCAAGCGACGGGATTCGGGCCCATAATCTAGAGATCGTACCGTGAACGGCTGACGCACTACCGACAAAGATGGCAGAAGGAAGCGCCGTGGTTCTCGTAGAAGACGACGCCAGCACCGTGTTCCAGGTGGAACAGCTGGAAGAGTACACTCACAGAGAACTAAAGCAATTCTGTAAGGAACTCAGAATCGCTACCACTGGTCTCAACACCAAAGAAGATATGCAAAAGGCACTGAAAGCTTGGGTGGATTCTGGAGCCTCCCGCCCAGAAGGAGCGGTGGAGCCCCACGACGAAGCAGGACCCTCCCAAGGAGAACGCAGCAGCAACCAGGTGCGAGGCTTCGTACCAGACGGGGGCCTATCCCCGGAGGAACTCGCAGACAGAGAAAAAAGTCGCCATCACGAGCTCGAATTAGCCAAACTCAAAATTGAGGGCGAATTGAAATTAGCCGAGAAAAAGCTAGCAGTAGAACAGTTGCGAGTGCAAGGAGAACTGGAGGAGAAGAAACTCCAACGAGAACACGAGGGAAGGAGACTTCAACTAGAACATGAACGCAGCTTGAAGGAGATAGAACTGAAAGCAAGAAGCGAAGAAGCGCGGCCCCCGGGGAACCGGGAGGCGGCCGCCCCGACGGAACAGAAGGTCCACATCCCCAAGGATGTGGTCAAGGAATATTACAAGAATGATGACATTCAGCAGTGGTTTCGGGCCTACGAGGTCGCCATGACCTCCCATCGGGTCCCGCAGAAGGATTGGGGGGCTGGGCTATGGGGACGGTTCCTGAGCGAAGGGAGAGACACCCTGCTCGACCTACCCACCTCCATGCAGACCTCCTATGAACACATGAAAGCGGCCCTCCTCACAAGGTACGGCCTCACCCCGGAGATGTACCGCCAGCGGTTCCGGGACTGCAGGAAGATCCCGGGTACCACCTGGGTGGAATATGTGAATTTCTTCAGCCGTGCCTTTGATGGGTGGATCAAGGGCAGCAAGGTAACCACCCTGGAAGAACTAACTGACCTTATGTTATGGGAACACCTGGCTGCCAACTGCTTTGTGGAACTACGCCAGCATCTGCTCGACAGCAAGCTCACGGACCCGAGAAAGCTGGCTGTCGAGGCGGATCGCTGGACCAACACCCGGGTCTCCCGGGGCCCTGTAGGAGAGTACCCCCGAGCCAGTCAGGGACCACCCCGCCAGAGAGGGGGGGGAAACCAGGGAGGGCAGAGAGAGCCCCAGACTAGTCCCCCGAAGTCCCAACCTCCGCCTTTCCCGGCACCCCCACCAGCTGTATCCGGCCCCCCCCCTGAGACGGGGGCACCGGGTAACCATCACTTGTTTCCGTTGCCAGAAGCCCGGGCACTACGCCAACGACCCTGAATGCCCCATGGCCCCACGCACCAACCAGGCAGCACCCCCCGCTAGACAGATAGCCAATGTAGCCCTGGGGGAGGAGGTTGAGGAGGCCGAGGAGTGGGAACCAGCCGCTATGGCCCTAGTGTCCTTAGGGGATAGGGAGATGGTCCCTGGGAGCCTCCTGCCCTCTAACACAAAGAAATATTGCCAGCTCGTCACGATCAATGGCCACCAAGTAGAAGCCCTCCGCGACACCGGGGCCAGCATCACTGGTGTCCTCAGCCATTTAGTCCACGAGGACCAGGTCCTCCCCAACGTATTTTGCCCTGTCATTTCAGCCGACAACACAGAAAGCCTATGTAAGGTAGCCCTGGTGCCCTTCGAGTGGGGAGGGGTGGTCGGTAAACTGAAGGTCGCAGTGAGAACATCCCAGCCCGTCGACTGTCTCCTGGGGAACGACCTGGAAAGTTCCCCCTGGGGGCAAGTTGAGCGCAAGACCCACCTAGGGATGATGGGCCTCCCTTAGTGGGTGTGCGCCACCACTCGATCCATGGCGGCTCGACTGACCCCCCTGAGGGACGTCGACGACGCCCCGACCCCTGAAGATGGGATGGTCCCAGCAGAGGGCCCCCACATCCCCCCACCGGAAGAGTCGCTCGCCAGTAACGACCCGCCGCCTTCCGACTCCACCTCAGACACCGAGTTAGGCGATCTGCCCGAATTAGCACAGTGGCGCCACGAAGGGGGCCCCTCCCGAGAGGAGTTCTGCCGAGAACAGGCTACCTGTCCCTCCCTGGTCGGGCCCCGGCAACAGGCAGAGGCCCAGGCCGCAGGCGACCAGACGGGGACGCACCGGGTCTATTGGGAGAATGACCTTCTGTACAGCGAATGGAAGTCGGTGGAGCTAGGGTCCGGCCGGGTGCTGGTGGTACCACTACGCTTCCGAAACCTTCTCCTGGGCTTGGCCCACGACGTCCCCCTCGCAGGCCACTTGGGTCAGGACAAAACATACAGTCGCCTCGTGACTCACTTCTACTGGCCTAGAATGAAAGCAGATGTAGAAGCCCACTGCAAGTCCTGTCCCACGTGCCAGGCCAGTGGGAAGAGTGGAGGGAAGCGCAAGGCTCCCCTCCAGCCCTTCCCTGTCGTCAGTACCCCTTTTGAGCGGGTCGGGATCGACATTGTGAGACCTCTGGACCCCCCAACTTCCCAGGGGCACCGGTTCATCCTCGTCCTGGTGGACCATGCCACTCGTTACCCTGAGGCCATTCCCCTGCGCACCGTCACGGCCACCGTGGTGGGCCGGGCGCTGATGGGGATCTTCTCCCGCATGGGTTTTCCCCGCGAGGTCGTGAGCGATCGTGGGACCAACTTTATCTCCCGATACATGAGGTCCTTATGGCAACAGTGCGGGGTGTCCTACAAGTTCACCACCCCGTACCACCCCCAAGGAAACGGCCTGGTAGAGCGGTTTAACCGGACTCTGAAGGGGATGATCGCGGGCCTGGAAGAGCCCCTCCGGCGTAAGTGGGACCTCCTGCTCCCCTGCCTCCTATTCGCATACCGAGAAGTTCCCCAGAAATCCTTGGGTTTCAGCCCCTTTGAGTTACTCTACGGGCACCCCGTCAGGGGGCCCCTCAGCCTGGTCAAAGAAGAGTGGGAGGCGGCGCCCCGAGGCACCCCCCGAGACGTGTTCCGTTACGTTCTGACCCTCCGCAATCAGACTAGGAGGTTGCGGGAGTTGGCAGAGGCCAATCTGGAGGCGAGTCAGGAGGAGATGAAGCGCTGGTACGACCAGAACGCCGCACTAGTAGAGTTTCAGCCGGGCCAGCTGGTGTGGGTCATGGCCCCCGTGAAACCCTGCGCTCTCCAGGATAAATGGACCGGGCCCTTCAAAGTAGTTGAGCGAAAGATCCCGGTCACGTACTTGGTAGACGTCCAGTCACCCTGGGACCCCCTCCGGGTCCTCCACGTGAACCGCCTCAAGCCCCACTTTGTGCGGACAGAGCTGAGCCTCCTACTGGCCACTGACGACGGGTCCGAAGAAGAGTCGGATCCTCTCTCGGATCTTCTATGCACCAAGGAGAGGGACGGCTCCGTAGAAGGAGTGAACCTCTCCCCGTCTCTCACGCCCCAGCAACGTGAGGATTGCCGCCAGCTCCTAGGGCAGTTTCCGGACCTTTTCTCCCTGGTCCCCAAGGTCACCGACTGGTGTGTCCATGACGTGGATACCGGAGACAGCCCACCAGTGAGACACAGAGCCTACCGAGTCCCCGATCGGGTCCGGTCCTGTATCCAAGCCGAAGTCTCGAAAATGTTGACCCTAGGCGTGATCGAACCCTCAGACAGCCCCTGGGCCAGCCCCGTGGTCCTGGTCCCAAAAGCAGCCGCCCCCGGGGTCGCCCCGGAACTCCGCTTTTGCGTGGACTACCGGGGACTCAATGAGGTCACCCGAGCCGATGACCACCCCATTCCCCGAGCCGACGAGCTCATTGACCGGCTCGGAGCTGCACGGTTCCTCAGCACCTTCGATCTCACCTGCGGCTACTGGCAAATTGCGCTCACAGAGGGAGTCAAGGAGCGGTCCGCCTTCTCCACCCCGGATGGGCACTATCGCTTTCGCGTAATGCCCTTCGGGATGAAAAATGCCCCGGCCACCTTCCAGCGGCTGGTAAATAGAGTCCTGGCCGGGCTGGAAAAATTCAGCGCTGCATATCTCGACGATATCGCAGTTTTTAGTTCCGAATGGAGTGAGCACCTCCAACAACTCCGGAGGGTGCTAACCGCCCTACGCCAGGCGGGCCTCACCGTGAAAGCCAGCAAATGCCAGATTGGGCAAGGTTCGGTAACCTACCTGGGGCACCAGGTCGGAAGCGGGCAGGTCGCCCCTCTACAGCCCAAAATCGACGCCATCCTAGCCTGGGAGCCCCCCACCACCCAAACAGAGGTCCGAGCCTTTCCGGGCCTCACGGGCTACTATCGGAGATTCATCCGGAATTACGGCAGCCTGGTCGGTCCCCTCACGGGACTCACGTCCAAGAAGCAGCCCAAGAAGATACAGTGGTCCCCTGCCTGCCAAGAGGCATTCAATGCCCTGAAAACGGCCATGTGTACGGCCCCCGTCCTCCAGGCCCCCGACTACTCCAAAGAGTTTGTGGTACAAACTGATGCCTCCGAGCATGGCATCGGGGCCGTCCTCTCCCAAGTAAATGACCAGGGTCTGGACCAGCCCGTGGCCTTCCTCAGCCGAAGGCTGTTGCCCCGGGAACAGAGATGGAGTACCATCGAGCGCGAGGTGTTCGCAGTAGTCTGGGCCCTCAAGAAGCTACGCCCTTACCTGTTCGGCACCCATTTCAGGGTCCAGACCGACCATCGCCCCTTGCGATGGCTCATGCAGATGCGAGGAGAAAACCCCAAGCTTCTGCGGTGGTCAATCTCCCTCCAGGGGATGGATTTCACCGTGGAACATCGCCCTGGTACGGACCACGCCAACGCCGATGGCCTCTCCCGATACTTCCGCCTCAGCGAAGAGAACCCCCAAGAAGATGGGTAGTTCTCTCCGGCTTTCAGCTGGGGGGGACGCGTGTTGGACCCGGCCCTCGTAACATAGTCAGACCTGACCCCTGCACCTCACACCAGCCCCGAGCCCCTAGCCTAGCCGATCCTTCCCACCAGAACACACGCACCCGACTCGGACTTCCCCCGTCCATAGGCCTTCCTCCTTCGGCCACCCCGGGCCCGCGTGCCCACTGCATGCACCAAGATGGCCGCCCGGCCCCAGCGCGACCCTAGCCTACAGGCGCCACTCCGGCTGGAGGACATCGCGCCCCTCTTGGGATGAGAGAGGGAGGAGCAGTTTCCATCACACCTCTGCACTTCCCTGGGACGGTGGGTTTCGATCGACCTGCCGGCCTCCCTGAGGGCTGGCTCCACGCCTGCTGGGTGTCTGGGGCTCCTCCCGACCCGGCCCTGAAAGGATCAAAGGACAATAGCAGGAAACCCCCAACAAGCGACCCCCAGGTGACAAGACCCCTGCCTGCACAGACTCCGGACATCAAAGAGGAGTCGCCCTATAACAAGGGGTGCTCTGGGACTGTCCGGCAGATTTGCCTTGGAACCACCTGAGCCCTGCTGAGTGACTCGCGGCTCCCTGAAAGATCGTAAGACCTCCGAACTTGTGCTTGAGCCCTGCTGAGTGACTCGCGGCTCCCTGAAGATCGTAAGACCTCCGAACTCGTGCTTGAGCCCTGCTGAGTGACTCGCGGCTCCCTGAAGATCGTAAGACCTCCGAACTTGTGCTTGAGCCCTGCTGAGTTACTCGCGGCTCCCTGAAGATCGTAAGACCTCCGAACTTGTGCTTGAGCCCTGCTGAGTGACTCGCGGCTCCCTGAAGATCGTAAGACCTCCGAACTTGTACTCGAGCCTGCTGAGTATCTCGCAGTGCCTACAGACTCCCTTGGTCCCGCCGGACCCCACGACGACAAGCGTATCCCCCAGCTCGAGGATTGTGAGCTGTGCGCCGGATACGCTCCTGCATTTGATCCATTCCCCCCAAAGACTGTCCCGCTACCTCCTAACCCCCCTCCAAGACTTTGTGAGCCCGCGCTCCACTTGTATATATATTGCCTTGCGGATCATAAAGATCTTACCACTCCGATCTGATAAAGATTTGCTCTTAAGAACTCTCGGTGTTGTGTCTCTGTGTCGTGTGGTGCCGAGTGTACGATCCTAGATACGAGATTCCTCCCCTGAGGAGTCTCCCGCCAGTGCCCGGCTACGATACCTCGAGGGTTGGTCTCAGGCCAGTCAGGGCCCCCTCCGGGCCCCTCTGAGGTCGCCTTCTAACAGTGAAATAACTCTGTTGGTTAATGCACTTGCTGGAGAGATCCGTGTTTTATAAAGTCCCAGATTGGAATCAAAGTAGTAGAGAAGGTAAATGTGTCTCCTGCAAAGCACACCATCTAACATACAGATGACAGATTGTTATTTTTTGTAGGTAGTAAAGTGGGTTACTGCTTTTAATACAGAGATCCTTTTGTTACCTGCAGTTCTTAAATTGTAATCCTCCTAAAAGACCACAGTGAGGTATGAAGGACATGTGACTCCTACACCTTGTAACCCTCACTGTCTCACATAACTCATCTTGTACATTGATTTACACATGTACATGATTTATTGTCAATGTATAATGTGTATGTTATGTAAAGAGCTCTGACACCCTGCATTGGGTTGCATAGCGCAAAAAAAGAAATAAAATAGTGCTATTGAAATTGTTTTTTGTGTAAATACCGGGACAGACAACACACCTGACATTCTTACAGTGCATGCGTCTATTCTATACAAGGACTAAACAAAGGCAAAAGCTGCCTCTCTTGTACTTGAGAAGAGATAACAAGCTGTGTGCCTTTGTTTCGCCTTCATGGCATTTATATTTAAGTGTGAGGTTCCAGGCCGCATCCATTCAGGATATTCAGAAAAAAGGAGGTCTGATGGCCCCATAGGTTCGGCCCAGATGGAGGTGACAAAAAAGCCACCTCGTGGCCTGCACGTTGCTGCTGGGAATCGAAAGCAGACAACATACAGGCGCTGCTGAACGTGTCCTGGTGTCTGAAACTTACACCATGACAAGTTCAGCATATTTCTGTGGGACCCAAAACTTGGCAGTGGGCACGGCGTCCACCCTGTGAAAAGAGTGGGTGGATGCTGTGTACCTGCGTGTACCCCCGACTTGTGCCCTGCTCTATGGGCAATTCTACTTTGGATTTCGGCAGCAAAGCACCAGTGGTGAACACTCTTTCAACCTTGCATGAATCAGGGACCACCATCCTGCAGGGGAGAGGATGTGACCTAACGGCTAGCTCGGTTGACCTCGAAGGTAGGGGACCGGGGGTGAGTCTCAGTAGGGACGCTCAACATCCTTTGATTCTCTGCAAATCACCCCCTGTCTACCAAAAATGTCTGTAACCTAACTGGCCTTCATGTAAAGTGCACTGATACCTTCGGTCGAGTTTGCGCTATATAAAACTAAAATAAATGAGTACAATTTCAAGTCGAAGTGTACCAGTGCTTAATTTGTAAAAGAATAGGTGCCAGGGCTCACATTTTCTTCAGAAGCCCGCCGCTTTTGAATGCCTGGGTTGTTTCTCTGTGCTGGTCCATGCATACTTGCAGTGCACCAGTTATTTATGCATTATGTACGTGGCCTCAGACGATAATATAACCAGGGGCAACACTTTTTAGTGTTTGTGTTTGGAAAAATGAAACACGATTCAGACGTGCTAGCAGTCGAGCCTTTGTCATACAGACTTCATACAAATTAAAGCAGCAAAGCCTTAACTCTGAGCTATCCCGCTCTTTCGATGAAATGCTCTATATTAGTAATTCCAGTAGTGTAGTAAGGGTGACATGCGCCTAATGCAATCATGTAAAGTAGTCCTACTGTCCCTTTTAAATAAAAATGCTGCCATAATATACCAGTTGATTCATCCAACGTGTTACATCTTTTATTTTATTTTCAGTTTAGGATCACCACCAACTGGAGAATACAACTTGTAGTCCCGGCCCTGTAAAAAAAAGTGCCGGTGCTACGCACAGAAAGCACCGGCTCAAATTAAGCACTGTCCACTCATAAATGATGTGCAGGACATGCCAGTGCAGGTGGGGTTGCCAGTACCCATGTTTAACAGGTCTCTAGTGTTCATGTAATCACTCCAGCATGGTTGGACTGTGCTACACAGCAACTTGGCAGTTCCCACGGGCTGTTATGATAGGTGTTAGATCTGGGGGTCTCTAGTTGGCAGGGTAGGTACCACTGTCCAAGTAGGGACCCTTGCTTCTAGTCAGGGAAAGGGGGATACACTGTTAAGATAACCCCTGCTCACCCTCTAGGTAGCTTGGCCTGAGCAGTCTAGGCTATCAAAGGCAATGTGTAAAGTATTTGTACCAACACTCACAGTAACACAGTGAAAACACCACAAATTTACTCCACACCAGTTTTAGAAAAATAAGGTATCTTTACTAAAAACTTCACAAGACCAAATACTACAGAAAAACCAACATACAATTAAAAAGGTTACTTTAAAGATAGTTCAAGAGTTTGCAGAAAGTACTCCAGGATGTAAAAGTCAGTGACCTGCACAATGCGACTCTCAATGCACAAAATGCGACACTCTCGTGCCCAACAGTACCTGTAGTTGCGATAAGGTTCCCAAAAGCTATCACAAGGAAGATGGCAAAGGCGATGCGATACTCCTGAGATCTTGGGGAGGCTTTGCAGCAGCCCTGCTTCACGCAGCAGAGGTGGATGCGCCGGCTCCGATCTGTAGGGGGAGGATGCGATGACTTTGGCTTTCGTTGCGTAGGTTTCTTAGGGGGAAGCTTCACGCACAGGCACGATGCGACGATCTTCGGTGCGGCGCGATGCGCGGCACAGCGCTGACTTCTGGCGCCGCAACCCTCGATTCGTCACGGGACGGGACTCTGCGTCGACACACGCAGCGACTGGATACTTTCACGCACCGGCAGTGGTGCGGCCCGCAAACTGGTTCTGCAACGACCCTCGCAGCGTCAGGAATCTTCTCGCACCGGAACGATGCTCGACGCACTCGGCGATGCGGGGACTCCGGGTGCTGCGATGACGCAGCGATGAAATTCTCCTCGCACTCTCGTTCTTGCGACACGCAATCGGATGATACGTTGGGTACCAGTTACTCTTTTTCACGCTTCTGCTTCCCAGCTCCCAAACACAGCAAAACGACCTCCTGAGGCCCCAAGACTGGGCAAGCACTCCAAGGCAGGTCAGAACTCCTTCAGCAGAGTTCCAGGGGAGCTGGTGGTGAAGTCCTTTTGTTCCTGGGACTTCTTAACAGGGAGCCAGCTCTTCTCAGGCCCTTGGAGATCAGAATCAAAAGAAGGGGACACAGCAAAGTCCTTCCCCTCTCCTTGGCAGCAAAGCAAAACAGCAAGCAGGCAGTCTTCTCCTCTTCAGTCCTTCTCAGCTTTCTCCTTGGCAGAGGTTTCTTCTTAGTTCCAAAGTGATCTAAAGTTTAGGTGTCTGTGGTCCTCTTCTTATACCCCTCCAAGTCTTTGTCTCTCTGTGTTTCAGTGGGGGGATTCCCCTGCTCAAACCGGTTCCTGGGTGTGCTCTGCCCTGGAGCACCTGGTTCCTTTCAGAGTGAGGGGCAGGGTCGTTAGACGCTCAGCAGGAGGTGGAGCCTTCTTTGTGCCAGCAGAGGCAGAGTCCTCAGCCTGGCCAGCAGGGGGTGGAGCCAGCATTGTGCTGGCAGAGGCAGCCCTATTCAAACCCAGGGGCTACTCCTCCCACCCATCTAAAGCAGATCTCCCTATTCACCCTGCTGCTGACTCATCCAGGCTCCTGGAGCCACCTAGCCCATCACATTACTCCAGTCAGCCAACCAGCACACAGGCACACAGGAAGGTTAAACAGGAGAATAGCTACTTTCTAAAAAGTGCTATTCTCACACAGTGAATTTAAAAACCATCTTGCTAAAAAGATGTATCATTAAATTCTGAACACAAAGATACCAAACTTGGATTTTCTATCTTGCCCTTATGGGAAGATATGCATGTAAACAGCCTCCCCCATTCTATCCTATGGGCAAGATAGCCTCTCAGCAGTGAAAAACGAAAATGGCTGTAATTCACTACCAGGGCATGTTACACACCTCAGTACATGCCCTACCTTTCAGATACACTGCACCCAGCCCAGGGGGGTACCTAGGGCCACCATAGGGATGCCTTACATGTACAGAAAGGGAAGGATAAGGCCTGGTCAGTGGGTGCACTGGCCAGGTTGACATGGCAGTCCTGGACTGCACATAGGCACTGCAAGCAGGCCTAAGACATCATTTTAGCGCTACTCCTGTGGGTGGCACAATCAGTGCTGCAGCCCACTAGTAGCATTTGAATCACCAGCCCTGGCACACGCAGTGCACTTTACTAGGGGCTAACAGGTGAAACAAATATACCAATCATGGATAACCAATCAGTATAACAATTTACCAAGGGAGCACTTGCACTTTGACACTGATCAGCAGTGGCAAAGTGCCCAAAGCATCTAAACCAGCAAAAACGAAATCCAGCATAGCATCAAAAAATACAGGAGGTAGAGGCAAAAAGTCAGGGGTAACCACACCAAAGATGCCAGGTCTAACACGTGTCCCCTCCAGCTGAAAGTGGGGAGAACTACCCACCCTCTTGGGAGTTCTCATCGCTAAGGCGGAAGAACCTGGACAGACCATCAGCGTTGGCGTGTTCTGTACTGGGGCGGTGTTCCACCGTAAAGTCCATCCCCTGTAGGGAAATGGACCACCTCAACAGCTTAGGATTCTCTACCCTCATCTGCATCAACCATCTGAGGGGCCTGTGGTCCGTCTGAACCCGGAAGTGAGTCCCAAACAAGTAGCGTCTCAGCTTCTTCAGTGCCCAGACCACAGCAAAAGCTTCCCTTTCGATCGCACTCCACCTCTGTTCCCTGGGAAGTATCCTCCTACTAATGAAAGCTACAGGTTGGTCCAAGTCCTCATCATTTAGTTGTGAGAGCACCGCTCCCACTCCATGCTCAGAAGCGTCTGTCTGCACTATGAATTCCTTGGAGAAGTCAGGCGCCTTGAGTACAGGTGCTGTACACATGGCCTCCTTCAGGGCATCAAAAGCTTCTTGGCAGGCACTGGTCCAAATCACTTTCTTCGGTAACTTCTTGGAAGTTAGTTCTGTCAAGGGAGCAACAATGGTGCCATACCCCTTGACAAAACGGCGATAGTACCCGGTGAGTCCTAAGAAGGCTCTCACCGCTGTCTGGGTCTTGGGGGGGTTCCCAGGCCCGGATGGTATCTATCTTGGCTTGTAGGGGCGCCACCTGGCCGCTTCTTACTTGGTGTCCCAAATACACCACCGAACCCTGCCCTATCTGGCACTTACTGGCCTTGATAGTGAGGCCTGCACTGTGCAGAGCCTTCAATACTGCGCAGAGGTGTTGCAAGTGTTCTTCCCAAGTGGAGCTGAACACAGCAATGTCGTCCAGATATGTGGCGCTGAATTGCTCCAGCCTGGACAATACCTGGTTGACCAGTCTCTGGAATGTGGCAGGGGCGTTCTTCAACCCAAAGGGCATGACACGGAACTGGAAGTGCCCCTCTGGCGTTGAAAACGCAGACCTCTCCTTGGCCCCATCAGTTAAGGCAATCTGCCAGTACCCAGAAGTTAAATCAAACGTACTGAGGTAGTTGGCAGCTCCCAACCGATCCACGAGCTCATCAGCTCTGGGGATGGGGTGTGCGTCAGTCTTCGTGACCGGATTGAGCCCACAGTAGTCCACACAAAACCTAAGTTCTGGAGTGGCACCTGGCGCAGCAGCTTTCAGTACAAGTACCACTGGGCTAGCCCAGGGGCTGCTGGAGGGCTCAGTCACCCCTAGCTCCAACATCTTAGAAACTTCCTTCTTGATGCTGGCCCTGACCTTGTCAGCCACCCGGTAAAACTTCTGTTTCACAGGCATGCTATCTCCCGTGTCCACGTCATGGACACACCAGTTGGTGATACCGGGGGTCAGGGAGAACAGAGATGCAAACTGACCCAGCACATGGCGACAGTCCCTCTGCTGTTCTGGGGTCAGGGTGGGCGAGAGGACCACTCCATCCACTGACCCATCTTGCTCCTTAGCTTCCAGGAGGTCAGGAAGAGGATCGCTATCCTCCTCCATCCCTGCATCTGTAGCAAGTAGCATTGTTATTTCAGACCTCTCAAAATGGGGTTTGAGGCGGTTCACATGTAGGACCCTCATGGGGTTCCTTGGAGACCGCAAGTTGACCAGGTAGGTCACTTCACTCTTGCGCTCCACCACCTCATATGGCCCAGTCCACTTGTCTTGGAGCGCGCAAGGCTCCACTGGCGCCATCACCCACACCATCTTCCCAGGTTGAAATTCCACCAGAGTGGTATGCTGGTCATACCACCTCTTCATCTCATCCTGGCTGGCTTCCAGGTTCGCCTGAGCGAGGGCCCGGAAGCGCTGTGTCTGGTTGCGGATGGCCAGCACATAGCTGAACACATCCTGGGGGGTTTTCCCAGGGGATTTCTCCCAACCCTCCTTCACCAGACTGAGAGGTCCTCTAACAGGGTGCCCGTACAAAAGCTCAAAGGGACTGAACCCTAGAGACTTCTGTGGTACCTCCCTGTAGGCAAATAATAGGCATGGCAAAAAGACGTCCCACTTCCGTCTCATGGGCTCTGTCAGCCCCATGATCATGCCTTTCAGGGTCCGGTTGAATCTTTCAACCAACCCATTTCCTTGAGGGTGGTAAGGAGTGGTGAACTTATAAGTTACCCCACACTCCTCCCACAGAGACTTCATATACCTGGAGATGAAGTTGGTACCCCGGTCAGATACCACCTCTCTGGGGAAACCCACACAGGAAAAGATCCCCATCAACGCACGGCCCACCACCGGGGCTGTGGTTGTCCTGAGAGGGATAGCCTCCGGGTACCGGGTGGCATGATCCACCAGGACCAGGATGAACCTGTTGCCTAAGGCTGTCCTGGGGTCCAGTGGCCCCACAATATCTATCCCCACCCGCTCGAAAGGGGTGCTCACTACCGGAAAAGGCTGGAGAGGGCTTTCCTCCAGCCTTGCCACTTGCCTGGCAAGTCTGGCATGATTTACAAAAGGAAGCGACTTCCGTCTTCATCCCGGGCCAGTAAAAGTGGGTGGCAAGCCTTTGTCGGGTCTTGTCCTGCCCGAGATGTCCTGCAAGAGTCACGTCGTGAGCCAGACCCAGTAGGAAGTCTCTGAACCCTGCGGGTACCACCAGGGTACGTGATTCACTGGGCTCAGCAAACCTAGGCTCACTGTACAACAAGTCATTCTCCCAGTAGAGAAAGAAGTTCTTCGGATCAGCACCTGCTGCCTGGTCTGCAGCCTGGTGCCGCAGACCTTCAAGAGTAGGGCATGCCTTCTGCGCTCGGCAGAACTCCTCTCTGGAGGGACCACCCTCTTGCTGCCAATGGGTCAGCTCAGGTATGTCGCCCAGCTCAGCTACCTGTTCCCCTGTAGGCTCCAGGGCATCCCCCGCAGGGTCTGCTCCTTCCTGGACCGTGGGAACAGTGGGGTTGGACGCACCACGCCCCTTGCCCTTCCACTTTCTGGCAGGGACCTGGGCCACTGTTTCAGGCTCCAGGTCTGCTTCACAACCCTTTCTGGCTGCCATGGACCGGGTGGTCACACAGACCCACTCAGGCAAACCCAACATCTCCAAATGAGCCTGGCGTTCCACCTCCTTCCATGGGGAACTCTCCAGGTCATTACCTAGCAGACAGTCTACTGGCATGGATGGACTCACAACAACTCTGAGAGGACCTGAGACCCCCCCCCCACTCAAAGGGAACATGTGCTACCTTGCAAAGGCGCACAGAGTTGTCAGCTGACACTACAGGGTGAAGTACATCGGGAATGATCAGCTCCTCAGGGACCCACTGACACCTGACCGTGGTCACACTGGCTCCAGTGTCCCTGAGAGCCTCCACCCTCTTCCCATTGATGGTCACCCACTGCCTGTACTTCTTAGTGTTATCAGGGACAGGGGTTTCCTGGACCATCTCTGTGTCTCCTAAAGAGACGAGGGACATAACTGCTAATCCCTCCAAATCGCTAGAAATTAAATCCCCACCAAAAGCTACACTAGCTATACCCGGTGTTGGAGCACCAGAGGGTGCCTGGGATTTCTTGGGACACACAGGAGACTTGTGACCCAATTCCTGACAGTGATAACACCTAATGGGACCCTTGTTATCCGACCTGCCCTTAGGGGGCCAGGTTGGTTTGGGTTTTGACTTGGGGGGCTGGGACTGGTTACCCTGGGAACTGTTTTGGGGCCCTTGTTAGAACTCCTTTTGGTTACCCTTGTCCCCCCCACTCTTCTGCTGGGGACCCTGCCCACCTTTGGCAATGGTACCCACAATTCCTCTGTGGACCCTGGTACTGGTCCAGCGGTCCGCCTCCTTAGCAAGCTCAATGGGGTCCGTCAGCTTGCTGTCTAAAAGATGCTGGCGCAGCTCTGGAACACATAGACTACTCAAGTGCTCCCAACTAATTAAATGTAACAACCCCTTATAATCAGTTACCTTGCTGCCCTTCATCCAACCTTCCAGTGCCCGCGAGTACAGATTCACACACTCCATCCAAGTCTCAGACTCTTTCTTCTTGGAGTTCCTAAACTGCAGTCTATACTGCTCTGGAGTAAGTCCATACCTGAGACATAGGGCCTCCTTCATATTGGGATAGGTCATGGCACCTGCTAATTTTAAGGGCTCTAGAGCACTCCTCCCAGAAGCCTCAAAATGTTTCCACAGGCCCGCCCCCCAATGCTGTTTAGGCACACCATTCATTCTCAACGCTATTTCATACGATGTAAACCAGGCATAGATATCTTCACTCCTATTGTAATTCTGTACTAAATCTTTGGGGATATATACTTTACCCCCCTGCACTGGCTGTGCGCTGCCACCATTTGAACCGGACTCCACCTGCTTGGCCTTGATGTCCAGTTCTCTCATGCTCACTTCATGAGCCAGAAGCAATTTCTTCTCTTCCAAGGCATGGGCATTCTTGCTCTCCTCCGCCGCCTTGTCCTTTTCTACTTCCAATTGCTTCATTTTCATTTTCATCATTTCCATTTCATGGTTTCTCACCCTTTGATTCTCCTCCAACTCCTCTGGAGTGAGCCCCCTACTGGAATGGGAGCTGCCAGCCCTTGAGACTGCTCTGCCCACGGGCAGATCCTGGGGAACAAAACCATCCTCTTCATTTGCACCACCTTCCTCTTGGTCCTCCCACCAGGCCTTCAAGATTCTTTGTAGAACATCTTTTCACAGGGCAACCAAGGTCTTTGCAGAATTGTTTGAGCTCCTCAACTTTGTATGAATATAAATCCGCAATGGAAAACTCCAATTCTGCCCTCTCACTTGTTGCCACCTGAGACATGATGCTCTTGAAGAGTTACTCAAAAATAGAAAAATACAGTATGTGGTTGTCTATTGGTCTGCACTCCTAGTGATGTACACCAATTACTATGGGTCAAGTACAAATACAAGTTCAATCCTCACCGCTGACCACCAATGTTAGATCTGGGGGTCTCTAGTTGGCAGGGTAGGTACCACTGTCCAAGTAGGGACCCTTGCTTCTAGTCAGGGAAAGGGGGATACACTGTTAAGATAACCCCTGCTCACCCTCTAGGTAGCTTGGCCTGAGCAGTCTAGGCTATCAAAGGCAATGTGTAAAGTATTTGTACCAACACTCACAGTAACACAGTGAAAACACCACAAATTTACTCCACACCAGTTTTAGAAAAATAAGGTATCTTTACTAAAAACTTCACAAGACCAAATACTACAGAAAAACCAACATACAATTAAAAAGGTTACTTTAAAGATAGTTCAAGAGTTTGCAGAAAGTACTCCAGGATGTAAAAGTCAGTGTCCTGCACAATGCGACTCTCAATGCACAAAATGCGACACTCTCGTGCCCAACAGTACCTGTAGTTGCGATAAGGTTCCCAAAAGCTATCACAAGGAAGATGGCAAAGGCGATGCAATACTCCTGAGATCTTGGGGAGGCTTTGCAGCAGCCCTGCTTCACGCAGCAGAGGTGGATGCGCCGGCTCCGATCTGTAGGGGGAGGATGCGATGACTTTGGCTTTCGTTGCATAGGTTTCTTAGGGGGAAGCTTCACGCACAGGCACAATGCGACGATCTTCGGTGCAGCGCGATGCGCGGCACAGCGCTGACTTCTGGCGCCGCAACCCTCGATGCGTCACGGGACGGGACTCTGCGTCGACACACGCAGCGACTGGATACTTTCACGCACCGGCAGTGGTGCGGCCCGCAAACTGGTTCTGCAACGACCCTCGCAGCGTCAGGAATCTTCTCGCACCGGAACGATGCTCGACGCACTCGGCGATGCGGGGACTCCGGGTGCTGCGATGACGCAGCGATGAAATTCTCCTCGCACTCTCGTTCTTGCGACACGCAATCGGATGATGCGTTGGGTACCAGTTACTCTTTTTCACGCTTCTGCTTCCCAGCTCCCAAACACAGCAAAACGACCTCCTGAGGCCCCAAGACTGGGCAAGCACTCCAAGGCAGGTCAGAACTCCTTCAGCAGAGTTCCAGGGGAGCTGGTGGTGAAGTCCTTTTGTTCCTGGGACTTCTTAACAGGGAGCCAGCTCTTCTCAGGCCCTTGGAGATCAGAATCAAAAGAAGGGGACACAGCAAAGTCCTTCCCCTCTCCTTGGCAGCAAAGCAAAACAGCAAGCAGGCAGTCTTCTCCTCTTCAGTCCTTTTCAGCTTTCTCCTTGGCAGAGGTTTCTTCTTAGTTCCAAAGTGATCTAAAGTTTAGGTGTCTGTGGTCCTCTTCTTATAACCCTCCAAGTCTATGTCTCTCTGTGTTTCAGTGGGGGGATTCCCCTGCTCAAACCGGTTCCTGGGTGTGCTCTGCCCTGGAGCACCTGGTTCCTTTCAGAGTGAGGGGCAGGGTCGTTAGACGCTCAGCAGGAGGTGGAGCCTTCTTTGTGCCAGCAGAGGCAGAGTCCTCAGCCTGGCCAGCAGGGGGTGGAGCCAGCATTGTGCTGGCAGAGGCAGCCCTATTCAAACCCAGGGGCTACTCCTCCCACCCATCTAAAGCAGATCTCCCTATTCACCCTGCTGCTGACTCATCCAGGCTCCTGGAGCCACATAGCCCATCACATGACACCAGTCAGCCAACCAGCACACAGGCACACAGGAAGGTTAAACAGGAGAATAGCTACTTTCTAAAAAGTGCTATTCTCACACAGTGAATTTAAACACCATCTTGCTAAAAAGATGTATAATTAAATTCTGAACACAAAGATACCAAACTTGGATTTTCTATCTTGCCCTTATGGGAAGATAGGCATGTAAACAGCCTCCCCCATTCTATCCTATGGGCAAGATAGCCTCTCAGCAGTGAAAAACGAAAATGGCTGTAATTCACTACCAGGGCATGTTACACACCTCAGTACATGCCCTACCTTTCAGATACACTGCACCCAGCCCAGGGGGGTACCTAGGGCCACCATAGGAATGCCTTACATGTACAGAAAGGGAAGGATAAGGCCTGGTCAGTGGGTGCACTGGCCAGGTTGTCATGGCAGTCCTAGACTGCACATAGGCACTGCAAGCAGGCCTAAGACATCATTTTAGCGCTACTCCTGTGGGTGGCACAATCAGTGCTGCAGCCCACGAGTAGCATTTGAATCACCAGCCCTGGCACACGCAGTGCACTTTACTAGGGGCTAACAGGTGAAACAAATATACCAATCATGGATAACCAATCAGTATAACAATTTACCAAGGGAGCACTTGCACTTTGACACTGATCAGCAGTGGCAAAGTGCCCAAAGCATCTAAACCAGCAAAAACGAAATCCTTCTAACAAACTTGCCTCTGCCGTTTTGGATTCCTGAGGACACTCTGTGAAACTTGTCCACGCCTCGCGGAACCCGCTGCGCGTGTCCCGCTTCGCAGAGGGGCGCTTTCCTGGGCTGAAGCTGCTGCGGGGGTACACCAGGGGCCGAGGGCTGCGAGCAAGAGGGCTGGGACTCCATTTCCCAGGAGCCCCAGCAACCCGCGCCCGCTCCACCTGGGCTGCTCTCCCTCCCCGCACCGCCCCCAACGACCAGGTGAATTAAATACCGGCTTGCCCTGCAGTTCGTGGGACCTTCTAACAAACTTGCCTCTGCCGTTTTGGATTCCTGAGGACACTCTGTGAAACTTGTCCACGCCTCGCGGAACCCGCTGCGTGGGTCCCGCTTCGCAGAGGGGCGCTTTCCTGGGCTGAAGCTGCTGCGGGGGTACACCAGGGGCCGAGGGCTGCGAGCAAGAGGGCTGGGACTCCATTTCCCAGGAGCCCCAGCAACCCGCGCCCGCTCCACCTGGGCTGCTCTCCCTCCCCGCCCCGCCCCCAACGACCAGGTGAATTAAATACCGGCTTGCCCTGCAGTTCGTGGGACCTTCTAACAAACTTGCCTCTGCCGTTTTGGATTCCTGAGGACACTCTGTGAAACTTGTCCACGCCTCGCGGAACCCGCTGCGCGGGTCCCGCTTCGCAGAGGGGCGCTTTCCTGGGCTGAAGCTGCTGCGGGGGTACACCAGGGGCCGAGGGCTGCGAGCAAGAGGGCTGGGACTCCATTTCCCAGGAGCCCCAGCAACCCGCGCCCGCTCCACCTGGGCTGCTCTCCCTCCCCGCCCCGCCCCCAACGACCAGGTGAATTAAATACCGGCTTGCCCTGCAGTTCGTGGGACCTTCTAACAAACTTGCCTCTGCCGTTTTGGATTCCTGAGGACACTCTGTGAAACTTGTCCACGCCTCGCGGAACCCGCTGCGCGGGTCCCGCTTCGCAGAGGGGCGCTTTCCTGGGCTGAAGCTGCTGCGGGGGTACACCAGGGGCCGAGGGCTGCGAGCAAGAGGGCTGGGACTCCATTTCCCAGGAGCCCCAGCAACCCGCGCCCGCTCCACCTGGGCTGCTCTCCCTCCCCGCCCCGCCCCCAACGACCAGCCCACCTCCACCACAGCTACAAACTAACGCGTGAGTACCGCTGCGCGGGAGCTCGCCGGGAGAAGCCCGGGACAAGGGCGGGACCGTCTGTGGCCGTCAGGGGCCAAAGGAGGCCGGGCTGGGCCATACCCCTTATCCTTTCCACCCAAACTCTGGTTGAACTCTGCTTGTGCATAAGGTGATGCCCTCACCTGCAGCACGTGAAACACCAGCAAGGGAGGGGGGTAGCAATACTGGGACGCTGGACAATTACTTCAAACCCGCCAAAGGAGATGGGGGCAAAGAAAACTCCCTAGAGAGACGTAGGGCGGACCGTCGGCGATCCATTGAATCAATGAAGAGTAGACCCCTGACTGAAATTATCCCGTATCCTATCTCTCAAGAGGAGGGTACTCCCCCCAATAGCTTGAATCCGACGACCCTTGAGGACTTCCCCCTCTTACTTCGGGAAATCCCAAGCACCCCTGGCATGCTGCCTGAAAAAGTCGCAGACACAACTCCACTCTTGTCATCTGACACTCCAGTTAACCTGGTTATCCAATCTCCCCCCTCGAATATAAATAAGAAGAGCAAGCCAAAGCAAAGTGTTGTGGTGGAGATGCACATGCCTCCACCTAGCAAACGCAGTAGGAAGTCCATGGGGGGGCGGGGGAAAACCAAATTATCTTACCTAGATTTTGGCAAAAAACATAAAAATGCACTCCAATCTGGGAAGGACAATGAGACTGCGCCTATCGCTGTCCCCCCCAAAGATCCAAGCCCCAACACAGCTGCTATTAACAGCGATCCAGTGGCCAACACATCCAACACAAACCCCCCTCTCACATCTATAGGGAGTATAGAATTCTTATTTCGTTCCCTCTTGCAGCCTATTAGTGACAGCCTGAAAAAGGTTGAGATAAGGCTGACTATACTAGAGACATCCCTAAATACCTTAGTTAGTAAGCAATCCAAGAATGTGGGACCTCATCTCCCTGTAGGAAACGCCCCTAAAACAGGAGCTTTACAGGGTACCAACATAGTCCCCTCCCGGGGTGCTCCTACTGTTCCCCCCCTGCAGCAACTAATGGCTATTCCAGTCCAGCCACCGCGTAATAATCCAATTTATAGGCCTTTACAACCAACAGACTCTGCCCCCCAAAGCTCTCAGACAGGGACCAATGATGGCCTCCCCGAAGCTGGAAGCACCCTCCTTCTTCCCCCGGGGCGACCAGTCCCAAGACCACGGAGACCAGATCTGCCGCCAGAAGCTAATAATCTAACGGTGGTGTTAGCAGGTGCTCCTCAACTAAGAACTGGCGAAAATGAAGATTACCAATCCCTAAAGAAAAAGGTGATCAAGTGGCTAAATTGGAACCGACCCTTACCATCTCATTTTAACAACGAGATTATTATGGTTAGAAGGGTCCCTTGGCTAGGGAAGACCAGAAAAACAATAATAGGGGACTGCATTCTGGTAACTTTTAAAGATCCGGGCACCGTTTTGCATATTTGTGAAGGAGTAAATCGTTCATTGGATTCCACCATCCAGACCCGCCCAGTATCCTTTTTCTTCCCTCCTATTCGCATGCACTATGCTCCTCTGCATGACGAATGGATAAGGGTGGAACGTAGACGCGGACACAAAGCTTATGCACAGCACCCTAACTTCCAAGTGCCTGATACACCCTATTTCCACTTCAATCGTTTTAACTGCTTGAACAGCTTGGATGGGGTTGACTGACTCTCTGCTCACAGCCCAGTGACTCTGGATAATGGCACCGACGGATTTCCTGATCCATCTCCCCCGATCGCTGGCAAAATTCCTGGTCTATTGAATGTCACGGTGACCCCGGACAATGGCTCTTGCAGACCCTCTGATCCACTCGCCCGTAGTGCTGGCAATGTTACTGAACTATTAAATGGTCCAGAGCTCCTGGATAATGGCCCCTGCAGTCTCCCTGAGCCATCTGCCCCCACCGTCGGTAATGTCCCAGAACTATTGATCGAAGCGGCACCTGTAACCATCTCCTCCAACCCTTCTGGCACGGCAACTGACACCTCCGAACACCTAAGGCTAATCTGCTGGAATGTTGCTGGACTGGCCAACAAACTGGGTGACCCGGACTGGGTAAATTACATCGAGACTGGAGATGTATGTATGTTCCAGGAAACCTGGGCTAGAGAGAATTATGGTCATCAAGGCTACATGTCCTTTTCCATCCCAGCTAGGTGGGAAGGCAAGGGCCGTCCGTCAGGGGGGCTGACGATCTGGGTTGCATCTCATCTAGGCTGCACGGCAACACGGCTGCCGGCTAACTCAGAAGACATTCTTGTGGTTTCATTATCCTGGCCTAACCAAGCCAAACTTGTGTTAATTAACATCTATTCTAGGCCAGTGAGAATTGCAAAGGAATCACCGACCATAGATGAACTCACAAACTTTATATCTGAACTACCGAGTGATATATTTTATGTGGTGGGAGGGGATTTTAATTCTCATTTTGAGCCACTTCCTGGTCTTTTGGAGGGGTTCTCATCGGAAGAAGAGGCCAGATGGGCAGTCCCCCCAGTGGAAGCTCCCCCCCCGAAGGCTTGGACCCCACTTGCATTACAAATCACAGCTCTAACCCTAAAGTTCGGAATCAGAGCCTGTAACGGGCGAATGAAATCAGATATACCCAGTAAAACCACCTACAACAGACTGGGAAGAGAGTCCCGCCTGGATTATGTCCTGGCCCAAATAGTGAAGTGGCCGACCATTCAGGATTTTAGGGTTATGGAACGGTCAGATAGCGACCATAATGCGCTCGAGCTCGACCTGGTCACCCCTGGCCCTCAAGCTCCTGTGACCAATGTAGAAGGGAACAAACCTGCGCTTCTCCTGGAAAATAGTAGGAGAAGAATCAGGTGGGAGCACTTGGTTACAAGTAAGAACAAACTCCCCATGCTCTATGACGGGATAACTCCCGTCTTGGAAACTGTGGGGAGTTTGGACAACGAGGCAAGCAATAATGATTCCCGGGCTAAATTGTACAAGGCTCATGAGGACCTTATAAAGGCTGCGGCCCCTCATCTCTCTAGTAGCTCACGAAAACCTAGACAGGGGCGACAAGGCAAAACAACATGGTATAGTCCGGCATGCAGAAGGGCAAAAGCAGAACTCCTCAGACTTATTAAGGAGGGACTAGGGGGGGATAGCCTAAGACAAAGCAGGCGGGCTTACAAGAAACTAGTTACCCACGCTAAGGCCGAGTGGGAGGAAAATCAGTGGGAAGAACTTAGCAAGGCCCTAGCGACCCAAAACCAACATCTGTTCTGGAGGATAGTGAATGGGGGGTCGGGGCATCTTCAATCGGCAATAGAGCCCAATATTGCCCCAGGGGTGTGGCAGGCTCACTTTCAATCTCTTTACAGTTCTGAGCCGGGAGAATCTCCTACTGTCACCGAGGTTGGTTGGCCAGGCTATGAAGGAGAGCTGATAACGCTGGGTGAGGTCACCGCTGCCATCTCAGGTCTTGCTTCTGGAAAGGCGCCAGGACTGGATGGCTTACCTGGGGATATGTTCAAACAGGAGCCCATTGTATGGGCCCCCTACCTTACTGCCCTTTTCAATGGAGTTCTAAGCGGCATGGAAATCCCTGGTACTTGGCTGGGGGCAGAGGTGGTCCCTATCTTTAAAAAGGGCTCGCCTCTCCTCCCGGCCAACTACAGACCCATCAGCTTAATCGACGTAGCACAGAAGCTGTTTGGCAGGGTTTTGCTGAATCGCCTCCAGGATTGGATGGAAGAGGTGGGTGCCCTTAGTCCCTATCAGGCGGGATTTAGGAAGGGGGTATCCACAGTGGACCAGGCTTTTAGGTTGAATCTCATCTATTGGAGGGCAGCAATATTCGAGGACGGCAGTCTGTACACAATTTTTGTGGACTTACGGGCCGCCTTCGATCTGGTGCCCAGGGGAAAACTCTGGAGCGTCTTGGCAGAGATGGGCGTCCCCCCGGACATCCTAGTAACCTTACAGAGGCTTCACCATAATAATTATGCCCGAGTGAGGTGTGGGAGGTCGGGGGAATTGACCGATAGATTCCCCGTTGACCGAGGGGTAAGGCAGGGTTGTGTGTTGGCACCGACCCTGTTTTGCCTCTTCGTCAACGGGGTAATCGCCCACCTAAATGCCACCGATTATACTGACGCCCCCAAACTTAATGGCAGCAGGGTGCCCGCAATCATGTTTGCGGACGACACCCTGCTGCTATCTAAAACCCCCATGGGGATACAGAGGATCCTTGATTCATTTGTAGCCTTCTGTACGGACAGAGGGCTAGAAATCAATGCGGCCAAAACTAAATTCATGGTTTTAAATCCGAGCCAAAAATTGCGGCCGAATCCGCAATTGGGAGTAGCACGGCTCGAGAGCGTTGTCACCTTTGAATATCTAGGTGTGACTCTCAATGAAACCATGACTTGGGGATCCCACCAGATTAGGGGGAACCTCAAACTTACACAAATTACTGGGGGTATCGCCCGGATGATGACCGGCTCCTCATACCGCCCGCTGGGGGCCCTAATTCAGATATACAAGGCCCAGGCCAGGGGAGCGATCATGTATGGGGCGGAACTGTGGGGACACACACCATGCCATAGCCTGTCATTAATAGAAAACAAGTTTATAAGACAGATAACCGCGCTTCCCCCCAGTACCCCGCTCCTCCCCTTGAGGCTTGACCTCGGTCTACGACCATTATCTGATGAAATAAGCCTGAGACCAATAGCCTTCTGGCGTAGGTTGTGGAGCAGTAATGATCTTGCAGCATACAGGGCGGAACTGGCAGAATTATTGAATCACCCAAAAGCGCTCCGTATCCCTTGGGTCAAAAACATCCAATCCACCTGCATGGAACTAGGGCTCCCCGACTTATGGACTGACCCTGCGAATGCCGCACTGAATATCTCTAAAAGGTCCCTGACTAACGTATACCACGAATGCAAATTAGCTAGGGCCCGAGTTACCCAGGCAGAAGGGTCTCTATCCTCTGTGTTTTTGCAAAGCAAGGACCTTTATAGGTTTGAGAGGGTATTGGATCCTATCTTTCCGGTACTTGCTAGGAAGCTGTTTCTCCAATGGAGATACGGCTCATTGCCCTTTCGGTCCTTTACAAGTACTTGGTCATCGCCCCCCACTACGACGCAGTGCCCGGCTTGTGATGCCTTGGAGGAAACCGATTTACACGTGGCCTTCTTCTGCCCAGCCTACAGGGCAGCGCGGAAATACTGGCTTCTTCCCTTGATTAGGAATATGGGCGGCAGGGAATATGCTCCAATGTATAGGATTTTAAAATCTGATCTCTCTGGTCCAACTGTCCTCGCATTATCTAAATTTCTTACTAATGTTTGGCATACGCGCAACCGCATTTTAAAGGTGTTGGGTCCCCCTTAAAATTTTAGATGCACAGTTTTTATTGTATTTTTAACATATGTACTTCCAATGTTTTAATGTTTGGATTTATTGTGATTGTATATGTGTATTGTTTTTCTTTTATGGCCAAATGGCCGAAATAAAGATTGGAAAGTGAAATATACCAATCATGGATAACCAATCAGTATAACAATTTACCAAGGGAGCACTTGCACTTTGACACTGATCAGCAGTGGCAAAGTGCCCAAAGCATCTAAACCAGCAAAAACGAAATCCAGCATAGCATCAAAAAATACAGGAGGTAGAGGCAAAAAGTCTGGGGTAACCACGACAAAGATGCCAGGTCTAACAATAGGTATGTGTGTGGGCTGTTTTCAGTTGTGTATGGGCCTGTTTTATGGTCTGGTTTTTACTGTTGAGTTCTCTGCTAGTACCACACTGATTGTCTTCAGCAACAAGCCAAAATTGCACCCCGTCTCCCAACACCTATACATCGTGTCTTTAGAAGTTCAAACCTGCCTTGATTTGCAAACTTATTCCACTTTTTAGCTCTCCGATTCGCTAATGGGATACACTTTTAATTTGGTTCCAGTGGCCTATTTTCGGTCAAAACACTAATTCACCACATTCTCACTCATCCGTCCATATATTAATTATGAATGCCAGGGGCGCAACTAAACCCGACTTCGGGGGGGGGGGGGGACGTGGGGGGCTAACACTCCCAGCCAGGACTGGCCCTAGCACTGGTCGCACATAGTGCACACAGTCTTTTTTGACGCCCCTTCCTTCATCTCCATGAATTCCCTCACTACCACTCACCAACAATGCACCTTATCTCTCTATAGTAC
The DNA here is from genome assembly GCF_964204655.1 of Triturus cristatus. Taxonomy (NCBI): domain Eukaryota; kingdom Metazoa; phylum Chordata; class Amphibia; order Caudata; family Salamandridae; genus Triturus; species Triturus cristatus. Next base: position 750,293,123 of record NC_140592.1, read on the forward strand.
CTTTCTGACAAACATTTCATTTTTTTTATAGCACTACTCATAGTTTACTCGCGCTCAGTTCTGTGATCTGCATGGTACATGTTCTTTGTATCAGGCACATTAACCCTCTGCGCTGTGTGGGTGGCAGGAGTGCCCATGTGAGTGCACGGTGAGCAATGCGACAGTGTGAGAGTAGGGTAAGAGGAGTGACTGCAGGGTGAGTGAGGTGACCATATGAATTTGGGTGCAGACGTAAGTGCAGAGTGGGATGAATGAATGCATGGTAAGTGATGGGCTTGTTTTAGTGAGATTGCAGATTGAGCAGTGAGGGGGACAGGCAAGTGAAGTGTCACATGAGTGCAGGGAGTAGAGTGCTCATGTGACTGCAGGGTGAGGTACAGGGTGAACAGCACAAGTGCACTGTGAGTGCAGAGTGATCAGTGTGAGTGCAGGGTGAACGGGTGAAGGGTGTGAGTGCATGGTGATCAGTGTGAGTGCATTGTGATCAGTGTGAGTGCAGGGTGAGCGTGAAATTGAAGGGCGAGAATGAGGAGTGAGTTGTCTGAATGCAGGGTGCATTCCCAGACACTTGAAGTAACTCAGCAAGTTATTGATGGCAGCGTAGGGTTTCAGATATGAGTTAAACTATTTCTATGGCATTAATCAGGGATCGAGGGTGAAGGAAATAAATAAAGTGCTGATCCCGCAACAAACTTCCAGTATGATGATTAGAGTTGCCAGCTCATTATTTTGATGTCCCAGACGGTACAAAAATAAACAGTCACCTAAAAGTATTTTCAACACTTATTTGTGCATACTTCGACCAGAAAATATAAATAGAAAACACTTTAAATTGTGTTCTAGGGCTGCCTCAATGATCCATGGTTGATAATTAAAGGGAACAAAGACAGAAAAGTCACATTACAAATGAATACATACTTTTTTTTTATTTATAACCCTCTTTAGTGTCAAGACGAGGTCTTTGCAGGCTCTTTAAACAACACATGGCTGGCATTTTTCTTTTGGCAACCCTACTTTATATTCCTTTTCATGAAATGCATTCTCACACTACAGCAGTAAATGGAAAATACAAATTTAAGGAATAGGCAGAGTAGGGGCCCAAGGGGTACTGGAACCAGAAAATAAACTAAACCTCGTTAACCAGTTTACAAAGGTATGTAAATATGCAAATGGTCTTTAAAGACCTGTGAAAAACTCTGTTGTGCCGGAGATCAGGCTCTAGGCACAGCCCTACCGAGCCCACAGCAGCTCGAGCTGCAACAGCCGGGGCTGAGCCACACGACGGGGGAGGGGGGGTTTGGGGCTGAAGGCCTTTTAGCCCAATGGGCGTTGCGCTCCTGATCAATTCAGTTAATCACCACCTAATCATCTAACCCTCCTAACCAGTGACTTATTTCTGCAAACGCCCATTGACACAACCACACACTTGCCAATCAGTAGAGAGGATGTAACGACAAAATCCTACCTGACCAGAAGGAAATATATCCGGTTAGTCATCAAAATATATTGGGCAGTGATGAGTGAGTGTTGGCTAGCCTGGCATGGGTTGCTGAAAATCCCAGATGGCTATTTCTGGTGTGTGCTGAGAAACCGACCCTGCTGATGCTGAGCTTGTGTTGTGGCTCCTCACCCCCAATGCCAGTGAGGCCAAAAACATCACCCTGATCCGTAGTGCCCGGGTAAAGCTGTTGATATCATTTACTGCACCTCTGCCCCTGCCCAGCCCCACCTCCCATACCTAAGCAAAAGACAGTGGTCAATTCCTCGCCTGAGCCTATCTGGATTTCCCTATATGAGGGTTACTTTTCGATATTCGCTTCCTCACTTGGCTACCTACTAGAGTCCCCTTGTAGCTCCACAGCCCACCAAGCGGTAAACCAAATTAATGGGGGAGCTAGAAGTAAGGGAAATCCAAAATGTGCTTTCCTTGCAACGTGTACCAATGATAGAAACACTTAGAACATTAAGAGCCTTCTGATAATTTTTTTTGTACATAAGTTTTTAGTTTGGCATCAAGTGGCATTTGTATATTTGTTTAAAGGAAGCAAAACTTCACCCACCTTGGTGCCATGCTTCATCGTCTGGTTGCTCCTCATCCGGGGCCGTGTTACAGAAAGTGCCTCGGGTGTTTGTACCCGCTGGTAGAGCAGGTAAAGCAAACATTTTGTATACCTTCTCTATTTGCATGAAAAATACTAATCACATAATCATTCTAAATATTAACCTGCATTAATCGTTTGGAGTGTTATGATTAACCAACACATGCACCTTGATAAACACAAGATACACGCGGGACTAAAATGCTAAGTGCACGGCTAATAATTAAATGATTAACCATGGTACGCAAACTAACTGTAGAATGTGTTGAGAATAGAGAATTGCATGATTTATGTTGCTTCTGTGATGGTTTGTGCTTCCAGTGTTGCGGAATGGTGAGTAGTATTGCTTTAAATGTTGCTATAAGCTAGGCAAATACTAATATATATTGGGATTAGTGTGGGTTTAAACATTAGAATCTTCATTTCCATGTATTAATTACTCTTATGTTTGTTTTTGCTTAAGTTGGCATTCGGGCCTACTAGGCCGCGGTATTCAAAATGGAGTTCGGAAGTGGCCACCGTCCTTTGAGCGCGATGCCTACTGCGCAGACTCAGATGGCTCTGAAGATCTCCAGGCGACCTCTAACCATGAGACAACGTGTTCCTTGTCAAGGCTAGGAACGCGGAGTGGAGGATTGCCAGGACCGAACTAGTGTGAATGACCAAAAGACAATAGAGGCCTGCACCCGGAGGTCTACATGTTGTTACTTCGGAACTTTCGCTTGTGAACCCGTGAAAAGAATGCAATTCTGAAAGATGTCATACTCTGTCCCATGGGAAACAACTGGACTTGGGAATATCACCACTTCTTGCAAATTCGGAAGGTTTAGCCAATCAGAACACTTCTACCCTAAATTTTGTAGCATATTGTTCTAGAAGTAAGGGGAAAAAGAATATATAAGGGAAGTTTAGAAGAGGGAAAAGAGAGTTCATTCCAAATTTCCGTTGGTGACTGTTGGTGTGGAGGATCGATTTGCTAGCACGATAGCCTGGTCCCTTGGCTACGTGGGGACTGAGTCGTGCTGAGAGAGAGAACTTTCCCGGACTTATTTGGGTCTTAATTTAAGTTTAACCGGATGATTTCATCAGAAGGGGTTTGAGTTTTGCTGTGGGTTGACGGGTTCTTCTGGAAAATGGTCGCCAATATTCAAATTTAGGTAAATATAACTGTTATGTCAATTTGTGTTCAAAATATTAATTAAAATTCTGATTCGATTGAATTTGATTATGCTAACGAAGTGAATTAATTAGATAAACCAAGCATTGATTAACAAAATGAGTCCGTGATTCTTTTAATAAAGATATTGATTGATAAAAAGGGTTCCGAAGCTTTAAACGTGTTTTAGCTGGTTCTAAATCACCATCAACCAGTCCAACTAATTGGTCCACCGACCAAGTGGTGGAGTGCCTTGATGTTAAAGTTAGGATTCTATAGGTACTAATGTATATAATGTATATAATATAAAGATTTTCCCTCCTATAGGTAACTAGGTACCACACATGTCCAGCGCTCCTTTCCTCTTGTGTGCAGATTCGAAGTGTGACGCATGAGTGTTGGTGTTATGGGCCCCACCAATGAATGCGTGTGTGAATGAGTTGGTGTGACGACGGGTCTGTGACGCAGGGAGGATATGTAAATTTGCCCCTTTCCGCTGGAGCACCGCTTTGCGCACCTCAGTGGCACTTTGGTATTACAGAAGGGGATGCAGACACTTGTGCGGCCTCTTCTGTAATGCAGATAATGCTGGGTCACATGTAGCACCAGCGTTTTAGAGAGAGGGCATTCCCTCATTTGCATCGGGGCTTGGGCTCTGCGCTCATGCGGGATTACTAACGTTGGTGCAAAGGCAAACATGCCCTTAGGAGGCACACTGAAAGTGTGCATTCAAAAAGTTGGCCCTCTGGAGGGGAGAATGGAGGTCCCGTAGACCCCCAGAAATCCCCCTGCATGTGGGTGCAGTTACGCCAGTGCTTAATTTGTAAAATATGAAGTGCAGGTGCTCAAATGTTTGTCGGAGGCCACACCCACATTTTTCTGGCTCCACCCACTTACTTTTTAGCTCCACCCACATCTTCAACTGGCACTGAGAAAAGTCAAATATAATACCAGAGTAAGGTTTTGATAGGAGGTTCCCCGTGAACCATTTTGAAAAAGATTAAAGCAAAAGTGCATTTAAAGAACAATTTTGGAATAAATGAGCTAAAACCACTAATGCATTGAAAAGGGAAAATGTCAGTGCTCTGTGTGCTGATTTGGGGAAAGGACAAAACTGGGGGTAGGGCATGCCATTTTTAAGAGAGTCTATGAGTTCAAAGATACAACTTTGACATAGCTTAAGTTATGTGACAAAATAAAACAAAATGTTGTGAAAACACTAGTCCAAACAGATAAACTGAATAAAATCATGCAATACACTTGAATGAGTCAGCCACTGTCACTTTCAGTGGCTGAAGGGGTATGGGGTTAATCAGTATAGTAGAGTATTCTGTTAAAGCAATTACTTTTAGAGAAACAAAAAAATGGATGATTACCAATTGGGCTTGTTACTATAACTTACTCCCCTGGAGCTATATGTGCATTTATTAGACATTCAGAATAGTAAAAAAAAAACATGGAACTATGTAGTTCTGTATGACACAGACAACAGAGAGATCAGAGAAGAAGCATATGTTCAAAATATGACTTTTTAATTAAAGATTTGTATCTTAACATAAAGCAAAGAAAAATGTGATCCAAAAAGTCCTTGAGGTACCTAGGCCAAAGGAATAGGTAGTGGCTGTGCAGTTTAAATTTGACGGTATCTTAAATAAGTCATACCTATTATTAGTGCAAAATAACATAGTGCCATACAAAATGTAATAATATAAAGACAAAATAACTAAAAATAAAATATATAAATACATGTTCTAAAATGAAAAACAAAAAAACAAGTTAAGTCTTATAAAAACAAAATAAATAAAATATATTAAATAGAACAATAAAGATAACATCCAAAGAAGGAAGAGACATAAATATAACAAAATATTAAATAAATTGACACTGTCAACAAAGTGTTCTAAATGCAAATAAATAACCTATATAAACTAGAACAATTAAATATCCAAACACAGTAAAGCCTAACTTTTCCAAAACATTGCAATGACACATTTTTTCAGTTGGAATGGGCTACATCTATTTTTCTAGAAAAGCCCAGAAACAGTCTAAATTGCTAGTGCATTCCAAGTCTTCACCTTTGCTTGCTATACTCCTAGTGTCAACCCTGGCAAGTTTTGTTAGACCAGCCCCCTTACGGTGTGTAACAAGCGAGCGCAGCAAGCTTAATGACTGCTAGAGGTGTTTGCATGGGGGGAATTCTCCCTTCAAGAACATTTTGTAAAAAGAAAATCCAATGGTGCACAACACATTTTTCATTACATATTTAGCTGTATTAACTTTCAAAGCAAAGTAAATCGTAAATGATGACCTGACATAAGCACCCAGGCCAGAAAGCATGGAAATCTCACACATAAATACTCAGACTAGGAAGCATGGAAACGTCACACAAAGGTACCCAAGCCAGAAAGCATGGAAATGTACACAAGCACCCATGCCATAAACCATGGAAATGTGTGTGTCACACATAAGCATCCATTCCAGGCCATAAACCGTGGAAATGTCACACATAATCACCCATGCCAGAAAGCATGGAAATCTCACACGTAAATACTCAGACAAGGAAGCATGGAAACGTCACACAAAGCCCCCCAGGACAGAAATCATGAAAACGTCACACAAAGGCACCCAGGCCAGAAAGCATGAAAATGTTAAAGAAAGGCATCCAAGCCATTATCCATGTCCTTCTACATTTCAGAAAATAGAAGGCCCAAAAACATTGTTTTATATCTCAATGGTTTGCCCTATAATATTTAATGTATCTCTATTTTGTGGAATTGCTTCAAAAGTGGCAACACATCGCAGTTTTCATTGTGTTCTAATCTAAAACTTTTGCTGACTGATTGACATATATATGTCATATAGAGGGGCTCATTATGGCATAATTATGAATTTCAACATAGCGCCACCTTCCGGTCTGGTGCAAATGAATGCTCTCCAGCAGGATCATTAATCACCAGCGTTATCTGGGCATTTTGTATTGTCTTATTGTTGCCCTGCATCGGCCACGATAATGATAAAAACTGTTTAAATGAAGCACTTACGAAGTATGTGTCCTGCTGGGCCTGTGCAGATTTTAAAAGGAAAAACTAATAGTAACACATTCTCTTACCGACACAATTAGTCAAATTTAGTGTCGCAGCCTGATGTGATAAGCTGCTGCAGGGGTCAAGAGAGGTGATGGGAATAAACAAACTTATTTTCTCCTGCGCTGCATAGGAAAATAAATATCCACGCAGCAGGACAGTAGGCAGAGGTTACCAGGGCCAAAGAAAGGATTTGTCCCTTTCGCCATGTGGAGATGAAGGGGTGAAAAAATAAACAAAGCCTCTTTAACATGTAAATGGACTTATAAAGACCTGTGAAGTACTCGGGTGCGGCTGCGATCATCTCTAAAACTGCGTGTGTGCATGCCCGGGAAGCTGTCTCAGCCCGGGCGCACACACATAAGGGCGGCGGGGGGGGGGGAGTTGGGAGGTGGAAAGGGGGCACGGGAGGGGAGGGTGCTTGAAGCACTTTGTTTGACCGTAGAACCGGGCCTGCATCACGCTACCAAAAAAAACAGCACAGCGTTGGTGAAGGCACCGCATAGCATTACTGCTTAACTTAAAAGTGCTTAAAGTTAAAACTTCTAAGTTCTAATCTTACCGTTACTCGCGTGGGGCCTGTCGGCTTGGTCACACACACACTCAGTGCTGGCTGCACTGCCACTGCTTGTGCCTTTGTTTTTATTAGTACGTAGGTAACGTACTACGATGGATTAGGCCGCTGCAGCCTGGTGCTGCTGCTTGCTACAGTACCACCAGTCCAGACCGTCACTACTGTGGTGGTACTGGCTGCAGTTGATCGATGGATGCCTGCTGCTGCCCAGCCAGTTCTGCCCTTATCGTCGTCGGTTGGACCGGGGCTGCCGGACTGACTCAGTCCACGATGATGCTACGCTGCTTCTGCTGGGCGTGGCAAAGTGAAAAAAATGTGCGCGTGCTACCCCGCGCACAGCCCCTGCCTACCCCAGCAGAACCTCCAGCCCGCCCAAATACATGTGTGTGTGTTCCGAACTTCCGCGGCCCGCCCACACTGGTAAGTCAACACTGCATCTACAATCTGATCATCTGCATCTCTGCACTGAAGGGCCGTTCGGGCCCGCGGCCGCCATGATGATGATGACGACGACAAATTATTTATATTTATTACGCGAGTGCAATAAGCCAAGGTACATTTTAAAACATCCATCAATGTTGGCGTGTGCAGCAGCAGATGCATAGACCCGGCCCTAATAATTAAGTGCCGGTGCTTAGCACCGGAAAGCACCGGCACAAATTAAGCCCTGAGTTACGCACTGCACCCGCCTGCAAGGGAATTGCTAATCCTGTTTGAAAGTGCAGGCGGGTTGTTGCCCGCACAGAGAAACACGGTGCAGGCCATGCACTTGTGTTTAAAACAGCTGCTCTGTAATTTTTTTAATGTGTTGCCCTGGGGGCAGCCCATTCTTCATAATGGGGCTCACTTTCCCTGTTTGCAACCGGCGCACCTGCCTAAAGTTGTGCTGTGGCGCAAAGAGGGAAAGTGCGCCCTTTCAGTAATGCGGGCCCTGGACTCCGTGAACTGGTTACTGACCTTTGATAGTGCTCTTTCTGGTGAATCCTCCATTTACCTGCAGATTTCGCAGATTCATATTCCCTAGGCTCCAAACCTTATCTGTAAATTTTCATAGCAGTGCTCCTGTGTGCCACTAGGTGACACTGTGCGTCTCCTTGTTATAAACCCATGTATATGACACCTGCACTTTCACCCTACATCTTTTCTATATCATTTGGGAAAGGGTAGCATAGAATACTAAGGGCCACATTCGTAGTATGAAAAGCCTCCAGTTTGTGGAGAGAGATCTAAATGCGGAGTAGAATCTACCAGATGGATTCCCTCTGCCATAAAACATTTTTACATTCAGCGAGTAGGTTTTACTCTGTATTTACATCTTCTTCTAGAAATTGGAGCATTTACAGGTCCCTCCAAACGGTAAACGAGGCCTTCAGTCTCATCCACTTTGTCATGAGTTGAACTGGGGTCTATCCAGTCTTGAGGCTTGGAGGAGAGCGTGTACATGTGTCTTTGTGCAGTGTTGCTGCTATGCCTTGTGGTGTGTATTGTTTAATCAGTGTTGAAATTTCACAATAACTTGTTATTCTATTCTCCCCGTGAGTGTCACGTTCGCTTTATATAAAACCTATCAAATGAATAAATAAACAGGGGACCAGGTCCCGGAAAAACAATAGACCCAATATGGGGCTTTACACTGATGGGTAAAATATTTCACCAAAGGAGCAGCGGATCATTGATTTTCCTGCACATATCTCTAATTTCTGTTTTTAATTTTACTCTAGGCAACCAGAATAAATAGTCTGTTAAGTTGACTTGATAGACTTGTAGGTAATTTTACTATTCTCTTTGTAAATCCTATAGTCTAGCCAGATATTAAACATAAAGATTTTACCAATGACCTCCAAACAATAAAGCACATCCATACTACCAACAATGGAGTCCAGACGAGAAGCAACCTGACAATGAAGCATTTCAGTTAGGTGGGGGAAGCTTTGGGACCTTCAAAAAAGATATACTCACAATTATTGCTATTATACAAAACAACGCCATGCCAAGAAAGGGCAGGCTAGCAAGAGTTTTTTTTATTTTTATTTAGGGCATTTTCAGCTACGTCATGCACTAAATCCTGCTTAAACCATTGCTCTGCACTGTCTAAAGAGTGTAGAAATTGTGGCAGAACAGGACACTTCTCAAGTGCTGCTATGCATTTTATTATTATTATTAGTTGTTAAAAACCATAAACATACACATTACAAAAATCTGCCTTATATTTTCAACTTAATCACAAAGCTAAAACAGACAAAACGCAAATAGTTCTACACATAATGAAGCAAATGCAGTTACTTAAAATAATTCAGAGGATCAGTTTTCCAAACCCGAAAGCTTGGGTGTAAAACAGGGAAAGCATACCCAAAAAGAGATAGTTTAGATCTTAGCCTTAAAATGGGCAAATAAATAAATTAAATACCTGGAGATGCAAATCTCATCAACTCTTGCAGACCGCTATAAAGCAAATCCTGTATTAGAAGAAGGTAGTTTGAAGGCAGATTTGGCACAATGCACACAACATGCCACACTCACGTGCCATGATCCCCACAACTGCTTGCTCACCAAACTCACTACGGCGATATGGAACCTACTGCATGGCCACACTCTGAACATGGCTAAACCCAACTCCTGCACCGGATATCTCTACAGCTATCTCCACTGACTATTACATCTCCAGGTAAGACCGTTGGCATTTGCCTGGAGGCGAAGTTATTATCATGTTCAAAGACACCATCAGCACCATCACCTACACAGACACCTACATCCACCAGCCACACCAATCCAAACTCTACAGCCCTCCTAGAAAACCTGGGAACATTGGCCTCACCCAGTATGTTAATGGACCCACTAACACCGCTGGACACCTATTGGACCAAATTTACTCCTTAATCAGCAACATCACAATCAACATGCCAGTAACTATGCCTTGGATAGAACACCCTCTAGTCAGTTTCATAATATACATTCTAAGGCACCTGAGACCTAACACCACCGGACATGCCCGAAAAGCATCACAGAAGAGGACTGGGCTTCCGCCCTCACTGCACACCACCCCAAGCACACCAGCAATGAACTGAAAACGATCAGAAACCCCAACTGATAGATTACTGCATGCACCGACACCCTCGCTCCCCTCAAGTGCAACCCAACAAACAGCCTGACCACAGGCCAGCTAGTACACAGAGGAACCCAGACTGATGAAACACCACTGCAAGCAATTGGAGCGCAAATGGGGAACAAGTCAAGGCACCACAGATAAAGACATCTTCAAATCTACCCTAAGACGCTGCCTCCAACAGTCACAGAACACCAAGCGCACTGCCCTTGCAAACCGCATTGATGGCAGCACAAACAACAAGGAAAAGATTTTACAGAGCCTTTTGCCACCTCCAGCAACATCACCCCATCACAAGAACTTTGCAACATTCTCTTGGAGTTCTTTTGTGATTGATTGTGCAACTAAGTTACCTCCATATACGGCATCTTCAATACCTAACGATCACCTCAACTCAACTTCCCATCATGGCAAATAAACCCTTACCTCGTGGTCTGTTAACACCACCATTGAAATCACACTACTAAGAAGACCATACAATTGGGGGGGCCTCATCTAACCTGTGCACCCACCATGCATTCATCAAAGGTATCATACCAATCATCAAAGCATAGTACCCATCCACAACACCTCCATTGACTCAGCCACATTCCTGGATGCCGGAAACACGCCCTGTCACACCCCTCAAGAAACCATCTGTTGACCCACCCAAAGTCTCCAACTCCAGGCCCATCTCCCTCCTACCGTACCCAGCCAAAGTCCTGGAGAAACTAATCAACAAATACCTCACTTACCACCTTAGCAGCTACCTGGTCCTTGATGTCACGCAGTCTGGATTCAGGCCCAACCACAATACAGAAATAGCACTCATTGCCATCATGACATTCACATAATCCTTGACAGAGGAGACATGGCAGCCCTCATTCTGCTGGACCTCTCTCTAGCATTTAAGATGGTCTCACACCCCATCCTCATCAGGATCAACCACTGCATGAGCTTGGCGTCCAAGGAACGGTTTTCTGCTGGATCTGCTCCTTCTTAATGGATAGAGCACAAGCTGTCTGCCTGGCACCTTACTCCTCAGAAGCCTGCCAATGCTATCCACGCACATGACATCAACATCCTCTCCTCCACCAATGACACTCAACTCATACTCCCTCTCAGACAAGATCCCCAAAGAAAGAAACAAATTCACCGCCTGCATGATGAAAGCCGACTGTCTCAAGCTCAACACCAACAAGACAGAGTAATGATCTTTGGCAAGAACACCTCATCATGAGACTCCAACTGATGGCCAGGTGAACTCGGACCCACACCCAGGAACCTCAAAATCATCAACAGCAAACTGGACATGACTGCACAAGTCAATGTCTTCACTGTATCCTTCATCCACACCCTACATATGCTGAGGAATATCTTTAAGTGGCTCCCAAACAACACCAGAAAAACAGTCACTCATGACCTAGTAAGTTTAACTATGGGAACGCTCACTATGCCGGGTTCAAAAAGCAACTCACTGTAAGACTACAAAGCATTACAGAAATCAGCAGCCAGACTCGTCCTCAACCTCCCACACAGAACTCACATCACATCACACCACACCTAAGGGAGCTCCACTGGCTCCTGATACACAAACATGCTCATTACAAACATGCTCATTGCACACGCACACACACACTCTCACACACACAACTTAAGCCCCATGTATTTGAACAGATGCATCTCTTTCTGCTAACCACTCAGACACCTTCACTCCATAGGACTACTCTCACACACATCCCACGCATAAACAGAACCAGATCAGGAGGTTGGGCGCTCTCTTAAATCCCTCCTAAAATGTGGAATTACCTCCCATTCCACATCATAGCCTCCTCCTCTCTTTTTGAATTCTGCAATAGGCTAAAGACCTGGATTTTCCAATACCTAACCTACTGTATGAAGGGCTAGGCACACACAAGGATACCCTCACAGGTGATAGCACGCTTTAACAAGCATTTACAATGCAACGGTCTCGGCATTATTAAAGTTAGAGCTATTGGCATTGCTCATGACAATGCCGTTTCTTTAAATGTTTTAAAAACAAAAACATAAACAAAAATAATGTCATGAGCAATGCCAATAGCTCTAACTTTACCAATGCCGAGACCATTGCATTGTAAATGCTTGTTGTCTTCATTTCCAGGGCTCACTACAGCTCCGAGAACGATGCGCCTGCTGCGGAGATAGCTGTCTGTAGACACTAGCGCAATACAGTGACGTAAAAGATTACTAACTCGTGGCTCCTCCAGGGACAACCAGACGTCACTTGTTCGAGCTGTGACCACGCTGGGAGCAACAGTCGAGTGACACATGGGCTCCAAAACGATTTACACCTTCGTGTCAGCTAAAACACACCATGGGGAATGAAGTTAAACTTGTCTGTCGCTTCGTACGGTGCTAAAAGACATTTATAAGCTCCTTGTGGCTGTGCCATATGTGGGGCTGCATGTGCTGTACAGGAATGTCAGATATGTGTGCATGAATTACACGACCAGTGACTCCTTACATAGGACGGAACACAACCAGATCTGTTCTTGCTTCATACATGTTTATTATTACTTAGTGGAGTCTTTTTTATCAACCTTTGACTAAATAACGACAGAGTAAGGTATTATGTTCTTGGATTACATTGTGTGCCCTATAGGTTAGATACCACTGTTTACAGGGCGTGCAGAACTCGCTACTAATTTACAATAATATAACCGGGACCGCCAGGTTACACCCGGATCACTACAAACGCACCAATCCAGAGTTACCTTTACATAAAATACACATCTTTGACCACAGATTTCAGTCACATACATTTCTCCTGTCGGTGCATTAACCACCGATGCTGGTGTAGACAGGGGATAAACAAAAGGTCTCCGCAGCACGTGCTTTAACTCTTTAAGCTATCTCAAATTACAGTCGGTTAGCGAACAATTAAGTAAACGAGCTTAACTAACACGTCTTCCTTCTTGGGACTTTTTGTGGGGGTAGTGTTTGTGGAAATAATGAATACACGCAGGCGGAGCATATGGCGACTGTCATTGGCTCTGCTCCTCGTGACGCAGCCTATCATAACTTCGCGCCTGCCTGGGCCTCACAGTTTTGGTTTACCGGACTACAGTGTCTGCCCACAGGGTGTCTTCTCAAACAGATAAAAGAAAGTCTATCGTGCAGGGCGGCCTGGGCTGGTAGTTTCCTCCGGTCTGTGGCCGTCTGTCGACCCACGCAGCTCGCGTTGAGCCGAGCCTCTATGCCCCTGCACAGAGGCCTGTTGAGCGGAGGGTGCTCGCGAGACCCGGCAGCTATTGACACGGACGCTTTTTAAACACCGAGGTTTGCTTTCCCCGTGCAGGGCGGCCTGGGCTGGTAGTTTCCTCCGGTCTGTGGCCGTCTGTCGACCCACGCAGCTCGCGTTGAGCCGAGCCTCTATGCCCCTGCACAGAGGCCTGTTGAGCGGAGGGTGCTCGCGAGACCCGGCAGCTATTGACACGGACGCTTTTTAAACACCGAGGTTTGCTTTCCCCAATAAATAAGGGCGCGGCCCGTGCCAAGCGCGCCATAGAACCAGCGCCGCTCCGAGGACAGGGTGAGGAGAGGTGAGGAGACCAGAGCAGCAGCCGGACGCAGGGGGAGCGGACGAGCACACCACTGCCTTTCTCCGAGGTCAAGAAGAAATGCCTCGGAGAAAGGCAGTGGCGGATTCGGATTCGGGGGCGTGTTTGTCTTTTCTCTCCTCCAGCCATTGGCTGGAGGAGAGAATGAGACTTTCTTTAAAAAACACGCCCCCCGATCCGAAAAGGACGGGGCATGATTGGAGTGACGGGACCTCTTCTCCAATGGCTGGCCAGCATTTACGAGGCCAGCCAATGGAGAACAGGGCAGAAGAGGGGCGGGTTCAAGCCCCTCTTCTCCCAAGTCATTATCTCTCGCGAGCGAGACTGCGCAAGCGCAGCCTTCGCTAGCCGAGACCTAAAAATACACATAACATAACACTGCCTTCTCATGGATGGGAAGAATGGCCAACTTGAAAATTAATATTTGCCCCTGATTGCTTTACTTTTTTTCAGGCCTTACCTATATATATCCCTGCCCAATGCACGACCCAATTTCAAAATTGTCATGTAATACATTTGTTTGGCAAAATAGTAAACCCAGCATAAATAGAGAAGTTTTGCAGAGTATTAGGGGTTTGGGATGGTTGGGTGTCCCAGAATTGAAGACCTACTTTGCGGCAGTACAACTACCCATTGCTTTTAAATGGTGGCTGTGGGTAGACTACTTTGGGATCTTTTATGGCTCCCTAAGCACGCTCAGCCTAAGGGGACTAATGTGTCTGTTATAACACAACCTCTCATGGAGATTTGGGACTGTCTTCCTAGATCTACACAAATAACTTATTTCCTGTTGTTCTTCACAGTGATACTGAACAACTCAAACTAGTTATACCTGCTTTAGTCACCAATCATTTTACAGCATGGAAGGCAGGAGACTGCACAATGTAGAGAGAATTGTTTCTGAAGAACACAATTAAGTATTTCACACAGTGTTAGACAGATTGCGAACTTACTGCAATTAATAGGCATAGCTACTTCCAGCTTAGACAATGGGAGATGAATTCAATGAACAAAGAAGCAGCAACGAGGGAACCTCCATCGTTTGAAAAACGGTTTCCTACATATGAAGCAACTAAAGGCCTCATATCAGGGATTTATAGGATACTCAAGACCCCACCGAGCATGCACAAGTGGTCCTATATGCAAAAATGGGAGGGCATACTGGGAAATGGATAACAGGGGCAGAAAGTTCCAGGTTGTGGAGAGACCCCCCAAGGGGAGTTTGCAGCATCCATGGTAGATAGACAAGCCATACATTGATGCATGATTGGTATTTGAACCCTGTAAAGCTACAACGTCTCTATTCTCATACTGATGGGAAATGTTGGAGAAGGTATCCCGTAAAGGGATCAACTTTGCATGTATGGCGGTCCTGCCTGGGACCTACCTTACCTGTGCTTTGAAAAGAAGTTCTCAGTCAGATTAAAAAAGAGGTGGGGCAAAAAAACTGCAAATGCTTGAAGGAGGCTGAGTAAACAATTGTGACACAAATGCTACTAGCAAAGTAACAAGACATTGCTGCACATTGGAAGGACCCATGACCCTCGGAGATGGCGTCTGGGCTCACCAACTGTGGACTTTGATGGCAATGGAAATACTGACATGATATCTGTGCTGAATGGATAAACGTGAAGCCCTCTGGCAACCCTTAATGGAGCACCTATAAGAGGATACACCTTGCTTGAGATGTTCTAAAACATTTGAGGGCTTTAAAGCTAAATGCAAACCAAGAGAAGGTGCTTCAGGAGGAGCCTCAGCGCTTCCAAAAGACACGACTGCCTATCAAGGACTCTAGAATGT
Source organism: Triturus cristatus (assembly GCF_964204655.1). Lineage (NCBI taxonomy): Eukaryota > Metazoa > Chordata > Amphibia > Caudata > Salamandridae > Triturus > Triturus cristatus. Next base: position 750,308,519 of record NC_140592.1, read on the forward strand.
ATATTTTTGCTGCGGACTCAGCACAAGACCAAATAAAGTTAGATGCGTGTAAGTGGGGAGGGGATATTTTTCTTCATCATTTTTGGTAATGTCGACATTATGACTTATAAGTAGTAAAAAATAAAAATACTGTATATAAAAAAATTATTTAGAGGTGTAGATTTACCAAGACAATTTTGATGACAAGTCAGTCTATTAAATAATTGCAAATTGCAGCAATATCTCATGTCCAATTGTCTCAGTTCACCATTAAAAAGCTCTTGCAGGGATCCTTTCTAAAAAACATTTTTTTTAAATTAGGTGACCCATTAACCCACTTGAAATAGACCCAGATTCATGCCAACATAAAAGAGCCTTTGGCTAATTTTGTATGGTTATTTAAGGGGTCAAATCAGCGCTGGCTTTAGGGCAGTGCTACCGGTGGCAACTCCTCCTCTAAGGGGGAGGAGCGTTGCCCCATTGCTCTGAGCAGTGAAATGAAGCAGAAATAAAATGATAGTAACTCGAGGTTATCATTTTATTTTGTCCTGCTGTGGCAGCTTTGCAGGGCGGGGTGGGGCTGCTCTGACGACAGGAGCAGGAGTAGTGGTGAGCACACTTTGTAAGTGCCCATGAATGTTTGGCCGGCCGTCACGGGCTGGCCAAACATTCATGCGCACTTTGCATGTTCTTCACCCAGGCTGCATTACAGCCAGGGTGGAGAACATGCCCAGGCTCCCATTACCTGGCTGAGTCCCGGACCACGGCGCTCAGATCTATCAAAATGCTGCATTGCAGCATTGTGATTGGCTCAGGGGAGCATGGATGTGCTTCCTGTGCCGGCTGTGCAGAGGGACGAGGAGAAGAGACGGAGGCGAGACGCAGCAGTAAGGCAAGTTTTTTTTCTTATTTTTTTCATCCTCGAACCCCCCCCCCCCATCGCCCCTTTGCCCTGCCACCCCTGATTCATGCTGTCCGCCACCGAGTGCGACCGGTGGTAGTGCAGCAGGTGCCAAGCTCATGGGGGCACCGTCTGCTCGACATGTAAGACTAGAGAAGCCTGCAGAGGTCTCGGTGTGTGTAGCATTTTCAGGGGCTAATAATAACGGCAAGATAACTTTGGTGGTAAGTACAATGATGGAGCGATCTGTGATTAGTCTAGTCCCAGTTTTGACCCATCATAAAGTAGCTAGAGGGTTAATGGGTCTGCTGCAAGTGTAACATGCAGATTACAATTTTGTATTTTATGTAGATAACTCACTGGGTTACTGCTTTTGTCACAGAGATCCTTTTGTTTCTTGCAGTTCCTAAGTTACAATCCTTTTTATATAGCACGGGGAGCTGTGAACCGGCATCTAAGAGCTGCACTGAATACAAACTGCAAGGTTTAAAACCATATAGTTATTGTTTTTTCCCCGAAGCTTTCCAAATTCTAAGGTTGCTAGAAAGGGTTCCTCTAGGTAGTGATACATTCTTATTAGTATAGACAATCCCAACCATGTGTTACATTTTAAAACCTGTATTTGTCGGGCAGATTTACTAACACTTTTCTCCACGTTTGCATCACAAAGAGGAACAAGCATGGTGCAAAGTGTTGATTAAGGATTTACTTTCTAGCGCAAGTCCTGTTTCGCTTTGGAAAGTAGCGCTAAAGTAGCACAAATTGATGCTATGTGCTACTTTACATCAAGGGGGCATTCCATGAGCAGTACATGGGTGTTCCCATGAACCTATTCATAGATTTTGATGGTAATTGACATACAGGCAGCTACAACACATCATTTCAGGACACAGGTTGACATGCTGCATCTCCATTGTATTACAAGTAACAGCCATGATATGATGACAATATCAGTCGGAGTTCCTGGTTCAGCCTGTTAAACTGGCATCATACCAAAAGAAAAACCCATCCAACCCAACAAAACCATGCGGTGACATCTCCTCAGTCGGTATTAGCTAACTGTAGCAATAGTATACTAAAACCTTTCCAGTGCATATCAAGGGAAGCCCCTAAGGAGTACGACAAGATAATCTAGGCAACTAAGCATGACTTGCTAAGGCAACATAGCGCCTGCAGAGCAATTACTTGGGTTCGTAACATAGGCTCAATAAACATATACACAGCGGCAACAGTACCAGAGAACAGCCGACATGGAGGTGCAGGTACCTGAAGCAGGTGTAAGTGTTAGGATGAGGTCCCAAATGTCTCAAGTGTTCCAGAAACACTACGCAGTGGGTGAAACAATAGTGACAGTAGTCAGCTAGACCCTCGCTATATGTATGTAAATCCATCAATAGTGTTTCTCAGTCTGCTGCAATAGGATATTTGCGCAGCCCATGAGCCTCTTCTTGCCTAAGGGCCACCGCCTTTGCACACCCCCATTTAACCATTGCCCTGTACCAGTGTAGTAGTCCTGGCAGTGTCTGTGCTTTCCAGTGCATGGCAATAAGCTGACGAGTGATCAGTAGTGACAGATCAATGAATATGGCAGTTGCCTTTGCACCCTTAGGGCATTTAAATAGATCCAGCAGAGCACCCTCCAGTGAGCACACCTCCGAATGACCAGTCACCTCCACCAATGCTCCAGACACCCTTCTCCATAGTGTCACCGCCTCAGGACAGTTCCAGAACATGTGCAGCATATCCGCACTCACCTGTGGACATCTGGCGCACTTAGAAGTGGATCCAAATATGTGGTGCAAGCCAGCCGGAGTAAGATAGGCCCTATGGAGTATGCTATGTCGAACATATTGGAACTTTGTGGTCCATGATACTTTCCTAGGGTAGAGTAACACTGTCTCCTACTCCTTTTGTGTTTAACTCTCTGCCCAGGTCTGCCTCCCAGCACCTTCAAGTGGCAGCTAGGTGATCCTGTGTGGTCATTGCTAGTCCTCGGACCAGCATGTAATACGTTTCTGGCCCCTACTCATTACGTATAATGTATGTATCAGAGGGTGTTGGGCATGTTCAGTGTCCAGGATGCCCCAGTATCTCTCCAGTAATGGTAGCAATCTACCATAATCTAGGAAATGCCCCACCGGCAGACCATACTCCACATGCAACTGCTCATAGGGTGCCATCTCAGAACAGTGCCCGTAGGGTGCTCGCTCTGGTTGTTTCCCAGGCCTCCACTCCTGCCCTACCCAGCATGTTCCCAAAGGGCTCAAGTGAACTCAATGGAATCTCTGGGGAGTAACAGGGTATACGCGGCATGAGTCGCAAACTGCAGCGTAGATTGGCATATGCAATCCAAAACAAACTGTTTACATGTGACAGGATTTTGGCATTAGGTGGGAAGGTGTGATGGACTATTTGCTGAGTAATGTCAGGGTGGCCCAGTTCCTCTGCAAGGCAACCAGCAAGCCAGCACGTAGGCCCCTGCAACTGCGCTGCCGGATAGTATTGAAAGTTAGGGGCACCCAACCCCCTGCTCCACTTGCAACTGCAATTTGCAGAGCACAACGCGCCTCCTCCCAGATAAAGCTGCCCAAGGGTGAGTGTAGTGTGCAAAAGGAGGATTTAGGGATGTGAACCGGGAGGTTATGAAAAAAGTACAGCAGCTTTGGCAGCATCTTTGTCAAGGAGACTCTCCCCTGCACCGGGAGTGGTAGCGTACCACAGAACGCCATCTGAGGCCGTGGTGAGGCTAAAGCTCTAGTGAGGTTGCCATCGATCATGTCAAGGGTATCATGGTATATGTTGATCTTGAGGTAGCGGAATGTGTGAGGTTTCCAATGCACTGGATTAGAGTCGACCACATAATACTGTCAGGGGCAGTCCGGGTGGAAGGGGCATAAACAAATCTTAGCTCAATTCACAGCTAGTCCTGAAGTAGCTTGAAATTCCCACAGCACAGTCTGTACTCCTTCTACGCCTCCTCGGATATCCGGTATGTAGACCAACACATCATCTGCATACAGCAAGACAATATGTGTATCCACATACAGCGGAATGTCCCAGGTTTGTCCCTGCCGTTTGAGTCATTGGGCCAGGGTCTCCATTACCAGGGCAAAGAGCAGGGGAGACAGAACACAACCCTCTCTCATCCCCCTGCTCACTGAGAAGGGAGGGGAAATACACTGACCAATCATAACGGGCAGTAGCCCCAGTGTACAGTATACATACGAGACTTTGTAGACTCCCAGTGATGACAAAGCCTGTCATTGTCGAAAGAATGTACTCCCAGTCTACAGTGTTGAAAGCCTTCTCCTGGCAGGGCCGGACTGGGAACCACAACCGGCCCTGGCAAAGTGCTCGGCCGGCTCCCTCGGGCGCCGCCGAGGGGGATTTTGTTACAGGGCCGATTTTGCAGCTACACTGCAATAACGGCCCGTAACAAAAACGGACCCCAGGGGCCCAAAACCGGCCCCCACCTGTGCGGCGCATCGGGGGATTGCCCGGTGCCCGCTACGGCCAGTCCAGCCCTGTCTCCAGGTCCAGCACCAGGCATGCTGCCTAAGGCCACTGAACCCGGACAAGCTCCAACACTCAATGTAAACGGCAAATATTAAGGGAGGTGGACCACCCAGGCACAAAGCCGTTCTGGTCCGGATGCACCAGCCGCAGCATATGTTCATATAATCTGCCTGCTATTATCTTACTCAGCACCTTATAGTCTCACGCAAGCATGGACAGCGGTCGATACGAGGTAAGCTCCAGGAGATCCCTATTAGGCTTCAGGAGAGACACCATGAGAGACTCACTCATGGTAGGTGGGAGAGGACCCTCCAGCTGGGCGACCTGATATACTCCAGCAATTCAAGGGCCGAATGAGACTCATGCTTTATAGAACTCTACAGGGAATCCGTCGAATCCCAGGGCCTTACTGGTCACTGCACTTCTTATAGCTCCGCGTATTTCCTGCAGTGTAAGAGGAGCATTACATTTTTGCCTCGGTGAGTACTCCTATTTGTTCACGGTCTGCTTGAGTGCAGCCTCGATTGCGCCCAGAGATATCTCAACCCGGGCCAGAAGTTTCTGCAGTGTTGCTCTTACCCCCAGGACAGCCCGAATGCAATGGCCTCGGGTCACAACCTTCATTGCCTCCCAGTCTATTAACTTAGAAGTGAACGTACCCAAGTTATCCTACTAACATTGGTAAAATGGGATTCACATTCAAAAATTATACCTCGAGGCAGGCGTAACATTGAAGAAAATATTTATTTTCTCCAAACTTCTATAAGGTTGCATGAATGCTACATGGCACAGCACACATATAAAGTTTGGAAAGTTTTAAACTTTGTCAAAGCATAGTATTTTGTGATGGGAATGGGAGGGTACCGTTCCAGTGCAAATCCTATGTTTGACTTCATGCAACTCAGCGCAGCAACTTTGGTTGGTGTGCAGCATTGCATAAAAACTTAGTATATCTGCCCCTTTGTTTCTCCAGACCAAGCACTATCAACATATAATGCTTATCAATATATGTGAATCTTACACCTTGTAGCCATCATTGTCTTCTGTGACGCCCTATACATTGATTTGCATACTTGTATGATTCATTGCTCTCTGAATAATATGTATGTGTAATGTAAAGCACTCCGACACCTTACATTAGAAGGAGTAGCACTATAAAATAAATTAGATGTGAGAGAGAGCTTTAGGAGAGGTGAGGGGCACCACTGTAGGGTGGTAGTGAGGGGATCAATGGAGAAGGGGGTCATCAACAAAGGTCGTCGCACAGAGAGCCTCCAACGGTATAGCCGACCCTGGGTCAGATGGAGTTTAATGGCAGGCATACAAAAAGGAAGGTGTATGTGTGTGTAAGGGCACAGAATGTACTAGATGCATATATTAGTGTGCCATTAAAACTTACATTTTTGTGTTCATTTCTCTGGCATGAACATTGAATGAAATATAGAAAGGAATAGGATTTTCTTTTAAGTGTATTGTTTCTTATGTTACCTCTAAGGGAGCTCAGGAGTTTTTAACTCAAATTCAAACTAAAACCAGGATCTTTATATGTAAAGCTTCAGGCATCTAATATCCCATTGTCATTAGGACGTTGTAGTTAAAATTAAAAAATGTTTTGTAGTTAAAATGTTATCTAAAATATTTCAAAGCACATTTTCAAGCCTGTCTCTACAGAATTCTCTTGTGCCACTAGTGCTCAAACACAATGATTTCATATGCATTTGCACTGGTTTAAGCAGTCTACGACAACCTATGGGAAGGCCACTGGAATTATGCGACAGTGGAGGATCAAATTATGTGGCAGGGTTGACTAAATTATGCAGCCTAATGTGGCATATTTTGTGACAGTATAACTACATTCATTTTGCTTTTTATACATGCTAACACTGCCTGGGCAAATGTTCCACAGCTCTACTAACAGTTTAACACTAAAATACAGCCATAGGCAATTTCAAGGTGACTAGTCAACTTTTTATTGGGCTTTTCGCTATGCAGCAACATGTGCTGCTGCATTTTTAGTAACTTTTAATCCTTTTGGTAAAATCTGCAAATTATGCAGTAGATGATGGATTTTGTGGTAAACACATGATTATGTGGAAAACACAGCGGCTGCAGAATCACATAATTCCAGTGGACCTGCCTATGGGTGTACTGTCCTTATCTTCACCACATCAGTCAATAGCCGCTATGCAAGTGTGAAAATGAACTCTCTTCTCTGCTGTATCTTGCTCACCACAGCTCCTACACCGTGGGCACTTTTGACACAATCGCTGGACAGCTCACATCAGATGTGCAAGATAGGATCTCTTTTGATGCCCTCATTGACCTTATCAAAGTCCTGAGGACCCCTCACTCAATAAAAGCAGATCCCCTTTTTAAAAAAAATAAATCCAGCTTACACTTCTCTTGTCTGAATGTGGCCTTTATTACAAAAGTCTATATCATCTTATCTTTCAGACATATGCTATCAACATTAATTGTGTGACCTAAGTTTATAATATTCTGCAAGCCTAGATCTTTTTAAATGCCATGTGCGAACTCACATTGTGCTTGTCGACCATAAAACAAGGAGTTGCCTTGCAGATGGCTTATACCCACCATCCACTCACTAATCCTAGGCACGGCCCTCTGAAACAGCAAGGGCCAGATGTATGAAGCCTTTTCCTAGTCGCAAACAGCCTGATTAGCAGACTCCGTTTTTTATGACAGCAAAAAGGTTATATCAGATGTATCAGACCCAAATTGCGATTCGATAACACGTTACTGATTTACAATTTGGGTTTGCTACCAAATTCTGATTAGGTATTTGTAAGGTGCATGTTTAGGGTGTCCCTTCAAAATAAATTCCAGCCTCAGGGACCAGTGGCACATTTGTTAGAGGATAGCACATGCTTCTGCACAGTGTTGAAGGAATAGAAGGATCTTGGGAAAGCCACGCTTCTTTAGGGGCCTGCTTTGATGACTTCTCATCTCTTCGCTTTTTGTGGGGCTCTATAGCAGTCTCATGTCTCTGATCTCTGCAACACTCAGCACATCAAGTCTCTTCACTCCAACAAGTGTAACAGCTGAACCTGTGTTGCTGACCTCATTTTTGGAGGGTCTCTACTAGCCAGACTTCTCCTTTCGAGTTGCAACAGCAGCAATCTTTTCTTCAGTCCTGGAGTATGGTTCCTTCTCTTTGAGGGAAGCAGCCAAGATATCCTCCCTCTGGTATCAGCCTTTATCTCCACAGATGTACAGAGGCCTTCCAGGTCAAAAGGTGAATTCTTAATATGCCATTGGGTTCAACCTACATTAAGAAACAGTGCCAGTTGGTCCCAGGCCAACCAACTACTCTAGTTTGAAGTTGTCTCGAATAGTGGGAGGGAAGCTCCATGACAACATGCTACCAAAGTGGACTGGTGTGACCACAGAAGAACATTCTCTCCGATCTCAGAGGAACTGGGTACGAGTATTTGGTCACTTTTTTTTGTGTGGAGTTTTATATAGCGCGAACTAGACCCGAAGGTATCAGAGCACTTTATATGAGCACCAGTTGCATTACAGATGGACACATTCATTTTTGTTAGGCACGGGAAGATTGAGTGATTTGCCCAGAATCACAGAATGTTGAGTGTCTCTGCCGAGACTCAAACCTGGTTCCTCAGCTCCGAGGTCGACCGCCTTAGCCATTTGGCCATATTCTCTCACCACACTTTGAGACAATATATACCCTAAACCAGTTGAGTTCCCACATTTCTAGCACAAAACCTGCCATTGTTTAGAACACTGAGGTAAGGTGACCCTTTAACTGAGAGTTGACTAAACACAGCAAGGGAAATGACATAATTCCAAAGTATTCTTATGAGACTAGTTGAAGGTAAAGAGTAAATATAGACGAGAGAGTGAAGGGTTCCCCGGTTGCACCTCTTTGCTACCATATTGTTGCCACACAAGGCAGATAGCGGCTAGTACTTTCTTATATAATTAATGTCTATATTAGTTTGAGATATAAGGCTGGTATCCTGAATCAGGGCAGAAGAGTTTTTTCATACAACCATGCCACCCTATGAAAGGCTTTTCCATGTCTAAAAGAATCAATGACAGATCCATGCTTTGCCCATCCGTGTACTGAAATGGCACAATGGCCAAGTTAGTTGGAAGAAATGTTCCTACTAGGAACAAAGCCATCTCCTCCCATGAACAAATCGACACTAATGGCTGCAGCCCCAGAAGAAGCTAGCAGATTGGGATAAATTAATGTAAGTGAATTAAAGAGCTAAACAGGGTAGCACCAACCGCACTTATTGACTGGCTTGATACTTTGGGACTGTGGCAATGTTAATACAGATAGATGTTGGAGATTTTGTGATACTCCATAGTAGTTTCCAAATTATCAGAATCGGCAAAAACATAAACACCATATATGATTCTGGGGGCAGGCCATCTTCGCTGTGCAACTTCCAAATTGGTAGTTGCTGGATTGCAGTAATATTTTTTTCCACCAGCACAGGTGAGGCAAGCCTCATAACTTGACTTTGATTCACAACACGAGGTTGAAATCCTGTGGATACTGATAGATATTTTCAAATTCACATACTTCCATCAGCACCATGATACTATCTGTGTAATTATCTACTATCTTGTGCTCAAATCATTCTAAAAAATACCTTGTACCTTCAATGATTAACACTGGTTGTTGGTTCAAGATGTTCCTCCTACCATCTGATACCCTAGAATATTTTGACACTTCCATCAATGGCACTTATTTTTAGTAAGGTCCTAAAAATCTTCAAACTCTGCATCCATAAACGGTGAAGTAGTGCAGCTTGTCTGTATTGTATTGTAATTGTAATTGCATTTATATAGCGCTTACTACCCCAGACCAGGCGTCAAAACGCTTTTTCGGTAAATAGCACGCTACTCCGGAAACCATAAAGGATTAGTGGTGAATTAGTACAGTGAAAATATTAAAGTAATTTGAGTGGTGGATATATTAGTCAGTTATTTGGATTGAGAAGGATGGTGGAGGGATAAAAGAGGGAAAAGGTTTTACATGTATATAGTGCTTGCTACCCCTGATGAGGTGTAGAAGCTCTTTTTCAGCGAGTAGCACGCTACTCCAGAACCGATAAAGGATTAGTGGTTGTTAGAAATGGGGGTCTCTAGTTGGCCAGGGCTGGGGCCACTGTCCAAATAGGGACCCTTCTTCCTAAGTCAGGGCAAGTGGGCTACCCCCTTTGACAACCCCTGATCAACCCTGTGGTAACGTAGCACGAGCAGTTAGGCCTATCTCAGAGGCGGTGTGTAAAGCGTTTATGACCACGTACAATAAGGCAGCAACGACACCACAAAACGGACACGACTCAGGTAGGTATATAAAAATAATATCTTTATCCAAAAGTTTAACTCAAGACTTCTTAAAGCGTTTCAACAACTACAATTCACGTCCCCCCAAAGGGACTCAAAAAGACAATAACATATTCACCTAAAGTGTGACACAGACTGAGTTCAGGGCCAGGGCCTACGCGACCCAGTGCGCACCAGATATCTGTCGTTGAAAGGGGACACAGCGCGCAGCTTCTCAAAGAAGCGGAGTCAGTGACAGGCGAACTCCCAGCGACCACAAGTCTTGGAGGTTGAGGTTCGCAGCGTGCACCCACAATGATTCGGGCACTTGGGGACAAGCGGGTGCTCAGCGGCAGCAGCACGATGCTGCGGCGGCCTGGGCTGGTGGTGGCGATGACTCTTGTCATGCAGCTCTGTGGTGGGCTCACAGCGGCAGCAGCTCTCTCTTAGCTGCAGCGGCCCACAGGACAATAGCGACAATCCTTAACAAGGGGGGACAAGGTGCAGGCGCACGGCGGCAGCAGCTCTCTACCGGTTGCGGCGGCCCACAGGACAAATCCCAAGGATGCAAAGTTTTCTAAAAGTGCAGGCGCTCAGCGGCCATAGCTCTCTCTTAGCTTTGGCGGCCCACGGAACCAATCACGATGATGCAAAGTAGCAAAAGGGTGTGGGCACTCAGCGGCGACAGCTCTATTCTTGGCTGCCGCGGCCCACGAGACAACTCATGATGATGTCAAGTCGCAAAAGGGTGTGGGCACTCAGCGGCTACAGCTCTCTTCTTGGCTGCAGCGGCCCACGGGAAAAATTACGATGATGCCAAGTAGCAAAGGGTGCGGGCACTCAGCGGCTACAGCTCTCTTCTTGGCTGCAGCGGCCCACGGGAGAAATCACAATGATGCAAGTAGCAAAGGGTGCGGGCACTCAGCGGCTACAGCTCTCTTCTTGGCTGCAGCGGCCCATGGGACAAATCACGATGATACCAAGTAGCAAAGGGTGCGGGCATTCAGTGGCTACAGCTCTCTTCTTGGCTGCAGCGGCCCACGGGACAGAGGATGGTCTCGGCCCGGCTGGCATCACGGTGGACACTCAGCGGCTACAACTCTCTCTCAGTTGCAGCGGTCCCCACAGGTTCAGCGAAGGGCTCGGAGGTGCCGGTTCCGGCATCACGGTGGACACTCAGCGGCGGCAGCTCTCTCTCAGTGGCGGCGGCCCACACGGATCCAGCGGCAGAGTTGCAGGTGCAGATTTAGGCAGGCTCTCAGTGGCGGCAGCTCACCCTTAGCTGCAGCGGCCCCCACAGGGTAGCAAAAGGTTCAAAGGTTCAGACCTAGGCGGGCTCTCAGCGGCGGCAGCTCTTCCTTAGCTGCAGCGGCCTGCTTCGGTTTTAGTAGAAGATTTCAAAGGTTCAGGTTTAGGCGGGCTCTCAGCGGCGGCAGCTCTCTCTTAGCTGCAGCGGCCAGCTTCAGGTTTAGAAAAAGATTCAAAGATGCCCAGTCCGTGGTCCTCACAGTAGAACTAGAGGCTTTGGATTACTCGACGGAGGCCTCACCTGCAAGTAGGATTCCTCGCACAGGAATTCTGACATCTGGCGGGGTAAAGTCTAATGTCCCTGAGACTTCTGCAGCAGGCGCTCTCGATTTTGGCCCTCGGGTAGTTTCTTCGGCAAGCTTGGTGAAAGTTTCAAAGTCCTTTCTTCGGTCCACTTGGACAGAGTTTTGTCTTGACATCCAGAAGGAACACCCTTGGCCAAAGTTCAAGCACAGCATTTTATACCTAAAAAGTCTTTGTTCTCTAATGTCACAAAACACTGACTCCAGTCAGAACCAGTTCGGTGGGGTCGGGGAGCCCTTGGTTTACGAGGCGACATCTTGCCCTTTCAGAATGAGGGGGTCTGCTATCAGACACCCAGTGGGAGGTGGAGCCATCATTCACCTTGCCCGTCGCAACCCTGCTCGGATCAAAGAGTCACCCCTCCCCATGCTCTAAATACCGATCTCTCTCTCCAGCCAGGTCTGACCCAGCTGGCCCTGCTGCTCCAAAACCAGACGGCCAAAACACACACTTTCGCAACAACCTACAGTAAAGCTTAGGCCACAAACTATCGCGTTTTCAGGAAAGGTATTTCCAAAAATGGAACATACAAACGGTTCTTACCAAAAGGTGCCCCTCAATGTCCTGAGCACAAACATACCAAACTCGAAGTTCCTATTAGGTTCCTAGGGACAGATAGGATGATAGAAAGTAATTTTTAACTGGCCCATCCTGGCCTATAAGAATGGATTGTTTTGCAGTAGCGACAGAGAAATGGAGGGTAACTCGCTATTGAAACAGGCTACACAGATGTAGGCATTATGGTTATCCTTCTTCATACAATTCATTTATATACAGGGAGCATTCACGTTGTGGCACTGAGTAGCAGTGGCACGGTGCCCAGAACATCTAAATCCAGCCAATATAAAAAATAGAGAGAGTAGAGAGGAAGGGAGACCCGTGCCAATGATGCAAGGTCTAACAGTGGTGAATTAGTATAGTGAAATATTAAATTAATTTGAGTGGTGGACATTTTATTCTGTTTTTTGGATTGGAAAGGAATAGTAGAGAGATAGAAGAGGGAAGGAGGTATAGAAGAGGGAAGAATCTTTTTGTCTTTTTATTTAGTTCATATCAGTAGGAGGGGGTTTGGGATGAGTAAAAGGGAGGTGGAGGGGGAAGAGTCAGAGGTAAGGGTTTAGAAAGGCTTGTTTGGGACATCTGAATGGTAAAAGAGGTATGAGATGATGCAAGGATGGGTAGAGGAGGGAAGAGTCTAGAAAGGGTTATTTTGGGTATCATAGCAGTGGTATGGGGTTTGGGATGAATGAGCGAGTGAAGGTAGAGGATATATTGATAGAGGTATAGGGTGAGAAATAGGGTAGTACATTGGAAAGACTAGTAGAATGAGGTTTGAGATGAGTCAGAGAGTTGAGGTAGAGCATATATTGAGAACGGTATAGGGTGAGAAATAGGGTAGTGCATTGGATATGCTGAATTAGAAGCAAAGTAATAAATATATAGATACATACGTACATGGAATGTATATATATGCATAAGGAAAGTAGTATATGTAGATTAAAGATGACTTTAAGAAACTCTGGCTTTCAACTGTTGTTGTACCTTAAATTTATTGATTTTTTTTTTTTCTTTTCTAATTCAATAGTGAAGCAATTGTAGATAAATAGTTATTATAAAAGATTTACTTATTTACGCAGTCACTTATATACATGTTAAAAACATGGAATAATGTAACTATCAGTAATATGTACATTTGTTAAACAGAACTAATGAATATATATATATTTTTTAAACATAATTATATGTGATCGCCGTACCCAATAGGACAAATAGAAACAGTCTGATGCTAATTTCAGCTGTGGCCAGTATGATGTGCAAAACTGTATATATATATTTTTTTTTTTTGAAACCGTTTATTACAAGACTCAAAAATATACAAATATGGGCCTACAACCTTCCGGCCGGCCGCTAGCAGTGAAAGGAGCACACGATATACATTTATAAAACACATGGTGCTGCGGCCGAGCATGCACAGGAGGTAACATCGTTGCGAGCCACACTGTCCTGACCCCACTATACGGTTCCATTTTAAACTTAAAGAACAACAACTACAAACAAACCCACAAGGCAATCCTCAATTGGAAATAGCAGCACGTGCTCCCCTGGAGGGGGGGGATCCTAGCCATCCATAGGAATCTCACGAGGGGGGAGAGATCAGAACTAGGGCTGGGTACACCCAATGCCCAGGTACCGGGGGGATGAGTTGTCTAAGGGGACGGGGCCGGCGACGGATCGGGCAATAACGGTGGAGCACAGATTCCCCCGCGGTAGGCGTTCCAGGGGCCCCACACTTTCACCCATGTCGCAGGCTTACCTCTCGCCACATACACCACCTTTTCCCGAAACATGCACCAATCCATATGTTCCTTCCAGGCCGAGACAGTCGGGGGCCTCTGGGATCCCCACAGCTGGGCAATATCACGCTTGGCAACCATATACCCCAGAGTCGCCCACCACGTCTGCGGCACCGAGTAATCGGTAGGCTCCCACACATTCAACAGGCATCTCCTCGCTTCGGGCAACAGCGCCACATGCGTGACCACTCGCAGCACCTCATGCACACCACGCCAAAACCCCGCCACCTCCGGGCACTCCCACAAGATATGCAGAAAAGTCCCCAGCGCACCACACCCGCGCTTACACAAACCGTCCTCAGCGTAGCCCATACGCAGGAGCTTTGGCCCCGTCATGTAGACCCTGTGGAGTATCTTGAGCTGGACGAAGCGAAGGCGAGCCGGTATGGCCACCTCTTTCGGGGAGGCCACCGCGGAGATCCAGTCCTCGTCGTCCAGCTCCAGCCCATCGGCTACCCAAGCCTCACGAAGGGCAATCAACAAGTCTGAGCGGTCGTTGATCAGTTTTTTGTAGATCAGTGAGATCGTGCTGTCAGGGACGTGTCCGTCCAGCACTCTATCCTCCAGGGGGGAACACTCCGGGATGGAGGCAACGTCCGAAAAGACGGAGCCCAGCGCATGTCGGACCTGCAAATACCGAAAGTATTCGCTGCCCTGCAACTGAAATTCCGTCTGCAGCATTTCAAACGTTTTAAATCCTCCCCTCGTCCAGAGATCCCCCACTTTGCTAATGCCTATTAAGTCCCACTGCTCAAAGCCCTTCGAGGTCCACAAGGAGCCCAACCGCTCAGACGCATATAGTGGTGACGCCCGGGTCAGACGGTCCTTCCACCCCATAGCTGCATTGGCCGCGTGCCACACTCGCACCATGACACGCGTGGGCCCCGTTAGGCGAGCGTCGGGCGCGCTAGAATAGAGCGCTCGATAATGGTCACCACCTGGAAGTAGCATCCTATCCATTTCAAACGCCGGGTTTAAGGCTGGCCCATATAGGCCCTGATTAATCGCCGCTAGCTGGGAGGCCCAATAATACCGTTTAATATCCGGGAGGGCTATCCCCCCATCATACCATGGGAGCGTCAGCTTAGCCAGGGCAATACGTGGCCTCCCGTCCCAGAACAGACGGCGCTGCAAACTCTCCACTTCGCGGAAGTAGCGCGCCGGGACGAGGTCCATAGTGTTCTGCAAAGCGTACAGGAAACGCGGCAGCGACATCATTTTAAACAATGCCGCCCGGCCGAGCGGCGAAAGCGGCAAACGCCGCCAGCGCGCGACATCCTCTTTCAGACGCTGGAGGGGGGGAAGCAAGTTCTGATCATACCGAGCCTCCGGGTCCAGAGTGATGAAGACACCCAGGTACCTAAATCCCTGCGGGGCGACCTGGATCGGACAGCCCCGCGGGAGGATAGGAGCCTCCCCGGAGAGAACATACACACACGATTTAGCCCAGTTGATGACCAGACCGGAGTTACGACCGAATGAATGCAAAACATCAACCAGTACTATGAGTGATTTACGTGGGGAAGCTAGGTACAAGAGGATGTCATCAGCGTATAGGGATACGCGGTCCTCATACTCAGGGGTCCAGCGGAGACCACGGATGGAAGGCTCCCACCGCAGCCACTCCGCCAGAGGCTCCAAGGCAAGTGCAAAGAGGAGCGGCGATAAGGGGCAGCCCTGCCGCGTGCCCCGGCCCAGCTCGAACGGAGCTGACACTCTTCCGTTCACCACCACCTGCGCCAATGGGCCCGAATACAGCAATTTGACCCAACTGATGAACCCTGGGCCGAATCCAAACTTCGCAAGCATCGCCCAGATATATGGCCACTCAAGCGTGTCAAACGCCATGGTGGCGTCTAAGGACGCCAAAACGGCCGGCTCCCGTATGAACGGGGCACGTGCGAGCACACCGTGCAAACGCCGCAGATTAAGGGCTGTGTTGCGATGGGGAATAAAGCCCGATTGGTCCTGATGAACCAAATCGCCCACCACACCGACCAGCCGATTGGCCAGTACCTTGGCGAGAATCTTGGGCTCCGCGTTCAGTAGCGAAATGGGCCGATAGGATGTAACCCGGTCCCGAGGTCTCCCTTCCTTGTGGATGACCACGATTGTAGCCAGACGCTGGTCCAGTGGGAGGGAGCCCACCGAGTGTGCCGCCAGGAACATAGCCCGGAGGTGGGGTGCCAGCGTATCCGGTCGCAACTTGTACAACTCGATAGGGAGACCATTCGGACCCATGGCCTTGCCGGAAGCGACCGAGCGTATGGCGAGGGCGATCTCGTCGGAGGTGGGAGCGGCGTCCAACGACACCCTGTCATCCCCGGAAAGGGACGGCAGCGCGATATCACTGAGCAGGGCACGGGAATCCTCTTCCGAGCAGGGAGACACCGGGGAATACACCCCACGGAAATAATCCGCGAAGCAGGAGACAATTTCTTCTGGCTCAGTTACACACACACCATCCGTTTTCTCAATCAGCGGGACCACACGATTCGCTCTCTCTTTTTTGTCCAACCACGCTATAAGTTTACCAGCCTTATCACCCACATCATACAGTCGCCCCTGTTGCTCTCTACTGAGGCCCCTGGCCGCCTCCGTGACGAGGGCCCTATAGGCCGCTTGCTTGAGTTGGAGGACATGCAATGCGGCATCCGTCACCCCACCTTCTAAATTACCCTCCAACTCGGCTATTTCAGCCTCCATCCGGGTCACCTCCTCCCACTCGCGCCTCCGGGCGTGGGAAATAAGGGATAGGGCCTCCCCTCGGAGTACTGTCTTGAAGGCCTCCCAAAGCGGTACAGCCGAAGGCACAGACCCCACATTCTCATCAAAATATCGCTGAAGGGATTTAATCAATTCAGCGCGAATGGTGGGGTCGCGCAGGTACCAAGGATTGATTGGGACCACCCTACCCTCACCCCTCGGAAAGACATCAAAGTGCAGTAGGAGCGGGGAGTGGTCCGAAATACCCCGTGGCAAATGGCGCACCTCTCCCACCCTCCAAACATAAGCCGCCGGGACAAGGACATAGTCTAGTCGTGAGAGACTACCATGGGCTCCCGAGTGGAAAGTGTACTGCAGCTGCGTGGGGTGTTTTAAACGCCAGCAGTCCACTAATCCAAATGTATCCAAGAGGCCGGGTAGCCACGCCTGTGCCCGGGGGAGGTCCCTAGGGGGGTGACGATCCACAGTCCCAGATACCACCGCATTAAAATCCCCCCCCACAACTAAAAGCCCCCCCGGAAGGCCAAGGAGAAGGCGCCCAAGGTCCGCAAAGGTGGTCGACTGCAGCCCCGGTGGGATGTATACTGACACAAAGACAATCACTTTGCCCTCCAATCTTCCCACCAAGACCGTGTAACGTCCCCTGTCATCGTGGAGCACCTCATCAAGCTCCAACGGGAGCGAGTTCTTCACCATGATGCCCACACCCCTTGAGCCGGACGTGAAGCCCGAGTGAGCCACTAGGCGATAGCCACGCCGATTCATGGCGCAGAAGGAGTTGCCAATAAGGTGTGTCTCCTGCAGAAAGACCACATCGGGCGAGATGCGCTTCAGAAACTGCAGGACCACACCCCGTTTGATCCTGTCCCCCAGTCCATTCACATTCCAAGACAACAAAGTGAGTTCCCTACCCCCCATCATGTACAGAAGCCATCATTCGTCCCCCGGAGAGCACTTTAGAACTAACACAGAAATACGTTTGCCTTGTGATAAAAACGAACAACACCCCATCCCCACCCACCCACCCCAACAGAACTCCCCCCTCCCTGCATGAGCCCAAACAGCCCCCCCAACGTGCAGTGTGCCTGTCGCCCCATATATAGTTAGACTAACTAAACCCCCTAGAGGAGGAGGGAGAACCCCCAATAGACCCAACACAACCTCCATAGGAGGGGAACTTACAAAAACTGAGGCAGAATCAAAAGTGGCAACATTTTCGTCCAGAGTGAGGCCCAATATTAGATCCTCAGTCCCGATCCAGCGTGCCGTCTCCCCCCGCCGCCCCCCCCCCCCCGCCCCCCCGATCACGATCCCCGGGCAGAGTGTCCAGCCAGTCCCCGGCCGCTTCAGGACGATCAAAGAAGTGAGTGCGACCATCCACCTCCACCCGCAGCTTGGCCGGGAAAAGCATGGCGTATTTGAGGTTTAGGTCCCGAAGACGGCGTTTGACGCCTAGAAAGCTCAGTCTTTGCTTCTGGGCCGCTGGGGTGAAATCAGGATAAAAATTAACCTCCATATTGTCGAGCTTGACCGGTCCATGCAGTCTGGAGGCTTGCAGGATAGCGTCTCTATCCCGAAAATTGAAAATCCGGGCGATGAGAGGTCTCGGAGGGGCTCCGACCTTCGGCCTTCCCCCGGGAACCCTGTGGGCCCTTTCCACAGCGAAGAATTTGCTCAGCCCCCGTGGCTGGAGATGGGTAGCAATCAGGTCCTCCACAAAGAGATCCGCCGCCGCCTCCTCGCGTCCCTCGGGCACCCCAATAATGCGGACGTTGTTCCTCCGTGCCCGACTCTCGGAGTCCTCCAGGCGTCGATCCATCAGCGCACTCGCCTGACTAAGCCGGCGCACCTCTGTTTGCAAGGCCGCCACATCTGTCGTTAGGCCCGATGCGGTGTGGGCCAAAGAATCTACTCGGTCGTTGGTTTTGGAAAGATCGGCCCTCACCAGGCCAACATCCACAAGGACCGAGTCAATCTTCTGCGCCAATGTATCAAACCGCTGGCCCACCGAGGCCTTCATCTCGGCAATGGCGCCCATGACATCTCGCAGAGTCAGATCTGCGGGCAGGTCTGGGGCATCAGGAGGGCTCTCAGGGGACTTGCGGGGTCCATCGGGAGATCCCTTCTGGAGGGTATAGCGGTCCATACTGTTGGTCTGATGAACGGCGCCACGCCGGGTCGATTTGGTCTTTGCCCGGTCTCCATCTTGTTTCGTGGCCATGGCCACCAGTCTCCCAGTCGCACCAGCCACGTCGTGTAGGGCAGGAAAGCAGGGCCACGAGCTCCGGGGGGGCCCCCTCAGAGCAGTGGGGTGGATCTCAGCCGGGAGGCAGGCAGAATCTCCCAGCAAGGCCACACCACACCAACACCAAGGGCTCCGCGACCCAACCTCGCAGAAACGACAAGGTGGTGCGAAAGCGAAAGTGCGGGGTACGCGAGTCACCAGGCCCTGCCTGCCGCTGTTGTTCACTTTGTCACTGGATCACCCCACAGCGCAAATCCGGGGTCTGGCGAGGGGAAGGCCGCAAACCTCAATTGGTGCTCACTCCGGTGTCCGAGGTCCGATTCGGAAGCGGAAAACGGGTGCCACCTCAGCTCGGGTTCACCAACATAGTCCCCTCATCCAGGACAGGATAATTTCAGGATAATCGTAGGAGGTTGCGGAGGTCCTCGGGAGCCTCGCACCTACGCGGCCATCTTGGTTGCGCGCTAGGCTCCTCCCCGATAACAAAAAAACTGTATATTTTAGAGTCTTTGAGGCCTCCATCACTCATGTAGAACTACTGGTAAACTTCAGGATATTGGTCCCTATATGATGTGTGTTAATGTAAGCTGGTTACCCTTACTATGAGCTCGGCAGACATCGAGTTCTACTCACCTATGTGCATATATTGCATGTGCCTTTGTATGCTCTGCAGGATAAAATGCTAATTTGTGTCTGTATAATGTGCGTTTTCAGAAGCTGCATGTGGGAAGGTGTTCCTCCTCGTTGTAGCCACGTATAGAGTTCCATTCATCTTTTTAATACCACTGCTAGGATAACTTCCATGGGCACAAAGCTCACCCACACCCTGTGCCTCTCATCATGGCACCTTAAGAATTGGCCACTGTATGACCAGCTAGTCAGGAAGCCAGTGTAAGATCTTGACTCATGCTACTGTGAGTATGAATAAAACTCCCTTTAATACCCCACATCCACCTAACATTACCTGTGATGACCCATCTTTGACAATACTGGAAGTTGTTGATAAGTTGCGTCCAAGCATGGTGCCTTTACTACCTAGACAGAAACACCTTGTTTCTAATACTTAACACATCCTGTGAGCTACCTGAACACTCAGCCGGACTATAGATTTGTGCAACAGGGTTCACAGATGGAGAGGCATTCAGGATTAATGAAGTCCAAATAATAAAACTTCAAAGGGACAAGCCGATATAGCCTGGTATTGCATTAAGAGCCTTTACCCGATGTTCTTCTTTGTCCATTGCGTTACTACCAAACACATTAAAGATGTTGCAGACAGGATGAACAACAACTGTCTCAAACTCAACATCAACAAGACAGAAGTACTCATCTTCTGAAAAGGCAAGGACACACACTGGAACAATGAATGATGGTCCCAGGAGCTGGGCCCAACCCAGATACCCACCAATCACGCCCACAACTTTGGCATCATACTCGAAAGCCAGCTATCCATGAAGAAGCAAGCCAGCACCATTTCCACCGCCTGCTTCCTCATGCTCTGTGCGCTCAGGAAGGTTTTCAGATGTCTCCCGACCAACACCAGATGAACTGTCATGCAGGCTCTTGTCACCAGCAGACTCCACTACGGCAACTCCCCCTCTACGTAGGAATAACAGCCCAGCTCAAGAAGAAGCTCTAGTCAATCCAGAACACAGCAGCCAGGCTCACTCTCGACCTCCCTAGATGGATGCACATAACCCCTCAACTCAGGAAACTCCACTGGCTACCAGTCATGAAGAGATGCCAGTACAAGCTATTCACCCACTCATACAAAACATTACACAATGAAGGACCTGCATACCTCAACGAAAGCTTGACCTTTCACCAACCCACCAGGAAACTCAGATCCGGATCCCTCGCCCTAGCTGCCAGCCGTCGCATCTGCTGGACAAACAGCAGAGACCGCTCCTTTTCCCTTTTGGTGGCCAAGACCTGGAACAACCTCACCCGGCACCTCAGAGCCTCACCATTGGTCCAGAAATTCAGGAAGGACCTCAAGACACGAATGTTCAACCGATAGGAGAACAGGCAGAATTATCCGACAGCGCCTCAAGACCCTCACGGGTGAAACAGCTACACTCTACAACTCCTGATTGATTGAACAATGGTGTTTAGCATGGGGAGTTACAAGAACCACAGAGATCCAGTGTATGTCTGCCATGCCATATGCGTGGCAAATTATTGTCCAGTAGGCAGTCTCTCGAGAAAAAGAGATGATATGGGATCCGTTTTAACCAGATAGTGATCTAAAATTACCTCCTAACCCACAACCACAGGAATTTATTAAAACGTGTAGGAGTAAGATTAAAAACAAAGAGGTTATGTCCAGGAAAATATATGGTGTCCCTCACATCAAAATACATAACAGGTCAACATGTTTCAGCCTACTTGCGCCCAAGCGGGTCGATGGCTTTCATCTGGACCATTAAAATTGGATGGATTCTTTTTCTGAGCCCTTTTCTGGCTTAGGAGGTAATTTTAGAACTCTATCTGGTTGAAACAGATCCCACATCGACTCTTTGTCTCGAGAGACTGCCTCCTGGTGTAGGTAAAAACCTGATGATGACACTTACGATTATTAGTACGTCAGTGGGGAAAACATAACATTGACTGAAAATAGCTGTTGAGGGTCCCAAATAATTTTTCAAGAGACCCTTGTACAACACCATCTTGTCCCACTCTTTTTAATATTTTGATGGGATCAAAACCACCAGTCATAAAAGCAGGCTAACACCCGAGCGATGAAGAGAACCTAAGAGATGGGCTGATGCCACTTATGGGATGGTGAATTGAAAAAGGGGAGGGGTAGTGTTGGGGTAGGTATACCAACCTTATAGGGGATTGGTAAGAAGCTGGCTTGGTATATGGTTAGGCTGTCCGGAATTCGGTTTTAACCGAATCTGACCGACAGTACACTACCGGACGAAAATCAGCGGACTCGGTTTAAACCGAGTGTCACTGATTTTCGTTGCTGTTACACCCTTTGGCCACTTGATGGAGCCAAAGCATTATAAACTGTGGTGCCTGGCGCCGAGGTGTCAGGGGAAAACAGTGCATCTGGGCCGGTCAGGCACACGGGGAGCTATGGTGTGAATGGCCCAAGGGCAACACCAGGCCCCCTGCCTGGCTCACATGGGGGGAGAGAAGCTGTTGTGCTCTGCTGCCTTACTGTGGCCGGCCGCACCCGAGTACTTCACAGGTCTTTAAAAAGACCATTTACTTAACAAGGCTTTGATGTTGTTAACAAAGGAGTGGGCGACGGGGGTGGGCACCGGGGAAAGAGGCGGCATGCTTACGTTTCTTGCACCACTCGCGGGCTAGTCATATCTGGTCTCTCACTCGTCTCCTCTGGCTCAGCTTTTTCCTCGCCTGCATCTTCATAACCTCTCACTCCTGACGCGCGCTCTCTCTCTCGCTTGTGTTTTGCCATTCCGTCTCTGCACAGTGCTCGCTCTGTTATAGTGGCGGCAGGATGGCTCAGTGAGTTAGACGGTGGTCTCATCTGCCAGTCACAGGTTGTACTCCAGCCAAGGGCAACGCAGGCTTTCGTTCGTCTCAGATTGGTGCGTTGTAATCATTAAGCGGGATAGCATCTGTTAGTGTTACCTCTTACAAATGCCACGAAGCGCTACGTAAAAACATTATTCATTGCTTACAACTATTATTTAAGTTGAGTAGACACTGTATGAAGTGCAATATAAAAGCGCGTTATTCAGTGGGGAAATAATAAGAGCAGTGCCTAGATATTGTTGGAGGCGTTTGAAATTAAACTTATTGTCAAGTTAAGCTATAGAGACCCATAATGAGTGGGTGGTGGCAAACATTTGCCACGCATTTCATGGGGTGTCCCTCACTTTAAAGTTGCATAAAAGCGCGTATTATACCTTGGTCAAAGCAACAACATTTATATAGCACACTCTACCAAGTGCCTTGTTTCTCGGCGCTCAGAAAACGTGTTATGACAAACCAGGCGCGCAACACCCATTGGACTCACAGGGCTTCAGCCCCCCCCCCATGTCGTGTGTGGCAGCCCGGGATGAGACACCTTCCCGGGCAAAAAAGCAGCCGCACCCGAGCACTTCACAGGTCTTTAAAAGACCATTTGCATGTTAATGAGGCCTCGCTGTTGTTTCACCCCTTCTAAGAGCCCCTGCAGCTCCACTCTGCCTATTGCTTAAAGTTCAGCCCCCCCCCCCCGAAATTTTTGCTCAGCCCCCCCCGAAATTTTTGCTCAGCCCCCCCCCGAAATCTGGCTCTAGTTGCGCTTCTGTGACAAACGAATTCACTTTTAAAAAGATGATATGTTGAGTGAAACATTGGACTTTCAAATCGCCCACAGACCTCTGCAGTAGTTGCAGCACCAGTACACCGAGGGTTCTCATGTTTTTTTCGCCTGAAGGTGACTTAGAAAGTGTGTGCTGTGAAATTAATTCTTGTGATCTTCACGCCTGCTTGCAAAAGCCAAAAGCCACTGCTTAGTTAGAACTTTCACCAGCAGATTAAGTGCTGATAGCGCAGATAACGCTCCCAGCTACAAGCAAGGCCGGCTTTAGCGCTGGTAATGCCTGTCGCGATAATGTTTTTGGTGCCCCCACCAATTACCTCTTTTACAGATTGCCTCATGAACTGCTATCCCAAAAGGGTTCTCTGCGACAAAAGCAACCACCCACTGAGCTATATATCCACAATAAATACGTATGACGTAGGAGATGCTTTCAAGTGCATGTACCTTGCAATCGGGGTAAAGTGGTGGCTAAATTAATGCTCCTCGAAGCCGTGGCTTAGGGTATGAAGGGGTGCTGTCCGAGGACGCCTCTTTACTGTTCACCCTCCCCCCATCCCCCAATCTAGCTTTGACCACCTTGGCAACTCAGCCGCAGTACCGGACCCACGTGCCATGGATGGGTGGCTGACTAAATGGGCGAGCAGCTGTATTTCTTTTGCACACCCTGCGGTCTGACCAGGCCTGAACTACCGTGTGGGATTCCAAGCACTGTCTTCAGTTTTGGGGCTAGTGGCCCTTGGATAGCGCTCGGTGCTAGTGGGGAGGAGGGGGGCTGGGTGCTGCTCTCGCTCTTCACTACACTCTTCCTTTCAAGATCTCCCTGGTTTTGGGGGGCCAGTCCGCAGGTCTTGGCTGAAACTCCTGACAGGTGATGACACCTTCAGTTGTCTTGTGTTTTGGCAGTAGCCAATAGGATGAGGACGCCTGCTGGCTGGGAGGGCCCCCTTTTCTACTGAAGCGAGTATGTGCTTCCACAGAGCAGGTTTTTATGAGGGGGGGGGGCACATTTGTTAGGTCTATTGTAGAGCTCAGTGGGCGCTCGACTGCATAATCACCCATCTAAGCAGGCTATTATTCAGTTTAAGTCCCCATCGGAGCCCTGTAGGATTGGTTAGAGGGGGTGGGGGCGGCTGGGTGAGGCGCACACTGATTTTAGATAAGACTAGGAGATCATTTTACGAGCACACAACTATCTCTTATTGGCCTTAAATTACTCCGACCTCAACTCAACTTTGTGGTTGTCCCTTGGGTTGCATTTTATCGAGCCTGGTCGCCATTTCAAACGTCTGTCCCATGGGTGGGTGGGGGGGGTGTCTATTCAACATGCTCACCAGGCAAGCAGCCCAGTCTTTGGCCTGCGGATCGAACTGATCTCCAACATGCACACTGGGCTAGAATGGTGTGAGGATTACAGATCTGTGCACCATACACACTAGGCCAGCATTTCACCCTTTGGTGTGAGGGTTACACAGATTTGTGCAACATGGCACCCTGGGACAGTATTTCAACCTGTGGCTCGCAGGTTCCATCGCTCTCCACACCGTGCACACTAGGCCAACATGTATCCTGTTTAGTCTGCAGTTTACAAATCTGTGCACCATGCACACACTACACCAGTATTTCAACCTTCGGCTTTCATGTTGAAAAATTCTGTGCTATTCGCACACTGGGGAAACTTGCAACGGTTACGAGTTTAAAGTTCCGGAATAATTTTGTAAAACTGTTATTCCGGGGGAAAAGTCTTCGCAAAGCCCAACTTTTGATAGTGAATCACTTACAGGAAAAACACATGAGCTAAATCCTTCTTTCCAGCAAAGTTTTCCACTCTTTCCGGCAGTCACAAAATGCAAACGTTACATTGCTCCTCAACCCATATCTTTTCGGAGGGCACACAGCTTTGCTCTCTGGTGTACCAGAGGGCCGCACTGATGCCTGCAGGGGGGGTAGGCTGGGGCAGTGGGGCTGTAAGGTGGGTGTAGGGGAAGCAAAGCATGTAAATCTAATTGCTGAATTGAATTGCCCAATGTGGAACCATAAAACCTGGGGTCCATGCCTGCTTCCCCCCAGTTGACCACATTGTGTGATCCTAGGCTAGTGATACTCAAAGCAGGGCCCGAGGACTGCATGTGGCCCTCCTACCTTTTACATGCGGGACCCTGGTCTACAGCTGCGCTGGGCTGCTTTTTATTAGATTCAGCTCTAACATTAAAAAGATGTTGATTAGATAGGTAAGCATTTTTTAGAGGTTATTTGAAGTTTAAGAAAGGAATTAGCACCGCTCAACTTTAGGAACATCCACATTTTTACAGCCATCTTGCAGCAAAAGTGTAAAAATGGTCTCTTCAAAATTAAAGTGTATTTCAGAACTGTTTCACTTTAGTACATCAGATTATATCAGTGCACTGAAGTCTTGTTAGGTCTCGCCTACGCAAAAAAAATCAAGTGCAATAACAAAGCCCCAAATACTTATTATTTTGTTTTGCTAGAGGAAGTCTTTTTCTTAACCCCATTTTTTTGACTTGAATATGCCCCTTCGGCCACACTGCAATTTCATCTTAGCATTAAAAAAAATTCTCTATGTATATTTATTGACAAACACTGAGTGACCAATTCACGCTTTCATTTAAAACAAGCATTTGCAATGCAATAGGTCTCGCATTTACGCGAGTTTGAGCTGTTGACATTGCAAATAACAATGCCTTTTATTTTTGTTTTCGTTTTTAAAACATAAATAAAAGGCTTTGTCATTTACAATGCCAATAGCTTAAATAGCTTAAACTCGCATAAATGAGAGACCTATTGCATTGCAAATGCTTGTTAAATCTGTGCTGCAGAATCAAAGGACAATGGAAAGTATTTCATGACTGAATTAACTTCTGAAATGTAGAGCAGTATACAATTTCTGAAGAAAATGGAAAAAGCAATAATAAGAGCGAAGCGTCACATAAACACCGGTAAAACACTGTTTCAGTTGATTTTTTTGGCGCGAAAATGAGTAACCACTGAAAAGCACTGTTTTTTTAAGGTATGGAAATCACTGGAAAACACTGAAAAAACACCACCAGAATTTACCAAAAATAGAAACTGAAAACAGGAAAGCCTATATATGGTGTACACTTATGTAAGTGGGCACCCTGCATCTATCCAGACAACCCTTATGGTGATTTTAGTGGTCTTAGACAACCTTAGAAAGCTCTCAAAGTGGTAGCTGTGGAGAGCAGCATTCAGGCTTAGTCCTGAAGGAGCAGCTTGTTTTACCAGAACATAATCTTATTGATGTAGATTAAGTGAAAAAGAACCACTCAGTGTATTTATAAAAATATGTACTTATTATATAACACTCACAAACACACACAGTTATCTCCTAGCTGGAGATACACACAATACTTTTCAATAGAAACAGGTAAGTAGCACGTAATACACAGTGGTCACCAGGGGGGGACCAAACCATATACTAAATTAGTGGAATGCGAACCACGACTTGAGTCAAGACTGTGCCCAGAAGACATAGAATTGTTGGGGACCCAAGGAGCCACCCCAGGTAGTAACCAGGAGCCCAACAGAGGTTGTGTGCTAAGTGGGAACACGACCGCATGATCAATACAAGTCAATAGGTAAGTCGTGGTTGCAATTTTAAAGAAGAAGGACCCTTCCCCGCCGACCCTGAAGAAACCCCGTAGAAGACTGAAGGTTGGAGAGCCACCCCACCCATGTATACCTTAGGAACCAGGATACCTGCCCCAGGGTAGCCGGGTGCATAGGTGTGAATTGGCGTCAGAAACCGTTGTTGATTCCAATGTAGGACTTCAGAAAGATGCTGCTGCTGGAGAAGGTGAAATGGCCCAGTGGAACCCAAAGGTGGATTCAAGCTGTGAAGAACCTGCAAGCAGAGAGGACAGAGTCTATGCCACTCAGGAGTGTCCAGAAGGCATGGAAGACGAATGCCCACCGATGTTGGGTGCTGCAGAGGAGCTGACGGTGACCTTAGAACTACAGCTGTGTGGACCAGTCGACTCTGTGGAAGACCAGGATCTGTACACAAACTGTCCCACATCGGATGTCAAGAGTTGAGGGGTCGGTGTTAGGCGGGTGCACCAACTAGCCTTGGCAGCAACCAACATTAAAGTGGAAAAAGGTGCAATGTCGGGACCAGCAAGGTCCAGGAGACTCACCACAAGCAGAGGAGTCAGGGCAGGCCCCAAGCAATCAGGGGAGCACAAAGAATACAGAGATGACCCTCAAGAGGACCCACAGGCCGAAGGCACTGGAGTCGCAAGAGAACCTCAAGCAGCTCACCAAAGATGCAAGCCTACGATGCAAGAAATGCGGTGATGAAGATCTTGGTCACTGAAGGTGCTTGAGGTTGAGGCTACTTGGAGCTCAAAGATCTTGGTAGAAGGAAGCCTACAAGCCTTTGCAACTGCAAGTCGACGCAGTGCACAGGGGTTCAGTTCCTGAGGTTCCGACGAGGGATACTGGTCTCAAACTTGGTGAGAGGACAGGGCAGGCCTCGAGGGATGTGAAGAACCACCTCCTGTGTTGCTGAGCCTTTCAGAGTCCGTGGGAGCTCAAGATCAGCAGACCAGTCAGCTTAGTTGCGGTGCCTGCAGATGCAGGGAAGTGAATCCTTCACTTCAAGGGAGATTCCTTCAGGTGTCTTGGATGCCCACAGGCCTTGGGAGGTTCCTGTATGGTACACAGGCACGGACGTTGCAGCAGACGAGCAGGGCGACGAGATCAGGAGCGGCAGGAGTCTTCCTAGTTGCAGCCTTGATGCCCAGAGCGAAGTCCAGAGTGACCAGACGGTCGAAGAAGAAGTGGTGTCAGAAATTAATCTTGTTCCACGACTAATCTAGGGACCCATCCACAGGGGCTGATCAAGGGGAGGATACGCCCCTGTCCTTTATCCAGTTTTGCGCCAGAGCGGGAGCCTTTCCAGAACTGGTTTGAACTGGACTATACACAGAGAGCATCAAGTGTGCCCTGCATGCAGACTATGTGGCGCTGGCAACACGCTCCCACCCTGCCCCAATAGACTAAATCCTGTCTGGGAGGTGGTCACACATCCCTGTGACAGGATAACTATTGTTCTGCCTTCCCCTGCCTGAGCTTGGCTCAGCAGCAGGAGGGCAGAAACGTGTGTCTGGCCTGCAGCAGTCCTGGCTCGCTGTCAGGGACTGGAAGACTGGTACCGGGAGTACTGAGGGCCTAACGGAGAGCTTTAGAGTGCTTAGAATCATACCTCCCTTTCTGCACATAAACCATCGGCCCTGCAGCGCAGGCACCCTTGTAACATGGTGCAAGGGTGCCTGCGCTGGCACTAGGCAGCTTTATTAGCGCCAGCGTTAGGGGAAACATGGATGCATCATATTTTTGTAAAAACTGCACATCCTTGCGTTTTAAAAATGTTGGAGCGCGGCCTTACCAATTTTGTAGTAACACCACGCTCTGATACAGTGTTGTACATATCCCCCATCATCTGATCAACATCATCAGATTTTTTGGCCTGGACTGCATGTCCTAAGCAGTAAACATCCAGATTATCTTTTAACTGGACCACTGGATAATGGAGATTATGCGTACCTTCCAGACTTGCCTCTTGGCTCTCCGTCCTGGCTAAACGCTCATTTGAAGTCACAGAGAATATCCGAATGGTGTGCGGTGTCTGGTTGTACTAAATAAAATTGTTGCCGCATATTCTGCTACCCATCACATGCATGAACTGATGAGGTTATGGATTAGCTAATTAAACTTCCCCCAGCCATAACTTCTCGATTCCTAAAGATTACATAACTCAGAGCAACAAATAAAAAAGTTGCATACACAGTTTTAGTGTGCGGTCGGTGATGTCATCATCGATAGACTCATTTATTCCACAACAGCAGCTTTTTCTGTAAACTAAAATAAAGGAGTTTTTTTTCCCTTCAAACCCCCGAAGGAGTGGAAACTTCAATAGCCTTTTCTGTGTGGCTCATCTTTGAATCTCAGTACCCTTTGTTACCCGTGGACCATCCCTTCGCCTCAGAGCTGTCGAGGCACGTTCCTTTATGACATACCTCGGCCCCGCCTCCTCTGAATTCCCGTCCATCTGGCTACGGGTCACGTGGAGGGACCTGTCATGGAAAACCGCGAAGGAGTCACCCAGGAGTCATACAGATGGCCTCCTCGGCTGCGCGCGCTACGTGCGTCCGCGATTGTGCGTCCCACACGACTGCCACATCTTCGCAGGGAGTGTTGCCTTTTCTCCTCCTTGCTTTGTTTTAATCTCCGGCAGGAATGACAAGCAGACGCTATTGCGCTTCAGTTGTTCGCAGTCCTTTAGAATTAAGCTCTTCCAGATCCCCAATAAGACGGCGGGGTTTTTGTTTCCTAATCAGCACTAATTCCGCTCGTCTTTCCATCGCCTCACAGATCTGGAATATGTAACGTAAGGGGCTGTCACTGGAAGCGTTGACATCACCCCCTGTGATCAAAGCCAGTTCTGAATGTAAGGCGCACCTGCCCTGATGCCTATTGAAACAGGTAATCAGAGATTTCCTTCATGAGTGCCGAGGTGGCGGGAAATGAAGTCGTTCGAAGGCAGTGTGTTTCCAGGCTCTTGCCTCTGTGCACTTGTTCTTACTGCTTCTTTCTTTTGGGATAGGTATTGTAACTCTTTCACCACTGGAGTGTCCCAGATTAGCAAGGGTTACATGTGGACGCCCACAGCTTGAAAACATAAAATTACTGCACAAACTGAGCAAGGATGGGGAGCAAGGTTGTTTCCTGTTAATAACATACATGTTATCCATTTTTTTTGTTTTGCTTCTTTGGGCCCTTGATATTTTGTGTAGCAGCTATTTTATATGCTATGTAACCAGAGGCAAATTAGCCTGTAGAGAAATTTGAAATGTTCTCAAAAGGGTAAAGGCCCTCCTCATATACAAGAGGCCTGAACGCCAAAGCCTCACTATTTATGACAATCTTTTCACTGAGGCATCAATCATATCTATGAGGCAACGCAAAGCTGCCTTGCGTGGCTTTACATGGCCTCATATATGGGGGCTTATTTACAAGCCCATTGCGCCACCGGCAGCGCAATGGACTTCGCCATATTTACAAGCCCATTTAAAGTCACCCTGCATGACCATTCATGGCCTTGTAAATGTTTCCCTTTCACGCATAACTCTGCGCGAAAGGGGCGTATAAGGGTGTTCAACACTCATGGAACTTGATGTATTCCCACATTTACCTTTTGTAAACCTGGGAATGCGTCAGAATCTTACGGCGTATGGAGGCGCAACGAGAAGAAATACTTTTATTTCTCTTCTTTTTTTCCTCTTTCAATGGCAACACGCATAGAAAAAGGAAAATGCCTTTAATGATTGTTTTTGTGCAGTAAGGTGGCCCTTTCTGCACAAACACAATCATCCCCTCAGTGCAGGCACCCTTGCAAAATGACGCAAGGGTGTCTGCGCTGGTGAATGGCTGCTGTTTGTGCGCCGGCGCAGGGGAGAAGGACAGGAATGCGCTGTATCTTGTTGATACGGTTCATTTCTGCCCTTTTATTTTGATGCACGGTAGCGCACCCGGAAAGACTGCTGTGTTGCCGGGTATCAAAATATTGTACTTGAGGCCCACAGAGTAAGGCGAGGCAGAGCTTTTTTGAGCTGCCTTGCCTTACTCTATTTCAAGAAGGCGTTCCATGGGCACTACTGTGGGTGTTACCACTCAATACCCATGGATTTTGACACTGCCCTAGATTTACAATAGCTCATAAACCTGTGGCAGTGGCAAAAAATGTACGCCTCGCCAAAGCAGGCATAACGAGGAGACATGTTTACATTGCTCCTTTTTTTCCCTTTTTCCACGTGTGCTGCATTATGCAGCACACAGAGAACAAAGAAATCACCTCTTGTGATTGTTTTTGTGCAGGAAGGTGGCCCTATTATGTCTGGCTTACCTCCACTCGAGTGCTCTCTGATATGCAGGAGCAGCTGTTCAAATGCCCTCCCCGGTGATTCTGATAAAGAATTGCTACGGCGGCGAATATTAGGTCAAGTGACTACGTGGTATCCATGACTTCTGCCAAGTGTGACTGTGAACTGTGAACCGGTATCCACCACACCTTCTGCCTTGCACAGTCTGCTTGTTGGTACAGGCAGTGGACTCCATAAGACGATTTGAGGTTCCTGCACCTTTTACCATATTTGATTTTTGCAGGTCATGGTTACCAGGATTCTAGCATTGCATGTTGGGGCTTTGGCTCCCCATCCTAACACCGCTACTTTAGTTTATATTCACTCTATGATACATTGCATAGATATTCATGGTCTACGGTGTTGCTTTTTACTCCAGAAGTTTGGTTCATAAAACCTTCACCCTATCTGAAAAATATTTCCAAATATGAGCCCAAACTATTTCAGTGACCTCTGGCAAGGAGTTTGCCAAGATGGCAGTGTTCTCCAAACTGGATTATTGTAATACACTAACTTGGACTTACCTTTGTATTTTCTTTTTAAACTTCAGCTTATTCAAAACTTGGCACGAAGATTTAGATTTATTTTAGATCTTTATCACCGTACTTGCATTTTCAACCATATGTTCAGCCATCACTGACTCCTTATTGCTAAGACCGCAGTCTTCAAGAAGATATGTACAGCTCATAGGGCAATTAAAGACTGCATTCCCATCCTTCTGCACCTGCCTTTGCACGTACAGACCAACCGTTCCCTTCATTCATCGTCAGTTTATCTGTGTACTGCCCTGTGAATGAGCACCACTGGGTAAGACTGACTTTTTTGGGGGGGAAATTCAACACTAAGGGCTTTAAACTTTGGCGGAAGGGTTTTTACCCCATCAGTGCGATGGAGTACATTACTCCTTCACCCTAACAGAGTCCCCACCTGCCAAATGTACATCTCTAGCATCGTCAGGAACATCCCTTACAGACAGCTCTGTCGACAAGATAGAGCTGCTCGGAAAACTTAGAATATTTTTTTTATTTTCCAAGACAAATAGCCAAAGTGGGATTTTGTTTTGGAAAATAAAAAGAGCAATGCCCCCTCACCATGGGATTTTCGCCCATGATGAGGGAGGCATTTTGCAGTTTTCACTGGCCATGTGTCAGCTCACTCTGAATCACATGGCCAAACCTCCGATAGCCCATTGGAGGATAATGTTGGTGGCGCAGATGGAGTAGCCTCCACCATCAACATGATGAAGGTCTGCCCAACTCTAAATGAGGCGGGCAGACCTTCAGTTTGGTGGAGAAGGTACTCTGTTACTGTTGCGACGGAGTACCCGCTCTGACAAGTTCTAAATCGGATCCCACAATTTGAAAATCTCTTCCTGTTCAAGTTTAGTTTATTTGATTTAGTTCTCTGCTGAGAACAACACATTTCATACAAAGCGATTGTTATAACTATACACATAAAACAATCAATACAAATTTTTAAAAGTTTTAAAAAATTTAAACAAGTTGTGACATACAAATTCGCCTGGGGGAGAGTTAAAAAGCGTGATCAGACTCTGCACAGATGCGCTGTTTTATCTAAATTGTATTGGTTTTAAATAGCGCCTTCTAGCCTCAACCAGTATCAGGTTTGGGCATACCGACAATACGTGCGTCAGATCTTGCACACCACCATTGCAAAGATCACAATTACTGGTAGCGTTTTCTTTGTGAGTCCATTTAAAAGTCAGTGAGTTAAAAGAGAGTAACCCGAGCCACAATAAAATTATACACCGATGAACTCCATGCCTTAAGGAAAAACAAATATATGGTTGGGTCTGTTTGTATGTAATGGATTCTTCATAATGTTCATAATGGTGTAATTTGGAACAATGCAAGATGTCCAGATCGTAGCTGATCCTTGGGCGTCAGATGTTTCAGGAAAAGCTTCAATTGGGCGGGAGTCCATGATCTCCAAAGTGCAATTATGCATTTTGATAGTTTAAAAGCAATAATCAGATTCTGGCTTAGAGTATATTTTGTAGGTTCGGGCTCAAATGTCTCTTTTTTTAGTAAGAATCTCAAGGTGCCTTGATCTGCGTGTAAAAGATTGTACGCCCATCGTAGTAAATTGGTGATCGCTCTGGCAAAATAACTAAGGAGAATTCTAAATGTAGAGCTTGTGCAGTAACAGCTTGTTGGACCTTAGCCAATTTACGGAGGATTTTCCCTTCTTTAGTTTGTATTTGATGCCACTGGGTAATTGTAATATATTCCAGAGCATACGATAAAATTGGGGAAATCTTAGAACTGTAAACCTGTAGTAAGGAATGGAAGTGTCTTTGTCCGGAAGAAGAATATAATCGTTGGTGCGCTCCCACATGAATATCTGCTTTACGGTTTAAGTGCTGCAGGTTGGGAGAGTTTCCTAGTGATTGGTTAAAAATCCGCCCCAAATAGGTATATTCTTTTACCACTTCTAACATTTCTCCTCCCAATGTCCAGTTGTATTTTGTGTAATGGTTTCTCCCTCTGAATGGGACTACTTTTGTTTTAGTTGTATTTGGAACCAATCCATTTTCCTTTGTATATCTTGTTAGCACGGCTAGGTTCCTTTGTAATCCGAAAGGGGTAAGATCAAAAATTACTACGTCATCAGCGTACATCATTGTATGTATGTTACATGATGCTGTCTTCGGGGGGAAATTAACAACCTGTAGAAAACTGTCCGGGAGGTCACTGGGGTATAATGAAAAAAGGAGAGGAGCCAAAAGGCAACCTTGCCTAAGACCATTTGGTGTAGCGATTGGGCTGGTGAGTCCATTTTCTTTTCCCAGTTGTACTTGGCACCAAGTTTCGGAATGTAGTGAAATAATAAGATGAAAAAGTTTTTCCGGGATTCCCTGGTTTCTGAGTTTTTTCCAGAGTGTTGGTCTGTCCACTCTATCAAACGCAGTTAAGAAATCGACAAAGACCGCATAAACTACGTGCAATTTTAAGACTACTTATTCGTCGATAATAGTCTGTAGAACTGCTATATTATCCGTGGTTCTACAGATCTCTTCCTGCTACTTCTATGGAACAAGACAATGTTTCCCCTTACTGAAAACTCTGATTTTTTACCATAAATATGGGGTTATATAACTTTTACAGCATTTTTATTTGTATCTAATGCCAGAATACTCTTTAGGGTCACATATACTTCAAAACATAGATCAGTGTAAGTGTACCCATTTCAAGTTCATTCAAATAATAATTAAGTTTATCTGTTTCAGTAAATCAGTGCTTTTTTTGCTATGTAACAATGGAGACTTCTGTTGTTTCCAAACACCAGTGCTTCACTAGTGTTCCAAGTTCAGTATTGTTCTTGACTGTCACCCTGAGATGAATAGCATCTACATTCTCCTACAATGTGCTAATGTTGATACCATCTTTATCAAGAGCAGCAGGCATTCTCCAGTCCTTATTAGGACGAGCCTACCAGACATCATAAGGTCCGATTCAGAAATACATATTTTGGGCTTACCAAGGACATACAGGGGCTTGCAGCCCGCCCATTGTTTACCACTGGTTGGCTGTACTGTCATTCTTATTGCTTGCTTTATGTTGGGTGGCTTTCCCTGTTTCAGCCTGTCCATCTTGTGCTTGTTCCTCACATGGAGCATAGCCTCTTTACCATCTCTTTCATTGGTTGGCTTCTATGCTTCCTCTTTTCGCTTTTAGAGAACTAGCTTTTTTTTGTTTAAGCACTTCATGAGAGTGTATGTTTTTTTCCAGCTCTCTTTCTCGTATGCTTTTCTCCTCCATCCACAGTGCTCTTTCATCCATGTGCTTCCCTGCACCTGCACTGCTGTTGCTTTTTCTCACCCATGTACTTCTCCACTGCACTCTACGTTGCTATTCCATCTGAGTTCTCTCACTCAAGTTGTTTCTCCCCTGCATGCCCTGTTGGTTTCAACCCTTCCCACTGTATTGATTAAACCCCCACCTGTCTGTTGCTTCACCCCCCCACTGCCTCATGCACATCCCATTCTTATTTTTTTTATTTACTCATCCATGTCGGATTGGTAAATAAAAAAAAACCTGTATACTTCTGTAGGTGCATGCAGGTGTATTGAACGCATCAAATGACGTGGTGCCTACATCATTGCTTTTTTTTTTTGCCATGCTGCACAACTTCAATGCTATACAACATGGCTAAAAACATTGGCAAAGCGAATGGGCCTTATTGGTGAGACATGTTGGCTTTGCCATTGCTTGTTCTGACTGTAGATATACTCATCAAGAAAATCTTTTTTTCTAACTTAGCACACTAATGTCAGAAACTGCTGTAGAAGACTGCTTTCTGAAGTAAGTCAGGGCCTCATTTATGAAAAGTGTTGCGTCACTACGATAAAACAGCGATGCAGAACTTTTCACTGTGCCCTTCTTGCGACACCATGGATGCGTCGTATTTACTGTAAGGCACTCCATGTCGCAAGGATTGACAGATGCGTCAGGAATCCTGACCTATCTGTTGGCGCAAAACTCACGCATTTCTGGAGCTGTGTCGTAAGCATGACGCAACTCCAGCAATGCATGGGGGAGGCCTATACCTATTGCACTGCGTCACCCTTACGCCTGCTATGAGGCAGGCAAAAGGTTTTGACGCAGTGGCATCCTAGAAGTGGCGTAGTGAAATCTGATAGATTTCACTGCGCTACCTCTACTAGGCTTTCTTACGAGGGTACGCCCACCCTGCATACATTATATCTGATGCAAGTATAATGTGGCGCAGGGGATTACAAAGTGACGCATCTGCCTAGATGTGTCACTTTGTAAATATGGCGCAACATGTCGCATTGTTTATGCTGCTGCTGCATCATGAAAAGTGACGCTACGGTGGCGCAAAAGTGTTGCAAGGGGCTCATGAATAATCCTCTCAATGTTTTGATGTGCTTTTAACTTTGCCATAAAGTAACACCTCCCTTACAAAGTTAGCATGCACAATTGTGTGGTTCTGAGTTATTGCAAATAATTACCGGTGTGCGTTTATTCCTTCTTCTTTCCAAACTTGGGAGGACACAAGTAATCATACAGAGGCAGGAAATGTCCCCATTCAGTGCGATACAAAGGTTACACAATAGAGGTTTACAACGTTAGCAAAATTACAATGAACTAGCAAAATGTTAAGGTCGCCAACAAGGTCATGAAGGAACGTATGTGAGGTGCCTGCAGTCATGAGGAAGTCATGAGAATATGAATTTTCCTTTTTGTGAATAGGCCTGTTCCATGCACACCCCTTCTTTCTTCCTGCCTGGGGTGACCCTAGAACAGAATTTGGGATCCAAAGCATTACAAGAGATGAAAGACATCCATAGTATGAAATTCTAAATCACTGCAGCTCAGAACCGCAGTAAAAAGTAATCAAACCATTTCGATGGTCTCATGTCACTAAATCGTATGACACCTTAGTAGTCAAAACTGATATGCTTTCCGAAGATGGGCAATAGATCAATGTAGGCCCCTTCTTACAACCATCTCCCCTTCTTACCACCATTGATCAGTTGTATGGCTTGGGACTACCGAACTTCCCCCTCCTCCGCCTTGTGTATAAACCACATTTATTAATGATGGACATGAGAGTGGGGTTTCTTTGGAGGCGGGGGTCGTACAACCCCCGGCCGTATTTATTAAAACATGAAAACAAATACAAATTGAATTAAACAATATTTACACAATTTTACGCAGAAAACGTAGCATGACATTTGATTACAATTCATATGTACAGATATCAGATGGCTAACCTTAACATATTTCTAATGCAGAGTATTTCCTATCCGAGTCTAACATCTGGATCATAATCATACATTAATTACTTTCTGCGTATCCTATTTGCGCCTACTGCAAGGTCGCTAACCGGTGTCATATCCTTATCAATTAGCCACGCCCTCCCGAGTGCGCATGCGCAGAGGGCCCGTTTACCGAGAGGGTACTTCCCCCGGTTACCCCATACGCCTCCTGAACTCCATTAAAAATGGGGGCTCTTGCACTCTGCGCCGTTTAGTGATGTCATCATGCCAGTGCGGGGTGGCCAACCAGCCTAAAGAAAGCGTGACTCCCCCTTCCCCGCACCCATCCAGCCAACCGGATGTACCGCCCCTGGAGTTATAGGAGAGACCCCTTGTCCCTTCCCCTGGGCGACCCCATCCAAGAATGGCACCGCCCCCTAAGGACCTTAAATTTACTGCTCACCAGTCATGACCTTACCGCCTGACCAAGGAATAGCAATAAATACGACGATCGATGACCTGTAAACGGGAAAATGTCTAAGGAACAAAACCATATTGTCAACTTTATAATACAATAAGCAATTTTGCTACAGGGGATGGTGGGTGGGCAAAAAGTTTACAGACTCCTAGAGGCTGGATGCGGCAGACCTGGGAGTGCGGGACAAAGAGACCGAGTCCCGCGCCCCCGACCTTTTAACCTAATTTTCTGGGCAGGCCGGTTCTAACCGGCCTGACCCCTGCTCCCCTTTGACCCGGAAGCGACTTAATTGCTTCCGGGTCAAGGTGGAGCCCCCTCAGGCCAATCCCCGCTGCGGCGCGTCCACCGCGTCATGATGACGCGGCGGAGCGTGCCGCACCAGGGAGAGCAGGCGAGGGGGGAGGGGGTCGGTGCCCCGCCATACTTGCGGCAGGCCCGATGCCGGTCCCGCCTTTTTCTGCGTGGCCCGGTCCAGCTCCTCTAAAACAGATTTGGATTTTAGAGGTTGCTAGATAATTAAGATCTCGATTTAGAATTGCAAATATATGCAGATTTTTTTTTAATTTAACTTACTAAAGCACTTTTATCGAAAGGGCTGCAAAAACTTAAATTGCAGGCGCAAACAATTAAAAAGTTTATGGTACAGGTTTAGCCAAGGTTAAGCCTGATGATAACTGAGAGACACTAAGTGGCAGTTACCCGGAAGTCAGGCGATGGGGCACAGATGTCACTGAGAAAAGAAGAGGGTCCATAACCAAAGTATGTTAACAAAATTAAGACAGGCAACAGAGAGGGAAAGGAACATACAGCAGACATAAAGAGGCAGAATTCAAATGACGATTTGGGCCATAGGACGAAATCGAACACATAAAAAATGATAGAACTTAAAGACAATAAGCAAGAAGTGAAATTCTCACAGAAAAGAAAAATGTAGCCAATAACGTTGCTGCAAATAACGAGGTGTGGATGAATGAAAGGAAGATGGGAGACTAAAACCCTTGCTGGCTAGTTTTAAATCGAATTGTTAGAATGCAGGCAGACGTACATATTAATAGGAATAACAGTGAAACGGGACGGAACCAACAGAGGCAAGGGCAGTTCTCATGATGAAAAAGGAGTGAAAGGTTAGAGTTTACATATGGCCAAGAGATGAAAAAGGCAATATTTTCTGACTAATGTAGTCTGCGGAGCTAAATCGAGAGAGGTTCAACAGCAAGCACAGATTAAGAGCATATTAAGAGCAAGTAATAGCTGTAAGAGGACAAAGGCGATGCGTGGGGCAGGGGGAGTAGAGAGGAAAAATTAAAATCTCAGTAAAAGATTGCTTCGCACATTAGTTTCCTCTGCTGGCATGGCCCTGATCTGACTGTGCTAACAAAAGACTATTTTTGTAAATACCGTATACTTTTGAAAATGTCAACTAAGCAAATCAAAAGCTTTTGGAAAGTGCCCAATGCAGCATGATTAGGCTTTCCTGTTTTCAGTTTCTATTTTTAATACATTCTGGTGGGGTTTTTTCCAGTGTTTTCAAGGGATTTCAATCCCTTAAAAAAACATTTGTTATCAGTGGTTACACATTTTCGTGCCATTAAAAGCAACATAAAACAGTGTTTTTCCGGTGTTTATGGATTGTTTTGCTTTTATTATTTCCTGTTTTCCGTACTGATAGTGCATGGTATATAGACAGTGTACATACAGTGTATATGTGGTCTAAATAAATGTTTGCAAATCAAACTTATCGTAGTACACAATACAATACTTCTTCAGTGAGTCTTTGGTCATGCACGCACGCTCGCTCTTTTCTTCCCATGTAAACTTTTATCTGTGAAAAGGTCCGCTCAACATTGGCACTTGAGACAGGCAACGACAAAATAGCCAGTACACAATTTGCTAACTCTGGCCACTGATATAGATATCCATGCCAATACTGGTGCACCCGAAGATTGTGATTCTCTGCAGCAAGTTCTGCAACATATGCGTTGAACTGGGCGCATATGCCGTCAGAGTTTTTGAAGCACTCAAAAATGAGGCAGCACTTTTGAAACTCCTGAGAAAACTTCCCTTTACGGAAGGGATCTATAACTTGTGCAGAGTACCACAGTGAGCCTTCATTGACCTCAAATGCCAGGGTTGGTGAAGGGCTATTTCTCATACATTGTAAAATAAATGTTCCTGAATTGCTCCTCAACATTTCTTTGCTTACCAAGTGGCAAGCTCTCTAACATGGAACATTTTGCAGTGCCAAAGTCACTAAAAGTGTCGCCCAGCATTCTCTCAAGGAGATGTTTCACATCTACACCAATTATGCTGGACACTTGGTAGACAAGGGTGTTTTTATTATGTCCACTACAGAAGTCATGCTTTCCTGTAAAAATCTCTGAGTGCAGTAGAGTGCACTTTTTTTCAAATCACTATCAATATGTTACCAAAGATCTTCACATTTCTTGCCTTTGGCATCGTCACTCAACAAAAGTTCTGTGAACGGTTGCCAGATGGATAATATAGCATTCATGGCCTCTAGGACTGAGACCACCACCTAAGTGACACAGTTGGGATGACTCTTTCTTTGATGCCACACAAAGCGCAAAATAAGAAATATTTGCATTTTAGGTTCTGCCCATAACAAAACAGTGCACCAGAATGGACTAAAAAGTCAATAGCATTCTTCATTAAGTCTGAAGATTGGACAAAAGGCAAGGATCTCTTACAGGGAAGCACTTCAGCTCAGGTATCGATTTTGACAGGCCATCACACAACTTTTTCATATATGTAGCTGAATCACTGTAATTACAAACAATATCACTCCAATCTTTGTTGAACTTGGTAAGAACATTTTGTAGCAGCATTCCATGTTCTCCAAAAGTCTGGTGCCATGTTTTCACCAGTATCCCAGATGCTTTGTGACTGCACTCTTTTCACATATACCTGTCACTATACCTTGCATTGAATGTCTAAAGCCTGGAGTGTTTGGCAATTCACCTACTATCAATACTGACTAACTAGAAAAGGGCACTGATGTATCATGGGTTTTTACCCATTCTCTGTGGGTAAATGTGATGGTACATATTGGGAAAGATTCTTATGAAATCTACAGTTTTCCTATCAGTGAAAGACTCAAACGTAGCCAAAAAATCAAATATGATTTTGATATTTCCTGATTCTCTACAGTTTATAAAATAAATAAACAACACCTAAAACATGCTTCTAATCCCTGTATCTTTGGCTCAAAGACCACAAAACTGAAAAATGGAAGAAGAAACAATATTTTAGTGACATCTTTAAACAACAAAACCCAAGCAGGATAATATTACCCCAGTCTTTCTTACTGCTAGCTTATATAACAAGGTTACATTGTATTGGCCCCTTCAGGAAGAAATTAAAATGACTCTTTCTCTCTCCTTTCTTTGAATGCCATTTAGTTTATGGTTGTGCAGGTTTTTTTCAGTGTTTATATGTTTACACTGGTGAGGGCTATTTCCCTTCCGGTGAGGTATTATCGGTTATTAAAGGTTTAAACCTAAAACCGGACAGCCTAAGCATGATGTATTTTAAGTGAAGGAAGAAAAGATTGTATAGCGAGAGACACTGGTTCTTCAGTTTTTGTCTTCATCTCCAGTTCTAATGGAAAAGTAGTGTTTCAGAAGATCATCTTGACATTTTTGCAATAAATCAAAGAGTCGGTAGGTTGATGCAGAGAGAAGCGTTTTTATTTTTTCTTCAAGAGGTACAGATTACTGGCGACGTGGCCAACGCCCAAGCAAGCACAGCGCCTAGATCGAAAGCTTTGCTCTTGATGCAGACTCAGCCTATTATCTGCAGATATACCGA
Organism: Triturus cristatus; assembly: GCF_964204655.1. Lineage (NCBI taxonomy): Eukaryota > Metazoa > Chordata > Amphibia > Caudata > Salamandridae > Triturus > Triturus cristatus. Next base: position 750,349,472 of record NC_140592.1, read on the forward strand.
TCTGATTCCAATGCCAGAGACTGCCCAGCGAAAAGGCACTTTTACTGGCACCGCCGGGGATTCCAGTGGTGCAGGGACATCTTAAGGATATTGGGGGCCCTAGGTCAAACATAATTTGGGGCTCCCTGCTCGCAGTAACTGAATTTATTATACGTTTTCAGGTCAATTACAACCTCGGCAACACAGTGGGATCATTAAAAGACTCTTCCTTAGCCAGTCTACATCTGGGTCCAACCCTACAATAAATAGTTTCTCTCTGGTTGGCCAGCACTGGTGAAGCAGAAAGACTAGTGGTGTGAACAAGCCCACTGCATATGGTGCAGTGGGCTGGTGTCTCTCATCTTTTGGGCCTGTGCATACGGAGGGTGCATTTTTGTTTAATTCACTCCAGTCCCTGTTGTGCGAGGACCAGGAATTCTGAGTCAGTTGACGCTATGCTGTGATTACATTGGCCCAGCAGCAGTTCCACAAGGACAGTGCAGTCAAGAAGGAAGCATATAATATTGCTCTGTACCGCACATTGACATGGGGTCTACGCTTTTGGCCTACCCTGCGGCCTTACTGAGCCAGAACAGCAGAAAAAGTTGTGATAGCCTTCTATGCTGTGTGGTGTAGTTTGTATTTCAGCACCGTTCAGGCATATGGCGCAGATGGGAGCTTTTTGTTTACTGCGCTACCTCTGCTGCATGGGACTAGTATTCAGAGTTCGATGGTACTAGATAGACTGTGATCGCAACTGTCTGGCAGTAGCTCCAAAAAGAACGATGCAGAGGGAGCGTACAATGTCAATCTTTACTGCCCAGTGGAAGGGGCACTTACTGCATAAAGGCATAGGCTGGTGCAATTAAACTGGACATATGCACTTTTCAATGTTAAACACTTGCTAAATCTAACCAAAATTTAATAGGTATTTTTGGTTCACCCCCACTGTCTCTCAAAAAGAAAGTAAGTTAAGTTATTTAAAAATCCGTGCAGTTTAGGACTGCCACAAAAAGCCTAACAATTGGGCCTCTTGAAAGGTGGGGGCTCTGGGCCTGAGCTCCCTTTGCCCATGCCTTAAAACGTGCCTGCAGTGGAGTGCCTGAATCTCTCCTGACTGCCGGCCAACAATCAGCCTGTTGACTTTGCGGTACTGAAACAAGATGGCAGTAGACATTGCAGTATGGCATTAGTACAACCAGAAGCACCTTTCCTCCGGGTTATACCAACTTACCTTTGGGGGAAATGACAACATTCACAAGTAGAGGTCGTAAGGTGAGCCTTGTGTCCCGCCCAAAATGTAAAAAGTGATTCGTGAATCTCAGCTAAAACTAGCATCTTAGCATACATAAGAAAATGGCTGCTGACGGCCTTGAGATCCCTAATATCACCTCCTGAGATCACCACCACAGAGATGAGAAGATTTGTTCACTCAGCCATCAAGTTCAAAGTGCTATTCACCATTCTACCCGTGAAGTACCTTAAATCTTCTCTGACTGTTGGACTGTCACAATGCGAACCACTTACAAAGACAACATTGCTGACATTCGACTTCTGAAGCAAATTAATATTAGAATGTTCGTCCTACTTATATCACAGTCTTATTAACCAACAACTAAAAGGTCTTATTAGAAGGTCTTGCACCTTCAATCTAACTATGGCATGCCAAGACACCGAATACTGGTGCTACTCTGCTGTCAGACACTGGGTCACCCACCCCTCTATCTGCTCTCACACCTCCGGACTACTGTCAAAATTCAAATATGGCTGCTCACCAAATCTGATCATACAAGGCTGATCTCTGATATTTATAGCTTTTTAAACGCCCCCAACAGATACTAGCAAATTTCCCGCCCAAATGCTTTGGAAATCCGAATTGGAAAGCACCTTCACACCTAGGGAATGGGCAGACATCGTCCAAATAACATGCAACTTCTCCCTTAAAGCCACAGGGAAAGAATCCTTATTGAAAATCATCCACTACTGGTACTACACCCCCACCAGACTTGCCAAGTGCAAGCCCACCAACACAGACACCTGCTGGAGGAACTGCGGCTAAACAGGCACGCTCACACACTTGCATTGGAGATGCCCACAACTTAAGACATATTGGGAGGATGTGCTCAATGACAATGATGCAATCTTCAGGACAGAGATCCCCCGTCTACCTAGTTACAGACTAGTAGGTCTCCCGAACCAGCTGGTATACCCACTCTGCTCCGACAAGGGGAAAGCAATAACACTAGCCCTTGGTGCTGCCAGGCAAGTCATCACATCTAAATGGGGTACAGATACCACGTCTGCCCATGCAGACTTGCTACACACATTATGGTATATCGCCGCTATGGAGAAGCTCACTGCCCCCCTAGAGTGTTCAATGCCATGTTTCAACAGAATGTGGGGACCATGCCTCTGCTTCTTAGCACATGACATTCCGGAGCTTACCTGCACTCCTTACCTCCGGGTGTTCCGATTAACGGGGGCGCCCAACAATGCTTTTGGTCACGCTTTTGTTGATGTTCGCGAAATGACTCTTCAGTTCCCTTGCAGACACCAATGCAGCTCTAATACTCTCAACTGGAACACTTGGACACCTCCTCTCCCTCCCCTTCCAGTTGCCGCTCCCCCTCTGCATTCCTCCCATGCCTCTTCCCCTCCCTTACTTGTTGCTTTCCCCCACTAACCCGTCTCACCGGCCATTGGAGTATGTATTCAAAATTCAATAAAACTGATTTGAACTGTAGAAAAGGAGCATACAGTTTCCAAGTAGCCAGTTTTTCTGCAAAGTTTTGGCCACTGGAGGGAAGCCAGGGCCAACCAAAAAGTCCGCTTTGTTTAAAACGTCACACACTCTTCCGAGTTAGGAAGTAATGTATCACCCACATCTTTCTATCTTCTTCTTATAAGATAGAGAAGGGGTGATTGCAGAAGAAGGTCCCTAACAATGCAATGTAGACATCCTGAGCCAAGTTCCTTTGGTTACTAGATGACACTGAGCATGACAAAGAAAGGCGGGAATGCAGGCTAAAACACATTTACATGAAAACTGATTTGGCAAGGAGCAGATGTTCATACCTTCAGCCAAGCAGATGCATCTACAATTTCAGGGAAGGGATCCAGTACAAAGCACATGAAAGACGTCAGATCCACAGTAGGATGAAGATAACCTATGGAGGAATAAGCCTTTTCTGCAGCCCCACATACTGTGTCCTGCAGAAACACCACTTAGTCACTACAAAGACTGTGGGTGCCACACACACTGTGTCCACAGGCACCAGCAAGACATCATTGAGGTAATATAAAGATCCTAGTTTTGGCGATCAGATTTTACACCAGAGAGGTCAGAATGTCCACTCCCAAACATTGTTACAGGTCAAAAGGCCTTTGACTTGAATCAGATATCACCAGGAGTTAGCCCATCAACATTCTAGTACAGGAGCAGAGGTCAGGGGCGTAGCTTGGTCAGTAAGATTAGTGGAGGTGAGCTTCAGATTTCCCGACAATCACGCTGGCATATAATGTTAAAATACATTTATACAACAAGCAGAGCACATGAGAAGGGTTTAAGAGGCAGTGGAAAGGGAGAGGAATGTGAATTGGTTGGAGTAATAACTGAAAAGAACACAATATTTTGTTAAATAATCAACATTTTTAGGGCTTTCAAAACGGAGATGAAAGAGAGTGAGTTTGTGTTTTAGCCAATGTGTGCATGCACAAATCCCAGGTGAAATCCGACAGACATCCCACCATACCCGACTGAAAGCACCTATACCCAACTATTCATCAGAAAATACATTTATTAGGGAGGTGTAACACCCCAAACACCCCCCTAAAGCTACGCCCCTGGCAGAGGTTGAAGTGAGCTGGAACTAATAGGGATCAGCGTTATCATACTTTTTTATTAAACCAAATCCATTACTGTTTTTTGTATAACAGAAATAGCATGAGTCTGAAGGGGATACTTACTCTGAAACAAAGCCATAGGGGGTGGGGGCTCTCATTGAACTGGGCAATCAGGCTTATTAGCAAGCCCCTTGTGCTAAATGAGTGTAAATGATTGACCATTAGTGTTTTGCAGCACTTAAAAGACCACCTCACCAACTACTCTGCGTCACGTTTGGTTGCCCTTCAGAATGTGGTCTATTTTAGAAATTATGCCTGCTTCTTTCACGTTCAATATCAACTTCATCTGCAGAAGGCTGCAGGTCATGTGTGACACTTTAATCCCGTTCAGGATTTTTTAGTAAGAGCCCTATCCATTATGGAAATTTGTAGTTTATGTTTTTTTCGTTGCCACTGTTAGTCAGTGAATTCTTCATCGAACTTATGTCCCATTCTACCTATACAGTCAACGCAGTCCGTCAGGAGCAATCAAATAAATTCTGAATTAGGTCAGACGCTCCATTTTGTTCAACGCATGCCTCCTGAGGACCTTACCTTAGTTAGCACAGAGGGTTGAGCTACACCAACCAGTAATGGACAACTGGCTAAGAGACTCCTTAGAGATAACGTTACCAGCTAAGCCAAAATCCATGCTTAGGCAACACCCTCCCTCCCCCTGGCTCAACGAGTCCTTACAGGCAGAAAAGAAAGGATGCAAGCGCCTTGAAAAAGCCTGGAGGAAATGAGATGGTACTGACTCAAAGAGTAAATATGAACTGACACTGAACCAGTAACATTCGCACTGCAGAAAGGCACGTGCTCTGTTCTATTCAGGTATAAATTCTCAAGCACAAAACTGCTCCAAAACACTTTTTAAATTGGTTCACGAGCTATCAGATCCAATCTACATCTCCTCTGATCCCTCAATGTCAGAAGCTTGCTAACTGGCCTGGCCATAATGAAGATTGATAGCCCTTCCGTGACTATACCCCCAATTAGGATTAAAACCCCTACAGTGACAGGCAAGGGGCCTGCAGTGTCTACTCCTGCTGGACTATGTTCGTATGATGGACTTATTGCTGTCAATCAAGTCAGGATCTGCTCTAGACCCCCTCCCTCCTGCTAAATTGAGCATCTTGAACCCACAGTTTATGCAGTTTTTGTTCGATCTTTTAAACTCCTCCCTACAGGAGGGGCATGTACCTAATGCCTGGAAATATGCAATGGTTCTCCCCCTGCTAAAGAAACCCCACCTGGACCAAGACAATTGGTCCAATTGTAGACCCATCTAGGGTGGTCAAACTCGAATCTGGGGAACCGGGTTCGAGTCTTGGCAATGAAGCTGAACAACCTCTGATTCTGGGCAAATCACTTAATCTCCCCGTGTCTAACAAAAATGAATGTGTGTCCTCATGTAACGCAACTGGTGCTATGTAAAGCGCTTTGATACCTGATACCGGGTCAAGTTCGCGCTATATAAAACTCCGTAAAAAAAAATAGAATAAAAATATAGATGACCCATTTTTACCTCTCTTGCGGAAACACAACATGCCCTTCATCAGGCTTCAGAGCGGGGCACAGTACTGAAACCGTCCTTCTAGGAATCATGGAGCATCTAAGGCGACTCCTGGACTCGGGCGGTGCAGCTGCACTGATCCTATTGGATCTCAGCGCAGCTAATGACACTGTATCCCATGAAATTCCCAGCATTGGCATGGCTCTCTTCTTTCTGATGGATCGTACATTTCAGGTCTTCTCGTCAAGCACTCTGTTTGAATCTCTCCAACTTACCTCTGGAGTTCCTTAGGGCTCCGCCCATAGCCATATGCTTTTCGACATATATGTCTGTTCTTTGACGTGCCTGGTGGAAGGCTGTGGGCTAACATTGTACTCGTACGCAGACGACACCCAGATTATTTTCTCGCTGTCGTCTGGCGGAAAGTTAACTCGGAGGACCTCAACTCCTGCCTCGGTCTTGTCTCCACTTGGATGAACACCAACTCCCTGAAATTAAATGGTGACAAGACGGAGGTGATGGCATTAGGGAGGAATTCCCAGCATTGGGGGCTGATCATTGGCCTACCACAGTGGGAATGCCGCCTACTCCGACCAATTAAGTGAACAACCTTGGCTTCTGGCTCGATTCCACATTGTCTATGAAGCCACAAGTGGCCAGAGTAGCCTCCACATGTTTGCTATCATGAAATGGCTTAATACGATTCTGTGGATACTTCCTCTCTGTGCCCAGAGAACAGTCATTCATGCCATGATATTATCCGTACTCGATTATGGCAACATCCAGGACCTAGGGGCTGACAAGACAATGTTTATAGGTGGTCCGGAACTCCGCTGCTAGGCTCTTGTTTTGCCTCCCTAAACATTCCTCAGCAACTGGGCTTCGCCAACTGCAATGGATTTCAGTGGATAAGCGTATACATTTCAAAGCATTCTGCTATATGTACAATATCTGTGCCTGTTCACGACCACAGTATTTGCAAAACCTGGCGTCCCCTTACGATCCTGCTCTCACTTTGCTCTCAAACTATCAATCTCTTTTTTGCAGTTCCGAGAGTCAAGCTCACCTGAATGGGTGGTCAATCCTTTTCCTTCCTTGGCCGTAATTATGGAATTCCCTTCCAGAGTCCTTGAGAGGCTGCTCCTCCCTTTCCAACTTCCGCAAAGAATTAAACACTTTGCTCTTTTAGCTCCTTCAGACTGGTCTACCTTAACCCAAAGCGTTGGGAAACCCTGGTGGGTAGCTACATGCTATATAAGCATTCAATAATAATAATATTAATTCTGTTACTCAAGCATCTTCCCAGAGGGCTGCACACTCAGGGACTGTTTCCAGAGCCGGGTGGCTTGTCATGGGCCAGCTATACTCCAAATCCCTCATTCTAAACAACTAGTCCTGCAATGCTGGACTACTTTGAACATTTTGGCCTGCAACGATTCTGGTTTCCAATCCGGTTCTGCTGCTGACACCTCTATATCAAGGTTTGCATTTCAAGAAAGGTGTTAGAACTGGGAGTCTCTAGTTGGCAGAGGTAGGAGCCTTTGACCAAATAGGGACTCTTGCTTTTAAGTCAGAGAAAGGGGATTACACTTCTGGATAACCCCTGCTCACCCCCTTGGTAGCTTGGCACGAGCCAACAGGCTCCTCTCAGAGGCAGTGTGTTTAGCATTTGTGAACACATACAGTAATACAGTGAAAACATTACAGATGGACACCACACAGGTTTTTATAAAAATAAGTATTCTTTATATAGACTTAACACAAGACCACAACCAACAAAAATCCACAATACTGTACTCAAAATAGACTTAAAGGTGGTAGAAGTAACTTAGTTCAAGTTGATGATAAATGAGACACGTTTCTCACAAAAGTACCTTGGATGCGTAACGCAAAACAAACAAAAGGTTCACAGGGAGGGTGATGCGTCGGTTCCTTGCTTCAGGGGAGGCGATGCGTCGCGCCTCAATGCTTGCGCAGAATAGGGGATGTGTCTGTTCCTTACCGGAGAAGAGGTGATGCGTTGATTCTCGTACTGCATTCTAGTTACGATGCGCAAGATGGCGCCTCGATGCGATGCGACAATCCGGTGCGATGCGATAAGATGGCGACGACGTGAAGGCGATGCGTTCACGCTAAATGGCCGTGCGGCAACTTGGCAACGTCTGAGCCGCGACAGGCCCTGCAACACGTTTCTCCTGTGATGCGACGGCAAACAGCTGCGACGCAGACACGCTTCTCTGGTGATGCGGCGGCGGCCTCTGTGGCGGCGGCACGCTTCTCGGGCGATGCAACGGCAACAGCTGCGACGGCGACACACTTCTTCTCGTTGAGTCACACTTCCAGCTCCCAGCGACACGCAGGCCTCTGCAGACATGATTCCCAGCAAGGAAATTCAGGGGGGAGCTGGGGGTGAAGTCTTGTAGCCCTGAGACTTCAGCAGAAGGCAAGCACAAGCAAGCCCTTGGAGAAATATTCTGCAAGATGATGAAAGTTCCTTAAAAGTTCCTTCTCCTTTCCTTGGCAATAAAGAAAGCACTGCAGGCAAAACAGCACAATGGCAGAGGGGCAGTCCAAACTCCTGCAGCTTCCTTGGTTCTTCTCCTTGGCAAAGGTTTGTCTTGATTTCCCAGAAGTGAACTTAAGTCTTGGGGTCTGGACCCCAATATTTATACTAGCAAATCCTTTGTCTCTGAAAGCAGAGAGTGTCTGTACCTAGTCCAAACCAGTTCTGGGTGCAGTCAGCCAGTGCGCACCTTCTTCCTTTGTCAGTGTGGGCCAGGGTCATCAGACTCACCCCAGGAGGCGGAGCCAGCATTGTGGAAGGTAGGCACAGCCCTATTCAGGACCAGGTGCTACTCCTCCCACCACTCCTCATGCAGATAAGCCTATTCAGCCTAGTGCTGACTTACCCTGTCTCCTGGAGCCCCCCAGCCCGTCACTCACAAACCAGAAAAGCAATACACAACCTAGCAGAGGCAGGCTGGATGCCTAGGCAAAAAAATACCCACTTTCTAAAAGTGGTATTTTCAAACACAGAATGTTAAAACCAACTTCACTAAAAGATGTATTTTGTCATTCTGAATTCAGGCATAATAAACTCGAATTTCTACCATGTTCCCTGGGTCAGTTAGGATTATAAGATGTTATAATCAAACTGCCCATTCTGGCCTATGGGGACTCGTAGCCCTGCAATAGTGAAAAACGAAATAGGCTGTAATTCACTATCAGGTCATGCCACACACATCAGGGCATGACCTACCTTTTACATACAATGCACTCTGCCCTAGGGTCTACCTTGGGGGTGTCTGATATGTAGAAAAGGGAAGGTTTAGGGACTGGCAAGTGGGTGTACTTGCCAAGTCTACATGGCAGTCCTAGACTGCACACAGGCTCTGCAATGGCAAGCCTGAGTTACACTTTACAGTCTCCTTCTGTGGGTGGCACAATCAGTGCTGCAAGCCCACCAGCAGTATTTGAATTACAGGCCCTGGGCACACATGGTGCACTATACTAAGGTCTAACAAGTAAATCAAATAATCCAATCATGGAGTCACTAATCAATACATGAATTTACAACAGGGAGCACTTGCACTGTGGCACTGAATAGCAGTGGCAAAGTGCCCAAAGTATCTAAACCAGCAAAAACAGATAAAAAGTAGAGGAGACAACAACAAAACAATGGAAGGGAGACTCACGCCATTGGTACCAGCTCTAACAGGTTTCCCCTCCAGCTGAAATGTGGGGAGAACTACCCTTCTCCTTGGGAGTTCTCTTCACTAAGGCGGAAAAATCATCATTGGCGTGATCTGTACCAGGGCGGTGTTCCACCTTGAAGTCCATCCCCTGTAGGGAAATGGACCACCTCAGCAACTTTGGATTCTCACCCCTCATCTGCATCAACCATCTGAGGGGCCTGTGGTCTGTCTGAACCCGGAAGTGAGTCCCAAACAGGTATGATCTCAACTCCTTCAGTGCCCAGACCACAGCAAAGCCCTCACGCTCAATTGCACTCCACCTCTGTTCCCATGGAAGTAACCTCCTACTGATGAATGCTACTGGTTGGTCTAGGCCCTCCTCATTAATCTGTAATAGAACAACACCCACACCATGCTCTGAAGCATCTGTTTGGACAATGAATTCCTTTGAGAAGTTGGGCGCCTGAAGCACGGGTGCTGTGCACATGGCAGTCTTCAGGGCGTCAAAAGCCTTCTGACAGGTGTCAGTCTAGTTCACTTCCTTGGGCTGCTTCCTGGAAGTCAGCTCAGTCAAGGGTGCAACAATGTTGCCATTCCCCTTGACAAACCTCCTGTAGTACCCTGTGAGTCCTAAAAAGGCTCTCACCTGTGTCTGGGTCTTTGGGAGTTCCTATGCCAGGATGGTATCAATCTTGGGTTGTAGGGGTGCCACCTGGCCGCTCCCCACCTGGTGCCCCAAGTACACCATAGATCCCTGCCCGATCTGGCACTTACTCGTCTTGATCGTGAGGCCTGCCTTCTGCAGTGCCATCAACACTTCACAGAGGTGGCGCAAATGTTCTTCCCAACTGGCGCTGAGCACTGCAATGTCAATCAGGTAGGCGGCACCGAAATCCTCCAGTCCAGCCAACACGTGGTTGACCAACCTCTGAAAGGTGGCAGGGGCATTCTTCATCCCAAAGGGCATAACCCGGAATTTGTAGTGCCCATCTGGTGTGGAGAATGCTGACCTCTCTTTGGCCCCATCAGTTAAGGTGGTCTGCCAGTACCCAGATGTTAAATCAAATGTGCTGAGGTACCGGGCAGCCCCCAACCGATCAGTGAGCTCATCAGCTCTGGGGATGGGGTGCACGTCACTCCTGGTGACTGAATTGAGTCCTTGGTAGTCTACACAGAACAGGAGTTTGGGTGTGGCACCAAGCGCGGCAGCCTTTGGGACCAAGACCACTGGGCTGGCCCAAGGGCTGTTAGAGGACTCAATCACACTTAAGGCAAACATCTTGGATACCTCCTCCTTGATGTGAGCTCTGACCCTGTCAGTCACTCTGTAAGCCTTGTGCTTCACAGAAGGACTGTCCCCAGTGTCCACATCATGGATGCACCACTCAGTGACACCAGGAACCAGGGAGAACAAATCAGAGAATTGTCCCAACAGTTGGCGAAAATCTTGCTGCTGTTCAGGGGTCAGTGTGGCAGAGAGGCTGACACCATCCACTGACCCATCTTGCTCTGTTGCACACAGGAGGTCAGAAAGATACTCATTCTCCTCCTCCATTCCATCATCTGTTGCTAGGAGCATGCCCACTTCGGACCTTTTTAAGTGGGGCTTCAGGCGCTTAAAACGCTGGACCCGCAAAGGGTTCCTAGGAGACCGCAAGTTCACCAGGTAGGTGATATCACTCTTGCGCTCAACCACCTCAAATGATCCGGTCCACCTGTCCTGGAGCGCACAGGGCTCTACAGGGGCCATGACCCAAACTTTCTGACCAGGTTGAAGCTCAATCAGAGTGGCATTCTGGTCGTACCACCGCTTCGTCTCCTCCTGGCTGGCTTCCAGATTCGCCTGAGCGAGTTGTCTGAATCGCCTAGTCTGGTTCCTGAAGGCCAGCATGTAACTGTATACATCCTGGGGAGGTTTCCTGGGAGATTGCTCCCAGCCTTCCTTGACCAGACTCATAGGTCCTCTTACCGGGTGACCATGCAGCAGTTCAAAGTGACTAAATCCTAAGGACTTCTGTGGCACCTCACGGTAAGCAAACAGAAGGCATGGCAAGAGGACGTCCCACTTACGCTGCATAGGTTCCTCAAGACCCATTATCATGCCTTTGAGGGTCTGGTTGAATCTCTCAACCAGCCCATTACCTTGGGGGTGGTTAGGAGTGGTGAACTTGTATGTAACACCGCAATCCTGCCACAGGGACTTCATATAATTAGATATGAAGTTTGTATCATGGTCTGACACCACCTCTCTGGGGAACCCCACACAGGAGAAAATCCCCATCAGTGCACGTCCCACCACAGGGGCCGTCACTGTCCTGAGAGGGATGGCTACTGGGTAGCATGGTCCACCAAGACCAGGTTAAACCTGTTGCCCATGGCGGTCTTGGGGTCCAAAGGCCCCACAATGTCCATGCCTACCCTTTCAAAGGGGGTACTGACTACAGGGAAAGGTTGGAGAGGAGCCTTGTGCTTCCTTCCACTCTTCCCACTTGCCTGGCAAGTTGGACAAGTCCTATAATCTGTATCTGAACTCTTGTGCATCTTGGGCCAATAAAAGTGGGTGACAAGCCTCTCAAAGGTCTTGTCCTGCCCCAGATGTCCAGCTAAAGGTACATCATGAGCCAAACCCAGTGGGAAGGCTCTGAAGCGCTGGGGTACCACCAGCACAACGGCTGACCCAGGCTCAGCAACCTTAGGCTCGCTATACAGGTCGTTCTCCCAGTAGATCCAATGTGATCCAGACTGATCACCTGCTGCCTGGTTTGTGATCTGTTGCCGCAAGCCCACAAGAGAAGGGCACTTCTTCTGTTCCTCACAAAATTCATGTTGCCAATAGTCAGCTCAGGCAGGTCCCCCAGTCCGGCCACTTGTTCCCCTGTAGGTTCCAGGGCATCCCCCTCATGGTCTGCCTCCTCCTGGACTGTGGGAACTATGGGGGCCGGTTTCCCGCACCTCCTACCTCTTCTCTTTAAGGCAAGGGTCTGGGCCATATTTTCAGGCTCCAGAACCTCTTGAACACCCCTACTGGCTGCCATAGACCGAGTGGTCACACAAGACCACTCAGGCAGACCCAACACCTCCAAATGAGACCTTCTCTCCACCTTAGCCCAAGGGGAGTTCTCTAAATCATTGCCCAACAGACAATCAAAAGGCATGGCTTGCCTCACAGCTATATGAAGAGTACCTGAGACCCCCCCACTCAAAGGGAACTTGAGCTACCTCACACTGGCTCTGTGAGTTGTCCGCGGCAACTACAGGGAAGAATGCATGGGGGATAACCTGCTCTTTGGACACCAGCCGGCAACTGACAGCTGTCACACTAGCCGCGGTGTCTCTTAGAGCTTCCAACCTATGGCCATTGATGGTCACCCACTGCCTGTACTTCTTAGTGTTATCAGGCAGCTGGGTCTTAGGGACCATCTTAAAGTCTTCTAAAGAGGCAAGGGACATCTCTGCGGGACCCCATCTACCTTGGACACCCATCTCCTCCCCCCCCCCCCCAGGGCTACACTCGCCATCTGACAGGGTGGGGCACGAGGTGGTGCTTTGGAATCCCTCATGGGACACTGTGCATCATACTAATGGTGGCCCACTTGACCACACGTAAGGCACTTAGAGGGGCCTCTGTGAACAGGTTTACCTGTCGGGCCTCTTGCTTTTTGTCAGGGGAAGCTGGGAACTCTTCTCTTGGTTCCCTTGGGAATTACTTTGGGGCTCTTTCTGGAACTCCCTCTGTTTACCCTTGTCCCCCCCACTCTTCTGCTGGGGACCCTGCCCACCTTTGGCAAAATCTCCCACGTGACCCTTGCGGACCCGGGTGCTGCCCCAGCGGTCCGCCTCCTCAGCAAGCCTGGGGTTAGTTAACTTGCTATCAATAAGGTGCTGGCGTAGCTCCGGAAAACAATTAGCAGACAAGTGCTCCCATGCAAACAAATCATAGAACGCTTCAAAAGTATCCACTTTGCTACCCTTCACCCAACCACCCATAGCTCTGCAAAAGAAAGACTGATATTCCACTCAGGTAGTTTCCTCCAGCTTCTTACAATTCCTGAACCTCTGTCTATAGAGTTCTGGGGTCAAAACATAACTTGTCATCGGGGCTTCCTTCATGTAGGCATAAGACATCCTATACTCACTGGGTAGGTTTAAGAATGTATCCCTCCCATAGCAACTTTAAAAAAAATTGCAAAAGTGCTTTAGCTGTTTCACATTGTAGGTTTCCAACCTCTCTTCCTCAAAATCTAGATCCATAGATGCAACGGATGCTGGTCTGCTTATCTCAGAGGCAGTGTGTTATGCATTTGTGAACACATACAGTAATACTGTGAAAAAGACTACAGATGGACACCACACAGGTTTTATAAAAATAAGTATTCTTTATATAGACTTAACACAATACTACAAACGACAAAAATCCACAATACTGTACTCAAAATAGACTTAAAGGTGGTAGAAATAACTTAATTCAAGTTGATGATCAATGAGACACGTTTCTCACAAAAGTACCTTGGATGCGTAACGCAAAACAAACAAAAGGTTCGCAGGGAGGGTGATGCGTCGGTTCCTTGCTTCGGGGAAGGCGATGCGTCACGCCTCAAAACTTGCGCAGAGTAGGGGATGCATCTGTTCCTTACCGGAAAGGAGGTGATGCGTTGATTCTCGTACTGCGTTCCAGTTACGATGCGGCAAGATGGCGCCTCGATGCAACAATCCGGTGCGATGCGATAAGATGGTGCCCTTGATGTGATGCAACGACGTGAAGGTGATGCGTGCACGCCTGACAGCCGTGCGGCCACTCGATGTCTGAGCCGCGACAGGCCCTGCGACACGCTTCTCCGGTGATGCGACGGCAAACAGCTGCGATGAAGACACGCTTCTCTGGTGATGCGGCGGCGGCAAGACGCATCTCCGGCGATGCGACGGCAACAGCTGCGAAGGCGACACGCTTCTTCTTGTTGAGTCGCGCTCCCAGCGACACGCAGGCCTCTGCAGACAGAATTCCCAGCAAGGAAATTCAGGGGGGAACTGGGGGTGAAATCTTGTAGCCCTGAGACTTCAGCAGGAGGCAAGCACAAGTTCAAGCCCTTTGCAAAATATTCTGCAAGATGATGAAAGTTCCTTAAAAGTTCCTTCTCCTTTCCTTGGCAATAAAGAAAGCACTGCACGCCAACCCAGCAAAACAGCACACGGGCAGAGGGGCAGAGGGGCAGTTCAAACTCCTGCAGCTACCTTGGTTCTTCTCCTTGGCAAAGGTTCGTCTTGATTTCCCAGAAGTGATCTAAAGTCTTGGGGTCTGGGCCCCAATATTTATACTAGTAAATCCTTTGTCTCTGAAGGCAGAGAGTGTCTGTACCTAGTCCAAACCAGTTCTGGGTGCATTCTGCCAGTGCACACCTTTTTCCTTTGTCAGTGTGGGCCAGGGTCCTCAGATGCACCCCAGGAGGTGGAGCCAGCATTGTGGAAGGCAGGCATCAGGATCTACTTACTTTTAGGAATATGCTCAAGACATGGCTTTTCCAACTCTAATTCGCTTTATTGGCCTCTGCCGTTCGGTGTCTGTCACCTTTTCGTGGTCATGCGGTTTCTTGTTCGTTTCAGCGCCGGGACACTCCAGGGAGTAGTCGCGCGCTCTACAAATACCTAACTAACATAACATAACATAACATAACATAACAGGCACAGCCCTATTCAGGCCCAGGTGCTACTCCTCCCACCACTCCTCATGCAGATAGGCCTATTCAGCCTAGTGCTCTGGAGCCCCTCACAAACCAGACAAGCAATACACAACCTAGCAGAGGCAGGCTGGATGGTTAAGCAAGAAAATACCCACTTTCTAAAAGTGGTATTTTCAAACACAGAATGTTAAAATCAATTTCACTAAAAGATGTATTTTATCATTCTGAGTTCAACCATACTAAACTCGAATTTCTACCATGTTCCCTGGGTCACTTAGGATTATAAGATGTTATAATCAAACTGCACATTCTGGCCTATGGGGACAGGTAGTCTTGCAATAGTGGAAAAACGAAATAGGCTGTAATTCACTATCAGGTCATGCCACACACATCAGGGCATGACCTACCTTTTACATGCAATACACCCTGCTCTAGGGCCTACCTCTTGGGTGTCCGATATGTGGAAAAGGGAAGGTTTAGGGACTGGCAAGTGGGTGCACTTGCCACGTCGACATGGCAGTCCCAGACTGCACACAGGCTCTGCAATGGCAGGCCTGAGTTACACTTTACAGGCTGCTTCTGTGGGTGGGACAATCAGTGATGCAAGCCCACCAGCAGCATTTGATGTACAGGCCCTGGGCACACATGGTGCACTATACTAAAGTCTGACAAGTAAGTCAAATAATCCACTCATGGAGTCACTAATCAATACATGAATTTACAATAGGGAGCACTTGCACTGTGGCACTGAATAGCAGTGGCACAGTGCCCAAATAATCTAAACCAGCAAAAACAGATAGAAAGTAGAGGAGACAACAGCAAAAAAATGGAAGGGAGACTCACGCAATGGTACCAAGTCTAACAAAAGGTATCATGGGGTCAGGTGGTATAGGGTGAATGGTGCACAGCCTGCACTGTAAACACCATTAGCAAATGCCACCAAGTGAAAATATAGATTTGGACACAGTTTGCTCTCAAACTGTGCAGATCTGGGCAAATTTGCAAGTATGTCACCGAAATCATAGGCTGACATTACACACATCCTGTGATTCAGCACACAGGTCTGTGGTGCAATGTGTGATACATTAGAACAAACATATTACATGCTACAACTGACTAATGCAACAATTCCAACAGTGCTATCACCTCTGCATTCTCTATTTTGAAGGCATGAAGTAGAACCAGAAGTTGAGCACTTGGTCACCAGAGGTTCTAGAATTTTTATTTTCCATGCACCACACTCACAAATCACTGGCAGAGTGGGTGAACCTTGCAGGTTCACTCAGGACAAGTTAGCATTAATGTAGAGCAGGGGAAAACACAGTGTGTGGCTTGTACAACAGCCCCCAGTAGCTGTCTTCGTGATGTGTACCATCGGGATGTGAAATGCTGTACTAACTGTATTTGAGCAATGCAGTGCACAGCTTCGTACAAACATCAACAAAGTTTATGTTTGTAATGTATATTGTACACACATAGATAGTATGTATAAATAAGTGCTTCAATACCAGGGTGGGGGTCAGATAATGCCACAATACACTAACAAGCTGAATGGAAGTGATTATTTTTTCCACTTGAGAGCCTGCACTTCTTCATCCAGCCATCAACTGATTAATTCCCAACTCCCACCCAGAGGCCCAAATAACATTAGATCAACAATCCAACATTGCATCCAAGAACCAATCACAGCCAAGTGAAAGCACATTGATTTTGTTGTGATCACTAAACATATGGGGCCATATGTAGGTAGCTGCACATTTACCGACTCATAAATACCGAATTTTACCGATTCGGTATTTATGAATCGGTAAATGTGATGTAGGTAATTTATCGGTAAAATTAACCGAATCGGAAAGGGTCGGTAATTTAGAATCGGTATTTACCGATTCGGTAATGATGCATGCCTTCCCATTGATTCCTATGGGCCAGGAGGCCCATAGGAATCAATGGGAAGCCAGTTACCATTACCGAATCGGTAATTACCGATTCGGTAATGGGGGCAGCACATTCAAGGGTGGCAGGGTGTCACATTGACACCCTGTTGCACCCCTGATTCATCCATGTGTGCACATGTGGCGCACATACATGCCCTAAGGGCATGTATGTCTCCCACATTGCACACTTCAAATGGGAATAAAATGCTTTTTTCCAGGTATTCGTCATTTACCATCAACTTTTAGTTGGTGGTAAATAACGAATCCCCACACCCACGACACACACCCCCTACATATCATTTCAGGATTCGGTATTTACCGAATCGGTAAAATTACCGAATCGGTAATTTTACCGATTCGGTAAATTACCGAATCCTGAAATGATCCCCCTACATAGCAAAAGCCTGAATACCGGTCGGTAACGGGATATTTACCAAAAATCGGCCGTTACCGACCGGTATTAGGCTTCCTACATATGGCCCATGATGTTATAGTACTATATTCTGGAACTGATAACAGCATTAATTAGAGCAGGGAGTTCTTCATTGTGAAAAGACCACTCTATATACAAATATTTTATGTAAAATTTACAATTGCTAGAAACTATATCGACATACATTTCAATCAAAATGGTCAGAATTTATGTTGACCCTGAGATCTTTTATTTTTAACACTTATTGAGAGTTTGTTTAGTTAATAGTAAACGTTTTAACTTATTCTGGGAAGCAAGTAATGGTTGTTTTGAGCCTACTATCACAAGTTATGTTCTCGCACAAACAAAGCTAACCACTTTTCAGATGTCTACTGTTTTGTGGCTGAATATTGTTTTTAAAAGTGTAAGTACTATTGTCATAGACTCCTGTTACCTAGAAAGATACATTCTTGTTATCCACATCCATATGAAGACTCACAAGAGTTAAATATTGGCAAACCATGTTTTAAATTCCTATTTAAAGATACTGAAGATAGTACCTTTGGAATACTCCATACCAATGTTATGTAAGAGCTTGAGTAGTTACTAAAGGCACTTACATCAATTGAAAGTTGATGTATAGCACTCACTAGCCTCTGCTTAGGCTCTTGGTCCTGGCTTTCATCTGCCTGAATGTATGTAATTGTCAATCTCCCCACATGTGGACCACAGGTGCGGTATCATCAAGGTTGATCCTTTATTGGCTTAATTTTCTGCTTAACATTAGCTAGTGATGATTTCATACTTTTGTCAGGATGAAAGCACCACTAAAGAGACTCACTTCTCAGAGAAGCATACTTTGCTGATCAGTAACACCCTCTTCTGAGATCCTTCCCAAGAAATGCAATATCAATCGATCCATGACTGCTTCAAGGGATCTGAGACCGCCGCTTGTTCAAAGGATGCACTGTCTCCTCAATTTCTCTCTTGTGTTCATTGGACTTAACAAGGGTCAAACTAGTAAAACGATTCAAAAATCATTCTTTTAGCCATTTCCATTGTATAGAGCTGTCCTCCCACGTTCTCCCCCTTCATTCTTTCTGTTATTGGCTTTGAAAGGGTTCGCTTGTTCACTCTTTCGTCTAAGTTATGTTAAGTTAGGTTAATAGGTTTAGAAGCGGTTGAATACCTAGACGGTGTCTTGGCGCTAACCTGAAGAAATAGGAGGAGAGGTATCACAGTGAATGGGGTCTAATTATTGATTTAAGAGACAAGTTTTTAACGCCTTTCCAAAAACGAATGAGACTGGGAGAAATTTTCAAAGCAAGGGGCAGAGAGTTCCATAATTTTGCTGTGCCTGTCACAAAACTCCTGCAGCCCCATTAGGCCTTTTTTAAATTGGGGATAGCGATATTCATTAAGGTTGCTGACCGTAGAGATCAAATGGAGGTGTACCATTGGAAGTATTAGATAAGGGCTGCCGGACCTGAATTATGAAGAGCCCTATAGGCAATACATCAGGCTTTGAACATAACTCACTCACAGGCAGCCAATAGAGAATGGTCAGTGCTTTAGAAGTAGAATGAAACGTAGGAAGTCCTAAAGTAAGGAGTTCTGCTGCATGTTGGAGTGACTGAAGTTAATTTTGAAGATTTTGCTGAAGATGGATATAGAGACCGTTACAGTAATCGAGTCGTGATAAAATCAGAGCTGATATGACAGATTTTTTTAGGTTAAATGGAATATAAGGAAGAATTTTCCGAATGCTCTTCAACAAGAAGAAGACTTAGGAGGCAGTTTGGTTGATGTGGACTTCTGGTACTTCCGTGTGAGTATCCGCGCGCTTTATAAATATTTAATTTAATTTCATTTCATTTCATAAGGAAAGGTGAGTATTAAAAATGACAACCAGGTCCTTGACCTTTTCCACAGGGGTAGGAACGGATCCTAGATTGGGTGGCCACCAATCAGGTGACCAAAACGAAGAATCTTTGCCAAACAGCAAGATTTCTGTTTTGTTTGAGTTTAACCTAAGGAAATTTCTCTTCATCCAATGATTGATAGATATTATACAAAGTTTAACGTTAGCAGCTGTGAGGGCAGGATTGCCAGAGACGGACACAATAATTTGTGTGTCATCGGCGTAGGACAATACAGAGAAGATGAAGGTTTTGATAAGCTTGATCAAAGGGGAAATGTAAAGGTTGTAAAGTGTGGGGCTTAAGGAAGCCCCTTGGGGAACGCCAAAGGGAGGATTCAGTAGTGAAGAGTGATAGCTCAAGTGGGTCTTCTCTTGTCTGCTATGTCCTCTTTTGCCTGTAGAGTCTTGCTCTGTTCTTCGGATTTGTTTTCTCTCCCACTAAGTCAATGATCTCTTTCTATCTCCCTCTGACTGTTAACTATTTGTCCCAAACGTTCATGTACACTTCCACCTCTACCACCTCGGCAAAACATCCACAACTCTTTGCTGCAAATTAGAAAACAGTCTACAGTAAGTTACCAGTGTCCCTTATGGCTAAGTTTATTTTATATGACAACTCTGCATTGTTTGCAGCTGTGGGTTATAACTATTGTTGCCTAAAGTGAGGAATATGATAGAGACCTGCGGCTGCCTTAAAGTTCGCAGAACAGAGCACCAGAGGCAAGGGTGTTGGTAAAAGCTAAACATTTCTGTTTTGTTTCAGGCACCAAAGCAGTACAGCTCATCCTCCTGAGAGGACTTGGCAAGCCATTATAGCCTTGTCAGTGGCAGATATTGCAGAGACGACTTGGCAGCTAAAAAGAGAGCTTCCCGAAACAAAGGTGTGCAGAGTAGGTTTATTTTAAGCTGATTGTTTCCCATAAGTCCTTTAATCCATTCTACTTCTACCTGGCTAAATTTATAAGGAGGAAATGTATACTATTAAGAGAAAGGGTTTGCTTTTCCACAGACAGCTGTCATCCCTTTATTTAGAAACAATACCTCATTCTGCATGACCTATGAATAGACTGACACACACACACACACAGAAACAGATATGCTGGGTGGTGACCTAATAGAGATGTAACTTTCATCTTGACTAAACTAGTCTATAGTCTGCCGAAAACACTTGTTGCATAGAGCAAAAAGCATTGTTCCCTGTCAATTTTTAACATGCATGACTTTTGTAGTCAAAGGCAAATTAAAATCTTGGCACACTTGTCATGGAAACTTAGAATAGAATAACAATGTAAATGGGGTGACTGCCGGGTTCATGGTGGAGTTTCAATTAAAAATATCTAATTTAACCTATTCTCAAATAAGATTGTCTGAATGAGAAGTTGCTATTCTTGGCACATGTGTGTGGCACTAGACTTGGCTTTGTCAAGATGGGCAGATGATCTCTTTCATAGTTACACTGAACTCTGTGTCAGCACTCAGGAAGCAGTCACCTTTTGTTCTAGAAAACAGAGAACTGGTTTAGCCATTAGCAGACCTGCCAACTTACCGATATCACACAATAGCAGGGAAGACGACCTGCAAACCACTACACAGATTGGATTTCCAGCTCATCTTTGGAGGCTTTCAGCAGCCATGTCCATTAAGGGGTGTTAAAACAACCCTTCATCACCAGTCTCAGCAAGAGTTTTGTTTTTAGGTTGTTTGGAGATGGAGAGGGAACAGAACCGCCTCCTAGGAAGGCTTTGGCGCTAGCCCGGTCCCCTTCAAAGCCATGTCCCCTCTTTAAATGGTGAAATATTTTTTTAAGTTGACAGGTCTACCTTTGGTATAAATCTGATCTTCAGAAACCATATATATAAATTGCTTAATTTGAGCCATTGGTTGCTGGTGGGTTAAACCATCACTTATTTTTGGGGACCAACATTTATTTTCCCTCATCAGATATTTACTGAGCGCAAGAGAGGAAAAAACACAAAGATCAGAAAGGTGGAGTGTAGGAAAGTGCCTCTTTTGACATGGTTTGCCTCCGCTTTTTGCCAGATGTAATTACAAACTGTAAGTGCACTGGGTCCCTGCTAACGAGGCTCCCAATGCCAGATCTTTCCCTAAAACTGTACCACGATTGGCACAACTTCTGTTGCCTCTGTAAGCCTCAGTAAGTGGTACCCCCAGTACCCAGGGCATGAGGACAGAAGGAGGTCCCCTAGGGACCTCTCACCTGGATTGGGCGGTGCTGCTGTTGCAGGCTGTGTGACCAGGCGCAGGAAGAATGGAAGAGTCGACATGGCGCACAGCCCTGTGCGCCATGCATCCCTTGCACTGCAAAAGGTATAGGTAAGTCACCCCTAGGGCAGGCCTTGAGTCCAAAGGCAGGTTGCACCATATTTTATGTGTGGGCATATCAGCATGAGCAGATATGCTCCTATAATGTCCACTCTATTCTGAGATATTATAAGTGGACAGGGCTGGATACTTGTCAACATGAGTTTCCTAACTCCAGGATGGCTTCACTGATTTCTAAGAGGTTTGGTACCAAATATCTTGTCTTAATAAATCCGTGCTGAAGCCAGTATTGGATTTCTCAATAAGTTCACACAGGATCCCTACTAGAGGGTCCCTTGAAACCTTCCGAACCCTCGTGTTGTCTCGGTCTAGTTTTAGCCAGCCTGCCATCAACAGAACTGTTTCTGGACCCCTGGGTAGAGAGCCAGAGCTCTTCGGATCCAGAAACAGTGCCTACTCTGGGCAGAGGTGGTCACACCTTCCCTCCTGCAGGATCTGCCTCTGCAGAAGTGGAAACTTAAAAGGACATGCAGCCTTTGTAACCCTGCCCCCAGGCTCTGCTGTTAGAAGCAGATGGAGCTCCCTAGTCCTGCTCCACTTTTGGCAGGAAGACTGGGGGGAAAATTAGGTAAAATAGGAGGTGGGTCTACCTTCACCCTGCACCACCCCTCAGGTGAGGCAGATGAGGTAGACCCTACTTTTTACTATCTGCTATCTTGAGGATGGGGATAGTAGCCAATTAGAAGTCAGGGTATGCCCTCCCATGTGGGGTGAGCATAAAGAAAGTGTAGACACCATACCGGTAGATAGCCCATTGGCTACCACCTGGCCTCCCTAAAAAGCCCCTAAATTCCTTATTTAGGTGGATCCCCAAGAACCTGACTTCAGATTTGATGGACCCAAGAAGACGACGTAAGAAGACCGCTACAATTCAAGAACTGAGATTCAATGCATAAGAAATAGGCTGCCAAGGACTTGACAATTGCAACCTGCTGTCTCTTCTGAAACCTGTGAAGCCTCCAAGAAACCCCGGAGCCCCCCCAGCCTTCTGCAAATTGACAAGAACCTCCCTTTGCGATAGAGACTCTAGTCCCTGGCGTCCGCCAGTAAAGAAACTACTGTGGTCGTGGACCGGAACACTCCATGTAGACGTGACTTACAACTGAAAAGAAACCTTGCAGCTTCCCATGCCAGTTGGTTCCAGAGTCTGGTGGAAATTACCCCTACATGCCTCCATCAACTCAAGGGATCCTCTCAGCACATTGAATGATGCTGGAACCAGCCCCGCTCCTGAGAGCCCAGACCCTCTTGCCAGTGCCGTCACCAGCGTATACCCGCCTCAGGTAGTATTCTGCATCACACCTGTGGCCTGACTGACAGCCTGTGGTACCCGAGTCCTGGACCCCAAAGACCATCATCCTTTTGGACAAGATCGCTTCCTACCTTCCAAGGCACCGTGGTCATCTGAAACTCCTTGGCAGAGTCTACCTTCCAGCGATCACAACGGTAACTGAGTTGGCGAACCTCCGCTCCCAAGACTCTACACCACCCTCCAGTGACTGCTGGGTTGGTGGTGTTCCAAATCCATTGGCTTACAGTGACTTGCTGCCGACGATGGTAACCGGGTTGACGGCCGACTAAACTCCACTGTAACTATACCCTTCCATTGCATTCTGCGCCTACCGTGATGGTAACTATTTGACTGTATTGACCGCTGAGTGCGTAGATACTGAACATACTGCATACTTTGAACTACACTGCATTTATTTTGATCCTCACAAGTAAACAAAGTATTTATCCAAGTGTTGAAACTGTAACAAGTATATTTCCAATTTGAAGTCTTGCTTCTCAAAACATATATAAAGATCCTTGTTATTTTTATACAAAATTGGTTTCAGATTTATTTTTGAGTGTGTGTCTCATTTATTGCCTCCGCAAGTCCAATACATGCTTTAAGCTGTCCTCTGATAAGCCTAACTGCTCTCCCACACTACCACAAAAAGAGAGTCAGTATTATATATTTGTTGCCTCTATCTTCCTATGGGGATTTCTTGTACTCTCTGCAGAGTGTACTTCATTTTAGTACACTGTACAGAGAGGTGGTATCTTACACTAGGGAATAGAAAGATGGCACACCCGTCACAAAGGAAGAAAACAACATCCTGCACGAGTGAGATAAAGAGGCACAGAGTGCCTGTAGTGGATTAAAGAGGCAGGAGATGGATTTAAGACTAGCAGCCTTGGTATTTGGTGCACCAATGTTTAATTGCACCGGCGCATGCTTCTGAGCGGACACCGTCGGGCACCGGCAGTCATTCTTTTACAAAGTAAGCACTGCAGATATGAGAGTCTTAGTAGGCAGCAGGGAGGTATTATTTTACAGTCTCTAGTTGTGCATCCAACAAGAGAAATATATTATAATTAGAGTCCAGATCAACCTTAGCAATGTGGTTTCACATCAAACCTGATGATCAACATCTAAGCTACTAACTGCTGATGGATCTGTGTGGCATTCCAAATGGGACTGGTGCAGGGTCCACATTCACTGTCTGGGGAATATTATGAGAAAGGGGGCCAACTGTCTCAAGCATTCAGAGCGATAAGCGGTGGTGTCCATGATGACAGTGGCACCACCCTTGTCAGCTGGCTTGATCATTATGGAATCATCAGAGGTAAGGGAGCGCAAAGCTAGGCGCTCTAATTTGGTAAGGTTTTGGTATTGGCGGTTTTCTGAGACATAAGAGGAGGATATCTGTGAGGTCACTGCCTTTTCAAACGTGAGTACCTGTGGAGGCACTTGACTGGGCTTGAGACAGTTGGGCAACACCAACTTCTATCAACCCCTTGATCAAGATCCCACCACACGCTTACTTAAGACCATTCAGATCTTAGTGAATGAAGCCAGTACCAATGGTTGGATCACTTCTAATGAAGCTCAATATTTGGTTAACACCACTTCCACTGTACCTTATTTCTATATCCTACCTAAGGTACATAAGAATGTGAATCCTCCCCCGGGCCGCCCCATAATTTCAGGACTAGGGTCCCTATTGGAACCACTGTCGGCATTTGCAGACCACTTCCTTCGCCCTTTTGTGGCCAAAATGCCCACGTACCTGAAGGACACTAAGGATATTCTGATCCTACTTGAAGACTTGTCTTTTGATTGTGCAACAGAATTCCTAGTCTCTTTTGATGTAGAGTCATTGTACACATGCATCCCGCAGGATGAGACTTTAGCTGTCATCGAATCTCTCCTGCTGGCTAATCCACCAGACTCCATCACTCCTGTTTCATTTATCATGTCGTGTGCAAAGCTCGCCATGAAAGAGAACTTCTTTCAATTTGAGGAACAGTTATTTTTGCAAGTGTCAGGCACTTCAATGGGGAGCATTTTTGCTCCCAGCCTGGCAAATTTGTATGTTCATGTTTTTGAGGAAGAACATGTGCTTAATACCAACAATCCATACAGAAATCACATCAAGGTATGGAAGAGGTATATAGACGACGTGTTCGCACTTTGGCAGGGACCTCTTTCCTCACTGTTGGCTTTCAAGAACTGGCTCAACAACTGCGACCCCTTTTTGAACTTCACCTGTGAGTACTCTAAGACTCATCTACCATTCCTTGATATTTTGATAACCCCGTCTGATGGCCGCTTGAGTACTGAGCTATACAAAAAACCCATGGCGGTGAATGCCCTTTTGAAGTATGATAGCTTTCACCCACGAGCTCTGCGTGATAACCTGCCCTTTGGCCAGTTTCTGCGCCTCAAACGGAACTGTTCCTCAACTGACAAGTACAAAGAACATTCCAGCAATTTATCCAGACAATTACTGGCCAGAGACTATCCCAAACATTTGATCCGCAGAGCGTCCAAACGAGCCGCGAATAACAATCGGGAGGCTCTTTTGGCACCTAAGATCCCCAGGACATCTGAGAACAGACTCACTTGTGTGCACACCTATTGTCAATTTTCCAACCAACTCAAGAAAATCATTCTGTCTAATTGGAAAATTCTGAACATAGGGGAGGTAGGGCTGCCTAGACCCCTTTTTGCGTTTAAACGCAGCAGCAATATCAGAGACCAGTTGGTACACACCCGTCCACGCACCAACCAAAGATGCACCCAACAAACCCTGTGGGGTCTCCCTCCAGTTGTGGGCCACTATCCATGTGGTTCCTGTGCGGCATGCAGCCACACCTCCGTGACCAAAGAAATTGACATTGGCACTGGCAGACCGTGGACTCTTAGAAGCCACAACAATTGCAACAGCTCCAATTTGATCTATCTGATAACCTGCCCATGCGGGCTGAGATATATTGGAATGACCACCCGCCGTATTAAAACTCGCATTTTGGAACATAAGAGCACTATACGGTGTGGTCGTTCCTCTACCAAACTTACCAACCACTTTTTAGAGGTCAATCATGCTCCCAACGACCTACACTGGACAGTCCTTGATAAACCCTACATACCACCACATCTAACAGATAGCTCTTCTTTTCTATTCAAACGTGAGCAGAGGTGGGTGTACAAATTGAAGACACATGTTCAAGGACTGAACGATGATATTCCTTGGCTATCTTTGTAACACACATGGCTTGATCCCACCATCTCACCTTCTGACCCATGCTTCACACCGCGTTCATGGGCATCTCCCATCAAGCATCTATACCAATCTATCGTTACGATATACATTGTTTGCATTTACTCTGCACGGCTTCCGAACACCGGCACACACATCTCCTTCTGATGTATAACTACCTGCAACAGTATTTCTTACTCGCCATTCACTCCCCGGTGAACATAGTGCACCTTTAACTAACCGCGCTGCAAGAGCCGTTGTCTCACCCCAGTTCGTACCCTTCCCAGCGATTTGTTTACCATGGAGCGATTAGCGCATTGAGAGTTTGCGTTGTTTCTCTATTTCTTGTCAATGAGCGCCACAACCTTATCTCCCTAATTGATTGTGGCGCGCTCACCTTTGAATTTCTGACAGCGTTACCCGTAACCTGTCAGCTGCATTCCAGTCTCCTAGGTTACTGCCACACGGGTGGCTCAGCACTTCTGATTGGTTCTCCCTCATGACAGCATGAGTAACCTGTCCCCTGATTGGTCCATTTTTGCTGACACTTCTTTTCTTAATCCGCCTCCGTCCAACCCCGCGGGACCTCCGGCTGCAGGCTCATTCCAGCCCGGTTCCCCGACGGACAGGTAGGATTTTTGCTCGCCGGGCTTAAACTGCCCCCCTTCCATTTCCTTCATATTTCTCTGAAGGTGACTCATTCTCCACCCTCGAACGATGGTTTTGGGAATACTTCTTGACTTTGATTTACTTATGTACAGACATGTTCTATTTTATACTGCTCTGACCCATTAAACAGTACAGGTCACGTTTCCAACTCCGTTCCTCCTTGTTGATAAACGATGATCTTTGCTTATATTAGCATTTTGTGCACATACCGCTTTTGTCAGTCTCCCTCGTTTTTAGATGACCCACTCACACTTTGCACACTCGCTCATGACATGTAAGCCACTCCCTCTTCAGCAGTCTTACATCTTTTTTTTAGAGCGGTGTTCCTTCCTGAGCGGTTGCCAGGTGGAGGTCCATTTTCCACCCAGTTTATACGGGTGAGTGGTGCTTGCTTTCAGTTTACATATTCACACTTGCTATTACTGAGCAATTAAGTCCTACATTTTTACACTGAGTCTCTTTTTTGTCTAGGTGTTGTATGTACCATTGAGGAGACGCGCACCCTACAAGCAACTTGAGGGTGTTCTCTATATCCTTTGTCACGTTTTTTCATTTTTGCAGTAGCTTACCAGGTCCTGATGAAAGCCGAAGCCTAGTCAGGCGCCACGGCTGAAACATGTTGACCACTATCCTATACATTGCTCCACTGATTACAATGGATTAGTGGGGCCTTCACTCCTTTTAATCTAGCATTGGCACGGCGGTTCCAAGAGAGTCCTCCTGGCCGTCCCGTAACTAGTTTTAACACACTCCTATTGCACTACTATTTCATCAGCACTGCAACCCCCACTCACACCCAGTTCATATGTGGATTTAGTCCACTTTTCAGTGCATAATATAAACAGCATTAAGCTCTTACCTCTCGTTGAGGGGCCTGCCGCCCCCTGAGAGTTTGAGATTTTCTTTGGGATGCAAATCCCATGTGATGGGGTTCGTTACCCAGGGTGAGTGAATGACCACGTCTTTGAGGGTTTGCCCTTTTCACCACGTACTTTAGGCTTCTGTTCCTCTTTTTACACACCACCTTTTCTCTTTGCCATTTTAGACCTCAGGATTTTTCTGTGTTATAAGTACTTTGTTGGGGGATCTAATCCTGTGCGGTCTTTAAACATACTCCCTCCGACCCTTCGGTATATAACCGCTTTGTAACTAGTAGCTCAAAGTGAGACATGGCTCAGGCCATAGCATGGGAGTGACTGGTCCAGCCCCATTCATTATCGTACAGGAGCCGCCTCGCCTTCATCGCCCCCCCCTCCCCCTCAGAAGGCAGCGGGGAATACAACTCTCCCATCGTTCCCTCCGACTCACTCTGCGATCCTTGCCCCTCCACCGCCAATCCCTCCATACACAGAACTCGCCATGCCAGAAGGTCCTCTTGTAATTTTTCATCCCTCCTAGACCACTGCATGTGGGTTTCTTCCGCCAGTGTCCATTCCCTCACATCCCTGAGCCACGTATTAAGCTCCGGGGCTTTCCGTCCCATCCAGGTAATTGCGACCCTGCGCCTCGCCAACACCAGCATCAACTGCAGCAATTTGTAAGCTAATTTCCGTTTCTGTGGTTTGGGAACCAGGGCCAACAGGCAGTGCAGGGGTGACCGTTGGATTCGGAGGCCAGTGGCAGCCGCGATGCGGCCCACTACTCCTACCCAGAACCGCTCGACCAGCGGGCAGTCCCAGGCCAAGTGTAAAAACCCCGCCCCTGCTGTGCCACACCGAGGGCAGTCGTCGCCCCTGCCCGTACCAAATCTACTCAGCGCCTTCGGAGTAAGGTAGGTGCGGTGCATAAAGTTAAAATGGGTGAGCTTAAACCGCGCATTACAGGACACTCGCCTCGTCAATGCTCCGATGCGCGCACGTTGCCCTTGATCCAATGGCTCTCCCAAGTCCGCTTCCCAGGCCGCCCACGCCAGAGGCTCCGGCGGAGCCGAGTCCCGTTTCATCGCCGCATATAACAGGGCAATCAATCTGCGGCCCCGGCCGCACGTCAAGATGACATGAAGGGTCTGAGTCGTTGAGGGCATCTCCGGGCACTGCGGCCAGATCGAACGAACAACCGCACGCAGCCCTTGATAATGTAGGTATTGTCCCCCACGAAGGCCATAAAATTCCTCCGCTTGCTCGAAGGACAGGAAGGTGTCCGAGGGGTACAGGTCTGCCAACACTTCGCAACCCCCCTCCTTCCAATCCCGGTAGGACACCCGGCGTTCCAGGTCCACCATGGCGGCCAGTATCCAAATTGGCAATTCCCTATGAAAGTGTGCCACACCTAAGACCCGCTCGATAAACCGCTGCCATACCCGAGCCGTATGTGTCACCACATAGGGCAACGCAGCATCCGCCCCGAGCCCCGCATCAAAGCCAATTGAAGGTCCTTTGCCGTAGCCCTTCCCGCCAATAATTGCGTCTCCCACATGTCCGTGTCTGCAAACCATCGGGCTGCTGGTAGGAGCTGCGCTGCATAATAATACAAATCGAAGCATGGGGCTTCCAATCCCCCCTCCTCATAAGCGCGCACGACCGTCCTGAGGGCCACCCTACTGCGGCCCCCCGCCCAAAGCAGGGAGTTCAACAGAGAATTGAGGGCCCGGAACACCCTAGGAGGGAGAGGGCACAGCGTGTTCTGGAGGACGTACAACGTCCGTGGCAGCATTACCATCTTGGCCACAGCCAGGCGTCCCATTAGGGAAAGCGGCAGGGCGTTCCAAAACGTCACAGACTGCCGAAGTGAAGCGATCACTCGATCAATATTCCCTGCGAGCGCCAAGTCCTCCGTGGCGGCCACCTGAATACCCAAATACCGGAAACTTGTTTGTTCCCAGCGCAACCCGAGCTCCGGCAGGTCCGCAGAGGGCGCTGTATCAAAGCCCGAGAGCGGGAAGATAAGAGATTTGCTGCGGTTAATTCTCAGACCCGAGGCCTCTCCAAAACGATCCAGGTGGTGCAGCAAGACCGGAAGCGCCTCCGTCGGCGCACTCAAGTAAAACAAGGCATCATCTGCATAGAGCGATATGACATTATGCGTATCCCCCACCTGAATTCCCCATTGCTCCATTTCCGCCCGGATCGTGACGGCAAACGGCTCAATCGCCAGTGTGAAGAGGAGCGGTGAGAGGGGGCACCCCTGTCTCGTGCCCCGTCCCAGCCGCCACTCCTCCGATCTCGCAGCACCCAGGCGCACCCTCGCCCTCGGTGCGCTATATAAGATCTGTATCCACCGGCGAAAGTTGGGCCCTAGGCCCACCCTCCGAAGGACTCCTGTAAGTACGCCCAATCCACGGTGTCAAACGCCTTAGCCAGATCGATGGAGACCAACACCGTCCGCTCCTCGCGGTGGCGCACTTCATGCTGAATGTGGTTCAGGCGTCTAAGATTCATCGCCGTATTCCTACCCGGGATGAACCCACATTGGTCCTGGTGCACTAGATGCGCCAAATGGGGAGCCAGCCTGGCGGCCAACAATTTTGTTCGAATTTTGACGTCCGTATTCAGCATGGTGATCGGGCGGTAGGACGCCGGGTCATACTTATCCTCCCCTGGTTTGAGGATCATACAGATTTCACCGTGGGCCATGGTGCGTGGGAGGTCACCCTCCTCCCATGCCGCATGGAACACTTGCAGCAGAAGCGGGGCCAACTCATCCGTGAACTCTTGATAAAACTCTGATGGAAACCCATCACTGCCGGGCGATTTATCTCGCGGCAGGCGGGCCAAAGCCCCGCGGACCTCCGCCAATGACAAGCCCTCCTCCAATCCTTCCCGATCCGAGTCCGTCAGAGTCGGCAGACTCAGCCCTTGTAAATACGGCAAGTATTGGGCCTCCGAGATATCCGGGGCCGCCTCATACACCTTCCTCAAATGAGTTTGGAGTACCCCCAGTATTTCCTGCTCCGAGTAGACCACGCGTCCGGTGGCGTCCCGCAGGGCCACAATACGCTCCGGAGCCTGCTCTCTCCGCAGGATCCATGCCAGCAGGCGTCCCGATTTATCCCCCTCTCTATGGAGGCGCTGCCTATATTGGCCTAGAGTAAATTTGTCCAATCTATCCAAGGTGTCCTGCACCCGAGCCTCCCTTTCCTCCTGTTGTTGCGCCACATCAGGGTCCCCCACCCTCTGGATCTGTTGGAGAGACTCCTCCTCCATGTGTAGATCCCGGAGGAGCTGTCTCCGGACCCCGTAGGTGAGCCCCATACATGCCCCCCTCACCACGGCCTTCAGTGCTTCCCACTTAGTGCCCACCGCCAGGTCTCCGGCTCCCCAGTTGAGAGCGACATAGTCCCCTATGGAGGCCGCCACGCGCTCCCTCCCCACCTGGTCTCGGAGGAGGTCTGCCGGCATCCTCCAAGTGCGCAGACGGACTACCGAAGGTCCCCACTGGACCACGCAAGCCACAGGCGAGTGATCCGATAAAAAACGAGCCAGGTGCGTGACCTCTACTGACATACCCCGCCTCTCATCTGCCACCAAGATTCGATCCAGCCGACTATAGGTGTTGTGCGTAGGAGAAAAGCAGGTGAACACCCTCTGCGTGGGGTTCTTCTGACGCCAAACATCCACCACCCCTATATTGGCCATCACCTTTCGGAGCTGGTCCGTCATACGCGGTTTCGTCCCCTTGCGAGGGGGCGGCCCTGTCCAGTACCGGATCCAGGACACAATTAAAATCTCCGCACCAGAGTGTCGGGGTCCCCAGATCATAAGTCAAGACGTCCTGCAAGGCCCTAAAAAATGCTGGGTCATCTATGTTGGGCGCATAGGAGTTCAAAATAACTATTTCCCTGCCATCTAATTGCGCCCGGAGGAGCAGGTATCGACCTTCGATGTCCGCCTCCATATACTGGATGGCGAATGGCACCCACGGCGCCACCCAAATCAGGACCCCCCTGGCGTATGTAGAAAATGACGCATGAAACAGCTGTCCCCGCCATTTTTTCCCTAACTTCTGCGCCCCCTCATCCACTAAATGTGTCTCTTGTAGGCACGCTATCGATACTTTGTGCCGTCGAAGGAGGGAGAGGACCCTGTATCTCTTTGTGCATGTACCAAGTCCCCTCACATTCCAGCTCAAAAACTTATATCCCATGCTCCTTTAGTTACCCTACCCTGCCTCGCCCATCCTATCCCGACAGAGCCCCACTCCGGTACCTGACCTGCAATACAACTGATGTCAACAACATTCCCCATCAACTTCCCCCCCAACAATTCCCCCCTCCCCCCACCCACGAGCACTATGCCAGCAACAACCAAACATGCCCATATGCCCTTTCCCCGCCGGTGCCAGGACGTACACAGCAACCCCATTCACACACCCAAACTAGTCCCCCTCACTCGACCACCACTCCCCCCCCACCCCGACCCCCGTTCTGACCCCATTGCCAATCATGCATACCAAGCACAACCTGCCCGAATCTCCTCCATGCACCCAATCCCCCCACCACAGTTCCCTCCCACCCCACTGCTCCAGGTCCACCTGACCGGCCAATCCCTCCCGGGTTCATGTCACAGCCCCTCACCTCCTATTCCAGGCACCGCAACCACCGCTTGTGTCCCATCCCCTCCCAGACTCTCCACGCCGGGACCACCTGTCGCATCAAGAGGGCTCCCCCCGGCCAGGAATCCCAACCCCCACAGTTTCCGGGATCACCAAAGTGGCGGCCACTATCTCTCCGTCCGAGGCCAGCAGCGTGTCCGGGACTAAAATGTCATCGGGGCCAGTCGGGCTCACTGTTGAGGGCTCCGGCCCCTCCGCTGCTCCCGCTCGCCCCAACTGCAGGGCCCCGTCAGCTCCCACTGTCACTCTGTCCCCAGCCTGGCTGGTCGCCTGCCCCGAGAAATACCTGCTTCTGTTGGAACATTTCCGCGGTGGCCGCATTCCCCATGCTCCACGGGGGCCTCTCCCCGCTCCCGATGGGACATCTTCTCCCCGGGCCTCCAACCATTCCCAGACCGCTCCCGGGGTCTCAAAGAAGTGAGCCTTCCCCTGACACAGGACCTTCAATTTGGCGGGATAGAGCAGCATATATTGCAGATTCATCACCCTCAGTTTCTGTTTAACCCCCAGAAATGACTTTCGTTGCTCCTGCACCTGCTGTGTATAGTCCGGGTATATGGAAATCCTACTGTTCTCGTACGTAAGATTCGCCACCTCCCGCGCCGCCTTTAGAATACAGTCCCTATCGCGGTAACTAAGGATTTTGGCGATGATGGCCCGTGGGGGGGCTCCCGGTCTTGGCGGCGGCACCAGCGCCCTGTGTGCCCTTTCTATCACAAAAACCTCTGACAGCCCCCTGGGGCACGGGCACGTTCGAATCCAGTGTTCTAGGAACCGCTCCGCGTTCCCATCCTCCGCCCGTTCCGGCACACCAACGACCCTGATGTTACTGCGGCGTGCCCTCCCTTCCGCATCTTCCGCCCTCCGTTCCAGGGCACCAGTCGTTGCCGTGAGTTGTGCGACTGTCTGTTTGAGGGTCATGACCTCCCCTTGTAGTTGCTCTATGTTCCCTTCTGCATCTGTCACCTTATCCGCTACTTTCCGGAGGTCTGTCCTGAGTAAATTCACATCGATGGAGACCGTTTCAATTTGTCGCTCCAGCGCCGAGTGGGATCCCTGTATTGCCTTTAGTAGCTCCGCTCGGGAGGGCTCCCCAGGGTCGTCCTCCGCCCCGCTGAGGCCCGTCTGCCGTGTGAGCCGCTGAGACGGCTGCCGCAGTGTGGCATATTGCGTTATCGTATTCGGCTGCGTTGAGCGAGACATCTTACCCTTCGTCATCCCCAATGCCACCTATAGCGCCAAATGCCACTACGAGGCCCAGCCAGGGTCCGAGGTCGCCACGCACTCCCAACCGGGCGGGGCACCCCGGTGAGGTCGATGGCGAAGGTCCCCCGAGGGTTGCACTGACTCCTCCCGCCTCCACTCCCGGGCGTCACTGCCCGTGTCCAGCGGCCGCACTCTCGTCCGTCCCCTCTGCGGTGGCACCTCGGTGGCAGGCTAAGTATCCGGAGCAGTCCCTCTCCCGGCACCACGCTACGTGCTCCGCCGCTCACTGTGAGGCCCCTCTCCCCTCGCAATGGCCAGGTCTCTCACCTCAGAAGCGCCAATGTCCTCGCAGCCGGTCCAGGCGTCGCCGGCCAGTCCCCACAGGGCCTCCCAGCGCTGGGGCAGATGTAGGAGTGTTCAGTATATCCCGGCGAGAGCCCGGCCCAGGGGAACCCCCAGTATCCTCACAGCGGGGCCGTCCCCAGCCGCCGTCGCAGCTCCGCACCGCAGGACTCCCCGGGGCTCACAGGTCCGGGCCCCCACCTCCAAGTGCAGGCGCCATGTACTCCCCCGCCGCAACGGAGCCGTCCTCCCTTCTGCTCCGGTCGGGCCCGTAAGCCCCTCCTCGCCGTCTCCTGCCGTAGCCTCAGGATCCGAGCCACCGGCCCTCTCTCCGCACTCCTCGCCAGGCTACTGTCCCCACGATGACGGCGGGCCGGACCCGACACTCCAGCCTCCTCACTGCCCTCCACCACGGCCTCAGGCCTGCCGGCGGTCCCCTATGTGCCCGGCCCGGGCTCCCGCAGCGTTCCGAGGAGGAGCTGCCCTCCGGCCAAGGCAGCGTACCTGTCACCCCTGGGCATCCGCCGTAGTTCGCAGTCCCGCCGTCTCCGGCGTTCAGGAATCAGCCTCCAGGCTGGGGCTCGTTGGGACTGTTCTCCGGCTCCCCCTCCAGGCACTCAGACAGGCTCCTGTCCGCGAGCCCTCCGTCCCCTCCCCGCACCAGGATGTCGCAGTCATCAAGGGAGGTAGGCCGGGTCAGATCCGTCAGCTGCACCGCCACACTCCGACGAGGCCTCTGAATGATCGGATGCCCCCAGTGCACCCGTCTCGGCCTCCCGTGCCGGTCCGAGGACGGGCGTCCTTTCGGCCAAGGCGGCGGCCTCCCCACCTCCGATCCTCTGCTATTTTCCGCGCTCCGGCCCTCACCAGCAGCCGGGAGTAGGCCCCAGAACCCGGCCTCGCGCAATCCAATGTCCGGGCTTGGGAAGGCAGGGGCTGTAGCTCGGCGGCACCGCAAGGTAACCGCTCCATGGCGCTCCGGGAGTGCCCCCGGACCCCAGGGGGTGAGGCGCCCTGCAACTGTCGGCACAGGGGCTCTGGTAGGATCTCGTTTACAGGATATTGGGGTCAAGGCATCGGGAGCCGGTGGAGCTCACGTCCTGTCGGCCATGCTGCGTGGCCACGCCCCCCTCCCTTCTATTTTTAACTTTTGTGGTATCCGTCCTCAAGCTTCCATCCCATGGTATTGTGGTACCCTGCAAGGTTCATTTTATCAGTGGAAGCTTGAGGGTGGCTCCAGCTGGACTGCCCATGGCACCACAGAGAAGGGCTACACTGGGTCCTGTGGTACCCTGACCTGGATAAGAAATTACTGGGTGAGTCACTGGGCCAACCAAGTCCCCTATGTCCTTTTATAATACGTTTTCAGGACACAGGAACAGAGTCGCCAAGTCCTGCAATAGCCAATGCATCATTTCGTTGAGCTGTTGCAGCTAGCCGACTGCAGGAAGGTACCAGGAACTGCAGCATTACACTGGCCAATGGGAGAAAAGGCTACCACAGCCAATGTGAAACAAACAATTTTCAGTACAGTGGGACTTCTGCGGTACGTAACAGTCCAGATATCACACAAGTTGCCATAGGATTAACCCCTTCATGACCACCCAGAGGCCTTCTTTAAATGAAAATTTTCTGAAACTACTAAGTGGTTTTACAGCAAATAATGAAAAGCACACTTTCGGAGTAAAGTTCTACCTTTCTGCCAGGTCTGTGTAATTCCAATTAGCTATTTTTCTGTAGCTGACTGCAAAGTTTCCTGTGGGAACTAACAAGGAAAATCAAAGTTTTGGGACCACTATTTTCTGGGGCCTGTTTCCATGAAGGAGTCGAAGTGAGTGAACTTTTCTTTCGGAACGTTTTGTGCAAATTCATCAAATGGCACCAAAGGTATTAAAGAAACAAAAAATGCCTTAGCTATGGAAAGTTAGACCTCACTATACCTACAGTAGCGCTACATATATGGGTGAATATAAGTGTATGTGTGCGTGTGTGTGTGTGCATGTGTATGTGCATGTGTGTGTGTCTGTAACAAAAAGTACAGTTAATTTGAAGAGCTCGTGGGACAATTTCCATCCAGGTCCATCATCTGCATTTGCATCTCGGCGTTTTGCAACAACCTTATACATTTCTGTATTCAACAATATAACTAATTATGTAAAGTCAGCTTCTTCCTGTCACATCGCTGAATATTTTTTGTTCGTTGGTATTACTCTGTATGTCGTTTGCTAATGAAAAAACTGTACAAAAAACGTCATAAAATATGTGTGATTGCTGATTATTTTTTTAAATTAATAATAAATGCAATAAAGATATACTTTGACATTTTGTAAAAATATTTTAAAACGCATTAAATACATCCCTTTTAACCAACTGTACTAAATATTTAAAAAATATATAAAAAGGTTAGTGAGTGTGGACATTTTAGTTTGATAGATCATAATTATAGATTAAAGTAATATACTTAAATGTATTATTTAAAACATTTCATTTGCTGAGTTGTGTTGTAGTATTTTAATGTGTTAGTTCTAGGTTAATAGATATTTTAAACTATCTTACATGTATGTTATACATTAAAATATTTATAATATTTTGTTTAAATAATTGCTTTTAATAAATGTCCTAATACGTTTTCAGGGAGCGCTCTGGCCAGTATGGAGAGATCTCCATCAACAGGTGAAACATTTAGTAGTAACTTTACACTTGGAAATGCTGTTGTAGGAGACTAAACCCCCTCATTTGGGAGAGAGGGGCGCAGCACAGACCACTGACCACTTATGTTCTGTGAAAAAGGCGGCTTTTTTGAAACAGATGCACATAATAAAGTTTACCTGGGGAATCTGCCTTAAAAAACTAAAACCTCTCTATACATCAAATTAACTATCCAAACTCCTACCCCCACCCCTACGGTCCCACCCACATACTCCACCCCGCAACTATCTCATTCGTATTATAGTGCATTGCCACAGTCTGCAACCTTAACTTTCCCCTACAGCCTATGATTGCATATATTAATCTCTAGGGAAACAAATGTCCCATACTTAACCTTGAACTTCGTGCCTAACCTCCGTTTCACATGATTCACCAATGGCAACGCCAATCAAACTTCTGTAAACTCATGCAAAACTTTCCAGGCCAGCGCCACACAGAAAAAGGCCGCCTGTTGACTTTTTCTGCCCCCTCAACCCTTAGCCAAACTTATTATGCCATTCCCCTACCTACCGATGTTCAGAGTCCTTGGCAACACCTCTCTCAGCTTCAACAAGTACAGTTCCATACCTACCCTTGAAAGATGAACACCATCATCTCTAAAAAATTCCATGTTGTCTCTCCGGTTCACATGATTCACCAATGGCAACGCCAATCAAACTTCTGTAAACTCATGCAAAACTTTCCAAGCCAGCGCCACACAGAACAAGCATTGGCATAGCCAGTAGGTCTCGCCTTTGGGACCTTATAAGTGTTTAGTTATCCAGCACAATATCCTTGGTGCAACAACATCAACTGTTGCATGGCTAAACACTTATAAGGTCCCAAAGGTGAGACCTATTGGCTATGCCAATGCTTGTTATATAGTGCTCTTAACCCCTTCCCTGCTCATGACGGAACCGTTCCGTCATGAGCCACGGTTGCCGTGTGCTCATGACGGAACGGTTCCGTCATGACAATCCTGTCGGCGGCCGCTCCGCCTGCGCGGCGCTGTTTCCCCGCCTGTGCGGGGCGACAACGCAAATGGGCGGAGTCATGACGGAACCGTTCCGTCATGAGCACAGCTCAACTGTGGCTCATGACGGAGCGGCTCCGTCATGAGCACAGGCCCGCCGCGCTGCCCCCCTGCCCCCCCAGCGCTGCAGCGGAATGTCCGCAGCAGCGAAGGGGTTAATTAGGCTTGTTGGTATAATTGATAGTATAACTGGATAAGTGTCTACCATGGTGAAAGATCCGGTGTCCCAAAATGCGCCAATACATATATGTAAGAAGTGCCTGACCTGCTTTAGGATGTGTGGGAGAAGCGTCGCACACTGCAGTGTTGTCTCCGGTGTCTGATTGTTTCTAGCGTTAAGGTCGGCAAGTCAGAGCCTGGACAAAGATGCAGCCTCCAGCCGCCAATCATAGCTTGACCCTAGGTGGAGGGCGGGTGCATCCCCACGTGGGCTGAATGGAGCTTAATATTCACAACAGACTGCAGCCGTCCCAAATGCGTTGTTTGGGCGTGGCTGTGGTCTCATATGTAGCGCTTAATTGGTCTGCGTCAGTTACTAAGACTTGTAAGTTGGGTCAATCGTCTGAGGTTATCTCCCTTTACATGAGCGTGCCTCGCTCCGTGTTATGAAAGAGATTTAACCCATGAGGTCGGAGAGACTGGTACTCTCGGTGATTTGAGATTTTCGGAGTGACATTTCCCGAAAAAGACTAGCCCCAAAGCGATATAAAGGTGAATAAATAATGTCTAGTGCCATATTTATGCTGAAAAGCGTTGCATCATCTACCATGTTTTAAAACGTGTTGGGACATCTTACTGCTTAAACAAAGCACGGCGGGTGGGCGGGCGGTCGGACGTGCACATAAATGGTAATGCAAAAGTAATAATGATGAAAGCGCCGGTGCATAGTAAATGTATGCGCATGCGTAGTTTTCAAAGTGCTGCTGAAGGCTGGCGGTTTGGGCGTGCATGCTCGCGTGAACGCAAGCTTGTCGCCAGCCAGCAGCACTTTGAAAACTCACCTACATGCACGCTGACTCAGTGAGACCTAAAAAGGCCGCCTTTTGACTTTTTCTGCCCCCTCAACTCTTTGCTGAACTCATTATGCCATTCAAATACCTACGGATGTTCAGAGTCCTTGGCAACACCTCTCTCAGCTTCAACAACAGTTCTATACCTATACTTGAAAGATGAACACCATCATCTCTAAAAAATTCCATGTTGTCTTATTTTATATCTGTGTGACTAACGCACCTAAAACCAATTTCTCTACAAAACCAACTCATCTCCCTGTTGACCTTCCAGTACGCCATATCGATCGCTGGAGGCTTACTGGCCCCCCTCCAATTCCTCTGTGGCATAAACTCCATCCAAAGGACAAAGCAACATGACTACCTATCTTTTATCTGCACTAAGTCCTGCTTCATAGCCCTCAACAGCATCACATCTTTATCAAGCACTTGACCGATCTCCCCTAGATGGAGAACCAAACCGTCCGGACATCTGCCATCATCCAACATGCCATTCAAACGCTGCATCAAATGAAGCCATCTCATACCCCCTTTTCCCCACCATATCACAGGATACAATCACCAGTCAAACCTCAAATTCATCCCATAATCCCGCTCACTTGATAGGCAAGTTGCCCAGCACCCAAATAGACACGTCCTTTCCCGTCGGGCCAGCAACAGAACCTGAAACAGAAAACGGCAGTTAATATTATCACGTTAAGTCTTGAAGCTCCACCCTCAGCCCCAGGAACATGCACGTGTCTCTGAAAGCAGTTTGAAGACCACTCTCCCAATCGCATGATGTCCTCGAGCGCCCAACCTCTACTGTCAGCCTCAGTCGCTGTGCTGATGTGTAAGGAATGATAAGAATGATATACTATGAGGGGAACCCCTAATGCCATGAGCGCTTTGCGCAACACCAAGAGGAGTTCAAACGCTGTAACCCTTACCCTGGCGTGGCACCTAAAGACTATGCCGCTGAGTGCCACACCTCACGAAGCCCACAGATCTCCCCATGCAACTGGGCTTTGCTCAGGTGCTGGCAATGCTGGGAGAACCACACTCCTCCCCTGGGCTCTCTTGTCAGCTTTTGAGCTATGCAGCCATACCTCTAACCTGTCTGCCTGCCTCGTGCTATCTTCCCACAGACTCCGCCCCAGCCACTGGAATCCAACAATTTTGAGACTCGGAATGCGCCAAAAAACATCCATGATATTAGTGTTGAGCATCCCCTCTGCAGACCGCAGGCTGCTGCCGAAGCACCCGGCAAAACAAATGCCATGTCAATGGCCTCCTAGGCCTAAGTCTCCCCAAGCGACCCTGTTTTCTCGTCCAACCCTCAAGCATCCTCTGTCTCAATTCCCAGCTGACAGGCTGTAACCTCATAAATGCAATGCACAAGAGTGTGCTGGCAATGGTGACTCACAACAAGCCCTTCTCTGTCAAGGCCAATATGAACTTGCACCATGTTCTCCATCTGCAGCCACTACGCCTCACTGCGCTGTGCCCCTGATGCCAAACATTCTGCTCAAGCCTGACCATATGCACTCCATGTCGACTCAACTAGGGACCCTACCACTAGTTGCACCATCCTGCATTTCCTACCGACCACCACTCTTCCGGCATGGGCATATTGCATCTGTCTGCTTCCTTGGCCAATCCACAAAATCTCTCCACTGTGAATCAGACAAAGCATATGCAGTGTGATTGTCCAACCCCAGAACATGCCGCGCCCTGAAGGAGATGTCGCATTGCAAGCAACCCAGCACAAAAACACGCATCAATTTCAACACCTCTGAGTCTCTGGCAGACTGTCTATTCAAGACTTGTACCGCTGCCATGTTGTCCACCTGAAAAAGCACCCTCCGATGTGCCAACTTCGGCCCCCCAAATGTGACAGCCAAATCCAAAGGAAATTGTTCCAAGAAGAAATGCTCCAGCCCCCAGCATTCCACTGTGCAGGGCATTCTTGCACACACCATCGCCCTTGCCAATACAAGCCAAAACCCAAACCATCTGCAGCTTCTGAGAATATCTGCACATTCAAATCCAAATTGTCCTGCCTGGCCAACAGAGTCCCATTAAATGAATTGAAGAAAAACCTCCACATCCTGAGATCTTCTTTAACCCCTGCCAACAACCACATGTGATGATGGTGCAGCAAGAAATCCGACAAAGCCAAACCCAACCTTTTACAAAATGTCCTACCTATCCTGACCAACACCTGAATCTCCTTCATCTTCACCTTATCTCTGGCCAGCATGCCTGCCCAATATGCGTACATTGCCTCCCTTTTGTCCTGCGGCAATCTCGTCTCCATTCTGTGGGAATCGATTACAATACTAATAAAAAAACACTGTACCTGGTGCAGCCATTTTCTCAAGCACCAAAGGAACCCCCAGGTCACCCATGATATCTTGGAAACTTACCAGCCGGGTGCCCCCACGAAGAAGAAATCGTTCAATTTATAGCCCATGCGCTTTGTGAAAAGCCACTGCAGGAACAAACTAAAACACTCAAACAATGCACTATATTTAGCACCCCATCCACAGTTCCTTGTCCACGTACCACTGCCCCTCAAATTGTATGTCCAAGAGCTGAAAATTCCATGGGTGTACCAATAGCAGTCGTAAAGCTGCCTTCAAATCGCACTTGGACAGCCATCTCCACCAGTGACATGGCCACGTATTCCAAGGAATATGACACTGATGCCATGCTGTCTGAAATGAAATAATTAACCCACCCACCTTCATGCCAAGTCAAATGCTGTATTAACCGGAACTGACCATGATCCTTCTTGGACACCACACCAATTGGTGACACAATCCGGGCCTCCATAAACCAGTCGTCAAAGGGGCCCGCCATCCTGGCTTCCAGCTCTTCCTTGTCTAGTTTGTCGTGACCGGCCTGTCTGTGTTCCTTCACATCTCCGGCCTCATAATCCAATTGAAAACCGCATTTGAACCCCTCTCGCAATAACCTTGCTTCCTCTGGCCGACTGTAAAAACCCAGCCAATAATCCAAACTGTTCACCTTAAGCGGAGTATAAGCCTTTTGCACCAGAAGCCTGTGCCCCCTCTGTTGCTGCTGTTGTGTACTCTGACCACCAGCATACTGCTGCCAGTGCCCTGTGGTCTGACCCTGATACCCTCCCGCAGACCGAAACAATGGATGAGAGTATGCCGTCCCACGCACTTGGAGCACTCATGTCGGAACATACTGTACTCCGCACAACCCCTTGTTTTAGTCCCGACAGGTTCCCCCTGTCCCGCTCTGTCCCTTTTCTGCAGGACCCACCCTTCCCTGGGAGGGTGCCCCCTGGAAGGGCTGATAAACGATCGGCAAGCCACTGACCATGAAAATAGTAATCCCAAACTTTGCCTGGCCCATTGTGTGCTGCCAGAGATCTGTGGCCAGTTTCCCCGGCTTCACCTTGAGATCCCATGCCAAATGAGCCCTGACCTTGTCGTCATACTGTGCTCAGGCATACCCCCCAAAAGTAATTTGGGCTTTGCCTATCATATCCATACACTTGAACAGTGCCACTCAGAGCTCTGTTAGCTTCTCGCAGTAGACACTGGTGTAAATTAAAAGCGTCCCGGTCCAATTCTCAGTCGGTAGGGGCACCCTCGGTCAGTTGGTATTCCTCCTCCTTTTAACCAGGGGTGGCTCCACCACTGGGTCGGAAGAGCGCCGCCCCACTGCTTTCTTGTGAGAAGCAGAAACATAAAATGGTAATAACTACCATTCTATGTTTCTGCTTCTCGCACTGAAAGAAAGCGGGAGGGTTTGGTTGCGGGCAGGCGGGTGGGCTCTGGAGGGCTGACCAAACCAGTCATGCGCACTCTGCCCTTCTCAATGTAGGCTGCAATGCAGCCTACATGGAGAACATGGCCGGGCCATTAACCACTGGCTTGGTGGTGTCCCGACCAATCATAACGCTGCTTGGAGCTTTGTGATTGGTTTAGGAGTGGGAGCCTGGCTGCCTGCTTCCTGTTCCTGCTGGAGGCAGGAGAGCAGGAGAGCAGGTCAGGAGCAGAGACGACGCGAGATCCGGCCGGCGAGAAGGCAAGTTTTTTTTATTTTTTAATAATTATTAAATTACCCCCCTGGCATGATCCCCCACCCTGCTCGACCCCCACCATGCTTAACCCCGCATGACCCCCTCACCTGCGAGCCATGCCAGCCGCAACTGCTTTTTAACACCCCTTATAGTGCAGCTCCCTGTATACAAGCTTTAGTATTTTAATATATTCTCCCTTCTAAATCTTTTCTTTCATAGCCAACACCAAATGCACCTCCAAGGGCTTCATCAATCCCAAATAGGGCAGCTCCTTGCTTTCCAGCCATTTCTTTCTTACCCTTGGTGTCGATACTCACTGGGCTGTCCTCCCCAACACTTTCCCCCACTACCTTCTGTTGCAATTGGCTGTCCATATATCGCACTGCCTGACACCTCGTCTGTTCCTACCCTCATGTGAGAAACACAAGGAGAGTGGTGAGTGTCTGAAACGTTTCAGTGGTGCTCCGTCCATCATCTCCTTGTGCTTGCTTACCCTCACATCGGCCATGTACCTACCCTTACGCAGCCGCTCACCTGGAGCCTTCTTTTCTCCCCTCACATCCACACCTGTGGACACCATCACTGAACCCACGCCGGCATCGTGGCCCTTACCTGGCTCCAGGGTCGATGCCCATACAGCTGCTTGTTGCCTCGCCAGTAGCCTCCATGTCCCCAACAATGTTCTCTGCAGAGCCTCATAGGTCTGCAATACACCAGACAATAACACATTAGCGTGTCCCCCCCTCCTTTGCTCTGATCCATGTCTCCACGGGCACCTCTCCGTCCCACACCTCGCCTTCCTCAAGGCTGTCCTCATCCTAATCCGCCAGTGTCACACTCTGCTGGCCTTCTGCCCTGGCCCAGTTTGGGCCTGCACTCATGCCTTTCTGTTTTACCTTTGCTCGCTGGAGTTGTAGGCCAACACACGGGCCATAAGAACCCCACCATCACACTCTGCTGACACCATCTGTCTGTCCGCCAAGCTGTAATAGCTGGAGGCCACCCTTGACCTTCCCTACGGTGGATCCGACGAGGTCGCTCCAGACCTTCTTCTGCCAGCTGTGTAGAGGTCCCCGACGACGTCCGGCAAACTGTGCTGGGC
Source organism: Triturus cristatus (assembly GCF_964204655.1). Taxonomy (NCBI): domain Eukaryota; kingdom Metazoa; phylum Chordata; class Amphibia; order Caudata; family Salamandridae; genus Triturus; species Triturus cristatus. The sequence goes on from NC_140592.1 coordinate 750,393,000, forward strand.
CCTGCCATCTCTTCACCTCAGTGCATGTGAGACGTGCCAAGCTTTCCCAAATCTGGAAAGTCGCAACGCTCCTCAAACTGTAAAAAAGATCTCAGGACTAATGTACTGGCACCCTTGTTCCCTCCAAGCCTGATTCTCGTCCACCTCAAGGACCCAGGACCAGCTACCAGGGTCTGCTTGCATGCCTTCGCCTCCTCAGACTGCCTCCCATGCCCCTCTCCCCTACGCTCTGCTATCCTTGCTCACCGCTTGCCACCCCAAGCACCTGCCCTTCCTACTCCCCCTCATCTTCTTCCCAACTCCATTCCAACATTTCTGGCACAAAAGCAGATGGAGACCCCCATGCTGGAGGGCCCCCCGCCACATCCATTCCCTGCTCACTTATATCAGCTTTGCACTGGCACTGCCCTGCACCTTGCTGTGCACTCCCCTCGTCTCCCCGTAAGGACCCCAGCTGCCCAGCGGCTGCGCAGCCCCTGCAGTGCCCTCAGGAGCCACTGCAATTGCCTCAGCAAGGAATCTTCGTCTTGCTCTCCCTTTGCCTCGTCCACTAAGGTGGCCACTTGTGAGGTCCCCATATCTGTGGGGCCCTTCATATGCCTCACTTTAGCCCCTCCTTCTGCCCCGTGCTAATATCGTAATCTGTCTTCTCCACAGGCAGCTTCCAAGAAGGCTTCCCGCTTAATTTTAAGGCCTTTAGCAGCTGCCCCATACATGCACAGCCCAGGTGGTCATGCCACTGCCATACCTGTGTCACTCGTGGCCACAGCCGCAGGAGTGGCTGAATCTCTGTCCTCTCTCCTGCCCTGGGCCGGACTGGGAACCGAAACCGGCCCTGGAAAAACTGCTCAGCCGTGCCCCTGGGGGAGGGTGGCGGGGTGCATCTGCTATTGCCGGCCTCTGTAACAAAAATGGCCCACAAGGGCCCAAACCCGGCCCCCACTCTAGCAGCCCACCGGGGAAACGCCTGGTGACCGCTATGGCCAGTGCAATCAGTCCAACCATGCTCCTGCCCCCCTGCAGTTGCCACAGCAGTGGCCCCTCTTCAACTGTAGAGGCCACAGGTGTTCGAATTGCCATTGCAGCCTGGCCCGCTCCCACTGCAGGGCCCTGCCTCTTCCTGCACCTCTTGGGGCTGCTCGCATGGTAGCAGAGCAGCCCCTAGCACTCACCTTCTCCTTGCCTGCTGATGCAACATGCATTGTGCGAGGTGGCGAACACCTCCACGGCCACGCAGCCCAACGTGCGGTGAACCGGGCGAGCCGTCAATAACTCGGGCTCACCGCTCACAATCAAATCGAGGTGCCCATCCTCATCGCCTCCGCCACCTAGGACTCAGTGGATACCATTATGCAGCCTATAAACTAGCCTCAAACTATGTAACTTGGAAAACACGCATGAAAACAGCACAATCATAAAACAATCACACTAATGACTCCCTGCCACCAGTCACCAGGTCACCTGTACCTAAAATGGTTGCAGGGAGCCCAAAAATAGCTCCTATATATCCCTTGGGCTATGGCGGGCTATAATATAGCCCAATACACAAGATCCCAAGAACCGCAGGTGGCAGACCTCCCTGTGGTCGGCTGCCCCCAAACCCCTATTGAGGAGGTGGAGACATGTCAGTCTACACCTAAGTGTAAATCTGCACTCAGAAATGATGAACAGCAAAAAGTGGTGAGTTGCAGCTAGGTCTAAGATTAAATCTACACGTGTGACTAAACAGATGTATATTTATTTTTGCAGCGGTTGTGTTACCTCTTGACTGTGGTGGTGAAGTGTGTTGTTTTTTTGTGCTAATATGTTTTTGTGCTGATTTGTTGCATTGTTATTGGTGTGTTTTACTGTGGTTACAACTTTGCATTCTGTTTTTACTGTTTTGTTGTGTTATACTTTGTTATACTTATGTTGTATTGTTCTGCTTTTTGTTGTTATTTTTTTATGTTGCGCTCAATACTTTTGTTTTGCATGATGTTATGTTATTGTATTGTATTCTGTAATGCTATGGTATTACTTTAAAGATGTCAGCAAATGTTGCTTCATTTCCAACCAAAAGCAGTACATTCTATTCAAGTTGCAGGGTGATAAAACATTGACAACTGTCTAAGGTGGTAAAATTCTGCTAACGACCAAAATGTAAAGCAGCCCAAAACAGGAGTAGAGAACATATCTAGTGTTAGCACAACCATTGCTTACCTTATGTGACACTGCATAAGACCAAGTAAAGAAAAGGGATACTGTGACTACTACTATTAGGAGTTGATACACTAGAGAAGAACCCAGAATGGAGTTCTACCAAAATAAGGACGAAGGTAGTTGACTCGCGGAGGTCATATGCATAACCATCAGGTCCTTCCTCAGCGTGGTTACCTCTTGGTAATGCACAGTGGACTCCCCAGTGAGGCCTTTAATCGAAGAAAGAAGGTGTGCCTTCCTAATAGTGAGGGAAAGGGGAAACGCCCTTTAGGGTGAAGCCGGAATCACGCAGTGCCTTCACAGTGCCGGCAACAGAACGAATGTGTTTTTAGTGTACATTCATTCTGCACATAAGTCGTTACAACAACTTGCTTTAGGGGGGCGCAATAGTGGAGTGGTGTTGGAACTAAAGTCCAACACCTTCCCTACTGTTGCGCAGACTGGAGTTGGAATAGTAAATTAAACTATTCCAATATCCAGCACCCCCTAAGGCAAGCCGTTAAAACGACTTGCGTGCAGAACAAATGCGTGCTAAAGACCTATTCGTTCAAATGACGGAGTCCTGAAGACATGCGTGAAAAACGCATTCAGAATTCCGTCATGAATTCACAGAAAGAGGGACCTAGAAGAAAGGTTACAAATGTGTGAGGGAAGGGAAATAATTTAAGAATTGTATTAGTTCCTCCTTATCACATACTTATAATCACTGTGCTCGGGGATCTATATAACGCAAAGCCTTACCTGCTCCCTGCTGACGAGAGGCAATTACCTCGAAACACGTGTCCAGGGATGGCATTATAGTGACATACTAGTGGCATAGGCGTACTCACCGTTGCTACTACATTATCCAGAGTTCTATGGGGCTATTTGCTGGTATGACGAGCAGTGTGCGACCTACTTTGTTTATGTATTTAAGCTCCCTCGAGCGATTTGGGCTGACGAGCCTTGGTTCCGCACCTGCGCGCCGTGAGAGGTATTTTACTTTTAATATTTTGGCAGTCTACTTGGCACCCCACATACTTACCTGCTCCCTGCTGACGAGAGGCAATTACCTCGAAACACGTGTCCAGGGATGGCATTATAGTGACATACTCGTGGCATAGGCGTACTCACCGTTGCTACTACATTATCCAGAGTTCTATGGGGCTATTTGCTGGTATGACAAGCAGTGTGTGACCTACTTTGTTTATGTATTTAGGCTCCCTCGAGCGATTTGGGCTGATGAGCCTTGGTTCCGCACCTGCGCGCCGTGAGAGGTATTTTACTTTTAATATTTTGGCAGTCTACTTGGCACCCCACATACTTACCTGCTCCCTGCTGACGAGAGGCAATTACCTCGAAACACGTGTCCAGGGATGGCATTATAGTGACATACTCGTGGCATAGGCGTACTCACCGTTGCTACTACATTATCCAGAGTTCTATGGGGCTATTTGCTGGTATGACGAGCAGTGTGCGACCTACTTTGTTTATGTATTTAAGCTCCCTCGAGCGATTTGGGCTGACGAGCCTTGGTTCCGCACCTGCGCGCCGTGAGAGGTATTTTACTTTTAATATTTTGGCAGTCTACTTGGCACCCCACATACTTACCTGCTCCCTGCTGACGAGAGGCAATTACCTCGAAACACGTGTCCAAGGATCGCATTATAGTGACATACTCGTGGCATAGGCGTACTCACCGTTGCTACTACATTATCCAGAGTTCTATGGGGCTATTTGCTGGTATGACGAGCAGTGTGCGACCTACTTTGTTTATGTATTTAAGCTCCCTCGAGCGATTTGGGCTGACGAGCCTTGGTTCCGCACCTGCGCGCCGTGAGAGGTATTTTACTTTTAATATTTTGGCAGTCTACTTGGCACCCCACATACTTACCTGCTGCCTGCTGACGAGAGGCAATTACCTCGAAACACGTGTCCAGGGATGGCATTATAGTGACATACTCGTGGCATAGGCGTACTCACCGTTGCTACTACATTATCCAGAGTTCTATGGGGCTATTTGCTGGTATGACGAGCAGTGTGCGACCTACTTTGTTTATGTATTTAAGCTCCCTCGAGCGATTTGGGCTGACGAGCCTTGGTTCCGCACCTGCGCGCCGTGAGAGGTATTTTACTTTTAATATTTTGGCAGTCTACTTGGCACCCTACATACTTACCTGCTCCCTGCTGACGAGAGGCAATTACCTGGAAACACGTGTCCAGGGATGGCATTATAGTGACATACTCGTGGCATAGGCATACTCACCGTTGCTACTACATTATCCAGAGTTCTATGGGGCTATTTGCTGGTATGACGAGCATTGTACGACCTACTTTGTTTATGTATTTAAGCTCCCTCGAGCGATTTGGGCTGACGAGCCTTGGTTCCGCACCTGCGCGCCGTGAGAGGTATTTTACTTTTAATATTTTGGCAGTCTACTTGGCACCCCACATACTTACCTGCTCCCTGCTGACGAGAGGCAATTACCTCGAAACACGTGTCCAGGGATTGTATTATAGTGACATACTCGTGGCATAGGCGTACTCACCGTTGCTACTACATTATCCAGAGTTCTATGGGGCTATTTGCTGGTATGACGAGCAGTGTGCGACCTACTTTGTTTACGTATTTAAGCTCCCTCGAGCGATTTGGGCTGACGAGCCTTGGTTCCCCACCTGCGCGCCGTGAGAGGTATTTTACTTTTAATATTTTGGCAGTCTACTTGGCACCCCACATACTTACCTGCTCCCTGCTGACGAGAGGCAATTACCTGGAAACACGTGTCCAGGGATGGCATTATAGTGACATACTCGTGGCATAGGCATACTCACCGTTGCTACTACATTATCCAGAGTTCTATGGGGCTATTTGCTGGTATGACGAGCATTGTACGACCTACTTTGTTTATGTATTTAAGCTCCCTCGAGCGATTTGGGCTGACGAGCCTTGGTTCCGCACCTGCGCGCCGTGAGAGGTATTTTACTTTTAATATTTTGGCAGTCTACTTGGCACCCCACATACTTACCTGCTCCCTGCTGACGAGAGGCAATTACCTCGAAACACGTGTCCAGGGATGGCATTATAGTGACATACTCGTGGCATAGGCGTACTCACCGTTGCTACTACATTATCCAGAGTTCTATGGGGCTATTTGCTGGTATGACGAGCAGTGTGCGACCTACTTTGTTTATGTATTTAAGCTCCCTCGAGCGATTTGGGCTGACGAGCCTTGGTTCCGCACCTGCGTGCCGTGAGAGGTATTTTACTTTTAATATTTTGGCAGTCTACTTGGCACCCCACATACTTACCTGCACCCTGCTGACGAGAGGCAATTACCTCGAAACACGTGTCCAGGGATGGCATTATAGTGACATACTCGTGGCATAGGCGTACTCACCGTTGCTACTACATTATCCAGAGTTCTATGGGGCTATTTGCTGGTATGACGAGCAGTGTGCGACCTACTTTGTTTATGTATTTAAGCTCCCTCGAGCGATTTGGGCTGACGAGCCTTGGTTCCGCACCTGCGCGCCGTGAGAGGTATTTTACTTTTAATATTTTGGCAGTCTACTTGGCACCCCACATACTTACCTGCTCCCTGCTGACGAGAGGCAATTACCTCGAAACACGTGTCCAGGGATGGCATTATAGTGACATACTCGTGGCATAGGCGTACTCACCGTTGCTACAACATTATCCAGAGTTCTATGGGGCTATTTGCTGGTATGACGAGCAGTGTGCGACCTACTTTGTTTATGTATTTAAGCTCCCTCGAACGATTTGGGCTGACGAGCCTTGGTTCCGCACCTGCGTGCCGTGAGAGGTATTTTACTTTTAATATTTTGGCAGTCTACTTGGCACCCCACATACTTACCTGCTCCCTGCTGACGAGAGGCAATTACCTCGAAACACGTGTCCAGGGCTGGCATTATAGTGACATACTCGTGGCATAGGTGTACTCACCGTTGCTACTACATTATTCAGAGTTCTATGGGGCTATTTGCTGGTATGACGAGAGGCAATTACCTCGAAACACGTGTCCAGGGATGGCATTATAGTGACATACTCGTGGCATAGGCGTACTCACCGTTGCTACGACATTATCCAGAGTTCTATGGGGCTATTTGCTGGTATGACGAGCAGTGTGCGACCTACTTTGTTTATGTATTTAAGCTCCCTCGAGCGATTTGGGCTGACGAGCCTTGGTTCCGCACCTGCGCGCCGTGAGAGGTATTTTACTTTTAATATTTTGGCAGTCTACTTGGCACCCCACATACTTACCTGCTCCCTGCTGACGAGAGGCAATTACCTCGAAACACGTGTCCAGGGATGGCATTATAGTGACATACTCGTGGCATAGGCGTACTCACCGTTGCTACTACATTATCCAGAGTTCTATGGGGCTATTTGCTGGTATGACGAGCAGTGTGCGACCTACTTTGTTTGTGTATTTAAGCTCCCTCGAGCGATTTGGGCTGACGAGCCTTGGTTTCGCAGCTGCGCGCCGTGAGAGGTATTTTACTTTTAATATTTTGGCAGTCTACTTGGCACGCCACATACTTACCAGCTCCCTGCTGACGAGAGGCAATTACCTCGAAACACGTGTCCAGGGATGGCATTATAGTGACATACTCGTGGCATAGGCGTACTCACCGTTGCTACCTCATTATCCAGAGTTCTATGGGGCTATTTGCTGGTATGACGAGCAGTGTGCGACCTACTTTGTTTATGTATTTAAGCTCCCTCGAGCGATTTGGGATGACGAGCCTTGGTTCCGCACCTGCTCGCCGTGAAAGGTATTTTACTTTTAATAGTTTGGCAGTCTACTTGGCACCCCACATACTTACCTGCTCCCTGCTGACGAGAGGCAATTACCTCGAAACACGTGTCCAGGGATGGCATTATAGTGACATACTCGTGGCATAGGCGTACTCACCGTTGCTACTACATTATCCAGAGTTCTATGGGGGTATTTGCTGGTATGACGAGCAGTGTGCGACCTACTTTGTTTATGTATTTAAGCTCCCTCGAGCGATTTGGGCTGACGAGCCTTGGTTCCGCGACTGCGCGCCGTGAGAGGTATTTTACTTTTAATATTTTGGCAGTCTACTTGGCACCCCACATACTTACCTGCTGACGAGAGGCAATTACCTCGAAACACGTGTCCAGGGATGGCATTATAGTGACATACTCGTGGCATAGGCGTACTCACCGTTGCTACTACATTATCCAGAGTTCTATGGGGCTATTTGCTGGTATGACGAGCAGTGTGCGACCTACTTTGTTTATGTATTTAAGCTCCCTCGAGCGATTTGGGCTGACGAGCCTTGGTTCCGCACCTGCGCGCCGTGAGAGGTATTTTACTTTTAATATTTTGGCAGTCTACTTGGCACCCCACATACTTACCTGCTCCCTGCTGACGAGAGGCAATTACCTCGAAACACGTGTCCAGGGATGGCATTATAGTGACATACTCGTGGCATAGGCGTACTCACCGTTGCTACTACATTATCCAGAGTTCTATGGGGCTATTTGCTGGTATGACAAGCAGTGTGTGACCTACTTTGTTTATGTATTTAGGCTCCCTCGAGCGATTTGGGCTGATGAGCCTTGGTTCCGCACCTGCGCGCCGTGAGAGGTATTTTACTTTTAATATTTTGGCAGTCTACTTGGCACCCCACATACTTACCTGCTCCCTGCTGACGAGAGGCAATTACCTCGAAACACGTGTCCAGGGATGGCATTATAGTGACATACTCGTGGCATAGGCGTACTCACCGTTGCTACTACATTATCCAGAGTTCTATGGGGCTATTTGCTGGTATGACGAGCAGTGTGCGACCTACTTTGTTTATGTATTTAAGCTCCCTCGAGCGATTTGGGCTGACGAGCCTTGGTTCCGCACCTGCGCGCCGTGAGAGGTATTTTACTTTTAATATTTTGGCAGTCTACTTGGCACCCCACATACTTACCTGCTCCCTGCTGACGAGAGGCAATTACCTCGAAACACGTGTCCAGGGATGGCATTATAGTGACATACTCGTGGCATAGGCGTACTCACCGTTGCTACTACATTATCCAGAGTTCTATGGGGCTATTTGCTGGTATGACGAGCAGTGTGCGACCTACTTTGTTTATGTATTTAAGCTCCCTCGAGCGATTTGGGCTGACGAGCCTTGGTTCCGCACCTGCGCGCCGTGAGAGGTATTTTACTTTTAATATTTTGGCAGTCTACTTGGCACCCCACATACTTACCTGCTCCCTGCTGACGAGAGGCAATTACCTCGAAACACGTGTCCAGGGATGGCATTATAGTGACATACTCGTGGCATAGGCGTACTCACCGTTGCTACTACATTATCCAGAGTTCTATGGGGCTATTTGCTGGTATGACGAGCAGTGTGCGACCTACTTTGTTTATGTATTTAAGCTCCCTCGAGCGATTTGGGCTGACGAGCCTTGGTTCCGCACCTGCGCGCCGTGAGAGGTATTTTACTTTTAATATTTTGGCAGTCTACTTGGCACCCTACATACTTACCTGCTCCCTGCTGACGAGAGGCAATTACCTGGAAACACGTGTCCAGGGATGGCATTATAGTGACATACTCGTGGCATAGGCATACTCACCGTTGCTACTACATTATCCAGAGTTCTATGGGGCTATTTGCTGGTATGACGAGCATTGTACGACCTACTTTGTTTATGTATTTAAGCTCCCTCGAGCGATTTGGGCTGACGAGCCTTGGTTCCGCACCTGCGCGCCATGAGAGGTATTTTACTTTTAATATTTTGGCAGTCTACTTGGCACCCCACATACTTACCTGCTCCCTGCTGACGAGAGGCAATTACCTCGAAACACGTGTCCAGGGATGGTATTATAGTGACATACTCGTGGCATAGGCGTACTCACCGTTGCTACTACATTATCCAGAGTTCTATGGGGCTATTTGCTGGTATGACGAGCAGTGTGCGACCTACTTTGTTTACGTATTTAAGCTCCCTCGAGCGATTTGGGCTGACGAGCCTTGGTTCCCCACCTGCGCGCCGTGAGAGGTATTTTACTTTTAATATTTTGGCAGTCTACTTGGCACCCCACATACTTACCTGCTCCCTGCTGACGAGAGGCAATTACCTGGAAACACGTGTCCAGGGATGGCATTATAGTGACATACTCGTGGCATAGGCATACTCACCGTTGCTACTACATTATCCAGAGTTCTATGGGGCTATTTGCTGGTATGACGAGCATTGTACGACCTACTTTGTTTATGTATTTAAGCTCCCTCGAGCGATTTGGGCTGACGAGCCTTGGTTCCGCACCTGCGCGCCGTGAGAGGTATTTTACTTTTAATATTTTGGCAGTCTACTTGGCACCCCACATACTTACCTGCTCCCTGCTGACGAGAGGCAATTACCTCGAAACACGTGTCCAGGGATGGCATTATAGTGACATACTCGTGGCATAGGCGTACTCACCGTTGCTACTACATTATCCAGAGTTCTATGGGGCTATTTGCTGGTATGACGAGCAGTGTGCGACCTACTTTGTTTATGTATTTAAGCTCCCTCGAGCGATTTGGGCTGACGAGCCTTGGTTCCGCACCTGCGTGCCGTGAGAGGTATTTTACTTTTAATATTTTGGCAGTCTACTTGGCACCCCACATACTTACCTGCACCCTGCTGACGAGAGGCAATTACCTCGAAACACGTGTCCAGGGATGGAATTATAGTGACATACTCGTGGCATAGGCGTACTCACCGTTGCTACTACATTATCCAGAGTTCTATGGGGCTATTTGCTGGTATGACGAGCAGTGTGCGACCTACTTTGTTTATGTATTTAAGCTCCCTCGAGCGATTTGGGCTGACGAGCCTTGGTTCCGCACCTGCGCGCCGTGTGAGGTATTTTACTTTTAATATTTTGGCAGTCTACTTGGCACCCCACATACTTACCTGCTCCCTGCTGACGAGAGGCAATTACCTCGAAACACGTGTCCAGGGATGGCATTATAGTGACATACTCGTGGCATAGGCGTACTCACCGTTGCTACGACATTATCCAGAGTTCTATGGGGCTATTTGCTGGTATGACGAGCAGTGTGCGACCTACTTTGTTTATGTATTTAAGCTCCCTCGAGCGATTTGGGCTGACGAGCCTTGGTTCCGCACCTGCGTGCCGTGAGAGGTATTTTACTTTTAATATTTTGGCAGTCTACTTGGCACCCCACATACTTACCTGCTCCCTGCTGACGAGAGGCAATTACCTCGAAACACGTGTCCAGGGCTGGCATTATAGTGACATACTCGTGGCATAGGTGTACTCACCGTTGCTACTACATTATCCAGAGTTCTATGGGGCTATTTGCTGGTATGACGAGAGGCAATTACCTCGAAACACGTGTCCAGGGATGGCATTATAGTGACATACTCGTGGCATAGGCGTACTCACCGTTGCTACGACATTATCCAGAGTTCTATGGGGCTATTTGCTGGTATGACGAGCAGTGTGCGACCTACTTTGTTTATGTATTTAAGCTCCCTCGAGCGATTTGGGCTGACGAGCCTTGGTTCCGCACCTGCGCGCCGTGAGAGGTATTTTACTTTTAATATTTTGGCAGTCTACTTGGCACCCCACATACTTACCTGCTCCCTGTTGACGAGCGGCAATTACCTCGAAACACGTGTCCAGGGATGGTATTATAGTGACATACTCGTGGCATAGGCGTACTCACCGTTGCTACTACATTATCCAGAGTTCTATGGGGCTATTTGCTGGTATGACGAGCAGTGTGCGACCTACTTTGTTTACGTATTTAAGCTCCCTCGAGCGATTTGGGCTGACGAGCCTTGGTTCCCCACCTGCGCGCCGTGAGAGGTATTTTACTTTTAATATTTTGGCAGTCTACTTGGCACCCCACATACTTACCTGCTCCCTGCTGACGAGAGGCAATTACCTGGAAACACGTGTCCAGGGATGGCATTATAGTGACATACTCGTGGCATAGGCATACTCACCGTTGCTACTACATTATCCAGAGTTCTATGGGGCTATTTGCTGGTATGACGAGCATTGTACGACCTACTTTGTTTATGTATTTAAGCTCCCTCGAGCGATTTGGGCTGACGAGCCTTGGTTCCGCACCTGCGCGCCGTGAGAGGTATTTTACTTTTAATATTTTGGCAGTCTACTTGGCACCCCACATACTTACCTGCTCCCTGCTGACGAGAGGCAATTACCTCGAAACACGTGTCCAGGGATGGCATTATAGTGACATACTCGTGGCATAGGCGTACTCACCGTTGCTACTACATTATCCAGAGTTCTATGGGGCTATTTGCTGGTATGACGAGCAGTGTGCGACCTACTTTGTTTATGTATTTAAGCTCCCTCGAGCGATTTGGGCTGACGAGCCTTGGTTCCGCACCTGCGTGCCGTGAGAGGTATTTTACTTTTAATATTTTGGCAGTCTACTTGGCACCCCACATACTTACCTGCACCCTGCTGACGAGAGGCAATTACCTCGAAACACGTGTCCAGGGATGGCATTATAGTGACATACTCGTGGCATAGGCGTACTCACCGTTGCTACGACATTATCCAGAGTTCTATGGGGCTATTTGCTGGTATGACGAGCAGTGTGCGACCTACTTTGTTTATGTATTTAAGCTCCCTCGAGCGATTTGGGCTGACGAGCCTTGGTTCCGCACCTGCGCGCCGTGAGAGGTATTTTACTTATAATATTTTGGCAGTCTACTTGGCACCCCACATACTTACCTGCTCCCTGCTGACGAGAGGCAATTACCTCGAAACACGTGTCCAGGGATGGCATTATAGTGACATACTCGTGGCATAGGCGTACTCACCGTTGCTACTACATTATCCAGAGTTCTATGGGGCTATTTGCTGGTATGACGAGCAGTGTGCGACCTACTTTGTTTATGTATTTAAGCTCCCTCGAGCGATTTGGGCTGACGAGCCTTGGTTCCGCACCTGCGTGCCGTGAGAGGTATTTTACTTTTAATATTTTGGCAGTCTACTTGGCACCCCACATACTTACCTGCTCCCTGCTGACGAGAGGCAATTACCTCGAAACACGTGTCCAGGGATGGCATTATAGTGACATACTCGTGGCATAGGCGTACTCACCGTTGCTACGACATTATCCAGAGTTCTATGGGGCTATTTGCTGGTATGACGAGCAGTGTGCGACCTACTTTGTTTATGTATTTAAGCTCCCTCGAGCGATTTGGGCTGACGAGCCTTGGTTCCGCACCTGCGTGCCGTGAGAGGTATTTTACTTTTAATATTTTGGCAGTCTACTTGGCACCCCACATACTTACCTGCTCCCTGCTGACGAGAGGCAATTACCTCGAAACACGTGTCCAGGGCTGGCATTATAGTGACATACTCGTGGCATAGGTGTACTCACCGTTGCTACTACATTATCCAGAGTTCTATGGGGCTATTTGCTGGTATGACGAGAGGCAATTACCTCGAAACACGTGTCCAGGGATGGCATTATAGTGACATACTCGTGGCATAGGCGTACTCACCGTTGCTACGACATTATCCAGAGTTCTATGGGGCTATTTGCTGGTATGACGAGCAGTGTGCGACCTACTTTGTTTATGTATTTAAGCTCCCTCGAGCGATTTGGGCTGACGAGCCTTGGTTCCGCACCTGCGCGCCGTGAGAGGTATTTTACTTTTAATATTTTGGCAGTCTACTTGGCACCCCACATACTTACCTGCTCCCTGCTGACGAGAGGCAATTACCTCGAAACACGTGTCCAGGGATGGCATTATAGTGACATACTCGTGGCATAGGCGTACTCACCGTTGCTACTACATTATCCAGAGTTCTATGGGGCTATTTGCTGGTATGACGAGCAGTGTGCGACCTACTTTGTTTGTGTATTTAAGCTCCCTCGAGCGATTTGGGCTGACGAGCCTTGGTTCCGCAGCTGCGCGCCGTGAGAGGTATTTTACTTTTAATATTTTGGCAGTCTACTTGGCATGCCACATACTTACCTGCTCCCTGCTGACGAGAGGCAATTACCTCGAAACACGTGTCCAGGGATGGCATTATAGTGACATACTCGTGGCATAGGCGTACTCACCGTTGCTACCTCATTATCCAGAGTTCTATGGGGCTATTTGCTGGTATGACGAGCAGTGTGCGACCTACTTTGTTTATGTATTTAAGCTCCCTCGAGCGATTTGGGATGACGAGCCTTGGTTCCGCACCTGCTCGCCGTGAGAGGTATTTTACTTTTAATAGTTTGGCAGTCTACTTGGCACCCCACATACTTACCTGCTCCCTGCTGACGAGAGGCAATTACCTCGAAACACGTGTCCAGGGATGGCATTATAGTGACATACTCGTGGCATAGGCCTACTCACCGTTGCTACTACATTATCCAGAGTTCTATGGGGGTATTTGCTGGTATGACCAGCAGTGTGCGACCTACTTTGTTTATGTATTTAAGCTCCCTCGAGCGATTTGGGCTGACGAGCCTTGGTTCCGCACCTGCGCGCCGTGAGAGGTATTTTACTTTTAATATTTTGGCAGTCTACTTGGCACCCCACATACTTACCTGCTGACGAGAGGCAATTACCTCGAAACACGTGTCCAGGGATGGCATTATAGTGACATACTCGTGGCATAGGCGTACTCACCGTTGCTACTACATTATCCAGAGTTCTATGGGGCTATTTGCTGGTATGAGGAGCAGTGTGCGACCTACTTTGTTTATGTATTTAAGCTCCCTCGAGTGATTTGGGCTGACGAGCCTTGGTTCCGCACCTGCGCGCCGTGAGAGGTATTTTACTTGTAATATTTTGGCAGTCTACTTGGCACCCCACATACTTACCTGCTCCCTGCTGACGACAGGCAATTACCTCGAAACACGTGTCCAGGGATGGCATTATAGTGACATACTCGTGGCATAGGCGTACTCACCGTTGCTACGACATTATCCAGAGTTCTATGGGGCTATTTGCTGGTATGACGAGCAGTGTGCGACCTACTTTGTTTATGTATTTAAGCTCCCTCGAGCGATTTGGGCTGACGAGCCTTGGTTCCGCACCTGCGCGCCGTGAGAGGTATTTTACTTTTAATATTTTGGCAGTCTACTTGGCACCCCACATACTTACCTGCTCCCTGCTGACGAGAGGCAATTACCTCGAAACACTTGTCCAGGGATGGCATTATAGTGACATACTCATGGCATAGGCGTACTCACCATTGCTACTACATTATCCAGAGTTCTATGGGGCTATTTGCTGGTATGACGAGCAGTGTGCGACCTACTTTGTTTATGTATTTAAGCTCCCTCGAGCGATTTGGGCTGACGAGCCTTGGTTCCGCACCTGCGTGCCGTGAGAGGTATTTTACTTTTAATATTTTGGCAGTCTACTTGGCACCCCACATACTTACCTGCTCCCTGCTGACGAGAGGCAATTACCTCGAAACACGTGTCCAGGGATGGCATTATAGTGACATACTCGTGGCATAGGCGTACTCACCGTTGCTACGACATTATCCAGAGTTCTATGGGGCTATTTGCTGGTATGACGAGCAGTGTGCGACCTACTTTGTTTATGTATTTAAGCTCCCTCGAGCGATTTGGGCTGACGAGCCTTGGTTCCGCACCTGCGTGCCGTGAGAGGTATTTTACTTTTAATATTTTGGCAGTCTACTTGGCACCCCACATACTTACCTGCTCCCTGCTGACGAGAGGCAATTACCTCGAAACACGTGTCCAGGGATGGCATTATAGTGACATACTCGTGGCATAGGCGTACTCACCGTTGCTACTACATTATCCAGAGTTCTATGGGGCTATTTGCTGGTATGACAAGCAGTGTGTGACCTACTTTGTTTATGTATTTAGGCTCCCTCGAGCGATTTGGGCTGATGAGCCTTGGTTCCGCACCTGCGCGCCGTGAGAGGTATTTTACTTTTAATATTTTGGCAGTCTACTTGGCACCCCACATACTTACCTGCTCCCTGCTGACGAGAGGCAATTACCTCGAAACACGTGTCCAGGGATGGCATTATAGTGACATACTCGTGGCATAGGCGTACTCACCGTTGCTACTACATTATCCAGAGTTCTATGGGGCTATTTGCTGGTATGACGAGCAGTGTGCGACCTACTTTGTTTATGTATTTAAGCTCCCTCGAGCGATTTGGGCTGACGAGCCTTGGTTCCGCACCTGCGCGCCGTGAGAGGTATTTTACTTTTAATATTTTGGCAGTCTACTTGGCACCCCACATACTTACCTGCTCCCTGCTGACGAGAGGCAATTACCTTGAAACACGTGTCCAGGGATGGCATTATAGTGACATACTCGTGGCATAGGCGTACTCACCGTTGCTACTACATTATCCAGAGTTCTATGGGGCTATTTGCTGGTATGACGAGCAGTGTGCGACCTACTTTGTTTATGTATTTAAGCTCCCTCGAGCGATTTGGGCTGACGAGCCTTGGTTCCGCACCTGCGCGCCGTGAGAGGTATTTTACTTTTAATATTTTGGCAGTCTACTTGGCACCCCACATACTTACCTGCTCCCTGCTGACGAGAGGCAATTACCTCGAAACACGTGTCCAGGGATGGCATTATAGTGACATACTCGTGGCATAGGCGTACTCACCGTTGCTACTACATTATCCAGAGTTCTATGGGGCTATTTGCTGGTATGACGAGCAGTGTGCGACCTACTTTGTTTATGTATTTAAGCTCCCTCGAGCGATTTGGGCTGACGAGCCTTGGTTCCGCACCTGCGCGCCGTGAGAGGTATTTTACTTTTAATATTTTGGCAGTCTACTTGGCACCCTACATACTTACCTGCTCCCTGCTGACGAGAGGCAATTACCTGGAAACACGTGTCCAGGGATGGCATTATAGTGACATACTCGTGGCATAGGCATACTCACCGTTGCTACTACATTATCCAGAGTTCTATGGGGCTATTTGCTGGTATGACGAGCATTGTACGACCTACTTTGTTTATGTATTTAAGCTCCCTCGAGCGATTTGGGCTGACGAGCCTTGGTTCCGCACCTGCGCGCCGTGAGAGGTATTTTACTTTTAATATTTTGGCAGTCTACTTGGCACCCCACATACTTACCTGCTCCCTGCTGACGAGAGGCAATTACCTCGAAACACGTGTCCAGGGATGGTATTATAGTGACATACTCGTGGCATAGGCGTACTCACCAATGCTACTACATTATCCAGAGTTCTATGGGGCTATTTGCTGGTATGACGAGCAGTGTGCGACCTACTTTGTTTACGTATTTAAGCTCCCTCGAGCGATTTGGGCTGACGAGCCTTGGTTCCCCACCTGCGCGCCGTGAGAGGTATTTTACTTTTAATATTTTGGCAGTCTACTTGGCACCCCACATACTTACCTGCTCCCTGCTGACGAGAGGCAATTACCTGGAAACACGTGTCCAGGGATGGCATTATAGTGACATACTCGTGGCATAGGCATACTCACCGTTGCTACTACATTATCCAGAGTTCTATGGGGCTATTTGCTGGTATGACGAGCATTGTACGACCTACTTTGTTTATGTATTTAAGCTCCCTCGAGCGATTTGGGCTGACGAGCCTTGGTTCCGCACCTGCGCGCCGTGAGAGGTATTTTACTTTTAATATTTTGGCAGTCTACTTGGCACCCCACATACTTACCTGCTCCCTGCTGACGAGAGGCAATTACCTCGAAACACGTGTCCAGGGATGGCATTATAGTGACATACTCGTGGCATAGGCGTACTCACCGTTGCTACTACATTATCCAGAGTTCTATGGGGCTATTTGCTGGTATGATGAGCAGTGTGCGACCTACTTTGTTTATGTATTTAAGCTCCCTCGAGCGATTTGGGCTGACGAGCCTTGGTTCCGCACCTGCGTGCCGTGAGAGGTATTTTACTTTTAATATTTTGGCAGTCTACTTGGCACCCCACATACTTACCTGCACCCTGCTGACGAGAGGCAATTACCTCGAAACACGTGTCCAGGGATGGCATTATAGTGACATACTCGTGGCATAGGCGTACTCACCGTTGCTACTACATTATCCAGAGTTCTATGGGGCTATTTGCTGGTATGACGAGCAGTGTGCGACCTACTTTGTTTATGTATTTAAGCTCCCTCGAGCGATTTGGGCTGACGAGCCTTGGTTCCGCACCTGCGCGCCGTGAGAGGTATTTTACTTTTAATATTTTGGCAGTCTACTTGGCACCCCACATACTTACCTGCTCCCTGCTGACGAGAGGCAATTACCTCGAAACACGTGTCCAGGGATGGCATTATAGTGACATACTCGTGGCATAGGCGTACTCACCGTTGCTACGACATTATCCAGAGTTCTATGGGGCTATTTGCTGGTATGACGAGCAGTGTGCGACCTACTTTGTTTATGTATTTAAGCTCCCTCGAGCGATTTGGGCTGACGAGCCTTGGTTCCGCACCTGCGTGCCGTGAGAGGTATTTTACTTTTAATATTTTGGCAGTCTACTTGGCACCCCACATACTTACCTGCTCCCTGCTGACGAGAGGCAATTACCTCGAAACACGTGTCCAGGGCTGGCATTATAGTGACATACTCGTGGCATAGGTGTACTCACCGTTGCTACTACATTATCCAGAGTTCTATGGGGCTATTTGCTGGTATGACGAGAGGCAATTACCTCGAAACACGTGTCCAGGGATGGCATTATAGTGACATACTCGTGGCATAGGCGTACTCACCGTTGCTACGACATTATCCAGAGTTCTATGGGGCTATTTGCTGGTATGACGAGCAGTGTGCGACCTACTTTGTTTATGTATTTAAGGTCCCTCGAGCGATTTGGGCTGACGAGCCTTGGTTCCGCACCTGCGCGCCGTGAGAGGTATTTTACTTATAATATTTTGGCAGTCTACTTGGCACCCCACATACTTACCTGCTCCCTGCTGACGAGAGGCAATTACCTCGAAACACGTGTCCAGGGATGGCATTATAGTGACATACTCGTGGCATAGGCGTACTCACCGTTGCTACTACATTATCCAGAGTTCTATGGGGCTATTTGCTGGTATGACGAGCAGTGTGCGACCTACTTTGTTTATGTATTTAAGCTCCCTCGAGCGATTTGGGCTGACGAGCCTTGGTTCCGCACCTGCGTGCCGTGAGAGGTATTTTACTTTTAATATTTTGGCAGTCTACTTGGCACCCCACATACTTACCTGCTCCCTGCTGACGAGAGGCAATTACCTCGAAACACGTGTCCAGGGATGGCATTATAGTGACATACTCGTGGCATAGGCGTACTCACCGTTGCTACGACATTATCCAGAGTTCTATGGGGCTATTTGCTGGTATGACGAGCAGTGTGCGACCTACTTTGTTTATGTATTTAAGCTCCCTCGAGCGATTTGGGCTGACGAGCCTTGGTTCCGCACCTGCGTGCCGTGAGAGGTATTTTACTTTTAATATTTTGGCAGTCTACTTGGCACCCCACATACTTACCTGCTCCCTGCTGACGAGAGGCAATTACCTCGAAACACGTGTCCAGGGCTGGCATTATAGTGACATACTCGTGGCATAGGTGTACTCACCGTTGCTACTACATTATCCAGAGTTCTATGGGGCTATTTGCTGGTATGACGAGAGGCAATTACCTCGAAACACGTGTCCAGGGATGGCATTATAGTGACATACTCGTGGCATAGGCGTACTCACCGTTGCTACGACATTATCCAGAGTTCTATGGGGCTATTTGCTGGTATGACGAGCAGTGTGCGACCTACTTTGTTTATGTATTTAAGCTCCCTCGAGCGATTTGGGCTGACGAGCCTTGGTTCCGCACCTGCGCGCCGTGAGAGGTATTTTACTTTTAATATTTTGGCAGTCTACTTGGCACCCCACATACTTACCTGCTCCCTGCTGACGAGAGGCAATTACCTCGAAACACGTGTCCAGGGATGGCATTATAGTGACATACTCGTGGCATAGGCGTACTCACCGTTGCTACTACATTATCCAGAGTTCTATGGGGCTATTTGCTGGTATGACGAGCAGTGTGCGACCTACTTTGTTTGTGTATTTAAGCTCCCTCGAGCGATTTGGGCTGACGAGCCTTGGTTCCGCAGCTGCGCGCCGTGAGAGGTATTTTACTTTTAATATTTTGGCAGTCTACTTGGCACGCCACATACTTACCTGCTCCCTGCTGACGAGAGGCAATTACCTCGAAACACGTGTCCAGGGATGGCATTATAGTGACATACTCGTGGCATAGGCGTACTCACCATTGCTACCTCATTATCCAGAGTTCTATGGGGCTATTTGCTGGTATGACGAGCAGTGTGCGACCTACTTTGTTTATGTATTTAAGCTCCCTCGAGCGATTTGGGATGACGAGCCTTGGTTCCGCACCTGCTCGTCGTGAGAGGTATTTTACTTTTAATAGTTTGGCAGTCTACTTGGCACCCCACATACTTACCTGCTCCCTGCTGACGAGAGGCAATTACCTCGAAACACGTGTCCAGGGATGGCATTATAGTGACATACTCGTGGCATAGGCGTACTCACCGTTGCTACTACATTATCCAGAGTTCTATGGGGGTATTTGCTGGTATGACGAGCAGTGTGCGACCTACTTTGTTTATGTATTTAAGCTCCCTCGAGCGATTTGGGCTGACGAGCCTTGGTTCCGCACCTGCGCGCCGTGAGAGGTATTTTACTTTTAATATTTTGGCAGTCTACTTGGCACCCCACATACTTACCTGCTGACGAGAGGCAATTACCTCGAAACACGTGTCCAGGGATGGCATTATGGTGACATACTCGTGGCATAGGCGTACTCACCGTTGCTACTACATTATCCAGAGTTCTATGGGGCTATTTGCTGGTATGACGAGCAGTGTGCGACCTACTTTGTTTATGTATTTAAGCTCCCTCGAGCGATTTGGGCTGACGAGCCTTGGTTCCGCACCTGCGCGCCGTGAGAGGTATTTTACTTTTAATATTTTGGCAGTCTACTTGGCACCCCACATACTTACCTGCTCCCTGCTGACGAGAGGCAATTACCTCGAAACACGTGTCCAGGGATGGCATTATAGTGACATACTCGTGGCATAGGCGTACTCACCGTTGCTACTACATTATCCAGAGTTCTATGGGGCTATTTGCTGGTATGACGAGCAGTGTGCGACCTACTTTGTTTATGTATTTAAGCTCCCTCGAGCGATTTGGGCTGACGAGCCTTGGTTCCGCACCTGCGTGCCGTGAGAGGTATTTTACTTTTAATATTTTGGCAGTCTACTTGGCACCCCACATACTTACCTGCTCCCTGCTGACGAGAGGCAATTACCTCGAAACACGTGTCCAGGGATGGCATTATAGTGACATACTCGTGGCATAGGCGTACTCACCGTTGCTACGACATTATCCAGAGTTCTATGGGGCTATTTGCTGGTATGACGAGCAGTGTGCGACCTACTTTGTTTATGTATTTAAGCTCCCTCGAGCGATTTGGGCTGACGAGCCTTGGTTCCGCACCTGCGCGCCGTGAGAGGTATTTTACTTTTAATATTTTGGCAGTCTACTTGGCACCCCACATACTTACCTGCTCCCTGCTGACGAGAGGCAATTACCTCGAAACACGTGTCCAGGGATGGCATTATAGTGACATACTCATGGCATAGGCGTACTCACCGTTGCTACTACATTATCCAGAGTTCTATGGGGCTATTTGCTGGTATGACGAGCAGTGTGCGACCTACTTTGTTTATGTATTTAAGCTCCCTCGAGCGATTTGGGCTGAGGAGCCTTGGTTCCGCACCTGCTCGCCGTGAGAGGTATTTTACTTTTAATATTTTGGCAGTCTACTTGGCACCCCACATACTTACCTGCTCCCTGCTGACGAGAGGCAATTACCTCGAAACACGTGTCCAGGGATGGCATTATAGTGACATACTCGTGGCATAGGCGTACTCACCGTTGCTACGACATTATCCAGAGTTCTATGGGGCTATTTGCTGGTATGACGAGCAGTGTGCGACCTACTTTTTTATGTATTTAAGCTCCCTCGAGCGATTTGGGCTGACGAGCCTTGGTTCCGCACCTGCGCGCCGTGAGAGGTATTTTACTTTTAATATTTTGGCAGTCTACTTGGCACGCCACATACTTACCTGCTCCCTGCTGACGAGAGGCAATTACCTCGAAACACGTGTCCAGGGATGGCATTATAGTGACATACTCGTGGCATAGGCGTACTCACCGTTGCTACTACATTATCCAGAGTTCTATGGGGCTATTTGCTGGTATGACGAGCAGTGTGCGACCTACTTTGTTTATGTATTTAAGCTCCCTCGAGCGATTTGGGCTGACGAGCCTTGGTTCCGCACCTGCGCGCCGTGAGAGGTATTTTACTTTTAATATTTTGGCAGTCTACTTGGCACCCCACATACTTACCTGCTCCCTGCTGACGAGAGGCAATTACCTCGAAACACGTGTCCAGGGATGGCATTATAGTGACATACTCGTGGCATAGGCGTACTCACCGTTGCTACTACATTATCCAGAGTTCTATGGGGCTATTTGCTGGCATGACGAGCAGTGAGCGACCTACTTTGTTTATGTATTTAAGCTCCCTCGAGCGATTTGGGCTGACGAGCCTTGGTTCCGCCCCTGCGCGCCGTGAGAGATATTTTACTTTTAATATTTTGGCAGTCTACTTGGCACCCCACATACTTACCTGCTCCCTGCTGACGAGAGGCAATTACCTGGAAACACGTGTCCAGGGATGGCATTATAGTGACATACTCGTGGCATAGGCATACTCACCGTTGCTACTACATTATCCAGAGTTCTATGGGGCTATTTGCTGGTATGACGAGCATTGTACGACCTACTTTGTTTATGTATTTAAGCTCCCTCGAGCGATTTGGGCTGACGAGCCTTGGTTCCGCACCTGCGCGCCGTGAGAGGTATTTTACTTTTAATATTTTGGCAGTCTACTTGGCACCCCACATACTTACCTGCTCCCTGCTGACGAGAGGCAATTACCTCGAAACACGTGTCCAGGGATGGCATTATAGTGACATACTCGTGGCATAGGCGTACTCACCGTTGCTACTACATTATCCAGAGTTCTATGGGGCTATTTGCTGGCATGACGAGCAGTGAGCGACCTACTTTGTTTATGTATTTAAGCTCCCTCGAGCGATTTGGGCTGACGAGCCTTGGTTCCGCCCCTGCGCGCCGTGAGAGGTATTTTACTTTTAATATTTTGGCAGTCTACTTGGCACCCCACATACTTACCTGCTCCCTGCTGATGAGAGGCAATTACCTCGAAACACGTGTCCAGGGATGGCATTATAGTGACATACTCGTGGCATAGGCGTACTCACCGTTGCTACTACATTATCCAGAGTTCTATGGGGCTATTTGCTGGTATGACGAGCAGTGTGCGACCTACTTTGTTTATGTATTTAAGCTCCATCGAGCGATTTGGGCTGACGAGCCTTGGTTCCGCACCTGCGCGCCGTGAGAGGTATTTTACTTTTAATATTTTGGCAGTCTACTTGGCACCCCACATACTTACCTGCTCCCTGCTGACGAGAGGCAATTACCTCGAAACACGTGTCCAGGGATGGCATTATAGTGACATACTCATGGCATAGGCGTACTCACCGTTGCTACTACATTATCCAGAGTTCTATGGGGCTATTTGCTGGTATGACGAGCAGTGTGCGACCTACTTTGTTTATGTATTTAAGCTCCCTCGAGCGATTTGGGCTGAGGAGCCTTGGTTCCGCACCTGCTCGCCGTGAGAGGTATTTTACTTTTAATATTTTGGCAGTCTACTTGGCACCCCACATACTTACCTGCTCCCTGCTGACGAGAGGCAATTACCTCGAAACACGTGTCCAGGGATGGCATTATAGTGACATACTCGTGGCATAGGCGTACTCACCGTTGCTACGACATTATCCAGAGTTCTATGGGGCTATTTGCTGGTATGACGAGCAGTGTGCGACCTACTTTGTTTATGTATTTAAGCTCCCTCGAGCGATTTGGGCTGACGAGCCTTGGTTCCGCACCTGCGCGCCGTGAGAGGTATTTTACTTTTAATATTTTGGCAGTCTACTTGGCACGCCACATACTTACCTGCTCCCTGCTGACGAGAGGCAATTACCTCGAAACACGTGTCCAGGGATGGCATTATAGTGACATACTCGTGGCATAGGCGTACTCACCGTTGCTACTACATTATCCAGAGTTCTATGGGGCTATTTGCTGGTATGACGAGCAGTGTGCGACCTACTTTGTTTATGTATTTAAGCTCCCTCGAGCGATTTGGGCTGACGAGCCTTGGTTCCGCACCTGCGCGCCGTGAGAGGTATTTTACTTTTAATATTTTGGCAGTCTACTTGGCACCCCACATACTTACCTGCTCCCTGCTGACGAGAGGCAATTACCTCGAAACACATGTCCAGGGATGGCATTATAGTGACATACTCGTGGCATAGGCGTACTCACCGTTGCTACTACATTATCCAGAGTTCTATGGGGCTATTTGCTGGTATGACGAGCAGTGTGCGACCTACTTTGTTTATGTATTTAAGCTCCCTCGAGCGATTTGGGCTGACGAGCCTTGGTTCCGCACCTGCGAGCCGTCAGAGGTATTTTACTTTTAATATTTTGGCAGTCTACTTGGCACCCCACATACTTACCTGCTCCCTGCTGACGAGAGGCAATTACCTCGAAACACGTGTCCAGGGATGGCATTATAGTGACATACTCGTGGCATAGGCGTACTCACCGTTGCTACTACATTATCCAGAGTTCTATGGGGCTATTTGCTGGCATGACGAGCAGTGAGCGACCTACTTTGTTTATGTATTTAAGCTCCCTCGAGCGATTTGGGCTGACGAGCCTTGGTTCCGCCCCTGCGCGCCGTGAGAGGTATTTTACTTTTAATATTTTGGCAGTCTACTTGGCACCCCACATACTTACCTGCTCCCTGCTGATGAGAGGCAATTACCTCGAAACACGTGTCCAGGGATGGCATTATAGTGACATACTCGTGGCATAGGCGTACTCACCGTTGCTACTACATTATCCAGAGTTCTATGGGGCTATTTGCTGGTATGACGAGCAGTGTGCGACCTACTTTGTTTATGTATTTAAGCTCCCTCGAGCGATTTGGGCTGACGAGCCTTGGTTCCGCACCTGCGCGCCGTGAGAGGTATTTTACTTTTAATATTTTGGCAGTCTACTTGGCACCCCACATACTTACCTGCTCCCTGCTGACGAGAGGCAATTACCTCGAAACACGTGTCCAGGGATGGCATTATAGTGACATACTCGTGGCATAGGCGTACTCACCGTTGCTACTACATTATCCAGAGTTCTATGGGGCTATTTGCTGGTATGACGAGCAGTGTGCGACCTACTTTGTTTATGTATTTAAGCTCCCTCGAGCGATTTGGGCTGACGAGCCTTGGTTCCGCAGCTGCGCACCGTGAGAGGTATTTTACTTTTAATATTTTGGCAGTCTACTTGGCACCCCACATACTTACCTGCTCCCTGCTGACGAGAGGCAATTACCTCGAAACACGTGTCCAGGGATGGCATTATAGTGACATACTCGTGGCATAGGCGTACTCACCGTTGCTACTACATTATCCAGAGTTCTATGGGGCTATTTGCTGGTATGACGAGCAGTGTGCGACCTACTTTGTTTATGTATTTAAGCTCCCTCGAGCGATTTGGGCTGAGGAGCCTTGGTTCCGCACCTGCTCGCCGTGAGAGGTATTTTACTTTTAATATTTTGGCAGTCTACTTGGCACCCCACATACTTACCTGCTCCCTGCTGACGAGAGGCAATTACCTCGAAACACGTGTCCAGGGATGGCATTATAGTGACATACTCGTGGCATAGGCGTACTCACCGTTGCTACGACATTATCCAGAGTTCTATGGGGCTATTTGCTGGTATGACGAGCAGTGTGCGACCTACTTTGTTTATGTATTTAAGCTCCCTCGAGCGATTTGGGCTGACGAGCCTTGGTTCCGCACCTGCGCGCCGTGAGAGGTATTTTACTTTTAATATTTTGGCAGTCTACTTGGCACCCCACATACTTACCTGCTCCCTGCTGACGAGAGGCAATTACCTCGAAACACGTGTCCAGATATGGCATTATAGTGACATACTCGTGGCATAGGCGTACTCACCGTTGCTACTACATTATCCAGAGTTCTATGGGGCTATTTTCTGGTATGACGAGCAGTGTGCGACCTACTTTGTTTATGTATTTAAGCTCCCTCGAGCGATTTGGGCTGACGAGCCTTGGTTCCGCACCTGCGCGCCGTGAGAGGTATTTTACTTTTAATATTTTGGCAGTCTACTTGGCACCCCACATACTTACCTGCTCCCTGCTGACGAGAGGCAATTACCTCGAAACACGTGTCCAGGGATGGCATTATAGTGACATACTCGTGGCATAGGCGTACTCACCGTTGCTACTACATTATCCAGAGTTTTATGGGGCTATTTGCTGGTATGACGAGCAGTGTGCGACCTACTTTGTTTATGTATTTAAGCTCCCTCGAGCGATTTGGGCTGACGAGCCTTGGTTCCGCAGCTGCGCACCGTGAGAGGTATTTTACTTTTAATATTTTGGCAGTCTACTTGGCACCCCACATACTTACCTGCTCCCTGCTGACGAGAGGCAATTACCTCGAAACACGTGTCCAGGGATGGCATTATAGTGACATACTCGTGGCATAGGCGTACTCACCGTTGCTACGACATTATCCAGAGTTCTATGCGGCTATTTGCTGGTATGACGAGCAGTGTGCGACCTACTTTGTTTATGTATTTAAGCTCCCTCGAGCGATTTGGGCTGACGAGCCTTGGTTCCGCACCTGCTCGCCGTGAGAGGTATTTTACTTTTAATATTTTGGCAGTCTACTTGGCACCCCACATACTTACCTGCTCCCTGCTGACGAGAGGCAATTACCTCGAAACACGTGTCCAGGGATGGCATTATAGTGACATACTCGTGGCATAGGCGTACTCACCGTTGCTACTACATTATCCAGAGTTCTATGGGGCTATTTGCGGGTATGACGAGCAGTGTGCGACCTACTTTGTTTATGTATTTAAGCTCCCTCGAGCGATTTGGGCTGACGAGCCTTGGTTCCGCACCTGCGCGCCGTGAGAGGTATTTTACTTTTAATATTTTGGCAGTCTACTTGGCACCCCACATACTTACCTGCTCCCTGCTGACGAGAGGCAATTACCTGGAAACACGTGTCCAGGGATGGCATTATAGTGACATACTCGTGGCATAGGCATACTCACCGTTGCTACTACATTATCCAGAGTTCTATGGGGCTATTTGCTGGTATGACGAGCATTGTACGACCTACTTTGTTTATGTATTTAAGCTCCCTCGAGCGATTTGGGCTGACGAGCCTTGGTTCCGCACCTGCGCGCCGTGAGAGGTATTTTACTTTTAATATTTTGGCAGTCTACTTGGCACCCCACATACTTACCTGCTCCCTGCTGACGAGAGGCAATTACCTCGAAACACGTGTCCAGGGATGGCATTATAGTGACATACTCGTGGCATAGGCGTACTCACCGTTGCTACTACATTATCCAGAGTTCTATGGGGCTATTTGCTGGTATGACGAGCAGTGTGCGACCTACTTCGTTTATGTATTTAAGCTCCCTCGAGCGATTTGGGCTGACGAGCCTTGGTTCCGCACCTGCGTGCCGTGAGAGGTATTTTACTTTTAATATTTTGGCAGTCTACTTGGCACCCCACATACTTACCTGCACCCTGCTGACGAGAGGCAATTACCTCGAAACACGTGTCCAGGGATGGCATTATAGTGACATACTCGTGGCATAGGCGTACTCACCGTTGCTACTACATTATCCAGAGTTCTATGGGGCTATTTGCTGGTATGACGAGCAGTGTGCGACCTACTTTGTTTATGTATTTAAGCTCCCTCGA
This sequence comes from Triturus cristatus, assembly GCF_964204655.1. NCBI lineage: Eukaryota > Metazoa > Chordata > Amphibia > Caudata > Salamandridae > Triturus > Triturus cristatus. Next base: position 750,420,211 of record NC_140592.1, read on the forward strand.
GCGATTTGGGCTGACGAGCCTTGGTTCCGCACTTGCGCGCCGTGAGAGGTATTTTACTTTTAATATTTTGGCAGTCTACTTGGCACCCCACATACTTACCTGCTCCTTGCTGACGAGAGGCAATTACCTCGAAACACGTGTCCAGGGATGGCATTATAGTGACATACTCGTGGCATAGGCGTACTCACCGTTGCTACTACATTATCCAGAGTTCTATAGGGCTATTTGCTGGTATGACGAGCAGTGTGCGACCTACTTTGTTTATGTATTTAAGCTCCCTCGAGCGATTTGGGCTGACGAGCCTTGGTTCCGCACCTGCGCGCCGTGAGAGGTATTTTACTTATAATATTTTGGCAGTCTACTTGGCACCCCACATACTTACCTGCTCCCTGCTGACGAGAGGCAATTACCTCGAAACACGTGTCCAGGGATGGCATTATAGTGACATACTCGTGGCATAGGCGTACTCACCGTTGCTACTACATTATCCAGAGTTCTATGGGGCTATTTGCTGGTATGACGAGCAGTGTGCGACCTACTTTGTTTATGTATTTAAGCTCCCTCGAGCGATTTGGGCTGACGAGCCTTGGTTCCGCACCTGCGTGCCGTGAGAGGTATTTTACTTTTAATATTTTGGCAGTCTACTTGGCACCCCACATACTTACCTGCTCCCTGCTGACGAGAGGCAATTACCTCGAAACACGTGTCCAGGGATGGCATTATAGTGACATACTCGTGGCATAGGCGTACTCACCGTTGCTACGACATTATCCAGAGTTCTATGGGGCTATTTGCTGGTATGACGAGCAGTGTGCGACCTACTTTGTTTATGTATTTAAGCTCCCTCGAGCGATTTGGGATGACGAGCCTTGGTTCCGCACCTGCGTGCCGTGAGAGGTATTTTACTTTTAATATTTTGGCAGTCTACTTGGCACCCCACATACTTACCTGCTCCCTGCTGACGAGAGGCAATTACCTCGAAACACGTGTCCAGGGCTGGCATTATAGTGACATACTCGTGGCATAGGTGTACTCACCGTTGCTACTACATTATCCAGAGTTCTATGGGGCTATTTGCTGGTATGACGAGAGGCAATTACCTCGAAACACGTGTCCAGGGATGGCATTATAGTGACATACTCGTGGCATAGGCGTACTCACCGTTGCTACGACATTATCCAGAGTTCTATGGGGCTATTTGCTGGTATGACGAGCAGTGTGCGACCTACTTTGTTTATGTATTTAAGCTCCCTCGAGCGATTTGGGCTGACGAGCCTTGGTTCCGCACCTGCGCGCCGTGAGAGGTATTTTACTTTTAATATTTTGGCAGTCTACTTGGCACCCCACATACTTACCTGCTCCCTGCTGACGAGAGGCAATTACCTCGAAACACGTGTCCAGGGATGGCATTATAGTGACATACTCGTGGCATAGGCGTACTCACCGTTGCTACTACATTATCCAGAGTTCTATGGGGCTATTTGCTGGTATGACGAGCAGTGTGCGACCTACTTTGTTTGTGTATTTAAGCTCCCTCAAGCGATTTGGGCTGACAAGCCTTGGTTCCGCAGCTGCGCGCCGTGAGAGGTATTTTACTTTTAATATTTTGGCAGTCTACTTGGCACGCCACATACTTACCTGCTCCCTGCTGATGAGAGGCAATTACCTCGAAACACGTGTCCAGGGATGGCATTATAGTGACATACTCGTGGCATAGGCGTACTCACCATTGCTACCTCATTATCCAGAGTTCTATGGGGCTATTTGCTGGTATGACGAGCAGTGTGCGACCTACTTTGTTTATGTATTTAAGCTCCCTCGAGCGATTTGGGATGACGAGCCTTGGTTCCGCACCTGCTCGTCGTGAGAGGTATTTTACTTTTAATAGTTTGGCAGTCTACTTGGCACCCCACATACTTACCTGCTCCCTGCTGACGAGAGGCAATTACCTCGAAACACGTGTCCAGGGATGGCATTATAGTGACATACTCGTGGCATAGGCGTACTCACCGTTGCTACTACATTATCCAGAGTTCTATGGGGGTATTTGCTGGTATGACGAGCAGTGTGCGACCTACTTTGTTTATGTATTTAAGCTCCCTCGAGCGATTTGGGCTGACGAGCCTTGGTTCCGCACCTGCGCGCCGTGAGAGGTATTTTACTTTTAATATTTTGGCAGTCTACTTGGCACCCCACATACTTACCTGCTGACGAGAGGCAATTACCTCGAAACACGTGTCCAGGGATGGCATTATGGTGACATACTCGTGGCATAGGCGTACTCACCGTTGCTACTACATTATCCAGAGTTCTATGGGGCTATTTGCTGGTATGACGAGCAGTGTGCGACCTACTTTGTTTATGTATTTAAGCTCCCTCGAGCGATTTGGGCTGACGAGCCTTGGTTCCGCACCTGCGCGCCGTGAGAGGTATTTTACTTTTAATATTTTGGCAGTCTACTTGGCACCCCACATACTTACCTGCTCCCTGCTGACGAGAGGCAATTACCTCGAAACACGTGTCCAGGGATGGCATTATAGTGACATACTCGTGGCATAGGCGTACTCACCGTTGCTACTACATTATCCAGAGTTCTATGGGGCTATTTGCTGGTATGACGAGCAGTGTGCGACCTACTTTGTTTATGTATTTAAGCTCCCTCGAGCGATTTGGGCTGACGAGCCTTGGTTCCACACCTGCGCGCCGTGAGAGGTATTTTACTTTTAATATTTTGGCAGTCTACTTGGCACCCCACATACTTACCTGCTCCCTGCTGACGAGAGGCAATTACCTCGAAACACGTGTCCAGAGATGGCATTATAGTGACATACTCGTGGCATAGGCGTACTCACCGTTGCTACTACATTATCCAGAGTTCTATGGGGCTATTTGCTGGTATGACGAGCAGTGTGCGACCTACTTTGTTTATGTATTTAAGCTCCCTCGAGTGATTTGGGCTGACGAGCCTTGGTTCCGCACCTGCGCGCCGTGAGAGGTATTTTACTTGTAATATTTTGGCAGTCTACTTGGCACCCCACATACTTACCTGCTCCCTGCTGACGAGAGGCAATTACCTCGAAACACGTGTCCAGGGATGGCATTATAGTGACATACTCGTGGCATAGGCGTACTCACCGTTGCTACGACATTATCCAGAGTTCTATGGGGCTATTTGCTGGTATGACGAGCAGTGTGCGACCTACTTTGTTTATGTATTTAAGCTCCCTCGAGCGATTTGGGCTGACGAGCCTTGGTTCCGCACCTGCGCGCCGTGAGAGGTATTTTACTTTTAATATTTTGGCAGTCTACTTGGCACCCCACATACTTACCTGCTCCCTGCTGACGAGAGGCAATTACCTCGAAACACTTGTCCAGGGATGGCATTATAGTGACATACTCATGGCATAGGCGTACTCACCATTGCTACTACATTATCCAGAGTTCTATGGGGCTATTTGCTGGTATGACGAGCAGTGTGCGACCTACTTTGTTTATGTATTTAAGCTCCCTCGAGCGATTTGGGCTGACGAGCCTTGGTTCCGCACCTGCGTGCCGTGAGAGGTATTTTACTTTTAATATTTTGGCAGTCTACTTGGCACCCCACATACTTACCTGCTCCCTGCTGACGAGAGGCAATTACCTCGAAACACGTGTCCAGGGATGGCATTATAGTGACATACTCGTGGCATAGGCGTACTCACCGTTGCTACGACATTATCCAGAGTTCTATGGGGCTATTTGCTGGTATGACGAGCAGTGTGCGACCTACTTTGTTTATGTATTTAAGCTCCCTCGAGCGATTTGGGCTGACGAGCCTTGGTTCCGCACCTGCGTGCCGTGAGAGGTATTTTACTTTTAATATTTTGGCAGTCTACTTGGCACCCCACATACTTACCTGCTCCCTGCTGACGAGAGGCAATTACCTCGAAACACGTGTCCAGGGATGGCATTATAGTGACATACTCGTGGCATAGGCGTACTCACCGTTGCTACGACATTATCCAGAGTTCTATGGGGCTATTTGCTGGTATGACGAGCAGTGTGCGACCTACTTTGTTTATGTATTTAAGCTCCCTCGAGCGATTTGGGCTGACGAGCCTTGGTTCCGCACCTGCGTGCCGTGAGAGGTATTTTACTTTTAATATTTTGGCAGTCTACTTGGCACCCCATATACTTACCTGCTCCCTGCTGACGAGAGGCAATTACCTCGAAACACGTGTCCAGGGCTGGCATTATAGTGACATACTCGTGGCATAGGTGTACTCACCGTTGCTACTACATTATCCAGAGTTCTATGGGGCTATTTGCTGGTATGACGAGAGGCAATTACCTCGAAACACGTGTCCAGGGATGGCATTATAGTGACATACTCGTGGCATAGGCGTACTCACCGTTGCTACGACATTATCCAGAGTTCTATGGGGCTATTTGCTGGTATGACGAGCAGTGTGCGACCTACTTTGTTTATGTATTTAAGGTCCCTCGAGCGATTTGGGCTGACGAGCCTTGGTTCCGCACCTGCGCGCCGTGAGAGGTATTTTACTTTTAATATTTTGGCAGTCTACTTGGCACCCCACATACTTACCTGCTCCCTGCTGACGAGAGGCAATTACCTCGAAACACGTGTCCAGGGATGGTATTATAGTGACATACTCGTGGCATAGGCGTACTCACCGTTGCTACTACATTATCCAGAGTTCTATGGGGCTATTTGCTGGTATGACGAGCAGTGTGCGACCTACTTTGTTTACGTATTTAAGCTCCCTCGAGCGATTTAGGCTGACGAGCCTTGGTTCCCCACCTGCGCGCCGTGAGAGGTATTTTACTTTTAATATTTTGGCAGTCTACTTGGCACCCCACATACTTACCTGCTCCCTGCTGACGAGAGGCAATTACCTGGAAACACGTGTCCAGGGATGGCATTATAGTGACATACTCATGGCATAGGCATACTCACCGTTGCTACTACATTATCCAGAGTTCTATGGGGCTATTTGCTGGTATGACGAGCATTGTACGACCTACTTTGTTTATGTATTTAAGCTCCCTCGAGCGATTTGGGCTGACGAGCCTTGGTTCCGCACCTGCGCGCCGTGAGAGGTATTTTACTTTTAATATTTTGGCAGTCTACTTGGCACCCCACATACTTACCTGCTCCCTGCTGACGAGAGGCAATTACCTCGAAACACGTGTCCAGGGATGGCATTATAGTGACATACTCGTGGCATAGGCGTACTCACCGTTGCTACTACATTATCCAGAGTTCTATGGGGCTATTTGCTGGTATGACGAGCAGTGTGCGACCTACTTCGTTTATGTATTTAAGCTCCCTCGAGCGATTTGGGCTGACGAGCCTTGGTTCCGCACCTGCGTGCCGTGAGAGGTATTTTACTTTTAATATTTTGGCAGTCTACTTGGCACCCCACATACTTACCTGCACCCTGCTGACGAGAGGCAATTACCTCGAAACACGTGTCCAGGGATGGCATTATAGTGACATACTCGTGGCATAGGCGTACTCACCGTTGCTACTACATTATCCAGAGTTCTATGGGGCTATTTGCTGGTATGACGAGCAGTGTGCGACCTACTTTGTTTATGTATTTAAGCTCCCTCGAGCGATTTGGGCTGACGAGCCTTGGTTCCGCACTTGCGCGCCGTGAGAGGTATTTTACTTTTAATATTTTGGCAGTCTACTTGGCACCCCACATACTTACCTGCTCCCTGCTGACGAGAGGCAATTACCTCGAAACACGTGTCCAGGGATGGCATTATAGTGACATACTCGTGGCATAGGCGTACTCACCGTTGCTACTACATTATCCAGAGTTCTATAGGGCTATTTGCTGGTATGACGAGCAGTGTGCGACCTACTTTGTTTATGTATTTAAGCTCCCTCGAGCGATTTGGGCTGACGAGCCTTGGTTCCGCACCTGCGCGCCGTGAGAGGTATTTTACTTATAATATTTTGGCAGTCTACTTGGCACCCCACATACTTACCTGCTCCCTGCTGACGAGAGGCAATTACCTCGAAACACGTGTCCAGGGATGGCATTATAGTGACATACTCGTGGCATAGGCGTACTCACCGTTGCTACTACATTATCCAGAGTTCTATGGGGCTATTTGCTGGTATGACGAGCAGTGTGCGACCTACTTTGTTTATGTATTTAAGCTCCCTCGAGCGATTTGGGCTGACGAGCCTTGGTTCCGCACCTGCGTGCCGTGAGAGGTATTTTACTTTTAATATTTTGGCAGTCTACTTGGCACCCCACCTACTTACCTGCTCCCTGCTGACGAGAGGCAATTACCTCGAAACACGTGTCCAGGGATGGCATTATAGTGACATACTCGTGGCATAGGCGTACTCACCGTTGCTACTACATTATCCAGAGTTCTATGGGGCTATTTGCTGGTATGACGAGCAGTGTGCGACCTACTTTGTTTATGTATTTAAGCTCCCTCGAGCGATTTGGGCTGACGAGCCTTGGTTCCGCACCTGCGTGCCGTGAGAGGTATTTTACTTTTAATATTTTGGCAGTCTACTTGGCACCCCACATACTTACCTGCTCCCTGCTGACGAGAGGCAATTACCTCGAAACACGTGTCCAGGGCTGGCATTATAGTGACATACTCGTGGCATAGGTGTACTCACCGTTGCTACTACATTATCCAGAGTTCTATGGGGCTATTTGCTGGTATGACGAGAGGCAATTACCTCGAAACACGTGTCCAGGGATGGCATTATAGTGACATACTCGTGGCATAGGCGTACTCACCGTTGCTACGACATTATCCAGAGTTCTATGGGGCTATTTGCTGGTATGACGAGCAGTGTGCGACCTACTTTGTTTATGTATTTAAGCTCCCTCGAGCGATTTGGGCTGACGAGCCTTGGTTCCGCACCTGCGCGCCGTGAGAGGTATTTTACTTTTAATATTTTGGCAGTCTACTTGGCACCCCACATACTTACCTGCTCCCTGCTGACGAGAGGCAATTACCTCGAAACACGTGTCCAGGGATGGCATTATAGTGACATACTCGTGGCATAGGCGTACTCACCGTTGCTACTACATTATCCAGAGTTCTATGGGGCTATTTGCTGGTATGACGAGCAGTGTGCGACCTACTTTGTTTGTGTATTTAAGCTCCCTCGAGCGATTTGGGCTGACGAGCCTTGGTTCCGCAGCTGCGCGCCGTGAGAGGTATTTTACTTTTAATATTTTGGCAGTCTACTTGGCACGCCACATACTTACCTGCTCCCTGCTGACGAGAGGCAATTACCTCGAAACACGTGTCCAGGGATGGCATTATAGTGACATACTCGTGGCATAGGCGTACTCACCATTGCTACCTCATTATCCAGAGTTCTATGGGGCTATTTGCTGGTATGACGAGCAGTGTGCGACCTACTTTGTTTATGTATTTAAGCTCCCTCGAGCGATTTGGGATGACGAGCCTTGGTTCCGCACCTGCTCGTCGTGAGAGGTATTTTACTTTTAATAGTTTGGCAGTCTACTTGGCACCCCACATACTTACCTGCTCCCTGCTGACGAGAGGCAATTACCTCGAAACACGTGTCCAGGGATGGCATTATAGTGACATACTCGTGGCATAGGCGTACTCACCGTTGCTACTACATTATCCAGAGTTCTATGGGGGTATTTGCTGGTATGACGAGCAGTGTGCGACCTACTTTGTTTATGTATTTAAGCTCCCTCGAGCGATTTGGGCTGACGAGCCTTGGTTCCGCACCTGCGCGCCGTGAGAGGTATTTTACTTTTAATATTTTGGCAGTCTACTTGGCACCCCACATACTTACCTGCTGACGAGAGGCAATTACCTCGAAACACGTGTCCAGGGATGGCATTATGGTGACATACTCGTGGCATAGGCGTACTCACCGTTGCTACTACATTATCCAGAGTTCTATGGGGCTATTTGCTGGTATGACGAGCAGTGTGCGACCTACTTTGTTTATGTATTTAAGCTCCCTCGAGCGATTTGGGCTGACGAGCCTTGGTTCCGCACCTGCGCGCCGTGAGAGGTATTTTACTTTTAATATTTTGGCAGTCTACTTGGCACCCCACATACTTACCTGCTCCCTGCTGACGAGAGGCAATTACCTCGAAACACGTGTCCAGGGATGGCATTATAGTGACATACTCGTGGCATAGGCGTACTCACCGTTGCTACTACATTATCCAGAGTTCTATGGGGCTATTTGCTGGTATGACGAGCAGTGTGCGACCTACTTTGTTTATGTATTTAAGCTCCCTCGAGCGATTTGGGCTGACGAGCCTTGGTTCCACACCTGCGCGCCGTGAGAGGTATTTTACTTTTAATATTTTGGCAGTCTACTTGGCACCCCACATACTTACCTGCTCCCTGCTGACGAGAGGCAATTACCTCGAAACACGTGTCCAGAGATGGCATTATAGTGACATACTCGTGGCATAGGCGTACTCACCGTTGCTACTACATTATCCAGAGTTCTATGGGGCTATTTGCTGGTATGACGAGCAGTGTGCGACCTACTTTGTTTATGTATTTAAGCTCCCTCGAGTGATTTGGGCTGACGAGCCTTGGTTCCGCACCTGCGCGCCGTGAGAGGTATTTTACTTGTAATATTTTGGCAGTCTACTTGGCACCCCACATACTTACCTGCTCCCTGCTGACGAGAGGCAATTACCTCGAAACACGTGTCCAGGGATGGCATTATAGTGACATACTCGTGGCATAGGCGTACTCACCGTTGCTACGACATTATCCAGAGTTCTATGGGGCTATTTGCTGGTATGACGAGCAGTGTGCGACCTACTTTGTTTATGTATTTAAGCTCCCTCGAGCGATTTGGGCTGACGAGCCTTGGTTCCGCACCTGCGCGCCGTGAGAGGTATTTTACTTTTAATATTTTGGCAGTCTACTTGGCACCCCACATACTTACCTGCTCCCTGCTGACGAGAGGCAATTACCTCGAAACACTTGTCCAGGGATGGCATTATAGTGACATACTCATGGCATAGGCGTACTCACCATTGCTACTACATTATCCAGAGTTCTATGGGGCTATTTGCTGGTATGACGAGCAGTGTGCGACCTACTTTGTTTATGTATTTAAGCTCCCTCGAGCGATTTGGGCTGACGAGCCTTGGTTCCGCACCTGCGTGCCGTGAGAGGTATTTTACTTTTAATATTTTGGCAGTCTACTTGGCACCCCACATACTTACCTGCTCCCTGCTGACGAGAGGCAATTACCTCGAAACACGTGTCCAGGGATGGCATTATAGTGACATACTCGTGGCATAGGCGTACTCACCGTTGCTACGACATTATCCAGAGTTCTATGGGGCTATTTGCTGGTATGACGAGCAGTGTGCGACCTACTTTGTTTATGTATTTAAGCTCCCTCGAGCGATTTGGGCTGACGAGCCTTGGTTCCGCACCTGCGTGCCGTGAGAGGTATTTTACTTTTAATATTTTGGCAGTCTACTTGGCACCCCACATACTTACCTGCTCCCTGCTGACGAGAGGCAATTACCTCGAAACACGTGTCCAGGGATGGCATTATAGTGACATACTCGTGGCATAGGCGTACTCACCGTTGCTACTACATTATCCAGAGTTCTATGGGGCTATTTGCTGGTATGACGAGCAGTGTGCGACCTACTTTGTTTATGTATTTAAGCTCCCTCGAGCGATTTGGGCTGAGGAGCCTTGGTTCCGCACCTGCTCGCCGTGAGAGGTATTTTACTTTTAATATTTTGGCAGTCTACTTGGCACCCCACATACTTACCTGCTCCCTGCTGACGAGAGGCAATTACCTCGAAACACGTGTCCAGGGATGGCATTATAGTGACATACTGGTGGCATAGGCGTACTCACCGTTGCTACGACATTATCCAGAGTTCTATGGGGCTATTTGCTGGTATGACGAGCAGTGTGCGACCTAATTTGTTTATGTATTTAAGCTCCCTCGAGCGATTTGGGCTGACGAGCCTTGGTTCCGCACACCTGCGCGCCGTGAGAGGTATTTTACTTTTAATATTTTGGCAGTCTACTTGGCACCCCACATACTTACCTGCTCCCTGCTGACGAGAGGCAATTACCTCGAAACACGTGTCCAGGGATGGCATTATAGTGACATACTCATGGCATAGGCGTACTCACCGTTGCTACTACATTATCCAGAGTTCTATGGGGCTATTTGCTGGTATGACGAGCAGTGTGCGACCTACTTTGTTTATGTATTTAAGCTCCCTCGAGCGATTTGGGCTGAGGAGCCTTGGTTCCGCACCTGCTCGCCGTGAGAGGTATTTTACTTTTAATATTTTGGCAGTCTACTTGGCACCCCACATACTTACCTGCTCCCTGCTGACGAGAGGCAATTACCTCGAAACACGTGTCCAGGGATGGCATTATAGTGACATACTCGTGGCATAGGCGTACTCACCGTTGCTACGACATTATCCAGAGTTCTATGGGGCTATTTGCTGGTATGACGAGCAGTGTGCGACCTACTTTTTTATGTATTTAAGCTCCCTCGAGCGATTTGGGCTGACGAGCCTTGGTTCCGCACCTGCGCGCCGTGAGAGGTATTTTACTTTTAATATTTTGGCAGTCTACTTGGCACGCCACATACTTACCTGCTCCCTGCTGACGAGAGGCAATTACCTCGAAACACGTGTCCAGGGATGGCATTATAGTGACATACTCGTGGCATAGGCGTACTCACCGTTGCTACTACATTATCCAGAGTTCTATGGGGCTATTTGCTGGTATGACGAGCAGTGTGCGACCTACTTTGTTTATGTATTTAAGCTCCCTCGAGCGATTTGGGCTGACGAGCCTTGGTTCCGCACCTGCGCGCCGTGAGAGGTATTTTACTTTTAATATTTTGGCAGTCTACTTGGCACCCCACATACTTACCTGCTCCCTGCTGACGAGAGGCAATTACCTCGAAACACGTGTCCAGGGATGGCATTATAGTGACATACTCGTGGCATAGGCGTACTCACCGTTGCTACTACATTATCCAGAGTTCTATGGGGCTATTTGCTGGCATGACGAGCAGTGAGCGACCTACTTTGTTTATGTATTTAAGCTCCCTCGAGCGATTTGGGCTGACGAGCCTTGGTTCCGCCCCTGCGCGCCGTGAGAGATATTTTACTTTTAATATTTTGGCAGTCTACTTGGCACCCCACATACTTACCTGCTCCCTGCTGACGAGAGGCAATTACCTGGAAACACGTGTCCAGGGATGGCATTATAGTGACATACTCGTGGCATAGGCATACTCACCGTTGCTACTACATTATCCAGAGTTCTATGGGGCTATTTGCTGGTATGACGAGCATTGTACGACCTACTTTGTTTATGTATTTAAGCTCCCTCGAGCGATTTGGGCTGACGAGCCTTGGTTCCGCACCTGCGCGCCGTGAGAGGTATTTTACTTTTAATATTTTGGCAGTCTACTTGGCACCCCACATACTTACCTGCTCCCTGCTGACGAGAGGCAATTACCTCGAAACACGTGTCCAGGGATGGCATTATAGTGACATACTCGTGGCATAGGCGTACTCACCGTTGCTACTACATTATCCAGAGTTCTATGGGGCTATTTGCTGGTATGACGAGCAGTGTGCGACCTACTTTGTTTATGTATTTAAGCTCCCTCGAGCGATTTGGGCTGACGAGCCTTGGTTCCGCACCTGCGCGCCGTCAGAGGTATTTTACTTTTAATATTTTGGCAGTCTACTTGGCACCCCACATACTTACCTGCTCCCTGCTGACGAGAGGCAATTACCTCGAAACACGTGTCCAGGGATGGCATTATAGTGACATACTCGTGGCATAGGCGTACTCACCGTTGCTACTACATTATCCAGAGTTCTATGGGGCTATTTGCTGGCATGACGAGCAGTGAGCGACCTACTTTGTTTATGTATTTAAGCTCCCTCGAGCGATTTGGGCTGACGAGCCTTGGTTCCGCCCCTGCGCGCCGTGAGAGGTATTTTACTTTTAATATTTTGGCAGTCTACTTGGCACCCCACATACTTACCTGCTCCCTGCTGATGAGAGGCAATTACCTCGAAACACGTGTCCAGGGATGGCATTATAGTGACATACTCGTGGCATAGGCGTACTCACCGTTGCTACTACATTATCCAGAGTTCTATGGGGCTATTTGCTGGTATGACGAGCAGTGTGCGACCTACTTTGTTTATGTATTTAAGCTCCATCGAGCGATTTGGGCTGACGAGCCTTGGTTCCGCACCTGCGCGCCGTGAGAGGTATTTTACTTTTAATATTTTGGCAGTCTACTTGGCACCCCACATACTTACCTGCTCCCTGCTGACGAGAGGCAATTACCTCGAAACACGTGTCCAGGGATGGCATTATAGTGACATACTCATGGCATAGGCGTACTCACCGTTGCTACTACATTATCCAGAGTTCTATGGGGCTATTTGCTGGTATGACGAGCAGTGTGCGACCTACTTTGTTTATGTATTTAAGCTCCCTCGAGCGATTTGGGCTGAGGAGCCTTGGTTCCGCACCTGCTCGCCGTGAGAGGTATTTTACTTTTAATATTTTGGCAGTCTACTTGGCACCCCACATACTTACCTGCTCCCTGCTGACGAGAGGCAATTACCTCGAAACACGTGTCCAGGGATGGCATTATAGTGACATACTCGTGGCATAGGCGTACTCACCGTTGCTACGACATTATCCAGAGTTCTATGGGGCTATTTGCTGGTATGACGAGCAGTGTGCGACCTACTTTGTTTATGTATTTAAGCTCCCTCGAGCGATTTGGGCTGACGAGCCTTGGTTCCGCACCTGCGCGCCGTGAGAGGTATTTTACTTTTAATATTTTGGCAGTCTACTTGGCACGCCACATACTTACCTGCTCCCTGCTGACGAGAGGCAATTACCTCGAAACACGTGTCCAGGGATGGCATTATAGTGACATACTCGTGGCATAGGCGTACTCACCGTTGCTACTACATTATCCAGAGTTCTATGGGGCTATTTGCTGGTATGACGAGCAGTGTGCAACCTACTTTGTTTATGTATTTAAGCTCCCTCGAGCGATTTGGGCTGACGAGCCTTGGTTCCGCACCTGCGCGCCGTGAGAGGTATTTTACTTTTAATATTTTGGCAGTCTACTTGGCACCCCACATACTTACCTGCTCCCTGCTGACGAGAGGCAATTACCTCGAAACACATGTCCAGGGATGGCATTATAGTGACATACTCGTGGCATAGGCGTACTCACCGTTGCTACTACATTATCCAGAGTTCTATGGGGCTATTTGCTGGTATGACGAGCAGTGTGCGACCTACTTTGTTTATGTATTTAAGCTCCCTCGAGCGATTTGGGCTGACGAGCCTTGGTTCCGCACCTGCGAGCCGTCAGAGGTATTTTACTTTTAATATTTTGGCAGTCTACTTGGCACCCCACATACTTACCTGCTCCCTGCTGACGAGAGGCAATTACCTCGAAACACGTGTCCAGGGATGGCATTATAGTGACATACTCGTGGCATAGGCGTACTCACCGTTGCTACTACATTATCCAGAGTTCTATGGGGCTATTTGCTGGCATGACGAGCAGTGAGCGACCTACTTTGTTTATGTATTTAAGCTCCCTCGAGCGATTTGGGCTGACGAGCCTTGGTTCCGCCCCTGCGCGCCGTGAGAGGTATTTTACTTTTAATATTTTGGCAGTCTACTTGGCACCCCACATACTTACCTGCTCCCTGCTGATGAGAGGCAATTACCTCGAAACACGTGTCCAGGGATGGCATTATAGTGACATACTCGTGGCATAGGCGTACTCACCGTTGCTACTACATTATCCAGAGTTCTATGGGGCTATTTGCTGGTATGACGAGCAGTGTGCGACCTACTTTGTTTATGTATTTAAGCTCCCTCGAGCGATTTGGGCTGACGAGCCTTGGTTCCGCACCTGCGCGCCGTGAGAGGTATTTTACTTTTAATATTTTGGCAGTCTACTTGGCACCCCACATACTTACCTGCTCCCTGCTGACGAGAGGCAATTACCTCGAAACACGTGTCCAGGGATGGCATTATAGTGACATACTCGTGGCATAGGCGTACTCACCGTTGCTACTACATTATCCAGAGTTCTATGGGGCTATTTGCTGGTATGACGAGCAGTGTGCGACCTACTTTGTTTATGTATTTAAGCTCCCTCGAGCGATTTGGGCTGACGAGCCTTGGTTCCGCAGCTGCGCACCGTGAGAGGTATTTTACTTTTAATATTTTGGCAGTCTACTTGGCACCCCACATACTTACCTGCTCCCTGCTGACGAGAGGCAATTACCTCGAAACACGTGTCCAGGGATGGCATTATAGTGACATACTCGTGGCATAGGCGTACTCACCGTTGCTACTACATTATCCAGAGTTCTATGGGGCTATTTGCTGGTATGACGAGCAGTGTGCGACCTACTTTGTTTATGTATTTAAGCTCCCTCGAGCGATTTGGGCTGAGGAGCCTTGGTTCCGCACCTGCTCGCCGTGAGAGGTATTTTACTTTTAATATTTTGGCAGTCTACTTGGCACCCCACATACTTACCTGCTCCCTGCTGACGAGAGGCAATTACCTCGAAACACGTGTCCAGGGATGGCATTATAGTGACATACTCGTGGCATAGGCGTACTCACCGTTGCTACGACATTATCCAGAGTTCTATGGGGCTATTTGCTGGTATGACGAGCAGTGTGCGACCTACTTTGTTTATGTATTTAAGCTCCCTCGAGCGATTTGGGCTGACGAGCCTTGGTTCCGCACCTGCGCGCCGTGAGAGGTATTTTACTTTTAATATTTTGGCAGTCTACTTGGCACCCCACATACTTACCTGCTCCCTGCTGACGAGAGGCAATTACCTCGAAACACGTGTCCAGGGATGGCATTATAGTGACATACTCGTGGCATAGGCGTACTCACCGTTGCTACTACATTATCCAGAGTTCTATGGGGCTATTTTCTGGTATGACGAGCAGTGTGCGACCTACTTTGTTTATGTATTTAAGCTCCCTCGAGCGATTTGGGCTGACGAGCCTTGGTTCCGCACCTGCGCGCCGTGAGAGGTATTTTACTTTTAATATTTTGGCAGTCTACTTGGCACCCCACATACTTACCTGCTCCCTGCTGACGAGAGGCAATTACCTCGAAACACGTGTCCAGGGATGGCATTATAGTGACATACTCGTGGCATAGGCGTACTCACCGTTGCTACTACATTATCCAGAGTTTTATGGGGCTATTTGCTGGTATGACGAGCAGTGTGCGACCTACTTTGTTTATGTATTTAAGCTCCCTCGAGCGATTTGGGCTGACGAGCCTTGGTTCCGCAGCTGCGCACCGTGAGAGGTATTTTACTTTTAATATTTTGGCAGTCTACTTGGCACCCCACATACTTACCTGCTCCCTGCTGACGAGAGGCAATTACCTCGAAACACGTGTCCAGGGATGGCATTATAGTGACATACTCGTGGCATAGGCGTACTCACCGTTGCTACGACATTATCCAGAGTTCTATGCGGCTATTTGCTGGTATGACGAGCAGTGTGCGACCTACTTTGTTTATGTATTTAAGCTCCCTCGAGCGATTTGGGCTGACGAGCCTTGGTTCCGCACCTGCTCGCCGTGAGAGGTATTTTACTTTTAATATTTTGGCAGTCTACTTGGCACCCCACATACTTACCTGCTCCCTGCTGACGAGAGGCAATTACCTCGAAACACGTGTCCAGGGATGGCATTATAGTGACATACTCGTGGCATAGGCGTACTCACCGTTGCTACTACATTATCCAGAGTTCTATGGGGCTATTTGCGGGTATGACGAGCAGTGTGCGACCTACTTTGTTTATGTATTTAAGCTCCCTCGAGCGATTTGGGCTGACGAGCCTTGGTTCCGCACCTGCGCGCCGTGAGAGGTATTTTACTTTTAATATTTTGGCAGTCTACTTGGCACCCCACATACTTACCTGCTCCCTGCTGACGAGAGGCAATTACCTGGAAACAGGTGTCCAGGGATGGCATTATAGTGACATACTCGTGGCATAGGCATACTCACCGTTGCTACTACATTATCCAGAGTTCTATGGGGCTATTTGCTGGTATGACGAGCATTGTACGACCTACTTTGTTTATGTATTTAAGCTCCCTCGAGCGATTTGGGCTGACGAGCCTTGGTTCCGCACCTGCGCGCCGTGAGAGGTATTTTACTTTTAATATTTTGGCAGTCTACTTGGCACCCCACATACTTACCTGCTCCCTGCTGACGAGAGGCAATTACCTCGAAACACGTGTCCAGGGATGGCATTATAGTGACATACTCGTGGCATAGGCGTACTCACCGTTGCTACTACATTATCCAGAGTTCTATGGGGCTATTTGCTGGTATGACGAGCAGTGTGCGACCTACTTCGTTTATGTATTTAAGCTCCCTCGAGCGATTTGGGCTGACGAGCCTTGGTTCCGCACCTGCGTGCCGTGAGAGGTATTTTACTTTTAATATTTTGGCAGTCTACTTGGCACCCCACATACTTACCTGCACCCTGCTGACGAGAGGCAATTACCTCGAAACACGTGTCCAGGGATGGCATTATAGTGACATACTCGTGGCATAGGCGTACTCACCGTTGCTACTACATTATCCAGAGTTCTATGGGGCTATTTGCTGGTATGACGAGCAGTGTGCGACCTACTTTGTTTATGTATTTAAGCTCCCTCGAGCGATTTGGGCTGACGAGCCTTGGTTCCGCACTTGCGCGCCGTGAGAGGTATTTTACTTTTAATATTTTGGCAGTCTACTTGGCACCCCACATACTTACCTGCTCCTTGCTGACGAGAGGCAATTACCTCGAAACACGTGTCCAGGGATGGCATTATAGTGACATACTCGTGGCATAGGCGTACTCACCGTTGCTACTACATTATCCAGAGTTCTATAGGGCTATTTGCTGGTATGACGAGCAGTGTGCGACCTACTTTGTTTATGTATTTAAGCTCCCTCGAGCGATTTGGGCTGACGAGCCTTGGTTCCGCACCTGCGCGCCGTGAGAGGTATTTTACTTATAATATTTTGGCAGTCTACTTGGCACCCCACATACTTACCTGCTCCCTGCTGACGAGAGGCAATTACCTCGAAACACGTGTCCAGGGATGGCATTATAGTGACATACTCGTGGCATAGGCGTACTCACCGTTGCTACTACATTATCCAGAGTTCTATGGGGCTATTTGCTGGTATGACGAGCAGTGTGCGACCTACTTTGTTTATGTATTTAAGCTCCCTCGAGCGATTTGGGCTGACGAGCCTTGGTTCCGCACCTGCGTGCCGTGAGAGGTATTTTACTTTTAATATTTTGGCAGTCTACTTGGCACCCCACATACTTACCTGCTCCCTGCTGACGAGAGGCAATTACCTCGAAACACGTGTCCAGTGATGGCATTATAGTGACATACTCGTGGCATAGGCGTACTCACCGTTGCTACGACATTATCCAGAGTTCTATGGGGCTATTTGCTGGTATGACGAGCAGTGTGCGACCTACTTTGTTTATGTATTTAAGCTCCCTCGAGCGATTTGGGCTGACGAGCCTTGGTTCCGCACCTGCGTGCCGTGAGAGGTATTTTACTTTTAATATTTTGGCAGTCTACTTGGCACCCCACATACTTACCTGCTCCCTGCTGACGAGAGGCAATTACCTCGAAACACGTGTCCAGGGCTGGCATTATAGTGACATACTCGTGGCATAGGTGTACTCACCGTTGCTACTACATTATCCAGAGTTCTATGGGGCTATTTGCTGGTATGACGAGAGGCAATTACCTCGAAACACGTGTCCAGGGATGGCATTATAGTGACATACTCGTGGCATAGGCGTACTCACCGTTGCTACGACATTATCCAGAGTTCTATGGGGCTATTTGCTGGTATGACGAGCAGTGTGCGACCTACTTTGTTTATGTATTTAAGCTCCCTCGAGCGATTTGGGCTGACGAGCCTTGGTTCCGCACCTGCGCGCCGTGAGAGGTATTTTACTTTTAATATTTTGGCAGTCTACTTGGCACCCCACATACTTACCTGCTCCCTGCTGACGAGAGGCAATTACCTCGAAACACGTGTCCAGGGATGGCATTATAGTGACATACTCGTGGCATAGGCGTACTCACCGTTGCTACTACATTATCCAGAGTTCTATGGGGCTATTTGCTGGTATGACGAGCAGTGTGCGACCTACTTTGTTTGTGTATTTAAGCTCCCTCAAGCGATTTGGGCTGACAAGCCTTGGTTCCGCAGCTGCGCGCCGTGAGAGGTATTTTACTTTTAATATTTTGGCAGTCTACTTGGCACGCCACATACTTACCTGCTCCCTGCTGATGAGAGGCAATTACCTCGAAACACGTGTCCAGGGATGGCATTATAGTGACATACTCGTGGCATAGGCGTACTCACCATTGCTACCTCATTATCCAGAGTTCTATGGGGCTATTTGCTGGTATGACGAGCAGTGTGCGACCTACTTTGTTTATGTATTTAAGCTCCCTCGAGCGATTTGGGATGACGAGCCTTGGTTCCGCACCTGCTCGTCGTGAGAGGTATTTTACTTTTAATAGTTTGGCAGTCTACTTGGCACCCCACATACTTACCTGCTCCCTGCTGACGAGAGGCAATTACCTCGAAACACGTGTCCAGGGATGGCATTATAGTGACATACTCGTGGCATAGGCGTACTCACCGTTGCTACTACATTATCCAGAGTTCTATGGGGGTATTTGCTGGTATGACGAGCAGTGTGCGACCTACTTTGTTTATGTATTTAAGCTCCCTCGAGCGATTTGGGCTGACGAGCCTTGGTTCCGCACCTGCGCGCCGTGAGAGGTATTTTACTTTTAATATTTTGGCAGTCTACTTGGCACCCCACATACTTACCTGCTGACGAGAGGCAATTACCTCGAAACACGTGTCCAGGGATGGCATTATGGTGACATACTCGTGGCATAGGCGTACTCACCGTTGCTACTACATTATCCAGAGTTCTATGGGGCTATTTGCTGGTATGACGAGCAGTGTGCGACCTACTTTGTTTATGTATTTAAGCTCCCTCGAGCGATTTGGGCTGACGAGCCTTGGTTCCGCACCTGCGCGCCGTGAGAGGTATTTTACTTTTAATATTTTGGCAGTCTACTTGGCACCCCACATACTTACCTGCTCCCTGCTGACGAGAGGCAATTACCTCGAAACACGTGTCCAGGGATGGCATTATAGTGACATACTCGTGGCATAGGCGTACTCACCGTTGCTACTACATTATCCAGAGTTCTATGGGGCTATTTGCTGGTATGACGAGCAGTGTGCGACCTACTTTGTTTATGTATTTAAGCTCCCTCGAGCGATTTGGGCTGACGAGCCTTGGTTCCACACCTGCGCGCCGTGAGAGGTATTTTACTTTTAATATTTTGGCAGTCTACTTGGCACCCCACATACTTACCTGCTCCCTGCTGACGAGAGGCAATTACCTCGAAACACGTGTCCAGAGATGGCATTATAGTGACATACTCGTGGCATAGGCGTACTCACCGTTGCTACTACATTATCCAGAGTTCTATGGGGCTATTTGCTGGTATGACGAGCAGTGTGCGACCTACTTTGTTTATGTATTTAAGCTCCCTCGAGTGATTTGGGCTGACGAGCCTTGGTTCCGCACCTGCGCGCCGTGAGAGGTATTTTACTTGTAATATTTTGGCAGTCTACTTGGCACCCCACATACTTACCTGCTCCCTGCTGACGAGAGGCAATTACCTCGAAACACGTGTCCAGGGATGGCATTATAGTGACATACTCGTGGCATAGGCGTACTCACCGTTGCTACGACATTATCCAGAGTTCTATGGGGCTATTTGCTGGTATGACGAGCAGTGTGCGACCTACTTTGTTTATGTATTTAAGCTCCCTCGAGCGATTTGGGCTGACGAGCCTTGGTTCCGCACCTGCGCGCCGTGAGAGGTATTTTACTTTTAATATTTTGGCAGTCTACTTGGCACCCCACATACTTACCTGCTCCCTGCTGACGAGAGGCAATTACCTCGAAACACTTGTCCAGGGATGGCATTATAGTGACATACTCATGGCATAGGCGTACTCACCATTGCTACTACATTATCCAGAGTTCTATGGGGCTATTTGCTGGTATGACGAGCAGTGTGCGACCTACTTTGTTTATGTATTTAAGCTCCCTCGAGCGATTTGGGCTGACGAGCCTTGGTTCCGCACCTGCGTGCCGTGAGAGGTATTTTACTTTTAATATTTTGGCAGTCTACTTGGCACCCCACATACTTACCTGCTCCCTGCTGACGAGAGGCAATTACCTCGAAACACGTGTCCAGGGATGGCATTATAGTGACATACTCGTGGCATAGGCGTACTCACCGTTGCTACGACATTATCCAGAGTTCTATGGGGCTATTTGCTGGTATGACGAGCAGTGTGCGACCTACTTTGTTTATGTATTTAAGCTCCCTCGAGCGATTTGGGCTGACGAGCCTTGGTTCCGCACCTGCGTGCCGTGAGAGGTATTTTACTTTTAATATTTTGGCAGTCTACTTGGCACCCCACATACTTACCTGCTCCCTGCTGACGAGAGGCAATTACCTCGAAACACGTGTCCAGGGATGGCATTATAGTGACATACTCGTGGCATAGGCGTACTCACCGTTGCTACTACATTATCCAGAGTTCTATGGGGCTATTTGCTGGTATGACGAGCAGTGTGCGACCTACTTTGTTTATGTATTTAAGCTCCCTCGAGCGATTTGGGCTGAGGAGCCTTGGTTCCGCACCTGCTCGCCGTGAGAGGTATTTTACTTTTAATATTTTGGCAGTCTACTTGGCACCCCACATACTTACCTGCTCCCTGCTGACGAGAGGCAATTACCTCGAAACACGTGTCCAGGGATGGCATTATAGTGACATACTGGTGGCATAGGCGTACTCACCGTTGCTACGACATTATCCAGAGTTCTATGGGGCTATTTGCTGGTATGACGAGCAGTGTGCGACCTAATTTGTTTATGTATTTAAGCTCCCTCGAGCGATTTGGGCTGACGAGCCTTGGTTCCGCACCTGCGCGCCGTGAGAGGTATTTTACTTTTAATATTTTGGCAGTCTACTTGGCACCCCACATACTTACCTGCTCCCTGCTGACGAGAGGCAATTACCTCGAAACACGTGTCCAGGGATGGCATTATAGTGACATACTCATGGCATAGGCGTACTCACCGTTGCTACTACATTATCCAGAGTTCTATGGGGCTATTTGCTGGTATGACGAGCAGTGTGCGACCTACTTTGTTTATGTATTTAAGCTCCCTCGAGCGATTTGGGCTGAGGAGCCTTGGTTCCGCACCTGCTCGCCGTGAGAGGTATTTTACTTTTAATATTTTGGCAGTCTACTTGGCACCCCACATACTTACCTGCTCCCTGCTGACGAGAGGCAATTACCTCGAAACACGTGTCCAGGGATGGCATTATAGTGACATACTCGTGGCATAGGCGTACTCACCGTTGCTACGACATTATCCAGAGTTCTATGGGGCTATTTGCTGGTATGACGAGCAGTGTGCGACCTACTTTTTTATGTATTTAAGCTCCCTCGAGCGATTTGGGCTGACGAGCCTTGGTTCCGCACCTGCGCGCCGTGAGAGGTATTTTACTTTTAATATTTTGGCAGTCTACTTGGCACGCCACATACTTACCTGCTCCCTGCTGACGAGAGGCAATTACCTCGAAACACGTGTCCAGGGATGGCATTATAGTGACATACTCGTGGCATAGGCGTACTCACCGTTGCTACGACATTATCCAGAGTTCTATGGGGCTATTTGCTGGTATGACGAGCAGTGTGCGACCTACTTTGTTTATGTATTTAAGCTCCCTCGAGCGATTTGGGCTGACGAGCCTTGGTTCCGCACCTGCGTGCCGTGAGAGGTATTTTACTTTTAATATTTTGGCAGTCTACTTGGCACCCCACATACTTACCTGCTCCCTGCTGACGAGAGGCAATTACCTCGAAACACGTGTCCAGGGCTGGCATTATAGTGACATACTCGTGGCATAGGTGTACTCACCGTTGCTACTACATTATCCAGAGTTCTATGGGGCTATTTGCTGGTATGACGAGAGGCAATTACCTCGAAACACGTGTCCAGGGATGGCATTATAGTGACATACTCGTGGCATAGGCGTACTCACCGTTGCTACGACATTATCCAGAGTTCTATGGGGCTATTTGCTGGTATGACGAGCAGTGTGCGACCTACTTTGTTTATGTATTTAAGCTCCCTCGAGCGATTTGGGCTGACGAGCCTTGGTTCCGCACCTGCGCGCCGTGAGAGGTATTTTACTTTTAATATTTTGGCAGTCTACTTGGCACCCCACATACTTACCTGCTCCCTGCTGACGAGAGGCAATTACCTCGAAACACGTGTCCAGGGATGGCATTATAGTGACATACTCGTGGCATAGGCGTACTCACCGTTGCTACTACATTATCCAGAGTTCTATGGGGCTATTTGCTGGTATGACGAGCAGTGTGCGACCTACTTTGTTTGTGTATTTAAGCTCCCTCGAGCGATTTGGGCTGACAAGCCTTGGTTCCGCAGCTGCGCGCCGTGAGAGGTATTTTACTTTTAATATTTTGGCAGTCTACTTGGCACGCCACATACTTACCTGCTCCCTGCTGACGAGAGGCAATTACCTCGAAACACGTGTCCAGGGATGGCATTATAGTGACATACTCGTGGCATAGGCGTACTCACCATTGCTACCTCATTATCCAGAGTTCTATGGGGCTATTTGCTGGTATGACGAGCAGTGTGCGACCTACTTTGTTTATGTATTTAAGCTCCCTCGAGCGATTTGGGATGACGAGCCTTGGTTCCGCACCTGCTCGTCGTGAGAGGTATTTTACTTTTAATAGTTTGGCAGTCTACTTGGCACCCCACATACTTACCTGCTCCCTGCTGACGAGAGGCAATTACCTCGAAACACGTGTCCAGGGATGGCATTATAGTGACATACTCGTGGCATAGGCGTACTCACCGTTGCTACTACATTATCCAGAGTTCTATGGGGGTATTTGCTGGTATGACGAGCAGTGTGCGACCTACTTTGTTTATGTATTTAAGCTCCCTCGAGCGATTTGGGCTGACGAGCCTTGGTTCCGCACCTGCGCGCCGTGAGAGGTATTTTACTTTTAATATTTTGGCAGTCTACTTGGCACCCCACATACTTACCTGCTGACGAGAGGCAATTACCTCGAAACACGTGTCCAGGGATGGCATTATGGTGACATACTCGTGGCATAGGCGTACTCACCGTTGCTACTACATTATCCAGAGTTCTATGGGGCTATTTGCTGGTATGACGAGCAGTGTGCGACCTACTTTGTTTATGTATTTAAGCTCCCTCGAGCGATTTGGGCTGACGAGCCTTGGTTCCGCACCTGCGCGCCGTGAGAGGTATTTTACTTTTAATATTTTGGCAGTCTACTTGGCACCCCACATACTTACCTGCTCCCTGCTGACGAGAGGCAATTACCTCGAAACACGTGTCCAGGGATGGCATTATAGTGACATACTCGTGGCATAGGCGTACTCACCGTTGCTACTACATTATCCAGAGTTCTATGGGGCTATTTGCTGGTATGACGAGCAGTGTGCGACCTACTTTGTTTATGTATTTAAGCTCCCTCGAGCGATTTGGGCTGACGAGCCTTGGTTCCACACCTGCGCGCCGTGAGAGGTATTTTACTTTTAATATTTTGGCAGTCTACTTGGCACCCCACATACTTACCTGCTCCCTGCTGACGAGAGGCAATTACCTCGAAACACGTGTCCAGAGATGGCATTATAGTGACATACTCGTGGCATAGGCGTACTCACCGTTGCTACTACATTATCCAGAGTTCTATGGGGCTATTTGCTGGTATGACGAGCAGTGTGCGACCTACTTTGTTTATGTATTTAAGCTCCCTCGAGTGATTTGGGCTGACGAGCCTTGGTTCCGCACCTGCGCGCCGTGAGAGGTATTTTACTTGTAATATTTTGGCAGTCTACTTGGCACCCCACATACTTACCTGCTCCCTGCTGACGAGAGGCAATTACCTCGAAACACGTGTCCAGGGATGGCATTATAGTGACATACTCGTGGCATAGGCGTACTCACCGTTGCTACGACATTATCCAGAGTTCTATGGGGCTATTTGCTGGTATGACGAGCAGTGTGCGACCTACTTTGTTTATGTATTTAAGCTCCCTCGAGCGATTTGGGCTGACGAGCCTTGGTTCCGCACCTGCGCGCCGTGAGAGGTATTTTACTTTTAATATTTTGGCAGTCTACTTGGCACCCCACATACTTACCTGCTCCCTGCTGACGAGAGGCAATTACCTCGAAACACTTGTCCAGGGATGGCATTATAGTGACATACTCATGGCATAGGCGTACTCACCATTGCTACTACATTATCCAGAGTTCTATGGGGCTATTTGCTGGTATGACGAGCAGTGTGCGACCTACTTTGTTTATGTATTTAAGCTCCCTCGAGCGATTTGGGCTGACGAGCCTTGGTTCCGCACCTGCGTGCCGTGAGAGGTATTTTACTTTTAATATTTTGGCAGTCTACTTGGCACCCCACATACTTACCTGCTCCCTGCTGACGAGAGGCAATTACCTCGAAACACGTGTCCAGGGATGGCATTATAGTGACATACTCGTGGCATAGGCGTACTCACCGTTGCTACGACATTATCCAGAGTTCTATGGGGCTATTTGCTGGTATGACGAGCAGTGTGCGACCTACTTTGTTTATGTATTTAAGCTCCCTCGAGCGATTTGGGCTGACGAGCCTTGGTTCCGCACCTGCGTGCCGTGAGAGGTATTTTACTTTTAATATTTTGGCAGTCTACTTGGCACCCCACATACTTACCTGCTCCCTGCTGACGAGAGGCAATTACCTCGAAACACGTGTCCAGGGATGGCATTATAGTGACATACTCGTGGCATAGGCGTACTCACCGTTGCTACTACATTATCCAGAGTTCTATGGGGCTATTTGCTGGTATGACGAGCAGTGTGCGACCTACTTTGTTTATGTATTTAAGCTCCCTCGAGCGATTTGGGCTGAGGAGCCTTGGTTCCGCACCTGCTCGCCGTGAGAGGTATTTTACTTTTAATATTTTGGCAGTCTACTTGGCACCCCACATACTTACCTGCTCCCTGCTGACGAGAGGCAATTACCTCGAAACACGTGTCCAGGGATGGCATTATAGTGACATACTGGTGGCATAGGCGTACTCACCGTTGCTACGACATTATCCAGAGTTCTATGGGGCTATTTGCTGGTATGACGAGCAGTGTGCGACCTAATTTGTTTATGTATTTAAGCTCCCTCGAGCGATTTGGGCTGACGAGCCTTGGTTCCGCACCTGCGCGCCGTGAGAGGTATTTTACTTTTAATATTTTGGCAGTCTACTTGGCACCCCACATACTTACCTGCTCCCTGCTGACGAGAGGCAATTACCTCGAAACACGTGTCCAGGGATGGCATTATAGTGACATACTCATGGCATAGGCGTACTCACCGTTGCTACTACATTATCCAGAGTTCTATGGGGCTATTTGCTGGTATGACGAGCAGTGTGCGACCTACTTTGTTTATGTATTTAAGCTCCCTCGAGCGATTTGGGCTGAGGAGCCTTGGTTCCGCACCTGCTCGCCGTGAGAGGTATTTTACTTTTAATATTTTGGCAGTCTACTTGGCACCCCACATACTTACCTGCTCCCTGCTGACGAGAGGCAATTACCTCGAAACACGTGTCCAGGGATGGCATTATAGTGACATACTCGTGGCATAGGCGTACTCACCGTTGCTACGACATTATCCAGAGTTCTATGGGGCTATTTGCTGGTATGACGAGCAGTGTGCGACCTACTTTTTTATGTATTTAAGCTCCCTCGAGCGATTTGGGCTGACGAGCCTTGGTTCCGCACCTGCGCGCCGTGAGAGGTATTTTACTTTTAATATTTTGGCAGTCTACTTGGCACGCCACATACTTACCTGCTCCCTGCTGACGAGAGGCAATTACCTCGAAACACGTGTCCAGGGATGGCATTATAGTGACATACTCGTGGCATAGGCGTACTCACCGTTGCTACTACATTATCCAGAGTTCTATGGGGCTATTTGCTGGTATGACGAGCAGTGTGCGACCTACTTTGTTTATGTATTTAAGCTCCCTCGAGCGATTTGGGCTGACGAGCCTTGGTTCCGCACCTGCGCGCCGTGAGAGGTATTTTACTTTTAATATTTTGGCAGTCTACTTGGCACCCCACATACTTACCTGCTCCCTGCTGACGAGAGGCAATTACCTCGAAACACGTGTCCAGGGATGGCATTATAGTGACATAATCGTGGCATAGGCGTACTCACCGTTGCTACTACATTATCCAGAGTTCTATCGGGCTATTTGCTGGCATGACGAGCAGTGTGCGACCTACTTTGTTTATGTATTTAAGCTCCCTCGAGCGATTTGGGCTGAGGAGCCTTGGTTCCGCACCTGCTCGCCGTGAGAGGTATTTTACTTTTAATATTTTGGCAGTCTACTTGGCACCCCACATACTTACCTGCTCCCTGCTGACGAGAGGCAATTACCTCGAAACACGTGTCCAGGGATGGCATTATAGTGACATACTGGTGGCATAGGCGTACTCACCGTTGCTACGACATTATCCAGAGTTCTATGGGGCTATTTGCTGGTATGACGAGCAGTGTGCGACCTAATTTGTTTATGTATTTAAGCTCCCTCGAGCGATTTGGGCTGACGAGCCTTGGTTCCGCACCTGCGCGCCGTGAGAGGTATTTTACTTTTAATATTTTGGCAGTCTACTTGGCACCCCACATACTTACCTGCTCCCTGCTGACGAGAGGCAATTACCTCGAAACACGTGTCCAGGGATGGCATTATAGTGACATACTCATGGCATAGGCGTACTCACCGTTGCTACTACATTATCCAGAGTTCTATGGGGCTATTTGCTGGTATGACGAGCAGTGTGCGACCTACTTTGTTTATGTATTTAAGCTCCCTCGAGCGATTTGGGCTGAGGAGCCTTGGTTCCGCACCTGCTCGCCGTGAGAGGTATTTTACTTTTAATATTTTGGCAGTCTACTTGGCACCCCACATACTTACCTGCTCCCTGCTGACGAGAGGCAATTACCTCGAAACACGTGTCCAGGGATGGCATTATAGTGACATACTCGTGGCATAGGCGTACTCACCGTTGCTACGACATTATCCAGAGTTCTATGGGGCTATTTGCTGGTATGACGAGCAGTGTGCGACCTACTTTTTTATGTATTTAAGCTCCCTCGAGCGATTTGGGCTGACGAGCCTTGGTTCCGCACCTGCGCGCCGTGAGAGGTATTTTACTTTTAATATTTTGGCAGTCTACTTGGCACGCCACATACTTACCTGCTCCCTGCTGACGAGAGGCAATTACCTCGAAACACGTGTCCAGGGATGGCATTATAGTGACATACTCGTGGCATAGGCGTACTCACCGTTGCTACTACATTATCCAGAGTTCTATGGGGCTATTTGCTGGTATGACGAGCAGTGTGCGACCTACTTTGTTTATGTATTTAAGCTCCCTCGAGCGATTTGGGCTGACGAGCCTTGGTTCCGCACCTGCGCGCCGTGAGAGGTATTTTACTTTTAATATTTTGGCAGTCTACTTGGCACCCCACATACTTACCTGCTCCCTGCTGACGAGAGGCAATTACCTCGAAACACGTGTCCAGGGATGGCATTATAGTGACATAATCGTGGCATAGGCGTACTCACCGTTGCTACTACATTATCCAGAGTTCTATGGGGCTATTTGCTGGCATGACGAGCAGTGAGCGACCTACTTTGTTTATGTATTTAAGCTCCCTCGAGCGATTTGGGCTGACGAGCCTTGGTTCCGCCCCTGCGCGCCGTGAGAGATATTTTACTTTTAATATTTTGGCAGTCTACTTGGCACCCCACATACTTACCTGCTCCCTGCTGATGAGAGGCAATTACCTCGAAACACGTGTCCAGGGATGGCATTATAGTGACATACTCGTGGCATAGGCGTACTCACCGTTGCTACTACATTATCCAGAGTTCTATGGGGCTATTTGCTGGTATGACGAGCAGTGTGCGACCTACTTTGTTTATGTATTTAAGCTCCCTCGAGCGATTTGGGCTGACGAGCCTTGGTTCCGCACCTGCGCGCCGTGAGAGGTATTTTACTTTTAATATTTTGGCAGTCTACTTGGCACCCCACATACTTACCTGCTCCCTGCTGACGAGAGGCAATTACCTGGAAACACGTGTCCAGGGATGGCATTATAGTGACATACTCGTGGCATAGGCATACTCACCGTTGCTACTACATTATCCAGAGTTCTATGGGGCTATTTGCTGGTATGACGAGCATTGTACGACCTACTTTGTTTATGTATTTAAGCTCCCTCGAGCGATTTGGGCTGACGAGCCTTGGTTCCGCACCTGCGCGCCGTGAGAGGTATTTTACTTTTAATATTTTGGCAGTCTACTTGGCACCCCACATACTTACCTGCTCCCTGCTGACGAGAGGCAATTACCTCGAAACACGTGTCCAGGGATGGCATTATAGTGACATACTCGTGGCATAGGCGTACTCACCGTTGCTACTACATTATCCAGAGTTCTATGGGGCTATTTGCTGGTATGACGAGCAGTGTGCGACCTACTTTGTTTATGTATTTAAGCTCCCTCGAGCGATTTGGGCTGACGAGCCTTGGTTCCGCACCTGCGCGCCGTCAGAGGTATTTTACTTTTAATATTTTGGCAGTCTACTTGGCACCCCACATACTTACCTGCTCCCTGCTGACGAGAGGCAATTACCTCGAAACACGTGTCCAGGGATGGCATTATAGTGACATACTCGTGGCATAGGCGTACTCACCGTTGCTACTACATTATCCAGAGTTCTATGGGGCTATTTGCTGGCATGACGAGCAGTGAGCGACCTACTTTGTTTATGTATTTAAGCTCCCTCGAGCGATTTGGGCTGACGAGCCTTGGTTCCGCCCCTGCGCGCCGTGAGAGGTATTTTACTTTTAATATTTTGGCAGTCTACTTGGCACCCCACATACTTACCTGCTCCCTGCTGATGAGAGGCAATTACCTCGAAACACGTGTCCAGGGATGGCATTATAGTGACATACTCGTGGCATAGGCGTACTCACCGTTGCTACTACATTATCCAGAGTTCTATGGGGCTATTTGCTGGTATGACGAGCAGTGTGCGACCTACTTTGTTTATGTATTTAAGCTCCCTCGAGCGATTTGGGCTGACGAGCCTTGGTTCCGCACCTGCGCGCCGTGAGAGGTATTTTACTTTTAATATTTTGGCAGTCTACTTGGCACCCCACATACTTACCTGCTCCCTGCTGACGAGAGGCAATTACCTCGAAACACGTGTCCAGGGATGGCATTATAGTGACATACTCATGGCATAGGCGTACTCACCGTTGCTACTACATTATCCAGAGTTCTATGGGGCTATTTGCTGGTATGACGAGCAGTGTGCGACCTACTTTGTTTATGTATTTAAGCTCCCTCGAGCGATTTGGGCTGAGGAGCCTTGGTTCCGCACCTGCTCGCCGTGAGAGGTATTTTACTTTTAATATTTTGGCAGTCTACTTGGCACCCCACATACTTACCTGCTCCCTGCTGACGAGAGGCAATTACCTCGAAACACGTGTCCAGGGATGGCATTATAGTGACATACTCGTGGCATAGGCGTACTCACCGTTGCTACGACATTATCCAGAGTTCTATGGGGCTATTTGCTGGTATGACGAGCAGTGTGCGACCTACTTTGTTTATGTATTTAAGCTCCCTCGAGCGATTTGGGCTGACGAGCCTTGGTTCCGCACCTGCGCGCCGTGAGAGGTATTTTACTTTTAATATTTTGGCAGTCTACTTGGCACGCCACATACTTACCTGCTCCCTGCTGACGAGAGGCAATTACCTCGAAACACGTGTCCAGGGATGGCATTATAGTGACATACTCGTGGCATAGGCGTACTCACCGTTGCTACTACATTATCCAGAGTTCTATGGGGCTATTTGCTGGTATGACGAGCAGTGTGCGACCTACTTTGTTTATGTATTTAAGCTCCCTCGAGCGATTTGGGCTGACGAGCCTTGGTTCCGCACCTGCGCGCCGTGAGAGGTATTTTACTTTTAATATTTTGGCAGTCTACTTGGCACCCCACATACTTACCTGCTCCCTGCTGACGAGAGGCAATTACCTCGAAACACATGTCCAGGGATGGCATTATAGTGACATACTCGTGGCATAGGCGTACTCACCGTTGCTACTACATTATCCAGAGTTCTATGGGGCTATTTGCTGGTATGACGAGCAGTGTGCGACCTACTTTGTTTATGTATTTAAGCTCCCTCGAGCGATTTGGGCTGACGAGCCTTGGTTCCGCACCTGCGCGCCGTCAGAGGTATTTTACTTTTAATATTTTGGCAGTCTACTTGGCACCCCACATACTTACCTGCTCCCTGCTGACGAGAGGCAATTACCTCGAAACACGTGTCCAGGGATGGCATTATAGTGACATACTCGTGGCATAGGCGTACTCACCGTTGCTACTACATTATCCAGAGTTCTATGGGGCTATTTGCTGGCATGACGAGCAGTGAGCGACCTACTTTGTTTATGTATTTAAGCTCCCTCGAGCGATTTGGGCTGACGAGCCTTGGTTCCGCCCCTGCGCGCCGTGAGAGGTATTTTACTTTTAATATTTTGGCAGTCTACTTGGCACCCCACATACTTACCTGCTCCCTGCTGATGAGAGGCAATTACCTCGAAACACGTGTCCAGGGATGGCATTATAGTGACATACTCGTGGCATAGGCGTACTCACCGTTGCTACTACATTATCCAGAGTTCTATGGGGCTATTTGCTGGTATGACGAGCAGTGTGCGACCTACTTTGTTTATGTATTTAAGCTCCCTCGAGCGATTTGGGCTGACGAGCCTTGGTTCCGCACCTGCGCGCCGTGAGAGGTATTTTACTTTTAATATTTTGGCAGTCTACTTGGCACCCCACATACTTACCTGCTCCCTGCTGACGAGAGGCAATTACCTCGAAACACGTGTCCAGGGATGGCATTATAGTGACATACTCGTGGCATAGGCGTACTCACCGTTGCTACTACATTATCCAGAGTTCTATGGGGCTATTTGCTGGTATGACGAGCAGTGTGCGACCTACTTTGTTTATGTATTTAAGCTCCCTCGAGCGATTTGGGCTGACGAGCCTTGGTTCCGCAGCTGCGCACCGTGAGAGGTATTTTACTTTTAATATTTTGGCAGTCTACTTGGCACCCCACATACTTACCTGCTCCCTGCTGACGAGAGGCAATTACCTCGAAACACGTGTCCAGGGATGGCATTATAGTGACATACTCGTGGCATAGGCGTACTCACCGTTGCTACTACATTATCCAGAGTTCTATGGGGCTATTTGCTGGTATGACGAGCAGTGTGCGACCTACTTTGTTTATGTATTTAAGCTCCCTCGAGCGATTTGGGCTGAGGAGCCTTGGTTCCGCACCTGCTCGCCGTGAGAGGTATTTTACTTTTAATATTTTGGCAGTCTACTTGGCACCCCACATACTTACCTGCTCCCTGCTGACGAGAGGCAATTACCTCGAAACACGTGTCCAGGGATGGCATTATAGTGACATACTCGTGGCATAGGCGTACTCACCGTTGCTACTACATTATCCAGAGTTCTATGGGGCTATTTGCTGGTATGACGAGCAGTGTGCGACCTACTTTGTTTATGTATTTAAGCTCCCTCGAGCGATTTGGGCTGACGAGCCTTGGTTCCGCACCTGCGCGCCGTGAGAGGTATTTTACTTTTAATATTTTGGCAGTCTACTTGGCACCCCACATACTTACCTGCTCCCTGCTGACGAGAGGCAATTACCTCGAAACACGTGTCCAGGGATGGCATTATAGTGACATACTCGTGGCATAGGCGTACTCACCGTTGCTACTACATTATCCAGAGTTTTATGGGGCTATTTGCTGGTATGACGAGCAGTGTGCGACCTACTTTGTTTATGTATTTAAGCTCCCTCGAGCGATTTGGGCTGACGAGCCTTGGTTCCGCAGCTGCGCACCGTGAGAGGTATTTTACTTTTAATATTTTGGCAGTCTACTTGGCACCCCACATACTTACCTGCTCCCTGCTGACGAGAGGCAATTACCTCGAAACACGTGTCCAGGGATGGCATTATAGTGACATACTCGTGGCATAGGCGTACTCACCGTTGCTACGACATTATCCAGAGTTCTATGCAGCTATTTGCTGGTATGACGAGCAGTGTGCGACCTACTTTGTTTATGTATTTAAGCTCCCTCGAGCGATTTGGGCTGACGAGCCTTGGTTCCGCACCTGCTCGCCGTGAGAGGTATTTTACTTTTAATATTTTGGCAGTCTACTTGGCACCCCACATACTTACCTGCTCCCTGCTGACGAGAGGCAATTACCTCGAAACACGTGTCCAGGGATGGCATTATAGTGACATACTCGTGGCATAGGCGTACTCACCGTTGCTACTACATTATCCAGAGTTCTATGGGGCTATTTGCTGGTATGACGAGCAGTGTGCGACCTACTTTGTTTATGTATTTAAGCTCCCTCGAGCGATTTGGGCTGACGAGCCTTGGTTCCGCACCTGCGCGCCGTGAGAGGTATTTTACTTTTAATATTTTGGCAGTCTACTTGGCACCCCACATACTTACCTGCTCCCTGCTGACGAGAGGCAATTACCTCGAAACACGTGTCCAGGGATGGCATTATAGTGACATACTCGTGGCATAGGCGTACTCACCGTTGCTACTACATTATCCAGAGTTCTATGGGGCTATTTGCTGGTATGACGAGCAGTGTGCGACCTACTTTGTTTATGTATTTAAGCTCCTTCGAGCGATTTGGGCTGACGAGCCTTGGTTCCGCACCTGCGCGCCGTGAGAGGTATTTTACTTTTAATATTTTGGCAGTCTACTTGGCACCCCACATACTTACCTGCTCCCTGCTGACGAGAGGCAATTACCTCGAAACACGTGTCCAGGGATGGCATTATAGTGACATACTCGTGGCATAGGCGTACTCACCGTTGCTACTACATTATCCAGAGTTCTATGGGGCTATTTGCTGGTATGACGAGCAGTGTGCAACCTACTTTGTTTATGTATTTTAGCTCCCTCGAGCGATTTGGGCTTACGAGCCTTGGTTCCGCACCTGCGCGCCGTGAGAGGTATTTTACTTTTAATATTTTGGCAGTCTACTTGGCACCCCACATACTTACCTGCTCCCTGCTGACGAGAGGCAATTACCTCGAAACACGTGTCCAGAGATGGCATTATAGTGACATACTCGTGGCATAGGCGTACTCACCGTTGCTACTACATTATCCAGAGTTCTATGGGGCTATTTGCTGGTATGACGAGCAGTGTGCGACCTACTTTGTTTATGTATTTAAGCTCCCTCGAGTGATTTTGGCTGACGAGCCTTGGTTCCGCACCTGCGCGCCGTGAGAGGTATTTTACTTGTAATATTTTGGCAGTCTACTTGGCACCCCACATACTTACCTGCTCCCTGCTGACGAGAGGCAATTACCTCGAAACACGTGTCCAGGGATGGCATTACAGTGACATACTCGTGGCATAGGCGTACTCACCGTTGCTACGACATTATCCAGAGTTCTATGGGGCTATTTGCTGGTATGATGAGCAGTGTGCGACCTACTTTGTTCATGTTTCTGCCCCTCAGTGTTTGGCCATCCCTGATCTGGGGCATTTGTCAAACCAAATATCTCCTATTTTTTTATCGCTATCCTTTACTTACAGTGGTTTTGCATTGTTTGACAATTGTGTAGTAAAGAGAAATACAATTATATGAGCTACACCTTGCCTTGTTGCCATCGCCTGTTCTGTGCCTCTGACCTACCTCGATAACTGTGACATATACAACACACAAGGTAACTGCACACAGTAGAATAAAAGAGGTGGACCACCAGGCACACCTCTTCACCATGTGATGCAGACATCCATACTGTCATATGTATGTAGACTCATCAGATATGGCAAGTAATAGAGCCTTCCTGGCTCTGACCTGTGTATGCACTGCTTTCCTCTTGTAGAAATAAATGCTAAGTTAGTGCAGCCTCTCTCTCAAGGCATTTGTGAGGCATCTCTAATTCACTTACACAAAGGTGGGAAATGCTCTCCTTGATTCTGATACAGGTGATGAAGTTCCCGCTCAGAGGCTCACATGTAATAGGCACCTCCATATGTGGCAGCACCCATAGTTGGAATCAAAACATCGCCACATTACATGTGTATGACATCATTATAGGTCAAACGTGTTCATGAAGGCGTAGGCGACACCATAGTGCTGGGCAGAGTTCCTGGATGTTCTCTAGTACCAGGGTGGCCCTAAGACTTTCTATTATTTTTGTAGAAAGCATCAGGCTGTAATAGACAATTGGAAGGGTGCAAGTTTGGCGTGGGCCACATGAAGGTTGGAAATTGATCCGACATTGGTATAAGATTACTCTTGGGCGGTCAAAGATACAGGAAAACCAGTAACTCAAGTGTGTGACAGTTATAAAATGAGCATTGTGTTTATTGTGCATTGATTGTGAGGGTTAGCATGTAATAGCTTATTGAAGGAAAGAGTGGAAAAAGGTACCAAGTCTATACTATTTATAAATCATGGGGGTTTTTGAGTCATTTGTAGGAGGCAAGATCATGGTCTTTGTTATGACATTTTTAGAGTATTAGAGTAGAATGTGTATTCTTCTGTTTTTAAGTCTTACTGCGGATTAAAGGGCTGTACTTTTTTAAGGTTGTTCTTCTAGGACATACCTTACCATTAGGGAAGCACACTTGCTTTTTCCTCTTAAAGAGGTCCAGGCAGAGTCCACTGTGTGTAACCAGTAGGAAACCTCGTGCAGAGGGGTCCAATGATGCAGCACGTCACATCGGTGAGTGAGGTCCTAGTCCTTTTTTTGGAAGACTCAAATGTGGATGCTTCCTCTAGGCTCCTAATAGTATGAGTCCCAATGTCCTTTTCCTTGTGTTACTTAGTGATTAAGGGAGTGTACACTTCCTATGCATTGTAACATTTTTTAGGGTTGAGCCTGCAAGAGCATGTTCTAGCGACACTGTTAACAAAAAAGGCTTGGAGCCCATCCGTTGCTTATCAGTTGTTGACTTGCGTGGCACTCTTCTTCAGAGCCTCATCATTCTTAAAGGCAGGCCTAACATAGTTTCCGTTAATCTCTGTGGAGCAAGGACCAAGCACTGATTGATTCAATTTAATCAGTGACCTCCCGCTGCTCCAAACGTGATTGAGGTACTATTTCGTTGTTTCACTTTTAGTGCCCTGCAAGCATAAGGCATGTGACTGGCAAAAAGTGCCAAGAAGGACAAACAAAATTGCAAAGATTTATTTTCCATAGTTGGCTTTCTTTTATTTTGCCAAGTCTTCTTTTCTCACTTTGCACTCATGTTTTCTTTTGTTTTTGCTCGTAGGTGATTTTCTCAAAAGATGAGGATTATTTTATTGTAAAGCCACAATGTTTCTTGCTTATGTGTAATTTCTGAAATTATGCTTTAACACATCATCGCGCAGTACAGCCCAAATCACAAACCCATCCCACTCCAACCACGCTAATCTACCCCACCTCACCCCACACCAATCCGCCCCACTCAATTCAATCCACTTCCAACCAATCCAATCCACCCCACTCAAATGCAAACCTCTCACCCCGATCCAATCCACCACACTCCAGTCCTCTCAACCCACCCCCACTTCAATCTTTCGCACTCCAATCTGCCCCACACCAATCCAAAAACTGCTGCCCCACTCCAGTCTAAAATAATCTGCCCCACTCCAATCCAAAACAATCTGCCCCACTCCATTCTAAAACAATCTACCCTACTTCAATCCCCCCCACTCCAGTCTGACCCACACAAATCCAAAACAGTCTGTCCCACTCTAGTCTGCCTCACTCCAGTCCAAAACAATCTGCCCCACTTCAATCCAAAACAATCTGACCCACTCAATCCAAAACAATCTGCCCCACTCCAATCTGCTCCACTCTACTCCAATCCAAAATAATCTGCCCCTACAAGCTGCCCCACTCCAATCCAAAGCAATATGCCCCACTCCAATTCAAAACAATCTGCCTACTTCAATCTGCCCCACTTCAATCTGCCCCACTCCAATCTGCCCCAGTCCTATCCAAAACAATCTGCCCACTCCAATCCATGCCTCTACAATCTGTCCCTCTCCAATCCAAAACAATCTGCCATCCCACGCCAGTCTGCATCCAACTTCAGTCTACCCCATTCCAATCTGCCTCACTCCTACCAAAACAATCTGCCCCACTCCAATCTTCCCCACTCTAATCTGTCCCACTCCAATCTGCCCCACTCCAATCCAAAATAATATGCCCACTTCAATCCGCCCTACTCCTATCCAAAACAATCTGCCCCACTCCCCTCTGCCCCAGTCCAATCCTAAACAATCTGTCCCACTGCAATCTGCCCCACTGCAGTCTGCCACACTCGTCTGCCACACTCCAGTCCACCCCACTCCAATCTAAAACTACCACACTCAGATTCAAAACAATCTGCCCTCACTCAAATCCACCCCACTCCAATCCGTCCCACTCCTATCTGCCCCACTTCAATTCGACCTACTCTTATCCACTTCACCTCAATTCACCCCTTCCATCCCAATTCACCCCACTCTAATCCACCACAATCCAATCTACCCAGCTCCAATCCAATCCCCCTCACCCCACCTCACCCAATCCAGTCCACCCCACTCCCTACCCAGTACACACCACTCCAATCCAGTCCACCCCACCCTACTCTAATCCAAAACAATCTGCCCACTCCAGTTTGTCCCACACCAATCTGCCTCACTACAATCCAAAACAATCTGCCTCACTCAATTCAAAACAATATGCCTACTCCAATCCAAAACATTCTGCCCCACTCCAATCCAAAACAATCCGCCCCACTCCAATACCAAAACATCTTTCGCTTCAACGAAAACAATGTGCCCCAATCCAATCAAAAACAATGTGCCCCAATCCAAAACAAATGCCCCACTCCAATCACCCCCCACTCCAATCCAAACCAAATCTGCTTCAATCCAATGTGACCTACTCTAATCCGCCCCACTCCAATCCAAAACAATTTGCCCCATTCCAATCTTCTCCACTCCAATCCGCCTCACTCCAAACCCAATCCATCTCACCCCAATCCAATCCACTTCACTCCAATCCAATTCACCCCACTCCAAACCAATCCACCTCACCCTAATCCAATCCACCCCACCCTACTCTAATCCAAAACAATCTGCCCACTCCAGTCTGTCCCACACCAATCTGCCCCACTACAATCCAAAACAATCTGCCTCACTCAATTCAAAACAATATGCCTACTACAATTCAAAACAGTCTGCCCCACTCCAATCACCCCCACTCCAATCCAAAATAAATCTGCTTCACTCCAATGTGACCTTCTCTAATCAGCCCCACTCCAATCCAAAACAATTTGCCCCATTCCAATCTTTCCCACTCCAATCCGCCTCACTCTAAACCCAATCCATCTCACCCCAATCCAATCCACTTCACTCCAATCCAATTCACCTCACTCCAAACCAATTCACCTCACCCTAATCCAATCCACCCCAATCCAGCCAAATCCAATCTACCCCACTCCAATCCACCCCACCTCAATTCAATTCACCCATCCCAATCTAGTTCACCCCAACCCAATCCAATCCACCTCAATCTAATCCACCCCACTCTCGTCCGATCAACCTCACTCCAATCCAGTCTACCTCACTGCAATCCAATCCAATCTACCCCACTCACATCCACCACACCCCACACGAACCCAATTCACCCCACTCCAATTTCCCCACTCCATTCCACCCCACTTCATTCCACTCCACTCCAGTCCACCCAACTCCAATCCAATCCACCTCACTCAACCCCACCCCACCCCATTTCAATCCACCCAACTCCAATCTAATCCACTCAATCCAGTCCACCCCACTTCAGTGCAATTCACCCCATAATAATAATTGGAACATGCGAACAGTGCTGTGTGGGCTCTGTAGTGAGTCCAAGGATTGAATGAGCTGTATTTTGAACACATTTAGGACCTGTTGTGAGGAAAAGTGAGATTACACTGTCTTCAACCTCAACTTTAGAGCCGTTAACCATGCCAATCATGGTCACCCACCCACAAACTGAGCTCTAACTGATACCAAGAGTCATATTCTGTATTAAAAAACACTACGGTATGCAGTATCCTGCAAAAAGCAAATACTCTGATGGAATGCAAGGTTACGTAAAACGTGAAATTTGAACAGGTACCTTAATGTTTTTACAGTTATAGTTTAGAAACTGGTCAAAGTTAATGACATCAATATAGGGCCCAATGGGGACCTGTTCCAAAGTCAGTTACTTCCAGATCGGAGACACGGAGTGAACCTCCCCACTTAAAGCCTAAAGTATACAAAAAGGTGATGGATTGAATGCTTTAATTTATCTCAGCCACTGGTAATTACTCGGGCTGCATCCCAGCCCATCCTTATCTTGCACTCCATACCACCTCATTGGACCCAGCCACATACAATTCATTCTTGACCCTGCTCCAATACAAAATAACAATGAACCGGGATGCTGCTTGAGTAATGAGCAGTGGCCGAGATGAATTCAAGCATTCCATCCATCTTTTTTTTGGCATACTTTAGGGTATCGCCTTAAGTGGCACGGGTATGCCCAGACGTGGGTCCTGTGCATACTGTACCACTGGAACCAAGCTAAACCTGGCTGATGAGCCCTATCTAGGGTGAAACCGGTTCTGGGTTGTTGTGTTCTAGTTTAGGGAGGACCTGGTCTTGCAGTTCGGGCTGGACTGTTCTCATTTAAGCAGGGTCAAGACTGATTTGCATATGGCTAGGTCGCAACTGAATTGGCATGGTGTGCAAAATAACGATGGACGGGGATGCTGCCCCAAGTAATTACCAGTGGCTGAGATTAATTAATCATTTAATCAGATGTATGATGGTACAACGCAAACTATCACAACGCATGCTTTTACAACGTGGTCTTTACAACGCAAGCTCCATTACAATGCATGCTATTACAACGCAATCCATTGAAAACGCATGCACCATTACAACATGATTTACTATTCTAACACTGCTGGGTGCTACCTCAGGGAAGGTGCTAGTCAGCGTTGTAATGGCATGCGTTGTAATGGAACTTGCGTTGTATTGGAAGCGTTGTGAAGGCATTGCGTTGTAATGCCTGCTTTGTAATGGATGTTTCCAGTGGTCAAAGTGGGCAGGAACGGCAGGGCACGGCGTGCCCCTACTTCTTTAATTCTAAAGATTCCGTTCCCCTACTTTTTAGGTCTCGCCTGACCCAGCGCATGCGCTGGTCTGGCGAGACTTATTGAGAGGGCTCCAAAAAGTGCTACCAGGCCAGCCTAAAGTTACAGTGCATGTGCGCGGGCGCGCGCGCCACTTTTACCGTGATTACTTTCACTTTCGCGGCCGTTCGCGAGCACTTTCACGGCCGCTTGGCATAGCCAATAGGTCTCGCTTTTGGGACCTTATAAGTGTTTAGTTTTTTTTTAAAAAAAAATTCAAAAACCTTTATTAGCAAAAGAAGAATACACAGGGCAATGCCCGCCGTTTGATGAACACAGACAAAGGACCTCCAAACGGGCAGGACCCTGAACAGTCAATAACACAGCCGTTCAGCCGACATCCCGGAGGACCGGCGGCGTCTTGATTACCAAATGCAAGTCTAGTACACTCTACAAAGCCTGACTGCGAATTGCAGCATTGCCACTGCGAGCCTATATAGTGGTCCTAGTGTAACCCGTAGAGCCGAAGGCTGTCATCCAGAACTGGTGGACCCAACCACTCCCTTATGAGGTCCTATCACAACCCAATCAACCGCCCCCCACCCGCCCCACGCACGCACACTGTCGATTCTCGACCAACTGCCCCATCTGTGTGTGTCCACTGGCACGTCGGACCTGATCCGCCAGCCGCAGCACTCCGCCACTCTCAGACAGCACACCACTCTGCTGCATATGGTTACTCTCACGGAACTCCCGCTTCAAAGACTCCATGGGGCCTGCTGCTGGCCCTCTCATAAGACCATCGGACAAACAACCAGCACGACACCCAAACCTGCGCCTCTCCTCCACACATTCAACCTGGGTCAAGGTCAGAAGTCGATGCGCACTCCGCGGGAGTACACGCTACGAGCGCCACCTCCTGGGAGCTCCCTCCATCTGCCTGCGCCGAGGCCCCAGCCGCAAGATACGTTCTGTATAATCCCCAGAAATTTTTAGGGCGACTCCTCGGCGGCAGCAATTCACTATATATTTCAGCCTGAGTGCTGCAATACAGCATGTCGCTGGCCCATCGTTTCTTGGTGGGGAGGGGCCCTCTCATCCAACAGATTGCAACCACTCTTCTAGCGACAAGTAACGCCATGTCCACCAGGCGCCGCAGAGCCACCGGAAGAGGCCGGGAGTACCCTAGTAGCGCCAGGGCTGGGTTGGGAGCAACTTCAGTGCCCAGGACCCGGCTCAGCTCCAAATACACCTCAGTCCAGAACTTAGCGACTCCCGGGCAGTACCAAGCCCTATGAATAAAGTCAGCCACTGGGAAATGGCAGCGCTCGCACTCCGCCGAGGTCCGGAGCCCATACCGATGTAGTCGTTCTGGGGTATAATACACCCTCTGAAGGAACTTAAAGTGCACTAGCCTGTGCCGACCATTAAGAGATATCGTCTTGGTGCTGAGACAGCAATACCTCCACATCTCGTCCGTAATCTCTAAGTGGAGGTCATCCTGCCAGGCCAGCCGCGCCGTGACGGACTGACGCGCCGGTTGCCAGTCTACGATTCTTTTAAGATTCGAGATCAATTTGGGCGGTGCGGCCGTTTTGATAACGTAGGTGAGTTCCGGTACCTCCTGGGGCTCCGCCATGCCTGGGCCCAGCGCCGCAGATAATGCCAGCCGGACCCTATGGAACTGAAAGCGCTGCAGGAGAGTGGGGGCAGGCGAAGCCGGCCCCAGCTGGTCCCACGTTTTGGCAATCCCGTCCACAAATAAGTCCTCCATCCGCGCAATACCCAGTGCATTCAATGCATGGACCACTCCCCTCTCCCTCAACGGGGGGAGCCAGAACACCCAATCCACCGGTAGCAGAGGTGAGTACAACAATGCACAGCCCTGCGCCTTCATCAGCGCGTGCCATTCATGAGTCGTGGTTTTGAGTGAGTCAAGTCGCCCCACCGAGCGGTCCGCGGGCTGGAGGGCGACCGCCGGCAACGGAAGCGGGTCCGCAAACAGACGTTCCAGAATGACGTGGGGGACGTCCGCGCTGGCATGAATCCACGCGTGTAGGTGCGCCGCCTGTGCGACCCTATAATAACTCTCCAGGTCCGGGGCCCCCAGACCCCCCCTGTCATACGGAAGAGTTAGCACCCTCCACTGTACTCTAGGTTGTTTGACCCCCCAAGCCAACTTTATCAGGGTTTGAGTTAGCTGCTTAAAGAAGGCCTTGGACAATACAATGGGGATGTTGGTGAAAAGGAACAAGAATCGCGGTAAGACGACCATCTTCATGATAGCTATTCTGCCCATCAGGGATAAAGGCAGTCGATTCCACGACTCAACATCCTCCTCCAATTTGGCGTATGCCACTCCATAGTTTTCTCTAAGGAGCACCTCAGGGTCTTTATGGAGCCGGATCCCTAGGTACCTGACCGAGTCTGTTGTCCATTGCAGTGGATATTCCATAGGGAACTGGGCCGTAACCGGTGTCAGCGGAAATGCCAGCGACTTGCTCCAATTCACCCTAAGGCCTGATAGCGCACCGAACCGGACTACCTCTCGCAGTATTGACGAAAGGTTCTCCTCCGGTTCCCGAACGTAGAGCAGCGTGTCGTCGGCATATGTGGAAATACCTATTTGGTAAGTGGGGAAATTAATGCCCTCGTACCGGTGATACTCCCTGATAGCGCACGCCAACGGCTCCGCCACCAGGGCATAGAGGATGGGAGAGAGAGGGCAGCCATGCCTAGTCCCCCTGCTGATCCCGAAGGCATCTGTAACCCGGTCACCTATACGTAGCCTGGCCGTCGGCCGATAATATAATGCTCCCAACATCTGCAGAAAGGGCTCTCCCAGTCCTACCTTCCGTAACACACGCACCATAAATGGCCACTCCACGGAGTCAAATGCCTTTTCCATATCTAGAAAGATGGCCAAAGCCTTGTTTTCCGGGCGCACATGTTGCATTGTCCCCAGTACCGTACGTATGTTATATGTAAGATTTCTGGCAGGGATAAATCCCGCCTGCTCGGGCGCCACGAGTTCTGGCACCAACAGCGCCAACCGCGTGGCTAGCACCTTAGCGTATAACTTTGCATCTACATTGAGAAGTGAGAGCGGCCGGTATGACCCGCACACGTCAGGTGGCCTACCTGGTTTCAAAATGGTTACTAGAAGTGCTTTGCGCATGGAGTGCGGCATGCATCCCTCCTGGCATATGCTGTCAAATAAGGTGATCAGATGGGGGAGGAGCTTATCCTGGAAAGTTTTATAAAATGTCACCGTTAACCCATCTGCTCCGGGGGCGCTACCAGCCCTCATTCCTGCGAGGGCTTCCAAAATCTCATCTTGCTGTACGGGGAGCGACAGGAACTCCTGCTGGGAGTCGGTTATATAAGTGTTTAGTTATGCAACTGTTGCATGCAGTGCTTTAAATGGGCCGGTACTGAGTACCGGCACTTCCGATTTTTTTTGTCCTCAGTACCGGCACTTCTCTGTAGCCAGGGAGAGTACCGGTACCCTGATCCACAGCACGGCAGGCGCAGGTTAGGTTTCTCCTCTAGGGCAGATTCCGCTCTGCTTCGCAGGAGCATGTAGCTAATTATGTGTAATGAGTTAATCTGTTTTAGTGCCATAAACGTATTTCTCGTGTGTTTTGACATGTGCTACAACTGCTACAGAAGTCATTAGGTACGATCATATATTACTCTTTGCCCCGCCCACTTGCCACACCTCTATCTATTCTAATGAGTACCTGCACTTATTTTTTCCCATTTAAAGCACTGGTTGCATGGCTAAACACTTATAAGGTCCCAAAGGCGAGACCTATTGGCTATGCCAATGCTTGTTTATTTTGAACATGCGTCCCTGGATGTAAGAAATATCCAAGGCCTGAGGAGAAGGCTCGGCATTAGTGGCTGTTCG
The DNA here is from genome assembly GCF_964204655.1 of Triturus cristatus. Taxonomy (NCBI): domain Eukaryota; kingdom Metazoa; phylum Chordata; class Amphibia; order Caudata; family Salamandridae; genus Triturus; species Triturus cristatus. The sequence continues at coordinate 750,463,741 of NC_140592.1, forward strand.
GGGACGGGCGGGGAGCAGGGAAGGAAAAGGTCTCCGTCTCTTGCTTCCTGCCCAGACAAGACAAGGAAGGTGTCCGCTTCTGCTCTGCCTCTGGAAGCTGCGCCCCCCCCCCCTCTTTCTTACCCTTATTCCCTCTCTGTCTGTGTAACTTCTCCTCACTTACCGTGACTCAATAAATGGTTCTCACCCGCTGTTTCTTCCTGTCGTTCATTTGTTCCCCTTTGAAATGGAGGCAAAAAAGAAAACAACTTTTGCTGGAAAATGCAGTTTTGACATTTTTATATTCCAAAGTGCAGCCTCGGAAATAAAAGGGTTTATAATATGAAAAATCAATAACTAAATAAAGTAAGATGGAGTGTTCTTAAAGTGGCCAGATTGGTTTTATTCAAACACCAAAAACATTAGCATCACTTACCGAGTTTGCCATATCTGGTTGATGGGTGGATTGGAAAACAAAATGTGTAAGGCGGCTTTGTGTTCACGAATGTGGTCTTTTTAAACAATACTGCTTACGTTTTGTACGCATATAAGCAGTGGACATTGAAATGGGTCCTTTCTGGGCCCTGTAGTTTTCAGGCAAAAATACTCGTTGATTTCTGCATAAATGTAAAAGCGTTAAGTTCACCATGTTGTTTCTGCTTACATTTCACATGCTTTATTTAATCTTTCATTCCCTATGAGTGTTTGCTTTTTCCAGGATGATGTTACTTTTTCCTTTAGGCAGCATATTGCTCTTGCCTAGTGCGTAATTTGAATTGAGCCGCATCCAGTTGTTTATAGCAGGTCAAATTGGATTGTAGTTGAAGGCAGTGTGAATTTCTCTCAGTGGGGCAGTATGGTGTTCAGTGAGGGAGCGGATGTAGCACTGGGGGTAGAGCTGCCAAATTTAGAACTAGGGAACCAGGTTCAGCCTTCATGAACAATCCCCCAGACCACTCTCCTGAGGGAGCACATTCCCATGCTAGACCTTAGAAGGCCCCCCAAAACCGGGAAAGCCCTGGTGTCTTAGTACCAGCAGGTGGACCCTTGCAGTGGCAAGGTGGGTTCACATTGAAGGCTTGCCCACCACAGTCCATACTGAAGTTCACCTCCAGTCTTGCGGGCAGGCCTACGAAGTAGCAGACCCTAGAGCAACAGTGACTCTGTCACTGAGGTCACAGGACCCCTGAGAAGAGGGGCTCTAGGGCGGTGCGACCGGTGGAACTGCAACGGGTGCTGACTTTGAGGGGGTGGGTGTTGTAAATTATGGTTTTAAAAGCACTTGCTGCCTCCTTCCTGGCTTAAAGCAATTTTCGGCAATAATAAAAATGTCATGATAACTCCGGTGAATAAACTTCTTCCTAGAGTGAGATCGGAGTTTTGTCTAGTGGAAGTTTTGATTCATGGAATGAGGGTTAATGTGCCTGCTGCAAAGAAAATGTACCATGCCCATCACGAAGTGCACATATTTAAAATAGGTCAGTGGGTTACTGCTTTTGTCAGTAAGATAATTTTGCTACTTGCAGTTTATAAGTTAAAATCCTAACAAAAAACAGTGAGCTATTATCTTTCATCTAAGAGCTGCATACAAACTTCAAGGTATAAACTAGAGCTTTATGTTTTTTTCCCTAAGCCTTTGATTATCCTAATGTTGCAAAAAGTGTTCATTTGGATAGAAATCAATAATGATTATTAAAGAGAACCCCCAATCATGGTATTAAGTTGTACATTCTGAGTTTGTGTTTCTCCAGATCAATCACTATTAAACTATACTGCCCACTAATATGGTTGTCATGTGACTCCTACACCTTGTAGTCCTTTGTCTTATGTAACATTTCCTATACAGTGATTTACACACATAAAATTGATTGTCTCTGTGTATATTGCTGACGACAGAAACTCCATGGCTCGGAAACAAATGGCTTGTGCTTCCACTTTTAAGCATATTTGGGACATTCTGTGATTAGAAACATAACCCACTTTGTGAATTTATTTTAATGTCAATAACTCATATTAATCGTTAAATAATCATGTGTATCCATTGGTTTTATTACATAACATAATAAGCTGTAACTGGTCAGTGAAATGCCAAACAAATACTAAAAATTGGGATGTTTTGCCAATCCTGGTGGCCACACCTCTAACTCCGCCCACTGATCCAATGCTCTGGTTAATCCCGCCCTCTGATTCTCTGCCCACAGTTCCCCTACTTTTTTTCCCACACTTCGACCACTTGATGTTTCCCATTCCATCGATCATTTTTAGGTCTCGGCTAGCATGGGCAGCGCACATGCGCAGTCTCGCTGGTGAGATTTAATGTTTTTAGGTATTTTCTGTAAGGGGCTTTAAGCCCCGCCCCTCTTTTCCATTGGCTGGCGTCACCGTTTATGCTAAACGGTGGCCAGCCATTGGAAAAGAGCTTGTTGTGACGTTTTCCTTCGGCTTTTTGAGCCGTCCCATTTGGACAGCCTCGCCGCTTTCCTTCTGAAGTAAAAGGTTTCTTATCTTTATGGGGCCAAACACATGGCCCCATAAAGATAGGAAACCTTTTACTTCAGAAGGAAAGCAGGCGAGGCCGTCCAAGTGGGACGGGAGAAAAAGCCAAAAGTCTACGTCATGGCGAGTGCTTGTTTTAAAGCTGTTGTAGTAAGTCCCGTGAGTGACGCGTCAGAGGTTCCTGTGATCAGAGCACTTGTGATCGGAGGGTTTGGTGTTGATTTATTCTCATCTCCTTCTCAAATAATCGTACAATGTCCCGTGCAACCGAAGGGCTTGCTATTTAAAAACCCCACTAGTAAAGCAGCCGCCTCAGTGAATGTTTTATAATGTAAACATGTTTATTGCAAATGTGCGGCAGCCACGTTTAGACACCTGCATTTGATTTGATTTAATTTTGTGGCATCTGCTTGCATCACACAAAGAGAAGCAACGAAAGCCCCGTCTGTTGGGTTTGTCAATGCTTGATACGTTTGTGATTTTAAGGGCGCACAACTGAGTGAGAGCGGTAGGGGCCAATGAGCTGTGTGCCCCCCCTCTCTCCCTCACACTGGACAGAGCGCACGTCTATGAGGCTGGCAGGACAAGCGCTGTCTGATCCTGCTTCTTGGCGCTACATTTGCAGTTTTCTATAGCGCGACCTCGACCCGAGGGTATCGGAGCGCATTACACGAGCACCAGTTGTGTTACACGAGGACACATTCATCTTTGCTCGGCAGGGGGGGAATAGGTGATTTGGCCAGAATCACAGGATGTTTAGAGTCATTGCCGAGACTCGAACCTACCCGATCCTCCGCTCCGAAGTCGTCCGCTCTGGATGTTAGGCCACATCCTCCCCAGGTGCCTGTGCGGCTGAACTCTGCTGCCACGAGGCGCTCTCTTGCACCAGGATGTAGAAACCACTGCAGACCAGGCGTTAACCAAGCAATGAGGGCAAGAACAGGGGCTGTGGGCATGAGAGCACTGTCCGGTGCCCCTGCCACTGCCCACCCTTGAAGAATAGAGTGAGTGCCCCCCAACCCCCTGGTGACGGTCCCTGGTGATGGAGGGCAGAGGTCAGGGCTGCAGAGCGCCTCCTGCTGGGACATGTTACAAACTGGACAGAGCGCACCTCTATGAGGCTGGCAGGACAAGCGCTGTCTGCTCCTGCTTCTTGGCACTACATTTGCAGTTTTCTATAGCACGACCTCGAACCAAGGGTATCGGAGCGCTTTACATGAGCACCAGTTGTGTTACACAAGGACACATTCATCTTTGCTCGGCAGGGGGGGAATAGGTGATTTGGCCAGAATCACAGGATGTTTAGAGTCATTTCCGAGACTCGAACCTACCCGATCCTCAGCTCCGAAGTCGTCCGCTCTGGGTGTTAGGCCACATCCTCCCCAGGTGCCTGTGCGGCTGAACTCTGTCGCCACGAGGCGCTCTCTTGCACCAGGATGTAGAAACCACTGCAGACCAGGCAGTCTGTTGTTGATAGATGCTGAGAAGGGAGAAAGAGATGGTGAGGTGGTCTGGTCCGGAGCATGTGGGGTTTGCGGTAGATTGCTGGTGCTGTTGAGAAGACGAGGTCATAGTTGTGGCGTTTGAAGCGTGTTGGTTGACCGATGTGTTGTATCGTGTTGACTGTGTCGATGAGGTAGGTGAGGGTGTCTCTTGAGTTTTTGAGCTTTGGTTTTCTGGGAAGGTGAAGTTACCCAAGAGGGTGGTGTGGGTGTGTCTGAAAGATGAGGTGGTGAGACCACCCGAGAATTCATCAATTATGATCTTATACGCCCAAGGAGGCTTTGGCGTTGAGTGTTACTTGCATAAGGTGCAGGACCAGGATGATTTACGGATGATAGCGAAGCCTCCTCCGTTCTTTTGAGCACAGTCCACACGACGGCTGCTGTAGCCTCTGTGGAGATGGTTCCTAGGATGTGTGATGATGTGGGTGTGCGCCATGTTTTTGTGATGAGGAGGGTGTCTAGCTTGTCATAGCTGATGCGATCTACGACGTCTGGTGCATGGAGTATGCTGAATGAGCGTTAATGAGCATGAGTTGGAATGTGTGTTCTGTAGTTAAAGAGGTGTGTGCAGTAGTTAGTGGGGCGTGTACAAGGTTGTGTATGTGTAGCGCCAATGCTATGCGAGTGTCTGGCTTGTCTGTATCTCAGTGTGGGGGTTGATGGTATGTGGGGCTGGGTGGCGCACAGGGGTTTCTGGCACAAACAGTCAGTGCTTTTGTCTGAGTCCGCGCTTTGCTGGGGTGCCCAGGGGAGTTGACTGAAGTAAGGAGAAGGCAGGAAGTGATGTCACTTCCTGTGCAGATTAATGATGGGAAGTGAAGTGCTCTCCTCTTGTTGGTTTCTCCTTTTCAAGTTGGTTTTGGTGGGATGCCAGTAATGTTGCTTGCTGAGGAGATTAGTGATAGGTCATTTCTTATGTGGTGCCTCTGTGCAAGATAAACCTCTCTTTAAAGTTTATAATCGGTACTGTCAATTGTAAGCAAGTGGAGAGCCAATTGCTCCTATAAGCTTTTTAGCTGAGGCATTTGGTCATCAAATACTGTTTTTAGGTCGAGCCTGGGCAGTACATGCGCTGCTCTGTGAGGCATGCTGTATTCAGGTATGGACTTGAAGCTCCGCCCACTCTCTGCCCATATTTTTCATTGGCTTGTGCCATTGTCCACAAGCTGCCTTTCTTAAGTATGTGTGAAGTGCTAACAAAGTGTGAGCCTTTGTTTTCCCTGCTGCATTTGCATCAGGTGTGAGGTTCCTGACTGCTTCCAACCAAGAGACTCGAACAAAAGGAGGCCTACACACTTACCTATAAACATGCATACATATATATATACATATATATAAAGAGACCCGCTATAATCTAAATCTAGACGGTAAGATACCGGGAGGCCTGAATGCCACCGAGGACCTTTACACTTGTATTTAACAGGTCAACATAACAAACCATATTAGATAGGTACATCATATGTTGCACCAAGTTAACTAATACCTTAAAGGTAGGCAATATAACTCTCTAGGTATTTTTCAGCCAGACTGAGTCAACAATCCAGATATTTATCATTTGGGACAAATCAACAACTGCCAATTGATGCCCATTGTTTATGAGAAAGGAAAGAAAATAAACAAGGATTTTTTATAAAGCTTTTATATGACTTTTTATGATATTAGAGTTTGCCTACGCCTTACCAATAAGAGAAAATTCAGTTAAATAGGCTACACGCATGAGTACAATATTCGTAATCAGGTCCATATATATTTTTTTTATGTCTTTGTCATTTATTTAGCACATGTGTTACATTGCACTATTTTTTATCAGCATTAATGTGAAAGCTCAGCAACATTCTCTGGCTAACGTTCTCGTGCAGTCTTATAAGTTATTTAACTTATATTTAGTGGCAATATGCATTCATGCAACTACGGTTTAAATTTGACAAATTTTGCACTGGAGGCGTTAATCAGTATTTTTTGTATTATATAACTTTGTTCTTTTACAATATTTTAAAGCAATTTGAACACATTTGAATTTTATGCACTCATGTGCGATTATTTATTAATGTGGTTTTAATGCTTTTTAAATTGAGTGATTTTTTTGGCATTTATGTCTTTTATAATATTTAAATCTGATACTAAAACAATTTGCATTTAGTCCAGTGAAAAACAAAGTATATTTATATAATAACAGTTTAAGTATTTTTTTACTGTTTATGACATTGTGGATTGTGTTGCTTCCAATCACGTTTTTACACTAAGCACCTGCACTTTCAAAACTATATAATGGCGGCTGAAGCCAAGAAGCGTTGTCATGTGATCAAGGTCCAGGAGGGACCGAAACACGTCATGGCCGACTAGCGAGAAATAAACTAACCAGCACAAAACTGTGGTCCGTGCCTGCTTTGTTACCTAGGAGATTGCGGAACGAAATAAGCAGCAAAACTGGATATATAAAGATATATATGTATACATATGTCAATATATATATGCATATATCTTTCCACACACACACACACACACACACACACACACACACATATATATATATATATATATATATATATATATATATATATATATATATATATATATGTATACACTAAATAACAAACATTACAAATGCAACAGGTCTCGCATTTGTGAAAGTTGAAGCAATTTTATTAAAGATATCACTATATATACATATATCCATCCCAATATCACTAAAATATGCTTTTATACATGTATAGATCTGTATATGTATGTACAGTATGCTATTATATACCTATATACATATATAGACCAACATGTATATGCACATATATTCACATACAATACATCTGCATATCCAAATAACGAAATCTCTAAATGCATGCATAAATATGCATATTATGTACATTGAAAACTGCTAACACAATAATAAAAACACTTCTAAAAAGAAACACCATTTGCTAAAAAAATTGCTCTAACTTGGACAAAGACGAGACCTGTTGCATTTTTAATGCTTGTTTTGTATACTTTAGTGCACTTGAAGCCCTGGCATTGCCACCCATTTTTGAAGACAGGAACATGTTTTTCATTATCAAGCTTTGACACAGAGCAAGACAGGGAAACGACGAAAAGGGAGGACGGAAGAAGGAGGAAAACAAAGCAAGGAAACGACTATGAAAAGAATCTGCAAGAGTGAGCGCGGACTAGAGCAAGGGTTCGCTGGGGCAAGAAAGCTCTATGAGGTGAAGTCAAAACTGGCAGCTTTTGTCGGCAGCACCAACAGCTAGCGGACCCCTCAGAAAACCTCTGAATCTCTGTACATATACACATTATTTTAGTTAAAAAATGCTTAGAGGACACAACTCAGATCCCTTCGCTACCAATAGCAAGCAAAGGCTTAACGCCAGACCCCCACTGAAGAACAGCAGATTGCTATGCTCAGAACTGAAACAAGCATTGACCATAAGCTGCATAAACGGAATCACAGGGCAGCTTTCATGGGAACGGCAAACGACAAACAACTCACCCGTACATTGGAAAGGCGCCGGACAGGCTACAAAGGCTATTCAAACCCTTTGGTAAACATTCCTGCTGATGTCACAGGAAATGACGTGGGAGAACGGCTGGGTTTGTGACGTCACGGATGAGGAAGAACTCCAGGCCGTCCAGCTCCCCCCGCAATACGTCTGTGCAGAGCAGAGATGACACCCCTGGCTTGTTTAGAATATGGGATGCTGGACACAGGTTCTTTGCTTCTTGTTGTGTTCTTCTTTAGGGCACACGTGCCTCCCTAGACCTCGTCCGCAGGGAGCGGTGTGCCCTCAAAACGGGTGCACGGGCACTATGTGCCAAAACAATCATCCTTGCTATTGTCCGAAAACAAGGACCCGGGAAGGTGGTCAGGCCAGTTGCCGGAAGTCAGATTTTCTGCTATTCGTCATGGCTCTGGCTCTGCTATACTTTGTATGTCGGGTTGTGAAGGAAAACGCGCCCTTATGTTGGAAAGAGGTAGGATGTAAGAATATTTTTAAATATGTTTATTGCGACCGTTATTAGAATGCAAAACTATTGTTCTCCTATGCCTGGGTTCTTGTTGTATACTTTATCTAATGTGCTGTTGAGGAAAATTCGGATAGGGAGTCACAGGCTGCACAAACACCTAAAATCCCCTATTAACTTAAGTTCTTCCCATAAACATGGTTGTTGCCATTTATGTTAGTACACAGAAACATGCCTTGTTGCTTAGTGAAAGAGAAAGCAAAACTTGCTTACCAGGCCTGCAGTTTGTCCATAGGCTTCATTATTTCCAATTTGAGGTAACAGCAAATACCTTCTGAGAGCATCAAACATTGCTTCCTAAACAACTATGCAGCTATTACCACACTATGAGTTCATTTATATGACAGTGTCATGGGCACTTAGGTACTCCATCGTAAATCTGCGGGCCATGTCCTGATAGTTGTGTACTATAGAAAAGCAGATAATTAACCTGTGGTCCAGATACCCCCAGGGGTCCACGACACCGCTCAGAAGGTAAACGACTGCTTAGCAAATTAAATAATATTAAGAGATTATTAAAGTGCATATAAATAAACATGCAAAATCTAAAATTGAAAAATTTAAAACATTTTGTAAATATGAAGGAATTTGAAATTGAGGGCTAAAAATTAAGATGGTATCCTCAGATTGATTCATGGGAGTAGTGCAAGAGCATGAAAAAGAACAGAGTTTCCCAAACTGTGGGTCACCAGTCGATTTCTGGTGGGCTTCAAAAGAGTTATAAATAAAGATGCCTTTACATTTTGTATTTATCTTGTCATATTTGCTGTGCTTCAGAGACAGAGGTCAAATTTCAGGCTATGTCTTATGTAATTTGCTGGTTGTTTTAACATAGGAAATGGTGTTTACTTGTATTTTTCTGACTGCTAAGTGAAAGGAGTTTTTAAAGTGAGCTATGGGACAGTCCTGCTGGTGTGAAAGGAAAGGCTGTCAGATGTAATTTTTTGTAACACAACAAAATGTAAATACCGATAAATGAACTGTACCCTTATTTCAGAATATATTAGTAATAAGGAAAGCAAAAATAAAGCAATTTTTTTGTAATTTTAAAGTGTGATGGAAACAAAGATTTTAATAGGCTCAAAACAAATCCAGACGCTTTCACTTGGTGATGCACAAATGATAAATATTCACTGAAACCCGATCTCCACATGTTATCACTTGTGTGCTATGGCGTTTTATCAATACAAATATGTCTGTGCAAATTTAGTGGCTATTTAAATGAAAAAATGTGATGTCTGTAAATGACTTAGTAATATATTGGTGACAGTGTGCTCCAAAAGACACCACCATCCTGCCTTGTGGGCTACAATACCTACAAAGGGGTGACTTAATAATACCTAAGAGGGAGGTTTTGACCTGTCAAAAGGCTTTAATTGCGTTTTTTACATTGCAACAGTCAGGCTATAATGGAAGACCTGAAGTCATGTTCATGTTGCTACTATAGTAGATGGCACAATAGGTGCTGAAGTCCACTAGCGACATTTAACTTTCAGGCCCTGGGTCCATTTTGTACCATATACAAGGGACTTATAGGTAAGATAAATATACCAATTAGGAGCATGCCTATTCGATCAGGTTAAAAGAGAGAGGACAGTACTTTACCACTGGTTGGTAGCGGTAAAGCCATCCTCCTACATTGGTGGCAGCGGTGGGATTTAAGCCTCCACTGCTTTACCAGCCAATCTAGGTGTGGATTAAAATGTAGGAGGCTGGCTTAGTATATGGTGCACACTTATTTAATTGGTGCACCTTGCACTAATCCAGGCAACGCTGATGGTGATTTTAGTGATATTAGACAGCTGTAGAAAGCTCTCTAAGTGGTAGCTGTGGAGAGCAGCCTTCAGGCTTAGTCCAGAAGGAGTGCTAAACTGCTTGTTTTACCTGAACTAATCATATAGTGTAGGTTAAACGAAAAAGAACCACACAGTGTAGTTATAAAAATGAGTATATTTATTATACACACTCACTAACAGATTGGTATATCTCCTACCCGGAGATATCAACGCAATACACACAATATTTCAAATGTAAACAGGCAAGTAACCACAAATCCACGGTGGTCTCCAGGGGGAGACCAAACCATATGCTAAAGAAGTGGAATGCGAACTGCAACCAAAGTCGGTACTTGGACCAGAAGCCTCAGAAGAATTGGGGACACAAGGAACCAGCTGAGGTAAGTACCCAGGAACCCCCTGGAGGCTGTGTGCAGAGTGGAAGCTCAGCCCCGTACTCAATGCAAGTCAATGGGAAAGTCGCGGTTGCTGTTTTCAAGAAGGACCCTTCCCAGTGGATCCTGAAAAAACCCCTTGGAAGATGGAAGGTTGGAGAGTTACCCCACCCGTGGATACCCCAGGAACCAAGATACCTACAACAGGGAAGCCGGGTGCATAGGTGCGAAGTGACGTCGGAAATAGCCATAGACCACAATGGAGGACTTCAGAAACAGTGCAGCTGGCGAAGAATGTGAAGGAGTCCGGTGGAATCCAAGGATGGATTCTTGAAGAGAAGTTCCTGCAAGCAGAGGACAGAGTCTATGCCACTCGGAAGTGACCAGGAGGCACGGAAGACCTATGACCACAGATGACAGAAGATGTAGAAGTGATGATGGTGACCTTGTCGCTGCAGCTGTGAGGACAAGCCCAGGAAGACAAGGCGCTGTTCACGAGCTGTCCCATGTCAGAAGTCAAGAACCAGGGGGTCAGAGTCTGGAGGTTGCACGAACAAGCCTTGGCAGCAGCAACAGACGTGGTAAACAAAAAAGGTGCAGCAAGGTCCAAGGGACTCACCAAGTGCAGGAGAGTCAGAGCAGGCCTGAGCAAGCAGGGGAGCCCACTGAAGCCAAATAAGACCCTCAAGGCGGCCCACAGGCCAAAGGTATAGGAGTCGCAAGAGGACCTTGAGCGGGTCACCAAAGATGCAGGCCCACGGTGCAGAGAATGTTGTGAGGACAAAGATCTTGGCAGGAAGAGGTGCTAGAGGCTGGAGCTTCTTGTAGTCTGAAGATCTCTGGAGGACAGAGCAAACAAGCCTTGGCAACAGCAAGTCAATGTGATGCACAGGGGTTCTGTTCCCACGGTTCCGGCAAGGGTTACTGGCCTCAAACTGTCTGAGAGAACATGTCAGGCCTTGAGAGAGTTGCAGAACCACCACCTGTGTTAATGAGCCTTTCTGAGTCCATGGGACGTCATGTGCAGCAGACCGGTCAGCTTCGTTGCGGTGCCTGCAGATTGAGGGGAGTGACTCTTTCACTCCAAGGAAGATTCCTTTCGGTGTCTTTGATGACCACAGGCCTGGAGAGGAACCTGGATGAAGCACAGGCACAGACGATGAAGCGGACTTGCAGACAGGGAGTCCAGGAGCAACAGGAGTCTTCCTTGGTGTAGTCTCGGTTCTAGGCGAAGTCCAGCAAAGTCCAAGGTGCCCAGATGAGTGAGGTTGAAGAGATTTTGAGTTTGAATATCATCCCACGATGACTCCGAAGAGCCTCCCACAGTGAAGTCCTTAAATACCCTAGGAAAAGGGTTGGGACGATGCAAGGATCCCTCCACAGGAAGGGCTGGACAGAGGTGAGGTGAGGATACTACCATGTCCTTTGTCCAGTTTCACGCCAGAGCGGGAGCCAAGGGCTACCTGAACTGGCTCAAACTGGAGTATGCAAGGAGGGCACCAAATATGCCCTTCAAAGCACTCTAGTGGCGCTGGCAAGCGCCCCCATTCCAGCCCAGTACACGAAGTCCTGTCCGGGAGGTTGCCACAGGAAACATATTGTTCTCCCCTTTCCTGCTCAAGCTCAGCTCAGCAACAGGAGGGCAGAATCATGTCTGGGATCGGAAGCAGCACTAGCTTGCTGGCAGACCATGGAAAGCTGTTACCGGGAGCACGGATGGCTTCCGGGAGGTGCCCCTTGGTGCATGGAATCATACCGTGTTGGGGATGATTCCAACATGTTTGATACCAAAAATACTTAGGTTTGGCACAGTCAATTATAGTTAGCCATTGCGTACTGACGACTGACCACTATACGTATCAAAATGACTGACTGAACTTACAAAGCCTGCAGATTCGACCCCGGGGTTTGTAGGGGGTGTCCTGCTAATGCAGGGCACCCTCACATTTATAACCTAGCACCCTACCTTCATGATTGAAAGGCCAGCTTCAGAGGCGACGTATAGGTTTTAAGTGCAGTAACATCGCATATAAGAAAACATATCTGTCGTAAGTGGTGCTAGCACCAGCGCACATAGACTGCAATGGCAGTCCTGTAGTCACAGTTGAGGGTTCTCTTATGGGTGGCATAATACATGCTAGAGCCCATGGGAGACCCCTAGTGTACCTATGCCCTCGGTACCTTAGTACCATATACTAGGAACTTACATGGGTACACCAGTAGCCAATTGGGAAGGTACAACTTTCTTACAACAGTCAAATTTAGGGAGGAAGTACAGTGACTGGGGTCCTGATTAGCAGGATCCCAGTCAGACTAGTCAAAAAACAGAATAACACCAGCAGAAAGTGGGGGTAACCATGAAAGCTGATCCTACTCTCTTACAAAGGGACAGTCAGTGTGCTTTACTGTCTGGTCTGCAGTGACCCTCATTATACACTATAGGGAAGACTACCTTAGAGTGCAACTCCACTTTCCCTTGGTCTAAGGACACCAGGGTCATACCAATGTAGAGTTTAATCTGTCTGAAAAGAACAATGCTGTATAGTCCAAAGTCATATCTGTACAGCTTATAGGTCATCCAGAAATGTCATTCTTCTGTGACGCAGCTCAGGATCGGAGCCCAGGCCTTTTGTCACCCTGCTGAGCTGGGTTATTTACTTTTCGGTGAGATGATGTGGCACATCAGGATAGGCCAGAGGTGCAACCCTGCTGGAACCTCCTGCCTCCACTTAAAAGGTCCTGTTCAAGGGGGAGAGCTCTCTGTTGGATGTGCTTTGCTGCTGGACACTGGCTCATGCCATGGTCAATTGGAAGCAAGAACCTCCTAACTGCCATCTGGACTAAGGACTCTGCCTCTGATTGACTCCTAAACCAGTGTGGCACTCGATCAAGGACACTGGTCCCCCTACACCCCCTGTGGAAGAGTTGGGGGAAAGACTGGGCTTCTGCCAGTGCTTAATTTGTGCCAGTAGTGTCTGGTGCTTAGCACTGGTACTTACTTCTCAGGGCCGGGTCTATTGACATACCTGCCAGCTCACACGGTAGCAATGTGTGTCACACTATATCGGCTCACTTCACATCATGAAGAGCCGATATCACCCAGTTAATCCATGCCTGGTTTCAGTTTTGCCAGATTGGACGATTTCCTAATGTATAATCAGGGGGCACCCACTATTCCAAACGCATCTGGGTAGAACAATTATAACAAAAACACAGTGATGCGATGGAACCAATCAAATATCTTTTTCTCAAAATGTGAAGGATACCATAAATTATTCCTTCACGGTGAGTTATTTACTTTTTGAAATTAATCATATATTAATAATGTCATTGTCTGGACACAGATTCCTTTGACATATCCCTTTTATCAATATACAAATGAAGCATCGAATATTCAATTACACACATAAATAAATGAACATAAATCAATCAATCCAACAAAGGAAAAACAAACAACAAGGAACATTTAATCCATTCCTTATTCCCCTATAGCAAATTATGGATGTTCGCACTTTTTTCGTGAGCATTCCATTGTTTGAAGTCACCCCACTCAATAGTACTAAGAGGTAATGGCATTTACACCCCTTTATACAATTTCTTAGTACTATATACGTCGATTCAACCAATGATTTCAATTCCTCAGGGGCTCTTAATGTTCAAAATAGTCGACGCGTTTCAGCCCAACTTGCTTGCGGGCCTCATCAGGACTAGGGTATATAAGGATATATCTCCTGGGACAACATCAATTCAACAGTAATCCGTGTTGCCTCATCAAAATCCTTAGCGGTTATGTCTCAGTAGCGAGACTCTATGATCAACTACACCAAATCCTCTGGGGCCAGATAAATGAACGGGGGACCTTTAAATCCTAACCCCGCAATGCAAAATGATCTTCATATGAATTCTTATATTCTTCGGAGCTCCCCGCTAGCTGATCCACCTCTCCACACGGTTCCAGAGCGGAATCCGCTCACGAAAAAAGTGCGAACATCCATAATTTGCTATAGGGGAATAAGGAATGGATTAAATGTTCCTTGTTGTTTGTTTTTTCTTTGTTGGATTGATTGATTTATGTTCATTTATTTATGTGTGTAATTGAATATTCGATACTTCATTTGTATATTGATAAAAGGGATATGTCAAAGGAATCTGTGTCCAAACAATGATATTATTAATATATGATTAATTTCAAAAAGTAAATAACTCACCGTGAAGGAATAATTTATGGTATCCTTCACATTTTGAGAAAAAGATATTTGATTGGTTCCATCGCATCACTCTGTTTTTGTTATAGTTAAGATTGGATGATTTCCTGCACAAATGGCAACATTGTTCTAATTGTGCAGGAAAAAGCACCACTGGTGGGCCACTGATTGGGCTGGATTTGGTCCTGTGTGTGTAAACTTTTTAAAGTTCGATGCCGCCCACCTTATGAGGCACACACCGCCAGAAACTGCCTGGTGCCCTGCCTCAGCGTAAGGTCCATCAATCATAGTAGCACTACCAATAACCGTTTGCAAAAAGATGATTAGCCCGCCCCTCCTCGGCCTTGAAATGTGAAGTGTTCAGAGTCTGACCAATATGGATCAGTGTCCCCACATTTCAAACACCCCAGCATACTGCACTGCCACAGCGCTAGTCAGTCAGTTGACGGGAGAAGCAAGCAGCGTGTCCTGCAGGCCTCAGATTAATTAAAAGGTAGTATGTAATGATTTTGTAACATGCTAGTAGTGTGAAGTAACGGAACGTCAAATTTACTCTAGATTACCATGGATATTTTCTGTGAGATACACAACCTCATATTATTCAAGACATCCCACAATCCCCACCCAGTGTTTGCTTACCAACATGCATTAGTCCTAATAATTATGCTTATTATTGTCTCAAGCGAAGGAGGCCACAAGAGTAGATAATGCTGCTTTTCCTTGAGATATTGTGGAGCGTGAAAGATGGGGACACGTGTGAGCTCAGCTGCTGTATTGTTCAGCATTTGAGCACAACGTTATGTGTGTGGTGACAGCGGGTCACACAGTAAAATGAGGAATGTATATTTGTATCGCTGGTGGTGGTATTCCCGTACAACTGGCAGAATGGCTCTCGAGCCACTGACTCGAGCATGTTTTATAATGTGCCGGTCGGTGGAGAGTTCAGACATGCGCTTGATTATGAAGGGTCTCTATTAATTTTAATTTCAGTCAGGCCAGCCACAAAGAAAGGGCGTAAAGCTTTGTTCACGGATGCAGCATTATGCTGCAAGACGGCAACAGAATGTTTGGTCTCTCTTTTTTGTGAAGAGTTTGTATGCCCGTCAAAAAGAAAATGAATTCTGCATGTCTCCACTATAATCTTCTTTCAAGACAAATCATTACCCTTTGATGTCAGAAAAACATGCCCAATTGGTGGCCGAATTGCATTGGAAATTGAAAACCCTTGATCAATCCCGGCTTCCATATTTAGCCAATTTGTGGGATCCTAGGCTGATATTTTCTTTCATTGACTCTCCCTTTCATTCATTGGTGTAAACAAGGAGAGAGCTAAAGCTAAGGACGCCTATTTTTTTTAGATAGTCTCAGATGTGTGTCCCATTCATATCTCTTCACACCTCTCTCAGGCAAAAAGAAGGTATGACATTAACATATTGTTGCTTAGCTGCAACAAGCCCAACCAGAGCAGCAGATTACAGCTTTTGCTTTTCTTTCCTCTGCTCTATTTTAATAGTTTACAAAGACAAACAGAGAGAATATGTTTATTTTTTGCACTCCTTAGATAGAGAAAAGCTAGAATCTCTTCCTGCATGTTTCCACTTTCTACACGTTCCAAGGTACTGCAGCTTTTTTTTAAACTGACTTGCATTTAAGTGTTTCTATTATCTGTTTGCAACATATGTCCAGCAGGTTTTTGATGTGTATTATTTTGTAGCACTAGAGATTTTATTTTTGTTCTTCATGTTTGCAAACATGCTTGCTCTATGAGATGAAAGAGCTACGCACCAAGGGTTTAAGTGGTTTGTGGGGAAGGTGATGGTGTGGCCAAATATGTGCCTTAAATGCAATTTTTGATTTAATTTGTTTTCAAAACGTTCTCAGGGGTTAGGACCTCCTATCAAATCCCTTACTTGAGGAAGGCTCGCTCGCTGAAATTCAGATCGGGTATTAAATTTGGCTTTAAGAAGTGCTGGTTGTGGATGTGGGTTGAGCCACTAGAGGAAATGGGTGGAGCCGGGAGATGTGGGTGTGGCTTCCTAAACAATTTGAGCACCTGCACTTAATATTTTACAAATTAAGGACTGGCTTCTGCTCGAGGAAGTAGAAATCCCAGAGAGAAAACAAAGTGAAATTCTGACACAGGGAGCCAGTAAAACTAGCTCCCTGACTCAGAAAGGCCTGAAGAAAGTACTTCAGGTGGCTAGGGCGCACCACCATGAGCAAAACAAGACTACAATAGTTGAAATCGTCCCAAAGCAGCCTAAGTTATGGCTGTTTGAAGGTGGGTGACCTTTGGCCGAGCAGGCAATGAAGTGCGTGGGACTCCGCTGCCGTACACAACTTTTGTCTATGGGGTGGGCCAGGTCCCGGAGACTGCTCCCAAGCAACAAAGAAATATGAGAAGCGCTGTTGCACTTTCCCCACAAGAAGCAGGCAGAGACCCAGGACCCCATCCCCAGGTTCCGTGAAGAAATGCTTTTGATGGGGGCACTGTCTCGTTCCCCCCACAATTTTAGGAAGCGGCCCCGGACTCCATCCCTGTGTCCCCATTGCCAGAGAAGAGGAAGAAAGAGCGCCGCCGCACTTCCCCTACGTGGACTGCCTTCCATGCTCCCCGTGACGCGGGGAAGCAGGTAGGCCAGACCACCAGTGCATGTCTGTCCATAGCAGCTGACAGACAAGAATGAGGCTGCCTGCTCACGTGGCAGCAGCCAGAGTGCTGTCCTGCAGGGGGTCCGCTCGGGCAGCCCAAGGTGGGCTCCCAAGGCTGTCACACAACGGATGTTCAGGTGGGGTGCCCAGGTGGGACCGGGCACTGTGAGGAGAATGAATGCAGCGTAAGGCTGCTTGAAAAGAAGGAAACAAAAGAAACCAAGGAAGCAGCTCTCTCCAGCGCAGCGGGAGAGCCGCTGCTCTAATATGCAAGAAAGAGCGTGAGGAGCACCCCATAATGCCTTCATGGCCTGGCCACATTACAGGAGCAGGATAACCTCCCCCCAAAGAATTCTAGAGTCCACACCCTAAGCTGGGTGGTACTCTAAAAGCATACCCCCAGAATTTCCAAGCTTTAGTTAAATGTTCTCTAGGCTGGAGCATTGGCTTTATAGCTGGGGTGTTGTGCTTCCTAGGGACAAAGACTTTGGTTTGGCCTGAACTGGTTCAATGTGAATTTTCATGTTGTCAATACTTACTAGGGGGGAAAAGTGGTAATTGTGTAATTTTAAATGGGATGCCCATTAGGGGTTATGTTTAAATTGTGTAATGAGGCTGATCACAATTTGCATGCTTTATTGCCAATATTAAGTGCTCTCACCCTAAAGGTAGGACCAAGTATTGTAGCTGGATGCAAGTGAATGTTTTTGACATGTGATTTGTTGGTCTAAATCTCCCTTAGGGAGGGACAAGAATGATTACACAATGTCATCCAGAAGTATTTCCATCAGCTTATGTATATTTGTAAATTGTAAATTGCTGCGTAGCATTCGCTAGTGTGTGTGTAATAAATGTACTTTTTCTTTTTTCAAAAGAAAAAGCACAGACTGGACAATCATTTATTGAGTGTTATTATTTTGTATCTGTGAATGGTGAATACTAGCCCACCCCGCCTCTCTAGAGTAGGCCTTGGACTGCTCTGCAACGCTACCCTATGAGAGTCAAGCGCTACAATGGGTGTTTGGTTCCCGGTGGAGGAAAAATGTAGACCAATTACTTTGCAGGCCACACCACTAATGAATCATTTTCTAACACTTCTGTTGTGGGATACTCACAGTGGAGACTCCCAACTTCACCTTCTTCGGACTGTCATCACCTGGAGTCAAAGACAATGTCTACTGTAGAAGAAGAGGGATACACAAAGTGAAGGAACAGTTTGAACCAAAATAGCACTTTTGAAATATGCAACCCAGGTCTGAGACAGGAGCATAAGAGACAGACTAAAATGTCCAGTCAAGGTTCAAGGACTTCTCATTGATCTTAGTTGGAGACACTGCAGGATATTGGGGAAACATCTGAGATCTAGGGTTGGTGTCCTTGACAGGCAAGCCTCTCAGACGTTAAGGGACATCACCTTAAGAAATCAGCAACTACCCACTTGAAGAAACATTGGGCTTGTCTTGGTAAAAGAGTCTGCATGGCCTTTTGAGAGAGTGGTGATGAAGATATCCCTGCAGAAGGAGTCTGCCCAGTAATAGAGTCCAGATATAGCTATCTAGTGTGAAAGGAGCCCAGAAGAGAAGATTGATCACTAAAGATATGACAAACACACACCAAGAACATGGCAGGCACTAGTGAGCTCCTTGCTGCTGTGGTGCATGCCCCAGTTACCCTCATCAGGCCACAAGATATTTTTTTAAACCCTCCCTGGCGTGGGACCGACCAACGTGATGGCCAACGTGGGATACATGGAGGTGCACTGTAGGAGCCAACACTAGTTGCACTGAAGTGGGTCTTCCTGTGTATCTTGCTTGAGGTGCACAGACTACATCCCGTTGTTGCAGCTGAGTATTGAACTGTACAGAATGAGCATGTGATACCAAAAGGAAACACCATAACGCCATCAACTGTTGTCCCTGCAACCTGACTGTGCTAGTCTGTGTCCCGTGACCTTCGACCCTTTTTCTTTGTGTGCCATGGATCTCCAATTGCAGGGTCCTTAGACCAACTCTCAGTCCTCCAACAAACAACTTTAAATTTGCCTAAACATCCAGGGGTGGGCTGTGCACCTTTGTTAAGTTAGGTAGTTTTGCTCTGAGCCTGCATTGTATTGCGGATTGAGACTGCTCCTCTGTGGTATAGCTGCTTCTTGAAACATCTGCACACGCCAGGAGGAAGGTGGGGCTAGATGTGGACTACAACTCGATGGCACACATTTGATGCCCAGATTATGCCTCACCTACCTCAAGCCTAAGTGAAGCTTCATCCTTAGCTTGAGAAAGCCACTAAATTAGGACGCATGCACTAAAGACTTACATTTGGGTCCTAGTAACAGGAAGCTGTTCACTTCTCAAACTGAAAGGTGGCACATGTCCAGTTTCCCTCCCTTAGTGGTATAGCATTGTCTTACTTGTAGAATTGCATTAGTAGACCCTGTGTCTTCTCACAGTATTTTTGCGTCCTATTGTGTAAGAGTTATACAAAAATAGTACTTTATCTTTTTGTAAGTCAAAGCACTGACCGGACATTCCTTATGGTGACTGTTGAGTTCTGATGGCTTATTAACAAGTCCCTTGCAACACATTTGTGCCACCGACTCATCACTTTTGTGATGATCTGTAGGATCAGTGTACAGACCCATATCTACGAGGTCACGCAAAGCCACTTTGCATGGCTTTTCATGGCCTCTAGATACGGAGAAACGCAAAGCAGCGCAAGTCACTGCCATGCCTTACTCTGAGTCAAAAATGCTTTCCATGGGTGTTGTGGTGGGTGTTCCCATGCAATGCCTGCTGAGTTTGACACATTCACAGATTTACAACATGGCATAAATCTTGCAATGCATCAAAACCATGCACCTCCCTGTGGATAAATATTTAATTTTTATTCTTGCATTCTTGCATTTTGTAGCACACGTAGAGAGGAAAACGCCTCTTAGGATTGGTTTTGTGCAGGAAAGTGCCACTTTCTGCACAAAAACAATCCTGCCAACAAGACAGACACCTTTGTACAACAGTGCAAGGGTGCCTGCGCTGGTTGAAAGGACAGGAATGCACCGTATCTTGTAAATAAGGTGTGTTCCTGCCCTTTTGAATTGTTGTAGGGCAGTGCAGCAAAAAGCCTTGCTATACGCCAATTTCTTGAAAATAAGCCTCTGAACTCTAACCCCACACCATGCCAGAGTAAGCCTTGGACTGCTCACCTCACTATCCTGAGAATTGAGTAGTTAAAAGGGTACACATCAGGTCTGATGTACAAACCTCTTTTGTGGTCACAAACCCTGTGATTCAGAAAATCACAGGATTGCCAACGTGAAAAGGGATTTTTAGAATGCACAAATCTCTTTTATGATTCAGAATATTCTTTCCAACTCGTGAAAGGGCTTTTGCGATCCTTCCAGTATCGCAATTAGGAAGGGGTGTGAAAGGTGTGTTTCACTCCTATAAATGATTTACAGAGGAATGGATTGATAGTTGGGATGTCAATTGCGGTCATAAATCATTGATGAGTAATTGACCTCCGAGTTGAGGTGGGAACTGACTTGCATAGAGAAGGCGTCCCCTTGGAATACCTTCCCCTTTGTGAATCATGTGGGCAGGCTGGTTTGGGTAGGCAGTGGTGGAGTGGACCACTGTCTACTCCCGCCTATGTTTTCCCAAACGGGAACATTTATTTTGTTTAAAAGCAGCAACGATTCAAATAATCAAACCAAGATCACCAACCTTTAAACATTGAACACCTCTAGCAACTCTCTATGGTGCAAGGTTGCCTGCGTTGCCTGCGTTGGCGCTAGGCTGCTAAATTTAGTGCCAGCGCAGGTATAAACGCAGGGCTGCACCGTATTTTTGTAAATATGGTGCAGTTCTGCGCTTCAGAAGTGGCGGAGCGCAGCATTAAGCCAACAAGGCTAACATCGTATTCCGTTACTTCTTTTGTAAATATGCCCCTAGATTTCTTACCTCCAAGCTCGATAAAGCAAAGTGGAGTAGTAAAGTATCGAAGCAGTAATCGTGTATTGGCTCATATATTATAGATGGGGATCCCGAGTCCTCCGTGGTATCAATATGTTAGAAGGCAAATACATTCAGAGACCAGAGTCTAGGTGAGTAAGAGAGCGTTTGAAGTCACCCTGACAGTAGTGGTCTCCACATAGATTGAAAATCTTTGTGCCAATCATCTAGAACTTGAAAGAGACTCTCCGTAGCCACCATATACCAGAGACTTGAGTGCCTCTGAGGATGGGACAGAAGGCTCCTCCTATTCCACTGTAAGGCTATTGCCACTGTTTGGCTCTCAACACATTCCACATAAGCAGCCTGTCTGGTTTTGATTGTTGTTTAAGAATGGGGGATCACACAGCCCAACAACACAAAAGCAATATCAGAAGGTAGTGGGTAACCCAACATTACCTTCCTAGTGATCGGTACCTTTAAAAAGAATGCATGGGGCAGGGGGAGTTCCACCATATCCGTGAAAAATGCCCAAGGAGACCACATCTCCTCCAGCACAGTTCACTAGTGGAAGGATGGATCTCATGCACCCTTGTTTGGTATCGGTACTATTTAATGGCTACTTTATAGTATTTTTCTTTCCCTACAATGCTAGTAGGGCCCTTCATTAGGTCCCCCAATTGCCGTTTTCAGTGTTTCTCCACAACTTTTATCCAACACCTGGTTCCAATGATCTACAAATGGCCAATGGGGGCTTGAGGAAGTTTCTGGTAGGATTTTGTATATATTTGAAATTATATCTTTGCCTCACAAGAAATGGAAATTAACTTTTAAATGGGAGTACAACCTCTGGTTGCTGCTGTTTTCACCATATTTCTAATCACCCAATAGTAATACCCACGACGGTCATGGTTAAAGGACTTACCTTCATTAAGCTTACAGCTCCTTTTACATGTTTCAAATGTTGGGTGAACACTTTGTCAAACAAGTCAGCTATTGTGAGGCATCTCCTACTCCCCCATTTGTCTAACGAGCCTGAGGTTGAGGCAGGGTTGAAGGAAGGACTCTAACGGGGAACATATGGTGATGGGAAACTAGTTAGCCTCATTCTCACACAAATTATGTTCCAGGTCATGAGTATCAAATGAGAGAGAAAACTGTAATGAGAGGTGACAACCCTGACAGGTGATGAGTGACCTTACTTAGCGGAAAAACCTACCATTTACAGTAATTCTTGAGCTATAAGCATGGTACCCTGCCATCATCATTGAGATGAACCTTGGCCCAAAGTAAACTGTTGCAGCATTTTTAGGAGGAAGTGCACCAATCCTTTGAGTCAAAAGCTCTCTCACAGTCAAGAAACAGCAATAAATCAAAGGTTAACTTCTTCTTGACTTCTTTAGCCAAGTGGACTATGCTTCTCATGGGGAAACATCCTTTACCACGCAACCATTACAACGCGGTATGGTTACATCGCGGTCGTGACAACGCAAGTCGTTCCACCGACTTGCACTGGAGGGCGCTCTAGACTAAGGAATAGTGTGAATTACTATTCCAACACCTTCCCTACTGTACGTAGACTGGAGTTGGAATAGTAATTCACACTATTCCTAAATCCAGCGCCCTCCAACGCAAGTCGATGTAATGACTTGCGTTGTCACGACCGCGATGTAACATACCGCGTTGTGATGGTACGCGTTGTATCATCATACATCCTTCTCATGATGTTGTGAGCCTGCATGCTCTTAATGAACGCTGAGTGGTCAGGGTGTATCAAATCTGGAAGGCGGATCTTAATTTGGGTTGTCAGACTCTTGATAAACAGTTTATCACCAACAGTTAGTAAAGTGATGGGGCTATGTGATGCAAATTCTTATGGCCTTTTCCAATTTCAGGTTCAGGGACATAGTGCACCCCTCATTGTGGTAGTCAGATACCCATCCTTGGCAAATGAATAGAAATGCTACATCAAATTTGGTTAACAGTCCTAGATGAGGTTCTATGTATGCCTCCTACAAAGCTGTCTGGGCCTATGGCTTTTTTGAGTTCAAGGGATAATATTGTGACTAATATCTCAGCCGGTGTCGTAGGGGCCTCACGATCACCCCATTGCTTCAGCATTAAACAGGGGAGTGGTGTGAGGAGAGAGTCAGATGACTAATGTGAGCCACAGAAGTCATAAAAGGCCTTTTATTGATCCTCTTACAAGGTGAGGATCAGCCCACAAGAGCACTTGATTTCCGCAACATATCCGTTTCCTTTCTTTTGCATGAGCAGTTCGTTGAAAAGGGATACCCACCGTGTTTTCCTGGTCATAAGCAGTCTTCTGAAGGCAGAACAAGTCCATCTCATCTTTGAAGGTGGAGGTACCATATGTTTGCCTCAAAGGACTACCACAGCGGGGAGGAATCACCCAGGGGCTCATACATATAATCCATTTGCCAAGATAATTTTCAAGGTGTTCTTTCTCTTGTGCTTTAAAACTCTTTAATTTCACTATGATGCCTATACATTTATCACATAACACCTTTGAAGGGCTACAAAGTGTTAGAAAGGCCTACTCACCCCACTCGGGATCATTCATTAGAAAGAACTCCTCAATTCCTCAATTTGTCTGTAACTCTGTCCTTAGTACAGGATCTCTCAGTAAGGCAGGATGTAATGTCCATCTTCCCAACTGAAGGGTTTTACAGTCTAGATTAAGGGATGAGGAAATGGGATCATGGTCACAGACCAGTATAGGCTTACTGTGGCTTCTCCAGCTAGTGGCATCAAAGCTTTATGTTATGTTATGTTATGTTATGTTACGTTACATAAACTTGTAGCGCGCACAGATACTCATGTATCCCGGCGCGATGCCTAGCGGAGTATGGAAAATTAACTTTAAGCAAAGAAATGTGTTTTCAGTTTCCTCTTGATAGCCACTGGATCCTGAATATTACGCAGGGAAAGAGGAAGGGCATTCCAAGCAGCAGCAACCTTCAAAACAAAGGAGCTGCCCCCTAACCTTTGATACTTAAAGCGAGATACCTGAGCAAAGCGTAGGGACGTAGACCACAGGGGTCGCGAAGGAACGTAAAAGGATAAACGTTTCTGCAAATAAAGAGCACCACAACCATGAAGAGCACGATGTGCCAGAATCAATGATTTAAGTTTAACTCTATCCATCATGGGGAGCCAATGAAGTGATCGCAACTGATAGTGAACGCTGTTCCTAGCCGAGATGCCCAATAAAAGTCTGGCTGCCGTATTTTGAACCACCTGGAGCTTCTTCAGCAGGTAGCCCGGAGTACCAACATAGAGGGCATTGGCATAGTCCAGCCGCGACAAAATCAGGGCACAAGTAACCGTTTCCCTCGCCGCCTGAGGTAAGAGAGGAAAACATTTTCTAAGGGTTGTGAGAAGGCCGAAATAACACCCAGCCAACTTCTTAATGTGTGTCGAAAAGGAGAGACTCTCATCAAACCACACCCCCATATTTTTAACATGCTTGCCTGTGGAGGTGGGCAAGGGGAACTCAGGAGGCCAGAACTGCTCTCGGTAGTTCAAAGGAAATTTCCCAAATAGAAGAATTTCTGACTTCTCTTCATTGCACTTGAGCTGTGCATCCGCCAACCATTTAAAGATAGAAGATAGACAATGTTGGACCGATAGAACAAAGTCCGCATTTTTATCCGAGGTAAAAAGCAGCTGGGTGTCGTCAGAATAGGCCATCACCTTGGCCCCCAACATCTCCGCCAGATATATCAGAGGAGTTACATAAATATTAAAAAGAAGGGGGATAAGGGAAGATCCCTGGGGGACTCCAGTTGTCACTGACTGAGGGGAGGAGGAGGACGGTGGAAGCCAAATCTGCTCAACCCGCCCCTCCAGGAAGGACCTAAGCCAGCCTCAAACAGCACCTGACACACCAATCCCGGCCAGTCGCACTAGGAGAAGTGAATGCGGGACCGTGTCGAATGCCTCCGAGAAGTCCAGCAAAATTAATGCTGCTCTCCCGCCGGCGTCCAAATACTCACGGATGGCCTCCGACACCTCAACCAGGACTGATTCTGTGCTGTGAGAAGCCCGAAACCCTGATTGGGCTGGATGCAGAAGCGCCTCCCCTTCCACAAATTCCGTAAGCTGTTTGATTACCACCTTCTCACACACCTTAGCCAGAGCAGGTAGGAGGGATATAGGCTGGTAATTCCCTGGGCTAAGGGGGTCCAATGACGGCTTTTTTAGAAGTGGCAAGGTCTTAGCCTGCATCCAGACCTGTGGTACAACAGCTTTCTGAAGTGACATGTTAATAATACTATTCACGTCTGTGTTCGTGAAGTCTGCCGCTGCTGCCAGTAACCTGGCAGGACAGGGGTCCGAGGGTGAACCAGATTTTAGACCCTTGAGGATTCTAAGGGATTCTGGTAGATCGACTGGCCTAAATACAGACATAGAATGGGCAGGATCAACAGATTGAAACACCAAAGATACCCCAATACTGTTGTCACAGGAAGGAAAAGCCGCCTGAATAGTCCGGATCTTATCCCTAAAGAAGCAGGAAAGAGTGTTACACCATGTAGCTGAAGATGGAGACACACTAGCTTGGGCCAGAGGGGATGTAAAGCTCTGAACGAGAGCAACAATTTTTTTAGAGTTGTTTCTGGTCGAATCAATATGGGCTGAATAAAATTGCCCTTTAGCCAACGTTATGGCTTCTTAGTATATTTTTTGCTTATCTCTGAGCTTCCGCTTAGCTGCCGGGCAATATCCACTCCTACGCCAAGGCCGCTTAAGGGTCTTACATTCATGCTTCAATGCTTTGAGGGCCGAGTTAAACCAGGGTTTAGAAGGGGATTCCCTAGCCAACCTAGCGGGGCGTTGCGGGACCACCAAGGCCACTGCCTTAGAGACCCAACTAGTGAATCCAAACAAACACTCCTCAAGCTCCCCTGCCAGAATAGGCCTAGAGGTTTCCAAGGCCTGATTAAATTCAAGTGGGTCAATTTTACCAAGGGCTGGTTTGTAACATGAGCGCGCTAAAGGCTCAGCATTGGACACTTCCCACGAAAAGTAGGTTATAAAATGACCTGACCATGAGACCGGGCAAGGATCTCTTAGTAGAATAGGGAAGTTGGTGAAAATAGGGTTAAGTATATGGCCGGCATGATGTTTGGGAAGGCTGACCTGCTGATCAAGTTGAACCAAGTGTAAGATGTCCAACAGGTCGCGCACGTCCTTAGTATCCGCTTGATCAAGAAGGATATAAAGATCACCCAGTTTCATATAGTGAGAAAATCTCACTGCCCTGGGAATTACAGCATCTCCACAAGCCTGAAGAAAAGATCCCACCGGGCCAGGAAGCCTATAAATCAGAGGGCCTCCCAGGGTAAAATGTGCTGAAAAGCGGATGCTGAAGTCAAGAGCCTCACACCCTCCCCACAAAGTGACATCCCCCCAGCGAAGGTCCCACTTATAAATGATAGCCACACCACCCCGCTCTCCTCCGGGCGGTCGGCTCTAGAGATCTTATAACCCACAGGCGTGGCAAGAGTGACAATTGGATCTGATGTAGAGTCAAGCCAGGTTTCAGTCAAGAACAGCAGATCAAGAGAGCTGTCCTCTAGAAGGTCGAAAACATCTGAATGATTTTCCTAAGGGAGCGAGCATTAATCATGGCTGCCAGAATAGGGGCAGCCATGATTAATGCTCGCTCCCTTATTGATCAAACATAAAGAGTCAGTGTCCTCCAGGAATCTATCAGTCTCATGTACATTAACATAGATTTCAGAGTGCATCCCAAACCAAATTTAAATCACTAGTTACTACATCTCGCACTGCAAAACCCACTAGTGTATTAAATAAGTTTACTATGAAGTTGTCTACTCCTACATTGGGTCATACATCATAGCTACAGTTATTCACCATCGCCAAAATCAGCTAGAGACCATGACTTATTTATCCTGTTTTTCTTTTTTGCTGGCTAAAGGAATGAAGTGTAGGGACCTGTGGAAGAAGAGTGCAACCTAAATATATTTTGCGATTGCTGGTAAGTGAAAGCCCACTGGCTAGTGTTTGTGTTTAAGATTATATTTCTGCTGGACCTGAAGTTGGGCCTCTTGTAGGCTGATAAAATCATACCCACATTCTCATAGAGAGTGGCATATTTTAACCACATTATTAGAGATGTTCAACTCCTTTGCATTCAAGGAGACAACTCTAACCATGGGCAACATATTATGGCACATTTGTATAAGGTGGCACATCCTCCGGTCACTGGCTCTAATCCCTGGATATATACAATCAGAGTTCAGATATCTTGCAGATTTACTGGTGGGAGCATACATGGCAGTTAACATGAAAACCCAATAAATCCATCCTCCCAAGCCCAATGAAGCAATATGCCCAAGTAGATCAAAACACAGTAAGCTATTACACCAAATATTTATGACTTGATCCAGCACTGTTAATAGAATTCCTCTTCCAGGAGAGCATCGTACTGGCATGCAGCCAAAACTGAAATCTTTGTGCTGGAAAGTGGAAACCTCACGGAGGATCCATGCAAGAACCCCCCCCCCGGGATCCTCAGGTAGTGAGCATGGGGAGACACCTGCTTTCAGTCCAGTACCCGAAGACTTCCAAACCAGGACAGGCCAAGAGAACAGGGAGGGGAACTTCCTGAGGGTGATTCTCAATCTAAGTCCCCCAGTCCTGCAAGTGGGTTTGCCTCCATCCAAACGCTGAATGAGTGGTTTTACCCTCTTCAAGATGCTCAACTATCTCCTCTATCTCTAGTATAACAACTTAGTCAATGGCAGAGCAGAAGTTATCAGTCTGCATAACTTGGTACAAATTCTGCTCCTGGAGGCCTCTAGTCAGATCACACTTTTTTTTCTCCTCCAGCTCATGTTTGAAGAGCTGCAGGCTAGAGAGGTCATTCTTGGTAATTGCCATGGGCATTGGGAGGGCAACTGTCCCCACTCAAAACCTCTACCACCGAGGTAAGGGTTGTGTTTCATTTGAAAATCAGTTGTGGTAGAGCCGGGGTAAAGGAACTTGAGATCCTCCTTTGCATGTATTTCTTAGGTAGCATGAGGATTCAGCAACACTCTTGTAGCATGATATTTTCCAAGGGAATAAATGCATCTTTATTGTCCCAGATCACTTAAGGGGTGAATGCTGTTGCGGATACCTATCTTTAGTGGGATACCCGGGGTCTCCCAAGGGCTTTTCTACCATGAGAGGGCAACAGTGTTAACACAACTGGTCTGAATTCAAGGTTCAGTGTAGCCTGTTGCAGTCAAAAGCAAAAAAAAAAAACATTGTGGTGAGTCCAGTGTTTCCCAGTGGCCACAAGCTGGAGAGAATGTGCATGCTAACCTTTAGTGACCCCAACAAAAGTGAGTGAGGTGTTGCATAAGTGCAGAGCCATATTTTTGATGAGCGCTTCAACAGTCCATCTCTGTGGTTGAAGTAGAGGCCCATGCTTCAAGGCTAATATCAGGTGCTGAGATGTTGCTAGAGTCCCCTAGGCACCTGCCCTTTCCCTATTGTGTCCTATATGGGAAGGTCTTCTCAGCAGGATAATCACTTTCTTTGCCCCCACATCCCCCACTTTCAGTCAGTTCGGGTGCACCCCCACAGCTCACCAATGTCCCAGGAAACGACTTGTGTTTTCCATGAAGCTGCTTCGCTATTGAAGCTCCCACTGCAACTGAAGGAGTTCCTATGCCTTCTGTCCATCGGTCTCTTGGTTGGAGAACACCATCCATGCACAAATATCTCCGGGGAGTCCTCAAGTACAACCTCTCACGATGTAGTGCCTTGGTAGCATTTTTCCAAGCAGCAGATGGGCGCTATCTTCTTAGTACACAGGCATCTCCATATAAAGGATGATGCCTTAGTCCAGGCGGGAAGAGATTGCTGCCTGGACTCCATGCTTGCATGCTTCTGGTTGGAGGGAACGAAAGATTTTGGGCAGTATCTTTAGGAGTAAGGAACAAGTGGAGGCATCCTTATTGATCTGGATTCGAAAAGACAGGGTTGCATCCAAAATCAACCCCAAGTTGCAAACTTTTGAGGCAGAAAATGTAAGGAGCCATGGTGACCTTCATCTATATTGAAGATTGCCAATGTAGCTGCTTGGGCGCAGACTCAAGATGTTTCCTTTCCCTTTAGCTTCAACACCTCTCTGAGGATCTGTCTCCTGACACCAAACTCGCACTTTTGGGAAACGTACAATGGAAAATGTTGAAACTTGTGCATTTGGTGACACGTTGAGAGTGATGAACCTACACTTGTGTGAATTTAACTTTGTCAAACCCAACAAAGAGCCTTATTAGGATGTCAGACAGACTGCCACCGACAGGCCATCGGTGGCGGTCCGTCTGACATCCAAGGCATTGGTCCGACCGCTAGATTACGATGCCGGCCGTCGGAGCGATGTCGTTGGAGGGACTGACCTCCATGTCTGACACGATCAATGATCCCGTTGAGGCGATGGTTGGAGGCCTAATTCCTACAATGGAGGTGGTGCCTGCGGAGGGACTGCCACAGGGATTAGGATGTCCCTTTCCATCAGGCTTTCCGACATGGAACAGGTGTTGGAAAGTGACTTTGGGAGCCCTAGCAGTGCACCTGTCCCCCCTAGGCTTCTGCTGTGTGGCCTGGAGTCACATATGGTGCCCCCCCAAACATCTATGCATATATGTTTAGAAACATACCCTTTACTATTGCAGCTTGCAACACTTTACCAGGCCGCAGCAGAAGCCGCAATGGTAAAGGTTATGTTTATGACCGCCGTCCTGACGGTCACATCATAATATCAGGAGTGGAACCGCTGACTACTTGTCAGGCGGTTCCACTCCCGAAACTATGTCGGTCCAACGCTCGTCTAATCGGCATCATAATAAGGCCCAAAGTGATTAGGTCACTGGATTTATTTTCTTTATGATACTTTTTTGGATGTTTGATTTCGCTCCCTATTCCCCTCGCTGTCATCACATGCACACATATATCTGTACAATCCACCCACCCACCCATGCATAGTGATGCTGAAATATTCCCACATAAAACATTTATTCTCCCTCCCATTCAGCATGTCCTACCTTTCACAGAAATTTAGCAGGGCTAGACACCTCCTCAGTTCTATTATGAGTGAAAATATCCTGCTCTGAATATCTGTCAAGCAGTATAGAACGTTCCAGTTTTTCTCCAACATTATGATTACTTGGACTTTCCTTCTGTTGGCCAGTAGAGAGAGAGAAGAGAGAGAGAGAGAGAGAGAGAGTGTGTGTGAGAGAGAGAGAGAGAGAGAGAGAGAGAGAGAGAGAGAGAGAGAGAGAGAGAGTTAGCGATTCTAAGAGTCCACCATAAACATCAGGTCTTTTGAAAGACGCACATTATTTACAGTTCTGAAGCTAACACATTCTTATCTAAAACATTAGTTGTCACTCCACTGTGCAACCACGCCGCTCAAAAAAAGTGGCAAATACTTTTCCTTTTTAGGTCGAAGGTCTGGTTTGATAAAGACATCTTGGAGACATTCGGAAAGCTTCCTTGGGAATGTTGTTCACCCACTACTTCCCATTGGCTTTGTGGTTTGTATCTCATATTTGCTTGCTTTCCATTTTCTGGCTTTATTTGTTTTAGGCTGTCCAGCTTGAGTTCATCCCTCCAGTGGAGCATTGGTTATTTATTGCATTCTTCTGAGTGCTTCCGAGTGCTCGCTTTCACATGTGCTGTGCATTCAAAGACAGAGGTCAAATTTCAGGCTCTGGCTACTGAGGGAGCTTGGTGTTTACTTTTCTTTCACTGACTTCAAAATGAGAGGATTTGTATGACAATCTTGCAGTGAAGGAAAGACTTTTCTCTAGCACACAACAAAATTTACATTTCTGTAAATGAATTGTGCAGGTATTTCAGAATAGATCTGAAGTGGGAAAGCCCAAATGAAGCAATTTGTTTCATAATTCTAAAGTGTTTTGAAAACAAATACTTTAATACGATCAAAACAAATCAATACACAAGGTAATGACAATTCCACACATAATCATTTGTGCGTTGTAGACTTTTATCAGTAAAACTGTATGTCTGTGAAAATTTAATGGTCATTTCAATGAAAAAGATGTTTTCTGTAATGGCAGTCTGCTACCACACCATGCAAACTCCACTTTACTCCATTCTACTCTACTCTGCACCACTTTACGCCACTGCACACTACTCTGCACCACTCCACTGTATGCCACTGTACTCTACTCTGCTATGCACCACTCCACTCTATGCCAGTGCACTCTATGCCATTCCACTCTACTGCGCACCACTCTACCTTATGCCATGACACTCTACACCACTCTACCCTGCACCACTGCACTCTTCGTCACTGCAGTCTACACCACTTCATTCTAGGCCACTCCACTCTACTCTGCGCCACTTCACTCTGCCCCCACTCCACCCTATGCCACAATGCTCTGCAACACTGCACTTTACGCCATTGCACTCTATGCCAATACAATCTACGCCAATACACTAAACTCGGTACCACTCCACTCTACGACAATCCACTCTACACCACTCTATGCTACTCGACACCACTGCACCCTACGCTACTCCACTCTACTCTGTCCCACTGCACTCTATGCCACTGCACTCTACCCTACACCACTCCACTCTTCGTGAACCACCACACTCTACACCACTTCACTCTACTCTGAAAAATCTACTCTACGCCACTCTACTCTATGCCACTGCAACCTATGCTGCGCCACTGCATTCTATGCCATGCTACTTTACCCTGCACCACTCTACTCAACGGTAGTCTATTCTGCAACACTGCACTCTACACCAATGCACTCTACTCTGTACCACTCCAAGTCACTGTAGTTTTACGTCAGTCCACTTCCACGCCACTCTATCCTACTCTGCACCACTGCACTCTACGCCACTCTACTCTACACCACTCCACGCCACTTCACTCTGCTCTGAAATAATTCACTCTATGTCACTGTACTCTACGCCACTCTACTACAGTCTGCCCCACTCCACTCTATGCTGCGCCACTGCACTCAATGCCACGTCACTCAAGCCACTCTACTCTACACCACTCTACGCCACTGCACTCTACACCACTGTACTCTAAACCACTGAACTCTACGCCAATGCACTCTACATCACTCTACTCTAAACCAGGGTACTCCATGCCAATGCACTCTACACCACTCTACTCAAAACCAATGCACTCTATGCCAATCTACTCTGCAGCACTGCACTCTACTGGACTATACTCTCCATCACTGCACTCTACGCCACTCCACTCTACACATTGCACTGTATGCCATTATTCTACTCTGCACCACTGACTCTGCACCACTCTACTCTACTCAGCACCACTCTACACTACGCGACTGCACGCTATGTCACAATACTCTACACCCCTGCACTCTAAGACACTCTACTCTGTAACACAGCACTCTCTGCCACTCTACTCAGTGTCACTGTTCTTAGTTCTCCACCACTCTACTCTCCACCACTATACTGCACTCTACGCCAATGCACTTTATGCTACTACACTCTACGCCACTCTACTCTGCATCACTCCAGTCTATACTACTGCACTCTATGCCCCTGCACTGTTTGCCACTCTACTCTGCAGCACTCTATTCTACGCCACTGCACTTCACTCTACTCTGCACCACTCTACTCTATGCCACTCTACTCTACTCTGCAACACTGTACTTTAAATCACTGCTCTCTACACCAATGGTCTCTACACTACTCTACTCGAAACCAATGAACTCAACTCCACTGCACTGTACACCAATATACTTTGCACCACTGCACTCTGCGTCACTATACTCTACTCCGCAACACTGTACGCCACTGCACTCTGCCACTCTACTCTAAACCATTGCTCTCTACGTCACTTCACTCTATGCAACTATTCTACTCTCCACCACTGTACTCTATACCACTCTACTCTACTCCCCTCTACACTACTCCACTACACTCTATGCTTCTCTACACCGCCACACCATACAATATTCTAATCTGCAACACTGCACTCTCTGCCACTGAACTCTTCACTACTCTACTATGCACCACTGCACTCTATGTGACTGCACTCGACTCTGCACCACTCTACTGAACTCTGTGCCACTACACTTCATGCTGGTCTACTCTGCATCACTTCACCCTTTGCCATTGCACACCACTCCACGCCACTGCACTCTACGCCACTCTGCTCTTTAGCACTCCACTCTACACCACTGCCTTCTACTCTAAGCCACTCTACTCTAAGCCAGTACACTCTACGTCACTCTACTCTCTCTGCACCGCTCTGCGCCACTGCACTCTACGCCACTCTACTCTGCACCACTGAATCACTCCATGATACTCTACTCTTCACCACTGCACTCTACGCCACTGCACTCTATGGCACTGTTCTTTATGCCACTGCACTCTATGCCACTCTACTCCACTCTACATCACTGCTCATAACGTCACTGCAACTCTATGCCACTGCAATCTAGGCCACTCTAGTCTGCTGTGCACCAATCTAATCTAAGCCACTAAATACTGCGACACCCCACTGTACACTACGCCACACAACTCCACTCTCCTCTATACCACAAACATTTAGTCACGCAGTACAACAAGGTTAAAACACATTGACAAAGCCAATAGCCCACGCACAAGCGAAATATTTTGGCTTTGCCAATGCTTGTTATTCCACAGCAGTAGGAAGTGAGTTTTCATCTTTGTTTGCCGTAGACCAAAAAGCGAAAGCAGGTCCATGAACTAATGAACAAAGTGAATGTGGCCCCATTGTCAAGGCGGTCAGCTATCAAAACTATTTCTTTTCCCACCACATGTGGGAAAAAACTTACGGCCCATCATGTTTCGGGAATCCTTCTAGGCTAGTAAGAGGCTCAAGCATCCTCTCCAAATATTCCTTGCAGGCCATTCTGTCATCTGTTGGCGAAGTAGAAGTGGAGTCAAGTATATCATGAGGAGGCACAGATGGTAATATCTTTCATTAATTTCATCCAAGATCAGAGTTTTTTCAAAGTCCTCTGCAGACTCCACCGCCCGCAAAGAAGAAACCTTACACCATACAAACCTGTAGGGTCATGAAAATATTATTATTATGGGGAATTTAAAGCTCCAGGGTAGTTATCCCTACACCTCCGCCCTATTAACTTTATCCTGTGGGCCGGCGCACTGCTTGAGGGGTGGTGGTATAGGAACAACTAGTCTTGCCTGGCTATATTTTTGTCTTTTTCTAGCAAAGTTCTCCTCTCTTGGTACTTCATAACGAATTTCAGCCAAAGAGGTGGGAGCTGTTGGCATCTGTCTCCAGTAGCCATTCTCTGAACAGGTGGCCCATCCGCCTGCCCCCATGTTGTCTCCAAAGAGCGCACCAGCCAGGAATGGCCCAAAGGTGTGGAACTGTGCGCGCTTGTGCAGGCCCCAGCGTTTAATGTAAATGTCTTCGAAAAGGAGTATCAGGGCAAGCGGCTTCCAACTGGAGAAAACAGACTCCCCCCATACACACTAAGAACTTTCACAGCTGCGTCAACCTTTTCCTGATGATGCCATAGGAAGTGAGCTCTGTTCATTCTAATATTTGTGACGTCACTGATGACCAACAACCCAGCTTCTCCAACAAGCCTGTAACATGCCCCTGGACGCTGTAAACTCAGCTCACCTCCATGGAATATGAGATGGCTTAACGTGGCCCTGTGTCTGATCTTGTATTCTGCACTCGGCCAGGCATGGCTGGCTAAACCTGAGTCACCAGGGTACTTGCACTATCAGGGCGAAGGGATGCTGTGCCAAGAAGATGAATCCTGTTGTTGCCAAATAACACCGATGAACTCAGATGACGGAGATGAAAGCAGTAAGGGAACTTTCCTGCTCTGGATGATGATTCCAGGGTTCCTTTTCTTTGCCTATGAAGTTTTGATACACAACTCTTTGCTAGAGGTAAGGATATATCCGAATTTACACTCTCATATAGCGGTGATCTTAAAACTACAGTGTCAGTGTCAAAAATATAGTGCTTAAAGCGCCTAGGAAATTGTGATTAGTGATAATTTTGGGCCTGCTACGGGGAGAAAGTTATCTATGCAAGTGGATAGATGGGTGTGTTTACCCATATCTATGGCAGGCAGGCCTGTCTTTATTAAAATGATGATCTTGCCTAAATATTTCAATCTATTTGCTTACATTCCAATCCTACTGACACAAACATTCTTTACTAAAATGTCACCCTAATGTCGGAATTGATTTGGGTGGGGAACTAAACTTGGTTAAAATGGGATATCATGACCTTAGCACATGAGAGGCGGTTTTCCTACCTGGTCTGGAACTTTAGTTGTATGTCGCTCAGGCACATCATGTTTCGCGCTCCCGGTTTTATGGCATTTATTTTTGTAACATTTCCTTCTGTATTTATCCATATTTATTTTTTGGCCATTTTATATCTGCATTTAGCCATATTTACTTTGTGTTTTGTGTATAAATGAAGTTATAAAACAGTACATTTCCATGTTTATTTAACTGATAGACACGCACTCATACTTTGATGTCTGTCATACTTTAACTATTTAATCTGCCAAATATTGTGTAACGATACATCCACTAAATGTTAGCATCATACCACAAATATATGTTGACATATGCTATTATTTAACCCCTTCAGCGCGGCGCGGATTTCCGCGCCACGCTGAAGGTTCCGTGCGCGGGCGGGGCCATGACGGAACGGTTCCGTCATGCGCACAGCGCAACTGATGTGCATGACGGAACCGTTCCGTCATGCGCGTCGAAGGGGTTAAAGTAATGTCATCCTGTTTTTTCATTTCCCATGCTGTCCATCTGCTCAGCTATTGGGCTACAATTAATTGAAAGACAGTATGGAGAGTCACTAAAAAGGAGCACAGTTTTCTGTATTTATCCACTTTTAAAAATAAAGGCAGACAGAAAACACGTTGTAAAAACGGAAACAGGGAGCCTTAATCATGATACACACTGGTTTTATCCACCTCCTCTTATGCCGCGTGTAGTAGCACACATTGAACTCATACATAAATGGACACTACAACCTGCATTATTCACACCTATGCCCTACTCAAAGGACTGTATAGGGACAGTCGCGACCCCTAGTAAAGCATGACACTCTCTACGGTTAGGCTACATGCAATTGCATTCTCTACTGTTCCCTCTTCTAAACAATCCTGCTAAACTTTTCTCTACTGAAGGTCAAGTCAGAGACAGTTCCAGATTACCAAATAGGAAAAGTAGGCACCGGCCTATGGGCCCCACTTCTTTTAGGGGCCCGCGACAACGGATCAAATTTATATTGATTTGTTCGTGAAAGAAAATTTTAAAGAATTGTTGGTTTATTAAAATTCCCCCCAAAAAATGTTGTTTAATAACATTGACAATTGTCAGTGTTTAGATTTGTGTAATAAAATTGGTTTATTAAAATTGTTGGTTGGTAAAGTTAAAAACGTATTAGGAGATAATTTGCGAGGAGGGCCCCGAAATTTCGACTGCCTAGGGGCCTCCACTGGGTTTAATCCGGCACTGGTCAGGGACCTGCTTAATTGTAGAGCGCTGATTTGCATAAAACATTTATACACAGATAAGAACTTTATGTCCCCTGATCAATTTAAAGAAGAGGCTGTGACTCTCTAATTAGACATATCTACTTAGTTCGTATTACAGAACACTATCAAAACAACATTCTCCTTTGCCGATGAACAGCTGGAGTTCTTGCCACTGACCAAAATAATACACGTAGGCTGCATATCTAGATTGTATGCCATGATGAACACTGCTAGAGCTGCTTGAGCAGTGGTGGCTCCTCCACAATGGCGGAGGAGTGTCGCCTCACTGGCTCCGAGCCAGCAGCAAATAAAGAAAACATTATTTCAGCATCTGTGTAGAAAATATTAACTTTTGGTTCTGAGAAGAAGTATTTTTATGCAATTTTCGATGAGGCTGTCAACAATTCAATTAAAGATTGAAGTGACATTAAATTTAGTGAAAAAAGTGCTCAGTGACATGGGTGAAATAAGTGTCAATTATACATGGGTGAGACAAACATATTATGTATGTACAAATAATACAAAAGAGAAATATATTAAAATGGTCAGTATAGCAAGGAATCAAGTGTCTCTGATAGATTGCACTATTGCTTGCTAATTTAGAACCAGAAGACCTGATGGAACTGTACATACATTATATGTTTGTCTCACCCATGTATAAATTACACTTATTTCACCCATGTCACTGAGCACTTTTTTCCACTATATTTAATGTCACTCCAATCTTTAATTGAATTGTTGACAGCCTCATTGAAAATTGGATAAAAATACTTCTTCTCAGAACAAAAACTAAATACTGTCGACGCAGTGTAAAATTGTTTGTCTCTTGTTTTCCAGCTTAACTACTTAAGCATTATTGCTACAAGCCAAAATTTATGTTTTATGATTAAGCTCATGAACTTTGAAGAACTTGTTCTTACCCGACAGAACTAACTGTAGCTTTCTGTAAAGATACCCAGGTTCTGAGAGGCACAGGGTCACCCCATTGTTACTATACATTGTAGGTACTTCTCAGCACGAGGCCCCGCCCCCTCCACACATGGTGAGATTGTTCTTTAAGTTGGCAGGTATGGAGTTACACTCCATTTCAGTCTTCACAGAGGATTCAATGTCTGATACTGACTCAGAGTACCTGCAGCAGTACTGTTTTTTTCCTCTTCCATGCCTACAGCTCATGTAATTGGGTCAGTAGTAACCCTGGGCAGGAACTCCGCTCCGCTGGCAGAGCTTGCAGATTTTTGCATACTCTGCGGAGAACGCGAAGTTCATGCAAAACTTCAGAATCTGCAGCGGAGCGGAGTTCAGCCCCGGACCTTCCACCACCCCAATAAACATTTTTTAAAATGAAAATTAGGGTAAATAAAACACACTTACCTTTATCGCTGCGTATCCGGGCTGCCCTCCTTCTCCTCGCCGTGGTCCTGCTGTATCCCCTACTTCAGACGTACATCATGGTAGAAACTGCGTATAGCTGTTTTTGCCCAACTCCATGGAGCTCCGCGTAGAACAACTCCGCCTGCTCTGCCCAGGCTTAGTCAGTAGCCGTCCGATTTGTATTTGCACAGATTTTTAGAGCTCATGTGAAATGCACAGATCTCTGAATGGCAGCTGCATTCCTTCATTCATGTAGCGCGGGTGAGGCATTAAGGTGGACTTTATGGGGGTTTCAGGGACAGTGTTACACTGAGCACAACATTGACCCAGTGACAGGTACAGTTGCATTCTGCTAATAATAGGACTTTGTTATAGTGTTTCATGCCTTCCGCAGAGGGGTTTTGAATAGCTGTAATAATATGTGTTTGTAGTGCCCTCTGGTGTGAGGCAACTTAGATGGATTATATACTCATATTGAAAACAGAGTATATTGTGTATACTCCGCGGACACCTGTTTTAAAAGGTTGGAGGGGTAATGTGCCTGCTCTAAGCCACTACATGTAATATAACACATCTGTATTCGATGTAAGGCAGAAATCCTACCTACAGCATATGAGGCACCAGCATCCCATTCCTGCTGTAGCTGATAAGCATCTATGTAAAATGTATCTTTAGTATATTGTATCTTTAGTCCGAGGTGCCAGGGCCCTGTACTTGAAACGTCATGTGTCTCTACACCGTGCTTCAGGTCGTGTCTGTATATTACTCCAAGAAGCGTGCACACTTTCTGTGCAACCAGTTCTAGCCTGTGTATATGAGATGCCTGTATACCACGTGCAGTCTCCTAGGTGTATGTACACTGTGACAATAGCATGTGAGGTGCCTGTACAATGTACCTGTACAGAGTACTTTCAAACTCAGCTTGCAGCCTGTGTGTTTGGTAGACTGCAGTGCCCGATTGTCTGCACATCTCTCCCTGTAGCTACACTTTGTCATTGGGTTGGCTGGGCTCACATTCCCCAGCACCGAAGGAACAGCCAGGGCCAGCTCTACTACCTAAAACTAACCATGCCCAGACAGGAAGAAGTCTTCTACACCAAACCATCTAGCCTGAATTTATCTTGATAAAAATGAGAATTCTGTATTGGCTTAGCTCTTTGTCCTGGTCACAGAGACTCCTTCTGAGAACACGTCAAAGAAAAAACTCTGGCTCATCTCTAACCAACTCCATTCTTAAACTGTCTTTTGCAACATACTTTTACTCCAACCCAGAACACAGTAGTGCAGGATCACAGCAGACCCTGGAACTGCTGCTGTTAGCCCTAACCAGAGGAATTATTTCACCCTGTCTTCTCCATGCCCCATACACAATAACGATTATCCTTTCCAGTAACATGCCTACCCTTTAACCAATTTACTGAATAAGGTGCCTTTTCTGCCAAAGTGAATGTGTGACACTGACATCTGAGTAAGGGAAAGGGTTTTGTGCAGTGGCTGCACTTGTATGTACAGGCTTGGCTGTGTGTACTGTCTACAGAGCTAGGTTCCATCTTGATCTTAATGGGTCAATGATTCCAGAGTCAGACTCTGGTATCTGTCCCATTATACGTCTTTGGCCACGCTACATGCTTTATGGTGACATCTGGCAGGCCGTTGCTGCTGTATGGCTTATGATTTCCCAAGAAGGCAGAATTTTGTATATCTTGGTATGTGTATTGTCACTGTATATGTTCTTCAAATTCAGCACTCTGAAGTAACTTAACAGCCACACATAGCACATTATAAAACTCGTAAGCAAGCAAATAAATCAATATTACCTCTTTTTCTGTATAAAGCACACACATTGTTTTGTTTTTAGGTCTCGCCTGGCGAACGCAGCGCGAAGCGCTGTCGTCAGCGAGATCTATTGTTGCTGACTTGCCTCGGAAGGGGGACAGGAGATGGGCACGCGCAGGCTCTCGGCGGATTTGAGTTGGTGTACGCGCTTACAGCCACGCGGCGTGCACATCTCCTGTCCCCCTTCCCTCGCAAGCCAGCAAGCAGTTTCACTTTCGTCCTCACCAGCCTCATGTAATTTTTTTTTTAAATGCGCTCCAAGCACGTCGCGCTTTAAATGTACAACATGCAATTTTGTTTTTTTTAAATGCACACGTGCGCTCCAAGCGCGGCGCGCTTTAAACGTACAGCATGCCCCACTTACCAGCTCTTGTGGGGACTCCGGCTGGTCGTGAGTCTTCAGCGGCTCACTGCAGCACCACGCGGGGCTCCGTCTTGCTCACAGGAGCCCCGTCTGAAACCATGCGGCATTCACGAAGGCTGGGTGGGCTCCCGCCGGACTTCTGCTTTACTTTTTTTGCCTTGGCTGCACGATGCAGCACTCATTAAAGTACGGCGGCTTTTGAAGTCCGCACGCGCCGCCGTCCCTGTGCACGAGCCGCAGTCGCAGAACACGCAAAAGATTCAGTTACTGCGCATGCGCGGGCAGCCCTCCACCTCCCAGGTCTCCTCCCCGGCCCAGATATGGATCTGCTTTCTGGCGGAAGAGGCTCTAGTAACTCATTTTATTTACTATTTTTTTTACTTTTGGGTTCCGCACTTGTTGTTAAAGTGTTTAGAAATGGAAGAAGGGGCTGACAGGGAGGCCAGGATATTAGTCCACGCCCACGGTCTCATCTCTTGTAAAAAAAACCGGTACGGTGTTAGTTACCTGACATGTACCCGACACGGTTTACTTATAAAGGCCTTTGAGAGAAACCAGTCTGTCGGCAGTATTTTTACGTTTTAATGTCTAGCCTTGATAATATATCCCTGACTTTACCCATCTCTTCTGGACTCTCCAACCTTCATTCAATTTAATCTTGCAAACCCTACTGGCCTTTCAGAGTTCGGATTGTGACTGACTCTGTCCAGCCCTGTAAAGCTTGTCCGGCGACGATGTTTGGCCGGCCCTTCTGGACTACAAAATTCTCAAAATCTGCCCAGAAGCTTCAGCCTGACAGAAAGATGATTCTGCCCCTTCAGTAGCTTTACATTCAACAGATACTCGTCATTCAGAGCTGGACACGTGAATGACTCCTCTTCTCTTCTGGCCTTTTGCCGTGCTCCGGACCTGCCCTCCCTTACCTGTCTTTCAGAGGCGTGTCGAAAAGCCTTCGGATTTTATCCGATATGATTCCATCGGCTACTCTGTAGAAATATAGTGCCCACTAGGGTCTAGCGCCTCGCCTCCAGGCGCATGCTGACTTTAATGTCCTTTTTTCATCCGCCCTGCAGAACATCTCGTGCACATGCTGTGGAATGAAGCTCACCATGGTGTGAGTTTACATTTCACTGAAACCCCAGCAGTTCTAAACAGTGACACCAATCCGGACTCCTTCCCGCCTCTCACACTGCTGTGTTGCCGTACAGATACAAGACAGAACACTGAGGCAGCATCATAGCTCGGAGGTCAATGCCCCTGCTGCAGACCACTAGACGTCATCCTCAAAATGAATTCCAACTAGTTGGACTCACTCAGTCTTTCATGCTTTGAGATCGATTAATTGAGCCTCACCAGGTTGGCTAAAAATGCCACCTATTATTTATTATTCAAGCGCCTAGAAACATTGCGATGTTAATGCTCTGCTCGAACCTGAGGTCCTTGCATAATAAATGGCATACAAGAATCATGGAAATAAAATGTATACCTATTGTGAAGCAAAATGAGACAACTGCAGAATGTAAAGACAAAAACGCGAGGGAGTGTGAAAAAGAAAACACTATGGCGGGACGAGATAACAAAATGCATTGGCAAAGCCAACAGGACTTGCTTCCTGTTGCCTTTGCCTTTTAGAAAAGTTGGCTGCCCAGCATCATCCAACAATGTTTTTTTTTTTTTTTAAAACGCATTGTCATTTACAATGCCAATAGATCCAACTCGCGTAAATGCGAGACCTATTGCATTGCAAATGCTTGTTCATTTGGTTGAGAGATAGGCAGTTGAGCGGAGCCCATAGGGCTGGGAATTGGGGCATGCACTGTGAAGGTATGCTCCTCAGTGTTGGAGGCCCTTATAGTCTTCTATGTGAGAGGCTTCCTTTTGTGACTTCAGTATTTACACATCTTTAAAATGAACGCATAGGATTCAGTCGTTTAAAAATGCTACACACAGGCATTAACATGAAGGTTACCAAGGTTTGCAATGAAAGGACTCAATTTTTGAATTCCCCAACCATTGGTTTACTAAGAGCACCTGCATTTCTGAAAGCTGCATAAACTCTACTTCTTTGGTTGGAGGCCATCAGGAGTTCTTTCGGCCACATCAGAATTACTCTAGCCCATATGGATATGTTTTCCATAGAGTATGCGATGTAGTTGCATCCCAAACCACCTGTGGATCCATTAAGTTCACTGGATACTCTTCTGTGAGGCACCTTGAAGTCTCCTGAAGTTAACAAAATGATCTTCTGTGAATCCCATAGCCTGTGCTTTAAGCAGATGAAGGCAAAACTTCGCACAGACCTGACAACAGGACAAAACTGACTCCTTCCAGGTAAAGTCAAAAGCCACAGTGATCTGTCTTGATCCTATATAAACAAACACAAGAGCAACCCATATGTCCCTGTGAACTGGGTATTTTGCACTAAGCAATAACAATGTCCACAAGGAACTTATTTGAAATAACATATTTGCAATAAGGAGTACAAAATTATATACTCATAACTGAATCAATCAGGAAAAAAACACACAGAATTAATGATTTAAATTCAATTTAAAACAATAACCTGGACAATAATTTACTTCAGCCGAAGTAAAAAATGGTTTATTTTACAATTAACAATTTATTCACAAAAACAGTTAAGGTCACAGATTTTTTCTAATACTATAGGCACATTTATAGAAAGTGAGAATGTGAACCCAGTGCAGTGATCATAGCCTTCAAGGTGAAAGTTAAGTGAATAGAAAATCAAGGGAAGGTCTTAAAAACAATGAGAGGCATTCAACAATAGCATGAATCTATCTTGCTCTCTCTTAGTTTGTGTTGACGGCGTTTCAACCCGCA
The DNA here is from genome assembly GCF_964204655.1 of Triturus cristatus. NCBI lineage: Eukaryota > Metazoa > Chordata > Amphibia > Caudata > Salamandridae > Triturus > Triturus cristatus. Next base: position 750,506,714 of record NC_140592.1, read on the forward strand.
ATGAATAAGGGGTCTCTTCAGGACAGTTATCTGGGGACTGAAATTAAAACTATGTAAGTGCCAGTAGTATATTAAAGCCATCCGTACAAGATATTAAACGAATGCAGGTTACCATTTCACTCACCTAATGGTAGTTTCGTATTCCCACAATGTTGTATGGTGAACCACTGATTGAAGCAGGGTTTGAGGGGACTTTTATCAATTCAGTCCTGCCTGATCAAAATATTAGCGTCATTAATTCTAATCTCGAACTATAATTTATTCAACATCCGTACAAGATATTAAACGAATGCAGGTTACCATTTCACTCACCTAATGGTAGTTTCGTATTCCCACAATGTTGTATGGTGAACCACTGATTGAAGCAGGGTTTGAGGGGACTTTTATCAATTCAGTCCTGCCTGATCAAAATATTAGTGTCATTAATTCTAATCTCGAATTATAATTTATTCAACATCACGAGACAAAATAGTTTTTATCTACAAACAAGACAATTTATACAAGACCTCTCTCAGTGAGGTCTTATTTCATAATATATGGTCTATCCCGTTTTAGATATTGTTTAATACAGTGCATTCTCAGGGCAATGGTGCAATTAACGATAGTAATGGGGTCAGTAAGGCATCACTCACATGTAAAATTATTAAAGTGTTCTTCACTCGTCCTGGATGTGTTGGCAGCAGAAGGATTTGGGCTGAAAGAACACCAGGAATATTATCAAAACACTGTTACATAACACTGAGGGTCGACTAACTAAAGACTTAGAACTAGTACTGACTTACTTAATATCCGATCAGTCTCCGCGACGATTTAAGCGTCTCCATTCAACAGGCTGCAGTGCCGAGTGCACCGTAGGACTGATAGAAATATCAGTCCTACGGTGAAAAAGAGTGGTTTTTCCATGCTTAGAGTTGTTGCTCAGCTGAAGCAGAGGAATAGGACAGGATTTCCTTTACCCGATTTGGAAGACTGTAGCTCAGAGTTTGGTGGACTTGCTCAAGTGGAGAACAGGAATAAGAGCGATTTTTATATCTATTTCATTTTGGTTTCAAATTACTCAAAACTATAACCCCTAATGCACCCATACTATCCATCCACTCAGCTGCACCAACCATCTCTGTGGTCCTTACAGTTGGGTACACTAAGTGTTTTGTTGGGGAATCTGAGACTCACACCCCTCTAACAATATTGCCTAAGTTACTTCCCTGGGTAAGTTACCTGCCATGGTTGTTGATTTTTACTGATCCATTATTAAAACCTATATTCTGCTATTTCAAGACCATACCTTGCTGTTGCCAAAGCATATTCCATATTGCTGGCACCATCCAACTGCTGACATTCCAGAATCGAAAATCCACAGCAGTGGTGTTTTCTTGCTCTCTCCTACCTCTTTTCCCACTTTAGAGGTTGGGGTAGTGAATCTGTCCACTCTATACTCATTACCTATCCTCCTAGGGAGTAGATTGATATATTATCAACTGAAGCCTGTTTCTAACCATTCCACCTCTAATCAGATCCTGATAAATTCAAGCTCTGCCAAAACTTTATTTGTATGTAATACGTGGTGCTGATGATGTATATCTCAATGTTGCATGCATGCAATGGTGTTGTATTGTGTTAAATGAGAAATAATACCTATAAAAGGCATCACTTGAAGTCAGGTCAAAAATTGCACAACCTGCAAAATGAGCATCACAGTTAGATACACATGAAGACATATTAAAGGTATCTATTGCTTGCTAAATGAGAGTAGACGTAACTTTACCTTATATTAAAGGCTTTTTTTTTATTATAGTTTGTTAGAAATTTGCTTTCTGGTTGGCAGAGGTATGCACCCTGTCCAAGCAGGAACCACAATCCTAGTCAAGCTAAGTCACAATACACCCTAAATTATCCTGTGCTCACTCCCTGGCAGTTTGGCACAAAGCAGTCAGGCTTAGCTTGAGAGGCAATGGTAAAGTATTTGTGCAACACGTCAAACAGTAACACAGTGAAAACATCACAAAAAATACTCCACAGCAGTTTTGAAACAGAGATTATAATTTTATATATAAAACAAGACCTAAATGACAAACATCCAATAAGTAGATGTTGAGATATGCAATTTTTAAGATTCAGGTGAAAATAGTGCATAAAAGCACCAACTGTGGTTATCTGGTATCGTCAGGCTGGGGCAAAGTCACAAGTTCAGGTCGACTGCAATGGAGCACGGGCCGGCTACAGAGACCCAGTTGGGCCAGCTGAACACAGTACCTTAAATCCTGGTGCGTGGTCTGCACGGCAATGCTTTGTGAAGGCATCGTGTCATCTGGCGTCGGTTCAAAGAAGCTGTGTGGTGAGGCTTTGCAGGGCTTGCCATCACTTTGCATCAGTTCCACGGGGAGCTGTGCAGTGAGGATTTGTGGGGCTTGGAGCGATCCGGGAGACCTGTGCTGCAAGGCTTTGCAGGGCCTGGCGGCGCTGTGCGTCAGTTCCGATGGACCGGTAGCTGCACGGGGAGCCTCCGCACCACACTACCAATAACTGATGGCAAACTATTTGCTAAGATTTTCATAACAATGTTGTAATCTGCATATAGGAATGTGATGTGTCCTTAAAATCCACACTTGACAGGATCATTATGTAGTTTCATGTTTAAAAAATTCTTTGAATATAAACCTGAATTACATATTTGATTAATCAATTACAGCAAATACAGGGTCAAAGAGTCTGAAAAAAATGTACTCAAATCACAGCTAAACCCATTGGATACAGGCTTTTCATATTTGGCAGATCCCTTGTCCACCTCCCTGTTAGTTATGGGGGACTGTAGAATTGTCGAGAATTTGCATCGTACATGCTGCTCCTGGGCAGTGGCGGATTCTGGAAAAAAGAATTTCATTAGCTCTATGGTGGGTTCAAGAGTTTCTGTGTATAACCTCAAATAAAATTGGTGTAAAGCTGAGGTTAATTCCTCCTGTCCCTGTAACCTAGGGCACCTCATGAGATCTTCTGATATGGAAATGTATGTTTTGTTTTTCCACTGATTGTCTGCCAGGCTGTGAGCTGTCCCACTTTACTTTTTTTTTTAAACACATTTTTTTGGGTTTTACAAAACGTACACGGCCCAGAAGCCCAGCAAATAAAGGAGCTGAAAGCATAGGAAAGAAATGCATAAACAAAATTAAATACCCACACATTTCGCCCCAACCCCACCCACATTCTCACAATATGATAGAGTATATCCAGCAGCCAGATCGCCTAGTCCATTCCCTGTAGATCCCATTCTATCCCATAAAGAGACAAATGTGATCATTGACTAGTTGTCGTGCAGAGCAGACAGGTTCCAACACAATTCCCTTGTAGTCCGCCCACGCCTGCCAATCTCCGTTTTTGTTTGGACACCACAACCTCCAAACTCATACAGTGATCAAGGCCACTTTTCCACATCGCCAAGGGCTGTGGGCCGGACCTTTCAATCTCTTGCTTTGCCTCGCTTCACCAGAGTCAGCCCCAGTTACAACAAGGACAACTTATTGCAATCACCTCCCATTGTATCTGTGATATGAAGACGAGTGAGTTTCTGGTCCATCGAGATTGTCCAGTGCAAGTACCCACCCAAACAGGATGTTAACCCACACCAGAAGTGATATAGAGCAGGGCAGCCCCATACCGAATGCAAAAATTTACCATCCCTGTGTCACAGGTCGGGGAGGCGATCACACCCATCCGCCGCTGTGAAATATACCCTGAGGAGCCATTTAAACTGGATTAGCAGAAGTCTGGCTGCAATGGACGCAGTCCTGTGTGCCCCCAGAGCCTCTGTCCAATATGTCTTTCAAAGCCCCTACACCAGCCTCCCATGCCCGTCGGAGAGCAATTAATGTGTCCGTGCTGTTGGAAATGAGCTTCTGGTAAATTTTTGCAATCTTGTGTTCGCCTACATACCCCTTAATAGGTTTGCCCTCCAAAGAGCTACATTCGGGAAGGTCAGACATAGCAACAATGTATGGAGTTAGTGCACGACAGAGCTGTAAGTAGCAATGAAATTGGCTGTGATGGAATTGGTGTTCTGCCTGCAAGGTCTGAAAGGACTTGAGGACCATACTGCTCACCACGTCCCTCTGAGTAGAGAGACCATCCCCTGAAACCCTCTAACGCAGCCACTTGCATCAGCAGGCAGCCCGCCACAGCGGCGTCCACTGTGTCAGCCTCCCCTACCACCCCATCCATCAGAGTGAGTGCATCCATTGAGTCTAAACTATTCTAGTCGCCGGACGAAGAACATTACAGCCACCCCATCGTATAGGTATGAAATGAGAGGAGTGTCCCCCTTCATCTATTTTTTTGATGCATAGGTGGGGTCACCTAGGATTTCGTACCACTAATCATTAATACCTAGAAGATGCGACGCCTGATAATACCACTCGATAGCTGCTGCAGCAATACCCCTGTAATAACTACATTGAAAACACTTACCAAGGGCAATGCGAGAGCCCTGCCCTCTCAGAGAAAACTATTAAGAATGGAGTTTAAAGTACAAAACCATTGTTGTGAAATAGGGTATGGGAAATTCAGTATTTGGTATAGAAACCGGGGCAGCAACACCATTTGGAAAGTTGCACGCCTACCAATTAGGCACAAAGGCAATACCGACCAGACTAATATATCTTCTCTTTAAAGAGCCACAACAGGTTCTAAGTTACGCGTCCATGCCAAATCCACAACCAAGGACACAAAATCACGCAAATATTTAAACCCACCTGAAGCAATCCACACATCCTGATACCCAGCAATGGTCCTTTCGAGCAAACACCAATCGAAAACATGGTGGATACGTTAAGATATACACCTGAAGATTAACCAAAAATATGCATGATTTGTCAAATACAACGCCCGAGGCTGCAGGGGTGGTCAGAAAGAAGAGAGCATAATTTGCGTATAGCCCTATTAGATTTATAGTGTGCCGGGTAGCACGATGATGCATAGATGCGGCTTGTGCGGGATAAACCAAGTCAGGAATGAAAGGTATTATCCTGTTCGCCAGCGCCTTCACAAGGATCTTCACCTCTAGATTAAAGAGGAAAATTGGGCAATAGGAGGTATGGTTGTCTACTGACTGATCAGGTAAAAGGACCACCACTATCTCAGAATGTCACCAGTCAGGAGGAAGAGCGGCACTGTCAACAGCCAACTGAATCACCTCCAACAGGTGCTTCTAGAGTTTAGGTACAAAGGCCTTGAAGAACTCACACTGAAACCCATTAGGCCACAAGGCCTTTCCAGGCCGGAACCCCGCCACGGGCGACAAGAGCTTCTCCCCAGTGAGTACACCATCCAATAAGTCACGATCTGCATGTCTAGTACTTATGATTGTACTGACACTTATTCGATGCCTTTTTCTCCATCAACCTTCTAATGTGTAGGTGTCTATCAATTCCTATAGCTGCTCTATAACCCACTTTCTAGAAATGCTTTCTGGGTCTCTAAATTTGGAAGAAGCAAGGTGTGTCAATGTAACATTAAAGCCGCATCCGAAAATGATTCATAAAGGGAAAGTGGCTAACCCACTCCTAATCTGTATTAAGGACTCATCAATAGTAGGGGAATAATACCAATTTGAAAAAGGTATTATTAACAAGTATGTGCCATCATTCATCTACCTTTAGTGTCTGTTTCATACTTGCCCAACTTTAGGATCCTCATTCCTTAAAGATTACAGCATCACACAATGTCCCCCTGTTGCACATGATTATATATTATCTTAAATACTGTTATATCTTTGCATTCAATGTACCTCTCTTATATTTATTTGTGCCCTGTGTGTCTCTTATAGCATGATATTCTGAGCCTAACTACTGGCCTGATTTAGAGTTTTAAGGACGGTTACATCGTCACAAACATGGCAGATATATCACCCCTCCTTTTAGCCCATGGGATATAATGCACTCGTAATAAGGCAGCTGGCATATCTATTGCGTTTGTGATGCAGAAACCCATCTGCAAAAATCTAAATCTGGTCCTATGTCGTACATACTGAAATAATGAGCTGCACATGGAGGGATTAGTGAACCCAATCCCATTCAAACAGATAGCTTTAACCCCTGCTATTATTAATTCTGTACAGTTTTAGCCTCTTCCACTACTGCCTCTTCCCTCCATCCCAAACACCCTCTTCCTAGGGTGACTATTATCCCTGAACTCTTGCTCTCTCTTCCCTTTCACCTTCTCCTCTCCTCCCACAGGAGATTAGGGCTGATCCCAATACCACCTGTAATTCTTTCCCATTTCTGGGACACACTCAGGCATCCCTGTGGGAAAACCACATAGTATGCAGTCCTGCTATGGATCTTGGTCGTTTTCATACTGTGGTGGTCCCTTAGTTTCTGCCAAATATGCCTATACTTGATCTCAGCAAGTGTAAATGGAAGTCTTTGTTCTCCTAATATGGTTTATTTCTTAACAACATCCACCCCTGCAATTATTCACTTTTTAACCTTCATTTAAGCCTTATTATGAAACTCGTGCTCATTTATTGCCTACAGCTAGTTAATATTTCACAATCATTCATGAGTTCTGGACCAGAAACTACCATGCTTTATCAGGTTCTTGAACGTCTCAGAACAATCTTTTCCAAGCATATCTTCATATTTGGAAATGACAATGCTGCAACCCTGCCTTCATAAACTCAGGTATTATTTCCCACACTTCTTTTAGCCTCCTTGCAGTGTCAAAAGCAATGACTGGAAGTATTAAAAAAGAGTATCCTGATGTGGTAGTTTGTTGGACCCGGCCTCGTGGCGTGGTCCTTACCCCCGTGGATTGTGCCCGTTCCCCGCCCCGGCCTTCACGGGCCACCCTTCCGAACTGCACCGAGACCCCTCATCCCGAGCCGCACGAGGTCGCATACCCCTCGTGGCTCCGCCATCTTGTTGGCATCCACGTGACTCTGTGCACCAGCCGGCGCGACCCCGCTCAACCCGGCCTCGGCCCCAGCGAAGCCCCGACATCGAGGCACCAAGAACTGGCCAGGGGGTGCCGCAGGAACCATTCACCGCCCCCGGCGGAGGACAGTATCGATGAGACCCCCAACTGTCCTCCCATCCCTAGGTGTGATCGCCCTGCAACTCTCTTTGGCCTGGCGCCTCTCCTGCTGGGCGTCTGGCCACCTCCACCCGGCCTCTCCGCCCCCCCGGGCGCCAGGGTCCGGACATCAAAGGGCTCCGGACCTAAATCTGGGGCGACCCCGCCACAGATCGGCAGTTGTATCCCGGAGTCGAGAGCCCTGCTGATTGAATCGCGGCTGACCCTACGGAGAAGAACTCTTGTTGGAACTATCACGAGCCCTGCAGACTGCGTCGCGGCTCCTTCTTGTGAACACTTTGAAGCCCCCCCCCCCCCCCCGGAACATCGGGGCCCTGCTGACGCTGTCGCGGCCCAACCTCGCTGAAACCTCCCTCGGAGCCCTGCTGACGACGTCGCGGCTCGAGCTGAGCAGAAACCACCTTGAGAGCCCTGCTGACCTGATCGCGGCTCCCCACGAACTGAACGCCAGAGCCCTGCTGACGCCGTCGCGGCTCGACCCCTCCGAGATCCGGAGGTCCTCCAGCTTGAGGATAAGAACTGGGCCCCAGGTACCCTCGTACCGAGCTCCTGCCAAAGACTGTCCCGCTACCCCTACCCTTCCAAAGAGACACTGAGACTTTTGGTGGATCCCTCGATCCCTTTCGTGTAAATATTGATCTCGTAACCTTTAAATACTGATAAAGAATTGCTCATCTTGAGACAACCTCCTTGAGTCCTGTGTAGTGGTGTTACTGTGCTAGTACGTGATAGGAGAAGGATCTCTCAGGAGGCTTCTCGGCAGCACTCGGCTACTTCGTGCAGTGTGAGGGCCCCCCTTGGTGGTCTCGCCGACTCCTCGGGGTCCGCCTTCCAACATTTGGTGGCCAGCGACGGGATCCGAGCCGAACGCAGTACGTACCAGCCAGTGCCCACTAGCTACCCACCCAAGCGAACAATAATCATGAGCAGCCAGGAAAACAACGCGACCATGGAGTTCCAGCCCGAACGGTTGGAGAAATATACGCACAAAGAATTAAAACAGTTCTGCAAGGACAAAGGCATTGCAACCACCGGCCTAGGTACCAAAGAGGAGATGCAGAAAGCTCTGAGGACCTGGCTGGAGGCCGAGGCAGGCCACTCCCAAGAAGAAGGTCCCTTGCCCCTGACTGAGGCCACATCAACCGCACTGACTCCAGCAACCGGAGGAAGAAAGAGCCTAGAACCCGGCCTCTCTGAAGAAGAAATACGAGAGCGGGAGAAGGTCCGGAACCACGAACTAGAGCTCGCACGACTGCGGCTGGACGGTGAACTCCAGCTGGCGGAAAAGAAACTGGCCCTAGAGCAGCTACGGCTTCAAGAGGAGATAGAAGAGAAGAGACGGCACCGAGAGTTGGAGGAAAAAAAACTGACCCTTGAGCACGAACGAAGTCTCAAAGAGCTCGAAATCAAGGCCAAAAACGGGGGGACCAACACCCCCAGTACTAGAGACACCCTACCGCCTGCCAAGGCCAAGGTACATATCCCGAAAGAGGTCGTCAAGGAGTACTATAAGAACGACGACATCCAACAATGGTTCAAGGCCTACGAGGTGGCCATGACCTCCCATCGGGTGCCCCGAAAGGACTGGGGCGCCGGCCTGTGGGGGCGGTTCCTGAGTGAGGGTCGAGACACACTGCTCCAGCTGCCGGAGGAGGTGATGACCTCCTACGATCACATGAAGGAGGCCCTACTCACCCGCTACGGGCTAACCGCGGAAATGTACCGCCAGCGGTTCAGAGACTGCAAAAAAATCCCGGGTACCACCTGGGTGGAATATGTGGACTTTTTCAGCCGGGCCCTAGAAGGGTGGATCAAGGGTAGCAAAGTCACCACCTACGGGCAGCTGGTCGACCTCATCGTGTGGGAACATCTCTCCAACAATTGCTTCGTGGAGCTGAGGCAACACCTCCTCGACAGCAAGATGACCGACCCACGAAAACTCGCCGTCGAGGCCGATCGATGGGTCAACTCCCGGGTCCCCCGGAACTCAATGGGGGAGTACCAGAGGAACCCCACCGGACCCCCCCGCCACCACGGTGGAGGGGGAGGGCCAAACAGGAACCGGGACCCCCCCGCCGGGGCCCCCAGGAGCCCCCCTCGAGGGCCACCGCAGCAACAACTCTCCCCGAGCCTAGCCCGAAGGGGGGCGACCCCGGCCAGACCCGGACCACGGCCACCAGTAACATGCTACGGCTGCCAACAAACCGGACACTATGCCAGCGACCCGGTCTGCCCCCTGAACCGAAGAAACGGGGCCGGCGGGCCCCTGCCCCGACAGCTGGCGGCCGCCGCCCTGGGAGAGGGAGAAGAGGAAGAAGAAACCCTCGACCGAGGGACCACCGAATGGGAGCCGGCAGCCATGTCCCTGGTCTGCCTGGGTAGCCGAGAAATGGTGCCCTGCACCCCCATCCCAAGCAACACCCAGAAGTACAGGCAGCAGGTCACCGTCAATGGACAACGGGACGAAGCCCTTCGTGACACCGGCGCCAGTATCACCGCTGTCCGCTGCCACCTGGTGACCCCCGAACAGATCCTACCCAATGTGCTGTGCCCCGTCCGGACGGCCGACAACAGCGAAAGCCTGTGCCAGATGGCCCTGGTCCCCTTCGAGTGGGGAGGGGTGACCGGCCTGCTAAAGGTGACGGTCCGCGATGACGCCCCCGTAGACTGCCTCCTGGGGAACGACTTGGAGAGTTCCCCCTGGGCTCAAGTAGAGCGACGAGAGCACCTCCGAATGCTGCGACTATCCGACTGGGCCTGCGCCATCACCCGGTCCATGACCGCCCGGGCCCCCCGCTCGTCCTCGGCCCCCGGTGCCGCCCAGCCCGAGGGGCTCGCACCACCCCCCGCCGGCGGCGAGGGGGAGGCGGACACCGACCCTGGACCTAGTGAATCCTCCCCCGAGGAGATTGCTTCCCCGTGCGCCCTACCAGAACTGGCACAATGGCGACATGAAGGGGGCCCCACACGGGAGCAGTTCCAGCAAGAGCAGCAGTCCTGTCCCACTCTCGAAGGGGTCCGACAACAAGCATCCGCACAAACCAATGGGGACCAGACCGGCACCCACTGGGTCTACTGGGCCGAGGGCCTGTTATACAGTGAGCAAAAAGTGGCAGAACTCGGGGCCAGCCGAGTGTTGGTGGTCCCCCTCCGCTTCCGGGAGTTCCTGCTCAATCTGGCACATGACGTGCCCCTCGCCGGACACTTGGGGCAAGACAAAACTTACAGCCGTCTGGTGACCCACTTCTACTGGCCCCGGATGCGGAGAGACGTGGACAACCACTGCCGGTCCTGCCAGACCTGCCAAGCCAGCGGGAAGACGGGGGGTCGGATCAAGGCCCCCCTCCAGCTCTTTCCAGCCATCAGCACCCCGTTCGAACGGGTCGGAATCGATATCGTGGGGCCCCTGGACCCCCAGACCGCCCTGGGCCACCGCTTCATCCTGGTCCTCGTGGACCACGCCACCAGGTACCCGGAGGCGGTCCCGCTAAGAACTATAACGGCCCCCGTGGTAGGCCGGGCCTTGATGGGGATCTTCTCCCGAGTGGGATTTCCCCGCGAAGTGGTGAGCGACAGGGGCACGAACTTTATTTCCAAATACATGCGGTCCCTGTGGCAGCAGTGCGGGGTCACGTACAAATTCACAACCCCCTATCACCCTCAGGGGAACGGTTCAACAGAACCTTAAAGGGAATGATCCAGGGCCTGGAAGAGCCCCTCAGGCGGAGATGGGATGTCCTGCTGCCGTGCCTCCTGTTTGCCTATCGGGAGGTCCCGTAGAAGTCCCTGGGGTTCAGCCCGTTTGAACTATTGTACGGACATCCGGTCCGCGGACCGCTCAGCCTGGTCAAGGAGGGCTGGGAGACGAAGCTCCAAGGCGCCCCTCCTGACGTCTACCGATACCTCCTGACCCTCCGAAACCAGACCCGCAAGTTCCGCGCCATGGCCGAAGCCAACCTCGAGGCCAGCCAGGAGGACATGAAGCGGTGGTACGATCGGAACTCCTCTACCATCGAATTCGAGCCAGGCCAGAGAGTCTGGGTCATGGCCCCGGTTGAACCCGGCGCCCTCCAGGACAAGTGGACCGGGCCCTTCAAGGTAGTGGAGAAGAAAAGCCCCGTCACCTACCTAGTCGACCTGGAGTCCCCCCGGAACCCCCTCCGGGTTCTACATGCTAACAGGCTCAAACCCCACTTTGCCCGGACCGAACTGAGCCTGCTACTGGCGACCGACGAGGGGGGCGAGGACGACTCCGAGCCCCTGCCCGACCTCTTGCAGTCCAACGTCCATGACGGATCCATCAAAGGTGTCCAACTCGCCTCTTCCCTGACCCCGGAACAGCGTGACGACTGTCAACAACTGCTGCAGGACTACGCAGCCCTCTTCTCCCTCACCCTGGGGGTGACCCACTGGTGCGTCCACGACGTCGACACCGGGGAGAGCCCCCCCGTGCGACACAGAGCCTACAGGGTACCCGACCGAGTGCGGGCATGCATCCAGGCCGAAGTAGCAAAGATGCTGGCCCTGGGGGTCATCGAACCCTCCGACAGCCCGTGGGCCAGTCCTGTCGTCCTGGTACCAAAGGCCGCAGCCCCCGGCCACCCCCCGGAGTTACGATTCTGCGTAGACTACCGAGCCCTGAATGCGGTGACCAAGACGGACGCCCATCCTATACCCCGGGCCGACGAACTCATCGACCGCTTAGGGGCCGCCCGCTACCTGAGCACGCTGGACCTCACCGCCGGGTACTGGCAGATCCAGCTCACCCCCGGCGCCCAAGAAAGATCCGCCTTTTCTACCCCGGATGGGCATTACCACTTTCGGGTGATGCCCTTCGGAATGAAGAACGCCCCGGCCACTTTCCAAAGACTTGTAAACAAGGTCTTGGCCGAGCTCGAGGCCTTCAGCGCGGCCTACCTAGATGACATTGCCGTGTACAGCAACCACTGGGCGGAGCACCTCCTTCACCTCAAAGCCGTCCTGGCCGCCCTCCAGCGGGCCGGGCTCACGATCAAGGCCAGCAAATGCCAGATCGGCCAAGGATCAGTGACCTACCTGGGCCATCAAGTGGGAAGCGGGCAGGTGGCCCCTCTCCAGCCAAAAATCAATGCCATCCAGGCCTGGGAACCCCCCACTACCCAGACAGCTGTCCGGGCCTTCCTGGGTCTCACCGGATACTACCAGCGGTTCATCCGGGACTATGGGAGCATTGTTGGCCCCCTCACAGAGCTCACGTCCAAGAAGCAGCCCAAGAGGGTGCACTGGACACCCCGCTGCCAAGCAGCCTTCGAAACCCTCAAGACAGCGATGTGTACTGCCCCTGTGCTGCAGGCCCCTGACTACAATAAGGAGTTCGTGGTGCAGACGGACGCCTCCGAGTATGGGATCGGGGCCGTCCTGTCCCAGGCCGATGAAAAGGGGCTCGACCGACCAGTGGCCTTCATCAGCCGACGGCTACTGCCCCGGGAGCAGCGATGGAGCACCATCGAGCGTGAAGCCTTCGCTGTAGTGTGGGCCCTTAAGAAACTCCGGCCCTATCTCTTCGGTACCCACTTCCGGGTCCAGACCGACCACCGGCCCCTGCGGTGGTTAATGCAAATGCGGGGCGAGAACCCCAAGCTGCTGCGGTGGTCCATCTCGCTGCAAGGGATGGACTTTGATGTTGAACACCGGCCCGGCAATGACCACGCCAACGCCGACAGCCTGTCCCGCTTCTTCCGCCTTGACGAGGAGAATCCCCAAGGAGATGGGTGACTCTCCATGCCTTCGGCTGGGGGGGACGCCTGTTGGACCCGGCCTCGTGGCGTGGTCCTTACCCCCGTGGATTGTGCCCGTTCCCCGCCCCGGCCTTCACGGGCCACCCTTCCGAACTGCACCGAGACCCCTCATCCCGAGCCGCACGAGGTCGCATACCCCTCGTGGCTCCGCCATCTTGTTGGCATCCACGTGACTCTGTGCACCAGCCGGCGCGACCCCGCTCAACCCGGCCTCGGCCCCAGCGAAGCCCCGACATCGAGGCACCAAGAACTGGCCAGGGGGTGCCGCAGGAACCATTCACCGCCCCCGGCGGAGGACAGTATCGATGAGACCCCCAACTGTCCTCCCATCCCTAGGTGTGATCGCCCTGCAACTCTCTTTGGCCTGGCGCCTCTCCTGCTGGGCGTCTGGCCACCTCCACCCGGCCTCTCCGCCCCCCCCGGGCGCCAGGGTCCGGACATCAAAGGGCTCCGGACCTATATCTGGGGCGACCCCGCCACAGATCGGCAGTTGTATCCCGGAGTCGAGAGCCCTGCTGATTGAATCGCGGCTGACCCTACGGAGAAGAACTCTTGTTGGAACTATCACGAGCTCTGCAGACTGCGTCGCGGCTCCTTCTAGTGAACACTTTGAAGCCCCCCCCCCCCCCGGAACATCGGGGCCCTGCTGACGCTGTCGCGGCCCAACCTCGCTGAAACCTCCCTCGGAGCCCTGCTGACGACGTCGCGGCTCGAGCTGAGCAGAAACCACCTTGAGAGCCCTGCTGACCTGATCGCGGCTCCCCACAAACTGAACGCCAGAGCCCTGCTGACGCCGGCGCGGCTCGACCCCTCCGAGATCCGGAGGTCCTCCAGCTTGAGGATAAGAACTGGGCCCCAGGTACCCTCGTACCGAGCTCCTGCCAAAGACTGTCCCGCTACCCCTACCCTTCCAAAGAGACACTGAGACTTTTGGTGGATCCCTCGATCCCTTTCGTGTAAATATTGATCTCGTAACCTTTGAATACTGATAAAGAATTGCTCATCTTGAGACAACCTCCTTGAGTCCTGTGTGGTGGTGTTACTGTGCTAGTACGTGATAGGAGAAGGATCTCTCAGGAGGCTTCTCGGCAGCGCTCGGCTACTTCGTGCAGTGTGAGGGCCCCCCTTGGTGGTCTCGCCGACTCCTCGGGGTCCGCCTTCCAACATAGTTAAACATCTCTTCTCTTGAGCTTTGCGCAATGTCTTTTCTTTGGTTAAGAATAGTTGGAGGTGCCCCCTCTTCCGCTTAAGGACTGTGCATGGGTATACGATGGGCGCAGACTATTGTATCATTGTCAAGTTCTCATACTGTGTGGCAGTTACAGAGCTTTCGCTTCCCTTTGGTATCCCAACAATGTTAATATTTAAATGTCAAAATCTGTTCTCAATGTCTTCGCATTTTTGCTCCAATATCTTAAACTTATTTTCTTGGTTGGCTGTCCCAGTATCTGTAGTCAAGGTTTCTTCAAGTCTAGTTCGTTTTTTTCAAAAGTATCCTCCGCTCTGCCTTCTCCTTCTCTTACTCTGCAGCTTATCCTTCCCTTCCGAGTAGTTGTTTCTTTTGTAGGGTTTGTTGCTTAACTTTATCTCCGTAGACCTCCAAACTCTTACTGTTATGGGCTCTTTCTAGAAGCAGTTTTAGAGTTGGGGCTACACATTCTTGTCCATCTTTGGTAATGCTGAGGCTTTCTTTCAACAGATTACTCACACTGCGGTCTAAATTGCTATAATGGAGCTCTGAACTCTTCAGGATCAGAGTCAGTAATAGAAGTAGGATCACATGTCATATTGTTCCTTTCAGTAGTTTGTCTCTATGGTAAGATACAGGTTTAAATGTAAGCTTGTGGGTAGCTCAATCCTTGTTTTATTCATATCTGCACCTTGCATGGGTAAATCTGCACCAACCACATTCAATGAATTCCCTAACTCATTGCCAGACTCCTCCCTCTGATCTTGTATCAAGCTTGCCTTCTGGATGGAGATGAGGACTCCCTTCTAGGCTGCTGTGGTTATTAGGTAATGCTTTTTGGTATAGTCATCGGATCCCCTCTTCTTCTGTGTCTTTATAGCCTTGTCAGAACCCCATTCAGAGGGCCACGAGTCAAGCAGGAGCTACTGGGCCCAACCATGGTGGGTGAGGCCTTTTATTCCTGATCTCCAGGGGCTTGACCTACTGTGGGTTCTGAGCAAGTAAGCCAAGTACAACTTCACTACTTGACTCTCAGTGGTGGTGTGGGTCAAGCAGTCCAAGGCATCTCGAGGATGAGGAGGGCTAAGGGGAGATAGGTAGATACAGGGGGGTGAACACAGGGTCACAACTCATTGTCCAGCCAAATACTTTTTTTTATGACCAAAGTAGTATTTAGATATAAACACAAATTGAAATACTGCATACACAAACAATACACACAGCTCCCTGAAGTCAGGTCACTAGTGTTTAATAGGCAGGCCCTGCAGTCCTACTTCCCTCTCAACGGTAGTGGTGGTTATTCCCTATTCACTATAGGCGACATTCAGGTTAGGCCCCACTATTTGTTACTGTCTCAGGAGTCCTACTCCTACTCCCACTCAAGTCAAAAGTGTTCCAGCGCCCAAAGCGCTATGTAGCAAAACAAGTTCCCCCGAGGCCGTCTGGCCCTGCAATCAGCCTTACCCGCTCATGCAAGGATGGTGTGACTGGAGGCTCCGCTGGGAGCAGCAGTGACTGCTGTTGGTGAGTAGCACTTGTGTCTCAGCTGGGGCAGCAGCTGGGCATCCATGCCACTTCCTCAGGTGAGACAGTTAGTTCCTCTGATACTTCCCACAGGTCCAGATCCAATCCTCATTCAGGGCTCTGGTCACCATGGTGGCCTCCCCTCACAACAGTTGCTTAAACTTGGCAACAGTCCTTGTCCTCTCCGATGGCCCCACCTGGCATAGAGTCACCAACCTTACTCCGCTCAAGGGTGATGGCCCGATAGGGCACTGCATTAAACTTCCTGGTGGCCCCATGGTTTGCCAACTTTACTCTGCACTCAGGGTATGGCTCAATTGGCATGGAAGTGATGCTGGCCAGGGCTACATTCACGGCGACCCCTTCTTGCATACAAGGGTTGCAGACTTAAACCTGCATGAGGGTCATGACTTGATCGGTGCAGCAGCTGTCTCCTCACACCTCACTACAGGGATCCACTCTCCAGGATCTCTCACTGGACCTTGCTCCCTCCAGTACTCTCCTATTCAACACCGGGCACACTGGCCCGACAAACAGACAGGCACTGGTGCTTCAGCGGCAGATGATCTTTAAAGTTCCTGGGTGATGTCCCCACACCCAGCTGAGAGATAGGCAAGCCTTAGTCTCCAGCCCTGGTCACAAGAAGAAGTCTTGCAGAGCGTCTCCTCCTCGCACAGCCTGACTGGATGCTTGACAGTTAATAATTTGGGGGTCTCTTTCTTATAGTCCATTTCCTGACATCAAAGGGGACCTAGGGTCTGACTGTTTGATGTTTATGTTTGGGATCTGCATCCTTTTGAAGTGCCCACTCCTCTGACTTGCCCTTCTTCCAGGAAGCTGTCAGTCACAGTTGGACGACCCCAAGTCTGACAGACCACAACAGAGGCCATAGGAGTAACTAGGGGTTCACAGGTTCTGAGTCGGCCTGGGAAAATAGGTATTGCTTCCCTTGGTACTCAATTTTGTAATTGGACAAGGAAGGCCACTGAGGCTGGTAATCCTCTTTCATTCACTTCTAGTTTAATGATAGTACTACTCCTTTCCCAGTTAATGTATGAGGAAGCAAGTCTGGGAACAGAGACACTGTTCTCTTCCCACTTCACTGTCTTTTTCCGACTGGCCGTCTTCGGAATCCGAACTCTCAGATCTGAGAAGTTAACCATATGCCGATCGGTAGCCCCTTCTCCCTCTCCTGGCTTACACTTAAGGAGCCAGAAGACCTCCACCACCACTGTGAAAGTTTTTTCAGAATGCTATCCTAAAAGATTTATTGGTACCTCAAGAAAGGCCCATTGAAAATGTCTCATTGTAAACCTTTGCTGAGATCCCTAAGACTAAATCTGCATGTCTCTATGTAGGTTGTCTAATGTCTCAAACATGTCCACCATGGAGACCATGGTCTCCACTGCTTTGGTCTCAAATTTCCTACTTTCCCAGAGTTTCTCATCTGGCTCCATTGTATAGCCCTGCAATTTTGCAGGCATTCTTCTGCCCCCACCCCACTTATCCACTACTACAGCTGTTTGGGAAAAGGTCTGCAGCTTTTTTGCTATGTCTTGAGCTGTGGCTTTGATGGTGCCAGTCTCCTTCTACATGTCACTGTGCTGATTATTGATGGAACGCAGAGGTGTTTGCTCACGTTGTGTCAGTGCTGCACTCTCTGCTTAGGGTTCCACTGCTTCATTTCTGTTTGTCTGTTGTGCCCCTAGGGCAAAAAAATCTCTCTCTGCTCTTTTTTTAATGCATCATTTTTGATTGCTACCTCAATGGGTAACTTTCACAGTCTCAGCTAAGTAATCCAGTGGGTTATGGTAGTCTTCCTGTTGCTCGGTTTTCATTAGGAGCCTCCTGGCAAAATGCCTAGGGCTAGTATTCCAAAATCTGTGGGGCTCCTCTGTTTTTTTGTTGCAGTTTTATATAGCACAAACTTGACCCGGAGGTATCAGAGCACTTTACATGAGCATCACTTGCATTACAGACAGACACATTGATTTTAGGCACAGGGAGATTAAGTGATTTGCCCAGAATCACAGGATGTTTGGGCTTCCCGCCAGACAAGAACTTAGTTCCCCAGCTACAAAGTAGGTTGCTCTGGCCATTAAGCCACATCCTCTAGGTCCTAGTCCACAGTGTGGCTCTCAACCCAGTGGTGGAAGTTCCCCTTCCTCTCACTCGGGGAGTGAGCGGCTGCCTCATTAATCCTTTGCATCACCTACGCTGCCTACATGCACCGACAATCCATGTCATTGAAAGCACAGGGCCAACAATCAGGCCCAAAATCTCCACCGCAGCCATATCTAAACCCCTGATTTCCACATTAAAAGATGCCTCATTTTCTCTATATCAGGATTCGTCAGGTCAGCAGCTCCTCAAAGCAAAGGGACCTTGATTACGACTATAGTGGTATTTATCGCACATGATAAATAGCGATACCGAGGGGTACGTTATTTATAGAGGGCGATAAATACCACGTATTACGAGTTGTTGGGGAATAACATGAAGAGTTTGGTGTTTAAAGTAAGGTATAAATCCCTAGGCAATATGATTCAAATATCTGTAATCAGTTGGTATACATATGCCCTACTAGTGCATTTTAGTTCTCAGACAAATTGGAGTGCAACACTATATAAATTCAACTAACACTTACTAAATTTAAAAACATTCATTTAATGACATATTAAAAAACATTTCATAATACAAGGTAAAATACAATTGTATGAATATTAAAACATTACGTTTTCATCATTATACATAATAACTACAGTTACATCAGTACATATTCTTTAGTGGCTGACGAGTAGATTCTTTTTCGACGCGCGTTTCGACGCAAACCTGCGTCTTCATCAGGAAAGGCCACACGTTAACCTACAACATAATGTGATAATTACACTCCAATCCTTGATGTTTTATAGATAAGCTTATTTTTGACCTTCACCATCACCTCTGTGAATCAATTTCTCCGGTTGTTGTGATTCTAACATTATTATTTTAATATAAAACATTTACTCTTTTTTTTAAACAATAAAGGTATAGAGTAATGTCTATATTCTGTAATCCTCTTAAAAGTTATGTTTTGGTGGTACGTCTCAAGAGAATACCTATAATTTTTATTTTCTTGTTATAATTTTTGTCAATAATGCTGTATGCTTACTTTGTTTGTATCTCTTATAGATTTCCAATGCTCAAAAAACGTTATTTCCTTCGCTTTATTGTCAATCTTTTTATTGGGGATGATTACTCGTGCTAAAAAACAATAATATTTATTTAGATCAGATATATATCTCCTTTATTTATACGGAGACGTTGACAATTTAATTCATTACTTACAATGATTTTGTTCACTAGATTTAAAAATTTCCTCCTTTTTATATCATGATAAAGGGTATGATTCGAAGTATGCTAAAGCGGAGAGACAAAAAATATACATGGTAATTTCCTCATTCACATATCAGATATAATTTGTATTCTTTGCAAACTCATATCTTGGATTTACCTAATATAACTTATTCCGTCTTTCGATGATAAAAGATTAGCGATGAAAGCGACGGTTTATTAGGCAATAGTCATCATGTAGATATAGCTGAAATAAAATGCGATATATAATCAGGTGATTGCTTATTTTATTTTACAGTTTTTCGTTGATTGAATATCGTCATTATCTATGGTCGATATTTACCACATTAGGAGACTCTGAGTAGACCAATTGTCACATTTAGTCTAAACTAACCTTAACATATTGTTTAAATATAGACCTACAAGTACATTCTAATTGGTAGATTACACTGTAGGAAATACCTGCTTCCTTAAGACATTATAAGTCCTCTTAGTGGGGCTAGTAGTTAAAGATTGTTTTACCTTCAGATATCCTTATCGATGTGTATACCGGCGGCGTCTCTGCGTCCTACTCGGTCTGTTACGGGACGTTATATACTTCTTCTCTCTTCGTGTTATTTAAACACGCCACTTGGCGTGAGTCCTGTATTCTCATTGGTTAACAGTTAATCTCGTGGTACGGATATGTATCTGAGGTTCTGTTCTCTATTACAGACTTTGATTGGATATCAGTGGTATTATGACAGGAAACTCGTTTCCGGTTGGTTACCTGGGGTTAAGTTAAATTCTCTATCACAGGATTTGATTGGATATCGAGGGTGTTGCAATGGGAAACCCGTTTCCAATTGGTTACCTAAGGTTAAGTTTGTAAAGCAATTCGCTACAACCTCTATATTTTCGTTCTTTAATTATGTGACAAGAGCTATGATAGGATATCTTATGTCAATTAACCAGGGTTAAAGTAAGACCCTATGTTTCTTTTTAAAGAAAGAAACTTTATTGATAAGACGATTGTGACAATGCCGAAAAGTGCATATTCAAAAGTAAACACTGATTTCCACATTGATATCAATTTTCCTATTAAATGTTCCTATAATAGTATTTATATGGGTCCTATATATGATTTAGATTGTTTTCTTCTCTATTTATAATAATTGTTCTGGAAACACTATTTTTTCTATTTCTTTAAAGGTATTTCTCTATAATAGGATTAGATTCAGATCGCATTTTCCCAAGGTAACTCATTATTGAGCCCGTTGGTTGCTGTATTAAGAGAAAAAATCCAATAGACTTCTCTCAGCTTGCGGATTCTACTATTTTCATTTTCTCCTGTACATTTGATTTTTTCTAATATTCTCCATTGCATCTGTTCTGGTTTATGCTCTGAATCAATGTAATGTTTCACTAGGGGAGCGGTAAGTTTAGCTGTTCTGATTGCTGATCGATGTTCAGTTAGTCTTGTGTGGATTGCTCTGGAAGTCTCTCCTACGTACCCTAATCTACAGGGACATATGATTAAATAGACTACGTTTTGTGTCTTGCAATTCCACATTTCTGATGCACGAATCGTGTAATCATTAAAGATCAGAATTTCTCCTTCTATAACAGAGTCACAGGATTTACAGGATAGGCATTTGAAAGTTCCTTTTAGAGGTTGACTTCCATCAATTGTTTTCTGTATCAAAGTATTAGCTTTAGAGAACCGTGAGTGTACTACCATATCTTTAATATTCTTATTGCGTTTATATGCAAATAAAGGTTTTGGTATAGTGTATTCTTGTGTTGGATCACTATTTAAGATATGCCAATTGGAATTTATTATCTGTTTGACTTTAGCATTGAGTGTCGAGTGTTTTGTGACACATACAAGCTGTGTAGGTCTCTTTTTAGTAGTTCCTGTTAAGAGATGATCTCTGTCATAGTATCTGGCTCTTTTGTATGATTCCCTCACCAATCGGTGTGGGTATCCTCTAGATATGAATTTTTGTTTCATAGAGATGGCCTGATTGTCGAAGTCTACTAACCTTGTACAATTACGTCTAACTCTTAAAAATTGGAAGAATGGTATACTTTGTTTTTGTGTTCTGGGGTGATAGCTGTCAAAGTGAAGAAGTGTATTTCTAGCAGTAGGTTTTACAAAAAGGTCTACTTCTAGTGTACCACAGTTGTGTTTTATGAGAATATCAAGAAATTCTACTTCTTGTGTGCTTGAATGAGCAGTAAATTTAAGATTAGGGTCAGTGAGATTTAGCCATGTTAAAAATTCATCGAGTTCGTGGTTATCATTGGTCCAGACAAAAAAAATGTCGTCTATATATCTAGACCAATGAGTGATGGACTCGAAAAAAGGGGCGATTTCATTAAAAATGTTTTTGGTTTCAAAAAGAGCCATGTATATGTTTGCCACAGAAGGCGCTACCGAGGCTCCCATACTTACGCCTCTAGTTTGTCTATAAAGGCTATTTCCAAATTCAAAATTGTTTTCATTTAAAACAATTTCCAAACAGTCAAGTATAAACTTTGTAGGGCCTGGAACTTCATATGTATTTATAAACCATGTTACGGCTTCTAAAGCTTCCTTTTGTGGGATATTGGAATATAATGATTCTATATCAAGGGTTACTAATGTGTTCCTAACTGGATTGAATTCAAGACCTTCAACTTTATTAATCATGTCTCTAGTATCTTTTATATAAGACTGTATCTTAGGGATATAGGGTCTGATTTTACAGTCGACATATTTCGACAAAGGTTCAGTTACCGAACCAATTGTTGATACTATGGGACGGTAGGGAGGATCTAATTCATTCTTATGTACCTCAGGGATTCCATAGATGCATGGCATTTTCTCAAGGGAACTGTTAAGGTATTCATATTCCTTTTTGCTAATATCTCCTTTATCATAGGCCTTATCTGTCAGGTTTTTAATTTTATGGCTTATTTTTTTGGTAGGATTAGATCTAATTTTAGAGTAAAATCTCTGATCATCAAGCATGGTGGTCATTTTTTGTTCGTATATGGCAGTATCAATAACTGCAATGCCGCCACCTTTGTCACAATTTTTTATGGTCAATGTAGAGTTCTCTTTCAACGCTTTCAAAGTCAGAAATTCTTCTCTATTTAGATTGTATATTGGTTTAGGGACAAATTTGCATGCTTGGTTCAGACGTTTTAACACAGTATGTTCGAAAACACCTACTTCTGGGCCAATTTGGTCAAGTGAAGGTGTGAAATGAGATTTAACATGTAGTTCGTTGTGTTCCGGTGTTTCTATGTCATTATTGTTGTCACCGAAGAACTTTTTTAATCTAATCTTACAAAAAAATGAGATAATATCTCTATGAAGTTCAAATTTATTGGTCACAGTGTGGGGAACATAAGATAGACCTTTAGATAAAAGAGAAAGGCTACTTGTGTTAAGTAGCTCAGAAGAGAGATTAAAGATCGGTATTTCTTCCCTTATCTCCAATACTGTCTCTGGCGTGTCTCTAGGACATGAGATGTCTCTGGTTGGTATTGGTGATTCTGATATTCTTCTCTCGATGATGGTTGAAAACTCACTCTTTGTCTGCCTCGTCGTCCCCCGCGTTGGGCTAAAAAAGGGCGACGTGTTTGTTGATTTGGTTGATATGGTCTTTGTAGATTATGGGGTTCATAGTAATTAGAGCTACCTTCTCCTTCTGAGTCTGAGGTATCTGAGAAAGTTGTAACTTTTTGTTGTCTAGGGATATTTTCATTAACATATTGGTTTTGTTTATAAAAATTCTCTCCTAGATAGGGGTACGTTTTTTCCAAGGAGTGATAACGTTTGTCTTTACTCAGCTTCTCTGTTTTCCGTTTAGTTAAATAATCAGAGAATGATAGAAGTTCTCTCTCTGAGCTCTCTAATTTCTTTTTTGCTTCTTCAAAATCATTGGATTTCTTAATTTTGTCTTCTAATTCAATGATTTCTAATTTCAACTTATTTACTAGTTCTTTAGCAGTTTCTATAATTAAAGTCATGAAATCTCTGGAGCACCTATTGATTCGTCAGGTCAGCAGCTCCTCAAAGCAAAGGGACCCTGATTACGACTATAGTGGTATTTATCGCACATGATAAATAGCGATACCGAGGGGTACGTTATTTATAGAGGGCGATAAATACCACGTATTACGAGTTGTTGGGGAATAACATGAAGAGTTTGGTGTTTAAATCACCAAAATCCGCATGATACGTTAAATACTGCATGGTTTTTTTCTCTATAAAATGTTGGCAGGTTTGACATGCCAAAATTTAACGAAGGTTGAGTTATTTAATATATCTGATAATTATCGGATGAGTTAAATATCTAACAACTCATAATACAAACCTGTGCGTAAGCAGGGATTTATGCACAGGTCAGAATTAACCACCCAACTCGTAATCAGGCCCAGGAAGGGCACAACAGGCAAGGATGCAAGCTCAGGCAGGAGCCCTGAAAGCCGTAGCCATCTTGGATCCTGGCTGGCCCAGTCACCCTAGTACAGGTTTTTAGTGTCTTACCACTCCAGTCTGTACACATGTCTGTCTGTCTTCCACTCCCAAACCAGTCTATGGCTCAGTGGTTGCAGTGCCCCTGTAGAACATGAAGACATTTGCCTCTCTGTGACCTTCCCAGCATTTTCCCCAACTCCCTCGGACTGTTTCCAACTGCCTCTGATTCCACAGCACAGCTTGATGTGGCATAGCGGTGAGCTAGATACCGTTACCTCCTTGGGCCCAATCCACTCTGCTGACGTAAAAGCAGTCGGCAGTGCACCATCTGCCACTCAGCATCCAATACAGTTCCTCTGGTCCTTAGGTCGCTGAACATCTGCCAGCCATCTCCTCTTCCTTGAATGCCAACATCTGGGTCTCCCCCAAAGCCAGAGAGGCACCCATGTAGAATCACACAGGCAATCACACAGTCTTCTTGCCTCAGTCCTCTCTGGGGCCACCTTTCCCCAAGGATCCCCACTGTTACATGATCAGAAATGTTTGCATATTTTCATAACACCTAGGTCAGCCTGCCATGTACCATGATTGCCTTGGCCTGGCATACTTGTTTTTTCTCATGAGCCCAAGAAGTGCACAGCTCACCTTACCACTGCCGGTGGCCATGTTTATTCCTGGATGATGTCATTTGTTTCTATGTTAAAGGATGGCGAAAATGGTGAAGTTGTGGCTAACCAGGCTAATACACATGCTAAGCTGATGCTGTTAACAAGACTGACCAACTAGATCCACTACAGGATGAGCTAGTAATTCTTTCTGTGAATATTTTACAAGTTTTTAGAAAGGAAGAGGACAGTGATTAAGGTCAAAATGCTGAATGAAGAAGCGCAGTCAGACCATGTAGTGGTCTAACCCCCAGTCTTCGGTGACCTATAGACCAGAAACCTCCCAGCTCAATAAGCTTTATTACCTAAGATGGATCCTGCAACATGGTGGAGGGAAAGTCCCTAGGGCCACTTTCTCCAAGTCTATGCAACTGGAGAGGAAGGCATAGCTGGTCCACCATACCTAAAGTCTGAAGATCTATCAATCCAAACTCACACAGGGATCCTGACTGGAAGCAGGCAGTTTTTTGGAACCTAAACAACAGCCAGGCTTCAGAGGAGATCTACACAGGAGCAAGCTGCCAGATGATAATCAGCACGCTCATCACGCCCCTGCCACTCATAATCCTTGCAGGGTAGGAAACAACTTTGAGTGATTTCCTTCAACTTTTGGTCTTCTTTATTAAGAGAGCAGAAATTCAGATGGTCTAAAAAGGAGACATGTGAAAGTGGATTACTTCTTTTGCTTCCTTCTCCCCCATGAGAGCTCCAAACCCCTAAAAGGTCATGAACTCTGACATCATGCATGGCTCCTATTTGTACAGTGGTAGGTTTGTTTCAGGAAACGTCTGTCAAGCTCAAGATTTGTTGGACCAATATCACTCATGCTGTGTCAGAGATAATATTGAATCTGAATTCCAGTGCTGAGCGATATTCTGGTGGGGACAGCCCCATTACTCCATTACTCTAATACGTAGGTACTATTGCGACATCCCTTGCCTCTAGGATGCCCATGACAGTGTATATGAAGGACTGACATTTCCTTCTCTTAATGAGAGGCAAGACTGTGGAAGGGCTGGAAAAAGGGAAAAGACAACCTTTAATGTGCAAATGAGGAAATAGGGCAAATACATTTCTAATTCCGCACACGACTGTTATCCTGGAACTCCCATGCCCTGAATGATAAAGGGAAAAGATAAAGTGTTGGGCACTATGTAAGGCACTTTACAGCAGATGTCCTTTGTATGCAGGAGGCACGCAGCTCTTACAATCAAAGGAAGCATTTAAAAAACAAGTCGGGTTGTTGGGTCATCATTTGACCCTCTATAAAAGATATGCCTTTTGATATAGGATCATATTGGGTATGATCAGCAGTTGCTTTTTGAGTTAACTATTTGGCCTTAATCCTATATGGTTGTCAGCGACTTTAATGTGGTTTTATTTTTCATTCTGGTCTAAATAACATCTAAACAGAGTGTAAATTGAAGCGCCCTAGACCAGTGATTCTTAACTTGTGGTCCGGTGACCCATGGGGGTCCGCAACACCTACTAGGGCCCGAGACTGTTTAGAAAATTAAATAATATTAAGAGATTATTAAAGTGTATATAATAAAGATGAAATGTAATATTGAACATTTTAAAACGTTTTGCAAATGTGAGGGAATTTAAAATTGAAGGATAAAAATTAAGGGTCTCATTTACAATATTTTGATGCACGGGAGCGCAGCAAGTGTTCCTGCTGCGCTTCTGTGCGTCAAAATGGCAGGAATGCACCCTATCTACAAGATAGGGTGCACTCCTGTCCTTCTCCCCTGCGCCGACACACAAACAGCAGCTGTGCGCCAGGGCAGACACCCTTGTGTCATTTTGCAAGGGTGCATGCACTGAGGGGATGATTGTTTTTGTGCAGGAAGGGACACATTCCTGCACAAAAGCAATCATTAAAGGCACTTTCCTCTTTCTGTGCGTGCTGCAGAATACAGCACGCATAGAAAGAGGAAAACATTAGGAGAAACAAAGTATTTCTCCTCATTGTGCCACTGGTGGCATAGGATGCGGACACATTCCCAGGTTTACAAAATGTTGTAAACCTGGGAATGCGTCAAGTTCCATGGATGTTGCGTGGGAACACCCACAGTAACACCCATGGAACGCCCCTTTCACGCAGAGTTATGTGTGAAAGGGAAACATATTTACAAGGCCAAGAAAAGTCACGCAGGGTGGCTTAGTCTTGCCTTGTATATATGGGGAAGCCCAATACGCTGCCGGTGCGTCAATAGAAGTGACCCACCGGCGGCGCAATGGGCTTGTAAATAAGGCCCTAAGTGGGTATCCTCAGATTGATTCTTGGGAGCAGTGCAAGTGCATCAGACAGAGTATAGTACAGATGATGGGTGACCTCAATTGAATTCAGAAAAGCTTCAACCATCCTATTAAAAATAAAATGTAGATTTGTTTTATATTTGCGAATTAAATAAAATGTTTCATCATCTGCGTATGTGTTTGATGAATGCTTGTTTCTGTATTTTTGTGTGCTGTTTTGCGGTTGAAATCATCAACATTTCTTAGGCCGGGGTCTCCAGATTCCATTGCTGACCCGGTTAGGGTCCACAGTTTCCAATCATGATTAAGTGGGATAGAAATACGTCAAAAGATTAATAACCACTGCTCCATTCATACAGTTTTACGCTAGATCTTTTATTCTCACCTGCAGGCTCAATTTGCATGGCTATAGAGGATTTAGCCATTTCTTCTAACTTTGGTAGGGTCCTTCACTATTTCTTCTATTTCAATGTCTGACCATGCTCCAGCAGAATTTGTTATACATTTTGCACCTATGAAGCGGGTAACCCACTGAACTTTTAGACAGATCATTGTTGATTGACACTGTGGTGATGGGAACTTGGAAGTGATGATCTGGGAATAGTTTTTAACAAGATTGTAGATTCTCCCTCCAACGTAATTGTTTAGGATGCCTTCAAAGCTTCTTTAAGGGTGCACAGTCTGGACACAAAGGGGCCTATTACAATGGCGGGCGGACCGTATCGGGAAACGGGACCACCTGCCATTGTCGTGGTGGTCCCGCAAGTGGCATTAGGATGCGCCCGCCAGACTGGCGGGCGCATCCTGCATTGTAAACATTGCGGCGGGTGGTGCTGCAGCAGCACCCGCCGCAATGTGTAAAATGCATGTTGTGCATTTGAATGCACAACGTGACAGGCACTGCGCGGTGCCTGCCACCTTGTGCATGCCAATGCAGGGGGGTACCATAGGTACCCCCCCTCCGCACCCCCAGCCCTGAACACCCTGGGGGCCTGCAACGGGCCCCCAAAGACAAAACCGCCTACCTTTCCGTGGCGGAGTCTCCGCCATGGAAAGGCAGTTCACCGCCACTATGATCATATGGATGGCGGTGCCTGCGAGGCACCGCCACCATATTCCTGGGCTTTTCCGCCCGGTAGGCATCGTAATGTGGCGGGGGGAAAAGTCATGCGGGCGGTGGATTTTAGTGGGCGGATCGCCACCACCATACGGGCAGTGGCGATCTGCCCGCTATCATAATGACCCCCAAAGTGTCTGCATCTACAACTGAGGAATTTGTGCACAAGCCCAAATTATCCAAGAGTCAAGTCTGAAAATACTTTTGAAAGTTGGATTTAGAACACTGTATGAAACGGATGAAGCAGAATAGTTTCTTGGTAAGACTAAAATAGATACATGACAACTTAATAGGAAACAGGCATCCTTGAAAAAATCCTTTTTATATGCTAAGAAATGGATTCAGGTCAGTAAGCCAGAATCCTTTGACACTTGTTATTTAACTACCTTTATTCAACAAGTGTATGGTAGTAAAAGCAATAGAGATAGGATATTTGAGGGGTAGAGGGAGAAGGTCTTAATGAAGGGTGGCTCATTAAAGGGATTAGGCAGAAAATATCTGGAGAAAAAGAAAGTCAGTGACCAAGGAAAAGCATTTTCATAGCATTAGAATAATGGCCTCAATGGAAAGTTATTTCTCTGAATAGCAATGGATTGGATAATAAGTGGAAGCACATATCTGTTATGTCCTTTTTGGAAAAGGCCCATCTGTCTCATGTGATGGAGAACCAATCTGGGAAGAAATATGCAAACCCTGTCCTCCACTGGTTGGGCATGCACCACTAAGGGAAAACTAAATTGGTTTAGTGGCTGTTGTAGCAGGGGAACAGGAATTGGAGGATTGAAGTCCCTGCTGGCCCTGCACTCTGCCTCTTGGGCAGCACTCCACAGCTTCGAAAGAACTGGGGCATCTGCCAGGCTGTTTGGGAAGGCTGTTTCTGTCTATATGCCAGTTACATGGAATAGCCTCTGAAATTTCTGAATTGATGCAAGAACTGTTCAGCAGGAGTCAACAGTCCCAAAGAGCGTACCCTATGTTTATTATCCTTAGAGCACTCCAACGTAAACCATGCATTCTCACTGAAAAGGAACGATCCATGAAAGGGCATATTCATGAGGGAGAAAAATCCTGTGGAATGCATCCACACGTGGCGAAGAAGTACAACACTAGTACCGACTGCCCTCCCAGGCAATCGGTGGTTTCCAAAACTGCATAGATAACATATCTGGTAGCGTTCTGTCCATCATGAATCGCCTGAGCCAAAGAGGCCCTAAAGCCATCCGGGACTGCCAGCAAGATCTTGCATGAGATTAGCGACACAGCAAACATAAAGTGCAGGAAATCTGTCTTTTGTGCATCGTTACCTTGGTTATTTCTCCTCTTGTTGGACGTTATATTTTTGCTAGTTTTAGAACTCCATGGTCTTTAGCCAGCTAACCAGCTAACCAGTAGCAAAGTGTTTGTGCTCCCACTTTCAAAAATGGTTGAATTGGCATATTCCTAATTGGTATATTTACCTTACCTATAAGTCCCTACTATATGGTATAAGATGTACCCACGGCTAGGAAGTTAAATTCCACCAGTGCACTGCAGCATATATTGTGCCATCCACTACGGTGGTAGTGCAACCATGGCTTCAGGCCTGCCCTGTGTTGCTTGACCAGTAGTAGTGTATAAATTGCAATTCAACTTATCAAAATGAAACGTTATTGACAGGTCTCAACCTCCTATGTAGAAAATGAAGCATGCAAGCCATGGTGCATGGTATTTAAAAGTAGGACATGTCCTATGTAGAAAACCATGATAAAGATTAAAACCATAATACATTATCTTGGGAATGGGACTAGCTAGAAAAATAATTAAACAGCTATTTTTGATAGCTATTGAAAATACAATTCAATGGTAAAGTCGGATGTTTAATAAATATTAAGGAAAATAAACCCTTAGAAAGTTACCTTTTTCATGACTGAAGTTCCTGAAGGCTAATTTGCATTTGCTCACAAATCTCCCAGCCAGGATTAGCATTTGAATACGTGTGAAAAAAGTGAGAATCCCAGGACCAAACAATAGGCTGACCTGAATGGTCAGAGATGAGTTCTCTAAACCTCACAGAATATGCAGGGCGGGGACTGTATCTTTTTTAACATTACAGTGTGAAATGCTGCTTCAATGTCAAATCTTTCTTGATGTATGTGGGGTTTGGAATGCGTTCATGGCTCCTGGCTAGCCAGAATGCGAGGAAAGGTTCCGAGGTCGGCAGTTCCTGCCTGTGGCTCGATGTTGTGAGATGTACAAATAAACTACTTAAACTACCATTGTCGTCTTCCTTTCAATAGTGACGAGCGGCAACATCCACGGACCCATGTGTGTTTCTGTAAACACGGTCACTCCTGGACTGTTGTGGGTACTCCTGTAACCCGCAAGACGATCAGCTACGCGAGCACTTTTGGATTAGGGCTTTTTGCACAGTAGTCTATATGCCCACTTTTCTTGCCAGAACATGATCACCTGTTTTGTGCACAATCGATGTTTAACTGAGGCAACACACACTGCCCCCAGTGGAAGTGAATGGTGTCAAGCACATCTCATGTTGCCAGCGACCAGCCTGTCTCAGTGTGAAGTGAATGGTGGCAGGCACACCTTACAAGTTATACCTCAAGCTATTAAGGTACTGTGTTGTAACTAATGCTAATTGTGGATTGGGGCCACAGTATTTGAGCAGCAAATAAGGATTTGTTGACATCATGGAGAAGATTTCTCCACCTCCCTCATTTTTATTGGTTCCAGGTACCCCACCAATGAGTTTGGAACGGTGGCAAGAAGAATTTGAGGCTTACCTGGAGGCCATTGACGGGGATACTTGTACGTAAAAAAAAAAAAAGAGTATTAGTATATAATTTGGGTGCTGAAAGGAGGATTATCCATAAAACACTGCCTGTGGAGACAGTAATGGTACATGTTGGCACTGGAGAGGATGGAAATGGTGAAGTAATAGACAAATATGCCTCTGTGGTGCGTACTCTGAACAAAAGGTCCAACCCCCAAAAAATGTGGTGTTTGAATGGCAAAGGTACTTGCAGTGGTGTCAAGCACCAGAAGAACCCATTGATGATTTTGTAGCAGCGGTACGCACATTGGCCATAACCCGCAACTAACGTGATCTTAAGGATGAAATTATAAGGGACCAGCTAATCGAAAAAATGAATATTAAAAAAATTCAATTCAAGAGAAGTTTGTTTCTACAGAAGATCCTAGTTTGGAAGCGGCGTTAGCTATTGCAAAAAGCATAGAACATTCCCAACATTCTATGATGGAAATGAGTGGAAGCGTGTCTACACAGGAGGTTAATCTGGCGATCAAACAAACTCATAAAGGAAGAGTGAAGGTTTCAGATAAAACTTGTACAGTGGTTTGGGTAGTATTAGGACGTCTTGTGAGCGTGTTGATCTATAATGTTTTAGATGTGGAAGTAAAGCCCATATCAGTTGCGCAAGGAATTGTCCAGCTGCAAATGTAGTGTGTTTTAAATGTGGATAAAGGGGCCATTTTGCGAGGGTATGTAAGTCGTTCAGAGGGCAAAAGGGGCAAAGTGACATTGTAGTAAAATCTATTGAAGATGACATGTCTGATGAGGACGAAAGTATGATATTAATGTTATCACCATTGCTCCAGACCGATGATATTATGCAGGTGTCATCTATGCAAAGTAAAAAAAAAAAAGAAAGCCCTCAGTTTGTAATATCACCATAGACAATGTTGAGGTATCGGTGACGGCTGATTCTGGTTCGCCATTCACATTGATTGGAGGGACTAATTTTACTAAGTTGAAAATGTTATGTCTTGGTGAGTCACACGTCAAAAAATATGCTTATGGGGGTAAAAATGTGAAGGTGTTGGTCCTATTTGAAGCTACTCTGGGTGTTGAAGTCAAAGCATCCAAAGGCACAGTATTTGTGGCTAACGGTGGTACAAATCTGTTGGGTTGGAACAACTAGGCAAATCTAGACATAATTCTCTATCCTAACCATCCTGAGTTTGCTTTGTCCAGACAATGTTTGTTAGAAACGTGTAACAGTGAGGTGTGCAATGTGGATGAGTGTAGGTGGGTAACTAGGTATCCTGGTGTCTTTAAGAATGTGATGCGGAAATTGAAAAGATTTATGCATCGAATTGTATTAACTAATAATGTGGTACCTAAGATGCATAAAGTGAGGCGTGTACCTCTCAGTCTAAGGGAGGAGCTCAAGTCCAAGCTGTACAAATTAGGCATCATCGAACCAATCAAGGGATCAGATTGGTTGGCCCTGGTCATTTTAGCACGCAAATTGGATGAGACTTTACGTTTATGTGTTGATTTGCGTGACTTGAATTCCAACATATGGGTCGATTAGCAACCACTTCCAAATATCAATTAATTGTTATCCACATTACAGGGTGCTGTGGTGTTTACTAAACTTGATATGTCGTTGGCTTATCACCAAGTGGAGTTGTGTGAGGAGTCGAGACATCTGACTTTCCCCGTTACTCCTGAAGGGGCTTTCCGCTACAGACAGATGCTGTTTGGATTGGCTTCAGCAACATCTGTATTTCAAAGACTGATGAAAAATGTATTTAAGGGCATGTCTGGAGTGTTGTGTTTCCAAGACTATATTTTAGTTTATGAAAAGAATGGTCTTGAGCATGATGAAAGGTTAGAAAAAAAGTGCTGGTTTACCTTTAAAGAAGGACAAGTGCAGGTTTTGTTGTGATGGTATGGATTACCTGAGACACCAGTAAGGGGATTGAGCCAAAAATTAAAATATTAAAAACTATGGAGGAAGCACCCGTACCTTGTGACAAGAATCAGCTTAGGTCTTTCCTGGGTTTAACTGAGGATTACGCCATATTTGTAAAAAGGTTTTCCATCAAGACTGTGTGCTTATGTGAACTGTTGAAAAAAGGCGTAAAGTATGAGTGGAGTAGCGAGTGTCAGAGTGTTTTTAACTTAGTAAAGAAGGAAATCATTTCTACCCAAACCCTCAAACCATTTGACACTCGCGATTTGTGTATCATTGCAACTTATGCCAGTAACCAGGGGTTAGGTGCAGTTTTAATGCAAAAAAGAGATGATTGTAAAGAGGAAATCATTGCTTTTGCATCTAGGGCACTTCGGGGTGCTGAATCTACTTACTCTACCATTGAGAAGGAGGCACTTGGTTTGTGGTGGGGGCTTCATTATTTTAGAAACTTTGTGTGGGGTAATCAATTCATTCCCCGCCCTGATCACAAGCCATTGGTGGAGTTATTTAACGCAGGCAACGGAGGAAGATCTACCCCGCGCATTGCAAAGTGGCAGTACCGTGGGCAGGAATATCAGTATAAGGTACAGTTTGTTTCTGGGGTTCGCAATATTGTGGCTGATTGTTTGTTGCGTATGCCTGTGAAAGAGGAATTGAACAAGGAAGTGAATGGTGAGGATGAGTTGGAATTTGAGTGTTCTGTGAATATGATCACTGGTGGTGTATTATTGGAAGAGGAGTGGCGTGCAGCTGCCAGTGGGGATAAGGTGTTGCAGAAGGTTATTGAGTGTGTGACAGGTCGGTGGTCGCCTGCATGTGATTTGAAAGATGCAATAGTCCCGTTTTGAAGGTCTGCTAATGAACTGTCTATCGTTGATGGAATTTTGTTAAGGTGTGAGCATTTGGTGGATCCTGAGGTGAATCCTGAGAGTATGAGATCTAAACTTTTTGCACTTGCTCATAAAGGGCATATTGGTATGTGGGCATTGAAGAGCAGGGTCAGAGAGGATTTTTGGTAGCTAGGAGTAGACAAGGCTGTGGAACACTATGGAAGGGTGTGCAATGCGTGTATTTTGAGTGACAAATCACAAGTTAGCGTGCCCTCACCTGTGATGGCAGTGGTCAACATTGGTGTGCAATGACATATGCTGGCATTTGATGTCTCAGGACCTTTTGGGGAGTGCGCCTAGGTATGCCTAGGTATACCCTAGTGTTGGTGGACTACATGTCCAAGTGGACAGAAGTGAAATTCGTAGGCAAAGTCAATTCGAGAGTGATCATAAATGTTTTCCGGGAGGTGTTCATCAGGTAAGGTTTTCCAGAGGAGTTAGTAACTGACAATGGCCCTCAGTTGGTGTCCAAAGAAATCAATGACTTCCTCAAGACTAACATTTGTAAAAAATAGATAATCTGACCACCTTATTTGTTTCATGCTTTTTATTTTAGCAGAATAAGGACCAATATAGACCTCTTTTCATTGGTCCTGGCTATTATTCTCCAGACCTTTATATTTCAGAAAATTATTTATCTTATTTCAAACTATTTGCCTGGAAAGTGATACACATAACTCAAGTTACATGAAAAACAGTAATAAACACAAACAGTCATAAATGCATTATGCAAATATAACAATTACTGGAAACAATATAATACCAAAGTGCAAAAAATCATCAACCGATAATAATGTTACACCAACAGTTTGTCAGACCAACAATTATTTGGAACTCTATCCAACAGTTATTTTTCATCCTTTCATAGAGTTCCTATAGCCATGGGGTTAAGCTCAAAGCATTATAGGAGTTGTAGTTCAACTATTATCCCTATGATGCTATTTTGGCTGTATTCATCACCCTCATGGAGTATTTTTAGAAAGTGCCAGTTTGTCAGACCAACAATTATTTGAAACTCTATCCAACACTTATTTTTCATCCTTTCATAGAGTTCCTATTGCCATGGAGTCCTCAAAACTAACTGCATCAAGCATGTGAAAACACCTCTGTATCATCCCTGCAGCTTTGGCCTTGTGGAGAGAATTAATCGTGTAATTAAAGACCAACTTCAGCTAGCACTAATCAATGGGTTGGACTGGAGGTCAGTGATCAGGGACATGTTGTGGGCCATAAGAACAACTCCGCACATTAGTACTGGAATGGCTCCTTTTTCCTTTTTGAGGATAGAGTTGAGGGTTCTTGTTTGAACAGAGAGTGAATGGGGAGGAGGACTCTGGATTGTGAGAAGGTGAATTGGATGTGCGTAGTCATGTACAGGAAAAGTATAGCCCTAAGAGTGGTGCTGATTTCTGGAGGGGTGTTGGTGTTTGTGTTGGGGACTTTGTGGGAATTCGTATCCCCTGTCATGTGAGAAAAGCCCATTCTAGATTTTTGTCCTCAATGTTAGTGTAGAAAGTAAAGCTCCAGGTAGTGATCCTGGAGAATGATAAGGTGTGGAATAAAAGTATGATGGTTGTGTTACCAGGTCCCAAGGCCAGCCATGTTTGTGAGAGCTGAAGTGCCCAAAAAGGTAGGGCAAGCAATGGCATTGGTGGTGGTTGTCCTACCTCTGGGAGGAAAACGTTTGTTCCTCAAAGATTTAGTGATTTTGTAATGTATACGTAGGGTCACCATTTGTCAATTTGGTGCATCACTCCAATATGTCAATTTTAGGTCCAACATATGAGTAATGAGTTGTAGTGTACTTGTAACATTGTCATGTTTTGTCTCTGATCATTTCCTTTTTTCCTTTGCAGATTTCATGTTCCTGTTATTGTATTTCTGTTATCAATTTTGCTGTGTGGAGTTATTATGTTATTTATTCTAGTTTCTTTTTTTGTGTTGCATTTTCAAGGAAAGGGGATATGTGGGGTTTGGAATGTGTTCATGGCTCCTGGCTCGTGGGATCCACACTAGTGCCAGAATGCGAGGGAAAGTTCTGAGGTTGGCAGTTGCTGCCTGAGACTCAGTGTTGCTAGATGTACAAATAAACTGCCTAACCTACCTTTGTCGTCTTCTTTTCAACAGGTCTGCTGGGTTTACATACACTTTGGGGCACACTTGAAAGACAAATAATAAAATGTCACAATGCTTGTGTGTTCATTCTCTGGTTGCTGTAGGACCCTCCTTTGTCCAACCAGACTTCTGTGTTTGGGTTTTACATGTAACACTGTGGGCGCACTTGAAAGGATGAGAACAGGATGGCAAGACAATTCTTGTGTATCCACTTTCTGGTTGCTGCGAAACATTACTTTTCTTTTCCTGTTGTGTAATTTCCACTTTCCTGTAGGAACTGCACGTTTGTTGGACAACATAAACGTTGGGATGGTGCCAAACTGATTCTGTGCACCCCCTTAGGATATGTTGTCCTATAGGCCGGCTAGCTCACAGGGCCACCCCTAAACTTAGACAGGTAGCAGATGGTTTAGGCAACCACAGAACATGACAACCCTGATCCCCCAGGAATCATGTTAGCAGATCTAGAACCCATTCGCTCAGACATCTGTGCTATCTTGCATCTAAGGTGTGTGTGTTTTGCAAAGAATCTCCTATTGGATGGTCCAACCACTGTTACCCGAAGGGAAAGTATGGAGGTCCCCATCTTGGTCACAGGTTGAACACCCCACCTCGCAGAGGAATCAATAAGCAGCTGGGCTGATGTTTCAGGGTGTAGTGACCTCGCAAAGACAACAAGTGCTCCCCTGCTTAAACCGGAAATGCTTGTTTATTTGTAACAAAAAGCACCCTTGCTCCAATTCGAGACCTTAGTCAGGCTGCCATTGGTTATGTTCTATAGATATATGTGTCGGCTCATGGACAAACAACGAACAATCACATTTGCACAATGTGTGTTCAGACTTTGTACAGGATGTTCAAGGTGTCGTGATAGTGTTCTTTGTAATCAAATGTAGTTTCATGGAAACCAATCCTGCACTGTCACACATGCAAATGTGTGTCAAAAGTCAATGTGTGAAGAAGGCAACTTAGGAAAACATGTACATGTAAAATGGCAGTGTTTCCCACTGGGCCTAACTGACACACATGACACTACCAGACTTCTGTCTATGGGTTTATTGTGGGTACAGGGACTACTTAAAACTGGAGTTTAGAGATAAATGTGGGAGGGAACTAGGATTACAATTACACACTCCCCATATATACCTCCACCCCCAGAGCCAAGGTTTAATTTGAGAGAAGACTTTCGCCATCTTGAAAGTACAAAAAGTATGTAGGGTTTTACCCCATTGGTTAAAGTGCCCCCAAGAGTGATCCCCACCCATTAGCTCATGCCAGGCATAAATATCACATCCATGGACACATTTTAGAACACTCCTAGACCTAAAGAAGAACAGAAGTACTGGACCTACTGTCTATGACCTTAGAGGAACCCTGAAGGACTTAACCTGCTCCTTCTTGTACCCAGAACAAAGAAGTGGAATCCACGAGTCACAAGGTTGACCTCCTGTTAAAGCTATAACGACCCATCAAGCTACAAGGTGTCTTTTACTAAAGCTACCCAGCTGACCAGTGGCAACCTGACCCGAACTGCTGTTGACCTCTGCCTGACCTGTGAGTCTCTAAGTGCCTCCCAGGAGGTCCTGGGGGGCTTTAGAAGTGTACTCCCCTGGTGGATTGGGATTTAAAGGACTAAGGTCAGAAGGTAAACTCTTTGACCAGGTCAAACCTGGTTGGTGTACCTGACCTGCACTCCATCGTGGTCAACGTCAAATTCCCCCTAGGTCCAAGTGTACTGCAACCAGTAACTGCCATTGGCACTTTATTCTTCTCGGCGCTATTCTTACTTAAAACTTTAGAAATTCATATCTTCGGTTCCAAGTAAAGGATTTTGACTTTATTAATGTTTTGGTACTGCATAAATACTTTACACATTGCTCTAAATTAACCCTTTTTGCTCTGTTCCATAGCTACCAGGGTTCTGAGCTCAAGTTAATTTAGTGACTTTGGGTGTTCACCCGGACAAGGGTTGGGATTATTCCCTATGGTGGGTAGTCACTCACCCCCAATAATAATCCAATTTCTTATATAGCATTTTTCAAACTGCTATTCTAGGCTGGCAGAGGAAAACATGCACTTGCGAAATGCTTCAATCCTTTTGGACACCCTGTCCAAAAGACTAGTTGGAAATGAATTAGGGTTGACCTTACTGGTCGAGGCCTGCATGATAAAGCTAGCTGGAGTGGGGTGGTTTGGTGAAACAATACGGATCACCAGGCTCCAGTCTGTGACGTCTGGCCAGCTGCCTATTAACAGGCAGGCACGCAAAAGGTTTTGACGATGTAGCCATCAAAGTATCAGTGAGGGCATTGTTAAAAGGAAGCACGGGCTCATATAGAGCTGGCTCAGGCTGTGAGATCTTTGTAAGTACAGTAGCTTTACTCTCAATCGAGTGTAGCTGTAATTCTAGTGCCTCAGGTGCCCACCGTATCACCACCGCAAACGAGGCACTATCTTCTGTTGGTGGCTCAAATGATGATCACGCTCTGTCTCAGGCAAGGTGTTAAGCCCACTGGCATTCCGTAAATCAATGTAAAAAGCATCATTGATATAGTGAGGGAAGAGCAACATCACTACTTCTGATGCCTCCTGCTCTGGCATGGGATCAGAGTCAGAACCAAAAAGATAACGTAGCCTTTGCTGGTAGGTCTGACATGGCAGAAGCACGGGGTAAGAGTCTTGTTGCAAGATTAGCAGTTGCACTTTAGTAATTTCATAGCGCGACATTGGTGGAGCTTGGGGCTGTAGTAGGAGTCCGTATTGGTGTCATTACGGGCCAGTCATACGTCCCGGGGGTGGGAGATTGGACAGACAGCATTAGACGTTCAATAGGAGACAGAGGCACAATGAAAATCTGCAGCATGGCCTCATTAAAGGTCTCGATCTGCTGCAGGTCCAGGAAGCCCACGAAATTAAGGGCACTTGTTGCACGGCTTAGAGTCGTAGCTCGAGCCCAGACACACCTTATGAAGATCTGTGACCGACATCTGCCTCCTTTAGCCCCTGCATCGATTGCAACCTGTCTTTTTGGCTGGGGACATTTTGCCATAGCATACTGTTTTGAAATCATTTTGAAGTTGTCAGAAAACTGACAAAGTTGGGTACGGAGCTCTGGACCCATGACTGAAGGTACAGAACGAAAGAAGCTAACATCAGCATGCAGGGATAGCACTTAATAGGCGGCTCCACTCTGTCCCCTCCGGGCGGTGTGGAGTCAGTTTGGAGCTGCACGATGACATCTAGCAGCACGTGGGAGTGCTACTGTGTGAAGATTTCTGGAACCAATCTGGCACCTGGGGAGTACTCCTAGGTCAGGAATCTGCAGTTAGAAGTATCCATCACAAAACACATGCTCTCTCATGGAATGCTGAATAAAAATGAAAATAGCAGTACACTAAGGGGCATATTCACAAGAACGTGTGATAACTACCGCAAGAGTAGCATAACGCAACTTTCAATATCGCAACCCATCGCGGGAAAATAACCTCCGTGACAACTTGAAATTCACAACAAAGCGGTAGCAAGCGATAGTCTGCCGAAACCGCGGACAATGTCCACGATCCAACCGCCACGACAGCGATAAAACCACAAACCACAACACCAAAAAACACGCGATGGGCCAAAGCGCAATGAGGAAATCAGCGATAAGCAGCACCAGGCCTGCAACACACACATGGCAGGCGGGAAAAATCACCATAAAAGTAGAAAAAAAAACCCAAACACAAACTGACCAACACCCAAGCACCATGAAGGCAGCCGGAGCAGGCGCAGAGGACGAGTGCAACCCCACAAGAACCCCGGATGATCAGCCTGGGACCTCGGGGACAGGGAAGGGCAAGGACAAGAAGACAAGGAAGACGAAGTTCAGTCCACTGGCAAACAGGATCATAGTCACGGAGGTGATGGAACACCATCAACAACTCTTCGTCACCTCCAACGTGTCATTGAGCACCACAACTGGAATATGGCGGGACATCGTCGACAAGGTGAATGCCGTTGTAGAGCACAAGCGGACAATGGACGAGGTCAAGAGGCGATGGAATGACATCAAGCGGAAGACCAAGGAGAAACTCTCCGCCAACCTGAAGGCAGCAACGCAGACCGGAGGTGGGGGCCCAGTGCCACAGCTGGAGCTGGATGACATGGAGGAGCTGGTGTCAACAGTCAGTGTGGAGACTGTGGCTGGAGTCGGGAGAGCGGACACTGCTCCACAGGACACAACACAACCGCAACAAGGTGAGTGACCACCAGGTACTGGGCGGATGGGTGGAGATGGGGACAATGGCGCCCATGCACAATCAAGCAGGGCACAGTACACACCCACAATGACCCTGGCTCCTCGACCAGACCTACAGACTGTCACAATGTACAATGCCATGCTATCTGAATGTCAACATGTACTATGCGGCTACATACATGTGGACACATTGTAACACACCATCTCCCCATCACATCGCAGGGGCATCATCAACACCTCCTGCAGAGCAGTCCCAGCCACTCTTCACTGATGACAAGGAGGACAACGCCAGCATCGACACCCAAACCATCCAAGACATCATTGACCTCATCTGCCACTCACCTCCAGGATCAGGGCAGCCCAGCTACATCAATGAGACCCTATCCACCACCCAAACCACCCAGCAGGAGGCACCCACAGCCCCAGCACTCTCCCAAGACCCCCAAGAACAACACATGGCCTTCCAACGCCGTGTGCTGGAGTGCCAGAGGGAGACAGCTGAGCAGGTGCGGGTGGGCTTCGGCATCATGGCTGCCAAACTGGACGCCATCCTAGGGTGTCTATGTCTGCCCCATGGTCTCCTATGAACCCTGACTGACATCGCTGGAGTCATGACGCGGAGAGAAGAACAGCTGTCCACTCAGAGTGACTCCAGCGATGCCATCCGTGAGCTGGCACACATGCGAAAGCTCTTGGAGGACATGGTGCGGATGGAGGCGGAAAGGATGGCAGCCACCGCTGTACATCATCGAAATGTAGCTGGGATCTATCATGCCCTGCAGACCTCCATCATGGCATTGCCGCCACAAGGCGTGGCGCTGATGAATGCTGCTGCCCCCACACCATCCACATCCCCGCCCCCTAGTGTGTCAGTGCCTCCCAGTGCGGCAGGCACATCCACTCAGCCACCTGATGTGTCAGTGGCACACAGTGCTGCAGCCGGTACTGCAACACCCACCGGTGGGGCAGAGCACACATCCGGAGATGGGGACGTGGATGGGTTTGTGATCAGGAAGCACTAGCATTCATTTCCGCCACCTGGCCTGTTTCTGCTTGGTACCGCACATGGCCTCATGACCTTCCACTGATCCCCGAGACACTCCGATGCACTCACCTTGGACAGCGACATGGACTGTCACATTCTGTTCGACGACCAATGACACGGCGGACAGACTGCGGACTGTACCCTTCCCTTCCGCAGTACTAGTCATCCCAGGATGGACTCTGGCTGGCCCTCCACGGGCCCATATTGTGTAGTGTGCTCGGCATTGCCCTGTACCGCTCCAGCTGCAGAAGTGCACAGGATGTGCAATAAACATCCAGTGACGCACTGCTGTGTCATGTCTTTCATCAGTCATGTATGCATGTGTGGATGAATGCAGGGACAGTGATTTCCCTTGCGTCAATGTTGCTCATCCTGTGGGATGCCAGTCAGAGGGTGCTACATTGCATTTTGTGTACTGGGTCCCGTGGACACTACAACAGGGACACATGCATCACTCACTTCCTTGTCCGGACATGGACTGAACCACACCCAGAGCCCACGAGTCATTGTTGCAAGCCCTGTGCTGGTCTGGCGTACGGCAGGCCAGACCACTCTGCTTACACTCCGAGAGGGGGGCCCTCATTGCTACCCGTTGCAGGCGTACTCTCTGGTGGTGTGCAGGTCACTGGTCTAGTTGTCAGCATTTCAGCATGTCACAGCCACTCCCTGAGGGCAGGTTTGCACATACACCACACCCATCCGGCACAGGCATCACAGGCCATGTAACTCCGCCAACATAAGGGGCCGACGACGTCATATTTGCCTCTTCCGGTGGTGACTGGATGACGGACGCTCCACGGTTCTCAATCATAAATGGCCCATGAGTTGTTGCGCACAGGGTTGGTGGCACCCGAGGCTTTGCGTATGGCAAGGGCCTACCACCACGTGGGGCTGACTGGGGTTGCACAGGGTTAGTGGCACCCGAGGCTTTGCGTACGGCAAGGGCTTACCACCATGTGGCACTGACTGGGGTTGCACAGGGTTAGTCGCACCCGGAGCATTGCGGCCGGCACAGGCACCCTGCCACGGGCCGGTGACTTTGGGTGCACTAAGTCAGTGGCACCGTAAGCTGCTGAGCGGGTGGGCAGCCTGCGATGATGCCCCATCCTGGCGGTCCGGACAACTCATGTTTTGTGTGCCCTGCTGGACCGCAGTGCAGGCCGGGTGCACTGGTATTTCCTATGCCATGGAGTAATCAAGACCCAGCACCAGACGTGAGATCTGGTGGCCTACG
Organism: Triturus cristatus; assembly: GCF_964204655.1. Taxonomy (NCBI): domain Eukaryota; kingdom Metazoa; phylum Chordata; class Amphibia; order Caudata; family Salamandridae; genus Triturus; species Triturus cristatus. The sequence goes on from NC_140592.1 coordinate 750,548,356, forward strand.
GAGCGTGGCTGCATGGTGTGGAGGGTGCCATGTCTGCGGGCCCCGGGCTTATGGCCTGCAGCGGCACGTGGTGGGACATCCTGTCTACACGCCGGTGGCGGAAGGTGAGCAGTGAGGCCTGGGTGTGCATGGGCGGGCATGCTCCGATGGGCGGCGAGAGTGGTACCTGTGCCTGGGTGTGCATGGGCGGGCATGCTCTGATGGGTGGCGGGAGGGGTGCCTCTGCCTGGGTGTGCATGGGCGCGCAGGCGCTGTTGTCTTGTGCAAGTGTGTGTACTGTGCCAGTCATGTATCTGGACTCTGTTTCAGATGACAGCTCTGACTCAGATGTGTGACCTGGTGTACTGCTATACATACCGGCAAGTGGTTGGAGACACACCGGTGGCAGCAGGTGAGCAGTGTGGCCTGGGTGCGCAGGGGTGGCACTCCCTCTCTCCTCTCTCTCTCGCTCTTCCTCTCTCCCTCTCTCCCCCTCTCTTCATCTCTCACTCTCTCCCTCTCTTCCTCTCTCTCCCCCTCTTCCACTCTCCCTCTCTTTCTCTCTCTCCCCCTCTTCCTCTCTCTCTCTTCCTCTCTTCCTCTCTCTCTCCTTCGCTTTCTCTCTGTCCTTTGATGTGCGCATGACATACCTTCTCATCATGTTTTTTGTCTTGCAGGCTGTGACCTACGGAGTATCCCGAGGGGAGCCGCCATGTGTCTTCCTTTCATTTCAGTGTTCATTTTAATAAAGTTTCATTTGTTGCTTCGAAAGTGAGTGTGTGATGCTCATTTCTGTGACGACACATGCATTTCACCAGTTGTGATTGTGCGACATCAAGCAGATTATTTTGTACATGTCTTTGTGTAGCTGATGTGGCATGTCTTTGTTCGGGGGGGGGGGGGTGCCAGGGACGGGTGGTCCGGGGGGTGGTGGCGGTGGGTGTTGTGGCTCTCTTGGGTGTCTGGGCCGCATGATGAGTGGCTCCATGGCATCTTTTGCATTTCCGATGTGGCCCTGGGCTGGGCTCCCTTTTGTGGTGCTGGCTGCCGTCCGACTTTACACCAGGTCAGAGCAGGTGTAGATTTCCTGCTGCTAACGTGTCTTATCGCCGGTTGTGTGTTCTTATCACCGATCTGGCTGGTCGTTGAGAATGTTGAGAAGTGGTGTTGTCGCGGCTTTTGACACAGGACCACCCACTCTTCATCTCATTAGCGATAGTTGCGGGGGTCCTCTATGGCGATGTATTTTGCGGCTGCTATCGCGGGTGAACTGGTGCTGTGGGCTGTTAGCACCAGCTTGTGAATGGGGAGGTACATTTATCACGACTTTGGTTGCAACAAAGTGCCGTTAATTCGGTGATAGCTAAGGGTAATCCATTAAATTAGAAGCAAGCAAATGAAAGAGAAATTATAGCCACACCAATGGTAAGTCATGGGCGAGCCCTAAGTCCACTGTAAATTGTCAACAGTTTTTTCTCAGCCAGACACCTTGCACTGTCAGGTAGACATAAAAAATGGAGATGAACAACTCTGATCATACTAGAAAGACTAAACTGAATCAAAAAGATGGAATAAAATAACGAACCAGAACAAATGGTTACATACTGACCTCAAGCTGTGCGAAATTCGAGAGATTATTAATACGGTAATCCGTAATTCTGCTTAGATAGGTACTATTTACCCTTTATTCTGGCCCTTAGAAGCATATTTTGACAATTAGTAATTTCTTCAACATTAATTCTCACAAATATTACAACTTGTGTTTAACTACCAAACAGACCTAAGATTTTTCCTTGAACAATTTTCACCAGTTAAAACCTGGAAAAATCTGTATAGGGAAAAAACTCAATGTTGTGAATTTTGTGGCTCAGTGTGAATCTAAACATGCTGTATTACATTGTTATCACTCATTCTGATCTGTGGGCCTGAAAATGATGCGGTGATATGACAAATGGGAAAAACCTATTCCTAGAGTATCAGTAGAAGCTGGCACCTTTGTGAGAGCACTTGTCTACCACATATTCCAGTGTGTGGTGACATCATGGCTTTCGGAAATGGTCACCCATACATCAGACAGTGGAAGACCTAGACAGGATTACAGGTAAGCGTCCAGTCCTGAACAGGTTGTGATCCGAAAATAATTTCTGATTTGTGACTGTTTCCGGTATGTGTAGCCCTGGTGCCAACTGGAAGTGAACCAGTTAGGGATTGAGAATGCTGCCCTTCGCCCAGCAATCTATTCCAGGTCCATTCCTCGACTTGTGACTTTCCTGCCATCAGTCGTTCAACTTCTAAGTGTGAAAGTGATAAAACTATGTAGTGTACACTGTTTGGAAATCGTGTTTCTACAAATATTTGTCATTTGCACATCACCAAGTAATGTGTTCTAATTTGTTTTGCTCCTATTTAAATCTGTTTGCATCACACTTCTGAATTACAAAAAAAAGATTATTTTGTAATTCCTGATATATTTCGAAATACTTGTGCTATTCATTTATAAGCTGTTGAAATGTTGTGTTAGGAAAAAACTGACTTCGTACAGCCTTTTGTTTCACAATCATTGTCAGACAGCACACTTGACAAAAACCTCTAAGTGTAATAAGAGAAAGAAAGGTAAACACCATGTTCCAGGATTAGTTAAGCAACAATTAGTGACATTTGACCTCTGTCCTTGAGCAGACAGCACGTTTCAAGATAAAAACAAGTTTTAAATGTGTCTTTTGTTGATCAATCACTTTTTAAATGAAAAGAACACCTGTTCCCTTCCAGCTTTCACTCGCTAAAACGGACGAGTAGAAGCTAAAAATAGCCCGACCTGATAAAATCTGACCCGCCATGGTGAGGGGTGAGAAGATTTTTCGAGGTCTGCTCAGGAGAGATTATAAGGTCTCATATGAATTAGGTGTATCAATGATTCTACTGTGTCACTGTTCAGTATAGTGTAACTTGAGTTCTTAAGAGAAATTTAGAATATGGCTCCTAAAGGCAAAGCCAGACTGAGAACCAAAATAAGCCATAGAACAAGCATTTTCAATGCAATAGGTCTCGCATTATTAAAGTTTGAGCTGTTGGCATTGCTAATAATAATGCAACACCAATAGCAACTCAAAGATTCAGTAATGTGAGACCTATTGCATTGCAATTGTTTTTTTTTTGTTTTTTTTATATAGCACGAACTTGAGTGAAAGGTGTGTATTTATGTTGCATTGAGTACAGTGTAATTATGTGTTGTGTTATTATGTGGCACAGAATGGTATTGTGTGGAGTGTATTTATCTTGCATTAAGTAGATAGTAATTATGTGACGTGCAATTATGTAGTACTGAGTGGTATGTGGAGTGTATTTATGTTGTATTGAATACAGTGTAATTATGTGATGTGTAATCACACAACCACACACAACCACACACACAACCACACACACAACCACACACACACACAACCACACACACAACCACAAACACAACACACACACAACCACACACACACAACCACAAACACAACACCCACAACCACCACACACACAACCAACACAACCACACACACAACCACCACACACACAACCACCACAACCACACACACAACCACAACCACCACAACCACACACACATCCACACACACAACCACACACACAACCACACACACACACAACCACACACACACACACTCAACCACACACACACAACCACACACACATAACCACACACACAACCACACACACAACCACAATTCCCGTTTGTCTGTCCAGCTTCACGTGCCTGTTTGGAGAAGCTCCCAGGCTTCTGGTGCCTATTATCAGTTCCCATACCCAATCACAGATAATCTTAGGTTAACGTGGCCAAAGGCAGGCACTGCTGGATTCTGTATGCCCAGTGCCAGTTGGTGACACTTCCCAAAGGCATATATTTATGTTTTAATGGAGTAGAGTGAGGGCCAGGTAAGTTATGCACAGACCCGACCATACCCACCCGTAGCCAGGCAAATGGGGGTCAAGGGAGTGTGACAGTGGACAGGCTGGATGTGCCAACATCTGAAGAGACGAGGATACAAACAGGGCACCGGACCGACCAAGAAGCAGTCTCAGAAACAGTAGCCACAAAGGCCGACAGTATACCCTGGACAGCGTGTCTTGTGGTAGTGCAAAGCAGCAAACCGCCCGCTCATGGGACGGAACAATCCCTGCTCTTTTGTGTTGGTTTCTTAGGTATAACCGTCCGCTTGCAGACTAGCCATAAATACCTTCTGCAGCTCCAGCGGTTATCAGTCACACAACGTAGGACAGTCAATACTCCATGCCTTGATGATGGAGGCAGTCGCAATAATGCGCCATTTTACCTTCAAAGCACGCAGGGTAAATATTAGCTACTTCGTTCAGCATCTGCCAACTTCACGGTTGCAAAGATAAAAAAACAAAGCGTCAAATAACAGTCAGAGATGAGTCCTCACGGCGAGGATGGCTCGGGTTGTACAAGGTTTACTGAAGACATATGCAGCGATCTGCAACACACAAGTCTCACAAAGTCAGCATAGCCTTCCAGTTATATTGATTGTACATTTACGGCGTTTCCAAAAAAAACTAGTTTAAGCTATTGGTATTGTAAATGACAATGTATTTTATTTATGTTTCAAAAACCAAAACATAAATAAAAGGCGTTGTCATTTACAATTACAATAGCTGAAACTCGCGTAAATGCGAGACCTGTTGCATTGCAAATGCTTGTTAAGATAGTGACACTAGACATAACTTGCATTTAATGAGTGATTTAAAAGGATTGGTTGGGCACAGTAGGAGGGCTGTGCTGCCTGGGCCGATGCTTTTCTTGAGCTTTAGTTAGAGAGAAATAACTTCAGCATTAAACATTTCATACCCTCTAAATTCTCACCTAAACATTGTTCTTCGCATGGCCCCATTATATCAGCTCTCTACAGTATGGTTGCATGTACACCTCCCTCCCTTCAACAGATTGTCTTGTCTCCAGATATGCATTGTCTCATCTGAAAAAAACACGCAGTGTGATTACAAATTCATCAGTATTCCAGCAGTTTGTACAGGACAGCTACAGCGAAGAGGATTAAGGGACGCCATTTTCTTTTCATTTAATTGTCAAAGAGTTCAGCGGAGCAGCTATCGGGAGGAATTATTGTGTGCGCGAACTTTTGCTGGAAGGGTCGCTTCAGCTTTGATTGAAGAAGGCACAGTAAAAATAAAAATAAAAATGCTTTACCTTTGGTATGATCGCGGCACCCGCGCTTTCCTTATAAAATTAAAAGTAAAGTGCGGGTGCCGCAATTATACCAAAAGTAAAGAAATAGAAAACAAAATCTTTTTCTTTACCATTGGTATAATCGCGGCACCCATGCTTTACTTTTAATGTTATAAGTAAAGCGCGGATGCCGCGATTATACCAAAAGTAAAGACATAGATTTTTTTTTTATCCCTTTACTTTTGGTATAATCGCGGCACCCGCGCTTTACTTATAACATCAAAAGTAAAGCACGGGTGCCGCGATTATGCCAAAAGTATAGAAATAGAAAACAACATCTATTTCTTTACCTTTGGTATAATCGCGGCACCCACGCTTTACTTATAACATTAAAAGTAAAGCGCGGGTGCCGCGATTATACCAATCGCGGCACCCACGCTTTACTTTCAATGTTATAAGTAAAGCGCGGGTGCCGCGATTATACCAAAAGTAAATAAAAGCAAGTGACTCTTGGCACGATCACAGCTCCTCCCACGGCCTATTGGTGTCTATTTCGCGCTTGGTGCGCGTAATAGACACCAATAGGCCATGGGAGAGCTATGCACGCGCCTCGGGCCAATTGCGTGCAGTCTTTAAGACTAAGATGCATGCAAGGGCCAATGAAAGATCTGAAAAGAAAATGAACACGCAGGAGCGTGTGCAATTCCAGGGTTCATTTCTGAGCCCCGGACAAAAGGACTCTCGCCTGCGCGAGCACTGCTGCGCAGGGCAACGCAGGTCGTGAGACCTAAAAATGTTCAAAGCAGCCACCTTCACATGGCTTATTTCGAGTGACTGTAGCAAGCAGCTGCCGACCTTGGAACTGGGGAACCTGCTTTGGGAGTCCCGCCTCTGTTCAACTTCCTCTCATTCTGTTAAATTAATTTAATGTCCCCGTGCATAAACAAAGATATATAATGTAATGCGACTCTGGTGTAAAGCGCTGTAATGTCCATTTTTAAGAAGAGATTGGCCAAACGGTGCAAATGAAAGAAATGTTTGTTCAAATTTAATAGCTAAGCACTTTTCAGAGCCCAATCATGGCAGATCATCCTGTCATGAAAGCATTTCCCTACCTTGCAGCCCACTGGGGAAACACCAGAGTGCCCAAATAGCCAATCTGGCCCTACTAAAAGGAATTAGGTATTTTGTTCCTAAAACAAAGCAGAGGTAATGTTGCTTAGCATTCACTTTCCCTCTGGGGAGACAGGATGGATCAGCACACAGACCTCGAGGCTACATTTCCCAGCACTGAAATGTCTCTTCTATTTGCACAACTGATTAGACCACCCCAGGCTGTCTCTGTTGGGACAGGGAACTATGCACAGAAATATGGCAGGCATTGGTAATTGAGGACATGATCATTAGGGGCAGTGCTTTAAAATAATGTTTATCTTCATTTCTGGGGGCTATTAAAAGTGAAAAAGTACTCTATTGTAGGATACATTTTTTTATAAATCTTAAGCACAGGGGGCTAGGCACAGCCCCAAGAGAATAAAGGCCATAATGTGGCAAACACTAATTACGCAGCACAAGGCACACAGATAGGAAGAAGGAGTCACCTATTACTGACATACATATATAAACAAGATCTGACATTTCGCATGTCTTTCTATTGTTGCAGGATCCTCCGCTAGAACTACAATTGGCTATTGCAAATGGTGCTCGTGACCCGGTGGTAGACGTCTTGGCGCAACTCGAGCATAACCTGGTGAAGGCTATTGCAGACGCCAGGGTCTTGCATAGACTGTTAATGGATCGGTGTGTGGAAATCAGCAGCAGTAGTGAGCCTGGGAATTCATCTGATGAGAATTAGACTTGTAATATTATAAGGTTGTTTGTATAAAAATGCTTTGCAATACTTGATATCTGAATGAGAGTTAATTTCAATGTGAACTTTTGGAAGGAGTAGTCTAAAAAGACGGGATTTTTCACAAAGGGGCATTAAACCCAATTTTCAGGTCTACAGGACCAAAACAGGGAACTATTGCAACTGAAAAGTGAGTTGCCCTGCTGCATTCACATATTCACAGGCTCTGCAAGGACAATCTCTGGTCAATATAGAATCAAATTAAAGATGAAGTACATTGGGCGTGGCTAGGATTGGGAAGTAAAGGGACTACCAGCCCATGACCAATACAGTATCGGGGCCTCCCTTGACCAAGAAAATAGTCCAACTGTCTCTGCTCAAATCATGAACCGTAGAGTAAATGTGATTCTCCTTAAATGTGTACTAGAAGAACACCTTAGGCCCCGCAATTCAAGTATGCTGGTAGGTCACACAAGCCTACCTTCTATACTGCTCGCAATGAAGATGATGCTCTAAAGCACCCCTTGACCTATTTACTTCTGTGCATCCCTACCGGTTTACTACTGGAAGCCTAAGATCTCGACCCAGACAATTTCTACAAATTGAACCTCAAACCAATAGTGACATGCAGAAAAAGGTATACATCAAACAGGTACACAAATCATAAACTATCGTGTTTGATTCACAAACACAAAATATACCCCAAAAATCAACTTTTTAATTGTAATGGGAATGGTGGGGCTATCAAAAATGTGATGTTATTTCTATAAGAGAAAGCAATATGGTAGACACTAGCAGATCACTCAGTCTTTTTTGCTCTGAATGTATGGTCTCTTTTTGTCAGTGCACACCAGTGCTTCAATTGAAGCCACTAGTTGTCCATAAACGATTCTGTTTGCTGTACTTGTGCTGCTCCCACAAATAAAGTTCAGGATGCCATCTTCAATTTTAGCCTCCAATTTTAAATTTCTTCAAATTTACACAGTGTTTCACATTTTTCATTTGTTTTTATGTAAATTTACTTATCAGTCTGCTAATATGTTCTAAAGAGTCGCAGACCCCCCATGGTCCATGAACCCCAGGCTAATAACCAATGCTCTACATCAAAGAGAATTAAATTTGAATCGGGGAATAAGAGAAAGTAAAGAAGAAATGAAAAACGGACAGGAAAGAAGTCTCACTTTAGAGCATTGTCTAACAACAAGCTTGGTTCTCCCCAAACAGAAAGTAACACTTTTGTGTATTTCCTAGTGGCCACTGTATTTTCTACTTTATGTTAGTCTAACTGCACTTAATAGCCAGTATTTGCTTTGCACACGGTACTAAAGAACATGCTTTTTTGTGTTACACATTTATTTTTCGAATAGGCTGCACATGTTTGGGTATTTAGTTTTCCTGATGGGATTCAGATGGAACATTTCATACAATGTAGTAAAACACTGTGCTCTATTTTGTCTGTGGATGTACACTAATAACTAAACATAATGGAAAAATCCAGCTGCTGTTTTGAACATGCAATTGTTATCACATAAGCTGGGATTTATCGTTTTGAAAGGAGAGAGGACAAATTCTTGCCGAGCAAAGGTTGAGATGGGAGAAAGCTCCGCTGCCTGAGATGTAGAACAACTACCCATGTATGCCAGGTATGGGGTCCCACCCTCATCCCAGAGATCTGGAATAAAACACTGTGTTTCTATAGTGAGGTTAGGCTTAGGCAGATATGTCTTTCAATATGACAGGGCTTTTCGAAGCGTACAGTCTTGATTCTGATAATCACATTCCTGACCTGTATTTGTCTTTTTATTGCACCGCAGTTATTAGAAATTAGAGCACGATAGTTTCAATAAATATTGTAATCATTCTTCGTATTTTTTTTCAGTTTATTGTGGATACGTATGAGTGAAATAACAAAGGGTAAAGGCCTGCTATGTCGATCCCTGAGAGGGTCTAGAGTTTTGTGTTCTGCTGTGACAATTTACTTGTTCTCTGGAAAGGTTAGGAGAGCAAGTAAAGTACTAAGAGCAAGCCTGGATTTGGGCCACCATGTGGTATGGGGACTCAGCTCCTACATACTGGTGTTCTGTAGTCCCAGGCATAGTTCTGTTTCTAAGCAGAATCCCTGCAACATGGTGCAACCAACGTTTGGTCTCGTACTTATTCACGGGTCTCCTGAGTGGTGCTTGTGTGTATTCACAATACCCTTACACCTCCTACCAGATGTGTCTGTGATGTTTGGGGTTAATCCTCCACAGTTTTTAGGAAGGACTTTTTACTGTTGGTTTTTCAAGCTTGAAAGGTTCTAAGGATCATACCCATTTTTGCATTGCACCTTGTTTCCATTCCTGTTTTACTTATGGCTGTACCAAAACCTATTGTTATTCCTATAAACTGCAGACCTGCAGTCCATGTACATGTAACGCAACATGGACTTACTAATCAGGGTGGTGGTGGTGCTTCTATCTTTGTAGTAGAAGCAAATCCTGCTTACCGCTTTGAATTACTTTATGCTTGTGTTGATTTTCCAGCTCTGGATGTAAATTCAAACACATTTCATACATATACTACTCCTTCACCACCAGCACAATACAGAGCATATGCACTCATGGAACTACCACTTTCTTATTGAGAACGCCATACTTGGTTCCTTGGCACTCTCCCACATGAAGCTACACCAGTATGCATGGGTCCCCCTCAGTAATGATGGTACGACCTGGCCAGCTGTAGTTGGATATATGCCTTATCCTAATAAGGCGGCTCTTAACATTTTGCAAACAGAAGCTTTTTATATGAAGCCCTAGTAGTCTTATATAGATGTTTAACTCGATTCATTTCACGTACCTTGCTAGCATAGCCAGCACGAATTGGCCTGCTGGGGCAAGCCCAGTTGCCTGCAGAACCTACAATAAGTTCTGCAAATGTCCATTCAGTTATGGGCAAAACACCCACTAATTGTGAGGAAATTCCATTTTAGATCACCCAATAAATAGACCAACTTGAAACTGTGTTTCCCCTTACGGGCCGCTAGACAAGCACAGAATTTTGACTTTGTGCTTACTCCATGGAATGGTTGCCACTATTGGAGACTGCGACACATGGGGACAGTGTTCACAGCTGTCTATAGGATCAGTCACGGCACTCCCTCAAAGTCCTTCTTACCAGACATTTTAAAACTAATATAGAATATACAGGGGGCAGCTGCTGCCCTGGATTTGGGGATGAAGCTAATGGAAAATTTTCCTATGGTGTCCGCACTGATTCTGTCAAACATTAAAGGTGAAGTAGCATCTCTGGCTCTACGCCAGAGGGAAACACAAGGAGATGATGGACGGAGCACTGAAACTTTTCAGACGCTCAGCCCCAGTCACAGATCTGGGTTGAATACATCATCATTCTTTAGCTCACTTCGCCGCCCCAGTTCAGACCCAGCTATATGCAAATCAGTCTTGACCCTGTGCCTCATGGGAACAGTCCAGCCCAAACTACCAAGCCAGTTCTTCCCTAGACCGGAAACAAGCATCCTGCGACCGGTTTCCGGGTAACACACCTCATCAGCCAGGCTAGCTTGAAACCAGCGGCAGAGTGAGCAAGGGACCCACAGCTGGGCATACCCTGCCAACTTAGGGCAAACAAAGCAAACACAAGGAGATGCTGGATGGAGCGCTGAAACTTTTCAGACACTCTCCCCCAGTCGCTGATCTGGGTTGAACCCATCATCGTTCTTTAGCTTTCTTCGCCACCCCAGTTCAGACCCATTCATATGCAAATCAGTCTTGGCCCTGTGCCTCATTGGAACAGTCCAGCCCTAACTGCCAAGCCAGGTCTTCCCTGGACCGGAAACAAGCATCCTGGGACCGGTTTCAGGGTAACACACCTCATCAGCCAGGCTAGCTTGAAACCAGCGGCAGAGTGAGCAAGGGACCCACGTCTGGGCATACCCTGCCAACTTAGGACAAACAAAGCAAACACAAGGAGATGATGGACGGAGCTCTGAAACTTTTCTGACACTCAACCCCAATCACGGATCTGGGTTGAATCCATCAACGTTCTTTAGCTCACTTTGCCACCCCAGTTCAGACCTAGCTATGTGCAAATCAGTCTTGACCCTGTGCCTCATGGGAACAGTTCAGCTGAACTGCCAAGCCAGGTCTTCCTGGACCGGAAACAAGCATCCTGGGGCCTGTTTTGGGGTAACACCCCTCATCAGCCAGGCTAGCTTGAATCCAGTGGCAAAGTGAGCAAGGCACCCACGTCTGAGCAAACCCTGGCAACTTAGGGCAAACAAAGCAAACACAAGGAGATGATGGACAGAGCGCTGAAACGTTTCAGACACTTACTCCCAGTCACAGATCTGGGTTGAATCCATCATCGTTCTTTATCTCACTTCGCCACCCCTGTTCAGACCAAGCTATATGCAAATCAGTCTTGACCCTGTGCCTCATGGGAACAGTCCAGCTCAAACTGCTAAGCCAGGTCTTCCCTGGACTGAAAACAAGCATCCTGGGACTGGTTTCGAGGTAACACCTTGAGTATACGCCAGAAACTCATAATGGTGGCAGTGGCCAATCGTGAACGTGAATTGCCTATTATTATTGCTGATGTGTATACATCCTTAGGACGCAATAATTTGGGAACCAGATTTAATAAAGCACCTCTTGGAAAGCCAGGTACTGACAAGGAATCCAAGCCCTCCTGTGAGTCTGTTAAAAAAACACATGGGATGAATCTAAACAACCACAGAAACGTAGACCTCACGGAGGTTCCCCACCGCCTTAGTCCTCTGAGAGGCGGTAAGAGTTTCGTGATCACACAAAAAACAAGATTCCAGACAAGTATCAAATTCCTTATACACCTTCTTCTCGTTCCTTTTGGGAATCGTCTGACAAGCAGTACGACAGAGGAGGGCAATCCGAGCGCAGACAAGAAGAGTACGCAAACCCACAAAAGGAGCCACAACACTCGTCTCATGTAAGGCTTAAAAAGGATGAAAAAGCTCCTCAATATATAGCCCCTTTTCAGAAAAAGAAAGTAGCAGATTTAACCGAGAAAATATGCCACAGACACTGAGAACCCTCCTCCTGAACAGAAGTTGGGAAGTGACTCTCCTCGTCAGCGTGGCAGAAGTCACCAAAGTGTGCCGGAATCGCAAAGAGTTTCAGGTAGCGAAAGCAAATTATACTTTTATTACAGTTGGACAGCGCTTTCTGCTCTTGGTTTTCAGATGAAATATACAAGACTCCCAATGGCTATAAGAACAGCCCAGGACTATTTGCAGCACGCATTATGTCAATTCTACGCATTATTAACCCAGACACGTTGCTCTATTTAGATGATATCTACCTTACGGATGATGAACTAAACCCACAAGTAGATTGCATACTATTGGGATTTGCTGAATTTGGCTACATATTCAACTTTAAGAACTCTATTATAGCTTTTCTAAGCATCCTATTTTTAGGATATGAACATCCACATGAGGGCAAGAGTCTTACACCACATTTTTTGAAGACGTGTGCACAATTGCAACCTCCAAATACCTTGAAGAAGTTACAATTCCTGCTGGGATTATAAAATGTTGGCAGAACATGCATACCAGATTATGTACAACGCATTAAACCTCTTTATGAATGAATTCATCCTGATTTTTCTGCTACACGCTGGACATCAGAAGACAGAGATACACTCAGATCACTACAATCTGATTTAGTTGCTACAGGATACTAACATACACATGTCAATACCACAAACCTGGTCATCCAGATTTTACTGGGTGCCTTTAGGTTTACTTATATCACTTTTAATGAAGGTGAAACAGTGGCGATTGCACATAAATCACATTTATATTCCAATGCGGAAATGCGTTTTGCTTCTGAAAAAATACTGACTGCAGTGTGTAGGAGAGTAGGATCTGCTTCTTATAGTTACCCCCACTTTTTGCTGATGTATCACTGTTTTCGACTTAGACTGGGATCCTGCTATCCAGGACCCCAGTCTAGCTGCTTTCTCCTCTAAGTTCATTGCATGTACTTTAGGTGCACTCCAGATTGGATACTGGGGTAACCTTATCAGTTCCTAGTATATGGTACCCTATGTACCCAGGGCATAGGTACCCCAGAGGCATCCCAGGGGCTGCATCATGTATTGTGCCACCCTTGAGAGACCATTCAAACTGACACCACAGGTCTGCTACTGTAGCCTGTGTAAGGTGGGGCATGCACCCCTTACTTAGATATAGGTTCACTATATCTATTCTAAATCACTGCACATATAAACCTATCGGTCACCCCTATGGCAGGCCTTATCAATCCTGAAGGCAGGGTGCTGGGTTTTATGTGAGGGGGTGCCCCTGCATGAGCAGAGCCCCTCTGCAGCCTTCGGAACCTATATTCCGGGGTTGTTTGTGATGCAGCCAACCATATATATTTAAGTGCATTATAACCTCGCGGTAAATGCTAACTTTAAAACGTCTGCTTAGAAACATGTCATGTTTGGTGTCAAACACCTTGGAATCATATCTCCCCAGTAGTAACTGGCGGGGGAGGTATGATTTCACCCTTCTAGAAGGACTTATGTGAAACACTGGTTCACCCAGTACCAGCTTTCTCGACCTGGGCATCACAAAATGGATGCTGCCAGCCACAGATATGAGTCTGCCCTCCTGCTGCTGAGCTGAGCTCGAGCAGGGGAAGGCTTGACAATAGGTTTCCTGTCACAGGGAGGTGTGACCACCTCCCAGACAGGATTTAGTGTATTGGGCTGGGTGGGTGCACTCTGAGAGTGTTTGAAAGTCTGCACTGGGGGCACATTTGGTGTCCCTGTGCATAGTCCAGCTCTAACCAGTTGCAGGAGCCATTTGCCCCTGCTCTGGCGCAAAACTGGACAAATGACATGGGTGTAGCCACCCCTCTGTCCTGACCCTCCCATAGGTGGGTCCCCAGAGTTTGTCCAAAACCCTTCCTTGGGTATAAAGTAGGAACCCTGACTACAGGACTTTAGATTTTACCGGGACTAAACTCTGTAAGCAGAAACCAAGTACTTCGACGATCTACACTTCGCTGGACGACAGAAGAATCTCCCTTGGAGTGAAGGAGTTACTCCTCTGCAGCAGCAGGCACTTTAAAGCATCTGACCGGTTTGCCTCTCCCGAGCTCTTGAGGACTCCGAAGATTTCTGCAACACAGGAGGTGGGTTCCTGAGCGTCCCTGAGGCTGACCTGGCCTCTCAGCAATTCTGAGACCAATATCCCTCGTGGGGACCGCGCAACCCGAACCCCTGTGCACCGTGTACTTTTGCAGCAGCATATGCTTTTTGGCAATCCCTGAGGCTGTGCTTTGGGCTACGTGTAGTCCAGATCCCGAGCAGTATTTCCACCGAAGATTTCCGGCCTACACTCCATGAGTGTTCCGTGGGCTGGTATTTCGTGATTCAGCTTGAGGTCCCTTCAAGATCCCTGGTCCGTTGGCCTGTGGGTCCCTGTGAAGGTAACTTTGACTTTCCTTGGGCTTACCTGGTTGCTCCAGACATGCCCAGACTCTCCATTGCTTGGAGAGTCGCCAGGACCTTGCTGGTCCTCACCGTAACCTGTTTCCTCTGCCCGCGTGGGTTGCTGTTGCCAAGGCTTGTTGGTGTTCGATCTGGGCACTGACCCCCCAGCACTCGACATCCTTCATGGGACAGCTCACCTCCAGACTTTGGTCATCATCGACGTCTCCTGGTCCCCGTAGCTGCAGAGTCAAGCATCCAATCTTCTCACCTGAAGCAACCAACAACGGTGGGCATTCGTCTACCGAGCCCCTGGTTACCCTGAAGTGACCTAGACTCTGTCCCCTCTGCTTTCAGGATCTTCTCACCTCGGATCCAGGCTTGGATTCCACCGGACACTTTTCATCTTCCCGGCAGCAGCACTTCTTCGCATCATGCCATTGAAAATGACTAGGGTTTCCGACACCACTTGACCCCTATGCACCCGGCTCCTCTGGGATAGGTAACACGGGTACCTCGGTACTCACACGGGTGCTGGCCTTAGAACCTTCTATGTTCCAAAGGGTTTGCTTGAAGTCCTCTCCGAAGTGTCCTTAAACTGTAATTTTCCAACCGCGACTTTCCCATAGAGTTGTACGGAGCTTGCGTCTGTGTTCTCACACTGCACCCGTCCTCCGCGGGTCCCCTGTGTCACTACTTTGGGTGGTTCCTTGGGATCCCAGCGATTCTGCGTGCTGCAGACACTGCATCTAGTGAAGTCGTTGTTGTTATACCATTTTTTTAGTATATGGTTTGGTCTCCCCCTGGAGCCCGCTGTGTATTGTGCTATTTACTATCGTTGTATTTATTCAGTATATATCTCTTGTGTGGTTCTCCTTTCATTTGGTCATTCAGGAGGTTCTGATCTGGTAAAATAAACAGCTTTACATTCTTCCGAGACTTAGCCTGAAGGCTGCTCTCCACAGCTACCACTAGAATAGCTTTCTATAAAGGTTGTCTTTAACCTAATCACCAATAAGGGTTGTTTGGACTGGTACAAGGTGCCCACTTTAATTAGTGGACAGCATATACCCGGCCAACTTCTCACACAGTGCAGATGGCTATCCTTAAAGAAAGGCACAAGGGAAACACATAATAGTCATCAATCCCGGGCCTGCCTTAGAGGCTGTCACAAAGGCTAGCATTCCTAACGCAAAATCCTTCAATCCTAGATGGATACAGTGGGCAACATCCTTATCAGCTGTTGATGTAGACTTCGTCTTTGACCTGTCTTTACAGACAGAAGAATCCTTGTAGTATGAGCATGTTTAACCCATGCCAACTTATGTCTTACCTCTTGATCAGTATAAATATATTGTTTACACTGATGGTTCAGCCCAACTTGCTATAGGTTTGAAACAACCTTATTTGGCGGCATGTGCCACTGTTCTTAGTGTGATGTTGGACGGAAAGTTCCAACCGCAAAAAACTTGTACACAGTCCCTGGGAGACTGTACTGCGCAGTTGGCTGAACTGAAGGGTTTACCTCTTGCACTTGAATATACAGATTCCGAATTCCCCACACTTATAGTGTGTGATTCATATTACTGTGTACCATCCTTTAATGATAATTTACATTATTTGAGACCGAATGGTACCAAAGAGTCTAAAGGCAATACAATCAATCATAAAGTTCTTTGGGTTAAGGTGGCAGACCTCAAAGATAGGTTGCCACGAGCTCATGTTACTCATACTTTTAATTTAATTATCAGCATGTGGGAACACACAGGGATTTCTCTAATTGATGAATCAGCAAACTCTGCAGTCACGACTGCTACTGTTGCTGTAATTACTCATTCTAAAATGAGAAAAGACTCTGATATTATGGCTGCCGTTAATGTAAATAAAGCCAGCTCCCCCTTACCTAGGGGATTTCTATCCAAATATAACTCTCATTTGAGTGAACAAAATATTCCTTTTGAAACTATTCCGGGAATTGTTGATCACTTGATTCCCAACCAAGACTGCAGACTACCTTTAGTGATAGCTGCGCACAAAGGTGTTGCTCCTGCACATGCAGCTGTAGTGGCCACAATTTTGCTGTTACAGCCACGTTATTCGTGGCAGGGCTTATATCAACAGGCCAAAATAGATGTCCTTTGTTGTGACATTTGTCAGCAAATTAAAACTTTCACCATGGCCCATCCACTGCAGACACACCTGTTAATTTCTAACAAATTTTTCGGGTGCATTTATGTGGACCACTGCGGTCCTCTTTTTCTTGGATACAGCGCTTAAATTTATCCTAGTTGCAGTTGATTCTTGCTCCAAGTTCCTCTGGCTTTGGCCACAGCACTCAGCTGATGCTCAAACTGTTATTAAAAACCTGCAAGTCTTTATCGGGACACATGCATGCAGTATAATCCGCTTGGACCAGAGTCCAGCTTTTGCTTCAAAAGCGTACCGGGATACTATGGCATCCCTGGGTGTGCAGGTGCATTATTCTTCTCCATACCGGCCAGAGGGAAATTTTGTTGTGGAATGTATGAACTATGACTTAAAGCAGTCCTTAAGACCTAGATTATTAGGCACTGGGTGTAGTTGGATTCATCACATCTACGGGGTTCAGAGGGCTCTTAATAACCTCCCTAAAAGATCTCTAGATAGACGGACCACACACAAAGTACTTTTTGGCATCAAGATGTATGCTCCAAAGCTTGACTGTTCAGACATTGTGGTGGCTGCCACGCCCTTCGATGTAGATTATCGTTGTGCTGTCTTACAGGAGCTACAAAAGTTCTGTGACACCCAATCCAACAAACATCTGAAAACATCTATCAATTAATCAATCATTCAATCAATCAATCAGGGGGTTTAAAGCGTACTACTCACCCCTGAGGGTCTCAAGGCGCTGGGAGGTGAGGGGGAGGGTGCTGCTCCGGTCAGCCGAAGAGCCAGGTCTTGAGGCTCTTCCTGAAAGTGTGCAGAGTAGTGGAGCGTCTGATGTTGACTGGGAGCTCATTCCAGGCTTTGGCCGCGATGTATGAGAAGGCTCTTCTGCCCGTTCTGGTTCTGCAAATGCATGGTGTTTCTGCCAGGGCGAGGTCGGCGGAGCAGAGGTTAATTTTGGGTACGTGGAAGGAGACTCTTTCGTTGAGGTATTTTGGTCCAGTGTTGTGGAGTGCTTTGTAGGCGTGGGTGAGTAGCTTGAAAGTTACTCTCTTCTCGACGGGGAGCTAGTGGAAGTCTTGCAGGTGTTGGGTGATGTGATCATGTCGTGGGACGCCCGAGGACAAGTCTGGCTGCGGTGTTCAGGTTGGTCTGGTGTTTGTGTAGCAGGGATTTGTTGACTCCAGCATAGAGGGCGTTTCCATAGTCCAGTCTGCTTGTTATGAGTGCGTGGGTGACGGTCTTTCTGGCTTCGGGGGGATCCACTTGAAGGTCTCACGGAGGGTGTTGCAGCAGGTAGAAGCGATGGCTTTGATCTATCGAGTATGATGCTGAGGTTCCGGGTATGGTCCGTGGGGAGCCACCAGGAGTTGTCCAACGCCGAGGGGGAAGATCCGAGGACTAGAACTTCTGTCTTCTCCGATCTGAGTTTCAGACAGCTGCTGCTCATCCAGGCTGTGACATCTTTCATTCCTTCTTGGAAGCTGAGTCTGGTGGTTTCGGGGTCCTCCGTGAGGGAAATGAGAGCTGGGTGTCGTCGGCGTAGGATACAATGCTGAGTCTATGCTGTCTGACGATGGCGTTGAGGGGGGCCATGTAGATGTTGTAGAGCGTGGGACTCCGCAGTTGATCTCCTCTGTGGGTTTGGAGAGGAAGGACAGGAGTCTGATCCTTTGGGTTCTGCCAGCGAGGAAGGAGCGGAGCCAGTCGAGGGCGGTTCCCTGTATTCCTGAGTCGTGGAGTCTGTCTGCGAGGGTGCAGTGGGAGACGGTGTTGAAGGCTGTGGAGGGGTTGAGTAGGATAAGGGCTGCGGTGTAGTCTTGGTCAAGGAGCATACGGATGTCATCTGTGGCGACGAGGAGGGTGGTCTTGGTGCTGTAGTTGCTGCGGAATCCAGATTGGGAGGGGTCGAGGAAGGAGTTCTCTTCAATGAAGTTTGTCACCTGGGCGTTGAAAATCTTCTCGGTGACTTTGGCTGCGAAGGGAAGGAGCAAGATGAGTTTGTAGTTCTTCAGGTCCGTTGGGTCTGCAGAGGGCTTCTTGAGGCGGGGCTTGACTTCTGCGAGTTTCCAGTTGTCTGGGAAGGTGCGGGATTCGAAGGTGGTGTTGATGGTACGTCGTAGCTGGGGCGCTATGGCGGCAGCGGCTCTGTGGAAGATGTGTGGAGGGCAGGGGTCCGTGGGGGCTCCCGAGTGGGTGCTTTTCATGGTCGTGGTGGCATCTTCGGTGGTGACCGGGGTCCAGGTGGTGATGGTGGGCCGGCTGGCGTTGTTGGAGGGGAGGGTGGTTTCTGGAGTCTGCTCGCTGAAGTTGCGTAGAGGGCTTTGATTTTCAGGTGGAAGTCGGAGCCGAGCTTTTTGCAGAGGTCTTGGGTGAAAGTGACGTCTGTGGTTTCACTGTGGGGCATGGTGAATTGCTGGATGATGTTGAAGAGTTCCAGCTCCCTCTGCGAGAATTGAGGAGTAATCAGAACCTTTCTGCTGGATTCCAGAGATTGGGGATCTCGTTCGTGAAAAGGTGACGGTGAAAAAGGAGTTTGGCCCATCGTACCGTGCACCCGGACCAGTCCTTGGCATTCAAGGCACAAGAATAGTTATCTTGCCGCCACCTCCTGGTGCTAAAGACAATCGTTTTGTCTCCATTGATCATGTCAAATTACACCATGTGGCCAATTCTAAACAATAGGCCATGAGGAGTCCTTGGTAGTTCCCTAAGTCCTCCCACTACCATTCAGGAAATCCCTCAGCAGCTGGTGAGCACATCCACAGCTGATTCTCCCCAGCTGGGGTGGGGGGAGACTGCACTCCAATTAATCCCTGCATCAGCAACCAGCAACATGACTGAAGTGAGTACTGCTGTTACTATTGCATCTTTTGCAACTGATGTTTTTTATCCAGATCCACCATAAGTGAATCCAGCTCTTATGGATTTTTTGAGTCCTATTGCATAACCGGAGCCACCATTTTTTCAACTAACTGCTTCTAGGTATCATATGGATCAAGATGATTTTTCCTATGACAGTTCTTCTGCTTTTGACACTTTTCCATGAAGGATCTGTGTTTTTATTTCATGGCTGAAACGCATGTAGCTTGTCCCAACTTGGAAATATGTTTAGATTACACTTTCCTGATTTTTTATTCTTGTGGATTGGATTTGTGCCTGTTTTCTTCTTGCTGATTAATAGTCACTATCTTCCAGAATGCTCTGCTACAGAACTGGTCGACAGGGTGTTGGCCCTTCAGTCATCTTCCCATAAGATGAAAAGAAACCTGTCCCTCGTGAACATTTCTGCTGTTCCAGTAACTGATGGAATTGTTTGGGATAAAGTTCCTTTTGATATATTCGGTCCTTCGAAGTTCCTGTAGATACCTTATGTGTTTCAGGTTTCTATGGCTGATGTAATAGTATGTGGGTTACATTCAGATGATTGGAATTTTGAAACTGTAAACTCCATGCTCTCGGAGCTTGAGTATTATACTGTTTTTGAGTCAGAGGACATGTACATGAATTCTGCTATCATAATTTTGGACATCATTTTCTACTTTGCCCCACTGTCCAATGCACAATTTTTAATTATACACACTGGGAACATTGCTCGACTCCCCCACAAGAGAGTTCTAAAACACATAAAGTAAAATTCACATAATTTTCAGGATATGATACATCAGACCCATCATTATATTTTCCAAATTAGTCCCTATACCACCAAAGAAATATATGCTTACACAAACTAAGCTAATATTTACAGCTTCCTTTGTTAGTGAATTGGCTGTTAAAGGCTATGACTATTGGAAGGACACAATTGAAATAAAATCGATTTGGGGTACCAAAACTAGGTACGTTCAGGGGACAGAAACTTTGTTTCAAGCATGCTTAATCCCAACACAAATGATATTCCTGAATGACACCATCCAGCAGACTACGGGGGAGATTTACTAAGATTTTGCACCGTGTTGTGATGCAAATCAGCGCAAAATCTTTTTTTCCCAATTTACTTTCGAGTGCTAAACTTTTTTAGTGCTGGAAATAGCAGAAAAGTAATGAGAAGCAGTGCATAGTGCTGCTTTGCATTACTTTGTGCCATGGAGACGTACCAAGGATGGTGCATGGGCGTTCCCATGCAGCCATCCAAGGTTTCTCATGCTAAACCCAATTTACTAAATAAAGTAGTTTGGGTTTAGCATGAGAAAACTGCGCCCTTTTCAACTAGGTGCAAGGAAGGAGAAATGCTTTCACTTCCCCTTCCTTTTCCGATTTTGCATGTGTGCTGTACTTTACAGCACACATACAAAGCTGGAAAATGCTTAAAGTGAGTATGTTCATAGTACTTTCTACTGAAATGGTTACTTCCAGTACAAAACCTTTGCCAGACTCACAAATACACCCTTGCAACATGGTACAAAGTTGTCTCCGTGGCGTGCGGCAGCTGATTTCAGCGCTAATGAGAGGGAAGGAGAGTGCCTTATTTTAGTAAATAGGGAGCTCTCCTCTCTCCTTTTCTCATAGCGAAGCGCAGCATTTGCAGCTGCTGCAGTGCCCTACGTGAAAAAATAGTAAATCTGCCCCTACACGTTTGAGGCTAGCTAAAATCAAAGAAATGAATGGCACAATTATTCCCTCAATTGCCAGCTTTGATAATTGGCAAACTTCGACAAATTACACCGAAGAACAACTCAATAGCATGTTGCAGAGTGGTACATTTAATTGCACATTTTCAGGTCCTCACAAGTGGTTTTTGTGGTCAGTGGACACAAATTGTTGCCATGCTCGTTTTTTTAATTCCACACAGGGGTTCAAGGCAAGCAGACCTGACCCTTGATATTCACACTCACAACCTTTAGGTATTGTTACCACCTATTCGGTGGGGAAGTTGTGTCAACAATGGTTGGAATACTCTACACTGTCTGAATTGAAACTACATCTTTCTGTCTTATTCGAAGACATGGATTCATAAGATGTTTTATTAGGCCCTAAATCTCCTTGTTCTTGAAGATTTATTTATGCTACATATAATGAAATTTGGAAATTGTCACAAATGGAAGCTGCCACATGCTTAAGACAAATTGATCAAGATGATTTTGATAAAGTGCTTGCTGTTGTTGATAATAGAATTAACATGCTGGGCCATATGTAGGAAGCCCAATACCGGTCGGTAACGGCCGATTTTCGGTAAATATACCGTTACCGACTGGTATTTAGGCTTTTGCTATGTAGGGGGATCATTTCTGGATTCGGTAATTTACCGAATCGGTAAAATTACCGAATCTGTAATTTTACCGATTCGGTAAATACCGAATCCAGAAATGAGATGTAGGGGGAGTGTGTCGTGGGTGTGGGGATTCGTTATTTACCACCAACTGAAAGTTGGTGGTAAATGACGAATAGGTGTAAAAATGTATTTTTGTGCACTTTGAAGTGTGCAATGTGGCAGACATACATGCCCTTAGGGCATGTATGTGCGCCACATGTGCACACATCGACGATTCAGGGGTGCAACAGGGTGTCAATG
Source organism: Triturus cristatus (assembly GCF_964204655.1). Classification (NCBI taxonomy): domain Eukaryota; kingdom Metazoa; phylum Chordata; class Amphibia; order Caudata; family Salamandridae; genus Triturus; species Triturus cristatus. The sequence continues at coordinate 750,570,523 of NC_140592.1, forward strand.
TGACACCCTGCCACCCATGATACAGCCTCCCCCATTACCGATTCGGTATTTACCGATTCGGTAATGGCAACTGGCTTCCCATTCATTCCTATGGGCCTCCAGGCCCATAGGAATGAATGGGAAGCCAGTTGCCATTACCGAATCGGTAAATACCGACTCTAAAATACCGACACTTACCGATTCGGTATTTTTTTACCTACATTACATTTACCGATTCATAAATACCGAATCGGTAAAATTCGGTATTTAAGAATCGGTAAATGTAATTTACCTACATATGGCCCGCTGTCCTTTCGTATTTACAATCTGAATAGCATTGTGTCATCTGTTATTGATATTATGCAAAGTGACATGTCGATATTGTGTCATGGGCAAAGTCAGCTTAGATCTATCATGAAATTCAGCTGGACACTGCAAACCCTTGAGAATGGGAGCATACAATGGCGCTATCCAAACACCAGTAACCTTTTCCTGCCCTTTAATCTGACTTATACACAACAGTTCATGTCAAAGAAAGATGCCACCTATACAATGTTGCACTTAGAAAAGTTAGAACAGCTCCCCTTTACAATAGCCGAAACACCTTCAGCTGTATGGTTAATTCACGGTATAATATCTTTACTGAATTCAACATTTCAATTCACATCGTGCATGAAACATTTTCCAGTTAGTAGATACGAACCCCTAGGAGGCAGCTTCAGGTCACTCCCCTTTTTCCATTGTTGTGAACGTGCCAACAAGGAAGTCTTCCTTACTGGAGAAGAATGTGATTCTTTTGTCGGATATTCACTCGTTTGCAAACACATGACCATTTATGACGCATGTAATGCTTCAATAGCAGATTTGGGCTGCTATCTAAAAGGAATACCAGCCCCTGCAATACTACCCCTTATCACTGTCCTTTCAAATGAAAGTAATTTAATGCTTGGTGACCAAGTCTACAAGTTGTAATCACCTACATTTTGTCTGTCTCCCAGATCTTCACTAAACGTGGGCGGGTAACTCTGCTCTGCCAGCGGAGTTTGCAAAGTTTCTCTAACTCCATGCTCCGCTTGAAGCACGGAGTTCGTAAAAAAACTCCACAGCATAGTAGAGTTTGCATTTGCCCCCTGTCGCCCACCACTACTTTTTAGGTGTCTGGTTGATTTTAGGCCTTCTTTACTGATGCGTCCATCTAGTGAAAAGAAGAGCAACCCAGTTCTCTCAGTCCAAGCCTGAGTGAGCACCAGTAGGGATTTTGGAAACCCCCTTTGTTCCACAATGCTTTGGTGTGTTCCGAGATGCATGGTCTGTACCAGTATAGTTGTGTATTTGGCACCAATGGCGAACAAGGTAGGCGCGCAGATTGTTTGCCGCGTGCAGGAATAGGTCTGTGCAGTATCGCATGCACGAGAGAATGTGCAGCCATGAAAGAGCGAGCAAACACATTTAAAAAAGCATTATTTTTCTCTCCTACCGTGTTGTGGAGAACAAGCTGCCAGCAGTGAATACGCTTTGCCAATTTGGTTACCTGACTCTGCTCGTATTGCCTGCAGAGTGAACAGCACGGAGAACAGCGGACCGGCATGAAGTATACTCTTGTTCCTGTCCGTCCCCTTCCAGGATGTGTCCGATTCATCGGCCAGTGGATGCAAAGTGGGTTGGGGTGGGAGGAGCAAGCTTTAATAGCGAGATCCAAACATCAAATCCCGACATGCAGCTGGAATGACTAATGTCATCTCAGGATACGCCGGTTGCGGACAGAGTTTCAGGGGAGACTACCAACCCCAGTTGTCTTCACAGGCTATTTTGCGCTACTTCCACCAGAGAGAAGGGAGAGCGTCAGGCTGTGTGCAGCAGGTGAGCCCTGCAGCTGTCAGTCAGCGACGGCTGGCCCCAGGCACTCGTGAGCATCAGGAGCCCCCCTTCCAACATGTGGACAGAGCAGCCCCCGGCATGAGGGACAGGTGGAGCCCACAGGGAGAATGGTGGATCCGAGACTGGATGAGACACAGGGGCCCGGGAGGGGTAGGTGGGACGGGGCAGGAGTGTCCATGTGAGCACTGCAGCCCAGCTCTCCCCAGAACATGGCCCAATCTTTCTTCTCAAGCAGTGCACCTACCGCCCTCGTAGCCCCCCTCCTTCTCCATAGCCATCTTCTTCACCTCCCCTCCAATCCTGCCTCTCCCTTCAGTAATCTCTCCTTGGCAGCCTCAGTTGCTCTCTCACCCCATGGCTCCTTTGAGAAAACAGTCACACTGTATTAGTGAGTGGTGACTAGGGCGGAGCAGAACTCAGCGGAAATCCACAGAGTTTTTATGCAACTCTGCAGATTCCGTGTAGTGCATCTCCGCCCACCCTCTGTCTTCACATGCTGCAATAACATGCTTTTCCCCTCAACGCAAGTGGTTATGGATAGCCCATTATGGCCTTCCATTTCAACTGTGAAGGCAGATTTTAGCAAGCTAAGCAGACTCAAAGCACTATTGTTTCAAAAATAAGTAGCTCTCACATCTGCTCAAGAAACTTTGGAATTACATGTGGATAGGACATCCAGTCCTTGTTAAAGACAAACCTCCCATTACATTTGGGTGAATTAGTTCATCTTATTTTTAATGCATCTAATACTTCCAGCTTTGCACACTTGTTTAGGATTGTGGGCTCTGGATTGGTCAGGTCGATTCGAACAATCTTTAGAATAATAATGGATTTTATTCATTCCTTTTTTCCAGTATGTTCGGCAGATTCCCGCTGCTTTTATTCCTCATTTGTGAAATTTTGGTTCTATGTTTGCTCTTCCACAATGGATGTTCCATTTGCAAGCCCCCTGGAACTACTATAGCTTCAGCTGTGTCGTAAGCACATGCTTTGATTCTTCAGAATCTTATTGCTCCAGGAACTGGTTCTTGATTGGTCACTGTCATTCCAACCTGTCTGGTTTACTTGCTTGCAACCCGTGTTTCACTGCCTCTGGTGCCTCTTCTCATGGGCACTGGATATTTGCTTGGCTTTGCCCGTGGACATTGACCTGTGATAAGTCCATTAGCGACCCATTTTCAGAGTTGTCCCTTAGGCCTACGGCTTCTTCATTATGCGAGCTATGAGCCACTCCTACCTGAAGAGATGTGTGCATCAGCACATGAATCACTAAATACTGGCTCCAATAACACAGCTGCAGTTTGCCTGGCAACTTTCTCAGCATCGGCTGAGACCAAGGATCATGTCTGTTTTCTGGAATTTATGAACTGGGCTGTGAACCAATCGTCGTTTGGGGAGACTGAATCCATTATGGATTTTCTGGCCTTTTAATTTGCAAGTGACATCTGGATATCTCCGACACACCTTAAATTTGGTAACTTTTTTGAAATTGACATCTTTATTATTTTTTTGTTTGAGTATTTTGAGATTATAATCCGTTCATATAATATAATTATTAGCAATGATTTTAATTTGCTTATTTTGAATTTTATTTTTATATAGTTAGTCGTTGCATCACTGTCCCGATCAAAGGGATGGTGTCATGTATTTCCTAGAGGCCCACTGTGTTTTCTTCCTTATGTTTGCACAACTGCACATAATAGCCAGCATTTGCTTTGCAAATGTTACAAAAGAACGCGCTTGATTTGTGTAACATATTTATTTTTCAAATCGGGCACATGTTACAAAAGAACGCGCTTGATTTGTGTAACATATTTATTTTTCAAATCGGCTGCACATGTTTTGTTATTTAGTTCTTATGCTGGGATTCAGACGGAACATTTCGTACAAGGTCAAAAAACACTGCACTCTGTTTTCTCTGTGGTTGGACAATAACACCTAGACATAATAGAAAAATCCAGCTGCTGTTTTGAATATGAGGTTTTTATCATATACGCTGGGATTTGTCATTTTGAAAGGAGAGAGGATGAATTCTTGCAAAGCAAAGGTCCCGAGACGAGAGAGAGCTCTGCTGCCTGAGAGGTAGAACAACTACCTATGTATGCCAGGTATGGGTTCCCCCACTCATCACCAAAATCTATAATATAACACTGTGGGGCATATATACAAGCCCCTATCGCCATCACAATGTCGATTAACGCTGCCTTGTAAATACGGCCCCCTTTCACGCTATGCTTAGCATGAAAGGGGTGGGTAGGGAGTGTTGCAGTGTGCGATCCACCACAACACCCATTGATTTTGACGCTGCCCCCTATTTACAAGGGATGCGTAAATAGCAGGCAGTGCCAAAATTAAGACCAGTGAAAACCTGGTCTTAAGTTGGCGAAATGAGGAGAAATGCTATATTTCTCCTTGTGTTTGCTTTTTCCATGTGTGCTGCCTTGTGCAGCACACATGGAAAAAGCAAAAAGCCTTTTATTGTTTATCTACAGGAAGGTCCCCCTTCCTGCACATGAACAATCTTTAAAAAAATGAAATTGTTTGACTTCCATGTGTGCTGCATCAAGCAGCACACATAGAAGTGACAACATGGCATTTCAAGATTGTTTATGAACAGGAAGGGACACCGTCCTGTACATAAACAATCTTTTCTCTGCACACAGATACCGTTGCACTATGGTGCAAGGGTGCCTGCGTTGGCATTACACTGCTAAGTGTAGCGCTAGTGCAGGGGGAAACGCAAGGCTGCACCATATTGTTGTAAATATGGTTCAGCCTTGCATTTCTGAAGTGGCGGAGTGAGGTGTTGAGCCATGACGGCTAACGCCTCCCTCTGCCACTTATGTTGTGCATATTCCCCTGTGTTTCTATAGTGAAGCCAGGTTTAGGCAGATCTGTCGTTCAATATGAGAGAGCTTTTCATAGTGTACAGTCTGTTGATAATGATAAACACATTCCTGACCTGCATATGTCTTTTATTGCAGTGCAGATATTAGAAAATAGAGCACAATAGTTTCAATAAATATTGTAATCATTCTCCGTGTCTCTTTTCAGTTTATTGTGAATACTTTATGAGTGAGAAAACGAAAGGTGATGGCCTGCAACCACAATCCCTGAGAGGGTCTAGAGTGTTGTGTTCTGGGGTGCCAATTTACTTGTTTCTCTGGAAAGGTTAGGAGAGCAAATAAGGCACTATAAGCTAGTCTGGATTTGGGCTCATAGGTACTAATGTGGTATGATGACTCAGTTCCTACATACTGATGTTCTGTAGTCTCAGGCGTAGTTCTGTTTCTAAGCAGATTCCCTCCAACAATACCAAAGGTGGCTGACCAGAGCTCACAAGCTATGTGCTCTACCCACCTGTCAGGAGAACCCAGAAAAGAATAACATCTGTGACTGAGTCAAGTGAGTGAATTGGTGGATCTCCCATTGCAAGGAATGCAATTAACCACCGAGTCCTTATCAACCATGTGCACGTGATCTAAAGTTGTGTAAGCTGAGGAGGAGGCAATCATCAGAAGCCTCATGGATGGCCCAAACTCATAAAATGAGCTTGGAAAGTTTAACTGCCACAGGAGAGCAACAAGGCATAGTGTGGCTAACAGAGGTTTAGGGTCATAAGTGACAACTTCAGGGGTGAGGGTATCATCTTCAGTGAAAATCCATCAAAAGAAAAGAAAAAAGGTGGCCCCATTAGGAAAGGAGTAATGTAAAGTAATGAAATACTATGGCAGCAATATCAAAGAGAGTCCCACAGGTCACATAACAAGTATCTGTCTCACAGTGTTCTCTCTAGTAGATTCTTCTGAAGAGCAGCCCCGAGAGAGTTGAGCAGATCCTTATTTCCCTTAGTGTGTAGAGTAACAGCTCACCGACAGCAGTTCACCTATTGACCTATATCGAAGTACATTCCAGAAACCTCTCAGTGGCTGATTACGCACCTCTCCAGGACCACCACATACTATGGTAATCATTTCAATATAGAACCCCCCAATGTTGGTAGGACACGCAGAGGGACCCTGTTTTCACGGCTGAGAAATTAGCGATGCTGTGAGTACAGATGCTTCATTTGTTGTATGGTTGGTCAACCCAATTTGCTTTTCCTCTAGCTACTATGGTGTTTTTTTCAGACCTGTGAAGCCACAACTAGGTCCTTGGGTTAGTAACAAAAGTTAACAAATGGAACCCCACTGTGGGAAGGACAGTGGATTTGCCAAGTGACTGAATTGCAGGGCTTCAAACAGTGGGATGACATCTGCATCTCTTGAGTGGGTGACATCATGTCATCGTTGTGATCAAATCATTTTCTGACTTAGAGGAGCAATACGACTGCCATCAAAGTTAATTCTTCTTATACTTGGAGCTCTGTCATGAACTCACCTCATATGAGGAGGGCCCAGCCGAGCTTCCAGACTTTAGTTCAGTGGAGGCCATGGTCTTGACTGAAGATCTAAATAACCGAAACATACTGCAGACGTATCAAATGAGAGTAGTTAATACCCAAGTCTCCTTTGACCAACTGAAGGAGGCTTTGGAACGAGACATGGGTCCTTTGTCAGGAGGTACGTGCATCCCCATGGGAGTGTGCTTTAGCGTCACAGTTTTGATTTGTTCAACTAAAATACTTGAACCGCACTTATTTCACATGGGATGAGGGGTCTGGAGATGTAAACAGGTTGTCCTTTTGTGATAAGGGGTGCTCTCCACACTGGGTGGGTGTTGGGCTGACAGCTCCCCTCGAACCTCAAGATGGCTCTCTTGCATGTCCACAATATTCTTGTAGGTAGATGTACTGGGGGTCGATATTCAGTAGCACAACCAAATGATTCATGTGGCCAGAGGGTGCTCACATAACCATCAAGACATTTAGCAGGACTGGTGTCAAAGCAGAGGTATGCTTCTAAAGCCCTGCAATCATGGGACCTGGTCCTTGTATACTTAAACATTTGTCTATAAAGCAGACAAGTAGCTTAGGATGACTCTCGTCGTTGGGAATGAAGCTGAAGTAATCGTAAATGTCAAGATTGATACCAGCTGATTGGACACGCATATCTCATGTTAATGCTGTCAAATACCAATATGTAACAACTGTAATAATAAATGCCAATAAAAAGAGTTTAAAAGAAAAAGGATGACTCTCGTCATTGGGGTGGGTGGGGTTTCAGAGTTAGTTGTGCGGAAATTGTTAACTATCCACAAGCTATTGAGGAATTTTCTTTTATATGCTGTATGACTGCTTTTGATAGAACAAAAATTAATAAAATGTTTTATATAAAAAAAGAATATAGACCCACACTCACACTCCTTTAGACATGTTTCCACTATATCTTTCACGCACTGGCCATTTATACTCATAATCTCTGTCAGGCATATAGCTGAAAGACTCCCTCCTGATATTGCCACTTTAATCTCCCCACAAGATCTAAGACCAGCTGAGAGACACCAGCTGTTAGACATTGGATACTCTCCTCCCTAACAAGCCCTACAGGCCGAGAATTCCGACATGAAGCCTGGGAATCTAGGCCATCCAAAATCTCTTGCAATAACTTCTCTTAATGTGAGAGGCATGTTTCCGCCAATGGTCAGACACAGACGGAAGATATTTGTGAAACTGCAAACTCTCAACACCAATAGAATAATAGGCTCATTATAAGCACGCAACCAAGCCAAGAAGGGGATATTCTCACAGCTAAATAGGCTCGCTACAGAATTTAGTAATACTCGACTTATTGTATATTTCCAAATTTAGCTCCCAAACTTGTCCTAGACAAAGCAGGCTACATACACAGGTATAACAACAACAGGCAAACTGAAAACTTCAAACCCCAACTCCCTGTCGTCAACAGCATCAGCCTGCTCAACCCAAAGAACACATACCCGAAACACCTGTTCACCCATTGGGACACTCTCACAACTCAAGCCACAATCTCCATCATGAACTCCTCAGGAGCAAGAAAATTGGTGAGGAGCTCAAGAAAGTCCTGAACACCTCCATCACCTTGGCCTCCTTCCCTGAGGACTGGAAACATGGTGAAGTGAGGCCCCTCCGCCGACCCAGCAGAACCAAAGAACTACCGGCCCATCTCTCTACTCCCCTTTCCAGTGAAGGTTCTCGAGAAGCAACTCACCGAACACCTGGAACACAACAACCACCTGGAACCCTCTCAATCTAGATTCCGAGCCAACCCCTGTACCGAGACAGCCCCCAAAGCAGTCACCGACAATATTAGGGCACTCCAGGAACGCGGCAAGATGGCAGTCCTCATCCTCCTGGACCTGTCAGCCACCTTCTACACCGTCTCCAATCAAATTTTGATCAACTGATTCCACATCGAAATACAGGAAGACACCCTCAAATGGATTGCCTCATACCTCATCAGAAGAAACCAGAGAATCCGTATCCCACCGTCCACATCAGAACCCAAGAATATCATCTGTGGCATCTCCCAAAGATTGTCCCTCAGCCTCACCCTCTTCAACATGTACATGACCCCCCGTCAACACTGTCAGATTGCAGGGACTCAACATCATCTCCTATGCTGACAAAACCCAGCTCATCCTGTTGCTGTCAGAAGACCCCTCCACCGCCAGAAGCAACTTCCACGAATGTATGATGAACGTCACAGACTGGATGACGGGCAACTGTCTCAAGCTCAACATGGACAAGATAGAAATCCTCATCTTTGGGAACAACACCTCGCCAAGAAATGACACAAGGTGGACTGCAGATTTTGACCCATCCACCGCACCGACAGAACATGCCCGCAACCTTGGCATCGTCTTGGACAGCGAGCTATCTATGAAGGAACAGGTAAACACAGTCTCATCCGCCGCCATAAAAATTAGCAAAGGCACCATACTAACTCATCTAACAAGGGATCATAGAAACTGTTGCAACCTATTCTGAGACATTGTAGTATTCAAAGCAAAGGGGCACAAAAGCGCAAGACGAAGAATTTCTGAGCCATCTCAAACTGTCCACGCTCACCCAAGAAGGAAGGAATAAATTACAAATTAGGAAATTGACGAAGCAATAGTAGACCTACAGACCTGTAAGTCACCAGGGAAACACAGATTCCCCAATGAGTTCTACAAGAGAGGCAAAGAGTTGTTAGTGCCTCTGTTGTAAGAGGTCTTTAAAGTAGCAGATAGGACAGGGGAGTTAGGACATATATCAAACAAAGCAATCATAACACTAATTCTAAAAGATGCAATCGAACCGCACGGATTGTCCCATATCCTTGATCAACAATTACACTAAACTCTTGGCAAAAATCTTAGCCACATGATTAAGGAAGGCGATAACTTTGCTGATACATGATTATCGGATAGGGTTCATTCCAGGCGGCACATCACGGAATCATATGCAAACGCTATCCCACCTACTGTGTCAAACCAGAGATAGCCTGACAGAGACACTTGCACCACTTGAAGCTGAAAAGTGTTTAACTGTGTAGAATGGGTCTACGTATTTAGAACCACTGAAATGATAGATCTTGGCCACAACTGTATTTCCAAAGTCAAAATTCCATATACTGAGACAACTGCGTAAGTCACTTGTAATGGCTTCATATCAGACAAGTTACAATCCACAGTGAGATCTGGCAAAAATGTCCACTTTCCTCCCTACATTTCCTATTGACACTTGACACCTTTATCCATCGCCATACAGAAGCCGCCATGTATTAAAGGAATATGCACAACAGCTGGCCAAGTGGCATCCTGGGACGATGTGAGCATCAGCACAGGGGGCTCACAAAATACACTGGAAGAAGTGGGAATAAAGTGGAATCACCTTCTTGGATGATGCACCTAAATATTTCAATACAATAAGAAATGAATGTGGTCTGTTCATGTCACTGGCAATATCGCCAATGAGTCCACTGTCTGTGAAGTAGATGTAGATGTAGAAGCCTGAATATCCCCATCTCGCTAACTCCCAGTAAGAGTTACCCTGGGAGATGGAGGATCTCATAGCTGCGGAATATCCGGTCTATACAACGTTCTTAGTGACCAATTCCAACCTAAACAGTCACTGTCCCACACTAGACAAATTTGGCAACTTAGCCTGAACAAAGATTACACTGAGGATGAATGGTTATCACTGTTAGAAACGCAAATTGAATTCATCAGACAAGCAAAATTAAAATTCTTAAATTCAAGATCATTGGTGGCTGGTACTGCACGTCCCACAGACTACACCGAGCACACCTACGGACCCATTCACACTGCTGGAGATGCAGGTAGTAACTGCATCCTGGCTCATATTCTTAGGCACCATCTGAACCAGATACCTACTCACAGGGTTTATGAAGAGCATTTCCTAGAAGTACCAGTAACCGCCTGACCGCATCTGGACCTTTTACATGATATGAGCGACCTGTCAGTGGTGGTCCGCCCGACATCCTAATCAGGCCCTATATCACAGATGCAGTATGGTGAGCTACAATTTAAACCCCCAAAATCCCACATATAGCTCCTGCAAAATGTAAGTCCTTAAACAGATAGGAGAGACACTATTGGAAAACCTGAGATGCTATTCACTTATTAATGTTCCAGTAGTATGAAAACTCTTTTACAGACACAAATACCTTCACTAATTATGACTTATTGGCAGAAAACCATGCATCAGTAAAAGTGACTTATTAAGGGGGGGCGAGTAAGTACCCCCGTTATTCCCCTTCAAATTCAACTGAAACCTGAATGGACAGCAACAAAACTGGCTCATATCTTACAGGAGTGATCCCCACTCAGCCAGTCTGACTGATCGGATGTTCTGCCTTCCAACTTTCTCCAAGTCATACACCCTGAAGTCACATTTGTGGTACCACAGTCAAATACCCTGGCTTTAGATTCGGTGGGAAATGAATACAACCCAAATGGATTTTACATAAGAACCAAGGGGCATATGTTGGTAAAACGTGTTTTGCGATTCTCTGATTGCAATTTTTAGGGAATCGCAATTAGAGAATTGCAAAACGCAATGTAGGTAGGAATAGCAAAATATTTTGCGATTCCCACCTATTCCTTATTTGCGAATCCCAAATTGAGATTCGCAAATAAGGAATACCTTGCCATTCATTCCTATGGGCTAGAAGGCCCATAGGAATGAATAGGAAGACATTCTCAATTTGCAATTCTCAATTAGAGAATCGCAAATTGAGAATGCAATTTCAAGGTTGCAAGGGTGTCAATAGGACACCCTTTTGCGCCCCTGAAATAAACATGTGTGCACATGTGGCGCACATACATGCGCTAAGGGCATGTATGTGCGCCACATGGCACTTTGAAAAATGCAAAAAAGTGCATTTTTCAAATATATCGCAAATTACCACCAACCTAAAGTTGGTGGTAATATGCGATTACTTAAGCCAAATTCGCACAACTTGGGTGCTTCCTACATTGCATTGAAGGAATCGCAATTTGGGATTCCCTAAATGCATTAGCAAAATAAGGAATCGCAAATTTTGCGATTCCTTATTTTCCGTGTGGGTTTTTGTGTGCTACATAGCACACTGCCCAAATTGCGATCGCAAACGCTGCAATTCAGCGAATTTCAGCATTTGCGATCGCAATTTGGCTTCCTACATATGGCCCCAAATCTCACTCTAACAGGGGATGTCAATGTAATATAATAGTCATCGGGCGACTGAGATGGATAGCTGCATCAGATGGCCCAAGTGCTTAATGTGAGCCAATGGTGGCAGGTGGGGCTCACCAACACTCATTTTTGGGGACCAGCACTTATTTTTCATCATCCGACTTTGATCCAACAAGAGACAGAAAAACACAAAAGAGGGAAGAAGGAGGAAGCAAAAGAAGGAAAACCTATGACAAAGAGAGAGAGAGCAGGGATAAAAATACCCTACAAAAGTGAGATAAAGGGGCAGACAATGTCTGCTAGTGCCTAGGAGGGCACGAGGTGGAAACAAATAGGCTGCCTCGGAATTCTGTAGCTTCAACATTCAGTAGCACCGGCCACGAGCTTCTGAGCAAAACTTTATTCCCGGCACATATTATTTTACAAATTTAGCACTGGACGCCCCTTCCCTCTTATTTCCTCCTCCTTTTATTGAGATTATTCATTTTCTCTATTGTCTGTTCACTTAGACATATGCACTAGTGTATGAAACTTGCTATCTAGATATATGCACCATAATACGAAACTTGCTATGTTTAGATAAATTTTTTCGATTTATATGGCGTGTCTGATCACCGGTGAGGGTATCCAGGCGCCGTCCATGGGCACGGGGAGATTAAGTGATTTGCCAAAAATCAAAGGATGTTGCGCCGAGCTGAGACTCGAACGCACGATCCCCAGCTCCCGAGTCAGCAGCTCTGGCCGCTGTGCCACATCCTCTTCCTGTTGCACAAAAACAATCAGTGTTGCATAAAAAAGAAGTAAAAGAAAAATGTGGCCACATTGGGAAACGAGTAGGTTAATGTTATGAAATACTGTTGCGAAAATATTTAAAAGAGTCCCGCAGACCACACAACAAAATAGCTTGATCGGAATAAAAAGGCAAGAGTTTTGCTTCCTGAATTTTGATGACTTTACGAGAAGTTATAATTTTACAGGAGAGATATACCCAAGGGAAAAAGAACAGATTTAATATGCACACCTCTACACTGCGACGAACTTAAGACAGGAAGATAAAAATGTGAGTCTGAATAATAATCTTTCCTCTTTAACACTTCTTTCTTACTGGAAGTCTGAGAAGTTCCAGAAAATAATAGATTAGGCCAGGTGAAAAATGAATCTTCTATAGGGTTGAAAGTCATTGGGGCAGAACCACAGCACCATCCTGCTCCTGATCTCATCATATCTGACGACCCAGTACTTTTTAAAGCCCCACAGACTTGTTTTACGAATCTCCTTGCAGATGCTGCCCATGCTTTTTGGATGTTTCATCCTAACAGATTATCGGACTCTCATGATTCTCACAAAGTAATCCTCCTTTCAACATGGGTGACTTTTGCCCCTACGTCCAGGTACAGACGTGATTGGTGAACTCTGATCCATAGGTGTTGGGGCACAAGAATTCTTGGGTGCACCACAGGTTGGTAAAAGTGGATTACTGGTCTTCAGCTGCTGAATGCAAGAGTTCATGTATAGTGCACAAGTGGTCGATGTACCCCAGACTTTGGCATCTATGCCTGTAGGTAACTAGAAGTGCCAGGATGCAACTGAGTGAACAGTAGACCTTGTAAATAACTCTGACTCTGTTTCACTGCATGTCCCTCAGCTGCTTCTTCCTCTCCCGCCCCCCACCACACACAGGCCACTGGATGTATGTATATATGCAGGTATGTAATTTATATAATTTCCAAAAGACATCCAGCAGTGGTGTTTCAGGATGGCACCGGTCAAATATCCCAATCTTATAATTCTCTTATGCCCACTCCTGGAGTTCTGACTGCTCACAAAACTCAATCCTTGGTAAAGGTTTTCACAATATTTGGAGGGCAACCTAATTTCCTTGTTAACATTGACCTTTCCAATTCGATTTGCATGGTCTGTTTTAAGTGTGATGGAATTGATACTTAATAAAAAGAACTTTATGGAAAAAGACGCCAAATACTGAAAATTAATTGAAATACGAAATATGGACAGTAATTGAAAACAAGAGTGTTTACAGATTTGCAATTCAAATTGGAAAGTTCGATGTGAACAAGGAAATTAGGTTGCCCTCCTAATATTGTGAAAACATGTAATTTATATAGTGAAAACCCAGTTTAAAGCAGTAGATTGCCTTACACACTTGGTTGGACACCAATGGGCATCACAAATGTAAGAAAGCAGCCTCTAACGGAGAAAGAAGGCTAATGGGCTAAGGAGGAGTGGATGGCAGAGAGCTTTCTTGCTAACGGGTGAAAATGGGTTGTTACAACAGGAGAAGATGTTGTGTAGTGATTTGCTGAAGCAGGGCAGGCATCAAACGTGATGGATCTTGTGCATATGTGAGTCGGTGGACCTTGTTGTTTTGATATGATATAAACTAATTACTAAGATCACTGTTATCCTAGAACATAATACACAATCACTGGCCAGATGAACAAAGAGATTTTGTGGTCATGAACCCTGATATTCACATAATCACAGGGTTTGCGACTGCAAAATCCATCTAATGCACTAACGCCATTGTGTGATTCAGAAACGTATTTACAAATTGCAAAATTGTGTAACCGGCGAAAACCAAATCTGAATTTCGAAAGGGCGTTCCTTCCAAACTGTGAGTTGGTATGGTATGTATCAATGGTCTGCTGCCCCTCGCACACCACTATCCCTGTTATTGCAGCCAATCACAGGGGGTGTTTAATTGCAACCTGCCTAATGAATATTATTTAGGTAGGCTATTCTGCAAACCTCTGGTGAATCCTTATTTTGCAAACTTACCTATTAGTACATAGGATGCTTAGAAAATTAAAATACTGGTCGCAAAAAGACTACACGATTTGTGACAGCTTTTTGAGACCAGTATGTTTGCACATTTTGCCCCAAGTTATGTAGTATGTTAATTTATTCTGGTATTTCATCAGCCTTCAGTAAATGTTTCAAGAGGCTCCCTAACTGAGTTCAGCCAGCATGCGTTTCACCCTCTATGGTTGGTGGCCTTATGGCTTTCTCAAGGATTCTGTATGTCATGTCTAAGTCAGGAAGGATAACAATGGGAATCATTGTTGGGTGTGATACAAGTCCTAAAGGTGCAGGTGGAGTTGATGTGGACGCTTAGGAACTTCCTGTAACTTGTAAAGAAAAGCTATGCTGCTTCTTCTGCAACGATCTGTTAGCCCTGTCGGCAAGTAGGAATTCTGTTGTGGTGGGGTCCTGTTGAGGTAGGAATCGGACATCCCAACTTGGATGATGCTGAGGGCGTATTATGGTTGACTGATGAGCCGGCAAAACAAAACCTTCCATTAACATGATGTGTTATCTGCATATTGATGGATTTTTTTTCAGACAATTTTTATTTTATTTTACAAAAAATCAAATAATACAAGAAGCAAAACAATACAAATAAGCCGTACACTCCAAGCGTCTTAGAAGATCAGAAGTAAGACATTGATTCTCATAATATGATATCGCTAGTAACAATATGAACATAATGGTTGTTATTACAATGTAGAGATGGTGATAGTTACATCTAGTAAATGGTAGACCAAGTCAAATACAAATGAGATAGTCGGAATAGAGTGTGTCGCAAACCAAGTCCTCTATCTCATCAGTAAGAGAGAGAGACGTGAGATTTGTTTGTGTAATTAAAGGTGGGTGAGCCACTGAATACATGGTTCTGCTCGGCTTGAGGTCCTATAGGACTCTCGAGCCTTAAACAAGCAGAGCACCCTTCTGTCTTTTGCCGCTGCCTCATTTGCTGTTGCACCCTTATTCTGCAAACGACTGTGGATGCAGCAGGAGCAGGGGATGGCCAGCAGCATGCCTTTTTATCGATTCACCCCTACTAATCCATCAGCGGTGGGAAGGATAGGTTGAGGGAAAGCTGGATTAAGGTATAGAGAATTTGACCGTTATCTCCATCCATTGGTATTCAGAGGGAGCCCTGCTGCAGCGCACTCCAGACAAGCAGGGAAAGTTATGTGTGGAGTGCGCTCAAATGAAGGCATCCTTTTTAGTTCCTAGTTTTCTTCCCTCAGCTGCATGGCCTTCTTGATCACAGAACGAGAGGGACGGGGGATGTGGCTACTGGAGATTGTCTCAACATCAGAGGGACGCCGGGGATTGGGATGCCAGATGGTCCGGCAGGCCCTGAGCAGCTATGACAGTCTACACACTTTTGGGCAGCAGTGCTGTCCCTGGAGTTACTCTTGCTCCAGATCATAAGATAGGCCTTGCCTGACTGATGCAAGTTTATAACAGGAAGGTTGCTCGGGAAGAGATGGCCTCACAAAAGGTAAAGGTTGCAGTTCACAGCCCCGAATACTTTTCAGGATTGACAAGCCATTTCTTTGCTGGCTCTGGTAGTGTTTCAGCTCTTAGAGCTAAGCAGCAATGCTCTTCCCATAAGTTCTTTAGCACTAATGTTTTTTCAGTCACGACGTCTTCTACTACCTCCATGTACTGGCTGAATATCAATGGCGGAAGTATGGAGTCTCAGGGCTCCATACAGGAATGTGGATATAGTCTCATATCTGGATGTGCACACCTCGAATAAAAGAGTTCTGTTCTTATGATTAAAACCACTGCAGTATGGCACCATCAAAGACCATTTGGAACTCAAGGGTATTCAGAAGGGATTGAGGTTGACAGTATCCAAGGCAGCAGAGAGGTTCAGCAGGATGAGAAGTGGGTCACCATTCTTTGAGCTCATGAAGGTCAACCACGGGGGCGTGGCTGAGCCGTCGAAGATGGCAGACGTGAGCGGATGGACCTCCTTGCAAGCTGACTCTCGAATCCAACATTTATCCCTCAAAATAGTGTAATCTATGCTATTATATCGACATGGCATGAGAAATAGTGCTCAGATGGCTTCACTCAAAAGGGACTAGGTCGAGACGGCATGAGTGACAGTGGCAGTAGCAGTAGCCCTAAGTGCAATCGAGAAGCAGAGAGGACCCTCCGGCGATTGGCACCCCAAAAAGTGTACCTGACTGGCTTGGGTGTTGCGGGCCCAGAGCGCCCGATGGCCTAAGAAGGCCCAGGGGCAACCAAATGCTGAGTGAGGAAGAAAATGGGGTCTCCTCTGCTGATTTGGAAGAGGCAACAGCAGGAGCAGGGGATCAAGCTGGACTGAATGTCTGGTCACTGAAGTTGACCCTGGGGAGCGGCTACCAGCCGGGGAGTCCTTGCTAAGGTGCAATACATGGCTGGCACCCACCAAGCAGCATTGGGCCAGGAGGCCGAGAGGGTGGGCGGATGAAGTGGACATCCCCTGTCAGAGACCCGCAGAGTGTGATGGCCCCCAGTGCTCATCAACCTCAACTAGGTGTATACCACAGGAGGCAGAAGAGAACACAGCTACATAATTAGGTACCAAGAAGGGTATTAGCTGGGACTTAACTCAGGGGTTCAAACACTGACCAGCACCAGAAGGAAAAACCCCATGGGCCCTGGCAGCACCCCCTACGGTAGAAGTCCTATCCCTCCTCAAGCACACACCTATCAGTTACACAGGGTAGAAGGACACTGACTGGCCCATACCCCTGCCGCTATTAGCCCCAATGCCGGACCACAAGGAGGGCACCTATAATGAGGTGGGATGGCCCTCCTTTTCCCTCCTCCTTCCCACCTCTGACCCACACTTCTTCTTTCATACTGCACTAACACAGCACTGTTGAAGTGCAGTAAGGGGCGTGCTGCCCATCCTCTGGACAATACCTGGCACACAAGACCCCTATAGGCACTACCTATATAGCTAGGTGCAACAGGGGCACCTAACCCAACACCGCACCATGAACTATACACACTGCATGAAACCCTGAAACATAAACCCATTCTACACAGGTCAAGTCAGAATGTGGCGACACATACACCCAGTTACTAAGCACCACTAGCAAGCACTCAGGCCTACAGAGGAAAATAATGGGCTACACAAAGACAATGGAAACACCCTCCCAGACCCATGTGCCTTCCACAATGTCAGAAGACAATCCACCTGTGGATGCCCCACTCCCTTTTAGACTGGCGGTATCTGACAACAAATTTGATGCGATCTTGAAGGCTATAGAAACCTCACGCACATCTGTTGAAACAAAAAGAATGGAGGTCAGAATAGACCTAGGTATACTCTGCGACGACCATAAGAAAATGGCTGGTTCTGTATCTGAAGTGGAATAAAACCTGCTTGTGCTCCAACCCCAGGCCTTCCGACAACAGAAAATCCGAGCTGCAGGAAAGAGTAAGATGCCTAGAGAACTGAGTCGAAGACAGCGAAGGGCGAGCACGAAGAAATAATGTCAGAGTGATCAGGCCACCAGAATGGACTGAAGGTCAGGACTTGATAGCGTTCTTGGAGCAATGGTTTAAATATTTCACACCATCACAGGATCTCTCTGTGTACTTTACCTTAGGGCGGACCCACAGGGTGCCAGCCTGCAGACCACTGCCAGGCTCACAACCCATGCCTGTAGTAGCCAAGCACTCCAAGCAGCTAGACAATCCTCTTCACTGTATTATGAAACCTCTAGAGTTTCGGTGATCCCAGACTATACCCTAGCAGTACAACAACAACAACAACTTGCCTCTTTTATGGGAGTCAAGTGCCGGCTTCGAGAACTTTGACTACAATACTTCTTGCGAAACTGATCATCCTACACCACCAATCTTTCTTTTTCATGTTTCATCCGCTGCTTTGGAAAGGGTAGAGCAACCTGAAGGGAATGGAGCCAGGTTACAATGAGAGACCTAGAATTCTAAGGTGGTAGTCGACTTGGAAGTCATAGATTCCGTGCTCTCCACTCCTGCAAGGGCAACCCATACACCTACCAAGTGTCAACTGCAAGAAGGACAGCGATCGGCCCTTGAAGCGGCAGCCTCTTTCCACACATCAAACCCATAATAGATTTGGGGCCAGATGTACAAAGCATTTTGCGAATCAGCACATTTCCGACCAGACAAATGCTTTTTCAAATGTACAAAATTCGATTCGATTAGGAAATGCAGCAATAACCCAAATAGGGTAAAATAGCATTGACCTCACAGAGTGCTGCATGTGTGCTCCACATGTGTGTTTGAACACTTTGATTTGCATGGCGTGTGTTTGCTTTTGCACTGTCACTACCATCACGTGTGCCACTATATGAATGTTCTATGGCTTCTACCGCTACTATATGAGTGGTTTGTCATATTTGAGGGATTGTTTAACCATATTTTTTTATCCTTCATGTTATCCTCTAAATATTCAGGTAAGGGAAGGTAGGACTTTGCCTTTCATTCAACACGTAGTATATTTTAAAGATCCTTCTAGAGCCCAGTAGAATGCCCGAGACCAGTGCATGACCAATAAGAGGCAGAAACATTTTGGCAAATCAGAGGGATGCCAGGGACATTGTACCCTTATTATCCATTAATTACACTTTATGGTATTTTTATTCATACCTAAGGTACCACCTAATAAAGGTAATCCTTGTGGTATACCTTCAAGTATTTTTAGACTATTACTGGATCCCTGAAACATTATCCAGAAGATTGCTATATCTTAAGAACTTCCTAAACAATTGTGAGGTTGAGTCTGGCCTGGTTGTACCATCTTACCAGGGTGGGAGGAGGTGGCTCATGATGAAGCATGCAACATTACGTAGGTGAGACCACCTCATCCAATATCTTAAAATTCTAAGATTAGGTTATCACCAAGGATAAATAACACTCAGGTAGACAGAGAGGAGTAAACTACTCCTCTCCTTCATGAAAAGCCTCACTGGGTCCGTTGATGATTACAGACACATTTAAGTTGGACACCAGTGGTGTTTGCCATGAGGAGGTTATAGGAGTACGTTGGGTACAAGAGATGGAAATCAAAGAAATAGAATCAACCTTCCACGACCTGGAATGTGCTGCGATTTAGGATGTCACAAAGCTGGCCCCACTGGAAGAAGCCCGCACCAAACATGCAGCCCTCCTAGAATGACTCCGCTGCTATGATTTCACGGCATACACTGCAAAACTCATGCCGTGGGAGATAGATCAGGGAGCCTCCTAGCCTGGCTAATCAGGCTGGAGTAAGAGACAGCCCCTATAGTCAAGATCACCCAGGACGAAATCCTACAAACATTTCACGACTATCAACCCACAATTCATAAAGCAAACCCCACAGCGTCCCTAGAATCGATAGACACCTTTCTTTCAGTACTGCCAATCCCTTGTAGATGAATCAATAACAGTTAATGAGGTCAAACAAGTGATTCATAATCTAGCAGGCAATACAACTCCAGGAATGGACAGTCTCCCCTTCGAATATTACCGCTCCTTTGCTAAATCCCTCACCCCAAGTCAGAGGTGTATAACGAAGCCTTACAAAAGGGTGTGCTTTCCCACTCACTTTGAAAGTCTCTTCTACTATCCATCCTTAAACCAGATAGAGACCCGGACATGCCAGCATCGTACAGGCCAATGGCTATATTAGAAACAGACTCCTTGTGAAAATCATTGCAGACCGATACCTCTGAGTAATCACACAAATAAAACACAGTGACCAGAATGGATCTGTCCTAGGACGTAGCACATCACAGAACATACAAAGGTTATTCCATATAATGGATAGGACACCCCCAACAGTTTCCTAATTCTATCTGTATGGTAATAGATCTAGAAAAAGCTTTTGACACACTCATGTGGGATTATCTATTCCAGGTCCTGAAATGAATGGGGTTCAGATGAAAGCTTAAAGCTTACACCACATTACAGCATGCAGACCCACCCTCTCATGTATGGATTGGAAATGTCAAATCCCTTCTCGTTGGGTAGAGGCATCAGGAAGGGGTGCCCACTCTCGCCCATTCTATTTGGCATAGCAATGGAACCCCTGGCTATTAGACTCCGCCAAGAGGTGGAGCAATGGGGAATACCCCTAGATGACGCCACACATGTCGTCTCACTCTATGAGGAAAGACATAAGTAAATATCTCTCCCCAATCCATAATGCCTTGAAGGCATTTGGTAGTGCAGTGGGCCTCCAGGTTAACTGGAATAAGTTATGCACAATTCCCACTGCACAGAGAAGCCAGCCCGCAGGTGGTGAGACTAGGAGAGGAAATTATCCAATGAAAAGAGAGGGCAGTCCACTATCTTGGCATTCGATTCTATCACTCCAAAGGTGATTTATTTGATGATAACCTGCGATGAGCACAATCCTCCATAAAATCTCAGAACCGATTCTGAAAGAACCTCCCGTTGGCCACAACGGGTAAAATAGTGCTCTCAAAAATGATTATCCTTCCGAGGTTTGTATATTACTTTGTTAATGTCCCAGTTGTTTCCCACAACTCTTTTTTAAGAGCTGGACACTATGCTTAGTGAAATGATCTGGGGAATCAGGTGCCATCGGTTGCGCTGGCTAAGATTCAACTCCCGGTGAGTGAGGGAGGTCTGGGCGCACCATCTTTTGAGTCCTACTACCTAGTAGTTCAATTGCAGTCGTTGTTTCAATGGTTAGCTGGAAGATCCCTGAATGAGACATGTACTGGGGCAGGTCCCCTTATGATGAGTAAGATTAACAACGTCCTCCTTCCTAAAGTAAACCCCAAGCAACCATGGTCCCAGCATGTGACAGTGGCCTGCAAATGTATGCCCCGAGTCTTCCAGCTTACACGACAGATACCACCCTATGCCTCAGCAACTCCCCTTAGGGGTTTACCCTGATACCTCGGCCTCCTTACCATTGGCAAATTGACTTCTTGCCATGAATCATCTATAACTACTGCGGGGTATATATTCCTTGAGTGATACCTACTTACATTTTAACAGCTCACAGAGGAATATGCCATCCCTCCTGGCCAATTCCTTCCATACAGACAACTTAGGGCGACATTCCACAGACTATGAAATACCAATGATGAAGAACCACAGGCACAAACGGTCACTATTACTCATGGGCATGGGTTGACACCTGGTTACCTGGATATATAAAGTGATCAGAGAATACACTGGGATTTCAATCATGTCCCTGGGTGGGACGTGGGAGGCAGAGATTGGCACAGTATCCCATGACACTGAATGGGCTGAGGCGCTAGAGTTCCTACAGAAGCTCTTTAGGAATGCTAGGTTTAAGAGCATCCAATTTGGCATGCTACACAGAGCTTTTTTCACACCCGCCAAGCACAACCAGTACTTCCCCACAACACACCTCACCTGCCCTCCTTGTAGACCACCGACAACCGACCTGCAAAATATGCTATTGTCATGCCCAGTCCTAGCACTATACTGGAAGACCATACACGGCACAATTACAGAGGTAATAAGGCATATGACCTAAATAATTGGGTTGCAAGCGCTTTGGGCTCCTATAAATGTAAGAAGCACCACAAAGTTTAAGTGTGCTTCGCTAAACTAGTGATTGTGTTGCCCAAACAACCCCATCATACTGCATTGGAGGGCAGTTAAACCCCCCATCACTCAGTCGTTACTTGGCTCGACACTCTCATCCGCTGGGCATCCACAGAAAGCATGGCGCTCCACCATAAGGAAGCCAGAAAGTTCTGGAGCTCTGGTGAGGGGACAGCACACTCCCATCGCGATATACTGTGTTACTGCTAAAAACGAGATACATACCGAAGAGCTCTTACATATTAACCAAAATGTGGTAGGTGCTCATCCCCAACCGCTGAGACGCACTCTCCGCTTTTGCCTCACTGCTCATATCCGGCAAGTAAATTTCAGCACTGGTGTTCACCAAAGTGAAAGATCGAGAAGACTGTGCCGCTACAAGCGCCTAACCACACATTAACTGCACTGATCAAATGACACTCTTCGATTGTACTCGCAGCTGTAGCCATATTGTTACTGTTGTGTTCCCTTCCCCTTTTTTTCTTTACCGTATTCCAATCCAAGTCTAATGCTTGAGGACAACTACTCTAGTATTTGTGACTAGAACTGACTTAGTCTTGTTACAAAATCTGAAAACCAATATATGAATATTTACAAATACTATAACCATTATGTCGCTGAGTCTATAGTCTTCACAATTTTGTATAGCCACAAAATGAAGTACTGACCACTTAATCACATATATGGGTTTTGTCAATCTTATTTTCTTTCTTTTTTCCTTTCCCAAAATGTAAAATCCAATTAGAACGGTAATTAAAAAATGAAGGTCAACCACATGGATGGTAGCCATTTCTGTACTGCATTGTGGCTTGAATCTGGAATGATAGTCCCAGAGGAACGACATATGCAGCTTATGTCTTGAGCCTGGGTCAGATGAATACATTTTTCAATGAAGCATAAACAGATGCTTGTTGTTTCTCTCACTTCATGCAAAGTGTTCAAGCAAGCCTACAGGAAGCAAACATATATAAGAGAAATGGTCTAGAATGTTGCCTTTTGGTCTCACCCTTTCAAGGGATGTGCTATCTGCCCATCCCCATATCCATATCATATGTTGACATCTAACAAGAGAGCTGAAGCTCAGAAAAAGTCTGCAATTGGTTGAAAGACTATCTGGAAGAAATGTGAATCCCCTGACAGTATAGGATGCCAGTTATTACTATGGAGTCAGAGACACACTATGATCATCATGTTATTGGATTCTTGGAATGTATGATTGGACTGTGTGCCTAAAATGATACAATTGGATTGGGTAGATTCTTTTCAAATTCAGAAATGCTATACAAACTCGGAGTGGCTGGTTGCCCTAGCACCAACTGCCACAAATTTGGAATATTAGCCAGCCTTCTGAACGAGAAAAACTGTCCACCTTTTGACTTCAGTGAAGCTGTGTGCTAAAAGGAAGTAAGGCATCTGAGGATGAGTTTAGGGAGATTGAAGTGACCTGAAAAAAATCAAAGAGGAGATGCTTCTGATGGGAGCAGGCAGAGAGTTCCACATTTTGGATTCCAGATAAAAAAATGCATGGCCTTCTTAATGCCAGGAGTCTAGAGAAGGTTAGAAGTATATGACCACAGAGTATTGGCCGGACAACAGGGAAGAGGTCTGCTCCTTAGATACCTGTGGCCCAAATTGTAAAAAACTCTGGGGTATATTCACAAGAACGTGTGATAACTACCGCAAGAGTAGCTTAACGCAACTCTCAACATCGCAGCCCATCGCGAGAAAATAACCCTGTGTCAACGTGGAATTCACAACAAGACGGTACCATGCGATAGATTGCCGAAACCATGGACAATGACCGCGATACAACCACCCCGACGGAGATACAAACACAAACCAAAAAACCAAAAAACCTCCGATGGGCCAAAGCGCGAGAAGAAAACAGTGACAACCAGCGCAAAGGCAGCAATACACACCCGTAATGCGGGTAAAAACACAAGAACAGCATACGGACAATGCCACAGAAATAAAGCATCAACAGCGGAGTACCACAGATGCACACTGACGGACTGCAGAGGACAACATGTACACCACAACATCCAAACACCGTGGAAGAACAGAACCGACTGGCACACCACATGAAAGAGACCAGTGGCAGACAAATCAGAGCCGCAGGAGCGACTCGCGCACCTCGACATTGACAACATCCCGGTACAAACAGCAACCCCTCCACAGCAGAACACAGAACACTACAGGTTCCGCAAATGTGCACACCATGGCAAATCACACCTGAAACCGCAGGGACATGGAACATGACAATGTACAAGTACAACCTGTTACCAGCAAATATGTTTTAATCACACATGCATCGCTATTGGACATCCTCAATTATCCCACGATTGCCATTGACGGCCACAATGTGACGTGCTCATGAGAAGTAAGTGTCAATGATGGAGTTCTTACGGGCCATTCCTGCTGCAGTTGCAGTGGGATGTGGGCCACCTGCCCCATCGTCACCATCATCGTCCGGTACCTCAGGAACTGGGATCCATGGGGCATTGGTGCAAACACAGATGTTGTGCAACACACAACATGCAACGATCATCTTGCACACGATGTCCGGTCTGTACAGAAGCTTTCCACCTGTGCCATCCAGGCACCTGAAATGTGACTTCAACACGCCAAATGTGTGTTCAATGATGCCTCTGGTGCGTATGTGGGCCGCATTGTACTGCCTCTGGGCGGGTGTATTCGGGTCTCGGAGGGGTGTCATCATCCAAGGTCAGAGTGCATATCCTTGATCACCTGTGACAGTGCAGGGAGAAAAGAGTCAATACTTGTTTCGGCAGGATGTGATGGCAGGCCACCAATACAGTGACGCCTGTGCTGGCTGTATGTGGGGTGAGTGTAAGCCAGCCCTCAGGGAGTAGCTGGTGCTGGCAACAACTCCAACAGTCATCAGGCACTCAGTAATGCAATGTCAGAACTACAAGGGGGAATGACTCGAGTCGTACAGGGCTAATGGCCCAAGATGCACAGCAGCCGACAAGGGCCCACCGACATGGGACGCTGAACTGCAGGAGACTGGGGTAGGGTCATGAGGGCAGAGCAGAGTCTCGTATGTGTCATATGTGCCTTCCGCGGAGTGTCATGGGGGAAAATGGGGGGCCTACCCCCAGGGCATGATGCAGAGGGCACATGCCAGCTGTGTCCAGCAACATGGCGCATACGAATGCCACAGACCCAGGCCCAACACCAAGTCCGTACCTGCCCGTTGCTGATAAAAACCACCATGCCACAGGCTCCGACACCAACAATGTTCTGCTGGCTGATGACGGTCACTCATGGCGCACAGGGTTAGTGGCATCACGTGTCGCAGGCCTGCTTAATGCAATCATGCCACACTGATCGAAGGGAGTCTTGTGCTGTGGCTGCTGCCACGGACTTGAGGTCTCTGCCATTCAGGACTCAGGACACTGTTCCACATGTGGGAACTACTGGTCCGAAGAGGAAGCTGGTGGAGAATGCCAATAATTAAGGAGTGATGTGGGCCAGGGTCGGGTGGGCCAACGAGGTTCTGCGGAGGCTGCTGAGCACGCGTGACTGGGGCCTGGAGCTTGCACCGGCACGTGTTGGGCCCTCTTCGACATACGACGGTGTTGACAGGTGAGTAGTGAGGCCTTGGTGTGCTGGGGCGGGCAGGCCTGGTCTGTGCATTAGGGTCCTGGGGTGCAGCAGGCGCACAGGGTAGCAGGCCCCGCTGCTCACGGCGTCGGCCTTGTTGCAGGCCGTGCAGCGCCGCATTGTCAGTGACGTTGGCCTTCCCGGGAGTGGACCACGCCCTGTGCAACAGGGTTTGTCACCACACCCCTGCGCAGCCCTGGCATACTCAGGGCCAACCCACTACGCTCACACACACAGGGGGGAATGCAGTGTGTGACACTTCCACTATCTGTTCCATGGCCTGGGGTGACATTGTTGTTCACATTGCTCACTACTCTCCAGTCACCAGCAGTTGTGGTCTGCATGGACATGTCTGTGGTTTGCATAGCCATGTCTGTCTTGCACATCCATGCCTCACTTCTCGTTGTGTACATTCCCATGTCACATGCATCCTCGCACACGGCTGCATTCCGCATCTCCACATGTTCAGCTGTTGTGTGGCTGTGGTGCCATGTAATGTCTTTATTGGGTGCAGGGGTAGCCCAGGATGACCATGGAGTGATGTTGTCGTGTCTGGTAGGTGGTCGTGTAGTTTGACATGTTGTATGCGGTTTGGTCATGTGTGCATTCCCACAGCTGTGCGTTGTGTGTTGGTGGCTTTGGGGTGTGTGATGTGTTGATTTGGCACTCACCAACGAGCAGTCCCGTTCCATATGTGCCATCCTGGAAGCGCTGGTTGATGATGGACTGTCAGAAGATGAAGGAATCATGTACACTGCCTGGGTAGTTGACGACGACATTGGTGAAGAGTCCACGGTGGTCTACTATTGCCTGCACATTAATGGAATGCTGATGCTTTCTGTTGCGGTAGTGGTGTGCAGTATCCGCAGAGGGCACAAGTGGGACATGTGTGCAGTCGATTGCCCCCAACACGGCCGGGAATCCGGCTATGGCGTAGAAGCCTTGCTTTGTCTCCAGCTGTTCCTGCGCAGTGTTGGGGAAGTGAAGGTACTGGGGTATGAAGCTGAGGATGGCATCCAGGACAGGTGTGATGAACTTTAATAGGGTTGGATGTGAGACCCCTCTGACTCTGGCAGTTTTTGGTTGGAAGGTCCAACAGATGCAGCACAGCCAGCAGCTTTGTCTGCAGAGGGATGTTGGTTGTCCACTGTGTTGGTACCGTCAGCCTGTGGGCAATGTGAGTCAGGATGCAGAGTATGGTTGCCCTTTTGAGCCTGTAGTGGGCAATGACTTCTGCGGGCGTTAGGTCTGTGAGAATGGTGTGTTTTCGGTAGGTCCCCAGTCTTACTCTGCACTGCCTCTGTGGTGGTCCGGGGGGGAGGGGGAAGGGTCCGGGTGCAGAGGGTGGTGGAGGTCCTGGGGGTGGGTGGCGGTGAGTGTTGTGGCCCTGTTGGGGTTTCAAGCTGCATGATGAGTAGCTCTATGGCGTCGTTTGTTCTTCGGGTGTGGCTGTGTGCGGGGCTCCGTTGCCTACTGCAGGGAGTCTTCCGTCTTTACAGCTGCTTGTGGCAGGTGTTAAATACCTGCGGCTTATCGCGTGGTTTTGACCCGCATCGCGGATCTGGCAGTTCGTTGTGAAAGTAGTGTTGTGGTTTTTCCGTGTGTTTTTGCAGGGGAATGCCTACTCTGCATCTCATTAGCGTTAGTTGCCGGTGTCATCCGTGCATAGTTTTTTGCGGCTACTATCACAGGTAAATTGATGATATCAGCTGTTAGCACCAGCTTGTGAATGGTGCGATAAAGAGCCGCTAACTCGGCGATAGAACCTTGTGAATATGTCCCTCTATGCGCATGGCAAAGTGCCTTAAAGTGCATGGCTTGCAGGTTCAGAAACAGTTTGGCCACTGCGTTTTGCACAATCTGATGATGTTAATTTAGGTAGTTTCGTAGCCCTAGGTAGAATGAGTTACTGCAATCAAGACAGGATGTCACAAGAGACCATTGTATGGGAAGAGATAGGAAGCGAAGCAACATTTTTCTAAGCATTCTCAGCATAGCAAACTAGATGGTAGCAACACAAATATACTGAAGTGACAATGAAAAAACTGAGTCAGATGAAATGTAATGATTTTTGAAGACCATCATGAAAAAGACCAAAAGGAGGGGTTGACTGCCAAACAGTAGGATCTCAGTTCTGTCACTGTTAAGTTTGCTACAATCACTATTCATCCAGACACGAAAGCAGACTTGGGTGGTCTGGTAGGACCAATCTAAAATGGTTATCAGATCATCTGATATAGTTAAGAGTGTGTTTTCAATCATGTGGTGGTCTCAAAAGTCAAACTGGATCGCGTCAAGCAGATTCTTGTCCTCTAGACATTCGGTAAGCTATGAATTAACAACTTTCTCCAGAATCTTGGTAGGGAAGGGCCAACAAGAAATAGAGCAAGCAATAGTTTGTGAAGACATTAGAATCTACGGAAGGCCTTTTGGGAAGGGGTATGTCAATGGCATGTTTCCAACTGGAGGGGACAGTGGCCAAAGTTAACAAAAGATTGCATAAATCAGTGATAGAAGTGAGAAGGGTATCAATATCTAGGAGGAAAACATGAGCAGGGATAGGGGTTAAGAGTTAATAGAGGTTAAGAGAACAGCTGGATTTGCGAAAAGTGAAGAGTGAACTTGCACCCTCCGCAATTAGTGAGGTGAGCCCAATCGTCAAAGTAGACCAGAGAGTTAAGATGTTCCTGGATTGATTCATGGGAAGGATTTTGTCGCTGCCTGTCTTGAAGAGTCATGATCAGAGATGAGGCAGAGGCATCTTCTGTTGCATGCACCTGAGAAAGAAAGGCAGTAGACTGACTTGCATATTGAAGTCTATCCTGCTTCACTACAAGAACCACTATTAGCCAAATAAACAGGGCCGGTTGCCCAGGTAACCAGCTTGATCAAGACTGGAGCTACTGCAGCTGTCTAACGCGAAATAAGTACTTCCTTTAGAGTCGGATAGTCTTTCTTGGCCTTTTGTCATGTTTCCTCTGATAGAGCTGCCCAGAAATGTTGCAAAATGTTGCAAAATGTTGTAAGGTGAGAAATAAGAGCTGAAGAAATTCCAGAGAGAACCTTTAGTTTTAGCAATTAGCCAAATGCACTTTACCTCTCATTGTGACCTGTTTCCCCTTTATCTCTATGACTGTAGTGCCCACAGTCTTTCCTGTGTCCTTCCTCATCTTCATAGCTGGACCCCATCATGAAAGTCACATCACCCCCATCGACCTGAATGTGCAACTGAACCCTACTCTTTGAGTCATTCTCTGTTCGGCAGGGCATCTACAGAAGTGATCAGTGCCTAAGTGCTCACCTTAGTTTGAGAATCACTGCTGGCATAATCCGAACCAACACCCCTGACCCAATGACTGCCTATAGTATCACCATTTGATTTGTGCTCACGATGAGAAAACTCGATGACCTACTTCACATACACAGAGCAGCTTGCTAGCAACAGTAACACTGCATGCCCAACAAAGATATAATATTTATTTATTTATTTTAGTGTTTTATAGAGCGCGAACATGACCCATGAGGGTATCAGAGCGCTTTACATGGTTAACGGGAAAAAACATCATAGAGAAACAGTGCAAACAGTAAGGTATCAAAAGCAAAGAAATATAACATATAGGTGGGGGGGATGAGGGAGCATGGGGGCAAAGGGAGCACACATGAGAGCTAAAATTCAAGCTAGGGTTGGCAGAGACCGTGGCCCCCTTGGGTCTCGATGGAGTTCGGTTATAGGGTTGCGGAAGACGCAATAGTCATGGAATCAAGCAGCAAGTCATATCTGCTGAGAGGAGGACTTAGTACAGGAATTTACCCATGAGGAAGGTTTTGGCTTCCTTCTTGAAGCGAGCAAGAGTGGGGATTCTTCTGATAACGGGCGGGAAGGAGTTCCAAATTCTTGGTGCTGCCCCGGTGAATGCCCTATTGTAGGTTCTTTTTTTACGAAAGTGGGCGGGTCGGAGCAGGAGACTGTTAGTGGAGCGAGATTTCCTGTTTCCTCCCGATAGCACAAGCTTCTGTGAGAGGTATGCCGGGGAGTTTGCGTATAAGGCCTTGTGTGTAATGCACGCCAGTTTCAACTGTATTCTGGCCTCTAGAGGGAGCCAGTTTAGGGCTTTCAGATGTGGAGAGATGTGGTCGAATTTCCTGGTGCCGGTGAGTAGTCTGGCAGCCGCGTTGAGACAGGCTTTTAGCGGTGCCAAGGAGCGCTTGGGTAGGCCTGTGAGGGTGGAGCATCCAAATTCCAGTCTGGATATGACTAGAGCTTGGACTGCCATTTTCAAATCAGGAGCATCGATGAAGGGTTTTAGTTTCCAGAGGTAGCTCAGGTGGAATCTGGCTGCCTTGGCCATTGAATTAATGTGGTCACGCATGTTCAGGTTGCAGTCAAGAAATATGCCCAGTGATTTGGCGGAGTCCACGATGGTCGGGGGACAATTTAGGGCTGTGATGGCCTTGAACCACACCTGTAGCTCCGGGTTGGCTTTGGATGGGGAGATCAGGAGAAATTCAGTTTTCTTGGCGTCGAGTTTTAGTTGGTTAGTGGCAAGCCACTGAACGGTTAGTTTCAGGGTTTCGTTCAGGGCGAGGACCTCCTTGAGTGAGGAGATATTGATGTAGATTTGGGTGTCATCCGCGTACATGTGGTAGGAGATATTGGCGGAGCGTAGAATTTCAGTGAGAGGCTCCAAGTAAAGATTAAAGAGAGTAGGAGACAGGGTTGAGCCTTGAGGGACTCCAACCGTGACCGGGGTGGGAGCGGATAGTTTGCCGTCAATGAGGAATCTTTGAGATCGGTTATGGAGGAAGGACCTGAACCATTCAAGGACAGCGCCATCCAGACCCATCCTATGTTTAAGGCGTTCAAGTAGTTTATCATGATTGACCGTGTCGAAGGCGGAAGATAGATCTAAAAGGATTAGGAGGCATGTTTTGCCTTGGTCCAGGGCTTGGAGGGCGTCGTCCACAATGTGGAGCATGGTTGTTTCAGTGCTGTGCCCTGGTCTGAATCCCGATTGGAAGTCGTCCAGCAGGTGGAAGTTGTCGATGTGTTGACTAAGCTGGTATTGTACGCATTTCTCTAACACTTTGGCTAGTAGGGGTATATTAGAGATGGGTCTGAAATTGTCTGGTGCGGCGGGATCAAGCGTTGGTTTTTTTAGAATAGGAAGGACTTGGCCGGCTTTCAGGGGGTCCGGAATCGATCCCTGCTGGAGAGAGGCGTTGATCATCGCGGTCCAGCAAGGAACAATGGCACGGGAGGTCGCAGCGAGGCAGTTGGATGGTAGCGGGTCATTGAAGTGGTTGTTTGGTTTTAATGTAGAGAGGATTTTAGCAATGGAGTCTTCGTCGTAGATTTTGAAGTCAGTCCAGCAAGCTTCGTTTTTGGGTAAGGTCGAAGATGAGGGTGCATGGGGAGGCAGTTGGTCATGAGGGGGTTGAGCGCAAGAGGCGGTACTAAGTTCGATTCCTAGGGAGGCAGTTTTTTCGGCGAAGAAGGAGGAGAATTCATCCGAAGATATAAGAGATTTTGGGGATTCTTTAGGGGTTTTGGCCAGCTTGTTTGATTGAAGTTTAACCAGTTCAAAAAGCTTGCGGGGCCTATTCGTGGCATTCCCCAGTTCGGATCTGAAGTAATCTTTTTTTGAGTTGAGGATGTGTCTGTTGTAGGAGTTTCTTGCCTGCCGGAGAAGTTTGAGGTGCTCGGTAGATGGGTACTGCCTCCATGTTCTTTCGGCTTGACGTAGGGATCTCCTCTCTGAGTTGAGGGAGGCGGAGAACCAGGGGTTTCTGTCTTTGATTTGTGTTCTCTTTAGTTTCAGGGGGGCAAGGTCGTCTAGAATGTTCGACATAGAAGCCGAATAATGGTCATAGATGTCATTGATTGAGGTAGTGTTCGAGGTCGGGTAGAGCTCAAGTTTGCAGCGAGCCTCCAGCTTCGTAAGGTCCAGATTTTTGGTGTCCCTGATCCAGCGTTTGGGAATCATCGGTTGTGGGGGCTTAGTCTTGATTGATCCGGGTAGGATGAAGGAGATGGTGTGGTGGTCGGACCAGTCACAAGGGTCGATAGAGATGAGTTTGACTACGGAGTCCTTGGATATGATCCAGTCCAGGGTGGCTCCTTTTGAGTGAGTTGGTAGGGAGCAGGATTGAGTCAGGGCTTGGTCATTTAGGAGGTCTTTGATGGTATTGACGTGAGGGTCATTGGGGTCATTCCAGTGGAGATTGAAATCACCAAGGAAGATCTCTTTGGAATTAGAGGAAATTTTTGAGGTGATGACTTCCAGTAGGTGATCGGTGAAAGAGTCATTAGAGCCAGGGGGGTGGTAAAAAATGTGCAAGTTACAAAGGTGAAGGGCGTTGTTGGTGAGGGAGAGTGAGAGATACTCGCAGGAGTTGGTAGTGAGCGTTCCGAGTTCCTTGACCAGGAGGGAGGATCTGTAGATGCAGGCGAGGCCTCCGCCCTTTCTGTTCGACTGCCTGTCTAGCCTAGCAATGTTGTAATTAGGAGGGACTAATAAGTCCAGACAAGGGGAGGAGTATTCATTTAGCCAGGTTTCAGTAAGAATAGCTAAGTCCAGGTTTTTGTGCAGGATGAGGTCAGCGATATCGGCTGCATGTTTAACTGCTGAACGACAGTTGATTAGGAGACCTGATAGTGGGGTGTCTGGGGAAGTGTCAAGTGTCTGGGAGGATGGAAGAATTGGCGCAAGATTGCTTTTAACCACATTTCTGTTACGTCGTGTGGTTGGCCTGTTGGGGTTGATGGTGACCGTGCTGATGGGGTGTGCATGACCTGTGACAGGAGGGCAAGGGTTGGCAAGGGCAGTATTGTAATCTTGGAGGATAGCAAGGATTTCGTCTTCAGTGAGGTCAGCTGGGGTAAGGGAGGTGGGTGGGGAATTGTAGGAGAGTGCCAGAGCTCGGGATTCCGCTTCAGAGATGCGGCAGGGGTGCTTGCGCGGGCGAAGGTGTCTTAAGGGAAGCGGGAGAGGGAGCATGGGGGGCGCATTTGACTGTGGGGGGGGGTGGATGAGGTTTTAGGTTCGCGAGGGCGAGTTCAGCGAGGTGCAAGAGGTTCATAAGGTCCAGAATGGAGCAGTGGATGCTCTGAGTTAGGGTGGATGCTCTAGAGTGCAAAGCTTCTAGGTCGATGAGGGCTGGGGGTGTTGGCAGGGAGGGGGGCGCGGGTTCAGGAGCCGATGTTAGGGTAGGGGGGGGTCCATGGTAAGGATCACAGAGTATGCTGGGAGGGGAAGGAGGAACTATGGTGGGGGCTGTAGTGGGGGTATGCAGGTTGCTAGGCATAGTGGGCGGGTAGGACGGAGGGCTGCTGGTGATGGAGTCAGTTCTCCTGTCCGTATCGTGAACGTGGTTTCTGAGGAGGGTGAACCGGTCAGCGAATTTGTTAAGGTTATTAGTTGTGGCTTGGACCAGGACTATGCCGCTTTTGTAGAGGGTGATAGTGAGGTCTGCTCTGAGGGTAGGAGAGGGAATAATAGTAAGTTTGGTGCCATAGGGAATGTTTTTAGATGAGTGAACATTCAGAAGGTGTGTTAGGGTTTTTCGCCAGGCGGCGGTTTTTTTCGAATAGAAGATAAGGTCATTTATGCAGGTGCCACTGCCCGAGTTGACGCGGAGGTCTGATATCAATGTCTCGGGGTGGTTTTTTAGGGTGGTGTGTTTGAAAGATTTAGCAGCGGTTTTGGAAAGGTTGGGGGGGTAGACCAGAGTGAAGGCATTGTCACCCGCCTTTGCAATGGCCGGGCGGGACATGTTGGCTGAGGAGGGGAAATGTGCAAAGTTTTAGACCTGTCAGCCTTAGGGTGATCCTACGCCAAACTTTTCGCCTTACTTCTCCAAATTTTTCTGATCTCATTTTTGTTGGCCTTAGGACTCTGTGCACTTTACCACTGCTAATCAGTACTAAATTGCAAATGATCACTCCTTAAAACATGGTAAAATTAGCTTATCCCCAATTCTCATACTTAATTTACTTATACGTCCCTAGTACGTCCCTAGTATAGTGGTAATACATATACCCAGTGCCGGTAAATTAAATGCTTCTAGTGGGTCCACAGCAGTTTTGTGCCACCCACTTTAATGAACTTGCAAACCTTCCTCAGACCTACCATAGCAACCTGGATGTGCGGTTTTAAATTGCCATTTTGACCTGGCAAGATAAGGCTTTTGCCAGGCCCAAACCTCCCTTTTTATTACATATAAGTCACCCCAGGGTAGACCCTGGACAGACCAGAGAGCAGGGTACAGTGTATTTAAAAGGCAGGACATGTACGTTTAAGTTTTACATGTGCTGATAGTGAAAAACTCTCAAATTTCTTTTTTACTATTCCTTATCTTTCTCATAGGATAACATTGAAGTTACCATATTACATTTAATAAGCTGTAACTTTGTTACGAATCACTTGAGCGCGTCATAACAGTTAGGATCTGCAGGGCATAAAGTAATCTATTCCTGCAACGTTGCGGGAATCACGGAAGGAACAGAAACTACAACCCCCATGAGCCTCTAGTACTCGACGTGACGTGCTTACGAAACGCCTAGAAAATGAGGACGGACTAAGATACCGTGTCGGAAATTCTTTGTTGTGACTCAGTGAAAGGAGGACGCCGTGATTCCTGCTCCGGTGAGGTAGGGGTGCTCTGCACCGCTCACCGTGTTTTTTCCGTCCTGCTTTAGTTCAGTTCTTATTCCCCAGACGCCCACCTTGGTCTTACCCCTTGTGGTAGAGTTTGCGCATTTGTATTCTGTCTCGACCCCCTTGAGAGGAGCTTGTCTCTCTGTTTCTCGTTTCCTCTGCAACGGTTCTCTCGATGAGGTAGAACAGAGACCTGGTGAACTTTTCTTAGGATTCTATTGTTTTATGGTTACTGATCGAGACTTTGAAGTTCTTTGATGCTTTGGATCTTAGCGTCTTGCCTGCAAGGCGGAGATGTACATGTATATCTATAGATATATTCAAGTGAAAAAAACAGGAGCATGAATTGAATGTTCCTCGCTATTTACGTTATTGATGTTCTTATCTACGTGATGTCATTCTGATTTATTGGTGTGCTGTTTTCTTGACTCTAATTAACAGGGGTTCACATGAGAGGTACGGACTACCCTTGTTTCCCTGTGAAGCAGTTAGGAGTCTTAGAAGGGTATGTGTGTTATGGCATAGAACATGTTTTCATGAAATACGATGTTGGTGTAATTGATGTATATGGATGCAGATGGTTTCATCTGTCTTGTTACAGCGCACCCTCTCCACGCATGGAAACATAGTTGAATGAATTCCATAGGAACCTCACATTGCCTTGTGTTATTTTTCTTTACAGGTACATTACATGTGTTTATAAATATATATGTATCTATATAGAAAGTGCTAGATTGTTGGAAAGAATCTTCTAGCGTGGTATGAAAGATCAATGTTTTTGATTATGTTTTCTTGTCTTCTCAGGTCTCCCTCCCAGCAGTTCCCTTCCTTTCCTTCCCTCACTTGATCACCTCACTGTCCAGTGCCTTCACGGCTCTTCTGGCTTGAGGCTATCAAGAGGTGCACCATTCTCAGCTACAAACCGATCCTGAGGATATTCAACCGTGACAAACTTCCAAAATGAGAACAGGTAACCTGTTCATGTCTGGTGTCTTTGGAATTGTAATGAAAACTATTCTTTTATGGTAAAGTTGGATTTTAAATTACAATTTTGAGCATGCCACTTTTAGAAAGTTTGCATTTTTCTGCCTTAGTCATTTAGTGCCTGCAGCCTGTCTCTGGATCACATGACTGGGCATAGATGGCAATTGGACTTTGAATATTCCACCTAAACAGCCACACACAATAGAGAGTTTAGGTGTGACTGGATGGGCCATCACTGGCAGGATGGGAGGGCAGAGCTGGGAACAGCCCTACTTACACCTGAAAGGCTGTGTCCTGCCCTCACACAAAGGACTGCTGTTGTGCTTCAAGGATTGCCACTCTGCTGGACTGCTGACATAAAGAACTACCTGCCCTGCTGTGCTGGCCTGCTGCCCTGCTTCCCTCCTGCCTGTGTGAGAAGGACAGGACCTGGAACCTGTACCCAGGACCACCAGACTGACTCCAAGGGCCAAGTCTCTGGTAACCTGCACCTGGACTCTGGAACTGTGAGTCCTAGCCTGCCACGTGGTGCCATCCCAGTCCTGGACCCTTGGATGTGGGCCTGAAGGTTCTCTGCCAGTCCATTTGTGGCTCCAGCAGAACCAACACATCTACTCTGCTGTCGGGGCAACCCCAAGCAGAACTGATGCATCGCCTCTGTTGAGTGGACTTTTTCGTCGCAAGGAAACCACATTGCCCTCACTGCCTGCAGACTCATTGGAACCGCCACTGCATGATGCACCCTCGATGCAGGCCCTCGCATCGCAAGCCCCTCGTCTGCAGCCTCAACAACGATGCCAGGCTCTGCATCGCAGCCTCACAGCTCCTCGGAACTGACGCATTGCATCGGCTGCGTGATGCATCCTCGTTTGGACATTGCATCGCAAGCCCCTCATCGACGGGATCCTTGACGATGCGCAGCCTTTCTGTTCCTCGAAACTGACACATCAACAGATTATCCCGGTGATTGGATAGAATACTATACAGTGAGTTTAAATCTTAGTGTTTCATAAAAATTCAACTGCTCTTGCAGTACAGTTATTTAAAAGTATTTAACATTTGTTACCAGTATCTCAGTTTCAAAACCTACAACACCATCCAAGAGCAAGCATTGATTGTTCAATTTCGCTACATCCTCTAAGTCAAAGCCTGAAATGAAAAAAGCTGGCAATTCATTAAATTCTCATGGTTCCCGGGGTTATAGAGGCAACAGGCAATATTTGCTACAAGAGTTGCCTATTTGTCCTCGAGTTCCCTAAGTCCAGAACTGGATTCCTGTTAATAAGATGAAGCATATTCTTTGAAAAACGGAAAAGAGATACGGTAGCTAAACTGTGTCACTAACACAAAAAAATTGAAATATAAGACTGCCATGCGGCAAGGCCTCTCGTTGGGATGTACACGAAAGAACCCCATGAAGATTAAAATCCATAAGTGCATCACAGTAACCCCTAAGATATATAAAGAAGAATCACATGTTCAGCCATAACATTAACCCAGAAATGCTGACAAATGCAACACTGCCTCTCTGAACCAAGAATTTATATAAACTCTCATTAAATCTTCTGAGCTAAATTCGGATCCCTATCCAAACAGAGGTTTTCACATGGAATTATAACTTGTGTGATAATTATAACCCTCTTGCAGTGTTCCCCTGAGAAATGCTGGCAGATCAAACCTGTCAAATTGTATTAGGGAAAGGCCTTGAAAAAAGGAAGAAGGCAAACATGTGGAATTTGGTGTGTTAAAATCGATTCTGCAAGTTATGACTCATTTAAATGTTGAAACTTCGGTATTTACCTTATGGTAACAACCTCATCTAGGAGGTATTTACTGGGTGTGGTAAATACCTGACTCAGTTCCACCCAAGTTGTAACTAGGACCATTGTGTTTGGAAGAAATCCAAACAGAGTAAACAAATAACTTTGAAACAGAATGCAATAAATGATGCAAGAGAACACAAAAATCATAAAAAAGATGCATGACAGAATATCAATTAAGTAGGTAAGAGAGTGGTGGACGCTGATAGGTCCTTTATCAGTACTAGGTGGCTAAACTACAGATAATGGGAAAATAAACCTTTACTACGAAACTTGGATATATTGTACCTTAAAACACTTGCTTAATAAAAACATAGCATGCTCAACCACTTCTTTTCAAGGGCTCAGAGAGAAAATGTTGCGATGAGTAGGCTGCACTATCAAGCGGGGAGGGATGTGCAGATCACCGGGTGGGATATAATATTCTGCACCGCCTTAGACCCTGCTTCTCAGCTGAGACCACCATAAGCTATCTGCATGCCTGCCTATGTATTCCTGCTCTTTTCATGTGCATGCAATTTAATGTGATTGCCCACACTACTACCAATGGAAGTATTCTATTTCCTTGTCTCCCACCCTGCTTGTCACCTCCTTGTTATGACTCCTTTTTCCTTTTGTTTTTCAGATCTCCTCATCATATGCTGTAATAGCTATCATGACAAACTATACTGTTGTCCAGCCTGATGATATTTTTGGGTAAGTTTCTCATTTTGTAATTGTATTGTAATTGCATTTATATAGCTCTTACTACCCCTGATGAGGCGTCAAAGCGATTTTTCGATGACTAACACGCTACTCCGAAACCCATAAGGGATTAGTGGTGAATTAGTATAGTGAAAATATGAAAGTAATTTGAGTGGTGGATATGTTAGTCAGTTATTTTGTTTGGGAAGGATAGTGGAGGGATAGAAGAGGGGAAAAGGTTTGCATTTATATAGCGCTTGCTACCCTTGATGGGGTGTTGAAGCGCTTTTTCGGCAAGTAGCACGCTACTTTGGAACTCAGAAATGATTAGTAGTGAATTAGTATGCTGAAAATATGACAGTAATTTGAGTGGTGGATATGTTAGTTATTTGGATTGAGAAGGATAGTGAGGGATAGAGAAGGGAAAAAGGCTTGCATTTATATATATTTTATATAGGTTTTCTCAATAAAGAACATTCTTTGAAAAAAATCTTATTTTCAAGATGTGCCCCAAGAATCAGTAAATCTGTACCATCTGAACTCTCCTTGAATACCTGACTTATCATTTAAAAAAGACCCGAAGGGCCATATTCACAAGGAACTACGGGCGAGTTAACGGCACTTTATCGCAGCAAAAGTTGCGATAAATTTATCGCCCCATTCACAAGCTGGTGTAAACAGCCCACAGCACCAGTTTACACGTGATAGCAGCTGCAAAATACCTCGCCACGGATGACCCCCGCAACTATCGTTCATGAGATGCAGAGTAGGCGTTCCCGTGCCAAAAGCCGCGACAACACAACTCAACAACATTCACAACGAACAGCCAGAACTGTGATAAGAACACAAAACAGGCGGTAAGGCGCGTTAGCAGCAGGAAAATAACACCTGCTCTGACCTGGTGCAAAGTCGGACCACAGCTTGCACCACAAAAGGGAGCACAGCCCACAGCCACGCCTGAAGAACAACAGATGCCATGGAGCCACTGGTCATGTGACTCAGACACCCGAGGGCCACAACACCCACCGCCACCACCCCAGGACCCCATACAGCACCCGGAACACCCTCCCCCCTGGACCACTACCTAGTCAGCGCTTACAAAGACAGCGGACCCCCAGGAAACACGCCAGCCTCACAGACCCAACACCTGACAATGTCATTGCCCAATACAGGCTCAAAAGGACAACCATCGCACGCATCATGACCAACATCGCCAAACAGGCAGACGGCACCAACACAGCAGACAACCAACATCCCACCCCACACAAAGCTGCTGGCTGTGCTGCACCTGTAGGCCCCTGGTACCCCCAACCAACACCCGCCACAGTCAGAGGAGTCACACAGCCAGCCACAGCCAGCCACATCCAAGTCACTCACACCTGTCCTGGACATCACCACAGCCTGGTACCCCAGTTCCCATACGTCAAACATAATGCGCAGGATCCGCTGGAGACCAAGCAAGGACCATACGCCATAGCTGGATGCACGCACGTGTTGTGGGCAATCCACAGCACACATGTCATACCTATGCCCCCTGCCGACACAGCACACAATCACCGCAACAGAAATCACACGTCTCACATCAATGTGCAGGCAACAACCGAACACTGTGGAACCTCTACCAATCTCGCCTCCAAATACCCAGCCACTGTGCACGATTCCTCCGTCCTCCGACAGTCCATCCGCAACCAGCGTCCCCAGGATGGCACAAAGGGAAAGGCACAGCCCCCTGGCAAGTTCAAAATGAACACCCCACTCACCACAACTCCACAACCATGCAACTCACAACTCTGGAAATGCACACGTCACGAAAACAAAACCAACATGCAAAACAACATGCCCACTCACCAGACACGACAGGACAACTCTCAATGGAAACCTGGGCAAGCCGTGAACATGAGCCATCCATGGCATGGCACCTCAGCCACACAATAGCCGATTGTGGGGAGAGGTGGCAACCAGGCATGTGTGAAGGATGCAGGAGAACCATGATTGGGAAACTACACAATACCAAGAGTGGAGGAGATGTGCTGGACAGACTGCAGTATGAAGAACACACCCATATCCATGGCGACATACACCGCTGGTGTATGGAGTGTAGTGGACAGTGGATGCAACCATGTCACCCCGGCCAGTGCGGGAGTTTGCGGAAATGTTGCCTGTTACGTCCCCCCTGTAAGCGTGAGCAGAGTGGGATAGCCCGGCGTACGCCAGGCCAGCGTAGGTGTGTGAATAAAAAGTTCTCTTCCGGAAAGCCCAATGTCTCTGCCAGGGTGGCGCCGCTCACCACGCCACGAGGCCAACGCCGTCCTTGTGAGCGGAGTTGCCCGCGTTCCTGTGTGCATGCCGTAACCTGGACCGTTGGACACCGAACCCGTCAGGCCCAGCCGTCACAGAGGGCCCACCATATGCAGACGCAAGCACTAAGCCCGAGGCTCCCGACCTTGGCAGCCTCCTCAGACCATCACAGGCTCCACGACAGAGGCCCGCTTTAGTCCTTTCTTGTTGACGTACTCCACTGCCACCTCCAGCCTACACCACGGTCAAGTAGGTCACACATTTGGAACTGAGTCTTGATTACACCATGGCAGTGAACATTATCTAAGGCAGAGTTCATGTCACTATACTCCCTTCGATGTGGTGCCACCAAGTCTGTGCATAGCATTACAACCACACATGTCTGTTGGCCTTCGCGGACTATTGCCCTCAGCCTACACTGCGCACGAGTAGATCACAGAACTGAAACTGAACATCGATTGTTCAACGGCAGATTACATATCTACGCATGCAGGGAGAAGCGTGAGAGGATGACGCGTTGGAGCCCGGAGGGAATAGGGTCATCGTCACTGAGGGGATCGAACACTACCGACAACTGCCCTGTTGCCACTACTCTGTGCATCGTGAGCCAACGACACCTGGCTGTGGGCCCTTGCTGACCACTGCCCACGGCCTACACTGCGGTCGAATAGGTCACACACACCCTTAAATTCAGCCTCTGTATATTTATGGAAGTATTCATGTCATCGCAGACTGCATCCCCTTTCAGCTGCGGTGCCAAGATGTCTATGCCCCGAGACCCATGGTCACTTTCTGGTTGGACTTTGGGGGCGACTGAGTCCATGGACTTGGGCTTCTCATCGCCATCATGGCAGTGATACTGGCTTCATGGCGAAAACGAGGCCGTGGCACTCCAGCCCTCCATTTGCTGCTTCTGGATAACATCAGACCTTTCGCCTCATGCCCTGGAGGACACCTTCCACTTTCCTCCGCAACACTCCGCAACATACACCTCGGACATTGATGAGGACCCGCTCAGGTTGCATGGCCCATCTGACTGCACCGCAAGTCACCGTCCCGTGGCAGGGTGCCTGTGCCGGCCGCTGTGCATCCAGGGCCACTAACTTTTTGCAGCTCACGTCAGGGACCCTGTCCGATTGAATATTGGATGACCTCTGTGACGGTGGTCCTGGGGTCATAGATGCCATGTGCATGTGGTCCTGCGCTGTCCGCTGCCTCCGGCCTCAATTGCGGTCCACCAGGGCTCACACATCAAATCGAGTCCTGACCGGCCCGGACGTCGTATCACCGCAGGAGGAACACGCAACCTCCGCCAGGACAACCTCCAACCGCTATCTGCCAGAGTCGAAACGGTGGTCCTGACAAACCTACATAGTGGATAAACACCTGTCGTGGATGCCATAATCAGACTGATACCCTGCTAGGCACTCCAGGTGCCACTGACTCAGTGCCCCGCAAGCCATCGTCCGTTACTGATTGTGTTTTGTGCTGTGGAGACGCTGCGCAGCAATCTCATCTCAAGCAGTGTGGGAGACCTGGGACGTTGTTGAGGAAGCTGATGCAGGTCTCACACACCACACTGCATCTGCATCAGGAATACCTCGAAGGGACACAATCCGAGACTTTTTCTTCACATGAGCGCGCTCATCTCTAGTGCCCCAACCACAGTGCACTGCAACTCATGGACACTTCTGTTTGCATGTTGTGTGTCCTCTGGACTTGCTCCGTCTCACTCCATGTTGCTCAGCAGTTGACTCTGTTATGCATGTGTTTTCAGTTTCCGTTGCCCTGGTGTCCACTGTTTACGTGGTTGCCAGCACCAAGCACTCCGTGCGGGCTGGCTTACACTCACCCCACACACATCCAGCACAGGCGTCACTGTACATGTGGCCCTGCCAATAAAGGGGCCGGGTGCACATGCCCGTAGCCAGTTCAACATGATATCTGCATGTGTCCCTGTGGTCTTGTTATATGCATGAGGGCCCTGGGCCCTAGGACATTACCTTGTGCTGTGTACAGCGGATGCAGACATGTCACCGCAGACAGCGCGTTGGAGCTTGGCCATGTAGTTTTGTCATCACCCACTCAATTCGTAAGGGGAGTGGGCTGGGCCGTCGTAGGCAGAGCCGATGTGGGTGTGTGACTGCTATTTGCGTGCCCCTGGGCGTGGTTCTGTACTGTGAATGTGCATCTGCATGTGTCTCTATGGCTGTGTGGGTCTCATTTGTGGGGTGTGGGTGGTCCCCGAAGTGTAATGGTCACCAACGTATGTGATCTAGTTCACCTTCCATGGGTTCGGACCCCAACCACGCCTGTTCGACCACCTCCTTTTGGCGTGCTGACACATGGCAACGGGGTGCCATGTGTGGGTGGGTGAAGTGTCGTGAGCCAGCTGTGCTTGCGGGTGCATCCTGCTGTGTGGTCTGTTGCAGGCTCTGTGTCCTCCTCTGAGTTGCTTGTCTGCCCGGGTCCTGGTGGTGTGTTGAGTGGGATGTCCATGGGCTGTTGTAGGGTATTGGTGTCGCAGGTGTTGTGGTCTTCTCTGGCATCACATATGTGTTGTCTTGTGTGCTCTGCTGGAGGTGTTGTGTGCCCCTCTGCAATGTGAAGGGGAGATGCATGTTTACATTGTGTTGACATGTATGTTTGCGCATTGTTCTGGTCTTCATGCAGACTGTATGACAATGTACAATGTGACTGTTCGTGAGGTGCTGAATCCTGCTGCGGGACAGTGTGCATTTGGACTACATGGTTGTACGCGTATATTTCCATTTCATAGTTTCCTGCTCTGTCAGATGTAGTAGGCATGTTTCTGTGCATGTGCAGAGCCAGTTGTGTCCTCTGTTCTGCAGTGTCGGCTATGCGCATTGTACCATGTTGTCGTCAATGTGGGTGTGCTGTTCTTGCTATGTGTGTGTGCTGCAGTGTGCCAAGGGGATGAGGGACATGATCCTGGGTGATTGTGGGTGTGCAGTGTGCTATCCCTAGTTGTGCATGTGTGCCATTGTGCCCATCTCCCCCCGTCCCCCCAGTCCCGGTTGATGTTGTGTCAGGTCCTCTCAAGCTGTGTCCGTACTCCCTACCTCTTGCACTGTCTCCACACTGATGACTGTGGCCTCGGTTTCCTCCAGCTCCTCCTGTGTTGCTGGACTGCCACCTCCTGTCCCCGTTGCTGCCTTCCTGTTGGCAGCGGATTTGTGCCTGGTTTCGGTTGTCACGTCATGCCAGCGCCTCTTGGCCTCCTCGATTGGCCTCCTCGGCACTCCGACTGCATTCCGAGTGGTCTGCTTGTGGGTCAGTTGCTGGTAGTGTTCTGTCACCTCCGTGACACTGGTCTTGTTTTCCTGCGGCCTGCACCCCGTCTTCCTCTCCCTCTTCTCCTTGGCCTTCCCCGACCCCGTTGTTCCTTGCTGGTGGTCTTTAGGGGTTGTGGGGATCACGTTGGCCTCTGCGCTGGGTCAGTTTGCATCCATGTTGCTACGTGCTTTGGCTTGTTTCAGGTTTGTTGTTTCTGTCATTTTTGTGGTGCATTTGCCCGCCAGACGCGTGGCATTTGCAGGCCTGTGGCTGGTTTTCGTGACTTTTTGTACCGCGTTGGCCTCGTCGCATGTTTCCTTGCGTTCGCGTTTTGCATTTTTGCAGTGTGGCGTTGGATTTTGCACAGCCAGTTGACGCGTTCTCTGGTGACTATCGCATGCTCACGCCACGTTGTGAATACTTGGTTGGCACGGCGTAATTTTCCCGCGTTGGACTGCGATGTTGGAAGTTGCGTTAGGCTACTCTTGCGGTAGTTATCACACGTTCTTGTGAATATACCCCAAAGTGTCCTAATCCATTTTATTCTAGCACAGAGCTAGGTGACCCACAATAGGGTATCCTGGCGCTGAAACGAGGAATAGCTGATAAAGAAAGTATGTTGTCATGGAGAAGCAGAGAAAACAAACTTTATTAAGATTTGTGGAAGGAGAGGTGATCGTCAAAAGTCTACCCAAAAGAGGTAAATTATTAAAGAATTTAGAGGGAAGGAAAGAAAAGGTACGCCCACGAGATGGCAGTAGTAAAAATAAGCAGAAGTGGGAATCAGAGCACAAGGGGCAAAAGGACAATAATGGACATATTTAGATTGAAGATAACAAGGACACTGACTAAGGAAAGTGCAGAGAACAGGCAAAGAGACTTGAAAATAATATGTTTTGGGGCGGGAAGATGAGCATGACGATGGGAAGAGAAAGATGAGGCAAACTGCTGCATACAAACAGGACAAGCGATAGCATAAATGGAGAAGACAAAGGTAATGAGAGTGTTAGTAGTCCAGGTGGGAAAGAATCACTGACACAAAAATTGAGTGATCTTACATATGAGATGAAGGTGGAAGAAGTTGTAAAAATAGATCATTCTAATCTGAGTGCCTAGTGCTAGAGATTGGTCCAACTAGAAGTCTAGGTTG
Organism: Triturus cristatus; assembly: GCF_964204655.1. Classification (NCBI taxonomy): domain Eukaryota; kingdom Metazoa; phylum Chordata; class Amphibia; order Caudata; family Salamandridae; genus Triturus; species Triturus cristatus. The sequence goes on from NC_140592.1 coordinate 750,614,893, forward strand.
CAAGCTACCTTGGCAAGAGTAGGAGAAGTGCCCAGCTCACATAGCCACCAGTAAGGGGCGGGGGGGGGCAGTAGGTGTTGTTGCTGACTACCATGATCTCAGTTTTAGCTACCTTGGTTTTTAAGGAACTGGGGCTTATCCAAGAGACAAGGGCTCTGAGAAACTTGATGCGACTTATGGCAGCAGGGTCATTTACCCAGGTAAGAATTTGGGTGTCGTTGTCATAGGGCTTTAGAATTTATCGAAAAGAATTAATAAGTTGGAGACGAGGTTAACAAAGAAATTGAAGAGGCTAGTGTTACTAGAGGAGCCCTGAGGAATACCTAAGAAATTTTTCGTAAAGCTTAACAAATGGATGTGTGATGAATGGCCTTGGCGCAATGTTTGATATAATCACCAATCCAGGCCAAGCCATTTGCCAAGATATGAACTTGATGAAGGCACAATCGTAAGATGCTGTATGCAACAGCGTCAAAAGCCGTCAGCAGGTTGAGTAAAACCTCAGTTGTAGAACTAGGCAAACCATCAAGGATAGAAACAAGACAAGACTCTGTCGTATGAAGAGTGGCTGAATCCTGAGTGGGTGAATTCAACAATATGATTAGATTCTAGAACATAAAATACTTAGGAGTTGATTTTTTCCCCAAGAATTTTGATAGGCAGTGGAACAAAGTTATAGGTCAAAAACTGGCTTAAAACTATAGGGTCTACTGAATGTTTCTGCAAAGGCAGAATGCTAAGTTTTTTTTCCAGTCTTGAGGAACCAAGGCCCAGATTTATCAAACTTTCATGCAACTTAACAAGACACCTTGCTGCACCATGCTTACCAAAAGTTGTTGAAGATGTGTTCTACTCGTGGGCTTGAATTGTTAGCCAGGCTAAAGTAAATCAGTAAATCGCCTGTTATTGATGATACTTTATCCTCTTGTTCTGGGGTCCATTAAAATTGTGTGACTTTTATTGAGACAGAGTTGCCCTGCTAAGAGCTCAATTGCAATTGCAAAGAGAAAATGGTGACAGTGGGCACCTTGATAGATGCTGTGCCTGATAGAAAAAGGATCAATAAGCCATCAGCAACCCATACCCTTGCCAGAAAGGCTCTGTATAGCAGATGGATATGGCATTTAAATGTTGGGCCAAAATGTATCCAGGAGAGAAGGAGAAATGGGTAATGGCGTTAAAGGTGTTTTTGAAGTCAATTAGGAGGATAGCTAAATGGTCTCAGAGCTGATGAACTAAGGCCAGTGCATTAACAGGCACCTGACATTATAACCCCTGGATCGTTGCGGCATAAGGTCACTCTCATTTTGACAGCTAAGTCCCTGTATCACTGTCAACAGATTGTTTTCCAGAGCCTTGGCAAATATTTTGGTCTTTGTAATTGATAAGCAAGGTAGACCTGTATGACGTACAGCAATCTGCCTTGCAGTCAGGATTCAAAATCACAATAATGACTGCCTTGTGCATGTTTCCAGGGAGTTCACCTGTCTCACAACTGAGAACACTGCAAGTGCTGCATAAGTGACACTCTTTGTGGCTGTTTTCTAGAATCATGTACCTTTTTGAGACACTAGTTAAACCAGGAAGCAGAGGGAATATACGATGGCCATGTGAGGCTCTGTGAGGGATGGTCTTATCAAGAGCATGAAGAAGCGAAGGGTTGACGTTCGAACACTGGAGAATGGTTGGGATATCCGGGGAGGAGTAACACTGTTGAAATGTCCAAGACAAGAGTTTGTGCCATGCCAGGTGAAAGGTATGATCTGTTCAAAGGAGTTGGCAGTGCTGCGCAGACTGTTATCTGGTCTACCTGTGCAATTGAAAGATCTAAAAATTGCCAGCAAGATGTGTTGTCCCTGGCACAAGCCGGGCTAGATCCAATACTCAGAAAGAGCCTAAAAAGGTACAAGGTTTTGGGGCATGCTGAGTGATTTGCTCAAATACTGAGCTCTTATAATAGGAGACAGCAGGAGAAGCGAAGAACATTGTGAGGGGGACCACAGGATAGTTGCCAAAGTTGCAGAAAAGATCTGGGGAACTGAAGGCTAGAAAAATACAAGGGAAAAGGCATTACAAGAGATTTTTAAGGCCAAGCAATTCAGCATGAGGGAACAGGTTGAGGACAAAAGGAAGTTAGTCTTTAGAACTTACATAACTGTACCACTTCCATTGTTGAGGTGGGAGTAATTAATGGCTTTATAGCAGAGAGTCAAGGGAAAAAGCAGGTGCAGTAAAGTCGTAGGTCCAGAACTTGGTCATGCAGTAATCTCTAGGCCAGTTCCTGGATAAAATGAAAAACATCAAAACTGTGTTTGTGAAGATGCAAAACACTGACCAGAGTGAGAGGGGCTAGAGGTGTAGGAAGGGTGGGGATTCTTTCAAGCTGCAGATTCCTTACCATAGAGTATTCCCCAGGCATCAGACTGGATCTTAATAATCTGAGCAGTACACCTGCACACAGTAGGTGCGCCAATCGGCTCCACATTGGCGTTGTCTGTGCTGGATGTGATATTTGCTATGGCATCAGTTCCTTTTCATGACCATTTACGCACAAGAAACACAGAGCCATGACAGAAGGTTAGATGGAGTCTTCACTGAATACGGCATTACAGAAGATCTTATGGCAATTATCTTTAAAGTCCTCCGTCTTCAGCCTCCTCCTAGGGTTACTCTGGATACTTCCCTTCCCATTACTTGTACAAATCTGAGAAATATTACCTCGGAAAGTCTTAAACATGTGCTTAACCTTCCCAGAGTTAGACCTGACGACCACTCCGCAGAAAGTTTCCATGCCTGGATCAGTGCTGCCCTGGAGATAGCCCTTATGAAGGTCCAAAAGGTCACTAGATGTCAGTCCTCTGTGCCCTGGTTCTCTGAAGAGCTTAAGGGGTTAAGACAGGAATGCCAGAGACAAAAGAAAAAATGGAGAACTGATGCAAGCCCTGCTGAAAAAGAGAAGGATAAAGCTTTCCTCCTGCGTTATAAACTAGCCATTCAGTCAGCTAAATCCTCCTTCTTCATCGAAAAAATCAGGGCAACTAACAACTCCTCCAGATTAGTTTTTAATGAAGTGAAAGAGTTATCCTCTCCCTGTTAGAAATGGGGGTCTCTAGTTGGCAAAGGTTTGCACATTTGTCCCAGTAGGTACCCTTCCTTCTAGTCAGGATAAGGGAGTTATACCCTTAAAATAACCCCTGCTCACCTCCTGGGTAGCTTGGCACGAGCTGTCAGGCTTATCTTAGAGGCAGTGTGTAAAGCATTTGCACAAAACCAACAGTAACACAGTGTAAGCACCACAAAAGGATACCACACCAGTTTAGAAAAATTTCCAATATTTCATATACTTAAAACAAGGCCAAAACAATAAAAATCCACAATACAGTACTTAAAAAGGTATACTTTGCAAGAATACTTGAAAAACACAGTTCGTACGAGTTGGTAGCTCTGTCCGGGGCTACCGCGATGCTGAAGAAAAACTAAGAGTCTAAGAGTTCCAGCTGACCGCGTCGATACAGGCCAGCAAAGGCGTGAACAGACCTGTTAACAGTACCTTTCTGGTTGCGGCTTACACAGGGGTGCGAGCCGGTCGTGGCAACCATTGTGGTTGCATTGCAAAATGGAAGTGGTGCAGGGTGCGGTGTCCTCTCGATGCGGTGCAGGCAGCGGCTTGGTGACGATCATCCAGACGGCGTCGGTGAGACCAAGGCTTACGGTGCAGGGTGAGACGGTGCTCGATGCAGTGCTGTCAGGTTGTGGTGCAGGCGACAGACCCGGTTAGCGGGAGCTTTCGTCGGTCTGCCCAGACTTCTGTGTGGGACGGGGCGGTGCATCGAGAAACTTTACGATCGGTGCCCCCAACCACGATGTGGTCACAGGTGTTGAGTCAGCAGCAGCGACGACATTGGTGAGACCAGGGTAGCGAAGTGAAGCGAGGCAGTGTGGCGTGTGGCTCGGTGGCGGCGACCTCGTTTGTCGTCGTCGGTGAGACCAGGGTTGCAGTGCAAGATGTGGACAGTGCGGTCTGCGGTGCCATCAGGACACAGAGCCAGCGATGGAGTCGGTGACAGAGTCGGTTGCGGTTCCCTTCTCTGTAGCAACTGAAACAGCAGTTCCAGAAGTGGTACCCAGATATTGGTGAAGTCTTTGCAGTCACTGAAACTGCAGAACAGGAGGCAAGCTCTACTTCAAGCCCTTGGAGATACTCAGCACAAGTAAAAGAAAGTTCAGTCCAGTCCTTTCACTGGCCAAGGCAGATGCAGCAACTGCAGCACAACCCAACAAAGCAAAAGCACAGCAAAGGGGCAGTACTCCTCCTGGCAGCTCTTCCACCTCTTCTTCTTGGCAGGTTCCTTGATTCCAGCGAGTTCTAAAGTTCTGAGGTCTGGGCCCCAAAATTTATACCACCAAATCCTTTGTTCTCTGAAGTCAGAGTGTGTCTGTACCCAGCCCAAACCAGGTCTGTCCTCACTGGTGCAGCTTCCAGGCAGGGGGTGGAGACGGTATTGTGCAAGGCAGACCAGGTCCATTCAGGTGCAAGGAAGTCTCTTCCCACTACTCTAAATGCAGCCCAGGTCTATTCAGCCCAGCCCTGACCCATCAGGCTCTCTGGAGCCACTGCCCCTCTCCAGCCCCTGTCACCCAGCCAGACAGTCAATCCACAACCCCTTTGCTCACGAACTCTGAGGACAGCCTTTGCTGCCGCTGCCCACGAGGCTTAATTTCGTTGTGATTAATTTCACTTTTCCCACCGATGGTGCGCCACGGCGTGTGATGTTGGAGGTATTAATTTCTCCGGTGCGACTTTGATCATATATGAGCCTATCTGCCCCTGCGCCATCTGACGCCAAGTCAATTTCGACTATATGTCCACTTTTGAATATGGTGCCATTCCTCCGTGTTACACCATCACCCTTGTCCTGAAGAAGACCCCGTTAGTAAGGAGTCAACTAACCTACCCATGTCTTGGGGTCGAAACATCGACAATATGACATTGCCAGTATTCTCAACAGTGTAATTTACACTGTGTTCTTCTGTTTCGTACATGGTCTTTGTAAACAATCTTCATTCAAACTAATGAACTTCGTCTGGATTTTGTGGCTTATAAATTGTTTTGCCTTACAATTAAGTTGTGACAGTTTGATATAATTTATATGTCACTTCCCCCTTTTACCTCACCTGAATTCACTACCCCCTTCCTTCCTATGGCACCCCGCACTGTTTGACAAATGTCTAATCTATTTATAAAAATGTGTATCTTGCCAACGTGTGATTAAATAACACTTTGACATCATCTTTTTGTATCCTTTGATATCGATTCTGTGTTAGCTCTGAAAAAGTTTGTATATTCTGGGACCATCTTTCCCTTATACAATCCACAACCCCAGCAGAGGCACACAGGATGACTAAGCAAGAAAATACCTACTTTCTAAAAGTGGTATTTTCAAACACAGAACGTAAAAGTCATCTTCACTAAAAGATGCAGTTTAACATTCTGAGCCCAGGCATACTAAACTTTAATTTTCTACCTGGTTCCCAGGGGCAGATATGTTTATAAGATGTTATAAAGCGGGGAGTTTGGTTTCTGAAGGCCAGCATGTAACTAAACACATCCTGGGGAGATTTCCTGGGAGCTGCCTCCCAGCCTTCCTTCACCAACCTCAGAGGTCCTCTCACAGGGTGACCATACAGAAGCTCAAAGGGACTGAACCCAAGAGACTTCTGAGGCACCTCCCTGTATGCAAAGAGAAGGCACGGCAAGAGGGCGTCCCACTTACCCCTAATGTGTTCTGTTAGACCCTTAATCATGCTCTTCAAGGCTTGGTTGAATCTCTCCACCAAACTGTAACCTTGTGGGTGGTAAGGGATGGTGAACTTGTAGGTTACACCACACTCCTTCCACAGGGATGTCATAGACTTCGATATGAAATTGGTCTCACGGTTAGAAACCACCTCTCTGGAGAGGCCCACGTGGAAAAAGATCCCCATTAACGCCTGGTCCACCACTGGTGCCCTCGTTGTCCTGAGAGGGATTGCCTCCGGGTACCAGCTGGCATGGTCCACCAAGATCAGGATGTACCTGTTGCCCATGGCTGTCTTGGGATCCAGTGGCCCCACAATGTCCATCCCTACCCTTTCAAAGGGAGTTTCAACAACTGGGAAAGGATGAAGAGGAGCTTTGACCTTCCTCCCACTCTTACTACTTGCCTGGCAAGTTTGGCAAGACCTGCAATGTCCATCTGACTGCCTTTGCATTTGGGGCCAGCAGAAGTGGGTGACAAGCCTGTCAAAGGTCTTGTCCATCCTGACCCTTTCAAAAGGGGTTTAAACAACTGGGAAAGGTTGGAGAGGAGTTTTGACCTTCCTCCCACTCTTACCACTTGCCTGGCAAGTTTGGCAAGACCTGCAATGTCCATCTGACTGCCTTTGCATTTGGGGCCAGCAGAATGAGTGACAAGCCTGTCAGAGGTCTTGTCCTGCCACAAATGTCGTGAGCTAGACCCAGTAGGAAGGTCCTGAAGCACGGGGTACAACCAGCACATGGGCTGACCCAGGCTCAGCGACTTTAGGCTCGCTATATAGAAGACCGTTCTCCCAGTAGATCCAATGTGATCCAGACTGATCACCAGCTGCCTGGTCTGCAGCCTGCCGCTGCAGACCCTCCAGAAAAGGGCACTCCTCCTGCTCCCTGCAGAAGTCTTCCCTGGTGGGACCACCTTCTTGCTACCAATGGGTCAGCTTATCCCTCAGTTCAGCTACTTGCTCCTCTGTAGGTACTAGGGAGTCCTCCTCAAGGTCAGTCTCTTCCCGGTCCGTATGAACTTCAGGGGCTGGTTTCCCCCATCCCCTACCATTTCTCTTGGCAGGGACCTGGGACACCGTTTCAGACTCCAGGTCCTTCTGATCACCGTTTCTGGCCGCCATTGACCGAGTGGACACGCATGCCAAGCATCTCCAAGTGAGACCTGAGCTCAACATAGTTCCACAAGGACTGCTCCAGGTCGTTACCTAGCAGACAATCTACAAGGCATGGTAGGGTTCACAACCACCCTCAAGGGACCTGAGACCCCCCCATTCAAAGGAAATCTGCACCATCATACACTGGCGCTCCAAGTTGTCTAACACAACTACTTGGTGGAATGCCCCGGGGACAACTTTGCCCTCAGAAACCAGGTGACACCGGACTGAGGTCATACTGGCTCCAGTATCTCTGAGAGCCTCTACCCTTTTCCAATTGATGGTCATCCAGGTGCTGTATTTCTTTGTGTTTGGGGGAACCTGGTTTCCTGGGACCATCTCATTGTCCCCTAGTGAGAGAAGGGTCATTTCTGCGGGATCCCTACCCTCCTGTGGGTACCCCTCCTCTTCAAGCGCTACACTAGCCAACACCTTGGTCTGTCCACCAGTGGGTGGCTGTGCTCTTTTGGGACACTTGGGGTCCCCCTTCAAGTGATCTACCAGGTCAAATGCAAAATACTTGCGGGGGCCAGTCTCAGCAGGCTTTCCTGAAGAGACCCCTTGTTTCTTATCTCCTGGGGGATGGGAACCTTTAACCTGGGTGTTAGTTTGGGGTCTTTTACAGAACTCCTGTGCTTTACCCTAGTCCCCCCCACTTTTCTGCTGGAACCCTGTCAACCTTTGGCTGAGTCTCCCCCAAACGCTTTCTTGTGGACCCTGGTACTCACCCAGTGGTCCACCTCCATAGCAAGCTTCCTGTGAGACCAGGGTAGTGAAGTGAAGCGAGGTGGTGCGGAGTGCGGTGCCCACAGGTCACGATGCAAGCAGCGGCTCAGTGGCGACGGTGTCGTTTGTCGTCGTCGGTAAGACCAGGGTTGCGGTGCGAGATGCGGACGGTGCGGTCTGCGGTGCCGTCAGGACACAGAGCCAGCGACGGAGTCAGTTGCTGTTCCCTTCTCTGTGGCAACTGAAACAGCGGTTCCAGAAACGGTACCAAGAGGTTGGTGACGTCTTTGCCATCGCTGAGACTTCAGAACAGGAGGCAAACTCTACTACAAGCCCTTGGAGAGACTCAGCACAAGTAAAAGAAAGTTCAGTCCAGTCCTTTCACTGCCCAAGGCAGAAGCAGCAACTGCAGGCCAACCCAACAAAGCAAAAGCCCAGCAAAGGGGCAGTACTACTCCTGGCCGCTCTTCCACCTCTTCTTCTTGGCAGGTTCCTTGATTCCAGCAAGTTCTAAAGTTCTAGGGTCTGGGTCTCAATATTTATACCACCAAATACTTTGTTCTCTGAAGGCAGAGAGTGTCTGTACGCAGCCCAAACTAGTTCTGTCCTCACTGGTGCAGCTTCCTGGCAGGGGGTGGAGACGGCATTGTGCAAGGCAGACCAGGCCCATTCAGGTGCAAGGAAATCTCCTCCCACTACTCTAAATGCAGCCCAGGTCTATTCAGCCCAGCCCTGACCCATCAGGCTCTCTGGAGGCACTGCCCCTCTCCAGCCCCTGTCACCCCAAAGCCAGACAGTCAATCCACAACCCCAGCAGAGGCACACAGGATGGCCATGCAAGAAAATACCTACTTTCTAAAAGTGGTATTTTCAAACACAGAATGTAAAAGTCATCTTCACTAAAAGATGCATTTTAACATTCTGAGCCCTGGCATGCTAAACTTTATTTTTCTACCTGGTTCCCAGGGAAGTTATGTTTATAAGATGTTTTAAACAAACTCCCCATTCTGTCCTATGGGAGCGGGCAGCCTTGCAATGATGAAAAACGAAATACACTGTAATTCACCACCAGGACATGTCACACACATCAGTGCATGTCCTACCTCTAACATACACAGCACCCTGCCCACACAGGTACCTTGGGCCTACCGTAGGGGTGACTGACATGTAGAAAAAGGGAAGGTTGGGGCCTGGCAAGTGGGTGCACTTGCCAGGTCGACATGACAGTTACAAACTGCACACAGACTCTGCGGTGGCAGGTCTGAGTTATCTTTTCAGGGCTACTTCTCTGGGTGGCATAACCAGTGCTGCAAGCCCACTAGTAGTATTTGATTTACCAGCCCTGGCACTCTCAGTGCACTTTACAAAGGCCTCATCAGTAAATCAAATATGCCAATCATGGAAACACCAATCCATAACATAATTTACAACAGGAGGACTTGCACTTTAACACTGAACAGGAGTGAAAAAGTGCTCAGAGACACTAAACCAGTAAAATCAGAGTCAAAACCCGGGAGGTCAGAAAGCAAAAAGACAGGGGTAACACGCCAAAAAATGCCAAGTCTGACACTCCCACTTCCCTGGGTTACTTGAAGTCATCTCAAGACTTCTGCGACAAAGTTGCACTTTTTTTCCGGGACAAATCCTGGCTATTTAGTCGGACTTTAATTTGTTCGTTGGAAACTAGTCTCTCTCTAAAACTATCACTAACTGTATTCAGCCCAATCAGTTTGTAGAATTCCCCATTTATTTTCTTACAGCAAACCAAGGATCCACTACGTAGCTTAAAATCTAAATCTCCACCAGAGCTCTGTCCTCCTAAGGCTTTTCACTTTGCCACTGAAATATTTGCAGAACATGCACAAACTCTCAGGAATCGTTCCCAGTTTATGAAAAGAAGCAATTGTGACTCCCCTTCTTAAGAAAGCTGATGCAGACCCTGATCATTTGAAAAACATCCATCTCATATCCCTGTTACCTGCTACTGCTAAGATTTTTGAAAAATTCTTGAACCAGGAATTAGTCAAATTTATTGAGACTCATGATGTTCTTGATCCCTCACAAAATGGGTTCAGGAGTGGCCACAGTACAAAATCAGCTCTAATTGTGGCCACAGACAGTATCCGGCGTCAGGCTGATCAAGAGGGCAGCCATTTTGGTAATGCTTGACCTATCTGCAACATTTTACCCCATCTGGCTAGTACAGATGGCCTAATGTCCCTGGCAAGGTGGTGTACATGGTACTGCCCTGAAGCTTCTCTGCTCTTTCTTAACCAACAAAACACAGATTGTCAGTTGCAGGGACTTCAGAGCGGAAGCTTTTAGCCTTCCCTGTGGAGTGCCCCAGGGCTCATCCCTTAGCCCAACCATTTTTAATGTTTATGTGGCTCCCATGGCAGAAGTGGTGTGCTCCTCCAAAGTATGTACTGCCATATGCATATGACACTCAGATCATCGTGTCCATTTCCAATGATCCTACATTGGTGGCAGAGAAGTTCAGTTTCTGTATAACTAGTATTAGCAGGTGGATGAAGTACAAAGCCCTAAAAATGAACGAGGAAAAAACGGAGGTTCTAATGTTTGGCACACAGGAATCCATCTGGCCTAACATCTGGTGGCCGAGGAATTGTGGACCTGTTCCCACTCCAGTCAAGTCAGCCAAAAACCTCAGTGTCACCTTTGACAGCACCCTGAGTTTTGACACTGAGGTCAGCCGTACCACCAGTTCCTGCTTCTACATTATCAGGATTTAGAGGAAGATTTGTCCCTACATTCCCCAAGAACTTCACCCATCTGTCATCTGCAACTCTACATCTCAACATTAAGAACTCTTGCCTTCATAAGCTCCATGTTGCCCAGAAAGCTACAGCTCATTTGGTCCTTAACATCCCCAGACACGTCGGTCAGGGATGCGATTCGGTCCCTTCACTGGCTCACCATTAAAACGGGATCACTTTTAAAGCTCTCTGCATGATATTCTTAGTATTCATCAGAAAGAGCTCAATCAACTCAATTCACTCTTAAGTTGGTACATTCCCAGCAGGCCTCTCAGATCCTCCTTCCACAAAAAGGCAATAATTCCCAGATTTTGGAAGGCCAGATAGGATGGTCTGTAATCTCAGAGGCCGCTGCCAAAATTTGAAACACCCTTCCGGCCCACGTTGCTTGTCTTGCCTTCTTTTCTGTTTTAAAAAACATTTCAAGGCATTTTTTTTTCTTCTTAATCCCCTGAGTCATCCTGGTAACTACTATACACTGCTTCCAAAGTGCTTTAACACCTTTGGATTTAGCATGCTCTACAAATTTTGTTAAAGGAATATAACATAAGTAACTTGTTCATCTGATAGAGACTTCTAGCCACATATTCCTTACCTTAGAACAGATACCAAAGCAATACCTCCACGGGGTGGGTCTGTGAACTGCCTCAGACCAAAATGTCTTGGAGGACCAAACGTGCAAAGTGCCTGCCATGCCAAACTTGACTGTCAAGGCAGTAGTATTTCATAAACGTGTGCAGGGAATCCCACATAGCAGCCTGACAAATGTCCAGAGGGGGACTTCTCAAGCTAATAAGCCCTCAAGTCCTCAGGGGGTTGCATCTGGCCAGTGCTTAGAAGATCTTAATGCAGAGCACAATCCATTTGTTGATGGCTCAATTGAGCTCAACAAAGAGCTAATCAGCAACCCGGTGTTCTCAGGTGCCATCAATGTAGAACGATCCACTTTTTTGGGATCCAAACGATGTAGTCTCGCTTCTTCTTTGGCGGGGTGAGGTGGAGCGAAGAAAGTCAGCAGTGTGATGCTTTGCCAATGTGAAAAGGTATCACGACTTTTGGCAGAAAAGAGGCACGTGCATGGAGAACCAGTTTGAATGGTAAGAAATTGGTGTAAGGAGGTTGAGAAAGAGCCTCTCTTGACTGTCAGAAGTCTTAAAGGGCAGCTATCCATAGATTCAAAGGGTGGACACATTAAGAGGGTCAAAACCAAATTAAGGTGCCAAGGGGCATAACAAAGGGTTTTGGGGGGAAACAGATGTTGAAAGCCTTTTAGAAAACGTGTCACAGCAGGTGATTTGAACACAAAGGGCTGATTGGAGGACTGATGCTCATGCTCAGGAGTTCAGGAAACCATACTGTTCATACCCAGTCGTAGCCACAAGGATGGCTTGGGACCTGTGCGTCCTGATCTTCATCAGAACTTGGGGCAGAAGTGGTATCGGTGGGAAAGAGCACAGGAGTCCTGAACCCTACTCGAGACAAAATAGGCCTAGGCCCAGTGCTTAATTTGTGAAAAAATAAGTGCTGGGGCCCTCATCAGGAGGCCACAGCTGCTTGCTCCAGCTCATTGCTCCTGTCAGTGCCGCCTATGACAGAACCAACACAACTACTAACCATGACACCCTGAAGTGTGATAATTCAGACTATTCCAGACCCCCAAAGTTGTAGGAAAGTCTTTGAAAGCAGGTAATTACCATTTTAAGGTATATTGAATTAATAACCAACTGTTATTGTGCTCATCTCTATGTTAGACAAACATCGCCCCCATGAGGCAGACTGTAATAAGCATTGTTGTTGACAATTAAGTGGCGGTGTTGAGCACCAGAAACCACCGGCTAGAGGAGTGTTCCGACACATATTCTTTGTTAGATGCCTGGCGCACGTACCTTCAACATACACCTGGATACACGTTCTACTTATCCTCCCACTCCATATGGACACAACTGCATTACTGGTTCCTGTCAGTGAGTGACATCCTGTGGGTTTCTGATGTTTCAGTCCTCCCTCAGACACTATCAGATCATAGTTCTGTCCTACTTAAATTAGAAATTGCATAGTGCTGCCCAGCTGCATACAATTGGTGGTTCCAAGGAGACACCCTGCAAGACCCTGTATTCCACAGAGAGCTATTGATCTCCATCACTGAATACTTCACATTCAATACAGGTACGGTGCCCACACGGGATACCCTATGAGAGGCCTTTAAGGCATATATTCACGGGGTGTGCATTTCGAAACACAAGCGTGTGCTGCGCGACATCCACACCCAATTACAACACGTCCAGAATGCACTGCGGGATCTGGAATGCACGTCCGTGGACACAAATATGGCTCGGTTGCAGATGGACCTGCTGGTAGAATTTAGGGAATTAGTGGACAGAGAGATTGCATATATGGGTAAGCATACTAGGTCCCGCGATGCGGAGAAGGGGAGAGACCTGGATGAACCCTGGCGCGTTTATTACGCCCAGATAGGCAACACAACTATATAGCCAAGCTCCGCTCCGACACAGGAGAAGCCATTGTAGGTGTGGAGCCTATCCTAAACAATTTCAAAAGATATTACCAGAAATTGTATACAGCTCGCGTTGCAGGCAACCCCTCTCGTACATTGAGGAGATCGTGATGGTGTGGCTGTCGAACGGACAACAGGAGTTTTTAAGCAAACCTATCTCCTTGGAAGAGGTGACACAAGCTATCATGGCTAACTGGATCCTTTTACAAAGCTTTTAAACAGCTGACCCCATAGCTCCTGGCATTATACAACGAGGCATTAAGCACAGGCGAATTACCACCCACACTATGCGAGGCTGTCCTGAAGGCACTGCTAAAACAGGTCAAGGACCCCTGTTGCTGTGCCTTATATTGCCCCCTCTCGCTGCTAAACTTAGATAATAAAATCTTAGCAAAAATACTTGCTACTAAATTCGCCTTTTTGATGGAACAGATTATTTCACCAGCTCAATCTGGCTTCGTACCACATCGGTTGACTTCACTAAACCTCCATGCCATATTTGCGGTTTCTCCTACTACACCAGCGGCCATGGCTCTATTAAATGCCGAAAAAGCATTTAACTCATTGGAGTGGCCTTTTCTACATGCTGTACAATGTAAGTTGGGCGTCCCCCCCTCATTTCTTGCTTTGATTAAGCTTATATATACCAGACTCACAGCCCGTCTACGGGTAAATGGTGTGCTCTTGGACGCCTTTGCCATATTTCGAGGCACCAGACAAGGGTGTCTAGCATCTCCTCTCCTTTTTATAGCTGAAATGGACCCGCTGGTCCGCATCTTACAGGACCACCACGCACAAAGTGGGTTTCAACTAATGCATAGCCCTCTATTGCTATCTCTATATACGGACAGCATCTTGCTTTTCATCAGACATCCACAGGTCAATCTACCCCCACTTATGCATAAAATAGGAAGATATGTAGACCTCACAGGACTCCGTATCAATTGGGCAAAATCAGAATTTTTTACCACTGACAGATGCCGCCCAAGCACCACCTGCAGACTTTTTCCTCCCATGGGCTGAAGACGGCACTAAATACCTTGCCATGCATGTTCATAGGAACAGAGATCAGATTCTGCAACATAATTAAGGCCCGACTATGGCCTTCCTCACGTCACAAGTGGATAGATGGATTAGACTACCCCTTTCCATGGTGGGACGAATAGCTATAATTAAAATGGTGGTACTTCCCAAGTTCCTATATTTATTCACAAATTTCCCCCTTCCGCTGACACAGACCTTTTTCCGCACTCTCCGCAGCCCTATGCACCATCTGGTATGGGGATGAGGCCACCCACGAATCAGCTGGGACACTCTCACTCTCCCTTACGAGCGAGAGGGCCTTGGAATTCCTACCTTGCCGTCCCATGTCATTACACATACCTGCTGGGCTACACCAAATATTTGCCACACACAGGACACTGCTTGTTTTCTATTGTTACTGGGCAAAAGGGAGATAACATTACACTGGGGTAGTACCAGACCACCCATTCCATCAGACTGGCTGGAGAGTATGACCTGCTGTGAGAGCATGGGGGGAATATGCCAACATGCAGTCCCCCACATCCCGTCCCAGGGATGTCTGCGTGCCCTTCCGCACATATCTCCATACCTTAACACAAGATACTACTGATCAACCCTCGACCCCCGAATCACCATCTGATGGATAGCACCCCCCCTTTTATAGTCCTTCTGTGAGACACAGCTACATTTAACGGCCTGATTATCTTAATAATATATGAGTTAGCTTAAATACTATATGTTGACAACTCTTTTGCAGGACTTAGTGTTATAGACTGCTGACACTATGCAATTGACAAACGTTTATTTGTTCACTTTTAAAATGTAATAAAGACAATTGGAAAAAAAAAGAAAAAATTAAGAAAATCCTTCCATCCCAGACTCCTACAGACCCATCTCCCTGCTAAACTGCTACTATAAGATCTCTGCAGGTATTATAGGAAAGAGAGCAGCTAAGGTCATGGGCTCAGTGATTCACCCAGCTCAAAAAGCTTCTTTATGGGTAGGCAGCTTAATGACCTGACACTCCTTTTGATTCAGACAATTGATATAGCAGAAACAACTAAGAGCCCATTGGCAATAGCCACCTTAGATGCTGCCAAAGCCTTTGACAGGGTAAGCTAGGTGTACCTCTGGGAGGCGTTAAGTATTTTCAGCCTCAGCAGTAGGATGATCAATATAACTGAACTCATATACAGCTCACCCATAGCAAGCATATTAATAAATGGGAGTCTAACCCAGGCGTTCTCCATTACCATGGTGACCAGACAGGGATGCCCTTTATCTCCATTATTATCTGATCTATACATTGAACCTTTTGCCCAGAAAATTCACCCAGATAGTTCCACCTGATGTGTAGATCGCACTCTGAAGAATGCTGGTGGCAAAGTCACATGAGTCATATATCGGGCAATTGTACACTGCAATGCTGGGGCCCGCAGCTATAGAGAAATGTTTATACAAGTTTGGAAACCCCAAATTCTTTCAACAAGTGAGGTTCAAGTTCTTGTTTGCTGCCTTTAAAGTATGGTGCCATGTGAGGAAGCTTTTCGGCATGCCCTATTATTCGTCATCGGCACAAATGTGGGACTCACAAGAACCCTGGTTTGCCTAATAGACAAGCTTATCTATCCACTAAGGCCATCTGGTTATGATATCTAGGGGGACCTTAGAAAGGGAGGCTGGCTGACAAGAGTGGGATTCCGGCTGCAAAAGCAGGAAAGATGCTGCGATTTAAATATCTCCAGCTGAGCTCATGGTGGGATTACCAAGGGAGGATTGAAGAGGACTGTGAGGAGTACGATGATATATTAATGAATAGAGTTAGACTACGGAAAGAGACTGCCCATTGGTACTGGGAGTTCATCAAGGCCGAAGAGAAACATCTGACTCAACCGCACCAAGTATAGAAGGACGTCTTGCCAGAAGTGGCATAGGAAGAAATAAGGAAAGTATCTATAAATGTACTTTATTCTACAGTTAAAGCTGCCCCCCCCCCAAGGCAAACCATCCCTTCACTATCCATAGGATATACCGGACCCCCCGACCCAAGAGACTAGCAAAGTACACGCTGGATCAACTGAGATGTAAGAAATGCTACCAGCCAGAGGCGAAAGACAGGCATATGTTTGTGGAATGTCCAAGCCTACAGACATATTGGGAGGTTTTTAGTAGGTCCCTAAGAAGGATTATAAACCAAGAGATCAAGGTAAGCTACACTTTAATTTTATGGAAGTGGATCCTTCAGCAATTGTATTACTGACCAGAGCCAGGAGTAGACTGGTATTCTAGCTAATCCTGCTAGCCAGATTCGACAAATGTAAAACATGGATTTAGAAAGATCTCCCATTAGCCGCAGACTGGTTCAAAGCTGCTACCCACATGAGCCATTTTGACATGGCATGTGACCCTAGAAAGCTAGATAAGACTTGGGAAGACTTTATAGAGTGGCAATATGTTCAAACATTACACTTGAATGAGCTGCTACAGCACAGCTTACCCTCGCTGTTTCTATGTATAATAATGGCAAACTACTCTTCTGAGGTCTGGATGGTAACCAACACGAAATCAGAAGTAGTGATTACGGTTAAAAGAGGACAAAAAAAGCAAAAAAATAAAACCAAAGGCACCCCTGTCGGCTGCACAGCAACTGGAGCATCCTTGAGCATCTTCATCTCCTGTATACTCAGCATCAGGATCACCCTATTGATGTCTATGACGGTCGTGCTGTAAAGTGTGGAACTAGAAAACGCTCTGGTGATCACGTAACTGTCCAACTCTATCTGATTGGCCCCCAGACTTTCTCCCTGTCAGATCTGATCACCCAAACTGGGCTGGAATAATTGGACTAACTTAATCAAACTTTTCAAAAGTTTCCAAACCTTACAGTTGCCAATGCTTGTTTGCGGTGGGAATAGAAATTAAGATATCTTTAAAAATCTGTGTCTCCAAAACCCCCAGGTGGATTTTGCTTGTCTTAAACTCTAATAATTAATACTAATAATTAATACAAATGTAATCTATTTTTATAAATCAGTGCTGTGTTTTGTTTGTGTTGATTGGCTTTCTTATTTCGTTGTTTGTTACTGTTAAATGCTAAACTATGTATTATTTAAATGTCTTTCATAAAAAATAAAACTAAAAAGAAAGATAAATCAGCCAAGATGTTTTTCATTTGTGTGATGTCACTGATGAGCAAACAGTCTAACATTCCAATAACTGGTGCTTGGAGACCAGCCACGGCTCATCTATGTTCAACTACAACAGATTCATTGGCTTCATGTGTTCAGAATTGGGTTAGGCCGCAAGTAAGCCTCCTACTGAACAGCGCATTTCCTCCAGGTTGTAAAGGACAGGGTTACCAGTGGACATATAATATTATTCTATTAAAAATCTATATGCAGCAGAGCTTGGACAGTTGAACCAGTTGCAGGAAAATGGACATTTTGATTATTGTTTCGTTTTTGGCTTTACTCTACCTTCTGTGTCGAAGAACAGACCCACTGATGTTTCTAAGAAAGGTAGGAATAAAAATAAAAGGGCACTCATCTGTAAATATAGTTCTCCATGCTTTGAAGGTGTGCCCCTAATAAGTGTATATGAATAAATGTGTGCACGTAAATGGAATAACATAGGGGCATATTAACAAGGCGGCGATATGAAATTATCGCCGCTTTTGCGTCCGTTTTCGGGCGAAAAGTGGCGATAATTTCCTCGCCTTATCAGCAAAGACACGGTATCGCGTGTCTTGCCGACTTAGCGCCCGTTTGCAGCACGCCTCCAATCGCATCGCTAATGAGATGCAAAGGAGGCGTGCCTGACAAGACTCCCTTGGGAAAATATTGCCTTCGCGATATTAACAAGGGAGAGTAGCGATTTTTTAAATCGCATTAAGTATGCCTTAACGCAGGAATTTAACATCTGTTAAATTCCTGACTAAGGCATACTTAACATGGGGGGTGGATTTTGTGGCTAAGACCACAGGCCCTATCATCTAGGATATCGCCGTTTTCCACCATGGAAAACGGCGATATCCCAACTATCTCTGGAAGTTTTATCGCCTCGGCTATGCGCGTTGTTAATAACGCGCAAACCTGGCGATAAATTCCAGAGATAGCCGGCGATAAATATGCAAGCGCTAAGCGCGCTTTGCGATATTTATCGCAGGCCCTTGTTAATATGCCCCTTAGATTTTAAAAAATCATTTCATTATCACATAGTCACGTGATGGTGGCAAGCTGACTCAGCAAGTTGAACAGATGCTCCTGACATTTGATATGACCTGCTGGTTAGTTGTTAGTTGTTTGACTCACAGCATGGCTAGATTGGCCGTGTATCCTTCAAAGCTGTTAACCAGGCCACCATTGCACTGTGTAAGAGTAAAACCTGCCATTTACAACACTTCTAAAACGACAAACTGCGCTATTGTTAATTAAGTTACCATTACGATTTTGTTCACAGACTTTCTGTCTCCAATTAACATTCCTTTTTAGAGCAGAAGCCCTGCATTCCTGAACATAGTATGTACTAGTTTTTGTAAATCAAGAAGTGAGGTTCACTGGGATATGGCTGATGACTGGTAACAATGTGGCAGAGAATGCTGGAGGTGTTTGGCTACTATTAGGTATTGAAGTGCTCTTCTCTGAAGAGACTAGGGGCCACATGCATCAACCAAAAAAAGGGCGCAAACGGGCAGATTTGCAGAATCTGCCCCTTTGCGAACAGTATTTTTGCATTTGGGATGTATATACAACCGAAAATAAAATGATCTCCTAACTGGTCTTAGTTATTGTCAAGACCAGATCCATCTACCTGTTCCTGAAGTGTACACTTGGCAAGGCTACTATACACTCAGGTAATGTTTACATAGAATGTCTAATGCACATACTGCAATTTAGAACTGGTTCTCAGTGCTGGGAGATTATACATGGTAAATATAGTTACATTTGCTTGGTTCTGAACCGTCCCTTTTTGGTTAACTTTGGGGAGTCCAGACTAGGTGGAGGCAAAGAGATTGCAGATGTGTGGACAGGTCCCGTGGCATGTACAGTGGTGAACTTGTCAGTACCATGCCATAGTTGGAAACTGTGTCTACACTGACTGCGTCCAGTCATTGTTGGAACATGCTAAAAGACATACAGTCGAGGCTTATTAGAGGTAGGCATACATGGTTACAATTCAAGTGTGCCTGCATGTTTTGGATTGGTGGACTAAGATAGGAGGGGCTCATGTTTTACTCTGACTGTCAGTGATTGGCCACAGTGGATTGTCTGGTTAGGTAGTCCCGGAGGTGTGAGATGGATAGAAAGGGGTGGTGGTACTATGCGTAGAATCTTCGGTTGTCCTTTTGTTTGCAGCGCATTCCTGGGGTTAAATTATGAGATGTTCTTCATGTGAGTTTAAAGTGTGTGTTGGGAAGTACTGTGCAATTGCTTTTGCAGTTATTAGGGCTCTCTGCCATCAGGGCATTTTGTTTGTCAGCCAGAGAATATTGTATTAAATGCTGTCTTTAACTGGCAGCCAGTGTAGGATTTTGAGGTGTGCAGCTACTCATTTCATTTTTTCAGGCCAGAGACCAGTGGCGGCTCCTCCGCTAAGGTGGAGGAGCGTCTCCCAACTGCTCACAAGCAGTGAAAAATAAAAAATAAAATGCTAATAACTGAAGTTATCATGATTTTATTTTTAGTATCGTCAGGTTAGAGTGGGTGGGGCTTGGCTCCCCTGACGTCAGGTAGGAGGAGTGGTTGCTACACTCTAAAATGCGCATGACGCTTTGGCTGGCCCTCTTGGGCCGGCCAAAATGTCATGCGCACTTTGCCTGTTCTCCACCCAGGCTGTCTTACAGCCTGGGTGGAGAACATGCCCAGGCTCCCACATCCCGTCTGAGTGCCAGACCACGGCGCTCAGACCAGTCACAATGCTGCAGGGGAACCTGAGTGCTTACCAATCACAACGCTGCATTGCTGCATTGTGATTGGCTCAGGGGAGCCTGGGTGCTTCCTGGAAGACGAGTGCAGGAGATACAACATGGGAGAGATGGTGGAGGGACCGGGCGATCAGATAAGTACATTTTTTTTAATCTGCCGGCCACCCCCGTATCGTACCGGCCGCCACTGTCAGGGACATCTCCCTGATAGCAACGTCATTTTCTGCAATCGGTACAGACGCCTTGCGGTAAAGATCAATTTATATTTTGTAATATGATTCCTGTCATTACCTTCAATTCATACATGTCTTTTTTGAAAGGGTATTTTTTACCACTGGGGCAAACAATTATTGTCAGTGTTACAAAACATTTGGTTTTTTTGCCAGGTGAAATGCAGAAAATAAGTTCTGTAGTGGCAGTTTTGATATGAAATTAGCAGTATTTTGTTGTAAATAAAAGAATGTCAAATTTATCTCCATTAAATCTTCTTCATTATCCAAGTATAACTAACAAGGGGCCCATGTACAATCAACAGCGAAGCAATGACCAACTTCCAGGAGTCCCTATCGCAGTCTCACACAAGATTCTTATATTATTATTAAGCTTGTAGAGCGCCTGGTTACTCCAACGGAGTGTCCCCGCTCTTAAACACTTTAAACCACAGCAGCTGGCCCGGACCCACCCCCCTAGCCTATGGCCCTAAGATGTAAGAAGCCTACTTTCGGCCTCCTGGAGTGTGCTGGAAGAGCCAGGTTTTTAGTTTTTTCCAGAAAAATGTCTCCAATGGGCAGGTCCTCAATTCCACAGGTAGGTCATTCCAGGCCTTAGCCAAAGGAACTGCCTCCTGCCCGCACCTTAGGCACAATCATCTTCGCCGTGCCCAATGACCTCAGGTTCCGAGCAGGTCTGTATGCAGTGAGAAGGGGGTACAGAAATCTAGGCCCTTTCTCGTTGAGGATCCTATGGCCAAAACACAAGGCTTTAAAGGTGACTCTAGCCTGTATAAGGAGCCAGTGTAATTCCCTCAAGGCCGCCGCCACGAGGCCCGCCTAGGGATATTCAGTATTAGCTGAGCCGCAGCATTCTGAACCTTCTGCAAGATGTTCAGATTTCTTTTAGTCACCCCTAGGTAAAGGATGTTACAGTAATCCAGACGGGATGTAATAAAGTCCTGTACAATGGTTCTTTTGGTGTCTAGTCGGAGTAGGTCCAGGATTTTCGCAACATTTTAAGAATACCAAAGCAGGCTCTTGCCACAGCTGATATCTGCTCTGAATAAGAGAGGGTGTCCTCGAACCATTCTCCCAAATTCTTGACCTTGGGGGTCAGAGTAGGTCCCAACTCCTCCGGCCACCACAAATGTGACCATATAGAGGGCTGCTTGCCAACTACCATTACCTCCAGCTTTCCCCCATTCAGTTGCCGGCAGCTGAACTTCATCCAGTTAGCAAGCTCACCCAAGCAAACCTTGAAATCAGATGCCGTTCCTGCCCCTTTTTGCTCCAGAGTAACAATCAACTGAGTGTCATCGGCATATGACACCAATTTCACCCCATGTCTCAGCACAATATCTGCCAGCGGGTGCATTTAAATATTAAATAGGTTAGTACTAAGGGCCGAACCCTGTGGTACCCCTTGAGACAAATGACAAACTTTGGATTTAAAAGGATGATGTAAGACCTGGAAGGATGTTGTTATGTTATGTTTTGGCCATTTCTATAGTGCGCGACTCACCCGGGGGCATCTCGCTTGCTTAGTCGTTCACTGAGGAAGGGAGGAGGGAAGAGGCACCACGTCAAACATTAAGGCGTCAAAAATAAAAGGTTTTCAGTTTTTTCCTGAAGATAGCGAGAGAGGGGCAATTCCTGATGGCGATAGGAAGTGAATTCCAGTAACGCGGTGCGAGGCAAGAGAAGGACCTAGCCCCTGATCGGGCGCTGCGGATTCTGGGAATCTTTAGCAGTTCCATGGCATTGGACCGTAAGGTAACAGTTGAGGACTTTTTTGTTAATTTGTTCCTCAGGTATTTGGGGCCTAAGCCGTTCAGGGCTTTGTAGGTCAGACAGCAGGTCTTAAAAAGGGAACGCTTCCTAATGGGGAGCCAGTGGAGCTCTGATAGGATGGGGACTGAGGGTGAGCCAGCCGGACGGTCAAGGATCATCCGGGCAGCCGTGTTTTGAATAACCTGCAGTTTCCTTAGCAGGGAATGGCCAAGTTCGGCGAGCATCGCATTGCCGTAGTCGAAACGACAGGTGACCATGGCCTGTACCAGCATTCTACGGTGCTTAATGGGGAGATAAGGAAGCATCTTCCGCAGCAGTCGCAGGCTGTAGTAACAGGAACTAGTGATTGTAGCAACATGGTCTTTCATAGAAAGGGCCTGGTCTAGTGTGAACCCCAGGTTCTTCACCCTTTGCTTCGGAACCGGGGCAGATCCAAGCTCTTTAGGCCAGCATTCTGAGGACCAGGAGAAGGAGGCTTTCCCTACTAATAAGATTTCCGTCTTGCTAGGGTTCAACTGGAGAAGATTCTCTGTCATCCAGTTAGAGATAGTATTCATTCCTGCTGCGAAACGTAGATTTTCTGACGTGGCATTAGGGTCAATTTTAAAAATAAGCTGGGTATCGTCCGCGTATGAGATAATCTCAAACCCGCATGATTCAGCTATTTTGGCCAAAGGGGACATGTAAAGGTTAAACAAGGTAGGACTAAGGCATGAACCCCGAGGGACACCTTTATCCAAACCATGTTTATTTGATCTAAAAGGCCCTAACATAGTTGTTTGATTCCTATCAGTCAGGAAATTTTGAAGCCTTTTCAGGGCTAGATCTTGAATGCCACAACCTCTCAGTCTCTCTAGCAGCCTAGAGTGAGAAATCGTGTCGAATGCCGCGGAGAGATCTAAGAGAACCAGGATGGCTGATCCTCCCGCATCCATTTCTAGCCTCAGGGAGTCTGTGACCGCAAGGATAGCAGTTTCTGTGCTGAAGCCTGGTCTGAAGCCTGATTGCGAAGGGTCCAGGAGATCGTTCGCTTCAAGATAATGGTTCAGTTGTTTGTTTATGGCTGCTTCTAGTAATTTAGCCAATAGAGGGAGCAGTGATACGGGCCAATAGTTAGCGAACATGAGGGGGTCTGCAGTTGGCTTTTTCAAGATAGGGCGAACGAAGGCTTCCTTCCAGCTAGGAGGGATGGTGCCTGTTTCTATAGAGCTGTTGAATATAGCTTGGACTTCTGAGGCACAGCATGGTGCAATAATGGCCATAACCCTCGGAGGGCACAGGTCACTGGGAGCCCCAGACTTAGCAGATGCGAGCAAGGAGTGTACATCCTTAATGGTTAGCGGTTCAAATTGACTGAGCTGGCTTGGAGGCTGTAGATTAGGTTCGGTATAGCTTGTGGATTGGGTTTTGGTGTGAGTTCGCGTGGGGGCAAAGTTGGCGTATATCAGCTTGATTTGTTCCTCAAAATGGGTTGCTAAGGAGTCGCATAAAGTTTGAGACTCAATTTGAGGCAATCTACACACCTGTGGGTTAACAAAGTCTTTAACTATGTTGAAAAGAGTTTTAGTAGAATTGGTAGCTTGGTCAATTTGTTTTAATATATACGTTTTTCTTGCTGATTTGATATTCTGGTGATATTTTGTCAGAGAGAGTTTATATGTCCTTCGGTCCGCAAGAGTTTGGCCAGTTCTCCAGAATCTCTCTAAGGCTTTGCACCTTGGTTTTCTAATCTAAGTTCTTCTGTATACCATGGGGCAGATTTGCGTTGTTTGGAAGGACCAAACTTTTTTTATAGGGATTAGAGAGTCAAAGACTGTGGTAAGTTTGGACGAGAAAGACTTCAGCAACTCTGACGTGTCTGAGCCTGACGTAGAGGATAATGGTGGTAAGGCGTCGTAGGCAGCCGAAAAGGCTTCTAGCGATAGGTTATTCCAGGGTCTCTGAAATTGAGAGGAGCGAGGTTCAGATTCGGGTAAGGAGGTAGGGTATTGTGGTCGGCACGTGAAAGGGACCATAAAATGGTCAGACCATATTAGGGGAAGGGGAGGGAGGTCAGCGAGATGAGTCATGTTAGAAAAGATCAGATCCAGATCGTGGCCTGCTCTATGTGTGGGGGCCTTTGAGAGGAGGGAAAGGCCAATTTGTTTTAGACTTGTTAGGAGATTATCGGTCTCAGGGTTTTCTGAGGCCTCCCCATGAAAGTTAAAATCTCCCAGCAAGATAAAGTTGTTGGATTATAGTGTTTGGAGAGCGATCAGCTCTACCAGTTCATTTGCAAAGTTAGTCCTAGGCCCCGGCGGGCGGTAGATCAGGGCCCCATTCCAAGTCACAGATGGAGATATTGTCAGCCTGAAAAAGCCTACTTCTAGTGTAGCCGAGAGGTGGGTGGCAGTCCACTGGGCTTTTAAATGATCTTTGAAAGCAATAGCAATTCCACCCCCCGTTTTCCCCTGCCTGTCTAAATGGATGAATTTATACCCGTCTGGGATAGCTAGATTAATCTGGGGGTGATTAAGAGGGTTTAGCCAGGTTTCTGTAAAGAAACACAGGTCTGGGGAATGTGAGTTGATCATATCCCAGATTTCGGTAGGGTATTTTGCTAGAGACCTAGTGTTGCATAGAATGAAAATTGGGCTCAGGCCGCCTGTGTCTAGCGAGGCGTCGGGCATCGAGCTAGTTGAGCTGTTTAGTTTACAGCTGAAGGAACATGCCCTGCAAGATACCGGACCCTCTAAGTTGTGTGGGAAGGATTCCGGACATGACGCACTACACGTAGGCTGTGGCATAGATGGGAATCTATGCTCCATTAGAGCCTTTGAGGAGTAACTCAGGCGAGGTAGTGAAGGAAGAGAGCCGTTCAATTGGGCAGAGATTTCGGGCCTGGGGCTGGACGAGGCACGGACGGGCGCAGACGGGCTTGCCATGTGCGCGTGCGCTGCAGCGTCTGCATTTTATACAGGTGAAGCTAACCACTAGACCGCCCCCTCCTTGTAGCCCCAAGATGGCGGCTATCCCAAGGAGGAGTCCGGTCTGCCCCCGGTTACCCAAGGAGAGCGGGTCCCCCGAGGTGCTTTGGTCGAGCGGTGAGTAAGCAGTGTCAGATATAGTTTTAAAAACACATCAGTTTATAACAAAAGATAGCAGCAAACACGAGTAAAAACAGTCGTAAAAACTTGCAAATATCCGCTCAGTAAACGTAGTAGTTCCCGGCTTCCGCCTCAGGAACGAATGCTGCGCGTGCGCTGCAGCGTCGACATTTTATACAGGTGAAGCTAACCACTAGACCGTCCCCTCCTTGTCGCCCCAAGATGGCGGCTGTCCCAAGGAGGAGTCCGGTCTGCCCCCGGTTACCCAAGGAGAGCGGGTCCCCCGAGGTGCTTTGGTCGAGCGGTGAGTAAGCAGTGTCAGATATCGTTTTAAAAACACATCAGTTTATAACAATAGATAGCAGCAAACACGAGTAAAAACAGTCGTAAAAATTTGCAAATATCCGCTCAGTAAACGTAGTAGTTCCCGGCTTCCGCCTCAGGAACGAATGCTGCGCGTCCGCTGCAGCGTCGGCATTTTATACAGGTGAAGCTAACCACTAGACCGCCCCCTCCTTTTAGCCCCAAGATGGCGGCTATCCCAAGGAGGAGTCCGGTCTGCCCCGGTTACCCAAGGAGAGCGGGTCCCCCGAGGTGCTTTGGTCGAGCGGTGAGTAAGCAGTTTCAGATATAGTTTTAAAAACACATCAGTTTATAACAAAAGATAGCAGCAAACACGAGTAAAAACAGTCGTAAAAACTTGCAAATATCCGCTCAGTAAACGTAGTAGTTCCCGGCTTCCGCCTCAGGAACGAATGCCAGGATCTGTTCTGCAGAAAGTGTTTGATATACTCCCTTGGACTGCCACCGACCCCAGCCTCCCCAAGCCGTTCCAACAGAAGGCCGTGGGAGGCCGCGTCAAATGCAGCACTCAGATCCAGAAGGATCAGTGCAGTTGTTCTTCCCTCATTGACTGCGGTTTTCAAGGCCTCCGAAGCGTATATTTTTCTATCTTACTCAAGAAGAAATCTGCAACCTTATTACAATAATCAGTAGAGGCAGGCTATGTTGCTGTGACATGTTCTAAAGAAGACAGTTCTTTCATTACATTAAAAATATTCTTAGTTGAATTTTTCACTGATTCAATTTGCTCAGTGTAAAACTCCTTACGTGCTCTCCTAATTTGGTGATGGTAGAACTTGAGTGCTAATAAGTATTCTGGAATGCTTGAAGCCAACTTATCCCCAAAGGTATTATGGGTTAAAGCGGCCCATTTCCGGACCATTGTGGGCTCAGAACGCTTTCCCCGATTACAGGGGACCTTTCTAGGATTTACAATCCTGAAAGGGAGGATTGAGAGGTCAGACCAGACAATGGGCACAGGTAACAGCGCTTCTACCTGAGCACTGTTAGCGAAAGTATTTTCTAAAACATGGCCACCAGTATGCGTGGGGGCGTGGACTAATTGTTCTAAAACCATAGCTTGTAGTCCTCTAGTCAACTCCTCGGTTTCTCTACTTTCTCTATCTTCCAAATGAAGATTCAGATCCCCCAAAAGAATAAAATTGGGGTAGCGGATAGTGTAGGGGGGCACTGTCTCCGCTAGATTGTCAATAAATGCTCTTGCCGGACCAGGGGTCTATAGATAAGAAGCCCTACAACTGATCTTACACTATTGAGAGTCATGTTAAAAAAGGCTGTGATATAAATACCTAACTAACATTCCATCTATTACGTGTGGTACAAGGTAAGTACTGATAGGACAGTGACCTCATGCAAGTGTTTATGTGAATGTATGTGTGTTAGTAAGGGTATTACCTGTATTACTGTATGGCGGTTGTATGAATGATTGTATGCATGAATGTAAAAATGTAATGTGCTGATTAGCATCATGTGTGGAACTATATACAACATATTAACCGCCAGGGATATTGCTATTCCGTCGGCGAAATATTTTTCAATTCCACCAGTATTAAAACTCACAATTTACCAGAAGTAGGTTTCATTCTGGAATAAAGGCCCTGTTTTTTACACTTATTCCGGATGGGCGCACATGAAGTCTATCACTATAGGAGAAAATCATATTAGTCACGTGTAACAGCATAACAAATCACATTATTTGTTGCCTAAGTTTTCACCCTTAAAATTCGTCCTGGTAAGGTGCTGACCCTCAATCAGAGCTACAGAATAAGGGACACAACAGAGGCATGCTTTAGTCAGAGACTGAGCCAAGAACAGGTTGTGTCACCTGAACTAGAAATAAATATTTCCAGAACTATCTTCAGCAACTTGCCCATTTGGTAGCAGTGGCAGCGTCTTCCTTGTTTTCCTATGTGTGCAGGGTGACTAGGTGACATACAACTGATGTCTGCGTAAGCCACAACACAGGAGGGGTGCAGATATTAATACAAATTGTTAAATAGCTTTGTACTTCACAAAGAAGGGTTTCGTGAAAGATACAAATTAGATAAGAGGAAGGTAATAGCTGGTGATGTCACTCCGGTTGCAGTGCATGGCTCCCATTCCTCACTAAGGGGCATATGTATCAATCGATTTTGTATTCGCAAACGCTGCAATTCGCAAAAAAACAGCGTTTGCGAATACAAAATCACAAAATGAGATGTATGAGCCATTTTTGCATCGCATTATTAAGGACTTGCTAATTTTGAGATTCCTTAATTTTGCGTAAGCATTTAAGGAATCGCAAATTGCGATTCCTTAAATGCTATGTAAGACACACCCAAGTTGTGCGATTTCTCCTTAAGAAATCGCAAATTACCACCAACTTCAAGTTGGTGGTAATTTGCGATTTCTTTGAAAAATTCACTTTTTGGCATTTTACAAAGTGCCATGTGGCGCACATACATGCCCTTAGGGCATGTATGTGCGCCATATGTGCACACATGCTCTTTTCAGGGGTGCATCAGGGTGTCATCATGACACCCTTGCACCTTTGCAATTATTCTCAATTTGCGAATAGCAAATTGCGATTCGCAATTTGAGAATGACTTCCCATTCATTCCTATGGGCCTCCTGGCCCATAGGAATGAATGGGAAGGTATTCCTTAATTGCGATTTCGCAATTTGCTAATCGCACTTAAGGAATATTAAGAATTCGCTAAATATGTGCGAATTTTTAAATACATCCTGTTTTGCAATTCTCAAATAGCGATTCTCAAAAAAATCGCTATTTGAGATTCGCAAATGGAGATTTTGATACATATGCCCCTAGGTTAGCCTACTGTAGTAATGATAGGATGTCCAGTTAGCCATAGAGTAGATTATACGAAGAAGTTTATTAGGACATAGTTACAGGTAAATTAAGATGGTAAATAGTTGATAAGTACATAGAAGATAGCCCCACCAGGAAAAGCCTCCTTGCTGCTCATTCTACACACTCCAACTGACACTCTACACCTCACCAGACACCCATGCATTCCATTATATCACCAAGCACTCCAGTGTTCCACTACACCACCAAGCACTCCAGCACTCATCCTGGTTGAGCAGCAAGGAACAGAACACTGGGGAAGAATGTATTGCAGCAAGACAAGATACAACACATCTTCCCCCTGTACAAAACAAATGAAAACAACAACGGATTCAAGATGAGAATACCACATAAAGATAATGCATAGATAACAAATGCAAAATGGACATGAAATAATACAATAATAAAGAATGCAAAATGGAACCGCGCATACATGAAATACTTAGCAACTAGATACACATGCAAGATGTAAAACAACGCATACAACTGATGAATAGAGAATTGAAAAAAGGGCAAAAGTTAAAAATGCATACAGCTAAAACTTTACTCCTGTAAAAGTCACACAAATCCAAAAAGACAACAAGTCCCCTGAATCAAAAGAACCAAAGAAGCCATCATGTAAGAGTGTGGATGACCCCAAAAGTGAATCAACTACCCGTTCTCCTCACAATACATACCCCAACAGGACCAGCCCGTTATCCTTCATAACACAACCATGAATGGTGTTATTGGGCTAAGAATCACACTTCACACAATAACATCACTCCACACCCCTCCTCCCCCTGCATCACAAACAGGACAAGTGAAAGTGGAACCTTGGGCTCACAAATGCCCCTTCACCCGTAATCACTTAGTTAGGGTGGTAATCAAGGGTCTTCAACCCGGAATCTCTTCAAAGAGTATATTTCAACCCATCACATTCCCACTCACACAGGGAATCTCAGACAACAATGTACCAAAAGGTGTCTTTCAACCATCACATCGCAGGGTATCTTAAAACCCATCACATTCCCACTCACACATGGAATCTCAGAAAAATGTAGCAACAGGTATCTTTCAACCAACCAATGGCGACGATTTAGGCAAGAAACCATGGGGGCAGACTTTTGCGTCACTTTTCCCATGTTAAAAGTGACGCAAAAGTGGCGCAAGGGGCTTGTGCAACAGTAGGGAAAGCGTTGGATAGCGGAGTGTAAAAATTACTATTCCCACTCCAAAGAGTGCAACAGTAGGGAAAGCGTTGGATAGCGTAGGGGTAAAAATTACTATTCCCACTCCAAAGAGTGCAACAGTAGGGAAAGTGTTGGATAGCGTAGGGGTAAAAATTACTATTCCCACTCCAGAGAGTGCAACAGTAGGGAAAACGTTGGATAGCGGGAGGGTAAAATTGACTATTCCCACTCCAGTTAGTGCAACTCTAGAGTAAGCGTTGGATACCGTAGGGGTAAACATTATTATTCCCACTCCAGTGAGTGCAATAGTAGGGAAACCGTTGGATAGCGTAGGGGTAAAAATTACTATTCTCACTCCAGTGAGTGCAATAGTAGGGAAAATAATAATGTAATATTTTATTAAAAATAAATAAATTATTAATACCAAATAAAAATATTAAAATTAATTACCAATCACACAATATTCAATAATTAATTTATTATAAATACCAATGCTTTTTTATTAATAACCTATTAATAATTAATTAACAACCAATTAATTTTCAATACCAAAAATTAATAAATAAAATTAATACCAATTAATAATTAATTAAGAATAAATTAATTAGCAATATACAAAAATTATTTAAATAATTAATTATTTACAATTAAATTAATTCCCACCATATTCCCCTATAAACCCACAACCCGCTACAAATAATAAATTAATACAATTAACATAATTATCAATTAAACAATTAATACTAATTAATTACCAATTAATACTAATTATTTACCAATTAATATTTAATCAACAACCAATTAATTTTCAATACCAATTAATAATTACCTAATAACAATTAAATTACTTCCCACCCTATTCCCCTATAAACCCACAACCCGCTACAGAAGTAAAACGCAAAATTAAATTAAAAATAATTAATAATTCCTAAAAATTATTATTTAATGTACTATAATTAAATTACTTCCCACCCTAATCCCCTATAAACCCACAACCCGCTACGGAATTAAATTACACAAAAATTAAATAACATACAATTCATTACTTTAAAAATATTCAAACATACATTCCAAAATTTATACATACTTTTAACACATATACTAACACTTAAAACACTATAAAAAAATTCGATATTTTTAACAACTATATTATGACTGTTGATATTACTTACTTCTATATTATTTAAATCGATATTTTATTTCTTACCTGATTTTCGATATTCTTCACCACTATATTTTGGCAATTCGATATTCTGTCCATTCTATATTAAAAACTCGATATTCTGTCCTATCGATATTTTGAATTCGATATTATGTCTGTTTACCGTTGCTGAGATTAAATCATAGACAGAAAATGTTGGATACAGTCGGGACTCTCTGTTGAGTCCAAATACAATATACATTACTTTTGTATTCATGCAAATTTAATTGGACTCAACAGAGAGTCACGACTGTATCCAACATTTTCTATCTATGATTTAATCTCAGCAACTAATTGTGTTGCATATCCTTCAAAGTTTCTAGAAAAATGAGTTCCTTGTGAACGTTGTCTCTTGTACTAGTGTACTTACCCTGCTCACAAGGACGTATGGGTTGCTCTTGTTTCCTTAAATAAAGAATTTATTGCAGCAACAACATGATACAACACCTCCTCAGGGTTGTTTGGATGCTTTTCTATATGAGCACCACTTGACTGGGGTATTTTCAGTATCTACTGTCTGTTTCACATCCTTCAGTAGCCAGCAGGGCGGCACAAATAATAAAAGAACCTGCATGCAATGAAGAATGCTGTTTGTGATTATATTTTGGCTGTCAAAGGGAGGGTGCATTTTAAGTGATGGATCATAGTCTTCCCCGTCCCCCTCAGTGGGCATCCAAGTGCTAAAAGGTGAATGAAGGAAAAAAGAATGAGAGGATTTGATTAATTGCCCTTTCTTCTGCTGTTCAGTTAGCTGGAGTTTCATCATCTACATAATGTTGTTGTCTCATCTTGTTCCACTTCAAGACCCTCAGGGTCTTTGAGGAAGAACAATTCCATTCTGTCAGGTGGGGCCTGATGGTGGCTGGGGTGTGCACAATCAAAAGTCATCTTCCCAACTTCGTGTTGTTGCCTCCTCACCTTGATACGTCCGGTGGAGTTCACACTGGAAGATGTGCAGAGTACCAACAGGAAGTGGAACCAAGCATCCTAGGACCGGTTTCGGGGTTTCACCCCTCTTCAGCCAGGATAGCTTGATTCCAGTGGCATGAAGAGCACGGGACTCATGTCTAAGTATACCCGTCCCACTCAGGGTGACAAATGCAAAAATAACAGTTGGCTGAAGAGGGGTGAAACCCCGAAACCGGTCCTAGGATGCTTGGTTCCAGTCCAGGGAGGACCTGGCTTGGCAGTTCGGGCTGGACTGTTCCCATGAGGCACAGGGTCAAGACTGATTTGCATATGGCTGGGTTCAAACTGGAATGGCATGGTGAGCAAAAAAAACAATGGATTTAGTCCCAGATCTCTGTACTGGGGGTGAATGTATGACAGTGTTCTGCATTCTGTCCATCAACTGTTGTTTTTACAGAGTAGGATAAGAGGCGTGCAGCATCCTCAACAAGTGAGTGGCTGCCTACAGAGCAGGGGACTATCAGAAGAAAGCTGGAGATAAAGCATTTGCTGATTGTTGCCTGTGATATTAATATTAACAGTGACAGGCACACCTACATGAAGCTCTTGTATAGAGTGTAAGACGTGTCTTCCAACCAGTGACAAAAACACCTTTTATTTAGCATACTAGCTTCTCAAACTGTACTGTTTGGACACCCGGTGAGAGGCACACTATGAAGCTTTTCCAAATATATTGTTTTATTCCTGGTGACAGGCACACCACTTGTAAGAGTGGAATTGCCACTGCCTGCACCGTAAGGACCCACAGTTCCATGAAAGCCATCTTCAATTAACTTGTTGATATGTTGAGGTTTAATAGGGATGCTGGGTTCCTTGGTATAGGCAGCTTGTACTGTTATATATAAATACTGCTGTTGTAAGCTATATTTTCAACCTTACATGCCTTTTTGTGAAGTTTTCCACCCTCAATCAGATACTGGGAGCAGCCAGAAGCATAATCCAGAGGCTGAGTCAGATTAACATTAGAACAGAATGCAAAATGTCAGACCACCACCGTTCTTTATGAGTCAGCCAGGGGACCCACGAGGCTCTAAAGTATGTGGTAGAATGTGTTCATGAACTATGCTAGAGTTTGTACAACCAATCTGGGAGCAGAAAGGAAATGGTCCTATTGTTACATTACCTGGGGGTGGAAAGACAGGAAATTCTGGACACCTGCCTGACCTGGTTCCAGAAGAGGAATGAGGGCGAAATTAATTTGCGATTTTTCTTAGAGTTGGACATGCATATTGTACCGCAAGTGAGCACTCTCATGGAAAGGTAGTGCTTTGGGAAGAAAGTCCAGGATAAAAGTGGATCAGTGAGTGTTCGGGGTGTTTCGACAGCACTGAGGAAATTGGCTGACAGTTGTAAATTTGGCCAGTTAACAGATAAACGCAACTATACTACATGGTACGTTATTTATCGCGTGCAATAAATAATACCTATTACAAGTTTGTGGTGAATAACATGCTGATGATGGTGTTTAACGCACCAAAATCTGCATGGTATGGTAAATACCGTACAATTTCTCCCGTAAAATTTTGGCACATTTAACCTGTCTAAATTTAATAACAGCTGAGGTATTTAACGCATCTGATAATTATCAGATGCGTTAAATACAGCCAAACTCATAGAGGCAGATTTACAAACCCCATGCGCCACATTTACGCCGCCGCTGTGTCACTTCTGTGATGCAGCGGCGGCGTAAACCATGCGCCACATTGCGCCTTATTTACAACGTGACGCTTCTAGGGAGATGCGTCACGTTGTAAAGCTGTGCGCCACATGAAACCTGCGTTAGGTTTCATATGGGCGTTCCGGTGCAGGGTGGGCGTTCCGTTGCAGGAACGCCTTGTAACAGTGACGAGTCACTTTTACGTCCATGCTGCATCAAAACCCTGCGCCTGCTTAAAGCAGGCGTAAGGAGTGACACAGCATGTTAGACATAGGGCACCCCTGAGCAATGCTGGAGCCGCGTCTCGAATGCGACACGACTCCAGCAATGCGCCGCCCTTACGCCACAAGATGCGACACGCATCGCCCTATCCTTGCGCCACAGTGCGCTGCATTGTAAATGCGGCGCATTTGTGGTGGCGCAGGAAGGGAATTGCGTGTCCCATCTTTTCTGGTGCATCCCTGCTGATTTGCAGAGATGCGCCAGAACTCATAAATTTGCCCCATAATTCCGACCCGTGCGTAAACAGGGGTTTCCACACGGGTTGGAATTTACCAGCCCACTCGTAGTCGAGCCTGAGTCGACTAAAGTTTAATTGTGGCAAGGAGAGATTAAAAAGCAGTCAAAAAATCAGGGACAACGAAAAAGGATTAAAAAGCTAGGGATTTAGATGTGGCAAGGTTGGTCAACAGGCTAATGATTAAGGCACTGAAAATATGTACCAATAGAATTACAACTCCAGTACTTTTAATGATAGGCAGACTTATTTCGAAAATGCATACTGCTATAAAATCACAACATATGTATGTTTTACTATCTTCATAAAAACCATTATGCAAAACATTTCCTTACATAATTATATGAATCATAAACAAAAAACAAATAATATGAATACAAAATTTGGAAAACTTTACAAATTATAGACAAAATGTATCTTCTTGCTCTATTTCGATGATGTTACAAATGGCAAATAAGAATATGTTGTGTACATCTACACATGTTAATTGTTTTCACAAGAGGAGAATAAATGTATTTTTTTATAGTACTTGTGCTACTCCTTTATAATATCAAGTAATTCAAGGGATTACAAGTAATAATTGCACGTAAAACAAATGCTTTCCAAATATACGTTGATAAGCTAAATAGCAAATACGAATCAGACGTGGATAATTATTACACTAATGCATTCACAATGTCTACATAAGACACTCTTTATTCGATGTATTAAGAGTTAGACAAAAGAAAATTAAAATAAGCTTACGTTTCTACAGCATTCCTATATTAAAGCATTAATCAGCATTCATTTCTTTGGGCCCGATTATGAGTTTGGCGGTGCGACGCTGGGCCCGCCCTGCCACTGCACCGCCAAACCAGTGGTGAGGCCACCTGCCACATTAAGAGGTTCCTCCTGTCTGGCAGGCTTTTTTCTGGCGTTCCCATGGCGGTGCCTCTAAAAATGGGTACCACAATGGGAACGCCAAAAATAGTTTCTGCACTGCAAGGACTGAAAAGTCCATGCCGTACAGGAACATGTGCATGCACACCGGGGGGCACATGTTGTACCTCCCTGTGTGCATCCATAGGGCGCAGTGGCACCAGGGATCCCTGTAGGGCCCCCTTTGTTTCCTCTCCGCCAGGGTTTTCATGGAGGAGGAACAGCCATGAAAACCATGGCGGAGAGGAAACTCCTAATATGCTTGGCGGGACCGTGGCGCTCCTGCCAAGCATTTGGATGCCTCTACAGTGCAGCAACACCGCCAGGAAACGGCGCTCTCTGGCGGCTGTGGCGGGGCTGTGGCGGTTCCACCACCATCTCATAATAGGGCAGTGGGGATACCGCAACGCCAAGCCCCGTGAGTCTGGCGGTCCGTGGACCACCAGACTCGTAATCCGCCCCTTAAGGTTCAATGTTCCATTTTGTAGCCAAACAACCTACTGCAAAATTCCAACTCTACATTTTAAGTACAATGTCTGTCTCAGCTTTGGTATGATCATGTTTGTCACAACCCTTAAAGCACAGCTCCAGGGATAGGCAGGTTAATCCCAATTCCTAGAACTAGCTCCCAGGCAAACTTCAAAACTTGCCAGGAATCAAAGAAAAGTGAACACTACTCTGCTAGAAGGTAGAATCATAGTTGCCAACCCAAGAAAGGGGAAATTCAAAGCCAAGTCGAAAAGTAGGTTCTTAGTAGCCCAAGCCAAATTACAGGACAGAACTGCAGCAGGTACAAAAACTATATCTGAGTCGAATGCGAAGGTCAGTCGAAGACAAACACAAGAGTCAGTACAAGGAATAGGGAGAGGGGAAACCGACAAGGGGGAAAAACAACCATGGTGAACGAACGGGATGATAGGTGTGAACTATAATGTCAAGCGAAAGAGTTGAAACTACTGATGTTGCCAGACACAATCTTCAGTGTCCACCATCTCTTTATAGGCCTCTGCCCTGGAAGTCAACTACCAGTCCCCTGGTGGTTGGGGCAGCATGTTTCAGATGCAACTCCGGAATCTAATGTCCTCTTTGACTGTAGTTTCCAATGCCCCGATCGTCATTAACATGTTGAAATACACTGTAGGACCCGACCCCAATAGTTTACTGCACCCGAAAATGTTTATCACCTCAAAATTTACCTTAGGCGGTTTGACTTTAGTTCACTTAATCTAGCGATAAGCGCTACCCCACTTTTTGACATCAGGACCAATAAAATAACAAAGTAATTTTATATAGCCTTAGAGCCCGACCTAGCGGGCTCTTCTGGTCATTAAAGGTCCGCTCCGGCATTAAAGGCCCGACCCGAAGGTGAGGGCCTTTAACAAGGGAGCAGGCCTTTAATGGCTGGTAGAGCCCGCTAAGAGGACTCTAAGGCTATTAGAACATTCTGCCCCTAGAGGGAAGAATGTTCTAATTACTAAAAACAAAGGCCTCTCAGAGCCCGAGGGGGTTTAAATCCCCTCGGGCTCCGAGAGGCCTTTGTTCACAGCAGCAGCTGTGAACAAAAACAACATTGGAATGTTGCTCTGCTGGCTTCTACCAGCCCGTAGAAGCCCAAAGCACTCCATTGTATTCAGTGGAGTGCTCCACATGCCAATGTTCTAAAAAATGACTGGTCAGCTCAATAACTGAGTTCTAGTCTGATGAAAAGATAAAAGGTTTTATTACAAAATCTCTAAATAGATAAGGTAATGTTTATTATATACTTAGTTAATAAAAACCATTGCAAAAAATTCTCCCCTTCCTCTTCTGTTTCCGACGTTTTTTCAGCCCATACCTTATGTTGCCTAACTCCTTGTTACCGGTGGCTTGTCCAGATTTATTGTGGTCAGCAATCGCTTCTGTTTCCAGATTTGTTTCTTGTTGTTGAAGATTAGTAAATTCCTTGTGGGCAGGCTCCAGACCCGCCTCTTGAGTAATTTGAACCCCTTTTGTGGGGTGGTACTCTGCCCCAATTTCTCCTTGAGTGCCACCCATAACCTCCGCCATGTTTGTTTGAGTCAGGGGCCCTTGGATTATATAAGGGAAGCCGGGGGTTCCTTGCACTGAATACTGCTGTGGCATTGCCGCTAGGTCGCATTTGCCCATAGTGTTGTCTTGAATAATGGTATTTGTCGATCCTGCAGCATTTATTGTCTTTTTTAGGTCGATGAGGAGCTCCCCCATAAGTGTCGGTAAGGTTGAAAGTTTGTCTATGATGGTAAAGCAGGAACAGCTTGGATGGACAATTTGGGTGTCGTCTTGTACTCTCTTGATAAGATTACTCATCTTTGTCAGCCTGTTGTCGATATTTGAGACGTGGACCGCCAGAAAATTGAGGAGAGATAATTGAATGTCCATTTTATCTGAATGGTATTGCATTGCCTTGAGCGAAAGCTGCATAGTATTAAGGAGTGATCCCCATAAATCTTTTGAGTCCGTTGGAGGTTCCACAGTTGGTGGGTCTTGCTGTATTTTATCTCCTTTGGCCTGGGGTGCATCAGGTAGATAAGAGGCTACCAACTTTGGCCATTCCTCAGTAGTGAGGTATGGCATGTCAGTTTCTTCATCCTTAGCGCTTTCTTGTTGTATATTAATTTTGTTCTCCAGGCTATTAACCATTTCATCTTGCGTATTTAATAACTGTGCGTCCGTTCCAAATGGCCTAATGGCTTTGAAAAGTTTTCAGCCTCCCCTTCCTCTACGTTCTCTTGCTGGCACTCTGTGATTTGATTGTGCCTTTGGGAAAGCTCTTGTACAGTTCGGGTGGGTGGATAAGGACCGCCCTTCTTGCTATCCTGTTCTGCAAGCAAAGTGATGTCTGTGTGTTGATATTTCATGGGGGGTGGGGGTTCCTGTAGATCCTGTGATTCCTCCGGCAGGTATGGCTTCAGATTTGAATTAGGAACAATCATAATGTTTAGCTCCAAGGGATCTTCCACTTGCCCAAATCCCCAAAGATTTTAATTTTTAGATGGTCAAGCCTGTGTGAGGATGTTGCACCTTCGTGATCTGTACTCGGTGTCAACATACTTGCCCCTGGGCTCCGTGTTTTCATGCCATTGCCTCCTACACCTGCGCCAATAGCCGGCTCCTGCTTGTCCCTCTCTTGCCTTTCCTCTGTTTGCCATTCGGCCCCTTTATCATTTTCTTGTTGTTCAACAGCAGTAGAACTCTCTACTGCACGTGCAATTCTTGCCTCGTCTAGCTTAGTTTTTTTAGCCTTATCTAGCAGTATAGTTGACGGTACTGCTGTATCTGGCAAGGATAGGACCTCCGGGTACAATGGGGAAGGAAGCCCTCTTGATTCGAGATTGCTGGCATTTCAGAAGCCCCCCGCATCTTTCAAAAAAGAGAATTTTTTATATATTTCAGGTTGATGGCCAGTTTTGGGTGTCTTTCCCAATGCTTTTCCCGGTGAGACTCCTTCAATTGCCACCAAAGTGTTGTTTACCGTGGGGATGTAGAGTCCTGCTGTAGCTAGTCCTTTGCCAGATTCACACAGTATTTTACTCTTTCTTTTCCTATTTGTGAGTAGGGCGCTGAGTGACCGCCTTTCTCTCCCTGACCTCATTCTTTGCGATATTATGCGGTATCGCACAGAAGAGACTTCTTAAGACTGTGCCTTCTCCCTGCGCGCCCTCAGGGAGGACAAGGCAGTCGGGGCGACAGAAGGCAGCAGGGAACAGCGTGAGGAGAGGGAGGAGGCAGTGGCTGCTGCGGCTAGGTGCGGCAGTTAGAACTGCTATCCCGCACAAGAGGAGGGGGTTGATAAGAGGCAATACAGAATAATTAGAATGAAATGCCATAAAGGCTCAGATACAGAGTACAAAGTCAGAGATCAGAATTATCCTAAGTCCCAATAATTAGCAAAACATAATAAGCCAGCATCCCTAATAAAACAAAAAGTCTCTAAATAAATGAACCTAACAGGAAAAAGAAGTCATCAAAATAATCAGACAGAGTCTCACGAGGAAAATAAAAAATCTATTTAAGTTCTAACTGTCACATTCATTAAGGAAACCAACAGTATCTCTACTAGAAATCGGAAAATCTTTGACTCACCCCCAAAACCATGTTTTTCCCCCCAAATTATACCCATAACTTCAAATTCAGCATGGCATGATTAGTGCTAGAACATATTGGGCAAAGAAGAATAATGATCGGCATTAAAATTATAACACTAAGCTATTTCGAAGGCAGATGAAATCTTCCATTAGCTTCCACAACAACAGCATAGTCCGGAGATGTACAACACAATGTGAAACATTTTCAAACAAAGAATCCTACACCACTGTTCTAACAAGTCTACATCAACACTTCCAGCGTAAGTGTTCTTTAGCATGACTAAGAAAGAATCATTTGCAATACGCTCTCTAAGGAAAATAACTGATTACGTCACAGTATCCTGTGCTCTGCGAAGACTGTGGGGGGAGAAGATACGCAGGGGAATATCAATTGGGAGGGGTAATGATCAGGAGCAAGATGAACAAAACACCAAAGATAATAACTATTTTAATAAAATGGTGCCATTTCAGAAATGCAGCATAACTAAACTATATTAATAAATACACTTCTAAACTCCTAAATAAAATAGTTTCAAGTGCAACATTAATTCAACGGTTATGACTATATTCACTATGAAAATCATTAGCATTCAAAAATGATTTGTCACCCAAAATTGCACATTTTAGAAAAAGCTTTCACAATAGATATTAGTGGACTGTTTCATGGTCTGATCACCTACCCATTCCCAGCATGCAACGTTTACCTCAATTTTCGCACTGGAAGTAATACTAGCAAAATGGTGGGTAAACCAATGCAAGATAATAGATCGCCAACACATTTCAACCAGGAGATAACAATACATTTTCATGCTGTAAAATACCCTTGATAATTTCCCAGTAGATTTCATCATGCAGGCAAATCAAAGGTCTAATCCAAATAATCCATAGTGCGTTTCCAATGGACTGTGAGTGAGGGAGGGAACCTGGAGTCGAAGCTTCTGCATTTGGCGTTCTCTGGGTGGCAAAGAAGTCAATCTGTGGGAACCTCCACCATTGAAAGTACAGGAGGAGGACTTGTGGGTGGAGTTCCCACTTGTTGACTTGTTGCCGCATCCTGCTGAAGAGGTCGGCAACGTCATTGTCCACTCCGAGGAGGTACTCCACCAGCAGGTGGATCTTATAGCGGAAGGACCACCGCCAAATGCTATGGGTCAGCTGAGAGAGCTGGTGTGATAATGTACCACCCTGTTTTTGAAGGTAGTACATGGCTGTTATGTTATCTATCTGGATAAGGATAACCTTGCCGGTCATGTGGGTCAGAAACGTCTGCAGCACTAGGTGGATATTTAACAGTTCCAAGTAGTTGATGTGGAGACCCTGATTCTTCTGGGTTCCCATTGCTCTTGGACATTCAGGACATGTAAGTGTGCCCCCGCCCTGTGAGGGTGTTGTCTTTGTAATGGTCATCTGCTAACTGGGTCAAGACAAGGGTGCTCCTGCAACAGGTTGTTAGTGTTCCACCACTGTAGAGAGCGATGAGTGCGTTGGCCGATCAGCACTAGATCGTCCCAATGACCCTCTGCTTAAGACCATTGGTGCGCTAAGTACTCCTGCAACTGACACATGTGTAACCTCCCAAGGGGGACTATAGCAATGCAGGAGACCATCAAGCCAAGGGACACATGTATGTCCTGAACGTAACCAGTCGACCAGGTTGGGAGAGAGGAACAAGTGCCTGGAAGGACAGTATCTGGTCAAGGTGATGGTAGGCCTTGCCAAGTTTGGAGTTGAGGATTGCCCATAGATAGAGTTGGGTCTGGAGGGATTGGAAGTGGGATTTGGTCTGCTTTTTGTGACCTCTGTGTGTTTGTGACACTGTTGTGGAGTGGTGCTCTTGATCAGCTGGCTGTCCAGGTAGGGGAAAATGTGAATGCCTTATCTGCGTAGGTGAGTGGCCACCACTGCGAGTCACTTGGTTAACACTCGAGGTGCTGTGGTGACTCCAAAGCGAAGCACCTTGAACTGGTAATGTTTTCGGTTGAGTATAAAGCTGAGATAGCGGTGAAGTACCAGGCAAATTGGTATGTGGAAGTAGGTGTCTTTCAGGTTGAGAAAAGCATGAAGTTGCCTTGCTGTAGCTGCGGAATAACATACTGAAGAGTGACCATGTGAAAGTGCTCTGATAGGATATATTAGTTGAGGGGCCTGAGATCTAAAATAGGTCAGAGAGAGCTGCCCTTCTTCGGAATCAGGAAGTAAAGCGAGTAGACTCCCGTGCCCTGCAGATGGTGTGGAATGGGCTCTATGTCCCCCTTTGAGGAGGAGTGCTGTTCCCTCTTCCCTAAGCAGATGATGTTTTTTGGGGAGAGTCTGTGTTTCTAAGGTGCTATGGTGGGAGGGGTGGAAGTAAGTTCCAGAGAGTTACCATGTTGGATAATGTCTAACACCCACTGGTCGGAGACGACGTACCGCCATGTGGGGAAGCACCTTTGTAGACATCCCCCAACAGATGTTGTGCGATTGGTGGCTGAAGAGGCAAGTCAGGACTTGGTGGCAGCTCCCTTGGGAGAACCACCTTCGCCTCTACCTTTAGCCTTGTTGCCCCAATAGGACCCCCTAAAGTAGACTCTAGGGGAGGGCTGCTGGGCCTGTGGGTGCTAGAAAGCTGTGGAGACTCAAGGGAGGTGGTCTTTGAGCCTTCACAGTAGGGTGTGCGATGAAAGGACCTGCAAGGGGGAGGCGTTTGCAGGGCACCCTTTGACGGCTCTGTATCTTTCTTTATTTTTTGGTCAAACTGCAGCCTGTAGAGATTTTGTCTGTCAAATGGCATGTTGAGCAGGTGTTGCTGGACATCCAGCTTGAAGCCGGAGATACAGAGCCAAGCGTGCCTACGGAGGAGTACATTTAAGTTGACGTCCCGAGCAGCAGTATCGGCAGTGTCAAGGGCACTCTGAATGGTGGTGTTTGAGATGAGTTTGCCCTCCGAGGCTAGCTCATGTCCCCTCTTTTTGTGATCATCTGGGAGAATGGAGGAGCTCCTCCATTTCGTCCCACTGGGCGTGGTCATAATGGGAGAACAAACCAATTGAATTGGCGATGCGCCACTGATTGGCTGACTGAGCCACAACCCTTTTGCCTGTGGCATTGATCTGTTTGCTCTCCGTATCCAGTAGAGGGGTATCACCGGTGCCATGAGAGTTTGCTCACTTGCAGGAGGTGTGTACCACCAAGGAGTCAGGAGGTAGTTGGCCCTGAATGTAGATCGGTCAGTTGGGCACACTTTATACTTGTTATCCACCCGGGAGATGTAACCCTGGCTCTGACTGGGTCTTAAAAGATATCAGGAGCAGGTCGTAGCGTGTTCTTGAGTATAGGCAAATAATAAGTGGAGTGGTGGGTGGTGAAGAGGGTTTCAAAAAGGAAATCTTCTTCCATGCGGGCAACATGCATGTCAACCTTGTAGTACAAAGCTGCCCTAACTACCAGCTCCAGGGAAGATGTGGAGTTATCAGGGGCTGAGGGGTACGCTGGCTTTAGGTCTGGATCAGTGTCTCATGGAGGGTCCATGTCATAGGATTCCCAGGTGTCACCATGTGGGAGTGTATTGTGGGGGTCCCCCTTGCCCTGTGT
The DNA here is from genome assembly GCF_964204655.1 of Triturus cristatus. Classification (NCBI taxonomy): domain Eukaryota; kingdom Metazoa; phylum Chordata; class Amphibia; order Caudata; family Salamandridae; genus Triturus; species Triturus cristatus. The sequence continues at coordinate 750,657,218 of NC_140592.1, forward strand.
TCCCCTGAGTCTGAGTGCGGTGTCCCCGGATGTATATATGAGAGGGGATCAGGTGGTGAATCAGGCGGGGATGGAGAATGCCAAGGTCTCAGTGAAGATGAAGGGGGTGGCAGTAGCTCAATGTCCGGCATGGGGCTGGTGGTCTAGGTCAATTTCTCTCTATGTTTCATTGGAATGGGCCCTTCGAGGGCTTCCTCACAACTCAGCAGCCTGCGGAACAGTTACCGGTGGCCAGGTGAGGATGTGGCCCGTGCGCAAGTGAATCACAATGTGCTGTTGGTGAGTGTCAATCTCGTCCTGCAGTTTTTGTAGGATTGGTTCGCCAGTTGTTGATGCCAAGTCTTTCGGCTGCGAAGGGCGGGTCGGTGCTGAACCTGGACTGAGCGGCGCCAAGGCAGCCTGCTTTGATGGTATCTTCTGCACCGAGGCTGACCATTGCTTCTAAAGCAGCGGTACTCTGCCTACCATGGCAAGAAGAATGAAAAAACAACAGTTGATGGACAGAATGCAGAACAATGTCATACATTCACCCCAGGACAGAGCTCTGAGCCTAAATCCATCGTTTTTTTGCTCACCATGCCATTCTAGTTTGAACCCAGCCGTATGCAAATCAATCTTGACCCTGTGCCTCATGGGAACAGTCCAGCCGGAACTGCCAAGCCAGGTCCTCCCTGGACTGGAAACAAGCATCCTAGGACCGGTTTCGGGGTTTCACCCCTCTTCAGCCAGGATAGCTTGATTACAGTGGCATGGAGAGCACGGGACCCACGTCTGGGCATACACCTCCCACTCGGGGTGACAAATGCAAAAACAACAGTTGATGGACGAAATGCAGAACAATGTCATATATTCACCCCAGGACAGAGATCTGGGCCTAAATTAATCGTTTTTTTGCTCACCATGCCATCCAGTTTGAACCCAGCAGTATGCAAATCAGTATTGACCCTGTGCCTCATGGGAACAGTCCAGCCCGAACTACCAAGCCAGGTCCTCCTTGGACTGGAAACAAGCATCCTAGGACCGGTTTCGGGGTTTCACCCCTCTTCAGCCAGGATAGCTAGGTTCCAGTGGCATGGAGAGCACATACCCGTCCCACTCGGGGTGACAAATGCAAAAACAACAGTTGATGGACAGAATGCAGAACAATGTCATACATTCACACCAAGGCAGAGATCTGGGCCTAAATCCATCGTTTTTTGCTCACCATGCCATTCCAGTTTGAACTCAGCCGTATGCAAATCAGTCTTGACCCTGTGCCTCATGGGAACAGTCTAGCCCGAACTGCCAAGCCAGGTCCTCCCTGGATGGGAAACAAGCATCCTAGGACCGGTTTCGGGGTTTCACCCCGCTTCAGCCAGGGTAGCTTGATTCTAGTGGCATGGAGAGCACGGGACCCATGTCTGGACATACCCGTCCCACTCGGGGTGACAAATGCAAAAACAACAGTTGATGGACAGAATGCAGAACAATGTCATACATTCACCCCAGTACAGAGATCTGGGCCTAAATCCATCGGTTTTTTGCTCACCATGCCATTCCAGTTTGAACCCACCCGACTGCAAATCAGTATTGACTGACAGAGCTGCATTGCAGGGAGGTGTAAAAAGGGGTGTGGCCTCTGAATACCTCTCTGCAAAGCAGCTCCCTGGTGCATACAAGAGGTACCTGGTGGGCTAGTTGGCCCCCAGGGACCCTCAGGATTCAAGGGGACTTAATTCCCCAACTTAAAACGCGCCACAGGGCACGTTTGCACACTTGTGACATCAGGCCACGCCCCCTCCCTGCACCACTGCGCAAACGCACCCCCTGGTGCGTTGTAAATTGGGGGATTAAGTCCCCTTGAGTCCTGAGGGTCCCTGGGGGCCAACCAGCCCACCACTTACCTCCAGTAAGTGCCACAGAGCTGCATTGCAGAGTGGTGTAAAAAGGGGCATACGTCCAGTAAGTGCCACAGAGTTGCATTGCAGAGAGGTGTAAAATTAGGCATGGCCTTGGACCACCCCTCTGCAACGCAGCTCTGTGGTGCTTACTGGCAGTACATGGTGGGCTAGTTGGACCCAGGGACTCTCAGGATTCAAGGGGACTTAATCCCCCAACTTAAAATGTGCCACAGGGCGCCTCTGCACAGTGGTAAAGGGAGGGGGCAGGGCCAGAGGTGACGTGTGCAAACACGCCCTGTGGCACGTTTTAAGTTGGGGAATTAAGTCCCCTTCAATCCTGAGGGCCCCTGGGGGCCAACTAGGCCACCAGGTACCTCCAGTAAGCGCCACAGGCCATGCCCCGTTTTACATCTCTTTGCAACACAGCTCTGTGTCGCTTACTGGAGGTACCTAGTGGGCTAGTTGGACCCCAGGGACCCGCAGGATTCAAGGGGACTTAATTTCCCAACTTAAAATGGCCACAGGGCGTGTTTGCACACATGTTACCTCAGGACCCCCCTCACTTTACCACTGTGCAAAAGCACCCCTGGCGCGTTTTAAGAGGTAGTTTTAATCCCCCTGCCCTATTATGTACTAGGGACTTACAGAGGAGGTCATGCTAATCACAGGGGTACCCCAACGCATAGTGTTCCCTAGTGTATGTAGGTGTTTTCACTGTATTCTAAGTGTCTTTTAGCATAGCACTGGCTCTAGGCCTGGTTAGCCAGAGTCAGTTACCACCAGTACCCGTCTGAAAAAGTTGTGGGTACAGGATGATTTTGCAACAAGGCCTCTTCCTGCTCCTCTGTTGGTTTAATCTGGACATGTTTAGCTTCTCCTGCACTTTTCTTCGTCTTTGTGGACTTCTGTTGCCTCTTTCTGCATTTCTTTTGCCTCTTTCTGTGTGTTTTTTCTTCTTTCTTCAGATGTCCAACCTCTGTAGGCATATTTAGAAACTAGCATTTAAAAAACCTTAGAAATTCACTTAAAAAACCATAGGTTTCAGGCACGTTATAGTTAGAAATCAGCATTTAAAAAACCTTAGAAATTCACTGACAAAACCATAGGTTTTAGGGAAAGTTATTGTTAGTTGGACATTTCACTCGTACAAAACCATAGAAATTCCCCTGTTATAGTTAGTTCAGCTAATTATAACTCGCGCCCCCGCAATGCACTGCTGATGACGTCACATATTACATCACTCATGACATGGTCAGTGACATCATTGATGACATCACTGATGACATCACTGATGACATCATCCATGTGATAAATTGATGCATCTCCTCACACCCTAATATAACCTTTGATACACCCACTCAAAATTACAGGCGGCCATTCTCAAAACCATTGACACTCCAACACCAATAACTACATACCCACTTGCTGATTCTTGGGTCTACACACACATCCACTCACTCATCCGTACAGTCACTCATACTTATGGTCACTTAGTACAGGACTATCATATGCACTCATACACCTATAGAGACACTCACACATCGCCACTTATCCATAGAGGTACTCACACATCTAGTCAGTCATGCAAATAAATAATCACACACCCGTTTACTCACCTATATAGTTATACACACACTAGCTCACTTACACATACAGATACTAGCACATTCTTACGCTCTTATACAATCACTGCTACAAGCACACACTCATCCATACAGCCACTCTCACAATCACCCACTCTCACTTATAGCCATTTAAATACTCTAACACACATATATACTGCCTTTTACATATGTAGTTACTAGCACATGTACCACTGTGATATACATTCATTCACTAACACACCCATACACACACTCACCCACCCATGCAGTCCATCACAGATGCACTCTTGAAACCATGCACCGAGTGAATCACCCACTCACACATCTATGCACAGAGCCACACACATCCCACCCACACAAATACTCAGGCACCCATACAGATACTCAGACAACCAATCAATAACTCATATAGACACTAATGTAGCTAATCACAATCCCATGCAGCCACTTACACACCAACAGACAGATGGATACAGACATTCACACAGTTTACTCACCAACCCAGGCATTCAGTAAGATACGTTTAATCACTCATTTATAGACTCAGTCACGCACATACTAAATCATCCATTCAGACACTTATACACCCACTCATTGTTCAATACGCATTTCCCTATATATATTAAACATATTTAAACTTTACAGAAACACACAGTCATTGGATGATGTCATCAGTGATGTCACTGACCATGAGTAATGTAATATGTGACGTCATCAGCAGTGCATTGCGGGGGCGCGAGTTATAGTTAGCTGAACTAACTATAACGGGGGAATTTCTATGGTTTCGTATGAGTGAAATGTCCAACTAACTATAACTTTCCCTAAAACCTATAGTTTTTTCTGTAAAAATATATATATATATATATATATATATATATATATATATATATATATATATATATATATATATATATATATATATATATAAATAACAGAGTGGCCGTAGCCACTCTTTAGGCATAGTTAGGATTCCCAGAGATAGGAATTCCTAGGATTTGTGCTTGCTAATAACGTTGCCCCCGTTTGATGAATCTCCACAAAACTTTACAGGCCTATAGCTTGCTTTTTCTGCATTGGCTGATGATGGAAAAGTTTGTGGTGATTCGTTAGGGGTGCAAAGAAAAAAGGGGGGTCCTAAAATAAGGTTTTCCACTAATGCATTTTACCTAGAATTTTGTATTGGAAGTAGCGCAAAAACGGCTGAATGGAGTTAAATGAAATTTGGCAGGAATATAGATTATGATGTATAGATGAACGTTTTGGTATTTGAAGTGAATAGATACAGTAGTTTCTACATTATAAGGCACAAAAACTTAGTGATACCGATACTGAGGTGTACTGCTGTAGTACCCGTACTACCATGGTACATGGGGATGACAGAACACAATATTATTGGTTAATGAAAAGCCTTCCAAAATGAAAAGGCAGCCATGTTGATTACAACACACTTTTGCTGTGTTGTGTGGTTCATTCTGAAGCAGAGGTGTGTACTTATGCTGTACAGTATAGAAAGGAATCAGCCACTGTACCTAAGTCAGTAGTGGTAGGTAAAGTTAGGTTTAGAGATATATACCTTTGTTTAAAAAAACAAATACGTATTACTGCGGTTCTACTGCGAAAGTATCTAGGAAGTGCTGCAGTACTCTAACCTTTGGTTGTTTCCCAAAGTAAACACACTTAAATATTTTGAATAAGCCAATTTTTGAGGTTGGAAAGGAAATCTTAGTTTCCTTAACTTGCAAATTGGACACCATCTGGATGATACAGTGCTGCATTGGAATATTTGATAGCCAAATGAAAAATGAAAGACATTCCATGACCTCTAAGGAATGCTGAGACTGTTTTGTTAACATGTCTTTGAGTTTTTTTCAAACTTTGCAGCATTTAAAGTAGGCCACTTCCACTTTTGTCTCTGACAAATGTTGGAAAAGACAAAATATGTGTTTGGAAACATAGACATTAAGGAGCTGATTACGATGTCGGTTGGAAAGCCTCCGACTGACAGATTCCCCTAAAACGTGTCAGAAGCCATCTGCCTGACTCGGTCGGAAATTTACGATGCTCGCGGTCAGACGGAAAACCGTTCGGTCATTCCGAATCAGTTCCGACCGGCATTCAGAGAATCCGAGTCGGTCATAGCCGATTCGTACAGCTCAACGGAAAGCATTTCCTACCGACCAATTACAATGTCAGATTCCAACAGCCTTTCCGACTCGGTCTGTCCGACACAAAAAGGCTGTCGGAAACTGACTTTGAGGGCCCCTAGCAGGCCCCCTTCATCCTGAGTCCTCCGGTTTGGGGTCGAGAGGGTATCCAAGGAACCCCCCTGTAAAACCAGGCACAGTGTGGCAGGCACCAGGTGCCATCGACAGGGTGCAAGGTTTTCCGCAGACACCCATTTTCCCCATAGAAGCCTGTGTTGTTGGTCAGAACACAGGCTCCCATTGAAGTCAATGGGAGTCCTTCTGAACGGCATTCGGAAGCATCATAATCGGTCGGGCAGAACCACAGACGGCGAGTCGGTTGTTTCCGGTTCCGAGTCGGTGTCGTGAGGAGGAAACTCCAACCAACATCGTAATCAGTCCCTAAGTTGGAAAATGTTTCATTGATCTCAATTGCAAGTCTAACTTCAGTTATGCAGCCTATATCATTCCCACCACAGTGAATAATCATTAAGTGCGGATAGTCACATGCCCTAACAGAGGAAAGTAGAGGGAGAAACTAATTCCATCTCAAACCTCTTTCCCCAATCCATGTAATGTTTAACCCTTCCAAACTAAAATTAGCTTAAAAATCTGCGTTCTTGGCATGCTCTCTGGCCCAAAAATGAAACGGTACCCAACAAGCCAAACACGAACCATCTGGCTCCTGCATTGATATACAAGAATGAGGAATGGTCAGCCAGAGTGACAGATATATACAGGGTGTGGTTAGGTGATTGGCCAGTAGGAAAGTAATTAACATTGACACATTTTGAAAGGAGGACAACGTTTGACTTACATTTATTTTGGGCTCCAAATGTAGCACAATACTACCAAAATCCAAACTTTTGACACAAAAAACTAGTCTGCAGCTATAAAGTTTTAGAAGTAGTAGACAGGCATATGAAACACTCATTTATGGTCACATGTCAATAAAAACCAATAGATAAGAAATACAATAAATAAATGAAGCAATATGGGATTGGTTGTTAACAAAAAGGGGACTATAAACGTATCCTAATACTACTAATACTAATCCTAATACTACTAATACTACTTCTGGTCACATGACTATTGAAAACAAATAGAAAAGTATATAACTAATATAATTATATTATGTAATAATGTTAAAAAAACTAAATATAGGTTAATAAATTAAAACAATTTACTATTGAATTAGGATCATTAGCAATCAAACCATTCCTTTTTATGTCTTTTATACAATAGATGTACCAGCCTTTAACACAATGCTTACAAAACATTACTGGGAGAAGCAAAAAATGAAATTGTACAGCACAGAAAAGACAAAAACAAAAGGAAGAGCGAGAAGGAGGACATCTGCAGAAAAACAACACTACTGGTAATAGTATGAAAATGTTAAGACTGTTTATACACACCCTAACCTCAATAGTAAAAAGAGAGGACAATTAACAGTCAGTCATTCCACCAACATTAATGCTGTCTATTGTGCAACAATATACCTTCTGACAACAAGAGACAAGATTAAGAACATTATTGCTAAGCATTGTACATTTGTGGCCTTACAAATCTGCTCCAAACACTTCCTTTCATAAGGAAAAATAAGGGTAAACTCACACAAAAACAATATCTTCACCATATTGTTAAAAAATGTATTTCATGGAAAACGAAAACTCTTTATTTTCATCATGAATCACATCAAAACCTTGAACCATTTAATTTCTACGTATAAAATATTATAAACTACGGAAGAAACAACTAACAAGACTAAACTCCTGCAACATTTTCCAGGGAAACTGGAAACATACATCGAGTACTGAACCATACTTTCATGAAGAGAGTTACCATCAACAGAATAATTGTGTGCTTTCAGTCACAAATGAAGGTCACTGTTTTGAAGTCTTACATAGAAATGCAGTAGGGAAAGAAAAGAAATTGTGAAGGAAAATATTTCTACTCACGATTTACAGGAGAAAAAACAACAAAATCCCGAATATGAATAGAATTGCATATCAACTTGAAATATCCGAGATACATCCATTCTGAAGCTACAGACATTTTTGATGACATTTAAATGTCATCACTACTTAAAAAAAATTAACTACTACAAACCTTAGACATCTGTCCATTTCGGACCATTACTAACCTACAAGAACATTCTTGAGGCTACCTAAGAAATAACACATTCCATCATATCAAGATGCTCTCCACACATAATTCAACAATAAGAAAACTTGTGCAGACATTATACTTTGTGAAAACCCCATCATTGCAATTAGAACAACTCAATTATGCTCTATGCTCACTGTAATCCAATACGTCAACAGTATTACGAACTACATACAATATAAATACTTTGATGTACTCTCAGAGAGCAATAATTGTCCAGAGTTTGTCTTCACTCAGAATGAGGCAGAAAGTCCATTAATGGTCTTGGCCAATTGCGAATATTCTGGAATGTCAAGAAACAATTTCAGAAACACCTAATCAGATTTGCATTTGATACCGCAGAACAAATGATAAGAAACAAGTTGAAATGATTAATCTCCTTAATTTCATTAACTAGACAGAAAATGAAGAAAAATGTATATGGAGAAATGTGATTCTCTCTTTACCGAAGAAAGATTCAATGGCTGGGAATATCAACTAATCTGCAAATACTGCGTTGGAAAATTAAACCATAAATTCATGCTTTCACATGGGACTCATAACAATAAAATCAGAACTACTCCAACTGACTTTATATGAAAGCATTTCAATTCAAACAGTCCATCCTTTCCAAATAATTGTTAGAATGCAACCAAAATCAGGAACATTTCAACCACATGAATTAATACGTGCACTAAAAGGAAAATATATTTTCCTTCCATTAGATTTCACACAAAAAATAACAACTCTTGAGATAGAACTAACAATTGAGGAATCTTTAGTGATTTTAGTCAATGGAGTACCTGCAAAACTTAAAAATGGTTTGCAAGAATGAATTCGCAAAGACAAAGTTCCGAAAGCAATGTGTAACTTTAGAAAAACAATCAAAACTGATTCATCAGGAACAGTCTGAATAAATATGAGCACTATAGTATACACCCCTAATCCTCCAGAGACATTATGGGTGATGCTTTAAAATAGTTTCAGATGAGGGAACCTAGAGGAGAGCAATTTAGTGTCTGGGAAAAAAACACTAGAAGCAAAATGTTATCCACATTTAATTCCAACTGGAAAAGGTGGACGAAATGATGATCATCCAGTCCAAATTTCTGCATCGAAGTACCGAGCAACAAGATTATATTCAGAAGATCCACGCTTTCATCAAGATATTCCTTACATTTCACACTACTATATGAAAGTGAACTTTCAGTCACTTCTTATGCTATTGCACATGTTATGCAAACTGGAACTGCTTTTACTAATCTAACAGCACAGAATTTCATTGAAAAGTTGCATGACAAAGATGAGAATCTAGAATAATACTTGACCAATCTTATAGGAAGTCAGCGAGGGATAACTGAATATTGGTTCGGAAGTCACGGATAATTGAAACGTATACATGAAATTTAGGACCACGTACTTGATTTATTACTTTAAGCTGTGCTTAGTATGGATGGGACGACTTGCATCAATTTCAACTTGAGGTAAATGCAAATATTCCACACATTAACTGCAAAACACCAGCTGATTTATGTTCGTTGGATCCTTCCAATATTTGCAGAAATTTCAATTACAAATTTCAAACTATGCTATAGTACTTAACCAACTAGACTAAAAAATTTCTTTTTGGGAAAAGAGTATCATGAAAGAGGTACACCTAGCATTCATATGCGTCTGTGGATCAAAGATGCCCCAAGTTTTGGATACGACTCAATCCGTTGTATATTTTACTGAAAGTTATGTCTCTTGCAACATAGCAAAAAAGAGCAAAACAAGAAAATATTTGAGCATGTTTTACACTTCAAATCATATAAATGCAGTAAATACTGCTTACGAAAATATTGGATCCAATTTAAATATTATGTCACTTGGATTTCACAATGTCACTTTGGATTTCGAAGACCAATTCTACATAAAGGAAGACTGAACAATTTAATGTCATATGTAAGACATGCGGACACTGGCAAATCACTGAAAAATACTTAGGAGCAAGCGGTTCCCGCGAGACACTGCGGGACCGCCATTGACAGGTCAGCAGGCTAGTCTTTGCACCTGACACACTACAAATGTGCGAGCAGATTAAACTTAATGCTGCCGCTCTATTTTGATACACACTCTTATTTCAATTGCTTTCAAATTGTGTTATTTAATTTCGTTCCTGACGTGCTTTTAAAGTTGTGCTGCTGCTCGCTCTGACGGCCGTCTGCCGGGCAGACCTTTGATCCCTCATTACTGCTGCATATTGAATCGGAGCGGTACAAAAGGGGGTGGTGATGGACGGAGCATCAGAACCAATCAAACACTCACACCCAGTCAACAGATCCGGGTTTGATCCATCACCGTTCTTTAGCCCACTCTGCCACCCCAGTTCAGACATGGCCATATGCAAATCAGTCTGACCCTGTGCCTCATGGGAACAGTCCAGCCCAAACTGCCAAGCCATGCCTTCCCTGGACCGGAAACAAGCTTCCTAGGACCGGTTTCTGGCATTTCAGCCGTCTTCAGCCAGGCTTGCTTGAATCCAGTGGCAAAGTGAGCAAGGGACTCACGTCTGAGCATACCCTGCCAACTTATGGCGAACAAAGTGGTACAAAAGGGGGTGGTGATGGACGGAGCATCAGAACCAATCAACCACTCACACCCGGTCAACAGATCCGGGTTTGATCCATCACCGTTCTTTAGCCCACTCTGCCACCCCAGTTCAGACATGGCCATATGCAAATCAGTCTGACCGTGTGCCTCATGGGAACAGTCCAGCCCAAACTGCCAAGCCATGCCTTCCCTGGACCGGAAACAAGCTTCCTAGGACCGGTTTCTGGCATTTCAGCCGTCTTCAGCCAGGCTTGCTTGCTTGAATCCAGTGGCAAAGTGAGCAAGGGACTCACGTCTGAGCATACCCTGCCAACTTATGGCGAACAAAGCGGTACAAAAGGGGGTGGTGATGGACGGAGCATCAGAACCAATCAGACACTCACACCCAGTCAATCGGACTCACCCGCTTTTAAATTATTGGTTACTCCTGCTGCAAAGAGCTTGTTGCACGCCGTGGGTGGGTGGGGCACATTCTTTGTAGCAAGCGGTTCCCGCAAGACACTGCGGGACCGCCATTAACAGGTCAGCAGGCTAGTCTTTGCACCTGACACACTACAAATGAGTGCGCTGACGCGCAGCGCGTACTCCTGAGGCTTGAGCAGGGAGATAGCTGATAGGTTTCTCTGCATTTTTTAAATTTAATGCTGCTGCTCTATTGTGATCCACACACTTGTTTTAATTGCTTTTAAACTGTGTTATTTAATTTCGTTCCTGACGTGCTTTTAAAGCTGTGCTGCTGCTTGCTCTGACGGCCGTCTGCCGGGCAGACCTTTGATCCCTCATTACTGCTGCATATTGAATCGGAGCGGTACAAAAGGGGGTGGTGATGGACGGAGCATCAGAACCAATCAAACACTCACACCCAGTCAACAGATCCGGGTTTGATCCATCACCGTTCTTTAGCCCACTCTGCCACCCCAGTTCAGACATGGCCATATGCAAATCAGTCTGACCCTGTGCCTCATGGGAACAGTCCAGCCCAAACTGCCAAGCCATGCCTTCCCTGGACCGGAAACAAGCTTCCTAGGACCGGTTTCTGGCATTTCAGCCGTCTTCAGCCAGGCTTGCTTGAATCCAGTGGCAAAGTGAGCAAGGGACTCACGTCTGAGCATACCCTGCCAACTTATGGCGAACAAAGTGGTACAAAAGGGGGTGGTGATGGACGGAGCATCAGAACCAATCAACCACTCACACCCGGTCAACAGATCCGGGTTTGATCCATCACCGTTCTTTAGCCCACTCTGCCACCCCAGTTCAGACATGGCCATATGCAAATCAGTCTGACCGTGTGCCTCATGGGAACAGTCCAGCCCAAACTGCCAAGCCATGCCTTCCCTGGACCGGAAACAAGCTTCCTAGGACCGGTTTCTGGCATTTCAGCCGTCTTCAGCCAGGCTTGCTTGCTTGAATCCAGTGGCAAAGTGAGCAAGGGACTCACGTCTGAGCATACCCTGCCAACTTATGGCGAACAAAGCGGTACAAAAGGGGGTGGTGATGGACGGAGCATCAGAACCAATCAGACACTCACACCCAGTCAATCGGACTCACCCGCTTTTAAATTATTGGTTACTCCTGCTGCAAAGAGCTTGTTGCACACCGTGGGTGGGTGGGGCACATTCTTTGTAGCAAGCGGTTCCCGCAAGACACTGCGGGACCGCCATTAACAGGTCAGCAGGCTAGTCTTTGCACCTGACACACTACAAATGTGTGCGCTGACGCGCAGCGCGTACTCCTGAGGCTTGAGCAGGGAGATAGCTGATAGGTTTCTCTGCATTTTTTAAATTTAATGCTGCTGCTCTATTGTGATCCACACACTTGTTTTAATTGCTTTTAAACTGTGTTATTTAATTTCGTTCCTGACGTGCTTTTAAAGCTGTGCTGCTGCTTGCTCTGACGGACCTCTGCCGGGCAGACCTTTGATCCCTCATTACTGCTGCAAATTGAATCGGACTCACCCGCTTTTTAAATTATTGGTTACTCCTGCTGCGCAGAGCTTGTTGCATGCCGTGGGAGGGCGGGGCACATTCTTTGGAGTAAGCGGTTCCCACGAGACACTGCAGGACTGCCATTAACAGGTCAGCAGGCTAGTCTTTGCACCTGACACACTACAAATGTGTTCGCGCTGACGCAGACGCGCAGCGCTTACTCCTGAGGCTTGAGCCGGGAGATAGCTGATAGGTTTCTCTGCATTTTTTAAACTTAATGCTGCTGATCTATTGTGATCCACACTCTCGTTTAATTGCTTTTAAACTGTGTTATTTAATTTCGTTCCTTACGTGCTTTTAAAATTGTGCTGCTGCTTGCTCTGACGGCCCTCTGCCGGGCAGACCTTTGATCCCTCATTACTGCTGCAAATTGAATCGGACTCACCCGCTTTTTAAATTATTGGTTACTCCTGCTGCGCAGAGCTTGTTGCACGCCGTAGCAGGGCGGGGCACATTCTTTGGAGTAAGCGGCTACCGCGAGATTCTGCGGGACCGCCATTGACAGGTCAGCAGGCTAGACTTTGCACCTGACACACTACAAATGTGCGCGCTGATGTGGACGCCCCGCTGGCGCTGCAGTCGCGCCTAAGGCAAGCCCGTCTGCGCCCGTCCGCGCACAGCGCCAGCCATGCTTCCCATTTCCCGCAGGAACCTGGACCAGCCTTACGATACTCCAGAGGTCAACTGTTGAATCTGAGACAAACCAAAATGTAAGAGTATCTCTATGCAACCTAAAACTTCCTCCACAATAGACACATGTCCAGACTGCCACAGATCACTCCCTAGGATTCTCTATCAGAGAATTAAACCCATTAGACCTAGTGAGATCTCATCTGGGACGGGCAGTACAAAACCCAAGGACTGTGCCTTAAAATGGTGAATGCCAGATCCTTAGTGAAGCATAGCTTTGAGTGTGCCAGACTCCTGGGGGAGCAAGATGTAAAACTGTCATTCATATCGGAAACATGGATGGATGAAGCCTCAGGGCCAGAATTAGTGATGGCCACTCCACCTGGCTTCTTGTGTTCCACCTTAAATAGACCAACGGGGAGAGGAGGGGGGCTAGCAATAATCTATCATAACACTCTAAAAATAGCATTTCAGACAATAAATAGCACGGCCTGCGAAGCACTTTCATTTAACGTTTGCATATTGCCCCATCACTCCTTTAAGGGTATTTTAATATATAGACCGCCAGAGTCCAGAACATCCTTCCTAGCGACACTGGGGACCCTACTTGAAGGAGGGCCCTGTTCCAACTCATTCACTATTCTGGGAGATTTTAATTTCCATTTGGAAACCGCCATAGATCCAGACACCAAAGCGCTCCTAGATCTGATGAGCAGCGCTGACCTGAACCAATTGGTAAACGAGCCTACCCATAAGGCAGGTCACACGCTGGATGGGGTCTTCTCCAACCATCCACATTTAACCTTTACAGGAACGTTACCATTGGTCTGGACTGACCATGCAGGAATCTTATTTGAATTAACCACCCCAGTCCACTGTCATAAACTAGGGGGCGTTTCAAATCAGATAAAAACAAGGGCCTGGAAAAAAGTGGTGGGATCCGAATTACAAGAACTGCTTACTACCACCCTGCAGCCACAGCCAACAACTGTGGAAGACCCCACCAGAGCTTACACCCAATGGGTTGACGCAGCCTGCAAAAAACTAGCCCCGGATAAACTCATTCATCCCAAACAAACTACACCAACCTCCCCATGGTACTCAGAAGAGCTCAGAAGTCAGAAACTAACTTGTAAACGGCTAGAACGCAATTGGCATAAAAAATGCACTACAGCAGAGAAGGAAGCAAGCCTATAAACAAGGTCTCTTTGTATATAAACAAGCTGTGTTCAACGCAAAAAAGCTCTTCTTTATAAACCAAATTAACACAGCTAAAAATTCCTCCAAAGAACTTTACAAAACCGTATATAGGCTAGCATCCCTAAGTCCACGTAGGATCGAGTCAAGTCAAGAAATGAGTGAGGAAATTGCTAAGTTCTTCCAAAAAAGGTAGAAGTTATTTTCTCAGCCTTCAACCAACTCCCGTAGGGAGCTACAGAAAATAGAATGACGGGTTCAAAGCAAGTCATAGGAGCATGTCCCACAATTGAGAAATTCGCCCCACTCAGTATCAACGACACAAAGATGCTACTGGGCTCTGTTAAGTCCGGATCTCCCTACGACCCCTGTCCAGTGACTGTGGCCAAATTAGCCCTGGAACTAATTGCCACCACCCTGACATCAATATTTAATGCCATGTTTGAAACTGGTGACTTCCCTAGATGCTAGAAGTGGGACTCTATACTCCCACTTTTGAAAAAAAATTATTTGGACCCAAATGATCCAAACAACTATAGACCCACCTCTCGTCTCCCTTTACCAGCTAAAGTGGTGGAAAAAGAAATAAACGCTCAGCTGAGTGCATTTCTCTATGAAAACAAGTTACTGGATCCCACGCAGTATGGCTTTAGAGTAGGGCATAGTATGGAGACCGCCTTGATAAAGTCAACAGAAGAAATCAAGAAAGCCCTGGACCAAGGCGGTGAGGCCGCCCTCATCATGCTGGACCTGTCCACGGCCTTGGACACGGTCCATCATAAACCTCTGATGGACCGTCTGTCTGAGATTGGGGTCAAAGGAAAGGGATGGAGGTTGCTAAAAGTGTTTTTAATGGACAGGAAACAAACAGTATCCTTAGGGAAATTTGACTCTAAACCTTTTTCACTACCATGTGGTGTTCCAAAGGGATCGTCCCTTAGCCCGACCCTTTTTAATGTGTATGTGGCCCCCTTGGCCCCCTTGATCGAATCCTATGGCTTTAGCCTTACGTCATATGCAGACGACACACAAATTGTTGTGTCACTTCTACCAGGACATGAAGTAGGCATCTGCAAGAAATTCCATGACTGTATGGAAGCAGTCAAATCGTGGATGTCACAAAATTGCCTAAAACTAAACTCAGGCAAAACCGAGGTCCTCACGTTTGGAAACAAGGCCAATGTCTGGACCCCAGACTGGTGGCCAGCAGATCTGGGTATCCTCCCCAAACCCACGAAGAAGGCAAAAAACCTAGGTATTATGGTGGATGACAGACTGAACTTTGAGCACCAGATAAACACGACTACCTCGGCCACCTTTCATTCCCTTAAACTGCTAAAAAAGGTCAAACCTTTCTTGCCAGAAGACAGCTTATGAACAGTCGTCTCATCAATTATCTTATCACGATTGAATTATTGCAATAGGCTCTATTTAAACATCCTAGAGCGACATCTGAACAGATTGCAGATTTTGCAAAATGCAGCAGCAAGGATGGTGACAGGCACCCCCAAATTCATATCGGTTGCCAAAGAAATTAAAAGACTACACTGGCTGCCCATTAGGGAAAGTGTGCAATTTAAGTCACTTTTTGTGTCGTCTTTAAGGCACTACATGGTCAGGGTCCTGAGTTTCTGACTCACCAGTTTCGATGGTACACCCCCAAAAGAAACCTCCACTCACTAGGAGACAAATTTGTGAGCATACCACCTACAAAGAAATCCTCATAGGGGGGAGAAAATTCATTACAGGTGCGGCCAAAGCGCCGAATGCCCTCCCCTGGAGTTTGAGGAACTCCACGAACCTCCTTGCTTTCAGGAAACAACTCAAAACCTGGCTTTTTAACTTATAATTCCCCCAGCTACATTTCTCTCCGTGCCACCCCGTCTCTCAGTAGAGTTGAGCCATTAGCGCCAGGAAACCTCCGGGTAACCGTGCGCTCTACAAATATAATTAACATAACATAACATAACATAGAATCTTAGGAGACTGCAAGCATCACAATGGATCAATGACTACAAGCCTTTGATTCTATATATGTGGGATTCTAACATGGATATTCGATTTGTTACAGACAACTCTACAGTGGTTCTACATTATTTTACTTTCTACAATACAAAGGCTGACAAAACGGATATGAAGTATTGGAAGAAAAATCTGCTGAGCAATCCTTAAGGGAACGTTTATAGAGATTTAGTCTCCAAATGCTTTCTCACTGTTAGGTCAATACCTATGAAGCATATGACCGTTTGAGTTCAACAAGCTTATATTGTAAATCCCGCCCAGTCATCTGGTTTAGTTTAGGACTGTCACCATCACCGAAGAGTTCTGAAAAGCCTACCTGAAATTGAATAACTTGCACATTTTGATCCCATTAACAAAGCTAATTTGAAAAACAATATGTTGGACATATATTACCTAAAGAGAAGTCCAGGTAACGGGACTAATAGATGTTTCATACATCATTCCAAGCCTACTCTTATTAACCATCGGAAACTAAGGGACTTATTACAATGAGGCCCCGAAAGCCTACGACCGCAGGTCGGAGGCTTTCTGAGCCTCATCGCGGTTCCAATTCCGATCGCCTAATTACAATTTTGGCAGTTGGAATTGAAACTGGCCGGTCATTCCGGCAAAATTCCAATGGACTCAAGGAGCCTGTGGCCAGTCTGAGACCGGCCCGTAATCCCAATGGACGGCGTTTCCGCCATTGGGATTACGATGCTTGGTTTCTAACAGGCTTTCCATGCTGGGCTTTCCGACATGGAAAGTCTGTCAGAAAGCGAGTTTTGGAGGCCTCTAGCAGGGCCCCCTTCTCCTTACAGCCTCCGGTTCGGGGCCAAAGGGGCACCTATGGTGCCCACCTGTTGATCCCTGCACCACGTGGCACGCGGTGCATGGATGAACAGAACCTCTTATTTCTCCATGGAAGCTTGTGCTGTGGCCAGTTTACGGTCACAGCACAAGCTCTCATAGAGAAATGGGAGTATGCGATCGCACCAGGTTCGGTTGCATTGTAATTGCAGTGTCGGGACCGCCGACCAGAGGTCGGTCAGTCCTGAGACCGCAACGGTGCCGACATCGTAATTGAGCCCTAAGTTGTGACACAGGAGAAAATAAAGAATTCTACCATTTAGCACTTCTTCAACTATTTAAACCATGGTGCAAAGAAGAAGAGATTATAGGCCCTTTTGAATCCTGTGAAGATGCATTTAATGTTTATATAAAATTATATTGCATTGCCACAATTTCATACATACCTTCAAATGTTGGAATGAGAAATAGCAGAAGAGAATAACGTGAATGCAGAAATTCAACACAATACTGCATCAACTAATAATACTTCCACTTCCAGGACTGGTGACCTACTTGGACAACCAATGATTTATAATGAAGCTTTGGTTGCCATGGACGAAGTTCAGCATGCAATGGATGAAGAAAAAAAGGAAGTTGAAAATTTGGATTACTTAATGTCTCAAATTCAGAACAATTACAAATATACAAAGACATAAAGCAGTCAGTAGATTATGGAATTCATCATGTAAATGAATTATATGAATGTATCACTTTTGAACCTATATTGCAATATGTGAGCAGCCAAGCTGGAACTGAGAACATCTTTCTTATTAGAGTAATTACTGCATATGTGCATAATGTTACAACTTCAAATGTATCTTATGTAGTTACTGCTCTTGCTGACACATAGCATCAAAGGGTTTACTTTACATAATCTACTGTTACTGACTGTTGGACATGCTAACACAATAGAATACTTAAAATTGAATACAGATACATGTCAAGAACTTGGGAGAGTTGTAAAAAATCAAAATTACAATCATTGATGAAGTAAGTATGGGTTCCAACTTGATGTTTGCATTTGTTCCTGTGCGAAGGCAAGAAGTACTCAGACTGTCTTATGAAAGGCTCTTTGGAGGGAAACAGGTCATTGTTTTTGGAGACTTATTGCAACTAACACCTGTAAAAGATTAACCAATTTTTTTAAAACGTTCATAGGAGCAAACTCAGAATTCTTTGGTAGGTATAGGGAATGTCAACATTTGGCTGCATTTTACATACAGAGAACTGACACACAATATGAGGCAAGCTAATGATGAAGAATATGCCAATATATCAAAAGACATTCGCCTTGGCATTGTGACAAAAAAGCAAAGATCATGCTAAGGGAACAAAATTGTTTCCTAACCTTCATTCACCTGCCAAAGTAATGCATTTACAGGCACATGCATCATCCACAAAACCGGTTGCAAACGGGCAGATTCTCAGAATCTGCCCCTTTGCGACCGGTATTTTTGCATTTGGGATGCATCATCCCAAATGCAAAAATCGCAATTTAAGGAATCTCAAAATACCGATTCCTTAAATAGCGATTGCATTTAAGGAATCCCTAATTGAGATTCCTTAAATGCAATGCATTAAAGTTTAAAGAATAGCGATTTCGCTATTAGCGGGAGCAAATTACCATGAAGCTGGCCTTCATGTTAATTTGCTAAAACATAGAAAAATGCACTTATTTGCTTTTTTCTAAGTTTCATGTTGCACAAACACATGCCCTTAGAGCATGAGTGTATGCAACATGTGTTCAGAGTTCAAATACATGGGTGCAATAGGGTGTCATTTTGACACCCTTGCACCCTAGAAATTGCGGGAGCAATTTGCGCGTACCTACTGGTACTCGCAAATTGCTCCCGCAATCTCCAATGCATTCCTAATGCATTCCTATGGGCCTGGAG
Source organism: Triturus cristatus (assembly GCF_964204655.1). NCBI lineage: Eukaryota > Metazoa > Chordata > Amphibia > Caudata > Salamandridae > Triturus > Triturus cristatus. The sequence goes on from NC_140592.1 coordinate 750,676,182, forward strand.
GCCCATAGGAATGAATGGGAAGCCATTCATTAATTGCGACTCGCAATTTGTGAGTCGCAATTAATGAATGTTAAGGAATCGCTATTTTAATAGCGATTCCTACATGCATAGGCTTTTGCGAGTCCTTAATTGCGATTCCTTAATATTCGCAATTAAGGACTCGCAAAAGCTTTTCTTGATGCATGTGCCTGTAACTTCTTTCACAATCACAGCCCATGGTTTGTTTAATGACAACTGTTGAAGAATGTGCTCAAATAAATAAAGAAATTACAAATCTGGAAAAAGAAGAAATTCTACATCTTCCATATAAAGATAAAGGTGCCGATTACGATCCGGTAAAAAAATAGCCCGTACGACTCGTATCCGGTCTTTTTACCGTACGAATCGTACAAGTGCCGTACAAACTGCCAATTACGATTCGCATGGGAAAAAGACCATACGAATCGCATTGGGAATAATTCTCCACACGTCCTCGGGTCGGAAATTGTGTCCGACACGTCCCCGGACGATTTACCGTACAAATGTGAACAGTGAAGTCCGACCGCGGAATCACGATCCATCCCGTGCGTCCGATGTTTCAACCGTATGCAAAAAACACCGTCCGCACCGAACACCCATAGCAACCATGGAGACATGTGCCCGCATACGCACCGAACACCCCCCCAGCCCCCGTACGTTCGAGTCGTACCCCCGTGTATGTACACCCGTGTACGTTCGAGTCGTACCCCCACCCGTGTATGTACACCCGTGTACGAGTCGCACCCCCCGTGTATGTACACCCGTGTACGTTCGAGTCGTACCCCCACCCGTGTATGTACACCCGTGTATGTGTCGTATCCCCCGTGTATGTACACCCGTGTACGTTCGAGTCGTACCCCCACCCGTGTATGTACACCCGTGTACGTGGTGTACCCCCGTGTATGTACACCCGTGTACGTTCGAGTCGTACCCCCACCCGTGTATGTACACCCGTGTACGTGTCGCTCCCCCGTGTATGTACACCCGTGTACGTTCGAGTCGTACCCCCACCCGTGTATGTACACCCGTGTACGTGTCGTACCCCCCGTGCATGTACACCTGTGTACGTTCGAGTCATACCCCCCCGTGTATGTACACCCATGTACGTTCGAGTCGTACCCCCACCCGTGTATGTACACCCGTGTACGAGTCGCACCCCCCGTGTATGTACACCCGTGTACGTTCGAGTCGTACCCCCACCCGTGTATGTACACCCGTGTACGTTCGAGTCGTACCCCCACCCGTGTATGTACACCCGTGTACGAGTCGTACCCCCCGTGCATGTACACCCGTGTACGTTCGAGTCGTACCCCCACCCGTGTATGTACACCCGTGTACGTGTCGTACCCCCGTATATGTACACCCGTGTACGTTCGAGTCGTACCCCCACCCGTGTATGTACACCCGTGTACGTGGCGTACCCCCCGTGTATGTACACCCGTGTACGTTCGAGTCGTACCCCCACCCGTGTATGTACACCCGTGTACGTGTCGTACCCCCGTGTATGTACACCCGTGTACGTTCGAGTCGTACCCCCACCCGTGTATGTACACCCTTGTACGTGGCGTACCCCCGTGTATGTACACCCGTGTACGTTCGAGTCGTACCCCCACCCGTGTATGTACACCCGTGTACGTGTCGCACCCCCGTGTATGTACACCCGTGTACGTTCGAGTCGTACCCCCGCCTGTGTATGTACACCCGTGTACGTGTCGTACCCCCGTGCATGTACACCCGTGTACGTTCGAGTCGTACCCCCACCCGTGTATGTACACCCGTGTACGTGTCGTACCCCCGTGCATGTACACCCGTGTACGTTCGAGTCGTACCCCAGCCCGTGTATGTACACCTGTGTACGTGTCGCACCCCCGTGTATGTACACCCGTGTACATTCGAGTCGTACCCCCACCCGTGTATGTACACCCGTGTACGTGGCGTACCCCCGTGTATGTACACCCGTGTACGTTCGAGTCGTACCCCCACCCGTGCATGTACACCCGTGTACGTGTCGTACCCCCGTGCATGTACACCCGTGTACGTTCGAGTCGTACCCCCACCCGTGCATGTACACCCGTGTACGTGTCGTACCCCCCGTGTATGTACACCCGTGTACGTTCGAGTCGTACCCCCACCCGTGTATGTACACCTGTGTACGTGTCGTACCCCCCGTGTATATACACCCGTGTACGTTCGAGTCGTACCCCCACCCGTGTATGTACACCCGTGTACGTGTCGCACCCCGTGTATGTACACCCGTGTACGTTCGAGTCGTACCCCCACCCGTGTATGTACACCCGTGTACGTGTCGCACCCCCCGTGTATGTACACCCGTGTACGTTCGAGTCGTACCCCCACCCGTGTATGTACACCCGTGTACGTGTCGCACCCCCATGTATGTACACCCGTGTACGTTCGAGTCGTACCCCCACCCGTGTATGTACGACCCGTACCCTCACCCGCGTACGTATGGAGCGTACCCCAGGCCCCAACATCACCACCTTCACACAACATCGCGCATGTACGAGTCGTACCAAGTCAGACACAAGGACAGCACTGTACAACAAAATGGCCCATGTACACACCGTACACACGCTAAAAACGCACGTACACAACCAGGACAAAGCAAAACAACACAAGAATACACCATTCGAATGGCACAAAGCCACAAAACATGTCCAACAAGCACAAAAACAACACATTCACTGACCTGCAACTGCCAAAATCCAAAACAGAGGCCCAAAACACAACCACTCCTTATAACACACCCACCCAAAGTTCAAACACAGCCAAACCCACCAATGGACCAATAAAAAGGGCCCACACACACAAACCATGAGCCTTTGCAACAGACTCACTGCTGCCAGACCCCACAGACAACCTACAGCACCATACTAGAAGCTTTACCACACCTTACACTTGCACACCTTCACACACACACCTTCACAAACACCCCCCCATCCACACCCACACCCCTCACCATGCCCACTAACAAGAATCCAAAGTTCACTAGCCGAGAGTTGGAGGTCCTTGTCGATGAAATCCTCAGAGTTGAGCCACACCTCTTTGGAACATTGGTCAGACAGACCAGCATTTCAGAAAAAACATCCATGTGGCAGACGATCGTCGATGCTGTGAATGCTGTTGCGGACACCAGAAGGACCAGGCATGAATGCCAAGCCAGGTGGTACGATCTGCGGAGGAGGGTCCGAGCCAAAATGACGGACGAACACAACCAGGCCAACGTCACTGGAGGAGGGCCGCCCCGCAGACGTGTAGAATACCATCCCTGGGAGGAGAGGGTGATGGCCATACTGCCGGTGGTGGCAGTGGACGGATTAGACGGACTCCGAGACCCGGGTGAGTACACAAACAACTCACCTCACATGGGGGGAACGTCATCCACAACCAAACTCACAAACAGGCACGCAACCACCCCAAGCTATCGCATGACTCAACCACACTCCATGAACACGCACATGCCACTGGCGCCACCATGCCCCATGCACCCAGCTGGACAATGTCAAGTCACAGGCCACAGAAAACACCAACACATGACACGGTAAGCCAGATGGCGGGAGTGTGGGCCCCAAAAATCACATAGTGCAAATCAGAAGCAGACAACAATGCCCCCTGCCCATATGGCCTAGGTCACAGCCAGACAAACAGTGTGTCCCCACACAGGAAAGACTCGCCAGCAAATGGCGGACACCTTGCATCAACACATGGGGGTGACGGCACGTTCTTGCACATGACAGCAGCTAATGAACAGCCAACACTGTGAAAGAGTGGCAGCACACACCACCACAGCAGCAGTGCAGACACAGACACTACACCCAATGGGTGCCTGGAGATCAGAAACAAACTCACATCAACAATCCAAGGGCCATTCAAAGATCTGCTAACAGTGTGTGCCCAGGAAGCTGGGCTGAGGTGACAGAGGGTGACACACAGAGGGAGGGAGAGGGGGACAGAGAGGGAGGGAGACACAGGGAGACGGACAGAGGGAGGAGGCTGACACACAGAGGGAGGGAGAGGGGGACAGAGAGGGAGGGAGACACAGGGAGACGGACAGAGGGAGGAGGCTGACACACAGAGGGAGGGAGAGGGGGACAGAGAGGGAGGGAGACACAGGGAGACGGACAGAGGGAGGAGGCCGACACACAGAGGGAGGGAGAGGGGGATAGAGAGGGAGGGAGACACAGGGAGACGGACAGAGGGAGGAGGCCGACACACAGAGGGAGGGAGAGGGGGACAGAGAGGGAGCGAGAAAGGGACACACAGGGAGAGCAAATCAGCCTTGTGGTGTGTGGGAATGTCTGCTCGTCAGCAGGTGGACTGCGTGCATGTAGACAAGGGTGACCAGTGCCAGAACCCCCCCTCTTCTCCATGGCAAAACACAGGGCCATGTCACAACCTGTGCACGAGCACAACGCCAGCTACCTGCATTATCTAAGTGTGTGGAACCACTCCATGTGCACACGTACAGTGCTACACGGAAGGCGCCAATGCATGGCTCGCCACACCTGCCCACTCCACTGCTGACTGCAGTCACAATTGACGCAGCAAGTAAGACTGTGCCACACATAGGTAAAGTCGCAAAAGCTGTGGCCAAGGGACATACCCATGCACAAGTGCACTGTGAGTGGAATGCCAGACATATCCAAATTCCCAGAGGAAATGTGCCAACTTTGAAAACAATGAAACATGGATGTTGCATGGAACAAAATTAACATTGTCTCTCTCACACACAGGTCAACGTCGTGGATCACCCCCCAACACTGGGGGGGGAAGACTCACAGGACCCGGCACGGCGGGATGACGGAGCCACCAGCAGCGACGACTCTCACCACTCTGTGGACGAACCCGACCCCGATTAACCTGGCCCCTCTGGTGTCCAACGACCTGCAGCACCTGCGTCAGGTACAACTGGGCCAACCACCACCCCCACTCCTGCCACATCCCAGGAGACACCCAGTGTCCCTGCCCCACCACCACAATGCAGCCAGGCTGGCCAGGAGGGACACGGTGTCCCGGGCACCCAGGAGGAGGCAGGCGACAACGCCAATGCCACCCCTCAGGGGTCCCGGAGACCCGATGTGCCCACAAGGGCAGGCCAGGTGCAAGTGGGCAGGGGTGGTGGGAGTGGAGGATGGCGGAGGCGCGAGCCTGACCGGTTGGCTGGGGAACCGGTATATTCCCATGTCCGAAACATCCTGGACACATACCGGCAGGACACCACGGGCATGGCCCAGGTTGTGTCCATCCTCGAGGAGATCAAGACCCAGCAGGCCCAGCAACATGCGGAGCAACATGCCTGTCTACTGCGACACTAACGGCAGATGGAGGACAGACAGGCTGAGCTTGTGACGGTGTTCACGGGAATTCACAGTACACTCCGTCGGATGGCCGACAACATGGGCAACCCTCCCTGTGCCACCAGGCGTAGAATATCACCACCCACAGGGAGGGATCAGGAGGAGGAGGAGGAGACATCCGACGGAGCATCCCAAACATCGTCACAGCCTGCTTCTGAGGGTCCCCGCAGGAGGGCGGGTCGTCCACGGAAAAGACCGTGAGGGTTGGCGCAACAGCACCATCTCCCAGGACACCTGGCCTGGCACCTGGCCCACTGGAGCAACAGCAGCACAGCAGCAAAAGAAATTCTCTGCCACATGGACTTGCTGGTCACTGTCTGACCAATGTTGACAAAGACTGTGGCATGGACTCTGAGGATTTCAAATGGCAAGGACACCAACTCCCCTAGTGAACTTTGGATTCCACACACCTGGAAAGCCCCTCATGTCAAACCCCCCCCCCCCCCACCCCAACCAAAATAAAAAGTCACACCATAAAGAGAAGATGCCTACTGATTGCATTATTACCTTACATGTGTCTTGTAAAGTCTAACTATGCCTGAGTTCTCATTTGACTTCAACCATCCACACCCTGGGGCCTGAGTCTGGCACAGGACACACATGGGTCACATTGTATTAGGCAAGACAGACATGGAGCACCATACACACCCGTGATGGGCCCAACCAGCTGAGGGGGTGGCCGCACAACAGTGCCGACAGACATATTGAGTACAGCGACCGCCATGCGCAGAGGTCAGGGATCATGTGGAGCGTCCTGGGGGGCACCCAGGTACGTGTGGACAGGTGGCAGAACCATGTCCTGCAAGCTTGAGTCAGGTGGATGCAGAGAATGGTGGCCTGGCCAACGTTGGATGCATGGGGATGGCACATGTCACAATACCCACACAGTCATGGACATCATGCACAATACAGAGTCTAATCCCCTACAAACAGCTTGCATCTTGCTACTCTACACATAGACACATAGCCACTATCACGGAAAACCATGCCAGACATGCCGGATGCACCGTGGCAACACACCAGCATTGACTGAGAAGAGGCACCTTGGAGGCATAGGGACATCTTTATTAGTCATGTATTTGGGATTGCAGAGGCAACTCGGAGTACACATGAACGGGTCATGTGGAGTAACATGTGGGTCCAACACTGGCCCCCCCCTTCTGCAGCACAAATGCGTGATAGCCATGGAACTGGCACACAAGTGTCGGCTAACAGCTAAACACCCCCTGCTGCTCACGGAGAGACTGCCATACACCATTGATCCGCTGATGTGGAAGTCCCACACCATGTCAAGCCAATGCAAACCGTATGTGTCCGAGGGCAGTGTAACACACATTGATGCCATCATCACATTCCACAATCCCATCACTGATGACTGTCAACAAGTCTGACCATCTATTCAGGTGTACCCAGCTGCATGTAATGTGTACCATGGTGATGCAACATGTCTGCAGAGGAACCAAACATCGACAGGGGCAGTGTGCATACATCGTAAACAACTGCCACACCCAATACACCCCTATGCATCCCTTACCCTAAGGAGACTTCCAAACTTGTCCGTGCGTGTAACGCTGAGTCAGCACACGATGACGTGTCCATGAGGAATAGCAGTGCCACAACAATGCAACCAGCAGACGGCATGCACAAGTACCTGGGGATGAGAGACACACAAGAAGTCAGCCACAAAAAGCACAGCCACTTGCATGTGCATGTACTCGACACATGTAAGGATGACAACATGCCAGGTCACAATTATGACTGGGGAAATACACATCACTGGCACCATCACTCCAGTGACACATCCACACACACCTCTGACTCACCTGGCATACATGCAGATGGACACACACATCGCAACACATGCCACACGGGGACCAATGCGTGCACACACAGACACTGGTACTCACCACTAAGCAAAGAAGTCGCGTATGAGCCGAGTCCGGATGTCCTCTTGTGGAACCACATCCTCCACATCACTAGCCCCATTGCCAAGCCCTTCGTCCTCCATGGGTGGATGGTCCTGATCACCTTGATCCAGGATGAGTGGCACAGCTTTCTCAACTGCCATGTTGTGCAGCATGCAGCAGACCATGAAGATTTTGCAGACCTTCGCCGGGGCATATGGGAGGGTGCCGCCGGTCTTGTGGAGGCATCGGAATCGGCTCTTCAGGAGGCCAAATGTCCTCTCTATCACTCGCCTTGTCCGGCCATGGGCGGTGTTGTAGCGGAGCTGGGCCGGCGTGATGGGGTTGCGGAGAGGTGTGATCAGCCATGGCATGTTGGGATAGCCAGCGTCCCCTACATGGAAACCAAATGGACATAAGTAGGACAGGAGAAGCGGTCGTGCTGGAAGTCTACGCAAAATACAGGACAGACAGAGTGTACCCTCCAACAACACATGCTCGTTCCTTGCGCAGCTGCGTCATCATTTCAGGCACCCTGCTACGCCTCATGATGTAGGCATCGTGTGCTGATCCTGGAAAACGAGCACAGACATGTGAAATCACCATGTTGGACAGACACACCACAAGGGCATTGATGGAGTGGTAGTGCTTGCGATTCCTGTACGCTACCTCCTGTGCCTGTGGTGGTACCAAAGCCACATGTGTCCCATCTATGGACCCAATGACATGGGGCATCCCTCCCAGGGCATAGAATCCACGCTTGACCCCAGTCAACATTTCAGGGGTTGGGAAATGGATGAACTCATCCAGGTGAAGCAACATGGCCTCTAAGAAATCATGCAGCACACAGCAGAACATGCTCTGGGACATGCCACCAACATGAGCTATGGTATTTTGAAAGGTACCCGTGGCAAGAAAATGTAGGGCAGCCATTACCTTCAGCTTGGGTGTCAGTGCCGTAGGATACCTGTGCAGCGGTTGCAGGTGTGGTGCCAGTCTCGCCGTCAACTCCAGAATCAACGGTTGGGGGAAGCGGTAGCACCGGATACAGTCATTCTCCCGCATGGCAGCCAAGTCCGGAATTGGTCGGGGAAGAGGCGGCGCTCTGCAGTAATTTGGAAGTGACAAGGAAGAGTGAGTGCACTACAACAACAATTTATATGTACTGAGCACATGTTCATCTGTCAATACACATATGCGACATACGGAGTCAGGTATGTGCCACATGCCCTGGACACGTATGGCTGGCAGGTGACACTCCTACCAAGACCCAGCTACACACGGAGATTGTGAACCTCCACATGCCATGGCATGGGATTAGCTGTGTCCCAGTGTAAGTGAACAGCCAGACGCAAGACAGGAGTGACATACATCCACACATCAGCAGAAGTAGGATGTCGATTGCAGAGACTGGTAGCGGAACACTAGAGCCACAGGTCACATGACATTACACTAGGACAGCCCACACACCTTGCCATGAAGGTGTACATGTGATGACTCACCACACATTCATAGAGAGGATGCAGACATGTCCTTGTTATGCTACTCTGTGTCCCATGCATACATACGCACCTCACATCCGATACCATATGTGGCCTGGTGTGCGGAACAGTGTGCCATGTCAATCTACACACAGACACATGTTGGTTGCTGCAACAGCTGATGCTTTTGAGGGAGCTCCAACATCAACCTAATGGGAACCCCCCCACACATACATGACATAGTCACATCGTGCACCGTGGGTAGTGACCTGTCTGGTGTGGTAACCCCTGTAGCGGGCATCAGGGGACACTTGCGTGTGTTGTTGACCGTGCCATGCCAGTGACGCTCATCCCAAGTGTGCGGTACGACATGCACACATGTCAAAGGAGTCAAGGGCATGCCTGGCACACATTGCACCGTCACACATAACATCTGTACACATCTCATCATACATCTGGTGCCTTCTCCACTCAGGAGTAAGGTGCTACATCTCAGCCTTTCACACCTGTGCCCCACACATGTAGTACTGCCCAGACAATGCCTTGATGTCCATCCATGGACAAGTATGTCAGCCCTATTCCTTCCTGTGTGCTGCCTGTCACCACTGTGATGTGTGAAAGGCACCGTACTTTCACTAAGAGGGCCTGTGTACGTTCCCTATCACTATGGGAGTGCTGCCGTATGTGTACCCATAGTGATAGTGAGCGTACGCACGCGTGTACGGTCCGTCTCACTATGGGTGTTCTCGCGTATGCGTACTCATAGTGATAGTGAGCGTACAGACGTGTGTACGGTCCGTACCACTATGAGTACGCATACGCGAGAACACCCATAGAGATAGTGAGCGTACAGGCGTGTGTACGGTCCGTCTCACTATGGGTGTTCTCACGTATGCGTACTCATAGTGGTATGGACCGTACACACGCCTGTACGCTCACTATCACTATGAGTACGCATACGCGAGAACACCCATAGTGAGACGGACCGTACACACGCCTGTACGCTCACTATCACTATGGGTGTTCTCGTGTATGCGTACTCATAGTGGTACGGACCGTACACACGCCTGTACGCTCACTATCACTATGAGTACGCATACGCGAGAACACCCATAGTGGTACGGACCGTACACACGCCTGTACGCTCACTATCACTATGGGTGTTCTCGTGTATGCGTACTCATAGTGGTACGGACCGTACACACGCCTGTACGCTCACTATCACTATGAGTACGCATACGCGAGAACACCCATAGTGGTACGGACCGTACACACGCCTGTACGCTCACTATCACTATGAGTGTTCTCGCGTATGCGTACTCATAGTGATAGTGAGCGTACAGGCGTGTGTACAGTCCGTACCACTATCGGTGTTCTCGCGTATGCGTACTCATAGTGGTACGGACCGTACACACGCCTGTACGCTCACTATCACTATGAGTACGCATATGCGAGAACACCCATAGTGAGACGGACCGTACACACGCCTGTACGGGCCGTTGCTATGCATTTGGGGTGCCCTAGGGCCCCGGAACGCACCGTACCTGTGTGTGAAGCTCCAAATTACATAGGGGACACATGAGGGACAAGTATAAAGGCCTACATGCATGCTGGTTGTCATGGAGACCAAGTTTAAAGTTTGAATTTTTTGAAGTAGGTGCACAGCAGTAGTCAGTTTGAATGAATCTACTGTGTTGCAATGTGCTTCTGGAGTTGACATCATGCTGAAGAAAAAAACCACAATAAGAACCCACTGACTGTGCTAGGTTTGAAGGGATTGGAGGAAACATAGGATGCAAATGTGAGTGACCAATCACTCTGTACTCCTGTGCATGAAACAGGCCAGCAAGGCAGATATAAGGCAGCCAGGTCCCATGAGGGAGCACTTGCCTGCACATCTTTGTATTCCACGACCCAGCTGCTGCTACTGATTCCCTGGAACCATGTCAAGGTCTGTGGAGAGGTCACAGCCTTTCACCCTGGAGGAGAACCTGGCTTTGCTGGATGTGATCCTCCCACAGTACCCCATGCTGTATGGGTGACCAGGGTATCAGGTGAGTGCAGAGTCCACCAGCACAGACTGTGTCCCTTTTTTGTGAGTGTGACTTCTGGCATTGTGTCCAGGTGTGGCACACATGCTATGTACTGTAGGGGGGGTCCCGGGGGGGAATGCCTGATGTCTCCCAGCCAGTGCATGCTGTGGTGCATGTCTGCCGTCCTCACTTGCTTTGTTTTTACTGTGACAATCACTGCATGGTGCATGCCACATTCTGCCTGTCTTGTCCTCCTGGGAATGTAGCCTCTACAGTCCTCATGTGATTATGTGGTCAGCCCAGTGTGACAGGTGACTGTACCCACAGATGTGTGTTAGTTCTGTGTACCTGTGCTGAGAGTGTCCACATGATGTGTTCGTACCCTGGACATCGGTGTGTGTGTAAGTCCCCTGTCATGTGGGTGGGTGCATATGTGGAGTGTAGAACCCGGGCTGCATGAGGGATGGATATTCCCTGCCCATGTGATGTGAGCAGGGAGCAGTGCTGTGTGTCTGACGTGCAGAGCCAGCCCCACACCTGTGAGCCCCCCCCCGTCTAGTGGCATATGTGCAGAGTGAGTTTTGTCGCAGCATTTGGCAATGGCAGGTGAATGTCCTGTGCCTGTGTGTGTCTGTGTACTCTGCTGCGGTAGCGTCAGTGGCCTGTGGCATGTGACTGCTTAGAGGTGCTGCACATTATCCTGGTGTAGCTTGTGATGCACAGTGTGAGCCTGGATCATTGATTGTGTCGTTGCCCTCATTCCACCTGTGTACTTTCAATGGCACGTACTGCTTTTGCCCTTCCCCAGAGGATCATGTCCCTATGACAAAGGTGCAATGCGTTGGATGCATACTATGCCTTGTTGTAAACAGCACATTTGTTCTAATATGTCTCTCTGTGACATGTGCCTGGTGTATTGATGTAGTGTCACTTGTTCATCCTCACAGGTAGGCGCCTCTGCAAAGAAGCAGATATGGCTGACCGCCGTCAGTGCCGTGAGGAGTGCGGATGGTCGCAAGCGGCGCCTGGCCAAGGTGAGGAAACGCTGGCAGGATATCCGGTGCTGGATGCGGAGGATCGCACGGGTCCTGCTGGGGGACTCACCTGAGACCCATAAGAACCGGGGGCGCCGCCGTCTGACCCACATCCACAAGCGTGTGCTGGCGGTGGTATTTCCAGACTTGGAGAGGCGCTTACAGGAGAAGCAGCAGCAGGAAGGGGGTAGGTACATGTGTGTTTGTTGTGTGTCACCAGCATTTGTAAGTGCACAGTTGCATGGATACACTGCCAGGGTTTAAAGGTGCTGTGCAGATCCAGTTACCCACAGTATAGCTGTGCTCTCCTGCCTCCCTTCCCCTCCTTGCAATGTGTTCCCTGGTCTGTGTGTAGTCACTCCTTCACACGGTAATGTAGGCTGGCGCTTTCTCCACGTGAACTATGCCTGTAGCATCATGTGTGGGGGTGGTGTGTAACAGGTTTGGGGACCTTGCCTGTGCCCTGTCCAGTTCAGTACATGTGGGTTCCATGTCAGTTGGCACAGATGCTGAGTCCAGACATGGGAGTTAGTCTCTCAAGTGTCATGCCTTACAGCGCGCATGTCCTATGTTGTGGCCTGTGACATGATGTGCATGAGTGTGCGATACGCATAGTGCAGGGATGGTGGCGTGTGTTGCAGTCATTCCCATTCAGGACCATGGAGTTGTGTGGCCACTGCTGTCCCCTGGGGCATATGTTCATAGGTGTCATGTGTGTCATCACAAAACGTGGACACTCTCAGTGTCTACAGCATAGGTTGTGCTCTGTGCCATTGTCCCCTGGCACCATGTATATTGACGTGAAATGTAGTACAAGTGCCAACTGTACCGCCTGACCTGATTTTCATTGTTCATAGTCACAGTGGCCAGTGCCTGTGTGTCTTGTTACAATCATCTGATAATAACCATTTGTACATGATTATTTGGACAGGCGCACCTTGGGAATTTGGCGTCCAATCTTGCATTTATGCAGCCCCTGTGTATTTCACCCAGACTAAGTGATGTAAGTGCCACCTGTGTCTCAACAAATTGTCTCATGTAGGGGGTGGTTGGTGCGGGCCAAGCCTACATGTCAAAACCAGAATTCTCCTTGCTAGGTCTGGCCAGTGTGTGATGTTTGCCTGGACATACACTCAAGGTGCAGTGAGCCAGTCATGGTGGGCATGTTTTCAGTATTACCTATGCAGCATCTGCCTCAAGTTCATGGATATGGTCCCTCCTCATCCCTATTTTCGGCAACGCTGTGTGGTGCAGATGCAGTGCTGGATTGTCCCCAGGGCCTGGCTCCTATGTCAAACTCCATTTCATGTCATTTGCTATTGTGTCATGCTCTCCATGGATTTTCTTTGGCATGGTGGGTCAACCAACTGTGTGTTACATGCCCTACATCTGTACCTTGTTTTGTAGATGTTACTGATCTTTCTTTGCAGGCTATGCACTGTAACCTATGTAGATTGGACTCATGTGACATATGTATACAGGTGTGTGATTAATTGCTGTCTCTTCACCTTGCCCACAGCATCGTCGGGGGACACGGAGGGAGACATGAGCACAGACGGAGCGGAGGGACCGAGCACCAGTGCCAGCGTTGACATCGTGGCTGGCACATTGAGTGGTACTGAGGCGGAGGAGAGTGAGGCCGAGGACCTGTCCACTGGCACGACAGAATATGAAGCTGACGGGTCCGAGGATGATCTCTCCGAGTGGGCGGAGGCTGCACCACAAGCTGACAGCGGCACAACATCGCACCCCGCCCCCTCCATTGCCATCAGCCGCCTCCCACTTGCTCGTGTCCCTTCCCAGCGTGCCCGGTCACCACATGTCTCCTACCTGCCAGGCACCGCACCCCCTGCCCCTGTCTCCACTGCTGCCGCCAATGCCGAGTCTGTGGACATCCAGCGGCAGTTGCAGGTTGGTCAGGCTGCGATCCTTAATGTCCTCCATGGCCACAGCCAAGTGCTGCACAACATGGAGGCATACTTGGAGGGCATTTTTTCATCGCAGGCTGACCAACGCCAGTTGCTGAGGTCCATCGACTCGACACTGACTGCAGCAGTGGGTCTCCTGCAGCGCTACGTCCCACCCCCTACCCCTGCCCCATCCACACTTCCCACTCCCATGCCTGTCCCACGTACACCCAGACGTCAGCATGCACCCACCACAACAGACACAGGCACCACACCAGCAGGGAAGGTCATACACACACCTCCTGGCACGCACACACAGGGTGAAGTAGGCACACCCACTGGGTCGGGGGGCAAACGTAAGTCATGCAGCCAGAGTGGGAGTCCGCATTCCACCCAATCCACTCCCTCCAAATCCCCTCCCCTCAGCTCTCCTGGCCACATATCCGGCAAGGACTCCTTCATGGCCGCTCTGTCCCTGAGCCCCACTGTGACACCACCCCGTAAGCGGTCAAGGGAGTCCCCGGTCAGGGTGGTTGAGTCCCCCCTCCTGTCCGCACCCTCCCCCAGTGGCGCTGCGACCCATCCCTCCGCCCCCCCCCCTCCTTGGGGCCTGTGGTTCCTTCCGGTGCAGGGGAGACGCTGGAGGACCTTGCTAAGGTATGCAGCGACATCCTGGCCTCCGCCTTTGGCCCTGCCCCACCCCCTGTGGTGGAGTCCTCCATCCCTGCACCCACGACGCCTACCCTTCGCCCTCATGTCCCTGCGGTGCCTGGTCCTTCCCCCCCACTTGATGCCCTCCCCGCTGTGGAAGACGAAGGAGTCTGACTGTGCAGGCAAGCTAGGGGACACGCGTCCCACTGTGTCCCCCATCCAGCTGTGACTCATGGACTGCCCTATGGGCTTTGTAAATATTGAACTTGATCCACACACACATTATTTGGAAATGTTGAATAAAGCCTTTTTTTTCCTTAGAACACTACTGCTTTTGTGGTGTTGCTGTTGGTGGGGCTGCTACGTGATTTTGGGTGGTGATCATGTGTTGGGTGTGTGGGAAATGTAGTAGTGTGCTGGTCATAGGGGGGGACCCTGGTATCTGTGTGCCATCACAAGGTGTTAGCTAGGTTTCTCTGTTCATGTAAGCAGTTACTGCATGGTGAAATTGTCCCAAGGTGTATTCCTTCCTCTGTGTACCCTGACATCTTCCCTGCAGGGTGTTCCCAATATTTAGCGGTGAGCTGTGTGTACATTAGCTGGGTGTGTGACGGACCCCTTCAACTTTGGCCATGCATGCAGAGCGATGTCTCCACCTGCATCATTCGTGGCATCCTTGGTGATCACTGTACTTGTGTATGTAGTCTGTTGACATGACTTCATCTGGACATGTTCCCTTTTAGGCTGTATGCATGTGTGTACTCCCAGCCTCGCACACATGTGTTAGATGTACTGCAGGGTCTTTTTGCACCTGACTGACAATTGTGGCAATTGGATCTGTGAGTACTCCACCCTTATTTTTTTCCATGGGCAATGCTGGGGGCCTCTGCACCCACCCCTCCTGTCTCTGGGCAATGCTGGGGGCCTCTGCACCCACCCCTCCTGTCTCTGGGCACTGCTGGGAGGACTCTGCACACACCCCTCCTGTCTCTGGGCACTGCTGGGAGGACTCTGCACCCACCCCTCCTGTCTCTGGGCACTGCTAGGAGGACTCTGCACACACCCCTCCTGTGTCTGGGCACTGCTGGGAGTGATAGGCACACACCCCTCCTGTCTCTGGGCACTGCTGGGAGGACTCTGCACACACCCCTCTTGTGACTGGGCACTGCTGGGAGTGTTAGGCACCCACCCCTCCTGTCTCTGGGCACTGCTGGGAGGACTCTGCACCCACCCCTCCTGTCTCTGGGCACTGCTGGGAATGATAGGCACACACCCCTCCTGTCTCTGGGCACTGCTGGGAGGACTCTGCACACACCCCTCTTGTGACTGGGCACTGCTGGGAGTGTTAGGCACCCACCCCTCCTGTCTCTGGGCACTGCTGGGAGGACTCTGCACCCACCCCTCCTGTCTCTGGGCACTGCTGGGAGGACTCTGCACCCACCCCTCCTGTCTCTGGGCACTGCTGGGAGGACTCTGCACACACCCCTCCTGTCTCTGGGCACTGCTGGGAGGACTCTGCACCCACCCCTCCTGTCTCTGTGCACTGCTGGGAGGACTCTGCACACACCCCTCCTGTCTCTGGGCACTGCTGGGAGGACTCTGCACACACCCCTCCTGTCTCTGGGCACTGCTGGGAGGACTCTGCACCCACCCCTCCTGTCTCTGGGCACTGCTGGGAGGACTCTGCACACACCCCTCCTGTCTCTGGGCACTGCTGGGAGGACTCTGCACCCACCCCTCCTGTCTCTGGGCACTGCTGGGAATGATAGGCACACACCCCTCCTGTCTCTGGGCACTGCTGGGAGGACTCTGCACCCACCCCTCCTGTCTCTGGGCACTGCTGGGAATGATAGGCACACACCCCTCCTGTCTCTGGGCACTGCTGGGAGGACTCTGCACCCACCCCTCCTGTCTCTGGGCACTGCTGGGAGGACTCTGCACACACCCCTCCTGTCTCTGGGCACTGCTGGGAGGACTCTGCACACACCCCTCCTGTCTCTGTGCACTGCTGGGAGGACTCTGCACCCAGCCCTCCTGTCTCTGGGCACTGCTGGGAGGACTCTGCACACACCCCTCCTGTCTCTGGGCACTGCTGGGAGGACTCTGCACCCACCACTCCTGTCTCTGGGCACTGCTGGGAGGACTCTGCACACACCCCTCTTGTGACTGGGCACTGCTGGGAGTGTCAGGCACCCACCCCTCCTGTCTCTGGGCACTGCTGGGAGGACTCTGCACACACCCCTCCTGTCTCTGGGCACTGCTGGGAGGACTCTGCACACACCCCTCCTGTGTCTGGGCACTGCTGGGAGGACTCTGCACCCACCCCTCCTATTTCACGATATGTACGCTTAGAACATACACGTGTGTGGGTTCGCTCCATGCATACGAGGTGGGGGTACATGTCGTACATACACGGTTGGGGTGGGGGTACGCTCCATACATACGCGGGTGAGGGTACGGGTCGTACTTACACTGTTGGGGTGGGGGTACGCTCCATACGTACGCGGGTGAGGGTACGGGTCGTACTTACACTGTTGGGGTGGGGGTATGCTCCATACGTCCGCGGGTGAGGGTACGGGTCGTACTTACACTGTTGGGGTGGGGGTATGCTCCATACGTCCGCGGGTGAGGGTACGGGTCGTACTTACACTGTTGGGGTGGGGGTATGCTCCATATGTACGCGGGTGAGGGTACGGGTCGTACTTACACTGTTGGGGTGGGGGTACGCTCCATACATACGCGGGTGAGGGTAGGGGTCATACATACACTGTTGGGGTGGGGGTATGCTCCATACGTCCGCGGGTGAGGGTACGGGTCGTACATACACTGTTGGGGTGGGGGTACGCTCCATACGTACGCGGGTGAGGGTACGGGTCGTACTTACACTGTTGGGGTTGGGGGTACGCTCCATGCATACGGGGGTGGGGGTAGGGTCCGTACATATGCATCCCCACGCTATGTGATGCTTGTGCGGGCCGTACCCAGGCCTTTGCCACGTGGGTACAGCCGTCCCGCCATTGTTGGGATGACATAGGTGTGGGCGGGGTACGACTCGTACCCACGCTCTTAAGGCGTGGGTACGGGACGTACCTGTATTGTTGTGTTGCCGGTTCGCGTCGTCAAGCACTTCCGTTGTGGCGGTCGCTGGCTTTGCTGGACACGCCCCCATCCCCTCGTAGTGACCAGGGCCTGGGGGTCAGGTATGTCCAGGGCATGTGTGCTGTGTGACTTTGGTGGGGGTTTTGTGGCCTGCCCCTGGTCCTGCCCCCCCCCTTTCCCCCCTCCCTTTGTTGTTCTGACCTTCTGCGGCGTCTGCGTCCGAACCTGTAGAGGAGGTCGACTGCTATGAGGGCCGGGATGACACGTAGGTTCGGGTCCATGTCTGTCCGTCGCGTACAGGTACTCCTTGTTCGCGTCGTCCTGATTTCCCGGCAGTTTTTGGCAGCCGGAAAATATTCACCGTGCGGGATGACGTTGGTGCGAATCGTGATTCCTGGTTCGTGAATGGCAGGCTGCGTGCGTCCCGACGTCACGTCGGCGCTTTCCCGGATCGCATTTGTATGTTTATTTTCGTCGGTCGGGGTTTTGTACGATTCGTACGGAAATGGTGTTTCCGTGCGAATCGTAATTCCATGTTTGTATATTTTGACGACCGGGTACGCGTCGGACGGAGAATATGCTCCGTCCGAGGGTTCGTACCCGGTTTTTACCGGATCGTGATCGGCACCAAAGTAGAGAATCACGGATTCAACATACCTATAAGCAAAGGTTTAGCTACAAAATATTGAAAATCTGTGTCCTGAACAGAGGGATTGGAGAAAAATTTACATCTGTGTAAACGTTGTCAGGTTATTTTAGATCACAATGTATATGTAGAAGAAGGACCAGTAAATGGAGCCATGTGATGTGTAGTGGACTTTCGGACATCTACAAAGAATGAAGAGATTGAATTTATCGTGGTGAAATTTGACCACATTAAAGAGCAAAAACATCTCACGGAGTGCAGCAAGATCAAAGATTATATTTTTTGAAGAAAACCATTTCCTCTTTATTTGGCTTATGCTATACCAAAACACAAATCATAAGGACCAAGTTTAGATTAAGCACTAATTAACATTAGCTCTACAGTATTCGAAGCGGGAATGGCATACTTTGCAGTATCTCAAGTAAAGCAAAAAATAACAGGACTGTTTATAACAGATTTCGGTGACGCAATAATTAATGCAGACAGTAGCTGCGTGAGTGAATACATTCATTGGTAAAGACATATGCTTCTCATCTTGGTGAATATCCCATTTTTACAAAACCTAAACTATCTTTCAAAAGAAGTTTTTTTAATCAAACCACAATTACAAATAAAAATTGGAAAAGCCTAAAAACATAAAAAACAAAAAACACATTGAAATTATGGGACATCTGCTCAAAAATCAGAATGTCATTAATTGCTATAGCAATCTTATTGTTAATCTACCATTAGAAAATGTAATATGTAAGAGTTTGCAACCAAACCTTTTCCAAACTGTAACTCACAACTTGTCTCAACCCTTCATTTAACAATGGCAACAAAATATCTTACTTTGATGATTGAAAGCTGTGCTCACGAGAACAGAAAAACAAATACGGGTATTTCTACCCTTACTGCTTCTCAAATTTCTATTTCAGGGCACACTCTTAATATTAGTTCAATTATTTTTTATCATGGACAGACGGCAGCATCAGGACACTATACCATCTACTTAAAGAACAACACAGGTTGGACAGAATGTGATGCTAACAAAATTAAAAAGACAGTTACCTTTTCATTTTACATTCTAAATTCTATGTCACGATGTTCCCACTGTTATAAAACTAGAAAGGTATTTTAGAGTTGGACTTATATAATTCAGTTGATAATGTCATTGTGTGGCCTCGCTTGGTTGTTGATATTTGAAGAAACGTATTGTAAGTATTGGTGTGTTCTATGGTTTGTGTATATCACATTACTTAGATAGATGCTTGAGCAGTTGGGCATGCATAGCATCTATGGGTTTTTTTCCACAATCCAACAGATTTGTTTTTCCCCACTGTTTCATGAGGACCAATACAATATGGTCATCTTGAACTGGAAAGGCTCTAAATGATTAAATAGTTCTTTAACAAAAATGTTATTTATTTTTGAGAAACACGTAAAAAAGAAAAACAAAAATGGATTCCCTGTACTTCTGGTTATAACATACATTCAGATATGGCTGTAGTACTTTGGTATAAATATACCTTTCTGAAGCATTGCAGGTGTGTATTAGTTAAGGTGGGTTCAGAAAATAAACATTTCTTTATTTCCAAGTTACCCTACCTTATACTGTAAAGCTAGCATTATTTGTGTATAATGGATATATAAATCCGTTTAATTCAATTTGTATTGTTCTCAGCTCATGAAATAAAATTGTACAAATTAACAAATACAAACAAATTAAGTTTTATAAAAGAAAAAATAGGTACATCCCTTCACTGTATGCCGCTGTACTGTGCTTTGCCACACTGAGCGAAATGCTAATGTATTCCACTGTACGACATGGCACCCAACTGTATGACACGTCACTCAACTCTACCACACACCACTCTACTTTACGGCATCTCACTCCACTTTAATACCCTCCAGTGTAAAACACTCCCCACTATACTACACGAAGCTCCACTATATGTCACTGTACTCTCAAACACAGTACTTACTGTATTACTCTTCTAAACAGTATACCCAAACATAAACCATTGAACAAGATTTAACTCAACAATCCACGAGTGAACAACACTTGACTGAACAATACTTGTCAGTATAACACTCCACTCTACACCACAAATCAAATCAACCCCACATGTTTGATTTACCTTACACTTACCTTTTATTAGTTAATTAAATTCAATAAAAAAAATTCTGTTACCTGTAAAAATATTGTTACTACTAACACACGTTTTTTATTGTTGGAAATATTTGTGTAGTGCTTAAAATAACTTTTTTTTTCTTTTTGAAATTTGTTTCTGTAATATTTTGTCTTTTTCTAACAGGTCAACGTGAACAACAACAACAAAAAGAAGGAGGTGGCGAGGACACAGGAGGGGGAAGGAGCTGACTCGCAGACCCACTCAGACATGTACACCCATGCACAGACTCACTCAGACACTCATGCACCCACCCAAAGACCCATACAGCCATTGACACAGCTACTCACAGACCCACTCAGAGACACACACACACTCACAGACCCAGAGACTAATGCCCCCACTTATAGACCCATTCACGCTCATTCACTCACTCACAGACTGATTAACACACTCATGGAGCCACTCACAAATCCACTCAGACACTCTCACACCCACTCCCAGACCCACTGAGACACTCATGCACCCACTCAGACACCCAATGAGACACTCAAGTGCCCAGTCACAGATACACTCAGACACTCACACACCACCTCACACACCCAGTGAGACACTTATGCAGCCAATCCCAGACCTACACAGACACTCACACAGCCATTGAGCTACTCATGCACTCACTTGGGTGAACAAGGTCCAGGGAGCCAGAAATGCATAGGATTTTACTTGTCAAAGATTATTGTAAAGTTATGGTTAGCTTTAGTAATAAGACCTTAACATATGTTTAAAACACGTTTGAAATTCACTTGCAAAACACATCTTTGATGACACAATTTCTGAAAGCATCAAGAGGGCCCGATAGAGAGCGGTTAATGAGGTTAGCAGCATGACCAGGCCCTGTGTTAAACTCTGAAGTGAACGATCAACCCTGCCCATGGACTTTGGCTGTGCATAGTGGGGGTTGGGGTCAGAGTATGGGTTTTGGAATTTTGGGCATTTTGGAATTTCATTTGTTTGGATCATGTACTACATGAAACTGTTCCTTGTGCCTAGTCTCTATTTACAGCCAAACCCCACAGCGCAAGCCTTTTGCCTAACTTGCCACAGACAGCCAACTCCCATGCGCACAGGGCCAATGGCAGTTGAAAGTGGAGGTTGGCCAAAGGCCTGGGTTGCAGACAGGAACTGTGCCCATCCCACCATTGGTGGCTCACCTCTGCTGGACACACAGCCTATTGATGTGCACAGAGAGGGATTGCCAGAGTCTAACTTGCAGCCAAGTCCTTTGCCCATCTCGCTGCCGGGTAGCTAAACCCCCCTGCAAACAAGCTTTGGCCATGCGCAGCCAGGGTTTGGCCACAGGCCAACTTGAGACTGGATCCTCTTCCCATCTCACCCCATGTATGTATAATAAAAGGGGCAACCCAGTAACCCTGGACCTGGGTAATCTACTAATAAAGCAAAACAATGGCCCTTAAAGGGGGAAGTGTGAACCTCTACTTCCTTGGAACGAATCATTTTGACCAGTATTCGGACAAAATATTGAGTAAAAAATATCGAGATGCAGAAATATAGAGTTTTTTTTATCGTGATCCACAAATATTGAGATGTTGGAAAATCGTTAACAAGAATATCGCTTTTCTAAGGCAAGTAATGTCAGAAATATCTATGCTGTTAACATCAATGCTAAAAATATCTATGTTGTTAATATCATTTAGAAAAATTTCATTGTTAATAATATAGTTTTTTAATTATCTTTGTGTATTTTAGTATATGTTTTATTTGTATATGTTATAAATTCTTTGTATAATCGTTGTTAAGGTTATTTAATATAGTTTGTAAATTTCTAGTTGTTTATAAATTTAATGTAATTGTTTATTGTAATTAATTTTTAGAGTTGTATCAGGTAGTGGGGTTTGTAGGGGTACACGGTGGGAAGTAAATGAATTACAATTATTAATAGTAGTCATAAATAAAAATATTTATCCAATTATTGAAAATATTTAATATGTTAATAGTGCTATATTTTGTTTATTTCCATTACATTTTAATTGTTGGATGTTTGGGGGATTATAGTATAGTATTTTCATTATATTAATAATATTTGTTTTAATAATTATAAAAAATTGTTATATTTATGTTATTTTGTTATTTTTTCTTAAAATGTAGACACTTAGGGCGTTCGGACCACCGTCCGATATTGCACTGGTCAGGAGGCCACCCGACAAGCATGCAGCGGTCCAACCGGTGCATTCCTATTTGACCACCATGCTGGCGGTCGGAAAGTGCTCCATATCATGGTGTTTGTGCTGCGGCCAAGGACAAGAGCCACAGCACAAGCCGCCGTGGTGCAGATTTTGTCTACAGAATACAGCTATTGTGTCTTTTTCCCTGGTGTGACTTGATGAAAGTTTGGTTCTTTCCTGTGTAAACAATTATGTGAATTCATTTGTTAGTGACTCAGCCAATTAATTTCTAGAGTCACATCCTCTTATTCTGCCCCAAGCAAAAACAGAAGGGGTTATGTTGGGACCTCTTGTTGTTCTTGCTATACCATCAAAATGAGGCCCTACATTTTTATATTTAGAATGTTATATTTTTGGGTATTTAATAAAGTTGTTAACATATGTTATTTGTTTGAAGTGAAGTACTCTGTCTGTACTGTAGCAGTGAATGGAGTGGGAATAGTACATTTTACTCCTGCTGACTCTAATGCTTTCCCACTGTTGCACAGACTGGAGGGGGAATAGTAAGTTTAACACCTCCTGAGTCCAACGCTTTCCCTACTATTGAACCGATTGGTACAGGAATAGTACATTTTTATCTCTCCTGAGTCCAGTGCTTTCCCAACTGTTGCACACACTGGAGTGGGAATAGTACATTTTACCCCTCTTGAATCCAAGGCTTTCCCTATTGTTGCACAGACTTGAGTGGGAATAGTGAATGTAACCCCTCCTGAGTCTAACGCTTTCCCTTCTGTTGCACAGACTGGAGTGGGAGTAGTAAATATAACCCCTCCTAAGTCCAACGCTTTCCCTACTGTTGCACAGAGTGGAGTGAGAATAGTAAATTTGACCCCTCCTTAGTCCAACACTTTCCCTACTGTTGCACTGACTGGAATGGTAAAAGTAAATGCTCCCCCTCTGGTGTCCAACGCTTTCCCTACTGTTGCATATACTGTAGTGGGAATAGTATATTTATTATTATTAGAGTTTATCCGTTTTTTAGTATTATTTAAATATTTATTATTATGTATTTTTTTTATGTATAAATGTATATAATGTTTAACATATTTTTAGTAAAAAGTTTTTTAATCTATGTTTTACTTTTTATCTATAATTAATTTGGGAATATTTTCAATTTATTTGCAGTTTATTTGTTACATTTCTTATTATTTTTTAAGTTGCATGAAAATATATAGTGTTATATTGGTACATTTAAAAAACATTAGAAAATTAAAATATAGATTATAATTAATATTTTTTTTAATAGTTTCATATTATATATGTGTATATAAATATATACACATTCATATATATGTATGTGTGTTTGTGCAATTAAGTATGTATTTATATATATCTTTAAATATCACTTAAACATATTTAATTTATATTATGTTAAGTTAAAATATTTAATATTTAGTTTTAAACTACATATATATTAAAAATGATATTTTCGCACATATTTTTACAATATTACTGTAAAACGATATTTAAAAAAATATTTTGGTACTTACCACTATATGTATAGAAAAACAATGTTTTTGTGATTGATATTTTTTACATGATATTTCTGTATCACAATATTTTTGGTTATGATATTGTGTCAGAGAACCATTCTGACCACCAAGCGATTGGTTCCATTTCTCAATTGGATAGTTTTATTTTAATTTCTTAACAAACAGAAACATTTACAAGAAGGTGATCCCAAAAGGGCAATGATGCAGTACAAGTGAAAATAAGTGAATGTAAAGTGCATTAGTGCTACACAGTTTATGTACATACAATAGTGACTGATCCAGGATGCATAAGTGGTTTGTGCACACTCTGACACAGAGTGAAATGCTCCAGAATCAAAATAAAAACAGTCCAGTATTATTGGGTCTCACTGCAAGCGCTGACCTCTGCAGCGCACAGCCTTTAGCCAAGGGATGCAGTGATCGGGCCCTGGGTCAGGCCAACTACGCTGTGTGGTCATTAGCCAAGTGCAGCTCTAGTGCCCGGAATATTTTTTTCATACCAGGATCTGCGTATCATGTGGTGGAATTGAGACTCTTGAGGCTCAGTAGTCGCTGGGACCCACAAAGAGTCTATCTAGAAGGACATGTAAATCTGGCACAGATTCCTAAACTCTATAATTATTTAATTTTTTTAATTTTTATTTAGTTGCTGGAGAGATACCTTTTGATGTCCCAACACAGTAGCTTGATGGTCAGGGTAGGTTCACCCTGGCAACACTTAAGCCCATTTTTGTTTTATTGTCCCACAGAATGTCCCGTCAGAAATAGTTCATGAAGAGATCGGGGCAGATCACATAGCTGACTATATACGCTTGCGCCCGATACTACTATGGTGTTCTATATGGACTAAAAAAGAATTGGATTTTAACAGACTAATAGTTAGAGATTGTTTGAACTTGAACTTTAGTTATCGTGTACCATGGCTGAGTTACTTAAAAACTACCCTATCTAATTTGGGCTTATTGCATGTCTTTAACTCACCTGAGAAAATAACTTAATCAGTTACTGCAGATGTTAAGAAAGTATTTTAAGCATACTCAAGAATTTAGACTGCAAGACTCACAGTGTAAACGCTGTTGTATACATCATACCATGGTCAAAAGTAGTGAAAGAATTGAACTTTATCTAACACTGGATATGACGGTGAACCATAGAAGATGTTTAATATACTTTTGACTGAATATGCTCCCACAGCTTGTAGCAGGATGGCATAGGCAACAAGACCTTCCTGTATGTTCTTGTGATGAGTCTTCTGCACTAGACACTTTATACATTGTACTAATTGCCCTAAATGGGCCAATTTGCGTCAGAAGTATATGCACCCTTTATTTGCACATTTGAATTTTAAACAAGCGAGACCTACCCTTTTATATTTACAATTTTTAGAAAATTCTACTGTCTGCTGGTATGTGGCGACATTTTTATTAGCAGTGTATTATGCTTATGCTTGACATTGATTTGGAGTGTTTTTACTTAATGACATTATTTGCTGCTCTTACTATTTTTGTATAATTGTTTTATTGTACTTTTATGATTGTCAAATACAGTCATATAAAGTAATTACTGATTGATTGAGTGCTTTATTATTAGTGAAAGCCAGAAAGTACCATAGAGCTCAAGAATTTATTACAGAGCCCAGTTCATAAAGGACTTCATTTACTTTTTTTTTTTAATTCTTTTTTAATAACTGTGCTCAGACCATCAAACAATACAGGACATTTAGCACGATACATGCGGTGAATTACCCATCCTCTGGACAATGACCGGCCTTCGAGGCCACAAATGAGACAAATAACAATAGCTGTTAGGGCCCTAGACCTCCCCCCGTCTGCCTGTATTTCCGCCATGGTCCCCATACCTTACGCCATTTTTTGGTGCAACCTCTGCTTTTGTAGATAGTTTCTTCGGCCCTCTGGCACCAAAGTCCCGTACCCATTGGTCCCATTGGGGCGGGGCCCGGGAGCCCCAGTCCCTCGCGATATTCCTCTTCGCCACCCCTGCCGCTAGGGCCAGCCAAATCTCCTTGTGTCTAGTCCAGTCAGAGTCGCTCCTAATCATTAGTAGCAGCCACCGAGGCTCCAGCGGGACCACTGAGCCCACCACTGCCATCATTACGTCAACTACCTTGGTCCAAAACGGAACTATCTGCGGGCACTCCCATAGGGTGTGGTAGAAGGTGCCCTCCTCCCCACATCCCCTTACACAAAGGGCCGATCGGCTCCTCCCCCAGGCGTACAGATGGGTGCGGGGATAGTATACTCGGTGCAGAATCTTGAGCTGTACTAACCTGAACCTACACCGGATTGCAATCTCCCTTGGGCTCTGTAGGGCGTCTTGCCAGTCTGCGTCCTCCAGTTCACCTATGTCCCCCACCCATTTCTCCCGCAATGTCACCAGGGGGTCCGTCATGTTATTGATGAGTTTGCGGTATATTGTGGAGGTGGGTTTTCCCGCTATTGGGTCCAGGAGCAGCCTATCCTCCAGAGGGGAGTACTCTGGAATGGACGTGCCGCACCGTATGTGAGTCCGCAGGGCGTGAGTAAGGCATAGGTAGTGGTAATATTGTAGATCATACTCTTTTTTAAGGTAGGAAAAAGGCCGCGGAGCGTCACCCTTCCAAACGTCCTCCAGGTGTTCGATTCCTATGAGTCTCCAGCCCCGAAACCCTGTCACATCCAGCAGCTGGTCCCCGTGCCATAGAGGGGTTCTTTCCGTCAGGGAACCCGACCACCCCAAGTATTTATTGGCCTCCCTCCAACATTGAATCACCACTCTAGTGTGTGTCGGCCAATCCCTACCCTGTTTAGGGGCATACAACAGGGGCTCGCAATTACCGTTCGACATTGCCCATTGATCCACTCTGTAGGCCGGTTCTGACCGATCCGCGTAGACCCAGTCGTTTACCACCTGTAACTGGGAGGCCCAGTAATAGAGCCTGACGTCCGGAAGGGCCAGCCCCCCCATCAAAGACCCCCCTCGTCATCTTGGGCAGCGATATCCTGGGACTACCACCGTCCCAGAGCAGGACACATAGATCCTGCGCTATCCTCTTAAACACCCCCGCCGGTACCGGGTATGGCGTGTTTTGCAGGATGTAGAGCAAGCGCGGCAATGCGAGCATTTTAAACATTGCCGCCCTACCCATCAGGGAGAGAGGCAGTGACCTCCAGTGATGCACGTCAGTTTTAAGACGTGATAGTTGGGGTTCCAGGTTCCTGGCAAAGAACTCCGCCCTGTCTCGTGTGATGTAAAGACCCAGGTATTTAAATCCGTCCACGGCGATGGAAGCGGGACACTGGGTCGGGACTCTCGGTGGAGGGCACGAGAGCCGGAAGATCACTGCCTTTCCCCAATTGATCGTGTAGCCCGAGTAGCTACCGAACAATTCAAAGAGGTGTAGCGCCTGTGCAATCGAATGGTAAGGCCTGGCCATGTATAACACAATATCATCAGCGTATAAGGAAATACGCTCCTCCCACTCATCGCTCAATGCCAGGCACCAGAACGACCTATCTCTCCTAATCCAGTGTGCCAGCGGTTCCAGGGCTAATGCGAAGAGGAGGGGAATAGCGGACACCCCTGCCTGGTGCCTCTTCGTAGCGGAAAGGCTCTAGACACCGCCCTGTTCACTCTCACCCTCGCCATTGGTTGTTCGTACAAGAGCCGGACCCAACTACAGAATACGGGACCGAATCCCAGCCTCTGGAGCACCATAAACAGATAGGGCCATTCGATACTATCAAAAGCCATTGAGGCGTCCAGCGCCATCAAGGCTGTCTGGGTGGCCCCCACCTCCTCTGTCATGTAGAGCACTCCAAAGAGGCGCCGTAAGTTGCGTCGGGTACTCTTACGGGGCATGAACCCGGACTGGTCAACGTGGACCAAATCCGGCAGAACCAATAGCAGCCTATCTGCCAGGGCCTTAGCCAATACCTTAGGTTCTACATTTATGAGTGAGATCGGGTGGTAGGACGAGCAAAGATCGGCTGGTTTGCCCGCTTTGTAGATCACGACTATCGTGGCCTCTCGTTGGTCGGGCGGAAGCCTGCCCACCTCTCGCGCTTCCTGATACATTCGGAGGAGCGGGTCCGTGATAATACTGGACTGTCTCTTGAAAAGCTCCACCGGGAGGCCATTGGGTCCCTGCGCCTTCCCAGACTGAAGGGAATCGAGGGCCCCTCCTATTTCCTCCCCCGTGAAGTCTGCCTCCAGTCGATCTCTTTGTTCAGTCGACAAAGTGGGGAGCGCAAAGTCCTGCAAGAATTCCGCACACTCCTGTTCAGTGCGGGTGCAAACTGAGGTGTATACCCCTTCGTAATGGGATGCAAAGGCCTCCGCAATCTCCGCACCCTGGGAGACCAATGAGCCCGCAGGGTTGCGCACCTCGGCAACCCATGAGCGCTCCCTAGCTCTTCGCTCGAGCCACGCCAGCAGCTTGAGAGCCTTACCTCCAACATCGTAGAGTCTATGCTGGGTTGCGATAGAGTAGGCTCGCGCCTCTCCCTCCACTAGTGCTCGGAGCTCCTTCTGTTTGAGAGCCAACTGGTGACCGGCCTCCAGCGCAGGCGACGCACCGGCCTATCTCTCCATCTCCTCAATCTCCCCCTCCAGCCGGGTGGCCTGCAGTGACTCTTCTTTCTTTTTCGCCCCTATCAGCGCCTGGGCCTGACCCCTCAGCACGGTCTTGAAGGCCTCCCAGAGCGTGATGCAAGACTCCACCGAGCCCTTATTTTCTCCAAAATACAGCTGGGAGCCCTCGCGGAGCCGAGCACTGATAGTATCGTCTCGGATGTGCCATGGGTCCACCCTCGGAAAGGTGGCCCTGTTAATTAGCGGCCCTGTAATCGTCACCCCCACCGGTGAGTGGTCAGAAATTCCCCGGGCTAGGATGTGAGGCTCCGCAAAGTCGCCCAGCTGGGCGGAATTCGTGAAAAAGTGTTCCAGCCGTGAAAAGGACCCATGTCTAGCCGAAAAAAATGTGTATTGTCGTTGTGTGGGGTGATGCGTACGCCATATGTCACTGAGCCCCTACGATGAGATGAAGTCCCACAGCCCATACTCTCCCCCGGGACTCCGCCCCTCGCCCGATCGGTCCAAATTAGCGTCCAGTACGGCATTGGTGTCCCCACCCAGCAGGAGGGTACCCCATGGGGGGCCAGTCGGGAAAGAACCCAGTCGTGTGTATGTTGAGGAGTGGAGTCCAGGCGGGACGTAGCAGGATCCCAGTACTATGGTTCGGCCCTCCCACCTACCTGCCACTGCGACCAAACACCCCAAGTCATCTACCCAGGTGCCCGATATTACTAGGGGCAGGGCATTGCGGATTAGTATGCCCACACCTCTGGACCCCGACGTGAACCCCGAGTGGGCCACCATTTTATACCCAAACCTGTCGAGGCCCTGCATCTATTGCCTTGCAGGTTCGTCTCCTGAAGCAGGACGACATCCGGCGAGTGTCGTTTCAGATATTGGAGCACCAACGTCCGTTTTATTTTGTTTCCCAACCCATTGACGTTCCACGTCCAAACTGTAATACGTGTCTGATTACCCATCATCGACATCAGGTTCACCACTGATTTGAGCACTAATGTCCCCCTGTGGCCCCTCTGGGCCAATTCGGCCTATGAAGAAACTGTGATGGTCTCAAGCATAACTCACCCCTGAAACAATAACTCCCCCCCTCAGTAACTCCCCCCTCCCTGCCTCCCTGTGTGGTGGGTACCCAACCTTCCACCCTATGAACGTGCAGAGCGCCTGTCGTCCCTCCTGCCCCATATCAAAGCTGAAAAGGAAACATGTGCCTGCAGCCAGCAAAGAAGGCCATGCATAATTGACGGACGTTACACCCTACATAATAACCATAAACTAGTAGCCCCCGGTCAATCCCCCAGCCCCCCCGCTCCCCGCCCCAGCCGGACGATGTAAGAACATGTCCCAACCAACTTGTCCAGTGCGCCAGGCATGTCCCAGGTGAGCAAGGAAGCAAAGCCTCTCGGGCCGGCAGCAACGCCAACCTACCACATCGCAGGCCCCAGGACCTTGATATACTGCCCAGTCCCCATCATCTGGGCCCACTAGGGGAACTGTCATTGTTCTCCATACCGTGGGTGTCCTGTGGCATCGCCTCCCGTCTCGGCGAGGTCAGTCCAGGTCCGCGCCGGCTCCCGCTTCTGCTCACCGACCGCCATCCCTCCAGCCAGTCACTGGCCTCTTCAGGCGACTCGAACAAATAGGACTTGCTGCCATCTAAGATCTTGAGATGAGCAGGAAAGAGCATCATGTACTTTACACCTTGCTCGAGAGCTCTCTTCACACCTTCAAAGGATCGGCGGAGGCGCTGAACGTGGAGCGTGAAGTCAGGGAAGAAACGGAAGAAACGGATGATGGCGTTATCCAGCTGAAGGTCCCCCGCCACCCTCGACGCCTGCAGAATGGCATCTCGGTCCCTATAGTTCAGGATCCGGGCAATGATTGTGCGTGGCGGGGCCCCAGCCTAGGCTTGCCTCCCAGTGCTCGATGGGCCCGTTCAACGGAGAAGAAATTGGAGAGTCGTTTCGGTTTCAGGTGATTAAGGATTAAGTCCTCAACGAACCAGTCTGTGGATTGCCCCTTCATTCCTTCTGGAACCCCCACTATACGGATGTTGTTC
This sequence comes from Triturus cristatus, assembly GCF_964204655.1. NCBI lineage: Eukaryota > Metazoa > Chordata > Amphibia > Caudata > Salamandridae > Triturus > Triturus cristatus. Next base: position 750,706,826 of record NC_140592.1, read on the forward strand.
CGCCGTGCTCGACCTTCCTGGTCCTCCAGCCGGGCCTGAATGGCGGACTGGTTTCTCGTTAGGGCGGCCACTTGGTCTTCCAACCGCTTCGTTTTGGATTGAAGACTGCCTATCCCGGTTTCCGCCGCCGTGACCTTTTCGGACATCTTACGAAAGTCGGCCCGCAGGAGGTTGACCTCCTCCGTCACGGAGTCCAGCTTGGGTTCCAAGGTGCCCTGTAGGTCTCTGATCGCGCCCATGATGTCCCTGAGCGACGGGTCCGGACCGCCGTCTACTGGTTCACTTTGGGGACTGCCACCGGGGGTTCCATGCTCCCTGCCCACCGCCACCGTGTATTTATCAATATGGTTGGATTGTCCCTGCCCTGGCGGTCTCGTGCGGCCCATGCTGGTACGGTCGTCCACTCCGGCGCGCAGTTGTGGGTGTCCCACATGCCCTTCTCAGACGCCCGGGAATGGGGCATGAATCCGTCGAATTACTGCTTGCTCTGGAAAGCTCCACCACCGCAGGCCCACTTGGAGCCCCCCCGAGTCCGCAGGTGGCCCGCGCCGTCACCCCGGCCGCCTCGTACCTGTTGTCTTGTGCTCCTGGTCCGCAAGGTACCCGGCCGGGGCCCTCCGCGACCCTCTCACTGAGGGGTCCGATCTGGCATACTCTATCTCGCCCGGGCCACTGCCCACAGTCGAAGCCCCGGATCCAGGGGACTCTGGGAAGCCACCGGGTCCACCACTCCAGCCACCACTCACCGTCCAGCCTGTGCTCACAGCCCTTGTGTGCAGACTCACCAGGGATCTCGCCCTTCGTAGCCCTCAGGGTTGGGCTCCCCAGCCACCACGGGGGAAGCCACTGCTGTCCGGTATATCAGCTCCCTCTACCGCTGACTTGCAAAGCAGATGCCCTCTAACCAGGGGGAGGGGGGCTATCTCGCAACTCCATGGTCGGCCGGGCGCCGCCGAACAGCCCCCCGCCAGGATCACGCGTCCCCCGCTGTCCTCCGCTGCCACAGTATGCCCCGCGGGAGGCCTGGGGGACGTCCGCTGCACCGCCCGCTACTGCCGGAGGACTAGCTGGCGGGCGCCATCTTGATACGGCGCGCGGCCGGCAGGGCCGCAACAGATCAGCACCGAGGAGACCCCGGGGGCACTGTGACACCGTAGCGGGTCCCTCCGCCTCACGACGGCTTCCGATGCCTCTGGGACCCGCTTGGTGTCACAGTGCCCCCGGGGTCTCCTCGGTGCTGATCTGTTGCGGCCCTGCCGGATTCGTGCCCCAAAGCCGATTAGTCCCTCTAGATGGGTTCAGAGACACAGCAGAACTCTAAATAATCTTTCATAAATGAATAACACACCCAAATAGGACCCAAAATAGCACTAAACAACACAGGGTAAAACTTTAAAATATTTATTTCTAAAACCCAAGACTAGTGCATAAAATAATAAAGGTCAACCACACAGAATGTGAAAATAAATGCAACAATGCGTGACATGGCCAGTGAATACAATATGAACAGTTCTAACATTGTGAGCATTTTACTAGCATCCTAACGCCCTATAGCCACTTCTAAACACTTTGCAAAAATGTTGCAGAAGCAGAAAACAGCAATCCTACAATTTGGGTTTCTTAAACTGGATCGCACAGCATACCTTTGTGAGTGAGAAATATAAATCTAATTGTTTTATATCACAGCCATTGCCTGGGAATGATAAGCAATGGATGACTGAAGGGCACTTTTCTGTGGTGCTCTTGGAACCCTGGAGAAACCCAGGAATAGGGCTGATTTGCATTAAAACCACATTACCGTGGCCTGATACGTCAATCGCAAAGCCTCTCCAAACTGTGGCCAAATACAGTGGTGTTTATAGTACTGGATCAGCCATTTTTATCTCATGTTTATAAGTTTGTCAAAGTCTAAATAAGACAAAATAAATATGGTGATGAATGTGTCATCTTAATTTACATGTTGAGATTTTAACCTACACTGTAAGTCTCCACATGAACATGGCAGCGACCATAATATAAACAATAAAAATATGTCAGCCGAGATAGGACGCAGACATGATGCTAACACTCATGCACGTGTCTAAAACTTCACACTCTCTAATAGAAAGAGATAAAAGAGTTCGCAGGCTAGCATAGAATAAAAATAGAAGAAGTTTAAATGGGCCCTGTCACAGTGCTCATGACTCTTACATGATATTCATAAAAACGTCTTACCGCTGATGATCCCCAAGTGGTCAAAAATTGGGGATTATAATTTTTTTACGAACTGAGCACTGCATACAACTCAAATTATAGGCACAGCAACCAGGAAAGAAAACCCCCCCCATAAGAAATTCACATATATTAACTACAAACGTATTTAGACACCTCAGGAAAATGCATGCTGGATGTTCATGAGACCCAACTCGCTTAGGCCCTTTAAGACTGGATTTGGATATAAAGGGTCAATAAAATGACAATATAGCCATGACAAGAGACAATCTCATATTTAACAGGAAATATCCTACATGTTAACAGTTTGTCCTTATTGGATAATTAATATTTTTTTCCCAACCTTCAAATACCAAATTGCCTGTACCGTACCGAACAGCATAAACATACAAAATGACATCACATCGAAATACCTGAAGTGCAATAGGTTTATGTAGAAATCCCTCCATATTGACTGAGCACTGGACAACTAACCCAAAAAGAACCCAAAAGCAAAAGCTGAAAAGACCTACAAACCACATATCAACAGCAAAGGTCACTAGGCAGACAATCTAATTTTACTTTTATATTCTGATAACCCTATACCACAAAATCCTACTAAAACTATGCAAAATGGAAAGATGGTACTGCCAGAGCTGTACGAACATGGCAAACAAATCAAGAAAGCCCCACAATGTGACACTAATGGTAGTTGGAGCTATGTATGTATCCCTAACATAATATGAAATGACATAATAAATACCAACATCTGTTCTAATCTAATAGTTGGTCATATGATGCTTCTATTTAGATATCCATTTGCTGAAGTCTTGCAAGAGGTTTAAGTCCTCATGTGATATAAAACAAAAGATGTAATCTTCTCATTTGTGAAATTCTCATTGTAATGTATCATGATGCTGGGGCCAATTCACTTATGCCTACGTTTTCAGAGGGATATCACATGTTCGAAAATCACAAACGTGCCTAGTTAATGCACTTAAATTCTGTTATATACAACTAACCTAAAACTGCCACATATAGAATCAGTTGAAAATATATCTTTAAGGTGGACAAAATTCTCGTCCTTATATCAAGAGGAAATGTTGTGAACACCCAAGATGGTACAGGTTATTCAGTACTTGTCCAAGGGTCATGGCCGGCCCCTTCTCTGGTAACATTGCAGCCCTAAAGTTATGACTGGAAAATGTACCTTAACCCCTGATTGTCTGCAATTCTAAATTCCATCAGTGGACGTGAATGTCAGATTATCAGCCGTTTGAACCACAAATGGCCCTTTTTTGCTGAATTTGGTAGTCATAATATATTCTGGAATCACACGCGCAATGTCCTGCTTGAATAAACCATTTTATAAAATGTAGAAATCCCACATACATACATACAAAATAATGAAACAATGTTTTTCTTTCAGAGACTTGTGTAAGTTTTCCAAGTATTAAGTAAGGTTAGAGATGTAAATGGGATTGATTGAATTAAAAACATTATTTAACAGTGAATAATTGTAATGATAACTGAAACTTTGTTTGGACTTGTTGTTGCAGTTTCTATTGTGTGAGCCACTGCCCGCCCCTGGTCGTGCGATGGACCTCGCAACATGCATAGACCTCAACCTGATGAGGGCTCAGTTTGACTTTAGGAATTTAGACAGACTCCTGAAGCGCCGGATCCCAATTCAAGCTGTCGAAGAACAAAATGCCATTTTGAATTCTTCTGAAGACGATGTTGATTAGTTTCTTGCATGCAATATAATGATACCAAAGGTGAAATTAAAAAAGGAATATGAGCCATTGTTTTGGGGTTATCTTATTTCATAATGTTTCCCAAGGGAATGAGATGTTAACAACATGTTACAAGGTGGAGTTGGCAACCCTCAATGGCCATACGGCACCCTTGACTACTGCACGTCTGGATCCATGGTTTTAGTAGACTTTAGCATGCATACAAAGAACGACACCTAATTTTTCTTCTTGGAAAATTTGAATTGTTTTGAATAACTCTCAACTGTTTCACATGTGTTCCTATGCATCACGCAGGATGTGTGGTTTGTGTGTGCACACACATACAGTGGGCCAAAGTTTAGTTAATTATTTGCACTTATTAGAAAATCAAGGCAGAGTAAAGGACATGCTGCACTTCCCTTTGGTGACAATCCTGGTATCATATGGAAATATTGCAATGCAGTGCTTAATTTGAGCCAGGGCTTTCCGGTGCCAGGCATTGGCACTTAATTGGTTTCCGGTGCTCGGCACTGGCACCCAATTGTCAACACCATACCTTGAACAGTCTACCACATGGTGGCCCTGCTCCTCTAATTTAGAGATGAGCAGAACAACAGTTGTTTAGGAATTCAATATACATTATAATAGTGCAAATACCTGCCTCCCCAGCCATTCCTTCAGCTATGGGGACCTGGAATAATCTGAACTGTCGCCATTACATGCAAGAGAGATGATTAGTAGTTGTTTTGGAAGCGATGACAAGGGCGATGCGTGGTGTAAACTGCAGTGGCCTCCCAGTCAGAGCCCTGGCACTTAATATTTTACAAATTAAGCACTGTTGCAATAGCACATCATTCTGTTTAGACACAACCAAAAGTATCTATTGGCTTATGGGCAGCATTCGCCCTTCTGAATGGCCGGATGGCATTGCATAACACACAGTTCGTTTTTGCATTACCAATTAAACTACCTTTTACAGGACAGTCATAAGGGGCAGCCATCACTGGGGCCAGATGTTACTCTAGAGGTAACATAATAGCAGAATCAGATATTTTCAAATGATGCACATTTTAAAGAATCTTTTGGTGGAAATTTGACCATCAAGCCTTCTAGCCGACTGACCAGGAGACTTCGGGCAAAATTGGTTTTTAGGTCTTTTTTCCCATTCAAAAGCTATTTCAAACAAAATAGTGAGAATACATAATGGATTCATTTATCTACTTCTCTTGGTCCCCTCAGAGAATGGATGCCATACATGTGTGGGATTTTAATAGACATGGGGGCTACCGAGGCGCTAAAACAGATAAAGTACAGGTGAATCCCTCATGAAGAAACTTACAGAGAGATCACACCTGCTTTGGCGACACTGCATTCTCTGAACCAAAGGCAGTTAAAGGAAATCCGGTATTCTTAGATTCTGCAACCTAGATAAAATGTACTTGTAGACATTGGATCTTGCTCCTCCCGATTTATGGCATTCTAAGTGTCACAGTCATATTCCCATTAGGGCACATCTGGATTAACCTGAGTGCATCGACGTCAAAAAAGCAAAAAAGCCCCCTTACAGTCTAAAGCAGATTGCTGTGATTAATGTGCTGGAATGTGTATTATCATTATAGCACATTTTACTTGTTTAACAATAACCCCTAAAACACTACAATATTTAACAAACCATGGGACAAATTAAACTTGAACTATAATATATACAAAAAATAATACTTACTCACTTTAAGTGCAATTATTGGAATCATCCTCCTAAAAATGCAGGTAGCTGCCTTTAACCATCCATCTTGTTTCCTGACTGTCAATTATTTTTTTTAGCACAATATGTCAATTAATTTTCATGATGTGTTCATGAATAAAGCTCTTTGCATAATTCAGTTCACGTTATCAAAATGTTTATTCTGACATTGGCCTCCACATAAACATACACTAGAATGTGGACTTTTCACAACATAAAGCAACATGAACGAATACGATTTAGATCCTTCTAAGACGTGTAATACACCTCTATACTCCATAAGCAACATTTACACACTTACATTTCCTATTCTTCGGATTATTAGCAGAATTTCTTAATGTAGGCAATAAAGCTACTGCCAATACTACATTTTCTGGCCTTAGTGCAAATAAATATTTAAATGCTGATGTTATTGACTGCAACCCTCCTTTATGTAACAAAGACTTAAGAAGCCATATTGTCTCAGGTAGCATCTTAGAACAGAGTAGAATAAAATTAAGTTAATGGATATTTTTTAGGTCGAGCTTGGGCAGCGCATGCGCTGCTCTGAAAGGCATGCTATATTAGAGTATGCAGTTGAAGTTCCGCCTAATTTCCGTCCATATTTTTCATTGGCTTGCGTCTTTGTCCTTTGTAAATGATGGCTGCTGATTCGGTAATCAGCTTGTTAGTCCCTCCTTAGTACCGCCTTGTCTTCATTTGTAACGTCCAATGAGGACTGGCTCTTTTATTCTGTTGTAACACCGTCTATGTTAATTGGTCTGTAACCACTATTTCCTTTAGTGAGTTTTGTCTTACTGCAGGCACGACGTGCTTTGCAGCAATATTCAGTGCACCATGCACGCTTTCACTTTCCAAGAAGCCGGGACAATGGCGGCCGCTTCTTTGCAATGCATAGGTCACGCATTTAGGAGTGTTTGAGCTATTGGCATTGTAAATGACAATAGCTTAAACTCTTGCAAATGCGAGAACTATTGCTTTACAAATATTTTTCTTTAGGTTGTTTCCAAGCACCCCATGCTGCGCTTGCACTTAATAGAGGCCACACCCCTTTCTTTTGACGCTGGTCGTCTAAAGAAAGGGATGCGACCTCTATTAAGTGCAAGCGTGGCATGGGGCGCATGGGAGGAAACAGTGGGGCCTATTAGCAAGACCAGCGATACAATTATCGCCGTTTTAGCGGCAAGAAACTGCCGCTAAAACGGCGATAATGGGCTTGCTAATATGCGTTATAGAATTCCAATAGAAGCCCACGTTAGATGTGCAGGACATCTAACCTCGGCTTCTATTGGAATTCTATAACGCATATTAGCAAGCCCATTATCGCCGTTTTAGCGGCAGTTTCCTGCCGCTGAAACATTATCGCCGGTCTTGCTAATATGCCCCAAAATTTGCAATTGAATAGGTCTTGCATTTGCGAAAATTTAAGCTATTGACATTTACAGTGCCAATAGCTCCAAGTCTTGTTAACGCGAGACCTATTGCATTGCAAATGCTTGTTTTTTAGAGCAATTGCACCTCAGAAAGCCCGTTAGGATATAGTGTCGAAGACACAGCTACAACTGCCCATGCAAAAAAACAGTAATTGCTTTCTAAGATTGAAGCTTGAAATATGTGACAGATATACAGTGTCAAGAACATACAAACAAAAGGGAAAACGCATCATTCCAAACACACTTCCGTCACAGGTGTCAGAGCACGAGACACGATGAGGCACAAGAGAAAGCAAACAGACAAGAGATTTCCGGAATCCTCTGGGGGACTAGTGTCTAAATTCTCATGAACATACAACCTATTTTTATAAACGGGTGTCAGATTTCTTAAGTCGATTCAACAGTCTTCAACTGTTTTGCTGCTGTTTCAATGCTTAACACTTGTTCCTCTGTGTAAGCCTTGCTGCTCAGTGCGACAGCTACCCCGGATTGAGCTGAGGGTTTGACAGATGAAACTTAAGGGTCCCAAAGGATGCTGGTAAGTTTATTACACGGTGAGGCTGCACTACCACACCATATAATACACCCCATTTCCTCACAGCGCGGTATTACGCAATCTCCACCTTGGAACAACAGCAAGTAAACGAAAAGTGAGAGTTTTCTCTGGTGCTTGCCAAAGGGTTTCTCTGCTTGGATGCCTCAAATAAGTGAGTGACACGTGGGTAAATACAAGTGCACTGTATGTTTATTTTTCTTTCTTGAGTGCAGTAATTACATTTCTGGATTACATTTCCTTGATGGAAAACTGAGATAATTAGTGACTGGTGAAATGACATCTGGATTTATATTGCTGAAAAGTACTGTGCGCATGATTTATTATTTGGATGATGTGCGGTAGCATTAGCTTGTTATTAGTTGTACAGGACCAACTGACTTGACTGGATTTCATTGGCTGCATCCTCTTTCGTATCTCTCATTTAAGAGGTGGGTTTCATTAAACTCTAAAACTGATGCATATTTGTACGTCATTTACTTTTTTAATACCTTGGCAAAACAGGTTCACATTTCTCACTTTATGAACTAAAAGTCACAACAACACAGAGAGAATATGAGGCTACAGAGAGGGATATAGCATTTCATGAATTTCTTATATAGTTAATGTTTTAATAACTTTAAATAAGTCTTGGTTAACCCAAAATCTTGAGTGGGAGAGTCAAAGTTTTCATTAGACTGATGCATCCTGTAGTCGCAGGTACAGTCATGATAAGCTCCTGCTAGACAAGATACCTTAAACTATTAATAAAATACCAAAAATGTTTTGCATTTTTGCATACTAAATGCCAGATTTCAATGAAACCACTTTCATTGTCCCTCACAAATTACTTTATTTCTTAAGATGCTGCTTAAACCGCAATAGCAGTATCATTTTCTGCGTCATTTCTAAGACAAAGCAAGACTTACTAGCCAGAAGTTTTTCAGGTACTCAGTAGCCTCCAACCTTGGATCACTCCATCTTAAAATGTAAAAAACACACGCAATTCCTTCAATAGTATTTTTGCACCACTAATCTGTGTGATAAATCCGTATGGCTGTTACAGTCTAACCTAAACGTAGGCATGCAGTAAGTAGACCAAACTCCTTGGTGCTGTTAGTGCACACGGTAAGATAAATCTAAAAGTGGCAACACACACAGTGCTGCCTGACCCCCAAGATTTAGAAAGGTCATGTAATTGTGGTTTTGGACCTGTGACTCTTGGTGAAATTAAGTACTGATAAAAATAAATCTTTTTTAATAAATTTTTTTATTGAGATCCAAAAATTGCAATAAAATACATCAATTCATGATTTTCATGCACCAACAATAAATACATATATACAACACATTTCATCACAGAATTAATCCAGGAACAAAAAACTGTATTAAAAGACTCGCTAAAAAGAAATCTTTAAACATGAAGATAGAAATTTCTCTCACTTTCCTTTCCTGTGCTTCTCCAAATTCCAACTGTAGATAGCAATTTCACCATTGATCAACTGTGTATGTATTCAGGGATGGCAGGGGCTTTCACTCAGTCAACACATCCATAGCCTGACAATCTCAAAAACATGAACATTGTGCTGAGCTGCTTCCATAAATATGGCCATTTAGAGGAATTACTGGGACTGTGCTTACCAACTCTGGGATATTTACTCCTCTCAAAATATATTTTTCCAGCAAATGCTCCCAGTGTGGGCTGCATGCCATTAAAATAGATATATACAATTCACTCTCTCGTCGTATTTGGACCCAACAAGACATTTAGATCATCTGTTACAATAGACACTGCCACCCGAAAAATAATATTGATGTTGAGTGACTACTTTCCAAATATAATCATGGTTATAAAATCATCTTTATAAAAATAAATAAGTCATTGAATCAATCTAATATTAAAATACATTAAAGAAATGAAATACAACCTAAATTAATTTTTAAGCCCTCGTGGGTTGTTGCCTTGATTTTTTTTTCTGTTAGACACATGAACTAAAAATTAATAAAACCTCCCAAATGTCCCCTCAAAACAAAATATATAGAAAATTACGATGATAGAATCACTGAGACAGATTTAAATTCCTTCTGCCAGGTCAACAATATCTGGAGTAGATATATGAACCGCCTATTTATGGTATTGCAATGGTCTGAACCTGATCTGATGAAATTCCCTTGACATAATAATCAAATCACTGACTTGAAATACATCACACTGAAGGAACAGAAGTGAATTATCTTCACTTGTCTGTAAGACACACTGGGGCCTACTCACAAAGATAAACTTAAGCAAATCTACATGTGTAATTTTTCTATTACACTTAGGGGCCGATTCCGATCCGGGTCGGAAAGCACTCCGACCGAGTCGGATCCGGAGTGTTTTCTGACCGAGCCGGACCCCTACAGTCCGACCGAGCGAGTACGATGCGCACGTGTGCTGTCGGACTCAATTCAGTCGGACTCCCATAGAAGTCAATGGGAGCCGGTCGTACGACGCGTACATGGGCTCCCATTGACTGAATGGGTACGTCTCGAACAAATGCGCCCCCTACAGTGGGTATGCGTCGGTGCCACCCGCACCGTACATGCCTATGTTGGGTAGACCCATAGGTCTCCCCCTGTGTCCGAGTCGTAGGGCTGCGGGTGTCAGGGGGTCCGACGCAGACCCCCAAAGTCCGACTCTGGGAGCTTTTGTGAGCTGGACACTCTAGCTCGCACAGGCTGCCCGACGTGTGCATCGTACTGGCTCGGTTGTAAATCGTATCCATTACACGCCACGGTTAGCTTCCGACCGGGACGTACGGAGCGGTTCAGACCCGGAAACGACTCGGTCGGTGAATTTCATGTAGCTCGCATCGTACTTGCTCGCTCGTACAGCTGTACGAGTCGGGCGGAAAACACGCGTACAGCTCGTAGTTTTTCCGGCCGAACCCGATTCGGTGCCCTTCCGACCGAGATCGGAATCGGCCCCTTTGTAGTTACTTTACTACTTAGGGCTACACCGTTTAAGAGCGTAAAGTTACTCAAAAATGTAGACTTACATGTCTCCACTCCCTTAAACGTGGAGTCGAATTTACAAGTGTATAGTTACTGCAGCCAAAAAGGTGCAGTTGGAAGCCCAGCACCACACATAGCCAACCACTGATACTGCAACACCCCCCCATAGAAAATAATGGAAGTAGGCAATATAGGAAATAATGTTAAATAAAATTATATATATATATATACACATACATACATACATACATACATACATACATATATATTGCACTAGTTATTTTATCAAAATGCAATTTGCACAACATTATTCATTCTCTTATTTGTGAAGTATTTTAATAGTTATATAATATTTATATTGTATTTATTGAGATATTTATTGTAACCATATTTATATGTTTATTTATTTGCACTGAAAAGGGATATAATTATTGGCATAATTGTAAAAACAAACTGCAATCAGCAAAAATGTATGGCAATCCAAAAAAACGGATTAGGTAACACAATGAGGAAATGGCAAAAGTATGTCTTCTGTGTTAATGGGTGATAGGGGAACCGAAAGTAAATATCATGCACTAGCACTTTAAAAAGGCAAAAAACGCCCATGAGCGCTGTCATGTGATCAAGATTCAGGCGGGATCGAAACGCGTCATGGCCGACTGAGCACAGAAAACTAAAAATATTGGAAGCACAGATTCGTGGTCCGTGCCTGCTTTTTGTCGCCCGTTGCGACCTCTGGAACCGTAAGGAACCATTAGCAGCTTGTGAGCATATATATATATATTTTTTTACTTTAGGTGAGAATTTGTTCCATAATTTAAACTTCAGAAAAATATTTGAATGTAATATATTCAAAATAATTACATTTTAAATAAGTTATAAATGTAACATGTTTTATTTTTTTCTACATTTAAAATATAACAATATGCTACAGCACTATTAATTTCAAATTAAATAATTAATTTAAATATATATATGTTTATACTTGTATATATTATGTATTCAAAATTACAAAAAGTTATGTATGGAATTAATTAAAATACTTTTTTTTACAAATTAAAGTTACATTTAAAAAGTTAATAAAATACTTTATCATGAAATATTTATTTTGTAAATATTTTTTCAAGTGTTATCATATGTATATATATATATATATATTTGAAAAAAGAGAAACACCCTCGTGGCCGGCACTCTGGGCAGATAGAGTAAAGCTCTTTGTCAGGCACGATGTTCCATCCACGCACCCCCTCCAATTGGTCCGACGCGTCCGATGCACTTGGCAACTGCTACAGACTTCCTGATAGAATACAGACTTCCTGTGATTATTTGAAATAAAAGAAGGCTTGAATGCAGCCAGTGCCTGCCGCTCTGTTATTGAAATGGGTCCATGAGGAAGGGAGTGAGTCCCGAAACGCGTCGGACCAGTTGGAGGGGGTGCGTGGATGGAACATCGTGCCTGACAAAGAGCTTTACTCTATCTGCCCAGAGTGCCGGCCACGAGGGTGTTTCTCTTTTTTCAAATATATATATATATATATATACATATGATAACACTTGAAAAAATATTTACAAAATAAATATTTCATGATAAAGTATTTTATTAACTTTTTAAATGTAACTTTAATTTGTAAAAAAAAGTATTTTAATTAATTCAAGATGTTTAATTCGGAAGTCCTTATGTTAGAGCCTTGTTGGACATTAATGCTCGGTACCTGCACTGATGTTCAAGTGGTTAAGGTGAAAAAAGCAGTCAGGTGAAATGCCACAGTGTTTCCATTCTGCGTGCGACCAGCAGAAACCGTGTGTTGCAGCACGATCGTAGCAGGAATTATCCTGCTCGAATCCCTTCCACACGCGTCCCATTCTTTTGCTATTTAGCATATCCTTGGTAGGTTGGGGGCGTGAGTGAGTCAGGCTCCTCATTTAACATCCAAAACACTTTTCCGTTTCTGGAGCCCAAGACTCTTCAGGGCGACCTCATCATGGGCACGGAACATCCCAAAGAAAGCACTCGCCATGCAAAACAAGAATATGAGGCCCAATACTGCAGCTCAAGCTTCCGCACAGTCCAGCAGCGCCTACTTCCCTTTTTCCCTAACGTTTCGGCTGTATTGCCTTGATCACAGGAGGAAGGAGACACCAACGTGCGCTTGAGCGTGTATTTAAAACATTTTTTTAATCACGTGACACCTTGAAAACATCAACTCCCATAGTGCAGTACGATTCAAGATGTTTAATTCGGAAGTCCTTATGTTAGAGCCTTGTTGGACATTAATGCTCGGTACCTGCACTGATGTTCAAGTGGTTAAGGTGAAAAAAGCAGTCAGGTGAAATGCCGCAGTGTTTCCATTCTGCGTGCGACCAGCAGAAACCGTCTGTTGCAGCACGATCGTAGCAGGAATCATCCTGCTCGAATCCCTTCCACACGCGTCCCATTCTTTTGCTATTTAGCATATCCTAGGTAGGTTGGGGGCGTGAGTGAGTCAGGCTCCTCATTTAACATCCAAAACACTTTTCCGTTTCTGGAGCCCAAGACTCTTCAGGGCGACCTCATCATGGGCACGGAACATCCCAAAGAAAGCACTCGCCATGCAAAACAAGAATATGAGGCCCAATACTGCAGCTCAAGCTTCCGCACAGTCCAGCAGCGCCTACTTCCCTTTTTCCCTAACGTTTCGGCTGTATTGCCTTGATCACAGGAGGAAGGAGACACCAACGTGCGCTTGGGCGTGTATTTAAAACATTTTTTTCATCACGTGACACCTTGAAAACATCAACTCCCATAGTGCAGTACGATTCAAGATGTTTAATTCGGAAGTCCTTATGTTAGAGCCTTGTTGGACATTAATGCTCGGTACCTGCACTGATGTTCAAGTGGTTAAGGTGAAAAAAGCAGTCAGGTGAAATGCCGCAGTGTTTCCATTCTGCGTGCGACCAGCAAAAACCGTCTGTTGCAGCACGATCGTAGCAGGAATCATCCTGCTCGAATCCCTTCCACACGCGTCCCATTCTTTTGCTATTTAGCATATCCTTGGTAGGTTGGGGGCGTGAGTGAGTCAGGCTCCTCATTTAACATCCAAAACACTTTTCCGTTTCTGGAGCCCAAGACTCTTCAGGACGACCTCATCATGGGCACGGAACATCCCAAAGAAAGCACTCGCCATGCAAAACAAGAATATGAGGCCCAATACTGCAGCTCAAGCTTCCGCACAGTCCAGCAGCGCCTACTTCCCTTTTTCCCTAACATTTCGGCTGTATTGCCTTGATCACAGGAGGAAGGAGACACCAACGTGCGCTTGGGCGTGTATTTAAAACATTTTTTTAATCACGTGACACCTTGAAAACATCAACTCCCATAGTGCAGTACGATTCAAGATGTTTAATTCGGAAGTCCTTATGTTAGAGCCTTGTTGGACATTAATGCTCGGTACCTGCACTGATGTTCAAGTGGTTAAGGTGAAAAAAGCAGTCAGGTGAAATGCCGCAGTGTTTCCATTCTGCGTGCGACCAGCAGAAACCGTCTGTTGTAGCACGATCGTAGCAGGAATCATCCTGCTCGAATCCCTTCCACACGCGTCCCATTCTTTTGCTATTTAGCATATCCTTGGTAGGTTGGGGGCGTGAGTGAGTCAGGCTCCTCATTTAACATCCAAAACACTTTTCCGTTTCTGGAGCCCAAGACTCTTCAGGGCGACCTCATCATGGGCACGGAACATCCCAAAGAAAGCACTCGCCATGCAAAACAAGAATATGAGGCCCAATACTGCAGCTCAAGCTTCCGCACAGTCCAGCAGCGCCTACTTCCCTTTTTCCCTAACGTTTCGGCTGTATTGCCTTGATCACAGGAGGAAGGAGACACCAACGTGCGCTTGGGCGTGTATTTAAAACATTTTTTTAATCACGTGACACCTTGAAAACATCAACTCCCATAGTGCAGTACGATTCAAGATGTTTAATTCGGAAGTCCTTATGTTAGAGCCTTGTTGGACATTAATGCTCGGTACCTGCACTGATGTTCAAGTGGTTAAGGTGAAAAAAGCAGTCAGGTGAAATGCCGCAGTGTTTCCATTCTGCGTGCGACCAGCAGAAACCGTCTGTTGCAGCACGATCGTAGCAGGAATCATCCTGCTCGAATCCCTTCCACACGCGTCCCATTCTTTTGCTATTTAGCATATCCTTGGTAGGTTGGGGGCGTGAGTGAGTCAGGCTCCTCATTTAACATCCAAAACACTTTTCCGTTTCTGGAGCCCAAGACTCTTCAGGGCGACCTCATCATGGGCACGGAACATCCCAAAGAAAGCACTCGCCATGCAAAACAAGAATATGAGGCCCAATACTGCAGCTCAAGCTTCCGCACAGTCCAGCAGTGCCTACTTCCCTTTTTCCCTAACGTTTCGGCTGTTTTGCCTTGATCACAGGAGGAAGGAGACACCAACGTGCGCTTGGGCGTGTATTTAAAACATTTTTTTAATCACGTGACACCTTGAAAACATCAACTCCCATAGTGCAGTACGATTCAAGATGTTTAATTCGGAAGTCCTTATGTTAGAGCCTTGTTGGACATTAATGCTCGGTACCTGCACTGATGTTCAAGTGGTTAAGGTGAAAAAAGCAGTCAGGTGAAATGCCGCAGTGTTTCCATTCTGCGTGCGACCAGCAGAAACCGTCTGTTGCAGCACGATCGTGCCATAAATCATCCTGCTCGAATCCCTTCCACACGCGTCCCATTCTTTTGCTATTTAGCATATCCTTGGTAGGTTGGGGGCGTGAGTGAGTCAGGCTCCTCATTTAACATCCAAAACACTTTTCCGTTTCTGGAGCCCAAGACTCTTCAGGGCGACCTCATCATGGGCACGGAACATCCCAAAGAAAGCACTCGCCATGCAAAACAAGAATATGAGGCCCAATACTGCAGCTCAAGCTTCCGCACAGTCCAGCAGCGCCTACTTCCCTTTTTCCCTAACGTTTCGGCTGTATTGCCTTGATCACAGGAGGAAGGAGACACCAACGTGCGCCTGGTGCGTGTATTTAAAACATTTTTTTAATCACGTGACACCTTGAAAACATCAACTCCCATAGTGCAGTACGATTCAAGATGTTTAATTCGGAAGTCCTTATGTTAGAGCCTTGTTGGACATTAATGCTCGGTACCTGCACTGATGTTCAAGTGGTTAAGGTGAAAAAAGCAGTCAGGTGAAATGCCGCAGTGTTTCCATTCTGCGTGCGACCAGCAGAAACCGTCTGTTGCAGCACGATCGTAGCAGGAATCATCCTGCTCGAATCCCTTCCACACGCGTCCCATTCTTTTGCTATTTAGCATATCCTTGGTAGGTTGGGGGCGTGAGTGAGTCAGGCTCCTCATTTAACATCCAAAACACTTTTCCGTTTCTGGAGCCCAAGACTCTTCAGGGCGACCTCATCATGGGCACGGAACATCCCAAAGAAAGCACTCGCCATGCAAAACAAGAATATGAGGCCCAATACTGCAGCTCAAGCTTCCGCACAGTCCAGCAGCGCCTACTTCCCTTTTTCCCTAACGTTTCGGCTGTATTGCCTTGATCACAGGAGGAAGGAGACACCAACGTGCGCTTGGGCGTGTATTTAAAACATTTTTTTAATCACGTGACACCTTGAAAACATCAACTCCCATAGTGCAGTACGATTCAAGATGTTTAATTCGGAAGTCCTTATGTTAGAGCCTTGTTGGACATTAATGCTCGGTACCTGCACTGATGTTCAAGTGGTTAAGGTGAAAAAAGCAGTCAGGTGAAATGCCGCAGTGTTTCCATTCTGCGTGCGACCAGCAGAAACCGTCTGTTGCAGCACGATCGTAGCAGGAATCATCCTGCTCGAATCTCTTCCACACGCGTCCCATTCTTTTGCTATTTAGCATATCCTTGGTAGGTTGGGGGCGTGAGTGAGTCAGGCTCCTCATTTAACATCCAAAACACTTTTCCGTTTCTGGAGCCCAAGACTCTTCAGGGCGACCTCATCATGGGCACGGAACATCCCAAAGAAAGCACTCGCCATGCAAAACAAGAATATGAGGCCCAATACTGCAGCTCAAGCTCAATACATATGATAACACTTGAAAAAATATTTACAAAATAAATATTTCATGATAAAGTATTTTATTAACTTTTTAAATGTAACTTTAATTTGTAAAAAAAAGTATTTTAATTAATTCCATACATAACTTTTTGTAATTTTGAATACATAATATATACAAGTATAAACATATATATATTTAAATTAATTATTTAATTTGAAATTAATAGTGCTGTAGCATATTGTTATATTTTAAATATAGAAAAAATAAAACATGTTACATTTATACCTTATTTAACATGTAATTATTTTGAATATATTACATTCAAATATTTTTCTGAAGTTTAAATTATGAAACAAATTCTCACCTAAAGTAAAAAAAAATATTTTTATTATGTATTAATATTTATTAAAAGTAATGTAGAGAAATAAAAGTAATTTTAGTCATATTTTAATAAAGATCAATGTCACAATCATTTTTTTATTTAAACAAGGTTAATAAAATATATTAAAATAAAAAATACTTTTGTAGCTATTTGTAACTAATTTAATTTTACATTATTTGAATTCCCTACCTTCATTTTTTTCTATGAAAGAATGTTGCAATACTAGTGGTTGGCCATGTGTAGTGCTGAACTTACTCCAACTATGACAGTTTTGGTCCTTTTTGGCTGTAGTAACTGTAAAAGTGCAGTTTGTGAACTGGAATGGGCTTACTCTTATGTGGGTGGGGGCACGTTCTTTTCTAAACCACCCCCTTACCCCACCCTACTACTCCCTTAATGCCTCCGCTCTAGTGGTAAGTATATTCCCCATTTTCCAGCAACTCCTTCCAGTCCCTCCCACATTTTCTAGTATAATGTATACTTACGTTTGTGGGGAATACAGAGCCAGGACAGAGATTGCTACAATAGGAGAGGCAGATTCCGTTCGCAGGTTTGTGAATAGCATTTTGTAGTACGTTTAGTAGTACTATTGTAGAACTACTAAGGTACTACAAAATGCAGTTTATGTCTAGACCTGAGAAAAATACATTGTTCAAGTCTTGTATAAAAACTAGCTAGAAGAAACGTTTTATTTTTATACAGGGACCGCCACCTATGCTGCCAAAGGGATAGTTTTCCATTCGGAAAGTTATAAAAATACAACATACCTGTTACAACAAAACTAATTTTTTTTCATGAATCAGATGATTTATGTGATCAACTAATCATTACAGTCAAACTTGCAAGGAAACAAGCCTGGTACGCCCCCCCCGGATGTGATGTTACGAACAAGGGAGAGAGACGAAGAGAATAAATGACTAATGTGTCAGTACTTTCATTCATGCAATTAACACATTGAAGAAAATAGTCTTGAACAATGTAAAATTCTCTGGTTTCCATGATGGAAATTTTCAACTCTATTAAGGACACATAGGCAAAGATTATGCTTTAACTTTCTTCCATTATTGCTCAGCAGCCCATTAACTTCAAACAACCATAACAATGCAAGGTACTAACAAATCACATGAGAGCAAGCAAAATCAAAAGGCCACCAATAAGGCAGCTTGTGCCTCTCATAAAATTATATTCAAGGAAAAGCACTTCCTCTTTCTTCATGCGGATGTCTGCAGAACTATATAATGTTTATTGAAAATCCTGTTTCTGATTATCATCTGCAAGAGAAACAAATCCAAGTTACCTGCATTTTCATAGTACCAGACAAAGTCAACCATTGTAAAAAAACAATGCACTATGTCACACAGAAACAACAGAATACATAACAATCCAGATCACTAACTTAAGTGGCAACTCCACAGTGATCAGTTATATCACCTTAACACACTTCTAAATGTCACCAATACAGTGGGATGTATAAATCGATTTTCTTCAGGTGGGATAATCTTCACCTCTGTTTCCTTAATAGAATTGAAACTTTCCTTCAAATTAGCTAGAAATGTTTTATTCTATGTCAGGACCAGAGGCTTCAGGTTATGCTTGTTAAAAAGTACCCACTACCATAGTTGCTATAGCCACAACACATTTTAAAGGTTTAATCAGATGACCAATCCGCCACTCTGAGGATATCCTCCAATGTGCCACCCACCATGAAGACTTTTGAAGCCATCAGTCCTGTGGAAGAATGAGCCCCAAAAGCTGTGGTATTAATTCCCACCTCTGATACGACCCACCGGCAATTGTGGGGAAAGAAGCTGCTTTAAAGCGTTTTTACAATGAAATCAACCGCTGCTGGACATGTCTGACCTCCTCTGTCAGGGTCTCGTAAGCCTGAAAACACCTTACTACATAGAGCTTGGGGTGGTCTGGAAAAGAAAGGTACTGAACCCTCCTAATGCTGGTTTTGGTGCCTCGAGACACCATAAAGGTAACGCCTTCAGGCGTACAAATCTTAGCGGTTGCATCTAGAGCTCTAATATCCAAGATTCGTTTGCAAGAGGTCAAGCACAACAGCATTGCCAATTTACCTGTAAGTTGCTTCCAAGACAGATGCACATTATCCAGCTATGATTTAAAGACTTTCAATCCCAAATTGACATCCCTTAACTGAGACTACTTACACTTTGGGGGATTAGAGAGATATAACACTCTCAATAACTTACACACTAGGGGGTCGATTCCGATAGCTGGTCGGACAGCTGTCTGTAGCCTAACCGTGCGACCGACACGTACCCGGAGCCGGTCCGTCCTGTATATGAAGTACGATGCGCATAACTGCAAAACACACGACCGACACGTAGGCTGTGAATCAAGCTCCATTCTCCGTCCGAGCCGTAACTCCTAACGATGAACCGAGTCGCCTGGAAGCAGTATCCATAGCAGTTTCCCGCATGACAAGTACGATGCGTACTTCCTACACGCCGGACGGGTCGTCACGTACGGCACGTCACAGCATCCGGAAAACAAGCATATCAGCTACAATTCGAGCCACAACTCAATACACGGCTACGAGACAGAGCAGCTTGCAGCAGGTACGAGACGGAGCAACAAGCAGCGCGTACGACACGAACACATCATGAATCCCATTGCGCAGGTCATACCAGTACTCTACATCTATGACCAGATCAGGACCCGACGTCGACGGCGCAGGCGGTAACTCAGACACCTACCACATAAACAAACGACACATACCCGCAAAATGGCACACACACACAGGGATCCACATCCTGGCCACTAACAACAGACCACAATAAGGGTTGCATGGCCAGCACCACTAACACCCCCACCCATAGGGCTCATGTTGCCCATCACTACTGCCAACCCCACTCACAGGGGACCTGTTGCCCATCACCCCTGCCACCCCCACCCATATGGCTGATGTTGCCCATCACCCCTGCCATCCCCACTCACAGGCGACCTGTTGCCTATCACCCCTGCCACGCCCACCCATAGCGCTTATGTTGCTCATCACCCCTGCCACCCCCACTCACAGGGGACCTGTTGCCCATCACCCATGCCACCCCCACCCATATGGCTGATGTTACCCATCACCCCTGCCACCCCCACTCACAGGGGACCTGTTGCGCAACACCCCTGCCACCCCCACCAATAGGGCTTATGTTGCCTCTCACCCCTGCCACCCCCACTCACAGGGGACCTGTTGCCCATCACCCCTGCCACCCCCACCCATAGGGCTGATGTTGCCCATCACCCCTGCCACCCCCACACATAGGGCTGATGTTGCCCATCACTACTGCCACCCCCAGCCATAGGGCTTATGTTGCCCATCACTACAGCCACCCCCAGCCATAGGGCTTATGTTGCCCATCACTACAGCCACCCCAACTCACAGGGGACCTGTTGCCCATCACCCCTGCCACCCCCACCCATAGGGACTATGTTGCCCATCACTACTGCCACCCCCAGCCATAGGGCTTATGTTGCCCATCACTACAGCAACCCCCACTCACAGGGGACCTGTTGCCTATCACCCCTGCCACCCCCCCATATGGCTGATGTTGCCCATCACCCCAGCCAACCCCACCCATAGGGCTGATGTTGCCCATCACCCCTGCCACCCCCACTTACAGGGGACCTGTTGCCCATCACCCCTGCCACCCCCACCCACAGGGCTTATGTTGCCCATCACCTCTGCCACCCCCACTCACAGGGGACCTGTTGCCCATCACCCCTGCCACCCCCATATGGCTGATGTTGCCCATCACCCCTGCCACCCCCACACATAGGGCTGATGTTGCCCATCACTCCTGACACCCCCACCCATAGGGCTGATGTTGCCCATCACCCCTGCCACCCCCACACATAGGGCTGATGTTGCCCATCACCCCTGCCACCCCCACCCAAATGGCTGATGTTGCCCATCACCCCTGCCACCCCCACACATAGGGCTGATGTTGCCCATCACTCCGGACACCCCCACCCAGAGGGACTATGTTGCCCATCTCCCCTGCCACCCCCACCCATAGGGCTTATGTTGCCCATCACTACTGCCACCCCCACTCACAGAGGACCTGTTGCCCATCACCCCTGCCACCCCCACCCATATGGCTGATGTTGCCCATCACCCCTGCCACCCCCACACATAAGGCTGATGTTGCTCATCACCCCTGCCACCCCCACACATAGGGCTGATGTTGCCCGTCACTCCTGACACCCCCACCCATAGGGACTATGTTGCCTATCACCCCTGCCACCCCCACCCATAGGGCTTATGCTGCCCATCACTACTGCCACCCCCAGCCATAGGGCTTATGTTGCCCATTACTACAGCCACCCCCACTCACAGGGGACCTGTTGCCCATCACCCCTGCCACCCCCACCCATATGGCTGATGTTGCCCATCACCCCTGCCACCCCCACTCACAGGGGACCTGTTGCCCATCACCCCTGCCACCCCCACCCATAGGGCTTATGTTGCCCATCAGCCCTGCCACCCCCACTCACAGGGGACCTGTTGCCCATCACACCTGCCACCC
Organism: Triturus cristatus; assembly: GCF_964204655.1. Lineage (NCBI taxonomy): Eukaryota > Metazoa > Chordata > Amphibia > Caudata > Salamandridae > Triturus > Triturus cristatus. Next base: position 750,728,436 of record NC_140592.1, read on the forward strand.
CCACCCATATGGCTGATGTTGCCCATCACCCCTGCCCCCCCACCCATAGGGCTGATGTTTCCCATCACCCCTGCCACCCCCACACATATGGCTGATGTTGCCCATCACCCCTGACACCCCCACCCATAGGGCTGATGTTGCCCATCACCCCTGCCACCCCCACACATAGGGCTGATGTTGCCCATCACTCCTGACACCCCCATCCACAGGGACTATGTTGCCCATCACCCCTGCCAGCCCCACCCATAGGGCTGATGTTGCCCATCACCCCTGCCACCCCCACCCATATGGCTGATGTTGCCCATCACCCCTGCCACCCCCACCCATAGGATGGGTGATGTGCAACACATCCAGCATACTCCAACATCAGGTATGTCCGCAAAATACACCCCCCTAACATCATGTCAACAGTGTGTAGTCTGTGATAAATGCCCACAACAGTGATTATGGCTACGAGCATACAATGTAAGTAACAGCACATGTGTGACCAACATATGAGTATGACATACAGAAGGCAAGCATCACCATAGCACTGTGGCAATGTAAAAAGAACACCCCCTCACTGTGTTAAGTGGGGGCTTCCAAAATGCAGCAGATGTTGAGCATTGACCAAAAGGTAAGTGTCATCATGGTCAAAGCTGCAAATAACAAACAGCATGTATGATCCCTGCTCCCAACACATCAAACACTTCTGGGGCAACTAGTGGTTGTGTCCCATACACACAGAGATGTGGTGAGGCTAACAGTGCTGTGAAAACATAACACACTCTCGGCCATGTGCAGACAAGCACCAAACATGGGGGCTGACAATGCATACAGCGTACAATGACACAACAGCAGAAGTGACCATCACCAAGCATGTACACATCTCGAAAATAGACACACCAATCAAAACAACATGTGTAGACTGTAGGTGTCAGATCCCAAACTCACATTCCATGCCAGCAATGGCACCTAACAACCAGGATGAATGTGCACAATGATGTGATATGACTCACAGGGACAGCATGCAAAATCACAGAAACAGCATCCAGACAAAGGCCCACAACAGCAATACCAATGCACTGGTGCAGATGCACAAACACAAACAGGCAAACTCACACTGCACATCTGACACAGCATGTGTGTGTCACAGTATCCCCAGGCAACTACACAACACATGAGGAGGGCTGAACCACAGTGACACAGATGTGGACACAGTGAACTACAAAAGTAAACCATCATTGGGACACCCTCAGTGGGCAATCAGGTATTGGGAGATGAGAGGGAGCACAACAGACACATGTGACACAAGCTGGAATGAACACCAACTAACACAGCAAGAGCCTGACACACAACACCACTATCCCCAGGGAACAGACATTGGGGTGACACAAGCATGCATGACACCTCCACTGTGATGCTAAAGGCAGATGTCGTACAAACTGGGAAACCCAGACATGTGTCCTGTGCCACAAACGTACATCACACATACACAAACACAAATCACTCAGCATGGCCCCTCATCCATGGACAAACGGGAGCTAGGGGACCACCCATGCAAACATTCACATCAGTCCACTCTCAACACCACACACCCTGAACTGCAACAATGTGTATCTGTGAAGCCCACATGGACAGGTGACATGGATCTATCCATGCACGCCCACATAAGTTCCGTGGTGTCTTCTTGCTTTCTTTCCCTTCGTTTAATTCGTAAGATTTCAAGGTTTTTTTCTGTTGATGCCCTCAAAACCATTATCACTGCCCTCATCACTTCCCGCCTGGATTATGGGAATGGCCTGTACGTTGGCATTCCTGCCTACGAAACCCGCCGCCTTCAGGCCATCCAAAACCAGGCGGCTCGCCTTATCCTTCGTCTTCCCAAAACCTCCCACATCACGCCTGTTCTTAAATGCCTCCACTGGCTCCCAGTGCATTTCAGATCCTATTTCAAACTTGCTTGTTTTGCTTTTCGGGCTCATGCCCGTTCCGCTCCTTATTTCATTAACTCTCTTATCACTCCCCACGTTCCTAGTCGCACTCTCCGCTCCTCATCACTTTCTCTTCTCCATGTCCCTCGATTCCATAAATCCCGCATTGATGGCACTCGTTTCTCAGTCCTGGCCCCCCGGTTTTGGAACAGTCTTCCTCTTTTCCTTCGCTCTATTCCTATCTACACCCACTTTCGTAAGGCCCTCACAACTTTTCTGTTTTCCCAAGCCTTTCCTAACTAGCTCTCTGGGATTGTTCTTGTGAGTCTGGACGAGGTGTCAGCGCCAGGAAGCCGCTTGGCAGCAGTGCGCTTTAGCAAATTCCTTTTTTCATTTCATTTCATTTCATTTCATTGCACATGCACCCATGACAAACACAGGAATGTTGGGAGGAACTAAGGTGCACAGACACATCACACAAGGACAGTTCACAACCCTGGGGAATGACAGACATACTGCACAGTATGCGGTACATGGCCATGACCTCAAAGCTCACGTAACCTTCAGAATCCCTGCCACTGTCCAAGGACAATGCAGATGCCAAGGAGAACCACAAGGCACTCATGCTGACACCTGACAGCATCGCAGCCATGAACCCGACAAGTGGGAGCAGTCACACACACATACAAATGTCTCAATCACTGAAAACTACCACCTAGGGACAACTACATGATTTAGCAAATAAACAGGTGCCTTGAGGAACCCCGACTGTGTCCCATCTGTGTCTGACAACATCATCACCACTGAGAACTGACAAATCCCAATGATGATATACCAATTAACAGTAGTGTGTCATGCACCCACACATCTGGTAGCCCAATGGAAAAGTAGTGGTATGAACCCAGTACCACTCAGCAAGCATCAACAACAGGAACATATCAAGGGAACACTGTCTGTCTATGAACAGGGATGTGGACACACACACATGCTCATACAACACACACCATGGGCCCAGCCCATGTCACTGGACAAGACACTTACTTGAGGGGACCCAACTCCTGTGGGAGCCCAGCTGTGCCAAACATATTCACCGCAAGTCCCACTCATGTCTGCAGCACACTTGGTCAGTCAGCCATCAGTTACCACACAATGAAGGCTCTAGTCACAACAGCCTGGGTACGCGAGTCTCCCCTAAGTCATTTGCACATACCCAAAACATATGTCTAGCAAGTTGCACAGAGGCCCCAGTTGCTCCTATTACAATGATGCCCACACCTGTAGGTCCAGTGTTGATGAGCACAAAGTATGTGGAAGTGACAAATTGGACAATGTGAAGCACATCATATGTGCAGGGGTGCAAGCCACAGATATGACCATGCAAATGAAATGCTCACAGAGAGATGTCCACAAATAGTTGATCCTGACACACCCAGGTAGCTGCAAAGGATGACATGGATACCCACCAGAATAGGATACATATCTCATGGATCACAGGGAGTACCTCACAGCAACACATCAGAATTCAACATTCTAAACAAAGCATCACAGTTGCAAGGGTATGTTAAACATCATCAACATAATGTACAGCAAAATCTAATTCCCAGGGAGAAAGAAAAAAATGTTATTCAGCATTTTAAAAGTTAAACGTCTGTGCAAACAAAAGGCCAATGGCCAGTCCATGTCCAAATGCCAAGGAGTGAAGTAGAGTGACAACTGTCACACCTTGCTTGCCTGCACTGCTGAGGACCGGGGTCATCCCCTCGGAGGGGCATACATGGGGGCAGGCCAGGCACCGCAGGGACAGGATCAGGGTGCAGCAGAATGAGGCAGTGAAGAGGTGGGGGATGCAGGCGAGACACTTGCAACTGCAGTGGAGCTGACTGAAGTGGTGGGTGCTGTCACAACTGTGGGGCACAAGTCAGATGGTGAGGGTGCCGGCACAACTCCAGTGGGCAGGTCAGATGGAGTGGATTGGCTCACCACTGCAGTGCCCAAGTCAGACGGGGTGGTCATGGACTCCAAAGCAGTGCCTACATCCATGGGAGCGGAATGGGGGACAGGTGAGGTCGGCAGGGCAGGGGGGGGACATGGTCCACACATCAGTGGCACTAACTGTCTGACCAGGTGTGGAGGAGCAAGTGCTGGGGGGGATGGCCTTAGCATTTTGGGTATGGTGTATCTGTGGGTGGGGGAACCCAGGGCAGGGAGTGGCGGGGAAACCTCTGGAGTGGTGGCCTGGGGGATGGAGGACGGAGACTTTGCCTTGGAGCTGCGTGGTGGCGGGGGGGTCTTGCTCTTCTGGCGCCGGGGGGACTTGCGGGTGGGGGTCTCTGTCTGACTGCGCCTGGGGGAGGGTGTCTGGGTGTGAGGGGCACTCCCTTCTGTGTATGGGGACTTCCTCTTCCCCTTGTAATCAGGATCTGCAGGGTCGGTGGGGAAGAGGCCAAGGTCACAGAGGAAGAGCTTCTGGGGGAATGGGGTTGCAGGTGAGGCAAGGGAAGGGGGCTGGGAGGGAGAGGTCTCGGAGGACTGCGGAGTGGTTGTGGATGACTGTGTGTGTGTCTACAAACCAGCCCCTGTGAGTGTGGAATCAGTCCCCTGCGCTTGCTCGTGTGCACGTCTAGACCTTGGTTTGGGGGTTTCTGTGCTTGGGACAGGTAGGATGCTAGGAATCGTAGGTGGTGCAGGGGTAGGAGGGGTGCAGGACTGTTGGAGGAGGGACACTGCTGCCGTCAGGGAGGAGGCCACAAACTGATTGGTCCTCTGTAGGGCAGACATGACCGAGGAAAGCCCTCCATGAATGACACCAGTTGTGTCAACAGACCTGTGTGTGCATGGAGGACCTTCAGCATCGACGTCTGCCCTACATGGATCTGTTGAAGTAAGTCCACAGACTCCTCACTCAGGGCAGCAGGGGACACAGGGGCAGGAGGTGCGGTGCCTGGCACAAAGGAGACATGCTCATGAACACGGGAGCCCACAGGGACCTCTGGGATGGGAGCGGATGGGAGGGGGGTGGTGGTGGCGGTGGCGGGGGCAGGGACGGCCTCACTAGCTGGGGTTTGGTGGCTGCTGACACCCGCCTCCACAAGGGAGTCATCCTCAGAGCTGCTGTGGCCCTCAGCCGGGGGTGATGGTGCTGACGACTTCTCTGTGTGGCTCCACTCGCCCTCCGTGTCACTGGGTCCACCCGACTCCTCTCCTTCTGTCCCTGTAAGGCTCTGTGGCTCCTCCTGGTCCGTGGAGCTGTTCCCTCCTGTGGCCGTGGATGTATCTGGATAGGAATAGGAAGTAAGCGAACAACATCAGTCACCTGCACCGACTGCACACACCACAGTGAGTACATCACATCACAGGGCAAGCCCTGGCATCATCAGCTGAACACAGCTCAAAGTGCCAACACTGTTTAGGATAAGACAATTGTCATTCTCAACATCAACCATGGCACACATATCCCTCCTTGACTTTCACACATATGTCCATTGCATGTTGGATGTCAACACCCCAATGTGCCAACATGCACCACCCACACATTAGTTGTACATGCAAGTGAACATGTAGGAGTATGTCACTATACACACAGCCCATCTCTTGCTACTGACTCAGTACAGGTGTCCGGATGCAGGGATGGGCAGAGACTCATTTCACATGCTTGGGATGCATGCCAGCAACACACATTATGATGTACTCATGTCCTGATGGGCAATGCCACAATGGGGTGCATGGTGCACACTTGAACACAATGCAGGCTCACTCATAGCAAGTTAAATGCCATGGCACTGGGATGCCCTGGAAGTCAGTCAACACTGTCTCCTGTCACAGGGGCAGGGCATCCAGACAACAACAATATGCACTCACAATCCTAGCTCAGGGGTGAAGCTAACTCTGCAGATGACCGGCGCACTTGCCCATCCCATGCAAACAACATATCCAGGACCCAGAAGACCCCCACATCATGCAAATCATACATATCATATGAGTCTCAGCAAACACAAATCCCTGTACATTAACACATCACAGTCTGCCATGCATGTAACCCAGCTGCATGAAGGAAACAGTTGCATACACCAATGTACGCTGTCAGATGATCACACACCTATATGTCACACAGGTCTTGTCTCTCACAGTCACATCGCAGATGTCATGCTGACCCTCTGAATCATGGACACCCGAGTTGTACATAACAACAAGCCACACCCTAATGACACAGAGGCAGACACCTGAGGTCACATGTCACTAAGCGCAACCTGCAATTTCATACACAGGAGTGGGATTACAGAGTGTTTCTAAATGCCCTTGAGGGGGCATGACTGGCCAGGACTACGTGAAACAGTGTTTGGCCATGGACAGTAGTCAGGTGGCTAAGCAAGTGTGACATACTTGATATACATACTCCTGAGGCCCAACAATTGGAGTCCCCTGCAGCATGGGTTTGTTTGGAATACCCCAGCCACATGTTGCGAGTCAGACCAGCAATTGGTACACATCTCAAGGGCACACACAGATCACATGTCAGATCTCAGGCATTGTGTAAACAATTGACCCACCCATGAAACACACAACAGATTCACGGGAACGGATGCTGACCGGTACCTGAAGCATAGCTGACTGCAGGGACACAGTGCCCTAGTGACACAAGCAAGAGACTGGAGGGGCCACACCTGTGGAACAGATGAGGAGGGTGCATCACACAATTAAGGGACCTGAGTTTTGGACTACAAGACCTACGTAATGTGGAAGTGTGACCAGGACAAAAGACTGCTATTTGCATGTCAGACATAGTACACAGATCAGACATGGACTCACCCCCTTCCTGCTGCTGTCTGGCCTTCAGCTGCCTATCCAGGTCCGGGAAGACCACCGTCAGGATACGGAGCATGTGGGGAGTCAGGATCCGGTGTCCACCCCTCCTGCGTGGAGGTGACAGCTTCAGCTGGACTCTAGCTATCCTCCGGGTCCAGCCCCGAAGGTCCTGCCACCTCTTCTGGCAGTTGCAGATCCGGCGCTTGTAGACCCCCACAGAACGAACAGCCCGGGCGATGGTCAGCCAGATCTCCTGCTTCTGGTGGGCATCAACCTGTGAGGAGGACAAAGTGAAAAGTACATTAACACACATGCCCCAGATTTGTGCAGCACACATTTGGATATACATGTCATCATCACAAAGGGAAATAAATTACACAGGTAGTGCAACCATGGGGAAGCAAAAATCACCTGCATGTCTGACATGTTAACAATGCCTGGATAGTTTAAGCTTGCAATAATGCACTTTAGCAGCAGGAAACCTATTCATTACATGTACCTACACACTTTGGGGGATGAAAGTAGTCAGTGAGAATGCTTTCCACTGGTGTACACACTGCTAGTACTGCTAGTCAGATAACATGCATTATTAGGAAGGCAGTGGACTGCACACTCACCTGCTCTCCTGGTTTCCCATAGAGCTTTCAGTACTCTGGAAGGAGCCCGTCCAGCAGTGCCTGGTTCTCCTCCTCAGTGAAGGCTGGGGCTCTCTCCAGAGTACGTGCCATAGCAGGAGCCAGAGGATGCAGAGACAGCAGCAGTGGTAGCAGGGATGTGGTCCAGTAGCATGTAGCGCAGGCAAGTGAGCTCCCTGGGGGCCAGCCAGCCTTATATCTGTGCTGCAGAGGCAGACTCTGTGCCATGTGTCCCAAGTGATAGGTCCAACACGGTTGCATTCTATGAATCTGCCCAATCCATTTAAAAGTACGACTCATACACGCCTTCCGCATTGTTCAAATCTTCACCTTCATGGAACACTTGAAATTGCAACATTGTTATAGGCATCCAACTGAATTTCCAGTGCACAACTCGTACAAGTTTTGAATCCACATCCGTCTCCATGACAGTCCGGAGCCAAAGGGTGCGCACGGCTCATTCAACTGACTGTACAACGCGTATTTTGAATATACACATGCACCCGTCTCCATACGATTCAATGGCCAAGGCGTATGCCTGTCTCGAACCATGCCTGTCCGACGCATATGCATAATAGTCACCCGCGTCGGACGTCATTGCATTCAATAACAAAGCGTACGCACAGCTCGGACATGACCCGTGCAATGCGTACGCATTGTCACCCACGTCGGACCTCATTGCATTCAATGACAAAGCGTGCGCACGGCTCGGACATGACCCGTGAAATGCATACGCATTGTCACCCGCGTCGGACCTCATTGCATTCAATGACAAAGCGTACGCACGGCTCGGACATGACCTGTGCAATGCGTACGCATTGTCACCCGTGTTGGACCTCATTGGTGTGACTATTATACGGATGCAACACACATATCTGGCCAGGGACACCTGTGCACACCTACCACACTACAGCATTGGCCACACAGTGTCCCATGGCATGTAAGGCTGCATTCCCTGGGTGTTTGGGGGGGCCACATCTGGTTTTTTGGCTGGCACTGTGTGCAGCCACTCCCAGGCTGTGCACGTGTACGTGGGGGCAGAATCCTTTGTGTGTTGTGCACATTACCACTGTGATGTGCAGTTGGACAGTAATGGGCATGAGTCACGGCCACAGTGTCAGGTTGGATATGTTTAGGACAGGTCACATACACCCTGAGACCTGGGGGTGATGGCATGTACGTCACAGTGAGACCTGTAGCCACAATACTGATGTGCACACACAGTCTATGTGCATGTTGTGTCTCAGATGTGTCTGATCAAATGTTCCCAATGGGTGATAGTCTCCACATCCATGTTGCATATGCCTCAACCTTGATGGGGTGTGTGTCTAAGAGACATACATGTAGGGCCGGCAGGGACAACAATGGCCACTACCTGTGGGACTTACGCTTGCCTTGTGGTGTGTACGTGCTACGCCATGTCCATTGCTGTGTTGATGTGGCAATACAGGGAGCCTGGGTTTCTGCATGACAAAGATCTGTGATGCCTGGGAGACCTGAGGCCTCAATTGTCACTGTGGTGTGTGTTTGGAACGTTGCAGCAGTGCATGGGTTGGGTGACACAGCCAGATGATTGACCATTGCACTACATGGGACTCATGTGGACATGTGGAATTCAGATGTGTGGTGGTGGTCTTGTAGGTGACATATGTGTCCATGACCAACAGCACACACCTCAGTACATTGTGTAATGTCATGAACTAGCATGTGATATTGATCATAGTCATGGCCACATGGGTGGATGTACTGACAATCTTCCTTTGTGCATCTCTGTACTGCAGGGCACCAGCTGTCCATCGGCCGTTCCCAGACCTTGCAACCATGCAGGAACGTGACTGCATCAGACGGTACCGCTTCACAAGGCCACTGATTGCGGAGTTGGCAGAGCAGTTGGCGCCACATCTGCTACCTGGCCGGACATACCCTACAGCACTGACCCCAGGGGTGAAGGTGATGGAGCCCTGCACTTCTTTGCTACTGGTACCTTCCAGTACACTGTGGCTACTGCTGGTGGGATGTCGCAAACGATGTTTAGTCGGGTGCTACGCGATGTCTTGGAGGGGATGTTGCAATCCCTCGACCTGTATATCAAGTTCCCGAGCCCAGCTGAACTCCCTGAAATAAAGGATGCCTTTTATATACTGGGGAGGATGCCGAACGTCATCAGATCTATTGATGGGACACATGCTGCCCTGATACCACCACAGTCACATGAGCAGGCATACCGGCACAGGAAGCACTACCATTAGATCAATGCTCTGGTGGTCTGTCTTGCTGACATGTCGATCACACATGTGTGTGCACGGTTCCCTGGTTCTGCGCACGATGCTTACATTATGAGGAGTAGTCGCATTGCAACGCTGATGTCACAGATGCCAGCTCAGCATGCCTGGCTTGTCGATGTGTACTGACTGTTTCTCATTGTGTGTGTTTGTCAATGTTGTATTCCGCACTCCTACAAAACTCAGCTACTTGTTCATTTTTGTGTGTGTAGGTGACTCCAGATACCCCAACATGCCGTGGTTGCTGACACCCCTCAGGAACCCTGTCACACCAGCCGAGATGCGCTACAATGAGGTACATGGTCGGAGCAGGAGGGTGATTGAGCGGACATTCGGCCTCCTGAAAAGCCGCTTTCGCTGCCTGGACAAGACCGGAGGGGCCCTCCCATATGAGCCTACAAAGGTGTGCAAAATAATCCTTGTCTGCTGCATGCTACACAACATGGCGGTGCGGAAGGAGGTGCCTCTCATCCAGGATGACGATGATGATGACCAACTTCCGGCACCTGTGGAGGATCCCGGCCTGGGCCAAGATGCCAGTGAGTATGAAGATGATGGTGACGTCTGCTCACAGCTCATCAACAACTTCTTCACCTGAATGTGAGTTTCCAGGGTTGTTATGTGAATGTATGGAGGTAGCCTGGAATGTGTTGTGCCAGCTCTGTTGCAGTCTGAGTGAGTCTGTGTGCCACTTGACTGGATGCGTGCTGTGATGTGTCCATTCAGCTGGTGTGTACTCCACAATAGGGTAGTACATCTAACTTGTGTTTGTGTAGGTGTCTTGCAACATGTTTTGTGCATGCGTATTGCATTTCTCTCCTGTTCTTCTGTGCTTTTGACTTTATCTTGTCTGTCCTTCCCAGGGTACTTTGCCTGTTGTGTGGTCAACACTGACCCCCAACACCCAGAAGCCAACACCAGTGTGGAAGTTGACAATTCCCATCAACTGATGTACCACACATCCCTGGACTTCCATTCTCCAACACATTGAGAGCGTGTGTCCACTGTTACGTAGAATTACCGTGCAACTATTGTGGAATAAACGTGTTGCTGAAGTGTAATGAACCTGTGCTACGCCTTCTTATGTGCGTTGTCTGTCTTCCCACATCTGAGTGACATCTGCTTACCTCACCTGTGGACTTGTTACCACTGGGTTGGTGTTGTGTCTGTGTATGCCAATGCGTTTCAGGTCAACATCATTGTGTGTGATGAGTAACATGGCCATGGTGAGTATGTTTTGTGTTGCCATAGTGGTGTGTCTCCCTCACATGTGTCACATCCCCATGACTCACCTTACTTTGGTCACATTGTTGCAGTATTTGGCATGCACTGTGTTGTGTAGCAGATCGACATCTCCCTGAACATGACAAGTTGGAATCACAACAGAGGCAAGTATGGTGTACTGGTGAGTTTATTTACAAACATCTGTGAGGGAAGTGCACAGGATGGTGGGTGCTGTACATTTGTTTGGGAATCCAAAGTTCACTTTGGAGTTGGAAGTGCTGGTAGATGAAATGTCCAGAGTAAAGTCCACAGTCATCTGATACATTGGCCCAACATGAACCCTCCATATCATGTGGGCGAGTTGTGTGCCATTGGACAAGGTGAACGGGTTGCGCACAAAGGACATTGTCCAGAACATGTTTAGAGGCCCTGGGGGATGTGCTGGGACATCTGCCTCTCACATGTCCTTCTTTGGACGACCCCTCTTCTTCCGGGGGGGGGGGGGGGGATCCTCATGTGCAGGCCTCAGCGGTGCAGGGGACTCTCCGCCCGAGTCCTCCTCCCTCCCTGTGGCGCTGGCAGATGGTGTTGCGACAGATGTTGTGGGCACACAGGGGGGTGTGGACAGGTTGGTGTTGATCTGGCGGAGGCATTGTAGTATGTCCCGATGCCCCGCAGTAATGTCATCCCACTTGGCCTCCATGCGGGCATGGTGGCCGACCTGCTCGTGTTGCATGTCCTTGAGGATCCCCACTACCTGGCCAAATCCTCCGGTGCTATCCTAGTACGCATCTAAGATGCGTGCCATGTGGGGGTCATCATGCAGTCCAGACCCCTCTGCAAGGCGCGCCGATCGTCTACCTTGGAGAAACCGGCGCTGAGGCTTTCCGCACACGGATTACTACGCTTCATTTCAAGCACTATTACTTGATTAAGGACTTTTCACAGGAGGAAATCTACCCTTTGTTGTTTTCCTACATCTTGGATACATTAATTTCATGAAAGGTTTTCCTACTTCACAAAATCTAAAAGACGCTCACAGATTGGACTTACTGTCTGTCATCACAGACGTTCCTACTCACAGTCACATTGCCCTGAAGAAGCCCATATTTGGGCGAAACGAGTTGGCTGTATCGAACCTCACCAACTTCATGAATAAAGCACAACTTTAGAAAATACGAAGTGGACTTACTTTTTACTCTATTATTGTTGTTTATACACTGTTACGCGTCATAGTATATTGCCTCTTACACCCCTGTTCCAAATTCTTTATTTTATGGTCATATAGCAGTTGACCATCTGAGGTGGGCAATATCTTAAAACGTTACTGTGATTTGTCCAGGCGGTGCAGTTGTTCTATAACCCGGCTGCTAGTTCTCTTATATTAGTCGTGTTGCATGTCCTTGAGGATCCCCACTACCTGACCAAATCCTCCGGTGCTATCCTGGTACGCATCTAAGATGCGTGCCAGGTGGGGGTCATCATGCAGTCCAGACCCCTCTGCAAGGCGTGCCCTGTGCCTCCCACCCCTCCCAGCACTCCTCTCCACACGGGCAGGACCAGCGGCGGGACGCACAGGTGACACTGTGACCATATGGGTGGTGTTGCTGGTGGTGTTTGCTGTAGCTTCCAGGGGGTCCTGTGTCCCTGTGCTGTGGGTGTTGATTGGCCTTGGTCTGTCCGTGTTGGCGGGGGTGCCCTGTCGGTGTCCAGATGCTGGAGGCGTGGGTACAGGGGGGGCAGATGTTGATGCTGCTGGTGCTGCATGATGGCTCACACCGGAGGGGCCAGGTTGGTCATCGTCGTCATCCGAAGAGGACAGTGAGAAAGTCAGACCAGAGAGCTCAGTGTCCACCAGAGTCTGGGACTGGGTATCCTCATCATTTGGTGCTGGGTGCACAGCATCACCTTTATTTGGAAGAGACACTCAATGTGATTTATGTTTCTACATGCATCGTTGGTTCACAAACATGACATTTTCTACTTTTCAAACAGATGCCTGCCTGTACACTGCTTTTTCCCAGCTTGTCACGGACAGAGTTTGATATTGTTGTTGGCCTTTTCCCAGCATGGCCTTGTGCTCCCCACAACAGAGCCCAGTGTCAGACATCTTGTCAGTCCCTACCCACTCCCTGTGAGGCAAGTATGGTTCAGTTTGATCTTGCTGGGCCATGTGGGTGGGTGTAGGTTGTCTGTGACTGCGAGTCCCATCATACTCTTGGCTACACCCCCCTTCCCAGCATGCCCATACTTCCTCCCTCTTGACTCTGCTTCCCTGTGAGGGGGTGTGACAGCAATGGCAAGATGGCTGACTGTGAAGTCCTGATGTTTTTTGTTGGCCATTTCCCAGCATGGCCTTGTGCTCCCGACAACAGAGCCCAGTGTCAGACATCTTGTCAGTCCCTTCCCACTCCCTGTGAGGCGAGTATGGTTCAGTTTGATCTTTCTGGGCCATGTGGGTGGGCGTAGGTTGTCTGTGACTGCGAGTCCCATCATACTCTTGGCTACATCCCCCTTCCCAGCATGCCCATACTTCCTCCCTCTTGACTCTGCTTCACTGTGAGGGGGTGTGACAGCAATGGAAATTCTGGTGTTTGTTTGGCTACAAGTTCCAAGTGAGCCCCTGGGCTTCACACAGCAGCACCCAGTACGGGGTATCTTTTGCTGATATTTCAATGAGGTGTGTGTCAATGCATTGTACCCGGTGAGTTGTGTGGAGTTTGTGTTGAGGGGGGGTGTCTCCCCATGCTGATAAGTATGGTCAGGGCTGTCAGTCCTCCTTCCCATCATGAAACGTGCTTCCATTGTAGGGTGTGCAAGTTGTCTTTCAGGATGTCAGTCACTGGTCTCCTGCTTCTGATTTGCACACAAGCCCTAGCAGGGCCTTGTGCTCCCCACAGCAGGACCCAGTGTCAGCCATCTTGTCAGTCATTTTCCACTCCCTGTGATGTGGGCATGTTTCTGAGAGGTCTTGATGGGCCAATCAGGAGGGGGAGCATTATCTGTAACTACAGGCACCATCATGCTTTTGGCTACACTCACTTCACCTGCATCCCCACTATTCCTTCCTGACAGTCAGCTGCACTGTGAGTTGGTTTGTTTGTGGTGTCAAACTGTCTGGCAGGGTGTATTTGGCTTAGTGCCACTGGCTTGCTCTATTTGTTTGTAGGTTGGTGCATGTCATGACACAGTTCCCAGTCACTATGAGATGGCAGGTATTGTGTTTGTCTGACCGGCATACACATCTTGGGCTGATTATCTATTGGTTAGTGTAGCTTTGCTTGCGGTGCATGGTTTCACTGTCCCCTTGCCACACAATCTTGGGTATGTTGTTTGTGTACTCACCAGGCTCTGGGATGTCTGTTAGGCCATGGACGCTCTCTGGTGGTAGGATGTCCCGCACCTTCTCCTCCCAGGTCCTGAAGTAGACTGGTTTGGCAGGAGGGCCACCGCCGGTGCACTGACTCAGGGCGTGATCTTTTTCAATGAGTTTCTTGACCCTCCTGCGCACGTCATACCACCTGTTCTGGATGTCGTCCTTTGTGCGCCTTGCTGGTGCTTGGGCGTTCACCTTGTCCACAATCCTCGCCCACATCTTGGTTTTCTGTGAGATGGGGGTCCTTTGGACCAATGTACCAAACAAATGTGGCTCTACTCTGATGATCTCGTCTACCAGCACTTCTAACTCACTATCTGTGAACTTTGGATTCTTCTTTGGAGGCATGGTGATGGGTGGTGTTGGTGAGGGATGTATGTGTGTGAGGGTGCAAGTGATGGTGGGTTGGTGTTGGTTTTGCTGGGTGTATGTGTGTGTGCTTTTGTATGAGGTGCAGATGGTGTGTGAGTTGTGTGATGGGTGAGTTGTGAGTGTGTCTGTGGTTGCTGTGTACTGGTGTTTGCTGCTGGCTGTGTCTCCTGTTTGCAAGGGATGATGGTAGTGATTGTAGTCCTTTATATAGTTGGAGTGGTGGGTGTGTCTTTGTCCCATTTTTTTTGTTGGTATTTATTGGCTTTGTCATTGCTTGTTTGGTCCTTTTTTGTCTTTTTTCCTTTGTGTTTTGTAGGCATGAAGGAGACGTTCATGTGACGGAAACAGATGCTGCTGTTGTCTCGTGCGGGCTTCTCCGCCTCGTTCATGCTGCCTGTCTTCTGTGTTTGGTACGCGTCGTTCGCGGCGGTCTCTATTGCTTGTGTGCCGGGTTGTCTGTGCGTGTCGGTCGTGTGGCTTGTTCTCCGTGCGAGTCGGTCTGGTTTTGCACGCATTGCATCGTACTGCGCAAATCGTACATCGCGGGTACGTATCGGTCGGCTTCATTCCGGGTTCGTGATGGTCGGTGATATTCGCGTCGGTTTTCCGGTCCGATCACTATTTTCCCTACGGCTCGGTCGTACGGCTTGTATCCCGTACGTGTCGGTTGTAATTCACACGCGTTGCATCGTACTGCACAGGTCATACGGCGCTGGTCCGTGTCGGTCGGTGTTCGGTCTGGATCCGTGTTAGTCAGTTCGTTTTGCGGCCGGAATCGGAATCGCCCCTAGGTGTATTCAACCACCAGGTTTCCATGCCATGGTTCATGGCTGGCCGATACTGTGGACCTAAATATTTTGATGGTATGGAAGGCCAGGCCCTTCTAAGAGATCTCAGAAAGAAATTCAAAACATATATTAAATTTGCTCCCAAAAGATCCAGATGCTGTCTCAGGCACCAACTGGACCACCTGTGGCAGTCACAGCTATACTGTTTAGAAGTGGAATTCGCACATGCTCTCCTGATAAGCTCTGAAGCCTGCTCCGAAAGGCCTGGGTTACCATATGAAATATTAAAACAGCTTATTCGAAGGGTGATGCTACTCAGAAACACACGTCTATTCATTTTAAAAAGGAGATCTGTTTGCAAATAGTTTCCTACCCCACCAGAATAATGTTCTCCTTTGCCTCTGACAATTTTATTAAGCAACGGAGAAGAAGAATAGTCTGGCAAAGCAAATTTAAAAAGGGCATGCTGGACTTGTGTAGGGATTTCAATTATTAACTATTTTTGTGCCATTTAAAAATATATTATGCCATAAATGACTAGACACTCATACTTCCCCTCGAATCGATTTTTGAAACAGTTGGTTTTATACCTGCATTAATTGCTCAATCAATGCTCATTTGCGTAACCTGCTCCACGGTAAAGGATTTAAATTCAAGAGCTCCTATTCCAGCAAATGGTATCTTGTTGAGAGATGTAAGACACTCCTCAGATGTTCGATCAAGAAGTCTTTATTTCATGTCCACAGCTAAGGAGCAACCGGACCCTGCAGAAACGGTAGCAGCAACTTAACTAATGCCAACCCGACTCCAGTTGCCCTACCTCATATCCCTACATTCTACGCCTTCACATTCTGTTCCACCCACACATTCCCTCACCCACACAAAGCTCCAAACATTCCACATTCCTACAAAATACCACCACCACCCCCCTTTAATAAATGAATCAAAGAAATAACAGAAAGGAAAAATTAAACACAATGTTTCACTGTAAAAACTCGAACCTGCAAAACAATTCCATGGCAATACATACTTGTCTAACCTAGCCAGTACTTTCTTATCATTTTTGCTCCTCCTTATGACGCCACCTCCACAGCATAGAGAGGTGAGGTGACTCTCAGAATAGCTACACTCACTTGCAGCTCGGATACCATCCCTTGACTAATCTACGATATTTTTCTCCCCACCAAGAAATACACTCCCTGGGACATAATCCCCTCAGACTGTTACTGCTGTTGGAAGTAAATGTTAACTCATGATAAGACTTGTGAATTTATAGAAAATGGCACTGATTCCGCGTCTGTCAGAATCAGGTGCTTTTTATTGCACCAAATAAATTACATTACCAGTTATTTATCTGATGTGATAAATAGCACCTATTGTGGGTTTTAGGGAATAAGATGCAGATTTTAGTGTTTACCACACCAGAATCGGCTTGTACGGTACATACTGTACACCTTTTCCCCTATTAAATTCCGCCTAGTTTGACCTGCCAAAACTTAACAATAGGTGAAATAGTTAACACACCTAGTAATTACCAGATGCAGGAAATACCACCCAACTTGGAATTCCAATCTCTGCACAAACAGGGGTTTACCTAGGAGTCGGGAAAATTCCCACCACCTCATAATCCAGGCCAATATGTCCTCATTTTAGCATCTGGACCACCAAGAATAATTTCCAATTAGAATTCAGGATAGAAAACCATGTTTCCTCAAAGACGGTGCTAGCACAAGGTGAAGTACTAAGAGAAAAACTATATACTGGAGGGAAGGTGGAAACAGAGAGAAAGAGAAAGACGAGACAGTATATCACGGTCTTGTCAGATGCGAAATTCTTGTACTTCAGGGCATTGGTAACAGCGTTGTCACAGACTGGAGTTTTCAGGCAAGTTAAGTGTGCACTATGTTTACAAAGAACACAGAAATATTCAGAACCATTAATGAGCATCAGTAAATTGAGTATGATCTGACAGTCCAGGTGGTATTGCTTCAGAATTGCAGGCCCCTGGGAACCTAAGCCAGGACTGGTGAAATCCGCTGCAACAGTTGCAAAAATCCATGTTGATGGCAATCCTGGAAACAAGAAATAATGGGAACCAAGAACAATCGAAATAACAAAGCCAAAGTGTAATGCCTAATCAAGGCAATGACGGACACAAAGTCTGGAAACCAAGCGAGCCAATCAAGGAGGAAAATAAAGGTAAGGGACTGAACAATGGCTGTTTGACTGCTACATCATTGGTTACTCCAGTGCAATATGGAAAGTTGCCAGGCACCTTCCTAAGGAAAGTTAACCTGTTAGAGTAGTACAGTTGCCTACTGTGCCCCCAAAGTCCCAAAGCTTGACCATTTTGCAGCCTAGTAGTCTTTGCACCTCATCGGGAGTTCGACACAGCCTAACAGGAAGGCGTGTAACAGCTCTCCTTGTCTTTTCCTGGGCGCAGACCCAGATCTCCAGGCACCAAGCTTATTCCTGATAATAGCTCCCTGGGAGTGCCCCTCTTGCATCATATTGCTACTGTAAATCAGAACCTTAAAATGTGAGGTGAAATTCATACCATTGTTAGATGGTATGTTTTTTTATGGTACTATTTGGGTAGAAGGTTACAAGAAACATACCTGGTGGAATTTTGTGGGGATAAATCTTTGCCATCTTTGTCCCATTGAAACACATATTTGTGAATGCCTGGTTTGAAGGTCATAAAAATGGAGCATACAGAATTGTGGTGAGTTCCAAGGTGATTTCACCCTGGGAGTAATAGACTCTGCTGTACAACACTTTTGAATTCTGACATCTATTCATCGGGTGGAGTAGGGCCCTTAACTACACTTCCGGTAATCTGATTCCACCCCAGTCAATAACTGTGTGCAAGTTCCCTCCAACTTGGATAATCGTGCTAAAATGTGTCTGTTCATGTTCCCCTTGTGTGATTTATCAACACTACATCTTAAAACATTGTATTTATTAATATTTGAAAGAAGAATCCTGGTCACTCCTAAGAGCTATGTGCACCAGGTAAAATGTATCTAGAAGAAATAACAACAAGTATTAGAACATGGCTCTCCAATGGGTAGCTCAGGAGCTACTGGTAGCTTGCCAGTACCGCGGGGGTAGCTCTCATACGTGCAGCCCAGCACAGTACGTGATTCAGAGGATCTGGTCATTTTAAAGATGGCAGCACTACATGTCTCCATATTCTTGGAGTGGAGGCAAGCCAAACTAATGGCAGGGCTACATATGTACATATAAGCACACACTGACAGCCTCTAGTACCCGCAACATGACCCCCTGACTCCACTCTCAATTTAGCAAATTCACATGGAGATTGGTCACTTTCCAAACCTTTCCCCGTCTCTCATGCAGTGTCTGTGAAAACTGGGCCAGAAAGGAAGTGCCAGCAATAAACAAAGTGCGGTCAGTAGACTAGAATGTGAGACTATCAGAGACAGAGGGGAAGAGTGTGATAACCACGTGTTAGCAGACCTATAGCCACAGAGAGCAGAGTCTGGATTGACAGTGGAGACAGGTAATGGCCTTGTTTGTTTCAGTTGGTGGGAGTGGTGTGTGCATGTATGTATGTGTATTTGTTCAAATATTTCCTTGTCAATATGTATGCGTAAGTGCACTGTTATGTATGTGTCGTGTCTCTCCTTGAAAGACATTGTCTTACCCTGGAAGACATTCCTAGTGTCAGAGAAAACTAAAAATCCTTATAGTGTCTGCAATGTAAGTGATTAACGTAAGGCTTAATTAGGAATATTCTTGACATAATATTGGAATTGGGATGATAATATTAACTCTTGAAGTATGTTGGGCTTATATGGACTAATCACGGCATAAGGAGCTACCTCTGCCATATTGTAAATATGCTTTGTTTAACTGTGTACATCTGTCACATAATCATGGCCATCCTAGGAATGATAATACCCATAACTGACATGATGTGGTGTTTCTTAGCCTTGTGGGTAGCCAAGGCAAAATGTCGAGCTAACATAATGGTGGACATCCCTGGCATGTGACATTGATACTTTGCCAGGTGGAGCAGAATTTGTCAATTTGATGCATTTATACTAGGGACATCACAAGCTGACATTTGGAGACCAATCATAAAGATGGATTTTTGAGGCAAAGGTTGAGTTTTTCTTCAAAAAAAGGCAATCATTCCTTTGAGTGTGTCACTGTTAACTCAATACTGAAAGTGCATATTGGATAATTGGATAGATAAACATGTACTGAAGTACTGACATGCTGATGTTTAAAGACAAAACGATTAAATATCTGCAACTAAAAAACTATTCTTTGAATGATGGTTTAAACAGAGTTGAGGACATTTATAGCTGTTAGGATTTCCTTTATGCCAGTGGGCACTTTCTGTTGCAGCTGTTATTTCGTAAGTTATGTGGAGGCAGGCATTTTATATTGATAACGCTTTTCCTGGCACTGCTGTTAGTAAACCTGTCTTATGTGTTGCAGTGGTTGGTGTTCCAGTACAATATTGTATCATGAAGCTAAGTACTTATGGGAGTTATGTTTAATTTTATTTACATTCTTAATTCCACATCTATTTATCTCGAAGATATGTGTATCTTCAAGTTACGTAGATGTGGAGTTAAACAAAGTAAATCTATAGTTACCTTTATACTTACTTTCTTAGGGGCATATTTACAAGGCGGCGATAGAAAATTATCGCCGCTTTTGCGGCCGTTTTCAGCCGAAAAGCGGCAATAGTTTTATCGCCTAATTAGCAAGGCCACGCTAACGCGTGAAACCTTGCTTTAGCGTCAGGATTCCTAATGCTCAGCTTTGCATCTCTAATGAGATGCAAAGTGGGCGTTCCTGACCTAACATGACAGGAGAAATGTCGCTAAGCGACATTTCTCCTATCATCAAGCCCCACGCTATGAAGCATAGCATCAGGAAAAGTAGCGATAACCCCTGTTATCGCTACTTTCCTTACGCCTGCTTCAGGACTGATTTAGCCATGATATCCTATGGAAGGTGGATATCATGGCTAAGTTTGCGAGTCCCTATTAGCAAGCTAACGCCACATTGCGTGAGATTATCGCTGGGTTTCCAGCGATAATCTCACGTTAGGCAGTTAGCGTGAGGATTTTTATCGCTGAGGAGATAAGCGTTGCTAATAGCACGCTATCTCAGCGATAAAAATCCACGTTACCCGGCGATAATTATCCTCACGCTAAGAGCGCTGAGCGATAATTATCGCCGGGTGTTGCTGATATGCCCCATGATCTTGTATTACTCATTGTTTTGGGTATAATATTTTGGCATGACGATAATTTGACACCAAATATTGTGACCCATATCTGGGTGGTGGTCACTACGAGTAACGCTGAAAGGTGTTTTCTGTTTTGTGGTTGTATTTGATTTGGCTGCTACTGTAACAATGATCAAAGCCATTAGTAGTTCAGGATTATTTTCAATGATTTTCACTGAAGTAGCTCTAGTTATACTAAAGGTATTAGACAAATTAATTTTTAAGAACCACTGGGATAAACACTGCATTGGTGGAATCCTGAAGACAAAGATTCAGCTGTCTCTGGGGACCTGGTACTTACTGTCCAGTGACTGAGACTGCGGCAGGAGAATGGCTTCTTCAGATCTCCTGAATTTGTCCAAGGATGTGAGGCTCAATAGCCAGGATGGACTTTGGTAGAGGTTTTTGGCATCACAACATGAATGCCCTTATTCTCCGATGGAGAATGGAGGGCCTCAGTGGCCGATGCTTCCAAAGCCTTTGTAATGACTGCATATTAGCACCTGGTTGGTATTCGTGGCCTCGGATATTGTTCTGGCTGTTTATGTCCAGATTCCCAAAGTACAACCACTGATCTGAGGAGGACTCAGAAATAGATCCAATCGATGCTACTTTTAGGATCCAAGTCTAGTGATGAAGCATGGGCCTGGTAGCTGAATTAGGACTGGCAGTGGTGGATGAGACAGAGAGGTGGTCCTCAGACGTTGCATTATGATATTTGAAAGTTGCAGTAACAGTGAAAGCTGAGAGATTGAACCATACCCCTGTGCTGCTTAAAGTAAAGATCTCATTGAATTGAGTGGTCCCCTCCATTTCCATAACAACCTCCTGAGTGTGGCACTGGGGAGTTCTAACTATGCCCAGGGGTATCTGGGGTTAGCAGCAAGATGCTGCGGACTAGTCATCCCAAAGTATCGAAAAGCACATATGTGATCAAAAAGAGTTTATGTTCCAAAGAGGGGATCCCCCTGAAGTGGTTGGAGATTGTGGAGTTCCAAAAGCGAGTCTTATACACAATTGTTGAAGAATCCCAGAATATGAAATAGGTGCTGAAGACATTCTTATGGAGAAATGCAACCTCTAAAATAGGCGAGAAACCTTTGCATTTAATAAAAACAGTAAGACCATCCAGAAAGAGCCTGAAGGCAGGGAAAACGAGAGCACAGGTCTGGATTTTCTTTGGAAGAACAGCTTGTGAACGGTGGTTCTAAAAGTGGCAGCAGTGAATAAGGAAATGCCCATACCGGGTAAGAGAAAACAGATGGAAGAGGTGCATAAGGAACTGCTGTTGTTATGGTCTCACACCACCATCCAGACTCGCTTACAGGAGTCAACAAAGGGGAGACATTTGCTATTTGCTCAAGCAGGCACAGAGGTTACATAACTGGATAGCATGAAAGCCCATAAAAAGGGGAAAATAGTAATAACCTTTGATAGAGTCTCCTTGGGGGTGAACTTTTGCCACAGTCTACCATATCAGACTGCATGAGCAGACCTGTGCAGAGTTGGTGAGTCACTTGTGATCAGTGATACCAAGAGGCACCGAGTTTGCTACAGCATTGTCCTGATACCGAGAGTCCTCTCTTCGTAACATTATTACTTGGTACAGAAATTCACATATTTCTTTTTTTAACTCAGTTTTTATTGATTTCTTTCCACCACACAAACATCGTCCACACAATTGTCCATTAATCGCATCATATAAAAATCACATGGTATGTCTGCATAAAAATAAAATGAAATATACCTGGTGATGAGATCTAGTCACTCATTCCTTAAATCTTTGTGTACGCTCATAAAGTAAAAATAAAGGAAATGTGATCAAAGTTGCCCATAGGAGGAGAGCAAGATCTTCATTAACAAACCTTTCAGTCTTTGTTTTACAAAGTGCCTCGGTAGCTGCCAGTGCCTACAGGGATCCAGGTGGGGATTCATGTTGCTCTATTACACCTGGAGTCAGACAGTGGTTTGATATTCACTAACAGCTTATGTGCCCTACTGTCATGCGACAACTCCACACAAAAATTGTCTCGCCAATTCCTCCTGTTCCCCCCTAAACTACGTAAGAAAGCCTCTCAAATAAGAGTGGCTGGACGCGGGACAAACAGATGGAAACCTCAGTAGGCGTACCTACCTTTTCCTTCAATCATGGCCAGTGTCTTGAAGAGGAGGTCAGGAGAGCAGCTGGTAGCTCACTTTCGCATACGATGAGCATGGCGGAAGCATAAAAAGCACATAACTCCTCCTCAACTTCCAGCAGTTTTGAGAATTTAACTCCTTCTTCAGCTTCAGCGATGCCCGTTATAAATGATGAGACCCCTCTCTTCAAAAAGTTAAAACTTTTCCTTTATTTACAAATGTCGGGACTAAGCCCCCCAGTGAGGATGTTACCTGCAATGTGCAAGAGGAAAGAAACTGTACTCCTCTTCCAACTGTTTCAGGAACTTTAGATGAATCCTCCTCCAGGCCCTCCTTACCACAAAGCTACAGCTCGCACGGGATAATTGATTTCGAACTTAGGGTGTCATTACAATGGCGGGCAGACTTTAATGGTGGTGCTTAGAATCACAATGTGACCTCCACTGGTCGCATCTTGCCTCTTTACCATTGCGGAAGATGCTGCTAGCTGCAGCACCAGCCGCAATGTTAAAAATGTATGTAGTGTGTTTCCCTGCACTACCTGGCAGGCACCACGCGGTGACTGCCACTTAGTGCATGGAAACGTAGGGGGTACCATGGGTACCCCCCAGTGCACCACCACCTCACCCCAACACAAGGGGGACCTGCAACAGGCCCCTGAATAAAAAACTCTGCAGCCTTTCAATGGCGGTTTACCCGTCACGAAAAGGCTGGCTGCGGCTCTCATCGATTGCGTGTGGTGGAAGCGTGGCGGGCGGTCTTTGCGTCCGCAGCGGTCGGAAAGCGATTCCCCCCGCCATCGTAATGTGGTGGGGGAAAATTGCTGTCCGATGGTGAGGGGCCCACCACCGCACTGATGGCGGTAGCGGGCCTTCCACCATCATAATGACCCCCTAATGATCACTCGCAAGTATCTGTATTAATAACCCTTGTGCATCTCAGGAGCTTTTGCCAGAGGTGGTGAAGAAGGTGCTCAATACAATTTTGGTGGAGATCTGCGGGCTAAAGGTTCAGCAAGCTCTGGATACCAGGTTAATAAATCAAAGAATTACTAAAATGGAGGAGACCTTATCGGCGCTGCCAAAACAGCCAGAAGCAGCAAAGAATCTCAGACATTGAGGACAAACTGGCACTAGTGCAATTCCGCTCGGAACCTGAATCTGTAAAAATCACAGATTTGGAGTTGAAATTAGAGTTAATGGAGAATCATGCAAGACGTTCCAATCTTGGATTCACGGGAATTCCGGAAGGAAGTGAATCCCAGGGTCAAATACAATCATTTCCTCAGATGATTAATATGCTGATCAAAGATTACATCCTGCCAACTGCTCCTTAAGATTTGACAATCATGCATGCTCACGTTGTTCCTTTTCATCAGCCACCTGGGGCTAAATACCCACGAACTATTTTGGTGAACTTTTCGGATTTCTGGATTAAGGAAAAGGTCCTTACAAGAGCGATCCAGCAGAAATCATTCACGGTTTAACAAAACGCCTCTTTGAAAACAAATATTGATCTTTCCGTGACCTAGCTAGGCGAAGAAAAGTGTTTCAATAACTTGCATTGAATTTAGCTCAATTTGGGCAAAAGCCTCCTTTGGTCCAATCTGCAAAACTTAAGGTTCTTTGGAAAGGACAATTTAAAATCTTTAATATTCTTTCAGAAGCACAGGACTTTTTCTAAATCAATCAGAATCTATTGATGCATGTAGGGTGACATTAACCCCTTTTTTCCATCTTTTCTCATGTTTGTTTCTTTTTTCTTCTCTCTCTCTCTTTATTCTTCAGCGGAGGTGGGGGTCGATGGGGTGGTGGTGGTTGGGGGACCGATTCGCTAGGTCAGGATGCAATTTCATGAATCCTTATGATAGGGATTCCACGTGGTGCATTGTTAGGGGGACTCTCGCCACTTGGGTGGGCAGGGTGGGGAGTGTGGGGGATGGGTTGGCATGGCAGAAAAAAAATGATTGGATAAACATTTTTGGTTGTATACACAGTTGTGTTTATCTATATTTTTTCAGATATTTAATTTCATGTGGTTGTGGTGCGATGAAAGCTGTGATCCCTTTAACAAATGGATAGTATCAAAATAATTTCGTGCAACGTGAATGGGTTGCTGAATTCAAGAAAAGCAAGTGCAGTGTTGACCTGACTACTATCTTTTCCCCCACATATGTTGTTTCTACAGGAAACCAATTTTAGGACTGATTCACCTAAGCTGATTCTTCCCAAGGGGTTCAATCAAGCTTTTGTTGCTTCGGCAAATATGTCAGTTCGGGGGTGGCTATTATATTTTCTAACAACTGCAATTGCCAGGTACTAAAAGCTAGTCGGGATGTTCAAAGCCGGTGGATTTACGTACAAATTAACCTCAGAGGTGAGGTGTATGATCTCTTGAACTACTACAGCCCTATATTTGATGATACCTCGGCTCTGATTCAAATTTATGACTTATTGGTGGTTTCTGAGGGTTCCATAATTTGGGGGGGGATTTTAATTTTATTCAGGATAGTCGTTTAGCTACTTCTAACCCTGCCAAGAAGCAATTCAAATCCAAATCAAATAAATTGATCACCTTGATGAAGCAAGACTTAGCTCTTCTAGATCCCTGGCGTCAAAGTCACCCAGGGCAGTCAGATTTTACATGGTATTCTTCCAGGTATATAACTGCCTCTCAAATTGATTTTTTTCTGATAGATAATCTGTTATCTACAGGGGAAGCTGATATTATTTCCAACCCCTTTTCTGATCACTCAGCTGTCTCTATTAAAATCCAGATGAAGGTAGTACGGTCCCAAATTAATAAGCGCAGGTATTTTGATAACTCTCTTTTGAAAGATGGGGGGTGGATTTCTGCAGCGCAGTCATTTATCAAGCATTTTTTTGAAGTTAATGAGAACACCGCTCCTGTGTTTGCTGTGTGGGAGGCTTTTAAAGCAGCATTCTGAGTTCAGGTAATACCATACACATCAGCAGCGAATAAACAAAGTTCTCAGGAGATTCTTTCCTTGCAGTTAGAGGTCGAAAAAGCTAGCGCTAATTTAAAGCAAGGTTCGATGCTCAAAAAATGGGTTTTCTGCAAGACCTAGTAGCAGCCAAAGATAATCACAAACAATTTTCAAATTTACAAGCAATCAAGGGGAGCAAGGCTTATAAACAAAATCTGAATGAAGAGAGTCAACATATAGGACGTCACTAGGCTTGGGCCACAGAAATCCAGGGTAGCCAAAACATAGTCACACAGATTAGAGATCCTTTTTCAGATAGGGTAGTGGATTCTAAAGAGGAAATTTCAGGGGTATTTCTCCGGTATTTCAAAACCATCTACGAGGAGATGCAGGAAATAACTCAAGCATCACTTACACATTATTTTGAATTGTTAGAAATGCCCACTTTCTCGATGTTATAAAAAATGTAACTAATGCAAAAGCTGCAGGTAAAGATGGTATCCCTGCTGAAGTTTTTAAGACCTTTCTTAAGAAACCCAAGGACCCCACAGTTACTGGCTCATATAGACCCATAAGCCTTTTAAACATAGACTACAAAATATTTATGAAAATCTGGGCAGCAAGGTTGACTCATGTTGCACAACAGGTGGTCCATTAGGATCAGATAGGTTTCATACGCCATTGATCAATGGCTTCGAACACATATTTTTTGTCTCATGCTATTGACTACCTATCAGTCAACAAGGTCAAGGCAACAATTTCAATGCTTGATGCAGAAAAGGCATTTGACCTTGTTGACTGGTAGCCTCTGTTTTTATACTGTCTAAAATTGGTTTGCCTGAGCTACTGGTTAAAATGATAAAAGAATTGTACTCAGGCTCAGAGGCTAGAATTGTGATCAATAAGGAATCGGCAGGTATAGTTAAGAGCCGGCGCGGCACCAGACAGGGATGCCCAATGTCCCCTCTTTTGTTTTCACTTTATATAGAGCCTTTGGCAATAAAAATTCACAACAATTGCCAGATAGTGCCTCCAGTAGTGGCTATGCCACAGATTAAATTATTTGCAGACGATATAATTCTATATTTATCAGCTGAGCCGTCTAATATCTTAAATGCATTTGATGAAGTAGCAGCTTTTACAGGAATAGGTGGATATAGATTAAATCAAGCAAAAATGGAGGTGCTCTGGTTTAATGCTCCTTCGGTATCAATGCCTTTTCTTCCTGAACAAACTATGTCTAAACCCATTAGTTACTTAAGTTTATATGTAACTAGCTATATAGGCTAAATTATGAAAAAATATTCGAAAAAGCTAAGAGGCTTTAATATAATCAATCAATCAATCAAAGGCATTTATAAAGCGCACTACTCACCCGGAGGGTCTCAAGGCGCTGGGGGGGGGGGGGGTCCGCTACTGCTCGAACAACCAGGTCTTGAGCTTCTTCCTGAAGGAGAGGTGGTCTTGGGTCAGGCGTAGTTCGGTGGGGAGGGCGTTCCAAGTCTTGGCGGCCAGGTGGGAGAAGGATCTACCTCCTGTTGTCGCTCTGTGGATGCAGGGGACGGCTGCGAGGGCGAGGCTGGTCGAGCGGAGGTGGCGTTTGGGAGCGTAGAAGATGAGGCGGCTGTTGAGGTAGGTCGGGCCTTGGTTGTGTAGGGCTTTGTGTGCGTGGGTGAGGAGCCGGAAGGTGATTCTTTTGTTGATCGGGAGCCAGTGCAGGTCTCTCAGGTGTCTGGAGATGTGAGTTCGTCTGGGGACGTCGAGGATGAGTCTCGCCGAGGCGTTCTGGATCCGCTGGAGTCTCTTCTGGAGCTTGGCGGTGGTACCGGCGTAGAGGGCGTTGCCGTAGTCCAGTCGACTGGTGACGAGGGCCTGGGTGACTGTTTTCCTGGTCTCGGTGGGGATCCACCGGAAGATCTTACGTAGCATGCGCAGGATGTTGAAACAGGACGAGGAGACGGCGTTGACTTGTCTGGTCATGGAGAGGGAGGAGTCCAGGATGAAGCCCAGGTTGCGTGCGTGGTCTGTCGGTTTGGGTGCGTTGCCCAGGGCAGGGGGCCACCAGGAGTCGTCCCAGGCGGAGGGTGAGGAGCCCAGGATGAGGACTTCCGTCTTGTCTGTGTTCAGTTTCAGGCGGCTGGTCGTCATCCACTCGGCCACGTTTTTCATCCCTTCGTGTAGGTTGGCTCTGGCGGTGGCGGGGTCGTTGGTCAGGGAGAGGATCAGCTGGGTGTCATCGGCGTAGGAGATGATGTTCAGGTTGTGTTGGCGTGCGATGGCCGCAAGGGGGCTCATGTAGACATTGAAGAGGGTGGGGCTGAGCGAGGAGCCCTGAGGGACGCCGCAGGTGACTTCCGTGGCTTCTGATCTGAACGGGGGCAGGCGGACTCTCTGTGTCCTTCCGGTGAGGAAGGAGATGATCCATTCCAGTGCCTTCTCCTTGATCCCGACGTTGCTGAGGCGCTGCACTAGGGTGCGGTGGCAGACAGTGTCGAATGCCGCGGAGAGGTCCAGGAGGATGAGGGCCGCTGTTTCTCCGTTGTCCAACAGGGTTCGGATGTCGTCTGTGGCAGCGATGAGGGCGGTCTCGGTGCTGTGGTTGGCCCGGAAGCCTGACTGGGAAGGGTCGAGGGAACCAGTCGTCTCGAGGAAGGCTGCCAGTTGCTTGTTGATGGTCTTCTCGATGACTTTGGCTGGAAACGGGAGGAGCGAGATGGGGCGGTAGTTCTTGAGTTCGGTGGGGTCCGCCGTTGGTTTCTTTAGTAGAGCGCTGAGTTCGGCGTGCTTCCAGCTCTCAGGGAAGGTGGCGGTGTTGAGGGAGGTGTTGATGATGTCCCGCAGGTGGGGTGCGATGACAGCGTCGGCCTTGTTGAAGATGTGGTGAGGGCAGGGGTCGGTTGGGGAACCGGAGTGGATGGAGTTCATCGTGCTGATGGTGTCTTCGAGGTTGATCGGTGTCCAGGCGTTGAGGGTGGTGGTGGGGGGCGTTGGTTTGGTCGTGGGGAGCGTTGGTTGTGTTCTGAAGCTGTTGTGTATGTCAGCGATCTTGTTGTGGAAGTAGGAGGCGAGGGAGTTGCAGAGGTCTTGCGATGGGGTGATGTCGTTGGTTCCGGCGTTGGGGTTGGAGAGCTCTCTGACGATGTTGAAGAGTTCCTTGCTGTTGTGTGCGTTGTTGTCCAACCGGTCCTTGAATGCTGTTTTCTTGGTGGCGTGGATCAGTTGATGGTGCCTTCGGGTGGCGAGCTTGAGGGTAGTCATGTTGTCCGGCGTTGGGTCTCTTCTCCATGCTTTCTCGAGGGCTCGGCAGTTCTTCTTGGAGCTCTTGAGTTCGTCGGTGAACCAAGGGGCCTTCTTGCTTCCGGGTCTGCTGGGTGGGGTCCTCAGAGGGGCGAGCTCGTCCGCGCAGGTGGAGATCCATTTCGTGAGGTTGTCGGCGGCTTGGCTGGGGTTCGGTGAGCTGGCGGGAGGGTGCTGGCTCAGGGATGTGGTGAGTTGTTCGGCTGTGATCTTGTTCCAGGGGAATATAGATGGTATCTTCTTCCTTTAACTTTAATAAATCATGTATTGTTGGTTAAAACGTCTATTTTACCATTATTTGTATTTTTGTTTACTCACCTGCCGAATAAAATTCCTAAATCATATTTTATTGAACTGCATAAATTAATTAGGAATTTTATTTGGGCACAGAAACAGCCTAGAACTTCCTCAGCAGTTTTACAATTAGATACATCTTCGGGGGGGGCTCGCTCTTCCAAATTTAGAGCTCTACTATCAAGCCACATTATTGAATTTTTTGGTTCAGCTCCCAATGATACCATCTAAATGTGATTTTTTTTTGTTAAATACCATTTTGGACGAGAGTGCAACTCAATTATCCGTCTTTCTTCGTTCCCCGAAATTTACAGAATTGGAAGTCTGATAAATCGCCCTTGATTCAGCTTTGGCAAGAGAAGATGGTCAAGACCTATTTCTGGGAGGAAACTTATGCCAAACGGATAGGGTCTCTTTGAAGATTTGCAGATCCTGGTCAGGGTTTTCTAATATTGCTTTTTAAAATGGTTGTCGATTCCCATATCCTCATATCCTCATAGGGTCATAAAGTGATCCCATTATATAGGCAGTACTTAATATAGAGGAGATTTAATTGTTCTTTATTAAGCCGCACTCTATTGCCTTGATTTTAATTGGATATATAAGAAAATGTGTTGATGGTTATATGTATTAGGGTTTGAACTTTTTTTGTATACTCTAGTGATACTTGCACTTTATCCCCGATTTTCTACTGTTAGCACTGTATTTTCTTCGCACTAGCACTTTATCACTGCATATATGAATTGATAGTCCTAGTGGACAGATGTTGTATTCAGTAATGGCTGCTGCTTTCTTCTAAATCTGTTGATATTTCTCGATTCCATTCTTAGCTTATGTTAATCGCACTTGCACTTTAATGTTGTATACAAGAATTTATTTTTATTGGATATAAGATGTATTATCCAAAGGTGCAGTACTTTTCTTGTTGTTACCTTTGATTTTCTTTTCCTGTTGATAATCCACTAAATAAAAAAATTAAAAAACCTTGCTGATAATAATTGGATATGTTGGGTAATGCTTGGCTATGGGATAGGGCTTGTTAGCCTAGATAAAAATAAATGCGAGTGGCTCGAGTCACAGAGGATCCCTATCATGACCAGGACTTCTCCAAGCGTCTGTGCGTGCCATGCTGTCTCAGCTGGACTGACCTTTCTACCACTCTGGCATGGTACTAGTGAGTTGCAGGCTGGTGGACTTCCTCAAGAGCAGGGTGGGCTGCTGTGGCCAAACTATTGCCTCATTCGAGCTACGACCCGCTACAGTGTGGGGCTGCTTTAAAAGATTTTGTGAGGCCTGATTCTGGTTTCTAGCCTGTCCCAGGCTACGTTTAATATCTAGCGGGCTCGCTCATCTCACACAGATTACTGTCGCTATAAGTGAGTGGTAGTGGTCAGATCCATTCAAAGCTTTCATCAATACATGTAAGAGGGGAGTCTCTGCAGCTACAGTGAGGCCAGTACCAAAGTTTATATATTTAAACTCCCCCCCTGCCACTTCTCAAGCCAACAGTGACTTGTGAAGCTAACATTATTTCTTACTGATTAATAGACCTTCAATTACATTCCATGGTTGTACTAGGTTTTAAATGGCAAAAAAAGAATTGTATAGAAAAAAATATCAGTTTTCAATTGTGACCCACTATAGTACTCAAATCAATTGAATGTAACACTGGAACAGCACTCTGATGGCAGAGAGCCCCAACAGCAATGCTGACAGGTTGAAAATCAGGTCAACTTTATATAATACTTTTAATCCTGTGAAGCAGTTCCAGAGTTTATTATTTTCTGCCAACATCAGAAAACGTTTATTAAAGATACTCTGGCGAGATGTGAAGAAGATTGAAGGATGGGTGACTTATGATTAAAAAACACATCATAGTAATATAATGCAGAAGAGCACATTGTACGACATCCTTGCAGCCTCACAGAACATTAAAAACAAGCTGGTTTCACAGATCTCAAAGGGATGAAAAGTAGATTTTAACTTAAAACTTGCAGTTTTCTTCTGGAGATGCCTTACACTGCTGAGACAACATTACTAGGTTTGACGTTCTTGTTCTGGTGACATTTTAGTCAAAGTATTGCATATAATGTACAAGAAGGTACTGCGGATGGGGTGCAGAAATGCTTTGCAACTGGTTAGGAGAGAGGTATGCAAGAGTCATATGGCAGAAAGGGGACTTTCATTTCATTTATCACATGCAAATTAGATTACTTTCCTTGATGACCCACCGTCTCTAGTGGAACAAGCATGTTTTGTACAAAGAACACTTTGTACTCATACTGGGTTTTATTGTAATAGCTATTTTTGCAGCTAGGTAACAATAAACTGGCATCTTTCAAAGCACAGCTCTGTTACACCTCATTTGGCATTATAAACATAAATTGCAAGGAAGCATTTGTCAGCGAGACAAAATAAACAGTTGCAGACAACTAAGCTTGTTAAAGGGATTAAAAGGAGCTTCTGTTGTGGCTGCCATTCTTGCTGTCAAATGGATAATCCTTTTGTGTGAAAGCAGGAACACGAAAATAAGTCACCATTGACTCCAAGTATATATTCTGCACTGTAAAAGAACTGTGTAGAATGTTCTTTTGTTTTTTTCACCTTACCAAATGGCAAGATGCTTTTCGTTTGTTTGAATGCAAGAAAGTACAATTTCCTAACTAATATAGAGGAAAGTTAAGATTCTAGTAAGGACACAGAGAGGCAAGGATACAAATATGTTTAAAATATCCTTGTTTATTACCTAGAAATTATATTGTTTTTAAAGCTACAACGCCCATGAGTATAAAAACATAAATGCTCATAAACAAAATACAAATCACCTGATACCAGCAATCCCATAGCACTAACCTAATCAAATTGCTATGCTCTAATGATTCCACCTCTTTCTTTACTTTGCTGTGTAGTTCCAAACTCCATCCAGTATACCTATGAAAAAAAATTAGTCATGGTTCTCCTTTGCTTCTATTAAAACATACATGCATTAGTTCAAAACCCATCATTCCCACACCAGGCAGTACCGTATGAACAATGTTCACTTCCTCCACAAAATGGCTGTATTCAAGCTAGTTCTTTCCCTTTTTTTGTTTTCTTTCATTCTTTTTTTCAATCTTTCCTATGATGGAAGGACCTTCCCTAATCTCCCTGAAGGGCCCCTCCTCCCACAATACAATGTTTTTTGTTTGCTGTTTGTGCTGGGCTCCACATCACACAGGATAAGAGTGAGCTCTGCTCGCGCTTGCTTATTTTTTTGATTCTACTGATGTTCTTGATGTATATATATATATATATACATACATACATATATATATATGTTTTACAAAGCGGTCTTTGGTGATTAGGCGGTGCACTTCTGTTGGTGCCAGTTGTGGGGGTAGACTATATCCCCTGTAACATTCTACATCCACTTTTTGTTAAAAAAAAGACCTCTGCACATCAGTCTTCAGTAGAAATTCACTAGTTTATTGCAGACCAGAGCGTAAGTAGCTATTCATCCCTACATCAGCTGCCAATGGTGTGACTGCTCCCGCGCATTCATCACCTTGTGGCTTAAACTGCCTTCTGGGAGTTTTCAAGTCTCTTCTGTCATGACCTATCCATAGGATTTCCGAGCACCTGCCACCTCATCACCTCCTGTGATACAGTTTAGTGTAGCTGAGTAGGGATCGTTTCTGATGAGACATACACAGCTCTTCTAGTGTTTACTAGATGCACTTTAAATTTACCACTTCTGTGTTATGCGGCTGGTCCCTGTCTTGATGAGGTGCAACACAAGTTGCAGGTGCTGCAACGTGTGGGCAACCAGTTGTGCACTACAGGAGACAACAGGGTGAAGAAGAAAAACATACCCGATCTCTTGCTGGAATCCGTTCTTATAGCTATGTCCACTCTGCGACTACTTTTGGAAGCATTATCAAGGCTGACACACGGATCGCTGCATAAGAAAAGTCAGACTGTGTACCTTAAAGTAGAAAGATCTGCTGTTGTGCACTGCGGTTGGTACTTCAACTCCGGTATCTTTTTGTGGGGCGGGTCCTCATTTGCAAAATAAATGAAGGCTGACTAGAATAGAAATGTATCTAAGCACTGTTCCCTAGTCTGTCACTCAGTGGAAAATAGCATTCCAATTGGCACTCCCCCTCTTCAGTTTTCTGAAGTAATTCAGAAACTAAATTAGGGGCCCGCGCTCTCTGTGAGGACGAATCAGTGGCGTAACACAAAATGATGGAGACCCCATGCAAAATGTGGCAAGGGGACACGTTGTCTCCCAGATAGCACAGATATTAATTGGTCTTGGGCTCAATGGGATCCCACTAGAGGGTTGGCCCCTCTATGCTGCAGGTTGTCTGCTCGGGAAAGCACAGTGACTTTCCTGAGCGTTTACCAATTGCATAGTTCATGCCATTACAAGCATTCTGCAAGGCATGCAATGGCATGGCTTTGGGAGGAAAGGGGACCCTCTCCAAAACAAGGAACCCTGGAGGCGCCCTCCCGGCATTGCGGCAGCTGTGGGGACCTCTGTTACCTCCTTGGGACGAAGGTAAGTCTCATTTTCAGGAACAGACGGCAACCCTGTTCATGGTGTAATTCATACTTATTACTAGTTATAAAAAATGTTGGGATGCACACGTCTATTTACAAGGAATAAAATAGTATTTGCTTTCAGAATAGGAAATCAACCACTGGGTCACCCAACCCATCCATTTGCAACAGCACACCAGTGCACACAGTTCCATCCATCACTCATGGGTAACAAAATAGTTAAAATCATGGGCCTGATGTACAAAATGGTTTGACGGTCACAAAGGTCAAATTAACCGTTTCCGACAGCCAAATGCCTTATTTAAATGTACAAAACCCCAATTGAGATTCTGTAACACGTTACGAATCGCAATTTGGGTTTTAGACTGAATACAGAATCTGTATTTAGAAGGAGCGTGTAAAAAGACATCCCATCCAAATACAGATTTCTTAACGTATGTAATAATGTTTTGCGACTGAAATCCAGTCACAAAACGTTAACATACATGCCAACAGACCTGATTCAGGCGGAAGACTCCTGATTTTTTAAGGCAAAAACAGCTTTATATTAGCTGTCGTCAGCATAAAACTGCCTCTGCCTCAATAGACATCAATAGGGAAAATTCATTACCCTGATTTTTTTCCCCAAATCTCTCACTTCGCATGTCAAACAGGATTTCTTTAGAAGCCATCCCAAAGTCATTGATGATCATCATTTAATTCTTTTGAGCTGCATTCGGATTTAGTTGTAAATTACATTATGTTATAAAATGGAAATGTATTGCTTCTTTGGAAAAGTATAATTGCTGATAGTTTTTGCCAGTTATCATGTAATTTTTCATGTAACAGCAGGTACATTACCACACTGTTGTAATATTGTCAAAATAAAATGTGGATTCATTGTTTTGAGTGGATAATGAACATATAATTTACTGGTAATCTTCTTCACCTGAAACCATAGTCCTCCCTGTCCCAGTCCATACCCTATGAGGAAGGTTCACTTCCTCCATATAATCAATGTATTGAAGGTCTTTCTTCCTTTTCTGTGATGGAAGCACCTTCCCTACACTGCCTAAAGGGCCCCTCCTCCCACAACACAATGCTTTATTAACAAGCTGTGTTGATGAATTAGTCCCCCGAGAGTCAGGGTTTTTGGATTGGGATGGGGAGGACTAACTTTCGGGTAATGAAGATTACCAATAAGATTCATTACCCCAAAACCTGTTCTCCTCATCCCAGTCTGTACCATATAAGGATATACAAAACAATCAGAATTCCTCAATACTAACCACAAACCAAATAAGCCAGTACCATTAAACATAGTCTTTGATGAGCAATATGGTGAGGTCAGGAGTGCTAACATTCTGTATTTATGACAAAAGTGTGGCACACCTGAAACCATCTTTATTGAATCAAAACTGTATAACTGAAAACAAAATGAGTGGGTTCTTCGTGTCATATAAAATTATGGTTAGTACTTTACAAAGCTAAAATGAGATAACAGTTTCTGAGTTCTGAAGTATCTTCCTCATCCATTTCAGCAAAACATTCAGACATGGAGACTCATGTGTACTTCCAATATCAGCAGTCTGTCAGATAACTCCCTAGTAAACAATATTAGTGTCACTAAAGAATTATAATGAACAACTAGAGTGCTAATATTTTGTGTTCAAGACAAAAGTGAGGCACTCTTGAACACCATTTTGTAGGAATAGGAGATTTTGAATATAACGCCTTTCCTGAGGCTGGCTGAAGTAAATGAGCATTGAGATGTTGATGCAGGCGTGGAAGCAGTGGGTTAAAAATGTGAGGGAAGATATAGGTTTCTAGAAATTTGAGGCATATTGTATCCGTAAAGGGGCTGAAAATAGTTAAAGAGAGAGATGTCTGCATAAGAACAGCACCCTCTTGTACATCTGTTTACTCAGCCCACTCATCTTCTCAGTTGCTTAACAGCTTCCCAATTTTTAAACAGTTACATTTTGAGATATATATATATACTACTATAACTATCATTGAAACTAGGTCCTAACTATAACTACCTACTGGCGACTGCCAGTGGATTAAAAAAAAACGATATATATATATATATCGCCAGTAGGTAGTTATAGTTAGGACCTAGTTTCCATGAGAAAAGCATTTTTTGACTTGCCAATATCTTTGGCGCTGTTTGACGTATCTTCATGAGATTTTTCAGACAAAGTGCGCCAGTGGTTCTTATTGTGCATGAAAAGTTCTGGGGTGATCCGTCAAGTGGGATTTGAGAAAAGGGGGGCATGAAAAGAAATGTGTTTCCCATGTTTATTCCCATAGGAATTTTGAACACGACTACAACCCGAACCGCTGGATGGAATTACACCAAATTTGGTAAAAGCTGAGCAGAAAATTGCGGCAGCCATTTTATGCAACAGGACACATTCCCGGGGGGCTCACAATGAATATTTAAAGTATTAGAAGGGGTCAGGGTAGAGGTACCATGACCCCATGGCAGGAACAGAGGGGGTTTGAGGGACTCCTTATGTGTAAAACACGTCCCAAAAAAGGTTTTATTTCCCAAATGCAATATTCGCGAAAATGTCACGAGGCACAGCCTGACCTCCTGTGTAATGCTGCAATGAATTCGAGAATATCACTGAAAATTTTAAAAAAATACATTCACAGACTCATTCAGACACTAATGCATACGTTCCCAGATGAACTCACACTCTCCTACACCCAGTCACAGACCCACTCAGAGGCTCATGCACCCACTCACAGACTCACTCAGAGACTCACAAAACCACTCACACACCCACTCAAAGATGCACACACCCACTCACAGATCCACTCAGAGACTCATGCACCCACTTACAGACCCACTTAGAGCCTTACACACCCACTCACACACCTACTCATACTTATACACCCACTCACAGACCCACACATGCACCCACTGACAGACCCACTCAGACTCATGTACCCACTCACAGACCCACTCACAGACTTATACACCCACTCACAGACCCACTCAGACACTTACAAACCCACCCACTCACACACCTACTCCGAGACTTACACATCCACTCATGCACCCACTCAAAGACTTATGCGCCCACTCACACACCCACTCAGAGACTCACACACTCACTCAGAGACTCACATACCCACTCACAG
Organism: Triturus cristatus; assembly: GCF_964204655.1. Taxonomy (NCBI): domain Eukaryota; kingdom Metazoa; phylum Chordata; class Amphibia; order Caudata; family Salamandridae; genus Triturus; species Triturus cristatus. The sequence goes on from NC_140592.1 coordinate 750,765,458, forward strand.
ACCCACTCAAAGACTCATGTACCGATTTACAGACCCACTGAGAGACTTACATACCCACTCACACATGTATTCAAGAGACTTATGCACCCACTCACAAACCTACTCAGACACACATGCACCCACTCACAGCCCCACTCAGATGTATCTACCCACTCACAGACCTAATAAGATATTGCACACCCACTCACACATCCACTAAGACATTCACACACCCACTGAGATTCACTCATACACCTACTCACAGAACCACACAGACACTTGCTCCCACTCACAGACCCACACATGCACTCAGACCCACTCAGGCACTCATGCACCCACTCTAACACCTACTTAGACTTACCCATCTGCTCAGAGACCCACTGAGAGAGTCACCCACTCACAGCTCACAGACACTCATGTATCCACTCACAGACACCCACTTACCCACTCACAGACCCACACAGCCACTCTTACACCCACTCATAGACCCACTCAGACACTCATGTGCCCACTCACAGACTGACACAGACACTCACGCACCCACTGAGAGACTCACTCACACTCATACACCCACTCAGAGACTCACACAAACACTTTAGCACCCACTCAGAGACTCACACACCCACTCACAGACCCACAGACACTCATCTATACCCTCACAGAACCTCTCTCTCAAACACCCATGCACCCACTCAGACTCTCATACACACTCACAGACCCAGACACTCACACACCCACTCAAAGATGCACACACCCACTCACAGACCCACTTAGAGCCTCTCACACCCACTCACACACCTACTCAGACCTATACACCCAGTCACAGACCCACTCATGCACCCACTGACAGACCCACTCAGACTCATGTACCCACTCACAGACCCGCTTAGAGACTTATACACCCACTCACAGACCCACTCAGACACTTACAAACCCACCCACTCACACACCTACTCCGAGACTTACACATCCACTCATGCACCCACTCAAAGACTCATGCGCCCACTCACACACCCACTCACAGACCCACTCAAAGACTCATGTACCAATTTACAGACCCACTTAGAGACTTACATACCCACTCACACACGTATTCAAGAGACTTACGCACCCACTCACAAACCTACTCAGACACTCATGCACCCACTCACAGACCCACTCAGATCATGAACCCACTCATATACCCATTCAGACTCATGCATCCACTCAGACACACCCAGATGTATCTACCCACTCACAGACCTATTAAGATACTGCACACCCACTCACACATCCACTAAGACATTCATGCACCCACTCACTCATACACCTACTCACAGACCCACACAGACACTTGCTTCCACTCACAGACCCACACAGACACTCAGACCCACTCAGGCACTCATGCACCCACTCTCACATCTACTTAGACACACTCTCACACCCACTCACAGATCCACTCAGAGACTCGTGCACCCTAGAAACCCACTCAGAGACTTACACATCCGCTCACAGACCCACTGAGAGAGTCACCCACTCACAGCTCACAGACACTCATGTATCCACTCACAGACACCCACTTACACACTCACAGACCCACACAGCCACTCTTACACCCACTCAGACACTCATGTGCCCACTCACAGACTGACACTGACACTCACGCACCCACTGAGAGACTCACTCACACTCATACACCCACTCAGAGACTCACACAAACACTTTAGCATCCACTCTCAGACCCACTCAGAGACTCACACACCCACTCACAGACCCACAGACACTCATATATACCCTAACAGAACCTCTCTCTCAAACACTCATGCACCCACTCAGACTCTCATACCTACTCACAGACCCAGACACTCACACACCCACTCCCTCACCCACTCACAGATTCATGCACCCACTCACAAACTCACTCAGACTCAATCACCCTCTCAAAGACCCACTCAGACACTCATGCACACATCTACTCAGACCCTGATGCACCCACTCAGAGACCCATTCAGACTCATGCACCCACTCAGAAACTCAGTCAGAGACTCCCGCACCCACTCACAGACCCACACACACTGAGACACCTGCTCACAGACACACTCTCACACCCACTCAGACTCATGCACCTACTCACATACCCACACAGACACTCACATATCCACTCACAGACCCACTCAGAGACGTATGCATCCACTCACAGACCCACTGAGTCACACATTCACTCACAGACTCACTAAGGCACTCACAGACCCCCTGAGAAACTCATGCACCCACTCACACATCCACTCAGACACTCAGGTACCCACTCACAGACCCACTCAGACACTCTTACACCCACTCACAGACCCATTCAGATACTAAATCACCCAGTCAGATGCACAGTCACTTATATAGTTGTGAAGTTTAAATGTGCTGGCGTCTATTGACTGTCTGCTTTTGTTTTGCGTATTTGCAACATATTCATAAATTGGAAAATGACCTAAAAAAGGGATTTAAAAAGAAAATGGTTATAAAAAGAAAATGCACCAGTGTTTGGGAAATGGGCGCCCCATTAGTTTTGAAAATTTCGCGAGGATTCGTCAACCGGCGCCAAAGTTATTCAAAATAGAATTTTCAGATTTCCTATGGAAACACGGTCCTAACTATAACTATCTACTGGCGACCGCCAGTAGATAATATATATATATATATATATATATATATCTATATATATATATATATATATTCACTTAAAAAACCATAGGTTTCACACATGTTATAGTTAGCTGGACATTTCACTCGTAAAAAACCATTGAAATTCCCCCGTTATAGTTAGTTCAGATAACTATAACTCGCGCGCCCGCAATCCACTGCTCATGACGTCACATATTACATCACTCATGACATGGTCAGTGGCATCACTCATGACATCACTGATGACATCATCCTTGTGATAGAGTGGCGGTCGCGCGAGTTATAGTTATCTGAATTAACTATAACGGGGGAATTTCAATGTTTTTTTATGAGTGAAATGTCCAGCTAACTATAACGTGTGTGAAACCTATGGTTTTTTCAGTGAATTTGCAAGGTTTTTAAAATGCTAATTCCTAAGTGTGAAACCTATATCTTCCATAAACTTATAAACAGTTTTTTTTTTATTAAGTTTTTCACGCGCACCGTGCGTGCACGGTGCGCGCACCGTCTCCGTGTGTGCATGCATGCGTGCTCCGTGTGCGCATACGTACGTGCTCCGTGTGCGCATGCGTGCGTGCTCCGTGTGCGCATGCGTACGTGCTCCGTGCGTACTCCGTGCGTGCTCCGTGCGCGCGTGCTCCGTACGCGCATGCGCGCATGCGCGCGTGCTCCGTGCATGCACGGTGCGCGCACGGCAAGTCATGTGATTACGAAACAACACTTTTCATTGGTTCAAAATAGTTTCAGTTCCAGAATCTAAAAAACACCACACCCACTCCCCTCATTAATACTTCTTATTTCCTGGGAGAAGGAGCTGAACTGCTTTTCCTGCACCTGAAAATGGCAGAACAGGATACTTCTTCAGGGAGTGAGGAGGAGACCTTTGTGCCCCCAAGGCAGAGGAAACAAAAGGACTCATTTATTTGGCAATTTTTTACTTTTCCAGAGGGTCAGAAGAAGGTGAATGCTCCTAAAGTCACCTGCACTGTTTGTGGAGTGGTCTTATCTAGAGGAGACCCTAAAAAAAAATGCTCCTTTAGTATTTACTCCATGCTAAGGCACTTTAAAGCAATGCATCCTGTGGCTTATGCTCGGGCTGCAAGAGACAACCCTCCAGCAGCTCAGCCGAGCACATCATCTGCAGCCGCAGCTCAGCCGAGCACATCATCTGCAGCAGAAGGTGCATATACGGTGCAATGTGTGCAATGCTGTTCTCTGTTATGGTGAGAGCAGCATTAACCTAATAGAGAACAAGATACAGCAGCACACATGCTCCACCCCATAATTTTTTTTTTTTTTTTTTTTTGTTCCTGGTGAACAGTTTTTCACTTTTTTTTTTTGCTGCATTTTTTTTTTTTTGCTGCTCGACAAAAAACAACAGTTCTTTTCAGAACTCACTTCACTTCTCCAAGAAGAGCTATATTCCTAATATACTGTGTTGTAATTTTTTTGATGAATTTTTTGGCACCGTGCGCGCACCGTGTGCGCACCGTGCGATTTAAAAAAATAAATAATAATGTTTTTTTCACTCTTCGGGGTCCTTCAGGGACCCCCTGACAAAGGCTAGGGGGCCAGGAACTCTCTACCCTGCCCCCTTTTCACGTTCTCCACCTTTCTGTTTCACTGTCACACACAAAATGGCGGCCGACACTTCCTGATTTCGACCGATTCGAATGTTGACTGACATGAATCCACCAATCAGAATTACGCTCGTGCACGGCACGGTGCGCACACGGTGCGCGCACGGTGCGCGCACGGTGCGCGCTTATAGATATTTATGTGCTTTTAACTGCAATTTTCTCAGGAACTACTGAACAGATTGACACCATATATGCAAAAGGCACATGCCTGACCTGAGAACTACCTCTTTGCCAAATTTGAAGTAATTCTGTTCACCCGTTCGGGCTGTACCTTTGACTAAAGGTCCTAGGGGAAAATGCATGGGGAAAACGGGTTTTGGGATCCCCTTTTTTCTCGGCCCCCGCTTGACGAATCACCCCGAGACTTTCAGGGTAGGAGCTGAGCGGAGCGCCCCATTAGTTTTGAAAATTTCGCGAGGATTCGTCAACCGGCGCCAAAGTTATTCAAAATAGAATTTTCTGATTTCCTATGGAAACACGGTCCTAACTATAACTATCTACTGGCGACCGCCAGTAGATAATATATATATATTCAAGTACAGCGCGTCGCCCCCCTATGCGGATACATCAGCACTGTGTTCCGCATTGGGAGAGAGGATGCAGCATTGGCTGCAGGGGACACAAATTCAGGTTCCTTTTTAACATCTTCAATTTGGTTCCGGGATGCTGAGGGTAAACGTGACCTGAAAGCCAACAATGTTGGGACACCACTGGGTGTTTGGAAGTCCCTCACTCTTACGGACTCCCGCATTAGACTACGTGGACCAGCATGCACCTGGGTTCAGGGAAGCACGAGATGCAATACCCCTTTTTTCAACAGAGGCGGGGCTGAACATCCAGCCAATGAGAGGCGTCACAGGACATTAAATGACCACCAGGTGAGACGCTCTGTTTGGAAACCGGCACTGATGAAAGCTTACCGGCTGAAACGCGTCTGCCAAGCGTTTCTGAACATTTGCAGTTCTTTGTGCTTTTCTTCAAATCTTGGAATAAATCCTCTTTGTGCACCCCAGCATATGTCGGCCTCATTCTTCGTGTGGAGTGAGATTTGGACTTTATGTTTAAACCAGGAGCAGGCACTGGTTACCGGCATGCCCTCTCGGTCTGGAGCTACGCGCACGCCAGCAAAAAAAGTGGACTGTGTATTCAAGTACAGCGCGTCGCCCCCCTATGCGGATACATCAGCACTGTGTTCCGCATTGGGAGAGAGGATGCAGCATTGGCTGCAGGGGACACAAATTCAGGTTCCTTTTTAACATCTTCAATTTGGTTCCGGGATGCTGAGGGTAAACGTGACCTGAAAGCCAACAATGTTGGGACACCACTGGGTGTTTGGAAGTCCCTCACTCTTACGGACTCCCGCATTAGACTACGTGGACCAGCATGCACCTGGGTTCAGGGAAGCACGAGATGCAATACCCCTTTTTTCAACAGAGGCGGGGCTGAACATCCAGCCAATGAGAGGCGTCACAGGACATTAAATGACCACCAGGTGAGACGCTCTGTTTGGAAACCGGCACTGATGAAAGCTTACCGGCTGAAACGCGTCTGCCAAGCGTTTCTGAACATTTGCAGTTCTTTGTGCTTTTCTTCAAATCTTGGAATAAATCCTCTTTGTGCACCCCAGCATATGTCGGCCTCATTCTTCGTGTGGAGTGAGATTTGGACTTTATGTTTAAACCAGGAGCAGGCACTGGTTACCGGCATGCCCTCTCGGTCTGGAGCTACGCGCACGCCAGCAAAAAAAGTGGACTGTGTATTCAAGTACAGCGCGTCGCCCCCCTATGCGGATACATCAGCACTGTGTTCCGCATTGGGAGAGAGGATGCAGCATTGGCTGCAGGGGACACAAATTCAGGTTCCTTTTTAACATCTTCAATTTGGTTCCGGGATGCTGAGGGTAAACGTGACCTGAAAGCCAACAATGTTGGGACACCACTGGGTGTTTGGAAGTCCCTCACTCTTACGGACTCCCGCATTAGACTACGTGGACCAGCATGCACCTGGGTTCAGGGAAGCACGAGATGCAATACCCCTTTTTTCAACAGAGGCGGGGCTGAACATCCAGCCAATGAGAGGCGTCACAGGACATTAAATGACCACCAGGTGAGACGCTCTGTTTGGAAACCGGCACTGATGAAAGCTTACCGGCTGAAACGCGTCTGCCAAGCGTTTCTGAACATTTGCAGTTCTTTGTGCTTTTCTTCAAATCTTGGAATAAATCCTCTTTGTGCACCCCAGCATATGTCGGCCTCATTCTTCGTGTGGAGTGAGATTTGGACTTTATGTTTAAACCAGGAGCAGGCACTGGTTACCGGCATGCCCTCTCGGTCTGGAGCTACGCGCACGCCAGCAAAAAAAGTGGACTGTGTATTCAAGTACAGCGCGTCGCCCCCCTATGCGGATACATCAGCACTGTGTTCCGCATTGGGAGAGAGGATGCAGCATTGGCTGCAGGGGACACAAATTCAGGTTCCTTTTTAACATCTTCAATTTGGTTCCGGGATGCTGAGGGTAAACGTGACCTGAAAGCCAACAATGTTGGGACACCACTGGGTGTTTGGAAGTCCCTCACTCTTACGGACTCCCGCATTAGACTACGTGGACCAGCATGCACCTGGGTTCAGGGAAGCACGAGATGCAATACCCCTTTTTTCAACAGAGGCGGGGCTGAACATCCAGCCAATGAGAGGCGTCACAGGACATTAAATGACCACCAGGTGAGACGCTCTGTTTGGAAACCGGCACTGATGAAAGCTTACCGGCTGAAACGCGTCTGCCAAGCGTTTCTGAACATTTGCAGTTCTTTGTGCTTTTCTTCAAATCTTGGAATAAATCCTCTTTGTGCACCCCAGCATATGTCGGCCTCATTCTTCGTGTGGAGTGAGATTTGGACTTTATGTTTAAACCAGGAGCAGGCACTGGTTACCGGCATGCCCTCTCGGTCTGGAGCTACGCGCACGCCAGCAAAAAAAGTGGACTGTGTATTCAAGTACAGCGCGTCGCCCCCCTATGCGGATACATCAGCACTGTGTTCCGCATTGGGAGAGAGGATGCAGCATTGGCTGCAGGGGACACAAATTCAGGTTCCTTTTTAACATCTTCAATTTGGTTCCGGGATGCTGAGGGTAAACGTGACCTGAAAGCCAACAATGTTGGGACACCACTGGGTGTTTGGAAGTCCCTCACTCTTACGGACTCCCGCATTAGACTACGTGGACCAGCATGCACCTGGGTTCAGGGAAGCACGAGATGCAATACCCCTTTTTTCAACAGAGGCGGGGCTGAACATCCAGCCAATGAGAGGCGTCACAGGACATTAAATGACCACCAGGTGAGACGCTCTGTTTGGAAACCGGCACTGATGAAAGCTTACCGGCTGAAACGCGTCTGCCAAGCGTTTCTGAACATTTGCAGTTCTTTGTGCTTTTCTTCAAATCTTGGAATAAATCCTCTTTGTGCACCCCAGCATATGTCGGCCTCATTCTTCGTGTGGAGTGAGATTTGGACTTTATGTTTAAACCAGGAGCAGGCACTGGTTACCGGCATGCCCTCTCGGTCTGGAGCTACGCGCACGCCAGCAAAAAAAGTGGACTGTGTATTCAAGTACAGCGCGTCGCCCCCCTATGCGGATACATCAGCACTGTGTTCCGCATTGGGAGAGAGGATGCAGCATTGGCTGCAGGGGACACAAATTCAGGTTCCTTTTTAACATCTTCAATTTGGTTCCGGGATGCTGAGGGTAAACGTGACCTGAAAGCCAACAATGTTGGGACACCACTGGGTGTTTGGAAGTCCCTCACTCTTACGGACTCCCGCATTAGACTACGTGGACCAGCATGCACCTGGGTTCAGGGAAGCACGAGATGCAATACCCCTTTTTTCAACAGAGGCGGGGCTGAACATCCAGCCAATGAGAGGCGTCACAGGACATTAAATGACCACCAGGTGAGACGCTCTGTTTGGAAACCGGCACTGATGAAAGCTTACCGGCTGAAACGCGTCTGCCAAGCGTTTCTGAACATTTGCAGTTCTTTGTGCTTTTCTTCAAATCTTGGAATAAATCCTCTTTGTGCACCCCAGCATATGTCGGCCTCATTCTTCGTGTGGAGTGAGATTTGGACTTTATATATATATATATATATATATATATATATATATAGATATATAGATATAGCCATGGAGATAATATATCGACTTAGAAGCTTACATATCCAGTGACACAGCCAGATAGGGACTGATACACTTATTTAGATGTGCACTGAAGTAGTGATACTCCTAGTCACTCATCCAGACCAGTAGTCCTTTAATCATGTAATCTGCCTACTACTGCAGACGCTGCATGTGTAGTTTACCTGCTGGATCAAGTTGGCATTTCAAACTCCTTGCTTTATTGGGCCCTTCCACTACATATAAGTCATCCCTAAGGTAGGCCGTGGGCAAGCCATAGGGCAGGGTGCTATGTGCTTAAAAATCAAAACATGTGCTTTTAACTTTCACTGAGTTACACATGCACTTACAGTCTCATATGCCCAGTTACACATCCAGTCTTCCAACCATACTGCAAGTCACATATGTATTTACAAAAGCATAGAGGCACTCACCCACCCAGTCAGACATAAACGGAGACACTGTCACATTCAGTCACATGTCCAACCTGCACTTATGTATCTAGTAGTAACAGTCAGTTGCACACACAGATATATACCCCAATACTCAGAAACAGGGCCAGTAAGTAATATATACAACCAGTCACATACATATATTTAGACCTTTAGAGATACTATGACAGATAGTCATAGAGCGACAGTTACTCACAAATTCAGTGACACACCCAGACAGGTACTGATTCACTTATATAGGTTCGTACTCAAGTAGTGACTTTCTAAGTCACCTATCCAGACATGTAGCTCTTTAAGCATGTGTTGGGCCTGCTAATGCACAGCCTATGCGTGCAGCCTTACTGCCAGGTTCAGTAGGCATTTAAAACCCCTTGCCAAAACGTAAACTTCCTTTTTTCTACATATAAGTGACCTTTAATGTAGGTCGTTGGTAGACTTACACTGACACATCCAGACACACTCTAATGCATATAGTAGCACACCCCAGCAGCCACTGATGCATAGACCAACACAATTAAGCACACACTCATGCGTACACTAACACACCCAGGCAAACACTGATGCATACACTGACACACCCAGTCACACACTGACCCATACAATAAGACACCCAAGCACACACTCATGCATACACTAACACAACCAGATGCACTTTGATGAATACAATGACATGGCCACATATAAACTAATACATACACTGACACACCCAGGCACACACTGATGCACACACTAACACACCCAGTCACATACTGACCCATACACTAAGACACCCAGGCACACACTGATCCATACACTGACACACCCAGGCAGACAGTGATACATATGCTGACAAACTCATATACAATAACAATCCATACAGCCACTTACATATACATTTATAGATCCATAGAGTTACTAAAAGAGCCAGTCCTATGCTGACATAGTTACTTACATATCATTTGACACACCCACAAAGGCACTGATACAGTCATTCAGATATGTACTGAAGAACTGACAGTACCAAGCCACCCATCCAGACAAATAATCCTTTAAACAAGATTTGGGCCTTATTCTGTAACGTCTGTGTGCAGTTTTACTGCAAGGTTGAGTTGCCATTTAAAACTGCTTGCTAGGCCTTAATCTTCCCTTCTATTACATATGTCACTCCTAAAGTAGGGTGTAGGTAGGCCATTGGGCGGGGTGCTATGTGCTTAAAGGGTAAGACATGCAATTTGAAGTTTTAGTGAGTTCCATATGTACTTCCAGAGCCATATGCCCAGTTGAACACCCAGTCTGCCACCCATACTGGAAGTCACATACGTTTTTAACATAAGCATATAGGCACTCACCACCCAGATAACCAGCGACAGAGGTATTTACACGTTCAGTCACATGTCCATACAGCACTTATGTGTCCAGCAGTAAGATAGCCACTTGCACACACAGTTTATATATATATATATCTCAAAACAGAGTAATAGAGCCAATAAGTAATATATAAAGGCAGTTACATACACATATTGAGGCCCATAGTGATACTGAGACAGCTAGTCATTTAGCAAGTTAGTTAGTTATGCATCTAGTAACACAGCCAAAAAGGGACTGATACACCTATTTAGATATGTAGCAAAGTAGTGATACTGCCAGTCACTCATCCAGACTAGTAGGCCATTAAACATGTGTTTGGCGTGCTACTGTAGAGCCTGTGTGTGCATTTTTACACACAAGTCGAGTTCATATTTAAAACTACTTGCCAAGCTTTAAACTTCTGTTCTACTACATATAAATCACCTCTAAGGTAGGCTGTAGGTAGACCATAGGGCAGGGTGGTATGTTCTTAGAAGGTAATACATGTAAGTTGAAGTTTTAGTGAGTCACATGCGCATTTCCAGACCCATATGCCCAGTTAGACATCTCGTCTCCCACCATACTGCAACTGACGTACATATTTACAAAAGCATAGAGGCAGTCACCTGCCCGTCAGAGACAGAGGCACTTACACATTCAGTCACACGGTCATACAGCATTTATTTATACAGCAGAAACAGAGTCATTTGCACACACACACACACATATATATCTATATCCCAAAGCTCAGTAATAGAGCCAGTAAGTAATATATACAGAATTATGAAGATATAAAGCAGGCCAGTGACATACCTACATAGTTACTTACACACCCAGTGACACATCTAAACAGGAACTGATACATTTATTTAGGTATGTACTCAAGTACTGATACTCTAAGTCATGTATGTAGAAAAGTAGCCCTTTAAACATGTGTTGCACCTGCTACTGCAAAGCCGGTGTGTGCAGTTTTACTACCAGGTAGAGTAGGCATTTAAAACTTTTTGCCAAGCCTTCATTCAACCTCTTTTTTCCTACATATAAGTCACCTCAAATCTACTCCGTACTTAGACATACACTGATGTATACAGTCACATACACACACACTCTGAAAGCACATAGTAGCACACCCAGGCACACACTGATGCATATACTAACACATTCAACCGCACACATGTGTAGACAAACACATCCAGGACACACTGATGCATAGAGTAACAGCTCCATGAATACACCTATGCATACACTAACACACCCAGGCAGACACTGATGCATACACTCACATTCCCAGACACATACTGATGCATACACTGACACACCGAGACACACACTCATGCATAAACAAACACAACCAGGTACACTCTGATGCATATAGAGAATTCACTGACATACCCAGGCACACACCGATGCACACACTAACACACCCAGTCTCACATTGACCCACACAGTGAGACATCCAGGCGCATACTGATGCATACACTGACACGCCCAGGCACACAGTCATGCATTCACCTACACAGCCAGGCACACACTTATGCATACACTGACACATCCAGGCACAGACGTATTCATACACTAACAGACCAGGTAGACTCTGATGCATAGAGTGACACATCTATACATACACTAATGCATATACTGACACATCCAGGCACACACTAATACACATACTAACATACCCAGTCTTTTTTTTTTTAATGGGGTATTCTTTATTGTTCTTTTAGTAAAAATCGTTATAATATGCTTCATTTTCATGTATGAAATAAAAGAAAAAAGAAAAGAAGGAAAAAGAGGGTAAAAGAATAAGGTTTTTAGTTCGTAGCCAACGTGCATGTTACAGCTGGGATATCTAGTTTTGCTAAAATCTATAAAATCGTAAAAATAATGGACCGGACTAGATTTAAAGTGCTAGTGCATAGGGATAACAACTGTGTTTGTGTGCCTAATTTTCTCTACCTTTGAGAGGGCCCTTTAACCTAGTGGATTAGAATTTGTTTCCAGTGCGGACGTAAGTCCTTTATATTGACAGTCCCAACATTGATTGTGAGTAAAAGCGGTTGAAGCAACGTTGGTGGGAGTTTCCCTCATTTCAGTATGGGATGCAAATGTTGACTTATCTGACATGCACGATTGATCTTCTTATCTTGGTCAACTGTGTTTCCTTGTTTGACAGGAAATTGTGCTGAGTGGAGTCTGATGCAAACCTCTAAATTTATTGTGGACGCCGGACTATTTCTTTGCTGTGCAAGATGTTGGTTCTTGTAGCTCTGGCTTGGTGGCCAGCTAGTTGCTCCTGGTGGCTTTAGTGGTGTGTGTGAGAGTGACCCGAATTGCATTTGTGAATTTCCCTAGTCTAGCCGCTGTTTGTGCTGTGTTGACAGAGAAGCACTGATCTGAAACTTCTCTACAGTGTCTAAGACCATGAGTCCTGCAAATTGGGATTACCAAACAATGTCACTCACTAGCCATCTTTGGACAACAGCACAGTAAATGAAGCCATGATTAGCGTTGGTAGCTACATAGACGACAAGCGGTTGAGTTGTCCCGCCGAGCCGAGGATGGATTAAAGTCCACGATAGGTAATGCATGAAGTCTCATGTAGGACAATCTCTTCCGAGTTTGAACTGTCAAGGCTTGCTCGAAGTAAGGGTGAGGTTGGCCCAGGATGTAGGAGGCATCCAGTTTGTAAAAATTAGGTTGGTGGCGTAGGCTTTCCAGATCCCTTTCAAATGAGATTTTCTTAACCTGTGCGTTCACTGACTTTTTCCAGGCTGAGACCAGGATGTCCTGGTTTTGCAGGTTTTGCACTTCTATTTCAAGTAAACTTGCGGCTGATGCAAACTGGGCCTGCCATGTGGAACCAGCCACTTCAAAAATTATTTTGATTTGAGCTTTTTATTGAGGGTGCTGGGGCAAACAAAAAGCTGATGTAATATTTTATTGTGTTCCCTGAGCATATGAAGTCCGGACGAGTGATTCCCAGCTCCAATCTCACTCTAGCTCTCGTGGCGGGGGAGCATTAGAACCTTCTTGTGAGCTGAAATATGGAACTGCATAAGAAGCCTGTTAAATGCGCCGGGATAGGCTAAATTACCATAGTTGAGAGTTGGGACAAGTTTAGCTCTCAAGACTTTCAAGATGGGTGCTGCAATTGGACTATGTAGCAATTGATTTAAACGTTTCAGGCTATAGATGATGCCAGCCCCCTTGCTTCTTAGATGTTTTAAATGGGCCACTGGTTTTGCCCCGTCTGATAGCCTGACGCCAAGATAGTTATAACGCGTGTATGTTTTAATTTGCTGATCACTAAGGTGCCATTGGACAGTTTTCTTTCATGGTTACTTCCGAAAGATAACTATCTTAGTCTTCTCCTGATTCACCGTAAGGTTATTCTTTTGATTGTACCCATGGAGTGCATTAAGGGCTTTCTGTAGGCTGGTCCGTGTATGATCCATTATTACTACGTCATCGGCATACTGGAGGATTTGGAGCCGCACTTACCCCAACCTTGGTGTGATTAGACATGCACCTTCCAGGGCTTTGCCCAGGTCTGCTGTATAAAGATTAAAAAAGGGGGGGGAGGCGAGGACACAGCCTTGTTTCAGGCTGTTATTGGTTAACACATTTGCTGTTACAGTAGATTGGCTGGTCTTTATGCTAACCCAGGTTCCCTGAAGTAGTGCTATTATTGCCTTTAATAACTGTTGGGGGATTCCACAGGAGTCTAGTTTTTCTCACAGTTCACCCCAATCCACCGGGTCAAATGCTGCGCTGTAGTCCACAAAACAGCAAAAGAGAGGTGGTTGCATCGGCTGTGTAGCTCGAAGTCTCAGGTAACCCAGTGCTAGGATATTATCCATGGTGGAACTTTTGGGCCTAAAACCTGATTGAAAAAAGGGAAGGATATTGTTATATTTTGCCCAAGCTTCTAGTTCCTTCAGTAGATTTTTGCATACGCTTTTGCTTCTAGGTAGGTTTTGCTGAGGCAGTAGTTTCCCGGTTTCATGCAGTACCCTTTTTTATAAATTGGGAAGAGGATGGAACCTTTCCATGACGATGGAATAGTTGAGGTATCGTAAGCGTGCTTGAAGAGGGGTGTAAACTGTCCCAACCAGTATCCATGTGAGGCTTTGAACACTGATGCAGGGATCCCATTTGGTCCTGGGGAACCCTGTGTCCTCATTTTTTTAATTGAGTCGGTTACCTCGGCCTCTGTAATATTAGGTGTTTTAGGGACATGACGTGTTGCTGAGGAATATTGATGTGGGGTGATATATGATGAATTCTGATGGTTAAAATTTAGCTGTTTTGACCCACTTGTCAGCTGCCACTCTGTTCTCTTTTGTCTGACTAGTGTTACTATATTAATTGATGTGTTTCCAAAGTCACACACTGACCCATACACTAAGACACACAAGCACACACTGATGCATACACTGACACAGTCAGCACACCCTTATGCATACACTAACACACCCAGATACACTGATGCATATAGTGACAAGGTCACATATACATGAATGCGTAAACTGACACAGCCAGGCACACATTTATGCATACACTAACACACCCAAGTACACTCTGATGCATATAGTGACACGGCCACACATACACTAATGTATACACTGACACACCCAGGCACATACTGATCCATACAGTGATACATTAAGTCACACACTGATACATACGGTGGCACATGCAGGCTCACTCTTATTTAAACATGAAAAGTAAGAGACTAAGAGTGCCTATAACATAGTGACCTGACTGAATTAGAAATGAAATGCTTATGATATGTAATTTAATAGTATATAATGAAAAGCTAATATGGAATTTTTTTATTTCAGACATCTACTTGTATATAAAACTAGATAGTTATAATGCCGGAAAAAAACAGAAAGAAGAAAGAAACAGAGGTAAGGATACTATTTACTTACAACTGGGCATCCTTAAAGGAACTCGGGGCCCTGGACGTCCTCCTTGCCTAAATAATTAGCCTCAAGTTCGCTGGGGCCCTGGAGGACAATTGACCGATAGAATCCTGATAGGCGTGGGAGTTAGGCAACAGTGCATCCTGACACCTCCCCTCTTTTCCCTATACGTCAACAACGTAGTGGAGGAACTTTTTCAAGGGTATCTAGATGCACCTATACTGGACAGGCCAGGCTACCCACACTCTTAATCACTGACAACACGCTTTTAATTTCCCAGATTCCGATGGGCCTTCAGCAGCTTTTTGTTAATTTTAATGCTTTTTGCCCATCTAAGCGCCTTGAGACTAACAACTCAAAAACTACATTTATGACAGTCAGACCACACAAAACATTTAAGCATACTTTGTCCCTGGCTGATGAAAAACTAGGACGGTCTCTAGATGTGAGTATTTGAGCATAATGCTTGACAGCAGATTATCATGGTCCCCACACATTGAGAAAAGAAGGGTTGCGATCCAACATCAAGCCTCAGAGATCTATAGGAGGTTCCAGGGAACAGCTTTGAGAGCCTTACTCCCGGCACTTGAATTATACAAACTAAAGGCTCAATCTGCTGCTTTGAACGGGGCAGAAATTTGGGGAAACACCAACCTAGCATCTCTTACCTCAAGCGAAAACAAGTTTGTTTGCTCATTACTCTATCTCTCCATGAGCACTCCTCTAATACATATGTTTAATGATGTTGACTTAAAAAGAGTGGGAGAGGTCGCTGGATTAATAGTCCTTCTATATTGGGTGAGGCTTTGGACTACTGAGGAGTTGAGGCCGTATCGGATGGCAGTCGAGGAATTGTTAGCCCTTGACAAAGGCCTCACCTTCCCGTGGTTCAAACATGCCCACCAATGCTTTGAAAGATTGGATCTTGGATCCTTCTGGTCAGAGACCGTTTCACTGGTGTCTACTTCTAAGCTACAGCAAAACATCCGCTATAGGGAATATAATCAAACCAGTCTCTCTTGTTGTCCCACCCTTGGTAGACTGACAAACCAATTCTTCCTTACTAAGGATCGTCCCGCTTATGAAACCTTTCTTGATCTCCTGCTCCAACAACTGGGAAAATATTTATACCTGAAATTACGCTGTGACACACTGGAATTGGGGTAATTCACTGCATTATGGCGCTCTGACAGGAGTGCTGTCCATTTGTCTGTATTTACTATGCTTTCACTGTCAGTAAATGAAACTGTACACCATGTGCTATTTTTCTGTCCAGCATATACAAAGCCTAGAGTGAAATGGATACGTCCACTGTGCAAGTATCATGGCATTCGGAGATGTTTGGAGGCATTGAGAACCTTGAAGGGTGACACATCCATTTACAATGTTTTTGCAGAAAGCAAGTTCCTATTCATGGTAGGCTTAATTCAAGACCAGGACAAATTGGTTGCATGCACTAGTTGCTTTTTTGCACATGTACGTGTTTTTACTTTTTGCTGTGTTATGAGAATTGTTTTTATACTTTTTAAAGCAATTGTATGATGTAATGGAATAGGCTTGAAGAGATTTTATCTGGCCATAATAATTCCGAAAAACTGTATATTAATGATTGTTTTATTGACTGTAAGTTTTATGGAATCAATTTTCCAAAATAAACTTTTACTGCACACTACTTACAACAGAGATACAAAAGGGACAGAACGTGAACAATGTGATTAAAGAGAAAAGAGCTGCTGGTAAGAAAACTAAGACATTTCTGAAAATAGTATGTGGAAAACTGCAAAGTGATCAAAAGCAAGTAAGTAAAATTCGAGGTTTCAAATCAGCTAAGAAAGGACAAAAAGTAAATGACATTAAGAGTAATAAATTGTATAAGAAAACAGATAGTTTAACAAGAAAACAGAGGCAGTTTAAGGAAATAAGAGTCAAAATGTTTAGTAGTAGGGTAATTCAGAATCTCGTACAAACTACAAAACGGGGTAAAAAGGAGAAGAGAAGCAGTCAAAAAAAATGAGCGCGTTGAGGGTGTGTAGATGATAAGGCATTTGGTCTGGTGAGGAAGCTATTTATTCCTATTCTGAGCAGAATGAGAACACTGGAAAAAAGACTTGTGAATAGAAGTAATTTTTTTACATTTTCTGTGGCGAATGGAAGCACTTTCAGTACTGAGCCCTTCATTAATGAAGAAAGCTAATTTCAAGAGAACAAATTATTACATGCAGTTGAAACAACTGGATGATTTTATGAGATGAAGGATGGTACTCCCATTCCCAAAAAGAAGCTTATTCCTAGGAATGTTGAAGTAGAGATAGCTAAAGAGTTACAGGGAAGGGTTAGCTAGGCCCCTGTATACAAATGGACCTGTCGTAGTATTTGTAGTGTTTGGCTCGAATCAATTGGTATATTGGGAGCTTTCCTATGTCAGTTTCCATGCAAAAGTCTGAAACTGAAAATTTGGATTTTGCAAGGATTAGATCCATGCAAAGTAAGGACATATACTAGTTTACAGGAACATTCACTAGCATGTCTATCAAAGAAAGTGTGCCAAAGCACCTATCATCAATTCAGAATGTTTGCTGTTTACCACTCTAAAATGCAAGATTTAGATAGGAGACTTTACTACATGAAAACTCCTGCCCTATGTATAGGAGAAATGAATAGAGCTCTTTTTCATGCTAGAGTAGCAGAGGTAGAAAACTTTTGTGAAGATGTTCAGTTAAATTTGTTTGGTCCTGAACAGGAGTCTAGGGACAATTACGAAATGGTATACACAGGTGTAGAGGAACGGGACACAGGTATTAGTACTGATAACTTTACACAAGAGATTGCAAAGTTTAACACAGTTTTTTCAGAAAAATCAAACTGTATTTGTATTTGTTGTTGACGCACTCACTACAAAAGCCAAATTCAAAATGTAGTTCTGTTCTCAAAAACTGAACAGGAGAACAGAGATAAGTGGCAAGAATATGCTGTATATTTGTAGAGGAATGCCTTGATTTGACCACATGGCAAATTATATGTGAATATTGCTATGGTAAGTTAAAGGATAAAAAAATGCCAGCTAGAGCAGTACGTAACAAGTTTGAATTAGTATCAATTCCAGAAGAACTTCAATAATTAAATGTTTATGAATCAATTCTCATACAATGTATACACCCCTTTCAAGCAATAGTTCATATGGAACCAAAGACAGGAAAACTACCATGGCAGAGCTACAGAAAGGCCTTAAAGGAAGAGTTGTGTACTTACCTTTAGATATTAAACGTAATATTGAAACTGTAGGGGTAGAGAGAGATATTGATGAACCACTTATCATTCTACTAAATGGTGTGCCTACCAAGAACAAAAAAATCTGGCAAGTGTTAGTGGATGTTAATAAAGTTAAAAAAGCAACGTACCTGGTACAAATTATTTTTTATTATAAAAATGTTGATTTTGTTCAAGATGTAACACGTGTGCAGGATGAAACATTACCATCAATTGGACAGATTTAAAAAAGTGGATCAATCCAATCAACAAAAACCTTATGAACACTACAGAATTCATATACTGCATTCAAAAGAAGCTATTGGTGATGCGATGGATCTCTTTCAAATTAAACAAGCAAAACGAGCTCCCATGAGTGTGTAGGAGAAAAGTTTAGAGGCTCACTGCTTTCCACAACTATTTCCCACTGGAGCAGGTGGTATGATGACCGTCCCGTACAAATACCAGCAGCTGAGTACAGTTCACCCAGATTATATTCAGAGGATCCTAGATTTAGTCAATGTATTCCATACCTATTCTATCTTCTATTTGAGAGTGACTTGCCCGGACTATCATATGCTGTAAAAAACATACTGAAGACAAGAGTTAACCTACAAAATCTCTCTGCAAAGGAAGTTGTTGACAAAGTTCATGGGAAGGATGAGAACTAGGAATTCAACTTGATTCATTTGATGGAGTGCCAACGTGGTATCAACAAGTATTGGTATCGTCGTAATGGAGAAGAAATTTATTTTCAGAAACCTAGTTGCTCCTACTTGGTTTCTTACACTCAGTTATGCCGAGTACGTGTGGGATGACATGCTTGAATGTTTGAGAGAAGCGAACTCAAACATTAAGAATATTATTGTGAAGACAGCAGGATCCTGCTAATGTTTGTAGATATTTTAACCACAGGTTTCAAGCCATGCTGTCTTTCATCTGCAACAAAACAAATCCTCCTTTTGGAGAAGTAACTGATTTCTTTTGGTGTAAAGATTTCCAACAAGAGGTGCTCCTCATATTCACATGCTGTGATGGATAAAAGATGCACCGAAATTTGAAACAGACAGTGATGAGTCTGTATTCTCTTTGATAGAACAGTATGTGACATGCATCATCTCGAAAGACTGGTGAAAAAGGTCTGAGACACCAAGTTCTGCGTTTTCAAATACATAGATGTGGGAAGTACTGTCGTCGAAATTACAGATGCAAAGGAAACTTTTACACAAGATGTTGGTTTGGATTCCCACGACCTTTCATTTCCCAATGAAGGGTGAACAGCTTTTTATCTGCAGTCAGACATACACTGATACGAAAATCGCCGAAAAACACATAGAACCTCAGAAGAACAGAAGTCCCCAAGTATATTAATGAATATGACCCTGTGATTCTAAAAATGTGGAATGCTAATATGGATATACAATTTGTTGCAGACAACTCCATCGCTGTTGCTCATTACATCACTTCATATATTACAAAATCATGGAAGACAGAGATGAAGGAGCTGTGGGAGGAGATTTCAGCAAAAAAAGACTCTAATCAAAAAATTGTAGAGCTTCAGCTCGAAAATGCTTTCCCATAGAGAGACAGGGTCCTATGAGTACTGTGATCGGTTGAGCCCGGCAAGTTTGTTCTCAACGTCAAGGGGAACTGTTTGGTTGAGTCTACGCCTTGGAAGCATACAAAATAGTGTTGAAGTCTTTCCAAGAAATTCAGTACCTAGCAGAGTTCGACTGGGAAAGTGCAGACATTGTGAATTGAAATATGTTGGACACATACTATCCAAGAAGGAGTACACATCTAGAAATTATGTGCCTTTATGAAGTACTTTAGCACCACAGATATAAAAGCAATGCAACAGAAAACATAGAAGAAGAAAAATATGCAGTAGCTGGCTGTGACGGTTGTTTGGTCAGACACGCACAGAAAACTTAGTTGCCAAACTCCAGACAAAGGGGGAATTTTTCTATTTGGCACTTTTACAACTCTTAAAGCCTTGGCATGCTGAATCGGAATTACTCACAGACTATGACTGCTACGAAGATTCTTTCTATGCTATGAAAGACACTATTGAGCGTTCAGTCCTTCCAAACTATTTGCAAATGTTAAATGATGAGATTGTACAGATGAATCAATTGCTGCTGTGATAGCTAAGGAGAGTTCACAAAGCAGCCAAGGTTCAGGACCACTGAGTAGAGATCCTCTTGGACAACCAATTATTGAAAATTAAGGTGCAATAGCCATGAATTAGATGGAAAATGCAATGGAACAAGCGAAACAGGAGTGTTGATTTGGAAAAGTTAGTTGGACAACTAAACGACGAACAGAAAGACATTTATATGGAGGTAAAAGAGAAAATTGAGCATGGATTCCTTAACGAGAGGGAAGAATGTAAATGCTCATCATTTAAGCCAATGTTATTATACATCAGTGGTCAAGCTGGCACAGGGAAATGCTTTTTAATTCAAGTTCTCACTGCTTGCCTAGAAAGGACTACAGGATCAAATTTATTGTGTGTAGTAACAGCACCAACTGGATTAGCTGCACACAGCATTAAATGCATTACTATACATTGACTACTTATGCTACTTCTTAAACATGGCAATCAACTGAATAACCAGAAGTTATCTGGTGAAGCTTGTCATGAAGTCTCAAGAGTACTGAAAAAACAGAAGCTTTTAATCATCGATGAGGTGAGCATGGTCTTAAACTTAATGCTTGCCTTCGTACACTTGAGAATGCAACAGATTTTAAAAACAGAGTATGACGTGCTGTTTGGAGGAAAGCATTTAATTGTCTTCAGTTACCTACTGCAACTTACCTCCATCAAAGGACAGCATGTTTTCAAGACACTTCTCCATGACGAAACTCTGAATTCTTTGGGAAGTATTGGAAACATAAACATTTGGCTAAACTTCCAATACAAGAAACTATTTAAAATATGCGTCAAGCATCTGACGTGGAATATGAAATATTCTGAAAGACATTAGAGTAGGAGTTCTAACAAAGGGGGTAAACATTCCTTAGAAAGTTGTCTTATCAAGAAACTAATTTCCTCTGAAACAGCAGTACAGCTATTGTTCAATTTCATTGAAGAAGGGAAATCCATAGTCTGTTTAATGCTTACAGTTCAGGAGTGCTCCAATTTTAATGAAGAATTACTAAAACTGGAGAAAGAACACATTTTGGAAAATACAGCCATCGATAAAATGGACCAGCAGGGGGTGAAAGTACCGCTAAGTGGAAAACTACAAGCAAAATTGAACCATTAGAGAAATCTGTATCCAGGACTGCAGGATAAGAAAAGTATTTATGTGTAGGCAAAAACTGTAAAGTACTTTTGTGGCATAATTTAAATGTTGAGGAAGGATTAGTAAGTGGTGCAATGGATAAAGTTATTAATTTCATTAATTTTCCAAATACGGATGAGGTTGGATACTTAGCCATAAAAGTTGATCAGATTTATGGCCTGAAGCAGATTAGCCAATGTGTTGCACATTTTTTGCTTGTGAAGGACTTATATGTCCGGTAATAGCAGTTCTCAGTGTCCCTAGCCTACGCTGTAACTGTCCATAAATCTCAAGGTTTAAATATAGACACAACTTTTATTAATATTGGAAGTACTGTATTTAAAGAAAGTATGTCATATGTTGCATTGTCTTGAGTAAGAACATTGTCCAGTTTGTTTTTGGTTGATTTTGATGACAGCAGAGTTAGTGCAGATGTAAATTGTGTCATAGAGTACAATCGGTTAAGGAGTGTATACGCTCCTCATTTAGGACAGTATCCCATTTATGAAAAAAGGATAATATGTTCAAAGTGGAAGCTTATAAAATAATCTATGGTGTCAAACACTTTGGGTGTGAACTACTATGCAAATGTAGTTCTCAATGTACTGTTTCATTTACCACATCTTATGAATACAATTGATCAGAAATCACAGAAGAGATTATGTTCTGTATTGTGTGGTTTGCTGCAACGTTTACATAGTGATAGGACAGTAATACACTGTGCTTAAGGAGTCCAATATCTAGGAGATATATGTAGTGGATCAGTACTATTTACTCAGAACACTCAACAAGATGCACAGGAATTTATAATGTCTCTTCAAAAACAAGGGGGTTTACCCATTTAACCCTCTGGCATCTGGGTGAGTAAACAAGATTATAAAATAAGTAATGCCTTGGGATCAATACAGAACACAATTAAATGAAGAGGTAGTTTAGTTATCTCTTCATAAACGTCTTATTTTTGTTGAAAAATCTATATTTATGTTTTTAAATCCAAAGTCAAAGAAAATCCAGCAAAAAATGTATACTGACTAATATGTGTCAAAAAAGTTTATACTATTTATTATACCTTTTACATAACATGTATTTCTTCTTTTCATAATATATATAGAGACAAATTATACATATATATACATATTTATACTTCAAATTTACATTTTACACTTTTCTCCTTGCCCTATGAATCAATGAGGATGCTTTATTTTTATTTTATAATCAGGAATTTATAATGGTCATCCTTGGAGTTTTAGAAGAAGAAGAAATCAGTATTGACAACTTATTTGGACTGAGTTACACATGGAACCATGAGTGTGAAGATTGCTCTTTTAGGTCTACCATCAAATAAATTCTGAGCGATTTCTGTACTTAACACTACCGGATTCCAAAACTGTGTCTTTGACAGATTGATCAAAACGGCTAACCAAAATATGACCTCCCCAAATTGTAGATCAGATGTTATGTCTACATTGCATATATGAAGAAGTGGGAAATACCTTATATTCATGCTACAAAGATGCAGAGCAGAAACCAGAAAATTGGAAACCAAAAATACAAACTTCAAAGGAGGATAAATATAAATTTATAGAAGAACTTATACTACTATGGCTATCATTTTTCACAAAGGATTTAATGTAACATCTGAACAATACTGTCTATTTAAAGAGTGAAATTGGATGGACGGTATGCAATGACACCAAACTTAAATTCAAACAAAAACTACCTTTCAAACTTCCAAATTCTTACCTCTTATTTCTTCAACCAATTTCAAAGGAGGATTTCTGATTAATAAACAATCTCCAAAACTCATGTGTGCTTTATATCTATTAGTAGTATTGTAACAGTTATAATAATAAAACAGGTATTTTTAACATATGTTTGTTTAGATTCGTTCAGTAACTGTCGGAAAAACAATTGAATAAATAATTGTAGTGAGAGCAATGCATAGTTTCTCTTATTTATAGTCATATACTGTGTCGGTTTTTTTCTACAATCTAAGCGATTATTTTTTTACCACCGTTCAAGGATGAACCTTGATACAGTACATTGTTTATAGTGTACGAGTAAGAAAGTTGAGAAGAGATAAAAAGGGAAAATGAAATGTTTTACTATAATGTGATACACTGTTACAGCATAAGCAATGTGCATTGTTTTATTTCTGGAATTTTGTAAATATAGTACTACATTCTATTTATGTTCTTCTTTAACAGTGGCTGGAATTATACGTCTTTAGATGTGTCAGCATACTTGTAGTGTCACACGAATGTTTCTTGGACGTACCCCTAGAAAGGGTCTTGACGCACAAAGACCACCTGTCATGCTTTGCCGCCACTTTCTTTTGCCTGGAGGGGATGATGAAAAACTCCCATGGAATTGATTGCTGCTTTGCCGTTGTGTTCAACAGGGTGCTCATCCTCACTGCCACCAGATGCCATTCTATTTGCAGATGATTTACAAGCTCCAACATTGTATTTAGAATAACAAATGAGCAGGTGCTGAATTGAGAATAGGTTTTTTTCTACAATCTTTTTGACTGTTTTTTTCCAAACTGTTCAAGGATTAATCTTTATACCGTACATTATGTATGATATACTAGTACAAAAGGTGAGAACAGTAAAAAAAGGGAAAAGGAAATGCTATACTATAATGTAAAATAGTACTACTGCACAAAAAAGCCTACTGTTTTGTTTATAATAAGACCTTGTGCATTTCACAACTAAGGGGCCTCATTACGATGTCGGTCGGAAAGCCTCCAACCAACAGTCGGATTCCCCTAGACCGAGTTGGAACCCATCCCGCCTGACCGATTACGATGCTCGCAGTCAGAAGGGGAACCGTTTGGTCATTCTGTATCTGTCCCGACCGGCAATCAGAGAATCCGAATCGGTCGGAGGCGATCCGTACAGCTCTATGGACAGCGTTTCCGACAGACCGATTGTGATGGTGGATTCTGACACCCTTTCTGACTTGGTCTGTCCGACACGATAAGATTGTCGGAAACTGACTTTGGGGGCCCCTAGCAGGCCTCACTTCATCCTGAGGCCTCCGGTTGGGGGCGCGGGGGTACCCCAGGGACCCCCTGTAAGACCATGCACAGTGTGGCTGGCACCATGGGGTGCCCGCCACAGGGTACAATGCTTTCCTCAGACACCCCTTTTAACCAGAGGAGCCTGTGTTGTCGGTTGGAACAGGCTCCCATAGAAGTCAATAAGAGTCCTTCTGAACGGTGTTTGGAAGCATTGTAATCGGCTGGGAGGTACTGCCGACCGCGAGTCGGTCGGATCTCGAATCCAAGACGTGTCGGGAAGAACGTTCCCGCCCGACATCATAATGAGGTGCCAAATGTTCATTGTTGAATTTTGTAAAAAAATGTATACTAACTTATATTTATGTTTTTTCTTTTTAAACAGAGGAACAACACCATCTATTGTAGTAAAGTAATTTCCTAATTACTTCTTTCTGTGTAGTTCAACAAACGTAACTTTGTCAAGGTACACGTCAAGTGGGAGCCTGATACAGCCACTGAGACATCCACATACACCTATACAATCACTATCACACACAGTCACTCTTCCATTTAACCACTGACCCACCTAATCAATTACCCATACAGTTAAAAAACACATTTGTTCATTCACCCAACCAGTTACTCATGTATCCAGTTAGTCATCAATACAGCTAGTGACACACACACACACACACACACACACACACACAGTCTCTCTTACAGTCAGTGATACAGGCACTCACTCACCCGTATAGGCACTAACACATACCCGCACTCACCCATACAGACACTCATGCACCCATACAGCCACTAATACATCCCACTCAGTCACCTATACAATCCCTAACACACCCAGTTACTCTCCCATGTAACCACTGACACAACCAATCACTCACCCATACAGCTACTAACACACCCACTCACTCATTCATACAGCCACTCATACACACACTCAGTCACCCATACAATCAATAACACACCCAGTCACACTTCCATTTAACCACTGACACAACTAATCACTCACCCATATAGCTACAAACACAACTACTCACTCATCCATAGAGCCACTCATGCAGCCACTCAGCCACCCATACAATCACTAACACACACAGTCACTGTACCAAGTAACCACTGACACACCCAATTACTGACCCATACAGCTACAAACATAGCCACTCACTCACCCATAGACCCAATCCTACACTCGCTTAGTCCCCCATACAATCACTAACACACACCAGTCACTCTCCAATCTAACCACTCACCTATAGAGCTACAAACACACCCACTCATAGACTCATAGTGACATAGACCCACTCATGCACCCACTTAGTCATTCATACAATCACTAACACACCCAGTCACTCTCCCATGAAACCACTGACACAACGAATCACTCACCCATACTGCTTCAAACACACCCACTGACTCACACATAGACCCACTCATACACCCACTCACTCATCAATACATTCACTAGCACACCCAGGCACTCTCTTATGTCCACTGACAGCCAATCACTCACCCACACACCCAGTCACTCTCCCAAGTAACCACTGACATACCCAATTACTCACCCATACAGCTAAACATACCCACTCTCTCACCCATACACCCAATCATACACTTGCGTAGTCACCCATACAATCATTAACACACACCACTCTCCAATTTAACCACTGATGCACCCACTCACATATAGAGCTATAAACACACCCACTCACTCACACATAGACCCACTCCTACACCCACTCACTCATCAATACAATCACTAGCACACCCAGGCACTCTCCTATGTCCACTGACACCCAATCACTCACCCATACAGCCACTCCCACACCCATTCATGCACCCATACACCCACTCACTCACCAATACAGCCACTAATGCACCAGCTCTCATACCCATACAAACACTCACACACTTATTCATTAACCCATACATCCCCTGAAATACCCACTCACTCACCCACAATGCCGAAATGCAGAGAAGATCACTAGAGACATTTCCTTGTGATCCATTATGCAGCTATAGTGTAGAATACGCACCTGGCATTTACCAAACATGTAGCACTTACTAATTAACTAGTATAAACTACTCCAGCTGGGTAGACATTTTGTGCAAAACTGTGGACTCTTGTTGGATAAACTGGCAGGTGATGTTCCTTTCTGCCCATGATGCTCATCTCACAGAAATTAAACTGCTCCGGGAAGTACTTACACATATAAACATAGCAGATTCCCCATTTGAAGCTCCACTTCTGTAAATGACAAATTATTCTAACTTTGCAAATAAAATGAAAACTGGAAAAGACTTTAACAGTAAAAATGAAAACTGGAAAAACACATGGCATTAAAAAAAAAAAATGAACACGTGCAGTTTTGCTATGTCCAAAAGTGCAGCAAGTTAGAATTTTCTTGCAGTCCAAACAAAAAGTGCTAATTATCTGGGGTTCTAGACCTAAGATGGTAGAGGGTCCCCAGGAGCATTTGGTGTTGCAGTTGAGGTAGAAGGATCACCTGCACTTCGCTGCCTCTGTGCTCTGGTCCACTCCTTAGAGTGGTACGTCTTCAGATGATACAACATACTTGTTGTGCCGCATGAATATCTCTTGGACGCACCCCTGGAGAGGGTCTTCTCCCATACTGAGCACTTCACATGCTTAGCCACCACTTTCTTCTCCGCAGAGGGGATGGTAAAACACTCCCAAGCAATTGATTGCCGCTTTGCCGGGGGTTCCTCCTCCAAAGAACTGTCTGTGTGGTTGATGATCTTTACTGCCACCAGATGCCATTTTATTTGAAAATAATTTCCAAAATATAGCCAAATCAATATTCAAATTGAAAAAAGCAAGAGCTGAAATGTGAGCCTCCAATCTTGGCACAGGAAGTCTGAAGAAAAGAAAACTGGGTGGGGACTTCCTTTCTAGAATAATCAAAAGTGTCTTGTCCAATGAAATCCTTTTCTTCCGCAGTCATGTGATATTTATGAACACCGACGTATTAGCAAACGCCCACTTATTCATGAATATGCGAAATAGAATAAAACAATGTTCAACCATAAAATTACTTAGGAAAATCTCTCTTTATTTTTTATATTAGTAAACTACTGATCACAAACATTCATTACAAATATGTGTATGTATGTTTTTAGACTTTCTAAAAATCACCCTGATTTTGCGACTATCCACGGTAGCGGGATATACATATTGTAACTGTTTGCGACAAATTCACGAATATAAAAAATACATTAAAAAGTAAGAAAAGCCTTCTGGGCACACCTATTTCTTGATGCCCAAGAAAAAGAGGATATCTCCACCAAACAAAGAAGCACTTGCTTCATATAGTTTGGAGAAAGTACTCTTGCTTGGTGGAGATTCACCTATTTGTAGTCTTGTTGCCTTCTCTTAAGCAGGATTCATGTTATAACAGACATCTGGATGAAGACACACAAGAAACAATAACATTGCCGAAATGCAGAGAAGGTCGCTGGAGACATTTCCTTGGGATCTATTATGTAGCTATAGTGTAGAATACGCACCTGTCATTTACCAAACTATGCAGCACTTACTAATTAACCAGTATAAACTACTACAGCTAGGTAGACATTGTGAAAAACTGTGGACTCTTGTTGGATAAACGGGCAGGTGATGTTCCTTTCTGGCCCTGATGCTCATTCCACAGAAATAAAAACTCAACAGGAAGCACTTACAAATTTAAACATAGCAGGTGCCCCATTTGAAACTCCACGTCCGTACAGGACATCTTATCCTAACTTCCGGGGCTTCACAAAGGCAAAGCAAGTGTGTTTTCTCAATAATTCCACATTGAATAACAATCTGAAATCCATGGTAAAGGTGAATGCATCGTTGACCTAGTAGAGCGCAATCTGTTATGACTGTGACGAAGGGGTCCTTTCTTAGCCTCTCCTGGTGAGAGCAGAGTCCATGGGTCTCCCTTTCAATGACTACAATATGCAAAAGTACAGAATCACCTAGAGGCATTTGGCCCCATCCCATCTACCTAAGTAGTATGCAGCTCACATCCAAACACCCACAAAAAAACATACACACCCACTTACACATCCATATAGCCCTTACACACCCAGTCACCAACTTATCCAGTCACTCAAACACCCACTCATAGACCCATACAGTCACTCACATACCTACTCACAGACCCATACAGCCACTCACACCCACAAACCCACTGACACACCCACTCACAGACCCATACGGGCACTCACACACACTATCAAAGGTTACAGGTTATAGTTAGGAAATAAAATGCAAAAAAACCTTAGAAATTCATATGAAAAAAATAAAGGTTACAGGGGCATTATAGTTAGGAAATAACATTAAAAAAATAGAAATCCAATAAAAAAGCAAAGGTAACAGGGACATTACAGTTAGGAAATATAATTATTTTAAAAACCTTAGAAATTTACTGAAAAAAACAAAGGTTACTGGGACGTTATAGTTAGGCTAAGATTTTACTCATACATAACCAATGAAATTCAGCAGTTGTAGTTACCTGACCTAACTATAACACCCCTGCAATGCACTGCATATGACCTCACATATTACATCACTCATGACATGGTCAGTGACATCACTGATGATATCAACCACAGACCCACTCTCACACCTACTCACATACCCATAAATCCTTCCCACTCACATACCCACACATCCACTCACATACTCATTGACAGACCCATACAGCATCTCACACACCCACTCACTCACCCTTATAGCCATTTACACACCCGCTCAATCACCCATACAGACTCTCACATAGCCACTCACTAATACAGGTACTCACACACTCACTTATTTACCCATACAGTCACTCACTCACACACCCACTCACTTACCCATACAGTCACTTACCCACCCATACAACCACTCACACACCCACAGAACCACTTACACGCCCACTCACTCACCCTAACAGCCACTCACATGGACACCTACTCTCTAATACAGCCACTCAACACCAAACAGAAAAATGTTAAAACATACCCAAAGCAGATCCTATATATTAGTTTTCACTGAAAAAAAAGGTTTACAACAATTTCACTTTACTACCCGATACATGAGACCAAAATACTTTATAAGTAGACCACAGTGCATACAATATAATATTTTTTCACCTAAGCATCTACGATGTAGAGGCATATGTCCTCTAGGTAATTCAGTCCTTGGTTAGGAGCATGAAGCGCTATATGACTGCACTTAACAATTACATTCTTAACAGTGCACTTCATTTGTAAACAAAACATGTCTGCCACTTCTTTGATTTACATACAGCTTTCTAACATTATGTCAATATTATGTATAATATTGATAGCATGATATTTTTGACACAGTGAATCAATATTTTTGAGACAATTGTTTGGTGGAATACCCAGCATGCTGTGCATGTTGATCATCTCATTGTGAACAAAAAGGAAAGTTTTCAGGACATGAGGGAAGCTCTTCCCTCATGTTCAGAAATTATTTGTTACAAGAAAAATCTTTCTGGTGCAAGCACCAGAGAGATTTTGCTGCACAGTGTGGTGGACGAACTGTTTACGACCACAGCACTGGGAGGCTGTATGACATAATATTGAGGAAAATAATATCAAAATTCACAAAAATCACCACAAAATTGATTATCTTAATATTGCAATCCAATTCCTGAAAAGAGAAAATAATATTATCAACTACAAAATCAACAGAAAAAATATTTTAAATATCGAAAATAAAGAAACATTCAATACTGGCATCACAATAAAACACAATACACATAACAGAAATATGGATAACTACAATATCGACAACAGAATATCGCTCTTATAACAATAAAAAAAAGTTAGACATACATCACTAAATATATAAACGTATTGTATTAAATATCACAAATGCACTAGCCATACGCTTAGATATTAACTAAGTTATAGCATGTAAAATCATTGCAGTAAATAAAATACTTATGAGATCAGAAATGTTATTATTTGCCAGAACACAGTGCATGGTACAGTGGTGAGTTACAGTTAATGTAGTGTGGCAAGTGAGGTGATAAGAGTGTGTACGGAAGTGCACGAGTGATATTAATTTAAAGGTATTGCATAAGTATAAATGTGAGTAATAAGTATGACTTATAGTAATGTGAAAGTGGTGTGTAAATGATGATTTAAACAGATAAGTATTTATATATTTTTTTTACCCAGTGGCGGTAGCCACTGGGGGTAGTTATTGGTTTACTAATAACCAGTGGTAGGCATGCTTCGTGGGTGGAGGGGCGGGTAAGGGAGCACGGGGGGGTGGGCGGGGGGTTGAGAGGGAACAGCGCACAATGTTAAAAAAACAATAGTGAAATGAAACTTAGCTTGCCGTGCCGGGTCCCGTGTTTCTACACCTGCTCTCCTCGTCGGACTGAGGCACAGGAAGCACAGCCAGCATAGCTGCCAAGGTTTCAGATTACTTATGTGTGACATTTTCATCATTTCAGTATAATCATGAGTGACATTCAATGCCTATGAATGACACTATCTTGCGAGCAAAATCAAGTACTGAAGACGAGGGAAACATATAAATATCAGAAATTACACCAATTTGAGCAATGAGAAACTCTAAGCAGATCTTAAAACTTCTGCAAAGCACCAAAAATGGAAGGGCACTAACTTCGGAGGAGGGCCCGTAGTGATAAATCAATATAAAATTGGTAGTAAGATATAACTGGTTCAATAATGAAGTAAAAGAGCTTGTGAAGTAGTGCACCACAGCTACAGATCCCGGACCGCTGCACACTGACACTGCAGGGATAGCCTTGCAGCTGAGCAGTGACTCACGCACTACAGCTCTCAATTCTTCTCAGGCCAGCTCTGCTTCCTGAAGGTATTGCAGGGCTGCTTGATGGTAATGGCGCTGTCTAGTGACAGGCAGCCTTTCAGTTGTAGTGTCTCTATCCCATTGGTCATTTTAGTGATGCAATCAGGGCCTCTTCTCCAGAATGTGACAAACGTACATGACTGGAGGGCTTCACTGGTGTTCTGCTTGGGTTTTCGGATCAGATAGAACCCGCTCATCAGAGCCTCACTAACCCAGCCAGAACGTTACCCCCTCCCTAGAACCTATTTACAATCCTTCAACCACATATATCTATCACCTAAGGACAGGGAATTCCTACTATACATACCAAGACCTCTTATAATCGGCGGCCTCGCGATCCCATACGGATCCAGACCTCTCTGCCCATACGACAGTATCACAAGTGGCGGCCTCGCGGTCCCATACGAACCCAGACCTCTCTGCCCATACGACAGTATCACAAGTGGCGGCCTCGCGGTCCCATACGAACCCAGACCTCTCTGCCCATACGACAGTATCAGCACAATCGGCGGCCTCGCGATCCCCTACGAATCCAGACCTCTCTGCCCATACGACAGTATCACAAGTGGCGGCCTCGCGGTCCCATACGAACCCAGACCTCTCTGCCCATACGACAGTATCAGCACAATCGGCGGCCTCGCGATCCCCTACGAATCCAGACCTCTCTGCCCATACGACAGTATCACAAGTGGCGGCCTCGCGGTCCCATACGAACCCAGACCTCTCTACCCAGACGGCAGTCTCAGCACAATTGGCGGCCTCGCGATCCCCTACGAATCCAGACCTCTCTACCTAGACGGCAGTCTCATACGACAGTTCATCCTATGATCACCATAACATACAAAAAGGGAATCAGTCTCACTATTCATCAGATCACACAAGGATTACCAGTTCGGGCATAGCCTGTTCTCAGGTTTGAGGGGCTCCTCTTTCCCTTATTCAGTTACCACTTACCTGATCAGGGTTAACATCTGTTCATGTAGCCGCAGCTGACTAGAAGAATAGGCTACCCTCTTATACAAGAACACACAGCACATGTTGGTTCACTACAAACTGGATACTTTATTACTCATGGCACATACAATCACATAACATTACGATATAACACATAACCTGCAAAGAAAAGTGAAAGATTAAGTTGTACGCTCTAATAAGAAAGGGTCGACATCACCTTAGTAGTATGTAGCCTGCACTCAGTGGTCATCTAGGCTCCCTTCTCGTCTATGCCTCGGCTCGCCTGGAATCACCCTTCTCCGAGTCACTGGGACCTCCTCCTTATCGGCTACTCTCTCCTCTCTGGTTATTCTGTTAGGAAAGCATCTGCTCTCAGTTCTTCTCCGCCTTCAAGATGGCGTCTGTCTTCCCTGGAATAAGTAGTAGCTTTACTGCTAACGGCTAGATGCCGCCTACGGACTGAACCTGTAACTGCCTCAGATTTTCACTAATATAGAGGTGCATTTCCTCATGGAAAATTCCGGCCCGTAACCTGCCGCCCACCAAATTCTTGTACCTCCCCGTACCAAGGACACGTTCCCAGCCGGCCGGCCTGATGTAGTGTCTTCGGCATGAAGAAAAATACAATCCTTCGATAAGGGCCGGCCTGAACCGGTTCTCTCCAAGCGAATAACACCTCATAACTAAAACATCACATTTGACCTAGAAGCATCCCAAGCTGCCGGAGCAGAAAGAAAGATGGAGTCTCTCCCGTTTGAGGCCTACCAGGCCTGCATTCAGCACGGCTCCATGAAATACCCTCACTACAGGACAGGTTATCCCTAATACTAACGAATCTATCCCCTAGGCTATATATGCAAGCCCTGATCTATGGGGAAGAGCACAGAATCACGTCGAAGTGCCTAGTAAATAGGCTCCATCCACTACTCTAACCCTTAGGCTTGAATGGTAAGAGACTGAAGTCACATTCAATCACCTGTTAATACAAGAAGACCGGGAAAATCGAGCAGAACATTTCACCCTTGACTTCAGTCTATTATACATTCATTAAACAGAACTAACATCTGTGGAAGAATAATATGAAACAAGACTAACTGATCTATGTCTAGTACCAGGTGTGCAGAATTGAAGTAATGAAGGAATACACTGAATAAAGCAACAGATAGAAATCAAAATGCCGATAGCAATCAGAATACCTCCTAATATTTGACGTAACATATGCAAATCAGGTAACCAATTAAAGAGCCAGTCAAACCAGCCCTGGTCTATGTGTTTTCTAACTTCTTCTGTCAAGTCATGTAATTTGTCAATGTGAACCTGAATGGATTTTGTATGATCTGACAGGTTAAAACAACAAAGACCCTCAAAATCAGAACAATCGTGTCCATGTTTAAGCAAAAGATAATCAATAGCCGCTCGATTTTGTAAGATAGCCCTTCGTTCACCCTGGGCGTCTAATAGCATGTCAGACAGGATTGTAGAAGTATTATTGATGGATTTTACCATCCAGCAGGCCATTTTCCCAATAGATTTGGCATTATAAACTGCCAAAGCAGGAACACCAACAATTGAAACAGCCAGGCTAAGGTATTCAGACTTGGAATATAAATGCAAAGATGAGTCACAATCCTCCTGTAACCTCACTGTATCTCGGATCACACGAGAGTTGGCATTCGGATGTGAGGAAAACATGAGTCTCAGTCTAGTAATGGCACAAGGGCCTCCAGAAATATTTGCGGGGATATATGGCCAGGAAGTATTACCACATGAGAAAAGCCATCCGGCAGGTAGTAACATCGTGCGATAGTGACTGGGGGTAACTACCATACTCTTACAAGTCATGTTGTTCTGAACAGAAGTACATGTTTTCGGTGTCCTTTGAAAGCACAAAGTTCGTTCATGAGCGGTGAATGAGGTGGCACCTTTAAATTTTAAACGCATACATTCAGAAATCGCACTAGGATCACAAGTAAGGAAAAAACATAAATCGCCTTGTGTGATATTATAGGTAACTATTTGGGACTGGACAGGCGGTATCGGGTCTGACCGTACAGTACACAAGGGGCAATACTCATGGGCAGCGAAATCGCCCAGAAGAACATTGGGACGAGCATTTGTTATATTAAAAATATGAGTCAGTGTCTCCAATGAAGCAGGGACAGCAACCAAACAGGTTGCCAATATATCAGTTACCGATCTCATCGGTGTCAAGCAGAAATGAGGGGTCTTCGTCACTTGCTTGGCCAATGTAACCCAAAAGTTTGGCGACGAATCCCACGCAGCGAAGGAACGCGACACTCGGGTTTTCAACTCATCCCGGGTTGATGGGATCCCTCCTCTCTCGTCGCACCAGCCCGAAAACAGTCCGACGCCGACACATCCTGCAGCAACAGTCCAAAGAATGATCTGAAAGAGAATCAAATACAGGCATTATTCATTCTCGTAAGTAACATTTGTCAGCCGGGACTGCTTCCCAGCTATCTTTCCCTGGTCTCATAACTAAAATGGTGTTATCTTGACCGGTTGCAATGACCTCTGCTTGTTCAGGGGGATTCTTAGGCGACTGCACCCAAACTCTGGCCCCAGGATTATCTGTAGAGCCAAAACCTTTCTGGCCTCGTACAGTTAGCAACGTTGGGGCAGTGCCTTTTACCATCTCACCACTGAAGACAGGCATTATTAGCAATTGAGCCACTCGGTCAGTTTTATGTATCAGTAAGTCAACCTCACTGCTATTCAGCAGGAGCACCTTAATCTCTCCCTGATAATCACTATCAATGATTCCTCCAAGCACCTGAATGCCTTTTACAGCCAGCCCCGATCTAGGGGCAATTAATCCGAAATTTCCAGGTGGTATCTGAACACCAACACCTGTCTCAATGATGACTCGATCTTTACTTTTTATAATGGTGTCATCCATGGCATGCAAGTCTAAACCTGCCGACCCTGGGGTCGCTCTGCATGGAGCCAAAGCTCCGGGAGTAATCTCCCAGTACATCACAGTCTCTCTGATCTCGTTAGGTTTAGCATCAACATTCGGAGGAAACAAACGCATAAGTGGGGATTCAGCATTTAGAAAAGGACGGTTATTCAAAATCAATAGCGCTTGAGGCAAAAAATCTCGCCAATTCTTATACTTGTCATCTGTTAATTTGCGAAGTTGGTCTTTTAGCAGGCCATTCAACCTCTCCACAAGACCCGAGGCCTGTGGATAATATGGTATATGAAATACCCATTCAATATTGTTTTCCACACAGAATTCCTGTACCAATCTTCCACGAAAATGGGATGCATTATCAGATTGTATTTGGAATGGCACACCATAATACATCATAATCAATTCCAATGTTTTAATAGTATTCAATTGGGTAGCTTGCTTACAGGGAAGGGCCACCAACAGGCCACTGTATGTATCAACAATGGTGCAAACATATTGACAATTCCTACTCATAGGAAGTGGACCAATGTAATCAATCTGCCAGATTTGAGCGGGCAATTTCCCGCGATGTAAATGACCTTTAACAATTTGGGGCACTTTGCGCTGCCTGATATGCTGACAAATGGGACAATGTAGAATAACATTTTTAATTAAATCTAGGGGAATATAAATTCCTCGATCAGCAGCCCACCTGCTAGTGGCTTTCTCTCCAAAGTGTCCTGCTTTCTGGTGGGCCCATTTCGCCAATCCCGCAATATCAGAATCTTGCGTGTCCACCACTGCCTCAGCAATTTTAGATTTCTCATCTGCAATATTATGAAAGAATTTGTCAAGAGAGTCTATCGGGGTATGAGCATCCACATGGAAGATTGTAACAGTACTCTGTGGGAGCATTTCCCAAATCTCCTGCCATAATTCTTTTCCCCACAATTCCTTGGAATGGATTTTCCAACTATGGGAATGCCAAGTCGGTAACCAAACTGCCAGTCCATTGGCAGTAGACCAAGAATCGGTAAAAATATGACATGTGCCAGGTAACTCTTGTTTCAGAACCTGATAAACAGCATAGAGTTCAGCAAATTGACTGCTCTTACCCTCACCAGTTGTACTCAGCAATTTTTGTGTGATCGGATTATAGGACACTGCCTTCCAATGCCGTTTCATCCCTATGAACCTTGCTGAACCATCCGTAAACCAGACATGGTTTCTGTCCTCTGCAGACAAATCATCAAAAGGTTTACCCCACTTAACAGGAGACTCCTGTACTAAAGGTACGGAACATTCACTCTCAGTCTCAGTCGATGGTGCCCGTGCCACCTGCTCATGCAAAGATGCAACTCCTTTTTGTCCCACACGTGCCCTGTCTTGTATATACCATTTCCATTTAATCACACTCGCCTCTTGAGCGTGTCCAATTCGGTGAGTTTTCGGCGAACTCATAACCCACTGCATGATAGGAATTTCAGGTCGCAAAACTATATCATGTCCCAAAGTCAATTGCTCGGTATCCACCAGAGCCCAATAACATGCAAGTAGCTGTTTCTCAAAAGGTGTATAACGCTCACCAGCATCAGGTAACTTTTTGGTCCAGAAACCTAACGGTACTCTACTCTTACCTTGTTTCTGCCACAAACTCCAATTCGCATAAAGGCCTTGTACAGACACATTCAAATCCACATCACCATCACATACAGGCCATAAATCCAGAGCATGCTGAATTGCTTCTTTTGCCAGACTGAACGCATCTTGCTGTGGTTTACCCCATTCAAATGCATTCTTTTTACGAGTGACCTGGTACAAAGGGGCCAATATTTGACTCAAATGAGGAATATGCTGGCGCCAAAATCCAAACAAACCAATGAAGCTTTGGGCTTCTTTCCTATTTCTCGGAATTGCAAAATCAAGAATTTTCTGTTTAACCTGAGGGATCACTTCTCGGTGCCCTTCATGACAATTAATACCCAAAAATTTCACAGCCTGGGATGGACCTTGTAATTTATCCGGGTTGATTTTCCAACCTTTCTCACGCAAGCACTCAATGACTCTATCCAATTGGGTCTGAACTTCTTCTTGTGATTCACCTTGGATCAAAATATCATCAATATAGTGACATATCTGAATTTGTGGATGAACTGGTACCTCAGCCAGATGCTCTGCCACCAGCCGGTGACATATCGTAGGACTATGCACATAGCCCTGAGGAAGACTTCTAAACGTCATCTGACGCCCGTTCCACGTAAAAACTGAATTGTTCCTGACACTCAGGGGCAATCGGAATCGAAAAGAAAGCATTAGCAATATCAATGGATGCATACCATGTACCTGGATGTTTCTGGATTCTTTCAATTAGGGTAATAACATCCGGTACTGCAACAGTCAAAGAGGGTGTGTGTCTATTCAATTCTCGATAATCAACAGTCATGCGCCAAGAATTATCACTCTTACGTACAGGCCAAACAGGATTATTCCAAGCAGAAGTAACTGGGGTTATAACTCCTGCATCCACCAACTCCTGAATAGTGGTACTAATCTCTTCATGACCACCTGGAATACGATACTGCTTCTGACGAACCACTTTTGTCGCCTGGGGAACTTTTATGGGGGGCATTCTTAAACGACCAACCCGTACAGGCCTGGACGATATATAATGTTTAGTTCCAAATTGGTAACATCCATCATCTAAGTGCAAAGTCATTCCTTTCAAAATATCAATTCCAATTATGAATTCTAAGAGTGGCACCACTAATACAGAGTATTCTTTTCTAGGAATTCTACCTATTCTCATTTCAAGTAAGGTTTGAACTGCGGGAGTTTCCTTTCCACCTAATCCAGTAATTGTAAAAGGCTGACCTTTAAACTTCTTTGATTTTCCATGAATAAGAGTGGCGTCCGCTCCTGTATCTACCAATGCTCGGGCCCTTTGGATATTACGATGTCTCCAATAAATATCAATATCTACATAGGGTCTATTATCTCTGTGAGCCCATCTGTGTACTGGAGCTTGACCTATTTCCTAGTCCTTTTTATTGTGTTCTGTGTACCAGGATAAATCAGGATAAAGACTCTCACGGTTCCTAGGTATCGATACCTCCTGTTCATATCCATCTCCATTACGAAATGGATTACTGTTCCCTGCATTGTACTGCGGGTTTCGATCGGCCAATATGTGTCGATCCTCTCTCCTTCTCAACTCAGGGGATTGATCCCTATCATCTCTACGTCTGCTGTTAACATAATCATCTCTCCCCCTCTCTCTTTCCCCCTCTCTCTCCCTGTCTCTCTCACGACGGGGGGACAAATCACGCGCATAACGGCGATCATCACGACGATCAGAGCGCCCACGGCGGTCGTCATCACCGCTACCGTCAGAAAAACCACGATCACACTCAGTTGTCCGAACACGCCGGGCACCCTCCTTTCGATCCAAGCCACGTTTGCGAAACATTTCCCACAAACGAGAAGTAGTCTCACCATCAATGTCCTCCTTACGCACACCATCAGCCAGAAGAGCAAGAAACATATCACGTCTAGTAAATTTATATTCACCAGGAGTACGAGTGTCAGGCCGGGACTGCCGTTCAGGTTTAAACCACTCACCCAACTCACCGAGTTGGCGTACCGATTCCAGCACCACAGATAACATGTTACCAGTCTGATTAATCAATAAAGTCATCATGACCTGCTTATAAGCAATAGGGGAAGAACGAATAATACGATTCCGCACAGAAGATGTCAAGAAAGCATCAAGCAACCGGTCAGCAGTATTCAGAAAAATTGCCGTTTTCATCACCTCCTCTTTGAGACGTTGCGCAGCATCGCGCAAAGTATACCACGGTTTGTCATTCACAGGCCAGTCAGACTCAGTAGGATATTTTTAATTACAACCCTCAGTCGCCAATTGAAGCAAAGAAATTTGACCACCACCATTAAAGTTACGAAAATGATCCTGTACAGTAGAATCCGAACTCAAGGAACAAAACTTCAAACAATCGCCAGCATCCAACATAATGCCAGCAGCGCCCAGTTCATAAAGGCGCACCATCCATGTGAGCAAGGGCTCACCAACTCGCTGCCGAAATCGCTGCAAAATATCACTAATTTCTTGTTGAGTAAAATCCTCCAAAGAGTCTAAAGCAATACCATTCGGAGCACCGGGAGCCTGCTGCACCTTCCGTCGAAAAACTGGATGCGCCGAGACCGCGGGATGAGCATCACAAGGAGCTCGACCAGTACACGTAGAGGAACAATCAGTGGAAGAAGCATCGACCCCGCTCGAAGGACGAGCGCAATCACGGGGTGCACCATCAGAGGCGCAAGAAGCAGATTTACAAGCACGGCCGGAGCGAGAGGACTCGTGCTTGGCAGACTCCTCACCCGAGGAAGGAGAATCACTCGAGTTCCAGATATTACCATCCCATTCATCAGGATTCCAATCCAGTCCGGCTTTCGCCACGACCAGACGCACCTTCCGCGTCGAA
Organism: Triturus cristatus; assembly: GCF_964204655.1. NCBI lineage: Eukaryota > Metazoa > Chordata > Amphibia > Caudata > Salamandridae > Triturus > Triturus cristatus. The sequence goes on from NC_140592.1 coordinate 750,805,389, forward strand.
ACCCGACCACGCCGATTCTTGTATTTATAACGAGCAATTCGCACAGCCGCTCTCTCGGCAATAGTTTGGTACGTCTCAAGTTTGTCAGCAAGCAACTTATTTTGACACCGCAACAAAGTATGAGCATTCTGAATTTCAACAAAGTTCGCTTCCAAATCCTTATACAAGTTCTGCAACTTCAACAACCTCTCATGGAGAATACTGTACGCAGACAGAACAATCCAACCTCTGCGCCCTAAAACGGGAAGCTCATCACCCTTAGATACCGGCGCCTTCTGTAAGCAAGTAATCACATTAGCCGGCTCCGCCAGCTCCAAAAAAGAATTCCAATTCTCACTCAAACCAGTAGAATCAGCCCACTCACGGGCTAAGGCCTCATAAGGCGTTGAATCCCAGCCGGGAATATCAACGGGCAACTTAAAAGTAGATTTCGACTTTCTAGAAAACATCTTTGAAAAGAAAGAAAAAGAGAAGGAAAAAAAAAAGAAAGAGAAAAGAAAACTACACGCAGGTATATACAAATAATATAGAAACAAAACCACGCACACGCCGAAGACAAACACAATACAACCACAACGCACACAGGTTTCGTAAACGGTTCGTGACGCCAAATGTTCTGCTTGGGTTTTCGGATCAGATAGAACCCGCTCATCAGAGCCTCAATAACCCAGCCAGAACGTTACCCCCTCCCTAGAACCTATTTACAATCCTTCAACCACATATATCTATCACCTAAGGACAGGGAATTCCTACTATACATACCAAGACCTCTTATAATCGGCGGCCTCGCGATCCCATACGGATCCAGACCTCACTGCCCATACGACAGTATCACAAGTGGCGGCCTCGCGGTCCCATACGAACCCAGACCTCTCTGCCCATACGACAGTATCACAAGTGGCGGCCTCGCGGTCCCATACGAACCCAGACCTCTCTGCCCATACGACAGTATCAGCACAATCGGCGGCCTCGCGATCCCCTACGAATCCAGACCTCTCTGCCCATACGACAGTATCACAAGTGGCGGCCTCGCGGTCCCATACGAACCCAGACCTCTCTGCCCATACGACAGTATCAGCACAATCGGCGGCCTCGCGATCCCCTACGAATCCAGACCTCTCTGCCCATACGACAGTATCACAAGTGGCGGCCTCGCGGTCCCATACGAACCCAGACCTCTCTGCCCATACGACAGTATCAGCACAATCGGCGGCCTCGCGATCCCCTACGAATCCAGACCTCTCTGCCCATACGACAGTATCACAAGTGGCGGCCTCGCGGTCCCATACGAACCCAGACCTCTCTACCCAGACGGCAGTCTCAGCACAATTGGCGGCCTCGCGATCCCCTACGAATCCAGACCTCTCTACCTAGACGGCAGTCTCATACGACAGTTCATCCTATGATCACCATAACATACAAAAAGGGAATCAGTCTCACTATTCATCAGATCACACAAGGATTACCAGTTCGGGCATAGCCTGTTCTCAGGTTTGAGGGGCTCCTCTTTCCCTTATTCAGTTACCACTTACCTGATCAGGGTTAACATCTGTTCATGTAGCCGCAGCTGACTAGAAGAATAGGCTACCCTCTTATACAAGAACACACAGCACATGTTGGTTCACTACAAACTGGATACTTTATTACTCATGGCACATACAATCACATAACATTACGATATAACACATAACCTGCAAAGAAAAGTGAAAGATTAAGTTGTACACTCTAATAAGAAAGGGTCGACATCACCTTAGTAGTATGTAGCCTGCACTCAGTGGTCATCTAGGCTCCCTTCTCGTCTATGCCTCGGCTCGCCTGGAATCACCCTTCTCCGAGTCACTGGGACCTCCTCCTTATCGGCTACTCTCTCCTCTCTGGTTATTCTGTTAGGAAAGCATCTGTCTCTCAGTTCTTCTCCGCCTTCAAGATGGCGTCTGTCTTCCCTGGAATAAGTAGTAGCTTTACTGCTAACGGCTAGATGCCGCCTACGGACTGAACCTGTAACTGCCTCAGATTTTCACTAATATAGAGGTGCATTTCCTCATGGAAAATTCCGGCCCGTAACCTGCCGCCCACCAAATTCTTGTACCTCCCCGTACCAAGGACACGTTCCCAGCCGGCCGGCCTGATGTAGTGTCTTCGGCATGAAGAAAAATACAATCCTTCGATAAGGGCCGGCCTGAACCGGTTCTCTCCAAGCGAATAACACCTCATAACTAAAACATCACATTTGACCTAGAAGCATCCCAAGCTGCCGGAGCAGAAAGAAAGATGGAGTCTCTCCCGTTTGAGGCCTACCAGGCCTGCATTCAGCACGGCTCCATGAAATACCCTCAGTACAGGACAGGTTATCCCTAATACTAACGAATCTATCCCCTAGGCTATATATGCAAGCCCTGATCTATGGGGAAGAGCACAGAATCACGTCGAAGTGCCTAGTAAATAGGCTCCATCCACTACTCTAACCCTTAGGCTTGAATGGTAAGAGACTGAAGTCACATTCAATCACCTGTTAATACAAGAAGACCGGGAAAATCGAGCAGAACAACTGGTAAGGGTGAAGCTCGGATCCGTCTGGCCTGCTGATTATTTCCAGATGGTCTGAAGGGGGCAGCTGCAATCTGATAAAACATCTTTTGTTGAGCCCACCAACACAAAGTCAAAATCACAACACACCAAAGTAAGTGTCATGCACGGCGTCAACATGGCCCCGTGCATGACGACAAAGGAAAAATGCAAAGTAAGAAGTTTTCATGTAAATTCACCCACTGGTGGTAGTGAAGAGTGATGACATGCCAAAACCAGCTGCATGACTATTGATTGCACAGGCCCAATAACACGTGAATCATCACACAGCACTCCCTAGGCTAATGTTTACCCAAAGTCATCAGCCAATTGTACAAAAAGTCACAAAAAGAGATGGTTTACTAGAGACACAACCAAAAAACTTTACAAAGAATAGTAAATCTTAAAACAATTAGATTTCTGGCTTACCTTGACTGGAAAGCGGAGTTCAAACAGCTAATAACACTGTCTGTGCATCGTTGGCACATGACTTAGGCCAGTGTAGGTGTAGCTGGCAGGCAGTCCCTCATTTGCAATCCCGCTGCTGTTTCTAGACCTCTCCTCAGGGTCCAACTCTGTCCATGCAGGCCTGGTTGGTGCTACGTGTCAGTGTGCTGCCAACCGCACCCCTTGAAAAAATGAGAGAGACCCTTTGTGCACCAAAGGACTAGGGTTCAATCTAGAAAAATAAGAGAAATAACAATATATCCTTCGGTTGGCAAATACTGAGACAACTCTTACTCATTCACTGACCTAAATCACACACATTCACTCATGAGGGATACAGTACCAGTTGAAAAAGCAGTGTGCCAGTACACAAGAAAAATATTGGAAATGTTATGTATCAATTTATTAAAAGCATACAAAACAATTGTAGCAAACTAAAAAACAGTTAATCATAGATAGTATAATTATGTTCAAAATCAAAAAAGTCACACTATAAATAAACAAATGAACAAACTTGATAACAAAGACAATTAGACAACAGTATTAAAAAGACACTACACTTTGTCATAAAGTGACCATATCCGTATGAATTAACGTTGGGGCTGGACGCTGATGTACAAAAGACAATCAATATCTAGTTTGGCAGCCCACTATGCGGATTATGGTTCTATGGCGCAGCCTCGAGGGCCTCCCGGGACTGCGTCTCTGCCGCCTCGGGGTTTCTAGAGTCAGACTCCTGATAACAGCTAGCTCCTAGTAGTAAATGGGCTATGGTTCCCCACAAATGAGCGAGGAGGGCGATGACTGTCACGATCCGTAGCCGACTGCTACCTCGGGATGTACATGCAGGACTCCATCCTAGGCGTTGTGACTACTGGAGCGGGCTGCGGCATAGGGTGCGCCTCAGACTGCTGTTCAGGCTGACGGGGCAGGAAGAGGAGGCTAACAATGCAATGGGGTTCAGTGAGAAGCTGTAATTGGGATAGCTTTTGGCCGCAAATCCCTCCTTTGTGATTCTTAATGTAATCACACATTATTTGTGGTGTCTACCAACTTAGACAGGAACCCACATAATGCATGTCTGAAGCCACCGCGGATCAATGCAGTGCAAGCAGGCACAGGAGCTGGCTGGCTGCGCAGTTCCATTTAAAACTTTACATAAACTGTGCACTGCTCGCGCGCCACAGGTCATGTGACTCACCTATAGGCGTGTCTCTGTGACACAGGAGTCTCTGTTCGCATTGACTGGGCAGTAACCATAGGGCAAAATCAGACTGACTCTCGTGATAGTGCTGAATGCCGTGGTGCATAGGTAACATTATATCCAGAGTCAGCTCAGCTGAGTCAGCCCCCCAAGCCTGGGCGGATCGCGCACTGCCACTAGTTTACCAAGTAAGTCACACAGTAGTGCTAATTAGAGAGCTCCACTTCACAGCTGAGGAGGTGCTAAAAATGCATGACTTTGCATTTTAGTGCGGTCATGCGGATCACAGCACTGAAATGCGTTAGTCTAACGCCTGATGCGTGGTACTTGGCAGGGCTGAGCCAGGGTCCCCTGAACAATCACAATGCTGCAGCCTTGTAATTGGTAACTACGCAGGCTCCCCATACCAATCACAACGCTGCAGCGTTGTGATTGGTTTTGAGCATCCTGGTTCGACGCTCAACCAGGGAATGGGAGCCTGGGCATGTTCTCCATGCAGGCTGTAATGCAGCCTGCATGGAGAATGGGGAAGTGTGCATGACTGGTTTTGGCGGCCCAAGAGTGCCGACCAAACAGTCATTGCGCACTTAGGAATGGCAAACCACTCCTCCCCTGCTCCGAGAGCAGAGCAGCCCAGGAAACATAAAATGATAATAACTCAAAGTTATTCTCATTTATGTTTCCTTTACTTTGCAGTGCACTGCTTAAAAGCAGTAGGGCAATGCTCTTGCTCCATAGCTGAGGAGCCACCCCCACCAATCACCTTGGTGCCATCTGACATATATACAAAGCAAAACTTCCCCTCAAAAAATGACATTCCACCTCAGCTTGTTCCTCGAAAGTTTTGGGGTGATCTGTCAAACAGGAGCCAAGAAAAATAAGGGGGGGGGGGGGTCCCAATAGGAAAATTGAACAGCAGTATCGCAAAGAAGACTGAGCAGAATTACAACAGTTTTGACTGAAAGCTAGATCTTGGTCCAGAAAGCATACATTTTTTATTTGGTTGAAATTAATTCACTAGTATTTGAGATATTAAGGTTTAAAGTCTATGGGGCCGATTCACTAAACTAATCTGAGATAAAATCCTAAACTTAATACTTTTGGTATTCACAGAAGGTATTTAGTAGTAGTAAAGTTAGGACTCCTAACTTTACTACTACTAAACTAAGGCAAAATCTAATTGTATGACTTTGGGTATTCACAAAAGCCATTTAGTAGTAGTAAAGTTAGGAATCCTAGCTTTACTACTACTAAATGTCTTATGTGAATACCGAAAGTCGTAAAGTTAGGATTTTGTCTTAGTTTAGTAGGATTAAAGTTAGGAATCTTAACTTTACTACTACTAAATGCCTTCTGTGAATACCAAAAGTAGTAAGTTTAGGATTTTATCTCAAATTAGTTCTGTGAATCGGTCCACGTGTATATTTCACACTGAAGAGGCTTAAACAAACAGATCTGATTGGCTGGCCGCCTCTCAGATGCAGAATTCTGAAGCAGGGCCTGTTCCCAACATCAAAACATGCTTTCCAGCATCAAAACACACTAACTCGAAAAGCTGATGTTAATTAATGGTAAAGTTAGTTCCAACCTTCTTGCTGCTGACTGCCGTAACTGATAATGCTGCATTTTATTTTATTCTACAGTTTCTATAGAGACATTAGGAAGAGTCTCTTACGACCACTGTTTTTAAAGGAGAAACTGTTCACATATAAAATTGCTTTTTCATATATTTGTGGCCTAGCAAACATTAGAAGGCAATCAAAATAAGACACAACAATTCTCAACTCGAGGCCCTTGTTTACGAAGAAAATGGGACATATACTGATAAATGACATCCTTGTCTGTGCAATTAGTTTTTAATTTATATATTCTGCATATGGCACTTTATGTATTTTGCCCTTTTCAGATACACTCATGAAATCTTAAACTTAATGGACGTTATCCTTATATTTTCTGGAGAATAGTGAAGTTATTAGAGCTATGGCCTTGCTTTGAATTGGATAACCTGCACATAGCACTTCACGTAAATGATGTTCGGGGTTGTACGTGATGTTACGTGATGTTACTAAATTACATATTTTGTACATAGTACTTCATGTAATATGCTTCTTTAGATATACTTATGAAGTTTTAAATTTAATGCACTTTATCTTTATATCCCGTGATGAATAGCGAAGTCACTAGAGCTATAGCTTGCTTTGGATATCCTACATATAGTATTTTATGGATATGGTTTATCGTGGTCTGCTGTTGGAATTTTTATTCTCTTGTTTTTATGTATTTTATTGTACATTTTGAGATATGAAGATGTGCCTAATTTCTAGGATGCTTTTATGGTTGTTTTTTAATTAACCAAATAAAGCTTGCTTGACCTGACCCGACTGAAAGCTAGATCTTGGTCTAAAAAGCATACTTTTTTAAAAATTTGGTTTAAATTAATTCACTAGTTTTTGCGAAATTAAGGTCTATGTATATTTCACACTGAAAGAGGCTCAAACAAACAGATCTGATAGGCTGGCCGCCTCTCAGATGCAGACCCAACATCAAAGCATGCTTTCCAGCATCAAAACACACTAACGCGAAATGCTGATGTTAATTAATGGGGAAGATAGTTCCAACCTTCTCGCTGCTGACTGCCGCACACACGTGTGAGCTGAGAAAGTACAGGTTTTGTGAGACATATTTAAATGCGTACGCATATCATAGTGCGCATGCGCACCGAACGTAACTGGGTCTCGAGCTATGGACAGCTTCCGCCGCCTGAACACCGGAAGGAAAGTCACCTGCCTGTGCTTGTAGGTTTGGAAGCACGGGAGGATTCGGTCGGGAAATCGAAGGTATATGAAGAAGAGAATAATTGTTCTTTGCCCTTGTTTAAATGCATTTTTCCGCCAGTAACAACTCGAAGTTCTAGCATTCAGTCCCTGTTTCCGAAATGCTGTGATTGAATAAAAGCATTATCAGCGAAATAGTGGGATCGGATTTCAATTCGAAAAGGCGGGCATCTCATAACTGCGGGGATAATGGTTATTTTTCGTTCTGGCATTGCTTCGCGGGCATCTCATAACTGCGGGGATAATGGTTATTTTTCGTTCTGGCATTGCATCGCTTTTAAAATATTTAATTCTGCACGAGTCTTCCTTGTTTAATGGTGGTTACGAGGACTTTGGGTCCTGTCTCGGGAGCATGCTTTTGAGGCTAAGCTCAGTTAAGTTTTATTTTACGAAAAGCTAAGCAACTGTGTATTAGGACGTCCAAAATGTAAGCATTCCATTGCCGTGTTCCTAATACACATCAGCTGAATTGTAGTTTTATCTTTTTTTCTGATAGTTAATAAATGACTCGTGTATATTCCACTTTTTGGCCTTTCTGGCCTGTATATTAATTGCGTCCCAACTACCTTAAGGTCGAGTTCCACTACGATAAAAAAAAATACCTTTGTCCTTTTAGAGACTAGCATTTGCTAGTCTCTAATAGGACGAGGGTATGTTTTTTCAGTTTTGTGTAGTGTAACTCATAGGGGATTGGAGCGCTTTACATTGGCACCTGTTACATTACACACAGTCAAATTTGTTTTTCCTTTAGGCAGGGTGTTATAGTCACAAGTTGTCCTTATTTCTTTAAGGACAACTTGTCAGTTCCGCGCGCCTGCCCTCGTGCTCTATTGTTAATTGATACGCCATTCATTCTGGAGTTCTTGTGCTTCTGCTAGTTTGACAGTTGCAGCGGGAACACCAGGATGGGCGGTTGTGGGTTGTGCTACCTATCACGCATGTAACCAATAAAGGTCTTCAAACCTAACCTTCATTCAAGAACCATCATTTCTACACAAGAACCCTCTTTCAACATTTGGCGACGATTCTGATGAAAGAACCTTCCCTTCCCATCTATTTTACCACGGAAAATTTGGAAACTAAACAACTTACCAAGGTAAAGCCTTTCTTAACTTTGAGCTGCGCATTTAAAAATCCTGGTATCTCACTTATCATCACAACCCACCGACCGACTCCAACGCTCAAAGCAAACAATTTCAAGCAATGTACTTCAAGCTACGTACTTCTAGCAACCTTAAGGATTGTAACTAAGAAAACCATTCAAGAACTTTTCGTATGACTATCGATTTCGCATTGTTACACCACTTCATTTATCGCTCCAACTCAAGTATGCAAGTTTTCTTAAAACTGCCCTCCCGTTTGCCTGCCACTGTTCTTTGACAGAGTTCAGGCACTGATGTCCTTGTTGTCCGTGTAATTCGAGAGACATTACGCTACGCTTTCCGCATTATCGGCAGCCGGGCAGTGAACCAGTCTAGCCCATTCGATCTCAACCTTGTGATTAGTTCCAGCAGGAGTCACACCACAGGTGAGCTTATCCTCCTCCCAGGAGTGACTGCCACAATGACTTCTCATGTGTGGTGCGGCACCTTTCCTGAGAAGATGTACGTTTTGGAGCACCGGAGTCTGAGTTTGCACGTTGTGTGGTGGGTGTGGGCACTTTATTTTGGTGAATCAATTGTCTGCCGTTACACCTTGGCAGTTGGTTTGCTTACTTTCAAACATTCCACGAGTTTCACACCACGTGAACCCTCTCAGCACACACAGCGTTACCTTTCTCATGCTGCCTGCTTCGCTCCACTGTGACGTCTGTGACTCATTTCTTATTGCTGCTGAAGGACGCCCAGCTGATTCAGCGTCCCGTGAGCCATCTGGCACTGCGTGCTGTACGTGCTGCCATCTTGGCTTTTCTCCGCAACTCTGCACTGGAACCACGCTGTCTCCTCAAGTTCATCTTTCACCGCGTCTCCTGCCAACCACGTTTTACCAACCACGCATTGCATTAAAGTTACTGAGAACTACTTTCTCCAAGTTTTCTTCTGCCCTACATCAACTGCGTGCCTCCATCTTCTTCTTTAATAATTGAGGCAGATATAACTGTTTTCAGCACTCACCGATCTTCGCATTTTATGGATGTCTCCTAGCAACCTTATTCTTCAGCTACAACGTGAGACATTGTTATTCAGTAGATGGGGTGAATTATCCAGCAAGACTACGGTGACCACTTTAATTATTTTAAATTATTGTTTTCTTGGGGACAGTTTTTCTTCTTTCCTTTGTATTCCATATAATTCTTTTATTGAATGAGCCTAATTGTACATGTGGATCTGATCACTTTATTTCTTACCGCAATCTTCTTTAGGTATTCTCCATGCGACTGATATTCTTAGCAGTTATATTTAATACAAGTATTCCCTTAATATCTTTACGTTCATATTTGTAATAAGTAATTTCATGATTTGCATGCTCAGTTTGTTTCTGCTGCCGTGTGATTAATTGTCACACCTTTATATCCAGCTAGCCATTGGTGTAGTTCTACGGTGTTACATTATACTGTCTGGCATTATATGCCAAATGCCTCACCTACGTAAATATTGCAGTTTTTATATTTTTCACAGACAATAAGTTCAGTGTGCCATGTCCACACTTCATAGGTACTTTATATTTGCTTTGTTCAGTGTGCCATGTCCACACTTCATAGGTACTTCACGTGTACATTTTGCTTTGTTCAGTGTGCTATGTCCACACTTCATAGGAACTTCACATGTCCATTTTGTTTTTTCAGTGTGCCATGTCCACACTTCATAGGTACTTCACATGTACATTTTGTTTTGTTCAGTGTGCCATGTTCACACTTCATAGGTACTTAACATGTACGTTTTGTTTAGTGTGCCATGTTCACACTTCAGAGGTATTTTACACCACATCTGCGCATGTGGTACAAGTTGTTTGACCGTTCCACTTTACGTGGATTCGTCACTTAGAATGTATTCTAAAATTTACCAGTAGGTTGACCGTTCCACTTTCTGTGGAATCGTCACTTACAATGACCGTTCCATTCTCATGTGGATTCGTCATTTACTCTTCAGTGTTTTGCGGTTTTACTATTTTTCTTACTATTGCTGTACATTAATTCATTTAGCTTTTTCGGTCTACACCTGTCCTTCACTCTTTTACTGCTCCCTGTACTTTCATCATATCACTTCTTCCACTGATTGCTTCAACCCTGTACTTTACTCTTGTTAGCCTGGCCAGCTCTCACTATGTTTGTACTTGGGTTGTTGTTTTATTTAATTGTGTGAGGGAGTGGGTGCTTATCTTTTGTGAGAAAGGTGCATGAGGTGTTTGTATTTATCTTTCCTGCTGTCTTTCCTGCCTTTCTCCATTCATTTTCATAGACTATTATTTTCATCATATGCAACTTCGGTTCCAATGCTCATTTCTGTTCTCTCTTCATTGCCTTTGTCTGCTCTGTGCGCTTTGTTAAATTTGACTTTCTCAGTGCTTGCTAATAATGCTCCTTTTCTTTTCTGTAAAAAAAAAAGAGGGTGATGTTATAGTCACAAGTTGTCCTTATTTCTTTAAGGACAACTTGTCAGTTCCGCGCGCCTGCCCTTGTGCGCTATTGTTATTTGATACGCCATTCATTCTGGAGTTCTTGTGCTTCTGCTAGTTTGACAGTTGCAGCGGGAACACCAGGATGAGCGGTTGTGGGTTGTGCTACCTATCACGCATGTAACCAATAAAGGTCTTCAAACCTAACCTTCATTCAAGAACCATCATTTCTACACAAGAACCCCTTTCAACACAGGGCTATAATTGGGATTAAACAAATGGGGGGGGGGGGTTCTCAAAGGGGCGTGGCTATTGTAATTAAGGGCGTGGCGTAAAAACACTTAAGCTAACTATCTGTGTTTAGCATAGTGTGCCGCCTGACTGGTATTTTACTGCTTCTGTCATTGCATCTAGATATATACTACAACAAGTAACATTACACCTAGAACAAGCCAGAAATATTGACTTTGTCAATGGCTGTTAGTTGCATGCGATAAAAAAGCAACAACTATGGCTTTGTTGTGTATAATATTGAAAATGCAGTGAAGAGTGGTACAGCTGCAGAGATAAGATTTGGTTTTCCTCCCGGAGGGCAAAAATGCAGAGCCCGATAGGGACCCGTTTCAGCACCTGCTTTTTAGAACTGTCGGTGCTGAGCACCGGCAGTACCTGACCCACTTAAAGCCCTGCCTTTAGGCATGGGAAGCTAAAGTGATTTGCACAAAATCACTGGATGTTGAGCCGATGCCAAGCCTCGCACCTGGCTCCTTAGTTCCATAGACAACAGCTCTAGCTATAACGCCACTTTTTTTCCAGATTCTATCCGGCAGATGCAGATATTATGCATACTCGTCCGTTTTACCAATTTATTAAGTATGGGCTGCATTTTTTGGCAGTCCCTGTCCCTATGATTTCACAATGGAGTCCTGCGGCTTTTTCTAAGGCGTACCTCCTCCAACATTTTTCAGTTAATTCTCGACAAAGAAATGCTTCCAGAGTTCTGGTTGTGAATTTGTCTGTGTATTTGTCCGAAGTTTATTGCATAGTAAGATAAAGAGACTTTCACACAGTCAACTCGTGTTTCGCCCCTATGTGGTCATTCGGACCAGGGATTCCTCAGGGCTTAAAACAGGTTCATATCTGGTCTTTGATTCCAATTTCGAATATATAGGTTCAAAAGTCTTCTCAACAGTATACATCGTTATGTGATCTGTCTGTTGTTGCGGTCTATGTTTGTGGTCCTGTTGGCGTCTTCAGTAGTACTTTGAAACCAAGGAGAAGGGGCTCTCACACCAAAGGGATGGAGCACCCAGTAACTGATAGGTTAAAAAAAGTTTTCCCTTTGGATGAATCGAATATTATACATCTGTCATTCACACATCACAACCAATAAACCGAGAGTTTACACAGAAAAGTGATGATTGGGGCACTTATAAATCAACCACAGTCTCATAAAAAATATCAGTATTTTTTAATTAATGTTTCAAATACAAAAATGTGAACTCTGAATATGAGTTCGATCACATTAAAATTCCTCAGAGTACATATATCATCGATACAAAATAATTTTTTCAAACTAAAACATATACATGTCAAACAAATTATATCAGGGAATCTAGACCCATGCTTAATGCTGTCTATACAAATGTCCAAATTAACGCTCTAGATGACAGTGTAGTGTCTTTTCTTTGTATTCTTCCTTTTTTTATATGTTTAAATGATTGTTGTTGTGTGTGTTTTAATTTGATTTAATTTGTTTGACATGTATATGTTTTAGTTTGAAAAAATTATTTTGTATCGATGCCTGTTGCTGGTTCAGGGAAGACCTAGTTTGGCAGTTAGGACTGGACTGTTCCCATGAGGCACAGGGTCAAGACTGATTTGCATACAGCTGGGTCTGAACTGAGGTGGCGAAGTGAGCTAAAGATCAATGATGGATTCAACCCAGATCTGTGACTGGAGGTGAGTGTCTGAAAAGTTTCAGCGCTCTGTCTATTATCTCCTTGTGTTTGCTTTGTTCGCCCTAAGTTGGTAGGGTATGCCTAGACGTGGGTCCCTTGCTCACTTTGCCACTGGATTCAAACTAGCCTGGCTGATATGGGGTGTTACCCCAAAACCGGTCCCAGGATGCTTGTTTCCGGTTCAGGGAAGACCTGGCTTGGCAGTTCTGGCTGGCCTGTTCCCATTAGGCACAGGGTCAAGACGGATTTGTCCCATGAGGCACAGGGTCAAGACTGATTTGCATATAGCTGAGCCTGAACTTAGGTGGCAAAGTGAGTTAAAGAACGATGATGGATTCAACTCAGATCTGTGACTGGGGGTGAGTGACTGAAAAGTTTCAGCGCTCCGTTCATCTCCTTGTGGTTGCTTTTTTCGCCCTAAGTTGGCAGGGTATGCTCAGATGTGGGTCCCTTGCTCACTTTTTTTTTATTTTTTTTTTAGAGTTTTCTATAGTGTGAACAAGACACAGAGTAGGGTATTAGAGCACTTTACAAACAAAGCAGAGTAGGTAGTAAAACATTTTGCAAAACATAGCAGAGATAGTATCAAAACATTTTTAACAAGGTTTGCCTGGTAACAGAGGCGATAATAGAGATGATTTGTTTGCAGCAGTGGGAACAAGTACGAATAAGAGTAAGTCATAGTGGCGAAGGTGTCATTAGGTGAAGTGTAGAAACAAGTTTGAAGTAGTAGACTGGTTCAGTGCCATACAAGTCAGTGAAATAGTTGGTGTGATGGTAATGTCCCATACTGTGAGGCATGTGCGGTATTAAGAGAGGAATTTGCTTATCAGGAATGATTTAGCTTCCCTTTTGAATAAAGGTGTTGAAGACATTTTTCTGAGGCACGGAGGTAGCGAGTTCCAAATTCTTGGTGCTGTTCCTGAGAATGCTCTGTCAGAAGCTTTTTTTCTTGCTGAAGCGAGAGGGTTTCAGGAGTGGATTGTCGGAGCTCCTAGAGTGTCTGTTTCCTCCAGATAAAGTAAGTTTCTGGGATAGGTACTGGGGGGTATTGTGGTGTAGAACCTTGAGTGATGCAGGTTATCTTTAGGTGGATTCTAGCTTCGTAGGGTAGCCAGTTGAGTGCCTTCAGGTGTTGTCAAATTTCCTGGCTCTTGTTGGGAGTCTTGCTGCTGTGTTGAGACAGGCTTTTGAAGGGGCTGTTGAGATTTTGGGAGGCACGAGAGGGTGGTACATCTGTACTCCAGCCTAGAGATGACTAAAGCCTGAACTGCAGTTTTGTGGTCGGGGATCTCGATGAATGGTTTTATTTTTCTGAGATAGCTGAGGTGAAAGTGTGCGTTTTTGGGCAACAGGTTGATGTGTGTTTGTATGTTGAGGTTCTTATTGAATGTAATTCCCAGCGATTTGGTGTAGTCCACCAGAATCGGCGTGCAGTTTAGAGCAGTGATCATCTTGGTCCATTTCTTAATCTCCAGAGTTTTTAAGGGGGGAGATTAAAAGAAATTCGTTTTTTTGCGAGTTGCGTTGGTAGTTAGCCAGTAGACATTTTTTTTGAGGGCTTGATTCATCATCTTTATCTCTTCAGTGGAAGTGATCTTGATGTAAAGTTGAGTATCGTCTGCGTACATGTGGTAGGAGATCTTCGCCTGCTGTAGTAGTTCGGTTAGAGGTTCGACATAAAGGTTGAATAGCGTAGGGGATAGAGTTGAGCCTTGTACTCCTAGTAGGTTGGGTGAAGAGGGAGAAAGATTTTTATTCAACATGAACAATTGTGTTCTGTGTTCCAGAAAGGATTTGAACCATTGAAGCACTGTGCCAGATACCAGCTTTACCATTGGATTCAAGCTAGCCTGGCTGATGAGGGCTGGTAACCCGAAATCGGTCCCAAGATGCTTGTTTCCGGTTTAGAGAAGACCTGGCTTGGAGTTTCGGGCTGGATTGTTCCCATGAAGCACAGGGTCAAGACTGATTTACATATAGCTGGGTCTTAACCGAGGTGGCAAAGTGAGCTAAAGAATGGTGATGGATTCAACCCAGATCTGTGACTGGGGGTGAGTGTCTGAAAAGTTTCAGCGCTCTGTCCATCATCTCCTTGTGCTTGCTTTGTTCGCCCTAAGTTGTCAGGGTATGCCCAGACGTGGGTCACTTGCTCACTTTGCCACTGGATTCAAGTTAACCTGGCAAATGAGGGGTGTTACCACGAAACCGGTCCCAGGATGCTTGTTTCCGGTTCAGGGAAGACTATTGGCTTGGCAGTTCTCATGAGTCAACGGGTCAAGACTGATTTGCATATAGCTGGGTCTGAACTGAGGCTGTGAAGTGAGCTAAAGAACAATGATGGATTCAACCCAGATCTGTGACTCGGGTGAGTGTCTGAAAAGTTTGAGCGCTCCGTCCATCATCTCTTTGTGTTTGCTTTGTCCACTCCCCCTAAGGCAGAAGCGGCGACGTGGGCTATTTTTCAATAATTGAGGGTCAAACTCAATATATTGAAGTCTCAGCTCACCCCGACTCAACGGCTGTATTTCATTGGATCAAAATTCGACAAGCTGAATGTACCTGTTTTTCTGCTTCACCCCGGGATAGAGACATTGCAGTCAAATTTGAGAACAATGTAGTCCCTATCGTCTACCTCAGCCAGGTGTTGGTTGAGAGTTCATGGACTCATGGCAGCAACAACTTCAGTAGTTACCTGAGCTTGGTTACCCCGCAAGCTGCTTGTCGATAATCTGTTGGCCTATTGGAATCTGTCTCTCGCCAGCTACTATTCATATGTCCAAATATCTACAACACTTGCCCAGGAGTTAGCCTGGTTGTTGTATACCCCCAATCTTAAGATGGGTGTCCCGTTTCAGCTCCCTATCCTTGTATTATTTAAAAAACAAAAAAAAGTTATTGTTTTTAAGAAACAATGATTATAACTGTACCACACAATAACACATGCTTCACAGATTCTCCTGTCCCCGGCTCAATCCCACCATCCCCCGCAGCAAACCCCATTGATCAAGCATTGTAGTAGTGCCAGATGAAGGCCCTCAGTCAGGGTGCCCAGATTCCAGCTTCACCAGACCCAATGGTGTGTTTGCGATCCCACCACCTCCCAATAGCTCAGCAGCCCTAAACTACTCTACCGTCCCCACCTACGCAGCCCCAGGCACACATCGTCCCCCCAGCATCAATTCTTGTTCCCCCAACCACCCCATATCTTATCAAACTTGTGTGGGCAGCTCTGCCCTTAAAGACTTCACTCTCCAGCAGCATGCAACTATCCATATCAGTCTCCCAGTCCCACACCCTGGGGACCATCCCACTCCACCATTTTGGTGCAATATCTCGCTTAGCTACCATACAACCTATGTTAACCAGCAGTTTCTCATAACTCCTCAGGTCTGGTCTGTGGGGCCTCCGATCCCAAGCAGAGCGAGTTGGCATTGTAGCTCTATGCGGGTCCCAATTGCCTGCTAGCGAGCCTGCAACCACTTCACAAAAGGTTCTCAGTTTCAGACTGTACCACAAAGTATGCATTAGCGAACCTTCCTTCCCACAATGTCTAAGGGGAAACAGGCTTTACAACGAGATTTTTACCTCTTTGTGCCTTTACCACGCATATTTTCCCGCGAATATGCATTTACAACACATGCCAATACCACACATTTAAGGTAAGTTGGAGGGATAGGGGGTCTCCCCCACAAATACATTGTTTTTAAATCTAAAATCAATGCGTGGTATTTGGCATCCATTTTAAATGCATATTCGCGGTAAAAACATGCGTGCTAAAAAATGCGTGGCGAAGTCATGCAAAGTAATTGCCTGTGTTGTACCGTCGTACAACCTGTCTGAGGCATCCTGCTTCTCCCACCTTCTCCATTTTAAACAATGGAGTCCTCGTGTATTACGTCCCATGAAGGATCTTCAGTTGAATTAAGCGGTAACGTGCCTTAATTGTCGCTTCCCCACAGAAGCCCAGTGCTAACTGCCAGTCTTCGTCATCTAACTCACCCAAGTCATGTCCCCTGCGATCCCTCAGTCGTCCGAGCTCCCCATGTGTTTTTCTTAGCAGCGTCCCATACGTTAGCGAGGTGGCCTTTGTCCTAAGGTCTCTGTCTAATAACCTCCTTTCCAATGGGAAATCCTCTTGTGTCTCCTCTCTGGGAATACTACTCTGGAGTTCATGTATCCGCTGCCCATATTTAAGCCACTGCGTCTTGGACATCTGATATTCCCTCTGCAGGTGCTCAAATGGGGCAATCCCATTCACGTCTCACATATCAGCCAGCGTCAAAAGGCCAATGTCATCCAACCTCTGGAAGCCCTTCAGTTTCCCAACAGGCACCTGTCTGGTCTCTTCCCACAGTGGGGTTCTCGGTGTTGACCACTTATTCCACTTCATTTCTTTGTAGAGTCTGCGCCACATCCACATCACTGTCAACAAGGTTGGACAGGTAGTGGGACCCATCTTCCCACCATACAAGGGATGCAAGTAACTTTTACCGCCCGTTCCCCACTACCCCGCCGGAAAACCAGGTTAGCCCAGTCCGCATAAGCCCAGTTATTCACCACACTAATCTGTGAGGCCTCTTAATACTTCCAGATGTTTGACAGCGCTATACCCCCCTCCTCAAATTTGGTTTGCTGCAGCAGGGCATCCGGCCTAGTGAAAAAGGAATCTGGAATACGGCATGGGCAGTTCTGCAACACATAGAGGAGCCTGGGCAATGTGTTCATTTTAAACATTGTTGCTCTTTCCAGGATGGAGAGCGGTAGTGTGTTCCAGTGTCTTAACCTCATTCTCCAGTGCCTTCGCCGTCCACCCCAGGTATGCCTCGTAATGAGCCTCGGCTCCCCTGGTCACCCAAATTCCCAGATATTTGAACTTGCAGGGCTCCACCCCAAGCTGCAGCGGCAGCTGTCCGTCTGGTGCCCAAGCAGCCATCGGGAACAGCAGAGACTTACCCAAGTTGATCTTAAAGCCTGAGTACCTCCCATATATACGGAAGATATCCTGTAAACTGGGTAGGGATTGGTTGTGTTTTTGAGATAGAACAGTGTATCATCCACGTAAAACGATACTCTCTCCTCCCAGTCCGTTTTCCCTGGCCCATCCCCATTTTTGTGCATCTTAGCACACCCATTCAGCCAGCGTCTCCACCGCCGGTGGGGAAAGCATCAGGGATAGGGAGCAGCCCTGTCTCATCCCTCTCTCAGTTAGAAATTCCAAGGAGAGGCAACCATTGAGCTTCACTCTAGCTTGCTGCCCGCTATAGAGTAGTCTGACCCACTGGATGTATTGGGGCCCAAACCCCATCTTAGCCAATATTTCAGACAGGAATGGAATCAAATGCCTTATTGGCACCCAGGGATGTGATAACCCACCGGTCTGCTCCCGCCCATGCAGAAGCCAGGCAGTTGTGGAGTCGCTGAAGATTCGGCCTGGTGGACCTATGTTAAATAAATCGCGTTTGGTCCGGATGGACCAGTTCAGCCGCCACCATGCGCAGTCTTTTTGCTAACATTTTCACTAGGACCTTCGCGTCTGCATTGAGCAGAAATATAGGCTTATAAGAATCACATTTGTCCGAGGCTTCCCTTCCTTGGGGTTGAGAACAATGGTTGCTGTACGAATATCTGCTGGCAGTTTCCGAAGTTGTTATGCCTCTTTATACATCCCATGTAGGGGGTAGCCACCATCCCAACTACCTTGTGGAGGAACTCTATAGGAAGGCCATTGGGGCCCGGAGCCTATCTTGACTGTGTTTGTATAATTGCCAGCGTCACCTCCTCCACTCCAAGGTCAGCCTCCAAGTCTCTCCCACTAGTCAGGCTCAGTTTCCTTATCGGGCAGTCCCATACAAACTCTCTCTCCTTCGCCCAGGGTACAACCAGCCAGTTCTTTTAGAAGTCTGTCATGTAATCTGCAGATGCCTCAGGTATGTTACTGCTCCCGGTCGCCGAGTCTCCATTCTCCATCTTAAGCTCCTTAATGTGCAGTTCCTCCCTCTTCATGCTCCCGAACCAAGCCAGCAGTTTCCCTGCTTTAGCTCCAGCCTCCTATATATGTTTCTGCTTGGCCAAGTATTTAGTTTTCACCTTCTTGCGAGCTACAATATGGTATTCTTCCCATCAGGGCCGTCGGTGAGGCACCATACTCATGCTCATGCTCTAATGTCAACAACTCCCTCTCCAAATCTAACAAGCACAGAGGCCTTCTCTTCTCACCCAGCTCTCCTGCTATGATTGTTCTCCTAATTGCGGCCCTGTACGCCTCCCAGAGTGTGAGGGCACTTATCACCGACCCAGTATTATCTTTAAAGTATTGTTGTGAGGCCCTATGTAGGCTTTTCATCTTCTGTTTATTCCCTAGCCACCAGGTTGCCATCCTCTATTCCCTGTCCTCTAGCGGCCTATTGGAAGTCAGGGTAATGGCCAAGGGAGAGTCGTCAGTGATCCCAGCGCCAGGTATCTAGCCACTGTGAATCGGTACGTAGTAGCTAGCGGTATTAGAAAGTAATCTAGCCTAGACAGTATTTTGTGTGCATAGGAATGGAAGGAATATCCTCTCTCCTGCCCATTAAGAGAGAGCGGCAGATGTAGCCCAGCCCAAGTGCCTGTATGAACCCCTCTAGCTTCCGGCTGTTGTCTCCCCTTCCGGCCTGGTGCACTTTCTGTCCAGCTGGGAGTTTATCACTAAATTTAAATCGCCTACCAGTACTGTAAGGGCTGGGGGGCATATTCGTCAGCTGGCAGCCTAGATTTTGCAGCGTCTCTGCTTGCAACCCTAGTGGAGCATATACGTTAGCCAGGATCATGATTAACTTTCTCATTCCCCCTGCACCACTGCATAGCAGTCCATGTATGGTTGACATAGAATGCTAGTGAGATTTTTTTTAGCAAAATCACCATACCATAGAGCCTGACTCCTATTGCGCGCTGCTGACCACTCCATATTTACCCCGACGTAGGCAGCTGTGTTGATTGTCCATCATGTGCATTTCCTGGAGGAGTGCCTTGGAAATCAGCCCCCTTTTGATTCTGTTTCCCAACCCATTTACATTCCAGGACAGCAACGACAAATCTTGTTGGCCTGTCATTGGGCCTGTCTGTTTCCCCCCCCGTTTCCCTGTTCAGACAGACAGGCCTACTCCAGTATGCTGCGGTGAGAACCCGGAAACTGCGTGTGCCTAACACTAACCCTACCCTATCTTAAGGTGCTGTGGTTCTTTAACTGACCCCCTGTTCACGGTGTGTGCATTACCAAACCACAAATAATCTGTTGCTGTCAAGGGCTCTGTGGTGTTGCTCAATTTCCTGTACTGTCTTGACCTAGGCACCCCGCGTTTGCTCCTTGGTCGGGGTGGCGGTTTGTTCTTTCCTGTTCTTCTTTCTGGGAGGGACTTTAGTCCAATTTACATCATTCTGGAACCTGGGGAGCACCTCTAACAATAGTTTTTATTATTCGTTGTGGCTCTTTATGTATGATCCATGCCTTGGCATGGAATAAGAGGGCATAGTTCATATTCAACTGCCGTAGCACTTTTTTTAGCTGCATTAACCCTTTTGTTTCTGCACCAAGTTAGTATAATCCGGATATATGTTGACTTCGCTTTCCTCAATGGTCTAAGGGCTGTGCTTGCGTTCCATTTGCAAGATGTTGGTGCGGTCCCTAAAATTAATCAGCCGGACTATAATCGGTAGTGGGGCCACCCCCAGTGCATGCACCAGTCCCGGTATCCTATGTGCCCTTTCCACCGAGAAGAAGCTCAAGGGTTTCCCCTGTAGCACCGTGTCAGCCAGCCACTCTTCCACAAAGAGTTCTGTGTTGGCGGCTTTCAGTTTTCTCCAGAACCCTGACCAGTCGCACATTGTGCCTCCTTGACCGTTCTGCGTCTTCCAGGCAGTCAGTCAGTGTTTTGAGTTCACTGGTCATGGTGGTGCATTTCGGTGACAGGTTCCTCACCTTTGGGCGGACCTCCAGTAGGTGTGTTTCAGTGTCCTTCATTCTCACCTCCAGTTTCTTTTGGTCAATCTTTAGGATCCCCACTATGTTGACCATGGCAGCTATTTGTGCCTCCAGCGCCACCTTGGTGTCCTTAATCACCACCAAAATCGTTACCATATGTGTCTCCAGCGAATAACCGGTGCCTTCTACTGCCAACGTATCATCTGTACCTCCCACTATTATCAAAGCCTGCGATTTAACCTTACCGGCTGGGCTTTCCCCATCGCCTTCTGCAGTCTTCCGTTAATATCACTGTAGCACTCCTGAAAGACTCCAGCAGCTCACGTTACCGGTACGCCAGTCCAGTTCCTCAGCAGGTGG
The DNA here is from genome assembly GCF_964204655.1 of Triturus cristatus. Classification (NCBI taxonomy): domain Eukaryota; kingdom Metazoa; phylum Chordata; class Amphibia; order Caudata; family Salamandridae; genus Triturus; species Triturus cristatus. The sequence continues at coordinate 750,826,275 of NC_140592.1, forward strand.
AGAGCCCCCCCACCAGGTTACACAATGGTCGTCCTTGTCCTCTGCAGTCGTTAAAACCCACAGGTCGTAGCCACAAAGGCAGCTGCACAGATGCTTTTCCCCCAGGCACTATACAGTCTTATTGGATGGCATGGGGGTGTCTAGGCCCCAAGTCTATCCCCAATGGCACAGTGCACCACTGCTCAGTAGTCTTTTATTCACCCCTTGCCCACCAGATGGGACACATTCCAGGCCAATCCTGGCCTTCTTCTCTGGACTGGGAGGAGGGGTGAGCACACACCCCCAAAGCATGTTGGTTATGTTATGTTATGTTAAGGCGATTTCTAAAGGGCACGATTACCCGAAGGTGTCCTGACACTAGTTACTTCTCTTTAGACAGGCCAGGGCAGGCGGAATTATTTATCAAAAAGCCAGGTCTTCAAGTCCTTTCTAAAACTTAACAAATTCTTGGCATTTCTCAGATGGAATGGGAGCTCATTCCAGGCCTTTATGGCACAGAAGGTGAAGCCTCGACCACCCCAGTGAGCTTTTTTTGTTGGCGGGACGGTGATCAATTTCGCTTCTGCCGATCGAAGCGTGCGCATTGGTTTATATCATTGGAATTGCCTTTTAAGGTGATCAGGTCCCTCTCCATGCAGTGCTTTGAACACCATGCATAGTGATTTAAACTGTACCCGGTTTCTAACCGGGAGCCAATGCAGTTTTTTTATCACATTGGATATCGGGGCAAATTTTGGGGTACCTGTAAGGAGTCTGGCCGCGGCATTTTAGAGCATCTGGAGCTTGTGCAACAGTTTTTGTTGGATGTTTAAATATAAACTGTTGCAATAGTCCCTCCTTGATAAAACCAGGGCCGTAACCACTGTTTTACGACAGTCTAGCGGTAGAAGATTTAATACCTTTTTCACTGTTCTTAAAACATACCCTGTTTTGGCAACTACCGCATTGACCTGGGCTCCCATGGAGAGCTTCTCATCTAGCAGGATCCCCAAATTTTTGACCTTTTTAGCTGGGATGGGGAGTGACCCCAGTGAAGACGGCCACCATGAGGGGGTCCAAAAATTGGGGTTGTTTCCAAACAACATCACCTTGGTCCCAGCCCTGGTGCTCCCCTTCAGCCCTGGGGTGGCCACTCTGCTCCACCTCAGGCACTTCTCGTCTCCATCCTGAGGGAGGCAGGATCAGTACTCCTTTCTGCGCCCAGAACACCACAGCAACTGTAAGATGCATCCCAATGGCCCGCCTCTCTATAAATCTTTGAGGGATCAAGCAGTATGTCTCTCTGCTTCTGGCCCGCCCAGATCACTTCTCTTTCTTTAGGTGCCAGGGGCGGGGGGTGCTCCATCCTAGTCACCCTCGGACCGTCTCTGCGCTCACACACCTTCCACCGATCCGTCAGCTCTCCTGCGAACCACCTTCTTCGCAGAACACAGCGGCCGCCATTGTGAAACTGGAAGGCTCGGACTCCGGCTTGCTGTCATGAGTCCCCAGTGACTAGAGACCTGACTTCGTGCACCACAGTCAGTGCACCGCCACCCCAGGAGGACACACCGCCTCACCCAGGGACCCTGCGGGTTATAGATGCAGGATCATTTACTGTGGGCTTACTGCCAACAGGAGTGCTGCAAGTTCTGACCTACTCCATGGCAGCTCAAGCCAAGCCTCCTGTCTGGTTTTCTTGACAACGGAGGCCAGCCTATGGTGTTGGTGGCAACCACGGGGAGAGTTGGCAGCAGTTTGGGAGGCAGTGCAATTTTTACAGACACAGCTGCAGGGAGTTAATCTAGTGGTCTGCACCTACAACCAAGTAGCGCGTTGTTACCTAAATCACCAAGGGGTGCACGGGGTCCTCTTCTTAACATATTGGCTTTACAGATTTTTCTCTTGGGTGGAATATAATCTCATTGCCATGAGGGCAGTTTATATTCAGGGGCAGCTCAACTTCATGCGGATTGCTTGAGCCGCAGCCTGCCCTCCTCCGTTCTCTACCATCTGTCTTCCTATGTTTCACCTGATATGCCATTTTTTGGGTACCCGTGGACAGACCAGTTTTACCTCTCTGCACAATACCCTTCTTCCAATATTTTGTTTGGAAGTAGTTTGCCACTGGGTATGGACAGTGGATGCCCTCTCGATCCGTTGGCACCCTGGTCTTCTGTATGCATTACCTCTTAATCCCTGGAGGAGAGGGTATCTGTGAATGCCCCCTTTTGGCTTCAATTTCTTTAGTTATCTCTCTTACTCAGCACATACTGCCACAATCCTGCAGCAGGTTTCGGGGTCGTACTGTAGAGCACCGCCAGTCTTGTGAAGGATCCTAAAGCGATTTTTTTTTTTTTTTTGTTTTTTTGTTTTTTTGTTTAGTAAGCCAAATGTCCTTTCAACCACATTCCTTGTGCTAATGTGTGCCGCGTTGTAGCGCTGTTCCTGTGGTGTGGCTGGGTTGAGGTAAGGTGTCAGGATGTATTCGCGCAAGGCGTATGTGCTGTCACTTACAGGGTGGGAGGCAAAGGGTTAGCCATAGTAATGCAATCACTTTTGGTATAATGATGTCACAAGTAGGTATATGTATGTACCAAGTAGGTGTCCCTCTCCAAATTCACCGCCGAGCAGACTCTTGTGGATGCCACTGTGGCGGAATATAAACAAATCATGTGTGCTTCCGGGAAATTGGACTACGTTATTATATGCTTAGCATTGCACATGACCTGGACATTGATGGAGTGGTAAGACTTCCTGTTTCGGAAGATTTACTCGTTGGCTGAGGGGGGACAGATGGGGACATGCGTGCAGTCAAGCATCCAATGACATGTGGGAATTGAGCCACCTGGTAGTGCTCTAGTTTGGTCTGATTCATCTCCTGTGGGGTTGTGGGGAAGGTGATGTGGGTATGGATCATTGTCAGCATGGCCTCAAGGAATTTCCGGAAGAAGCGTGAGAGTGCACTTTGGGATACACCTCCGGCTACCGCTACGACCCCCTGGAAACTGACTGACGCCAGTAGGTGCAGGCTACAAAGGACCTTGGCGTGTGCCGGAATGGCATTGGTCCTACGGGTCTGGTGGTGCAGTAGGGGTTCCAAATCTGCTATGAGGCGCAATATCATTGCACGATTCAGACGATACTTATCATATATTTCTTCCTCATTTTGGCCCAGCAATGTTATGTACACTCGGAATACCCTCTCCTGTATCCTCCGCCTGTGCTGGGCTGCTGCATTTATCCTCATCCTCCTTGCTAGCATGTAGAGGGCTGCCATTGTGAATGGCTTACGGGGTCTCCTGGTGCATTTTTAAAGGGTTTCAGATTGGTTGCACCTGTGATGCAAAGTTTTTTTTTTGTTTGTTTTGTATTCCTCAACTTTACCTCCTGGTTGAGATTCCCCTTATTCTGCTCTTGCTAAATTGCGATTTTGGGGAAAATCGCTATAAGCGAGATTTTCGCTATTGGGGTTGATGCATTGGAAAGTGTTGTTTTGCGATTGGTTACCGGCTATTTTACCGAATCGCAATTTTTGCGAGGGGTATTTGGATTGATGCATGTGCCAGAGAGTCTTTAGAAGTACCAAGAAGCTAATTTACTGGAAAACTCATAATCTCTTTTATGTGGTTCAAATTGTCTGACAGGATTTCTTTCGAAATATACTTTCTTTTCAGGTCAAGTGCAGAGGCTGGAGAATCGTCAGATTCTCCAAATACAGAAACATAAGAATAAATATTTGTGTCCACATAATCACTTCCTCTAATCTTCTTCTTTCTCTTCATTCATTTGCTCTTCTTCTCTCCAAGCCTTAGTTGTTGTAAAACAAGATCTTTATGTGCTCTCCTTGGGGAAAATAAAGATGAAGTAAGAGAAATATGCCTCATCTTTGAAGAATGCTTTCTCATTGTAAATGTATTGGGACAACATAACTCCATGCTGTTGAAAGAATATGCTCCACAATCGTTTTGCGAAAGACCATGCAAACCACCAGTCACACTCACCTTATGAGGCTGGGCATGTTGTTTCAACATTTCAAGTTTCGAAGCAAACGTCTGTGCATGCTCAGGGGGGAGATCAATCCGCGCATGTGCGGTAAGGAGAACATTCTGGACATGCGTGAAGAATAAACATTACACTCTGCCAGTCCAAGTAGCATGGCCCTTGCGCCTTCAACCCTCAAAAGCTTGAGGAAATCAAAAGCCGTGTGAGCAATTTGTAATAATGCGTCTCTCCGAGTGCGTACCCTTACAGGAAAAAGAAGCGCAATTAGAAAAAACATTGTTAATCTACAGTCACTCTATATCGTTTCTATTACTATTCCAACTCCAGTGAGTGCAACAGCAGGGAAAGTGTTGGACAGCAGAGGGGTAAAATTTACTGTTCCCACTCGAGTGAGAGGAATAGTAGGGAAAGTGTTGGATAGCAGAGGGGCAAACATTACTATTCCCAATCCAAAGAGTGCAACAGTAGTGAAAATGTTGGATAGCAGAGTGGTAAAAATGAGTATTTCCACTCCACTGAAAGCAACAGTAGGATAAGTGCTGGATAGCGGAGGGGTAAAAAATGTATTCCCACTTCGGTGAGTGAAACAGTAGGGAAAGTGTTGGATAGCAAAGGAGTAAAAATTACTATTCCCACTCCAGTGAGTGTAACAGTAGGGAAAGTGCTGGATAGCAGAGGGGTAAAAAATTATATTCCAACTCCAGTGAGTGCAACCGTAGGGAAAGTGTTGGATATCAGAGGGGTAACATTTACTATTCCCACTCCAGTGAGAGCAACAGTAGGGAAAATGGTGGATAGCGGAGGGGTAAAATTAGTATTCCCACTCCACTGAATGCAACAGTAGGATAAGTGTTGGATAGCGGAGGGGTAAAAACTACTATTCCCACTTCAGAGAGTGCAACAGTAGGGAAAGTGTTGGATAGCGGAGAGGTAAAAATTACTATTCCAACTCCAGTAAGTGCAACAGTAGGAAAAGTGCAGGATAGCGGAGAGATAAAAATAACTATTCCCACTCCGGTGAGTCCAACAGTAAGGGAAGTGCTGGATAGCGGAGGGGTAAAAATCACAATACCCACTCCAGTGAGTGCAACAGTAGGGAAAGTGCTGGATAGCGGAGGGGTAAAAATTACTATTCGCACCACAGTGAATGCACCAGTAGGGAAAGTGTTGGATAGTGGGAAAAAAACACTATTCACACTCAAACACTTAAAAAAAATCATTAAAAATGGAAATAATAATAATTATTAAAACATTTTTTTTACAAAAATATTAAACATATAAAAAGAACACATTATATTAATTACATATAACAAAAACCTACAAATATATAAAATAAAATAATGAATACATTTTCAATGAAATAATTTTTTTCAACTAGAAAATATTTCCAAACAAAAAAATGTATTCAAACATAAATGTATTTATTTCATTTCCCACCCTATAATACCACACCAGTAACAAAACACTTCACCATTTTTACTTAATTTCTTTTACATAATAAACATAATTAGTAATCAATTAAAAATGTTAAAAAACTAATAAACATTAATTTACTACCCACACTTTAACACAATATCCATAAAACACACCTAAATTAAGCTATAAAATAATAAAACCCAATTAAAACATGTGGAATCTGAAATAAAAGCAAGAAATGAATCCACGCAAACAGTTCTCCGTCAAGGGTAAGATAATAGCGTTTATTGGAAAACCAATAACAGAGTAACGTACAGCACGGGGGTACCAGCAAAGTTACTGAGTGCCCAAAGATGTGACGTTGGTGACAGCTTTTATAGGTCCAAACCGCAGAGGATGTAGCATCATAACATACTTTACACAAATTAAGCATAGTTTGTTTGACCAATTAGCAAGGGCCTAGGTAGTAGCATACCATTTAAGGTCCGAAAAAGTACTGCTGCTGGCTGCGTTACCCAACTCTGGGACTTTCCATTATAATGTAAGATATAAGTCTGGTGCTTTTCCAGTTAATGATTGCAACATAATAGAAATGACCAAAGACATATTAGGAAATGTGATATGCAAGTGTACGTGCTGAAGCAAGCATCTTCCTTTGCCACGTACCATGTTTCTGAGCAAGCCTTGCGTTACTGAAGCTATGTCTTTAGAATAAAACAATGCTAGTGCACAGGGTTTGCCATGCTAACTTAACAGGGCCTACAAGCTTACTGCATTTGGTATCACCACAGGGTATGGCTTCTACATTGCCCCATCTGATACCAAATCACCATCCCTTATGCTATTACCGCCAGTTCCTCTCCTTCTTCATCTGCTCCTGTATTATGCTTTGTGTCGTGTCCGTGTGGCACGCGCCACCTGTTATAGTGTCCATGATGCGCAAAACGGGACACCAGGGCAGTGCAGCATGCTGGGCAAACTTGGCACATTACACAGATGGTAATCATTACTGCTATTATAATGATGCCTACTTCCAGTATCCATGATCCCCAGCCTGCTAGCCATACCATCACCTTTTCCCACATGCTCCCGGTGTGTATGCCGTGCGCCTCATCCCTAATGTCTAGAATGTGACGTATTGCATCATCCACATTGCGGCTGTTGTCAGGTATATATGAACAGCAGTTTTCCACCCTCTTTTGCCAAGATGATGTCTAATGCAACTCTATTCTGCATCACTACGGCCCTCATGGCCGTCAGTTCTTCCGTGATGTTGCCCAGCCCTATGACCGTATTTTCAGCTAAGTCCTCAATCATGCGTGCTAGCTGATGTATCCTTTCCGTGGTGTAGACAAGCCCTACCCCCGGGACCATTGCCCCGAAGCCTGTCATTACATGGTCCGCCCATTCTGGCGTCGTTCTTGCCCTTTTTGGCAGTTTGTTGGGTAGTCTGCCTGGGAGGGCAATCCGGCCTATATCAGAGAAATGGGTCATTTTAGGTATTATTGAGGCAAGGTAGCAAGTACCGTACCATCCGGCGGGTAGGTAGAAGTACGCCCACTGGCCACACACGAAAAATAACCCCTTATAACCTACTAGTCCCGGTGATAGTCCCTTTTTGGTGTGCGAGCTGTGAATCCAGGAAGTCAGTCCTTGGCACTTCACTGCTGTTGCTGTGCGGAGGATGATCTGGTGAGGTCCCTTCCACCTTGGCTGGAGGCAGTGCCGTCGGGTGTGGGCCTTGATCCAGATCCAGTCGCCAGGCTGCAGGTCATGTGGCGGTGGCGTTGCTGCTTCTGGAAGAGCCTGCAGAACCTGGCGGTGAAGATAACGCAAAGTCTCTGTTAATTTCTTGCAATAACATAAAAGTAGATCATCTGTAACTGAGAGCGGGGCCGTGGACATATGGCCTGCAATGTTCATGGGGCGACCAAAAAGTATCTCATGGGGGGCTCAGTTTTGTTACCCTATCTGGCGTGCTCCTCATTGCTAGCAGGGCTAGTGGTAGTGCATCCACCCATGAAAGTTCTGTTGAAGCACATATTTTTCCAATTTTATTTTTTAGCACCCCATTCTTTCTTTACACCGCGCCTGCAGCAGGGTGGTGATATGCGCAGAGTATTTCTGTGTGACCCCAAGTCCTTTACATATTCCTCCTATGACGTGGGAAATGAATGCTGGGCCATTGTCAGAGCTCAGAAGGGTAGGTATTCCAAAGCGTGGGATCAGTTCTTGCAGGAGGCACTTGGCGACCGTATGTGCGTCACAGTTCTTTGTCGGGTATGCTTCAGTCCACTTACTGAACATACATACGATCACCAACACATATTTGTACTTGTGGGTGGGGGGCATGTCAATGAAGTCCATTTGGAGGCTTTCAAATGGTCCGTGGGGGGGGGGGGGAAGTGGCCAGGTGCAGTTTGTGTGCCCTTCCCAGTATTGTACTGTGCGCAAATGGTGCATTGCCTGCAGAGCCTCTCTGCTACTTGGCGAAATTTGCAGTTGTACCAGCATTGGGCGAATAGTCTGATCATGCCGTCCCTACCAATGTGTGAGGGACCATGGAAGAGGCGTGCCATGGAGGGGAGCATGGCTGAAGGTAGACATATTTTCCCGTTTGGCCCTGTCCATAATCCCTCCCTTGTTTTCACACACCCACCCCTTTTCCAGTCTTCCTTCTCTGCCTCTTCCACCTTTGTCTGAATATATATATATAGGGTCAAAGTGTAAGGAATCATCTGTAGGCCCTGCTTCGTTGCTGGGGCTTGTCACCTGTATCATAGCCAGCTGGCAGCCTGTCAGTGCTATTCTCCTTGCTTCCCCATCAATGAATGCGTTCCCTTTGGACACATAATCCTTTGCTGAAGTGTGTGCTGCACATTTAATGACGGTGTGGTAAATAATTTAATTACCGGGACTTAATTTGATACAGAAACATAATAGAAATAGCTCAGTAAATAAGAGGCAGAATCCGTGGTATTAGAGGTTCGGAATGGGCTTTATTCCAATGGACGATTCGAATCGGTTGCTCCAAGTTCCATCACCACGAAGGTTCAGGAAGTGAAGTACATACATTATTGATAATTAATCACTTTTATACAATAGGCATTACAGTGAAGCAAATGCAAGAGGCGTAACAATTGATAGTGTAGATAAGACATACATACGTAGCAAAAGTAGGTGTAACTGGGTGTGACTAAAGAACATCATCAGGTGTGATGTCATAATAGGGTGGTTCCATGAAAGAATTTCGCAATGTCAGCAGAAATACTTGGCAGAAATGCGCGCACAGCAGCATGACGTGTGATTGACGTGCAACTAGGAGGTGAAGGGGACTTGACATTTAGCTCTACATGTGGCGACAGAAGTCTGGAGGGTCAAGTCAACCTAATCCCAAATCATATCTAACATCCTATGTTTAAAGAACTACGTTATCCAAAAGAGAGGTCTCTTAGAGTAGAATCTTATTCTATACTGACTATACTGACTGTTAGTGCGTGTACAAGCGTCTAAGTGTCTACACTAGATGCGAGGGCAGAAGTCTTCCATAATAATAAGGCTATGAATTACTTGCATAAAGACGGAGAAGCCGGGCCTTTGCTCGGTAGCTGGAAGAATGTTTACTGAAACTACTAGACAGGAATGCATTGGGCAGGGAGCGGAGCAGATAATTTCGAAGGTGAAATACAGTTTCTTGGCAGGCAACAGGCTGATGTCAGGCTTCGTGAGCCGCGCAGGGAATGAGACAAAGTTCATGGTCACAGATGCAGGCTCAGACTGGAGCTTCAGAGGCAGAAAGCAAGAAAAGCTTGATGACAGAATCAGGGCCTACTTGCCTGGACTGTAAAATGGCATAAGTGAACCATATAAAGCCGGTGGCCTTTCATACTTAGGAATGGAATATCCGGCCTATTCATGGCGGATCTGAAAGAGGACATGTTGACGGTGGACGCACATGTGTTTGCGTCTTCATAACTGGAACTGGAGGGAACATACATGTACTTGTGATTCATACATGAAACCGTTGGGGTCCAAGATAGGGGACATAACTGATCAGAAAAATCCATATTTCCACATTCCCTCCTTGTCCCCTACTTGCCCGTCAAGAGATATCAATCTTCATCAATCCATTGATCTGTTCATATAGCATCATTTGTTCTTCTTTTTTCTTCTGGGACGAATGAAATCTTGGTGATGGAATACACGATGTGGCACACAGACCACAAATCGCTGGTCCACATTGTAGGCATAGACAGCAACTGAATAGTATGAGAAAGCCAATACCTAGGAAGGATAGGACCTTCCATCCAAAGGTAGATAATACACTCCAAAACCAACCGGACCAAGTCCAGGTGCCTGGATTCTGGTGTATCTGGCTTACAATCTTATGAAGGCGAGTTATGGCTTTATATACAGATGGCGAATTTTCTGGTATGAAAATGCAACAACTTGATCCGATGACCCTACAAGCTCCGCCCCTATCGGCCAGGATGACGTCAAGGACAAGACGATTCTGAAGCACAACAATCCGCATAGCAGACTGTTCTTCTGTTAAATTGCCTAAGGCGGAAATAGTTTCGTTCACTACTGCTTCAAGGGTTCTAGTTAATCTACGTATCAGCTTACTATTAGTAACGGTACCTATATAGGGAAAGAGACCTTTATTGAAATCTGTGTATTTTTCCCATGCAGTTTCAGTGTAATCGACAATTGGGAGATCTCTCCTTTCTCTATGGTGTACTAAATGAGTATTTCTGTGATAATCGGGAGGAGCTAGGAAAACAGGTGGCAAAAGAAATCCAATGTAACAGGTACCATCCCAATCTAGAGGTAGGCGTACATATGCCGTCTGACCACATATGAGATAGGAATGGCGGGAAGCTCTAAATGTCGACTTGCCTTGATCACTGAATTCTATTACAGTGGTGCATCTACTATGGCCCATATGTATGGAACCATTCTTTCTTACACATAATTCACCTTTTACTGGAAATATTGACATAGCGGGCAAAATTGGAGTAGCTTCGGATTCGACATTTAGGATCATAAGATTAAGCGTAAAATTACCTAATCCATATACTTCATTTTCTAGATCAGTTCCTGTTCTCTTGGGAAGTCCCTCCTTGTTAGGGTAGCAGACTTTAAGTAAAACTAAGTTTAAATTTCCCCATACCCAGTTGTCTTGATAAACTGCAGAATTTGAATCTAGGGGATTAATTAAACTAAACCATGCTCCACAGGAGCCGTTGTGTGTGAATGGGTATGGAAAGAGAGGTAGAATTCCTTTATAATTCTGATAGGGAGGGAGTCGGCCACATATCCAACAATTTGTAGCATTGCTAACCTGATGGGAATTATGTAACATACTAATAAACGTGTTATTGCGCAGCGCAAATCTATAAGACAACTCATGCGGAGGTAATTCACTAAAAGAATGTTCAGCAGTAACATTATAAACATGTCTAGAAATAGGATAATATATGTGCAACAATATACTTGCAGTAATTATTAAAAGACTTAAGAAAAACAAAATTAATAACGTCACTGTGCAATGACTACGCAGTGATTTACAGTATGCATGTCGTTTCCACATTTTTCGGGTGTTTTCTCTATTCAGATCTAAGCGATACATGTCAGAGACAAATTCAACCGCTTCACCTTGGAGAGGACTTAAACAATCAAATTTCCCGACCGGTTAGATCTGAGTTTTAGTTTATATTGTTCGTGACTACTTGATTCAACAAAAGGAAGTTTTGAGTCAATGGGTGAAGACACACGAGGTGTGGTAGTTACATCCGATGGTAGTCCATGAAATTTCTTGATATGACTTGAATGTATCCAGCCTTTTCTGCCTTCGATCTTCACGGCTGTCCTTGTGGTGAGCAAGACCAGTTGCGGTGACTTCCACCTAGGATCCAGCTGAGTCTTTCGATCAAAGTTCCTCACGAGGACCAGGTCCCCCGGAATTATATCATGGGGTTTCACCTCAGTGTTGTCGGGAAAGGCTGCGGCTACCTGTGAACGACAAGATTGTAGTGCAGACATCAAGGAAGCCAAATAATCTGTCAGCATATTACAGTCAATATCAGTTATTTTTCGTGGTATAGGCGTCCCCCACATATTTGGTGGTCTGCCAAAGATCACCTCATACGGGGATAGCCCTGTTCGAGAGTGTGCTACCATTCTCATGTAAAAGAGTGCAACTGGTAACGCTACTACCCAGTCGACACCTTTCTCTCTGCATATTTTGGACAATCTGATTTTCAGGATCTGATTATGTCTTTCTACGAGACCTGCTGCCTCGGGGTGTCGGACACAGTGGAATTTCCACTGATAGCCTAACAAAAGTGAAACGTGTTTCATTAGTTCGGATGAGAACGGCTGGCCGTTATCTGAGTAGACAACACGTGGTAAACCGTATCGTGGGAAGAATTCTCGAACTAACTGTTTGGCAGTAGTCGGGGCAGTGTAATCTGAAACCGGGTATGCCTCTGTCCAACGGGAAAGAGCACAGACAACTACGAGAACATATTTGAATCCTCGACATCGTTCCATCTGGATATAATCCATCTGGAGCACTTCAAAAGGGTGATCAGGAGGCTGAAATCCACCCTGTTCTACGGGAACGCTTTTTCCTGGGTTGAACTGACAACAGATCATACAGGTACGAACTTTTTGCTTGGCTGCTGCTCGTAAATGTTTATTGAACCAAATGTGTTGGATGCTGTCTAGCATAGCTTTTTCTCCTAGATGCGCTGGACTATGTATAGTGTTAATAATAACTTGGACCATTGAATCAGGAAGGAACCACACAGATTTTTCCTTCGTCATCCATCCTTGGTCCGTTTGAATCCCTCCTAATTCAGTCCATTTCTTTATTTCGTCTGGTGTAGCATGCGTCTGTATGTCAATTACATCAAGAGCGGGATCTTTAATCGTCATACAATGGGTTGGCGTCGGCACTATTGTCTTTGTCATGTCGGATGTTTGAGTTTGAGCAGTCTGTTTAGCTGTTCTGTCAGCTAGATCATTGCCTTGAGAAATGATATCAATAACTTTCGTATGAGCTTTACATTTCATAATTGATATTGCAGTGGGTAGATGTATTGCATCTAATAAGGCATGAATGAGGGGTTTGTGCTGAATGTGGGCACCGTGAGAAGTTAAATAACCTCTCTCTCGCCACAGCACGCCGAAGTCATGTACAACTCCGAATGCATAACGTGAATCAGTGTATATGTTGACTTTTTTATTTGTGGCTTGAATACAGGCTTGTGTCAGAGCGATGAGCTCTGCGGCTTGAGCTGACAAGGTATTTATGCAATTTGTTTCGATGACTTCAGTGTCTGTTGTGACTGCGTAAGCGGCCACTAACTCTCCTGTACTTGTTCTCATACATGAACCATCTACATACAACGTTAGGTCTGGGTCTGACAATGGGACATCTGTCAAGTCTTGTCTGGGTTTCGTCGTGATTGTAATAACATCAATACAATCATGAGCTAGTGGGTCTGTTCCGATTACGGGTAAAAGTGTGGCAGGATTCAATGTGTTACAACGTCTGATTTCTATATGTGGCTGAAACAATGTTAATTCATACCCTGTAAGTCGCGCTATAGTCAGGTGCTGTGTTTGCGTTCTATTCACAAGAACTTCTACTGCATGTGGTACTTGAACTGTCAATGGATGTCCTAACACTATGGCATCGCTTTGTCTTATTGCTAAAGCTGTTGCTGCCACCGATTTCAGGCATGCAGGCAAAGCCTGAGCTACGGGATCTAATGTACTAGAAAAATAAGCACATGGTTTGTGGGATCCTGCCTGTTCCTGTGCGAGTACTGACAAGGCAGTACCTTCGCGTTCTGTAACAAAGAGTGTAAACTGTTTATTGTAACATGGTGTTGCTAAAACCGGTGCTTGACATAAGGCTTTCTTTAAGCTTTCAAAAGCTTGTGTATGTTCCTGAGTCCAAGGGAGAACAGTCGATGTAGCTGCCTCCTGTGTTGTCAACTGAATGAGTGGTTTTGCTAGAAATGCATACTGAGGGATCCACTGCCTACAATATGAAGTGAGGCCTATAAAAGCCCGCACCTCCTTTTGTGTCTTGGGTATTGGCATGTTAGCTATTAACTGAATGCGGTCGGGTGTAAGCTGCCTTCCCTCCTTGGACAGCGAGTGTCCAAGATAAACAACTCGCTGGACACAGAATTGCAGCTTAGAAGGGGACACCTTGTGCCCCTTTTCGGCTAGAAATTGTAAAACTGTCAGTGATGCTTTCTCACATTCAGGTTCGCTTCTAGCGGTGATCAGCAGATCATCGACATATTGAAGCAGGGCAGTGTTCACTGGCATGTGGATACTGTTGAGTTCTCGTTTCAGTGCTTGGCTATAGATGCTGGGGCTTTCTGTAAATCCTTGAGGTGCGCGTGAGAATTTAAAGCTACGTCCATTTAAACTAAATCCGAACAAGTATTGGCTTTCCGGATCTATTGGGACGCTGAAAAAGGCATTCTTGAGATCAATTACAGTAAAGAATGTTGCTTCAGAATCAATAGCTGTCAGTAATGACGAGATATCTGGGACCACAGGGAATTGTGGCACAATGCACTTGTTTAATTCGCGCAGATCAATAACCAATCGATATACTGGCGGGGCCTTCGGATCTGTTCGTTTAAGAATCGGAATTATCGGTGAATTACATACATTGGAGTCTGTTTCTACAACCACTCCTTGGGCAATGAGCTCGTCAATGATTTGTAGTAAAGCCACTACAGCATCTGGTGGTAACTTGTATTGTCGCATTCGTGGTAGTACCACTCCTGCCTTTAGTGTAACTCGATATGGTGTAATATTCATGCAACCAACGTCAGTAGGGCCTTGTGCCCATAGATGTGTAGGTAAAGTCTGCAGTCGGGGATCCATGTCTCGAGACACATAGTGACCTTTGAAATCACGTAAAAACAATCTTACTCCTTCCGGAGAACAACATATTATAGCTCCTAGAGCTTTCAGTGTTTTTATACCTAACAAGTTTTCTGGACATGATTTAGTAAGCAATAAATCTGTAGTTCTGGTCAAGGGTCCTATCGTAAGTGGAAGAGGCTGTGATACTTCATTAACAATAGGTTTTCCTGAAAAACCAAGGGAAATATTCTGTGAGCCTGAGAGGGGTGCCCCTGGAACTTCACTACGTTTTATGGTTGTTCGACTTGCCCCTGTATCAAGTAAAAATTTTCTATCTTGGCCTAATAATTCACTATGTACATAAGGTCCTTCTTGGTCTACTGGGACCTCGATAAGGGGTAAGTCAACTTCCCTCTCTAGGCTGGTTCATGCGTATCGTTGATAATCAGGATAGTCGTACTGTGCGGTCTGGTACAGCTGTCGTGTCGTGGTTTGTGTGGCAGCAACTGGCAGCGCTGGTGCAGCTGGCACAAACTGTATAGACTGTTGTGGAGCTGGCATGGACTGTGCATGCTGCGGGGCTCCTTGTTCATTCTGATCCTGTCTAAGTGGCCGTGGTCTTTCTTTTGTAATACCTGTGGCGATATTACGCTTCAGGACTGGGCAATCGTGTATATAATGACCTGGTTGTTTACAATAGTTGCATGTCCCTTTTACAGGTCCTGCTGAATCACCGGAATGTGTCGTACCCTTTTTATGTCCTTCAGCTGGAACTGTCTGGGAGACTAGCATTTTCATTTTCGTGTCTTTCATGCGTCTTTGTTCATGTTCTTGTTCCTCTCTAATTCTATTGTGATGATACTGTAACATTTGTAACATTTGTGATGGGGTGTTACCTTGCCAGGTACTCTCGAATTTTAATACTCTATTCTTCAATTGGGGTTCAGAGGAGGGAATTTTCAACTAATTTTGTCACAAACAGATGTGGGTATGATTCGCTACTTGCTTTTATGCCACTATTTATACCAAAACATTTTTCAAATCGTGCATAGAAATCACTAGTGTCTTCATCTTGCTTTTGTTTACAGGCTGAAATTGCACCCCAGTCTTCCTTTTTCGTAGTTAATAAACGTGGCAGTACCTGTACTAGTAAACCTGGTAGTGCTTTAGTTTTGTCCCCAAGCCCCGAACCTGGGCCTCGGGCCTTTTCTTCATTTTCTAATGCTGTCCAGTCTATCTTTTGGTCTCCCACCTCCCACTCTTTTTCCTTGAGTTTTTCATAAATGCCAGCAGGCATCAATACCTTTAATATTGTCATAATGTCGGGATAGGTATACTCTCCCATGAGTAACATGTCTTTAATTTCTCGGTGGAAACCCGCTGGGTCTTTGTCATGACTGGGTACCACTTTCTTCATCTCTAACAATTCTATTTTCGATATGGGCGTATATACAAATACACGTTTAAACTGATTGTCCTCGCCCTTTATTGGGTGTACTTCTCGTAAGGGATTCTGTCTGTCCATGTAATACGTCGTTCTTTCCTTGATGGGCAGTGAGACATGCTCTGGGCATACAAAAAGAATGTACTGCTTTCTTGATTCTAGTATTTCTTTAATTAGCTTAGTACCTGAACCTCTCCATCTATTCGTGAGTAATTCAGTCAATATATCAGGTAAGGGACCAGGATCTGAATGTTGGCTTTTATATAGTATAAGAAGTTGTTGAATCATATAAATCCCAGCTAAACGCTGTTCATCTGGGGTGAGATTCAAAAATGTGTGGGCTACGGTATCATCATCATACTTTCCGGGACTGTCAACCCAATGAACGGCTGACCTGGCTAATTCTTGTTCATCCATAGAATCGAGAAAATGATAACCCCTTCGTTCTCGCAGTAATTTGTCAGCGGCTTGGAACGAATGCTCGGGGGACCTTATATTTATTATAGGTGTTTGGAAATTCCTGTTATTATCTGGACATATCGGACGTATCGGGTCAATAAAACATCTAGTACTATTACAAGATCTTCCTCTACCTACATAGGCTATGGTTTCTGACTGTCCTGTGGGCAGTCCTGATCCTTCCTCCTCGCTTTGTTCGAACTGGTCTACCGCTAATCTCTCTTCGTGTAGGCGTTCTATTTCTTTACGGATCTTTCGGCACATGGCTATTATACAGTTTTGCTTATCATGTCTCCCTTCTGATATATTCTGGCTCCATCTGGTAAGAGTTTGCATTGCTTCCGGGTCTACCCCCGGTCGGTCTTGATTTCTGATCACACAATTTATAAGGAAACGTAACAGTTCCCCTTGTATCTCCACTTTCTGGTATTCCATAGCTCTGTTAATACATTCAGAATCTCGCCCTGTTTGGACAAAATGGTATATATTATCTAGATGCACAGTCATTCCTGGTATCTTCCCTAAATACACCGCGGCTCGTCAGATACGTAATGATGCCATGATCATTTCGTCCTCTTTGCCGGGCACAGGGTCATATCTACAATCTATAAGAAGTTCCTTAAGCGTACGGGCATTTATGAGTTTGGGGGTACGTGGATGTGCTGATTCTTGAAAGGTAAGTTTATTTACTCTGGGTGGCGTAGAAAAAATATTGGTAGCACCTCCGGTAGCCCCGTCTGGGGTATCGGGCGTGAAAGGATTCGTTGAACGCGATACAGCAACTATAGGTGTGGACACAGCTATAGAAGTAGCTGTAGGAACAGATGTGGAAACAGATGTGCTTGCCGGAACTTGTGTCAGGATTTGTTGTTGTAGAGATACAGATACAGGATCTTGGCGTTGAACCTCCCCGGCCGACGGTCTATGTGGGGCGGGGTTAGCATACTCGGGAGCTGCGTCATCTAAATATGAGGAAAGAAAAACATCTTCTGCGGTTCTAGGATGCCCCTTAGGATGTACTTTTATTGGAAATAATGGGGGTGGCAAGTCTTTTGGTATCCCCGGAGTAGCCTTAGGTAATCCCTCGGCCAGAAGGGGATACATACCCTTCATAAGGGCATTTCTTTGTCTGTCTACTTGTTCTGATTTCACTCGTGTACCTTCTTCAATTAATAGATTTTCTCGGACTTTATTTGAATTCTCCTTATTTTTCTCTTCCTTTCGGAGTGCTTTTTCTGTACGTCTATGAGATTCTTTACGCCATAACTCAACGGCGTCTTTCTGTGACTGTCTGACTTTCCTTTTCCATAACTCTTCCTCTACTTTCATGATGCACTCTGCATCCCAGGTCCCAGCTGCGGGCCACCTCTGACTTTCTGGTAATTCCTTGGTGTAGTCTACCCATAAATCAAGAAATAATATAGCGTCTAAGCCGTGTTTATGATACATGAAGTACCCTGGAGTGTCCCTAGGAGGAATAGGAACAGCTTCTTCGAGTACCCCTTTTCTAGTTGTGATCTGTCTTAATTTCGAAAAGAGCGGCATATTGAGAACTGATCTGATACTTGATCTTGAACAAACTTAATACAATAAACACGATAATGAACAGTCATTCATACCACAATATGCAGAACGTATTAACACATTTAACATTTAACATTTAAATGAGCAAACAATGATGATGACGATCTAAGGAAAACTTAATCACTAAACATAATACTCGGCATTATCTGGATTATTCTGAATTTATATACTTGATATACTAGATATACTGCTAAACAGTACAGATACACTGCTGAAACAGTGCAGACCGGATTTGTGTACCCAAACCCGTCTTGACCGGCACAACCTATGTGCACGTCAGAACGCCTCCCCAGTAATGGTACTCACCGGGTAGCTCGGAACGGAAGGCCTCGGAACGGAACTGAACTGAACTGGACCGGACTGGACTCGACTCGAAAACTTCGGACACTTCTGAGCTTCGGAAACCTGGTGGGCCTCTGTATACCTCGGATCTTGCTCTCTCAGCTAGGCTCTGGTCGGGATACTTCGCACTTCTCACCGCCTCGTCTGGGTGTTGATCGCAGCCTCAGTCGCCCCCGCTTGACCGGAGGGAGATACAGGAAATCCTGCTGGTACGCGTTGTTGTCCGTCCAGCTGTGGCAGGAGACCGGGCCTGCAACGCACCGCCGGCGCGTGAGATGAGAAAGTGTCCCTGTTCGGGCGCCATTCATGTGGTAAATAATTTAATTACCGGGACTTAATTTGATACAGAAACATAATAGAAATAGCTCAGTAAATAAGAGGCAGAATCCGTGGTATTAGAGGTTCGGAATGGGCTTTATTCCAATGGACGATTCGAATCGGTTGCTCCAAGTTCCATCACCACGAAGGTTCAGGAAGTGAAGTACATACATTATTGATAATTAATCACTTTTATACAATAGGCATTACAGTGAAGCAAATGCAAGAGGCGTAACAATTGATAGTGTAGATAAGACATACATACGTAGCAAAAGTAGGTGTAACTGGGTGTGACTAAAGAACATCATCAGGTGTGATGTCATAATAGGGTGGTTCCATGAAAGAATTTCGCAATGTCAGCAGAAATACTTGGCAGAAATGCGCGCACAGCAGCATGACGTGTGATTGACGTGCAACTAGGGGGTGAAGGGGACTTGACATTTAGCTCTACATGTGGCGACAGAAGTCTGGAGGGTCAAGTCAACCTAATCCCAAATCATATCTAACATCCTATGTTTAAAGAACTACGTTATCCAAAAGAGAGGTCTCTTAGAGTAGAATCTTATTCTATACTGACTATACTGACTGTTAGTGCGTGTACAAGCGTCTAAGTGTCTACACTAGATGCGAGGGCAGAAGTCTTCCATAATAATAAGGCTATGAATTACTTGCATAAAGACGGAGAAGCCGGGCCTTTGCTCGGTAGCTGGAAGAATGTTTACTGAAACTACTAGACAGGAATGCATTGGGCAGGGAGCGGAGCAGATAATTTCGAAGGTGAAATACAGTTTCTTGGCAGGCAACAGGCTGATGTCAGGCTTCGTGAGCCGCGCAGGGAATGAGACAAAGTTCATGGTCACAGATGCAGGCTCAGACTGGAGCTTCAGAGGCAGAAAGCAAGAAAAGCTTGATGACAGAATCAGGGCCTACTTGCCTGGACTGTAAAATGGCATAAGTGAACCATATAAAGCCGGTGGCCTTTCATACTTAGGAATGGAATATCCGGCCTATTCATGGCGGATCTGAAAGAGGACATGTTGACGGTGGACGCACATGTGTTTGCGTCTTCATAACTGGAACTGGAGGGAACATACATGTACTTGTGATTCATACATGAAACCGTTGGGGTCCAAGATAGGGGACATAACTGATCAGAAAAATCCATATTTCCACAACGGCCACCTTTGAAGGTAGCAGCAGGGCGTGGAGGAGGTCACTTATTAAATGGGCGTGTTGTATTTGTTGTCCTGCTGATGTGAGGAATCCCCTCATCGACCACAGCTGGCCAAAGTCATGGACCACTCCGAAGACATATTGGCTGTCTGTGTATATATTTGCTATTTTTCCTTTAGCCATTGTGCATGCCTTCGTCAGTGCCACGAGTTCAGCCGCTTGTGCGCTCTTCGCATGTACTAGCCTCCCACCTTCCAATAGTTTATTTACTGTGCCTACTGCATAGGAGGCTTGTAACGTTCCTTTGTCATCTCGGAGGCATGACCCGTCCACAAACAGGTCCCCTTGTGCATCGGGGAGAGGGGTGTCTTGTAGGTCGGGGCGTACCTTTGTGTGATTATCTATTGCCAATGTGCAATCGTGGAAGGCGTCATCTGATTCTAAATCGTCCAGCTCGTGCTCAGTTGGCAATAGGCATGCCGGGTTTAAAGTGGTGCATCTTTTTATAATTATGTGTGGTGCCAGTAGTATTAATTCATACCTAGTGAGGTGGGCATTTGTTAGGTGTTGAGTCTTTGTGGACGTTAGTAGGGTGTCCACCGCATGGGGAACGTGCAGCATCATGGTGTGGGCCAGTACTATGTTCTCTGACTGTTCTACTGCTAATGCTGCTGCAGCTACCGCTCGGAGGCAAGGCAGAAGAGCAGCGGCCACAGGGTCCAACGTTGCGGAGTAGTATGCTACTGGGCGGTAGTAAGATCCATGTTTCTGACTCAATACCCCCAATGAACATCCTCCCTTCTCGTGGCAAAACAAATGGAAGTCTTTGCTGTAATCTGGGGGTCCTAGCGCTGGGGCCCCACTCAGTTCGCTCTTCAGTGTGTTGAATGCTTTTTCGTAATCTGGTGACCAAGGAACTACGTCTGGGACCTCCTTATGGGTTAGTGCTTGTAAAGGTTTTGCAATGAGGGAGAAATTCGGTATCCAGTGGTGGCAGTATCCCGCCACCCCCAGGAATGCTCGAACGTCTTTTTGTGTGCGTGGTCGTGGAAAGTGTGTTATCGTTGATATTCAGTCGGGTAACCATCTCCTCGTCCCTTCTGACAGTTCGTGGCCTAGGTATTTTACAGCAGTGAGGCAGAATTGTAATTTCTTTGGGGATACCTTATACCCTTTTATTGCAAGATGGCGTAGGACAGCAATAGTGTCCTCCATGCAGGCTTCTCTTGAAGGAGCGGCCAGTAGTAAGTCATCAATGTACTGGACAAGAGTTGAGCCGCCATGGAGCACTAAGGTACCTAAATCTGTCTTCAGGGCATTTGTGAAGATGGAGGGAGACTCTGTGAAGCCTTGGGGAAGCCTGCACCATGTGTAGCGTTTTGACCTATAGGAGAAGGAGAAGTATGATTGGCTGTTGGGGTGCAGGGGAATGGTAAAGAAGGCTGAACTTAAGTCTAGAACTGTGAAGTGGGTCGCTGTTACTGGGATATTAGATAATATTGTCGCTGGGTTTGGAACTACAGGGAAAGAGGGAACCACTATTTTGTTTAGTTCCCGCAGGTCTTGTGTGAATCGATAAATAGGGGCCCCATTTAGGCCCTTGGATGCTTTCTTTACGGGGAGTATGGGCGTGTTGCAGGGGCTAGAGCGTTTCTCCCTTATTATTCCCTGCCTCAGGAGGTCCTGTATTACTGGTGCTATGCCCTCCTCCCCTTCTTTCGATATTTTGTACTGGGGTACTCTCGGGAGGGGAGCTCCGGGCTTCAAAGTGACCTGTACTGGGGGGTAGTCCAGCACTCGTCCTACATCGTTTGCGCTGGTGGCCCAGACCTGGGGTGGCACACTGTCACGCAATTCTGAGGGGATGGCGTAATCGGTGCAGTTCATGAAGGCCTGTAGCATGAGACCGTTGGGCCTGCTTTCCAGAAAAACCCCTGTTGGCGAGCAGTGGATGGTGCATTGCATTTTACAAAGCTATTCCCTCCCCAGCAGATTCACTGGGCAGAATCTGCTGAGGATGAACTGGTGGTTGACAGTTATTGTGCCTACCCTCAATTGCAATGGCTGGGTAAGATATTCATCTATTGGTTGTCCTGTCATTCCGACTGCAGTAATTTTTGTTCCCGAAAGTGGTGCTTCCGGCGTCACTGACGCTTTCAGCATTGATCTTTGTGCTCCTGTGTCTATCAAGAAAGTAACCAGTTTGCCCATGACTGTCCCTTGTATATATGGACCCGATTGATCCACCTATATGGCTGGAGCTATTATGCAGTCTTTCACTTTCGGGCACCCCTAGAATAAATTCTGGGGTGGTGGTGGGAAGGTATTATCCTGCTGCCCCCAGTCATCCCTCCCAACCCAGTCCTGTTGTGTTGGGGGCATGTCGATGGGCTGGTATCCTTGTTGTTCATTATCTCTATACTCCGTGTGCTGGGCCTTGCGTTGGTATTGTTGTCCACTTTGTCTCCCATTCTGCATCGGCCTTTCACCTGTGTATTTCTTTTTTAATAGGGGGCAATCTGCCTTCCAGTGGCTCGGGTCTCTACAGTTGAAACAAGCTGCACCTGGAGGCGGTAGGGATGCGGACCTGTTATTCTGTTGCCTACCGAAACCTCTAACCCTTCCCTTACCCCTCTCTCTCCCTGGCCTGCTTGAGTAGAACCTTTCCTGCGCCACCATTAGCCTTACTTTTTCCTTCTTTATTTTTTCTGCTTCCAGCGATTGTTCATTAGACTGGTAATCAGAGCAATACCGTGCTGCTGCCAGCACCTTCTCCACGGGCTCTTGTTGCCAGCAAACAAAAGAGGTTTGTAGGTGTGTTTTAATAGGGGGCCGTAGACCTTGGACAAAAGTAGTAACAAAAGCTGGCATTGCTTCTCCCATTGGGTTTTTTAGCCCACTATTCTGTTGATAAACTTGTAACAGGCGATCGAAATAAGTGTTCACACTTTCATCTTTCTCTTGCTTGGTGTGTGTGATCTTGTTCCAGTCTACCTTGTCCTCTGGTATTTTTTCTCTTGGATACTTTACTACTTCTTTATATTTTTCATCTGCTTCATCTCCCGGTGCTCCTCCCTTCCCTCTTGTTGGTTCTCTTGTTGGCCAGCCCACTTTACTTTTACAGTCGTCCCACAGGTCCTTTGGGACTATTATATTAAACAAGGTGTCGAAATCTCGCCCTAGTAGTCCTCCCACACTCGCCATCCTATTTAGCTCAGTGTACCATTTCCTTGGCTCATCTCTAAGCTTCGGAAAGTCCTTCGTGAAACACATAATGTCCTGTCTAGACCAGGGGACATGAACATATGCTAACTCATCCTCTGCACTACCTGGTATCTCTCTCAGGGGCATTAGCAGTGTAGGTGTCGTAGCTGTTGATGAAGCTGGTGTCCCTGCGTGGGGGGAAGAGTGCCTGTACTACTTCTAACATAGCATCAGCTCTTTCCACTGTTTCAGTTTGTCCACCGCAAACTGTAGTCTGCCTTTCAGTTCTTCCCCTTTGTATAGTTGTAAGTCTGATTCTGTGAAACTGAATACGTGTCATATCCCACCCATACTGTGGAGGTAGGTGTGGGACTGCACCTGTAGAAGCAGAGTTTGCTGTTTTTTCTCTCTGTACATATAGATTATGGGCGTGTGCGCCTTTCTCCATCAGTTGGGCGCGCGCCAGGGACAGCACTTTTTCTATATATAGTCTGTCGTACTGGCGTGTGAATGAGTCAACTGTCAACTTGTCCTCTACCATTTGTTGTAATAGATCCTGACATTTTGTTGTCTGATTTGAGTATTCGTTTTTGTGTTGGGGGTGAGTCTATGTTTCCTAAGCTGTGACGTCTAGCTGAGGATGCAGTCAGTGATGGAACTGCGATCGTTTGTTCAAGCAACTGTATGTCATGTACCGTGTGTAGTATGTAGGTGCACATGTCCCAAACCAGGGCCTGCCACCCTTGTAGTGACCTAGCGTCATCTGCTGATGTGTCCTCGAATTGTTGTTGCCATTTATGTTCTATTAGTTTTGGCTGTGTTATGTCTTTCTCCGTGCATTGGACCTGCAATTCCCTTTTCTTTTTACTGAATTTTCTGGCTGCGAGAGCTGCCTCTGACCTCATTAGCTGTAGAACCGGTGATGTCCTGGACGGAGTCCAAGTCTATTTTGTTAGCTTCTTCGCTGATAAGCTTACGCGTTAGGGCTATGGCTTCTGCCTGCTGTGCCTCAGCTAGCTCGGGGGGTTTGTCTGTGGAAGCGGAGTCTGAGCCTGTCCTCGGACGCAACCGTCCCATTAGTATGTCTTCTAATACTGTGTCTTCTTCTGCCTTATTCTCCTCTTCTTTCTGTTTTTCCTTTGCAATCTGTATACATGGGTATGTATACCCCTACAATATCCAATTGGGTTTTTCTCCAATCCTCCTTTATTTTTGTTTTACTTATCTTATTCAGCACCCTGTTCTTCACTTCTATCAGTTCTTTGTGAACCTTTGACTTTACGTTTGTAGTTGCACGCCTGTCACGTAATACAAGGTCCCAACTATGGTAGCATTCCCATTCGACAGGTCTAATCTTTTTTCCCTTTAGTTTCAGCATTTGTCTCAAATATACCAATTTCTTTGTCGTACGTTCCATGACACGGGAACTGCAAGTCCGGTCGTCTAGCTGTCATGTCGTGCCATTTGTGTAGAAACAGTATGGAGTGAAGTCCTTGGCTTAGGGCCACATTGTACGCCGGGGAGTCTTTCGGGGGGGCTGACTGCTATCTAGTTTATTCTTGCCAAGTGAGCTGCCCATTGTGTGAGGTGAGTGTGCAGTTTTGCAAGCCCTAAATACGAACCGGGCAGGCACACTGGACAGAAGGGTGGGGGCTTCGCGCTGTATAATGGACAGATACTGACACAGGGGGTGGACGGACTTTTAGTCATGCGCTTCTCAGCCACTCTCCAGCCGAGTTGATAGCAGAAGGAGCCGTTTGTCAAGCAAACAGACAGTTCAGATAATTCAAGTCCACCCAAGCGGTCAACAGTGAGAGATGAGAGAGAGTTCTGGGTGCTTATTACTGGCGTCCCATGAACAGAAGAAAAGGTGACAGAATAGTATCGGAAGGAAGGTCAGTAATTCCGCCTCCTTGCAATCTTCCGTTACCCCATAGTCGGGCGGAAGGGGCGGCTAGGCGAAATGGGAGCCTATCAGACAAGTCACTAGATAGTGCAGGGTGGTGAACTCTTCATTCGATGCAGACAGACACATGAAACAATACATATTCCTGCACGCGGCGCTGTAAAGGGTGTTGTGTACTACCACTATGTGTGGTGCTCTTATGCTAATCCCAGGAGGGTAGTGGGGGCCTTACTATGGATATCAAGTGTTCTTGGTGACAGGAGGTGGAGAGTCACTAGCCCTATATATTTTATTCTTAGGCGAAAGCGTACAGGACAAGGGTGGGGTCAGTCAGACAGAGTAGCAGCGTCACATGTCAGTTGTGTTAGCGTCGTAATACCCAAAGAAAATATTTCGTCTGACCGAGCCTGGCAATGCACATGAAACCTAACTAGACGTTGGTACTGTATAGATGAGAGGTGTCTGTAGTAGAACAATAGAAACAACCAGGTCATTAAACAAACAAATCACTATAATACCAGTACTATGACACTCAAACAGGTCACTTATTACCCCCCCCCCCTATCTGGGCCTAGGGGAACCCCCTAGGCACAGCTGGAGGCCGGCTCAGGCGTCCAGTAGGAGGCAGCGTCCCACTGGGTACCCGGGGCCAGCGGCGCTGAGGCGAGACATCTGGAGTCAGAACTGAGCACAGGGACCTGAAGAACTGGCGCCCAAAGAAACCGTTGCAACCACAAGAGGGACAGTCCAGTGACCGCCACCTCCACGATATCGACCCTGTACCAACAGGAAGCGCGCTGTCAGGGGTGCAAAACCGTCACCACCTGAACCCGGGGAGCCAACTGTCACAACTCTACAACGAGGAGCTACCTGCTACCACCCAAACTGGAGTTTTTAAAATTAATAACTATTACTAATAATTAAATAATTTAAATGTATTTTATAAACACCCTTTACCCTTTTTTTTTTTTTGAAACCGTTTATTACAAGACTCAAAAATATACAAATATGGGCCTACAACCTTCCGGCCGGCCGCTAGCAATGAAAGGAGCATACGATATACATTTATAAAACACATGGTGCTGCGGCCGAGTATGCACAGGAGGTAACATCCTTGCGAGCCACACTATCCAGACCCCACTGTACGGTTCCATTTTAAACTTAAAGAACAACAAATACAAACAAACCCACAAGGCGATCCTCAATCGGAAATAGCAACACGTGCTCCCCTAGAGGGGGGATCCTAGCCATCCATGGGAATCTCAAGAGGGGGGAGAGATCAGAACTAGGGCTGGGTACACCTAATGCCCAGGTACCGGGGGGATGAGTTGGCTAAGGGGACGGGGCCGGCGACGGATCAGGCAATAACGGTGGAGCACAGATTCCCCTGCGGTAGGCGTTCCAGGGGCCCCATACTTTCACCCATGTCGCAGGCTTACCTCTCGCCACATACACCACCTTTTCCCGAAACATGCACCAATCCATATGTTCCTTCCAGGCCGAGATAGTCGGGGGCCTCTGGGATCCCCACAGTTGGGCAATATCACGCTTGGCAACCATATATCCCAGAGTCACCCACCACGTCTGCGGCACCGAGTAATCGGTAGGCTCCCACACATTCAACAGGCATCTCCTTGCTTCGGGCAACAGCGCCACATGCGTGACCACTCGCAGCACTCTCATGCACACCACGCCAGAACCCCTCCACCTCCGGGCACTCCCACAAGATATGCAGAAAAGTCCCCAGCGCACCACACCCACGCTTACACAAACCGTCCTCAGCATAGCCCATACGCAGGAGCTTTGGCCCCGTCATGTAGACCCTGTGGAGTATCTTGAGCTGGACGAAACGAAGGCGAGCCGGTATGGCCACCTCTTTCGGGGAGGCCACCGCGGAGATCCAGTCCTCGTCGTCCAGCTCCAGCCCATCGGCTACCCAAGCCTCACGAAGGGCAGTCAACAAGTCTGAGCGGTCGTTGATCAGTTTTTTGTAGATCAGTGAGATCGTGCTGTCAGGGACGTGTCCATCCAGCACTCTATCCTCCAGGGGGGAACACTCCGGGATGGCGGCAACGTCCGGAAAGACGGAGCCCAGCGCATGCCGGACCTGCAAATACCGAAAGTACTCGCTGCCCTGCAACTGAAATTCCGTCTGCAGCATCTCGAACGTTTTAAATCCTCCCCTCGTCCAGAGATCCCCCACTTTGCTAATGCCTATTAGGTCCCACTTCTCAAAGCCCTTCGAGGTCCACAAGGAGCCCAACCGCTCAGACGCGTATAGTGGTGACGCCCGGGTCAAACGGTCCTTCCATCCCATAGCTGCATTGGCCGCGTGCCACACTCGCACCATGACACGCGTGGGGCCCGTTAGGCGAGCGTCGGGCGCGCTAGAGTAGAGCGCTCGATTATGGTCACCACCTGGAAGTAGCATCCTATCCATTTCAAACGCCGGGTTTAAGGCGGGCCCATATAGGCCCTGATTAATCGCAGCTAGCTGGGAGGCCCAATAGTACCGTTTAATATCCGGAAGGGCAATCCCCCCGTCATACCATGGGAGCGTCAGCTTAGCCAGGGCAATACGTGGCCTCCCGTCCCAGAACAGGCGGCGCTGCAAACTCTCCACTTCGCGGAAGTAGCCCAGTTGATGACCAGACCGGAGTTACGACCGAATGAATGCAAAACATCAACCAGTACTACGAGTGATTTACGTGGGGAAGCTAGGTACAAGAGAATGTCATCAGCGTATAGGGATACGCGGTCCTCATACTCAGGGGTCCAGCGGAGACCACGGATGGAAGGCTCCCACCGCAGCCACTCCGCCAGGGGCTCCAAGGCAAGTGCAAAGAGGAGCGGCGATAAGGGGCAGCCCTGCCGTGTGCCCCGGCCCAGCTCGAACGGAGCCGACACTCTTCCGTTCACCACCACCTGCGCCAATGGGCCCGAATACAGCAATTTGACCCAACTGATGAACCCTGGGCCAAATCCAAACTTCGCAAGCATCGCCCAGATATATGGCCATTCAAGCGTGTCAAACGCCATGGTGGCGTCTAAGGACGCCAAAATGGCCGGCTCCCGTATGAACGGGGCACGTGCGAGCACACCGTGCAAACGCCGCAGATTAAGGGCTGTGTTGCGATGGGGAATAAAGCCAGACTGGTCCTGATGAACCAAATCGCCCACCACGTCGACCAGCCGATTGGCCAGTACCTTGGCGAGAATCTTGGGCTCCGCATTCAGTAGCGAAATGGGCCGATAGGATGTAACCCGGTCCCGAGGTCTCCCCTCCTTGTGGATGACCACGATTGTAGCCAGACGCTGGTCCAGCGGGAGGGAGCCCACCGAGTGTGCCGCCAGGAACATAGCCCGGAGGTGGGGTGCCAGCGTATCCGGTCGCAACTTGTACAATTCGATAGGGAGACCATTCGGACCCATGGCCTTGCCGGAAGCGACCGAGCGTATGGCGAGGGCGATCTCGTCGGAGGTGGGAGCGGCGTCCAACGACACCCTGTCATCCCTGGAAAGGGACGGCAGCGCGATATCACTGAGCAGGGCACGGGAATCCTCTTCCGAGCAGGGAGACACCGGGGAATACACCCCACGGAAATAATCCGCGAAGCAGGAGACGATTTCTTCTGGCTCAGTTACACACACACCATCCGTTTTCTCAATCAGCGGGACCACACGATTCGCTCTCTCTTTTTTGTCCAACCACGCTATAAGTTTACCAGCCTTATCACCCACCTCATACAGTCGCCCCTGTTGCTCTCTACTGAGGCCCCTGGCCGCCTCCGTGACGAGGGCCCTATAGGCCGCTTGCTTGAGTTGGAGGACATGTAATGCGGCATCCGTCACCCCACCTTCTAAATTACCCTCCAACTCGGCTATTTCAGCCTCCATCCGGGCCACCTCCTCCCGCTCGCGCCTCCGGGCGTGAGAAATAAGGGATAGGGCCTCCCCTCGGAGTACTGTCTTGAAGGCCTCCCATAGCGGTGCAGCCGAAGGCACGGACCCCACATTCTCATCAAAATATCGCTGAAGGGATTTAATCAATTCAGCGCGAATGGTGGGGTCGCGCAGGTACCAAGGATTGATTGGGACCACCCTACCCTCACCCCTCGGAAAGACATCAAAGTGCAGTAGGAGCGGGGAGTGGTCCGAAATACCCCGTGGCAAATGGCGCACCTCTCCCACCCTCCCAACATAGGCCGCCGGGACAAGGACATAGTCTAGTCGTGAGAGACTACCATGGGCTCCCGAATGGAAAGTGTACTGCAGCTGCGTGGGGTGTTTTAAACGCCAGCAGTCCACTAATCCAAATGTATCCAAGAGGCCGGGTAGCCACGCCTGTGCCCGGGGGAGGTCCCTAGGGGGGTGACGATCCACAGTCCCAGATACCACCGCATTAAAATCCCCCCCCACAACCAAAAGCCCCCCCGGAAGGCCAAGGAGAAGGCGCCCAAGGTCCGCAAAGGTGGTCGACTGCAGCCCCGGTGGGATGTATACTGACACAAAGACAACCACTTTGCCCTCCAGTCTTCCCACCAAGACCGTGTAACGTCCCCTGTCATCGTGGAGCACCTCATCAATCTCCAACGGGAGCGAGTTCTTCACCATGATGCCCACACCCCTTGAGCCGGACGTGAAGCCCGAGTGAGCCACTAGGCGATAGCCACGCCGATTCATGGCGCAGAAGGAGTTGCCAATGAGGTGTGTCTCCTGCAGAAAGACTACATCTGGCGAGATTCGCTTCAAAAACTGCAGGACCACACCCCGTTTGATCCTGTCCCCCAGTCCATTCACATTCCAAGACAACAAAGTTAGTTCCCTACCCCCCATCATATACAGAAGCCATCATTTGTCCCCCGGAGAGCACTTTAGAACTAACACAAAAATACGTTTGCCTTGTGATAAAAACGAACAACACCCCATCCCTAACCACCCACCCCAACAGAACTCCCCCCTCCCTGCACCCCTGCATGAGCCCGAACAGCCCCCCCAACGTGCAGTGTGCCTGTCGCCCCATATATAGTTAAACTAACTAGACCCCCTAGAGGTGGAGGGAGAACCCCCAATAGACCCAACACAACCTCCATAGGAGGGGAACTTACAAAAACTGACGCAGAATCGAAAGTGGCATCATTTTCGTCCAGAGTGAGGCCCAATATTAGACTCTCAGTCCCGATCCAGCGTGCCGTCTCCCCCCCCCGCCCCCCCCCCCCCCCGCCCGCCCCGATCACGATCCCCGGGCAGAGTATCCAGCCAGTCCCCAGCCGCTTCGGGACGTTCAAAGAAGTGCGTGCGACCATCCACCTCCACACGCAGCTTGGCCGGGAAAAGCATGGCGTATTTGAGGTTTAGGTCCCGAAGACGGCGTTTGACGCCTAGGAAGCTCAGTCTCTGCTTCTGGACCGCTGGGGTGAAATCAGGATAAAAATTAACCTCCATATTGTCAAGCTTGACCGGTCCATGCAGTCTGGAGGTTTGCAGGATAGCGTCTCTGTCCCGAAAATTGAAAATCCGGGCGATGAGAGGTCTCGGAGGGGCTCCGACCTAAGGCCTTCCCCCGGGAACCCTGTGGGCCCTCTCCACAGCGAAGAATTTGCTCAGCCCCCGTGGCTGGAGATGGGTAGCAATCAGGTCCTCCACAAAGAGATCCGCCGCCGCCTCGCGTCCCTCGGGCACCCCGATAATGCGAATGTTGTTCCTCCGTGCCCGACTCTCGGAGTCCTCCAGGCGTCGATCCATAAGCGCACTCGCCTGACTAAGCCGGCGCACCTCTGTTTGCAAGGCCGCCACATCTGTCGTTAGGCCCGATGCGGTGTGGGCCAAAGAATATACTCGGTCGTTGGTTTTGGAAAGATCGGCCCTCACCAGGCCAACATCCACGAGGACCGAGTCAATCTTCTGCGCCAGTGTATCAAACCGCTGGCCCACCGAGGCCTTCATCTCGGCAATGGCGCCCATGACATCTCGCAGAGTCAGATCTGCGGGCAGGTCTGGGGCATCAGGAGGGCTCTCAGGGGACTTGCGCGGTCCATCGGGAGATCCCTTCTGGAGGGTATAGCGGTCCATACTGTTGGCCTGATGGACGACGCCACGCCGGGTCGATTTGGTCTTTGCCCGGTCTCCATCTTGTTTCGTGGCCATGGCCACCAGTCTCCCAGTCGCACCAGCCACGTCGTGTAGGGCAGGAAAGCAGGGCCACGAGCTCCGGGGGGGCCCCCTCAGAGCAGCGGGGTGGATCACAGCCTGCAGGCAGGCAGGGTCTCCCAGCAAGGCCACACCAACACCAAGGGCTCCGCGACCCAACCTCGCAGAGACGACAAGGTGGTGTGAAAGCGAAAGTGCGGGGTACGCGAGTCGCCAGGCCCTGCCTGCCGCTGTTGTTCACCTTGTCACTGGATCACCCCACAGCGCAAATCCGGGGTCCGGCGAGGGGAAGGCCGCAAACCTCAATCGGTGCTCACTCCGGTGTCCGAGGTCCGATTCGGAAGCGGGAAACGGGTGCCACCTCAGCTCAGGTTCACCAACATAGTCCCCTCATCCAGGGCAGGATAATTTCAGGATAATCGTAGGAGGTTGCGGAGGTCCTCGGGAGCCTCGCACCTACGCGGCCATCTTGGTTGCGCGCTAGGCTCCTCCTCCCTTTACCCTTTTAAAAGTAAAAAGAACACACCCAAAAATAAACCGTTAACCCAAAATAAATATCAAATAATTACCATTAATTAATTAATTAAACACAAATTACTTCCCACCCTTCACTCCTATAAACACCACAACACACACCTAAAATTAATTACACAATTACCATAATTAATTTACATTTAATTCAAATTAATTAACAACTAAATATGAATTCATCAATAATTAAAAATAAATTACTTTCCACCCTTTGTACCTATAAAAACCACAACACACACCTCAAATTGATTACACAAGTACCAAAATTAATTACAAATTAAATAAAATGAATTATCAACCAATTATTAATTCATGAATTATAAATAAATTACTTTCCACCATTTCCACCTATAAACACCACAACACACACCTACAGTTAATTACAAAATGAATAACGAATTAATTAAAATTAATTAACAACCAATTATTAATTCATAAATTAAAAATAAATAACGTCCCACCCTTTACACCTATAAACACCACAATACACACCTAAGATTAAATACACAATTACCATAATTAACTGCCAATTAATTAACAATCATTAATTACTTTACACATTTAAAGCTATAATATCTCAATTAAACAAATATTCATAAATAAAAATGAATTAATGCCTTTTATATAATTAGATTACTTCCCACCCTATTCCCCTATAAACCCACAACCCGCTACGGAACTAAAAGCGCAAAATTCAAATTTTCTATTTTTATAACTGCTAAAAAGTTAACACATATTAAAAATACAAACTATTCAGTCAATCGTTCTTTATTCGATGATTAAAAAACACCATAAAAGCACATAGATACAAACAGTTAAAAATACAATTAAATCATTACCCGAACCCTGACTGCTACTACATAGTGAAGGGTGTCCTGCGGAGACCTATTGTCGCAGCCGCCGGCACCCTTCTGCTCAATTGGAAATATAAAACCTGGAGGATCAGCCAATAAATAAGGTACAAGATTGAGCCTAAAACGGGTCATTAAAAATCTATCCTGGGCGTTATACATAAGACAAAGATACGGCTCCATTCCCTCGGTATTCTTTACAAAGCTATAGGCACTCACAGTACCTTTGGTCCCTTCAACCTTGGTCCCTTCAACCTCTGCTCTGTTTGTAGTTCTCTGGGCCAAAAAAGATCTCTTGATAAAAAACTTATCTTGAGATACAATCGTTGTTGGTTTTTAAAAAAGATCCTCACGCCAAGGTTTTCCAAACTGGTCAGAACATATTTCAGCCATAGAATACTCATGCTTTTGTCGCTTCCCATGCAGTCACTTATAATTAGTTTGCTTAAAGTAGCATCGGGATTTGACCAGATTTTTAGCCATGCCAAGATAGGTCTAAGTTTAATCAAATCTTCTAGATATGGCCTCCCTAATTCTCTATGGGCTATTACAGCTGGGGTACTCTGCGGTATTTTCAAGATTGAACGTCAAATTTTGTTTTCCTCCCGCTGTAATTGCTGGATGATTGCAAAACCCCATACTTCTGCACCATAGGTGGCTTTCGAGCAACAGATAGAACCATAAAGATTCATTGTTTGTTCGGGAGACCATCTGCCCACTCTCCGCCCATAGCCTGCGATAGCACCATTGGAGGATATCAGTTTACAGCAGCGTTCCTCCACCAGGGCCTTAAATTGTAAAGAGCCATCGAATAATAGGCCCAGATACGAGAAAGTCTGTACCTTTTCTAGTGTGTGACTTCCTATCTTGTAAGAAAAGCTGGTGCAAGGTTTATTGCCTGCCAACATCACATATGATTTGCCCTGATTAACCGACAGGTCTAAAATTTCCATGAACTTTACAAATCCGTCTATTAGAATCTGTAGGCTCTTTGGGGTACGTGCAAGTCGGACCGCATCATCCACGTATAAAAGTACCGGGATAGGACGCAATCCTACGCTTGGGCAATACGTTTTTAAATTGATCAGGGACTTCTCCAGATTGTTAATATAGAGTGAGTATCGAAAGGGGGCCAAAATGCAACCTTGCCTCACCCCACTGGTACATGGAAAAGATTCAGTCAGCCCCCCAACCATATTATAGTGTACCATTGCAGTGGTGTCCCTGTGTAACTCCCTCAAAATGTTAATCAATCCCAAGTCTATCCCCAAATGAGTCGTCATAGACCAAAGTTTGTCCCTGTTCACGTGGTCAAATGCAGCTGCCAGGTCCATAAACCCCAGATAAATGGCTTCATTGCTGGCTTTAGTATATTTCGCTACCAGCATATACAAATTCAAACATTGGTCACTTGTGGATCTCCCTATTCTAAAGCCATACTGAGTGTCTGAGATAATGTTGTTCTCATCAGTCCACTCAGTTAAGCGATTAAGAATTACCCCGCCCAATATCTTAGCTGACACATCAATCAGTGAGATTGGTCTGTAACATTGTGGATTGTCCCTGTTCCCCTTTTTGAATATTGGGACAATTATGGCAGTAGACCAAGTTCGAGGTAAGCCACACCTAATGGCCGCATTTATCACTCTAGTGAATATTGGGGCCCATAGCTCAATATTACTTAGAAACAAATCCGGTGGTGTCCCATTGGGACCAGGGGCCTTGTGTTTTGTCAAGCCCCAATACCCGCCGTAATTTCATCTAGTAAAATCTTCCACCTGCCCCTGCCTAGCTGTCTCCCCCTCCTCTAATGCCGATGCTGTTCTGTAATTATACAGACCCTTGAAATGTGTCAGCCACTGATCCGGGAGAATATTTGTCCCAATCTCGGGGGCGTTACTGTCCTGGAAACAAGGTTTATTAATCTCCAGAACTCAGTAATGTCTCTCCTTTCTGCAGCCTCCCTTAAGTCAGTCCATGCTTCTCCCTGGAGGATTGCTTTTGTTCTCTTAATCTCCTTCTTGTATATTAGTCTACACTGGGCTACTTTTTGTTTGTCCCTTGTCCCTTGGCCTTTTTTAAGACTACATTTAAGTTCCCTTAGGGCGCGAGAACAGTCCCTATCAAACCATCTCGGACAATTGTTTTCCCTTATTGGAACACTTGATTTCAGAAGCCCGTCTACCAGGTTGGTTATTTGCCCAAATGCATCGAGTAACGGTAGCCCCTCTACTGTAGGAACAAGGCACTCATCAATGGGAATTTTCCCTATATCCATAAGGGATTTGTAAAAGTTTTCCCCATCTAATTTTGACTACCTGAGCCGCCTCCCCTGGTCTGTTGCTCTCTGGGAGGTGCCATCCGACTGATTCCTCCTGTGCTGAGGCAGTTGGAGTAACTCCATTACCACGGGGTTGTGATCACTAAAAGGGCTCCACTCAATCCCTACAGATATGATCCTATTTTTTAGGAGACTATATATTACAATGTAGTCCATAAATGACGAGCATCCTCGCCCCTTGAAAGTGGGGGGGGGAGCATCCCATCCTTCTGCAGGTGCATCATATTCATCGTATGTACCAAATCATGAGTGTCTAAAAATTTGGTGAAGGCCATACCTTCTTGTGTGTGGCCAAAGTGGGGTCCGTTCTTAACTGGACAATGTGACCATTCGGCGTCAGTGGGAAGTAAGGCTGGGCAGAGGTGGCAATTAAAGTCGCCCATGACTAAAATAGTGGGGGCAGGTACCCCCTTACTAGCTTCCCTCTCTTGGTTTAATCTGTAATCCAATTCCTGGAGGAGTGGATTATTTTCCCCTGGTATCCCCGTGTTATAAATATTAAACACAATCAGCCTTAGCCTTTTGCCCCTATACCACACAGCCTGAAAATTCTGAGAAGACCAGGTTGTACCCGTCCATGTACCTTGAAGATTTAAGTCTACATATATGGACAGGCCTCCCCTAGCTCTGCCTGATTTTGATTTTTGTGCAGGGACAAAAAAACATTTATACCCTGGCATGTGGAATAGACTATTGTCAACCACCCAGGTCTCCTGTAGGCTGATTATCTGGTACCGGTTTATATACTGCCGCCACTC
Organism: Triturus cristatus; assembly: GCF_964204655.1. NCBI lineage: Eukaryota > Metazoa > Chordata > Amphibia > Caudata > Salamandridae > Triturus > Triturus cristatus. The sequence goes on from NC_140592.1 coordinate 750,861,640, forward strand.
ACAGTTGTTAAATTTATTCGCCAACCCGGCTATATTCCAGGAGATGAATTGTAAGCCTTCCTCGGGTTTGTGTGTGCCAATTATGACAGCAGGGATAGGTGTTATATTGGCCGATCCTTGCCTAATTTCTAAGTGCCCCAATACTAGTCCACTGCCCGATGATGTTTGGTCATTTCCCATGTCCCTTATCTCACTTAGATCTAGGATATCTCCCCCCTCTGGTATGATTATGTGTGCTGGAGTTTTGGCTGTGCTCTCCCCCCTACATTTTCATGGTGTATCAGCCTCCTCCCTGGGCCAAAGAACTTGGGGGGCATGATTTTGTGATGTGTCTATTCCTGGGCCCTATGTGGATTAAATCTCTCCATGAATCTCCCGGGTTGTGATAAAGCGTCGTGAGAGGCTGAGTCTCTGGGGAAAAAATATCCCAATGGCAGTGATTTTATACGGCTAATATGATTAGCTGTCCCACATGCCGTAATATGTTCCACTACTCTCTTGTCCCTGAAATTGACTATAATGCAATTGCCCACAATATCTTTGCGTCTATTGCCTACCCAATTGACCCTTCTGACTTGTAATATTTCCCCATTTCCATTTTCATTCCCAGTCAAGGGTTTATTATTATTGAGCCAGTGTGTGACCTTATTATGTAGATCCCGATGTGTCTTATTCTGATCACCTTTTAGTTCAGGTACTCCTGCGAGAACTACTATATAAGGGCACGCTTCCGGTGGTAAATTGATTGTGGGCAAAGCACTAGCCAATATCGTCGGGACATCAGGGTCAGACTGCCTTATTAGTTGCTCCTTGGGGATTGGGGGCTGTTTTGTTAGTTGTGATGCTGGTAACAATTGCTCAGATGGACCCTGGCCAATCTGCGGTGCCCTTACACTTGAGGTCATGGCTCTGTCCTGTTGCACTGGGTAACCTGGTGCTTCGGGGGTCTGTCTCCCTGGGGATTGCCCATCATTCGTCCCCCTCGTTTGGGTTGCCATCTGCGGGCCTATAATAGTGTCAGGGGTAACTATAGTGTTGTGCGACTCCACTATTGTTCCCGGGGGCCTGCCTCTGTTTTTTACCTCGTTCAAGATTTTATCTAATCTACTAGCCAATGGTTTTATTTGGCTTGCTATAAATGATTCAAGGTAATTTAGTAAATCTAGCACTATTTGCGTCGCCCATATTGGTGTGACAGATACCTGGGCCGCCTTGTTTGCCCACCCCTCCCTTGATCTACTTCTTATTTTACTTTGAGGATTACTGGATCTACTTTTCCTTTCTTTCACATTTTTTAAACGAGCGTTCCGTTTCCTATTCTTTGCAGGTGGATCACTAGGGACCGATACCCCCATATTTAGCCCAGTGTCCGGCTGCGCACAGGGGAGGTCTAGATCCAAATTTTCTGGCGAGCCGAAAGGTGGGATAGCCATAACTTCACTTACTGATCCTAACGTTAAAACAGACGACTCCAATGATGGTATTAAGGACAAGCGTCTCTCTGTACGCTCAATCTCGCATGATACCGCCCCTATTGCTTTCTGCAACATGCGATCAATTGCCGTTGGCTTTGGGACATGAAGTGGGTCTATACTTTTAACTGGTGATTGTACCTGTCGCACGGGCAGTGAATTAGGCTTGGTTCTAGCCGAGCGTCTTTTAACCTTGCTTGCCATATTGTTGATACGGGTGGTAGAACAACAACAAACAAAAAGAGGGAAAAACAATACTATACCAATCTATCCCCAAGACAGTAAATCACTTGCGTTTTTTTAAGGTCCCAAGTGCCAATGCGCAATATTAAATATGATCCTTCTTTTCCACCGACAATGTTGGTATCCTAACACCAGCTTAGTGACACAGCCACGAGGGTGGGCCCGGCTCGGCCTCCTTCGGTCCCTGACGGCCACAGACGGCCGCCCTTTGCCCGGCGCCGCCCGCTCTCGTCCCGCGAGACGAGGATTCGCCTTGACCTTTATGGGCCTCCTGGTGCCCGGTTGCAGCGCCTGCGGCGACCTCGCAGGTAGCAGGGCTGCTGGGGGGATGTAGTCCTGGGAGAGGGCAGCGGGGCTAGCACAACCACAAAAAGAGTCAATGGAGCAAGGGTGCGGCGGAGCAAAGCCCGGCTGAAAATAAAAAATGATGCCAACAGCGTCCCACAGGATCCTCGGCCCCGCCCTGACCTTTATGGGCCTCCTGGCGCCCGGATGCAGCGCCTGCGGCGACCTCGCAGGTAGCAGGGCTGCTGGGGAATGTAGTCCTGGGCAAACTATTCATATACAAAAAAACATACGTCACATACATATAAAATCTATACCAAAATACATAACAGTAATACAAAACATTATTTTTTAACAACTATGGTGCCGATTCCGATCCTGGAAAAAACGGGTACGAACCGTCGGTCGGAGCGTTTTCTCTGTCCGACTCGTACCCGGGAAAAAAACATTACAAACACGCAAGTACGAATCGTACGGAAACACCATTTCCGTACGAATCGTAAAAAACACCGACCGACGAAAAAATACATACCAATGTGATCCGGGGCAGCGCCGACGTGACGTCGGGACGCGTTCAGGCTGCGTTTCACGAACCAGGAAGTACGATTCTTACAGACAACAGTCCGGACGGCAATATTTTTACGGCACCCAAAAAGTGCCGGAAAAGCTAAGTACGCCGCGATGCGAGCGGAATTGGGGGCCCGGTACGCGCCATACATACACGGGGTGGGGGGTACGCTCCGTACATACACGGGGTGGGGGGTCCGCGCCGTACATACACGGGGGGTGGGGGGTCCGCGCCATACATACACGGGTGGGGGTCCGCGCCGTACATACACGGGGTGGGGGGTACGCTCCGTACATACACAGGGGGTCCGCGCCGTACATACACAGGGGGTCCGCGCCGTACATACACGGGGGTGGGGGGTACGCTCCGTACATACACGGGGGTTGGTCCACGCCGTACATACACGGGGTGGGGGTACGCTCCGTACATACACGGGGTGGGGGTACGCTCCGTACATACACGGGGTGGGGGTACGCTCCGTACATACACGGGGTGGGGGGTACGCTCCGTACATACACGGGGTGGGGGGTACGCTCCGTACATACACGGGGGGTCCGCGCCGTACATACACGGGGGTGGGGGGTACGCTCCATACATACACGGGGGGTGGGGGGTACGCTCCGTACATACACGGGGGTGGGGGGTACGCTCCGTACATCCACGGGGGGGCTGGGGGGGTGTTCGGCGCGTACATACGGGGGGCTGTGGGGGGACGACGCGTACATACGGGGGGCTGGGGGGGCACGGCGCGTATGCAGGCACATGTCTCCATGGTTGATATAGAAGTTCGCTCCGTACGGTGTTTTTTCCATACGGTTGTACAATCGGACGCACGGGACGGATCGTACTTGCGCGCTCGGACTTCAGTTTTCCGATTCGTACGTAAAATCGTCCGGGGACGTGTCGGACACTTTTTCCGACCCGAGGACGTGTCGGGGAATTTTCCCAATGCGATTCGTATGTATTTTTCCCATACGAATCGTACTTGCCAGTTTGTACGGTACTTGTACGATTCGTACGGAAAAAAATCCGGATCTGATTCGTACGGGGAAAATTTTTCCAGGATCGGAATCGGCACCTAAATATTTGCAAACGATATTAAACACTTCGATATTTTTAAAGTTGATATTACTTACCTTAAGTCGATATTCTTGCCCACGATATTTTTGCTGTCAATATTTCTGACCCACGATATCAATAACTCGATATTAGTGCAACTCGATATTTTTTACTCGATATTCTGTCTCAGCACTGGCACGTGGATGTCTTTGTCCTTTGAAAAATAGAATACAACTTAGAACTTGTGTCTTACTGACTCTGCAAACTGACTCTGCAAACAGAGGTAATCAATCTGGGTTTGTAAAGCCTGGCTACTCACCCGTGAGAGTCTCAAGGTACTGGGGGGAGGGGGGGGCTGCTGATCTGTCTGGGCGCTGGGGTTCAGTTGAAAAGCCAGGTCTTGAGATCCTTCCGGAAATGGGTCAACAACCGGGATTGCCTGAAATGAAAAGGCAGGGAGTTCCAGGTCTTGGCGGCGAAATAGGAGAAGGAAATTCTTCCTCAGGTTCTGGTCTTGTGGATTCGTGTGATGGTGGCCAGGGCCAGTTGGGTTGATTCTATTGATGACTGGGAGCCAGTGGAGTTCTCGAAGGTGTTCGGTGATGCAACTGCGGCGGGGGAGGTTGAGCACCAATGTGGAGGGTAGCCATAACCAAAAACACCAGATGACATTCCCCAAGTTTCCTGAAAAATGTTACCTCACTTGTGTGGGTAGGGCTAGTGCCTGTGACAGGAAAGGCGTCAAAATTAAACCTTGACACATCACATTATTCCACTGAAAACTGACTATTTTTTGCATTGTGGCTTGCAGTGAATTTTAGGCTCTTGCTCAGCCAGTACCTAGGGATTCCATGGTGAGGTGACTTTGTGGGGCTCTCACTAGGTTTCTTTACCCAGAAGCCTGTGGAAACCTAATGTTTTACTCAAAACACACTTTTTCCTCATGTTTCCTTGAGGAAAACTTCTGAAGTCTGTGTGGAGTCACAAATTTCCTACCACCCAGCATTCCCTCAAGTTTCTGGATAAAAATTGTACTGTACTTGGGTGGGTAGGGCTAGTGCCCGCGACAGGAAAGGCCTCAAAGCTCAATATGGGGAAATCAATTTTTTCCCACTGACTCTTTTTTGCAATGTGGCTAGCTGTATATTAGTGAAACTTAGCAAACCTGCACATTTTTTAAAACTCTACACTTGGGGGAATCCAGAGTGAGATGACTTGTGTGGCTCTCACTAAATCTTCTTACCCAGAAGCCCTTGCAAACCTCAAACTTCGACTAAGAAACACATTTTCCTCACATTTCTGAGATGGAAAGTTCTGCAGTCTGCGGGGAGCAACACATTTCCTACCTCCTACCATTCCCCTAAGTCTTTCCATTAAAATGGTACCTCACTTGTGTGGGTAGGAATAATGGCCGCGACATGAAAGGCACCAAAACGCAATATGGGCACATCACATTTTTCCACTGTAAACTGACCCCCCCCCCCCTTTTCTTTTTTTGCAATTAGTCTGGCTGTGGATTTTGTGCCCTAGTTCAGCCGACATATAGGGAAACATAGCAAACCTGCACATTTGTGAAAAAAAGACACCCGTGGGAATCAAGAGTGGGATGACTTGCCTCTAAATCAACATATTTTCCTCACATTTCTATGATGGAAAATTCTATATTGTGCAGGGAGCAACACATTTCCTACCACCTACCATTCTCACAAGTTTTGAAATCGTACCTCAATTGTGTGGGTAGGGCTGGTGGCCACAACAGGAACAGATCAAACCAAGGTCAACATGTGTCCCTTTGTGAGGACTCCTATTGACTTTAGTGTGATCCATTCCTGTTGTGGCACTATGCTCAACCTCACAAATGGGGCAGCATTTTCATAGGGATAAGTGGGGGAACCTTGGGTGGTAGGAATTTTGTGAAATCGAAAGAATATGGCCCATAAATACTAGAGAAATGTGCGAGTTTAGGTAGATTTTGAGGTTTGCAAGTAATTGTGGGTAAGAAAGCTTTGTGGGATCCACGAGAGGCACCCCGCCTTGTACTCCTCTGGGTGTCTAATGTTCAGTAATGCCTGGGTGGTTTGGTAGGTTTTGCTGGGTAGCTTCCAAGCCCAGGCCCGAAAACTGCAGCTACCCCTTTTGTTGTTGTTGCCACATTCCGTCTTGTACACTGCCCTTTTGTGGGTGCTATGCCCAGCCACACAGGTGAGGTACAGTTTTTATTGGGAGACATGTAGGACCTCTTGGTGGCAGAAAATGTGTGGCTCCACACAGATTCCAGTACTTTGAGTCACAGAAATATGAAGAAAAGGTGTGTTTTTAGCCTGTGTTTGAGGATTGCAAGGGCTTCTGGGTAAAGAAACATAGCAGGATCCACATCAGACACACAACCCTGGTGCCCCCCTGATATCTAGTTTATGAAAATATCTGGGGTTGATAGATTTTCCCTGGAGACAATGTACATTCTGGCAGAGAAAATCAGAAAAGACAAAAATGACTTCACTACCATCTACTACTCCACTACACACACATAATAGTTGAATTTGGCATGAGGGTAAGTGAAAAGTGAATTTTATGAACAAAAGATTTCATGAAAAAACGTAGAAATCACTGATTGCTAAAAAATGTAAAGTTAGTAAGGCTGAACCAGTGACTTAGCTTGTGAGCTGTGAAGCCACGACAAGGCACCAACTGCTTTACAGACCATTCACACACCTTTCATGTGTCACACACACACAAAACCATTCACACCGCTATCTGCAGGCCCAGCACTTTACAGCTGTCACATCAACCATTCAAGGACCCGTCACTTTCATACGCCCATAGGACTGACACTGCAATCACTCCGCCTAGCAGCAAGTGGAGAGTGTAGACTGGTGCTTGGCTGCCAGTGTGTGTGTATTGAAAAGCAGTAAGTTACTAAACACGCACCCTGCTAACCAAACGCCAGTTCACACACACTGCCAGCCAGATACCAGTTACACATACCGCCAGCCTTATGCCAGTTCAGAGCAATCACACTGCCTGGCAGCAGGTTGAATGTGTGGACTGGCGTTTTGGTGGTGGTGTGTGTGGGTAGTGACTTACTGCTAGTCACTACACACACATACTGACAGCCAAACGCCAGTCCACCTACACTGCCAGCCGAATACCAGGCCCACACACCACCAGCCAAAACCACTCGGACATCAGCATGAAGCTCCACATCTTTATTTTATAAAACAGTCCCACAATGAACAGATTACACACACACACAAAGCACAGACAGGACAAAATAAAACGTCCAACTAAAAGCAGCACATTTGTTTTCAAATAATAAAGAACCAACCTATTGGTAGAAGATGAAATGCCACAATGACTGTATATACAACCGGTGTAACTAAGCAGATAAAACTACTGCCAACTAAGGGGTCGATTCCGATCCTGTATTTTTTTTTTTTCTGTACGACCTGTATCCGTAAATTTTTCCATACGAATCGTACAAGTCCCGTCCGACCCATGAAGTACGATTCGTATGGGAAAAATACATACGGATCTGCCCTATGCGTACGAATCAGATCGGGAAAAGTTGTACGAGACGGACCCGGACACTTTTCCGTACGAAGCCTAAAAATACAGTCCGACCGTACAAGTACGATCCGGACCGGCTTTCCGATTTACGAATTGTACGAAAAACGTCCCGTACACGGGGAATGACTTTACCCGCTACGAAGCGAACTTTGCACGACTCTTATCCCGGGAAAAGTTGTTCCCAGGTACGAGTCGTACAGACCCCCATGCATATGTACGCACCTTACAACACCGCGTATGTATGCACCGTACATACGCAATGTCGGTGTACGCACCGTACATACGCAATGTCGGTGTACGCACTGTACATACGCAATGTCGGTGTACGCACCGTTCATACGCAATGTTGTACGCACCAATGTTGTTGTACGCACCGTACATATGCAATGTCGGTGTACGCACCATACATACGCAATGTTGTTGTATGCACCAATGTTGTTGTACGCACCGTACATACGCAATGTCTGTGTACGCACTGTACATACGCAATGTCGGTGTACGCACTGTACATACGCAATGTCGGTGTACGCACCGTACATACGCAATGTTGTTGTACGCACCAATGTTGTTGTAAGCACCGTACATACGCAATGTCGGTGTACGCACCCTACATGCACAACGCATGGGGGTGTGTGCCTGTACGAGTCGTACCCCTGTACCGTACTGAACCACAGACACTGTAAAACAGCACAAGGAGGGTCTATTCGACTCGCACAACACCACAAAACACGTCTACAGTGCACAACAAAATGGAAATGACTGACCTGGCCACATCCAAACAGGCAAACAGAGGGGCAAACTCACAACCACCCCTTATAACACACCCACCAAAAATTCAAACTGAGGCCCACCCACAAATGGACCAATAAAAAGGGCCCACACACACAAACCAGGAGCCTTTGCAACAGACTCACTGCAGCTAGAGAGCACACACCAACAGCTGCACCCATCCACCTTAACATATACACCTTCACACAACCTCCTTCACACATACCCCCTCTTCACATTCCGACCCACACCTTCACATTCAGACCCACACACCCACAACCATCCACACCCTCATCCCACACCATGCCCACAGACAAGAACCCAAAGTTCACAAGGGAGGAGCTGGAGATCCTTGTCAATGAAGTCATCAGAGTCGAGCCACAGCTGTTTGAAACATTGGTCAGACAGACCAGCATAGCTGAAAAATCACGCCTGTGGCAGAGGATCGTCGATAGGGTGAATGCTGTTGCACCCATCAGAAGGACCAGGACTGAATGCCAAGCCAGGTGGTACGATCTGCGGAGGGCGGTCAAGCGAAAAATGAATGATGACTACGCCCAGAGCAACATCACTGGAAGTGGTGGGCCCCGCAGACCAGTACATTTCCATCCCTGAGAGGAGAAGGTGATGGCCCTGCTTCCGCCGGTGGGAGTACATGGACTTCAAGGACTTCCAGAGCCTGGAGTGTACACAAACAACTTACGTAACATGGGGGTAATGGCATCCGCACCCCAACAACACCAAATGCACGCAACTACCCCCAAGCCCTCACCGGCCAGAACCAGTCAAAAACAACGCTAATGCCAATAACGTGTGTATGCCCCATTGAGAAAGCAAGGCCATGCTATGTCCCATGCTACACGAAGCACCAACCCAAGAATGGATGTCCGGTATGCTGGGAGGGTGGGTGTCACAAAACGCATTGTTGAACTCCAAATCAGACACAATTGCCCTCATCCCATATGGCCCAGGTACATACCCATGCACCATGCGCAATGCACAGGGATTGGGAAAGTACTGACAAGATAGCTGACACTTGGCCCGGGTGTAGGCAGCACAATGCCCTCCTGTGACCAGTACAAACACTAAGACAACAAGGTCAGATATCTAGGACAGGAACTCCCACTCACTGTCATGGCAGCGCATGCTCCATGGGGGACAGCTACATCACCTGGGAGCCCCAGTGCCAAATCACACTACACCCACCAGCAGGCCCTGTCACACCCCCCTCACACAAGCAGACACCCCCGGGACAGGCAATGGATTTACCCACTGTCACAATGGACATGTAACACAACAAGACCAATACATAGCCGAAGAAACATCCGAGCCAAAAATCTACATGTCAGAGACTCAGGAGAACATATCAATCTGTCCCCCGCAACATACCCATCCACAAGTGAACATTAAGGAGGATGCTAGGCATATACAACTACCTGGAGGAACAGTGCCAACTTGAATGTGTATGAAACATGGATGTTGCATAAAACCGCATTAACATTGTCTGTCTCTCACACACAGGGCGACGTGATGAATCTACCCCCAACAATGGGGGTGAAGAATCACAGTCCCAGGCTCGGGAGGAACCTGATCCCACCGGCAGCGACGCCTCTTAACACTCCGCGGATGACCCTGACCGACCTGGACCCTCTGCTGTCCAAGCCCCTGCAGCACCTGGTTCAGGAACATCTGTGCCAAACACCACCCCCATTCCTGCCACATCCCAGGAGACACCGAGGAGCCCTGCCCGCAGTGAACAACTGAGCCAGTCTGACCAGGAGGGACAAGGTGAGCCGGGCACCCAGGAGGAGGCAGACAACACCGCCACTGCCATCCCTCAGGGGTCCCGTAGACCCGATGTGCCCACAACGGCAGGCCAGGCTCGTGTGGGCAGGGGTGGTGGGAGTGTAGGCAGGCGGAGGCGAGAACCTGACCAGCCAGCTGAAGGGACCCGGTATGTCACACATAGACAACATCATGGACGCATACCGGCGTGACACCAGGGAGTTCAGCCAGGTAGTGGTGACCCTCACAGAGATGAAGAACCAGCAGGCCGAGCAACACGCCAGTCAACAAGAACACCAAGGACGGATGGAGGCAAGACTAGTTGAGCTCCTGGCAGTGCAAAGGGACATAAGCCATTCACTCCGTCGGATCGCCGACAACATGGGCAACCCTCCCTGTGCCACCAGGCGAAGACCACCACCAGCCACAGGGAGGGAGGAGGATTCGTCCGACGGAGCGTCCCAAGTATCATCAAGGCCTGTATCTGAGGGTCCCCCGAGGAAGGTGGGTCGTCCACGGAAAAGACCGTGAGAGGCAGCGGACCATCCACATCTCCCAGGTCACCTGGTCTGGCACCTGGCCTCATGTGTGACAGCATCAACTCATTGACTGACATCATCTGCCACATGGACTTGCTGGTCACAGTCTGACCAATGATGCCAAACACTGTGGCCTGGACTCTGACTTCAAATGCCAAGGATCCCATCTCCCCCTGTGAACTGTGGATTCTATGGTCCGTGTATTGCACCTTTTTCTGTGCACAAATCACGCCCCAGACCTATAATAAAAAAAATAATAATTGTAATTTTATGTTGCAGTCATTTAGCACGAGTCCACAACATACGTGTGGGGATATGTCAAAGTATGCCTGAGTGTGGAACTAACTCCAGCCATCCATACACTTGGATCTGAGTCCGGTCGAGGACACACATGGGTCACAATGTATCACCAAATACAGACATGGAACCCAATACTCACCCGTGATGGCCTCAAGCTGCTGAGGGGGGGCTTGCAATACTGCTCAGACAGACCAATTTGGCAGAGTATCATGAAGGTGTAGAGGTCATGGGTCATGTTGAGGTGCCCAGGGAGGGAGTCCCAGGTCTGTTTGGCGAGGTGGGAGAAGTATCTCCTGCATGCACTTTTTCTGTGGATGTGATGAATGCTGGCCAGGGCAAGGTGGGCTGCACGGAGTTGGGCCAACGGGGTGTTGGGTGACAGACGTCCAAGGTTGGGTCTGGGGTTGTGGACTGCCTCCTGAGTGTGGTTGAGGAGTCTGAAGGTGAACTTGCAGCAGACAGTGAGCCATTGTAGTTATCTCAGGTGGACGGTGATGTGGCTGGGGCGGGGGATGTTGAAGATGAGGTGTGCGGATGCACCCTGGATGTGGACAAGTTCTCCTGCAGTTTTGCTGTTGTTCCTCCGTAGAGGGTGGTGCTGTAGTTGACCCGGCTGGTGTTGTGGACCTGGGGGACGGTCTGTCTTTCCTTGGAGTGGATCTATCTGTGGATCATCTGCAGCATGCGGAGGGTGTTGCAGCATGAGGTACAGAAGGTGTTGAGTTGCATGGTAATTGTGAGCGATGAGTCCATGATGAACACCAGCTTGCGTGCGTGGCCACTGGGTGCTGGTGCGGTGCCCAGGCCGGTGGGACACAAGGAGTTGACCCAGCTGTAAGGGGACAATCCTCAGATGATGACCCTAGTCCTGTCCAAGTCCAGCCTCAGGTGGCTGATGTTCAGCCATTCGTCAACGGATCTCATGCCTTCTTGAAGGTTGGATCTGGCAATGGCTGGGTCTTTGGTGAGGTTGAGGAGCAGCTGGGTGTCAATGGCATACGAGATGATGAGATCGTGTGCGCATGTGATGGTGGAGAGGGGGGTCATGGAGACATTGAAGATCGTCACGCTGAGAGATGAGCCCTGGGGCATGGGCCACATGACCCTAGTGTACTACATGCTGCAGGGTGGAGGCCGACTCCCTGGGCCTTGCTGGTGAGCTACTTGTTGATTTAATCCTGGGCCCTCCTCTGGATACCAGTGTTGGAGATGTGTGAGCTGACAGTGTGGTAGCACATGGTGTAGAATGCCATTGAGAGGTCAAGGGGGGTCGTCTCACCATTGTTGAGCAGGGCAAAGTTGTCGGTGGTGGCAATGATGACGGTTGCAGTGGTGTGATTACTGTGGAAGATGGTCTGGTGCCGGTTGCCTGGAGCTGTTTGCGTGGAGGAGGTTTGTCAGTTGCTCGTTGAATGTCTTCCTGATGACATTTGCTGGGTAGGGAAGCAGGGTGATGTTCCAGGAGATCCTGCAGTACTGCCGTCCGTTGTTTAAGAAGGGCCTGGGTCTCTGCATGCCTCCAGCTCCCATGGAATGTGGCAAACTCAAAGGAGACATTCATGACGCGCTGGACGTGGGCTTCAAGGATGGGGAATGATGTGGTTGAGATGTTGTGTGGGAAGGGGCCTGGTGGAGAGCCAGAGTGGATGGTGCACATGAGCCAGGTGGTGTATTTGCTGCTGATGGGAGTCCAGAACTTGAGGGGGGTTTTTCCTGCGGATAATAGTGCTGTCCGCCTCTGTGTGCCAAGGCTGTCGTGTATGGCCGTGAGCTTGCAGTGGTAGAAAGTTTCAAGGGATGTGATCTGCCTTGCAAGGGTGGGGTGTCTTTTGGATGGAAATCTGCTGTCAGTTCACTCACAATGCTGATGAGCTCCTTGATGACGTGTGTTTTGGTGCCTCGGCCCTATCTGAAGGATCTCCACTTGTCCGTGCTGATGATATGGTGATGGCTGTGTGTGGCGTTTGCCAAGGCTGTAAGGTAAATGATGGTTCTTTGTGTTGCAAGGTTTGCACAAGAGTCCGGCTAGATCTGTATGAGTCCAGTAGGTCTGCCTTGTCCCAGGTGGCTTAACTGTTGTTGTGCTTCAGAGGAAAGTCCGTCAATGTGGCAAGATTGTTGGATCAGTTGCTGATCCAGTGTGTGAGGTTGCAGGGTGTGGCGGTGGTGTTGGTTCGAGTGTTCCACACAGCTTGTCTGTGGTGACTTACATCAAGCATCTTTGGGGGATCGGTAGTGGGGTAGTGTGTTGCTTGTCGGAGACATGGATGCAAATGTTGATGGATGGTGGTGTGGTTCTCCTCCAGCAAGAAGTTACTGGCCCCCAGCCACATGTAGCCTGTGGAGGTAAGGGCGTGTGTGCAGATGTATGTGTTGATGGCTTAGCAGAATTGTGGATGTAGGCCTGGAGATCTGTAGATGAGTGTTACTCTGAGGGTTACCAGGGGGTTGGTGCAAAACCGGATTTGGGACTCTGAGGGTGTACTTGGGAATAAATTGCAATTCATCCTCCGGGATTGTTGGTGCCGTCCCTGCGGGTGATCTTGTATACGTCTGAGATGGCAATGAAGAAGTTGTGTGCTGAGGATGCTTTTGTCCAGATTACTGTCATGAAGGTGATGTGTGGGGCTGTTGTGTTGAGGAGGTAACAGAGTCCAATGGCGTGCTGGTGGACTGAGCGGGTGTGGAGTAGGAGGCACATGACCTGGTTGTTCTGACAGGGTCTGGTAGGCGGGGCAGCCCTGTGTAGGCAGTTGGAGTTGCACACTCAGCATGCGAAGGTGTCGTGTGTGTGCGCTTAGGTGTTGCCTGATAGCAGGCGGTTGATTGTATGGAGGACATTGCTTGGAGGGTGGCTGCAGCATGAGCCTATTGTGTGACGTGGGTCATGCAAAGACCAGAGGGTCGTGCACTGTGCACGTTGCAGACGCAGACGGTCCTGACTTTGGCACGGCGTTGGCGCAACAGTGGCACAGACAAGCTGCTGGCTGCATTTAGAATGGGTGGAGGGGGAAGGGAGGAGCATTTTGGAGGCGTGTGGGTTGAAGAATCAGGGCACTTGGTAGGGCGGTGCCGCAGGTGAGGCAGCAGCAGGCGGAAGGGGTGAGAAACTAGGCAAAAAGTAGCACACAAAGACAAGGAGGTCAGAAAGGCACAGTGCAACAGGTGTATGTAAAGGAAGGAGTGTCAGGTTACTCATGGGTCACTCTGAGAAAATGTATGAGCAATCAGCAAAAATGACGGCCACAGGATCAGGCAACAAAATGCGGAGCTGCGCACAGGAGACACACCATCAGCAGGCGTTCACGTCACGTTGTGGGGAGCAACCTGCACAAATACATACACAACCAGGTACTTCATGCACAATGCATATTATTAGCCAAGAAGAACTGCATGCTTGTTGGCGAAGTACACATACACCCATATGCTCAATCTTTGACAATTTTATGCCATAGATGACGCATGCAAACTGGCAAGAGATCTGCAGTGACAGAGATGAGGCACTTTGGATTGTGCTGAACACCTTTATTCCACAAACACACACAAAGGGAAATGCATCCATATGAACAGACTCACAGGTCAGTTGACATAACATGTGGGACATACACTGGGCCCCACCCCTTCACAACACGGATGATGTAAATCCCAATGAACTGGCACCCAAGTTAAGGGGATGAGCCAAACACATCCTGCTGCACACGGAGAGGCTGCAATTCCCCATAGAGCCTGTTGTTGTGATGTCCCACACTATGTCCACCCGTAGCATCCGCAATGTTTCAGAGGCAAGGTTTACACACATTGATGCCTTCATCAGACTCCACACCAGATGACTGACAAGAAGGGTGACTATCATGTCATGGGAGTGATGCTACATGTGATGTGCTCCATGGTGAGAAGACATGTATGCATGGTACCACAACATGCACAGAAGCAGTCCCCACACATTCCCAACCCGTCCCACCACCAAAAAGCCTTGTTGCAATCCTTACCCAAACTAACATTTCCACATGTCCGTGCATGGAACGCTGATTCAGCACACGTTGCAATCCTCATGAGGAATAGCAGGAGGACAAACCTGGGAATGACAGACACACAAGAAGTCACCTAAAACAATTCTCGCCGCACACATGGTCATTTACGAAACATGAACAATGTTGGACACATGCAAATTGCAAAGAAAATCTCTCCGCAAAACTGTGTGGCATGACATCATCACTCGAGTGACACATCAGAACACACATCAAAGTCACTTTGCATTCAGTCAGCTGGACACACACATTGCAACACATGCCACTCAATGCTACAAGCTTGCACACTCATACCCAGTGACTCACCATTATGAGAAGTTGCGTATGAGCTGACTCCGGATATCCTCCTCTTCCTCCTCATCACTAGCCTCGTGACCAAGCCCTTGATCCTCCACGGGTGGATGTTCCTGCTCATCCGGATCCAGGATGAGTGGCACTGCGTTCTGAACTGCCATGTTGTGCAGCATGTAGCACACGAGGAAGATTTGGCAGACCTTCTCCGGTGCATATAGGAGGGACGCGCCTGTCTTGTCAAGGCACCGGAATCGGCTCTTCAGGAGTCCAAACGTCCTCTCAATCACTCGCCTGGTCTGCCCGTGTGCATTGTTGTACCGGTGATCTGCAGCTGTTCTTGGGTTGCGGAGAGGTGTCAGCAGCCATGGCATGTTGGGATATCCAGAGTCCCCTACATGGAAACATGTAAATAAGTGTGTCCGGAGATGCCGTAAGAGCCAAAGATACTGCAACACACAGGACAAACAGAGTATACCCACCAACAAGACATGCTCGTTCGTTGTGCAGCCGCAGCATCATTTGTGGCACCCTGCTACGCCTCATGATGTAGGCATCGTGTGCTGATCCTGGAAAACGTGCACAGACATGGGAAATCAGCATGTTAGCAAGACACACCACAAGGGCATTTATTGAGTGGTAATGTTTTCTATTGCGATAGGCTTGCTCCTGTGCCTGTGGTGGTACCAAAGCCACATGTGTCCCATCAATGGACCCAATTACATGGGGCATCCCTCCCAGGGCATAGAAATCACCCTTGACATCTGTCAACTCCTCAGGAGTTGGAAATTTGATGAATTCATCAAGGTGCTCCAACATGGCTGCCAAAACGTCACGCAGGACACGGCTGAACATTGTCTGTAACATCCCACCAACATCAGCTATGGTCAATTGAAACGTACCTGTGGCAAAAAAATGTAGGGCTGCCATCACCTTCATCTTGGGGGTCAGCGCAGTAGGATACCTGTGTCGCGGTTGGAGGTGTGGTGCCAGCTTGTTTGTCAAGTCCTCAATCAACTGTCGAGTGAATCTGTAACGCGGATGCAGGCACGTTCCCTCATGGCAGCCAAGTCTGGCATTGGTCTTGGGACAGGCGGTGCCCTGCAAGACATTGTTTGGAAGAATGAAGATTGAGAGTCGGCCAACATCAATGTCAATGAATATAGCACATGCTAAACTGCTACTACACTTCAGGTAACTATGAAGTCTGGTGTGTGCAATACATCCAGGACACATATGCCAGCTTGCTGGCACTCCTACGAAAAGCCAGATACACCTGTTGATTGTCAAGTCTACATGACATGCCCTGAAATGAGCTGGGGGCCTGTCTGAGTGCACAGCCAGAGATATCACCGGAGTGACACACATCCACATAGCTGCATTGGAAGGATGTCATCTCTCTTCCAGACAGCTGACTGCAAGGCACACGTACAGGTCACATGGAATGTCAAATGTACATATCATGGGAGAGAGACAAACAGCTGGCGTGCACTCAAATTTAAATAATAGGACCAAATGAATAACGTTTTCCAAAAACTTATATTAGGCTTGGTGTGCTGACCCTGAGGTGGTTCCACCCGTCACCTTAATTCAAATAGCGTAAGAGACTGGAGCGAAATGCTCTAGACAGGGACTGCACTACCCTTGACACTCAAAGATGAGTAAGAAACAAATTGAACAATATTTATCTATTTAACATGACAGTTAACTGTAATCATCATCAAACCATCACAAGACGTTTATAAATATGAAAGGCGAGTCATAGCTTCTTCTTGTTGAAGTGTTGTTTATTCACACTTCTATCATGATGAAAAAAAGTTCATGTTTACGAAGTCCTATAACAAATGAAATTTAGCTTGATCTACCCAATGCATTTCGGGCGTAGTATTCGCCCTTCTTCAGGGGATATCTAAGAATGAAACATCAATCAGTTACAATCAATGGTTTTAAACTAATAACAAAGTAGAAAATTTGGAAGGCAATTCTGGCGTCACGCGGACATTCAGACAAGATAAAAGATTGAGGATTAAGGCCACTGAGTCATGTCACCAAAAAGTCAATAAAGAATCTGTTGAGTATATGAGGAGGAAAGGGGTGGTCCAAAGCAAGAGAGCGCAAAAGTGAAGGCGAAGGAGGGAGAAAATCACCATGTGCAAACGAAAGTTGTAGAGCGTGAAGAAATAGAACCACAACCTATCTATAAGGAAAAAACTAAACTACCTGGAAAAGCTAATGTGGCTGGATTCTATTCGAAAATGAAAACAATGGGATAAAATAATCTGCAAGAGATAAAGAAAAAGGAACCTGTCCCTTAAAATGTTACAAAATGAATATGTAAAACAAATTGAGTGTTCCGACACTGGTCGAACAAAGTGAAAGAACTTACCGAGCGTTCTATGAACCCTAGCGGACACTTGACTGGAGAACAGTCGTTGACTGTGTGTTGTGCGGACGCAAAGGCGGGGCAATGTGGTGAGGAAAAAGGAGCCTACGAGAGATGAATGCGGGGAGTTAAACACGGTGTGGTACGTGCGAAGTAATCAGTAAATAAGGAAATGGAGAACAGGGTACCTTAGAGGATTCTATCGGTCTCCGCACAGTGGGTCCGTGGGTTGTCAGAGCAGCAGAGTCCCGCCGTGAATACCGGTGAAGTCCGGGTCGTGTTCACGAGAGGAAGTTACAATGTGAGAAAATAAAGAGGGACTAATAACGAGTGTGACCAGAAGTGGCCATCTTGTATTGGGAAGTATGCTCTCTATCTGATAGAGAGCGGATCAGAAAGTGAAAAAGGACAATGTTGAGAAAGCGTGAGGGGACAAGATGTGGACACCAAAGAAATGATCGGAGAGTGAAAAAACACCTGTGATCGAAATTGTCAACGTGAAAAACTGAACACTCAAACTTTATGTAAAATGAACAATGTCCTGCCTATTTACAATCTAAATAAATAATAATAATCCCCAAGTGACATCCTGCCTAATTACAGTGTTGATCGAAAGAAAGTTCTAACAATATATCTAACGGTAAGAGCATCGCAAGTGACATCCTGCCTATTTACAATGTTGGTTGGAGGAAAGTTCTAACAATATGTCTAACGGTGAGAGCATCACACATATACAACATACTACTGTTGTAGATACATAGGTAAATGAGAGTATCATTGTTAACCGATAACAGGAATAATGCTGGCGAATCTCCTACTGTGACATAATATATTACCACCAATTGCAAAATTGTTGTCCTTACTGTAACACAATATAAATGTGAATATAAGTGAATTGGGTAAAGAAGTGTGGTGTGCTTTGTGTAGCATGAGACCCAAAGCTGTTAGAAGTAGAGTAAGATAATAGTGGAGACAGTAGTGAAAAATACCAAACTCAAGCATAAAGCAGAGTTAGTTTATAAATTAAAGCTCTGATGCAAATAAGGACAACCATGTCCCTCCCTTTTTTTTGTAGAAAGATGGTGGTGCTCACAGAAAGCATGCGAATTCAATTTTGTCATTAAGACCCTTGGGACTCAAGGTATTGAGATACCGAATCCAAAAGGATTCCCTTTGGACAATAAATTTACTCATGTCACGATCATTTTGGGATTTGATAACTTCAATCACACTAAATTTGAGTTGAGCAATCGTGTGGTGTGAATCGCACCAGTGACTAGCAAGTGGTGAAGATGTGGATCTAGTGCGAATGCGACTTTTATGTTCCGTGATACGAGTACGTAAAGATCTCTCAGTTTTGCCTACATAATATAGGCCACAAGGGCATCGAATGATGTATATGACATTTGAAGTGTTACAATTGGCAGTAAAGTGAAATTTGAATTGAGACAACGCAGACATGTATGCCTGTGAAAATATGATGTCCGATGCACACAGACCCTACAGCCGTGGGAATCCACATGTGGCATGGTGTGCGTAGATGTGTGCCATGCCCATCTCCACACAGACCCATGTTGGATGCACCAACAGCAGATGCAGTTGACGGGACACTGACAGCAAGATCATGGGAACACATGACACACACCTGACATAGTCACAAAGGGGCACGCTGATCGTGACATGTCAGTTGATAGAGTGTCCCTGTCCCTGGCATCAGGAGACAGGTGCGGGTGTTGATGACTGTGCCATCCCACTGCTGCTGTGCATGACACAGTTGGACTACAGACACACATGTGGCAAGTGTCAAGGTGATGTGTGCCACATAGTGCCCCATCACACATGACATGTGTCCACAGGTCATCAAACATCAATTGTGCAACTAGATGAGATGACCTGTGCAATATCACTGGCTGCCACACCTAGGGCCTGCACATGAAAGTATGCAATGACAAGTACTTGATGGACATCCTTGTACGACTCGTAGCCCTCCATTCCTGGCATGTGTACGCCTGTATTACCATTGTAAGCGTGTGAAACGCACCGTACACCCGCATTCATTGCGTGTGTACGCTTCGTATCACTTTTGTACTGGTGCCGTATCTGTACGTGTGAAATTCACCGTACCCCCCCCTTCATTGCGTGTGTACGCCTCGTATCCCAAATGTACTGGTGCCGTAGGGGTACGTGTGAAACGCTCCGTACAACTGGTGCCTTTAGGGGTACGTGTGAAATGCACCGTACAACTAGTGCCGTAGGGGTACGTGTGAAATGCACCGTACAACTAGTGCCTGTAAGGGTACATGTGAAACGCACCGTACAACTAGTGCCGTAGGGGTACGTGTGAAACGCACCGTACAACTGGTGCCTGTAGGGGTACGTGTGAAACGCACCGTACAACTAGTGCCGTAGGGGTACGTGTGAAACGCACCGTACAACTAGTGCCGTAGGGGTACGTGTGAAACGCACCGTACAACTGGTGCCTGTAGGGGTACGTGTGAAACGCACCGTACAACTAGTGCCGTAGGGGTACGTGTGAAACACACCGTACACCTGCATTCATTGCGTGTGTACGCTTTGTTTCACTATTGTACTGGTGCCGTAGGGGTATGTGTGAAACGCACCGTACACCCGCATTCATTGCGTGTGTACGCTTCGTTTCACTATTGTACTGGTGCCGTAGGGGTACATGTGAAACGCACCGTACACCCGCAATCATTGCGTGTGTACAGTCCGTATTACTATTGTACTGGTGTCGTAGGGGTACGTGTGAAACGCACCGTACACCCACATTTATTGCGTGTGTACGCTTCGTTTCACTATTGTACTGGTGCCGGAGGGGTACGTGTGAAACGCACCGTACACCCGCAATCATTGTGTGTGTACGGTCCGTATCACTATTGTACTGGTCCCGCAGGGGTACGTGTGAAACGCACCGTACACCCGCATTCACTGCGTGTGTATGCGTCGTTTCACTATTGTACTGGTGCCGTAGGGGTACGTGTGAAACACACCGTACACCTGCATTCATTGCGTGTGTACGCTTTGTTTCACTATTGTACTGGTGCCGGAGGGGTACGTGTGAAACGCACCGTACACCCGCAATCATTGCGTGTGTACGGTCCGTATCACTATTGTACTTGTCCCGCAGGGGTACGTGTGAAACGCACCGTACACCCGCATTCACTGCGTGTGTATGCGTCGTTTCACTATTGTACTGGTGCCGTAGGGGTACGTGTGAAACGCACCGTACACCCACATTCATTGCGTGTGTACGCTTCGTTTCACTATTGTACTGGTGCTGTAGGGGTACGTACCTGTGTGTGGATTATAAAATTTACATAGGGGACACATAAGGGACAAGTATTAGGCCCTAAATGCATGCTGGTTGTCATGGATACAGAGTTTTCAGTTGAAATGTGTCCATCAGGTGTCCTGGAAGAGTCAGTTGGCCACAAAATACAATGTTGCAAAGTGGTTGTTGACTTGACATGATGCTCAAAATTTGAACGATGCGAATGCTGTCATTGGTGTATGTTTAAAGGGATTGCAGTAAACGTACGATGCAAATGAGTCTGACCAATCACTATGTACTCCTCAAAATGAATGCCCCTCAGCAAGACAGATATAAGGCAGCCAAAACCCATGAGAGGGCGCTTGCCTGCACAACTTTCAAGTCGACCACACTGCTTCCTCTGGACCATGTCACGTACTGTGGAGAGGGCCCAGCCATTCACCCTGGAGGAGAATGAGGCGTTTCTGGCCTGCCTCCTCCCACAGTACACCAAGCTGTATGGGAGACCAGGGGAGCAGGTGAGTGCTGACTCCACTACCTTTGCCTATGCACCTGTTGTGTGACTGTCAATATTGTGTCCAGGTGGGACAGACATGCAATGTTGTTTAGAGTGGGTCCCAGGGGGGGGACATGCTGATGTCTCTCATGCAGAGCATGATGTAGTTCCTGTGTGCACTCCTCACTTGCATTGTGCTTACTGTGACTTTCACTGCATAGTGCATGACACATTCAGCCTGGCAAATCCTTGGTGGCTTTTTTTCCTATTGTCCTGAGGTGATTCAGTGGTCCCCCCGGTGTGACAGGTGACTGTACCCACAGATGTGTATGAGTTGAATGGACCTGTGGTGAGAGTGTCCAAATGATGTGTACGACCTCATGGACATTGATGTGTGTGAATGTTCCTTGTCATGTGGGTGAGTGTCTATGTGAAGTGTTGCACCACAGCTGCATGGAGGAGGCAACAGATCTACCCATCTGATGTGACAAGTAAGCCGTGCTGTGTGTCTGACATGCAGAGCTAGCACGACACCTGTGACACCCCACTGGCAAGTGGCACATGTGCAGAGTGAGGGTTGTATCCGCTGTTGTCAATGACAGGCGAGTGATCTATGCCTGGGTGTGTCTGTCTAGTCTGCTGAGGGTGCGTCAGTGGAGTGGGACATGTGACTGCTTGGCACGTGCTGGCCATCAGCCTGCTGTTGCATGTGCTGCACAGTGTGTGGCATGATCAGTGAGTGTGTCGCACCCCTCATGCCAACCTGTTGACTTTCAATGCCATGTAGTGCATTGGGGCTTGCACACAGGCCAATTTCTTATTGTGAATGATGCAATTCCTGTCCGCATCCTATGCCCTGTTCAACATTTCGAAGATGTTCAAATGTGTGTCTCTGGGACATGGAGCAGGTCTATTGATGTTGTGTCACTTTGTCATCCTGACAGGTAACTGCCTACGAGAAGGGGGAGATCTGGCGGGACATCGTCAGGGCCGTGAGATCTGTGGGGGATCGTAGTCGGCAGCTGCCACAGGTCCGCAAAAGGTGGCAGGACATCCGGTGCTGGACCCGGTGGATCGCCCGGATCCAGCTGGGGATCGATACTCCTCGCCCCCACGGCGGGCGCCGACGCCTGACCCCCCCACATGACCCGTGTCCTGGCGGTGGTCTTCCCTGACCTCGATAGGCAGTTACAGGAGAGACTGCAGCAAGGAGGGAGTAGGTACATGGCTGTTTGTTGTGTTATGTGTCACCAGCTTTTGGAAGTGCTCTGTAGCCTGGATACACTCCCAGAGTTTATATATGCAGTGCATTTTCTGTTCCCCAATGTCACCTGGTGCTCTTTTTCATCCCTTCCCCTCCTTGACATGTGTCCCCTGGTCTGTGTGTAATCACATTTGCACATGGTCATCTAGGGTGCCAGTAAATCTAAGTGCACATTGCTGTGGGAGGGTGGTCTGTGACTTGTGTTAGTACCTTGCCTGTGCCATGACCTGTTCACTATGTTGGGGGTCCATATTTGTTGGCACTGATGATGATTCTCAACATAGGAGTGTGAGGTTTCAACTGAACACCCTTGCACCATGCATGACCAATGTTGTGGTCTCAGACATGTATGAGTGGGAGATATGCATAGTGCCATGACGGTTGATCATGGTACAGTTAGCCCATTCCAGGAACACGCAGCAGTGTGCCCACTACAGTCCCCTGAGACACCCTGGCCTCCTAATCATGTGTGTCATCCAACACTGTGCACGTTCTCTGTGGGTTCAGCATAGGTCTGCCTCTGTGGCCTTGTTCCCTGGCCTAGTTTGTATTTCTCAAATGTGTGCTACATGTGTCCACTGGACAGGGATACACCATTTTGTTTGTGCATACTCACACTGGGCAGTGCCTGTGTGGCTATTCACAACAATCTGTTGATGGTTGTTTGTCACAAATATGTGTTGCCAGCCCCAGGAGGTGATGTTGTGTAAATGTAGCAATTTTTGCTGCACAGTTTTTGTAACCCTGAATAAGAGGTGTCACTTCTTGATCTGTATCAATCACATTGACTCAGGTATGGGTGGTTGTGCGGGAGAGGCCTACATGGGCAACCCTGATTTTTCCTTGCCAGGTCTGACCTGTGTGTGAGAATTGGCTGTACAAAGAATCACCGTGCAGTGCCCCTGTGATGCTGGCCAGTGCTTAATGTTCGTGCTTTGCAGCCTGTGTCAGTTTTTTCAAAACATGATTCCTGCTCAGACATTTTTGGCACCTGTGTGTGGTTCTGATGCAACGCAGTTTGGACTTTGTGTGCTGACATCTGTGTGGACATTCTGGCTTGCCATGAGGGTGTCTCCACAGTACAGCTATGCTTTTTTACAACCCAATTGCAGGCCCAGTAGCTTATGCATTGTACTGGGTGTGGACGTGTGTGCCACTCCAGATGACAGGCAGTAGGTCATATGTGTAGCCAACTGTGTAATCACGTGACGGATGGCCATGTGACAACTGACATAATTCAAGTTGTTACTCCAAAAAAATTGTACCTTGGCACTCACAGCACTTGTCAACAGTTCTTCATGTTTTAAATGTGGTCATTTGATGATTTGTGTTAAGAACACTGATGTGCCTGCATGAAAGATGTCTCCCAAGGAAGTGCACACCAAACGACATTTCCACTTTCATGGAACACGCTGGCACCTTTTCAAAGAAGCCAATGTTAGAATTAAATGGCGTTGCTGATTCTCCATAAACATGTTCCCACAGTGGTCTTGATTTTGTGAGACTCCTTTGTTGTTGGTGATACAAACTAACGAGTCTCAAGACATCAAGACCTCCGTGGGCCCATGTATATGTACTTTCTGCAACACCATTTATTTCTAACAGTGGCTTCTTAGAAAAGGTGCCAGCTTCTTCAATGACAGTGTAAATGTAGTTTTGTGTGCACTGCCTTGTGAGACATATTTCATGCAGGCACATGAGTGTTC
Source organism: Triturus cristatus (assembly GCF_964204655.1). Classification (NCBI taxonomy): domain Eukaryota; kingdom Metazoa; phylum Chordata; class Amphibia; order Caudata; family Salamandridae; genus Triturus; species Triturus cristatus. The sequence goes on from NC_140592.1 coordinate 750,885,686, forward strand.
TTTTCGCGAAATGGCAAATTGGCACATTCAAAACATGTCGATTGTGTAAAGTATTGTGAGTCCCAAGGTACCAACATTTTTTCGTTTTGGGTTCCAAAGTACTTGCAGGTCTCTGAGTGTGGTGACACCTTGAGTATTGAGGTGTGTTAGTTTACCTTGGATGCACCACTACTGTTTCTTTCAGCGTAAACAAGAGGTGGCATGACATCATTGTATTGCCGTGCTCACCGGTTCACAGACACTAGCTTCTCAGTGTATTTCTCATTCAAGTTGTGGCCTGGTGTGTTCTTTTTTTCCTTGTGTCCAAGTGGCATAGTGGGTCTACCAACTGGGCAGTACAGGGCTTACTTATGTGCGGAGTAATCTAGCTGTTACTCATGATGCATTGCCTGCACTGTGACCAATTGTTTTTGTGCTCATGTGTCAAATGTATACAGGTGACTGATGCATTTCGGTTTCTTCTCCTTGCCCACAGCATCATCATCCGCAACAGAGGGAGACACCTGCACGGACCTGGAGGAGGGACCCAGCGACAGTGCCACCAGTGCTGTAGAGTCTGAAGGAGCCAGTGGCACGGAGGGCGAGGGAAGTCAGTCGGAGGACCTGTCTGGAGGCGATACCAGCTACGACGCCGACGGGTCTGACGCTGACCTCCAAGGGGAGGCGGAGGCTGCAAAACCACCTGGCAGCATCCCCACATCTGTCTCCGCCTCCTCTGTTACCATCTCCGCCCTCCCAGTTGCTCCCGTCCCTTTTGTCAGTTTAGAGGCCCAACATGTCTCCTTCGGCCCAGGCACCGTACCCCCTGCCCCTGTCACCCCTGCTGCACTCAGTGAAGAGTCTATGGACATACTGTGGCAGTTGCAGGTTGGGCAGGCATCGGTGCTGAATGTCCTCCATGGACACACTAAACTGCTCACACAGATGGTGTCGTTCATGGAGGGCATGTCAGCAACGATGTCTGACCAACGCAGGATTCTGTGGTCCATGGACTCTTCCCTGACGGCAGCAGTTACTCTCCTGCAGTGCTCCGTCCCCCCTACCCCATACCCATGCCTGTCCAACGCACACCCAGACATTCACGGGCACGCACTCCCACCAGACACAGCCAGCACACCCCCAAGTAAGGCAAAGCGCACACCTCCTGGCACGCACACTCAGGGGGATGTAGGCACACCCACAGGGTCTGGGGACAGACGACATACATGCAGCCACAGTCGCAGTCCGCAGTCCTCACAACCCTGTCCCTTCAAAACTACTCCCCTTGGCTCCCCTGCCAAAACGCTCACCCAAGCAGATCTTTATGGGTGGGCTGGAAGTCCCCGGGCACGGGAGTTGAGTCCTCCACCGTGTTGATCCCCTCCCCCAACAGCGCTGCACCCCATCCCTCACCCACCACACCCTCCGTTGACCCTGGGGAATCCTCAGGTGCAGGGGTTAGGCTGGACGCCCTAGCAGCAGTGTGCAGCGCCACGCTCACCTCCACCTTCAGCGCTGTCCCACCCCCTGTGGTGGAGACATCCACCCCTGCACCCACCACACCTACCCTTCACCCTCCTGTCCCTGCGGTGCCTGATACTGCCACAGATGATGCCCCCCGGTCGACAAACCTTGAGGTTCCTTTGTGCAGGCAAGCTAGGGGTGGACGCGGTCCCCTACGTCCCCCCTTGGACTTGAAATATGGACTGGCCATTGGCCTCTGTACATAGTCTTTTTTTTTTTGTGTTTTTTTTTTGGTGCTGAATAAAGCCTTTTTGTTTTACTTTCAACACTATTGCATTTCAGGTACTTGATGTTGGTGATGAGGCTCCTGGAGTTGGTGTTCTGGTAATGTGTTAGGGTTCTGAGAAATGTTTTTGTATGATGGTCATGAGGTGGACTGTGGTATCTGTGTGCCATCACAATGTGTCTGCAAAGAATCATTGGTAGTGTGTGTTCATTTTGTTTTGAGACATTGTCCCAAGGAGTGTTCCTTCCTTTGTGGCACCTGACATCTTCCCGGCAAACAGTTGCGCTATTGTTGTGCTGACCTGTGTCAACATTTCCTTTGTTGGTGACGGATCCATTCAATAATGGCCATGCCTGCTCACCGATGTCTCCTGCTGAATCGTCTGTGCCATCCTTGCTAGTCACTGTACCTGTGTTTTGAGTATGTAGGAAAGCCTTCAGGGACAAATTCCCCCTTTTCAGCACTATGCATGTGTGTAGTCACGGCCTACCACACAAATGGTACTTGTTATGCAGGGTATTTGGGCACCTGACTCACAATTGTGGGCATCGTATGTAGGGGAATTCCACCCTATTCCTTCCATGAGCGACAACATCTTGGTGGCTGGACCAGCACATGGACATTCCTATCACTCCTGGGATGTGCGTGACAGTGTGTGTTCCCTTTGGCTATCTTAGTTTTGTAGGCATACATGACTATACAGTCTTGTGGCATGATATCATGGTGTGTATTGTGCTGCATCCGCCATGGGTGGGTATGCATGTGTTATATGTCCTCACACCCACATGTGGTGTGTCATGCAGTGGGTTAAAGACATCCATCCTCCTGGGAGTGGGACACTGCTGTCAGTGATGTGTTGTTATAGCACTATCATCATAGTCCAAAGTTAGGGATGCGTCCATACCACCATGTAGGTGTGGTCATCTGATAATGATGTACACCCCCCCCATACCTCTGTACACTGCTGGGAGTCCTCTGCACCCACCCCCATGTCTCTGTCCACTGCTGGGAGTCCTCTGCACCCACCCCCATGTCTCTGTCCACTGCTGGGAGTCCTCTGCACCCACCCCCATGTCTCTGTCCACTCTGGGAGTCCTCTGCACCCACCCCCATGTCTCTGTCCACTGCTGGGAGTCCTCTGCACCCACCCCTCATATTGCAGGCCACTGCTGGTAGTCATATGCACCCACCCCCATATCTCTGTCCACTGCTGGGAGTCCTCTGCACCCACACAATGTCTCTGTCCACTGCTGGGAGTCCTCTGCACCCACCCCCATGTCTCTGTCCACTGCTGGCAGTCCTCTGAACCCACCCCTCATATTGCAGGCCACTGCTGGTAATCATATGCACCCACCCCCATATCTCTGTCCACTGCTGGGAGTCCTCTGCACCCACCCCATGTCTCTGTCCACTGCTGGGAGTCCTCTGCACCCACCCCCATGTCTCTGTCCACTGCTGGGAGTCCCCTGCACCCACCCCCATGTCTCTGTCCACTGCTGGGAGTCCTCTGCACCCACCCCTCATATTGCAGGCCACTGCTGGTAATCATATGCACCCACCCCCATATCTCTGTCCACTGCTGGGAGTCCTCTGCACCCACCCCATGTCTCTGTCCACTGCTGGGAGTCCTCTGCACCCACCCCCATGTCTCTGTCCACTGCTGGGAGTCCTCTGAACCCACCCATCATATTGCAGGCCACTGCTGGTAGTCATATGCACCCACCCCCATATCTCTGTCCACTGCTGGGAGTCCTCTGCACCCACCCCCATGTCTCTGTCCACTGCTGGGAGTCCTCTGCACCCACCCCCATTTCTCTGTCCACTGCTGGGAGTCCTCTGCACCCACCCCCATGTCTCTGTCCACTGCTGGGAGTTCTCTGCACCCACCCCTCATATTGTAGGCCACTGCTGGTAGTCATATGCACCCACCCCCATATCTCTGTCTACTGCTGGGAGTCCTCTGCACCCACCCCCATGTCTCTGTCCACTGCTGGTAGTCCTCTGCACCCACCCCCATGTCTCTGTCCACTGCTGGGAGTCCTCTGCACCCACCCCCATGTCTCTGTCCACTGCTGGGAGTCCTCTGCACCCACCCCCATGTCTCTGTCCACTGCTGGGAGTCCTCTGCACCCACCCCCATGTCTCTGTCCATGGCTGGGAGTCCTCTGCACCCACCCCCATGTCTCTGTCCACTGCTGGGAGTCCTCTGCACCCACCCCCGTGTCTCTGTCCACTGCTGGGAGTCCTCTGCACCCACCCCTCATATTGCAGGCCACTGCTGGGAGTCCTCTGCACCCACCCCCATATCTCTGTCCACTGCTGGGAGTCCTCTGCACCCACCCCCATGTCTCTGTCCACTGCTGGGAGTCCTCTGCACCCACCCCTCATATTGCAGGCCACTGCTGGTAGTCATATGCACCCACCCCCATATCTCTGTCCACTGCTTGGAGTCCTCTGCACCCACCCCTATATGTGTGGACACTGCTAGTATGGATCTGCACCCACCCCCATATCTCTGTCCACTGCTGGGAGTCCTCTGCACCCACCCCTATATGTGTGGACACTGCTAGTATGGATCTGCAGCCACCCCCATATGGCTGGCCACTGCTGGGAATCCTCTGCACCCACCCCCTTGGAGCAGTACAATGCTGGCCTGGACCTACACACACACACCAATATGAAGGTAACATGCAGGGCCAGTCCGTAAGCCCACATTCCTGGCGTGTGTACGCCTCGTATCCCAAATGTACTGGTGCCGTAGGAGTACGTGTGAAACGCACCGTACCCACGCATTCATTGCGTGTGTATGGTCTGTATCACTGTTCTACTGGTGCCGTAGGGGTACGTGTGAAACGCACCGTACCCATGCATTCATTGCGTGTGTACGGTCTGTATCACTGTTCTACTGGTGCCGTAGGGGTACGTGTGAAACGCACCGTACCCACGCATTCATTGCGTGTGTACGGTCCGTATCACTGTTCTACTGGTACCGTAGGAGTACGTGTGCAACGCACCGTACCCACGCATTCATTGCGTGTGTACGGTCTGTATCACTGTTCTACTGGTGCCGTAGGGGTACGTGTGCAACGCACCGTGCCCACGCATTCATTGCGTGTGTACGGTCCATATCACTGTTCTACTGGTGCCGTAGGAGTACGTGTGCAACGCACCGTACTCACGCATTCATTGCGTGTGTACGGTCCGTATCACTGTTCTACTAGTGCCGTAGGGGTATGTGTGAAACGCACCGTACCCACGCATTCATTGCGTGTGTACGGTCCGTATCACTGTTCTACTGGTGCGGTAGGGGTACGTGTGAAACGCACCGTACACCCGCAATCATTGCGTGTACGCTTCGTTTCACTATTGTACTGGTGCCGTAGGGGTCCGTGTGAAATGCACTGTACACCCGCAATCATTGCGTGTGTACGGTCCATATCACTATTGTACTGGTGCCGTAGGGGTACGTGTGAAACGCACCGTATACCCGCAATCCGCACGTACACCTGCATTCATTGCTTGTGTACGCTTCGTTTCACTGTTCTACTGGTGCCGTAGGGGTACGTGTGAAACGCACCGTACCCACGCATTCATTGCGTGTGTACGGTCCGTATCACTAATCTAATGGTGCCGTAGGGGTACGTGTGCTCACTATTCTAATGGTGCCGTAGGGGTACGTGTGCAACGCACCGTACACGTCCACTTCCGTTGTTGCGGTACGCAGGGGTTGCTGGACACGCCCCCCCAAGTGACCAGACCCTAGTCGTAATGTATGGGCTCTATATTATAGGTTTGGATTTGGGTATGGGGTATGTTTCGTGCCCCTCACCCCCACCCTGGCCCCTGGGTGTTGTTCCCACCTTCTGCGGCGTGTGCGTCGGGTCCGGTGCACCAGGTCTTAGGCTAAGAGGACCGGGATGACACGTACAATGGGGTTCATGGCGTCTACATCGCGTACCGGGGCTGCGTTGCGTAGCGGTTCGCGTAGGACTCTGATTTTCCGGCTGTGTTTGGCTCCCGTAAGAAAAGAGCCGTACGGAGTGCCGTAGGGACGAATCGTACTTGCTGGGCCGGAAACCCCTGCTTAAAGACGTCCGGACGTCGCGTACAAGCTGTTCCGGATCAGAATCGTTGTTTTTTTTTTTAACCGGATGGTCTTTTGTACGATTCGTACGGAAAAAGGCTTTCAGTACGAATCGTACTTCCTAGGTTGTAAGAAAAGTTTACCAGGTACAAGTCGTACGGAGAAAACGCTCCGTACAACGATTCGTACAGCCTTTTTCCAGGATCGGAATCGGCCCCTATGTATCTAAATAGAAAATATATTGAAATACAAACCACAGTGTTTCCTTTTACTCTCATGGATGCTCCCAATACTTGAGTTGTGTATGGTACAATTCTAAGCGTGGGCACATGTAGGCCAGGATTACAGTGACACCCAGGGCAGTACATGCGACTCACTTTTCGTACTCCTCTTCGGACACAGACTTTATATCTCGGACAACGCAAGTCTTTTTTAGGTTTTAGAGGAATGTATTCAGGAAAGTTACGATTTTTCAGGTTAGCCACATCCTCCACCACTCCAGCTCTAGAAACATTTGCCTGCTCAACTGTAACAAGGCTGTTTATTACAGACTGCTGAAACTGTACAAAACTCAACTTGGATTCTGGAGAACGATCTTTGAAAACAACGTCAGCATTGAAGGATGTTAAAAGAAATAGATGAACAGCCAACTTCCTGTACCAGAAGTAGGACTTTCGAACAGCATTGTAAGGCTCCAACTTTTGACCTACTCTATCTACACCTCCCATGTGCTTGTTGTAGTCTAGAATACACACTGGCTTCACAGTTCTGCAACCTAACCCCAAACAGACGCAGTACTTTTATCATGAATAGTAGTGAGCACTCGGATAGCTCTTCTGTCTGAAAATGTCAATGTAAGTAGTTCACTACTACGCAGGGCACAGCTCCGTCCCACCTTGAGTTTCTTACACACAAGCTCTTTAGGATAACCTTTACAGTTAGAGTGGATTGTGCGACATGCCACGGTGCCCAAACAATTTTCTCACTGATTCCAAAAGTGAAAGGATAACCAGGAGGTTTGAATTGAAGAATCCCTGCCAGTGTACAACCTGAAATTATTCACATATTCAGTGTTACTTTCACACAGCATATACAGCTTAGTACCATAATGTGCTCTCTTCTTGGGAATGTCTTGTCTGAAAACCAATAGGCCTTTGAACAAGACCAGAGACTCATACACAGATATATCTTTCCCTGGAACATAGATCTCTGAGAAGCAATCTACTAAATGGTCAGGGACAGGCCAAATCTTAAAGAGACGGCACAATCAGTGTGATCTCGTGGCAATGCTGTAGCATTATCCACAAAATGCAGCATTCGCTGCAGAAGCAAATGCTGATCTTGACTCATAGGGGCCGATTCCGGTCGCAAATCGTAACGACCGACACGGACCCGGACCGGATACCGACTGACACGGACCAGCGCTGTACGACCCGTGCAGTACGATGCAATGCGTGTGAATTACAACCGACACGTACGGAATACAAGCCGTACGACCGAGCCGTAGGGAAAATAGTGAACCGGCCGGAAAACCGACGTGATTTTCACCGACCGACACGAACACGGAATGAACCCGACCGACCCGTACCCGCGATGTCCGATCCGCGCAGTACGATGCAATGCGTGTAAACCCAGACCGACTCGCACGGAGACCAAGCCATACGACCTACACGCACAGAAAACCGGGCCCACAAGTAATCGAGATCTCCGCGACGGACGCGAATGAAACACATAAGATAGGCAGCGGAGAAGCCCGCACGAGCCAACATCAGCGTCCGTTTCCGTCAGAAGAACGTCTCCTTCATGCCTACAAAACCCAAATGAAAAAAGACAAAAAAAGGACCAAACAAGCAATGACAAAGCCAATAAATATCAAATAAAAAAAACATGGGACAAAGACACACCCACAACTCCAAATATATAAAGGACTACAATCACTATCATGATCCCTTGCAAACAGGAGACACAGCCAGCAGCATTACACAGCAACCACAGACACACTCACAACTCGCCCATCACACAACTCACACACCATCAGCACCTCACCAAAAGCACACACACATACAGCCAGCAAAACCAACACCAACCCACCCTCACTTGCACCCTCACACACATCCCTCACCACCACCACCCATCACCATGCCCCCAAAGAAGAATCCAAAGTTCACAGATAGTGAATTAGAAGTGCTGGTAGACGAGATCATCAGAGTAGAGCCACATTTGTTTGGTACATTGGTCCAAAGGACCTCATGTCACAGAAAACCAACATGTGGGCGAGGATTGTGGACAAGGTGGACGCTCAAGCACCAGCAAGGCGCACAAAGGACGATATCCAGAACAGGTGGTATGACGTGCGCAGGAGGGTCAAGAAACTAATTGAAAAAGATCACGCCCTGAGTCAGTGCACCGGCGGTGGCCCTCCTACCAAACCACTCTACTTCAGGACCTGGGAGGAGATGGTGCGGGACATCCTACCACCAGAGAGCGCCCATGGTCTAACAGACATACCAGAGCCTGGTGAGTACACAAACAACATACCCAAGATTGTGTGGCAAGGGGACAGTGAAACCATGCACCGCAAGCAAAGCTACAGTAACCAATAGATAATCATCCCAAGATGTGTATGCCAGTCAGACAAACACAATACCTGCCATCTCATAGCGACTTGCGACTGTGTCATGACATGCACCAACCTACAAACAAATAGAGCAAGGCAGTGGCACAAAGTTAAATAAACACTGCTAGACAGTTTGCCACCACAAACACACTACCTTACAGTGCAGCTGACTGACAGGAAGGAATAGTGGGGATGCAGGTGAAGTGAGTGTATCCAAAAGCATGATGGGGTTTGTAGTCACAGATAATGCTCCCCCTCAAAATTGTCCCATCAAGACCTCTCTGAAAAATGCCCACATCACAGGAAGTGGAAAATGACTGACAAGATGGCTAACACTGGGTCCTGCTGTGGGGAGCACAAGGCCCTGGTAGGGCATGTGCGCAAATCAGAAGCAGGACACCACTGACTGACATCCTGAAAGACAACTTGCACGCCCTCCAATGGAAGCACGTTTCATGGTGGGATGTCTGGTCGGGTGGGAAGAAGGACTGACAGCTCTGACCATACTTACCAGCATGTGGAGACACACCCCCCCTCAACATAAACTCCACACAACTCATCGGGTAGAATGCATTGACCCACACCTCAATGAAATGTCAGCAAAAGATACTCCGTACTGGGTGCTGCTGAAGCACAGGGGCTCTCTTTGTACTTGTAGCCAAATAGACACCAGGATTTCACAGTCCGCCATCTTGCCATTGCTGGCACACCCCCTCATAGGGAAGCAGAGTCAAGAGGGAGGAAGTATGGGCATGCTGGGAAGGGGGGTGTAGCCAAGAGTATGATGGGAGTTGCAGTCACAGACAATCCCAAGCCACCCACATAGCCCAGCAAGCTCACACTGAACCATGCTCGCCTCACAGGGAGTGGGAAGGGACTGACAAGATGTCTGACACTGGGCTCTGTTGTGGGGAGCACAAGGCCCTGCTGGGAAATGGGCAACAACAATATCAAACTCTGTCCGTGACAAGCTGGAAAAAAGCAGTGTACAGGCAGGCATCTGTTCGTACAGCAGAAAATGTCATGTTTGCGAACGATTGATGCTTGTAGAAACATAACTCACATTGTGTGTTTCTTCCAAACACAGGTGGTGCTGGGGACCCAGCACCAAATGAAGAGGATTCCCAGTCCCAGACTCTGGTGGACACTGAGCTCTCTGGTTTGACTCTGTCTCTGTCCTCTTCGGATAACGACGACCAACCTGGCCCCTCCGGTGTGAGTCATCATGCAGCACCAGCAGCATCAACATCTGCACCCACTGAACACCCACAGCATAGGGACACAGTACCCCCCATTAGCTACAGCAAACACCACCAGCAATACCACCCAAGGGGTCCCAGTGTCACCTGTGCGTCCCGCCGCTGGTCATGCTCGTGTGGATAGGGGTGCTGGGAGCGGTGGGAGGCAGAGGGCGCGCTATGCAGAGGGGTCTGGACTGCATGATGACCCCCAAGTGGCACGCATCAAAGATGCGTACCAGGATAGCACCGGAGGATTTGGCTAGGTAGTGGGGATCCTCGAGGAAATGCAACAGGAGCCCAGATGGAGGCAAAGTGGGATGCCCTTACTGCGGTGCATCACGACATACTCCAATGCCTCCACCAGATCAACACAAACCTGTCCACACCTCCCTGTGTGGCCACAACATCTGTTGCAACACCATCTGCCAGCGCCACAGGGAGGGAGGAGGACTCTGGCGGAGAGTCCCCTGCACCGCAGAGGCCTGCACCTGAGGATCCCCCCCAGGAAGAAGAGGGGTCGGTCGAAGAAGGACATGTGAGAGGCAGATGTCCCAGCACATCCCCCAGGGCCTCTAAACCTGTTCTGGTCAGTGTTCTTTGTGCGCAACCCGTTCACCTTGTTCAATCGCACACAACTCGCCCACATGACATGGAGGGTTCATGTTGGGCCAATGTAGCAGATGACTGTGGACTTTACTCTGGACATTTCTGCTACCAGCACTTCCAACTCCAATGTGAACTTTGAATTCCAAAACCAATGTACAGAACACACCGTCCTGTGCACTTTCCTCACACATGTTCGAAAATAAACTCACCAGTACACCATACTTGCCTCTGTTGTGATTCCAACTTGTCATGTGTCATGGAGATGTCAATCTGCTACACAACACAGTGCATGCCAAATACTGCAACAATGTGACCAACGTTAGGTGAGTCATGGTGATGTCACACATGTGAGGGATACCAAAGGGGGATGATGGACAGAGCGTTTGAGCAAATCAAACACTCACTCCCAGTCAACTGATCTGGGTTTAATCCATCATTCTTTAGCTCACTCCACCACCCCAGTTCAGACATGGCCATATGCAAATCAGTTTGACCCTGTGCCTCATGGGAACAGTCCAGCCCGAACTGCCAAGCCAAGTCTTCCCTGGACCGGAAACAAGCATCCTGGGACCGGTTTCTGGTTCATAACCCTCATCAGCCAGACTATCTTAAATCCAGTGGCAAAGTGAGCAAGGGACCCACGTCTGGGCATACCCTGCAAACTTAGGGCGAACAAAGCGATACCAAAGGGGGATGATGGACGGAGCGTTTGAGCAAATCAAACACTCGCCCCCAGTCAACTGATCTGGGTTTAATCCAGGACCTGGCCTGGCAGTTCGGGCTGGACTGTTCCCATGGGGCACAGGGTCAAGACTGATTTGCATATGTCTGGGTCCAAACTGGAATGGCATGGTGATCAAAAAAACGATGGATTTAGACCCCGATCTCTGTACTGGGGTGAATGTATGACATTGTTCTGCATTCTACCCATCAATAGTTCTTTTTGCATTTGTCACCCCGAGTGGGACGGGTATGCTCAGACATGAGTCTGGTGCTCTCCATGCCACTGGAATCAAGCTATCCTGGCTGAAGAGGGGTGAAACCCCGAAACCGATCCTAGGATGCTTGTTTCCAGTCCAGGGAGGACCTGGCCTGGCAGTTCGGGCTAGACTGTTCCCATGGGGCACAGGGTCAAGACTGATTTGCATATGGCTGGGTCCAAACTGGAATGGAATGTTGAGCAAAAAAAGATGGATTTAGGCCCAGATCTCTGTACTGGGGTGAATGTATGACATTGTTCTGCATTCTGTCCATCAATAGGTCTTTTTACATGTGAGGGAGACACACCACTATGGCAACACACCACATACTCACCATGGCCATGTTACTCATCCCACACAATGATGTTGACCTGAAACACATAGGTATGCACAAACACAACACCTATCCACAGTCAGTGGTAACAAGTCCACAGGTGATGTAAGCAAATGTCACTCAGATGTGGGAAGACAGACAACGCACATAACAAAGCATAGCAGAGGTTCATTACAATCAGCAATATGATTATTCAAAAATAGTTGAAAGGCAATTGTACGTTACGGTAGACACACGGTCACAGAGTGTCTGAGAATTGGAGTCCAGGGGTGTGTGGCACATCACTTGATGTCAATTGACTACTCCCACACGGGTGTCGGATTCTGGGTGTTGGGGGTCAGTGTTGAACAAACAACAGGCAAATTACCCTGTGAAGGACAGACACAAGACACAGTCAAAAGCACAGCAGAACACGAGAGAAATGCAATACACATGCACAAAACATGTCACAAGAAACCTACACAAAAACAAGTTAGCAGTACTACCCTATTGTGGAGTACACACCACCTGAATGAACACATCACTGCACGCATCCAGTCAAGTGGCACACAGACACACTCATACAGCAACAGAGCAGCCACAGCACATTCCAGGCTAACTCCATACATTGACATAACAACCCTGGAAACTCACATTCAGGTGAAGAAGTTGTTGATGAGCTGTGAGCGGACATCACCCTCATCCTCATCATCACTGGCATCTTCGCCCAGGCCGGGATCCTCCACAGTTGCCGGTGGTTGGTCATCGTCATCCTGGATGAGAGGCACCTTCTTCCGCACTTCCATGTTGTGTAGCATGCAGCATACAAGGATTATTTTTCACACCTTTGCAGGTTCATATGGGAGGGCCCCTCCGGTCTTGTCCAGCCATGGAAGCGGCTTTTCAGGAGGCCGAATGTCCGCTCAGTAACCCTCCTGGTCCGACCATGTGCCTCATTGTAGCGCATCTCGGCTGGTGTCACAGGGTTCCTCAGGGGTGTCGGCAACCACGGCATGTTGGGGTATCCGGAGTCACCTACACACACAAAAATGAACAAGTAGGTGAGTCTTGTAGGAGTGCGGAATTCAACATTGACAAACACACACAATGATAAACAGTCAGTACACACCGACAAGCCAGGCATGCTGAGCTGGCATCTGTGACATCAGCGTTGCAATGCGACTACTCCTCATTATGTAGGCATTGTGCGCAGAGCCAGGGAACCGTGCACACACATGTGTGATACACATGTCTGCAAGACATACCAACAGAGCATTGATCGAGTGGAAATGTTTCCTGTTACGGTATGCCTGCTCATGTGCCTGTGGTGGTATCAGGGCCACATGTGTCCCATCAATAGATCCGATGACGTTCGGCATCCTCCCCAGTGTATAAAAGGCATCCTTTATTTCAGGGAGTTCAGCTGGGCTAGGGAACTTGATGTACAGGTCGAGGAAATGCAACATCCCCTTCAAGACATCGCGTAGCACACAACTAAACATAGTTTGCGACATCCCACCTGCTGTAGCCACAGTGTACAGGAAGGTACCAGTAGCCAAGAAGTGCAGGGCTGCCATCACCTTCACCTCTGGGGTCAGTGCTGTAGGGTATGTCCGGCCAGGTAGCAGATGTGGCGCCAACTGCTCCGCCAACTCCTCAATCAGTGGCCTGGTGAAGCGGTACCGTCGGATGCAGTCGCGTTCCTGCATGGTTTGAAGGTCTGGGAATGGTCGATGGACAGCTGGTGCCCTGCAGAACAGAGCTGAACAAAGGAAGATTGTTGGTTCATCCACCCATGTGGCCATGACCAGGCTCAATATCACATGATACATCATGACATTACACAATGTACTGGGGTGTGTGCTGTTGGGCATGGACACATATGTCACCTACATGACCATCACCTCACATCTCAATTCCACATGTCCACATGAGTCCCATGTAGTGCAATAGCCAATCATCTGGCTGTGTCACCTGACCTATGTACTGCTGTGACGTTACAAACACGCACCACAGTGACAAGCGAGGCCTGATGTCTCCCAGGCATCACAGATCTTTGACATGCAGATACCCAGGGTCCCTGTATTGCCACATCGACACTGGCATGGACATGGCGTATCACATACACACCACAAGGCAAGCGTGAGTCCCACAGGTAGTGGCCACTGTTGTCCCTGCAGGCCCTACATGTACGTCTATTAGACACACACACACCATCAAGGTTGATGCATATACCACATGGATGTGGAGACTGTCTCCCATTAGGCACATTTGATCAGACACATCTGAGACACAACATGCACACAGACTGTGTGTGCACATCAGAATTGTGGCTACAGGTCTCACTGTGACGTACATGCCATCACCCCCAGGACTCAGGATGTATGTGACATGTCCTAAACATATCCAACATGAAACTGTGTCCGTGACTCATGCCCATTACTGTACATTTGTACATCACAGTGGTAATGTGCACAACACACAAAGGATTCTGCCCCCATGCACACGTGCACAGCCTGGGAGTGGCTGAACAAAAGTGCCACCCAACAAACCAAATGTGGCCCCCCCAACACACAGGGAATGCAGCCTTACATGCCATGGGTCACTGTGTGGCCAATGCTGTAGTGTGGTAGGTGTGCACAGGTGTCCCTGGCAAGTAATTGTGTGTTGAATCCGTCGAATAGTCACACCAATGAGGTCCGACGCGGGTGACAATGCGTACGCATAGCACGGTTCATGACCGAGCCGTGCGCACGCTTTGCCATTGACTGCAATGAGGTCCGACGCGGGTGACAATGCGTACGCATAGCACAGTTCATGACCGAGCCGTGCGTACGCTTTGCCATTGACTGCAATGAGGTCCGACGCAGGTGACAATGCATACGCATTGCACGGTTCATGACCAAGCCGTGCGTACGCTTTCCCATTGACTGCAATGAGGTCCGACGCGGGTGACAATGCGTACGCATTGCACGGTTCATGACCAAGCCGTGCGTACGCTTTGCCATTGACTGCAATGAGGTCCGACACGGATGACAATGCGTACTGCGTACGCATTGCACGGTTCATGACCGAGCCGTGCGTTCGCTTTGCCATTGATTGCAATAATGCCCTACACGGGTGACTATCATGCATGCACGTCAGGCAGGCATGGTCCGAGACAGGCGTATGCCATGGCCATTGAATTGTATGGAGACGGGTGCATTTGTATTTTCAAAAATACGCGTTGTACAGTCAGTTGACCGAGCCGGGCGCACCCATTGGCTCTTGACTGTCATGGAGACTGATGCGGATTCAAAACTTGTACAAGTTGTGCGCTGGAAATTCAGTTAGATGCCTACAACAATGTTGCAATTCTTAGTGTTTCATGAAGGTGAAGATTTGAACGATGCGGAAGGCGTGTAAGAGTCGTACATTTCCATGGATTGGCCAGATTCATAGAATGCAACCGTGTTGGACCTATCACTTGGGACACATGGCACAGATTCTTCCTCTGCAGCACAGATATAAGGCTGGCTGGCCCCCAGGGAGCTCACTTGCCTGCACTACATGCTCCTGGACCACATCCCTGCTACCACTGCTGCTGTCTCTGCATCCTCTGGCTCCTGCTATGGCACGTACTCTGGAGAGGGCCCCAGCCATCACTGAGGGCCCTGCTGGACGGGCTCCTTCCACAGTACAGACAGCTGTATGGGAAACCAGGGGAGCAGGTGAGTGTGCAGTCCACTGCCTTCCTAATTGTGCATGTTGTCTGACTAGCAGTACTAGCAGTGTGTACACCAGTGGCAATCATTCTATCTAACTACTTTCATCCCCCAAAGTGTCTAGGTATATGTAATGAACAGGTGTTTTGCTGCTAAAGTGCATTAGTGCAAGCTTAAACTTCCCAGGCATTGTTAACATGTCAGACATGCAGGTGATTTGTCCTTCCCCATGGTTGCAGTACCTGTGTAACTCATTTCCCTTTGTGATGATGACCTGTACATCCAAATGTGTGCAGCACAAATATGGGGCATGTGTGTTAATGGATTTTTAACTTTGTCATCCTCACAGGTTGATGCCCACCAGAAGCAGGAGATATGGCTGACCATCGCCCGGTCAGTTCGTTCGGTGGGGGGTCTACAAGCGCCAGATCCGCAACTGCCAGAAGAGGTGGCAGGACCTTCGAGGCTGAACTCGGAGGATCGTTAGAGTTCAGCTGAAGCTGTCACCTCCACGCAGGAGGGTCGGACTCCGGACCCTGACCCCCCACATGCTCCGGATCCTGGCGGTGGTCTTCCCGGACCTGGATAGGCAGCTGAAGGCCAGACAGCAGCAAAAAGGGGGTAAGTCCATGCCTAATCTGAGTACTATATCTGACATGCTAATTGCAGTATTTTGACCTGGTCACACTTCCACATTACGTAGGTCTTGTAGTCCCTTAATTGTGTGATGCACCCTCCTCATCTGTTCCACAGGTGTGGCCCCTACAGTCTGTTGCTTGTGTCACTAGGGCACTGTGTCCCTGCAGTCAGCTATGCTTCAGATACCGGACAGCATCTGTTCCCGTCACTCTGTTGTGTGTTACATGGGTGGTTCAATTGTTTAACCAATGCCTGGGATCTGACGTGATCTGTGTGTGCCCTTGATATGTGTTACAATTGCTGGTCTGACTCGCCACATGTGGCTGGGGTATTTCAAACAAAACCATGCAGCAGGGGACTCCAATTTGTGGACCTCAGGAGTATGTATATCAAGTGTGTCACACTTGCTTAGCCAACTGACTACTGTCCAGGGTCAAACACTGTTTCACGTAGACCTGGGCAGTCATGCCTCCTCAAGGGCATTTAGAAACACTCTGTAATCCCACTCCTGTGTATCAACTTACAGGTTGTGCTTAGTGACATGTGCCTTTTGGTGTCTGCCTCTGTGTCATAATGGTGTGGCTTCCTGTTACGTACAACTGAGGTGTCCATGATTTTGAGGGTCAGCAGGACATCTGAGATGTGACTGTGAGAGACAAGACCTTTGTGACGTATAGGTGTGTGATCATCTGACAGCGCACAATGGTGTATGCAACTGTGTACTTCAGACAGCTGGGTTCATGCACGGCAGACTGTGATGTGCTAATGTACAGGGAGTTGTGTTTGCAGAGACTCATGTGTCTGATTTGCATGATGTGGGGTCTTCTTGGTCCTGGATATGTTGTTTGCAGGGGATGGGCAAGTGCACCTCTCAGCTGCAGAGTTAGCTTTACCCCTGAGCTATGATTGTGACACAGTGCTTAGTGTTGTTGTCTGGATGCCCTGCCCCTGTGACAGGAGACAGTGTTGACTGACTTTCCAGGAATGCCAGTGCCATGGCATTTAAATTGCTATGCGTGATCCTGCATTGTGTTCAAGTGTGCACCATGCACCCCATTGTGGCATTGACTATCAGGACATGAGAACATCATAGTATGTGTTGCTGGCATGCATCACAAGCACGTGAAATGAGTCTCTGCCCATCCCTTCATCCGGACACCTGTACATAGTCAGTGGCAAGAGATGTGCTGTGTGTATAGTGACATACTCCTACATGTTCACTTGCATGTCCAACTGATGTGTGGGTGGTGCATGTTGGGAAATTGGGGTATTAGCATCCAACATGCAACAGACATATGGGTGCAAGTCAAGGAGGGATATGTGTGCCATGGTTGATGTTGAGAATTACAATTGGCTTATTCTAAACAGTGTTGGCACTTTGAGCAGTGTTCAGCTGATGATGCCAGGGCTTGCCCTGTGATGTGATGTACTCACTGTGGTGTGTGCAGTCAGTGCAGGTGGCTGATGTGGTTCTCTTTCTTCCTATTCCTATCCAGATACATCCACGGCCACAGGAGGGGACAGCTCCACGGACCAGGAGGAGCCACAGAGCCTGACTGGGACAGAAGGAGAGGAGTCGGGGGGGGGGGGGGGGACCCAGTGGCACGGGGGGTGAGTGGAGCCACACCGAGGAGTCATCAGGACCATCCCCCCAGCTGAGGGCCACAGCAGCTCTGAGGATGACTCCCTTGTGGAGGCGGGTGTCAGCAGCCACCAAAACCCCAGCTAGTGAGGCTGTCCCCGCCACCACCACCACCATCACCACCCTCCCATCGGCTCCCATCCCAGAGGTCCGTGGAGGCTCCCGTGTTCGGGAGCATGTCTCCTTTGTGCCAGGCACCGCACCCCCTGCCCCTGTGTCCCCTGCTGCCCTGAGTGAGGAGTCTGTGGACTTACTTAGACAGATCCATGTAGGGCAGATATCGATGCTGAGTGTCCTCCATGCACACACCACTCTGTTGACTCAACTGGTGTCGTTCCTGAAGGGCATTTCATCGGGCATGTCTGCCCTACAGAAGACCAATCAGTCCGTGGCCTCCTCCCTGACTGCAGCAGTGTCCCTCCTCCAACAGTCCTGCACCCCTCCTACCCCTGCACCACCCACGATTCCTAGCAGCCTACCTGTCCCAAGCACACTCACACCTGCACATTCTCACATAGCCACAGACACAGGCAGCACACAAACACCAAAACCAAGGTCTAGACGTGCACACAAGCAAGCGCAGGGGACTGATACCACACTCACAGGGGCTGGTTTGCAGACACACACACGGTCATCCACAACCACTCCGCAGTCCTCCGAAACCTCTCCCTCCCAGATCCCTTCCCTTGCCTCACCTGCAACCCCATCTCCACAGAAGCTCTTCCTCTGTGACTTTGGCCTCTTCCCCACCGACCCAGCAGATCCAGATTACAAGGGGAAGAGGAAGTCCCAACACACAGAGGGGAATGCCCCTCACACCCGGACACCCTCCCCTAGGCGCGGTCAGAATGAAGCCCCCACCCGCAAGTCCCCCCGGAGAAGGAAGAGCAAGACCCCACCGCCGCCACGCAGCTCCAAGGCAAAATCTTCGTCCTCCATCCCCCAAGCCACCACTCCAGAGGTTCCCTCGCAACACCCTGCCCCGGGTTCCCCCACCTACAGATACACCATCCCCAAAATGCTGAGGCCCTCCCCCCTACCAATTGCTCCTCCACACCCGGTCAGACGGTTAGTGCCACTGATGCGGGGACCGTGTCCCCTCCCCTGTCCTGCCGACCTCACCTGCTCCCCATTCCGCTCACATGGATTTAGGCACTGCAGTGGAGTCCACAACCACCCCGTCTGACTTGGGCACTGCAGTGGGGACCCAATCCAGTCCATCTGATCTGCCCACTGAAGTTGTGCCGGCACCCACCCCATCTGACTTGTGCCCCACAGTTGTGACTGCACCCACCACTTCAGTCAGCTCCACTGCAGTTGCAAGTGACTCTCCTGCATCCACCACCCCTTCACTGCCTCCTTCTGCTGCACCCTGATCCTGTCCCTGCGGTGCCTGGCCTGCCCCCATGTATGCCCCTCCGAGGTGATGTCCACTGTCCTTCCAGTGCAGGCAAGCAACGTGTGACAGTTGTCACTCAAGTTCACTTCTTGTAATTTGATAATAGACTGGCCATTGGCCCTTTGTTTTAACGGACGTTTCAATTTTCATATGCTGAATAAAGCTTTTTACTTTATCCTTGTGAACTTGATTTAGCTGTACATTATTTTGATGATGTTTAGAATGCCCTTGCACCTGTAATGCTTGGTTTCCAATGTTGAATACTGAGGTGTTGATGTGAGGTACTCCATGTGGTCCATGAGATATGTATCCTATTCTGGTCGGTGTCCATGTCATCCTTTGTGTCATCATCAACAATTTGTGGACATCTCTGTGAACATTTCATTTGCATGGTCACATCTGTGGTTTGCACCCATGCACATATGATGTGCTTCCCATTGTCCAATTTGTCTATTTCCCTGACTTTGTGCGCATCTCCACTGGACCTACAGGTGTGGGCATCATTGGTACAGGAGCAACTGGGCCCTCTGTGCAACTTGCTGTACATATGTGTTGAGTATGTGCAGATGACTTAGGGGAGACTCACGTACCCAGGCCTTCATTGTGTGGTAACTGATGGCTGACTGACCAAGTGTTCTGCTGACACGAGTGAGACGTGCTGTGACTGTGTTTGGCACAGCTGGGCTTCCACAGGAGTTGGGTCCCCTCAGGCTATGTCACGGATGTGTTGTTCCGTGACATAGTCATTGTGGTTCAGCCCCCCTCATGTGTTGTGTAGGTGCCTGGGGATACTGAGACACACACACACACACACATGTTGGGTCAGATGTGCCGTGTGAGGTTGCCTGTTTGTGTTTGTGCATCTGCATCAGTGCATTGGTATTGCTGTTGTGGGCCATTGTCTGGATGCTGTTTCTGTGATTTTCCCTGCTGTCCCTGTGAGTCATATCACATCATTCTGCACATTCATCCTGGTTGTTAGGTGCCATTGCTGGCATGGAATGGAGTTTGTGACCTGACACCTACAGTCTACACAGGTTGTTTTGATTAGCGTGTCTATTTTCAAGATGTGTGTATGCTTTGTGATGGTCACTTCTTCTCTTGTGTCTTTGTACACTGTATGCATTGTCAGCTCCCATGTGTGGTGCTTGTCTGCACATGGCCGAGAGTATGTTTTGTTTTCACAGCACTGTTAGCCTCACCACATCTCTGTGGGTATGGGACACAACCACTAGTTTGCCCCAAAAGTGTTTCAAGTGTTGGGAGCAGGAATCATACATGCTGTTTGGCATTTACAGCTTTGACCATGATGACACTTACCTTTTGGTCACTGTGATGAGTGGGGGTTTAGACCCCATCACCACAATGCTCGACATTTGCTGCAGTTTGGAACCCCACACTTAACGTTTGTTCTACACAGTGAGGGGGTGTTAGTTTTACATTGACACAGTGCTATAGTGATGCTTGCCTTGTGTAGGCCACACTCATTTGTTGATCACACATGTGCTGTTAGTTACATTGTATGTTCAAAGTCATAATCACTGTTGTGGGAATTTGTCACAGACTACACACTGTTGTCATGATGTTAGGGGGGATGTATTTTGCTGACATACCTAATGTTGGAGTATGATGGATGTGTGACGCATCACCCATCCTATGTGTGGGGGTGGCAGGGGTAATGGGCAACAGGTCCCCTATGAGTGGGGGTAGCAGTAGTGATGGGCAACATGAGCCCTATGGGTGGGGGTGGCAGGGGTGATGGGCAACAGGTCCCCTATGAGTGGGGGTGGCAGGGGTGATGGGCAACATAAGCCCTATGGGTGGGGGTGGCAGTAGTGATGGGCAACAGGCCCCCTGTGTGTCGGGGTGGCAGGGGTGATGGGCAACATAAGCCCTATGAGTGGGGGTGATGGGCAACATAAGCCCTATGGGTGGGGGTGGCAGTAGTGATGGGCAACAGGTCCCCCATGTGTGGGGGTGGCAAGGGTGATGGGCAACAGGTCCCCTATGAGTGGGGGTGGCAGGGGTGATGGGCAACATGTCCCCTATGGGTGGGGGTGGCAGGGGTGATGGGCAACAGGTCCCCTATGAGTGGGGGTGGCCGTAGTGATGGGCAACGTGAGCCCTATGGGTGGGGGTGGCAGGGGTGATGGGCAACAGGTCCCCTATGAGTGGGGGTGGCAGGGGTGATGGGCAACATAAACCCTATGGGTGGGGGTGTCAGTAGTGATGGGTAACAGGTCCCCTATGTGTGGGGGTGGCAGGGGTGATGGGCAACATAAGCCCTATAAGTGGGGGCGGCAGGGGTGATGGGCAACAAGTCCCCTATGGGTGGGGGTGGCAGTAGTGATGGGCAACAGGTCCCCTATGTGTGGGGGTGGCAGTGGTGATGGGCAACATAAGCCCTATGAGTGGGGGTGGCAGGGGTGATGGCAACATAAGCCCTATGGATGGGGGTGGCAGTAGTGATGGGCAACAAGTCCCCTATGAGTGGGGGTGGCAGGGGTGATGGGCAACAGGTCCTCTATGATTGGGGGTGGCAGTAGTGAAGGGCAATGTGAGCCCTATGGGTGGGGGTGGCAGGGGTGATGGGCAACAGGTCCCCTATGAGTGGGGGTGGCAGGGGTGATGGGCAACAGGTCCCCTATGGGTGGGGTTGGCAGCAGTGATGGGCAACATAAGCCCTATGACTGGGGGTGGCAGGGGTGATGGGCAACATAAGCCCTATGGGTGGAGGTGGCAGTAGTGATGGACAACAGGTCCCCTATGAGTGGGGGTGGCAGGGGTGATGGGCAACAGGTCCCCTATGAGTGGGGGTGGCAGGGGTGATGGGCAATATAAGCCCTATGGGTGGGGGTGGCAGTAGTGATGGGCAACATGAGCCTTATGGGTGGGGGTGGTAGTGGCGCTGGCCATACAACCCCTATGGTGGCCTGTTTTTAGTGCCCATGATATGGATCCCCTGTGTGTGTGTGCCATTTTGCGGGTACGTGCCGTTTGTTTGTGTGGTAGGTGTCTGACTTACCGTCTGCGCCGTCGGCGTCTGTTCCTGATTCTGTCATAGATGTAGAGTACTGGTATGACCTGCGCGATGGGATTCATGATGTGTTCGTCTCGTACACGCTGCTTGTTGCTCCGTCTCGTACCCATTGCAAGCTGGTCCGTCTCGTAGCCGTGGATTGAGTTGTGGCGCGAATCGTAGCTGATATGCTTCTTTTCCGGATGCTGTGACGTGCCGTACGTGGCGACCCGTCCGGCTTGTAGGAAGTACGCATCGTACTTGTCAGCGCGGACACTGCTATGGATACTGCTTCCGGGCAACTCGGTTCGGCATTCGGAGGTACGGCTCGGACGGAGAATGAATCTTGAATCACAGCCTACGTGTCGGTCGGGTTTTTGACAGTTATGCGCATCGTACTTCATCTACAGGACGGACCGGCTACGGGTACGTGTCGGTCGCACGGTAAGGCTACGGACAGCTCTCGGAGAGCTGTCCGACCTGGATCCGAATCGACCCCATAGTTGCTGAAAATCTAGCAGTTGCCATCAAGGGACTAGTAGACCAATATAACGACAGTGATGGCTTCCTTATCATTCCCAGCAAGAAAGTTAAACCCCAGAACTGCTTAATCTCATAGAGATTTGTGGGAGTCCACTGGATAGCTCTGGGGTGGGTCTTAAGTGTGGCACGGTTGTTCCTTAAAAACTGCTCTGCATGCCAATTAGTCTGCTCTATAATATCATCCACATCATTAATAAACAGTTGGAAGAAATTGACGGGTAAAATGTAATCTGTATCGACTCTACACCCTGAAACACATCTAAAGGCAGGCAAAACAGGCTGCACCATGTTAGGGGCAACCGCGGGGTTCAGCACTTCCAATGGGAAGGCTTCCAGCCCCTGGCTTCAATACAGCTTGCACCACCAGCATATCACTGTCCTCTAAAAGAGGCACTTCATCAACATTAATAGTGGATTCATCATCAGATGGTTCCTCTCAAATAGAAAAATCACTGCTAGAACATGCAACATGGTTTTCTGCCTCAGATGCAGAGTCCATCTCAGAGACATGTTCAGCGGCAGATTCACAAAGCAAACCTGCAACCTGCTGGATGGTCAGTTAGCAGGCAGCCATTATGCTTACTTATGAAACAAACAAGACAACAATAACCAACACTGTGTCATATTAGAAACAAACGCAGCTTTATCAAACAGTAAATAGAACTGTTGACATATAAAGATCTGGAAAAAAATATGTAGGCAGTCCACACAAGGAACTTCATACTCACTTGCCACAGACAGCTAGACTGAAGATCAACTGCACCTACTCTGCACAGACACAGCAAGCACCAAAGATAGCCCACTGGAAAGGGAAAACAATTACACACAAGATAACACAATACAGATCTTGCACAAATCCCAATATGAATTTGAAACAAATGTCATAAGTTCAATATCCTGCAATTATTACATCCATTAAAAAACATTCAAGCAGTGCAATGATACTATTTTTCAGCCATTACAAAAGTTTCTTTACCAAGCACATGTAACTACACAAACTGCAGATCTACCAGTGCCGAAACGAATGCAGGAGTCGACACCAAGGGAATCAAAAGCATTGCACTACAATAAAAACAAGAAATAAATTAATAGGATCACAAATTCAAATGATGGCATGAAATAAAACAGCATTATAAAACACTATGAAGTCTGCCCTTGGGGGCAGATGGACATCACAAACATCTGATTGTGCCCCCAAGGGGGGCACAAAGCAAAGGCAATACATTGGCACCCCAGAGGGGAGGGTCCCTTACCTCAGCAGCCAGCCAAACACAAGTCAAACGCTAGTTTACCCCCACATCATCTAAACACCAGCCACACACATTGACAGCCAGAAGCCAGTTCACACAAACCACCAGATACAAAACCCAGTTCAGACCCACCATCAGCCAAACGGCAGCCACAAGCCAGTCCACACACACAGCCAGCCAAACGGCAGTACACGCACATCGCCAGCCAAACGGCAGTTCACACACACACAGAAACATATTCCCTGGTGTCTAGTGGTTTTCTGCCACTCCTTAACCCCTCTCTTGGGCAGATTGGCCTACCTAAGAAAAGTCTGATCTGCCCCAAGGAGAGCAGAAAACAAAGGACATATGTGGGCAATGCTGGGGAGTGACCCTTGGCCAAGGCCAAGAGGCTGATCCTCCAACATATAATATAAAACAAATCCCTTGTGCCTAGTGGTTTTCCATTCCCCCCTCCCCACCACAGATCAGGCTAAAAATTGTCTGATCTGCCCACAATGTGCGTGGGGGGGGGGGGGGGGGGGGCGGGGAGTAAAGCAGCCAAAACATGTCCCCAAAAATGGGGAGCAAGCCTTGTCCACGGGGCCGCTCCTCTGCATACATAAACTATAACATCCCTGGTGTCTAGTGGTTTTCTGATCCCCTTGGAGCTGATTGACCTAATAATTGCTGCTCTGTCTGCAGTTCAAGGCAGAAAACAGCCAAAACGTCCCCAAAAATGAGGAGTGACCCTTGCCCAAGGGCCTGCTCCCCAACATTCATCATTAGTACATTGTCTAGTGGTTTTCTGCCCTCCTTGGCTGCAGTTCAGCCTCCAAAATGGTCAACCTGCCCCCAGGAAAGGGTGAAAAATGGCCAAAACGTGCCAAACGAATGGGTAGCAACCTTGCCAGAGGGCCGCTCCCCACAACAAAAAGGCATCTCTGGTCGGTGCATTCCAGCTGCTCAGTCACGGTACCACCTGCGATCCCGCAACAGAAATGCACTTTAGGGAGACACCGGGGGGGAAACAAAAAACTCTTTACTTTCTCCTGGTATCTGTGTTTTCTGGCTGTGCTGGAAGCAAATGGTTTCCAGCGCGCCCTCGTGTGTTTTGATGAAGTCAGGGCTCAGTGCCTGCACTGACGTTTTAAGATCGCTGTGGAGGAGTCATGGCGGCAACGGATGTGCTTCCGCTGCCATCCATGGTGAGTACATGAGGCGGGGGCCTGTGGGGGGAGCACCAACACTTCCCCCATTTGGGGAGAGGGGGGTGATACTAGAATATGCTTGACATGTCCTCAGCACTCGAGGGCCAGTGCTCAGGACGTGTCCAGCACGTCTTTTATACCCAAGAAGTTAAACAACGTTGGAGGAGATAATCACAGATTGACACAAGACCTGTTGCAGTTATATATTTTTGGCATTAGACAAATCTTTACATAGGTAACTAGAATCATTAACTTCAGTCAAATTTATTGCAATAATCAAAATACAGATATGTGCACTATTACAATAGATGTTTAGGTTGCGCCCTTTGCTGTGTTATTTGCGACCATAAAAAATCTGTGAATAGTTTTGTTTTTTTCTTATATTTACATTGTTGCTGTTTGTATTTTATTGTTATCTCTGTCTTCAGAAAGATGCCGTTGAAACCGTTTACATATCCACTGCCTGAAACACGATTTCTTCATGCTGGAACAAGTGTTTATAAGTTTAAAATCAAATATGGCAGCAGCATCAAGTAAGTGCCCATTTTAATTTGGATTAACTAAATGTATACAGCTTCTAAACATACTGCTGTCAACTAGGTCTGTTCCATAACATTAGATGGGGAAAGTTTGATTGTTTTCTTCCCTCCAGGTCCAGCTTTTTCCCCAATCTCTCTAGGAAACAAAGCTACATTTGCAGAAGCAACGCTTCGTTAAAGCCTTAACCAGTACTTTAAGTGAAATATACAAATTTACACAAGACATGTCAGATCTGTAACTGTCTCCTTGTATTTTCATTATTCTTCATATAAGCCATTGAGCTTCTGTTTGGATGCAATCAGCTAATAGAGAGCTGAACATATCTGTAATGGGTGCGGCTCAAATAAATAACCATCTTAATTTGAACACTAACACCTCCATTCCAAGTGTGGAGGAATTTGCAGTTGTTTCCAACCTTGGATTACAGAGCTTAGGGCAATACCACAGTCCTGCTGCTCCCCGAAGTATTCATCAGCTGTATATTGTATTGAAAACTTCAGATGGGAAACTGGATGGAAATGATGAATTACTATGAAACTGGAGTGGTAATCCCGATTCCTGTTTAATACCCTAATTTTTCAGGATCCCTCTTGAAGCTGGTAGGTAATTCTACATCAACAAATTCAGTATCTCAGTGATTTCGAGTGCAACATTCCCTACGTGGGGCTTTCTCACCACTTTGAATGTAGGTCTTAGTGGGTGATTTTAAAAAGTTTATATCTTAAGTTAGTGGGGGCATCACAGTGATTGCATACACAACATTTAATCTTATTTGCCTTACTTTCTCCTACAGACTGCCACTCGCGAAAAGTGGCCATTTGTCTCAAGTTCCCTTTTCTCTCCTTGTACCTCCCTCACCACAGCTAACTTTGATTACAACTATTGCACCAGCCTAATTTCCCCTTGAGTTTCCTGCAGTATAGAATGTAATGTTTTGCCAATGTATTAACATGCTGCAGTATAGAAAATTCTTACAAGTAGGTCATGATGTAACAGAACTGAGAGTAGGTATCTTTTGAAAGGGACAGCTGAAGGCTGGATGAGATCTCGTGGGTGGGGCACTTGTTGAATAAATCTATCTCAACCTACTGCTGCCTTGATGTGGAAATCCAGCACAACTTACCAATAGTGAGGAGAGTAAGGAAGAACTTGAATCTATTAACCAAAGCTTTGGCTTAAGTGCCCCAAGACTTGAGTGAGATTCTTAACACCCTGACCAAAGCATCACTAGAACATTGATAGACTACTCTCTTTTATGTTATGCACAGTGATAGATTGATGCAGTCTTTACGGACGCTTTTATTAATATGTTGGGGGGTTTTAGTTTAATATTGACACTCTCAGCACTTGTTTAGGCTTAGAAGGTGCGTTAGAGTTTAGAACTCACCTCTTAATGCTTGACTGACGGAGCACGAGGCTCACCATCAGGAGTTGCCCGTTCAGCTGTTCGTACTCTGCAGTTTCTCTCCGCAAGGCCACTTGACGAGTCTAGGCGCAAGGAGTGAGGAGCCTGCTGGCCAGCTTTGACACATGGAGTCAACTGACTACTGTCCCCTCAGCAGTGCACATAATATTGCTAGTACATTTCAAGAACAGTGGTGGTGTAAAGTGTCGCGATGGGTGCTCTTTTGAAGAGGCAGATCATTGCAACATCACAGATGTACATGTTCATGCATCATATTCTTGATAAACACTAGATTGCACACTTTAATGGACTCTTTGCAATAGGTTACTCTATGACTGTTGACAATCGGGGCATATTCACAGATAGAACTCTGATCAGCATTTGTTTTGCTGGAGTGCTCCGGTGCTAGATCATTGACCGGAGGTACTGATGAAGTGTTTGAATGTCAGGACACTGGTGAAGGAATAACGTGGTTCTCATTTTTCTAATGAGACACTGGGGTAGGAGGTGTTAAATACCTTCTTTAGCATCAGTGGGAGTAATACACTTCTGAGTTTTGGCATTTTATAAGAACACAAAAGCAAAAATTATGAAAAAAAGGGTTTTGCTTTTTAAACCGCTTGCTCCCCCTGAAGTTGAAATTAATGTGCACTGCAGCAAATGGGTTCTGTCCATTTAGTCCACCCGTATTTTTCACAAATGACTGTCCAGTTTTTGGACCTTTACTGGGGATTCCCACTTCCTGAGTCTCACTCACAGTACATTCACGGTAGTTAGACTGAGCTTGTTTACCACTTGTGTCCTTTTGAGATAAGTTTGCTGAGACACAGCTAGGGTCAGGAGCACTGGGCTGTTTACATATGAACATGGGGGCACACGTGTGCAGGGTGCACATGTAAAAATACCATTGTATGCAGCCCAGCAATTGTGCACAGGTAGACTGACGCAGAAGGGATTGTGCAGGAATTGCTGCTGACCTGGTAGTTCAGGAGGGCTTACTGGAAAATCTGTAGTGTGCGGAATCAGCCTGGGGGGCCGGCACACCTTTGTATATTTACCCCCTGGGAGGAGGGGGCCCCGCCTACCTATGCCTACTTCCTGTCCGTGGTGGCCCCGCATCACCCCAAGGTCTGATGCAACAAAGAAGAAACCTGGGGAGTGCAGAGCAGAATCCTGGAACCCATTTCCAGGACCCAGAAGAAGACAAATGTGAGAAAATTTGACATTTTAGCTAAATTTGAGGTATTCAGGGAATTCTGCATAAGAAAATGTTGGGGAGGTCCACGCAAGCCACACCTCCCTGGACTCCCCCGGGTGTCTAGTTTTCTGGGTTTGGTAGGTTTTCCTAGATGGCGGCAGAGCCCAGGACCAAAAACGAATGTGCCCCGCTTGCAAATACAGGTCATTTTGTGATAAAGACAGAAAAGACTAATATTACTGCACAGCCATCTATTCCTCAGCTACACCCACATACTGGTTGGATTTGACATGAGGGTGTGTGAAAGGTTCAAAATGTAAATTGTATTAACGAAATTTCACAGAAAATAAATGCACTGTTAATAAGTGAAAGTTAAAAAAACAACTGATGACACAGCTTGTGAACTATAAAGTCAGGTCAAGGCACCAACTGCTTTACAGGCCATTCACATAACTTTCACGCATTGCACACACAAAGCCATTCACACCACCAGATGTGGGCCCAGTACATTACAGTGCTCACATCAACAGACAGCGCCATTCAAGGGCCCATCACTTTCATGCGCCCACTTACTGAAACAGCAATCACACCGGCTGGTGACTGATGGAGTGTGTGGACTGGTGTTTGGCTGGTAATATGTGTAGTGACCAGCAGCAAGCCACTACATACACACCACCAGCCAGATACCAGCTCACACACCGCCAGCCAAGCGCCAGTCCACGCCCACTGCCAGCCAAGCTGTAGTCTACGCACACCACCAGCCAAGCGCCAGTCCACACTGCCTGCCAAGCAGCATCCATGCACACCGTAAGCCAAGCTCCAGTCCACAGTGCCAGCCAAGCGGCATCCACGCACACTGCCAGGCAAACGCCAGTCCACAGACACCATGAACACTTTTTGTTTAACAAACTACAACTTTGAGAACTGCTAACCTGCCAGAAAACACCATTTATGACAAACCAGCAAAAAGATATAACAAAGTAAGTATACATAAATTATTATAAAATATATACTCAACCTAAAAGCGAGTAAAAATAAATCTAACAACCTCTACCTCTACATCTACAAACTACTAACAAATAAACATTTAAAATTTAACAGACCCTCTTTTTTCTTCCAACAGAAAAAAGCACCTGCTCTACATGACATCACTCCCAGCTGAAAAGGTTCAACACAGTGTAAAACATCTAGGAAGAACATACATTTAATTATAAATAAAAGTGGTGGCATAATATTATGTGTCAATAACAAACTTATAAACTTTAAATTGTATTTATTCTATTAAACTACTTTCAGATACAATGACAGAGGGAGATAACTATATAACATCCCAGAAAGGAGAGCAGTTACTAAGTCACTTGGGCTACAACTATAACCAAGAAAGTACGTTGACAGAAAATGTGAATTTGAAATGTACCATATATTATTCTAGTTCATGCTGTGCGAGGGCTACTACAAAAGATGATGTTGTAATTAAAGTAAGGGAATACAACCACCCCCAAATGTGACAGAAATGTAAGTTAGGGAGGAATTGCAGAATATAAGAGAACAAAGCACTAGTTCCCAGGAACCCACAACCAAAATCCTAAAAAAGATATACTCACTTAAGTCCCTGAACACACCGTAGGGCAGCTATCACCTATACCCACTTTAAACTGTTCAATTGCACAAACTTGAAAAGCCACCAGCGATACTCCTCCTGCTCCTAGAAGATACCAAGATAAAGAAATACCTGACCATTTAAAAATGACACATAGGGCCTCATTATGATGACGGTCGCACGAGTGTCCGACCCCCATCGCAGTGGGATTGGGACTGCCCGACAAGTAGTCAGCAGTCCCACCCGCCTAAGTATCCATGCTCCGTTTGTCAGACAGTATGTGGTGCCTGGCACACGGTGCATGGATGTTTGGGGGAGCACCATATGTGTCCACCAGGCCACATAACAGAGGCAAAGTCCCTTTCCATCAGCCTTTCCATGGCAGTGGGACCGCCATGAAAAGGCTGTGGGAAATGGACATCATAATCCCTGTGGCGGTGCCTGCGCATGAACCACCTTCATTGTAGGGAATACTTTTCCCACCGCTTCCCCTATGGACTCTTTGAGCCTATCGGAGGCAACGGTCTTTCCCCCTGCCCTCTGTGCTCCAACTGCCGGTATCGTAATCCAGCGGTCAGACCGTTCCCCTAGATCTCAGGCGGACCGACACCGATTGCCTGTAGGTGGAGGACAGCCTGACATCATAATAAGGGTCATAATAAAGAACCTTCGCGTTATATAACAACCTGAACAATCCTAATATTTTTTACGGAAGTTAACTTTTAAAAACTAAGCCAATGTCAAACCTGGATGATGGATAGGACCTTTAAAATGTGTCCCAAACTATTCACTCAGATATGCACCACTCATGGTGAATATCAAAACACAAGTATCCCTTTTATATATGCCCTACTACCTAGTAAACAAAGTAGCACTTACTACAAACTCTTAAACCACATTAAACATAACTACTACTTACAAAAAATAATCATAGCCTCTGAACAAGCCATGATTCAAACCATTTTAAAAGTCTACCTGCACTTAGGCGCTTATTAAGAGTTTTGCGGTCTGGCCGCCTGAAGACTGAAGCAACACGTCCTCTAGCAGACCGCAGCATTGGTGGTCTTCCGACCGCCGTATTAGGAGTTGACCCTGCTGTCTGCAGTGTGGCTGTAGAGGTCTTGTGGCAGTGTGAGTTCTTTTCCATATGTATCGATGCCTGTGTGAGTATTTCGACTGCATATGTGTCAAATGCACACATATGCATGATAAATGTGGAAAAATACTAGCTACCCATTATCTTAGTCTGACCAATATGTGGCCAGGCCTGGCAATTGGTAAATAGTACAAACAGGACTTATCTGTGTATCGCCACAGACAGGGTCCCATTCCTCGGGGTGAAGATGCTGCTGTGAAGGGGGGACCTGGAGAAAGGGATCTATGTCCTTGATTTCCACAGACCTGAAGCTGGTGGCCCTGCCACTGCGGTCAGCTCATCGGAAAACCAACTAACAATACGGACGGCGGTGTAGCTCCTCTGTACCGCCCTATGACAGCTGCTTTCCACCGACCTCGGCGGTCATCAGTGTGTTGCCGGTTCAGCCGTGGTCTTTGCAAAGACAGTACTCCCATCTCATAATATGGTGGTGGACCTCTGGGCTTGCGGCGGGCGGACCGCGAAACTCATAATAAGGCCCTAAGTGTAGAATAATTTGCATTGAAATGAAAAAGATGATAGTACTAGCCTGTGCTCCCGTTAAAGAAGTAGCTAACCACTACAATTTACTTATAGAAAGTCCTTTCTACCAACACAATGAAGACAAACTAAGCTCCTGAATGGATTATTTTGAAGACACTCGGTTTAGCAGACTGCATCGCTCCAGACACAGACGTCAACCCAAATTCCTAATATCATGGTGGAATATCTATGACAACATCTTGACACAGGAAGCCAAAACAAACAATGCAGTGGAAGAATGGCACAATACCTTCCAATCCACAAACGGCAGAACGCAACCTATACGTATAGAAGCATTACAGAAAGAGCAAAGCTTCCAACGGCTACGAATAGAGCTATCTGTTACCAAATTGCACCTAAACTTAGCAAACAAACCAAAGGAATGTACGACATGCTACAATGTAAAGTCAAAGTCTTCAAAAACAAAGAAGTAGATTACTTAGAAAGAATAGCCCAATGCATATTATAAAATGAATAGTAACCTACAAAAGTTCCAAAAAACTATAGCAACATCTAAACCAACATGACAATGAATTTTTTATATGAATAATAAACATATTTTATTATATCAGTCTAAGCATTAAATAAAACTCCAATCTTAAGTACGCCTGATAGAATAAATTAAAATATAAATTATTTACATGAGAAATCTAAACCTCACCAACAAAAATGGTCAAAGAACAAACTCAGTCTTTCACATAAAATAAATACAACACACAAACCACACCTTTCCAAATCTCAATTACATACATACACAAACAATAAAATATAAAATTTACCACTCAAAACAAATAATCATAACTTACTGTTCTGTAGCTGCACTTCCTCTGCATCCACGTAGTCGAAAAAAATAATCCACCTTGTACGGGAAATTGTTTCTCCAAAATGCCTGAAAAAAATGCAAAAATAAAACCTAACTAATAGAGATCCCTCGAAGCAATCCAAAGTATCTAGGATCCATAAAAAAACTTTTAAAAATGTCAAAAAAGTAACGCTCCTGGAAACCTCCCTCCAAAATAAGGACATCAAAGTTAAAGTATTGGTTTATTATAAACCAAACTTGAGTGCCTTTAAAAACCAAAAACAAACGGTAAATCCCAATGCCTATAGGACACACTCATAGACAAAAATCTACAAAGTTAAACAGAAAACTTCTCACCAAAACAAATTATATTCCCAAAAATACATATAATCATAAAATAAGTAACATAACACAACATAATATAACATAACGATACATTACTAAAACAGTGTACTAAAACCTGAAACTACACAGTAGTGAAAAACAATGATATTAATACAACTAAATATACAGAAAACTCACAAACACCACTACGGGGTCGATTACGATATCGTTAGGAAAGGCTCAAAATCGGATTCGGCTCTTCCAAATCGGATTCGAAAGCCTTGTTTCCCACTGAATCGGAAACCTTTCCAAGTGAGCAATTACGATGTTCAGACTTTCCGACTCTGTTCCGAATCCAAACCGGACGGCATTCGGAAAGTCTGAGTCGTTTGGAGCCAGATCGTGTGTGTCTACGGGCTGTGTTTCCGAACGACTCAGAAGCTTTCCGACTGAGCGATTACGATGACAGATTCGGATAGCCTTTCCGAATTGGTTGTTCCGATACGGATCGTCTGTTGGAATCTGACTTTGGGGGCCCGTAGCAAGCCCCCCTTCATCCGGGGCCTTCTGAATGGGGCCCGTGGAGGTACCCATGGGTCCCCTCTTTCCAACCATGAACAGTGTGGCAAGCAGCGAGGGGTGCCCGCCACAGGGAGCACGATTTTTCCCAACCACCCCTTTCTTCAGTGGGAGCCTGTGTATTTGTTTGGAACACAGGCTCCCATTGAAGTTAATGGGAGTCTGACTGAATCGTATCTGGAAGCATTCAGATGCATCGTAATCCTTCGGTCGGACTCCCCGGATCCGATTCTGTCTGAAACCATTCCGATACCGATTCGGTCGGAATGCTTTTCGACTGAGTTTGTAATCAACCCCTACAACTAACCTCTAGACCTCCCCCTAGACCCCTCTTTCCTCAAAACCCTTAAAAAACTTGAAAAAAGGTTTACCTGTTCCAATGAACGGTAGCACCTTACCGCACCATGGATCTCAAATATCACACAAATAAACTACAAATTAGAAGGTAGCGGTAAAAATAATGCCCACTAAATGAAACAAAAAAAAAAACGTTCTCCCCGTAGATATGAATGGGAAATACATCAAAAATATTTAATAAATGTATTAAAAATAGTATAAAATATATAAAATAGTTGTCAGGGCCTCAGATCCTCGGAGACGTACGATGCTCAATGGGGTCCACCTCCTGATAGCTCAAAAGGTCTGAATGTAGCCACAGACTCTATCGAGTGATCAGGTGAGGGAAGGAAAGGAAGGGGTCAGCAGGGAGGGAGATCTGAAATGAGAAGTACACAGAGATAAATACACCCGGCCGTGGAATGCACCCTGAACACTGCTTGAATGGTACATACAATAGCAAAGTTCCCCTCCCCTTCCAAATACCTGTAAAGGAAAATAACGGCTCGTTATTTCAGGATGTAGCCTCTGCTAAGCCACTGCCTCTACCTTGATCTAGAGATAGAACAGTAACATTACTACAGACATACAAGCGCGGCCTTGCGGTTAGTTGGTGCATCCATTATGTAGATTGCATACCTAGAGACGTACAGTGGCTTGAGACAGGGGTTTTGGAGCTGACATCCGAGGAGCTCAACAAGCCCCTGCTAAAGAAGGCAACAAACGGAGGTATTATTAGTCTCCGCAGGCTGATAATAGACAAACATATAGCTAGAACCAAACAATTGTGTCTCTCCTGCGGTACTCAGCAGTTCACTGTTGTGCCAATACTTTCATGAACAACCTTTAGGAAGCATGTCATTGTATTTTCAGTAATGTGCAGGCTCCTCCAGAACCCGGCTTCAGTATTACATACGTGCTTTCTCCGTTCCGGCTGTATTACTCTCATACATGCCCAGGAACAAAGAAGCGATGGAGGCAGTACAAACTTAAGATGAAGACCGCAGTGCGGCGATACCAGTTCCTTTTCTATGTGGGAACACCTCGCAACCCCGCAAGAGCCTGGCTCGGCTCCTCCAACGAGCTTGCTTGAAGAGCCCACTTCTTAGGGCAAAGACAGGGCGCACTGGTTCAACGCGCCTTCAGAAATCGTTAGAATGAGGGAGCCGAAATCCCCCACAGGAGCCACAACCCCTAAAGCAACCAATGGGGCAGCTACGAGTGGCCAAAGATCGGAATCGGAACGAAGCGACAGGGAAAGGAATTGAGAAGGAGAACAACCGCAATGGTGCATGCGCACCCCTACCAGGTCCCAGACGCCTTCTCCGGCCACCGGGTGAATCCAGGGATTAACGGCGCCGGTCTTCGGAGATCCGGAAGCTTATCTCGGCTTCCAACGTGTGTCGTGACGTCACCGACGGCATGTTCTCCTATGGGATCATGGGAGGTGTAGTCCTGGAATCACAACTTCCGCCTAAACGGAGTCGTGAGCGTCGTCAGTGTTCTGATGCTGTGCCCGCCTGGCGCCGTGACAATTATGTAGTATATACTGGAAAAAAACTTGTTTAAATGAATTGGAAAATATGTATAAAAAACAATATAATAAATGTTAAAAATAGTTCAACAATGGAAAAAGTGGAAAATGTACAACATACGGCCCGATTACGATGTAAGTCGGAAAGCCTCCTAACGCAGTTCAGAGGCTTTCCGATTTACATTGTTGGTTTAAAATCCCACAGCCTTATTACGATGAAGGCTGTCTTATTTGAAACCGGCCGGTCGGACTGACTGGCTTCCGATGGGCTCAAGGAGCCCGTTGTCCAGTCGACGTCCGCTCATAATCCCCTATGTTCTGCGTTTACGCAGTGGGGATTATGATGTTGGTTTGCGACAAGCTTTCACGTCGGGCTTTCCGACATGAAAAACCTGTCAGAAAGCGCATTTAAGAACCCCTACAGTGCCTCCTTGCCACAGCTGCCTCCAGTTGGAGGACTGGGGGGCACCTATGAAGCCCCCTGTAATCCCTACCCCGCATGGCCATGGGGACTAATAAACACACCCATTTCTCTATAGCTATGTGCTACGCCTGGTTTATGGCCGCAGCACAAGCTCCCATAGATAAATCGGAGTGTGCTATCACACATGTGCGGTCGCATCCTAATAATGTCTGCAACAGTGTCAGGCGGACGCAAGTCTGCACAACATTGTAATGAGGGCCTTAGAGTACTATTTAAATATGATTTGCATTTTTATTTAATGATAAAAATGCATTAACATGTTTATTTATCTATATACAAATATTAATTTTTGAATATGAATGTATGTTTAAAAGTGTAAATATATACAAGAAATAAACTTTAAAGACAAATAACATTTGTAAAATGTGTTACATGCCTTAATTATATAAAAATATGTAATTACCAATATTATTTATTACAAACTTAACAACTAACTACTTTTTTAAATTATATTTCTAAACATCAACAA
Organism: Triturus cristatus; assembly: GCF_964204655.1. NCBI lineage: Eukaryota > Metazoa > Chordata > Amphibia > Caudata > Salamandridae > Triturus > Triturus cristatus. The sequence continues at coordinate 750,921,591 of NC_140592.1, forward strand.
TGCTAATCAAATAACAAACTATTTATATTAAATGCAAATACATTTTAAGCAAAGAATTTCACACTCTGGGCCTCATTACGAGTTTGATGGTGCCGGAGTTCGACCGCACTGCTTCCGCACTGCCAATCCCGTGGTTGAACTGCCTGCTAGAATAGGAGTTTTTTTCCTGTCTGGTTGGCGGTTCTTTGGCGTTCCCACAGCGGTGCCAATGAAATAGGCACCACAGTGGGAACGTCAAAATGAGTACCTGCACGGAATGGACTGCTGCAGTCCATGTCATTCAGGTACTCGGGTGCATGCAAACAGGGGGGCACAACATGTGCACTTCTACCTGCACCTCATGATGCAGAGGCACAAGGTGTTTCCTCACCCCCATAGTTTTCATGGCAGTCGCACAGCCATGAAAAGTGTGGTGGTGAGGAAACTGCATATTGCGGCTTCAAGAACATCGCACCACAGTCAGTGATCTCATCCCTGGCGGCTGCGGTTGTCCAAGGGCGTCTTGACTGCCCTGGTCATGATGGACTCCTCCTGGACTCCTCCCTCTCGATGACCAGACAAGTCAACGCCGTCTCCTCCTCATGCTTTCACACCCTCCGCATGGTCCGCAAGATCTTCCGATGGATCCCGATCGAAACCAGGAAGACGGTCACTCAGGCCCTCGTCACCAGCCGGCTGGACTACGGAAACACCCTCTACGCCGGAACCACAGCCAAGCTACAGAAAAGACTACAACGCATCCAGAACGCCTCCGCCCGACTCATCCTGGACATCCCTCGATGCAGCCACATCTCCGGCCACCTGAGGAACCTGCACTGGCTCCACGTCAACAAGAGGATCACGTTTAGGCTCCTCACCCACGCACACAAGTCTCTCCACAACCTGGGCCCCAAGTACCTCAACGACCGCCTGACCTTCCACACGCCCACCCGCCAGCTACGATCCGCTAGCCTCTCCCTCGCCGCCGTACCACGCATCCGAAGAGCCACCGCCGGAGGCAGATCCTTCTCCTACCTGGCGGCCAAGACATGGAACTCCCTCCCCATCCACCTTCGGCTGACCGAGGACCACCTCGCCTTCAGGAGACAACTCAAGACCTGGCTGTTCGAGCAGTAGCGGCCCCCTTCCCCCTAGCGCATTGAGACCCTTCCGGGTGAGTAGCGCGCTATACAAGTGCTATGATTGATTGATTGATAGACCGGTTGGAAGACCGCCACCGCCACGGCCCCACAAAGCATATTGCGGCCTCAAGACCTCAGTATCACGGGCAGGGATCTCTGATCCCTGGCGGTTGCGGTGGTCACAGGGCATCTCGACTGCCCTGATTGTAATAGGACGGTCGGAAAACCGCCACCACCGGTCTGGCAGTCCATGGACTGCTAGACTCGTAATGAGACCCTTAAATTATAAAACTGAATAATAACACTCTTACATAAACCGTTGTTGAGAAACTGTTGAAGACTAAAGGGGTGACATTTACTATTTTCACTCCCAATTTAAACAAGTTTGGGGATGTTGTTGAGCACTAGAGTGGTGACATTTACTATTCCCACTCAAGTCTAAACTAATTCAGGCAAGCTGTTGGACACTAGAAGGGTGACATTTACTTTTCCCAATCCAATCCAAACCTATTTGACGAAGGTGTTGGACAGTAAAGGAGTGACAATTACTATTCCCACTCCAATCTGTATCGATTTGGGGAAGGTGTTGGACACTAAAGGGGTGACATTTACTATTCCTACTCTAATCCAAACCAATTTGGGGAAGGTGCTGGACACTAAAAGGGTGATATTTACTATTCCCACTCCTTTCTAAAGCAATTTGGGGAAGGTGTCATATACTTATGGAGTGACATTTATTATTCCCACTTCAATTTATACTTTTCCCACTAAAAAGTAACATATTTTGAAGAAAGTGTTGGACACTACTGTTCTCACTCCAATCTATACCAGTTTGGGGTAGGTTTTGGAAACTAAAGGGGCGACATTTACTTTTCCCACTCCCATCTCTACCCATTTGAAGAAGATGTTGGACACTAAAGGGGCAAAATGTACTATTCCTACTCTAATCTATAGCAATTTGGGAAAGGTTTTGGACACTAAAGGGGGTGATGTTTACTATTCTCACTGCAATCTAAAACATTTTATGCAAGGCGGTACACAATAAAAATGTAATATACACAATCGGTATTCCTTACTCGGACATCATTTTTTAGATAGAAAACAAACTAAAAATGATGTACAAACACACTAACCCACATTAGAAACCTATATATTCATAAACGTTTACATATAAGATTAATTTTTTATCATAATAATTAATATATTTTTAAACAAATTTACTCTCATTCCTGAAATTTGATATCCTAGTTCAAAACTAACAATCATAAAAATTGAAAAAAGCATAACAATTTTTAAAAGAAACAAATATATATATATATATATATATATATATATATATATATATATTTTATTTTTTTAATACCTTTTTCAAATTTAGAAAATATATTCCCAACAACTGAAATTATACAAGTATTAAACATTAAAAATCTTTTCAACCTTTGTTTTTTTGTTAGCACATTTTTCATAAATAAACCAATAACATATACATATACAAAATGTAAATGTATACATCATACTTAACACCTATTTATATTTTTATAATTTAATGAAAAATTAAAAAAACGTTTCAAATAAATGTCAACATAAAAAGTAAATATATCAAAAAAACAGTGACAATTTTCAACTTAAAATTAAATGTAAGAATATTGTATTTTCGATTAAAGATTTTTCTATTTTACATTAAAAACATTTTTTACAATTGATTCACATTATTAAATTACATTTTTTGATATATTTGTATTTTAACAATGTTATGATTTTAATATTTCTTTTAATTTACATTAAAATAATATTTTTGTGTAATATAATTAGTACATATTCAAAATAATTATAAGCTATTAATCTGACAGAAACACGTTAGTTAGATTCCTTACCTTAGAATATCCCCAGGCGTCAGGCTGGATGCTGAAAGATTTTTCGTCAGCAGTACCCTTGTGCGTCGGTAGGTGTCGTCTGCGACTCCGCGTCCGTTGTCGGCGTCGTGATCACCGGGATGACGTCGTCGGAGTACTTAGACGCCGCCCTCGTGCGCTGACGTCAGTTCTTCGTTTTTCCACGCCAGTAAGCGCAGATCCGGGAAGAGCGTACCCTTAGGCAATTTTTGACTAACTTTTTGGCAATTTTTGTCTCCCTTTTCGAGTCGACTTCGACTCCTAGTGCTGGTAGGGATGCCTGGGTTCAAGCCATGTGATCTCTGTCACTGACTGATGTCGGTTACCGACCCCCACCATCGGTGTCTCTACTGGCTTGGGGCCGACCATAATGACAAATCGTGCCCCGACTGCCGGGCCTTGACCTCGAAGGCTAGACGGGAGCAGTCCCGCAAGCTCCTCGATATCCGGCAGTTGGCTCCGCGCTGCTCGAGGTCCCGGTTGAGGAGGAGGTCGAGGGACCGGTTGCGGAGCCGAAGTCATCACCGCTCGTCGGGTTCGAAGTCCTTGCATTCAGGTAAGTCGAGGCACAGTACAAAGAAGTCGAAGAAGCAACATTGCTCTTCTGACTCCCCTCGCCGGTCGCGCGATTCGGCTGAGGGTTCGGGTGGCACCACCCGCGCAGCTCCGCCGGAGCCGCAGGAGACGCATCCGGCCCCACACCCTCCGGTCCCTGGGCCTCATGCGACTCCTGGTGAGATACGAGACTTCCTCGTGGCTATGAGGACTCTCTATCTGCCGTCGAGGCCTGGCGGCGCGCCTTCGGGCCTCGCAGGTCCGACTGGGGGTGCTAGTGAGCCGGCGGCTTTGGCCCCGGCGCCGTCGCTGACTTCAAAATAATTGTAAGCTATTATTCGTTACAATTAATAATGTAACAAAATAAATTTAAGAAATGTACAAAATAATTTCCATACCAGTAAAACAATTGCCATTACGTTTAAATTAAAATATTCAGTTTTAAACCCCCATCCACTAAAAACCTAATATCCTGTTGCTAAAAAATGTTGTAAATCCATTATTTTTAGAGAATAATGCAACTAAAAATTTACATTTAAAAAAATGTATAATTAATAAATGATCTTCCTAAAAACACAATTAAATTAAACGTATATTATCAAACGCACTACAGTAAATTAAATAAAAAATATAATTTATAAACAATATTACATACAACGATATTTTCTAAATCAATTTTTTTACAACTGTATTAAAAACAACACTTAAAATGATATTCTTACCTTTGATATTCCTATTGATGATCTTTTTGGCTTCCTGATATTCTTGACATGATATTTTTGTATCACAACATTTTTTTATTGGATATTTTGGGCAAACACCATATCGCCCAACACCTTGGTGCCGATTCCGATCCTGTAAAACCCGGGTACAAATGGTTGTACGGAGCGTTTTCTCCGTACGACTCATACCCGGGAATTCCACCGTACAAACCAGCAAGTACCATTCGTACAGAAATTCCATTTCCGTACGAATCGTAAAAAACACCGTGCGGCTAAAAAATACATACAATTCCGATCCTGGACAGCGCGTACGCGACGTCCGCACGGAGTCAGGCAGCGTTTTACGGACCAGCAAGTACGATTCGTACCCACAGCAAAGTGCCGGAAAAGCTAAGTACGCCGTGATGCACGAGGATAAGGGGGCCCGGTACGCGCTGTACCCCCCGTATGTATGCACCGTACCCCCAGCCCTCCATATGTACGCACCGTACCCCCAGCCCTCCATATGTACGCACCGTACCCCCAGCCCCCCGTATGTACGCACCGTAGCCCCAGCCCCCCGTATGTTCGCACCGTACCCCCAGCCCCCCGTATGTACGCACCGTACCCCCAGCGCATAGAGCTGGGAGTACGGTGCGTACATACGGGGGGCTGGGGGTACGGTGCGTACATACGGGGGGTACGGTGCATACATACGGGGGGCTGGGGGTACGGTGCGGACGTACGCGGGAGTGATGGGAGGCTGGGGGGGGCCATACGACTCGTTCCCCGGGCCGAAGTGCACCCGTGGTAGGGGTCGTGCACAGTTCGCTCCGTACGGGATGTTTTCCATACGCTTGTGTATTCGGGACGCCGGTACGGATCGGACTTGTGCGCTCGAAATTCAGTTTTACGACTCAAACTGTCCGGGGACGTGTCGTATACTTTTCCCGAGGTCATTCGTATGTATTTTTCACGTACGAATCGTACTTCGCCGTTTGTACGGGACTTGTACGATTCATACGTAAAAAAATACGGATACCATTCGGTCGGTACATTTTTTTTACGGATCGGAATTGGCACCCTTATATTAGTTTCCAAAATTGGTGAGAGATCTGGAAAAATGGGATCTTAATATCAACCATCAATCCATCTATCTTTAAGTATTGTAGCTAAACAAGATCGCTATCCTGACCACACATGTATTATCTTGCCCAGCAGACCGCCAGAACCATGGAAAATCATCCAGACAAGGCCTTTCTGAAGGATTAAGCATTAATACCAAGACAGAGACACCATTTGGATTTTTAAGGATATCTGAGACAAAGCAACTGACAACACACAGTTTAACTAGTTGGACCCTAAACACTGCATTGAAAACGCCCAAGGTATGAGTGCCAAGAGTGAGTGAAACATGTGTTGGCTGTGGCTCTCTTATACCAACAGAGCCAAAAAAAAGAATTTCATCCCGGTACCACTGTACAATATTGTTTTTTACTTATTGAATTGACTTCTTTACCTGACTAAGGGCCTTATTCCGAGTTTGATAGTCCTCCTGTGGTGCTGCCAGTGCGCCGTCCACAGGGCGTCAAAGCTGTGGCGCACCCGTCCGCCAGATTACGAGTTTAATCCAGGTCTGGCGGGCGGTGCCGCAGTGGTCTCACGTCAGTGGTCTGTTAGGCTCATAGGAGGGCCTAACAGGCAGACTGCCACAGTGAGTGCATCTGCAGCATGTTCCATAACGGTGTGGCATGCACCATGTTGTGCATGTCACACCGTGCAGGAACAGGTGTGCAATTCCAGGGGAGGGCAAAACATGTGCCCCCCTGCATGCACCTCCAGGAGCAGAAGGGGCCCTTTTAGGGCCCCCTTAGTTGCCTCTCTGCCACACATTTCATGGCGAGCTGACCGCCCTTAAAAGGGCGGTGGACATGCAACTCCTAATATGCTTTGCGGTACGGCAGCGGCACCACCTGCATGTTAGTGCGCCTGACCGCCGCACCACTGCCGTGGGATCCTGGATCTCCGGCGGACAAAGCAGTCCTGTGGCGGTCCGACCACCACATTCAGAATACTGCGGGTGGGCCTACAGTGTGGCGGTGGTCGAACGCCACCGCAAGTGAGGCAGTCCTGTGGATCACCGTACTGGTAATAACGCCCTAAGACAATATACCAAATATTATAAGAAACAAGTGCTAGCAACCATAATCCCAAGCGTAGCTAAGACTCTTTCTTAAATGGGTAATTAATGAAGGTGAGATCCAAGTTTCTTGGCTAGGTGCCACTATAAAGGCTATCCACAAAAACACAATCCTGGCAACATTCCAAGGGAACAAGGTGATTTCTGACCAAATCATTTAACTATTGATTATTTAAAGTCATGGGCACTAAAAGGAAGATCTAACTCAAATGTGAGCAAATTATTCTTCTGTTTTGTGGATCTCCAATTGGCTTTTGATCTAGCCGATTGGAACCTTCTATGGAGTAAACTTCAGTCCTATAATATTTCTGAATTTCTACTTCTAATGATACATTAGTTAAACTCACAAAATGTAGAGCATCCAGCATTTTGCTATTTGCTATATAAATGCAAAATCAGCTACGGATGGAATGTCTGCGATATGTGCCACTTTTGCTGCAAAAAAAGTTTTTAAAAAGTCTCCCGACAGTCTGAAAAACACCTTTTTTCTGTCTGCCGGGAGACCTTTTTTATTTTACGGACTCACAATGACTTATTTACAGCATTTAGTTCCTTTTTAAAAAAATTGTGACTGATTATTGGTTACATGCACGCACTTCATTATTTGCCACTGTGACTGCCTTGAAAGCTGGTTCCTGCTTGATGTTGTATTACACATTTGCAGTTCGCTACGGCAGAGTCAAGAGCAGATCAGAAAGACCCACGACCTGGCTCAGGCTCCAAGATCAGTTTTTGGAATCTCCGAAAAGGAAGGTTTCAAAGTTGGTAGTTAGCAAATATGGTGAGGAGGAAACTGCGGTGAGCTAGTAGTCTACTGGGAGAGAGGTGTGGTCATCAAGGCATGCAGAAGCGGATCTACTATTTCAGTGGATCCGTCACATTTATTGGTATTTATTGCAATTTGTTTTATTCTTTTAAGATACGTCATTGTCATCTAGTGTTTCTGCAGTGAATGCGTTTGTCACAGTGCTAATATATGATAGGGATCGGTATAGCGAAGTGCTAATCTCTTAAATAGTGCTGTGCTTTTAGTCTGTGAGGTGCTAGCATAATCCTCAAAGGTGATGGTTAGAAGATGAGGGTAGAATTATAATTTCTGCTTTAGGCCCAAATGACTCAAGGAGTTCAGTCCTCACTGCTTACAGTTTAGTGTCACCAGCAAGTTATGTGTTTGAGTTCCACTAGAATCAGTTCAGGCTTTCAACCTTCCAAAGTCCATAAACTAAAGTGCAATAACCTCAGTAATGTGAGTACCTACTTTTTGTACAGTGCAGTGAAATGCCAAAGACTGCAGTATTTAGCACCTTTTAAAAAACAAATTATTATTTAGGGAAGTTGCCTTTGTCAGATGAAAATATTTTGATGCAATATGACAAAAAAACTACCATCTTCAAGGTGTAAACGAGAGTGTTCGGTGTCTGTTACAGGCCATCTAAATTGTGATGGCCTCAGAGAAATGTGCCATTTCTATATTGAAACTCTTCACCTTAGATCATAACCTTCCTCCCAGTTAATATTTATTTTCACTGAAAAACATGCTTTTCACTTCTTTAGTGAAAATATCCTTGAAGTAATGTGGATTCTTCTACCACTTGCCACTGTTAAAAATTAATTTACAAAACACAATCCATAACAAAGAACAAAATACAGAAATGCTGCCAGTTACATAACCAAAAGAATTAAAAGTACATTGGGGCAAGCTTATCACAATGATGTTTAAATTGTGCTCCTGCAGGCACAACTTGCTTAGGACTATCATTGGGACAACAGATATATATGTCTGCACCAAGAGGGAGAGCATCATAAATTGGTTTCACCACAGAGATTAAGGGCCTGACTTTAATCTCTGTGGACAAGTTACTCTGTCACAACGGTGACGGATATCCTGTCCACCACAATATAAATCCAATTATATTCTGTGGGATTTATTATATTTTGGAGGTTTGGATATCTGTCATTGTTGTGATGGAGTAATCCATCTGCCGAGATCTAAATAGGGCCCTTAGATTCGATCAAATGCCCTAACAATAATCCACCTATACTGTTGTTGGATAAGTTGAATGGTGAAACTCACGTCTGCAAGTATTCCTTTTTAAAAAATATTTATTTGTACACTTTCAAAAGTAAAAAAAACAAAGTACATTCATACAAATCAAAGCATTGGTATGGCATAGACACGGTTCACAACTCATTTGGCATGCCAGACTATTACAAAATTCGTCAGTACATGCATACGTAGATTTGACAGTAATTTAAAGTGCATTGTTCGAGTACAGGGCAAAGCATTCTCGCAAAAGTACCGAGCGTCAGACAGTATTCACCTTTATCAGATAAGCAGTAAGTGGACCCCAGATATCACGTGGTGTTGTAGCCAATTCCTCTGCATAACACCTGAGCTGGTCCTGACAGTATGCCATATCCTGCAACCATAGTGTAGTGGTAGGTGCAGGTCTGCCCCCCCAGGCCATGGAGACTCTACGTTTAGCCAACAGCAATGCTATAACCACAAACCGCCTCCGTGACGCATTAATATTAGCGTCCGCACCCAGGAGGCATAACTGTGGAGTGCATGCAATGGGCAGCTCTACCGTCAGGTATAGAATATGTGTAACGGACCTCCGGTACGCGTACACCTTTGGGCAGTCCCAAGCTAAATGATAAAAATCAGCACCAGGGGCACCACAGCGCTTGCAATTGTCAGCTTTCCGCTACCCACACCTATAGAGCTGTAACGGAGTATGATACAGTTGATGCAAATATTTAAAGTGCACCAACCGTAGGTTGCCATTCGCTCTCAACCGGCTCGTCAGGCAGCAACATCCAAACCACTCCTCTTCAGAAATCGGGTCAGGCAATATGGCATTCCATTTAGTTAGTGCAGACATGCCCACTGAGACCGTTTCTTTCTGTGATGCATGACATAGTCTTGTGACAAGCCTGGCTCTGGATGTGGCAGTGTATATAAGTTGCAGCGCCTCAAGCACCGGTGGTTCTGCAGGAAATTGTGGATAGAGCACACGCATAGCGGAGCGCAGCCTAGTGTAAGCAAACGGCTGCATGGCGGTGGCAGTGCCTCAAGTAGCTATAGTCGCTGACGTTATAAATTGACCCACAGGAAACACATCCTCCATTGTTATCAGAGCCAAGTCTTTAAGGGTCTTTAGTTTGCCAGTTTCCCCAGTGACAAAGATCTGAGTGGTGTAATAATGGCATGCCGGGTGCATATAATGGCAGTCTCTGCACCCATTTTCCTAGCTCGTGCCAGGCCCTGGGCGTGGTTTGTACAGTGTCAAATTCCCCTTTCTCAAATACTGTGTGCTTATTGACTATCATGGCTTTAAGCGCTATTGGGTGTACCGCGCCTGCCTCCACCACTACTTGTGGAATATACGCTGGATCTTGCTGCCAGTAATAGGCATAATGTGCCTGCGTGCAGAGATAGTAGAGATGAAAGTCTGGTGCTGTGAACCCCCCTTGATCATACGGAAGCGTAAGTGTTTCCCATTTAAGTTGAGGTTTTTTACCTCCCCAAGCCAGCGTGATTAATAGGGATCGTAGCGTAGCAAAAAAATGTCGTGTAAACTGTACAGGGATATTTAAGAATAAGTATAGAAAAGCGCGGAAGGATTATCATCTTCATTAGCGCTATACGATCTGCAAAGGACAGGGGCAGCTAAAGCCAGCGGCTTACTTGTCCCTCCAGTCGCGTGACAGCCGTGCCATAGTTGGATTGTATGACAACCTGCGGATCCCTATGGAGCCATATTCCTAAATATTCCACTGTGTCAGTGCACCATGACAAGGGGTAGTCCAGATCGATTTGGTGAGTGCTATCCGTGAGAGGCAGTAGGACAGATTTAGACCAATTGATTCCCAGTCCTGAGAACCATTAAAACCGGATATATTTCCGAATGAGTTGTGCAACGTGCGTAGTGGGGTCTCGAACGTACAACACCATGTCGTCGGCATACATGGAGACAGCTAAAGGACGCTGAAAAAATCGTAATGCAGCCTGTGCATAGCGTTGTCTCAAAATACATGCCAGTGGTTCAAGTATGAGTGCAAAAAGCAAGGGCGACAGCGGGCACCCTTGCTGTGTGCCGCGCTGTATATGAAATTCCTCCGACAGCCGACCATTGACTCTTACCCATGCTACAGGATTGGTATAGAGCAATTTGATCCAATTTGTAAAAATAAATAGCACACCCATACTAGGTAGAATTGCAAACATATATGACCAGGAGATAGTATCAAAGGCTTTTGCAGCGTCTAGAAGCACTGCAACTGCTGGTAGAGTGGGCTCAAGTATGTGCATTACGGCAGAGAGTGTTCGTAAATTATGAGATGTAGAGCGAGTTGGGACAAACCCAGATTGATCAGGGAGCACCATGACGGGAAGGAGTAACTTCAATCTAGTGGATAAAACCTTCGCTAAAATTTTAACATCCGTATTTATTAATGATAAAGGCCGATAAGAATCACACCTATCCGGCGACTTCTCTGCTTTTAATAACGTGACCACAAGTGCCTCATGCAAGATCAGTGGCAGACACTGAGTCTCATAGGCCTCTTCATATACCTGAAGGAGGCAAGGGGCCAATAAATCTATATACTCTTTATAAAATTCTGCGTGTAGCCCATCGGTACCAGCCGATTTCCCATTGGGCAGGTGGCAAGGATATTGGGTGTATCATAATGCGTGGTATTGTTTGCAATGACTGCTTCAACTAGGCAAGCTTTCTTGTGGGGCTCCATTATGCAGCTAGCCAGTGCTCTGCCCGGCCTGCCACTTTCACCATAGTATCAGCCACTCCATTGTATTCTGTAATTTTTGTTTTGATAAGAGACAATGTAGCAGGGTCTGCCTGTGCGCCATACCGGTGCGCTAGATCACACAGTTCTCGTTCAAGTGCAGCCATAGTGCCACGCAGTATATTCAGCACCCCAGCCTGAAGACTTTTACAGGCCCCCCGAATGGTCACTTTAAAAGCCTCCCAGAGCGTCGCCACAGTTTGAAAAGACCCAGTATTATGTGAAAAGTAGTCAGAGATGGCTTCCCGAATTCCTTCACAGAAAACCTGGTCTAGTAGGAAGGACGACTGCAGTCGCCATTGAAACTGGGAGGGGATATAAGATGGTATTGTCATGCTGAGGAATACCGGGGAATGGTCTGATAGCGTTCTAGGTAAATGTTTAACCTGTACAGTCCATGTACTGACGTCTTGTGTGACCAGCCAATAGTCTATGCGGGACTATGCTTGACGTGCATATGAGTGACATGTACCCTCTCGGGAGCTAGGGTGTCTCAATCTCCAAATATCTGTAAGCCCCAGAGTCAACACACCATCATGCACCAACGCAGCAGCTCTCTTGGGGGGAGGATCGGCTGTAGATACTCTATCCAGTACTGGATCTAAAACTACATTAAAATCACCCCCACAAATAAGATTCGAAGGAGGCAGTTTGTAGAGCTTGCCCCAAAGTATATCATAAAATGCAGGGTCATAAATATTGGCCCATATAAATTCACGATAACCAATTTCGTACCATATAATGTTCCCTGCACTATTATATATCTTCCACCCTCATCCTCTACGTGTATTGGCACAAAAGGGACACCCTTCTTAATAAGAGCCATAACTCCCCACGCATAAGAAGAGTAAGAAGCAGCTAGCCGTACCCCCACCCATCTAGTGGCTATAGTGGAAACCGCCCGCTTGGTGAGATGAGTCTCCTGCAAGAGGTGATCTGGATATGATGACGATCCAGATTCGAGAGCACTTGCCGCACTTTTTTAGAATTGCTAAGCCCTCGAACATTCCAACGTATCCACGAAATTGTAGATATCTTGGGCTCAGCCATGTCTATTGATGTTGCTGATTAAACCTGTGTTGCTGCCTAAAACTGAATTTTGTGTAAGCCAAGGTCCGCCAATAGGATATAACCAATGCGATCACAAAGAAGTAGAGTTCCCCAACTAGTCCCCCCACCCACTTCAGCATTAGAACCCTGCTGTGTGTACCCCCCTCAGAACAGAACAGCAGTTAAACAGTTGCATCATGTAGTCATTGAATAGAAAAAAAAAAGAAAAAAAAACACTGCAAAGGCACCCAAGAGCGCCCGAACAGAAGGAATAACAGTGTGGGGAATTCCCATATTGTGGGGCACCAGTAGTCATCAGCCCTTGTTAAACAGGGTGGGTCAGGACAGAAAGAAACAGGCTAACCATCCATTAGAAATAACATTTAGCAAGCTCCAGCACGTAAAGCTGCATGCAGCCCAACTTATAGGACGTGTATCTAACTTTTTAGGAAGCTCGAGCAATGTATAGCTTGCATATACCAGTCATAATATATTAGGAGATTTAAAAAAGAGCTGTCATAGATGAACAACTGCCAAAGGTAGCAAAAATAGCTGGACCAATAATAAGCAAGCACTGTAAACCATGAACGATACCCCAACTAAGTTCAACAGACAGTGCTATCCTCACGTGTACAACCCTCCGTGTCGGAGTCTGCACCCTTCTACCGCGTTGACTCCTGCCGTTCAATCCGCCGGATATATTGAAGTGCTTCTTTGGGCGTTGTAAAAATACGTGCCTTGCCTGCATGCTGAATCCGCAGGCGGGCGGGGTATAGCTTCGCATATTGAATATGTAGATTTTGTAGCTTCTTTTTGACAACTTGAAATTCTCAGCGCGCCTGTTGTACAGCAACGATGAAATCAGGAAACAGTTCCACTTTCATTCCTTGACAGGTCAGACTGCCTTTTTCTCTCGCCAGACAGAGCGCCGTGTCCCGATCACGATAATTCAGCAGTCTGGCTATAATGGGACGGGGCGGTGCCCCTGGTACAGGGCGAGCAGCCAAAGAGCGGTGGGCCCTTTCCACTATGAGCACGTTAGAAAAATGCTATGCTCCCAGGAGGGCCACAAGCAGCGTCTCAACGTAGGATTCCATGGTTCCGGTGTTGGTGGATTCTGAAATGCCGGTTATGCGAAGATTTTTCCTTCGGGAGCGGGCCTCAATGTCCTAATTTTTCACCGGTATCACCTCCAATGACTTCTCCATGCTGGCACATGATGCGCTGACAACCTCCACACGATCCTCCATAGTCGAGATGCGTTGCTCAGCCTCCACAATCTGCGTGTCATGTTTGTCCATCTTAGCCACCATAGTGTCCATGTGCAAATTGAGGTGATCGATCTTCGCATCGATAGACAGCAAGCTTTGCTGCATGCTCAACATCAGGCGTTCTAGTTTTGCAGTCGATCCTACTTCAGGATCAGGGTCAGTATCCGAGGCGTTCGGGGATTGGGATTTTGTGCGCTAGTGTTTGTCGGTTCTGCCCATGTTTGGCCGTATACTGGAGCAGATTGTAGTCCACCGCCCGGAGTATGCCAAAGAGGAAGTCTATAGAGACGCGTACAGCCCTGCTTTCACGCTAGTCTCCACACCAGCACAAGCAGATTTTCCAGGTGCAAGCCGCAGAGTATGGCAGAGCCCTTAATGAAGTGCAGCACACCCCACAGTGGGGATTCTCTCAGTACCAAAGACACAGCAGTTATGCACTGAGGCGCCCCACTTTCACCCAGACAGGCACAGGTGAGTATGCGACAAACAGCAGCACAGGGGAGGCACCTCTGCACTTTGCCGTTCAGTGAGGTGTGCAGCACTCAGTGCAGTGATCATAGAATGTGCACAGGGGACCCCACAAAGCACAGCATAGAATCTCCATGCAGCAGCACACACGAGGGCACAGTGGCGGGATTCACAGGCGATGGATGTTATGTAGAGCAGCGACAGATGGCACAGGGACAAGATGGGAACCAGCAGAGGAAGCAGACGACAAGGCGATCCCAAGGCCACCAGGCCCGAAGGCGCGAAAGCAGGAGGGAGCAACCAGCGATGATCCAACCTAGCCGCACACCACACAGTCACCGCGCTAGGTCATATTGGAGGAGTCTGTAGAGGCAAAGAGGCCGCGATTCAACCAAAGGGATCCGGTGCCCCTGGTCAATCAGGTAATTACACAGCTAGTCAGGCAACCCCTCCGTGCTCAATTCACCATCCACTCCCTGAAAACGTGTAGTCACTGCGTTTCGCTGCTTACTTGAGGGCGCGGTAAGTACACGTTAGGCAGCGATCCGTTGCAAGCTGGATAGGCATTGTCATCTATAGCAAACGCGCCGGGCCGCCAGAGCAGAGGCCACGACGTGGGAAAACGACAAGCAGTCAGTGCGCAGGCCATAAAATGCAGGAGAGACTCAGGGTCGCACAGGGAGCAGTATTATATCAGCTGGGAGCGTGCGACCGGTACTATGTGCAGACACGCTGTATGGGAGTCCGTCTCACTCAGCTCCCCTAACGTGTCCCAGTCCCAGCAGCCGCGGGAACAGGCAGAGGCCGCAGCGCTGTCACCTCACCTCGATATGCCGGTTCACGAAATGGCGGCCATCCGTCCTGATGCGGAGACAAGCACAGAGCCCATCCGTTACCCAGCGCGCCCACAACAGACCAGCAGACAGGCAGAATCGAAGCATCAGATAGCCGCGTGAACTCCGGTAGCAGTATCAGGATAGGAGAGTGTGTCCGCAGGAGAAGTTAACGGCCAGTTTCCTCCTGGCCGCCATCTTGCGATAAACAAGGTCTCGCAGCAACAGTGCGGCTAGAGGCGACAAGCAGTGAAATCAGCGGCTCTAAAGTGTGCGCCTGCAGTTCAGGAGTCAAGATATGTAGATTGCAGCCATGGATGGCGCCAGGAATGCAGGATATTCGGTGGATAATGGTCACGACCAGCAGAGCAGTACTAAGGTGCGGCCATCTTGCTCTGGGCTCTCTACCCCCCCCCCCCCCCCCCCCTGCAAGTATTCCTTAATGTGGCTACACACGTAGAAGTATTTTCAGAAAAATTAGAATGTCTGAAAGGTGACATATACAGGAACTTTGTAAAAGTAGGGACTACCCAAAGACAAGATAAATTTGAGGAGTTCCATTCATCATAATGCAATTGATGCTGGCAGACTTAGAGAAATTTTAAAAATGAAATCTGAGGAATTTGAGGCCACTGGTTGGTACCCGAGCAGAGTAGCCACAAACCCAATGGCGAAGCTAGACTTGATCCGAAGTTGTATGTGTAAGTTTACTCAAACACTTATAAATACATTTACTACTTTTGGTTATTCACGATTAACCAGTGTTTTAAATTAAAAAAGTTATGATATTTTTACAATAAAATTGGGAATGTTTTATTTTTGGATTTTTTTAGACATTAGATTAATTTATATTATTAACTAATTTGAGCAATTTAACATTTTTCCTATAGGGTTTTATTTTAAGTCACTACTTCCATTATTTTCTGTGAGGGGATGTTGTAGTACCAGTGGTTGATCATGTGTGGCTGTGGACTTACTCCTTCTCTAAACTGGGGTATATTTACTACTGTTTTGGGTCTTTTTTGGCTGTCGCACCTTTATCGATACAGTTTTTGAATAGGAATGTGCTTACTCTTTTATGGGTGGATGCGCACCCTTCCCTAAACCCCTCTCTGACCCTTCCTTAACTCCTCCTTACTCATCACAAAACCCCCTCCCATTTAGTAGTAACTGGGCCTCCTTTTCCATCCACTACCTCTGCTTCTCCCACATTTACTACTAAGGGCCTTATTACGATGTCAGGCGGACGACACCGTTTCGGTGTTGGAACCGACCGACCATAGGTCAGCGGTCCTGGCCACCTAATTACAATGCGACTGCACATGTTGCGGTCGCAAACTTCAATTTCTCTATGGGAGCTTGTGATGTGGGCAGTGTCCACCCGCAGCACAAGCTCCCATAGAGAAATGGGAGTTTGTGTAAATCCCTGCACTGTGTAGCAGGCACCCCACGGTGCAGGGATTTACAGGGGGCACCATAGGTGACCCCCAATCAGAGACCGTGGAGGCATGGGGGCCCTGCTAGAGGCCCCCAAAGTTGCTTTCCGACATGCTTTTTCTGTTGGAAAGCCTGACATGAAAAGCCTGTGGGACACCAGCATTGTAATCCTGATGGTGGAAATGTCGTCCTTAAGAGATTACGTGCTAGTTCCAATGGGCCAGTTCCGACGGGCTCCTTGAGCCTGTCAAAACCTAGCCGGAATGACAGGCCGGTTTGATTTCTGACCGCCTACATTGTTATTAGGCGGTCAGAAGTCAAACCTTAGATGTCGGTCGAAAAGCCTCTCACCTCTGGTAAGAGGCTTTACGCCGACATCCAAATGAGGCCCTAAGTAGCAAACTTACATGTGTGAGGATCTCCTTACAAAAAAGATAGGGGAAGTGGAGATATATACGTAGGTTTGGGAACTGCATTTTGTTGTAAGTAGGTTGTACTAATGTAGCACTAAGTTATGTGCTACAAAATGTAGTTTGTGAATCAAGCCCATAAATTCTGTAGTGGTGGATTGATATCCCATTCCGAACATTTCGGAGTTGTCATTACTTAAGGATGTGAAAATCTTCACTACCCTAGACTTAATCTCGGCATATCATCAGGTTGAATATGGGGTCAAAAAATCTGATGACCCATGTCTCACGATTCAGTGTAATTAGATATTTACGGGCAATATTTGGTTTAATATCGGCAGCATCAGTTTTTCGGTGTGTGATGGAAAAAGTATTGATGGGTGATGTTAGTGGGATTATGTCATTGATCATTGAGATGGCAGAACATAAAGAGTGTGTTAGGCAGATTTTTAATAGATTGAGAGATAGTAATTTCACAATAAAGCATGAAAAATGTAAATTTAGTAAGAGAGAAATGACATATTTAGGCCACACAATATCAGTTGAAAGTGTAAGACTTCAAGATGAGCTTATCAATTTGGTTTGTGATATGTCAGCTCCAGTAAACTAGAGAGAACTGATGAGATTTTTTAGGATAGCATAATACTATAACAACGTTGTGCCTGGCCTTACAAATCAATCTAAGAAGATGAGTTTATTGAAAAAAAGAAGTAGAATATAGATGGTCTTCCGTGAATCACGAAGAGTTCTTGGATTTCAATAGATGTTTAGCGGAATTGTCTCCAGAGTTTTGACCCCGAAGCCAAGACTGCTATGTTACTGATGCCAGCTTGAAGGGAGTTGGTGCAGTAATGAAACAAGATTAGGTTGAATCAGAAAAGTCTATTGTGTTTTTTTCAAGAGCTCTGAAAGGTCTAGAGTTGAAATACTGTAATTAAAAGGCGGTCTTGGCGCACTTTTTGGGCTTTTAAATAATGAAAGACATTCTTGTGGGGAACGTTTTTGTAATAAGGACAGATTATAAACCCTTCAATGAGGTATTTATCATGAAGGTCATTTTAGCAGGGTATGTAAAAGGCGCATTGCACTACAAGAATGTGACTTCAATTTTGAGTATATTTCAGGTGCAACCAATTGTATAGCTGACTGTCTCTATAATTTAGTGCAATGTAATGTGGCAGAGCCTGTGTATGAATTTGTGTATTATTTGAGGAACTCAGGGTTTTTTAAATTGTAGGGGAGATTGTCAGTGAGAGAGTGGAAAAAGAAGGACAAACTTGCAGAGCACATCAGGACAGGTTGAAACTGACTGTAAGATCTCATGTAGTAAGTACAGAGTGCTGAAAATGCTTGCTTGTTAAGGATGAGTGGTTGATTTATAGAGGCTCCAGGTTGTTGCCACCCACCAGTATTCGGTCCATTCTGATTGATAATTCCCACCAAGGCCGTGTGGGATTTTCAAAACCAAAAAAAGACTGTGGTTATGGTTATGTTTCTGGTGGCCTTGATCAGATGTACAAACGGAATGTATTGGAAGAGACTGTATTCAATGCTGTAACAGTGGTGAACTACACAACTCCAGGAAACAGTCTATGATTGGGGGGAGATTACCGGACAAGCTTTGGGAAATGCGGTATTCGACATCATAGGATCACCGTGTGGTGGTTAAGCCAATATTGCTATTGCTCTTATTGACATGTTTCCCAGATGGCCTGAGATAAATATCACTAATAATGTAGGGATAAGGACAGTTAGAAAAATATAATGAGATTTTCTGAAGAGAAGGACTTACACACACATTTCCTACTGACTGTGGAGTCCAGCTAGTATATCTGGAGATGGAAGAGTTTCTGTCTAAAAGTGGAAGAACTCATAAGAAGGGTGCCATCTACCACGTGTAAGTAGGCAATCCCCTAAACAAATATTTGTAGGTCTGGGTGCATGGGGAAACAAACATCGACACATCTTTCGCAGGCCTTCCCACCGAAACGAAAGGAACTCCTATTGCAGTCTTGTATTGGGACATTGATTTCTGTTAACCAAGAAACAAAAACGTTTATTTGAATCGCCAGGCGGATGGCAGCCCTACAGACGTAACAGTCACTTAGCCAACCTCTGATAAAGGAACTCAAATGTAGAGACTCATCTAAAGATATTTGCTCATCATTAAATGAGGCTATGACTCTGCATCCATATATATTTTTTAAGGACCAGTGCACCCTAGGATTAGGGATGTCCCCATAGCCATCATAACTCTTCCCATCATACCTACCTCTGCAAGTGACTTAAATATTGTTGTGTGGTCCTGAAGAAGGTGAAGAAGGTGACAGGCAAATGATATGCCCACACCGAAACGTGCGTTGACCACTTGCTGGAAAACAGATCCCAGCCCACAACACCGCAGGTGCAACCAATTGTATAGCTGACTGTCTCTATAATTTAGTGCAATGTAATGTGGCAGAGCCTGTGTTTGAATGTGTGTATTATTTGAGGAACTCAGGGTTTTTTAAATTGTAGGAGAGATTGTCAGTGAGAAAGAGTGGAAAAATAAGGACAAACTTGCTGAGCACATCAGGACAGGTTGAAACTGACTGTAAGATCTCATGTAGTAAGTACAGAGTGCAGAAACTGCTTGCTTGTTAAGGATGAGTGGTTGATTTATAGAGGCTCCAGGTTGTTGCCACCCACCAGTATTAGGTCCATTCTGATTGATAATTCCCACCAAGGCCGTGTGGGATTTGCAAAACCAAAAAAAGACTGTGGTTATGGTTATGTTTCTGGTGGCCTTGATCAGATGTACAAACGGAATGTATTGGAAGAGGCTGTATTCAATGCTGTTACAGTGATGAACTACACAACCCCAGGGAACAGTCTATGATTGGGGGGAGATTACCGGACAAGCTTTGGGAAATGCGGTATTCGACATCATAGGATCACCGTGTGGTGGTTAAGCCAATATTGCTATTGTTCTTATTGACATGTTTCCCAGATGGCCTGAGATAAATATCACTAATAATGTAGGGATAAGGACAGTTACAAAAATGTAATGAGATTTTCTGAAGAGAAGGACTTACACACACATTTCCTACTGACTGTGGAGTCCAGCTAGTATATCTGGAGATGGAAGAGTTTCTGTCTAAAAGTGGAAGAACTCATAAGAAGGGTGCCATCTACCACGTGTAAGAAGGCAATCCCCTAAACAAATATTTGTAGGTCTGGGTGCATGGGGAAACAAACATCGACACATCTTTCGCAGGCCTTCCCACCGAAACGAAAGGAACTCCTATTGCAGTCTTGTATTGGGACATTGATTTCTGTTAACCAAGAAACAAAAACGTTTATTTGAATCGCCAGGCGGATGGCAGCCCTACAGACGTAACAGTCACTTAGCCAACCTCTGATAAAGGAACTCAAATGTAGAGACTCATCTAAAGATATTTGCTCATCATTAAATGAGACTATGCCTCTGGATCCATATATATTTTTTAAGGACCAGTGCACCCTAGGATTAGGGATGTCCCCATAGCCATCATAACTCTTCCCATCATACCTACCTCTGCAAGTGACTTAAATATTGTTGTGTGGTCCTGAAGAAGGTGAAGAAGGTGACAGGGAAATTATATGCCCACACCGAAACGTGCGTTGACATCTTGCTGGAAAACAGATCCCAGCCCACAACACCGCAGTGGATAACATCACATGCTGTATATCTGCTAAGGCTCATTTTGATGTATAGATTACTGGGACACTTGTATGAATGTTGAGTATGCTAGTTCTGCAGTGTGAATGAAAGATATAATGACAGGCTTGGGTATGAAGGTAGTTGGTCTATCTTGGAAGGTACTATTGTGCTTTTAACAAAATCAAAGAAACGTGTCATTAATTGTGTCACAATACATAGAAAGAATTTTTAAATGTATGTGTAGACTGTTCATATTAATATGCTGTTTTTCAGATAGTGTATAAGGAATAATAGAAAACTTGGTAAAACAAATATATGGAAAGAAGATATCATAAAATGTATCTTATGAAAATCTCACTTGTCAATATTCCATCATAAATGGGACAGTACCAACAGCATGTATCAGCAGAATTGAATTAATACAGGTCTAGAGGGTACTTGTCTCTTCTTCTAAGGGTGCCATTTACTATCCTCCAGTTAGTGGCAAGATATAGAGGTTAAACCGAGTACTGAAGGAGGCCTTACAAATTGCCCAGTCCAGTGTGAAGAATTGGAGAGAGTTTTTGAAGAGCATAAATATCTTATTCCACCATGGGGGCCTTGTCTTTGGAGATGAACAGGGTCAGTAGGCTAAATACTGTGTTCTGTCCTGTGTGGATGATTGATATAGATATTGGAAAGAACCCAGAGGAGGCCTGGAGAAGAAAGCAAGCATAGAGACTGGTGGTTTGCAAGAAGTAGTTTAATGCAAAGCAAGGAACCAAAGGAACCAGCTTCTGTGTGGAAGACTCATTTAAGAAAAAGAATACCGTGGATAAATGGGACACACCACGTTTTGTAAGGCTATGAGAGTTTTAAAGCTGTATACCAATGCAGTGAAAACAGAAGAAGCAAGAATTTGGGATCTTAATAGAGTAATTCTAGCGAAGAGTTGTGAAAATGTTGGGTAACTCTTGAAGAACTGGACGCAAAGGGCTATCTGAAAGCAGTGCTCCAGGTGGTTGCATGGATGAAAATGAGGGTGCTGTTGTCAGGAAGAGTGCAAAGATGGCTAGGTCGCCCTGTATCTGAATGATTTTGTACAGTCTTGATGCGTGGGTGTGTGTGTCTGGCAACCATTGTGAACATGTGTATTCCTTTTGTTGTATCCTTCTCTTGCTATAATATATCATTTTCCCCATGTCCTTTAGTCTACCAAACCCTGTAGGTAAGTATTTCATTTTTACAAAGTATCATTGTCTATCACAGTTGTGGAGTTTTCACAACTTTTTCAGATTCTATATTTAAAAAAATTGTGTATTATGATTCTCTTTGAGTTTGATTGTTTGCCCAGGGGTAGAGAGTTCTTTTTCTATGCTCTTCATTTTTCTCTTCTTCTAGTTTCTTAATGTGAGTCGCATGACTGATTAGGAAAGGGCTATCCTCGATGGTTACAAGTGTACATGTAATTCTGCATCTGTGTTTTGTCCTGCAGGAATTTCTTTGCCCATCATAATTATTAATTTCGATTCTGCTCTTCTCAGTTCCTGCTCCCTGTTCCCTCCACTACTGTTTTTCGCTATATTTTTTAATCTAAAATAACTAAAAACTTTCAGGGAGCGTTTATGCGCTTTTTCGAAATTATTTGCCATTAGGTAACTCATAACTCCATTTTTGATAGCCCTTATATGTTGTAATATTCGTAGTTTAAGTTTGTTGATGGTGCTGCCCAAGTAGTATTTATTGCAATTATATTTGAGTACATAAACTACGAATTCTGTCTCACAAGTAATTCTTCCTTGGATCGTTCTCTCCCCACCTAATGTTTTAAACATATTTTGATCGATCCCAAATTGACAAGCTCTACACGAACTACATTTTGTGAAACCTTTTATGCTGCTTGTTACCCAGCTATTTTCCTTGGTTACTTCCAAATGACTCCTTGTTAAAAGATCTCCCAGTGATAAGTTATTCGGGGGTTTTGGTCCACCACATCTATGATTAGATTTTCTTTTCGCAGTATACTCCAATTTTTCTTTAATAAGTTCTTTATCTTTGTTTGTGCTGAGTTGTACTTAAAGGTCCCTCTGTTTTTCTTTTTTCTTTTTCTTTTTTATCTCCTTCTGTTCGATAGAGTACTTCTGCTTTTGTCTTTTTACTAATTCTTTCTTGAGCATCCCGTAACACATTTCTCGGGTAACCCCGCTGAATGGATCGTTCTGTCATTCCCTTTAGTTCTTTTGTTAGTTGTTCCTCTGTTGAGCAGATTCTTTTCGCTCGTAGCATTTGACTGTACGGAATACTCCACTTCAATGCTGTTGGGTGTCTATAATTGGCATGTAGACTAGAGTTGGTAGCCGTGGCTCTTCTATGGATGGTTGAGACCAAATCTCCATATTGCGCATCCAGATTCACATCCAAAAATTCACAATGTGTCTTACTCATCAGTGCTGTAAACATGATTTTCACCTCATTATTATGCAGTCTCATTATGAACTCCTCCAGTTCTGTTATTTCCCCATCCCACAAGATGAATAGGTCGTCTATAAAGCGACACCAAAGCACAGCCTTATCCATGTAAGGATTGTTCTCTTCTTTCCAGGCCATATATATGTATATATATAAAATAATACCCGTAGACATAGTTTGAAACATGGAGCTTCATAACACTGTCACAAGATGGCCGAACATCTTGGGGATACTTTATATAGTTATATTGCTAGTCCTTTGCTTATTTCCTGTACACGCCTTTAAACATGAGGACTGATGGTGTCTCATTTTGATGTATCATTTGCGTTACTAACCATGGAATGAATCGTGTATGGGTAGGATTCAGACTTGTTTTATGTTATGACTGTACTGCCTTTGACTCGGACTGACTCAGTGGCTTGTATATGCAGGGCCATAGGTGGGAACTTACTATGGACTCCTGGACTACACGCCCACAATTATCGATCTCGTTGTCTCAGTATACTTAATGGAGAAAAGCTTTTGACATTGGAGATCGTTTTGACTCTATATTACAAGCATAGTTACACCCTAGCGTACACTAGTAAGTCTCCCTCTTGCACTTTGCATTTGGTCTTTTCATATTTTGGAAAGGAATTATATTGATCACTTTTCATTTTTAAATTAAGTTCTCTAATATACCTGATGAACTGATAATCTGAGGATTTTTAATATGGGATTTACCACATACATCACATTGCGTGGTAAGATTTATCCACCAGCATGACCAATCACTATTTTTAAATTTGTGGCTTATTAATGATTTCTTTACAGTTTTCGGCATGTGCACGTTTTGGAGGTTTGATACAATGTTGGTGACATTGTCCCCCTGGTCTCTTGTCTCGGGTTAGCTAATATGCCACCTTATATATGATGTTTTGGACTACAATCTTTGTGGGTCGGTATCTCTCAGACGCTATCTTCTGACCACGGTCCCTTGAACTTTTATTGTGTTATTCTGGTATGGCAGTGTATTTTTCTCTTTTCCTTTACTTGGGTAACATAATTACACTGTATTATCTTTTAGTGACTTTTGTTTTGATGACATATTCACAAGGATCATTGAATTCACTGCACATTTATGTAATTAAATCCTTGTGGACTGAATTTTTGACACCCCTACTTTGTGGACTTGATTTGTCGGACTTCTTTTATGAGTACCTCGGTATCTTTGTATAATTTCATACCGAAAAGGCGTTTGTGAAATGACAGCAATACCAATTATAAAACAAACTGTACACACAAGTGACTCACTTGCAACAAAAAGTAGGCAGATACAGAAGCAGATCCAGGAACTAACACCACCACAGTCTCAAAAACGTACACGGCAAGGAGCAAAATATAAACAAAAAAAACTACCAACACACAGTACACACATACTAAAAATACAATAAAAACTGAACTTCTTCTCTGCCACACACAAATCCATAGCAGGCCGCTCCTACCGAGAGCATATTCAGAAACCCGTGTTGCACTGCAGAGAGAGAAAATAATTGAGAATGTTAGATTTCCAATGCAGCAAACCATAAGAGCCACACAATTAAAGAGTAAATGGAAAACAACTAAATAACAAATATTTGCCACGCCAGGGGACAACAAGGGGGGAAATACTGAACAATATTCCAGCAAAAGACACAAACTGAATTTCTTCACAAGGACTCAAAGAAAGCATTAGACCAACTGGAAGGTTACTGATTTGAGTCCTGACTGGGGAATACTTGTTCTTCTTTTATCTTCTATGTGATCTCGCTGTTCCATCATTCAATCCAAATCTAGCGACCTTTAGCTATGCCGGAAAGGTATACCCATTTTGTCACGGAAGGCTCATTGGGGAGGCATATCTTGGAGATTTGTTCAAAAAAGGGAATAATCATCGGAAACACAACAAAACCAAATTACAAAATTCTGTTAAAAGATACCAACTC
The DNA here is from genome assembly GCF_964204655.1 of Triturus cristatus. Lineage (NCBI taxonomy): Eukaryota > Metazoa > Chordata > Amphibia > Caudata > Salamandridae > Triturus > Triturus cristatus. Next base: position 750,946,435 of record NC_140592.1, read on the forward strand.
CTCATACTCGTATTGGGAGCTGAATCCCATGCCGGGGAACGGGAAGGGGGGCTCCTCCCATGAAATGCATCCAATCCCTGGTGTCAAGTGGGGATTCCTGCTATAAGATTGCGCTCTGGGCGATCGTCCTGCAGGAATCCACATGGGGGAGGCACTTGGGGATCCCGCCCCAGCATCATATGTTTAAATTTAATTCAATTACTGTACTTGCACGTTGCTACAGAATTCTCACCTCTGAGGACTGGGGAGGAAGTTGCTTCTCTATCTGACCATTTACAATTTTCATAGAAAATCGAAAAATGGACTTGGAATAAAATAATTGCAATCCAATTTCTGTATCATGGCTGTTTTCACTGTGTTTATTAATGATTTTGAATCAGGAACAAAATCTTGGTTTGGGTTTTATATTTCTTTTCTCTATCTGACGTTCAAAATCAACCTGGCCGTGTTTTGCATGATGGGAGAATTTAAAATGTGGCAGGGACAGTTTTCACTTGGATTGAAGACTAAGCATTGAAACAACAGCTTTATTTCTTCATTTAAATTGTATTTGTGCCGTGGTGTTTTCATTTTAAAATACTGTATAATGACTGATTTAGGTAACTGGCTTTCATTTAAAAAATGACAGAACATAGTCTCATCTGAATATTTTTTCTTTAAAAAAATTACTTATAAAATAGTTATATTTAAAAAGGGTTCCAGTATTCTGCATATACTGCAAATATTGCACTTTGTATACATATAGAAAACATGCTAGTAATGTAGGAATAGAAATGCAGATCAGGATGGGAGCAGTTGAATTTGCTGTATATTGAGTTCGGTGAGCCTCAATTATTGCCTAACACACAAGTAACACTCCTGCAAGTGCCATGTTTCTCACATTCTATCGCAGAGCACCAGACAGCACGGAAAGAAACAGAGTGCGGCAATTGGGGAGGACCCATGTGATACAGATACCTCATATCACAGGGAGGAAATCGTACATTTAGGCCCTAATCCTAAACCCCATGAGACTGATGGTTTGGGTACAAATAAGAGTCGAAAAGAGGGAAAACATTAGGAAATCGGGCATGCAAACTCCAACTACACTTGATATGTCTCATTCTGACAAACGGAACCCAGAGAAGGTCTAACTAAATGGCAGGTGCATTATGACCTTCCAAAATACATAGGCCTTCGTTATGAAGCACCTTATCTCTAATTTACTGTTCTTTCCTGGGCATATTAAAAAACATACTATAATTACCACATCCTCCCCAGAATCTCACACACACAACCAAACTATCCAGGTGCATAAAATAGATTTGCTCCTTCTTTACACAGAGGCCCTGCCCTGGCAAATTCTCAGAAAACATGGAAAATCCAGCTGTTATTGATGGGCTGTTGGATTTCTCAGTCCTAACAATTCTCTTAACAGTAACAGTACAGTACCTCACTTGTATGATAATTAGGCTGTTCTGTGTTTGCTCCTGCACTATGTCAGATTTGATATTAATGCACTGTGAAGTATGTAATATGTGCTCCAGCGCTTTCAAACAATGTAGTCTTTTTGACAGAAGCTGTTTTTGAGATCCCAGCTAATGAATGATATTTTTTTTAATCCATGTCAGTGGTGAGGAAGTTGAAAATAAGGAAAGCATTGTCAAGGAACTTGAGGTAAAATGCATGTTTTTCTTTAGCCCCTGGCGTGAAACGTATAATCGGATATATACTAATGCTTTCCCAGCTGCACACATGGTGAGAAACACACCTTCCTCAACCAATCCCCAACTGTGTAGTGTCAGAAGAGACGTCTTTTATCCATTATATACCAAATCAAAATCTTAAGCACTATCTTTACGCTATTTTTCCTGCAACTGCATTTGTGGTTTAGAGCCTTTGCTGCTTAAATATTACCAGGTTTACAGAGCCTCATATGCTCGATGAAGGTATACACGGATGCTGAAAAGTTGGAAGAATAATTTTTCCAACAGTCATTTGAAATCAGAGTGAAGAAACATGTATTGAGTCAGCACTTAGTACTTCATAAAGCTATGGTGACTGAGTGCGGATACATTGTAAAGATTTGTTGGTAATTCAGCCCTCTACGTTGAAAGGATGCTAATTAGTGGTAACACATTTGAAATCCAACAAGGCCTACTCACCAGTCATGTGATAGAGAGTGATAACCACGGGCCATTGAGTTGGGTACTTGTAACCCAGGGATTCAGGTAAATAAACTGTCCAACCGATTGCTCTGTGCAAGCTTTACACAATACAGTGTTTCGAGATATTCGGTCCTCTGCCCGATACGCAATGTACTAGTTGGCTGCGTGACAAAGGACTTGTGAGCACTGATGCACACAATTCTGTCTAAATAACTGTGAAAATTAGCTGTTCACATAACATGCACAGCAGCGAATTGTAGTTCGAAGGTTTCACGTGGATAGCAGACCTTCATCTCAGCATTTGTTTTCTCAATGTACCAGAGTTGCTATCTCTGTAATTCAAGGGAAAAGGATGCCTACTTCCACAAGAAAGCTGTCAATGAATAAGACATTGGGGAGAGTAGTGACCAATGTCGACAGCTGTCAGAAGCACAAGAGATGCTGGCCAAAAAGGGTCGCTTCTTGTTTGCGGTTGTGAAAGGTTGTTGCTAGAGTTGGTATAGTGAGGAAGGTATTATAAAAACAAGCATTGGCAAAGCTAATAGGGCTCTCCTATGGGCAAGGTATTGGCTTTATACAATCACAAGAGGAGATCATGAGGGAAAAAAGTGCACACTGTACGTCCTCCAAAAAATTAACACATCTAAACCCAATAGGCATGGGGCACGAAAGATGAAAACTGAATAAATTAGAATTCTGTATTTAAAATCCCTTGGGTGAAATATACCAGATCCAGTTTTTCTGGATGAGGATACCTCACTCACGTAATGTGGCATGCGTCATCATAGGCTTCCTCACCCCATACTGTTAAGAAGGTACTAACCAGGGTAGACTCTACCTCATAAGTATGAAGGAGTTCTTGATGAATTATAATTCTTGGATAATTGCCGGGATCCACATAAAACTACTTAGGGTAAACTAAGGGGTTTTCCTTTATTGGTAGCTACCGTAGGTATGATTAAAATAAGAGAAAGGAGATGTTTCTGGGTACTATGACCCTTACATCTATTTTGCTGCGAACATGTTTTTGCCTGTTATCAAACAGCTCCAGGCTTTCATTAGGGCTAATAAAGGTAGAGATAAAGGATCCCTCGTTAACTAAAAGCAGCTCCTCTAAAATCCAGGTGAAACTAGGACTTCCTACCTTCCTCGCATGGAGATGACAGCCTAGTGAAAAGAAATTATGGTAAGAATGTTTGTCACGATGGACGTAATAAATGTATAGTGACGTAAAATCAACACATGTGGTCCTTATAGTGACACTGCAAAAGAAAACATGCTACACATGTGAGACTGTGGTTCTGGGGAGACAAGAAAACACATGCATCTAATCATGCCTCCTGACTTACCCAACTTGGGGGAGTGCTTTACAACTTGGTGAGATGCCGGGGAGGGGACGGCTCCTGTAGTCACACAGTTTTAGCATGACATGGTTATTAGTTGGTAACTATCAGAATGAAATCCAACTCATAAGATTTTTTTTTTCTTTAATGGGAAGTTGGCCATTGTATTTCAACCCAAAAATATTAACTACAGAATACTAATTTCTTCTGTTTTCTTCTTTGGTGCCCCGGACCTATTGGGTTTAGATGAGCTATTGGCTTTGCCACTTGGTTGGGGGTGGAGAATGGGAGGGCTTTGTGGGTGTAGAAAGAGAGGGAGGGTGAGAATGGTGAACGGGACGGTATAAAAAGTGACATGATTCAGCCAGCCGTGGCTGCTTAATAGTGCTCTTTTTTAGGTCTCGCCTGGCTATCGCGTAAGCGATCGCTCAGCGAGACTTATGAAGGGGCTTCAGAAAATGCTCCCAAAGGCTTCCCAGGCGGATCGGGTGGCGGTTACGCGCACAACCACGCGCATTCCATTTGCCACCAGCTACTTCCTGCGCGTGCGCCGACTCATGCATTCAGAGAGATTTAATAAGGGGCACAAGACCTTAGGAATGCGGTTTATGGCCAGTGCATGTGAGGCATTCAAGCGCGAAGCTGGCATCTGGCATCGGACTTGAAAGCAGCAGAATGCTTTCGCCAGCGCGCGCTCGGCCTCACTTCCTGCATCCCCTCTTTCAACAATTAACTTTCGTTATAACTCACACCCCACACACTGCTGCACGCCACACACTGCTGCACGCCGCACACTGCTGCACGCCGCACACTGCTGCATTACACACTGCTGCATTACACACTGCTGCACGCCGCACACTGCTGCACGCCGCACACTGCTGCACGCCTCACACTGCTACACGAAACACTGCTGCATGCCTCACACTGCTGCACGCTTCACACTGCTGCACGCCACACACTGCTGCACGCCACACACTGCTGCACGCCTCACACTGCTGCACGCCACACACTGCTGCACACCGCACACTGCTGCACGCGCACACTGCTGCACGCCACACACTGCTGCACGCCGCACACTGCTGCACGCCACACACTGCTACATGAAACACTGCTGCACGCCACGCACTGCTGCACGCCACACACTGCTGCACGCCACACACTGCTACACGAAACACTGCTGCATGCCTCACACTGCTGCACGCTTCACACTGCTGCACGCCACACACTGCTGCATGCCTCACACTGCTGCACGCCTCACACTGCTGCATACCTCACACTGCTGCACGCCTCACACTGCTGCACACCTCACACTGCTGCACGCTGCACACTGCTGCATGCCTCACACTGCTGCACGCCGCACACTGCTGCACGCCGCACACTGCTACACGCCACACACTGCTGCACGCCACACACTGCTGCACGCCACACACTGCTGCATGCTGCTGCATGCCACACACTGCTGCACACCACACACTGCTGCACGCAGCACACTGCTGCACGCCGCACACTGCTGCATGCCGCACACTGCTGCATGCCACACAATGCTGCACGCCGCACACTGCTACACGAAACACTGGTGCACGCCACACACTGCTGCACGCCACACACTGCTGCACGCCGCACAATGCTACACGAAACACTGCTGCACGGCACACACTGCTGCACGGCACACACTGCTGCACGCCGCACACTGCTGCACACTGCTGCACACTACTGCATTATTCACTGCTGCATGCAACACACTGCTGCACGCAGCACACTGCTGCACGCCGCACACTGCTGCACGCCGCATGCTGCTGCACGCCGCTGCACGCCACACAGTGCTGCATGCCTCACACTACTACACGAAACACTGCTGCACGCCACACACTGCTGCACGCCTCACACTGCTGCACGCCTCATGCTGCTGTACGCCTCACACTGCTGCACGCCGCACACTGCTGCACGCCTCACACTGCTGCATGCCGCACACTGCTGCACGCCGCACACTGCTGCACGCCGCACACTGCTGCACGCCACACACTGCTACACGCCACACACTGCTGCACGCCACACACTGCTGCACGCCACACACTGCTGCATGCCGCTGCACGCCACACACTGCTGCACGCCACACACTGCTGCACGCAACACACTGCTGCACGCAACACACTGCTGCACGCCACACACTGCTGCACGCCACACACTGCTGCACGCCGCACAATGCTGCACGCCGCACAATGCTACACAAAACACTGCTGCACGCCACTCACTGCTGCACGCCACACACTGCTGCACGCCACACACTGCTGCACACTGCTGCATTACTCACTGCTGCATGCTGCACGACACTGCTGCACGCAGCACACTGCTGAACGCAGCACACTGCTGCATGCCGCACACTGCTGCACGCTGCACACTGCTGCACGCCGCACACTGCTGCACACCGCACACTGCTGCACGCTGCTGCACGCCACACAGTGCTGCATGCCTCACACTGCTACACGAAACACTGCTGCATGCCACACACTGCTGCACGCCGCAAACTGCTGCACGCCACACACTGCTGCACGCCACACACTGCTGCACGCCTCACACTGCCGCACGCCACACACTGCTGCACGCCGCACACTGCTGCACGCCGCACACTGCTGCACGCTGCACACTGCTACACTCCACACACTGCTTTTATGCGAGTTTATGCTACTGACATTGTAAATGACAATGCCTTTTATTTGTTTTAAAACCAAAACATAAATAAAAGGCATTGTAATTTTACAATGCCACTAGCTCAAACTCTTATAAATGCGAGACCTATTGCATTGCAAATGCTTGTTTCTCCTTCTGGCTGTTGAGGGGTGGAGAAGAAACAAGGATTGTGGTCTGTTCAGAGGGGACTAAAAAACAAGAACAGGGAAGGTCGTAGGTGAAGAAGTAACAGGGACAGCGAAGAAGAAACGAGGACGGGTTGGTGGTAGGAAAATAAGTACGAGGGATGGGGCTGGTGGGAAGGGAAGAAGAAACAGTGGCAGAGTTATTCCATTGTTTTCAGAGAAAAGTGAATTGATAGTGATGGCTTTATTTGACATTTCTTTGTCTTTTTAGCATCTGAAATCACCTTAGCCCTTCTGTTGAAATTGTTGCTATAAGTGCAGGATCATTATGTCGCAAATCCTCATAGCGTGACTGCTCTTACCTGCCCCAAATTTCCCATCAACTGCATCACAACCGATAAGCTTTTTTCTTTATTAAAGTATATATTTTAATTAGACGCAAGTAGTATTATGTCAGCCATTTTTGGAAAAGACAAGCTTGTTATCTACACAGAGAAGGGGATCATTGGGAAAAGTAGGAACCCCCGGGCACAAGGGGTAGTGTAGAGGGTAAGAAGAAATATTACCTCAATCACAGCGCGAGCAGGGGACGGACTGTAATTAAGATGAATCAATTTGTGCTCGGCCCATGTTCTACAGAAGAAACAGAGAGCTACGCCTGGCATGCTCTGGCTGGCCAATTAGGCAGTAAAGAAGATTGACAATGAAGCCCACAAATAATAAGCAATTGGCAGCCTCTGAGGCCCATATTCACCACAATATCTCTAGCAGGCAAGAGTACATGCACTAGCACTCATGCACTCAAGCAGGGGAGACCTAAAACACATATTAGAATCAGTTTGAAAATGGGCACCCTCAGTCTTCAGCAGGGGGTAGGTATTTAATGCTTTCTCCATGCAGTATTAAATCAGATATCCTTTTTGTTTTCTTTTAAGTTGCAATAAAGGAGCCTCTTTTCCCTTGCTGTTTGCAAAAACTATAAAGGCTCAACTCACAGGGTCATATATGCCTGGAAGTTTGACTTGTATGGGCCATGGCTCGTTTTCTGACTTTGAGGAATTAACAAAATGTGACCTTGCAGTTGGAAACCCTTTTATTCATGTAAATTGCCACAGTGGTATAATATTATGTGGGAGTAAATCACATTCAGTGGATTGAAAGTGGGTGATTTAAAGTGTGATTCACTTTCAGAGTTTGTGAACACCAACGAACATACGAGTTTGTAGATATTTTCAAATTTCTCCTTGATCTCCTTCCTAATCTGTAACTGGTCAGAGATTTGCTGTTTCATCGCCGAACAGGTTGGTAAAGAAGCACCTCCAAATTCATGGGGACATAGAAGAAACCATGTCTTAATGGAGAAAAGTGTAGAAGAAGAAAAAAGCAAAACAAAGTTTATAGACATTGCACAAAGAAATGAAGGCGTAACAGCACACTATTTACAATTTCAACAGTGGAAATGCAAAATGACAGGTGTAGCCAGAAATGCAAAAAAACTTTTTAAGTACAGCTGCAACTGACAAAGAGCTCTGCTCTTGGTAAAACGAGCATAATAGCCTGTTTAGGAGGGTTCTGGGATCAAATGGGATAATAATAGCATCTGATAAAATCCAACGCAGAGGTGTTTAGAATTTATTGATAGTAACACCAGTTTAGACATACTGGAGAGTATCATGCAGATTTTGATGTTGAAAATACGAGGACTTTTCTGTAATTCTGTCAGGTTTCACCTGCTGAAATGAAATGGTGGGGTGACCTTTTCTGCACTCAGTAATTAGGGGTGCACTAAACCTTGCTTATTGAAGCCAGTGGGATCAATTTTGGATATCCCTAGCTTAGTATCACACAAGATGAGGATGTGGATAGATTCCCCAGCCAGTGGAAGGGTAGTGCTTGCATTCTGGTGGCTGGAGTTTGTAGATCCAGACTCTGAAGTGAGGAGGATTCGGACAGGGCTACCTTTAGATATTCCAGGAAGATTTTTTGTTAGCAAGGAGCTGCTAGTTAGTGCTTCCTGTGCACTGCCATTTTGTGCATGATAAGGTTGAGACTATTTCTGGGTCAGGCCAGTCCTTTTCAGAGAGGCTGATGACAGCAAGGTGCAGAAACTTCACAGTACCCTTTTGGGTGCTCCACTTTCCAGACATTTCCAGTGTTACCTGCTTTCAGAAGCATCACGCTACACAAAGGCTGTGTAAGGGCAGCTACCTGTGAAGGATTCTTGAAAGAGAAACAAACCACACCAATTAAGTTTTAAACAGTTGGTCCTCGTCCACTGGCTATATAAAAGTGGGGCCCAAATCAACCCAATTTGTTCGCTTGCATGCTTTTCCTGACCTAGGAAGAGAATGCTCCAGAGGGTACTTGAAGGACTGCTGTGTGACCAGGGCTGGTCCCCAGTCAGTCCCAGAAGCGAGAGGACATCACCTGATGTCTGCGCTTGCTGCAGGAGGAGCTGATGGTTTGTGTAATATCTAGAAGCCAGCATGCCTGCTGAGAGGGAAAAGAATTGTGCATCGACCATTCGGAGATGAGACTGTCCAGGAGAAGCACAGCTTATGCCCATTGTTAGGAGCACCCAAAGAAAGAGAACTGCATCGGAGAGCAGTGCCAGGGTAGTAATCAATAGTATAGTTAGATAATATCAGTATAGTTAGACAATATCAGTAACATTTACACCTACAGTTTTATAGTCTACCATCATCATTGTATTTCAGTCCATTCTTTATCCGGTGAGGTGGTTAGGCTTCACCTCTGCTCCCACAGACTATCTTCAGGGTCGCTTTGCTTAGTGGTGACAAGGAACTACTGGAAACAGCTCGTCTTCTTTGCCGTTTCTCAGAAAATTATTTCTAAATTGATCAGATTAAATTTTATAACTCTAGGAAACTATACATGTGACTTTTTTGGGGCTTTTCAGGGCGATAGTATTTGTTTGGTCTGTAAATGCAGTGCACCTTTCAAAGGCTTAGCTTCTGATGTGAGTTCTCAGGAACCTTCATGAATTATTTATCTTTTTATTTTTTTGAAAATCGTTTTCATTAGATTTTATAGATATATCAACAGATACAATAGACAATAATTAGCTGTTTGACCATACATAGTCCTACACATTTTGGGATACTGGACACAAGTAACAGTCAGTGCATCTGCTGGGGAACTATATTGTGAACAAAACTGTGCTCAATGTATGAGTTAGCAAGTTAAAAGTGGATTGCCCCACCAATAAAGATTGGGGTCCGCTTCACGAACTGGAATGTAAAAGGGTAGGAGATGCAAGGTGGAGGGGGGATTCGGTATGGCGGGATATGGCCTCAAAACGTTGGGACGTGTCGGCATGAGCCATATGGCTGGGGTCTGCTGGCGAGTGGAGAAGGGTGGGATGCGTTGGGAGCATATGGAGAGGAAGATTTGTTGTGAAGACAGCATCGGGTACTGAGGTTGTCGTTGACTGGCTAAGTGGGGAGATCATCGTTCCTGGTGTGTTGCAGAAACTGTGAAAGGAGGGTAGTCCAGTGAGAGGAAATGGGGCCTTTTTCAGAGATTACACATCCTCCTCGTATTGGAGGGCATGCTTTTCGGCTTTCTCCCATTTGCACTACTCCATACCAAACAGCTAGCGATGGGGTTATTTGAGAGCAAAACACACAAGATGATGGACGGAATGTTGCACATTGGCAAAACATTCACCCCCAGTCACAGATCTGGGTTTAATCCATCGTTATTTTGTTCACCACGCCACCCTAGTTCAGACATGGCCATATGTAAATCAGTCTTGACCCTGTGCCTCATGGGAACAGTCCAGCCCGAACTGCCAAGCCATGTCTTCCCTGGACCGGAATCAAGCATCCTAGGACCGGTTTCGGAGTTTCACCCCTCTTCAGCCAGGATAGCTTGACTCCAGTGGCATAGTGAGCACGGGACCCACGTCTGGGCATACCCTTCAACCATAGGGTGAACAGCAAAACACACAAGATGATGGACGGAATGTTGCACATTGGCAAAACATTCACCCCCAGTCACAGATCTGGGTTTAATCCATTGTTATTTTGCTCTTGCTCACCACGCCACCCTAGTTCATACATGGCCATATGCAAATCAGTCTTGACCCTGTGCCTCATGGGAACAGTCCAGCCCGAGCTGCCAAGCCATGTCTTCCCTGGACCGGAATCAAGCATCCTAGGACCGGTTTCGGGGTTTCACCCCTCTTCAGCCAGGATACCTTGACTCCAGTGGCGTAGTGAGCACGGGACCCACGTCTGGGCATACCCTTCCCACATAGGGTGAACAGCAAAACACACAAGATGATGGACGGAATGTTGCACATTGGCAAAACATTCACCCCCAGTCACAGATCTGGGTTTAATCCATCGTTATTTTGCTCACCACGCCACCCTAGTTCAGACATGGCCATATACAAATCAATCTTGACCCTGTGCCTCATGGGAACAGTCCAGCCCGAACTGCCAAGCCATGTCTTCCCTGGACCGGAATAAAGCATCCTAGGACCGGTTTCGGGGTTTCACCCCTCTTCAGCCAGGATAGCTTGACTCCAGTGGCATTGTGAGCACGGGACCCACGTCTGGGCATACCCTTCCCACATAGGGTGAACAGCAAAACACACAAGATGATGGACGGAATGTTGCACATTGGCAAAACATTCACCCCCAGTCACAGATCTGGGTTTAATCCATTGTTATTTTGCTCACCACGCCACCCTAGTTCAGACATGGCCATATGCAAATCAGTCTTGACCCTGTGCCTCATGGGAACAGTCCAGCCCGAACTGCCAAGCCATATCTTCCCTGGACCGGAATCAAGCATCCTAGGACTGGTTTTGGGGTTTCACCCCTCTTCAGCCAGGATAGCTTGACTCCAGTGGCGTAGTGAGCACGGGACCCACGCCTGGGCATACCCTTCCCACATAAGGGTGAACAGCAAAACACACAAGATGATGGACGGAATGTTGCACATTGGCAAAACATTCACCCCCTTGTCACAGATCTGGGTTTAATCCATCGTTATTTTGCTCACCACGCCACCCTGGTTCATACATGGCCATATGCAAATCAGTCTTGACCCTGTGCCTCATGGGAACAGTCCAGCCGGAACTGCCAAGCCATGTCTTCCCTGGACCGGAATCAAGCATCCTAGGACCGGTTTCGGGGTTTCACCCCTCTTCAGCCAGGATACCTTGACTCCAGTGGCGTAGTGAGCACGGGACCCACGTCTGGGCATACCCTTCCCACATAGGGTGAACAGCAAAAGACACAAGATGATGGACGGAATGTTGCACATTGGCAAAACATTCACCCCATTCACAGATCTGTGTTTAATCCATCGTTATTTTGCTCACCACGCCACCCTAGTTCAGACATGGCCATATGCAAATCAATCTTGACCCTGTGCCTCATGGGAACAGTCCAGCCCGAACTGCCAAGCCATGTCTTCCCTGGACCGGAATAAAGCATCCTAGGACCGGTTTCGGGGTTTCACCCCTCTTCAGCCAGGATAGCTTGACTCCAGTGGCGTAGTGAGCACGGGACCCACGTCTGGGCATACCCTTCCCACATAGGGTGAACAGCAAAACACACAAGATGATGGACGGAATGTTGCGCATTGGCAAAACATTCACCCCCAGTCACAGATCTGGGTTTAATCCATCGTTATTTTGCTCACCACGCCACCCTAGTTCAGACATGGCCATATGCAAATCAGTCTTGACCCTGTGCCTCATGGGAATAGTCCAGCCCGAACTGCCAAGCCATGTCTTCCCTGGACCGGAATCAAGCATCCAAGGACCGGTTTCGGGGTTTCACCCCTCTTCAGCCAGGATAGCTTGACTCCAGTGGCGTAGTGAGCACGGGGCCCACGTCTGGGCATACCCTTCCCACAAAGGGTGAACAGCAAAACACACAAGATGATGGACGGAATGTTGCACATTGGCAAAACATTCACCCCCAGTCACAGATCTGGGTTTAATCCATCGTTATTTTGCTCACCACGCCACCCTAGTTCAGACATGGCCATATGCAAATCAGTCTTGACCCTGTGCCTCATGGGAACAGTCCAGCCCGAACTGCCAAGCCATGTCTTCCCTGGACCGGAATCAAGCATCCTAGGACCGGTTTCGGGGTTTCACCCCTCTTCAGCCAGGATAGCTTGACTCCAGTGGCGTAGTGAGCACGGGACCTACGTCTGGCCATACCCTTCCCACATAAGGGTGAACAGCAAAACATACAAAATGATGGACGGAATGTTGCACGTTGGCAAAACATTCACCCCCAGTCACAGATCTGGGTTTAATCCATCGTTATTTTGCTCACCACGCCACCCTAGTTCAGACATGGCCATATGCAAATCAGTCTTGACCCTGTGCCTCATGGGAACAGTCCAGCCCGAACTGCCAAGCCATGTCTTACCTGGACCGGAATCAAGCATCCTAGAACCGGTTTCGGGGTTTCACCCCTCTTCAGCCAGGATAGCTTGTCTCCAGTGGCGTAGTGAGCACGGGACCCACGTCTGGGCATACCCTTCCCACATAGGGTGAACAGCAAAACACACAAGATGATGGACGGAATGTTGCACACTGGCAAAACATTCACCCCCAGTCACAGATCTGGGTTTAATCCATCGTTATTTTGCTCACCACGCCACCCTAGTTCAGACATGGCCATATGCAAATCAGTCTTGACCCTGTGCCTCATGGGAACAGTCCAGCCCGAAATGCCAAGCCATGTCTTCCCTGGACCGGAATCAAGCATCCTAGGACCGGTTTGGGGTTTCACCCCTCTTCAGCTAGGATAGCTTGACTCCAGTGGCGTAGTGAGCACGGGACCCACGTCTGGGCATACCCTTCCCACATAAGGGTGAACAGCAAAACACACAAGATGATGGACGGAATGTTGCACATTGGCAAAACATTCACCCCCAGTCACAGATCTGGGTTTAATCCATCGTTATTTTGCTCACCACAACACCATAGTTCAGACATGGCCATATGCAAATCAGTCTTGACCCTGTGCCTCATGGGAACAGTCCAGCCCGTATGCTCAGACGTGAGTCCCTTGCTCACTTTGCCACTGGATTCAAGCAAGACTGGCTGAAGACGGCTGAAATGCCAGACACCGGTCCTAGGAAGCTTGTTTCCGGTCCAGGGAAGGCATGGCTTGTCAGTTACGGCTGGACTGTGACCATGAGGCACAGGGTCAGACTGATTTGCATATGGCCATGTCTGAACTGGGGTGGCAGAGTGGGCTAAAGAACGGTGATGGATCAAACCCAGATCTGTTGACTGGGTGTGAGTGTTTGATTGGTTCTGATGCTCCGTCCATCACCGCCCCCTTTTGTACCGTTATTTGAGAGCGCCAGTGTAAGGTGAGTGCGTGTTTGGCAAGGAGAAGTGCAAGGGAATCCAAGTAACTGCGCACTTTGTGTTGTTTGCGCCTCTTCAAAATGCCTAGTGAGCATGCTTCCCATGAGTGGATGTCCGTGAGATCTGTAACCTTCCGCAGGGCATCATTTACGCTTTCCCAAAACTGATGAAGGACAGGGCAGGACCAAAGCATGTCTGCGACTAGAACCTGACAGCACCGACAACATACGCCCGCCTGCGGGAAGTAATAATTTAATTGGGCCATGGTGAAGTATGCTATTTGTAGTATGAAAAGCTGTATATTCTTAAAGCAGGAGTTACGGGGCACCTGTTGAGGGAATTCTAAGGCCATCGTCCATTCTTTGTCATGCAATACACGTCCAAATTCTTCTTCCCATTTGCATCGGAGCATGTCTTTGGGAGCCATCGTCAGGCCACGAATGGCTTTGTGCAGCCAGGTGATAAGGTGACAACTGGTGCCCATTATAAGTATGGTATTGAGTACTGGGTGTGTCACGGGTTTCACCCCCATGGTACTTTACAGGGTGCCGTATGTGTTTGTGAACTGTCGCTGTAGGAGGAATTGTCCTGGTGGTAGGTTGTAATCTGTTACAAGTTGGTTGAATGAGAGAAGCTGGCCATTCGGGTAAAGGTCTCCGAACATGTGGAAGTAGTGTCTTGTCCAGTGGGCAGATCCATGAATTATTTTTTTTAATGGGGAACCATGACTGACATTGAAAACCGAAGAGATTCCTGTTCATGGAATTGTCTGTGGCTCTCCCTCATTCTGAATACATTTGCTGTATTCACCTGCACCACATTTCAAAAGAGTGATATTTGCAAGGGGTTTTTCTTTTCTCCAAGACTCTTGACATGATAAATCAGCCATGTCAAGTGCCCCTTCCCTTCCCTTCAGAATGTTAAATGACCAGTTTACTTGAAAATGAGATAAAAAGAGTAAGGTGATGACCTTATCTTGATAGCCCTTGAGGCAGTAACAATACCTTCTGTAGTAGGGGATCTCTGTGTATAGTCATAATCTAGTGAATAGTCCCGCCCATGTGCGTGGACCCCGGAGCAATAAAAAATAATCTCTAAAAGGTGACAAATCATGCAGACCTGCATACACCTTTAAGAGAGAATTTAATTTAAAGACAGATAATGCAGCCTATACCCACAGGCTACACTGTCCAGCACTTCAACTAGAATTCCACCAACATCCACAAACAGCACTGCCTGTCTAGTTTTTCTCCCCATAGGAAAAAACCCTGCCTCTACCAGCAAAAGCCTCTGGAATGATAGAGAGGAAGGAGTGGACAGACAAGCCCCGTAGGCTGCCATTATGTGGCTTAGAACAGGATACTGTGCCTTTAAGAAAACTTTCCAGGTTTCCAGAACTTTCCCCAGTATCCCAGAATGCCCAGCAGGTCCCATTTACTTTCAGTTCTTTTTTCCGGCTCCTGCTAGCAGGACCCTGGAGCATTGAGCTTTCCCCTTTTCAAGGGTTTTTTGGAGATTTTGTCAATTTTTGTCACTTTTTCGAGTGCTTAGTAGCTGGTACTGTCAACATGCCTGGCTTGTTCGACAAGTGCCCGGAATGTGGTAGAAAGAAGGCTAAAACTGATCCACACGAGGTGTGTATAGGTTGCCTTCCCCAGTCCCACGTGCCTGAAGACTGTACCATCTGCCACTCGTTCTCAGCCAGGACCCTGAGGGACAGAATGAAAATCAGGCTTCATGTTCTGGAGGAGAGAAGACTGAAGGCACCAGGTGGGTCTGGAGGGGCTGATTTGGCCCATACTGAGGCCTCTGGGGGGCTCCCCAGGGGCAGGAAGACCAGTAAGCGCTCCCACTCCCCGTCGACGTCGAGGGCGTCGACGGCGACGTCGAGGAGGATGACCACCGTTTGTTCGCCGTCTCCCCAGGGCTCTGGGGAGAAGCGGCGTCGACGATCGACGTCGAGGGACCTGAATAGGCCGCCGTCGACTACATCGGCATCGTCGGCGATGACGCCGTCTTCGGCGCCGTCCAGCAGTCGGCGTCGAGATCGGACCCGGCGTCGGCGCTCGCCGTCGAGGGGAGATCGCCGTTCGCCGTCGATGAAGAGGAGACGGTCGACGTCGCCGCCGAAGAGGAGATCGACGTCGAGACGCTCGAGGTCGAGGAGATCGCCGTCGCCGTCGAGGCACAGGTCGCCGTCGAGGCACAGGTCACCATCGAGGCACAGGTCGCCGTCGAGGCACAGGTCGCCGTCGAGGCGAAGGTCGCCGTCGAGGCGAAGGTCGCCGTCGAGGAGAAGATCGACGTCGAGGAGAAGGTCGACGTCGAGGAAGAGAGAGTCACCGGAATCGGTGTACTCTGTGGTGTATACGCCTCCTCGGATGCCTCCGTCACCGCCTCCTCTCCCACCTCCTCCGACTCCTCCTCCTCTACCACCACCACCTCCTCCGCCTCCACCACCGCCACCTCCACCACCACCACCGCCTCCACAGCCGCGGACACTGCCTCCGCCGCCCCCACCTCGGTCGCTGCCACGCACTCCAGTGGGACCGCCGCCGGTTCCCCCGCGGTCGGTTTCCCTTCCGAGGTACCCGACTCCGCCGCAGGGGACCCCGAAGCCACGACGCCCGCGGTCGCCGGGAATGGCTAGACCGGCGGATAGGCCGAAGCCGAAGAGGTCGTGCTCCCGCTCTCACAGGAGGAGAAGGTCACGGAGCCGTGGACGGTCATCGTCGGGCTCAGGACGACGCCGTAGGAGGCACAGGTCCAGGTCGCACACGCGCTCCTCGACCAGAGATTTTTCCCCGACGCTGTCGGACTCACCGGGGACTAGGGTGTCTCCGGTGGACGACTTGGTCTCTTTCCAAGAGGTGCTGTTGAGAGGGGCAGCAAAGTTGGGTATCACGGTGACGGTTCCAACACCCACGACGTCCGTGATATTCGAGACACTTCATAAGAAACATCTGTCTCGCCCTCTACTGCCTCTTGTACCAGGACTGGTGGAACCCGCGTTGGAGCTGTTCCTCACTCCCGCGATGACGAAGGCTGCCCCCTCCAGGCTCATGAAAAAGTATAGGGCCCCGGAGTCGGACCCTACCTTTTTGAGAGTGGACCCGAAGCCGGATTCGGTCATCGTGACGGCGGCGAGGAAACAACATGCGACCACCCCTTCGTCAACGGTCCCGCCTGACAAGGAAAGCCGCTGGCTGGACTCTGCGGCAGAAAGGTGTGTGGGACCGCCGCCACTACCATGAAGGCGGCGAGTGCAGGGGCTTTGTTGGGCCGTTACGACCGGGCCCTGTGGGAGTCCCTGCAGCAGTATGCGGACCTGCTGCCCCGGGACAAGAAGGAGGACTTCTTGGAGACAGTGCGCGAAGGCATGCTGGTTTCTAATCAGGTGATCGGCGCAGCGGCGGATGTATCCTTGCTGGCCGCCCATGCCTACTGTCATGGCGTTCACCAGAGGCGGCATTCGTGGCTGCGCCTGACGTCCCTCAAGCCAGAGGCGCAGCAAAGAGTGGCCAACCTGCCCTTCTCGGGGGAAACCCTGTTCGGGAAACATGCGGACGATGAGATGGCCCGCATGAAGGCGGAGGCGGAAACCCTGACGGCCGTTGGGTTGGAGAAGGCCGAGAAGAAGAAGCGCCCGTTCCAGAGGCGGTTCGGGTCTTCGGGCAGGGGGCATGGGCAGGGTTCGGGACAGCAGCAGCAACAACAGCAGCAGTTCCGCAAGCCCTTCCAGAAGCGCCAGAGGGGTAGAGGAGGCCAGCAGGCTACTACCGCTACCAAGGGCCCGGCCGGGTCTCGGCCCTGAGCGGCGACTTCCCCCTCAACCGTTATCCACTCCAGTGGGGGGAAGCATTCAATTCTTCCCGGCAGAGTGGAGAAAAATTACTCAGGACAAGTGGGTGCTGAATATTGTTTGCAATGGATACAGTCTTCGGTTTATCAGCCCGCCCCCAGCGATTCCGCCGGTCAGCTCTCGATTCCAGCTGAGAGAGCTCCAGGCGGAGGCAGACATCTTGTTGAGAAAAAAGGCGGTAGAAGAGGTACCTCTGTCTCAAAGGGGAAGAGGTCTGTACTCTCGGTTCTTCCTCGTTCGCAAGAAGAACAAGAACGAGTTCAGGCCCATTCTGGATTTGCGACAGGCAAACAAATGGATTCGCAGAGAGAAGTTTCGCATGCTATCGTTGCACCAAATTTACCCTCAGCTGCAACGGGGAGACTGGCTCTGTGCCATAGATCTACAGGATGCGTACTTCCATGTGCCCATAGCGAGGAAGCACAGGAAGTTCCTGCGATTCCAAGTCGGCGCCAATCACTATCAATACACAGTACTGCCATTCGGCCTAAAGTCTGCTCCCAGGACCTTCTTGAAGTGCATGGCGGTGGTGGCGGCACACCTGCGGAGGAACAAGGTGTTTGTCTACCCGTATCTGGACGATTGGCTGATCAAGGCTTCATCCTTCTCGGAAGCACAAGATCACTTCCGATGGACGTGCGCTCTCTTACACAAGCTGGGGTTACACGTCAACATGTCCAAATCGGTCACGACTCCGGTCCAGTGCATACAGTACCTGGGGGCCTCCATCGATACGCGGTCAGCAAGCGTGTCTCCTTCGGAGGAGAGACGGTTATCACTCCTTCGGAAGGCTCAGTACCTCAGGACTGCTCCATCGACGACAGTGAGGAAGGTGTCTTCTCTACTGGGATCGATGGCCTCCTGTATCTTCCTCACGCCTCACGCACGGCTACACATGAGACCTCTGCAGGAGTGCTTGGAGGATCAGTGGGATCAGAGGACAGGCTCTTGGGACGACAAGATACGACTGTCGCTGCATGCTCTTCAGTCTCTGAAGTGGTGGTGTTCGGCGGAAAACCTCCTCAAGGGGGTTCCCTTCCACAAGGACATTCCCACGACGAGTGTAGTGACGGATGCTTCTCTCCAGGGCTGGGGAGCGCATTTCGTGGACTTGCAGATTCAAGGAAAGTGGTCTCCTCTGGAATCGACGTACCACATCAATTTCCTGGAACTCAGATCTGTCTTCCTGGCACTGAAGGCCTTCCTTCCTTCCTTCCAGACCAACTCGCTGCTGATACAGACGGACAATACAACCACGATGTATTACCTCAACAAGCAGGGGGGGTCGAGATCGCGCACTCTGTCGTAGGAGGCGCAGGCGATCTGGCGCTGGCTGCTGGCCCGAGGACTGACGATTATGGCCACGCATCTGCCAGGGGTGCAGAATGCTCAGGCGGACGCCTTGAGCAGGCTGATTCAGGAAAACCACGAATGGGTCATAAACGACGAAGTACTAGGAGAAGTCTTCGCAAGGTGGGGGACTCCAGACGTAGATCTGTTCGCCACCGCCGAAAACAGCAAATGCCGAGACTTCGCATCCAGGTACTACCAGCGGGGGACGCTGGGGAATGCGCTATGGATCGATTGGTCGAACAGCTTTCTGTACGCTTTTCCACCCATTCCCCTGATTCCGGCGGTGCTCATCAAGCTGTCCCAGTGCAGGGCGCGGATGATCCTGATCGCCCCGGAGTGGCCCAGGCAGTGGTGGTTCACGGACCTTCTTCACCGGTTTCTCCTTCCTCACATGCGGTTGCCGGGCAGGCCGGACCTCCTCACGAAGTTCGGGGGGCGGATGGTGCACCCCAACCTCTCGTCTTTGAGTTTGGCGGCATGGCTCCTGAAATAGTGCAATATGGCCATCTGAATCTACCAGACGATTGTATGGACATTCTGAAGGAGTCTAGGCGACCTTCCACTAGGACATCCTATGCTTACAAGTGGAAGAGGTTCTGTATCTGGTGTAAGTCCAAGAACTTTGATCCGACAACATGTAAGGAAGATGTCATCCTTCCATACCTTTTACATCTGGCACAGTCTGGCCTTAATTTCCATTCCATTAAGGTTCATCTGGCTGCTTTGACTGCTTACAGGAAATGCCCTTCACAGACTTCCTTCTTTCAGATCCCTGTGGTCAAGGATTTTTTGGAAGGCTTGAAGAAAGTGTTTCCTCCCGTCAGACTTCCCTCGCCTTCCTGGGACTTGAATGTGGTGCTGTCCAGACTGATGAAGGAGCCTTTTGAACCCATTCACAAGGCTTCATTGCAGCACCTATCCTGGAAGGCGGCGTTCCTAGTGGCCATTACATCGGCCCGCAGGGTGAGTGAACTTCAGGCATTATGTTGTCAAGAACCTTATACTGTATTTCATGCTGCTAAGGTTGTGATGCGTACTCACCCTAAATTTCTTCCTAAGGTTATCTCTGATTTTCATGTCAACCAGACCATAACTTTACCTACGTTCTTTCAGAATCCCTCTCCGCCAGCGGAAAGGTCTCTCCATTCCCTGGATGTTCGGAGGGTGTTGAAATTTTATCTGGATAAGACCAAGGATATTCGTCGGTCTGACCAATTGTTTGTTAATTATGGCTCAGTCAGGACTGGTCTTGCGACCTCTAAGCAGTCCATTTCTCGGTGGATTGTGTCCTGCATACAATTGTGTTATCAAAAGGCTAATAAGACCTTAGGGGGTAAACCTAAGGCTCATTCCACCAGGGGCAAAGCTGCCACGACGGCTTTGCTGCGTAATGTTCCGATTGCGGAAATCTGCAAGGCGGCCACTTGGAAGTCGGTCCATACCTTTGCTGCGCATTACTGTCTGGACACGGATGCCAGGGCAGATGCTCAGGTTGGGCAGGCTTCGCTGCGAAATTTGTTCGCACAGTAATGGTAGTGTCTTGTGTGTTCTCCACCGCTTTTGTTGTGTGGGGATGGGCTTGTCATTCTATTCACTAGATTATGACTATACACAGAGATCCCCTACTACAGAAGGAGTAGTTTCTTTTCTGTAACTCCAGTTCTGTAGTAGGGGTATCTCTGTTATAGTCATAAGCGCCCGCCCTGCTCCCCGGTGGAGAGATACTTATTCATATGTAGAATGCTACAGGTCTGGCGTGCTACGCCTTCAAAAAGAACTGAAAGTAAATGGGACCTGCTGGGCATTCTGGGATACTGGGGAAAGTTCTGGAAACCCGGAAAGTTTTCTTAAAGGCACAGTATCCTGTTCTAAGCCACATAATGGCAGCCTATGGGGCTTGTCTGTCCACTCCTTCCTCTCTATGATTCCAGAGGCTTTTGCTGGTAGAGGCAGGGTTTTTTCCTATGGGGAGAAAAACTAGACAGGCAGTGCTGTTTGTGGATGTTGGTGGAATTCTAGTTGAAGTGCTGGACAGTGTAGCCTGTGGGTATAGGCTGCATTATCTGTCTTTAAATTAAATTCTCTCTTAAAGGTGTATGCAGGTCTGCATGATTTGTCACCTTTTAGAGATTATTTTTTATTGCTCCGGGGTCCACGCACATGGGCGGGACTATTCACTAGATTATGACTATAACAGAGATACCCCTACTACAGAACTGGAGTTACAGAAAAGAAACTACTCCTTCTCTTCCAGGGGCTTCTCATCAATAGTCATAAGCATTGAATAGTCCCACCCATGTCCGGGGACCCTGGAGCACATATCAAATACCATATACACTAGGACGTATTGGACAGAAGCTTTACTGATTTCTGGCTCCAATTGTGTGCATGTTTGTTATTTAACTCGACTTTTTCAAGTTTAGCGTGTTAATTCATTTCCTCTATAAGTGAATTTTACTGGCATAGCTTTAAGAGGTCTCCATGGCAACCAAGGTTTCAGCTGTGTGTAATTCGATCTCCCGATCGCATTTATGTTCACTCAGCATGCTTCATTATTGAGTCACAGTAAGTGCTATTCGTTTGAATAGGTGATAATTTTATGTTCCAACATATATTATATGCGATATGAGGGTAAAACGTATACATAGCAGTTTTATTCCAGTGGTTAGACGATGTATTTTATAGTTAAAAGACACATGTCAATGCATCTTGCATTTGAATTTTCATGGTACATTACTTTTATAATTTTGACCACTGTTAGTAGTTTAGTGCCAAACACAGGAACTTATTTACATGCACCCTTTTCATGATGTTTCTTTTCAAATTGGAACTCATGTTTTCTATGTCTATGAATGTGATGTAGTATATACGTTTTAGGTAAAATGGTGCTCACTAGATTGAGGAAGGCTGCTGTGACAGCCGAAACACGTCTCTCTGTTCTTGCCGGGACGAGGAGGCCCCTATGGAATAATAAATGCCTCAAAACCCAGCATTCTTCGTGTGCATGCCTTCTTCCAGCCGGAGTAGGGGTTTGTTCGGATAGTTTTCAGTGCCGGTGGTTGACACTGTCCACGCACCACCAGTCGATTTGGGCTTTTCTGTGCATTTTGGAGTTAGGAGCATGGTGAATGCTAAATGGATTAGCCCATAGGTAGTCCCCACCGGGGACCGCCACCTCCCCGGGACTTTCTTTAATTATATGCGGGGGGCTCGTGGCCCCCCGCAGCCCCAGGGGCCGCCACTTCCCTGGGGTTTTATTTTAGAAATGTGTGGGAGGGCTCCTGCCCCCTAAACTCTGCCCTGTGGACCACCACCTCCCGGGGCACTGTTTATTCAAATGTAGGGGTCCGTTACGGGCCCCGGGGACCACCACCTCCCCGGGGCTTTGAAAATGATGGGAGGGGTGCAGTGTGGCCCCCTCCTGGAGCCCTTGATGGCTCTGGGGACCACCACCCCCCAGGGCTGACTCCTGCAATCTCCTGGGACATTGCCATTTGCTATGGCGTGCTCCCACCCTGTCATAGCAAACTCTGATTTGCTTCGTTGAAGAGAGAGCAGGAAATCCTGCTCTCGCTTCAACAAAGCAAAGCACATTGCTTTTGAGTAAGGGCAGCTGCATGTCAGCAGCTCCCCTTTTTCAAAAGCAATGCCGGCTCCCGCAGGAGGCGGGGAGGCGGCAGGACAGTAGGGAAATTGGGGCTCCCCCCACAATCCCCAACGCAAAGGGCCGGCCAGGGGTATGGGTCCCTGGGGCCAGGAGGGGCCTGGTAGGGGGGCCACACGGACCCCTCCCTTTTCCTAAAACAAAAGAATGTCCGGGCCCCAGGGGATGGGGTCTCCGAGGCCGAAATCCCTGTAAATATTTAAAAAAAGAAGAGGACATGCCCCAGGGAATGGAGCCAAAATTGACCTCGGGCCCCCTTCCCGTTTTTTTCTTTAAAAAATAAAAAGGGGTCAGGCCCTGGGGGATGGGGTCCCCAGGGCCCCAAAAATAGTAAAAGAAGGGGGGCCACACAACCCCCCTTCTAAAAAAAAAAAAAAAATGTTTAAACCCGGCATCACGCCGGAGGCCTGCCTCCCCTGTGCAAACACGCCGCCTGGCCAGTTGTAAGATGGGAAATTAGGTCCCCATGAATACTGAGGGTCCCTGGGGGCCAACTAGCCCACCAGGTACCTCCAGTAAGTGCCACATAGCTGGTTTGCAGAGAGGTGGTCCGAGGCCACACCCCTTTGTACACCGCTCTGCTAACGTGCCTCTTGTATCCTGAGGACCTCAGGGCACAAGTGGACTTCATCCCCCAAGCAGCAGTGCGTCAGGAGCCGTGTTTGCAGAGTGGTGTAAAAAGTTGGTGTTTCCTTGGACCACTGTCAGCAATCCAGGTGTGTGGCGCTTACTGGAGGTACCTCGTGGGCTAGTTGGCCCCCAGAGACCCTCAGGAATGAAGGGGATTTAATACCCCAACTTAGAACGCTCCAGGAGGCGTGTTTGCAGAGTGGTGGGGAAAGGGGGCATGACCTTTGTCCATCTCTCAGCAGTCCCACTGTGTAGGGCTTACTGGAGGTAAGACGTAGGCTAGTTGGCCCCTAAAGGACCCCCAGCAGTGAAGGGGACTTCAATCCCCATCCAAGATCGCGCCAGGGAGCGCGTTTGCAGAGTGGTGGGCAAAGGGGGCGTGGCCTGCTATGAGAACTTAGCAATCCTACTGTGTGGGACTTACTGGAGGTAATAGGAGGGGTAGTTGGCCCCCAAGGTTATTGTTGGGACCAACTACCCCTCTTGTTAACTGCAGTAAGTCCCACACAGTGGGATTGCTAAAACGTCTAAGGTGGACATGCCCCCCTTTCGCCACCACTCTGTAAACGCGCCTCCTGGCAGACTACGGGATGGGGTATGAAGTCCAATTTACTCTTGAGGAACTTTGGGGGAGCCCTCTTGGTACCTCCTCTAAGTCCTATGCAGCTGAATTCCTGAGCGCTAGTCGGAGGCCCAGCACCCTTTCTCCACCACTCTGCAAACATGACTACTACTTAAAGAAGCATCTTTCTGCACCTCTGACTTAAAGATAGTTTTAATCTCCCTGCCCTATTATGTACTAGGGCCTTACAGAGGAGCTCATGCCAATCACCGGGGTACCCCAACGCATAGTGTTCCCTAGTGTATGTAGGTGTTTTCACTGTATACTAAGTCTCTTTTAGCATAGTACTGGCTCTAGGCCTGGTTAGTCAGAGTCAGTTACCACCAGTACCCGTCAGCAAAAGGTTGGGGGCACAGGATGACTTTGCAACAAGACCTCTTTCTGCTCCTCTGTTGGTTCTTTGTGCACATCTCTTGTTTCTTTCTGCACCTTTCTTTGTCTTTCTGGACTTCTGTTGCCTCTTTCTGCATTTCTCTTGTTTCTTTCTGCGCCTTTCTTCCTCTTTCTGCACATGTCCTACCTCTGTAGGCATAGTTAGAAATTAGCATTTAAAAAAGCTTTGAAATTCACTGAAAAAAACATAGGTCTCAGGGACGTTGTAGTTAGAAATTAGCATTTAAAAAACCTTAGAAATTCACTGAAAAAACCACAGGTTTCAGGGACGTTATAGTTAGTTGGACATTTCACTCGTACAAAACCAGAGAAATTCGGCTGTTATAGTTAGTTCAGCTAACTATAACTCGCGCCCCCCAATGCACTGCAGATGATGTTACATATTACATCATTCATGACCTGGTCAGTGACATCACTGATGACATCACTGATGACATCAAATAACATCACTGATGACATCACTGATGACATCATCCCTGTGATAATCTGATGCACCTCCTCATACCCTAATATAACCTTTGATACTCTCATTCTAAAATACAGACTAACATTTTCGAAACCATAGACACACCAATACCAGTTACTACATACCCACTCACTGATTCCTAGGTCCACACACACATCCACTCATTCACCCATACAGTCATTCATACATGCAGTCAACCATCAATCACTATCATAGGCACTCATATACCTATACAGACACTCTCACACCACCACTCATCCATAGAGGTACTCACACACCTAGTCAGTCATGCAAAGAATCTATCACACTCCCATTTACTCACCTATACAGTTATACACACACCACCTCACTTATTCAAACATATACTAACACATACTTACACTCTTCTACAATAACTAATACAAGCACACACTCATCCATACAGCCACTCTCACAATCACTCACTCTCACATATAGTCATTTCTATACTCCAACACTCACATATACTGCCTTTCACATATGTAGTTACTCACGCATGTAACACTGAGACATCTAAACACTCACCAGCACACCCATACATACACTCACCCACCCATACAGCCCTTCACAGATGTACTCTTGAACCCATACACCCAGTGAATCACCCACTCACACCTTATGCACAAAGTCACACACCCTCCACCCACCCACACAGACACTCAGGCACCCGTACAGATACTCAGACAAGCAATGAATAACCCATATAGACACTCATTTAGCTACTCGCCAACCCATGCAACCGCTTACACACCAACTGACAGACTGATACAGACATTTACACAGTTTAGTCATTAACCCATGCATTCAGTAAAACAAGTTTAATCACTCACTTATACAGTCAATCACGAACCTACTAAATCATCCATTCAGACACTTATACACCCACTCATTCTTCAATACACCTTGGAATATATATATATATATATATATATATATATATATATATATATATATATATATATATATATATGTTAGACGGACCGGGAGGGTCGGCCGAGGACAAGGGGAGAGGTCTCCGGGGAGAGCCGTCTCCAGCGATCGTACAGATGAATAACTTCCCCCCCACAGATATACACCACACAAGGATAAGATTTAGCGTTCTTTATAGGTGATCTCTTAAGGTACGATGAAATGGTACAAGGAGGTCTGGACTCAGGGGTCCCCTCGATACGAGTCTCTTGGTTTGGGGAAAAGGGGGTAGCGGGACAGTCTGGTTACCAGTCTGGTAGCTGAGATGGTATGGTGGATAGCTCACAATCCTCGAGCTCGGTGTTCTAGCTTGGACGGGCCGCGGCAGCGCCAGCAGGTCCCGGTGAAGATGGTCGTTACACGGTCCGCGGCAGCGCCAGCAGGTCCCGATGAAGGTGGTCGTTACACGGTCCGCGGCAGCGCCAGCAGGTCCCGATGAAGGTGGTCGTTACAACGGGTCGCGGCAGCGCCAGCAGATCCCGACGAGGATGGATGTTGCAGAAGGCCGCGGCAGCGCCAGCAGGCAGGACGATAGCTCACAAGGCAGGGCTACGGCAGCGCCAGTAGTCCGTCAAGGATGAGTTCTCTCGGTGTCTCTCGACTCCAGGATACAACTGCCTTCCTGCTCTGGAGCTGCCCTAGTTATAGGTCTGGCGCCCTTTGATGTCCGGACCCTCGCACTTGGAGGTCGGGGGGTCCGGGATGAGGGAGTCCAGACACCCAGCAGGGGGTGGAGCCAGCGCCTGGGGGAGCTGGAGGGCGATCGGCACCTGGCAGGGGAGAGCCATCGACACTTCTTTCTCCCATTGACCTGCCAAGTGGTCCGTTCACCTCCTGGGTGGATGGTGGTGCCGGGATGTCGGGGCCGGGCCAGGCCCAGGGTTAGGGTCGAGCTGAGGCCACGCGGCCTCGTGGCGCAGTGTCCAAGATGGCGGCTGATCCGGCCGGGGGAGCCGGTAGTGGTTCGGCCCCATGATACATGGCTGTCCGGGGGCAGGAGTTCCGTTGGGAGACGGGGTGCGGGTTGCCTTTGTGGGTAACACCTGGGAGTCCGGGGCTTGGGCCTTGTCATGCGGGGAGGGAGCAAGCCCTTCATGTGGCCTGTCCAACATGCGTCCCCCCCAGCTGAAGGCGGGGAGAGTCACCCATCGTCTTGGGGACTCTCCTCGTCGAGGCGGAAAAAGCGTGACAGGCCATCTGCGTTGGCGTGGTCTTGGCCCGGTCGATGTTCCACAGTGAAGTCCATCCCCTGCAGGGAGATGGACCAGCGCAATAGTTTTGGATTTTCCCCCCGCATCTGCATTAGCCACTGCAGGGGTCGATGATCGGTTTGCACCCGGAAGTGGGTACCGAAGAGATAGGGCCGGAGCTTTTTGAGGGCCCACACTACTGCGAAGGCCTCCCTCTCGATTGTGCTCCAGCGCTGTTCTCGGGCCAGGAGGCGTCTGCTGATGAAGGCCACCGGGTGGTCAAGACCCTCGGGGTTCAGCTGGGAGAGAACCGCCCCGATGCCGTGGTCGGAGGCGTCCGTTTGCACAATGAATTCCCGACTGTAATCGGGGGCCTGGAGCACGGGGGCGGTGCACAGGGCGGCTTTCAGCTTCTCGAAGGCCGCTTGACAGTCGGGGGTCCAGTTAATCTTCTTCGGGTGGTTTTTGGACGTGAGACCCGTGAGGGGCCCCACAATGCTGCCATAGTCCCTCATGAACCGCCGGTAGTAGCCGCTGAGTCCCAAGAAGGCTCGGACCTCGGTCTGCGTGACTGGGTGTTGCCAGGACTGGATGGCAGCAATCTTGAGTTGCAGAGGGGCCACCAGACCGCTTCCCACCTGGTGTCCGAGGTAGGTCACGGACCCCTGACCAATTTGGCACTTGCCGGCCTTGATTGTGAGGCCGGCCCGTTGGAGGGCTTGCAGGACCTCTCGGAGGTGGTGGAGGTGGTCGGACCAGTGGCGGCTGTATACAGCGATGTCGTCCAGGTAGGCGGCGCTGAACTCTTCGAGCCCCGCCAAGACCTGGTTCACTAGACGCTGAAAAGTAGCTGGGGCATTCTTCATGCCGAAGGGCATGACCTTGAAGTGGTAGTGGCCATCGGGGGTAGAAAAGGCGGACCGTTCTTGGGCCCGGGGTGTGAGACCGATCTGCCAGTAGCCCGCTGTCAGGTCGAAGATGCTGAGGTAGCGGGCAGCCCCCATGCGGTCGATCAATTCATCCGCTCGGGGGATGGGATGAGCGTCGGTCCTGGTGACAGCGTTCAAGCCCCGATAGTCGACGCAGAATCGGAGTTCCGGAGTGGTGCCGGGGGCAGCGGCTTTGGGGACCAGCATGACCGGGCTGGCCCAGGGGCTGTCCGAGGGCTCGATGACCCCGAGCGTGAGCATCTTGGACACTTCCTCTTGGATGCAGGCCCGCACCCGATCTGGTACGCGGTAGGCCCGGTGTCGGATAGGGGGACTGTCCCCAGTGTCCACGTCGTGCAAGCACCAGGGGGTGATCCCTGGGGTGAGGGAAAACAGAGTAGAAAACTGCAGCAGGAGGTCCCGGCAGCCCTGGCGTTGCTCTGGGGTGAGGGCATCGGAGAGCCGGACCCCGTCCACGGAACCGTCTTTCTCCTGAGTCTTCAGGAGATCAGGGAGAGGCTCGGAGTCTTCTTCCGCCCCACTGTCTGTAGCCATCAGGAGGCTGAGTTCCGAGCGCACAAAGTGGGGTTTGAGTCTGTTGGTGTGGAGGACCCGGAGGGGGTTCCGGGGAGACTCCATATCGATGAGATAGGTGACGGGGCTCTTGCGTTCGACCACTTTGAAGGGCCCCGTCCACTTGTCTTGCAAGGCACATGGTTCGGTGGGGGACATCACCCACACTCGTTGACCAGGTTCGAATTCGACGGAGGAGGCATTCTGATCGTACCATTTTTTCATGTCCTCCTGACTGGCCTCAAGATTCGCTTTTGCCATTTCCCTGAATCGCCGGGTCTGATTGCGTAGTGCCAGGAGGTACTTGAAGACGTCTGGAGGGGTCTTTAGGGGGGCCATCTCCCAACCTTCTTTGACTAGGCTGAGGGGCCCTCGCACAGGGTGCCCGTACAGGAGTTCGAAAGGGCTAAAACCGAGGGACTTCTGGGGAACTTCTCGATAGGCGAAGAGGAGGCACGGAAGTAGTACATCCCACTGGCGACGGAGGGGCTCTTCCAATCCCCCAATCATTCCCTTGAGTGTGCGGTTGAATCGCTCAACTAGTCCGTTCCCTTGAGGATGATAGGGGGTCGTGAATCGGTAGGTGACCCCGCACTGTTGCCAGAGGGACTTCATATATTTCGAGATAAAGTTTGTGCCTCGGTCGCTGACGACTTCTCGGGGGAAGCCCACCCGGGAGAAGATCCCCATTAGGGCCCGGCCGACCACCGGAGCTGTTACAGTTCGCAGGGGCACAGCCTCGGGGTAGCGGGTGGCGTGGTCCACCAGTACCAGGATGAACCGATGTCCTTGTGCTGTGCGGGGGTCCAGGGACCCACAATGTCTATTCCTACCCTCTCGAACGGGGTGGTGACCACTGGGAAGGGTTGCAGAGGTGCTTTGAGCTTGCGGCCGCTCTTCCCGCTGGCCTGGCACGTGGGGCAGGACCGGCAGTGGTTGAGGACATCGTTTCGCATCCTCGGCCAGAAAAAGTGGGTCACCAGGCGACTGTAGGTTTTGTCCTGGCCCAGGTGTCCAGCCAGGGGGACATCGTGGGCCAAATTTAGCAGGAAGTCTCTGAAACGGAGGGGCACCACCAGCACTCGACTGGCCCCTAACTCCGCGATTCTTTGTTCACTGTATAACAGGTCGTTATCCCAATAGACCCAATGGGCTCCGGTGGAGTCCCCTGCGCTCTGGGCGAGGGCTTGCTGGCGGAGTCCCTCGAGGGAGGGACAGGTCTTCTGCTCCTGGCGGAACTGTTCCTGGGTGGGCCCCCCTTCTTGACGCCACTGAGCCAGGCCGGGAAGGTCCTGGGGCTGGGCGACCCTTTCGGGGGTTGGCTCTGGGGGTCAGTATAGTCGGTGTCCTCTACTGGAGCGATCGGGGGAGGAGGTGCAGGCCATTCTGGTTCTTCTGGTCGGGGGATGGCACGGGCGGCCATGGACCGGGTGGCTACGCACGCCCAGTCCGGGAGGCCCAGCATCCCCAGGTGCTCTCTTCTTTCGACGGCGGCCCACGGGGAACTCTCAAGATCATTCCCCAGGAGACAGTCCACGGGGGCATCATCCCGGACCGTCACCTTCAACATGCCGGAGACCCCTCCCCATTCGAAGGGGACGCAGGCCATCCGACATAGACTCTCGGAATTGTCGGCTGAGCGGACGGGGCAGAGAATGTTCGGCAGGATCTGCTCTGGTTTTACCAGGTGACAGCGGACGGCCGTCACACTGGCCCCTGTGTCACGTAGGGCTTCGGCCCGGCGCCCATTAATGTTCACCCACTGGCTATATTTTCTGGTGTTGGCGGGTAGGGGAGCCCGCGGGACCATGTCTTTTCCCCCTAGGCACGCTAGAACCATGGCTGCCGGTTCCCACTCTTGTTGTGCCTGCTCATATTCTTCTTGTTCCTCGGAGATTTGTTCCCCCCCCAGGGCGGCGGCAGCTACCTGGCGGGGTTTTGGCGTTTGGTTCTGCGGGCAGTTCGGGTCATTGGCGTAGTGGCCGACTCGCTGGCATCGGTGACACGTGACGTTGGCTCGGAACCCCGGGCGCATCGGGGGGTTGCCCCGGCCGGCCGGGGGCGGGGTGCTGGCCGCGGGAGTGGCCGGGACGGTGTCTCTCCCTCGCCCCTGGCCTCCTCCTCCTCCTCGGGGACGGTGCTGACCTTGGTTGTTCCGGTTTTGCTCGTGTGGCCCTCTCCGGCCCACTCGGGTGCTTTCCCACCGGTCAGCTTCGGCGGCGAGTTGCCGTGGGTCAGTCAATTTACTGTCGAGGAGGTGCTGCCTGAGCTCGACGAAGCAGTTGTTAGACAGGTGCTCCCACACCATGAGATTAAAAAGTTGCTCGTAGGTCGTTACGTGGCTTCCCTTGATCCAACCCTCGAAGGCTCGGCTGAAATAGTTGACATATTCCACCCAAGTTGTACCCGGGATCCGGGTGCAGTCTCGGAACCTCTGGCGGTACATTTCGGGTGTGAGCCCATATCGGGTGAGGAGGGCAGCCTTCATGTGGTCATAGGATGACATCTGATGGTCTGGGAGCTGCAGTAGGGCATCGCGGCCTTCGTTGACGAACCTCCCCCATAGGCCGGCTCCCCAGTCACTCCGATCGATCCGGTGGGAGGTCATGGCGATCTCGTAGGCTTTGAACCACTGTTGTATGTCGTCCTCTCGGACATACTCTCGGACAACATCCTTGGGGATGTGGACTTTCTTCTCGGTTGCTCCCGGGGTGTGCGGTCGCTCAGACACCCCCGGTTCTTTATTCTGTTTCCGAAGTTCTATTTCCGCCAGTTTGCGCTCGTGTTCGAATGTTAGTCTTTTTTCTTCGAGCTCTCTCTGCCTCTGTTTTTCTTCCCGTTCTTCTCGGAGCCGCAGATGTTCTAGATTTAGTTTTTGCTCGGCTAACTTTAGTTCACCGTCCATCTTGAGTCGTGCCATTTCCAACTCATGTAATCTGGTTCTTTCTCTTTCTTGGATCTCTCCCTGCGAGAGGCCCGTTCCTCGCTCCTCGGGAGCTGTGGCGTTCCCCTCTGGTGCTACACCGTTTTGGTCGGGGGATCCGGAGACCCCGGTTTCCGCCCACGACTCAAGGGCGTGCTTCAAATCGTCTTTGGTACTCAGGCCGGTGGTAGCAATGCCTAGTTCCATGCAGAATTGTTTAAGTTCGCGATGGCTATACTCTTCCAATTTATCCATCTGGAATTTCTCGGTGGAACCGCTCTCTTTGGTTGACATCGTGGTTTTGTCGTGGGGTGAGCTACTCTCTGTACGATTACGCGTTGATTCGGATCGCGCCGCTGGCCACCAATGTTAGACGGACCGGGAGGGTCGGCCGAGGACAAGGGGAGAGGTCTCCGGGGAGAGCCGTCTCCAGCGATCGTACAGATGAATAACTTCCCCCCCACAGATATACACCACACAAGGATAAGATTTAGCGTTCTTTATAGGTGATTTCTTAAGGTACGATGAAATGGTACAAGGAGGTCTGGACTCAGGGGTCCCCTCGATTCGAGTCTCTTGGTTTGGGGAAAAGGGGGTAGCGGGACAGTCTGGTTACCAGTCTGGTAGCTGAGATGGTATGGTGGATAGCTCACAATCCTCGAGCTCGGTGTTCTAGCTTGGACGGGCCGCGGCAGCGCCAGCAGGTCCCGGTGAAGATGGTCGTTACACGGTCCGCGGCAGCGCCAGCAGGTCCCGATGAAGGTGGTCGTTACACGGTCCGCGGCAGCGCCAGCAGGTCCCGATGAAGGTGGTCGTTACAACGGGTCGCGGCAGCGCCAGCAGATCCCGACGAGGATGGATGTTGCAGAAGGCCGCGGCAGCGCCAGCAGGCAGGACGATAGCTCACAAGGCAGGGCTACGGCAGCGCCAGTAGTCCGTCAAGGATGAGTTCTCTCGGTGTCTCTCGACTCCAGGAAACAACTGCCTTCCTGCTCTGGAGCTGCCCTAGTTATAGGTCTGGCGCCCTTTGATGTCCGGACCCTCGCACTTGGAGGTCGGGGGGTCCGGGATGAGGGAGTCCAGACACCCAGCAGGGGGTGGAGCCAGCGCCTGGGGGAGCTGGAGGGCGATCGGCACCTGGCAGGGGAGAGCCATCGACACTTCTTTCTCCCATTGACCTGCCAAGTGGTCCGTTCACCTCCTGGGTGGATGGTGGTGCCGGGATGTCGGGGCCGGGCCAGGCCCAGGGTTAGGGTCGAGCTGAGGCCACGCGGCCTCGTGGCGCAGTGTCCAAGATGGCGGCTGATCCGGCCGGGGGAGCCGGTAGTGGTTCGGCCCCATGATACATGGCTGTCCGGGGGCAGGAGTTCCGTTGGGAGACGGGGTGCGGGTTGCCCTTGTGGGTAACACCTGGGAGTCCGGGGCTTGGGCCTTGTCATGCGGGGAGGGAGCAAGCCCTTCATGTGGCCTGTCCAACAATATATATATATATATATATATATATATATATATATATATATATATATATATATATTCACCAAAATATGCCCCTGCATATGGACACGCACTCCTCCAGCTGGTGATTCAACAGAATCCTTTAATTCAAAAGAACAGGCATTGCTTCTCTGATCTCTCCTGTCCTGCTGCCTGACGCGTTTCAGAGCTTACGAGCTCTTTCTTCAGAGGCAAGTTTGCCTGCACCACCATTACTTTGCAACCACAGTTCCTTGCGTTTTTAAAGCCTTTTTTGACCAGCCTCAAGTGTGCCTTTCTGTTAATTCCCTTGCGCAGTGCACACTGGAACATGTAGTTTGATTCAGTTAGTCTTTTAGCCTCCGGGGGCTTCGTGTGCATTACAAATGTTTTCAGGACCAATTTTCACCCTCCAGTGGGCCTCAGAGAAGAATCCTGTGCCCATTAATTAGGAACCAGCTGCGCCGTCGATTTCACCCGAAATTCAGGCAAGACGATCCCCTCCGATATTCCTGAATGGCGGTGCGACCTTCCCACGGCTGGGCTCACCGTGCTTAAATCTTCACCAAAATATGCCCCTGCATATGGACACGCACTCCTCCAGCTGGTGATTCAACAGAATCCTTTAATTCAAAAGAACAGGCATTGCTTCTCTGATCTCTCCTGTCCTGCTGCCTGACGCGTTTCAGAGCTTACGAGCTCTTTCTTCAGAGGCAAGTTTGCCTGCACCACCATTACTTTGCAACCACAGTTCCTTGCGTTTTTAAAGCCTTTTTTGACCAGCCTCAGGTGTGCCTTTCCGTTAATTCCCTTGCGCAGTGCACACTGGAACATGTAGTTTGATTCAATTAGTCTTTTAGCCTCCGGTGGCTTCGTGTGCATTACAAATGTTTTCAGGACTAATTTTCGCCCTCCACCATTACTTTGCAACCACAGTTCCTTGCGTTTTTAAAGCCTTTTTTGACCAGCCTCAGGTGTGCCTTTCCGTTAATATATATATATATATATACAAAACATAT
Source organism: Triturus cristatus (assembly GCF_964204655.1). NCBI lineage: Eukaryota > Metazoa > Chordata > Amphibia > Caudata > Salamandridae > Triturus > Triturus cristatus. The sequence goes on from NC_140592.1 coordinate 750,980,197, forward strand.
TTAAACTTTACAGAAACACACAGTCACTTGATGTCATCAGTGATGTCACTGACCATGTCATAAATGATGTAATATGTGACGTCATCAGCAGTGCATTGCGGGAGGGCTAGTGATAGTTTTTTTTTTTTTTTTTTTTTGGAACTTTATTTATATTTTGTAAACAAACAATAAAGAGATCTCTGCGCTGAATACAATTCTCTTGAGTGTGTAAAATACATTTCGATAATAATGTCCCCCTGCCCTTAAACAATACTAGAGCCTGGCTCCAGGCAACAACTTCTCGTTCTCCATCACAGCAATATATTCCAGCAGAACCCCTGGGCGCAAACAATGCAGCATTGAGCCTCCCCAGATCCGTCTACTACATTAGAGCCCATCATTCAGCTTTGCCATGTCAAACCCAGGCGTTATCCATAGTCTCATGCCCGCAGTGTAGGAGTCTGTAGTTTCACCTCCATCCCAAGGCCCACCAGCTCGCTCCGCCTCACCACTGTAAGTCTTAACCCGCCCCCGTGGGAACTATCCCTGAGTCGGAGTGTGCTTGGGTGGAGCCCGGCAGATTCGCGATGTATGTTTTGTATGGGCCCCAGATGTCTTTTGGCCGGGTGGGAAGTAGACTTGAGTAAACCTCGCTGTTTAGGCTACAGTACGCCATGGCCGTGAGCCACGCTTTAGCCGTGGGGACCGTCCTGCTACCCCAGCGCCGAGCTATTTCCCGTTTCGCTAACAGAAAGCCCAGGGACGCAAGCCTCCTAACTGACTTGGGAAAGTTGACCGCGTATCCCAGCAACGCCACCTCCGGGGTAGGAACCAGTGTGAGCCCCGACATCTCCCCCAGTATCTCGTGTACCTGTGCCCAGTATGATTGCAGTTTCGGACAGGTCCAGGTCATATGGGCAAAATCAGCATGAGGGGAGGCACACTTCCAGCACGTGTGGGGTCGCCTGGGATCAAGGGAATAGAGTTTATCTGGCGTCATGTAGCTTCTGCGTAAGAACTTGTAGTGCAGAAGTTTGTGGCGACTGTTGAGCGATATCCTATTGGAGACTTTGCAGCAGGCTGACCACTGCTCTTCCGTGATAGGCCCACCCAAATCCCCCTCCCAGGCCATACGTAGTTTGTCATCCGAGCAGGGAATCTGTGTCGCACATAGATTGTACAATTTGGAAACTATATGTGCCCCTGTATTCTTGTCAATGAGGAGAGTAAGTGGCTCGAAGGAAGCCGGCTCAAGGGGGAATCCCTTAATTTCCGACCGAACTGTAAGATAAAGCCGGTTGAGGATGAATCTATCCATGAAAGTGGCATCACTGAAGCGTGCCTCTTCCGATACCGAGAATATGTGCCCGCCTGGGTATAACTCGCCGATCTTGGTGATGTTAAACTTCGTTAAGGTGCGTTGCACAAGTATCTCGCCAGTAACCGGTAGCCATCCCTCATTCGGCAACGGGAGGGACGAGGAGTATAAAAGGGGCTGTTCCAAGTAGCGCAATAGCCTACTCCAGGCCCAACTGGTGGTGGACACCGTTTGAATATCCACTGGACTTCTAGGCACGCCCCGGGGCAATACCGCGGACAAGCGGCCCGGGAGCACAAAATCAGCCTCCGGACGAAGAAATGGAATCCGTGCGTCAGGGTGATACCAGGCATAGGCATGGGCACACTGAGCAATCAGATAGTATAAATACAGATCCGGTACACCGAAGCCGCCTCTGTCGTGCGGAAGCATGAGGATTTTCCAGCGGATCCGGGGGTGTTTTCCTCCCCAGACCAATCGAATCAACTGGGACCGCAAGGAGGCGAAAAAGTTTCGGGTGAGGGGAATGGGGATATTATTGAAAAGATACAAAAATTTGGGGAGCACTATCATTTTTATGATGGCGTTTCTAGATGCCATGGAAAGCGGAAGCCGCAGCCAATTGTCCACCTGTGATTCAAGCTTTGCAATCGCGCATCCATAATTAAGACGGATAATTTAGTCCGTGCTCTGATGTATGTGGATGCCCAAATATCTTACCGATTCCGAGCACCACTCCAGCGGAAACTCACATTGCCAAGGGGTGGTGCCGCTAGTCAATGGGAAAATTATAGACTTATGCCAGTTGATACCCAACCCTGAGTGGCGCCCAAAGCGAAGTATTTCATGGAGCAGGGGAGCCAGGTTCACCTGCGGCTCTCTGACATACAGTATGGTGTCGTCGGCATAGAGGGAGACCAACAGTGGACCCGTCCGAAACTGGAGACCCCTGTGCAGGTGTCGCTCCTGAAAGTGCCGGATTAGTGGGTCCATGGCGAGAATAAACAGTAGCGGAGATAGCGGACAGCCCTGACGCGTGCCGCGTGTAAGAGCAAACTGGCGGGACAAGGTGCCATTAATACGTAATCGCGCCGTGGGACGACTATATAAGAGCCGCGTGGTGGCAATAAAGCCAGCCGGCATGCCCATTCGCTGCATTACGGAGATGAAAAAAGGCCATTCTAATGAGTCAAAGGCTTTTTCGGTGTCGAGGAGAACGGCCGCCGCGGGTGTGTCAGGGTTCATTCTATGCAATACTGTAAATAAAGTTCGCAAGTTCAATGAAGTCGAGCGATGGGGTACGAAGCCCGATTGAGCGGGCGCAATAATAAACTCCATCAATTGGGACAGTCTGTTGGCCACTATTTTGGCGAGAATCTTATAATCAATATTCAATAGCGAAAGGGGCCTATATGACCCACATAGCGCCGGGTCTTTGTTTGGTTTTGGGAGCAGAATAATGACTGCCTCGCTAAGAGTGGGCGGGAGTGACTCTCGCTCCAAGGCATCCGCATACACCTCGATAAGTTTGGGTGCCAGCAGATCCGAAAATGCCTTATAGAAATCGCCTGATAGGCCGTCGAGACCCGGGGCCGAGGAGCCCGCAACACTTTAATCGCCCCTCGAACCTCTGCCTCCGTTATGGGCTCCGCCATGAATTCCTGCATGCCCTTTTCCAGAAACACCAGCGCGATTTCAGATAGGTAGTCGTCCCGTGCCGGGGAGTTATCACTCTGTCTGGTCGTGTATAGCGCCGAGAAGTAGGACAGGAACTCATCCCTAATTTCCGAGGGTGTCGTACGGAGAACCCCATCTTCACCCCTAACCTCAGCTATGAAGGACTTACTGTACGGCGGTCGCAAGGCCTGCGCCAACGTACGCCCCGGCCGGTCTCCCTCACCGTAACGACGTGCAGTGTGGTATTTGCCTAGATATAGAATCTCTCTATCCGCTGCCTCCCTATATTCGGACAGGAGGCGCAGCCGTCTAGCAAACACGTCTTCTGATGCTGCTTGTCTCGCCTCCGCATCCAGCGGTTCTAACTGCACCTCCAGCTGAGTGAGCGTCGCGCGCAGTGCCTTTAAGACCCCAGCATGCTTCGCTATGCAAACTCCCCGAATATATGCCTTAAATCCCTCCCAGAGCACGGCCCACGAGTCCACCGAGACGGTGTTGAGCGCAAAATAGTCCTCAATCGCCTCAGTGACCTCGTGACAGAATAGGTCGTCCAAGAGCGCCCTACTCGGGAATCGCCATTGTCTCTCAAAACCTTCAGGGCGAGGAACATCCAAACACAGTAAAACCGGAGAGTGGTCTGAGTATGTTCTAGGGAAAGTCTTCAAAGTCCGGAACCAGGGGGATAGACCCAGGGAAAGGATCCAGTAGTCATTCCTAGTCCAGGTGTTGTGTTGGCCTGAAAAATGTGTGTAGTTGGTGGTGTCAGGGTTGCGTTTGCGCCATATGTCAATCAGGGAAAATTGGCGACAGAGTTCTAGGAGGGCACGACGTGCCCTGGGTTTAGAGTCAGCGGCCTCTGAGGTACTATCCAAACCCACATCTAGCAGTAGGTTGAAGTCGCCGCCCATTAGGAGCATAGCCGGTTCCAGGGTCGCGAGCCAGGCGGCAAGCGCGTAGTAGAAGTCCGGGGAGTCAGTGTTGGGAGCGTACACACACACCAGGATGATTCCGTGTCCCATCATCACCCCTCTCACTATGCAGTAGCGCCCTTCCCTGTCCCCAATAAACTGCTGGCAATGAAATGAGGGCTAGTGATAGTTAGCTGTACTAACTATAACGGTCGAATATCTCTGGTTTTGTACGAGTGAAATGTCCAACTAACTATAACATCCCTGAAACCTGTTTTTAACTGGCTTTAAATGGTGATGGTGATAATGGTCAACAATGTTCAATTGTAGTATGTCCGGTGAGAAATTTGCCCACTTGGGCTGAATCGCAGAATGGTTTTCAGTGATTCATTTGCAAGGAATGCCTACTGGGGCTTGATGGCATCAAGTTAGGCAAAGATGTGATAAAATTGCCTGAAATAAAGGGCGATTACACCATGTATCCCGTTATAACTCATAATGAAATTAATTCTATGAGTGTAACAGAACCTTTGTGCGATGTTTAGTTGTAGAACATTCAAAAGAAAAAAGACTTTTGTTTTGTTCTCTACACTGGCGTTGCAAGAAATTGAAAAGCTACAAGTCTGTTTTCCATTGCACTAATGCAGTAGTTCTCATGTGATGTGGCACGTGATGGTGTTTAAATACAGGTTGAAAACTTTATTCAAATGTTGGTGAGCAAGCCTGCTGTGCAGGCGAAATGTGTCCGACAACAGCCGATGAATAAAAGTTTTGTGGCTTGAGACACGGCTTCGTTACCTTTCTTTTGGGAGTATATCGTTTGATGAAATTGGACCCGACTGGGGTGGTCCGCATGAACGAAGCGCCCTCTGTTCAGGCTGTGCGGCGGATTACCCGAGTGGCAAGCATGGAATATATATATATATATCAGTTCAGCCATAATCTGGACGCAGAGTTGCACATACATTTGCAGTAATGAATGAAATTAAAAATCCTCCATCATGAAATAGATTACAGGGACATTCAAGAGCAAATATCATATAGAGAAACTTGAAAAATTATTGCTTGAAGCATTAACAACCATATTACTCTTTTTAAATACTTGACACTTGTAAAAAAAATCGGAGCAATGGAATTGACATATAACAACATGGACTGATTGTTATGAACTCCTCTTATTAACATATGGTTCCCTTTTTCCTCTTTTATAAATGATCGAATATTGCACTTTAAAAAATTAAGCTACTATGAACAAGAACTAAATTAATTGTCTAGTACTTTACAGATATTTAGTTATTGAATCTGCATAATAGGAAAGCTAATTTTAAATGTTTGCACAAAATTCACTTTACCTCTAGAAAGGTCGTCACTACTTTAAAATTGTTCCCCTTCTTTCCTGTGGGAGAGGAAGATTGCATACTTTGCACAATAATATTCAATTGTTTATATCTCCTCCTAATGTACTTTGCCTCTTACTGCCATGTAATGACAAGTGAAATGTACTGTACTGATACAAACATGAGTAAATAATGGCATCTGTATATCGCCATATTTTTGTATAAAATGAGGGTCAGCAGTCTAGTATATTGTAAATAATAGAAACAAACAAAGGGACTTAATTGCACATGTTCACTTTAAATAGACGATCTAGACAGCAGGACTCTATAGTCCAGTTGAAGGCGGAGAAGCTGAAACGTGTAGACCGTCCATGCTTTGCACAATGGTGTACCAATAAAGCAAGTTTTTGGTTAAACTACCTGTGGATATCTGCTCCTTGGTGCTCTGGAACTCTCGCTGTCTGGAGGTGTGGAGCCTTTTGAAAAAAAAAAATATATATATATATATATATATGCGTGTGTATATATATGTATATGTGTGTGTATATATATATATATATATGTGTGTGTGTGTGTGTATATATATATATATATATATATATATACATATACATATATATATATTCACTTAAAAAACCATAGGTTTCACACATGTTATAGTTAGGTGGACATTTCACTCGTAAAAAACCAATGAAATTCCCCCGTTATAGTTAGTTCAGATAACTATAATTCGCGCGCCCGCAATCCACTGCTCATGACGTCACATATTACATCACTCATGACATGGTCAGTGGCATCACTCATGACATCACTGATGACATCATCCTTTTGATAGAGTGGCGGTCGCGCGAGTTATAGTTATCTGAACTAACTATAACGGGGGAATTTCATTGGTTTTTTACGAGTGAAATGTCCACCTAACTATAACATGTGTGAAACCTATGGTTTTTTAAGTGAATTTGCAAGGTTTTTTAAATGCTAATTCCTAACTATAACGTGTGTGAAACCTATGGTTTTTTCAGTGAATTTGTACGGTTTTTTTAAATGCTAAGTCATGTATTTATTATTATATTTTTTATATATTTATTTTACAATAAACTACGTATTCATTTTAAAAAAAAGATTTTTAATGGTTTTTCACCGTGCGCGCACCCCGCGATTTAAAAAAAATTTTTTAAATGTTTTTTTCTGCCTTCGTGGTCCTTCAGGGACCCCCTGGCAAAGGCTAGGGGGTCAAGAACTCTCTACCCTGCCCTCTTTTCACGTTCGCCACCTTCCTTTTTCACTCTCGCACTCAAAACAAACAAAATGGCGGCCGACACTTCCTGATTTCGACCGATTCGAACGTTGACTGACATGTAACCACCAATCAGAATTACGCTCGCGCACGTTAGGGTGCGCGCACGGTGCGCGCACAGTGAGCGCCTATAGATATTTATGTACTTTAAGTGCAATTTTATCAGGAACTACTGAACAGATTGACTCCATATATGCAAAAGGCACATCCCTGACCTGAGGACTACCTCTTTGCCAAATTTCAAGTAATTCTGTTCAGCCGTTCGGGCTGTACCTTCGACTAAAGGTCCTATGGGAAAATGCATGGGGAAAACGCGTTTTGGGACCCCCGTTTTTTCTCGGCCCCCGCTTGACGAATCCCCCCGAGACTTTCAGGGTAGGAGCTGAGCGGAGCGCCCCATAAGTTTTGGAAATTTCGCGAGGATTCGTCAACCGGCGCTAAATTTATTCAAAATAGAATTTTGAGATTTCCTATGGAAACACGGTCCTAACTATAACTCTCTACTGGTGACCGCCAGTAGATAATATATATATATATATATGTATGTTTTGACCAGACAAATATTAAGTACTATATGACACAGACATATATCTATCTATCTATCTTAGCCTACAGAAAATGTAGGCTAAGAAATGCCCAAATTTCTGTGGATTTTTCATTTAAAATAAACCATATAATTTTAGCATGCCTAACATAGAAAACATTCACACTTCCAAGTGTAAACATAGCCTTTATTTGAAACGGAAAAAGGCAAGGGAATGAAAGGCATTGTTAGCCCATAGGCTGCATTGGCAAAACACAACAGAGAAAAACTGGCACATTGCCTTTAAGAATTCAAAGACCTCCCGTATCCCATAATGCCCCACAGGTGACAGTTAGGTCAGTTCTTTTTTCCGGCTCCTTCAGTGAGGATCTCTGGGAACTGAGCTCTACGGGTTTTTGACGTTCCTGCCAAAAATTTCTATTAAAAAATAAAACCTTTTGTTTTCACTTGACAGTTTAAAATACCTTAAGTACTTTTAACCAATTTTCTGACAAAAATTAATTTTTTGTCAGTCAAAATATGCCATCTCTGTTCAACAAATGACCTTCGTGTGGAAGAAAGATGACAAAATCTGACCCACACTCAGTTTGCATTGTGTGTTTGCCTTCTTCTCATCATCCTGAGACTTGTTATTACTGCCAGAAATTCTCCAGACCGATGTTAAGAGACAAAGAGAAGATTAGGCTGCATGCTCTTCAAGAGAGAGAGGAAAGGTATGTCTTTAAAGTGGCCTTGGAGGGTCCCAAGCCCCTTCCAAAGAGCCCTCCTCTCATGAAAAATTGGCACACAGGGGAAGAACGGAGAAACGAGACCGAAAGTAACCTTCTCAATCGCCATTGATGGCTAGGAGAGCGGTGTACAAGAAATACCAGTTTGCTGCCCGTTGGCATCCAGATCGACTTCAAAACAGCCTACAAAACAGACAGCGACGTCGAAGCAGACAATGGTGCAGAGATTGCCATCGAGATATTCATTGACATCCCTGTTGACATCGAAAAAGACAGCATCGAGGCCAAAGGCTCAGCACTTGCCGTCACGCCTTTCGACGTTGCACAACAGTTCAACGTCGCAACTTCCACTACAGTCTCAAGGCTCGATGTCAAGGCCGTCTCCGCTGCTTCACCGGTCAACGTTGACACTGGCACAAGCGTCCTCTGGCTCACCTTCAAGGGGCATACAGCGTCGGTTGATGTCTAGACACTCTTCGACATCAAGAACTCTGCATCATGAAGCAGCAGGGTCAGAGAGACCTAGATCGTCGTCAAGACCAAGAAAGTCGACTTCAAGAAGCGGATCTTTATCTCCAGAGATCAGAATAGTGCAGATCTCTCTGGAAAGATATCCTTTTCCAGTTAAGGCATCCACTGAGCCTGTCAATCTGTCTCCACAGTGGCTTCAGAGTGTTAGAGAAAGGTGAGTACCACATCACAGTCCACACTCTGACTACTCCCAGACCAACTTTCCCTCCAGGGTCTCTGCAGGTACTCCTCCTCCAAAGTCAAGGTCTCCACATAGATCTCCACAGAGGTAAAGATCACCATCCACATTCCAATCCAAATTTAGAGGGGAACAACCTTTACAACGCACTACCATTACAACGCATTTTTTTCAACGCATAATCCATTACAACGCATGATATTACAACGCATGACACTACAACGCATTTTTAAAAACTACCTTTACAACGCATTCCATTACAACGCATACTACCATTACAACGCATACCATTACAACGCATAATATTACACTATACTATCCAACACTTACCCTACTGATGCACCCCCTGGAGTTAGAATAGTAATTTTTACCCCTATACTATCCAACACTTACCCTACTGATGCACCCCCTGGAGTTAGAATAGTAATTTTTACCCCTATACTATCCAACACTTACCTTACTGATGCACCCCCTGGAGTTAGAATAGTAATTTTTACCCCTATACTATCCAACACTTACCCTACTGATGCACCCCCTGGAGTTAGAATAGTAATTTTTACCCCTATACTATCCAACACTTACCCTACTGATGCACCCCCTGGAGTTAGAATAGTAATTTTTACCCCTATACTATCCAACACTTACCCTACTGATGCACCCCCTGGAGTTAGAATAGTAATTTTTACCCCTATACTATCCAACACTTTCCCTACTGATGCACCCCCTGGAGTTAGAATAGTAATTTTTACCCCTATACTATCCAACACTTACCCTACTGATGCACCCCCTGGAGTTAGAATAGTAATTTTTACCCCTATACTATCCAACACTTTCCCTACTGATGCACCCCCTGGAGTTAGAATAGTAATTTTTACCCCTATACTATCCAACACTTACCCTACTGATGCACCCCCTGGAGTTAGAATAGTAATTTTTACCCCTATACTATCCAACACTTTCCCTACTGTTGCACCCCCTGGAGTTAGAATAGTAATTTTTACCCCTACACTATCCAACACTTACCCTACTGTTGCACCCCCTGGAGTTAGAATAGTAATTTTTACCCCTACACTATCCAACACTTACCCTACTGTTGCACCCCCTGGAGTTAGAATAGTAATTTTTACCCCTACACTATCCAACACTTACCCTACTGTTGCACCCCCTGGAGTTAGAATAGTAATTTTTACCCCCTATACTATCTAATACTTACCTTAAATGTAATTTAATATTATGCGTTGTAATGGTATGCGTTGTAAAGGTAGTATGCGTTGTAATGGTAGTGCGTTGTAAAGGTATTTTTTAAAAATGCGTTGTAGTGTCATGCGTTGTAATGTCATGCGTTGTAATGGATTATGCGTTGTAAAAAATGCGTTGTAAGTGCATGCGTTGTAATAGTGTGCGTTGTAACGTCATACATCCAAATTTAGAACACCTCTCAGATTACATCGTCTACATCTCGCCGGTCTCATTCATCTAGATCTCGCAGAAGACATAGATCTCCCTCATGGTCAACTGCAACTTCTCGCTCCTCAATCCGAGATTACTTTCCAACACTCTCGCAGTCACCTCCGGCAAGGATCTGTCTTGTTGACGACCATGTTACCTTTAATGATGTCCTCATCAGAGGTGCGGCAAAACTACATATTGACATGCCTGCTCCGGTCACATCTGTGTCAGTAATATTCAAAACACTGCACCACAGATCGATATCCAGACCCATGCTACAGCTGGTTCCTGGTCTTTTAGAGCAAGCTATGCAGACCTTTGTAACAACGGCATCAGTAGGTGCTGCACCTTCACATATCATGAAGAACTATAAAGCCCCTGACCAAGAACCCCTCTTCCTCAGGTCTGACCCTCCAGCGAACTCTATGATAATAGCTGCGGCAAAAAAGGCGTATCCAGGGGCTTCGTCATTTGCAGTGTCTCCTCTTATAAAGATAGACCTGCTGGGTAAAAAGATGTGCAACACCTCTGCATCTTACATGAAAGTTGCCAGCGCCTCCGCACTATTAGGGAGGTATGACAGGCCTCTATGGGACTCTCTGTCCAGGTTTGGTGAACTCCCACGTCTGTGCGTGGCGTTCCTCCTGGATGCGACTTACGGTCCTGAAGCCTGATGCCCAACTTAGAATGCTGAATCTACCATTCACTCTACAATTCATTGTTCGGTACATATGCGGATGATGAAATGGCCAAGATGAAGTCAGAGCTAGATACCCTGAATACAGTAGGGCTACCGTAGTACCACCCCTAATATCGCTGCCCTTACAAGCAGAGGGGTCAAACCCCTCACTGGGCAAGTCAGCAGCAACATCAAGCCAAGTCGCAATACCATCTGCGCCGACCGGCTCGAGAAGGGGCCTTCTCATCCATCAGCCATAACACCTGCGAAGCAATGAGCGGTCGCTTTCCCCTTCCCCGTTCACCACTCCGGTGGGGGGAAGTATTACCATACAGCTGGACGAGTGGCGCTAAATCATAAGGGACAAATGGGTATTAAATATTGTTCGAGATGGCTGCTCCATCAAATTCAAGTCTCCTCCTCTTGCCGTTCCACCGTGCAGAACTTCTTGCCATCAACAAGACTTGCTACAAAAAGAGGTCTGCACTCTGCTCCAAATACAAGCCATTGAAAAGGTTTCAATCTCTCAGTAAAAGCTAGGAATATACTCCAGCTATTTTCTATTGAAAGAAAAGGGTCCAAATCGGGAGTACAGACCCATTTTAGACCTAAGACTTCTAAACAAGTTCATCTGCAAGGAAAAGTATCGTATGCTTGCTCTTCATCAGATATACCCCCAAATCCATCAGGGAGACTGGTTGTGCACCATAGATCTACAGGATGCCTTCTTCCGCATCCTGATTTCCAGGAAATACTTCTTTTCAAAGTAGCATCCAGGCACTACCAGTACAAGGTCTTGCCTTTCAGACTCAAGTCAGCACCCCTCCCGTTCTCCAAGTGCATGGCAGTGGTAGCGGCTTACCTGCGGATGAGAAAAGTCTTCGTCTACCCATACTTAGACGACTGGCTAATCAAAAGTGTGTCTCCTCGTCTCACACAAAAACATCTTCAGGTCTGCATTCAAGTGCTGCAACAGTTGGGACTGCAACAGTTGGGACTACAACTCTGCTTCAATAAATCCATTATCATCCCAACTTAGGTGGTTCATTACCTGGGATCAATCCTGGATACCGAAAATGCAAAAGTGTATCCTTCGGAGGACATATCTTCAATCAACAAAAAATGTCTCACTCTCCTCCACACTCCCTATCCTTCATCCAGAAAATTAGCCTCTCCCCTGTGGTCCATTGCATCGTTCATCTACATTTTTCCCAATGCCAGACTACACATGCGTCCCTTCCAGCAGGCTTTGGAAGACCAGTGGTCACAGTTCTCTGACCTCTGGGAAGATAGAGTGAGCCTTTCTGAGGAAGCCAAGGAATCACTCTGCTGGTGGATGAAGAATCCTCACCTCACAATAGGAGTGCCATTTCACCAGGAACTTTCCACACAGGCGCCCTTATCACGGATACTCCCCTCCAGGGTTGGAGAGCCCACATGGGACCTCTACAAGTTCAAGGCCAGTTGTCGATCATGGAGAAGTTGTACCACATCAACATGTTGGAACTGAGGGCAGTCCATCTCACTCTCAAGGCCTTTTACCCATCCATTCAGGCACGCTCCTTATTGGTACAAGTAAACAATATGACCACAGTGCTCTATTTGAACAAACAGGAAGGAGACAGATCACAGCCTCTCTCTTCGGAGGCTCAAGCCATGTGGACGTGGCTGCTTGCCAGAGGTCTTACCATCTCTGCAGGCACACTAAACGTGCAAGCAGACCCTCTGTTGCAACTTTGTCGAAGCTCACGACTGGATACTAAACGACAAAGTCGCTCCAGACATTTTCCAACAATGGGGAACACCACAAAGCGACTTGTTTGCGGACGTAGCAAACACAAAATGCTGCGTCTTCGCATCCAGGTTTCCCCAACTGGTATCCAAAGGGAATGCTCGTTTGATCAACTGGTCAGAGACATTACTGTGCGCCTTTCCTCCCATACCGCTCATTCCCACGGTCATCAACAAATTTGCCATAGCCAGCACCAGGATGTTTCTGATCGCTCCGGAGTGGCCTCGTCAGTGGTGGTATCCGGACCTTCTTCACCTGTCCGAGAGACCACACAGGAGGTTGCCATGCAGACCGAATCTCCTCTACAAGTTAGTAGGGAAATTCTTTCACCCCAACCGTCCCTTTCTGAGCTTGACTGCTTGGCTTCTGATTTTCTTGCAATATGGACCTCTAGATAAGATAAGATAATGTTTATTTTTGCTTGATTAGTTAAAATCTTTGCAAATACATAACAATAAAGATTCCCATTGTACACAAATTGTTAAATTTAAAAACATTAGAAAAGATCATCAATAAAATATTCCCAGCTTGTGCAATTGGGGGTTTTAAAAAACAATACAATAAATTATTGTATTTCAAGTAGTGCTCAACTGACAATAACTACCAATAATTTCCATGCTGCATGACACAGCTTAGCCAAGTCCATTGTTCAAACTAGGGGCATTGATAATTTAAAATGCTAGTGCAACTAAAGTAAGATGTTAAGTTAATTTTACATATGAAAAGCATTTTCCTAACGTTTGGGCAATAAATAAAACTATATAATGTTATTATTTGTTTTTTATTTTTTGGGAGCTCCCTCCTGAGGCCCTTGTACTCCTATTTTTAACATACTTCAGATAACAACAGGTTTTTGAGTCTCTTGGTTACCGTCTCAAATAATTTTGTTAGCCGACGGTTAAGCTGACCGTCAACGGGGTTGAAGCAAAGCTTCACTGCCTGCCTATAGGACCGGGTGCCGTAATACCTGAAGAAGGGACGTAACAAGGTGCATCTTATGTCCTTTAAGTTGGAACAGTTACAAATTATATGCATGATGTCCTCCTTCCCGCTTCCACATAAGTGGCTAGTCGGAGTACCTCCTCTCCTTTCCCATGGTGAGAGATGGGGATTAATCGCAATTACCCCCAAACGCAGATTTAGGAAGTTTTCCTTCGTTCTTATTTTGAGTCCTGCACTGAAGTAGTCTTGGGGTTTGAGCCTTGCGTAGTCACTGAACACTATCCAGCCGTGTGCCTTTTTAGTGAGAATTGCTTTGTCTTCTAAAACAGATAACATGGATGTTGTTTTTTTCACTGCTTTTTTGAAGGAAAGATGATCTGTTGGTACGGCCCAGAGTTCAGACAGGCCCAGTAGCTCAATGGAGTCTTTTCCTTTAAGAGCCTCACTCCCGTATGTCAGTGTCGGCAGCAGTTTGGCCCTCAGGACCCGTAGGAAGGGATCAAGCATGAGATCGGGAAGCCGACTCTTCATGGACTCTAGCTGAGGTTTGAAGGAGCTTTTATGATCCATTAGTATTCCCAGCTATTTATAGCTCGTTACTTGATCCAGACGTTGGCCATCTAGGAACCAGCTATTCTTCTTTTTATGATAGTTAACTGCCATAATTTTGGTTTTCTTGAGGTTTATTTTGTGGGCGTTCTGGTGAGAGAAGCTACTTGTCGTATTTAAAAGATTCTGAAGACCAATGGGAGTCCGACTAATCAAAACCAGGTCACCAGCATATAGCAGGTTTGACAATAACTTGTTTCCCAGTTTTGGAGCGTGGGATACGCAGCTGTCCAGCTCCCCTGGCAGATCAGCTAAAAAGAGGTTAAAAAGAAGCGGGGCAAGGACACACCCCTGCTTGAGGCCTTTCGAGGTCATGATTCGTTTTGAGATAAGTGTCCCTGCGCTAATTTAATCCTGATCCAGGTATCTGTGTGCAGCTGTTTTAGCCGATCCAAGAGTGTATTTGGTATACCCCAGCTTTCAAGTTTTCCCCAAAGTTTGGCATGGTCGACATGGTCGAAGGCGGCTGTATAGTCAATAAAACAAAGGAAGAGAGGGGTTTTTGATTCCTTGGCTGCATCCATTAACAATGTAAGGGCCAAGATGTTAGTTGTTCCTTGGCCACTGCAAAACCCGGTTTGATTGTGGGAATGATGGATTTTTCTGAGGCCCAAAAAGTTAACTCATCCAAGATTGTTCCTGCGTAGTATTTTGCATCTACGTCGATAAGGGCGATTAGTCGATAGTAGTTTGGATCGTTTCTATTGCCTTGTTTAAAAATTGGACTAATAATGGATCCTTTCCAAGATTCCGGGATGGTGGCTGTAGAGTTTAAGCCCTTGAAGACTGGTAATAGAGCCTTGCTCCAAAAGTCTGCGTTGTATTTGTACAACATCGGAGGGATCCCATTAGGGCCAGGGGCTCCCATAGCTCTACCCTTGGCTATCAGACCTTTTATCTGTTTTTCCATTGGAACATACCATTCCTCTTTAATGGAGGCTATTGAGTCTAAACCAGCGGCCAAGAGGATCCCCTGTTGTTTATAGGTATTGGAGCTATCGGCAGAGTGATCTTTGATAGTGCAATTTTGTGTCACTTCTACCTTGTTAGGGGATTCACTATCCGATTGTCACAACTCGGCGGAGATAGGCACATGAAGTATAGCCCCAGCCGACATGAGTGAGCAAGGGAAGACTACGTATCCCAGGCGCCCGAGATTCAGAAACCGGACATTCCCTTCTGGTACATAAGCTCCACCCACACTCTCAACGAGGCTTGTCACCTGAGTACGTCTTGCCTACCGTGGTGATCGGAGTACTCTTTCTGCTGTCAAAATCCACTCTTGAGTCCCCTGAAGAATTCGCTGGATGCTTTACTCAAGTGCCGCTATCGGAGCGTCACCAAAGAAGCTGGAACATTGATTTAGAGCCTGCCTCTGGTCCCGGCGAAGGGATTGCTGGAGCTCCGTCTTACGCACGGAAAGACCCCGCTGACGTAGGTGGCCACAGCGCTGCCTGCAGAATTGTGCGATGTGGCAGGATTCGGCTTTCTGAAATCCGCGCTCAACACGGAAGCGCGCGCCTTCACTCCTACGAGAGAGAACTCCCCAGAGCTTCCAAGAGTGTTTCTCGAGAGTGCAACGCCTCGTTTGCACTGGATTATTCTGCGGAAAGGATTTCCCTAAACCTGGCTTTATTGACAAGTCCGCCTGAACAAAAAAGCGCTTTGCTCCTAGCCTCCCTGAGGAGAAGGGATGGAGGAGACACCGCGCTTACAGACTTCTTAATTTGGCACGTTTACTCTTTCGCCTCCATCTGACTGAAAGGTTGGGGTGAAAGGGAGTATTTTGCCTGGAGGAATTGGATTACCCCTTCCTGTGTCTGCGCAGAGGCTGGCACTACCATGTTCTCCCTGAAGTCTAAGAGAGACGCTCTTTCAGATAAGTGCCCCTACGTTGGTGAACGACAACGTTTTTGTGTGGTCTTCCTCTTCCTGCACCATTGCCACTGTTATTATTTGAGTAGATCAGCAGCCGATGCCTAAGTAAGTACACACACATAAGGTGGGAGGGGGAAGGAGTGTAAGGCATATGGATTATAGTTGTTAATGAATGTGTGGTCTCTCTTCCAGGGCACTCAGGGTGACAGATAAGACGCGAGAGAATCATTCCCCCCGAAGATCCCCTAGTCCTGAGGTTTCATAGAAGCGCTCCAGTTTCTTTATCCCTTTTTTTCCCTTTCCCCGATTAGAGATATGTCCCTGTAGTGTACGTCTAATTACTCACGGACATCTCTCCTTAAGGGAAGGGGTAAATCTACGTCTCCATCGTTCCCGCTGTATCCGGCTGTTGTTGCAGGCTCTGCCTTCCTCTGTGTGACAGAGTGACAAGCCCACGGAAAAAAACACAGCCTGAACGATGGATACTACCACTGTCCTCACGTCCGTACTGGAAACATTAACCGCCCTTAGAATGGAGGTAGATGCCTTTAGGGGGGAAAATTTAGAACTACGCAACGAAATGAATACCATGCGTAGGGAAGTAGCAGGGTTGTCCCGTCCTAGTACTCAGGGTGCAAGGGGGGGACAGTTCATTAGGAATTGGACCTTACCTCCACCGGCGTCCCATACTTCCGCGGAGGGGCAGGCTTCCCAATCAGGGGGTGGGGGCGTTGCTCCCTCCACTATTCAGGTCATTCAACCCGCGCATCTACCCCTAGCTCCTCCTGAGAGATTCTTTGGGGATCCCAAGAAGTTCGGCATCTTTTTAGGGCAGTGTAAACTACACTTTATGTGTAAGCCGACAGTCTTTTCCACAGATCAGGCAAAGACAGCCTTTGTTATGTCCTATTTGGAGGGGAACGCAGCTAGCTGGTCCCTCCCTCTTAGTGAACGAAATGACCCCGTCTTGCGTGATTTCGACACATTTTGTGATGAGATGCGCAAGTTATTTGATAGGAATGCCCATCTACTTTCCCTTGATAGAGAGCTACTCACTCTAAAACAGGGCAATCAGGATCTATTGTCCTACATTACCACTTTCAATCGTCTCATATCCGAAACAGATTGGCCTATGGATAAAAGGACCTCACTCTATTATCAAGGACTGAGAAGCGAGTTGAAGGATCTTTTAGCTCAGGTGGTGCATATGCCCACTTCTTGTGATGAACTGATAGATCTTACAGTGCAGTTCGATCACAGACTTCAAGAACGGAAGGGGGACAAACAACGTATCGAGACCCGTTATCCTGCTCCCCGGCCTAGAACCATGACAGAAGCACCCCCTCCTATAACAGACGGAACCGAACCCATGCAGGTCAGCGGTATCAGAGGCCCCCTTAACCAAGAGGAGAGAGAGCGCAGAAGAAAACAGCACCTATGCATGTACTGTGGAAAGTCAGGACACTTCATTAAAGAGTGCAAGGCAAAAACCAAGACTCCCTACAAAGAACCACAGAGGGCATCAGTGGTGGAGGGTCGGCAAGAAGAGTCGGAAAACTAAATCGCCCAAACAAGTCCAGAGGTCTGTCCAGCAGTGGCCAATACCGTCCAAAACAATGTAGCTCAAATGAATGTGTGTGTGACACTAGACATACCGGGGGCTGGGCTAGTGGTAGTCGACGCCCTGTTGGACTCCGGAGCTACAAGCAACTTTATTGACCAGAAGTATGCACACGAAATAGGCATGCCTTGCGAAAAGAAGACCACTCCGGAAATGGTAAAGGCCGTGGATGGTACAGAACTGACATCAGAACCGGTACGATATCATATACAGTCAATACAGATGTGGGTGGGCTTGAACCATAGTGAGTTCATCCACTTCGACCTAATAGATGCTCCACATTTTACCCTAATACTGGGCATGCCGTGGCTCACGTTGCACGACCCCTACGTGCAGTGGTCCGCCCGGTCGGTTACCCTGAACTCCTCCTACTGTAAGGAACATTGTATTCCCGGCAGTGTACAAAAGGCACCCCAAAGAACAAGGCCGACGGAGTTCCTGGCTATGGCTTGCCCAGAACCAAGCGTGGGTTATGTCACCACGCTGCCAAGGGAATATCAAGCATACCATACGAGCGAGAGGCGAACAAACTCCCGCCACATAGGCCCTATGTTTGTGTGATCAACCTCGAACCTGGAGCCAGCATTCCCTGCAGCCGCATTTATGCCCTAACGGAAGCCGAAACTACTTACCTTCAGGAATATCTAGAGAGAATGACAACTAATGGCTTCATTCGTCCTTCGTCGTCACCAGCATCCTCTCCACTTTTCTTCATACCGAAACGTGAAGGAGGTCTCAGGGCATGTATAGACTACAGGGCCCTCATTCGTACAACAAAGAAGAACAGGTATCCACTACCGTTAATACCTGTTCTATTGGATCAACTGAAAGGAGCAACCGTGTTCACTAAACTTGACCTCAGGGGAGCTTACCATCTGGTACGAGTGCGGCAAGGGGACGAGTGGAAAACAGCATTCCGGACCAAATTCGGATTATATGAATATCAGGTAATGCCGTTTGGACTCTGCAACACCCCCGCCGCATTCCAATACTTCATGAACGAAGTTTTGCGAGGATTACTAGATGTGTCATGCATCGTTTACATAAATGACATTTTAGTATATTCCAGAACGATGGAAGAACACATCCCACATGTCACCGCCGTACTAGACAGGCTGCAGCAGTACGCTTTGTATGCAAAATTGGAGAAATGCTTTTTTCATATTCCAGAGGTCGAGTTTCTGGGATACGTGATAGGCCCTAACGGCTTATGTATGGACCAGAAGAAGACGTAAGCCATCAGGGAATGGGAATCTCCTACTAGTGTAAAGTCACTTCAGAAATTCCTTGGATTTGCGAACTTCTATCGAAGATTTATAAAGGATTTTTTGCACATCATTCATCCATTGACGATGCTGCTTAGGAAAGGAACGCCATTCAAATGGACGGCTGTGACGAAAGAAGCCTTTCAGGCCTTGAAACGCTTATTTACCCAAGCTCCAGTTTTGAGACATCCAGACGCATCTCAACCTTATATTTTGGAGACCGACGCATCCTACTACGCGCTTGGAGGCATTCTTTCTCAAAGACACACAGAAACGGGTCAAGTACACCCGGTCGCTTATTTTTCAAAGAAAATGTCCAGTTCTGAAGTAAACTATAGCGTAATGGATAAAGAACTCTTGGCTATAAAGCGAGCATGCGAGGAGTGGAGGCATCATCTACTGGGGGCCTGACATACCGTAGAAGTCTATACGGATCATAGGAACCTCCTGTTCTTAAAAAGTGCCAGAGCCCTAACACCGAGACAACTACGATGGTCTTTGTTCTTTGCAGATTTTGACTTCGTTATCCGCTACAGACCTGGTCCAAGAAATGGAAAAGCGGATGCTCTCTCCAGACCCCTGACGGTCCCGGTAGAAGAAAGTGGCAGAACGGAAGAACCTCCCCTCATCTTACAGACCGCCGCGTTTCCGGTGGATACTTTGATAGCGAGTGCCTCCCATGAATTTCTACAGGAAGTACGGACTCAAACCACCCTCTTAGACAAGCAAGCATGGGTGAGAGAAGAAGTCGGGCGGAGGTCCTCAACGGACGGCTTGTTGTTCAAGGATAGTAAGCTATACATTCCCGATGGTCTGTTGCAACGCCAAGCGATCTGTTGGATTCATGATTCCCCCTTGGGTGGGCATATGGGAATCCAGAAAACGGTTCAGAATCTACAACGGTATCTCTGGTGGGAGACGATCAGTAAAGATGTAGGCCAATATGTTTCCGAATGCTCTGTATGTATTCAATCAAAGGCACAACATCAGCGACCCAGTGGCCTCCTCAGACCCATACCTATACCCCCAGCACCTTGGCACACAGTCTCAATGGATTTTACTGTGGAGATGCCTCCTAGTTTAGGTTTCAATACCATTCTGGTGGTTGTGGATCATTTGACCAAAATGGGTCATTTCATAGCACTCCACAAACTCCCTACATCAGCAGAATTGGCCACCATCTCTTTGCAACATATCGTCAAGTTACATGGAATACCCGCGGTGATCATCACAGACCGAGGAACCCAGTTCACCTCCAAGTTTTGGACGGCGCTCTGTGAGAGTATGAAAATCGACGCCCGGTTATCTTCTAGTTATCATCCGCAAACGTATGGTAAAACAGAAAGACTCAACCAGACCCTCGAACAGTACTTGAGATGTTTTACATTGGCCCAAGCGGGAGAATGGAGTCAACTATTATGGACTGCTGAATTCGCCTATAATAATGCAACTCATGCCTCCTTGGGGTGTTCTCCCTTCTTCTTTCTTCTAGGGTGGCATCTCAATATATTGTCCTTCGAAAATCCTGCATTGTCCACTCTCCCGTCCATACAAGAACACCATGCACATCTCAAAACTATACTAGACGACGCCAAGGCCCAATTATCAGAGGCACAAAACAAGAACAAGAAACAAGCAGATACAAAAAGAACACCTGAGCCGGTATATACCATAGGTGATAGAATCTGGCTCAGCACCCGTTATCTTAAACTTAAAGGAAACACCAGGTTACAGCCCAAATTCATTGGTCCCTATACTGTAGAAAAGGTCGTAAATCCCGTAGCCATAAAACTCACCCTTCCTTCTTCTTGGAAAATCCATCCCGTATTCCACGTCTCTCTCCTAAAACCATGTCTCCAGGGCACACGGCTATCGGTTAGACCCCTAGCTCTTGATATCACGGGGGAAGAGGAGTATGAAGTTCAGGGAATACTAGATTCCAAATACGTCAGGGGGAGGGTACATTACCTGATTGAATGGAAGGGATATGGCCCGAAGAGAGATCCTGGGAACCCAAAGCTAATTTGCACTGCCCCGATCTCTTAAGGAGATTTCACTCCCAATTCCCCACCAAGCCTGGAGGACCGCCGAGACGGCGGGCGTTGCGACGAGGTTCTGTCACAACTCGGCGGAGATAGGCACATGAAGTATAGCCCCAGCCGACATGAGTGAGCAAGGGAAGACTACGTATCCCAGGCGCCCTAGAGGCAGAAACCGGACATTCCCTTCTGGTACATAAGCTCCGCCCACACTCTCAACGAGGCTTGTCACCTGAGTACGTCTTGCCTACCGTGGTGATCGGAGTACTCTTTCTGCTGCCAAAATCCACCCTTGAGTCCCCTGAAGAAATCGCTGGATGCTTTACTCAAGTGCCGCTATCGGAGCGTCGCCAAAGAAGCTGGAACATTGATTTAGAGCCTGTCTCTGGTCCCGGCGAAGGGATTGCTGGAGCTCCGTCTTACGCGCGGAAAGACCCCGCTGACGTAGGTGGCCACAGCGCAGCCTGTAGAATTGCGCGACGCGGCAGGATTCAGCTTTCTGAAGTCCGTGCTCAACACGGAAGCGCGCGCCTTCAGTCCTACGAGAGAGAACTCCCCGGAGCTTCCAAGAGCGTTTCTCAAGAGTACAACGCCTCGTTTGCACTGGATTATTCTGCGGAAAGGATTTCCCTAAACCTGGCTTTATTGACAAGTCCGCCCGAACAAAAAAGCGCTTTGCTCCTAGCCTCCCTGAAGAGAAGGGATGGGGGAGACACCGCGCTTACAGACTTCTTAATTTGGCATGTTTACTCCTTCGCCTCCATCTGACTGAAAGATTGGGGTGAAAGAGAGTATTTCGCCTGGAGGAATTGGATTACCCCTTCCTGTGTCTGCGCAGAGGCTGGCACTAGCACGTTCTCCCTGAAGTCTAAGAGAGACGCTCTTTCAGATAAGTGCCCCTACGTTGGTGAGCGACAACGTTTTTGTGTGGTCTTCCTCTTCCTGCACCATTGCCACTGTTATCATTTGAGTAGATGAGCTGCCGATGCCTGAGTAAGTACACACACATAAGGTGGGAGGGGGAAGGAGTGTAAGGCATATGGATTATAGTTGTTAATGAATGTGTGGTCTCTCTTCCAGGGCACTCAGGGTGACAGATAAGACGCGAGAGAATCATTCCCCCCGAAGATCCCCTAGTCCTGAGGTTTCATAGAAGCGCTCCAGTTTCTTTATCCCTTTTTTTCCCTTTCCCCGATTAGAGATATGTCCCTGTAGTGTACGTCTAATTACTCACGGACATCTCTCCTTAAGGGAAGGGGTAAATCTACGTCTCCATCGTTCCCGCTGTATCCGGCTGTTGTTGCAGGCTCTGCCTTCCTCTGTGTGACACCGATAGAGCAATACCCGTTTCCTTGTTTGCTTCCCCTCCCTTTTGCCTATTGTTGTTAAAATACCCAATCGGCCTCTGTTATATTGGAATTTATTCCTGGATGGTTCGGTCGCTCTATCTTGTGGATTGTTTGCCAAAACTTAGCGCTGTTATGTTGCTTGGCATCATACAGTAACTTGGTCCACATTTCATCATTCTTTAGTCTTATTTTCCTCCACTTCCTCCTTTTCAGTAATACCTCCATTTGCCGAAGGGTCGACTGCAACTCCAAGTTCCCTGGTGTTTTTCGAAGTTGTCGTAGTGTTTGGTTTATTGTACGTTTTAAACTCTTAGATTCCGGTCTGAATTTCACTTTTGTTAGTCTTCCGATTGTCTTGGTTTGGTCACAGTCCTGGTCGCAAATTTCCCACTGAAGGTCATCATAAAGATTTCCCATGCTATTGCCGTTGGGACGACGGTTTCTTTTTCTCTCACGAATAAAATTTGATCAGAGGCTGATAGTGCTTCAATATTGTTAGGATTGCACCTTATACGCTTTAGGTTAGAGATTTCTTCAGTTGCAATCGGATTCCAAACATCTAGTATGTCAGCCGGCCTCGTATTCAACAGCACTTCCTGTGGTAGGTGATCACTCTGTGCATTGTCGCCTATTCTAAAGGTTGCTATTTTGTTGAACATGGCTAGTGCTGTAAACGTAAAATCTAGGTAAGAGGACGTTTTTGAGGAGTGGAATGTAGCAGTTGGTAGATTATCCTCCAAGAAGCGGCCGTTCAGTGCTCTTAAATTGAAAGGTTCTAAATCCTGTAGCAGATGTTTAGCCCATCTCGACGATTTATTAATTTTAGCTCGGTCCTGATTCGGTATCCCCCATAATGCTGTGAGTTCGTGTACAGGGCCGCCATCTTGGCCTGATCCAAAAAGATGTAGATTAAAATCGCCAGCAACGATTATGTGGTCGGTATCTTGCTCATCCATAATCCTTTTTATTTCCTTTGACAGCTCCTTTTCATTGCTTTTTGTTTTTGTTTGGGATGCACGTAGGTGTTAATTATTATAACTTCTTGGGGCATATTGTCAAACTTAAGCGTTATCATTATTGCTTGAACCGCATTTGGTGGTTTGATTTTCGTCTCTATGGACTGTGTTTTGCCTACTGTAGTTATTGAAGCCATCATCATTAGTCCCCCCGAACGGCGACCAAAATTGGAGCCCTTTGTTGCCAGAACGAAAAGGAGGTGTACCCTTGGAGCTCTAGGGCCTTATCGTCCCAGGTTTCCTGGAGGAGTATCATGTCAAATATCTTTAAATAATTAACTGTCTCGTGATCGTCCATTTTGGCTGCCAGGCCGTTGATGTTCTAGATACACAGTTTAATTTTTCCTTGCTCCGGTGGGTCTATCTGTGAGGTGTTGCTCTCTTGTCAATTTGGACGCTCTGTTGTTATTGTGCGTGTTATTTGCGACCGAGCCTGTGTTTCCGGTGTCAAAATTGGAATTGGAGACCCTAAGCTTGTGCTTGGATTGGAACCCTTTATGCAAGCTGTTAATTCACCAGGAGTTCTGCTTCTTGCCCCTCTTAATACTGAGGTGGTGATTTTGACTGGGGAGTTGATCCGAGCCTTTAAAAACGGAGTTGGATAAGGAGATTTCAGTTTGGGTACCAATTTTATACCCCAATGCTTGAGCTTTCTTTCTTCTTCCTTGAATTTGTTCGCAATTCCACTGGAACTCCATCAAATCCTGGTTGCCTCAGGCCCCAGACGATTATTGGATGGAAGGAATTCTATGGAGAGTAAGTCCGATGATCTTATGTTTCCAAGGCTCAGGATGGAATTTAAAAGTCGTAGAACATTCTCTCTATTTAATATGTCAGCTCGTCCCCTTGATTCATATTCAGGAATGAGAATGATGCTGATCAATTCTTCAGTAGTACTCTCCTTCGTTCCGTAAATAGAGGTTTCCTCCTGAGGATGAGGCCTTAATTGCAAAAGGTTGTTCTGTCCCGCTCCTTGGTTGACATAAGTGCGGGAGATTGGCGGGAGGACAGACAGAGACTTGGTTTTGCTAGGTGAGCAGCTTTGTTTTGCAGAGCCCCCCGCCGACTGTTGTGCTCGGTCTTCATTTTCTGACAGATGGACTTCATTGGAGGATGACCTCAAGGTTTGTTCTTCCTTAATATGGTAAGGATGTTCTTGTTTTGGAGTTACTGGCTCTTTTACTGATAGGGTTGACTCCTGCTTGTAGTTCGCTTTTGGGGTGTTCCGTCTTGCTGATCTCAATGGTAGCCCCAAAGTGGCAGCCGTGGTTGTGGGAGGCCCTGCGATGGAGTGATCCAACCTGCCAGACAAAGTGGGGAAGGGATCGGGCCCAATTTCTTCAACATCAGAATCTGGTACAATCACAGTGACGTGTGGTTTACTCGAAGCACTAAGAGCAAAGGCTAGTGGCTTCTTATTACGTCCCTTCCTTTTTTGTTTGTGACGGACTTTCCGAGGTGTGGTTTTTTTTTTGGGCAGGACTCGTTTGGGTTGGGGCCATTATTGGTGTTGCATCACTACCTACAGGAGTGATGGATAAGTTAGTTGGTGTTGGATCCATTTTTTGGGGTTCTGACAGAGCTGTCCCTGGCTTATGCTGTCCATCTGTAGATTTGAAGGACATTGAAGCGCTGCCTTTTATGTCGGATTGGAGATTCCCTAACATAGATGGTAATGTTATTAGCTTATCAATTATTGGGGCGCAAGTGCATTCAAGATGGATGGTTTGGCTTCCGTGTAGCACTTCTTGTCCCCGCTTAATTAAGCTATTGAGCTCTGATAACATTTTGTCAAGCCCTGACGTAAAGTCGGCCAAGGTCTTAAGGACCGTGGGCTGTAAATCCATTTTATGCGATTGGTATTGTAGAGCTGTAGTTGTATATTACATTGTATTTAAAATTGCCACCCAAATAGATTCTGTGGGCTTGGCCTTGCTGAGATTGCATCTTTCCGACAGTGGTGTGTTAGTTATTTCAGGAGGTGTATGATTTTGAACCGGTTTTAAATGATAAGAAGCAACAAGCTCCTCCCATTCCTGTGAAGCCAGGAAAGACATGTCTGGACTTGATGCGTGGGAGACATCATGTAGCGTTCTGATGGTTTGCTGAACAGTGGGCTGTTAGAGGCCGCCGGGTCTGCTGGTGCACCTGGTTGTAATTCTTGCCCCTGTAATGGGGAGCTGTTTTTGGGTGCAACGGGGGGGGGGGTGTTCCCAATTGTTCAGCAGACTTGTTTGGGGCCAAGGAGTGACCCTGAGGGTTCCTCATGCCTCCTAGTAAATCAATTTAGACTCTTACCCCTATTGTCTCTTCAGATTCCCCGCCTGTCAGCCTGATGTCGGTAGTGTTTTTTGATGGAACCTGGTTACCCACCGTAGGCGTATTCCTTTGATGGTTTTTAACTTGGTGGTGGGATAGGGGTTCAGGGGACGCGGTGAGAGGCTGATGAGTTAGTCTGAACTTCTCTGGCTGTAGTGGCGTTTGCAGCCCTTTTACGTTCTCACTTTTGGAGTAAATTACTGTTCCAGGATCTTTCAAGAAAGAACATTTTGTGTAAATGTTTGGTTGGAAAGTACAGGGGTTTTTCCTTTGGAATGGCCCGTCAATGCTTATGAGATCATTGTCCATTTGGGTTCCTGGTAGCTGCGTCGAGTCGGCTAATTGATGAGAAATTATTTTTCCCGTTCTTTGCACTGACATCTTCGCCATTGGTAGAGGAGTTTGTGTCGGAGCAAATGCTGGTGTTGCCCTTGGCTAGATTGCTTTCTATACTTGTTTTAATAGATACTAGCCCCAGTCCAGGGCCACTTGAAACCACTGTGATTGCTTTTTCTTTTTTCTCTTTGGGTTTTGGCCTTAAGGGAGTCTTCCTTCCTAGGCTTGACCTCATGACTGTATTGGCACCGTGGTCCAAGTCTGATATAACAGCACCAGGTTGCTCCAAGCGGCGTGTGGCAGAGTGTGATATAATACGGGTGGGATACAGATGAGGTACAGGTAAGATGCAGGTAGAGATTGTCACTGATTTTCGATGGTAAGGCTGGTGAAGGCTGTACTGGTGAGAGTGAACGCAATTATCGCAGTTGCCGCAGTTACCAGACCTTGATGAAATAGTCAGGGAGGAACAGGGGCAGCGAGGGGGGACAGGGAGGAGAGAGAGGGTCAGAAGGCACAGAAAGCACAGTGGCGGTGCACCCAACCAGGTCACAGGCTCGCCTGGCACTTCACTCGGTGGCCACCACTGTGGTCACACTCTCTCTCCACGCACCATCAGCAGCCCCTCAAACCCCGTCAGCTCTCTCAGCGGCTCCGATGCAAGGAGTCCGGCAAGGAGAGAATGCCTCAGCGCCACAGCGCAGATCCCATGAGCCACACTGCGGACCAGGGGGGCCAAGGGGCCGATGAGGACCAAGAAAGTCAAGAGAGGCAAGCGGGGCCAAGAAAGTTAAGAGAATCAACTGGGGGCTTCAGGCTGGCTGGTTGGATGGTTGGTTGAAGAAGCCGCCGCCGCCTGTGCCTCACCGCGCCTCACCGCGCCTTCACTGCACCGCACCTCTCCGTGAACTGGGGGACGAAGATGCCGCGAGCCGTCCGAAGCCGCCTAAGGCCGCGGCGTCCACAGTGCTCCACAGCGCTCACGGCGCTCGACACCAGCAGTCCGCGGTGCTCACGGCAAGCTTCACCGCCACCCCACTGGGAGATGGATGGTGATGGGGGCTGCAGCGGGCTGCAGCGGGCTGGAAGAAGCATCCTGGCCTCCTGATCGTCAGCACAATACTGTAAGCGGCAAGCGGGAACAGGACACTCCGAAAACCAAGACTGGAAAGAGGTAACGTCATGGGGAGGGACCTCTAGGCCTTTCCCAAAACTGTATGTACATCTTGAAAGAATCTAGGAAGCCTTCTATCAGGAAATCGTACGCTTTCAAATGAAAGCGTTTCTGCTGGTGTCTTCACAATGGCCATCATCCAATTCTATGCCAATAGCGGGTGCTCTTGCCTTATTTATTGAGCCTAGCCAAATCTGGTCTCCAGTTTGAATCTATTATGGTACATCTTGCAGCCATTACTGCCTACAGAAAGTCACCCACGCAGGTTTCTCTTTTTCAAATGCATGTAGTCAAGGACTTCCTACAGGGTTTAAAAAGGTTTATCCACCTGTAAGGTTACCCTCTCCCTCATGGGAGCTTAATGTGGTTTTCTCTAAAATAATGGACCCCCTTTTGAACCAATACACAATGTGTCTTTACAACACCTTACCTGGAAGACCACTTTCCTAGTGGCTATCACTTCAGCGCCCATAGTCAGCGAAATCCAGGCTCTTTGCGCAAAATAACCTTTTCTGATTTTTCATTAAAAAAGGGTGGTCATGAGAACACATCTAGTGTTTTGCTTAAGGTCATTTCTGATTTTTCATATCAATCAGACCATTACTCGCACAACGTTTTTTCCCAACCCTTCCACATTACCAGAAAGGGCTTTGCACTCCTTAGATTTGAAAAGGGTTCTTAAGTTTTACCTTGACAAAACCAAGGAGATCAGACATTTTGACCACTTGTTTATTAACTATGGTCCAAGGCGCACTGGTTTGGCTTCCTCCAAGCAATCTATCTTAGGTGGATAGTGTCTTGCATATCTCTTGCTTACCATTTAGCCAACAAAAGCCTCCCTTGTCGACCTAGAGCCCACTCTACAAGGAGTAAAGCAGCCACTGCTGCTCTGCTCAGAAATGTATCCATCACAGAGATCTGCAAGGCTGCAACAAGCGATCAGTGCATACCTTCGCTCGCCATTATTAACTGGACTCAGGCACTAAAGCAAATGCCAAAGTAGGGCAGGCTTCACTCACAAATCTTTTTGGCTTATTGTATTATTACTTGCTAGAAACTGGCTTTCATTTGTCCGCAAAGTTATGAGCTGGGCTTGCTATTCTATGTACTGCTCATGACTATTGATGAGTGTCTCCTGGAAGAGAAGGATAAGTTACTTGCCTGTAATCCTGGTTCTCTTCCAGGGGAATACTCATCAAAGTCATAAGCAACCCTCCCTCCTCTCCGGACGAATACTTAATGCAGCAGCTAGCATATGGTTTATCCTCTGAATGTTTCTTCTGGTCACCGTAAAAAACAGACCTGACCTAACTGTCACCTGTGGGCCATGATGGAATAGAGGAGGTCCTGGAGATCTTAAAGACACTGTGCCAGTTTTTCCGTGTTATGTTTTCCCAATGCAACCTATGGGTTAGCAATGCCTTTCATTCCCTTACCTTTTCCCCTTTCAAATAAAGGCTAGCTTTACACTTGGAAGTGTGTATGTTCTCTATGTTAGACATGTTTAAAGTATATGGTTTATTTTAAATGAAAAATTCAATGAAATTTCTTAGCCTATATTTTCTGTAGGCTGCATGTGGATATATATATATATCAACAGAGAGAGGGAGAGCTTTGCATGTATATGTCTGTTTTTTACGGTACTTTGTACTTTTTAGGTCAAAACATACATATATATGGTATTTGATATGTGCTCTGGGCTCCTCACATGTGGTCGGGACTACTCAATACTTATGACTATGATGAGTATTTCTCTAGAAGAGAGCCAGGATTACAGGTAAGTAACTTATCGTTTCCCAATGCATAATAACATAAGACTAAAGAGAAAAACCAGGAAATTTCCCTCCCTATGATCCACTTCGACAAAAACATGCACTCAGACAAGGACATCCAAGCAATCCTAAACGCAAGTGATTGTTCTCCTAGGATGAGAGTTTCCTTCTATCATTCGTGTCCAATTCCTAGGAATTTCACCTCCTCCTATTACCACACAACTCCAGGTGGTTCCTTGAATTTTTTGTGTCATTAAAAGATATGTCAGACAATTTTAATATCAAGATTTATGGTGCCATTAGAGCCACCCGTGGAACTTACTTCCCCTTCACGGTTATATGACTGCGGGCCTAGAATTAGTTCTCTCAACTCCAACCTTAAAACCACCATAGTTCTAGCTATCCACTCCCCACAACAGTGATGATGAAGCCTGTGACAATGAGGAATATCAGAATGCAAGATGCAGATGAAGATTGAATGATCACTTTGTTGCCAGTAAAGAGTCACCTGAGCACCCAATATTGAATTTTTTACTAGGTGAAATGAGGATCGTTTTATTTTATGATTAAAAAACATATTCAATATTTGAGTAATAGGCAAACTAAAGAGAGAAAAAAGTGTCCTTAAGCCTTATATACACAGTGGGAAAACAAGAACTGTGTTCTCTCTCTTGAGAGTATTTGGGTAGATGGCCTCATCGCAATTAAAATACTGTTATTGCCACGTGCTCTTTTACTCACTGCAAAACATTTCTTTAGTAGAATATGCACCAAGATGCTTAATGAGACAGTTTAATATTGGCTCAACCAATTTGTCAGCATCTTGGAGTCGCTGGAAAAAAATCAATTGGTAGATTCTCAGCACCACAAGATGATGAAGGTTGTAGTTTGACTGCTCTTGCAGTGTGACTTATCCCCACCATTACAGCTGCCTTGAAGACTTCCAATTTACCAGTTGTGGCAATACTCAATAACAAAACAATTTAGATGACTTAATTCTTGGAGTTCTTGCCACCAGAGAGGAGGAAGATAGCTACCAGCATCCCCTGGAAGAAGAAAGTATATTGGACGATCTACTAAAGACAGCATTGGATAATAGCAAAACAGGTTGTTGTCAACTGGACATAGAAGAGTAAATAGAAAGCAGGGATGGCTTAGAGTCACTAACCTCAGCTCTGAAGTGTAGGCCTTTGTCTCTCAGCAGAGGACTTATATTTGGACTGGAAATTGATTAATGTTTATAGACCATGAAACAAGCCATTGAGATGGCAAGTTCCTGCAAATCCTTGCAAATTAAGAGAACCTGTCCTTTTTCTGATCATGGCAGAAGACTAGATACAAATAAAGGATCTGTCAGATTATGAATGTTTAGACCCAATGGTGGGCCCTGCAGTACCCAAATGCGTGTGTATGTGGGCAAACATTTTTTGCTGCCTACAGTAGGACTTTAGTGAAAATTAGGGAGGGGAGTGAGAGAGAAAGAGAAACTAATAGACCTCACTCTTCAAAAAGAAATTGTTTAAGCCGAGGGACAACAATAACACTATTTCAGTGTTTAGGATATGGGGTGTTCTGAACTGGCTGTAGGAAAGACAGAGGGCAACAAGTAAGTAAAGGATACCAGCAGGAGTGAATATCTACAATAAGTTAGCACATGAGAGGCTTACCAGTTTCAGCAGCAGATGGTACCTTTATGACCCCTAAGCGGACACTGAATCCATCTGAGGGTCATAGGGCGTCGATACAAATTCACAAGTCAGAAGTTAGTAAACAAGAGAAAGAGGAAGCAAGCAAACACAATGCTAAGGAGTAAGGGATGCCTAACAGAGATTCTACTGAGGGGAACAGAGAGGGAAGATATTTCTGATTGAAACTGATGAGGCTGGGAACACTAAACAAATGACTGTTCTGATTACTCACTTCCAGGTTTAGGGTACACATTTAACACTAAAGAGTAAGGAAGGTCTAATAGAGATTCTACTGAGGGGAAGAGAAACAGGAGAGATTAACAAAGTTGAGACCGAACACAGGGAGGAGCCAAGCGCCGGAGCAAGATGGCCGCTTGAACACCGGGCTCCGTGGTCGCCACCCCTGGGACCCCTTATCCTGCATGAGATCCTGCCCTGAACTGCATATGTAAGGGTATCGCTTGGCAAGCGGTGCCGAAGCCCGAAAACCCGGTGTCTCTGCCCCCCTCGACGGCTGAGTTCTCGGCGCCGCTTGTAGGGGCCTGCACGAGGACTTCGAGCCGGGAGCTGGAGTGAAACAGGGACGGCGAGGAGGTGGGACAGAGGCGGCGGCGTGGACCGGAAGTCGCCGGCCGGGGGGACGCCATTCCTCGGCATGAGTTCGGAACTGAGAGGCGCGCTGGTGGCTTTTTCCCCTCCCTCCGGCTGCGGGCACAGACTGTGAATTTCCCCTGGGCGCGGTGGGGATGTGAGGCCAGAGACGCCGGAGGACGCTTCCGGGTGAGCGGGGTGCCTGGGGTGACGGCGCCTTGCGGGGAAGACCTTCGCTGCACGGTCGGTGCATTGCCTTGGGCACTCCGTAGCCAGTGAGAAATAGCTGGGCCCGTCCCCCTCTGCCGCCGGGGGCTGAGTGATCGGACCTGCCTGCACGGCTCGTGCAAGGGAGTGCTGCATTGTGCAGGTGCTGGAGGGGAGATACAGGGCCTAGGACTCGGACCGGGAGCCGCCGATCCAGGAGAGCCATCAGTAACGTATATTCAGGCAACGCAGGCGGAAGTGGAGGCGCTAGTGAGTCCCCCCCCCCCCCCCCGCACCCCCTGAGCCAGGATCGCTCCAGGGCGTGGAGCGGAGGTGCTGGTGAACGGTGGCTGACCGCGGCGATCTTTGAGTGGCGGCTGGACCTGGTTGGACGCCACGGCGCACTGCCGGCACCCGGGAGGCGATTTCTTTCAGCTGGGTGAGCAAATCAAAAGACACTTTGGCAACACCAGAACCGCAGTTCGGGGGGAGGGCGTGATTGCAGAGAGATCGCCCTGGACTTGGAGAGGCGTCGACCGGCGCCAGCGGGACGGTGCAGAGACCTGCCAGCGAAATGGGGAGCAGGGTGGAGGCCGAGAAGTCCCAGCCTAGAATTACTAAAGGGAACAAGCTGATTCAGACCAAAAAATTAGATCGCTATACGCAGCCTAAAGACCCGTTAACGGACCAGCGACAGGCATTGCAGGCCGGGAGAGACTCAGTGAGCCCCTCTCCGGAGCTGACCCCGCAGGATGTAATGCCCGTCATAGGAGGGGTCAAGTCCTCCCTTGAAGGCAAGCTGGAATCCCTGGAACATAAGCTGGACACGGTCTCTATAGAAGTAAATTTAATACGGGCAGATCTCACCAAGGTCAACGAGAAAGTCAAATCTCTGGATATTAAAACGGCCGGCCTGACAGAAGACGTGTCGCGGCTCCAGTGAGAAGTCCAAGATCTCAAGGGTTTCTGTGAACTGGCTGAACGTAAGTTGGATGATTATGAAGGGAGTCTAGACTTAACAACGTCCGCATTTTGGGGGTGCCCGAAAAATCAGAGGGACACGCGCCGGACCTCTTTGTGGAAGACTTGATTCTTAATCACCTCAAACCTAAGGGCCTCGGAAAATTCTTCACCATCGAGCGGGCGCACAGGGTCCCGGGTGGGCGAACCAAGCCTGGAGCGCCACCCCGCCCACTGATTGCACGAGTCCTCAATTTTAGGGACAGAGACGCTATTCTGCAGTCGGCCCGAGCGTCGGCCCCTCTGCGCTATGAGTATGCCGCCCTCTCCTTCTTCCCAGACTTCACTCAGCTGGTGCAGAAACAACGTAAGACTTTCCTCACAGTCAAGAAACAGCTCAGGGACAAAGGGATTAAATACGCTATGATGTTTCCGGCGCGTCTGTGGGTGGAGAGCGAGGGGAAGGTGTGGTTTTTCGATACCCCCGAAGTGGCGCCGGACTGGGTCGACAGTCGTCACGTTCATGGGGCTAGAGGGCGCTGCAGAAGCAGGGAAGAAGAGGTGCAGGAACAGGCCTGAAGTCGGCGGGCGGGCTTATGAACACTGTACTGGTGATCAGGTATGGGGGTCGTGGACCCCAGAATGGGACATAATCAGTGGGAACATGGCATCGCAGCAATGGACTGCTGAGTGACATTCAGGGCACAATTCTGTTAGAAATAGGGGACCTGGGGGTGGTGGGTGGGCTGCCTCCTCGGTACTATATTTAGTTATCGTTAGAGATAGGGTATAGGGTGACAGGCACTCTGCCAGTTTGTTATGGGTGGTCCCAATCAGCAGGGGTGCAGGGTGGGGGGGAGTTGGGGGGATGGGGCATTGTTATTGCACTTGAATTTGTTGTTGTAATGTGTTTTTCGACGACGTCAGAATGGTTAGCAGAGCGAGAGCGACTACGGCAACAGTATGGTAATGAGCAATGAGCGGGGTTTGGGGGTCAAAGTCCTCAGATGGAACGTAAATGGGCTGGGGGACAAACTAAAGTGGGGGATGGTCAGCCAATTCGTCAGGAGGCACGCCCCGGATGTAGTCCTCCTCCAGGAAACACATCTAGTTGGGAATAAATGCATGGCCCTGCACAGGGGGGGGGTACAGAATGGTGGCACACTCGGGATTCACATCTGGGTCCCGAGGGGTGGGCATACTAGTGAAGAACTCTTTCCCTTTCACAATAACGGCTTCCTGGACCGATGTCCGTGGCAGGTATGTCGGGGTTTCGGGTCAGTGGGAAGGGAGGGCGGCTACATTTATCTCCATATATGTCCCGCCCAGTTTGCAAGCGGACACCTTTAAAGATCTGGGCTCCATCTTTCTAGCATTCCCGCTGGGTATCCCGGTAATAGGGGGAGACTTCAACGCGGTGGTAGCCGGGGATGTAGATAGGCACCCGCCGCGGGACTTGCGACCCTCCCAGAGGTGGCTGTCAAACTTTCTAGAAACAGTGGGGATGGTGGATGGGTGGCGTACCCTCAACCCTGGCAGGGCCCAGTATACTCCCGTATCGAGTTTACATCGTAGTCTGTCGCGCATTGATTACATCCTAGTCCCAGCGTCACAGGCCCATACTATCCAAGAGATTCGTCATCTGGGACGGGGTATCTCCGATCACTCCCCTGTGTGGCTTCAAATGGGAATGGGAAGCATCACTGTAGGCAAGATAGCCCCAATAAACCCATGGTACCTGAAGGATCCGACCATCCGCAAAAATGCTATCAAGGCCACTGACGATTACTTTCAGGAAAATGGGGGCAAGGTCGACTCTGCGCAGACCCTGTGGGAGGCGTACAAAACAGTCATTAGGGGAGAGGTTGTTTCTTCAATAGCGGGAAAAAAGAGGGATAGGCATGCGGAATTGGTGAGAGCGGAGGAGGACGTGTTGAGGTCAGAGGAGGAGATAGCCCAAAGGGTGACCCCTGAAGGCCTCCACCGGTTGAAGTTGAGGCAGGAGGAGTTCAATAGCATTGCCAAAAATAGGGCGCAGGCGCAGTGCGGCAGGGTTCAGAGCAGAGTGTACGAACTGGGTGACAAGGCCGGGAAGTTGATAGCGTGGCTGGACAGGAGAGACTGGGCCTCACGTCTGGTACCCGAGGTACAGGGAGACGACTCGTCTCCTATTACCGAACCGCAGGCCATAGCAGACGCATTCGCTAACTATTACCACTCGGTTTATAGTACCTCCGGGATATATTCGGGAGAGGACAATAGCGCGATGATAGGGGACATAAAACTTCCCGCACTCTCGGATGAAAACGGGGCATACATGGAGTCCCCACTGACAGATGAGGAAGTGGCGCAGATGATCAGAGGAGTGCGGTCCGGGAAAGCCACAGGTCCTAACGGTATTCCCGGTAGAGCTATACAAGTTGGCGGCTAATAAACTGGCCCCCCACATCCGTGCAATGTTAGAGGAAAGTAGAGAGAAAGGAATGCTTCCATACGACCAGCGGGTGGCCAATATAGTCGTCATACATAAAGACGGCAAACCCAGAGCGAATTGCGCATCATATAGGCCAATATCGCTCCTAAATGTGGAGCCTAAAATACTGGCAAAACTGTTGGCCACGCGATTGATTAAGGTAATCAATACGCTGGTACACCCGGATCAATCAGGCTTTATGCCGCATCACAACACGGCCCTCAACCTGCGCCGCCTTCACGGAATACTGAGTAGAGCATCTACTATACAGGAGCCGGCGGCCCTGGTTTCATTGGATGCCACCATGGCATTTTACATGGTTGAGTGGCCCTATTTGTTTGCGGTGTTGAGCAAATTTGGGTTTGGTCCGGAATTCTTGAGCTGGATCTGTCTTCTATATTCCGACCCGATGGCCCGTGTAATAGTGAATAACCGAAAGTCCAAGGACTTCCAGTTGAGCAGGGGCACTCACCAGGGATGCCCCCTGTCGCCGCTTCTCTTTGCGCTGGCTCTCGAACCGCTGGCAGCATGGATTAGGCAAGACCGATCTATTCAGGGACTACGGTGGACTAACGATTGGGAGGATAAGATCTCCCTGTACGTGGACGACATCCTACTCTATATCGCTGCCCCTAGGGCGTCACTGATCTGCCTATTGGACATACTAGCTTTTTTTGGTAAATATTCGGGTTTTACAGTTAATTGGTCCAAGTCAGTAATTTATGTGCTGACAGGCGATCCGCCCGCAATACCGTCGAATTGCCCAATAACGATTGCTTTGGAAGGCTTCCGATATCTCGGGATCTATGTGTCCCTGAATCCGAGACTGCGTTTTGCTCGTAACCTGGACCCACCCCTGCAGCAACTCAAATCGGATGTCGCACGTTGGAGGTCCCTTCCTCTCTCCATGCTGGGAAGGGCGGTCCTCTTTAAGATGATGGCCCTCCCTCGTTTCTTATATGCGCTCCAGAACACGATGGATCTGGTGCCGGTGTCATATTTTAAGGAAATTGAGAGCCTCCAGAGGAAACTGCTCTGGGACGGCAGACCCCGGATCGCGTATTCAAAGCTAACCCTGAATTGGTACGATGGGGGTATTAGTCTCCCCGACCTTAGAAAATACTATTGGGCAGCCCCGCTGGCGGCGATTAACCATGGTATACATTGTAGCCCAGATGATCCCGGGTACGTTATGGATAGGTGGCTGCACCCGGGGGGGGGACTATACTAGGGCTCTATATGCCAATCCCGGTAGATTCCCGTTGACTGGCCCTACCGCGCACGTAGTCCAGATATGGCATGCTGTCAATAAGCATTTGGGATGGGATGGTTAACTTACGCTAGCCACGCCACTATGGAACTCGGAAGAGCTAGGGAGCCTCTGGAAGTCCAAGGGATTTGATAAGTGGGATCTTATTGGGATCACACAGATCAAGGACATGTGGGGAAAGGGCACGGTTTTGCCGTTTGCATCCCTTAAAAGACAATATAACATGATGGACACTGAATACTACCGGTATCTCCAGATCCGCCATGCGTTGCTAGCGCAGGTCCCCAGGGACGCGACGCTGCCGGAGGCTTCCCCACTGGAAGCCGGAGTGTTGGACGGGCATATCCCAGAGAAAACTATTTCCCAGATTTACAGGAAGTAAATTAACAATATGGAGGATCCACTGGTGATCCTCAAGGGCAAGTGGAACAGTGAAGGCCTAGAACTGGATGATGAAGACTGGCAAGAGGCGGTCTCCTCCCCGAGGGTGGTAGCAACCCAGGCCAGGCTTAGGCTAGTGCAGCTTAAAATATTGCATAGGACATATGTAACGGGACCCGGACTGGTTCGCATGGGGCGGACGGAAAGTGGAGAGTGCAGGCATGTGGAGACACAGGGACATTCATGCATATAGTGTGGAGCTGTAAGCGGATAGAAGCGTACTGGAGAGGCATACATCGCACCATGCGGACAGTACTAGGGGTCGACATACAGCCAGAGGCGCGGAGATGCCTGCTGAATGTCTGGGAGCCTACTGACCTCAACACATACACAAAGCAGTGGGCTACGCTGGCGTTCATGATTGCAAAAAGGAACATCGCACAGTCGTGGGGTGCTGCTCAGACACCCCGTTTGGGGAGGTGGAAAGAGGATTTAGATTGGTGCATGTTGAGGGAAAAATCGGTGTTTGTAGCTAGGGGATGCCCCGGGAAGTGGAGCAAGGTATGGGGAGCCTGGAACCAGTATAGAGGTGATATATGCCCCCCACCTTATCGGCAAGTTGAGGACGAAGCTCGTGAAACCCCCTAAACACAAAGAAACTATGCTTGTAACATATATTGAAATGTGTAAATTGCTACTGATGGAAATTGAAGTCGCCTGCAAATGTGTCATTGCTGTATGTCAGTCGAATTGGTTTAATAAAAAAAGAATTTACAAAAAACAAAACAAAAAAACAAAGTTCAGACCCAGAATAATGAGTATAAACTAGTATGAGAGCGAAGAGCCACAACAACTTACAAACAGAAGAGATTAACAAAGTTGAGACCCAGAATAATGAGTATGAACTAGTATGAGAGCAAAGAGCCACAACAACTTACAACAGTTTGCCAAGCGAAGGCTGTTTGTCATGGATGGTCTTAATTACAGCTCTGTCACCAGTAATCAGAAGTCTTCCCAAAAATTAAAAGTGAGTAATCAGAACAGTCATTTATTTGTTTAGTATTTCCAGCCTCATAGGTTTCCACTGGCCCGTCTTCTACAGTCTCCAACCCACATGCAACTAATGCCCGATTGTGTGTCTGTGACAAGATTATATTTGGTTTCCTTTGCCACATAAGTTTGCAACCATAGATCTTACCATTTATAAGTGTTTCTGTTTGGCCTCAGATAAACAGCAATGATCTTTACATGAACTCTTTGGTGTCACACTTGTGCTTGTTTGGGCATGGTGTATTTCCCTACTTAGATGATTAGTTGGGAATAGAACTTTGTCTCTAAAGTGCAGTATCATCAACACAAGTAACTGAACCTCTTCTAAATACACTGCTTATTAGTCAACTTGAAGAATACTACAATTACACGTTCCTGGGTGTTAATCTTCATAAGGACCAAGTTGAGGTCCCCCTTTCAAGATACAGGGTTGTAACACTATTTGGATTGTGTAAGAAACTCAGAATAAACAACCCTCCAACAATTAGTCTTAACACTTTTTTGCCCATAGCAAGACAGTCTTCGTCTCGTATATTGAGACTGAAGGCAGAAGGCAACTAGGAACAACTGGACCTGTACGGGAAGCAAGTATGGGGTGAATTGGAAGAGTAAGTATTTCTTCCCGCAGATCTTACCTTAGTTCTCTGTCAGCGTGTATAAGAGAGAAACCTACTGATCTGGGGGATTTTCCTGGACCCTTACACTGAGACAGCAGTCTTCACTGATGCTTCGCTTTCCAGATTGGGTGCAATACCCTCCTGTCAAGGGCCAACGGTAATACCTTACTTCCGATGACAGAGGTTATGATGCTCATATATGTAGAGGGCTTGGTCTTAGTTGAGGCACAGTGGGTACTCTGTCCCTTGTATAAATATAGAAAAATAACAATATACCCCACTAACCCAGGTTATATGTGAAAGTATTTTTTTCAGAAAGAGCACACATTTGTTTATCCTTATTTGAATGAATCATATAATCCTTTTTATACATCACGTGTCTTTGATAAAAAATATTTTTTAAGGCAAAAACATTTTTTTTCAAAAGAGCAATCACATTGACCGTAAAAGAAATGTTGTTTGTGAAATTACACCAATCCAGCAAAACTTAAGTGCCTTCATTTGTGAGAGGAATGATGAAGAAAACAGATCAGCAAGTTTTTTGGTAAAAGAAATGAGTCACACAAACAATAATTCAACCTATTCAAAAAAAGGGCCAGGCTGCTACATAATCCCATACTGACTGAGAGTCAGTATGGGATTATGTAGCAGCCTGGCCCTTTTTTTTAATAGGTTAAATTATTGTGTTTGGCCCAGTTAAACAGGTTTATAAAACAGTTTTAATTGTTTTTAAATCATCACATACACACAATCCATTACACACGGCATCAACAATTCAAAACTCTAACACAATCACTACTGTACAGTTCTGTATTAGTTCATGTGGCACCACCCAGCATGAGGTGTCTTGGTTCTCCTATTCCAAACCATTAT
Organism: Triturus cristatus; assembly: GCF_964204655.1. Taxonomy (NCBI): domain Eukaryota; kingdom Metazoa; phylum Chordata; class Amphibia; order Caudata; family Salamandridae; genus Triturus; species Triturus cristatus. The sequence goes on from NC_140592.1 coordinate 751,019,044, forward strand.
AGGTCCATCCCCCACATATCTTTGCAAACTTACACGGGCACCCTCTCCCTTCATAGACCCCCCCCCCCCTCTTTCTGCTTCCATACAAGCCATCTTTCAAGCTGAGCACATTTGTTTAGTTGGGGCAGCTGGGTGCTCCACACTGGCTATGTCTCTTATTGCTAGTATAAAGCCCAGATTGCATTACAATAATTGCGTTCTAGGGATGTCAACATTGCATGGGATCTCCAAGATCGTGAACAATGGCTTCTAGGCACAGGGACCTCCAGAATCCCCAACTGTGCTGCTGTTATTGTAGTCCAGTATCTTCAAATCGAGTGGCACTTCCATATGGTATGGAAAAACATCCTATCTGCTTCAGCACGATGCATGCTTAATGGGGATTGAACTCTTCCCATATTGTACAGTTTACTTCGATTACAGTATACCCTATGGAGTACCTTCAGTTGAATTAATCTCAGCAATTAATCGCCACTTCCTGTGGGTGTATCAGTGCTGCCTATTATTCTAGTTGACCCAGATCTGCTTCCCAGGCTGCCCTAAGTTTGAGTAGGTTGTCAGACCTGGTAATAATGAGAGTTCAGTAAGTACAGGAGAGAACCTTATCCATTAACTCTTCCTGTAACAGCCTGCTTTTCAACTGGTTGCTATCTGGCAAGTCTGGCCAGTCTTCCTTCTCTGCCCCAGGCCATGCCTGAACTGTAAGTAATTATATTGCTGGGTGGGCGATAAGTCTTATTCTTCCTGCAGGTCTTCATAGGATTTTGTAGAATCATCCAGGATTATGTCTCCTAATTTAGAAATGCCAATGGGATCTCACTTTTTGAACCTTGTCAGTTCTCTACAGGAAGAGGAGAAACGGTTCCCTTGTGATAAGGGGGTTTCCCTCTTAAGCCCCCATATATCTTGATGTTCTATCCCAGGTCTCCAGAGTATCTTTGGAAGGGCCTATCAAATCCCTCCTTAATGGTTTCCCATACAAATGTTAAATATAGGAGTGTGGTTCCATTTAAATCTGTTCTAGTCTCATCTCCGGGTTTCCCCTCGAGGCGAACCCCTAATTATTAACAAATTGCGGAGTGATCTTGAGACCCAGGTACCTAAAACTCACCCTCAACACTTCGAGACCGTGGGTTATCACCCCACACCTGTCCAGTCTCCCAGCTTATATAAAATCGATGTCTCCCAGTTAATTCTAAAGCCCGTGTATCATTCAGAATTCCAAAATACTGACAAAATAACGGGAAGAGACAATATGGCTTAAAAAGATACAGCGCAACGTCTTCTGCATATAGTGAAATCTTCTCGTGTTCACATGAGACCTCAGAAAATCCCACTATATCTGCCCACACCCTAATCCAGCATACCAGCAGTTCCATATAGAGGGTGAAGATCAGTGGGGAAAATTGGCCATCCATGTCAGGTGCCATGTGTGAGATAAAATGTGTAAGAGGTTACCCCTTTACTCTTACTTCCACCATGGTTTCCCATGCTGCAAAGCCACCCACTGATGAAATTTAGTGCCAAATCCGAGGCCGGTCTGGACTTGGGAAAAGTATGTCCAGTGGAGAGATTCAAGACCTTTTTCTGTGTTATTACCATAATGACCAATGGCTCGTGTGTATTTTTATCTAAATCAACCCGATTGGGAAATCGTCAAATATTGAGTTGAGTGGACCTCCTGGTTAATATTCCCATTTAGTCTCTGTGGATCCGTGGGTTTGATTACCTTTGCTAGATGCCTCTCAATGATCTTCCACAATATTTTAATTTTGGTGTTTAATAGGGCAATGGGTCTGCAGGAAGTGCAAACATTTCTAAGTTTTTCTTATGCTGACGCCTAGCAGGGTTTTCAAGTGGCTCTATACTTTATAATTTCAATGCTACAGCTGTCCATTGTAGACCTCAGTTTTCTTTAGCATTGATTGGTTTTATACTGATTCATACACAACTCTTCCTATAGGTCAGTGAAATAAAGTGTCAGGTCCTCTTGATCCTACACCAAAAAAACTAAATGGATTCTGGAGCTTAGTTTTAATAGCCTTTGTGAATTCTTTGAATCTAAACAAATTGCTCATGATAACAACATTGAGAGGTAAAAAGGTAAAATTATTTTACTATTATGCTACTAAATGTCCCGCTTGACTGAGCTCTTCAAGTATAAGTATTAGAAAGATGATTTTCCCACCTGCATTCTTTTAGTAACCATGTTTTTAAATTTAGATTTCTATTAAGATCACTCCTGAAATCTTCATGACCACTTAATTAAAACATGTAAACATGTATTGGTTTTATTGGGAGTACCCTCAATTAAGATTGATAGGCTCAACTGCTATGTCTTGGAAGGTATTTTGTCAACACATTATAGATCCCTGGGAATCATGTGATGTTAAATATATTTATGTTGTTCCAGGAAGCAGTTCGTGTCATTATTGCCAACCTCCATGATCTACAGCCATTTGCTACAAGAAATCTAATTATTTTCCCTTGTATCCTTTACTAAGTTGAAAATATTTGCACAGTTTTGCAAACATCATTGTTAAACCTTCAATTATTTCTTCAGTACATGCAGTTGGTCTAAGGCCTGTGCTGCCTGGAAGGTAAGGAATGACAACTGTAAGTTTCCTATTTTAACTGTTGCATGTCTTGTGGGGAACATGCAACAACAATAATTCAATTTAAATATTTCCAGCAGAATTAATAATAAAACATACCTATTTCTGTCCCTCTTAACCTTTCACCATTATGACTTCCTCTATACTGGCCTACAAGCTTTTCATTGCTCTTCTGTCTTAAGTTAAATAAAATTAAATCAGAACATCACTGTAGGCCCTTCTCTTTCGCCTTCCTTCCTACCGTTCTCAATGGGTACCCAACTGATGTCCTCCACCAGCTACGTCCTCATCACTCATGCTGAATCTATTTATGACCAAGATTATATACTGTCCTTTATAAGCACTATCTCCTACTGTGTATTTTTTCGGTCAATACTTGTAATGCCATAATCTGCTCTAATGGCAACTTTCTGGATCATGACGTGAGACTGTCAGCCTTCATCCCTGCATTTCAAATGAGAAGCATAAAACACTTTATTTTCTTTCACATTTCCAGAATAGTTATAAATACCCTGACCCTCAGCAAGCAGGACTATTGCAGCAGAATTTCACTGCCCCCTCTGTATTCTTCCTAGCCTCTACAGAAATTTATTAACATCTGATAGAGACTTTTAGCCGAAGATTTCTTACTGTAGAATTATCCCCAGGCTCAGACTGTATCAGAAAAAGTTTCTTGAGCAGTACCCCTGCGCGCCAGTAGGTGGCATCATTTGGCTCTGCACGACGATGTCATCTGCGCAGGAAGTGACGTGCGCGGTGCCTATATTGACGCCACCCCATAGCGCTGAGCTCAGGTCTTTTTGTTCTGTGTCAGTCAGCGCAGATCTGGGAAGAGCTACCCCTAATCAATTTTTTACAAACTTTTTTCGAAATATTGTTGAAGTGTTTTGAGTTTTTTGTTTCCTCCTGTTGTAGCAGGAATTGTTGTCAAAGAAGGTTGACTTCAAGCCCTGCTGCACCTGTCACCTCTCGATGTCGGATATGGACCCGCACCCTGTTTGCCTTTGGTGTCTAGAGCACGACCACAACCCAAAGGCCTGCTCTGATTGCTATGCCATGCAACCGAAGGCATTGAGGAAGCGATTCCTTAAGCTCCTGGCGACTCGACGTGCGGTGCTGGCAGCGCCCACCGACGGCGCCATCCCCATTTATATCCCCGACTCTAACACTGAGCCGGAGGGGCATTGTTTGACGTCAACTCCAACGCAGCCTAGAGCTATGCATTCCAGGCCCGAGCCCTATTCTTATGGGCTAGGACTCTGAGAGTAATGGGAGGGGTCGCTGGACCCCGAAGAATTCCAACCATATGATACCAACGTGGACTGGTGTGAGGATTTGGCGGGCGCCAGCAGACTGGGTACTTCCCCAGATACTGGCATGCTTTCTCCCTCTAGCATGGCTATGGAGGAGGGAGCTTCATTGGCAATGGTGGTGAAGAGGGCGGCTGAGGTCCTGGACCTTAGCTTGCCCTTGGTGGCAGTCAAGACTAACGTCTCGACGAAAGTGCTTCAGTCGGGAGTGTGCCCTTCAGAACCACTTATCCTGTTTAACAAAGCACTTATTGATGTCCTGCAAAGAACAACGTACCCTGTAGTACTTGGTGGTCCAAGTCTCTACTTCCCACGTAAATCCTGGTGCATTCCCAACCGCACTGCCAGATGGGGAACTCAAGAGGCTGGACAACTTAGGCAAGAAAATGTTTTCTTCCATCAGCCGTCAGTGCAGTCTGTGAACACCGCATGCCTTTTGGGCTGCTATTCCCATGCTCTGTGGGATACGTTGTGCAGGTGCTACCAACAGTTCCAGAGGAGACCTGGGCCATGCTCTGCCAGGCTGTTGCCGACGGAAGGGATGCAGCTAAGTTCACGATTAGATGTGAAGTAGACACTATCGACTTACTGTCGGCAGTGGTGCTTAACAAACAGCAATTGGGTCAGCGGCAGACCCCTCTCCCTTTCCCAACCAGATCTGACAATAGTGACAGAAGCATCCCTCCTTGGATGGGGCGGCCATCTGGGAGAGGTGGAGTTCAGAGGCATCTGGTCTCTGGTGGAATCCTGACTCCATATCAACCTGTTGGAGCGCTGGGTGTTCTGGCTGGCATTGAAAGCATTTCTACCCCCCATCAAGAGAAGGCTAGTGCAGGTGTTCGCAGGCAGCACCACTGCTTTGTGGTACTGCAACAAACAGAGAGGGGTGGGGTTGTGGATCCTTTGTCAGGAGGCCCTGCGTCTCTAAACATGGCTTGAACTTCAGAGCATTTTCCTGGTGGATCAACATCTGAACACCAAATCGGACGAACTCAGCCGCAGATGCCTAGCGGATCACGAGTGGTGTCCCCATCCTTGTGGCTCCCTTCTGGGCTCAGAGAGTTTGGTATCCCGAGCTGCTGAGCATGGCCATCGGTCCTACAATAAGGCTGCAGCTTCTGGAGGATCTTCTGTCACAGCAGCAGGGGAGAGTTCCCCACCTGAACCTGTCAATGCTCTGCCTTTTTGCGTGGAGATTGAGGTGCAACAGTTGATAGCTTTCTACCCTCCTCCCAAAGTCTGTAGCGTTATCTAGACTGCCAGGTGTCCCTCCACCAAGACGGTATACGCCGGCTGTTGGAGATACCTTGTGGCAAATCAATCCCCTTTCTGCGCCCTTTTCGCAGGCTCTCCTATTGATCCTTTCTCTTGCTCTACGGGGCTCTGCTCTAGGCACTCTAAAGGGCTATCTCTTGGCTATTTCAATTTCTCTTCGGTTGCCTGACTAGCTGTCCCTCTTCAAGTTTCCTGTCATAAATAGGTTTCTGAAAGGTTTAAAATATGTGTTCTACATTCTCCATTTATTATGCCCCAGTGGGACCTCAGTCATGCCCTCACTTTCCTTATGCGCTCTCCGTTTGAGCCCCTGCACAATAGTCCACTCAGGCTCCATACCATCAAGATGGCCTTTGTCATGGCTTTAGCATCTACCGGGTCAGTGAGCTTCAGGCATTGCTATCCAAGCCTCCATATCTGAACATCTACCCACACAAACTGGTGTTTCGTACAAGAGCTTCCTTTCCACTAAAAGTTGTTACTCCCATTTACGTAGGCCAATCCATCACTCTGCCTACTTTTTTACGCTCCGCCTCATCCCTCCAAGGGAGAGGAGCTACTTCCCCATCTGGACCCAAAAAAGGGCATTGTTATTCTACCTTGACCGCACAAAAGAGTTCTGGGTGGATGACCAACTCTATGTGGGGTATGTCAGAGCAAAGAAAGGATGGGCTGTAAAGAAGAGGACCATGATGTATTGTGCTCTCTATCAAAACCTGCAACGCATTGGCTAAAAAGCAGCCCCCTGAGAGTTTGCTTGCACATTCCACCAGAGCTAAAACTGCAACCTCCATGCCCTTATGAAATGGAGGAATGTTGCGTAATGGGCGAGGGATTAAGTCCATCCAATTAGGTTCATTATGTTTACATTCCGTATGCAGGTCATAGGTGACTCTGCAGTCAAGTCGCGCCTGATTAAAGCTGGTACTTTATCAAGTCCAACCCGTTGAGTGAACTACCGGGATGTTTAAAGAGGAAATAGAAATAAAAATAATAGTTGCGGGCATGATCATGAATGAGTAGAATGATTGCTGGTTTAATCGAAAATGGTAATAGTATGAATTACGTTTTTTAATCATTTGAGTTGCGTCAGCATTTGAGTTGACGGATATAGGAACACTTATTGCAATCTTGATATTAAATTGGAGTGATACAATATACAGTTTTTTAATTCTATAGGCTATTAGATTTATATGAACAAAATAGATTATATATGTTTCTCTTTTGAATAGGTCTGAAGATTGAGTTTAGGAGAGAAGAGAAAAAATAGTTTTGGTCCTGTGGAAGGTGGTTCCATTGTTTCAAACCCACCAAAATGCATCGACGCCTTATGTTGGCATTAAATTTGTACTTTACCGAACCACATTCTGACAAAGAACTGATGATTTGCATGATGTTCAGTTGATATACGTTTACAAATTAATGTATCCAATGCCAAATGTGATTGTCTCTTTGAAGTCCTTTCCGATTTTTAGAATATGATTTGTATATTATCTATGTTTTTAGCAATTGTTTTTTAATGTATTTGTGGTAAAGAACTCTTTTATTAAATGGTATTTATAAGTGTTTCGATATCTGGTCCAGTTTTGTGCCTGTGATTTATGGTGGAATATAAGTGAGTATATGTGAAGTGTTTGTTAATAGGTGTACCAAAAGGGAATTATACATTTGACTTTGAGTCCTACGTGGTGCCCTGTCCCTTTTGGGTTCTGTGGGGCCTCTCTCACTGTATTTTAGAGACTCTATCTAGCCACAGATTTCTTTGGCAGTTATCATGGGCATGGTACAATATGTGATCATTGGTAATTTCTGTAGTCAATTATGGATTCTGTCAGTTGAAATAACTTGTTTTGCCATACTTCTCAAAATTAGCAGGATGCAATGGCGATTTTAGACACTATTTTTTACCAACAAAGCAAACACTTGCCATAGGCTGCCTACATCTGGAAAAGAAGAGCCTTCTAAAACAAACCCCAAAGTTTAAAGCAGGTCAGAATATATCAGTCCATGTGTCCATTCTGAATTTTTGAAGGTCAAATCCACTGCATTGATCACTGAAGGAACAAAAAGATGTGATGTTAGAATTTCCTTCTGCATAGTTCCTGATGGAATAGCACCTCAGGGCCAGATTAGTTGTCACTAATTTGAAAACCAGCTGCATGTCAGTTTTTTGTCTGAACCAAATCTCTGTAAAGTATGTATTTGAATCTAAATATTTGAAATGTGGTATTAGAATGTATTTGAATTTCTAGGAGTCGCACACCAACTGCATATCATGATCTTAAGTTCAACGAATAAGTTCGGTTTAGAAATTTGAATATTTGCATGGTATGATTGAATCTCCTGCCTCTGTCATAAAACTTAATACCTCATTTTTATTTTTTATTTTTAGAATACTTTATTCATTTTTCAAATACAATCATGAGACATTGTTCCCTCTATATGACAATTGCGATGGAATATGATAATCAGACAACATGCTACACAGTTCCAAATCTTAGCAGGCTGGTTATAGCCGATAACATCTTGTTAGTGGTCTACACTTTCTACCGCCCCATTTCAAACACCCCAGTTTTGCACTCTCTTGCAGTGAGTTACCGAACAAATTCACCCCCCACTTAGTCAGCATACAACACTCATAACATTTTGGGAAGATCAGGCCCAACCTCATGCAACTATTCAGCAGAACTGTTCGCCCTCATCTCTTGGTCAACAGCCTCAATGGACGTAGTATCCCCTTCCCTGGTTGCCATATATGCTTTGTACAATGCCCAGAAGTTCTTAGGTCCACTACGCGGTGGGAGAAGATCATTGAAGTTCTCAGTTTGCGTGCTGCAGTACACCATGTCTCTCGACCACTGAGCTGTTGTAGGGGTTGGGCCACGCAACCAACACATCGCCACCCTGCGCCTAGCTAGTAGCAGGCCCATGTCAACCAGCCTACGGACCCCCTTTGGTATCGGCTTGGAGTAGCCCAAAAGGGCCAGTGCCGACGCTGGGGAAAAGCGGCAAATCAGTTACCTGTCCTAGGGCCATATGTAGGTAGAATGGAATTTGCGAATCGGAAATTGCGATTTTTCGCGATTCGCAAATTCCGAATCGCAAATAGCTATGTAGGTAGATTTTAGCGAATAATTAGCGATGCGCAAAAATTCGCAGAATTATTTTGCGATTACCCTAATAGCGATTCCTTAATTGCGAGAACGCTATTAAGGAATCGCAAATCTGGGAATCTGCAATTCAGGTGCAGAATGATGACATCACAACCAGGAAGTGTGACTGCCCATGCTGCACCTGATTGCCAGCAGCTGTGTGTGAGCCAGTAGCTGTTTGAGAGCCTGTGTGGAGAGGAGAACAGTGAAGCTCTGCATTTGAAAACCAGTCAAATGGATTCCCAGGGGACTGAAAAGCAGCAGGAGGAACCATCAAGGAAGAGGAAACAGAAATTCAGTGAGAGGGAGCTGGAGGTCCTCACACAGGAGGTGGTCAGCAACCATGATCTCCTATTTGGGAAAAGTTCCCTGAGAGTACCTGAGGCCAGAAAGCGCAAGATTTGGAGTGACATCCAAGAGAAAGTGAATGCCATTGGTGTCACACACCGCAGTGTGGAGGACCTACGTAAAAGATGGTATGACATGCGGCAGAGGTCAAAGGAGAGGGTGGCAACAAGACTGGCAGAGGCTAAAAAAACCGGTGGGGGCCCTTCCACTGCAACCGAACCGACACCCCTGGAGGAGCTGGTGGAGGGCACACTGCAGCCTGAGAGCGTGAGTGGAGTGGCTGACCTGGACAGCTCAGAACACCCAGACACCAGACAAGGTAAGGTGCATGGCAAGACCCCCTGCTACATCCCCAAACCACCCACATCCCCCAAAAGGCAACCTGACTGCAACTCCAGTAAATGTCACACAGCACACACAGTAATGCATTATGGGAAACGTAGTCACATGCACTGATAACTGTGCCAGTGAGACACAGACAGGTGGAATAGGAAGGACTCCATCATGCAGAGATAGAAATAGACCGATAGTACCCATGAGATTCTATTGCTTGAAACTAATGCATGACAAATACCACACAGGACACAGTACTAATGTGTGTCATTTAATCCACAGCACCACCACCAACACAGGATAGTGAGGCTGAATGTGAGCCAACAGTTGAGATGGAGGACCAGGCATGCCAGAAGGATCAGGGCGCAGCCACAACTGCCGACACAGCACCATGCAGGCGTCGCATAATTGTCCCACCACTACCACTGTTGGAGACACAGGCACCAGACACAGCAGAGGAGCAACAGCCAGTGCACAGGCAGCGTGCAGGACTGCAACAAACACAGTCCCCTGAACAATCAAGAGTAGGGAGAGGGATGAGACGCAGGGAACGGCCGTCCACCAGCACTGCTCCTGTTGAAGAGGACACGGTGTTCTCGGGCCTGGAGGGCAGCATGCTGAAGCAGCAGCGCCTGCAAGTGAAGGGAATCAGGTCAATACAACGGCAGCTGACAGCACATAACCACAACATGACCGAGTTGCGCGCAGGAGTGATGGCCATGACTGGTGCATTGGAGGGACTGTGCAGGGAGATAGCGAGGGACAGGGCAGCGCGGCGCCGGGACAGACATCGCCTTCACACACGGCTGGACCTATACACAAGGGCTGTGAACCGCCACACAACCGCCACATCCTTGCTGGCCAGAAGATGTGTTGGCATGCAGCGCGAGATGGCCCACTGCTGCCAGGACGTGGGCAGTGTCTTGGTGCAGGTCACACATGCGGTGGACCAGATGCGCGCAACCGCCACAGGTGGCATAGGTGCACTTGCAGCCACGGACACTGATGAACAATCGAGCAGGAGCAGCATCACTCCCCCAATACCACAGGAAAGACGCAGGAGTGCACGACAGAGCACAGTGGAGGATGAGTCAAGGGAGGGCACAGCGCGCACACAGCGAGGCGCACCAGGCCGTGCACGTAGGAGGTGAAGGGACACAAGGGACTAATGGCCATGTGTGATGCAACACAGTCCATGTAGACTCAGTGTCTGTTGTTACTCTTTGCACTGTGACACAAACAAGTGCATGCAGGGACTTTAACGTCACAACGTGAGATCACTCAATGCCTGATGACACAGAAATAAACATCCCTGTCAGTCACCAATCAGTGTCATTGTGTCATCATTACTCACTTAGAAGTAGTTTTGGGTGATCTCATCACGTCTCATACGTCCGGCAGCTGCACCAGCACCTCCTGCGGGAGCGCGATGTGGTGCTGCTCCATCCTCATCTGATGATTCAGAGTCTGTCAGGTCCACTGGGGTTCCTTTCTTGGTAGCGATGTTGTGTAGCATTGCACAGGCAACCACTATTTTGCAACACGTCTCAGGGCTGTACTGTAGCGCTCCACCACTCTTATGGAGGCATCGAAAACGGCTCTTTAGGATTCCAAATGTCCTCTCAATGGCACAGCGTGTAGCTCTGTGTGCGCTGTTGTACCCCCTCTCACCTGCAGTTGATGGATTCAGGTACGGTGTGAGGATGTAGTCTCGTACAGCATACGCACTGTCACCTGCGGGGCATAAGCAGATTAATGTTCAATAGTGTCCTGCCACTGCATCACTCTACTGCCTCTGTGTGTGTTTAACAGGCATTTACCTAGCAGATAGCCCTCTCCAAAATCACCATTTGTGAGTCTGCGATGTAATGCACAGTGGCGAAACATGAATGAGTCGTGTGTGCTTCCAGGGTATTTGGCCACAATATCAGTGATTAAGTGTTGGGCATTGCACACTACCTGGATGTTCAGGGAATGATATGACTTTCTGTTGCGAAATACATACTCATTATGTGAGGGGGGTGAAATAGCGATATGTGTCCCATCTATGCAGCCAATGACATGGGGGAATTGTGCAATTTGGTAGAAATCTTGCTTGGTCTGATCCAGTGCCTGTGCTGTGCTAGGAAATTGTATGTGGTGATGCAGCCTCTGTACCATTGCATCCAGGAAAGCGTGGAAGAAGCGCGAAAGTGCACTTTGGGAGACACCTCCTGCTGTGGCAATGACCCCCTGGAAACTACCTGATGCCAGGAGGTGCAGTGAGCACAGCACCTGTACATGGGTGGGAATGGAGTGTGCCCTGCGTGTGGGGTGGTCAAGTATGGGTGTCAGTTCAGCAATTAAATCCAGGATGCTGTCTGGGTGCAGCCTGTAGTTGACATGGATCTCCTCATCGGTCACTTGGAAGAGGGTGATGCGTGCTCTGTAGATCCTTTCCTGGCGTCTCCGTCTCTGTGTGGCATCCCTGATTCGCAGCCTCCTGGCTATCACGTACAGCCCAGCCATGGTGGAAAGGCCCTGTGGCATTGTGGGCCTGTTTAAATAGGTTGCAGTAGGTTACCACCTGCTCAGTGTTGATGGTAATTGGGAAGTGCAAAATTGCGATTTTTGCATAATCGCTATTTGCGAGTTTTCTGAACATGTCATTTTGCGCTATCGCTATTTGCGAGTTCGGTAACAGCGATTTTCGCTAATACTGGTGCGCAGACTGCGATTACGCTGATTTATTCGCAGACTCCACTTTCCGCAAAATAGCTAATCGCTAAATTAGCGATTCGCACAGCTCTTCTGCGTATACCTTTCCTACATGGCTCAAGTATGTTTTGCGATCGCAAACACCCAGATTCCTGCGAATCGCACTGTTTGCGATCGCAAAACTGTTTCCTACATATGGCCCCTAGTTCCTTAAAGACTAAGTCCCAAAATGTGGTTATCCCTGGACAGAGCTAGGCCAAGTGGAAAAAATCAGCCAGCTGTGCACTGCAGCGCTGGCAATCCGCCCCGTCTCGCAGACCATACCTACATAGTCTCTCTGGGGTGTAATAAACCCTATTTAAATACTTAAAGTGGATCAGTCTTTGTCTGCTAGTTAAATAAATGCGCCTCGTGTTGTTGCAGCAGTATTTCCACATAGCGCCATCGAAGTCCCTGCCTAAGTCTCTCTGCCAAGCCAGGCGTGCTTTAGTGTAATGGTTTTCCCTATTGCCCATGGTCAGCTTGTATATTTTAGACGGTATCCGGGCCGGCGAGTCAGTTTTTATGACATAGGTTAGGGAGGTCAGCTCCGGTGGCTCCGACAAGTCGCTACCCAGGATATTCAGCAGTGCTTGTTGTATTCTGTGGAATTGAAATTTAGTGAGGAGGGTTACATCTGAATCTCCAGTCCCCATCTCTCCCCAGCTCTTTGCTGTAGTCCCCCAAACAGGTTCCCTATTGTCTGTACACCTATTGAATTAAGAGCTCGTGTAACTCCCTGATCCCTCCACGGGGGTAGCCAGCGGCACCAATTCAGCGGTGTGAGCGGGGAATACAAGATGGCTCTCACCTGCAGCTTTAGGAGGTGGTGCCAGGCATGTTTTGTCGCATTCATTGAGTCAAGTATCCCTGTTCTACGATCCGCGGGCGTAAACATCAGTGCTGGCAATGGGAGAGGGGACGACACAACTTTCTCTATGCGTAGGTGGGGCATGTCCGGGGAGCTGTGCATCCAGTGGAAAGCATGCACACTCTGGGCCGCTCTGTAATATAAGTCCAAGTCGGGCGCGCCCAGCCCCCCTATATGGTATGGCAATGAAAGTACGTTCCAGCTGACCCGCGCTTGCTTGCCAGTCCAAGCCAACTTGATCATCAACGCTGTGGGCTGACGAAAAAAGGAACAATGGAGAACCAAAGGGATATTAGTAAAGAAAAACGGGGCAATAGTACCATTTTCATAATGGAAACTCTGCCCAGCAAGGACAGTGGCAGCCGAATCCACCTTTCCACATCGTCTTCTAATTTGCTAAACGCCACCCCATAGTTTTCCCTGAACACCACTTCAGAGTCCGTATGGATCTTAATACCTAGGTACCTCACCGGTTCCGTTGAGCACCGCAACAGATAGTCTGGTTCGAATGGGATTGTGGCCGGTGTGAGGGGGAATATTATAGACTTTGGCCAGTTAACACGGAGCCCAGACACCGCTCCAAATCTCACCACTTCACGCAATACTGGGGAAAGGTTGCGTTCCAGGTCTACATATAGTAGCGTATCGTCCACGTAAGTTGATACGATCAACTCGTAACCCGGAAATCGTATACTCAATATCTGTGGTACTCGCGTAATGCACAGGCTAAAGGTTCGGCCACCAATGCGTACAATATCGGCGACAGAGGGCAATCTTGCCGCGTGCCTCTAGTAACGTGTATAGTATCCGTCACTAGGTTGCCAATTTTGACTCTAGCTGTGGGGGCATTATATAGGACCCCTATCAGCTGTAGAAAGACACTCCCCCTTAATACTTCATTTAACAGGAAGGAGGATTCATTAGATCTCATTTCTGTTGGGAGCTTGGATGCTGAAGAACATGCCTATCATTGTCTACCTTGGTCTTCTTCTATCTTCTTAGTCTTGGTCTTAATGTTAATGTTAATTTTTGTAAAGCTTGTGAATGCCATGAGGTGTCCTGGTTCTGCGGAGTCATCGAGCTTACAGTGCTCTAAAAGAAAAAAAAAATAGCAGAATCAGTGCTAAGATTAGGTTGTAAAAAGCCAATTTTGTAGGTCTTTCCTAAACCTTAGCAGGTTAGTCTCTGATTTTAAATATAGTGGAATGCTGTTCCATAGATTAGCGGTACCACCAATGAAACTCCTGACTCCCCAGTGGGCCAGTTTAAACCAGGGAATCGTGACATTCTTAGCTGAAGCAGATTGAAGAGTTCTGGCAGGGGTGTAGCGTTGAAGGCTCTTTCTGAAGTATTCAGGATTTGAGCCGTAAAAGTGCCTTGTGGCCGGTACAGAGGGCTTTGAAAATAATTCTTTTTTTGGTGGGCAGCCAGTGAAGTTTATGTAGGGCTTGGGATGCTGACTAACATTTTGGGATCCTTAATAGTATACGAGCAGGTGCATTCTGCAGGGTTTGAAGCTTATTCATCAGTCATTATTGCACGTTAAGCTAGCGGACCTTACAGTAATCAATTTTTGACAGGACCAGGTTAACAATCACTGTTTTCTTGAGTTTGTGGGGAATAAACAGAAGAATATTTCTAATGATCCTGGGCTCCGAACTTCAATTTGTCGTCAAACAAAATGTGCCGTTCTAATGAACTTTTTCTTTAAATTCAGAATCTTTCCCCATTTATCATTGTTTCCTAGAAATCACTGTAAGTTTTTTTTTCATTTTTGGTATACATATGGATAATCTTGTTGTACTGATCCTCAGTGAACCCAAATGTTTTAAACGGGTCCATGATATCACTAGTGTCTCAAAAGACCGCTTATATACCACTGAACTGTTAAAATCTGGTGGTTCAAAAACTCTCCAACCCGAAGGTTGTACATTGAATATCAATAAAGAGAGGCCCTGCTATTCCAAGAGACAGGGTCCCATTTAAGACGTTATTGTCACCACTAGATTCTCTTGGAAAACTCAATACATTCACCACATGCGTACTAAAGTTCTAAATAATCAGTTTTTAATATCAGATCATATAAAACCAATTTGTATGAGATGCCCAGATTTCTAACAATCTTGACAGGGGTGGGAAGTGCCCCATATTCTGTGGACACCAATTAGGGGACCAGGAGGGTTCTTTACCAAAAAGGAGAACCTCAGTCTTGCCTGAGTTTAAATTCAAGCAGTTTTTCTGCATCCATCTCCCCGCTTCTTCCATGCAGTCATGGAATCTGGCAGCTGCTTCATGAAAATCACTAGAAATTGAAACAATGATTTGCGTGTCATCGGCATATGACACCAAGGAGAAGCCAAAGGATCTGATCAGGCTTGAAAGGGGTGTAACGTATACGTTAAAGAGTTTCAGGCTTAGTGATGATCCCTGTGGGACCCCACAAGGCACGGAGAAAGGGGTAGAGACAAATCCATTAAAATGTACAGATTGTTTTCTGCCTGAAAGAAAGGATGTGAGTGTGGCCAATACAGTATCCTTTATTCCTATGCTGTTTTGATGGTTTAATAAGACCTTGTGGTGGACCGTACCGAAAGCCACTGATAGGTCAAGAAGGATCAGAGCTGATTTTGCTCCCTGATCAATACTAACTCTAATTTCTTATGTGGCAACAATTAAGGCTTTTTCCATGCTTTGCCCGCTTCTGAAACCAAATTGAGTATGCTCTAGAAGACGTTTTTCTCCAAATCAGAGGTAAGTTCCATGTTATTGCTTTTTCCACCACTTTGGCTGGAAATGGGAGGCATGTTATTGGACTATAGCAGTTGATTTCAAGAGAATTGTATAGATTTTTTTTAAAAGAGGTAGGATAGGTGCTGTTTTCTAGACTTCTGAAAAGTGTTCCACCCTTAACATCTCATTAAAGATCTTCGTAAGGTGAGGCACTACAGGCTTTGAGGCCATCTGTAGTGTTACTGGGGCACATGGATCACATGATGGTACAGATTTAAGCAGGTCCAGTAGCCTGCTAACCTGTTCTGATGTGAGAGGGGAAAAATTAGTTAGTGTATTCTTAACTTGAGGTGCCGAAAAAACTTCAGTAGATGTTTGACTAGCCTTTTCATTTGATACAAACTCATTGTAAACTTCGGCTACTACTTTTGAAAAAAAAATGTGGATAATTCATTACAGAAGGATTGATTGGCGATCGGCAGAGTGAAATTACTGAGATTGGTTAAGGAGTTAATCATTTGGAAGAGAGTTCTAGTTGAATTATTGGCTGATGTTATTTTGTCAGTAAAATAGGAGGATTTTTCTTCCTGAATCATATTTTTGTAGTTTTGGATACATTGTTTATATTTTAGTCTCTCATTGGGATCATACTTTTCACCCCATATGCGGTCTTGTTTTCAACAGAGTTGTTTTTGCAGCCTGAGTTTTTCTGAAAACCAGGGAGCTGATAGTTTATTTCTTTGGCATTTAAACAATTTTTGGGGCGCCAAGTGAGCCACTGCAGTGCACAACCAATTGGTGTAGTTGGCGATGGCGTCGTTTAAGTACTCCAGGACATAAGGTAGTGTGTCGGATAGGACCTGGTTGAGCTGTGACTATTCTAGCTTGTGCCAGGCTCAGTGTAGGTTGCGTGTGAGTTGTAATTTGGGGGTAGCAGTTCAGCGAGTCGTAAATTGAACATTACGGCATTATGGTCTGACCAAGTCAGAGGTTGTGTTGCAGTAACAGAGAGAGCTGGAATATTGGAGAAAATCCCATCTTATACTTTGAATTTTCAATGTTTTTACAATTAGCACGTCTAGGACGTCTTCTCCCCTGAAAGCAGCGCTATGCTGAGCAAGTTCTGGTTTGTTGTTTAACACAGGGCACAAATGTGACAGTATGCCCCCCTTCAGAAGCCCCTAGTTGATACAAATGTATTTGGAAACACTGGAGCATGAACTGAATACTCATCATCCCAGAAACGCTTACCTGGGCGGTAATCCTTCTACTAGACCAGAAACAGAAGTCTTCCTTACATTTTTGAGAATTACACATTTTTTTTAATTCGCATTCAGCTGGTCCTTCTACTGTGATTAGCAATTCAGATGGCAATTGATGGTAAGGCACATATGACTTCATTTGAGAGTAAAGAAAGAGAGGATGATTTTTCCAAATATAAGGTAACTTCAACTGGAAAGCAACATGATTAACAAGCTGTGTTATCTCAAAGGGACCATGAAAATGTGACTTATGGTTTACTTGCAAGGTATGAACTGGAATAAACTAATCAGTCAACCACGCCTTTTTCCCATGAATACAATAAGTCAAACATGATCTTGATTTGTCATCATGGTTGTATAATGCTGTAAACTTTCTAAAATTAGTTGTCTGTGTTTCTTCAAATGGCTTAAGTATGCTGTCACTGCAGGAATTTAAGGATCCATTTGAGGAGCAGAGGGACTGTTGGATGGAAACCTTGCATGTAAAAGAATGGTAATGGTCTTAATAGCACTAGGAATAGTGTTGTTATAAAGAAAACTCTGCCATTTGAAGATTAAAAAAACAGTCATACTGGGTAGTACATTTCAGTAACCTTGCATATACTGACTTTGATTAGTCTGTTCTGTCTGCCTGTTGGATTGAGAACGAAAACCAGATAATAGAGCTTGTTCAATTCTAAATGGCTTGCGTATTGTCTTCCAGAAATGTAACAGATATAGAATATTTATATCAGAGATCATTTTATGATGTAATCTATTAAGATGAAATTTATCTCCCAAAATACACTGGTCCATTTGTTCACTAGGTGGTAACCATTGGAATGCAGAAAAATGGGCCATCTTTGAAAATCTTGTATCACCAATATCACAAAATATCTTTCTTAATATGGAAGATAAGTAATAAAATATATTGGGATTCTAAAACATAGTACAGGAGTTATGGTAAAGGTTCAGATAGCCCAAAGGTGTAGAATACTAGAATTTATGTTTAGCACAAATAGGACAGGTAAGAATAGATTCTTGGACATCAGAATGAACTGTAGGAACTGTAAGACAGGAACAGAAGAATTAATAAAACACAACAGAAGTATATTAAAATCAAATCCAAGGCAGTCTTAACTCCCCTATGACCAGGAATAGCAGAGTTATAACACATTGTTTATTGACTGAAATATAGTTGATGTTCCAGAACTATAGAAGTCTTGAAATGACAATCTTCCTGACCTCCTGGGGTCAATTGTTTTTGAGTCTTTTTTACTCTTTCCAAAAAAAGACTACACTGTTTCAAGAACTCTTTGTGGGGAAATTACAGATTGTACATGTGGGTGCAGATACCAGTGGGGCAAAGCTTCTGACAACACATGTTTTCATCCTGGAATGTAAGCAATATGAAAATCATACTGTGTAAAGAAGAATACCCTTCATGCTAGTCAACTGTTTATTTTTTGAAAGTTTCTCAGACATTGCAAATTGCGATGATAAGCATGAATTTCAAAAGGTTCGTTATAACGAATTAAAATGTGTTGCCCCTCACGTCAAGCGTTCTTCAAACAGCAGTAAACAGTGTAAAAATGGCTATAGACCTGAACAGTAGTGTTTGTTCAGTAGCACATTCACCACATTTGAAGCAGTCTTCACTGCAGCCAATGAAGTGGAAGTGTTAGCTCTCCTTCTCCCCTAGAGCACATTTATTTACTGCATGGCATGGGTGAGCTCTTCCCTAGCTTTTAGTGAACTCAATATTGTTATTTTCTTGGCTACCCTGGAAGTGGAGCAGCCCTATCTTCTGCTATCACAGTGCTGTGAGTTGTTTTTAGCAAAATTTGCTATTTTCTGGGCCAGGGAGACCCTTCATCTTCTCTGTCACCAACTATCACCATGGCATTTAGTCCAGCCATCTCCTTACAAAGTAAACTTTAAGCTGGAAAATGCTCCAGAAAAGAAAATTCTTTGTTTGGGCATAAAACTGCACATAAATGTAATTCACTATATAAACGCCATCTTTTTTTCCTGGGCCTCACCATAGCTAAGAGAGACATAGCCCGACTCTGGAAGGCACCTACCTCTCTGTTGATAGAGTATGGAAGCAAGGACTGGATTTCTGTATGGGCCTTGAATACTGTTGTAAAGGAAGCTACAGAGTCCATCTGTACATGTAGGTTACTTCTTTATTAGTAGCTTGTTTCCAGCATAGGTGGTCAGGATAGTAGGAGAAGATAGATGGTACAAGTAATTTACTACAAATACCCAGTATTCATTGCCCGAGGGTGTCTATAAAAACATGCCAAGATATGGCAGCGCTGGGCAGATTACCGAGGTATACTGCTACCCCCTCACCCCCACCACCAGACACACACGACACGTCCCAGTAGAGGTATAGTTATCCAAAGCTAATTTATAATGTGTATACTTGATGATAATCAGATGTAAAGGGGAACATACAGGGAGATAAGATGTGGGTTTGGCCAGCGTTAGTATTAAGGTCTAATACTGTTTGGTTACTGATGAATCCGTAAAAGAATCTACACCCTATTTGTGTATTCTACCTACATACCCATGTATAACTGGCTCTATGGGTCAAATGTGGCTACAAATAAAAAATGTTTTGAAATCTTTTTTTTATTTTATGTACTTTACGACCAACCTCTGCTAAGAGGAGAAAAACATCAGAAAGTACTCTGTTGATGACAGGAATGAAAAAGACCTCATCGATGATGACATAATTGACAACACCATTGATAACAGCATCATGTTTGTCTGCCCTACCACCATCGAGAATGTTGTCAGCTGCAGCAATGACTTTGAAGGCGAAACCTATGATGTTGAACCTATCGACGACAACAGCATCGAAGACGATGTTAACGATAACACAGTTGACGGCAATATTGTTGATGTCAACACAGTCAATGACTTCAATGTTTTCTGACCCTGCTTTTTGACCATTAACAGTGACAACATCTCTACCTCCCCACATTTTGGAATGAGCACAGGAAAAGGATGCTAGAAACCTAGTATCAGATACTACCTACAGATACTACCTACAGTCCAACACAATTGGATGTATGCTATGTCCCGGATTTTGAGGATAGAATGGATGAGGAGAAGCTTTACCATGAATAGGGTTGCTAGCAAGATTATATTCCATATAATTCACACTCTTACATGTGCCCTTGATACAGTAAGGAGCCAAAGTTGATCCAAGTACCTGTGACTTTTATGTCTACATTGCAACAGTTGATGGGAATTTTCCATAGATTGCTACTATAGCATCCTGCGCGTCAGCCGCCCCAATCAATATTACCTGCGGTACCCATCCTACCGCCTCTTCCATCTGCACCCTTTGCCCCCTTCCCATCTACACACCTTCGCTTACCTTCACTTCCACTGCTTTACCCACCTCCAAGGGAACCATCTCCCAGACTACTCACAATCAATTGACCACTTGTCCCTCCAACATCTGAGGATATGGAGTGCCGCTTGATAGTGCCGCACAAGGTGCGGAACCGCCAGTCCACCATCCTCCTGTTTCAAATAGGTTTGCTGGCATGCCATACGAGCCTTTATCACACCCCAAATTAAATCCACAAAGAGGTGCTACAGTTTGGCGAGTACCCGGGGGAGGAGGCTGCAGCGGGAGAGTCTGTATTACATACAGTATGCGGAGCGGTATAGTCATCTTTACGGCGGCCAGTCTACCCAGCCAGGATAGTGTGAGTTGTCTCCAACGCTGGAGTTCTGCCTGAGTGTGGGTCAGTAGGGTACCATAGTTCTCGCGTACAGTACGATCAAGCGTGGAGAAAAGTTGAGGGGCTAGATAGGAGGTGCCCGACTCGGCCAACCCAAAGGGAAGTATACTGGTGAAGATTTTAAGATCTACATTCAACAATGAGATGGGGTAGTACAAAGCCCATTTCTTCGGATCCTTGCCCGGCTTTGGCAAGCCCACCACCGGTTGTCATGCACATAGAAGGGGGTATAGTTCCCTCAGTGCTGAAGGAAATAAAAAGTCATGTGAGTAGCGAGACCAAGCCCGGGGCAAAGGTCTTGTAAAATTCAGAGGAAAGCCCATCCTCCCCTGGAGCCTTGCCCGACGCCAGTCCCTGGATCGCCCTCAGCACCTCGTCTGGCGTGATTTTGCATCTAATTTGTCTGCCTTCGCGGCCTAGAGATAGGCAACTTATGCCTGAGCTACATATGCCGCTGCCTCATGTAAGGAATCTGCCGTATAGAGAGCTGTATAGAAGTTTTCGAATTCAAGATCTATTAGGTCATTGTCTTGCACTGTATTACTGTGTGGGGTTTCTATCTCTACTATGCGGTGTTGGATTATTTGGGAGTGTATCTGGCACGCCAACAGCTTCCCGACCTTATTTCCCCTGTCATAAAAACGCTGCTTGGTGTGGAGAATAGAGTATTTGGCCCTATCGAGATCCAGTGCTTTCAGCTGCTTTTTTACATTTGTCAGTTGGTGGCATGTCTGGACAGCCCTTGTACTGCGATGCGCCATTTCCAGTTCTTTGAATTGCCCCTCCAGTCAGCCCCTTTTTTCCTTCCTGTCCTGGTTCAATTTGGACCCTATTGCGAGAAACTGCCCCCGAATGACCGCCTTCAGAGAGTCTCACAGTAGGTGTACATTCTTGTGACCGTCATTGTTGTTGTCCAGAAAGGTTTGTATGGTCTCTTGGACTTCTTTAATGTTTCCATCATACGTAAGCAGTTTATGGTTAGGTCTCCATACCCTATGTCTCTGATAGTCCCCCTGTAGCTGCCAAGAAAGGCTAATGGACTCGTGGTCTGAGAACGATGCAGTGCATGTGGTAGTATCTAGTATCCCTAGGGTAATTCGTGGTGTGGTTAAGAAGAAGTCTAGGTGAGCGTAAGACTGATGTGCCGCCGAGAAAAAGGTGTAGTCACGGGCCACAGGGTTACGTTGCCGCCAGGCATCTACGAGTCCCACCCCCTCCAGTCACTGCTGCATTGATGCCGATACTGCTCCTGGCTAACCCGGTTGTTGCATGGTTCTGTCAAGGGCAGGGCCTTGTAGTATAATATTGTCCCCTCCCACAATAAGATTCTCACCTGAGGTTTCCAGGACTGAGCTTAATGTGTCCCAAAGAATCGCCTCTTGCCCCCAATTGGGCCCGTATAATGAAACCAGTGTGTAATTGTGACCTCCCACAACCACCCGAAGTGCCAGCAGCCTCCCTGGTATTTCTATCTGCACATTTAGTATCCTCGCAGGGAAGTGTGTCGCAAATAACACCGCTAAACCTGCTTTCTTCCCAGGCATGGATGAAAAGAATTGGCGGTCAAACCAGCGAGACCGGAGGCGCATCCAGTCTGTGCATTTCAAATGAGTTTCGAGGAGAAGGCAAATATCGCACTTAATTTCTTTGAGGTATGTCATGAGTGCCCTTCGTTTTGCTGGAGAGTTAAGGCCCTGGACATTGAGGCTCACTAATAAAGTATTAAGGAGCGCCATTGGGATATTGTGGGTGTATGTGCGTCAAGCTAGGGTTCCCCTCCCTCCCCACAATCAGGAGCCCTTTCCTCTTGATGTCCTGTTGGTGGTGGGTGTTGCCCCGGTCCTCCCTGTTGAGGGATACCCAGCTGTGTTCCATGAAAGTGTCTGTCCCTTCACTCGTATTGCATAGGAAGTGATAGGAACCCGTCTGAAGCCGTGTTAGCCCTTCAGTGGCAGAATGACCCTCCCCCGCCCTGACCTACCCGTTCATGCACCATCTGGGATTTATAGGAAAGCCCAGCGCAATATGCATCCAGAGATCCCCGTTTAGGGTCCAACTGGGTCTCATCATTCTCTCGCAACTTACACAGCCATGAGGTACCCATGCATTATCAATTCTATGTCAGGACCGGAGGCTCCGATTATGCTTCTCATTTCTTTACTTAGAAATGCTCAGCAGCCAATGAAAACACAGTAACAAAAATCACATGATCGACCATAGAGTCCTATGGTATATAAGAACCCAGCACAACCATAGTGTCCTCTTTCTTTGCTGCTCCGCAGCCAGTTAAGTGCTCTTTTATTATATTGCTGATTTCAGTCTTTTAATGTATTGCGCTTTTGTGATGAGATTGTTTGCCCTTACGCTATCAGTTTTGCAGTGATATCTGTGTTTTAACCCCTTGCATGCCCGCCCCTTTCCCCGCCCAGTGCCGCGCCTTGCATTAGCGGGCGGAGTTCATGACGAGCTGGACTCGTCATGGGCACAGCGCCACCGCAGCCCATGACGAGTCCAGCTCGTCATGGGCACTGAAGGGGTTAAGACTGCTTTAAGATAGGTATTGCCCTGGTTTTAAACTCACTCTTTGAGGGCTCCGTGCATATTTGGGCTCACCTCCGCTTCTGCTGCGCCTTCGGTGGTGCGCACATTTTCCCGTTGTAGGCAATTCCTCTGCAGAGCAAGGTAGATCGTCTCTGTCTTCGATCGGAGTTCGCAAGTGTTTTGTTCTGTGGAGCGGGAGGTTCCGGGGAGCGAGGACGCGCGTCTGAGTGAAGCACGATCCTCTTTCTATTTCTGACGAGCGGCCGCCAGTGCGCATGCGTGGTGGCTATTTTGCCCTCCATGACTATTACTGGGCATTGAATGAACGGCTGAGCAGCGTTTTGGTGCTTCAGACACTCGTGCATCACTGTTCCATAGCGCAAAAGGCTCGTTCTTCTCCCCTGACGCCCTACTTGCAGAATACAGTTAACATGGGGCTGCTTAATAACGCATAGGCTTTGCCTAGGGTGGTTATTAGGCAAGCTTTTCCTCCCTCCACATCTGGATTTGTTTTTCACTGATCCTTTATTAGGATTGTTTGAGCTTGCCTGGGGTTACCACCCCCCGACCTTCTCTGCTTAACATAGATTAACGCAAAACCAAAGGGGATGATGGACGGAGTGTTGAACAATGCAAGCCCTCACCCCCAGTCAACGGATCTGGGTTTAATCCATCCTCATTCTTTAGCTCACTCCGCCACCCCAGTTCAGACATGGCCATATGCAAATCAGTCTGACCCTGTGCCTCATGGGAACAGTCCAGCCCGAACTGCCCAGCCATGTCTTCCCTGGACCGGAAACAAGCATCCTGGGACCGGTTTCTGGCTAATCAGCCATCATCAGCCAGGCTAGCTTGAATCCAGTGGCAAAGTGAGCAAGGGACCCACGTCTGAGCATACCCTGCCAACTTAGGACGAACAAAGCAAAACCAAAGGGGATGATGGACAGAGTGTTGAACAATGCAAGCACTCACCCCCAGTCAACGGATCTGGGTTTAATCCATCATCCTTCTTTAGCTCACTCCGCCACCCCAGTTCAGACATGGCCATATGCAAATCAGTCTGACCAAAACCAAACTGGAACGGCATGGTGAGCAAAAAAACGATGGATTTAGGCCCAGATCTCTGTACTGGGGTGAGTGTATGACATTGTTCTGCATTCTGTCCCTCAACTGTTGTTTTTTCATTTGTCGCCCCGAGTGGGAAGGGTATGCGAGGTGGCCCAATCACTGAGATCTCTCAGATGATGACCAGGACACCTCCTCTGACCCTTCCACTGACCAAGATGATGCTCCTCGACCTTTAAAAAAGTCAAGGAAGGAGAAACACTCTGAGCCAGCCCGGACCCCAAGAATCCTCAATTTTGAGCCCGCAGGCATCATTCACCCTAATTCATCTGCTTGGCTCCCGCCCCAGGAGGTGGCGGATTACGTCCAGTCTCATCTTCGCCAGGCGTTCGATAAGGAGGTGCAGGCACGACTCCGGTCGGAATGCCCTAGGCCTGGCCTGGCCGGTAAGGTAGCGGAGACCCCTGAAGGGGACCCCCCGATGCTGACATACCTAAAAAAGTATTCGAAGGACCCCATAAAGGGCCTTGACAGGTCTTGGAGGTCCTGTCAGGACAAATTATTGGATATGACAGGTCCCCTGACCAAACTTCTGGAGATTCAGCTCTTGCCATTGAACCGGAAGAGCTGATTGGCTGGGCAGTTTGCCAACCGGGCAATGCCAATTGTGCACTTTTGACTGAACGCCGTTGTTCCATTCTCCTTAAACTGGCCCCCAAGCTGGCCAAACAGTCTACATCTGAATCAGGCCCGCTGGCCCAGGGTTTGTTATTCGGACAACCCTTTTTGAAATAATTAACTAAATTCGTGTCCACCTTCAGTGGGCTAGACAAGGCCCAGGATTCACTCAAATGGGCTTTCCGCCCGGTTTTAGGCAGGGCCGGGTGCTTTTGGGGGCGCTCGTTCGGCCGGGGTTACAGTCAAGGCGCCCCTCGTGGCCAGCAAAGGGGAGATTATCAAGACAACAATTCCAATACCTCTTCCTTCTACCCCACACGACGATCCTGGAACAGATACCACAAAGGCAGATTTGGCGGAAATTCCAGTGGTCAACAGGAGTCCGGAAGCTCATGTGAGCCTGATTCCTTGTTCCAAAGTGATTTTGGGTTGCAGAATAATTAGTTTTCTCAACAAATGGCGCAAGATCTCTCAGGATGCTTGCGTGTTAGAAATGGTGCAGGGGTACAAACTAGAATTGTACGAGTCCCCGTCTCAGGACGTACACCCGTCTTCAATGTCTTTTTCCCAACAAGATCAGATCTTTATCTCGGCAGAAATCGAGTCCCTGCTGCAGAAAGGCGCCATAGTGACCTCCACTCTCCACCCTCGCAGTTTCCTCAGCAACGTATTCCTTGTGGAGAAGAAAGGGGGTGGCTCCAGCCTTGTTTTAAATCTAAAAGATTTCAATTCCTGTATCGTTTACAGACACTTGAAGATGGAAGGCATCCATCTTCTGCGCGATCTCCTCCAGGAAGGGAACTGGATGGTCCGGCTGGACCTGAAGGATGCGTATTTGTCCATTCCCACCTTCGCCCCTCATCGCCGGTTCCTGCAGTTTCTCTGGAAAGGGATTTGTTAAGAGTACAAGGTTCTCCCGTTTGGCCTGTCATCAGCACCATGGTGCTTCAAGAAGCTTCTTCGTCCGGTGATAGAATCTCTGAGAGCCCGGGGAGTTCGCCTCATCGTCTATCTCTACGACATTATTATCATGGCGACCTCTCCCCAGCTCGTAAGCTTACACCTCAATTGGGCGATCAATCTTTTACAGTACCTGGGTTTCATTGTGAATCCACAGAAGTCTATTTTGATACCGACTCAATCAATCGAGTTCCTAGGCTTCTTGGTCAATTACCTAACTTGTCAACTCTTACTTCTGATGCCAAAGATCAGAGCTAATAATCAGGAGTTGATGTCTACCCTTCACAAGCAGACGATCTCCCTGAGATCCTTAGCCCAAATAGTGAGCTTGTTTTCTTCGTCAATTCAGGCTATCTTCCCGGGCCCCCTTCACTACCGGGCCCTTCAACGGCTCAAGATCCACCATCTTCAAAAAGGCCTTGGTTATTCAGAACAGAAACCCCTCTCAGAGGAGGCGAGGCTAGACATGATATGGTGGTTAAACCGCATGGAGCCTAGAACGGCCGAGCTCTATTCGGATCAGCCCCGCTTGTGGTAATCGAATCCGATGCCAGCCGGTGGGGTTGGGGAGTCCGATGCGGCCAGTTGTCCACGGGTGGTCGTTGGTCACCGGAAGAGCTATGTTTACATATCAACTGCCTGGAACTGTTAGCTGGTTCATTTGCGATCCAATGCTGGTCTCCCCAGAAGACAGATTGTTGTATCCTTCTTCGGATGGACAACATTTCGACTGTATGTCACGTCAACAAACTGGGCGGTACAAAATCCCGAATGTTGGCAGAGATTGCCAAAGACTTCTGGCCCTTCTGCATTTAGATCAGAATCTCAGTAGTGGCGGAATACCTTCCGGGCTACAGCAACGAGGTAGCAGACTGGCACTTCTGCCATCTGCGGGATTTCAGCGACTGGAGGCTGCTTCCCCAGGTATTTCGGAAACTGATCCGTCTTTGGGGTCCCTGTCAGATAGACCTATTTGCATCCCGACCCCTGGCCACGGATGCATTCCTACAGGAGTAGCCTTCGACCCTTTGTGTAATGCATTTCCCCCGTTCATGATGATCCCTAGGGTTCTGGCACGAACCAGATCTTATCGGGCGGAACTCATCCTGATCGCTCCTTTATGGAGAGCACAAGCGTGGTTCCCGGTCCTTCTGGGAATGATTTGTGCAGTTCCCATTCTTCTCCCTCGGTTAGGGAACTTTTTGCTGGACCCTCTACAGAATCCTCATCCATTAGTACTATCGGGCCAACTTCCTCTTGTAGCTTGGCGGGTTTCAGGGACAGATGGAAAGTCCCAGGCCTTTCACGAGAGGCTGACAGATTCATCAATGAGGCCTGGTCGGCCAACACCCATAAAAGATATGCTTCCTCTTGGAGAAGATGGTGTGATTGGTGCTCTCAACGGGAGATGGATCCCTCTCAGGCACATGTCTCTCTAGTTGTTAACTTTCTGGCTTCAATAATGTCTTCAGGTTTGGCTTACAGAACAGTCAACAACTTTCGGTCCGCCATCTCAGCTGGTCATATACCCATGGATGGCAAGCCCATTGGTGAACATCCGTTGGTGTGTAAACTGCTTAGAGGTGTACGGATGGTTAAGCCTCCGTGTCCCAAGTATTCACAGTTATGGGATGTTTCCATTGTCCTTAAATTTCGTCAATTCAGGCTATCTTCCCGGGCCCCCTTCACTACCGGGCCCTTCAACGGCTCAAGATCCACCATCTTCAAAAAGGCCTTGGTTATTCAGAACAGAAACCCCTCTCAGAGGAGGCGAGGCTAGACATGATATGGTGGTTAAACCGCATGGAGCCTAGAACGGCCGAGCTCTATTCGGATCAGCCCCGCTTGTGGTAATCGAATTCGATGCCAGCCGGTGGGGTTGGGGAGTCCGATGCGGCCAGTTGTCCACGGGTGGTCGTTGGTCACCGGAAGAGCTATGTTTACATATCAACTGCCTGGAACTGTTAGCTGGTTCATTTGCGATCCGATGCTGGTCTCCCCAGAAGACAGATTGTTGTATCCTTCTTCGGATGGACAACATTTCGACTGTATGTCACGTCAACAAACTGGGCGGTACAAAATCCCGAATGTTGGCAGAGATTGCCAAAGACTTCTGGCCCTTCTGCATTTAGATCAGAATCTCAGTAGTGGCGGAATACCTTCCGGGCTACAGCAACGAGGTAGCAGACTGGCACTCCTGCCATCTGCGGGATTTCAGCGACTGGAGGCTGCTTCCCCAGGTATTTCGGAAACTGATCCGTCTTTGGGGTCCCTGTCAGATAGACCTATTTGCATCCCGACCCCTGGCCACGGATGCATTCCTACAGGAGTAGCCTTCGACCCTTTGTGTAATGCATTTCCCCCGTTCATGATGATCCCTAGGGTTCTGGCACGAACCAGATCTTATCGGGCGGAACTCATCCTGATCGCTCCTTTATGGAGAGCACAAGCGTGGTTCCCGGTCCTTCTGGGAATGATTTGTGCAGTTCCCATTCTTCTCCCTCGGTTAGGGAACTTTTTGCTGGACCCTCTACAGAATCCTCATCCATTAGTACTATCGGGCCAACTTCCTCTTGTAGCTTGGCGGGTTTCAGGGACAGATGGAAAGTCCCAGGCCTTTCACGAGAGGCTGACAGATTCATCAATGAGGCCTGGTCGGCCAACACCCATAAAAGATATGCTTCCTCTTGGAGAAGATGGTGTGATTGGTGCTCTCAACGGGAGGTGGATCCCTCTCAGGCACATGTCTCTCTAGTTGTTAACTTTCTGGCTTCAATAATGTCTTCAGGTTTGGCTTACAGAACAGTCAACAACTTTCGGTCCGCCATCTCAGCTGGTCATATACCCATGGATGGCAAGCCCATTGGTGAACATCCGTTGGTGTGTAAACTGCTTAGAGGTGTACGGATGGTTAAGCCCCCGCGTCCCAAGTATTCACAGTTATGGGATGTTTCCATTGTCCTTAAATTTCTGGAAGCATGGCCTTCTAATAAATATTTATCCTGAAAGCAGCTTTTGGCTAAATTAACAATGCTTCTATGTCTAGTTTCATGTAAGCGAGTCTCCGATGTGCGAGCATTGGATTTAGCGGGGCGTCATTTTTCCCCGGAGGGTGTAACCTTCACCTTATCTAGAAGGACTAAATGTAACACTGCATCTATATCCTATCCAGCTTTTCCCAATAATCTTAAGCTGTGTGTAGTGCAATGTGTTCAAGATTACGAGGTAAGTACTGCAGAGTTTCGTGCTGATATGCAAGGCCAATTGTTGATTGCTCTACAGAAGCCCTTTCGCCCAGTGACTCCAGCTACCTTGTCTCGATGAACGTGTTGGCTCATGGGCGAAGCGGGTAGTGATACTTCCAAATTTGGGGCGCATTCAGCTCGGTGTGCTATGGCTTCTAAAGCCTATTTAGCAGGTGTCAGTATCTCGGACATTATGAACGCCGCTGACTGGTCTACTGAAGGTACATTTAAGGCGTTTTATTACAAATCTATTGTGGATGTGGCTTCTGTGGTGGTGGCTAAGCTTTGAACAAGCATAATCGGAGCCTCTGGTCCTGACATAGAATTAAAAATTTGCGAACATTCATGACAAGAATTTTCAATTCTATTAAGGACACAGAGGCGAGGATTGTCCCACCCAGATCTATGATGCATTATATGACATGCTGTCTGATTAACATGCTATTTTATACTGTATATTCTTGTTTTATCCTACCCTTTATTCTGCATTGTTGATGTTTCACAATTTGGTGATGGATTGCTATTACGGGGTACTCTTTATTATTATTTCAGGTGCTGATAATAAATAAAGCCTGAGTAATCGTGCAGAGGATGCTAAGTATTATACAGTTCTTCATGTTCCCACAATGGCGGAGTTCCTGGGCCGTGTCCCATGCCGGAAATGCAGCCCCGGTGGGCCTTCAAGTTTGCTGGTTGGAGTCGTTCTCATACGCCGGTTGTTCTTCAAGAGCAGGTCGTGAATGGACTTAACTGCTATGGCTACAAAGAAAGAGGACACTATGGTTGTGCTGGGTCCTTATATACCATAGGACTCTATGGTTGATCATGTGATTTTTGTTACTTTGTTTTCATTGGCTGCTGAGCATTTCTAAGTAAAGAAATGAGAAGCATAATCCTCGCCTCCGTATCCTTAATAGAATTGAAAATTCTTGTCACGAATGTTAGCAAATTTTTAATTCCTAGCTGGGGCGGTTGCATCAAAGAGATGCAAGAGAGAAAAGAAGAAGAAGAAATATCTATTAAAGGTAAACTTCGAAAATATCAACAGCAAAGGGCCTGCCCATCCTTGTGCTCTTATAGCGCCTTTGCCCTGTGGGTCCATCTGGCCGGCAGCAATGCAGCTCCATCTAGTCCTACAGTGGGTGTGAGGCGGGCTCATATACCTCATCCCGGATCTGCCGGCAACCAACAGGTTTCTATGGTCTGGCAGACGTGCTTGGGGCCTTCTCATTCTGTTGCTTGGTCCCCTCCGCCGTCCTTGGCCTGCAGCTGCTTAATGAGTGCCTCTCGCTCCTTCTGACTTTCCTTTTTTGAGGGTTGTGTACGTGTGTTCTTCCCGATGCGGCGCCCTCTTCTCTGCCTCGATGTTTGCTCAGCTCCCTCATCGCTCAGGTGGTGGTCCTCCGATTCCCCGGCCTCAAAATCAACCCCCAGGGCTGTCTGTGCCTCCTGCAGGGACCTTACTGCGTGTGTTTCTTTATTCCACACGAAGAGTAGTTTAGAGGGATGTCCCCACCTATAGCAAATCTCATGATCCCGTAAGAATGTGATGACAGTGCGCAGAGTCCTGCGACTCTGGAGCGTTATCTGGGAAAGGTTCTGGTAAATGCCCACCTGCAGGTTCTCGAACTGGATAGTTACCTTATCCCGGGTGGCCACCATAAGAATTTCTTTTTGCCAATATGAATGGAGGCATGTGAGGATGTCCTGGGGTTGGCCTGGATTCGTCGCCGGGCGGCCCAGCCTGTGTGTGCGATCCAAAACAATCTCCTGGCCCTCTAACCCCGTTAGGGGTTGTATCGAAAAAGCCGGGTCACAAAGTCCTCTGATTTCCCTGCATTCGCACAAAGTGCAACTCCTTTGATGGGAACATTGGAGCGCCGGGACCTATTTTCCAAATCTTCAAGGCGCAGGCATAGCTCTTCATTGCGATCTCCTAGGTCTAACAGCTCTCGTACATGCAAGTTGAGTTCTTCCTCCCTACCGTCGCTTGCCTTTTCCAAGGAGTCCACGCGGTCCCCCAGCTCACTAATGTCCATTCTGACCTGCTTTAGATCCATGGAGACCCCCTGATGCAACCCTGCAAAGTCGTCCCGCAGCATGGTAAACAGTTGCTCCATGAAGCGCTTTGTGATCTGCTCTTCTTTCTCCTGGTCAAGTTGGCCTAGATCCCCTTCCCGGGTCTGAGATAGTGTCAAATCCGCGGCTTGTCCATCCGGTCCTTTGCCCCCTGGTTTCTGCAGGAGGTCTTTGATCCTAGTGTCTTTTTTGGTACGGCTCTCGTAGCTCCCCCTGGCGTTTGCTGAGCGAAATTCGGGCCGCCTCCGGTTTCTTTGAGTATGTTTGACTTCAGGTGGGGTTAATCGGGTGGTCCCCAGCAGACCTGACCACTTGCACTCTTCTCCGCTAGCCTTGCCTTGCCGCCCAGGCTTCTTTTGTGCTATCTCTGCTAGAGCATTCCGGCCGTCCGCTTTGCAAGTCAGTGGGGGCCTAGACCAGGGGAGCTGTGTAACGCTTATTTGGCTAACCGGTAACGCCAAATCCCGATGGCCGTGGCCGCTTTCCACTCCCAGAGCCGCCTCCGGCCTCGCTAGGGTCCCGTCCCCACTACCTCCTCCGGGCCCACCCGGCCTCTGGCGCCTCATCGGAGTTTCCTCCGTCTCACATACAAATACGCTCTGGCTGGGGGTCTCGGACGGTGCCTCCTGGGGTGTGCGCTATAGGTCCTCCTTGTAGCCGCTGTGAGTCAGGGCTCTCTTCTGATGCCGACCACTACGCCGCTTGTAGGCTTAACTCGCAGTTCAGCGTGTCCTGCTGGGCCCAGAGTCTTTTCCCGTGGTCGTCTCCCCCACTCCAGCACCGCAGCGCCGACCCCTCTATTGCGCTTATTGAGCGCCCTCGCTGCCTCACCTCCACACACCAGGGGACGAGCTCCCGTGCACACACTGGGGACACCCGGATCTCTTCTTCTGCAGCCGGCAGTGAGGGAAGGCCCGCCCGGCTCCGGACCTGTAATCCTTGCCTCGCCGTCGCCTGCCTAGCGCCAGCAGGAGGCAACAGTCCCCACCCCCCCCCCACAATAGCATGCATGTTCTTACGCATAAATAAAACACACCACACAAATTTTGTTTGGGTAAGAAACTGCTGAAGGTTTATTACATACACCGTTATGTAATATGGTGGGTTATCTTATGGGCGATCCAAGGGCAGGCAACCAACTGGGCCGCCTGCCCGCCTGATGAGCCAAGCAGCACTGGGGCGAACCCCGTCTGTGCTGCCCCTTCGGTGATCCTCTTCCCGGATCACGGTCCCTATTACTCACGCCCCTTTCAGGGCGGAGCGTAGCAAGGCAAGCCCCCGGTTGTTCAGGCCCACAACCGCCCGAAGGACTAACGGGGTGCCGACACGGTTTTCCAGGAACCTCCCATGAGGCTCCTGGGCTCTGGCACCCCCTATGGTGCCGCGCAGAGGTACCCTTCCTTCAGTACCCATTTGCTTCCAGATCGCCCTGTAACTCCGCCTGCAACGAAAAAAGAACAACATTACAACATTCTATGCCTCCCCCGCTGCTTCCACGCCGGGTAAGCGGTAGGGTGGGAGACGGCATGCCCAGGGTGCAAAAAGAGGACGGTAAAAGGGTGGGGGAGGCCTATATACCCCCCGTTCCTCACGCCCCGGAAGTGACGCGCCCTGCGCGCCGCAGCCACTGGCTGCAGAGAGGGGGGACTCCTCCCTGAGGGATCCCCTAGTAGAAGGGGAGTGGGCTGGTGCCTTGCTGGCACTAGAGGCCCGCCCTTCTAGGGCACCCTGCGGGCGCCAGGGCGGCCGCATTCTTCCAGTCATCTGGGCCTCACCTCTGTGCTCGCCATCACGGACACCACCCGCTGGTAAGCGGTGCCTCCGCGTTCCTCACTTTAGAAGGGCCTCCGATACTCCGCGGCCTGCGACCTCAGCAGCCCGCCTTCAATAATGGCGGCCACCACTCCCCCATTCAGTCAGGGCCCGAGCTGTCTCCGCCGGTCATGCAGGCTGCAAGCGGCTCCCCAAGCGCTCACCATGCAGGTCCTCTCTCCTTCACTGCAACCGCTTCCCCTGCAGGTACCAGCAGCCCGGGATGGCCATTAAAGCCGCTGAATTTCAGCCTCGCTCGGCGGAGCTCCATCAGATGGCTGCTACTCCGCCTCCATCTTGGCCACGCCCCCATTTACTGCCATTTAAATTACTGAGATTCCCAATCTGATAATGGGGAATGTTTCAAGCATGTGAATATATGAAGGATTCTAATATTGGGAAACTGGAGTTACAGGTAAGTAACTTATTTAGTTTTCCTCTGTGCTGGGTGGTGTTCCTGGAATGCGCCTGGAAACCGAGCAGTGCCATTGGGACTGTAGAAGTGGACCTCAGCTAGGCCTACCAGTGCAAGGGGTTCGCCCTTCTCTGCACAGAGTCCTCAGACCAATAGGAAGAAGTTGGCACAGAAACTGGAATAGAAATTCAAAGTTTAATAAACCTCATGAGGTGGAACTACATTCACACAGCACCCTTCGGTATTGAATGAAGTAGCACACCGAACAGAAGGAGCATGGTCCTTTTATACCCACACAGGGGTTCAAAAAGAAGGCGGTACAAGTACAGAAGAAGGTTTTATGCACATATAAGGTCATATAGAAATGCACAGTCGATAAGTAGGATTAGTTAACAGTTTGCCAATGCTAGTAAACACACCCTGACAGTTACATACTACTAACAGCTGCAAGGACAGCTGAAAACTCAACTGGGCATGTGCGAAGGTGGAAGATGCTAAATATAGTTCGTTTCTAGGCATATTACAAGAGCAGTCAACACTGAGGGAGGACAGAGCACATGGTGAGCACGTGGCAGAACATGGCAAACAAAATGGCTGCCAGAAATACAAAATGGATTCCACAAAATGGACACGGTAGCCTCTAAATACAAGATGGATTCCGCTAATGCTAATCCAATCGCTGACAATTTACAACAGACGACCCTTTTAGCATTATCTGAAGACATTCGTTCCTCTGGGGTAATCTAAATGTCCATCCCATACATCTATTAGCATTATTTCGGCCACCTCTTTATTCAACATTTGTTGGGCCTTTGTTTCTGCAACATTCCCTTTGACAGGTATACAGACAGAGATGCAAATGGAGCAAAGCATGGACCACATTGGATACATACACAGTATGTAAAAAGTATCGTAATCATTACACACAGTATAGTCAGTAGCTTCTAGCCCCAAGCAGAAACAAGAGTCCAAAACCATCCAGCAAAAGTCCAAGTACCAATCTCTGGATGAATTTCTGCAGCAATTTTATGCAGTTTTGATATTGCATCATATACTGAAGGTGAGTGATCCGGTATGAATACGCAACAGCTGCTACCAATGATGCGACATGCACCACCTTGATCAGCCAGAACCACATCTAGAACCATTCGGTTCTGGAGAGCTACAATCCTTGCAATTTGCAGCTGCTCCGTAATGTTCCCAAGTGCCATAGCTGTCTGATTGGTAACAGCTTCCACAACTCTAGTCAATCGTCTTATTTTCCTACTGTTTAATGCAGCACCCACAAAGAAGAACAAACCTAAATTAAAATCGACATATTGTTGCAGAGTGGTATCAGTTTGGTCTACTTCGTCAGCACTTATTGTCCTTTTGTATCTATTTCTAGAGATATCGTCGAATAATTTAAGGTCCCGGTGGTATGATGCAGGTGCCAGAAACACAGGGGGCAATAGAAAGGACACATAGCACACACCTGACCACCCAGCAGGTAGTTGATAATATCCTTGGCTACCACATATAAAGTAAGTATTATGTGAGGCTATAAGACTACTGTTGTTTACACCTTCAATAGTCAGAATTACAGTACATCCGCTTTTCCCCACTGGAATTCTCCCAATACTGCTTATACATAGATCTGCTTTAGCTCTAGTAACAGAAATCACAAATTGTTCATTACTGGTAAAAGTTCTCATGTTTGTGAAGACATATGGTGTTGAAATTTTGTCCGGTTGATACTATTCCCATTCCCATTTGGTCCCTTTGGCTTGAGGATAACCATCTTTATCTTGGTAGCATACTTTATAAAGGCGAAAAAGAAGCCCGCCTACTGTACGTCTTCCAGATGCAAACAAAAGCGCATACCAAGCTTGACAAGAACCATTATGAGAAAAGGGAAGAGGAATAAAAGGTGTTCCTCCTTTCTTTTGATGTGCAGGTATCATCCCACACACCCAACAGTTGGTAGTATTTGTGGCATTATTAGTATGATGCAACATCTGGATAAAGGTATTATTTAAGTAGTATTGTCGATGCTTCTGCTCATGGTAAGGAAGCATAAAGTAGTGGTGTTCAACTGATCCTGGAGTAGTGGCGATCAAAAGCTCTCGAGCAGGAGCCCCTTTCTCAACGAACCAGGTTATTACTGCTACAGCCACCATAGCAACAACAAATCCTATAGCACAAATGATCTTTCTCTTAGCAACAGTTGATCTCATTGTGGACATGATCAGCTTGTCGTTTAAAACAATCGTTGGAGCTCTTATCCCTGGGCAGCCGTTGGTTTCTTCACCGAGGGTCAAGACGGGTGTCGCTACACTATACAGGACTGATCCCCCCCCTTGCCACATCGGCATTCCGTTTCCCTAACCCAGGGCGGTTGCTCAACCAGTCTATTTCGACGATGCAGGCTCTTTCCGTTGTCTCAGTTGGTATCGGGATACTCCAGGAATCGTGTGGTCCGGGAAGACTTCGTCAGGTGATATGGCTTAGCCAGGATGTCCCGATGGTCGATCAAGGCAGCAGGATCCACCAAGGTAGACGGCACTTTCTTGCAGTGGGTGGAGTGCACCCAGTTCCTCCTGTTCGTCACTCGGACTGCAGTTCTCGTTGAAAGGAGCATCTGCTCCGGGCTGCGCCACCTCGGTTACAAGCTGCTCGACCTTTGGAATGATTGGATCATCACCTGGTCTCCAGGTCAAAGTCCATGGCCTTCACCTGCAGACCTATCAGGAAGAGCTTCTCGAACCTGTTGATGAATAGAAATCAAACTGTCAGTCAATTGTGATAGGTAGTCACTCATCAATACACATGGTACATCATGTATGGGACGTGGTTTAGGAATTCCCCAAATGTTCATAGGCCTTCCAAACACCACCTCATATGGTGTAAGACCAGATCGCGAATGTGGCACTGATCTAATGGACAACAGTGCCAAAGGTAATGCGTCTGGCCAATTCAAGGAGGTGGAAGCCAGTATTTTCGCCAGTTTCAATTTAAGTGTGGCGTTATACCTTTCCACTAGCCCTGCTGATTGTGGATGGAAAGCAGCATGACATTTCTGCTTTATCCCATATCCCTTCAGGACATATTCGACAACTTGCCCAATAAAATGGGGTCCGTTATCACTCCATAAACGTTTACAAACACCAAATCTAGGGAAGAATTCCTTCAAAAGTACCTTTGCTGTAGTGAGAGCTGTATTGTCTTTCGTAGGGTATGCCTCTATCCATTTACTGAAGGCACATACCACTACCAAAACATACTTTAAGTTGTTACAGCGCTCAAGCTGGATGTAATCCATTTGCAAAACTTCAAAAGGTGCAGTTGGCGTAGCAAACCCTCCTGTAGGAGTTTGTGTCCCTTTACCAGGATTATGCTGAAGACAAATCAGACAAGACTGCACCATCTTTTTAGCTGTGCCGGCAATTTCTGGATGCTCCCAAACTTGCGTGAGCAATTTCGTTATCGAGGAGGCTCCAACATGTGCCGGCCCATGTGCCATATGAATCATAGGTTGTAAATAGACTGTAGGCAATCTCCACTTGCTCATCTCTTTTTTCCTCCAACAGCCCTCATCGTCCAATGTTCCCTCCTTAGACCATTGCTCAATTTCTTCTGCAGAAGCAGATCTCTGCATATCTAGTACTTCCTGTCTGGTATCATGCCAGCGTTCAGTCTGTGACTTCACTATGTACATAGACGTGGTGCTTCGCTGCATGGCACTTTCACGGGCTGTTTGGTCTGCAAAAGCATTGCCTTGTCCTATCTTATCAATTACTTTCTTATGTACGCTACATTTAACAATTGCTATTCTCTTCGGGTATGTTAAAGCAGTCAAGAGATTATGTACTAATTCTCCATGCATTATTTGCATCTCGTGGGATGTAAGAAAGCCCCTCTCCTTCCAGAGTAGCCCAAAATCATGAGCCACTCCTAAAGCATAGCGGCTATCTGTATAAATGTTCACAGATAAGTTAGTACTAAGTTCACACGCTCGTGTCAAAGCTATTAGCTCAGCTGCCTGAGCTGACTTCTGTGGAATACGAGCTGTCTCAACTACCGTCTGAAGTGTTGCCTTGTAATTGCATATTCAGCTGACGTTGTACCATCTGGTAACTTCAAACAAGACCCATCAACCCATAGTTCCCCATCAACACTTGAAAGGGGAGTGTCTTGCAAATCGACACGAACCTTTGTCTGTTCCTCAGTAAGGAATATACAATCATGAGACTCCTGTGACTGAGACTGAGTCACCGGGTATGGCAAACAAAGTGGCTGGGTTTAGTGTCGCACATCTCTTCAGTGTAATGTGATGGGCCAACAATGTAAATTCGTATCCTGTCAGACGAGCACTAGTTAAATGCTGCATCTTCGTCTGATTTAAAAGGGCATCAACCGCATGGGGTACTAGCACCAACAGCTTATGTGACAAAACTATCCCTTCACTCTGACGTATTGACACAGCTGTTGCTGCAACTGAACGGAAGCATCCAGGTAACGCACGAGCAACAGGATCAAGTACTGCTGAAAAATATGCACAGGGACGCTGTTTGTCACCGTGTGTCTGCACTAAAACTGACAATGCGCATCCATCTTTCTCATGTACATAGAGTGTAAAAGGCTTCGTATAATCTGGAGTACCTAACACTGGTGCTGAACAAAGAGCTTGTCGTAACTGTCGGAAAGCAGTCTCACATTCATCTGTCCATGGGAGGGGCATTGGAGTATCTTTAGTCAAAAGTGCTAGCAAGGGTTTAACAATGTGTGACCCTAATATCCATTGCCTACAAAAAGAAGTAAGACCAATGAATGCACGGACATCTTTCTGTACAGGGAACTGGTGTGTCTAAAATAGCTTGAATGCGATCTGGTGTGAGTGCACGTCCCTCCTTAGACAGAAGGTGACCTAAGTAGGTTACCTTCGGTCTACAATATTGCAATTTCTTTCATGACACTTTGTGATGATGGGAAGCAAGAAAAGAAAGCAAGGACAAAGTACATTTTTCACACTGTTCAGGGGTATCGGCTGCCAACAAGATGTCATCGACATATTGTATGAGAGCCACACCTTCAGGCAAAACGAAAGAATCAAGTTGTCTTTTTAATGCTTGACTGTAAATACTAGGACTCTCAGTATAGCCTTGAGGAACTCTACAAAATCTATACGATCGATTATTCAAAGTGAAACCGAACAAATATCGGCTATCAGGATGAATAGGGATCGAAAAGAAAGCATTTTTCAAGTCTATCACAGAGAATGTAGTTGCTGTCGGAGGAACCAAAGTAAGAAGTGTCGTTATGTCAGAAACCACAGGGTATTGTGGCACTACAATCTTGTTAACTTCTCGCAAATCAATAATGAATCAGTAAATCCTAGTGTCAGTATCTTTTTTCAGAATAGGAAGAATCGGACTGTTACAAACATTGTAAGGAACTTCCTCAACAACCCCCACTTCAATGAGATCATGAACAATACGTATGAGTGCTTCTTCGCCTTCCTGTTACATTTTGTATTGAGGCAAACGTGGCAGCACAGCGCCCTCCTTGACATTAATATGTACTGGGGGAATAACCATTTGCCCTACATCAGTGTCTGAAGTAGCCCACAAAGTACTAGGGAGTGAAGCTAATGCAATATCCTCTTTAACAAGACAAGCTCTCTCCGTCACAGGATGGTTGTCATTCAAGATAACACGTACACCTTCTGGAGAACATCGTATCGTAGCCCTGAAATACTTGAGCATATCAAGACCCACAATATTGTCTGGTGTATTCGGGGAAAGCAAAAATGGACATGGAGCAGTAAATTTATCCACATGGAATGCAAGTGGTTGTGACAGTGGGCTAAGGGAAGGGGTTCCATCGAAACCTATCGATGTAATGGTTAAGCCAGACAGGGGAGCCCTTGGAACCAATTGTTTAGATAAGGCGCTACGAGTAGCTCCTGTATCAACCAGAAACTGATCAGTAGAACCCAAAACATGTGCTGTAACATAGGGACCCCTCTGATCTACTGGAACCTCAACTGATTCCTTACCCCATTCTAGGCAATCCTATGCATAAGCAGAATCTTGTAAATCAGACGGCACATAGTCGGACATTTGATATTGGTTCCTTCTATCAAAAGTGTTAAACCCATCCTGCCCATGTATATTAGCATCAAACCTAGCATGATCACCTGTGCTTCCTCTAGGCCCTGAATATCCTGAACGATTTCTCATTTGTCCCCGACCACGTGGACACTGCTGAGCACGCAGTGCTGAACAATCGGAAGCCCAATGCCCAAATTTCTTACAGTACGCGCACTGGTCAACGGACAAATTCGACCGAGTATAAGAAGGGAAAGACGAACCATAAGATCCACGTCCACCTCTATCACTACCTCTAAAAGGCGGACCATAAGCCTGAGCCAACATAACCTTCGTTTTTAATTCTTTAGTCTTCTTATCCTCACTACCCTTTGCTTCTTATTTCTGGCGTTCATAATACTGAGCCATAGTCAATAGAGAAACCGGAGAAGAGGTAGTCCATGAACTCTCACTGGCTTTTAGGCGACTAGCTATTCCTGGCAACAGGTTTGCGACATATTTATCGACAAACAGATGTCTGCCCGTGTCATCTGTCAATGACTGGCCACTAAAATCGTGGAATGCTTCTTCAAAGCGTGTAAAGAAATCAGAGACCGATTCATCTGCCTTTTGCTTACAAGACGCTAAAACAGTCCAATCTATCTTTTTAGGGAGAATAATCGTTTTTAACTTAACTAATATAGCTGCAGGAAAATCTCAAATTAACTGACATGGCTTCTGTGCGGGTTCCCTTTCTACATCCATTTGTTCTAAGTCTTTCCATAACGCCCCAAAAGCTGCACGATCATAATATCAATCCGAAAAATAAATCAATATCAGGCAAAGTCATAGTACAAGAGCTGATAGCACCCTCAACTTCCTCATAAAAAGCGACTGGATTTTTCCGCGGATCAGGCAATGCAGTTTTAAGTGCCATGACATCCGTCCTATTCCAAGGAGTGTAAACCCAATTATAAATAAAATAACCCTTTGCATCGATAGAAGCCTTATCATCACTTGTACCCAGTCCTTTAGGAGGAACATACAAAGGCGCGACCTCCCGCATAGGTTTCGCATGAACTATCATAGTCTTATCTGTTCCGAAGATAGAAGCTTGTGTCATGCCGGTCTGAGATGTCTGTGCAGCTACGTCTGCAGCCTTTTTCTCCTCTCGCAAACGGACTGCATCAACACGCAGTTTAACAAAACGCCTGATTGTATCAGTCACCTGGGAGAAAACAAAAAGACCATCACGCATTTGCTTACAATTAGCTGCTACATCGTCGGGCTCTAACTCCTCAGAATATTTGCTAAACAGCTCAAGGACATCTGCGGCAAACACCTCAGTAAAATACAGCTGCTCCCTTTCCTGCCACCCTTTCATACTATCTAGAAGTTCAGAGGCGGGGGCAGTGCTACGAACTGCTTTACGAGCAGCAGAGCTAAGCTGGGACGCACGCTCAGCGGTCAACATAGAACGAGTTTCTCGTGCCTTGTGTTCCTCCGTACCAGAGTCCTCATCTGACTCAAGAGGGGCAGAAGGAACAGTATACGGAGGTGGAGGACGATCTAATAATAAGAAATCATCTTGTGGTTTATTAAGTAGAGGATAAAGGGGCCGCCGAACAGCGTATTGGCTAGTTACCTGTAAATTGCGCTCCCTATCTTCTCTCTCTTTTAACTCTTTTATTTCTTTGGTTTTCAACTCTAATGCTTTCGCATAAATGTTCTTTCGCTGTTCTTTTTCAATCAAGGCTTGCTCACGCTTCATTCGTTCACGCACTTCTTTCTCCCACATTCGTACACAGTCAAACATATCTTGCCTAGTCTTTCGCTTAAACATACATTGTTCCACATACTCAATCTTTCGTAAATCAAATGACCCATGCATAGGCCAACGCAACTCAGAATCCTTACGAGTGTATTGCGTACATTATCGAAGAAAGACCATACTCAATATACATATCCCTATTAGGTGTCCCCTCTGGGGGGGCCAGTTGTGCTTCATCGAATCTTAAACTGGTACCACTACAAAAGCAACACATCCTACGAAGTGTGCTAAAAACAGGCATGCCAAAAATAGTGCAGAATATGCAGTATTATAATCAAAGTAGCACTTAAGGTACCTTTAGTACGATGTGCCGTTCAAATCAATTCAGATAGAGAAAATTCTCCTCATTACCTGCCTATATAAATTGCTATTTATATATGAATCTCATAGAAATCCAAGTTGGCCAACACAAATTCCAAAATACAAAAGCCGCAGTAAGTGTTACTAAACTACCTTACCAATCCCAGGCATAAAAACCAACAGCAAGCGCCGCAGAACGACTCTTACCAATCACTTGGTGTCCAGGTTCTAACTGCCAAGTTCTAAAATCGACCAACTGGTCACTGCACGGCGAATCAACAGAAGAGATCTCAGTCGAGGATCGGCACCACCTGGATGGTCAGATCAGAAAGAAAGGAAGAACGCCGTGGCTGCCAAGACTCTGGTCTCATCGGGCAGCGATCGCGTCCAGAGCGAGATTCCAATCCTTCATCACGACCAATCCTGCGGGCATCCGAGTCGCCGATGAGCCCCATGTGTTGTGCGCCAATTTGTAGAAGTGGACCTCAGCTAGGCCTACCAGTGCAAGGGGTTCGCCCTTCTCTGCACAGAGTCCTCAGACCAATAGGAAGAAGTTGGCACAGAAACTGGAATAGAAAATACAAAGTTTAATAAACCTCATGAGGTGGAACTACATTCACACAGCACCCTTCGGTATTGAATGAAGTAGCACACCGAACAGAAGGAGCATGGTCCTTTTATACCCACACAGGGGCTCAAAAAGAAGGCGGTACAAGTACAGAAGAAGGTTTTATGCACATATAAGGTCATATAGAAATGCACAGTCGACAAGTAGGAGGAGTTAACAGTTTGCCAATGCTAGTAAACACATCCTGACAGTTACATCCTACTAACAGCTGCAAGGACAGCTGAAAACTCAACTGGGCATGTGCGAAGGTGGAAGATGCTAAATATAGTTCGTTTCTAGGCAGATTACAAGAGCAGTCAACACTGAGGGAGGACAGAGCACATGGTGAGCACGTGGCAGCACATGGCAAACAAAATGGCTGCCAGAATTACAAAATGGATTCCACAAAATGGACAAGATAGCCTCTAAATACAAGATGGATTCCGCTAATGCTAATCCAATCGCTGCCAATTTACAACAGGACTACTGGCAGATGTAGCACAAGGAGCACTGGGGATGTAAGCGATTGATAGTGAAACACCAGACAGAAGTGCACAATTAACCAGATAAGACGCAGACTACAATACTGTGTTGTGGTCTAGACTGAGAGGGTATTTACTAGTCTCAGCTGGTCGTAGAGATAATTGCGAACTCAGCTCCACTCTTACTTAAAACAGTCTGAAGAGGATCGCAGAGCGAATGCAAAGGAGCAGGATTCAAAGAGGGAGGTCAGATATCTCCCTCCTTTGTAACGATGCAGACAGCGAAGACACCACCCCACCAATTCCTCGGGTTTGGCTGAGACAAAGGATGCCTTGTTGAATTCAGTTGCAGATGTCTCTAGAATGTTTAAAGACTGTTCCAAGGCATTGCTTTGCCTCACAAGAACGAAAGAAAGAAAATGCTGAATCTAAACTGGGGTCTTTGAAATTACAAAATATGTAACACATTTGAAGTTACAAAATATGTAACGGATTGTGAAGGAGAGAGACTCCTCTAGGGAGAAACAAGAGGGAGGGAGAGTGCAATGTGGAAACAGTAGTGGCAGATGAGAGGCCTCAGGTGCAGGTAAGGGTCTTGCTTGCTTTGACTGTGGACATTTGGGGCATTGGAAAAGGGACTGTCCTAATACTGCTTCAGACTTTTCTGTTCTCAATGAACCTCCCGAATATTACTAGATCACAGAGAACCCTTACCCCAAGTACAAGGACAGCCAAGAAGTACAGACTGTGCCCTGAATACCTTTCACCTCTTAGAAAGTTATTGTGACTAATTAATATGTTTTCATAATGTGCTTTGAGTGATGATGTCTGTATCAGCTGTCATTCACTGTATCTTTGATAGGCAGTTAAATTAGTCACTTTGATGACTTCTTTCAGTTCAACAAAGTAATCTACCTATACCGGCCTGTCCACGAATTCCAAGAAGACTTTTTTCTCTTTGTTCCTTTATAACTCTTCACTAAGTCTTTGCTTATGTTTAATTGCGTTGCTTAGATATCTTTAGTATTTTTCTGACGAATTTCTACTTCTCAATGTATATGACCTATAGTTTTGTCTACTATTCTTACTTTGTACTGCCCCTTTAAAATCCATCAGTAAAAACATGGTAAGATATAATTCATTGGCCGAATACAGTCCCGGAATTTTCAGACCAGAGGGATACACAAGTTATTTTTTAGGGCTCATTAATTTAATATTGTGGTTCTATGAGATTTGTACATTTTTCATATTTTACCTCTTACATCTAAACAATGTTTAATATCTGTTGTATTTTTGTTTAATGTTCTTCAATGTGTGAGCATTTTTTTGTCTCTTTCGTTAAGTATGTAAAGGCTAACAGTTTTTTCTAATGGAATCATTCAGTTTCTTTTACAAAGATATTTTTAGCATGCACCACAATATGTCCAGTAGAGCTTTGTCAGCATATACCCTCTTGAAATCTATCTTCGGTTAAATACCACAGCACATTGAGATAATGTATCCATGGAGATCTAAAGATACATTTCGTGGGTAAGAACTAAAGCACCTCAAATGCAGTTACACTCTTCCAGGTTTATATTATTGTTATCCTATGCAAGCATGTACACAAATCATTGGTATTATTGATTCAGGATGCAAGGAGTAATCACATATTTTAAAGAGACAAAGTGAGTAGAAACTGAGACTTATTTTTCCAAAACATACAATTTCTAATCATCTAATTAGTGCCTGAACGGATATGTCAGAATTAGCAGCTAGCATATTTGCTCATAGGGTCTATTTTCGAAGATACCTTTGGTCCAGGGTTAAAGGAAAACGAGAAAAGCTGATTAGTTCTCAATGGAACTGTCTTGTCATCTCCCCTTCTGATGTGTGGGTTTTTGTAGGAAAGTACCCCCTTCTGCATGGTTAGCCCCCACTTTTTGCCTGACATGTGATGCAACTCGACCTTGGTTCCTGCCAATCAGATTTCCAGGGCCTGTGTTCTTTCCCAAAACGGTACCTTTGTACCCACAATTGGCACATCTCTGGCCACAGGTAAGGCCCTTGTAAAAGGTATCATGGGTATCAAGGGCACTGTGACCAGGGAAGGCCTCTAATGGCTGCAGAACCTATTGTGCCACCCTTAGGGACCCTTCACCTTAACACCCACATACTGCCATTGCAGGCTGCGCACTT
This sequence comes from Triturus cristatus, assembly GCF_964204655.1. Classification (NCBI taxonomy): domain Eukaryota; kingdom Metazoa; phylum Chordata; class Amphibia; order Caudata; family Salamandridae; genus Triturus; species Triturus cristatus. The sequence goes on from NC_140592.1 coordinate 751,063,683, forward strand.
TAGTGCATCGAAAAGTGCCATGCCTGCAATCCACTTCCTGTGGCCTAGGTAAGCCACCACTCTAGCAGGGTGCACTAGACCACAGGTGAGGGTACAGTTTCATGAGCACTGTACCCCTACAGTGTCTAAGTCAATTTGTAGACATTGTAAGTGCATTAAAGCCATAAAGAGTGTATGGTCTGGGAGTTGGTCATTACGAACGCCACAGCCCCATGATGGCTTTAATGAAACCTGGGAAGTTTGGTAGCAAACTTCTCAGCACATTAAACCCACATTGATTCCAGCGTGGGATTTAATGGAAAATGCACTCAGAGGGTATCTTAGAGATGCCCCCTGAAAAACGTCCAGCCCTGGTGTGGTTCCTGAATGGCTGCCTGACGTTTTCCACCACCAGACACGTTTCTGGACCCCTGGGTAGAAGGCCTCCGCTCTCTGGGTCCGGAAACAAAGCCCATCCTGGGCAGAGGTGTGATGCCTCCTCCCCCAGGATAGGCTGGTTCCAAAAAGGGGAAACTTCAAAGGCCTGCCGCCCTTGTAAGCTGTCCCTGCCTTTTGCTGCCCCCAGCAACTGGCTCCCACCAGTTCTGACCCCCGGTTTCGGCAGGAAAACAAAGTTGGGAGGAGAGGTGTGCCCACCTTTGCCAACCCCACCCCTCAGGTGAATCACACCTCTCAGTCCCATCCCTCTTGAAGATGAGGGGACCCAGGCAATTAGGGATAGGCTTATGTCCCCCTCCCACTTGAGGGTGGCATAATAGGGGTTGTACCCACTCCAAGGAAGGGACCCATTGGTCCTGACCTGCACACCCCTGTAACGCCCCTTAATTTAGTATTTAGGGGCGACCCTGAACCTTGCCTCCTCAGATTCGAGTAAGAAAGACCGCAGAGCCTGCTGACTCAGGATGAAGAGGACACAAACTGCTTTAGGCCCCAGGCCTACCGCTATGTCTTGATTCCAACCTGTTTACAACGGAAACCTGGGCGTGTCCGGCAGCCCCCCGGACCTCTGAGGACCTGCCCTTCAGTCATCAGAAGAACTCTGTCTCCCGTGAGCACCAGATTTAGTCTACATGAACTCCCGCACAGAACCCGGACCCAGGTGGCTCCACGTTGACGCCCACCGCCCAAGTTCGAGTGGCCCAACACCATGAGTAAGTCTCCCCAGCGATCCTGACCTGAGATCTGGTGATCCCCAACCTACTCAAGCTTCAAGCGACATTTGCAGCCTCAACCTGAAGGGTCACCCCAACCACAACTGGAGCTGGTAAGAAGAGCTGACTCCAAAATACACCCCTGCACCCGATGCCCCTCGGGCTTGGGTGGCCCAACCGATGGTGTCCAGGCAATCCCCAAGAACCCAACTTACCTCTCCTGCTGGTGGTTGCCTTCAGGAAGCCTCCCTGCACGAGCCTGCAGCCTTTTCTTTGAACACAGGGTCCCCAACGCCTTCTTGGCGCTTTGCATACGGCCGACTCTGTGCCGCTGGTGGTGCAGCTCCTCTGCTGATTGTTGGCCCCTGCAGTGCTTATTTTAAACCCCGGAGCTTTGCTCCCACACCTAAGTGGCCTGCTTGTAAGCAGTTGCTGACCGAAGGACCCCTTAGCTCAATTGGCTAACATTGGGCCCCTGCACTCTGCATCCGGCTGCACCAGAGCCGCTAGTGGTGCAATTTGAGTGCCTACCGGAACCTTGGTTCTAACCCCCAAAAACTATACTTGCAGGTCATTTATTTACCTGCAAACTGATAACCTTCTTTTTCCCATAGGAACCTATGTTGTTATTTTTGTTCCTAAAAGTTTTGTTGAGCTGAACTTTTGTATTGAAAACAAAGTAACTTTCCTTTAAACTCAAAAGTGTAGTACTTACCTGTCAGTGGTAAAATACTTTGCCGAGGGTAATATGTAACAGATCATTAGATGCTGGAGAAGAAGTATGTTGTCCACAGTCTCCAGATCACAGATACACTTCAACACAGTTTCCCTTTAAGTTTGGAGCAATTTTATAACATCATGTATGTTATAGAAAGTGTAATTGTGAAGGATGGTATAGAGAAAGTTCATCCTCAGGAATATGTCATTCGGAGCCACTTAAAAGATCTTTTTTTAAAAAAAATATTTTTTTATTATTTTAAATCACAAATGACAACAAAAAACAGAAAAAACATATATAGCACAGAGAAAAAATAACATATGGAGAGAAGGGAAAAAAAAGAAACAGAGAATACACAGCAAGATAAGAATATCATATCCCGAATATATAAAGGAAAGATATATACGGATTAAACATGAGCATAATATTTGTCAGATCCCATTTGAGAGTAATTAGAAGAAAGATTGTCGACGATTCATAGTCAGAGTAAAAATAAAAGAGGTATGAGGCAGTTAGTCCCTCTGAAGGCTTGACCAAACCCTTCCGAATTTCACCCTTGAGCGTGGACCCCGAGCCTTAGCTAGTGCCAGCTCCATTTCGAAAACCCCCCTCAACAATACCCAGAAATCAGCAATCTTCGGAGGCAGTGCATTGATCCAGACCCTGGCAATAGACAACCGGGCAGCACTCATCCTCAGGAATATGTCATTCGGAGCCACTTAAAAGATCAAGCGTATTTCTCAGGCACAGCAACAGTCTCCTGTCAACCAAAAATGCAAAATGGATACCATGCACTCAGTAAGTTTGTGAAAAGGATTAGGTGAACATTACTTGGTACACATTGGAGGCACTTGACTCTCACCCCTAGCTACTTCCCCAGAAAACCCATTTATACAGGGCCGGCTTTAGCGCTGGTGGTGCCCAGTGCGACAAAGTTAGTTGGCGCCCCCAATGACCACCTCCACCACGGATTGTCTCACTAGCACCCTATAACAGTGACCAAGTCTCCATAACCACTCTTTCTCTGATGCATTGAATTCGTTATAGAGTGTTACTCATACCAGTAATGTATGTCAGAGCACTTTGCATCACACACACATTACACAGAGACAATCAATCATACGTGTGTAAATCAGTGTATAGGAAATCTTACATAAGCCAAAGGACTGAAAGTGTAGGAGCCACATGTCATCCATACTGGTAAGGCAGTGTAGTTTAGGAGTGCTTGGTGTGGAGAAGCACAAACTCAGAGTCGAAAAAGAAACAGCATAGTTGGGAGTTTTAAATAATAAGAATCCATTTCTACCCAAATTAACCCTTTTTGCAACATTAATTAATGTTCTATACTTTGCAGTGTGTATGCAGCTCTATGATGAAAGTTAATACCTCACTATTCTATATTAGGACTTTAAAGTTATAAATTGCAAGTAACAAAAGGATGGCTCTTTTAAAAGTAGTAACTTGCTGATCTATTTACATTAAATGCACTCTGTAATCTACTTGGCACACGTTCTTTGCACACGTTCTTTGCAGCAGGCATATTAACCCTATGTGCTTCCTTCACCTAAGTCAAAAACCTCAGCTATACAAAACTCCAATCTCTCTCCAAGAAGAACATTAATCACAAGAGTTAACTTGACATTTTTGTGAGGCCCCGTAATTGCAGGAGGAAAGGAACGCAGCAGCAGAAGCTTTAAAAGCATGATAACGTTGCAAACACAGCGCCCCCAGGAAGCCAGCACCCGGTGCGATGGCACCGGTCGCACCGGCCTAGAGCGGCCCTGCATTTATATGCAGATGTTTAATAGCAGAGAAAATCATAGATGCAGATTTTTGAAAGGCGTCCACTACGTTAAAGGCAGTTAATCGGAGTGGGATCTCGACCAGTGGTTGCCAGATTGCTGCATTTTAAAGATCGAGTCTTGTCCCAAGCCGGAGCAAAGGATGAAATCAATAGAGAAAACAAAAGAGTCATGATCTTTCATGACTTTTCTAGAACAGTACAGCTACAGTGGGCTTTTATTCACTGAGGTAAAATGTTAATTGCGACAATTGGGCATTACTTATGCCATGTTCTTCCGTGCACGACTTTGAGTCAGCCATGAGGACTCAACACAGTTGTTCACTACCCCAGACCAGCTCCCCCAGCACCGGGAGAATGCCCCACCTGTGAACAGAAGGAGGAAAGGGCTGCAATGCCGGGGATTGCGGGAGATGTGGCCCAAAAGATGCCTTACCTACGGATATACTAAAGCTCCATATTGGGCTTTCAAATAAACTGGAAAAATGGAGCTTGTGGTCCCCCTGAGTTCGGATATGCCACAACCACGAGACTTACGGGGGCTTGTATGGGGGGACCGTTGTATGAAATATCTCGGCATCTATGTCTATCACGATACCAGAGATGTGCTGGGTGGTAATGTTGGAGCAGCAGTTCAAGCCTTTTGCATCAGTGTAGGCTTTTGGATGACCGTGCCCCTATCTTTGGCACGCTGGGTAGCAGTCGCCAAAATGTTGGTGCACCATTACTTGCTCTATTTCTTTGCTACGCTACCAATTATAATTCCCCGGGGCCTCTTTACTGATATGAACTCATTGCTGGTGGAACTGACTTGGGGAGCTGGCAGGCGACGAGTGGCAATGATCAAACTACGAAGACCCATGGACAATGGGGGACTAACGGCACTAGATTTAGAGATATACTGCCTGGCGGCCCAAACACAGTGGCTTAACCAATAGTTGCATCCTGGGGGGAGGCAACCTGGTGATACTCCCAGTGATAGTATTCCATATCAGATACTATTGACACCCAAACGGCCCCTTCCAAACAGTGCCAGGAAATTGATGACAGCGCGTCATTGTTGGCACCTGCACCTCGCTACCATACATGCCCGACTTACCCATTCTGGCCCTAGAAAGTCCTAATAAAACTGGGACATTGTGTGGGGTGATGGAGTGGGCGAAGATGGGCTTAACCCGGGTGGGAGATCTATACAGAGATGGCGAGCTATTTTCCTTTGAAGAACTTACAAAGACTTATGAGATTACCCCGGGACACTTTCTACTACACCTCGCATTGTCAATAACTCAAGGGAATCACTGTAGGACGTGGACGGCAGAGCCCCGGTTCACCTAGGCAGTCACACGTTATGCACGACCTCTGGAATGGCACATACCATCACACTCCTCTATAGAGCATTAACCACAGATATAAACGCGCCATTGGAAGAGCTGCGTCAAAAATTGGAAAAAGACGCTGCAGAACTGATCCTGAAACACACTGTTCAGTAAGGGTAGATTTACGCTTATTAACTATCACTTTTTGCATAGGACATATCTTATATCGGGGAAAATAATGCAGAATTGCGGGGCGCAAGTAATCGGATGCTCTAAATGTGGGGAGCAAGGAGCTGAGAGGCTCCATGTGGTCTGGGCCTGTCCAGAACTATCAGGCACATGCATCAAACCTTTTTGCGATCGCAAAGGGTGCGAATCGCAAAAATAGGCCGTTTGCGATCGCAAAAGTCAGTGTTGAAATGCATCAACTGTATATTTGCGAAAATCCATTTTTTCGCAAATATAAGGAATCGCAAAACATTCTGCGAATCAAATAGCGAATCGGTATTAGCGTGTCCCAATTACCGAATCGCAAACAACGAATCGCAAAATGTATGCATGACAAATCGCAAATAGCGATTTCCATGAAAATCGCAAATTAGCGATCGCTAAATAAGAAGGATCACAACCAGGTGGTAATCATGAGTGCAAATCACAGACAGGTGAAAACCAACTGAAACCCATTTAAACACACCCAGAATGAGCCAGCACTGTTCACAATGGCAGGGATTTACCTGATGGCGAGGAGGATGAGGCTGCAGGCTGCCGCACAGAGACGGAGGCGAATGAATGAGCGCATCTTCAGAGTCCGCATAACTTTGCTAGGCCAGCAAGAGGATGAGATATACGACAAGTATAGGCTCAATGCAGCAATGATCCATGACCTAATCAATGAATTGGACCCCATAATGCAACGACAGACACGTAGGACCAATGCCATCCCAACGCATGTGCAGGTCCTATGTTGCCTACACCTTCTGGCGTCAGGCAGTTTTCAGGGGGTCATTGCTGTTGCGGGAGGTGTGTCACAAAGCGCACTTTCAAGAATATTGAAAGCATTCCTTGATGCCATGATGGCCGTGATCGGGTCTCATATCAAGTTCCCTACCACCGCGCTTGACCTTGCAAAAACCAAACAGGAGTTCTACCAGATAGCTCGTTTCCCACATGTTTTGGGTTGTATTGATTGCACCCACGTTGCAATATGTCCCCCTGCAACACAGGAATATATATATAGAAATAGGAAATCTTACCATTCCCTCAATATTCAGGTTGTTTGCAATGCCAAAAACATTATCACTGACATTGTTGCGCAATTTCCAGGGAGTGCACATGACTCTTATATCTTCAGGCAAAGTGGCATACACACCCGTCTTGTCAGGGGAGAATTTGGAGAGGGACATCTGCTTGGTAAATATGTGTTATAGTTTATCACTGTCATTGTACGTATGTCAATGTGAAGCTGCCACTGACTCTTTGCTCCATTACATGTAGGTGACAGCGCATACGCCTTGCGTAATTACCTAATGACGCCTTACCTCAATCCCACAACTGCCAATCAACAGAGGTACAATGCAGCACATATTTCGACAAGGAACATCATAGAGCGCACATTTGGGCTGTTGAAGAGCCGATTCAGATGTCTACATAAGACCGGTGGAGCACTGAAGTACAACCCTGAACAATGCTGCAAGATAGTAGCGGCATGTGCCATGCTGCACAACATAGCGACAAGGGGAGGAATGGACATCGAGGTGTCTGACAGCGATTCGGAGGATGGGAACCAGCAAGTGCCACAACACCATGCAGCACAAGGGGCAGGCGCAGCAGAAGGGCGTAGGAGAAGATTTGACATCACACAAAATTATTTCTGAGGTGAGTAATGATGACACAGAAACTGACTATTGCTATCAGAGTATTCTTTAATTAAATAAAATTGCCATGAGTGTTCAAGCACACTTGTAATCTGACCAGTGCAATGGACATAAGTGGTTTGCAAATGTCAATTCACTTGTCACTCTGTGAAAAGTCAAATCCAAATAAATGGTTACGTCACCATAGTGGAATGCACTTGTACATGCCAGTCTAGCGCTTTTTCCCACGAACACCCAGACGCCTGTCAGACCCAGCATTGTCATCCGTTATGTTGGAAGCGGCGGGGGTACTGCTGCGTGTGTTGCGTCTTCCTGCAGTGCGGACTGGAACTGCCACACTACTTAGGCTTGAGCCACCCTCACTACCCTCTTCGGGCGTGGAATTGTTGGCCGCAATTGTGGAAGCATTTAGCAAATCAACTGCATTGGTGACCTGGTCCAGTGCTTTAGCCACATCGCCGCTCCAATGGCACATTTCAGTTTGCATGGTCACAGACCTACGTGCCAGCAGTGCAGTTGTCGTGGCCAATCTATTGTTTGATTTAGCAAACATTTTCAATTGCAGCATTAGTTGACGATGCTGTCTCTTCTGGGATACATTTCCCTCATGCATCACCTTGCTCAGTTGCTGCACACTTTCTGACAGTACTGCTATGTTGCTAGCCATCTTGCCAACTTGCAATTGTACTAATCGTGTGTTTTTTGTCTGCAGGCGCTGCATACGGAGCATCTGTCCCTCAAGACCACCCCAGACATCACTTGGTTGCTCCTCCTGCTGTGTCCTGAGTGCTCTTCCTCTCCTACGCCGGGCTCTGTGATTAGTTCTGGGGACCTGTGGTTGTGTTTGTGTGATGGAAGTTGTCTGGCCATGGCTGCCACCTGGTGTTGCATCAGCCTCATCATCTTCACACTCCATGGTGACTAGGGATGGAACAGTAGCCCTGCGTGACTTTGTTGGACGTGAGGGATTTATTTGCACCACAGGTGTGTCCATCTGTTCACCTGCGCTGGTGTCCTGCATGTCTGGGGAATCGCTATCCACATCTTCTACACGTTGTGCATCTGTGAGGTGAAACAGTGCAACACTGTATTATTTCATGTCTGTGATATTAATTGCACAGTAATAAATTTCTGCCTTTGTAAATGATTTTATACTCTATTAAGCTTTTTTGGGTTGTTACTCTGAGATTTGACATTTTAACTGCTTGACCTGACTACATCTCCCATAATGCCCCTCACCTACTGAATGCATTGTGTACTGGATGTTCAGGGTCTGCACTTGGGCTGTGCTGTGGTCGAGTTCTACCTTTACATTTTGTAACACTAAGAAAACATACATTCATCTTACCTTCAGATGTGTTTGCTGCTCCGGACGTGTCCAGCTGGGTCACACCAACAACAGCTTCTGGCTGGATGGTGGATTCAATCAAGTCCTCCATGGGAGTGTTCCCAGTGTCTGTTGGTGTTCCCCCTCCTGTCTTCTTTGCCTCCTTCAGGCGGTCAGCTATGCGCACCTTAGCCCGACTGCGCAAGTCGTACCATCGTTTTTTGAGTTCTTCAATGGTGCGGTGTGTCACCCCAATGGCATTGACCCTGTTTTGGATCCGGAGCCAGATTTTCCTTTTCTCCTGCTCTGCCACTTTCAATGATGCCTTTCCAAACAGCTTGTCATGGCTGTGGACTACTCCCTCAATGAGGGTGTCAATTTCTTTTTCTGCAAATTTAATTTTGCGTTTCCTGCCTGTTTGGCTCTCCTCTGCTGTTTGTGAGGCTTCCATTTGATATCACAAGTTTTTCTTCTGTCTCTGTCACACTCCTGTTCTGCTCCCAGAGCCAGCTCCCTCCTCTCCCTGACACTGTGCACTGGAAATGAGGCTGGTGCTGCTCACTTCCTGGTTGTGATGTCATCAGGATGCATCAAAAAGCGACTTCGGTATTAGCGATTTCGCTAATTGCGAAATCGCTAATAGCGAGTTCGCAAATGCCGAAATCGCAATTTATTTAGCGATTTTTAGCGATTCGCAATATTCTCGCAATGTTTTTGTTGCATCGTGTTTTGCGAGTCTTTATTTGCGATTCCTTAAAATTCGCAAATAAGGACTCGCAAACTCTCTTTTTGATGCATGTGCCTGTATGTGAATTCTGGGGAGGAGTAATAACATGCATTAACAAGATAACAGACAAGACCCTCCCATGCACTTCACTATTTTGCCTGCTAGGAGGATTCCCCGCCCTACTAAACATAAAATCACTAATAGATTTGTAGATTTAGCACTAGTGCTAGCGAAACGAGCAATCACTATGAGATGGAAGGCCTCTATCGGCCCCAAGATACACACAAAAAGGAGACCTTGCTGAGACTGCAAGGGTATGAGGGAGAAGTACTATTTCAGGAGGTGAGGCGAGGTTGTAGCTCTATAGATCAGGTTAGAGCCTGGGACATGCTAGTGGAATGCTTAAAAGACCCTGACGATGACACCGCTGACAGCTCCAAACACTCTGACTGAAACTTGCATAACAACTGAAAACAGATAGAAGGACTAGATAGACAGGAACTCTGACTGGAAGTCGGTAACATATGGTCTGAGTGCAATATTGTAGGGACTAGGAGGGTTAACAAGCCCCATTGAGAATTCATACTGTATTGAGAGAGGTTGGGGGGAGGGAGGTTGGAGGGTACAGAACTGGGATTCAATAATCCAACTTAACTATGTGGACCGAATTGATCTACAATCAAGACACACTGTTAGAAGTCATGAAAACATGTTATTATTTAGGAACACTGTACAGGATTGTGCTATATGTCACTGTAATTGACTTTAATGTGGCTTTTCCCAATCCCGTAATATACGTAATTTGTTGAGAAATAACAATAACATTTTCCCCAGAGCTAAGAAAGATCAAAAAAGAGTTTCAGAGAACAGTGCTGGCAGACTGGTGCTAGGGATCTAATGTGTATGTCTTCTGTATATTCAACAGAAGTGAAAATGATAAGAGAGAGTCTGAGGGCATGTTCAGGTGCGGACTGATCGTTAGGGCACTAGGCAGTGTGGCAGTAGTGGTCTCAGGGAAGAGGACCGTTTGGGGACATACTATGGATGAATTGAGTAAGGAGCGTGTCCCACTCTTGGGATATAGAGTGCTTGCGAAGATGTTGCATTTGTTTGTAATGGATGGCTGCTCTCAGCATTTTCCCACTTGCGCACTGCGCTCTGCCAAGCGTGTGTGTTAACCTTCCATTGTAGCGTAAGTGTCCTATTGGCTAGGAGACGGGCCAACCGCGCAAAACGAGTACATATGTATTGTTATTTCCATCTTTTGAAAATGCCTAAGACATAAGTCTCCCATGTAGATATGTCAGCAAGTTCAATAACGTTGTGCAGTGCGTTGCGGACTCCTCTCCAGTAAGTGTTAAGGGCAGAGCAGGACAATATTATGTGGTGAAGGTCCTAGTCCCCAGTCCGTCCAAGTGGGCTCGGTGTGTCAGCCGAAGGGAAACAGCGATGAATTTGCGTGAGGGTTAGATATGCCCGGTGAAGAACATGAAACTGTATATTTTAAAATCTGGCGACTGCAAGGTGTAGCATGTATTATGCAGTTGCCGACAGATGAGGAATTGGCCCAGCGGCACATAGCGTTCTGTCTGTAGTTGGTCAAACAAAAGAAGGTGGTCAGCAGTGGATAGGGACCGTTCATGCCAGGATCTCAGGTTGAAAGTGGAGTATGCCCCTGGGTATCAAGGGAGACCTTGCAGGGGGAACCCCGGAGCGTATGGTGGGACGTGTCGTGTGAGGAAGCATATCCTGGCGATACATTTGCGGACTTGCGTTACTTGTAAAGAACATGAGGAACCAGGCAGTAGCCGTGGGAGAAGGAAATTTCAGATGGTTGCAGCTATGAGGGGACATGCGCTGTGATATGTCTCCTCCAGCTTTCGATTAGCCAGCCACCGACTGCAGCTGGACTACCCGGAACTAGGCTTCAAAAGACGGAGCACCCATCCCCCCCAGGCAGCTGCAATTTCTTCAGGGCTATCCGGCGTCGGCCGCTGCCCTATATAAGTTCCACCAGCAGTGTATCGAGTTCTCAGAGGAAATTGCAGGTAGGTATTACGGGTAGGTTTGTAAAGTAGTATAAGAGGCAGGGTAAGATTACTATTTTAGACAAAGCAATATTTCCTGTAGTACCTAGTAGAATTGTTTCCCAAAATTGAACTAGTGTCTTCACTGCTAAAGAAGTCGGAGGTTGCCAACGTAGAGGTCAGGTGTAAGGGAAATAGGCGAAAGCCCAGATACCGGACTGCGGAGTCTTACCAAGTGAGCGGGCCCCACCTATGTTAAGCTCCCGTGGAGGTAGACCAGAGTGCAATGGGTAAAAAGAAGATTTGTCCCAGTTGACCACAAGGCCCTTGCATCTTGTGAATGATTGGAGTGCGTACTGTATGGGGGTTAAGTCTGCGCACGTTTTGGAGGTATACCAGTAGGTCGTCTGCATAGTGACACTGTGGATCTCCTGTCTGTGAGGGGAATGCCCCAACTTGATCAGCCCTCCGCAACCTAATGGTTATCGGTTCCATGGTAATGGTGAAAAGCAGGGGGAGGAAAGGGCAACCCTGCGGAGTGCCGCGTTCGACCGGTAATGGAATGGAGATATATTGCCCCAGCCGGACCCTGGAAAGGGGCCTAGTGTACAATAGCCACGTGTAGACGCAAAGGTGTTTGCCTATGCCCATCAGTTGGAGGCCCTGAAACAATGTGTGTGTGTGTGTGTTAGACTTACTAATTCCATCTGAAACATAGCCACATTGAAGACAAAGTAGGACTTTAATACAGTTTTACCAATCCATTGGATTTTTTTAAAGAACATACAAAAACAAATAAAACTACAATGCAAGTGAACGAACACCGGACAGCTATGCAGCACACAAAAACGCCACCGGCAGACACCATCACCTCATCAGATCCGCCAAAAGGCCCTCCTTCAAAGACTGCCTAGACAACAATGCACACAACAGCAAAGAGCTCTTCAACATCGTGAAGGAACTCTCCAACCCCAGCTCCAACACCAACGACATCCCACCTTCGCAAGACCTTTGCAACTCGCTGGCCACCTTCTTCCATCGCAAGATCACTGACATTCACGACAGCTTCAACGCCACGACCGCCCCGACAACCACTGAGACCTCCGCCCCCGCGACCAACATCCGCACCAACTGCCTGCTCTCCTGGACCAAAATAAACGATGACGACACCATCAAGATCGTGAACACCATTCACTCCGGATCTCCGTCAGACCCATGCCCACACCACATCTTCAACAAAGTCAGCACCGCCATCGCACCCCATCTCCGGAAAGCCATCAACATTTCCTTCGAGACAGCAACCTTCCCGGAAAGCTGGAAGCATGCAGAGATCAACGCCTTACTCAAGAAACCCAAGGCAGACCCCAAGGACCTCAAGAACTTCCGGTCCATCTCCCTGCACCTGTTCCCGGTGAAGGTCATCGAGAAGACCGTCAACAAACAACTGACCCGTTACCTCGAGGAGAACAGCATCTTGGACCGGTCCCAGTCCGGATTTCGCAGCAACCACAGCACCAAAACTGCCCTCATCGCCACCACGATGACATCAGGACCCTGCTAGACAACGGAGAGACCGCGGCCCTCATCCTCCTGGACCTGTCAGCCGCCTTTGACATGGTATGCCACCACACGCTATGCACACGCCTCCACGACGCCGGGATCCAAGAGAACGCCCTGGACTGGACCACCTCCTTCCTCTCCGGCAGAACACAGAGCGTCCGCCTCCCCCCCTTCCGCTCCGAAGCCACCAAAATCATGTGCGGCATACCCCAGGGCTCATCCCTCAGCCCAACGCTGTTTAACATCTACATGGCATGCTTGCCCACGTCGCCCGACTGCACGACCTCAACATCATCTCTTTACACCGATAACACCCAGCTGATTCTCTCCCTCACCAAGGACCCCCACACCGCCAAAACCAACCTCCACGAAGGAATGAAGGGCGTCGCCAAATGGATGAGGAACAGCCGACTGAAGCTGAATTCGGACAAGACGGAGGTCCTCATCCTCGGATCCACCCCCTCGGCCTGGGACGACTCCTGGTGGCCGACCGCACTGGGAAAAGCTCCAACGCCCACCGACCACGCACGCAACCTAGGGGTCATCCTTGACTCCACCCTCTCCATGACTAAGCAGGTCAACGCCGTCTCTTCCTCCGGCTTCAACACCCTCCGCATGCTCCACAAGATCTACAAGTGGATCACCACCGAAACGAGAAGAACGGTCACCCAGGCCCTCGTCAGCAGCAGGCTGGACTACGGAAATGCCCTCTACGCTGGTGCCTCTGTCAAACTCCTGAAACGGCTTCAACGCATCCAGAACACCTCTGCACGCCTGATCCTTGACATCCCTCGCCGCAGCCACATCACACCCCACCTGAGAGACCTGCACTGGCTCCCCATCAACAAGAGGATAACCTTCAAGCTCCTCACCCACGCACACAAGGCACTCCACAACACCGGACCTGTGTACCTCAACAGACGACTCAGCTTCTACACCCCCACCCGCCAGCTTTGCTTCGCTGCCCTTGCCCTCGCCACAATCCCCCACATCCGAAGAGTGACCTCCGGCGGCAGATCCTTCTCTCACCTCGCCGCCAAGACCTGGAACACCCTCCCCATCCACCTACGGCAGACCCAAGACCTGCTGACCTTCAGAAGACTCCTCAAGACCTGGCTCTTCGAGCAGCAGCAGCACTCCCCCCCCCCGCGCCTTGAGACCCTCACGGGTATGTAGTGCGCTTTACAAATGCTATGATTGATTGATTGAATTGAATGAAAACAAAACACATAAACACCATGTATTGTAAAACAGACATAAAATATGATATACATATATTTCAATTAAAAATGTTTTATAACAAGTTCATATTGAAATTATAGATTTTAATTTTCATGTAAAAAGACTAGAATGAAAACTTCTCAAAATATTTTCTTATAATGTAACTATCAAATTTAAAAAAAATGTACATTTGTTTCAAATAAATAATGTTATTTAAAAAACTTTATTTTTCTAATCAATAAAAAATATTTTTAGAAGAATTTAAAAAAAATATATACCTTTACAAATTAAATAAATTAACTGTACTAAAAATAAATAAATACATATTATTTTTTTACAGTTAAAATCAAAATTATTTTAAAAAGTAACAACTATTTTACAACACTTACCACACTGTTCCCATGCAAGCCCTACAACCAGATACTAATATATTAAAAAACAATTAATATACATGGTACCCAATAAAATTAAAACATTATTAACACAAATTACAAAATAATTAGCACAACAAACATACAAAAAGGTATTATTTACAACTATATTTTAAAATCTGATATTAAATACAACAATATTACAAAAAGATATTCATACATGTGATAAATCATCCCACAATATTTCTGACATCATGATATTTTTGGAATGATATATAATACTGTTTATATATTTGACTCAATATGAAAGTAGAGCACACTGCCTCTGCCCGACAAGTGAGATTTCCCGCAATCTCACCCCACTTGATACCTCCATTTCTGCCCAGATGGACTATTTTCGTTTTGTCTACATCTACAGCCTGGTCACCACTGATCTTAAAGGATAGCAACCCCTGAAAGTAGGATGTGAGAAGACAGTTTTCCTCTCTCAGTTCAGCAACATGGCTCTCAACATTTGAGCATTGTTCCAGTGATCCCCCTCCTGTATTTTTTCTTAGGTTGGGACCCCATGATCTATTCGTAATGGACAGAGTATGTCACCCATAGCAGTGCAGCGTAAAAATCCTGCGTTTTACGCAGATATGCTCGTAGTTCTTCCTCTGGTGTTTTGCCACGTCATGCACCCCTAAAGATTGAGCGATCAGGTGATAAAAGTGTACATTCAGCATCACACACGGACAACTACTAGTAGTGCAACACCCTCCCATAGAAAATAATATAGGAGGGTACTTAAAATAAAACCCATAGGAAACATATTTTTAATTTAATGTTAAAAAATTATCTAAAAATAAAACATTTTTTAACATGTTTTAATAACTTTTTTTAAATTTTATTAAAAGACAATTAAATCACTTTAAATTAATTTTCTACATCACGTTCTAATTAATAATACATAAAAATATATGTTTTAAATTAGGTGGCTTTTGTAATTTAAATTTAAGAAAAGTAATTTTAATTTAATCTAGGATTTTCAAAATAATGAAATTTTAAATTTCAATTACATTATTAATGTTTTTAAATGTTCTAATTTAAAAAAAACTATAAAATATATTGAAAATAGTATTTAACACAAAAATATTTTTAGTAGGGATTATATAATGATCACAGGGATAATTAACATTGTAACAAAATGCAGATTAGCCAGGTCAAATCTGCTACTTATAAGTCTAGGAGCACTGAAGATGACAGGAGGCAATCCACCAAAAGTTAATGAGTGATGTATTCAGGGTGCAATAATGAAAAGGCATGCACGCTTAATCCAACAAAAGCGCTTGGACTACTGTACCCAGAGTACAACAACAAAAGGGCAGAGTAGGCTGCACCCAGAAGAGAATAAAGGGCACCAATCGGCACCTGGCTCCAATCAAGCCATTGGTAGGCATTGTAGTTGTAGTACCACTTCAGGCCCAGGAACCAACCCAACTCCAAGATCAATGACTGTGATTGTCCCTTGTTTTCTTGGAGAAGGACGTGCCCTCAGAATGTCTAGATCAATTATTCACAGTTACGAAAAGTGGAAAAAATTCACCAAAACAGCTAAATGTGGCTGAAAGGAAACTGTACCTTACCTCTGCCTCAGAGGTAAAATGTGAGCAGGACGAATCATGTGTATCCAAATAGTTAAGGCCTGAGGGTCAGCCTCAGCCATTGCTGGAATACTGTATTTGAAGAAGCCATTCCTATACACTTGTTCTAATTTCCACCTGGAATAGACAGATTTTATTGCCTCAAACAAATTCACTCCAATCTAAGGGCTTGATTAAGAGTTTGGCGGTGTTGGAGCGGGCCTCCACACCACCGCCCCGCTCCAACACCGTCAAACTCGACCGCAGACGGCCTGTCAGATTAGGAGTTTTCTCCTGGTCTGGCGGAGGTCCTTTGGTGGTCCCACGGCGGTGCAGTGCTAAGGCTTATATGTGAGTGTAGGAGAGTAGGATCTGCACTTATGTTGCCCCCACTTTTTTTCTGATGATAACACTGGTTTCTGGCTATAGTCTGGCTGGGTCCCTGCTAATCAGGGCCCCATCCTCTCTGTTCTCGCTAAACAACTTGGAGTGCATATTAGATGCACTAGTGATTGGATACTGTGGTACCTTATGAGCCCCTGGTATATGGTACCTTAGGTACCAATGGCATAGGTACTTCACAGGCCTACCAGGGGCTGAATCATGTATTATGCCACCCCTGGGAAGCAGACTAAATCTGACACCACAGGCCTGCTACTGCAGCCTGGGTGAGGTAGTGTTAGCACTCCTCACAGAGATATAGGTTCCCTATATCTCACCATACACACACATATAAACCTATCAGTCACCCCTAAGGCAGGCCCTATCAATCCTGAGGGCAGGGTGCTTGGTTTCCAGTGAGGGGGTGCCTCTGCCTGAGCAGGGCCCCTCTGCAGATCACAGAGTCTTTTCTCTGTGGCTGTTTGTGGATGCGGTTAAACCATATACTCTTAAGTGCATTATAACCTTGCGGTAAATGCTAACTCTGGGATGACTGCATCTAAACATGTCGTGTTTGGTGTCAAACACTTTGAAATCATACCCCCACACCAGTAACTGGTGTGGGAGTATGATCCCACCCCTCTAGAGGAATAGACATGTACCCACTGTGGAAACACGGTAGATTCCGGAAAGAGCCCTGGCATCACAAAATGGATGCCACCAGCACAGACACTGGGCTGCCCTCCTGCTGCTGACCGAAACTCGCAGTGGAGGAGGCCCAACAATAGGCATCCTGTCACAGGGAGGTGTAACCACCTTCCAGACAGGATTTAGTGTATTGGGGCTGGGTGGGTGCACTCCTAGAGTGCTTTGAAGTCCTGCACTGGGGGAGCAGTAGGCTTCTCTGTGCATATGCCAGCTCAAACCGGTTCAGGGGCTACCTGCCCCTGCTCTGGCACGAAACTGGACAAAGGGAAGTGGGTGTAGCCACCCACTCCCCTGACCCTCCCATAGGTGGGGTCATAGAGCTAGTCCCTCCCTTCCTTCTAGTATAAGTTAGGGAACCCATGCCATTGCAAACTAGATATCCCTGGACGACGCCCTGAAGAAGAATCCTGGACCTTCAACGTTCCACTACCTTTGGAAGACTGAAGAATCTCCCTTGGAGTCAAGGAGTGACTCCCCTGCTTGGCAGGCACCAAAACTTTGCATCAACGGTTGCAAACTTTCCCGCTCCCGCTGGAGCCCGAAGTCCCTGCAGCCCCAGAAGTGGATTTCCTGACTTCTCTACGGCCATCGTGAGTCCCCAGCGACGCTGAGGCAAGTGGACCCCACGAGTGATGAGGAACAGCAATGCCCGGGTACCGTGCACTATTGTCGAGTGCAACCCCTTCACGCCGTTCTACGAACTTGTGCATTGGACCACGTGTGGTCCAAGCCTCCAGCAGGATTTGCTTCGAAGATCAGAGGTCTACCTCGTCCCGAGTGACCGTGGGCTCCTATTGAGTGAATCCTCCGGAGGCGTCTTCGCGATCCCTTGCCGGTTGGCTTGTGGGTCCCTTGAAGACTTTTCTACAGAACCAAAGGGCTCCCCTAGTTGCT
The DNA here is from genome assembly GCF_964204655.1 of Triturus cristatus. NCBI lineage: Eukaryota > Metazoa > Chordata > Amphibia > Caudata > Salamandridae > Triturus > Triturus cristatus. The sequence goes on from NC_140592.1 coordinate 751,081,384, forward strand.
CCAGGCCTGCCCTGACTTACCCTTGCTGGGTGAGTCCCTCAGACCTTGCTGGTCTGCACCGCTGACTTTTCACACTTTCCACGAGACTTGCTGTTGCCAAGGCTTGTTGGCTCCAATCTGGTTGCCGACACCGCAGTAGTAGTAACAGAGGGACAAGGGCACCCAAAGCAATTGGTCAGGGACCTTGGGAAGTTACGTATTTTTGAAGACAGTGGTCCCTGAAAACAAGGGATTGTAACAAACAATAATCAATATAGCCACAATAGGTACTATATTAAGGCCTATGTCCAGCCGGACAAGGCAGCTTTAATAAGCAAAAATGTTTTCAGTGATGTCACAAGATGTAAGCAAAGCAATGGTGGGACACAAGCCTGTATCCTATGGCTTACATATCAAGAGGACATGAATTTGTGAAAAAAACACACAGGCAATTGAAGCGATGTTTCGTATGAGAAGAATAGCAGATAGTGAAACATCCTAGTCACCTTCACGACATTTCATACACATAAGTGAACATAGTGTAAGGTGAACAACATAGTCGACGACGTTTCGATCCTTACTGGGGGGGTGTTAGGATCATCATCAGGACTGATTAATATGATTGCCTTTAAAAATGCCTGAATACACAACAATTAACAAAAACCAACGTAGTACAATAAGGAGGGACAAAAGGGCTCCCCTAGTTGCTCCAGGCCTGCCCTGACTTACCCTTGCTGGGTGAGTCCCTCAGACCTTGCTGGTCTGCACCGCTGACTTTTCACACTTTCCACGAGACTTGCTGTTGCCAAGGCTTGTTGGCTCCAATCTGGTTGCCGACACCGCAGTAAGCTGCAGACTTCATGGGACACGCCGAATCCAGCTCCTGGTTGTCGTCGACGCCTCCTGGACCTCGTGGCTGAAGAGTCAAGACACCCGTGATCACCTGAAATCACCCGACGACTGTGGGCGTCCATCTTCCTGGGCCCGGGTCACTGGTAAGTGACTTCTTCTTTCTTCTGAATCCATCCTTGGATTCCACTGGACACTTCACCTGTCTTCACAAGCAGCAAGTCTTCTTTGGCTCCCATTGAAAACGACGCCGGCTTCCCTGGGTGAGGTAACTCCAGCACTATGGTGCTCCTGTGTGTGTTGGCTCTAGAACTACGTACCCGGTAAGTGACTTGCTTTTAGACTCTCCCGAAGTATCCTAAAACTTTAAAATTCCAACCGCGACTTGCTCTATTGACGTCTATTGGGATCCGCGGCTGTGTTCTCACACTGCATGCGTCTCCCGTGGGTCCTTTACTTACCTGCCTTGGGTGGATTAGTGAGGCCCCAGTGCTTCTACAGGCCCTAGGCCTTGTCCCCTCGCAAGTCGATCTTCTTATACCTCCTTTTTAGTATATGGTCTGGTACGCCTCTAGGGCCCCAGCCATATAAGTGCTTAACTTGTTGTGAACTGTTGATTTTTGTATATGTTCTTGACTTCTAATCTCATAAAGAGATTAGTATAGTGTGTTAGAAATAAATACATATATATTTTATATATATACCTGTGTGGTGTCCTTTCATTTGGTAATTCAAGAGATTATAAGTTAAAACAAGCTGCTTTACATTCCTCCAGAGACTTAGCCTGAAGGCTGCTCTCCACAGCTACCACTAGGATAGCTTTATTTAAAAGGTTGTCTTAAACCTATCTACCATAAGAGTCGAATTGGACTGGTGCCAGGTGGCCACTTTAACTAGTGACCAGCATATGCCAGGCCAACTTCTCACAGTGAGCCTTAGCAACACAGCGCCATGGGAGTGCCAAAGCCCATTCCTGCATGGCATGGATTGTGAAGTCCATGCCGTGCAGGAACAGAGGGTGCATGCATACAGGGGGCACACCATGTGCCCCCCTGAAAAGCCTCCCAGGCCTTGAGGCAACAGTGTCCTCACTGCAACACTTTTCAAGGCTGGCTCACTGCCATTAAAACTGGGGCAGTGAGAAAACTTGAAATATGCTTGGTGGTGCCGCAGGGGTGCAACCAGCATAATGCGAGCCTCTTACTGCCGCGCCACCGCCGAGGGATCACGGATCCTCAGCGGTCCAATAGTGTTATGACTGCCAAACTCATAAAGAGCGGTCAGACCACCGGTGTGGCGGTTGCCGCACCGCCACTTAGGTTTGGCAGTCCATTGGCCCGACTATACAGAATTATAGTTACCTAGTGTAGTGTAGTTCCTGATAGGCCCTGCACATTGGAATAATATACACTATAGTTTTGACAAAGGACTGAGGTCAGTATGTCTCTATCGAGTACATTAAACTTAATTACCTGTGTGTGCCAGCTAACTCAGAGGTCACTAGAAATTTCTTGAATAAGCAAGAAGGAATTCATTTTTGACAACCGCATAAACATGACAACTTTGTTTCCCTTAGAATTGGAACAATCTCAGAATCGTGGAAACAATAGATAACAGTTTCACTCAGTCAATCGTGCATGCTTTGTTTCTACAGAGTTACACAGAAATAGATAGATGGGCGTTTCAATAAAAAGGGTTTATTGAACAGTCTTATTTCTCGTGCAAGAGATATGAACTGCTACAATCGTAAGACAGAATGCGAAGTAAAATATGTACAGCGTTAGCAGTAAGATAAAATAATACTGCAATAGCATGGTTTATGGCTATGACAGATATTCATAAAAATACATACATAAATACCACAGGCTAAAATGTTAATACTCAACTGATGCTTCTAGCTAGTTCTACCCCAGTGTACCTAACCTAAGTGTAGTACGAGGTAAGAAGTAGGTGCTGTTTGTCTATAGTCTAGTTTAGCTATAGTTGCCAAGATTTGCCAAAAGTCCCTCTAGGTTCTAGTCAGCTCTATACCTTAGAATGAGTGAGGTTGGAATCTCTTTCCAAGTCTCGACCTCTAACACCCCGCAAGTCAGAAACACTGGAGCTGGATTCTCTGCGAGGAGGATGACAGCGTCTGGTCAGTGCGTCAGGCGGGGACATGACTTCCTTCCGAACTTGCCGTGGCGAGCCGCGTCGTGCAAGAAGATAGTCGAAGCGTGGTTTGCCATGGTAAGTGAAGGTATATTTATACCTTGAATGTGTTTAGGAATGCCGGTATTGACGTAAAGGTCGGGCAGAGGAATGTCATGAATGAACCCCTAAGGAATAGATGTTCATGCATAATAAATGAGTTCTTGGAGAAATCAATATCCAAGCAAGGGAAAGTCCTAAAGGCTTAAGAGTCTGGTTTTCCAAGAACTCGTTGTGACGTAGATGAACGGATGTAGGTGGCCATACCTGTATTTGGGTAGCATGGATAATGCCTAAATAAGGGTAGGATTTCTATGCCTAAATATGGGCAATGCGAATTGTTTATTTATTTATTTATTTATTTTTCACATTTATAGAGCGCACTGTTACCCGGGGGTGTCCTGGCGCTAGTTAAGAGAGTGTGCATAAGCAGAGGGTTACTGTGTGAACAGCCAGGTCTTTAAAGCTTTCCTAAAAGACAGGAGGTCCGGTAGTTGTCTGAGGTTTAGTGGTAGCGCATTCCATGCCTTAGCCGCCCCTAGAGAGAAGCTCCTGCCTCCCCAGCGGGCTTTCCTGACTCTGGGGATGACTACCAGACTCTGCTCGGCTGATCTCAGAGGTCTTGTTGGTCTATGCCACTGAAAGAGTTGGGAAATACAGTGGGGGCCTAGACCATGCAAGGCCTTAAAAGTTACGCAAAGTGATTTAAAAATAATTCTTTTGCGAACTGGAAGCCAATGTAGCTTGGCCAGGTCCCGGGAAACCGAGGCGAATTTAGAAGTGCCTGTGATTAGTCGGGCTGCAGCATTCTGCAAAATTTGGAGTTTGTTGAGGAGCCCCTGTTGGGCGTTCAACAGAAGGCTGTTACAATAGTCCAGCCTAGACAACACCAGTCCTGTAACCACGGTCTTCTTGTGCTCATCTGCAAGAAACGGCAAGACTTTCCGAATGGTTTTTAGAACAAAATGAGTTGCTGAGGAAAGTGCATTAATTTGGGGCTTAAAGGACAGAGAGTTGTCCATAAGTACACCCAGGTTTTTGACCTTAGGGAGCGGAGCTGGTGGGGTGCCCATTTCCTCGGGCCACCAACGTGGGGACCAGAAGTTATTGCTGGACCCGAACAGCAAGACTTCGGTTTTAGTAGAATTTAATTTGAGGCAATTATCAGCCATCCAGTTACTAACTTCCCGCATGCAGCCTCTGAATCTATCCGCTGTGCTGTCAGTTTCCCCGGGCAGCAGAGATACCACTATCTGAGTATCATCTGCGTAAGAGGTTAACTTAAAGCCGAAAGATCTGATGACTGGTGCAAGGGTGGAGACGTATATATTAAAAAGGGTGGGACTCAAGGAGGATCCCTGAGGGACTCCGCAGGGCAGCATGAAAGGGTCAGATTCGTAGTCCCCTAGGGCCACTTTCTGTGTCCTGTCCGACAAAAAGGCAAGCAGGAGTTTTAGCGCATTGCCCTGGATCCCAGTGGCCCTGAGCCGGTCCCCAAGTATCTTATGGTGGACCGTATCAAAGGCCGCGGACAAGTCCAACAGGATCAGGGCAGCTTTGCCTCCTGCGTCCATCACTGTTCTCACATCTTCAGTTGCTTTAATCAGGGCAGATTCGGTACTATGCCCTGCCCTGAATCCATGTTGGGAACCGTCCAGGCCCTGGCCTGCCCCTAGAAAAGCGCTTAGCTGAGTGTTTAGGATACCCTCCAGGATTTTCGTCGGAAGGGGTAGCCTGGCTATTGGCCGAAAGTTGTTCAGGTCAGTCAGGTTAGAATTGTGCCTATATAAGGACATAAATCGGGAAACCTATATACAGTATCTAAATCGACACACAACACTAGGATGGTGTGGAAACCAACCCCTTGGCCAAGGAGTTGGGAGGGTCTCCTGGGAAAGATCAGGTGACAAAAACTTCAGGACAGGTCTCAGGACAGGATAGATGACCTCTTCTAGATACGACGCCTGCGTCGCACCCCTCTCTGACACTATCTTCCTCCTCGATTCTTCCGCGATCTTCTTTTAATTATTTGCCTTATTTTCCCTCCTGGATTCTTCCGCGAGGTTCTTCTAATTAATTAGCTTAAATTCTAAGTCAGCAAATCGATCCTTCTTCAGCATTTGTTCATCTCTCAGACAGCATCCTGGTCTCTCAGCCTCTCGGCAACACGGGCTTATCTAACTAATTAAACTACCTCAATTATATCTTTCTATTGGCATGTACCACCCCTTAATGTTTCAGAGTCATAGAAGCCCTAATTCTGATTGGACAGGCAAGGGGAGATGATCATCACACCATGCTAAGTTTAGTAATTTTCTTTAGTTCTTTGTTCAATATTCCCACCCATTAATTCGTATTCCCATGCTTTATTTCCCACCTATGTTCACATCTTTATCAGACAAATGTATACATTTGATGTTCGCTTTCATTCAGCTTTCAGGATGTCCATCAGGGTCCCAGGCCATGTATCAATGATGGCGTTGGATGGGTTTCAAGCACTGCATCACGGCTTCTCGGCTTGTTATTACTGCGCCTGCGTGAGGAGTCACGTGCTGTACAACTGTTAGCATTGCACGGAGGCCCAAATACGAACTAGTAGAGAGGTCAAAAGAAAACTTATTAAATTCAAAATAAAATGATTTCACTGTACACTGTATACCACCTATCTCTACTCTAACCCCATTTACTTATAATAGCACTCCCCGCATTAGCATTTAGTACGTTTTAGTTTTAGCAAGGCAGATGCTTAGCAGGTAAGCTTTCAAGCGGCCATATTAGATGCTTATGCACAGCTGCAGAAAATTCCCTCCAAGCGAAAGACCGTCATACCGCGTAGATGCAGTTGACACATGCGCAGTACAGTATCCCGCGTTAGCAGCCATTTTAAGTCTCACTCGGGTTACTTGTTAGTAAAACACGTATGCAAGCTTCATCTTGCTAAAAAAATTTAATGAGGTGCATATTAATTTACACAATACTTAATTAATACAGTGTTATAAGTTAAATGAGAGGATTACATCCGAGCAAGTCTCTTTTATACGAGTCCTTGCTCTATCACCTTGTTCTAGAGGAGCTAGAAAACGTATAAAAAATACATGATACTGGCAAGCTCCACCCTCATGGGATCCAGATTCCTTCCCACACAAAAACATGTGCAGCTTTTCTAAGCTGACCAGTAACGCTTAACTGTACTCCCTACCCAAGTTCTCTAGATGTTTTTGTAGCATGCAGCAAAAGTCCTGAGAGTTCTTGATGACATCAGGCAAGGAATCCTTAAGACCAATTGGTGCGATCTTTCTTCACAGTCTATCAGAATGTCTGACCTAAGGGAAAGTAGGAATGAAGAATCCCATGAAAGTTCCAGAAGAGCTGGAAACCAAGCTTGAAACATCCATGAGTGTTTCTCCAGCACAACATTCATTGCTTGTCTATATACCTGGATTGTCAATTGTGTAGTCATCATGAAAGGGTGAACACGTAGGGCCTCATTACCATGTCGGGCGGAATAACCTTAAGGTGCCTGCCACAAGGTCCAGGGATCAACAGGGGGTGGCACCATAGGTGCCCCCTCGGCCTCCAACCGGAGGCCATGCACCAAAGGGAATCCTGCTGGGGTCCCCCAAAGACTCTTTCCAACATGGTTTCTATGTCGGACAGACTGGCATGAAAACCATGTCTGAAACCGTCATTGTAATCTCATGGGCGGAAAGGCCCACCCTTGAGATTACTTGACACATTCTGTATGGCGGACGGGCTCTCCGAGCCCGTCGGAAGCCAGACAGAAGACCGGTCAGAATCCTTTCCCACCGCCTCCATACAAATGAGGCGGTCAGAAAGGAATCCGACTGGCACATTACGATGCGGTTCGGAAGGCTCCGACCGACGGTCGAAACCTTCCAAACCGCATCGTAATCGGCCCCTAAATTTCATCCCGTCCACCAGCCCTACAGGAAGATATTCAATACTTCCACCCTTGGATTCGGCCTTAAGCTGAAGTACCTCAGATATTCATGGTTCAGTTGAGAGGCAGAGAACCGTCTCTCAAGGGCCCCATCTGACCATTATCTCTCAGACGATCCTGGATGAAGTTTCTATGCATTGGAGACAGTAAGGGTACATAGAATTCCAATCCACCAACAGAGTCTGCTTCCCTGAAGGTATTCCACCATTACAGAAATTAATCTGTGTAAGCTGAATTGGCAAGAATATTTGGCCAGGTCTGCCAAGGCATTTGATATGGGTCTTCCCAAGCGGTGAATGTGGGATGTTGTCAAAGACTAGTCCCTGAAAAGAGACACCTTTTTAAACTAGAGATATCGAACTTTGTGTTATAAAAAGCCAATATTGAAGGATTGGGACTGTAAGGATATATTTTTGCATGCATAGGGCCTATTTATATATTGACGATATGTATATTCCATTGCAGCCCATGCACATTACCTTTTCTTCGTACTAGCGCCTATACATTGCTGGGATTTACCAGCTATTTGGATTGCTATTCATGAACATCGGAGTGTTAAACTAGTCTTCACTTTGAATTACTTTGCGCTGTGTCGTGCAAATCGCCTTGAGAAAATCTGAATACATATTTGTACAGACGAAACACGTGTTGGCTTGACTTCAGTACTTGCTGGAAATTCTATAACACCAATAAAAGGAAATTTACAACGGAACGTGGTCGTCGATTACCTCTTACCTCTGTACAGAAAGTGGATTTTGATATACTCACTTTGTGATCATAAGGACTTACCTTTCCATGCTACAATGAACAAAGGTCCAACACACTCTTTTTGGATTTTCATACAACTTTTGGGAGTGCTGTATTAGCTACTTGTTTGTGATTAATGCAATGTTTAGAAGCCATGCAGACCTATATTACCACAGTCTATGAAATGTCTAAGAACAATGCTAAAAGCGTTAGTCCTGTCCATTAAAGGTATGGTAGTCATAATGAGGACTAATATTGTAATGTTATGCTGGTAAAATTGTATCTAGTTTTAACTAATTCTCCAGCCCCAGTGTGCTTTAAAGAATACGAGTGTCTATTAATTTTAAGCAAATATTCTTTGCGGTGGAATATTAGCAATATTTTTAAAGGAATGGATTGTGTCGTTTAATATCTTAAAATATTGTATCCATAATTTAACAAAATTCTACACAGGAATTCCTCTCGCAACTCCCTGCCTCACAGAACACATTTATGTTGTCATTCCTTGGGGCCATGCCTTTGACACATCTGTAATCCTGGTTACAAGTCTGCTACCAAGAAAACTATTTGTATTATGGAACCCTGTTGGGGCCAGACTTTCAAAGGTTTGTTCACTGAGTTTTAAGATGTGTACACGATAGCTTTTCGTCTACGAGATCATAAGATAGACATTGTTGGAAATGCTATTTATATTGCTAAGAAACATTTACGGCATAGCTTCAGCGATATTAAAGTAATGTAAAAAGTGAGTATGATTACAATTCTTTCTTGTTCTTTTAGATTTTTTTTTTACTAACGGTATCAGCTTTACTGCCTAATTGCACTTTCACCGCTCCTCCTCAGTTGTTTTGACCCTTAACTTACATTTCCAGATAAGAGTAAATGGGAAAGTGTTTCAAAACTAAGATTCAAGCACGGAGACGTGTTTCTCTCTCCCTTCCCGTATATTTGCACCATGTATGTGGAAAGCAACTCATTTCAGCAAAACGTAAGCCTCGGTAAGTTAAGGAACTATTCAGTTACTGAGACTGTTGAACCGTTCTTGTGCCATAAAGGATAGGGATGATATGTGTTTGTAATACATTTGTGCCTCTGTTTCTTTGCTGAACCTTAGCATTTTTAGAGAAACAAAGCATAACTTCTAGATGACTTGATTATCAAATACACCACCACTTTTGATGCATACATTTTTGTGAATGTAAGTAATGTTTTCTAGCATTTGGCCCCGTTCTCAAAGAGATTTTTGTGAGTAGGTGTGTCTTACTCCAGACTAACTCCTCATGCAAAATGTTTGTGGATGCGAACATATTTGATTCCAAGGTACATATCCTTTTTCAGCTTGAGTACCCAAATCAATATTTTATTAATTTATACATTTTGCTTCAGGGACTAAACCTCACCTAGGCATAAGTAGATTCATGGCTAGACCAACAGAAACTGGGACATTTGCATAAAGGCCGGCCATCCATTGCTTTTCTAACAGTGGCTAAGGAGTGATTTTCTCTCTGGTGAAGCGCAGGATGGTACAACAGTTGTCGGCCCAGCACATGACTTCTGTTACCTACAGGACCTACAGATAGTTCTGGGAACTATCCTCAGAGATAAGTTCACTGAATTTAAAGAACAGCAAGCAGTTTTGAAGGAATTTATGAGCTAGATAATTGAGCGCAGAGGAATGTAGTCATATGTGAGTTAAGCACAAGGATTGTGAACCTCCTGTGCTAAGCTTAGCAGGCAGGCAATGTGGAGACTTTCGTACGTGACAGTCTTTGTCTAATTTTTGAAGGACAGAAACTACCTGAACTGTGATATTTTGGACATGCTGAAGCCGTGCCAGTTTAAAGTAAGGGTGACCTCCAAAGAGGTACTGACATAATATGGTTTCAGGTTGATTAGGGCTCAACAACTACTGGGTGCACGTTTGCTGGAAGGGAATAGAGAACGCTACATAGTTAATATAATTTAAAGCAACAGTCCCTAGCTGTATTATTGATATGGTTATGTGTAGCCAAGGTCATATGAGCATATGAATCATATAAATATCTGAAATGACGGCAAGATTTTTAGGGTGTCTGAATATTCGATTGTTATACCTCACAAGACAAGACAACAAGGATTGTGATCAGCTTGGAATGAGGATACTTGCGATCTAGAATCATCACCTACATTTTCCCTTCAATCACGATAAGCTAATTTGATCCATGCCAGGGTCCACTCTGAATCAAGTAAAAATTTAGTTCAGCAGATGAGCCAATGATAGTCTCACATTTGAATATCATATCAGTTTGCTGCTTTTTCTCTGCTATATTTTACTACTTTTGTTAAAGCGCTAGTGAAGGCAATGAATACTTTGGTTAGCTGGCAGAGAATGGAGATTGGTGACACTGTACACAAGAAGCAGGATTGACCATTTTTTTACATGCCAAAAGCAGGACGGCAGACATGAGAACATGAGACTTTAGCTTTTCACTGAATAATCTGATGTCTGTCTCTAAGTGCAGATGGCAAAGGAAAGACTTTCATAGGGAGAAGCCTTGATTGTACAGATAACTACCACCTTCTGATTTTTACCTGAGAAGGAGTCTTGTATGATATTAATGGACAACATGGTGTAATTCTTTGGATAGGTATTTGTGGTTGTGCCTTGCAAGATCCTGATGACCAGACTGAGAGTTTTACATTCAATTGTTTGATGGGCAACTTTAGGGGGAATTTCAATTTTCCCAGTATGCGATATCATTTTTGAAGGCCAAGCATGAATTGTTGGCAAACTTTGAATTTGGTTTGAAATCGGGGGCAAACCCCTTTAGAGTATGGTCATAGTTTTTGCCAGGAGACCACTGTTTGTGCTATTGTAATCCGTGTGTGTGTGTGTTTGCGTGAGGGCTACCTCATGAATGAGAGAAATTCAGTCATGGGGTTGCTGATGGGGAAATATTCTGCAGAGGTAGAAAACACATTATTGATTCTGTTGTGAACTTGCATATTAAATTATAATTTTGAATTTAAATTTTGAGTGATAAGAGCACACAAGGTTTGAAGCCAAATTGAGTCATGTGCACACAGAGTTTCTGGCCCAAGGAGCTGGATCTCTGCTTTTTGGTGTTTCAACAAATGCAGATTAGCCATTGGGACAAAGTGGATTATTAGATGAAGTGAATGATAGTTCACTACAAGTGATAATGTCACTGTTCTTGGTAAGTCTATTTAAGGTTTCAGTCATTTAAACATAAAGAACAAGTTACTTACCTTCAGTAACGATGTATCTGTAAGAAACATTAGTTAGTTAGATTCCTCACCTTAGAATATCCCCAGGCGTCAGGCTGGATCTGGAAAGATTTTTCGTCAGCAATACCCCTTGCGCGTCGCTAGGCGTCGTCTGCGGCTCCGCGTCCGTCGTCGGCATCGTGCGCCGGAATGACATTGTCGGAGTACTTAGACGCCGCCCTCGCACGCTGACGTCAGTTCTTGTACATAGCTTTCCGCGCCAGGAACGCAGAGCCATGCAAGAGACCGACACTGGTGCCAAAAAATCTAGGGCCCTGAAAAGGATAGTTTCAACACAAAAAGTCCTGGCACACTGTAGCAAAACTTCCTTGTTATTCTGGACTAGGTAGAGGAGGTGTGCATTATCACAAACCTCCAACACTCATTTATATTGTATGGAGACAACCCATCCAGAATGCTACAAAATTAAAAAGTTAAGTGGATAAGAAAAGTCAGAATGAAAGAGAATGTGCAGTCAGTCCACAAAGAGATCCACTCTACAGAGACCCTCAATGCTAAAGAGGTGAAAAAATGTGTAGAGAAAGAGAGAGTGCCTCACGTGCGCACCACCAGAGGAGCTACTGGTTGGTTCTCACCAGCTTGCCCACGTTTATTTCATCATCGGCAACTCTCTCTCAAGAAAAAAGTGTGCAGTGTCCAGTGAAAAAACACATAACACAAGACGGTGTAGTGTAAACAACAGAGAAACACATAAACTGTGCAGACAAAGACAGTAAAAAATGGTGAGGGTATATAAACTCTCAAATAATTGTTTTATTCTGGTTAGGAGTCTATCCCACTGTTTAAAAACACAGCATGTTGCATACCTTGATTATGACGGCCGTCATAATCAAGGTATGCAACATGCTGTGTTTTTAAACAGTGGGATAGACTCCTAACCAGAATAAAACAATTATTTGAGAGTCTATATACCCTCACCATTTTTTACTGTCTTTGTCTGCACAGTTTATGTGTTTCTCTGTTGTTTACACTACACCGTCTTGTGTTATGTGTTTTTTCACTGGACACTGCACACTTTTTTCTTGAGAGAGAGTTGCCGATGATGAAATAAACGTGGGCAAGCTGGTGAGAACCAACCAGTAGCTCCTCTGGTGGTGCGCACGTGAGGCACTCTCTCTTTCTCTACACATTGTTTCACCTCTTTAGCATTGAGGGTCTCTGTAGAGTGGATCTCTTTGTGGACTGACTGCACATTCTCTTTCATTCTGACTTTTCTTATCCACTTAACTTTTTAATTTTGTAGCATTCTGGATGGGTTGTCTCCATACAATATAAATGAGTGTTGGAGGTTTGTGATAATGCACACCTCCTCTACCTAGTCCAGAATAACAAGGAAGTTTTGCTACAGTGTGCCAGGACTTTTTGTGTTGAAACTATTGTTGATTGGAGGGCGTTCTGGCACGTTTTTCCCTCTCTAGCTCCTTTGTGATTAAATACCCTGAAAAGGATAACCTTAACCCTAGATGTCAGTTCGCAGAACGGGGAGGATGGGTGGGTCGGTGAGGAATCTAACTAACTAATGTTTCTTACAGATACATAGTTACCGAAGGTAAGTAACTTGTTCATCTGAAAGAAACACGTTAGTTAGATTCCTCACCTTAGAATAGATACCCCAGCAATACCAACCCCGGAGGTGGGTCTGCGAACCAAGATCACACCAGAAAGTCCTGGAGAACAGAACGGCCATAGAAGCCGTCTCTCCGGACTTGGCTGTCCAGGCAATAGTGCTTGGCAAACGTGTGCAGTGAAGCCCACGTCGCCGCCTGACAGATGTCCCGCGAGGGAACTCCCCAGCCCAGGGCAGTAGTAGTCGCTGTGGCCCGGGTGGAATGGGCCCTCAACCCAACAGGAGGGTCCTTTTTTGCCAAGGAGTAACAAAGTTTAATACACAATATGACCCACCGTGAGATGGTCCGTTTGTGTACCGCTTTTCCCTTCTTAGCTCCTACGTATCCAAAAAAACGTTGGTCGTCCACCCGGAACTGTTTGGTGCGGTCCACATAAAAGGACAGCGCCCGTTTTGGGTCCAGACGGTGGAGCCTCTCTTCCTCTTTTGAAGGATGCGGAGGCGAAAAGAAGGTGGGCAACGTGACAGATTGCCCGATGTGAAAGGGGGTCACCACTTTCGGTAGAAAAGAAGGACGAGGCCGGAGGACAACCTTGTCCGGATGCACGGAGAGAAAGGGAGGCTTAGATGACAGAGCCTGGAGCTTACTCACTCGTCTAGCCGAGGTGATATCTACCAGGAAAGCAGTTTTTTTAGGGTCAGAAGACGAATGGGACAATTGTGAAGAGGCTCAAAAGGAGCGCACATCAGAAAAGTCAGAACAAGATTCAAGTCCCACTGAGGCATTTCGAAGGGGACAGGAGGGAACATGTGAGTAATGCCTTTGAGAAAACGGGAAACAACAGGGGACTTGAAAAGAGAAGGCTGATCAGGAAGCCGTAAGAAGGCAGAGATTGCAGCAAGATAACCTTTCAAGGTGCCCAAAGCAGAGCCCTGCTGGGCCAAAGAAAGAAGAAAGAGTAGAACCTCAGAAAGAGGGGCGGAAAGGGGATCCACAGCCTTTTCTGTGCACCATGCCACAAATGTGTTCCACCGGCAGGCGTATACCGTCTTTGTGGAGGGACGCCTGGCTGCCAGAATGACATCACAGACTTCAGGAGGCAAGTCAAATGGCATCAACTGCCGCCGCTCAATCTCCACGCATGGAGGTGGAGGCTGGACAGGTTCGGGTGGAGGACCGTCCCCTGCTGCTGCGACAGAAGGTCCTCCTGAAGAGGCAGTCGTATCGGGGGATCAATTGACATACTGAGTAGCTCGGGATGCCAGAACCTACGTGCCCAATCCAGAGCCACGAAGATAACTTGGGCCCGGTCGCGCCTGATCTTCTTCAGCACTCTGGGCAGAAGTGGTATAGGCGGAAAGGCGTACAACAGACCGCAACTCCACTTGCGACGAAAAGCGTCTCCGAGCGAGTGCTGCCTTGGAAATTCCAACGCGCAGAACTGCTGACATTGCGCGTTCTCTCCGGTGGCGAATAGATCTAACCAAGGCTCTCCCCACTGCAGAAAGAGACCTTGCGCCACGTCCGAGTTCAGACGCCATTTGTGATCCATCATGCACCGGCGGCTGAGTTCGTCTGCTCTGGCGTTCAGAGAGCCCGCCAGATGTTGAACCACCATTGTGATGCCCTGGTGTTCCAGCCATGTCCAGAGGCGCAGAGCCTCCTGACAAAGGGTCCACGACCCCACCCCGCCCTGTTTGTTGCAATACCAAATGGCGGTGGTGTTGTCCGTGAATACCTGCACGACACTTCCCCGGACAGAGGGAAGGAAGGCTTTCAGTGCAAGCCGGATCGCTCTCAGCTCCAAAAGGTTGATGTGGAGTTGAGCCTCCGCCGGAGACCAGAGTCCTCTGATCTCCGCCTCTCCCATGTGGCCCCCCCATCCCAGGAGGGACGCGTCCGTCACTACTACGTGCTCCGGTTGGGGTAGGGAGAGGCACCTGCCGCTGACCCAATCGCGGTCCGTGAGCCACCACTGCAACTGTTTCGCAGTGCCCTCCGAGATCAAGACATGGTTGGACAGGTTGCCTCGATGCTGGGCCCACTGAAACTTCAGGTCCCACTGCAGAGCCCGCATTCGCCACCTGGCGTAATGCACCAACAGGATGCAGGAGGCCATCAGCCCTAGAAGCCGCAGCACCAACCTGACCGAAACCCAGGATAGAGGCCGAAAGATGGGAATCAGAGCCTGAATATCCCGGACCCGCTGTTCCGGAGGAAAAGCCCGGAACTGCGCCGAATCGACAACCGCTCCGATGAAGAGGAGCTTCTGGGAGGGACTCAGGTGTGACTTCGGCACGTTGATGGAGAACCCCAGCAAATGCAGGAGGTCGGCCGTAGTCTGGAGGTGGGAGACGACATGCTGGGGCGAGCCCGACTTCAACAGCCAGTCGTCGAGATAGGGGAAGACTGGAACCCCCGATCTGCGCAGATGAGCTGCGACCACCGCCATCACTTTCGTGAACACCCGAGGGGCACTGGTGAGGCCGAAGGGGAGCTCGGTGAACTGAAAGTGCTCCTGACCCACCGTGAACCGCAGGTAACGCCGGTGGGCCGGCAGGACGGGGTTGTGAAAATAGGCGTCCTGCAAGTCCAACGCTACCATCCAGTCTCCAGGGTCGAGGGCAGCCAGAACCTGAGCTAAAGTTAGCATCTTGAACCGTTCCTTCCGGAGGAAGGTGTTGACGCTCCTGAGGTCCAAGATAGGGCGTAGGCCCCCTTTGCCCTTCTTGTGAACCAGAAAGTAGTGGGAATAGCAGCCACGGCCTACTTCTGGACCAGGAACGCGCTCGACGGCCTCTTTGGCCAAGAGGGCCGTAACTTCCTCCCGCAGAAGATTCTAGTGATCCTCCGACATACGGTGGCACTGCGGTGGCATGGCTGGAGGGGTCGTCTCGAAGGGGAGGGAGTAGCCCCTTCGGACGATTTGCAGCACCCGCCTGTCCGAAGTGATGGAGCGCCAGTGGAGCAGGTGATGGCAAACTCTGCCGCCCACTGGCATGGAATGGGCCTGAAAGCTCAGACTAGGAGGGCTTTGAGGCGGATGCTGCCGGGGTGGATGTGGACTGACCGCGTTGTCCTCTAGAACCGCCACGGCGGAACCCACGTCCGCGACCGCTTGCAGGTTGGTTCTGCGGCCAGTGGCTAGGCGGACGTGAGGAGGCGCCCCTTCCTTGGCCATGAAAGGGGCGAAAGGCGGAAGCGTGCGGCCGTGGGGCCGAGAGACCCAAGGACGTGGCCGTAGCCCGGGAGTCCTTAAAACGAGCCAGCGCACTATCCGCCTTCTCACCAAAAAGGCGAGCGCCATCAAAGGGCATATCCATGAGGGTACTCTGGACATCCCCCGAAAAATACGTGGACCGTAGCCAGGCGTGGCGCCGGAGTGCCACCGTGGTGGAAATCGCCCTACCCAGCGAGTCCGTGGTGTCAAGTCCACACCGTATGGCATGTCGCGCTGCATCTCGCCCGTCAGCAAGTGCCTGGGAGAGACGTGTCCGGGCCTCCTCCGGACACAGTGGCAGCACGTCCTCCACCGCATCCCACAGAGGGTGGGAGAAACGGTCCAAGAGGCAAGCGGTGTTCAAAGACCGCAGGCCCAAACTCAGGGAAGAGAACAGTTTCTTTCCGAACTGTTCCAGCCTCTTGGATTCCCGATCCGGAGGAGCGGACGGGAAGGAGGATTGGGAAGTGGAGTCCTGGATAACCAGGCTCTCGGGGTGGGGTGTTGGGACAGGAAACTGGGGTCGCCCGGAGCAGTGCGGTGGCGCCGGGCCACGTTCTGATCCACAGGAGGAACTGTGGAGGGCTTGGACCAAGTGCCCTGCAGAACGTCGATGAGGGCCTCATTGAACTGCAGCAGAGGCTCTGTGGAGCTTGCTGACGGTTGAAGCACCTCTGTGAGGATATTAGTCCTTACGGCCACAGCAGGCAACTCGAGCCCCAGGGCTTCGGCCGCCTTGCGCAGCACCACTGAAAAATCTGCACCTTCCTCCGAAGCCACAGTCGGAGGAGAGATGAAGCCAGCGTCCGGCGAAGTGTCCAGACCACTGGCATCCCCCAGTTCGTCTGCCCAGTCCTGTGAAAGTTGACCCTGGAGGGCCATAGGGTCCTCAGACCCCTCCCAGTCGCCCCGTCATCGGATTCCTGATAAACAGGAGGAACGATCGGAGCCGGATGGTAGATGAAATGCTCATCCCTCGGCGTCGGGTGCGGCGCCGGGCGGCGCCGTGCCGGCGTCGGGTCCGGACAGGGGCTATACCGGGGAACGGCGTCGTCCGGAGACGGCGCCGGAGGTGGAACCAGTGTCGGCGGAGGAGGCGTCGTGAGGTCGACGGGCGCCAACAGAGATCCAGGCCTGGATCCCTCGGGGACCTGCGGCGTCGGGACCGAAGTCGTCGACGGCGCCGGGGCCGGAGCCGCTGGCACGCGAGGTCGCCCAGTCGAGCCCGCGGGGCCCGAAGGCGCGCCGGCAGGCGTCGACGGCGGAGCCAGGCCCCTCATTGCCAAGAGGAAGGCACTGACCTCCGACGGAGTCGCGTCAGTCCCAGGGACCGGCGGGTATGGAGACGGACGCGGCTCCGGCGGAGCCGCGGGGGTGGGACCACCCTGACCCTCGGCAGAGTCGCGCGACCGACGAGGGGAGTCCGAAGAGCGGTGTCGCCTCTTGGACTTCTTTGATCGCTTCGACTTACCCGAAGACTTCGAGCCTGACGAGCGATGATGGTGACTGCGGCTCCTCGACCGGTCCTTGGACCTCCTCCTGGACCGGGACCGTGAGCGGCGCGGATACGAGTGCCGAAGCTCGAGAAGCTTACGGGACCGCTCCCGCCTAGCCTTCGAGGTCAAGGCCTGACAATCGGGGCACGACTCCGCGTCGTGGTCGGCCCCCAGGCAGTAAAGGCACCGGCGATGCTCGTCCGTCACCAACATCAGGCGATGACAGGCGTCACAGGCCTTAAATCCAGGCATCCTACCGGCACCAGAGTCGAGTCGACAGAAGACCAAAAAGAGTCAAAAAGTTTAGTCAAAAATTGACTAAGGGGTAAGCTCTTCCCGGATCGCCGCTGTCTGGCGCGGAAAAAAGAAGAACTGACGGCAGCGCGCGAGGGCGGCGTCTAAGTACTCCGACGACGTCATTCCGGCGCACGACGCCGACGACGGACGCGGAGCCGCAGACGACGCCTAGCGACGCGCAAAGGGTATTGCTGACGAAAAATCTTTCCGGATCCAGCCTGACGCCTGGGGATATTCTAAGGTGAGGAATCTAACTAACGTGTTTCTTTCAGATCTCAATCCCAGTAGCTATGGCACAGAACAAACAGGCTTAATTTAAGAAAATGTGTAAATCATTTAAAAGTACTGAACAGTTAAAAAGTCAAAAACAGAAGACAATAAAAAGATAATATTTCTACTCCCATATATAAAAATAGAGACTATTTTAATTAACAATATGACACCAAAACAACAAAAACCTAATAAGGGGAACTGGAGATATGAATTTTTAAATAAAAATAGCAGCAAAGAGCGTTCAGCGCTGACTGTGGTCATTTGGTTGTGCTTGACGAATACCTGTGCACTGATTAGGGTTGACCATGATGGAGTGCGGGTTGGATACAGAGACCAGGTTTTCCCTGGTCAGAAGTTTTACCTTCTTATTTAGTCTCTGAAATGGAAGTAAAAAATTCTCACCGGGGCAAGGCAGCAGACTGTGGCCGAGACGGGTTCCATGAGGCCAGATACCTTTTGGGTGAAGTCCTGGTGAAGCAGTTTGATGGGAAATCTTTAAGCCGCAAAAATACAAAACTTGTGCACTAGGAAGGTCCCTCGTCGGTCAGATACTTTTAGTTCCTCCGCCTGATAAAGATTTCTACATACGGACTTAGATACTTTTTTGGGAGCTCGGATTACTCAAGCGGAGCTGGGCTAATAGCTGTAGCCGAACGGGACGAATACCTTCTCCATGGCGTAATGCTGAAACAAATTTGCTGCTGAGGAAAAGCTTAGTGGGAGCAACCTGAATCTTTTTCCAGCGGCAACGCACCTTTATTGGGTTGACTTGATAGGTTTGCCATGGTCTTCTGTCGGTTCTCTCTGGCAAAAAGTTTTGAAAACGTTTCTAAGTCCCATATTTTAGAGTTTGACACCAGCCGAGGGTTCCAGGATCTCAGGAACAGCACTTTCAGGTAAAAACTCACTCTAACAGAAACCACCAGCAGTGTCCAGGGCAGGTATAGTTGAAACTGGGAGCTAGTTCTTCCAACTGAGGGTCCGATTCCGATGTTGGACGGACCTGAGTCCGTCCGACATCAGTCAGGAACCGTGACCGACCGACCCACTGTCGTCGGTCACGGCCTGCAAGTACGATGCGACCGAACCCTGTTCAGTCGCAATCGTATCCCACACAATGGGAGCATGCATTCCGGGTGGAATGCATGCCCGCATTGTGCAATGGAAGGGTGCAGTCCATCCCTGCACCCTGTGGCCGGCACCCCAGGGTGCCTTCCACTGGGTGCAGGGATCTACACGGGGCACCATAGGTAGATAGGAAAGACCGGAACGAAAAGGCAGTGAGAATCTGCTGTCGTACTCCCTCGGTTGTAAAGAGGTAGCCGGGGGAGTACTGAAGGATTTCTGGACGACGGACGGGCTCTCCGAGCCTGTCGTCAGCCATCCGGAAATCCGAGTCGGATTCCTTTCCGACCGAGCCCTTTGGAATGGCTTGGTTGGAAAGGAATCCGGCCGGCACATTCCTATGCGGGCGGAAGGGCTCCGGACGTCGTTCAGAACCCTTCCGACTGGAATCGGAATTGGCCCCTAAGTGGGCTTCTTTCAGCTTTTGTGTCCCTGTAGTTTAGCCAACTGATCCTTGGAGTCCACTTCTTTGTCTTAGGTAAAAGTGGGAGCAGGTCAAGCCCTTAGGTTTCTCCTCGCAGGTGTCACCTGTAGGTGCAAGCCTTCTTCAGCCTTGCATGACCCTCCCTAAATCCTCCTTACGTTCTAAACCCCTTCAATTTAGTCACACCAGCTGGTCCATCCCACATTTGTTAATAAAATATATGATTTTAGAGTGCAGAGATCTCCGCTCAAGTGGCAGAGATCTCACAGAAAAGATAGGCATGGGGGAGACAGAGGTCCCTGCACAGGTTTGTGAATTGGATTTTAGGTGAATAGTACTACTGTAGAACTGCTTCACGTACTACAAAATACTGTTTGTGAATCGGGCCCTGTATGTTTAGCTTTATTAATAATGAGTGCCCTAACCTAGTGCAGATTATATCAATAAGTGTTGTAACAAAAATAAGCATAATGGTTAAAATCGAATTGGCGATAAAACAAGATATTAAAAAACTGCAACATATGAGATGGCTTTCATTAAATAAAGCATTGATCGATAGAATCAATCCATGGAAAAAAAACTCCCTTCTAGTCATTGGATAAAGTAATACAGCTCCAGAGTTCCTGCATGTATTTTTTTTAAATGGTCTTGCACACTTACCTTTGCATGATGAAGTTTTTTGATCAAATTGCAATTGTGCACAAGGTCAGTTTGGCTCTATTATTGCATTGTGTACTATGAAAGTTCGATAAGACTGGCAATGCTAGCTTGTGGCTTTCTGCTTGACATGTCTACAGCATACAACATGTTCTCAAAGTTCCTAGGAAAATCTGAAGGTGTCTCTTCGCTAAGATACATTTGCATCAGCCTTAAATACTCTTTTCTTATTATTATAGAAATGTCAGACCTCATTACTAGTGATGTAAATTGCACAATTTATCATGCAAATTCTGAAAAATGAAATGCAATGAGGGGAACATTAGCAGAAAATGTAAAGCGTGTGACACTGGGATCCTGCACATATGTGGTGATATTGTACATTTTATTAATGCCAAGTGGATATCTATGGTGAAGGACTAGGATCACAATCAATTAACTTTCATTTTTAAATTTACCACATACTTTGCTAAATTGTGTTTCTTCCATAATATCTTCCCATCTGCCTTTAAGTTTTCCACAATTTACCTACACATTCAAAAAATCAAAAGTGTGATTTTTTTTTGTTATTCTTCTGAACATTTCTCCATTTTTGAGGGGACTAATAAACTTTCTTGAAACATGTTTTTTGCATTATTGAGTACTGTCTTACAGTTTAAATTTATTTTAGAAATATGCTAGATGAAAGTTTGTTTCTTCATCTGACAGGAGTCCATTTTAGAAGCATGAAAGGTTTCACAAGATGTGTTAGCATTAGTTTTGGGAGGCCAAACTGATTTTTGATCAAATGTTTCCATGCAAGATGTTACCTCAAGCAATTTATTTTATAAAGAGATACTTCCATAGCTCTTACACATTTGTTTTACTACTTCATTATATTGAATACAATTCCTTTCTTATTCTTAGTTTCTTCCAAATCGGAGCCCAAAGAATGGGCAAGAGCTGTACCCTCTTATATTTAGGTCATCTATCACAATCCACAGTTCTAATTATTACGCACATTAGGCAGGATACAGGCTTCGGCTTCCTCTTTTTTAGGTGGTTTCAACCTTTTCTTCCTGCTTCTCCTTCCTGAAAAGGTTGTTTTTTATTTTGATTGAATATTCATTCCAGATTGCCTTCCTCAGCTTCATATGCTTGAAGAAGTGCATCACATGTGTTTCGCTATTCCCTGTAGGTGTCCCACTCAAGACCCGCATCTTTTATTTGGGTAACTAACATCTTGTGAGTTCATCGTCTTTTGCACGGGATACGTCAAGGATTACTTAAAAGCATTGTTTGCCAGTGATCAACATTGGGGCCTTTAAAGAGCTGTAACAAATCTACAAATGGTTTTTGAGTGCAAAGACAAGATAAACACTTGAAGGATGCATAAGAATCAATTTCCTACAAGGTTGACGGATCAGAAATCTCATGTACAGATATGGGAATTGAATTTCAGAATTGAGTTTTATGGTAAAAACTGGATGAGTCCTTTTCAAACTATGTTTTTCTGGAAGATATTTTCCCAGGAATGTAAAGTATGATAGTTGTAAGTAATTGGGCTTTTACCCGCAAAGGATGTGAATCCTTCACAAGTAATAAAACTGCTGTTGTCTTTGTACTGGGAACCTAGTACTCCATTGTAGCACTTGATTCTCTCAGGGTCGTAAAACAGATATTCCAGTGCCTTTTCAGGAGAGGTGGTGTGTCTAATAACCCCAGTTCACTGATCCACAATAACAACACTCAAAAAATTAATGTCCAGTCCAGTGATACTGAAAGTACGGCTCAACAGCAGCACTGGGCTGCTGTTTACTCGACTCAACACTAACATTGAGAAATATGTTAAATAAACAGGCATGCCGGGGGGCGCTAGGTGGTGCACGAGCAGAATGGCCGGCATTGTGTAAGGCCCCCGCAGTTTGGCGCTTAAATCCGACAATTATCGTGGTTCTATAGAAGGGATCTGCCCGTGTACTACGGGATTGTGTAGCTCAGCAAGTACGGAGCACTCGGTGCAAGTCTCGCAAATACCCGAGGTGATTTGAGGCGTCTATCGCTGCTGGGAGGCTGCGGCTGGATCGTGCTGGAAGTGACCCTGGAGCTGCTGCTGGGCTGAGGCGAGTACGCGACCACCGCGGCGCCCACGAGGTGCGCAGGCCCATGCAGAGTAATGGCAGCGGACGAGGAGTGCTGAATGTCCCCACTGGTGAGAGACGCCCTGACATAACTGCTGGCCGGAGGAGGAGGTGTTGTCGGGCCGGGTGACTGTCGGCCAACGCTGCGCTCGGACGGAGTTGGCGGGTACTGGCGCCTGGGGCTGCGGCCACTCTGCAAGGCAGGCAAGTGGTGGAGCGGCGCTACCTGGCAGGCTTCTCTTAGGAGGTGTCTGCTCTGCTTCCACTGCTAATTAACTGTGATTTAAGGCGTCTATCGCTGCTGTGAGTCTGCGGCTGGATCGTGCTGGAAGTGACCCTAGAGCTGCTGCTGGGCTGAGGCGAGTACGCGACCACCGCGGCGTCCACGAGGTGCGCAGGCCCAGGCAGCGTAATGGCGGCGGACGAGGAGCGCTGAATGCCCCCCCTGGTGAGAGACGCCCTGACATAACTGCTGGCTGGAGGCGGAGGTGTTGTCGGGCCGGGAGACTGCCGGCCAACACCGCGCTTGGACGGAATTGACGGGTACTGGCGCCCGGGGCTGCGGTAATTCTACAAAGCAGGCAAGTGGCAGAGAGGCGCTACCTGGCAGGCCCCTCTTAGGAGGTATCTGGGGGTCTGCTATATTTCCACTGCTAATTAACTCCAGTGAAACGTGAATGGCACAGTGATATATTTGGGGGCTAGTGCCTGCCCAAGACTCCTGGATAACACGCTTCGGTGAAGCCATAAGGTGAATTGCTACAGCGCTGACTACATCGCAGGGTGGAAGGCGGAGAGGGGGCCAAAGGAGTACGCTTGGACAATAACGTGAGGCCAGAGAAGGTGCTTCGTCTACGCCGCCTGCCCTGGCACAACAGAGGCGACTACTGAGCACGACCTAGCAAGCAGGGCACCACATTCTGCCGTAAGTCCTACTGTGACCACGCTTCATACAGCTGGAGGGGCACAAGGTGAAGATCTGCTTATCGCACTAAAAAGGAGATCAGGCCAGGATCTCCAGCCGGTTTGGCAAACAACTACTGTTATCACACCAGGTCGCAACATCTCTGCTACTGCGGGCGCAGGCGCTGCGATGGGGAAGGTGGATGCGTGCCAGCCGCGGCTCACTTTCGACGCCAAAACATCCACGCGGCAGCAGCAGATGGAGGCTGACGCTGAAGTTGAAGGGCCGCAACTGGGATCACAAGTAGCACCAAGAGATGACGTCGATCCTCTCAGAGGTACGGCAGGGCTTCGCGACCATCGCGGACAAGATGGACAAGATGGCATCACGAATGGATGCTATAGCGCGGAAAATTGAGGGTCATGAGAAGCGCATAAAAGATGCCGAACACCGAATCTCTGAGGTCGAAGATGTCACAAACCAGGTGCAGGGTGCAACGACACAAATAGAAAAGCTCTTAAAGGTCATAGCGGCCAAAAATGAGGATATAGAGGCGAGAAGTAGAAGGAATTCGCGTATTAGGTATTCCGGAGAGTACCAATACCGGCAATAGGGAGTACATTGAAAAGCTGTTGGTAGCGGTAGTGGGCACTTCATCATGGAAAGGGCTCACCGCTCGCTTGGACCGCGACCTCCCCCTGGTAGCGCACCCAGGCCTATTATTGTGCGCCTATTGAATTATAGAGATAGGGATGTGGCTCTGCGGGTAGCCAGGGAGAAAAAACTGTTGCATTACGATGGAGTGCCCTTCACAATGTACCCGGATTTCACAATACAGGTCCAAGAGGAATGCCGCAAATTTCTTGCAGTCAAACAAAAGTTGAGACAAGCCCAAATTGACTATGCCCTACTTTATCCCGCCCGACTCCGGATCACGCATCAGGGGACTCAAACGTTCTGCACGAAGCCTCAACAAGCCGAGGAATTCCTCAAGCAACTTAAGAAACAAAAGAAGACGTTGCCTGTAGTGGAAGGTTCGCTTCAAGCAACAACATCGGACGTTGAGTGACAGGAGTTATGGAGCGCAACTTTCGGAAAGTGATGCTGATAAAGAATGGAACACAAAATTGGCAGGCAGCCGAACGCTCTCGCAACCTATTCAGGGACTTGTTCAACGATGCAAGATACCTGGACTGGCGAAAGGTACCCGTGGGCCATCCAGCTGCATTCCCCCAAACGGGTGTACCCCACTGTTTTTCTTTTATTGTATCTGATTCTTTTAGATTTTTCTTTAATGCTGCTCTGAGAAGGAGCAGGGTCAATGTTTGTTGCAGTTAAGTTTTGGGGGTCTGGGGAGGGGAGAGGGTTGTGGACAACTGGCATAATTGGGATGCTTCAGTGGGAGGGGGAGGTGGGGGAGATGGGTAGATGAATGTTACAGCAAGAATAACATGTGGTATGCTTTTCAGTATAATGACTCTCACATCGCATGCATATGGTGCCACGTGATCTCGCAATACATTTGTTACGGCTTAATAGGTTGTGGTGATGGTGCTGGACGATAAATCCATACTGAGGGTGCTAACTTGGAATATCAGGGGCCTTTGTGATCCGAGGAAACGCAGGCAAATTTTGGCCTACCTTGACAGACAACAGATACAAGTGGATTTGCTACAAGAGACGCACCTCAACCCAAGGGCCCCAGTGACATTCGCCAGTAAATGTCTGATCGACAGTTGCCGATTCACACACCCAGGGGTGCAGAAGGGAACACACTTCACGTCACATACAGGAACATGGGCACGTATTGATTATTGTCTGCTTTCAAGGGGGCTGGGATCCTCCATTTGTAATGTTACACATCCAGTCAGGACGTTCTCGGATCACTGCCCCGTCAAAGTGTCACTCACCCACACCAGGATATGACAAACCTAGACCTCACTGGAGGTTGCAACCTACTGCACTGTTAGACGCAGTTTTCCAAGCTGAATTAGGTGATGAAATAAAATATTTTTGCTACAGAAATAAGGGGTCAGTGGACAGCGTTGAGGTTATATGGGAAGCGTTTAAAGTTACCATGAGGGGGTACCGCATATCAAAGAGCTTTGGGGTGCTTTGGGATATACAGAGGACAATCAGGAAACTGGAACAGGAGTTGAAGGAACTGGAGGGACGGATGGGATGAGGGGAACAGGTCAGGTACAGTAGGCTTTCCACGAAACGCTATCAGAGTATACAGACACTGTACTGAGGGAGGTGAAATTTAAGGGGCGTTACTGGCTAGCCCGCAGGTATGGCGAGGGGGAGCGACAGGGCAAGGCGTTGGCCGAAGTGACCAGATGTCCATGCTTCACAACACATATATTGGAGATTGGAGGGCCTGGAGAGTAGATACAGCGCGATTCACTTAATATACTTGAGGTGTTCACTGCCCACTATAAACAGCTCTATACGTCGCAGAGGCAGGGGTTGGTGGATCTGGAAGGTTTCATGGGGGATGTGGCACTAGGATGGCTCAGCGACACGCAGAGGGGATTTCTGAGCCTCCCTCTTTAGTTAGACAAAATCAGGGAAGCAATCATGCAATTGAAGAATGGGAAGGCACCGGGATCAGACGGGCTCCCTACCGATATTTATAAACAATATATTGATATCATGACACCGGTGCTCCAAGAGGTGTATGAGGAGTCTCTTGAAGTTGGGATACTCCCCACCTCGATAAGGGAAGTGATGGTTACGTCTCTTCTGAAGCCAGGAAAACCCTCTAGATCGTGCGACTCCTACCGGCCCCTGTCATTGATAAATTGCGACACTAAGGTCCTGGCTAAAGTGCTAGCCAATCGCCTGACTCTTTTGATGGACAAACTCATACTCCCTGACCAATCAGGTTTTGTTCCGGGTAGAGCTACTACTCATAATCTGCGCACTCTTTCTCCTTGATTCAGACGGTGGCACCTGAGTTCCCACTAGCTGCAGTATTCCTGGACGCCACCAAGGCGTTAGATTCTGTGGAGTGGGACTATCTATTCGGAGTGCTGCAGCGTATGGGCTTCCCGCTCCTTTATGTATCTTGGATCAGATTACTGTACCATCACCCCACTGCCAAGTAATTAATAAATGGCCATTCCTCTCCTCCGTTTACCATCTCTAGGGGTACCCGGCAGGGATGCCCGCTGTACCCACTCCTATTCGCCATAGCGATTGAGCCACTAGCCTCCAGTCTTCGGCAATGCCACCAACATAAGGCTTTCCTGCTGTTATCTGCGTCAGCTCCTGATTTCGCTGTATGCGGATGATGTGACATTATACATTAGGGACCCCCAGCAGAACATGAATCCCCTATTATGGGAATTCATTGTGTTTGGCAGATTGTCTGGCATCACAATTAATTGGGCCAAATCTCAGGTCTTCCCTCTCACGCCGGCGGTCCCTCCATTTCAGCTTGACTTTCCATTGGAGTGGTGTGACACGGATATCCGATATCTTGGTATACAGGTGGCTAGAGACAGAGAGGACACAATACGGCTCAATTATGGCACAGCCATTACGCGTCTGTCTAGTAATGTCACACGTTGGATATCCCTACCTCTATCACTTGCAGGTCAAGCATCCCTCATAAAAATGATCATACTGCCGCAGTTCCTCTACTTATTTCTAAATATACCTTATCACCCTGGGTCTTTTTTTTTTAAACTCTACGTGCGTAATTACTCAGATTGCTCTGGGGAGGCAAACAGCCATGACTCAAATGATCTACACTCATGAAGCCATACGATCAAGGTGGCTTTGACATCCCAGATTTCGAGGTCTATTTCCTAAGCGCACAGGCGCATTATGCCTATTATTGGATATATCCCCCTAGATATATGCCGCAGGTGGCAGTAGAAGATTGGCTCGCAGACCCTATACCATTGAATGGCATGATGCATGACTCTACACGTACCCGGGCGACACCACCCACCACGATTACTGGCACAGTCGATGCGTGGCACCGGATAAACGAACTTGTCGCCTCGCCCTTCCTGTACTCCCCTAGACTCCCACAATCTTATCACCCCAGTATATCGCTACTGCAAGAAAAAGGATTTCTCAACCTATGTAAGCGCACTCATATTAGTACATGGGGAGACCTCTTTCATGAAGGACTATTTCGTTCCATGGATCATGTCTTCCAGGGGTACAGCCTACGCCTCTGGATGTGTTCTTATACGTGCGCCTGCGACAGAGGATGAGGTCGGTGGTCCCGGACTTTCCAAAGGAACCTCCAAGTCTCACCCCATTACACCAATTGTTGGGATCCACGGACGGGAAACACCTGGTGTCGGGTCTATACCATTGTATACGCACACAACAAGTGGAAATTACTAGTTCGGCCCGTACACAGTGGGGGGAAGAATTGAGACAAGAGATACTAGATGAACAATGGCGGTATTGTTGCATCCAAACCGGACAAATCTCTGCCAGTTGTATGCTGCGGGTTATCCATTATAAATTTTTGCAGCGGCTCTATTACACGCCTGTCAAAAAATACAGGTTTAATTTAACGGATAACGAGAGGTGCGGGAGGCCTGGGGCAGGTTTCTTGCATCTGGCGTGGGAATGTCCTGGAGTGCAGGAGTTTTGGGAGCGGGTCTTTGGAGCCCTCGAGACAATGATAGACAGCATATTGGTGAGGGATCCCATGGTGGCGCTTCTGGGGTATGTAGCACAGGTAACCAAATCATACCGTAAATTCCTTGCCATTTCATTACTATTGGCCAAACGAAGAGTGGCTTGCAGATGGGGAAGGGGTTGTGCCCCGAAATTTAAGGTTTGGTTAACGGATTTGATGTACTGTCAGGAGCAAACGACTACATATGCTGAGACACACCCGAGAACATCCAAACCAAAGGATATATAGGGCCCATTGCAACGGTATCTTCTTTCACAAAACTCGGGGAAGACAGACTCCATTCCCCATGATCCTGAGTGATTGCTTAGTGATAATTTATATTGGGTTTACTATCGCCCTCACGCAGGTGCACGGTAAATATTAGTTGGGCCTGGAAGGAGATGGACTCTGCCCTTTGGGGGGTTTGCCTGCGATAATATTGCATAACGATAGTCATATGCCTCTGGAACTCCAAATATGATATGGTAGCACCGTCTATATTTCTCTGTTACGGAATGAATGTATGCTATACAAAATGCAATTGTTCGATGTATTGCCTATACGATGATGTATACGAAAGACCACTATTAGACAATTGAAGCTTACTACATGTTTGATACGTTGTACTGTTATTGTGTATGATAAAATCATAAATACATTTTTTTAAAAATTTAAAAAAATAAACAGGCAAGCCTTTATTAAAAAGTTTATTGATATTAAAGAAAGGAAGTAACTAGGTTATCCTGCACTGCCTAATTTGAGAAACTTCTTTATTTTTAAAGACATCTTGCAGCAAAAGTGTAAAAATATAAGGTCTCTTCAAAGTTCAAAAGTGTATTTCATTAACATGCAGAACCGTTTCACCTTAGTACATCACATTATATCAGTACATTCAGAAGCTCTTTTCTTTAAAAGCAATAGTTTTCGAACATAAATTTACAAACATTCATTCTCCCCCCCACCCTGACCGTATTGTCAATAGTGAATTAAGATTCAAGTCAGTTTTTAAGTGCACTCTTGGACGGTGTTACTATTATACATGAAAAAATATAGTTTAGTAAATCAAACACAGGAGAAGGTTTTGTACAATGCGCATCCAGAAGTCATGTATTTCGATGTCCTTTTATATATGATAATGAAGAAAAAGGAGGGAAAGGGAAATTAAACAATTGCCTAAGAGCATACAGTTTGGTAAAGTAATACCAGGTTTTCTAGTTTCACACTGTGCAGTTCAGCCATGGGATGTGTATGCTTTGCTTCCCCTGGCCTACACCCACCTTACTGGCACCGTCCCCCGGTCCCCCCCTGCCCCAACCGCTACCCTGCTGGCATCAATGCGGCCCTTGGTCGCATCACAGACAAAACGGTTGTATGACGTTATAACGCATGCTTTTACCCCTCATGCCGTTACAGCGCAATTTTGTTCCCGACTTGCTGTTGGGGGGTGCGCTGGAGTTTGGAATAGTATAATTTACTATTCCAACTCCAGTCTTTGCAACAGTAGGGAAGGTGTTGGAGTTAAATCCAACACCTTATACCCCCTACAGCAAGCCATTTTCGTTGTAATGGCATGTGGGGTAAAAGCATGCATTGTAATGCATGCGTTGTAATGGTTGTTTCTCCAGACAAAACCTTTTGGTCATTGGGAAAATGTTTGTGAGTACCCATGGTCCAGTCAGTACTTTCACTTTTAAAATGAGACATACTTTTATTACTGACATACTGCTAAATACTCTTCCACCACAAGGTCAGGACACTCTACGACAACTTCGACGACCAAGACCAAAGCACTGACCCAACACCATCCACCAGCAACGCCATCCAGCCGACCCTCCTCACCTGGACCCCTGTCATCACCGAAGACACCGCAAAGACTATGAAGACCATCCACTCTGGAGCACATACTGACCCCTGCTGCCGCACAACTTCCACAGAGCCGCCTCCGCCATCGCTCTAGAACGGACAATCACCTGCACCCGCGAAACAGGCACGTTCCCCGATGACTGGAAACTCGCAGAAGTCAAACCACCAGGCACTGTTTCCAGAAAGGAATGAGGGACGGCACATCCTGGATTAGCAGCAGCTGCCTGAAGCTGAACTTGGAGGAAACGGATGTCCTCGTCCTTGGATCCGCCCCCACTGTGTGGGGTGACACCTGGTGGTCCCCCGCTCTCGGAAACCCTCCCAAACCCACGGACCATGCCCGCAACCTCGGCATCATACTCGACTCCTCCCTCACCATGAACCGACGGATCAATGCTGTATCCTCCACATTTCAATACCCTCCGCACACTCCGCAAGACCGTCCAATGGACCCACCCCCGAATCGCGGAAGACCGTCACCCACGCATCCATCACCAAAAGGCTGGACTACAGGAACGCCCTCTATGCCGGAATCAACAAATCTCTCCTTCACAAACACCAGACCATCCAGAACGCCGCAGCCAGACTCGTCCTCAGCATCCAACAACACGACCACATCGCCCAGCACCTCCGAGACCTCCACTGGATCCCCGCCAGAAAAAGAGTGACTTTCAAGCTGCTGACACATGCCTACAAGGCCCTCCACAACACCAGACCCCAATACCTAAACAATAGAATCTCCTTCCACGCCCCCAAGAGAAACCTCCGCTCTGCCGACCTAGCCCTGGCTGAAATCCCTCGCATCCGCAGAGCCAAAACGGGAGGCAGATTCTTCACCTATATCGCGGCCAAGACGTGGAACAAACTCCCCCTCAGCATCAGACGAAGCCCGACACTGCATGCCTTCAGAAAGGACCTCAAGACCTGGTTCTTCGAATGACCTCAGAGCTGCCTGAACGCCCCTCCCCCTAGCACCTCAGGACCCTTACGGGTAATTGGTGCGCATTATAAATCCCTGATTGATTGATTGACTATGCATACTTCAGGTAGATGAAAATTACCTATAGTGCAGTGGCGGCTCCTCTGCTAAGGCAGAGGAGCACCGCCTCAATCTCCAAAGAAAAAATACAATGATAATATCTATCGTTATTATCAATGTATTTTTCCTTTTCGAAGTCAGTGGCTCGCAGGACGGTGCTGGGCAGCGCAGGTGGAGGAGTAGTTTGCACTCCCTAAGTGCGCATGACTGCTTGGCTGGCCCTCTGGGGCCAGCCAAGCAGCCCTGCGCACTTTGCATGTTCCCCACCAGGCTGCATTACACAGATTGGTGAGGAACATGCAAAGCCTCCCTGTACCTGTCTGAGCGCCGAACCACGGCGCTCAGACCAATCACAATGCTGCGTCGCAGCGTTGTGATTGGTTATGGGGAGCCAATACCAACGCTGCATTGCAGCAGTGTGATTGGTTCAGGAGAACCTGCTGCCTGGGTGTTTCCTTCTGCTGTTGCCGGCTGGGACTGGGACTGGAAGATGAAGAGGACGGAGGAGAGGCGGCCGTCCGTTCATTTCAGGTAAGTCTTTTTTTTTTTATTCCTGCCCACCACCACAGCCGCTACTGCTTCAGTGACACCTTCATTACACATTACATCCCTAGTAGTCCTGAACCCTACAACTACAATACCCATCACCTATAGTAGATGCAACATCACAAAATAAGGGGTCTCATTTTAAATAAGGCAGGCCTACTGGCTTTGACAGGGCTTCACCATATTAGTAATAGCAGCCACATGAAATAATGCCACATTGCACCATCATTTAAGTCAATAAGCACAGTATTTATAATCAATAACAGGGTGGCATTAAAACTGACTTCATTCTCCTCTGATCCCAGCTGCTGTAAGCAGTGGCAGGATTACATTTTCCTCCCACACTGAAAACTATTGTTGGTAGTTGTTACAGCGGGGTTCGCCCGACTCCCCCCACCCCCCAGGCATGGGGAGTGGGTGAGCACCCCACAGGCCTTTCTCTTCGGTTTGGCCTTTGTCCTAGGGCATGTAGTCCCCAGACATTTTGTCTCATGTAGGGCCCTGGGGATGGATTCAATGGGCCAAATGCTGCCATGGAAAGTGGGGCCCTCAGAGGCCCCCTTCCAAGGGAAACTTACAAAATTAACATATTACCGAACCCTTGGCACCTGGCCCACCTAATGGATGGTTTTAGGTGATACAGAGGAGCACTACATGCTCGAGTTCATTTCTTTTTTCTCTATGGCGTCAAACTTTCCAGGCCCATTTCTCTGGCCCCATTAGAACAGTTTTAATAATTGCAGACTTGTGCCACTGGTGGACTCATTTATTTCAAGTCCCTTGGCTTCTAAAGTTGTTCTATTCCCTGCCTGCCCCCCGTGCTCTTCTCCTGCTTGTGGATGCATTTTGTGCAGTACCTCCACAGTCAGCCAGCAGAACGCACTCCCTGCCACACATTCCAGGTCGCAAAGCCTAAAGGTTATCTGTGGGTCAGCAGAGTCAAAAGCCAGTCAACAGAAAGTGCAAGTGAACCATCCAGGGTGCCCCACCAAATCTCTTCCACCATCTGCTCCTCAGATGGTATAAGGCATCCAGCGCCACTGTCCCTGGAGAGACCCATCCCTGTCCTGGGCTGTCAGCTAGGATGAAAGTCCTTCAGTCCATTCTTGCAGGGCATCTGTTGACTTCTCCTTCCTGATGGGCAGTCTATTGTCATTCTCGCTCCCAAGTCCAGTATCTTCTTGCTGTTAATTGGGAGTGGAAAGTTCTAGTTGCCAGGCACCCCTGGCCAATGCTATGACGCCACATCATCCATCTACCCCTGTTCCAACCCACTTGCACAATATTCTTGAACAAACCAATATTGCAACTTCAAGTTATCTGTGGAAAGAGCGCCCCTGGGAGCCTTAGCTTGACCCCTTGATGACACATCTGACTGATTCATTCCCATCGAGACATCAAAGGTGAGCCCCTCCTATTGTGACTCCAGAGGCCTGGCTCTCCTCCTTTGTTCCAGTGGACCTGGACTGTCCCCGTAGTGTGACAGATAGCTTATGTTTTAACAGATAGCACACTAATTAAATTGCCACACTAGGGAGGACAAAGGCCTTTAATATGATTGTGAGCTGACCCAGGGAAATAGGACAAATCCTAAAGTGGCTTAAATAGTGAATGTGGGATGTTAGGGACTACAGATTTACACTTGGGTGCATGTTTTACCCCAGATTGCGGGCAGATTTCACCAATAATATGTACACAGTGCAGGCACCTCAAAGCCTCAGTCAGAACTACAGACCTACTCTATGAATCCCCACTCATATTATAAAGCGTATCCCAGTTCAGCACCAATCCCTTTACGCAAATACTGGGCTATGTAAGATTGCAGTCTCCCACGTGCCACCTGCACATGTGTGTAGACATGTGCTCCTGAGCTCACATGTAACTAGCCCAGAGCCTCTTATTCTAGCTGAGCAGTAGCATATATATCTCAAAAGACTGACACTGATGGTTAGCATGCTCATACATCATGTTTATACATTTCCTTATCCACAGGAGTATGAAGCGTTAATTTTTCTGTTACTTTTTTAAAACTAGGATGGACTCGTAAGCAGTGCATAACAATGATCAGAGTAAGATGTAGCCGTAGCTTCACAATATGATGAGTCTTGTGAAATATGTTCCTTTTTATGTGCTATGCATAGTGCTGATTAGGTGTTTGTTGCTATAATCTGATTTGGGGTCAATGATGTCACTGGCGAAGGTAGTTCATTAAGGAATGGATGTAACACACAAAGGTTCCAGGTGATAGCAAAAATGATCTACAATTGATGTCTCTTATTCAGTGACATGGTAAACGTCAAAAAGACAACACCCAATCGGTTTGTTTTATTCCCTAAGCTGTTGACAGTATTTCCAATAAGGGGGGTTTCTGGTAAGAATTCTAGGATTACCTAGCTTTTTGGTTAAAACTATTAAAAATAAAAGCTCAGTGTTTGTGGGCTTCAGATTTAGCCTATGTTCATCTGAAGTTTAATAAAATAAGATGTAAAGCTTATAACAATTAGGTTAAGTTTAGATCGGTTCGTCATCTTAAACAACTCCTGTGTGTTTTCTGCAAAGCAATGAAATTGAATCACTCTAATTGCTTACAGATGTTGAAAGGCAGTGTTGATAAACATGACCTCTGAGAAGCCGTGCAGATTACCATTGATTCAACAGATTGAATCTGATCTATATACACTCATGTTCCACTGAGAGACTTTAAGAGAGATCAGGCAATTTATGGTAAAAACCCCAGATGTATTCAATTTATCCAACTTCAGTTTGATCATTTTTATGATTCCTAATTATCCACACCTCCTCACCCCTCCTGTCTCACGGTTCATGGTCAGAAAACTAAGTGTATAATCTAAGAAAGAACTGGCTGAGACATTTTCCTCTGCCATGTTTCCATAGCCCCTGAACCTCCCATGATCAGAGAGAAAAAAACAACCAGGTATTATAAAAACCCTCCATCCTAAAGGACATATCTTGTGAAGTAGAGGGAAGCCATTTAGGGAGCAGATGTAGAAGTAGGTTCAAACTCTCACAGAAAATGGTTCATTTTTTCAGATTCTTACCAACTTCTTTACTGCAGCAACCATCGCATCTTCCATGTGATTGGGAAAAACTTCACCTTCATTTAAAATGCTGTTTTTGTGCATTTCTCTGATTTCACGTCCCAAATTACCAGAAATTAGGCTTTGCTGGACACCTATAAAAGTATCCACAAGTTATCAAGGAACACTTTACATATACTAACAGTTTCCTCTTCAATCCATCTTTCATTTCTCACATTCCACAGCCATCCAATCTGAGTCAAGGGATTTACTTTCACCACCTTGGCAGGTTTGCCAAATTTAGACTAGTCCTTTGTTATATGTCCTCTTTTAGGAATTCATACCTTACTTTCTACCTAGAAATCAGGTAAACCACATTATATTTTCTATTATGTCAAGCCTCAAATGCTCTGTTTCACGCTCACGATGTTTCACTATTGAGTTTCTGAACAGAAGGTTCTTTTTTTCTTACCCTTCAGTTTCCCTTTTAAACTACCACAGACACAATTCAGAAGATTCATCGCTTTTCTTAAATATCCTGAAAGGAGTTTCTTCATTGGTAAGGCGGAACATGATATGATACAACTGCCGTTTTTTAGTCTTTTGCGTGAAAATTCTTTTCAATTTCACCCATTAGCAGTGGCCCACACAGTATTGTCCCTGATGACTATTACGTCCTTCATCATGCCTATTGGTTTGGACATCATGCTCATAGGTCCTTCATCCCTGTAGGCATTAACTGTACCTGATTATCCATGACCAACATTTCAAGGTATCATTCCGAAATTCTGCATCCACTGAAGAGGTTGTCTAACTCGAACGTCCAGTCATTTAGAATGATAATCCACCACAATTGTGGGAAATTTGTAATTTAGTGAATGGTTCCGAAATATCAAAAGCTAATATCTGCTAGTGATTTTGGGGCCTGATCACAGGAGTGAGCAATGCTGTCTTAGTTTTCAAAACTGCGTTACTTGCACAACACTCTGAGCGTTCCTTCATCCACCTGTCGGCTACAGCATTTATACCTGGCCGCCAAACAAAACCATCATTAACAACTTCTTAATGGAGAACATGCATGGATAACCTCTAGGGATAATTTCCAAAATTCTCCTATGATTCCTTTCCAGTGGTACACCGGTATACTGCTTTAAAGAATAAGTTACCCTTCAGCTCACACTCTCCTGCTGTTTGATAGTATGAATCGCAGTCCAGGTCTGTCAACATACTTTCAGGTCCTCCCCACCCATTACACACCTTTTCGCAAACTTTAAAACTGCATCTTAGCCATCAGCATTATCCCAGTCTCTCTCACACATATGGCTGAATTTACCAGCCACCACTCCCTTGATGGTAGTTACAACATCCTTATCATTGCACTCAACACCAGACGCAACCAAACTAGATTTCACACACAAGTCCTGACAGGTAGTAAGCCATAATAGTGTTCGCCATGATCATAAACAAATGTATATTTGTAATCTAAAACACAATCTACAGATATGTGCAGTTGAGTTCAGTTTTCTCTGGATATAAAGCACCTACTAATGGTTTTCAGTCATATCAGCTCAAACTGAGTGCCCCAATTAATATTTCTGTCATTTTCAGACCCACCATGCATACACACACACACATAAACCAGCAGTTCTTCTTCTCTGACTGCATATCTTCTTTCAGTGGTATTCGATGTGCATAAAGCAAATGCCACATTGCACTCCTCCTTACCTGATTTATGTGACAAAACTTCCCCCAACCTGTACATTCTGGCAGCCACCGTCTAACACAAAATTATCCCCCACAAAATGATTTCAAGGTGGGAGCATTCATGATTTCAAATCAGACCTTTTCAAATGTGCTTGGTTGCTCTGCAGTCCATACAAACTCAGTGTTTTTTCTTCTTGGTCTCCTTACATGTTGAGTCTTCTAAGCAAGATTACTTACAAATTTAGTATAATATTTTAAAAGTCCCACAAAGGGTAACAGCTCCACTGTGGAGTAAAGAGTGTGGGCATAATGGATCACATCCATCAGGGATTCTAGTGCCCTCCCCCAAGATGGTTTATCCAGGATAGTTTACTTCCCTTTGCAGAAACTTGCATTTTTATTTATTTTAAAAGTCAACCTATTTCTCTGCAGTCCTTCACCCACTTCTGTAATGTGTTTTATGTAGTCATCTTCATCTCTTGAGAATGTAAGGATATCTTCTTGTAGACACCTCACAAAATGTTCTACGTTCTTGTATCAAGGAATGACTATTTTTTATTGTATTCGTTTTTAAAACTTTATACGATCATAAAGACAGAATACAAAAGTACAATTGCCATAACAACAATAGTACTGACACCTAAAAATCAATTTAATTAATAAGAAAAATAAAACCCTTTTATGTAACAGGACTAATTGACACAGAGTCTTCTGAAGTCTTTTGCCGCAACATTCAAATAAATTATTTTTATATTGTTCACTTTGAGGGTTTTCATAAACTTTATGTGATAAACAGGAATTTCATAGTGCATCTGATAATTTTTTCTGACTGTCGTTTAAAACATAGAGCTGTAGCCTCTTGAAGTGTCCTGATTCCATCCGGCTTGAAGAAGGTTTAAAATATTTCTAAAGTGCCTCAAATAGTTTGGGGCAGATGCATAAGTGTTCTGTTGTTTCATTATGTAGATGACATAAGCAATATAGAATTTCCTTTTCTCTGCTCTTATGCCAAGATCCTTCGGATTGCAGTAGGGGAATATAAAGAAGTCAAAATCTAAGAAACGTCTTGGTTGTCCGGTTTATGTTAAAATTGATACATCTGTGACATTTCATTGTCTCCTTAGACAGGAAATGTCTAGTGTTTTTCTGCTTCAGGATTTGGTCTATGTCAAACTTCAATTGATTTGATTGTACAGTATGTTTTATTAGTTTTTGGTGTAATGGTGTAGAAATGTTGATGAGATCTGTGATTCCTGTGCATTTAAAGTTGAGGTTAAAAAGGGTAATGATAATGATTGCTTGTTTCCTGTACTACTCAAGATTTCCTTATTAATTAAGCATTTCAATGTGTTCTCATCGGATTTGGGATAGTCACAGAAATAATATAAAAGGTTTGCAGTGTTCATTGCCGCCATTGACAGAACCTCTAACCTTACTCTGGAATGTGGAGTTGAGGATCTTAAAACAGTGATATGTTCAATACAGTTTATAAACAGACCATCCAGTTTAGCAACATCTTGGTTCTTCATCCCTATTGCTCCATAGTAGATTAGTAAAGAAAATGTAGGGTAGGTAGCTGTGGAGGTTGGACAAAAAGCTCTACCACCATATTTCTTTAAAAAAGTGCTTGATAGCCCCTGTGATGGTGTAACTTTTGTTGGTTAGATTGGTTAGATGTTTAGACCATTTCAGCTGCTTGTGAATCTCCATTCCTAGTTATGGATAGCTATCTACAACATTGACCCTCTTATCTTCCAATTCCTAGATATAATTAGTTGCACAGTTCCTGAAGCAGAAGATTTTGGTTTTTTCAAAATTCTCTTTTTATTTATGATGCCTTTTATAATTTTCAGATGATGTAGCTGACATTAGAGACCATTTTGAGTTGAGTTACATGAACACAGGCAAGTTTAGGTCAATCAAATAAGGTATAGCCACGTGCAGGGAGTCCGCTTGATAGACGGAATAGTAGGTCTGAGATGGTTTAGCTCTTTTTGTTTATTCCCATTATCCCTCTTTTTGATGCAGGAATTTGGTTGGGACGTGCCCATTTCTCATTTACCTGGAGCTGTTACCCCTCCGGCAGTATGAGTCCAATAAAAGGTGACAGACCCTCATATTTAGGTAGGATCATGCACTATGTTTTTCCCCTTATTCTGGAAGACATTGACCCAAAGGTTAGGGTTATAAGGAATAATTAGACATGTATCTAGAGATATAGAAGATAAAAGAGTTGCCACCAACACTCTCATGGGATATAAGGTGAATTTATCACACAGTGGCAAACGAGCACCTACTGCGGTCTAACTTTAAAAGTTTGTTAACAGTATATGTGTGGCTCAGTAAAGTTGTGTCATTATGTTTAGGTTGAGAAGTGACTAAGAGTCTGATCCTGTGGCAATCCAGAAGAAGGCGGTGGTAAATTGCCGAAACGCGTAGATTTGTAGAAATTCACAAGCCACAAATTCATTTGTTTGACAAGGACAAACATGTGGAATATGAAATTTCAAAACAGATTGATATATGTTTAGACATCTGTAATTATTCTGATGACAGAACCATTGATCAGTTCGTAGACAATGTAATGACTGAAGATTAACTGTGTTATTATCCTTGGATCATGTTAGCAAGAAATAATGATAGTTAATATGATGTTTTGCAGAACTATTTTTTAATTGTTATTTATCTCTTTTCTGAATGACTGGGAGATTGAGGTATGTGTGTGTATGATGGAACAAATGTTGTTTGGCTGATGAAGTTACGTTATAATGAATATATGGTATGAGTTATTTTTAAGTAAAAATTCATTGTACACTTCTCACTTTGTTTGACCCTATGCAAATTTGACATAACAAAATGTAATTTTAAAAAGGAGTGTTTTAGATTTCGATTGTAATTTGCTATGAAAAGTAAATATTTTTGTATCATAGGAATTTTTAGTGGATTGCATGATTACGTATATCAGGTGTAGCAAACAATAAAGGAAATCAAATATACAAGTGGATCAAGTTTTGTTGTACTGGCCGCATGTATAAAATGAGTGAATGACGATTTATTGTAACAGGTGGCCAGGGGCCTTTTTTTCTATTGTTACAGTAAGACATAGTTCTCATGTCACAGGGAATGCGTGGCTTAAATTGATTTGCAGTGTCCACAAATGGTTGGGGTATCATTGGGATCGATATGAATTAATATGTAAATTAAAGTGTGTTTTTCTTGAAATTATATACCCGCCACATTTAAACAAACTCAGGATTAGGTATGAGAGCCATATGCCTCATGTAGTTGCATGGTTTGAATGTACAATTGGCATGTAATACTAGGAGCACTGAAGAAGGCCTTTGACATGTTAGGGGCATCATTATAGGCCGAAATTTGTTGGCAACATGTCAAGAATGTTGGAATCATGCAATTCTAATAACATGCACTTTGTTGCATTTTAATCAAATCTGGGATACCAATCTAATAAAGAGAAAAATCTCCTTTGGTTTAACCTCAAGATATTTTTAGTCCCTAAAATTATTTGAATTCCTTCAGTTGTCTGGTTTAAATTTATAAAGAACTCCATGATTGGTAGGTTTGTCAGGGTGATATCTAGATACCCATCCGTGGAGATCCCACTAATGCTGAAGCATGCCACAAAAATGTAGTCTGTGAGGTGATTTCTTCAAATATCTTTTGATATCTGTATGGGGACTAGAAGTATCCATAGGGAGAACCTCTGTTTATACAACCTAGGCACTCTTTGTGTTGATTGAAATTGCATGTCTTTAGCAAACTCCTGAAGAAAAGGATCATACGGTCTCAGGGAGGGGATGTACGCTGCACTACTATGTAGATCAGTGGGCTGATTGGCTCCCATGCTCCATCCCTTCGGGAGCCTGGGGAGCCAACTTCATTTTGTGGAGATCCCATAGACCAGGTGCATATCTCCGTATTTTACCTAACAAGACGCATCTCGCCTTGATAGACTGTGACTAGCTCCTGCTGCAGCATCGATAAGACTTGGCCCATGAGAACAGTCTCACTAGACACCTAGTTGATACATAGGCACGAACAGAGTTTTTCGGGTGAGGGTGTCTTTTTTTTCACTCCTCCGGGCTTCCCTTTTTTGTCTTTGCATTTTTGGGGGAAGTGGGTGGGAAGGAGTTGCGGCAAAGGTTTACCTATTTTGCAACGTGGTCTCAGCTCACAAATAAGCTATGACTGGATCGTGAAAGAGGATGAGGAGGTAATGGTAATATGCCCTTTGGCTCCAAAATGTTAAATGTGCCTCCATTATATCCACAGCTTTAACTAGCTTTCCTGCTTCTTGTTACTGTTACATTTGTATCAGGAAATAATAGTTTTATGCCAAGCTTCATCCTAACTTTCTTGCTTGCTTCTTTTCAACTGATTGAAAGTTTTTTTATGAAGCATCGTCACAGTTATATAAAACATTAACATATTAGATCAACACAGCCAAATGTGATCCTCAAAATGCATTCCACTTCAGAAATATAGGAACATATAGATATGTATTGAGCCCAGTTCCTTTCCATTGTCTGA
This sequence comes from Triturus cristatus, assembly GCF_964204655.1. Lineage (NCBI taxonomy): Eukaryota > Metazoa > Chordata > Amphibia > Caudata > Salamandridae > Triturus > Triturus cristatus. The sequence goes on from NC_140592.1 coordinate 751,121,871, forward strand.
ATTTGACCCACTTCATGTGCCAGTGCGAGTCGATTGCAAGTGACATGAGATAACTGCCAAGCACTTCCAAGAGAGACAACAGTTCAAAATTAGATCATTCATTTTCAGGGAGTTGGAGAAATATTTGTTTTGCGTTCGTACTAATGAATGATAAATGATGGATATGTTCAGTGGCATTGTCATAGCGATTTAGTGGAATTCCAGGTTAGGCCCACGCTGGATTATCAGTGATTAAGTAAACATTTGATAGAATATGAATTGAGATTACTACACAATTTAACAAAATGGACTTCTATGCTCAACTATCTTTCTAAACGCGGAACATTTTATAAAATGCAGCATTTGAGAAGAAAACCCTGCACCATAGCCCCGTAGGCATTAGTTGGTTACCTTCAGAAACAGATCAAGGAATTGCTTGGGATTTTTGAGTGTGCCACCTGGTGCAAAGAGGCCGCCTTAAGTATGCTAAGTATCACTAATAGTTTCCACGTCCATCTAGACAAAGACCAAAATATCTATTTGAAGAAGTCTATTTCACCTCTTTTACTTTCATAAATCTCCTCTTTGTTTCTTTATTCTTCGGCCTAACACAGTTATATTTAGTAGGTTTACATTCTTTACTTTAGTATAATCTTCAACTGCATGAATGAATCTTTGATGGCCAGTTGTGGTACTAATCCTGAATTACCAATTGTCCACTATCAGGCCTCTGTTACAGTGTAGCGCCGTGGTACTTATAGTACGGCCCGCAGGCCGCTAGCGGCCAGGCAGGCCTTCCTTGGCGGCCCGCGGGCCTTGCAGATAATGTACCCCATGACCCCCCAGAGAGAGAGAGAGTGGAGAGAGAGAGTGGCGAGAGGAGAGAGAGAGAGCGCCTGACTGACTGACTGAGATACTGACTGAGAGTGCAGAGAGGGTGTGGAGAGAGGGAGTGGAGAGAGAGAGTGGAGAGAGAGAGTGGAGAGGGGAGAGAGAGAGACTGACTGACTGAAAGAGAGAGAGGCTGACTGACGGAGAGAGAGACTGACTGACTGAAAGAGACTGACTGAGAGAGAGAATGACTGACAGAGAGAGACTGACTGACTGAGAGAGAGATGACTAACTGAGAGACTGACTGACAGAGAGAGGCTGACTTAGAGAGAGAGAGACTGACTGAATGAGAGAGACTGACAGAGAGAGAGACTAACTGAGAGAGAGACTGACTGACAAAGAGAGAGAGAGACTGACTCACAGAGAGAGAGAGGCTGACTGACAGAGAGAGAGACTGACTGGCAGAGAGAGAGACTGACTGACTTAGAGAGAGAGACTGACTGCCTGAGAGCGAGATTGAGAGACTGACTGACTGAGAGAGAGACTGACTGACTGAGAGAGACTGACTGACAGAGAGAGACTGACTGGCTGAGACTGACTGATTGAGAGAGACTGACTTACTGCGACTGACTGAGAGAGAGAGACTGGCTGAGACTGACTTAGAGATACTGACTGACTAACTAAGAGACTGACTGAGAGAGACTGACTGACTGAGAGAGAGACTGATTAACTTAGAGCCTGACTGACTGAGAGAGAGACTCGCTGACAAAGAGAGACTGACACAGAGAGAGAGACGGACTGAGAGAGACTGACTGACAGAGAGAGACTGACTGAGAGAAAGACTGACTAAGTGAGACTGACTGAGAGAGAGAGACTGACTAAGAGAGAGAGACTGACTGACAGAGAGAGAGTGACTGACTGAGAAAGACAGAGAGAGACTGACTGAGAGAGAGAGACTGACTGAATGAGAGAGACTGACTGAGAGAGAGAGACTGACTGAATGAGAGAGACTGACTGACAGCAAGAGAGAGACTGACTGAGAGAGACTGACTGACAGCGAGAGAGAGACTGACTGACAGCAAGAGAGAGACTGACAGAAAGAGAGACACAGACTGACTGCCAGAGAGAGACTGACTGGCAGAGAGAGAGAGAGAGACCGACTTAGAGAGAGACTGACTGACATGGAGAGAGACTGCCTGACATAGAAAGAGAGAGACTGACTGACTAAGAGAGAGACTGACTGAGAGAGACTGACTGACAGAGAGAGACTGACTGACTGAGACTGACTGAGAAAGAGACTGACAGACTGAGAGACCGACTTGCGAGAGACTGACTGACAGAGAGAGACTGATTGGGAGAGAGACTGGCAGAGAGAGACTGACTGAGCGAGAGAGAGAGACTGAGAGAGAGAGGCTGTGATGGAATTGGGGTCAAAGTATGTATGAAGCTATGCAATGCCTCTTACGATTGCTATTGTCTGCTAATAAAAATGTATTATCAAAATGTGCTCTTTGTTGTTACATCTGCTTTTGAAATACAGCATTGTCGCGTTGTCTAATGTTTTGAAACTGGTTTGATTTTTTTTACTCTAGCCCTGCCCCCCTCACTGACCCCGCCCCGACTGATCCCACCCCTACCGGTGCGGCCCTTGGCCACAAACCACACTGTAATTTTGGCCCCCGACAGAAAGTTTGTGAGTACCCATGGTGTAGCGCATCCAGTTGAGTTTAGGCACAAGGACAAGTGAGACAGAGTGAAAGTGCGGAAGGGAGAGAGAGAGAGAGACGTAAATAGAAAGAGAAAGCGAGAAGGAAATTTAAAGGGCACTAGATAGACCCCCAACCCCCCAAGGCCCTTTTTGGATGCCTAGACGTTATAGTCAGATAGGTCCTTGATATCCAGAATATGAGGATGTTGTCAACGTTTACATCTCCCGCTTTTCTGTCTCTTTGAATTGTAATTGTACGATTCAGCTTTATTTCTTATGTCATTTTATGCATATCAATTATAACTGCTGCCTGGCTACGTTTGTAAACAAAACATTGCTTTTTTCGTTCTTTACGTTATGTTTCCTTCTTTCTTCTCTGGTATTCTTTTTTTACTTTTTCATTTGTTTAGCGTGTCATTTAACTAATAATTGTCAAATCAAATCAGGTGTTTGTTAAGCGCGACCACTCACCCGTAAGGGTCTCAAGGCGCTGGGGAGTGTTGGGGGGGGGGGGTTCGCAGGTTCCAGTCCATCAAGGAGGGGGTCTTGTAAAAGGCTGCGGAGTAAAACATTACAGAAGATCCATAAATGAAATAAATGAACATAAGAAAGATATTGAGAGGGCAGAATAGAAAGGCTCAGAAAGAAGCATATTTACATTTTCTAATTTTTCAGCATACTTTTTTTATTGGTTGTTCGTTTGAAGCTGTGTCTAAAATAATTCTGATAATTGTGTTTTATAATGTTTTACTGTTAATGTGCCATCTGTACATCTAGATGCAATATTATTTTTATCCTCAACGGAAACGAATTAAATGTTAAGTAGTTGAATATCTCCTTTCTTTAATGAAGTAACAGAGTTTGTTTTATTTTTTAACAATTGTACAGCAAAAGAGCCAACCCGTATACAAGTCTCCGTAAGTATCATAATTATTATTATATGTCGCAAAACATTAATTATTGTACTAATTCCTCTAATGTTGATGATTGCTTTGGATCCCTGGCAGTTCAGGTTCTGTGGGGTGCTGTCCTTATGATGTAACATTTTGAACATCTCACTTTGGCATCTATCCCTTTAGCTCTCCATTAATTTTTCCTTGTCCGAAATAGACTTCCTCCAAGCCCTTCTTTCGTTCTCCACTCTACGGTATTTCCCCCTTCACTGTCCCATTTCTGTTTATCGTCTGGAAACCCTTCACATCCCTGACTTCTGCCTGTTTCTGTTATATATGTTGATTCCTTCTGACCCTTGCCAAGTTCGTCCCTCATACCCGTTCACCCATGATGACAATCATCCTTCCCTTCGGGGACCTTAATGTTTAAGCTATAACCATTTTATTTCCTGCCATTTACCACTTCATTTAGCCATTTGCCTGAGGTTTGATCCACTCTGTCACATATTTCTGGTGGTCTTCTGAAGCCCAAGCTTTACACATCTTTTTCCCCACCTGTCCCCTATTCCCTTTCTCCGTGTCATTTCTCCTCTCCTTCCTCTTGGTGGTTTGCTTGCTTCCTGTGTCTTGTTTTTCTTGTCTGGCCATTCTCCTCGTTCACCTCAGACCTTCAGGTAAGATGGTGCAAAGCACGACAAACTATTCTGTGATGTGCAAAATGCTGCATTAATGAAACAGAGCTACACTAGACCACCCTTCCAACCCCTTAACTATTTATGTGGACCATATCTTTCTCCCTCCCCTATCCTTTTCTTATCTGCTCTGTTTTTATTTCTCCTCCCTTCGCCCTCCACTCCACCTTGATGTCCCTGCGACATTTATGTTATGCTACCTCAGCATCATGAGCGAGTGCACCTACTGTTTCAGACTTCGTTATTTTCCTTATGTTTTTCACACAGTTCAGCTATTGTTTAAAACTGTTTTCCCCTATTGATATCCTTCATTGTTATATTGGCTTTTATGCTAGGTGCATATGACCTCCGGAGAGAAATACTCCTTGCCTCCTTAATGGTTGGCACCATTGATTTATCTTTCTGGTATTCATGCATAGGTAGCCCACATATAAGGATTACATTATTCCGTGATTCAATACTGTTTTTTTTTCAATTCTCTTGAACATATGTTTTGTAGGCAGATTGTACTCTGCTGTATCAATCGCCACTGTACTGGTTTTATTCTTTAAAATAAAATGTGAATACAAACTATTTAAAAGAAAACAACTCAGTGCTATACTAACAAAACACACCCTGGAAACCCGTTACAGCCTTAAAGCACTGCATCACTAATATTGGAGGTATATATGCCAATCAACTCACCATTAAGCATACTTTACCTAACCATCTATCTCAACATTCCTTAAATCTCTTCCTCTCACTATCATCCCATATTTGTCCTCTGACCGTCCTAAGATCACCTTCCCTTAATCTTTAAAAAACACACGTTGATTGGGGACTTATGGCATCTTTAGAAATCGGTGCTAGCCTGGCAGAGATCTCTATGCCTTCAGATTAGCCATAGCGGCTCCTCTGAAAGCATTGAATATTTTCTGAGCGACAACCATGTTTTATGTGGCTGCTCAGCAAACATAATTGTTTGGTTTTTCTTTTTTTTTCTTTTTTCGTTGAGTTAACCACTCAACTTGCGGAAATACGACTACTGCTATTCGGCATGGATTCTGGTGCCTATATTGGGGTTTATAAACCCCTCGGCTTCCTAATTTGGAATCGTTTGAAGCAGACACCTATTCAACCTTCGATTCATCCCTTGTCCATATACACGGCTTCACTTATCCAGTTGGTCTATTTTATGTAGATGCGATCAATACAATGTGCCATGACAGCATACTGATCTGTTTTCTTAGATGAGTGGTTTAGCAGGATCACAGCACTTACATTATTGTGATTCTTGCCCTGAAGAAGTCAAGTGTTCTGGACGAAATGCGTTGGCTGTTATCTGCTGTACATACCTTGCATATATGAACTTTCACCTAATAAAAGAAGATTTGCACGCATTTTTTTGAAAATCATATTGGACTATTTGATTATTTTCATGTAAATTATATAACTATCATATGGTGCACCTTTATATTATATTTGAATTTGTACGGTCCTGTTGTTGGACTGCACTTTGGCAGCAGGTGCATAATTGAGTGCACAACTTAGATACACAAGGTTACTGTAACATGTTGGAGGAAACATGTTAGGTGTGGTTTCCAATAGAGGTCCCGCTGTCGTGCTTATGTTTGATTGATTTTTTCTTATTTACAACTTCCAAAGCAGGAGTTTGTGTTTGTAAAATAAATACATAGTGACCCAGACTCACTGGTAGTGAGTGTGGAGGTAATTTCCTTTTTGTTTCGGGACCGCAAGACTTCTCCTGATATTCCCAAAAAGAAGAATAGCACATCAGACAGTCCACTCTAAATAGGGGTGGAAAATCTGATGTACTTAAACTGAAAATCCAAAGGGGCATATTATCAAGGGAAGTATCGCCGCTTTTTCGGCACATATCGCCGAAAAAGCGGCAATTTTTCTATCGCACTATTAACAAGGACTCGCTAACAAGCATTAGCACTTGTTACCTTGAGTTAGCAGACGTTTTTTTTGCCACTTAGCATGTCAGCGATATTTATCGCTAATGACATGCAAAGTGGGCGTTCCTTCACACAACTCCATCACAAACACTCGCTAAGACAGCTTCGGGATATTAACAAGGCTGCACCGGACCCGTGATGCGAGAATGAAAGCCGCGCTAAGCCCCCTTTATCGCAGGTTTTTAACTCCTGCTAAAAATACGACCTAGCCATCTTTTATATGGGAGGTGGATTGCAAGGCTAAGTCCAAACCTACCTATTAGCAAGGTTTCCAGTATCGCAGGAAAATTATCGCTTGTTTTCTCACGATAAAGCATGTTCTCACGGCTATGGCTGGATTTCATATCGCCTTGGAGCAAAGCGTTGTTAATACCGTGCTACCACGGCAATGGAATCCAGCGATAGCCGGCGATAACAAAAAACCCGCTAAGCGCGATAATTATCGCAATCTGTTGATAATATGCCCCAAAGTCTTTTTGGCATTGATTCGTGCAAGATTTCCACTGGAAGAGCTGGTGGGGACACTAACAACAAATACATTACATTCTTCCTAACTCTAAATAGAACAAGCTGAGTTTCTGGCAGAGTACGCTGTCCTCCAGTGTATAAATGAGGGCCTTAGCCTTTGCCCAGCGTTATTAATGTAGTTAGAAATCAGCTAACATTTGGCAGGATTCACATGTCCACATATATACAGAGATGAGGCACCACTTAAACTACACAATTTATTCTGAATCAACGTAGTATATCAATATATATATTACCTTAAAGGTAATGAGGAAGTATATCAATAGTCTCTCTTATAATAATCCTTGTAATCACACAACCATCAAGCACTTTTCATGACACAGTCGCTTACTCAGGACTGGAATTTGAGATGAAACATCATTGAGGCTTTTTGGTATAGACAATACAACACAAAGTCAACATAAAGCACACAGTGGCCCTCTGACCTAAATGCTACTGTTCTTCAAAGCACTGTCTATATTAGATTTCTTATTGAATGTGTTCTCATACAAAATCAACCTTTCTGTTTTGGAGAAATGATTCGGTGGTAATATTTAACAATATTTTGAAGAGGTGTGACCTAGGGCCACATGTACGAAGCAAATGGCCCGATTCGCCGAATCGGGCCGTTCGCGACAGGAAAAATCCATTTTGGGATGTACAAAACCCAAATTGTGATTTGTTGACCTGTTACTGAATCGCGATTTGGATTTTACGATTCAGTCTTAGGAAGGGGCATGTTAAGGGTGTCCCTCCCTAATACCGAATTGCAAAGGGTATGTATAAATGTTTTGCGACTGGAAAGCGGTCGCAAAGCATTTGCTTTTTATCACCACATTCAATTTGGTGGTAATCCATTTCCAAACGGGAAGGGGTGCCCAGGGGGACCCCTTCCCCTTTGTGAATGCATGTAAAAACATTTTTTAAGAGCAGACAGTGGTCCCACGAACCACTGCGTTCTCTTAAAAAATTAAACTGAAAAGTTTAATTTTCTTTTTTTAAACACATCCCATTTTCCTTTAAGGAAAACAGGCTGCATTTTAAAAAAAAGTTGCTTTATTTAAAACCACACACAGACATGGTGGTCTGCTGTCCCCAGCAGTCCACCATCACTGTGTTTTTAGCAATTCCCAAGGGGTCGCAAATTACGACCTACCTCATGAATATTATTGAAATCGCAATTAGGAGCTTACAATTTCAAACATTCGTACATGTGGCCTTAAGTGGCCAGAAATGCTGGTTTGACAGCCAACAGATTCAGGCTTGAATCCTAGCCTTCATACTTGACTCCAAATCGTTTGATTCTGGGCAAATCATTTAATTCTCTATGCCTAAAAAAGTATAATTTATTAATTCTCTAGGCCTAAAAAGGTTTAATATATTACTATTATCCCCATTTGATATATTCGATCTTGTACTTTGTCTCTCAACACTCCACATAATGGATAGCACTCCGTTACTACACCCCACATAATGTACAGCACTCTGTTCCTCTTTAGCTGGATAAATACCAATACATTCTGCAGCAAATTCATTCTTTTGTTACTAAAAATCATAAAGAACAATACGTTTCCAGGAATATCCTACACCTAAAACAGTCATATTGTTGTATCTGTATAAACGCCGAAAAAGTAATCCACTTCTATAGGCAACCATATTAAATTTAATGTTGTAACCTTCTTTTGAAGGATTTTATGATTAAGATAATTTTCTCTGATAAAGTCGAAATTACAGTTGTGAATTATCCTGTGCATGAGCACCTAACAATATGTTCTTTTCAGTTGTCGTTTTTTGAATGACATTAAACAAATGTATTTTTAAATCTAAAAAATGTTTTTCATATGGCACTATTTAATTAATCTCATATTACTTTATTGCTTTATTGTAAAGGTATTTCAAGTCCATGATAAGTCATTTAACTCTTGAGCTTCCCTAGAAAGAAAAATGACTCAAGATCAAAACATGCACATCTTACAGCTTCTAGCCAACGACATAGCACATTGATTTTAATTCTGAATTTAGCAGTAGCTACATTCACCATACAAAATTGCAGTAAGACTTTGGGCCTAATTTAGCTTTCGGCAGATGGGTCACTCCAACACAACGGTGACGGTTCTCCTGCCGCTGAAATATAAATCGCATAGGCTAATATGGGATTAATATTTTTGGCAGATGGGATATCCATCACTGTTGGGACGGAGTGACCTGTCCGCTGAAATCTAAATCAGACCCTGTGCTATTTTTAGAAATACCTTCACTCGTCTATTGATGGTAGTGTTTTGAAAGTGAGTGTTACTTTTGATCTATTTATATATCATGCCATGCAATTTACAAATAAGGACTGATTCTTATGCACTTCTAAGTTATGAGTCAAGAATAAATCAGGATTGTTACATCTGCGGTATAGTTTGGAAACTGTTTAGTAAAAATCTGCTAGCTTTGTGACTATGCTGTTCTAGTCATCAGCTATTACCATTACACTTCAACTATTCTCTCATGTCTCATTTCCTTCAAAATATTTGTTATTGTTGTATAATAACAAATACAACATTGACGGCATCACGCTTAGGTTATCTGGAGGTGTATGTTGAGAAAGTACCCAGTCAATCACATTTTCCGCACAATCTCTTTCACAGAAAGGTGAGTAATGCAACAAATACAGTATACAGCGCAGGGTCCCACCAACCACCTCTGGATTAAGGAATGTGAAAATGATCGTTCTATGGTCCCCATATCCCAGTGCACTTCTTTGGGAGACCGCTGTATCTATATACTGCATCTTCTGCTATTGAGCAGTGGCTCATACCCCTCAATGACTCCTGGGGGGGCAGCATGTTCTGGATCTCCAATATTTGGTTATGTTGAGCCTGGCCAAAACACACCTGATACCCACTAGAATGTTTTACCATTCCACCCTGGAAACACACTGAGAAGCTCCATCTTGGGGTTGCACTCCATGGGAAGGAGTATTACGTCTTCCAGCGTAGTAAGGATTCTGCCCCAGTAAGTATGTATGACTGGACACTCCCATATAACGTGGATCCAAATACCTTACGAGTCACTACATCTCAAGCAATTAGGGATTGGGACCCTCCCAGCCTGTTTGGCGTAGAGTATATATTCTATGGAAGAATTTGAATTTTATCAGTCTCAACTGAGGGGATTACCAGCTGTCTAGATGCCATCTTACCATCTACCCTTTCCTACTCATCCATTTGTTCAAGGTCTGTTTCCCAGCTTGAGTTTGGGATCTAGTGGGTTGTATTTAGGAAGGAAGGCGGGTAATTCGTTAGGTATTCCCATAGTAGTGAAAAACTGGGTTTGATGGAGCTTGTACTCCTTACTCAGTTGCTTGAACAAAAGCATGTGACTGAGACAAGATGTCCCCAGCTTCGAAATGCCAAACCTGTCCCATCCCCAGAACCCCTTCAGTTGCGATGTATGCCCCAGCCAAGTCCCTAACTGTAGAGCAGTTTCCTGTGTACCCCATCCACTTTAAGACCTTATGCCGGTACTCAATAGGGATAGCTGTGACCAGGGACACCCATGTATGGATCTTAGAACCCTAAAGCCATGACCAAGGGGCCGAGCCATGAAAGTCTGCCACCGGAAATCTGATGGCTGGACCCCCCCCTATTCCCACAGATCCAGCAGTAATTGATAGCAGGTATTTTGGCTGCTCAGTAGTAGAGCTGCACATTACCTGCTCCAAGCTGCCTAAAAATAGCACCTGGGTGCATTTTTTGTGTGCAACTCTTGGAGGTGTCCCTCCCCAAACATAGTTGATTATATTGGTTTGTGGTTTGGAAAACCATTTTGGTGGTATCCTATATGGATAGTTTTGGAGGGTGTACAACAGCTGGGAGAGAGCAATCATCTTGCACACAAAGAGTCGTCCCAGGATGTTCAAGGCAGTGGTCTTTATTGTGAGCTCCAGTTGGGCAATGTACAATCTCCAACAACTCTCAAGGTCCGTGGACATATGCAACCACAAAAATGTGATGGGACCTTTTTCATTCTGGATATTAAGGTTGCTAGTGTACCCAAGAAAGGGGGAGGAGAGCAAGTCAGCAGGACAAGCCACAAGTTAGCTCAGTTCACCTGGAGGCCCGATGCACCTCAATATACATTCAGCATATGGGCTAGCCTGGGAACGGACACGTCCAGTCTCTGTATGAGTATCAGAACATCTTCTGCATCTCAGATCCTAAAGTAATGCATCAAGAACAAAAGATATGGGGACAGGGGACAACCCTGCCTAGTATCCCTCTGTATTGGGAACTCTCTGGATAGCGAGCCATTGATCCTTACTATCGCCCACAGAGCGCAGTAGAGCAACTGAATGTATTTTTTGAAGTATGGTCCAAAGTTCATGCGCTGCAGAACTGAGTGAAGAAAAAGGCACTTGACTGAATCGATGCCTTCTCAAATATCCAGCTGTGCGATAAGGGTTGGCTTTCTTGTGTTCGGTCAATTTTATTGTGAATCCTTCTAATATTGTCTCTCTGGCCGTATTAAGCCGTATTGGTCCCTGGTATCCTCTCATGTCCCATCTGCTAATTGCTAATTAGTTACAGTTGGACATTCAATACAAAAATTTCTCAATTAAAATTCTTGGTAGTGACAACTTAATTTATGTATTCATTATCCTTCTGATGTGGTGAATCAAATAGTATGAACACCAATGCTATAACCAGTGACCACCGTCAGCATACTATTGCCTTCATTTTATTTTCCATAGTGCAGTTAAGTGTTGTGTCATATCAGCTTCAAAGGAGAAAAGTGAAACAACAAATTCATTACATTTCATGTGGTTTGTTGTGGGATCCCAGAAACTACTATGCCTGTTGCTCTGTAGGGGTTCTCAGTGTCTTCTTTATCACAGCCCCCCAAAATGCCATTCAGTTCTTGCTACTGCCTCTTGTCCCAATATCCCATCTTAGATCTATTTAGCGCACATTACAGCACTTTGAAACTGTGAGACCTGTGTCTCTTTGGGGCAGTATAATAGTAAGAGCATATTACTAAAGCAAAGATATTTCCAACTAAGCCTTAGCAAATGTATTGCATTGCTGCTTGATCAATTGAGTGTCAAACAAACGCAAAGCCAAACCGCAACCAAATAACTTGCCATTTAGCAATGGTGTAATTTTTAACTTCATATTTCAAAACCAGCCAAGAGTGTCACATGGCACTAATAAGTCAATTGTTGTCTGGTCACCTGGATAAGAACATACATAACTATGTGTGTAACAGGCAATTTATATAGACACTTTATATGCTTTAATGGCAATCATTTGATGTGCTAGAGTATTGCTAATAACACATTTTGAACCATTCGAAGGGCTTGGCAATGTGGTTATCACAAGGACAGATACCATTTTAGTGAAATTTGGTGAAGGTACATAATGTTACAAACAGATTGTAATTTTTGTAGCTAATAAGATGGCTCTGTTGAATCAGATAGACTCTGCAAAAATCATGCTAACAGTAATTTGGCAGCAGGGAAGGCCAGTCGTACAAGACAGACCTGTTGTTGTAGGCATTGACAAGCTGGTTAGTGGACTAACAGCTATGCCAGAAAGACCCAACACTTATGTGCTGTACAACCTAAACTAGACAGTAGCACCAACCAAGTGACAACTGCACCATTGGTCCCATGTTGTGGACCCGTGCCCAGATCATAACCACAATCTGACAGGAATACCACTTTAAAGAGGCACATGTGAGTGCTTGGTTATGCCTGTCCCTCTTGGTGTCTACAGGATTTAACATGAAATGGATGCTGGAGTGCTGTTAGAGGCCTACGAATGTATTGGTGCCCTTTAGAAAAAGGTTGTTACCACCTTATGCTTCTTGCAAAGTCACTCATCGGAATATAAGACACTTAGGTCTTCCTGAAAAAAAAAACAGCTATCTGCTCTTCCTTTGACTAAATCAGTAGGCAAACACAGTTATGGCTATAACCTCAGTTGCCAAGCAACACATCAAAAACAAAAGGTTGTTGTATGCCGAAATCAACAAAAAACTCTTCCGCAAACTCCAGACCGACCGGAACTCTGCAGCCGACTGATCCTCAATATCCCACGGCACAACCACATCACCCAACACCTCCATGACCTCCACTGGCTTCCGTCAAAAGAAGAATAACTTTCAAGCTGCTCACACACGCCTACAAGGGCCTTCACAACACCGGACCCCAATACCTCAACAACCGAATCTCCTTCCATGTCCCCAAGAGAAACCTCTGCTCAGCCGACCTCTCCCTAGCCACCGTCCCACACTTCTACAGGACCAGAGCAGGTAGAAGATCATTCTCCTACCTCGCAGCCAAGACCTGGAACGAACTCCCCCTTCACCTCCGATGGAGTCCAGCAGTGCACCAATTCTGGAAGGACCTCAAGACCTGGTTCTTTGAATGACCCCAACGGAGCTGCTCACTCCCACCCCCAGCGCCTTGAGACCCTCACGGGTGAGTAGTGCACTCTACAAAACCCTGATTGATTGATTACTTGCCGTTAGCAGGATAGAATGATACCCTTGACACCCATAAATAGATTCCACAATACCCAGAGATTGCAACTGCTGGGAATCTCTCTGGAAGACCACACCACAAACTGTTGTGTAGCAGATGACAGATGCACATTGCCAGAAAGTTAGAAGATGTGCATCAGGAAAATATTAATCTAGAAAGACTCCTGAAAGAAGTTAGTAGAGATGATACTCTCAACTCTTCCTGAAATAGGATAGAGGAGACAGACGAATAAGAGGCTTGAGATGCTGGGATAATACTATTAGTCTTATTATCAAGCACAATCTGTAGAGGGAAGGGTTTTTGTTTTAAATCAAAATTGGTAGGCTAGCAGGGTCCCAGTCTCTATGGAGGACACACTTTTAATTGTAGGATTGTAATGCCTTCTGTGGTTAATTGAGTGTGTGGTTTTAGTTTAAAGGGAAGTGGCATGTGATAGGTAAACAGTCCTTCACCATGATGCATTCCTCTGTCTGTTCCTCAACTGAAAATCCTTATTTTAAGTAGGGCAAAAGAGGCACATGGGCTCTAAAGGTATGCCCCTCCTGTCATGTGCAGTTCCCTGTGAATTGTATCCCTGTTAATATTGTTTGTTTGTACTAATGGCCCTACGTTTTAATTGTATTGTGCTTTCTACTTATCAAGAGACACTGAAATACTTTGTAGATGAGTAACACTGTATTACATGGAGTACTTACAACATTAGAGACGTTATATATATTGAATTACAGTTTTTCAAAGTGTTCATCTCATATTTCTTACAGCGTTTATCACGCAATTCTTCATTTAGGCTTTTATATAAAACTGCCCTCTTATCTGTTATGCCATACACGCTGAAGACGTTATGCAATCAGTCATGCTGGTGATCAGTCAGGTGATTACTCATGTAGTTTTGCAGTGATATTGCTCGTGCCCATGCAAGTGGTAATGCCACTGGCAGTAGTAGCACCGATTAACTATTGTATGTCGTCACTCCAAAATAGAAAGAATTCCAGGCCCTGGCAGAGATCTAAGCCTCCCGGAAGTACATTATGGAGTCATCCCAGCAGCAGCAGAAGCCTATCCCCTGGCACCAGTGTCAGTCCACCAAGAAACACCACCAACCCATGTGCTACAGAATCTTAGACCCCGGCGACAGTTCTATGGTACCAGTAGATACCAAGAGGTCTTAAGCTAAATTATATTTAGCTTAACCCGAAAAGTATTGAATTATTAGGTAGACACAGTAGATGACTAATGTAACATCGACTGGTGCCTGTAGGAGGAATGTGTTAAGTTAAGTAAAAAAGACCCTGAGGAAGTGAGCGAGGAAAGAACAGGAAACAGGGCAAACTGTCAGTTGAAGCTATGGCAGAAATCTCAGACTGAAAATGACATCCACCAATTTGTCATTAAGAACTGATAGTGCCAGATAGATTTCAGACTTTGCTGGTTAGTGTACATGCAGAAGTGACAGAGGAGCAGCCTGCAACTTTTACTGGTTGCTGGCATCTAGGCGATTTGCCCTTTGGGTCCACGCAGGAGCCACGCAGGAACTCCTGGTCTATAAACAGAGGTAACACATGTATACAGTAGCAAATCAAAGGCCCCCACATTGAGGGGCCCCGGGCTCCAGGGGGCCCCCTCAGCCCAGTACCCTGGCCGGAGAGCTCCTGAGTGAGTTTCACTGGTTACTGGCATCTAGGCGATTTGACCTTTGGGTCCACCCAGGAGCCACACAGGAACTCCTGGAGGTCTATAAACAGAGGTAACATATGTATACTGTAGCAAATCAAAGGCCCCCACAGTGAGGGGCCCCGGGCTCCAGGGGGCCCCCTCAGCCCAGTACCCTGGCCGGAGAGCTCCTGAGTGAGTCCGGAAGATGGTCCCTCCATGTGCTTTGCAGGGGGGGCCCCCCTGAAGTTTCTTTACGCCTCTTAAGGTATGTATTTTATTTAAATGTTTGGCACCCTTTACCAGACTCACTTTGAGTGCATATGATGGTTGTTTCCTGCAGGTCTTGAAGATGTTGGCCGTTTTGGGTTCTTGCTGGCAGTAACAAACTTACCAGTGAATGAGCAGAGGAGTTCTGGCCTAGTGACCGCAGAATGGTTCAGGCCAAATGCCCGTCAAGGTCCAACAGGCCCAAATAGGGGAGTCACCCTGTACGTCGAGCACACTTAACTGTGATGGTGTGCCCTGGGAAATGTGAATAAAGAGCCTACAACCTTGTTGCATGAAATACTCAGATGAGTCAATCTAGCTAATCACATCACAAGCAAATACCCAAGACACTGCAGTGATCAGGCCAGAAACATTAATTGGCAAAGACATGCAGCTAACAAATGAGGCTATCATTGTAAAATAAATATCAAAATAGCACATTTGTTTTTAGCAGAAGCAAATCATAATTAAACAGCACAATTGTCCATATTTTCACCAAACACTATCTTCAACTTTTTGCCAACACAATCTAAAACATTTACACCTCAAAAGCGAATGTTAGCAAAATAAAACAGTTTGAAAGCAAGATCCAGCAATGTTGCTCTCTATCACGGATTTAATGCCCAATAAAGTTTTTGGGCCGACAGCCCCTCATCTTCCAGGGCGACGGAATAATTTACTCCGTCACGCTGACGGAGGTGTCACTGCGCCAAATTTGGAAATGTCCCCCGACCATCAAGGCAGTTCCTTCCAATACATTGTACCTTTGCTGGGTGGCTCCGTCAAACATGACGGAGCTGTACATCAAAGTTACAATTTTTATCCACAACAGAAAATATAAAAATACAAGACTATATTAAACCCTGATAACATTTCTATAATATGAAACAATGATGATTTGAGTTTGTATACTGTCCTATTCTTGATAATAGCTTCCACTGCGAATGCAAAGGTCAGTGCATCGGTGGCTTGCCTTTGAGCATTTGCATTAGATTTCGGTATGACTTTTTGCACCCACAACAAATACGTTCTTTGCATGCCATGGATGCCTTCGGAATGGTTTTCCAATGCGGTACCATTACTCCATCAATCTCCTTCCAGCCCCAATCATTTAAATTTGGCAATCCTAAAGTCTGACCCCAAACATGGCCCCATTGGTACCCAGATCATTTAACATGTTGAAGAAGAGCTTCTTGTGTAGGTGGGATATTTTCAATAGTTCTTTTGCCACTTACAAACATTGATTGGCAAGCACAGTTTATTTCATGCAAGGGACAAGTGCAGCTATACATTAGGTCAGTGGAACAGGATCAACAGAACTTGGTTGGTCTGACAGAAATTTAAATGTAGGAGTAGAAGAAGATAGTGCCATCCAAGTGTCATAAGCTGCTTTCTTCCCTCTCACATAAAAAACCGATGTGGTGTCGCAACTGGTACCAGCGTGGAAAAAGGGCAGAGATTCACACATATCAATGCCTACGCTTGCTGCAATAGTATGAGCTGGTATGTAGCTGTACTTTTTTCCTGCACCAAATGCTAACCACAATTCTTGATATTCTATGATTTTAAAATTAGCAGTTGCAAGAACGACTACATCGGTATCTACTGTACGAATCATTATTTTGGAATGACCTTCAGTTGCTGCATGGAAAGAATGAATCATAACTTGTGTGTCCACTTTCTCATGATTGCAAGGCAATATCTGATAGAGACATCTAGCTATAAATTCATTACCTTTGAATTTCCCAGCCTGACACCTGTGAAATTTAAAGGTAAGGAATCTGCAGCTAGATCATGTCTCTACCAGATAAGGTGTTACCGAAGGTAAGCAACTTGAACATCATTTCGAAATTCGTAATTGGCGTGGAACTTTCATCTTGACAGGTGACAATTACTTGCTTCCCTTCGATGTTAATAAGTTGCACATGCCTACTCAGTAAACCAAACAACTCTGGGGCATATTCTCAAGGACTTATCGCCGAGTTAGCGGCACTTTATCGCAGGCAAAGTGGCGATAAATTTATCACCCTATTCACAAGCTGGTGCTAACATCCGATATCACCAGTTTTTCTGCGATAGCAGCCGCAAAAAACATCGCCACAGATGACACCGGCAACTAACACTAATGATATGCAGAGTAGGCGTTCCCGTGCAAAAAGCCGCGACAACACCACTTCGCAACATTCTCAACGACCAGCCAGATCGTCGATAAGATCCCAAAACAGGAGATAAGGCGTGTTAGCTGCAGGGATTCAACACCTGCTCTTACCTGGTGTAAAGTCGGACGACAACCTGCACCATAAAAGAGAGCCCAGCCCAGAGCCACACCTGAAGAACAACAGATGCCATGGAGCTACTGATCATGTAGTTCGGAACCCCAAGAGGGCCACAACACCCACCGCCACCACACAAACAGTAGTTGATGGTGTTCTATCACCTCCGTTATCAGGATTCTGTTTTCCTGCAGACTGAACAGCGTCTTCCTCTTCTTCTTGTCCTTCCCTGACCCGAGGTCCCAGGCTGGTCCTCCGTGGGGCTTGTGGGGTTCTGGTTGTCCTGTGTACTTGCTCCAACTACCTCCATTGTGCTTCGCAGTTGTTTTGCTTTTGTTTGTATTTTTTTTTCTACTTCTATAGTGATTTTTCCAGCCTCACGTGTGAATTGCAGGTCTGGTGAAGATTATTGCAGATTTTTTTATTGCTGTTGGGCCATCGCAACTTTTTTCACGTTGGGGTTTACATTTTTATCGCCTTCCCGGTGACTTTATCGCGGACATTTGACGCGTTATCGGGACACTATCGCATGTTACCGTCGTGTTGTGAATAGGACGTTAACGCAGAGTTATTTTCCCGCGATATGAAACATTGCGTTAACCGATTTTGGCAATGATTTTCGCACTTTCTTGAGAATATCCCCCTCTGTCTAGTGTTCGTCTTGTCAAAGGAAAGTATGCCAATCTTTGGGTATAGCAGTGTTAGATTCAATTAGCTCACGAAGACTCTCATCTCTTTTTTCCTCTAACACTTTGCTTGATGCTTCCAGGAATATATATATATATATATATATATATATATATATATATATATATATATATATATATATATATATATATATATATATTTATATATATATATATTACCTACTGGCAGTCGCCAGTAGGTAGTTATAGTTAGGACCACGTTTCCATAGGAAATCCGCAACATCTATTTTGAATAACTTTGGCGCCGGTCGACGAATCCTTGCGAATTTTTCAAAATAGGTGGGGCGCTACGCTCCGCTCCTACCCTGAAAGTCTCGGGGGGATTCGTCAAGCGGGGGCTGAGATAAAAGGGGGGTCCCAAAACGCGTTTTTCCCATGCATTTTTCCATAGGACCTTTAGACAGGGCTACAGCCCGAACGGCTGAACAGAATTACTAGAAATTTGGCAGAGAGGTAGTCCACAGGTCAAGGAAGTGCCTTTTGTAGGTTTGGTGTAAATCTGTTCAGTAGATTCTGAGAAAATAGCCTTTAAATCAATATATATATCTGAGCCAGCTTACGGTGCGCTTACGGTACGCTTACCGTACGCGTACGGTGGCGTGCGCGAGCGCGATTCTGATTGGCTCTTAGATCTAAGTAAACATTCGAATCGGCCGAAACCAGGAAGCGGCGGCCGCCATTTTCTCTCTCGCACTGAGAGTGATTTTTAAAATATAAAGCCCAAAAACATGTAAAGGGGCTGTTTAGACAGCTCCCACACTTCGCGCACCGTGCGCGCACAGTGAGCACGCGGTGCGCTTCGCGCACCGCGCGCCCACTTTACGCAGTTAGTGAGGTGCACGCACGGTGGGCACGCGGTGCGCTACGCGTTACGCTAGATGGGCCATGTACGTGCACCGTGCGCACATGGAGGACATATGATGCACTTCGTTTCGAAAGGTAATATTTTAATTTTTCGTATATGTTATAAGCCATGCACTAATGGTGCCCTTCGGGCACCATTTGCACACGGGGTGGAGAGAGTGTGGATAATTTTTTTTTTTATTATTTTTTTTAAAAATATTTTAGTTTATGTCATCTCTAATAAGCCATGCACACGGGGTGGGGAGAGTGTGGATAATTTTTTTTTTTTTAATGATTTTTTTACCGTACACGTACAGTAAACGTAATCGGCGAAATTAGCGAAAAAATAAAAATTCAGCTTTTGGCCTTGGGGGACCTTTGGGGAATCCCTCAACATGGCTATGTGTGTGTAAGCTGTCTAAACAGCCCCTTTACATGTTTTTGTGCTTTATATTTTAAACATGACTCTCAGTGCGAGAGAGAAAATGGCGGCCGCCGCTTCCTGGTTTCGGCCGATTCTAATGTTTACTAAGATCTAAGAGCCAATCAGAATCGCGCTCGCGCACGCCACCGTACGCGTACGGTAAGCGTACCGTAAGCGCACCGTAAGCTGGCTCAGATATATATATTGATTTAAAGGCTATTTTCTCAGAATCTACTGAACAGATTTACACCAAACCTACAAAAGGCACTTCCTTGACCTGAGGACTACCTCTCTGCCAAATTTCTAGTAATTCTGTTCAGCCGTTCGGGCTGTAGCCCTGTCTAAAGGTCCTATGGAAAAATGCATGGGAAAAACGCGTTTTGGGACCCCCCTTTTATCTCAGCCCCCGCTTGAGGAATCCCCCCGAGACTTTCAGGGTAGGAGCGGAGCGTAGCGCCCCACCTATTTTGAAAAATTCGCGAGGATTCGTCGACCGGCGCCAAAGTTATTCAAAATAGAATGTTGCGGATTTCCTATGGAAACGTGGTCCTAACTATAACTACCTACTGGCGACCGCCAGTAGGTAATATATATATATATATATATATATATATATATATATATATATATTGGAAAGCAATCTCCTTTGTCGTATATATATATATATATATACATGTGTTCCAATCGTTGCACGTTCCTTGCTTGAGTTTCTATGTAGGGTATAAAAACCTTCGAAGCGTAATCATCAAATGTTTTGCAAGACTTGGTAGGTAGTATATTTACTATAGTTACACCATCTGATATATTTACATCCGCCTCTGGAGCTGTGTTATGTATGATGGTACTTTGGGCAATGCAGTCCAATAGCTGCAACTTCTGTCCTTTTCTGATTTTACCATTCACAGATATAGATGGTGGAAAGACTGATTTTTGTGCTTGAAAAATTCTTCCAAATTACTATTGCTTGCCTGACACTTGATATATAATCTAGCAAACAGATTATAATACCTTTTTAATGAGGAATGTTTGTCTTTGGACTCAGACATTTTATGCAGACTGGTATTAGGTATTTGAAGTTTGTTTGTTCCTGATTATTGTATCTGTTATGGGCTTCGAACATGTTTGCAACACCTCATGAAAATAAGAGTTATATTGGGATCTACCTATTTCATGTGCTGTTTTTTCCGACGTAATAACTGTAGCAGGCATAACTTTGTTGCTCTCTAGATTGCATAGATCACAGCTCTCCTCCATAAGTGGATCATTAACTTCCTCAATTGTGTACAGTAAAGATTTGGCATCTTTGGCAAAATAATTTTATTCACTAGGTATTTATTTACAACTCTCAAAATCTCTGGCCCAGATATCATCCATCTTCTAAGAGCTCCAGGATTTTCCATGAAACCAACAGCACCTCCATCTCCCTGATAAAGGCATTTTCCTGCTAATGATCTTGTTCTAGAACAACTGATAAGAATGTGTGTTCAATTTTATTGACAACAAACTTTCCTTTATGAAACTTTGAGTGATTGAGTGACATGCTAGTGTTGCCATGTTGTGAATGTGGACAGACAGCCATCAAGAATAATGACTATGATTTGTAGCAAACATCCATTGAACCATTTGATCGAGTACTTGTACATACAAATCAAAGTTACCCTCGCTAATTGAAAAAACTAATTCAAGAGCAAGTATCTTCAGATCCTTAGCAATTGCTCAAAATTGGAAGCGTGGGTGCTTGTTCGATTTCCACTTAATCCTATTAGGAAACTCCCTTATTTCTTCATATGACTGTCTAAATTCAAGAGAACTTTGATAAGCCTTTCTCTGCTGCAACAGAATTGATGAGCATGACGTGTATGGGTTAAGTGGGAAACCTTCAATATAGTATCAGCTTTTCCTGTGGTAGTGATGTCAGCTCGCACTAACATACTGGTCCATCCACTGTTCGATAGCCAGTCTCCAAGTACTTCAAAGAAAGTCATTTTGATATGAAGTCCCCCCAATGTCACAACATATTTATCTTCACCATATAGATGTGGTTCATCTCATTTAATTTTATTTTGCTAGTGCAAGGAGAGCTTGGTCCATTGAAATAATAGGTGTAAGTCCTGGGTTGAAATAATGAACAGACTCTTTAATTACTTTCATTCAATGATAGACCATGTATTTAGAATTAGCGCTTTCTGTGAGCAGTGGCAACAGTAGAGAAGTTGACGGTGGTAGCAATTATGCATGATGTACTGCCCAAGATATGCTTTCATAAGAAGAAATAGTTCCACTTTCAACATTGCGCATCAGTCTTTCAAGCCATTTATATTCATAGGTATTAGAAGCATCAATTAGATCACTTTTTGCGATCAACTACTACAGATGTTAATGGAATTTGATAATCTGTATTGTTTATTGAAGCTGGTTTGATATTTGTATACTATACTGGAAGATTTGAAATCTGTTTTGCCATATTAGGCTTAATCACCACAATACCACAATCAGTTCCCTTTAGTTCATGTTCTGGGTGTTGTGTCAGAGTTATTGCTGTTCTATGGAAGAAGTCTTTAGCTGTCATGGAACTTGGGTTGTGATGTAAGTTATCAATACTTCCACTGGTGAGTACTTGCAACTTTCGTTTTGGTGGACACACAACTTGTTCACTCTCATATAGTGCGGACATTCTATTTCTTAAGTCAGCAGATATTTTCAAAACCCTACCATATGAAGTACAAATACCTAGTTTACGGAACTTGCCTATAAGTTCTCGATTTCTTGTTTGACTGCGGATAGAAAGAGCAATGTATATGGACAGAGTAGTTTCTTTGCTGCTGTTATGTCTGAGAACTGAAGAAGAGTCTGGTCTTTAATTCTTTACACAGTTAAACATCAGTAATTCCGAAATAGACAACGCAATATTGGTAGTGGCTGTTTCACAGGAATACTGATCTCTTATGTAGAATCCACCAAGTATCATTTTAACAAGGTCAAGAAGGAACTTATCAGTTTCTACAATCATCCCCAAATGTTCCATTGAATATTTCACATTTCTGCACCATGTCCCGTCTTGCTAACAACGGCTGCTGCATTAGCAATATTTACAGCGTCAGAATCTGACGTGTCACAGGCAAATATTAATGCGGATGCTACGTCATCTTCAAAAGCCAACAGGACATCTCTTCCTTCATTGTATGGCATCAAACCTCTTGTATTTCTGAGAATTCTCTCTTTTAGTCTTGTCAAATTAACCATGCCTGCAGTGGAATCTGCTTTACTCTACTTATGTAAAGGTTTACTAGGTCACAGAGTTTGAAAATTGTTTTAACATCTCCCACTCGCAAATCTTTCAGATAAGATACAAGTTTGACTAGAGCTATTACTTCTACGGAGGCCTCACTAGGTGATTTGTTGTTATTCTTTCATACACCGCATGCTCTGTTATACACTCCAACTAAACATTTATAATGGTATTCAGCATCCGTGTGTGCATATCACCCATAGCCAATTTCGCAATAACTGCTGTATCTTGAACTAACTCAGCACACTGACGAATATTAGCATCCACATCATCTGTTTTCACTTTATGCATTACAGATGCATCTGATGCATTGCCAAAGAAACATTATGTTCTTCCAGGAATTCTATTTGGAGCTGGAATTGTCAAACATGTTTTAACTGGGCTACTATATAGATCCGCTTCGCTATGTTTTTTTTCTGAGCCTGTTGCAGCTTTAGATTTTTGCACTTGTTAAAACACGATTTATGCCACACTGCATTGTTAGTCCTTAATGTCTGCTCAATACCTGAACCATCATCAAGCCGTTCTAGTTCGATATTCATTGGTACGCACAACAGTTCTTTACATTTCTTCAAGTTATGGTCAAAAACACTATATCCCTACCCTTAATGTTTGCATGTAGCATTTGCTGGGCTAATAAAGCTTTCTGAAGTTCTTTCCTGACAAAGAACACAGATGGACCAATTTGTTGCAACAACACCATTACACTGGACAGCTTGACCACTGGTTGTCGATGTTACAATAAGGTATTGTTTCGACATGCTACTCATTTCCAGGCATTACAAAACATGTGTTGAAGCTGAAAACAAAAGAAAGGTACATATTAATATATAATACATGTTATTAAATGTTGATGCATGTCAAAATAAGTATGAATATTTACACCCAATTTATGACTAATTTGAATGTAAAAAATTTCTACATGATTTTGGCGGCCATTTTGGATTTATATTTAGGAATACACAGTGTAGATCCAAAGTGGGCATGCACATGATATGCACTGACGTGTACACATGAACTTTTGTGCCAAATTTGATGCAAATTGGAAGATTTAAAACTATTTTTTTATGTTTGTTGGCCATGTTGGATTTTGATTAAACTGTATGACAAAATAGGCTGGATCCACTTGGGGTCTTGCTCTTATATTATTAATATTACAAAGATGAATGTACCAACTTTCAGCTTTCTATCACTAGGTGAAAGATTTCAGCTATACTACAACATGGAGACATCAAGTATTCACAATGAAAGCTGCCCCATTTTGGTCAAGTGAATTGCTCCAATATTTAGGCCCTGACTCAGCGCCACCCAGGGAAACCTACAAAGACCAGACTTTGTGAAAACAAGACACCTAGGGAAGTTCAGGGTAGTATAACCTGCTTGGACCACTCTACCTTTTCTTACACAGAATGCTGTGCAAACGTCAAACTTTGACTATAATCACAGTTTTCCTCACATTCCGTGAAGGAATTTTCCCAAATCAGCAGGGATCCATAAAATTCCCATCATGCAGCATTCCAGCTTGTGCGGCTGGGCGTATCGTAACAACAGGAACCAATCAAAACTTTGACTGTATGAATTCAATGCATTGTCAATATAGTTCTCACATGTTTAAAGTTTTGGTCCATTCCTATTATGTGCTTTCTGTGTACCCACACATGGGGAGAACAGTTTATCTTGGGAGACTGGTAGGGATGTAGGATGATAGGAGTTTTACCTTTGGCTCTAATCGTCCAAGATATTTTAACATTAATGTGGACAAAATTTCATTTTTGACCCATAGTTTGACATTTGTAGGGCTTTTTGGGTAAGAAAACATGCTGAGATCCATGCAAGCCACACAACTCTTCAATTCCCTTCGTCTCACATTTTCCAAGATGCCCAGGATTTGTAGGGTTTTCTGGGTGCTGGCTAACCTTGCGGCCAGATATTTCAACCATCTGCCATGGAAAGAGTGAGAATATTTGGCATTTTTAGGCACAGTTTTGATGTTCATAGGGCATTCTGGGTTAGACAGTATGTTGAGTCCATGCTCACCACACCCCCCTGGATTCCCCTGGGGTCTAGGTTCAAGAAGTGCCATGATTGGTAGTCTTCCCTGGATAGTAGCCGACAAGGAGCCTGAACATTACAGCCATTCCTCATGCTAAGTGAGAGGAAATAGCAATTACTTTAGGTGTAGTTTTGAAATAGTGGCCTACAGAGAAGGGGTTAACCTCCCATTCTGCCTTTCCGGGGCTAGGGGGGCAGAAAGCTGCCTAGGGTTCAGGGTTGTGGGGGACAGACAGCCAAAGCCAAGATCAGTCAACCCCCACCTGATCTCTTTGTTTAAACCTACCAATTGATGGTCTGAGAACTACATTGGGCAATACAATAGGTGGCAGAAATGGAGATTCACTGAAATGTATGTTATTCAATGCCAGATCCTTGGTGAAACACTCTATGGAATGTGCTCTTCTATTTGAAGAAAACAATGTTAAATTGGCATTCATTACGGAGACATGGTTAGATGGTTCATCTGGCCCGGATTTCGTCAAAGCCATCCCATCTGGCTTTCACTGTCACACTCTTGACCGAGCACAGAAAAAGGGGGGGGGGGCTTGCGGTGATTTATCATGAGTCACTTACCCCAAACTTTGCTCCTGCCTCTAATCAGATGTGCGAAGCTCTTACCTTTAATATATATTCAGCTTCGCACAAACCTTTTAAAGGCATTTTACTTTACCGCCCACCGGGCTCGAAAAGTGTTTTTTTAGATTCATTGAGTTTGCTGCTAGAAGAAGGGCTGTGTCAACAGTCCTTCACAATGCTGGGAGATTTTAATTTCCATTTGGAAAAGCTTAGTGACGTTGACACCTCCAGATTAGTACAAATTATGGCTATAGGAGGCCTGAAACAATTGGTAACCCCTCCTACACACATGAAGGGTCACACTTTAGATGGCATATATTCTAATAATAAGGATCTTGTCAATATTTCATTTCTTCCAATTACGTGGTCCGATCACTCTGTGATCAAGTTTGAGCTAAAGAGCTCTTTTGCCCATATATCAGGCTCCAAACAGATTAAGGAAGTTATCACTAGAGCCTGGGGTAAATTGGACACTAAAAATTTGGAATGGTCACTTACTAAGTCTAAGTATACGCCCTCCCGGGAGATTGAAGAAGCAACGACTCTTTATAACAGATGGCTTGCCAATGCATGTGAACAGCTAGTGCCCCCTAAAAAATGGATCCTAAACGAACTTCCCCTACTGCACCTTGGTATTCAGGAGAACTTAAGGCCAAGACATTGATTTGCAAACACGTCGAAAGAAAATGGCGTAATAATTACGCAGAGTCTGACAAAAAGGAGTTTAAAACTGCCATTTCTAACTGTAAGCAAGCTCTTATGGCAGCCAAAAAAGAATATTTCTCGTCACAAATAACTAAAGCTCAATCCAATTCTAATGAACTTTTTAAAACGGTTATTAAACTATCTAATCCTAATATGCCTAAAAATTACGCTGCCCCTGATTTCGGCAATAAAATTGCTGAATTTTTAAAATCTAAAGTAGAGACGATATTTTCATCCCTTTCGGGACTGATTAATACAAATCCGACCGGTTTGAATGTAACTAAATTGGAAAGCCCTTGTCCTTTAGACTTAACCTTGGATCATTTTGCTCCTTTGGAGAAATGTGATACATTGAAATTGTTGACTGGCATTAAATCCGGCGCACCGAAGGATCCTTGTCCAGTGTGGATCATTAAACAGATTGCTGCTACTATTTGTACGGCTTTGACTCCCCTGCTTAATGATGTTTTCTTATCTGGAATTTTTCCACAACTCTGGGAAAAAGCCTCGGTTCTTCCTCTGCTGAAAAAGCAGTCTTTGGATCCTACCGATCCAAACAACTATCGTCCTATTTCTAGACTTCCTTTGCCAGCCAAAGTGCTGAAAAAAACAATGAATAGTCAACTCAGTGACTTCCTCCATCTTAATAACTCTTTAGATCCTTCACAATATGGGTTTAGAGCCCTACATAGCACTGAGTTGGCGCTATTAAAATCGACTGAGGAAATCAGAGAGGCCGTGGACAGGGGAGGGAATGCGATGCTGATCCTCCTAGACCTGTCCGCGGCCTTTGACACGGTTCACCATAAGGTACTACTGAACCGGTTGTCTGAAGTAGGGATACGTGGCTTGGCCTGGCAGCTGCTGAAATCATTTTTGACAGACAGATCACAAACAGTAGACCTAGATGGTAACTTGTCTGAACCCTTCTCTTTGCCATGTGGGGTGCCACAGGGCTCAGCTCTTAGCCCCACACTTTTTAACATCTATGTGGCACCCCTGGCAGGCATTATTAGATCCTATGGGTTCCAGCTCACCTCCTATGCCGACGACACACAAATTGTGCTGTCGGTGATGGAGGGAGCAGAGAAGGAAGCAGGTGCACGCTTCCATGACTGTATGGGATCCATCTCAATGTGGATGTCTGCCAATTGTTTAAAACTCAATTTAGCCAAAACTGAGGTCCTCGAATGTGGACACCAGAATGGTGGCCTGATAATTTGGGTCTTTGTCCTACACCAGCCAGAAAAGCCAAGAACCTAGGTATAGTGGTAGATAACAAACTTACCACGGGGGACCATGTAAGCACGAGGACCTCCGCATGCTTCATGGTGCTAAGAATAATTAGGAAAATTAGGTTCTTTCTGTCTGAAGCGAGCTTGAGGACGGTAGTGACGGCACTTATTATGTCGCGTCTTGACTACTGTAACAGTCTATTTCTTAATATCCAAAAACAACATCTGAATAGGCTGCAGGTTGCCCAGAACGCAGCAGCTAGACTGCTGACGGGGACACCCAGATTTATCTCAGTTAAGAAAGAATTTAAAAAAGTGCATTGGCTTCCAATACATCTGAGATCTCGCTTCAAGGTGCCGTGTATTGTGTTCAAGGCTGTGAATGGAACAGGTCCTGAGTTTCTTAAAACTAAGTTCTCATGGTATATTCCAAGCAGAAATTTAAGGTCCACAGGTTCCAAACAAGTGAAAACCCCCAACTTTAAGAAGACAAATGGGGGGGGGGGGTAGAAGCTTTGTTTATTGTGCCTCTAAAGCTTGGAATGAATTGCCCTTCATTCTGAGAAACGCTTCTGATCTCACCTCTTTTAGGAGACACCTTAAGACATGGTTCTTTTCCCAGTTTTAGATCTTTGCTTCGCAGGTATTCAGTGCTTAGCGTCAGGACACCCTAGGGTAATCGTGCGCTCTACAAGCTTTAATAACATAACATAACAAAACATTTTTTTACCCAGGTGCTCTAGTGCGCTTAAAGGAGGTAAACCTTCAATGTGCCACCGGGTGAAGGACACAAAGACTGCCTTGGGTCTGCGGTGGCGTGGATGTCCTAATGACAGGACAGGTCAGACCCCACCACCACATACATATTTTTAAAAAGTTATCAAGTCATCCCTACAGTCTAGTAGTGCTTTCTGCCTCCCTTGGTGGAAGACTGGGAATAAACTCCTCAACCTGCCCCCTACAAGACTGTATGGCCTTCGGGGTCTGGGGCATGGCGCAATGCCAGGTCCAGTCGGAACCCTGCACCACTCTTAATAAAGTAAGCCTGTAATCACAGGTGACTCCCCTGGGTGGGCAGGTTGAGGATAGACACCTCAATATGTCTCTCCAATGGTGCAGAAAGGCTACATAGGCCCTGCGGTGAGGGGCGCAGCCCAATACCGTGACCGGTTAGCTCTAGTGATGCATTTGATCCCCCAAGATAGGTAGATTTGGGAAAAACTTCTCAATTTGCCTCCATAGGTGAGGCGGAAAGGCTGATTGGGCCCTAGGGCGTGGAGCTGGACCAAACCCATGACCAGTTAACCCCAACCACATAATTAAAAATAAAAGTAGTCCCGTAATCATTGTTGTCTAGTCGTGCTTTCTGTGCCCCTGGCTGGGCAGATTGGGGGATAAACGCCTTAATCTGCTTTCCAGGGGGCTAATGATTTAATGGGCTCCTGGAGTGAAGGAGTGTGGCCCAATGCCATATGGGCCAACCCCAAACCCCATACATAATAGAAGAAGTAATCCCTAGTGTCTAGTGGTGCATTCTGCCCCACTGGGGTGGACAGATTGAGGCATAGTCTCCCATATACCAACCAGGGGTGGGGGCAAGACGACTGCTTGCCTCTGATGGTGTGGGACAGCCTGTTGTGAGATGGACGGGACCCCTAATCCATTCCACTTTTGAAAAAAAAAAAGTCTGGCACTAGTGGGATTTCTGCCTCCTTGGAGTAGGCAGATGTTGGTGGCATATCCCCCCATTTGCCACCTTGCAGCCCTCGTGGTCTAGTGGGGTAGATTCCTGTTCAGGGATCGCCCTTCTGCAGCAATTCCCGGGCAGGAATCTAATAAAGAGGAATACCGTTGGATAGGAGGAGGACCTCCTCTTTTCAGTGGTACTTCTCCTGTTCAGATTGGTTCTTGGTCAGGTGAGCAGCGGCCTGAGCACCGATCAAAGTGAAAGCATTCGAAGCTGAGAGCGCTGATTGTCACGAGCCAAAAAAGAAGACAAAATGCCTCTAGGTGCAGGGAAAGCTTTATCCTTGTAGTCTGAGGCAAGTGCCTCAAAAGGAAATCCATCTTGTACATCTATAACAGCAGGATGCTGAACTGTGAGTGCTTAAACATGACCGCCATATCTTCAGCACTTGCTGGGTTGTTCTGTTGATGTTGAGGTCACATCCATAGCAGCCAAGGTGTTACTACTGGTCTGGGGTAATCCTGCCTTTGTATGACATGGTCTACCCAACACTGTATTGGATAAGATCTTGGAACAACTTTCTGGTGAAGTCAGGATTTGAGATTGACTCTTTTTTTTTTTTAAACATTTTATTGTTATTATACACATCGAGTAAAGCAGTTCACACTCATTGACCGTTACAGATACTTGTTGACGTGATATACCAAGCAATACCACTGTACACAAGAAGTATAAATACAGTTGTGCCCATCCCACCGCCGTACAATTTTTAAAATCCATTGCCTCACATGGGGGACGTATCATGGTGTGCATATTTTCAGTTTGTCAGTCACTCAAGTCCGGGTCTGAGTCTTCGGGTGGAGGGGCACATATGTTTCCCCGGAAAGTGTTCCATTTTCCCCATACTCGTGTCCATTTTCGGGGGCATCCCCTATTAATAAAGACTGCCTTTTCTGCAACCATGGCGCTATCGAGGTCATAACACCACTGCTGATGGGAGGGTATCGTTGGCGCTCCCCAGTGCTGTGCAATATTTCTTTTGGCTAGTGTGATACAGGATTTGGGATTGACTCTTGCCTTCCATTCATTTCCTGGTGATCCTTGTGAGGGATGGTTTTAGTCATTTGAAGGATGAGGAATAATACAAAACAGACACTTGCTCTGCTCGGCAAGCAAGCCAAAGTACTCCTCTGACATATATATAGTTTTGTATTGCTATGTTAATGTGCATTCTCTGACTCCATGTCCTCAGGAGCTTCAGTATTGGGTGTTTGCTAAGCACATGTCTATAAGTGAAACAGTAATTAATTTGACCCCCCCCTCCCTCTTCCAAACAATAACTACCACCCCCCTCAATGCCGTCCCCCTCTTCCCCGGCGTGTCTTGGGTTATTAGGCACCTGCGTCCTTCTCCAGGTCACCCTCCAGAGACTTCTATCTAATCCTCCTGGTCTCTGAATTTCCTTTTAAGGCTTCTGCTGGAGGCACATTCCTCATCCCTCTCACGTCCCCACTCATGCATCGCAATACATGGAATCAACCATCCACCCCCGGCTATTCTCGGTTTCCCTCTTCTGAAATGTCATTGAGCTGCTTTAATTGCAACGTTAAAGCCTCCCACGCCCTGGCTGCTTCTAACATCTTCTCGCTTCCACATCCCATTGAGGGATGGTTTAGTGTTTTGAAATTGAATTGTTAAGGAGATCTGAGAGATTAAGTACAAGCAGCAAATTTGGGAAATCAGTCCTGAGGAAGCGATAATATCCTGAAACACGTGTTGGCTGGATATCTACTTTTTGAGTCATACAATATTTGTGAAAAATATTGAAAGAATATCACCAGAAAGTGGAATTTTATCGCAAATTGGACAATAGAATAAAATAAATGTTATCTGAAGCAGCAAGATGAATGGACTTCTTTTTCTCTCAGATAATTTTGCATTATGTGCTAGTACAAAAAAACACTAGAAGGTATCCAGTGTTCTGAGATGAACACTGCACATTTTTCTTTTCCAGGTGTGTCAACCTAAACACACATAAGTGTCTACAAACACATACACAGGGGAATGCACATGAAACCCTTAATTGTTTTAGCTCTGGATCTGTATACTGCTATTCTCAAGGTGCTGATCATGAAACCATCTAACATATTTTCACTCAGGCTCCTATAGTCCCACACTTCAGTAGGTCAGCACTGGTTACTACTCAGGCTACTGCAGAGGTTCTTCTTTCTTGGCCCATTGTTCACACACATGGCATGAATGAATGAGCAGGTCCCATAACATAGTCAATCTACTTGAAACTTAGCTAGATTGAGACTGCAGACAGATGGCCATTTGGCAGACACACTGCCTGACACAGTGAGTGTTATAAAGTCCTGCCGTTACTCTGGCTGGCTGTCACTGTAAGGGGTCTCGATGTGAGCAGTGCTGCCTTCATTAATATGCATAGACTCTCTGATTGAGGTACTGGGCTTGGGCATAGCTCTGGGAGGTAGTTCAAGGGTGCTGATGAGCTACCAGTAGCTCCTGGAAACTCGTTGGGGAACCCTTCCATAGAGAGATATGGTCATTAATGAGGTACTTCATTGACAACATGCGTAGACATCTGCAGGAAGACTACCTTGAATAGTTGAACTAGGATTCCTTGGTTTCAAACCAAGTTCTGCATTGAAATTAGATGAGTTAGCTGTGATGGGATAGTTCCATGGTGTATCCCTATGAAGAACATCCAGGCTCTGTCTAACCATCTTGAAGCCAGAGGTTCACCTGACAAATGCGAAGTTTCTTTTCTCTGGATCTGCCTTGTTCGGACAACATACTGGAGAAGAAATGCTAAAGATGACGAATGAAGCAGAGACCTTGAATGCAATTGGCATGGAGGAACGGAAGAAGTTTTATAAACAAATACAAGCCCAGGTGAATAGGTATTTTCCATGAAGGGTTCAGTCCCCTCAATGGCCTTACCAGTTGCAACAACAACAGCAAGGCTAAAGATATCAATATCAATGAATGCCATCGAAACCAAAATCCATGTCAACAAGACTCTCCAATACTAGAACAAGAAGACACTCTTACAGAGACACTAAATGACAGCCTAACATCACCCTTCTCCCACAAATTAACCACTCCAATGAGGGGAGTGGTAACGCTACATCAGGAAGAATGGAAATCCATCACAACATGCAAGTGGATTCCAAAGATTGTGTCATGGATACTCCATGTTTCAAGGCCAGTTCAGTGTGAGTTCCTCCAAAACCAACATAGAAGCACAAGTATTCCAACTTGGAGGAACAAAACATCTGTTCTGCTTGGGAAAAGTGCAACGGAGCTAGCATCACCTCAGCAAAAACGTGAAAGAGTCTACTGTAGATAATTTCTAATTTCAAAGAAAAGCATTAAGCAGGAGTACAGACCAATTTTAGATCTTCAGTTCACAAAAAGATTTATGAAGAAAACGAAGTAAAAGAAATCTTGGATGCTCCCCCTGCTACAGATATATCTAATGCAAGACTAAACAAGTGGATGTGTACTATAGATCTGCAAGGCGAGTTCTTCCACATCCCTGTCGCATGACACCACAAAATGTATCTGAGGTTTGTGGTGAGGCCTAACATTATCAATACACAGTTCTACCATTTGACCTAAAATCAACTCTGCACAAAATACATGGCAGTAATAGCAGCTCACCTGCGAAGGAAGGGGATCTTTGCCTACCCTTACTTGGATGGCTGGTTACTCAAAGCACACACACGGTTAGACGAAGGTGGAAAATAATTTTAAAACATCTTTCAAGATGCTCCACAAACAACTAGGCCTGCAGGCCTCCAAATCAACTTTTCAAAATCAATCTTGATACTAGTACAACATCTGTCATACATAGGTGCAACTATAGACATGATAGAATGAAAAGTGTATCCTTTGGAGTTGAGAGTGTTATCTACCCGAGGCAAGTCCCATCTCTTATAGAATACCACCAGTCCAACAGCTTTGCAGATCTACTGCCCTCTCGGTTCTGTAGCATTTTGTATTTACGTTGTCCCAAATGCAAGGCTGCATATGAGATCCCTGCTGTAATGCCTGAAAGATCAATTATCTCAGAGATGCGCCAATTAAAGAGACAGAGTGCAATTAACTATCTCAGCAAAGCAATCCTTGATATAGTAGTGCAAGAGTCTTAATCTACTCAAAAGAGTTCCTTTTTAGGTGACACCATCACAAATATTGTAGCAGATGCATTTCTGACAGGTTGAGGAGCTCTTCTAGACCACCTGTCAGTTCAGTGACAGTGGGTGGACAAGGAAAGTTCATACCACATCAGTTATCTGAGATTGAGAGCAGTTCATGCGGGTTGCACGGCCTCCTTTCCATCTCTGACAACAAACAGCATTCTGATACAAACAGACAACACCACAATCATGCATTTCCTAAACAACAGGAAAGTATGGGATTGAGGCCGCTGTCTGTGGAAGTGCAGATGATCTGGCACTGGTCCTTAGCCAGAGCCTGTTAAGATCATTAACTTAAATCCTTAAGAGTAGATATCGACTCCAAATTCTAAAACCAGTTACTATCTCCTTAGGCTGTCTAGTCATGGCCTAACCATTAACGTAAAGATGAAGTGTGGGTACACCACTAAGGGAATGGGAAATTGGATGAGAGTGAGAAACAGCAAAACACTGGATCTGGAGGTCTTTTGGTTACCTGTACTCACTTGATCCAGACTCTGGGGCAGATTTATCCTAAAAGAGAAGTAACGGGGTTAAGTATTAAATAGCCGTTTAACTTATTGCCATCAAAACAGATCACTAAGGATTCGTTCCATACAGTGTAATCAGTGCTGTTTGTAGAAATTGTTGTGTTCTGATGAGAGATAAACAATATGAGCAAGGATTTCCCTTTTTTTTAATTTTTGCCTGGGGAGGTGGGGAAGAGCTTCCCCAACCTCCCGAGGCTCTTGTTTTTCTTCATTGTAATGACAATTGCACACATTGTGCACTGATGTCATTACATTGAAAATTAAACTGAAACTAAATTTTATTATTTAATATATATTATTGAATTATATATATCTTTTTTAGCGATGGGAGCGCCATAGACATTGCATTAGGCAATAAATAATTAAACCGGTGTCGCCCCATTGCCGGCCATTCATTGGCCAAGGATCCACCAACCATATGGCAGAACCGTTTAAATGACTGTGTCGTTTTATTGACGGCTTTTCCGCACTGATGATGGCAAGAACTCCTTGTTTTTGCTGTTTTTTAAGTGGTTTCCACCACAGCTTCCCAGTTGCACCCGCCGCGAGTTCGGCTGGCCCCACGTGTAGTTCTGTGCTTTGGATTCAATTTGGGCTGCCGAACCGCTGCTTATGGACTCAGTTGACCTATTTAGGTTGTGGCTTATACAAAGCTAGAGTGCTTTTACCATATGTGGGACACTCACAGTGTTTCCGTTTTTAATCCAGCGGCAGGCGAGGGGATGTATATGCACAGTCATCACGGCTGCCAATTAATTTTTTTAGCGATGGGAGCGCCATAGACATTGCATTAAGCAATAAATAATGAAACCGGGTGCGTCCCATTGCCGGCCATTCATTGGCCAAGGATCCACTAACCATATGGCAGAACCGTTTAAATGACTGTGTCATTTTATTGACGGCTTTCCCACACTGATGACGGCAAGAGCCAGAAACGCGTCTGCAGATGTTTTATAGCCGACACACCCCCGTGAGTGCACCGGACCTTGGGAGTACCATGAACTCCTTGTTTTTGCTGTTTTTTAAGCGGTTTCCACCACCGCTTCCCGGTTGCACCCGCCGCGAGTTCGGCTGACCACAGGTGGAGTTCTGTGCTTTGGAGATATATATATATATATATATATATATATATATATATATATATATATATATATATATATATATATACATCACACGCTGCAAACTTCTTCAAAGAAGGACTCGCACTCAGGGAAAACCAAGATTTATTTACCGTGGTGAATAAATCTTGGTTTTCCCTGAGTGCGAGTCCTTCTTTGAAGAAGTTTGCAGCGTGTGATAATTACACCGGGAGACCTGCCCGGTTTGACTCGCCACCTGTCTACGGGCCACAGACTTTGGAAACTTGGTTGTTTGGAAAGTTATATATATATACATATATACATTTTTTTTTGTACAACTATAGTTTTGACATTGATATATTTTTTTCTATATTTTTGTACTTACCATTATAAATATAGGATGGCGATATTTTTGATATCGATGTTTAAAACTCGATATTATGGTATGGGGATATTTTAAGTGTTGATATTCTGTCAGTGAACCTGAGTGCGGAGCCCATTGTATCTTTATTTTCTGAAAAGTAGAGGTCAGTTCTGTTTTTTTTATTTTTCCACTATGCCGTTGTTTTGCAGGTACCAGAGGACTTTGGACCAGGCTCCTCCTTTCCTTTCCATTCTGCCCAGTATCTCTACCCACACTGGGGAGTGGTCCGAGTTTCCCCTTGCGAGGTGTTAGCCCCCACAAATCTTCCCATGTGTAGGCATTGTGTCAGAAGATAATCAATATGTGACAAACCTTTGTGTGCTCCTGAGTAGAATGTGTATTGCTTTTGCCAGGGATTGTGGGTGTGCCATAGATCGATCAGACCGAAAGCCACGAGGAAGCTAGACAATAGACCGGGCTCTCCCAGAGTCACTCTTGCAGTTACTCTGTCCCAGTTTTCATAAACTAGCGTGTTAAAGTCATCTCCCAAAACCAGTATTACAGAGGATAGCTGTAGCAGAATGGAAGCTATCTCTGGGATGGTGAGTGCTTGCAATTCTGTTGGGATGTATACTGAGCATAGGTTTATCGTAAGGCCGTCCCAGAGCCCCGTCTGTAAGACATATCTGCCTTGTTGGTCTACCCATGTCTGTTGAGGGACAAATGGGAGCAACGTTTTTATAAAGAGCTCTACCCCTCTTGGGTTTGTAGTCTATCCGAGTGAGCTATCACTTTGTACCCATATGTGTTTAATGCTTTATAATGATTGCCCTTTAGGTGGTCTTCCTGTAGGATGACAGCATCTGGGGCTTGTCTTTTGAAGTATTGCAAAACAATCCCTCTTTTAATTCTGTTTCCCAATCCATTAACATTCCAGGATAGCACTTTTAATGTTTTCCCTTTTGTCATTTTGGGGTAGTGTCTGCTGGTTCTGTGGGGATTCCTTGTTCAGTTACTGCATGTGGAGACCACAGTAGCCTAGCCACGATCGTTCTATTATGTTTGGGCCTATCAGAGGTTTTGTGACTGCAAAACAAACATATTAACCAAAACAAAACTCCCCTGTAATAAAACTCCCCCCACCCCTGCATGGCTTTGAACTACCTGCGGCCCCAACTTGCAGTGATCATGTTGCCCCTTCAGTTATGTATCACTTACAGACGGCATTGTATTAGCCTTTCCAGTATGTTCAAGGTCGCACAATAGCCCTGAATCATGTCCTTCCATACTCTGTTCTTAGTCAGGTTGAGTGCCGATATCGGCCCATGATGTGACCTTTTCCCAATGCCTCGGTACATTTAGGCAGGCTCCTCCAGCATTGAGTTGTTTTCTTCACTTGCTTGTCCAAGTGGCTAGACCAAGTGTCTCAGATGTGATCAATCATGATATGGGTCTTCTCAGTGTGTTCATTGCGGTGCAGCCCTTTCAGCGTGTCCTTTGTTTTGTCTGGGAGGGTACCAGCCCTCTAGCCAGTTCTATGTCTCACCTTGAGTTCCAAAGTGCCAATTTTTGCCTTCTGCTATCACCCTCAATTTTCCTGGCACATTATCATGTATGTAATCTCTCTGGCTCTTAGTGCCTTCCAAACATTCTCAAAAGTTGCGTCTTTTCTGGACATTTAGTGTGAAGTCTGGAAAAAAGCTGATTGTGGTATTGCTGTGTTGGATATTGTCTTCCAGGTGCACAGCTTGGAGTATGGCATCTGTGTCGCAGTAGTTAAAAATGCGAGGAACTATTGTTCGAGGTGGGGCTCCTGGGCGAGGTTTGTCACTGGGGCCCTGTGAGTTCGCTTGACAGTGAAGAGCTTTGAGAGCTTGAGTGTTTGCACAATTAGGTCCTCCAAGAATAAATCCACACTGGGTCCCTGTGCTCTTTCTGGGACCTTCATCCCCATAATGTTGTTGCAAATTGATCGCCCTTCACATTCTTCTAGTTTTGCTATTATTTGCTCATTCTCTTTGGTGAGTTGGGTTATAGTTACCTTGAGAGATTTGGTGTCGCATTGAAGAATGTTTAGAAAGTGTTCAATGTGTGTCACCCTTTCGTTGATCTTTTTTAGATCTGCTCACAGAAGGGTGACCTCGATAGTCTATATTAGGTTCTAGCGCACCCTTCATATCTGGGATTGTTGTCATAATATCTTTTATGGATGGTTGTGTTTCCTGCCTGAGACTCTAGGCTCAATGCTTCTTGCATTCTCCCTGGTATGCTGGGCTGATTCTGCTGAAAGCATGTTTACCTTGCATTTGTCCAGTTTATTTTGTTGGGTCCCTTTTACACCTTTACCATGTGGTCCTGGACCTCTTTGTGTGTTGTGTAGGATGGGCCACTGTTCTGGGGCTTGCCGGTGGCAGGATGAGCCATGTGTCCCTACTTCTCTACCTCTGTGATGATGTGTGGTACTCTCTGCTGCCATCCTGGAGGATGTGTGGTGGTTGGGTATTTCTGTCCCGCAGCCTTTCGGTTTGCCCACAAGCGAGCCTCGTCACTGAGTCTGATATTGTCTATCGAGGGGGACAGGGTTCCACACAGATTGCAGAGTTTTTGCTTCTGTCTGTGTTTGTTGATGAAGGAGTAGGGGGATTGCAGGACAGGAAAGACAGTACTCATCTCACTTGAGGCATTCCACTCTGTCCAGATTGCTGTTACTGGCAGTAGTGAATATGGCTGTCCACTTCATCTGAGTTCCCGGGATTCCCACGCCGTGATGGCTGATGGTGACGGGCCGCCTTCCTGGCTGTTGTGATCACTTGGCCCAAAGGTGAGTTCAGGGAGGATCATTTCTTCCCACCTTTGCAGGCGTGGCCTCAGCCTCTGCGTCCGATCTTGCTCTTCGGCGTAGGACGGGCTCACTACTTGACCCTGAGATTTGTGTGCGGGCATAGGCCATGAAAGTGCTTGTCCCAGCTCACCGTTTGTCGGGCCAGATCGCCGATTCTGGGGAGTCATTCAGCTTTGCACCCTTGTCTGACATCTCAGTAGAGGTGGGGTTTGGATATTTGCACAGAGGAATTAACAGATGTGAAAAACTGTGACAAAGGGAGAAAGTAGGGATGAAAAACAACCTGCAAGAGTAAAATAAAGGGGCAGGGAATGTATGTTGGTGGATGAATGAGTCATGCCTTGGAATGAAGACAAGACAGCCTTGGCATTCGACATTGTGGGCATTTGACTTCTGAGAAAAACTTTGGGCACCAGCGCTTACTCTTTTACAAATTTAACTCTGCCTCTGTAACATTATCTGGGATGTATTTAAAGGTTGTTGTGCAAAATACTACTTTAAGCTACACTGTACATAAAGATGAGGTGATTGATAATGAAACAGAGTTACTGTGCCAAATGTTGACACAACTACAAATTGAGCATTATCACCTGAGCCTCAATCAGATATCTGACAATGAAGAGCTCAAGACTTTTAAACACCTGGACACACATTTACCAACACATTTTCCCATTGACCCAGAATGGAAAAATCCTTTCCCTTAAGTTGTTGGAGCATACTGACTTAACAGGTTGGATATGAGATCTCAAATTAAACGATAACATTAATAGAAATTATACTAGTACAGTTTTAAGTAAAGAAGGTAATGAGGTACAGCAACCTAGGACCAACTGTAAGTACTTTGTGAATTGTACTTAAATCTTTAAATGGACAACACTTATGGTTCTATAAAAAAGCTGGAAGTAAACTGAACTCCTGATGAAGAAGCATACTTGGAATCCAGTGACTGTGCTACACTTGAATACAGAAGAGATAATTAGAGCAGTTGAAGTACTCCGGTAGGCAGTGGGGGCTGATTCAATTCCCTCCAAATTTTATAAAGCTTTTTGGGATTACTGACAACTTTTTTTTGGACAGGGATCAATTAATCTGGAGAAAAGCTTTCAGTACCATCATCCTGATGGTAAATCAATATTGCTGTCTTTCCCATAAACAAATAATGATTCAGAGTTTGTGGTTCTTATCATCCAATATCCTTTATCAAGTCTGATGCTAAGCTCTATGCTAAAATGCTAGCTGATCTTGTAGCAAAAACAAATAATGTTTGTTGGCACCTATGCAAAATAAATTTACCTTTTGAGATAGACCAGAACATTTTAGTAAGGCAGCCACTATTTCTGAATCCCAGGGTATCTAGTCTGGGATGATGCTGTTGTATGCCAAAAAGGCATTCAGCAGTGTCTGTTGGTGATTTTCGATCTTACTGTCAAGAAAGGGGGTTCAATCTTAAATGTGTACATGCATTGTATTCAAATTATAACCCCATCTCTAGGAGTAGTGTACAATACAGTTCTTGCAGCGGACAAGCATTCTGACTATTCCATCACTAGAGGTAGATTATTGCCAACTGAACTTCAATAATAGTACTTCGCATTAGCCAATGTGCTGACCACCGAGGGAGGGTTAATTTTACAGTGGATCCTCAGCGGATCACTGTACTGTTAAAAACAAATTATGTTTTTAGCTATTGGGGGTCCCTCTGGCATTCACCACCTGGCCAAGGGGGTCACAGTATCCCTACCCTGTCCCCCCTATGTCTTTTATATTTTTCATGACAGGGAACTGGGTTCCACAGTCCTAAAATGTCTGCCTCACCATCGTTGTTTATGGTGTGGTAACCAATCATGTCATATAAGAAATTATAAGCCTGAGCTAATGTCAGATGTTGGGACAGTAATCATCTATTGGGAAAGTGCCTAGTTGATTAATGTGGAGTAAATGAAAATGGAAATGTGTATTGATATTTTATAGGGCGGCCTCACGCATCAGCATATAGGAAGAGATGAAGGCAAAGTATCAGTGAAACGCAAAAGAGTCCAAGACCCAGAACAGTGGCACTTTGCACAGCGGAAGTTACTAAGGTTAGTGAGAACTTTTTTATCTGTGTCAACTACCAACCTTACACAAAATGTTTTAGCAGCATATACAATATCTTTGATTTTCACCATTATTTAGATACCTAGAGAATATTTAATTAATATGAAATAAGAAAACAAGGTCGGCATTTTGGTGTATGACGGACCGGTTTGACAGCACGGAAGAACCTCACATATACATCCATGTTACAGATATTGTGACAGGTTATTATCTAGGTTTAATCTCACCTGACTCTTTCCCTTCTTTTGGCTCTGATCCTATATAGTTATGGTTTGCCGGTAGCCATGCGGATTGATTCTTTTTGATGGTTCCCTTGCCATTTTTTCAACTGTTCTATTTGCCTTTAGGATTGTTCACTCTTTTCCTTTATTTTGGGTGGCACTTTTCTTCTGCACACTCATCACTTCCTAATAAATGTCTAGGGTGGGTGATGGTTCTCTTTTGGTCTATAACAGACTAAATTCTGTGATGTATTCAGAATCTGGTGACTATATCCCGTGTGATTCACTGGTTGTTGATTGTTCTATCTCTGTCCATGCCTATTCATTATTGTGATACTGTGTATCCATAATTACAGCCCTGAAGAAGTCCATGTATATAATACCTTACGACAAAACACGTGTTGGCTATATCAAGATGTACTGTTGAAGAAATCAACACTTGTTATATGGACTGCATCATATGGATTACTGGCTGTAACAAGAATTTGGATTAAACACTGATCCTGAACTTGTGTTTATGGAATAAAAGTGGACTAAGACTACATTTGTGTTCTTAGTCCAAGATCAATTTTGACATTTCGATATTCTATGTGTGCTCGGAAAGGAATTTTGCTGTTGTTGTGTTCTCTTCTTTGAAGGGATTATTAGCGTTGAATTGTTAACCGACCCTCCTCTCCTAGTAGCACCAACGTTATTATTGCTGCATACTTTTCCCAATACGGTCTGCAGAGCGCCCCTTGTGTTTGCTTTCGAACCTGATTACCAAATCTGTTTTCTTGAGACTCTCTTCATGGCTTGGTAGGATGTTAAATAAAATAAAATGTTT
This sequence comes from Triturus cristatus, assembly GCF_964204655.1. NCBI lineage: Eukaryota > Metazoa > Chordata > Amphibia > Caudata > Salamandridae > Triturus > Triturus cristatus. The sequence continues at coordinate 751,162,876 of NC_140592.1, forward strand.
AAACATTTTAGAAATATATCCTCTGGATGCTTGAGTTTTTCCACAATAATCAATAATTAAAGGTGCCTTAGTATTCACGAAGGAAAGTTTAGATTCTATTTAAAACACTGAGCCGAGGATTATGCTCAACTCTTTATACCATAGATCAGTAGAATACAAAGTTAACATCTTCACCTGTATATTTCTCAAAACTCATTTTGCATAAGAACACTTTAAATGTATGGCAGACAAACACATACTATTCCCATGAGACTTGCCTCAGGCATCGTCACCAATGATCTTCCTATTGTGCCACAGCATGGCATACGAGGAGGGTGGAAGGAAGGAGAAGACTTCCTTCGATCCCCCCCATCTTTCGTTGATGCAACAAAAAAAATATAATCTTATTGTAAATCAGGATCAGGTGCGAGGAGTATGCTGGTACAAAGCTTACCACCAGAGAAACCGTTCCTACTACTGGCTTAAAATAAAAAATCTTGAAGGTAGACTCCGCTCACCAGTCGCTACTTTCATGATCTCTTACATTCTACCTCTCAAAGCCAAAGCTTTAGCCGCCATACGGACTGTGGCCAAATGAGCTCCAGAAACTGAAATTTCAATTTCAGCTTCCGACATAGCCCAATTGTCATGAGCAAGAACCTGCCCAAAGAGCTTCCTGATGAAAATGAAAAGCTGATTGGTCTCTGTTGGGAAGAGTCCTGCTGTCATATTCTTGTACGCCGTAGGGCATCTAATCACACAAAGTTACAGATAGTCGTCAAACCTTGGGTAAAAAAACATGCGGTTATCCAACTTGGTTCATCTGACTATTGCAAAAATTACTCCATCCGGGGTCTACAATCTCCCACCTAGATCAAGGACTGTGCCATTAAAAACCCATTTACAGGAGATTAGAAATAATGCATAGCCAGCTTGGATGAGATCTCCTTCTCAGGCCAAAACAGAAAAAGGTTGAGAAACATGTTGACATCCCAGAGCATAAAATATTTGAAACCAAGAGGTGTGGAGAGGTGAATGTCTCTCAAGAGTTTGCATACCTTAGGGTGTTCACCTGCTGTCATTCCCTCGAAAGGAATGCGCTCATCCGATTTGGTGGCCCTAAAGGTACTGACGGACTTGTAGACTATTACTGAAACAACCAGTTTAGTCAAGAAATGTATTTTCTGGACAAGTCTGCCCCCATGGGATCCAGATTCTGTCAGACATACCAACTGACCTGTCTCCTTCAAACGTATCTGTATTGCTTGTTGGTGCTTTCTGAACAACCCTTGGTGATTAGTCCTCAGCCTGCTTCGAAATACCCGGGGCTGGCCGCGTCTTCTAAGACCATGAGCTGAAGGAAGTCCTGTTCCAGTATGAAAGGAAACCAAACTTGAGCTCTCCAAAGGGTGGGTTCTCAACACCAGATATGTCTTCTGGCTCCTCACCTGGTGTGCTGTCCTCCTGATCATGACAAAGGGGGGAAAGGTGTAATTAATCTGCCACTCTCTCCAGTCCTGCAGGATCTGCCAGAGCTTCTGGGTCCAGGCGCCACCTGTAATACCACTCCAGATGGTGAATTAACCGAGAAGTAAACAAGTCTATCCTCCACGGGCCCTATGGGACATCAGGCCCTGAAATATCCCCCCCCCCCCCCGATCAAGCATTCGGTCGATGAAATCCTCCAGGTATCTGGAGTTTCAGCCTGCTATAACATTCTGGAAGACCGATGTCCTGCCACCACTGAAATTAGCTGTTTGAGGCAGAAGTGTTAAAAGTACTTGACTAACTCCACCTGCTTCTTCGACTTAGTATCCCCAAGTCACTTGATGTATCTGTCCACCAAAAGAGTGTACATCCGAAGAAGGATCCAGTAAGACTGCAGAAACGCACCTCACTGCCAAGAATCTTGGCAAAAGCTCCGAGCATTTAATTTGATGCTTGAGCTTCTGCTCTGTCCAGCGTCCCCCTTTAACTATATCTCCACACCCCAACCCAGGGACCTTGCATCTGATTCAATTAACATAACTGGGAAATTCCTAAAGATTGCCCTACCATTTCATGCCTCCATAGGTCTAGCCACCACTGGATTTCCATCCTGGCCTTTGTGTACAGAGAGATCAGCTCCCAGGTGGTAGACCTGATGAATGAACAAACCAAAGATCAGTTAACTCAAAAATTGGCTCCCACCATCAGAACTGGAGACAGCGATGATGTGGAGGGGCGATGGAGACCATCAGATATGCATCTTTCGGGTTCAGTCGGACCATCCAGTTGTTCAGTAGGAAAATATCCTGAAGTAGGTCAGTGCCTTCCATTTTAAAGTACCCATAAACCAACCAAGCGTTAAATTCTGGAAGTTTGTAGGTGGATGGGGTGAAGGATTGACCTAACAACTGTCAGTTGGCATTGCCAAGGAAACAAATGACCCACTGGGGCCAGCATGACAGGATCTGTGGGAAAATCAGCTTCCCCAAGGCCTTGGCCTCCTCCCCTGTCATATAAAAGCTCTTGGTAAGCGTTCCATGATATCCAAGAGTTTGTCTTGGCAGGCTGTCCAGGACCTGTCGATTCCCTTCTTTGGCTCCTTAACAAATGTAGATAGAAAGGAGGGCATTTTCTTCTCAGGGGTAAGAGAAACCTTCCCCTCTGAAAAGGGGTGATGACATTCAGCCCTCAGCCCCTGAAGTGTCTGAACCCATATCTTCCTTTAGGTCTTCCTCTGCAGGAGTAACCTTCTCCCCAGCCACCTCTGAGGGTAATGGTTCATGTCCTTGGTTGCAGGCTTGTTTTAAAAAACCCTCTCTGAGGTGCTCAAGTGCATCCAATTATGTAGCATTATCCTTGCTACATTTAGCCTTACCTTCCTTGGTGCCTCCAGCACCATGAAGTCCAAGGGCCTTGATGGAACTTTACCCGAAGGGAGGGGTTCAGGGAGAGCTGCAACCAAGAGTGGCAAATGTCTGCCTGGGCCTCAGAGTGTGTTTTCTTAAAGAATGAAAGCTTTCCTGTCAGATACATCCTCCTCCACGTCGCAGGGTTCCTCATAACCCTCCTAAAAATAGACTTTGTCTTGTGGAGGGTCCACTGTTGATGAATAGGAACTGTTTTTCCCATGTAAATTGAGCCTACACAGAGACACGCTAAGTCCAGAGGTGGATCTAGGTTAAAAACACTAAATAACGAGAGGTAACTGTCAACACTCTGTGGAATTTGCACTCTAGTGCTGATGTGGGTCCTGCAGAGAGAAGGAAACCCATGTAAACGTCCCAATAGTATTGCCTACTCTACGCCAGAATGCCGGATCACTGAAGAACTCTGCCACCTCATAGCTAGGTGGAGGCCTGCACTCCTGTGAAGCGAACACAGCTTTGCGGTACAGTATGCTCAAGTAGCTTCGCTGGCATGCAGGACAAGACAATCTGCATCTGGAGGCACAGCAATGTGTGCTAGGTTGCTGGAGCAGGAAGTAAAAAGGAGGGTTGAGGAAGTAGAGTGGTATGTTGTGGCATGATGGGAAGGGCATTGGTGGCATAGGCCATTAGCTCGGTTTGGTCACCATTTAGTTTTACTCTATCTGAAACTAGCAAAAGAAATCCAGGTATTAAAATATCTTCATTTTAGACATTAACCCCTTCCATGCTCATGACGGAACGGTTCCGTCATGAGCCACGGTTGAGCTGTGCTCATGACGGAACCGTTCCGTCATGGTCCCGCCTGCGCTCGAACCCTTCAGCACCGCGGCGGAATTCGCCCAGCGCTGAAGGGGTTAAGGGTTTATGTTATAGCTCATGAACCTGAGATATATCTGTGGAGAATTGAGCCCCAAGTCATCAAGTCCACCCCCCCCCCCCCCCCCCCTCCAGCCCCACTCCTCCGTCTATCTGGCTGACAAGTTCACCATCTCTGCTAGCTTTTGGCACACATGCATCAAGGACACCATCAGACTGAGACAAAGATGTGCAGACAAGAAAGAACAAGGCAACAAGCTTTCTTTATATTTACAGCTGAGTTCTAGAAAAACATCTCTGTATACATCACACCTGTTCCAATATATAAAAAAGCTGAAGATTCAACTCTTTAAAGAGCAGTACATCATGATGAAGTAACAAACCACTTTCCCTCCTAGAGACCAGCTACAATTACAATTACATGTTTACCTTGGGCCATATACAGAACTGAGCTGAATTATGGCTAGATTTGCACTTTATAATTAATTTATCATGTATACCTCTAGCGGGAGAGCTTGCGTCATTTATGACTAAGGTTATGGGGAATAGCTGAGATCTGACTGTTACCTGTCACGACCTCTGTTTTTAAGCTTTTGATCCTGTAGCCAGACATCATACTAAGTTGCGTAATATACTCCAGTACTGTTTCTAAATTTGGGTAGGTGAGCTCATTATTTATAACAACACCATCTATGTAAAAGCAAATTTTGCAAGTGTCAGGGATCCCTACGGGACCTGGAATATCCAAAGAGCTATAAATCAGAACAGCCAGTTGTTCGATAAACAAAGCCAGAGAGAAGCAGGGAGGGAAACCACCCTTGACAAGTAACTCTAACCGTCTCTACTGTACCAGCCTATCCCCTCAAAACAAAACAAAACTAAATAGTACAATCTGAACTGCAGTGACTTCAGAATAGTAGGATTTGTACCAAGGAGTAGAAATCCCTTGTCCTCCTAGTGGTGTCACAGACTGTAGCGATTTTATTGCAGCTCTTACATCTGCTGCTGTTTTGGTTGTAATCAGCAAAGTCTGTCCTTCCCTACATAGTGTTGTAAGGGAGATGGATGTTTTTTATGCCCTTTTTGACCAAAAGTCACTAGTATTAACCGCTCTGTATAGTTTTTAGTTTAAAAAAAAAGGTGTGCACAATTCCAATTTTTCCCATTCAGGGTCTGGTGCTTGGGATCTTTCATTTTATTTATAGAATTGGCTGAAGTCTGCCCTCCACTCTGCAACGGTAATAATTTTCCATTTATATTGTTTTTTCTAGTTGAATCTTGGTTTGTAAATCTTATAATGTATAATCTCGGAAGCCACTAATGCAGATTCCATTATGATCTTGATCAAATCAAACTTTTTCTTGTCTGTTTACCTGCTTTAATTTAGTTTGCATGTTGATCATTCGATCATAGCAGTGTTAGTCAGCTCTGTTATTAGCCTTTTTTCCCTACCTGTCATGTATAAACATGCTCAAATAGAATGGTTTAAAATGCTTTGCACACACAGGGGCATATGTATCAAAAACGCTTTTTGCGATTCTCAAATTGCGATTTTTAGCAAATCGCAATTAGAGAATCGCAAAATGCAATGTATGTAGGATTTGCTAAAAATTTAGCGAATCCTACATATTCCTTATTTGCGAATCGCAAATTGAGATTCACAAATAAGGAATTCCTTCCCATTAATTCCTGTGGACTAGAAGGCTCATAGGATTGAACGGGAAGGAATTCTCAATTTGCGATTAGCAATTAGAGAATCGCAAATTGAGAATGCAATTTCAAGGGTGCAAGGGTGACAAAAGGATACCATGTTGCACCCCTGAAATATGTATGTGTGCACATGTGGTGCACATACATGCCGTAAGGGCATGTATGTGCGCCACATGGCACTTTGAAAAATGAAAAAAAATGCATTTTTCAAAGAAATCGCAAATTACCACCAACCTGAAGTTGGTGGTAATTTGCAATTCCTTAAGCCAAAATCGCACAACTTGGGTGCTTCCTACATTGCATTTAAGGAATCGCAATTTGGGATTCCTTAAATGCATTCGCAATATAGGGAATCACAAATTTTGCGATTCCTTATTTTGCGAGGGACTTTTGGGATGATGCATCCCAAAAGGCTTTTTCCCGTTTGCAAATGGGCCGATTCTGAGAATCTGCCCGTTTGCGAACGGGAATGGGCTTGATACATATGCCCCACAGTGAACTGAGGCTCATGCTCTACTCAAGTTAAAGAAGACTTGAATTATTACCTGAAGTTCATCTTTAAAGACACCTGCTCAGCTAACAACAAGGAAGATGTACAAATTAGCCCTGAGTACAGCAGACTGAGTTCCTAGAGTCACCATATTGTGGTCCGCAAAAGGCATAGGTTTAATTTCTGCTGAGGTCCAGTGGAGGTCGAAAAAGGTTAAATAGTAGTCAATTTGCAATTTGCTGTGGGAATGAGAACTTTAATGAATATATCCCAGTACTGTTGGCTTATCATATATTGGTTAAATTAAGACACCTCATAACTGCTCTGAGACAACTCTGGGTTTTTGACTTTGGTGGATGGAGTATGTACTGTCGCCATGGTGGAATACTTTACTCCCACCATTGTGAGGGTACTCTGCCCTATGATTGTGTGGTGATTAGCTTTAGAAATTATTTTGTTTCCGTTACTTGTTAAGCAAGATCATTTTAAACCTCAGAACTGTAGCAGGATTGTAGCTCTCCCCCTTGAGTATTTTTATTATCCTACACAACAATTGGTGAGACTTGATAATGTACAACATATGCGAAGGAAAAGCGATGTTTTACGTTATTTTGGCATCCCAGTTGTAAATAGGTTTGCGGCTCTAGCCCAGTATGCAGCCTTAGATTGACAATTTAGCAGGTCTGTAGCTTAAACTCTAAAGGAAATTGTAATTGTGGGGAATATATCACAGGGGAATTATACTACAAAAGGATGAGCTTGAAGTCAGTCTGCCTCCTCCTCTGATACCTGATATTGGTTGGCCCATAACCTTTGGGGAACTGGACGTACGAGGTGTGATTCAGCTTTTAAATTTGCATAATAGAACATTTCAGGTTTAGGATCGAAATTAGGGGACCCAGATTGGTTGCACCTTATAAAAAGCTATGATATTATCTGTTGTCAGGAAACTTAGGCTTTAGAAACACAACATATAGAGGGATTCAGCTAGTTTTTTACAGCTGACATCCTTTCACGGGGTGGTGGAGCGTAGGGAGGACTGTTAACATTGTTGTTGGTAAAGTTCCCTAGGAAAGGTGAATGGTCTTATCATGGGTCCCTCTATTTTCAACTGTTGTGGTTTATCTACAGCCATATAAATTGCTTATGAATGAACTTGTACAATAATGATTTTGACTCACGCAATACAGATATTCCTACTGCACTTACGAATGAAATAGCTAGGAAGCCAAGATGGGCCTGTAGGATTTCTGTGGATGGTAAAATTTTATCTCAAACTCTACCCTTTTTCAAGCTCGGTTTCTTGTGGGCTGGTGGATTATCGTGGGGATGCCCTAACTCAGGTTTGTTATTCACCTTATATGGAAGTACTTAATCTGCTTCTTTTAATTATTGCATATATTTTGCCTATGATTCTTTACCTACTACCCCGATTTTAAAATTGACATGTATTTGCAGGTATTGCAGTAGTCTAATTGACTATATCTTACTTTCATTAGATATGATGACATTCTTCTCAAATTACTCAGTATTACAAACTGCACTTAGCGATCATAGTCTGCTCTCCGTCTCATGTCGTGGGAGGAGGGTGACCGCTGTTAAAGGTGAACCAGCAGAAAGGATTACCCTAGCAAACAACAAGGTAGTTATTCTGAAATGGGAGAACATAGACAAGGAATATTTGATTAACACCTTGGTTACGCAAAACATGATTGAGGTTTAAACCTGGTTACATAAGCCCCAGAAGACTAAGACCATGCATTGGTTTGACACTAATTGCTCTAAAGCACACAGGAACTTGGTCAAGGCTCTGAAATCAACCGCTAGGATTTAGTTGCATTAAAAAAGCTGTGGCCACCAGGAAACAACAAATAAGAGAGGAGGCTTACGAAACTCTTTGTCAGGGACACTACTGCAAGGATCAAAGGAACAGCTGGAGTCACAGTCACAAAAACCACAAACTGTGCAAAAACATGAAAACAACACCAACATAAACTCTTTATCTTTTGTACCTATTTAGGCTGTTGCTGAGCTTCCGTGGCAATTGCTTGAAAGTGGAAGTCTAAGATGGCAGCCACCATGATTGATTCTAGCGTTAGCGGTTTAGTCATTCTATTTTCAGTGCAAGCACTGAACTGCCTTAACGCTCACTCTGAACTCAAGTGATGCACTTCAACTGAACTCTTCATGCCGCAAGTAGTGTCTCTTCAGTGCTCCTGCTCTGTCAAAAGGGTTTTGCTGGTTATTTCCTTTTAAGGGTTCCTCCCCCTCAGAATTGTTGGGTGTGCACACCAAGGCTAATTCACCATTCCTATAGTTTGAGTATTGGGCGAAAACTATTCGAGTCCTTGTGAAGACTTTTCTTAGTATTTTTAGTAAGACAATTGAGTCTGGAAGGAATTGTTTATCAAAAGAGAAAGTGTAAAGGAAAATTCTAACAGAACATTTTATGACTGCACCTGTTGTAACTCAATGCTTATGTGCAGTAGAGACTGTTCTAGAGATATTTTACTTCATCTGTACAACAACTGATATCTATGAATTTCTAGGAGAGAAGCTATAGGTCTGAGAAACAAGGTACTCCAGTATTTAATGAAAAGGAACAAAGGAGTTATAGTTAAAGAATAATAGAATGGGAATACGATTATATTACTGTATGCATATATATATATGTATATATGTGTGTATGTGTGTTGTTAAGTGTAACTTCTTACTTATGCTCAGTCGTAGACGCTGGACTTCCCTTCAACGCATCCCTCCTTGGGTAGCTCAAGAAGAGAAATAATGAGCAGAGAAGAATAGACGGTTTATCATTTGATGCCAGAGGCAGTCTCTCTTTCTATCCCAATCTCCTTTTTGGAAGTTGTCATCTGCTCCTGTGGAATCTGGAGGTACAAGATCAGCCTTGACAGATTGAAGTGCCATACACATTCCACCTGGGCAAGATGGCAGAGGGATTCGATATTAAGGCCTTAGCCACAATTATAGAAAACATGTATAGACAATTAGTGGGAACTATTGAGAAAAATAAAGGGTTAAGAGATGAGATTAAAAGATCCCAAGTAGAGTCTCAACATTTTTACAGAGATTAGACAAATTGGCTGCTGGTCCTTCTTCCTCCCTCATGAGAATAAATCATCATCATCCAATATAACAGAGATCTCCCATCCAGGTTATTCATGCGATTTCACCAGTTATTCCCTTAGCCCTTCTAGAGCGATTCAGTGAAGATCCCCATAAGGCCCACATTTTCTTAACCCAATATTCATTACACTTTCTGTGTAGGTCCATTATCTTTGCAGAAGATCAAGCCATGGTAGCATTCTTTATTATCCTATCTGAGTGGTGATGCAGCTGCTTTGTCCTTGCCATTAGTATCAAGAAATTAAACCATTATGTTACGATTTTGAGAAGTTTAAAACAGAACTTCTAATTTTTGACCAACGAGCTCCTTCACATGGCACTGACAATGAACATCTAGATATTAAGCAAGGAGATAGAGATTTGATCTCCTATTTGATTCAATTCAATAAACTAATTGTACAGACTGAATGGCCTGAAACCAAGAGAGCAGCCATTTTTTTTTACCATGGTCTTAGCAAGGAATTGAAAGATGCCCTATGCCAAATTGTTAATAGACCCACAGAAAAACAAAACTAATTGCCCTGGTGTTACAGATTGATCATAAATTGAACAAATGCATAACAGATAAGAAAAGAGATTTCCGTCCTATCCCCCCACGTTTTGATATAATATTAAGTCTGAGATTAATAAGAGCCCGGAACAAAATATCTTTGAAAAACCTATGCAGATTGGAAGTACTAGAGGTCCACACTCTAAAGAAGATAAAGAGAAAAGAAGGTCTGTAAATCTCTGTATGTACTATGGCAAGGCAGGACATTTTGTCAAAGAATGTCTAAAACGTCCAAAGATAAATCCATTGGGAGAAGAGAAGCACCATCAGTAAAAGGAGGTTCTATGTAGGGGTCCTTGGAAAAGACAACTCTAAAAGGTCAACAAATAGCCAGTACATTACAATTGGCCTCCCCACACCTGACCAGATGGCAAGATTTGGCAAAAAAGAGTTATGAGAAGTCACCGCAATGATAATTTCTGGACAGAGCCAATTAGTTTAATTCATTTTCAAGGGCTTCACGATATGATTAAATATAATTTAATCAATACCCTACAATTCCAGTTAAACTGTGGTTTGTCCTAGTTAACAGAACATTATCCTCATACAGAGGGAGAAAAGAACAGTCTCAATGAACTCCGAATATTGTATTGAACATTGTTATATAACAGCTACAGAAGAGGAAAAGGGGACTAAAGCAAAGGTTTTGCCCAAACAATCTTGAATAATCTGCTCCATAGAGACTAAGGAGATTCTTGTAGCGTATCAGGATTTTGTGGATGTATTTCATGAAATCGAAGTAAAATGATTATCACTGTATAGACCATACAATTTCAAGGAACTGCTAGAGTCACAGTCACATAAACCAGAAACCATGCCTAAACAGCACCACCATAACTCTGTTCCTGCTGGAAACGCCAGATAACTCATCCTTTGCACCTACTTAGGCTGTTGCTGAAGTTCTGTAGCAATTGTTTGAAAGCGGGAATCGAAGAAGGCGGCTGCCATGATTGATACTAGGGTTAACGCTCTAGGCTCTCTATTTTCAGTGCAAGCACTGAAGTGCCTTAAGGCGCGCTCTAAATTTAAGTGTGTTTGTCTTAGTGGAAAGTGATCCAGTTTAGGACCTATGGGGCTGGGATCAATACACATTATTTGTCTAAGAGTACCCCCTATACCATAAATCTAAAAAAACTATTTTGCAACAGAGGAACACATCTCATCATGTTTCTCTGATCGTCAATCTGTGACTGCTGGTAGATTTTTTATAAATCATAACCATTGAAAACTGATTTTGCCATGTGTCAAATTCTCATATAACACTGTGATTTCCAAAATAAGAGAGAACAAGGGATTATGTGTATAAAGTAATGTTATTCTTCATGATTAGTGAACAGAGAAACAATTACATATAATTAGTGAAACAAGTATATACACATACCAACATCAATCACAGAGACATGTGGATACAATCACAGAGACATGTGGATATAATATTATTGATCAAATCAAACAACAGACATTGATAAACATATGTTTTCGTTAAATAGTGTTGAACATATAGTGTATTCGAGGACATCAAAAATAAATGAGGTATTAGAGGTGGTGTCCTGTACTGTTGGTTAATGAGGAGTACATATTTTAACCCTCTATTATGTAGTCCAAATAGTACTAGTTGGCCCTTTCCTTGGGTGGTCGGAGATCTTTAGCTATTAATCAGTGAAGTTATTATTCACATCACAGTTTTTTGTAAAATAATTTATTCTTTTGTGATTGACGATAACTCTTGGCCACGGTAGTGTGTACGCAGAGGCGTTTCGACCATCCTGTAGGTCCTTATATCTTTTATTGATGACGGTCTTCTTCAGGGCTGGAGGACTTTTAATGGGACACGTTCAAGTGGAGTAATCCTACATTTTTGTGAGGTTCGTAGGTTCTGAGACTGTGCTGGTCCTTCTCATTCAGTTGTTGAGAAGATTCGGGCTCTGGGACCCTGGATAGTCAGGAAGTCATATGTCTGGAAATGATTCACTGGAACTGCTTTGGAGGTGCTGTTCCCCTTATTGGCGCATTCCTCACAGGGGCCGTCATCTGTCAGCTCCTCTGTCTCCACGGCTGAAGCGGAAGTCAATTGTAGTTCTTCAACCGAACTATTCATGGCGCAAGTAGTGTCTCTTCAGCAGGTGCATGCAGTGGAGAAGTAATTTAGAGCCTCTCCTTGGATGTAGTTGCAGACGAGAATTGGGAAATATCATCTGCCCCTGTGGAATCTGAAGGTACAGGGTCAGTCTTGAAAGACACAAAAAGTCCCCGATTATGATGTCGGACACCGTTGCAGAATGGGAACTGACCGACCTCATGTCGGTGGTTCTGACTGCATCATTTGGATGCGACCGCACACAGTGTGGTCAGAAGCATCAATTTTTCTATGGGAGCTTGTGTGCTGAGCAGAAAACGCTCACAGCATAAGCTCCCATAGAAAAATTGATGTTTCCAAACATCCCTGCACCGTGTGGCAGGCACCTCACAGTGCTTGCCACACATTGCAGGGATGTTGAGGGTGCACCAGGACAGTATACAGAGGCCGCGTAAGAATGGGGGCCCTGCTAGAGGCTCCTAAAGACACTTTCTGACACCAGTTCCATGTCAGAAAGGCCGCTATGTAACTGCTGTCGGAAAGTGCCATCATATAATCCAGACTGCGGAAACGCCATATTTAAGGGATTATGAGGCCTTTTTGACTGGCCGATGGGCTCCTTTAGCCCATCAGAACCTTGTTGGATTCCCCGGCTGGTTTAAAGTCCGACTGCCGTCATTATAGTACGGCGGTCGGACTTTAAACCTACAATGTCGGCGGAGGCTTTCTGACCAACATTGTAATTAGGCCCAGAATGTTCTGGCAGGTGGGTAACCTGGCATTTTTTAATGACTCATCTGATGCAGGGCTTGATGTTATTTCCTCAGATAATTGGTTCACCCATTTTTGGGATGTTTATATTGGCATCTCCTAGGAGAGAGGTAGCTAAGCCCTGTGGTCTTGTCATCAGGATTAAGAATGTTTAAAAAGCCATCTGTAAATGTTCCACTGGCAAGGGTCCTGAACTTTTTAAGGCAAATATTGATTTGTGTGCACCCCTTCTTACCAATTCTTTAAGGGCTGTTGTTGGTTCTGGCCCGCCGAGGTCCTGCTCACATGCTATCATTGTGCCAATTTTCAAAAAGGGCAACAAATGGGACACAAAATGCCACTGACCCATTTCTTTGATTGACACCACTGCAAAGTTAATGGATAGAACCTTACTGGACCAAGTGGAATCCTGGGCCAAGGATAACCAGATTTTCTCTGATTTACAATATGGTTTTTTGTCGAGGGTGGGCTTAGCTGGGCAATGCATCAATTTTGATTTTTTATTCAATAAATGTGCAGTTGTGAAAGGTGGATCCGACTACACTGCATTCATGGATCTTAGCTCTGCCTTCAACCATGTGAACCGAAGTAAATTATGGAATATCATGACAAATCTGGGGGTGGAGGGCGATATAAACTTTTTAAGACAATTGTTAGCGAGGTGACAGCCAGTGTCAGATACGGCCCAAATGGGGAGTCAAATAAGCCCTTTCAAATTTCTTGGGGAGTAAGCCAGGGTTGTGTATTGGCCCCCTTTTTGTTTATTTTGTATATCGATGGGCTTGAAAACGTTTTAGTTAATTCTCCCATTGACATACCATCTGTTGGTAACCGTCCTTTACCTGCCCTGCTTTATGCGGACAATATCGTCCTTATGGCTTGGACCTCACTTGTTCTTCAGAGGTTGCTGGATAGATTCACAACATCTTTGTCGGATCTTGATCTCACCATAAACCAAAGACCAACATTATGGTCTTTGACCCAAAAAATGTAAAAAAAAAGTCTTTTGTTGTAAATCAAACAAAGATTATCCCAGTTTCCACTTTCTCTTGCTTGGGGATTTTATTCCACTGTACTTGTGGATGGTCCCCTCTGGACCTCATTATGGCGGATGCATTTGGGCGAAGTATAGAGGCACTTTTCAAATTTGCCTCAGCGTTGGGCAGCAAACCTATTGGAGAACTGATAATGGTTTATGAATGTAAGTGCCTCTCTATTGCAGCATATGGTGCGGGATTATGGGGTATGAAGGATTATGACATTTTTCGGAAAATGGAAAGTAGATTTCTGAGACCTTTGTTGTCAGTCTCTCACAGTACTTCCACCTCTCTGTGCCATACTGAATTAACCTCTTGAGTGCCCATGACGAGCTGGTCTCGTCATGGGCCGCGGTTGCGCTGTGCCCATGACGAGACCAGCTCGTCATAAACCCCGCCCGCTAATGCAACGGCCGGCACAGGGCGGGGAAAGGGGCGGGCACTCAAGGGGTTAAGGCTGGACTATATTAATGATGTAATCAGACTCCATCCAGCCCATTTATGGATCTCTATCTGGACTAATACCCAAACTCCTTTCACGCGACTAATACAGGAAGATTGCTTGGGCCTGGATAAAGCTAAGAAAAGTCTGTGGTTAGCATTTATTAAGGAATTAAGCACCAGTTTGGACATGCCATTAAAAAGTCTTGTGTCTAATTATTTTGTGATTACCACCAGCCCTTTGATTGATTCATACCTTGTTTGTATTCCATTCAACTATCATAGTTATTTGCTGACACAATTACGTTTCAACACTGTGCAGTTTATGGGCACATTCCTATAGCAGTTTTATATCATGCAACCTTAGCTATCTGTCCTTAAAAACAGTTGAATGCGAGGTCGCTAACCAGTTAAGACCTGTCAGTTGTACAAGTTACATAACTCGTGCTACTGATTGTGTAGAGTGAACACATGTTTATGATCATCAGTCCGCTAATTTAGTCATTTGAGTGTAATCACTTTGTGCCCTTTGTGACGGAAAACATAGTAGTGCCACGCCTATCTGAACATTTGAAGACCACATTTTCTGAGGTAGTCAGGGATGGTCCAGGTGCCTCTGGAGAGATCCTCAGGGCAGGCCATGCCAGGATTTAGAGACCAGGGCAACTGGCTTCTTAGTCACCCTAGGGCGTTGTACAGAGGTAGACAGAGTGACCACTCGGTCTCTGGGCTTAGCTTCTCCAGTCCGAGACTTCCACAGGTAACATAGGAAGTTTTGAGGCTTCTCTAAAGGGCTCCCTTTTTCTGAGCCCTTCCAGCCGGTCCAAAAACCTGAGCAATTTCAGAGGCAGGTGCAAACCCAAACCAGCAACCCTCCTTTTCCTCCCCTGCATCACCTAGAAAGCTGCTTTTGTTTTCCCTCGAGAGATCATGCACAACTGGTTGGAAGAAGGGTATTATACTTTCTGCTGGACTGGATGCTCCTGACAGTGGATCATTGGGTTCCACAAGTTATAGGAAGGGGATAATCCCATCCTTTCCAAAACATCAGTTGTAGTTGCACAGTAGGTACCTGTGGTTTGCGGTACGCTGTACTGACTACCAGGTTGTAGGGACTAACATCAGCACTCAGGGTTTTCTCCAAGGTGATGGCAGCAGACGTGACACATCTGTGTAGGTTGGGAATCCCAGATATCCTGTAACTTTGATAATTGACTGCTCGAGCACAGCTTGCTGCAGCTGGTAACAGGCCATAGCCTCTCTGCTGCTTGATTTGAGCTTTTCCATCAACAGACCCAAATTGCTCTTGGAGCCCTCTCAGCGCCTCAGGTTCATAGGGCTAGTATCAGTCACAACATCCCTCCAAGCGTTCTCTCTAAAATGATGTTTTAACTGGCATTTTCACCTAACTATCATGCCTCTTTAACCATTGGCTTTCTAAATGACTTTCTACAGTTTTTCTCAATGTAAAGGAATGTAGTGTAGTTCCTATATCCCTGATAGGCTCTGCACATTGGAATAATATACACTATAGATTTGACATTGGACTGAGGTCAGTATGTCTTTATTGAGTCCATTAAACTTAATTACTTGTGTGTGCCAGCTAACTCAGAGGTCACTAGAAACTTCTCGAATACACAAGAAGGGATTAGATTCTGACAACCGCATAAACATGACAACTTTGTTTCCCTTAGAGTCGGAACAATCTCAGAACCGTGGAAACAATAGATAACAGTTTCACTCAGTCAATCGTGCATTCTTCGTTTCTACAGAGTTGCACAGAAATAGAAAGACGGGCGTTTCAATAAAAAGGGTTTATTGAACAGTCTTATTTCTCATGCAAGAGATATGAACTGCTACAATCGTAAGACAGGCTGCGAAGTACAATATGTACAGAGTTAGCAGTAAGATAAAATAATACTGCAATAGCATGGTTTGTAGCTATGACAAAAATTAATTAAAATACATACATAAATAACACAGGCTAAAAGGTGAATACTCATCTGATGCTTCTAAATAGTTCTACCCCAGTGTACCTAACCTAAGTGTAGTACGAGGTAAGGAGTAGGTGCTGTTTTCTAAAGTACAGCTAGCTATACCTATAGTTTTAGTTTTGCCTAGAGTTGCCAAAAGTTTCTCTAAGTTCTAGTCTGCTCCATACCTTAGAATGTGCGAGGTTGGAATCTCATTTCCGGGACTCGATATCTAACACCCCGCAAGGGGAGTCAGAAACACTGGAGCTGGATTCTCTGCGAAGAGGATGACAGCGTCTGGTCAGTGCGTCAGGCTGGAACTCAATTTCCTTCTGAACTTGCTGTGGCGAATCGCAAGTAGGCAGTCGAGCTGGATCGTACAGGAGCCGTGGTTTGCCAGGGCAAGTGCAGGTATATTTATACCTTGAAGGTTTTTAGGAATGCCTGTATTGACGTAAAAGTCGGGCATCAGAACGTCATGAATGAACCCCTAAGGAATAGATGTTCATGCATACTAAATGAGTTCTTGGAGAAATCAATATCCAAGCAAGGGAAAATCCTAAAGGCTTAAGAGTCTGGTTTTCCAAGAACTCGTTGTGACGTGGATTGTCGGATGTAGGAGACCGTGCCTGTATTTGGTTAGCATGGACAATGCCTAAATAAGGGCTGGATTTTCTATGCCTAAATAAGGGCAATATGAATTGTACCTATATAAGGGCATAAATCGGGAAACCTATTTACGGAATCTAAATCTACACACAACACCCACTCCAGTTTAGTATGAACAACATTACTAAATCCTAAACCTACTAAACATGTCTAAAAGAAAGTATCGCATGATTATATAAAACACGCTAAAACATATGTCCTAAAAATGTATTACAAAACCATTGCTATGCATAAGGTGCTGTACATATTAAAAGCAATGTTTCATTCTAAGCATATGCATGTATTTGAAAAATGCCAAACAAGAATGAGTCATAAATATATACATTTGATGAAATGGCTCGTTAATACAGAAGAAAAAGGGCCGAAACCATTTCATATGAGGTTACATAAATCAATTGTTGTTTATGACAAGGTGGCATAATGTCCATGGAAGATTTTCAAAGAATTCTGTTCTCTATGAATAGTTCTACTATAAGCAGATTACTTGTGCCAAAAAATGAAAAAATACAAATTTGGAGATAAAAAAAATCATAGGAAAAAAGTTCCAAATTAGTCTCATCAGAACACTGTGTGCCTGAATCAAAAGTCAGTGTGTGGGCCTGGAGAAAACATGAAATCTTCTAATCCTGTAGACAAAAAATCGTCTACCGTCTACCGTTGTAGGTGAAAGTTGGAATACCTAGTTTAGAAGATTAACTGCACATAGTTGTGAACTATCGCCTTCAGCATTGGTCGCATCAGCAATGTTCGAATCGGATGTTACCTGCGTGCCTGATGTTTCCTCACGTACCTCAGCAGTAGCAATTTGCGTCTGTGAGATCTCAATGAATGCCGTCATTAGGATTGGTAGCTGCTGGGGACAACACAGAGCATGGGCCGTTACTGGGTCCAGCAGAGTATCGACATCCATCGGCATGAATGGAGTGTTAGACAGATGTCTGCAACGAGTGCTAAAAGGAGCGTCAGTCCGCCAAACACAGAGTGTACGAAGTTTGGAAAAATTCCGAGGACTGCTTGAAAAGGTGCTAACAGTCCTGCACACACGTTCTTAAATACATGTACAATACCGCTTGTATCAGACATGTTTAAGATACGACCTAACATTTCTGAGAAATGTACAGGGCAGTTTGTATACAAAAGGGTATGTATCTCCGCAGAAGTCCCTGCGACTTGGAGATCATAGGTTTCTCTGGCCGAGGTCAGTGGCACTGTTTTCTGTAAAAGAATGGCTTTCATTCTGCTTAGAGTATCAATTCGTGTAGAAGGGATGTTCAGTGAAGGCCATAAAGGCGACTCCCTGACTGTATCTATTTGTGGAAACAAGACTTGCATACAGCAAGTGACCCTGGATGTAACCGTAACTAGATATGGAATACCTGGCAACATGCCACAGCAGCTGTGATCATTCAACATAATGTAACTCCCATCAGAAAGTTGGCCAAAAATTGGATTAATCACTGCAGCCGGTGAACCTTGCAGGTGACAGGATAAGTTTGTAGTGGAACCATCACAGGCCCCGTGTAAGTTAATACCCTGACAAAGGAGAGACCCGCTTAGTGTGTGTTCACAGTTTTCACCGCTAAGAAACACTTCCCGTTCCCCACTCCAACATCTATGTGTGTAAGGTAAATCCCAGGATGTCTTGATGTATCCTTTACCCAACCTTTCATATTTGCCAACTGGTATATGTTTTAGGCAATATTGAAAATGGAAAGTTGTAACAGGCAGAGTTATTTTACCATGTATGATGCACTCAGTAGCTGGTTTTTCTGCCACCGTGAATGGTAACTTTACCAGTTTTTCAATGCTCAGCATAGTGTACTCTGCTCCCCTTTGTGGCAGTCTGATCTGTTTATCAGTGAGATTGAATTCTGAAAACAGTGACGTAGTGTTGATTAAACGCCAAGGCACATAACGTGCACGCAAGTTTTGTAGCGTCCAGCCTAATAGCATGATAGAATGTAGTTGAGACTGACCATGTTGCAACATGACCAAGTCTTGTTCCATGATGTCTATGACAGAAGACACAATGCTTTCCAATGAATATATTCTGGACGACAGAGTCTTTAACCCATTGTCTACTACAGAGAGAGTTTTCTCTAAATTAATACGATCAATTTCTCGTATTCGTTCTCCAGTCTCTGCTTGGGTAACCTTCCATGCTTCATTATAAGCAGCGTAGATACCGACGTTTTTGACGCGGTTTTCTTGGTCCTAGCAAGAATTCCCTAAGGTCTGCGCCTTCGTGAAGTAAAGTTAAGTGTTGTTTAACATCCTTCAGTGTAGCTTTCTGTAGTCAGTCAAGGCAGAGTTTCCCTACACTGTATGTTGTTACTACCCCTGGATGCTGTCTTTGAACATAGCGTGGGTCTGGCCTATTGATAGTGAAACCCTGTGTTTTATTCAGGAATCGATCTTGACAGTTGTTTGTGTCTGTGGGCCAGAGCAACCATTTTTTCCATTCTGGATCTGATCTGTTGTGATGCAAAATATTATGTACATCGACCTCCTCCCGTGTAGTGCTATTGCTTGCAGGTACAGGTATGGTCGGTGTGTTCATGTCTTTGATCTTGGCTAATCCAAGGCAAGACGTTTGCTGGACAGTGTCATTCAAAAACATAATTTGCTCAGGGATGATACAATAAAGCTTCTACCCCTTGTACTTGCCAATCTTTTGTACCCCAGACAGTCTTTGTCTCAATGTTGTCTTTCCAAAATTCAAAACCTTGTCTAGACTGTTGGGCAATAAAGGCTGCAGAATAAATCTGTTTCGTATTGGTTAACATATTTTTTGTTCCTGTCTTGTTCACATTTTAAAGACAAATTGTACCCTAAAAAATATGGAAACTTCATTGCAAAAGTTTATGAGCTACCCTTTGGAGGTGTAGGACAATGTTCCCATTGGTTATACATAAATACATTTCTATGTGTTGCAGATTTATGCAAGAAATGATGACCATAGTGGTTATAACAATACATTTGTTCATAGTCCGATGAACCCTCTAAATATTCATGATTCGTGAATACAGTAGACATCTCTAATCAGGCATCATGTTATTAACAGTCTTGAAGTCCCAATCATCAGAAAAGGTACTAGAGGTAATAAAGTCACTTAATGAAATCTTAAATAAATGTGGAATCTTCAAAAGCTCAGACGGGCCAAAAATATCATATTGAGTTTGGTCCCAAACTATACCATCATGTATTGGAACGGCTGTGATATTCACTGCTGACAAGTCTTTTGCTTCACGATGGGATGATTTGTGTGGCTGGAGAAATAAGTTCACTCTTTTACTTGCTGTGTACATTTGAATATATCTTCCAATTATCAGCATACCCAGAGTTAATACCAGAGCTAACCAAAGTAGAAAGAAGAATATTCCCAAAACAATCCATAGTTCAATCCATGGTGAAACCAGATATGTCTTTTTCAAGAAATAAAAAAAGTCTGTGGATTGTTCTTTGAAAGTTCTTTGTGCTGGCGTTGTTTCAGGTTCGCTGGGATCCTCAGAAAACATATCAAAGTTCATGAAATAGCCAGAGGCAGTTCTATCAATGGCTGGAATTGCATCAGGATTTGTTGAATTCGCTGGAACCAGTTGATCACTTGTTACTTCGTTGTAGAACAGTTATTTGGGTCTCAAGAGGTATAAGTTCCATGGCATTGTTGCTTAGTCCTTTATTTCTCACTGTAGAATCTTCAAAGGTGATGAGTCTCTCAGTTTGAACCTCTTGAATTGTAGCTAGAGGAGTGCGTCTGCTACACTGGCGGAGTCCACTTGGCCTACTGCTTAGTATCGGCCACATAGTGTGGTTTGATCAAGTCGATGGACACAAATCTTTTCTCCTTTTTACTAGCAAGGGGCGGCAAAAGTACTGTTCTTGATCCGTGAATTGCTAGGACAGGTACTGGTTGTCTGTATGAAGGCCCAAATTCCTTCTTTTGCGCGATCTTTTCTCTGACTAGATCACCAAGCTTTGGGATCCAGACAGGCCTTGCTGGGACGGCCGTTTTTTCCTCAGTAATGGTTGGCTTCAGGAGCACGTTACTCTGTTTTGTTCTCAGTTCATTTAAGTCCTGTAAAACAGCCAAACGATCTTTGATATCAAATTTCTTATTTTCCATCACTGTGCCTCGCATATCAAGGTCGGGTACCAACATTCTAGTTCCAAATAGAACTTCGTATGGAGTGACTCCCCCTAGAGAACTTCTTGGCAAGTTGTTAATTGCGCGTTGGACCCCATAAAGGTGTTTGACCCACCCATCACCCGAACCTAATACCCTAGCTGTTATAGACTGCTTTATGTCCCGGTTTTTTCTTTCCACAACAGAATTTCCCTCAGGATGGAATGGAGAAGAATACCGCAATGCTACGCCCAAACTGGCCATGGCTTCTTTGTAAGCTCGAGAGCTAAACGCAGGGCCCTGGTCAGAGTGTAGTGTGCCAATTGCGTATGTGCCGATAAAGACTCGCAAATCTTTTATAACAGTTCGAGCATCAGCCGAGCGCTGAGGCCACATCCATAGGAACCTTGATTTAGTGTTTGTGGGATTGCATTTGTCCTAGAGGACGCCTGCACGTAGATAGTCTAGTGCTGTCTAATAATGGTGTCTGAACTGGGCTGGGTATGTTATAGTCAGGTATCTGGTGGCGTTCTGTACTGCGATCTCTATTGCAGTCTATGCATTCATTGATAAAAGTGTGAATAAGTGTATTCATTCCTGGCCACCAGTACATCTCTTTTAGTTCTAAAATTGTTTTAAACATCCCCTGATGTGTCAGACCCTCTCCCAGATGTGCTTCGTAAATCAAAGCTGCTCTTCGTTCCATGTTTGGTATTACCCTATCCCCCACTCCAGGGATTCGAGCAAACGGTACGCTGTTCGCATCAATTATATATGAGTGGAAATGTTTTAAGTAACGCTGCACCGCTGCCTTTGCTTGAAGCATTGACAGCCAGCATTATTTCACTGTCTATTTTAGTTTTTGAACGAGTGATTGCAGCTACGGAAGCCGTTTGTACAGCCCCTTTTGCGGCTTCATCAGCCAATGAATTCCCTTCAACGTGAACGCCATCACGTTGATGACTCAGCGTGTGTATCACGTGAGTGTTTTGTAGTCCGTTTCGCAACTGAACTACCTGTTCTAAAAGCATCTTATGCTTGATTGTGCCACCTTTTGCATCTTTGAAACCATTTTGAAGTGAATTCTGTAAATATTAATTGTAAAATTGAACACAGTAAAAAGAATCGCACACTATGAGTGTGGGGAATTCGCGATCCGTGTTTTCAAGTGCCATCTTGAATGCTTGTAGTTCAGCTCGCTGAGCTGTACAATCTCCTAGAGATTGCGTTTTTGTGACCATTGGTCTGAATTTGCCATCGCGCATACGACCTTTAACGATCACGCATGCTGCACTGTAAGCTTGTTTACTCTCCGTAGCGGGTTCTGCAGATCCATCAGTGTAAATTATGAATTTGTACTGATCAAGAGGGAGAATTTCAGTAGGCAGAGGATATTTGTGTTCGTATTGCAGGAATGCTTATGTTTTTAAATAAGGATCAAAAACATCAGTTGCAGCAAGAGAATTAACCCATTGTATCCATCTTGGATGTAAAGCTTTTTCATTCGGAATGCTCGCTTTAGTAACTGCCTCTAAGGCTGGTACAGGAGTCACGACCATTATTCGTTTCCCCTGTGCTAGGGCTCTCTCTTTTGCTACAGCGGTTTGAACTGCTGTCAGAATCTTTTCTATAGAAGTGAATTTCATTTCTGCTTGTGTATACAAGTGTGATTTGTATGCAATGGGTACTTTTTCACCTTCGTTAAAAGTTAAGTAGGTGAATCCGCATTGACCTGGAATGATTTGGATCACTAAGTTGCGTACGTTTATGCGTGTTTGCAAGTGTTTTGTTGCTAACATGTCTGTTTGAAGTGAACGCAGAATTTCTGTGTGTCTTGTGTCCATGTTGTGGTTTTGAAATTAGGTTTGATTAATTCGTAGAGAGGTTTAACCCTCTCTGCGTAGTTTAGAATGTAAGTTCTTCCAAAATTCAGGAAACCTAGAATCGACTGTAAGTTCTTCAGCGTTTTTCGAGGTTGGAGTAGCACACACTTTTCTAAAGAATTGGCTGCCAGGTTTTTGCCTTCACTTGAAAGTTCATAGCCTAGGAAAAGGACGTTGAGATGGGCAATTCTGGACTTTTTAAAGTTGAATTTGTAACCCTCAGAGGCGAAGCCCAATATAATGGTGTTCACCCTGTTCAAGTGTCTGTCCAGGTCATCGTCTGTCAGATATATATCATCGACATATGACAATGCCTCGTCATCATAAATTTGTAGTAACTCTGTTATCCTTGCTGAGAATAACCCCAGGCTGTTCTTGAACCCCTGTGGGAGTCGACAAAATTGACGCTGGGTCCTCATTATTGAGAAAGCGGTCAAATATCTACTTTCAGGTGCAATATTTTGATAAAAGAAACCATTTGAAATGTCTAATGTGGTTTTGTACTTTTTACGCACAATGTTATTCATTAATGCTGTACTGTGTGCATTTTGCACTGCAAATGTTTTACAACATGTGTCTGTAATCCAAAACTAGACGATATGTATTGTCTGGTTTGGAGACAGGAAACAAAGGATTGTTCATTGATGAGGTGCATGTTTCATTCACCCCCTGGTATTCAAGTTGATCTAAGATCTCCCTGACTTGTTTTTTAGCTTCTTGCTTAACTGGGTACTGCCTTTGTTCAGTTGGTTGATTTTTTAACTGGATATTGTGGTGAGGTGAGTCCTCACCCCATCCTACATGATTCTTATATAATGCTGGGGCCTGGGCCACTGCCCATTTCCTGGCATAAGTATATTTTAAATGTATTGGAACATGGTTAGAGAAGGCTGGCATAATGATGTCTTTGCCATGTGGGCACTCCCTGACAAATTCTGGTGGCCAGTCTTGTTCTGCTAGAAGTATATCATAACCCCTTGAAAGATGCTCCCAAAAGAGTGCTTTCACTTTTCTTGGTATGTCTCCCTCCATCCGGAGTGTTATTTCATATAACCTATGCGGAGAACTAACCCTGGTGTCTGCAGTTTCAACTTGAATGTCCTCATTCATGTCCACTGTCTCCAGAAGTCCCTTCAGGTTCTGGCGAGCTACTGTAACTTCTGCTGCACTGTCCAACATTGTCTGAGACCATTCTCCGTTCTTTAGTTACGTTCTCAGAATCCTCAGAATGTCTGATCTTAAGACCTGCTACCTTCTTCTTGGAGAATTGAGGTTTTTGTTTGTTTTTCTGAACGTGTTGATCGTCTTTGGACTTCACACGTCCTTCTTTGTTCTCTGACCGTCCTCTTCTTTCGGATGTCAGTGATGATATCTGAAAGGTACGAGAGGAACGTGTATCAGTATCTTGATATCTTTCAGGTTTTCTCAAATTATCCCTATTTCTGAGGTTATACCTCCTTTCAGAGGGCTCCTTTTGAGGAGACCTACCTCGGGATTGAGAACGCTTCACTTTGGACTGCTGTTTGCTATTTTCCCACTTCTTTTTAGAAGAGGTAGGAGTGTTTTTAGGAAAGACCTTATCAGGACTTTCAGACAGTTGTGGTTTAACTGGTTTCCCTCCCAAACTGTCTCTGCCTAATTCTTCATAGGATTTTTCAATTATTCTGGCTAGTTCTTGTTGTTCTGTCACATCAAATTCCCTTAATTTCTGGCGGATTGCCACTGATGCTACTTCTCCTTTAATATTAGATAATATTATTGTTGAGACCTGGTCGAAATTTTTCATTAATTTCATACCTAAATTCAGAGCAGGTTCTGCCCCGTATTCGTTTTGAATTTGTTTTGAATTTGTTCAGGACATCAGGTATTACCGCCATAGACGGAACACCATGTGTTTTTATGTAGATAGCATCAAAGACTGTGCCCCAAGTGGTGCAGTCTTCCAGATGTGGAGTGATCCCCATTGGTAAACAGATTGTTTGAATTCTGTGTTTCTCATAAGGGCTGGTATTAGGAAAAACTGCTTCGATTTGAGTAATTTTTTGAGCTATTCAGAATGGAATTTGTTCACGTTTTGTGGGCATTTTACCCATGACTGCGTGTAAAGTCTGTGGAGTAATTTTTAACATATTCCCCTGATGAGGGGCTGGATTTTGAATGGTTAATGGTGGTTGGACTGTAAAAGTCCGCATGACATATTGAACCAATTGTCTATAAAGTTTGATTAGCTCTTTGAGTTGAGCTAGTAGTTCCATATCTGACATTTCTTCAATGTTAGGATGAGGTGTGTAGCTGGCTAAAATCGGCCATGTTGCTCCTGGTCTACCTAGTGGACCGAGCCTGGTAATGTGATTGTAATGTTTAAGGGCGCCTTTAAACCAGAGCTCATGCTCCTGGTATGTGAGTGGAATTTCAATATCCTCGAAAGGTATATATTCCTCAGGTGGTTCATTTTCTTTGTAGAAGTGAAACACATGTGTCACTGGATTTGATTCTGGGAATACTATCCATGAATAGAATACCTATGTCTGGTGAGATTCATGTGCCTCTATCACAAAAACTGCTCTACCACCTTTTGGTGTTAGGCCATGTTTTATAAGTTTTAGAGTGATGGCTCTCCTTAAATTTGGATAGATGATTATAGCATCCTCGTAGGTTTCTTGAAAACCAGTACGATTAAAAGCTGCTGTGACTTGGTCAGCCGCAGCTCCACCAGTATCGGTGTTTGTGCCGTTTTCGGTCATTGTTTAATGAAAGTTTCAGAGCAAGTTTCAATGGAACAAAGATAAGGTGCACAATATTTTGGAACACTGTACCCTTCAACGTTGAACAAACCAAACAGCTAATACATAGGATTTTTGTCCTACTCGGCTATGGCGTATGGCGTATATTATCCCTACCCACTCCAGACGTCTTATGGAGTATTATGAGTAGGGGTCTCTGAGAAAAGCACGACTGAGTTACTTCAGTATCTAGTGTTAAATTAGTGCCTTACCAAACCGTTGGGCGCCATGTAGTGTAGTTCCTATATCCCTGATAGGCTCTGCACATTGGAGTAATATACACCATAGATTTTACATAGGACTGAGGTCAGTATGTCTCTATCAAGTACATTAAACTTAATTACTTGTGTGTGCCAGCTAATTCAGAGGTCACTAGAAACTTCTCGAATACACAAGAAGGGATTAGTTTCTGACAACCGCATAAACATGACAACTTTGTTTCCCTTAGAGTCGGAACAATCTCAGAACCCTGGAAACAATAGATAACAGTTTCACTCAGTCAATCGTGCATGCTTCGTTTCTACAGAGTTGCACAGAAATAGAGAGACGGGCATTTCAATAAAAAGGGTTTATTGAACAGTCTTATTTCTCATGCAAGAGATATGAACTGCTACAATAGTAAGACGGGCTGCGAAGTACAATATGTACAGAGTTAGCAGTAAGATAAAATAATACTGCAATAGCATGGTTTGTAGCTATGACATATATTAATTAAAATACATACATAAATAACACAGGCTAAAAGGTGAATACTCATCTGATGCTTCTAAATAGTTCTACCCTAGTGTACCTAACCAAAGTGTAGTACGAGGTAAGAAGTAGGTGCTGTTTTCTAAAGTATAGCTAGCTATAGCTCTAGTTTTAGTTTTGCCAAGAGTTGCCAAAAGTTTCTCTAAGTTCTAGTCTGCTCCATACCTTAGAATGTGCGAGGTTGGAATCTCTTTTCCGGGACTCGATATCTAACACCCCGCAAGGGGAGTCAGAAACACTGGAGCTGGATTCTCTGCGAAGAGGATTACAGCGTCTGGTCAGTGCATCAGGCTGGAACTCGATTTCCTTCAGAACTTGCCGTGGCGAACCTCAAGTAGGCAGTCGAGTTGGATCATGCCGGAACCGTGGTTTGCCAGGGCAAGTGCAGGTATATTTATACCTTGAAGGTGTTTAGGAATGCCTGTATTGACGTAAAAGTCGGGCATCGGAACGTCATGAATGAACCCCTAAGGAATAGATGTTCATGCATACTAAATGAGTTCTTGGAGAAATCAATATCTAAGCAAGGGAAATTCCTAAAGGCTTAGGAGTCTGGTTTTCCAAGAACTCGTGACGTGGATTGTCGGATGTAGGAGACCATGACTGTATTTGGTTAGCATGGACAATGCCTAAATAAGGACTGGATTTTCTATGCCTAAATAAGGGAAATATGAATTGAACCTATAGAAGGGCATAAATCGGGAAACCTATATACGGAATCTAAATCTACACACAACAGGAAGATATTATTACAATTTCAAACTGTAATGTCACTTTAACCTCTCGTATTTTCACTTAATTAAAAAAAAATAAAGAACGATGTCCATTGCTGTGCGGGCGTGGTGTTGGGCGCAGGGTCTGGCCTATGGGCAAGCCCAGTGCACAATGCCGGCAGGCCCCCAACCTCCATGGGCGCCCACAGGCCCCTCCCACGCATGGCTCACTATGTCATGTAACAATACAAAAGGTTTCATTTTCAGTTATGCAGATGTATTGGCTTTGTCAAAGGGTCAGTGGGCCTATTGACTTTATTAAGGACTCAGCGCATCATTATATACAAAACAGATCTATTGGCTTTGTCAAAAAATCACCAGTAACTATAATGACATTCGCATTTCATAAATTGATACATTGCAATGTCTAATAGTATTGATTTTTTCAAAATATTATTTAGGAAAAAAAACATTAAACATGTCTTTAGCAGCTTTAAAACCAACCACAAGAGGTTCCTGCACTCCGACTGAAGAGTATACAGCTCCAGCTTGGATTGCTTTAAAAAAAGATATGGGAAGTATTCAATGACCCGGACGCAGGAGACTTACTGTGTTTTTCATAATGTTGCTGGGGGTCTGCTGTGCTCCCAGCATCCCTCTGGAACATTAAGAAAAATGCTTAGTGGTGCAGCTGCTCCTTCTAGGGGCTGAACCAAGATCGAAAACTTTTATTAGAAAGCCCTTGCAGTGAATAATAATGAGCGGCTCCTGCTGCTCATTTGTTATTCTTTTTATATTTATTTTTTAGGTGCCCATATGCAATAATAGGGTCTCTGTAGGAGGACCAGGCCCCCACGGCCCCTGCCGGCTTCCCAGCCAGCAACGTGGGTGCTGGCGGGAGCCAGCTATTTTGATATAGTGGGTTATCCCTTGCCCATCCCAGGCACCCACATTGTAGCCTTCATTGGGGCCGTGGTAGGAGCCCCAAAGATCGCATGGTCCTGTATTGGACCCAATAGGAGTGGGCATTTTTTTTGTACTATGGTTGCCCCCGTGCCCACTCGTGGCACCCACAGTTTAGCCTTTGATGGGGGCCGCGATGGGAACTGCAAGGGCCCTGCGGCACCATTTGGCTCCCCAACCAGCATCTATTGTGGTGCTGGTGAGAGCCGGCTTTCTTAGTTTCCTCCAACCCGTGCAGGCCCGGGCAGAAGCAAAGTTGTGTTCCCTGACTGGGTGAGTGCAGGCAGCGAATAAAGTTTATATTCCCTGCCTGCACTCTTCCGGGCAAGAAATACCAGTGTCCTGGGAGATGCGGTCTCGGTTCCCTGCAGCAGTAATTGAGCCGCGTGGAATGGAGACCAGGGCTGATCTATGGCTCAGGGAGGGTCACCCTTATACCCCTCCCCCTGAAGAAAAAATTATTGTGCCCCCGGGGATAGCGTCTCCGGGGCCTCTTGGAGGTTTGAGAAGAGGGCTGAATGCCCATTCCCCTAAAATTCAAACTTGCCCTGGGTGAAGGGGTCCTGGAGCCTTATTAAGGCTTGGGGAGAGTGGGGCGCACCCACTCCACCCCAAAAAAATGAATTGGCCCTGGGGGATGGTGTCCCCAGGACCTCACAAAGGTTTGGGGGGTGGGGCGCACATGCCTCCTGCCCTAAATAATAATGACTTGAAGTGGAAGGAGTTTACTTACCTTAAATATACTTATCATGCATGGGAAAGGCATGCATGGTAAAGGCTTGTGTGGTAAATGCATGAATGTTAAAGGCAATTGTTGTAATGTCATACATCAAGTTGTATGGGGTACTGCTGCAGTATCTATTCAAGAGGTGAGGAATTTGCTTGTGGAAGTATCCATCAGAAGAAAAAGTTACTTACCTTCCATACTCATCAGTACTGCCCACCTCCGCTTTGAAGGATGGTTGTAGGCATTTGAGGATTAATAAGATTCCAATTTAGTATAGAAGCAGTGCAAATTCACTGGCGATTTAAGCAGACCTGGTCTCTGCCTCAAAGGATTTGAAAAAAGGATGAGGAAGTGAGGTAAGGGCGTCAGCATGGTGCTACATGGCTCCAGCAACATCACATCCGCGTGGTAGATGACGTCGAGAGGGAGCTGAGTTCACCTACAAGTGAAGGAATGCTGTTGCAACATTTCCAGATTCAGTCTGCATCAGCAGGTAAATAGAGTATCCAGTAGAATGATCATTACAGAAGGTAAGCAACTTTTTCTTTTATGAAGTGCAGTGTGGCAGGTGGTATGATGAGCCTAATGCTATGAGAGGCCTACACATGCTGTTGTGTGTGTGTGTGTGTGTATGCACCATAGTATTATGTTGTCAAGAGCAGATTTAGATCCCTGACAATTCTCTAATTGTGTCTCGTCTCTGTAGAGCCATGCATGATAGACTTTTTTAAAATTGAAATGTTATTTTAGATAAAAATATATTTTATCAAAATAGGCAAGATGTGAGACGAGTGTACTACTACATTGTTTGAGCAGATTGAGACAGGTATACTTCAGGAGAGGATCCAAAGGGCTCCTCTTTACCCCTAAATGGGACCAGTGCTCACCAATATATTGGACTGGACAGCTAAAAGTCCCCCTAAGCGTTAAGTAACATCAGTGGCCCCAATGTAGTAAACGAAGACTAGGAGAATTATATAAGCAAGAAATCCTTAGGGTGCAGTGGGAGCGGAGGTGCTGTTGTGGTGAACAACACATCGCCATCCCCACTAAGTGAACAGCCTGGTTTAGAATTCACTGTTGCTAACAATCTTTATTTCCAGCACCAACTTCTGAGAAATTATAATCTATCCCTTTTATGAATGGTTGTAAGCTTACAGGAGTGGAATCCTGCTGTGTGGACTGCCAACCCCCATAAAGACCCCACTCCGTTACGCTCTTCCCGGCTGCTGCAATCTGTCTGTTTCACGTTTCCCCTCTGAATTGCGCCAGGAAGCCCCATTGCGTGGTAGCTGACACGATCTAGAAGTAATATTCATCCATCCAGTAGGCCGTATGGGTGGTACCTGTGAAGAGCTAGATGGTTTGGGTGGGAGCAGGCAGTGATACGACGGTGCAATAGTACTCGGTCCTAACAGCTATTTAGAGATTGTTTACACTTGTACGAGGCCATGTATTGTGGGTAGAGGCAGTGTGACACTCAAAACAAGCTCTGCTGACACAGTTAAAAGTGTTCTTGCCATAATGCTTATTAGTTGAAAAGTAAGGGAATGGAATAGGTATAAAGGTGTCTGCCGCTCAGTGAAGAACAGAACTGTAGAGCTGGCTGCACCTCTTAATGCTCGCCATTTGATAGACTGTTATCATCTTCAGTCCTCTGTTGTGTTATATATTATTGTTGAGAACTGACACTGGAGTTATGTGTAGCAAACCAATTGCCAATACTTGTAGTTCATGTATTGCTTTATTTTCTAAACAAAAATAAAAATGCTAAAAATAATTTCACAATTAGCAAAATGTACATTATTCTGTGTAGTTATAAGAGATATTTGCTTTCTTTTAGAGATGCAAACGTATTTCCAAGCTGCATCAAAACCGATAATACAAAGGTGAAAGGATATGAAAGGAAGAGTAACTACATGGTACATTTCTCAGATAACAGCTGATCTATTTTATTTGTTGTTGCTTATTTTTCAGAATATGAACTTTACAAAACAGCTTGAATTTTACCTTTGTATTCATGATCACATGTCTGAATGTAGGGCCTGCTAGGTGATGACAGAACCAAACAAACCAAAAGTTGTCAGTCTAACAGGGTTCTCTTTATACATACTGAAAGTGTAATATCAAAATATTTTGGAAATCATTTATCTTTATAGCAAGGAAAATGTATATCATAACTTAGTCAACTTTTTATTAGTCACATTACAGAACATCCTATGTACTTGCTTCCTTTTCTTCACAGTTAACACTACCATGTTCATTTATAATTTATGTACTGTGTTCTTTTGTGTTTCAAAATACTGCAAAACGAGATTGCAGATGTCGTGTAGTTTCCACCCTATGGTAGGAACTGCATGTCTGTGGACAGCATAAACGTTGGGATGGTACCCGACTGATTCTGGGCACCGCCTCAGGATGCGTTGCCCTGTAGACTAGCTAGCTCACAGTGCCACCATGAGCCCCCTCCACCTAGTCGGGCAGCAAATAGTTCTGGCAACCCCTGAACATGACAACACTGGTCCCCGAGTAAGCACGGTAACAGATCTAGAACCTTTTTGCTCAGTCACTCGTGCTCTAGTACTCTCACAGAAATATACAAGGGATACACAGAGGGACGTTTTCAATATTTATTGTACCTGAACCAGTGTAATTCTTGTATAAAATATCTGTGCTGCAATGATCAGTAGACCGAAGCAAATGAAATAATTAGAAGCACCAGAACAGTGAACAGAATAAAAAAATTCCACCATGGTGGTAAAACAATGTATATATGCAGGCATAAAAGCAATATGGAGAATTGATCGTTCTCCTACTATGCAGACCCTAACCTTAATTTCTAGGGCGAGTGTGTGTATGTACAGCCAAGATATGCCTGCATATATACAGTGTTTGATCCGCCATGGTAGAATTGTTGTATTCTGTTCACTGTTCTGGGGCTTCTAATAACTTTAATTTGCTTCTGTCTATCATTACACATCAATTTTCTCTCGACTCCAGGAAAGCGTCTTTATCCAGGGCCAGAGAATAAACCTGGATTAAAACATTGGTGTGAATGGGGAGGGGGAAGCCATCAAACCCGTTTTAACAGCCGCAGTATCCGATGCCACCACAGTGACATGCATTATGGGTCCCAAATATTGTCCCCAGATTCTGTGAGAGGATGGAAGTCATGAGAATTCCTAAAGGGGAACACAGAAACAGCAGCACGGCTGATTGACAGTAGGTTTAGATGTGAGGAATTGCCTTGCACCAATTTGTAAGTGTGTTTTGCTGCTATCCTCAGGGTTTTATTCATTCATATATAATTATTTATTATGGACTTCGTTTGTATTAGAGTGAACTGCCATCTACCAACCAGCTCCTGCCCCCTTGGCGCTACGTAAAGCAACGCTGTGCACTGCGCTGCTTTTGCTGAACTTGTGGGATACTTACTTGCGCAACACCAGGATTACACAGATAACATGATATTGGAATGTTAATATTGTGGCTGGGTAGTGCCACATTTGTGACCCTAAACCAGCCCTGATTATTTATCGCTACACCCACTTACATCTACCATGCACTAAAGTCAATTATGGCAGGAATATATGTCTATGCCTAATCACTACTCCAAAATTCTAAATCTTTGCATACACATTATTCCTGCTATGCGTGCTGCACTGAACAGCACACATGCAAAGTGCATACGGCTGATAAATCCATTGTTGCATAGTAATGTGCAAGACCATGTAAGACAAACTGAGACACCCTTGCGCTATGTTACAAAGCTGTGTTTGAGGGCCACAGCCGCACATGACTCCACAGGAGCTAGGGAGAGGGGAGGAGAGTGGCATAGTTATGTACCTATGGCACTCTCCATTTGCCTCTTCGTCGCCCTGCCCAATGCAGGTTTTGATGCAGTTGCTCTGCATTGCTTATTTATGATGTGAATCTGGCCCGTCCTGTCATGGTGATGTTCATATCTCTCATAGGTGTCTGCCATCACTAAAACAATGCCCAAGGCGAGCCAAAAGAGGAATACCATTGCGGTTGGGCCAACAACACGCGCCATCTTCGATGCAGATGAGTTTAGGGTGCTACTTCGTTCCATCCTACACTACCTCCCCAAAATGCTTAAGGAAGGTGGCCGTGTGGGTCAAGGCTACCCACTTAATGAGAGAAGGGGCAGATGGTGCCGGGTTGCTCAACCAGTGACTGAGGCCTGTGACGTCAAAAGATCCATGCAACAAGTCCAACATTGGTGGGCTGACATCGTGGCCAGTGAGTAGGACGTGGTCCTCCACATTGGAGTTGAGATCAATGGACTTGTTGGTTAGTCAACTCATGAAGTTGTCAGGGTGTACATACTGTGAGTTGGTGCTGTGTATTCATGAAGGAAGAGAGGCACATCCTTGTAGTCACTAAATCTGGCCCCCTTCTGTGTCTGTCATTACACGTCTGTCCATATGTCCACCACAGCCATGGTATGCAGTGCAGCTGTCAAGGTTGATGCAGTGCTTTGCATGATGTTGATTGTGCTAAGGAGAACAGGTCCAATGGAGATATGTCTCTCTCTCCATCACACAACCTTGCACTCCTGTGTGCCATAGGGCATGTGTGTGTGTGTTGACACCTCAGACTTTGTGCTGTTAGTGTAGCGTTAGTGTTAATAAATATGCTGATACTGACTCTGAATCTTTGCACCCTTACTAACTCTGCATGTGTCCAGCACTGCACATCACACATACAGTGTGAAGCAACAGTGAGGGATGCCCTAACCTGTGCATCACCTACAGAAGCACAAGAGTTCCTGGACCACTTACACGCTCTAATCACCTAGGAACACATGTAGTGCAGTGTGGTGCAAAGGTGTGTGCCTGACACACTTTTTGATGAGTGTGCCATGGTGCCAGGCAGAGGGAAGAAGAGTGGGCTTGGTCTTGACATCAGTCTCACATATTTAACTCAAGTTAATGTTATATTACAGTGTACTGTACCATGTGAGTGCATAGAGTACTGTGGGTGTATTGGTAATTCTAACCCTCAAATCCTAATCTGTGTGTAGAGTGACATTTTGCTGTAATAACTGTAGTTGGTACATGTTGCAATGTATTGAGTAACCAATATTGACCTGTTAGTCACATTCACATGTGATTGCATCGGTATGTTATGATGACACATACAGCAAGAGTTCTCACTATTGACTCAATTGAACATGCTATTGATATGTGATCAGGCATAGAATCGATACAGTGTTTGCACAGCCATTGTTATGCATCTTCTAATTTAGTTTTTCTCATCATGGCAGGTGGACCAGAACCAATTGACCCAAACAAATTCAGCACTGGTGCAGATGAGGGTGAGTGATGAGCATTAGTCTGTACTGTCAAGGGTTTAATGTCAAACATTGTCTGTATGTACGGTGAACTCATGCATATATCAATGACTCACTCTCATGTAGGAGAGCACCGTCACACTAAGCAAGTGTGAAACTAGCCAAAGGTGAGTCCTTGTAGGTGTACTTGACATGGATGGTATTTGAGAACTCAAGAGGTGACTCCAATGTGTAATGTAAGGTACCTACACAGCTCAAAATTGATGTAAATGATGACTGTGCACGTATGTATGGGATGTGTGCAAATCTGTAGTTAGATGGACAGTTGTCCGCCAACAGTATATATGGAGGGATGTTGGGCAGGTGTACTGTAGTGCATTGATAGTTTTTGTGAGACGTGTGCATGGTGTGCAATTGTATTTAGGTAGCCATGCGGAATTCACCAGGTGTGGTGTGAGTGTGGTGCAGGTGGATGAGAGTGTAACATGTGGTGGATGACTGAGCTGGCCACAGGGGTAAGGTGGTAGAAAAGTCACACACAGTGTAAAGGGACATCACTCTGTCAGACTAGGTAACTTCAGTGTCATGGTAGAGGATGTTGTGGCTGCTCAGTATGTTCCAAATAATGTAGCTCTTCCCACTATCCTCTGGGTCTGCCACCATCAAGAAAATACAGGATGGCACATGCTTGACACGTGTTGCTCACTGTTATAGATGTGTGTGCTATAAGTGGGTATTGGTCAGAGCTGTGTTGGTGGGAATGTGCAAAATAGTTCACGACACCCATATTTCATATTGCTGTCTTGGCCATGCTTTGCTCAGGCCTGTAGGCCTGTATCCCATTGGCAAAATCCAGCATGCAACCATTAGACTGTATCTGGGGATATGTTGTACCCTCAGCGATGGAGCAAACAACTTATGAGTTCTGGTTGGTGGACTGGACATTGAAGTTGTGAGAATGGATCATGCCGCCTAGGATGACACACTTAACTTCTTGTAAGATGTTGCCTTCATGGATGCACCTTGCAAGGCTGGTTCATTTTAGCAGTGTGTATCCAGGATGTACAGAGTATCCCTGTTTGCATGAGTATGCTTTCACAAGTTGCTGCAATCACAGGGTACATTTCTTTGGTTTGGAATGTAAAGGCTGCACTGGGTAGAGATGGTGTGTAAGGTGTGTAAGACTGGGTCAGCAACTGCCAAGAGGTTATATAGGATGAGGCTCATTAGGTCTCCTCCCTACTTGGTCATGTAGATGTTGTTGGTGACAATGGGAGCATTTCCTCCACTGTGTCTGGGTAAGACCCCTTATGTGGGCCATCTGTCCATATGTGGATTGGTGGCTTTGGCAGTAGGACAGTTCACATTGCCAAATGCATAGTTGCTGTAGGCTTAATCCTGACCCTGGCTGTCATCACAGATGGAGTACAAGTGATGACTATATTTACATTACACCAGATAGTTGTGAAGTTGGTACCAGTGATTTTCATTAGGTTAGTGGGTGCATCTGTTTTCATGTAAAATGTACGTGCGCACACTGTTTTTGGAGTGTCACATCCCGGTAAATTGTATGTGTGTACAACAACTGATCTGACTGCATGTAGGGAAATCATTGGTGGGTGTGACCAATGTTCACCTGATGTTGAACACTGGTGTTTATCGAATAGTTATGACACATCATCATGTTGTTACCTGTCCAAATTTGTGACAACCTGTGGGACGTCATTCATTTTCTCCAATATTTAACTCTGGATGATGCGACTCTGCGCAAGATGAAGAAGGGGAAGATGCACCTCCAGCACATGGAGGACATTGGCAAACACTTCCGGAGGGCAGCAGAGGCACATGATCAGCGGAAGAGTATGAAGGCCCAGGAGCCAAAAACGTTACTGGCCAGCTGCACAAGAAAACACATCTGGACATACTTCGGGGGCAACTACAACAGGACATGGTACCACTGTTGCTGTAGGTGGCATTCCACAATCCCATCTTGTGTGTCCTCCGTCGACATTTTCATGTACTTCCTGCAACCAGAACACGATTTTCCTGAAGCAAATTCTGCTTGAACTGAAAGGATTGAAGAAGGCCAAAGCCGTTAAGTCCATAAAATAGTTGGTTACAAGTAGTTAGTGTAATATTTTTGTTTATTTATATGTGTGACAGTTACCAGTTGTGATTGAAACTTTTTGTATACCTATCTGTTATTTAGAGTCAGTGGTGCATTATGGTTGCGAAAAATGATTTTGTAATGTATACAATTAAAAATGAATTCCAATAATCTTCCAATGTTGTCTCTCATAGTTTGCACATATGCATGTCCATTGCTATCCATACTAAATTGTTTGTTGTAGAATATGTGATAGGTGTCATTTGTAAGGGGATCATACATGAACCATTTTTATGTTGTGTAAGAGTTGTATTTCTGCCCCACATTGAATGGGTGTATACATTTGTTGGGTACGCAGCACACATTAGGCAGGCCCATGGGAAATGAAACAGGTATAGTTGAGGAAATCAAGAGTCAACTGATACCATGTATCATGACCACAGTCAATGACACCATACCGATACCAACACCCCTGGGACCTACTGTTAGAACCGTTGCTTGTAGTAGCCAAATGGGTGATATCACTAAAGGAGCTGTGAGCTCCATGAAACGGAAGCCAGATACATTAATCCCTGTAGGGCCTAATCTATCAACTTCAGGTGTATTTGCCAAACATATAGTTTTGAATGTGCCCCCGGAGGCTTCTCCTTTAGTAGGGGTCTTAGTAGGGGTACCTCCTCTCGAAAGTAACAGCATTGACACAACTGAAGAGCTCATTCGCAAAGTCATGTTTTGGTGTAGTAGGGCTTCGGAGGCAGGTTTAAGCGCATCCACACATATAATAATGGCAAGGCGGGTAGGTTGGGTGGGAAATGGTCCAAAAACAAAGGATGGTGACTGTCTAGTGATTAACTTTGATCGGCACAGTAGAGAATACCACCGTAGATAATAGAACCATAGAGAGCAGGTTCGCGACATCAAACAGATTTGCCCCACTCAGCCAGCTGGACAGTAACGACTGACTAGCTCCCTGTCCTGAAGGGTATAATGGGGCTGGAGTCAATAATAATATGAGATGTCAAAGGGAATCTACCCAGGGGACAATGAGTAACCCGGGACAATGTACCAAAATTCTAAGCTGGAATAAAGCAGGTCTTAAAAATAAGTCTGATGATGCCAGGTGGAAAGATTTTCTAAGCGAGTTTGACATGATAGGGCTACAAGAAACCTGGGACACCGAGAACAATTTCTGGTTGAATGGCTACACCGTCTATACGGAGTCAGCTAAACCCTCTGTTATAGGTAGGGCAAAGGGTGGACTTTTGACTTTGATCTCTCTAAATGTTGCAGGTAACCATTGTAAATTGGACTCAGGCTCACCAAACTGTCTGGTGGTACAGATTACTTTCCTAAATGCTCCAAACCTGCTTATTGTAAATTTTTATAATTCATTTGATAAAACTACCGTTAATGAACATTTGGTCAGTCTGAATAGTTTCCTTGATTCTTATAGTAAGAATCAAACCACTTCTTATTCAGTTATTATTTTAGGTGATTTTAACATACATCGTTGTTGCTTAAATTGCTATGTCTTGGATTATTCAGAGACCCACTTCGAACACACATTCGATTTTTTGGACATCATCTTGGCGGATCATGATCTATCTTATCCTAATATAAGGCAAGAGGGTGAGGACATCCCCTCCTTTAAAGGTAGAGGAGTGCACTCCATTATTGATTATTTCTTCATCAGTGTAGCTCTGACCTCTTGGGTGATGGATTATACTATCAAGTGGTGAGTGTATAGTGATCACAACCCTATTAGCCTGATATTGGCGGGTGGTTTCAAGATAACTCGAAAACCGGATAGACCGGTTCGTACCTTGAATATTTGCCCTACAGATCTGGCCCGAAGACTCAAATTGTGCTCGATAGTACTGGGGGACTTTCAGGCGAATCTGTCGTACGCTGTTGGGAGAGAGCTGAACCTCTGTTTAGATGTCACCTCGAGGGACAGAGAGGTCCTCATGGCATACACTAAAATTTGCACCCAGGTGGCTTCTGATCTTAAATGCCCGTCTAGGGAATACCAAAACAAAGGGGAGAGATGGTTTGATCACAATTGTTCAGTTGCTCACCGAAAGCTGTTAGTGGCTTTAAAGTCTAAACCACAAGATAAGTGTGCCTTAGCAGCGATAAGGAAAACTTATAAATTGGCAATACATAATCGCAAAAATGAGATCAAACATGAGGCATGGAATGACCTTCTTTCTATTAATGTGATCAAAAATAGTGCCAAATTTTGGGACATTGTCAACAAACCTGTCTTTCAAGATTCTATTATCTCTCCTTTAGATTGTAATATACAGGAGCAATACTGGTATAATCATTTTAAGTCTATGTATCGTGACCAAGGATCCTCAGGTATCACCTTCGAAGTAAAAGACTATACCCTGATGTTTACGGAGTTGGAAGTTGCAGAGGCCATAGTTCAAATGACTAGCAATAAAGCCCCTGGACCAGACGGTGTTCCAGCCGACTTTTTTAAGTCTGATACAATGTTTTGGTCTAAGATACTGGCTCACGTTTTTAACTCTGCTTGTAAAATAGGACTCCCTAGCTCATGGTCAGAGTCAGTAATTGTCCACATTTTTAAAAAGGGAAATAGAGGGGATGCAAGCTGTTATAGACCAATATCGCTCATTGATTCTGCAGTTAAGGTACTTGGAAGGGTGATACTTGGTAAATTGACAGCTTGGTTAACCAAATCTAATACCCTTTCAGTCCTGCAATACGGGTTTAGGAAAGGAAGAGGCAGAATTGATCAGTGCCTCAATCTGCACCTATTAATTGGGAAGTGCACCATTGCCAAGAAGGGAACACTCTATCTGGCATTTATGGACCTTTCCTCGGCATTTGACAGAGAGAATAGGTCCAAACTATGGTTGATGCTTCTCAAGCTAGGTGTAGATAAAAACATTGTTAATTTCCTTGCCAATCTGCATAGGGATCTGACTGCTACTGTGAGGTATGACCAAAGAGGGAATTGCACCCAGAGAATATGTATCGCAAATGGTGTGAGGCAGGGGTGCGTTCTGGCCCCCTTACTTTTTATTCTTTATATTAATAACTTGAAACAAGTTTTAGGGCAAGCCAGCAAAGACATCCCGCGTGTGGGGGTGCGATCGATCCCGGCACTCCTATACGCGGACAATGCCGCACTTCTAGCAAGAACGACGGTTGGTCTACAACTTCTTTTAAACTCTTTCGCCACATTTATGAAATCCCCGGACTTAAGTGTAAACTTTTCAAAATCACACACAATGATAATTGGCTCTAAGCCTAAAAGGGTCAAAACACTTCATTGTGAGGGTAATGTGATCACTAGGGTTACAACTTTCCCTAATCTGGGCGTTCTATTTGATGAACGAGGGACATGGATCCCGCAATTACATGCAAAGAGGAATGTCTTTGCAAGATCCACATCCGCAGTTCTAGCTTTCGCACGTAGGTTAGGGGCAAAACCAATGCAAACCCTTCTAAAAATATATGGAGCAAAATGTATCTCCATTGCAACCAATGGTGCGGATATTTGGGGTTTTAGAGAGGCAAGTGAAATTCAAGTTGTTGAGAACAAATTTTTAAGAAATTTGTTAGCGGTGCCTCATTCCTCACCTACATATATAATCCACCAAGAGCTTGGGATTGGCTTTGTTGAAGACCAAATTGTATTAGCACCTCTTTTGAAATGGATCACAGCTTGGTTAAACCCCGAACTAGAACTAAACCGTGAGATATTAAGTGATTGTCTGGCCTTAGATCAAGCTAGCTGCATCCCTTCGTTGAGCCACGTTAAAAGGCTGGTGGTGAAATTGGGCCGGCCAGAGTTATTCAACTCGCCAGCTAAACTAATTAAGGGTGACTTGCAGTGTGCAAAGCGTTCCTATCTATCTATGGCTACCATGGAGAGAGAAGAATGGGAGTTGATAAAACCAACTGTACGTGCTCACCAATTACTAAAAACGTCTCCTGCAATTGAACCATACTTGATTGTGGTATCTAATCCTAACCACCGCTTCCTTTTGACAAGATTTAGGTTAAATCAGCTACACTTTCTTCTTGCTGATCCCCCCGGATGACGAATGGTGGAGGACCTAGGGGTATGTTCGTGTGATAATTTTTCTGTGCAGGACACAATACATTTTATCTTTTTTTGTGAACACTTTTTGCACATTCGGAAGCGTTTTATTCTCCCAATCTTAAAAGATAAGGGCTTTTTACAAGTAAAACCGGCACTTATGTATTTACAGTTATTGTCTAATGTCTGGGAGATTTTTAGCATAGCAAGTTTTCTTACCGCGGCAACTAGGAAAAAGAAGAAAATATTAGAGTGATTTTTATGACCTTGGCCATATTAATTGATCTTAATGAATTAAGCATCTTTAGATTTTTAGGATCTAGTTTATATTAATTGTTTTTTATGTATTATGGTTTTCCGCAATGTTATATCATAGACTGTTTGTCTCTGATTATTTAATGTTAGGATCTGTGTAAAAATCTTTGCTGCTAACCAACATTTTATTCATTTTAATCTTGTGTATAGTATGCTTTTATGGTTTTAACTAACCAAATAAAGTACTTTTGACTGACTGGCAGGCCCATGCTTACATCTGATGCTCACCACCTCTGTCTCCCTCACTGTCTGATGTCTAGGAGTAGAAAAGAATAATGAACAGACAATTATGTATGTGTACTGAATTTATTGTTTACACACACATCAGATAGCATTGTAGTTCATTTGGTCAGTAATTAGCA
The DNA here is from genome assembly GCF_964204655.1 of Triturus cristatus. Classification (NCBI taxonomy): domain Eukaryota; kingdom Metazoa; phylum Chordata; class Amphibia; order Caudata; family Salamandridae; genus Triturus; species Triturus cristatus. Next base: position 751,203,572 of record NC_140592.1, read on the forward strand.
TCATGTTACAGATACAGAGTCTCAAGTCATCTTTTGATGACTGAAATGATGTCCTGATCCAAATTTAGTACATTGGATATTACAATCTGGTATTAATTATACAGATAGGCTACTCAACTTTGTAAATCGTGACATGTACATTTTGGGCCCACTGATGTGTTGCAGTCTACTGCATATCAGTTCAATTGATTTTCATTTAATTTTACATTACAAACTGGCCAACAGGTAAACCTTCTCACAGATGTGCTTAGTTTACTAACTAATTTTGCTAATGCCCACATGTCTGTTTAGCAAAACATGTTAGAGGGTGCAGCATATCATACAACATCATAGCGTATAAGTGATTTATGTCAGCACCGTGCTCTTACATGTACACAGACCATTACATGTCTGAAGTGTATATACAAATTTTGGTAATCATAATGCTATACAATGTAGTTTGCTTGTCAGGAAATTCACATTTACATACAGGTTCATCTTATACGAGTCATTTGTTCACTCACTTTTTCAACAACATAGTTTGTTCACTTCAACATCAAGACTAATGTGTTACACTTGTCCTACCTTTTGCTTCCATGACAAAACAATTCCTCTTGTTCATCGGCACCATTTGATTGTTTGGAGTTGTCGATATGAGTAATTTGTGATGTAGATGTTGGCTGTGCAGCTTTTGCTGCTGAACTGGTGTGTACACTAGCTTCTTGGGCAGCAGCTATCCTATTGAGTGTAGAAGTTATATCTACATGTATTTCTAACATCTTGACATTTAAGGATATGATAGTTTTCACATTTTCTCTCAGGACATTCACTGTATCTAAAAGTCTGGTTATCATGTGGTTGGATTGTGACGTCAGCTTCAAGACCTCATTGCTGCTTGATGGAGATGTTGGATGTACCATGTTTTTTGATCTGTTAACATCCAACTGTTTTGTAATCGATAATAAGTCTTCATGGATGTCCATGAGGGAATTGCCCATACCACTGAAGTAGGAATTCAGACCCTCTATCATTTCAGGCACAGACTTGTTTGGATGTAGACAATCTATCATATCCTTTAACATCATGTAAGTTTGTGGATCCTTCCTGCACAGCTTCACGTGTCAGATCCTGTGTTCTGTGGATTTTTCTTCTAATTCATCAACTTCAGATGTTCTGTTAGATCTCTGTCTGTTTGGCGTACTAGGCCTATGTGTGCTTGTTTGAGCTTTCTCCTATGTGATTACAGCATTGTCTGTTTAGCAGTCTGTGGTAATGGTGTTTGTAAGTCATTTATTATGATGAGTAGAGTATCGTCATCTAAGGGAGGTATGTCGGCACGTTTCCTCATTTCCAGGCTCTTCGTTTTGTGATTGTTCAGTCACAGTGGATTTTCTACACAAGGAAGAAGATGCAACATGATTAGGTTTTTGTGAGATTTGAACACCTACAGCATGAGTAGTTGTATGTGAATTTTAGACTATCATGGTTTATAGAACAATCCAACATCACAGCATACTGGACGTGTGGTGCAGCATGTTGGGCATATCACAGTTCTTATGTTACATCTTTTGAAAATATGTTGATGAACAACAGTCTCTCATCTTAGCCTGAGACAATATGATGAGCCTGTGAGTAAAATTGTTTACTGGTTGATTGGGATGTGAGTTGCGGGGATGCAGCTACAATCATTTTTGCCTGAGTGGATGGCAAGGCAACCTTCAAGGTACCTGCCCTGCACACTGTAGTTGCTTGCATCTGAACATTTATGCTTCACTTACAGGCCAAGTGTTCTGTACTTATGGTCCGTTTCAGGGGTAGCTGATGTGGGTTACAGCTTAATGCATATCCTATTTCACCTCTGCATGCTTGATCTGGCAATATAAGGACTCTGCACAGAGGCATGCATGAGACATGTTTGATGTGCTAGTTATGTGGGATGACACAATCAGTGCGTCCACAACACTCTTTGCACTAGTTTTCAGGCACTGGGCATTGGGTGCTCAGCTTCACGGGGTCCCCACAGTTACCATTACTGTCTTTTTTTGTATGGGCTAATTGTTACATATTTGTTTGGGGGGGGGGGGCACTTATCAGTTCTTCACTGGCTGTAAATGGACATTTTTCATAGCCCTGAGAGAGGTTCCACTGAATATTTGGACACACAAGAGGCTTGGATTTTTGAACTTTCATGTACGGGCAGGAAATATGATACCAGGGCTTACAAGTCCAGTAGGTTTATATGATGAATTTTAGTTTTTTTTGCATGTGTATATCACTTCCTTCCAGGACTATGTTGGACTCTTTGGTCTCCTATACAGAGACCTCACATGACTGATACACGGAGCAGACAGTATGCATTTTTGCAAGCCTTTAAGGAGATTTACTTTCTTGGATGTTGGACAGTATGTACATTAGCATGACCTGTGGTGGACCCAGCTGTTTCGGGCTGGCTAGGACACTTTGGAGCTAGTAAAATATTCCACTGTTACAAATAGAATGAGGAGGGAGCACTTGAACAATAACATCTACACACCCTTTTGTGCTATGTACAAAGCAGTAAAGCTTATCCTCAGGGCACACGTGTATATGATTGTGATTACACCACATTTGCAACACACCCTGGACCACACAAATCTTACTCAAGACATGATGTCTGACACACTTGCCTTTGTATTACACACACAGTGATATCAATACAAGTTTTATGTTCTACATTACTTTACAAATGATGTGCATCTGACTAACTTCACAACATTGATGAACATGGGCCACACTTTGTATACCCACTTTACCATTATTTGCAATTGTCATACTTTCCCATTGGCTGAAAGGTCCTGCAGTCACAGCTCTTTTGAAGTTGAAGTTGAAAATATTTGTAGAGCACACTGTGACCAAGCGGTTTCCTGGCACTGAGTGATTACAAGTGACGGAAAGGAATACATCGGTGATCAGTGAGAAGGAAATGCTTGGGCAAACAAGTGGGTCTTGAGCGCCTTGCGGAAGTGCAGATAAACAGTAATAGATCTAATAGTGAGTGGAAGACTGTTCCAAAAGCGAGGGGCAAGAGTGGAAAACCTAGTGCCACCTGCTCTGGACTTGCGGAAGCGGGGAACAGTAAGAAGAGCCTGGCTAGAGGAACGGAGATTGCGGCTAGGGAGGTAATGGGTGACCATCGAATTAATGAAGAGAGGGGCCGTACGGGCGCGGGCCATGAAGACTATGCATCCCATTTTGAAAAGGGTTCGGTACAGAATAGGGAGCCAGTGAAGGGACTTAAGAAGGGGAGAAGTGTGGTGAAACTTAGGGAGCCGGTGGATAAGGCGAGCAGCCTGATTCTGAATGGTCTGGAGACGCCGCAGCTCGTAGGCGGGAACGCCCACATACAAGCAGTTCCCGTAGTCCAGACGGGAAAGAACCATGGCTAAAATGATAATTTTAAGGGCGTCGAGGGAAAAAAAACGGGAGATCATACGAATAATCCGGAGAGACAGAAAACAGGATGAGACAACGGTGCTGATCCGAGGGCGCATGGAGAGGTCCTGGCTGATTTTAATGCCGAGGGTTCTAACTGAGGCAGAGGGGACCGGGGGGGGGACCAAAGCTGGAAGACCAGAAGGCAGAAGTCCAGGGGCTGGAGGAACGACCAGTCAGGACCAGCTCAGTTTTGTCCGGGTTAAGTTTGAGGTGGTTTAAGCTCATCCAATCAGTAATAAAAACAAGTGTGGTTTGAAATTTAAGAAGGGAATCAGTAGAAGAAGAAAGATAAAAAATTAGCTGAAGGTCGTCGGCGTAGTTATACACGGAGAGGTTGAAAAGAAGAGGGGAAAGGGAAGAACCCTGGGGGACCCCACAGGACACCGGGCGAGACGGGGCAGAGAAACCGGAGAGCCGGACAGCCTGCGACCGGCCTTGGAGAAATGACGCGAGCCAAGAGAGAGCGGTGCCCTGGATGCCCGCTGCCCTGACACGGTCGAGAAGGATGGAATGGTCGACCGTGTCAAAGGCAGCGGACAAATCGAGAAGCACCAAGGCTTGAGGACAGTTGGAGTCCGCCTTGCTCTTTAGCTCGTCCAGGACAGAGAGGACAACGGTTTCGGTCGAGTGAACCGGGCGGAAGCCCGCTTGATGGGAAGCCAGAAGACGGTTGTCCTCAATGTGGGTCGACAGGCAGGAAGTGATATGGCTCTCTAGGATTTTGTCTAAATACGGAAGCAAAGAGATGGGCCTAAAATTAACAGAGAGGGTTGGATCAGAACCAGGTTTTTTTAAAATAGGGATGACAATGGCCGATTTAAATTGGGGCGGAACTGTTCCCTGAGAGATAGATGAGTTAAGGAGGGACAAGGGGGGATCGGGGCAGCCAGCAAATAGCTCCCTTAAGATGCGGGCCGGTCCACAATCGGCAGGGGAGCTGGACTTGACCTTCCTAAGCAAAGCAAGAAAGGATTCTTTCGAAAAAGGGGGGAAGTGAGTAAGAGATGATAACAAAGGGGGGAGAGAAAAAGGAGGAAGGGGGGAAGATGGTGGGGAGATGTTCCGTTTGATATTGACAATCTTCTCCAAAAAATAATCATTAAGGGAAAGACAGAGGGCTTGGGAAGGGATAGGGTTGAGGTCGACTCTATCGGATGCGGCCAGATTATGGACGATAGAGAAAATCTCCTTAGATTTATTAGCCGCTGATAAGATTTTGCCAGAGAAATATTCTAATTTGGCCGAAAGAATAGCTCTCTTGTAGTTGTTTAAGAGAGACCTATATTGATCCCTCAGAAGGGGGCAGTAGTTGCGCCTCCACTGACGCTCTGACTGACGGAGAGCCAGTTTGAGGGCTTTAAGATCGCTAGAAAACCATTTATTGGCTTCATGGAGACGACAGGCTTTAACCGTCCTAAGGGGAGCGACCAGGTCGCAGGAAGTAGATAGCCAGGTGTTAATGGCGTCTACTTGATGGTCGAGGGGGAGGGCCGATAAATCCGGGGAGGAGGTCGCCAGAGAAGAATGAAGAATATTGAAATCCACCCGATTCCAGTTCCGTGCAAAGACGTTCTTGGGCAGGGGGGGCTTGTCTATGGCTGCCAAATCAATGGAGAAGGAGATGAACGAATGGTCAGACCAAGTACAGGGAAGAATGGTGGTCGAAGAAATGACCCGACTGGCCGACCAAATCTGGTCAAGAGTGTGACCATGAACATGGGTGGGGTCGTGAATGTGGGGAGTAAAGTTGAAACAGCGAAGAGTGTCAGAAAAGTCTTTAGAGGCCTGATCTTCCCTGGGGTCACTAGGCCAATAATTGAAATCGTCCAGTAAAAGAACTGACGAGTTATTGATCACAAGAGTGGCCAGTAGTTCTTGCAAAGCGGGCAGAAAGTGAGGCATTGTTTGAGGAAGGCGATATACAAGAACTACGGTGAGGGGGGCGGAGAGATTCACCGAGCGGGCCACTAAGAAGTCAACTTTAGGTATGGGAGGGAAGGACAGGGGTTGAAACTGAAGAATGGACCGAATGATCAATGCCACACCCCCGCCAACTTTCCCATCAGGGCGATCGGCCCGAAGGATGTAGTACGAGTCGGGGAGTGCAGATAGAACATCAGGCTGAGAATCTGCGGAAAACCAGGTTTCCATCAGAAACAAGAGATCAGGAGACTCGGTGTCGAGGAGGTTGTAAAGTTCCAACTGATGCCTGCCCGCTGAGCGGGTATTAAGAAGGTAGGCAGAGGCCACCAACGGAGGACAGGGGGGGGAAAGGGGAGAGTACACGGGAGGAATGGTAAGCTGCTGACTAGACGAGGAAACGGCGGGGGAGGGGAGGGAAGGGGCGGCAATGTTCAGGGCATGAATGCGTTTAAGCGTGAAAGGGCTGAGGGGCCAAGTACCTTGATATGTGAGGAGCTGCCTCGTGACCCAACATCTCAGTCATTGAACTACACAAGCCTACAATACACATTGGGCCAGCTGGCACCCTGTTGGCTTGACAGCCTGAACCACCCAACACAGGACGTAACTTTGACTTAGTTTGATCCCTCCAGATGAGGGCTCCAGGCACCCAGAGGCACCTGCACAGGTGGGCCTTTGCTATGCACCCCCCTTTAACAAGTGGTTGTGACCCTGAAAGCTGGTGCAATACCAAGTCTTGAGATATCGTGCCCTTAAGCAGAGGTGTGACATGTCATAGCCCATGACAGACAGCTGTTGATGCCCACAAGGCACACATTAAAACTCAGGCCTGATTACGGTGTTCTCAACATTGATGCACCTTGTGGCATTGGTCCATGGAGAGGTACCGAACAACCTCACCCAGAGACCCGGATGTCTGGCAATGTTATCCTTATGATCTGGGGACCAGTTACAGTCTCATATTCTGGCTCATGTTCCCCCAAGAGCCCTCGTTCTCCACATGCTCTGGAATGCAAGGTGGCACAGTTCCCCTTGGTGTCATGCATGTATCTCTTGGATTCTGCACGCTTCCCCTACACTCCATGGTCTCCTCTCATCTAGGTACCTCAGATGCCTGCTAATCTTTAGCTATAAAGGTCCTCTGCACAGTGTGATGATGGTGTACATCAGGACACGCTATGTCCCTTACTACTGTCACTTCCTTTTCTCTCCCCTGCACACAATGCAGTCCATACAATCTCATCTCCTGTCTCCAGGCTCCTGTGGACCTTTGTGTCCCTATAATCTCATGGACAAGAGGCCAGCTCACAGGCTCTTTGAGGGTAGTTAGGGACCAGGGCCACAACAGTTGTTCTTTAGCTGCAGGGCAGCTACATCCAGGCAGTAACCCTCAAGTTATAGTTCACTTCCTGGAGCACTACAAGCTCCAGGCCAAAACAAAACTGCTGATATTCTAATTTCAGTCTCTCCTGCCCTTATAGGTGCTCATGTCAATGTCCTGGCCTCAAACCAGCATAGTATGGTTCCTATTATTAATGCATCTCTACTTTCATATCCCTGATTTCCAGTAGTTATTTCCACATTGGCCTTTGTGTATAATATGAGTTAATGAGCTGAGCTTTGACATGCACACATCCACTCTATTTGTTGTCTTGTGTGCCATCCTACCCCAGGAACTTTGCTTAGGAACATTAGTGGGGTCAAGACCCTGCCCCTTGATTTGCTGGTGCCTATCCCCCCCCCCCCCAACTGATCCAGGAAGGGCCCCCAGGTCAGAGGTATACAGGTTACCCTGTGTCCCTTGTTTGTGGGCTACTATCAGGATTGCATGTTGTAACAGTTCCCCTTGCACAGCAATGTGATTTTGCTGAGCCCACCAGTCACACAGGGCTACAAGCTTCATAATGTACACTTCCAATTATTTACTTTTCCATCACCATTAGGAAAAATCAACGTGTTCTACCTGAGGTGATTTAGGATTACAGCCTCATCTATTCCAAAAACTACTGATGTTCTTCATTTGTGCCCGCTGGTACACCAGCTCTATAGCATTTCACTACATCGCCAATACAACTCCAATGCATGTAAAAGGAACAATTGATAGACGGAATGCTGAACAGTGCAAACATTTACCCACATCGAAAAGATCTGGATTTAATTCATCGTTCTTTTGCTCACCACGTCACCCCAGTTTTGACCCAGCCATATGCAAATCAGTCTTGACCCTGTTCCTCATGGGAACAGTCCAGCCCGAACTGCCAAGTAAGAGTCTGGAATACGTAGGAAATGTATGCATCAAGGTTACTTAGAGGGACTGTAGTGTATAATGACGCTTATGAATTGACTTGTTAATACTGGTGCAATTTTAATGTCTATTTTAGGTCTCTAAAGTTTTAAAGTATCTCATATAAATTAATAATTTTATCATCTTATTCTCGAATGATGTACAGGATTCTGAAGATTATGTCATTTTAATTTTCTATTGTTCTTCTTTTATTCCAATGAAATATTTTATGTAATGTGAAACATTTGTATGTTTATGATCATGTTATTGATCGAATAAACTACTACTGTATCTGATAAAGACTATTAGTTGTAGATTCCTTACCTTGGAATTTCCCCCCGAGGCGTCAGTCTGGATTCCAAAACATTTCTTCAGCAGTACCCCTGTGCGTCGTTAGGTTGCGTCAGTTGGCTCCACGTCTGTTGTCGGCATCATGGGTGCCGGGATGATGTCGCTTGACCTACATAGACGCCAACCATGCGCGCTGACGTTAGTTCTTTCTTTTTCTCAGCCAGCCTAAGTGCAGATCTTCAGAGAGCTGCCCCTTATTCATTTTTTGTTTAGTCTTTTTTTACTTTGGTCAACTTCTTTTTTGAGTTCTGAACTCCTGGTGCATTGAAAGATGTCCCAAGGTCGGACTGGCTTCAAGCCTTGCGGCTCCTGTCATCGGTCAATGTCTGTGGTGGATCTGCAACTCGTGTGCCTTATGTGTATGGAGCGCGACCACGACCCGAAGTCGTGCTCCGAGTGCCGGGCCATGAACCCGTAGGCTTTGTGGGAGCGGTCTCGAAAGCTGCTGGAGACCCAGCGCTCGGCTCCGCTTTGCTCCCGTTCTCATTCGAGAGGAAGGTCTTGAGAACGGTCACAGAGCCCACACTCCTCCTTGCACTTGTTGTCAGGCAGGTATCAGGTAAGTCAGAGAAACACAAGAAGACGAAGAAGCACAGGTATTCTTTGACTTCTCCCCGTCGGTCAGCCGATGCAATGTGGGATTCCGAGCGTAGTCGCTCGAAGGCTCTGTCTCTGGCGCCTACTTCTGAGATGGCTCTGTGCCTTCCTGCTTTTCTGGGAGCATTTCCTGCCCAAATCCAAAAATTCTATGAGGCCTGTACCTCATTTTTGGGCAGCCCGGCCTGCTGGTATGCCTTTGGGCCCTGCGGAGTCGGTTGAGGACCCTAGGCCTACGATGCCAGTGGCTCCGGCCCTGGAGGGCTCCCGTGGATCCGTGGCTTCCCACCTTGGGATCCGGGGCCCGCTCACTCCAAGTATCTTGGCTGGGGACACAAGCACAAACAGTTTCAGGTTGAGTGTAGAGCTACAGAGATAGGGCCTCGGCTGGGGATCTTCGGATGGCTTCAGTGTTGTCTCTATTTATTCATCCCGGCATTCCTCCCAGTCCCTTGCGTTTAGTACTTTTATCCTGGTTCTCCTCATAGGACCGGGGTCTTTGCCGTGTTCGCGATCAGGCCCTCCTCCCGGGTGATCAGAGGTGTGAGATGAAGCTTCTTCCTCACCAGATGTGCCGGGTGCGGTCTTCAATCCCTCTGAGGAGGCACCCGCGGCAGACTGTATGCCTCTCACTTACACCCAGGCTGGCTCATCTGGGGGGAGCAGACCACCAGCTCTGGGTTTTCGCTGGGATAATAGGTAAGGGGGGCCTCTGCCTGACTGGCTTGCTGCCCTACCCTCTCATCATGTCCGGACATCCCCACCACTGCAAGACAGGTGCGGCCCGACACCGACTTCAGCTGCCCCCGCTGCTCCTCACCTGTAAGGATGCTGATTCAGGAGTGTCAAGTCTCTGGGCATCGGACTGCCGCTTCTCCAGCACCCTTGTTGCGGAACCTGCAGTGGTGGGGCCACCACATCTTCTCTCCCCCTCTGGGGGGGGGGCGCAGTTTTGGGCAGTGGGTGCTGCACACACTGGTCAGTTTTTCCTCAGGGCCTTTCGTCCGTCCGGCTCCTTCTTGGGCCTAGCCACTCTGCTGAACTGCGGAGGGGGCCCTCGCTGTCTCCAGACCAGGGCACTTGTCAGCTGCGACGTCCTTAGTACCCCCAGGGGCACCCCGCTGTCCCCCCTCCCCCAAATTAGGTTACCCAATGACACACACGAGACAGTTGGAGTTGGGTAACAATGCTGCAGGTTTATTACATAATTCCAAGATATGTAATGGGTGGGTTATCTTACGGGCGATCCAAGGGCAGGCAACCAACTGGGTCGCCTGCCCGCCTGATGAGCCGGGCAGCGCGGCAGCGATGCCCGCCAGTGCTGCCCTCCAAGTGATTCTTTCTACGATCACGTGCCGTTGGTAATTCTACTCACGCCCCCCCTCTCGGGCGGAGCGTCGCATAGCAAGCCCCCGGTTGTTCAGGCCCACAACCGCCCGCAGGACTAGCGGGGTGCCGACACGGCTTCCGGGACCTCTCTGGAGGCTCCTCGTTTTGGCTCAGGCACCCCCTTTGGTGCCGCGCAGAGGTACCCTTTGTACCGGCCTGCTTCCAGATCGCCCTGTAACTCCGCCTGCAACGAAAAAGAAAACATTACAATGCTCAGAAACCCCCCCCCCACCCACGCCCACGCCGGGTAAGCGGTAGGGAGGGAAAAGGCGAGGTGGGCGACAAAGAGGTCGCCAGTGAGGGTGGGGGAAGGCTAAATAGACTCCCCCTCACACCTGGGCCAGGAAGTGACACGCATTGCGCGTCACTTCCGGCCCTGCCAACGGAGGGGGGCTCCGGTCTGCGTCCCCGCCCCCTCCTTAGGGAGGGGGTGGGGAGGGGTGACCGGTGCCCCGGGGCCACTAAGGCGCCGACCGCCGAGTGGCCCCCTGCGGGGGCCGCGGTCAGCGGCATAGTACCCCCAGGGGCACCCCGCTGTCCCCCCTCCCCCAAATTAGGTTACCCAATGACACACACGAGACAGTTGGAGTTGGGTAACAATGCTGCAGGTTTATTACATAATTCCAAGATATGTAATGGGTGGGTTATCTTACGGGCGATCCAAGGGCAGGCAACCAACTGGGTCGCCTGCCCGCCTGATGAGCCGGGCAGCGCGGGAGCGATGCCCGCCAGTGCTGCCCTCCAAGTGATTCTTTCTACGATCACGTGCCGTTGGTAATTCTACTCACGCCCCCCCTCTCGGGGCGGAGCGTCGCATAGCAAGCCCCCGGTTGTTCAGGCCCACAACCGCCCGCAGGACTAGCGGGGCGCCGACACGGCTTTCGGGACCTCTCTGGAGGCTCCTCGTTTTGGCTCAGGCACCCCCTTTGGTGCCGCGCAGAGGTACCCTGATCGCCCTGTAACTCTGCCACAGCCCTGGAGGCGGCTTACCGTCGCAGCCAGGGCCCCCCACCAACCCGCTATAGTCTTACCTGCAACCTTTCCTATCTAGGGCTTCCTGCAACTAGCTGGAAGGGAACCATCCTAGCAGAAAGAAGAGTTTGAAATTCTGCCACCTCTTAGACAGTGTGACAGCGCTAGCGGGACCCAAACCCTGTGGGATCCCTTATGTCCACAGGCCCAAGACTTACCAGTGAGCTATAGCTCCTGGTGTTGTAGATGGCCCCATCTAGGTCACCAAGGCCCCAGTCGCTATCCTAACCGGATAGGGTCCGCTGCAAGAGAGGACCCGATGGGCCTGGGGGGATGCGCCAAGAACTATACGCGCCCCATGCGGGCAGGTTACCCTCTTCACAATTCTGGGCCTGCCCTCTTTGGCTATGAAGGCGAGAAGGGTTTTACTTAACCTTTGGCCAGTCCCCTCTGATTGCTCAACCTGGAGCCCAGGAGTGCTCCTGGCTGCCAGCGCGTGACCATGGGCAAGGGACGACTCTTGCCCTTGCCCACCATTCCTTATTCCTTATGGGAATTATGCCCCTACAGATCCCTCAGTGATGAAACCCCCTAGGTATACCAGCTACGGGAATCTGTCTGGCTTTAAGCATTGCGCGCTGTCGGTAAAGTTCAAGCCTTGAGGATTGAGTAAGTCCTACTACGCCCCTCCCATCATGCTTCCCAGTAGGAGGGTGGTGGGGGGTGCCCCCCCCACCAACCCAGAGCATCCCCCGCAGTGCCAAATTCCTGCTCCATTGAAGTAGAGATTTAGTGCACCCTGGGCGTGACAAATGTACTATTGACATAATGTCCCCTTGTGTTTGCCCCGCAGACACCCCAGTTATTGGGACAGCCGCACCCTATGTTGGCAGGCAGCTCCCCTAGCGCGGTAACGTGTCTGTAAACCCGGATCCCAGACTCCCGCCGCTGCAGTACGCGACCAGTGAATCCGGTGGGGGGTAGCCGCAACCGCAATGGTCCCCTAGACATCCAGAAAAGGCCCTATTTTACCTGGGCCTATCTCCAAATGATGGTGGTTTCACCCAGCTGTAAGGCCAGAGGCCCGTCTATGGAGCCTATTTACTTGTTTTGCTACTCGGCCCCCTTATGGGTGGGCCTCAGAATTAGGGCAACACGCGTGCTCCCAGGGCACGGAGTTGCTGGAGAGCAGATGCCTGTTACCCACACGCTGATACTTTATCTGTTGCTGACAACAACAACAACGACACACGAACCAAGCCCCCCTTCAGCAAAAGGTTGGAGACGAGGGACACGTGGTCACGTGTGGTCAGGATCGGACAGCGCGACCCTTGCCGTGAATAGCACTTTTATATGCGCGAACTCGACCCGAAGGTATAGCAGCGCTGTGCATGAGCACCATATTTACACCCATATTCGGGCACGGGAGTGAGATCATACGGCGATATTCACTGATTTACTCAGCGTCACCCACCCAGCGCGAACTCGATCCGAAGGTAATGGCGCGCCGTACGTGAGCACCGTATATACATACATCATCGGGCACGTGGATATTAATTAACTTATCTGCCCGGAGTCACAGCGTGACCCACCCGAAGGTATTGGATTGCAGTACATGAGCCCCGTATTAGCATACCTATTCGGGCACGGTGGATTAGTGATTAGCTCCAAGCGCGCGAAATTATTAGAGCGCCGGACACTAGCACCGACCAAATAACCCATTCGGGTGCAGGGGGTGTCGTAATGCCCGGAATCACCTGATGCGCGCGAATGAGGGCACGAGCAAATTAATACCTGCACTTGTATCATGGTCTGCATTATAGGAAGCCAGCCCATACACGTTGCATATTTATCTAACGTGAACTCGACCCGAAGGTATTGGAGCAAAATCTTGTGCACAATGCCTGCACTTGTATCAAGTGTCTGCCTTATAGGAAGCCAGCAGATACACGTTGCTTAAATATTTGTATAGCGCGAACTCGACGCCAAAGGTCTTGGAGCGCTTTACATGAGCACCGTATCTACATTACACCATGCAGGCACGGGTAGCGTAAGCGATTCGTACCATATAGCACAATTCCTGTGCCAAATCACGCGAACACCGCACCCGATTAACCATTGAGGTGCGGGGGGTTTAGTAATGCCTGCAATCGCGTAATGTGAACAATGCATGTACTTGTGTAATGTATCTGCCTTATAGGAGGCTAGCAATTACATGTTGCATATTTATCTAGCGCAAACTCGACCGGAATGTAATGGAGGACTTAACATGAGCACCGTAATTACATTACACCTTCAAACAGGGGGTGCTTAAGAGAATCGTACCATATTACACGCTCCCCGTCCCGGATCACGCGAGCACCGCACCAGATTGTCCATTGAGGTGCGGGGGGTTTAGTAATGCCCGCCATCGCGTAATGTGAACCATGCATGCACTTGTATCATGTATCCGCCTTATAGGAAGCCAAAAATACAAGTTGCATAAATATATAGCGCGGACTCGACCCGAAGGTATTGGAGCGCTTTACATGAGCACCTTATTTACATACACCTGCGGACGCGACCTCAAGGGGCGGAACCCCACTTCCCTAAACCAGCGTTCAGCTCGCAGTCGTCGGACTACCCCACCTCTGCAGGTCACCCCGCCTACCGCACGCAGCCCACTGCATGCCCCCCCCGCCCTCAATGGCAGCCTAGCCGACGGGAGGGGGCGATAACCTTATCCAGGGAGCGCCACGGGGGGTGCACCGCCCGCGATCCACGGGGACCCAGACAGCTCCCAGCCTTGCAGTGCTGGTGTATTAGGGCCGTGAACCGACGCTAATCTCCTAACGGCTCCCCCGGCGCGGGGCGTGCGGCTTCTTTGCCGTCGCACCCCCATTCACTTACTTTGCTCGCGAGGGCCGCCGCCATTGAGAAGTATGCCCCGCGGGCGAAAGGCCGACGGACACACGATACAGTGTGCAATGAGCGTTCTACCCTACACTGAATCACGCTGCGGCGACGCTTGGGCAGGGGAAAGTTTAGACCTTGCCCGCGAAACCCCCTGATCATTCATGGCCACCCCCATGTGTCGAAGCCCCACCCTGGCCCTACTCGAGGCACGGGGGGGCGGATTAACTGATTTGCCCAGGTTCACAGGAAGTGTAAGCGACCACGAGGCACGCAGCATGCTTTACCGCACCTGAGGCGGCCATGCAGCAGCCGGACCACATCCTCATCATGGAGAGTGCGGGCATCGATCCCAAGCACTCCCGACATTCGCGCTACATTCCCCGCGTTGAAAACACCCCCGGACCCCACTCGAGGCATGGGGGGGGGGGTAAATGAATTGCCCAGGAAGAGGACACAACCTCGTGGCCCGAAACATGCGTATGCGCGCCAGAGGCGGCAGCGCGGCCGATGGACCAACTCCTCATCAAGGAGAGTAAGTGATTTAAAATTTTGCCAATTTCGGTATGGAGAGTGCGGGCATTGATCCCGTTACCTCTCGCGTGCCTACGCAAATGCTCTACCCCTCGCACTACTTCCCTGGGTTTGACCGGCAAAGTTAAGTTCGGCGCAGTTATGTGTGCCAAATAGCTTGCAGCCTGTTGTATTTATATAGCGCGAGCTCGCCCCGAAGTTATCGGAGCGCGTTAAATAGCCCGTAATAGCATGCCGCCTGTTAGATTCAAATAGCGCGCGCTCGACCCGAAGTTATTGGAGCGCTTGAAATGGCCCGTCTAAGCATGACGCCTGTTGTATTTATATAGCGCGCGCTCGACCCGAAGTCATTGGAGTGCTTGAAATGGCCCGCGCATCGCGCTTTAAATAGCCCGTCTAAACATACACATTCGGGCACGGTGAAGTTGTGAGGCGATTACAGAGATACTCACATGGGCAACAGCGACAACGAGCCCGCGCGGGACCGTGGAAGGCCCCCCGCATTGAGGGGCGCGGCAGGCAGGGAGCGAAAGGAGTCCCGAGCCCAGAGATAAGGCCACCAGCCATTGGTGCCCCTGTCCTGTGCCCGAGGGGAAGCCAGGCCTGACCTGGACCTTGGAAGGGCAGCAGGCTCTGTAAGAGTGTAACCTGCCCCCGGTACCCGCCGACGCACACGCACCCCCCCCCCGTTTATAAAGACCTATAACTCTAAACCCAGGCCGCCAACCCCTCTCCGAGGTTCGAACCCGGTTCCCGCAGCTCCACGGACGGGCGCCGACCCCCCCCCCCGACCAGCCGTGAGCACCAGGAGGGGCGGGGTGTCCGCGCGAAACCGCGCGTTAACCGGGAACCTCCCAGCTCCCACCATGGGCAGTGCAGCCCTCCCACTCAACAGCGCATCGTAACCTGCCATGGTGCAAGGTGTGGGGGGGGAGAGTTACGCGCACACAACCGGACCACATCCCTAACGAGGCCCTGAACCCTCTTGGCCCAACTTGCGCCCTCCCCGCCCGTGGCCATCCGGGCCACAGGGCCCCGTCAACCTGGTACTGCCCAGGGACGGGGCCGGGGCGGGAAGGGTAAAGCAAGACTCACCGAGGTGCAAACGAATGATGGCGGTGGGGCCCGCGAGGCGATGACGACGGCCACAGATCCCGAGACAGCGACCGACCAAAAGGCGAGGTGGGCGACAAAGAGGTCGCCAGTGAGGGTGGGGAAGGCTAAATAGCCTCCCCCTCACACCTGGGCCAGGAAGTGACAATCATTGCGCGTCACTTCCGGCCCTGCCAACGGAGGGGGGCTCCGGTCTGCGTCCCCACCCCCCCCTTAGGGAGGGGGTGGGGAGGGGTGACCGGTGCCCCGGGGCCACTAAGGTGCCGACCGCCGAGTGGCCCCCTGCGGGGGCCGCGGTCAGTGGCATTCCTGAGCGGCGGGCGGCCGCCCGATGCCACATCTCGCCCCCGCTTTCCTGCCTCTGGCAGCCCGAGGGTCAGGCTACTTAAATTCAGAGCGGGCGGGATAGGCCCGGTCAGACTCTGTCCCCTCGCTCCCAATAGGCCGGTTGCAGCCCGCACTGTCTCCGGGCTGGAGTTCACCGCAGCATGGGTGCTGCTATTTTGCGCCTGGTCCCGTTGTCTCCCCACTGCGGCCGCCTGGCTTCTTGTTTGCCGCAGTGTCTCGGAACCCCCCGTGCCATGCTGGGGCACTCAAGATCGGCTGGGGACAACTCCGGCTCTTTGTCTTTCAGCTGGATGTGACTGGATGACGGAGGGATCCGGAGAACTCTCAAAGTGTGACCACCATCTTGACGCTCATGCCCACGCCCCAATCTTAAGCTTTTAAACCTCTACGTTCTGTCAGAGCACTTCAAGATAACATTATTATTCCATTTCGTACCCCGCTCTTAAGGATTTTTATTTCTACATCCCCATCCATCGTGCACACCACCAGTAACTCGGGTTTATGGTAAGTGGATATCACTGTCAATTTAAAGAATTACCCTTTGGGTCACCAAAGTCTCACCCGTATTTACAAGATGTCTTGTGGAGGTGACAGCACATCTATGTTGCAAGACCATTCACGTTTTCCAAACCTGGATTACGGGCTTGTAAAGAGCAACAGCAGACAACAACAAAACTTGTCCACACTCATGAGGTACTGTCACTCCTCCACAAATTACGTTTTATGGTACATTCTATAGTCACATCTCTCCTCCCAACTGATGCAACCCTTCTTGGGAGCTTTACTAAACATACTGGCAGCAGTGTGGGAGTGATGTGATTGCAAAGACTGCTTCCCCTTTTCCAGACGTCGCAACCTTTGATAATGAGAATGGTTAAAAGAAACTGCTCGGAATGATGACCTTAAGCATTGCAGTAGTTCCCAATACTTGTTTGCACATGTACCAACTACCGGTGTGTCTTGCCAGGCAGTAGTCAGATGCGACTAATCAGTAGGGTGATCTGGAATTGTTGGAGGCCAGAGTTCAGCATCAAACTAAAATGGTGGAGCAACACCAATTTGTTACTGGACAGGTTGCTCCTCGACCCTCAGCTGCAAGTGTCAGTTAACACTTACACCATTCTCACAGGGCGAGGGGCATGTATAGACCACTTCATAATGCAAGTAAATTGGTCCCCACCGCAACAAAACAAAACATGCTGCGGCTACAAAACTGCATAATCCCAGTTGTGACCCTACTTATAGCTGATGCCAGTGCAAATGGCACTTCCCATATTCTACACATTTGCAACAAAACCATCCTCATCTACACAGACTAAATCCAAAAATATGGGGGGGCACATACACAACCTAGTTGTCAACCTTAGCACAGGAAATATGGCATTGTACCATTTGATCTAAGTCTTTCTCCTTGCGGAGCATCTGCTTGGAGTGGACAACAGTTTCATGGACCTGCTCTTCAAGATGCCTCAACAGATACAAAAATGGTAGATGAACCCCATATACTTTAGCAGCACTTTCAGCAATGCGGAAAAACCCAAAGTCGAGCTCTTCGCCACTTCAAAGATGTGATCTATTGCAGCATTTGCTACAAGTGGATAAATATACTTACCTGTATTAATCGGTTTGCAGCTTGCAGCTCTGTAGATACACTTGCTCCCTTCTGCCTTACTATATACAAC
Source organism: Triturus cristatus (assembly GCF_964204655.1). Classification (NCBI taxonomy): domain Eukaryota; kingdom Metazoa; phylum Chordata; class Amphibia; order Caudata; family Salamandridae; genus Triturus; species Triturus cristatus. The sequence continues at coordinate 751,221,110 of NC_140592.1, forward strand.
TAATAAAGACCTAAATCAACATAATACCAATGCACCAGCGCGCATATACTGCCCTGCTTTGCAACATTCCACATATCTTTTCTCACATCTTGGTGAAACCTCTACATCAAAGAAAAACAACTTGCAGCGTCTGCGCTCAATACTAGATGGCAAGAGTACACAAAGCATGTAAATCTACAGCAGTACAAGCGGCAAACCCATTGTTACAGATTAGTAATGTTTTTCTTACTCTGGCCTAATTTTGATCAATTAGGCTCACTCTAGAAGAATTAAGCCTTGTCTCTAAGTTAGTCTTTTTTTAGACTTTCCAATCTACTATAAGGGCAATGATGATTGTATTAGATTCTCTTTTTCTGGTCATTTACTTTGTAGTGCTCTAACTGATTCACTTTCATCATGCAAATCTTTAAATAACCATGGTGTACACTTTTTTGTTTTCTCCATTTTCAAAAGCAAAGTGGGGGGGGGGGTTCTCTATTGCATTTATTGATGCAGTACTGTAGTTGAATGTTAGATGGTTTACAACCTTAGTGCAAATATCTGAGGAGAGGACTGATATAGAAGTGGGGATAATTTCCACTAACATTGTGCATAAATGTCATTTTGCGTTCAATTAGTTGTCCCTCTGGGTGTTCTCTTACCACTGTTTTGGAGATTAGGATCTCAAACAAAATCTAATCACCTTCATACCAATCGACCATTATAGGATCCTAGGCAACTAATTAGCTCTCTTTGGCTATGATGAGCTCTAATATGGCACATCTTTTTTAAGTAGGAACTATACAAAATTGAGTTAGATTATTATCCTGTAGAAAAGTAGTCAGTGATTTTGCTGCCATGTTTTAATTGTCCCCCACTTGATGTACATTTCACTGAGTCGAATCATGTTTTATAATTAGATAATAAATGTTTTATAACTAAAAAATAAATAATTTTTAAACAAACTCCTGCTATGGGAGTTTGTTTCTGAAAAACAGAAAATCTCGAAAGTGTGGCGAGCAACTGTCAATACCGACGATGGCCATCCACCAAACTTAATACATTGAAAGGAAAAACCTACATTTGAAAGAGCTTCCATGATGGCAGTTCATTTCTATGTACAGAGACAACTGCTGAGACGGTGATCATCTCTAAATTCGGCAGATGCTAATCCGTAAAGAGAGCAGAGGCAATTGCCTCCACCCCCTGATGAACGGAGTACCGTCCGTCAAACGTTAAACCAGGCCCTGGGTTGCTTTTGTGACCTAAAATGGGTTTGGAGAGATGAAGTGCACTGGTGGTGACTGGAGGCGAACAAGCAGAACCTGAGCCTTGATGAATGTCTGACTACAGGAGTGGTTCCTCCCCGGTGTGACTGCTAATGTTATGTGGCCTAACGGCTAGGCCGGTCGACGGCAAATCTAGAGAACCGGGTTCGAGTCTCACATCACTCAATCTCCCCATCCCTAATAGAAATGAATGTGTCCTCATGTAACGCAACTGGTGCACATGTAAAGCGCTCTGATACCCGATACCTTCGGGTCAAGTTTCCGTTATGTAAAAATTCCATAAAAAATATCAAAAGAGAACCCGACAATATCAGGGTTAAAAATGCAGGATGGGCAGGTTGGACAGGTAAGTTTTACTCTTACCTGCATGTAAAACTAGTTCTTGAAGACAGACAGTAGGGGTGCATTTAATTGCCCTGATGAAGGCCCTAGACCCTCTTCCTAAGGGATCTTATGGAGGCCAAAACTTGTTGACATTTGACAAGTAGAAACGATGTTCGAGACATAGGCTCTTGGTAACATACCCCTGTTTTTTTGTAATCCAGACCTGTGGACCCAAAATAAAATGCACCCTTTGGTTTACACAGAAGTTGTTTTACAAAAAAATCTGGACGCCTTATATGACCAGAAAACATTTATTCTGATCTCCCTCACTAGAAGGTTGAGACCACCATGTTGGTATCATCTTAACATGGTGGGATGGACTGACTGATGATGAAGCATGCCAAAAAGTATAGGTGAGACATTTCCAACCAAATCTTTGCTTTGCTCCTAGTTCCCTTAGATATAGTCTCACTATTCCAGAATGAGTATATGAATCCACGACCTGTCATACTTTTTGTGGTTAGGATCTAAAATGAGTTTGAACTATGGGGATGATACATCCAAATAACCTGAGGGTCTTCGTTGGTGCTTTTTTTAGACTTTCCAATCTACTATAAGGGCAATGATGATTGTATTAGATTCTCTTTTTTGTGGTCATTTACTTTGTAGTGCTCTAACTGATTCACTTTCATCATGCAAATCTTTAAATAACCATGGTGTACACTTTTTTGTTTTCTCCATTTTCAAAAGCAAAGTGGGGGGGGGGGTTCTCTATTGCATTTATTGCTGCATTACTGTAGTTGAATGTTAGATGGTTTACAACCTTAGTGCAAATATCTGAGGAGAGGACTGATATAGAAGTGGGGATAATTTCCACTAACATTGTGCATAAATGTCATTTTACGTTCTATTAGTTGTCCCTCTGGGTGTTCTCTTACCACTGTTTTGGAGATTGGGATCTCAAACAAAATCTAATCACCTTCATACCAATCGACCATTATAGGATCCTAGGCAACTAATTAGCTCTCTTTGGCTATGATAAGCTCTAATATGGCACATCTTTTATAAGTAGGAACTATACAAAATTGAGTTAGATTATTATCCTGTAGAAAAGTAGTCAGTGATTTTGCTGCCATGTTTTAATTGTCCCCCACTTGATGTAGATTTCACTGAGTCGAATCATGTTTTATAATTAGATAATAAATGTTTTATAATTAAAAAATAAATAATTTTTAAACAAACTCCTGCTATGGGAGTTTGTTTCTGAAAAACAGAAATTCTCGAAAGTGTGGCGAGCAACTGTCAATACCGACGATGGCCATCCACCAAACTTAATACATTGAAAGGAAAAACCTACATTTGAAAGAGCTTCCATGATGGCAGTTCATTTCAATGTACAGAGACAACTGCTGAGACGGTGATCATCTCTAAATTCGGCAGATGCTAATCCGGAAAGACAGCAGAGGCAATTGCCTCCACCACCTGATGAACGGAGTACCGTCCGTCAAACGTTAAACCAGGCCCTGGGTTGCTTTTGTGACCTAAAATGGGTTTGGGGAGAGGAAGTGCACTGGTGGTGACTGGAGGCGAACAAGCAGAACCTGAGCCTTGATGAATGTCTGACTACAGGAGTGGTTCCTCCCCGGTGTGACTGCTAATGTTATGTGGCCTAACGGCTAGGCCGGTCGACGGCAAATCTAGAGAACCGGGTTGGAGTCTCACATCACTCAATCTCCCCATGCCTAATAGAAATGAATGTGTCCTCATGTAACGCAACTGGTGCACATGTAAAGCGCTCTGATACCCGATACCTTCGGGTCAAGTTTCCGTTATGTAAAAATTCCATAAAAAATATCAAAAGAGGACCCGACAATATCAGGGTTAAAAATGCAGGATGGGCAGGTTGGACAGGTAAGTTTTACTCTTACCTGCATGTAAAACTAGTTCTTGAAGACAGACAGTAGGGGTGCATTTAATTGCCCTAATGAAGGCCCTAGACTCTCTTCCTAAGGGATCTTATGGAGGCCAAAACTTGTTGACATTTGACAAGTAGAAACGATGTTCGAGACATAGGCTCTTGGTAACATACCCCTGTTTTTTTGTAATCCAGACCTGTGGACCCAAAATAAAATCACCCTTGGGTTTACACAGAAGTTGTTTTACAAAAAAATCTGGACGCCTTATATGACCAGAAAACATTTATTCTGATCTCCCTCACAAGAAGGTTGAGACCACCATGTTGGTATCATCTTAACATGGTGGGATGGACTGACTGATGATGAAGCATGCCAAAAAGTATAGGTGAGACATTTCCAACCAAATCTTTGCTTTGCTCCTAGTTCCCTTAGATATAGTCTCACTATTCCAGAATGAGTATATGAATCTACAACCTGTCATACTTTTTGTGGTTAGGATCTAAAATGAGTTTGAACTATGGGGATGATACATCCAAATAACCTGAGGGTCTTCGTCGGTGCTTTGCATCTTCTACAACATAATATCAAGATAAATATTTCAACACACAAAATGATCATTAAAACTAATATTGAAATATGTGTGTCTCTGTTATAATTCCAATACATTTGTCTAAATAAAAAATATTGAATATTGAGAACACAAATGTCGTCATCCTGTACATAAAACACAAAAATCTACTATGAAAATATCACTATAAAAATGCCTGAAATATCTAAATATCGAAAACAAAAATAAAGAAATACTAACTATTGTCAATACAATAAAACAAAAGAAACATGAGCAAAATCAAAAAAAGAATAATAGTACGAATCAAAACACCATTATAAAATGTATATCTGAATATATACATATATATATATATATATATATATATATATATATATATATATATATATATATATATATGTGTGTGTGTGTATAGATATATATCAGGCCCGTGTGTAGTTCGTGGAGTTTTGCTACGCGGAACTCAGCAAAGTTACAAAAAAACTCCACAAAGTTCCGCGAGTGGTGGAGTGCAGTGCGAACTGCAGTTTGTGCTGGTATTACTGCCACTCGGGTAGAAATTCTACCCGAGCAGCAGCTCGCACTCGCGAACTTACCGTTCGTGATTGTGAGCGGGGAAAAAACTCTGCTGCACATTGCGAAATGGAGTTTTCTGCACTCTGCGAGCTCCGGGGAGTGCAGAAAACTCTGCAAACTCCGCGGACGGAGCGAAGTTCACCACCCAGGCCTAATATATATACATGAATGTTGTAAAATTGGGGAGTCTGTCTTCTCTCACCGGTTTCTGCCTGCCCAATGGGAAAGATGGATAGGCAAGTTTAAATTGTGGTATGAGGAAATATGTATATGACTGGCATTGAGAAAGGCTTCACAGCTAAAACGCGTCTGCTGCAATTTAATAATAAAAATGGAATCCCGATAAAGTTGAGTGCTTCGATTTATTGGGGAATTATGATGTGCATTGTGGCTACTGCCGTGACGGAAGCACCCACCCGCAAGTTATTCAGCAAACAAACTGGCAAGTTGTTGGGAATATACATATATATATATATATATATCCACCTCTCTTGTTTCGCTGCAAAGACCCGAGCCACTTGTAATGGCGGGCCACGGCGGGACAGCGACTCCAAAAATTCCAACAATATCGTTACGGCGTTTTTCACAAGAACGATGCCATGGCCACACAATTCATCTCAGCGTGCTTTTATTTTCACGATCTATGTCACTCTACGCGTTTCGGAGACTCGTGAACAAGGAGGTGGTCTCCGAAACGCGTAGAGTGACATAGATCGTGAAAATAAAAGCACGCTGAGATGAATTGTGTGGCCATGGCATCGTTCTTGTGAAAAACGCCGTAACGATAGCGTATATCTCCCAAAATTAATATAAAATGTGAAAAATTATATATGAAAAATAATGTATATACAAGGTACAATATATCTTATTGTGACGGTCATTACAGTCACTGAGAAATGTTGTAAAAGGAAGAAAAATTACACAGAGGACATATGATGGGTTGTAGAAAGTCTAGTATGGATTAATGACCAATGTGTGTATTGAGTTCCTCTTCCCTGTTCAATCCATACGGGGCCCTGGTGTTTAGGTCAATTATGTATCTTGATTCCAAGATACGTAGATGTTTTTCTGTGTCCCCTCCACGTATATGCTTCAGTACTTTGTCTATTCCACAAAACTTCAGAAGTGTGTTGTTACTATTATGTGCAATTTGAAAATGTCTGGCTATAGGATAGTTGAAATCTAGATTGGTTATAGCCCTTAAGTGTTCAAGGATGCGTTTTTTTAGTTGGAGTTTGGTGCTACCAACGTAGCGCAAATTACACGGACATTCCAAAAGATATACAACATGGTCTGAAGTACAGGTGATAAACTTCCTAATGGGTTTCTCCTTGCCGTCTTGTGTCTTATAGCTTCTGCAGCTAACAGAATTCTTACAAGCTTTGCAGGAATTGCATTTGTGGAAGCCATCCCTGGCATATAGCCAGGTTTGATTTGGTTCCATAGGCTGGTAACTTCTTACCAATTTATCCCTGAGTGATGGGGGTCGTCTATAGGTCATTAATGGAGCTTGTCCCACTTTATCTCCAATCACTGGATCGGCCTTTATAAGACCCCAGTGCTGAGTTAAAAGGGATTTTAGTTTCCCCGATTTCACGCTGTATGTGGTTATCATACGAGGATCATCCATGGTTTCCTCTTTGCTCATTTGTTTTTCACCAAAGAGAACCTCACTATGTTTGGTCGTTGACAATTTTTCAGTAGCTTGTTTTAGAATTTTGTCTTTATATCCCCGTTGCTTGAATCTCGTTATCATAGTGTTTTTCTCCCTATTGAACCCTTCATCTGTGTTGCAGTTTCTACGGGCTCTTAGGATCTCTCCGTAAGGGATACTGCTGAGCGATTAATTTAATCGCTCACAAACAACAACGTGTTTTTTCGTCAGATGTTAAAGTGCGTGCTGATAGATTGATAATGGTTTTCTCACAGGTATCCCTGAGAGCTGTGTTCATATGCCAGAATTTTTTGCGACCACCCCTTCTTGTTATTCTTACTTTCTGGTTTTTGGTCTTCCTCTTGCCCTTCCACGGCCTCTTCCACGGCCTCTTCCTCTTCCTCTTCTCTCTCCCTCGAGGGGGCTTGCTTGGTCCTTCTGTTGTTTGAGGATTTGGAACTCGTGTAAAAAAGTTAGTGGTCTTGCTCCCAAAGGGGTCGGGGTAGTTTGATGTTCAATGTCCGAGCTTAGTTCGGAGCTCGAGTCTGTTGATACCGTATCCGGTTTGTCTCTCAAGAGAAGTTGTCTATCTTTTTCAACCCAATCAAAACGTTTGGCATAAGTTAGAATTCTGCCCTCAGCATAGTCTTTTTTGTCTCGAAGAAATTTTCGATGTTTTTTTACTTTGATGCTATCCTCATAGATTTTCAATCGTCCCTCCAATGCCTTCAGAAACTCTATCACTAGTTTCTCTTCCTTGTGTTTGTCAATTTCAATCTTCAGAGCAGATAGTTCTTGTCTGGTTTTGTCCAAGTCGATTTTGGAATACTTGATTAGCATCTCCAACATGCCCTTGCATGTTTTAGCCATGAAGGAGGCCCATTCCTCCAATAATTCTTGGTTAGGATTTTCATAGGTAGGTATGATTGTAATACGCAGACCTCTAGGTACACGTCCTACTTCAACATAGTTCGTCAGAGAGGTGACCTCCCACCATTTGTTTAATTCTCGTTTGCGTAGTTTTTCCAAAAGATTGAGATTTTGTTTCAAGGTGGGCTCCGTAGTGTTTGCAATGGTTCCAGTATTTGATGTCGCTATGCTGGAAGCTACATTCTCATCAAACAGGGAGAGAGCTACAGCTAGACGTTCTGTTTCCCAAATGTCCATACTTGAGTGAGATATTATACCTGTAACGGTAGGACGACGTCACGGTCAGAATATTGACTACGACGTGACAATGCTCCAGGACAATTCACGGAGAGATGGATGTTACGGATGGGTGTAAGAGAGCAAGCGGTAAGATAAGGAGAGGTGGACGAAAACCCACAAGCCCTCCGACTAGTGTGAAAACGCACTGCCCCCCCACACAATCACCACCGCTGCTACTCACCACCTCAAGCCGATACCATCAACAGTCTCATCTGCTGGTTAGAAATCCACTCCGGAGCGGCTGGGGCGGCTGCAATGAAATACGAAGAAGTTTTTCCGCTGAACGCCGCACGCCTGCACTTAGTGTCGGTGCCTGCCGTGGTAGCGGCAACCACAATAACGAGTACAATTCGATCCGTAATAGGAAAGAGGCGGCACTCCGTCCTGGTGTTTAAGTTAATTTAATCGCTCACAAACAACAACGTGTTTCAGCAGAAAGACGGCCTTTGTCAAGTTGCCTGTGCGGTCCACAATGCCAATATTTAAAAACATACAACGTCATGATAAACATAAAAGAAATACTCCGTAAATCCCAAGTGTAATTCATCAATTCTGAAATAAACTAGATGGTAAATTCTTAAACATCATAATCTTGGATTGCGGAGAAATGTAAAGTATAAAGAAATCAAAATTAAGGGAAAAAGAATAACAGTTGATGCTTTTTTTCATGTGATTGCATTTCATGGAAATGAAAGAGAGACGTAGGCAAATCATAACGACATTATTTTCTCTCAGTTAATCCTGCATGAAATTATGCCCAAAAATGATAATAAAGGACTAATCAATTATAACCATTGATGATTCGTATGAGCATGCAAGATAGCATAATACTGTAAAGATTTCCCCATTCAAAATAGCAATGCACGATAGCCTAGTACTGTAAAGATTTCCTCCAAAATGGCATTGAGGACACGCTAAAATACTGTTTGTAAAATAGTGGGGTGTGTAATTCAAAAAAGAGAGAGGACTAGTATGTGCTCTCATGGATACCTGTGAGAAAACCATTATCAATCTATCAGCACGCACTTTAACATCTGACGAAGAAACACTTCTTAAACTGGGTCTCTCCTTTTGTCCCACGAGTGATTGGAACTACGTTGACACCAGAATTGATCTCTTCTTATACATACGCAAGTTAAAACTTATGAAATTACATCTCTTAGCCAAACGGAACAAGGAACGTACAATCAATACAATTGTCTCACAACAGTCTTTCGCAAACTTCACAATGAATGATATTGGCGACATCTTGGAACTTCATGCGCTGGAGACCAACAATTCATCTCCAATTGACGAATCAGACGGAGTCCGATTACAATCATTGGGATTCTCGATAGATACCAAACGCAGGAGCGGATTTAGAGTGAAATCCAAATTCAATCCTAATACTGCACACGACAACATCGAATCCTTTCACTCAGTACTGATGCATGAACTTATGAAAATGAGGGACAATCAGGACTATCGCATCCGGGACAATCTCACCAAAGGTCAAAGACTAGCATTAAAAAATCTGCTGCAAGATCCCACCATAACCATTAAACTTTCAGACAAAGGTGGAAATGTTGTCCTAATGAACACCGAGGATTACAAGAATGAGGCCTTGCACCAATTAAATGACAAAGATTGTTATGAAATCATCAGCTGGAAGTATTATGATGAAACAGTAATAAGATATCACAATCTTCTCATGATTTGGTGGCAACAGGATCTCCTGGATGACGACGAATATAAATTTCTTAAAAAAGACAATCCTAAGGTACCATGTTTATATCTACTGCCGAAGGTACACAAAAGCCTGAAAAAACCACCGGGAAGGCCTATTGTGTCTTCTAATGATGGCCTACTTGAAAATACCTCAATATTCTTGGACCATTTTATAGCTGCATTCGTTAGAGATCTTAGATCTTATTGCAAAGACACTACTGCCTTTCTGAAACGTATTCATGATGTCAGGTGGGAGGAGGGCTTTGTTATGATCTCCCTCGATGTATGTTCATTATATACATGTATTGATCAATTGAAGGGAGTCCAAGCTTGCATGTACTATCTCCAACGCCAACCTTTGGAGATGCTAAATCATTCCTTAATGTTAAGGGAGATGATGCTTTTCTGTTTACAGGAAAATATCTTTTTATTTGACACCACACTGTACAGACAAAGAAAAGGGACTGCCATGGGTACTTGCTTTGCCCCTAGCCTGGCTAATCTTTTTCTGGGGTGGTGGGAGGAGCAGGTGGTCTGGAGTGAGACATTTGAGAAATTCACAAACCATATTCCCTTATGGCTAAGGTATATAGACGACCTTTTTATCATCTGGGACGGAGGTATAGACCTAGCCAAGGAGTTTATTGAGGCACTATCTGCAAATGATCTAAATCTAAGTTTCACTCATTCCATCAGCGAAACCACATGTGATTTCTTGGATGTAAGAATAACCATTGATAACATCAATAACAGACTCACTACTGCTCTTTTCAGGAAGGAAACATCAGGGAATGCATTATTACATGCCCGTAGTCATCATCCCCCCTCGCTAATCAGCAGTATCCCTTACGGAGAGATCCTAAGAGCCCGTAGAAACTGCAACACAGATGAAGGGTTCAATAGGGAGAAAAACACTATGATAACGAGATTCAAGCAACGGGGATATAAAGACAAAATTCTAAAACAAGCTACTGAAAAATTGTCAACGACCAAACATAGTGAGGTTCTCTTTGGTGAAAAATAAATGAGCAAAGAGGAAACCATGGATGATCCTCGTATGATAACCACATACAGCGTGAAATAGGGGAAACTAAAATCCCTTTTAACTCAGCACTGGGGTCTTATAAAGGCCGATCCAGTGATTGGAGATAAAGTGGGACAAGCTCCATTAATGACCTATAGACGACCCCCATCACTCAGGGATAAATTGGTAAGAAGTTACCAGCCTATGGAACCAAATCAAACCTGGCTATATGCCAGGGATGGCTTCCACAAATGCAATTCCTGCAAAGCTTGTAAGAATTCTGTTAGCTGCAGAAGCTATAAGACACAAGACGGCAAGGAGAAACCCATTAGGAAGTTTATCACCTGTACTTCAGACCATGTTGTATATCTTTTGGAATGTCCGTGTAATTTGCGCTACGTTGGTAGCACCAAACTCCAACTAAAAAAACGCATCCTTGAACACTTAAGGGCTATAACCAATCTAGATTTCAACTATCCTATAGCCAGACATTTTCAAATTGCACATAATAGTAACAACACACTTCTGAAGTTTTGTGGAATAGACAAAGTACTGAAGCATATACGTGGAGGGGACAGAGAAAAACATCTACGTATCTTGGAATCAAGATACATAATTGACCTAAACACCAGGGCCCCGTATGGATTGAACAGGGAAGAGGAACTCAATACACACATTGGTCATTAATCCATACTAGACTTTCTGCAACCCATCATATGTCCTCTGTGTAATTTTTCTTCCTTTTACAACATTTCTCAGTGACTGTAATGACCGTCACAATAAGATATATTGTACCTTGTATATACATTGTTTTTCATATATAATTTTTCACATTTTATATTAATTTTGGGAGATATACGCACATGATTGTGACTAGTCACGTGGTCAGGTTGGAACAGATATTGATCTGTGGTTGATACATACTTTAAGAATTTTCTGATATGCTCATTGTGACCGCAATTGGTCTCTGTGACAGTAGATTTTTGGGCACTTGTCCTAAATTTGTGGGTGATTTCGCATATTCCCTCTATATCCCAATTTTGGGTCTATGGACATTGTATGTACAATTGTCTTTTCACGGACTAACAATGAGACCCGATACGTAAAGAAGTATACACATAACCGATACCTTCCCCACATACTAGTCCTCTCTCTTTTTTGAATTACACACCCCACTATTTTACAAACAGTATTTTAGCGTGTCCTCAATGCCATTTTGGAGGAAATCTTTACAGTACTATGCTATCGTGCATTGCTATTTTGAATGGGGAAATCTTTACAGTATTATGCTATCTTGCATGCTCATACGAATCATCAATGGATTTAATTGATTAGTCCTTTATTATCATTTTTGGGCATAATTCCATGCAGGATTAACTGAGAGAAAATAATGTCGTTATGATTTGCCTACGTCTCTCTTTCATTTCCATGAAATGCAATCACATGAAAAAAAAGCATCAACTGTTATTCTTTTTCCCTTAATTTTGATTTCTTTATACATTTCTCCGCAATCCAAGATTATGATGTTTAAGAATTTACCATCTAGTTTATTTCAGAATTGATGAATTACACTTGGGATTTACGGAGTATTTCTTTTATGTTTATCATGACGTTGTATGTTTTAAATATTGGCATTGTGGACCGCACAGGCAACTTGACAAAGGCCGTCTTTCGGCTGAAACGCGTTGTTGTTTGTGAGCGATTAAATTACCTTAAACACCAGGACGGAGTGCCGCCTCTTTCCTATTACGGATCGAATTGTACTCATATATATATACATATATATATATATATATATATATATATATATATATATATATATATATATATATATATATATATTCAGTGAAAAAACCATAGGTTTCACACACGTTATAGTTAGCCGGACATTTCACTCGTAAAAAACCAATGAAATTTCCCCGTTATAGTTAGTTAAGCTAACTATAACTCGCGCGCCCGCAATGCACTGCTGATGACGTCACATATTACATCACTCATGACATGGTCAGTGACATCACTCATGACATCACTGATGACATCTCAAATGACATCACTGATGACATCACTGATGACATCATCCAGTGAATGTGTGTTTTTCTGAAAATTAAATATGTTTTATATATCTCAAGGTCGATGGAAGAATAAATGGGTATATAAGTGTCTAAAAGGATGATTTGTTTTTGAAAAATAGATTGTGTAACTGACTGATTAAGTGTATCTTAGTGAATACATGGCTTAGTGAGTAATGTTTAAATATGTAAATATCTGTATCAGTCTCTCACTGTGTGTATAAGTGGCTGCATGGGTTGGTGAGTAGCTACATGGGTGTCTATATAGGTTATAAGTTGTTTTTTTGAGTATCAGTCTGAGTGTCTGCATGGTTCGGTGGGGGGTATTACGTAGTGCATAGGTGCATGAATGAGTGACTCGCAGTTTGTATGTGTGAAGAAGCATGTGTGCAGGACTGTATGGGTGGATGAGTGTGTGTATGGGTGTGTTAGTGAGTGAATGACTGTCTCAATAGTGTCTTTATGAGTAACTACATATATTTTAAACTAGTATATGTGACTATTGGTGTATGTAAGTGAGTATATGTGAGAGTGAGAGATTGAAAGAGTTCCTGTATGAATAAGTATGTGTTTCTATAAGTGATTGTTTAAAAGACTAAGTATGTGTAAGTTTCCGTAGAAGTAAGTGTGGTGGTGTGTGTATAACTGTATATGCAAGTAAATGTATGTTTGATTCTTTATTAGCATGAGTGACTATGTGTGTGAGTAACTCTATGGATGAGTGGCATTGTGTTACAGGATGTATAGGTGTATGAGTACATATGATGTGTGAGTACACGAATGAGTGACTGTACAGGACTGTTGGTGAATAAGTGGATGTTTATGTGGATCTTAGAATTATTGAAGATGTTGTTGTAATTGGTATTGGTATGTCCATTTTTTTGAAAATTTCAGTCTCTATTTTTGAATGTGTGTATCAAAGGTTATATTAGGGTGAGAGGAGGTCTGCCACTCTATCACATGGATGATGTCATCAGTGATGTCATCAGTGATGTCATTTGAGATGTCATCAGTGATGTCATGAGTGATGTCACTGACCATGTCATGAGTGATGTAATATGTGACGTCATCAGCAGTGCATTGCGGGCGCGCGAGTTATAGTTAGCTTAACTAACTATAACGGGGAAATTTCATTGGTTTTTTACGAGTGAAATGTCCAGCTAACTATAACGTGTGTGAAACCTATGGTTTTTTCACTGAATTTGCAAGGTTTTTTAAATGCTAATTCCTAACTATAACGTGTGTGAAACCTATGGTTTTTTCAGTGAATTTGCAAGGTTTTTTAAATGCTAATTCCTAACTATAACATGTGTGAAACCTATGGTTTTTTCAGTGAATTTGAAAGGTTTTTTAAATGCTAATTTCTAACTATAACATGTGTGAAACCTATGGTTTTTTCAGTGAATTTGTATGGTTTTTTAAATGCTAATTCTTAGCTATAACATATGTGATTCCCATATTTTTTTTTATTGTTTTTTTATTATTTTTTTTTTATAAATTCTTATATTAAATGTGTTTTTTTTTTAAAAAAAAACAAGTTTTTTTAAAACTTTTTATTCTCTTAAAACACTGTTTTTTTCTAAAAAATCTGCAATATTTCAAGTTTTCTCTTTTTTTTTTTTACCAAACAGGTAAGATATATTAGTATAACTTTGAATTTTTTTTTTTTTTTTTTTTTTAGTGCGCGTACGGTAAGCTTACGGTAAGCGTACGGTTTACGCAATGTCCGTAATTTATCTACGCTGTTTGCGTATAGTTACGCAATTTGCGTAGCCACGCGTACTGCGCGTGGGGCGCGTACGCGTGTACGCTACACGCGCACGTTACGCGGAAGTGTTGGGGAGTGACTGTTATGCGCATGCGCGCGAGCGCGTGTCTTTTTTACGCGCATGCGTACTTTTGCCGTAAGCGCACCGCAAGCGCACCGTAAGCGTACGGTGGGTCATGTGATCATGAAACACAACTTTTGATTGGTTGAAACTACTTTCAGTTCTAGAACTCTCCTACACCACACCCATTCCCCTCATTTCTGCTTGTGATCCCTTAGGAGAAGGAGCTGGGTTGTCTTTGTGATACGATGGCAGAACAGCAGAGCTCTTCTGAGAGTGAGGCTAGCAGCACTACCTTGAGGCAGAGAAGGAGGAAAGAAAAGACCTCTTTCATATGGGAGTATTTTACTTTTCCAGAGGGCAAGAAAAAGGTAAATGCACCCTTAGTGACTTGTAAGCTGTGTAAGCGTGTACTTTCAAGAGGGAATCCCAACAAGAAGTTTTCCTTCGGGAATCACACCATGTTGAGACACCTTAAAGATGTACACAGAAGGACACATGCTCGACATACTGAAGGTAACCCTTCAGTAAGTCAACCAAGCACATCCACAGCAGCTCAGCCTGGTCCATCATCTGCAGGGCCGAGTCCTTCTTCTGCAGGTCAGGTGAGCCCTTCATCTGTGGTGGGAGCATCTCCTTTTTCTTCTCCTCTGGAAACCAACCATCGTTTTTTGAGGGTTGAAATACGGTGCGCCACTTGTCATGATCTAATTTGTCATAGGGAGACCAGTGTTTCCCTAGTGAACAATAAAATAGATCAGCACATTTGTCGTACCGACTAATATTCCCATTCTTTCTTTCCTCTGTCCCTGCATGAACACAACGGCTCTTGTAAGAGCCAACCTTACCTTTTATCTATTTTTTATATATGTTTTTAAAACTTTTTTTTGATTTTTTTTTGACCGTACGCGTACGGTACGCGTAATTATTATTTTTTTTTTTTTAAAAACACTAAAAATCAATTATCACATTACAAGGTCCTTGAGAGACTACAATGAAAAACTGAAAATGTGATTGTGGAGAAGTGGAAAAAAGGGACCATGCAATTTTTGACTTACCATACCCACTCAAAAAATTATTTATTAATTTAAATTTAATTTTAATTGCTTTAAAAATGGTTCTAGTTGTCGAAAATTTTCTATCTCAATCTGAAAAAAAGAAAAAAGTATTAATATTTAATAAAACATTTTATAATACAGTACACATATTTACATATTTTTCAAAAAAAAAATGTGCCTTTTTTTTTGCTGTTTTCAGAATATATTGCATTTCACTATAAATTGTGAAAGCAATTGCATTCATCATTTAACAGCGGGCAAAAAAAAAAATAACAATCTCAAAGATTGTTTTAAAAAAGCCCACAATCTCTTTTTGCATAAACATAACTTTATAGAAATGCATAATATTCTTAAAAAATATCATCTAATATCAAAACTTATTTCTTTAAAATACCGTCTGACATTTTTGTTTCAGAAGTATAATCACAAAAATATATCTCAAATAACTCCACAATACATCTGGTTCCATTTCCTTTAGGCCAAATAGTAATTTTAAAATTCTTTTTTGATTAAATTTCCAATGTTATTCCAATAAAATTCCAAAATTTAAATTGTACAGATCTCACCGATTCTCTGTAACATTTTGGTTTCCGAAAGATTAATTAATAATTAAATAAGTCCACAATAGAATTGTTTACCTTTCCGCATGGCCAAATAGTAATTTTAAAAATCTTTTTGGAATAAATTTCCAATGGCAATCCAATAACATTCCAAAATTTAAATTGTGCAGATGTTACCGATTTTTTCTAAATTTTTCTTTTTCCTAAGTTTCATTAAAAATTGAAAAAGTCCACATTACAATTGGTTACCTTTCCATTAGGCCAAATGATAATTTGTAAAATCATTTTTTTTGAAAATTCCAATGGTAATCCAATAAAATGGTAAAATTGTTTTGTACAGATCTTGCCAAGTCTCTCTAAAATTTTGGTTTCAGGAAGATTAGATAGGAATTTGCTAAATCAAAAGGCAAACGTTGCTTGAAAATCAATTGGGAATCATTACACAGTGTCCAGCCTTTTTCACATTTAAGATAAACTGTGTAATGTCCAGAAGTAACAGTAGGTCCTTCATGGAAAATTATTGCAACTGTTACAAAAGTTTTTCCTGAAATTGATAATTGCTGTCCTGTAAACTTCTTTATTAAAGTATCTAATTTTGAACCATCAGCTTTACAGCGTTGCATCATTAAAATTACATACTGTCCGTATTCTTTTAAAATTAACGTTGAAAACATGTCAGATTGACACTCACTGCATTCCATGCTATGATTAGCATCTTTAACTAATTTAGCAAAAGTGACTGTTTTACTTTCTGGCAATGTTAAATAAATAAACCTTTCAGAATCAACATTAGAGCCACATATATTATAACAGTTTTCACAACTATGTTCCCATTTATAAGAGAGACCAAATAAATTTTCAATGGGAACCCCTTCTTCTTCCAGTACCTGAAGAAAAAACATCAAGAATTCCTGTGCATCTTGCTGTACATTTTGAGAAAACTGTGTTCGTCCTGAACATACATCTAAAAGTTTTCTAATTTCAGTAGCACTTTCTATTTGAGTTTTATCATTACTCAGCTTTTGAAAAAGGAGACTCAACTCAGAACAGAATCTTTTTCCCTGATTTACTATTATCTGCTCTTGCACACTTTCCAGATAAAATGCAACATTCAGCACTACATTAGCGTAGCAGTTGACACCAGAGCTATTTTCAAAATGACATCCTACAACCTGTTCTTCATTTTCCTTTTTCTTTTTGCTTGCAATTACATCACTCCTCTTTTTTTTCCTCCTCTCTACATCTTCATTACAGATATTCTCATTTCTCCTTTTACGAGAAACTACACGTTTCTCCAACACAGGATACTGACCTAAATGAGGAGCATAGCTTCTTCTTAATCTATTATACTCCTTTACACAATTTGTATCAGCACTAACTTTTGAGTCATCAAAGTCTATCATGAATAAACCTGATAATGTTTTCACTCGTGACAAAGCAACATATGCCATACCTTCTTTGAACACAGTTGAACCAATGTTCACAAATGCACAATCTACAGTCAATCCTTGAGACTTGTGAATAGTTACAGCATATGCTAGAGAAAACGGAAACTGCTTCCTACGTACATATAAGTCTTTCACAAGCATGAAATGAACTGAACAACGACAAATGTCTTTAACTTCTTCTACCTGATCAAATTTTATTTGTAAACATTCAATTCCATCTTTTTTCTGATAATTAATAAAACCCACAACTCTTCCCATAGCTCCATTAACTAAACCTTTTTCAACATCCAAATTTCTCCTTAAAAATACTCTACAGTTCATGCAAACATATAGATTTTTTTCTAATCCAGCTGTTTTGGAAATGTTCTTCTCTAGTGAATCCAATTT
Source organism: Triturus cristatus (assembly GCF_964204655.1). NCBI lineage: Eukaryota > Metazoa > Chordata > Amphibia > Caudata > Salamandridae > Triturus > Triturus cristatus. The sequence goes on from NC_140592.1 coordinate 751,238,707, forward strand.
ATTTTTCAGTGTGCCTGTTAATGTGATAGTAATTCTTCCATCCTCAATTTTGTCCACTGCTTCCAATTTCCTGATATCTTCCTTTTCCAATTTCAAAAGCTCCTCATTGAATATTGAGCATTCACGTAGAGTTGGCATTAAGCAGATGACACTTTTCTTTTCTGCAATGTTCTTGTATATCTTCTCTGCAACTATTTCTTCCTTTGGAAATAAATTATGTAGCAACCGACTCTGTAATGCTTTTGTGCCAGCTTCAGTGAGTAGTCCAATTCTGATATCTTTCAGAATACTTCCATATTCTTCATCGTTTGCTTGCCTCATATTAGTAGTAAGTTCCTTGTACTCAAAGAAGGACCAAATATTTGCATTACCGATGCTTCCCAATGACTTCTTTGTGTCTTCATGTGTCACAGTATTAAACACTGGTTGTCCTTTAACTGGAGTAAGCTGTAGAAGATCCCCAAAAACTATGACATGTTTTCCACCAAATAACACGTCATAGTCTGTCCTTAGAATTTGCTGCATTCTTAAATGCACAAAGGCAAGCATTAAGTTTGATACCATGCTCACCTCATCAATAATGAGAACTTGCATCTTCTTCAATACTCTTGAAACTTCCAAGCATGCTTCTCCAGTTAGCTTGTTGTATTGTATTTTGTTCTCATGCTCCACTGGTAACATTAGCAAACGATGTAAGGTGATTCCTTTTATGTTATATACTGCTAACCCAGTTGGAGCAGTAACCACACAAGACAAAGTAGAATCCGTTTTTTGCTGTAGGTAGCTTCTGATGACTTTTATTAAGAAACTTTTTCCAGTTCCAGCTTGTCCACTTACATACATCCTGATTGGATGAAATGATGTGCATGAGCACTCTTTTTTTTCATGTAGAAATCCGTGATCAATTTTGTTTCTGATCTCTTCATAAATTTGTTGCTGCTCTTCGTTCAGTTGTCTTTCCAAATTTTGTAAGTCTATAAATTCTTCTTGAGCTTGATTCATAGCCGTTTCCACTTCATTCATGGCTATTGATGCTTCATTTTCAACGATTGGTTGTCCTAGGGGATCTTGACTGAGTGTTCCTGAACTTTGGCTGTCCTGAGAACTGTCTCTAGCTACTTCTGCTGCAATTGTAGTTTCCTGTTCAATTTCTTCATTTAACATTTGCAGATAAGTTGAGAATGTACTGCATTGTATGCTGTCTTTGCATGCATTAAAAGAATCTTCATAGCTTTGAAATTCTCCCAGTAGTTCATCCTCTGTACGCCATGGTTTAAACAGCTGTAAAAGAGCCAAGTAGTAAAATTCCTTTTTGTCAGTACTGTCGCAACTCAGCTTCCTGTGATTTATCAAACTTCCTTTTGTTTGCTTCACCAAACATCCTTCCTCACCAATGACTTTATATTTTCCATTGTTGATGTCTTCTGCGGCTTTCCGTGAATAAATGTAGTTCTGCAGCACTTCATAAAGACACATGTTCTCCAGATGATGACTTCTCTTTGGGTAATATGTGTCCAACATGTTTGATTTCAAAATATCTGTACTTTCTGGGTCATTCTCGGCCAAATATTCAATTTCTCCAACAGATTTCAGTACCCGATTTCTCATTGCTGCAAGGCCTAAACTTGCCCAAATTATTCTTCTTGATTTCGAGTAGAGACTTGCAGAAGATAACCTATCTGAACATTCGTAGGATCCAATTTCTCGATGCGATAACATCTTTAAACTGAAACTGTACAGCTTCTTACTGACAGTCTTCTCGTGAGAAATCTCTTCCCACATTTCCTTCAATTCTGTTTTTTCTGATTTCGTAATGTAAGACGTTACATATCGAGCAACAGCAATGGAATTGTCAGCTACATACTGTATATCCATGTTAGCATTCCACATGGATAAAATGACTGGGTTGTAGTCATTTATATTTTTTGATTCTTCTTTTCTTTTAAGGTTGTAGGTATTCTTAGGTGATTTTCTTGTGATAGTATGTCTCACAGATGACATAAAACTGTTTACTCTTCCATTTGAAAGAACAGGTCTAGGAAATCCAAATCGACATTTAGTGTAGTATTTATCTTTGCTCTTGTATTTCCGTCGACAGTATTTTCCACACCGATGACTTTGGAAACGTAAAACTTGCTCTTTTAACTTTTTCTCTTCTGTGCTTTTTGGTATAGCACATGTTGCATATTCTTCAATGTAAGATAACACTGCTTCATCAGCATCTGTTCCAAACTTTGGGGCATCCTTGATCCACAACAGCATATGAATATGAGGAGCACCTCTTGCCTGGTACTCTTTTCTCCAAAAGAAATCCACTACTTCTCCTAGAGTTGGATTTTTTTTATTGCAGATGAAGGACATCATAGCCTCAAATCTATGATTGAAATATCTGCAAACATTAACCGGATCCAATGAGCACAGTTCTCCTGCTGTCTTGTATTCGATGTTTTTAATGTTTGAATTTGCCTCTCGTAGAAAATCCAGTAAATCATCCCAAGCGTACTCAGCACAGCTTAGGGTAACGAACCATGTTGGTGTTCCTAAATTCCGTAACATGCATTTTAATTCACCATGGCGTCGGTACCAATATTCATTAGTCCCACGCTGACAAGCCATCAGATTGATCAGTTGTGTTTCCAAATGATCATCTCGGTGCTGAACTTTCTCCATAAAATCCTTAGCAGACACATTTTGTAAATGTACTCCACTTTTTAAAATGTGATTTACTGCATATGATAATGCAGACAAGTCGCTTTCAAATAAAAGATGGAACAAATAAGGAATACTTTGTCGAAATCTTGGATCTTCTGCATATAGTCTTGTAGTCCGATACTCAGAAGCTGGAATCTGTTCTGGACGTTCATCGTATCGTCCTCCTTTTCCTTTAGGAAACAGCTGGGGAAAACATCGAGCTTCCAAGCTCTCCTCCCATACACTCACGGGAGTTCCTTTTGCTTTCTTCATCTGAAACAGATCAATATTGTCTCCCATAACTTCTTTTGAATGAAGAGGATGTATGCTAAAATGTTCATAAATTTCTTCTTCCTTTGACTTGTCCACTTTTTCAATTTGTCCAGTTGGTGTTTCTGTGTCTTCTTGTAAATCTTCTTCTTCTTCTTCTTCTATATAAATTGATTCATACCATTTGTTATTCCTTTTCAAATACAAATTTGCTCTTTGTACTTTCCGTACATCTACCAGCTCCTGCCAAATCTTCTTATTCTTTGTAGGTACACCATTAACCAGAATAACTAATGGTTCAGTTTCCAAAGTATCTGCATCAATAGTTTCCATATTTTTTTTCAAATCCAAGGGCAAATATACCACTCTACCTTTTAAACCTCTCAGTAAATCTGAAGGAGGTAATTTACCAGTTTTGGGCTCCATACGTACTATGGTCTGGAACGGATGAACACATTGAATAAGTATAGACTCATAAGTATTTAATTCAGAAAGTTCGGCAGGAATAACATCCAATTCTAAATTATTATGTACAGCTCTGGTCGGCATTCTATTTTCTTCTAATTTGTTGTAACAGTATTTACAAATACGCTGAACTTCACCCAATTCAAAACAATTTTCAAGAAATATATATGTGGCAAAATCCTTCCACTTATAATTATCTTCATTTTCACTTTTTCTATAGAGATCAACATACCTGGTTTGTTTTCTATAATGAGTTCTGCGGCAACAAATACAAGTAATATTTGGTCTTTCATTAGAGATTTTTTCAAATTTTGTTATGTGATCATTAAATGTCTTACTTACAAATGGTTGTACATTCTCTTCCACTTCTTCCTCATTTACTGTGTCCTTTTCTGCACTGTTTTGTTCAGGACCAAAGTAACAAAACTGAATTTCATCAACAACCTTCTCTACATCTGATACTGACCCACGGAACAGAGCCCCATTCAATTCATCTAACTTTATTGCTGGACTTTTAGCAAAATACAACCGTCTCACAAACTTTCTCATTTCAGTATGATGAACAGCCAGCATTCTAAAATGATGGAAAACACTAATACACACTTTTCTAGATAGACAAGCCAGAGAATGACCCTGCAAACCAGTATTCTCTCTCACTCTGCATGGATCTAGACTTTGAAGCACCTTAATCTTCTGTTTTACACTTTTTTTACTATATTCTCTTAGAAACTCACGAAATTTATCAATAGATTCCTGACGCACAGTGCAAATACTGCTACAATTCCAAGTGTACACTGGGGCTTTAGGACGTCTCCCCATAGCCTCATCCGCCATCACTTGTACCTCATCTCTTGGAACCATTATCTCCTTCTCCATTATGCAACCATTTTTCACTTCGTAAGCACGACCTCTGGTGTCAACTGCATGCAGCAAACTATTACTTTGAAAATAGCTCTCTTCATTAAAAAAAGGTTCACTACTTGAACTATGCATCCATTTTCCTAAAAACACTTTACAAAAGTTTGTTCTGTTCACTACTCTTTTCCTTTTGCTTTGTGATTTCAGTACATTAACCATTTTATCTAATGTACGCATCCTATTCAAAATTAAAATGAATAGTTTCCTTTTTAATTCTAATGCCTTTGCTGCAATGGCTTCAATTTCTTTTTTTCTCTTGTAAAATTTAGCCTTTTGCTTATATTTCTTCACATCCTTTATCAAATTGGACATAACTCTTCTCTGAAACATTTTTCTACGTATCTCTTTAAACGCTGTTTTTCTGTTTAAGTTAATCTTTTTAGTTGCAGAAGGTATATTTGCATTAACTAAATTCTCAATTTTTTCCTCTCCTTTTCTATTGAAAACATTCGTTCCAGTACAGACATTTTGTACATTTTTCCTTTTTTTGAATATGTTCTTTAAAAAATCTTTTGTTTGCTTACCAGAAGATTTTTTCTTTTTCCCAACATGAGCATCTCCAACTAACTTAGGTCCTCCAGTTGTCTTCAAATATAGGTTTTTTTGTGGTCTTTCTTTACTCTGGATTTTGTAGGCATCTTAAATTTTGTTCACTGCTCTTCAGCAATACCTGAAAAAAACTAAAAAAAATTCCTTTATTTTATTTAAATATATTACTACATTTTTTATGTTCTTTAGAAATCTTAAAATACTATAAACCCCTTTCCTATAAATGAAAATCACAATAACACCTTCACAAATTAAATATCTAAAAATAATTCCCGTGTGCACACAAAGTCATGCTTTGAAATTAGACAGAAAACGAAATTTCTTTGCCAATTGCAAAGCATACTTTCTACTACTTTTTAGGCAAGTGAAAAGTACTTTTACAGAATCCACTTTTCAGATTCTTAAAAAAGCACATGTCCAAACTGCTTTTTCAGACCAGCACCATGTGTAACCTGGGTGACTGACTACACTCCAGCAAGGGCAACCAGCCTTAGTGATGCTGAATGTATTTGCATTACTGACTGAAACCTCAAACCCCACTCGCTTGTGAATACTGTGCATGATTCCACAGGGTAAGCAGCTGGGTGTGTGCTAAGAGTCTGCTTCTGCACCAAAAAATGGCTCCCCCTTTCCATCTAATGCAACTGTGAAATCACCAGAGCAATACGCAATAAATCTCTGCCTGTAATTCCTTTTTGCACACAGAGTCATGTTTTCATATTAGTCACAAAACGAAATTTCTTTGCCAATTTGAAAGCACACTTACTACTCTTTTTTTTGGCAAGTGATAAACACTTTTACAGACTGACACATTTTGAATCCACTTTTCAGATTCTTAAAAAAGCACATGTCCAAACTGCTTTTTCAGACCAGCACCATGTGTAACCTGGGTGACTGACTACACTCCAGCAAGGGCAACCAGCCTTAGTGATGCTGAATGTATTTGCATTACTGACTGAAACCTCAAACCCCACTCGCTTGTGAATACTGTGCATGATTCCACAGGGTAAGCAGCTGGGTGTGTGCTAAGAGTCTGCTTCTGCACCAAAAAATGGCTCCCCCTTTCCATCTAATGCAACTGTGAAATCACCAGAGCAATACGCAATAAATCTCTGCCTGTAATTCCTTTTTGCACACAGAGTTATGTTTTCATATTAGTCACAAAACGAAATTTCTTTGCCAATTTGAAAGCACACTTACTACTCTTTTTTTTGGCAAGTGATAAACACTTTTACAGACTGACACATTATGAATCCACTTTTTAGATTCTTAAAAAAGCACATGTCCAAACTGCTTTTTCAGACCAGCACCATGTGTAACCTGGGTGACTGACTACACTCCAGCAAGGGCAACCAGCCTTAGTGATGCTGAATGTATTTGCATTACTGACTGAAACCTCAAACCCCACTCGCTTGTGAATACTGTGCATGATTCCACAGGGTAAGCAGCTGGGTGTGTGCTAAGAGTCTGCTTCTGCACCAAAAAATGGCTCCCCCTTTCCATCTAATGCAACTGTGAAATCACCAGAGCAATACGCAATAAATCTCTGCCTGTAATTCCTTTTTGCACACAGAGTCATGTTTTCATATTAGTCACAAAACGAAATTTCTTTGCCAATTTGAAAGCACACTTACTACTCTTTTTTTTGGCAAGTGATAAACACTTTTACAGACTGACACATTTTGAATCCACTTTTCAGATTCTTAAAAAAGCACATGTCCAAACTGCTTTTTCAGACCAGCACCATGTGTAACCTGGGTGACTGACTACACTCCAGCAAGGGCAACCAGCCTTAGTGATGCTGAATGTATTTGCATTACTGACTGAAACCTCAAACCCCACTCGCTTGTGAATACTGTGCATGATTCCACAGGGTAAGCAGCTGGGTGTGTGCTAAGAGTCTGCTTCTGCACCAAAAAATGGCTCCCCCTTTCCATCTAATGCAACTGTGAAATCACCAGAGCAATACGCAATAAATCTCTGCCTGTAATTCCTTTTTGCACACAGAGTCATGTTTTCATATTAGTCACAAAACGAAATTTCTTTGCCAATTTGAAAGCACACTTACTACTCTTTTTTTTTGGCAAGTGATAAACACTTTTACAGACTGACACATTATGAATCCACTTTTCAGATTCTTAAAAAAGCACATGTCCAAACTGCTTTTTCAGACCAGCACCATGTGTAACCTGGGTGACTGACTACACTCCAGCAAGGGCAACCAGCCTTAGTGATACTGAATGTATTTGCATTACTGACTGAAACCTCAAACCCCACTCACTTGTGAATACTGTGCATGATTCCACAGGGTAAGCAGCTGGGTGTGTGCTAAGAGTCTGCTTCTGCACCAAAAAATGGCTCCCCCTTTCCATCTAATGCAACTGTGAAATCACCAGAGCAATACGCAATAAATCTCTGCCTGTAATTCCTTTTTGCACACAGAGTCATGTTTTCATATTAGTCACAAAACGAAATTTCTTTGCCAATTTGAAAGCACACTTACTACTCTTTTTTTTGGCAAGTGATAAACACTTTTACAGACTCACACATTTTGAATCCACTTTTTAGATTCTTAAAAAAGCACATGTCCAAACTGCTTTTTCAGACCAGCACCATGTGTAACCTGGGTGACTGACTACACTCCAGCAAGGGCAACCAGCCTTAGTGATGCTGAATGTATTTGCATTACTGACTGAAACCTCAAACCCCACTCGGTTGTGAATACTGTGCATGATTCCACAGGGTAAGCAGCTGGCTGTGTGCTAAGAGTCTGCTTCTGCATAAAAAAATACCTCCCCCTTTCCATCTAATGCAAATGTAAAATCACCAGAGCAATACTAAACAGCTTTCTGAGACCAACAACATGTGTAACCTGGGTGACTGACTACACTCCAGCAAGGGCAACCAGCCTTAGTAATGCTGAATGTATTTGCATTACTGAGTGCAACCTCAAACCCTAAAAGTATTCTTTATTTATACCAGTACACCTTAATTTATCGTGAAAACATAGTCCATATTATTTTACATGTTCCTCACATTTAAATTTCTCCCAAAACAGAAAATGATAAACACAACTTCAACAAAAGGAATTCCATTTCTATTATTCATTTCTTAATTTACCATATACATTCCCTCTCAAACTCTAAACTCACCTTTAAAATTAGTTAGTTGTGAAAGAAATGTGGCACTCAAACAGCAGATTATCAGAGCCAGGATCTCTGTTCTTTACACCTCTCTCCTCTCAGCAGAACCAGATAATGGCAAACTTTCCCTCTCTTTTTCCACACATATACATGTTAATTTCAAATCTCAGTGCTTCCCCCTTTTTTTCAAATGTAATCACACATTTCTATTGGTTGAAAACTAACCCTTTTCCAAAAGTACCCTTCCCCCAACTTGACTTCTGCCTAGTACCCTTCCCCCAACTTGACTTCTGCCTGCTACCATAGCAACAGCTCATGGAACACTGCTGTGTGGAGTTAGGTCAGAAGTTCACCAAACAATGTTTCATTTCCAAAGAGCAAGAGTGCTTGACTTTTCAAACCTAACAGCAAATCCATAGTACTGTTCTTTGGTAACACATTTTTCTGTACCAATACAAAACATGCTTCTATTAATTTACACATACAGCCTAGTTTTTATTGTAGAATGGTATGAAACAGCCAATCAGTTCTTTTTTTTATAAAAAAAATATGTATGCCCCCATTTCCAAACTGTCTTTCATTTCTTTTTACCATTCTACTGAATTACACCTCCTGAGTGCATCCAGTTCTACTTTGAAGATGTTCACAGTGTGGATTGTAGGGCACAGCTATGTCTTCTGGAGTGAAAAGTATGCAGAGAAAACAGATATGGTGAGAGACCTTGCTTTGCCAAATGTAGACATTAAATGGATTGGTCAGAGAGGGTTAAAGTGGCACCAATTGATGCCATTGGTGAAATCCTTCATGCAAATCCAACACCCTGACCTCATAATAGTGCACTGTGGTGGCAATGACCTAGGCACTTTGACTGGGGTAGGTTTGGAAATGCTTATGAAGGACACCTTTGCACAACTGTTTTCACTTTTCCCTAAAACTGCCTTTGTGTTTTCTAACATATGCCAAAGGCAAAAATGGAGCTGGTCCAATCATTTCTGTCCACAGATTGACAAAGCAAGAAAGCACGTCAACAAATCTGTTTCTGCTTTCCTCCGTGACTATGGTATGGGTTCAATTTACCACAACAGCTTGCGTTACGACATGCAAGACATTTATAGAGGAGATGGTGTGCACTTCACTGATGAAGGGAACAGAGTCTTCCTCTTGAACCTTAGACTCTGCATCGGTACTTACTTGTAGGTACCACTAAAAAATCACTTCATAAACACAACGGCTCTTTTTAGAGCCCCCTAATATCTAAACTCTTAAATCTGCATTTCATTTCTTTTTTTTTTTTTTTTTTTTTTTGCAATCAATGTCCCTTTTTATTGTATTATACAATGATTTCCACTCATTGATTTCATGAGGTCATTGCGTTGTTTTTTTTTTTTTTTTTTTATTTTTTTTTATTTTGAAAACCTTTATTCAAACATTTCGGTACACAGCAGAGAGCCTACAACCCTGCGGGCCGGCCGCGAAAACCCATTTGGATGTATGTCGGATCACACAGCCCTGTGCCGTCAACCCGGAGGTACGGCGGCGTTGAGGAGTGCAAACGTACCGAGAGGTAGAGAAGAATATTACATGTCTCAGAATTAAGTAAACAATCACAAATTAGGGGCAAGCTGCCCCAGGAGGCATAAGGTGCCGAAACTTCCAACTCCCCCCCCTCCCTCCCGAAACATCGGTCAACACTGCGCTTTCATGTGTGCCCTTGGCTAGCCAGCACCCTCCCCCCCCCTTTCCCAGCTCCCCGAGCCGCGATAGCAAGTGTCTAAACATCTCCGGGTTCTTCCTGCACAATGGAAGGGGGCTCGCAGAGTCCCCCCCTAAAATCATTCCACTTGGACCACACCTCAACCCACTTGCGCGGGCACCCTCTCGCCACATATACTGTCTTTTCCTGCAGCATGCACCAGTCCATGTCGCTGGCCCAGTCTGAAGGTTTCGGTGTAACAGCGCTGCCCCAGAGCCTGGCAATGTTCCTTTTTGCTATCATTTGCCCGAGTGTCACCCAGAGCCTCCCCTTTGGCGGCAGGTCCGTTGGTTCCCATATGTTGAGGAGGCATCTCTTGGCTTCCGGGCGAATCTCCACCTCCCACACCTCCTCCATATCCCGCACCACCCTTCTCCAGTACCTCTGAATCTTCGGGCAGTCCCACAGCACGTGAAAAAAGGTTCCATCGCCTCCACACCCCCTTCTACATAGCGTTGTGTCCGCCCTACCCATCATATGTAGTCTTGTGCAAGAGATATAAACTCTGTGTAGGATCTTCAATTGGATGAGCCGCAATCGGGCCGATATCGCGACCTCACGTGGAGAAGCCAAAGCGTGCAGCCACTCCTCGTCATCTATTTCCAGCCCTTCAGCGACCCACTTTTCTTTAAGGGGAAGAAGCAAATCTGGGGGGTTATTAATAAGTTTTTTGTAGGTAAGGGATATGGCGTGTTCCGCGAGGAGTCCATCGAGCAATCTATCTTCGAGCGGGGAGGCTGGCGGCAGCTTGACCTCCGGTGGGATGTTCGCCTGCAAGGAGTGGCGCACCTGCAAGTATCTGAAATATTCGGCATCTGCCAGTTCGTATGCGTCCTGCATTTGGGCGAATGAGCGGACCCCGGCAGGTCCCCAAATGTCTTTGATTTGAGAGATGCCGATAAGATCCCATTTGCGGAATCCTTTGGTGCGTCGCAGATTTCCCAACGCTTCTGAGGCCCATAGTGGCGTGGCCATCGTGAGGACTCCGGACCACCCGAGCTTCTTCTGTGCGATGTGCCACAGCTTCACCGAATGAAGTGTCGGGCCGGTGAGTCTGCTCACACCCCGTCTAGAGTAGAGTGCTATTTCGTAGTTCCCTCCGGGAAGCAGCCATCTATCCATGCCGTAAGCCGGGTCATTCCCGTCCCCGTATGTCCCTTGGTTGATCGCGGATAGGTGGGCCGCCCAGTAGTACTTACGAATATCGGGGAGAGCGATTCCACCATCGTACCACCCCAGTGTGAGTTTGGCCAGTGAGATTCGGGGCTGCCCGGCCCAGAGGAGGTCGCGCAGCGCAGCTTCGATCGCTAGGAAGTAACTGTTCGGGACCAGGTGCGGGTAATTTTGGAGTGCGTATAGAAACCGCGGGAGCGAGAGCATCTTAAATAAGGCTGCCCTGCCCAGCAATGACAGGGGCAGATGCTGCCAGGATTTCGCCTCCCGTTGAAGCCGAAGCAGCGGCGGCTTGAGATTGTGCTCGTACAGCAGAGCCTTGTTAACAGTAATATACACTCCGAGATACTTAAACCCGTCCTCTGCCACCCGAATAGGGCAAGACTCAGGGAGTCTGGGAGGGTCCCCACGGAGGACGTATAGATGCGATTTGGCCCAGTTGACTCGGAAGCCAGAGTTGCGACCGAAACTGTCCAGTATATTCAGCGCCGCGATCAGTGACCCACGCGGCTTCGAGAGGTAGAGAAGTATGTCATCGGCATAGAGAGATATCTTATCCTCCCACCCCTCCGCCCATGTTATGCCCTGCACGGTGGCAACCTGTCTTATCCAGGCCGCAAGCGGTTCGAGGGAGAGGGCGAATAGAAGGGGGGACAGGGGACAGCCCTGTCGAGTTCCTCTGGCCAGCGTGAAGACTTCAGACACCTTATTATTTACCAGCACCTGCGCCAGGGGTTCCGCATACAGTAATCGCACCCAAGCGATAAACTGGGGTCCAAAGCCCAGCTTACGCAGGACTGCGAACATGTAGGGCCACTCAAGGGTGTCGAAGGCCATGGTGGCATCCAACGAGACCACCACTGCGTCCTCTTGAAGACTGTGGCACTGCCCTAGCACCCCATGCAATCTCCTAATATTGAGGGCCGTATTTCGGTGGGGCATGAATCCCGATTGGTCAGGGTGGATTAGCGACGAGAGCACCGGCTTAAGCCGATTGGCCAGCGTCTTGGCAAGTATTTTAGGTTCCGCGTTTAGAAGCGAAATGGGTCTGTACGATGCACAAGAGTCTTTGGGTTTGCCTTCTTTCGGAATTGCCACTATGGTCGCCAACCGCTGGTCCCGGGGCAGCAGCCCTACTGCTTTACTGCAGTCGAACATGAGTTTGAGGTGCTTACTAGTGACGTCTGGCTGGAGTTTGTAGATCTCTATGGGTATGCCGTTCGGACCGAGCGCCTTACCAGGACGGAGGTCTCCTATCGCCTGCTGGAGCTCAGCCTCGGTGAGTGGGCTGTCAAGAGCCTCCCGATCTGTGTCCGAGAGAGTGGGCAAGCGTATGTCCGCGAGGAGGTCCATGGAGTCCTCCTCCGGCCGGTCCGACTCTCGCTTGTAAACCTGCTGGTAATAGTCGGCGAACTGTTGTACTATTTCCCGGGGTTCCGTGAGCACTCTCCCCAATTCAGTGTGCAACTCCGGCACCACCCTGCTGGCCTGTTGTTTCCGCTCAAGCCAGGCAATAAGTTTCCCGGCTTTGTCACCTTGATCATATATTCTACCAATTCTATGCCGAGCCACCGTCTGGGCCTCCTGGGATACCAGCGCTCTATACTCCGCCGCCTTTAGCTGCATCGCGTGCCTGAGCTCCCGGTCGCCGCTGGTCGTTGCCTCCTTTTCTAGTTCCCCAAGTTGCTCCTCTAGCGCTACGGTCTGTTGGCTGCGTTCCCGTCGCCGAGCCGCGATAGCCGAAAGCGCCTCGCCCCGCACCACAGTTTTAAACGCCTCCCAGAGGGTGGCAGGGGAGGCGACCGACCCATCGTTTTCTGTGAAGTAGCGCGAGATGGAAGTGGATATGTGTTTCCTAGTGACCTCGTGTTTCAAGTGCCAGGGATTAATTGGCGCAGTGCAGCCCTCCCGTCTACTTCCGAATATAATCTGTGCAAGGACCGGTGAATGGTCGGAGATGCCCCTGGGGAGGAATTCGGCCTCCAGTACCGCCATGTCGTGTTGGAGCAGGGTGAGGATGTAGTCCAGCCGTGAGAAGGAGTGGTGCGCCCCGGAGAAGAAGCTAAAGCTACTTTCAGTGGGGTGGAGTAGGCGCCAAACGTCCGTCAGCCCGAAGGACTCGAGGAAGTCCGGCAGCCACCGTTGCCCCTGGGGCAGGTCTCTAGGTGGCAGTCTGTCTTGGGCTCCCGATGCCACTGCGTTCAAGTCCCCTCCCAGAACGAGCCGACCCTCGGGTAGCGATAGGAGGAATGAGCCCAGGTCTGCGAAGGCCCGGGGCTGTAGGCCTGGGGGGACAAAGACTGAAAGAAGATTAAGCGCCCGGCCTTCCCAACGCCCCGACACAGCCGTGAAGCGGCCCTGCGGGTCGGTCTTGGTGATATCTACATGAAGGGGCAGCGAGCGTCGCAGGAGTATACCCACTCCTCTCGATCCAGTGGTGAAACCTGAGTGTGCTGCTAGAGTGTACCCATATCTGTTCAGGGCGTGACAGACATTCCCCAATAAGTGTGTTTCTTGCAGAAGCACCACATCTGGCTGGTGCCGTTTGAGGAACTGCAAAACTATAGTACGCTTGAGTCTGTCCCCCATACCGTTGACGTTCCAGCTGAGAATCTTCAGGCTTTTTTCCCACCTTCTAGCCATGGCTGTGTCGTAAGAGGGTTTCTTGTCCCACCACCCGGGCATCAATTGTGTGAACATAGTGTGTGTGACCGTAAAGGATCCCCAACTCCCACCCCTCCCTGAGCCCCACCCCACAATAACAAACCATACAAAATGCAACAAACCCAACAAGCCGGACAATCAACTCCCTCCCTCCCGGAGCTGGCCCTGACCTCCCTGCCCCCCCATCCCAAAACAACACCCCCCACCCTGCCCCCTGCTCCGTGGGTCTTGAACTGCCCACCACCCCAATTAGCAGAGCGCCTGTCGCCCCACCCCACCCCGGTGAACCCACCGAGGAACTCAACTTGGGAAGTTCGTGGGCTAGTCCCCTTTGGTCGCCCGTCCGTGGTGTCCCAGTTCGTTCAGCCCCTCTGCCCCGGAGTCACCCATAGAGGGAAGCCACCCGTAGAGGCAGTGAGGCGGCCAGGGTACCCCAGAGTCAACTAGTCTCAAAAGAAAGGCACATGTGGTATACGTTACTGTCTGATGTCTTCTCAGCGCTATCTCTCGTGGTCTCAGCGCGGCGTCCCTTCTCTGGACGAGCCCCAGCGGGGACTGTTGGACCTGGAACGCCAGGACCGCTGACTCGGCGCACCACCCGCAGGGTGTCCCGGCGCCGACTCCGTGGCGGGCAGGCCCGCGTCTCGCCGCTGTACTTCTTCACGCCTGGAATCCTGCGTCGCCTCTCCCGCATCCAGCCACTCCTGCACCGCTTCCGGCGTGGTGAAGAAGAGGGATCGCCCACCGGCGATGATTTTCAATTTGGCTGGGAAAAACATCATATATCTGATCCCACGCTCGCGGAGCGCCGCCTTGACCCCTTGGAAGGAGCGCCTTTCCCGTTGGACCTGGAGCGTGAAGTCGGGAAAGAACCGGATCGTGGCCCCTTCATACTGTAGGTCACCGTGCTGTCGTGCCGCCTGAAGAATTGCGTCCCGGTCCCGGAAATTCAGAATTTTGGCTATGATCGTCCGTGGCATGGCCCCAGGCTTGGGTCGTGGGATAGGGGCCCTGTGCGCCCGCTCAATGGTGAAGAGCTTCGAGAGACGCTTGGGTTTAAGGTGTCGTAGGATCAGGTCCTCCAGGAAGAGCTCCACACTGTCTCCTTCAAGTCCTTCCGCCACACCCACGACGCGGATATTACTTCTCCGAGCCCTCCCTTCTTGATCATCGAGCCGCAGGGCCATCAGGCGGTGCTGGTGTACTAGCTCATTCACCCTACCCTCAAGCCGCTTCTCCGAGTCCTGTAGGGCCTTGATATCAACTTCATTAGCCTTGGAGCGGTCAGTGGTTTTCCCCAGGTCAGCTCGGAGCAGGGCCACTTCAATGGTGATCTTATCCATTTTGGTTTCCAAGTTCGTGCCCAGGGTTTGAATCGCAGCCATGATGGACTTCAGTGAAGGGTCCGCTGGGTCCGCGTCATCCTTCGGAGCCTTTTCCGCCGGAGGCGGCGCCTTGGCTACTGTGTACTGATCAAGCTTGTTGGCCTGCGTTGCGGCTCCACTCTTGGGTCGCATGGCGGTCCGGGCACCCCGCGGGTCGTATGCGACACCGCCCGCCGCAACACCGAGGTGTCCTGTGGTCCGACCGGCGTTCGCGGACGTAGCCTTGGGCCCACCGCTGTTGCTCAGGGATCGATAGAGGGAGGAAGACCTCCGCCGCCACACGAGAGGCCCAAAATCAGTGCCAGTACACCGTCCCACTCCCAGTCAGCCAGGCGGTGCGCAGTCCCTAGTCGCGCTTGTGGGCCTCACCGGATGAGTGGGCCGGGCGCTCCAACGCAACAGGCCACCCTCTGCTCTTCTGTGGCCACAAAATGGCGTCCCCTTCTAGGCCAGGGGAACAGTCCGCCGCAGCCCCAGTCGCGATCGTGCACCTTCCCTAGGACGACTGGTGGTCCCCTCCGCAGCACCCAGGCGCCCCTTGATCCAGCTGGGTTTGACGGACGTAGCCTTGAGCCCACAGTTCTCTGTCAGGGATCGATAGGGGGAAGGAGGTCTCCGCCGCCAACAGCCAGGCCCGATATCAAGCAGAGCACTCCGTCTCACCCCCGGGCAGCCAGGTGGTTCGCAGTCCCAGTCGCGCTCTGGAGTCTCACCGGAGGGGAGGGCAGGGCGTCCCTCAGCAACAGGCCTCCCTCTGGTCTCTCGTGGCCGCAAAATGGCGCCCTCTTCTCGTCCAGGGAATCAGTCGGCCGCAGCCCCAGTCGCGATCTCGCACCCGCTCCGTAGACATCCGCTGGTCTCCGGCCCCGAGCCGCGATATCAGCCGCGTTCTCCTACGACGGCGTCACTCTGAGCGCGTCGGTGGGCAGGCCCTCGCCGGGGCCTCAGGTAGCGCCGGGAGCCGCAAAAGAGCTCCGGAGCCGAGGCGTCCGGCCGCCGTCATCCGCCGCGGCCACCCTCCTGGGCCGTGCGAGTGTCGCCTGGGGTCGCCGAGCCGCCTCCGTGTGCACCGGGTCAGGGGGAGCCGGGGGAGCTCCAAGGGCACTCCCCGCAGCGCGGATTAAGTCCGGATTTTGATGGAACACCAACGGTCCCGGCGGAGCTCCGGGATCAGGCGGCCATTCACCTCGGCGCCTAGCCACGCCCCCCTCATTTCTTTTTTTAATTGTTTTTTTCTACCGTACGCGTACGTTAAGCTTACCGTAGGCGTACCCCGCGATTTTTTTTAAAATCAATAAATGTTTTCTTTGTACTTTTCTGTCCTTCTTTGACCCCCTTACAAATGTTAGGGGGTCTGTAACTCTCTCCCTTGCCCCCTTCTCAAGATATCACTCTTTTTTTTCTGAGTGAAACACACGAAATGGCGGCCGCCGCTTCCTGGTTTCGACCGATTCGAATGTTTACTAAGATCTAACAACCAATCAGAATCGCGCTCGCGCACGCCACCGTACGCGTACGGTAAGCGCACCGTAAGCGCACCGTACGCTGGCTCAGATATATATATTGATTTAAAGGCTATTTTCTCAGAATCTACTGAACAGATTTACACCAAACCTACAAAAGGCACTTCCTTGACCTGAGGACTACCTCTCTGCCAAATTTCAAGTAATTCTGTTCAGCCGTTCGGGCTGTAGCTGTGTCTAAAGGTCCTATGGAAAAATGCATGGGAAAAACGCGTTTTGGGACCCCCCTTTTATCTCAGCCCCCGCTTGACGAATCCCCCCGAGACTTTCAGGGTAGGAGCGGAGCGTAGCGCCCCACCTATTTTGAAAAATTCGCGAGGATTCGTCAACCGGCGCCAAAGTTATTCAAAATAGAATGTTGCAGATTTCCTATGGAAACAGGGTCCTAACTATAACTACCTACTGGCGAGCGCCAGTAGGTAATATATATATATATATATATATATATATATATATATATATATATATATATATATATATATATATATATATATATATATATATGTATATTCCCAACAGTTTTGCTGAACAACTTGCGGGTGGGTGCTTCCGTCACGGCAGTAGCCACAATGCACATCATAATTCCCCAACAAATCGGAGCACTCAACTTTATCGGAATTCCATTTTTATTATTAAATTGCAGCAGACGCGTTTTAGCTGTGAAGCCTTTCTCAATGCCAGTCATATACATATTTCCTCATACCACAATTTAAACTTGCCTATCCATCTTTCCCATTGGACAGGCAGAAACCGGTGAGAGAAGACACACTCCCCAATTTTACAACATTCATGTATATATATTAGGCCTGGGTGGTGAACTTCGCTCCGTCCGCGGAGTTTGCAGAGTTTTCTGCACTCCCCGGAGCTTGCAGAGTGCAGAAAACTGCATTTCGCAATGTGCAGCAGAGTTTTTTCCCCGCTCACAATCACGAACGGTAAGTTCGCGAGTGCGAGCTGCTGCTCGGGTAGAATTTCTACCCAAGTGGCAGTAATACCAGCACAAACTGCAGTTCGCACTGCACTCCACCACTCGCGGAACTTCGTGGAGTTTTTTTGTAACTTTGCTGAGTTCCGCGTAGCAAAACTCCACGAACTACACCCGGGCCTGATATATATCTATACACACACACACATATATATATATATATATATATGTATATATTCAGATATAAATTTTATAATGGTGTTTTGATTCGTACTATTATTCTTTTTTTGATTTTGCTCATGTTTCTTTTGTTTTATTGTATTGACAATAGTTAGTATTTCTTTATTTTTGTTTTCGATATTTAGATATTTCAGGCATTTTTATAGTGATATTTTCATAGTAGATTTTTGTGTTTTATGTACAGGATGACGACATTTGTGTTCTCAATATTCAATATTTTTTATTTAGACAAATGTATTGGAATTATAACAGAGACACACATATTTCAATATTAGTTTTAATGATCATTTTGTGTGTTGAAATATTTATCTTGATATTATGTTGTAGAAGATGTAAAGCACCAACGAAGACCCTCAGGTTATTTGGATGTATCATCCCCATAGTTCAAACTCATTTTAGATCCTAACCACAAAAAGTATGACAGGTCGTGGATTCATATACTCATTCTGGAATAGTGAGACTATATCTAAGAGAACTAGGAGCAAAGCAAAGATTTGGTTGGAAATGTCTCACCTATACTTTTTGGCATGCTTCATCATCAGTCAGTCCATCCCACCATGTTAAGATGATACCAACATGGTGGTCTCAACCTTCTTGTGAGGGAGATCAGAATAAATGTTTTCTGGTCATATAAGGCGTCCAGATTTTTTTGTAAAACAACTTCTGTGTAAACCCAAGGGTGATTTTATTTTGGGTCCACAGGTCTGGATTACAAAAAAACAGGGGTATGTTACCAAGAGCCTATGTCTCGAACATCGTTTCTACTTGTCAAATGTCAACAAGTTTTGGCCTCCATAAGATCCCTTAGGAAGAGAGTCTAGGGCCTTCATTAGGGCAATTAAATGCACCCCTACTGTCTGTCTTCAAGAACTAGTTTTACATGCAGGTAAGAGTAA
Source organism: Triturus cristatus (assembly GCF_964204655.1). Classification (NCBI taxonomy): domain Eukaryota; kingdom Metazoa; phylum Chordata; class Amphibia; order Caudata; family Salamandridae; genus Triturus; species Triturus cristatus. Next base: position 751,257,302 of record NC_140592.1, read on the forward strand.
AACTTACCTGTCCAACCTGCCCATCCTGCATTTTTAACTCTGATATTGTCGGGTTCTCTTTTGATATTTTTTATGGAATTTTTACATAACGGAAACTTGACCCGAAGGTATCGGGTATCAGAGCGCTTTACATGTGCACCAGTTGCGTTACATGAGGACACATTCATTTCTATTAGGCATGGGGAGATTGAGTGATGTGAGACTCGAACCCGGTTCTCTAGATTTGCCGTCGACCGGCTTAGCCGTTAGGCCACATAACATTAGCAGTCACACCAGGGAGGAACCACTCCTGTAGTCAGACATTCATCAAGGCTCAGGTTCTGCTTGTTCGCCTCCAGTCACCACCAGTGCACTTCCTCTCCCCAAACCCATTTTAGGTCACAAAAGCAACCCAGGGCCTGGTTTAACGTTTGACGGACGGTACTCCGTTCATCAGGTGGTGGAGGCAATTGCCTCTGCTCTCTTTACGGATTAGCATCTGCCGAATTTAGAGATGATCACCGTCTCAGCAGTTGTCTCTGTACATTGAAATGAACTGCCATCATGGAAGCTCTTTCAAATGTAGGTTTTTCCTTTCAATGTATTAAGTTTGGTGGATGGCCATCGTCGGTATTGACAGTTGCTCGCCACACTTTCGAGAATTTCTGTTTTTCAGAAACAAACTCCCATAGCAGGAGTTTGTTTAAAAATTATTTATTTTTTAATTATAAAACATTTATTATCTAATTATAAAACATGATTCGACTCAGTGAAATCTACATCAAGTGGGGGACAATTAAAATATGGCAGCAAAATCACTGACTACTTTTCTACAGGATAATAATCTAACTCAATTTTGTATAGTTCCTACTTATAAAAGATGTGCCATATTTGAGCTTATCATAGCCAAAGAGAGCTAACTAGTTGCCTAGGATCCTATAATGGTCGATTGGTATGAAGGTGATTAGATTTTGTTTGAGATCCCAATCTCCAAAACAGTGGTAAGAGAACACCCAGAGGGACAACTAATAGAACGTAAAATGACATTTATGCACAATGTTAGTGGAAATTATCCCCACTTCTATATCAGTCCTATCCTCAGATATTTGCACTAAGGTTGTAAACCATCTAACATTCAACTACAGTACTGCAGCAATAAATGCAATAGAGAACCCCCCCCCCCCCACTTTGCTGTTTGTGTTTGTGAGCGATTAAATTACCTTAAACACCAGGACGGAGTGCCGCCTCTTTCCTATTACGGATCGAATTGTACAGGTTATTGTGGTTGCCGCTACCACGGCAGGCACCGACACTAAGTGCAGGCGTGCGGCGTTCAGCGGAAAAACTTCTTCGTATATGTATATATATATATATCATAGACTGCTCGCTCTATAACTCCATACCACTCCGCTGGAACAAAGCGAGATAGGACCCAAGTAGGTGCTTGATAGATTTTATTCACAAGCCACTCTCCACCATGACGCGTTTCGGCAGCTTCTCTGCCTTGATCACATGACAGCGCTAACACGGGAGACATTCATTTTTAAAGTGCTAGTGCAAGGTCACATGATACACTCAATACAATCAATATAGAAAACATACTATAAAATTACAAGTGTGTAATTTAAAAGAAAGACATCAGGAATTGCTTATTAAATCGCTAAATGCCACTCATTATAACAGGACCTGATTGTCATGACTGTTGTTGATGTAATGTTTCAATATCTATATACCCAACATGTCACTTCAAAGGTTAAAATAATGGCCTATATATATATATATAAATATATGTTCACCAAAAAAAAAAGTTTACAGAGCCATTATAGTTAGGCTCAGATTTCACATGCAGAAAACCAGAGAAATTCAGCAGTTATAGTTAGCTGAGCTAACTAAAACTCTCACGATCCGCACCGTACTGCTTATGACCTCACATATTACATCACTCATGACATGGTCAGTGACATCACTCATGACATCTCAAATGACATCACTGATGACATCATCCGGTGACTGTGAGTGTTTCTAAACGTTTATGAGTGTTAAATATATACACCAAGATGTATTAATGAATCAATGGGTGTATGAGTGCCTGTATGGATGATATAGTGGGTGTGTGACTGATGATTATACGTGTCTCAGTGAATGTATGGGTTAGTGACTAATTTGTGTGAATGTCTGTATCAGTCTGTCAGTTGGTGTGTAAGTGGCTGCTTGGGTTGGTGAATAGGTACATGAGTAGCTTAATGGATTAGCGCTTGGTTGTTTGAGTACCTGTATGGGTGTATGAGTGTCTGCATGGATGAGTGAGTGGGTGAATCAGTGGCTGTATGGGTTCGTGAGTGCATCTGAGAGGGGCTGTATGGGTGAGTGAGTGTGTGTATGGCTGTGTCAGTGAGTGAATGGATGTGTCAGTGGTATATGGGTGAGAAATTGCATTTGTGAAAGGCAGTATAGGTGAGTGTTGGGGTACATAAGTGATTGTAGGTGTGAGTGAGTGATTGTTAGAGTGGTTGTATGGGTGAGTGTGAGTGTGTGTCAGTGACTATAGGTATTTGTATCTGCATGAATAAGTAAGTTGATGTGTGTATAACTGTATACGTGAGTAAGTGGCTGTGTGATTAACTAAGAGTAAGTGAGTAGGTGTGTGAGTAACTATGGGTGACTGAGGAGAGTGTGTGAGTGGCTGTATGAGTACATATATCAGTGACTTTATTAGTGAGGGAGTGGGTGTACGAGTGGCTGTATGGGTGACTGAGTGGATGTGTGTTTAGACCTATGAATCAGTGAGTGGGTATGTAAGTACTGGTATGGGCGTGTCAATGGTTTCGAGAATGGTAGTGTCGAAGTTGGAGTGGGTGTTTGAAAGGTTACATGGGGTGTTAGTGGATATGTCAGAGATTCTGTGGATGATGTCATCAGTGATGTTATGTAAGATGTCATCACTGATGTCATGAGTGATGTCAATGACCATGTCATGAGTGATGTAATATGTGAGGTCCTTAGCAGTGCATTGTGGGGACGCGAATTATAGTTAGCTCAGCTAACTATTACTGCTGAATTTCACTGGTTTTGTATGAGTGAAACCTGAGCCTAACTATAACATCTCTGTAACCTTTGTTTTTTTCAGTGAAAATCTAAGGTTTTGTTTATTCCATTTCCTAACTATATCGTCCCTGTAACCTTTGTTATTTTCAGAGAATTTCTAAGGTTTTTTAAATTCTAATTTCTAACTATAACGTCCCTGTAACCTTTGATTTTTTAGGTGAAATTCTAAGGTTTTGTTTATTCTATTTCCTAACTATATCGTCCCTGTAACCTTTGTTATTTTCAGTGAAATTCTAAGGTTTTTTAAATTCTAATTGCTAACTATAACGTCCCTGTAACCTTTGATTTGTTCGGTGAAATTCTATGGTTTTTTATGTAGTAGTCGAGTTAGCAGAATGGTGAAGAAAGGGGGCTGGGCCTCCTACCAGCTCTCAGGAATCTCACTGTGTAGGACTTACACAAGGTACCAGGAGGGCTTCTTGTCTCCCAAGGTCCCTCAGGAGTAAAGTGGTATTCATCCCCAAAAACCAGTAGTGCACCAGGAGGCGCTTTTGCAGAGTGGTGGAGAAAGGGGATACCTAGAATATTGAGCTTTTAAAAACAAAACAACCTTATAAAATACAATAAAACTGGATTTGGGACAGTGTTCTCTACTACAGATCATGTGTTTACCATAACAAGGTCAGCAAACAAAATCACAGAAAAATGGGAATCTATTCAAATGCTTTATAGACTTCTCTACTGTGTTCAACCAAGTTAACAAAAATAAACTTTAACAATGGGGAATAGATTGAACACTTCTGCACTTAATTGCTGAACTGCATTCAGAAACATGAGTACAAGTGAAGCTGTCAGAAAAAAAGGCTGTATTCTACCCCCATTATTATTTTCCTTATACATTACTGATACCTGAGAAACGTTGAATTAAGACAACACTCATGCCCCAAAGCTATGGAGCATCCTGATCTCATAATTAGCATATAAGGATGACCTTGTCATCCTCTCACAACCCCAACTTGGCTTACAAAGACAATTAACTCAATTACAAACATATAATAAACTAAGGGGCATATTCTCAAGAACATGTGATAACCATCGCAAATTTAGCTTAACGCAACTGTGCATATCGCAGTCCATCATGAGGAAATAACACCGTCTTAACATCCAATGCCCAACCTGGCGACACCATGCGATAGCAGCAGGATAACGTGCCAAATGACCCCGTAAAAACCAACGCGACAACCAAAAAATGCGAAACACGAACGCCCAAAAATTTGCGATGCCACAAAGCGCGATACCAAATTCAGCGATAACCAGCGACAGTCCTGCAATTCCCATGCGTCATGCGGGAAAATACACTATAAAAGCAACAACAAAAAACCAAACCCATTCAAACGGCGTAGCACCATGGATGCACCCGGACCGAGTGCAGAGGACAAGCCGAACTCCACAAGCCCCACGGAGGAACAGCCAGGAACCCCTTGGCCGGGGAAGGACAAGGAGAAGAGAAAGAGGAAGATGGAGTTCAGTGCTCAGGAAGACCGGATCATCGTCACGGAGGTGATAGAACACCACCAACTACTGTTCGTCACCTCCACTGTGGCACTGGCAAACCAAACAGAAATATGGCAGTCGATCGTCAATAAAGTCAATGCAGTCGGAGTGTCCAGGAGGTCAATGGAGGAGGTCAAGAGGCGCTGGCATGAACTGTACAGCCAAACCAAGGAGAACTCCGCCGCCAGCAGGAAGGCAACAAGTGCGACTGGAGGTGGGTCTCCTGTGCCACAGGAGGAGCTGGATGAGCTGGAGCAAATGGTGGCCACAGTCATCAATGTGGAGACGGTGGCAGGAGTTGGGGGCGTGGACACAGCTCAAAATGACCTGACCCAACAGGGTGAGTAACCACCAGGGACTGGGGGACGGGGAGAGATGGGCACAATGGCACACATGCATAATTATGTGTAGCAGACTGCACACCCACAATGATTGTAGAACATGTCCCTGACACCCTTGGCACACTGCAGCACACATAGGAACACCAAGTAGGGCCACCTCCACTATGTGCACATATGGGCCCCCTCCAAATCATCGATGACACAACCGAGCCATGCACATGTGATGAATACAGAAAAGCAGTGGCTGTGTGAGCCACACTGACTATGCAAGTGCCAAAATACATGACATGGTGCACAAATCGACATGGAGGTGGCCCAGTGCGAATCACATCCGTAAAGGAGCAGGTCACACTCTGACATATCCATGTGCACCCACAACCCATGCCGTCCAATACACACAGCAGTCATACAATGCACATGGCCACAAAATCTGTCCAAGAGCACATATGACCCAAGTAGCAAACATTTTAGCCCCAGAAAAGCACACAATTCAAAGGCACACCGCCTCAAAGGGATATGGGTACAGGGTAAACAAAATCAGAGCTGCAGGGGCAACTCCCCACAATGCAGCACACACAAATAGCAATCACAGAACAACAGCAATGACGGCAATGTGGTTTAAAGTGCAACACCTAGACCACAGGATAGAGGACACAACAGGTTCCGCTTGTGTGTAGTAACTGGCCACTCACATCTGGCATTGACTGACACTGTGTGATGGTAATGTACGGGTACTACCACACATCCGTCACGTAGTCGAAAATCCCACTGTCTGCCTTCAAAGAGCCAGCTCCACCAAAACAGTCACAATGCGCATTGTCATGCAGTCTGTATGTAAACATCTGCAAAGCGTCAACATACAGGGGATACTCTGTTAACCTGCATCTCCCCTTAACATTGCAGAGGGACAATGAACGCTTACTGCAGAGCAGACTACAAACCCCATCAGTGATGATGAAGAGGACAACCTGCACATATGTCAGGACACCTCTCTGACGGATAATGGACCACATCCGCAACCCACCCCTTGAGGAGACCCCACCACCTGCACATACCACACAGCAGGAAACACACACCACCACGGCTGTCTCCCAGGAATCCCCACGAACAATATTTGGAATTTCAACGCCGTGCGTTGGGTTGCCAGGTGGAGTTGGCAGATCAGCTGCGGGTGGGTTTCGAGCTCGTGGCAGCCAAACTCGAGACCATACGTGGGTGTCTGAGTCCCATCAGGGCCCACGTACAGTCCCTTACGGACACCCCCTGTCTGCACCACACTCCCAGACAATCCTTGGCTGACCTCGCTGGGGCGATTACTCGGATACAGGAACTGTCCAGTAAGACAAGCACCAGCGATGACAGCACAGAGTTGGCACAGATGCGGAGGACAATGGAGACCATGGAGCAGATGCAGGCTGGAAGTAGGGCTGCCACGGCTGAACACCAGCGAGATGTAGCTGGGATTTTCCATGCCCTGCAGTTCATCATCTTGCCATTGCTGACACTGAGCCAGTCCCAGATAACTGCACCGGGAACTTCGACACACACATCCCTGACCCCTGATGTGTCAGTGGCACACAGTGATGCAGCCCCATCATCTTCGCACCCTGATGTGTCAGTGGCACCCAGTGATGCAGCCATTACACCGCCACACACACCGGACACAAAAGAAGTATCAGAGGAGTAAGATGTGGATGGTAATTACTGTGTGAGGAAGGAGGTAGTAGCATCCATCACCGCCAGATGGCCTGTTCATGCCTGTTCCTGCCTGATTCAGCCCTATGCATCATGCCCTGGGACAACACCTCCCACTGTCCCCCGGAATACTCTGCAACATCCACCCGGACCCCGACATGGACTGCCATATCTTCACTGCTTGACAATCACACAGCAATCCTGCTGCCGACTGCACTCTCCCACTTCCCAACCACTTTTCAATACCCAGAGGACTCTGGTTGGCCCACCACTGGGCTTCCATGTTATGTGGTCTTGGATGGCCATGTACAGCTCCAGCTCCGTCATTCACCAGAATGTGAATAAAACATTCGAAATCACACAGATTTGTCATGAATATGTTCACTCATGTATGGTTGGCTGTAGGGACAATGATACACAAGAAGGTATACCCTGGTGAATTACATCAATGCGCATGTTTATCCCTGAGACACATGGTCAATTGGATGACTGTGAAGGTGAGTACTAGCTGTGTCCCCATTGCACATTAACAGCAATCTCACAATCTCACAACCCCCCAACGTAGGCACACGTCCATGTATTGAATAGGGCTGTGTGTAGGAATGACCAAATCGGTAGCAGGCCAGGAGTGGTGCCCTACATCACATGTGACGACAGAACTTCAAGTCACATACCTACTCACACACATCTGTGTGAACACATTCTGTTCTGATTTATGACATTGCTCCACATGGTCAGAGGTTGGACACCATATTCACATTGCTGAAGACACGTAAGTGCACTGGTCTGCCAGCAACTATCCCAAAACAATGTCTGTCTCACAGAGGTGGAGCTGTCAAAAGGGACCCACTCCCATTGTACATGCATCCGTCAGACCCTCCCTGTGTAGGGACGATGCTCATTGTGGCACACGAGTGGTCAATCTAATCAACACTCATCACAGTTAGACACCAGTGAAGTTGCGTAGACTTTATTTGCATGTGCGTGTCAGTACGGACAAGGCAAGGGCCATAATAGGCAGGGACATGCTTAAGACACTTGCACGCAGCATGGGAACCTTTCGAGGTGCAAGAAATGGGGAGGCAGAGATGAACCCCAATTATTATAAATGGCAACGGTCTCAGCCCACCTTGCCTTGCTGGACGAGTCATGTGTTGTTTGGTGTCTGCCCATTGCCCCGTGTGAGGGGGCACGACTTACAGCCCATGGGGTCTGCATAGTGCTCTGCTATCGGACTGCGCAGACTGTCTGCTCTGCTGACAGTGATCAGGTGAAAGGGTCCGACTAGGTCAGATGTCGTGCTACATTGCCATGTGTGTGCTCTCCCCCCAGCAGTGTGTCCGAATTGGTAACGTTGCCAAACGACACTGTGCTGCTCCGACCATGGAATAGCATCACCTTGCACAGGTGTGTGTACACACGCGTAGTCCCACGCACATGCATTCATGTCCTCTGTTGTGGTGGGACATGTGAGCATTCCCCACGATGCAACAAGTTGTTGGGACCTGTGCTGTGGGTGACAATCCGATGTGGCTGCAGGAACGTAGTTACTCGTCCATGAATGCCAGTGCAGCCTCATGTGCAATGTGTTCCAATAGTACGTTGTTGTCGGGTTCAAGGAACACCAGTGTGAGCCAATCCATTAACTGGTCCGGGCAGATGTGCGCTGTCCACGCCGTTTCCCCAATCCGCAACACTGCCCAATAGGGGAGTGCCTCGATGTGGTCACTGCACACGAGGAGTTGTGCAATCTCCCATGCGCAACTGCCAGCACATACGCCAAAGATCAGTGCATCCCATGCACGGCTATCCTGGTGACACTCCTGTTCGTGGGCCAACAGTGGGAGCACTGTCAGGTCATAATCCAATTCAGCTACCCTTGCGTTGGATAGGCAGACCTCCATGGGCCACTCGAATGTGCATGATCGACAGTGGATCCAGGGCTGGACACAGGTGACGTAGGCAAGACGTAAACTCAGACGGTAACTGATCCGCAACACTGCCATTGGCAGGGATCCCAACAGATGCAGCATTCGGCACAGTACAGTTCCACGTGACAGGGGTTGTACATGTGCCCGGGAACGCCTGCCATTGCGTTTGTTGGGCTCGTGTCACCGGCACTCCTCAGACCGGCAGAAGTTTGGTGGACGATATGCCACAGCTCTGGGCAATGAGTCATATGTGTGTGTGACGTTTGGACATATGGGTAGTTTTTGACTTATGTGTCAAGGACATTCCTTGCAGGTGTAGGTCATGCAGGGACAAGTGTGTGTGGGGTGTGGGCACGTTGGTGTTTCATTAGCGCAGTTCGTGGTGTGGGAGTCGTCGGAGGCTGATATGGTGTCTCACGCAGGGTGTGCCAGCCACATTTAGGACCAAGGTCGGGGGTTGGCCTTCAACCTTGTGTGTTGAGACAAAGGGGCTTTCATTCCTGATATCAGTCTGACTACTGATTGCATTTCTTGAATGTGATGTGGACTTCACGCTGACCTTGATGCCAGGCCTGTGATTTGGGGCGCACAGATTTCGAGACACACGCAGCTGTTGGCATGTTTGCATGAGCCAAGGGCCCGATTGGCCTTGCGCTCCTTGTTCAGTCTCTCTCTCTTTCTTTCTCTCTCTCTCTCTTTCTTTCTCTCTCTTTCTTTCTCTCTCTCTCTCTTTCTCTCTCTCCCTGTCCTTTAATGAGTGCCGACACACCGTCTTATCTTGGATGTTGTCTTGCAGGCTGTGAGTCACAGATTGTCCAAGGATGCCCGGCCAGGACTCTTCAGAATAGTTGCTTAGTGACAAATTAGGATGTGACATTTTGTTTGGTCTTTCAATGTTGAATGTATGAATCAGGATTTTAGTACTCACATGTATGTTGATTGTTGCAATTGTGCGACATCAGGCGGGTGCTCTTGTTCATGTTTTCGTGCTGTTGATGTACAGTGTCTTGGTCCGGGGGAGGTGGGGGTTGCCTGGGGGGGGGGGGGTCCTGGGGGTGGTGGCGGTAGGTGTTGTGGCTGTTGGACTTGGCCCTTCTGGCAGGTTCACCCCGAGACTTTTTGCTTTTTATTGGTGACTTGGTGTAGTGCTTTTTGGTTTCTGCGCACTTTACCGCTGTGTCCCAGGGTAAAGTGCGTGCGTGTTGTGAGGTTGGCCTGCCCTCCCATAGGAATGCATGGGGGGATTTATGTGTCCTGGTAGTTCCTGATGCGTGGGGTGTGCAGGCCCGAGTTTGGTATGTGCGGACTCGTGTGATTGAATGCTGCGCGATGATGTGTGCGGCGTGCATGTACCTAGTGTGGAAGTGCGCCTTCTAAAAGTGGGCACTTCGGTGTGCAGTATGAAATGTGTGGCTTGTCTGGCGATTGGCTGGTGGAGGTCATGTGACGGGCTAGGGATTCCCCAGAATCAGGAGGAGTCACCCAGTGGTGAATGGGGAGTTTAGCATACTGATGGCTGGGGCGGAGTACACCTGGGTCCTGAATAGGACAGGGCTTTCCCCACACAATGCTGGCTCCGGCCCCTGTGGTGCGTCTAATGACCCTAGCCCTGCCAGTGAATAGGGAGAGGAGCTGAGCAAAACAAAGTGCTCAGGAACCTGTTGTAACTGGTTCGCCCCTTCCCTGCACCTTCAGACAAAGACTTTTACTGTATAAAAAGGGGCTGTGTCCCCTTACAAGTTGTTCTCTTGCAGGATCCACTTGAGGGGGGGCCTGCTGCTGCTGGGCGCCAGGAGAGACCGCCACTGGGGACTGCCTCCCTGCTGGAGGGCCCTGTGAGCTGGCTCTGGGCCCAGTCTTTGCCCCCCTGCCTTTTGAAGACTTTATTGCTGGACCCTTTTGCTTGTAGCGCCTGGGAGCGCTGTGATTTACTGTATAGCGCTAGGAGCGCTTCATTTTGATGCCCTGGCGCTTCCAGCGCGCTCCTGTGTCGCCCCGTCGCAACCGAGGGAATCCCCGGCATAGGGATTCCCCCCCTCGGGTATCGGATCGAGCGGGAGCCCACCCCGCATTGTGTGTTCGTTGGCGGGTGCCCACCCCGCTTATCTGATCCTTTCGTTGGCGGGTGCCTACCCCGCTTATGGGTGGTGGTTGCGAGGGAGCCCACCCCTCTCATTGCCGAGAAATCACCGCCGCGGCCCCGGCAAAACAGGAAGTCAGGCGGCCGAGGGCGGGCCTCCGGGACAACCGGAACTTAGAGAAGGAGGGCGGGAGCCTACCCCGCCTCCTACCGAGCGTCGCGGTTGCAGCCTGGTCGGAGAAGTGAAGATCCAGGCGGGAGCCCACCCGGCGCTGGAGCGTGAGGAGGAGGGTGGCCAGAGCTTGTGCGGAGGGGGCGCGAGGCACGTTGTCGGTGCCTGCCCCTCCGCGGTGCAGGAGAAGCCTCGGAAGCCTTCCCCCCCCCCGCCGGAGCAGAGAGAGCAGAGACAACGCGGGAGTCCCCTGAAGGTAGCCCGGTAAGTACAAAAGGGCTGGGGGACTCCGCGCATGTGTTGGGGGTGCGGGGGCAGTGTCCACGAGCCCCGTGAGGCTCCATCCAACGAGGGGCATTGTCTGGTGTTCAGAGCCGGTTGAGGCTCCAGCGAGGCGCATTATATTTCTTCAGAGTCCAGTGTGACTCCGACAACAGGGGCAGTGTTTCCGAGCCCCGAGATGCTCCTACGAGGCCCGCATTGGTTGCTCAGAGCGCCCTGAGCGCTCCAACGAATGGGAGCATTATTGTTTAGAGCCTGCGAGGCTCGAGGGGACATTTTGGGTGGACAGAGCCCAGAGGGGGCTCCAGAGGCACGCCGGTGCCTGAGTTCGTTCCACAGCTGCCCAGCACTTAGTGGGCAGCTGCCACGTTTAGGTTGTGGCCCTCTGAGTTTTGGACTGTGCCTCCGGCGCAGTCTTGCCCCTGACTTTGCTGAACACAGGGCGTCCTAGCCCCTACCAGGCCAGTTGGCCCAGGGACTGCCACAGGTGGTGGCTCATGTGGAGTTTTGCGCTGTTGTTCCAACCTGCACCTCTGAATGTGTTTTGATGCGTCATGTGACTTGTTCTTACACCGCTGAATGTATTTTATGCATCATGTGTTTTTCCTTCCCTACACCTCTGAATGTTTTAGGCATCATGTGTAATGTGCGTTTACCCCTAAAGGTATTGTGATACTTAGGTGGTTGTTTGCTTTCTCCTAGTACAGGTGGTGCTAGTGAGGTTCTAGTTCCCTGCGTGACATTCTCCTAGGTGGTTAGGGTTGCGTAGGTGGTACTTACCTGATACCAGTAAGTACTGGTTGTGTGCTATACATGTTATTTTTGTGCTAAGTTCTAAAAGTGCTAATTCCTGACAGTGGTCCAGGTGGCCCTGTCTTGTACAGATCCCTTGTAAATTCTGCCCGTGCCTGTTGGCACATTGTAAAGTGTGTGTTTTCATCTAATGTGTTGTGTATAATACAAAGGCTATTTTTATAGAATACCTTGTGTGGAGTTTCCTTTGTGGTGGGCCTTGGGTGTTGTTGCTGGGTGCGCGCGCAAACGCTTTACACATCGCCTCAGAGATAAGCCTGACTGCTCGTGCCAAGCTACCAAGGGGGTGAGCAGGGGTTATCTTTGGCGTGTAACTTCCTTGCCCTGACTAGAGTGGTGGTTTCTGCCTGACTTTGGCGCAAGCCTTAGCCAACCAGAAATCGCCATTTCTAACATTGGTGGCAGCGGTGGGATTTGGACTTGCGTTTGCGCTGTACCGCAGCAGCGACTGGCTACACCACAAAACTCTGCATTAGATAAATCACATTTTAGGGATTATTGTTTTTGAAGTTCCATTATTCCTTCTCCTAAAGGTGTCCTTTGTGTATTATGTACTCCTGTGTTAGCTCAGACACTCAGGTTCCTTGTGTTAAACTCTTCTCGAGAACGTCCGCCAAAATGGAGCCTGCTTTTAATTTCTGTGGTCTGTTAAGATACAGTAGGTTGGAGTTGGTAAGGTTCTGTGAAGAGAGAGACATGGAGGTGGGTGAGTCAGATACCCAGTCCAAACTGAGGGACAACCTGATCCTATGGCAAAAGGATGAGTGGGAGCGAGAGCGCAGTGAGGAAGATAGGGCCCGGGCCGCACGCCGAGAGGGTGGTGGGTCTGAGGGGAGCCCTGAGGAATCGGAAGAGGAAGAAGGTTACCTGACAGGGACGCCAGTAGAAAGTGAAGACCCCATAGATAGGGAGTCCCTTGCTGGGTCCAGTGTCAGGAGCAGCACCCCATCCCTTTCCCTGTCCCCAGAGGAGTGGGTAGACAGGAGGGAAGAGAGGGAGCATCAGCTGGCCATGGAGAAGCTCAGGGTAGAGCATGCCCGGGGGATGGCGCAGCTGAATATAGAGGAGAAAAAGCTGGAGACCGAGAGGGTCTTAGCGCAGGAGAGGATAGAGGAGGCTGAGAGGGCCTTCACCAGGGAGAAATCAGCTCTGGAGAGTAGACTATCCCCTGCGCGCAGTCTTAGTTTTCTGGGCTCCCCAGGGAGGGTTGAGTCCAGTGGTGGCAGCGAGATAGATTTCAGTGTAGGAAGTCCCAGTTCCCCCAGTCTGGTACCTGTTGTCCAGGAGGAGGAGTTAAGGTTGAAGTTTAGGGGCAGTAGGAAGCTGTCTCACCAGGCTTGGGACGAGTTTTTGGGTGAATGTGAGGATGCACTGGACGATTGGGCGAGTCTTAGCCTGGAGCGCAGTTATTCCGCCATGTATGGTCTGGTTGTCAAAGAGCAGATGCTCAGTAGTTGTTCTCCAGGGTTGCGCCAACACCTGTTGGGGTGTGGATTGTCTGCGCCCCTTGAGCTTGCAGAGGAAGCAGACCGTTGGGAAAGGGCCCAAGGTTCTCTAGAGTCATTAGGGAGTGACTCCAAAAGTAGTGGTTCAGGTATCTTCCAGCCCAGCGTGGTGGAAGAGGCTCCGTGTAGCCCAGCTAGGTCCCAGGATAGCGAGGAGGGTGTAGGGGCTTACGGCCTGGCTCAGTGGAGCGGGAGTAAGTGGGTGACCGAGGGTCCCCAGACGTACGAAACCCTGCCTCAGGACTTGGATGGTTTCATGAGGGAACACCAAGTTGGGGACCTAGGCTGTCCTGTTAGCCCATTTGAGGAGGATCTCCTAGTGAGTAGAGGACCGGGAGCGCCTGTAAACAGGGCTCCTGTGGTTCTAGAGTCTGGCAGTACAGCTCCGGTAGGGAGGGTACAGGAGTCCAGCGTGAGGAGTGGTTGGGGGATGAGTTTCCCAGTGGATGCACCAGTGGACCAGGGACTAGCCAGTTGGGCTAGATCTTCTTGGGGGGACCCGGGTGGCGCCACTTCTGTGCTGGGGGATCTTCACGCACTGTCAGGTGGACAGGGGACGGGAGATCTGCGCCAGACAGACAGTCACACGACACATGGGTCATGTGTCAGCCTCAGGGGGATGGTGTGTAAGTCCCCAGAAGTCCTGGAGTGCCAGGCAATTATTCCACCGAAGGTTTTAGACCAGAGGTTGGGAGGCCAGGTTCAGGAGCAGCCTGACCTGAAGGGTAGGACTACTGTAACAAGTGTCCTGACCGGTTCTTCTTCCAGAGGTACCGCCCCAGTTGGTAGGGAGCAGGACTCTGGAAGGGGGTGCAGAGGGTGGGAGAGCCCGCCTCTGACCCCGGTGCAACCTGAGGGGTTAAACCCTAGGTTGGGAGACCAGTTCTCAGGGAGGGGTCCTGAGCTGGTTGGTGAGTTATGTTACGGGATCGCCTCTCAGAGGAAGAGAGGGCGGAACCCTAGGAGAAGAGGTAGGGGGAGGAGAGCCTCACCCGTGATGTTTGGTCAGCTTGAGGGTACGGACCCTAGGCTGGAGGATCAGTGGCAGTTTAGAACTGCCCTGATGAGGGGTAGAGTGGAAAATGGTCACTATGTGCCAGGGGTTACTACCCCCCACTCTGTGGTTAGGCAAGGACCAGTGGCGCCTAGATGGTCTAGGGCCTGGTCCTGGCCACGGACAGCTGAGGAGTACCAGGGGGGTAGCCCAGTTGGTCCGCCGAGTTTTTTCAGAGGAAGCCATGTGAGTTCAGAGTGGCGTAAAACCAGAGAGTGTCCCTGCCGCTGCGGGCCTGCGTCCGTGTTTTATCGCCCCAAGCAGGGAAGACCATCACGGTGGTGATTGGTCTACCCTGCGTTTTGGCTGGAAGGGGGTTGTGTTGGACTTGGTCCTTCTGGCAGGTTCACCCCCGAGACTTTTTGCTTTTTATTGGTGACTTGGTGTAGTGCTTTTTGGTTTCTGCGCATTTTACTGCTGTGTCCCAGGGTAAAGTGCGTGCGTGTTGTGAGGTTGGCCTGCCCTCCCATAGGAATGCATGGGTGAATGTATGTGTCCTGGTAGTTCCTGATGCATGGGGTGTGCAGGCCCGAGTTTGGTATGTGCAGACTCGTGTGATTGAATGCTGCGCGATGATGTGTGCGGCGTGCATGTACCTAGTGTGGAAGTGCCCCTTCTAGAAGTGGGCACTTCGGTGTGCAGTATGAAATGTGTGGCTTGTCTGGCGATTGGCTGGTGGAGGTCATGTGACGGGCTAGGGATTCCCCAGAGTCAGGAGGAGTCACCCAGTGGTGAATGGGGAGTTTAGCATACTGATGGCTGGGGCGGAGTACACCTGGGTCCTGAATAGGACAGGGCTTTCCCCACACAATGCTGGCTCCGGCCCCTGTGGTGCGTCTAATGACCCTAGCCCTGCCAGTGAATAGGGAGAGGGGCTGAGCAAAACAAAGTGCTCAGGAACCTGTTGTAACTGGTTCGCCCCTTCCCTGCACCTTCAGACAAAGACTTTTACTGTATAAAAAGGGGCTGTGTCCCCTTACAAGTTGTTCTCTTGCAGGATCCACTTGAGGGGGGGCCTGCTGCTGCTGGGCGCCAGGAGAGACCGCCACTGGGGACTGCCTCCCTGCTGGAGGGCCCTGTGAGCTGGCTCTGGGCCCAGTCTTTGCCCCCCTGCCTTTTGAAGACTTTATTGCTGGACCCTTTTGCTTGTAGCGCCTGGGAGCGCTGTGATTTACTGTATAGCGCTAGGAGCGCTTCATTTTGATGCCCTGGCGCTTCCAGCGCACTCCTGTGTCGCCCCGTCGCAACCGAGGGAATCCCCGGCGTAGGGATTCCCCCCCTCGGGTATCGGATCGAGCGGGAGCCCACCCCGCATTGTGTGTTCGTTGGCGGGTGCCCACCCCGCTTATCTGATCCTTCCGTTGGCGGGTGCCTACCCCGCTTATGGGTGGTGGTTGCGAGGGAGCCCACCCCTCTCATTGCCGAGAAATCACCGCCGCGGCCCCGGCAAAACAGGAAGTCAGGCGGCCGAGGGCGGGCCTCCGGGACAACCGGAACTTAGAGGAGGGCGGGAGCCTACCCCGCCTCCTACCGAGCGTCGCGGTTGCAGCCTGGTCGGAGAAGTGAAGATCCCGGCGGGAGCCCACCCCGCGCTGGACCGTGAGGAGGAGGGTGGCCAGAGCTTGTGCGGAGGGGGCGCGAGGCACGTTGTCGGTGCCTGCCCCTCCGCGGTGCAGGAGAAGCCTCGGAAGCCTTCCCCCCCCCCCCCCCCCCGCCGGAGCAGAGAGAGCAGAGACAACGCGGGAGTCCCCTGAAGGCAGCCCGGTAAGTACAAAAGGGCTGGGGGACTCCGCGCATGTGTTGGGGGTGCGGGGGCAGTGTCCACGAGCCCCGTGAGGCTCCATCCAACGAGGGGCATTGTCTGGTGTTCAGAGCCGGTTGAGGCTCCAGCGAGGCGCATTATATTTCTTCAGAGTCCAGTGTGACTCCGACAACGGGGGCAGTGTTTCCGAGCCCCGAGAGGCTCCTACGAGGCCCGCATTGGTTGCTCAGAGCGCCCTGAGCGCACCAACGAAGGGGAGCATTATTGTTTAGAGCCTGCGAGGCTCGAGGGGACATTTTGGGTGGACAGAGCCCAGAGGGGGCTCCAGAGGCACGCCGGTGCCTGAGTTCGTTCCACAGCTGCCCAGCACTTAGTGGGCAGCTGCCACGTTTAGGTTGTGGCCCTCTGAATTTTGGACTGTGCCTCCGGCGCAGTCTTGCCCCTGACTTTGCTGAACACAGGGCGTCCTAGCCCCTACCAGGCCAGTTGGCCCAGGGACTGCCACAGGTGGTGGCTCATGTGGAGTTTTGCGCTGTTGTTCCAACCTGCACCTCTGAATGTGTTTTGATGCGTCATGTGCCTTGTTCTTACACCGCTGAATGTATTTTATGCATCATGTGTTTTTCCTTCCCTACACCTCTGAATGTTTTAGGCATCATGTGTAATGTGCGTTTACCCCTAAAGGTATTGTGATACTTAGGTGGTTGTTTGCTTTCTCCTAGTACAGGTGGTGCTAGTGAGGTTCTAGTTCCCTGCGTGACATTCTCCTAGGTGGTTAGGGTTGCGTAGGTGGTACTTACCTGATACCAGTAAGTACTGGTTGTGTGCTATACATGTTATTTTTGTGCTAAGTTCTAAAAGTGCTAATTCCTGACAGTGGTCCAGGTGGCCCTGTCTTGTACAGATCCCTTGTAAATTCTGCCCGTGCCTGTTGGCACATTGTAAAGTGTGTGTTTTCATCTAATGTGTTGTGTATAATACAAAGGCTATTTTTATAGAATACCTTGTGTGGAGTTTCCTTTGTGGTGGGCCTTGGGTGTTGTTGCTGGGTGCGCGCGCAAACGCTTTACACATCGCCTCAGAGATAAGCCTGACTGCTCGTGCCAAGCTACCAAGGGGGTGAGCAGGGGTTATCTTTGGCGTGTAACTTCCTTGCCCTGACTAGAGTGGTGGTTTCTGCCTGACTTTGGCGCAAGCCTTAGCCAACCAGAAATCGCCATTTCTAACATTGGTGGCAGCGGTGGGATTTGGACTTGCGTTTGCGCTGTACCGCAGCAGCGACTGGCTACACCACAAAACTCTGCATTAGATAAATCACATTTTAGGGATTATTGTTTTTGAAGTTCCATTATTCCTTCTCCTAAAGGTGTCCTTTGTGTATTATGTACTCCTGTGTTAGCTCAGACACTCAGGTTCCTTGTGTTAAACTCTTCTCGAGAACGTCCGCCAAAATGGAGCCTGCTTTTAATTTCTGTGGTCTGTTAAGATACAGTAGGTTGGAGTTGGTAAGGTTCTGTGAAGAGAGAGACATGGAGGTGGGTGAGTCAGATACCCAGTCCAAACTGAGGGACAACCTGATCCTATGGCAAAAGGATGAGTGGGAGCGAGAGCGCAGTGAGGAAGATAGGGCCCGGGCCGCACGCCGAGAGGGTGGTGGGTCTGAGGGGAGCCCTGAGGAATCGGAATACCTTGTGTGGAGTTTCCTTTGTGGTGGGCCTTGGGTGTTGTTGCTGGGTGCGCGCGCAAACGCTTTACACATCGCCTCAGAGATAAGCCTGACTGCTCGTGCCAAGCTACCAAGGGGGTGAGCAGGGGTTATCTTTGGCGTGTAACTTCCTTGCCCTGACTAGAGTGGTGGTTTCTGCCTGACTTTGGCGCAAGCCTTAGCCAACCAGAAATCGCCATTTCTAACAGTGGCCCTCTTGGGTGTCAGGCAAGCAGGTTCAGTGGCTCCATGGCATCTGTTGTTCTTCAGGTGTGGCTCTGGGCTCCCAAACTACACCAAAACTAAAATAATGACAATAAGAGGCTGTAGCGACAACTTTAAGCTGTCCATAAAAGAGAACAAAAATACTACAGACAACAAGTTACACTTACCTTGGGGTGGAAATTGAAGCAAAACTTACCTGGAATCAACCCATCAATCAAGCCATGAATAAACCTATGGAAGCAATCAACACTAACAAACGATTCTCAAGGAAATTTGGAGATGGACAATTGGTCCAACCATCAAGGCCATAAAAAACCAAAGCACCACCATCACTTCTATACTGTGGTGTGGCTTATATTCAACAAATATTAAATAAACTGGAAAAGCAGCATATAAAAAATATACGGTCATTGATCAAATTAAAATCTGCTAATCCAACTTCCACATAAGATTTGATCTTAGAATAACTTAACCGTCTTTAATGACACAATCAAAATAACCATATTTGTGACTGCTAGAATTCAGAGGAATAAACTGAAAAATCTCAATAAAAGTCAAGTAATACAAACTTCAGGAATTTTAAATATATCAAAAGAGTTTGGATATAACCTCAATGCGAACCATGTATCAGCTACCTTCACTACTGGTCCTCTCTACCATAAAAAGGCTGGAAGGGAAAGTGCTAATTAAAAAAGAAGTTGGACAGTATCACTTTAAAGAGGATATGTTCTGGTTGCAATCACATTAAAACTCCCAATATTTAATCAATACATACACACAGCCAAATGCCAGGCCTACTTGAACACCACCCTTAAATACCAAGTGAAAAGCTTCTTCCTTAGATTCAGATTTCTATACACACTGTTTTTACAATTTGAAGCAAACACAAAGAGATGATGGACGGAGCGCTGAAACTTTTCAGACACTCACCCCATGTCACTATTAGATCTGGGTTGAATCCTTCATCGTTCGTTTTTTCAATTTGCCATCCCAGTTCAGACCCAGCCATATGCAAATCGGTCTTGACCCTGTTCCTCATGGGAAGAGCCCAGCCTGAAATGCCAAGCTAGGTCTTCCCTGGACCGGAAACAAGCATCCTGGGACCAGTTCCGGGGTAACACCCGTCATCAGCCAGGTTAGCTTGAATCCAATGGCAGAGTGAGCAAACGACCCGCGTCTGGGCATACCCTGCCAACTTAGGGCGAACAAAGCAAACACAAGGAGATGATGGACGCAGCGCCGAAACTTTTCAGACACTCACTCCCAGTCACTACTAGATCTGCGCTCCGTCCATCATCTCCATGGCAGTTTGGGCTGGACTGTTCCCATGTGGAACAGGGTCAAGACTGATTTGCATATGGCTAGGTCTGATCTGGGACAGCGAAGTGAGCTAAAGAACGATGATGGATTCAACCCAGATCTGTGACTGGGGGTGAGTGTCTGAAAAGTTTCAGCGCTCCGTCAATCATCTCCTTGTGTTTGCTTTACAATTTGAAGGTGCATGGAGTGGAAGTGTCCACAGCAAAGAACTTTGCAGATTATGTGGATTAATGGAAGAAACAATTGAGCACATCCTCCTTTTATATCTCAATCTAATAGACCTAAGGAAAAAATACTTGAGGTACATATCTATATCACTTGGCATTAGAAATATTACAGATGCTGTACAACCAGCTTTCAAAGCATTAACGCTAAAAAATTGGCTTAACAATGACATGTTTATATTTATCATACTACAGATTACAATAACTTTTTGTATTTGAGAACTACCATATTTTCTCTTCTGTGTTTGATGTTAGATGTTTTTATTGTAAATGGTTTTAGGTAACTTATACAATAAAGAATTTTCTTACTTATTTACACATATTATTAAGACTTCAATTTCAGTGTCATAGGAACGGCGATAACAGAAAGGAATGGTATGAATAAAGTTGTTTGATTTAATACACGATTCTGGTAATCCAATATTTTGGAGAACAGACTCACAAACTAATAGACACAAAGGCAGACTTAAAGAAAGCAGAATTTAGTCCATTTGTATTAGAAAAGTTAATGTTTCAAACGTATTTATAAGTATGTTATTGTCTGTTTACAACCATATTGCTCACATTCAATAGATAAACTACAAAGCATCCCTATACAAGATGGTACATTGCACAAGCACAGGAAAATTATCTAACATCACTCTGATTTATGTTTTAAATTGTGCTAAACACCAATATGAATATTCTAGAAAATTATGTCAATTGAAATTGTGTTCCTTTCCAGAACCACGTTTGCCAACAAAGTGAAGGTGTTGTTTGTGGTTACGAGAGTTCGGGTAAGTGGAGATAGCTACAGTTTTTCTTCTTACTTCCTGGCTGCTTCAAAATCAGTTGGGAGACATTCTTAAGTATTGGGTGCCGATTAGAGGAATTACCAGTATTTACAATTAATTCAACATCAGGCTTATCCGTTCGTCACTTTTTTGCTACGTGAGCCACCTTTAGAAGCATAGGCATGCCCAAATGTGTTTTTAACTACATCACTCTGCAATAGGTCTACAATTGCAGCTCATTAATGAGGACTAATGAGGCCAAATTACATCTGCGATTTCTTGTGCTTCTTTTCAGAGAGAGAAGAAGGCCTATCAGGTTGGCTGGAACATCTCCTTTAGAATAGGGTCAAGACTGATTTAGATGTAGTTGGGTACCAACTGCAGTGACACACATTAGCTAAAATCAATAGAATGGAGAGAAACTGAAGTTATTGCTGATGGTTCAGATCGATTCAAGTATTTTCAGCCATCTTATTTGTGCAGTCATTTTGAATCTTCAAGAGGATCTACTGATACAATATGAAATTGTGTATAGTCCGTCCAAAACATTGGTGGGTACTTTTATTATATCTATACGTAAAATCACAAACTGTTAAAATAACATAATCCCTATAAGCCACTTGTTTGAGATTTTATATTCCAGAAGGATGTGCTGGGTCACTTGGTGGTTTTGGAAAGCCTTCTTTGTTAAGTTATGTTGTACTTTTGCTTGCGTTTTCAGAGTTTGTGAAAACTCTGTAATTTTAGCCTCTCATCTTGACTAGAACAAGTCCCTCCAAACACTACAACATTATCCAGATAGTGCTGAGCTGCACGAAAAACAAACCAGGAGGCATGCAGTGACTCTTCTATTTGCCCCATCCAGTATGAAATAGTGATTCGGAACTATCATGGTTGTCCCTGACGAGTACAGAAGCACTCCTCACTTATTCGTACCATGGTTGGTGCAGTGCAGTGCTCAAAAAATAGAGTGCAAGGTGATGATGTCTTTCCTTCTGGGCATAACGTGTAAGGCCATGCAACATATATACAACCTACAAAAAGAAACAAAGGTAGCTTCACAATAGACAATGCTTAGTGGTTTTATATAAAAAGCCAACTCAAAGAGCATAACATTTTTCTTGAAATGTTATACTAATAATTATTTTATGTTTTTCAAATGTATAGACATTTGAATGAAAATCACTTAGTTAAAACCGGACTAGCAATTGCTTTCATAGGACTGGTGACATTGGCCAGCATAAAGTTAGACTAACAAACTGTCATCTAGGCAGCAAAAAAGAGAGCAACTCGAAGAGAGTGAGAAAAAAATCGTATAAAAAGATGTGGGAATGGCTTGACTGAACCAAGATTACTGTTGGACATCAGATGTCCGCCAAAGCAATATAAACCTTTAACATTCAACAGGTTTAATCGACTTAATAAGAGAAGTGACAGAAATAAATGACTGTGAAACTACTCTGGAGTTGCTGAATACTGCTCGGTCACCACAGAATGCTGCGAACTTGAGATCATTTATGACACATCTGTTGGACAGCGCAGATCTGGAAGTCTGCTGTACACAGACCATGACGCCACTCTTGACAGTGCTTATCCACAGTTGACCAGGTGAGCCATTCCATTTGGAGACTATGGAGGAGGCACCCAAGTGAGCACAGGAAAAGAGGAGTCAGACCTGGAGACTGAGAATGGGAGAACGTGAGCTGTGATACAGATGAGAGGTGGTGTCAGAGTCCAGAGAGGTGGAAACCATGGTTCATTCATACAGCACACTGGCATGTCCCACACGCCTACCTGTCTTCATACCTGCCAAAACCCTGTGGCTCTGTCAAAAACAAAGAGACCGGTAAGTAGGAACAGCAATTCCTAGAACCCAAATATTGCACCAACATATCAACAAACAAAGATAATAGAGTGACTTTGTAATTATACAGAGGATGGTTCGAGCGCCTCACGTGGGTGCCATTTTGAGATCAAGCAGGGGCCATCTTAGTGCTCCATAAGAAAAGATGCACATTGCTGTGCCAACTAGTAAAAAAGATGTGGCAAAATTTAACCCTGAGTTCCAGTGACCAAATCTACAAAACTGCAGAGATAAAAATCTGAATGCTACAAACTAATTTGAATATTCCAACATACAGTATGCCAGAGCTGATCTGAAAATTTAACGCAATCTGTACCAATAACTGTCATATACATTACATACAGTTTTCAGTGCCTTGATAAATACAGTAAACAACAAACCAATCAAATATATATATATATATCTATATATAGGTTAGCCCCAAAGAAAGGAGGCCGCAGGTAGATATGTTTTTCAATTTATTTCAGGAGCCAACTTGCCAGCAGATTGCAGCTTTGACACAGGCACAAAAATGTTGACAAGCCACCAGACGCGTTTCGGGAACTCCGGTTCCCTTTCTCAATGGCATGGTCTCCGCTTAACTTCAGACGGCATTTCCCGCATCAAATACATTCCAGGGCCCTGCTCCAGTGGACGTGGCCAAAGGCCTTGTGGGTCCTGTAGTGCCGGGACAATGTCCTACAGTGAGTCCAACTTTGGTGGCAGAAAGTAAAATAAATAAATACCCAAGTTGGGCGATGCCGAGTCTCGTTGTGCAAAATGCCCCTCTTTCCAGTCGGAATCCTTTGAAACCTGCCTCCCTCGTATGCTGATTCCATCATGACGCATGCATGGGTCCGCTTCGACGCGGCAAGCCTCCCTTCGCGGCTGGGCTCAGCCGCTAAAATCCACAACACAGGTTAGCCCCAAAGAAAGGAGGCCGCAGGCAGATATATTTGTCAATTTATGTCAGGACCCAACTTGCCAGCAGATTGCAGCGTTGACACAGGCACACAAATGTTAGCATACGAGGGAGGCAGGTTTCAAAGGATTTTGACTGGAAAGCGGGGCATTTTGGACTCACTGTAGGACATTGTCCCGGCACTACAGGACCCCCAAGGACTTTGGCCACGCCCACTAGGGCAGGGCCCTGGAATGTATTTGATGCGGGGAATGTCGTCTGAAGTTAATCAGAGACCACTGAGTTGGGTGAAGAATGTAGCTGGTGGGACAGAAAAGCAGAGGCTCCCATGGGGCATGCACCAAGCACCGCTGTGAGGCGATAGTTGTGTTCCATTGCTTAACTATCCATCTATGCCGCCCGGCCCCCGGGATGTGGGCTGAATGGCTGTGTGCGTTGCTAAACCGAAGAATATAACCGGAGATTGTAGGGGGTGCCGGTTGCCCCGATGGTTATGTTGCTGAAAATGTTGCAATAAAAAACATGTTTTAAAAAAAAAAAAAATGAAGTTAATCAGAGACCAAGCCATTGAGAAAGGGAACCGGAGTTCCTGAAACGCGTCTGGCGGCTTGTGAACATTTTTGTGCCTGTGTCAACGCTGAAATCTGCTGGCAAGTTGGCTCCTTCAAATAGAAAGGGAGTGGGTGCGCGGCCCTCCTTCATGAGTCTTTAAAGGCTCCAGGGACCTCATCCCTTAGGCCGGCCACTTACTATGTCCCAGGTAGCCCACCCCTGGGACACAGTAGTTTCCCTGCCCACAGTAGCACAGGCAGGAAAACATGTGTTTGCTCCCGTGTGGCGGGAGCATTTTTAGATCTCCCTCCAGATGAGAGTGAACACATAAGTCTGCTCCCAGCCGATGGGAGATTTAAAAATGCTCCCGCCAGTTGGGAACAGGCTTTTGTTCTGTTTTCCTGCCCACACTGATACGGGCAGGGAAACAGAACACATGCTGCTCCTGCCCGGAGAGGGCATGCTAAGATAGCTGCTCCCTCCAAGCGGGATAAATGCTGGCTCCCGCACCATGCAGGGAGTCAGATGGGGTCGGTGAAGCCATGGGGCTCCCTCAGCGGCCCCCAACATATGGTATGTGGGTGCTACGGAGGGGCACTGGGGCACCCAGCTCTGGCCTCGGGAGATTGACTCTACAGGGCCCAAGAAGGGTGGATGAGGGGGGCCCTTTTAAAGTATATATGGCCCTGGGTCATGGGGTCGATATGGCCTAATGAGGCTCGGGGAGGGGAGCTGCGTAGTCTCCCTCCCCTTTTTAAGTGCACGTGGCCCTGGGTAAAGGGACCCAGGCACCTCTTAAGGCTCGGGGAGGGGGGCTGCAAGCCCCCTTCCCCCTTAAATGTTGGCCCTGGGGGATTGGGATGCCTGAGACAAAGAAGGATCGGTGAGAGAACTGCACACCCACATACATTGTTTAATTGTATTTGGTCTGAGCGATGGGGCCACATAAATAATAGTGATGGGGCTTGTGGAGGAGTGCCACGTGGCCCTGTCCCGTTTTATTGGAACTGGCCCCTCGGGATTGGGTCCCCAGGGCCAATTAAGGCTCAGGATGCGGGCTGCATGCCCCCATCCCCTTAATATATATGTTTTGGCTCCGCAGGATTGTGTTCCCTGGGCCTGAAGGCCAACCCTAAGCTATGCACGCCAAAAGCAGTGCTCCGACTGGGCTGGCAGCCTGCTGGGGGTTTGGCCACAGGCCAAGCCCTGTGGCCAAAGGCTGTGTACAGGCTGCAGCAGTTGGTTGGCTGCTTGTGGGGAGTTGCCTGCAGGGCCTGGCTCTAAGCCCGAACCGAAGGCTGTGCGCGGCATGGGGTTGGCTGCCTGTGGGGTGGGGGTGCTGCCGACCTCCTGCTGTGCCCAGCAAAAGGTATGAGCAGCGTAGGGTTGGCTGCCTGCAGGAGGTAGGCCGCAGACCCTGCCACCAACCCCCTGTCGTGTATGGCAGAAGGTTGGCTGTACATATGATAATAAAATATCACTTTACATTTTTTTTTAAACTGGAAATTCACTAAAAAACTAAGGTTAAAGTAACGTTATGGTTAGCTGTGATTAATAGATCTGTTTTTGTTTTTTAAAAACCTTAGAAATACACTAAAAAAACAAATTTTAATGTGACGTTATAGTTAGGTGAATATCTCAGTAACAACATTAACGTTTTGAACTAATAATAACACAGAAATTAACCAGTTATAGTTAGCAAAGCTATAACTATAACTTGCGCCCCCGCCATGCACTGCTTATAACCGTACATATTACATCACTCATGACATGTTCTATGACATAATTTATGACATCACTGATGACATCTCAAATGTCTCCACTATTTATTTATAGTTCTCTCAATTTCTTTTGGAAGAGCATTTAGGCCTGATTAGGAAGTCCGCCCGCCACCCTAGCGGTGCTGGGACCGTCTGTCAGCAGTGCGGCGGTCCCGCACCACCAATTAGGATGCGACCGCCACCATGGCGGTCGCATTCCGCATCTTTGACATTGCGGCGGGTGCTGCTGTAAGCAGCACCTGCCGCAATGCCAAAGAGGCATGTTGTGCATTGACATGCACAACGTGGTAGGCATCGCGCGGTGCCTGCCACCTTGTGCATGGCAATGATACCCCCTCAAGTGCAGCCCCCCACCCTCCCAACTGCCTGGGGGCCCACAACAGGCCCCCAAAGCACATCCCCGCCAGCCTTTCCATGGCGGCTTTCACACCAGGCATCATAATATGGATGGCACCATATTATGCCCCAGCTCCGCCCAGCCGGCAATCGTAACGATTGCCGACTGGCGGAATAGCAGAGGACGGACTTTTCGTCCGCTGCGGTACCCCCCGCCATGATAATGTGGCAGGGGGTAAATCCAGTTGGGATGGCGGGTGGATCGCAACCGCCGACCCGGCGGTGGCGGTCCGCCCACCATTGTAATCATTAATGTTTTGCTAATAATTTTGGCCCTGTTTGATGAATCTTCATGAAACATTCGCCAAAAACTCCATCCACCTCAGCTCCTTCTAGGAAAGTTTAGGGGTGATCCGTCAAGCATTTAACTAAAAAAAGGGAGGTCCCAGTGTTACTATCTGCGGCTCCCTCTAGACCGGCAGGGGTTTGATTTCTAGTTTCATGGTGCACGGACTTGGTTCAATGCAACAACCTGAACTAGCAAATCTAGTTGGACTGCGAAGCAGACACAACCCACTCAGCAATCTTGCATCGGAAGTGTTTCCTGCTTGTGATAAGTCCCATAAGATAAGTTCAACAACAGCAGTGGAACTATAAACAGTCTTTCTTTAATGGATCACACACTCAAGGATCACTAAAAATGGAAGATGCATTTTAAAATATTTATTTTAAAATCCCTAATCCCACAATATTTAATGGTAAAATCACAGACGATAAAAATTAAAGAAACAAAACATTTCATGAACAGTGAAAACAACAAGAAAAAGTTGTAAGATGGTTATTTAATTTTGTAGCTCTAACACACTCACTATGCTATCTCTTTGTGCTATACTCAGCGGCAGCTCCTCCTCTAAGGCGAATGTCTGACAGAATATCGACGGACAGAAAATCGACCTACAAAAATATCGACACAAAAATATCGATGACAAGAATATCGAGATCCTATCTACAACATGGTAAGTACAAAAATATCGAAAATAAAATATAGAATGTCAAAAATATCGTTATTAAAAATATAACGTATTTTTTAGTTTAAAAAAAATATGTAAAATAAACCAAATAATACTTATAAATAAAATAAACATAATTAAATATATGTTATAATGTTTAAAATTAATAATTAATATATATAATGTAATAAAACATTAATTAAACATATACATATAATATATAATATATATACTTACTTAATAATACATTTTAATAATTGTTTTAATAACTTATAACTTGTTAAAAATTATTATAAATTACAAATACATCATACACATAAAACAATAACATGAATAAAAATTAAATAATTATATATAACACATTTAAAAAATTACATTTAGTTTGAATATTGTTAAAATTAATTATATATTACATTAGCTAAAATAATACAAAAAATATTAAATAGCACCGACAATAAAACTACTACTCCAGCTCCAAAAAAAAACAGTAAAGAAAATGTTGGATAGCGTAGAGCTAAAAATTACTATTTCCACTCCAGGGAGTGTAACAATAGGGAAAGTGTTGGATAGCGTAGGGGTAAAAATTACTATTCCCACTCCAGAGAGTGCAACAGTAGGGAAAGTGTTGGATAGCGTAGGGGTACAAATTACTATTCCAACTCCAGAGAGTGCAACAGTAGGGAAAGTGTTGGATAGCGTAGGGGTACAAATTACTATTCCAACTCCAGAGAGTGCAACAGTAGGGAAAGTGTTGGATAGAGTAAGGGTAAAAATTACTATTCCAACTCCAGAGAGTGCAACAGTAGGGAAAGTGTTGGATAGCGTAGGGGTAAAAATTACTATTCCCACTCCAGAGAGTGCAACAGTAGGGAAAGTGTTGGATAGTGTAGGGGTAAAAATTACTATTCCAACTCCACAGAGTGCAACAGTAGGGAAAGTGTTGGATAGCGACGGGGTAAAAATTACTATTCCAACTCCAAAGAGTGCAACAGAAGGGAAAGTGTTGGATAGCGTAGGGGTAAAAATTACTATTCCCACTCCAGAGAGTGCAACAGTAGGGAAAGTGTTGGATAGCGTAGGGGAAAAAATTACTATTCCAACTCCAGAGAATGCAACAGTACGGAAAGTGTTGGATAGCGTAGGGATAACATTTACTATTATGCTACAAAAAGAGGGGGGGACCGGGAGCGTAATTGGAAATAGGTCCAGTACCCGTGCTCCCTCAGAATCACGTGTATGTATTGAGAGGGTAGCTGTTCCTAAAGAGGGTAGTGTGTGCTCTCAAAGTGTAGACAGATCGGGTAGAAAGTGGGGAATTTCTCCTTTTGTATATAGTGCCCTCACACACCCTTTCGAGTGTCTTGCTTCATCATGGGGCGTTGCTCCTCGTGGGGGTGGCGCTGCAGTCCCCCACGGGCCCCGCGAGAGGGCTCTTTGTCGGAGATCTTTTATTCGGAGACGCCGCAGTTGTGCATGGGGGTGTGTGGGCCTAACTACAAGGTGGTGAGTGGTGTGTTTAAAAATTAATTGATAGAGTATTTGACCTTTATTCGCAACTCTACCTAGTAACGGTTAAAATGGTGATCCTGGAGCTCCTCTTGGAAAAGAAATAAAGAGGGCAGATGTGGTGATAACTGCTGCTCTCAGGAGGGTGCATGTGAGTCCTAATAAAAATTGGTCAACATGTTTCGCGCTTAAAGGTGGGTCCTTAAGGGATCCCGATGCGCTTCGTCAGGACCGATCTATAAGTGAATAAAACAATAGTGAGTGTAGGGGAACAGGTTTCAAAAAGAGGTTTGTGTGTTGTAAACCTGTGATACCTCAATAGTAGGTAAATGCAGCGTCCTCGCGCTGTTAGGTAGTCCTTCTTGTATGGATAACCTTTACCCAACCTAAAAGAAAATACACAAAGAAAGGTACACACATGGATAGGGGAGAGAGAAAAAAATTATATATAACACAAACTCTGGTAAACAGGATCTATTGTGATCGCATTGTGGCCCAGCACGGGCAGTAAAGTAAAATAACCGTGCTCCACAATTGATTGCATGCAGGTACGGGTAACTAGTGTTGGAGCCGTATTCAACAACATGCTTGAGACCGCTATGGTGGGGTGTGAGTGATGTTGGGTTTATTAACACTACTCGGGTGCCACCGTTGAGTCTTCAACAACCTGTGTAAAAGCACTAAATAAAGTTCATGGCAAGAACTTGGAATGCTATAGATCGTGAGGTTCTTTTCCAAGTATAGAGCTACATGATTAAGCCTACCCTGGAAGTATAGGGACTGGGCTCCATCAGCAGCGCGGAGTAGGCAAAAAGAGAAACTGGATAGGGAAAAACAAAGATTGTCATCGGTATCGATCGCAAACAATGCGTTTAAGCTCACCTCGTTGGAAACGAGTTAATACTCACGGGTGCTCTTTCGCCAAGGGTGAAGTGACCTACCCCTCCTCCGAACAACGCTGGGATGAACGAAGGAAGTTGCGAAGCCCTGTTTTAAAGCCCAATAATTGGTAGTTGTTAGTTCCGGGTGGGGGCGGTCCCGGGACTCTGAATGGTTACGTCATGACGTGGCGTCATGCGTTGTCTAGGTGATTCTGGGTTCCGCCGCACCTTATTGGTCGTTATGTGATTGTCAGTCCTGGTAACCATGGGGATTGTACGTAACGTGAGCTTTTTGGTTGTTATAGAAACCGGGGGTGTGTATCTGGCAGGGGGATGTGATTGCATACGTCACGGGACTTCGAACTTCCCGGCATGTGAGAGAGAGTAAGTAGATACTGTGTGGTGTCTTCATTCAGACACGGAAAAGTTCGTTATTACGCCATGTGAATTTGAAAAGGAGTGGTGTGGAATCCTCTGATATGAGCCGTGTAGGGGGTAATAACGGACTCGTTATCCGGAGTTTCTAGAAAAGGGTCTGGGAGTGGTCACACCATGATTAGTGTCTTGGAGGATCGTAATTATGTCTGTAATTAAAGAATGGATCCTACTAAGTGGAGCGGACTAAAGGTGTCATATAAGCTCAACCCATGGAATTTCATCATTCAAGCCCCTGGTGTCACATCCCAATCTGTGGACCCATCGTTGCTCCTGTCTGAACAAAGTTCGTTTTGTCCAGTTAGGATTGGAGACAATGATGGTCCATCTTAAGCTATTCGCTGTGTGTCCCCGTTCTGCGAAATGTGTCAACAGTTTTGTGTTTGTTTTGCCTCGTCTAATGGTACTCTTGTGTTCCCCTATACGAATCTTTGCTGCTCTTGTGGTCATACCCACATATCTCATGTTGCAAGGACAGACGATGGTGTAGACACAGTTGGTCGTGTTGCAATTTGTGTGTTTGGTTTGGCGCCAAGGAGTCTCGAGGCCCAAATCGATTTCTTTCGAAACCATGGTCTTAGCACATGTAGAACAGGAACCACACGGATAGTGGCCTGTTACTGGTGGTAAAGACCAGAGTGTACTTTGTGGTGTGGTCTGTGGTTTTGGCCTAGTGTGAACCAGGTGGTCTCTCAAGTTTTGTGTTCGTCTAAATGCGAACAAAGGTGGTGGGCCAGGGTCAAATGATCCTGAATTCAGTATACACCAATGTTTCTTGATGGCCTTTCGTACATTGTTGGAGCTGGGTGTGAAGGTTGTTACACACGTAATGGTGTCTAATGCAGGTTTTTCTTTTATTTCAAGAAGAGATTCTCTGGGGCTGTTCCTGGCTCGCTTTTGGGCTTGACGAATGATGTTTCTAGGGTATTGTCGTTGAGCCAGATTATTACTAAGAAGATCAGACTGTATCTCAAATTCCTTTCTGGTGTCACAATTCCTCCGCAGACGTAGGAATTGGCCTACTGGGAGGTTATTTCTGAGTGCTCTAGGGTGGTGACTGTCATAGACCAGGAGATTGTTCCTGTCTGTCGGCTTTTTGTAGTTGGTCGTGTGTAGGCAACCATCCTCCAATGATATAAGGAGATCTAGAAAGGGAATTTTATGGCGTGACCTTGTGCTGGTAAATTTCAGGTAAGGATTGAGAGTGTTAACCCAATTGCAGAATTCCATGCATTGTTCTTCAGTCCCTCGCCAGAATAAAATGACATCGTCAATATAACGGCGCCATAGAAGAATATGTTCATTAAAGGGGTTGTTCTCTCCTAGAATGTGTTGTTCCTCAAAATGAGCCATGTAAAGGCATGCCAGACTCGGCGCGAATGTGCTTCCCATGCTCGTGCCTTGTATCTGGTGAAATAGTTGGGTTTTGAAGGCAAAGAAATTTTCTTTCAGAGCGAGGGAAGCACATTCGCAAATGAATGGAATGGGGGTGATGTAGGGCCAGGGATTAATGTCCCTGAGGGTGTCCTCTAATACTTCCAACGTGGCATCCTGTGGTATGTTCGTGTAGAGGGCTTCCACGTCCATTGTTACTAGGAAGTCTATTTCGTCTGCATTTGGAAAGAGATCGATGAGATTGAGGACCTCTGTGGTGTCCCTTAAGTAGGTGGGGGTCTTGCTCACAAGGGGGCGTAGATAGAAGTCGCAGAATTTGCTTAGGGGTTCTAGAACAGAGTCAATGCCCGAGACGATCGGACGGCCCGGAGGGGGGTTAACCCCCTTGTGTATCTTGGGAAGTGTGTAGAAATACGGGGTCCGAGGGTCTTCTGTCATGAGGAAATTGGCTTCCTGTTGTGAGATCCAGCCTTCAGTGGAAGCTTCACAGACCATGCTCTTAATCCTGGTCAAAAGGCGCCTCGTGGGATCCTCTGTGATTACTTCGTAGTATGTGGTATTGGCCAGTTGGCGGATGCATTCTCTATCGTAGATCTCTTGGTCTTGGATGACAATTGCTCCACCCTTGTCCGCCGGTTTTATTATGATATTTCGATCTTCGGTGATGGCTCGAAGTGTCGTCCTTTTTTTCTTTGATAGATTATCGTACGGTCGCTTTGGATTCAGTGCTCCAATGTCTTTCAGGACCGCTTGTTCGTAGGTGAGGACCTCATGTGGTGTCATAGCGGTTGTGGGTGTAAACTTTGAAGGTTTTTTCAGACCAGTCTCCGTGGAAGGGTTGTCCGGTTTACCTTGGAAGAAGGCCTTTAGTCTAAGCTTTCTGAAGAACTGATGAAGTTCTTGATGGAGTCTAAAGGGATCTTCTCTAGGTGTGGGGACAAATCCCAACCCCTTTTCCAGGAGCGTGATCTCTTTGTCTGTTAGTGGTCTTGATGAAAGGTTCACCACTAAGGTCTCTGACCTCTGGTCTGGCTCCGTAGCGTCATAGGTTCCTGGTCTTGCCATTGTACCTTCTTGTAACTTCCTCTTCTTCTGCCTCTTCCTTTGCCCCTCCCTCTGTTGTGAAAAGGTGGGTTCGGGAATTGTTGGAAATGAGTCGGCAGAATATGATGATTGGGAGGTATATGCCACATGGGTGGTGGTCCCATCCATTGTCCTGGATAGCCTGGTGGTTGGAAAGATGGATGAGAGAATTGAGGTGGTAGCGGAGGATTCTGGAACAAGGGAGGGCGTGTTGATTGTGATGTTCCTCTGGTGTGTTGATTGTATCGTTGCCCTTCATGGCTTGAATCACTGCCAAATGATCCGGTTCTGCTAGATCGCGTGCTGCTCCCTTCATCAGAAGTTGTGTCATAGTTCTGAAAGATATACTCTTCATTTGTATAGGGATAAACCTTCTCTTTGTTGAACCTTTTCAGGTCTTTTTGGAACTTTGTGATCTTCTGCTTGGTTAGGAAGTCTTTATGTTCATTCATTTCTTCATTTATTTCCGCTAGTCTTGACTTGAATGAGGTAATAGAGACTCCTGTTTTTAGGCCATTCTCTGCTATGGTGATTTGAATAAGTAGTTCATCCGAGAGGCGTTTCGCCGTGTTAATTATTAACACGAGCCAGTCCCGTGTGCACTTCCATGCGATTTGGGACCATTCCCTGCGGAATGTTAAGTCTTCAAGGAAGATTCTCGGAGATAACGTAACTAGGAGGCCATTAGGTGCTACATTAGCCCTCAGGTATTCTGTCATCATCAGTCCATGTAAAGCTGTCTTAATTTGTAATTTCCTAAGTGATGTTACCCTCACTACTAGGAGAAGATGGCAGCGCAGCAACAGGCAGCAAAGCAGACGACTGGAAATCACTAACATCACTTGGGAAATTACAAATTAACACGGCGAAACGCCTCTCGGATGAACTACTTATTCAAATCACCATAGCAGAGAATGGCCTAAAAACAGGAGTCTCTATTACCTCATTCAAACCAAACACACAAATTGCAACACGACCAACTGTGTCTACACCATCGTCTGTCCTTGCAACATGAGATATGTGGGTATGACCACAAGAGCAGCAAAGATTCGTATAGGGGAACACAAGAGTACCATTAGACGAGGCAAAACAAACACAAAACTGTTGACACATTTCGCAGAACGGGGACACACAGCGAATAGCTTAAGATGGACCATCATTGTCTCCAATCCTAACTGGACAAAACGAACTTTGTTCAGACAGGAGCAACGATGGGTCCACAGATTGGGATGTGACACCAGGGGCTTGAATGATGAAATTCCATGGGTTGAGCTTATATGACACCTTTAGTCCGCTCCACTTAGTAGGATCCATTCTTTAATTACAGACATAATTACGATCCTCCAAGACACTAATCATGGTGTGACCACTCCCAGACCCTTTTCTAGAAACTCCGGATAACGAGTCCGTTATTACCCCCTACACGGCTCATATCAGAGGATTCCACACCACTCCTTTTCAAATTCACATGGCGTAATAACGAACTTTTCCGTGTCTGAATGAAGACACCACACAGTATCTACTTACTCTCTCTCACATGCCGGGAAGTTCGAAGTCCCGTGACGTATGCAATCACATCCCCCTGCCAGATACACACCCCCGGTTTCTATAACAACCAAAAAGCTCACGTTACGTACAATCCCCATGGTTACCAGGACTGACAATCACATAACGACCAATAAGGTGCGGCGGAACCCAGAATCACCTAGACAACGCATGACGCCACGTCATGACGTAACCATTCAGAGTCCCGGGACCGCCCCCACCCGGAACTAACAACTACCAATTATTGGGCTTTAAAACAGGGCTTCGCAACTTCCTTCGTTCATCCCAGCGTTGTTCGGAGGAGGGGTAGGTCACTTCACCCTTGGCGAAAGAGCACCCGTGAGTATTAACTCGTTTCCAACGAGGTGAGCTTAAACGCATTGTTTGCGATCGATACCGATGACAATCTTTGTTTTTCCCTATCCAGTTTCTCTTTTTGCCTACTCCGCGCTGCTGATGGAGCCCAGTCCCTATACTTCCAGGGTAGGCTTAATCATGTAGCTCTATACTTGGAAAAGAACCTCACGATCTATAGCATTCCAAGTTCTTGCCATGAACTTTATTTAGTGCTTTTACACAGGTTGTTGAAGACTCAACGGTGGCACCCGAGTAGTGTTAATAAACCCAACATCACTCACACCCCACCATAGCGGTCTCAAGCATGTTGTTGAATACGGCTCCAACACTAGTTACCCGTACCTGCATGCAATCAATTGTGGAGCACGGTTATTTTACTTTACTGCCCGTGCTGGGCCACAATGCGATCACAATAGATCCTGTTTACCAGAGTTTGTGTTATATATAATTTTTTTCTCTCTCCCCTATCCATGTGTGTACCTTTCTTTGTGTATTTTCTTTTAGGTTGGGTAAAGGTTATCCATACAAGAAGGACTACCTAACAGCGCGAGGACGCTGCATTTACCTACTATTGAGGTATCACAGGTTTACAACACACAAACCTCTTTTTGAAACCTGTTCCCCTACACTCACTATTGTTTTATTCACTTATAGATCGGTCCTGACGAAGCGCATCGGGATCCCTTAAGGACCCACCTTTAAGCGCGAAACATGTTGACCAATTTTTATTAGGACTCACATGCACCCTCCTGAGAGCAGCCGTTATCACCACATCTGCCCTCTTTATTTCTTTTCCAAGAGGAGCTCCAGGATCACCATTTTAACCGTTACTAGGTAGAGTTGCGAATAAAGGTCAAATACTCTATCAATTAATTTTTAAACACACCACTCACCACCTTGTAGTTAGGCCCACACACCCCCATGCACAACTGCGGCGTCTCCGAATAAAAGATCTCCGACAAAGAGCCCTCTCGCGGGGCCCGTGGGGGACTGCAGCGCCACCCCCACGAGGAGCAACGCCCCATGATGAAGCAAGACACTCGAAAGGGTGTGTGAGGGCACTATATACAAAAGGAGAAATTCCCCACTTTCTACCCGATCTGTCTACACTTTGAGAGCACACACTACCCTCTTTAGGAACAGCTACCCTCTCAATACATACACATAACATTTACTATTCCAACTCCAGAGGGTGCAACAGTAGGGAAAGTGTTGGATAGCGTAGAAGTTAAAAATAACATAGTTATAAATAAAATAATTATTTAAAATAATTAGTGATTTAATTATTAAATAACTCAAAATTATTTACAAATACCAATAAATAAT
Organism: Triturus cristatus; assembly: GCF_964204655.1. Lineage (NCBI taxonomy): Eukaryota > Metazoa > Chordata > Amphibia > Caudata > Salamandridae > Triturus > Triturus cristatus. Next base: position 751,292,734 of record NC_140592.1, read on the forward strand.
TATTACAAACATAACTACCAAAGAATAATTAATTAACAATACATTAATAATAAATACCAATAAATATTAATTAATACATATTAATTACCAAATAATAAATATTAAACGATTGAATATTTTTCATAACCAAAAACATATGAATTATTAAAAAGTAAATACCAATTAAAATATATTTAACCATTTAAAAAAATATATACCGCAAAATAATAATTATGAAACATTAATTACTAATTAAAAAATATTGAACTATTAAATATTTTTCATACGCCAAAATAATAAATATTACACATTAATTACCAATTAATAATTACTTATTAATATATTAATTAGAAATATCAATGCATAATATTTAATTATATTTAATTCACAATTAATGATTAATCAACAATTAATTATTTTTCATAACCAAAATATTATAATTTAAAATATTTACCAATTAATAATTATTGTCCAATTAATTAATTATCAATACCCAACAACTAATTTAATAATTACTTAATTAGATTTAAATTACTTCCAACACTATTCCCCTATAAACGCACGACACACTCCACTAATAAAGTAATACACTTAACATAATGATCAATTAATCAACTAATTAAAACTAATTGCCAATTAATAAAAATTAATTACCAATTAATACTTAATTAACAATAATATAATTATCAATACCAATAAATGAAAATAAATTATTAATTAATTACAATTAAATTACTTCCCACCCTATTCCCCTATAAACCCACAACCCACTACAGAACTTAAACGCAAACATTTATTAAAATCAATTTATAATTCCTAAAAATGTATAATTAATTCCATATAATTAAATTACTTCCCATCTTTATCAAATATTTATAAAATGAAACACGTTTTTTAGACAGTAATGATTCTATAAGACTAAACTAACAATGCGCAAATACATCATCGCTATACACTTAGGTGCCAATTACGATCCTGTAAAAACCGGGTACGAACCGTCGGACGGAGGCTTTTTTCCGTCCGACTCGTTCCCGGTTGTAAAACTTTACAAACATGCAAGTACGATTCGCACGGAAACACCATTTCCGTACGAGTCGTACAAAACACCGACCGACGAAAAGATACATACAAATGTGATCCGGGGAACGCGCCGACGTGACGTCGGGACGCTCTCAGGCAGCGTTTCACGAACCAGGAAGTACGATCCGAACCGACAGCGGTCCGGACGGCAATATTTTCACGGCACCCAAAAAGTGCCGGAAAAGCGAAGTACGCCGCGATGCGAGTGGAATTGGGGGCCTGGTACGCGCCGTACCCCCCCCCCCAGCCCCCGTGAGTACGCGCTGACCCCCCCAGCCCCCGTGAGTACGCGCCGACCCCCCCAGCCCCCGTGAATACGTGCCATACCCCCCGTGTATGTACACCCCTGTACGTTCGAGTCGTACCCCCCGTGTATGGATGGAGCGTACCCCCCGTGTACGTACGAGTCGTACCCCTGTGTACGTACGGTGTGTACCCCCCGTGTATGGATGGAGCGTACCCCCCGTGTACGTACGAGTCGTACCCCCGTGTACATACGGTGCGTACCCCTCGTGTATGGATGGAGCGTACCCCCGTGTACGCACGAGTCGTACCCCCGTGTACGTACGGTGCGTACCCCCAGCGCTACGCACCGTACATACACGGGGGTACGCTCCATCCATACACGGGGGGGGTACGCACCGTACATACACGGGGGGTACGACTCGAACGTACAGGGGTGTACATACACGGGGGTACGGCGCGTACTCACGGGGGCTGGGGGGTGTACGGCGCGTACTCACGGGGGCTGGGGGGTTGGTTTGGCGCGTATGCGGGCACATGTCTCCATGGTTGCAATGGGAGTTCGGTGCGGACGGTGTTTTTCCCATACGGTTGTGACATCGGACGCACGGGATGGATCGTACTTGCACGGTCGGACTTCACTTTTCACGTTTGTACGGTAAATCGTCCGGGGAGGTGTCGGACACGTTTTCAGACCCGAGGACGTGTGGGGAATAATTCCCAATGCGACTCGTATGGGCTTTTTACCATGCGAATCGTGATTGCCAGTTTGTACGGCACTTGTACAATTCGTACGGTAAAAAGACCGGATACGAGTCGTACGGGCAATTTTTTTACCGGATCGTGATCGGCACCATAATATTAAGTCTCCTTTGTGAACAACTACACTGTAAGGGGCCATTTCGTAATGCAGAGGTCTTCAAATGTTTATGTTCCAAGCCACCCCTGGCAAAAAGTATTCAAGTCAGCCCCCCCCCCCCTCCAAAGCTATCGGGTCCTGAAAGGTGGATAAGGGGGAGGCGGAGGGCGGAATTGTTTCAATCTTTTCAGGGTTACCTTTTATTTGGTCCTTATCCACACTGGATGTGGAGGTTATACTAGCTCGAATGCATCAATCAAGAGAAAAATTGACCAATGCTGCTTTATTTTCTATGAATGAAACACAAAAATAAAATATATAAATAGTTTGGCGCCCTTTCATAAAAAGAACTGTGGCACTGGTCTTCACTCCCTCTCTTGGGTCATCGCTCAAAAGCCCCCAGCAGATGTCCTACAGCCTCTTTGTTGTAGTTATGGTCTATAAAGCGATACACGCAACCTGTGATTTCTAAGTGCTACTAATAACACAAGTTTGCAAAAGTTTCAGCGGCTCCCAACCGCTTCCCTGGTCTATTGTTGTGTAGTACCCCACTAGCCTGTCCCTCTGCCTCTTCATAACAGGCATTTGCAATGCAATAGGTCTCGCATTTGCGAGAGTTTAAGCTATTGCCATTGTAAATAAAAATGTCTTTTATTTATTGGTTTTAAAAATAAAGACATAAATAAAAGACATTGGTGCCAATTACGATCCGGTAAAAAAAATTCCCGTACGACTCGTATCCGGTCTTTTTACCGTACGAATCGTACAAGTGCCGTACAAACTGGCAATCACGATTCGCATGGTAAAAAGTCCATACGAACCGACTTGGAAATTATTCCCCACACGTCCTCGGGTCGGAAAATGTGTCCGACACGTCCCCGGACGATTTACCGTACAAACGTGAAAAGCGAAGTCCGACCGGGGAATCACGATCCGTCCCGGGCGTCCGAATGTACAACCATATGGTTAAAAGACCGTCCGCACCGAACTCCAATAGCAACCATGGAGACATCCAAACAGGTGCCCGGTACGTGCCGTACCCCCCCCAGCCCCCGCATGTACGCGCCGTACCCCCCCAGCCCCCGCATGTACGTGCCGTACCCCCCCCAGCCCCCGCATGTACGCGCCGTACCCCCCCCCCAGCCCCCGCATGTACGCGCTGTACATACACGGGGGGGTTCGACACGGACTCGGGTGTACATACACGGGAGGTTCGACACATACTCGGGTGTACATACACGGGGGGGTTCGACACGTACTCGGGTGTACATACACGGGGGGTACGGCTCGTACATGTGGGGGCTGGGGGGGGTACGGCGCGTACATGCGGGGGCTGGGGGGGTACGGCGCGTACATGCGGGGGCTGGGGGGGGTACGGCGCGTACATGCGGGGGCTGGGGGGGGGTACGGCACGTAAATGAGGGGGCTGGGGGGGTACGGCGCGTACATGCGAGGGCTGGGGGTGGGGGTACGGCGCTTACCGGGCCACCTACTCTGGTCGTTTCGCGCCGTACTTCGCTTTTCCGGCACTTTTTGGGTGCCGTAAAAATATTGCCGTCCGGACTGCTGTCGGTTCGAATCGTAATTCCTGGGTCGTGAAACGCGGCCTGAGAGCGTCCCGACGTCACGTCGGCGCATTCCCCGGATCCCATTTGTATGTATCTTTTCGTCGGTCGGTGTTTTGTACGACTCGTACGGAAATGGTGTTTCCGTGCGAATCGTACTTGCATGTTTGTAAAGTTTTACGACCGGGTACGAGTCGGACGGAAAAAAGCCTCCGTCCGACGGTTCGTACCCGGTTTTTGCCGGATCGTAATCGGCACCATTGTCATTTATAATGCCAATAGCTGAAACTCTTGCAAATGCGAGACCTATTGAATTGCAAATGCTTGTTATGAAAGCAGTTACATTCTTCTTGGCGCTGTGCAGCACAGCTGAAGTACTTTCAGTGGGTGGGACGGCGGTAGAATTTCTCAACAAATGGTGTATTTTAAACAAACTTAAGTGGCAATACTCGTAAGTGTTGTACGGGTAACACGAATGTTGTTTCTTAGCGAGGGTGTTACTGCATAGTAATGCTCAAGTTAGCATTTGCATTAAACACCCAAGCACACATAAAATTGTTATTAAAATTCATATGTCATAGTATCATGCAAGGTACAAAGAAACAATCCATTTCTTTCTGTGTTTTTCTTGTTTTTCCTTATATTTAATAGTTCTTCATGTTTCCAGTCAATATGCAGTTCCCAAGCCAACACGTGTTTCGTCGCCTCAGTTGGTTGTACATGCGACTTGATCACGGCTGAAAAGAATCGGTATATTTATATTTGAAGTGAGGCGATAATTCCAAGCCACACTGGTTCTGTGGCATGAGGAGAAAACCCAATAAGGACTGTATGGCCATTATCCATTGAGTGTTCTTGACTTATTTATAGAATTTTCATATCTGTATTGTATGAACGGTCGAGCCGTCGGACTCCAAAATGCGAGTGAATGCTCAAGTTAGCACTTCTCAGTTGAGGAGCTATACTTTAATTGGTACAGGACATGCACCTGGCCACCTTTGCACTTCTCGACTGAGGAGCTATGCTTCCATTGCTACAGTAGATGTACCTGACCAACTTCGGCACTCTTCCATCGAGGAGCTATACTTCCAGTGGTACGGTACATGCGCATGGAAAACTTCGGCACTTCTCGATTGAGGAGCTATACTTTCATTGGTACAGTACATACAGCTGGCCATCTTTAGCACTTCTCGACTGAGGAGCTCTGCTTCCAGTGGTACAGTACGTGCACCTGACCAACTTCAGCACTTCTCTGTGAGGAGCTATACTTTCAGTGATACAGTACATGCACCTGATGTTCTTTAAAAACGAGCAGGACTCTCGTAAACCTGCTAAACATGACGCAGTACCGGCACGTGCTACCAGAGCTGCTGCACTGCAAAATAAGATAGCTGGGCACTTCTCAGACATGTACCTACCTACCTTTAAAGGGAAGGGCAGCACTGGATCAGTTCAGTAGAGTATCTGTACAGTTCATGACAACGGTGCCACTTGTCAGTACAACGTCAGTACCTTTGGTGGGATCCTTCCAAGCACTTTAAAACTGACCTTTAACTATCCCACTTTAGGATGGTGGCGGCTACCACACAGAGCACGGCTGCCCCAGCGCTTGTGTTTTTCACACTTTTATAAAAAGTCCGGGCTGAGAAGAGGTGGCTGCGTGTTGTACATGAATACCAGGCATTGTGTGGGACGTGGAGCAAGGGGATACAGTCTGTTCTTTCTTTCCCTTTGTCCCCGACGTCATCGTCCTATCAGGAGGGAGAATGGGAGTGATGTCACTAAGGGGAGTGTACGCCGGTAGTTGTGTGAGCTGTCGGCGCCAGTGCTGGCTGCTCGTGGGCCCTTTGGGATATATACATATATATGTAATAAAGTTATCCCACACAATCCGCCTACGGCATCATCTTTCCGTCACTACAAATGGCGACGAGGGTCTAGCTTGTCCGTGGGCCCATGAGCGGATTGTGACGCTCGGGACGGCGTGAGGGTATCGGAGCATCGAGCGGCGTGATCGGGAGACGCGCCTGAAGCGAGCCGCGTCGGAGGCACGCCGCCGCACCTGTGCCTGTGAGTGGGAGCCCGATCTCCGGTCCTTGAACCGTTTCTGACTGTTTCCTGCGGCGCTGTGTGCAGTTGCAGCCGCCCGGCCGTGTGAGGCCACTACCGCCAGCCACGTGCGCATCCTGAGTACGGCGCCCCCGGTGTCCTATAAGTGCCGTTGCTGTTTGTACCGGAGCGTTCCACTGAGAGCTCCGTTCCGCCTATGACTCCACCCTGATTGCCCCGACGCTGCAGCTGATGATTCCACCGCCTCGAGGCCTGTGAGGCCGGTTTGCCAAGGCGGGCTGTGCTTGTGGAGCACGTGGAGGTCCAGGTATGCCCTCTCCTGTTTGAGGTCTCGTCTGTTCGTGCTGGGACCCTGTGAGTTGACTTCCGCTGCAGGTGTGGGGAGCCCTGTCCTGTCTCGAGGGGGTTGTTGTCCCGGCTGGATTGCTGCGCGGCTGGAGTGGTGCGTGAACTGGTCTGCTGATCGCCTGTGCCCCTGCGGTGTGGGTGCGTGCGCTTCTTGCCATGGCACAAAGCAACAACATCTGCGTTCCGCCCCTCTTCCTCAAAGTCCCCGGCAAGCCGTGTATGAAGTGGAAGAGCTGGCTGCGGGCGTTCGAGAACTATATAATTTCCATTGACGGCAAGAGGTATGATGCGGAGTGCAAGAAAGCTCTGCTGTTTGGACTGCTGGGAAAGGCTGGTCAGGAGGTTTTCGACAGCTTACCGGTGTACGTGAATCCGCCGGGGGTCTTCGGTCCCCTTAATGAGTACCAGGAGGCAGTGAAAAGGCTTGAGCTGCAGTTCTCTGAAGAAAGTAACATTATGATGGGGCGCCACAAGTTCGCCTTGCGTAAGCAGGAAGAGGGGGACACTATTGAAGAATATATAGCGTGTTTGCGCGTCCTGGCGCAAGACTGCGAATTTGCGGATATGACTGATACATACATCAGAGACCAAGTGGTGTTTTACTGCCATTCTAAAAAGGTGCAGGAGAGGTTGTTGGCATGTAGGAACCCCACGCTCAAAGGCGTGGTGTCCATAGCGAAGGCCATCGAGAGATCTCTGGTGTCCACAAAGGAACTAGCAAGTACTAGCCATGCTTCCAATGTGTTTTATTTACAGGCCAGGAAAAAGACTGAGCACAAGCCGCTCGACAGGGCGGTGAATGATAGAGTGGGGAGCAGGAAACCGCTCACTTGCTTTAGATGCGGGGCGCAGGATCACCTAGCGGACAGCAAGTCATGTCCCGCGCTCAGTAAAAAGTGTACCAAATGTAAAAAAGTGGGTCACTATGCCGCTGTATGTAAAACAAGGAAGTCGGGGGGCAGTGTGAGAGTCACTTCCGTGAGTGATGGCGACTCTGACGCATGTACGGACATTGTGCTATCTATTGATGTGGCGGATGGCCGTGTGAAGGGGCCCATAGGCTCAGTTATGATTGGGAATGTGGAGTTGCCGTTTACTGCCGATTCAGGTTCCCCCATTACATTGATATCCGATACTACATTTGATGTGAAGTGGCGCGACGTGCTGCTGACTGAAACGGATGTGAATTCGAAGGCGTTCGGAGAGCAGGATATTGAGATGAAGGGCTATTTCTGCGACACCCTCACCTTCAAGGGGAGGACGATCGCTACAAAAATTTATGTGGCTGAGAAAGGGAGAAGCCTAGTGGGGTGGAAGGATCTGGCGAAATTGGGTGTGATCCTAGTCCCAGGCGCAGCGGATCCCATAGTTTTGCGTGATGATTGGGTGAACTATATTCAGCCTGAGGGTGAGCGGGGTGGTCTGTCAGGTGTCATTGATAAATTCAGCGCAGTCTTCAAGAATGAAGTAGGATGTGTGAGAGGCTTTGTGCACGACATACAGTTGAAGGAAGGGGCCATACCAGTTAAACACAAGGTCAGGACAGTGCCCCTCTCAGTCAGGGTTGAGCTGAAAGCCGTGCTAGACAAGCTCAAAACGGAAGGAGTGATAGAAGAAGCTGGTGCGTCAGAATGGGTATCCGCAATTGTCGTGTCTAAAAAGAAGAAATCAGGAGACATCCGGCTATGTGTGGACCTTCGGTCCCTCAATAAGAATATCCTGGTGAACTGCCACCCACTGCCCAATATCCAAGACATCCTAGCGTCCACATCTGGTTCGAGATATTTCACTCTGATCGATTTGAAATCAGCTTATCATCTGGTGTGCCTGACCGAAGTTTCTAAAAAACTAACCACCTTCATCACCCCGTTTGGAGCGTATAGGTACGTCCGTCTGCCTTTCGGACTTGCATCCGCCTCAGGGGTCTTTCAGCGACTGATGGACCTGCTGTTCTGCGACATGGCCGGGGTAGAGGCATTCCAGGACGATATTTTGATCCACACGCATGACGAAAGTGAGCACCTGGAACTGCTGAGCAAGGTGTTGGAAGTTCTAGGTGAAAAGGGTATGACGGTTTCTAAAGACAAGTGCAAGTTCATGGAGAGCAAGCTGGAATACTTGGGCCACGTCCTGACTCCGGACGGCATAGCGCCCAAAGATGATCTAATGAAAGCGATCCGGGAAGCCCCGTGCCCAGGCGATAAGGATGCATTGCGGTCTTTCCTGGGGCTCAGTGAGTACTACTCAAAGTTCTTGCAAGGGTACGCGACCACAGTGGAGCCATTGCGTAAACTGCTGCGGAAGAATGAAAAGTACATCTGGTCGGCAGAACAGGATGTGGCATTCGAGTCCGTCAAGCGAGCTATCGCCGTGGCGCCGGTGTTGCAACCTTACAATAAGGATCTGAGGAATGTGGTCACCGTCGACGCAAGCGCCAAGGGCATAGGAGCCATTTTCTGCCAATTCCAAGGGCGGAAGGGGAATACCATCGCCTTCATATCGCGAACTTTGAGTGAGGCATAGAGGCACTATAGCACCATTGAGCGCGAGACGCTTGCACGCGTCTGGGCTGTGGAGAAACTCAAAAACTACCTGTGGGGCAAGGTGTTCGAGATCGTTACGGACCACAAACCGTTGATCTACATGATGGATGGAGAAGGCCGCGGTAACGGGAAGGCCAGTTCGCGGCTGCTGCGCTTATTATCCAAGCTGCAGGAGTATCACTTTTCGATTCGCCACATCAAGGGTGGCCTCAACAGCAGGGCCGATTGCCTGTCGCGCCTGCCGGTGACTGGCAAAGAGGACGCCTCTTTGGATGACACGGAGTGCGTGGTGGCATTAGTGGATGCAACGGTCATATGCGAGGGGTCCATCACGGAAGAGGAGTGGCTAGCTCATCAAAACAAGGACGCGACCATTCAAAAGGTGATGGATCATATGACATCCCAATGGCCTCCCGTTCGGAACTTGCAGGGTGATCTCAAGTGCTTCCAGCAGGTGAGTGCGGAGTTGTCCATAGAGAACGGATTCTTGAAGCGGCATGAGTTATTTGTACCTCCGGAGGGACTGCGCGGGAAACTGGTCAAGAATGCCCACAAAGGCCATCCGGGCAGCACAGCAACCAAGAATTTGCTGAAGATGTATTATTGGTGGCCGGGGATGAACAGTGAAGTCTGCAACTTCATAGACCGGTGCGAGCAGTGCCTGAGAGCCGACAAGCACTGGAAGACCAGCAAAGGAGAACTTCAAATGGTAGACATTCCGAGTGGCCCATGGAGCAAGATTGCTATTGACTTTGCGGGCCCATTCACCCTGTTGTCGGAAGACTGCAGATTTCTTATTGTGCTCACAGACTACTACTCCAAATGTGTGCACTATAAGTTTGTCCGTGATGTTACCACTGACCGAGTGATCAAAATGCTACAGAAGATCTTTGCATTGGAAGGACAACCGAAGATCATGGTCTCCGACAATGGCACTCAGCTGGTGTCCAGACAGATGACAAACTTCTTGACCTCGCTGGGGATCAAGCAGGAGAAAACTCCATTGTATAGCCCGAAAAGTAACGGCCAAGTTGAAAGAATGAATAGGTTTCTCAAGGAGGGAGTCCAGCTGGGCCTTGCGTCTAATATGTACGTTAAAGAGTTCCTTGCTGAAAAGATGCGCACCTATCATAACACTCCGCATGCAGTCACAGGGCACACGCCTTTCTACCTGATGAGAGGGAGGAGGTGTACTAGTGAACTTACACCTAAGTACAATGAATGGTACGATGTGAGAAAGAACACAGAGGTCATACAAGAGGAGACGCTAGGAGTCAGGGAGCGGATTATGTCCAAACAAGAGAGGGCCAAGCGGTACGCTGATGCTGCAAATAAAGCTAGGGCAAAAGGAATAGAGCAGGGAGACTGGGTGCTAGTAAAAAAGCCGCATAAGGTGGCAAAAGGGGAGTCAGTGTTCGGCCTTCCTGTTCGTGTGCAAGAAGCGACCAAAGGGGCGGTTTGTTTGGAAGGTGGAGGGTGGCGGAGCAAGGACGATGTAGTCAAGCTCAAAGCAGGCCAGGAAGAAATTATTCTGAAAGGGAGTCATGCAAGCGATACAAGAGGTGACGACAGTGTTCTGGAGTGGCAGGAGAATGAGGATGTGTACAGGAGTATGTATGATGAGGAGGGTGATGTAAGCATCTCCATCACAGAAAGTACAGGAAATGGCGAGGGTGCAGGGTGTGAGGATGTGGTGACAGAGACCGGCGATGTCAGTATGCGGAATGGAGTTAGCCCCAAAAGGGGGCAGGTCAGCAAGCAGGATGCCCATGGCCCGAGTCAAGGTAAAAACACCGCCGGTCATGGAGGGTGTCCACGATCTAATGTATCCGGTAGGCCGGGAAGGCAAATAAGAGCACCCAAGCGCTACGAAGGGTTTGTGATGGGATGAAACTGTGTATTATTTGTTTTTGTTAAGGAAGGGAGATGTTGTACATGAATACCAGGCATTGTGTGGGATGTGGAGCAAGGGGATACAGTCTGTTCTTTCTTTCCCTTTGTCCCCGACGTCATCGTCCTATCAGGAGGGAGAATGGGAGTGATGTCACTAAGGGGAGTGTACGCCGGTAGTTGTGTGAGCTGTCGGCGCCAGTGCTGGCTGCTCGTGGGCCCTTTGGGATATATACATATATATGCAATAAAGTTATCCCACACAATCTGCCTACGGCATCATCTTTCCGTCACTACACTGCGGCTCCGGGGACGCTCGGAACAACAGTAGCCAGCACTTCTTAACTAGGTGCCTCGGTGGCTCCTAACGGTTAAGTTAACAACTTGGAGGGCGGTAAATCCGCCGCTGCTGCCTGCCTGCCACCGCCAGACGCGGGCCCGAATTAGCATATCCATTCTCCTGGGAGAGGAGTCAAGTGATATGTGAGCCCAGGCCCCTGCGGCCGCCATTGGTCAGCGGCGGCTGCTCCTTGGCGGAGGGGCCGGAGCTGCCCGTGCACCAGCCTTCCGCTGGAGCTGCGGCTTGCACAGAGTGAGGGGCGGGAGGCAGGGGGACATGCCGGCAGCAGCAGCAGGAGGAGGAGGTGGTGGCGAGGGGGAGGGAAGAACAGACACTGGGAAAACTAGAACAAAATACGTGTTGACTGTGTAGAAGGAGGGTGAGTTTAAAGTTTAATATGCTAATCAATATCGGTCTCTGGAACAGAGTAAAAAAAAATAACAATTTATTATGTGGAGTGTGAGGCTGAGAATCACCTCATGGTGTGAAGAGGCACGGAACTTCCATGGCGACAAAACGCCAAATGCCAGATGGCCGTTTTGCCATCCTCGACTGCAAGGAATGTAGGCACATCCTGGAATGCATTTGTGCACTCGTCTCGGGTTGTTGCGCTGAGTCTCTTACAGTTTTTGCAGTTCAAGTTTACTGCGCCTCATAGTAGAGTGAAACAGCCCGAAGGCAGCATGCTGTCCTTATGCAAATCACAGAAACGAGACCGTGTCAAACACAGAAAAAAAGCAAATCCCTTAGCTTTGATACAAACCAGATTGGAAATGACACATGACTGAACAAACCTCTCAACATAGTAAACAAGCGGCAGGCTCGCCGAAGAGTAGAATTCAAAACAGCTAAGCGGGGGCCCGGAGCGAAAGGACAGGGAAACCGTACAGGGACAGTTTGTTCCACGGTCTCTAGTAGTGGGTACGGAGTTTCCAAATGAAATAGAAAGGATTGACTTCTAGTGTAGCGCTTTTGGGGCTAAGGGCTGCTGGCTAAAAACGGTTTGCATAGTTTGGTAGGAAAATCTCTTTTATGAGGGGCTACTTACCCAAGGGATTTCAAGGTGCCCTGCAGCAGAGCGTCATCCATTGCTGATCAGATAATCGAAATAAATGAATTACGACATCAGTTTGCAACTCGCAGACGCTGTTTCCTTGATACGGTAGTCTTTCTTTCCCCACCCCTTAATGAACTGTCAGAGTCTTTCTTCGTTTTCTACTGCCATTACGGACGAACCGTACCCTATCTTGGTTGTTCAGGTTTCATAACTTCCGCACTGAAATTATAGCGATCTCCTAAGCAACAGCAGCGTAACATCACGGCGCGTGACGCTTAAATCCAATACAGTCAGGTTGTAGTCGAGAACAGTTCCGGTAAAAAAATCTCGCAAGGTACACCGGCTCCTCTTGATGTCAACGACTACCGTGTGAGGCCCTCCGTTGAGTCTGAACCCAGTGCGAACAGAAAACGAGCCGTGGTTTCAGTTATCGCGCCCGTGTCTGGGCACAATAATTGGAACCACATGGCCTATTGGTGTCTATTACGCGCACCAAGCGCGTAATAGACACCAATAGGCCGTGGGCGGAGCAATGCGCCCGCCTTTGGCCAATTGCGTGCAGTCTTTTAAAAAAAGACACACGCAAAGGCCAAATGCGAGCTACAATAGGAAAAGCACACGCACAAGCATGTGCGATTCCAAGGTCCTTTTCTGAACCCCAGACAAAAGGACTCTCACTGCGCGAGCAGTGTTGCGCACTGCATTACCAGGCACGAGACCTAAAAACAATTGCAACCCTGCACTTAATCCTTCTGGCTTCCTTAGCCATCGCTCTAAGGCTCCCAATTCTGTCAGTCAGCACCCAGCACCTTTACAATTATGTACAATAGAGAGCTGTATATAGAAGCACTGCATAAAAAGAGATGTAGTGATATAGCAAGGGGGTTAGGGACCCTAATGCAAGCGAGGAACCCCCTCCCCCACCGATCAGATGGTTTGGAAGTTACAAAAAGTTACAATTGAGGTGCAATGGCCTCTTTAATTCCTGGTACCCACCCCAGTTCTATTGCACTTGTGTCAGTATTGATAGCTACGTTCCGACAACTACCCTCCCCCTTCAGTCATCGCTTTGAGGCTCCCATCAGGCTATCCCTTTTTTCTGATGTTTTATATAGTGCTACATACTGCGTGAAATTTGTAATCACTATGAATAGTAGGTGTTTAAAAATAACCCACTACACTTCTCCTCTGTGCCATTGCTCTGAGGCCCCCAGCAGACTGTCTCCTTATTGCTCTGTGATCTTATTCCAAATAGCGCTACATACTACTCGCAGTTTCACAGCGCTGTCAATACTAGATCCCAAAAACAGAAGCCTCTGCACCTCTCATGGGCTATTGGTCTGAGGCCCCAGCAGACTTACTCTCTGCCTTTCTGAAAGAAACCAAACCTTGCATTTATCTCCCACCTCATAGGCCACTGTTCAGAAGACCCTCATCCACAGAGCTGCTTTGATGGCACTGGTTACTACATGCCCAGTATTTTACCAGCATGTCTGGTATTCACATGTCAAAACAGGTATAAAATGTAAGTTTTTGGACTTTGTCGATGAGAACATTAAAACAGTGGAAGAAAAAATAGCCTTTCATTATTATGAAAGTGAGCAGAGGCATAAATGACATTAAAACAAATGCAGAGGGTTCTGAAGTAATTCGTTTTCGAGAAACAGCTCTCCTGTTCTCAACACTTGAAAACATGAGTAGACCTGTGTCGTAAGCTTGGCAGAAGCCCATCAGCCTATGGCCTCCTTTTTTCTCCTTCCCCCACCCAGTTTTAACTTCACTTTGCAAACAAAGACAGCATGGAAGCGTTTGTAATTCCAAATTTGTTTTTATTTACAGGAATAATGACGAACTACCGTTCTTCAGCCCCTCCCCTGACCAAGGTGATTAGAAACTTAGCTCCCCATGGACCCCCGTCGGGGGTGGGGGAGGGGGCTGGCCCAACTCATAGTTTGAATACCTCTGTTGTAATGGCTACGCCCTTTAACAAGAACAAAACACTTGTCAGTCTACAGAGTAGTCGGCCATGATAATATTACCATTTTTTGCATGTTTCAAGAACTGTGCACTTTCTACTAAAAGGGCTATAGAAATATGAAATAAAAATTCCTCGAGACCGTCACGGTTGATTTATTGAAAAATAGTTCTGAAACCATAGAACCGCAGCGTAAAGGAAATAGAAGAATCTACAAAGGCATTCCTGTGTATGTCACACTTTCTATGAAAAAAATAGAAAATTCTGAAAAGGCAACTGATGAAAATAGAAGAGTCATTAGGGGCAAATGATGGAAATTGTGGAATCTTAAAGGGTATGTGTAGTGAAGGTCGGAGGCGAAGTATATATATGTAAATATTTATTACATGAATATTATATATTTAAGGGAACGAGTGAGTGCCAGGGAACACGACCTCTCCTCTCCAGCCCTAGTCAAGGAATGCACCCACACTCTAGAACTGAAGATAACAGAACTAATACATATGACCTAACACAGTTCTAAATTGCTCACGCAAGCACGAGCAAGAAGGAAAAGGCAACTAAGAATAAATAAAGGATACACTACACATCCCCCTCCCTTAATGAACAATGAGAAGAACCAGGATAGGGGAAGGAAAAAGGAAGAGGAAGGAAGGACCTAAATAGAAAAGAAATAAAGGAAAAAAAACATCAAAATGATTGTCCTTTAAAATACATCACATCACATAGTCTTTTAACCAAGCTGGAAGGATTCTATTCCTTTTAGAAGCAACAACATTATCAGTATTGGAACCAGGTGAGTCTTGAACAAGTTCAGGAATGATGGAGAACCCTTCCCCATCTGTTGTAGCAGAAGCAAACTTGTCTTGATGATCATCCCTCATGAAGGGTGTAAAATTCAGATTCCCTTCTGTGGGGTTGAGTTGTCCACCTGAATAACCATCTGAAAACAGCTGAGGTTGCAAATCGCTATTATGAAAATAGTCCTCCACCCAATCATTTTGAGATGGAACAACAGATTTTTGATTATCCTGTACACTATGATGATTAACATCCAATGCCACATTTCTAAGATTCCACACCTTTCCATCAGTCAATCTTATGGAATTGCATAGAACCTCGATGACCTGCTGTGGTGCATCGAATCTACTCTCTCCCTTTGGAGTTTTGATAGGTTTCTTGATACAAACCCACATTTATACGTACAAGTTTTGCCCCATGACGAGTGTCATAAAATATCTTGCTCTTGATGTGAGTGGACTCTAAATCATTTTTAACCTGCACCAGGGACCATTGCTGAACTTTCCCTTGAAAAGACCAACTGGGGTTAAATTTACATCTAGGGGTCCTACCCCTCATCATGACAAAAGGGGACAACCCTGTAGAGGTTTGTGTGGTGATCCTATAAGCCCAAACAGCTTTTTGTGTCTGTATCTTCCAATCCAACTGTTTGTTCACAGCAGCTTGAATCACCCCTTTAATTACTCTATTAAAGTGTTCCACAGTACCATTACCACTAGGATTGTATAATGAAGTTGTTTTGTGCTTCACACCACATCTTTCAAAATAATCTTCAGCCAATTTTGACATAAACTGCACACCATTACCACTAAGGACACAAATTGGAAGTCCTTCTGCGACAAAAATATTATCCAAAAACTCTAAAACAAATTGGGTGTCCACTTTAGCTACAATCTTCACAAAAGGCCATTTAGAAAAAAGATCAATTAAGACCAATCCATACTCTTTTAAATCACCAACTGGTCCAAAAATATCGATAGCTACAGTCTCCCATGGAAGACTGGGAATTAAACCCTCAGACATTGTTGGTCCCACGGTCTTAAGTGATTTATCAGCTGATTAACAAATTGAACAAGACCTGACAAATTTCTCAATTTCACCGTCAATTCCAGGCCACCAAAAAACACCCTTAACAACCAATTTTGTTCTGACGATTCCGAAATGGCCCTCGTGACATAATTGTAAAACTCTTTTGCGTAAGGATTTAGGGGGAATAATGCGGTCGCCTCTCATCAATAAATCGTTTTCATATGACAATTCCGTACGCACCTCCCAAAAAGGTCTTAAATCAATGGTAATTTTGTCTTTCTTGGGCCAGCCTTTACATATGAAATCAGAAACCAGAGATAAATCACTATCCTTGTGTGACTCTTCCATCCATTCTGCTTTAGCGATGGCAGGTGCACCAGAATCATGAATAAGAGCAATGCTGTAACTACCCCAAGGATCATCCACACACTCTTCCAAAGGAATCGGTAACCTGGATAGGCAATCTGCAACCACAGTGTCTCTGCCAGGTACATAACAAATTTTATAAATGTATTCCTTCATGCGCATAGAAATCCTGGCTAACCTGGCACTGCCTTCAGTGGTTAAAATGCGAACTAATGGTCGATGGTCTGTGCGAATAGTTACAGGTTTACCCCAAAGAAAAGCGCGAAAATGTTCCAAACCCCATGCACAGGCTAAGGCTTCCCTTTCAATAATGGGGTATTTGCTTTCTGCAGGAGATAAAGCTCTAGAAGCAAACAAAATAATCCTTTCCTTACCACCATCACCCCCTCTCTGTGAAAGAACAGCTCCTAGTCCTTTATCCCTTGCATCCGTGGTTAGTAAACAATCTAAACTTGGGTCAAAACTACTTAATGCATTAGCATGTTGTAAGTCATCTTTGATTAGTAAGAATTCTTTCTCAAAATTTGGCGACCATTCAAACTTAACATGTTTCTTTAAGAGAGCACGAATATTGAACACTTTTGATGCGCAGTTAGGTATGTATTTCGCACAATATTCTGCCATGCCTAAAAAGGATTTGACTTCTTCTTTAGAAGTAGGAGCGGGTGCCTTAATAATGGTGTTAATCAACGAAGGCTTCGGTTTCACTCCCTCTTCGCTTATGACATGCCCTAAATACGAAACACTTCTCTCTGCAAATTTGCATTTAGACGATTCAACAGATAAACCAGCCTCTTGTAAGGTATGTAAAACTTTGTGTAAAATTAGAATCATGTTCGTCCCTATCTTTAGCAGCAATGAGGATATCATCCTGAAAGAAAGAAACCCCTTCTAATTTTCCCAAAAGTTTATGCATTAGACATTGAAAAACGGCCGCTGCTGATGCAAGCCCAAAGGGCATGCGTCGAAACTGATAGCAACCAAAAGGGGTGATAAAAGCAGTAAGCCCCCTTGATTGCGACCTGATGGTAAGCTTTGGAAAGATCTATGGTAGAAAACCATGTTGCCCCTTTCAATGATGAAACCATCTCATTGATTCTTGGAAGGGGAAATCTCTCCACCACGATATTGTTGTTTAAGTGGCGTAAATCAATGCTCAGACGGATTTTTCCATTCGATTTTCGTGCAACGACGACTGGAGAAATCCATTCTGAGGTATCAATTTCTTCAGTGACTCTCTTAGATAAATCTTGGAGTTCCTTATTAACCTCATCCCTTACTAGCATAGGGATGGGTCTGACTTTATGTACTTTAGGTTCTGCACTCTCCTTAAGCACAATACGGTGCTCAAAACCCTTAAGTGCCCCCAACTGCTCATCGAAAACCTTTGGAAATCTCTTACAAAGAACATCAGCGAGTTTGCTATTTTCATCCATTACCAGTACCTTCTCATGGCTATTAGGGTCTAAAATAATGTGTAAACTTTTTTGATCATGCCAGCCTAAGACCGACGGTCCAAGCTTTGCAACATATAGCTTACCCCTGGCTGACCTTCATTTAAAAAGGAACGTAAGCCACCTGTAACCCAGCATATCTATTTTCTCTCCTGTGAAATTTACTGGATTAACATCTGAAACATTTAGACAGTTACCGATCTTACCTATGAAACTTGTCCTCCACACATTTTCATTGACAATAGTATACGGTGACCCAGAGTCAGCATATACTTTCGTTATAACCCCTCCTAAAGATATTTCACAAATTGGTTTGTTCCTTAAAGAATTTTCATCAATGTTTAAAATAAAATTCCCTTGCAAATTTTTGACACAAACATCCTCAACCTCTGTATCAACCTCAGTGTCTTGTTCATCAGCATGCACATACTTAACATTACTACGCCTGCGGCACATTTTGCTAAAATGAAGTAAGCCACAAATGCCACATTTTTTCCTTAAGGCAGGGCAATTTTTGCTAAAGGCTAAATGTTCGCTGCTGTCGCAGTGGTAACATCTTCTTGCTTCCAACCTTCTATCATTTGTAAAACTCTTTTGTAACTGGTTAGACCATCGTCTTGCAGCTTGTTGAGTTTGGCCCTTAGAGTGAACTTGTACTTTAAAAACACCTGCAGAGTCTTTTGTCTGGTCTTTGTCGGATTCTTTAAAAACAGTGACACATCTGCCCGACATTTCTGATTTTCTCATAATGGCTAAAACATCTTCCAAAGGAGCATCTCCATTTACCCAGAATCGATCTTGAATAGGTGAATTGTTGTTATGTACTACTAATTGGTCTCGAATTAGGTCATCGTGGAGATCCCCAAATTTGCAATCTATAGCCAATTTCTTTAAATCATCAAGCCATTCATCTACTAACTCTTCCTTATTCTGTTTCCTCTGAAAGAATTTGTGTCTTGTTATGCCGATACACAGTTTTGGCGCAAAATATCTGTCCATATCTTTGAGCGCACACTCAAAAACATCTAGGTCAGCAACAGCAACTTTTGTCATGCGAGAATAAGTCTTTAATCCCATAGGTCCCAAGGAGTGAACGAGAATCCTTTTTTTCTGTTCAGGCTTCATTTTACGAGCCTCATCAATTGCACACATGTAGTTTATAAAGTACTCCTTTCACTCAAGCCATTTTATATTAGGCTGGGAACCGCTAACCCAAAACGGGTGAGGTGAGCTAATACTAAAAATCTGTTGTGCCATGGTTTCTTCAGTCAGACTAACACTTTGATCACCTTATTCCATAAAACTGCTATCCTCTTTACATATGTATGTTCTTTCTCTTTTCCTTTCACTTTCTTTTTGTTTTTTTTAACTTAAATATATATATATATCCACTGGAACAAGATTTGTGTCGATTAGTAATCCAAGCCACTATTAAAATATTCCCTTTTCATGAACTTGACAAATTCTAATATGCGAAAACAAGAAGGAAAGAGAAGAAGAAAAAAAGAGAAAAAAAATAATAAAAACTTTAAAGTCTACTCGTGCCCCGACAGTCTCACCTGTTCCCCTTTGCGTTAGATTGTGGTAGGTTGACAACCGGAGTCACTGCGAGCTAAATCAACTCGCTCGTAGCAGTGAACACTTCACTGGCTCCATGTTCAGCTCAACGTGATGCGAAAAGACGGATAAATCACAAACAAAATGGCCGTCACGCAGGGTTATGCAGCGTGACCCCGCGTGACGAAGTCATGCGTTGCTATCTCTGTAGCGTGGTCTCAGTCGAATGGAGTACCGCCTGCGTTCGAGACAAGAACTCCGCCGCTGCCTAAAAGATGCAGCCGATGGCGGTTAGCAACCGTCTCCAAGTAGATCGCTAGTAAGGTAATCCTACCTTGAATGGAATATCTTGTCTTTTTCTTCCTCTTTTTTTTTTGTTTGCTCCTCTTTTACCGCGATTCTTGAACTGTCCGCAATATTGGTGCGTGTGGCTTGAGAATATCCGCCACACCTCTCACCGATGTATACGTGCCGATCCTTGCTAAATAATCTTTTCCACTGTCCAAGTCTTCTTAAGGGTCCCGATCGTCGCCAATTGTAGTGAAGGTCGGAGGCGAGGTATATATATGTAAATATTTATTACATGAATATTATATATTTAAGGGAACAAGCGAGTGCCAGGGAACACGACCTCTCCTCTCCAGCTCTAGTCAGGGAATGCACCCACACTCTAGAACTGAAGATAACAGAACTAATACATATGACCTAATACAGTTCTAAATTGCTCACGCAAGCACGAGCAAGAAGGAAAAGGCAACTAAGAATAAATAAAGGATACACCACAGTATGGTTATAATGTTTATGACATCCCTGTAATAACTCAAAAACTAAACAATAATATTCTTGCAGCTACTTGTTGAACATTTCTAAACTAAACAATCATGGAACTATTTAACCATAATGAATGTGCTTTTCAGAAGCTTGGTTATCACCACTTTATGACACTTTTACAGAAAAGAAGAATATGCTAGATACATGCTCTTGATTGTATTAGTTGATCACTTGGTGAATATTCAGTAACACACATTTTCGTACTGAAATAAAAAGGACTCTGCGTTGAAAACACGGTGATAACTAAGCCTGAACATTGATTTCTGATGTTAATTCCTATAGGAACTCTCTGTCACAGCTACAGAAAAAATGGCTTAACAACAATTACGACAAATGTAGCAAAAAGTTATAACTTTACTCTGAAAGTGTGCTTTTGTGTAAATACGTTCAGCCTTTTTTGGGGGAGATTTGTGTTTAGGTGCTCGGTTTGGTCATAAAGGAATTAGAAAAATAGGACTGTTGGTGTCCAGATATGCACTGATTTGACACTTTAATGGGGTCTACTCAATCGTGATTGGCTGACCACAACCAGAACAATATGTTGGGACAGGCATTGCAGCACTCAGGGACATGGTCTCTGCATCATCCTGAAGCTTAAAAAAATATATTAAGGGGCAGGGTGAGCACCCTCTCATCCCCATGAGGCATGTAACTCTGATGGCCGCAACATGGACAGCTGTGTGGCAGCCATTAACGGACTCCGGGACATGAATGTATGTAGTGAAAGCCTATTTTTAAGAGTCACAGATAGGAGTACATGTAAAAAGGGAGATAACAGAATGTAGTTACAATATAAATCACTTGTTAGTCATACCACTTGAGCTATAGAGTTCATTTTACCCTGTGAAACATCCTGATCCTCTGTAGGGGTTTGATTAACCATGTGTGAGAGAAAACATTTTTCTCTCATGATTTTCTCATAGAGGTTATCAAAGTTGCTTCAGAAGCTAAAATTAGAGCACATTTTCTATAAATTCATGCTGTCTTCCTCAGCCATGTGAGAATAAAGTCTGATATTCTGAGTAAAACGTGCTTCCAGCAGCAGCAGCTTGTCAGTTGATACCTCGGTGCTCTACTGCAGCTTCCCACAGTGTTCTAATGAAAAGCTAAAATGCTAACATTCTGTATTTATGACAAAACCGTGGCACATCTTAATGCCTTTTTGATGGCAGCAAAGTGCTAAAACTTAAAGCATTTCCTCTGGAAATAAACATAATGAGTGTGTTTGCTTTGTCACAGATATTGTGGGTAGTGCTCTAGACAGCGAACATGAGGACACGTTTCTGTGAGTTCTCAAGAATATTTCCCATCCATGACAGAAAAACAGATGTGTGACGTCACAACGCTTGCAATTACAACGCATGCCTTCACAACGCAGTCTTTACATCGCAACAACCTTTACATTGCATGATTTTACAGTGCATGTCACTACAACACATTTTTAGAAACTACCATTACAACGCATACCATTACAATGCATACCATTACAACACATAATAAAAAGTTTTGGATAGTGTAGGGCTAAAAATGTGTATTCCCACTCCAGTGAGTGCAACAGTAGGGTAAGTGTTGGATAGTGTAGGGGTAAAACTTACTATTCCCACTCCAGTGAGTGCAACAGTAGGGAAAGTGTTGGATAGTGTAGGGGTAAAAATGTCATGGTTACGAGCTGGTAGCGTGACCTCCGCACGCATGCATAGCGTCACTGCCGCTGCCCGAGGGGAAATCGGGTTAGCGGTCTATGCTCCTGGAACCGGAAGCTGACGTCACCATGCCTCAACACTTCCGGGCGGACGAGCTTAACAGACGGGGATTCCAGCTGCCTCGGAGCTTTGGATTAACGCCGATGCCACTGCTGAAGACACGCTGAGCCCGAGACCGTCCTCCATCAAGTATCGTGCTTTGAGAAGCAGTTCCATTCTCTGGTGCCGTTTTTGACACCCTAGCTGGAGCGCTGTTCTTGTGAAATCAGCTGCCTGCCAAGTGCGGTTGCCCATGTAAGCTGTGCTTACGAGACTGCCTTCACGTGCATGCATTTTCCCTGTCTGTCTGTCAATGATTGGCCTTGTTCTGTTATTTCGTGCCACCTACGCACAGGAGTGTGTTAGGCGAGATACATTTTGTATCTTCTTTATTATTTGCGCAGGAGCGCTGGTTTTTCATTTTGGTTCTCACGTGCAGGAGCACTGACTGTCCTAGACTGTCGTTACGTACAGGCGTCCTACTTGCCTGTTCATCCTAGTAGAAGCCTTGTTCCTTTGTCCCTTGCCACTTACGCACAGGAGTGTGTTAGGTGGGCTACTGTGCAGATCTTCTTTATTATTTGTGCAGGAGCGCTGGTTTTTCATTTTGGTTCTCACACGCAGGAGCAATTCCCCGTGCAGATAAAGTGCACCGAAGTACGCATTGTTTCCTGATACTGGCGCAGGAGTGCTGGTTGGCTGTTTGCCACTGATGACTTCACGGGTCTCA
Organism: Triturus cristatus; assembly: GCF_964204655.1. Lineage (NCBI taxonomy): Eukaryota > Metazoa > Chordata > Amphibia > Caudata > Salamandridae > Triturus > Triturus cristatus. Next base: position 751,315,193 of record NC_140592.1, read on the forward strand.
TGTATGAGACCTAGTGTCAAGAAAGACTCCAGAGACGTAGTGAGACCCTCAGACTTGTTACTAGAAGACCTTTACTTCTCCTTGTCTGGTTTCCACCCCCGGTACCCCCTCTATCCTGGTCAGTATCCACTCATCTACTAGGGTAAGGTGGAAGACGGTGGTAGGGGTTCATGTCGCCTCTGCAGGATCGCCTCACAAGTATAAGGTAAGACTTGTGGGACTCTGACAAACAATTACTATTCCCATGTACCCCAAAACCCATACCCACCCTAATACTAAAGAAATCTCTATTACTTACCTTTTAATGCATTGTAATTGTATGCATTGTAATGGCATGCGTTGTAGTGACATGCGTTGTAATGCATGCATTGTAATGGCATGCAATGTAAAGGCAGTTGCGTTGTAATAGCTGCATTGTAAAGGTAGGTCGTTGTAATGGCTGCGTTGTTATGGATGTTACCCCAGTGAAACATGCTGATATGCTGACTGAAACATTTACTTTTAATACCAGCAGCTGTCTGTCATTTAACTATCCATTGTTGTACTGCAGCTTCCCACAGTGTTCTAATGAACTACCAGAGCACTAACATTCTGTGTTTATGTCAAAATTGGGGCACACCTGAAGTCATCTCGATGGACTGAAAGATGTAAAACCTAATAAATTTCCTTTGCAACTTAACAAAATGAGGGGCTTCTATTTGTCCTAGAAAATATAGCTAGTGCTCTAGAAAGCAAAACTGAGGAAACATTTTCTATAAGTTCTCAAATACCTTCCTCATCCATTTCAGTGAAATATGCAGACTGAAACATACTTCCAACAGCAGCAGCAGCCTGTCAATGAACTCCCTAGTAGTCATCTGGAGGTTCCCATAGTAATCTAGTGAACAACATGAGCACTTACATTCAGTATTTATGACAAAGGTGTGGCACCTAAAACGATCTTGATTGAATTAAATCTTTAAAAGGGAAAGCCTATCCTACAGAATATAAATTACAAAAACAAGGGGTTTCTTTTTGCCATATAAATTATGGTTGGTGGTCTAGAAAGTTGAAATTATGTCACATTGTCGGAGTTCTCAAATATCTTCCACATCCATTCCATTAAAACATTCTGACATGCAGAGTCAAACATCCTCCCTCAGCCGCAGTGTGACAGTTAGCTCCCTACAGCTTCAACAACAGTGGTACCACAGAGTTCTAATGAGATACTGGAGTGCTAACATGTTGTGTTAAAGACAAAAGTTAGGCACTTCTGAATGCCACTTTTGTAGTAATAAGAGCTGCTAAATGTAAGGCCTTTTCTAAAGATGAGGCTGTAATAAATGAGCATTGATATGTTAATGTAATCATGAAACCAGAAGGTCTAAATTGTGAGGGGAGGTATGAGTTTTTTAGTAATTTGAGGCATGATGTATTTTTAAAGTGGCTACAATTGTTAAAGAGAGCGACGTCGGCATAAGTACACCACCCCCTTTCCACACCTGTTGACTCAGCCTATCCATTTTAGTCACTGAACAACTCACTAATATATATATATATATATATATATATATATATATATATATATATATCAAAAAAGGTTGCCCAAGGTGGAGAGGCCACACCCGAGGAGGTAAACACACAAATGCTGCCGGCGGTTTGAAAGCAAGCTTGACACACCCCATTCCGCTGGCTTGCCAAACGCGTTTCGGGCGTCATCTCGCCCTTGATCACTGGCTGCACTACAAGAGGACAAAGACAAGGTAATGTCGTGCACCTGTTTTTATTTCAAAGTAGTAGTCCCGCCCACATGGGCTCTGGCAAGGCATTGTGGTCTTAGCAGTTCCTGCCGGACTCCAGGCGCAAACCGCTGTGGGTGCAAAAGTCCTTTGGTAGCGAAAATGTCTCTCCCAAGTGGGTGGAAAGGGATATATACACAAGCTGCCATCCAACCAATATGTACCTGCAGCTAAGGCCCTCCTCAGTCCAATCGCCGCTTATGGTGGTAAGCAGCGCAGATCCGCCATGAGAAAGCGGCGGGGCCTCCCCGCGACCAGGCTGGCCGCTTAATATTTCAAAAAAGGTTGCCCAAGGTGGAGAGGCCACACCCGAGGAGGTAAACACACAAATGCTGCCGGCGGTTTGAAAGCAAGCTTGACACACCCCATTCCGCTGGCTTGCCAAACGCGTTTCGGGCGTCATCTCGCCCTTGATCACTGGCTGCACTACAAGAGGACAAAGACAAGGTAATGTCGTGCACCTGTTTTTATTTCAAAGTAGTAGTCCCGCCCACATGGGCTCTGGCAAGGCATTGTGGTCTTAGCAGTTCCTGCCGGACTCCAGGCGCAAACCGCTGTGGGTGCAAAAGTCCTTTGGTAGCGAAAATGTCTCTCCCAAGTGGGTGGAAAGGGATATATACACAAGCTGCCATCCAACCAATATGTACCTGCAGCTAAGGCCCTCCTCAGTCCAATTGCCGCTTATGGTGGTAAGCAGCGCAGATCCGCCATGAGAAAGCGGCGGGGCCTCCCCGCGACCAGGCTGGCCGCTTAATATTTCAAAAAAGGTTGCCCAAGGTGGAGAGGCCACACCCGAGGAGGTAAACACACAAATGCTGCCGGCGGTTTGAAAGCAAGCTTGACACACCCCATTCCGCTGGCTTGCCAAACGCGTTTCGGGCGTCATCTCGCCCTTGATCACTGGCTGCACTACAAGAGGACAAAGACAAGGTAATGTCGTGCACCTGTTTTTATTTCAAAGTAGTAGTCCCGCCCACATGGGCTCTGGCAAGGCATTGTGGTCTTAGCAGTTCCTGCTGGACTCCAGGCGCAAACCGCTGTGGGTGCAAAAGTCCTTTGGTAGCGAAAATGTCTCTCCCAAGTGGGTGGAAAGGGATATATACACAAGCTGCCATCCAACCAATATGTACCTGCAGCTAAGGCCCTCCTCAGTCCAATCGCCGCTTATGGTGGTAAGCAGCGCAGATCCGCCATGAGAAAGCGGCGGGGCCTCCCCGCGACCAGGCTGGCCGCTTAATATTTCAAAAAAGGTTGCCCAAGGTGGAGAGGCCACACCCGAGGAGGTAAACACACAAATGCTGCCGGCGGTTTGAAAGCAAGCTTGACACACCCCATTCCGCTGGCTTGCCAAACGCGTTTCGGGCGTCATCTCGCCCTTGATCACTGGCTGCACTACAAGAGGACAAAGACAAGGTAATGTCGTGCACCTGTTTTTATTTCAAAGTAGTAGTCCCGCCCACATGGGCTCTGGCAAGGCATTGTGGTCTTAGCAGTTCCTGCCGGACTCCAGGCGCAAACCGCTGTGGGTGCAAAAGTCCTTTGGTAGCGAAAATGTCTCTCCCAAGTGGGTGGAAAGGGATATATACACAAGCTGCCATCCAACCAATATGTACCTGCAGCTAAGGCCCTCCTCAGTCCAATCGCCGCTTATGGTGGTAAGCAGCGCAGATCCGCCATGAGAAAGCGGCGGGCCTCCCCGCGACCAGGCTGGCCGCTTAATATTTCAAAAAAGGTTGCCCAAGGTGGAGAGGCCACACCCGAGGAGGTAAACACACAAATGCTGCCGGCGGTTTGAAAGCAAGCTTGACACACCCCATTCCCCTGGCTTGCCAAACGCGTTTCGGGCGTCATCTCGCCCGTGATCACTGGCTGCACTACAAGAGGACAAAGACAAGGTAATGTCGTGCACCTGTTTTTATTTCAAAGTAGTAGTCCCTCCCACATGGGCTCTGGCAAGGCATTGTGGTCTTAGCAGTTCCTGCCGGACTCCAGGCGCAAACCGCTGTGGGTGCAAAAGTCCTTTGGTAGCGAAAATGTCTCTCCCAAGTGGGTGGAAAGGGATATATACACAAGCTGCCATCCAACCAATATGTACCTGCAGCTAAGGCCCTCCTCAGTCCAATCGCCGCTTATGGTGGTAAGCAGCGCAGATCCGCCATGAGAAAGCGGCGGGGCCTCCCCGCGACCAGGCTGGCCGCTTAATATTTCAAAAAAGGTTGCCCAAGGTGGAGAGGCCACACCCGAGGAGGTAAACACACAAATGCTGCCGGCGGTTTGAAAGCAAGCTTGACACACCCCATTCCGCTGGCTTGCCAAACGCGTTTCGGGCGTCATCTCGCCCTTGATGACTGGCTGCACTACAAGAGGACAAAGACAAGGTAATGTCGTGCACCTGTTTTTATTTCAAAGTAGTAGCCCCGCCGCTTTCTCATGGCGGATCTGCGCTGCTTACCACCATAAGCGGCGATTGGACTGAGGAGGGCCTTAGCTGCAGGTACATATTGGTTGGATGGCAGCTTGTGTATATATCCCTTTCCACCCACTTGGGAGAGACATTTTCGCTACCAAAGGACTTTGCACCCACAGCGGTTTGCGCCTGGAGTCCGGCAGGAACTACTAAGACCACAATGCCTTGCCAGAGCCCATGTGGGCGGGACTACTACTTTGAAATAAAAACAGGTGCACGACATTACCTTGTCTTTGTCCTCTTGTAGTGCAGCCAGTGATCAAGGGCGAGATGACGCCCGAAACGCGTTTGGCAAGCCAGCGGAATGGGGTGTGTCAAGCTTGCTTTCAAACCGCCGGCAGCATTTGTGTGTTTACCTCCTCGGGTGTGGCCTCTCCACCTTGGGCAACCTTTTTTGAATATATATATATATATATATATATATATATATATATATATATATATATATATATATATATATATATATATATATATATATTCACTTCAAAAACCATAGGTTTCACACATGTTATAGTTAGCTGGACATTTCACTCGTGAAAAACCATTGAAATTCCCCCGTTATAGTTAGTGCAGGCAACTATAACTCACGCGACCGCAATCCTCTGCTGATGACGTCAGATATTACATCACTGTATTTAGACACCTATGTACCCATGTCTTCTTCCATTAATCTTTAGCTATACATATATTACAAATATTTTTTTTTCAGAAAGACACATATGTCATCGGTCGCGTGAGTTATAGTTGCCTGCACTAACTATAACGGGGGAATTTCAATGGTTTTTCACAAGTGAAATGTCCAGCTAACTATAACATGTGTGAAACCTATGGTTTTTTAAGTGAATTTGCAAGGTTTTTTAAATGCTAATTACTAACTATAACGTGCGTGAAACCTATGGTTTTTTCAGTGAATTTGTACTTTTTTTAAATGCTAAGTTATGTATTTATTTTATTTTTTTTAAGGTTTTTCACCGTGCTCGTACCGTACGCGCACGGTGCGCTTTGCGCACCGTGCGCGCACTGTGGGCGCACGGTGCACTTCGCGCACCGCGCGCCCACCTTACGCAGTTCGCGGAATTTTTCCGTTTCTACCGTACGCGCACTCCGCGATTTTTCGAAAAAAAATTAAAAGAAATTTTGGCCCTTGGGGGTCCTTTTGGGACCCCCTGACAAAGGCTAGGGGGTCAGGAACTGTCCACCCTGCCCCCTTTTCACGTTCTCCACCTTTGTTTTTCACCCCCTCAGACTGCGAGAGACAAAATGGCGGCCGACACTTCCTGGTTTCGACCGATTCGAATGTTTACTAAGATCTAACAACCAATCAGAATCGCGCTCGAGCACGGCAGCGTGCGCGTACGGTACATTTTACCGTACGCGCACGGAGCGGGCCTATAGATATATATATTGATTTAAATGCTATTTTCTCAGGAAATACTGAACAGATTTACACCAGACCTGCAAAAGGCACATCCCTGACCTGAGGACTACCTCTCTGCCAAATTTCAAATAATTCTGTTCAGCCGTTCGGGCTGTAGCTTGGACTAAAGGTCCTATGGAAAAATGCATGGGGAAAATGCGTTTTGGGACCCCCCCTTTTTCTCAGCCCCCGCTTGACGAATACCCCCGAGACTTTCAGGGAAGGAGCGGAGCGGAGCGCCCCACCTATTTTGAAAATTTCGCGAGGATTCGTCAATCGGTGCCAAAGTTATTCCAAATAGAATGTTGCGGATTTCCTATGGAAACACGATCCTAACTATAACTATCTACTTGCAATCGCCAGTAGATAATATATATATATATTTATATATATATATATATATATATATTCACTTAAAAAACCATAGGTTTCACACATGTTATAGTTAGCTGGACATTTCCCTCGTAAAAAAACATTGAAATTCCCCCGTTATAATTAGTGCAGGCAACTATAACTCACGCGACCGCAATCCTCTGCTGATGACGTCAGATATTACATCACTGTATTTAGACACCTATTTACCCATGTCTTCTTCCATTAATCTTTAGCTATACATATATTGCAAATATTTATTTTTCAGAAAGACACATATGTAATCAGTGATGTAATATCTGACGTCATCAGCAGAGGATTGCGGTCACTTGAGTTATAGTTGCCTGCACTAACTATAACGGGGGAATTTCAATGGTTTTTTACGAGGGAAATGTCCAGCTAACTATAACATGTGTGAAACCTATGGTTTTTTAAGTGAATTTGCAAGGTTTTTTAAATGCTAATTCCTAACTATAACGTGTGTGAAACCTATGGTTTTTTAAGTGAATTTGTACGTTTTTTTAAATGCTAAGTTATGTATTTATTAATATATATTTTTTTCAGGTTTTTCACCGTGCGCGCACCGTGCGCGCGCTGTGGGCGCTCGATGCGCTTTGCGCACCGAGCACCCACGATGCGTTTTGCACGCACGGTGCGCGCACTCCGCGATTTTTCGAAAAACAAAAAAAAATTTTTTCCCTTGGGGGTCCTTCGGTGACCCCCTGACAAAGGCTAGGGGGTCAGGAACTGTCCATCCTGCCCCCTTTTCACGTTCTCCACCTTTGTTTTTCACTGCCTCAGACTGCGAGAGACAAAATGGCGGCCGACACTTCCTGATTTCGACCAATTCGAATGTTTACTGACATCTGACAACCAATCAGAATTGCGCTCGCTCACGTCACCGTGCGCGCACCGTGCGCGCACGGTGCGAGGCTATAGATATGTATGTACTTTTAACTGCAATTTTCTCAGGAACTAATGAACAGATTGACTCCAGATATGCAAAAGGCACATCCCTGACCTGAGGAGTACCTCTTTGCCAAATTTAAAGTAATTCTGTTCAGCCGTTTGGGCTGTACCTTGGACTAAAGGTCCCTATGGAAAATTGCATGGGAAAAACGCGTTTTGGGACCCCCTTTTTTCTCAGCCCCCGCTTGACGAATCCCCCCAAGACTTTTAGGTAGGAGCGGAGCGGAGCACCCCACCTAGTTTGAAAATTTCGCGAGGATTCATCAATCGGCGCAAAAGTTATTCCAAATAGAATGTTGCGGATTTCCTATGGAAACACGGTCCTAACTATAACTATCTACTGGCGACCGCCAGTAGATAATATATATATATATATATTCAATGAAAACCATAGGTTTCACACATGTTATAGTTAGCTGGAAATTTTACTGATAAAAAACCAATGAAATTCCCCCGTTATAGTTACTGTAGGCAACTATAACTCACGCGACCGCAATCCTCTGCTGATGCTAATACTGTATTTAGACACTTATTTGCCCATGTCTTCTTCCATTAAATTTTAGCTATACATATATTACAAATATTTTTTTTTCATAAAGACACATATGTCATCAGCAGGGGATTGCGGTCGCGTGAGTTATAGTTGCCTACAGTAACTATAACGGGGGAATTTCATTGGTTTTTTATCAGTAAAATTTCCAGCTAACTATAACATGTGTGAAACCTATGGTTTTTTCATTGAATTAGCAAGGTTTTTTAAATGCTAATTCCTAACTATAACGTGTGTGAAACCTATGTTTTTTTCAGTGAATTTGTACGGTTTTTTAAATGCTAAGTTACTTTACGCCATTCGTGGCGTGCACGCCCACTTAACGCAGTTCGTTCCGTGCGCGCACGGTGCGCGCACAGTGAGCACGCGGTGCGCTTCGCTAGGCACTTTGACTGGGGTAGGTCTGGAAATGCTTATGAAGGACACCTTTGCACAACTGTTTTCACTTTTCCCTAAAACTGCCTTTGTGTTTTCTAACATATGCCAAAGGCAAAAATGGAACTGGTCCAATCATTTCTGTCCACAGATTGACAAAGCAAGAAAGCACGTCAACAAATCTGTTTCTGCTTTCCTCCGTGACTATGGTATGGGTGCCATTTACCACAACAACTTGCGTTATGACATGCAAGACATTTATAGAGGAGATGGTGTGCACTTCAATGATGAAGGGAACAGAGTCTTCCTCTTGAACCTTAGACTCTGCATCGGTACTTACTTGTAGGTACCACTAAAAAAATGACTTCATAAACACAACAGCTCTTTTTAGAGCTCCCTAATATCTAAACTCTTAATTCTGCATTTCATTTATTTATTTATTTATTTTTTTTACCGTACGCTTACCGTAAGCTTACCGTACGCGTACCCCGTGATTTTTTTAAAAATCAATAAATGTTTTTTTTGTACTTTTCTGTCCTTCTTTTACCCCCTTACAAATGTTAGGGGGTCTGTAACTCTCCTCATTGCCCCCTTTTCTTGTTTTCACTCTTTTTTTTCAGAGTGAAATACACAAAATGGCGGCCGCCGCTTCCTGGTTTCGGCCGATTCGAATGTTTACTAAGATCTAAGAGCCAATCAGAATCGCGCTCGCGCACGCCACCGTACGCTTACGGTAAGCGTACGGTAAGCGTACCGTAAGCGGGCTCAGATATATATATTGATTTAAAGGCTATTTTCTCAGAATCTACTGAACAGATTTACACCAAACCTACAAAAGGCACTTCCTTGACCTAGGGACTACCTCTCTGCCAAATTTCGAGTAATTCTGTTCAGCCGTTCGGGCTGTAGCTCGTTCTAAAGGTCCTATGGAAAAATGCATGGGAAAAACGCGTTTTGGGACCCCCCTTTTATCTCAGCCCCCGCTTGACGGATCCCCCCGAGACTTTCAGGGTAGGAGCGGAGCGTAGCGCCCCACCTATTTTGAGAAATTCGCGAGGATTCATCGACCGGCGCCAAAGTTATTCAAAATAGAATGTTGCGGATTTCCTATGGAAAAGGGGTCCTAACTATAACTACCTACTGGCGACCGCCAGTAGGTAATATATATATATATATATATATATGTAGCTCCTGCTTGTCCCAAACTTGCGAGATTCAGAGCAGCCCAAAGGGGGCGCGCGATCGTGTATTTCAGAAGCTGTTAGAACCGGACTGTGTGTCATTTTCCTCTCACCACCAGCCTCTGATGAAGAAATTCGAAACGCGTCAGGCAGCGGTGTAGCGGCTGTGAAAGGAGTCAGCAAGCCAGCGTTTCTACCACTGAACAGGGCTGCAGCTTGAGGCCCGTGATCGAGCTCGAGTGCATCTCGCAAGTTTGGGACAAGCAGGAGCTACATATATATATATCCCACAAAACATTGCCTCGCAAATGAACCAAGACCCTGAAGGGCGGCCAGTGTTGCTGGTACGAGGCTTCCAGTAATAAATACCACAAAACCCTCCTTGTGAAAAGAGGCACACCGACTCTGGCTGGGTTACTGCATTTCATTTATTCATGGAAAAGCACGAAGGCAATAGGCATCCTTTTCCCAACGTTTCAGCTTCTGCAAGCCTTGATCACGGGAGGAGTCTCTGACATTTGAATGACCAACGTGGTTCCTTTTAAACACTGCAGGCCGTATTCTTTTGGAGAGCGCGCAGGGGGAAGATTATTTCCAATTTTAAACGGAGCGCTTTGATATGCGTGTTCCTCTTTGTTTGTCAATCCGCAGCGCTAAAATACATAAAATACATATATATATATGATACATTGTCTCCATAAGCAGTCATCATCTTCTCTGCTGAAAAACACGGAGCACAGACCACAGGATTGGTGTCACTGCTAAGATTTATTCAGCCACAGTTACACCTCCAGCATGACGCTTTTCGATCCCTCAAGGACCTTGATCACATATACAAACTTCCAGGACGCTCCTTCTGATTGCTCCGGGACCCGTGGGAGTTGGCGCACACGTGATCAAGACTCTTGTAGTTGAAAAGCGTTGTGAATAAACACCCCTTTGCTGCATCATCTGTATTGTGGAATCTTTTGGTACTGAGAGCGCACGTTAATGGACATTTACTGAACAATATGTATATATACATATACATACACTACACTTTTTCTCCACGATTCCTTAACCCTGGAACCAAGAAAGGGAACGAACTCCACTGATTTCGTACAAGTAATTTTCTTTATTCGTGCTCTGCCGCCATGACACGTTTCAGCCCCTAGAGGCCTTGATCACATGACATGCCACCTTTTCCTGTCCCATTTAAAGTGCTCGTGCTGACAGAAACAGTAAACAGACTGCCTATATACTCTCTTTTCAGCAGTTATTTTGACTAGCAATGACAGTATAAATATTTAAAAGTCATTTGTGCAAAATATGCTATTATATCTGTTTTAAATACAATGCAGTGACTAGCAATGACAGTATAAATATTTAAAAGTCATTTGTGCAAAATACGCTATTATATCTGTTTTAAATACAGTGCAATAATGATGTACAAATTCATAGATTTTTGTGCAAAAATGCGCAATACTATCTGTACAGTACAGAGTGGTGTGCCCCAAGAGCATCACCTGCGCAAAAGTGCGCAATTTAGACTTGTATAAATACAAATACAGAGAATATGTATACAGTATAGGATCAACATACCATACCTTACATTTCAGTATAGAAAAAAATCTCTCTTGCACCTATGAATATAGTCTCATTATATACTATAAAGAACACGATATTCAGAAACTGGTAATTAATTATCAACATACGGCTAACTCGTCTCAGTTGCCCTGTTAGACATATAACCATAAGCAAAGTACGCAAATTGTATGTATAAATACACCCCAATAACATGCTACATGATTGAACATCATTACACAGAGAGATTTTGATCCTCAATCTACCAGTAATTCCTGGCTTAAATGCCATTTAATATCAGGCGCATGTAACTTAGGGGTCTATTAGTATGGCGGGCGGAGGCACTACCGCTGGCGGTGGTGGAAAATGCTTTTTTCTGCATGCCAGCAGCGGTTCTCACGTCCGCCATATTAGTATTGCCAAACCTAGACCATTTCCCATCCGCCGCGGTGCAACGCGAACCGCCATCAAAGTGCACCCACCACTGCGGCGTTGGGAGCCAATGGAGACTCACTGCCGTGCGGAATGACGTCCCGACCGCCGTACAAATCAGGATGCCCCAAACAGCCAGTCGCACCACACTGGAGAAACCGCCCAACCAGAGACGGCGGAAGCATGACAGTGGAGCGCGAAACCAGATGCCCGGTCCCTTCTACCCGGTCCCGACCGCAATGGACCCAGCTCTACACGTCTTCCCGGTGCTGTACCTGATACATTACCAGCAACTCATGGAACGTTGCGGACACCGCCACAGGTACGCAATAACACAATCCCGCACACAACCACAACACACAACTCATGGGCTGATATAGGGTTCCTGTCCACACCAGACACCCTGGTGGGGACAGGAACACATCCACAAGTGTACCAACACATGTCCTACCTGTCACTAAGTCACCCCTCCACTCCCAGGTCACCCATCTACCGCGATCATGAAGTTATGTCCCGGTCACGTCACCGCAGCGGTGGAGACACGGGAAAACATGCGCACAATGCAGAAGGCAGGGCCAGTGCCAGGCATGGGCAGTGCACAAAGACTACAGGGTCACACCTCCACCCTCCACACACTGGCCCCCCCACCCCCCAACATGAAGGGACATGTCATGTGCCCCTCCTGTGCACCCCCATGCACAACAACAAGTCATGTGAACCCACACCCTGCACCACACACCAAACAACCAGGGAGACAGCCACAGCAGGAGTGGCTGCAGAGGAACACACAGCACAGAAGCACAGGCCCAGGGCAACCCACACACCACCACAACACCACACACATGGCAAGAAAACTGATTCCAAGCACAAAATGAACACACACAGATAATGAACAATCACTCCACTGGACACACAGCCTGCCAAGTCACACAGACATACCCCACACTGACACACAGCCACATACACAGACCACATGCCAACAGCAATGGAGTACAACATATAGGAAAGCTAAAGTGAGGTGCACACAAATGGAAGGCCAAGGAGATAACCACCAAGCATGTGCACATCACATGCAAGACAAGGAACATAAAACAACAACACCCTCAGCCCATCAAATCACACATGGCTGGCACAGTGAGTGAGGTCAAACCACAGTCACCTCAGTGCAACAACTCAGCAAGGCAACCCATGTATAGGCACAGGGATGAAAGGAAGGCCCTGAAGTCAAACTGTGAACAGCCACACATATGTATACAACTATTTGACAGGAGTATGTAAGCAGCACTACACACAGGGCCCATTGACACACTCTATGATTGTCAAACACAAGTAGGAATCACACATACCCCCATCACACCTGCAGCACACAACACCAGTGTCAGACACACAGAAGGGTGTCAATAATGTCCAGTCAATACACAGACACACAATCACACTCCCTGGGGGTATCCACAAACATCACACACACACAGGGATGCCAGTACCAATGTCTGCACAAAAACAACTGCCAAACACATAACTCAACAAAACCACACACAGCCACAACAAGACCAGACATGACTTGTGCAGCCAAACTGTGGAAAGGCAATGGGAGCACAGACAGAGCAGGAACGCACAACCTCATCAGTCAGGTATAATGCACAAACAACATACCACATCACAGACAAGAGGTGCACCATCACAAAGCAAACATGGACACAAACTGGGAGAAATGGGCCTACAATGACACACAGACAGACATACCACACCACCCATCAAGTCAACATGATGTCACAGTGTACCACATGCCTGCACATGCACAAGAATGACAAGAGACAGCTCAAACATAAGAGGAGAAAACACCAAGGACGCATCTAACACAAGCACGGGAAATAGAATAGACCTAAGTTCATGTGACAGACACACAAGTAAGGCACACCACACTGGCAACACACATCTGAATGAAACACACCACACCAACAAAACACACACACAGACATGCAAATAGAACACCACACATAGAGCATCTGTCAGCTGCAAGAGACAACACAGCCCAAACACTGCACACAGCCACATCAAACACACAACAGATGCACATGCCAATAAATCACATAGCAAACACAGCACGACATCAGGGGATGCACACCGGGCAAGGAGAAGGCTACATACACTCACCGCACTGCATGTACGACAAGCAGTGTGTGCACACAAAACATACCAATCCCACACAGATATGAGTGACACACCATGAACAACCACAACAACAATCAAAACAGCACACTGACAACATCACACTCTGGAAGTCAAGCAGCAAACACACATACACCTAACCCAACACCCACAGATGCACAGGTCTGGGACACCATAGTGGAAACAACCTGACCAGAGGACTGTGCAGAAAAAACATTTGAACTGCACATGAGCAACCATGACTGCTGAACAGTACAAGAAAATCACATATAACCAATTGGGAAAATGTCCTGAGTAGCACATTCCTCCTGTGCAAAGATTTGCACCACAAAGCACAGTGTCACAAATTAAGTGATGGGGAGGCGCACACACAGACAACACAAGGGGACAGCTGACATGAAAGTGAAGTGCTGTATACCTCAGTAGTGGGCATGGCAGGAGTGTACCATACACAAATAGATGGAGTGTAGACTCACAATGGGTAGGCATCTGAAGCACAGATAGGGGATGGTATGACGCCACACACCACATGCCATACTGGAGGCAATAAAGCCCCATGTGACAGCAATGCATGAGGATATCACACCCACAATGTCAGTGTGGTTGAGCAGGTATGCACAGTGACCACAAACAGCATCAAGACACATGGATGATCAACAAAACACAACACTAAATTGCCAGTCACATACTCTGCATACTCACAATTGCCAAAAACAAGTGGGAGTCAGCCAGAACTGCAAGGACACACCAACACACCGCACAACATACAACACACACATGTGCACACAATCACAAGCACAGGGCTGAACAATCACACAAACAGGCACTCCACTCCTGGGTGACATTGCAGGGGCACACACACATCAACACTCCCGACAAATTCACCCCCTTCACACTGCACACTTCTTGACCACCCAAGTGTACACATTGAAAGCAAGCCAAGTGACTAGGATGACTGACCATCACAACATGACTATACACCTACACTGCTGGGCACACATAAAGTAAGAACACACATACATGATGACCCTGGCCAGCCTGCCTGCAATCCTGTTGATGGAATCCCACTATATGCTGGCAGTGCCCCCAAACCTGATGTGTACAATATAGCTAACAGGAACAAAGAATGACAATGCTAACGGTATTTCATCTAAGACCACTATCATAGCACCCACAAGTATCAGAGTCAGGAAGAACTGTAGTCCCTGTCACCCCTGTAAAAGCAAGAAAAAGTGAGACAATGTTGAAGTGGCATACAGAGCATGTGGCACAGTAAACCATATACACACAGCAAAAACGTCATTCAGTAAGTACACTGACAAAACAGACAACAGGAGCAACTGTCTTTATTCACATATTGCAAAGATAGGCACCAATAGTAGACAAGAGCATGGCCAGTGGCAAGGTCAAGGTGCAGAGTAAGTACATGAGAAGCTGCACAGGGAAGGGGAAAACAGCAATGCCAGTGGCCAGTTAAAGTGCAGAGTATGTCCATGAGAAGCTGCACAGGGAATAGTTTAACACAGCATGGAGCAAAAAGGCCAGTGGCCAATACAAAGTGCAGAGTATGTCCATGAGAAGCTGCACAGGGAATAGTTTAACACAGCAAGGAGCAACTAGGCCAGTGGCCAATACAAAGTGCATAGTATGTCCATGAGAAGCTGCACTGGGAATAGTTTAACACAGCAAGGAGCAACAAGGCCAGTGGCCAGTTCGAAGCGCAGAGTATGCCCTTGAGAAACTGCATTGGGAATAGTTTAACACAGCAAGGAGCAACAAGGCCAGTGGCCAATACAAAGTGCAGAGTATGTCCATGAGAAGCTGCACAGGGAATAGTTTAACACAGCAAGGAGCAACAAGGCCAGTGGCCAGTTCAAAGTGCAGAGTATGTCCATGAGAAGCTGCACAGGGAATGTGTGCGACTGTAGCCTGCCATGGACAGCAACACAGTCAGGGGGGTAACAATGGGCAGTATAGGCACAGCTGTGGGAGAGACAGGTGTATGAGGGTGACTACCACTCAGAATTGGCTAGCAGTCAGATTGGGAGCTGGCTGTGTGTCAGGGACAGTTGGAGCACTTGACCGGGGAGTGAGAGGCCCAGCTGAGGTAGAGGCATCAATGGCTTGGGAAGCCTTAGGGCTGCTTGGACCAGGTGGTGTAGTGGCACGTGGAATTGGAGTCATGCTGACGTGAGACACAGTGTGGGTGGGAGATTGTGGAGGGGTGCCTTTCCACTTCTTGGGGACTCTAAATGGCTTCCCTGCCTTGGGATTAATGGGAAGTGGAGTGGACACAACAGGCACACTCACCAACAAAGCTGCATCAGGTGCAGACGGTAGCCCTCCCTCTGGGGACGTGCTGGATCCAGCGGTACGCTTGGCCTGCCCTTGCCTTTGCCCCTCCTTCCCCTGTTTACCCGGTGTACCCCCTACAGTGCCTGCCTTTCCCTGCTTCACTGAGCTTTGGATGTGAGTCAAGGTTGTGGGTGAATCTGCCTTGGAGCTCTTCTTATGTGCACTCTTAGCAGGCACAACCTTCTCAGTGGGCACGGAAACTGTCTGCTTGTCTTTGCGAGACGCTTTTGGGACAGGAGATTCCTTGGCTGGGGATGCCTCTGAGGCATATGACCCTGAGGTCTGCTTCTTGGCTTTGTGGCCCTTGGTGTTGCCTGACGGGCTTTTGTCTTTGCGCTCTGGGGTGACTTTAGTTTTCTGTGGGGAAGGTGTCTGCGCCCTGGACCGCTTGGGCTTCTGGTGCTGTGTGCTGCTTGTGCTGTATCTTGACCTTAATGTCTGTGGTGCGTGGTCACTATCGTCAGATGTGGCCACTGGCAGGGGGTGGACAAAGGGACTGGAGCTGGACTCTGAGATTGTGCCAGTTGAAGAGCTGCTGTCACTGCGGAGGACAAAGACTGGACAGTCCGGTGTAGCCCACCCACGTCTGAATGTATGCCCTCCATGAAAGCAATTCGCAATCTTCATTGGCTTCCAGTATCTCGGCGTATTGAATTCAAGACACTATGCATCATATTCAAAGCTCTGCATCACCTAGGCCCATCTTTTCTGCAGGATCTTTTTCCATGGTACCAACCAACTAGACATCTTCGGTCTTTGGGGGCACGACTATTGTTGGTACCGAGAATTCACACGGCGCACTGGGGAGGCCGTAGTTTTTATTATGGTGCATCAAAATTGTGGAACTCTCTTCCTTTTCAACTCAGGAATGTTAGCTCCTTGACGGTTTTCAGAAAGCAACTAAAAAGCTGGCTCTTTCAGTATTAGGGGCAAGTTTGCGGCTGGCACTCTTTAGCGCCAAGACACCTCTGAGTATTTGTGCGATCTTATAAATCTTTTTAACATAACATAACATAACCACCTGTGCCAACTTTTTGTTGAAGGCATTGAGGAGAGCTGTCTGGCCCACACACAGCTGGCGCAAAAGGTCCACAGACTCAGCACTGATGGCAGCAGGGAGGACAGGGGCAGGGGCAGCGGTGCCTGGGGTGAAGGACACTCTTCCCTTCTTACTGGTGCGAACACGGGCAGAAACAGTGGAAGTAGGTCAGAGGGTGGGCACTGTACGCTGTGTGGTGGAAGAGGAGGCAGAGTCCCCATTCCCTGTGCCCGCAAACATGGATGCATCACCGCCGGCGTCAGATGAGGTTGAGCTTTGGGTCTCTGCCTGTGATTCCTCCATCAGACTCCTGTCCCCCTCCGAGGCGCTGGTCACATCTGTGTCACTGTGCTCCTGTGCAGCTGTTGTGCTTGATGCCTCCCCACTGGTGTCCGTCCCCTGTCCCTCCGTGACCACGGGAGATGCTGCATGAGAGAGATGTAGGATCAGTGGCAGCAACAGAACAAACAAATGCAAGCAAAGCATCACTGAAGATGAAGAAATCGACACGCACACCACCCTGTGCCATAACATTGTGCAACCTCAATTTTTAACTCGAACAGTGCATGTAAACAAGAAAACCACGCATAAGTGAGCCATGTGATGACCACACAACACAATATCCTGCCCGAGGCTCCGTTCAACCAGACACACAAATAGCTCAGAGCAGACCTAGGGCCCTGATGGGGGCAAGGATGAACCCTACAACATGTTGTCACTGTCAGATCTGGATGGAGCAGAAGGGGACATAACGGATACAGACTCCAACATGACATTCCACAATGGCCATGAGCCCACGCCATCAACCATGTTGCACTTTGGGGCACAACTACTGTTGCACATTGGCGTGAGATGTCTAAGCCTCACAAATCTGAGCTCAGGCAATGCATGCATTGATGAAAGCACACTCAGATTGGGCACACGGCCGTTCCCTTCCATGTGATTTTCCAGACTACCCCAATGCAGACGATACCTGAAGACCACGACTCAGAATGCTATGTAAATGCCCAGTACTCATATTACATTAGGAAGTACAGGTAGGGCAAATGCATGATAGCTGCACCCTGCACAGAGGCCACTTACAAGCCACTGCATCACACTACCAACATCACGTAGCCCAGCGCTGGCCCACGCTGTGCACACATGCAGCCACTCACAGCCAAAGTCACTCTTCCCAGAATACTCGCCCCTAGTCTGCTGCTGATGCTCCTTCAATCGTGCATCCAGCTCAGGCTGTGTCACGGCCAAGATGCGGGCCATTAGTGGTGTCATTCTGCGCCGTGCCAACCTGCCAGTCCGAGGGAGCAGCCCCAGGGTCATCTCCGCCACGCTCTTGCTCAGCTAACAGATGTCATCCCACCTCTTGTGGCAGTGGGTGCACCGACAGTTTGAGACATTCAGAGCCCGCACCTTGCTTGCAATGGCCCTCCACACGGCCTTACGCTGGTGTACTTTGAGCTGCAGGCATGGGAGACAAGAGGGGGAAAACATCAGTGACACAGTGTTATGTACCAAAATCTCAAAAGCATGATACTGACTCAACCAAAATCCACAGATATGTCTAACAGAGACAAGAATGCATCTCAGATGGTACATCATCATTTGAGAACCACACGTAAATGCATGCAGGTGTGAGGGTGGACACAGTACCTGCCCATCTCATACACATGCAGGATGCCAGCACAGAAAGCCATGTGTAGTCTGCCCACATCTACTGTCCATTTTTGAGGTAGAGCAAGACATACATTACATATCAACATATGTTTGGGGGCAGACTCACTGTGTCCAACACTGCGCAGCCCTCAATGTCCTTGCCCTGTGAATGGCTCACTATGTCATGGATGTCACATTGAGGGACATGATCTCACAAGCACAACCCTTCTCACAAGGCCTGGTGTGTGCAATCTACAGGGCTGAGATGGCTCAGTGATGGAGAGCAATGAAAAAAGACACATGTAACACTCTGTACATTCAGTGATGTGTCCTTGTCATTTTGGGCGGTGACTGTGCAGGCCAGGTGGGCTCACACTGAGATGGAGAACAGGGACCCACACAGCCATTCACATAAGCAATCACTGTCTTGACTCCTGCATTTCCAACTAGCTGCATCACTGTATGGCTGACAAGACAATACATGTCCCTCCAATCTTGATGTGCAGGCAGGGAAACGTGTGATATAGGCTACACACCCCTTACCCCTGGAGACAGCATGTTAGGCAGTGCATGACACAACCCCACACTCTCAGACACATACTGCATCAGATCAACTACATGTGTGCCGCCCGTGCACTCTCACTCACACTGTTGAAGACTTACCATGACATTTGGGGCACCATGTAGCCTTGAATACTGTGTGAGCACCTCGTCCACCAGGACCTCCAGCTCCTCGCTGGTGAAGGGACTGGCCTGGATCTTCTCAGTCCTTGCCATCACTGTGGCCATGTGACAGCAGCAGCGGCAGTGGGTGGTGAGGGGTCTCAGGCAGCAGTCCCTGGAGGCAGCAGTAGGTGAGGGGTCTCAGACAACAGTCCCTGGAGGCAGCAGCAGGTGAGGGGTCTCAGGCAGCAGCAGGTGAGGGCTCTCAGGCAGCAGTCCCTGGAGACAGCAGCAGGTGAGGGGTCTCAGGCGGCAGTCCCTGGAGGCAGCAGCAGGTGAAGGGTCTCAGGCAGAAGACTGTGGGAGCAGTGGAAATGTGAGGCTCTCTCCCACACATATGTAGCCTCCTGGGGTCGTTTCAGTGGTTCTAAGCAGCTGCAATTGGTGTTCCAGGTCAGCCTTTTTCAAATGCATCCAATGACCGGCTCCGCGGTGGCGGAGCACGCCTACCGCGATTTTCAAAATTGCATTAGGCTACCACGATTGCGCTTCCCATTGGCTGTAAGGGCATGCTCCATGGCGGCGACACACCGCAGGGGCCAGGCGAACACTACCGCGGTGGTGCATCTTCCAAATGTATCCAATGACCAGCCCTGCGGTGGCGGAGGACGCCTACCGCGATTTTCAAAATTGCATTAGGCTACCGCGATTGCGCTTCCCATTGGCTGTAAGGGCATGATCCATGACGGTGACAAGCCGCAGGTGCCAGGCAGTAGCTACCACGATTTGGGTGCCATACATTGACATGAGTGACCAGGATTTGGGTGGCAGAGCATGCCAACCGCCATTTGGCAATACATACATATCTATCACTACCGTGATTGTGTCTTGGGCATTGGCGGTGACACACCGCAGGTGCCAGGCGGTAGCTACCGTGATTTGGGTGCCATACATTGACATGAGTGACCAGGATTTGGGTGGCGGAGCACTTTGACAGCACCTATGGACACATCATGCTGTGTCAAAGGCTAATGGGCAGTCATCAACAGTGCACAGTGGCCACATGATTAATGGCACATCATTGTGCACACAATGCCAATGTGACATTTAACACACTGCTGACTACACATGCCATGTTTGTGTCTGTGATTTGGTACATTGGCATGTACTCCCTCACAGGTCACTTGTGATATAGATGGGCATGTACACAGAGCAGTGTTGTTATGGACTCTCCAATGTGGACACATGTCAATGCGTGAAAGTGCAGTGAAAATCACAGCGATGTATGTCTAAATGAAGGATGTGCTGATTTCACCGTCTTTCTAACTTGGATCATGCACACACTTGTTGTTTACGCTCAGTCTGTGGTAATTGTGTTGTTGATGTGTGCCATGTTCAACTTATGCCTGAAGGTCTTGCCGGTACAGCAGCTAGGTATGAGACAGTAGTGTTGCATTTTGACACATATGCAGGATGATATACTCTCAGGCGTGACCAAGTTAGATGTGGCCATATCCCTATGTGCATTCTCATAGACCGAGGTTGTTTTGGAGGTACTTGCTGTGAAAAAGTGGACAAGTGTACGATTAGTGTAGCGGAAGGTGTCCCTACATGTAAGCTGCTCTGTAACTCAATTGTGATGACAGTCATTGTTGGCGTTGTGTCTGTCAAAACGTAAGAAGTTGTGCCCATCTCATGGTGTATTGCATTGACATGTGTCCATTTTCATCTCAACTAGGAGACGATCAAATCTGCATCGTCCCTTCACAGTGCTGGCAGACATGGAGAATGAGGAGATCATCCGAAAATTCCGTCTGGATAGAGCTACCCTACAGAACCTTTGTGCTATGTTGGAGCCCCACCTGCAGCCTCGCCAAACATATCCAACAGCTTTCACGCCGACGTCTAAAGTGATGGCGGCCCTGCATTTGTTTGCCACTGGATCATTTCCAGCACACGGTGGGGAGCGCAGGTGGGATGTCGCAACCTATGCGCTAGTGTTGCGTGATGTCCTGTCCGCTGTGATGATCTATAAGGACAGATATGTCCATTTCTCCAGGGGGCCTGAATTGGCGGCTGTGAAGGGAGATTTTTATGCCCTTGGACACATCCCCCATGTTGTTTGTGCCATTGACTGCACACGTGTTGGGCTGGTTCCACCACAGGCACGTGAGCACAGCTACAGGAATCGTAAACATTTTCACTCCATAAGTGTGCCAGGCGGATATGATCATCTCGCACATGTCTGCCAAATTTCCCGGCTAAGCGCATGACTCATACATCATGCGTAACAGCATTGTACCACAGCTGATGGCTAATCCGCTCCCTGAGCGTGCATGGATTGTGGATGAGTATGCATAGTCAAATAGCGTGCTTTGTGTGTGACATGCTGTCCTCTGCCACAGTGACATTACAAGGTTTCTCTGTGTTCCTCACACCTAGGTGACTGCATTTCCCAACCGTCCTTGGTTGCTGAGCCCACTGCGGAATCCCAGGACACCAGCTGATGTCCGCTACAATGATGCCCATGGGAGGACATGTTGTGTGGTTGAGCGTACTTTTGGTCTCCTGAAGTCACGGTTTCGCTTTCTGGACAAGACTGGAGGTGCCCTGATGTACTCGCCCAAAAAGGTGTGTCAGATCATTGTCGCATGCTGCATGCTCCTCAACCTGGCCTTGCGCAAGGAGATCCCACTGCTCCTGGACGGTGATGAGCAGCAGAGGCCCCCGCCTGCAAACCAACCCATGTCCAGTGATGAGGATAGTGGAGAGGAGGAAGGTGTCGACCTGCGACAACAGATCATCAACCGCTACTTCACTTGAAGGTGAGTGACAATGTACAAAGGGGCCATTGTGTGCTGATGTTGTTGTTGTTAAAAAGTTCGATGTTAGCATTATGACTGCAGCCTGTTGTTGACTCAGTACTGGCTGCCTATGTTTAGGGAACAGGGTAGTTATGCACAGCTACAGGATGTCTATGTCGGTACTGTTGCTCATTGTAATGTGTGCAGATTGTAGTACCTTGATGACAAGTGTTGTGTGTTGGTTTTGATGCCACCGCCTGACTAGTGACTATTGTTCTGTTGTGTTTTCCTAGGTCCCTTCATCCTCTACTTGCCTACAGACAATCCGTGCTCCTGTGACATTGTAATCATGGTTAACATTGCACAAACTGTGATAAACATGGAGCAGACACAACAACATTGGTGTGTAAGGAGTGTTTATTTACAAGGGATATATCTGACAGGGGTGTGAATATTTACAGAAATGTGAAGGGTGAAGCAATGAGTTTTCAGTGATAGTAGATGAGCCAATTGATTCCTCACCACACTGTTGTGGTGACCCAGTCCAACAGACAGATGCCATTAACATGGCAGTGTGGGGAAGGATAGTTGACAAAGTTAATGGCAGGGTGAAGAGGTGTGCCATCATGGCTGGCCCCTTGGATGGCATTTTGCAGGTGCTTTGCCACGGCTTGTTCCCAAAGATTTCCTCGGACGGCCCCTTGGTTTTTTGGCAGGGGTGGCCACAGCTGCAGGGCCAATGGGGTCTGAGGATTCACCCCTCTCCGTGTCCGCAGGGGAGGATAATGAACTGGCATCCTGCGGGACACCCGAGGGAGGTGGAGATGTCGTTTGTGCCGCAGGCCTGATCCTCAGTTCCACAATCTGGCCCATGCGGTGGTCCATGGACCTCAGCATCTGTTGGAGCTCAAGTGCATCTTGGTGGGCCTGGTCCGTTTGTCCCTGGACCTGTTCGTAGGCCCCAATGACTCTGCTGATTTTTGCCAGGGCTTCGGTCCCATGCTCCTGTTGTCTTTGTGTCACACTTGGCCTCGCCCCTGCCCTGCTCTCACGCCCTGTTGGCACACCACTGTCTGCACATCCCTACTCTCCCTGCCCTCCGCAGTTGTGGGGTGGGGTGGGCATCCTCTGTGGCAGGGCGGGTGTTGCAGCCAGCACTGGTGGTGGTGTTGGTGGCCGTATAGGTCATTCCAGCAGGGCTCAGCGTTGCTGTTATTGTAGTTGTTGCTGAGGGGGCGGGGTGGCTGTGGTGTCCTGGCACCAGTTGCGCCCTGGCATACCAGCTCGGCCGGCTTCCTGCTCAATATTGTCAGAATCCAGGGAGTCTGCACCAGAGTGTCCATGTACCGGTGGAGGAGACTGGCTCTGCAGGTTGGTGTTGTCGTCCTCCGCAGTCAGTTCTAGGTCACCTGTGGGACAGAGGGGAGATGGTCATTGACCTGCACACCTCAAGCTTGCTGTTCACTGTCCCTTATTTACAGGTTATGCAACACACAGTTAACTATTTCACACATTGTATGTCTGCACAGTGATGTACATCATGACATGATGTGGGGGTACATACATTATTTTCCCATGGGGTGACATGTCAATAGATACCATGCCCCACGTGGAGGTTTTATTATTACGATGAAAGTTTGTCATCTGACAACTGGCAGATATACAACTTGATGTAAAGCATCTTTGCTGATTGCTCTGCCTGGCAGCCGTTACATCTGCTCATGCACTAGCCATTGTCATCTCATGCATTCCTTTGTCCTCTCCTGTGCTTTGATTTATTTCTTCAACAGACCATGTTTGTTTACTTTTCCTATGGTCCTTCATGCTCAGCCCCCATGGAAGTTACAGAGAGCATTCGTTGATGTGCATGTTGGTGCCCTGATTTGCTTCAACATTGGATTTGGTGAGTCACACTCCTGTGTCTGTGACAGTTACATATGCTTAGCTGTCTGCACACTGTATTTTGAGATTGTATCTGTGTCAATTTTTGTGTGATGTGAGGCCTTGTGTTGTCATCTGTCTCCATGCTTTTCTGGAGGTATGCTGGGGTGCATGCACTGCCTGATTATCTGTCCTGTTGTCACATTGTTGTGGACTTTCTGGTACATGCTTCTGGGTGGGTGGGAGTGCTCCATCCTGCTCAGGGATGGGGCAGGTGTGCATGGTGGGAGTTGTATTGCAGGCCTCCCACCCCAAACAGCCCTCCCTGTGAAGATGGCTACCTACCTGTTAGTTTGTTTGTAGTGATCTAATGGCTGCCACATGCTTCTTGGGGGGGGGGGGGTGCTCCATCCTGCTCAGGGGTAGGACAGGGGTGCATGGTGGGAGTTGTATTGCAGGCCTCCCACCCCCAAACAGCCCTCCCTGTGAAGATGGTTACCTACTTGTTAGTTTGTTTGTAGTGATCTAATGGCTGCCACATGCTTCTTGGGGCAAAGGGGGGAGTGCTCCATCCTGCTCAGGGGTGGGACAGGGGTTCATGGTGGGAGTTGTATTGCAGGCCTCCCACCCCCAAACAGCCCTCCCTGGGAAGATGGCTACCTACCTGTTTGTTTGTAGTGATCTAATGGCTGCCACATGCTTCTGGGTGGGGTGGAGTGCTCCATCCTGCTCAGGGGTGTGACAAAGGGCCTGGTGTGAGTTGCATTGCAGGCCTCCCATCCCCACACAGCCCTCCCTGTGAAGATGGCTACCTACCTGTTAGTTTGTAGTGCTCTAATGGTTGCCACATGCTTCTGGGTGGGGTGGAGTGATACATCCTGCTCAGGGGTTTGACAGGGGGCCTGGTGTGAGTTGTAATGCAGGCCTCTCACCCCCAAACAGCCCTCCCTGGAAAGATGGCTACCTACCTGTTAGTTTGTTTGTAGTGATCTAATGGCTGCCACATGCTTCTGGGTGGGGTGGAGTGCTACATCCTGCTCATGGGTGTGACAGGGGGCCTGGTGTGAGTTGTATTGCAGGCCTCCCACCCCCAAACAGCCCTTCATATGAAGATGGCTACCTACCTGTTAGTTTGTTTGTAGTGATCTAATGGCTGCCACATGCCTCTGGGTGGGGTGGAGTGCTACATCCTGGTCAGGGGTGTGACGGGGGCCTGATGTGAGTTGTAGTGCTGGCCTCCCACCCACAAACAGCCCTCCCTGTGAAGATGGCTACCTATCTGTTAGTTTGTTTGTAGTGATCTAATGGCTGCCACATGCTTCTTGGGGGGGGGGGAGTGCTCCATCCTGCTCAGGGGTGGGACAGGGGTGCATGGTGGGATTTGTATTGCAGGCCTCCCACCCCCAAACAGCCCGCCCTGGGAAGATGGCTACCTACCTGTTAGTTTGTTTGTAGTGATCGAATGGCTGCCACATGCTTCTTGGGTGGGACAGGTGCTCAATCCTTCTCAGGGGTGGGACAGGGGTGCATGGTGGGAGTTGTAGTGCTGGTTGCCTGGACACATACAACCCTGTAAATGTTGGCTACCTTTGGGGTGATTCAGATGGAGTGAGTGTTACATCTGTGTGACCTGTGTTGGGTATTGTGGTGCAGATGAATGTACTTGGGCCTGGGAGTTGTGGCTTTGCAGTTGTGCAAGACAGTACATAGCAGTGTAATGGTATACATTTGTTGGTACTTACCAGCCTGCACTCCCCTGGCTATTCCTGTGAGACTCTCTGGATGCAGTATGGTAAGCACCTTCTCCTCCCATGCAGTGAATGTTCTTGCTGGAATGGGAGGGCCACCGCCAGTCCGCTGGGCCAGCTCATGGTTCTTGTTCCTCCTCTTTTTCACCACACTCTTCAGGTCACCACTTCATGATTTCCTGTTTGTTGCGTGGGGTAGTCCCTACTACATTGACCCTGTCAACTATCCTTGTCCACATTTGTGTTCTGGTGGCTAATGGTGTGAGATGTGTCACTCTCTGTGAATTTGGGCATTTTCTGTGGTGCCATGGTGTGAGATTTGCAAAGGGGTTATGGGTGCAGGTGTGGAGTTGGTGGTGGTGGTGTGTGTGGTGTGTGTGTGTGTTGTGATGGTGTGATGATTTGCCTCTCCTTTCAGCTGTGGTGTTTGTCCCTTCACTTCTGGAGTATTGCAAAGGATTGTGGTCAGGGAAGGGGCTGGTTTTATACTCAGCTATGTGGGTGTGTCCAAATGGGGTATTGCTGTCAGGTGTGTTGTGTGGGTTGTCCTGGGATTTGTATTTTTGTAGTTGCCATGTGGTTGTGTCATTGGGGTGTGTTCTGTGTCTTTGAGTGCATGGCTAGTTTGCTGTGTGCACTTTGTGGCCTTGTTGTGAGTTTTTTTCTGTCAACCGCCATATTTGTCACGGAGCGTCCTCAGCGGTGGCTATGCTACAGCTCTTCCACCAGTTCTCCCATTCATCACTGTTTGAGACCGCGGCGGTCGGAAACAGCGGAACGTACCGCTGTCACACCAGGGATATCCTAATTTTCTGTGCGGTGTCTCCTCTGTCCTGGCGGCGGTTTGGTTATTTTCCGTCGCAAATCCGACCGCCGCGGACCGTTTTTGGCCTTCTCCACCCGCTATGGACGTTTTTTCCTTACCTCGTTCCGCCGCAATAGGTTTTTTTGTGCGGATGATCCTAATTGTACCGCCGGTTTTGCCGCGGGACCGGCGGGCGGTTGTTTTCCGCTACCATGGTGGTCGGGTGGTTTTCCGAACGCCATGCTAATGGCCCCTTAGTACATAACTGCTGAGGCCATGTAGTCCGCTGTTACTGTGCTGTCATAAAGTTGTGCAAAAAAGTGTAAATGTGTTTATACAGTTATGCAGTCTATGATTCCTAATCCTCACAGTACCTGCATATAAAGTGTTAGAGTGCAAATTGTAACAACTTTAGCTAACTGTGGCCGGCCAAAATTGGAACGACCTCAGTAGCCAAATTGAAACTATGGAACTAAGTAAGAGAATAGACATATGTTTAGGGGGAGAATTGTAGAAAGATGTACATTAATATAGAATTTTCTTTAAAATCTTTTCATAAAAAAACCTCTATAAAATGTATTTAAAAAAGTTGATGATGCTGTAATGATTTACCATCAAGGATAAAAAGATACATTTTTCTGATATCCTTATACAGAGTAAGTTCAAAGGGGATCAGATGTTAAGTGCATTACATGAATGTAACTTGATTCATAGCCATGTATGCAGATCCTCTGTCTTATTAAGGCCATTTAGATTTTTGCAGTCCAATTCTAAGATGCACCTGGCCTCTAATCGTCTGAGGATAGCCTCCCTGTTACCTCCCCTTCTGAGTGGTAATATAGCGTCCACCACAAAGTACCTCAATTTGTCCAGATCATTATTGTGGAACTCTTTAAAATGACGTGCCACAGGGTAAGTCACATCAGAATTAGATATGGCCCTTAGGTCCTGGAGCACTCTCTTGTGGACCGGTAGCTTGGTGCTACCCAAATACTGCAGCCCACAATAGCACTCCAGCACATAGACAGCGAATTCAGACTAACAGGTTAACAACTTATCAATCTTGCAGGGTTTGTTTTTAAATGGAGAGCAGAAAGTAGTTCTATTAACCCCATACTTACATGCTCTACACAATGAGCATCTTACAAAACCCTTACGTTCAGTTAGCCAATTTGACCCTGTTTTAACCTCTGGACTGTTTCTGACAACCAGGTCACTCGTACTTGGGGCCCTTCTATAGGTTATAGTGGGGGTACGTGGTAGTTTCTCCCCTAAAATTGGGTCGCTTAGCACTAAGTGCCAATTGTTCTTAAAGATTTTATATAGACTGTCCTTTTGTCTGTTATACGTAAGGATTAGTCTTGGTTGTTAGTGTCAGGGCCTGTACTACTAGGACGATTGTTCTTGCCTCTGGTATGTTTAGAGAGCAGGTCTTTACGGGACTGTGCTCTAGTTGGTTTAATGGCAACATCAATGGTGTGGTTGGAGTAACCTCTTTCTAAGAATCTAAGTTTACATTCTTCTTGCGCTACCACTAAGTCATCTTCTGTACTACAAATTCTGCGAATTCCAAACATATCCCCGTAGGGAATGCTGCAGATAGTATGTTTGGGGTGGAAGCTTGAATAATGAAGTATCGTGTTCCCTGCCGTGGGTTTGTGATGCAATTTGGTTTCCAACTTCCCATTGGCCACGTATACTTCTACATCTAAGAAAGTGATGGAATTGTTACTGATAGTGTAGGTTAAGTGTGGGTTCATATCATTGTTGTTGACTTTAGTTATAAACTCTTCCGCACTCCCTTAATCTCCACGCCACACCACAAAAAGATCGTCTATATAACAAACCCATTTAACTTAATGTGTGCCATGATATCCGCATATAGATTAGTTAGAATCATTCTCTCCCACCACCCCATACGTAAGCAGGCGTAGCTAGGGGGAAAATAGCCCCCATAGCTACGCCTCTCACCTGGTGGTATACCTGTTGATTAAACATAAAGTAGTTATTTTCCAAACAAAATCTTGTAAGATTGACGAGCATTTTGTTGTGTGCATAGAATTCAATAGATCTAGTCCCCAGGTAAAATATCACTGCCCTTAAACCGTCATCATGTTGGATGGACGTATACAAATTGGAAATGTCTAATGCTATTAATAAATAGTCATTATGCCATACAAAGTCCTGGATTTGTTTTTAAAAATCCGTAGTATCTTGGATGAATGACGGAAGGGTCCTTACATGTTCCTGAAGAAATTAATCTATGTACACTGAAACATTCTCTAAAAGACTCTGTTTGGCACATATAATCGGTTGTCCTGGTGGACAAGCAGTATCTATATGTACTTTTGGTATTAGATACATAATAGGCATGGTGGGATAGTCATTCTTTAAAAATGTCAGTTCTTCTTGATTGATGAGCCCTGCACTTTTCCAGGCTAAAAGTTTCGAATGTAACTCATTTTGTACCGCACTAGTCACTTGTCAGTTGCTTACTTTGTAGCAATTACGATCTGAAAGCTGTCGATTTGCTTCATCCAGTTATATATATATACATGAAAAACCCAAAGGTTGAAACTTAGTTAGGAGAACTTTATTCATTCTTTCTATACAAACCAAACTTAAAGTACACAAACATTAGACATTCAAAAGTTATAGCCATGCCTTAAATTTATAATTTACGTAACATCTTTAAATTCATATACCCTTATTTCTTCTCTCTATGCTAACCAAAACGAAACTACACAAACATTACAAATTTATAAAGTTACAGTTATACCATAAATTTATAATGTATGCACCACCTTCACATTATTAAAACTAGCGCACCTCCATACTCTTTTTTCAGCTCTCTAACCACACACAAATAACTATGACTCACCACTTTTCAACGCACTGTGTTCTCACAGATTATGTGATTTGAGATGCCATACATGTTGTTTTAAGTGTTCGATTGCCTTACAATTGTTTGCCCTCTGTAATGAGTCTACAATTTTAATAAACCTTTATGGTTTTGACTTGGAATCCTTGTTTTGTGAATGTTTGATTTGGAATTCAAAGTCTCAGGTCGCCGTCCATAGTGATTCACCCGACCCCGCTTCTACAAACTGGGTTCTGGTAAATAATTAATGGGTGTTCTGGGACAGGTGCCAACACAGATTTGTCCTGGACCTCTGGAGGTCTTGAAGTCCCAAAATGTTCTACGTCCCAGATTTCCATAAATGTTAAAAGCCCAGTAAGACACAGCAAAGGATCCCAGGACCTCAGGAGCAGCACTCAGGGGGTCAATGCTCACCCCAGCAGAGGGTGGTACAGTTGGTACTGGATAGCTGGACTCTTTAGGAAATAGCCTCTTGGAGCTTCGTGCAGCCCTGGAGCTGAGACAGGAAGACAGCAAACTGAACCGTTGGAATCTACTTTTTGTCCTGGGTACAAGTGGGAGCAGGTCCAGCTCTTCAGGTCTCAAAGAGCAGGTAGTCTTTCTTTTGTTCTTCCACATGGCAGTAGTGTTATGAGGAGGGTACCAGGCTATGCCATATTTAGGCTTGGTACTAGCTAGTCTGGGAGGGGGGGTGCTCCTGGCCTCTCCCTAACCAATAGGGAGGAAGTTCCCAGGGGTAGCGCTACCCTTTTTGCAGCGGTTCCTGTGTGCCCTACCACAAACAATTCCACTGTGCCCCTCAATCACGATACCTGAGACATAGAAACCCTTCTTCCCTGTGCAGAGCCTCCACTCCGATCCAGAGGTGTGGCCAGGGTAATGAGCAGTCCCCTTCCCCTCTCCATGGTCAATCCAAACCAGTTCTGGGGGCAACTATCTCCTTAACTGAGTTTGAAGGCTCTCTGACTCATGGGAGAAATGAAGAGCTATGCAGGGTCATCTGACAACTGCTTGTGACAGTGGAGGCCCTGTGAAGTTAATTAAGTCCCTGGGCACTGTCCAGCAGGTCTTTTTGCCAGAGGAACCAAATGCCTCCCCACACCCAGGCTACTGTATTTTCTCTGCGGTCAGTTTTTACACCTCATCAGGGCCGTTTACCAGTTGGGTGACAGTTGAAGGCTAGTGCAAATTAGCCACCAGGAGCTACAGGCAGGGGAAAGGCAACTTTATAAAAGTCTCTTTCCTTAATATGTTTTTTTTTATATAAGCACATTTTTATTGATTTAAAAACATAGGAACAATTCAGCCAATATACGGAAATCACAAATATGAGTTCATTCGCACATTCATTGCACCCCCCAATCACGTTCCCCATAAAAGTACATAGATGAAATTTGAAACCAGGTTAAGCAAGACCCTCCACATTGCCCAACCACTTTCCCCACACTGCAGTATTTCTTAATGCACCCCTTAGCTTTATAAAGGGCTTTCTCATGGGTTGCGCACCAGTCCACCCCTCTTCGCCACCTCTCCAGGGTGGGTGGGTCAGGGCTTATCCAGGCCGCCGCAATGTCCCACTTGGCCACCATCACAGCTGTGTTAAAAAACAACTTATCATTCCTGGACCCATCCAGCCCATCAGTGATCCCCAGCAAGGAGTGACGTGGGTCGTGAGGAACCTTCCATCCCAATACTTCCGTTAGCTCCACTTCAATGGTTCCCCAGAACTGGCCTAAGCGGGGGCACAACCAAACCATATGGAGGAAGTCGGCTGGGGTGTGGTTACATCTTGCACATGCCGCATCCGGGCGCAAACCCGCTCTATACAAGCGCAGGGGAGTGAGGTACGCAACATGTAAATAGTAGAGCTGAACCAGCTTGAGTTTGGCGGAGACAGTGCTCAATGGGGGACAGATTGTTGGTAAACACCTCATATCTGCTCCCCCTGGAGGGGGGCGGATAGTGGGGGCAGAAAGACTTCTTGGGTATTTGTTGTGGTGGAACACTCTTTTTTGTAATTAAAAAAAAGCTCCTGGGTGTCTAATGGATTTACTCCCCCCCGGGGGCAAATTGGAGGTAAATGCCTCCTATCTGCCCAGAGGCAGCAAAGGGACTGTTTGCCTACTTGTTGGGGTGGCAGCTGGGCCAGATGCTTGGACGGGCCGCCCCAACCCATTTTATAATTTACAAACCTCCCTGGTGTATAGTGGGCTTTTTGCTCCTCCTGGTGGGTAGATTGGCGGCAAACACCTCTTATCTGCCCGGGGGAGGGGGGCGGGGGACAGAAAGACTGTTGCATATATGTTAGGGTGGGGGCTTGACCCGATGCCTGAGTGGGCTGCCCTAACCATTTTACTATGCCAAACATATTTCCCTGGTGTCTAGTGGGCTTTCTGGCTCTCCCGGGGGACAGATTGAAGGTAATAACCTCCTATCTGCCCACAGAGGTGGGCAGAAAGAATTTTGAGGCTCGTCCCTGGTGTCTAGTGGGTGAATCTCTGCTTGGAAATTGCCCTCCTGTCTTAATACCCAATTAGAGATCCACTAGAAAGGAATACCAATCGAAAGGGGAAATTCTGCCCTTTCCAACTGTATCTCCCCCCCCCCCCCCCGCAAATAGGTGTTTGGCAGGCTGAGATATGCCCCAGAGCACCAATGCAGTGAATGTGAAATGAGCAGATTGTCTTGTTTCACATCCACTTTCCCTGTAATAACTTCAGCACGCCATGCACGCAGATCGTCATTATGGACAAAATAGACTGCCTCTGACTGCAGGAGAAGCTTTTCCCCCAGCATCCTGACATGTAAATAAGAAAGAGAAATCTCTCTGGTGCAAGCACCAGAGGGAGTTCCTGCCTGCTTCAGCGAGGAGTGCTGGACACTCATAAGTACATCAGAAGCAATGCTAAGGCCATGTCCAGCATGTCCTTGACACTGAAGTGGATAATTTCTCTTTAACTTTTGTTTTTTTCAGAGAATTTCAGAGTTTTTTTATGTCTACAGGGCTAAAAAAATCCACTTGCATTGTCCAGCAAGATTTAATCAGGACCAGCTATTTTACTACTATTCACCCTTTGTGGGGAGCTGAAAATCCTCTAACTTCAGTCACAGAATGAAAAATAAATACAAGAAGACAAATTGACTTTTGACCTCTGTCTCTGAATCCAGCAAATGTGACAAAACAACAAGATTTAAAAGCATATTTATTGCTCACAAAGTGAAAGAGCAATAAAGATGCCTCTAAATCTTGTTATCTTGCCACATTTGCTGGCTTTCAGAGGTCAAAAGTCAGTTTTTCTTTCTATATTTATTTTTCTTTCTGTGACTGAAGTTAGAGGATTTTGTAAAGTGAACTGTGTGGCAGTTGAACTGTGGAAAGCATTTGAAATAAAAGGCTGTAAGATGTCAGGCTTTTTTCTAACATAACACTGAAATAGCTAAGTGAACTGTTCAAAATTTCAAATATATTTCACATTTTTGTAATTCTGTAGTGATTTTTTTTATAGGGTCATAACAAATTAGAACACTTTACTTGGTGATGTGCAAATGTTAAACATTTTTGCTGAAACCTAATTTCCAAACATTGTGATTGGGCTATTATAAGTAAAACTACATGTTAGTGGGAAAGATTTGTAGCCATTTCAATGGAAAATATACTATCTGTAAATGACAGTTCACTGCCACATCATGCTTTAGTAATATATTTATTGAAAGTGAGTTTTTAAACATGAACTGGGAACTATTACTGCTTCTGCCCAGATAACAATGTAATTAGTGAACTAAGAGGCAAGCCAGGGATCATGTGTACCATATATATGGGCTCAATACTTGTTATATATGGAGCAAACATTTAGTATAGTAAATAAAAAATGTTTTTTGTACAGCAAAACTAGTGAACTTGCATATTTGAAGGTGCTTTCTTATGTGATAATAAAGAAAAAGGCGGCTCCACAAGACAACATATATGCCTAGGATCACACAATTTGAGACCAGTTCATGGGTTGAGTAAATTAGAGTTAGGTCGGGTAGATTTTTCAAATTACTAGACCTGTAGACCTAGTAACATTTTTATGATTTTTCGAGTCCTGGTGTAAATGAAGGTGTTTTCACCCTGCACACAACACCCCATGGATGGCCAACCCACTCATGCACATGGCCTTTTAATGCACCCAGTCCAGGTTTACAAAGAATGTTCGGCTGTGTGTAGAAAAGAGTGGATACTATGTTTTGTGTATGTTTTTGTGTTGTTTTTACTGTTTTTATCATTTATTTTTAAGATGGTTTCGAACTATTTTTGTTTTTCACATTTTAAACAGTTTATAACTACTGTTTTTGTATTTTGTTATATTAATTCACACCATTTTATAACTATTTTATGACTTCTTTTGTTTTTACACAAGTATTTCTGTTCTGTATGGAGATGCTGTTCCATGCCCCTTTTATATATTCTGTTATTAACTTCACCACAGTCCACAACTTTATGACAGTGCCTGAGGTACATGCCAAAATTCCTGCATGGTGTCATCATTTTCTTGCCGTTCTTAATCCAGGACTTCCTTCAGAGCAGTTGATTTTCTCTCTACTGCTCGCTTCTTCTGCTTCTCTACACATGGTTTGCTGTTTGGGTCCCTAGCCCTCCAGTACTTTCATATTCCAATGGTTCCAATTGAATACTGTCCAGTCTTCTGTTTATACAGCACCTTCTGGCCCAAAGTGCACCACACCTCCTGTGCACTTATTCTTTTTCAGCGTGGTGGAAGTTTGATAAACGGCCAACCTACTGAATCCTTCGCTGGCCTTGCATGTTTTGGTGCTGCAGAAGTGCTTGGGAGAACACTGATGTCATCGTCTTCAAATGGTGTGCCTTGCTTAGGTGGATGATGCACTTGGTGTTTGCTGGTGTCCAGTTTTGTCGGAAGCCATAATGGCATAAATACAGTAATTGTGGTGAGCAAAATCATATGAGGTTGTTTCTAAAAGGTGTGGTCTTTTTATGAGTCGTGTTTCCAGAGTGGCCAATCAAATGGCTGCTTTCACTTTTTATTTATTTTCATTGACCTCCATAAGTTGCTGCTGTACTACTGCAAGACTCATAGAATCCTAGGGTCCTAATGGAATCTCATGTGATGTTTACTGACTGTTCTGGGTCCTGTAGGAGTAGAGTGGAACCAAAAAATTATTTTAAAAGTTGTGTTTAGTATGTAGGGGTGGTTTTATTTTAACTTTGAGCTTGGAGGTTTCCTCATAGGTACAAATGTTTTTTGGGAAATTTCTACATTTTTAGATGTCTCTGTACCACGGAACCTGTGACAGACAGAGAAATGCCATCTCCTTGACTTAAATCATTACTTTTATCTATACACAGAAGTTCCCACCCCTTACTATTATTAGGGAGTAGCACTTCTCACTACACACACCCTGTCCAGTCTCTCCAGATCCTTTTTCCGATTTTGAAAATGTTTTGGGAATTGAGCAAAAAATAATGGCATCTGGAGGGCAAGGTGATGCAGATGAGCAGCAACGAGAAGACCCACATAGCACCGCCCAATCTGTCATCTGAGAATATTTCACCTTATCACTAGGTGAGAAGAAAGTTTCCGCTAAGGTGGAGATCTGCAGCCTCTGCGACAAGCAGTTTTCCTGAGATACTGGGAAAAAATAGTCCTTGAGTACCTCTGACATGTTAAAACACCCTAACGGATCCAGCAGGCAGCTTAATGTTGCAAAGTGGAAGAGGCAGGAGGATAAAGGAGCCTCCCCATCCAGTCCTGCATTTCACAGTGTGCAACCTGGCGACATTACTGCTCCGGATGCTCCAGCCGCCCTGAGCAATACTCAGAAACGCCTATGCAATTAAATTGCTCCCTATTGCTTGAATTGCAGTTTCTTTGTCTCTGCAGGGAAGTCAAGTACAAACACCCGGGACCATCTCTTGACTGCACATGAGCAGGTGTACAAACGGTAGTTTTTTTTGTTTTTTAGTTTTTTTTAGTTTTCATGCTCCTTTTTTGATTGTTTTTAGATCAATTGCCCAAGAAATAAAAATCCCCCCAAAAAACCTGTTTGAAGGTTCCTTTTTCAATAACATTACCTGGTTAAAAGATAGAAAAAGAGTTTGTTGTTTGACATGCCTGTCTCTTAATGTTAATATTTCCTTATACTTTGCTAAAGTAAGCTACAGTGGCCTTTAAATGCCCTCTCAGTTGCTATAGCTAAAAGCTAAAGACAAACATCTATATCAACTAAGTAAGAGTCTAATGGCTACAATAGTCTGCTACAGGATACTATAAAGCTATGGGGACATTTTGGTCTATTAACACTGAATGTCCTTAATTCAGCCTTGTAACCCGCTATAGCCATTAAAGGCTCACTCCAGAGTATTTGACCTAAACCAAAGGTGAAGGTGTATTACTAGCTTTTAGTAGTGGTCGGTATAGACCGCTTTGACATGTTATAAGGCTATCAAAACATTCTGTCCCATAAGGGTAGAACGTCCTAATTGAAAGGAAAAAGCCTCCTGTGAGACATAGGGGAGTTTACATCTCCTTACTCCTCTGAGACTTTTGCTGTGTGTGCCGCCTGGCAGTTGCTAATGCATGTACACACAGAAAGAGCTGTGAAAATGGCCAATAGTCTTTCTGTTTCTTCTATGTCATCATTTGGCAGAGCAAAAGGAGACAGGACCTGAGCAAAATTCCCACCTCCTTCCTTCCGCGCCTCCTGTGACACTGTGAGATACAGAAGGGAGTGGGTAAGGCTTGTTGTTTGCCCTGGCCCATAGCCTCTGCTTCTCTTTTTTTCCTGCCCAATCCATATATTTTGGAGAGGAGGACGTAAGAGGGAGGAAGAGGGTCCTAATTTGGGATATGTTTTATTAATAGGAGTGGATCTACAGCAGCATTTATAGTCGCTACTGCTCTATTTTCTTCAGTGGAGCTTTCAACACTACAATGTTCTACTAAAGCCTTAAACCCCACTGTAGCAGACTATGCTGGTCATAAGAATGTTCAGAGCTCCATTGAAATTAATACATCATCAGTGGCCTATAAAAGCTGGCAAAGGCCCACAGGGCTCAAACTCACTATGTCTCAATATGCAAACACCCTCTCTCTCTGTCCCCTGCCTCTCCAGGATATGTGAGTAGTGCAGAGGAAAGAGAGAGACAAAGTCTGTGGTCTAAGGTACACATTAGCCTTTCCCGCTTCGTCCTGCTGTAGCTCACAGTGTCACTAGAACCTTAGAATAAGGGAGGAGGTATTTCTGTTCAGCCTCTAGGTCTCCCTCACTTGTCCAAACAAGGAAAAGCAGTTTAACCAAGCCTGTGGTAACCCGGGGCTGATTTCAGACTACTTTCACAGCTATTTCTCTGTTTATTGAACAGTTAACAGACATGGTCCTGTGCATGACTGTAACTTTTGACGTTCACATCAACACCTGTGAAACTAAGGCTTTGGAGCCACAGGGATTTTCATTCTCCTTGGTCTCTGGAAGCATTGTTTCTTAGTTACATCATTCTCTTCACTCCCATGGTATAGGCCCTCGCATTAGTTTCAGCCCTATAATGCTGGAGTGGACCTTTAATGGCTGGTACAGCCAGCTAGCGCTGGCTATAAGGGTGTATTAAAGGTCTACTCCAACATTAAAAGCCCGAGCGGATACTAATTTTACTACTTTTTTCACAGTATCCAGGCCTACCTTCTCTTTCTCGCTTCAGTTAACATGATTTCATAAGAAACTAACAGCCTATCCCATATACTTTTCTTAGACTAAAACTACTGTTTCTAGTTCTTCAGTTAACTATGGTAGTTACATATCTTAGTCTCACAGAGGGCCTGATTCACAAAGGTAAACTTACAAGTTTATGTAAGTTCACACTTTTTGCATTATTCACAAAACTGCATTTTAATAGTAAGTTCACGAGTGCGGACACCACACCGTCTGGCTTAGAACTCCCCACATAAAAAGATCGGCCTTTCCCATCTTTTTTATGTGAGGAGTTCTCCGCCCCGATTGCAGAGTCTCCGCACTTGTAAACTTACTATGAAAATGCAGTTTTGTCAATACTGAAAAAAGCGTAAACTTAGACAAAAGGGTACGTTTACCTTTGTGAAACAGGCACCGAGTGAACAAGTAAAGGGCAAATTAACTTTTCACTTCGTTATCTAAACTCAAATCTTACCACTATGGTTGACACATCACCAACCCATTTTTCACACGCTTTCTTAAGAGTGTCTACTGGGGTTCAACTCAAATTTCTTTCTCAGGATGTAAGACAGGAAACTAAAGATCTCTTTAGGTGGAAAATGCTGCAGATACCTTACACCCAAATGCAGACCATGTTAATTTGGTACTACTCACACTTTCCCAGCTTCAACTCTGTGGCCATCTTGTCTAGACAATTGTGAGCTTCTGGACCTCTGTGTTTGTAAGCAGGGGCGAGCGACTTCCCTTTTAGATGACATTGTCTTCTCTCACATACACTAAGTATCACACACATCTTTCTTACTATTATACATGCTATTTCAATTAAAATATTTTTTTACTGAAATATTTAAGTACCCCTGTACCCTTCAAATACCCATTTTGCCCATTTATTATGGCACGGCTCCTTGTTCGGTACTGCAGGATTACTGCGGTACCTTCGTTATACCCAAATAAAAACTATTTTCCTACACCTCAAAGACAGAGTAGAAAGAGTCAGGGCCAGGGTCAGCAGCGGAGGTCAGTGGCACCACTGAGGCAATGGCAACAAAATATACCAGAGAAGGTGGTGAGTAGGAACACGCACATGAACTAGAGTGGAGGATGAAGAGAGCAGCGAGTAACACTGAAGGGCAGTGACAGCATGGGTAAGCCTACAGCCATGCCCTGGGCACAACCCTGCACAGGCGGCTAATCCTCTCCATCGGCAGCTAAGCCCTCGCTGTGCATGGCCTTTGTCCGTGAGTCCAGGCCCTCTGCTCAACCTCCCACAGGTAGCCAACCCCCACAGTGCACACAGACCTTGGCCTTGGACAATGTGGGGATGGACACCCAAACCCCCATGGGAAGGCAGTCCCTCAGCGGACAACCAACCCCACTGCTGCAGAATACATTTGAACATTCGCAGCAGTGTTGGGAACATGGCATGCCTGCGGTCAGACACCTGCACCCAACCCCTCGCAACCAACCAACCTCCACGGTGTACAGCTTTCGACCATGTGCAGTATTGGGTCATCTGCGCCCACCTTCTTCAGGCTAATCCCCCATGGATGGCCACCTCCCTTGCGCACAGATTCCAGCCGTGCGTAGCATAAGATTGGATGTAGACCCTGCACCCAGCCTCTTATGAGCAGCCAAACCCCACAGCGGATGACTAACCCTTCTGCTGTGGACTGCCTTTGGCTGTGCACAGCATGGGGTTGGAGCACAGGGCTTCGCCAGCGGCTAGACTCTGCATCCACTCCCCTCAGCCAGCCCATACCCACTGTGCACAGCTTTACCACCATCCACAGGCAGCCAATTCCCCCAAAGATGACCACTTCACCTGCTCACGGCCTCCAGCTATGCACATTGTGGGATTGGGCGCAGGGCAGCCCACGGGCAGACAATCTCCCCATGGGCGACCAACTCCCACTGCGTATGACTTTCAGCTGTACGTGGTGTTGGGTTGGATGCAGGGCTTGTGGCCAGGTACTGTGGCCAACTCCCAACGGGAGGCCAATCCCCTGTATGCAACCGACCCACTGCTGTGCATAGACTTTAGCCATATGCAGCAAGGGGTTGGCTGCAGGGCCTGGCCTGTGCCCAACCCCCCACACAGCCAGCCAATTCCCCAGCAGGTGACCAAACCAAAGCTTCGGCTTTGCACACCGTTGGGTTAGCCACAGGGCGCATCATCAGTGATGTCATCAATGTCAACATCAGTGTCATCAGTGATGTCATTAATGTTATAAGTGATATAATATGTAAGGTCCAGAGCAGTGCATGGCAGGGGCCACATTATACTTAGCCCATTAAACTACAACTGGTGAATTTCAGTATTTTTTTTGTTTTTAAGATGTTAGTTTTAAAGCATTTCAAAGCTTACATACCTCCTCTCTTTAACCTTTGTTTTTTTCAGTGAATTTGTGTATTTATTTTTAGTGTAACGGTAGATATTATTATCTTACTTAATTATAACATCTCCGTAACCTTTGTTTTTAGTGAATTCAGGGCTTTGTCGATCATATTCAGCCAACAGCCCCACTTCAGCAGTGCACAGCCATCTGTTGGCCGTCTCCAACACACTACAAGCTCTCAACCCCCAATACACAAAGCCTATGTCCTTCACAGTGCTGTTGGCTTCATGAGCTGCTGCCTCATCCCCTCCCATACACCATTGTCAGCTTGTTGTCCCTCTTGCCTTCCCTCTGTTGTCCTTGTGTGGCAAAAGACCCTCCTACTATTGGTTTACTACCTCTGCCCCTTCCGCCTAACCTCAATTTCCCATGTGCTGCCTCTGCCCCTCCTGTTTGCCTCAGTTGACAGCTAGCTGTCCCTGCTGCCTAACTTCCGTTGTCCGTGTGCTGCCTAGGCCCCTCCCACCTGCCCTTCGTGCTCAGCTTGCTGGCCTTTCCTCTACCGTATGCCCTCTACTGTCCATGTGCTGCCCTCTTCCCTTACGCTTACAATTAGTTGTTTATGTGCTGCCCCTGCCCATCTTGCCTGCTCTCCATGGAGCTTGCTTCCCATGTCCCTCCTGTCTACCCTCTATTGTCCATGTCCTGTCCCTTTCATCTTCCCTCTATTGCCTGTGTGCTGCCTGTTTCCCCCATGCCTGCCCTCTATGCTCCACCCACCTGCCTCCTGTTGTCCGTGTGTTGCCGTTCCTGCCTGTCCTCCATGGTCAGCTTGCTGGCCTGGCTCCTCCCACATGCCCTCTATTATCCCTGTGCTGCTCCTGAGCCTCTCAACTGCCCTCTGTTGTCCATATGCTACCACATCCCCTCCCATCTGGCCTCCATGGTCAGCTTACTGCTCCGCCCATCTCATCTGCCTTTATTTGTCAGTGTGCCACCCTGTCACTCCTGTCTGCCCTCAGCTGTCTGTGTGCTGCCTCTGCCCAC
The DNA here is from genome assembly GCF_964204655.1 of Triturus cristatus. Taxonomy (NCBI): domain Eukaryota; kingdom Metazoa; phylum Chordata; class Amphibia; order Caudata; family Salamandridae; genus Triturus; species Triturus cristatus. Next base: position 751,355,382 of record NC_140592.1, read on the forward strand.
CTTCCATTGTCATCTTCCTGCCTCTCCTGCCTATCCTCCGTGGTCAGCTTGCTGTCCATGCCCCTCTAAACTGTCTGCCATGGTCAGCTTGCTACGCCTGCCACTCTTGAATGTCCTCCATTGTGTGCTTCCCCTGTCCTCTTGCCTGCCCTGCATTGTCCATGTGCTACCATGTCACGCATTCCTGCCCTCCATTATCTGTGTGCTGCCCCTGTTCCTCCCAGCTATTTTCGGTGGTCAGCTTTCTTGCCCTGCACCTTCAGTCTGCCCTCTGTGGTCAGAGTACTTGTCCTATACCTATAGCCTGCTCTCCTTGGTCAGGTTTCTGCCCATATACCCTCCTGGCAGCCTTCAATGGCTCCATGGTCAGCTTGCCACCTCTGTACGTTTAGCCTACCATCTGTGATCAGCTTCCTGCACCTGCCCCTCCCATCTGCCCTCCATTGTCATGTGCTGCTCTGGCCACTCTTACTGTCCTCCTTCGTCGATGTGCTGCCTTTGCCTCCTCCCGCCTATCCTACGTGGTCAGCTTGCTGCCCATACCCCTCCTGCCTGCCCTTCATGGTAAGATTGTGGCCCCTGCCTCTCCTGCCAGCTCTCTGTCGTCCGTGTGCTGCCCTGCATCCATCCAGTCTGTCATCAGTGGTCAACTTGCTACCCCTACCCTTCTCTCTTGCCCTTTGTTGTCTATGTGCTGTCCCTAACCCCTACTGCCTGGCCTCCAAGGTCTTATTGCTACCTCTGCCCGGCCGTCCTGCTCTCTATGGTCAGCTTGTGGCCCCTACCCATCCTGCCTGTACTTCTTTGTCTGTGTTCTGCCTCTGACCACTGCCGCCTTCCCTCTATGGTCAACTTGTTGTCCTTGCCTCTCCAGCCAACCCTCTATTGTCCGTGTGCAGCCCCTGCCCCCATCCATTCTGCCTTCCGTTTTCAGCTTGCTGGCCTTGCCCGTCTGGCCTATGCTCCATGGTCAGCTTACTGCCCCTGCCCCTCTAGCTTGCTCTCTGTTTTCCAGGTGCTGACCCAGCTGACAGCTCCCGCCAAGCAAAAGCACTCTGGTTCTGGCTGTTAAAGTGCTCCCGCCCCCTGGAAGCGAAGGTTTCATCTCTTTTTCTGCTTGCAAACATGCTGGCTGGGAAAGAGATTACATTATTGCTCCTGCACAAAAGGAAGCTGCATTTCTAGCAGCTCCCTGCGTGCAGCAGCAGTGCCAGCTCCCGCCGGAGGTGGGGATCTGCCTGGGAACGCAGGGGCTTTGAGGAACCCCCGCTATCCCCATCATGCACCTACCCGGTGCCCTGGCTGGGACCAGGGCACCCAGAAGCACATGGCTGGGCTCGAGGGGTTGGGGTCCATGGGGTTGAAATTGGCCCGGAGAATGGGGCTGCTCAGCCCCTCTCCCCCATTACATTTCAGCCAGGCCCTGGGGGATGGGGTCCCCCTCATCCACGAAATATATTTAAAGAATGTAGGCCGGGCCTTGTAGGATAGAGTCTCCGGGGCTGAAATCGGCCCAGGAAGTGAGGCATCGCATCACCCCTACCCGATTGATTAATGGATGGACTCCAAGGGATGGGGTCCCCGGGGCAAAATCAGCCTGGGGCGTGGGGCCGAGAAGACCCCTCCTCCATTTGTACAGCAGTAAACATGAACTCAAACTAAACTTTGCCAAATTGCCATTTTAACATACCCATCTCAAGGGAACTTCAGAAGTAGAAGAGGAAACATATTCCTATGTGAAGAGAGAACCTGCACTTAGCAGTTTTGACTGAAGGCTGTAGCAATGGCTCCACCACAGATCTAATGTAGCTTATAGATTATCTAACTGACCTTATAGTTTGACTCTCCTATAATCCTGTGTAGATCTACCTTTGATGGCAGTAAGTATTCTACTGTTTGGTATGAGTGACGTCAACATTCTATATGAAGTGTTAGGAGATTTCCTCCGATTTCATTCATCAGCATGATTCATGAAATGTACACTCAGGGTGTGGGCAGACAGACAGATTCTTATGTTTTTTTTAACTTTTAATTTGAATTTTTGTTTAAAGGGATTGTAAGGTTAATCACAGACATATGTACTCATAAACAATGTGAAGCCTGTTAAATACTGTATTGTATACATTTTGATACGGAGGAAATCATTTCCTTTAAGCTGAGCTCTGTGAAGTAGTCTTGCCAAATACACCTTTGAGGTGTTTACTAACTGTTTTCCACACCTCCTAGATGCCACGTAAGGCATCCCTGAAGACCTTCTGCGCTGTGCACCTGCATTGAAAATATAGTACAGGTGTAGGGGCGAAATGCTGAACCACAATGCACTTGAGGTAACTTTCACTTTGTGTTCTGCTGATACATAATGGGGGAGGCTCTTCTCATCTGCTGCAAATCTCTGCCACGGTCATTGTTGGAGCTGGGTCCCGGACGCTGTTAGTCCTCCCCCGCCGCCGTAGCTTCCAGCTTTGCACGGCCGCCGCAGGGGAGACTACAGCTCCCAGCGTGCTCCAGGGGTTTGGCACGCCCACTTGCCGCCAGTTCGCGCCCGGAGGCGCTTAAACGCAAGGAGCTCCCTCGGTGGAGCGGGAGGCTCTTCTCATCTGCTGCAAATCTCTGCCACGGTCATTGTTGGAGCTGGGTCCCGGACGCTGTTAGTCCTCCCCCGCCGCCGTAGCTTCCAGCTTTGCACGGCCGCCGCAGGGGAGACTACAGCTCCCAGCGTGCTCCAGGGGTTTGGCACGCCCACTTGCCGCCAGTTCGCGCCCGGAGGCGCTTAAACGCAAGGAGCTCCCTCGGTGGAGCGGGAGGCTCTTCTCATCTGCTGCAAATCTCTGCCACGGTCATTGTTGGAGCTGGGTCCCGGACGCTGTTAGTCCTCCCCCGCCGCCGTAGCTTCCAGCTTTGCACGGCCGCCGCAGGGGAGACTACAGCTCCCAGCGTGCTCCAGGGGTTTGGCACGCCCACTTGCCGCCAGTTCGCGCCCGGAGGCGCTTAAACGCAAGGAGCTCCCTCGGTGGAGCGGGAGGCTCTTCTCATCTGCTGCAAATCTCTGCCACGGTCATTGTTGGAGCTGGGTCCCGGACGCTGTTAGTCCTCCCCCGCCGCCGTAGCTTCCAGCTTTGCACGGCCGCCGCAGGGGAGACTACAGCTCCCAGCGTGCTCCAGGGGTTTGGCACGCCCACTTGCCGCCAGTTCGCGCCCGGAGGCGCTTAAACGCAAGGAACTCCCTCCGCGTCGCGGGACGCGCGCGGGCGTCGCCGGGCTGAGCCCGGGCAGAGGGCGGGCCGTCCGTGGCCGTCAGGGGCCGGAAGAGGCCGGGCTGGGCCACCCCCCTAACTCTGGGTCAGATATTACCACTGAACGGACCTCTCGTGGAGTTTTTGACCAACTTTTTCGTTTACTCTGAAGGTAATTGGGAGTACTGCCACGCTCGTGCTGCTGTTAAGGATTGTGATGATAACTGCTGCAGTATCTGTGCGCACTACTGCTTAAACTGGTTACTTTGTTCCTCGGTCCGGCACGCTTGCCTCTATGGCTAAAAATAATATCAAAGTTGTGGCCAAAGGGGGCGTGGGGACCCTAGATGCCTTTCTGAAGAAAGCTGAAACTGTTGTTGCCAGAGAAATCGCAAGTGTAGAGAGGAGACTTTCCCTGGAACCAGTATTATTGTCTAACCCTGGATCGCAATTGAATGCACTTATTGCTGACATTGATGTGAGCTTGCCTAGTTGTCCATCTCTTGTAGAGCCCGCACCAGAAGTGAGAGATGTTGTTGTTCCTTTTGTATTAGATTGTACTGATGGTCCTCCTCTCTCACCCCGAACTACTCGCTCTGGACAATCTCGAGTATCAATGTCCGCCACTACTAATTTAAATAATGGTAAAAGAAAAGCGACCAAGGGTCCAAATGGAACGCGTCAAAAAGTAAAACAATCTAGGACTGTAAAGTCTGTTATTGAGTTAGTTCCACAGGATCCTACATTGGCCCCTCTGGCTCAGGGGAATAAGACGCTTGGGTTAGATGCGAATGCTGCTCAGGTTTCCGTTGTTTCTGCTGGTTTTAACTTGATTGAAATTTTAAAGCTTATGGATGAGCAATTGAAGGTTTCTCTGTCCCCGGTTTTGAATAGACTCGATAAAATTGAGAACAGACTTACTTCGATTGAGCGCCACATAGCTGGTCAGGAAACAATCTTAGCAAATCGTAATCTACTGGAGAGACCCACTTTAGCTGGAGCTATTTCCAGAGTATCCGACCTAGCTGATTCCATGATACTTACTACTGTAGGTGCTACTAACCAATCCGCAGTGGCCGTTGAACCACCTGGGGGTGTTATCTTGAGTTCTCGGGATGTGCCAAGGAGAGTAAGCTTGCCCCCCACACAGGTAACTAAAGAATACCCTTTGCATTTGCCACCGGAGGCTTGTCCTTATACTGTCATTCTGGCAAATGTCCCTCCATCTACTGATGGAAAGGAAGAGAATTGGTCCTCTTTGAGGAACAAAGCCTTACATTTTTTAGCTGGAAAGACAGTTCTGGGGAGCCACCTTTTTGAGTGTTTTAAAATGGTAAGAAGGGTTCCCTGGGTGGGGAAGTTAAACAAGACACTTAAGGGCGACTGTGTAGTCGTGAGTTTTAGCTCCCCGGATTTGGTAGCTAACATTTTTAGGCAGGCAGGGACGTTTAGATTACATGAGGAATACGTGAATATCCTCCCATTGGGGTTTTTCTATCCACCTCACTTACAGAGACGGGGTGGGAATAGTGGTTCCAATGCTCAACCTGTCCCTGCGATTAGAACACTGGCCCTGAGTAACAGGTATGAGGTCCTTAGTTCTTTGGACACAAATGACTGACTTCATGTAGCGCACAGCCAGTCTTTGGATATTGAAGCCAGTGGGGTGTGTATGGAAGAAGAGGGAAGTGTGATGCCTGTCAATGATAATACCATTTCTTATGGTTCGGGTGTTAGTCCCGCTACCCGAATGATTTATCGGGATAACGGTATCACTCGGCCAAAAATTAAGTTCATTCAAGATGACCAGGTTAACGCTCCCGTTGGCACGCTTAATCATGTGCCTGTAAGGGCTTTTGTTAGGGAGGAGGTAGTGGATTCCTCCTCCCAACCATCGTTTATAGGAAATAGTGTGGCAAACTTAATAGCAAATAGGGTTACAGCCTTGTCATGGAATATAGCTGGGTTGAGAGCAAAAAGAGAGGATACATGTTGGAAGTCATTTCTCTCTTCCTTTCACATAATTGCTTTACAAGAGACGTGGGAGGCCAGAGATTCCTTTTATTTGGATGGGTTCCAGTCATTCATTAAATATGCTGTGTCTTCATCCTCTGGGAGATCCAGTGGTGGTCTCTTGTTATTATTTAGTCTTAAGCTATTGTATAGCACAGAACTTGTTAAGACTAGTTCACCCAATATATTGGCGGTTAAAGTTGTAGGTGTCAACCTTCCATCAATGTTAGTTGTGAACTTTTATAATTCATTTACGAGGATGGACGAATTGGAGCATTTAAAGGCCTTATTCACCTTTTTAGAGGATTTTGATGCAAATAATGTTACCCCTTATTATTTGTTATTGTTTGGCGATTTTAACATTCATTTAAGACATTCCAATTGTTTTGGGAATTTTAAGCAGGCTTATTGCCCGCAGGAGGAAGCCCACTTTGAACTTTCAAAAGGTGGGATGTTTCTAGACAGTATTGTATCTGCTTTTAATTTATTCGTGCCAATGCAGAATCTAGTATCTCCTGTTCCCACATTTACTGGTCAGGGTCACAACAGCATTATCGATCATATACTAATTTCCTGCACCCTGAAGGGACTGATAGGACCATTTTGTGTCACTGCAAATGTCCTTAGTGACCACAATCCACTATCTTTGGAATTAAATATTAATGATGTCTTTAGGCCTAACCATATGTCTACAATCTCTAATTCAAACATAGTCCCCATTAAACAGGGAACACGTTTGAGATGGGAGGTTATTACTCCTAGTGATTTTCTTGAGAAACTGTATCACAGCAATTTGGAGGATTTTAATATTTGCGTAGCGATAGAATCTAAACCAGGGGATATTCTTGGTGCCTTTGAGAGAATAACCAGCCAGATTATGGATAATCTAACCCTCGTTGGGAAACCAAGACCTAAGAAGCATAAAAACTGGTTTGATCAGGCATGTAGTAGCGCGCACTCTACTCTCTTACTGGCCCTAAAAGATGGTGCTAAAGATATCAGCAGGATTGTGGAGGCAAGAAGATCCTTCAAAAAAACACTAAAGGCAAGGAAAACTTGTCTGAAAAATTTGGCGTGGGAAGAATTGTCAGACGCTAGTGTTTTAAAAAATAGCTCCCAATTTTGGAAAGTAATTAAGAGCCCACTTTTTAATGAAATGGAAAATACTATTAATGATTGTCTTATTACTCCAGACAAATGGGTGTCTCATTTTAGTGGGCTTTATTCTGAGATTCCTGACCAGAATCCAGTAAATTTTGGGGATATTAATCAGTCATCGAAAATTAATTTTACCGAGGCTGAAGTTCGGGACGCCATTGAATCGATGGCAAAGGGCAAAGCACCCGGCCCCGATGGTGTCCCCGCGGATCTGTACAAGGCAGATTCAAATTACTGGGCGAAACTTCTAACCTTAGTTTTTAACGCGGCAGCAAAGGAGGGTGTTCCCCGTTCTTGGGGTAAGGCCGTGATAGTACCAATATTTAAAAAAGGTGCCAGAGAGGATCCGGCATGTTATCGGCCTATTTCTCTTCTGGATTCTGCGATGAAAATAATGGGTAAAGTCGTCCTAGCAAGGTTAACATCATGGCTGGAGGACAACTCCATTATTTCGGACCTTCAGTATGGCTTCAGAAAGGGAAGGAGCACGGTAGGTCAATGCCTTAATCTGCATCTCATTATTGGGAAGTATACGATTGCGAAGCAGGGGGTCTTACACTTAGCATTCATGGACCTATCTACTGCTTTTGATTTGGTTAATCGTCAAAAATTATGGGCATCCCTGGCAGCTATGGGTCTTGACCCTGTGCTGATTTCCTTTTTAGCACTTATACATGAAGACACTACTGCGGCGGTCCGTTATAACAAGGACGGGAATCTAACTGATGCCTGGCAGGTGAAGCGTGGGGTAAGACAGGGGTGCATTCTTGCCCCCCTGCTTTTCTCACTTTATATTAATAACCTGGGGGAAGTTTTGTCCTTATCTTGTAAAGACATACCAAGAGCAGGTACTAAGTTGATTCCCGCTTTGTTGTATGCGGATGACACGGTCTTATTGGCAAGAACTGCAAGAGGCCTTCAAGCCCTTTTAAATGGTTTTAACGATTTTATGGTCTCCTTGGACTTAGTAATAAATTTTAAAAAATCACATTCAATGACAATAGGAGATGGAGCTGCGAAAAAGGTTAAATTCTTCTGCAATAAGCAGGAGCTTACAAAAGTCCAGACCTTTCCATATTTGGGGGTCACCTTTGATGACCGAGGATCATGGGTCGCGCAACGCGCACAGAAACAGAATATTCTCGCTAGGGCAACAGGAGCATTGTTGGGTTTTGCAAAACGGCTGGGATGCAAGCCCTTGCCCGCGATTTTGAAGATATATAACGCTAAGTGCGTGCCTATGGCCCTGTATGGCAGTGAGGTCTGGGGCTATACGTCGTCAGCGGAGATTCAATTAACTGAGAATGCCTTTTTTCGGAAACTTTTGTCATTGCCTGTTTCTACTTCAATTTTTAATATCCATGAAGATTTGGGGGCTGAGTACCTAGTGGATCAGATTTCCGTTGCTCCATTAATGGGTTGGTTAAGGGTTTGGGTGCAGCACCCACCAACCCTAAACCAGCTCATTATACAAGATTGTCTGGCCCTTGACAAAGCCATGTGTATTCCTTGGCTACGATATATTAAATCTAAGATGGAGATTCTTGGCTGCTTAGAATTATTTGAGAGACCATGTGAGTTGTCTAAATTGGAAATAAAAGACTTAAAGTCTCAGTTCATGTGCAGGGCAAAGTTGCTGAGAGAAGGCGAGGAAGTGTGTAAACCGTCTGTTAGGAGATTTGTCATGTTAAGTATGGGCAATGAGATTCAGCCATACTTGACCTATATAAATAACCCTTTCCACTTGTTCTTATTGATTAGGTTTAAACATGAGATGTTACCTTGGCTCCTAGCACACCCGAAGGGCTTTTTTTAAAGAGGGCACTTTGGGCCTCTGTCCCTGTGATAACGCCTCCGAACAAAATACGCTGCATATGATTTTTTACTGTAAATTTTACACTCTGTTACGTAAGAAATTTATTTGCCCCATTTTTAAGAACTGTCACTTTGACCAAGTAAGGCCCGCCTTGGTATTTCTGCAAATGCTGGGTTCTCCTTTTGTCTGTTTCGGAGTTGCCAGCTATCTCTCGGGGGCTATTAGAAGTAGAAATCGGATGTAGTTTAATATATTTTAGCTCTATTTTTTAGTATGTTTGACAGTCCGAGATCGGGCCTTTTTACCTTTTTCTCTTGAAACTATGAAATAGTTTTATAAATTTTGGCCTGCCTTACTTTTTAATGTCAATATTCGCCAATTATTTGTTCAAATATGTTTTTATGTATATTTGTGAACTGCGTATTGTTTGAAACTCCTTTGTTAATTATTTTCAAATGTAACTATTTGCAACTGAAATTTTGTGTATGCTTTGATGGTTTTAATTATTAACCGAATAAAGCTATTGTTGACTGACTGACTGACTGTGTGCCCAGGTAATGGGTATTACAGTAGAGAGTGCACTAAAAACTGATACTAACACCTGCTGCACTCCCGGGACACTTTAGTAATAGAGCCATCAGAGTACTCATGCACCCACTCACAGACCCACTCAGACACTCATGCACCTACTTACAGAAAGAACCACTGATACTCTTGTACGCCCACTTACAGGTCCACTCAGAGACCAACACACAGTCATAGACCTACTCAGAGACTAACACACCCACTCACAGACTCACTAAGACACTCATGCCCTCACTGATTGACTGACTCACACACACATGGAAGCACTTGAAACCCCACTGAAATACTCTCCACCCACTCACAGACCCACTTAAACACTCACTCTGACACTTATGTATGCTCTCAGACACCCGAGCACCTGCTGACAGATGCACTGAGACACTCATGCACCCACTCACACACCTATTGAGACGCTTGTGCACTCATTCACCCACTCACCAAGACACTCATGCACTCACTCACACTCACTCTCAAAGGTTACAGTTAGGAAGTAACATTAAAAAACCTTAGAAATATATTTTTTTTAAAACAGATTTTTCAGGGACGTTATAACTAAGAAATAGAATTATTAAAAAGTTGAGATTCACTGAAAAACCAAAGGTTACTGGGAGGTTATAGTTAGGAAATAGAATATTTTTTTAAACTCAGAAATTCACTGAAAAAAACAAAAGTTAAAGGGACGTTATAGTTAAGGTCAGATTTCACTCGTACAAAACCAGTGAAATTCAAGTTATAGTTACCTGAGCTTACTATAACTCACGCAATGCACTGCTTATGACCTCACATATTATATCACTCATGACATGGTCAGTGACATCACTGATGGTATCACTATGACATCTCTTATTACATTACTGATGAGGTCACTGATGACATCATCTAGTGAAGGTAAGTATTTTCTAAGAGTGTATGATTGTTAAACATATATACTAACCAGCTACAAAAGTTAAATTAGTATACTAGGTGCACTACTGCTGAGTGATACTACTTCTAACATATATTATGTGAGTGGCTATATGACTATATGTATCCTTGTGTGTATGGGTGTGTGAGTAGCTGTGTGGGTGAGTGAGGTGCTTTGTGTCAGTGGCTGTATGAGTGAGTGAGTGGGGTGTGAAGGGCTCTGTGGGTAAGTAAGTCAGTGTGTGGTGACTGTATGGGTGAGTGAGTGGTTATGAGTGGCTCTTTGGGTGGGCAAGTGGGTGTTTGAGTGACTATATGGGTATGTGAGTGGGTGTTTGGTTAAGTGAGTTGGTGTGTGAGTGGCTGTATTGGAGAGTGAGTGACTGTGAATGGCTGTATGGGTGAGTAAGTGGATGTGTGAGTGCTTGTATGGATGTGTGAATGGGTATGTACATGGTTGTGTGGATGTGTTAGTGCTTGTTTGGGTGAGTGAGTGGCTGTGTTAAGAGGCTGAATGGGTGAATGGTTGTGTGAGTGGCTGTACGATTGAGTGAGTGGGTATGTGAGTGGCTCTGTGGAGGAGAAGTACTGGTATGGGTCTGAGAATGGATATGTTAGTGGTTATGTGGTTGTGTGATTGGGCATATAAGAGGTTGTATTTGGTGTGAGTGGTTCTGTGGATGATGTCATTTGAGATGCCATCAGTGATACCATCAGTGATGTCACTGACCATGTCATGAGTGATGTAATATGTGAGGTCTTAAACAGTGCATCACAGGGGCGTGAGTTATAGTTAGCTCAGGTAACAATAACGGCTGGATTTCTGTGGTTTTGTACGAGTGAAATCTGAGCCTAACTATAACGGCCCTATAATCTTTGGGGTTTTTTCAGTCAATTTCCAAGGTTTTTTCATTCTATTTCCTGATTATAACGTCCCTGTAACCTTTGTTTTTTTAAGTGAATTTCTATGTTTTTTTAAACTAGTAGCCACGTTTGCAGAGTGGTGGAAAAAGGAACTGGGACCTTCGACCAGCTCTCAGGAATCCCGATGTGTGGGACTTACTGGAGGTATGAGAAGGGTTTCTTGGCTCCCAAGGACCCTCAGCATCCAAGGGAACTTCATCCGCCAACCAGTAGTGCGCCAGGAGGCGCGCGAACCCTCAGCATCCAAGGGGACTTCATCCCCCAACCAGTAGTGTGCCAGGAGACTTGTTTGTAGAGTGGTGGAGAAAGGAGGCATGGCCTTTGATGACCTCTCTCTAATCCTGCTGTGTGGTACTTACTAGAGGTAACAGGAGAGGTTGTTGGCCCCTAGGGATCCTCAGCAACGAAGGAGACATCATCCCCTAACCAGTAATGCGCCAGGAGGTGCGTTTTCAGAGTGGTGGAGAAAAGGGGCAGGGCCTCCGATGACTTTTGGGCCTGACCCTCTTTTTTGTCATTTTTAACTTTTATTAGGGGAAGGATGCTGTGTGTTCCCCCTTCCCCAGGCCAATTATGGACCTGGGACCCCATTCCCCGGAGCCCGCCTTTTTTGCAATGGGGAGGGGGCCAATTTCGGCCACGGGGACCCCATCACCAGGGCCCGGCCTTTTAGTTTAAATTTACAATATTGGGGTGTGATCCAATTTCGGCCGCGCTTACCCCACGGTCCCTGCTGGGTATTCACCTTCTGCAGAAGCTGCCATTGATTTCAGACATAGAAAGCTAATGGAAAGCCAGCTCCCTATGTCTGAAAGCAACTCTGCTCTTGCTTGCTGGAAGCGGAGCTTTTGCTGTGGCCTAGCGGGAGCGGTAAAGCTCCTGCCAAGTCACTTCAGACAGTGGACATCCCGGGACATAGCAGGAGCTGGCCCTGGTGGGTGGCGTCCCCAGGGCCATTTGTGGCTCCAGGACGTGGGCCACAAGCCCCCCTCCTTTCTTGTTGAAGTAAGCCCAGGGGATGCGGTGGTCCCCGGGGCTCCTTGGGTATCCCCATTAAAAATGTAAATGCTCTGGGGAGGTGGTGGTCTCCGGGGCATGGGGTAATCCAGGAGGCCCTCCCTATTTGTTTATTGCATGAGGCCACAGGGAGGTGGTCGTCTCCAGGGCACAGGGGTGTCCGAGAGGCCCCCCCTTTTAATTCTACATAAGCCTCAGGGAGGTGGTAGTCCCCAGGGCAATTATAAGCCACTGGAGGTGAGGCCCCTGTGCCCCCTCTCTTTTATTTTGTACATGCCCCAGGACCTGGCCCACCAGGTGCCAATTACTAACGAAGCGCGGAAGTCTGCACTTCTTTTTTTAATAAAACGTTTGGCAGGAGCAGCGGCTCCAACGTGGCTCCTTATGAAATTAAGAGGCCTAGTGGGTGAACATGGGTAAAATGTATTTTGGAACCCCCCCTTTTTCTCGGCCCCCACTTGACGGATCATATTGAAACTTTCAAGACAGCATCTGAAGTGAATGGCAAACTAGTTTTAAAACTTCATCAAACGGCGCCAAAGTTATTGGCAAATAAAAAAATGCTAGGTCCTAACTATAACTACCTACTGACAACCGCCAGTATATATAAATATATATATGTATATACATTGGTTCTGGTGGCTTAGTGCGTCCACTGTAGGGTGCTTGACCTTGTGCTCACAGGTTCAAATCACAGCGGTTCATCTTTCTGAGGTCGATAAAATGAGTCCCATTTAGTTGGGGTCACAATAAACATCTGATATTCAACACCAGGATACTCTTCGGGGTGAACGTGTGCTTTTCAAACACATGTTATGTTATATATATATATTTGATCAATCATCACTTCTCCAGTCATCCACAAAGGATTGCCGACACTCTAGAGTCTTGTGCAATTGTTTTATTCTGTTACAAGTGTTTCAAAGTGGCACTCGTAACAGAAAAAAACAACTTCTCAAGACTCCGGAGAGTGCGCAATCCTTTGTGAATGATTGTAGAAGTGATGATTGTTCAAGCATTTTTGACAAGATTGCCAACTCCTCTTCAACACTGACATTTGTTCAGGAGCACAACTGCAGCTTTGCTCATGCCAACAGGCGCCCGAAAACATTTCTTCTCTTGCCTAGCTCAAGTACACAAGTTATGTTGCTAGCTCCCACATGGGCCGTTAGGAAAGGGACTGCATGCATGTTGACGGTGGGCCTTGGGGCTCGCCTCACAGCCCTCAGTAATGAAATAATAGCGGGTGACCCAGGTGGGAATGGGAACCCAAAAAGAAAATTAAAGATGGGTAAAAAATAATAATAAATGAGCAGCTGGGGTTGGGCAGGGGGGCTCATTTAATATCCACTGCTCCTAGCAAGGAACACCCTATAATATTCTTCGTGGCCTAATTTGCATATGCTTTTTACGCTTCTTCATGAAATTATTTGTAAAAGTAACCCTATGTTTCTTGGGTTGTATAAATGTGACTCGAGGAAAGGTTTAGGCATTGTAGGCATTCCCAGAGATGGGGCTTTTGCTCTTCAGCTGAGTTTTACAGGGGTCTCTTATGGTTGTTGTTATGGCTGCATAACGTGGCCTGAGGAGGCTGATAAAAATGACTCTGACACATGTTTAGTATTGTTGACAAAGCTAATAGGTTTGCTTCCATAGATTGCTGTAGTGATTTCTTGCAGCCGCAGCCTGTGCAGATAAGAGCGGTGGGTCCGGGTGGAGGGTATTTTGACTAACCATGGGGGTAGTTCGCGTAGTAGCGCTACGCGTAGCTATGCGAAGTGCACTTCGCGAGATACGCGTAGTACTACGCAAACTGCGTAGTGCGCTGTTCGCGATGATTGCACAGTGCCGGATGCTTGTCCGCACTGTGCAATCATTGAAAACGGCATCTTGCACAGTGCGAGCTGTCGTTTTCTGCCGCTCGAGTAGATTTTTACTCGAGCGGCAGCTTTCTCAACGCGGACTGGTAGTTTCTCATCGCGAGCGATCGCGAGCATACGCAACCACTCGCAATGAGAAACCTGACCTTCCCGCGTTGAGAATCTCGCCGGGAGGTTTATTTTCCACGCTCGGCAACTTGATGTTGCTGATCGCGAACGAGGAAAAAGTCTCGCTGGGATGTCATTTTGCTCGCTCGCGGTCGCCAACTTGACGTTGAGGACCGACAGCGAGCAAAAAATGCCAACTACGCTAAAACCTAAAGTGATGTTAAATTCTGATGGATATTTCTACCTGCAGATTCCTCATCTTCTGAATATACCAAGCACCAGATTGGATACAGAAACCGTTCAACAACTTACCCATGCTAGTAGGGGACACCTGCTCTATCTCAGTATCACATGCAACGCCTTCTAATGTCACTGGAGTCATAAAGGGACCCCCGTACCGTCGTGTTGACATCAGTTCTCTTTTTTTTGTGCCATTGACGCGTTCCAGAGTTCTCAATTAAAATTAATAATAATAATAATGGAATGTATAAAGTGCGATAGTTACTTGGAAAGAAGTGTCCCAACGCTGCATAGTCAGAAACACCCAAGGAAGGTTTACAAAAAGCTCAAAGAACCAACAGCCTATCTAAAAAGCCATGTTTTCAGACGTTTCCTGAACAGGGCTTCTGTCTCAGATTGCCTAAGGCCAAGAGGAAGAGAGTTCCATAACTTGGGTATCCAAAACCTGAAGGAGCTGCCCCCAATGTGGACCTTCTTAACCTTAGGAATTTGAGGCAACAAGGTCGAGGATGTTACAATAATCCAACCGGGAGATAACAAGTGCCTGAATCACCGTTTTTTGTGCAGACTCAGGCAAAAGGCGAATGATGTTCTTCAGAGAGTTAAGAATCGCAAAGCATTTGCCTACCAAGGCTGTGATTTGACTGACAAAGGTATGGTCTTCATCAAATCACATACCCAGGTTTTACATTTTAACGCTAGGCTTTGTTGAAGGAAGGGGGCTTAAGGTAGATGGCCACCAATCTGGAGACCAGATTGATGGCTGTTTGCCCAGAATAAGGACCTTAGTCTTGTCTGAATTTAATTTTAGGCAATTGAGGTCCATCCGTTGGGCTACCTCTGACAAACAGGCTCTCTAGGAGACTTCCGCACTGATAAGGTTCTGTTTTAGAGTGACAATCAACTGCGTATGATCGGCATACAATATGATGTCAAACCCGTAATGTTCAATGATGTCAGCCAGGGGTCGCAGATAAAGATTGAAAAGAGTAGGGCTCAAAGAGCAGCACTATGTCACCCCCTGCTTCAGTTACAGAACCTGAGAACGAAAGGTGTTTTGCATGACCTCAAAAGAGCGGCCCTGCAAGAAAGACGCAAACTACTGCAATGCTCTTTGGCGGATACCGCAGTGCCACCACCTCTCTAAAAGGAGGTTGTGGGACAAGGTGTCGATAGCTGTACTCAAGTCCAATAGCTATTCTCCTCAGGACAGTAGATCATTAGTCGATGATTTAGCAAAAAAACAGTCTAGGTGCCTTTTTCTTTGACAATGTCATTGGCAAAACGATCCGGTTTTAAACCATGCCGAGACTGTGAGGGTCAAATGTCCCTCTCAGACCCCCATGGTATCTGCCTCTGGGGCCTTGAACCAGACCATGACATTGATTCCAAAACTGCTAAAAACCAGCAGGAGCTGGTTAACAACACCAACCCGTGAGGTGGGAGAAGCCACGCACAGCGCCCAGCACCATTTCGGGTGCATTAGAGGAAGCCTTGGGTCCCGTTGTGCGGGACACACCCAGGTGCATGCCCGTCTGCGCCCATCCATGGATGGATGAAGCTGGACTGGGCAACCCCTCTTTAATCTGCACCAATCCTGTAAGTAATACCTTTTATTTTTGCAATATATCTTATAAACAAATAAAATGGGCAAAAGAAAGACTCCCTTTGCCAAAAAGGGCATCTACCTCAGGCTCCATTACAAACTTCACGGGCAATGAACATTATCAGCAAAGACATAGGAAATGTGGAGAAAAGGCTGGAGGCCACCCAGCGAGCCATTATAGATGTTTTATCCATGGCTGATGAAACAGCATGTAGTCAGCAAACTCTAATGGGAGAGACAACCCTTCCACAGATGCACTCAAATCTAGCCTTAGGTATTTCAAAATCGCCCCCTAAACTACATCCTCCTCAAATAGAAATCCCAATGACTTCACCAACACACTCTCCTCCAGCTAAAGAAAGGCCCACCAAAGAAAGAGGTGAGATTAGAATCATGTATAGATCGTCCAACATCTTTACCTTCACAACATAATGTTCTGATGGTTATATCAAATTTGGAGAAGCTAATGAAACTAGCTGTAGAGGGCATTATGAAAAGGTTCGACAACCTAGAGAATGGGATGCCGAAAGTGCTCAAGTCATTGTAAAAACAATCAGATTTCCTGTCTCCACATTCCCTGCCAATTGGTGGTCCATTAACTGAACCTGAGGAGAATCAGACTGATATGGTTATCAATGAACTGCGCAATACTGGCCCTTCAACTATTATCCAGCAGAGAAGCACAACCCAAACATCTAATACTAGCCAAATTCTGGCTACCAATACGCCTAACCAGATATGAGGAGAAGAGGACCAAAGGTGCCCCTGAGCATTGTGAGACCTGAGCCCCCTTGGTTCAGCCTGACAGGTCACCCAGTCCCAGCTTGAACCCTCTTTTCAACCGAATCGTTCCACATTAAAGTGAATGGGACAACCAACAGATAACACACCTCCGCAACCCCAGAGCCTCCCGAGGTGACCTGTTGGTGTGGCCTTGGACCTTGTGCATACTCACCTTAAGTCCAGGAGATTGGTCCCATTAGTCGCTGAGAAGTGCCCAAATGCAGTACATGTTTTTCCCCCATAGGATAACATCCGGCACACGACGCTGAAAAGCATTTCTGCACCCGGCTGCCCCAGTGCCGCCCGAGGTGACCTGTTTGTGTGGCCTTGGACCTTGCCTCATACCTTAAGTCCAGAAGATTGGTCCCGTAAGTCGTTGTTAAATGCCTGAATGCGGTACGTGTTTTTCCTGCATAGGATAACATTACCTCTCCCAAAAATGTTATTGTCAACTTTTGAAAACTGTAAAAATTCATAACTCGAAAAGTATTTACCTGATTCCGATGATCTTGGTATCTAAATTCTTATAAAAGTATGTACTATTTTTTAAATTGGTGTTGGATTTCCTTATTGAGTATGTGTCTCACTTACTGCCTTTGTGTTTGCAATACATGCTTAGCACTACCACAAAATAGAGCAGTTGGGGTGTCATTTGTGCCTCTGTAATTTCTTTGGGGTTTGCCTGGACTCTTTACACAGTGTACACTATAAAAAGAGCCAGCTTCCTACAGTCAGCGCTCAAGGTTGTGCAGATATACTGGCCTCAGTGACACATCCAGGGCGGGACAGATCCTCACAAAGTCACCTACTGACGTGCAACGAAATTACTGACAAATTTTCGAAAATTCACAAGGTGAGGAATCTGTGGTTAGATAGAGTCGCTACCAGAAAAGGCATTACGAAAGGTAAGTAATTTGTTCTTACTGTTATCTGTAACATTTCTGTTTCTTATTATTTAACTACAGTTTAATTTCTAAGTGATATCAATTGATCGTTAAACAAATAAAATGTATTTAAATTCCTTTTTGGAATTTTGGAAAAACAATACAATCTTGTTTTTCCTTCAAACATCAGGGAAATATGTATCAAGAATTTTAATCCAACGTGCTTTACATTTATTTTGGTGTTCCCTGTGGTCTCCCCTCGTGGTTACTCATAGATAGTTTGCAAACTCTGGTAACGCCAGATTCGTTTTTAATTCTTAGTAATTCTGGGGTAGATTGCAATATTTTTCAATGGCACCATTAAACAGCAAGCAGCCATAGTCCTACGAGCAGGGCCAGACTGGCCGTAGCGGGCACCGGGCATTTCCCCGGTGGGCTGCCAGGGTGGGGGCAGGTTTTTGTTACAGTGCTGTTTTTGCAACATAGCTGCAGTATCACCCCCTGTAACAAAATCGGTCGAAACCGGCCCTGGCAGAAAGCGCGGCAGCACCCCTAATCCCCTGTGGTGCCAGCCGAGCACTTTGCCAGGGCCGGTTTTGGTTCCCAGTCCGGCCCTGCCTACGAGGAGCACCCTCAATATATGAAGGATGAGCCCCCTAAGCATCCTATGCCAGTGATATTCAGAATGTTTTTTAGAATAACTGTAATGTGTCAAGGAAGGGCCAATGCTGTCCCAGAAAAAGACAGCATGTTGTCACAAATGCTCAAATATATCAAATAGCCACTGTTATGCTACAAATAACACAATTGTTGTAAAAAATGGTCACATCATCAACCTGGGTCCTCTCGTCTGCCATAGGGAGGTCCTTTCTCCATTCTATCTCATCTTGTAATAAGGCTTGGGCAAATATTCAGAATTCTGTCATCGCCTCAGCACTGGTGGGCACACTCAGGGCCCGATTCACAGAACTAACTTAAGACAAAATCCTAAACTTACTACCATTTTGGTATTCACAGAAGGCACTTACTCATTTTGGTATTCACAGAAGGCACTTACTCATTTCGGTATTCACAGAAGTTAGGAGTTCTAACTTTAGGACTCCTAAATGCCTTCTGTGAATACCGAAAGTCTTAAAATTAGGATTTTTCTCAGTTTAGTAGTAGTATAGTTAGGACTCCTAACTTTAGGACTCCTAAATGCCTTCTGTGAATACCGAAAGTCTTAAAATTAGGATTTTTCTCAATTTAGTAGTCCTAAGTTTAGGACTCCTAACTTTAGGACTCCTAAATGCCTTCTGTGAATACCGAAAGTCTTAAAATTAGGATTTTTCTCAGTTTAGTAGTAGTATAGTTAGGACTCCTAACTTTAGGACTCCTAAATGCCTTCTGTGAATACCGAAAGTCTTAAAATTAGGATTTTTCTCAATTTAGTAGTCCTAAATTTAGACTTAGGACTACTAAATTGAGAAAAATCCTAATTTTAAGACTTTCGGTATTCACAGAAGGCATTTAGGAGTCCTAAAGTTAGGAGTCCTAACTATACTACTACTAAACTGAGAAAAATCCTAATTTTAAGACTTTCGGTATTCACAGAATGCATTTAGGAGTCCTAAAGTTAGGACTCCTAACTTCTGTGAATACCGAAATGAGTAAGTGCCTTCTGTGAATACCAAAATGAGTAAGTGCCTTCTGTGAATACCAAAATGGTAGTAAGTTTAGGATTTTGTCTTAAGTTAGTTCTGTGAATCGGACCCTCAGCATGTGGGTTATGGATATATATGGGAGCAAAACTAAATTATGCCCTTCATATCCACAGTTGATGGGAAAACAAATTCACTGACAAACTGTCAATATTAGTTGTTTTCATTTCTGCAGCTCGAAGCTGTGGAGGGCAGCTTCTTCATGTGCGCCTACTGGTGGGACAATGGTATGCCCCTTTTGTCCTAATTGCCAGTTTATATGACATATTCTTTCTTTTGTCCATTTTGAGTTTGATCTAGCCAGTGCTCTATTATGTCTTCACACATATGAATTACTTTTCCGACCAATGGTGATCCATTCTATCCACCCTCTATCCTTTCAAAAGTGGCACACTTGAGGTCCCCATGAAGTGAGACCATCCACAGCAAGAGCAAGGCACAATTTATAGTTTTATTTTAATGACATTTGACCTCCATGGACACATTGAAAATGGAAACATATAGGTGAACCAAATAATTGTTTTTAATTACAAGAAGAAGGAGCAACACAATTTAAATACAATAATGTCTAGATTAGAATCAAATCTTCAAAACGAAAGAAGTCATCAGGCAGATAGTTTATAATGTAGATCCATTCTTCTTTATTGTAATTCGAATCAAGTTTTTTCTTAGAAATGGTCATTCGATTTTTCAAATTAAAGACTTGCAGCTTTGTTGTATATATCACATCATTCTTTGTTGCGATACTTAATTCAGCCAACGCGTTTCATCAGGGCTGAAATAATAGAAAAAACAAATATAACTATTCAATTGAAACTTCCAAAAAACATGATCTTAATAAAAGTATAACTCTGCCTATATTCATTCTAATGTTGTGCCAGTATAAGATAGAGGTACTGTATTTCAAACAATGTAGTTTTGGATTATTTCCAATGTATTAAGCATCTTTACATCACTAATAGTTTATCACCTAGACACATTTCTGTATTCTTAATACAATAGAGATAGGCCTATATCCAATGATAATGCATTCCTATACAGTTAACACAAATCCCAATTACCATAAGTTAGAACAGCATTATATATCTAATCAATTATGGCAATCGAATAAGTCTTCATTTTAAGGTCAACACGGGTTTAAGAACCGATAATCACTTTTAAATTAGAACTAAATTCGTACCTTAGTAATTTAAGGTGAATCTCCTCGTTAAAAAGTTCAAATGCACCGCATGAATCTAATTTTGAGTGTGCTAGTACTCTTAGAGGAGTTTCTTCTAAGATGAAGGGGGAAAAAGAAGAAAATATAGAACATTTTAAGACTTTGGTCAAGTTAGACCAATTTGGTTGCATTTGATAATCTAAATTAAATATTATTGTTATTTTTGCGCGTCTATTTTTCAAGCAAGCGATCTTATTCAAATCTTTCTATGATGTGAAATTCTTAAAAATAAACATATAAAGCATTTTAGTGGTAATATTTCTGAATAGTAATAGATTATTCAAAACTGTACGTTGACTCATAACTAAATTTGAGTGCAATTCCAAAGATGGTTATTCTATTCCTCATTTAAATAAACTGTTCCCTCTCTGCATAAGCCAGTAGCTGTAAAACTGGTTGCTAATGGCTAGAAAATGCCCTCTGACAAAAGGCCTGACTCCCACTTGTTGTCCCTTAAGCCAATGGTGGTCATTGATATTTATCAGCATCAAGTTAAGGCAAACAACACATGATGCTGTTAACATGATTCGAGTTAGTCCATTGGTTAAAGCACCCTATTCAGTAACCAAAAATCATCAACCTCACGGGTTCGATTTTGCTACCCCGAAGAAACAGCAAAAACACACCAATCCTCAATATCCTCCTTTATAATGCAAAAAAATATATATAAAAAGAAGAAATATATTGTGGTGAAAGGAAGATTATAAGTTGGAAAAGTTTATTGAAAAAAGGGCTGTGTATTTAAAAGAAAAAATATGTATTTAAGGGAGAGGACATTTATAGTTGGGAGGAGTAAAATAGCTGAATACAGCCCCAAATAATTGTTTTGTATAGTTTATAGAAACAAACCACAATCTGTACTGCCCAAAGGGCCTAAAGTAGGGATCACCATAGTTTGGCTACTCCAGTGACTGTATAGTTATTGTTCATGAGATTAGAGGAGATCTTAGTGGCAATGACGCTTCCTCCGACCTGTACTGTATTGGGGAATGCCCTTGTGTTTGGTCCTTGGACTGTATTATCACACAAAGGGCAAAAAACAAATTTAGAGGCATATGTTAGTCCCAGCAGATGAGAAGAGGTTGTGTCATGAAAGTCAGACTCTGTTACTGACAATGTTTGGCCGTCTGGTAACGCTGCAGAGTTTACACCTTTTGATTAAGAGGTGGGTCATTGGTTTCTCTTCAGATAACTTGTGATGGCGTTGTTTCCTTAGGTAGGGGATGAGACAAGCACTGATTTTTAGAAATACTGAAGATCTAAAACATACCTTTGGAATCCATAATCTATATTTAATGCGTAAAACACCTATCAGCAAAAACAGATTATTACATGGGCTATATAAGCTGTATATAACTGGAGCACGGAGCTCTTTGGTCCTACTGGGGGGGGCATCCAGAATGGGTAAGGGTAAAGGGTCAAAGAATGAGTTACAGGAGGAGCTTCCCAAACGCTCTGCTTCAGCTTACAATTCTCACCGAATTCACTTTATGGTTTTAGATAATTTGGTTCAGATGTTTTGAATCATAGATATTTTTTTTTTAGATCTGTTCACATGAGTAAGAAGTGAAATGTCCAGCTCCCTTTCAGAGGTGCAGTTGGTAGGGCTTGTTGAGTATGGGAATGTGCCTCTTTGTAGAATGGGATACAAATATGACAGCTTAAACCTGTGGACGCATGCAAGCTGCTTGCAGCATTTTGTAATGTGCTTCTCTGTTATTTTAGATGAATTTGAAAGGTATGGTAATTATGAATATGTAACACCAAAAAGGCATACAAAGCCTGAAATGGAACTGCCGCCAAGTCACATGGATAAAAGATTTTCATGCTCCGAGTCAAATGGAGGAGGTTGGCTGCAATACATAGCAAGGTAGGAATCCTGAAATAACATGTGGCTTCTAGTACCAACTTAAGTGAAAAACAAAGTTTCTCCAGCAAGGATACATACAGTGCATGGTCATATATGTCGCTGTTTGACTATCTATGTAAAAAAATATATATATATGTATCTGTATCTGTATAAAGGAAGTCATCTTCACACTCCTTTTAATCCAGTTATTCATATTTAAAAGTATATATATATATATAATATACACTCCCCTATCAGTATTTACTATCAGGGATGGGTCCTATGTTAATGGGCAAATATTGTTACTCCACGTCTATCAAAACCTGCTGCAGGGTTTCCTACATGGAACAAGACAACAAACTGTCACGCACGATACGTCACAGTGCTCAACACATAGGGATGTAGTTACAAGCCCCTTACGCCGCCAGAACGTTACTTTTCTCATTTTAAAAGTGATGCACCGGCAACGCAAGGAGCTTGTAAATATATCCCATAATTCTTCCCGTTATACAGAGCGAACAACACACACAGGGGCATATTCACAACAAAGTGGCGAAGCGTGTCGTTAAGCCAAGAAGGCTAACGACACGCTCCATCACTTTAGAAACACAGGGCTGCACCTTATTTACAAGAATATGGTGCAGCCCTGCATTTACACCTGCGCTGGGGCTAAATTTAGCTGCCTATTGCCAACGCAGGCACCCTTGCGCCATAGTGTGAGGGTGTCTGCATTGAGGGGAAGATGGTTTATGTGCAGGAAGGTCTTCCTTCCTGCACATAAACAATCTTTAAATTGCATTATGTTACTTTTATGTGTGATGTTTAATGCAGCTCACATAGAAGTTACAAAATGTCATTTGTTTAATGATTGTTTATGTGTAGGAATGGCGACCACCCTGCACATAAACAATCATTGGTGTGTTGCTGTTTCCATGTGTGCTACACAAAGCAGAACACATGGACACAGCTAAAACTAGGAGAAATAAAGCATTTCTCCTCGTTTCACCTGTTTAAGGCCAGGTTTTCCCTGGTCTTACTTTTGGCACTGCCTCCTATTTACACCATCCTTGTAAATAGGGGTCAGCGTCAAAACCAGTAGTTGTTGCGGTCGAACGCCCACTACAACACCCATTGCCCTCCCCTTTCACGCAAAGTACTGCGTGAAAGGGTGCCTTATTTACAAGTCCGCGTTAAGTGGCTGAACACTGCCTTGTAAATAAGGCAAAGCCCTTATCGCCATACAATGTCATTAAAAGTGACATTGTGGTGGCTATAGGGGCTTGTACATATGCCCCCCATGTCAAGCAATGACACGCAAGAAGAAACCGACATTGTAGCACACTAATACACAAAAGCACAAAAAGCACTCACCTTCATCACATGAAACCTTGCAAAACTAAAATACTTAAAAAACTACACCGTACACAGGTGTTACTGCACAGTGCACTCAAAGGGGGATATTCTCAAGAATGTGCGATAATCATTGCCAAAATCGGTTGACGCAATCTTTCATATTGCCGTCTATCGCGGGAAAATAACTCTGTGTCAACGTCGTATTCTCAACACGGCGCTAACATGCGATAGTGTCCCGATAACGCGTCAAATGTCTGCGAAAACATTACCAGGACGGCGATAAACATCAAAACCCGAACGCGAAAAAAGTGCCGATGGGCCTAACCGCGAGGACAAAATCAGCGATAAGCTGTGCCAGGCATGCCATTCACACACGTCAGGCGGGAAAAATCACTATAAAGCAGTAAAAAACCACAAACAAAAACAAAACAGCTGCGAAGCACAATGGAGGTAGCCGGAGCAGGAACAGAGGATGACTGGGACCTCGGTGTCAGGGAAGGGCAAGGACAAGAAGAAGAGGAAGACGCGGTTCAGTCCGCAGGAAAATAGGATCCTGATAACGGAGGTGATAAAATACCATCAACAGCTGTTTGTCACCTCCAATGTGTCATTGGCGACAAAAAATGGAATATGGCAGTCCATCGTGGCCAAGGTGAATGCAATCGGAGTGTTGAGGAGGACAATGGAAGAGGTTAAGAGGCGATGGAATGATGTGAAGCGCAAAACCACGCAGAAACTCGGCAACAACCAGAAGGCCGCAATGCAAACTGGAGGTGGGAGTCCAGCGCCACAGGAGGAGCTGGACGAGATGGAGGAAATGGTGTCCACAGTCATCAGTGTGGAGACGGTGGCAGGAGTTGGGAGACCAGACACTGCTCGACGAGCCGACACAACAGCAAGAGGGTGAGTAACGACCAGGGACTGGGGGGACGGGGGGAGATGGGCACAATGGCACACATGCACAATTAAGCATAGCACAGTGCACACCCACAATGACTCTGGAGCATTCCCTGATCCCCTTGGCACACTGCAGCACACCTAGAAACTGCAAGTAGGCCCCCGTCGACTATGTGCCCAGAGGGGGCCCTCCCCACACATCACTAATCTCACAACAAAACCATGCACATATGCTGAACCCAGCAAAGCTGCAGGTCTGTGACCCACACTGACAATGCAAGTGACACTCCATGATGATTAGCATGACTGCAGTCCAATTATCATGACATGATGCACGCCACAACACTGAGGTGGCTGAGTGTGGACCACATCCGTATAGGAGCAGGTCACACTCTGACACATCCACGTGCACAAACAACCCCTGACGTCAACAAGACATCTGCGGACAAACCATGCACTAGAGTCCCAACTCCCACCAAGAGCCCAATTTACCCAAGTCTGCAACATCTCAGCACTGCATAAGCACAGAACTGAATGGCACACCGCCTGAAAGGGATAAAGCCCAGCAAAATCAGAGCGGCAGGGGCGACTCTCCCACAATGCAGCACACACACACACACATAAGAAGCAGAGCACATCATCATTGACAACAATGTGGTACAAACTGCAACACGTTCACAATAGAACAGAGGACACAGCTGCTGCTGCTTGTGTGTAGAAACTGGCCAATCACATTTGGCATAGCAGGGAAATGTGAGATGATGATGTACAAGTACAAACACACATCTGTGATGTTGTCGAAATGTCCACTGTCCCGCATCAAATAGGCAGCTCCTCCCAAACAATCACAATATACATTGTCATGCAGTCTGTATGTAAACTTGTACAATGCGTAAACATACATGTGAACACAATGTTAAACTGCATCTCCCCTTCACATTGCAGAGGGAGAATCAACACCTCCTGCAGAGCAGACCCATCAACTCTTCACTGATGACGAAGAGGACCTCCCCACCTTCGACACCGACGCCCTCCAAAAGCTCATGGACAGCTTCGGCACCTCACCTCCAGGAGCAGGGCAGCCCAGCTGCATCCAGGAGACCTCACCCCCTGCACAGACCACACAGCAGGAAGCACCAACCACCACGGCTATCTCCCAGGACCCACACGAACAGCACATGGCCTTCCAATGACGTGTGTTAGGGTGCCAGGAGAAGATGGCTGATCAGGTGCGTTTGGGGTTCAACCTCATGGCAGCCAAACTAGATGCCATATGTGGGTGTCTAAGTCCCTTCAGGGACCACTTACAGTCCCTAACGGACACCTACAGTCCGCTCCATGCTCTCCAGCGATCCATGGATGCTGGAGTCCTGACTCTGAGGCAAGGACAACTGTCTAGTCAAAGTCGCTCCAGCTGTGTCATCCGGGAGTTGGCACACATGCGGAGGACCATGGAGAACATGGAGCGGGTGCAGGCGGAAAGAATGGCTGCCACAACTGCACACCAGCGTGATGTAGCTGGGATCTACCATGCCCTGCAGATCCTTGTCATGGCATTGCTGCCACAAGGCCTGGAACAGATAAATGTTGCTGCTGCTTTGACATCCACATCTCCGCCCCTGATGTGTCAGTGCCACACAGTGCTGGAGACAGAACACCACCACCCACATGCGAGGCACATGAAACATCAGAGGACGAAGATGCTGATGATTCTGCCTTACTGGTAAGAAGGTAGCAGTAGCATTCATCTCCGCCATATGGCCTGTTTCTGCTTGGTTATGCCCTCTGCATCATTACCTTCCATTGCCCCCCCGATACACTCTGCGACACTCACCTTGGACCTCGACATGGACTGCCATATTCTGTTTGGTCACCAATGACACAGCTATCATACTGCGGACTGAGATCTTCCTCTTTCGATGTACTTGTCATTCCCTGAAGGACTCTAGCTGGCCCAACACGGGCCAACAATGTAAAGTGGGGTTTGCATGGCCCTGTACTGCTCCAGCTACTACACTCCACTGAATGTGCATTAAACATTAAAATTCACACAGATGTGTCATGTCTATGGCGATGACTTGCGGTGCACAGAGTTGGTGGCAGCCGAGGCACTTTGGCCGGCACGGGCCTACCTCCACGTGGCGATGACTTGCGGTGCACAGAGTTGGTGGCAGCCGAGGCACTTTGGCCGGCACGGGCCTCCCTCCACGTTGCGATGACTTGCGATGCACTGAGTTAGTGGCACCAGAGCTGAGTGGGTGTGCATCCTACGATGATGCGTAGGCCTCGATACGCCTTCCTGCCAATCAAGATTCGATTTATTTGAATTGTGAGCCCAGCTGGACCTCAGTGTACGCCGAAGGCAGCAAGCTGCACAGACATGACTCTGTGGTGCGGTGCAGCAGGGTGAGCTGTGGGCCTGTGGTGCAGAATCCAGCAATCGGCTGAGGAGGTTGCACTGGCACATGGTGGGCCCTCTTGAAGACACACTGGTGGCAGCAGGTGAGCATTGAGGCCTGGGTGCGCAGGGGTGGGCAGTATTCGCTGGGCGGTGGACCGGTCTGGGGACCAGGGCTGGGGTGCAGAAGGCGCACAGGATTGCGTAGGCACCACCGGTCACGGCGGCGCCCTCGTGGCTGGTTGGGGGGAGTGAAGGTGCATGGGTATCAAGCTGATACAAACCGTGATGCTTACAGGTATGAGAAATCCTGCATCATGACACCATAACAGAAGTTCGTGTGACCGTAACCTTACTTTTCTTTCCTACGAATGTTACGACCACATGTACTTCTGTTACGGTCTTTTTGAGCAGGATGTGTCTTTCCTGTAAGCATTCCGGTTTGTCCAAGTGCTGTACACTGTACCAGATTGGGTTTGTGGCTATACGGACGCTTGACCATTGTCACCATTTATCCAACAGGTTTCTGAATACTGACTTCCGGAGTATGGAATTATATTGGGGAGTTCCCGCAGCATATGCAGTTACTTGAATCCACATGTTGCCCTGAGTTCCCTGTTGGGCGTTGGCTGTGCTTTTCGTATTGCTTATTTGTGTATTTGTAATAAAGGACTGTTTTTGCACTACTGTTGACTACTGGACTACATGACCATGCGTACCCCCATTTCAGTTACTACAATCTTGGATCTGGGGCACAAAGGCGTCTGGCAACAGCTGGCGTTGGGGTTAGTTGCACAGGGATTCTACGAATTGGAACTGTTGTGTGGTGCGGATACAGGGGCCCACCGTTGCTATTGTGGACATGCATCCAAGACATGTATGAGGGAGTTTGACAAGGCTGGCCATGAGACTCCTCCGACTCTGGCAGTTATTGGTTGGAAGGTACCAGGGGCCAACAGATGCAGCACAGCCAGCATTTTTGTCTGCGGAGGGATGTTGGTTGTCCGTTGTGTTGGTACCGTCAGCCTGTGGGCAATGTGGGTCAGGATGCGGAGGATGGTTGTCCTTTTGTGCCTGTAGTGGGCAATGACTTCCTCTGGCGTTGATTCTCTGAGGCTAGTGCGTGTTAGGCACGTCCGCTGTACTGTTCTGCGCTGCCTCAGTGGTAGTCCGGAGGGGAGGGGCATTGAGATGGTGGTGGTGGGTGTTGTGGCCCTCTTGGGTCTCCGAGTTGCATGATCAGTGTCTCCATGACATGTGTTGGTCTTCAGATGTGACTCTGGGCTGGGCTCCCTTTCATACTGCAGGTAGTTGTCCTGCTTTACATCAGTAAAGGAAGGTGTTCAATCCCTGCTGCTAACACGCCTTATCGCCTGTTTTTGGATCGCATCGCAGATCTGGCTGGTCGTTGAGAATATCGCGAATTGGTGTTTTTGTGTGTTTTTGCACGGGAACGCCTACTCTGCATATCATTAGCGTTAGTTATCGCTCTCATCCGTGGTGATGTTTTTTTGCGGAAGCTATCGCTGGAAAACAGGCGATATCGGCAGTTTGCACCAGCTTGAGAATGGGGCGATAATTGTTTTGCCACTTTTGCTGCGCTAAAGTGCCGATAACTCGGTGATAAGTCCTTGAGAATATGCCCCACAAACATATAATCAATGCGATAAGCAGGAATGCACTGGTGCACTAACTACCAAAATCCAGTGCCTACATAGTTACAGATGTACAGCACACAATCTTCAAAATAGACGAGAGCCCATTTATCCATGACTGATGTTAGGAAGAACCACCTATATTTCAGCACCCTGCATCCACTCATTCATCCAACCATCTTCCTTCATTCACAACTTGCAGACTTCAGCCCAAGTTTGTCAGCCGAGAAATAAAAGCTTCAAGAGAGCAAGTAAATGGTGAATGTTGTGCTACATATGAACACCGTAGGACTTAACATTAATTCAGCAGATAATCCTCTGCCAACCAGCGATCTACTGGAGATCTATATTAGCTGGATACTAGCACCCTGGCCAATCTCTGCACCTAATAACCCACTGGCACTCACCAGCACACTGCAATCATTCAGAAATGCACTTGAAAACGAATACAACTGCATATTATCTCACTATGGAGACTCTGTGCAGCCCACATGCCACTAGACAGATTTTCTATAGTCCACACTAAGACAGAAGGAAGTGACCCAGACACAGAATCCAGTATGCGAACATGCATCTGACAAATAATTTCTAGTTCCTCATAGATGTACTTATGCTACTGACAACAAGGTCCTCGATTTAGTTACAAGAAAAAACATTTTCACCAACTAAACAACCTGTATTCTGTATCTAAACCAGAGGTTTTTACCCTGTGATCCGTGGGCCCTTTGGGGTCAAGGCGCCTACTCAGGGGGGTCCCTGACTGTTTAGAAAAGTAAATAGAGTTAGGGAATTTGTAAAGTATACGTACATAATAAATCAAAATGTTAAAATGACTAAATATGAAGAAATTTTAAATAAATTGGAATCTTAAATAGAATTGGTAGGCTGTTCTCGATTTGTGGGAGCATCGCAAAGACAGCAAACAGAATCTAGAAAGGAAGATTGGTGGCCTCAATTTAAACCCTGGTATGCACTGACAAAAAGAGCATGTATTAGGAGCCAAAAATGATATGCTAGAGTCTAGCATATTGCTCCTTCGTTTGGAAATAAAGCCACATTTTGAAAAGTTCAAACCTTCCCATTAAAATGAACATGTCGATTTTCCATTATTTTTGCTTGTGAATTAAAGAACATATTTCATAATCTGTGTGTTTTTGACATATACTTGTTCCTGTATTTTTAGATATTATATTGAGGTTCTAATAGAAAGGTGGGGCCTTTGGCTTCCAGTAGTGAAACTGTCAGGGTCCACGTAAGTGGAAAGGTTAAGAACCACGGATCTGAAAACCATTGAACCTTACTGCAAAATAATGGTTGAAACTTTTTGCATTCTGACACAAAGGAAATAAATCTTCACTAAGGGCCTCATTACAATGCCGGTCAGACCGGCTTTCGCGGTCCTGTCAGAGGTGGTTGGACCCCCACGCTATCGTTGGAAGTGGTGGCTCCGACCAACGGATTACGATGCATGTGTATACATAAAATTGCGACCACCGCAGTCACTCAGCCAGGAAATGTCAACCATGGTGGTGCCAGAAAGGACCAATGGAGCTCGTCGGAGAGGGGACTGCCTTACGAACCACCCGCCCAATTACGATGTGCCTTTCCGATGAGCGGACCATGGCGGTCCAACCACCTCATCTTAGCTGGTGGAAAGGGAGAGATATAAGGCCAAAACGTACCTGTACAGAGCCCTTCAGGGGACTCCTGGAAGGCAACGGGCCAAGGCCAAAGTCCATATTGCACCTGCTTCAATGTCTCAATGTGCACAGGACCTGTGGATAGTGGTATATCAAGGACAACCAATATTGTCACATAGTGGCATGCACATGAGGCTGATGTGTAATGCAAGTCCTGAGAAAAAACATTGAGCAACAGCACTTGTCACAGATCTATTAAAATGATGTGGAAAGAACACACATTAAATGGTTACATGTGCATCCAAAGTACTAATTAGGTATGACAATACAACACACCCCCATGTGTAGAGAAACATATACCTACTTTGCACATTGCAGGTAGTACAGCAAGCCGAAAAACATGGAAATTGGCCAAGTCAAACTTCAGTACTTACCATAGCAGATACCACCCAATGCAATGTCAGCCACAATTGGATCTCATCCCACATATCAATCAATCAATCAATCAAGCATTTGTATAGCGCGCTACTCACCCGGAGGGTCTCAAGGCGCTTGGGGGAGGGGGGTCCGCTACTGCTCGAACAGCCAGGTCTTGAGTTGCTTCCTGAAGGATAGGTGGTCTTGGGTCAGGCGGAGGTGGATGGGGAGGGAGTTTCACGTCTTGGCAGCCAGGTAGCAGAAGGATCTTCCTCCTGTTGTGGATCTTCGGATACGGGGGACGGCGGCGAGGGCGTGGCTGGTTGATCGAAGCTGGCGGGTGGGAGTGTAGAAGGTCAAGCGGTCGTTGAGGTATCTTGGGCTTTGGTTGTGGAGAGCTTTGTGTGCGTGGGTGAGGAGTCGGAACGTGATTCTCTTGCTGACGGGGAGCCAGTGCAGGTTTCTCAGGTGTACGGAGATGTGGCTGTGTCGGGGAATGTCCAGCATGAGGCGTGCTGAGGCGTTCTGGATGCGCTGGAGTCGTTTCTGGAGTTTGGCTGTGGTTCCGGCGTAGAGGGAGTTGCCGTAGTCCAGTCGGCTGGTGACGAGGGCCTGGGTGACCGTCTTCCTGGTTTCGGTGGGGATCCACCGGAAGATCTTACATAGCATGCGTAGGATGTTGAAGCATGATGCGGAGACGGCGTTGACTTGTCTGGTCATGGAGAGGGAGGAGTCCAGGACGAAGCCCAGGTTGCGTGCGTGGTCTGTTGGTTTGGGTGCGCTGCCAAGGGCAGGGGGCCACCAGGAGTCGTCCCAGGCGGAGGGTGATGATCCCAGGATGAGGACTTCCGTCTTATCTGAGTTCAGTTTCAGGCGGCTGTTCGTCATCCACTCGGCTACGTCTTTCATCCCTTCGTGTAGGTTGGTTCTGGCGGTGGCGGGGTCGTTGGTGAGGGAGAGGATCAGCTGGGTGTCGTCGGCGTAGGAGATGATGTTGAGGTTGTGTTGGCGTGCGATGGCTGCGAGGGGGCTCATGTAGACGTTGAAGAGGGTGGGGCTGAGTGATGATCCTTGTGGTATGCCGCAGATGACTTCGGTGGCCTCGGATCTGAACGGGGGTAGGCGGACTCTCTGTGTTCTTCCGGCGAGGAAGGAGATGATCCATTCCAGTGCCTTCTCCTGGATACCGATGTTGTTGAGGCGCTGCACTAGGGTGCGGTGGCAGACCGTGTCGAACGCCGCGGAGAGGTCCAGGAGGATGAGGGCTGTTGTTTCCCCGTTGTCGAGCAAAGCTCAGATGTCGTCGGTGGCTGCGATGAGGGCGGTCTCGGTGCTGTGGTTGGCCCGGAAGCCGGACTGCGAGTGGTCGAGGGATCCGTTCATCTCGAGGAAGGCGGCCAGTTGTCTGTTGACGGTTTTCTCGATGACTTTGGCCGGAAAAGGAAGGAGCGAGATGGGGCGGTAGTTTTTGAGGTCGGTGGGTTCCGCTGATGGTTTCTTCAGTAGGGCGCTGAGTTCGGCGTGCTTCCAGCTCTCTGGGAAGGTGGCGGTGTCGAAGGAGGCGTTGATGATGTCCCGCAGGTGGGGTGCGATGACGGAGTCGGCCTTGTTGAAGACGTGGTGAGGGCAGGGGTCGGTTGGAGATCCTGAGTGGATGGAGTTCATCGTGCGGATGGTGTCTTCGGTGTTGACTGGGGTCCAGGCGCGGTGGGTGGTGGTGGGGGGCGTTGTTCCGGTCGTAGGGTGCGTTGGCTGTGTGCTGAAACTGTTGTGTATGTCTGCAATCTTGCTGTGGAAGAACGAGGCAAGCGAGTTGCAGAGGTCTTGCGAGGGCGTGATGTCGTTGTTTCCGGCGCTGGGGTTCGAGAGCTCTTTGACGATGTTGAAGAGTTCCTTGCTGTTGCGGGCGTTGTTGTCCAGTCGTTCCTTGAATGCGGATTTCTTGGTGGCGTGGATCAGCTGGTGATGTCTTCGAGTGGCGAGCTTGAGGGTGGTCATGTTGTCTGTAGTTGGGTCTCTGCGCCAGGCTTTCTCGAGGGCCCGGCAGTTCTTCTTGGAGCTCTTGAGTTCGTCGGTAAACCAAGATGCTTTCTTGGTGCCGGGTCTGGCGGGGGGGTCTTCAGTGGAGCGAGGTCGTCTGCGCAGTTGCTGATCCATTTCGTGAGGTTGTTGGCGGCTTGGTTGGGGTTCGCTGATCTGGTGGGGGGATTCTGGCTCAGGGATGTGGTGAGCTGGTCGGCAGTGATCTTGTTCCAGCTTCTGCGGGGGACCAGTTGCGGGTGGTGGTGAGTCGTGGTCCTTCTGAAGCTGAAGTGGACGCACCTGTGGTCTGGCCAGTGGAGTCCGGTGGCGTGGCTGAAGGTGATGTCCTTGCTGGAGGAGAAGACGGGGTCGAGCGTGTGGCCGGCGTAGTGGGTGGGGGTGGTCACCAGTTGCTTGAGTCCGAGGTTGGCGAGGTTGTCCAGCAGGGTGGTGGTGTTGCGGTCGTTGTTGTTCTCCAGGTGGAAGTTGAGGTCCCCGAGGAGGATGTAGTCAGCGGACGGGAGGGCGTGCGGGCTGATGAAGTCAGCGATGTCTTCGCTGAATTGTGTGCGAGGTCCCGGGGGTCTGTAGATGAGGGTGCCTCTGAGGGTGGTCTTGGGGTCGGTGTGGATCTGGAAGTGCAGGTGTTCGGCGGCTGTGAGGGTGTCTTCGGAGTTGGTCGTGATGCGGATGGTGTTCTTGTGGACGATGGCGATGCCTCCTCCATTCTGGTTGGCGCGGTCCCTCCGGGTGATCTTGTATCCGTCCGGGATGGCGATGGCGATGTCGGGTGCTGAGGAGGCGTTCATCCAGGTTTCCGTGAGGAAGGCGGCGTCTGGGCATGTGGCGTCGAGCAGGTTCCAGAGTTCCACTGCGTGCCTGTGGACGGAGCGGGTGTTGAGCAAGGATGCACTTCAGGTGCTTCAGGTGGTTGCTGTTGGTGCTTGGCTTGGCGGGTGCGGTACGGGTCCGGATGCAGGAGAACTTGCAGGATTGGCAGGTGAAGGGTCCGTGGGTGCGTCTTGGGGTGGCTCTGCAGCAGCCGGGGCTCTGGCCGGTGTTGAGTGCGATGAGAGTGGCGGTGTTGTAGGTCTTGCGGGTGGGCTGGCATCTGCGGGGCCCAGGGGGTCTGGCGCTGGGCGCGGGCCAGGCGCGGACGGGCGCAGACGGGCTTGCCTTAGGCGCGCCTTCAGCGCGCCAGCGGCGCGGCCGCTGCGCGGCCTCCATATGAGTGGGAGAGGGAGGGAGGAGCAGCTGGGAGGTGGGAGCGGGGCGGCCAATAGGGTGCGAGGGGGCGGAGCTATGGGACGTGGCGGCCAATAGGGTGAGAGGGGGCGGAGCTACGGGACGCGGCGGCGGGAAACGG
This sequence comes from Triturus cristatus, assembly GCF_964204655.1. NCBI lineage: Eukaryota > Metazoa > Chordata > Amphibia > Caudata > Salamandridae > Triturus > Triturus cristatus. Next base: position 751,389,048 of record NC_140592.1, read on the forward strand.
GCGGCGAGGGGGCGACGCGGGGAATGACAGAAGAAAAAAGGGACACAATCTGGGCACCAAAGGAGAGGGGGACAATCAAGGCAGCAAAATACACAGGTACAGTGGGGGAGAATCACTCACTCGTGGGTACAGAAGAGAAGGAGGGCACAGTCACTCAAACGCAGGCAGACACAATGCAGCAGCAGTCAGTGGTCACACAGGGGGCTGCGTGGCGGTGAGGGGAGCGACCTGCCTGGTAAACAGGGTCAGAGGTCACTCTCTCTACCGCTGCGCGGCCTCCATATGAGTGGGAGAGGGAGGGAGGAGCAGCAAGGTTTGTCCTTGGGAGGGCTAGGCTCAGGATTGGGAAGGTTGGGTTGGTCTGTGGGAGGGCTGGTCTCAGGATTAGGAGGGCTCGACTTGAGAGTAGTGATGGGTATAGGGAGGTTAGGAACAGGTTTTGTAGGGTTTTTTTAGTCTTAGAAAATCTGGGTTGGGCTGGGGAAGGAGTCCTTTGGGTTTTGGCAGGGAGTGAGTCGGTTTCTGGATGGGTGGTTTTTCTTTTTTTCCCGTCCTTGTGATTTGGCTGGGGTAGTGAGGGTTTAAGAGAGGGTGGGCTGGTGTTTTTGGGATGCACTCTGAAGTGGAAGTGATGGGTAGGGGTGGGAAACAAGACTTTTTGGCTTTGAGTTGGGGCGGGCAGCTGTGGCAGGGTAGATGTCAAGGGCAACAGGGTAAGTTCTTTGGGAGACAGGGGAGGACGTAAGACAAGGCAGTGGGTGTTGGAGGTAGAGGTATATGAGGTGTGAATGTGCTTGCTGTTCGTGCCAGTCTCTGTGTGTCTGATGTGTATTTGGTTGATAAATGTTTCTGTTCTTTGCCATTGTGTGATGTGTCTGGTGGTGTGGTGTATCGGTGTATGATGGCGGTAGTGGCTGTGTCTGGTGATGTGGTGTCTATCTGTATGTATAGGGGCTGTGTCTGCTTGTGTGGTGTCTGGATCTATGTGTGTAGTGGCTGAGTCTGATGGTGTGGTGTCTGGCTGTATGTGTGCAGTGGCTGAGTCTGCTGGTGTGGCGTCTGGATCTATGTGTGTAGTAGATGTATGTGGTGCAGTGGGTGTGGCGTCTGGCTGAATGTCACTGGATGTGGTGGTGAAGTGGTCGATGCCTAGTGAGTGGATGTGTGCCTGTCTTTTCTCATGTTTCCGTTTTTTGCGCTGCGTGTGGATGTTGAGATGGTTGCATGCTGATGTGTGTGTATGCTTTGGGCAGCTATGGGAATAGGGATTGTGAATGGGGAAGAGGCAGGAGGTGGGGTGGAAAGCTGGAATTGGTAGAAGACTTCCAGGTACGACACCATCTGCGTTAGCTGGGGGCTTTGCACCTGGATGGCATTCAGCACTGCAGTCTGATCCACAGAGATCTGTCTCAGGATGTCACTGGCCTCCACACTCAGGGCAGCTGGGTAGGCAGGGGATGAGGTGCTTGGTGCAAAGGAGACTCCTCCCTTCATAGGGGAACGGGCCCGGACAGCTGGGTGGGGAGCAGCAGGGAGGGTGGAGATGGAGAGGGGGTGGCAGACATGATGTTGCAGACACAGGTACAGTGGGTCCACCAGCATCAGGGAGTGGCCCCTGGAGCTCGACTCTAATGATGATGATGTGTCGTCTGGCTCCTACGTGGCACTCTCATCACCTTCTGGGCCACTGGTTCCCTCTGTGTCACTGCGGTGACGGGAACCAGTCTGGTCAGCTGCTTCCCCAACAGTCTCAGCCCTGCCTCCTCTGCTGCCCTGGGTTGGTGCTGAAATAATAGTAGAAATAGGTTAATTGAAATTGTGTGAACAAACTGGGCAAACATATCGCATCACAATAGATTGCACAATTGCACATTTAACAATGCATACAAGGATACCTGCATTGGCAGGAGCACATGCATGAATGCTATATGACCTGTGCACAGTCAAGCATAATGGTGTCATAACCACAGTCTGCTCCAACTGCATGTGTGACCTTGTCCCAAATCCACCCTCATGTGTATAGCAGGAGATATCATCACCCTGTCAACCTAGGCCCTTGTAGCATACCATAGTCATGAAATGGGATGTCCACATGGAATGCATTACTACCTATTCACACAAGGCCCTGCAATCAGCAAATAGTCAGGTGTGCCTAACCCACAGCTTGTAGAACGGCTGGGCACCTGCTTCAGCTAAGTTGCACCAATTTGTGACTAACAAGAAGGTGATATGGAAGTGCCCATTCCACACTGTTCACACTTCCCAAGTGGCACTTTTACATCTGTCCACTGCCAGATGACGCAGTTGAAAGCTGCACACGAGTAGCTTAGCTAAGTGTCACATGTAGTGCAGAAGAGTTTAATGGAGAGAATTTAACTCCAAGTTGTGTGCGATTTCAGCACAAAGAAGCATTGTACATTAGTCTGCCTAGGAACATCCCCAGTCAAGATTATCATGTGAGCACACCTTTTTCACATTGCAAATGGCAATGCCATTAGAAGACTGAAAGGACATGACGCTTAGGATATATCCAGTACATAAAGAGGGCTTACTTGTGTCCAAAAAGGAAGGGAATTCGCTGTACCGTCTTTGTCTCGCAAATACATATATCAATGTAGTACTGAGAGCTAACACACACCTATGACCCCAACATGTCTGCATGTCACTCCATGATGCATGTCACCAGCCACAGAATGATCCTACACAAATGCACATGTGCATCACACCTAACTGAATACACCCATCTCAATTACTTGCAAATTCAGATTGCCAGTTTCTACTGGAAGTCTGCCAAACATGTGTGTCATCGCCTCAACAATTTGACCTGGCTAATTAGATCCACCAATGTCATTGGGTATATGCGACTCACCCACCCATGTCTACACAGCCCTGTATGTGGTTACATCTACTATGTATTTTGTTTTTTTAAACCGATTTTATTGCCACTTTCTTTACTTTCCAGTCATAAGCATACATATCTTGTCATCCTTGCACTTTACATAGTACTTTAACCTGCAATCAACTTTCTAGATTACATCCATTCTATATGTGTTGTATACATTGTTATTCTTCAGTGATACCTGAGAGCTTCAGCCTACATCTACTCTGTATACCCATCATGTAATACTATTATAATGTACACATTGGCTATCACAGATGGAATCTGAATGAAAACCTTGTAGATCCTCAGATCATGTATGGAACAGTGGAAGATTTTCCAGTACAACATATAAAGGTACACATGCCAGCATTTAGGCATCAAATCAGATGGCACCAGTGGTGTTAGCCACCTCATGATACTGTACATTCACCACTTACCAAGGGGAAGTAGCGTTCAGTGTCGGCATCCGGAAAGCATTGTATGCTAAGCCACAAGTAAGTGGTTCACCATCACATGAGACACAGTTGTGAGGGAGCATCACTCCAGACACAAGGATGACAAGTGGCCTGTTTGGACCCCTGTCACACATGACAGCAAACAATAATGTAGGTCATCTGTGACATTCTTTATATCAACATTCTAAATTCAATCAACAATAATATTTAATAAAGGATAGTAGAAAATATTGAAGCACAGCCTGTATTTATAGATAACTGCGATTCAGCTGAACCGAGTTTTATTTGAAAAACATTTATGTATTTTAAAGAAATTCTCACAAAAACAATTTGTGAGTGATGAGGAGTTTCTTTAAAAAAAAAAGGAAAAAGAATGAATAGACCCCAGTTGTAAAGAAAAAACAAAACCAAAACAAAGAAAGTGAAGGAGAATGTGAACATCAACAGTATATTGGGTGCTTTATATCAAAAGACAGTAGTTCATATTCATCACAATCAAGTACACAGGGAATAATAATTGTATCACAGTTTGGACGGAGAATACGTGAAGGGAAGCAAAGGATACCGAAGGCAGCATCTGCCTCAGTTCCAGATGACATATGTAGTATTTGGAGTATTTGGTCCATGTAATTACAAGACATTACTGCTACCAATGCATTGACGAAATGTCAAGGTTTGGGTCACAATGAAAGGGGTGGCATGTGTCTCACTGAGAGCTCCCACTGTTGAGGATTAGTGGACATTTGATTTACTCAATTGGACATCATACTATGTCTGCATGTGTTTGTGTGTACAGTCCTGGCATCACAGGACATACCGTATTCCATATGTGGCAGTGTATTTTAAAGTTATGCCTGTCACGGTAAGCGCGCTTGCAATTAGTTTGTGTTACTAAAGCTTTAGGATTGACATGGGGCTAATGGGGACAATGGTAGTAATCTAAGAATGTAAAGAGATATGCTGTATCTTTCTCTTAAAGAGCTGTTGAAATTGAATCGAGGTTTCAGTTTGTATTAATATGTGAACCATGATGAAAGTCAAGTCGAGTTTTTATGTGCATGCAGCGCTATTGATAGACAAATACAGTTCATTAGGTTATTGAGAAGTATTATGAGGGACATTGTGTTTGTGCATGGATGAAAAGTGGTACATTTTTCAAAAACTAATGGTGTTGTGTTTATGGGTTTGTTATAGATACCCCTGACGAAGGGAAATCCTTTTTCCGTAAATGCATTTGGTGCATGTGAAAATAAAGTCGTGACATGTGGAAACCCCTTCTGTTTGTAATTATCTTTGAAGTAAATTCGGGCATGGATAAAATAAATCGATTAAAAAATGGAAAAAGAAGAAAAGGAACAGTATTAAAGAGTACATAAATTGAAGAATATATATTGATAAACTTGATTTATTGGATTCATTGGAGCGACGGGCAAAGCTGTGCTGTGTGTAAAGGGATCTAACTGGGTCCCCGTGTATTCGTTTCTAATTTGCAAGCGCAATTGGACGGAGCGCGTATCTCGCATTGCATGCCATAATAGGTCTGAAGTAGATAAACAGAGTTAAAAGATTGATAAAACAAGAGCACAATGGTGTGCATCTCACCACCACACATGTACAGTGTATATTGGATGACATCAACATACCATTGTACATACTGCATGCTTGGTCATTACTACACAGCTGGTGATGCACTTCTGAACTGCACTGCGGATGTAACCAACTCTCTGCAGTATACATGTTTCACATGAGCAATGTTCCTGTACAATGCTAGCATCACTCATAGGGCAGTTGAATACCAGACATGCAAGGGGCCTGTCCTAAAGCAATGATGCACAGTGACAGTATGGGTCCATGGATAGTAGCCCCAGGTCTGGGACAGTCATCATACACCATACCAACTGTAGTAATACTAGGTGCATTTAGCCCAACTCGGGTCTTGTGATACTAATTTAGGCCACTTCTGAGGATCTGCAGATCTACAGGGAGAGTAGTCTGTGCATCAGTTCTATAGCCACTTTATTACAGCTACAGCTTGAGCCATGGAGCATACAGGGCACAACACATTTTCAGGGTTTGTTGTCTGCAGCCTGAGCATACTGTGCCCTAATGACCATCATATGCTCACATATTCCATAGCTAACAGTACATTGTGAGACCATCATATATATGACATGACCATTATGGGTCACTCTGAAGGGGCCTGTGAGGTGTTGGCATCTCCTAGACCACAGTTTGGTGAGCCCTTGTGTGTTGAGTGATATGTGGGACTGTACACATATCTTACTTCATCATCACATGCTACTTACAGGACATATACACAGGTTAGGGTGTAAGTCATATACATTTGTAAGCACATCTGCCATTAACTGTATAGCAAATTCATCATAGGCAACATAACATGTATACATTCATAGTTATGTGCATGCAACCGGTGTAGGATTAAGGTGATGTGAAGTCCACAGTGTACAGTGCCACATGGAACATGACATGATTGTCCTATTTAGGGACCCCACGATCTGACTTGCATAACTCCGATGTCAGTCTGGTACTCTGAGCCATATTGTGGCCTATGGGATTGCATTGCTGTAGCAGCGTACAGACTGTATTAGCAGTACTCACCTGCGCCTCTGGTGAGCCATAGAACTGGCGATACAGGGGAAGGACCTCCTTCATCAGGGTCTCCAGCTCCTCAGGAGTGAATGTAGGGTCCTGCTCCCTGTACAGCGTGACATAACAGCTCACAGAGATGGCAAACAGCAGCTCACGATGAGCAGGTAGTGTAAGCAGCAGTGTCTGAAGGCAAGTGATTTGGTTTTCGAACTGCAATGAACACGTATGCCTCATGGGCGGTCTTCTGTGTAGATGGCCACAGAGATTGACCCGCTGCGGTCACATAATCTAACATTAGCCTAAGCTTGTGAGCCCCATAGAAGGAGCCGCCTACTGCGTGGTTGAAATCAGCTGGCGTTCAACAAATGAACATATCCCATTAGCAATGTCAGGCATTCACATAGGCGGTCTCCTATGTAGACGGACACAACACTTGGACTGCAGCAGTCACATTATTCAATGGTGGCCTGTGGAGGAAGCCGTCTACAGAGCAGTTTAAATCAACCGGCAGTCAGTGAAAGAGCATGTTCCATTAGCGATGTCAGGGTTCGATATAGGCGGACAAAGCCCTTGGACCCTGACGGTCACATTTTCCAACGTTAGTCATGGCAGTGACTGCCGAATAGGAAGCTGCCTACTGCGCGGTTGGAATCCGCTGCCGGTTGGCGATTCTGCATGTCCCATTAGTGAGGTCTGGCATCCACCATGCCAGTGTTGAAAACCACATATAAAGCGATCTTCTAAGTGTGCCTCCACCAGTACAAATATGTTGGAAAATGTCACCTGTGGTATGACACCATTCCTCTGCCTATCCCAATACTCAAATGTCAGTGTTGTACCTTATTGTGCATGAACACACGACCACTGCAGTGCACAGTACACCGGTGGTGACGGTAGTTATGTGTGCAATGCAGACTCCACAACATAACGGTGTCCACCATACAATGGAGTTTGTATGATGTGCACAGGGCTGTTACAGACACATATGGAGTTCAGATTAGGGTTGATAGGTGAAACTTGCAACAATGGCAATCGATCAGATTTATCCGTGTGACTTGCATATTTATCGGTTAAGTCAGTGGAACTATTTAGGCTGTCTTCACCCTGGAATGGCCTCTCCTACAACAGTGGTCACTGGTGAAAATGTATCATCCAGATAATTGTCAGGCATCTCTCCCACTTTCCTCACCCAAGGAGTTGCTATGTATGTTATATGTCATACAATTATGATGTGAATTGCTGTGTACTGCTAACATATGCTGGTATGTGTGGTCACATGACTTTTGGGTGTATCTTGATTAATGTCAGTGTGGACAATGTGGTCAATATCCATATGTCTGTACACTCCACACATAGGTACCCTGGCAGAGGGAGGAGACAACAATCTCCAGTATACCGGCCATTTCCAGACCTTCAAAGTATGGAAGAAAGAGACGTCATCAGGAAGTTGTGTTTAAATAGGCAGACAATACAAGATTTATGTGACCAGTTGGATCCTCATTTACGTCCTCGTAGAAACTATCCCACATCTCTGATACCAATGGTGAAACTCATGGCAGCACTGCATTTCCTTGGCACAGGTTACTTTCAGTACACTGTGGCTATATCTGGTGGAATGTTACACCCTATGTTTACTGGCGTAGTATGTGATGTGCTTTCAGCAATGATGTGACATATGGACAGCAACATCTAGTTCCCCAGACGTGAAGATTTGCTCAATGTGAAGGGTGACTTTTATGGATTTGCTCGCATCCCACATGTGGTTGGAACTATTGATGGCACACACATTGCCTTAGTACCACCATAACCTGGATAATAGGTTTATAGGACCAGGAAGCACTTCCATTCTATCAACGTGCAAGTTGTTTGTTTAGCGGATTAATTCATCTCCCATATCTGTGCCAAATTCCCAGGATCTGCGCATGACTCCTTTATACTGCGGAATAGCGCCATACCCCACCTGATGTCACAACTAGTACCAGAGAGGGTCTGGCTTGTTAGTGAGTATGATGTGTCCAACCTTTGTGTGTGATGTCAGGTCGTATCTTCTGACAGTATGGGACTCATTATCTCACATATGTTTGTCTACCATCTAGAAGACTCAGTGTTTCCCAACCGCCCATGGTTGTTGACACCGCTGAGGTCCAACTACGCAAGAGGAAGTCTGCTTCATTGAGGCCCATGGAAGAACACAGCAGGAAGTGGAGTGGGCTTTTGGGCTCCTGAAGGCCAGATTTCGATGTATGGACTGGACTGGGGAGCCCTCCTCTACTCAAGCAGGAAGTTGTGTGAGATCAATGTGGCCTGCTGCATCCTCCACAACCTGATACTGCGATGGAACATCCCTCTCATCACAGAGGATGGAGGCGAGCAGAAGCCACGGGTGAGGATCCTGAAATACCAAATGATTATGATAGTGGTGAAGAGGAAGGGGTTGACATGCGTCAAGAGCTCATCAACAACTTGTTCTTCATATCATTCAATCAATCAGGATTTTTAGAGTGTGGCTGCTTCACCCGTGAACTTCACTTAAGGTGCTGTCTAATACAAACTGCCTGTTCTCCTATCGGTTGAACAGCCATGTCTTGAGGTCCTTCCTGAATTGCTGGAGCGATGGTGAGTCTCTGATGTGCAGTGTGAGGTTGTTTCAGGTCTTGACCGCCAGTTGGGCGAAGGAGTGGCCTCTGCTGTTTGTCCGGCAGATGTGACAGATGGCAGCTAGGGCAAGAGATACGGATCTGAATGTTCTGGTGGGCTGCTGAAAGGTCACGCGCTGGTTGAGGTACACAGGTCCTCCGTTGTGTAATGCCTTGTATGCGTGGGTGAGTAGCTTCTACTGGCATCTCTTTATGACTGGTTGCCAGTGGAGTTTCCTGAGGTGAAGGGTTATGTGTGTCCGTCTGGTAAGGTCGAGGATGAGCCTGGCCACTGTGTTCTAGATTGTTTGGATCTTCTCATGAGTTGGGCTGTTATTCCTACGTAGAGGGATTTGCCATAGCCAAGTCTGCTGGTGACGAGACCCTGCATGACAGTTTATCTGGTGTTGGTCGGGAGCCATCTGATCACCTTCCTGAGCATACAGAGTCTGAGGAAGCAAGCAGTGGAGATATCACTGACTTGCTTCTTCATGAATAGCTGTCTGTCAAGTATGATGCCAAGGTTGCGGGCATGTTCGGGGGGTGGTGGGGCTGGGCCCAGCTCCGAGGGCCACCATTCGTTGTTCCAGTTTGTGTCCTTGCCTTTTCCCAAGATGAGTACTTCTTTCTTTTCATGTAATGTCGTGTTATGAGTGTAGGTAGGCTGTGAGATGTCATGACTTTGACTGTTACAGTGACTATTGTGACATTGTGAGGACATTTATGGATACATGTTAGGTATCTACAGCTGTGGCAAACTCTGTGCACAACTATTTGTGGAGGAAGGTCTTGACACATGCACAAGTTGTTGATGTTGCTTTGTGTAGGTGAAATTTCCCCATGTACCACAGAAGTTGACTGTAATTGTTGTTATATGTATGGCTTCTTAGCTAATCTTTTTGAATTTGTCTGTAGTAGGTACTTTCACCAATGCCATCTTCATTTGAACATTTCAGATTTGTGACATCAGCAGGTATATGATGCTGTTTTGACTTATGAAGTGGACATGAATTGTTCCTGGGACTGTCTGGCACAGACTTTGGGTGTACTACTCCGGTACCAAGTCGGCTTGCACAGCGATAAGATGGAAGTTGCTAAGACTCAATTGCACTTGTTCCCTGTCGCGCGGTGGTCCTATTGCAATATGTGTGCCATCATGTTCTGCAACACAATGTGGTTTTTGGGCCAAATCATGCCAATTTCCCTTCACATTGGCTAAGTCCTCAATGTGTATGAACTTGATGTAACTGTTGATGTATCTCATCATTGTACGCCACAGTGCTTGTGGCACACCACTGACATATGTTTGTGACATTCGACCAGATGCAGCAAAACTGGATCGAAATGAACCTGTGATAAGAAACTGGGGGGTGTCCGCTGCTGCAGGTTCAGGGGTGTCTGAGGAGTTTTCCTCTCACAGGTCCTCCCTTCCTGTGGCTTCTGCAGATGTAGAAGGGCCAGATATAGATGGACACCAGGAAGGTGTAGGTGGTGTTGATGTCCCTCAGCACCCCTATGAGCAGGTCCATGTTGTCATTGTGGGTGTCCAGCCTCTAGTCTATAGACCACTGCAGCTGCTTCATCTCCCGGATTTCTTCAGGTACCTTGCCCATCACGCCTTGGTTTATCTCATAGGATCCAAGGACTCTGGTGGTGTTGGCCTGGGCGTCAATGGCACCAGTGGCCTCACTTTGCGGGCCCACAGTTACCCTCCCACCAACCCTGCCCCCAAGCCCCTGTGACCTTGGGCCAGCCTGCCCCCTCCTACTGGCTCCTCCACCCTCAGTGAGAGTGTTGTCAATCCTTACCTCCAGAAGTGGGAGTGATGTGCAGGAGATGTTGCTGCCCATGCTAGGCCCACGGATTATTGGGCCATAGGTCAGCTCAGATGTCAGTGTCCTGAGTCTGGGCAGATGTTGTGCCGGATCGACCTGTTCAGACATAAAATAGATTGTTATTGTTTTAAATGTGGTATGTACATCCACATCATTTGATACACAGTGAGTTCAAGGCTGGGAGGAACAAGAGGGGTTGAGGTTGACATTGTGAACTATTCCCGTTGTGTTTGGCTCATTTGCAAGACATTTGGAGACATCCTTTGCAAGAAGTGATAGTGGCCTGATCATTTGCTGTACTAATATGCTTAATGTTGACATGAGGGGTGGGCATGGCATCTCCCAATAACTTAAACCCAACACAGTCTCAAAGTTACATGTGTATTAGTAAATTTCAACTCCTAGGTGTGTACAATACAGGCATTGACACAAATTGGTAGTAGATTTAGCATTGGTAATCATGTGTGCTGTGCAGTGTCAGTGGTTCAACAGCCATATCAAATCAGCTGTATTACCTTCATGTGTTGCTGATATTTCAGGTACAAACTTGAAATGGTGTCACTCATGGCCTCATTCTTTTCATTTATGGAGATCATAAATGCTGATCTGTAGTCACACATCCCGGTCAGGCTGAGTAGGCAGACATGTGCCTGAGCAGAGCATTGTGTGTAAGGTGCTCAGACCATATGACCTGGGGATCAGTGGTGACATGACTGACAAGTGAGTATGGACAAACGCACTAGTACATCTTGTTAAGTGTTCATGCAACAGGGCCTAATGGTAGTTGTAGTCATTTCAACCTCTCCTACCCTACATTTGACCAATGGTTAACTGCCTGTGAGTTGAATCTCAGTAGTCACACGGCTGACAAGTGAGTATGGACAAACGGCATTAGTACATCTTATCTGAAAGAAACACGTTAGTTATAGATTCCTTACCTTAGAATTACCCCCAGGCGTCAGACTGGATCCGGAAAGATTTTTCGTCAGCAGTACCTCTGCGCGTCGGAAGGTGGCATTGGTCGGCTCCACGTTCGTCGTTGGCATCGTGGTCGCCGGGATGATATCGCGGCAGCTACTAAGACGCCGCCCTCGCGTGCTGACGTCAGTTTTGTACATGACTTTCCGCGCCAGAAACGCAGAGCCATGCAAGACACTGACCAATGGTGCACAAAACTAGGGCCCTGCAAGGATGTCCTTAACCCCAGAAATCAGTTTGCAGAACAGGGAGGATGGGTGGGGCGGTAAGGAATCTATAACTAACTAATGTTTCTTACAGATATATCGTTACCGAAGGTAAGTAACTTGTGCATCTGAAAGAAACACATTAGTTATAGATTCCTTATCTTAGAATAGATACCCCAGCAATACCAACCCCGGTGGTGGGTCTGCGAACCAAGATCACACCAGAAAATCCTGGAGAACAGAACGGCCAAAGAAGCCGTCTCTCTGGACTTGGCTGTCCAGACAGTAGTGTTATGTGAACGTGTGCAGTGATGCCAATGTAGCCGCCTGACAGATGTCATTCAGAGGCACTCCTCTTCCCAAGGCAGTAGTGACTGCCGTCGCTCTGGTGAAGTGAGCGCATAGCCCGACTGGAGGCTCTTTTATAGCCAGAGAGTGACAAGCCTTAATACACAACACGACCCATCGAGAAATGGTGCGTTTGTGTACGGCCCGACACTTCTTTGCACCCACGTACCCAACAAAAAGTTGATCATCCACCCGGAACTGTTTTGTGCGATCCAGATTGAAGGAGAACACACGCTCTCCTTCCGAAACGCAGTGGTACTGCTGACGAAAAATCTTTCTGGATCCAGCCTGACGCTTGGGGGTAATTCTAAGGTGTTGGAAGGCGGACCCCGAGGAGTCGGCGAGACCACCAAGGGGGGCCCTCCCACTGTACGAAGTAGCCGAGCGCTGCCGAGAGGTCTCCTGAGAGATCCTTCTCCTATCACGTACTAGCACAGTAACACCACCACACAGGACTCAAGGAGGTTGTCTCAAGACAAGTAATTCTTTATCAGCAATAAAAAGGTTACGAGGTCAATATTTACACGAAGGGATCGAGGGATCCACCAAAAGTCTCAGTGTCTCTTTGGGAGCGTAGGGGTAGCGGGACAGTCTTCGGCAGGGGTGCGGTACGAGGGTACCTGGGGCCCAGTTCTTATCCTCAAGCTGGAGGACCTCCGGATCTCGGAGGGGTCGAGCCGCGACGGCGTCAGCAGGGCTCTGGCGTACAGTTCGTGGAGAGCCGCGATCCAATCAGCAGGACTCTCAAGATGGTTTCTGCTCAGCTCGAGCCGCGACGTCGTCAGCAGGGCTCCGAGGGAGGTTTCAGCGAGGTTGGGCCGCGACAGCGTCAGCAGTGCTCCGATGTTCCAGGTGGCTTCAAAGGGTTCACAAGAAGGAGCCGCAACGCAGTCAGCAGGGCTCGTGATGGTTCCGACAAAAGTTCTTCTCCGTAGGGTCAGCCGCGATTCAATCAGCAGGGCTCTCGACTCCGGGATACAACTACTGATCTGTGGCGGGGTCGCCCCAGATATAGGTCTGGAGCCCTTTGATGTCCGGACCCAGGCGCCCGGTGGGGGCGGAGAGGCCGGGTGGAGGTGGCCAGACGCCCAGCAGGAGAGGCGCCAGGCCCAAGGGAGTTGCAGGGCGATCACACCTCGAGAGGGGAGGACAGTTGGGGGTCCCATCGATACTGTCCTCCGCCGGGGGCGATGAATGGTTCCTGCGGCACCCCCTGGCCAGTACGTGGTGCCTCGATGTCGGGGCTTCGCTGGGGTTGAGGCCGGGTTGAGCGGGGTCGCGCTGGCTGGTGCACAGAGTCACGTGGGTGCCAACAAGATGGCGGAGCCACGAGGGGTATGCGACCTCGTGCAGCCCAGGATGAAGGGCCTCGGTGCAGTTCAGAAGGGTGGCCCGTGAAGGCCGGGGCGGGGAACGGGCACAATCCACGGGGGTAAGGACCATGCCACGAGGCCGGGTCCAACAGGCGTCCCCCCCAGCCGAAGGCATGGAGAGTCACCCATCTCCTTGGGGATTCTCCTCGTCAAGGCGGAAGAAGCGGGACAGGCCGTCGGCGTTGGCATGGTCATTGCCGGGCCGGTGTTCAACGTCAAAGTCCATCCCTTGTAGCAAGATGGACCACCGCAGCAGCTTGGGGTTCTCGCCCCGCATTTGCATTAACCACCGCAGGGGCTGGTGGTCGGTCTGGACCCGGAAGTGGGTACCGAAGAGGTAGGGCCGGAGTTTCTTGAGGGCCCACACCACAGCGAAGGCCTCACGCTCGATGGTGCTCCATCGTTGCTCCCGGGGCAATAGCCATCGGCTGATGAAGGCCACTGGTCGGTCGAGCCCCTTTTCATCGGCCTGGGACAGGACGGCCCCGATCCCATACTCGGAGGCGTCCGTCTGCACCACGAACTCCTTATTGTAGTCAGGGGCCTGTAGCACCGGGGCAGTACACATTGCGGTCTTTAGGGCGTCGAAGGCTGCTTGGCAGCGGGGTGTCCAGTGCACCTTTTTGGGCTGCTTTTTGGACGTTAGCTCTGTGAGGGGGCCAACAATGCTCCCATAGTCACGGATAAACCGCCGGTAGTATCCGGTGAGACCCAGGAAGGCCCGGACAGCGGTCTGGGTAGTGGGGGGTTCCCAGGCCTGGATGGCATCTATTTTCGGTTGGAGAGGGGCCACCTGCCCGCTCCCCACTTGATGGCCCAGGTAGGTCACGGATCCGTGGCCGATCTGGCATTTGCTGGCCTTGATTGTGAGCCCGGCCCGCTGGAGGGCGGCCAGGACGGCTTTAATGTGAAGGAGGTGCTCTGCCCAGTGGTTGCTGTACACGGCAATGTCATCTAGGTAGGCCGCGCTGAAGGCCTCAAGCCCGGCCAAAACCTTGTTCACCAGTCTTTGAAAAGTGGCCGGGGCGTTCTTCATTCCGAAGGGCATCACCCGAAAGTGGTAATGCCCATCCGGGGTTGAAAAGGCGGATCTTTCTTGGGCGCCGGGGGTGAGCTGGATCTGCCAGTACCCGGCGGTGAGGTCCAGCGTGCTCAAGTAGCGAGCGGCCCCTAAGCGGTCGATGAGTTCGTCGGCCCTGGGTATAGGGTGGGCATCCGTCTTGGTCACTGCATTCAGGGCTCGGTAGTCCACGCAGAATCGCAACTCCAGGGGGCGGCCGGGAGCTGCGGCCTTTGGCACCAGGACGACAGGGCTGGCCCACGGGCTGTCGGAGGGTTCGATGACCCCCAGGGCCAGCATCTTCGTTACTTCGGCCTGGATGCATGCCCGTACTCGGTCGGGTACCCGGTAGGCTCTGTGTCGCACGGGGGGGCTCTCCCCGGTGTCGACGTCGTGGACGCACCAGTGGGTCACCCCCGGGGTGAGGGAGAAGAGGGCTGCGTAGTCCTGCAGCAGTTGCTGGCAGTCGTTGCGCTGTTCCGGAGTCAGGGAAGAGGCGAGTTGGACACCCTCGATTGTTCCATCATGGACGTTGGACTGCAAGAGGTCGGGCAGGGGCTCGGAGTCGTCCTCGCCCCCCTCGTCGGTCGCCAGTAGCAGGCTCAGTTCGGTCCGGGCAAAGTGGGGTTTTAGCCTGTTAGCATGTAGGACCCGGAGGGGGTTCCGGGGGGACTCCAGGTCGACCAGGTAGGTGACGGGACTTTTCTTCTCCACTACCTTGAAGGGCCCGGTCCATTTGTCCTGGAGGGCGCCGGGTTCAACCGGGGCCATGACCCATACCTTCTGACCTGGCTCGAATTCTATGGTGGAGGAGTTCCGATCGTACCACCGCTTCATGTACTCCTGGCTGGCCTCGAGGTTGGCTTCGGCCAGGGCTCGGAACTTGCGGGTCTGGTTTCGGAGGGTCAGGAGGTATCGGTAGACGTCAGGAGGGGCGCCTTGGGGCTTCGTCTCCCAGCTCTCTTTGACCAGGCTGAGCGGTCCGCGGACCGGGTGTCCGTACAATAGTTCAAACGGGCTGAACCCCAGGGACTTCTGCGGGACCTCCCGATAGGCAAACAGGAGGCACGGCAGCAGGACATCCCATCTCCGCCTGAGGGGCTCTTCTAGGCCCTGGATCATTCCCTTTAATGTTCTGTTGAACCGCTCAACCAGTCCGTTCCCCTGAGGGTGATAGGGGGTCGTGAACTTGTATGTGACCCCGCACTGCTGCCACAGGGACCGCATGTATCTGGAAATAAAGTTCGTGCCTCTGTCGCTCACCACTTCGCGGGGAAATCCCACCGGGAGAAGATCCCCATTAAGGCCCGGCCTACCACGGGGGCCGTTATAGTTCTTAGCGGGACCGCCTCCGGGTACCTGGTGGCGTGGTCCATGAGGACCAGGATGAAGCGGTGGCCCAGGGCGGTCTGGGGGTCCAGGGGCCCCACGATATCGATTCCGACCCGTTCGAACGGGGTGCTGACGGCTGGAAAGGGTTGGAGGGGGGCCATGACCCGACCCCCCATCTTCCCGCTGGCTTGGCAGGTCTGGCAGGACCAGCAGTGGTTGTCCACGTCTCTCCACATCCGGGGCCAGTAGAAGTGGGTCAACAGGCGGCTGTACGTTTTGTCTTGCCCCAAGTGTCCGGCGAGGGGCACATCATGTGCCAGGTTGAGCAGGAACTCCCGGAAGCGGAGGGGGACCACCAACACTCGGCTGGCCCCGAGTTCTGCCACTTTCTGCTCACTGTATAGCAGGCCCTCGGCCCAGTAGACCCAGTGGGTGCCGGTCTGGTCCCCGTTGGTTTGGGCGGACGCTTGTTGGCGGACCCCTTCGAGAGTGGGGCAGGACTGCTGCTCTTGTTGGAACTGCTCCCGGGTGGGGCCCCCTTCGTGTCGCCATTGTGTCAGCTCTGGTAGGGCGCACGGGGAAGCCATCTCTTCGGGGGAGGATTCACTAGGCCCAGGGTTGGCGTCCGCCTCCCCCTCGCTGCTGGCGGGAGGTGGTGCGAGCCTCTCGGGCTGGGCGGCCCCGGAGGCCGAGGATGAGCGGGGGGCCCGGGCGGTCATGGACCGGGTGATGGCACAGGCCCAGTCAGATAGTCCCAGCATTCAGAGGTGCTCTCGTCGCTCTACTTGAGCCCAGGGGGAACTCTCCAAGTCGCTCCCCAGGAGGCAGTCGACGGGGGCGTCGTCGCGTACCGTCACCTTCAGCAGGCCCGTCACCCCTCCCCACTCGAAGAGGACCAGGGCCATCTGGCACAGGCTTTCGCTGTTGTCGGCCGTCCGGACGGGACACAGCACATTCGGTAGGATCTGTTCGGGGGTCACCAGGTGGCAGCGGACAGCGGTGACACTGGCGCCGGTGTCACGAAGGGCTTCGGCCCGTTGTCCATTGACCGTGACCTGCTGCCGGTACTTCTGGGTGTTGCTTGGGATGGGGGTGCAGGGTACCATTTCTCGGCTACCCAGGCAGACCAGGGACATGGCTGCCGGCTCCCATTCAGTGGTCCCTCGGTCGAGGTTCTCCTCTTCCTCTTCTCCTTCTCCCAGGGCGGCGGCCGCCAGCTGTCGGGGCGGGGGCCCGCCGGCCCCGTTTCTTCGGTTCAGGGGGCAGACCGGATCGCTGGCATAGTGTCCGGTTTGTTGGCAGCCGTAGCACGTTACTGGTGGTCGTGGTCCGGGCCTGGCCGGGGGCGCCCCCCTTCGGGCTAGGCTTGGGGAGAGTTGTTGCTGCGGTGGCCCTCGAGGGGGGCTCCTGGGGGCCCTGGCGGGAGGGTCTCGGTTCCTGTTCGGCCCTCCCCCTCCACCGCGTTGGCGGGGGGGTCCGGTGGGGTTCCTCTGGTACTCCCCCATTGAGTTCCGGGGGACCCGGGAGTTGACCCATCGATCGGCCTCGACGGCGAGTTTTCGCGGGTCGGTCATTTTGCTGTCGAGGAGGTGCTGTCTCAGTTCCACGAAGCAATTGTTGGAGAGATGTTCCCACACGATGAGGTCGACCAGCTGCCCGTAGGTGGTTACTTTGCTACCTCTGATCCACCCTTCTAGGGCCCGACTGAAAAAGTCCACATATTCCACCCAGGTGGTGCCCGGGATTTTCTTGCAGTCTCTGAACCGCTGGCGGTACATTTCTGCGGTTAGCCCGTAGCGGGTGAGCAGAGCCTCCTTCATGTGATCGTAGGAGGTCATCACCTCCTCCGGCAGCTGGAGCAGTGTGTCTCGACCCTCACTCAGGAACCGCCCCCACAGGCCCGCGCCCCAGTCTTTTCGGGGCACCCGATGAGAGGTCATGGCCACCTCGTAGGCCTTGAACCATTGTTGGATGTCGTCATTCTTGTAGTACTCCTTGACGACCTCTTTCGGGATATGTACCTTGGTCTCGGCAGGCGGTAGAGTGTCTCTAGTACTGGGGGCGTTGGTCCCTCCGTTCTTGGCCTTGATTTCGAGCTCCTTGAGACTGCGCTCGTGCTCAAGGGTCAGTTTCTTTTCCTCCAACTCCCGGTGTCGCCTCTTCTCCTCTATCTCCTCTTGAAGCCGTAGCTGCTCTAGGGCCAGTTTCTTTTCCGCCAGCTGGAGTTCACCGTCCAGCCGCAGTCGTGCGAGCTCTAGCTCGTGGTTCCGGACCTTCTCCCGCTCTCGTATTTCTTCTTCGGAGAGGCCAGTTTCTAGGCTCTTTCTTCCTCCGGTTGCCGGAGTCAGTGCGGTTGATGTGGTCTCAGTCAGGGGCAAGGGACCTTCTTCCCGGGAGGGGCCTGCCCCGGCCTCCAGCCATGTCCTCAGAGCTTTCTGCATGTCCTCTTTGGTACCTAGGCCGGTGGTTGCAATGCCTTTGTCTTTGCAGAACTGTTTTAACTCTTTGTGCGTATATTCTTCCAGCCGTTCGGGCTGGAACTCCATTGTCGCGTTGTTTTCCTGGCTGCTCATGATTACTGTACGTTTGGATGGGAAGCTAGTGGGTACTGGCTGGTACGTACTGCGTTCGGCTCGGATCCCGTCGCTGGCCACCAAATGTTGGAAGGCGGACCCCGAGGAGTCGGCGAGACCACCAAGGGGGGCCCTCCCACTGTACGAAGTAGCCGAGCGCTGCCGAGAGGTCTCCTGAGAGATCCTTCTCCTATCACGTACTAGCACAGTAACACCACCACACAGGACTCAAGGAGGTTGTCTCAAGACAAGCAATTCTTTATCAGCAATAAAAAGGTTACGAGGTCAATATTTACACGAAGGGATCGAGGGATCCACCAAAAGTCTCAGTGTCTCTTTGGGAGCGTAGGGGTAGCGGGACAGTCTTCGGCAGGGGTGCGGTACGAGGGTACCTGGGGCCCAGTTCTTATCCTCAAGCTGGAGGACCTCCGGATCTCGGAGGGGTCGAGCCGCGACGGCGTCAGCAGGGCTCTGGCGTACAGTTCGTGGAGAGCCGCGATCCAATCAGCAGGACTCTCAAGATGGTTTCTGCTCAGCTCGAGCCGCGACGTTGTCAGCAGGGCTCCGAGGGAGGTTTCAGCGAGGTTGGGCCGCGACAGCGTCAGCAGGGCTCCGATGTTCCAGGTGGCTTCAAAGGGTTCACAAGAAGGAGCCGCGACGCAGTCAGCAGGGCTCGTGATGGTTCCGACAAAAGTTCTTCTCCGTAGGGTCAGCCGCGATTCAATCAGCAGGGCTCTCGACTCCGGGATACAACTACTGATCTGTGGCGGGGTCGCCCCAGATATAGGTCTGGAGCCCTTTGATGTCCGGACCCAGGCGCCCGGTGGGGGCGGAGAGGCCGGGTGGAGGTGGCCAGACGCCCAGCAGGAGAGGCGCCAGGCCCAAGGGAGTTGCAGGGCGATCACACCTCGAGAGGGGAGGACAGTTGGGGGTCCCATCGATACTGTCCTCCGCCGGGGGCGATGAATGGTTCCTGCGGCACCCCCTGGCCAGTTCGTGGTGCCTCGATGTCGGGGCTTCGCTGGGGTCGAGGCCGGGTTGAGCGGGGTCGCGCTGGCTGGTGCACAGAGTCACGTGGGTGCCAACAAGATGGCGGAGCCACGAGGGGTATGCGACCTCGTGCAGCCCAGGATGAAGGGCCTCGGTGCAGTTCAGAAGGGTGGCCCGTGAAGGCCGGGGCGGGGAACGGGCACAATCCACGGGGGTAAGGACCATGCCACGAGGCCGGGTCCAACATAAGGTAAGGAATCTAAAACTAACTAATGGTTCTTACAGATATATCATTACTGGAGGTAAGTAACTTGTGCGTTAAGTGCAACAGGGCCTCATGGTAGCGGTAGTCATTTCGACCTCTCCTTCCCCACTCTTGACCAATGGTTAACTACCTGTGATGTGAACCTCAGTAGTCACATGGCTGACAAGTGAGTATGGACAAACTGCACTAGTACAACAGAAAGGATGTCTGAATTTGTTGATCTAAGGCTTCAGAAACATGTCCATAACTTACTGTCATATATAAAAGATAGTAAGGATATATTGGTTACATTTAAGGATCTCAGCTGGTCAGAGGAATTGTGGTTTGTCACCTTTGATGTGGAAACTTGATATACCTGCATCCATAACAAATTTGGACTAATGCCAGCACTGTATTAATTGGATACTGAAGAGGGAGACCATTTTGAATATAATGAGATGATAATGCAGATGATGGAGATAATTTTGACAAAAAAAGTTTTCTTCATAATGATCAATGGTTCCATCAAACACAAGGAACAGCTGTGTGCTCCCAGTTTGCCCCTGCTATGCTTGCCTCATTAGGGGGTGGTAAGAGAGGTAGCATGCTTGGAGCAGAAGTGCCTCCCCCTGGACTGAGTATATAGTCTTTGGGTGGAGGTACGTTGATGATATAATCTGCCTATGGTCAGGACCAGAAGAAGCTCTTAAACAATATTTCTCCTTCCTGAATGACAATCCTTATAATGTCAAACTAACTATGGCATACCATAACGAAAGGATGAACTTTTTAGATCTCCAATTATATGTGAAGGATGGGGTGGTACAAGTACCCTATATCGCAAGGAAACAGCATGCAATGGAGTCCTTCATGCCTCCAGTGCACATTCACAATCAGTGATAAACAACTTCCCCTATGGGGAAATGATTTGTATAAAAAGAAATTGTTGCGAGGAGGATACATGTCGGGCAAACATTCTAGACACAAAAGAATTATTTTACAGAAGGGGATATGACACCAGGGTGGTAAATAAAGCCCATTGGAGAATACAACAGGTTGAGAGAGAGGCGGCCACTCTGCTTGACAGTGATAACAGAAGGACAAACAAGGCCCAAAAGGGGAGGATGAGATTTGTTACTAAATACACTACCCAGAGTGACAAGATATTTAAAATCCTAAAGAACAATTGGCTGCTACTCTTGTATGTCCCCGGTCTATAAGACTCTCTGATTAAGATTCAGCAATAAAGTACAAAAGAGGGTCGACTTTCAGAAATTCACTTTGTCCAAGTTACATTACAATGACCAAGAAAAAAGGAACATGGCTGCCTCCTAAACCAAAAGGTTTTTACATATGTAGCTCATGTAACATCTGCTCATATGGTAAAAACAAGACAATATTTTTTAAGTACAATACATCACAGCAATACAATATTAGGCATTTTATTAATTGCAACACAACCTACGTGGTGTATATATTGGGCTGCATATGCAGCTTGATTTATGTAGGGAGCAGAGTGCACTGTCTTAAATATCGGATACAGTAACATCTTAGGGCCTTACTAAACAATGATACCAGATATCCGATGACAGAACACTATAGAAATACACATCCTGATTCTGATTTTTGGTTCCACGGAAATGACCATGTAATTGTTGGGAAAAAAGGTGGAGACAAGGAATGAGCCCTGAGACAGCTAGAGGCCAAATAGATTTGTCGCCTAAGAGCAACCATTTATGGCCATAATACAGACAATGAGTTTCATTTCTTTTTGGAATAAAGCTATGCGCTGATTGGCTGACTATCGGCCAATCAGACGCTAGACGGGAGGAGCCTGTTTGCCTGTTTGCCCACCGTCTACTTTATAGTAGACTACAATGGCTCTGTCGGAGAGATTATCAATTGCTTTGTTGAGCACAATCATTATAGATAATTTCGAACTATGGAAACTTATGGTCAATTAAATATCCAGTAGCATTGCAAATAAGACAGCTCAATGTACGCAGCAAACCCAAGAAAACAAGTATCCGATTACCAAGAAAAACTCAAAAGTACTTGCTAGAAAAATTATTATTATCAAATTTTCAGTATTTTCATCAGATAACATAGATATGCATTAGTACAGGCTGCCCATGGAGGACAAATTACGAAAGTGACAAGTGTTGCAAAGTGACATCAGTGCTCAGTGCAGGTGACAAAGTGCATATGTACAATTGTGAACCTATGTACAGATATATACAATTCTCAAAAGTGGTCAGGACAAAGAATATTGAAATCTCTCTGGTAAGGGCAAAAATGCTCCGAATTGGCACCCAGAGATCTCTAAGACAGAACCAAGTATTGATGTCGACGTTTCGACCCAAGCAACGCAAAACTGATATGTCGCGGCGGGTCTTCATCAGGACGGGAGGACAGCCACTGAAGTATGGATGTGTCCCGCGTGGTGTAGGGGCCACTCAGATGGTCTGCTGATTTCAGGAAAGACGTTTTGTGGCACAGTCAAAGAACTAGAAGGAATGGAGTCACCTCCAAGGAGGGGCAAAGCATCACCGTCAATGTCCTAGAACGGGGGAAATGCCAATTTAACTGTGGCTAGTTCTGAGGACTGGCAACTTAAATGTGAGTTAAATATCACGAGTATTTCAATCTTCCTAATAAGGTCCTTAATGGTACCAAAAGTTCACAGGGTTCCAGTTCCTGTGACTTACTATGGCGGCTTGAAATTCTTTAAGCGCAAAGACTCCGTGTGTAAAGTGATTATTCACAAACATCCAGGTGATTAATCCATGGAGAACATCGTCCGCTTGACAGTCTTCCAAGACTGTTGAGCTGACAATGTTCTCCAAGGAACCCTGTGAACTTTTGGTACCGTTAAGGACCTTATTAGGAAGATTGAAGCACTCGTGATTTTTAACTCACATTTAAGTTGCCAGTCCTCAGAACTAGCCACAGTTAAATTGGCATTTCCTCCGTTCTAGGACATTGACGCTGATGCGTTGCCCCTCCTTGGAGGTGACTCCATTCCGTCTAGTTCTTTGACTGTGCCACAAAACGTCTTTCCTGAAATCAACAGATCATCTGAGGGGCCCCTACACCACATGGGACACCTCCATACTTCAGTGGCTGTCATCCTGTCCTGATGAAGACCCGCCGCGACATATCAGTTTTGCGTTGCTAGGGTCGAAACGTCGACATCAATACTTGGTTCAGTCTTAGAGATCTCTGGGTGCCAATTCGGAGCATTTTAGCCCTTACCAGAGTTTTCAATATTCTTTGTCCTGACCACTTTTGAGAATTGTATATATCTGTACATAGGTTCACCATTGTACATATGCACTTTGTCACCTGCACTGAGCACTGATGTCAATTTGCAACACTTGTCACTTTCGTAATTTGTCCTCCATGGACAGCCTGTACTAATGCATATCTATGTTATCTGATGAAAATATTGAACATTTGATAATAATAATTTTTCTAGCAAGTACTTTTGAGTTTTTTCTTGGTGTTCTGATACTTGTTTTCTTGGGTTTGCTGCGTATATTGAGCTATCTTATTTGCAATGCTACTGGATACTTTAAGTGAGCATAAGTTTCTATAGTTTGAAATTATCTTTAATGATTGTGCTCAACAAAGCAATTGATAATCTCTCCGACAGAGCCATTGTAGTCTACTATATACTTACCCAGGCTCTGAGGGTTACTGGGTTACCCCATTTTGTTGACCCCACCGTCTACTTTAAGCAGACCTGAAGAGGACGCGCACTACCTAAGTATCCATGTGAGAGGCGGGTGGAATTGTGCTCGGGGCCATTGTTTGTTGCTGCTAAAATTCAAATCATTGCTGCATGTTCTTAACTCTTTTTAAAACGACTTCGTTTTTAGAATTGTAAATTGTGTTCAGTGCACCTAGTTTAGTCGATTTCTGCATCCCGGTGGGTGCTAAGCGCTGATTGGCTGACTATCAGCCAGTCAGACGCTAGACCGGAGGAGCTTGTTTGCCCACCATCTACTTTAAGCACACCTGAGGTGGACGCACGCAGCGGGCGCGCCGCTGGCACGCCGCTGGCGCGCCTACGGCAAGCCCGTCTACGCCCATCCACGCCTGGACGCTGCTGTTGGCCGGTTACTCTGCCCTTCTTCCAAAACATATGGGGCATATCAGCAACACCCGGCGATAATTATCGCTCAGCGCTCTTAGCGTGAGGATAATTATCGCCGGGTAACGTGGATTTTTATCGCTGAGATAGCTTGCTATTAGCAACGCTTATCTCCTCAGCGACAAAAATCCTCACGCTAACTGCCTAACGTGAGATTATCGCTGGAAACCCAGCGATAATCTCACGCAATGTGGCGTTAGCTTGCTGATAGAGATTCACAAACTTAGCCATGATATCCACCTTCCATAGGATATCATGGTTAAGTCAGTCCTGAAGCAGGCGTAAGGAAAGTAGCGATAACAGGGATTATCGCTACTTTTCCTGACGCTATGCTTCATAGCGTGGGGCTTGATGATAGGAGAAATGTCGCTTAGCGACATTTCTCCAGTCATGTTAGGTCAGGAACGCCCACTTTGCATCTCATTAGAGATGCAAAGCTGGGCGTTAGGAATCCTCACGCATTAGCGTGGCCTTGCTAATTAAGCGATAACATTATCGCCGCTTTTCGCCCGAAAACGGCCGCAAAACCGGCGATAATTTTTTATCGCCTGCTTGTAAATATGTCCCATAAATTCTTATTCACGCTCTGAGCTTCTGTCATTGAACATCAAAGGCCTCACCTGTAGCAATCATTCTTGGTCTCCTTCGGCTGGCCCCTTTCAGTGCCAACACTGCGCTTTTCATAGTGAGTCAGGTGGGAGAGGTACTCTCCCCTCCGACTTCACTGACTTCAGGTTCTGTAGTTTGAACTGCAGGTCGCTAGTCAAGCACCATGCGGAGATTTTAGATCTATTAACCAAGGAGTCACGTGAATCATTATTTTTGACTGAGACCTGGTTGACGCAGGATTCAGTTGCTGAATCATGGCTGGCTCTCCCCCAAGGATACTCTATGAACCAACTTAATAGAACTTGAAATAGAGGTGGGGGGATTGCATTGATTTATAAGGAGTGTTATTCATGCAGTCTGAAGAAGGAGGACATTCCTGACTGCGAAAGCGCACATTTTCAAATCTTGCTAAATCATAACTTTACGGTTTCTGGCTTGCTAATCCATCGGCCACCTGGACCTTCCAAAGTTTTCAGAGAAGATTTAGTAAACAAGATTACTTTATTGGCCAGTAAGGCAGCCAATTTTACTATTTTAGGAGATCTTAATCTACATTTAGACCATTACTGTAAGACTGATATTGCAAATTTTCTGGCCGACTTGGAGGCCTGTCAGCTGATCCAGCGGATCTTGAACAGTACTCATGCTGCTGGCCACTGGTTGGATCCTATATTTTCTAATTTAGACTCCCTGTCTGCCGCAGCCCCAATTCCTATGGCATGGACAGATCATTTTCTTATCCCTTTTTCTATCCGATGGCAAAGTAAGCTGACCCAGAAGGCCTCGATGCCAGCATAAACTGGGAAGTGCCATTGATGTGGTGGCACCTCTTCGCAGGATGAAGATGGTGGCGAGAGGAGCCGGGGCGCCTTGGTATAATGATTCCCTTAGGGAGATGAAACGCGGGGTGAGGAAGAAAGAACGGGCATGGCGTAAAAAATACGACGCCATTTCCAAACAAGAATATGTTTCATCCTTAGCCCAGTACAAACTAGCCATACAATCAAGGAAGGCTGCTTTCTTTGAGGAAAGAATAACTACTGCAAGAAATCCGCAAAAAGAAATTTTTCGGGTCCTGGCGGAGCTCAGGGTGAACAAGGAGCGAAGTCCCGAGTTCACCCAGGAGGACTGTCAGAGGTTCCAGGATTTCTTCGTAAAGAAGATATCTGATATCTTGGACGAAATTGCGGAAACCGCACCCCTCGAATGTCCGCGCATACCGGACCTTATTGCCCCGCTAAACATTCCACCATTAGCTGAGTTATCCCCTATTTCCAAACAGGAAATACTTAAAATCATAGGCCGAGTCAAATCAGGTTCCTTGGTGGACCCTTGCCCTCCTGACATATTCAAGATGGCAATGCCAGGAATAGAGGAAGAGGTTCTGCACCTATTGAACACCTCTCTTTATACAGGACAGATCCCTTTAGCTTTTAAAGAGGCTCGCCTGATCCCCTTACTGAAGAAACCTGGAGCAGACACAAAATGTCTGAAAAATTTCCGGCCCATCTCCCAGCTGCCTTTCCTTGCTAAGGTAATTGAGCAGCACGTGTTAGCTCTATTATCGGGCCATCTAGAGAGTAACAACCTGCTGGAGACCAATCAGGCAGGGTTCCGTGCTAATCACAGCACGGAACTAGTTATGTTATCCATTCTAGATGAGCTAAGGATGCGAGCTGATGTAAAAACACCGAGCGCCCTGGTACTACTGGATCTCTCCGCGGCGTTTGACACCGTGTGTCATAAACAGCTTCTGTCGCGGTTGAGATCCTTTGGCGTCGTGGGTACAGCACATGCATGGCTCACATCATTTTTGCAGGGTAGGACACAACGAGTGCAGCTGGGGGATCTACTTTCCACCCCTGCTCCGATCACCTGCGGGGTCCCACAGGGCTCTGCCTTGTCCCCCCTACTTTTCAACATCTACCTGCAGCCACTAATTGCTCTCCTGAACAGGATGGACTGCCTAGTGTACAACTATGCCGATGACACCCAGATAATCATCCGGCTGGATGATGGTCCAGGAGCATCCACTAGGTTACAGGACATATTGAAAACTACAGTCAATTGGATGTCCGAGAACTCCTTGAAAGTTAATCCGGATAAGACGGAAGTATTGCCCATTTCCATCTCGGGTAACCCTTGGAGTGAGAAATTTTGGCCTAGGGAGCTGGGCGCACCACCAAAACCGGCAGCTGCAGTCAAAAGCTTAGGCCTATATGTGGATAATAAATTATCCATGGAAAAACAAGTTGCCACTGTAGTAGGCACCAGTATAGGCCTCTTAAGACAACTAAGGAAGATCTCTGCCCTACTCTCATTCCCTACTTTGAGACACGTGGTCTCAGCCACAATTCTGGCTAGGCTGGACTACGGGAACTCCCTTTATTTAGGTTTGCCACAGCGGCTGCTGGACAAACTACAGGGAGTTATGAACGATGCAGCTAGGCTGATATTTAAAAAACCCAGGACTGCCCATGCCTCTCCCCTGATGCAGGAGCTGCACTGGCTGCCAATTCGTCAGAGAATTGTCTTCAAAGGACTGTGTATCGCTCACAAGGCTCAGTATGGCAAAGCACCAAAATACCTGAAATCCCGACTATCCCCCTACACACCGGGTAGGACTTTGCGTTCGTCGGACGCCACTCTTCTGTCTCAGTCCCGCTTTAAATTGACCACGGTGGGGGGCCGTGCTTTTTCCAACACGCTCCCAGCTTTATGGAACAAATTGGATCCAGAGCTCAGGAAGGAAAGTAACTTACTTTCCTTCAGAAAAAAACTAAAAACGGTACTGTTCAAACAAGCATGGAGCAGATCTTAGGTGCACAGCTGGTTTCAAGTGAATGTAACATCTTTCACGTAAATCTGGTCAGACAGCGCTTAGAGACCCCTGTGGTTATAACGCGCCATATAAATTAAATAAATAAATAATAAAAATAAATAAATTTTAAAACGACCTTGGCATAAATTAGACACTTATGAATTTACGGATTTACTTTTAAGGCACAAACCCCAGATTCCATCTAATATAGAATCCGCTACTGCGCTCCTCCATGATTGGCTGTCTCACACTCTGGACAGCTGTATTCCCGCTACGCTTTGCCCGTCTAAAAAAGGAGAGAAATCTAATCCCTGGTTTAATGAATCCCTAAGCAAGGCAAAAACAAACTGTAAACAGTTAGAGCGGATTTGGAGACGTGCTTTTGACTTGGAAGCAAAAAACAATTATCTTAAGGCAATTAAGTCATATCATAAATTAATTCGAAGAGCCAGAGCGGAGTATATTGCCAATAAAATCTTGGAGAGCAAGAATTCGCCCAAAACAATTTTCTCCCTTCTCAAGGTCATGAAAGGCTCCAATCTGAATCCCGTCTCCCCTATTACCTCCAATACTCCGATGAATTGGCCAGGTATTTTGTAAAGAAAGTGAAAAAATCTATGATAACTTCTCCCCCACTGTCAATTGTGACTGGGATTGCCATGAAGACAGAGGCACCCCTAGGGAAATGATCTTACTATGTCTCTTTCCTCCACTATCCCTCACTGAGACCGAATCTTTATGTTGGAAGATTAAATCTGATTCCTCAGTTGACCTCTGAGACCAGCTCAGCTCCGTAAATTTCATAATGTTATTGTACCAGTAGCCCAGGAACTGATCAATCTATCCTTGTCCTCTGCATCTCTACCATCAGCCTGGAAACACGACAAAGTAATCCCTCTTTTAAAGAAACCATCGTTGAATCCTTCCGAACCGGGTAATTATCGCCCCATTTCTCAGCTCCCTTTCTTAGCCAAAGCCACAGAATCTCATGTAAATACCATTCTCACAGAGTTTGTAGAACGTAATGGTATATTGGATGCCTCACACAACGGTTTCAGGTCCCGGCATAGTACAGAATCTGCTTCAATGGCGGTGACCGAAGAAATCCTTGGCAGTCTCGATGGGGGAAACTCGGCGGCCTTGATTCTTCTTGATTTAAGTGCCGCATTTGATTCGGTGTCCCATGAGATTTTATTGCGTAGCCTTCGGGAGATTGGAATTGGGGGTTTGGCCTTAACATGGTTCCGATCCTTTTTAGAGGGCAGAACTTTCCAGGTCACTATGCCACCTTTTTACTCCAAGGAGCATGCCATTAAACATGGGGTGGAACAGGGCTCCATCCTGAGCCCTCTGCTCTTCAATATCTATGTTCAGCCGCTGGCATTGGTAGCCAGGAGCAGAGGGTTGTCACTGGTGTCGTACGCTGATGACACCCAACTTGTCATCGCTTTCTCCAAAAAACATGATTTAAACCTCGTTAAATTCAAGGATGATATGATGGCCATTGCTGATTGGCTGACAGCAAATTGCTTCCAATTAAATGCAAGCAAGTCGGAAATACTTCTGCATGGGAGAGACAGTGATATGTGGTCAGAGCAGTGGTGGCCGGATAAACTCAAACCTGCACCCATACCTAAGGAGGCGGTCAAGAACTTGGGGATCTGGATTGATAGAAGTCTGTCCTTCGATATTCAATCTAAGGCAGTTGCAGGCACTTGTTTTGGGCTACTGAGAGGTCTGAAACCTATTTTGGGGTTTTTTGATCCCACTGTTTGTCAGACCATCCTACAGGCCACGATTTTGTCCAGGCTTGACTACGGGAATTCTTTATATTTAGGGACTAGTAAGTCATGTATTTTGCAACTCCAAAGAATTCGAAACGCTGCTGCCCGGATTCTGCTTGCACTTCCTAAATCGTGCTCAGTGTCTAAGTCCCTATCCAAACTTCATTGGTTGCCAGTAGAGAGAAGAATTCAGTTTAAAGCTCTATGTGTAGCCCATAAGATTCTGTCTCATCAAGCTCTCTCTGTTCTAGCTGGTATGTTAGTGCCGTACATTCCGAGTCGACCGCTTCGTTCCTCAGATCAAAGGTTGGTCTGCATTCTCCGTGTTCGCAAAGTCAGAGCCTGTGGCCGGTCTTTCAAGGTGCTGGCGGCTAAACTCTGGAACTCTCTTCCCTCTGCAACTCAAGTACTCCAAAATCATCTAGAGTTCCGCAAAGCCATAAAGACATGGCTTTTCCCGGGCTACCTCTCTCTGCTCTGCTTTAACCATGTTTACTTGGGTAGCGCTGGGACGCCCGGTTGCTGGGGCAGCTATGCGCTGTATAAATTCAGTAAATAAATAAAGTCACAATGTTGATTGGACTAAGGCTGACCTAACTGGAATTATTGTGCCTCAAGCCTTTTTTCTGGTAGGAAATGATTATATCGTACCTTATGTGGTTTAGATGGTAGAAGTTTTCGTGATATATAGGATACTTTTTATATCACATTTCGCTTATGACCCCCTCCTCGTAAATCATGGGATTCTTTATTTTAAGTCCATCCTATCTTCCATATAGGAGAAATTAATGATATTGATTTTGTGCACATCATTTTTGTTTTTAGTTATAAGTAATGTTATATTGTGGTAGATTTATATGTCCTGCCAGATATACTGGCTGGGGTAGTTAACATCATATGTCCCTTTGTTCTTATGTTTGACAACCTCTTGTATGTTACATCCATGTTAACCAATAAATAGGAGGTAATACGAAATAAAGCCCCTGCTATATAGGATTCCCTATGATGCTTTAAAATATAACATCCTTCCAACCTGGATATATTGAATTTGTCAAGCTACTCCTTGGTTCCACTTCTTTAGTGTCTCTTTATTAAAATATGTTTCTAGATGGTGAGATTATGTGAACATGGTTACTCTACCTCATAGAACTTCCACTTTGCCATAGAGAGTTTTATTTTAATGCCAATGAGATTGTAGGTGGGCGTGTCCAGTAAGACTTGGAGCTTTAATGTTATTATTAATTATTTTTAATGCTCCAATATGGCAGCCGTGTTGGTTTTCTACACCACGTGATATTAAGTGTTTAAGCTAAATTAGGCAGAAGAAATAAGATGAATAGACTGGGGTGAGGGAATATAATGTTAAAATCAATGGCCACAGGAAGAGAGAATTTTGGAAGTCGGTACTTAACTGCAATTCTTTAAGTGGGTATTTACCCACGTACGCCAATGTTGTTATGAGTGGTTCCAACACTCCAAGATGGTGGAAATGTTAGGCTATTGCATCATGTGATGTGACATAATATCAAGCCTAATAGCACGCACGACGTGTTCAGAGCTTCCCTTTTTAAACACAGGAAAACATGTCGCAGGTCTTTCAAAAGCAGTCCGCACGCCATAATCCGCGATATCCGGACATGGGTGAGGGAATGTGGCTTTATGGTATTAGTCATGGGGAAGAAGAACTATAAAAGCGCGTACAGTTATTTCTGCTTCTAGCTCACTCTATTTGTTGTTTGTTTGTCTTCTTTGCACTGACGAGGATATTATATCAGTGGAACCATTAATGGATGGCTTGTAGTTTCTAAAGGAATGGGCTTATATTTGTGGAATTCTTCTGGGATAGTGTGGATTATGTAGTCTTGCTTTGACATGACTACATTCATGATTATGGTTATATCCCAATTCCTGAGTTACTCTATTTTAATTTCTAATATGGTAATATGATATTTGTGAGAAATATATGATTAGAGCAATTTGGTGTGGACTCCTTAATATTATAATATTGTTGTTTAAGTAATATGTAAAAAATAGCTAATATATAAAGAAAATGGATCCTGGGATTTGAGATGCCACAAAATCTTAATGGTTCCTATTTGATCCAATGGGCATATTCCGTTTTCTTGGTTTTGAGATTATCAAGTCTAAGAAAGTTGAAGCTCATGAGGAAGTGGACTCTTTGATTTGTCAATGAGGTCTGAACTTCTCCTGAGTACTGTTTTTCCTGTATAGGTACTGAATATGGGACGTAATAGGGTCCCTATACATTCATTGTGACCTGGAAATCAAACTAATCATAAGAAGAAGAACATTCCTGATACTGCATAAGAAAGGATATATATGATAACTTTACAACACTGCTCGGGAGGTGAGAGTAACCATATATTGAGAGATAAGGAATCGAGTATGATATACGATAAGAAATAAATTCCGGGGTTCAAGACATTTACATAGCATCAATTCTATTTCATTCTATGGATATTTATCATTTATGATGGGTGAAGTTATCAGTATTTCCTTCTGATGCAGAGTGTTTTAGTCATTCTCCCCTACTTCTATGTACACGTGATCATATCATGTGACCCTATTCTAGTATTACTTTTTGATATATTTAACATATAACCTTTAGGAATTATAACATACAAGTGTGGAGTGGTTAAACAGTATAGATAAATGATTTTTTTTGTTTGTGCCAACACTATGACATAGGTCCACCTTCTATGGGACTCATGGAAGCTGGACTGTGTTTTTAAAGGCAATGTTTATAGATGTTTGTCACTTCTGTATGTTGGTAAATTGTTTGAATAGTTTGTGAAAGTATGTCATGTGGATGCATGCTGTACATATATGTTTATTTACGTAGTTTTTTATGTGATTATTTTCAGCCCTCATGAAGTTCCTTTGTTTAATGGAACGAAACGCGTTGGCTGGATTTTAACATATATATATGTAATATAAGAAGATTTTGGAATAACTAAATTGGATATGGACTTCTTTTCTGGCACACCTTCCTTTTTGAAAAAGTTCTGGATTGGATTGTCAATGGTACTTAACGGGGGCAGGTGCTGGAAGAACTGTGTACAGGACGTATATATAGATGAATTGGGAATGAGGTGCCACATTTACATCCGCCGCTGGAGTTTTTGTTTGTGTCCACACTTCATCAGTGGTTAACTGCCTGTGAGGTGAACATCAGTAGATACATGACTGACAAGTGAGTGAGGACAAATAACAGTGGTGGCTCTTGTCAGAGTTAGAGGTAGCAGACCCCATGGTAGCTGTAGTAATTTAAACCTCTCCTACCCCACACTTGACCAATGGTTACCTGCTTGTGAGCTGAACATCAGTTCAGTCACATGTCTAACAAATGAGTATGGACAAACTGCACTAGTACATATGGAGACCAGGTTCTTCACCCTCCCCGACAGGTCATGCCACCGCTTCCTGATGTCCTTCTTTGTGTGCATGGTGGTACCTAAAGCATTCACTTTGTTGACTATCTTGTCCACATTTCATTCATCCTAGCGAGAGAAGTTTGTTGGACTTTGGCTCTAAAAATGTGTGGCTCTACTGAAATGATTTCCTCTACCATCACTGACAACCCGGTGTCAGAAAAACATGGAATTTTGGCCAGTGACATGTTAATTAAATAAAGTGAGAGTGAGTTAGTGAAGTAAACGAAAAATGAAGTGAAAACAAGGAAATATGTAGAAAAAAGTGATAAAAACATGCGTGGAGTGTGTGTGGTTGGAGTGTGTGAAAAGGTCTGCCTAATGTGACGACTATCCTGCTTGGAATTGCTGTGCTGCAGTATAGAGGCAAAGGATCATGGTCTGGGATGGGGTGTGTTTATAGTGTAATTTGTAGGTGTGTCCACTTTGGCAATGGCCATCAGCTGTGTTTTTTTCTGCATCCAAAGTGCACTGTTTTGATGCTTCGGTGTAGCAGTAGCACGCCGGTCTAGCGTCGTCGTGAAACCGCCGACAAGGGACTACCAGTACAAGGGTTTCATTGTAATCTGCTCAGTGGTGGTACCACAGCTCTGAAGGCCTCAGAGTCCCTATCGGCAACATTTCTGTCCACCACGACCCATGCGATGCTTACTCTGACCACCTGGTTCATACAGAGAGCACTCCGAATGCCGCGGAACGGCCTGCATACATTGTAATACAGAGGGGGTAAGTTTGCAGTCTCTGCAGTTGAAATCGAACTGTTGCAATGGCGGGCGGATGGTTGGTCCGACCAGCATCAGTATCAGCACCTTAGTGTCTAATTTTCACCTGGATGAGGATATTGTTTGACATTTTTCCCTTTACTTCATCTCAAGATTCATTTATTAGATGTTCACTGGTCATTATCTTTTTATGTTTCTCGCACAGCAAAGTTCAAAAAGGTTCAGTTTCTGTTCACAATCTTTGGCTCCCCCAAATAAAGCGTTTTGTCCATCTTTTTCTACCTTAAATTGATGGATAAAACAAAATATGTCTTTAGCGCATTAAATTAATGGTTTAGTCCTGCATAATTCAGTTCAGTTTATGTGAACAAGTGGAGTATCTACCTCTTGGGCAGCACACAAGAGAGAATCCCTTAAGAATATATGTAATGCTGGCACATGGGCTTCCCCAAACCCTTTTGATTCTCATTACAGATTACAGTTGGGAAGATCTGAACCACTGTTTTTGGGTCAAGTGTTCTGTCTGCAGTTCTTGAATAAGTGAGTTAGTAAATACACATTGTGTTCCATGTATTAATTTGTGTTATCTTCATTTATTTCACTGTTATATGAAGGGAATGAAGGAAGGATAGCTTGGGTGCATCATCATAAGTAAGGACTGGGATGAGGAAGACAGATGAGGAGTTAATGCTCAGATTACTTACAGGTTATCTTCAATACTCAGAGTCATGGTCTTCCTCACTACTATCCTACATACCCTCCCTCTCCTGTTCTTTACTCAGCTTATAAATTTCATCACCAGCTTTGGTATTCCAGGATTTACAGGGGTTAGTTCCTCATTTGTATCCATGTGCTCGGGCAGGGGTTTGTCGAACCGAAGCCTAGACCAGCATTTTATACTTTTTAAAGGAATTTAACAGGGTCTGCGGATGGGGAAAAAGCCTTATTAGTAAACACTGTGGTGAGGAATACCATGACTTAGAGTAATGAAGATTACCAGTAAGTAATCAGAGTATTACGAAACCTAGACCTATTAACTTTGCTTGTTTATGTGCAAAGTGCCACACATCATACTGTAGCATATCGTCTCTGGTACTATCTTATCACATTGGACTTTAAATCTTTTGGTTTGTAGAAGCTGGAACATGAGAGTACGACTGTAACAGCAAATGCACTTTTTCCACATTACAGAGTTCAGGAGTCATTGCTGCAAGGGATTTTTATTTCTTCTCTTTCTACGGTTATATGTTTTCTAAAATCAATAGACATTGTCTTTAAAGTCTGCAAGAAACATATTGTGTGCGCTAGGTCCAAAAACTCTCACTGCTACTGCGCATAGTCCATAAAATACCCATATTTGGCTTTTTAAATTCTCACCTGAAGGCTAATTCTTTTTTCTCTAGATCCTTCTTTCCAATCTGGCAGTTTTTTGGTGGAAGAAGATTATATTGAATTTACATGTTTAACATGGCCGGAAAAGCCAGGCATATACATAAACAATAAGGAAAAATAAAATTTTTGAATCCCTGTCTGATGAGAATTTCCAGTGGTACGAAATGTAGATTGTTAAATAAGAGATGTTAACATGTAAGTTGAAAACAAACGTTAGTTTCAAAATGTTGAGTAGTGTACTTATAACTTTATTTTACATAGTTCTTTACTTTGACATGCAAAAAGAGAAAGCTTTATGAACCATAATTTCTAGAGGGTGCAAAGGAATGTTTTAGGCCCTGTACACTAAAAACTATAATAAAATAAGAAGTTGAAATAATGAGAAAACCAGTTACATTTAATAAACATTTGTATCTGTTTCATGCCACTATAATCTTTGAGCTGTTGGATTCTGTGGCATGTTTGTTGGTCTTATTTGAGTGAGATTAGATGTTGACATAGGTCACACTTCAAAGAAAGTTCAATCTTGGTGCCTTTCTAAGTAAATGTGTGAGCCTGAAGAGCAACTTTTTTGGGACATTTACTAGAGGTTTGCTAGTGGTTTTTAGTTTGGAAACCTGTGACATTCCATTGCTTGCAACGTGATTATCTGAAACAGCAACGCTTTATAATGTGGTTAACGAAGCTCTTCAGAAATGACCCATGTGAGCAATGTTAAAAAGTGATTAGTTTTTGCACTTTCTCAGCTGTGCCCTGGCAGATGTATAGTCTGTTACACCCCTTTGAGGCAACTCCTCCATCCTGTTTATGTGTTCTTTCCACCTTCTCCCTTAAGCATCCTCCTTCACCGAAGATTTTCCATCCGCCGGTCCAATGTATCTGATAGAGATTTCTAGATGCAGATTCCTTACCTTAGAATGTTCCGCAGGTGTTAGACAGGATCCAGATGTTTTTCTGAGCAGTCCTCTTGCACGCCAGTAGGTGGCTTCGATTGGCTCCACATCAGCTTCATCTGCGTTGGAAGTGACGTGCATGCTGCCTTATAGGCCCCACCCCACTGCCACCCCACTGCGCTGACCTCCGTTCCTTCTTTTCTGCACCATCAGCAAAGATCCGGTTTAGCTCTCCTAAGTCATTTTTTGAGTGTTTGTTCCACACTTTTGCTGACACTTCGACCAATCTGCCTTTTTCTCCAATTTTGGGGAATTAGTCACCAAAACAACCTGTAGGTTTTGAGCCTTGTAGTGCCCGTCACAGGCAAATGTCTGTGACACTCCTTTTTCAAGAAGGCACCCCCTTAAAAACTTTATAGGTCTGGGAGTAAGGAGAAATGAACAACCAAAATAAACTAAACCTCCCACCTGACCTTTAGTTCTTTAGTGCTAGCTACTCTATAGCCTAGAAACGGGTCATTAACTCATAATTTCTCCACACATGAATCAATTTTTCATACTTCATTCATTTTATTATTCATAGTGTTAAAAAACATTAATTCAAGATCATGATTCTCATTATGACATTATGATCATGATCCATATACAATATATCAACATTTCACTTATTAGGCATTAAAATCACTTTTCAATCACAAAACCAAAAACTAATTCCCTCAGACTCACACCTCATGCTACTAATTCATATTAGTGACACTCACACATACTGCACACATTCATACCCCCCAGTACAACACTACATGCACAGATGGAAAATATTAGGGGTGAAAGCATCAACCCTCAAATGCTGAGCTGATAACTGGGACCTCACACTGTCTGGTCGACGTACGTTTCAATAGAAAAAATAAATTGCATCCATCTTCTTCAGGACCATTAAGTTCTCAACTTTCTTAAAGGTGGAGAGTAGGGGGATCTAAAAACCTCTTATTATAGCTTCTGTAGTTTCACACTCCAGCCGGAGTGTTGAAGAGACTATTTTATCTATCCTGGTTTAAATTCTGGGCCAAAAATATGAGTTTCTGAAGTTGTAACCCTTGACCATATACGTTATTTCCTCTTCAGCTATTTGCTGTTAGGCCGCGCAAAATCTTCTTGATGTATTATACGCACAATGCAGTATTTTAAAAGTTTCTGACACATGGACTTGTGGTGTCCAATCCTTGAGGTTTTGTGTTGTTCATTCAACTGGGGCGAACTTGTGATCCACTAGCAGAGTGTCTTAACCCCTCTGGAGTGCCTTTAGGCCTCATGGGTCAGAGAGGGGCCCAACTGTGTTGCCGCCGGTGGGTTGACCCTCATTGTCATTCGGGCCCTTTGGATCTGATCTCGGTTCCTGACTGACCCCGGTCGCGAACCTATGACCTCCACTGGGATTTGCACCAGTGGCCTTCAATGGCACTCGCCATTTTGGCGCAGGACGGTTTTGATGCTTGAGCGTTTTAAATATAGCAAGGCCACCTCTATGTCATTGGGGCTCACCATGGCCCCACGGCAGCTGTATTCTGCCTTTTGCTCTTTACATGGCTACGGTAGGGGCTACCAGTCGCGTCTTTTCATCCCTATTCACCACGGACACCAGGTTCCGCTGTCCTTTCGGGCCACAGGCATGGCTCCCACAGACCTTATGTGAACCAAGGCCAGAATTCTAGCCAGTCCACCACCCACTGGCAGCCACAGCCTGAAAGCCGTTTTAATATGTCCTTCCACCATCTTGGATCCAGCACCACCTGCCCCAGTGGCAAATACCTGTTGACAAATCTGTTCTTCAGCTTGTTTAGCAGGGTTATACCTGACCTCTTATGGAAACCTTGCTGCCCATGCTATCGTCCTCAGATTGGCTGATGCTGTTGTGACAGGAAGTGCAGGCTCTTTTAGCTAAAAGAGCCATTGAGAGAGTGTCAACATCAGAAGTAGGTCATGAATGCTATTCCAGCTACTTTCTGGAGCCATAAAAGGATGGAGGACTTTGGCCTGTTCTGGATTTGCTCCCTCTCAACTACTTCCAGAGAAAAAGCAAAAGTTCAAAATGTTCGCTCTGGCTCAAGTCCTTTCTGCCCTGGATCCCCAGGTAGCGCTGGACTTGCAGGATATATATTTTTCTTCATATTGTCATCCTGCCTGCCCACAGACATTACCTGTGGTTCATGATTGGTCACAAGAATTTCCAATTTATTGTTCTCCCTTTCGACCTTACCAGCGCCCCTCAGGCGTTCATGAAAGTGATGGGGGTGGTTGCAGCCCACCTGTGGAGATTAGGGTTTCAGTCTTCTCCTACCTCGAATAGCAGGCTGTTGAAATGAAGCACACCTCAGGCAGCCGTCACCCACCTCCAGACTACGGCAGACCGCCTTCATTCATGGGGGCTCTCTGTTAACATGCTGAAGTCGCACTTGATTCTCGCTCCATTTCATCAGAGCCATTCCAGCGTTGGATATTCAGGCTGTGATACTGATGTTTCAGCCTCGATCCTGGATTTTGTTGAGACTCATTCTGGTGCTGCTAGGTCTCATGGCTTCTTGCATCCTCCTGGTAAAGCATGTCTGTTGGCATATGCGGCTCAGTAGTGGGACTTGAAGTTCCAGTGGATTCAGCATCAGGGGACTCTCTCTGACCTGGTCCAGATATTAAAGGGAACTGCAAGAGATCTGCAGTAGTGTCTAACGAACTGGCACTGGGTCACCGGCAGAACTTTCTCCCCTCCCCATCTACAACTCACAGTTGTCACAAACATGCCACTCCTTGGTTGGGGCGGTCATCTGGGAGAGGTGGAGATCAGAGGACTCTGGTCTCCGGCAGAGTCTCCACCTCACGTTAACCTATTGTAATTGAGAGAAAATTCTTGGCATTGAAAGCCTTCTTTCTATCCATCAAGGGAAGGGTGGTGCAGGTGTTCACGGACAACACCACTGCTATGTGGTACTGCAACAAATAGGGCAGTGTGTGGTCGTGGATCCTGTGCCAGGAGGCTCTGCAACTCTGGACATGGCAGGAACATTATGACATGTTCCTGTTTGCACAACACCTGGCGGGATCTCTGAATGCTAGGGCAGACAAACTCAGCTGTCGATGCCACATGGATCACAAATGGCGTCTTCACTTGGAGGTGGGGCAAGGTCTCTTCCACGACTGGGAAAACCTTGCTTAGATGTATTTGCCACTGACGAGAATGCGCACTGTTGGCATTTCAGAGCATTGGAGTTTCCAAGACAGCTCTCTCTCGGAGAGGCATCTCATCTTGAGTGGGGCTCAGGACTCCTGTACACCTTCCCGTCAATACCACTCCTACCCTTAGTTCTTAAGATCAGAACTGACTGGGCCCAAGTCATTTTAGTGGCCCTGCACTGGGAACAGAGAGTATGATATCCCGAATTCCAGAGCATATCTCGGTTCTCTGATCAAGCTGCCTCTTCCAGGGGATCCCCTGTCACAGCAGCAGGGCAGGGCTTTCCACCCGAACCTGTGCACTCAGCAACAGCTGGGAGTTTTTGATCTGCCTCCCAAAGTATGTGACATCATCTTAGCAGCCAGGCATCCCTTGACAAAGACTGTATAGGCCTGCTAATGGGACGAATTTGTGGCTTGATGTGCTGCCAAATTGATTGATCCTCTGTCTGCACCCTTATCTGAAGTTCTTTTGTTTGCATTCTCCCTCGCCTGGCAAAGCCTGGCCTTGGGCATAGTTAAAGGGTACCTTTCAGCCATCTTGGCTTTCTTGCAGTTGCTGGATCAACCCTCCCTGGTCAAGTTTCCCGTTGTGACACGTTTCCTAAAAGGTTTGCAATGCATGTTCCCCCCCTGCACCTTTCATTATGCCCCAATGGGACCTTGATTTAGTCCTAATCTATTTGATGTGTTCACCTTTTGAGCCCAAGCACAGCTATACTCTCAGATTCTTCACCATCAAAAGTCTTTCTAGTGGCTATTCATCCATCATAAGGGTTAGCGAACTGCAGGTGCTCTCAGTTAACCCTCTGGATAGCACTTTTTTTTCCGGACAAGCTGGTCCTTCGGACCTAAGCCTCATTTCTCCTCAAGGTTGTGACACCTTTTCACGTCGGCCAGAACATTACACAGCTGACCTTCATTGCTTCATCTCACCCCTCCAAGGCCAGACTTCAGCACCTAGATCCAAAAAGAGAGTTATCATTCTATATTGATCGTACCAAAGATATCCAGAAGGACAATCAACTTGGGCTTGCTGGAGCAAAGAAAGGGAAAGCAGTGCAAGAGAGAACTATCTCCAGATGGTTTGTACTCTGCATCACAAATGCTACACACTAGACAGGTAGCAAACCCCTGATGGCTTGCGGGCTCACTCTACCAGAGCCAAAGCCACAACCACTGCACTAGCTTGCCGAGTCCCAGTCCTGAACATCTGTCTGGCAGACACATGAGCATCGCTCCGCACGTTTACCAAGCACTACTGCTTCAACAGTTAAGTCCAGTGTAATGGGCTTTTCGCCCATTCAATCCTCCCGGAATTTCAAGTCTAACCAGTTCGCAGACCCTCCTCCGGGGGAAGTACTGCTTGCATATGTATTCTAAGGTGAGGAATCTGCAACCAGACATCTACCAGATGAACACGTTTCTTAACTTCGGTAATGTCTTATCTGGTAGAGACACTATCTAGCTGCAGATTCCTTACCAACCCTCCCATCCTTCCGATTCTGTGAACTGTGATTTCCATTCCAAGAAGTCCTTGAGAACCTCACTTTGGCACACTGGTCACAATACCTCAGTATGGCTTCTGGTGCAGAAAGTAATCACGAAACTGAGGTCAGCGTGCTGGGGTAGTGCCTATATAGTCACCTCGCATGTCATTTGCAGCGCAGGCAGCTCATATGACGCCAATGCAGAACTAATCATCACCACCTACCAGCATGCAAAGGAACTGCTCAGAAAAATTCCAGATCCAGTTTGATGCCTTGGAAATATTAGGGATCTGCGGTTAGGTAGAGTCTCTACCATATAAGGCACTATCAAAGGTAAGTAACTTGTTTTTTCTGCACTAACTTTTCCTGTCGTCTTCTTAGAGTGTAATGTCCTTTTGACAGGACTCCTCAGTAGAGCATAGTGCTGCATGCTGTGTCAGTTGGTGAGTTTGTGTAGTCGCTAATCCTACCTGCACTACAGGAATGTCTATGCATGCATTCCAAATGCACCAAGAACCGCAACCAGTCCCCAACTGTAGATCGCACTGAAATATGTCAAGCAGATTTGGAGATATTTGAATTTGTAATCTAATTTGTCATGGCAGTAGATATAGCTGGAGTCCATTGAACCACATTTTTAAATACCTTGTGCCATCCCAAAAGGAATCTCAAAGGTTGGCTTGGTGGCTATTGGACTGCAGTAAGACTGTGCCCTGACACTGGAAACAGTCTGCTGTTCCCCTGAAAAGCGACAATTTTACTTGCCGATCTGACTGCATTTCCTGTTTCAGGAAAGGGTGGGTAGGTAGGTACTTGGCAGGAACACCAAAATGTCATAATTTCAATTTAAGCTTTATTTCGACAGAAATGTCATAAAAGCTACAAATAAAAATACATTGCTATTGTTTAAAAAAGAGGGTACAGATATACGGTGTAATTAGTTAACATAGATGTTGGTACAACCAAATGATCAGTTGAGCCAAATAGCAATGAAATGTAAATACATAATTGCCTTAAAAACCAGTATAAAAACAGTCAGTGCTTCATCTGTGTAAATAAGCGTTGATACAATACTAAGAAGGCATTAGGTTTGCCTAAACATGACTGTGGGGATTTAAGGAATAAAGTGCTTGTGCGTGGTAATTCTAGCAGCAATAATGTTGTAGCCTTAAAATCCATACTGACCTATATACAATAAAAACTATGTCTATCTTGAGAGGGCTTTCCACCTTATGAGCCAGGCTTGTCCCAAAGATTTTGCTACGCAGCATGCAAAGAAAGACCTGGGGTCGGACCTGAGGATACGCAGTGCTGTGTAGTGGTCCCGTGTGCCCAGTTGCCGGCAAAGCGGTTTCAGCCATTTGGCCTGTGATGTTTTATACGCCGGGCAAGCAAACATTAAGTGGGCAATGCTTTCTATCGGGCCTTGGGCAATATTTCCCATTGCTTGCGCACCATTTTGCTTTCACTTCGCAAACAGGGAGGTATCCATACCTAAGGTGCATATACAGCATTCTATCTCTTGGTACCTTGATTAAGTCAAGGAAGGGCTCCTATTGTCTAATTTGTTTATGGGAGTAGAATTCTGTTGTCAGTTTGCCCACATTGAGTTTACAGTTCTCTCGTTGGTCCACCCATTCCCAGTATACATATACATTGCTACACCAGCATCTAATATTTAAATCATTTTCGTGCAGACACATTAATTCGAATTTGAAGAGCAGTAAGATGGACCATTACCACTTTTATAAACCTGTGAAACCAGCTCCTTTTTGTGGTTTATGTTGTTGTGGAAGGGCATGGGCTGGACCACTGTGCCCTCGGCCTGGTCGCCCCCACTCCTCCCGCCTGCTCCTTACCTGCTGGGCCTCCTGCTGCGGCCTGCCGCCTGAGCCACCAAAGGGCCGCCGAGCGCCGCCCCAGCCGCCACCGAGCCCCCAGGTTCCCGCCGCTTCCCACGAGACCCCGCCCCCCCGCCCGCCGATTGGATCCCGCGCTCCCCGCCTCCCCGCAGACCCTCCCTCCCGGCTCCCCTCTTAAGGGGACCCTCTCCTCCGCCCCAGGTGTGACCACTGTGCCCTCGGCCTGGTCGCCCCCACTCCTCCCGCCTGCTCCTTACCTGCTGGGCCTCCTGCTGCCGCCTGCCGCCTGAGCCACCAAAGGGCCGACGAGCGCCGCCCCAGCCGCCACAGGGCCGCCGAGCGCCGCCCCAGCCGCCACCGAGCCCCCAGGTTCCCGCCGCTTCCCACGAGACCCCGCCCCCCGCCCGCCGATTGGATCCCGCGCTCCCCGCCTCCCCGCAGACCCTCCCTCCCGGCTCCCCTCTTAAGGGGACCCTCTCCTCTGCCCCAGGTGTGACCACTGTGCCCTCGGCCTGGTCGCCCCCACTCCTCCCGCCTGCTCCTTACCTGCTGGGCCTCCTGCTGCCGCCTGCCGCCTGAGCCACCAAAGGGCCGCCGAGCGCCGCCCCAGCCGCCACAGGGCCGCCGAGCGCCGCCCCAGCCGCCACCGAGCCCCCAGGTTCCCGCCGCTTCCCACGAGACCCCGCCCCCCCGCCCGCCGATTGGATCCCGCGCTCCCCGCCTCCCCGCAGACCCTCCCTCCCGGCTCCCCTCTTAAGGGGACCCTCTCCTCCGCCCCAGGTGTGACCACTGTGCCCTCGGCCTGGTCGCCCCCACTCCTCCCGCCTGCTCCTTACCTGCTGGGCCTCCTGCTGCCGCCTGCTGCCTGAGCCACCAAAGGGCCGCCGAGCGCCGCCCCAGCCGCCACAGGGCCGCCGAGCGCCGCCCCAGCCGCCACCGAGCCCCCAGGTTCCCGCCGCTTCCCACGAGAACCCGCCCCCCCGCCCGCCGATTGGATCCCACGCTCCCCGCCTCCCCGCAGACCCTACCTCCCGGCTCCCCTCTTATGACGCCCCCAGAGCGACCGCGCAGCGGACGCGCGCAGCGGGAGCACCGAATGAGCGCCGAAGGTGCGCCAAAGGTAAGCCCGTCTGCGCCCGTCCGCGCCTGGTCCGCACCCAGCGCCAGAACCCCTGGCCCCCGCAGAGGCCACCCCACCCGCCGGACTGACGATGCCGCCACCCTCAACGCACTCAACACCGGCCGAACCCCCGGGTGCTACCGAGCCACTCCGAGACGCACCCACGGACCCTTCAGCTGCCGCACCTGCAAGTTCACCTGCATCCGGACCCGCCCCACACCAGCACCCGCCAAGCCGAACACCAGCAGCAACCACCTCAAGTGCATCCTGCTCAACACCCGCTCCGTCCACAGACATGCCGTTCAACTCTGGAACCTCCTCGACACCACAGCTCCTGACGTTGCCTTCCTCACGGAAACCTGGATGAACGACTCCTCAGCGCCCGACATCGCCATCGCCATCCCAGAGGGCTACAAGATCATCCGGAGAGACCGCGACAACCAGACTGGAGGAGGCATCGCCATCATCCACAGGGACACCATCCGTATCTCGACCAACGCCGACAACACCCTGACAACCGCCGAACACCTGCACTTCCAGATCCACACCGACCCCAAGACCACCCTCAGAGGCACCCTGA
This sequence comes from Triturus cristatus, assembly GCF_964204655.1. Taxonomy (NCBI): domain Eukaryota; kingdom Metazoa; phylum Chordata; class Amphibia; order Caudata; family Salamandridae; genus Triturus; species Triturus cristatus. The sequence goes on from NC_140592.1 coordinate 751,432,672, forward strand.
TCTACCGTCCCCCGGGACCACGCACTCAATTCAGCGAAGACATCGCCGACTTCATCAGCCCGCACGCCCTCCCCTCTGCCGACTACATCCTCCTCGGGGACATCAACTTCCACCTGGAGAACAACAACGACCGCAACACCACCACCCTGCTTGACAACCTCGCCACCCTCGGACTCAAGCAGCTGGTGACCACCCCCACCCACCTCGCCGGACACACACTCGACGCCGTCTTCTCGTCCAGCAAAGACATCTCCTTCAGCCACGCCACAGGACTCCACTGGACGGACCACAGTTGCATCCACTTCACCTTCAAAAGAACCACGGTCCACCACCACCAGCAACAGGCTGCACGAAGAAGCTGGAACAAGATCACAGCCGAACAACTCACCGCATCCCTGAGCCAGCACCCTCCCGCCAGCTCACCGAACCCCAGCCAAGCCGCCGACAACCTCACGAAATGGATCTCCACCTGCGCGGACGAGCTCGCCCCTCTGAGGACCCCACCCAGCAGACCCGGAAGCAAGAAGGCCCCGTGGTTCACCGACGAACTCAAGAGCTCCAAGAAGAACTGCCGAGCCCTCGAGAAAGCCTGGAGAAGAGACCCAACGCCGGACAACATGACTACCCTCAAGCTCGCCACCCGAATGCACCATCAACTGATCCACGCCACCAAGAAAACAGCATTCAAGGACCGGCTGGACAACAACGCACACAACAGCAAGGAACTCTTCAACATCGTCAGGGAGCTCTCCAACCCCAACGCCGGAACCAACGACATCACCCCATCGCAAGACCTCTGCAACTCCCTCGCCTCCTACTTCCACAACAAGATCGCTGACATACACAACAGCTTCAGAACACAACCAACGCTCCCCACGACCAAACCAACGCCCCCCACCACCACCCTCAACGCCTGGACACCGATCAACCTCGAAGACACCATCAGCACGATGAACTCCATCCACTCCGGATCCCCAACCGACCCCTGCCCTCACCACATCTTCAACAAGGCCGAAGCTGTCATCGCACCCCACCTGCGGGACATCATCAACACCTCCCTCGACACCGCCACCTTCCCTGAGAGCTGGAAGCACGCCGAACTCAGCGCTCTACTAAAGAAACCAACGGCGGACCCCACCGAACTCAAGAACTACCTCCCCATCTCGCTCCTCCCGTTTCCAGCCAAAGTCATCGAGAAGACCATCAACAAGCAACTGGCAGCCTTCCTCAAGACGACTGGTTCCCTCGACCCTTCCCAGTCAGGCTTCCGGGCCAACCACAGCACCGAGACCGCCCTCATCGCCGCCACCGACGACATCCGAACCCTGCTGGACAACGGAGAAACAGCGGCCCTCATCCTCCTGGACCTCTCCGCGGCTTTCGACACTGTCTGCCACCGCACCCTAGTGCAGCGCCTCAGCAACGTCGGGATCGAGGAGAAGGCACTGGAATGGATCATCTCCTTCCTCACCGGAAGGACACAGAGAGTCCGCCTGCCCCCGTTCAGATCAGAAGCCACGGAAGTCATCTGCGGCGTCCCTCAGGGCTCCTCGCTCAGCCCCACCCTCTTCAATGTCTACATGAGCCCCCTTGCGGCCATCGCACGCCAACACAACCTGAACATCATCTCCTACGCCGATGACACCCAGCTGATCCTCTCCCTGACCAACGACCCTGCCACCGCCAGAGCCAACCTACACGAAGGGATGAAAAACGTGGCCGAGTGGATGACGACCAGCCGCCTGAAACTGAACACAGACAAGACGGAAGTCCTCATCCTGGGCTCCTCACCCTCCGCCTGGGACGACTCCTGGTGGCCCCTCGCCCTGGGCAACGCACCCAAACCGACAGAACACGCACGCAACCTGGGCTTCATCCTGGACTCCTCCCTCTCCATGACCAGACAAGTCAACGCCGTCTCCTCGTCCTGTTTCAACATCCTGCGCATGCTACGTAAGATCTTCCGGTGGATCCCCACCGAGACCAGGAAAACGGTCACCCAGGCCCTCGTCACCAGTCGACTGGACTACGGCAACGCCCTCTACGCCGGTACCACCGCCAAGCTCCAGAAGAGACTCCAGCGGATCCAGAACGCCTCGGCGAGACTCATCCTCGACGTCCCCAGACGAACTCACATCTCCAGACACCTGAGAGACCTGCACTGGCTCCCGATCAACAAAAGAATCACCTTCCGGCTCCTCACCCACGCACGCAAAGCCCAACACAAACAAGGCCCGACCTACCTCAACAGCCGCCTCAACTTCTACGCTCCCAAACGCCACCTCCGCTCGACCAGTCACGCCCTTGCAGCCGTCCCCCGCATCCACAGAGCGACAACAGGAGGAAGATCCTTCTCCCACCTGGCCGCCAAGACTTGGAACGCCCTCCCCACCGACCTACGACTGACCCAAGACCACCTCTCCTTCAGGAAGAAGCTCAAGACCTGGTTGTTCGAGCAGTAGCGGACCCCCCCCCCCCATCGCCTTGAGACCCTCCGGGTGAGTAGTGCACTTTATAAATGCCTATGATTGATTGATTGATTGATTGATTCAAAAGAACTAAAATTCACACCTTCATCCCCAGTGAATTAAATCATCTGCCTAGCTCACAAAGTCAGGCTCATGATTAAACACTTCCACAGGCTAACTCCGGACTTGCATTCCAATATAAGCAGAAAAACTGTTTGCCCTGCATGCGCTACATGAGCATGTGCTGTCAGATCTCCGTCTAGGAGGAATCTACAGAATTCTTGTTTTCTTTGTCATTTTATTATGTCATGTACATTGTTGTGTCAACATGTAGTACAGCACTTTTTATAGAGTAAAACAGTGACTAGACATTCCTTTACTAAGGGGGTATTGCTGTGTCGCACTGTCCTATCAATATCTAAATCATCTCCACCTCCTTGAGTAGTCCTTGAACTATTATGTGTCACACTCCTGAGAGAGTCCAGTGCTAGAGAGGTTCTTTATTATCCAGTTTGTAGACCAACAGCACTGTGGCCAGGTAAACTTTGACTGCTGTAGGGCATCAAGAAATGAGTTCTGGCTAATGTGCATGGTCAAACTGAAAACTGACTGGTAATTTGACAGTGGAAACTTCAACAGTGACAATTCTGATGAATACTTCTACCTGTAGATTCCTTATCACTTGACTCGCCTCTAGGCTCCAGACTGGGACCTGCACCGCCGGGTGGTACTCAACTCCGGGTCTCCCTCACCCACAACCCCAGATGTGACAGAACTGAAGCCATGTAATTGTCACCATGGCCGACCAATGCCAGTTCCTTTTTTGTGTGCCTTTTGATGCAAACCCAGAGTGCTTTACTTGGAACTGTTCATTAACCATATTAAAAAGTGTGCTGCTGGCAGGTGGTCACCCTCCAGGAAAGTTGGTTTTAAGCAGAGTCAGTCCTGCCATAATCATGTTTATTTCCGATCCTCACATGGTGTGTTTGTGCTGCCTGGGGACCAAGCACGTCTAAGGGGAGGCCTTATGGAAACTAAGGCTTTCAAGGAGCAGAAGGTCGAGCTGCTATGGGGGGAATAGGGGGAGATCTGCATCAACCGGAGTGTGTGCCAGTCTAAATCCATGTCTCGTTCAGGGCGAGTGTGCTCTCAATCAAACAGCAGATCCTCCACGTCCTTGTGTAAAGCCAATGCTCCCAAGAAGTATCATAGGTCGGTGTCCAGAGAGCACTCTTGTGGTAGGTCTCTAATTTGTCGTCTTGTTACCTCTACAGCTAAAATGTTGGAACCCTAGCTCAACATTCTCACCCTAGCATTGGCTCCAGTCCCGATGCTGGCCTTGGGCCCAGTGCCTCCTCCGGTTTTCCTGGAGTTTCCAGCCAAGGGAGCTGACCCTGCACAAGATGCAGCCTTTTCTCTGGCAATGCTGGCTTAGTTCTGTCAGGTTTCCTCTGGCATGCCCTCAGGTCCCCTGGAACTGGTGCGTTTCTCAACTGGACATGCACCAGCTTGCACTCCCATTGCATCAGTTGGCTTTACACATCCACTGTTGTGGTTGTAGCCGGTGGCATTCCTCCACTGAAGCCCTCGCCAGTGTTGTCCCCTCTGATGCAAGCACCAGCTCCATATTTTGATCCATTGCATGCCATGGTGACGTTTCCAAAGAACAAGGCTATTCTAATGCAGTCTCATTGCCAAGCACAATGGTTTCTAGAGGAGTCTCAATATAGGCTTCTCTATGGATGAGTATTTTAAAAGATGAGTGATTTATAATAAAAAATATATAATACCATTTTTATTGGGTTTTGCATTTTAAACAACAGCAACATACGGCATTTTACAGCATATTGCAATAGCGTGAGGTAAATAAAAGCAAGAGAAAAAGCAGTACATGAAGGCATGCACACACTAAATGTAGAAATTGTGTGGTGTACTCCTGAGCATGTAGATTTGCCTTATTTTTGGTGCTTATTGCTTACGGGCTAGTGCAGCTGAATAGGACACGTTATAACACAAATATTTACAATGCATGCCTTTACAACGCAGTTTTTACATCGCAACATCCATTACAACGCATGATTTTACAACGCATGCCATCATAACGCATTTTTTGAAACTACATTTACAGTGCATTCCATTACAACGCATACCACTACAACGCATACCATTACAACGCATAATACTTTTAGGGCAACAGTAGGGTAAGTGTTGGATAGTGTAGGGGTAAAAATTACTATTCCCACTCCAGTGAGTGCAACAGTAGGGTAAGTGTTGGATGTGTAGGGGTAAAAATTACTATTCCCATTCCAGTGAGTGCAACAGAAGGGTAAGTGTGGGATAGTGTAGGGGTAAAAATTACTATTCCCACTCCAGTGAGTGCAACAGTAGGGTAAGTGTTGGATAGTGTAGGGGTAATGCGTTGTAATGGCATATGTTGTATTGACATGCATTGTAATGGCATGCGTTGTAGTGACATGCGTCGTAATGGCATGCGATGTAAAGGCAGTTGCGTTGTACTGACTGTATTGTAAATGTAGTGTGTTGTAATGACTGCATTGTAATGGTTGTTTCCCGCGCAGCTAGAATGTAACTTGAAGTGAACTGCAGGAGACTGCGCAGGTAGGGGCAGGCAGCTTCAGCTATAGTGGTAGCTCTGAGGTGGGTGGTTCTAGACAAGTTGGCATGGGGATGTGCCCCGCTGTGTAGAACGTAAGTGGGAGTGGAGTGGAGCAGGAGCGGGCGTTGTGACAGGAACTCCGTCTTAGGGAATGGATCTTACATGAGTGGAAAGAAGCGGCACATTCATGGAGGCAGGTTCCACACCATCTGGTGGAAGTGGGTGAGTAGATCGTCCCACTGTGTGGATATGGGATGTCCGCGCATCTGACGGACCTCCTTGTACTGAAGGGCGTCCTCCACCTCCACACCCCATTTGCGCATCGCTCCACTCCACACCTGCTCCGTGGGAGCCGCCGAGAGCTCTGGTGCAGCGTGATTGCACGCATGGCGAGTAACAGGGCTAAGGATGTGAAGCGGGCCCTTATTTTCAGTTGTTTCTTACATTTTAATATGCCTAGGGAGCATGCTTCTCACGTGTGTATATCTGGGAGTTCTGTCGCCTCACACAGCGCGGTGTGAATGGCGTGCCAGTAGCTTTGGATGGCTGGATAGGACTATAGCATGTGCATAAGCGTCGCATCTGGGGTCTGGCAGCACTGACATTAGAGTTATTTATTCAAGTCAGACTCAAGTGCCACAGAAAAGTCTGACATTGCACAGAATGATAACAATGACAGCACCTAGGCTGGTAATCTTCTTCCTCTGGCCAGCTAAGATGGAATTTGGAAATTCAGAATGTCAGCGGCTTAGATTCTTCCCCAGAACTGGGCTTGGAGTGTCCTGCAGACCCCCAGTGGGGCAGTGGGGCCAATTCACAGCTGTCTTTAAGAAGGTAACTGATATTCTGGAACTGCTCTTGTCCAATAAAAAAAAAGTTACCACTCAAACCAAGGGGGCAAGGTTGTCAAACCAAGCCTATTAACACTATCATCAGTATGTGTATAATCGCATATACTACGGAGGTATTCTGTCTTGCAATCCAGAAACACACAACCGCGAGCCAGAAGAAAGCTATTGTGATTAACAAATGTCTACAAAATGTATATAATTTTAATCAGATAAAAAATGTATTCATAATGTATTAAAATGTCACATACATAACATAAGAGAACATATAATGCACATAACCACAAAAGAATGGGAAGAATTTCTTTAAGACAATTCAATATATCAAAACACCCTTCCTTTATCCAACCAAAGAGGCTCCCCGCACACCAGACCTTCAGGATAATAGGTATTCATTTCAGCAATTCAACAACAGCTGTAAGGTTGTTAAATCTCTCTGGACGCGTTTCGGGTCCGACGAGCCTTGATCACAGGTGGGCCATCCATCACGTAGCAGCAACATCGCATGACTTCATGTGCCATACGAACTACTTATTTCTCTTGCAGTCCCTTGTATACTGCATTGCCCATAATGCACAGTATTTGAAAGTATAATCTCCGTGTTGTTTCAAATCCTGCAATTCGGTTTCCCATTATTCAGTTATTGTTCCGGGGACATTGCTGGTAAGATTTCTTGTGCGAGTACTTTCAAAGGTGCAGTAAACCGTTGTTAACCATGCCTTGTTGTTACACGCTTCGGAGCCGAAACAAGTCAAGAGAGATTTAAGGACCTTAAACTGTTGTTGAATAGCTGAAATAAATACCTCTTATCCTGAGGTGTGCGACGCTCGCAGAGGTACCCTGTTGTGGTCATGGCTCCGACAAGGAAAGGAGCTTTGTGGGATATATATGTGTGTGTGTATATATATATGTGACCAAGGGCGGACGCCCGAAACGCGTCAGATTTGGTGAACTTGCCTTTTTAATAAACTTGCCGAAAGAAGACTGGGACTTGCGTGGTTTTTCCTCGTTGCTGCCTGCCTGGCGGTTCTATGGTGAAAGACTTCTGTTTGTGCATATATATATATATATATATATATATATATATATATATACATATATTTCACCCAGTGACAGTTGCCACTGTGTAGGTCTAGTTAGGATTGTGTTTCCATAGGAAAAGTATTGCTATTAACTTTGCCCCATTTGATGAATCTTCCCAAAAAGGTGCTACTTTTTGACTAGTTTGTGCATGGAAAGTTTCAGGGTGATCCGTGAAGAGGGGTCCAAGCAGAAAGGGGATCCCAAAATACAAAATCTCAATACATTTTCCATAGGCTCCTTTAAGAAGGGCAACTACAAAAACTGCTGAATGTAATTACAGCAAATTTGGCAGGAAGCTAGATCTTGGTCCGCATATTGTGCTTTTTGTGATTTGGTGTAAATCCGTTCAGTCGTTTTTAAGAAACGAAGGTTTAAAAATAATTGTGTATCTGGGTTGTTGGGTCCGCAAGAGGCTCGAGAGACTATTGCAGGTGTACCAATTTAAAAATAGAGCGTTCTGATTGGCCCAGTGATTTCCCTTGGGTCATCTTGCTCCTCCGTGGGAGCGAGCGCTTTGACTTCTTGCCAGCAACATCATTCCATTTTTTTGCTCAAATTTTTCGCTCGTTAGCGTACTCGCTTTTCACCTTAATCCAGGAACACACAAGTGCACCTGTTCTGGTACTTACCTTATTTTACCCATTGCCCTTCTTGGGAGGTGCTCACCCATTCAGCCGGGACGGAATTACAATCGGCGGAGAGAATTTCACTTTTCAGACCATCTGTCCTTTAGCCCTGAAGAAGTCATGGGTTCACACCCTGACAAAACACGTGTTGGCTGGGCATCTGATCACCGATTAAAACCACAAAGAAAGAAAATGCCATTTGACTACTGTTATATTTGTGTATTTGTTACATGCAGTAATTCAAACTGTTGACATTATAACGTGTGCACAGGTCATCTGTAAAACATCAGAAAAATGTTGCTAGCAGCCATTACAGTGCTTGGGGACTTAGGGCTACATTACAATGCTGGTCGTAACGACTGTCGGCCCACCACCCACATGAGCCCTTTCAAATCGCCGAGGCCGGGAAGACTCCCCCTGCCGTATTACGATGTGACAGCTGCTACCACAGAGGTCGCAGCTACGGCGGGGCACATATCCCCGAATATGTCGCTCCAAATGCATACACAAGTCTCTGAAAACATGTGAATTGTACACACATGCATGACATATATGGGGATATGCCATGAAGTCCATGTACCCTGTTCTTGGAGTGTCCTGGAATGTGCATAGTCCAGTCAATGGGGATACATACCGCAGAAGGACTTAACTGGATTCAGTCGCCCACAGTCATCGGGGTACAGCTGTCCAGGTGTAGGGGGGCCTAGAGTAAAGGACCACAGCAGAGTCTGCTGGTGAAAAGCAGATTGGGGAGACAATGCAGCTCAAATCCTTAGTTTCCGATGACTCGAGGCAGCCGGTCAGACCGCCACAGTCGGGTCGTTGGAAAGCCTCATCGTAAGTCGGAGTCAGCAGACTTTCAGCGGTTGGTCGGAGTACCGGATGCCTGCATCGTAATCCAGCGGGCCGGACCAACCGCTTCCGACAAGACTGCGGTGGTCCGACTGCCTCCAACAGGACCGTAGAAGCCAGTATGACCAGCGTCGCAATGTGGCTCTTAGTCCCTTGTCCTGAAGTAAAAAAAGAAGAGTAATATAAGGGGGCAGGGTAGTGATACCCTGACCCCCTACGCCCCATTGGGGTGAGGGCAGAGGAATCCCCCTGGACCCAAAAAGAAAAAAAAAACCAATTGCTGCAATCCCGTGGGATCAGAAAAAAATAATGCCCCTCGGGCCACATTCATTAGTTATAGTCTCCATGGAGCCCACCCACGGGGCTGTATTCAATAGAGTGACAGGAGAGGCTGTGTGGCTGCCCTTGCTGCGCCATTAAAGGTCTCAGGGAGGCCACCCCCAGACCAAAATTTGCATTTAAGGGGAGGGAGGCCACCTCCCTCCCCTTTATTTTAAGTAGTGGCCATGGGTAATGGCTTCCCCAGGGCTTAGTAAGGCTCGGGCAGGGTGGCCACACATCCACCCCGTCCCCTTTAATGAAAAAAAACCGGCCCTTGGGGACAAGATCCCCAGGGCCCTATAAGGCTCAGGACTGGGGGCCATGTGGCCCCACATCCATTTTTAAAAAAGGCTCTGGGGATGGGGTCCCCAGGGCCTGATTAGGCTCAGGGAGGGGGCCACGCAGCCCCCCTCCTGTTTAAAAAACATAAGATCCTGTGGCCAGTGCCCTGCAGCTCATGGACTAGGGCATGTGTGGCGGCGGGTTGGCTTTATGTATGGTAATAAAATATTACTTTTCGTTAAAAAAGCCCTAGAAATTCACTGAAAATGCCAAAGGTTAAATTAACAGTATAGTTAGGTGTGATAAAAAGATCTGTTTTTGTTTAAAAAACAAAACTTAGAACTTAATTGAAAAAGCGAGGTTAAAGTAATGTTATAGATAGGTGAATATGTCAGTGACAACATTAACGTTTTAAACTAAAAAAAACCCACAGAAATTCACTTATTATAGTTAGCAGAGCTAACTATAACTTGCACCCCCGCCATTCACTTCTTGTGACCTCACATATTACATCACTCATGTCATGTTCTATGACATCATTTATAACATCACTGATGTCATCATCCAAGCTTGTTTTGCACACATTTAAGTATAAATGGGTATAGCATTAGAGCTATGAAAGTAAGTGCAAATAGCTGAGAATATTATGAAGCATCATTACTGCTATCATACATACAACTCCCATAGGTAGAGCAAGCTTGTGTTCTGTTCAACATTCACCCCATACCATACACTTCATGGGTAGCTGAGTTTATGTTCACTATGAATCACAGATGAAGGGGTAACCAGTCGTGCACACCATGTTCAATCTGTATACAACTGTTCAGGAAAAACGAAGTTCTTCCAGATACTGACACCCTGTTACATAACTAATGCCCTACTACACACACTCTTTACGTTTATCAAACCCCTGACAGTCACTGAACCTACATTGAGAAATGAAGTGGCTATAAGTAGAAAATTGGGTACTGTTTACACTATCTGATGGAGACTTCTAGCTACAGATTCCTTACCTTAGAATAATCCCCAGGCGTCAGACTGGATTTGGAAACTTTTTTGTGAGCAGTACCCCTGCACACCGGTAGGTGGCATTGATTGGCTTCATGTGGCACTGTCGGCCCTGCTGGATGTGACGTGATGTCAGCGGTGCCTATATAGGCACCACCCCAGCGCGCTGATGTCAGTTCTTTTCTTTCCACGCCAGTCAGTGCAGAGCCATTGAGAGCTACTTCTTCAATCACTTTTTGACTGTGCTTTTTTGGTTGTTTTGTTGAAGCTTTTTTGAGAGTTCTTCTCCTAGTGTGGCATGGATGTCCACTAGTAAGACTAGATTCAAGCCCTGCGGAGCATGTCGTCGACAAATGCCAGTGACGGAATTGCACCTTGTATGCCTCTGGTGCTTGGAACGCGACCATGACGCAAAGAACTACACCGGTTGCCGCACCAAGCACCCCGAGGCCATGAGGAAGCGATCCTCAAGCTCCTTGCCACCCAACAGGCAGCAGCGTTCTCGATCCCACTCAAGAGGAAGGTCCCGGAAATGGTCACGGAGTCCACGATCCTCGACAGCCTTCAAGTCGTCAGGCCACTCGGGTAAGTCCCACAAAAAGAATAAGAGTAAGAAGTCTAAGAGATCTTCAACTTCACCTCATCTGTCGTTCGACGAGACAAGGCAGTGTCGACATTCGAGGCCTTGTTTCGAGTTGAGCCAGTGCCTGGGTCAGCTCCGCGCTCCCCCGAGTTTCCTGTAGCCGGAGCAACCCCCTCTCAACTTCACGGTTTTGGTTTTTTTTTGGGTCAAACTCTGTTTAATAAATTTTATTGCGGGCACAGTATCAAACAGCTAAGGAAAGTCATTACATATGACATCAAAATACTAATGACATACACAGTTGCTTTAAACATGACTTTGCCAATAGAATAAACAAGATCTGATGTAGCTTTGTCCACTGGTTAGCAAAATAAAAACACTTCCAGTGTCCAATACCACCCCTCCCCCAAAGAACATTAAAGAATAATCCATGAGGGAGATCAAAAGACTCGTATAGTGTGCCATGTGGAAGGTGTGTTGGTCAAGCCAGGGTCACAGGGGCACGCCTAGGGTACTGGGGAAGCGACGCTTGGGGCTTCTGGGAGGATCAAAATTGAAAGAGGTTTAATGCTCGCTTACGTGTTGTGAAGCCTGTAAGTAGTAGCCCTTCCTAAAGATAAGTAACTAGTGGCTTCCATTTGTATTAAAAACAAAAATGTACGTATCTTGCAGAACATCTGTCATCCTCTCCATGATAAGCTCATGCCAAAGCCTGGCATGCCACAGTGTGAGGGAATGTGCAGTGCTATTCTTCCCGGCAGCCGGCAGGGCTCTCTCAGCAGCTCCCAGGCAAAGCCATATAATGGAGCGATCGCTCGCGGTTTGGCATTTTAAAGTATCATCTCACAGACCTAGTAGCGCAAAGGCGGGAGGAGATAGAAGGGGATAGCCCAGTATAGTTTTAATTTGTACTAAAATGTATTTCCAGAATGGTCATATGACCAGGCAGTCCCACCAGATATGTTGGATGTTTCTGAGTAAGCCGCAACCCCTCCGGCAAAGATCGGATTTTGTAGGGAATATGGTTTTCAATTTAGTGGGGTAGAGATACCATTCGAACAAAATTTTAAACTGGACTTCTTTAAGTCCGAAAGAATGATAATGTCTGGGGGTGTCTTTCCACAATTTCTGCCACTGCTTGTCGGATATAGGGCCACCAAGGATATCAGCCCACAATTGAACATGGCATGGTGTGGTCGAAGGGAAAGTGTCAAGCAGGTGGAAATAAAGGAAAGAGATTGCACCCTTGGCCTCTCTGGCTTGTCGTACACATTTATCAATTGGAGAAAGATCCCTAGTGGCTTCTGAGCGTATTTCAGGTTATAAGACCCAGTGTTTCAATCAAGTGTATTGGTATCTTTCGGAACTATGCAACCCAAAATCATGTTCACAATGTTCAAAGATAAGAATGTCCCACCCATGGAAGAGATGAGAGATGATGAGGCATCCGCTTTCCCTCCATAGATCGAAGGGTTCCGGTGTTAGGGCCGGGGGAAGGACAAGGTGCCCGAGCACTAGTGTGCTGAGGACTCACACGCTGCAACGCTACTCTGCAGGTTGTGTCTTTAGCTTTTATAAACCCGTTTTGTATCTTTGTTATTATTATTTTTTTATCCCCTGTTTTTATCGTGGGTCTTTCCTGCCCCTTACCTGCACTATAATAGCTGAAGCACCGCTGCTTAGCGGGTCCGGGTTCTGTGGGTTCCTAGTTTGTTTGTTTTCGCCGCCATCTTAGGTGTGGTTTTGCCGCTTTGGAAGCGCCATACCGAGCGGTCTAGTGGTGCGGCTGTCTCCCGCCCGCCCTATTTAAGACCGGTCCTCTAGAGGGTCAACCTGGACAAGGTGCCCGAGCACCAGTGTGCTGAGGACTCACACGCTGCAACGCTACTCTGCAGGTTGTGTCTGTAGCTTTTATAAACCCGTTTTGTATCTTTGTTATTATTATTTTTTTATCCCCTGTTTTTATCGTGGGTCTTTCCTGCCCCTTACCTGCACTATAATAGCTGAAGCACCGCTGCTTAGCGGGTCCGGGTTCTGTGGGTTCCTAGTTTGTTTGTTTTCGCCGCCATCTTAGGTGTGGTTTTGCCGCTTTGGAAGCGCCATACCGAGCGGTCTAGTGGTGCGGCTGTCTCCCGCCCGCCCTATTTAAGACCGGTCCTCTAGAGGGTCAACCTGGACAAGGTGCCCGAGCACCAGTGTGCTGAGGACTCACACGCTGCAACGCTACTCTGCAGGTTGTGTCTATAGCTTTTATAAACCCGTTTTGTATCTTTGTTATTATTATTTTTTTTATCCCCTGTTTTTATCGTGGGTCTTTCCTGCCCCTTACCTGCACTATAATAGCTGAAGCACCGCTGCTTAGCGGGTCCGGGTTCTGTGGGTTCCTAGTTTGTTTGTTTTCGCCGCCATCTTAGGTGTGGTTTTGCCGCTTTGGAAGCGCCATACCGAGCGGTCTAGTGGTGCGGCTGTCTCCCGCCCGCCCTATTTAAGACCGGTCCTCTAGAGGGTCAACCTGGACAAGGTGCCCGAGCACCAGTGTGCTGAGGACTCACACGCTGCAACGCTACTCTGCAGGTTGTGTCTATAGCTTTTATAAATCCGTTTTGTATCTTTGTTATTATTATTTTTTTATCCCCTGTTTTTATCGTGGGTCTTTCCTGCCCCTTACCTGCACTATAATAGCTGAAGCACCGCTGCTTAGCGGGTCCGGGTTCTGTGGGTTCCTAGTTTGTTTGTTTTCGCCGCCATCTTAGGTGTGGTTTTGCCGCTTTGGAAGCGCCATACCGAGCGGTCTAGTGGTGCGGCTGTCTCCCGCCCGCCCTATTTAAGACCGGTCCTCTAGAGGGTCAACCTGGACAAGGTGCCCGAGCACCAGTGTGCTGAGGACTCACACGCTGCAACGCTACTCTGCAGGTTGTGTCTATAGCTTTTATAAACCCGTTTTGTATCTTTGTTATTATTATTTTTTTTATCCCCTGTTTTTATCATGGGTCTTTCCTGCCCCTTACCTGCACTATAATAGCTGAAGTACCGCTGCTTAGCGAGTCCGGGTTCTGTGGGTTCCTAGTTTGTTTGTTTTCGCCGCCATCTTAGGTGTGGTTTTGCCGCTTTGGAGGCGCCATACCGAGCGGTCTAGTGGTGCGGCTGTCTCCCGCCCGCCCTATTTAAATCTTCCCTCTAACGCGCAGTGGCTGCGCCCTCACTGCGCCTGAGTCGTGCCAGAGTCCTGCCCGTCTGCGCTCGTCAGCGCCGAGTCAGGGCTAAGGCAGGGCTCTATAGCTCTGTTCTCTCCGTGTTGTTTCTGAACCCTTTTGTACGAATGTATTCTAGAACCGAGCTGCTTAGTCTTCGCGATTCTTCGCCCTGCACTGATACACCGCTACACCCTCTTTCCGGCCCTTTTCAGTGCCCCGAGTGCGTTTTTAGACTCTCATCTCCCGCTTCCACCTCTGCTTATAGGATAGCCCCTCTAGGATGCCTAGACTGTATTGTTCCACCGCTGGTAAAATCTCAGGTCCCTTATGACTTTAAGGTTTGCCATCTCAATGTGAGGTCGTTGGTTAAACACCATTTGGACGTCCATAATCTACTTACAGAGGAAGCTCCTGACATTCTTTTTATGTCAGAGACATGGCTGCATGAGGAAGCTCTGGCAGCGATGAATTTGGCTCTTCCTTCTGAGTATGCGATTTTCACCCACAATCGTAACTCGAGAGGCGGTGGCATTGCGGCTGCTGTTAAATCTTGCTACTCATGTGTATGGAAGGCTATGGACATAGCAGGCTGCGAAAGTGCCCATTTTTGTATTTCTGTTAGTCACCATTTTACTTTCTCTGGGCTACTTATTTATCGGCCTCCGGGCCCGGACGCTGCCTTTAGGTCAGCTCTCCCTGAAGCTGCCAGTTCACTAGCCTTAAGGGCTGCCAACTTTAGTATTGTGGGCGATTTAAATCTTCATTTTGATACCCCCCTTTCTCCTGCGGCCAGTAGCACTCTTGCCGACCTGGAGGCTCTCCAGCTATCTCAGCTGGTTAATCATCACACTCATGTTAGTGGGCACATTTTGGACCCCATTTTTACCAATCTAACTCTGGCTAAAGTGTTGCCTCCCAGGCCTATGGCCTGGAATGATCACCATCTTATAGAGCTGCACCTCACGATTGAGGATTCTCCTCACAGAGCAATTGTGCCTGTGTCTCTTAGACGCCCTTGGAAAAAACTGAAGCTAGCCGATTTTCATCGGCTTCTTGGTCTATATTATCCGGGCCCCTTTGCTGACGCTGAGTCGGGCTATGATCTTTTCTGTAGCTGGCTGACTGGAGCCTTAGACTGCCTGATCCCAATTGCTGAGAGTAAACGCCGACGTGCCGAATCCAGTTCCTGGTATGATGACTCGCTTCGGCTCCTAAGAAAATCTTGCAAACAAGCTGAAAGAGCCTGGCGTAAGTCATATCTGCCTGATTGGAAAACGCAGTACCTTGTCAGGATTAAGAAATATCATAGAGCAGTCTGTAAAGCTCGTGCCGCTTATTTTTCTCGTGAATTTAACATCAGCACCAATCCTACTAAATTAATATTTAAGGTGCTTAAGGATCTTACAGCCAGTAGAGCCCCAGTCGCTGAGATCTGCTCTGCCTCGCATTGTGAGGGCCTGGCCGCCTTTTTTGTGGAAAAGGTGGAGGCCATTTACCGTTCTTTTCCTGGCTCATCCGCATCTTCGGAGAAGCTGGAATCTGGCCCGAAGACAACCATGTCTTTGCGCTCTCTCCCAGAGCTCTCGATGGAGGAATTTCATAAAATTGCGGTGAAAGTCAAATCAGGTTCACCAATGGATCCTCAACGACCTGCCCAATTCAGAGAATCTGCTTCACTCTGTTTCCCTCCTTTATGCGACCTTATTAATTTATCCCTGACGTCAGGGTTTGTCCCTGGTAGCTGGAAACAAGCCCAGGTGATGCCCATTTTAAAAAAACCTGCCCTAGACCCATCAAAATTGGAGAACTATCGTCCCATATCCCTTATTCCGTGGGTGGCAAAACTGACCGAGGCCTACGTCAATGCCATCCTATCCAACCATCTCCATTCTGCCAATATCTTAGACCCTTCGCAGAATGACTTTCGACCTAGTCACAGCACTGAGACTGTGCTGCTCTCAATGGTCGATCACCTGCGAACTTTAGATGATTCTGGTCAAACGGCGGCACTGGTGCTTCTTGACCTCAGTGCCGCGTTCGACACCGTCTCCCACGCTGTTTTATTACAGCGTTTGGGTGAGGCAGGCGTCGATAACGTGGCACTTGAATGGTTCCGATCGTTTTTATCCGGTCGCACATTCAGGGTTGCCACTCCTCCCTTCCAATCTAAACCCTATCCTATTGCACAGGGTGTACCGCAGGGGTCGGCTCTTAGCCCCACACTTTTCAATCTTTATGTGCAGCCGCTGGCTGCTGTGGCCAAGCGTTGGAACCTGACTATGGTGTCCTACACTGACGACACGCAGCTGGCGGTTGCAATAAGTGGGGCTTCCGACCTTGAGGCGGCTAAATTCCGTGAGGGAATTAGCTCAGTGGCCCGTTGGGTGACAGACAATTGCCTGCAATTGAACGCCAAAAAAACCGAGGTGCTCATTGTTGGCAGGCAGAGTCGTCTCTGGGGTGATCATTGGTGGCCATCTGAGCTCGGCCCAACCCCTATTCCTGCCACCGAGGTTAAAAACCTAGGGGTCTGGTTGGATTCTAAACTTAGTTTTGTCTCTCACACTAAGAAAACCGCTGCCATGTGCTTCGGGACTCTTCGTAGGCTCAGACCCATTTTTAAATTCTTTGATGCTCCAACCAGACAGCTTATTGTACAAGCTACGATTTTGTCCAGGTTGGACTACGCGAGTTCCCTTCTGCTGGGAGCTAATCAGGCCGAACTTTCCAGACTTCAACGCGTTCAAAACGCTGCCGCCAGGGCTCTGGTAGGCTTGCCGAGATTCTGTTCGGCCAAAAAAACCATCTATAAACTCCATTGGCTTCCTGTTGCTCAGAGGATTAAGTTTAAGTCTCTTTGCCTTTCGTTTAAAATTCTGAAGCACTCCTCTCCTCAGATCTTGGAGCATTTTATCTTGCCGTATGTACCCCCGCGGTCTCTAAGATCTTCAGGACTCCATCTGGTCACAGTCCCGCACTTCAAGAGGGCTAGGGCCGGTGGCCGCTCTTTCAGAGTGCTTGCTGCCAGGCTATGTAACTCTCTTCCTGCCCATATCCGCGCTATTGACGAACTTCTGGTCTTTAGGAAAGCCGTAAAAACCTTCCTTTTTCCTCCGGATTCCTAGAGTTGTTATGGTTGTGTCTTTGGTACTGCTTGTGTCCGTCTTTTTGTCCATTATTGCGCCGGGACGCCCCTTTGCTGGGGCAGCTGCGCGCTCTACAAATCCGGTTAACATAACATAACATAACAAGGCAGGGTTGAAGTAAATAAGGGTGTAGGGGGGGGAAAGGAGGCCCACCCCGAAACTCAAGTGACAGTGTCCCACACCTTCAGGGTCGTTCGGGTAGGCGTGCTCAGGTATGCCTTAGGGGGACGGTCAGGTTTCAGCTTCCAAAGGACATCCCACCCATATCCACTCACCACTGCTATGTCCATATGGAGCCAATGTTTGTCTGATTCTGTCTCAGCCCATTCTGCAATAACTCTCAGTTTCGCTTCTTTATAGTACAAGTGAAAGTCCGGTAAGGTGATGCCCCCTGCCTCCTTTGGTAGCCGTAATTGTTTATAGAGGAGCTGAGCTCTGTGGCCTTGCCAGATGAAGCTTATGACCAGGGAACGGAGCTCCGAGAAAAAATCTTGGGGTACATCAACTTGAAGGCCTTGGAAGACGTTTAAAATATGTGACAGGATTGTCATTTTAATTGCGTTAATGCATCCGAGCCATAACAGATACATGGGGGCCCAAAGCCTGAAATCTAGTTTCGGAGATCTTGGGGAAGATTTGAATTCCCAGATCAGTGATGTCTGTTTTCATCCATTGAAAGGGAGTCGTAGTTACTAGTGATAGGGATCAGGGTATCTAAAATATGCCCACTACCACAGATAGAGTAATCACACAGTTACACGCACATACACTCATCATACGCTAGGGCCCATTTCACTAACATACGCTCAAATACTCTACCAGCAATAAACCTGTGGAAAGAAAACACCTAAACACCCTGCATCGATATCAGGTCGATCAGATCTGGTTTTGTGACTGTCCTAATCAATAACATGATCTACACAACATACACAATAATGATCAGAAATATAAACCCAATAATTGACAAGAAAGAAAATTCAACACCATGTTTAAAATTATATTGCTTTATCTAAAATTAGTCAAAGTAAATCAATCAGAATAAATCATTTCTCATAGTTACCTATTCTAACTAAGTGTCAGAACGGGTCAGGACAAGTCTCTCGGTAAAGTCTCTCAAGACGAAGTCCTCAGCATCGATCCTCAGCAACGCAGATTCACGCGGCAAAGGCAAAATGGCAAGTGGCAAATCCCTCCCTAAGCTAACATTTTTTATAGTAAAAATTACAATGGAAACACACATAAAGTTTGCAAAATACATTGAATCACTGAGCAGAGCGAGAAGGAAGAAATGTAACATTGCTACATCTGAAAATCTCCGCTCAGGAAAAGTCACAAGACGGAAACTACGGAACAGGAACCAAGATACTATTAAAGTATCCGATTTGTTCAACTTCCCTCGGCAGCCGAGCCACAGTTCATTGTTCATTTCTAAAACTTCTTTGTCTCCCAAGGCTACCCATGATGTTCCATTTCTTTTGGAGATCCTCCAAAACTGCTGCGTCCTCATGGAAATTTTCATTCAAGGACCATGGTCAGCCAACTTCAAGACCATTTCCAGCAGGGGTCTCCCTCGTCTCAGTTTTCACATATTCACTCGAGGCCAGGCTCACAAAATCAGTCACCATGGACTAGGCCTCCATAGGCCACAATAGACCATCTCAATTAAAAGAAATAAAAACAACGTTACTACAGCATAATGATTAAACAGTGTTAACCCCACTAATACCCTTATGTGTATGCATTTATCTAGCTCTGGCAACATAAAAAGCATTAATTCAGACAGCGTTTTGTGCTCAAAATAAACAGCACACAGCAACGTTTAAACATGAAAACTTGCACGTTATTTTTTAGAAAACAGAAACAGCACACGTATGCTAACCCTCATGTAACTTTCTCTTATGTTAAGACAAACGGATTGATTAATAATAAAAAAAAAACACACTTGCACAAGACAAATAATTACTTGTTATTTATTAATATTTAATAAAACACATAGACATACTAGAGCTTCAAAAGCCCCTGAATTTTCTAAATGAAAACTCTGCTCCAGCAATCCCCCCTTTGGTGATTTTATCACCAAATAAACCCAAAAAAAAAATTAGTGAAAATTTAGTCCCATTTTAGGAGAAATCAGAAATGTCTTTTCCCCTTACACAACATTAAACACCAGTCACTCTTTCATCATCCCTTTTTGTCTCTAAATAAACACTCTCCCTCAATTCTTCTAGTTCAATTTCTTGAGGTTCTCTTTTCAACCTTTTGTTTTTCTTCTCCTTATTCAATTTCTTCCTCCCTCCCCTGTTTTTACAACACACACACACCAATCTTATTATTAATAAAGCCACAATTATACAAGACAAGGGAAACAATATTCTACCTATAATAGTACTACCTATCTTTGCAATAAAATCCTTAACAGCTATCATCTTATTAGCTATTTTAGTCCACAAATTCCAAGCTTCAAGTGGTACTAATTCTTCATGCAAATCAGTAATATTTCTGATATAGACCTTTAGGTCTCTGCTTTCGTCTGGAATGTAAGTGCAACAATGTTGAACTTTCAATATTCCACAGACTCCACCCTCCTTGGCCAATAAAATATCAAGGGCAAGTCGATTTTGCATAGACATGGCACGTACGGCACTTAACTCCGTATTCACCAAAAGAAACCCTCCTGCGGTATTTGTCGATAAACGATCAACCATTGTGGACAGTTTCCGAATTCCATAAGCATTTAAAGAAATTCCCACTGCTGGAATCAAAACCCCAAAAATATCACCCACAATTTCAGACCAAGTTTCTCTCTTAAAACGTGTTAATAAGTTAATATCTTCTACATCTCTTATTTTATCTGTATGAAAAATCTTAGGAAAAACCAGGCCCACATAACATGTGCCATACCAATGGTCAGGCAACTTGTAATAAGCCTTGTTCCCACAAACATAGTACACTCCTGGAAAAATTGTATCTTCTCCACCTCTGAAACCCCAACCTGTCGCAATGAAGTATGTATCATGGCACTCACTAGTTCCCACAAAATATGTATCATATTGGGATTTCCTTCTTGTAATGCAAAGTTTACCCTTCTGCGGTGCATCTAAAGCTAAAGTTGGACTAGCCCCATTTCTCAACTCTTTTCCCATTTCAATGTCCCAAATTGTCTCACTCACTTCATATTTTCCCGCTTTCTCATGTATGTCCACTCTCCTTTCTTCTACCATATCCAGGAAAGCTTTCTCCTCTTCTTTCAAACTGCAAGTTAAATTATTCTTGAAAATGTAATCTAATGTTAATCCTTTTTCTTCAATAAAAATCTCACCAAAAGTGTTAGCTTCTTTAGCTGGATTCAGCTCTTTGTTCATTGGCAAGTGCCCAAAAATACTATCTCTGTTAGACATCTTATAATCTATTTTCCCTAACAAATAAAAAACACTACTCAAAATACTACAAGAAATACCATATGTAGCTGGTAAATGGTGATAAGTAACACCCTCTGAAACAGATGCAGGTAATTGCATACAAACGTAGCAATCCCTCACTTCCATTGTCTTCACATATTCATATAACAGTTTCGAAAAAACATTACTAGAAAAATTATTAATTGACCTATCTTTGTGTATGTAAGTATTACTAATTCTAATTGGAACTACTTTTTGTGAATTCTTCTCTACATTTGTCACATTCTCCGTATGCATCTCAAACTCTACTTTAAAAGTAACTAATAAAACTAAAACACCCCATAGAAGCATTAATAATCCAGTACAACAGCAGCACATCCTACACCACCTCTTAAGAAAGGCACATCTATTTCTATTATCCTCTATGTTAGCCATTTTAGTTTAGCCTCTACTACTCCACTACTATTTGAATTTCTTCAATTCTTCAGCAATTCTTCAGCTTTCAGTTTATCCAAATGATCTCTTCATTCACTTGATCCAAGTGAATCCTTCTTTCACTCAGTTTGGATACTTGTCATTCTTCACTTCAATTTCTTCAACATCAAATTGTATCAGATCTCCAACATCAAGATCCTCAGTACTCGACTCTTCTCCAATGTCAGTCAAAAGTACTTTCAGAATTTCACCAGTATCTTCCTCAACCACTTCTCTCAAGACCACTTCCGGATTATCTCGAGTCACTGTTTCTTCTTTTCCTCCTTCAGACAGTGCCACATAAGACCATTCCGGTGATCTGTACTTTTGGTTGGGTCTTCTTACTCTTTTTATTTCCACTGGTTCGTTTGACTCCTTTGATTCTTCTCCTTCAGCTTTTGAACTTTGACTCGAAACTTCATTCACTTGTTCAGCTTTTGATGAATTTGCTCTTATTACTCTATATCTCAGCCTCTTAACTCTATTATTAGGCCAACGGTCTCCTCTTAACACCTTTTTCGGCTTTGTTTCTTTATTACTCCTTTCTCCAATCCAAGTTCTCTTTCTCAGAACTCGACCCTCTGTTTGTTCATCCTCATCATCTGTTTCAAGTGCCTCTTGTTTCCGTTTTCCAGCAGCTTTCTTCTTCTCCACAGATTTTTTCACCACTGTTTGAGACTTTCCTACTCCTGTCCCTCCTCGGGTCTCCGACACGCAATCTTCTTGCTGTCTACTTGTCCCTTCTCCTGGCTCATCAAGAATGTTCCCTACACCTCCTCGGGGGTCTTCCGCAATCTGTCCCTCTCTATCTTTTTCTGACCCTACTTCTTCAAGTATAATCTCAAGTGGTTCTTCAATCTCCTCCTCTTCTGATTCAGGAGTAGTCTCTGTGTGATTTCTTTTTTCTTTTCTTTTTCCTTCGCTGCTGTTTGAAACTTCAGGCTCTCTTACAGAATTCGATCTTTTCTCTGATACTCGCAGTGATTCTCTTGAAGCTCTCTCTGCTTCTTTTCTCACTGATTCCGTATCTTCAGTATCTTCACCATCACTAGAATCTGACTCTTCAAAATACTCTTTACCAGTCCCTTCTTTTGGGTTTGGAACTCTCAGAGTATGACTTGCATGTACCCAGTGCTTCACTCCAGCACACTTTACTGCAGTCGTCGTAGTCAGAATAACTTGTCTCGGCCTTCCCCACCTTGGAATCAAGCAATTTCTTCTCCTGTGCACCTTAATCCTCACCCAGTCTCCTGGACTCAGATCATGGGCTTGCTTCTTCTCAAGTGTGGTAGCTTCTTCTCCAACCTGGTGAAACACAGAATGAACTGCGTCAGCCAGGCCTTTACAGTAATCCAAAATCATGTCATCAGTTATTGTCACCAACTTATTGACAGGCACGAATGCATGGCGCATAGCACGTCCCATGATTATCTCATGCGGGCTCAAACCAGTAGTTCTATCTGGAGTAGATCTCATTGTCATCAGAACTAGAGGCAAAACATCTGGCCATTTCATGCCAGTGGCTAAGCACATTTTTCCAATCCTATTCTTGATTGTGCCATTAATCTGCTCAACCACACCAGAAGCCTCTGGTCGGTATGCACAATGTAGCTTCTGCTGTATTTTCAATGCTTCACAAATCAAACCCATGAGCTCATTTTGAAAATGTCTACCTCTATCAGACTCAACTGTTACTGGAAACCCATACCTAGGAATCAACTCCCTCAACAGTAACTTTGCCACTGTTAATCCATCATTTCTTCTAGTCGGGTAAGCTTCCACCCACCTTGAAAACAAACAGACTACCACTAGAACATACCTCAGTCTGTTCACTTGGGGCATCTCAATGAAATCAATCTGCATTCTTGTAAAAGGACCTCCTTCTCTGCCTATTGTTCCCAGACTCACCACTGTCTTTTTCCCAGTGTTAAATTACTGACAAACTAAACACCTCTGACAGATACTTTCTGCAATTGTCCTGAACTTTGCATTGTACCAGGTTTGTTTAAACGACCTAACCATCGCGTCTCTCCCCAAATGTCCCTGGCCATGATACATCCTTGCCATTGACGACAAGATTGAGTTAGGCATCACTGGTCTGCCATCTCTGTAGACCCAAACATGGTCTGTTTCTCTTGGAGCACATCCTGCCTTAATCCAATCTTGTTTCTCTTCTTCTCCTGCCTCATCTTGTAACTGCTTCACTTCATCCCAGGTCTCTAGGACATTAGTAAACATCACAGAAAGAAAAGACATTTCCCTTTCTCTGTCCCTATTAATGGACTGATTTGTCTTGGCACAGTACTGCGCAACATCATTGGCGTACCTGTTTCCAATCGTTATGAAATCCTCCCCCTGACCATGGGCAGCACACTTTACAACTGCTAACTCCTTAGGCAGCTGTATCGCCTCAAGCAATTTTCCAATCATTTCAGCATTCTTTATTGGAGTTCCTCTCGATGTCAAGAAACCTCTTTGTAGCCAAAGTTGGCCAAAATCATGCACAACTCCAAATCCATACTGACTATCAGTCAACACAGTCGTCCTCAAATCTTTCCCAATTTCGCAAGCTTTTGTCAATGCTATTAATATAGCAACTTGCGCAGATTTCACTCCTTTCAATGGTGATGCTTCCATGACCTCTGAAACTTTGCACACCGCATATGCTGCACATAGCACACCATCATCATTCCTCAAGCATGATCCATCCACAAACAACACATGATCATTCTCAGGTAAGGGAATATCCCTTATGTCTGGTCTTGGTTTTGTACAGTACTCAAGCACATCCAAACAATCATGATCATCTTCCATTTTCACACCCACATTTTCAATGTCTGGCAAAAGTGTCGCTGGATTCACATTCACACATCTCTCAAGAGTCACATTTGATGCTCCCAGAATCACTTTTTCGTACTTAGTCA
Organism: Triturus cristatus; assembly: GCF_964204655.1. NCBI lineage: Eukaryota > Metazoa > Chordata > Amphibia > Caudata > Salamandridae > Triturus > Triturus cristatus. The sequence continues at coordinate 751,456,496 of NC_140592.1, forward strand.
ATCGACTATGTGACATGTACTGAGTTCTGCTTCTTGTCAAAAGAATTGCCACATTGTGAGGTACGAATACCCTTACAGAATATCCCATTATGATTCCCTCACTCTGTTCCAGACTTCTGCATGTTGCAGCCACAGATTTCAGACAACCTGGTAAACCCACAGCTACAGGATCAAGTGTTGATGAGAAGTACGCAATAGGCCTTCTCAATTGTCCATGTTTCTGGATTAACACTGAAAGTGCACATCCATTTCTTTCACTGCAGTACAGCTCAAATTCTTTTTCATAGTCAGGCATACCCAAAGCTGGAGCCTCACACATTTTACTTTTAAGCTCTTCAAATGCTGCCATTTGTTCTGCATCTAAATCCAATGGATCTGTCATTTCACTTTTTGTCAATTTAATCAATGGCTTTGCTATCAGGGAAAAATTAATTATCCACTGACGACAATAACCCACCATACCCAGGAACATCCTCACTTCTCTCTGGGTCTTTGGAGCTTTCATTTCTCTGATTATTCTGATCCTGTCAGTAGTCACTTTTCTCAGACCTTTTTCAATATTGTGTCCAAGATAATGCACCTCTTTTTTGCAAAATTGCAATTTGGCTGGAGATACCTTTAACCCTCCATCTGCCAGATGATTCAGTAAAGCTATGGTATCCACTTCACAAGCTTCTCGTGTCTTTGATGCCACCAATAAGTCATCAATATATTGTACTAGCACTGAACTCTCAGGCATGATCAGACTTTCCAACGATCTTTTCAATAACTGATTGAATATCGAAGGACTCTCCGTATACCCCTGTAGGATTCGACACCATGCTAAAATACGCTGGCCAAACCTAAATGCAAAAATCGGTTGGCTGTCATGATGCAATGGAATTGAAAAGAACGCATGACACAAATCAATCACTGTATACCATTCAGCATCATGTGGAATTTGATACAGAATCACTGATGGATTTGGCACAATAGGACAACATGCCACCACAATTTGATTAACTTTTCTCAAATCTTGCACGATCCTAAATTTCCCATTGGGTTTTTTCAGTCCCATTATCGGTGAATTACACGGACTACTCAGTAGTTCTCTTAGAACTCCTTGCTGAATCATTTTCTCAATTATAGGAGTTATCCCTTCAATTATTTCTGGTGTCATTTTGTACTGAGGAATGTTAGGATATATGATTCCCTCTTTCACTGCAATTTTCACTGGATCTACATTATTCATCAATCCCACATCCTCTCCTGTAAAATCCCAAACTGCTCTTTTCACTGTGTCTCTCAGCTCTTGAGGCAAATCCTCCGGATTAAACACAGCAAATGCACCAATTAACTCACTTTCTCTATTTTCTAGAGTCATTCGGTAGAAAACATCATCATCTGGTGTCTCAAAAGCTATTCCATCTGGTGTACAAAAAATTGTGCAGTTCATCTTACACAATAGGTCCCTACCTAACAAGTTCACTGGACTCGTGTCACAGACAATAAATCTGTGCATGTCTGAAAATTTCCCTATCTGTACCTTTACTGGTTCAGTAAGACGTGTTCTGATTTGTGTATTAGCTACACCAACTACTTGGATTGCTTCATCCGAGAGAGGAAGATTTCTAACATCTGTTGACCTGACAGTTGATCTTGTCGCACCTGTGTCTACCAAAAAAGTAACACTCTCCTCATTTATTTTCCCATCCACAAATGGTCCTGCCTGGTCTATTTCTAGAGTTGCACCAAGTATGCACTCTTCCTCCTCTCTTCGGCACCGTCAATAATCACCCTCAGACTCACTCCCTTCACTCTTTAACAAGTACTGCTGTACTTTGTTAGAACGTCTTGGTTTGTTTACCTGCTCATCATTGTAGAATCCTGAATCCTGATTATACTTTTGTAACCCTCTATTCTGCGAAAAGGGCGGTTTTGGCTCTTGACTCTGCTGTCTCACAACTTTCTGTTGTTGCTGTTGTTGATTATTTCCTTCATTCTGGTTCTGCACCTGTTGATTTAAAGGTTTACTCTCATTACTCACTAATGGTGGATTAGGACATTCAGATCTCCAATGTCCCAGTTGGCCACAGTTGTGACAAGGAAACTTTTTCTTCGCTTCCTCAAGACTTCCTTTTCCTTTTCCTGCATATCTGGGTCTATTTCCTGCATTATTTCCTGGATTATTCGCCTGTTCTACTAACTGTGCTTCCTGTCTTTCTGCAACTTTCACTTGTGCCCACATTGCTTTCTCTTTCAGCTTTCTTTGTTTTGCTTCAATTTCATCACTGAAATATTTTGCATGTCTCAGGATCTCATCTACTTTTTTACTCTGCCAATCCACTGTGTGCTCACGAATTCTCTCACCAATTTCAGGTCTTAGACCATATACAAATCTGTATACAAAGTGACTCAAATCTTTGTCACCCAGGTGTTCATCTCCACTAAATTGTTTAAAAGCCAGTATCAGCCTCTCGTAAAAAGCATGAACTGATTCTTTTGCTTCCTGTTGTGTTCGATCTATCTTAACCCAGTCTGTCTCTTTTGGAGGAACTTTACTCTTCAGGTATACCATCACCTGATCATACTTTCTCATTACCTCTGGATCTGGTGCCCCTGTTCTTGAATCTCTTGGATATTCCTCAGTAGGCCAACTCACAACTATTTTACACTCAGTCCACAAGTCTGCTGGAACAATTATATCAAACAGACTATTCAGGTCAACCCACAGCACTTTTGACAATTTCACAAACCTATCTACCTGCCTATACCACTCGACGGGCTTTTCTCTCAATCGAGGGAAATCATTCGTAAATGATAAAATATCCTGTCTGGTCCATGGAACATGTACATATCCTCCTCCAGGTATTTCTCTCATAGGATAATTATTCACCGGTTTCTCCTTTTCTCTCACTGGAAATGCTGAATAAGTTGTTCTATCTTCAGATTCCTCTCTTTTCTTATACCACCTATCCTTCCATTTTTCTACATCACCCCATCTTCGCAATAATGCTACCATTTCTTTAATCTGTCCTGTTCTACCAGTAGCATTCAAATTTTCAATATCCTTCTCAGTAAAATCCATCCTGTAAGTTTTCTGTAAAGCTTTCACTTTATCAATGTCAACTCCCTGCTCATTTGCTATTGTTCTTAGCCTGTCATAAGTATTCCTTGCTCTCCAGGTAATACTTTTACACATAAACAACAGCTCACCATCATGATGACTCTTCAGGATTTCTGTTGGAACTGTTCCTGTCACAAGCTCTTCTAATTCTATACGTAACCTAGCCACATCAATAATTTGTGAATCCTTGTCCTTTTTCTGAAGAACCTTCATCCAATCATTCAAATCATCAACTGTTATTTCAGCAGTTTTTTTCACTGGAACCACTCTTTTTTGCGGTTCTAAAATTGGCATCCCTGAACAACTAGGTTCACTAGCATCCAATAGTTCACTACATGTGTCATGTCTGGTTTGTCTCAGGTCACTTTTCCCTGTTCTTTTATCTGAATCTCCTGAAGGACCAACTGAATTTGTCAAATCATTCCAAACATATGGAATCACCAGTCCATTTTCACCTGTCTTCTGTTTGTCAAACACGGGCATAACCGGACCTATAGTTACAGGCACCGTAACAGCTTCCAGATTCTTCGTTAACTCCCTAATTTTCTCAGTCAGTTCTGTTGTCGTTTTTGCTAATTTTCTGGCATTTTCCTCACTACTTCGATTCTCTCTCTCCCTGAAAGAACTACTACTTCTTGATTCAGGTGTCACTTTTTCTTTCTCAATAATACAGACTGTATCTCTTATCGGAGAAACAACTGGTGTACTCTCATCTGGTTCTGGTCTATATGGAGGTGGTCTTTTGTAAATCATGTCATTTAAGACCTCATCATCATACTCATTAACTCCAACTGCTCCTTCTTCAATTGTTCTCATAGGATATAATCCCTCTGACATATTAACATCTCGCCACCTTTTCATCCGATCATGATGTGTTTCACGATCATGTCTCCTCCCAAACATATTCCTGTAATACCCTCCAGATCTTTGCTTTTCTCGCTCATGAACTTCCTCTTCCCATTCCACTAAAGCCTCGAACTGTGGTAAATAATTTAATTACCGGGACTTAATTTGATACGGAAACATAATAAAATAGCTCAGTAAATAAGAGGCAGAATCCGTGGTATTAGAGGTTCGGAATGGGCTTTATTCCAATGATCGATTATAATCGGTTGCTTCAAGTTCCGTCACCACGAAGGTTCAGGAAGTGAAGTACATACATTATTGACAAGAAATGACTTTTATAGAACATACATTACAATGAAATAGATGCGGTAGGCGTAACAATTGATAAGGAAAATGACGATTCACCTGCGTAACCGAAAATGGGCGTAATGAAGAGTAAAAAGGAACATAATTGGTTATGATGTCATATATAGGTGGATCTATAAGATTATACTTGGCATAGATGCGCGCGCAGCAGCATGACGTGTGATTGACGTGCAACTAGGGGGTGAGGGGGACTTGACATTTAGCTCTACATGTGGAGACAAGAAGTCTGGGGGGTCAAGTCAACCTAATCCCAAATCATATCTAACATCCTATGTTTAAAGAACTATGTTATCCACAAAGGAAGGACTCTTGGACAAAATCTATTCTATACTGACTGTGTGTGCGTGCACAAGCGTCTAAGTGTCTACACTAGATGCGAGGGCAGGAATCTTCCATAGTAACAGGGCTATGAATTACTTGCATAAAGACAGAGAAACCGGGCCCTTTGCTCGGTAGCTGGAAGAATGTTTACTTAAACTACTAGACAGGAATGCATTGGGCAGGGAACGGAGCAGATAACTCGAAGGTGAAATACAGTTTTTGGCAGGCAGGCAAACCGGCCGATGTCGGCTCCGTGAGCCGCGCAGAGAATGAGACAAAGTTCATGGTCACAGATGCAGGCTCAGACTGGAGCTTTCAGAGGCAGAAGGCAAGAAGAGTTTGATGACAGAATCAGGGCCTACTTGCCTGGACTGTAAAATGGCATAAGTGAACCATATAAAGCCGGTGGCCTTTCATACTTAGGAATGGAATATCCGGCCTATTCATGGCGGATCTGACAGAGGACATGTTGACGGTGGACGCACATGTGTTTGCGTCTTCATAACTGGAACTGGAGGGAACATACATGTACTTGTGATACATACATGGAACCGTTGGGGTCCAAGATAGGGGACATAACTGATCAGAAAAATCCATATTTCCACATTCCCTCCTTGTCCCCTACTTGCCCGTTAAGAGATATCAATCTTCATCAATCCATTGATCTGTTCATATAACATCATTTGTTCTTCTTTCTTCTTCCGTGATGAATGAAATCCTGGTGGTGGAATACACGATGTGGCACACAGACCACAGATCGCTGGTCCACATTGTAGACATAGACAGCAACTGAATAGTATGAGAAGGCCAATACCTAGGAAAGATAGGACCTTCCATCCAAAGGTAGATAATACACTCCAAAACCAACCGGACCAAGTCCAGGTGCCTGGGTTCTGGTGTATCTGGCTTACAATCTTATGAAGGCGAGTTATGGCCTTATATACAGATGGCGAATTTTCTGGTATGAAAATGCAACAGCTTAATCCGATGACCCTACAAGCTCCGCCCCTATCAGCCAGGATGACGTCAAGGACAAGACGATTTTGAAGCACAACAATCCGCATAGCAGACTGCTCTTCTGTTAAATTGCCTAAAGCGGAAATAGTTTCATTCACTACTGCTTCAAGGGTTCTGGTTAATCTACGTATCAGCTTACTATTGGTAACTGTACCTATATAGGGAAAGAAACCTTTATTGAAATCTGTGTATTTTTCCCATGCTGTTTCAGTGTAATCGACTATTGGGAGATCTCTCCTTACTCTACTATTTACTAAATGAATATTTCTGTGATAATCAGGAGGAGCTAAAAAAACAGGTGGCAAAAGGAATCCAATGTAGCAAGTACCATCCCAATCTAGAGGCAAACGTACATATGCCGTCTGACCACATATGAAATAAGAATGGCGAGAAGCTCTAAATGTAGACTTGCCTTGATCACTAAATTCTACTACAGTGGTGCATTTACTATGGCCCATATGTATGGAACCATTTTTCCTTACACATAGTTCACCCTTTACTGGAAATATTGACATAGCGGGCAAAATTGGAGTAGCTTCGGATTCGACATTTAGGATCATAAGGTTAAGCGTGAAATTACCTAATCCATACACTTCATTTTCTAGATCAGTTCCTGTTCTCTGGGGAAGTCCCTCCTTGTTGGGGTAGCAGACCTTAAGTAAAACTAAGTTCAGGTTTCCCCATACCCAGTTGTCTTGATAAACTGCGGAATTCGAATCTAGGGAATTAATCAAACTAAACCATGCTCCACAGGAGCCATTGTGTGTGAACGGATAGAGAAAGAGGGGCAAAACTCCCTTATAGTTCTGATAGGGGGGGAGTCGGCCACAGACCCAGCAGTCTGTAGCATTGCTAACCTGATGGGAATGATGTAACATACGAATAAAAGTGTTATTGCGCAGCGCAAATCTATAAGACAACTCAAGCGGAGGTAATTCACTAAAAGAATGTTCAGCAGTAACATTGTAAACATGTCTAGAAATAGGATAATATATGTGCAACAATATACTTGCAGTAATTATTAAAAGACTCAAGAAAAACAAAATTAATAACGTCATTATGCAATGGCTACGCAGTGATTTACAGTACGCCTGTCGTTTCAACATTTTTCGCGATTTTCCATGATTCAGGTCTAAGGGATACATGTCGGAGACAGATTCAACCGCTTCACCTTGGAGAGGACTTAAACAATCAAATCGTCCGACGGTTTAGGCCTGAATTTTAGTTTATAAAGTTCCTGACTGTTGGCCTCAGTCAAAGGTAGTTTTGAGTCAATGGGTGAAGACACACGAGGTGGGCTATTCACATCCGAAGGAAGTCCATGAAATTTCTTGATATGACTTGAATGCACCCATCCTTTTCTGCCTTCGATCTTCACGGCTGTCCTTGTGGTGAGCAGGACCAACTTGGGTGATTTCCACCTGGGCTCCAGCTGAGTCTTTCGGTCGAAATTCCTCACAAGAACAAGGTCCCCCGGAACTACGTCAAGGGGTTTCACCTCAGTGTTGTCGGGAAAAGCTGCAGCTACCTGTGAACGACAAGATTGTAGTGCAGACATCAAGGAAGCCAAGTAATCTGTCAGCATATTACAGTCAATATCAGTTATTTTTCGTGGCATAGGCGTCCCCCACATATTTGGTGGTCTGCCGAAGATCACTTCATACGGGGATAGCCCTGTTCGAGAGTGTGCTACCATTCTCGTGTAAAAGAGTGCAACTGGTAGTGCTACTACCCAGTCGACACCTTTCTCCCTGCATATTTTGGACAATCTAATTTTCAGGGTCTGATTATGTCTTTCTACGAGACCTGCTGCCTCAGGGTGTCGGACACAGTGGAATTTCCACTGATAACCTAACAATAGTGAAACATGTTTCATTAATTCGGATGAGAACGGCTGACCGTTATCTGAGTGAACAACACGTGGTAAACCGTATCGTGGGAAGAATTCTCGAACCAACTGTTTGGCAGTAGTCGGGGCAGTGTAATCTGAAACCGGGTATGCCTCCGTCCAACGGGAAAGAGCACAAACAACTACGAGAACGTATTTGAATCCTCGACATCGTTCCATCTGGATATAATCCATCTGGAGGACTTCAAAAGGGTGATCAGGAGGATGAAATCCACCCTGTTCTACGGGAACGCTTTTTCCTGGGTTGAACTGGCAACAGATCATACAGGTACGGACCTTTTGTTTGGCTGCTGCTCGTAAATGTTTATTGAACCAAATGTGTTGAATGCTATCTAGCATAGCTTTTTCTCCTAGATGTGCTGGACTATGTATAGTGTTAATTATAACTTGGACCATTGAATCAGGAAGGAACCACACAGACTTTTCCTTCATCATCCATCCTTGATCCGTTTGGATCCCTCCTAACTCGGTCCATTTCTTTATTTCATCTGGTGTAGCATGTGTCTGGATGTCAATTACGTCAAAAGTAGGATCTTTAACTGTCATACAATGTGTCGGGACTATTGTCTTTGTCATGTCGGATGTTTGTGTTTGAGCAGTCTGTTTAGCTGTTCTGTCGGCTAGATCATTGCCTTGAGAAATGATATCAGTGACTTTCGTATGAGCTTTACATTTCATAATTGATATTGCAGTCGGTAGATGTATCGCATCTAATAAGGCATGAATGAGGGGTCCGTGCTGAATGTGGGCACCGTGGGAAGTTAAATAACCTCTCTCTCGCCACAGCACGCCGAAGTCATGTACAACTCCGAATGCATAACGTGAATCAGTGTATATGTTGACTTTTTTATTTGTGGCTTGAATACAGGCTTGTGTCAGAGCGATGAGCTCTGCGGCTTGAGCTGACAAAGTATTTATACGATTTGTTTCAATGACTTCAGTATCTGTTGTGACTGCGTAAGCAGCCACTAACTCTCCTGTATTTGTTCTCATACATGAACCATCTACATACAATGTCAGGTCTGGATCTGACAATGGGACATCGGTTAAGTCTTGTCTGGGTTTCGTCGTTATAGTAATAACTTCAATACAGTCATGAGCTAGTGGGTCTGTTCCGATTACTGGCAAAAGTGTGGCAGGATTCAAGGTGTTACAGCGTCTTATTTCTATATGTGGCTGGAACAATGTAAGTTCGTACCCTGTAAGTCGCGCAATAGTCAAGTGTTGTGTTTGCGTTCTATTTACAAGAACCTCTACTGCGTGTGGTACTTGAACTGTCAATGGATGTCCTAACACTATGGCGTCGCTCTGTCTTATTGCTAAAGCTGTCGCTGCCACTGATTTCAGGCACGCAGGCAAAGCCTGAGCTACGGGATCTAATGTACTAGAAAAATAAGCACATGGTTTGTGTGATCCTGCTTGTTCCTGTGTGAGTACTGACAAGGCAGTACCTTCGCGCTCTGTAACAAAGAGTGTAAACTGTTTATTGTAACATGGTGTTGCTAAAACAGGTGCTTGACATAAAGCTTTCTTTAGGCTTTCAAAAGCTTGTGTATGTTCCTGAGTCCAAGGGAGAACAGTCGATGTGGCTGCCTCCTGGGTTGTCAACTGAATGAGCGATTTTGCTAGAAATGCATACTGAGGGATCCACTGCCTACAGTATGAAGTGAGGCCTATGAAAGCCCGTACCTCCTTTTGTGTCTTGGGTATTGGCATGTTAGCTATTAACTGAATGCGATCGGGTGTAAGCTGCCTTCCCTCCTTGGACAGCGAGTGTCCAAGATAAACGACTCGCTGGACACAGAATTGCAGCTTAGAAGGGGACACCTTGTGACCCTTTTCAGCTAGAAATTGTAAAACTGTCAGTGATGCTTTCTCACATTCGGGTTCGCTTCTCGCGGTGATCAGCAGATCATCGACATATTGAAGCAGAGCAGTGTTAACTGGCATGTGGATACTGTCAAGTTCTCGTTTCAGTGCTTGGCTATAGATGCTGGGGCTTTCTGTAAATCCTTGAGGTGCGCGTGAGAATTTAAAGCTACGTCCATTTAAACTAAATCCGAACAAATATTGGCTTTCCGGATCTATTGGGACGCTGAAAAAGGCATTCTTGAGATCAATTACAGTAAAGAATGTTGCTTCGGAATCAATGGCTGCCAATAATGACGAGATATCAGGGACCACAGGGAATTGTGGCACGATACACTTGTTTAATTCGCGCAGATCAATAACCAATCGATATACTGGCGGGGCCTTTGGATCTGTTCGTTTAAGAATCGGAATTATTGGTGAATTACATACATTGGAGTCTGTTTCCACAACTACTCCTTGGGCAATGAGCTCGTCAATGATTTGCAGCAAAGCCACTACAGCATCTGGGGGTAACTTGTATTGTCGCATTCGTGGTAGTACCACTCCTGCCTTTAATGTGACTCGATATGGTGTAATATTCATGCAACCAACATCAGTAGGGCCTTGTGCCCATAGATGTGTAGGTAAAGTCTGCAGTCGGGGATCCATGTCTCTAGATACATAGTGACCTTTAAAATCACGTAAAAACAATCTTACTCCTTCCGGAGAACAACATATTATAGCTCCTAGAGCTTTCAGTGTTTTTATTCCTAACAGATTTTCTGGACATGATTTAGTAAGCAATAAATCTGTAGTTCGGGTCAAAGGTCCTATCGTAAGTGGAAGAGGTTGTGACACTTCATTAACAATAGGTTTTCCTGAAAAACCAAGGGAAATATTCTGAGAGCCTGAGAGGGGTGCCCCTGGAACTTCACTACGTTTTATAGTTGTTCGACTTGCCCCTGTATCGAGTAAAAATTTTCTGTCTTGGCCTAATAATTCACTATGTACATAAGGTCCTTCTTGATCTACAGGGATCTCGATAAGGGGTAAGTCAACTTCCCTCTCTAGGCTGGTTCATGCGTATCGTTGGTAATCAGGATAGTCGTACTGTGCGGTCTGGTACAGTTGTCGTGTCGTGGTTTGTGTGGCAGCAACAGGTAGCGCTGGTGCAGCTGGCACAAACTGTACAGACTGTGGTGGAGCTGGCATGGACTGTGCGTGCTGCGAGGCTCCTTGTTCATTCTGATCCTGTCTAGGTGGCCGTGGTCTTTCTTTTGTATTACCTATGGCGATATTATGTTTCAAAACTGGACAATCGTGTACGTAATGACCTGGCTTTTTACAATAATTGCATGTCCCTTTTACAGGTCCTGCTGAATCACCGGAATGTGTCATACCCTTTTTATGTCCTTCAGCTGGAACTGTCTGAGAAACTAGCATTTTCATTTTCGTGTCTTTCATGCGTCTGTGTTCATGTTCTTGTTCCTCTCTAATTCTATTGTGATGGTACTGTAACATTTGTAACATTTGTGACGGAGTGTTACCTTGCCAGGTACTCTCGAATTTTAATACTCTATTCTTTACTTGGGGCAGGGCATTTTCTACTAATTTTGTTACAAACAGATGCAGGTATGATTCGCTACTTGCTTTTATGCCACTATTTATACCAAAACATTTTTCAAATCGGGCATAGTAATCACTAGTGTCTTCATCTTGCTTCTGTTTACAGGCTGAAATTGTACCCCAATCTTCCTTTTTCGTAGTTAATAAACGTGGCAGTACCTGTACTAATAAACCTGGTAGTGCTTTAGTTTTATCCCCAAGCCCTGCTCCTGCAGTTCGGGCCTTTTCTTCTGCTTCTAATACTGACCATTCTATCTTTTGGTCTCCTACCTCCCACTCTTTTTCCCTGAGTTTCTCATAAATGCCAGCAGGCATCAATACCTTTAATATTGTCATAATGTCGGGATAGGTATACTCTCCCATGAGTAACATGTCTTTAATTTCTCGGTGAAAACCCGCTGGATCTTTGTCATGACTGGGTACCACTTTCTTCATTTCTAACAATTCTATTTTCGATATGGGCGTGTATACAAATACGCGTTTAAACTCATTGTCCTCGCCCTTTATTGGGTGTACTTCTCGTAAAGGATTCTGTCTGTCCATGTAATACGTGGTTCTTTCCTTAATGGGTAGTGAAACATGTTCTGAACATACAAAAAGAATGTATTGCTTTCTTGATTCTAGTATTTCTTTAATTAATTTAGTACCTGAACCTCTCCATCTATTCATGAGTAATTCAGTCAATATATCAGGTAAGGGACCAGGGTCCGAATGCTGACTCTGATATAGTATAAGGAGTTGTTGAATCATATAAATTCCAGCTAAACGCTGTTCATCTGGGGTGAGATTCAAAAACGTGCGTGCTACTGTATCATCACTGTACTTTCCGGGACTGTCAACCCAATGGACAGCTGACCTGGCTAATTCTTGTTCATCCATAGAATCGAGAAAATGATAACCCCTTCGTTCTCGGAGTAATTTGTCAGCTGCTTGGAACGAATGCTCGTTAGACCTTATATGGACTATGGGTGTTGGGAAACTCCTGTTATTGTCTGGATATATCGGACGTAACGGGTCAATAAGACATCTATTACTATTACAAGATCTTCCTCTACCTACATAGGCTATAGTGTCTGACTGTCCTGTGGGCAGTCCTGATCCTTCTTCTTCGTTTTGTTCGAACTGGTCTACCGCTAATCTTTCTTCGTGTAGGCGTTCTATTTCTTTTCGGATCTTTCGGCACATGGCTATTATACAATTCTGCTTATCATGTCTTCCTTCTGATATATTCTGACTCCATCTGGTAAGAATTTGCATTGCTTCCGGGTCTACCCCTGGTCGGTCTTGATTTCTGATCACACAATTTATGAGGAAACGTAACAGTTCCCCCTGTATCTCCACTTTCTGATATTCCATAGCTCTGTTGATACATTCAGAATCTCGCCCTGTTTGAACAAAATGGTATATTTTATCTAGATGCGCAGTCATTCCTGGTAGCTTCCCTAAATACACCGCGGCTCGTCTGATACGTAATGATGCCAGGGTCATTTCGTCCTCTTTGCCGGGCACAGGGTCATATCTACAATCTACAAGAAGTTCCTTAAGCGTACGGGCGTTTATGAGTTTGGGGGTACGTGAATGTGCTGACTCTTGAAAGGTAAGTTTATTTATTCTGGGTGGCGTAGAAAAAGTGTTGCTAGTACCTCCCGTAGCCCCGTCTGGGGTGTCGGGCGTGAAAGGATTTGTTGAACGCGATACAGCAACTATAGGTGTGGACACAGCTATAGAAGTATCTGCAGGGACAGATGTAGAAACAGATGTGCTTGCCGGAACTCGTTGCTGTAGAGATACGGGTACTGGATCTTGGCGGTGAACCTCCCTGGCAGGCGGTCTATGTGGGGCGGAATTTGCATACTCGGGAGCTGCGTCATCTAAATATGAGGAAAGAAAAACATCTTCTGCGGTTCTAGGATGCCCCTTAGGATGTACCTTTATTGGAAACAATGGGGTTGGCAAGTCTTTTGGTATCTCTGGAGTAGCCTTAGGTAATCCTTCGGCCAGAAGGGGATACATACCATTCATAAGGGCATTTCTTTGTCTGTCTACTTGTTCTGATTTTACTCGGATACCTTCTTCAATTAATAGATTTTCTCGAACTTTATTTGAACTCTCTTTATTCTTCTCTTCCTGTCGGAGTGCTTTTTCTGTACGTCTATGAGATTCTTTACGCCATAACTCAACGGCATCTTTCTGTGACTGTCTGACTTTCCTTTTCCATAACTCTTCCTCGACTTTCATGATGCACTCTGCATCCCAGGTCCCCGCTGCGGGCCACCTCTGACTTTCTGGTAATTCCTTGGTGTAGTCTACCCATAAATCAAGAAATAATATAGCATCTAAGCCATGTTTATGATACATGAAGTACCCTGGAGTGTCCCTAGGAGGAATAGGAACGGCTTCTTCGAGTACCCCTTTTCTTGTTGTGATCTGTCTTAATTTCGAAAAGAGCGGCATATTGAAAACTGATCTGATACTTGATTTTGAACAAACTTAATATAGTAAACACGATAATGAACAGTCATTCATACCACAATATGCAGAACGTACTTAAAACATTTAACATTTAACATTTACCTGAACAGTCAATAATGATGACGATCTAAGGAGAACTTAAAACACTAAACATAATACTCGACATTAACTGAATCATTCTGAATTATATACTTGATATACTGCTAAACAGTACAGATACACTGCTGAAACAGTGCAGACCGGATTTGTGTACCCAAACCCGTCTTGACCGGCACAACCTATGTGCACGTCAGAAAGCCTCCCCAGTAATGGTACTCACCGGGTAGCTCGGAAACGGAAGGCCTCGGAAACTGAACTGAACTTGAACCGGACTCGACTCGACTCGAACACTGCGGAGACTGGACTTGGCTTGGGACTTCGGAAACTGGTGGGCCTCTGTATACCTCGGATCTTGCTCTCTCAGCTAGGCTCTGGTCGGGATACTTCGCACTTCTCACCGCCTCGTCTGGGTGTTGATCGCAGCCTCAGTCGCCCCCGCTTGACCGGAGGGAGATACAGGAAATCCTGCTGGTACGCGTTATTGTCCGTCCAGCTGTGGCAGGAGACCGGGCCTGCAACTCACCGCCGGCGCGTGAGATGAGAAAGTGTCCCTGTTCGGGCGCCATTCATGTGGTAAATAATTTAATTACCGGGACTTAATTTGATACGGAAACATAATAAAATAGCTCAGTAAATAAGAGGCAGAATCCGTGGTATTAGAGGTTCGGAATGGGCTTTATTCCAATGATCGATTATAATCGGTTGCTCCAAGTTCCGTCACCACGAAGGTTCAGGAAGTGAAGTACATACATTATTGACAAGAAATGACTTTTATAGAACATACATTACAATGAAATAGATGCGGTAGGCGTAACAATTGATAAGGAAAATGACGATTCACCTGCGTAACCGAAAATGGGCGTAATGAGGAGTAAAAAGGAACATAATTGGTTATGATGTCATATATAGGTGGATCTATAAGATTATACTTGGCATAGATGCGCGCGCAGCAGCATGACGTGTGATTGACGTGCAACTAGGGGGTGAGGGGGACTTGACATTTAGCTCTACATGTGGAGACAAGAAGTCTGGGGGGTCAAGTCAACCTAATCCCAAATCATATCTAACATCCTATGTTTAAAGAACTATGTTATCCACAAAGGAAGGACTCTTGGACAAAATCTATTCTATACTGACTGTGTGTGCGTGCACAAGCGTCTAAGTGTCTACACTAGATGCGAGGGCAGGAATCTTCCATAGTAACAGGGCTATGAATTACTTGCATAAAGACAGAGAAACCGGGCCCTTTGCTCGGTAGCTGGAAGAATGTTTACTTAAACTACTAGACAGGAATGCATTGGGCAGGGAACGGAGCAGATAACTCGAAGGTGAAATACAGTTTTTGGCAGGCAGGCAAACCGGCCGATGTCGGCTCCGTGAGCCGCGCAGAGAATGAGACAAAGTTCATGGTCACAGATGCAGGCTCAGACTGGAGCTTTCAGAGGCAGAAGGCAAGAAGAGTTTGATGACAGAATCAGGGCCTACTTGCCTGGACTGTAAAATGGCATAAGTGAACCATATAAAGCCGGTGGCCTTTCATACTTAGGAATGGAATATCCGGCCTATTCATGGCGGATCTGACAGAGGACATGTTGACGGTGGACGCACATGTGTTTGCGTCTTCATAACTGGAACTGGAGGGAACATACATGTACTTGTGATACATACATGGAACCGTTGGGGTCCAAGATAGGGGACATAACTGATCAGAAAAATCCATATTTCCACAGAACTGTGTAGGTCTTGGCTTCGGGTCCAGACGTACCATCTTTTCCCGTAACTTTCTCAACACGGCCAAATTAAATGAACCATGTTCTGGAAATGCTAGAACACCATCTTCTTTAGTATACCTAACCCAATTCTGCAACCATATACAGGTATGTAATCCATATTTCGCAGCCATGAAGGATGCAGGTGTTTTCGCTGGAGGTAGCAACTCACCCTTTCTCGTTTTAACCTCTTTATCCTTGCTAAACCACTTTTTAACTTTCCCAAAGAATGTTTTTTTCTTTTTTTCTTCTTGGTAATACATTTTAGCGCTTACCAAAACTCTCTACTCTCTCCGTATTATAAATATACAATACGAGCTTCTCAACCAATAGCAACGCGACTCACACTAACGCGCCAATCCTGGAGCGTCTACGTCACTAAACAGCTCTTCCAATCCCTGCACGGCTCACACTAACGCACCAATCCTAGCGCGAGCACTATTCTGATCCACTATCCAATCAGAGCGCGGACTTTCTGACGTCAACAGTCGCTGCAGTCGCTTGTCTCCTGTCTTCTGTCACTCGTCTACCCCTCCTTTACAAAATCTCTCAGTAGACTTCGTGTCAAGATTTCTACAAAATCTATTAGTTACAACATAAAAACATCTCCATTGTCTGCTTCGCTAACCACAGAATAATAAAAGAAAGTCTATTTTTCAGGAGTCAACAAACTTCATACATCTCATAACTGTTTCCTCTAGGACTTATCCAAAGAGTCTTACAATCAATAAATGTATATACATTCACGCACATTCATGCAAGAAAAATATAGTACATGCACACAGAATCCTGCTTCCCGAGAACAGCGCACAATCTGTCCCACTACAGAATTATAACATACATTAACTAAGCAACTTCTGCCCAGTTCCTCAAACAAGCTCAGAGAATACCTATTACTCCTCCCGCGATAAGCTTTAACGGAAATCCTTTACGGATCCCTGGGACTTAAGACCAAAGTTTCACAGATAACCTTCACTACGATACACACTCCTTATATACCAGAAATATATTCTAATTGTAACATACAACAATGTCACTGATTCCGAACCCAGACAATGTGAACGCGCAACTTCAATTGTCACACGTTATTCCTTACAATCCCGTCTTTCCCGAGAGCAGCATATACCTTCCTCTGCCCTACTACGGAACTGCTACCACAGCCTCCAAATTCCAGAAGCACTACATATAACTCAACATGACGACTTCAACATAAAGTATTAGTACATATACCAATATCGACAAAATAAAATCAATAATCAATAAGCTAATGTACAAGCAATCTTATCAGATCAAGACAACCATCAAAACCATCCTCTGCTACCAGGAAATTGATAGGGATCAGGGTATCTAAAATATGCCCACTACCACAGATAGAGTAATCACACAGTTACACGCACATACACTCATCATACGCTAGGGCCCATTTCACTAACATACGCTCAAATACTCTACCAGCAATAAACCTGTGGAAAGAAAACACCTAAACACCCTGCATCGATATCAGGTCGATCAGATCTGGTTTTGTGACTGTCCTAATCAATAACATAATCTACACAACATACACAATAATGATCAGAAATATAAACCCAATAATTGACAAGAAAGAAAATTCAACACCATGTTTAAGATTATATTGCTTTATCTAAAATTAGTCAAAGTAAATCAATCAGAATAAATCATTTCTCATAGTTACCTATTCTAACTAAGTGTCAGAACGGGTCAGGACAAGTCTCTCGGTAAAGTCTCTCAAGACGAAGTCCTCAGCATCGATCCTCAGCAACGCAGATTCACGCGGCAAAGGCAAAATGGCAAGTGGCAAATCCCTCCCTAAGCTAACATTTTTTATAGTAAAAATTACAATGGAAACACACATAAAGTTTGCAAAATACATTGAATCACTGAGCAGAGCGAGAAGGAAGAAATGTAACATTGCTACATCTGAAAATCTCCGCTCAGGAAAAGTCACAAGACGGAAACTACGGAACAGGAACCAAGATACTATTTAAGTATCCGATTTGTTCAACTTCCCTCGGCAGCCGAGCCACAGTTCATTGTTCATTTCTAAAACTTCTTTGTCTCCCAAGGCTACCCATGATGTTCCATTTCTTTTGGAGATCCTCCAAAACTGCTGCGTCCTCATGGAAATTTTCATTCAAGGACCATGGTCAGCCAACTTCAAGACCATTTCCAGCAGGGGTCTCCCTCGTCTCAGTTTTCACATATTCACTCGAGGCCAGGCTCACAAAATCAGCCACCATGGACTAGGCCTCCATAGGCCACAATAGACCATCTCAATTAAAAGAAATAAAAACAACGTTACTACAGCATAATGATTAAACAGTGTTAACCCCACTAATACCCTTATGTGTATGCATTTATCTAGCTCTCGCAACATAAAAAGCATTAATTCAGACAGCGTTTTGTGCTCAAAATAAACAGCACACAGCAACGTTTAAACATGAAAACTTGCACGTTATTTTTTAGAAAACAGAAACAGCACACGTATGCTAACCCCGTGTAACTTTCTCTTATGTTAAGACAAACGGATTGATTAATAATAAAAAAAAAAAACACACTTGCACAAGACAAATAATTACTTGTTATTTATTAATATTTAATAAAACACATAGACATACTAGAGCTTCAAAAGCCCCTGAATTTTCTAAATGAAAACTCTGCTCCAGCACTAGCATCTCCATTTCTTGTGTGAGAAGGGTTAGGCTTAAGAGGAAGGACTTATGTAAATGTATACAATATCCCGCCACTGTTTCATAGTGGGCCAGTTCTTATTGTAGAGCACCCAATGAAGTGGAGGGGGAGGTGAGAGAGAGCAACACATCATCTGCAAAAAGTGAGATTTTACGATCTACTGAACCGAAAGGGATGCCCCGAATCTCTGGTGTAGCTCTGATTTTAGTAGCTAGTGGTTCTATACTAAGCACAAATACCAGTGGGGAGAGCGGACACCCCTGCAAGGTACCTCAACTTGAATGGAAAAAGTCTGAGCCTACCCCATTAACCATACTTTTTGAGAGAGGATTTGCATAATTTGCCTTGTTGCGCCTCTATGCAGGGTGGGTCTGAAGTATATAGGATTTTGTCAAATCATGGAAGGCCTTAGCCTTATCTTGCTCAGATGTAACTGGTTCCCCTGTGCCCTGCTGAATATGACAAATATAATCCTTCTCATGCTTCACTCAGATTTGGCGTGCTAGATGGGTACCCACTTTGTTCCCTTTATTGTATGTCATGTGTTACAGGCGTAATAGGGTGAATTTGGCTCTGTTGGTGTAGATTGCATTTAGTTTCCCTCTCAGAGCAGTAACTTTCCTCTGCAGTGCGAGAGTAGGTGTATCTTTATGTGCTGTCTCTGTGGCCTGAAGTTCCAATTCGAGAACTATTTTATGCTGGGTCTTTTGTTTGTTTAGTGCTGATAAGAGGCTAAAGTTTCTCTCTAATTACAGCTTTAAAAGTATCCTGTGTAGTAGAGAGATTGGTATCTTAGGGTTTATTTAGTTGGAAAAATTCTTGGATAGTTTTGCGTATTTCATACCTGAACTCTAGTAAGGAATCCAGGAAAGAACCATTGTCGTACTTTGGGGATAGGAGCCACCCAATGCATGGTCAACGTGACAAGAGCGTGATCAGACAGTGCAAGAGGACGACCGCTAAGATGGCTTGCGTTAAAGATTGGCTTATGAATACATAGTCCAGCCAGGAGTATAAGTGGTGAGAGTGGGAATAAAAGTGTAATCCCTTGTATTAGGGTGCACCTTTGCCACCTGTCTACCAAGCCTATAAATTGAATTGATTGTTGAAGTGCTTTTGTAAAGCTGCTTATGCTTTCGCGTTGGGGGCGTGTACTGTCCAACTGCAGGTCCCAAATAAGATTAAAGTCCCCAATAAGTATGATGTCCCCTTCTGCAAATCGCCCCAGAAGTGTAAGAAATGAATGGAGCAAAGTAGCTTGTAATGGGTTGTAGATCGAGGTTATCATTCAGAGCCTACCAGATATCGTCCCATTCACCATTCGTTTTTGGCCCTCTTTATCTGTTTTACTGCTTAGAGGGTGGACATTGAGAGAGGAATGAAATAGAAGGGCTACCCCATTATGTTTAGTGGGCGCAGAAAAGCGATAAATAATGAGATAGTTCTTGTGGCGAAACCTATTTTCATTACTACGTTTACAATGAGTTTCTAGGAGTGCCACTATATCGTAGCACCTCTCAAGAAGGAATTTCCATAATTTCTGTCTTTTGACTGGAGAATTAAGTCCCTTAATGTTCCAAGTTAATGTGGTCAGCACCATTGTTGTGGTAGGTGGATGCTTCGGTTAAATAGTACTGGCATGTTTCCTCTCTCATGACTGTATTGCATTCCCCCTTCAAAGCCCCCCCCCCCGCACATCAAAAAGGTCTTCCTCATGGTACAAGAAATGAATATTAAAACAAACCTAAATAGGAACCATGTTTCCCAACACTCGAAAACAGTCGAAAAAACTGTGGAAATTCATGCATGTATATCATGAGCCATGAAAAACACTTATATTAGAGTGCTAATGGTCAAGGTTACAAGGAATTCATCAGCAGTGGCCAACAGTAATTGAAAACTTAGGGTGCATTAAGCATAGTATATGACCCATAATTAAAGTAAAAAAGCAGTATATCACATTAGAGAGCTTCCCCAGTGTTGGGGCCTACCGTACTAACTAACATCATGCAGCAATAGGTACATACAGGTACAGAAATTGAGGACCTCATTGTCTATCAAGCGTCTTTGCTGGGAGGAGTAGAAGATGACTGATTTAGTCAAGGGTACCGCGCTTCCCCTGTCTCTGGGGGCGTCGCTGTGTGAGGGTAAACATCATTTACCACAAATACTTTTCCCCGCAGGGAATTACATCGCAGTTGTTACAACGACCGCATTGTAACAACGCATACCATTACTCCGCAAGTCAGAACGTCTTGAAGAGGGGGCAGAAGGTGTTGGATTTAAAATCCCACACCTTCCCTACTGTTGCACATACTGGAGTTGGAATAGTAAATACTATTTACTATTTACTATTTACTATTCCAACATCCAGCCCCCCCCTCCGCAAGTCGTTGTTACAACTTGCGTGGTAATGGTATGCGTTGTTACAACGCGGTCATTGAAACAACCACGTTGTAGTTCCCTGCGGGGAAAAAGCATGCGGAAAAAAGAGGTATATTCCTGTGTGAGCCATAGTCCATGGTCTGTACCAGCTTGGGAGCTCTGGGGCGGATCTTCTGTACGATCTGCTGAATGTTCTGAATCAGCGATCTTCACTCCAAGCAAGGCCGCTGTCTCCGAAAGATCAGTGAAGTGGTGTGTTTTATTGTGGTAGGAGAAAGCCAAGCTGAATGGATACGTCCACCTGTATTTAATGTTGTTTTGACGCAGTTTATCATAGACTGGTCTGAATTGTTGTCTCTGAGCTAGAGTCGCTGGGGTAGCATCCTGGAATAAGAGGCATGATGCTCCTTAGAAGATTACCTCACTCAATTTTCTTGCTGCCTGGAGGATGTCTCCTTCATTTTGAAAGAGTGTATTTTCACCAGGACATCTCTGGGGCGTTTTCCCTTGCCGTGGTTCAACAGGCCCACTCTGTGGACATGATCCAGCTTGACCTTGGGGTCTCTGGGCCAAATAGTTCTGAAAACAGACACACCACGAAAGCATCTAATTCTGGGCCCTTCGCTTCCTCCTCTAAGCTTCGCAGCCTGATGTTGTTGCATCGAGAGTGATTCTCAAGGTCTTTGCATTTCATCAGCATTGCGTGAAGATGTGCTTTAAGGCGGCCAGTGGAGCTCTCCAGGTGGTCCAGCCGCTGTGTCAGGTTTAGCAGGTAGTATCAAGGTTGAGTGGCCGCATGCCTATAGAGTCCACATCGTGTTGGAGAGCAATGAATTTAGAGGTGAGTTTGGATCGGGGGGCCTCTAAAGAAGTGGTCAAGTCAGCCTTAAGTTCTTCACTCAGTTTCTTTTTGAAGTCGCGAAGGGAGGACAGAAGGTCCTCCTCATTTCTATTTTCTATTTCTAGATTTGGTGAAGCGCAACAGCTACCCCGGCAAAGAGGTGTCCCGGCGCTAAGAGACAGGCGCGCAGACAGAGGGAAAGAAGGGGGGGGGGGAGAGAGGGGGAGAAAACTAGGGAGTGGGGAAAAGGTGAGTCTTGATTGCCTTACGGAAGGCTGGGAGGGAATCAATGGAGCGAATGCTGAGGGGGAGATCATTCCATAATTTAGGGCCGAGGACGCTAAAGGAGCGGCCTCCAGATCGACAAAGTCGAATCCTGGGGATTGTGAGGAGGAGTTGATTGGTAGAGCGCAAAACACGGCCAGGGACGTAAGGTTGGACAAGGCTACGAAGCAGAGGGGGGTTTCCTTGTTTGACGATTTTAAAGATTGTGACTAAGGCCTTGAATTTAACTCGGTGTTCCACCGGCAGCCAGTGGAGTTTACGGATGGTAGCTCTGGCTGAGCATCTGCGTGGGAGACCAACCAGCGTTCTGGCTGCCGCGTTTTGAATGCGTTGGAACCTTGCTGTTTCCGCTTTGTTGGCTCCCAGAAGGAGAACGTTAGCGTAGTCCAGGCGCGATAAAATGGTGGCCTGGACGATAAGCTGGCGGGCCTTAGAATCGAAGAGCCCAAGTATGGGCCTGAGGTTCCTTAAAAGGCCTATGCAGGTGGCTGCTACCTTTTTAGTGTGGGATTGGAAGCTTAGGTTGGCATCCACCCAGACTCCCAGGTTTTTAACACAATTTTTAGGGAGTGGAGTGGCGCCTAGGGATGACGGCCACCAGTGCTCATTCCAGAGGCTGATATTCCGGCCTAGGAGGAGTACCTCGGTTTTTCCGGCATTGAGTTGGAGGTAATTGTCCGTCATCCAGCGGGCCACTGCAGTCATACCCTCTTTAAACCTGGATGCCGCGAGAGACGGGCTTTCCGAGAGGGTGACCACCAGCTGGGTGTCATCAGCGTAAGAGACCAGCGTGAGTCCCCACTCTCTAGCCACGTCCGTAAGTGGCTGAACATAAAGGTTAAAGAGGGAGGGACTCAACGCTGAGCCCTGGGGGACACCTTGAGCGATGGGGTGGGGTTTAGAGAGGAAAGGAGGAGCCGAGACCTTGAAGGATCTATCCTTAAGAAAGGATTGGAACCATGCAAGAGCGAGGCCAGTCACACCGGTTGTCTCCAGACGTTTCAGAAGGATGTCATGGGATACCGTGTCAAAGGCTGCGCTGAGATCAAGAAGAATCAGCGCAGCACTATGACCGGCATCTAGAATCGTCCGAAGATGCTCCGTAGTGGCCAGCAGGGCAGACTCCGTACTATGACCTGCACGGAAGCCGTTTTGGGAGGGGTCCAAGATTCCGTGACTTTCCACATGTTTCGAAAGGATGTTGTTAACATGTGTTTCGGCTATTTTGGAGATCCAGGGAAGAAGGGATATAGGCCGGAAGTTTTCTGGTTTGGAGGGGTCGAGGGAAGGTTTCTTGATTATCGGTGAAACCCATGCTTGTTTCCAGGCTATGGGCACAAATCCTGTTGAGAGGGAAAGATTGAGAATTTTCAGCAAGGGGAATAGAAAAAAGTCAATCGAGTCCAGGAAATGAGAGGGACTCATGGGGTCAGCTGGGGAGCCAGACTTCACTTTCTTTCCTAGTCTGAGCAAATCTGCTGCAGTAATGGCAGAAATTTGGGACAGAGGTAGGATGTGAGGGGCTGTGGTCTTAGAGACTCCACAGAGAGGAGCGATCTGTGGAAAGGTCGCGTAAATTTTCTGGACTTTTTCAATGAAATATGATGCGAGCTGCTCACATTGCTCGTGGGAAGAAATCTTTGGTGGGGGCGCCCTAGGGTTTTGAAGCTCTTTCACTAATTTGAATATGATTTTAGATGGGTTCGCATTGGAGTTAATTTTGTTGGAATAAAAAGAAGCACGGGAAGATCTGATAGCTTTATGGTAGGTTTTAAGGCTAGATAGATGTTTTGCCTTATCCTGGTTGTCATAGTGTTTCCTCCATCGGCGTTCTGCTTTTTTGCACTCCTTGCGCATAGCCCTAAGGGTGTCGTCGTACCACGGGTTGGAAGGTGTGTTGCGCCCTTTAGTCAGTTTAGCCGGAATGAGAGTGTCGAGGCCATTGCTGATCCAATTGGAAAACGAGGAATAGATCGCGTCTATATCCTGGTTAGCATCGTATTGGAACTCTCCAAGAGTTTCATGTAAGGCGAGGGGGGAGAGTTTGTGCCAGGGTCTTTTCAGACGCTGTAAGGATTCAGTTTTAATCTGACGTTGAGGTGCCGGAACATTCAGTGTAATAAGGTGATGATCCGTCCATCCCATAGGGGTGGGAGCTTCTGTAACTACCTCTTGTATATTGGAAAAGATCGGGTCTAGGGTGTGTCCAGCTATATGAGTAGGAGCATGGACAAGGGGGTTAAGTTGCAGTGCCGAGAGGTCTGCAAGAAGATTAGTAATGGTGTGATCGCCAGCAGCATCAAAGTGCAGGTTTAAATCACCTAGGATGGTGAAATTAGCGGATTTAGTGATGAGCACAGTGGCAGTTTCGAGGAGGGCATTTTGTTTTCTCTATGGGAAGATAGGCAAAAGTCCTGTGAATCAGTTGGCTGGAATTAACTCGAGACCCTGTACGTTTGGGGTTGTTTGGGAGGCATGTAGAGTGCAGCTGCCAGTGAGTATGCAAAGATGGTGAAGCGGCACTGCAAGGTCTATTCAAGTGTCTCGTAATGGGTTGATCAAGAGGCCAGAGCTTCCCCGGTTTACCGTGTATTCCAGAGAATGATAAGGAGGCAAGCAGTTTACCATAGCCCCCTCCGTTGGTTCCAGAGGAGGGACCAATCCGAAAGAAAGGTGTCGAGCCTTAGTCTCTGTAGTGGATGTAGGAATTGCAAGCTGTACTGTCCTGGGAGGACACTACTTCAAAGGTGAAGAGCCAGAGCCTGATTGGCCGCATGGTCTCCTCTAGTCCGTCAGTCAGGAGGACCTTTGATGCGCGCCCTGTAGTTCACTGAGTATACATCTGATATCGCAGGTAGGCGTAATGAGCACCCCTGTGCCTAGGAGCAAAGAGACGACCTGAGAGCTCCTAGCAGCGCTATACATCAGGCTGTTCTGCAGAGAATCCTGGAGGAGCTACCTGATAGGGGGGAAGTGCCTCCAGTAAAGAGTAAAGAGGATGGTATGGACTGGTTGTTGTCACACATTGGGCAGTTCCCAGAAGCCAGGAAGTGACGTACCTATTCTCTGGTCATGTTCCTGTGATTTGATTGTAGTGGTGTCAGATTTGAAGGATTCTTCGTCCCAATGGCCACATGGTTCAGTCGCCATTTTATATGAGTGCATAGGGCCTAGTCACCGCTCTCTAAGGCTGTCAATAAGTGCCAGGCGCGGATCCCTGGGCCTCTACTGGCCCCTTCCCATTGCCGCAAGAGTTCCGATCGAACGGGGGGAAATCGGCAATCATACGGTCCTTCCTCAAGAATCTGCGCCACTTGTATCGCAGCCCGGTTAGTACCCCTGTAGCGCTGTATGCCGATGAATGCGAAGAGGATATTAGGGGGCAGCTGGGCACTTACTGCAACAATATCTGGGCGTTGGTTTCTCTCTGCACTTAGAAGCCTATTGGGGAGTGCAACTTCTTTAGATCTTGGTTTTGCCAGCCACCTCGTCACATCTGGGCCTTATAGTGGGCTCGTGCACACTGCGCCACTCGTATCACCGCCCAGGGAGTTTTCCCGCTGTGTTGTATGCAGTTGAAGACGAAAGAGCTGTTAAGGGGCTGCTTGGCACTTACTGTGGCACTATCTGGAAGCTGGTATCTCTTTGAACTTAGAGGCTTGTCTAGAAGTCCAAATTCTTCAGGTCATGGCTGGCCACCTCGTCGCAGCTGGACCTCATGGTGGGTGTATGCAGGATCTTCGGTGTTGGGGGCTCTGGTGCAATGGCGAAGCCATATGGTGAAAGTTGGGAGCTGTTGCGGGAGAGTACTGCTGTACTATGGCGAATCTTGTCTCAGGTCTTCCCCCACCATCTGTGTTCTAGTACGTACGCCGCAATCACAGGTGTAGTGAAGCGTGGTGAATCTCCGCACCCCATCCACGCTTCACAGCCCAACAGCAGTCAGTGCTGTGTCAGTCGTGCCTCAGTGCCATCAGGGGGAACAGTCCACGTCCATCTCGTCGCCCTCCACTCTCCTCAATGTTCATGATAAATGGGGGAGCAAAGGGTCGACAAAGGAAGCTAGTTACCTTGATTTAAAAAGTAAAAGTTGTGGGGCTCGTATGGATCACGTTTGTGCAGCCATGATGGATGGCCACACTCTCTCCATGAGTTTTTTTAGGCCATACACCTCATATTTGAGCAACCCGCTCCTGCCGGCATGCCTTCGGGCTCCGTGGGTTTGAGAGGAGCCCCTACTTGTTTTACGCCGGCGGCTCCAGCCCCAGCACCAGTCGGGCTCCTTGGATCCACAGATGGATCCGAAACAGTGCCGGATGCACCACCTTGACCTTTCCTGGCACCGGCCCTGATACCGATGCTCAGGTCGCCAGCGCCGCGTCTCCAATCTGATCCCCATGGAGCCGAAGGGGTGCCGTCTGATGCCAACTGGAGCAGTGCCTTCCAGGCCAGAGCTTGCGCCCTAGTCCGGTGTGCTAGGTCTCGGGGAGGACTGGTAGGGGTCGCTGGACCCTGAAGAATACCAGCCCTAAGATCCACAGATAGACTGGTCTGAGGACTTGGTGGCGGACCTGAACAATTCTCCAGATACTGGCAGCTTTCATGTCCTTTGCAATTGCGGTGAGGAGGGCGGCCGAGGTCCTGGACCTTAGCCTGCTCTCAGTGGCAGTCAAGACGAAAGTCTTGACGTAGGTGCTTCAACCAGGAGTAATCCCCTCAGAACCACTTCTCACTTTCAGTGAAGCCCTTACTGATGTCCTACTTGGGACCTGATCCAAGTCCAGAACAAGAAGATTGCCCGTCTCCACCACCCAACTCCAGGGGACCCCAATTTCCTCACAGAACACCCTACACCAGACAGATCGGTGGTCCAAACCTCTACCACCCATGTAAATCCTGGTGCATTCCTATCTCCCCACTGGAGAGGGAATCCCAGAGGCTTCAAGAAGAAGATGTTTTCTTCCACCAGCCTGGCACTGCGGTCCGTTTACACTGTGTGCCTTTTGGGCTATTACTCCCATGCTCTAAGTGATTCGGCTGCGCAGGAGCTGCCCATGGTTCCGGAGGTGGCCCAGATCATACTCTCCCAGGCTGTTGCCAATGGGAGGGATGCAACTAAGGTCAAAATCTGTTGTGGAATGGATACCACTGACTCGCTGGGCAGTGTAGTTTCATCAAAAGTGGCCTTACGGCATCCTGCCTGGCTGAAGACACCTGGCTTTTCGGTGGATGTCCAAGTGTTGCTTTTGGACATGCCCTTTGATGGCTCCCTTCTCTTCGGAGATGAGGCAGATTCAGCACTGGAGCACTTTAAGGACAGCAGGGCCACCCCAAATCCGCCTTTCTCTCCTTTCATGGCCATGGAAGGGGTTTTCAATTGCATCTATACCTGCCCAGCCACAGTGGTGCGCAAGCTTCCCAGCCTCTGTGTGGCAGAGGACGCAGTATCCGCAGACCTCAATGGGTCTGGCAGCCTGAGGTCGGTCCAGCCCCGGCATCCGCAGCCTCCAAACCCTTATAGTCCACCCCCTTACCTTCATGGGCACCCAGTGGGAGCCAGGATACGCCATCACCTGCCCCACTGGCGGTCTATAAGATCAGACTACTGGGTTCTGCAGATTGTCCGGATGGGCTACTGCCTCCCCTTTGAGACAACACCTCCACCCATGCCACTTGCTTGTGACAGGCTAAAGGAAAACCATCTTTCTTTGCTCCACCAGGAAGTGACAGCTCTCTTGGCCAAGGGAGCCATACAGAGGGTGCTGATGCCAGATTAGGTTGTGGTTGCTAATCCCTCTACTTTCTGGTACTTAGGAAGAACAGAGGCCTTCATCCTATCCTAGACCTGTGCCCTCTCAATTCCTCTCAAGAAGGAGAAGTTCAAAATGCTCACGCTTACTCAAGTCTTGCCTGCCCTAGACCTGGGAGACTGGATGGTAGTGTTGGACTTGCAGGACACATGCTACCACATTCCCATCCTTCCTGCCCACAGGCGTTACCTGTGGTTCACAGTGGGCAATGAGCACTTTCAGTTCGCTGTGCTCCCTGTATGTCATACCAGCGCCCCTTGGATCTTCACCAAGGTGATGGCGGTGGTTGCAGCTCAGATTAGATTAAGGATCTCCGTGATGACTTGCTGTTGAAGGCAATCTTGGTCCAGGCTGTCATCATCCACCTCCACCTCCAGACTGCAGCAGACTTCCTGCATATGTTGAGGTTCACTATCAACGTGCCGAAGTAACACCTGACTCCCTCGCAGAGGCTTCCTTTCATCAGAACTGTTCTGGACACAGTGCAAATTTGGGCTTATCCTCCCGAACAGCGAGTCCAGGATATTCGGGCTATGATACCGATGTTTCAGCCTCTGTCCTCAAATTCGGTGAGACTGACTCTGTGGCTGCTGGTCCTCATGGGCTCCTGCATCCTGCTGGTGACACATTCCCGCTAGCATGCGGGCTCAGCAGTGGGACCTGACGTTCCAGTGGTGGCAGCATCAGGGAAATCTGTCTGACATGGTCGAGATCTCAGAGGGAACTGCAAAAAATCTGCAGTGGCGGTTAACGAACTGGGACTGGGTCAGCGGCAGACCACTCTCCCTTGCCCAACGAGATCTGACAGTGGTGACAGATGCGTCACTCCTGGGATGGGGCGGCCACCTGAGAGAGGTGGAGATCAGAGGCCTCTGGCGGAATCTGGACTCCACATCAGCCTGCTGGAGCACTGGGTGATCCTGCTGGCATTAAAAGCCTTCTATACCATGAATCAAGGGAAGTTCACGGACAACACCACCTCCATGTGGTACTGCAGCAAACAGGGCGGGTGGAGTCATGGACCATTTGACAAGAGTCCCTGCGTCTCTGGACATAGCAGGAACGTCAGGGCATTTCCCTGGTGGATCAACACCTGGCGGGCTTTCTGAACGCCAGGGCGTTTGAACTCAGCCAAAGATGACTAGCGGTTCACAAATGGCATCTCCATCTGGAGTGGTGCAAGGTCTCTCTCAACAGTGGGGAGAGCCGCGGTTAGATCTGTTTGCCACTGCAGAGAACGCGCAATGTCAGCGGTTCTGCAAGCTGTAGTATCCAAAGCAGCTCTCGCTCAGAGATGCTAGTCATCGTGAGTGGAGATCAGGCCTCTTGTACGCCTTTCTGCCCATACCACTCCTGCCTAGAGTTCTCAAGAAGTTCAGGAACAACTGGGTCCAAGTCATTCTTGTGGCTCTGGGCTGGGCTCGGAGAGTTTGGTATCCTGAGCTGTGTAGCACAGCCATCGGTCCTCCGATCAGGCTGCACATTCGGGAGAATCTTCTGTCACAGCAGCAGGGGAGGGATCTCAACCCAAACCTGTCAATGCTGCACCTTCTTGTGTGGAGATTGAGTGGTGACAGTTGACAGCTTACAGCTTTCAGCCTTCCCCCCGAAGTCTGTACTGTGATCTTGGCAGCCAGGCGTCCCTCCACCAAACGGTATAAGCCTACCGTTGGGGCAAGTTTGTGGCATGATGTGTACAAAAGTAGACTGACCCACTTTCTCAGGTTCTTCTCTTTATTCTTTCTCTTGCCCAGTAGGACTCTGCTCTGGGCACCTTAAAGAGCTACCTTTCTGCTACCTCAGCCTTTCTGTGGTTGCCTGACCAGCCATCTCTTTCCAAATCTCCTACTGTAAATAGGTTCATGAAAGGTTTGCAACATATGCTTCCTCCTTCTCACTTTATCGTACCTCAGTGGGACCTTAATCTTATCATGGTGTTCCTGATGTGCGCTCCCTTTGAGCCATTGCACAACAGTTGTCTCAGGCTCCTTAATATCAAGGCAGCCTTCCTTGTGGCAATAACATCTGCTCTGAGGGTCAGTGAGCTTCAGGTTTTGTTATCCAAGTCTCCATACCTCAACATCTATCCAGACAAGCTGGTTCTACGGACTAGAGATTTCTTTCTACCGAACGCCGTCATTCCATTTTATGTAGTCCGGTCCATCACTCTACATACTTTTTATGTTCCGATACATCATTGTAAGAAAGAGGAGCGACTTCACCAATTGGATCCGAAAACAGCATTGTGGCTCTCCCTTGATCACACAAGAGAGTTCCGGGAGGACAACCAGTTCTTCATGGGGTATGTCGTAAAATCATGCTCCACATTAAAATCTGCTACGCACTGGCCAAGAAGCAACCCCATAAGGGCTTGTGTGCTCATTCCACTAGAGCCAAGGCTGTGACCACTGTGTCAGCATTAACAGTCCTGGTCCTGGATAAATGCCAGGCCACCATGTGAACTTCCTTGCACATGTTCACAAAACACTACGGCCTGGACAGTCAGGTCCGTCGCGACGGGCACTTCGCCGTTCGGTCCTATAGGACTTTTTGGATTGAAACTGTTTTGCAGATTCACCTCCTGGGAAGTATTGCTTGGGTATCTATTCTATGGTAAGAAATCTGCTGTGAGAAGTTTCTATCAGATGAACAGGTTACATACCTTCGGTAACATCATATCTGGTGAAGACTCTATCTAGCTGCAGATTACTTACTAGACCCACCCATCCTTCCCGCTCTGCAAACAGATTTCTAGGGACAGGGCTTTCCCCTTTCAGAACACTTGTT
The DNA here is from genome assembly GCF_964204655.1 of Triturus cristatus. NCBI lineage: Eukaryota > Metazoa > Chordata > Amphibia > Caudata > Salamandridae > Triturus > Triturus cristatus. The sequence goes on from NC_140592.1 coordinate 751,486,695, forward strand.
TTCCACACTGATGGTCAGTGTTCATCGTGGCTCCGTGCTTCCTGCGTGGATGGTCGTGAAAAGAAACTGACGTCAGTGCACTGGGGTGGCACCTATAGAGGCACCGCAGACATCACATCTGGCGCGGACAACGACAACCACATCACGCAGAGCCAATCGATGCCAACTACCAGCATGCAGGGTTACTGCTCCCACAAAAAGTTTCCAAATCCAGTCTGACACCTGGGGATAATTCTAAGGTAAGGAATCTGCATCTAGATAGAGTCTCTACCAGATAAGGAGTTTCCAAAGGTAAGTAACTTATGGAGAGAGTTTACTCTGTACCACACTGTTTGCAGATAGTGAAACTCTCATGAGAAATACACCACAGAGTATAACAAATTATCTACTAAGAACAGTGTACATTCTATGCAAACCTTGCCCAAAGAGCAACTATTTCTATTCACTTAAAATACCAAGGTCTGAAGATGCTAAACACCATACTACATGCAGCCTTCTTACTGTGGTGAAAACGTCTGAAGGAAAACAAGCACATGTACATAGGTTAGTACCTGATGCACACAGTCTTCTATATTAAGTAGAAATTGTAATTCCTGAGACATTTCTGTCTAATAACTCTAGCCTACTTAAAATACTTAGTATGTAGTACGTAGAATCCTTGCCCTGCTGGAAACTTTTTCTGCAGTACCAAAGCACTTATGTGGAACATATTGAACACACGTCGTCAATTGTTTCTCTTCCATACAAAGATTTATAATGTGTGCAAAACCTCTACACACCTATGGTGCATTAGGAGGACATGCGATTTATAAATACTCACACCAATTAGCTGGACATAGGCAGTATAACATTAGGTAGAAAAGTAATATGGTAGCTACCCGCCACTAAGGAAACTATAAAAACAAACTAACACAGTCATTGGATGCTGTCATCAGTGATGTCATCAATTATGTCATTTGAGACATCATCAGTGTTGTCATAAATGATGTCATGAGTGATGTAATATGTGAGGTCATAGGCAGTGCATGGCGGGGGCTCAAGTTATAGTTAGCTCTGCTAACTATTACTGATGAATGTTTGTGTTTTCTTAGTTCAAAATTGTTAATGTTGTCACTGACATATTCACCTAACTATAACGTTAATTAAACCTTTGTTTTTTTTCAGTGAAGGTCTACGGTTTTTCTTTTTTTTTTTTTTAAACAAAAACAGATCTTTTTAACACACCTAATGTTACTTTAACCTTTTGTTTTTTTCAGTGAATATATATATAAAGGTCAAAATCTCCTCTGGAACCCCCGTACCCTAAGGGGGTGGAGCGTCACGCCGGGGTAGCACACCGGCAAGTAACATGACAATCAGCACCAGTCAATAAAGACGCTCACTCAGGGCAAAATTGTAGTGCAATATGTTTTACTGAACAAGCACCATGACGCTTTTTGGACGGCTTGAGTGAACCATGTGAGCAAGGCCACACACCGGCTGAAATGCATCATAGGGCTGGTTCATTAAAATGGATTTCACTGTAATCTTGCCCTAAGTTAGCATCTTAATGGACTGCTGCTGATCGCTATAAGTGCAAACATGCGTTTCAGCCAAAAAAGCCTTTGTCAAGTTTACGCGTTTTTTGTACTGAATAAATCACTTGTGGACTGAAGTGGTGTGCCGCTTCCTTTCATTTAGGATTGAATTTTCTGCATATTTGTGGCTTCTGCCGCCACTGCTGGCACCGACACTGAAGGGCAGGCATAAGGCGTTGTGGCAGTTTCTCTGGACTTTATATATATAAATGAAGACTTGGCGGGCTTTGGGTCCTGTAGTTCGGTCTCCTGGGAAACGACAAAGGAACTGTGCGAAGGAGAGCGGATTCCGAAAAGTATTCATGTCAGTTTCTCTACAGGAGTAAGCACAGCGAGAATCTCACATGTCAGGAAGCAGGAAGCTGGTAAAGAGAACATCTTTTACAGTGCAACGGAGACGTGTTGTACGGAGCAATAACATTGAATTTATGCAATATCAAAGACGCAAATAAATATAACCAAAACTACAAGCCCGAATATAACAAACTAGCAATCAGCAACATGGCGGACAGGTGGTTCAAGCGAGAACCGCTACTCAAAGATATGTTTGATGAAGAGGGAGAACTACCCCCGGTGCATAACAAGTCACGCATCAGTAATACAGGAACCATGAGCACGCCAAGACAACTCATGAGAGAATTAGAACAAGCAAGAATCATGGAAGTAAATAAATGGTGGGAAAGCGTTACTTTGAAAAAATATATAAACTGTAAAAGAATACCCAGAGGCCTGAGAATTTTCGTTCTGCCTACACTAAGCGATTTAGACCCCAACCTCCTTGCCAAGTGGCAATCGGATACAACCAAATGCTCTATGAAGCTAATAAATACGTTGATCACACAAGCGGAAAGAAGACTATCTAAAACAATTGAGAAAACAAAAAATCTGGAAAAATCTTTAGAACATTTTAAGGAAACAACTGAAGGCATCAAGTTATTTGACGACCTTGAAAAAATATTCGATAAACATGAACTAGAAGTACAAAACAAGAAAATCCACAAATTTCAACGGCATAAAATTGACTATGTGACAGGGAGAGTATATACATTTGCACAGAATATGGTACAAATTACAGTAAACAGTCTATGGATCGAGCACAGGAACAAGAACAGACAAGAATGTCAAGTGCAGAGAGTTCTGAGGTGATCTTTGTAGATGGAGGAATGAGTGGATTTTTCCGGGGAGATGCATCTTCTGTGAATGACAACGCAAGGCAGAGGGAGAGGCTCATTCCAAAAAACAGAACATCAACAAAAAGAACCAGATGGGGCCACAAAAAACAAAAACAAAAAAACGAAAGAGCCAAAAAAATGAAAATGGATATAATGGATGTGAATGCACAATCTCAAGATGATTTAGTAATCAACCTATCATCCAGAAAATTAAATGCAAAGCACTTGAAACTATTGAATAAGGGACTAACATTCTGCCCCTCCTATGGCATGGTTCTTGCCATGTCAAGAGTGGATTTATATAAATTCTGACGGAAATTAAAACTAAAGAAGTACTTCTCAAACATCGCAATGAGACCTAGGGAACGACAAAATCAAGACACATTCTCACCACTGACCTTGAATGATATCCCACCATTGAGATCACTACACAGTCTGGAGACTGAAAGCAATGAAAATATGCCAATAGCTAGCACAGATACCATGACAGACATACAATTATGTGAAGAGATGACTATTGCAACCAACATGCCTATCAGTAGCAACTGCAAAACTCGATCAAGATTCTGCCCACAATTACCAGCAGGGAATAGGGTAGATATCTTCCAAGAATCAATGACAGAGGAATTACGGACAATATACATTAAGGAGAGGGAAAAGGAACAACAAAGACCAAATAACATGACTAAAGATGACAATTGGGAATTGAATGATTTGCGAATCAATGACAATATTGTCATAAAACCCTCAGACAAGGAGGGTAACATCGTTGTGATGGATTCCCAAAAATACTACCCGGAAATTAAAAGACAGTTGAATGATGTGAACAGCTATGAGAAACTCAAAGAAGATCCAACTTCCTCAATTATGACTAGATTCCATAGCATGCTACGTGGTTGGCACATGGATTGTTTGTAAGACGACAAGGAATTAGAATATCTTTTAATCAATTGACCCATCACTCCAACCATCTATGTCTTACCAAAGTTTCACAAGAATTTGGAGAATCCACCAGGGCGCCCAATTGTAAGTCAGACCCCCCAGGATATTGCGGCATAGATTTGCAAATTTAGCGGCACAAAAATGGAAATTTAGAGGCACAAAAATGGAAATTTAGCGGCATTATTGCGGCACTTTATTTTACTCAGAATCATTCCTTTTCAGCCTTAAATCAATATAAACTGATTTAGCAGAGCATTCCACTATGAAATAGGCATGTTTAAAGTGTCCAATCTGCACCTCGTGAGAGGGGTCCCTTTTTCTATGTATGCACCTCTGCCGGGGCACCGCTGCCTCCTAAACCCGTCCAGAAATTCCACCTTCTTCCAGGAGTGAGCCGGCGGTGTTTGATGTGGTATGTTGCATCCTGGTGCGCAGCAGAAAGAAAAAGAGGCCAATCGTGGGTCTCATGATTCATGATACCTTATATGCTGCCATTCTGGGCGCCACCTGATGACATCACGAGCGACCCTCATTTGAGGAGAAACGAACGAGGGACTCCTCCACCTTGGCGCTTGCACAGGAAGCAACTGACGTCCCACTGCTATTGCAGTGGTCACCTGGCCAGGAGGAAGCTAGGTAGTACTAAAATACCATTCGTTCATAGCTCTCAAATGACCACCGTTCAATGTGTAACCTCCTTTTGCCTATGAATTCAAAGTGAGCACTTGCTTTCTATTTGTTCACCCAGGCAACTGCTAACCTATTTGCACCTCGCCTAGCAATGACAACTTTAGCATGATATTAAAATTCTTGACATCAGTCTTGTACCACATATTTACCTGACATTCTTAACTTGCACTTGCAGAAAAAAAAACATATTTAAAACACCGTGTTATTTTTCTTTTTCTTTTTTATGAGTTAATGTTCACACTTTGGTGGATTGCTACAACATTTTAGCAGTCCTTTTGGGTTTCACATTGAATATCACTAAAGTGTGATCTTCATTTTCTCTTCTGTCCTCAATTCAGGAGATAATATATTTTACTCCTTTTCGTGTTTTTTCTTTAATTTTTACGCCCTTTGCTCACATAGGTGGGATTAGTTACCATATATCTTAACGGCTTTTACATATTGACATTATGGAAACAGTTACTCTTGGAGTTAGACTCCAACATATGTCAACATGGACTATGTTCATACATAATTGGTATAATTTATGCTGTCATGTGTATAATTTTCAACAAACTGACTTTACTCATAATGTCATCATTTGTTGGTCTCTCTGTACTAATTTTAAAGCATCCCCTTGGCCCTGTAAAGTCAGGATGGTCTTTCTTGAATTGGCAAGAGTTGCTTTCTATCAGGGTGAAGCAAATATTTTTTAATTAATCTGCAAGAGTTTTATTGAGTTATGTTTGTGTTCTTTACCAGCCTGGAGAAGTTGCTGGGTTATATATCCAAAAGAAGAAACGTTTTGGCTTCAAGGGTTTTTTATTTTTATGAAGATGATTAAAGTTTGACAAACTACAGAATCTATTTTGTGTTTGGAATCAACACTGAAGTACATTTATGATGTGCAAACCTCCATGTAAAACAAAGTCGAAACGATGGACCTTGCCAGCCCTACAGAATTGTTTACACCCTCCATTCCTCTATCCCCTCCCCTGACCCCTCCTGCCACGGGCAAACGGGAACTGGAAAGGGAAGGAGGGGGCTAGAGTGAAGGGACAGCAAGAGAAGTGGGAAGGCGCCTAATAAAGGGGAGAGATGCTGTCACGGTGACGGTTAAAAGAGAGAGGCATGCGCAGCTGAGAATGCAGCCTCTTAAGATGTACAACCGTGTCAATGGGCAGGGCCCACTCAAGACTGTACTTTTTATTTCTGTAATCCCTAATGCCGGCCGCAGTAAAATGCAGGCAGGTATTTACTGCTGTACGGCGCCACGTAGTGACGTATGCGCGTACAGCCAATAAGATGCAATAATTTTTTTTATGCCTGCCGGAGACCGTTTTCGCGGCCAAAAAGGTCAAAATCGCGGTAATCGCGCTCCACTGCCGATTTCGCGATTATTTTGCGAATTGCGAAATCGCGAAAAGCTGGAGGGTCTGGTAAGTTCTTGTGGATCACTCTTGAAAAACACCTCCAGATTTTTGGACATTTTTCTCTTCCCTTATGTACAAAATGTACCTTCTTATCTCCTTGATTCAATGGATTTCTTAAATCGGATTGGGGGATCCCCTGGAAAGAAAACTACACAATGGTAACCATTGATGTAGTCTCATTGTATACATCGATTAGACATGAGGACGGCATGAAAGCCTGTGAATTCTTCCTGAGATCACGATCACTGAGTGTACTTGGCCAAGCCAATATGATTCTTGACATGATGCGTTTCTGACTCACAAATAACATATTTTATCTTTGACAAAAAATTCTACAGACAAAGTAAAGGGACCGCAATGGGTACATCTTTTGCGCCCACATATGTGAATCTAACAATGGGCCTGTGAGAAGCGAAACATATCTGGTCTGAAACAAACAAAAAACTGATGGACAATGTGATACTCTGGGTGTGTTATATAGATGATTTGTTTTTAATTTGGGAAGGTTCCACAGGAGATCTCAATTCCTTCCTTAAATCTCCCAACAATAACACATTCCAGCTGAAATTCACTTCCAACACCAGCCATCAAGAGATAGACTACTTGGATATACATATTTATATCAAAGAACAAAAAATATGTACAACCCTCTTCAGCAAACCAACAGCTTGCAACAGTTTCTTCTCGGACAATAGTGCTCACCCAACATGACGTAAATGGAGTTGTTTCTTCAAGCACGTAGGAACTGTACTGAAGACCAAGAGTTACTCTCACAGATTGACTAAACGTACAGGAGATTTTTGAGAAGAGGATACCCAACGGGGGTTTTGGATAATGCAAAAACTAGGGCTAGGAAAAAGAAGAAAGAGTCTCTATTGTATCCCAAGAGCCTTAAGGAGAAGCAAAGGGAACAACTTGAGGAGGATAACATAAGGTTCATCACACAATTCAACTCCTCGAGTAATGCAATAAGAGATGCATTACAAAATCACTGCAAAATACTCACCAAGGACGAAGATTTAAAAGCATATGCATAAGATCATTGGAGTATCACCTACAGAAAGGTGTCTTCCCTGGATGATCTGCTAACACACAGCCATTATCAGAGAGCAGACAAAAGTGGAAGCAAAACCCAGTGGTTAAGAGCAAGGGGCTTTTTCAAATGCCCAAAATGCAAGACAAGTAAATATGGTCACAACCAGCAAGAAGTAATCACCTTGATTGGGGAAAAAATCAAAATCAAGGAAAGAATCACATGTGAGACTACACATGTGGTTTATGCCCTAAGATGTGATTGTGGAAAACAATACATTGGAAGTACAGTGAACAAACTAAAACAACGCATTCTCCAACATCTCAAAGCAATTAAAAACAAAGACTTCGCCTATGCCATTGCAAAGCATTTGTGGAAAGATCATGAGGGCAAATTTGAAAATCTATCTTTTTCTGGCATTGAATATATCCCCTTGAATATCAGAGGTAGGGACCGGGAGATAAAACTTCGGAAAGCAGAGACCAAATGGATAATCATGATGGGAACAGAGATACCATGGGGACTCAATACTGATGCAGAACTGTATACTTTTTTGCAAACCTGCACCATAACTGTCGTAATGAAGAAAACCGTTTAAAACATGTTGCACTAAAATATATCTATTATTAATTGTGGTTGGTTAAATAATGCAGTTGGCACTTGCACTTTGAAATAGAAAAGAAGGAGCGACTAATGACTGTTTTGAAGCGACTAATTACTGTTTTGTTTGACTAGTATTGACCCCCAGTGAGAAACTTGAATGATATGCACGCAAACACGTGACTATATCGATACTTTACCAGGGTGCAATGTGCACATATGAAAAAAAATCTAATAATTGTATATTTCATCTTTTTGCAATTGCACTTTACTCTTTTGGTATATGGAGGAATCCACAGAGCCAAGTTGTTATCATCATTTGAAAATGTAAGTGATGCATCAATGAAAGAATTTTAAAGAGATGCGCAATTACATGATTATCTGGGTACTTTACCAGGATCTAATGTGCACATAAGAAACTGTAATAACTACGTATAATATTATATTTATTGCATTCTGCACTTTACTCCCATGTTATATGGAGAAATTTAATAAGTTAAAATTGTTGGCATTATCTGAAAATTGATGAGATTGATAAATGATGTTATGAAATATTATAGATGTCGAATAAGTGCATTTTGAAATCAGTTTGGGTTTTAGGCGCATAAAGGATTTGGTCATAATAAGTCTTCAATGGGTATGTCACCATATATAAAACTGATAAGCTAACAGAATATAATTATTGAGGGGCTCCCTTTCCTCGCAACCCTCCCCTGTGATTTAACTTTTGAACATAGGGGTGTTTACTAAAACTCTAGTGCATAAAGTTGGCAAGAAAAAGAAAAAAATTGCTATGTTCCTTTAACAACCAACCAACACCATTTTTTTCATGAGAGGGAGGGTCCAACCAACGTGTAGGTCGTTTTTGTCTCCTTACTGCACTGACTGCACTTAGCACTTTATGAAAATGAAAACAATGCGAAGAGAATAAGAAAATAAAAAGACTTATTCAAGCTACAACCTGTCGTGAGTTTGCTGTGTTGAGTGCTGCCTTTCTGTGTCCTTCAGTAATGGCGATGGAATGTTTGTGAAGGTGAACATGGGATACTATTTTCCCATATAAATATATATATTTATATATCCCTTCCATACAGTAGAAACAAAAAGTGTTTTCCCACCATCTATAAGACAATGAAGAGACAATAAATACATAAATACTATACAACATTATCAATTCATCTCAAAAGCACATGCAGACAAGAGGACAAGAATATACACAATATTTATTCTGTGCTATATAGAGCGCTATTAACAATGCAAAAAAATATAGACATACATTCTAAACCCAATCTCAACCTTCATATTCACAATAATTTCATATCACAAAATGATTACCAATTTAAACTCCATTATAAAATCTTTAAAAAAAATCTTTTGTCTAAAAGTTCATATTTATTTGTCCAGTTGCATGTGGTATTCCATTGTCATTTTCTGCTGTTTCACACTCCCACATTCAACTGTATATCACACTTATATGCTGGCATTATCTTCCCATTGTAAAACCAGATCCTCACTCTTCCTTTCCAATCATCCATTTCCAACCCTAAGTATATCCATGCAGACAACTCATTTGCTACTCATGACTTACCTAATACAAGTCCACTCATTTATTCAGAAGATACAACTGGGAATCCACTTCTCCACTGAATGAAGTCAATGGCCTATATATCTTTATTTTTTTTCCTCAACCCACTAAGAGAAGAGCTGTGGTTCGAAGAGGTATGCAAATGGAAATAAAATATGTATTTTTTAAAAAGGGCTGTGGAGGGTGTGGAGGAAATCTTTTTCTCAAAGGAGTCCATTCTTTTGCTTTCCTTTTCTGTGGTTGCAGACGAGGTTGATCCAGAGGCGTTGTAGTACTTTCTCAACCCGGATTGTTTTAGAAGCTGATAATGGACGTTCTCTCTGGAAGAGAGTATGATTCTTAAGCTCTATACTTGTTTTCTTGTCAACGGTTGATAGTTGTGATGGATACCAGTGTCAGAGAAGTGTGCTTTGTTCTTTCGCCACCATAATTGGTCTCGATTGAGGTTTCGGAATGAAATCATTACTTACCTGAAGGAGTAGTTTCCTACTTGAATAATTTTCTAGATTCACATGATGTGCATTTTTCTACCATCTAATGATTGGATCCTGGAGTGTCTCTTTAAGTCCTTTTTTCCTCATGTATTGTAAAAGAGTTCAAGTTCCAGTCCTGCTGGCATCAGGCATCCGGTTGGACACTCATTCACACACACTGGCACACACAGTGGGACCCCCATGTATAATGGTAATGGTTCAAATTGTGTGCTATATACAGGGCCAATAAAATTATGTGATTATGTAGCAGCTGTGTTTTTCGCATAATTATGGATTTGTGTCGTTTGCCACAAAATCTGTCATCTGCTGCATAATCTGCAGATTTAAAAAAATTGTTTCCAGCTCAGACACATCAAAAGTTACTAAAATCTTGGTGACACTCATCCCTGCATAGTAAAAAGAGCACATGACGTAGAAAGGCATTTTGGCCACAACCAGCATTGGCCACATTGGTAACCAATGGCTCCACTTTACAGTGGGGTGCACGTCTGGAGGACCTGGAGATCAAAGGCCTTTCGTCTCCAAACAAACAAATGCTTCATGTCAGTTTGCTAGCGCCTCAGGTGATTTACCTGGCCCTGAAGGCCTTCCTTCCTTCCTTTTGCAGTAGATTGGTCAAAACCCTAATAATATGGCGACCACGATATAAAGCATTAACAAGCAGGGAGGTGTTTGGTCTCAACTTCTCTGTCAAGAAGGTCTGAGACTTCTGGGCCGGGGCCCAAGTAAGCATCATTTGGCTGGTCGGCAAACATCTGGCAGGTCCCTTGAACACAAGAGCTGACTGCCTGAGTCAGCATCATTTTGCCAACCCGAGTGGCATAGCCAACCACAGGTGGTTCAGATAATCTTTGCTCTGTGGGGCACCCCTCAGGTCGACATTTTCACCACTCCTGAGAATGCTCATTGCCTGTGGTTCAATGCCCTCTTATTTCTGCTGCAGGGAGCCTTAGGAGACATGGTACGGTTGAAGTGTAATTTTCAGCTTCTCTATTGTATTGTATTGCATTGTATTGTATTGTAATTGCATTTATATAGAGCTTACTAACCCTGACGAGGTGTCAAAGTGCTTTTTCGGCGAGTAGTTTTAATGTGCATTTATATTTATTAAAGGTGATGTAAGTAAATAATTGCAATTAATTTATTTATTTTTTAATAACATTTGTTAAATTATTTTTGTAAATAAAAATTTGGTGTTAAAATAATTTATAATTGATCAATAGATATGTACTATTTATATACATTATCTTTACCATTAATTTATATTCACCTATATTTTTAACTATTTGAAATAATTTAATTTAGGTTATCTCCTACGGGGTTTTATTTTAATTCCATACCATGTAGTTTTTATGGGAGGGTGTTACAGTATCAGTGGTTGTTCATGTGAAGTGCTGAATTTACTTCTGTTGTTTTGTAGTAAGTTACACTCAGAGTTTTTGAATATGGAAAAGTAGTAAACTTACTCAAAACAGTAAACTGGTGCTGTACTAACACTCTCCTTGACATCCTACCAATTGAACAGACTGTAAATGTCTGGAACATCTTGGGGTAGCTTATCTTTGGCCTGGAGAAGTAATACCCAGTTTCTTCTCACCTCAGGAGTATTCAGTGCTCCCTGAAGGCCAGAGCCATGTTTAAAATAGTTTTCCTCATATACAGATGCATCAGTGCCTCCTACCCATCTCCCTCCAAGTGAAGGACAATCTGTGCCACTCATCTCACTCCCAGAGCACAGCTCGTTCCAGTCTACTAGGGCCAGCCTGATCAATTATCATCTGATCACCCTCTTGCCCACTCAAGGGAAAACAATGGAGAAGATAGTAGCTAATCAGCTCTTCCCTTTCCTGGAGGAAGACCATATTTTAGATGATTGGTTGTTTGGCTTTCTTTCGAGTGTGACAGAATCAACAGTATTCCTAGCAATGGAAGAACTGTGAAGCATCTTGGATTCAGGAGATTCAACTGCTTTGATCCTACTTGATCTCTCTGCAGCCTTTGAAATGGTCTACCTTTCCATCGTAGTCGATCATATGAAAGAAGTGGGTAGCTGTTACATAGTGCTGCAATGTTTTAAATTCCTTCTAGAAGACCAAATCCAAGCAGTGAGGCTTGCTTCCTTTAGTGCAAATGAGTATACAGTTTCTGTAGTGGTTCCTCAAAGTTTTTCCCTCTCTCCATTCCTTTTTAATATTTTTGTGTACTCAGTTTCGAAATGTATTAGTTCTGCATTGTAGAATTTTCATTGACAGACCAGTAAAATAAAAAATGCAGTTTTTCACCAGGACAGTTCACCAAATGTTAAATGGTTTGCACTCAATTAAAACATAGAATAAGGAAAAATAACTCATTGAACCAACAGAAAACCTCTGTGCAGCATAAATCCTATTGATGCATCTAAAATAAACAGAAAAAAGATGTTAGAAATGCATGAAAATGCAGCCAGATATGCAGCAATTTAGCAAACTTGAGAAAAACTAAACTTCCTTTAGTATTACAGCAACCTTTCCGTTTATATCATGCCTTGTATCGACAGTTGCTGGAGAACACTAGTTTTTTTCCAGCTTGCATTGAGAGAATCTCAGAACTCTTCTGGGTTGGGGGATGTTTAAAGCCCATCTTTTCATAAAAATCTGTTTCTTCTCTTCGTGGGTGGGTTCACTGGACATCTTTAGATGTTTCAAGTGTTCTTGACAAGAATTTTGATTCTGTTACTTCCACTCCTTTCAAAACAAAATTGCCATCTCTCTTTGCCAAGTGTTGCAGTGGGAAAAGGCAGTGAATGACCACCATGCCTTTTGTGTGATCAGACTTCCAAATTCCTATACTGTGGAAGAATCCCCTGTTTGCCACAAAACGAGACATTGTTGGACATTAAAGGACCATGAGAGCGTTCATCTAAGAGGTAGATTGAAGGACGACCTTAGAAGCGAGAAGAGCAGAGAAGCGTAGGAGCACCATAAATGCGACCAGTGATGGGGCTTGTTCTGTTATGCTTGAGTTCTCTGACTAAAGGCCATGCCCCCCAACCTCAGGTAGTAGGCAAAAGAAACATCACTCCTCCCGAAACAGGCGTCAAACCCAATCGACATTGAGGATTCTGACACTGGAGACTAACATCGTCATAGCCTGCTCACTTCTGAAGTTTAGTTCCACCCCATTGTCACCTCTTAAGATTTTTGAGGACGCCACAGAGGATACCATTTTCGTTGAGACCTGGCTCATCATGTCATTCGAGGTCAGGCTACTCAACATCAAAATCACAACATTTATCATTGAGGCATTCATCCTGGAGGCCTTTAGCCTGCAGTCATTCAATATCATCAGAGCACTTGTTGTCAGCCCATAAATCTTCAATGACAAAAGGACAACCATTCATAACGATATACTCATTTTCAAAACCACCACAGAAAGATCCACTTCCAGCAATAATTCCTCAAGAAGATGTGTTGCAATCTTCAACAAAGCTGGTTTCTCTTCTTTTGATTCCAAAGATGGTGATAGTACCAAGTTCTTCACCTGTGCCAAAAAAGTTACCAGAGAAGGCCACTGATCCTAGAAAAAGTTTGTTTGTTCACTAAGGGCTTCGTCTGAAAAGCCAGTAGCTCCAGGTGATGGTACTCTGTTACTTCTTCGTCATTCAGAAATCCCGACGCCCTTCCTCATAAAAGGAAGAGGAAGATGTCTCCTTCCTTTATGCCTTTCATCTATGCTTTGTAGGCTTCTGTTTCTGATCTAATGTCTTATACTACTACTTCTGATGGATATTTCTAACTGCAGATTCCTCGCCTTAATGATATCTACTTCCAAGGCGGGAAGGAGTCATCACGTAGCCACATGGCACTACCTATTCACACACAGGAGCATTGCTTAAAAAATTCTTCAGATGCAGTCTCAGGATTTTCTTAAGGTGATAAATATACAATTAGGTAGATTATTCACCAGAAAGAGTATTACCAAAAATAAGCCACTTGTTCCTCTCAACGAGGCTCTCCAAACAAAGCTTCACTGGTAGATGGTATTTCTACTTTCCAAGAGGTGCTACTGAGGGGTGCTGCTAAATAAAGCATTCTAGGGGAGACTTGCTCAAACATCTATCTTGATGATTTTTTATAGTTTGCTTTATTACATTTATTGAATTAAACACAAGCACATACATGACAGTGAGGCAAATGCTACAGTATGGTACCTCCAATTTTGTCACACAATTAAGTTTCAAGCATACTCGCTGCCTCTAGGTGAAATCTCCCCATACCCAAGTTCAGTTATCAAACACAATTATACTCTCCTCAAAGCATGAGTCCAATCCTTAGATTCTACAGTCCGATTGTCATGTGTTTATTGAGAGCCTGTTATGGTTGTGTCTCCCCCTTTTACAGCAAGGTACTGGTGAAGTGGAGCCCAGATATCTCTAGGGTGTGAATTGATAGGTAACAATGTATCATATATTTCAGAGCACATGTTCCATTTCATAAGGTCCTTCAGCCAGTCAGTGGTATATGGCACTCATCGACTCCCCCAGCATATTGCCACCCTGCTTTTTCCAAGCAACAGAGCCAGTGCAGCATATTTACTACACTGTTTGGCAATATTTTACTTACCTTGGCACTGGGGAGGATTCCAAGCCACTCTCAATGATTTGGTTGATTATGGCAAACAGATCATACAAATATCTGGTTCACTCAGGCAGTCTCAGTCTAAATTCATGGAGACTGCATCTGAAGCCTTACATCGTTTGTAGGAAGAATTGTCAGACAGTCCCAGTTCAAGCAGTGTCTTGAGCGTTGTTAGAAATTCTCTAGTTGGCAGAGGTATGCACCCTGACCAAGTAGGAACCACTACCCTAGTCAGGGTAAGTCAGATACACTCCCTAAATTAATCTGTGCTCCCCCTCTGGTAACTTGGCACAGAGCAGGCAGGCTTAACTTAAGAGGCAATATGTAAAGTATTTGTGCAACACCGATTACAGTCAAACAGTGAAAACACCACACAAAAATAACCCACACCTGGTTAGAAAAATACAGCTTGATTTATTGCACAAAACAAGACCAAAGCTACGTTATGAATTTTTGAAGATTAGCTTGACATCTAGTGCTTAAAAGTCAAAAAGGCTAAGGGGTTGCTTGAGGTCGCAGTGCACAGGGTCAAATCTGAAAAGTCAAGCCAACTGCGATGGAGCGTGTGTCGGATACAAAGGCCACGCAGGCCATGCTGACACAGTACCTCCTTGGAGAACAAGCGTCAACTTCGAAGAGAGGCTGCAAGGAGCGGAGGCGGAGAGGCATCGTCATAGTTCCGGAAGATTGTTGGCAATGCGTTGGTGCCGAACTGCACAGCCGGGTCCCTACGTTGTCGTTGATCCAGAGGGTTGTAAGCGATGAAGGTAATGCGTCGTCATTAAGCCGTGCTGGAGGTCCTGTGAAATCGTCGAGCCTCGGTGGTGAAGTTGTTGCATCAGATTCACTGGCAAATATGTCAGTTCTGACCAGCGCAAAGTCGGTGCTGCGTGGGTTTTTCAGAAGAACAGCACAGAAACCTACTTCCAAGAGCCTAGGGCTGGCACCACTTGGCAGTTTAGGACTCACAGCTGGCGGAGTCCAGGTGCTGGATGAAGAGTTGCAGGCAGTCTTTGATGTCCCTGAGACTGCAGAACAGGAGGCAAGCAGTCAAGCCCTTTGAGTCACTATGGGTTCAAGTGGTGAAAGTCCAGTCCTTCTCACCCAGGCAGAGAAAGCAGCAGGCAGGACAGCACAGCAGAAAAACAGTTCTTCCAGAGCAGCAGTCCCACAGAGTAACAGCCCTTCAGCAGCACAGCTGTCCTTCTTTCTGGCAGAGTATCCACAGGTCCAGAAATGTACTACTATGGTGGTGTCTGAGGCCCAGTATTTATACTTTGGTGCTCTGGTTCTGAAAGGTGGGAGAACCTTATAGAAGGGTCGTTTAAAGTGCACACAGGTCTTCCCTTTCCTGGCCAGGCTTCAGGCACACTACAGGGTGGCATGCAGCTCTTTGTGTGGGGATGGGCACAACCCTATTCAGGTGCAAGTGTCAGCTCCTCCCACCTATATAGCTCAGGAAGGCCCATGAGCCTGGTGATTATTTATAATCACCAGGTACGCTTGTTTAAATGGCTTTACGAAGCGAACGCGGTTATCTACAACGGTTGTTGTCGCATCCACTATTAAATAAATTGTTTCATTTTTCACAGAGAACTTTTGCAGAATCTAGCCGCGCGCTTTGCGACTGACTCATTTAAAATAGAAGCGGAAGCTGACGAAAGCACTCCGCGTTAAGGTACGCTTTTGAAAATCTTAGAGCGACGAAAACATGCGGATTAAAAATAATGTCTGTAGATTTTATTTATGAAGCATGTCTTTGAACAAAGTTCATTTCTCACAGATAAATGTACAATAACCGGCCGCGCAGACAGAAACGGATATGAAATAGGACTCAGCCTGCATCTTAAAAGATAGGAAGCAGTTGAGTTGAAGGGGTTTGGCGGAAAACAATTAGTTTTGGACCACAAAGCCTCACAGCTTTCCCTCTCCTTCCACCTCCAACAGAATTCACTTCAACCCCGTTCATGAAGCTAAAGTTTGATAGAAAGAATACCTTCTACCAGGTACATTCTATCATGTAAATATAACGTTATGTTTTATGGAGCCCTACTAAATATTAATATAAATCTTTTCTACACTTGTTTCAGACAACACCATTGCCTATAAAATTCAGAAGCCCTGATGAGAGCCCCTGTACTTATTGCCCGGGACTCGAAACGCGTTGGCAAAACATAAAACATTGAGGGATTGTGAATGTAATCTCTTTCTAGACGGAGGGTTATTTTATCTACCCCGTTACAGATATCCAAGTGTTCCCCTATGTTTTTTCTCAGAGACCTCACTTATACTCCTTAAGAGTGTTTAGGCTCAAAAAAATGTATTATACCCTTCAAATTGGGGCTAGAAATTGATGTTGTCGTTTTTTTGATTTCTTTCTTGATGTAGCAATGTTGCACTATCTATGTTATTTGTAAATGTGTATTAATGAATGTAATAATTATATTGTATTTATGTATGAAAACTTGATATGACCACATTGTGTTCTTTTTCACATAATTTTTGAAAATCAGATAAAAATAGGTTGAATAATAAGGTAAAATAAAAATACCTGATCAAACAACAGAAGGAATGTGTTTGGTCTTCATGTTAATTCAATAAACGTGCATCAATTGTTAAGGTCCAGGTCACTCCCCTTTTTTGCCCACAATTGTATGGCCCTACCTGGTCCTTGTCCCCTTCGGGCCTAACTCCCATGTTTAATGAATATTCTAAAAGTTACATTTTTAATGTTGTAATCATAAATCCAACTTTACCATTAAAGAGAATTTATCATTATAAGTCCATAGGTACCAAACCAAACTATTCTACCCCTTCCCAATCAGGAATTATACGTAATACATGCATTAAGTAATCCCCAATGTTAACTTATGAGAGGGGTAGGCCTCACAGTAGTGAAACACGAATTTGGGAGTTTTTCACTAACAGAACATGTAAAACTTAAAAGTAAATGTCCTCCCTTTTACTTACACAGAACCCTGCCCTATGGGCTACCCAGGGCCTACCTTAGGGATTACTTACATGTAATAAAAGGTTTGTTTAATACTTGCCAATTGGGTTTTAAATACCAAGTTAACATGGTAGTGAAACTGCGCATACAGGCTGTGCAGTGGCAGACCTAAACATGTTTGAAGGGCTACTTAAGTGGGTGGCCAATCAGTGCTGCAGGCCCTAGGCACAAATGGTGCACTTTACTAGGGACTTACAAGTAAATTAAATAGGCCAATTGTGGCTACACCATGTGCACTTTAGCACTGGTTAGCAGTGGTAAAGTGCCCAGAGTCCTAAGGCCAACAAAAACAGATCAGCAAAATTGTGAGCAAAGGAGGCAAAACATCTGGGGGAAGACAACTCTAAGGCTGACAGGTCTAACACATGTCCCCCCCAGCTGAAAGTAGGGAGACCTACCCAACCTCTTGGGAGATCTCATCACTAAGGCGGAAGAACCTAGAGAGACCATCAACATTGGCGTGGTCTGACCCAGGTCTGTGTTCCACCGTAAAGTCCATTCCCTGTAGGGAGATTGATCACCTCAACAATTTTGGATTCTCACCCCTCATTTCCATTAGCCATCTGAGGGGCATGTGATCTGTCTGAATCCAGAAGTGAGTCCCAAACAGGTCTGGTCTCAACTTCTTCAGAGCCTAGACCGCAGAAAAGGCTTCCCACTAAATAGCACTCCACCTCTGTTGCCGGGGAAGTATACTCCTGAAGATGAAGGTTACAGGTTGGTCCAGGCCCTCCTCTTTAAGCTTTGACAGTACTGCCCCACGCCATGCTCTAAAGCATCAGTTTGAACTATGCATTCTTTTGAAAAAGGCAGGAGCCGTGCATATGACTTGTTTCAGGGTGTCAAATGCTTTCTGGCATGCCTGTGTCCTGTTTCTGGGCTGTTTCTTTGACGTTAGTTAAGTCAAGTGGGCCACAATGGTGCCATACCCTTTGGCAAACCTCCTGTAGTAACCAGTGAGTCCTAAGAAGGCTTGCGCTTCTGTCTGAGTTTTTGGGGGCTCCCGAACTATGATGGTTTCTATCTTGGCCTGAAGGGGTTGCACCTTACCCCCCGTTCACAAGGTGACCCAGGTACACCACAGTCCTCTGCCCTGTCTGGCACTTGCTTGCCTTTGTAGTCAGACCTGCATCTTGCAGGGCCTGAAGCACTTCTTGGAGGTGGAAGAGGTTGTCCTTCCAGCTGCTGCTAAAGACATGTTATGTCATCCAGGTATGCAGCACTGGAAGCCTCCTTCCCAGCCAGGACTTGGTTTACCAACCTCTTGAATGTGACTGGGGCGTTCTTGAGCCCAAGGGCATTGCCCTTATCTGGTAATGGCCCTCTGGATTGGCGAAGGCTGACCTCTCCTTTGCTCCTTCAGTTAGGGTGATCTGTCACTATGCTGACGTGAGATCAAAAGTACACAGGAACTTGGCAGCCCCAAATCTGTCAATCAGCTCATTCGCACGTGGGATTGGATGAGCATCAGTCTTGGTAACTGAATTGAGCCCCTTATAGCCTACACAGAACCTTGAGTTTTGGTGTAGTGCCCTTTGGGGCAGCTTTTCGTACAAGCACCACAGGGTGGGACCAGGGGCTGACGGAAGGATCACTCACCCCCAACTCCAGCATTTTGGAAACTTCTTTCATAATGCTGGCCCTCACTTTGTCTGACAGCTGGTAGATTTTATTTTTCACGGGGGGCTATCTCCTATATCTATGTTGTTGGTACACAAGTTTGTAACTCCAGGAGTGAGGGAAAACAGATAGGCGAACTGTCCCAGCAACTGGTGACACTCCCTCTGCTGCTCAGAAGTCAGGGTAGGGGAGAGGTTTACACCTTCCACTGACCCATTCTTCTCTTTGAAGTCTAAGAGGTCAGAGAGAGGTTCACTCTTCTCTTCCTCCCCTCCATCTGTCACACCAGAATGGTGACCTTAGACCTCTCATAATGGGGCTTGAGACGGCTCAACTGAATAACACATATGGGGTGTTTGGAGGTCTTGAGGTCCACCAAGTAGGTGGCCTCCTCCTTCTGCTCCGGGATCCACGGGTTCATGACCCATACTTTCTGCCCAGGTTGAAATTCCACAGGGGCCGCCGTTTGGTCCTGCCACTGCTTCATCACTTCCTGGCTGGCCTCTAAGTTGTCTAAAGCAGGCATCCACAACTTGGCCATCTGGCTTTGGAAGGCCAACTTGTAGTTCATTGCATCCTGGGGAGGTTTCCTGGAAGATTGGTCCCACTCTTCCTTTGTCAGACTGAGAGGTCCTCTGACAGGGTGACCGTACCGAAGTTTGAAGGGGCTGAACCCAACTTCCTTCTGGGGTGCCTCCCTGTAAGCAAAAAGCCGGCATGGCAACATGACGTCCCACTTACGCCTCAGACAGGCTCCTGATCATGCCTTTGAGGGTCTTCTGGTAAGTGTCCCAGAGGATGGGGTATCTGGGACACTGCTCTCTTTGGGCCAAGGGGATGCAGTCCCAGAGGCTCTTCTATGGCTAGGGGACGGAGGCCTGAAGCACTCCCCCTCCCCACAATTACTAAGTCGGTACTGGGATGAGGTCCTTAGGGCTTTCTAAATGCTTGGGGGTGAGCCGCATGCCCCCCTTCCCTAAATATGTAATTGGCCCTGGGGTTGGGGTCCTAGGGGCCTTATAAAGATTTGGGGAGGGGAGCCGTACACCCCCTCCTCTAAATATGAAATTGGCCCAGAGGATGGGCTCCCCAGGGCCTTCTAAAGGTTTGAGAGAGTGGCTGCGTGCCCCTCCTCAAATGAATTGCTTGCACTGACCCCCCAGGTCCTTGTCCATCCCAGGGTCATATATTTCAAAAGGGCCGGATCCCACCCTTTTTTTGAGGGCACCACGTACCCGCCGGAGATCTGCAGTACCAATGAAAAATAACTATGTTTAGCCACAGGGTGGGTCCCTCTGGACTCCCTACCAGGCTTAGTCAGGGTTGTTTTAAAAAAATCTTTTTGGTGGACCGGGGACTAAGTCTTCAAGTCATAAAATGGCTGCCACTACATCTTTGTTGATGTAGAGGCAGCCAATCAGATCTTATCTTTAGAAATCAGGTCTGCAGATCCTCCGCTAAGTGAAATATTCATACATTTTAAACCTTAATTTCTCAAAAACTATCAGTGAGATTTATACCAAATCCCAGAAAAAAAACTTTCTGTGTAAAGATCTACCTTTCTGTCAAATTTGGTGTAATTCCATTCAGCCAATTTTGCGGTATCCCTGTTCAGTTTTCCTATGGAAAATTGCATGGAGAAAATGCGTAGTAAAACTTACCTTTTTCTCGACCCCCGCTTGACAGATCACCCCAAAACTTTCTAGGAAGAAGCTGAGGTGGATGTGACTTTTTTCTGAAAGTGTGAAGATTTGTCAAAAGTCGCCAAAGTTATTAGTAAACCAAAAAATCCATTTCCCTTGGATACGTGGTCCTAACTATAACTACCCAGTGGCTAGCACCACAGAGTTACATATATATATATTTTTTTCAGCATAGACTCTGGTGGTGGAGAGTAATCAACAGCGTCCACATTGAGGGGAATGCTGGGACATGTAGTTAGAACAACCATATGGTTTCCTCCAATAAGTGTGAGACAACATGCATATAATAAAACTGCAGGCGAGAACCAGAGCCATTGGCATTTGAGTAAGGCACATTAGCCGAAACGCGTCATGCCATGAAAGAATAAACAAATCCTTCCTTGTTGTTTCTTGGAAGAAATAATTTTTTGATATATACATTTTGAGTGACAGGACTCTTTTTTAAGCACAAGGGAGAATTTGTGAATGTTTTTGGCGCGTTAGCGGTAGCGCCGTCCTGAGCACCACCTGCGTTCTGGCGCTGGAAGGCAGACCGCAATTCTGTGGAGGCGAAATAGCATACCATCCAGCCCCTGTACAATGCACAGCGACATGCGTAATGGAGAAGGTCGAAAGTGCTCGCCGCGGCAGTGCGAGAATTACATCCCACCAGTGAGATGCGCAGGCACTTTGTATCGGGACCCGACCCCAGGGCATGCACGCCAGTGTGAGGACTTCAGAGGAGGGCACTGTTCAGTGAACAGTGAAGAGGAGGGTGAGTGGCAAGCCAAGGTTGGAGGAGAACTCAGTTTCAACAGTGCTGTCAAGAACTCTAAAGAACTGAGAAGTTGTTTGTGAGACCATTACTTGAACATTGTATCACACTCTGAGTGCAGGCTGGTATGTGAACGTCGACCAGGATACCAGCGTGAGAAAAGATTCACGAGGAGTGTGGTTTTCATTTTAACAAAAATGAAAGTTTTATTATACTTTCCAACGAACATAATTTTTTTATCCAGATTGAAAAAGGCTTTAACGGCTGAAACGCGTCTCTGGTACACAGCATATCAATAACGTTCTCAGCCACGCCCCCTTTTGAGTGACAGGACTCATTTTTAAGCACAAGGGAGAATTTTTGAATATATATATGCTTTTTAGATGTAGAAGTGTATATTTCTAACAAAACTCTGGAAACTCGCCTACATCGAAAACCAACATCGGGTAACACCATATTACACTCAAGCAGTTTTCACCCAAAGCACACAATTCTTAGCATCCTGTATGGAGAGATGTTAAGAATTCGAAGAATATGCAGTAACGAATTTAATCAAGGCGCAGAATGAGTGTAAAACACGGTTCTTATCAAGAGGATATAGAGATAAAGTGATTGATGCTGCCATAACACAAACTAGGGCCAAGACATGGGAAGATTTACTCTTCAAACCATCAGCCAGTAAGATCAAGAAAATGAAAAGCTCCATCATAGAAAGCAGCCCTCGCTTAGTATTCACATTTAACAAACAGAAGGACAACCTGAGAAAAATAGTCAAGGATAACTGGCACTTCGTGCAAAGTGATCTGATCATAGCGGATCAAATGCCAGCTAATCCCCTTATAACATATGGGAAGGCACAAAGTACAGGAGACTATTTAGTGAGGTTACTAAAAGTACCAACTGGCTGGCCAACCGTAAAGGGTTTGTCCACTGTTCAACATGCAGGGCATGCAAATATGGCGAGATCAGGACGTTGTTTTTAACAGCTTTTAGAGAGAAGCCTACTGTCATAAATACATTTCTAACTTGTAAATCAGAGTTCGCCGTGTATGTGCTGGAGTGCGCTTGTGGACTGCGGTATGTGGGAAGCACAAAAGTGCAGGTCCACAAGAGAGTACTCCAGCACATGCGGGCCATTACCAACAAAGATATTAATTATCTGGTGGCCCGTCACTTTGAGGAGGTCCATTCTAGCAGTTTGGACCACTTAAAGTCCTATGCAATTGACAGTGTGCTCCCCCCAAGGAGAGGAGGCAACAGGGAAATCATGCTTAGGCGACTGGAAGCCAAATACATTTTAGAAATGGACTGTAAAAGCCCGCATGGCCTCAATACGACGGAGGACCTTCATACCTGGCTTTAGAGACAATATAGTTGGATGCATGAAGAATGAATTGCTTAGGATTTCATCTGTTAATCATTAGGATTTTAATACACTGCACCTCAAATTCCCCTCAAATTCGTTTTTCCTTTGTAGTTGGAAAACATTGGCACATGATAAAAACACACTTTTTCCAGACAAGTTAGCAATAAGTATAACACAAGGGTGGGGGTAATTGCACTAAGCACTTTATTTAATTACATCCTGCATATACATAATACTCATCCAATGAATGAAATCATTAGGTTTTAGTAAAAAGGTAATGTTTACATATAATTGCATATTTTGCACATTGATAATGAAATCATGAATTGTTGAAAACATATCATGCTTTTAAGGAAATATGCATTTATATTTGTTAAATATATATGTATATATTTTAAGCAACTATTTATTTATTGCAGATAAAGTGAATAATGGTTTGTTTATTGTTATCTAGAGGCACTATATGCGTATGTCAATAAGCAATATGTGTTAACAACGCATAGGGCTATATTAACATTTCCTTTTAAACAGTATGCTGCATTTATGCAAAGTATAAAATTGTTTACATCAATGATTCATTCAGTAAAAATATAGATGAAAAAATGTGGAAAGCAGATGTAGAAAACGAACAAGTAGTCTGTTTTCTAGTTTCACTAAAAGAAGAAAAAAGTAAAATGGAAAAGAATGCACTTGTCACTTTAAAAATGGGGAGAAATGACGTGGTATGTCATGTGATCAAGAACCCTTGGAGGTTCGAAATGCGTCAAGGCGGCCATGCACTGAAAATAAATGTAATTGCACAGATGAAGTGGAGTTCGTGCCTTTTTTCGTTCTGAAGATTGGACCGGGTGGAAAAGGTCCATATATATATATATATTAACACAAACTCTGAGCAAACAAAGTGTATTTAGAAATAAACTTCCACACCTTGTAAATGTCCTTGTTATATAGAATTTGTCTATGGCACTGTATTACAACTATTTAATATGGGCACATGCCTAGACACCCCTGGATAATCTTTTGTCAACGTAAGCCTTAGCTTTTCGCACAGATTTTTTGTAAAAAGGCTTTAGCTTTAAGTTACAACCTACTTTGAAACATACTTCAGGTTTACCTTCTTTACCATGGAGTACTACTTGACCCCCAACCCTTACTTCTTTGTAAATTGTGCACCATATAACTTTCAACATGAACAACCACAGTTGCTTTCAAGGCTTACACTATTTCTATTCCTGGCCAGGCACTGCATCCAATGCCTGCTGGATTTGGCCAGAGGACATGCGCAGCAGTGAGCGGGACACCCGTGAGCGGGTGCGCTTAGTGCCTGGCCGGAGGTTTAAAGTCTGAAGCTTTCTCCTTAGACAACATCTCTGGTCATCTTCGTTTTGGTAAGCCTCTTCTCGCATGTATTGCATATCTTATTTTGAGTGGTGAGTCAAGAGGCTTGAGGCATAGAGTGTGAGGAATGTTAAGGGAGGGATGATGAGTGAGGGATCAGGATTCGGGGATTAGGACTGATGAATGAGAAGTGAGGGTTGAGGAATTAAAAGTTCAGGATGGGGAGTGAGTGATGAGTAATAGCAGATGAGTAATTATAATTAGGGAAGCAAAGGCAGGTGTAAGGGATGGGGAATGAGGGATGAAGGCTAAGGGTTAGAGCTAAACACAGAGGGGTAAACTAAAAGAAATTGGAGATAAACAGTCAAGTGATTGATGAAAAGTGAGGGAACAAGAGACGGATTGAGGACTAAGGGATACATGGGATGCCAGAGGATTGAGAAGTGCAAGATGTGGAGCGATGGATGAGGGACTGGTGAAGAGAAGTAAGGAATAAGTACTAAGGAATATGGGCTGATGGATGAGGAGTGTGGGATGAGGACTGAGAGTTGAGAAGTGCAGATAAGCGCAACTTCTCTGATGACTCCCAGGACACCTGCAGCTAGCACACTATCAAATTCCAGCCTAAGAAGTGTAAAAAAAAATCGAAGGGAGTAGGTTTTTTTCAATCATGCACCTAAAATCTGGAACAACATCCGCATATCTATCAGTATACTCTCAACGCTGCTCCAGTTTAGGAAAGAGTTGAAGATGCACAACTTGAAAATCGACAAACCGGCAACCTCACCTATACCTCGTTTAATATATGCTTTCCATTGGCCATGTAGAGTGCTCTGCTGCGTTTTAGCTAGGTTTGCTCTAAAGGAATACCACATAAATACATACAGATAGGAGTAAGGAGTGGAAGATGAAGAGTGGAGGTGAGGAATAGGCATGTTCCTGACACACCATTACTATATTCCATTGCCTGCTACCATGTTCTTACAATAGACCTCACACACAACTTCGAAATAACTTAAATCTGCCATTGTGGCTTGTTTCCTTCATTTAGATCACATCCATTTATTATTTTTTCATATTCAGTGTATACTGTGTAATTCTTATTGTTATTGTTAACTGGGATTTATAGAGCGCATAATCACCAGCAGGTCTCTTAGCGCTGTGAGAGTAACTAAACCTTGCCAACGGTCAGATGTACATACACCCGGTCGGGGCTTATGCTGTACCCAGAGCCTCTGTGAACAGAAGAGTCTTGAGTCTTTTCCTGAAGGGGAGAAGGGCGGATTCCTTACATAGGCTATCTGATAGCATATTCCATAGTTGAGGGATCAATACATAGATGGCTCTGCCGCCTTTAGAGGTTGTTTTAAATCGTGGGCAGGCCAGTAGGCCTGCCTCGGACGACCAGAGGGTACGTCCAGGCACATAGTTCTCTAGGCGCTTCTTGGGGCCTGGCCATGGATGGCTTTGTATTCGATGCAGAGGCCTTTGAACCTCGCTCTCTGTTTAATGGGGAGCCAGTGCAACTGCTGCAGTAAAGGAGTAACATGCGCCCGTCTTGGGAGCCTGAAGATCAGCCTAGCTACATCATTCATGGCCACTTGTAGTTTAGTAAGCAGTTTCTCGGGGAGACCAATGTATAAGGCGTTGCCGTAGTCCAACCGTGACACAATCATTGCCGACACGACCATCTGTAGTGTGGCGAATGAAAGGAGGGGAGCTAGTTTCCGCAGTTGTCTCAGTAAGCCCACATAAGTCCTGACCACGGTGGACACTTGGTTCGACATGGTGAGCTTGGCATCTATTTTGATGCCTAGGCTTTTTACAACTGGGACTGGCGTAGGGGTGGTACCCAGCTCTCATGGCCAGAAGAGGTCATTCCAGGGGTTGTTTTTGGTAGTGGTGGCAAGAACCTCGGTTTTGTCTGGATTGATTTTAAGCGAGTTGGCTGTCACCCAGTTAACCGTGTACCTAAGTATTTTTTGCATGCGTGCGTGGGAGGAATTGTCAATCTGGAGGGTTATTTGTGTATCATCCGCGTAATTAAACACTTGGCAGTCCATGCGGGCCAGAGCGGCCGCAAGTGGCTGCAGGTAGATGTTAAAGAGAAGGGGGGACAGTGCTGAGCCCTGGGGAACTCCGCAAGTTAGTGCACCGATAATAAACACCCGAT
The DNA here is from genome assembly GCF_964204655.1 of Triturus cristatus. Lineage (NCBI taxonomy): Eukaryota > Metazoa > Chordata > Amphibia > Caudata > Salamandridae > Triturus > Triturus cristatus. Next base: position 751,512,780 of record NC_140592.1, read on the forward strand.
CACCCAGTCAGACCCTTTGAGACCGACCTGACAGGAAGGACGCAATCCATTGATGTGCCAGCCCATGGATAACCAACTCTGAGATCTGGGCCAGCAGTTGTTCATGATTGTCCGAGTCGAACTCCGCTGACAGGTCTAGAAGAACCTGGGAGCTCGGCTTCCTGTTGTCGGCCGTGAATCTAAGTTCGTCCAGCACAGACAGCAAAACCAGCTCTGTGCTGTGGTGGGCCCTGAAGCCTGCCTGCCGTACCTGGAGTAGCTGTTGTTACTCAATGAAGAGTTACAGAGTTTTGAAGACATGTTGTTCCACTACTTTCGCCGGGAAGGGGAGCTGGAGATGGGCCTATAGTTCTTAAGATTGGCTACATCTGACCCTGTGTTTTTTCAGTAGTGGGTGTATTGTGTATGTCAGTTAAGATGTCCCTGACTTTGTGGAGGAAGAAGGACTGGAACTTATTGCAGTCTACCGGACTGGCAGTGGATTTCTACTCTTGTTTCTGGCTAAGTTCTTTTAAGATTCTGAAGGTTTTTTTCTGCTTGTTATCGGCGTCCGTGATTCTCGTCTCGTAATATTCGGCCTTCCTGGTCATGATGGCTTTTTTGTATGTGGCCAACACGGCTTTGTAGCCTGCAAGCGCCTCTGGGTCGTATGATTTGCGCCATAGCCTCTCATGTTGGCATAGGATTTGCTTCCTTCCACCAATAATTTGGCGTTTTTAAAATATTTCTGTTGGTGTGTGTAACTGTGTTTTTTTTGTTTTTATATTAAACAATTTCATATGAAATATGATTACACGGAGAATAGAATCCTACAATCAAGGGTGTATCCAGAAAATAAAATGCCTCCACTTTGAAATATACGGCTGCCACTGAGTGAGAGTAATAAGTGAGGTGCGCGATTCTGACCCTTTCAAAAAAGGTCCCTGAAATTGTTTCCCCAAGGAATGTTTTTTTCTTTCTTTACTTCCTTCTTTCTTTTTCTTTTCTCATTTTCCTTCTTCTGGGGTACTTTCTTACATGTAAACCCTCTTACCTCATGGCTTCTTTTTTCCTTCATCTCTTTCCTTTTTTGCACTTTTCTTCCCTTCCGCCTTTTATGCTTTCTGTCCGTTTGCCTCACTTACAATTTCCTTAAGATTTTCATCTTTCCTCTTTCTCTCTCTAACCATGTTTGGTTCTTTTGACTCCTTTGGCCTCAACCCTATTATTGTCTCATGTTATCTTCTTTCTGTTATTTTTTACGCTCTACTTCGCACTTTCAAGCTGGGGATCTCAGTTCGAAACTAAAAAGAGCCATAAAAACCACTTTATTGTGTCCAGTGACACACCCACTCAAGCTGGTATTACAGGGGCGTCATGACGACCTTGCCTACCATTGTTTGCGTCTTTTGTGGAAGGAATCCCGCTGCTTTGTGTGCCTGCGTAGGACACTTTTACTGCTGCTTCCAAGCTGCGCCTTTTCTATGTGTGGGAAAAGCTTGCACTGCTGTTTTCCATTCTACACCTGCGTTTTCTGTTTATGAAAGAAGCTTTGACTGTTGCAGTTATGCCTTACCTTTTGATGGGTGTGGGTGTGTGAGTGTGTGAGAGAGAGACAGTTGCAGTATTGTAACTGTTCTGTGTAGATGCAAATGTATCGTTGCTTGCTGTGTGACACCAGTTTTGTGGGTTGGAAGGAAGCTTGTGCTATTGCTGCCATATTGTACACATTTTGTATATTAGCACAGCTAGAGGAACCTTTTGACTATACAAAAGTCAGGTCTAATGGCTTTGTGAATACTGTTATGCCTTGTAGTGACTAAGCAATCGGCCAAAGTGTTACTATGAACTCTATTAACTACTGTGGTATCATTATGCTTATGTCATCAAAAATGCCCACAACTAATACTAATACAAAGAAAACATGACAATGCACATACTAAGATCACCGTTCCTCTCTTTTGGCCCATTTTATGTGTCAGACAAAAACAGATCATTTGCTTATGAAAGCATGGTCTTCTTTCTTTGTCTTTTGCCTCAGTCTCACCACGATTGCTAAGGGCCATGCAAAGTCATGCTGTGCTTCAGAATTAGTGCTCAAAATATCACTCTATAAGTGTATATCAACAGATATTCTTTACATAGAGAAGTACACCCAGAAAGTATCTACTAGTGCCTTCTTTGCTGTAGATACACACATTTTATCAAAATATTGCTTTGCAATCTCATTGAATACCTTTGAACTATGCAAAAAAAGGGTAAAAAGCAGCAAAATAAGTGCTGGCAAACTATGCATATGAACACTGTGAACAGTTTCAGGAATCCCTGGACAGTCAGGGGTTACTGGACTCAGAGCGTAACAGTAAGAGCAATCTTACCTTAGGTTTCTTAGCACTGAACCTTTCTACTGGGCCCCCAAACTGAGCACCAAGTACACACCTTTAGTATAGGACCGTCAGAGGAGAGGAGCCGAGGAGCCCTAAGTCTTACTCAGGGAGGTGGAGTGGGGTTAGAGACTTAGCACTCAATATGCATCAGGCAAGAATCAATCATGGACCAGGCAGTACCTTAGTTTTAAAAGAAAAGTATGTTAATGCTAACACATACAATGGAAAAAATATGTACATAATAAAAAAAAGGCTCTCAATAAGGGTACTAATTTGAAACAGTACCTTATTTGCGACTGCTTTCCAAATGTTCTTGTAGGGAGAACCCTAGGTAAGACTTGATTACTGGACTTGCTTGCTACGTGCACGAGGGATGGGCTGAACAAATTTGCAAGGGCTGCTTTTGGTTCCTAGTCCGGCCTTATGTGGGTTGTTTGATTCACCCAATTAAGTACTAGTTATACTTTTGTCACCAAAGGATGTATCTTTTACGTGCCCTACCTGATATCTGAGATAGCCCACACATAAATGACCCACAAGCCTCTTCGTAGTCTTTATAGTCAATATGACCCCCCTAAATCTTCTCCAGGTGGTCCTCCCATGAACTGCTAAATACATTAATGCCATCCAAGTAGGATGTGTTATACTCTTCCAGGCTGGGTATCACATAGTTGACCAGGTGCTGGAAAGTAGCAGGAGTACTCCTTAACTGAAGGCATAGCCTTAAATTGATCCAAGCCATCTGAGTTGGGAAATGCCAATACAATCTTCCACTAGCCACTGGACAGGTCACTTAGGTACTTGGTTGTGCCTAATTTGTCTACCAGCTCATCAGCATGAGGGATAGGATATGCATTCTTTTTAATGAGGGTAATGAATGCCTGATGGTCCAATGAAAAGCAGGGCATCTATCCTCACTTAGGAACTAGCACCACTGGATAAGCCCACGGATTACAGGAGTGCTCAGTACCTCCAAGATCACACGTCTTGGCCTCCTCCTCCTTGATGCACTCCTGGACCCGTTCTGACACCCTACCAAATTTGCCTTTCATCAGCAAATTATCTCCAGTGTCCATGTCATGGACGCAAGCTGGATTCAGTCTTGGGGTTTATAAGAAGAGGTGGTCAAATTGTCCCAAAACTTCCTTACTCTCATCATATTATTCAAGATTCAGATCAGGGGAAAGGTTTACCCCATCTACTGATTCATCTTTCTCATCACTGTGCAACAGCTCTGGGAGGTTCGCACTCTCATCAGCAATCTCTTCTGCCACTGCCAGGATGCTAGCCATGTAACCTCTCTGGAGGTATGCCTTATGCCGGCTCAAGCAATACATCCTGCGAGTTTTCCCAAGTAGCACCTTTGTCAATTAGATAGTTAACATCAAAAATTTTCCTAACAACCTTGGAGGGACCACTCTACTTGTACTCCAAAACACAAGCAAATTGGCTTGAGCACTAATAAACCCAGACAGTCTTGGTATCCAATAAACATTACTTTCTGATAATACCATGCCTTCATCAGGTCTTAGCTGGGCAGAGGGTTCTTTTTGAGCCGTGGGCTTCCTGAGGGCCAGAACATATTTATTCACATTTAATTGCTTGGGAACTCAGAGGTATCCTCCCAGACTCTCTCAACAACATTAGCAGAGCATGGACAGGATGTCCAGATGGAAGCTCGATGTGGCGAAACTGAACCAGCTTCTGGCAGATTTCCCTGTAGGCAAACAAGAGTAATTACAGGCAGAGATCCTATTTTCTTTTTAGGTTCTTAGTCATGCTCTTTAGGGTAACTTTTAGAAGTGTTCTACCAACACATTTTCCTTGTGGTACGCAGGAGAGAAATGTTAAGTCACACTACCATGCTCAGACATTGACGTATGTATAAGGAGAAATTTGCTCCTGTATCAGAGAACATATTCTTTGTTAATCTGCCCCTTGAGAAAATAGCAAGGAGGGCCCTTGCCACCACCTTGGTAGTCATATCCCTTAGGAGCTCCACCTCTGGATACCTGGTTACATGATCAACCACAACCCTAAAGCTCTTGTTGCTTTATGCAAGGGGGGGTCGCTGCTATGATAAAGGTACCTTGTGGAATAGTGTCACCAGGGCGTTCCTGTACACCAGCGGAACCACCAGCTTCTTGCTAACTCCAGGTTATGTATCTGTGGGCTCACTGTACAGCAAACTATCCTCCCAAACAATGTTGTTTGGCAACCATTCTCATGACAACTTGTCCATAGCCACATCACTTAAGCCCACAAGAGTAGGACACCTTTCCTTTGCCTGGCAAAACCCCTCTTGGGACCATCCTCCAGTTGCTAGCAACTCCTGCAGCTTTGGCAGTGACCCAGACTCCATCACACATTCTGCCTCAAGAGTCCCATTCTCCTCTCTGCCTGGAGTAGAGACGATGAGCACTTTGGCCTTTTCTTCTCAGAGCTTGCCCAAGTACACACTACACTACTCTTTCCTGATCCTTCCACTTCAGGAGTGATCCCAGGCACCCTCTGAGGCTGGCATGCAGCTTGTGCTCTGTCAACACAGCTGACATTTCCCAGACTATGCAGGCCTCTGCCCCTGGCACTAGCTTGGCATAATCGGGTAATTGTACATTAGGCACCCAGCACCATGTTGGCCTGTGTGCCCCTATTTTGATCATAGCTGTCCTACAGCTGACTTCTACCTCAAGTAGGCACTCCAAGTTGTCCCCACATGCTGCCAGGCCATTGCCAATGGTACCTGGGTACCAGGGATATTATCTTCAGGTTTTAAATCCTTTCTCTCAAACATAATCCTGTTAATCCTATAGGGTGAGAGTGCTAACAGTATCTGGATTCCTTTGCCAGATGTCCATAGTGACTAAGTTGAGTGCCACTGGGCCCTCACTGGTACCCATCCCAACTGATAGGATGCTGGCTGTTAGAGGTGCATCTGATCCTTAAACTGACAATTTTTTTAATGCTCTTCTCGGTACTACTGAAAACAAGTTATTAAATTGGGCAAGAATTTTATATATTTCCCTTATTTCTCCTTCTAGTTATGTCTAGGAGCCCTGTTCCCCTTAGGATTCTGTCTCCACAAAGACTCTTGCAAAACATTCTGGCCTTTACCTTCCAGTCTAGCACCATTTGGCTGGTAGCTCTTCTCTCTTTTGTCTTGGCACCATAATGCTCAAGGCCTCCGTTCACCCTGTTAGATAACTACTTGTCAGAGAACAGAGCAAGCTTTTATGGACACTTCTCAGCAAAGTCAGAAAAATACAGTTTGCGTGGGTTAGCACAGTCTTCCCTGAATCTCGCTGCAACCATTAACTGATTTAGGAATCTGTATTGTTTCATTCCATTTATTTCACCCACTCATTGTAGTCACACACTATGTCATGTATCCAATTCATCAATGGAATTTCATCCTTCTTTTTGCTCCTGTAGAACCTCTGTAAGTATTGGACTGGCTCCAGTGCAAACTGTCTAATAGGAGCATACTTCATGCACTTATAAATCAGGTTGCAATTCTCACATAGCCTTTCAAGGATTTCAGTCCCTTCAGAATGGAAATGACTTAGTAGAGCTGTTGGCTTAGACTTTTCATTCGACTTGTGGCACCACCATTGAATGTCAGTGCCTCTCGCATGCATTTGTATAATCTCTTTTTGTTACCTTAGTGGGCGACTTTGAGGAGGAACCATCATCCTAAGAGCTAACCCTTTTTTTGATGCTAACCTAAGCTTCTGTTTTTCATTGGCTATCCACACCTTCTCCAGTTGTTCTCTAACTTCTCCTGTTCCCTCTTCCTCTCTTCTCAGGCCCACTCATCTTGTCTATCCCTTTGCTTCTCCTCTTCATCCTGGATGGCTAACTCAAATGTTTCCTTTTCAAACTCTCTAGTTTTCTCATTCCATTTTACCTTAGCTTTCTGGAGTGCTAGCTCAAATTTCATGGTCACTCCAAAATCTTGCATAGGTAAAGGTGCAATCCCTGGGACAGGTAACAGATGTACTGTAGTTCGGTGGAGGAGACAGTCTCAGGAACAGTCTGGAGAACAATCTCGAAGACACTGTGGGGGACACACATTAGGAAAAGCCTCTACTCGGATCTCTCTCAGTCAGTGTCCATAGCACTCTGATCTGGGGTATCTGTTACTGATCGTTTCCCAAAGTTTCCTGCATCCTTCTCCTTCTTTGTTGGGACCTGTTTCTCCAATTAGTCCATCGTGAAATCTATATTGATTTTCTTTCTCCTTCAACTCATCTTGGGACGTATTTCTTAGGCTTGCACCTTCCCATTTGTCATCTGCTATTCTTATATGCAGATTGTGTGTGAAAAAACTGAACACATTATTTTGTTGTTAGCATATATTGTAACTGGAAACTAATGATCCTTCCTGTCTGTCCAGTTGTAGGATCTTTTTCAGGTGCCTCAGGGCAGTTGTGGGGTTTTATGCTCAGAGTGTAATATGCAGACATTTTTACCCTGTGGTTTAATCCTTCTACTGAATCTAAAATTGAGCACCAAAAATCCTCTTTTGGCACTTTACCTTCTGGGTAGTCAATTGGACTAACACTTACTCTGGGAAGTGGTGTGGGGTTAGAGACTCAGTACTCAATGTGCATCTGGTAATAATCAATCAGTCATGTTCAGCCAGAACAATATTTTTTTTTTAAACAAATGTGTTAATGCTAAAAACACACAATAGAAAAATACTGTCAATAACAGAGAGGACTTTCTTTACAGGTACTAATGGGAAACAGTGCCCACGGTAATCTGGGACAGTCTATTTTGCTATTTTGAAAACATGCTTAGACACTTGAAGGCCCAATGTAGTGATCTCAGTGTGACTATAGCAGTAGTTCTAGGAAGGTTGTGCTATATTTCTCCCAAGATCATGATCTCAGCGTTAACAAATAAATATGCAGTCTTCCCACCCACCTCTGGTACAATGCCACAGTACCTCTCTGCCATTGGTGAAGAGTTTGTGTTGGGGCAACAATGTCCTCTACCCAAATGTGAATATCTGGTATCCTGGTTATGGGATTTTTGGCTTCAGCCTCACACTAAACTAGCGTGGGCGCAAAAGCCTATGTCTGCCCATTGATAGGAGTCTGGTCCTTGGTCTTTCCTGGACCTAGAAGGGTGCCCCAAGTGCACACTCACTAGTGACAGGGGACCACTGTCCCTGCCACTGGGTCAAGCATGGTAGCATACCATGTTTTGTAGTGATCCTAGTGTGATAACACCTTTTTATTTGTGTAGGAGGAGAGGTGCCCTACAAAATAACTCATGTAAAGTTTCACTGCTACAGGTGAACCTATTTCACTCTGCTGATATCCCAAGTGCATGCCTATATATATATGTATATGTGTGATTTGCGTGTTACACACATTGTGCATGGGTGAATGACCCAGAGTGAAGGAGGCCTCTGGATTCCATTTTGGAAGTCCCTGGTCTGCTTATATGCACAAGATGGAGATGAGGTTACTTTCCCAGAAAATGGAAAGGGAATTACTGACTTTCCTAAGACATGAAGGAGACCTAGACACTGAAGAGGGAAAGTGAAAACAAGCTCCTTTTAGAAATTCAAAGTTTTTCTTTTGCTGCAAAGAGCTGTTCCTGAATACTGCAATTTGGTTGATGGTAGGTCTAACGGGTGGGACTGCGGTTCCAGTTGTTAGAGTCTGAAGAGTACTTGAGAAAGGTGTCAGCCTTTTGTCTCTCTTCCTGAACACAATCAGGTGTGGCTGTGATACCTAGGTGCAGAATGTTCACATCTCTTTCTGCCCGTGATACAGGTGCTTCAGCATTGATACAACCTTGCTGTGAGGAGCATCCTACTAAACAAAGGTTGAGTCTGGAAGCCCGAGAAGCAAATGTAAAAGAACAGCCAACTCAAGCCAGTTCTGGAAGTGCAGACAGAAACCACACAACATATCTGCAGTACCACTGTAAGAGTGGGAACTGTTAACCCACTTGTTTTCACAGTTCTACTTTTTTTGGCAAAGGATGGGATGCTCCACAGAGTACCCAGAGGACTACTGTGCAACCAGGGCTGGTGTCTGCCTGACAGCCAGTTCTCCTGATTCAGGGGACATCACCTGGAGCCTGATATGAAGAAAGAGCTATTCCTTGTCCTGGAACATCTGGAGAATGATGCCTGAAAAAGAGGGAAGGACAAGCCAGCCTTGCAGGAAAAATGGATTGCCTGAACAAGAGGAACTGTCCCCGGTGCTGTGGGACAGTCTAACAGAAACTCATAAAAGTGTGACTGGCATGCTCCTTGCTCAGAAAAGGTAATTATTGCCCTGCAGCAGCCCTGTCAAAATGTGGATCGCCCCACCAGCCTTTAAACTTTCCTCAAAGAGTGGCCGAGAAGTATGTGACGCTGAACAAGGGACTATTGCTAAATCCTGGCACTCGCTAAATGTTCTTGATTTATCTTTACTGTTGCAGTCACGGGGCTTGCCTCAAGTGTGCTTGAACTGACTTGTATTGTGGCCAGCCACATGGTACTTGCTCAAACTTGTGCCAGTGTGGACCACGCTGTTAGAGTGAGCTGCTGCCTCGAGGCACTTGCCACTGTGTACCCGAGTAACTGTGTGGTTGCCGAGGCACTGACTGGAAGTGTGCCCAAAGAAATATAACTGCCGCTGTTGCACTAAAGTGCCTTGAAGCGACTCAGTGGCCAACCTGCTACATGATGCGAACTCAATTCCCAGGAGGAAGGAGACCCTTCTGCAACTTGCAGGACCATTGGCTGCTGAGACCCTGTGCCTGGAGGAGTGCCACCAACTGAAGACAGCTGCTCACTTGCCACTGCCTTCAGACACTGCTGTATGACCTCCGTCTGATCGAAAGGAGTGGAGCAGCCTAATGACACACCTGTGACAAGTGCTTCTTCTCCAACTGTGGGATCGCCAGTATGGAGGAGAAGAAGGCTAGAGTGAAGCCTACCACAGGCCTGGATTGTAAGAAAGACAAACTATTATAATGAGAGGAGGCTGTGAGTTGAAGAGAAGTTCTTTATTAAGCATAATACACCATAAAAGGTTCCAGTCAGCTGTGGAACCTTCAGTTGACAATTGAGTACAGAACATTCAATCAATCAATCATAGCATTTGTTAAGCGCACTACTTACCCGTGAGGGTCTCAAGGCACGGGGGATGCTGCTACTGCTCCAAGAGCCAGGTCTTGAGGAGTCTTCTGAAGGTCAGCAGGTCTTGGGTCTGCCGTAGGTGGATGGGGAGGGTGTTCCAGGTCCTGGCGGCGAGGTGGGAGAATGATCTGCCTCCGGAGGTCGCTCTTCGGATGCGGGGGACTGTGGCAAGGGCGAGGTTGGCGGAGCGGAGCTAGCGGGTGGGGGTGTAGAAGCTGAGTCGTCTGTCGAGGTACGCTGGTCCGGTGTTGTGGAGTGCCTTGTGTGCGTGGGTGAAGAGCTTGAAGGTTATTCTCTTGTTGACAGGGAGCCAGTGCAGGTCTCTCAGGTGGGGTGTGATGTGGCTGCGGCAAGGGATGTCGAGGATCAGGCGTGCTGAGGCATTCTGGATGCGTTGAAGCCGTTTCAGGAGTTTGGCTGAGGCTCCTGCGTAGAGGGCGTTTCCATAGTCCGGCCTGCTGCTGATGAGGGCCTGGGTGACCGTTCTTCTTGTTTCGGTGGGGATCCATTTGTAGATCTTGCGGAGCATGCGGAGGGTGTTGAAGCAGGAGGAAGAGACAGCGTTGACCTGCTTAGTCATGGAGAGGGTGGAGTCGAGGATGACCCCTAGGAAGCGTGCGTGGTCGGTGGGTGTTGGAGCTGTTCCCAGTGCGGTCAGCCACCAGGAGCCGTCCCAGGCCGAGGGGGTGGATCCAAGGATGAGGACCTCCGTCTTGTCCGAGTTCAGCTTCAGTCAGCTGTTCCTCATCCATTCGGTGACGACCTTCATTCCTTCGTGGAGGTTGGTTTTGGCGGTGTGGGGGTTCTTGGTGAGGGAGAGGATCAGCTGGGTGTCATCGGCGTATGAGATGATGTTAAGGTCGTGCAGTCGGGCGACGTGGGTGAGCGGTGTCAAGTAGATGTTAAACAGCGTTGGGCTGAGGGATGAGCCCTTGGGTATGCCGCAGATGATCTCTGTGGCTTCGGAGCGGAAGGGGGGGGAGGTGGACGCTCTGTGTTCTGCCGGAGAGGAAGGAGGTGATCCAGTCCAGGGCGTTCCCTTGGATCCCGGCGTCGTGGAGGCGTGTGTGTAGTGTGCGGTGGCAGACCGTGTCGAAGGCGGCTGACAGGTCCAGGAGGATGAGGGCTGTGGTTTCTCCGTTGTCTAGCAGGGTCCTGATGTCATCGGTGGCGGCGATGAGGGCGGTTTCTGTGCTGTGGTTGCTGCGGAACCCAGACTGGGACGGGTCCAGGATGCTGTTCTCCTCGAGGTAGCGAGTCAGTTGTTTGTTGACGGTCTTCTCGATGACCTTCGCCGGGAACGGGAGCAGGGAGATGGGCTGGAAGTTTTTGAGGTCCTTGTGGTCCGCCTTGGGTTTCTTGAGTAAGGCGTTGATCTCGACATGCTTCCAGCTCTCCAGGAAGGTTGCTGTCTCGAAGGAAGTGTTGATGGCTTTCCGGAGATTGGGTGCGATGGTGGTGCTGGCTTTGTTGAAGATGTGGTGTGGGAATGGGTTTGATGGAGATCCGGAGTGGATGGTGTTCATGATCTTGATGGTGTCAAGGGGGTTGTTGCAGATGGTGGTCGTGGGGGCGGAGGTCTCAGTGGTTGTCGGGCCGTCATGGCGTTGAAGCTGTCGTGGATGTCTGCGATCTTGCGATGGAAGAAGGTGGCCAGCGAGTCGCACAGGTCTTGCGAAGGTGGGATGTCGTTGGTGTTGGAGCTGGGGTTGGAGAGTTCCTTCACAATGTTGAAGAGCTCTTTGCTGTTGTGTGCGTTGTTGTCTAGGTGGGTTTTGAAGGAGGTCCTTTTGGCGGATCTGATGAGGTGATGGTGTCTGCCGGTGGCGTTCTTGTGGGCTGCGTAGCTGTCCGGTGTTTGTTCACGGTGCCAGTTCTTCTCTAGCTTTCGGCAGGTTTGCTTGGAGGCCTGGAGGTCTTCAGTGAACCAGCTGGCTTTCTTGCTGGTGTGGCTGTTGGAGGGTTTCTTGAACGGGGCGAGGGTGTTGGCGCAGTCGTCGATCCACTGTCTGAGGTTGCGGGCGGCGGTGTCGGGGTCGGTGGGGTCGGCGGGTGGGCTCCGGGCGAGGGTGGTGGTTAGCTGGTCTTCGGTGACTTTGCATCAGCAGCGGCGAGGCATCTGTTGGGTGCGGTGGTGCGTGGTGGGTTTCCGGAAGGTGAAGTGGATGCAGCGAAGGTCGGTCCAGTGGAGTTCAGTGGTGTGGTTGAATGAGACGTGGGGGCTTGCGGAGAAGATGGGGTCAAGCGTGTGGCCGGCGGAGTGGTGTCAGACCTCTAAATCGTGTATTAGCAGTAGTTGGCACATGGTTAGATAAAAATCAAAGCCTGACAAGAAAGAAAAGACCAGAAACCAACTGTTGGGCAATGCTCAATCAGATTCGGAATTCCGACATGGCCGCCGATTTTTAAACTAAGGCGGCGGTCTAGCTTATTTCCCCACAGGTGCTTTGGAGTCTAGTTGAAGCGCGCGCTCTGAAAACAATGCACACTTCACTGAGGTATTTGCGGAAAGCGCACCTTGTATTTGAAGCTCTGCGTTAGTCAGAGAGTGACAGAAAATATCGTTGGGTTTTCGTCCGGTTCCATTTTGCTGCTTTCGTTGGAAGTAGGGAACTCGGCTCAGGAATTCAATTATTCAAATATTCAGTTTGTGGCATAAACGGAGGAAGTTTGAGGAGTCTAAGAGTGACAGCGTAGGTTCCTTTCTCACAACTGGCTACAAGAAAAGACGTCAACGTTGCAACGGCAGAAAACATCTCACGCAGGTTCTTCTTAAGAAGGAAGGACGAGAGGAGGAAACGAAGAACGAAGACAAAGCTAAGTGACATAGATAACATTAAGAATTGTAGTTACTAATGATAGTTGTTAATAAGGATATTGTAAATAAACTTACCTGCTAAACTGTAAAAGCGGCAATTGTAAAAACTGCAAAGAAAGAAAAAACAACAATTTGATTTTTCAAAAGAACTCTATACAGACAGTTATTTCAATCTCTCAAGAATGGCAGAAGAAAAACATAGGAAATACAATATATGATTAGAAGCACAGCGAGAAAGATGAAGCTTAAGTAGTGAAATATAGAATAAGGAAGAAAAGAGTATTAAATAAGAAGACAGAAGAAAAGCACTAAAGACACAGTAAGAGAAGTAAGTAGAGTACACATACATAGGATAGATTAAATAATTATAAGTTATAGGAAAAAAGGGTAAGAGAAATTAAAAGGAAAATATCTTGTCTTTTAGATTAAGTATCAAGGCTGTGTATTTTAGAATAAGGAACAAAAAAGAAAAGACACAGAAGAGGAGCACAGTTCTTGGAACTAAGGGTAGGTAAACATAGTGTAAGATATAGAGTAGATTTAGGAATAGAGTAGTAGAGAAAGATCATTTCATGTGTTTATATTTAGGTCTTCAGAGGAGAAAAGGTCTGCTGGTCAGACTAGAAAAAAACAGAAGAAGCAGCGAAGACAAGGTTCCAGGACTAGTCTCTTCTTAGTTTATTATTTTATCCACTCCCCCTTCCCCCTTGAGGGTATTCTGGAGTCTAGATGTACCGAGGACCTCCGGAGTATCTTTGAGAGGGAGTTGGAAACTAGTGTCTCTGTTCCTGTGCAAGTTGTTGGTAAGAGAATATATAACGTGTCTGACAAGTGGGTGGGTGTTGTGACGAGTTGTCTGAGTTCGAGGTTGGCGAGGTTGTCGATCAGGGAGGTGGAGTTGGTGTTGTTGTTGTTCTCGAGGTGGAAGTTCAGGTCCCCCAGGAGGACGTAGTCCGTGGAGGCGAGGGCGTGTGTGCTGACGAAGTCGTGGATGGAGTCGCTGAACTGTGGTCAGGGTCCGGGGGGTCTGTAGACGAGGGTTTCTCTGAGGGTGGTGTTGGGGTCGGTGTGGATCGGGAAGTGCAGGTGTTCGGCGGTGCTGAGTGTGTCATCTGTGTTGGTTGAGACTCTGAGAGTGTTCCTGTGGACGATGGCGATTCCTCCTCCTACTCCGTTGGTGCGGTCCCTGCGGGTGATCTTGTAGCCGTCCGGGATGGCTATGGCGATGTCGGGTGCTGAGGTGGATTTCAGCCAGGTCTCCGTCAGGAAGGCGACGTCTGGGGTGGTTGAGTCGAGTAAGTCCCAGAGTTCAATGGCGTGTTTGCGGGTGGAGCGGGTGTTGAGAAGAATGCATCTGAGGTAGTTGGGTTCTCTCCTGGTCAGTGGGTTGGCGGGCCGGGTGCTGGTGAAGCTGCAGCTCCGGCAGGAGAAGGGTCCTTGGGTGTGCCTCGGGGCGGCCAGGCAGCAGGTGCATGATCGTCCGGCATTGAGTGCGTGGAGGGTGCTGGAGTCGTAGTGGACATGGGCGTCGTGGCGTTCGCGTGGGCCAGGGGTTCTGGCACTGGACACGGTCCAGGTGCGGACGGGCACAGATGGGCTTGCCTTTGGCGCGCATTCTGCGCACCAGCGGCGCGCAGCAGCCGCCATATAAGGGGAGGTGGGATGGAGGAGCAGCTGGGAGGTGGGAGCGGGGCGGCAAATGGGCGAGTGGGGTGGCGGGGCTGTAGGGGAGCAGCGTTGGGAATGGGGTACAGAAGGCAAAAAGGGGAACGAAGAGAATGGCAAAAATAACAGAAATGGAGAAGAGGCAGGAAAAAATACAGATTAACAGAATCAGAAAACTACAGTTAGCAGAGGCAACAATAACTGGCGCAAGCAAAAGCAGTAGGGCAGAGGAGGAGCGGCGAACTTACAGAGCAGCAGCAGCGGGCAACAGAGGCACGGACCCACAGGTGGTGCTGTGCGGCGTGGGGAGCGGCCTAGCCTGCAAGCAGGGTCAAGGGTCGCTCCTTTCACCGCGCAGCGGGTGCCATATAAGGGGAGGTGGGAGGGAGGAGCAGCTGGGAGGCGGGAGCGGGGAGGTGAATGGGCGAGCGGGGGGTGGAGCCATAGGGGAGCAGCGCCAGGAATGGGGTACAGAAGGCAAAAAGGGGAACAAAGAGAATGGCAAAATAACAGAAATGGAGAAGAGGCAGGATAAAATACAGATTAACAGAATCAGAAAAATACAGTTAGCAGAGGCAACAATAAATGGCGCAGGCAATAGCGGTAGGGCAGAGGAGGAGCGGCAAACTTACAGAGCGGCAGCAGCGGGCAGCTAAGGCACGGACCCACAGGTGGTGCTGTGCGGCATGGGGAGCAGCCTAACCTGCAAGCAGGGTCAAGGGTCGCTCCAAGGAGAAAGGGAAATGGAAGGAGGGGAGTTGGATTGAACCAAGTGTAGTAAATTACAACACACACCTTGAGAGGCTAAGTTCTTGCTAGTTCCTACCAGACTGAAGGGTGGAATCACTGTACCTACGCTGAAACCTACACCAGGGTGCCGTAGACTAAGGGAGGTTGACAAGAGCAGAGGGGGCATTGTCATCACGAGGCAACTGCACCAGAGACTCAGAGTACCTGATACTTTTGTTTAGTGTTTATTATTGAGTTTTAGAGTGTATGAAAGTACTTCTTTGTTTACAAAGATAAGCACTGAGCTGGGCAATCATGTTATTACACTGTTAAGTGTCTGTTGAATGCTGATCCTGTGTACTCCCATGTTAACTTCCCTGAGAAGCCTGTGACCGTTCGCTAGTGCTACCAGTGAGTCAAGTGCTAGATGGCTAACCTTAACATATCACTAATACATAGTTTTCCTATCCGAATCTAACATAAAGATCATAATCATACATTAATTACTTTCTGCGTGCCCCCTCACCGCATGGCTGTCTCACTGGACGCTCACCGACCTGTGGCGGAATGCCCATCCGGGCGACCGCGTGTACTCCTACTACTCCGCGGTTCACGGCCTCCATGTTCGGTTGGATAGGGTGGTGGGCACCCATTCGGTGCTTCCGTGGGTGACCCGGGCGGAATACATGGGTCGGACGCACTCAGACCACAATCCACTTATACTGGGGCTTCGCTGGTGGCCCGATAGGCCCCCGGTGCCGACATGGTGTCTTCAGACAGCGGGGCTGGAGGACCCGGAATTTCGGGCCTCCCTGGGCACTGCAATCGAACAGTATTTTGATCTCAATGAGAGCTCCACGGATAGTGAGCTGATAGAGTGGGACGCGCATAAGGTGTACATCAGGGGCCATTGCATAGGTGCGACCTGGAATATTCGGAAGCAGTTGGCGGGGGCTCTCGCCTCCATGGAATCTTGCCTCCTCTCATGGGAGGTGCGTGGTGAGGGGGGGGGCTCGGACGCGAGTCACCTATCTGACCTCCGGGCGCAACATGCCGATCTCCTTGAGCGGCTCCGCTGCCTTAATTATGCGGCGCACTCGGCCCGGGTACACGCTACGTCAGACAGGGCAGGGCGACTTCTGGCCTGGCTCATCCGGCAGGATGCGACCCGTACCCCCGTGGGTGCGATCACGGGGCCGGACGGAGTGCTGGTTCACACGCAGTGGGAAATCCACCGGGCGTTCACGGCACATTACACCTCTCTGTACCGGTCAACGGGCAGGAGGAGTGCGTGTGATCTGGATGAGTTCCTGGAAGTGGTGGAATTACCGGTGGTCCCGGAGGAGTACCATGCGAGCCTGGAATGCCCCCCCACGATGGAGGAGATAGGGGACGCTATTTCCTCTTTAGCCTCAGGGAAAGCGCCGGGACCGGACGGACTCCCGGCGGAATACTACAAAACTCACAGTGAGTCCCTTATCCCTAAGCTTCATAGTCTCTACTTGGCTGCCCTAGAGGACGGCACATTGCCAGCGTCGCTGAAGGAGGCTTATCTGATCTCCCTGCTTAAGCCGGGGCGGGACGCCACGCAGCTGGGGTCCTATCGCCCGCTCGCCCTACTCAACACGGACTATAAAATATTGGCGAAGGTGCTGGCGGAGAGACTGACGCCGGTGGTGCCTACGCTGGTGAACAGCGACCAAAATGGTTTCGTGCCCAAGCGCAGCACTTCGCTTAATTTACGGCGGTTTTTTAGGGTGATGGGGGAAAGCACCCGACAATGGCCCAGGGCGGGCTGTTTGGTCCTGGACCTCGAGAAAGCCTTTGATTGCTTGGAATGGGGATACCTAGTGTCGGCACTGTCGCGGTTCTGATTGGGGCTGGGCTTCCTACAACTTGCGGCTCTGCTGTACAAAGGACCCACGGTGCGGGTGCGCATGGGCCCATATGTCTCGGATCCCATCGTAATTGGCCGGGGCACTAGGCAGGGGTGTCTGCTGTCGCCCCTCCTGTTTGCGCTTGCAATGGAGCCATTGGCGGCGACGCTCCGTGGGGAACTTGCAGATGGCATCCCGCTGGGGGACGCAACTCACCAGGTGTCCCTTTATGCGGATGACCTCCTAGTATATGTCAGGGATGTATCTTCCATCCCTGTGGGGCTGGATCGCATCCTACACACCTTTGAGCAGCTCTCAGGCCTCCGAGTGAACGCGGCCAAATCCTGTCTGTATGCCTTTGGGGGTGACGTCCAGGACCCCGGCTACTGCCTTGGAGGAGTGCGGGTACAGTGGCAGCCGGACACCTTTCGCTATCTGGGTGTCCAGATCTATCGCCGCCCGGCGGACCTGGTGGAGGGTAACCTAGGACGCGCTGTGACCGCGATCCGGACCCAGATGGCGTTTTGGAGCACGCTTACCCTTTCGGTGACTGGCCGAATAGCGCTCGTTAAAATGGTAGTACTGCCCCGTCTGCTGTACTATTTTGCCAACTTGCCGGTGTACCTACCGGTGTCCTTCTTCGCGCCCCTCACGCGCTCCCTCCGCGACTTCATATGGGGAACGGCGCGCCACAGAGTTGCGCTGCCAAAATTGTGCCTTCCCGTGGGTGGGGGCGGGCTCGGGATGCCCTGCCTGGAGCATTACTATCTGGCCGCACAGCTGCAGTGGGTGGCTCGCTGGCTGGCTGACAGGTGTCGAGAGGATACGGCGACAGCGGAGAATCCGCCGCTGTCATTAACTGAGCTCCTCAGGATTTTTCATCCGACGACGGGAGCGCTGAAGCCTGAACCGTTGCTGTTAGTGGTGGCTTGTAAAAGCTACCGAAGAAGTCTCCGGCTGACGAGGGCCACGCTCCCATACGCCCCGGCCATCCCACTGGAGGGTTCCCCTTGCGGGCGAGACACGTTGGGAGCTGCGGAGTTACGGGATTGGCACGCGGTTGATATTCACACAATGGAGGACCTATACCATGAAGGGGGCCTCTTGCCGTTTGCGACCCTTGCAGAAGAGACGGGGCTGGCGCAGGGCCAGTTTCTCCGTCACCGGGCCCTGATAGAGACACTGGTGGGTCACTGGGGGGACCTGCAGGTGGAACCGGAGCAGCATTTAGTGCTGCAGTATCTCCATGTCATGGGCCGAGGAGGACATCTGATCAAGTGGTCCGCTGGGGCCTTGCGGATTCATGCGGTGCCGAGTCTGGGGACACTGCGTGAGAAGTGGGAGGGGGACCTTGCCCGCCCTATGGTAGACAGGGAGTGGGAGGGAGCGCTGAGGGGGCCGAGGAGGGTGCCTCGAAATATGAGATTCCGTCAAATACAGTTTTTTGTCCTACACAGGGCCTACCTCACACCGGGCGCCATTAATAAGTATTTTTGCAGAACGGATGCGTGCTGCCCCCGTTGTGCGACGATTGACGCCGACCTGATCCACATGCTGTGGGGCTGCCCCACACTGCAGATATACTGGCAGGCGATACATGGGGAACTCCGCAGGTGTACGGGCCGGGAGATTCCATCTGAGTGGCCCACATACCTGCTGCATCTCTTTCCTCGACCGCCACCGGCTAAGGTGGCCTGTCGTTTCCTTGATCTGGGGATAATAGTGGCTAAGCGACTCATCACCAAGCGCTGGAAGGCAGATACTGCACCGCATGTGCGAGCGTGGCGTAGCTCTTTTATGGTGTGGGCAAAGGCAGAGGAGGTGGCGCTTCGGCGGGAAGAGACACTGGGCCTTAGGACGACGCCCGTCGCCGCCCAGTGGGGGGAAATGAGGCAGACCCTGTTACAATCGGAGGAGGGCAATGATGCGCTGTAGGAGCTGCATTAGGCGATGGGGCACTGTTCACCTGGTAGAGACGCCGCGCTGGTGGGTGCAACTGGCTGGCTGGCGAAGATAGTGCAAGCCGCAGATTGGATATCAGCGCCTGATCCCTTTTTGAGTGGTAGGGGCCCGGGAGGGTGGAGCCTGATGGGAGAAGGGTCAGCGGAGTGGGGGCCGACTAGACTAGAAGACGTGAGCTGCTGTTGTACATTGTTTTAGTTGTTAGACTGTTGGAAGGACAGCTGCCCAGTTACAGAATGGGGAGTATAGCACTGTTTGTATAACTATTCGGGGAAGCACTGAGAATAGCACACAATTGGCATCGACGCTGGTGAGCGGAAGCTCTCCACTAGGGCTGGGGCCATAACGATACGAATGGAGATGGATTTACTTATGACCTAACAGGTTATACTTTGGGACACAACCGGTTACAGTACACCTAACGTAACGCACCATGTTTGTATCAGTTGTACATTGGCGCCTGACTAAAAGATTTATGTAACAATGCTATTTGATGAAGTATGATGTATTGTGTGGTTTTACCTGCAACGAAAACTCTAATAAACAGATTTCTAAATAAAATTAATTACTTTCTGCGTATCCTATTTGGGCCTACGGCAAGGTCATTAACTGGTGTCAGATCCTTATCAATTTACCGCGCCCCCCGTAGGGTTGCGCATGCGCAGGGGGCCCGCTTACCGAGAGGGTACTTCCCCCCCCCCGGTTACCCCCATACGTTCCCTGAACTCCACGCCAATTTGGGGGGTCTTGCACTCTGCGCCATTTAATGACGTCCATGCCAGTGCGGGGTGGCCAACCAGCCTAAAAGAAAGCGTGACTCCCCCCCTTCCCCGCACCCATCCAGCCAACCGGATGTACCGCCCCTGGAGTTATAGGAGAGACCCCTTGTCCCTCCCCCTGGGCGACCCCATCCGAGAATGAGGCCGCCCCCTAAGGACCTTAAATTTACTGCTAACTATTCCTTACCGCCTGACCAAGGAATAGCAATAAATACGACGATTGAAGACCTGCAAACGGGAGAAAACGCCTAAGGAAGGAACCACACCGTCAATTACAAACACCCATTAAATACCTTGCAACAGGGGATGGAGGGTGGGAAAACAAAAGAAGTTAAGCAGCCTCCTAAGGGCTGCGACCAGATGCTGGGAGAGCGCGGGACAAAGAGACCGAGTCCCACGCTCCCCAGCCTTTTAACCTAAAACATGGGGGCAGACCAGTTCTAACTGGTCTGACACCCAACCCCCCCCACTCCCCCACGACCCGGAAGCGCCTTAATCGCTTCCGGGCCATGGGTCACCGCCGCGAGCCAATCCCGGACACGGCGAGCCCACCGCGTCATGATGACGCGGTGGTCCGCGCCGCCTGTTGGACATGCGAGGGCGAGGGGCGGAGGGGGTCGTTGCCCCGCCATATTTGCGGCGGGGCCGATCCCGGCCCCGCCTTTCGATATGGTCAGGGACTACCGAATTT
This sequence comes from Triturus cristatus, assembly GCF_964204655.1. Lineage (NCBI taxonomy): Eukaryota > Metazoa > Chordata > Amphibia > Caudata > Salamandridae > Triturus > Triturus cristatus. Next base: position 751,532,817 of record NC_140592.1, read on the forward strand.
CCCCCTCCCCCCCCCGGGCATAAACACATTTGTAATGAGGGACATGAGAGGTAATGACTTTTGGAGGCGGGGGTCGAACAACCCCCGGCCGTATTCATTAAAATATGAAAACAAATCAAAAGTTTCAAGAAATAAACATTATTTACACAAATTTTTACGCAGAAACATAACACGATATTAGATTACAATTAATATGCACAGATTTCAGATGGCTAACCTTAACATATCACTAATACATAGTTTTCCTATCCGAATCTAAAATAAAGATCATAATCATACATTAATTACTTTTTGCGTATCCTATTTGGGCCTACGGCAAGGTCATTAACTGGTGTCAGATCCTTATCAATTTACCGCGCCCCCCGTAGGGTTGCGCATGCACAGGGGGCCTGCTTACCGAGAGGGTACTTCCCCCCCCCCGGTTACCCCCATACGTTCCCTGAACTCCACGCCAATTTGGGGGGTCTTGCACTCTGCGCCATTTAATGACGTCCATGCCAGTGCGGGGTGGCCAACCAGCCTAAAAGAAAGCGTGACTCCCCCCCTTCCCCGCACCCATCCAGCCAACCGGATGTACCGCCCCTGGAGTTATAGGAGAGACCCCTTGTCCCTCCCCCTGGGCGACCCCATCCGAGAATGAGGACGCCCCCTAAGGACCTTAAATGTACTGCTCACTAGTCATGACCTTACCGCCACAGGCCAGCATAGTTGCCCGACTATCTGGCCCCCCCCCAACCTATCCCTCAGAAAGGTCATGCCCCCTCCCTCAGACCCTCTAGCCAAGCCATGAAATTCTCTAACATTAAGTCATTACCCAACCTAGTCAAGTGGACCCCGTCTTTTAAGAAGCACGGTTCCCCCCTAACACACCGATGTGCAATGCACTGTAATTTAGAAGATCGGAACAGTTTCCCTATTTTATTATTGACCCTCTTTACCGAGTGGTTCAAAGCTCTCACAGAGTCCCCCCCTCTCCATTTAAATCTGGGTACCAGGTGTGACCAAACTATGTAGCAACCTTGGCACGCCTTGGCTAACCAACCAATCTCAGAGATTATGTTCTCAAACAAGACCCTCCTGCCCAACCTGACCAAGTCATTGCCCCCCAGGTGTAAAATAACCATAGAGGGAGGAGGACTGTGTCTCTTCAGCAGATCAGTCATAAAGCCCCTAAATTGACTAAGGCAAAGGCCCCCCTTTCCATGAAAAGATACTGTGAACCCCTTCTGCTCTGCCCGTTTCCTATAGTCACCTGCAAAAAAACCAGATTTCATACGCCGTACATATGAATGCCCCACAATCCACACATTACGTGTCCCTGCGACCTGTAGCTTTGTTGAACGATGCGGAGAATGTTGTTGCTGGGATAATGGCAGTTCCCCCCCTGCGTGACAGGTTTGAGAAACTGTGAAGAAAACGACAGACAGAGAAGCATCAGTACACCATTATAATGTGGCATCACAACATGTGCAGCCGCACATAACGCTTATAACTATTGGAAACCCATCGTCCAATCCTCTGTACCTTACTGGAGTGCAACCCCCTAGCCGTTGCCTCAGTGGCAGCCCCTATCCTGAAAGAATGCGTTCCGAAAACACTTGGATCCATGCCTGCCTTACTGATTGCCATATCCAATACTGTTTTGAACTGGTACCTGGTAAGTGGTGTACCGTCCGCATGTAATAATAATGCTCCACCCAACGCGCTGTTCCTCAGACTGAGGAAATTTTCAAGATGCATTACCGGGCAACACGGGTTGTTTCGCGCCCTATGCAGTACCACCCCTTCACCCCGATCTTCCTGATCGTTTTTTGATTTCTTGATGGTCAAAAGCAAAATGTCACCTTGTATCTTTACATACTCCATCAAGAGGCCACCCTGCCTATCCTGCTTGTTGCGTGCCACCAATTCACCCACTCTGAATGCCCCATAAAAAGCTAATGCAAAGGCAGCTCTGAATAATAGAGTCTCCCCCACTGAACTGCAGACGGCGCCCAGCGCCGTCAGCAGCGCACTCAGCCGCTCCAACCCTATCGGCTGCCTGGTGTCAGGAATCCCACCTTGGATTCGTCGCCACCCCTTCAATGCCTTCCTCACAATGAAACTATTTGTGGGATCGTTCGTGTCTCTAATCTGCACAAAGAAGGAAACTGCCGCTACATGTCGCCTGGCTGCCGCCACTGTGCGCCTCCCCTTATGTAGGCTGTCTAAAATCAAGAGGAATGCGCCTGACGTATCCCATCTCTCCTCCCAGTCTTGACCCAAAAAAGTACAGTAAGACCAAAACGCCCCTTCATAAGCTTTCCTGGCCCCAGGAGCTAGGCTAGCAGCCACGAGGTTCTGTAGTTGGGGGCACCAATCTGCCAAAGAACTTCGGGAAAGTGTGCTGATGTTGCCTCCGCAGATGGTAGATGGTCCCTGAAAACCTGCATCTTGAAGCGAGAGAGTGTGTCAGCAGCATTATTCCGCACTCCCTGGACATGCTTTGCCTTAAACTGTACATTTAGTTTCATACATAACAGCACTATCTCTTTCAACAGGCAAAGAATCATTTTACACCTTGCCGCCTGTTGATTGATGGATTCTACCACTGTCATGTTATCAGACCAAAAGATAACAGACTGGTTCTGCAGATCCTGGGGCCATACCGTTAATGCAACCCAAATGGGAAACAATTCCAAAAAACCTATGTTAGCTGTTAAGCCACACTCACACCACCACCCCGGCCACGGCTGAGCCACCCACTTGTTCCCAAGTATGGCACCAAATCCCACACTACCCGCCGCGTCAGTCCATAAACCTAAGGCAGCCGAAGTAATGGGGGGACCGGGCCACACTACTCTGCCATTGAAACCCTCCAGGAATGCAATCCAAATCCGCATGTCCTGGCGAACCTCAGATGACAGTCGCGTGTGATGGTGTTTTTCGTGTAAGCCTGCCATAGCCTGAGAAATGGAACGAGAGAATGGTCGAGCCATAGGTATCACCCTTAGTGCAAAATTCAACTGGCCTACCACCTGCTGCAACTGATGTAACGTCACTTTGTCCTTTAACAAACACTGCTGCAAAGCAGCACGTAATTTCATTATCTTTTGTTCAGGTAACCTAAAACAGCCCTGTACTGAATCAATTTCAATGCCTAGGAACTCAATTGTGGTTGTTGGCCCCACTGTCTTCCCCTGAGCCAGGGGGACCCCAAATGTACGCATGAGTCCACAAAATTCCTCCAAGGCCACAAAGCATTCCTGAGAGCCCGCCGGTCCTAGAAAGAGAAAATCATCGAGATAATGCATCACAAAATGATGTCCTGTCACTTGTCTGAAAACCCACTCCGAAAATGAACTAAATTTTTTAAAGTAAGCACAGGAAACTGAATAACCCATAGGCATGCACCTATCCATGTAAAACTGACCTTGAAATGAAAAACCCAGCAAATGATGATCTAAATGATACACTGGCAACAATCGGAATGCAGATTCAATGTCAGATTTTGCCAGCCAGGCCCCCGGACCCAAAACACTCAACATCTCTACTGCCTGATCAAAGGACGCATATTTTACACTGCAAAGTTCTTCATTGATGGCATCATTCAATGACTTGCCTCTGGGCGCTGATAGATTATGAATCAACCTAAACTCCCCCTCTTCCTTTTTTGGTACCACACCTAGGGGAGAACAGACAAAATTAGGCACCGGGGGGACATCAAACGGACCCACTATTCTCCCTAAACCCAACTCCTTCTCAATCTTTTTCACTACCCCCCTTATGTTTGACCTCACAGACAATTGGTTTTTGCACTCCGATGTCCCTTTGTAATCCCCAACTGGTATCCTGAAACCGTACAAAAACCCTTCCTGCAGCATCCTAGCTGTAGCATGATCTGGATACCGATTTAACCAGGGATTCATAGCAAAGACATCAATGGGTGAATGCGTTACCTTTTCCATTTCCTCCTCAGTCCTGTTTTTTACCCCCTCTTGGCCCTGAAAAGGTGTTCCCTTTCTTAAGACACTTTGACTCTGGGTGAGAGGGGTGATTACATATGGCACATGCGTGCCTGAATTTACAGGTGCCTTGGGCTCTAGTACAGGACTTCCTATTAAAGTCCCAACACACTCCCTTTCTCTTTCCCCCTTTCTCGGTGGCCGGCGCCGCCGCACCAGGGTGCCCTGACCGAAAGGGCTGATGTGGCGGCGAACTGTGTGCCTTGCCCCAATTCTGACCTGTACTGCCCGACTGCCCTCGGCCAAACTGATCAAACCAGGAAATAGAATCCACCCTGTCCCATGTGAGTGAAGGGTCAAACTCTTTTGCCTTCCTGAAGTTCATATCATATTCCTTCCACCCCACACCACCGTATTTATCATGCGCCATCGCCACCCTGCTTTGGTAACAAGCCATTTCCGCTTGCATATTAGGTGTACGTTCAGCCACTATGGCCATATACATAGAAAATGCCCTTATCCAGTTTGTCCATGTCTCTTCCACCCTGAATCTAGCCATTTCCGCCCGCCACTCACTGGGAAGCATCAAATCCTTTTGTTGCTTTGCATAATCCATTTCCCTGTTATCCATCAACAAGGAAAACATGTTTACATACGCCCCAGACCAGATCAATTCTTTCACATCTTTCGCAACATGGCGCGCTAAATACTCCTTCCTGGAAGGTAACACCCCGGCGCCCAACAAAGGTAAAGCCAGCTCCTTACCCGCTGGCTCTGCCGTCTTGGCTTTTCCACTGTCGCTTTGCTGAAGCCCTGGCTGTGCTTGCTTGGCCTTCTCCGCGCCCAAGCTCTGTTCTCCGCCCGGGGCTGCCATGATCTTTGCCACCAATCTTTGTGCCTCTGCCAAAGGATCGGTGCCCGCTGCCAAGGGCAACACCCCCCCCTTTCCTAACCATGGTAGAACTGCCGCTATTTGAGTGGCTAACTCCAACGGGACCTGCCCACCCCCTGCTGGTGATGGTTCCGGGGCCACAGGATTCAAGACAGGAGCATTGGGGCCTGTTGGGGACACCACTGGGATGATACTTGGCACTACCGGTTCAATCACAGGGGCCACCGGAACTGGTGCAGGTACTGGCACTGGTGACCCTGGGACGTTGGGCACTAAATCAGGAGACTCTGGCACTGCTGGGAGCCCGGACGGACCACCCCCACCCGGTGTCTCTAGAGGTGCCACTACCTTGGGGTCCTGGATCTTACCCTTCTTATGTCTAACCCTCTTAGGGAGAGCCTCCAATTCCCCCCTTGGTTTTGGGGGTACTATTGTCCGCTCCGGCCTCCCGGACGGCCCACCCTGTTCTTCCACCTTCTGCCTCAACTCAGCCAGGCTGTGGCCCATTTGCTCCACCTTGCCCCACCTCCTATCCATAGTCGCCATCCTACGCATCATTGCCTCTAGCATATGCTCCATGCGCGAACGCTTGGCTCCCCGCTTCCCTGACATGCTATGCTTTGACCCACACGCTTTCCCTTCAATACCCCCTGCCCAACCTCAATTCAACCCCATGCCTTTATCTGGAACAACACAAGCGACACAGGCTTAACGCAATACAATAATCACAATATTGCAGACACAAAACCTGAACGTGACAACATACACATTGAATTAGGTATACTGCAGTTTCGGGGAAATGTGCACCAAACAGACAATTGTAGCGGAATAGTAATAAACACTGTGTTACCAAAAGTCCCCCAAATAATGATTGTCAACCCACGCAGTTGCTTATATGCCCCCTGATGCTATGCAAAGGCCAGACCAGAAATGCCAAAACTGTATGAACAGAAAACAATGGGGAATTTAAACGTGCAGCCTGAAATTAAGACCCTTTAAAAGAGAACCACCTGAACAGAATAACAGGGGGGAGTTTCAATGGCCCTCACTACCCTCAGCCGTATGCCCCACACAGTTGCTCCTCCCAACACAACCAGCAATTTCCTAGTAAAACTTCACCGGATTAAAGCGAGCTCCGGATCACAGCTCAGCCCCCTGGGCCACCCCCCTTGACGGTTACCGTATCGGCGCGTGCGCGCGCCCCGCCAACCTCACGAGCTTGCCGACCGAAAGACCACCAGACGAAGCCAGGACGCTCCGAATCACCGAATCACCGTACACGTGCCGTCCAGGAAGCCCGACGTCGAGTAATCCCGGTTTCCACTCGCCTCAGCGGAACGGCGTCTCCTCTCCGATCCGCGAACAACAACATAGGAAATCACCGGCGCTGCACGGGAACCTGCAATAATAAAAGAAAACAAAAGAAGTTAAGCAGCCTCCTAAGGGCTGCGACCAGATGCTGGGAGAGCGCGGGACAAAGAGACCGAGTCCCACGCTCCCCAGCCTTTTAACCTAAAACATGGGGGCAGACCAGTTCTAACTGGTCTGACCCCCAGCCCCCCCCCCACGCCTTAATCGCTTCCGGGCCATGGGTCACCGTCGCGAGCCAATCCCTGGCACGGCGCGCCCACCGCGTCATGATGACGCGGTGGTCCGCGCCGCCTGTTGGACATGCGAGGCCGAGGGGGGGAGGGGGTCGGTGCCCCGCCATATCTGCGGCGGGCCGATCCCGGCCCCGCCTTTCGATTATTGAGTTTTAGAGTGTATGAAAGTACTTCTTTGTTTACAAAGATAAGCACTGAGCTGGGCAATCATGTTATTACACTGTTAAGTGTCTGTTGAATGCTGATCCTGTGTACTCCCATGTTAACTACCCTGAGAAGCCTGTGACCGTTCGCTAGTGCTACCAGTGAGTCAAGTGCTGAAGTGGTGGAAGTTTGCACAGCCATAGACGTATGGATCCACGACAGTCAGAGGCAAATCAACCCCAGCACCCACAGTTGTGGTCCAGTAGCCCCTTCTTGTCCCTCCCATCCCCCGAATGAGTGCTGATAGTTTGTGAAGTCTTTTTGAAGCAGGTGCCATCTTTGAGTGTTACTGTTATCAGGAGCAGACTTGCAAGAGGTGAGTTGTGTGCTGCACAACCAACTGATCAGGGATGTTGAAGTCCTGGCTCCAGACAAACGATCAGGTGTGTGCTTCACTTCACAACCTCAGTCAAGTTGCACTAGCACCAGTGGAAAGGAGGTTGCTTTGGGGTTGCAGTGGTTGTGGTCATGGAGATCTTGCCTCTTGGGTTCTTTGCGCGCATCTCAAAACCCCACACTCAAACAAACAAGGTGCCTATCCCTGGTCACAGCAATGAAGATGCTGTGCATGGCAGTCTCCTTCGACGCTGTCAGTCTACTTTCAACACCGTTGTTTGTGCTCGACCGCTGTCTGTAGTACTCCAAGATTTGGAAGCTTCTTGGCGCTAGTTCATGCAGAGGAGCTCACCCTCTCCAGTTCAACAACACACTGAGTTTCAGACGTCAATGCAATTGCTTATGGTGTGGGATTACCTCCAACCCATTGGGCCTCACTGTTAGCAGAGCAGTGCGGGTCTTGCCCTGCGACGCAGTCTCGGTGCTGATTGGTCTCGATGAGGGTCCTTTACAGCCCTCTTCATTCAGAGCAGCATCATCTCTGAGCAGCCATTGCTCCTCCTGAGCAGTCAGTCTGTTCTCTCCCTCGAAGCAGGGTCCAGACAGCCCCTCCTGGTTGACTAGTCAGGTATTTCTCAAGTTACTTGTCCTGTACCTGGCAAGGAATTGGCAGTCAGTAATCCAACCCTGGAGCTTAAAGGATTCCTCTCATCACCATTGGTGTGGGCCCTCAGGTTTCTGGTCACAACACATCTTGGCATGCTGACTGGATATGATAGTTTCTGTCCTATCTTTGTACCCAAGTTACAGACAGTGTTTGTGAATTCCCACAGTTCCGTTCTTTAACCCGTTCTGAGTCGGTTTGCTCTTTTGCTATTTCCACTGAGGCTGGTCCAGCCATAGTCTTTCTCACAAGGTAGGGGGGGGGCAGGGAGTCTTCTCACGAGCAACCCGAAATGAGCTCCAAGGCGCAGGAGGATGCCCCGCTTAACTACCTTTTCACCTTGGGGTAGTGGCCTCTCCCTGACAACAGTAAGTCAGGGAAGGCCAGGGGGGCGAACCCTAGCTTTATCTAACACTTCTCTGTGTGACTAACTTGAAATGAGCTCTGAAATGTTCTGGGGGCAAGCCTCATCATCCACGCCTGCGGCCTGGGACTTTCCTTCCAAATCTCTATGTTTTGTCATTCTATTGTTGTCAGTACTAAATGGAACCCAGTTGGCCCACAGCCACATGTCATACGCTCTCCACATGCTGCATCCTCTACACCCGCACGTGAGGTAGATGTTTACAACATCTTAATCCCACATGGATGGGTGAAGGAATGTATTGGAGAGGAGGCTGGCAAAATAATGTTTAAAACACAAGAGAGGTCGGTAGCCAATGCCCCTGGCAAGGGACAGATAAAATGGCCAGTCCTGCTAATATAATCGCTTTTCTGTCACCTCTTTCAGTCCTCTGCAGTTCCACGTGTTGACACTAGTGACACATAAAAAAGGGCGCACTTTGTGTGTCCCTCTGTTTACAGACAGAGCTCTGCCCTTGGCCTCCCTTCATTGCATAGAAAGGCCTCAGGGCACACACTTGTGGTAAGGCAGGAGTAAAAAAACTCAACAGTTTGCTATTGGGAATGCTGGACATGGGCTCACGTGCTTCAGAGTCGGGCTGTGGCCCCCTTCTCCATTCCAACATACACCGAATAGTACACGTTTTAGCGGATATGCAGTCTCTTGCCTCCTTCATCTTAAATGAGATTGGATATGATACATAACAGTTAACAACCTGACTTAAAGGCTCGGCACCAGGGCCGGCTTTAGGGCAGTGCCACTGGTGCGACCGCACAGGGCGCTGACCTGTGGAGGGGGCGCTGACCTCAGAAGGGGGCGCTGTGTTTAGCAATAACGTATGTTTGGAAAGATGAGGGGCACTTTTGCCCAGTGTTCGCGACAGAATCCGAGGAGGCGGTCATGGGGCGTGGGGGCACCAAAAATGATTGTCGCACCGGGTGCCACCAGCGCTAAAGCCGGCCCTGCTCGGCACTTCTAAAGCAGCAAAACAGCTGCTAGAGTTTTTTTTTACACCTTCCCTCTTCCAAAATGTCTGCTAAACAAATGAGCAGCAAGCAGACAGAAGCTGCGATTTCTGCCTTTATTTCCACACCACAGGATTTTAACAGACCGTCTCTTTCAGGTACAGTACTCCCCCCTGTTCGCGGCTTGTCTCTCTTCCGACTCTGTCAATCGGATTATTCAGAGAACTGTGAAACGGAATGGTTAGCAAAAAGATACCGTTGGGCATTTTGTAAAAAAGAAAGATGTTTCATAAGCAGAAGCTGCTATTTTGTTCATGTTTTCACTTGCTTTTTCACTTTCGATTATCCACAGATTTCTTTATTTTCAGGGCTCAGTTATGTCGCCTTCCCTGTCTCAGGTCCACAGACAACAGCTTGTTACAGGCGAGCGGTGCATTGCACCCAGTACTTATGTTCGGCATACACAGATTGTTTCCTATACGAATCATGCAGGTGATGGACTTTTAAAAGTTTTAGGTGCAATAGAAGGGCACTTCTCTGGGACGGTTAGCATGGGTCGGTAGAGCCAGGAATAAATAACCTGGCTGCCAGTGGCAATAATCACTGCTTTTATGGCATTCAACATGGTAACTGGCTGAGCGACTTATATTCTCTGTGCATGCGACTAAGGGTTCTTTAAACGCTGAAGCCAGGCCGTGCTTACCAAGGAGCACTAACCGTACAAGCTAGGACCAGCCACGTGCAATATGGCCGGTTCTCCCGCCTTTGTTCTGGACTGTGAGGTGATGCAGCCTAGCACTATGACACTGGACTACTGCTTTACATCGGGTTGATGCACTCTTGAAAGGTTATCTGTGCAGCTCCTTTGGGACATTGCACGTGGATCTTGGGTTCAGAAACCATGCGCTTTTAACATTGGCTTTTGCAAAAAATCTACCTGCAAAAACTGACTTCATTACACCCCCTGAAGGCAAGAGCTCTCACTCACACCAACTAAAACCGTGTCATTTTCAGAAACAAGCGAGCAGAGTCGTTTTAAGGATTTTGGGGGCCCAGGGCAAGGCATATTTTGGAACACATTCAGATTATTACCCATTTCATGCAAACTCAAGCTCGGGTGATGCCAAGCGATGCTAAAAAAAATGTGTTACACTTTAATAGGGCCAAACAAAAACAGTTAAAATATATGCTACCTGGGACTCCTAAAATCCTTAAGAGGACTCCCGGTAGAAAGACAGAGGTAGAAGCAGGCAGAGAGGTTTAGATACAGAAATACAAATAGATAGGGGTCAAATAGAGAGAAAGCTCACTTTCCCAGGGGGCCTATAAAATAGATAGGGTCAAATAGTCAAATAGAGAGAAAGTTCACCTTCCCTACTAAGGCTTTGGTGGTGCTGGGCAATGACCCACTTTGCCCATTCCTTCAAATCTCTTTGCAAGTGAGTGTTCTTTCAGTCGGGATTCAAGGCCAGGACTCCTAAGAGTTTTGAACCAGTGCGAGATGTATTTAAACCATGGTATTTTTAGACAATTTTCCATTTTAACGCAGTCCCGTATAATAGATTGGCTGAACCTAGTCTCTTCCTTTGACCTAACGTTTTCCCGTACTAAGCACACTGTTTTTTTTTTGCCTTAGTTTGTTCTGTCCTGAATGACTGTCGCAAGGTAAATAAAAACATCTACATACCGCTCATGTGCCGTCAGTCTTTTTGCTGTGGGATCCCGTCACTACTCCTTGTTCCCTAAAATGCAAATTGTACCTTTAAAAGAAGGTTCAAGAAGCCACTTCCGTATACTGCGTGTCACGTCAGTCATTTGTGAATGTCACGTGCACGTAGGTCAGAAGCCACCGAATACTGGTGCATCTCACCATGCACACCCATTACAAAAAGTAATTAAAAAACATCATTTATCAGTCTCCAAATATCACGTTAAAGTTTCTCGCCAGCTTAACTTTTTTACCTAAAATGTCATAGGTCATGCGCTAGATTAGTAAAGAGTGGCTCAGAGGCAGTAAAGCACTTGCAGGCAGGTTAGCTGCATCTCTGCACCCGCTACGCCCAGTAGCGTAATTTTTGCTAAATTCGGGACTAGCAACGCGGCCCGTGTCTGTGAAATCATAAAAGCGTAAATATGAAAACTTACCTAAAGCTGGGTTTTTCCACTCCTTTTGTCAGAGCCCTGAAAGATTCTGATCTCTTGGAATTTAGGTGATCTAATTGAAACAACTATTGCGCTGTGTAAACCTTAGAGAAGGCATTTCGCCTCTATTTCTTTGCTAATCCCACAGTTGTCGAGCGGTGAATCCACCTGAATTGTGTTAGGCAGTTATTTCCATTATGTTTCATGCTTAGCTATTTATAGAAGATCAGCTACATAGTCAGTTTGCATTTAAAGTTATGTTTCCGGTGCCCTATTGTTCAATAAACTTTGAATTGGCCTCCGGCCAAAAGCTTTTTACTATCTCCTTAGGTAATAAGATATGATTTAAGACTATAGGAAGAAAACGCCTCGTTTTCTTTTGGGTGATGTGGGTGAGATTTCAGTTCAGTTGTAATTTCCAGGTCCACGGCTCTTTGACGCAGCAAGTGTTACATAGGCTATGTATGAATCACTACCCCTGTTTGTAATTGATAGGACCAGTGGCAGCTGGTGAGGTTTGTAAATGGTGGGGCGGGATTTGGGCTGGGTGGGGGGAGGAGTGTTGTCATTTTTTGTTGGGAGATTAGTCACCATTTCCTGTGCAAATCGTATGAAGCGGAAATGGGATAAAAAGCTGTATTTTTCTGTCCAAGTTTATTTTTCATAAAAAGAACATAGGCCTGGCTAGTTAGACAAGCCTGACCTCCTTCTTTAGGGAAGTGTCCAACAGGCAAGACGTTTTGGGGTTGGTATCTCCTTCACTACATGTTTCTATTGAGGATAATAGGATGGGTAGGGGCTAATAACCACAATTAATTTTAATAATGTTGAATAAATAGGTTGGATCTGTCTACTGAGCCAGTGCATGCGAGAGATAAAGTGGCATTCAAGATGACCCAACAAAGTCAAATGCATACTTATTCCATAAAATAATATATTGGTTAGTCATCACTTTTTGAAACTCAATATCATGCATAAAGGCAACTCACATAAACTGAAAACACATAGAAACATGAAGAGATAAAATAAATACATGTAACACATAAAATGTTCTCCCTACCTTTAGTGTATGTCTGTTTCCTTTATGAATAATTTGTTCAAAGCCAAGTACACAGCAGATGAATGAAATCTTCATATGATATAATTGGCTACAGACTGAAGAAATATTTTTTCCCCCCAAAAAAATCGTCTTATAGAAAGTCAACCAAACTTTGAGCCGGGTAGCCTTACAGTCATACTCATACTCAAATGACTTTTATTCGGTTGATATACATCAGCCATATAAGCACAGACATAATAACGAACAACATATAAAAGTGAAGCTATCCTTGATATAAATACATCGGAATTCATAGGCATATAATAGTCTTAATACATAAAGTGCAAATGCATTAATACAGTACAGATGAGTATCCTTATTTACTGGCAGACAGAAACAGTAAGTATAAATTGACTATTACAAATAGGTTTTATGGGAGGTGTAACTAGGCAGGGACAAAAGTGCAAATGCAATAATACAGTACATATGAAATCCAAATAGACTCAGTATCAAAAATAAGTGGACATAGATTTCCTAATACCAATGGATTTCAGAATAAAAGTAGCTAAATGAAAACACAATCCTGGATCCTCTAATTTAAAAAGCAACTTCATGGCATCTTTAACCGACCTGATATTATATAATAAGAAAAAAGGTTTCAGATAAAACTTTCTAAAATTTAAGTAAAAATTACAAATTAATAAAAAATGGCAGCAGCTTTGGTGAGATGTACCATCACATGGGCATCATTGGGCAGTACTCTGTTTCATGACTGGGAAATTGACAAGGTGATGTAATGTACCCAATCTTAAACGTGTCAGCACATATCGGTGTGATGCTCTGGTCACAACTGACAGATAAGATTGGAAACCCTCTTTAACTTCCAGTTGCTGGTAGAGCATAAAGGTAGTTTGTTTATTGAGTACATTAAAACGGGCCTTCAATTGCTGTGTACGGAAGGTTGATTTTATCTCATTTTTAGAAACAGAGGCTATACACCCGGGGTCCAGTCGTATATCACAATTGAAAAGAGTTTTGAACCAGTGCGAGATGTATTTAAACCATGGTATTTTTAGACAATTTTCCATTTTAACGCAGTCCCGTATAATAGATTGGCTGAACCTAGTCTCTTCCTTTGACCTAACGTTTTCCCGTACTAAGCACACTGTTTTTTTTTTGCCTTAGTTTGTTCTGTCCTGAATGACTGTCGCAAGGTAAATAAAAACATCTACATACCGCTCATATGCCGTCAGTCTTTTTGCTGTGGGATCCCGTCACTACTCCTTGTTCCCTAAAATGCAAATTGTACCTTTTCCAGCAGGTTCAAGAAGACACTTCCGTATGCTGCGTGTCACGTCAGTCATTTGTGAATGTCACGTGCACGCAGGTCAGAAGCCACCGAAGACTGGTGCATCTCACCATACACACTCATTACAAAAAGTAATAAAAAACCATAATTTATCAGTCTTCAAATATCACGTTAAAGTTTCTCGTCAGCTTAACATTTTTACCTAAGATGTCATAGGTCATGCGCTAGATTCCTGTTTAAAATTCGGAAGTAAAGAGTGGCTCAGAGGCAGTAAAGCACTTGCAGGTTAGCTGCATCTCTGCACCCGCTACGCTCAGTAGCGTATTTTTTGCTAAATTTGGGACTGGAAACGCGGCCAGTGTCTGTGAAATCATAAAAGCGTAAATATGAAATCTTACCTAAAGCTGGGTTTTTCCACTCCTTTTGGCAGAGCCCTGAAAGATTCTGATCTCTCGGAATTTAGGTGATCTAACTGAAACAACTATTGCGCTGTGTAAACCTTAGAGAAGGCATTTCGCCTCTAATTCTTTGCTAATCCCACAGTTGTCGAGTGGTAAAGCCACCTGAATTGTGTTAGGCGGTTATTTCCATTATGTTTCATGCTTAGCTATTTATAGAAGAACAGCTACATAGTCAGTTTGCATTTAAAGTTATGTTTCCGGTGCCCTATTGTTCAATAAACTTTGAATTGGCCTCCGGCCAAAAGCTTTTTACTATCCCCTTACGTAATAAGATATGATTTAAGACTATAGGAAGAAAGCGCCTCGTTTTCTTTTGGGTGATGTGGGTGAGATTTCAGCTCAGTTGTAATTTCCAGGTCCACGGCTCTTTGACGCAGCAAGTGTTACATAGGCTATGTATGAATCACTACTCTGGTGACCCCCGTTTGTATTTGATAGGACCAGTGGCAGCTGGTGAGGTTTGTGAGTGGTGGGGCTGGGCTTGGGCTGGGTGGGGGGAAGAGTGTTGTAATTTTTTGTTGGGAGATTAGTCACCATTTCCTGTGCAAATCTTATTAAGCGGAAATGGGATAAAAAGCTGTATTTTTCTGGCATCTTTAACCGACCTGATATTATATAATAAGAAAAAAGGTTTCAGATAAAACTTTCTAAAAATTAAGTAAAAATTACAAATTAATAAAAAATGGCAGCAGCTTTGGTGAGATGTACCATCACATGGGCATCGTTGGGCAGTACTCTGTTTCATGACTGGGAAATTGACAAGGTGATGTAATGTACCCAATATTAAACGTGTCAGCACATATCGGTGTGATGCTCTGGTCACAACTGACAGATAAGATTGGAAACCCTCTTTAACTTCCAGTTGCTGGTAGAGCATAAACGTAGTTTGTTTATTGAGTACATTAAAATGGGCCTTCAATTGCTTTGTACGGAAGGTTGATTTTATCTCATTTTTAGAAACAGAGGCTATACACCCGGGGTCCAGCCGTATATCACAATTGAAAAGAGTTTTGAACCAGTGCGAGATGTATTTAAGCCATGGTATTTTTTAGACAATTTTCCATTTTAACGCAGTCCCGTATAATAGATTGGCTGAACCTAGTCTCTTCCTTTGACCAAATTGATTTCCATAGGAGGAGAGGTCGTAATGAAACAATGTCTGATATATAGGCAATGCCCACTTCCCGGTGAATAAGTTCCGTAGAGGCGGAAGGGGGGGCACACAGCAAGCGTTTTAAAAGGGCATTTTCTGCTTGTAAAAGAGAAATTGCTTGAGTGTGTCCCCAAACGCCAGCACCGTAAAGGGCGGCAGAAACACATCTTGCTTCATAAATTGCCATCATATCTTTCATACGGCAGCGGCCCAATTTAGCAGTAAATCTAAAAATGCCGTTAATATTTCTCTCCATGTTAGAACGGGCATTCTCCTGTTCCTGTACCCATGACCCATTTCCAGCGAAAGTGATACCCAAATAACAAAATGATTTTACAGTTAATACTTTAGAATCCTCTATGTAAAATCGTCTAGCTGTTATTGGGTTCTTGCTGCAAACCATGACAAAAGTGTTTGATTTATTAATTAAAAGCTTTCGTTTAGTAATAAATATAATAAAATTGTCGATAAGACGCTGGAGCCCAATAGGGGTCCGGGATAATAGAACCGCATCGTCAGCGTATAAAAGAATTGGGATAGGGTTTCCTTCAATCCTTGGTGCATCAGCTTCAAATGTTTTCAGGGCGGCATCAACATTATTAATAAATAAAGAAAACAGTAATGGAGCCAGCACACACCCCTGGCGGATGCCTCTCTTGACTTTAAAGGCGGGGTTATACTCGCCTGAAAATCCATACCGCACCTTACTAGTTAAAACTTCATATAATCTTGCTAGAAAGTAAACTATATCTTTTGGGGCACCCATTTCTAGCAAGAGAGGCCATAAAATCGAGTGATCGACTAAATCAAAGGCGCTACTCAGATCGGCAAAGCATAGATATAGGTTGCCCTCCTTTGCCAGTGTATACTTCCCGATCAAAAGATCTAAGTTTACACACTGCTTTAATGTTCCCAATCCTTTCCTAAACCCGTATTGGGCTTGTGAGAGGATCGTCTTTTCTGTAGCCCAATCTTCTAATCTTGAAAGCAAGACCCTGCTCAAAATCTTTATAGAAGAGTCCAACAATGAGATTGGGCGATAGTTACGGGCATCAGTCTTTACTCCCTTCTTATAGATTGGGATTATTATTGACTGTCCCCATGATGTTGGGAATACTGTTTCAGAAGCAACATAAAAAACTCTAGTTAAAAGGGGTGACCATAAATCCATGTTGTTCTTATAAAGATCAATCCGAACCCCATCTGGACCGGGCGCTTTACCACCCTAACTACTAGATATACCGTCTAAGACCTCCCCATTACTAATCATCAGAGGTATCGTTGGCCATTGAGCGGGCATATCATATGATATGGTAGGCAGGGTATTGCTATTAATAGAATTAAAAATATTTGAAAAATGTTCGACCCAGGAGTTACTAGTAATGTGGGAGTTAAATTCTGGTACATTATCATCTTTCAAGAAGGAGCTATTAACAGTATCCCAGAATAGCTTACTATTTTTTGTATCAGCTGCATAACTTAATTTTTCCCATGCATCATCTCGAAGTTCAGCTTTTCTTATCTCCAGGGCAGAATTATACTCTATTCGTAGAGTCCTGATTTTATCCCGATCTCGTGGATTACACCCCAGGGCTTGTTTAAGGTGATGTAGGGCAGCTGTACAGTTCTTATCGAACCAGCCTACCTTGGGTTTACCATGGGCAGGTTTCGTCAAAAGATTCTCAATGACCTTATTGATCTTAATAAAATTTTCAAGCAAAGATTGAGGATCAGTCTCCTCCCCTAAACAGAGTTGTAGTTCAACCTGACATTGTTTAATGACATCACTCTGGATTTTTGTTGGATTTTGTTGGATTCAAACCTGTCCATTTTATCAGGACACCATTAGATCTTATAGAGGCAATACATGGACTGGTAGATACATCAATGGGGTTTTTAAAACCCCAAGTAAATAGGTTAAGGGAGATACTATTATGATCACTTATAGGTTGCTCCGTTACCCATGGTGAGGAAAACAGGTGTGCACTGTTATTAGAAATTAAAATATGATCAATATTAGACCTTACATTTCTCCCTGTGAATGTAGGACGTTTCACATTATTTTTGTCCATAGTACAATCCAGCAATTCCAGATCCAATTTAGCAGCAACATTATTTAAAGCAACACCATAATCACAGTGGGGGAAATGCATATAATCATCGCTTTCGATTTCCCCCTTCCTATGCCCACATACTTTAGTCAAAGATAAGGGACAAACCTGAATATTAAAATCACCAACCCAAAGAATAGTAGGCGGGTTCCTAATGGTACTGATCAACTTGTCGACTTCTCGCTCCAGGGCAAAAACAGCTGACCCTTGGGTTGAGTTGAACAGATTGTTATAAAAGTTGATCAGAATTACATCTTTTCCCGCCATGGACTCCAACCACATAATCTGGGTATAAGCACCAACAGTAATACAGCACTTAATATTACATTTATTCAAGTTGATAGCAATCATAATCAAAAGTCCCCCCCTGGCTCTACCTGAAGTTGATGGCAAGGCCGGTAACGAATGAGTAGTATAACCCTCTACATATACTGGCTCCGTGCACCATGTCTCTTGGAGACATAAAATATCATGTTGGGCTGAGATCAAATCTAACCATGCCGGGGTACCCATCTTACTCTTAAAACCTGATATATTCCAGGAGGTTACTAAATGACCAATACCTGGTACAGGCTCGGTGGCCTCAATGACTTCCGGTTGAAGTACATTATCATCTACTTTATCATTGGGGAATGATGAGATTAAAGGGGGACAAACATAGTTGTCAGTGGTGGGAGATAACAGAGTTATACTAGGAATATACCCACCACCCGACTTTATCCCAAAAGATTCCGTCTTACCCAAATTAGTAATGTCTTCGGCCTCCAATCCCCATACAGGTTTGTAAATACATATCGGACCTGTTGTACCTGGTTCATCTGTGGATGTCCCTTACGTCAATCATTAGTGTTGAGGTCACTCAGGGCCTGAAATCTATTAGCCAATGAAATGGCAGGGTGGAGTAGGGAGCAAGAGCTCGGAGGGGCTAGGAGGGATCTGTTTCTGGGACGGCTGACAGTTTCCTGTATTGGCATTAAGTGTCTATAAAAATACCGTAAGGGAAAAAGAGTGATATTATATTCCATACTGGAAGGAGGGGGTGCATTATTGAGAGTTTTACTAACCCATCTTGGGGATCGGAAGTTAATAATAATGCAATCACCTTCAAAGCATTTTTGTAATGGGCCGACCCAGCTCACTCTGCGTGTGGTCAGGATCTGGCTTACCCCGGCTATTGGATATCCACAATTTTTTTTTTTTTTGTTGAAACCGTTTATTACAAAACTCAAAAAATATACAAAGATGGGCCTACAACCTTCCGGCCGGCCGCTAGTAGACAAAAGGAGCATATGATACACATTGTAGAGCGTGCGTTGCGGCTGAGGAAGATGCACAGGAGTTAGCAGCGTTGATAGCCACCCCATCCGGACCCCACTGTACGGTTTCATTTTAAACTGAAAAAACAACCAGAAAAAACAAACCCACAAGGCAATCCACAATCCGAAATAGCAGCATGTGCTCCCCTGAGAGGGGAACCCTACCAGTCCATAGGAGTATCAAGAAGGAGAAGAGATCAGGACTAGGGCTGGGTAAACTCAATGTCCGGAACAAGGAAGATGGGTCGGCTAAGGGGATGGGGCAGGCGACGGATCGGGCAATAACGGCGGAGCACAAATTCCCCCTCGGTAGGCGTTCCAGGGGCCCCATACTTTCACCCATGTCCCAGGCTTACCTCTCGCCACATACACCATCTTTTCCCGAAACATGCACCAATCCATATGTTCCTTCCAGGCCGAGACAGTCGGGGACCTCTGGGATCCCCACAGTTGAGCAATATCACGCTTGGCCACCATATATCCCAGAGTCACCCACCACGTCTGTGGCGCCGAGTAGTCGGCAGGTTCCCACACATTCAACAGGCATCTCCTCGCTTCGGGTAGCAGCACCACATGCGTAACCACACGCAGGACCTCATGCACACCACGCCAGAATCGCTTCACCTCCGGGCATTCCCACAGTATATGTAGAAAGGTCCCCAAAGCGCCACACCCACGCTTACACAACCCGTCCACAGCATAACCCATACGCAGGAGCCTTGGCCCCGTCATGTAGACTCTGTGGAGTATCTTGAGCTGGACGAAGCGAAGGCGGGCCGGTATGGCCACCTCTTTCGGGGAGGCCACCGCAGAGGTCCAGTCCTCGTCGTCCAGCTCCAGTCCATCGGCAACCCAAGCCTCACGAAGGGCAGTCAGCAATCCCGAGCGGTCATTGATCAGTTTTTTGTAGATCAGTGAGATCGTGCTGTCCGGAACGTGTCCATCCAGCACTCTATCCTCCAGGGGGGAATACTCCGGGTGGATGCAACGTCCGGGAAGACGGAGCCCAGTGCATGACGGATCTGCAAATACCGAAAGTACTCCCTGTCATGCAACTGGAATTCCGTCTGTAGCATCTCGAACGTTTTAAATCCTCCCCTCGTCCAGAGATCCCCCACTTTGCTGATGCCTATCATGTCCCACTTCTCAAAGCCCTTCGAGGTCCACAGGGAGCCCAACTGCTCGGACGCGTATAGTGGCGATGCCCGGGTCAAACGGTCCTTCCACCCCATCGCCCCATTGGCCGCGTGCCACACTCGCACCATGACACGCGTGGGGCCGGTCAGCCGAGCGTCGGGCGCGCTGGAGTAGAGCGCTCGATTATAGTCCCCACCCGGGAGTAGCATCTTATCCATTGCGAATGCCGGGTTTAAGGCGGGCCCGTACAGGCCGTGATTAATCGCAGCCAGCTGGGAGGCCCAATAGTACCGTTTGATATCCGGGAGGGCGACCCCTCCGTCATACCATGGGAGCGTCAGCTTTGCCAGCGCGATACGCGGCCTCCCGTCCCAGAACAGGCGGCGCTGCAAACTCTCCACCTCACGGAAGTAGCGCGCTGGGACGAGGTCCATGGTGTTCTGCAAGGCGTACAGGAAACGCGGCAGAGACATCATCTTAAACAATGCCGCCCGGCCGAGCGGTGAAAGCGGCAAGCGCCGCCAGCGCGTGACATCTTCCTGCAGGCGCAGGAGGGGGGGAAGCAAGTTCCGATCATACCGGGCCTCCGGGTCCAGAGTAATGAAGACACCCAGGTACCGAAATCCCTGCGGGGCGATCTGGATCGGACAGCCCCGCGGGAGAATAGGAGCCTCCCCAGAGAGAACATACACACACGATTTAGCCCAGTTGATGACAAGGCCGGAGTTACGACCAAATGAATGCAAAACATCAACCAGTACTATCAGTGATTTACGTGGGGAAGCTAGGTACAGAAGGATGTCATCAGCGTATAGGGATACGCGGTCCTCATACTCGGGGTTCCAACGGAGACCACGGATGGAAGGCTCCCACCGCAGCCACTCCGCCAGGGGCTCCAAGGCAAGCGCAAAAAGGAGCGGCGATAAGGGGCAACCCTGCCTCGTGCCCCGGCCCAGCTCGAACGGAGCCGATACTCTACCGTTCACCACCACCTGCGCCAATGGGCCCGAATACAGCAATTTGACCCAACTGATGAACCCAGCGCCAAAGCCAAACTTCGCAAGCATCGCCCAGATGTATGGCCATTCAAGCGTGTCAAACGCCATGGTGGCGTCCAAGGACGCCAAAATGGCCGGCTCCCGGATGTACTGAACACGTGCGAGCACCCCATGCAAACGCCACAAGTTAAGGGCCGTGCTACGATGGGGAATAAAGCCGGACTGATCCTGGTGAACCAGTTCGCCCACCACGCCGACCAGCCGATTGGCCAGGACCTTGGCGAGAATTTTGGGCTCCGCGTTCAGTTGCGAAATGGGCCGATAGGATGTAACCCGGTCCCGAGGTCTCCCCTCCTTGTGGATAACCACGATTGTAGCCAGACGCTGGTCCAGCGGGAGGGAGCCCACCGAATGAGCCTCCAGGAACATCGATCGGAGATGTGGAGCCAGCGTATCCGGTCGCAACTTGTACAACTCGATGGGGAGACCATTGGGACCCATGGCCTTGCCGGAAGCGACCGAACGTATGGCGAGGGCGATTTCGTCGGAGGTTGGAGCGGCGTCCAACGACACTCTGTCCTCCTCCGAAAGGGAAGGCAGCGCGATATCCCTGAGCAGGGCACGGGAATCCTCTTCAGAGCGGGAAGACACCGGGGAATACACCCCACGGAAATAGTCCGCGAAGCAGGAGACAATTTCTTCCGGCTCAGTAACACACACACCATCTGTTTTCTCAATCAGCGGGACTACACGACTCGCTCTCTCCCTTTTGTCCAGCCATGCAATCAATTTACCAGCCTTATCACCCACATCATACAGTCTCCCCTGTTGCTCTCTACTGAGGCCCCTGGCCGCCTCCGTGACGAGGGCCCTATAGGCCGCTTGCTTGAGTTGGAGGACATGTAATACGGCATCCGTCACCCCACATTCTAGGTTACCCTCCAACTCGGCTATCTCAGCTTCCACCCGGGTCACCTCCTCCCGCTCGTGCCTCCGGGTGTGGGAAATGAGGGACAGGGCCTCTCCTCGTAGTACTGTCTTGAATGCCTCCCACAGTGAGACAGCCGACGGCACGGACCCCACATTCTCGTCAAAATAGCGCTGGAGGGATTTAATCAATTCAGCGCGAATGGTGGGGTCGCGCAGGTACCAGTGATTTATCGGGACCACCCTACCCTCACCCCTCGGAAAAAGATCCAGGTGTAACAGGAGCGGGGAATGGTCCGAGATACCCCGTGCCAAATGACGCACCTCTCCCACCCTCCCAACATATGCCGCCGGGACCAGGACATAATCTAGTCGTGAGAGACTACCATGGGCCCCCGAATGGAAGGTATACTGTAACTGCGTGGGATGTTTTAAACGCCAGCAATCCACCAATCCCAAGGTGTCCAATAGACCAGATAGCCACGCTTGGGCCCGGGGGAGGTCCCTAGGGGGGTGACGATCCAGAGTCCCGGAAACCACCGCATTGAAATCCCCCCCCACCACCAGAATCCCCCCCGGAAGGTCAAGGAGGAGGCGCCCCAGGTCCGCAAAGGTAGTCGACTGCAGCCCCGGCGGGACGTATACTGACACAAAAACGACCACTTTGCCCTCCATCCTTCCCACCAAGACCGCATAACGTCCCCTGTCGTCATGGAGCACCTCATCAATCTCCAACGGGAGCGAGTTCTTAACCATGATGCCCACACCCCTTGAGCCAGACGTGAAGCCCGAATGGGCCACTAGGCGATAGCCACGCCGATTCATGGCGCAGAAGGAGTTGCCAATGAGGTGGGTCTCCTGCAGAAAAACTACATCAGGCGAGATTCGCTTCAAGAACTGCAGGACCACACCTCGTTTTATCCTGTCCCCCAGTCCATTCATGTTCCAGGACAACAAAGTTAGTTCCCTACCCCCCATCGTAGACAGAAGCCACCATTTGTCCCCCGGAGAGCACTATAGAGCTAGCACAATAATACTTTTGCCTTGTGGTAAAAACGAACAACACCCCCCCATCCCTGCCCACCCACCCCAACAAAACTCCCCCCTCCCTGCACCCCTGCATGAGCCCGAACAGCCCCCCCAACGTGCAGTGTGCCTGTCGCCCCATATATATAGTAAAAAACTAGCTGAATCCCCTAGAGGAGGAAGGAGAACCCCCAGTAGACCCCATACAACCTCCATAGGAGGGGAAATTATACAGACAAACGCTTAATCGAGAGCGGCATCATTTTTGTCCAGAGTGAAGCGGAATATTACCCCCTCAGTCCCGATCCAGTGTGCCGTCTCCCCCCGCCGCCCCCCCCCCCGCCCCCCAGATCACGATCCCCAGACAGAGTGTCCAGCCAGTCTCCGGCCGCTTCGGGACGGTCAAAAAAGTGCGTGCGACCCTCTACCTCCACTCGCAGCTTGGCTGGGAAGAGCATAGCGTATTTAAGGTTCAGGTCCCGAAGACGGCGCTTGACGCCTTGGAAGCTCAGTCTCTGCTTCTGGACTGCTGGGGTGAAATCAGGATAAAAGTTCACCTCCATATTGTCAAGCTTAACCGGCCCATGCAGTCTGGAGGCTTGCAGGATAGCGTCTCTGTCCCGAAAGTTGAAAATCCGGGCAATGAGAGGCCGCGGAGGGGCTCCGACCTTCGGCCTTCCCCCGGGAACCCTGTGGGCCCGCTCCACCGCGAAGAATTTACTCAGCCCCCGTGGCTGGAGATGGGTAGCGATCAGGTCCTCCACAAATAGGTCCGCCGCCGCTTCCTCCCGTCCCTCGGGCACCCCGATGATGCGAATGTTGTTCCTCCGGGCCCGACTCTCGGAGTCCTCCAGGCGCCGATCCATAAGGGCGCTCGCCTGACTAAGCCGGCGCACCTCCTTTTGTAGTGCCGCCACCTCAGTAGTAAGGCCCGATGCGGTGTGGGCCAAAGAATCAACTCGGTCGTTGGTCTTGGAAAGATCGGCCCTCACCAGGCCAACATCCACGAGGACCGAGTCGATCTTCTGTGCCAGTGTGTCGAACCGCTGGCCCACCGAGGCCTTCATCTCGGCAATGGCGCCCATGACATCAGGCAGAGTCAGATCCGTGGGCAGGTCCGGGGCATCAGGAGGGCCCTCAGGGGATCTGTGCGGTCCGCCAGGAGATCCCTTCTGGAGGGTATAGTGGTCCATACTGTTGGCCTGATGGGTGGTGCCACGCCGGGTCGATTTGGTCTTTGCCCGGTCTCCATCTTGTTTCGTGGCCATGGCCACCAGTCCCCCGATCGCACCAGCCACGACGTGAAGAGCAGGCAATCAGGGCCACAAGCCCCGGGGGGGGCCACCTCAGATCGGCGGGGTGGGTCACAGCCGGCGGGCAGGCCGAGTCTCCCCGCGAGGCCACACCAACACAAAGAGCCCCGCGACCCAACCCTGCAGAGACAGCAAGGGGGTGCGAAAGTGAAAGCGAAAGTGCGGGGTACGCGACTCGCCAGGCCCGGCCCGCCGCTGTTGTTCACTTTGTCACTGGGTCACCCCTCAGCGCAAATCCGGGGTCTGGCGAGGAGAAGGCCGCAGACTTCAATCGGTGCTCACTCCGGTGTCCGAGGTCCGATTTGACAACGGGAAACGGGTGCCACCTCAGCTCAGGCTCACCAACACATTCCCCTCGTCCGAGACAGGATAAATTCAGGATAGTCGTAGGAGGTTGCGGAGGTCCTCGGGAGCCTCGCACCTACGCGGCCATCTTGGTTGCGCGCTAGGCTCCTCCTCCGAAAAGATATATCCACAATTTTTAGTCAACCAGAACACCACTTTGTTCAAGAGAGAGCCGTGATCTTCTGTCTGTCCTACTAGAAGTTTGGGTACATTAGTAAGGACAGCGACATAGGCAATACACTCAGGCGGTAGGTTTACAGAAACACAGGATCTTCCGTTCCTAGGGGACACAGTTCTTAACTCTCCCAATTTTACGGGGCCCAGTATGTTGGAGTTACATAATTTTACTTCTTCATTATCTCTCGTGGGTGAGGCTGAACTGTGGTTATCAGTTATTCTACTCATTAACGGGACTTTAGAGGCTTTTGAGTTGACCCTGTTTGCCTCATTTATGATGGGGGGCCTATCCTTTGGATTAATACTGAGATCTCTAGCAGGACAGTTGTTAATAAGTGCTGGATTAACCTCTAACATTTGCGTCCTAATACTCTCGCTAGTGAGTCTTTCATTAGTTTTAGTAATGGAACCACTTATCTTGTTAACTTCTCTAATGAGGATATCCAATTTGTCATAGAGTAATTCTATAACTTTATCGGTTATAGCTGGTAGGGTTAAATCATGTTGTAAAGGGACAGTTTTAGCTGACTTTTCACCTGGTATGCCTGGTTTTCCTATAGAATTATCCTTTTTATCTTTTTTTGGCCTAAGGTTAGGTTTAGGATTTCCCTGTCCCAAGGTGCTCTTTCTGCCACGCCCCCTAGTATTTTTCATGGGCACTAGGCATGCTGGAGTAAACAATGTGGGAGACATGGATATCCGAGTACAATCTTCGATGATGTCTCCCTCGTTGGCAGTGGCCATAAGTGACACCTCAGATATCTGCAGATCGATCATTAAATCAGCTGGGCGAGGCTCGCTCGGTGGATTAGCAGATGTCATAACCTCATCCCCCTGTGCGACACCCAGTTGGCTATGACCCATAGATAGCCGCCTCTATGTGCGGTCTATATCCCCAGATAGGACATTCACTGCCTTAACCAAATATAAATCTAGCGAGGTACATGGTCTATCGATAGATGGTTTACTGATCTTCCTTTTTGCCATGATAGATATAGTGTTGTATTAATCTTTTTCTTTTAGTTGATCAAATCCTGAATATCAGAGAGGTGGCCCTGCCCGGCCTCTGTCGGTCACAGACGGGCAAGGACGGGCCCACCCGTAGCCCGGGCGCCGCCCGCGCGCGTCCCGCGTTGCGTGGGGCGGGGTCGCTTTTATCCGAGCTGCGACGCTGTTGCTGGCGTCACAAAGTCGCACCAGCAGGGGATCTTGGGAATTGTAGTCCCCTTCTCGGCGGCGGCGCTAGGGCAGCAAGTGAAAGCGATGGCCGTTCCCCTCACGGCGTGGAGAGCAGTTGGCAAGCTGTTTCCCTCACGGCAGAGCAGAGGTAAGTAGAGTCTTAAGACTTAGACCAACCGTTCGATGTCCAGGTGTCAAGGGGGTGGCCCAGCCCAGCCTCTTCTGGCCGATGACGGGCGTAGACGGGCCCGCCCCTAGTCCGGGCTTGGTCAACGTGTGCGTCCCGTGTTGTGAGAGTCTGGCAGAGTTTTTGTAGCGCCTCCAGGCGCTGTTAGTATTGGTGGCAGCTGTGCGCCTCGAGCATGAGGCAAGCTGGGCGTTGTGGTCCTCCGGGACCGGGCGCCACAAAGCAGGAGCAGGAAAGAAGGAACCCAAATACATGAACTGATTTGAGAGTTCCTCAAAGTATGCTCAACAAAGTCAAAAAACGAAAAGTAAATATCCATCACCTCAAAGCCAGTTGGTCAACGAGTAATGTAGAATACTTTATATAGATTTACATTTAAACAATCAAGTATGGTTAAATTATTTCAAAAATCATTATTTAAAGAAAGATGACTACAATCTTTGTGTAGGGAAGGTTTAATAGTACAAAAAGTATGTTTATGTAACTAGTACTTTAGAAAACTTGTATAGATAATTAAATGAAATATGCATTTGTGCAAAGAAGAAACAATTTTCTCAAAGTTGTATGGGTTTACACATTTATATTATCTAACACCCATGAAGCCATCGCAAAATATTACTAGTAGATCATTCTACATGTGCCAACAAGCAAACAAACATTGTTATATCATTTATTAATCCAAAATGAGCCAACATCCAGACGCCTTGCATGAAAATGAAAGTGCACCCTTATTGATTTTGCATCACTGCAGATGGCGATTAGAATCAGATTCTGCTAAAGTAATGGACTTGATGAACATGAAGTGCTTCCAACTTTATATAATTGTTTGAACTTTTTTATGATGTGTTGAGCATTAAGTTTGAGGTAATGCGTCATGTGTAGATCAAAAGATATGCAATGGTGTCAAATCTAGTCTGCTCTTCAGTTGATAATGATATTAAACCATATCCATTCAGAAATGAAGCCCATCATTATAAAGTAAGTAATAATATTAACAAATTCACTCAGTATCAGTCCATATGATGCTCAGTGATAGATATGGTAAAAAAACTATGTCTAGGATTCTACAGGCCTCAACCAGCACAGCAAACATTACATTGTATGAGTTTGAAATTAGGAAAAGAGTGAACGACAGCTTCATCAAACGGATAGCCAGAGGAATATCCCGTCTCCTAAAGGGCATTGCTTTACAGATAAAGTTTGCAAAACAAGACTATAATACCCTCAGGAAAGATGAAACCAATAAAAATAATCCTGTAATTTCTTACAAGACTGACTGTGACCGAGTCCCTTCCATGACATACTTAAAGATGGTGCTTACTGGGCAACAGTCTGTCTGGCTGTAGTTTGTAAGTTAGTCCAAAGCTTGCTAGAGTGTAGGATATTTACAAAACTGGGCCATATTTGCTTGGGACCTTTAAAAAAAGGTTGAAAGAGAGGTGCATTAACTAATACCCTGAAACAATACCAAGCTTATGTGGCTTTGTAATAGTAAGTCTGAATTCCTCTCAAGTGATGTAAGATACTGAAACATACATTGAATACATACCTGGTGCACTTACTTTCCTACAAGGTTCCTACAGTATTCTTTAATGTTACTTGCAATACAAAGTACACAAAAACTATATTCGCTAGGGCCAATGAGTCACAGCACCGCGTGCATTTCCAAGTTTTCAATTTATACAGAAAGTTTGCACGCCTTTCTTTACTGTGAGCAAACTTTTCAATAGTTCTTTTGTTGTATTCTGGCATCTGATTTCTTAGTTCTTTTTCCATTGACAGCTTGGCCAATCGTTTTAGTCGAGTTTGGGTCATTGTGTTTCTTAAAAATGTTTTTATCCTCTTCAGTGTGGAAAAGCATCTTTCAGCCTCAGATGTTGTCATAGGTGTAATGTCAATTCTCAATAACCTAAGAGTCTCTAGAAAAAGAATTCTGTAAGTTGTTTTGACATAAAAATATATATAAAGCCAGGGCACCAGCCCATTGAAAGTCCTGTCTTCCATACAGGCTTGATAGTTCAGTGCGCAATCTTGACTTGTTTAGCATTGGATATGCTTCCACTGTTTCACTGAGAGATGCTGTAGGAAAACATTTGCTATGTTTTTTACATAGGTCACTATGCAGTAGTGTTTCACTGACTAGATGCCTTGTAAATGTAAAGCGCTCCTTGCCATGCACCACAATAATGACACATACTTCTGTTCCCTCCTGAATCAAGGTACTCAGCTGTAGTTTGTGGTTTGTAAATCGAGAATCATGTGGCAATTTAGAGTCCAAATTGTCAATGGATTCCTGTACCTTGTTGATACTGATCACAAAGTCTGAAGAGGTCCTTTGTACAAATACAGTATCAATGTCTCGTTTTTGTAATTGTACAAAATATTGACATGGGGCATTATGCAGCGGAACAAAAAAAAATAAAAAAAATAAACTCCCTGACTTCCAGAGTTCTGGTAAAGCCCTTTGCTTCACATTCAGAAGTGTAATCACATGTATTATCTTCTGTAATTTATTTCATGCATTCTACAAGGTCATCTCGGTGTTCATGAATTATATTGATAGCTCGGATGTTGAAGTTCCAGAGAGTTGCAGACCCTCTTGGTATTCTTTTTGCTACTATCTGTTCAAGCACTTGAGTCCGTTTTGGCAAACAGGCAAAAAAGTAGCAATACCACCCAACTCTTTAAAGAAAATTCTATCTCTGGATGTTTTTGAAGCCTGTTCCATGATTAAATTTAGTTGGTGGGCGTAGCAATGAACATAGTATGCATTTGGATAGATGTCTCTGATTTTTGTTTTTTTAACCCCACCAGAGGCACCACGCAAGACACTGGCACCCTCATAGCACTGAGCAATAAACTTCTCTTTAACACAGCGCTCTGGGGAAATAAGGTTAAGTTAATTAATAATAGATGCTGAAATTGTATCTACAGATGAATCTTTAAGATTGGAAAAGCAATAAAATATTTCCACTACCTTGGAATTGCCATCAATGTAGCGTCTTGGTAGAGACATCAGTTGTATCATTGGCCTGGATAGCTAGGTAATCAGTGCTTCTTAATTGCTCTACAATAGTTTCTTTTGTTACCTTCAGCATACATTCAAGCAACTCATTCTGGATTGTCTTAGAGGTGTCTTTAAACACAGTTGCACTTTTCAAGTGTACTTCCATTGCACTGTCTATACTGGACACAAAATCAACCAGCCCTCTGAAGACTCCTGGATTTAGGAAGTCTCCAGTTTCATCATGGCCACACAAAGGCAATTCAAAAGCTCCACAAAATGTTGCACAGTCCATCAATTTGGAGAATATATGACAGTTCTTATCAACCTTCTCATTATGTTTGAATACTCCCTTGCGGTAGGCTAAATTTAACTGAAGTGCAATATTTGACTTTCCAAATAAAGATAACTTTAATACATTGGTCAAGTGAGATTCACTGGAATAATGCCTCTTCATTTTTTCTGGCAGATGTTTAAGGTCACTAATTTATGTTGTAGTCCAGCTAACTTCATCCCCAAAAAGCAAGCAGGGAAAACAGAGCAAAGCATTCTTAAAAGAGCTGGCAGTTAGCTACTCCATTTTATCAAACCAGGTTCGTATAAACCTACATGTGTAACCCTTCACCCGGTCTTTTGCAGATTGTTCAGTGTTTATTTCAGGTTTATCAGGTCCTAGTCCTTTCACCCGAAGTATATCTTTGTGTGTCATACCCCAAAATGGTTTTGTGAGTAAACTGTCAACTGTGTTCATTTTGACAATCAATAAAATGAACAGTACAAAGAAATCCTAAACTAGATTATAGATGTATCACCTAACAGAGAACACCCACGTATATTATGTAAAATACCATAGATGTACTAACAAGAAATGTCAACAAGTACACAAGTTGCAGTAGTTATTTGTTATTTGTCTATCATTTGTGATATAGATTTGCAACTCTACTTCAAGTTCCTTTTTAGCGATGGGTGGTGAACTTTCAGCTGATTTAGTAAAAGGTGCCTCCTGTTAAACTATCTGCTGAGTTGATCTGAAACCTGGAGACAACCTTCCTCCTGAGTTCCTCTCTTGTTCCTGTTGATAAGCTATCTGCTGATTTTCTCCCTATTGTTTGTCAAACTATCTGTTGATTTCCTCTGGTGCATGTAGAAAACCTTTCTACTGGTTTCCTCTCTGCTGCCTGTCATTAAACTATCTGCTGATTTTCTCCCATGTGCCTGTGAAAATTTAAAATAGGATGTAAGCTTTGAGTCTAGTGTCCATTGGATACACAACAGAAACCACTGAACAGCTTGAACAATTTTAAAGCAGCTGTTAATTCCACATATGCAGCAAAACCAGATGCCCACTGTTAAGCCAGATGGGACTGCAGTGTATAGGTTTCTCAGTAATATAACTTCACAGCCATCTCCATGTGGAAAATGTTTCCAATACAAATTCATTCATAACTTCTCAAACAGACATTTGTCGTGGCGGCAGAAAGCCAACTTACTGTGAGAGCCTCAGTGACCTGTCAGATTGCGAATGTGTCAACCCCACTGAAGCCCCATATATGTATTTTTCTTTACTGCAGTGAAGAATGTGAGTGCTGCACCAGGTAATGTGGATCTAGCACTATAGAAATGTAACTTGCAAAATTGCCATTACCTTATGCATGCTTCACCCCTGACATCACTCTTACTCACAGTTCTTTGATGTTATCAAACATCCTTCCTCACCTGCATCCAGTCAGATGCAGGAGGAAGGCAGAGGTCAGAGATGCTCTGTATGCATCCACGTTCTGCAGGCTGTCAATACCTACATTTTGGTTGCAGTTCTGAAACATCCCCACCTCTTTAAGTCCTGTAAATCAGAGACATGCAACCATTTGAGGTATGCAGGACATGAGAGTAACTCCTGGAACTGTACCGGAAATAAGGCCCGATAGGTAAACCTAGACCACAAACAAAACCAAAAGCTTGAGGCTTTTGCAGCGCCTACAACTCGGATTTTGTGCACTTCTGATGGGGTGGGGTGAAAACCGATGTCACATTACCATGGAATGGTTGGATTCAGGTGAGGGGCAGTTATGGCTATGTGGGTGCAAGCAGCATAACTTCACACTTCTCTTTCACATTGACAATACATCATACAAGTGTGTAAATCAATGTACAGTATGTGTTGCATCAGCCACTGAGGGTTAGAAGGTGTAGGAGTCACATGTCCTTCATAGCTCACTGTGCTATATCAGAAGGATTACAATTTATGAACTGCAAGTAACAAAGGATCTGTGTTAAAAGGCAAAAAGTAACCCACTTACCTAACTACTTTAAATAAAAATCTGTTACATGCATGTTACAGGAGGTGCTTTGCCGGAGACACCTTAACCCTCTATGCTACTTTAATTCAAAACTGGGACTAGACAAACCACAGATCTCTCCAGCAAATATGTTACTGCCCAGAGTTATCTTACTATTATTATCATTTACTGAGATTTACTGGGCACACAAACATCTCTGCAGCAGGTGACTTAACCAGTGCCTTAAATGCCGGTCTGAATGATGCTTTCAGGGATGACTTCTGTGGCTCACTATGAAACAGGGGGACTCGCTCACATATCAGTACAATAAAAATATAGGGTGAAATGCTTTCTAAAAGGTTTCATGTTCATTGACATGGGGGTGTGGTAGAAGTGTATGTAATGATGTAGTCAGTCACATAGTAGTACCCTGTAGCACTCCTTGGACATGATGGACCTGCACCTGCTTCACAATTTAAACCTACTCTCCTGTATACAGACTCAGAGAGTGCATAAGACAATTGAAAACAACAGGAATATCCTGGGGGGCACTGGAATTCTTAATTCACCTTCCATAGGCCCCCTTTAGGTTTCATCACATCACTGTTCAGCAGTCACCAGCCTTGGTGTCAAAATGGCAATTGTGAGGTGGGCACACAAGCTGCAATCATGCTTTCAGGGACTGGCACTTAGGGCCTGATTAGGATGGAGGGGAGACCGCCACTGACAGACAGTCATCTGCGGTCTCCCCACCATCCGTAAGGGCCAGTCCGACGCAGCATTTCTATGCAGGTAAGATTGGTGGTGGTCGGAAAGACCAACCGACATGATCCCGACGGTCTGAAACATTCTGACCGCTTCGTGAACCGCCCTCAATCCCCAGAATGGCGGCAGTGCCTGTCAGGTACTGCTGTGGGGATTACAATATCCTTTTCCGCCGTTCATTCTGCGGCGGTCAACCCATCATGAAATGACTAGCGAAAATGGCACATGGGCCCTAGGATGGGCCTGTGGTGCCCCTCTACATATCCCTGTACCATGTGGCAGACACCGTATAGTGCCTGCCATTTAGTGCAGGGATATGTAAACACTCTATTTTTTGTATTGTGGCTGGGGCTGCTGACTGCATTCCCGCCGCAATACAAAATATAGGCAATGCGACTGCAGTGGTGGTGGTCGCATTGTAATTCGGAGTGTAGGTAGGCTTCCTCATGGGCAGCTGGTCCCCGTACCGATAGCAGGCGGACTTAAGCAAACAACACATGCAACTTTGGTTACTGTGCATTTTTAATACCATCTCCAGCATTGGCATCCATGCTTCCAATGTGACCTACTTGGGTGAGGTCTGACTGAACGGGGACTAGTCGAAGAATGTTAGGTCAAATTGTAAATGAAGCATGACTGCAGTACCTAAAAGAGGAGTAAGTTGACACCGGGGAGCCGGAGTGGTTAGCATTCACAATCAATGGTGTTTGCTTCTCATCAGATGGCTGTTTGATGATGTTATTCCTTGTAGTATCTGTATATGGGGAATCCCTGGCCGGAGTTCCTCAGGACCTGTATCAATACCATATAGTGGTTCTGTCAAAATGAGTGGAAAATTAATTATGGTAAGGTTAAATGATCTGGAGTGGTAAACACCAGGCTCACCATCCCTCAAGCATGTGTACTTGTGGCAAGAACACCTGAGATAAAGATTTTTGGAAATTGTAATTTGAAAATCAGTTGTGATAAATTACAGATCTTGAGGAAATCTGATTGCAGTCGGTTCACTTGTCATCTTAAGCATCTACTTTAGAAAGTGAATCGTATTCTTACTTGATGTTCTTTGCATATACTGCCTTCCCTTCATTCTATCAGCCATTAAAATAAGCTGTGAGGGCAATAACCAGGTGCGGTAAACAGCGCACTACTCAGAATTCCCTTTCTAGCCCACTCATAATGGGGCCCTGAGATGACCTCTCCGTCCTGCTCCTGCAGTGTTAGTATAGTGGCAACAAACAGAAAACAAGATGTGATTTCTTAAAACCGATTTAAATCTCGCTGCATCAGTAAACCACAGATTGATTTAAAATAAAACAAATAGGCAGTGATTTTAAGTTCAATTAAATCATTTAGCACATTTGCATTTCTAGCAAATATGTAGGCAAATAAAGAAATAATGATTTCAAACGTGGGTAAACATTGCAATTTTACGCTGCATCTAACATCATGAGTCAGGTCACACTTCATTTGAACAATGAAGATATGTGAAAAATATAGGGGGATATTTACTTAGACGGCGGTAAATAAAGGCAAAGCGCGCTTAGCGCTTGTTTATTTATCGCCGTCTATCGCAGGAATTTATCGCCCTGGTAACGCGTTATTAACAACGCGTTACTCCAGGGCGATAATATTCCAGGGAAATGGGCCAACATCGGTGTTGCACCCAAAACGGAGATAGCCTTGGTGATACAACCCTGTGGTCGTATCACCATAATCCACCTCCCATGTTAGCTATTCCTTAGCCACGAAATTAACAGATGTTAAATTCCTGCGTTAAGGCATAGTTAACAGGATTTAAAATATCGCTACCTCTCGTTGATGATATTACGAAGCTGGGGTAGCGATATTTTCCTATGGTGTTTTGTCAGGCACGCCTCCTTTGCATCTCAGCGAGGCGTGAACAAAACGGGAGCTGAAACAAGGAAACATGTGCTAGCGTGTCCTTGCAAATAATGCAATATAATTATCACCGCTTTTCGGCCGAAAACGGCCGCAAAAGCGGCGATAATTATGTCACCAGCCCTTGATGATATGCCCCATACTTCTTTTACAATGGGTAACGACCCCACCCATGTGGGGTGTCTCCCCGGGCACTGGACTGTAGTGAAGAAGCTTATCGTAGTTGTCAATAAATGTTCTGCTCAATAATGCGTTTGAGAGTTTAAAGTTGTTTTAATTTTGCAATCAAATTTTCATTAATCCATTGGAAAACTTCAATTCCCAAAATGCAACATGTTAATTTCACAACATTGTCTCAATCGGTGTTCCAATGCATTTCGGCTTAATGCCTTCGTCAGGGAACATCTAAAACAGAAGATTTAAACTATATGTAGTGATACAAGAAAGATATACATGATACACAGTACTAGTCACATACATTGTAAAAATGCTAATTAGGTGATTAGAAGGCCACTATGTGTGGTTACTAGCAAATATTGATATTTGCTAGTAACCACACATAGTGGCCTTCTTAGTCTTTCTTAGTCTTTCCATTAAATCTTTAACATCCGCTTCACTTCTTTCAGTGATTTTTGATAAAACCACCAACCATTTTCACTTAGCCAGTAACCGCTTTAGACACGCCGCTCATCCACACGTTTTCCATGCAGTTGGTTTACAATTAACATATACCTCCCGAACTGTAAAAACAAGTTAACACATTCAGATATCACCTAAAATTAAAACAACTTTAAACTCCCAAACGCATTAGTGAGCAGAACATTTATTGACAACTACGATAAGCTTCTTCACTACAGTCCAGTGCCCGGGGAGACACCCCACATGGGTGGGGTCGTTACCCATTGTTTGATTTTCTCACACTCTCTGGCAGGGAGTGATACCCTGGAGCACGGCACAGACTTTGAACACGTATTTCTAACCATAGCAGTGCACAATTGACTATAACAAGTTCCATACTTCTTTTACGCCCATCCCACCTTTCCACCCTGTCTCTCAGTTGGGGCATATTATCAAGACACGGCGTTAAAATTATCGCCGCTTTAGCGGCAGAAAACTGCCGCTAAGGCGGCGATAATGGGCTTGATAATATGCCCTTGAGAATTCCCATAGAAGCCCATGTTCTGGTGTCAACATGGGCTTCTATTGGAATTCTCACGGGCAGATTATCAAGCCCATTATCGCCGCTATAGCGGCAGTTTTCTGCCGCAAGAGCGGCGATAATTTTAACGATGTGCTTGATAATATGCCCCAGTTATCTTTATCTCACTTCCCTGCCACCTCACCCCTTCCCTTCCGTTCCTGCCTCCGCCCGCACACCCTAAAAGTTCCTGGGCAGTGGCCAACCATAACCGGAGCATCCCGCTGAAATACCACAGGTGTATCCAGCTTGGCAGAAGGCAGTCTAGCACAATTGAGATGTTTTTCTTTAGGGAGAAGAACCCAAATGCCTCTGCCCTTATCTACCTATTATTACCAATTAAAAAATACAACAGCTGAAAAAACGATTCCTATATTTATGTGTGACCAGCATGATTAAGGCTGGCATATCTCACTATGAGGGCTGAGACAGAAGAAGAAAGAAAGAAAGAAGGTGTGTGTCTGAACGAGAGAGATGGAAACCGAGGGATGAGAAGGGAGGAAAAATTCAAAGTGTGAAAGGAAACTAGACAGGTGGGTGGGAGAGAAAGAGCAAGCGTGGGGAAGAATACAGCGGAAGAAAGAGCGAGAGCATGACAGAGAAGAATATAGATTATCAGTTTATGCGAGACAAGAAGATAGAGAACATTTTCAAAAAGAGAGAAAAAGAGACATGCGAGAAAAACATTTTAAAACACAGAGCCAAAATGTAAATGTTACAGTGACATTTTGAAAATATGTCATGTCCTTGATGTGCAGCATGTCATTGATATGCCCTTCATAAAACCTGTGAATGACAGAAACACGGGCTGTCCAACAGAATATATTTCTTGTAAATGAGGCCTTTTCCTCGCTTACAAATAGGGGGAAGGAGGAGTTACTGGCGGCAGAGCTCTGGTACGTAGGCCTACATACAACAGTCCTGATTTTGGCAGTCTCCCACCTGAAAATGCATGTTTCAATATACGCCAAGGGGAGGAACTTCGGGGCATATTAACAAGGGCCAGCGATAATTATCTCTGGCCCCACATAGCGATAGAAATATTATCGCCGGCTATCTCTGAAAATTATCGTCAAGATAACGCTATATTAACAATACATAGCGCTATGGCGATAATATTTCAGCGATAGCAGTGTTTACCATGGAACATCGCTGGTTTTCCAGCGATGTTCCATGGAAAACAGCGATAACATTGCTGATACAACCCTGTGGTCATATCAGCATAATCCACAAACCATTATTAGTATGCCTTAGTCTGGAATTTAACAGATGTTAAATTCCAGCGTTAAGGCTGAGGTAGCGCGATTTTTTTTATCGCTGCGCCTCCTTGTTAATATCGCGAAGCTGCCTTCGCGATATTTTCATGTGTTGTTTTCACAGCCACGCCTTCTTTGCATCTATGCAAGGCAAGGCTGTGAAAAAACAGGCTCTACATCAAAGAAACACCCGCTTGCGTGTCCTTGATGATATTGCGATATAATTATCACCGCTTATCACCCGAAAACGGATGCTAAAGCGGCAATAATTATATCGCCAGCCCTTGCTAATATGCCCCCAGGTCTGAGTTCATCTGCTCTGGCCCCAAGCAGCAATACGTTTAGGACCTATAGCGCAACATAAAATGTATTGCTGCTTGGCGCTAGAGCAGATGATGAGACAATGCACTGTGACTGCCCCTCTCCCCGACATCCATCCATGCGACTATCAAGTGCCGAGCACCAGAAACCACAGTTTCAAATTAAGCATTTCCCCCATTGTGTTCTTTTCTGTAGCATGTGATTATCATCATTGTGTTTCATTTGTGAGATAAAGGGTTGATGAAATTAACCAGCTAATAGTCCAAAAACAGACTGAGGCAGCCCAAAACCTACATTTCGAAACTGTATTTCCTCTCAGGTCAAGCTGCCATTAAGTTAAGGTGACAATGATGCACTTTGGGACATGGGTACATCTAAGAGGGAGTGGTGCAAAATAATGCAAAACATTTGATGCTGGAGAAGCAGGAGATCATCCAGCAGGGTTGGGCAGAGCCTGGAGGTCTGCCAATGTGGAATAATTGACAAGGAGTGTGGATTGTGAATCTGAAGTGTTGGAATTGATGAGAAGTTTGATTTACAACTGGTAACTTCACAAAATCCAACCTGAGGTCATGGATGCTTGCCCACATTTAACACAACAAAGGCAATGAAGACTGACATCTATGTTTTTTAACATGTATGTATTTCATTGTTCCCCTCCTGCCATTTTCATATGCCAGCACAAAAGTGAACCGTTTGTTTCAATAATTATTTCCAAAATGACTTCGGATTTTAAACTTTGGGCTGAACACTTAGGGAAAACGAAACAACTTAAGCACAAAACAAATTCTATACATCAGAATTGAGTTTGTGGCAAAACTGATGTGTAGTCTCCGATGATACAGGTCCAGGAGGGGAGTCCAGTGCTTTAAATGGGCCGGTACTGAGTAAAGGCATTTTTTTTTATTTTTAAAAGGTAGAGTACCTGTGCTTCTCAATAAAAACGTAATACTTTTAATTGGAAAGTACTGACATTTCTCAGAAACAACCAGGTACTTAGGTACAGAGTACCTGGTCCTGCACCTCTATTTCAAGCACTGGGGTGTTAAAGATTGCAGGAATTGCTATTAGCATGAGCTAAAAGCCATTTTGTTCCTGGCAGCCATTTTAGCTAGCCATGTGCTTTCTCCCTCTTCCAGAGCCTTGCACATGCTCAGAAAGGCCTAGCTAGTAGAATGCACCTGCTCCTAGTATGTAACTGTCAGGCTATTCTTACTGATGTAAGGAGAAATGTCTCCCCTCCCACTTTGTTGAGCAAGCACATTTTGTACACCTATATTAGTCAATAAGCATGCTTGTATGTGCCAGGACCTCCCCTTGGTTTTATGCTGACTATGTAACCTATGCATATATAAGGCCCCTGTTCTCTGTACTCCTTAGAATGCCTCCTACAGTGGCCTGAGGGTACTGTGTGACACAATCTCCCTCATGTGAGGTTAATAAACATGTTTTCTTAATATTACAGCTTCCGTGCCAATCTTTTCTTTGTTGGTTTAAAGGACCAGGTGTATCAGTGAACCCCTTAGAAGGTTTTTATTTCTTCAGGGGGAGTCCATTATTAAGCCTGACCTCTCTGATCCTGCCAGACACCCTGGGCCCGATTCACAGAACAAACTTAAGACTAAATCCTAAACTTAGTACCATTCTGGTATTCACAGAATGCACCTAGTACTTCTGGTATTCACAGAATGAACTTACTACTTTTGCTATTCACAGAATGAACTTAGTACTTTTGCTATTCACAGAAAGGATTTACGACTACTAAACTTACGTCCGCACTCGGGCCGGAAATTCCGGCCCGGAGGCGGAGCTTCCGGCCCGGAGGCGGGGCTTCCGGGCCGGAGGTGGAGCTTCCGGCCCCGAGGTGGGGATTCCGGCCGATTTAGCTATGGCCGAAATCTCCACCTCCGGGCCGGAAGCTCCGCCTCCGGCCCGGAAGCCCCGCCTCCGGGCTGGAAGCTCCGCCTCCGGGCCGGAAGCTCCGCCTCCGGGCCGGAATTTCCGGCCCGAGTGCGGACGTAAGTTTAGTAGTCGTAAATCCATTCTGTGAATAGCAAAAGTACTAAGTTCATTCTGTGAATAGCAAAAGTAGTAAGTTCATTCTGTGAATACCAGAAGTACTAGGTGCATTCTGTGAATACCAGAATGGTACTAAGTTTAGGATTTAGTCTTAAGTTTGTTCTGTGAATCGGGCCCCCTGATTTAGGCAATTCTAGGGTTGATCTCCCAGGCCAAACAAATGGCATACAAATCTGATCTTTCTTTAAAACTTCTTATGGTCACATCTTCTCTTTCCATCCAAATGAATCTCACCTTCCTTTCCATCCTCTGCATGCATCTTTACTCTGAGAACAACCTTCCCTAACACACACTTAGGTTTCCCTTAATCTCCATTATTGACTTTCTGCGAATTGCCCACAACCCACTTTAAAGATAACAACCTCACCTTTATTGGAAAGTGATAACTCTGCAACTTAACACTACCTACTCTAGCTTATATACAAACCCCACCAAATATTTGCATGAACTCACATGCCCCCCCAACCCACTAATGATCACATCTAACTTCAGTTACTTTAATCTACCATAAAGAAACTAAAGTGCATGCATCAAATGGTTTGCTTGAGAGCACAAGACTAATCCCAATAACATTGGAGTAACTGGTTCCAAAGCAGCGTGTCGCCCTGCATAAAACACTTCAACACCACTGCATGGTCAGGTATTGAAGGCTGAAGACAAATATGGCACAAGTGGTGGGTTAAGGATTCAGGGAAGGTTGCACTGCAGGTTTCCAATCGATTCAACTGTTATAGTCCAAAACGTAGCACTGACAAAGGTATTAGGCCTGGCTTTCAAGTGCTAAAATATGCAAGCAGGCTTGCACAAATGCGCACAGACTGTGCGCACAGACTGCCTGTGCAGTGTTCCACTTAAATCTGCTTCTTTCTGTACCTGCTATGTCTGCGTCCTGTTTTTTATTCCCCAATCTTGCGGTGCTGCGGCATGGCACCAGCACCACAGGATTAGTTAGAATCCATTTGTGATACCTTCGCATAAGTAGCATAGACATGCTACAAGAAAGAGAATGGAGGAGGTCGACTTTGAATAAGAAATAGTTTGGGCTAGACATACGGGTCAAACATAATAGTGTTCTTGCAGGCAGATGCACAATTCTCATATGGTGAACAAGTCGTAAGTAAGTAGCTGAAACATTAAAAATTAGAGTTGATTGCAGATTTGTATACGTAGTTAACAGTGTATCTGTTTACAGTCCTTGTTTCCCCTCACCCCTGAGATTTTCTGAATATGTGCAGGGTAACAGAAGTGTGCAAGAAATTATTCATTACCTGAGACTGAATATCTGGATTTTTGCTCCAAGAGAACTCAAATTCACTTAACAGAACTTTAGCAATGCACTGTGTCTGCCCCCCTCCCCATCCGACATCCATCCATGCGACAAGGCCCTGAACGAGGCTTTATAAGTTAATAAAAAGCCCGCCTGAAGTCCTGAGTTCACAAGTCCTACTGTCCTACTCCGGACAGCAACCTGCAGGGCTATGCGCAGCAGCAAGCAACCATTAGAACTAGCTGCTGCCGACACTCCAGTAATGTTGAATCTGAATCAGACTGCCTCAGCTCTGACAAATACGCAGTCCGACTGTCCGACTTGAGTCACAGACATTTTTCATAAAATGGCTTCGACTCAGGTTTACACTGCAGTGCAGACTCGCGCGGGAAGCAGTCTCAGGTCGAGTCTGCGCAGACTCGATTCCTTGGTTTCCTGCCTGCCACACCCTATCCCAACTCGTCACACAGTGGGTCCAACCACCCACGCCCTGTAACGAGTTGGAAAAGGGTGGGGTGACAAGCTCTCCGCTCTCTGATTGATGTGGAGGATTAGAGATACCGGGCTTGTATTTAAAACGCCCGGGGCTAACTTTACCTCCACGCCATCAGGGGTGGAGACTGGACCTTGAAGCTAGGTCTTTGCCGAGCAGGTGACATCACAGGCTTCAGGGCTGTGAGGTTGTCAGCCTGGCAAACATGTAGGCTTCTTTGGGCCCGCCACCCGCCCAGGAGCAAGCAAGCAGAGTCACATGACGGTGTCAGTGAGTGGGGCAGACTGTGCCCCATGTCCTAGTAGTAAGTACACTACAACACAAAATACCAAAGGGGTTATTTATTTTAATGAATGTAATGGGGGCGAAGTCCTGACGCCCTCGGAGAGCAACCGTCGCTAGTTCGGTCCCGTTCTTACGTTTTGGGACCACTACCAGCAGTGCCGGAGAGATACAGAGACAGTTCAGGGGGACAATCAGGCAGTGGCGGTTGGTTCCAGGAGTTGTGGGGCCCGAGGCAGAATAGCAACATGCGAGGCCCATCTAAGGAGTAACATCACAGGAAGTGACATCAATTGATCCTTCATTTTCTTTCATTGTTGAAGCAGCTTTGCCAAAGGATAATTACCTAACTTGGCTATCACTAAAATGACTAAGAATATAAATAATAACCTAAAATAGTACATATAGGTTAAAGCTGTAATAAGTGGAAAAACATTACATTAATCAAACTGGATGAAAAAACTGGGCCTAGGTCTCTCCAAAACTGATATGATTACTTCGATCTAGTGGCTGAATTGCACAGTGAAAACTAACTGGAAAATCGAGGATCAATCCTAGCTTCCATGCTTGACCAAAACGTGTGATACTTTGCAAGTGCTGTTTTTCACAAGCCTCCATTTTGTTCATTATCACACATCAGGGCACTTTCAATCAAGCATTCAGGGTATGCACTGTACAGATACCTCTTGTGTTTACTGTATATATACTTTTGTTCCATGTTTAATAAGAATCTAGGCCACATTTTGGGTACACATGACCCCAGACGAGCATTTTAGTTCACTAATACTATTATAATCAGAGCAGGGGCAGTGATATTTTTCATTTCATGTTTAAAAACTCTTTCTTTTAATGCCTAAAGTGATGTGGCATGATTCTTTCTTTTGTTATGAACCTAATAAGACAGCTTGCTTTTCATTGAAGCTGGGCAGAGCTTTTTTCACACCTAAGGGCAAGTTAAGTACCCATCTAATCTCTGTTATCCTGCAGATGCAGCAATTAGATGTCTGAAGTCTATTCAGCCCATGGCTACGAGGCCCAAGGGAGAGGGAGGGGTCTACCTTGGGCCTTGCAGCATTTCACTACAGCTGCCCCCAGCCCTTGTAACACTTGAGTCTCTTGCAAGGTGTTGAACTGGTGCAGTTCCCCCTGGTTGTAAGCAGGAGCAGGGCCTTGAACAGCTGCCCACACTGCCCATGCCTAGCGCCGGCCCTGTGGCTATACTTGTAAAGAAAATCGTATCTACATATCTACAGTGCTTGAAATTGAAGTATAGTATGCAGGCACTCACTATACTAGAGTAGTTATTTTCTGCAGAGACGTGCCAGTACTCTCCCATCGGGAAGTCAGGTACTCTGTCTTTCAAACCAAAGTACTTTCAAACCTTTTCCAATGTAAAGTTTCTTTGCTCGCACACACGGAAACCGCTTTGGCCCAAAGCAAAGCCCTCCTTTCAGATTCACCACAAGTGCCCACCTAGACCGGATGCTAGCGATCAGGGCCAGACTAGGAACTTAAAACAGCCCTGGCAAAAATTATAAATTCAGCCCTCATGTGCAGACTTGTTAAACCAGAGGAATTCTTTCAAGTTGCCAACAGGATATCGTAATGTGTACCACCATGCCTGGAGGCCGAAACCAGCCTACAAGTGTCAAAACCAGCCTCTTGGGGCTCAAGTCTCCCAGGGGATTGCTGGGCTGGTCAGTCCGGCCATGCTAGTGATCGAAGTACAAATGTCCAGTGCTTAGTGGGAGTCCATAGTGTTGGTGGACGAAAGGTGGTCCCAGTGCCCCTACATGAGAATCTAGAGCTTTTGAAACCTAAAAAAAAACCATTCTAGTTTTGAAACCATTGGTTGCAGTTGGATTATTCCTATGCCTGTGGTAATGTTAACAAAAGGTGCTGTAATTTCTGATGGATACTTCCATCAGCAGATTTCTCACCTTTAGAATATTCCTAGGCCAGAATGGATCCAAAGGTTTTCAAGCCAGACAAGCTGTTGCTAAATGGCGCTGGGGCAACCTCACTCTGGTGCTTGGACCAAATATTGGATAAAAATATTGCTGCAGAAATATCGCGCCAAGAATATTGGGACTTTCTAATATATCATGCTAAGTTATATCGTAGTTAAACATATAGAGGGTCATTAGGATGGCAGGCGGACTTTGTCTGCCCGCCATCCTCTCGGAGAATGGGACCGCCCGTCATCGGTGCAGGGGTACCATTGTAGATATTAGGATGCGCCCGCCACACTGGCGGGCGCATCCTGCATACTTGACATTGCGGCAAGCGGTGCTCTCAGCACCGCCCGCCACAATGCCAAGAAGGCATGTCGTGCACTTCCATGCACAACATGGCAGGCACAGCGCGGTGCCTGCCATGTTGTGCATGGAACTGCAGGGGGGTACCATAGGTACCCCCCATGTGCACCCTCCACCCCCCAGGATCCCTAGGGGCCCGCTATGGGCCCCCAATGGCAAAAAACGCCTGCCTTTCCGTGGCGGCAGAAAGGCAGGTCCCCGCCTGCATACTAATATGGATGGCGGTGTCTACCAGACACCACCACCATATAAAATGCTTCTCCGCCCGGTAGGCAATCGGGCGGATTGCCTACCGGTGGAAAACCGGCGGGTGGTCTTCCCGTCCGCCGGTATCCCCCCCACCATGGTAATGTGGCGGGGGAATTTGAATGCGGGCGGTGATTTTTAGAGGGCGGATCGCCACCGCCGTACGGGCGGTGGCGATCCACCCGCTATACTAATGGCCCCCATAGTTTTTAGTGTTGTTTATAATATCAATGTTGAAAATATTGATGTAATAAATATCGTTGGATATAATATTTGTTATGATAAAATAGTATCTAATGTGTTAAAACTTTTTAAATCTTTGTGTTTATAATTTTTTTTAATTGTATACTTTTTTAATTTATGGAATTGTTGACATTTCTCTGTTTTATTGTTTTAATGAATTTGTGTTAGTTATAGAAAAAATATTCTTAGTAGTAGGATGTTGGGTTAATAAGAGATAAGGGTGGGGGGATTTAGAAATATATATTTTTATTTTTAACTTTATTTTTTATCATGCAAATTATTCTTTTGTGAAATGTATTTTATTCAAATTTTTATTTATATTTTATTTGACATAAGACATAGTATAATTTTTTAATAAAGTATTATATTTGGATTTATTTAGATAGTTTAGTTAAAAATATGTTAATGTTTAAATATTTAAAAATGTATTTAATGTAAAAACGTAAGAAATTCTTTATACAATTTATTTAGTAAATTTGCTAATTTGTAATATTTGTAATTGCGAGTTTTTTAATTTACATTTGTGTATAAATGTTAGTCATTGAAAATAGTGGTTTACGATATTATTTTTTTACATTCAAACATTTATTAAAGTTTGATAATTTGTACTATTAATAGTGTATTGTACATTTATTTAATATTATATTATATGTAAAAAAAGTTGAATTTATAATTGGATAAATAAATTGTACTTTTTAATTTTTTGTAGTTTCTTTACGGTGATTTAGATTGAAGTGGGAATAGTAAATATCACCCCTTTAGTGTCCAACAACTTCTATGAGTTGGGTAAGATTGGAGTGGGAATAGTATTGGAGTGGGAATAGTAAATGTGACCCCTTTAGTGTTCAACCCCTTCCCCAATATGATTAGACTGGAATGGGAATAGTAAATGTCACCCCTTTAGTGTCCCAACACCTTCCCCAAGTTACTTTAGATTTTAGTGGGAATAGTAAATGTCACCCCTTTAGTGTCCAACACATTCCCAAATACG
The DNA here is from genome assembly GCF_964204655.1 of Triturus cristatus. NCBI lineage: Eukaryota > Metazoa > Chordata > Amphibia > Caudata > Salamandridae > Triturus > Triturus cristatus. The sequence continues at coordinate 751,577,287 of NC_140592.1, forward strand.
GTTCGGCTGGGGTAAGAAGAGTAAATGACAACCTTTTAGTGCCCAACACTTTCTATGAGTTGGTTTAGATTGGAATGAGAATAGTAAATGTAAAGTGTTTAGTGTCCAACACCTTACCCAAGTTATTTTAAGTTGGAGTAGGAATGAATAGTAAATGGCACTGTTTGAGTTGCAACATCTTCCTCAAGTTGGTTTAGGATTGGAATAGGAATAGTAAATGTCAACTTTTTAGTGTATACAATTATCACAACACTAAGGGGCCGATTCCGATTTCGCTGGGAGAAGGCTCCGTCCTACTCGGATCCGGAGGGCTTTCCAACCGACTCGTGCTCTGGGGCTCTGAGCGCCCGAGTACGATGCGAACAAGCGCTGACGGACACGGCTCGTTCGGAGCCCCATTGAAGTCAATCGGAGCCTGTTGTACGATGCGTACATAGACTCCCATTGATAAAAAAGGTATGTTGCGCACAAAGGCATGCGTCTGTGCCACCCGCACCGTACATGCATGTGTAGGGGGATCCCTTGGGTCCCCCCTGTGATCGACTCGTAAGGCTACGGGTGAAGGGGGGTCCGGCGCGGACCCCCAAAGTCCGCTTCCCGGAGCGATTACGTGTCGGATGCTCCGACTCGATACAGCTGTCCAAATCGTGCATCGTACTGGCTCGGTTGTAAATCGCCTCCATTGTACGGCACGGTTTGCTTACGGGCGAGACGTACGGAGCGGTTCGGACCCGGAAACGATTCGGTCGGCGATTTCGTGTTTCTCGCATCGTACTTGCTCGCTCATACAGCTGTATGAGTCCGACAGAAAACACGCGCACGGCTTGTACTTTTTCTCGGCCGGAATGTGTTTGGAGCCCTTCCGAGCGAGATCGGAATCGGCCCCTAAGTATAATTAAAAGAGATCACACATATTTTCCAAATTAATTTTTTCATAATTTTTATTTATTGTCCAGTTTAACATTTTGTTAAATATATTTTTTTGCTAAAAAAATAATAGTAATTATAAAGTCACGTGAATAAAATATTTTTTTATTTGAAAAAAGTACAAAGAAAATCATAGTTTATAAGTACTTGTATAATGTATATTTTCACATGTAAATTTACATTGAATAGGATTTGAATATATTTCAAAACATTTTATATACATTTTATTAGTATATATTAAATAAGTATATATATTTTATACAAAAATGTTATGTATACTTTACAAATTTTAACAAACTGTTTACAATATTATTTGATGTTTACATTTTGAATATTTTTGTCCTTTTTTATCCTTTATTAAACATTTCTAATATATATTTCACGTTGAGTTCTATGGGAAAATTGTCTTTTTTCGAAGTTTTATTTGGTGGCCATTTTTTTTTTTTTAGCACGACCTGCTATTTTACAGTCAGTTGGTGTTGTTTTGGGTGTTTTTTTCCAGGAACTGAGTCGCTGTTAGGTGCTGCTGCTCATTGGAACAGGTACGTCCTTTTTGAAGGATATTTAGGGTTTTGAGGGTAGGGGGGATCTTGGGGGCATATTATCAAGGACGGCGTAAAAAATTATCGCCGGTTTAGCGGCAGATAACTGCAGCTAAAGCGGCGATAATGGGCTTGATAATATGCCCTTGAGAATTCCAATAGAAGTCCATGTTCTGGTGTTAACATGGGCTTCTATTGGAGTTCTACAGGGCATATTATCAAGCCCATTATCGCCACTTTAGCAGCAGTTTTCTGCTGCTAAATCGGCGATAATTTTAACGCCGTCCTTGATAATATGCACCATGGATTTAAAAGTTAGGTATAGTGTTGTTTGGGAGTTACAGTATATTTAGATGTGGTTTTTTTGTGTGTGTTGCACTGTTTTGTTGTATGTTTTGTTTTTTACATCATGGGGCTTATATAGATGTCGGTTGGAGTTGCCTCCAACCGACACCGTCTTTGGACTGACCGATCTTTGGTTGCGATTGCCTGGTTACGATGCGACCGAACACTGTTCGGTCGCATACTCACTTTTCTCTATGGGAGCTTGTGGTACCCCCTCGATCACCAACAGTAAGCCACAGAGGCAAGTGGGCTCTGCTAGGGGCCCCCAAAGTAGCTTTCCGACAGCCTTTTCTTTCCATGTCGGACAGGACTGCATGGAAAGGCTGTAAGAAACCGACATCGTAATCCCGACGGCGGAAACGCCATCCATAGGGTATTTCAGTGCAGTTGGAACCGAGTCGGAACGACCGGCCGGTTTATGTTCCGACCACCGACATTGTAATCAGGCGGTCGGACCGCTAACCGACTGTGTAGGTCGGAAAGCCTCAGACCGCGTTTGGAGAGCTTCCAACTAGCGATCGGAGGCTTTCTCACCAGCATTGTAATCAGCTCATATAATGATAATGAGTCAACATGTTCTGTTAAAATATGTATTGTTACTTATGTTTTGGCAATTAAGTGTAATGTATATTTGTATTATACGGGTAGTTATTTAATGTTTTGTTTTACAGGATTTTATCCACAAACATATTCGATGGGAAGGTGGAGCTTACGATTTGTTTTTTTAAAGGAAATCTATTTTGGTTTAAAATAAACCAATTGTTTTTACTTAGATTTTCTATTTTTCAAGTTTCCTGGAGTGGTTTAAAAAAAAAAACGTGTACTTTTTTTATTGAAACTACAGACTTTAGATAATGTCAAGGGATTTCAAATGGATTGTTTATATTTTTATATTTCATTTGGGGCTTTTTGGAATAATTTTCTTTTTTTTATTGGATTATTGTTATTCGTTACGTAGAGGTGGAGAAAGATCTACAGCTGCAACATGGTAAGTTTTATATTGATTGTTGATGTGGAAGGGAAATGTTATAAAAATTTTATTTTATTAATATATGGAGTTGTTAGGATTATGTGTTGTATTTATTTAATGTAACGGTTTAGCTTGTTCATTATTTTTGGGGAGTAGTAGTAATTTGTTTGTTGTTTTATATAATTTAGGAGTTCAGAATAGGTAATGCTTTGTTTATTTGAGAGTAAAGAATATACGAAAGGGGTGTTGATAATGTTGATATTCACCATGTATAGTGTATATTTAAATGAATGATTTAAGACACATTTTAAAGGTTCCCTCCATCATCCAGGTTTGGCATTTGGTAGGTTTCGTTAAGTTCTTTGCAGTAGAAAAGATTAGGATTCTAGTTTCGTTCTTTAGATTGTCAAATAAAAGGAAGGGTTCCTCATTATGTGTAATTGTCAAATTGTCTGGTATTTGTATGTCTTGGGGTCTCATTACGAAGGCGGGCGGATGCCATACTGGCGGGGGCATCCCCATAACTTTGCGGACGGTGTTGCTGGATGCAGCACCGTTCGCAATGTCAAATTGGCATGCACTGCATTTCCCTGCACTGCGGGCAGGCACCACGCGGTGCCTGCCACGCAGTGAAGGGAAATACCCCCCAGTGCAGCAACACCCCCCCCCAAACAAGGGGGGCCCGCAACGGGCTCCCAAATCCAATCCCTGCCAGGCTTTCCCATGGCGGCATCGCTGCCATGGAAAGCCCTTTTTCTACCCACATCCTAATTTGCTGGACGGTGCCTGCTAGGCACCGCCACCATTTTAGGAGCCCTGCACCGTCCGCCATGCAATCGGTACGATTGCCTTTGGCGGTAAAGCGGCGGACGGACTTTGCGTCCGCCGCTGTACCCACCGCCATCCTAATTAGGTGGTGTGTAATAGGCTTAGTGATGGCGGAAGGCCCGCCGGCCCGGCGGTGGTGGTTCTTCCGCCATCCTAATGACCCCCTTGGTATCTTCTAGGATCAGGAGGGGTATCACCAGTGGCTCTTTTAGTGGATGTAATTTGACGTTTTAAAGTGGGCAAAGATGGTAGATGGCCTGTTATGTGTACAGGGACTTTGGGTAGTATGTCTTTAAGGGGCCTATTATGAGTCTGGTGGTCCACGACTGCGGCTGTCTCCCGACTGCCCAATTACAATTTGTGCAGTCGGACCACAATTGCCCCGCCCCAGCGGCAAGGGAACCACCATTCCCTGGCAGTGTTGCGGTTGTGTAGAGGCATTAATATGCTTGAAGGAGACCACCGCAGTCCCGCCAAGCATACTAGAAGTTTCCTGACCTCCAGGGTTTTCATGGTGGTTCATCCTCCATGAAAGCCCTGGCAGAGAGGAAACAAAGGGGGCCCTACAGGGTCCCCTTGTGCCTTTGTGCCCTTTGGATGCACGCGGGGGCACAACATGTGCCCCCCTGTGTGCATGGACACCAGTTCCTGAACTGCATGGACTTTTCAGTCCATGCCATCTAGAAAATGTTTTTGGTGTTTCCATTGCGTTGCCCAGTTTTTAAGGCACCACCATGGGAACGCCAAAAAAAAGTCCATCAGACTCAAAAGTCAGTACTTAATAATAGGAGGAGTTGAATCAGCAACCTACAGAATACATACTGTTATGTGAAGTAGGAAGACTGTGATGCCATTATCCAGCCTGCGGGTACACGCCTGAGGAAAAAACTACCTGGAGTAAATTATATGCCCACAATTTCGTTATATATATTTCAAATTGCATTACCATACATGAAATCAATACACTTATCCCATAAATCCCTCTAGATCAGTGTGTTCCAAACTTTACTTCACAACCCAGTGATGGGTCGTGAGCTGATTTTTGGTGGATTGCGAAAGTTCAAGCAATCAACAAAGATGCCTTTAAATTCTGTATTGATATTGTCACACTTGCTGCACTTCAAAGACAGGTCAAACATCAGGCTATGTATTCTGACAAATTGCTTCTTATGTTTTTTAATATTGGGATTGGTATTTAAAACTCCTCTCACTTTACAGTCAGAGAAAGAAAAGTCAAATTAATTTTGTGCACAGTCTTGCTGGTGTACAGGGAGTGTTAAAGTAAAGGTTGTAGGATGGCATTTTTTGCAACACACAACAAAATGTAAATACCTTTAAATGTAATACCTGTAAAAGTGTCATGAAAGATGTTAATAGTATCAAAACAAATCAAGACATTTTATTTGGGGATGCGCAAAAGATAAATATTCACTGAAACTCGATTTCCACACATTATAATTTTTATACCATATAGTTTTATCAGTAAAACTGTATGTCTGTAGAAATTTAGTGGCCAGTTCAATGAAAAAAAGTGCTGTCTGTAAATTACACTGCTCTATCACACGATGCTTTAGTGTAATTAAAAAATCACCCACCTCGTATCCATTAAAGCTAGGTGTTTGTAATTTTATAAATTGGGTTGTGGTTCCAAAACGTTTGGGATGTAGATGTAGTATCGTCAGAATTGCAGAACATTAAAGTTATTCTAAGACTCCTTCATTAGGACAGAAGCTTATATATGTTATACTTTAACCACTTTTAAAATCTCCTTGGTTAAGGGAAATCAATTTCAATGGTCAAAAACCTCTAATTCAAGGCAATAGGTTTATGCAATAGTTACTTGTGGCACTCTTAAGTTGTGAAGGTGCCAAACGCCTCATTCACAGCAGACACAACATTTTTTGCACATCCCCATTTGACAGAGTTGTAGATTCCTTATCTTAGAATTTCCCCCAGGCGTCAGTCTGGACCCCTGCGCATCAATAGGTGGCATTGGTCAGCTCCGTGTCCATCGTCGTGGGTGCCGGAATGACGTCACAGGACCTACATAGACGCCTACCATGCGCGCTGACGTCAGTTCTTTCTTTTTTCACACCAGCCTAGCGCAGATCCGGAGAGAGCTACCCCATGCCACTTTTGGGTACCTTTTTTTACTTTTTGTCGACTTCTTTTTCCATTCGTAGGCTCCTGGTGCATCAAGGATGTCCCAGCGAAAGACCGGTTTCAAGCCCTGCTTTTCCTGCCACCGGATGATGTATGTGATGGATCTGCACCTCGTGTGCCTCTGGAGTGCGACCATGATCCAAAGTTGTGCTCCGAGGGCCGGAAAGCTGCTGGAGGCCCGGTGCTCCTCGTCGCTCCCGTTCTTGTTTGAGGGGAAGGTTTCGAGAATGGTCGCGGAGCCCACACTCCTCGCACTCAAAGTCGTTGGGGAGATCTTCGGGAAACTATATACAAGACTGTAGGAGGAGCACCTTCCCACTGGCGGGAGCACAACTAAAATCAGCAATGAAAATGATTCTTCATGGTTGACATAAGGTATTTATTCTTGTTATTCTTTTGTTCATAAAAAATGATGAATTACCGGTTCCATAAGCATTAATTCATGCTATGTTCCACACAACCCAATGCATTTCGGGTCAAAAACACGACCCTTTATCAGGGGTCCTGATTAAATATCTAGAAGGCAAAAGAACAAGAGTATAGACACTCCAATATCCAAACACTAGAAACAATGATGATAAACATTTACATGATGAACAGAGGCTATAATTGACAAATACGAAAAAACAGAATGATCCCCGTAAAGATCTGCCTGTGTGAAACAACCTCTGTGTGGACGTGTCGTTAAAAACATGCTTCGCGTTAATGATGTGAAAAGAAGTGAACAAAAAAAGTGCTATCAGCTCTAAATTCTACAGCTACACTGTTTCTGTGGATAACGTGCGTAATCATGCGAAGCATTTCAAACAATACTATCCAAAAAATGAAGGTGAAGCTAAAGAAAAGAAACCATTATGCTCACGTAATGTGTTCGTGCCAATAATAATTAACATGCCGAACAGTGGCAGAGACTAAGTCAGGCAAAGCGCAACTACCGATCGAGACTCGAACATTCAAACCGTGCCCCGGTCGGCACCGACCCGATCCACATCCCCAAAGTGAACACGGAGTTGGACTGACGTCGCTCAACGTTGATTCCGACGCCGAAAGAAACTTTTGTTCCTGTGTTCATTCTTGCCACTCCTTTTGGACGAGAAGGTGAGGAAGAGGAGTGGGAGGGGCTGCTATACCATTTAACTGACCAGCTTGAGAAACCGGACTGGCGAATTGACCTGGGTGATGCTAGCTGTCTGGACACACCCTGTGACACTGGCTTGCTTTCTCCCCCTACCGTGGCTACAGAGGAGGGAGCTTCCTATGCTGTGGTGGTGAGGAGGGCAGCTGAGATCCTCGGCCTCGAGCTCCCTACCGTGGCAGTCGGGACTAACATCCTGACAGAGGTGCTTCAGCCTCCGACTTCCTCTTCGGATCCCCTTTTGTCGTTCAGTGAAGCTCTCACGGATGTCCTTCTGAGCACTTGCTCCAAGCTCAGTACAGGGGCTCCTGTGGATAGGATGATTGCCCGTTGACACTGCCATGCTCCGGGCAACACAGCGTTCCTGACCCACACCCCTACCCTGAGAGCTTGGTAATCCAAGCCTCATCATCAAAAGGCTCATTCCCATATGCTCCCCAGATAGGGAATCCAAGAAGATGGACCACCTTGGGAGGAAGATGTTCTCTCCCTCCAGCTTGGCATTGCAGTCAGTGAATACCACATGTCTCTTGGGTAGATACTCCCATACTATCTGGGATACGGTCACGCAGGTGCTGCCTCAGTGCCCGGAGGAGGCCCGGGCCGCTCTGTCTCAAGTAGTTGCGGATGGGAGTGATACCGGCAAATTCACCATACGATGTGGACTGGAGACCACTAACTCACTGGGCAGAACTATTGCCACGTACGTATCTGTTTGACGCTATGCCTGGTTGAGGACGTCTAGCTTCTTGAGGGATGTCCAGCCTTCCTTGATGACATGCCCTGTGATGGCACTCGCCTTTTTTGGAGATAAGGCAAACTCCGCCCTTGAGCGCTTTAAAGATTCTCAAGCTATGACCAGATCCTTGGACCTTGCAGCTACCTCTCGTCCACCTCAGTCTGCCTTTCATCCCTTTCATGGCTATGGAACGGGCGCCCAACCACGTCCTGTCCAGCTTAGCCACCGAGTCATGCAAGCTGTCCAGCCTCTCATGGGTCAGGGAGCCAGCAAGCAGACCAGTCCACCCTTTCCCCGTCCACTGCCTCCAAACCTTCTCAGTCCGATTTTCCAGGCCCATTACCAGCCAGTCGGAGGCAGAATCTGCCATCACCTCAGCCACTGGCAATCCATCATGTCGGACAGGTGTGTTCTGCAAATAGTCCGAAGGGCCTACTCTCACCCCTAAAAAAGACTACCCTTGCCTCCATGCCACATTCTTACGATTGCAAGTCGGAGGATCATTTGGCTCTTCTCGCCAGGAAGTATCGGCTCTCTTGGCCGAGGGAGCTATAGAGAGGTCCCTATGTCAGAAGTAGGTTGTGGTTGTTATTCCCGCTACTTTCTGGTACCCAAGAATGACAAAGGCCTGCATCCTATCACAGACCTCCGGGCCCTCAACTTCTTCCTTCGGAAGGGGAAGTTCAAAAAGCTCATCTTACCCTAAGTTCTGTCTGTATTCCCTTCGGTTCATGGTGGGCCACAGGCATTTTCAGGTCACTGTGCTCCCCTTTGGCCTTACCAGTGCCCCTCAGGGGTTCACAAAGGGGAGGGCGGTGGTCGCAGCTCATCTGCGCAGATCAGGGGTTCCAGTCTTCTCCTATCTCAACGACTGGCTGTTGATGGCGAGTTCGCCCCAGGCTAATGTGTCTCACCTCCAGACTACAGCGGACCTCCTGCATTCGCTGAGTTTCACTATCAACGTGCCAAAGTCACACCTGATTCCGTCTCAGACGCTTCCTTTCATCGGGGCGGTTCTGGACACAGTGCAGTTTCGAGCCTATCCTCCCGAGCAGCGAGTCTGGGATATTTGGGCTATGATACTGATGTTTCAGTCTCTATCCTGGATTCCGGGGAGAATGACTCTGAGACTGCTGGGCCACATGGCCTCCTGCAGTCTGCTGGTGGATCATGCTAGATGGCATATGCGGGATCTGCAGTGCAACCTTGTGTTCCAGTGGGCGCAGCATCAGGGGAATCTTTCCGACTAAGTCCAGATCTCGGAGGGAACTGTGCACCAACTGCAGTGGTGGCTAACAAACCAAGATTGGGTCAGAGGCAGATCCCTCTCCCTTCTCCACCCTGAACTAATGGTGGTGACAAGTGCGTCACTGCTGGGATGAGGCAGCTACCTGGGAGAGGCGGAGATCAGAGGCGTCTGGTCTCTGGCAGAGTCTGGCCTCCATATCAAGCTTTTGGACCTTCAGGCGGTCAGCCTGGCACTGAGTGGCGGCAGTGGCCGCCCGAAGTCTGTGATGTTATCTTGGCAGCCAGGCATCCCCCCACTAAGATGGTATACGCTTGTAGATGGAACAAGTTTGTGGCATAGTGCACAGCAAAATATGTATATCCCCTTTCTGCCCCTCTTTCAGAGGTTCTTTTGTATATACTCTATTTGGCCCAGCATGGTTCTGCTTTGGACACCCTTAAAGTATATCTTGCAGGCATCTCTGCTTTTCTTCGACTGCCAGATCAGCCTTCTTTATTCAAATCTCCTATCATTAATAGATTCTTTAAGGGCCTTACTCATCTGTTCCCTCCATCTCCTTTCGTAATACCAGAATGGGACTTAATCTGGTTCTGGTTTCTTGTGCGCTCCCTTCGAGAATTCATAACTGTCCCCTCTGGTTGCTGGCTCTCAAAACTCCCTTCCTTGTTGCCATCACCTCTGCTCACAGGGTGAGGGAGCCGCAGGCTTTATCTTCTAAGCCCCCTTTTCTGTCTGTCTATCCAGATAAAGTGGTGCTTCGGACCAAACCTTCCTTCCTTCCTAAGGTCCTTCCTAAGGTTGTCACACCTTTTTATGTGGGACAGTCTGTCCCTCTGTCCACCTTTTATCCACCCCGCATCCCCCCAAGGAGGAGGAGAGACTCCACGGACCCAAAACATGCATTGTCTTTTTATCTTGATCACACAAAAAACTTCTGGGTGGATGATTAACTCTTCGGTGGCTATGTGGGTGCCAAGTAAAGTCGGGCTGTTCGAAAAACGGACCATCTCCCGATGTGTTGTCCTTTACATTAAAATATACTATGCTTTGGTGAAGAAGAACCCTCCTGTGGTGTTGCATGCTCATTCCACCAGAGCAACGGCGGCAACCACGGCATTAGCACATGGAGTCCCAGTCCTTGACATCTGTCAGGCAGCAACGTGGGCATCCCGGCACACATTTACCAGACACTACTGCCTGAACAGCCAAGTCCAGAGGGATGGGTACTGTGCCCGTTTGGTCCTCCAGCACTTTTTGGTAAGATCTTGATTCACCGACCCACCTCCACAGATGGTATTGCTGGAGTATCTATTCTAAGGTAAGGTATCTACAACTAACAGTCTCTATCAGATGAACAAGTTACTTACCTTTCGTAACGATATATCTGGTAGAGACATATGTTAGTTGTAGATTCCTTACCGCCCCACCCATCCTTTCCGCTCTGCAAACTGATTCCCCTACAGGCCCCTTTTTCGGACTCAAAAGTGTTCAGTGTCTTTCATCCCCAACAGACATCAACACAACAGAATCTCCGCACACCATCGACCACGACTCCCTGCTAGCCTGGTCCAACGTGAGCCTCGATGACACCATCGAGACCATGAGCACAATCCACTCCGGCTCCCTGTCAGACCCCCTACCGCACCACATCTTCAACAAAGCCAGCAGCTCAATCGCACCCCACCTGCACAACATCATCAACCTCTCCCTCGAGACCGCGACCTTCCCAGAGAGCTGGAAACACGTCGAGATAAACGCCCTACTCAAAAAAAACAAGGCGGACCCTAGAGACCTCAAGAACCTCCGGCCCATCTCTCTACTTCCATTCCCTGCCAAAGTCATCGAGAAGATCGTCAACAGACAGCTAACCCGATACCTTGAAGAAAACAGAATCCTGGACCCTTCCCAGTCAGGGTTCCGCAGCAACCACAGCACCGAGACTGCCCTCATCACCGCCACCGACGACATCAGGACCATGCTGGACAACGGTGAGACCGCAGCCCTCATCCTACTGGACCTCTCTGCCGCATTCGACACCGTCTGCCACCGCACACTACGCGCACTCCTCCACGACGTAGGGATCCGAGACAAGGCTCTGGAATGGACCACCTCCTTCCTCTCAGAGAACCCAGAGCATCCCCCTCCCCCCATTCCAATCCGAAGCCTCCAATATCATCTGCGGCGTACCCCAGGGATCTTCCCTCAGCCCGACACTGTTCGACATCTACATGGCCCCACTCGCACACGTCGCCCGACAGCACGACCTCAACATAATCTCCTACGCCAACGACACTCAACTGATCCTCTCCCTCACCAAGGACCCCATCACCGCCAAATCCAAACTTCACGAAATAATGAAGGCCGTCGTGGACGGGATGAGGATCAGCCGACTGAAGCTGAACACGGACAAGACGGAGGTCCTCATCCTCGGCTCCAACCCTTCAACCTGGGACGACTCCTGGTAGCCGACGGCACTGGGGGCACCCCTGACACCCACCGACCATGCACGCAACTTGGGAATAATCCTCGACTCAAAGCTCTCTATGACCAAGCAAATCAACGGCGTCTCCTCCTCCTGCTTCAACACCCTTTGCATGCTCCACAAGATCTACAGGTGGATCCCGACAGACACAAGAAGAACAGTCACCCAGGTCCTCGTCAGCAGCAGACTCACCTACGGAAACGCCCTCTACGCGTGAGCTCTGACCAAGCTCACCAAACGTCTGCAACGCATCCAAAACACCTCTGCACAACTGATCCTCGACGTACCACGGCACAGCCAAAGCACCCCCCACCTGAGAAACCTGCACTGGCTCCCCGTCAACAAGAGGATATCCTTCAAGCTCCTCATCCATGCACACAAGGCACTCCACGAGACCGGCCCAGCCTACCTCAACGGACGACTCTCCTTCTACATCCCCAGCCACCAGCTCCGCTCTGCCGACCTCGCACTCGCCACCATCCCTCGCATCCGTAGAACAACCATCGGTGAAAGATCCTTCTCCCACCTCACCGCCAAGACCTGGAACACCCTCCCACTGAGCCTACGACAGACCCAAGACCTGCTGACCTTCAGGAGGCTACTCAAGACCTGGCTGTACGACCAGTAGCAACTCCCCCCCTTCCAGCGCCTTGAGACCCTCGCGGGTATGTAGTGCGCTCTACAAATGATTGATGGCTCTGCGCTTCTGTTGTGGAAAGTCGTGTTAAGAATTGATGTCAGCGTGCATGGGCTGTGTCTATGTAGGTCCTGCGATGTCATCCCGTCGCCCTCAACATCAACGACAGACACTGAGCCTAATGATGCGCAGGGGTGCTGCTGAAAAAAAATCTCCAGATCTAGACTGATGCCTAGGGGAAATTCTAAGGTAAGGAATTTACAACTTCCAGATACATTGTTACCAAAGGTAAGTAACTTGTTCATCTATAACACATCTAATTTGGGTAACGTGGCCAGATCAGAGACATTTTAAGGCATGGGCAAAGTGGGCTCTGTCCCAGGGCCCCAGCTTTTCAGGGGGCCCCCTAATAGAGCCAGGTCTGTTCTGCAGAGTCTTGTCCTGATGCCCTTGAATAATTTATCCAAAGATTGTTTTAAATATCGTTTTCCTTTAATTTGTTGTTGATGTGTGATAATCTATTAGAATTTGTAGAAAAACTTGTTTATGTTTCAAGCAACATCCATTACAAGGTTTCTATTAGATCAAAACAGGACCACACATATAAGAAATGGGAGGGTTTCACAGTGATTATTTGCAGTAATATAAGTGAGCTACTGCTATGTTATAATATTGAAAACACACATCACTATCCATGGTTATTAGATGTAACCACATTTAACTTGGACAAGTGTGCCAATGTGCTGTCAGTGACCTGGTCAAAGAGGGCGTGAAAGAGCTGAAATTCGATCATGGATTCAAAGCTGTTCCGAACTGGGGCCCCCAAAATACGTTTGGCCCAGGGCCCACAAAATACTTAACATGTCCCTATGCCAGATGTCCTTATATGAAAATGATCCTTGAATTCCTGGTCTCTCAGCGACAGAGAATCGTGTGCTAGACCCTCTGGCTGTACCTGAATCAAATTGCAGGGTTGGTACTTATATGCAGCTCTGCTCAGCCACTTTGGGGTGGTACCACATTACTGTGGAGCCATATGACACCATCTGACTGCGCACTGGAGCTATCGTGTAACAATCTCAGGATTCAGCGTAGCACCAGGGAATAATCTAAATGTGAGGAATCTGTGGCTAGATGGAGTATCCACCAGAAAGAGTGTCACTAAAGGTAAGTAACTTGTTCTTTGAAACCATTGTTCACAGTTATTTTTTTCCCACTCCATGGACAAATAAAGTTTACAAGCCAGTGATTAAATTTTTTATATTTCTATAGCCTCACAACAGACTTACAAGTGGTTTGCAACATTGAAATCGACCAAGCCTCCCTAGCTAGCTCTCCAAGTTCTCCTGGGTGAGAGGTGAGACAGAGAGGGTTAATTAGAGCAACTTGGTGAAGATTTATGTCTCTCTGTAGCCCTAGGGGCATGGACAAAGGGGGGTCACCAAACATGCTGCAGTTGATGATTATTTTCTCTGCCCCTCGTCAGTATAGATTTTAGTTGATGCTTTTTCTTGTGCTCAATTGGGTGACCTCTTGTCTGGGGCAAATGAGATACTACAACAGCTACCAAGGGCCTTATAGGACCGCCGTACTTGTGGTGGTGATACGACCACCGCCACACTGCAAGCCCACCTGCAGTATTCTGTGTGGAGGTCATCTGCCGCGAGAGTGTGAAGGATCCCGCTGGGCTGACAGTCTGAAACTGGCCTGAATATGCTAGCGGTGCAGCTTCAGGCACCGCCCAGAATATTACGAGTTGCCTTTTCACCACCCTTTTCATGCGGTGAGCCCACCATGAAAAGGGTTGTGGAGAGGCAAAAAAGGGGGCCCCAACAGGGCCTCCTGCCAGATCTGGGACTGGGAGTGTATGCGGGGGGCATGCATGCCACACCATGCAGGAACGTGCTGCAGGCACTGTCACAGCAGTGTGCTGCATGTTAGACTCTCCTATGAGCAGATAGTGTGACCTGCGCCTCTAAGGATTATAGGCTGGGAGCTTAAGGAGGGCGCCTCTGTGTGCTTCCAGTGCATGTCTCAGTTGTAGGTAGCGGTAGAATTGTGTGTAGTGCATGTTATAGGTCTCTACCAGAAATGCGAAGGTGCGGTGTGACTCATTAACACATTTCTTGTTCATCTTTGCTTCTCAGATCACTGGCTTGTCCACCATATTTTTCATGTTTCCCCTCTTTGTCCTTTCACTTTCGGTCTGTTACTCCTTTGCTGGTGAATGATTGGTAGACTATGAAGTTTTCTGCCTTTTTGATTCCTGTTTTGTCAAGGGTCTGTTGCAGTTTTTGGTGGATTGTAATGGGTATGGTCCTGAGGTTGTTTCTTGGGAGCAGGCCTTCATAACTCATGAACCTTGACTTGTTCCTTCCTTTTACAGGATGCACCCATCTAGGCTGGAGGAGGCCTTATTGGAGGGGGGGAGGGGGGTGTACCAGCAGGGTTCAATCACGGTTTCATCCAACTTCTTACCTGACGAGAGTTCAGCCACCCACACTGTGTTTCTCTCTCTGTCATATCAGGTTCCAGACAATTCTCCTAAGTTTCCAATCTGATGCCTGTTTGTATAAGGATATGCGCTGTGGTCCTGAAAGTTGTGGCAGCCATGACCTTCATGGTGGCTCCTTTAGAACCCGTTAGTCTAGCAGCATCCTTTACAAGGTAAGATGGTGGGACATGGATTAGGTCATATGGCAGTCAACCCAGCCCAAGATGGCAGGGTTTTAGTATGCATTTCCTGATTACTTCCTGTTCTGAGATATGTTAGGCATCATCTTAAAGAAAGTGGTTCATTGCTCAGCATGATGTCTGGCAAATTTGCATTTTGTGGGGTTCTCTAGCTTCCGCATAAGTTGTCACCCCCCTCCCTCTGTGAGCCCCTTTGTTGTTTTGGTGTGGTCAAGATTTGATTTCTCTCATGCTCTTCTTGCTGCCTCTCAAGATGACCAGTCACTGCAGATTTCTTTGAACCAGCCACCTCAGGTTCAGGTTGAGACTAGTCTAAAGTATGTTTTTGTTACTATATTTGGCATGCATATATATTCTTTGGGTAAACTTAACCTTGTGTTATTGTAAAAAATGTCAAGGTTTCTAATAGGGCCAGAAGTGTGGGGATGTTCTTTTGAATTCCATACTATTTATCACACATCTGTGTCATTGGCACTACTCACATCACAAAGCACATAGGATCAGTTTATATTAAGCTCAACGAGGTTTGTTCTCTGTAAATGTTCAGACAGAATTGATCTTAGGTACATGATGTGCCAGGTAGTGGAAAGGAGTACTGTTTGTCATGTATAATCAATATTTATTTGCTCACTTTCCTTATTTGAGTTTCAGCAGATACACCTCGGAATGAGGTATGAAGAGGTTCGTGAGTCTTCTGACCTTCCCACACTCTTCTGGGCACTAACATTTGGCCAAAACTCATGCGATCCTGTAGTTGTATTCTTGGGAGAAATCTTAGACCGTTGTCTATTTAAACCACACCCTGAGGTTT
The DNA here is from genome assembly GCF_964204655.1 of Triturus cristatus. Taxonomy (NCBI): domain Eukaryota; kingdom Metazoa; phylum Chordata; class Amphibia; order Caudata; family Salamandridae; genus Triturus; species Triturus cristatus. The sequence continues at coordinate 751,592,809 of NC_140592.1, forward strand.
TCCAGTGCTTTTCATTGCGAAACCTCGAGGAGTGTATTTGGCTCCTCAACTGTTTGCATTTCTTGCTGTGGTGGTTCAGGTCCCAGGTGAAGCGGATTGTCGTCTACTAACCTGGGGAAACGGCCATAGAAGACCACAGAAAAATGCAGCAAATTTGGGATATGTGTAGTTACTTTAGTTATATTCTGTATGAGACTAGAGTTTAAAGTTGGTTGAAACTAGAGTTAATGAGCACCCAAAGAGACAAGGGGCTACTCACAAAGGACCTACACGTATAGATTTACTCAAGTGTAAACTTACTACTGAACCTAGTAGTAACTTTACACTTTTTTGCTATTCACCTTTTCCGAGAGTAAATTTACTACTAGGTGCAAACTTACATGTCTGCACCGGAATTCTAACAAAATATTCTATCAAAAATGTTATGATACACCAATATCATGTAAAAAATATTGTGGTGTCAAGAAATAGTGGGACAAATATAAAAGTTAAGAACATTGTGTTTTTAAGTTTTTTTTCATTTTATGTCGAGCCTACCAGATAGCGCAAGCTGCCTGGTTGCAAAAGACCCATTATAAATGTACAGGGGCTTACAGCCAGCCCATTACATACTATTGGTTGTGTTTATTGCCAGTCTCATTTGTTTGCTTCTTGTTTGAAGCAAACAAATGAGTGACAAAGGTGGTTCAGGTTCCAGAAGGCCATCTTGTGTTTGTCCCTCCCCAGCAGCATAGCCTCTTTACTATCTGTCTTGTCTGATTATCTGCCTTCTACTGCTCACGTTTAGAGAACTACGTTTTTTTTCCATAAGCACTCCTTGAGAGTGCATGTGTTTTCCAGTTATTTTCCTTATATGCTTTCCCCCCTTAATTCCACCCCTTCCCCACATTCTCATTTGCTCTTCCCTTGTGCGGTTATTCCCCCAAAACATACCACACCACATTTCTTGTTGCTTTGTCCTTCCTGCACTTCTTTTCTTCCCTTGCATGTTTTTTTACACCATGTCCCTCGCCTCTGCCTGTTGATGTTTTCTGACTGCCTGATACCACCATTCAACTAATTTTGTGATTGCATCACAGTGACATTTAGTTAACAATACAGTGTGGTACTATTCAATATTGTAATATAACAGGTCAATTTAGAAATTCAGACTGCACCACAGAAGCTCGCATAATGAAGTCTAATACTCTGCAGATGTCACTGAGAAGTGATAAACACAGAGTATGACATGCTCTCATTTTGTAGTTTCTACCAAAGTTTTTCAGAGAAAGCTGTTGCTGATTTTGATGGCCCACGTCTCCTCTTTTCCCTTCTGTTTCAGACCTGTGCTCTTATTCCAAAGATATCAAACATGAAAAAGCTACTACTCTCTGATCAGGAATTTCAGCCCAAAAAGTCTATTAAGGAATTCCCAATGCTGACCTTTGAGAGGGGTAGGCCTCACAATAGTGAAAAACAAAATAGGCTATTTGTCATTACCAGAACAAGCAAAGCATACAGTTATATGTCCTGTCTTTTACTTACATGGCACCCTGCCCTTAGGGTTACCTAGGGCCTACCTTAGGGCTGACTTATATGCAATGAAAGTGTAGTTTAAGGCTTGGCAAGTAGGTTTGAATGCCAAGTCGAAGTGGCAGTAAACTGCACACACGAGCACTGTAGTGGAAGGCCTGAGGCAGGTTTGAAAGGCTACTTCTGTGGGTGGCACAGTCAGTGATGCAGCCCACTAGTAGCATTTGAAGAACAGGCCCTTCGTATATGGTATACCACTTTACAAAGGACTTACCAGTACAACAAATATGACATTCAACTATGCACCAATGTCATCATGTTTAGGGAAGAAGCACATGCACTTTAGCACTGGTTAGAAGAGGAAAGGGCTAAGAAACCTAAGGCCAACAAAACCAATCAGCAAAAATGAGAAGCAAAAGGCAAATAACTGGGGGTAAGACCACCCTAAGGATGGCAGGCATAATAGGACTGAAAAAACACACAGGGCAGGGAGCTGAAGCAACAAGGAGGGCGAGAACAGAACCAACACAGAATACTGGGGCAGAAGCAACACGTAGAGCAGAAGCAACACAGAGGGTGGGGAAAAATGCATGACACAGCGGCAAAAGAGTAATATAGCACGAAGAGGTAGAAGCTCACAGGTGAGAAAGCAAAAGGGGGAGAAGCCCATGATGGTGAGCACAACATAAAGGGGGCAAAGGAGCAGCACACTGGCGGGAAAGAGCATTATAGAGCTTAAAGTTTGAGGGAAGACAAGTTCTTGAGGAAGTCCTGGAAAAACTCCTGAACTGGAAAACACATGGACTCTTCTGAAGTGCTAAACCAAAAAGAAAGAAGTCCTGTCTGAAAAGTAAGCAATCGAAGGACACAAGTTTAAGGAGATGCACCAGGTAAGGGACAAACATATGAAGAGGAAGAATAGCTCATGCAAGCTAACAAATAAAATGCAAGCAAATAAGAGTGACAATAAAGCTAACCAATGGTAAGCGATGGGTGGGCACTAAATCCACTGCAAGCTGACAATACGTTTGTTCGCTAGCTTGCGCTCTCAGGCTGGACCTGAAAAGGATACCCAGGGCTACAAGCGCCTGAATGCATAGATATAGAACTGCTCTGGATGAGATATTCGAGTATGGAATTGGGAAATTTTGGAGCTCTGGTACCAAATGCAGAACTCTCATGTTTCCCCCGCCCATGCTTGAGTAGCTCATGCGGTCCAGGATTTTAGGTCTTGCCTGAGACAGAAGCACGCAATGTCACTTGCGATACATTTTGTTTACTCATGGGGTCTTAGAGCCTAGCCATTTCTTACCATTGGTTGGCTTCATTGTCACTCTTATTTGCATGCGTCTGTGCTTGACTTTCTCTTCTTGTGTGTTACCCTCCCTAGGAGCATGGCCCAAGTATTGCTTCCTTGACCTGGCCTTCTACTGCTTGCACTTTCACGACTACTTTTTTCTTGTTGTGGAAGCACTCCATAAGAGAGCGTGTGCTTCTTTTCCATTCTGTTGCTTCTCCTGTCCCGCCCTCCTCTCACTGTCCTTGGTATTGCTTGCTCCCTGCTGATGTCCATCGTGCAGCTGGCTCCCTCCATCTCTCCTCCTGCTAGCTGTCATGTTCCGTGCTTCCTCCCACCCTCCACCTGCTGTCCCTTATGTTGCTTGCCACCTTCTGTCCTTCTCCCGCTGTCCGTGTTGGCCCAGCCCTCCCATGTTGTGTTGTTTTTTTGCTGTCCCTCAGCACAAAGAGTGTGATGGGAACCAGGATGCATACTCAGCTCAGGCCAGACAAGAAAGCGCATGGCCCATCCTCCTCAATACAGTACAACTCCTGGTGGACGCAGCACAATATCAATCGGAGAAAATGGACGCCCAACTAACGCTGTTAGATACGCTGGCAGTATTCGTAGTTGCAATAGACGGGAAGCTGGGCACACTAAACTCGCTTCTTCAGAGCAAACTGATCCAACAGGTGGATACCAAAAGGAGAAACAATACTGATTGTGAATGTGGCCCAATCATTGACAAACTGGCCACCCTGCCAACAGTAATGTCAGACTTATGCGGACATCTTAAACAATCTGCAGAACTTAGCCAGAAGATCAGCAGTGGTGCACCGGGCTGCCACAAACCAAATGGACCCGGCAAAGAGTCTACTGCACGAATAGGGGTGGCTGAGGATAACGCCACCCTCGGCAAAGAGACCGCTGCCAAACGGCGCGATGAAACAACAATGACCGGAGGGCATGACCATCAAAAAATGGAAGCGAAAATCCAGGACATAGAGGAAAATAGGACGGAGAAAATAACACCTCTACCAGCAGGTGTCGAAGACGACGCGGACACAAACCAGAAATTAAACGCCAAACAGAAGAGAGCGAAAAAACGCAAAGGGAGGAAACAGAAGCTCTGTTCCAAACGTGAAGGCTTTAGGCAACTTGTCGGGCAAATTAAAACTGCAGAACAAAGCACGAGCAATCTGGTTGAAGCAATATCACTGAATCATGAACAAGAAGAAAGAGTCGGTGTTATCGATGACATCGCCCAACCAGCAAATAAAACCTTAGTGAAGACAGCAGCTGATCCACAAAGCAATAAAGCAGTGGCGCCCCTACACTCTGGGTCCAACACTACATTGGTTGACCCCGGGTCTTGGAACCGACTAATACCTAACATCCGGCCTTGCACAAAACCCATGGGAAGCCCAAAAGCCCCTATAAGTCCAAGGGAAGATAAAACAGGAAGACAGGATCTAGGATTAACCGAAAATCAAATATCAGCCATTACCAAAGAAACGGTGTCAAAATATCTACAGGTGGACCAAACAACATCAACAATTGCCCCTGTAACCCTGACTTTAAACAAACAGCTTCCACGCCGCGAAATCTTCGATCCGTCAAATGATGCAAGAGATCTAATCTCAGCATGGGAACACAACCGAGAGGGCTATCGGGTACCAGCAAATACAGCTAGCAATACGAAGCGGCCAGCAACACCAAACAATGACAACGTATTTGGAGGTGCTATCGATCATGGGGAAGCTTTGGATGCCACATGGTTCATCCCTGATTTTATCTCCAAAGGAAGCCACGACATCCTCAACAGAGGCAATATCTTGCGATTATTGGCCCACATTCCTCCATTGTCATCTGTGATAAGCTCGGACCTGAAGTCTATCGAATTTATAGCTGTGGATGGCATAGGAAAAGAAGCAACGAAGGCGACCTGGGCCTCGGCAGACATGGCACGAAAGATCCTTCTGGAATCTGAGATCTTTCAAAACTGGGGCATCACGTTGAAGCCCTTCACAAAGCCACGATACCCGGATGTTTTGTGCTCTGAGAGCAACCCGAATCCGAGGGTGCATACAGATGGTAGCAAAATCTCGGTTCTCAGGGGCGCTGTCGGGCCAAGCCTTACTGGCAGCAACGGGTCGAGCGAACTCACTCTCGGAGCACGACAGGGAAGACAAGCTCCTAACGGGTGGCAGGAACAAAGACGGTTTGTGAGAACCATAACAAATAGCAATTGACAAGTGCAGTGGCCAATAACGGAGAACTTGCAGGACCATTTACGTTTATGTTCTTGGAACATAAATGGCCAAGCATCCAAAATGCTTGACCCAGACTTTATAGCTTACATTCGATCTTTTGATCTAATAGCGCTACAAGAAACCTGGCTTGCCGAGCCCCCGCACCTGCAAGGATACTTACGTTTCTTCTCCAGCGCAATGAGCGTAGCTAAGTATGGTCATTTAAGAGAAGGTTTGGTAATATATGTAGCTACAACCAGCATTTCCATTGGCCAAAGAAACCGGGCACTCGACGACAGCTGCACTCGCAGTTAACCTGACTTTGACAACAGGACAAGGCAAAACAACTAATAAATGCATCTTGGTTAATGCTTATATTCACCCCAAAGGAAAGAAAAAAGCAGCGGAGGAGTTATATGCATATATTGAAGAGTGTATCACAGAGGAAAAAACAGGGAATTTAGTTCTCACTGGGGATTTCAACCTCAATCTTATGGGAACAACACAAGAGGAAGGTACCATGGCACAAAATACATTCTGGGCATTACCCAAACAAAGTAAGCCACGAACAGCCATTCAATCAAAATTGGGAAAGAAGGTACTTGAGACACTAGAAAACTTTAACATAAGGGCACTAAATGGCAGGTTTGCAGGGGACAACCCGCCAGCTTCAACTTTTCACTCAAAAAAAGCGAACAGCACGCTAGATTATACCTTCATGTCACTTCCACTTTTTCAATTCGTAATATCCTATCAGATTGGGATCCAAGCAGATAGCGATCACTGCCCTCAGGAAATCATTATGGACCTTGCTAAGCCAACTTACGAGCGTTCGACAGCCCCTAAAGAGTCCATTTATACCGAAAATGTTAAAAAGATCAAGTATTCGATCGCAATGGGTGAACTTTTGACTGGTCTGGCAAAACAACATCATATGGAGCGCATGGGCCCCAATGAAGTAGTGAAATGGGTGCATTTCACTACCACCTTGGGGCAATATGCAACAAAATCTAAACTGCGCACAAGGACAAACAAGCTGGGCACCCTCCCTCAATCACACAGAGTGAAAATTAAAGAAACAAAATATTTAATCTCCAAGTTAAGGAGAATAGTACAGCAGGATCACAACAACAAAAGGATGCTGTATCAACTCTCTGAACTAAAAGCCTCATTAAAAAAACTTAAGTGGGAAGCAAATAGAACCTTAGAGGAACAACTCTGGGCAACCCTTCATGAGGACATAAAAAAGAATGATGGTGCAAGGTTTTGGAAAACAATAAATTCATTAACGCACCCTGCAAAAACGGAGATAACATCAAACATCTCAGAGGCAATATGGGCAGCATATCTCGAAAATCATTTTAACCGAGACCTGTTGGCCAATCAGAACATGAGCAATCCTTTTCCCGCGCGAGGCCAGGACGACGGCAATAGGTTACAATGGTGCCCAATTGACCAGGACATGGCGGGGGACGCAGATTATATTTCCTTGGTACCCATAATAAAGCGGCAAATAAAGAAAGGAAGAAGGGAAGGCGCGCCGGGTCCAAATGGGATCCCGCCCGTCCTCTTCAAACAAGACACGGATTACTGGGCAGCGGCACTTGAACCTCTCTTTCGGGAGATCAGATACACAAACATCTTGCCAGATACTTGGAAGGGCTCCATTATTGCCCCTATATATAAAGCAGGGGATAGGGGCCTTCCTCAAAATTATCGGTTAGTTGCTCTAATCGATAACGATGCGAAGTATTTCGCAGGTCTAATTTTGGAAGAACTAAAGGAATGGGCTACAAGGAAATCTCTCATACCTGTCAATCAAACAGGCTTTGTTAAATCAGTGGGGACTACAACAAACATACTGACGATGGGTATGCTTATTGACAAGGCAGAGATAAAAAAAATTGCCTCTGCACCTCTGCTATATTGACTACAAAGCAGCATTCGATAACATTAATCGCAACCTACTATGGACAAAACTCAATGATTGGGGTATCCCAAAAGGTTTGCTGGAGCTGTTAATTAACTTACATACAGACACTTGGATTCAGATCAAGGTGGGGGACGGCTCATTGTTGTTAAGGCGGATACAAACTAATAATGGCCTCAAGCAGGGCTGCGTGCTGGCCCCCACACTGTTCAACCTGTTCCTGGGGGACTTGGTGCCCCTACTAAACAACTGCAATTCACACTCACCAAAATTAGGAGGCCTCAATTTACCATGCCTCTTATATGCAGACGACCTGGTGTTAATAAGCCACACAAGAGTTGGGCTTCAAAATCTTCTGAATACGACCCAGAGATATTCTGAGTTAAATGATTTAACAGTGAACCTCGAGAAAACGCAAACAATGACAATCAGCAACAACAAAAAGAAGAAAGTTTTCTCGTGGTTCTGGAAAAACACCCGAATCAAAGACACCTCGTCGTATAAATATCTAGGCGTGAAGATTGACAGTGGTGGCCAATTTAGAGAACAAAGGGCTAGTATAAGAGGCAAAGGCACCGTTCTGGCAATTGCCTTAAAAACATTAAATAACAACCTCTCCGGCCCTTCTCTGACCCCCTTACTACATGTTATACGTGCCAAACTGTTACCAACACTAACATATGGGAGTGAGGCCCACCGAGGCAGGGATGCCGTTATACTTGACGGCACAATCGTGTCGGCATACAGAATCATCTTGAGCCTCCCAAGGCGCTCCTCCCCAGCACAGATCAGACTGGAGTTTGGAATTCGGTCACAGTTATTGGCACGACAGGGGGCATATATCTGCTCTTGGGATAAAGTAAGAAAAACGACCGAAGGGACGCTGAACGAATATCTATGGAAAGAGCTAGAGCAGACCCAAAACTCACCAGCTGCAAAATACCTGGAAAAAAGCATAATGAACACCGGGCTGGCAGAGCTCTGGGCGTCCCCTGTAGATCATAAAACACTCAACAAATTGGTGAAAAAATCGATCAAGCTACAGTCATGGGTTCAGGATAAAGCCATCCTATCAAAAAGATCTCATGCTTGGATGGTATTAAATACATACCTGACACAAGCCTCCCAGCCTTACCTTGCCCTAGGTTACACAAAAAAATCAAACTGTGCTTTTTAAGATATAGATTGGGCTTGTTACCATGCATTCTACATCTTCCTCACTGGCTGAGATCGAAAGCAGGTACATTATGCAGGTTATGCGGCAAAGGGGCAGAAGACATGTTGCACCTGCTTTGCTCGTGTGAGGAACTGCACGAAGAAAGGAAGCTCCTGCTGAAACGCCATTTCATTTTACAGGGGGTACGCACACGAAGGAATGCAGTGCTAACCTGCTTCTCAGCACAGGACCCTCAGCTGAGCTGTAGATTTGTGAAATTTTTAAAAGTAGTAGAAAAAAAACTACCAAAAATTGACCCATGATCAACTTAGCAAAACAGGACATTTGATTTAACTTACACAGATGTATTATTTATGCTGCAGATTTTAAAGAATTTTATTATGTGTTATTGTATCGCATTGGTTTTAATTATAAACTGAAAACTTATGTTGCTTGCCACCTTCCGTCCTTCTCCCGCTGTCCGTGTTGGCCCAGCCCTCCCATGTTGTGTTGTTTTTTTGCTGTCCCTCAGCACCCCTCCCACGTTGTGTTGCTTGCCCCGCCCACTCCCGAACTGTGTTGCCTGCCGCATCCTTCTAATGCTGTGTTTAGTTTTATATAACGTGAAGTCGCCATAAGGGCATTGCAGTGCTCTGCAGGAGCACTTGTTACATTGAACAAAGTCAGATTCACTTTTTTTAAGGTACGGGGAGATTAAGCGGCTTGCTCACAATCACACCATGCTGAGCTGATGCCGAGACTTCAACCTGGTTCTCCACTTCCAAAGTCGGCAGCCAGAAGAACACATCCTCTGAGTTGCTTGCCACGGTACTCCCTTAAAAAAAAAGTCCTGGCCTCGTCATAGCCCTTTTAATCCTAACTTTCAGCCATGCTGCATAGCAGCCACGCTCTGTATTTCATGGCTAAAAGACACTGCCAATATAATAGCTTGCACATAGGTGAGACCTATTGGCTTTGCCAGTGATTGTTTTAGTTGCGTTCTGGGACTCGTAGTCTTGTTTACGCAATGATAAATACTACACGGGGCAGATTTATGAGGCCCTTGCGCCACTTTTGCGTCACTTTTCCCATGTTAAAAGTGACGCAAAAGTGGCGCAAGGGGCTCATAAATCTGCATGTTTCAGAATCATGCAAGGACAGCGACGTCAGTGCGAATCATGAAGTCAAAGAGATTTATCTCTGCCAAATTGTGCCAGCATAGGTGCAATCGAGGTATGGCGTAGCGCGGGTACACTTCTCCATACTGGCTTAAGGTGGAATTTACAGGGTTGACATATAAGTGCAGACTGGAATCAAAAAGACAAGACTTGGGTGAAAACAAATACTTTCCCTCCATGCTAAATATCCCCAGTTTGAGGCTGCTGCCCCTTTAAATCTGCTGCGCTTCTAGTCTCTGGCGCGTGCATTCCAGCTTCGGACAGTGCCCGGCGAAGAAGACGTCCTCAGGTGTGCTGAGGCAGCAGCAGGGGTGTCTGCGAGGACCCGCTTTTGGACACCAGCCTCTGACTGACATACCCTCAGGGGCGGGGCCTGGCAGCCAGCCGAGGAAGGGTGTGTTTCGGCAGCCCTGCACCCCAGCCCCCCTTCATTCCCATTCATCCCCCGGGCTACAAATAGCACCTGCGGAGCACGAGCCCTTCCAGGGGATGCTAAGCTGCGGAGCCACCACGCGCCTACCTAGCAACCGGCCTAAAAACCCACCTGCGCGCCTGCTGCTGCCACCCACCGGAGTACACGGTAAGCCCTCATCGGTAAGCACTGGCTGCTGAAACTCTGTGCTGCGACGTGCGCAATGCTGCAGAGCTGTGGTGTGTGACTTTTAATGCTGGGTTGTGTTAAAATAAAAAGCCATGAATACATAGTAGCTCGGTTTATTACTTTTTTCCTAACCCTTCTGTGCCAAGGGGTTTCCACGCGACATGGTCTCTATGAGACGCACTACATGAGAAAGTTCGGATGCGTGAACCCTTCAGGATTGTTAAAGAACATGAAATACGAACTGGTGGGTGGCTAAGTTGGGATGGACGTTGCTTTCAGATGCAGCAAAGATTACATCTCGGTCGGTTTCTATCCAGAGATCAAATCTCGGCTCCATCTCGAGCGCACACTGTTATCCTGGGCACATCCCTTTATTTCCATCACTGTCCAACAGTTGACATATCTTCGAAACCGCGTAGCTCTTAAAAACGGGCTATAGCCGGTGTAAACCAGAACATTAATAACTAGACATTATTACTGTTCACTTTCCTAAATCGGATATGACTGGCTGGGAACAAAACAGAAATGCCCCCACGCTGGTGTGTACACGTCATGAACTAGCCCAACATGTGAGATTGAAGGGCAAGACCTTTTCCCCACCTGTTTCAGAAGCACTGGGTGTCGCCGAGCCTCAGCCAGCGTAAGATAAGGGCTTCTCTAGACATTGAGGGGCAGATTTATGAGCCCCCTGCGCCACTTTTGCGTCATTTTTAACATGGGAAAAATGACGCAAAAGTGGCGCAAGGGGCTCATAAATCTGCCCCTAAATGTGTAATCTTGGCTTCAGCTGCGAACACTTATAGCAGTCAGCAGAACATAATCAGAAGTTAAAAGAAACGAGCACGACCGCCCGAAATGGACAAGGAGACGAGCGGAGTGCACGGAATGAGGACATCCGTCAGCCGTAAAGTAGGAAATATCGTGGAAAAAGCTCCCCGGAACTCTCCAGGCGCGCAACACCCATTGGAGTCAAAGGGCTTCAGCCCCCCCCCCCCCCTCGTGTGTGGCAGCCTGGGATGAGACACCTTCCCGGGCAAAAAAGCAGCCGCACCCCAGCACTTTACAGGTCTTTAAAAGACCATTTGAATGTTAATGAGGCCTCGCTGTTGTTTCACCCCTTCTAAGAGCCCCTGCAGCTCCACTCTGCCTATTGCTTAAAGTTCAGCCCCCCCCCGAAATTTTTGCTCAGCCCCCCCCCGAAATTTGGCTCTAGTTGCGCCTCTGGAACTCTCTGTACATGGAATCATGCTTACAGAGTAGCCCGTCCATGGTTGTAACTGGTGAAGACTGTCAACTCCTGGTTGAATGGCTTTTATTAAATGTGGGGCCTATTCACAAAGGCATTTTGGACAGTGCTTAATTTGTAAATCTTTAAGTGCCGGGGCTCCTCTTAGGAGGCCACTGCAGCCTCCCCTTGTTGCCCCTGACCGTGCTGCCAATTACAGCGCCAACACAAGCACTTACCGCCTCCTGCGAGTGGCAATTCTGTCTATTCAAGGCCGTTCAAAGCTATAAGAATGGCGTGGCATAGTCTGATTGTCACTTTTAATGTATATTAAATTATTAAACACTATTGTTTTGCTCTTCTCAAAATAGACATCCAGTGCCACCATGTAGTAGACCATGGGTACTCGCAAACATTTGCCCAGAGGCCACCAAGTACAGCCTGTGGTGTGACCGAGGGCCGCACTGATGCCAGGAGGGTGGCTGGTGGGGGTCTGGGTGGGCCAGTGATTGTGTAAGGAGGTCTAACAAAAGTTAAATAAACGGCAAGCATTTATTTGCAGGATAATAAAGGCTGCCTGTTGATTTAACATTTTATTCTGAATATTAGTGCTTAGGAACTAAACAGCAGCTCACCAGGAGGGCCGGTGTAAAGGTCAAGAGCGCAAGCGGCCGCCCTTTGAGCAGCACAGCATTTTCCTATTTGTCTGCATATTATGCGACCAGAAAGATGTAAGATGTTTCACGTTTAGAAAACAATAATTAGAATTGAGTGTTCGAGAGGTTCGGCTGCTCCCGGCTGAGCCCGTCACTGCTCAGCTCTCCCCTGTCCTGTCTGCCCATGTCTTCCTTGCTGCTGCTGCTAAGTAATGGTGACTACGGGGTGAGCTGTGTGGCGTTGGGGGGTTGGGCTATGGTTTTCAGGGTCAGACCTCTGCTGATTACCCAAACTTGCCCACTTCCCTGCCAGTCTCACTTGTATGACCCACAGCTCAGCTCCTTCCTGCAAGTGCCAAGTTGTAAATTAGAGGGGTAGAGGGTGAGGAGATGGGAGAGCGAGAGGATTTTGATGGGGCGCATGCAGTGTGTACAAGAAACAAAGAATGGTTAAACACAGTGTGGGCTAACTCGTTGGGGCTATTTCAGAGTAAGACTGCTGCAGCTCCCTGCGTGGCTTCTGCCTCCTCTGAACATTCATGCCCTGAGCATTGGCCCAGCTCACCCATACTAAAGGCTGGCACTACCCCCTGCATCCCTCTCCTGTATTATCACATCATTTTTCAAGCCGACCCCTCCAGAGTGTGGCAGACTAGGGGCTGAGCAGCGCCACAGGCTTTTTGCATGTTGATTGTGGATATGGAAAGCGCCAACAATGCTGGCTAGCCCTTTCTCTGCTGCACCATGGCGGCAGCTTGGTGAATGGTTTCCAAGTGCAGGAGAAGGGATGCGTAGGAGGCAGAAGTTAATGGCTCCTAATTCGGCTCACTTTTGGCTTGATAGTATCAGAAGAGCTCTGGCCGAGCTAGATGTGGCCATCTTGTTCAAGCCAGGCTCTAGACTTCGGCGGCTAGTCCATCTCTATTGCATACTCTTCCGGGCCTTTATGAATTTGCACAATATACATTTGCACTTTGCCCTCTCTGCACTTTTACTAATAGAGAGTTGACCATATAGAGGCCAATTAGCAAAGGCATGTAGGAGTGTGTAGAAAAGCACTTCTGGATGCCTTCTTCCTGAGGCATAAATGCGTTTGCGAACCTCCCCTTCTTTGTCTCTGTTTGTAATTCGAGTTAATGATTTCTTTAGCTAAACGTTCTACTTCTTCTGACATGAGATTTGGGAAACTCCTACGACTTGGATTCTCCAAGCGTCTCTCATGGTAGGACGGCTCCTTGACATTTGGTCAGTATCGGAGCGCCATGCTACTCCTTTGGGTGTACTGGTACAAAATAAATCCTGATGTCTGTCCAGAGTTGGAAACTAAAAATATGCCTTCTGGGATCCTCAAGTATTGTGCTAGGGTGGGTACAAGTAAGGAGGGAAACAGACAGGAGCAGTTTTCGTGAAATGCAGAAGCCCTTGATAGTAAATATATGATCTGCACTTACATATGCATTGTTTCCCCCAAAACTGCCCTGAAGAAATTGACTAGAAAAAGAGGCATTAAATTGGTTCTGACGAATTTTATTGGTCACTAACAAAACGAATTTGGAGATAGTTTTGAAGCTGGTGTGGGCGGTCAAGGCCCTTGTACATCCATCAAGTCTCAAGGTATAATACATCATGTGGTCACTGCACTTGCTGTAGTGACCCGTGTCTCATTTATTGTCTCAGAGAAGGATCATAGATTAGCTTAGAAGGTTAATGTGCCCACTGTGTACTACAACGTGTAAAATCAAATGCCAAGTTCGTATCCTACAAAAGGAAGCACAGTGGGTGCCCAGTGCCCATTCTGTACTAGCACTGAAACTATCCTACCCAGGCACGCTGATTGGCGCTAAATACCCCTGTGTCCAGCCTCCTGCTGTTCTTTGGCTCCATGGGTAGTTGTTCTGTTGTGTCAGAGAGCTCTCTGCAGAGTCCTCTATAATCGTAGGTACAATGAAATAGGTATTGACAGGGCGCTGTGTTTTTGTTTCCGGAGTTCAGGAGATTGGAAGCAGATTGAAACTTAATGACGATTCTTCATGACACAGAGGGGACCTGTGTCATGTATCTGGTCCCAAGGGCCAGACCCAATCTCAAGTGTAATGTATTGTATTTATTTCTCTACCTATACTTCGGAACTACCCAGAGTTCTCTGCGTCTTTTTTGCATATTTTATGCAGCGCTTTAAATCTGAAAGGGTATTGTTTTTGTGTGTGTATATATATGTGTATATATATATATATATATTCACTTAAAAAACCATAGGTTTCACACACGTTATAGTTAGGAATTAGTATTTAAAAAACCTTGCAAATTCACTTAAAAAACCATAGGTTTCACACATGTTATAGTTAACTGGACATTTCACTCGTAAAAAACCAATGAAATGCCCCCGTTATAGTCAGATAACTATAACTCACGCGACCGCCACTCTATCACAAGGATGATGTTATCAGTGATGTCATGAGTGATGCCACTGACCATGTCATGAGTGATGTAATATGTGACGTCATCAACAGTGGATTGCGGGCGCACGAGTTATAGTTATCTGAACTAACTATAATGGGGGAATTTCATTGTTTTTTTACGAGTATATATATATATTTTTTTTCACTGCTGTGTCAAGAAATTAATCGCACTCCCGGTTACTAAAAGAGAAGTAGGAATTGCATATACCGGCGATCAAGGTCCAAGGAGGATCGAAACGCGTTGGGGCATCACTGCTGGTTGTGGGTCAACACTGTTGAATGCGTGGCAAACAATAAAACACCGGCCATTGCAATCGGGATGCGACTCATTTGTTGTCACAGCAGTGACATAGGTTGGAGATATTTAAGCGTTACAGCAGTGACAGAGGTTGGAGATATTTAAGCGTCACAGCAGTGACAGAGGTTGGAGATTGGAGATATTTAAGCGTCACAGCAGTGACAGCGGTTGGAGATATTTAAGCGTCACAGCAGTGACAGAGGTTGGAGATATTTAAGCGTCACAGCAGTGACAGAGGTTGGAGATATTTAAGCGTTACAGCAGTGACAGAGGTTGGAGATATTTAAGCGTCACAGCAGTGACAGAGGTTGGAAATATTTAAGCGTCACAGCAGTGACAGAGGTTGGAGATTGGAGATATTTAAGCGTCACAGCAGTGACAGAGGTTGGAGATATTTAAGCGTCACAGCAGTGACAGAGGTTGGAGATATTTAAGCGTCAAAGCAGTGACAGAGGTTGGAGATATTTAAGCGTCACAGCATTGACAGAGGTTGGAGATATTTAAGCGTCACAGCAGTGACAGAGGTTGGAGATATTTAAGCGTCACAGCAGTGACAGAGGTTGGAGATATTTAAGCGTTACAGCAGTGACAGAGGTTGGAGATATTTAAGCGCTACAGCAGTGACAGAGGTTGGAGATATTCAAGCGTCACAGCAGTGACAGAGGTTGGAGATATTTAAGCGTCACAGCAGTGACAGAGGTTGGAGATATTGAAGCGTTACAGCAGTGACAGAGGTTGGAGATATTTAAGCGTCACAGCAGTGACAGAGGTAGGAGATATTTAAGCGGTGTGGTCCTGCCGCATGAAGTACGCACCATCATGCAGAAGTGCGCTTTATCGCTGGCAGAGGACCCAGGTGTAAATCATTTATATGTGTGTGTGTGTATATATATATATATATATAATGCACAGGGCATTCCAACTCCAACGAGGTTGTGAACCAGCTTCAGTGTGCAGGGTTGACAGAGTGTTAATTGCTGTTAGGACCACATGGGAGGCGTAGGTTGAGGTGTGTGAGGGTCAGAGATGTCCTTTAAACATGGTGCACATAACCATAAGGCATTGCCGAAAAGTGTGAGAATACCTACGTTTATGGAGTAGTATGTGTCATAGAATTAGGAAAGTAAAAAAAGCCTGGTTTTAGCTCTCTCTTGAATTCTAGGTAGTTGTCAAGCTCTGAGCAGCGGGACAGGAAGTCAGGTTATTGAAGTCTGTATTGTTACAAAAGTTACTGTACTAAACTTACTGTCTCATATATTGAAACCTCAGGGCCCATACCAAAGCATAATTAGTGTGTAATGTGCCCAGTGTTTAATTTGTGCTACCGTTTGCAGGTGGTGCCGGAACTCTTTTTTGGGTAATAGGCAGGGCTTTAAGTGGGATGAAAAACCTGGGGGGTCTCTCACAGGGGCGTGGCCAATGTAATTAAGGGCGTGGCTTCAAACACAAAGGCTATCTTTGCTTAGCACAGTGTGCCGTCCAACTTGTATTTTGCTGTTTCTGTCATTGCATCCACCTATATGATACAACAAGTAACATCATACCTAAAACAAGTCAGGACCTTTGGCTATGCGAATGGTTGTTAGTTGCATAAGATAAATAAGCAGTAAGTATGGCTTGTATATAATATTGAAAAAGTTTCCACTTAAAGCCCTGGTGACACCACAACAATGTTGCTGCTCCTGAGTTTCAAAAAGGGAAGGGAAATCCAGAGAGAAAATGACTCTCTTTAAAGGATTTCCCTTCCCCTCCAACGCTAACCTGGCATGATGTCATGCCGTAACTTCTCCACTAGTGAGAAGTGAGCAGCACACATCGATGTGCCTGCTGCCACTGCATTCCGGAAAAAAAACAGAGCCCGATAGAGACCCGAATCGCGGGCTCCTTTAAAAAATCTGCCGGTTGTCAGTACCGATGACACCCGGCCCACTTAAAGCCCTGGTAATAGGATTACATTTTCCACATCAGACTTAGGGCCTCATTTATATGTTGGTGGTATATATATTCCGTAGTAATGGCAACGAAGTATACACACCGCCAACATGACGGTCCGCCTGTCCGGTTTGGATATAGCGGTGACTACCCTGTTACCGCCATAGCCAAGCCTCTCAGACGACCCGACGGAGTAAGGCCATCAGAGAAATGACTACATATCTGCCTGCCAAATCGGGAGGGGCGGACATGTAGCCATTTTTTTACTTTCTGTTGGTGAGTGACAGTAAAAACCAAGTAATGCTCCCCCCGTAATGGGAGGTGACCACCGAAAAATAAATCAGGACATTAGATACAGGTAAAGAGAGAGAAAGGTAAACATGGAAGAAAGAAGGAGGAGCAAAAGATAGGAAAATCAATGATCAAGGAAGAAAGCAGGGATGAAAAAGAACTTGTGAGTGGGATAGAGACGGAATATGTAGAGTGGTAGAAGAAAGAAACAAGAGGTCAATTAACCACTAGGCAACCTCTGTATTAGGCAACTCTGGCATTCGATAGTGCCAGTGGCGGGCTCTTAAGAGAATCTTTGGGCCCCTACATTTTTTTATGAATTGAAAAACTGACAATATTAGGGAACAAATTAAAACAAGCATTGGCATAGCCAATAGGTCTCGCTTTTGGGACCTTATAAGTATTTAGTTATGCAGCACAATATCCTTGGTGCAACAACATCAACTGTTGCATGACTAAACACTTATAAGGTCCCAAAGGCGAGACCTATTGGCTATGCCAATGCTTGTTATTTAAGCAGTGCGCTAGAATTGGGTGCAGGATACAGATTCAAACAAGGGCACGGACAGAAGAAAGAGGAGGTTTAAGGGGGCAGATTAAAAGACCTATCCAGTGAACGATGTCACAATACATTTCAAATCCACATAGCCGACGTCAATAATCAAAGCAACCTTCCAGAATTCCTGCAATTGCAGTTTTTAGAAATAAAGGCTGGGTACAGAGAACTGTTTTCTCTCTGACTCCTAGACCCATTTAAGGGAGTAAATCTCATTCGAGCCATATTTTGATGGTGCCACCTTAACTATAGCCTACTCTTTGGTGAGACAAAATACCAGACTCCAGCTGTACTTCCATTTCAGAAAAGCACCACAACATCTTGGCAGAATTAGGCCCATTAAGAGTGCAAAGGGTTTTACAGTGAGGATATGGAGGAAGACCCGGGAGAGAAGAAGCGTAGTCATTAATTGCTTCTGTCACAGGTGTAGAACTCAGCACTTAAAACTTGTGGGGTGTTCAGAACCCTAAATGTTGCAAGAACTCAGTGTCTGAAAGTGAATTCGCAATAAGGTGTTACTGTTATGACCCCCGCACCGATACAGCTAACCAGACTGTTAGGGGGAACATATTCGCCTGATGAGGTCTTATCCTCAAGACAGACTCGGTACCGAAATGCTACTATTCTGGTGCATTTTACCATTCTACGATCCCCATATCCACTGTGAATACTCACTGTAGCATAGATATTACAGCTCTCCCGTAACACTGAAAAGAGTGACCTCCTCAGTATTTCCCACTACCGCCCTCACTCACCATGGCTAAGCCGGAGAGCAGTGCCGAGGTGCGGCTAGACGCCTTGAGCTTGGCGCGGCTCAGGTACAGTTTATGCCAGGACAGCGCCTGCAGCGAGTGCTCGTTGAGGCTCATCAGCTCCACGTAACTCCTGCTAATCCACTCCGGGTACGAGAGCAGCTCCTCCTCCCAAGTGTAGCGGCCGAGGAGCTTGTGCTGTGCACCGCCGGGGCTCGGATACATTTGCCTAGTCGCGCGCAGGTCCCCAACGTTGCATGTTGCCTGCAGCGCGCAACTCCGTGACCTGTCACCTTCCCACCACCCCTCCTCTTTGGCTCTACTCAGGCATTGCCCGCCCAAGTGAGACAGCTGAACAGGCTACACGGAGACCGCGCTTGTGCAGAACCGACCTGTAAGACATCTACTGTAAATCTTCACAGGGGAGTGGTTTCTCTTGTAGTGAAAGCATAAAAAAAACTTTTGCCTGATTCTAACATGGTCGCTGTTCATGACTCTTTACGTCAGTTACTTAACACTCGTATGAGCGAATTGTTATAAGCAGCTTTAAAGGCTGGACGACGCTAATGATATAAGCACCTGACCCGTAGTTGCCCTATTACAAGCGCCTCCTACTGGTTTATTCACACTAGAGTGACTCTGAGTGTAATTTTAAGAGGCCTATATCTCGCCTGCAGTATGCTCGCGCGTTCTTGTAATGGAGCCCCGTGACCCACTACCACAGTTTGCACTAACCGGAAGTAGCTTTTCGGCTGAATGAAGAAAGTTGTTTTACTATAGTGGAAGTGCGGAACTTCAGTACTGTTATTTGTGTTAATGATTTGAACTGTGCTTGTTATTCAGAAGGGTTGCGTAGAGTGCCACCATGCCTCTACCATACATGGCACATTTTGAAGAGAAAAGTGAGAGATTTAAACAAGCATTGGCCGCGCGGCCGTAAAGGTAACGCGGCCGTGCAGCCCTGAAAGCAAAAGTGATCGCGATTCCGGACACACGCTCTGTGGTGGGGGAGGGGCGGAGCGAGGCCCGCTGTAAGGGTGCTGCGAGGAAAGCCAGATGGCGGCTGTGCACGTGCTCGCACGTGTAACCGCAAGCTTGAGGCCAGCAAAAGCGTGTGGTCAGACTTTTTAAAGCCCACTTACTAAATGTCTCGCCTGTGCAGCACATGCGCTAGCTCAGGCGAGACCTAAAAAACCTTTTATTTTCAAGAGTACCCAGACCCAAGGTAGGAAAAGGTTATATTTAAAAATGTTGCCAGCTGAATGACTCTGTATGCTTATCAGATAAGGGTTCTTTTCTGGATCAAACCGATGGAATGTGGTTTAGTCTAAAAGTTTTCAAATTTATATTTGCAAAATTGAGCCAGGGTGATAAAACTTCTCACTTTCTCCAAACTTAACCTGTATAATTTGCCCTCGCGAAAAATCCAGTTTTCTGACTATTGTTGGCTTAAAAACCTGAACTATCTTAGGGTGTCTTACAAGTTCTTGGGTCTCTCCTGGGTACTGGTCCGTTTCCGGTAATTTATTGTGGGAGAAATCATGCCCTAAATGGAAGAGGGAACAATATGCACTACGGATGAAGCACAATTAGATTCAAACAAGGCATAAACTTACCAATATTCGAGAAAGAATACCAGGCAAAGCGAGGATTGCCACTGAACCAAAACACGCAAAGACCTCGATTAAGAGATAAGCAGAAAAATGCCTTTTCTGATGTGCAAAATGCGATTCGGTAACTTGTTACCAAATCGCAATTTGCATTTGTGATTCAGTATTTGGAAGGGGCATGTTGTGGGCGTCCCTTCCAATTATTGAATCAGTATAGCAAGTATTACTGTTTTGCGACCAAATTCCGGTCGCAATACCGTAATACTTCACCAACGTTTTAAAAGTGGTGGTAACTAATTCGCGAATGGGGAGGGATCTTTTTGGGACCCCAATTGCTTTCTTTAAAAGCAATCACAGACATGGTAGTCTGCTGACTCAAGCAGGCCACCATCCCTGTGTTGGCAGCAAATCCTCATTGGTCGCAAATTGCTACCTACCTCATTAATATGCGTGAGGTAGGTCGATTTGCGACCCATTAGGATTCGCTAATAAAACTCAAGAGTTTCATACATTAGGAATAGAGATTTCCTGATTGGGATTTGCAGGAAATCGCAATTAGAAAATTGCTATTCCTAATCTTCATCCATCTAGCCTAAATTGTGCGGTAAACACTGATTATGCACATAGTTCACTACTTTCCCAGCACAAACTCGGAATAGGAGTAATTTACTGCACTCTGTAAATTCCTCACCCCATAGTAGAGGTGTTTTCTAGGAGCAGTTAATATTTTAAATTTGTGATGTCCTGAACTCATGAGGAGAATGCTGTGCCACAAGGCGCTACAATTGAGAATGCCCACTTACCCACCCATGATGAATGAGCCATCCTGGGAAAAATGGAGGGGCACGAAATGGAGCGTTTTTCATGGTTTGCAGAAGGAGCAAAGGGCTAGATGTACGAAGCATTTTACCGATCGCAACCGACCATAGGGCCATTTGCGACCGGTAACATGCATTTTGCCATGTACAGAAGGCAAAAAGTGGATCAGAAACTAGTTACCGAATCGCATTTTGCGATTCGGTATTAGGAAGGGGCGTGTGTTCGGCATCCCTTCCTAATACCGAATAGCACTGGTTTGTATGAACGCTTTGTGACCGGGAATGCTGTCCTGTTTGTGCATGTGGGTGCCAAAAAAATGTAAGAGCAGGCGGTGGGCCAGCGGATCGCTTCCTACTTTAAAAAAAATTAAAAGGTAGCTTTTCATTTTTATTTTTGAAATGAAATGCATCTTATTTTTCCTTAAGGAAAACGGACTACATTACAAAAAAAATGTATATTGCTTTATTTAAAAATCAATCACAGGCATGGTGGTCTGCTGACCCCCACAGGCCAGCAATACCTGTGATTGTAGCCATTCACAATGGGTCGCAAATTGTGACCTGCCTCATGAATATTGATGTGGCAGGTCCATTTGCAATCTTCTGCGAACCACTAACAGTGTCAAACACAATGTTGTACATTGCAGTTTGAGATTTCCTCATAGCGAATCACTAAATTCGCTATTAGAAGATCACAAACACACAATTTCGTACATCTAGCACTTAATGTGCCTACTGTAGAGTCTAGCATGTAAAGTCACAAGCTAGATTTGTGTTCTACAAAGGAAAGCTCAGTTCAGCGCTCATTCTGAACAAGAGTTTTTGCCAACAGCTCCAAGTATTTTCCAGATCACTTTTTCCTCACATGTTAATTCACTCACTGACAATACTGAACAAACTAACCCTCTAGACTGCATCGCCACCAAGGTCGTGTTCTCTTTCTTCTGGTAGATGGCAGCTAGCTGTTCATAGATTTTGAAACCTGGGCAAATTTTCTGCAGATAGGCCAGAATTCCTTTGTCCATCTAGCTGCCAAGTGAGGATGCTGGGGCCACGTCCTATACACTCTGCTTCACTGTCTGTCGAGCTATTTCAGAATACATGATCTTCTTTCAGAATAGCCTCTTGCACATTCTACTGACACACACTAGAAACACAACCAGCCAAATATCAAATATTTCGGGTGGGATCGCTGCAAGGTGCTGCGTGGCCTTTGCGACAGTAGAGTGCAGCCAGAAAAGACCTCTGAGAGAGAAGAATGGGGGCAGTTTGTAGACTTATTGCTTTGGGCTAAATTTGCATTTTAGAAATGTGTATAAGTTGTTCCCAATATTAGAACTAGAAGATAGAACCTTGCCAGTCCAACTGAAAGGCTAAAAAATCCTTTGTTCTGATTTCCATGGATGTGAAGAGAACACTATTAAATTGACGGGTTAGATCATACTACTACTATCTCTCTACCTCCTGACATACAGAAGCGATGTCAATCGCTCATCAAGAAGTGTTACTGCCCATTCCCAATAGGACGCAGATTGCGACCTGCCTTATGAATATTAATGATGCAGGTCGCTTGCGACCCATTTGGGAATCACTAATGTGTCTGAGACAACTTAGTCCATCTCATTTTGCGAGTCTCTAATTGCGAGTCGCAATAAAATCGTAATGAGAGTCTCGCAAATTGAAATGTTTGGACATCTGGCCCATTGAATCCTAAGGCAGGGTGCTGTATTTTAAAAAGTATGACTTATATTTTGATATGACCTAACAGTAAAAAATCCAAATTTGCCTTTTTAGCATGGAAAGCCTAGAAGCCCCATTGGCGAGTACAGGGTTATACGCTGTCAACTCAGCTGTGCCAACTCATGACCGGGACTAATAAAGTTGGTACTTCAAGGTATCAAAATAATCGTTACATTAAACCCGACTTAATGCCCAAGTTGAAATTAATCTAACATTTAAGAATAAATCAATTTTTGAAAATTAACACTCTATTTCCAAAGTCTTCCAGTGGCCATTCCCAGATGCTGGCCACAAGAAATCCTTCTGCCCTCCTGGGGAAGGTGTGAAAGACTCCCAGGAGTGAGAACAAAAGAGGCCTGCCTTTGGAAGAGGTATCACCTCTCTGGAAAGAATCTACCAATGGTGGAAGACCAAAAGGTGAACTTCAAAGGGGAAGCTATGTTTGAAGGGCAAATGGAAGACACACACAAAAGGGGGTGTTCTTTTGTTCAGGTAGATGGTTGGCATAGGGTCCAGAGCAGGGAGACCAGTTGCCAAACAGGTTTTTACGTGGGTGTGTAGCCCTAAGGTAGCCACACCTCTAGTAATGAGAGAGAGGAGTTCTGCCTTGTTGGAAATGGACAGAATAGTGTACTGTGGGATATCTAGATGCCATACTTTGTAGGAAGTCGTCATCAGGCAGGAAAGGTCCTCATAGCCCATTGGTTAGTTACTGCCACATACCTAGGTCTCTTTCTGGCCATAAATAAGCCACACCTGGCACCCAGACCTTAGATCACATCTGGACTGGAGAGTGGACCAAAAAAGGAATGCCCTCCTGTTCCTGGACATGGCTCGAGAGGCTGCACCAACCACTGGACTGCACCTGCCAGTCCTTGGGCAAGCAAAGAAGGGACTGTGCCTCCGGTGCCTGGCTCATGGGAAAAGTCGCTCCTGAGCCCCAGACAGAAGAAGTGAACTCCAATAGTCATTTGGCTGATTTCCTGTCACAACACCAGGGCCAGGAAAGCTGAGGAAGTCTGTTCTGGCCAATCAGTAGCCACAATTGATTGATCATCTCTGACTGTAGACATGCAGCCCAGACGACCAAGTCCAGCTGCTTAAAGGTTGGGCCTGGGAGAGTAGTTGGAGTGCAGTTTGGTTACCCTGTGACTGGAGACCAGGAGTCCAGTGGCAACTGGACTTCTGCTGGACCAAAAAAGGCTTTTAGGGACATTGACCGCTGTAGCCAAAGTCACTCCACCTGGACCATGGACCTAGAAGCAGTCCCAGGTACCACCCATCGACCGCACAGCATCCTCAGTACCTTACAGCATTCCGTATCCCTCGCATCAGGACCACTCAATTGAAGTTTATGGTGGTTCGCCCATAGAGCCTGGAATTGGACTTGAGACCGCTTTGGTGACAAGGCAGCTGTCCTACAACTCCTTACTGGCCCTCTTGACCTCCTCCCCACCAGATTGACCTCCTCCCCACCAGAGTTGTTCACCCAAAGAGTGCCAGAGTAGTTGATTGCAACTTTTTATATACGTTTTACAAAATTTCCAAACTTTCCGCTTGCCAATTCTTATTGCAATTTCACATACAAAGCAGTGATTTATGATTTACCTTAAAATCTATATTTCTGAAACCCTCCTATCAATTTTGTTTGTTTTGGTGTCTAAACATTCATACAAATAAGCTCTATTTTTATAAATTGCTGCCAGATTTCTTTCGTGTTGTGTGACTTTCTTTTTTCCTTGTTTTGGTACTTCTAAAAGGTTCACACTTGTTCCTTTTTTTAAGCCTGACTGCTCAAAGCCACAACCACCAAGAGTTGATCTAAGGTTTAACAAATGAGCCTGACTGGACCCAAGTCAGTAACGTGAATTTATTACACAATTAGGTCACATAGTCACACCATATGATACACCGCTTTCATCACAATATCCAATTCCAGGTCCCAGTCTGAGATGGAATGCAAGTAATATATGGTGAGGGTGTAGACCTCAGGAAGCTTATTGTGACTAGGATTCTCGCACCAAGTTAAGGCATCTGCCATGAGCCTTATATGGCCTTCAAGTTCGGCATCTGTACAGGATCCCAAAAACCTTAGCAAATGTGTTGGAATTTCTCCAGAGTGATTACTCTACAACTTATTCACTTTCTTCCGCTATCTTTATTTCAGATCTAGATACAGTCACAATGACGTTTCAGAAAAAAGGTTATAAACACCTCAGATGACTGCTAAGGGGAGGGACTGACTGCTTGTTCCGCCCCTGACGTTCTAGATCAGACAGTGCTCAGCTTAGCCAAAGTCCCCAAGGTACTCTACTCGAGTCGCTGCAAGGTCTTACTCGGAGCGCAAAGTTTGCTGTAGGGCACCAGACCTTGAGCCACAGACATGCTAATTGTTGCGAATGATTTACCCTGAACGATAGTTGCTGAGATTTGCAGAGCGGCGCAGGTTGCAGCACTGCAGAGCTATGAGTAGACTGAGCCCATCAGCCCTCATTTTGTTATCTGCAAGTGATGTCTTCCTCAAACAGTTAATGTGGTTGTAGAAACAGCACTTCGTATGCAAATATCCACAAGAATGTTGGACATTTGGATGCAGTTAAATCAGGCTAGCAAGGAGTTCATAAAAATACAACAGACTAATATGTACCGTCTACGAAAGTTGAGTGGCGGCAGGCATATTAATTAAAGTCCTGATTGAGAGTTTGGCCAACAGGGTACTTGGTAACAAACTTGGAGGAGTACTGTCCACCAATCCAGTGGTCCGTCCACCCTTCATCTTTCCGACAGTGGTACCCCTGCTGGCTCTGCTGTCTGAAAACTTAATTCAATGGCTCGTCAGCGTCTGGGCTGTCGGAGTAAGGACATCAGACTGCCCACCCTATTTAGGGTGGATGATCGGATGTTTTTTTTCTGCCTGAAAGAAATGCTCCCACTACCCTGGAGCAAAACTCCCAGCGGGTAGCAATCATTCGTTTTTTGTTTTTTAAAAACAAACTCCTGCATTGGAAGTTTGTTTTAGAAAAACAATCAAGTGTGGTGCACCGCGGCCTCGTAGACTGTGACTGCGCACTGAGCTTGCAGTGCCTCCAGTGGAAGGGCAATCACAGTGGTTCTTCTGAAGGCACATAGATCTCTGCTCGGCTGGCAATGATCTTTAAATATGGAAGGTGGAGTCATGCCAGCATGGCAGATATAATGTCCTCCGCCACCCGGATAGACGATGGGCCGTCTGCCAAAGTCAAAATCAGGTCCTTAGTTTTATCTTTATTAAAGTAAATATGACACTATATGAAGATCAATCATTTCGTACAAAAATATTGCATCCACTTCATTGCCTACCACTATATTGTCATGGTAAGTATAGGTAAGGTAAGTATTCTTTCTCCATATCTCCTTCCACTGTACTTACCACGTGATATGCTGGTTCGGTTGAAATAGTGGATGCTTGTCATGCATCATAATCATAATACAGGCTATGTTTCCGGCTTATGCTGGCTAAATTAGGCATTTTAGTTGCTTTACCTCCCTCGTTGTCATTGTACATCAGCTTGTCTGCAACTGTATTTGAAATTACGTCTTCCTACAGTAGTGAAGACTGTTGCTTATAGAGAGTAGCCTGACCCAACAACATGTGCATGCCCAGTTCAAGCTCAACTTTCACGCAAAAAGAAAAATTCACTTACCTGGGCAGCCATCTCTCCTCCTCGTCCCTCCGCACCGCCGGAACAGGAAGCACACCCACACTCCCCCAAGCCAATCACATCGCTGCAGTGCAGCGTTGTGATTGGTCTGAGTGCCATGGTTTGGCACTCAGATCGGGAATGGGAGCCTGGGCATGTTCTCCACCCAGGCTGTAATGCAGCTTGGGTGGAGAACAAGCAAAGTGCGCATGATGGTTTTGCTGGGCCAAGACGGCCAGCCAAACTGGCATGCCCACTTTAGAGTGCAGCAACCACTCCTCCTGGACTTCATGGGAGCCAAGCCCCTGCGCGCCCTAAACTGGCGGATACTAAAAATAAAATGATGATAACTTCTCTTATTATCATTTTATTTTTTATTTTACAGTGCTCTGAGAGCTTCATTTTAGGGTACCTGCTCACGCTGTGGACAATTGCCACCAGGGCTACAACCCTGCAAAACAGGGGAGCACTTCTTGGTGTTTCCTGTGGTAATCTACCTATGGTGAATAGGTGTGGTGAGAATTACCTAACACAAACGTGTATGTATGCATTCAAAATGAACAGTTGGATAATATAAAAAACATTTGTTTACCCGTCACAGTTGCCTTTAGTAGGGCTCACAAGCAAAGGCCTATAATGGGATCTGCAATGCAAATAGCATGGAACGTGATATGGGACAATACGTAAATATAAATGGTTTTCTCAGTGGTGTGGCAGTTCCAAAGGGAGTATCCCCCCCTTCCCCCCCCCCCCCCATGGGCGTACAGGGACACTTCAACACTGGAGGACAATGTACACATTTTTAAAAGGCATGTGAGGTAATAATGAAGACTACTGTCCCATTTTTCTCCACCAAAGATTGAAAAATGGACTGGCAACTAAAGTGCCCAGCAAGCATCACGATCTAGGCCCGGGTATTAATTTTTTATTGATGCGCTACATAATATTATAAAGGCAACATATGATGGGATTTAAACAGTTTAAGGTCCTGAAGAAAGCCCAAGCATCTCTAAGGAGGACAGTCCAAGGTCTGAAACATAGTAACCAATAAATGGGCTTGAAACATCCCCCTTTTACTTTTAACCATAGCACATTTGGATACAAATAAAGGTTTTTGTCCCATGTGAGGTATTGCTAACAGTCGGTTTTTCCCTGTATTGAAGGTAGCATGAACAGCTCTCCTACCTGTAAATCCAGTATTTGTAAAGCGCACAGCTACCTGTAGGCATCCCGGCGCTGGGGGCCGTCAGGAAGATTAAGCGAGCTATTGCCCAGAGTCACATCACATTACCTCACTACACCACAACCTTTCACCATAGGTAGATTTTCGCAGGAAAAATCAAGAAGTGCTCCCCTGCTTTGGAGGGCTGTAGCCCATGTTTAGGGCCATTGTCCGCAGCGTGGAGGTACCCTATGATGAAGCATGTCACCATTTAGAGAGAGAGAGGACTTCTCCATACACTGTTACACTGCACCTCGACTACCCTTGTCTAATTAGTCAAATTTCTCATTGAGAGTCACTTTTGATGTAGTTTTATACTAGGGGATGCACCCTCTTGGTTAAAGGTTCCTCTTTCCCCCTTAGGTGCAAATACAATTCATCTATGACATGAAGAATGTAATGTGTGAGTGTCTGGGTCACTTTTGAGTTGTAAAATACTTCCTAGACTCTCTGTAGGAGGTGGAATGATACACCAAACAGCCAAAGCATGAGGTGAGAGGGAATACTCCTCTTGGAGGAGCTAAAGTCTCCTCTATGACTATTTTAAAGAATAGATAAAAATAGGTCTTACAGACAGCTGCACCATCAAGCCAGATTTAATACAAGCAATCCATTTAAGACCCTCTGATCAGGTAAGGGCAGATGGCAGCTTTGTTGAAATGTATCCACAATTACTGTTTACGCACAGAACAAAATATGACCGCAAGATAACTGTACCTGTATAATATACATGTATTTTGACCTTGTCACAAATTTCCAACACACCAAGAAACTTAGTAATGAGAGCCATCCGTTTTATTTTACAGATCACAACATGGCCTCGGTTTATGCCGCGCTGCTTGCCCTGGCTCTGGCTTGGATGGCTTCTGAATCTAGGACATACGAAAACATTGGGCCAGGTTGCCATCTGCATCGTAAGTGTGGCTGGATGTTATCTTGGTTCAAAGTATGTAGGATTAGAATTAGAATTACCAAGACCAGCTGCCTGCAGAACCATAACAGAGTCATAATGGTGAGACGTCTGAGGAGAGAATTGCTGTATTAGGTGTATTTTAAGGTTTGTGGTCATGTTTCTATTTAAGTGTCAAACCCGTTTCGATGTCTCCAGGCCTCTTGTCGATTGCCATTTAATTTTCACTGGAAGACCATGTCACCCTCATTTGCACAGGGGGATCGCCATCAAGCCCTTTCCTGAAGCCACTTTCCCAGTGCTTAATTTACACGGTTGTTGTTGCAGGTGGCAGACTCCCTCGCTCATTTTTTAACTGTTTTTTTAAACTAGGGCTTATTTTCGCCATTCAGCTTTAGCCTACGTTTCACCTCAGAACTTGAATTAACTACTGCGTACCCATGCTTAATTGTAACCTGAAACCAATCACCTGGAAAAAATGTAAATTAACAAGCCTAATAAGCTTATGCGTTGTAGCTGTTCATATGCAGAGCGCTCAGACGTTCATTTAGGTCTATTCAACTGCAGCAAAATAAATACATTTTTCATCATCAGACTTTTCCCCAGAGCAAAAGAGAGAAAGGCAGAAAAAGGGTAAAGAGGGACAAAGGGGAAATAAGAAATCAGTGACAAAGACAGAAAGCTGGGATGACAAAGGGCCTGCAGAAGCGAGATTAAGAATAGGCAGCCATGAAATTGGGCAACTTAAGCATTTGCCAGTGCTGCTGGCAGGCTCCTAAAAAGTCTTAGGCCTCCGCACCTATTTATGTACAGATATGGCACTGCTGTACCTTTCATTCTCTGCTCTACCTTTCATTCTCTGCTCCTACTACTTCATTTTCCAGCCCCCATTCTTGTGCTGCTCTCTTGTCCACTCTCATTACCCCTGGGAGGTTTGCCCAATCCTGTAACTTCTTCCAGTCCACTGTTCAATGAACTCAACTGCCTGCCTTCTCTCACCCACCCTCAAACTGTGTCGCCCACGCCCTGACTCCAAATGACCCATCTCTGTCCTTCCATTTTCCCCCAGCCTGCTCTTGAGCCCTTTCACTCACATTTTGCTATGTTTGTGTTATTGCACCCCTGCTTTTTAGCCTCTGTATGTTCTACCACTGATACTCATAGTTGTCCTCTTTCTGTTCTTCCTGCTCTCCTTCGCCCTGGTCTACCTCTTCCGCTTCCGGTCTCCCGCGTTGGCTGGATTCCTGGCTCCCTACGTCTCAAAATCCTAGGTCTTTACCTACAATGCAACCTGTATACTCTCTGTCTTGATATCTTTTACACACATATAGTTGCTTAATTGTGAAAGATCGAAAATGTAAATAATATATATATATTTTTTTCTTTCGGAAAAAAGTGGAATATTGGGTGCGTTAAACATGACAGAGTGGCAGATGGCGAATAATATCCGTATCCGAGCCCCAACACAACATTCCAATGTTTCGCTTTCAGTTTTATTTTAGTAATTCACACCTTTAAAAGGGGGACATTTTCTAATAGCATTAGAGCCTTTGTGCGAGGGTTATAATGATCATTTAATGACCTCTCTCTTACATATGTTGAGTACATTGCTGAGGGCATTTGAAGACCAGTATGTCCCTCAGCAGAGGTCCATAATAATGGAATGTCAATGAGTGATCAAGAAACTGATCATTCGGTAATTTGTCTTCTGATGATCACTAGCCTCCTACTGGGGTGGTGTGGTTGAAGCTGATGTCAACGGGATTGATTCCAGCTGGGTAGGTGTCTTAAGAGATGTTACTGCTGACCCTGTTGCACAGGGTATGGCGGACCCTGTTTATGCATGCTTTGTGAAGGATAGCACATACATTAAACTCCATCCTCTTATCAGCGATTACTACATGGTCTCACGGTCTAGGATAGCCATTATCATAATTATGCAAGCCGTTTACCAGCAATATAGCGTTGCTTTGCATCAAGGTACTTTTTAGGTCTCGCCTAGCGTTGCAGCGAGAAATGTACTGCATTCGCTTTGCGAGGCATGCAGTATATACTGTAGTGTGGAAGCTCCGCTCACTCTCTGCCCATTGGCTTTTGTCTTAAATACTGCCTTCCATTTGGTTTGGGGCTTGTTAGTCCCTCCTCATTCATCATTCGTATCCTTCCACTGCTATTGGCCCCTTTACTCCTGACACTATTTTCTTTTAGGTTTCGGCTAGCGTTGCAGCGCGAATGCGCTGCCATCGTTTTGCAAGACATGCAATATATACTGTAGTGTGGAAGCTCCGCTCACTCTCTGCCCATTGGCTTTTGTCTTAAATACTGCCTTCTGATTGGTTTGAGGCTTGTTAGTCCCTCCTCATTCATCATTTGTATCCTTCCACTGCTATTGGCCCCTTTACTCTTACCAATATTTTCTTCCCTGTCTCCCCACCCCACTGCCCCCTCCCTCAGTCTGTGACTTCTCACCATCACCCACCCCCGCCACCCACTCCCGTTCGTGTTTTCTTGCCTGCCGGCACTTCCGTTTTCATCTTTATTATTGCCACCTTGAAATATGCGAGTTCAAGATGCGTGCTGGACAAAAACTTCTTGTGCTTAATAAACTAGATTTTAATGTTACTCTAAATATAAAAATACTCTAGGCAACATTCGGGGTATGCATGGCAACTGACGCCTCTTAGTTCACAAATGGCATGGCATTGTTGTCGGGCGGGAGGAGCGGCAGTGTTTTAACCCCTTCGACGCGCATGACGGAGCGGTTCCGTCATGCGCGTCGGTTGCGCTGTGCGCATGATGGAACCGCTCCGTCATGGCCCCGCCCGCGCACAGAACCTTCAGCACGGCGCGGAAATACGTGCCGTGCTGAAGGGGTTAACTCATGCTTAAAACGAGCACTTTTAATAACTTCCTCTCAATTCAGTGCTGTAATTTTGTGTACTGAGGTGACGCACTAAAGAAATGCACTTTTTTGAATTCTGAAGAGACATTATCGCACATTTACATCATGTTTACTGTATAATTAACATGCCGATTATTTTCACGTCTCGCCCACTGGCTCGTATACGCTTGGCTCATCTCCGGCTGGCTCTACCTGTTAATTAATATATTGGCTAACGCAACTCTAACAAAGAGAGATGAATGGATACATGACAGTGAGCCCGGTAGATGGTAGAGAGATAGACCTGGTGCAGACAAACAGACAAAGTCAGTCTCCATTGCCTCACGTCAGAATCATCACTTTCAATAACCTGGAAATCTGCCGGCAACTCCCGCATGCCCCAACCTCATCCCCCTCACCTATTTTTAGCAGAAGCGGCAGATTCTGAGTTGTGCCCTGCTGGTGCAGAGGAGCACGGCAGAGTCTGTAGAAGCGCTGGGATCCCTAGCCTCTCCGGACGGGCACCTAAGCCTTCCGGGTGCCTTCACACTCAGAATAAATGAATACATTTTGTTCTGTGATTTAGTCACCCTCTGTTAGCACTGTCAGGTAGATGATGCTCTGTGTTAATATACACATTCAGAGAGGTGGTTGTGTACAAACAAACAATAGCCACAATGCCGTCCATTTTGAACGTGTGGTTAAATACCTGCTCATCGAGTACCTCATTGGCTGATCATTCCATGGCACTACCAAAATTACATTTGGACACATTTGCTCAATTGTAAAACACTCCCTTCTATGGGTCATTTAACAACTTGGGGCTTTGGGGTTAGGTAACCTACTTTGGATGCTGTGTAAAAGAGTAAATACAAAAATTAATGCAAGGAAACTAAGCAACTAGTACTGTCTAAAACACTGTAAAAACTGACACGCATTCTGGCATTTTGTTTAGTTAATGTCGATTTTCTCATAGATGCGAGTAAAGTACTCTTAATATCATAATGAAATGTGCACACTTTTAACTAATAGCACCAGGCGACCTTTGACAACTAGGCAATGAATACATTTTCATGTACCCCCGAAACCCCCCAGCCCCCGCCCCCTGGCAACTTCATTGCCTCACAGTGCTTGGGGGATAACCAAGACGCAGGACAGTGAGTCTAATAGTCTAGAAAATGAAAGTGAAGCCGGGATTCGGATTCACATGCTCCGATCGTGTTGGTTAGTCAGTAAGCACTACTTTTATTAATGAGTATCGCATTAGTAAAGCACCACGGTGTGCATGTGTGGTGACGCTTCCCCCATGAGGTACATGCCAAGCAATTGTTGACACAATCCACACTTTGCGTCTTTTTCAATATATTTATTACGAAGTGCAGGACCTTTCCAAGGGATTTTGCACTCTACATACATTCACTCCAAAAATAAAAGGTGTAGGTAAAAAACATTGCCATTTACAATGTCAATAGCTCTAACTCATAAATGTGAGACCTATTGCATTGCAAATGCTTGTGAGGAATGCTTTGAAAAATGCTGCGGCAGTACTAATACTTAGCAGGGCAGTAACGTGGGCTAGAACAGTCTAGTGTTTTTTTGAGAAATGCAAGTTGTCCTGCATTTTGGTGCCACATTCAGGATATGGCCGTTGTAGTGGAACCTCTGCCCGGCACAAGCGAGCCTTTCACTTGTATGTTAGCTGAACTCCATCCCATGGAATCTAGTGGCTTACAATTGTTCCGGGTGTCATAAAGCTGATGAGCGGGTGATGTCAGCCCAGTTCTTCAGATGCTTCTGTTCACTTTGCAAAATGTCTAAATCACATAACCGTGCTAAATGGACACGAGAGACAGTAGGCAACGATGGAATTGATAATTGTACTAAAGTGCCTTCTAAGACTCTGGAGGTGATTTCACCATATTATGGTCGAGGCACATTGGCCGGAGAGCTTGGCTGACACTTACTTTATCGCTGACCGAAGATGAACATGATTGAGGACTTCACTAAATTTCATTCTCTTCTACGTATCATGCCAACTACACTTGTTTTGAAATGATATACTCAAAAGAAGATTGATCTCAGCCGAGCACTATGTTCATTGAATCAGTTCATGGAAGCATGGCAGATAGCTTACATTTGAAAGCAAAAACTAAAGGGGCACAAGAGTTGGGTATTTAGCAGCATCTAAATCTATCTACCTTCTTAAGTGATATGAAAAAAGCGTGGGCGCCCTTACCTTTTTTTTTTTACTTACGTCTTCTGAGTGTTACCTGATTTCTTTGGTTAATAAAGTATCACAACGTGTTATTTGTTAGACGAGGTTAGATTTACCCACCTTCATGACTTGGTGAGGACTAGAAGAAGATCATATTTGTCTTTAGATGTAAAATTATAGACTCTTAAGCGGGTGTACTTTCCTTTTCAGAGCATTTTTCGTCTACACTAGCATGCATTATTATATGTGAAGGTCTTGGCAACTGGAGTTCTCAGTGGCTCTTTGTTTCGTTGTCTGGATGGAAATTCCTTAAAACCTTGCGGCGAAAAAAATATTTTCTTGTGTTTCTCCCATCTTTACCACTTGCTTGCTTCTTCCTGGCAGCCTTCAACGTGACTATAAAGAGTGACCGCAAGGGCACATGCCGGGGAACCCATGTGGTCCATGCCTGTGTAGGATACTGTGAGTCCAGCGCTTTCCCGTCCAAGTACTCTGTGCTCCTGGCCAGCGGCTTCAAGCACAACATCACATCGGTGTCCCAGTGCTGCACTATCAGCAAAATGCAAAAGGTCAGTATGCAATAGGTCTGTATAAATGATTTACTGCTGCTTTAGGCAGCATACTGTAAGCACTCAATATCTGTGATTCACAAGACACTTTTAGCCAGTTTTTGAACTGTAGATTGCTGACAACCATGTATCAATCTGAAAAAGTGTGATAGATAGGCACACAATTGCAGCTTTGCACATCTCTAAAGGTCCCTTTATGGTTCTTTTTATGAACATAGAGCCAGATTTACTAACATTTCATTTTGCGAGTATCTAATTGCAATTTTTTGCAACTCGCAATAAGAGACTCACAAAATGAGATGTACTAATGTGTCTCAGACACATTAGCGATTCCCAAATGGGTCGCAAGCGACCTGCCTCATCTATATTAATGAGGCAGGTCGCAATTTCAACCCACTGGGAATGGGCAATAACACAGGGCTGGTGGCCTGCTGGGGACAGCGGACCACCATGTCAGTTTTTGCTTTTAAATAAAGCAATGTTAAAAAAAAAATGCTGCCCCTTTTCCTTAAAGGAAAACAGGACGTTGTTCAAAAAGAAAAATGAAACAGAAACGTTTCATTTTTCTTTTTGAACAACGTCCTGTTTTCCTTTGCCGGAAACGTTTCTGTTTCATTTTTTAAGAGTAGGAAGTGGTCCATGGGACCACTATCTGCTCACAAAAACCATTTTCGCTACCATTCACATTCACAATTTGCAACTGATTTACCATCTACTTGAAGTAGAGGGTAAACTGTGATTGTTTTGCAACCGCAAAATAATCGTATATCCCCCTCCTATCGTTACCGACTTACAAAATATGTTTTGTACATAGCAAAATGCATTATGCATTTTACTGGGCGCAAACCAGTAAAATGTGTCATACATCTGGCACATAGTACATTAAGCTATTTTTATGAACATAATTCATTAAGCTGATTACTTCACTTGGTTTTCCTTTCTGCGATTTTTGGTTTAAAATGTATGATCCTGAGCAGGTAAAGGTTGGAGGGAGAGATGATTGATGGATCTGCTGGGTTAGAGTTTGTTACTATCGTCCTATACATGATTATCATTGTCGAAAAGTGGTCACAGTACATAGCTAGTTGGGTGGATTTAAATTAGAGTGCTCCGTTGACCAGCGATACGGGCCAATCCCTTCAGTTTTTCCATGCATGTTCATTTGGTGATGAGTGGTTTATTGCTGTAGATTGGTGCAGTACTAGAGGATGGACATGACCCATAGGGTTCTGTTTTATGTGAGTGTAACAGAGTCAAGCAGTATAAGGGAGTTATTATGCAGCTTGTTTGAACTATAGGCAGCTGCCCACGAGTGTGGGCCAGGAGGTATATATATGAATTAATATTACTATTTAATATCTAGGCAAGACCTAGGCCAGCTGTTCATAACTTACTTGGGCATAGGAAGCTGTGTTCTGGTTGGGCTGTTCTATATCTGTGAACTGTAGACTGTAGAATATACTTGTAGGGGCTATTATTATTCCTGGTTCTATCTCAGGGTTCTGGGATGATGTAGTTGTACTGGAAATAACCATGTTTTCACCTCTCTTCTGAAGTATAAATGACCCTGAATCCTTCAGATCTTACCTGGAAGTGAGTTACAGAGTTTAATGACTTGTACTGAGAAAGCCTGCCTCCTATGTATTTCTTATTGTAAGGTGTTATGAATATCGGTGTGGCAAGCTTGAGATGCAGCGTCCAATTTTGTTTGTATAGCTTCAATTAAATTTGTAGATATAGTGAGACTTTTCCTT
The DNA here is from genome assembly GCF_964204655.1 of Triturus cristatus. Lineage (NCBI taxonomy): Eukaryota > Metazoa > Chordata > Amphibia > Caudata > Salamandridae > Triturus > Triturus cristatus. The sequence continues at coordinate 751,628,285 of NC_140592.1, forward strand.
GGTAGGCTCTGTGGATTATGCAGAGTGCCCTGCACATTTCTTGTCTAGCTACAGCTAGCTGGTGGAGTGAGTGTAGTTTGGGAGTCATGTGTCTGTTGGGTAGAGATGAGGAAGGAGCTTTTCTGCACCATTTTGGTTAAGTTATATTTTGCGCATAATAGAATTGGGGAACCAATGTTAGGTTGGTGGCAAAGTCACGTTTGGAGATTACAAGTGTGAGGGTAGTTTATAGTTTTTGTTGGTATCCGACGCAGAGGAGGTTGTGTCACAGTGTTTTCATGGAGTAAAAGTTGCTGTTTGCGAACTTGTTGATGCTCTTTGTGAAATTCTTGATATGTGTGTATAAAGGGCAGATCTGAATCCATATTTGTTCCTAGGTTGATTTATTTTCCTGATGGCGATGGAGGCACCTCAAGTTGCTTGGGCCATGTGTCTTTAGGTTGGTGTTTTTGCTATCGTTCAGTCATGATCTCTGTCTTTGTGGTTTTCATCTTTAGCTGGTTATTTATCATCCATGCATTTATGGCATTAGGGCTGTTGTCCAGCTGTGATTTGTAGAGGTCTTCCAGGCCATCCATTTTTATGATAATTTGCTTATCATCTGCTTAGATGTAACATTTGAGGTTGAATGACCTTATGAGGTTTGGTGGGGTGGTTAGGTAGATGTTGAATATGAGGGCAGATATGAGGGATCCCGGAGGGGTGCAACAGTGTTGAGTTTGAGGAGCTGATGTATAAGTATACCAAGCTTTGTCTGTCTTTGAGTTGAGGCAATCCATTTTCAAGTTTTTACATATTCCGAGATGATAGAGCCTTTGTAGGAGCATGTGCTGATGGACAGTGTCAAATGCCGCTGATAAGCTCATAAGCAGTAGAGTGGCAATTTTGTTCCTGTCCACTGTGAGTTTTAGGTTACCTGAAACGGACACTAAGGCTGACTGGTATGTGGTTGTCCAATGCAGTGGAAATCCAGTTGTGGAATTTGTATATGTCTTGAGGTTGCATATTTGTTGGGATTCTTTTGAGACAGGAGTTGAGTGTTTTTGAGGTCTAGTTTTTCCATTGTCTTGTCTGCATGTGTGTTGTCTGTTGTGGGTTATTGGTGTCTTTTGTAATGGTGAATTTAAATTGTATTAATCTTGAAGGTAATGATGTTGTACCCACTCCAGATTACTGGGTTGTTGCCTTTCACTGTGGCCTGTCAGGGGGCTGGCAAATATGGTGTGCAGAGTGTGTCTACTGGAGTGACTTGGTCCACAAACAATTTGTTGTAGTTTGAAGGCCTCAAGGTTCACTGTGATGACTGTGGTTGTTGATGGATTCATCTTGTCAGGACAAATGTTAAGGTCTCCAAGAATGTATAGGTTGGGATAGTTTAGATCAGCATTGTTAACTGTATCTAGAAAGGTATCTTTAAAAGTTTGCTTTGGTGCATGGTTGTCTATTTAATAAGAGGAGAGAACAAATGAGCATTTAGTGGGGTAACCTCTTTCCAGCAAAGATTCACAGTCTTTCCTGGTGAAGTTTTTGATGTGTGTTATTTTTTTTTAGTAATCTTCTATAGATGACTGCCAGTCCTCCTCCAATTTTGTCAATATGAGTTTTGCTGACAATGGCAAATTCAGGTGGGATGGCTCTGTGGCATGTTTCTGTAATGAATGTGAGGCCATGCTGTGAGTTCTGAGAGTAGATCATTGTCCTTGATTTGAAAAGCAAACATTTAGTTGTTGTGTCTCTTTCATCTTGATGTGATGGTGCTTTGAGGAGGTGTGCTCTAGTGTAGGAGGAGGGACAAAAGCATAGGAATATCAATGGGATTAGGTCGGAAATAGTTGTAATTTAAGGTAGACATGAAGATTGTTACATTAGAGCATAATCTGAAGGTTGAGAGGTGGTTGTGTGGGCTTTTTGTGGGAGCTGCTTTGTTCTATGCTGGTTTGAATGGAGTGCATTGGGCTCTGGGGAGAAGGTGCAATCAGAGAACCTAGTGATATTTTTTTAATTTCCTCCTGGCAAGTGACCTTGTGGCCTAGATTTACAAAGATTTTGTGTCGGGTTTGCGTCTTGTTTTTGAGGCAGACACATCGCAAAATCAATTTTGGTATGTACAAAGCAATGCAAATGTCGATTTGCATTCCTTTGCAAAAAAATAAAAAATTAACAGCACAATGCATTGCTTTTAGTTTCTTTGCATATGGCTGGAGAATTAAACAAATTAGAGTAATTAGTGTTACAAGAATAGTGAAAAAGATGAACATTTACACCATTGTGCTAGGACAGTGAATGTATGTGGGCTTATAAGTACTGTGTTTAGTCTACTTCTACCTAGCATTTCCTAACCCGATCTTCCTAGGGTGGGTGATCTGCCAAATCCCAGCCTGGGTGGTCTAACTCCCCATTACCTGTGGGTAAGTGTCATCAGGCTGCCTGTCTTGGTGTAGAGCTTGACATCCCTGCTTTGATATGCATGAATCAACTGAGCTGGAATTCCAACATGCAGTGACCTCGCAGTGTCAGCTTAGTGCTCCTCTCAATAAACAAGAAGGCAGTTATGTGTATATACCAATAGAACCCATGTGGCCACGTTGCAACCCCTGTCAGGCTGCAATTCTTTATCTTTCAATTAAATTCTTTATTTTTGTTGGATAGCTTTGTCACCTACCAGAAACCAGCATAAATAACATTTGCGCAGTGAACTTTATCCCTTGTACTGAATGTTAAAGGTGTCGTGATAGTATGCCTATGAAGTGGAAATGTAAGCAATGCAGATTCAGAGAAGGTTATCCTGCATGCTCACGCATGCAAATGTATGTCAAAAGTCACAGTGTATAAAAGATAAGGTAATTTAAGACACATGAGCATTTAAATGGCTGCATTTCTTACAGGGCCTATCCTGAACCACGTGACACTTCCGTAGGCTGTCGTAATGAGGAGAAATACCTTAATTTCTCCTTGTTTTTTCCTCTTGCATGTGTGCTGCATTCTACAACACACAAACAGAGAGGAAATAGCCTTAATGATGGTTTTTGTGCAGGAAGGTATCCCCTCCTTCATAAAAATTATCCTGACCACAATGCAGGTACCCCTGCTCTATGGCGCAAGATTCCCTGCATTGGCGCCAGGTAGGCCAAAGTCCGCCAGTGCAGGGTGACAGCAGAACTGTGCCATATCTTCAAAGCGTTGGGGCAGTTCTGCTCTCTACCGTTCCCTCAACGCAGCAATTTCCCCTGCTGTACTGCGTTGCGTGAAACGTTTGTAAATCAGTGTATGTCAGTTGTTTGCGCTGAGGTTTTTAATTAGTGTGTTGTTTTTTTATACGTCTTGTGATTTAGGTATTGGTAGTTGGATTTGTTGTGGGTGAGGCTGTATGAGTGCGGTGCTTACTGTGTGTTTTTTAGGTCCTTGTGAGATTTTGGGGATTAGATCTGGGGGTATTCATCTCTAACTCAGTAGTAATTATTATCACCTTGTGAATGCATATGAGGATGCATACTTATGACTGAGCGTCTGTAGGAGTTTATAGGAGATACTGCCTGTATTGAGGTGTGGTTGTGTACCTGGAGTTTTGTAGTTAGAGAGGCAAAGTTTCAGGCTCTAGGCCTGTTGCAGGTCCTCCTAATAGGTAAGTGAAATGAAAAAAAAGGACCTACCTGGAACAGCCGGCCAGCTGCCGCCTCTCCTCCGTTCTCTTCCACCTTCCTTCTTCCTGTCTCGGCTGGCAGCAAGAAGCACCCGTGCACACAGGCTTCCCTGAGCCAATCACAACGCTGCAGTGCAGCGTTGTGATTGGTCAGAGCGCTGTAGTTCATTGCTCAGACGGATACAGGGAGCCTGTGCATGTTCCTCACCAGACAGTGTAATGCAGCCTGGTGGGGAACATGCAAAGGGAGCATGATTGTTTGACTGGCCCTCAGTCATGCCCACTTAGGGAGTGCAAACCACTCCTCCCCCTGCTCTGGCCAGACCCACCCTGCCACTGACTGCAATAGGACAAATAAAATGATAATAACTATACATTATTGTCAGTAGTGGGGCGACGCTCCTCCGCCTAGGCAGAGGAGCCGCCACTGCACCCTGCCAAGTGTCAAATATACACATTCCCTGAAAATGGAAGTAGATTACTGCCTATGGTATTCTCTGCAGGTATATAGCTTTCAAACTGTCTAATGTTCCTTCAGTGACAAACTGTCTTTTTTTCAGATCAAAGTCCGCCTCTACTGCGCCGCCTTGCGCCGCGAGGAGATTGAAATCTTCACCGCCAAGTCCTGCCAGTGCGACATGTGCCGGCTCTCCAGATACTAGCTGCTCGTCGAAGCTATCGCACGAAGAAGAGACTGCCCTGCTCCCCTCCCTGCCTGCTGCCGGCTTCCTTCTAGCTTGGTCAAGAGGGCCGTGAGGAGAAGCTGATAGACTATGTTCTGTTTTTTTAGATGACTTTATTTATATAACTAAATATTTGTAAATGTATTTATGATAGAGCCAGAATTGCACTAAAGTCGACGGGTTGTCCATGTAAAAACTAACTATGCAGATGCCCGGCCAAGAAAAATAATACCTTTTCAACTGCCTCCTGGCTCTGGCTCTGTGTGTTGTTTTTTTGGCTATGTGCAGCTTGCTGATTGGTCTACCTCTCCAGGGAGACCGGCAAACACTTTCCAGAGATGATGACAAGCAGAAGAAGCACATGCATTATATTGAATTAATAACGGATTTCCTTTTCCTGACCTATGAATCTGAGGCTGAAGGTTTTCTTTCTTGTGCACGGCCACTTTGATGTTTCAAAGCTCACTATAATCATGATGCTGTAAATTTGCTGCGCCGGGTTTTTAAACTGAACAGCTATTTTTTGTATGTTGGCCTTGCAACCATTGTCCACGTATTGTTTTCTCAGAATGGTTCTTAAAGTAATTAATGTGGAGACAAAGAACCCATTTGTCCATTTGTTGCTTAACACCCCGATTCCTTCTTTCTCAACCTCCCTGGGCATGTACACTTCAGCCATTTCATGTGGCTTGTCTGTTGTATTCATCTATCAGTGTTTATTTAGCTCCTACAGAATCCATTAGGTGACGGGCACTTTACAAAACAATCACGGATGTCATCAATGCAAGTGGAAACAAGTCAACAAATAAAGCGGGGATAGGCGATCTAGCACAAAATGAAGTTATTTTCAATGCAAATTGAATAAAATAAAACTCAAGTATTAATCGTCAATGAAAAATAATGTTAACATTTCTTTACATTCCTTAAAGAAAAAGCACGTGTTGCAGAGGAACCAGGAGTAGTAGCATCATGTGCGATAATTAAAAAAAGCTGTGACTTTTATTATCTATAGCAGAAGTGGTTAACGTAGGCCCATGAGGGCTAGATCCGTGCCAGATGTTCAGCTTGACCACTGATGATATGAGCATATACCCATAGGAATTTATTATAGATAGATTTATCTTATTGGTCCTTCTGGAAATATGGAATGGATTAGGCCCGCTTGTATCTACGTTGGAGACGCCTGATCTTGCAATAGTTGATGCAACTGTTGAAGAGTGCCATGGATATGAGCATACAGGCTCTACCTGGGCAGCTTTAGAGTCTGGCAGAGGTCTGTCCAAGATCCCTCAGGATTTGGGATCATCTTTCAAGCTTATGCTCGTCACAGATGTGGAAGTCAGAGGGAAGTGACAATTAAAAACAAATAGTTGCAGTTTCGAACAATGAAGATAGTGCGGACACAGGGAGAAATTAAGTTCTAAAGTTTCCGAACATCAAAGAGTGACTTATTGAGGGTGTGTGTTTTTTGTTGAAGAGGGGTTTTAAGGACTTTGAATAAGATACTGCAAAGGAACTGTGATCAACTGACAAAGTGTTAGTTGTCCTGCAGGGTAGGTTGATGCTTTGGAGTGAATACTTTTGTGAGGGGGGGGGGGGGGCAGCCATTTTGTGGATGCATCAGCCCACAATGGGAAGCCCCTTTAATGAGATGGTGAGCACGAAGGTATCTTAAAGGGAAATTATGTTAAACAATCAGTTAGAATGATTTCCCTTAGTAATCACTTTGTGCATGCCCAACTTCAGGAGCGGATATTGAGCTACCCCCACATTTTGTACGGCAATGAGATCTTCTGCTTTCTGAGATAAGATGGCATCAGCAAGAAAAGATGCTTTTTCAGAGCTTGCTGTATTTTAGGGCTACCTGTGAAAATTCCCTTCGTCTGGACGCAACGAACTATAGATTATACCCCTTCTTTAGGGTACTGTTCTCTAGGAACGTGTAATCCTTGTGCATAATCTTGAGAATATTCCTTTAGATTTTGCCATATCGTGCACTAAATTTCACTCCAGAAGTTGGTTTGCTTGTGGTGCCAGGATAGTAAGATTGAAGGGATTACTAGCATGGATTAATGAGAGCTGCCATCACAGTGGTTCCTGGAGTAGTAATAGCTAATGTCATTCTTCTAGCTATTCAATTAATCTCCTCTGATGCTGTGGCATGACATAGGGACCTTAGGAGTATGTACCTCTCAGTAGCAAATGTGCCACTAACACAAGAGCTTGCTTGGGCATCCACTCATATTGTGCCCTACAAGAGCATTGCTCCAGTGGCCCATCATTTTATTTAATCTTCAGAGATGAGTGTGGCATTTCCTCAGTACCTGCCAATGTAACCACGACACTGGTCTGCATAACAATAATACCAGAGGCAATTGCGGAATGGGGGAATGCATGCAATTTTACTGCCTTATTCTCCATTCTGAGCTGTGATACTCAGAATGATGTGGGAATAGCGCACCAGTGACATTTCCTTGACATGGTAGTACCGCACCAAAAAATGTGGGACTAGTAAGCCACATGTGGACCAAACCAAAAATTTACAGTCTGCTTAGAGCCTGCCCTATAGTTACCATTGGTTGACTTCATTGTCTCTCTCACTTGCTTGCTTCGTATTTAATGACTTGTCTTCCTCTTCTTGTGTTGTCCCTCCCTGCACATAGCCTCTTTACTATCCTTTTGATTGGCTACCTTGTATCCTTCCACTACTTTCTTTTAGGGAAGTACATTTTATTTACTCATCTGAGTGGCATCCACCATTTTAGGCCTGATTTAGATTTTGGCTGCTGAGAGTGCTTGTGTTTGGGAGCTGGCTCCCTCGTGCTCCTTTTTCGCGCTGTCCCTGTTGTTGCTGGCCCCATCCACACTATTACGCTGCTTGCCCTCTCCTGCTGTCTATGTTGTCGTTTGCTGTCTGTGTTGTTGCTTGCCTGCTCCCGCTCTCTGTGTTGTTGATTGTGCCCATCCGCTGTCTGTGTTATTGCTTGGCCATACCCGCTGTCTGTTTAGTTGCTTGCTCCTCCCACTATCCTCCCGCTGTCCGTGTGTTGTTGCCTGCTGTCGCACCCGCTGTCCATGTTGTTGCTGCCTGACCTGCTTTGCGAGTTGTTTGCCTTGATCTGTTGTCTGTGTTATTTTCCCCCTCCGGCCATCCTCTCGCTGTCCGTGTTATTGACTCCCACCCTCCACCCCTTCCCTATGTGATGTGGTGCCCTCCGCTGCCTCTCCCTCTGTGCTGCCTCTCTCCCTCCTCTCTCCGTGTTACTCCCTCCTTCCATCTGTGTTGCCACTCAACACACGCCCCTGTGCTGCCTCCCGGTCTGCATAACACAACAAGAATTTGCAATGCAATAGGTCTTGCAATACTGAATGTTGGAGCTATTCGCATTGCTAATAACAATGCAGCGCCAATAGCTTAAATTTTCAGTAATGCGAGACCTATTGCATTCCAAATGTTTTTTCCTATTTACTTTTTAAGCAATCGCGGCACCCGCGCTTTACCTTAAGATGTTTACAGCGAAAGCACGGGTGCCGCGATTGTAACAAAAGAAAAGAAATAGAAAAAAAGACGTGCAACCGCATTTTTTTCTATTTATTGACTTTTGAAGCAATCGCGGCACCCGCACTTAAGCTTTAAACATCTTAAGCGATTGCTTAAAAAGTAAATGAATAGAAAAAAACCATTTGCATTGCAATAGGTCTTGCATAACTGAACGTTTAAGCTATTGGCTTGCAAATGCTTGTTTTGCAAGGACATTAAATGAAGGTGGACAGGAAGACAATTCCCTAATTCATGAATTTGTGGCTATTTTCAGCATTCCACATTGAAAAGCATACCTGAAAAGCACACAAAGGTATCAATATTAAATATGTTAATTGAGAGTCTGCTGACAACTAATAAGGAAAGATAAAGGCAAATTCTTCCTCTGTCAAGCCCCACATTTCAAGAGACCCCAAACAATGAATGGGACTACCAGTGAGTTGGCTCCTCCAGGATACAGAGTAACAGAAACATGCACTTTTTGGTTTCTGTTGTGTCGGTAGCAGCCATTGATTTTGGAGTGTGTGGCTGATAGGGTAAGACCACCATCAGGTACAACGGGTCTATCGGAAAAGGCCATTCTAGTGACTTCTGGGGGTTTGCTGCTTGTGACCCAAAAGGTTCTTTGTAAGAAAGAAGCATTTTAAAAATGTGTACAACCTGCTGAGATCCAAAGGAAGATAAGTGGAACCTACGTGACGTCATTGAGGAGCTACCATAATTGCTTCCCACCCACTTCTGTCTTACTATGTCGGGCACAATCCGTAGCATCAGCTACGTGGCACAAACTGTCTACTGAAAATACTCTGGACCTTGCCGAGTAGTAAATGAGTGCAATTACAAGACTAAGGGGCATATTCTCAATGACTCATCGCAGAGTAATCGGCACTTCATCTCAGCCAAAGTGGTGCTAAAATTATCGCCCTATTCACAAGCTGGTGCTAACAGCCGATATCACCAGTTTACCTGCGATAGCAGCCGCAAAAAACATTGCCACAGATGACACCGGCAACTAATGCTAATGATATGCAGAGTAGGATTTCCGTGCAAAATGGCGCAACAACACCACTTCACAACATTCTCAGCGACCAGCTAGATCGGCGATAAGATCACAAAACATGCAATAAGGCGCGTTAGCAGCAGGGAGTTAACACCTGCTCTTACCTGGTGTCAAGTCGGATGACAACCTGCATCATAAAAGGGAGCCCAGAGTCACACCTGAAGAACAACAGATGCCAAGAAGCCACCAATCATGCAGCTCGGACACCCAAGAGGGCCACAACACCCACTGCCACCACTCCCAGGCCCGCTCTCCCCCCACCCCGGAGCCTACCCCGGGGTCCCTCACCCGGACAAAAATATTTTACATCAACCTAACGAAATCATGAACAAAACAATTCGCCTGATGTCGCACAATTACAACAATCAACATTCATGTGTGGCCAAAAAAAGGAGAATCATTCATTCATCTTTGAATTTCCAAACAAAATATTACATCCAAATTTAACTCAAAACAACTATTTGGAAGAGTCATGGCGGGTCTTCACTGGACAATATGTAAGTCACAGCCTGCACGACAAAACTCAAGATAAGAAGGTGTGTCATGCACTCATCAAAGTACAGAGAGAGAGAGAGAGAGAGAAAGAGAGAGGGAGAGAGAAAGAGAGAGAAAGAGAGAGATTGTACAAGGAGCGCAAGGCCGCTCAGGCTCTTGGCTCATACATGCCAACTGTTGTGTGTGTATCGCTATTAGTGCACCATAAGCCAAGGCCTGGCCTCGATTCCAAAGCGAAAGCCACATCACATGTCCAGAATGCAAGCAGTAGTCAGAATAACATTAGGGATAAAAACTCCTTTGTCTCAATATAGAAGGCGGAAGGACATCTGCACCTCCGACCTTGGTCTTGAATGCGGCTGGCACCCCCTGAGAGATACCATAGCAGATGATGATGACTCCCACACCACGAACAGCGCTAATGAAAGACCAACGTATCCATACCCCACACACAGAAGTCCCTGCTTGAGGTACTCTTGCATGGAATGCCCGACACTTAAGTAAAAAACAACACATATGTCCAAACGTTGCATACACATACGACTCATTGCTCCGAGCTGTGGCATATCATCCACACAACTGCCGCAGGTCAGAAGAGTGGTGGTTCTACAAGACCCAACAGCGCAATGGCAGGACGTCCCGGGCACATGCACAACCCGCGTCACGTGGAACTGTACCGTGCATGTATGCTGCATTTGTTGGGGGCACTGCCACTGGCAGGGTTGCGCATCAGTTACCGTCTGAGCTTCCGTCTTGCGTACGTCACCTACATCCAGCCACGGTTCCACTGTCGAACATGCACATCCGAGTGGCCCATGGATGTCTGCCTATCCAACACAACGGTAGCTGAACTGGATTATGACTTATGTGTGCGTCCCATGTTGGACCAGGAGTGTAACCGTAATACCCGTGCCTTGATATCTGGCGTATGTGCTGGCAGTTGGGCATGGGACATTGCACAAGTCCTCATGTGCAGTGACCACATCGAAGTGCTACCCTATTGGGCTGTGTTGCGGATTGGTGAAACGGCGTGGACGGAGCACAGCTGTCCGGACCAAACAATGGATTGGCTCTCCCTCGTGTTCATTGAACTCGACAACGACGTGCTCTTGGAACTGATTGCCCATGAAGCTGCGCTCGCATTCATGGATGAGTAACTACGTTCCTGCAGCCACGACTGATTGTAACCCAGAGCACAGGTCCCAATACCTTGTTGCATCTTGGAGCAATGGACACATATCCCACCACAACCGTGGACATGTCTGCATTCGCCTGCACTCAGAATGCATGTGCGTGCACCTACACGTTTTGACACACACCTGTGCAAGGTGAGGCAGTCCCATGGGCGGAGCTGCACAGCGTCTTTTGGCAAAGTTCCTAAATCTGACATACACTTGGCAATGTAGTACTACATGTGACCTTGTTGGACCCTTTCACCTGCTCACTGTCAGCAGAGCAGACAGTCAGCGCAGTCCGTTGGTATAGCACTATGCAGATCCCATGGGCTGTGAGTCGTTTCCCCTGACACGGGTAATGAGCATACTCCAAACATGATATCAACAAAAGATGTGTAGTTCCTACAAAGTGAAAAGTCGGAGGGAAAGAAGTTATCCGGTAGCAGACTTTCACCTAGTGAATGTAAGTGCACAAGGGAATGGGGTCCCTTCAGGGTGGAACTGAAACCCTCACACACCCAGCAAGCTAGGTGTCATGCTTCATCATCTGGGTTTTGCTCCTCGTCGGGTCGGCGGTGCAATACCTGACGGGCACCCATGCAGGGGCTCTTTATCGGAGATCTTTTGTTCCCTGCCGTATGGTGCATGCGTGTGAGGGCCCGGGTGTGTAGATGTGTATGGGTAAAAAAGGTTGGTTAATCTGAAATGTACCTTTATTAGCTCAGTCAACCACCTTGTTAAAAAGGATGAGTGGCGTTAAAGCTATATTTGCTCACAAAGGGAGGAGTGGCTAGCTACGCTGTACTCTTCTGGTCAACATGTTTCGCGCCCAGTCGGTCAGGAGGATCTGCATTTATCTATTAATTTGCCCATGCGACCTCTATTACATAGGGATGACGACACGAGCTGTGAAAACACGCATCATTGAACACAAAAGTAACATTAGATGTAGCAAGTCTAACACGAAACTCTACAGTCATTGCCTTGAGTGTAAACATAGCCCTAGCGATTTACATTGGATTGTCCTTGAAAGCCAGCCTGGGATGTCTCAACATTCTTTGTTTAGGTTAGAACAACGCTGGGTACACCGCCTTTCATTAGACAGACTTGGCCTCAATGATGACATTCCCTGGGCGGCAATATCTAATTAACAGAACACCTCACTTGTGTTTATGACGAGGTGGCACCACCCTATGGTCTAACTGAGTTCAGTCTTTCACTTCCTTCCTCAAGGTTGACATAATTTGCACCATTGCATCTGGGTACCCGGATTAGGTCACCAAATTATTATGGCTTGATAAAAAATCATCGATTTCGCACCACCTTTTGCTCTAACTAAGTCAATTTCCCCATTTCCTTCAACAATCCGCCTATACCCACACCACTCCATCATGGCGCCCGTAATGGGTTACTAAACTGATTCGACCTGAATCGGGCCACCGATTATAAGCACATTAATAGGCTCGCTTACTCGGGTGGGATCAGACGATATTGAATACTTCTTTTGTGAGCCCCATTCGAGGTACCTCTGCTTAATCGGGTTCTGACTATTGCCAACCTTCTAAGTATACTTAACACATTTTAAGCGACTACATCATGGCACCCAAGTTAAGCCTCTTGTTACACTAAGATTGACATGCACTGTGCTAGTTTCTATGGCCACGGACGTGATCTCACTACACGTGACTAGCTCCCAGCCAATTATCTACTGAATATAATTCAGCGCCACCGGCCCTTCTTTTATCTTCCGGGTTCGGCGACGCGGGCAGGTTTACTAACCTCCAGGGGAACATTGATTTGTAAGTACATTTTTGGCTTCCTTGATAGCTTGTTTGTGTCCTTGCCTTGGTACTAGACACATAAAGAAGCGACTATACTTTTATTAAGGTATTTCACATCTCCGACACTTACTTCGACCACGGGATGGGGTGCTATACAGAGGATCTATCTAACAGTTTTCTGTACTGTTGTAGTAGTACGAGTAGTACTGGTCCATTACATTGACCGTATTCACATCTGGGGTGAAGTTTCTTGCACGCGCTCACCCTCTGTCTCGCACTGTGGCATTCCACTAAGGATAACTTTGACTTAATCAGGCGCCCACGTAGACAGACCTGATTATGGTCTAAATCACACTCCTGAGCTAGTCTGAACCTTATCAGAAGCTGAATGTGACGATTTATTTGGGACATACACTTATGTGCCTCCATCATCCTCCAGTAGTTTCACTTGGTTGGCCACTTATGAGACTAGATCATTATAACACACTTGAACTATACCTTAAGTGGCTCTACATGAATTGATTAAGTGTCCCCCTTCATACTTTTTTTGGGGTGTTATACTCTTGAGCTACATTTACAAGAAGAGACAAAGGATTGAGTCATTGACTACTTTTGACTTTCTAACCCTATTCTTGCATTTGCCTCTACTTCTTTTTACATTACTGTACCATAGGGAACGAATGTGTTTCGCCCCCTGTTGACGCGCCATGCACCTGATGATGAGGTTTTTATAATAGGATTTGGTGAGTCCACACGTAACTATAGTTTGTTGATTACAACTGTTGAAATATGGCTGTTTTTTAACCAGATTCTCGCTATGCTTCCTTAGTTAACCTATTTTAATTCCTGTTCTTGATTAATCATCGTGGATTGATTAGTTATATATCCAGATAGTGATCTAGTATAATCATTGTCTAGAATGTAACAATTTGTAATACTGGTTAAATATGAACTGGTGTGAATCTGTTACAGTTCCCAAGGTTTTTGGTGGTTCTCAATATATCCCTGTTTTATTTTATCTCTTTTTCTTAGGTGACCCCTTTGAGATATAAATTATACATAAGGTAGGGGAACCAATTAAGGGTTGACTATCAAACTTTTTTCACCCTTTTTCACACCACACTGTAGATAGTTTTTAGCACATATCACTTTAATATTATAGGTCCTGACGAAGCGCCATGGGATCCTCCTGACCGACTGGGCGCGAAACATGTTGACCAGAAGAGTACAGCGTAGCTAGCCACTCCTCCCTTTGTGAGCAAATATAGCTTTAACGCCACTCATCCTTTTTAACAAGGTGGTTGACTGAGCTAATAAAGGTACATTTCAGATTAACCAACCTTTTTTACCCATACACATCTACACACCCGGGCCCTCACACGCATGCACCATACGGCAGGGAACAAAAGATCTCCGATAAAGAGCCCCTGCATGGGTGCCCGTCGGGTATTGCACCGCCGACCCGATGAGGAGCAAAACCCAGATGATGAAGCATGACACCTAGCTTGCTGGGTGTGTGAGGGTTTCAGTTCCACCCTGAAGGGACCCCATTCCCTTGTGCACTTACATTCACTAGGTGAAAGTCTGCTACCGGATAACTTCTTTCCCTCCGACTTTTCACTTTGTAGGAACTACACATCTTTTGTTGATATCACTACTTAGGGCTTGTGTGTAGGACCTCAATAAAAATAGCCCACCCCTCACTCTCCTTCTCTTTGTTGAACATACTCCAAACATCACATGACTCGTCCAGCAAGGCAAGGTGGGCTGAGACCGTTGCCATCCGTAATGATTGGTGTTAATTTTTGCCTCCTCATATCTTGCACCTCTACATGTTCCTATGCTGCCTGTTAGTGTCGGAAGCATTGGTCTGCATGTTGTGGCCCTTGTCTTGCCCGTTCTGACACGCACATGCTAATAAAGTCTACGCAACTTCACTAGTGTTCAACTGTGATGAGTGTTGATTAGAACGACAAATCGTGTGCCTCAATGAGCATTGTCCGTACACAGGGAGGGACTGACTGACGCATTTCACTTGGGGGCGAGTCCCTATTGACAGCTCCACATCTGTGAGCCAGACATTGTGGTTGGGATAGTTGCTGGTAGACTTGTGCTCTTACGTGTCTTCAGCAATGCGAGTATGGTGTCCAACTTCTTGCCATGTGGAGCAATGTGATCAATCAAAACAGGCTGTGTCCACACAGTTGAGTGTGAATAGGTATGCGAAGAGATGTTGTGTTGTCACATGTGATGGGGGATACTACTTTAGGGCTGCTACTGAATTTGAAATTTTTACACACCGCCCTATTTAATACATGGACGTAGGTCTACGTTGGGGGGTTGCAAGTTGTTGTTAATGAGCAATGAGGCCACAGCTAGTTCACACCTTCACAGTCATCTATTTGGCCATGTGGGTCATGGTCAAACATGCACATTGATATCATTTCCCAGGGTGTACCTTTTTGTGCAATCAATGAACCTACATTCATCCATACTTTTATACTTGATAGAACATAGTCATGACACATCTGTGTGATTTGGAATGTTTTATTCACATTCTGTGGAGTGTCGGAGCTGGAGCAGTACATGGCCATGCACACCCCACATTACATGGTTGCCCAGTGGAGGGCCAACCAGAGTCCTTTGGGGAATGACAAGTTGATCGGAAGAGGAAGAGTTCAGTCTGCAGCCTGATTGCTGTATCATTGGTAACCAGAGCAGATATGGAAGTCCATGTCGGGGTCCAGGTGAATGTTGCAGAGTGTTTTGGGGAGACAGTGGAAGGTGTTGTTCCAGGGCATGATGCAGAGGACTGAACCAGGCAGGAACAGGCCATATGGTGGGGATGAATGCTACAACCTCCTTTCTCACACAGAGTCATTACCATCCACATATTACTCCTCTGGTATGTCTACTGTGGCCAGTGTGTCAGGTGCGTGTGGTGGTGTTATGGCTGCATCACTGTGTGCCACTGACATATCAGGGGGCGGAGATGTGTGCGTCGAAGTTCCTGCAGCAGTCATCTGGGACAGGCTCTGCGGCAGCAATGGCAAGATGAGGATCTGCAGGGCATGGAAGATCCCAGCTACATCTCGCTGGTGTTCAGCCGTGGCAGCCATCATTCCAGCCTGCATCGGTTCCATGGTTTCTATTGTCCTCCGCATCTGTGCCAACTCTGTGCTGTCATCGCTGAAGCCTGTCTGACTAGACAGTTCTTGTTTCCGAGTAATGGCCCCAGCGAGGTCAGCCAAGGATTGTTGGAGAGCATGGAGCGGACAGTGGGTGTCTGTTAGGGACTGTAAGTGGTCCCTGATGGGACTTAGACACCCACGTATGGCATCTAGTTTGGCTGCCATGGGGTCGAACCCTACCCGCAGCTGATCAGCCATCTTCTCCTGGCACCCTAACACATGGCGTTGGAATGCCATGTGTTGGCCGTGAGGGTCCTGGGAGTCAGCCGTGGTGGTGGGTGCTTCCTGCTGTGTGGTCTGTGCAGGGGTGGGATCACCTCGATGCAGCTGGGCTGCCCTGCTCCTGGGGGTGGGATGCGGAGGCTGTGTACAAGCCGTTGGAGGGTGTCGGAGCAGAGGGCCAGGGGGTCTCTTCAACATCACTGAAGAGATGTCTGGTCTACTCTGCAGGAGGTGTTGATTGTCCCTCTGCAATGTAAAGGGGAGATGCCGGTTAACAGTGTGTTCCATGTATGTTGACGCATTGTACATGTTTACATACAGACTGCATGACAATGTGCATTGTGACTGTTTTGGAGGAGCTGACTATTGGATGGGAGACAGTGGACATTTCGACTACATGACGGATGTGAGGTTGTACTTGTACATTATCATCTCACAGTTTCCTGCTATTCCAGATGTGATTGGCCAGTTTCTACGCACAAGCGGCACCAGTTGTGTCCTCTGTCCTGTAGTGAAAGTGTTGCACTTTGTACCACATTGTCGTCAATGTTGATGTGCTGTGATTGCTATGTGTGTGTGCTGCATTGTGGGTGAGTCGCCCCTGCAGCTCTGATTTAGCGGCCCCTTATCCCTTTGAGGTGGTGTGCCTTTGACTTGTTTGCTTTTACGGTGCACAGATGTTGGCAACTTGGGTCATTTGTGCTCTTGGACGATTTTTGTACTCTTGTGCATTGTTTGTCTGCAGATGTGTTGTTGATGTCAGGGGTTGTATGTGCACATGGATGTGTCAGAGTGTGATCTGCTCCTTTGAGGATGTGATCCACACTGGGCCACCTCAGTGTTGTGTCGTGCACCATGTCATGTATTTTGACTGCAGCCATGCTATCAGCCATGCAGTGTCACTTGCATTGTCAGTGTGGCTCACAGAGCCGCTGCTTACCTGGATTCAGCACATGTGCATGGGTAGGTTGTGGGATTGGTGATAGGGAGGGGGGCCCCTTTGTGAACATAGTGGACGGGGGCCTACTTGGTGTTTCTATGTGTGCTGCAGTGTGCCAAGGGTATCAGGGACATATTCCATAATCATTGTGGGTGTGCAGTGTGCACTACCTAATTGTGACTGTGTGCCATTGTGCCCATCTCCCCCGTCCCCCTAGTTCCTGGTTTTACTCACCCTGCTGCTGTTGTGTCAGGTCATGTCGAGAAGTGTCCGGACCCCCGACTCCTTGCACCGTCTCTACACTGATGACTGTGGCCACCATTTCCTCCAGATCATCCAGCTCCTCCTGTGGCGCAGGCCTCCCACCTCCAGTCGCCGTTGCTGCCTTCCTGTTGGCAGCGAGTTTCTGCTTGGTTTGGCTTTTCACATCATGCCACCGCCTCTTGACCTCCTCCATTGACCTCCTCAACACTCCGACTGCATTCACGTTGTTCATGATGGACTGCCATATTTCCGTTTGTGTTGCCAATGACACAGTGGAGGTGACGAACAGTTGTTAGTAGTATTCTATCACCTCCGCGACGATGATCTGGTTTTCCTGCGGACTGAACCTTGTCTTCCTCTTCCACGGGGTTCCTGGCTGGTCCTCCGTGGGGCTTGTGGGGTTTGATTTGTCCTCTGCACTCGGTCCGGGTGCATTCATGGTGTTACGCAGTTTATTTTGGTTTTGGTGTGTTTTTGTGTTGTTGCTTTTATAGTGCATTTTCCCACATGACGCATGGGAATTGCAGGCCTGTCGCTGGTTATTGCAGATTTTTGTATCGCTATTTGGGGCATTTTTGCGTTCGTGTTTTGCATTTTTTCAGCGTTGCGTTAATTTTTACGTGGTCATTTGGCACGTTATCGTGACACTATCGCATGGTGCCGCCGGGTTGGGAATACAACGTTGACACGGTGTTATTTTGTTGCGATAGACTGCGATGTGCACAGTTGCGTTGATCCGGTTTTCCTGCAGACTGAACCTCGTCTTCCTCTTCCACGGGGTTCCTGGCTGGTCCTCCGTGGGGCTTGTGGGGTTCGATTTGTCCTCTGCACTCGGTCCGGGTGCATTCATGGTGTTACGCAGTTTATTTTGGTTTTGGTGTGTTTTTTTGTTGTTGCTTTTATAGTGCATTTTCCCACATGACGCATGGGAATTGCAGGCCTGTCGCTGGTTATTGCAGATTTTTGTATCGCTATTTGGGGCATTTTTGCGTTCGTGTTTAGCATTTTTTCAGCGTTGCGTTAATTTTTACGTGGTCATTTGGCACGTTATCGTGACACTATCGCATGGTGCCGCAGGGTTGGGAATACAACGTTGACACGGTGTTATTTTTTCGCGATAGACTGCGATGCGCACAGTTGCGTTAAGCTAATTTTGCGATAATTATCACACGTTCTTGAGAATATCCCCCTAAGGGTATTAAATCATTTGATATTTTCAAATACATGTGGCTCAAAGGGTCTATCACTTTTATTTTAAGCCACGGTCTTGTAGGAGATTTATTAAAAAACATACTACCTAAGAAATGCTTTGTGTTCGGTGACGACTCGCCATTCCGAAAGCAGGTATCGCACTTCCCACCCAATCGTGCCTCGCAAAGGTACTTTGTCTAGAAGTGCAATGTGCCTGCTGGGGCAGGGAGGAGTGGGAGAGCCTGCCCTAGGCCACCAAGCAGCAACATACAAGCATAGGGAAAGGCTGAACGCAGCTAAGACTGGAGTGACCAGGAAATTAATCCTAAATTGCTTGAAGCCAAGAAGAGCTACTTGTCAAACAAAATAAAGGGGCGCGGCCGACATTGGCTGCTTACTCCAAAAAGAAAGGTGCGCGGCTGCTATTGTTAAAGCATGCCACAATGCCAAAAAACATGCCTTTATAAATAAAAAGGTGTAAGTCGGGCGAGCTGCGCATTTTGTAAATATAATTTGCGGCCGCCATTGCTAATAAAATGCTTACTCCGACGAAAAGAAAGGCGAACAGGCGCTATTGTTAAAGCGTGCCACGCTGCCAAAAAAACACATGCTTTATAAATTAAACAGGTGTCAGGCGAGCAGCGCATTTTAAAAATATCCTGCACGGCTGCCATTGCTAATAGAAGTATAAAACCGGGCTCTGTGCTGAAACCTAAACCGTGGCGCCTGCGGCGGGACGGTGATGAGGAGCAGACAACCAGCAGAGAGTGAAAAAGTGGGTGCCGTTGCAGGAAAGCATGTCATGCAGTGCAGTAGTAGAAAATCTTTTAAGAAAAATAGTTATCACAGACTGTAAATAAAACATACTGGGTAACAACACAAGTAAGAGTGCCAGTCCTCATGAGAGGTTACAAAAGGAGAAAAAGCCGTACTAAGGAGGAACTACTAAGCCTATTTACGAATCAAAAGCAACCATTTACAGTAACAGGAGCCAATTGAAAAGATGGTGAAAAATGGGCGGAGCTTCAAGTCCATACCTGAATGCAGCATGTCTCAAACAGACAGCGCAAGTGCTGCCTAGGCGAGACCTAAAACAAGCATTGACAATGCAATAGGTCTTGCAATTGCGAGTTTTTGAGCTATTGGCATTGTAAATGGCAATGCCTTTTATAATATTAAAAGGCGTTGTCATTGACAATACTAATAGTTCAAAGTTTTTCAAAAGCAATACCTATTGCATTGCAGAGCGCTGTGTTCGTGAAGCAGGCGCCACGTTCACTATTAAAGTTAAAAGAAAGAAACAGAGCGCATTGTCCCTGAAGCGGGCACCGCGCTCATTATTAAAGTTTAAAAAATAAAAAAGAAACAGAGTGTGGTGTCCCTTAAGCGGGTGCCGCACTCAACATCAAAGTTTTAAAAAAATATAAACTGAGCACGGTGTCCCTAAAGCGGGTGCTGCGCTCAGCACACAATTTAGAGTGGCATAGCGCGGTATAAGAAAATTAGCCGCAATTTTCCCCATCATTGTCAATAAACAAAATAGTGCTCACCCACTTATGCAGATTGTGTGACAACAAGCCAAGTAAAAGGTCCAGTCGTTATGGGCAGTAACAAATGCAGACAAGGTGGTACCAAGGAGGGACTAACAAGCCTATTTGCAAATTAGGAGCCAGCATTTACGAAGGACAATGACACAAGCCAATGACAAATATGGGCGAAGAATGGGCGGGCTTCCAGTGCATACCCTAATACAGCATGTTTCGCAGAGCGAGTGGATGACGGATTGGATGGATGAGTGGGTGGATGATGAGAGAAAGAATAGATGGGTGAGTGAAAGGTTGGATGGATGGATGGAGTGAGTGAGTGTGTGTGTGCTTGAATGTATGGCAAATGAATGGGTGAGTGAAAGGATGTGTAGATGTGTGAAAGGATGGATAAGTGAAAGATTTATAGATGAGTGGAAGGGTGGATGAATGAAAGGGAGGATGGACGAAATAGCGGATGGATGAAAGGGTGGGTGGATGAAAGGGTGGACGGATCAAAGGGCGGACGGATGGATGAGTGCAAGGAAGGGTGGATGAGTTAAAGGGTGGATGGATGAGTGAAAGAACTGATGGATAATTGAAACGAAGGGTGAATGGATGGATGGAGAGATGAGTGAAAGCATGGACTGATGAGTGAGTGAAAGGATGGATGAGTGGAAGGATAGATGTAGTAGTAGATGGATGAAGGCAGGGGGATCGTTACGGCGGGGTGGAGGTGGAGGTTTTGAAGGCCTCTTCTGTCTTCAACTAGGCAAACAAAAGCTCAAAATTAACATGAAAGGATGGATGTGAGTGGAAGGATGGATGTGTGAGTGAGTGATCAGATGAATGTTGAACTGAACGGATGGGTGAGTGAATTGGTAGATGGGTGGATGTTAGGATGGATGGGTATAAGAAGGGATGGACGAGTGGATGGATAGGTTGGATGGATAGATTTGGTGACAGAGGGATGGATTTGGAAATGGATGGGTGGACGGATGAATGGAATGGTTAAAGACTGACAGATGAAAGACTGAATGGAAGACAGAACGCACAGATGAAATGGTGGATATCAGCGGGTGGATGAAAGGATGAAGTCCTGGCAATCGTGTTTGGCTGTGTAGCGGATCAGGGCAGACTGGAAAGACTGGGAAAACCCCTTTAATAGACCTGCACCAACTTCTCGTGTTTCCCGCTTCGCGGGAAACACTCGCTCATTCCTGCACCGGGGCGACACCTCTGGAGAGGACTACAGTGCCCACAAGGCTGTGGGGACCTCGGCCACGCCCAGCACACCAGGACCAGGTGCATAAAATCGCCACTGCACCAGTGGAAAAGCGGGAGAGTCCTGGCAATTGTGTTTGGCTGTGTAGCGGATCAGGGCAGACTGGAAAGACTGGGAAAAGCCCTTTAATAGACCTGCACCAACTTCTCGTGTTTCCCGCTTCGCGGGAAACACTCGCTCATTCCTGCACCGGGGCAACACCTCTGGAGAGGACTACAGTGCCCACAAGGCTGTGGGGACCTCGGCCACGCCCAGCACACCAGGACCAGGTGCATAAAATCACCACTGCACTGGTGGAAAAGCGGGAGAGTCCTGGCAATCGTGTTTGGCTGTGTAGCGGATCAGGGCAGACTGGAAAGACTGGGAAAAGCCCTTTAATAGACCTGCACCAACTTCTCGTGTTTCCCGCTTCGCGGGAAACACTCGCTCATTCCTGCACCGGGGCAACACCTCTGGAGAGGACTACAGTGCCCACAAGGCTGTGGGGACCTCGGCCACGCCCAGCACACCAGGACCAGGTGCATAAAATCATCACTGGACCCGCGCACAGCGGGACGCGCGCGGGACGAAGCCTGGACAAAGGGCGGACAGTCTGAGACAGTCAGAGACTGAAGGAGACTGGACTGGGCCATACCCCTTGGTTGACGGACTCGGATAGTGTGCTGGTGAGGGGAATAGGAGTCCCACGTAAAGTACTGATTTATAATTCCCAATCGCAGAGTGTCTGTTAGTCATCTGATAAGTTTAACGTGTAGCCTGTGTGGGAGTAAGCATGGCATCAAAATCACTGAAAGGCCAGAAACTGAGTATTAAGGGAGGGTCAGGGGGGATTATAGGTCCCATAGACGCCTTTATTACAATGGCTGCTTCGGCCCTGGAAAAGGAGATCGACCAAACGGTCCGTCGTTTATCTCTTGACCCCGCTCTTCAAAAAAGATCTTCTCTTGGGAACATTGCACTCGTAGTGTCTCCACCTTCTACACTGACCCAGAGTGCTCCTTTAAATCACCTAATCATGGAGCAGTCCGTTATTTCGGATATAAGTGGGGTGGATGCTAGCTTGGCTTCTTTTATGGCTTACCCAAGTGCGGATAAAGGGACTAGGAAAAGTAATGAGCCAGTACCAGTACTAGAACATCGAGTGGTACACGAGTCCCTAGAAAGTACGCCAGCGCTAGCTTTAAAGCGTAAACACTGTGATAGAGCATTGAAGGGGGGGAGCCGCAAGAGATCCAAAGTTATACTATCCGGCCACAAGGGGGGCATTCAGGGAGGTAGTAAAAATACCTCTTTACAGGAGGTGACTCCTGTGCCCCCCCAAGTTAACTTTTTTCCTGATAAAATTGATGTTGCTGATGGAGCTGGTGACATTGCTCATTTATTAGATAAGTTCGAATGCATGTTAAAATCATTAATCTCCCCAATAGTCGAACGACTTAGCAGGGTAGGCTCGCAGTTAGATGGCCTTCAAATTGTTACTTCCGCTAATTTAAATATGCCTAATAATGTGGGGGAAGTACATCAGCCACACAATAGTGCGTCTACTTTAGTTAATCCTCCAAAAACCAGCCAGAAGTCTTGCTTTAAGGAAAAATTGGTTAAAGAGAGTAGAGTACATCTTAATCCTCGGGGGGGAAACTAAGGGTATGCCTTTTCAGGTAGCTAGTGACACACAGATAGGCAATATAGCTGTACATCATGGCCAGATAAACCCGAAAGGCACACAGACAATTGACAACATTCAAGTTAAAGTGGTGCCTATGGGAACAAATGCTCTGAGCAATCATAAGGGAATTGATCTCCTTGAGGAGTCTTATCCATTTGTGATTGTTCTGGCGGGGGTTCCTGAGTGGGTGAACAATAGGGCAGAGTCTTATCAAGAATTACAAAATAAGGTAATGTTTTGGTTAGGGAAAAACCGGCCATTAAGTTGAGATTTATATGGGGAAATTATAAATGTGAGACGGGTCTGTTGGGTAGGCCAAAAGGCAAAGGACATTGAGGGTGACTGCATTATAGTGAACTTTAGTAACCCACGTGTGGTCCAGTTCATCAGCGGTTTCCCGAATCACAATAATGGGGGTGGAATCATGACCTTTGACCTGAGCTATTTCTACCCATGGCCCCCCCAAATGGCTGGCATGGAGAACTTTTCTATGCAATTTCCTGGGAGAAATGGTGCTCAAAGGAGGCACTTTACAAAGACACTGCCCATCCCCCTATTGCACAAAGGTTATCCCCAACATAACTCTCGTCATACCTTGGGACCAGACAATTTTTTCAATGTCCCGGTTTTTAATCAGTTTGATGCTCTGTCCAACCTAGGCTGCATAGACTGACTATGGCATGGCTTAGAGAATAGAGTTATACCCGGTTCCCGGGAGGAGGGTGAGACCCTGCCCCCAAATGTTACGATTCAAAATGATGACGTAAATACCCTAGTGGGGACGATGGTAGTCTCAGATGGGTTAGTACATTCCCTGACTACTACCGTTATAAAAATCGTAACCTGGAATATTGCGGGTCTACGGAATAAATTGGACGATCTCATCTGGAGAGAGTTCATGGGGACAGTGGATATCATTGGGTTACAAGAAACCTGGGACTTAGAAAATATTTTAAGTATAGACGGCTATTCCACCTATTTGTTACCGGCAATACCCTCGGTTATGGGGAGGGCAAAGGGGGGGCTAGTGATGTTAATTGTGGCTACTATTCCAGGGACACTTACACAGATAGAAACCGGTCTCCCATGCTGTTTAGCAGTACAAATTGCTTGTGACGGGGCATGTAATATTTTAATTGTGAATTTTTATCATTCTTTTGATAGATCAGGCCTGACTGACCAATTGGCCTCTCTTGATTGTTTTTTGGAAAAATATAGGGAGGTTAATCAGCATCATTGTTCAATTATTCTTCTGGGCGATTTTAACATTCATGGCTGCCCAGAAAATTGTTCTTCTTTGGACCAGATGGGACCCATAGAGCTAGGGGAAGTTCATTTTGAGCATTCAGCACAGGGGGTACTTCTTGAAAAAAAATTGGCAGACCATGGTTTGATGCTCCCACAAAGGGAAGATGAGAATATACCTACCTTTAAAGGTAGAGGAAGGGGCTCAAACATAGATTACATCTTTATCAGCCTTACCTTAGGGAATCACATCAAGAATTACAGTGCGGAATGGTCCCATTTTAGTGACCACAACCCAGTTACTCTTAGAATTATGGATCTCATTTGTGTTCCGGAGAAAGGTCAGAATAGAGCTAGCAGGAAAGAGATCGTCCCAACGGATCAGGGGAGAAGATTAAGATGGGGCAAGGTTGTCCCTGAGGAATTTTTAAGCAATCTCAGGGCTAATGTTGGTAGGGAGCTGGACATATGCAGGGATTTGGAAGCAGGGGATCAGGAGGTGTTAGATGCGTACCAAATAGTCAGCACTCAAATAGGGGCTGACCTCAAATGTCCAGGTCAAGTAAAAGAATCAGAGGGGGTCGGTTGGTTTGACCATAAATGTACACGCGCCAACCAAAAACTACGAATGGCCCTGAAGGAGAACCCAGTAGATAGGACACTCGTGGCTTCCTTAAGGAAATCTTATAAAAGGGCTATAGAGATTAGAAAGCGCGAGATTAGGGAAACAGCCTGGGAAGACTTGACCTCCACTGATGTCCTGAATAATAGTGCTAAATTCTGGTCCGTTGTTAATAAACCTTTTTTTAATGATGTTGGCAATCATGTGTTAGATTGCAACATACAGGAACAGTCATGGCTTTTGCATTTTAAATCAGTTTATGAAGTAACAAACTGGGGTGAGGAGGGCTCACCCGCTGTCATTCTGCATCCATACATTTTTTCGGTTACGGTGGAAGAGGTGGCAGACGCCATAGGGAAAATGACTAGCAATAAGGCCCCGGGCCCAGATGGCGTCCCTGCTGACCTCTTCAAATCAGATGTCAAGCTATGGTCCGTAGTTTTAGCAAATGTTTATAATAGAGTCTGTAAATCTGGTATTCCAACCACATGGTCAGAATCAGTCATTGTGCCGATATTCAAAAAGGGTAACAGAGGGGATCCCAGTAACTACCGCCCGATCTCGCTCATTGATTCTGCAGTAAAGGTCCTAGGACGGGTGGTCCTGAGTAAACTCTGTGAAAAATTGGATGAAACAAATATCCTTTCGGTTCTTCAATTTGGTTTTAGGAAGGGCCGTGGTACTATAGACCAATGCCTCAATCTCCAACTTTTAATTGGGAAGTACACAATTGCCAAAAGGGGTTCACTATACATAGCATTTATGGACCCCTCATCAGCTTTTGATCGAGTAAATAGATCAAAGTTGTGGGATATATTTTTAAAATTAGGCATTGATGAAAACATAGTGTACTTCCTGGCAGATCTTCACAGGGACCTTACTGCTACAGTTAGGTATGATCACAAGGGTAACTGTACGGGTAAGATCGGGATTCTGAGTGGGGTCAGACAGGGCTGTATTTTAGCCCCCCTTCTGTTTACCCTTTATGTCAATGACCTTGGTATGGTCCTAGGGAAAGTATGTAAGGACATACCGAGGGCGGGTAAGTTTACTATACCGGCACTACTTTATGCCGATGATGCCGCACTTTTGGCACGTACCATGGTAGGTTTACAGCGGCTTTTAAACTCATTTTATGATTTTATGAATATTTTAGATTTAGGTGTTAACTACCTCAAATCCCATGTAATGACAGTGGGACCAAAAGGCAAACAAACGACGAACTTGTATTGTAACGGAAATGTCCTGTCTAAAGTCTCTAGATTCCCATACTTAGGGGTCATTTTCGATGATAGCTCCACATGGCTGCCTCAAATGGCAGCCAAGCGTAATGTCTTCTCTAGGGCCACTCTGTCAGTATTAGGATTTGCACGGAAAATAGGTGTGAAACCACTGCAGGCAGTTTTAAAGGTGTATGACGCTAAATGTGTCTCCTTGGCTATGTATGGTGCAGATTTATGGGGCTTTAAAGATGCAAAATCGTTGCAGTGTGTGGAGGATAAGTTCCTAAAAAGCATTTTGTCTGTACCCCATTCCACCCCGGGGTTTATTGCCCACCAAGAATGTGGGGTGGAATACCTGGTGGATCGAATTGCACTTGCACCACTATTAAAATGGATTACAGTGTGGTTGAATGCAGACCTAGAATTAAACCATGAGGTCTTAAGGGACTGCTTAGCACTTGACCGATGTAATTCCATCCCGTGGCTGAATTACATCAAAAAGATAGCGGATTATTTAGGTCGTCCTGAATTGTATAATCAGCCATCCAAAATAGTTAAGGGGGATGCGAAATGGGTAAAACATACATATAGGCTCATCATGGGACTAGAAAGGGAAGACAAAGAATTGTCTAAACCTACTGTAAGAGCTTATCAGTTGTTAATAAATTCTGGGGAGATGGAACTGTATCTGAGAGTGGTCAATAATTCCAACCATAGAATTTTGCTGACCAGATTCAGATTAAACAAAATGCACCTTCTTATTACAGGCTGCCCAGGGTGGACAAATGCGAAAGACCTAGAGATTTGTCCGTGTGATGGATTTTCCATCATGGACACTACGCACTTTTTGTTCTTTTGCATATATTTTACCCCAATAAGGAAAAAGTTCATACTACCATTAATTAAGGATAAAGGCTTTAGACAGGTCAAACCGGCCCTTTTGTACCTGCAATTGTTGTCAAATATTTGGGAAATTTTTAACATTGCGAATTTTCTGACCATAGCCATGAGATTGAGTAAAAAGATAAGTTGGAAGAGAGTAGCCTAGCGGGTTTTTTGGGTTGTTTTACTGATTTGTTCAGATACATTTTTTAGAATGGTTTTCTACATAATGTTTGTTTTTATATTCTTTTTTAAAAGGAAAATTACTGTATTTTTAGGGGACCTGTTCTTGTTGTCTGTCTACTTTTATGGTTTTTGTAATTGAACCGAATAAAGTATTTCTTGAACTTGAAAGGATGAACAGATAGATGCTTGGGTGGAAGAGACCAGAGAGCTCTTCTGGGGAGTGCCTCGATGACTTGCTTCACTTGCTTGGTACCGTAAGAGCTTTGGTTCGAAGTGGGGGGTATTTTAATTTTCTGTCTCCTCCTTTGGGGGTATGGGGGAAGGGAGGGTCTGTAGGATTAACACTCACCCTTATGTTGTGACGAATGTGACGAGAAGTCTAGTACTCGGAGACGAGTACCAGTAAATGGCAGGCCATGCTTTGGCATCAGTTCATGAAGAATGGGCTACCATTCGGCAGGTGGACAAAAAATGCTACATATGTTTCAGGCATCAAGGCAACGTAGGCAAATCAGGGAGAAGGACAAGTAACACACGTCTGCTCTTTGGAAGGCCTGCACTTCTTGAATCAAGCATCTATTTTGAAAGTAAAGAGATCGAGAAAAGAAGAAAGTCAATGAATTAAAATTGTCCAATTAAAATTGCACATTTGATATTAAAAAACCTCTGAAGCAAGGACTGTGGCACAGCTTTACTTGGTGAATGGAAACATCTATAGTAAGGGCTTAGACCCGCACATAATCTATAGAAAGCAGAGGCTAGACTGGAGTACAGAGCCTATGAGCACATGTGTTTTCGGACACACTCCTCGCAAGAGGCGCGGAAACCTCTATATACCCATATAATACAAGGCACCTTTGGCAGCTTGTCTTACACAAGATAGCAGTGTTGACAAACGTTTCGACTAACTAGTTCTTTATTTTTTTTAAAGTGCAGTTTATTTTATTTATTAAGCCACGAAACATTTTACTATAGGAAATGATATCCCAATAGCACAAGAGCAGACGGGAAGGGCAGAAGGGTGAACCCACTTCCCAAAACATTTCTGACCACCTTCATTAAAGATACAATGAATAACGAACGAGTCAATTTACCTCTCACCACCTGATAAGAGATGTAACGAAATCCAGCCAACAAACGGAGCAAATTCAAATTAATTCTTAATCCGTACCATTTAAGCATCTGGGGCAGATTTACAAGAACCGGTACACCTCTGCATATTAGCAGAGATGCGTCAGTTCATTTGTGTCTCGTAAAAAAACCCTTGCACCACCATGGTTGCGTCTCATTTACAATGCGGCGCACCGTGGCGCAAGGATAGACAGATGCGTGATGGATCTTTTGACTTACATTGCTGGAGTTGTGTCGTAAGCACGACACAACTCCAGCAATGGTTAGGAATGCCTATTCCTAACATGCTGCATCACTCCTTACCAGTGGCGGCTCGCATAGGGCTTGCTGCGGGGCGCCGGGGCAGGGGAGGGGCAGGATGGGGGGGTAGTACACTCAGACATACGATGGAATGGAGGAAAGTAATTATTGCTTTCCTCCGTTCCGTCGTATGTTCGAGTTTACTACCCCCCACCATGCCCCTCCCCCGCCCCGCCCCGCCTCACCACCCTGCAGCGCGCTCTATGCGAGCCGTCACTGCTCTTTACGCCTGCTTCAAGCAGGCGTAAGGTTCTGACGCTGTGGCGTCATAAAAGTGACTCTGTGAAATCTTGTAGATTTCACTGCGTCACTTTTACAAGGCTTTCTCACGTTGGAACACCCACCCTGCATACATTATACCTGACACAGGTATAATGTAGCGCAGGGCTTTACAACGTGACGCATCTCCCTAGATGCGTCACTTTGTAAATATGTCGCAACATGGCAGCATTGTTTACGACGCCGCTGCGTCATAGAAGTGATGCAACTGCGGCATAAAGTTGTTGCAAGGGGCTTGTAAATCTGCCCCCTGGAATCTACAGGACTGTGCTTCTGACGTGAGTGATCACTTTAAAAGGGATTGAACCAATGGGGTCCGGTTGGTTCATGCTCGGTCCAGACTCTAGTGACTGCTACTCGTGATACACAAACTAAAAACAGACAAACGGTGTGACTTTTCTGGGCATTGAGGCCCAATATAGACAGGCTTGCAAGAATAATTTTTGCTAACCACAGACCTGATTACAAGTCAGGCATTAATTTTCCTCCGCCCAATTATTTGCGGTTAGATTTTTCCGCACCTGGATTTACCAGGTATGAAAGAGCCTGACCACTGCAGTAGGAGACAGGTGCCCTGGCACAATGCTTTCATCTGCTAAAAACTCCCCCACTCTCCCATACCCCTTTCCTAAACCCCATGCACAAGAAATGTATGCAGTGAAACTGCATGGAATAAGGGATTCTGTGATGTTTTACAGCAGAGAAAAACGTATCGGCCCCATACCGTAATTTCCCATTCCATGTGATGTTACGCGTAATTGCACTGTACTGGGAAGAGTTTATCACATGAAAAGGGTAAAATCGCAAATTTTAAAAAACTAAAAAATGAAACTGAAAGCTGTGTCCCTGAAGTGGACACCACGCTCAAAATCAAAGTAAAAATATTAATTTAACTGAGCGCTGTGTTCCTAAAGCGGGTGCCGCACTCAGCATACAATTTGCCCAGACGTGGGTCCCTTGCTCACTTTGCCATTGGATTCAAGCTAGCCTGGCTGATGAGAGGTGTTACCCCGAAACCAGTCCCAGGATGCTTGTTTCTGGTCCAGGGAAGACCTGGCTTTGCAGTTCGAGCTGGACTGTTTCCATTAGGCACAGGGACAAGGCTGATTTGCATATAGCTGGATCTGAACTGGGGTGGCAAACTGAGCTACAGAATGATGATGGAGTCAACCCAGATCTGTGACTGAGGATGAATGTCTGAATAGTTTCAACGCTCCGTCCATCATCTCCTTGTGTTTGCGTTGTTCTCCTTAAGTTGGCAGGGTATTCCTAGACTTGGGTCCCTTGCTCACTTTGCCACTGGATTCAGGCTAGCCTGGCTGATGAAGGGCGTTACCCCGAAACTGGTCCCAGGATGCTTGTTTCTGGTTCAGGGAAGACCTGGCTTGGCAGTTCGGGCTGGACTGTTCCCATAACGCACAGGTCAAGAATTGATTTGCATATAGCTGGGTCTGAACTGGGGTGGCAAAGTGAGCTAAAGAACGATGATGGATTCAACCCAGCTCTGTGACTGGGGGTAAATGTCTGAAAAGTTACAGCACTACTCTTTCTTCGTATTTGAAGCATTGGGAAAATCTAATCTCCTGGTTTAAGAATAGAAATTTTGCACTGTCAGAACCCCTTTCAGAGGGCCACAGGGCAAGCACAAACTACGGCGCCCTGCCGTGGGGTGGAGGCCTTGTACTCCCGATGTCCTGGGGCCCATCATACTATGAAAGATATTTAGAATAGAAATGGCGGAGTGAGGCGTTAGCCATCATGGCTTAACGCCTCACTCCGCCACTTCTGAAACGCAAGTCTGCACCATATTTACAACGATATGGTGCAGCCTTGTGTTTCCCCCAGCGATGGCACTACAGGCAATGCAGGCACACTTGCACCATAGTGCAAGGGTGTCTGTGTTCATGGTGAGGATTGTTTATGTTTAGGAAGGTGTCCCTTCCTGCACATAAACAATCTTGAAATGCCATTTTGTCACTTTTATGTGTGCTGCTTAATGCAGCACACATGAAAGTCACAAAATGGCATTTTTTACAGATTGTTTATGTACAGGAAGGGGGACCTTCATGTACCTAAACAATCCATGGCAGTCGCTTTTTGCATGTGTGCTGCACAAGGCAGCAAACATGGAAAAAGCAAAAACAAAGAGAAACAATGCATTTCTCCTCGTTTCGCCAAGTTAAGACCAGGTTTTCCCTGGTCTTAATTTTGGCGCTGCCTCCTATTTACGCTGCCCTTGTACATAGAGGGCAGCATCAAAATCAATGGGTGTTGCGGTGGAACGCCCACTGCAACACCTACTGCCCACCCCGTTAACGCTAACCATAGCGTGAAAGGGGGCCTTATATACAAGGCAGCATTAAGCCATGTTAAGTGGCTTAACGCTGCCTTGTAAATAAGGCTAAGCCCCTATAGCCACCACGATGTCGGAAAAACGGGCGTTGTGTTGGCAATAGGGGCTTGTGCATATGTCCCACAATTAGATCATTTAGAAACAGCCTCTTTTCAATGATTAACAGTGAATGTAGCTTTTCCAGTAGAGCTTACATGAGCAAGGATGCTTGGGAATCAGGTACCTCACTTTCATCTTTTCCTTACATTAGATTTTTTCCAAACAAGGTGGTTCTCCTTCCAAATACTAATTTCAAACATAAAGTCCAAGTGCAATTTTATCTCTCCTAGTAAGTTATCCTGCTAGTGTATGAGTAGGAGTTGCAGTCTGGTGTGCCTGTGATGTTAAATGTGATGAGGTTCTTATGATTTATCTACATAGAACAGATTCATTCAGGGATTCAGATTCGCTCTTTATTGAGTACGGTCCAGATAACAGTGGCAAAAAAACATCCAGTCTGACAATGAGCAGGTATGTTCAGCAGGCAATCCAACAGGCCTACAAATGAATGTGTAAGACTGTCCCTGAAAACATTCAGAGGCAGATTTACAAGCCCCCTGCGCCACCAGTACGTCACTTTTTGTGACGTACTGGTGGCGCATGTTACTGTTCCATATTTACAAGGACAGGAAAAGCCACCCTGCGTGGATTTTCCTGTCCTTGTAAATATGGCCCCTTTACACGCAACACTTTGGGTGAAAGGGGCGTTTCACGGGTGTCGCTGTGGGTGTTCCCAAGCAACACTCATGGAACAAGACACATTTCCAGATTTACGAGGAATTGTAAATCTGGAAATGTGTCTGAATGATTTACGAGGAATCGTGATAGTCCTCATTTTGCCAACTCTCATATTGAGTCTCTTCCTACTGAGTGTGATGACCATCAGAGAGAGGAAGGAGTACTCCTTATGGAGAGTGCAGTTTCTGAAACCCATCACCATTTTTCTATGCCGCCCTTGGAAGGAATTTCTGGGGACATCAGAGCCGCGAGCACATTTGGCTTAATCATTGGACCCACTTGTTTTTTTTTTCCATTCCAACAATAGTGTCCAGATCTTATCCCTACTTGCTGGGTCACAGGCCATATCAGATTCACTTGTTAACATAACGCTTTTTAGGCATTCAACAAAAGATGGGGGATCCTCAGATTTTCACTTCTTACAAATCTCACGCCTTGCAAGTAAAACCACATAAAAAATAAGCTTGAAACCAACCTCCTTCCCCAGCTCTTCATCTTGCGGAAGCCCAAAAAATACCAGATGCGGACTTACCTTAATTTGTTTGCCTTGTTTCTCTCCCAGGAAGTTACAAACCTCCAATCAGTATTTCACAATTTTTAAGCATCCCAGGAACATGTACATATCGTCCGCTCCTTCATGCTTACATCTTGGGCAGCAGTACTTATTGCCTGTAACCTTTGACAACTTCAACGGAGACCAATAAACTCTGTGAATAGATGGTTACGCTTAAGTGAAGCTGGTTTCACAACCACTAGTAGCAAATTGAAAGAATTCACCCATGTGGTACCTGCTTCCTCATCTTTAAGCTCTTCACTCCATAGTTTTCTAATATCGGTCTCTAACGTGTCTTCTGCCTCTACGAAGGCCCAATACCAGTAAGAAATTTCCTTCCCCCAGTGATCTGTTCTTGTTAGCTGATCTAGCTTGGGGTCTTCCTCCTCCTGTGCCCAATCTTGTGCTGCCCACCAGTAGCCCAATTGATAATATTTGAACTTTGTTAACTTCCCCCTAGTCAGGTTGCTAAGCCTTTCCCAGCTCACTAGGCTTCCATCTATCGTAAGGTCCGTCCAATGGAAAATACCCCCATCTTTTAGTGGGTGACTCAATTGATCATTCAAACATATGGGGGTACCCGGGGATTCCCAGATTGGTGCCCGCATAGAATAATATGGAATTCGCAGTTGTTTCCGGACATATGTCCATGTTCTTAATGCCGTACTTAAAATCTTCAATCTGACCTTTTTAAAAAACTTTGGGTCTCCATACTTAAACAAAAAGCGATGCTGGCCTTGACTCACCTCTCCAAGCATTGCTGTAAACAATGCACCCAGTGATGACCTATCTGGCTTATTTGCTAGCAAACGAAATATTTTGAAGTGGAATGCGTAGCAGTAAACAAGCAGGTCTGGTAATACCAATCCCCCCGCCCCCAGTTTCCTCCTCAGCTTCCTTCAAGCTAACCTTGGCCCTTTAGATGCCCAAATGAAACTACTAATTTTCTCCTGTAGTTTAGCTATATCCTCCTTTTTAAAAGTTAAGGGAATAGAATTAAAAAGGAAAGTAACTTGCAGGAGTATAACCATCTTTATGAGGTTTACCCTACCATAGATATTTAACGGTAAATTCGCCCATTTCAACAATATAAAGGAAAACTCCCGAATTACTTTCTTCCAATTTTCTCTTGGAATATCTTCCAACTTCTGCATACTGATCACCCCCAAATAACGCACTCGAGTTTTGGCTCCCTGAATGCTTATCTCCTGGTTCCATTGCATAATCTCGGTTTTATCTATCTTAACATTATAACCGGAGATTAAACCAAAACCCTCCGCTTTTCTCATCAAACTAGGTATTGCCTCTTGGGGATTAGTTGCATATAGAATCAGATCATCTGCGTAGAGTCCCAGTTTCACTTTAAACTCATTAAAAGTAAAGGGGAGAATCATAGCATCCGCCCTAATCAAATTAGCCAAAGGCTCTATATATAAGTTAAATAGAAGCGGAGACAGGGAACATCCCTGTTTTGAACCTCTTGTTATGCTGAACCAATTCGATAACTCTCCATTGGTCAAGACCTAGGCTCTAGGGCTCTGGTACAGGTTTTTCATCGCCCTCACCAAATTTTTGGGAAAATTTAAACCAGTTAGAACCTCCCACAGATACTGCCAGTTAACTTGATCAAATGCTTAAGCAGCATCTACTGCTACTACTGTCAAGGGAATCTTTTGTGTTTTCCGCAATATCCACAACTCCTATCATCTGAAACGTTAACTTATTTAATTGCCTCCCGGGGATAAAGCTCCTTTGATCAGAGTGCACAACCTCTTTTATCACCTTTGCCACTCGTGATGCCACAATGCCCGAATAGAACTTATAATCGGCGTTTAAAAGGGATATAGGTCTATAGGAGTCTACTTTCTGTGGATCTTTATTGGGTTTCAATATTATTGTAATCGTAGCTTCTGACCATGAGCTGGGAAAATGTTCTCCCAAACTATATAATCTGTTACACAATGATATAAAAACAGGCACCACAATATCTAATAAGCATAAGTATACCTCGACTGGAAAGCCATCCGGCCCGGCTGCTTTTCTCCAGGCCATTCTTCTGCACTGGATCTTAACCTCCTCTTCTGTTATCTCCCTTCTTAAAATGCTCTTCTGTTCTTCAGCCAACTGTGGAAGGTTTTCCTGCGTTAACCACTTATTAATGCTTTCTTGGTCTGGAAATACAGTCTCTTTATAAAGCCCACTCATAAATCCTCTGGCTTTCCGACATATGTCTACATTTGCATAGAGCACCTCCCCTGACTCTATACTTTTTAGACTTTTTATTGTGTTTCTGGCTCTATCTGCTTTCACTTTCCAGGCCAACAGAGAGCTACAATTCTCGCCATAGGCAAAATGTTGAAGCTTACTTACCTTCCATTTCTCAAGTAGTGTTTTATCCAATTGGGCCTGAAATTTGGCCTGCAAGTCCTCTAAGTCCTTAACCAAAGTTGACAGATTTCTTGCACCTTCTAAGGAGGTTTTCGGTAGCTCCCTCTCTTTCATCTTGATCTCACTTATTCTACTCTCCTCGTCCTGTTTTGCTATCTTTCTTTTCCCCCCTGTTATGGATCTCAAAATTCCCCTTACATATGCCTTGAAGGCGTCCCAGACCAATTGCTCATTTGCAGAGCCAATATTTGCCTGAAAATATTCCTTAGTATTCTCCGCCAAATCTCTTATCACTTCCTCATCCAGTAAAATAGTCCTGTCTAACGTCCATCTCCTTTGCCCCTCCCTTTGGTGGAGGCTCACAGACATTACTACTGCAGAATGATTGGCTAAGATTGCTGGAGTGTGCGATACTACTTCTATGTCTGCATATAATGCCTGGTCTACGAGGAAGTAATCTATGCGGGAATTATGCCTATACTTTTTGCTATAATACGTGAATTCTCTTATAACTCTATTCTTACTACGCCTAATGTCCACCAAATATAATTCTTTTATCATGTTCTTAAGTCTAGCAAAAGCTTTTGGGGGGGCAACATATTTCACACGTGACGTTCTATCTACTTCCTTATTTTCCTCTGAATTTCCTTTTCCAACTCAATTTCTGGTCTATCTTTCAAAATACCGTCCCTTAATAGTTTGCAAATAAAGGCTTTAATAATATCTTCCTTCTCCGATCCCTCTGGTACTTTGAGAACTCTCAAATTATTGCGTCTAGCTTGCATTTCCAACCACTCCATGTCTTCTTCTAGTGTTCTGTTCTGCCTTTTTAATTTCGCGAATTCCTTTGAGTTCTCAGTCACTACTTCCGACAGACCCTTCACTTCCTCTTCCAAGATTCCAGTTCTCTGTGCTATTTCGTCGAGTTTTCCTTCCAAAGTCTCGCATGTGTCCTGAATCCCTCTCTGATTACTCTCCGATATCTCAAACTTTGACAAAATGTCTTGCCTAAAACTCAAAAACATCTTTGTTATCTGACTCTCCATTCCTCCTGTGGCTTCTTCTACCGGCCCTTCTGCACTCATACTCGACCATGTGTCTATGCCTGTACCTGGCTGACTCTGGATTCTCTGGGTTCTCTTTGCTTGGAGTACCCCCCTTGAGAAATAGGAGGAGAGACCCGATGGGAGGGAGATGGGATGATACTAAGACTGCCGTCCGCCTCTTCATTTTCCACCTCCACCTCCACCTCCACCCCCACCCCCGCCCCACTCATGCTTCCCTCCAGGGCATCCTGAACATGTCTCTCAGGTAGCACGGAGAACCTATTCTCCAACTGCATTGTTGCTGTGGGTGGAGTGCTCTTGTTTCTCCCCCCCTGTGGTGCTGTGATCTGTTCCATAATCTTGAAATAGGAAGTGAGAGACGGAAGAGGTTTTGTAGAGGTACATGACACCTTAGGGCTACACCGCTTTAATTTCCCTCCTGATTTTCCCCCTTTTCTCTTTGGCGAGACTGGGACTGGGACCAGGGCCTCTCCACTTTCTCCCTTCCCTTTAATATTTTCCCCCCATCCACCTCCTTTAGGTTCAGGGACCGAGCGTAGAAGGTATCTGTTTTTACCTTGTGAGCCTTGTGCCCCTTGCGCTGCACCTTGCAGCCTTAGCCCCCCCTTACTTGGGAGTTTTTCTACCTCGGTCACTTTTCTAAATGGATTGCACTCTTTGACTGAACCGTCAACCTCCCTTTGCGAATCATCCACCTCCCTGGGTGAAGAGTTACTTACTGGCACATCGATAGTAGTGATAGTAGCGATTCCCTCACCACCATCCACCAAAATTAGTGTCTCTAAAGGGGGGCCCTCTTCCATCTGCCTCCTCTCACACCCAGCCGACACTTTCACTGGGCTCCCCCTCGACTCCTCACTCAGGCTCCTCTCCTTGCTCCTTCGGCAACTCAGCTGGCTCTTCCCCCAACCGAAGGGCAACTCTTCCAGCACGCAGTCGCATTCCATACACCTTTCCCCGGGCTCCTGATGTCTAGTACTGCCTCTGCCTCTGCTGACCCGGAACCCGACTAGCAGGGAAGCAGCCCGCGTCCTCCTCCAGTGCGCCGCCGCTCTACGCTAGGTTCCTCCACAGAGCTCCGCGTCAGCTCCCATGAGGGGGTAAGTCTCTCGGTTAATTTTTCACAAATTATTCTGTCACAAACTTATAACAAGCTTCTACATTACATATATTGCGCATTTTCTACCATTTTCTACCAAATTTGAGCTGATTTGCGCCGTGTCCTCTGCTGTATTACGCTGGATTATGCCATTCTTTCTTCTCGTTCTCGGGAGCTCCCGCAGCGGGCGTCAGCCTGCCGCCATGTTTCCCTCGACTTAGCCCTTTCTGCTCTTTCTTTTTTCTTGGGGAATTGTGAATTTGAAAATGTGTCTGAATGCTACGCCACCCTAGGGGTGGCGTAGCGAGGCACAACAAGGAGAAATGTTTTCATTTCTCTTAATTTTTTCCTCTTTAAATGCATGCTGCATTCTACAGCACGCATTGAAAGAGGAAAATGCCTGTAGTGATTGTTTTTGTACAGGAAGGTGCCCTTTCCTGCACGAAAACAATTTCCCCATGATGCAGGCATCCTTGCACCATGGTGCAAGGTTGCCTGCGCCGGTGCATGGCAGCAGTTTGTGCACCAGCGCAGGGGAGAGCACAGGAATGAGACATTACTCAAAACCCTAGTCCTCTCCATCACAGTCCTTCATTCCTGCCTGGTCCCTCACCTTGTCATTTTCTTGGCATCTAATGGGGCTTTTTTTTACTAGCAGAAGGGGGAGGAGGACGACGTTTTATGTTGTCAGTGGTTGGAGTTGGAGGAAGTGGAAGA
Source organism: Triturus cristatus (assembly GCF_964204655.1). Lineage (NCBI taxonomy): Eukaryota > Metazoa > Chordata > Amphibia > Caudata > Salamandridae > Triturus > Triturus cristatus. The sequence goes on from NC_140592.1 coordinate 751,665,764, forward strand.
ATCATTTGTTTGAATGCTTTTTCTGCTGTGCTTTGCCTGCCAGCTGTCTCACAGTGGAGCTATCCTCTGGTAGTAAGAACTGTGAAGAGGAGGGCTAGGCCGTAGAGTAACAAAGAATGCCAGTAATTAATAAGTTCAATATGCTTTGGGCCTCATTGATGAAAAGTGTTGCATCGCTGCATGAAAAACAGCGATGCAACAGTTTTCACTGCGCCCTCCATGTAACACGATGGATGCATTTAATGTACGGTGCTCCATGTCGCAAGGAGTTACAGATACGTCAGTATTTCTCACGTATCTGTAGGCGCAGTAATGATACATTGCTGGAGTGTCACAAGAGTGACGTAACTCCAGCAATGTGTCCTTTCACGTCAGTCTTACGCCTGCTGTGAGGCAGGTGTAAGGTTTTGATGCAGTGGCGTCCTAGAAGAGGTGCAGTGAAATTTGAGAGATTTCACTGTGCCGCTTTCAGGAGTCTTTTTGCAGGGGAAAGCCCACCCTGCATACATTATACCTGGCGCAGGTATAATGTGGCGCAGGGCTTTACAAAGTAACACATATGCTTAGATGCGCCACTTTGTAAATAGGGCGCAATGTGGCGCATTTTTTACGCACCCGGTGTGTTACAAAAAGTGACGCAACGGTGACTTAAAAGTGTCGCAAGGCCTCATAAATAAGGCCCAGAGTGTTTAAGAGAGCTATATATGTCTGCAGGTACAGCATATCCTCAAGCTTCCATGAATTGATCACAAATAAGAGGGGTTTTTGCATGCAGAGAATGATCTACATGGATCCCTCTACTACTTGGCACCAGACAGGACTTGTCTTTGTCCCCCTGTGCTGCTCTTAGTGTTCCCTGCATACTTTACGTTGTTCTCGATCATGTATTTTCTACGGCTTTATATCTAAGGCCCGTAAATTTGACTGATTGTACCATGTCCTTCCAGGTAGCGGAGGACATTTTCTCCACCATTCTGACAGACTACCATCCGTCAAATATAGAGATGACCATGTCCCAGTGGGCATCGCTGTACATTGAAAGGAACTTCCATCATGGCGGTTCTTTCAAATGTACAACATTTTGGTGGACGGTTGCCGTTAGTTTTAATAGCCATCTACTAAAGTTTTAAAATGTCTTTGCTTGCAGAAACAAATTCCTAAACCATGAATTTGTTTCATAAAAACAGAAAACTAATGTTGCCTGCACCCAGGGAGTTTTCTCCCAGGGAAAAGGGGTCTCTATTTTTATTTTCCTGTCCCTCACTGCCAGATTTTTACTGGCCGTAAGACCCAAGAAAAAAAAGACATTACACTGTCCACCTTAAATAGGGCCAGCAGACAGTGAAGTTTTCCATTGGGCCGTCAGAGGAAGTTTTCCATTAACAGAGGCAAAGGAGCTCAGTTGACAGAAAACTTAAGGTCCACCTGTCTCTTCATGAGGCGGGGAGACTGAGGGTCTGGTGGACAGGGTACTCCATGAGACAATTGTCAGCTGTTTGTTAGCTTTTCTGGGGTCAAGAAAGGAAAAGTAGTGACCCTGCATATTAATTTGCATGTGGTCAGTCTTTGCATTCGTCTTGGATACAAAAAAAACCTCCAGTTGGAATTTGTGCGCATCATGACAGCTTCTGCTGACCTGCTGACCTCAACAGGGCATCCTAGTGACTGATATTTGCTGGACAGCAACTTGATCTTCATTGTATACCTTTGCCAATAATTATTGCCCTGCAGCTGAAGTATGAAGTGAAGAATACTTTGCTAGGCCTTTGCTTAATCAGCACAACCTCTTGGTGGGTACTGCTGTAGCCTTCATTCCTTTGGTGTGGGATCTGCAGGAAGAAGCATCAATTAGAAGAAAAAGTTATGTACTTTGGTAACAATATTTCCTGTTGATACTAGATCTTTCCGCAACTGTAGCACTGCTTTCATTCCTCCCCTACTGAGGTAGTTCCATCCTTAACTGTTTTCCAAGGTCTTCTACTTGCTGGAGAATCTGCCGGAAGATATAATATCCACCAGCAATATAGTTAAAGTAGTTAATCAACTTTTTCTTTTAGCCTATTTCCAATCCAAGAGCTCTTTATATGTACTCTTTTAGTGTCTTACTAGATAGCCACTTGCTAAAGCTCACATATATTTGAAAGATTTAATATTTTGACTCAAAATATTTTTGGCCATTTTCGATATTTGTACTGTGCCAGTGTAGTTCTTTTTCAAAATGTCTCTGTTGATTTATTGATAAAAGAAAATAGTGCAGCTGTTGGTTACTAACACCCCGCAGTCAAATTCCTAAAGTCTATAAATGTAAGTTTTGTGGACTAAAATTAACTTAGAGATGTTTGGATTAGGCCTACTTCTCTGCCGAAATCATTCTAAATATGATATTTTTTTAATTCCACTGTGAATATCTATTTTCCTAATCTAAAAATAATGTAACAATGCTGCTATTGTTAATTGTCCGCAAAAAGGTAATGATTATGTTTTGATTGAACCTCACAGCAGCTGTCATTACCTACACACCACATTAAACACCTGATGTAGAGTTTGGTGAACAGAATACTCAATTGCAAATATGACAAAGTATCCTGCCTGCCAAACCCTTGGTCCATCCGCCTCATTTAGACATAAGTATTTCATTGATGGAGCCCCATTGGCTCTGTCAATGGAGTACTTCCTCTAACAGCCCAACGGAGTAGGGTTTGTGGGGGGGGAACAACATTAAACTGTCTACCCTAGGGGGAAGAAATATGACCCCCACGCCCTAGGAGAAGACTCTCAGTGTGTGGGGGTCATTTGTTTTTTTTATTTTTCAAAAACAAACTCCCACCTTAGGAGTTTGTTTTTGAAAAAAACACATTTTGAAAAGTTTGACAGCTGACCATCCTTCAAAACTTTTCTACATTGAAAGGAACCACTATGATGGATGAGGGAGGTAATGTCCTTTGCAATCCATCTGGGGTAAACTATATCTGTATACCTTAGGGCCTGCTTTAGAGTTTGTCCAACAGAGGGTACTCTCTCAAGATTGCAATGGACATTACTGTAGTGTCTTTACTGCTTCCTTCACAGCCTCTGACTTGTTCCTGTAGAATGTTCATATTGTTGTGATGTATTAGAATGTTCTCTGACTCCCTGAAGTCAGTTGAGATCTTAGGCTGAGCGGGTAGGAACCTGCTCCTGGTGGGGTTCTTTGGTTTTCATTGAATTTTTCTTCTTCTAATGTACTTACCTGGAATTAACCTGATTATCTACCACTCGGACTGACTACTTGATCCTTTATCCAGCACCACAATTACCTTCCCCCACCAACTTTAGAAGTGGCCGCCGGCCCTGTGGGCAACTCCATTTTGACAAGATCCCGTGAATGTAGGGAAAGGTTTGACAGATGGTACTGTCAGGCATCCAGACTTTCTAAACAATTTCTGTATTTCAAGTACAAATACCCCAAAGTGGATGTTTCTTTCTGAAAAACAAAAAACAAATGTCCCCCAAACCCTGGAAGCTTTCTACCAGGGTGTAGGGGTCATTGTTGTTGTCTTTTTCCTGTCCCTTAGTGCAAGTTTTTTTTTTACGGTGACGGACAGGAAAAAAAAAGCCTTTACACAGCCCACCCTAAAAGGTGCAGAGGGTGTAATGTCCTTCCTTCGACCTCCCCATCTCCATTGGGTGGTTTGAGGAAGTGTTCCACTGACGGAGTATTTTGTCTGCCAAACTCTAATCAGGCCTTCAATGGCAGTGTTGAAGCCATAAACCAATATGAAAATGTTTGGAGTTTTGTTTATTTTTGACCGTTCATTACTCTAATTGAGTGTTTTTTTCATCCCCCAGAAATAGCCATTTGGTGGATGCAGAAACATTTGAAAAATTGCCATTTTGGGTTCTTCTCACATTGCAGGTACGGTCTTTTTTTTCAAAGTTGTTCATTCGTTACTGACAGAAAACCACAGCAACTAGTATTTACTTCACATCTGTAGGAAATGTATCTTATTGTATGATCACGCCCAAAGTTTTGGACTGATGATGCTGGTTTTACGACCAGAACTCAGTGCCAGTGTTATAACCCATTAGAAAATGTATGTTGAATTGGCTACCCCTACTTGGCACAAACTAACTTACTTATAAGTCCCTAATATATGGTACCGAATATGACTCGATACTACGCGAGTCATAACATCGCATGGCATTACAGCGCGGTCGCTACAACGACCGCGTTGTTACCACGCAATGCCATTACTACCCAAGTCATTACATCGACTTGCAGTAGATGGCGCGCTAACATTAGAAATGTATAATATACTATTCCAACTCCAGCCTATGCAACAGTAGAGAAGGTGTTGGAATAGTAAACTATACTATTCCTTATGTTAGCGCGCCATCTACTGCAAGTCGATGTAATTGGCATTGCGTGGTAACAACGCGGTCGTTGTAACGGCCGCATTGTAATGGCATCGCAGTGTAATGACCGCGATGTAAAGGTTGTTTCCCTATGGTACCAAGTGTACCCAGGAATGTAAGTTAAACTAGCCACTCAGGGCTGATTGTACCACTCTGTATGCGACAAAGTAAAAAAATTCTCCCCGCCTGCCACTGCAGCCTAGAAGAGCAGTTTTAAAACTGCTAGTTTGACTTTGCCATTTAAACCAATGGCCAAGGCCCCACTGTTAACTAGCAATATGTGGTAGTCTCTGCTAAGGAAGGCCTATGGAGCCCAAAGTCCAGGAGCTGTATATTATTATGTGGGGCCTAAACTTTAATATGTCCCAACAGAAAAACTCCCAAATTATCGTTTATTGCTTTTAAACGTTATTAGCCCCATTGGCTAGTGAAGAGATGCCAGCTGACCTCTCAGTCTAGCTAACTTCTGAATGGGACTATTTAAATGGGTACTTCAAGGTATCAAATTAATCGTAGCATTAAACCTAGCTTAATGCCCAAGTTAAATTTAAAGTCACTTTTAGGGAAAGGCAACTTTTAGAAGGTTGCCACTCTGTTCCCCAGTTTGGACCAAATATCGAGTTTTTAATATCGGAACACAGAAATAGCAGAAAAAAATATTGTTATACAAAAATATTGTGATGCTGAAATATTGTCAAGAATATCGTTTTTTTAGGTAAGCAATATTGCTGTTAAGAATATAATTGTTTATAATATCCTTTTAAATAATATAGGTGTTAAAAATATTGTTTTTTATTAGTTTGTGTTTTAGTGCATATATTAATTTTATGTGTTATTGTTTGTATAATTGTTATTAATATTTTTACATATAATTTGTAATTTTAAGTGATTTAGATTTAATTGCTAATAGCAATTTATAGTGTGGTAGCGGGTTCTTGGGCTTGTAGGGGATAGAGTGGGAAGCTATTTAGGAATAATTAATTATTAATTAACGAGTTAATAATTCAAAGTAAATATGTGATTGATATTCATTTTGTACATTATGCTAATTGATTTATTTCAGTTTTATTTTAGGCTCAGGTTGCTAGGTTTGTAGGCGTTTAGGGTGGTTAATCATTTTTATTAATATTTTAATCGATCAATTAATATTTATATTGTTTAAGGGCAAAGAAGTAATTGCCGTACAGTCGGATGGAAAAAGCTAACTATAGGTAGGTCACTTTTTCTAGTTTAACAAGGAGTTTTTTGTTGGTCACAGATGGAAATTTAACGTTTTCAGGCATGTGTAACAGCTGCTTGAATTGGATTTGATGAGATCTAAATTTGATAGGATCTGGGCAAATTGCAATTGTGTTGTATCAGACAAAGTGGTTGAGCTAATCATCTTTACACGCCCCTGTCTTTTGAAGCTAGAGGTGGAGATTTGGAAGATGGCCAGGGTGCGTAACTAGATGCTGCTTGCAATGATCAAGAAGCATGCATCTTTCATTGGCAAGATTTTTCTCTCATTTGAATAACACATCCCAAGCCAAGGACCTAAGAGAATGTGCATTTTATGAGATCGGCTAAACCATTGTTATGAGATATGAAGTTATGGAACGACAAACCTCAGAGGGTGATAACTATATACCTATAATTTCTAAGGCATAATGGGGCTGTGTGAATGTTAGTTGCTTAAAAGTGTCTGCCTTGCCTTGAATTGTTAATTATCACTCATCTAACATCTGATTAAGGACAGAAACTAGTTTGTATAGCATCTTAGTTTCTAGGGATAAAATTAGCTAATGAAGGTGTTTTGCGTTTGAATCACAAATAAGTAATTGTTTATATTTTTACTGTGTTGTGTTTATTAGTGTGTCTACTTAATATCATTTTTCTTTTTATAATATTACATCAGATGGTTTCACCAATGGTATTTAGAACTCTGTAGCAATAGTTAGGGTGACCAGAGATTGGACTTTTGTCTCTTAATACCTTGGCAGGCCCGGGCCCTCTTTTCATTCTTGTTTTGGGGCGTTTCGTCAAGTAGGTGGGAAGACAAAAGAGAGGGTCCGAAAACAGGCGTAAAATCCAATGCATTTTGCTTAGACTTTTTTATTTTGCGTAGCGCGAAAACCATAATTCAGATTTTGATGAAATATAGAAAGATTATATATTGTGGTGCACAGATGATTTTGTGGGGCACTGCATGTAAGTAGGGTAAGTATTTCATATGTTTTCTGTGTTTTTAATTTAGGTATATCTATGGCCACAGTAGTCATGGTACTACTGCGGCCACAGTGGTAATGGCCTGTCACCACTATATACTCCTGAGGTATATAGTGGTGACAGGTCATTAGCTGACTGGCTAATGACTGCCTTTACAAAAGTTAAAGGCAGCCATCTTGTTTTCAACTTGAGTTTCCAGTGTTTTGCATTATGTAATTCAATCTAAGTAAGTATTAGGTCTCATATTTTTCCTTTACCTATTACCACGTTAGTAAACTGGTAATAGGTAGGAGAAAATATTATGTATATATATTTTGTATTTAAAATCGGGAGTACCGTGGTACCGAAAACAAATACATTGGTAATACACTATATGACACTGTCTTTTAATCACAAAATGTGCTAAAGTGTTTCTTCAAGTTTTTTTATATATTTAAATATCCAGAAAAACGTATACACAGTAGCGCATTAATTAGTAATAACCACAGTTCACCGTATACTTGTATAAAAATATAAAAACATTTAAAAACAAAAATGTTAACCGTAGAATGTTTTTTGGGGGGTACCGCACTACTCTGTAGTTGGCAAAACAAATATCTGGAAACTTATAAATGTTTTGCTCTACATATTACCGCTTTACTAAAGTGGTAATAGTTAGGGCAAAAATACCAGACCTAATACTTACCTGCATCGGAAGGTGTAACGCACAACATGGGGAAAGTGTACCTAAAACAACATGTTTGCCTTAAACTTCTGTCAAGTTAATGATTATCTAATCAGCTAGTGACTTGTGATAACTATGTACTGTGTTACTACCTCGAAATACCCCCAAATTAAAAAAAAAACTGCAATAACAAATATTGCTAACTTTAATACATTAAAACTTATAAAATTATTACATTACTTACCTTCAATACATCACATAAACATGTGCGCACCATAATATGTTATCCTGCCAAATTTAAACAAAATATGACTTCTGGTTTTCACGCAACACAGAATCTAAAAGTGTAATTTAAATATATTTGATTTAAGCACGTTTTAGGACCACCATTTTAATTGTTTACACCCTCTTCAGCCAACCCCAAAACTTTTACTCCTTCCTAAATTAAATCAGTGGAAGAAGTCTGTTAAAATGCACAGACATTCCTCAAACTGGTGCAAAGTTATTGTGGTATAAACTTTTTTTAAATCTATAGATCAATAATGTATACGATTTTCAAAACAAAAACGTTAACTTATTACTACGTCACAAAAGTGGCAATAGGCTGTTAACAATAATAAAACTTAATATTTAACCGTATATAACACCCTAACACTAAGTGGCCAAAAGCTGACTGTATAATAATGCAAATTTGTCATAAAAAAACGACATGGCTGATTTCTACCTTTGGTAAAAAACAGCCATCAATGAATCACATCACCAGTTCTAAGCCCTATGTACTGTGGTATACTGTGAACTTTGCATGGTATACCATAGCACAATATTTAACTATGTTTCATACAACATATAAGTTTACAATTACTTACACTATTTATATATACAGCCAAAAAATTAACATTTAGATAATAAAATTTATATTTTTCAGATACAACATTGACATGTTTTCACAAAAGTTTACAGTAGCTTTCATTTTAATTACACACTCCACTTGAAGCCACTCCGGTGTATAACAGTTGACTTTATGCCACTGCACTCTACGTTATTTACAATCCACTCCAGTATACGCCATTAAATTCTACGCTAAACCACTGTACGTTACTCCACTCTACTCCACCCGACTCCCCTGTACACCATTCCAGTCTACACCACTATACTATTTTACTGTTTACCAATGTGTTCTATTAGACTTTCGTGTATTCCAGTTTACTTGTCAACCCTACTTTGTACTGCTCTCAACTGTACTCTATTCCACTTTATGCAACCCACTTTAATGCTATTCCACTATGTCCAACTTTATGGTACACTACTGGAGTGTGCGCTATTCCAGTGTACACTACTCCACTCCACAGCACTTAAGTCTACTAAAATGCAGTATACGCCACTGCAGTGTACCACAGGGTACAATTTGCTATTTCACTTTACAAAACTACATTCTGCACCTCTCCACTAAACGACACTTCAATGTATGTCACAAGACTCTACGCTTCGATAATTAACCCTATAAATTGTACGACACTCTACTGTATGCTACTCCACGATAAGCCACTCCAATGTACGTCTCAAGACTTAATGCCAGTAAACTCTACATTATTATAGTAAACATTACTTAATTGTGTGCTACTCCAATGTATGACACTACACTTAAGGCTACTCCAGTATATGCCATTGCACTGTACACTATTACAATGTACACCACTGTGGTGTATGCACAACACTACACTGTATGACATTTAACTTTACGTCAGCCCACTGTACACCACTGAACTGTACACCACTCCACTGCATAGCGCTCCACTGTACACCACTCCAATGTACGCTATTCCAGTTTACGCCACTGGAGTGTATGCTATTTTAGTATACTATATTCCAATATATTCCCCTACACTATACAACACTCCACTCTCTTGCACTCCACTATATGCCACTACACTCTATGCCACTGCAATATACGCGACTCTACAGCATCCAACTTCAGTGTATGCCACTCTGCTGTATGGTAATCCAGTGCCTCCTCGGACACCAGGCAGCCGCTGACACGTAAAGGTGTGAGCCATCTACCACCATGTTCAGCACGAGCACCACTGGTACCGTTGCACAAACTAGGTGGCCACACGGGAGACACGTGTTTGCCCTTTGAGAAGAGGCTCTCGCCCTCTGCGGCACGAACACCAGCAGACCGCTGCGATGCCAGGCAGCCATCGAACTGGAGGCGCAGAGTTGAAAGATGCTCTTCAATCATGGAGAGACCTTAACTTCGCCTTGTCGCCAGTTTAAGTTCCATCCGGAGTTTATTGTTCGCCACATCACTAGGCCTGCCTTTGGTGGCCTAGTTGTTCTGCTCGCAGGCGCCGCTGAACAGCACATTTGGGAGACGTATGGTGGGTGGATTGGCGCGGGCCCATAACTACCGTGCAGTTCCCGCCCTTAGCCTTTTATTCCAACCGCACTTTGCATGGGGCAAAACCAAACCATTTGTATGTACAAACTTCATACGCAGTCTCCCCCTGTTACATGGTGCCGCCGCCGTGTTGCCTCACTCGGGGATGGACATTGCACTCGTACTCTCTTCTGTGTCTGCGCCTCGATTGTTCATGTTGTCTCTCTCTGACTCAGTGATTTTGCAGCTCTGCGTACATTTTGTACTGTTGCCCCTTTCCAGCACTGTATGCACCCCCAAACAACCCCGCATCCCAATCTCTGTACCCAGTTGCCTGCAAATTACTGGTTGTACCATTTGATTAGTAAACCCACAGTAAAAAAAAAAAATTCAGTTATGCCAACTCAAGAAATGTTACACTTGGGGGTCTATTTACTAAGATTTAACGCTGTGACAGCATCATAAAAGTGATGCAAAATGATGCTAAATCTTTTTTTACTAGTTTACTTTTAGCGCTGGAAAACACTTGAAAGTAGGGGGCATACCATGAGTGGTGCATGTGTGTTCCCATGCCACCACCCAAGGTTTCTGACACTAAACCCTATTTACTTAAAACATTTCAAATAGGCGCTATGAAGGAGAAATTGTTTCATTTCTCCTTCCATTTCCGACTTTGTATATGTGATTCACTGTACAGCACACATACAAAGTGAGAAAACATTTAGGGGCAGATTTTCAAGAATGTGCGCTGGGTTAGCGTCACAAAAGTGATGCTAACCAGCACAAAATGTTTTTTTTTTACCAATTATGGGGTAGATTCTCGAACATTTTGCACTGGGTTTGTGTCACAAAAGTGATGCTAACCAGCACAAAATGTTTTTTACCAATTTACTTTCCAGCGCAAAACTTGTTTTGCATTGGAAAGTACCCTACAAGTAACATAAAGCAGCATGGAGCATTGCTACTTAGCGCCAAGGGGGTATTGCATGGAGGGTACATTGGCGTTCCAATGCAACCCCCATGACATTTGATGCAAAATCCTATCTACAAACAATTGTAGACAGGGTTTAGCACCATAGGTTAATGCCATCTAAAAGGTGGTGTTAAGAGGAGAAATGTTTCAATTTTTCCTTTCTTTTCCGACTTTGTATGCGTGCTGCGCTGTGCAGCACACATTCACAGTGTGGAAAGTGTTTGAACTTGTCTATGCATAGTATTTTGTACAGGAAGGGTATCCTTCCTGTACAAAACCTGTGCTAGACTCAGGCACGCACCCTAGTGCTAGGGGCTAAAGTGTGTGCGTGGCACACTGTAGCTAAAATCAGTGCTGGTGCTAGGGAAGGGGGAGGACAGTGCTATATTTCTGTAGATACGGAACTATCCTGCTCCCTCCCTGTCACGCAATGCAGCGCAACCTCTTTCGGGGCTTCTTTGCATAAATGTTTTGAAAATCTGGCCCATACTTTCCAGCGCAAAACTTGTTTTGTGTTGGAAAGTACCCTACAAGTAACGCAAAGCAGTGCATAGCATTGCTTTGCATTACTTAGTGTTAAGGGGGCGTTACATGGGTGGTACATGGGCGTTTCCATGCAACCACCCATGCCTTTTCACACAAAACCCTATCTGCAAACAAATGCAGACAGGGTTTAGCACCAAACGTTAACACCACCTGTAAGGAGGCGAAGAGAGAAAGGGGAGGAGAGAGCCATATCTCTGTAGATATGGCACTTTCCTTCTTCCTCCCTGTCACGCAGCGCAGCCTCTTCGGGGACTGTGCTGCATTACATGCCTTTTTTGAAAATCTGGTGTTTAAAGTTAGTTTGAGTGTAGTATTTTACACTGGAAGGCTATCCTTCCAGTACAAAACCTATACTAGACTCATGCAGACACCCGTGCACTATGTGCGTGGCGCATGGGAGCTAATTTCAGCCCCAGCACTAGGGAGAGGGAAGGAATTGCCATATTTCTGTAAATATGGCGCTCTCCTGCTCTCTTCTTCTCGCGCAACACAGCGCAGCTTTTTTGCCCTCTGCGTTGTGTGAGATTTTAGCAAATTTGCTCCTAAGAGTCGTGTATACTCCCCACTAAAATGCTTGATCGATAAACTGTAAATACGTTTTGGAGACATGATATGAAGACAAATCATCCCTAGGAGCTCGCATCTCCCTAGTGTACACCACCAGTGCCACGCCCATTGTCCTGTCCAGGTGTGCCCTAGCCCCATCACCCGACCATGACTAAGAAGATGGTTGTTCCAATTCGTTCCTCATCCCATTTGCCGGAGGAGGCTTGTTCTCCTCACCCCACACGTAAAAAGATAAAATTATTTCTTGTAAAATCATTTTACATTTCATTTTACTAAAATGAAATGATCAACGGTGTAGATTTTTTATAAAAAGCCCAATTTGCTAAAAGTTCACCAGGTGGCGCTCAAGTCATAGAAATCACACAGTAAATGGCAGCAGATACTCCAAAATCAAATCTAATACTAGGGCTGCAGTGAATCAAGCCCAATTCGGTGAGAGCAGTAGCAGTCGTTCAGTGAGGCCTGTCTCCTTTATCGGATTCGAGATAAAAAGGATAAACATTTTGAGAGAGATCAAAAGTTAAGATTAATCACTGTATATTCTCTCTTCAACGTTAAATACCGCTCACCTTTTCACAATGTGAACCAAATCCATACAGTTTTTGTGGCAATTTGTGAAACGCATATTGTGCTACGGTTTCCAGAAAATATGGGGGTGAGCATTAATATACCTGCGGTGGAACTCTTCCTACCCCATTTTTTGACTATTCATTTCCTTAAATCACACTTCTAGTTGACAATTTTCAAAGTGATCCTACAAGATGCTAGAATTTTGAAAATGTACAACAGCGAATTAAATGGTCTCTAAGCCTAATATAATTAGGAAACTTTGGATGTATGATTGATAGGGCTAATCAGCACTTAAGGTTAATATAAAAACAGCATTCGCATTTGATTACATAATATATCAGTGCACGTTGGAAGATGTAGCTACAGAGAGGCATCAATTATAAAGCAATAGGAATACATGATTATGTTTTCACACCTCCAAGTTCTAATTTACCAAGTGTTAGATGTCTGAATGGACTTTACTATCCAGTTAGCTTCTTTTAGAAATTGATGTCCCCATCCCCTAAGGGGCATGTGCCATAGGCATTTTTCATTTTTTTTTTATTGTCTTTATCTCTTGGATATAATACATAATGGCCTTTTTAGCATCGGCTTTATGTAGGTTCCTTTCCGCAGCATTTGTTGACTTTTGAAAACAGAACAGTACTTGTATTGTTTGATTTACATGGAAGAACAAAACTACCTTGGAGTAAATTTAGGATGGATCCTCATAACTGCCTTTTCTTTATGCATTACCAAGTATGGTTTTGGTACTGGTAAAGCCTCCTATTCACTATCTTTTCTTGGTATTGCAGTGGTTTCAAGCATGTTTACTTGCAGCTTGAGATGTTTGATGATTATTGTATCCCTTATTTCTAAAGGTGCCTTATTTAGCCTTCTATTCCAATAGGAGCACAGAGGGAAAAAAGAGACTGCGGGTCGCCCTTCACTCAAAAATCATAAACACACAGAACCCGGTCTCTAAGGCTAATTATTTATAAATGAAGTGTATATGTCGCTTCTATTTTGTATTCTGCGAAAAACTCCTCATATATGGTAGTGTGCATCACTTATTGCCTTATTTAAAAAAAAAACAGACAGTCCCCAAGAAAGTAAATGGTGACTGAAAACTAGTTTACAAAATTCTCAATCCATTCAATACACCAGAAATGATGTGAAACAAAGTGAGAGCGACAAAATGACCCCTCACGGGCGCACCACCAACGGGGTAACTGGTAGGTACTCACCAGATAGGCCCCCTATTCTCATCATAGGCGGTCATTTTTGTCCCAAAGAAAAAGTGTCCAAACAAAAGAATGAACTATGTTAGTGCAGTGGAGTGATAAATAGTCGCCCTCTACATTGTGACAAAAAGTGATTAAAATTGACAGACACACCTTTTTCACAATTACTTTATTATTCAAGGAGTGTGATCTGTCAAATTAAAAAATAGGCTGGTTGCTAACCTTGCAGACCAAAACCAAATGCCAACATGTTTCTTTGCCACGACATTTGGCAAATTCTTCAGGGCCAGACACTTCATCACAGCACCAGTGTTGGACACACAGCACTAACCCGGTTTATTCTTTTGTTTGGACACTTTTTCTTTGGGACAAAAATGACCTCCTATGATGAGAATAGGGGGCCTATCGGGTGAGTACCTACCAGTTACCCCATTGGTGGTGCGCCCGTGAGGGGTCATTTTGTCGCTCTCACTTTTTTTCACATCATTTCTGGTGTATTGAATGGATTGAGAATTTTGTAAACTAGTTTTCAGTCACCATTCACTTTCTTGGGGACTGTCTGTTGGAAAATATTTTTTTTTTAAATAAGGCAATAAGTGTTGCACACTACCATATATGAGGAGTTTTTCGCAGAATACAAAATAGAATCGCCATACACACTTCATTTTTAAATAATTAGCCTTAGAGACCGGGTTCTGTGTGTTTATGCCTTATGTAGCCTTGCAAGAACGCTATTGAAAATTTGATGTGGTGGTAGACTCAGGTAGAGTAATATTTTCTCCCTTTACGGAACACTCAATTATCAATAGGATCTGTGCGTGTTTGTCTTATTTTGGAACATGCTGCAATAACTATTAAGTGTACCCTCAGTTTAGCATAACTGAGTCTACACTCTATAAAATGTGTTAGGTATCCAACTCAAACTTCTTAACTCAGTGGTTCTTAACATTTTGACATCTGTGGACACCCAAATAATCATTACAGGAATCCAGGAACCTCCTTACTGAGTAATTTTTTTAATGCTGGGGACCCGGCCTAAGCAATTTTGATGATTTGAACTGCGAAACAATACACAAAAATACAGAAACAAGCATTCATCAAACATATAAATTATGAATTATTTTTTATTTCTCTAACATATAAAAAGAATAAAAAATATAATTTTAATTGGAAGGTGTTTGAGCCTTTATAAATTCAATTGAAGCCACCCTTTGCTCATACCTCATTCTGCTTGATACACTTACACTGCTCCCATGAATCAATCTCAGGATATCAGCTTAATTATGTGGGTGGGGGGTCACGGGTGGGGAATTTATTTTAATATAATAAAACTTTTTTATTAAACGTACCTTTCTGCCAGCCGGGTCCCGTCTTTTCTCTGCTCCTGCCCCCGGCAGGAACAGGAAGCAGAAGCAGGCAGCCAGGCTCCCTCCCCTAAGCCATTCACAATGCTGCAAGCAGTGTTGTGATTGGTCGGGATGCCGCTCAGCCAGGGGCTTATGGGGAAGCCCATGCAAGCTGCATTGCAGCCTGCATGGAGAAGGGCAGAGTGCGCATGACTGATTTGAACGGCCCCAGGGGGCCGACCAAACAGTTTTTGCACACTCGGGAGTGGGCAGGCACACCACTCCTCCCCTGCTCTGCTCGCAGAGCAGCCCCTCCCACCCGCCCGCCCACAACCAAACATAAAATGGTAATAACTGTAAGTTATTACCATTTTATGTTTTTGCTTCTCGCACTGCAGGAAAGCAGTAGGGTGACGCTCCTCCACCCTAGTGGAGGAGTCGCCCCTGGCCCTAACTAGTTAACTGTTCTTGGAAATTATTTCATGAACACCGGTCAAGTTTCCCCCACCCCTTTACCTTGGGGAAATGTTCTGGAATAGCTTATCAACAGCTCATTCTTCTTAGATGTTAGAGCCTTTATGTGATATTTGGCATTTTTGTATTTTCTTTTGTGACAAACAGATGTATGTTTGGCTCTACATGTGTTTTGACTATTGTGTGTACTACTGTCTGTTTCATCTTCTATCATGGGAACTAAGGGAAAGATGTACGAAATTCTTATTTTGCATTTCCTAAATAGTAATTCCATAGGAATCGCAATTTAGGAAATGCAAAACGGTATGTACAAAATGTGTGATTTCTTAATATGGATTCCTACTATGTAGGAATCGCTATTAGGAAATTGCAAATAGGAAATGCTATTGCATTGCCACCTAAGAGCAAAATAGGAAATGGTTTGCATTTTGCTAAATTGCAATTACCTAATAGGAAATTGCAATTTAGGAAATCCAAACCCAAGAGTGCCTCTGGGCTTAAGGCCCTTCAAAATTGGTAGTGCACATATGCCCTAGTGTCATATGTGCGCTTCATGTCACATTAAAAACTCAATTTTTAAATCCTTTTTAAATTTTACACATGGTTACTATTGACTTTGAGTCAATGGTAATAGCATTTCCTAAATGCCCAATTCGCATTTAGGAGCTGTTAAGTACACGTGCTTTAGGAATCGCAAATAGGTAATCCCTATTTGCGTTTCCTAAATCGTGGTCGCAATTTGCGATTTCTACTGAGCAGAAATCGCAATTTGCGAGCAGTTTTTGGCCTTTTTTAAATACGAAAAGGCTGTTTTGCATTCCTTAACTGGCGGAAATTACGATTCGGCCCATTACAAAATGCAAAAAGCTTTCATACATTTGGCCCTAAGTGTCTGTTTCTCTGCCTACTTAAGTAGTGTGCATGAATGTAGTGTATCTCTGCTGTGTGGGTTCTCTCTACCGTTCTTTCTGGCCATGGTCCACCTCCAAACGTTCCCGCTGGCTTTGACAAGGGCTAGGAGATTGTGCTACTCCACTGTTTGTTGAATTGCTGTATCACTATGGTACTGTCTGTCACGATTTGCACAGCCTTGTTGTGTATCCGACTTTGGAAAGCTTTCAAACCTAAAAAAATGTCTTCAGTTCCATATAGTTTATGAGGGTCAGTGACTCTTAGAGAGAACCACTGCTTCAGTTTGCTCATATGTGCTCTCCACTCCATCTGTTATGCATCTGTTGTTATGTTATGCTGCGGTATTGGTATCTTGAAATGTCTAACCTTGCCATGAAGGTTTGGTACCATCATTTTGGCTCTCTTTCCACCTTGCCTCAAAGAACCAACCACTAGATCCTCTCAGTCGCCCTCCATCTCTGACTTATGGTTGTTTAACCATTTTTAGGTCGAGCCTAGGAAGTGTGCATGCGCTGTCTGCAAGACCTGTTGTTATCTCTTCTATCGGCGTTTGGCATGCCCATGAATTGCCATTTGTTCGTTGTTGTGCCATTTAGAAATACAGGGTTTGTATTGGTGCATTGGGTCTGATTCTCCCGCCTTTGCGTGCATGGGTCACGCCCAGGCGATTTCACTCATTGTTTGCTTGCCTTGACCATCCCAATACGTCCACGGTTCCTCCTGGTCATCCTAATCTGCCTTTTTATTTTGTAGGTTATCAACATTGTTTTAGGCTTTCAGACCGTTTCACAGAGCAAAGCTCTGTTCTCCATCTGCAAAGTGGCAATTTCTGTCTGGTAGCTGTTGAGCTACGCCAATAGCTGTAACTCAAAAAGATGCGAGACCTATTGCATTTCTAATGCTTGTCTAATTATTTGTGGTCTTGCATTTGGAATCAAATAAATACATGATGCCATCATACCAGCAGGTTCATGACATTGTAGAACCTTAATGTGGTTCGTTTTGCGGGTCTGTTGCTTTGATTTCTTTTGTGGGTTGTGTTTTTAGGAATTCTATGTAACAGCCATGTCCTGTTAGATTTAACACCCATTTGTCTGATTTAATGGACTGCCACTTGTCTGTGTAGCCCACTATTTTGACCCCTGTGGACAGGCTGAGCGAATAATTTCGAACTTCAGTGAGATCTGAAATCTACATTTTCACCTGCTCAAATAATATGCTTGGGTTGTGTTGTTTATCTGAGACTAGCCTGGTAGCTGAAAAGACCGTCCTGAAGTCTGTCTCTGAAATCGCCTCGCATAATACTGCCTCATATGTCCTCTGCTATCAGCTGGACCGCCTCACTGAAAAGGTTCCTCATGTCTGTAAGTCCACCATTGGAATATCCATTTCACTGACTCACTCCAGCCGCTTGCTGCCTTTGTCTCATGCGACTCCCTGTGTAGCTTTTGATTGCACCTTCTTACTTGCAGCAGGCACTATAAATGAATATGACTGGATATATTGTGGATCCTGGGAATTAATTTATACTTCTTGTTTCTTGTGGCAAGTGCCCTAGACATTGCTCACTTTGAGAAGACCGTCATCCTTTCTATACAAGGGACAAGTCACCAGCAGATATAAGGGATCTCTTGTTCCACCTCCATTTGCAGTCCATCAGAGAGTGCATATGTCATTTAATTACACAACAGCACCAGATTTTGTCAGGTGGGGATATTTGGGTGGGGTTCATACTTACATCCCCATTAGGGGAGTCCACATCCATATTTTGTAATAATTCCTATTCCTTTTCCTGAATGCTGTTTGTGTTCCTGGCTGCAGCCTTGTTTGCCGCTGATCTGCGTCTCCCTCCAGCCGTTTACTTCGGCGTTGAATTCCGCTGTGCCAGGCTGGGTGTCATCCCTTATTTCGGGGAACCAGGAGCTGCAGTGCCTTAGGTGCAGTGAGCCTGTCCAGAAAAGGACATAAGAAGGTGGCATCTCAGTTGAATGTATTGTGTAAGGTATTACAATTTTTGGCCCTGGACTGCACCCTCATGGCTACATTTTCTCCAATTTAAAATTAATCCTTTTCAGCCCTACCTAAAAATACGTAGGGAATTTATAACTTTCCTCAAAATATTCCAGGGCCGGAGTTAGAATAGTAAACAAGCTTCCTGGAATATGTGGAGGAAAGTTGATTGTTCCCCAAACATTCCAAGATTGGAGTTAGAATAGTAAATTTGACCTTCCAGTGTCTGACACACCCACTGCTGCTGTGAGGGCGGGAGCTTTGTTCAGCTTTCCTCTAGCCTGCCATTCTGTTCCATTTATATTTTACATTTTGGCTTTTACATTTTACCCATTGCAGGCAGGCAAAAGAACTAATGAGAGCGGAGGCTTGAAGTTATTTAAGAACTTGTTTCAGTGAGTAACTGTTTAGTTCTCAGAGTACTCTGAGCAGTGGCGGTGCCTGCATACGGGCGGAGGAGCGTCTCCCCCCACACTGCTGCATAGAAAGATGGAAAAATAAAATGGTAATAAAAATAATTTTATCACCATTTTACTTTTCCAGCTTTCTGCCTAACGGAGAGGGCAGGGTGGGGCCAGTGCATCATTGCTGCTAATTGGCAGCAAAGACAAGTGGCCCCTTCAGTTTGAAGTGCGCATGTCGGTTTGGCCAGCTACCTTGCTACGGCTAAACCAACATGCGCAGTTCAAACTCTCCAACCTAGCTGTCTTAGGCAGCTGGGTTGGAGAGCAGGCACAGGGCTCCAGTGCCTTTCAGAGCGCTGAGTCAACCTACTCCGGCCAATCCAGATGCTGTTCTGTGCAGCGTCTGAATTGGACATGGTGTACTTTGCTTTGCTATGTCACCTCGTGCTCGGCGGAGTCGGAGCCATGGACTAGATAACATGAGGATCTGCTGTAAGGTAAGTGAAACACAAGTTTTTTGCCTTCCTGACTCACTGTGTGATTGATTGTGTGTGTTTATGTGACTGTGTTTATGATTGTTGTGACTGTATGTGTGTGTGTGTTTGTGAGCTTGACTGTGTCTTACCATTTTATAATGTCACCAACAGCCACCGAGTCTGAGCATATAAATTCAGCACTGGTATACAAGCTGGACAACAATTAGATTTGTAAATAGGTCACAAGGTGGCTACAGCAATTCGTGTGTTGATTTTGCTTGTAATTCTACATAACGATCTCCTTTATTTGAAGCTGTTCTTGGGATATAATTATAAACTACATATTTTTAAATATTCATTCAAGAGTTTTTGCGGATTCCTCTCATTCAGGTGATTTTTTGCTAATGTACGTGTTCTATTCTTATTTTACCTAACAATTATTACAATTAACCCCTTGTGCGCTCTTGACGGAACCACGCCGTCATGAGCCACGGGCGGCGTGTGCTCATGACGCCGTGGTTCCGTCATGCTGCGGCCGTTGGCGGCCGCTCCTCCCACGCGGCTCTAATTCCCCGCCTGTGCGGGCAAATTAGAGAGTGGGCGGAGTCGTGACGGAACCACGTCGTCATGAGCACAGCTCGTCCGTGACTCATGACGGCGTGGTTCCGTCATGAGCATGGCGGCGCCGCGCTCACCCCTCACCCCCCCAGCGCTGCGGCGGAATTCGCGCCGCAGCGAAGGGGTTAAGCAAACTTGTGAAAACACTCTCTCCAGTGTAAAGTCGGGTGCCTTAGGTCTGCATGCTGGACTCAACAACGTCACCGACTCCAGGAATTGGTGAGTATAACTGGCTCAGTGCACATGCGCCCGGACCCTTTTATTGGCATGGTCACCTAACTGGTGACACCTGTGATGGAATAGTGGGGTGGGGGTTAAGGCAGCCTCAGGGGTGGAGCTGCTTCATTGAGTGTCCAGTAGGATGCTACCACCAGGAACCTTTCTCTTTGCTGCAACCTGCATAGATGCAGGCAGGAACACAACCCGCATAATGAAAACAAGATCCCCCAAAATAAACACCTACCAGCAGTAAAAAATGTATTTTAATGATTTAATTCTATGGCAGGTGCTGTGCAATTAGGAAATTCTAAATCACAAACTCCGAACCAGCCAATTGCTTTATTAAACGCCAAATCTTTTGAGAGTAATTCCAGATGCCAGGAGAAATATAATAACCTCAAACAACATAGTGGTTAGCCAGCCTAGTGATGGATGGGTGTGGGAGTGGGTGTTAAGGCAGCCTCAGGGGATGGGCTGCATCACTGAGTGTCCATCAGGACACTGCAATCCTCCCAAAATCCAAATAAAAGGACTACAAAACAAAACAAAACAAAACAAAAAAATCTGTTGGTCTCTAGAGTCGATCAGTAGGGCAGCATTAGATGCATTGACTGGGGAGAGGATGTAGCCCGACGGCTAGGGCGGTCAACCTCAAATCTGGGGAACTAGGTTAGAGTCTCGGCAAGGACACGCAACATACTGTGATTCTGGGCAAATCACTTAATCTCCCCGTACCTAACAATAAAATTAATGTGCCCTCGTGTAACGCAACTGGTGCGCGTATAAAGCACTCTGATACTTTATACCTTCGGGTCAAGTTCGCGCTATATAAAACTCAGAAAAATTAAAAAATTAAAAAATTGACTGAAAATACTAGCGGCAAGAAAACATCTTTGCCCGCATTCACAATTTAACCTGCGTGACACAGGACAAGAATGCTGGTTCAAAGAAGTCCAAAACCTTCTGGCAGCATACCGGTTGGAGTCATTGCCAAAGTTTGGAGTTGCTCTGCTCTGCTGATGCTTCAGTTGGTTTGTGATTGGTGTCAGCATTTCAAGATGAGTGCATCAGAAGAATTGTTGGAGTCTATTGTAAAGTGTTCATCCCAAAGCATACTGTGGTGATGTTGCTTAGCTCGCTGAAGACAGTCTTATTGTTGTGCAAGACCTTGCTACCTCCTGGAATCCATTGATGGGGAAGTGTCAAGTCCATCTCTTGCGCTTGTGGAGGCCCCTTGTTTGGGTTGCCGCAGGACTGCTTGTAGTCTGTGCTGGGACTGCGGGTGTGCCACGTCAGGTTTGCTGCAAGACAGCTGAGGAGCCACTGTCTAGTTGCTCATGCAACCACAGGGGTAGATGGGTGATGTAATATAAACACTAAGAACCCTGAGGTCTGAAATTGCAAAGAAGAAAAGTGAAAAGGTGGTGTGTGAATGAGAAACAAAAGCCCAATTCACCTAGTGAAAGGGCAATCCCTTTAAGGACGTAATCCCTCACTCACCCTGGGTGACATGCTTCATCATATGGGATTCTCCTCCCAGAGAAAAATCCTAGTTTCTCTGGGGGCTACAACCCCCTCTATGAGAGGGAGGAGCTCAGGGATGTTTTGATTTTGCACTAAAGGATAGACTAAATCCACATATGAAGAGCTAGGTGTGAGTGAGGGGTGCAGTGCTAATTAAATGATAGTGCAGTGAGTGTATGTTAAAACTAGTCACGGGACGGCAAGGAGGATTCTCTTGACACCACCGTACCAATGCTAGATTAAAAATGTGAACACCAGTAGTGCAATGTAACCAATGGTGCTATGCAAAAGACAACGGTCGACATGTTTCAGCCAAAGCGCCTAAATAGGCTCGGCTTTCATCAGGACCTTGATAGCTACTGCAAGAAGGAAAGAATTGTGTGAGAACTACACAACAAAGGATACCGTGATCACCCCAGGATTACTTGTAGGGTGTACGTCACCTTTACAATTCAAACATCACCCGTGAAAACTGGGTGGGAAATTGACCTCCACCTGGCAACCGCTCAGGAAGGAACACCGCTCTCTCCGTCGGGGAACCGGGCTGGAATGAGCCTGCAGCCAGATGGGTGATGGTCAAGACATGCTCTTGCAACCGGTGTCAGGATGCAGGTAGTCACTGGTTAACTGATTCTTCGCATGGTCATTGGTGCTTTTTGCCTGTTGGTATAATGACAGTGTTTGATTCCACTCTAGTTGTTCAATGCTCCATGGGTGACAGTGATGACACACTTGGCAGGGACCGGTGTGGTGCAGTTGTCAGCCATGTGGAGAACCTGTTCGATAGGTGGACACAACTTGTATTGGTGGTTGCAGGCCTTCCTTCTTGGGTCATCAACAAGTTGGAGTAACGGTGGGCATGTGTTTACATCCTTTCTTTGTATAGGCATCTGTATCCTTCAGCCTGGATGTGCTGAGTTGCGGAGCCGCCGGCTACTGTGTCTGGATGGTTACGTTGGGAAGTGTGGGGCAGAGACTCAGTTCACGCATGCTTGCAGGTTTATTCTCCGTTCTTCCGCTGTGCTGTCACCAGGTCACCCTCGTTTCACCTCTGTGGCTTGATAATGTGGATAGATGCGCTCCGTCAGTGGCTCCTCTTGAGCACACCTTCCAAGCCTGGCCACTCTTGAGCTTCCCTCCTGAGTTTGGTCAGTCATCAAGTTTTCTTTTTCTAGTGTGAACCGGCTGGTGACACTTATTCTTCCTTCCCTTCTTTCTCCTTGGTGCTTCAATGAATCAGTGTTGCAATCTGGATTTGTATAGCGTGGCTAATCACCCTTGAGGTAATACAGGCGCTGAGAGTGCTGCTGTAGGGTGCTCAGTTGAACAACCATGGCATGAGTCCTTGTCTGAATTCCAGCAGTGAGGATGAGGTCCGTAGGTGCAGTGGGAGGTCCTTTCAGGACTTTGCAGCGAGGTAGGAGAAGGAGTGCCCTCCACAATTGCTGCGACCGATGCGGGGGGTGTGAGCAAAGCAGAGGAAGGTGGAGTGCAAGTGTCTGGAGAGGAGGTGGAAGTTCAGTTGGTGGTTGATGTATGTTGGTCCCTCTTTTTGGAGGGCTTTGAAGGTGTGGATCAACATTTTGAACTGGCATCTCTTCTGAATGGGGAGCCAGTGGAGCGTCTTGAGGTAGGAGGTGATGTGGGTCCATTTAGTGGGGTCAAGGATGAGTCTGGCCGCTGAGTTCTATATTGTTTGCAGTCTGTGAGGTGTTTCCTACATAGAGTGCATTACCGTAGTCCAGTCAGCTGGTGACCGAGGCTTGTGTGACGGTACTTCTGGTGTCGATGGGAAGCCGCTTGAAAAGCTTACGGAGCATGCGAAGAGTGAGGAAGCAGGTGGATGATACTGTGTTAATCTGTCTTTTCAATGTGAACGTACTGTCCAGGAAGATGTCAGGTCGCCGGTCGGAGTGGGTGAGTGTCCTAGATCGTGGGGCCAGCAGGTGTTGTTCCAAGAGGAGGCGTTGTTCCCGAAGATCAGCACTTCTGTCTTGTCTGTGTTGAGTTGTAGGCAGTAGTCTCTCATCCAGTCAGCGATGACTGTCATGCACCTGTGGAAGTTGGTCAGCACGGCAGAGAGGTCCTCTGATAGCAAGAGGATGAGCTGGGTTTCGTCCGTGTAGTATACGATGTTTAGTCCATGCGATCTGATGACGTTGGCCAAGGGATTCATGTAGGTGATGAACAGGGTAGGGCTGAGGTATGAACCTTGAGGGATGCTACAGATGGTTTTCTTGGGTTCCAAGGTGAAGGGTGATTATCTGGGTTCGTAAGGTGTGGAAGGAGGCGATCCATTTGAGGGTGTCTCCTTGGATTCCAATTTTGAGAAGCCTTTTGATCAGGATGTGGTGTGATATTGTGTTGAACACTACTGAGAGGTCAAGGAGGATCAGTGCCTCCATTTGTCTTTGGTTGAGGAGGGCTCTGATGTCATCTGTGGCTGCAATCAGGGTGGTTTCGGTGCTGTTGTTGGTGCAGAATGCAGATTTGGAAGTGTCCCGAAGATTGTTGTTCTCCAGGTGTTTTGTGAGTTGGCGGTTGATGGCCTTCTTGAGGACTTTGGAGTGAAAGGGCAGCAAAGAGATTGGCGATAGATTGGAGCTGTGCAAACACAAGGAGATGATGGACGGAGCGCTGAAACTTTTCGGACACTCACCCTCAGTCACAGATCTGGGTTGTATCCATCATCATTCTTTAGCTCACTTCGCCACCTCATTTCAGACCCAGCTATATGCAAATCAGTCTTGACCCTGTGCCTCATGGCAACAGTCCAGCCCGAACTGCCAAGCCAGGTTTTCCCTGAACCAGAAACAAGTATCCTGGGACCGGTTTCTGGGTAACACACTTCATCAGCCAGGTTATCTTGAATCCAGGGGCAAAGTGAGCAAGGGACCCACGTATGGGCATACCTTGCCAACTTAGGATGAACAAAGCAAACACAAGGAGATGATGGACGGAGTGCTGAAACTTTTCAGACACTCTCCCCCAGTCACAGATCTGGGCTGAATCCATCATCATTCTTTAGCTCACTTCGCCACCTCAGTTCAGACCCAGCTATATGCAAATCAGTCTTGACCCTGTGCCTCATGGGAACAGTCCAGCCCGAACTGCCAAGCCAGGTTTTCCTGAACCAGAAACAAGTATCCTGGGACCGGTTTCTGAGTAACACCCTTCATCAACCAGGCTAGCTTGAATCAAGTGGCAAAGTGAGCAAGGGTCCCACGTATGGGCATACCTTGCCAACTTAGGGTGAACAAAGCAAACACAAGGAGATGATGGACGGAGTGCTGTAACTTTTCAGACACGCACCCCAGTCATAGATCTGGGTTGAATCCATCATCATTCTTTAGCTCACTGTGCCACCTCAGTTCAGACCCAGCTATATGCAAATCAGTCTTGACCCTGTGCCTCATGGGAACAGTCCAGCCCGAACTGCCAAGCCAGGTTTTCCCTGAACCAGAAACAAGCTTCATGGGACCGGTTTCTGGGTAATACACTTCATCAGCCAGGCTAGCTTGAATCGAGTGGCAAAGTGAGCAAGAGACCCACATCTGGGCATACCCTGCCAACTTAGGGCGAACAAAACAAACACAAGGAGAGGATGGACGGAGAGCTGAAACTTTTCAGACACTCACCCCAGTCACAGATGTGGGTTGAATCCATCATCATTCTTTAGCTCACTTCGCCACCTCAGTTCAGATAATTGCTAAAAGAGATGACAGCAGGGCGTGCTCCCCACAGCTGGCGAAGCTGGAATGGAAAGGACAGAGGAATGAACAACTGGGGCAGTGACAATAGGCACCACTTCGTACTGTAACTAAAAGTTCCATCTCGCGAGAACCCAATAGGACCTAGAGGTTTGAATACACCTACTTAAGCACACCTCAAGGGGTATTAAAAGGGGTATTAAACCATGCATGCCAGAGAGTACCAAAACGCTGTAATATGTAATGGTTACGACAAGAATAATGTATATGTGTATCGGTGCTATCTTGAAACCTAATAGGGTTGTAAAAATAATTTTAAAAGAGATTGGTGATAGTTCTTGGGTTCGTTGGGGTCAGCGGATGGTTTCTTGCGCAGTGGCTTGACTTCTGCGTGTTTCCTCGGGGAAGGTGGCCATACTGATGGATGTGTTGAAGTTGGTGGTGAGCACGCTGCTGATCATCTTACTCCTGAGGTTGAAGATGTGGTAGGGCAGATGTCTATGGGTGCTCCTAAGTGGACGGAGTTCATGATGGCTGTGGTGTCTTGCATGGTGAGCTGGTCCCATGAAGAGAGCAGGTGGTCGTGTTCCTCGTTCATGGGGGCGAGATGGCTGAGGATGTTGGTGGGTTGGGGTTCAAAGTTTCTCTATATGGTGGCGACCTTGTCGGGGAAGAAGTCCGATGGGGAGTTGCAGAGTTCCTGTAAAGGGGTGATGATGATTTTGGTGGCAGAGGGACTAGAGCACTCTCTGATGATGTTGAAAAGTACCTTGCTGTGTTTGGACCTTGCTTTGATGCGCTCCACCAGGGATCTTCTTTACATATTTTTCAAGAGTTGGTGGTATTGTTTGAGGGCTGTTTTGAATGTTGTTTGGTCCACGGGCTCCATGTTGATGTGCCATTTCCTTTCGAGTTATTTGCAGTTGCGCTTCAAGGTTCCTAGTTCCGTAGTGTACCAACTGGCTATCTTGGAGGACCTCTTGAGCTTGGTGGGTTTGCTGGGGGCGCTCTGTCGGCGCAGTCTGTGATCCAGGTGGGGATGTTATTGACCACCTGTTCTAGGTTGGTGTGATGTGAGGGTGGGAGGTGTTGAGGGGATTGGTCCACTGGCTCTCTGAGACCTTGTTCCAGCTGTGGTGTGGAGTGCCGGGTGGCTTGGGGGCAGTGCCGGGGGATCCCGCAGTGGTGAAGTGGACAATGGCGTGGTCAGTCCCGGTGAGCTCGGTAACATGGCTGTACTCTATTCTGTCGCTGGCCATGAAGATTGGGTCGAGTGTGTGTCCTGCGATGTGAGTTGGGTTGGGGACCAGCTGGGTGATTCTGATGTTGCTCTTGCTTTCGAGGAGGTTGGTGGTGTTGGTATTGTTGTGGTTGTTGAGGTGAAAATTGAGGTCGCTGTGGAAGATGTCATTTTCGGAGGCGAAGGCGAGTGGAGCGATTAAATCAGGAAAGGCATTGCAGATACTGGGGCGAGGTCCTTGTGGTCTGTAGGCAAGGGTGCCTATGATGGTGGTTTTGCTGTTGGTTCGGAGTTGGAAGTTGAGGTTTTACACGATCGGGGTGATGTCATCTGTGGTGGTAGTGCAGTGGATGGTTTCCTTGTGAATTATGGCAATTTCACCTCTCGTGTACAATCTTCTAGCTGTCGAGCGTGGTTGAGGTGATGTTGGGTACGAATGCGAGGTTGAGCCAGCTCTCTGTGAGGAAGCTGACGTCTGGGGTGAGGGAGGTGATGGTGTCCCAAATTTCCGTGGAGGTCTGGCAGAGGGATCATGCATTGAGCAGGAAGCAGAGGCAGTATAGATGGTCTGGAGTGGTTGCAGTGGGGATGGTGAAGGTCACCATGAGTGCTGGAGCTTTGGTGTTGCAGAAGAGGCAGTGCTAGCAGGTGAAAGGTCCTACTGTGGAATGGGGAGAGCTGCGGCAGCAGAAGTTGCTGCAGAGTCCTAGGTCCAGTCCTTGGAACTTGGAGGCCGTGTATCTTCGTGTGCCATAGAGCCAGGGATCCTGGAGCTGGGCTCAGACAGGCTTGCTTTCAGCACGTCTGTGCTGCGGCCTCCATATGTAGTCGTGGGAGGTGGGAGGGGCTGACTGGAGGCAGGAAGCAGGAGAGAAACGAGCAGGAAAAACAGCAGGGTGACACAAAAATGATAGAATACAACAAAACAGAAAAGATACAACAGCAGCAAAAGTATTACAATGAAGCAATACAAAAGTTACAGCAGAACAATTAGTAGACTATGGGAAGAGTCCAAGTATACAATGAGCGTTACTTCACCAACAAGGGAGCAGGCACACTGACCAAGAGGTCTAGGGGCTGCTCATTGGAGCTGCGCTGCGGCCTATATAGGTAGTCCATAGAGGTGGGAGGGGCTGGCAGGAAGCAGAAAGGGAAAGGAGTGGGAAAAACAGAGGGAGAAGGGGCAACACAAAAACTATAGAACACAGCAAATCAGAAAAGATACAACAGCAGCAAAAGTATTACAATGAAACAGAACAAAACTTACAGCAGAACAATTGGTGGAATATGGGCAGAGTCCAAGTAAACAATGAGCAATACCTCAGCAGCAGGGCAGCAGGCACACTGACCAAGAGGTCGAGGGACTGCTTCGGTATGCACCTTCTTTCAAATTATCAGTTGAGACTTATCTTTGCTAGAGTCTCTTCTCCTTCTGGGTGCAGCGGCATGCACCTTCTTTGGGACTGACCAACAGGGCCTCTCTGTGGTCAGCTGTCTCAATAGTCTAACCACTGGACTCGGGTGTTGGGCTCCGGCTTGGTGATGATCAGGGTGGTTACTGATCCAGTTCTCCTCGTCTTCTCTAAAGCTAAGTGGTGTCCGGCAATGTGTTGTGTATTCTCTCTTCGGGGACCTTCTTGGAGCTCCTACTCCTTGGTGTTGCCCCTTCCGAGACCTCCCTCTGTGGGCAGTAAGGAGCTGTGGTTTTGCCTCCTTTCTCTGGGTGGCACAGGACTTGCACTTTGAGGCTTCACTGCCATCAGGTATGGTTGAATGTTAGAAGGCGACCTCAGAGGGGCCCGGAGGGGGCCCTGACTGTCCTGAGACCAACCCTCGAGGTATCGTAGCCGGGCACTGGCGCGAGACTCCTCAGGGGAGGAATCTCGTATCTAGGATCGTACACTCGGCACCACACGACAAAGAGACACCACACCGAGAGTTCTTAAGAGCAAATCTTTATCAGATCGGAGTGGTAAGATCTGTATGATCAGCAAGGCAATATATATACAAGTAGAGCGCGGGCTCACAAAGTCTTGGAGGGGGATTAGGAGGTAGCGGGACAGTCTTTGGGGGAATGGATCAAATGCAGGAGCGTATCCGGCGCACAGCTCACAATCCTCGAGCTGGGGGATACGCTTGTCGTCGTGGGGTCCAGCGGGACCAAGGGAGTCTGGGGGCGCTGCGAGATACTCAGCAGGCTCGAGTACAAGTTCGGAGGTCTTACGATCTTCAGGGAGCCGCGAGTCACTCAGCAGGGCTCAAGCACAAGTTCGGAGGTCTTACGATCTTCAGGGAGCCGCGAGTCACTCAGCAGGGCTCAAGCACAAGTTCGGAGGTCTTACGATCTTCAGGGAGCCACGAGTCACTTAGCAGGGCTCAAGCACAAGTTCGGAGGTCTTACGATCTTTCAGGGAGCCGCGAGTCACTCAGCAGGGCTCAGGTGTTTCCAAGGCGAATCTGCCGGACAGTCCCAGGGCACCCCTTGTTATAGGGCGACTCCTCTTTGATGTCCGGAGTCTGTGCAGGCAGGGGTCTTGTCACCTGGGGGTCGCTTGTTGGGGGTTTCCTGCCATTGTCCTTTGAACCTTTCAGGGCCGGGTCGGGAGGAGCCCCAGACACCCAGCAGGCGTGGAGCCAGCCCTCGGGGAGGCCGGCGGGTCGATCGAAACCCACCTTCCCAGGGAAGCGCAGAGGTGTGAAGGAAACTGCTCCTCCCTTTCTCATCCCAAGGGGAGCGCGATGTCCTACAGTGGCAACTGTAGGCTAGGGTCGCGCTGTGGCCGGGCGGCCATCTTGGTGCATGAAGTGAGGCCCGCAGGCCCGGGGTGGCCGAAGGAGGAAGGCCTACGGACGGGGGAAGTCCGGGTCGGGTGTGTGTGTTCTGGTGGGAAGGATCGGCCAGGCCAGGGGCTCGGGGCTGGTGTGAGGTGCAGGGGTCAGGTCTGACTATGTTACGAGGGCCGGGTCTAACACGCGTCCCCCCAAGCTGAAAGCCGGAGAGAACTACCCATCTTCTTGGGGGTTCTCTTCGCTGAGGCGGAAGAATCGGGAGAGGCCATCGGCGTTGGCGTGGTCCGTACCAGGGCGATGTTCCACGGTGAAATCCATCCCCTGGAGGGAGATTGACCACCGCAGAAGCTTGGGGTTTTCTCCTTGCATCTGCATGAGCCATCGCAAGGGGCGATGGTCGGTCTGGACCCTGAAATGGGTGCCGAACAGGTAAGGGCGTAGTTTCTTGAGGGCCCAGACTACTGCGAACACCTCGCGCTCGATGGTACTCCATCTCTGTTCCCGGGGCAACAGCCTTCGGCTGAGGAAGGCCACGGGCTGGTCCAGACCCTGGTCATTTACTTGGGAGAGGACGGCCCCGATGCCATGCTCGGAGGCATCAGTTTGTACCACAAACTCTTTGGAGTAGTCGGGGGCCTGGAGGACGGGGGCCGTACACATGGCCGTTTTCAGGGCATTGAACGCCTCTTGGCAGGCAGGGGACCATTGTACCTTCTTGGGCTGCTTCTTGGACGTGAGCCCCGTGAGGGGACCGACCAGGCTGCCGTAATTCCGGATGAATCTCCGATAGTAGCCCGTGAGGCCCAGAAAGGCTCGGACCTCTGTTTGGGTAGTGGGAGGTTCCCAGGCTAGGATGGCGTCGATTTTGGGCTGTAGAGGGGCGACCTGCCCGCTTCCGACCTGGTGCCCCAGGTAGGTTACCGAACCTTGCCCAATCTGGCATTTGCTGGCTTTCACGGTGAGGCCCGCCTGGCGTAGGGCGGTTAGCACCCTCCGGAGGTGTTGGAGTTGCTCGCTCCATTCGGAACTAAAAACTGCGATATCGTCGAGATATGCAGCGCTGAATTTTTCCAGCCCGGCCGGGACTCTATTTACCAGTCGCTGGAAGGTGGCCGGGGCATTTTTCATCCCGAAGGGCATTACGCGAAAGCGATAGTGCCCATCCGGGGTAGAGAAGGCGGACCGCTCCTTGGCTCCCTCTGTGAGCGCAATTTGCCAGTAGCCGCAGGTGAGATCGAAGGTGCTGAGGAACCGTGCAGCTCCGAGCCGGTCAATGAGCTCGTCGGCTCGGGGAATGGGGTGGGCATCGGCTCGGGTGACCTCATTGAGTCCCCGGTAGTCCACGCAAAAGCGGAGTTCCGGGGCGACCCCGGGGGCGGCTGCTTTTGGGACCAGGACCACGGGGCTGGCCCAGGGGCTGTCTGAGGGTTCGATCACGCCTAGGGTCAACATTTTCGAGACTTCGGCTTGGATACAGGACCGGACCCGGGGACTCGGTAAGCTCGGTGTCTCACTGGTGGGCTGTCCCCGGTATCCACATCATGGACACACTAGTCGGTGACCTTGGGGACCAGGGAGAAAAGGTCCGGAAACTGCCCTAGGAGCTGGCGGCAATCCTCACGTTGCTGGGGAGTGAGAGACGGGGAGAGGTTCACTCCTTCCACGGAGCCGTCCTTCTCCTTGGTGCATAGAAGATCAGGGAGAGGATCCGACTCTTCTTCGGACCCGTCATCAGTGGCCAGTAGGAGGCTCAGCTCTGTCCGCACAAAGTGGGGCTTGAGGCGGTTCACGTGGAGGACGCGGAGGGGGTCCCGGGGTGACTGGACGTCTACCAAGTACGTGACCGGGCTCTTTCGCTCAACTACTTTGAAGGGCCCGGTCCATTTATCCTGGAGAGCGCAGGGTTTCACGGGGGCCATGACCCACACCAGCTGGCCCGGCTGAAACTCGACTACGGCATTCTGGTCGTACCAGCGCTTCATCTCCTCCTGACTCGCCTCCAGATTGGCCTCTGCCATTTCCCGGAACCTCCTAGTCTGATTGTGGAGGGTCAGGATGTAACGGAACATGTCTCGGGGGGTGCCTCGGGGTGCCGCCTCCCACTCTTCTTTGACCAGGCTGAGGGGCCCCCTGACGGGGTGCCCGTATAGTAGCTCGAAGGGGCTGAAACCCAAGGATTTCTGGGGAACTTCTCGGTATGCGAATAGGAGGCAGGGGAGCAGGAGGTCCCACTTACGCCGGAGGGGCTCTTCCAGGCCCACGATCATCCCCTTCAGAGTCCGGTTAAACCGCTCTACCAGGCCGTTTCCTTGGGGGTGGTACGGGGTGGTGAACTTGTAGGACACCCCGCACTGTTGCCATAAGGACCTCATGTATCGGGAGATAAAGTTGGTACCGCGATCGCTCACGACCTCGCGGGGAAAACCCATGCGGGAGAAGATCCCCATCAGCGCCCGGCCCACCACGGGGGCCGTGACGGTGCGCAGGGGGATGGCCTCAGGGTAAAGAGTGGCATGGTCCACCAGGACGAGGATGAACCGGTGCCCCTGGGAAGTTGGGGGGTCCAGAGGTCCTACAATGTCGATCCCGACCCGCTCAAAAGGGGTACTGACGACAGGGAAGGGCTGGAGGGGAGCCTTGCGCTTCCCTCCACTCTTCCCACTGGCCTGGCACGTGGGACAGGACTTGCAGTGGGCTTCTACATCCGCTTTCATTCTGGGCCAGTAGAAGTGAGTCACGAGGCGACTGTATGTTTTGTCCTGACCCAAGTGGCCTGCGAGGGGGACGTCGTGGGCCAAGCCCAGGAGGAGGTCTCGGAAGCGTAGGGGTACCACCAGCACTCGGCCGGACCCTAGCTCCACCGACTTCTGTTCGCTGTACAGAAGGTCATTCTCCCAATAGACCCGGTGCGTCCCCGTCTGGTCGCCTGCGGCCTGGGCCTCTGCCTGTTGCCGGGGCCCGACCAGGGAGGGACAGGTAGCCTGCTCTCGGCAGAACTCCTCTCGGGAGGGGCCCCCTTCGTGGCGCCACTGTGCTAATTCGGGCAGATCGCCTAACTCGGTGTCTGGGGTGGAGTCGGAAGGTAGTGGTTCGTCACTGGCGAGCGACTCTTCCGGTGGGGGGATGTGGGGGCCCTCGGCCGGGACCATCCCATCTTCAGGGGTCGGGGCGTCGTCGACGTCCCTCAGGGGGGTCAGTCGAGCCGCCATGGATCGAGTGGTGGCGCACACCCACTCAGGGAGGCCCATCATCCCTAGGTGGGTCTTGCGCTCAACTTGCCCCCAGGGGGAACTTTCCAGGTCGTTCCCCAGGAGACAGTCGACGGGCTGGGATGTTCTCACTGCGACCTTCAGTTTACCGACCACCCCTCCCCACTCGAAAGGCACCAGGGCTACCTTACATAGGCTTTCTGTGTTGTCGGCTGAAATGACAGGGCAAAATACGTTGGGGAGGACCTGGTCCTCGTGGACTAAATGGCTGAGGACACCGGTGATGCTGGCCCCGGTGTCACGGAGGGCTTCTACTTGGTGGCCATTGATCGTGACGAGCTGCCCATATTTCTTTGTGTTAGAGGGCAGGAGGCTCCCAGGGACCATCTCTCTATCTCCTAAGGACACTAGGGCCATAGCGGCGGGTTCCCACTCCTCGGCCTCCTCAACCTCCTCCCCCAGGGCTACATTGGCTATCTGTCTAGCGGGGGGTGCTGCCTGGTTGGTGCGTGGGGCCATGGGGCATTCAGGGTCGTTGGCGTAATGCCCGGGCTTCTGGCAACGGAAACAAGTGATGGTTACCCGGTGCCCCCGTCTCAGGGGGGGGCTGGATACAGCTGGTGGGGGTGCCGGGAAAGGCGGAGGTTGGGACTTCGGGGGACTAGTCTGGGGCTCTCTCTGCCCTCCCTGGTTTCCCCCCCCTCTCTGGCGGGGTGGTCCCTGACTGGCTCGGGGGTACTCTCCTACAGGGCCCCGGGAGACCCGGGTGTTGGTCCAGCAATCCGCCTCGACTGCCAGCTTTCTCGGGTCCGTGAGCTTGCTGTCGAGCAGATGCTGGCGTAGTTCCACAAAGCAGTTGGCAGCCAGGTGTTCCCATAACATAAGGTCAGTTAGTTCTTCCAGGGTGCTTACCTTGCTGCCCTTGATCCACCCATCGAAGGCACGGCTGAAGAAATTCACATATTCCACCCAGGTGGTACCCGGGATCTTCCGGCAGTCCCGGAACCGCTGGCAGTACATCTCCGGGGTGAGGCCGTACCTTGTGAGGAGGGCCGCTTTCATGTGTTCATATGAGGTCTGCATGGAGGTGGGTAGGTCGAGCAGGGTGTCTCTTCCTTCGCTCAGGAACCGTCCCCATAACCCAGCCCCCCAATCCTTCTGCGGGACCCGATGGAAGGTCATGGCGACCTCGTAGGCCCGAAACCACTGCTGAATGTCATCATTCTTGTAATATTCCTTGACCACATCCTTGGGGATGTGGACCTTCTGTTCCGTCGGGGCGGCCGCCTCCCAGTTCTATTTCCTTCAAACTGTGTTCATGTTCTAGTTGAAGTCTCCTTCCCTCGTGTTCTCGTTGGAGTTTCTTCTCTTCCAGTTCTCCTTGCACTCGCAACTGTTCTACTGCTAGCTTTTTCTCGGCTAATTTCAACTCGCCCTCAATTTTGAGTTTGGCTAATTCGAGCTCGTGATGGCGACTTTTTTCTCTGTCTGCGAGTTCCTCCGGGGATAGGCCCCCGTCTGGTACGAAACCTCGCACCTGGTTGCTTCTGCGTTCTCCTTGGGAGGGTCCTGCTTCGTCGTGGGGCTCCACCGCTCCTTCTGGGCGGGGGGCTCCCGAATCCACCCAAGCTTTCAGTGCCTTTTGCATATCTTCTTTGGTGTTGAGACCAGTGGTAGCGATTCTGAGTTCCTTACAGAATTGCTTTAGTTCCCTGTGAGTGTACTCTTCCAGCTGTTCCACCTGGAACACGGTACTGGCATCGTCTTCTACGAGAACCACGGTGTTTCCTTCTGCCATCTTTGTCGGTAGTGCGTCAGCCGTTCACGGTACGATCTCTAGATTATGGGCCCGAATCCCGTCGCTTGCCACCAATGTTAGAAGGCGACCTCAGAGGGGCCCGGAGGGGGCCCTGACTGTCCTGAGACCAACCCTCGAGGTATCGTAGCCGGGCACTGGCGGGAGACTCCTCAGGGGAGGAATCTCGTATCTAGGATCGTACACTCGGCACCACACGACAAAGAGACACCACACCGAGAGTTCTTAAGAGCAAATCTTTATCAGATCGGAGTGGTAAGATCTTTATGATCAGCAAGGCAATATATATACAAGTAGAGCGCGGGCTCACAAAGTCTTGGAGGGGGGTTAGGAGGTAGCGGGACAGTCTTTGGGGGAATGGATCAAATGCAGGAGCGTATCCGGCGCACAGCTCACAATCCTCGAGCTGGGGGATACGCTTGTCGTCGTGGGGTCCGGCGGGACCAAGGGAGTCTGGGGGCGCTGCGAGATACTCAGCAGGCTCGAGTACAAGTTCGTAGGTCTTACGATCTTCAGGGAGCCGCGAGTCACTCAGCAGGGCTCAAGCACAAGTTCGGAGGTCCTACGATCTTCAGGGAGCCGCGAGTCACTCAGCAGGGCTCAAGCACAAGTTCGGAGGTCTTACGATCTTCAGGGAGCCGCGACTCACTCAGCAGGGCTCAAGCACAAGTTCGGAGGTCTTACGATCTTTCAGGGAGCCGCGAGTCACTCAGCAGGGCTCAGGTGTTTCCAAGGCGAATCTGCCGGACAGTCCCAGGGCACCCCTTGTTATAGGGCGACTCCTCTTTGATGTCCGGAGTCTGTGCAGGCAGGGGTCTTGTCACCTGGGGGTCGCTTGTTGGGGGTTTCCTGCCATTGTCCTTTGATCCTTTCAGGGCCGGGTCGGGAGGAGCCCCAGACACCCAGCAGGCGTGGAGCCAGCCCTCGGGGAGGCCGGCGGGTCGATCGAAACCCACCTTCGCAGGGAAGCGCAGAGGTGTGAAGGAAACTGCTCCTCCCTTTCTCATCCCAAGGGGAGCGCGATGTCCTCCAGCCGGAGTGGCGCCTGTAGGCTAGGGTCGCGCTGTGGCCGGGCGGCCATCTTGGTGCATGAAGTGGGCACGCGGGCCCGGGGTGGCCGAAGGAGGAAGGCCTATGGACGGGGGAAGTCCGAGTCGGGTGTGTGTGTTCTGGTGGGAAGGATCGGCCAGGCCAGGGGATCGGGGCTGGTGTGAGGTGCAGGGGTCAGGTCTGACTATGTTACGAGGGCCGGGTCTAACAATGGGGTGTGGCACGATGTGCATGGAGGGTATGGTCCTAGTGTCTGGACCACAGTCGCAGCACTGTGCACTTCAGTCGACCTTCTGGTCCAGTCAAGCGTTCTTTGCACCTTCTCCTGCCTGGGGCTGTATACGGATGTCAAGCTTGGACAACAAATGTGGTGTTTCCAGGGTTCGGAGTCTCTTTAGTGGGTGGCACTTGGTGGTTTACACCGCGTCCTTTGGGCTCCTGTGATGCTTCCACTCCTTTGTTGGATTGGAGCGCTCTGCTTCGCTGCTCGGGTCCACTAATCCTTTCCTCACCTCCTGGGTAAATGGGTTTTGGGCAGTGTCTTGGTAAGACCGGTGGGGGTTGTCTGGTGAGAGGCTAATCAATAGCACTGCATCCACGTTATTCAGCCACATAGTGTCTGTTTGCCCTCTGCCTACATCTCAGTGCAGGGCCCTTCTTTCCTCTATGTCATCTTCGACCTCCTGTACATGGTGTAGTGCCTGCCTGCCGTCCTAACAGCCGCCTTCCTTGCTATGAGGAGATAGCGCTTGAAGAGTAGTGGAGCGATGGGTAATCTGGATATAGTGTAGCTTGATGAGGTAACCAGGCCTGCCAAGTATCACGCATCAGGTGTGACGCTAACACATTTCAGTGTGGTATTCTGCATCACCGCACTGAAATGCATTGTCATGCATTTTTAATGCCACTCTGAAACTGGCTCCTGAAGCGCACGCCTGTGACACAGTGCACCGGCTCTGCAGTGCTTCCCGGACTAGCCAGCAGGCAGCTGACTCAGAATCCTGAAAAAACTGTTTGATCTTGTCTTGTCTGCTCAGCTCTGGCTGAGTCTAGTGCTACAATGTTACAAATGAAATATCTGCCCTGCCGCCTGGCTGCATATTTTGCGCCCGCGGCGCGGTTGACAAATTACTGAGACTCACCCGGAGCGGGGCCTGCCCTCAGCAGGGATTGCTACTGGCTGTGGCACCATGGGGGTTATCTGGATGTGACCTCTGCCTCCGTCACGTCCTGAACACAGGAGTAAGGAAGTGAGGTTGATCAGAAGTGTGGGGGACTCGAATCGAGTCCTGGTGTGCAGCGCTGCTGTCTGCGCATAAATTATACCCGGCTGGGTTGGACCAGCAGGAGCCGAGGCCAGCATCGACAGTGCAGACTCACTTGACTCTCTGGATCATGGCTGCCGCCCATCATGATAGGCATGATCGAGGGTGCGCGCAGGCAGCGCTGCAGCCAGGCCGCGGGGAGACTGCATGCAGGTCCCCGTACGGCTCACCGCCGCGGCCGCCGGACCGCGACATGGTAGACAGAGACAGTCAGCTCTTAACTGAAGCTCAAGTAAGACTTAGTACTTTGGTTACACTGACGCCAGGCTGCAGCCTGCTGCCACTGACTATACTGCATGTTGTAAGTTGTCACACAGGCAGCGCCGTGGAGCGTACGCACTGCAATCTGATCAGTATTCTAATCTATGCAAGCTTTAATTGTTTACCATTCTGCGCCCGCCGATCTATCATCTGCTAATACCCACGAACTCCTCAGCTACAACCCAGCTGTTGCCTGTTAGTACCGGGCACCTCCAGGCCTCCACGCGCCTGCCAGTCATAAACACGGATTCTGGCCCTTCTTCTGGCATCACAGAAGTTTACATGCCGGAAGAATGGGACGTCTAGCCTTCCTCGAACCATAGAGCTTGCATTAACCTCTATGTAGAAAAGTTGAAAAGGGTATTAAAAAATTAGGAAGAAATGGCGCTCTGCAGGTAAACGTGAGTAGTATGAGCTTCAATGTCTGTTATGGTGCAACAGGGAGGGGATACCCCAAAAACCCCTCAAATTGTACAGGAAAAACCTATAACCAAGCAATAAGAACAATCCTGTGCACACATACAATTGATTAAATCAAAATTAACATGAGTAAGTACAACTTGACAGAAAAAACATCCGCATATGTAATAGAAATTCTGTTTAATAGGCGTAGCCAGCCGACACGTGTTTCGTCATGGGAAGAGTAGACCACGACTCTTCAGGGCTGGAAAGAATACAAAAATATTGCATGCTAAGAAGTATGCCACAAGGCAAAAGTTTGCAAATTGTGACATAAAACAACACGTAGAACACCATGCCTGTGTGGAGCCAAAACAAGAAAAGAACACCACTACTATCAGGAAGGTACTGAAGTGCTGATAAGAAAAGGTATAGAGTGAACCTACACCACCCATTGGTGAGAAGACAAAAAGAAAGGGAAGAAAGGAAAAAAGAACAAAATTATCCCCAACGCAACAAAAGTCCAAAGAAAGGTACAAAGACTAGAATCTTTATGAGTGCAGAACCAACCAAAAGCATCCATACCTGTAGCTAAAGCCAAAAGGACAGTGGATGCTGAAACAGAATACATTGCAGTCAATAATTAAAAGGACTGTGTGATCAAAGGAGCAAAAACAGTATTCCTAATCAACAGTCTCTAAACACGATAAACGAGAAAATCTTACCCCTCAACCGGTGATAATTCCAACCCGGCTGGGTAACGCAAGAGGTGTAAATGGTCGGTCAATAAAACTGGACAAATCGGTTTAATCTCTGTAAAAATGGAAAAGGCACCCCCGGTATAAGTGGCCAAAGAAAATCATATGTAATACGTAGGCAAGACTCAAAGTGTATGAATAGTTCGTACCTCCAAAAATTTATGTCAAAGTAGTCATCAGACTTTCAGCCGCCAGTCACGTATAAGCCAGTAGCAAAGACAACGTATTAATAAATAACGGCTCCAGCCCGTGAGTATCGGGCAAAAGTTTCAACTAGAAAGAGTCTATGCGAAATATATCTGAAATAAAACAAATACAGGAACCAAGGTCAAAAAACGGTAATGCATCCAACTATGCTTATACAAAGCAAGATAAAGATACCATGTTGGCATCAGTACCGGTACCGGGGAAACAATCAAAGTTTAAACGGGACTTACATGTTGAAAGGTGTATCAGAGGCGTC
Organism: Triturus cristatus; assembly: GCF_964204655.1. Lineage (NCBI taxonomy): Eukaryota > Metazoa > Chordata > Amphibia > Caudata > Salamandridae > Triturus > Triturus cristatus. The sequence continues at coordinate 751,704,291 of NC_140592.1, forward strand.
CTGGCGGCATGCATTCGGTGTGCAAGTGAATCCGAGACCCGTAACCCGGAAGTGTTTAAATATCCGGACAATGCCCAAAACACTAGAACGTTACTATATGTAAACTACGTAACACCGGAAGTGAACAAACCGTAATGTACTGAAACCGATCGTAGCCGAAGTGCCAGAAATAAAGAATACTAAATCTACTCCCAATTGTACGTGTGTCCAAGTAAAACACACAGAAGCTACAAAACCAAAGCACCACGCGCATTCTGTCGTGTGCAGCTATTAGACCGCCGTCCGTCATACAGTAAGAAGAAAAATAATCTCAACGAAAGGGGCGGTGTTTAACAATATATTGAACTCATCCAAATAATGTCAACCCCAACCTAGAGCCAATCAAGTATTCGATATAAAATATTAGCTGTAAACCCCTAAGTAAAGGGATAGAATACAGGGAGGTAAAAAAGAGGTAAAAAAGAGAGGCAGAAAACAGTGAGAAGGAGGCAAGACAGTGTGAGCCAGAGGCATCCCTTCACAGCAGTGGTGATGTAGAAAACAAGCCAAATAAGGCCGCTATATGTATGTCCTAGGCTATCACAAAGGTCAGCCAAAAAATTACGTAGTGTGAGACATGGGGCGCGTAAATCACACGTAACTAGGTATATAAAAAAGCACAAAGCGCTGAATACGTCATAATGTGGAGTTGCATAGAGTACAAGAGGTGTATCAGAATGATGAGAGTACATAATATACGGCAAAATCTTACACAAGCTCAAGGGCAATAGGCAGGCAGGAAGATAGCAAGTGTAAAAAGTAGGGACATGACAAATTTCGAATACAGTTAATGTCACGAAACCAAATCGCAGAAGTAAAGTAGCAAAATGGCATTTCTCAACCCACATGTATATTGCAATTCACAAACCCGCTGTTGTATGTTGCAAAGTCAGAACTTGTAGAGGGCGAGGGAGCAACCCACAATAACGACAAACTGGCAAATGTAGCAAAGAGAGCGACATCACATCAGTTAAGTTACAGTAGAGAACACAGTAACAAGTAAGAGACATGGAACAGCTAGAAATTACAGTAGAGAACACAGTAACAAGTTACAGGCATGGAACAGCTAGAAAGCTAAAATAACAACATTGTGTATATTATTATCTCAACCCAAAAAACATTGCATTCCCTGTATTCTATCCCTTTACTTAGGGGTTTACAGCTAATATTTTATATCGAATACTTGATTGGCTCTAGGTTGGGGTTGACATTATTTGGATGAGTTCAATATATTGTTAAACACCGCACCTTTCATTGAGATTATTTTTCTTCTTGCTGTATGACGGACGGCGGTCTAATAGCTGCACACGACAGAATGCGCGTGGTGCTTTGGTTTTGTAGCTTCTGTGTGTTTTACTTGGACACACGTACAATTGGGAGTAGATTAAGTATTCTTTATTTCTGGCACTTCAGCTACGATCGGTTTCAGTACATTACGGTTTGTTCACTTCCGGTGTTACGTAGTTTACATATAGTAACGTTCTAGTGTTTTGGGCATTGTCCGGATATTTAAACACTTCCGGGTTACGGGTCTCGGATTCACTTGCACACCGAATGCATGCCGCCAGGACGCCTCTGATACACCTTTCAACATGTAAGTCCCGTTTAAACTTTGATTGTTTCCCCGGTACCGGTACTGATACCAACATGGTATCTTTATCTTGCTTTGTATAAGCATAGTTGGATGCATTACCGTTTTTTGACCTTGGTTCCTGTATTTGTTTTATTTCAGATATATTTCGCATAGACTCTTTCTAGTTGAAACTTTTGCCCGATACTCACGGGCTGGAGCCGTTATTTATTAATACGTTGTCTTTGCTACTGGCTTATACGTGACTGGCGGCTGAAAGTCTGATGACTACTTTGGCAGAAATTTTTGGAGGTACGAACTATTCATACACTTTGAGTCTTGCCTACGTATTACATATGATTTTCTTTGGCCACTTATACCGGGGGTGCCTTTTCCATTTTTACAGAGATTAAATCGATTTGTCCAGTTTTATTGACCGACCATTTACACCTCTTGCGTTACCCAGCCGGGTTGGAATTATCACCGGTTGAGGGGTAAGATTTTCTCGTTTATCGTGTTTAGAGACTGTTCATTAGGAATACTGTTTTTGCTCCTTTGATCACACAGTCCTTTTAATTATTGACTGCAATGTATTCTGTTTCAGCATCCACTGTCCTTTTGGCTTTAGCTACAGGTATGGATGGTTTTGGTTGGTTCTGCACTCATAGAGATTCTAGTCTTTGTACCTTTCTTTGGACTTTTGTTGCGTTGGGGATAATTTTGTTCTTTTTTCCTTTCTTCCCTTTCTTTTTGTCTTCTCACCAATGGGTGGTGTAGGTTCACTCTATACCTTTTCTTATCAGCCCTTCAGTACCTTCCTGATAGTAGTGGTGTTCTTTTCTTGTTTTGGCTCCACACAGGCATGGTGTTCTACGTGTTGTTTTATGTCACAATTTGCAAACTTTTGCCTTGTGGCATACTTCTTAGCATGCAATATTTTTGTATTCTTTCCAGCCCTGAAGAGTCGTGGTCTACTCTTCCCATGACGAAACACGTGTCGGCTGGCTACGCCTATTAAACAGAATTTCTATTACATATGCGGATGTTTTTTCTGTCAAGTTGTACTTACTCATGTTAATTTTGATTTAATCAATTGTATGTGTGCACAGGATTGTTCTTATTGCATTAACCTCTAGGCCATTCTGGAATGGGATGGTCTCAGCAGCCAGACTAAAAATACAAGTAAGAAATATTTTTCGAAAACCAATGTAGTTGGTTTGCAACAATATATTTTCAGAGAGCTCTAAGTGTTATAAAAGGAGGTAAATATGATAAACGCCACAGGGGCCATGATACCGTGAGTTTAGTTTTATCATTTGCCCAACTTTTAAGGAGGGGGAAAATAGAACTCGGTTTCAATCAGCCGGTAGGTTTCCTATGCAAGGACGAATTTTGAATGCAGACAAGTAGCCTGTTTTCTGCTTTAGTTATGTGGATCTGATAATTTTAATTTCAGACACACTAGTTAAATCCGCAGGCAGGGCTGCTCTGTCTCGTCATCCTTCTATCTGCAAGATCTGATTTCATTTCAAATTCACAGTAATCTGCAGGGCTGCTCTGTCTCGTCATCCTACTTTGGTTTTCATTGAGCACCAGTACTAACTGAGAGGGTTTATCTTCAGACTACGGGTGGTGCGTGTTTTGCCAGGGATCTCAGCTCTCTCTCATCATCCTGTGAAGGGTCATTATGACTCGCTTCCTTCCTTTCATCCCCCTCAGTCCTGTACATATGGACTTTATATATTATTTATTTTATGCAAATGACAATCTCTTGCATCCAGTAAGTATTTTTGTATTTAACTGTGCATGTATCAGCATATGTACACAGAACTTTAATAAAGCACTGCTACTGAAAGGCTTGTTTAATATCATGGTTACGCATTTGTTTACAGTAAGTTAGGTTACAGAAGGGAGCACTAGGGTTAGTGCTCTTCCGTTTCTGATGCTCTGCAGCAGTTTCAAGAACTTCTTGGAGTTTCTTGTTGCTCAAATGGCTGTAATTTCTGATATTTAGAAGTTTCCCTCGTCTTCATTGCATGATTTTTGCTCGCGAGAAAGTGTCACTCATAGTCGTTGAAATGTCACTCACAATTTCACTGAAATTATAAAAGTGTCACACATGGCAATTTGAAACCTTGGCAGCTATGGGTAACTGGACAAGTCAATGCCTGTTTGGAGATCAGCAGGCATTTCTATAGCTGTGATTGAATGGTGCAGTACCAGCCCTCGCCTCAAGGAGGCAGCAACACGATCAGCTCGTCAGTCATGAAGGGGCCAGCAGCAGAGGCAGATCCATGGAGATCCGAGGTGAGTGCTTGGGGAGCGCTTGCAGAACTTTGCAAAGAACACGCTTGGGGGCTGACGGCTTCACGCTAACGACTGCTAAGTGCCTCTGCGTTTTTTAGGTCTCGGCTAGCGAAGGCTGCGCTTGCGCAGTCTCGCTCGCGAGATTTAATGATTTCAGTACGGGGCTTGAACCCGCCCCTCTTCTCCATTGGCTGGCTTCCTAAACGGAGGCCAGCCATTGGAGGAGAGGGGCGTCTGACCGTTTAAGCCCCGTCTTTTTCGGATTCGGGGGTGTGTTTTTTCGATTCTTTCGGTCCTCTGGAATGTAAAGATTCCAGCCAATGGCAAGAGGAGAGAAAGAAAAACACGCCCCCCCAATCCGAAAATGACGCGCTGTTTCTCCGAGCTACCTTTGCACCATGGGTCACCCACTCTTGCCCTCGCCCTCACTCACCGTCAGGGTGTCCTCGATGAACAGCGGGAACTTCTCCTCGCTGTCCCTGCAGACTGCGACCTGTCACGCCATCTCTCCTGCTTATTGCTGCTGCTCATCCGTTGGCAAGGAGGGGGCGGGGCCGCACTCTTGGGGAGGGTTGTATCGCACACACGTCCTCTCCATCTCCTTTTTGCTCGCGCTCCCTGCTGCTGCACGACTTTGGTAACTGCTTACTGCCCCAAACTCAACTAGGGCTTTCCAGTTGTCCGTCTGCTTCGGCCTATGACCAGATGTCTAGCCAGCTCCAACCTCCGCTGCGCGGATCTTCACTTTGGACTGCAGCGGTTGCAGCCTCTATGGCGTACTACACAGCCTCATCTCAGGGCCACCGCTGCAGAGTCCGGGCTTCGCAGCACCTCTGGCTTCCCAACTCATGACACCTCACACAGGTGTGTCCGAAAATCTATGCTGCGCCGCCCCTCTATGCAGCCCAGGCCGCCCGGTGGATGCTGCTGATTCGGGCGACTCACAGATTGTCTGCACCGCTACAGGACCAAGCTCTGGGCCCAGCAGCCCGCCTCCCGGCATCACAGCCTTCGCAGGGTGTGCCCCCCGAAGTCAGGTGAACAGTGCAACTGTTTCCATCCTTTAATGCCACGCGCTCGCTCCTCATATCTAAGCGACTTTTCTTCTTCAGTATATTCTATTCACTGTTCTCGAAACTTCGTTCCTGAAAGTCCATCGCAAGGTTCATGTTTTTTTCGGTGTTATACACCATGCCCTCTCCCGTTGTCTTGGTGCGGGTGGAGGCCCCACTTTAAACCTCAGGCCTCGCCCAGAAGTCTCCCCACTGTAATACAATGTCCCTATTGTCTCTTTTATTTAAAAAGCAAAAAAAGAGAACAAATCGTGCAATCCATATCTACAAAGAAAACATTCCCACTGCCTCCTCCATTAGTGTATTCAAGATCATGAACATCTGCTCACAATGTTGCAGACGGGTTTGATTCAGCATACATTTAATGTTTATTTATGATATTACGGCTTACATTACATCGACGCTGTCTTTTAGCTGTACATGCTCATGCTATCAAAACCTTTGAATTGTTTTTTTTATGATCTGTTTGTTTTTCCCTTTCCGCAGCTGCTACCCATTATTTTAATTAAATGTATATATTCATTGTTTTTGTAAGAAGGCACAGTGTCACGAACACAAACATAAAATATCGTTCCTATCCAACCTTCTATTCTCATTAGTACTAGCCAACACAAATGTTAGTTTCCCGCATGCTACTACTGTGAAGGGGGTGTGAACACAGAGAAGCGGCGGCTATACCGTATATTGACAATGGAATCTTAATAATAACGTACCAATTAAAACAATAGCAGCAGCATGAGAAGGAGAGGGAAGCAACCAGACATTACCCAACTCTACTATCCTAGTGGACCTTTACACTATCCGACTTCACTCTGCAGTCCCATTCACTCTGCGCCATTCACTCTGCAGACACCATTTATTAAGCACTCTGGAGTGACCACTCACTCTGCAGTCACGAATTGATCTGCAGTTGCCATTTACTCTGCAGTCACACTTCACTCCTCAGTCACCCATCAACATTCTCTCTGTAGTCACCAATTACTAATAGTCACCATGCACTTTCCAGTCATGATTTACTCAACAGCCAACATCACTGCGTGTTTACCATTAATCCTGTAGACTCCATTCACTCTACAGTCACCATTCACCCTCCTGCAACCATTCACCGCCAATTGAGTCACCATTCTCTCACTAGACATCATTCACCCCACAGTCACTATTTTCTCTCCAGTCACATTCACTCTACAGTCACCATTCACCATCATACAACCATTCACCATCCAGTGAGTCACCATTCTCTTTCTAGACACCTTTCACTCCACAGTCACCGTTCTTTCTTCAGTTACCATTCACTCTACAGTCACCTTTCACCCTCATGCAACCACGCACCATTCAGTCACCATTCTCTTCAGTCATCATACACTCCACAGTCACCATTCTCTCTCTAGTCACCATTCTCTCTACAGAGACCATTCACTCTGCAGTTGCCATTTGCTTTCCATTCTCCAATCATGTATTCGCTATATTCAGCATCCTTTATCCATTGCCTTGGATGGCTTCCTGTACTGGGTGCACCTGTGACTCACTTGTTCAACATGTACCTTCTTGTTGAACAGTCACGAGCCGTCCATTCAGAATTTCTCATGCCTGGATCCATCCCTTTACCCATCCACCATGTTACCTGCTTTCATCATCATGCCCTTTACCCCTTCATTCATACACTCCATCTCTAGTCACTACCCAGAGCTGTGGCTTCTAAATCGACATACAATACTTCTCATTATACTCCCAGAACTGGACACTGCGCTCCAGTGAAGCCTCGAGACTGCACACAATTAAAAAGAAATGTTGTCCATAGTACTTCAGAGACCTTCTATTAAGCTGCACACAGTATGAGCAGGGCCCCTGCATTTATATGGCAGGAGAGGACCAAATTATGCAGCAGGGTTGAGTAAATTATGCTCAAGGAAAGGCACATTTTGCAGCTTAATGATGCACATTTTGTAATAGTATTACTTAATTATTTCATAATTTTTAGGTCGAGCATTTGAGAACTCTTGTATATACTTTAGTATATACTTATATGTGTATGTACTTTGTGGACTCTGGAGATCAGCACTAGGACTTGTCTGCTTCCCTTTAGGGACTTTTTTTTCTGTTCAACTGCCTCTATATAACTGTCTTGATATAAAACGACCAAAAGAGGTCAGTAAAATACCAGAATTAATTTCTGCTTGTTCAACTGCCTCTATTAAACTTTCTTGATAGAAAACGACCAGCAGTGGTCAGTAAAATACCAGAATCACTTAAGCATTCTCTAGATTCCAGTCCATAGAAATTGTCTTCCACAAGCACCCGTAGACAATAATAATTTTTTCAAATCTTGTATTTTCAGTTATATGACCACCGAAGGCCCTGATATATTAAAAACAGAGCTTTTTACTGTACCATTTCTCGCTGAAAGACGATATTTCTCTCCATGTGTTCCCATACCTGGCGTGGCACCCAGTTTGGTGTTTTCTTTTCCTCCATTTTAAAGAACGGTAGATGTTTCAGCACCCAGGCTAATGTGCTGCATAGCTAAATACATATAAGGTCCCAAAGGCGAGACCGATTGCATTGCAGTGACGTCACTGCGAGCAGGGCGGGGCTGAGGCTTCGTTGTTTGCTCCGGGCTTTATCTCGGTTTCGGCCCAGTCGATGCGAGAGTTTTGGCTTCTGTTTCTATTTTATTTCACTTTTACGTGGTTTTAGGAAAAGCGAGGAAGCATGGATGGCTCCCAGGATGAAGTTGTGGCGTTGCTGGTGTTAGTACTTTGTTCCTGTAAGTACGAGTATGACATTATTTAACTCTGTTTGTACTTCCGCGGTTTTCACTCACTGGTGCGCTCGGTCTCTGACCCTGGGAACATATTTGAATTTCTCTAATTAGGTTTGTGGGCTTTTTTATTTTTTATTTGATCAGAAAATGCTTTCGTTTATCGACTGAGTTTGATGTGCCTCTTATAATACACAATGCAGTAATTTATGGTACAGAGTGGGAGTTCTGGTTCAATCCACCTTACTATGTTTTTCTGGGTCATGCATATGCCCAGATGACACAAGAACAGTTCAAGGTAAAAAAAGAAAGCACCGTAATGTTTTTTTTTATTTTACACCGCTGCATAGGCCACAACCCAGGCAGTCTGTATCTATTTGAGCCACCAGGGTACTCTGGTGCCCATGCCTTGATTCCAGTTGATAGGGCAAAGCATTTTCTGTTTTTCATGTTCCTTGGATTAAGCGGCACATGGCCATTGGTGGGTAGACCAGATCTACACTGGAGATGACTGGGTCAGTGTGGATTGGTCTTTGATCCCAGTCTGATTTCAGTAGGTGAATGTAAAGAGTAAATTAGAGTACCAGTGAGGAGTAAGTCGTGCGCCCTCATCCATTGCTTCATCAGACTTCTACATTGGAGATTTTCCATGGATTCCATCACTCCTGCCCTCAGTGAGTAAACCTGTGGTGGTGTGCAGCCAGCACTATTGTGGAAGTGAGTTTTGCGTCTGCCCGTGCTGTCATTTAGCTGCTGTCTTCTTTGGTTCTGTTTTGCAGAAGGTGGGCATTGGAGGGTCATCCACTTCAGTCTGCTGATTCAACTATGTATTCCAGAGTGATTAAGCTATTGACATTGTAAATAACAATGCCGTTTCTTTAAATGTTTTAAAAACAAAAACAAAAATAATGTCATGAGCAATGCCAATAGCTCTAACTTTAACAATGCCGAGACCATTACATTGTAAATGCTTGTTCTGCAGATTTATCTTTATTTTCCTGCCTGCCGTTTGGCCCCTGGCTGATATGTGCCACAGGAGCACCTAATTGCTAGTCACTGGCTGGGATTGCAGCGATGAGGCCGTGCTGAGATCCCTGTACTCGGGCGCCCTCTGGTGCCATACCAACAATACTGCAATACAGGGGCGATCTCCTCCATTTTCTTTTCTTTATAACACCTAGTGGCCTTCGGTTTGCTGCACTGGCATCAGAGCTGACCTGGCTGCCAGCTCTCCTCGTTGCGGGCCTTATCGGGGTGTGGTTTCCGGGGCTGGCGCTCTTCTCGGACTCGGAGAACCTATTTCGAGGGGGTGTAGCTGCACTGCGTGAACAGGAGGGGTTTCATCCTTTTCCCAACGATGGATTGGTGCCTACACTCTTTTAGCGTTGCTGCTTACGGCTGTCGACTGTGGTGGGCTGACGACTGTCCCTCTGGCTCGGCCGCCGGTTTTCATGCTAGTTATTTAAGTTGTGCTTGTTTCACTATATTAGGCACGAGCGCCCTCTTTTGCCGGCTGCGGGTGCTGTGCCGATTTATACAAGGTTCCTTTCCCCGAGGGCACTCGACTCAGGTAGGGTCAGGAGGACTAGCAGCAGAGAGGAAGGGAGATTGGCAGCCTGGGAATACCTCTGCTGAGTAAAGAACTGAGGGCCACATTTAATAACCATTGGAAATGCAATAGGTTTCGCATTTGATGGATTTCGAGCTTTTGGTGTTGTAAATGACTATGTGTTATACCCATGTGTTATCATGGAGTGTATGTATGTGGTGTATAGTGAAATTATGTGGGTTGGATTGAAAATCTTATTTGTGGAGCAGTATAAAGGACAAGGAGGGAGAAGAGGAGTATGAGGCCCAAGGAAGGAAAGTGAGGAGAAGAGGAGCGTGAGGCCCAAGGTAGGAAAGTGAGGAGGTGAAGAGCAGCGTGAGGCACAAGGTAGGAAAGTGAGGAGGTGAAGAGCAGCGTGAGGCACAAGGAAGGAGAGTGAGGAGGGTAAGAGCAGTGTGAGACCCAAGGAAGGAGAGTGAGAAGAGGAGAGTGAGGCCCAAGGAAGGAGAGTGAGGAGGTATAGAGCAGCATAAGGCCCAAAGAAGGAGAGTGAGGAGAAGAACAGCGTGAGGCACAAGGAAGGACAGTGAAGAAAAGAGCAGCATAAGGCACAAGGACGGAGAGCGAGAAGAAGAGCAGCGTGATGCATAAGGAAGGAGAGTGATGAAAAGAGCAGCGTGAGGCACACAGAAGGAAAGTAAGGAGGCATAGATCAGCCTAGGTTAATAGAATTGGTAGATTCATATAGGTTACATAAAAAAACAAATTCTAAATAAAAATTATCAGATTAAAGACAATGAACCTGGTATTATAAAAACCCAAGTCAAAAGCTATTAAAAACTATTATATAAAACAAACCACACTACCAATAACAAGTGCAGGGGCTAGGAAATTGTTGTTAGTCTGGAAAGTTAGGTCACACTCTAGATCCCTAGAAGTCACAAGTGAAGGGAAAGCGCCCCTTGAAAATCCTGGTTTCTACAAAGTCGCATGTTGAGGTGCATATGTATTCTCAATTTCTGCAGTATTTCCTCCCCCTCCCTGCACAAGATGTCAACCAGCAGCATGTGACCTATATGCCAGAAGTGACTATGGAAAGGAAAGAGGACTTCTGATGTCAGATGTACAGTACCATGAATACCAGATACCGAAACGGTCTCTCACTAACTTCACAGTGTGAAAAGTGTAAAGAGAAGACAGACAATAGTACGATAAAATTATGGCCATCTTGAACGTAAGTGGTTACCCCGATGTTGACCTAAACTACTGATGTGTTTAAAATTACATGATTGCATTCCATTCTCTGAAATAATAAAAAGGGATTTATTTTGTTACCCAATTTATTGAATTAGATTAATATGTCGGGGACGTGAAGGAAAATTCTGTACCACGGTATGTCATGTTTAATAAGAACATCACATCTCTCAATGTGTTCACGTTCACACTTTTTCATTTTCAAACAAGTTGTGCGAGTTGCGGCCCCTATTGTTAATGGGGAAGCCAGCACGCTGAAATAAACGCAATAGTTTCAGTGGTGAAATTAAAACATAATATTATTTCGGTGGCTGAAAAAATATATTAAAAAACAGCGCACTGAGCTGCTTTGAAATAATTATATAATGCTGTGTGCAGTCAAAATCGAGTTAGGCGAGTCGCGCAGGTTTAAAAAAAAAAAAAGCAGTTACGGGAGAGCTTGTCCTGCCTGCTGCTGCAACAGCAGGCAGGAGAAAGTTATTTAAGGAAATAGTGCTCACGGTCTGTAATTAAAACATCCCGAGTAACAACACAAGTAAAAGGGGGGACTACTAAGCCTATTGACGAATCAAAAGCAACCATTTAGATGTGACAGCAATAGCAGCCAATTAAAAAGATGGGTGGAGCTTCAAGTGACCCTGGGTGGAAAACTACACTACGCTCGCGGAGTGTGCGTGGCGAGCGCAACTTTGCGATACGTGAACCGCACGTAGCACAGTGCAAAAACGCGTAGCGGGCATTTTTTGCTCACTCTCGGTCCTCAACGTCAAGTTGGTGACCGCGAGCGAGCAAAATTAACATCCAGGCGAGACTTTTTCCTCGTTCGCAATCAGCAACGTCAATTTGCAGATCGCGAGTGTGGAAAATAAGCCTCCTGGAGAGATTCTCAACGCGGGAAGGTCAGGTTTCTCATTGCGAGTGGTCGCATATGCTTGCGGCCGCTCGCGATGAGAAACTACCAGTCCGCGTTGAGAAAGCTGCAGCTCGAGTAAAAATCTACTCGATCTGCAGAAAATGACCGCTTGCACTGTGCATGATGCCGTTCACAATGATTGCACAGTGTGGACAAGCATCCGGCACTGTGCAATCATTGCAAACAGCATTTCCCTACCACACTACGCAGTTCGCGTAGCGTGACGTAGTACAAAGTGCACTTTGCGTAGTGTAGCGCGACTACGCGAACTACAACCAGTGTTACCTTCAAGTCCATATCTCACTACAGCATGTCTCGAAGAGACAGCACAAGCACTGCCTAGACAAGACCTAAAAATGTTAGGGATTGTGATTTCCTAATTGCGATTCATTGGGAATCGCAATTAGGAAATCGCATTTCCTAATGTACAAAAACATACAGCTTGTAAATAGAGATTCCTAATGGGATCTCAATAGCCCTACCTCATGAATATTAATAAAGTGGTTTGCAATTTATGGTCCATTATGGAATCCCAGGGATGGGGCCTCCTAGGGTCAGCAGGGCACCATGTCTGTGATTGCTTTTTAATAAAGCAAACTTTTTTTTTAAATGCACTCCCTTTTCCTCAAAGGAAAACGGGATGCATTTCAAAAAATAAAATGAAACGTTTAAGTAAAAATTTTTGTGAGTAGGGACACTGCTTGCTCTTAAGAAATATTTGTTGCAACATTCACAAAGGGGAAGGGATCCCAAGTGGAAGCCCTTCCCATTTGTGAATGGTAACCACCACCATTGAATTGTTGGTAAAAATAAATGTTTTGTGACTGTAATTCGATTGCAAAACATTCATACATACCACTGTGAATCAGTATTAGTATAAGGGACACCGTAAACACACCCCTTCCAAATACCGCATTGCTAAACACAAATTCCGATTTGGTTATATGTTACTGAATCACAGTTTGTTCTCTGGACATATGTACAAGCCCTTTTGTGGTCAGAAACTGCAAAAATAATTTTGTACATATGGCCCCAAAGCCTTGTTTTATGGGCTTTCGCTGTCTTCGTTAGGGCCGTCTGTGTTCGACGGCTCCCATCTGAGCTATCAGTTTAGGCAGGCAGGTTTGGCAGGGGAGGTCTCCTATGAGTACTTTTTAGGTCTCGCCTACGCAGTGCGCAAGCGCTGCTTAGGAGATGACCTCTTGGAATCGCTTTGTACTTTCTTGGAAACTCATGCATGTTTTGCACTGTTTCCAATGAGTACTCGTGCATGCAGAGCATTTGCTTTGCGGGAGCGAGCAGCGACGCCATCTGTTTGCAATTATTGCAACAGACGCTGCTCGCTCACGCACGGGAAACGCTCTGCATGCACGAGTACTCTTTAACTTTCGTGGCCGCGGGGCTGCGCTTGTCTTTTAGCTCTTGTTTTTTATTGTCCTTCAACAGTGCTTTTCATGGACCAGGAGTTCCCCAGGTGCTGGTAGTACTGTAGTTACATATGTAGTGCAGCCACTGTGTTTGTCACTTGAGCCGTTGTCAGCGCCATGAGTACCAAAGATGCATTATCTGTGCTACGACTCACTCTGCATTGTACAAGGTACTCCGGCATGTCCTATACATGTTTCACTGCAGCACACTTCTGCCAGGACCACAGCCGCTCCAAGAGTTTCGCGGTTTGTGTTATGCCTGACACTGAATTATTAAGCAGCGTTTCATTGGCTTCAGGGAACCTCAGGGACGGTGAGAGCACAAAGCGATCTCCACTCCACCGGTGCCCCTGCGTGCACCTGCTGTGGCTGCCGCATGTACCGCACTCACAGGACCAGATGCCCCACTCGGTAGTGCCCCACCTCCTGCCCTGTAACCTCCTCTCCCCGACCGTGCCCCACCTCCTGCCCAGTAAACTCCCCTCCCCGAACGTGAAGGACACACTGTATGTGTGAATGAAGCAGCACAAGACCTATGTTTAACGGAATGCCCACTCATTCACTTCCTTGGTGAACTAAAGAGGTAATTAAATGGAAACTGCAAGGTCACAGTGACACCTTCTGCAAAACGCTTGAGGCAGTGAATGAACCGTTTTGGCGGAGCTTCATTAAACTCCACGCATTTCACCATTTATTTTGTTTACTTTTCTTAAAGAACTTACAGGTCTGATTGTTTTGTTTGCAAAAGAAGTTCTTCTGTTTACATTCACACCTAGTGTGCAGTCTATCAACTTGCATGGTATTTTGCAGTTCAAGGCACGTGTCCAAACACACACCGAGGCATCAAATGCAGCAATGAGATTGCAACAATAGAACTATCTCAAGCATTCCACGTTCCTGCACCTCCCTGCTTTTTAATGGACCGGCTTAGTTTAAAGATAGTCAGTGTTTTTTTGGCATTACTGGGGATCTTGAGGAAAAGCGCACCTTTCTGTGTCCCAAGCAAAGGAATAGTTTTACAAAACACACAAATTACCGAGATCTTTTGAACGGAGGTGCCCCTTTCCAAACAAGCATTGGCATAGCCAATAGTTCTTGCTTTTGGGACCTTAAAAGTATTTAGTTATGCAGCAAAATATCCTTGTTGCAACAACAACGGTTGCATGGCTAAACACTTATAAGGTCCCAAAGGCAAGACCTATTGGCTATGCCAATGCTTGTTTTTAGTTCTCTCCTTCTCTCAGGCAGCTAATTTAAGGGGCGGAAAGGGTCGTAATTGGAAGCAAAGAATCTATCCTCATCGGTGGTCGTGGAAGGTGACCACCGTGGGGCGTGCGGTGCCCCCCAGCACTCATCATGGCTTTGTTTCCTCCCTTGCTCCTGTGCCGGTTTTTCACTTTGATCTCCTTTAGAGATCCGCTCCCTGTCTCCCATGGGCTATTGCAGTGACGGCTCCTCCTCTAAGGTGGAGGAGCGTCGACCTAATGAGCAGGCCAACAAGGAAAAAATAAAATGAAAATAGCTCATTGTTATTATCATTTTATTTTCCGTCCTTGCTCAGCTGGGTTGGGAGGGGCGAGGCTGCTCTGCTTACAGAGCAGGGCTGGAGTGATTTGCCCACTCCAAGTGCGCAAGTTGCTTTGGCCGGCTGTCTCGGGACAGCCAAACCGTCATGCGCACTTTGCATGTTCTGCACCAGGCTGCATTACAGCCTGGGTGCAGAACAGGCCCAGCCTCCCATTGCCTGGCTGAGCGCCGAACCACGGTGCTCAGACCAATCACAACGCTGCATTGCAGCGTTGATTGGCTATGAAGAGCCTAGGAGCAGGGGGTTTTGAATCACAAACTCCAAACCAGCCAATCACTTTTACTGATTAAATGGCAAATCTTTTGAGAGTACTTCCAGACATACTGGGAGCAATATAGTAACCCCAAACAACACAGTGGTTATCCAGCCCCATGAAACCCTTATGGAGGACAGCAGACTGCCATTGCGAGTGGTATTCGTGATTGTTTCCATTCTGACTGTTACTTCAAAGATGAAGATAAACCAATTGCAACCCGTCCCTAGGATCACTCGTCAACTTTTTGACTAACTGAGATGATTCTGCTCTTATGACAATAAACCACCTTCCAGTTTCTAACCTTTCAGTTCTCCACAGCACGACAGCCTTAATAATTATTATGGCTTGAATCTACCATATTCCTAATGACGCCCAATCTTTAATCATGTATTCCGGATCAGATTCAATATATGGACTGGACCCATCACCCAATGTTGAATGGCAGGACATGGATCCCTCCTAACTACTGGCATAGCTTTCTCTTGACAGCTCACTGGACTCTCCGGCAATGCTAGATGAACTATTGCATGGAATGAGTGCCCCCATCCCCCCCAGCATCGGCCAGTAAAGTCTGCAACTTCATGGCCCAAATAAAATCACTCCAAGCTTTAGTGATCCCACTGACATGATGACACCACCAGCTTATCCAGTGCTTGAGGCCACAGGAGAAATACCTACAACTTTATCAAAAATAGCGGACATGATGGAAACCCATCATACTTATTGACAGAACAATTGGAACTAGAAAAGGATTTAAAAAAGATCTGGCAACAATTTTCAAAGCTAAGAACCTATTTTTCAAAACACAGAAATCACTGATAAGTACGGAAATCCACACAGCAAATTTGGCCCAGTGGGATGACATCATAGACCTGCTCCAACTATTACTAGGAAAAAGAAATTAAAAGTCCGTGATCCCATCTGTACTATCGCAACTTTGTCCAAGGACCTCGAGGTCCACTGTGTATCCTGGTGGGTACACTGTACTAACAAACACCACAAGAGGAGATGCAAACTTAGATTTAGATCTAACTTCCCTTTTGGGATATTTAACCAGTAATTCAACGAAACCCACTGAAGAAATTACCTCAGGAACCGAACCCCTACCAAAGGCGATAGATAGCCCCAAATTCAGTGGTGTTTGACCCTTCGCAACCAAACTTGAATCTTACAACCCACTATGGTAATATGTTTGGTTATAGCTGATCACCTTGTGTCGAAGGAGGATTTCAGGTGTACTACCCCAGAAAGCAGACCCATCATTCACCCCCCTAGAAACATCGAACAGCGGCAATCAGATCATTACCTCAAAAAAGGAGGCGCAATCTACCCAAATAACCAGTACTTGGTTTAGGTTATATCAAAGTTCAATACAGATGGCCGTACCCCAGAAGATGGCCACAATGCCAAAATAACTGCAGAAGGCTTCACGTTTTTAACTAAAACCCTCAGTACTACCACTAAAATTTCTTCCTATCTGTTAACAGCTGCACCAGTTCTAATAGTCCAAACAACTGTCTCTGGGAATAATTTTAACATAAGCATATATAGACTATGCTCCAATTCAAACTTCAGAATTAACCAATCATACAATTCTTTAAATTGTAACTCAGTAAAGATAGATCCATCATCGAGCACTACAGTCTTATAATCTCATGTTAGACTTTGTCCTAGAGAATGTCTCGGAGGGTCATCACAACATCTTAAATCTGAAATATACCCTGAAGATATTGTCTCAATTTCATGAAAGTAAACACATGTTCGGATAATTTCCTGAAGTTCACGTTTATTCAGGTCCTCTCACCAAGATTGAAAAAACCCAAATTACTTGGGCATCAGAAACTCTTTTTTAAGTTTAAAAGCTTTATTTCAAATAAAGGTAGTACAGAGAACAAGAAACCAATGATACAAATTATTTCATTATAAAAGAAAACACATATCAAATGAGGGGTTTATGCACAGAAGAAAAGAAAGCTATTTTACATTTTTAAGGGCATAAGGGAGAGGAAAGAAAGGGGGAAAAGAGGGAAGGAAGGTATACATTCTAAAACTAATAAATTAAGAAATTGCATCTTACATCGGAATAAGAAAGATAAAAACTAATCAAGCTAATATATATAGTAATAAAAAAAACGTAAAAGGCAAGGAATGAGGAAAATAAACGTTCAAGGAGGTTTGAAATTTTCAGCATTTAAACTAGCATTATCAGTTAATACTAAATGATCTAAATAAGTGGTATTAACAAGAATAGGCAAAAGCAATATCAAGTCGATGCATATGACAGAGGCTATTCCACCAGTGTTGAATGGAGAGTTTTGTTAGTGTTTTCCAATTTAGAGTGATGTGTTGGAAAACCAAAGTGAGCAGGAAGTCAAAAAGACCCTTTTTATCAAGGAGAAGGTCTATGGAATCAGAGAGACTTCCAGAGAAAAGTAGGGGGATAGAATAGGGAATATAAATATTAAATAGGCGAGACACATAGGACTAAACTTTCTCACAAAAAGAGGAGACTGAAGGGCAGAGGAAAAGAAGATGAAGAAGACCGGTATTAGGGGAACCACAGGTCCAACAGTTTGTAGTAGTAGAGTGAGAGAATTTAGCAATAGAGGTGGGAGTGAGATAAAGCCTATGGTATAGAAAGAACATAGATTGAGTAAGAGAAGCGGAACAAGAGATTTTTAGAGAACGGGGCCAAAGTTTGTCCCAAAAGGTAATAGACCATTCACATCCCAGGTCAGATTCCCATGCGAGTTCCAACTTGGTTTTCATACGCTCTGGATTAGGAGCTGAGAAATATTTATAAATAAGAGATGCTTTAGGAACTAAGAGAAGAAGTTTAAGAAGAGAATGAGAGGCAGGGGGAAGAGATGAGGAAGGAAGAGAATAGAAAATATCAAGAATGACCGTTATTAGAACAGTAAATTTCTGTAAGAAGGAGCGGGGACATTGAAAAGCAGTCTGAAACTGGGGAAATAAACACGGAGTTAGACCATCAAAAAGGTCTTTGACCCAGGTTATACCTCTTGATCTCCAAGAGTTCCAAAAAATAGTTCTACCATTGATAGTAATGAGGGAGTTATGCCAAATAGGGGAATCTAAAAAGGATTCTTTAGAGATAGGATTGGGATGTAGCAAAGGTTTCAGTAGAGAACAAGTGTGTTTAAACAAAGGGAGAGAAGTAAGAGGCTTTTTGGCAGAAAAGACCAGGACTTCCTTTAAAGAGAACGGTAATGATAAGGCTCGCTCAATGGAGAGCCACAAGGGAGTGAAAGGGGAGAAGTCAGAAAGGAGCCATTTGGAGGCTTGTCGAAGACAAAAAGATTTATGATATAAGCGAAAATTAGGGAAATTTACACCACTATTATATTTGGTCCTACGAAGAGAAGAAAGAGAGATCCTTGATTTTTTATTTTGCCAAAGAAATTTAGATATACGGGAATCGATTTGTTTAAAATAGCAGGCAGGAATGTGAACAGGGAGCATGGAAAGAGTATAAATCAAAATAGGAGTAATCATCATCTTGATTGAATCCAACTGACCCCACCATGAAAGAAAGAGAGGATTCCAAGAGGAAAGTAATTTGTCAATCCGAGACAGGATCGCAGACATATTTAATTTAATAGAAGAGGCGATAGAATTGGAGAACCATATACCTAGATATTTGATTTTGGAACTATTCCATGCAAACCCAGTGGAAGGAAAGGAATGAAGAAGACAAAATTTAGTGAGGGGAAGAATTTCTGTTTTGTCAGAATTAATTCTATAACCAGAAACAAGGGAAAAAGAAGCAAATTCTTGTAATAAGGGAGGAGTGGATTTGTCAGGATCGGAAATAAAGAGTAGGATGTCATCTGCGTAAGCAGAGAGTTTTAAATGTTGCTCACCGTACGAAAAACCAGAGATGGAAGCATTGCTGCGGATTGAGGAAAGGAAAAGTTCAAGAGCAAGAACAAAAAGAAGAGGGGATAGAGGACATCCCTGACGGACCCCACGTTGGAGGTGAAAACAAGACGAGATACGACCGTTAACTAATACTGAAGCTCTGGGGGCTGAGTATAACAAAGATATAAGAGAAATACATTTTGGACCAAAACCATGCCATTTCAAGGATGCAAATAAAAATGACCAATCCACTCTATCAAATGCTTTTTCAGCGTCAACAGATATGGCCGCTAAAGATGTGGAGAGAGAGGGGACTTTGTTTAAAACATTAAGAAAAAGATGAGAATTATCAGAGGTCAACCTGCTTTTGACAAAACCACATTGCTCTTTACCAACTAAATGAGGTAAAAGAGGATCTAAACGTAAAGCAAGTGTCTTGGCAAAAAGTTTGTAATCAACATTAACCAGAGAAATCAGTCTATAATTTTTGCAAAACATAGGATCGCGTCCTTCTTTATGAATCAGGCAAATTGTGGCTTCTTGAAAAGTACCTTCTGTTTTACCAGAGAGAAAAAAGGAATGAAAAAGGTTTAAAAGCTTAGGAAGGAGTAAGTTAGAAAAATGTAGGTAATATTCAACTTAAAAGCCATCAGGGTCAGGTGTTTTCCCTTTCTTTAGAACAGACAAAGCAGAGGAGAGTACATTAAGGGTGAGGTCAACCTCAAGACCAGAAAGATTAAGATGAGACTTGGATAAGGATGGTAATTTATCAAGATAAGATTGAATGAGAGAACTAGAGGGAGGGGACTCCGGGGTGTACAAATCTTCATAGAACAGTTTAAATTCATTAAGGATGTCTTGATCCTTATGAAGAAGAGTGCCATCCGCAGAATAAACAGAGTCAATCAATGTACGATCCTTACAGGATTTAAGGTACTTTGCTAGAAGTTTTGCAACTTTATTACGACCACCATAATAGCGAGCGCTACTACGGAGAAGTATGGAAGACGCATTGTCAGTCGAAATTTTGTTGAATGCCAATTTAGCGCGAATCAGGGCTGGAAGAACTGCGTTATCTGATGAGGTATAAAATGTATGCTCTAATGCTTTGATGTGGGCCAGGGTAGACTTATGTTGCTGGAGAAAACGTTTCTTCTTTCTTGAGACAAAGTCTATTATGAAACCTCTTGCAGTAGCTTTAAAGGAGTCCCAAATTATGTAAGGGGTGGAAGTAGAAATGTTATTAATGTCAAAAAATTCATTAGCAAAGGTGGTGAAAGAAGAGGAGAAAAGAGGGTCAAGAAGAAGAGAGTTGTTGAAACGCCAACGGGAGGACCTGGGATGTGGTGGAAGTAGATCAAGGTCAGTTATGATTGGGGAATGGTCAGAAATAACGATAGGTTCAATAGAAGAGGATAATACGTTTTGAGATAAAGATTGAGAAAGAAAGATATAGTCTAAATGAGAGAGAGAATTGTGAGGGGGAGAGAAGAAAGAGAAGTCAAGGGAATCAGGGTGAGTGAGCCTCCAAGAGTCAACAAGATGTGTTTGGAAGATAGTATCCCAAAACTGTTCATGAGATCTATGGGGTGTAAAGCGTGTTTGTGATTGGCGATCAAGAAAGGGGTCAACAACTTGGTTACAGTCACCTCCTAAAATGACATTTCCATCTCTAAATGTAATACATTTTTGTGTGATCATAGGCCAAAAGGAGCAATCAGGATGAGTGGGACCATAAACATTAAAAACAGTCAAAGAGATATTATTAATTAACAGCTTAGCTAACAGCCATCTACCTTCTGTAACATTTTCTTGCGATATAATTTTACAATTTAGTTTCTTATGACATAGAATTATGACACCAATTTGCTTATTAGAAGTGGGAGAAACTAAAACTGATCCTACCCAGCTTCTCTTCAATTTCAAAGCCTCAGTTTCTTTTAGAGGGATCTCTTGCAGAAAAACCAGGTCAGGGTTATAAGAGGCAAGATGTGATAGAATTCTCTGTCTCTTAATAGGGTTAATGAAACCTTTCACATTCCAAGAAATAACTCTGAATGTAAAACCATCACAAATACATAAAAAACGACAACAATAAAAACAAAACGTACAATATTAACAGAGATGCAATAAATACTGTAATCAAACTTACAATCCAAATACAAGTACACCATTAGAGAAAAGGAGGGAAAGGGAAGGAAAAAAGAAGAAGGGAAAGAAGGACCAAAAAAGGAGAGGATTGAAAAAAGAGACAATAAGAGAAGACAGTACATGACAACCACCAATGCAATAAAGGAATGTAGAATGGGAAAAATAGAGAGGATGACGACTGTGATACGTACCTTTTAGGGGAAGACAAAAGAAGATGTGCGGGGAGTGGCGACACGAGGAAGATGGCACAACTAACCGGGGAGGTAGCGTCACAGCGGGGAACATATTCGATAAACAGGAAACAGAGAGAAATGCGTTAGAGGATATGAACTTTTTTTTTTTAAAGTACCTATAGCAAATAGAAGAATATAAAAGAAGTACGGAAAACAATATAAGACAAACATAGTGCTACGATACAATTATTAACAATAACCTGAAAAGATAAAAAAACAATAAGTAAAACCAAGCAAGAGTAAATTCAAAATAGAGGAGAAAAAAGTCAAGGTCTGGCGGTTGAAGAAGAGAGAGGGCCAGAGACATTCATCGACGATGTGGAATGAGACTGGATGAATTTTCTCAGCTCTGCCGGATCCTCAAAAGTGGAGGTTTTATTTTGGAAAGTAACCTTGAATAAACATGGGTGAAAAAGTCCATAACGAGCTCCAAGTGTGCGTAAGGGAGGTCGAAGATCCAAAAATTCTTTCCGCCCTTTAGCAGTCGCAGAGGAAACATCCTGAGATAAAAATAAGTTAGCACCTGACCAGACAAGCTGTTTTTTGTGTTTAGCTGCATTAAAAACCAGTAGCAAGTCTGTAAATTTCAAAAACAGAAAAATAACACCTCGTGGCTTGGAAGGAGCAGCTGAAGAAGACAAACGAGGACCCAACCTGTGTGCTCTCTGTATATTCAGATTTGTAGATGCAGGTAGGTCCAGAAGCTTTATGAGAAAATTGTTGAAGAAGGGAACTGGATCATCACCTTCTAAATTTTCTGGAAGACCATATAAGCGTATATTGCTGCGCCTATTTCTGTTTTCCAAGTCTTCTGCTGATTTCTTTAGCCAAAGGACCTCCTTCTCAAGGACAATTAATTTTGTAGAAACAGTTTGCTGTTCCACTGTGGAAATACGAGAGTCCATAGAAGCCCACTTAGTGTCCATAGCTTGTAAGCGTGAATTAGTCTCCTCGATAAAGGGGCGCAAAGCGCGAATTTCCTCAAAGATAGTGTCAAGAGAAATCGGAGAAGCAGGCTTTGGTGGAGAAGGAGGGTCCTGTTTGAGGCGTTTATTAGCGGCAGATGAAATTTGCGTTTTAATTGATGCTGGTGAAGAAGTTGACTTTGAAGAATTGTATTGCGCCATAGTGATAGTTTTCCTAAATACAGGAGCAGAGGGAAAAGATACTGATACTGGACACTGAGGTGTGGATCTCTTCTGTGTAAGTAATAGTTTCTTGCTCCTGCCCATAGGGTAGAGAAGGAATAACTACGTGCGAGAGAAAAAATAAATAAATAAATAAATAACACCAGTGAAGAAGTAGAATGACTCACAGTGCGTGAGGTAAGCTTCACAAGTGGATGCACAAACAGTTCAAAAATACAGCTGTATTGTTATTAAAGTTAAAAATATGACTGGTCAGGCATAGATTGGCAGAAAAAATAAGAAATATCATCAAAAATCAGGAAAGCAGCATAGTAATTGAGGTGTAATGCCAGGAAATCCTCACAGGGAAAAACAAAATGGCGGCCGCAGAGGAGATAGAACAATAAAGAGAGGTTTTACCTCAAAATACAAAGACGTCACCCATTTCAGGCATATGAGGGTGATCAGGAGCAGTTCCGATGCCTAAAACTCTCAGTTTCGATGTGTAGAGAGAGTTTTTTGCCGAAAATTTTACCGTCACATTTCCACCGCGACACGGAGCTCCGGAGCTAGGCGGCCATCTTGTTTGGCGGCGCGCGCGCTCCCACCGGGCATTAGAAACTCTAATTTCAAACATCTGCCTGGGGTATCATTCTCACAAAACCAATCTCTGGAAACTATCCCCAAAAATTGAGACACCCATCATCACAGCATAAATCTCCTCACTCATTATTACATCCTTTCCAATCACTCGTGGCTAAAAATTCACACAAATCTTAAAACTTATACATAAGTATCAGCAAAACCTTGGGCAATGAGCGACAGATCTCGCTGAGAAATGCTGTAGACTGTCAGTATCCAACAGTTAGACAGTCATCTTTATATACCTAACTAAACCACACCGACTAATGCTACAGAGAATATCGTCCTACTATGCATCTGAAGCATTGCTGGAATTAACCCTCATTTTAAGCCAGATGGCAATAAACCTAAGGAATTCTTATTAAGTCATAATGTCATATGTCTGCAAGAGTCATGGAAACTCAATTTCTTTAAACTCACCAACTATCACACAAACAAAGTTTTGGCCAAGAAATACTCAATTGGCCCCCTGAAGTTTGTTTGTGTGTGGGGGAGGGGGGATCCCATAACCCTAATTCATAATTGCATCATTTCTAAAACATATAGGATAAGATTAAAAACAGATTAAATCCTAAGAGTACTAATTGGCAACAAAAAAAATCAAATCAACTGCTACTTTTAAATATCTATTTTTCTCCAACACTCTGAAAAGAGAAATCAATTTTTTTTCTGTATTAGAAATTGTTATAAATGGGGACCTCTAGTTGGCAGGTTTGTACCCTGTCCAAGTAGGGACCCTTCCTTCTAGTCAGGATAAGGGAGTTACACACCTAAAATAACCCCGGCTCACCCCCTTGGTAGCTTGGCACGAGCAATCAGGCTTATCTTAGAGGCAATGTGTAAAGTATTTGCATATAACACATAGTAACACAGTGAAAATACTACAAATGGACACCACAACAGTTTAGAAAAATAAAGTCTCTTTATCTAAACAAAACAAGACCAAAACAACAAAAATGAAACATACAGATATCAATATATGACTTTTAAAAGATAAAAACAGTTCTGTCAATAGAAAACTATGGATGCATCACTTTTAGCACAAAGTATCTTAGATGCGTCCAAATTACAGGACGAAAACTGGTGCAAGGAAGGTGATGCATTGGTTCCTTACTTGCAGGGAAGGTGATGCATCGGTTCCTTACACAAGAGGAGTTGATGCATCGGTCTCTTACTGCGAGGGGAAGCGATGCATTGGTTTCTTCCTGAAAGCCCAGCTTCAATGTAGATTTGGCACACAGGTACAATGCACGAGAAAATAAAGGCACTACAGGTTGATGCAGCGGCAATCTAGGCGCTGTGTGGATTTCTGCAGCCGCAGACAGGTGATGCATCAATTTTTCCAGGAGCACGGCAGGGCCTGTGTCGGAGTCTGAGCGGGAGCTTCGGACATCGGAGACTCGGTGGTCGAGACTTGGGCCGCTGACAGTTGCTGCGTTGATATTTTTGGCTGTACTGTGGCGATGCGTGTGTTTGTCAACTGCATGGCAGCTTGTGTCAGGAAAAACAGCGCTGGAAGGGCGATGCATGAATTTTCAGCAATAGGAATAGCAAAACAACCTCCAAGGGCCCAGAACTGGAGTTGGCACCACAAGGCAGGTCAGAACTTCTAGCAGTGGAGTTCAGTGATGCTGCAAGTGAAGTGTTTGTGTCCCTGAGACTTCTTAACAGGAGGCAATCTCTACATCAAGCCCTTGAAGAATCTTCTTAATCAGGATATCAAAGCAAAGTAAAAGTCCAGTCCTTTTCCCTGCCCACAGACCACAGCAGCAACTGCAGGCCAACCCAGCAAAGCAACACACAGAGAAAGGGCAGTACTCCTCCTGGCAGCTCTTCAGCTCTACTTTCTGGCAGGGTCCCCTTAATCCAGATGTGTTCCAGAAGTCTGGGAGGTTAGGTCCAATACTTATACCTCTTTTGACCTTTGGAGTCTTTGTAGTTTACAAGTTCCGGCCTTGCCTGGCCTTGGCTCCAGATACACACCACTGGGGTGGAGACAGCACTGTGAGGGGGCAGGTGACAGCTCCTCCCACCACTCTAGCTCAGGAAGGGTCATCAGCCTGGTGATGGGCCATCAGTATATGGGGGGCACACCTCAACTCCCTGTGTGTGACTGTCTAGAGTGAATGCACAAACAGGCCCCTATCGGTCTAAACCAGATGTTAATTTCACAGGCAGGCAGAGGCACAGGATGGTTTAACAAGAAAATGCCCACTTTCTAAAAGTGACATTTTCAAACACAAAATTTAAAAACCACCTTCGCTAAAAGATGTATTGTTAAATTCTGAGCTCAGGAAGCCCAAATTCCAAATCAATCACTTCCCAATTGAAAGTTACACTTGTAACATGTTACAAAGCAGCTCCACTTGATATCCTATGGGAGAAATAGTCCTTACAATAGTGAAAAACGAAATTGGAAGTATTTCACCATCAGGACATGTAAAACACACTAGTATATGTCCTACCTTTCACATACACTACACCCTGCCCATGGGGGTACCTTGGGCCTACTTTAGGGGTGGCTTACATATAGGAAAGGGGAAGGTTTGAACCAGGTAAGGGGTTGCACTTGCCAGGTCGACATGGCAGTTTAAAACTGCAAAAGAAACAATTGATTGACGGAATGCTGGACAATGCAAACATTCACCCCCAGTCACAAAGATCTGGGTTTAATCCATCATTCTTTTGCTCACCACACCACCCCAGTTTGGACCCAGCCAAATGCATATCAGTCTTGACCCTGTTCCTTCTGAGAACAGTCCAGCCCGAACTGCCAAGCCAGGTCCTCCCTGGGCCGGAAACAAGCATCCTGGGACCGGTTTCAGGGCATCACCCTTCATCAGCCAGGCTAGCTTTAATCCAGTGGTGTAGTGAGCACGGGACACACGTCTGGGCATACCCTTCCCACTTAGGGCGACATATGCAAAAGAAACAATTGATGGACGGAATGCCGGACAATGCAAACATTCACACCCAGTCACAAGGATCTGGGTTTAATCCATCACTCTTTTGCTGACAACACCACCCCAGTTTGGATCCAGCCATATGCAAAGCAGTCTTGACCCTGTTCCTTATGGGAACAGTCCAGCCTGAGCTGCCAAGCCAGGCCCTCCCTGGACCGGAAACAAGCATCCTGGGACCGGTTTGGCAGTTCGGGCTGGACTGTTCCCATGAGGCACCGGGTCAAGACTTGTTTGCATATGGCCAGGTCTATACTGGGGTGGCCTGGTGAGCAAAAGAATGATGGATTTAACCCAGATCTCTTGACTGGGGGTGAAAGCTTTGATTTGTTCTGCATTCTGTCCATCAATTGTGAGTCTTTTGCTTTCTTGCCCTAAGTGCGGCGGGTATGCCAAGACGTGAGTTACGGGCTCACTGTGCCACTGGAATGAAGCTATCCTGGCTGATGTGGGGTGAAACCCCGAAACCGTTCCTAGGATGCTTGTTTCCCGTCCATGGAGGACCTGGCTTGGCAGTTCGGGCTGGACTGTTCCCATGAGGCACAGGGTCAAGACTGATTTGCATATGGCCAGGTCTATACTGGGGTGGCATGGTGAGCAAAAGAATAATGGATTTAACCCAAATCTCTTGACTGGGGGTCAAAGTTTTGATTTGTTCTGCATTCTGTCCATCAATTGTGTGTCTTTTGCTTCCTCGTCCTAAGTGCATCAGGTATGCCCAGACGTGAGTCCTGGGCTCACTGTGCCACTGGAATGAAGCTGTCCTGGCTGATGAGGGGTGAAATCCCGAAACCGATCCTAGGATTCTTGTTTCCAGTCCAGGGAGGACCTGGCTTGGCAGTTCAGGCTGGACTGTTCCCATGAGGCAAAGGGTCACAACTGATTTGCATATGGCCAGGTCTATGCTGGGGTGGCATGGTGAGCAAAAGAATGATGGTTTTAACCCAGATCTCTTGACTGGGAGTGAAAGCTTTGATTTGTTCTGCATTCTGTCCATAAATTGTGCGTCTTTTGCGTCTACACCCTAAGTGCGCCGGGTATGCCCAGACGTGGCTCCCGGGCTCACTGTGCCACTGAAATCAAGCTATCCTGGCTGATGAGGGGTAAAACCCCGAAACCATTCCTAGGATGCTTCTTTCCGGTCCAGGGAGGACCTGGCGTGGCAGTTCGGGCTGGACTGTTCCCATGAAACACAGAGTCAAGACTGGTTTGCTTATGGCCAGGTCTATACTGGGATGGCATGGTGAGCAAAAGAATGATGGATTTAACCCAGATCTCTTGACTGGGGGTGAAAGTTATGATTTGTTCTGCATTCTGTCCATCAATTGTGTGTCTTTTGCTTCCTCGTCCTAAGTGCGCCGGCTATGCCCAGACATGGGTCCCGGGGTCACTGTGCCACTGGAATGAAGCTATCCTGGCTGATGAGGTGTGAAACCCCGAATCCGGTCCTAGGATGCTTGTTTCTGGTCCAGAGAGGACCTGGCTTGGCAGTTTGGGCTGGACTGTTCCCATGAGGCACAGGGTAAAAACTGATTTGCTTATGGCCAGGTCTATAGTGGGATGGCATGGTGAGCAAAAGAATTATGGATTTACCCCAGATCTCTTGACTGGGGGGGAAGTTGTCATTTGTTCTGAATTCTGTCCATCAATTGTGTGTCTTTTAGTTTTAGAAAGTTGGCATTTGCTTACTTTAGCCATTTGGTGCCTTCTGCCTGCCTCTGTTCAGGCTGGGTTGGGTGACAACTGGGCTTTGTGTATTCCCTCTAGACAGCTACGCACAAAGGGAGCTTAGGTGTGTCTTGATGGGACATCCGGGGAAATGGGAGGGAGGAGCTGTGCACTGCTTCACACATACACCTGAATAGGCAGTGTCCTATCCACTAAACAAAGGGCTGCTTACCCCCTTGAGTCTGGCGCCGGGGCAGGAAGGGAGGACCTCTGTGCACCTCAAAGCTTTCTTTGAAGTCTCCCCCACTTCAAAGGCACAACTGGGTATAAGTACTGGCTCCTGACACCATGACTTTCGTACTCTTCTGGACCTGGAACCACTCTGCCAGACAGAACTACTGTGCTGCTGAGAAGACTGCAACTCTCCTGGATAGCTGCTTTGCTTGGCTCTTGCCTTGCTGAGCTACATTGGGTGAAAGGGATTAAATCTGCATCACTAGAACCCAGAGTGATTCCAAGAGCGTGCTAGCTTGCCTCCTGTTCTAAGACTGAGGGATATCAAAGAATTCAACTACTTGCATCTGTATCTGGACTCTACAAGCTGTGACTCTGCCCTGCCAAGTGGTCCCACCCCAGTCCTGGACTCTTGGTAGTGAGGCTTAAGGTGCGTCTACATCTAGAACCCTCGCATCCCCATCGGAATCGGCACATCTATGTGTTTGCATGAGTTGGAATCAGCGCATCCTTGTTTCTGTGTGGAGCAGACCCGGTGCATTGCCTTCAGAAACAGAGCATTACCTTCGGAATCAGCGCATCTCCTAGGTATCATGAGTCACTAGTTACCTCAAAACCATAACTTTTACTTCAAAGAAAATGAACATTTAATGTCTGCATCCAACATTAGACAGTAGGAGTGTGTAGATCATGTTTTCTACTGCAGCACATGCTTCACGCCAATATTCTTACTCTTCTTGTCCAGTGGGGGAGTATCACATGTGCCCTGCATAAGAGCCTTATTTTGAGCTGTGTGCATAAGAGAGCCAGGTGAAACATGGCCATTGATGCACAAAGGGTCTTGCGCTAAGTGCTAGAACGACGTCCTCACAGGGTCTTTGAAATGCTCTGTTGAGCCCTTCAGCATAGTTTTGAGTCAGGGTAGTGACTAAGTAGTGCGCTCAGTTTTAGTTGCCCACTTCCTCATCGAAGTGCATAGGGACATTGTATAGTGGTACTGCTCTATTACTGCATGATAGGCTGAAGTGTCATCAGGCAGAGCAGCTTTGCCTGTGTATGGCTTCAAAGATGGGCCTTGCCTGTTATCGTGCCAAGCCTCTTCCTGTTCAGTGTGCCCTGGATCATAATTAGCAGGGCAGTGGGTTTGCAGAGAGCACTTTTTCAGAGTCTGAGTGTATAAACTATGCCTGGGACATCAGTAATGGAGGTGGGGCAGTGTCTAATTTTTTCGTTAAAGGAGTGTGATTGGGTCTAACCTCTTCTGATATAGCCTCCTCAAACGTAAGGCTATGTTTCTCGTGTGAAGGTTGTGTGGTGGAAGGCGGCTGAGAGACAATATACAGTTCTCTGTCTAGTATCCAGCTTCTCATTTGCTCCATCTGATGCATGTGGCATTTAGAGTCAAGCTTTTACTCCATCTCTGATTCGACCTCAATTCATAAGGCTAGTTGCCTTCAATAATCTGCACCTTTGCTTTAAGAACACTCCAGTGTTGAAGGTGCCTATTGACACCTCTGGTCTCAACTTTCCTGGTGCTGTAGACTTTCGCACCTTATTTTGAGGAGGTTCATCAGTCAAGGATTGGTATTTTCTAGGCCTTTTGTTTGCATGGAGCACTGGCTCTTTTCAAGCTTGAACTCCAGAGAGAAGATCCTCTGTGTGACCAGGGATGGTGTCAATCCAAGCCCATGGGTGTTGTGCTCGGCCCTCAAGTCTCAATGACAGAAAGAACATGTATTTGCAATGCAATAGGTCTTGCATTACTGAAAGTTTGAGCTATTGGCATTGCTAATAAGACTGCAATTCCAATAGCTTAAACATTTGCTAATGCAAAACCTTTTATATTGCAAATGCTCTTTTTTTCTATTTCTTTACTTTTGAAGCAATCGCAGCACCCACGCTTTAAAGCTCAAATGGGAGTGCGCGATTGTAACAAACTTAAAGAAACAGAGAAAAAGGTGTGTGGCCTCATTTGTTTTTATTAATTGACTCTGGAAGCAATCAAAGCACCCACTCTTTAGCTTAAGATGTTTGAAGCTAAAGCACAGATGCCGCTATTGCTACCAAAGTAAACAAATGGAAAAGAAATCGCGACTACATGCTTTTTTTCTATTTATTTACTTTTCTTAAAATCGCGGCACTCGCACTGTAGCTTTGAAGAAATTAAGCTAAAGCGCAGGTGCTGCGATTGTAACAAAAGTAAAGAAATAGAAAAAAAAAAGACATGCAGCCTTTTTTTGTATTTGTTTACTTTGGAAGCAATCGCAGCACCCGCGCTTTAGCTTAAGATGTTGAAAGCTAAAGCGCAGGTGCCATGATTGTAACAAAAGTAAAACATTTGGGAAAATAGGCGTGACAAAAGCCTACCGTCAGTCGCTTGAGCCCGAGCCTCCAATTCATGCTTTAAAGCAGCCTAGAAGGAAAGCAACGCACAGCCGCCTATTTAGAAGGCGCTCCGCGCAGCTTAAAAAATGAATAAAGAAAAAATAGAGGTGCAAGCTGCACGGTTGCCATTGTTTAAGATTAAGACATGCCGGGATACTTAAAAAAAAAAAAAAATGAAAAGAGAGTTTGGCGAGCTGCGCGCAAGAAAAGAAAGGCGTGCCCACCATTGTTAAAGATGATGCATCGTGTGCAGTGTTACTGTGCAGTTACACTGCAGGCTGGGTTGCAGAAGCATGAGAGTGTGTCCTGCCTGCAACAGCAGCTATGAGAAAGTCATTACTAAAATAGTGCTCAGAGGCTGTAATTAGAACATCTAGAGTGACAAGACATATAACAGGGGCAGTCCTCATGGGACGTTACAACAAGAGAAAAGGCGGTACTAAGGAGGGACTACTACGTATATTGACCAATGAAAAGCCAACATTTACAAAGGACTGTAACAGGAGCCAATTTAAAAGGTGGGTGGAAAGTGGGCGGAGCTTAATGCCCATGTCGTGAATACAGCATGTCTCGAAGAGACAACGCAAGTGCTGCCGAGGCGAGACCTAAAAAGGGTACTTATTTGTAATAATAGTTTTGCAGCCTTAAGACTATTCTGGATTCACGTGCTGTATATTTTTCCGCCATCTAGTAGTTGGATCTGGAAATAATATTTTTCTGTTCTTTTTTTCCAATGGGCTTCGACCAGTAAGTGGGTTATGCAAAAATCCCCTATGTCAGATGTACCCACAATGCCTCAGTATGTGGCCGCCATCTTCAGATCCCCTACGGATCTCCCTATGGTGATTTGTGCTGTTTTAGGGCTTATTATCGATTCAATCTATTTTTTTCCCATCATTTTTGCATGTTTTGCTTAAACCCACACCTCATTTCTAGGGATGTGGGTGAGTCGCATGTGAATCCAGAAAAGTTTTCAAGCTGCAAAAGGATAATGTTACTTACCCTGTAACATCTGTTCATAGCATGCAGTGCTGTAGATTCACATGATCTGCATACTCTTGTCATCATGTGTTGGGTTTGAACATTTGCAGGTTGTTTTCTTTGAAGATATTTTTCAAGTCACTGGATGCCGTGTGACTCCTTCCTTATTGGGAACACAAATGGGCACCGACTTCATGTTAAACTATTTTTTGCACTGCGGGTGAGTATATGTATGGAGTGGCAAGTGAATGTGACATGGTGCACCATGTGTATTGTGGAGTTTCCAATACGTAAAAATAGAAGAGTTTGGCATCAAACACGCTTCTGGGGTTGAGGGCGGGCACATGTGACTATAGAGATCGGAACAGGTACCTGCAGGGTAAAAGTTTCCTTTTGTAGCATGTGTGGCTATAGATACCTATGCTCTGCATAGAAATGCAAAACTTTACCCTCTATGTGCGGTTGTGAGCCCATAGATGGTGCAGACATAAGAAACAAAATAGTCAATACTTTCTAGCCACCATATTATGCCAGAATATTCACACAGTAAATTTTGTAAATCTGTGTAACACCCTTGGATGGGTCCTTCTTTAGATCCAAAGCCTTCTTCAGGTGACAACGAGAGCTTGAAAGCGGAGGCAGCACTGGGAGTGGCAGTTTTTTGTGCACGGGGCTCAATGCCGGACTCCCTTGGAAGATGTGCTCCACCTCCACATGGAGCCTCTTATGAGGCTTTGAATGAGTGTCTGAGCCAAGTTCACTTATGACCCTGGGTGTGTTAGAGGTCCGTGGGTCTTAGGCACCGCCAGGTCCTCTTCTCCATCCTCCGGATCAGAGCCGCTGCATGAGATATCCTTGGGGCTGGGCATGGCAGGATGCTGGAGGACCAGGTGTCCTCTCCTTTCTCTGTGCCAAAGGAGTTTTTTTCGCTAAAGATAATGGCGTTGTTGTTTAACGACAGTTGGTCCATATTGCAGTGCACACAATGCCTCTCCCTTCTTTACTGCAGGTTTTTTTTGGAGTGGAAGGTGAGGCAAGATTTTCAGAAAGCATTGATGAGGTCTGGAGAAAGGCACAAGTTAAAGACCTTGTGATGGTCCACCCACAGGTACTCCGTGAGGCACCAGGGGCAGTTCTGGAAGGCAATCCATTCCATCACCCTGTAAGGATCAACATTCTCTGGTATTGAAAGTTGATGAAGAGGACATGTGACACTCAAAGTAGGTAAGGGCCCTGACCTGTGGATACTAAGGGTGCTGGGCATTGTTCTTCGGAGGGTGTCCTGCAAAGCACAGACTGGTTTTTCCGAATATTCAGTGTCGAATTTTCACCGATTGAGCCGGAAAATAATGGGGGAAACATGTTGGAGCACAGAGCCCCCTCATTATATGGCAGAAACCAATAGCGAAAAAAGATAATCTAACATGGAGTTGGGTCCTGTACGCATTATCACCTAAGGAAGGAGTCACACTGCATCCTGTGACTCGAAAGACTTCTTCGAAGAAAAACAACTTGCGATTATACAAGCCCAACACAAGATGGCAAGCTTAGGCAGAGCATGTGTCTCTAGAAGCACATGGTATGAACCAGTCGTTTTAGGTCAATAACCTTTTTCTATTGCAGCAGGATCTTTTCTGGATTTACATGCTATGAATGTATTACACAGCATTATAACGTGTACTTGGGAGACTGAGTTAAATTGAGGGTGAGTTTACAAAGTGGTCTCTAAACTTTCTGACCACCTGAGGCTATTGGCAGGGATGTTTACACAATAATGTTTTGTTAACGTCTGGATAAGTGACTATGTGGCTTCAGTGCATTTGCCATTTATGGAATCATTAACTATGAATGCTAGCTTGGCTTCCATTTTAGGTCTCGCTGAGCCAGCGCTCATGCGCTGCTCTCGAGACTTTAAGTAAGGGGGCTTCAGAAAATGCTGCCATGAGCCTAGAGCTTGAGTGACTGTGCGCGGGCGCACGCCTTACACCGCCATCTGGCATTCAGCCCTTACACGCGCAGCAGCTTTCACTTTTGCCACCACCCGTGCGCGCGCTGCACTCATGCTTCTCCCCCACCACATATCGCGGCCAATGCTTGTTTTTAGAACGCGCTTAATGCTCTCAACTCTTACACGCGCAGCGGCTTTCACTTTTGCCGCCGCGCCTGCGCGCACGCCACTCGTGCTTCTCCCCCACCACATATCGCGGCCAATGCTTGTTATTATTACTTCTCCGGTGTGCACCGTCCTCTCATTCCCTTGGCAGTTCAGTCACACTAAACCTGCTGTCATTTAGCCCCTGATGTGAGAGCGCCAGAGACACTCCCTTCCTGTGCATGCAAATCGCTGGAGAACTTCAGCCAATAGTCACAGGCACGCCACATTCGCTGCCGGCCATGGTCCTGTTGCTGTCCCTGTGCACACTGGGGGCCGAGGGCTTCATTTTCCCGCAGCCCACGTGAGTACCTACCCCACCTCACCCCCACCCTTTGCCAGTCTCACTGGATGTCAGTGCCAATATTGGCACCATAGTCATCCCCATCACTGCCAGCAGCATCGCCGCCAGCGCTGCAAGCATCGCTCTCACTACTCTTGCTGCCAAAAGCGCCACTGCCCATAACGCTGTCCTGCGATCTTTCTCAGCAGTACTGCTGCCACCACTACTACAACGCTGTCAAGAGACACTGCCAGTACCGCTGTCCTTACTGTTCACCATTCCAGTCTCTCTCAGCAGTGCGACTGCCACCTGCACCAGCATGCACGCACCTCTGCTATTACTACCCCTGCCAAAAACGTCACTGCCTTTACAACTGCCCTAATGCTCTCTCTCAGAAGTACCACTGCCGGCAGTGCCCGCTTCCCTTCTTTTTAAATACCGGTGGGCTGGGTCCGTGTCAGACGCACATCAGAATGAAGAGGTATGCGAATAGATGGCTACCTCTGAACGACCAGTAGGCCTGGCACTGTGTCCCTCGCCTGCCCATCTTTCTTAAAAGACCTCTGCCGAGGGTGGGCACATACAGGGTTCACACACCACGGCTCATATGAAATTGTGCACTGATGCAATAAAAGAGCGACTCTATTTCCAACATTCAGTTCAATTCAAGCATTGGCATATAGCCAATAGGTCTCGCCTTTGGGACCTTATAAGTGTTTAGCCATGCAACAGTTGGTGTTGTTGCACCAAGGATATTGTGCTGCATAACTAAATACTTATAAGGCCCCAAAGGCGAGACCTATTGGCTATGCCAATGCTAGTTCCTTGTGGAATGCGCTCCTGGTTTAGTAGTTTGCGCTTTCCCACTAGGTTGTGGCATATTTGTATGGTTTTCATGATCCATCTTGCAATTTTTCCTTTTGTGACTGGCAATGCCTTATTTGCTGTTGTGAATGAGACAAAGGACTGGTTCCAGTTCCTACAATGTTTTGTTTCATGTAGGTAATAAATACATCACCACTCTCCTGACATCTTGTGTGTGTAGTGCTTTTTCTGCCTTAGTCTTAAGCTGCTGAAAAAATAGCAGGAAAATAGTTTTGAATGGGTTACATTGACGTGAGATACTACTTTTGGTAGAAGTTGTGGGTTGGTTCTCATGACCACCCTGTCCAAGAGTATTTGGAGATATGGTTCCTGTACCACAAGGATTTTTAAATTGCTTATACCTCCTAGTGAGGTGATGGGCAATCAGAAACACGGTCTTGTTTTTCAGGAATTCCAGTCCTGCCTTGTGCATAGGTTTGAATGAGGCCTTCATTAGTTGTGTTAGCACTATCTTCAGGTTACACATAGATGTGGGCACTGACCTAGAAAGGGGGGGCGTGTGCAATCATCTTTACCCCTTCTAGAGATCTCTTGACCAGCGGTAAGGTAAAGAGGCTCTTACCTGAAGTTCCTTTGGTGTAGACGCCTATTGCTGAGATGTACTTTAATTGAGTTATTCAACAGTTTTCCTTCTAATAGGTGCGATTATGGTAGTGTCTTGTGTCATGTTGTGTGATAGGTTCTTTTTTATCCACAAGTACATGAGTCTATTTCACTGGCTGTTACATTTGAGTGTTGTTGGCCTCCTAGAATCTCTCAGTAATTCCATGCATTTTTGGTAGGCCTAGATGACCTGATTGTAAGTCAACAGGACCTATGCTGCTAGGCTTAGGCTAATGCAAAAGAAACAATTGATGGACGGAATGCTGAACAATGCAAACATTCACCCCCAGTCACAATGATCTGGGTTCAAACCATCATTCTTTTGCTCACCACACCACCCCAGTTTGGAATCAGCCATGTGCAAATCAGTCTTGACCCTGCTCCTTATGGGAACAGTCCAGCCTGAACTGCCAAGCTAGGTCCTCCCTGGACCAGAAAGAAGCATCCTGGGACCGATTTTAGGGTTTCACCCCTCGTCACCCCAAACTGGGATAGCGTGGTTAGCAAAAGAATGATGGATTAAACCCAGATCATTGTGACACAGGGATCTGAGGGGTGAATGTTTGCATTGTAGAGCATTCCGTCCATCAATTAAATCTTTTGCATGTGTCATCCTAAGTGGGAAGGGTATGCCCAGACGTGGGTCCCGTGCTCACTGCACCACTGGATTCAAGCTAGCCTGGCTGATGAGGGGTGATGCCCTGAAACCGGTCCCAGGATGCTCATTTCCGGTCCAGAGAGGACCTGGCTTGATTCCGCTAGGCTTAGGCTGGCTGGTTCTGGGTGACATACTTGTCTTTCATATATTGTCAACAGGTTCTGAGAAAACTGGTATCTATTTCTGTGCCATTTTTACCAGGTCTGGATATGAAAATTGCCTCCCACTGTGGGGCTACAAGGACAATGGTGCTGCTACTGCATGGAACGGTCTGCCGGCACATATGAGAAAAATGGAGGAACTTCTCTCTTTCAGAAAGGGCTTGAAGACTTGGTTGTTTAGGGATTAGACACTCGCTCTCCAGGGATGATCAGCTTCTCAGCGCCAGGACACCCTTGGGTATAAGCGCGCTTTATAAGCTCCTAATAATAATTATCTCCATGATCGTCTGCCTGCACTTGTTAATCACTAGAGATATTAGTGGAATCGGTGGGGAATGGGCAGGAAAGCATATGCAAATTTTCCTGAGCAGTCTATTTGAATGGCATTCCTTTGGGATTGGTGGTGTGGGATCTGTGCTCAAAGATTAGCCATTTTGTGTTTGTATAGGTTGCGAACAAGTCTATCTGTGGTGTGTCCTTTGAATATTTTTATACTGCGCCCTAATCTAGTTCCTACTCATGTGGCATGCTTTCCTGTCTGCTTTATATGCCTGCTTCTGTGTTTTGTAGGCCTGGCAAGTATATGGTAATTAGATATATTTATTTCTGCATCACCTATTGTGCTAGTGTGGACAGCGCACATGATGTTGTTGCCCAGTTTTTTGAGGTAACATATAATCTTGCTCTCCAATGTTTGTTGCGGTAAAATGTTGTGGTTGTGCTGTCTTTTTTTACCTGTATCACTCCCTCTTTTATGTGTTTGCAAAAGGAAATTAGTGCTATGAAGGTTATCTTACGTTCTAGAACATTTATGTGCTGCCCTTTCTTTGGGTTCAGTGTTTCTCCCAAAAATACCATTTCCCTCACTGCAACCAGGGATGATTTTCAGACTTTTTTGGAGTACCTTACTTTGTAGGATGTTTTCATTAGTGTGTGTGTATGCTGTCTTAGCACGGTTAGTGAGCCCACCTATATCAGCCTTCTCCAGTAAGGTGCCACCACTGCAAGACATTTCATAAACAAATTTGATGCTGGTTTTTATCACAGATGGAAGCACTTTGAACAAGTAATGCGAATTGTTTACCACAAACATGAGGTGTTTCTTAAACCAGACGGCGGTGCAGCTGGTCAAATTTTGGAATGTCTTCCAGCCCAGCAGACATTTTTAGCATTGGCAGGGACCTCCATAACGGCAATTCAGGTCAATGCTTTGTAAGTGAAGCGCCAAACTTACAAAGTTTTTTTTAAAGTGGGATTTTTTTTATAAATAAAAAAAATGCCCCCTATGCCATGGGAGTTTTCTCCCATTGTTAGTGGGGCATCGAGCACTTTTAACTGCCACTTAGCACCAGGTATTTCCTGGTAGTGACAGGCATTAAAAAATGGCTGTATGTCTGCCCATCTAGATTAGGTGGGCGGATATACAGCCAAACCACTTAACGGACCATACTCCGTCAAACTGTTGGAGGGGTTTTACCATGGCTGAGACCGATTATGTAATGTTATAAATTTTTCTAGAGAGCAAAGATTACTCCAGCTGGAGCATTCCAGCGCTACGATTGCTGCCCTAACAGGAATAAGAGGGATCAAGAGGCAGCGCAAAAGGTGAAAAACAGGGGCGGCTGGTGACATTTGAAAGTGGTGAGGTGTAAAATCATTGTCATACTGCACCGTAGCAGGCGAGCGCAGCGAGCGTGCGCGAACAATCTAAGGGGGGTTCGGGGGGGGGGGGGGGGGTGACCCCCTCAGAAAAGTTTGAAAAAAGAGTTACCAAATGGTGCATTTTCAAGTGAATTTGAGAAAGCAGGAAGGTTAATAAAGCAATTGTGAAAGTGCAGTTATTACATTAATAAAGAGATGTCATAACATAGGTAGCTGCTTATTCAGTATAACCACAGAGCTTCATAACAGACTTCGAGATACAATGCATTTGTGAGTACAATGTTCAAAATGTGCACCCACCCCAACCACCATGTAGAGTGACCACACACATAGGCCTAAATCCAATCTAAAAAACAAATGTAGCTGGGGTGTAAGAGCTGCAAAGGAGGTTGGGGCCTCTTGTTTTTCGCCCAAAAATTATGGTAATGGTGGTCAGGCTTTACCAGGTGCGGACAATAAAAATATAACAATTTATATTTGAAACATTAGGATAATCAAACAAAGACTGGGGGTAAAACATATTAACGCTGTCATTTTTACCTTGCAGTTTGCATGCAGCTCTTAGATGACAGTTAATAGCTCACTGTTCTATGTTAGGATTTTAACTTACAAACTGCAAGTAACACAAGGATCTCTCTGACAAAAGCAGTGACTTACTGACCTGTTTACATCATGTGCATTTTGTGATCTGCATCAGGCACATGTTCTTTACAGCAGGCACATTAACCTTCTGTGCTACCTTTCCATGAGTCAGAACTTCCACTAGACAAAACTCTGATCTCTCTCTAGGAAAAACATTAACCATCAGCGTTATCATGACATCTTTATTGTTTCTGAAAATTGCTAGAGACCAGGATGGTGGTAGCGAGTGCTTTTAGATTTAGAACCATAATA
The DNA here is from genome assembly GCF_964204655.1 of Triturus cristatus. NCBI lineage: Eukaryota > Metazoa > Chordata > Amphibia > Caudata > Salamandridae > Triturus > Triturus cristatus. The sequence goes on from NC_140592.1 coordinate 751,742,586, forward strand.
TACTTGCAACTACTCTATTCAAATTACACACTAGACAAGACAGAGAGCAATATGCTGCCTAAATAAAAAGTACCAACATCCTGGAAAAAGGAAAGTAAAGCATGTGAAATGTAAGCAGGAAGAACATGGTTACCAATCCACCCATCAATCAGTCATTGCACTTACCCACCCGGGAAAACAATGCTGTTCAAAAAAAGACAAGAAAACAAAACAAAAGTACTGCTTCACTGGCAAACTCTAAATGCATAAAACCTCCCCTGCTGCACTACGGGGTGGGACATGGAATACCTCCTCCCACACTCAAACTGTGTCAATGGACCTGCTCACCTGTGGTCTGGGACCCCTAAATAGTTTGGTGAACCTGGTGCACATGCTCACCACTGTCGCAATCATCTTAGAAATGAGAATCTGGTTCTGATAGGCAGTTTAGAAGCTTTCACTGGTGGGACTTGTGAGAAGAGATTGCGCGAACCTGTCACTGATGGGCAGAGTACCAAGCTGCAGGCCTTACCCTGGCGTGCTCTGCAAGGAGGTTGCATGGGTTGAGCCCTATTAAAGCAGGACACTCCCCACATTCAGAAAGTGTTCCACCCTGAAACAGTCACTTTCTGGAAATGCGCCAACAAACTGGAATGTTATACTGACATCTGACTGGTCCACTTACAAAAATGAACTTCAATAGCACTTGTTAAAACCTCTCGCAATGTGTACCCACCTATTGTATCTGATCTCAAACATGTACTACAAAGATACCAAAACCTTTCTGGAGACATCCTCCTGTTCGAATGTTATTATTTGGTTCTTTGCTGCTGGCCGTATGTCCTGCTCGGCACCATGTGCTACGGATCATGATGTGCTATTTCATGGATTTAAGTAAATAAACATGAGGAGATGACGTTACGTGTGGCTTAAGGCCACAGAGCTAAAACGTAAGATTTTGGTTTTTTAATCGTCAAAAAGATTACTGGTCATAGGCTGGCTTTAACCCAATTTCTCGCGTACTCGGAGGAGACCACAAGGTGACTTTAGCCTCCTGTTCCACACCAAAAATACATACATGAAGTTGGCTTAAAACTGCCAGCCTGGAAGGTCCCTCCACTGTGCACCGTACAAGAACATACATTACAATTCGCTCACGTCCTCGTGTTTTAGGATTTATCTAGCGTCTTATGCCACGGGTGCTGTCTCCTCCATCACTCGTGGATCAGTTGCAGGTAGTACTGCTACAGATCCAGTCGCGACTCGCAGTACGCGCGGGGGTGGGGGGGCCGAGGGAGAATAAAATTTAGAAAACTTCCCTGACCGCCTCTGCTCCTGGTCCGCGTTGGCGCCTCTTCAAACAGGAACAGCACTGGAGTGGCAACCCCTCAGCCAATCCTGGCACTGCTGCAGCGCCAGGATTGGCTTAGGGCATGGTTACTCTTTGCCCGCCGCCTGCCCATTAGGAGACCGAGGGGCTCCTAATGGGCATGCGCAAGCCAGTGCAAACACAAGTGCGCATGACTGGGCATGGGCGAAAAATTTGCTCACCTTCCCCACTCATGCGCACTTGTGCTGCTGCCTGTCCCTGGCTGGTCTGACAATGCATGTCAGTCAACATGACGCCGGACCGCCCACCCCATTCGGACTCTGAAGGGGGTGGGCGGTCCGACGTCATGCTGACTGACATGATTGTCAGTTCTCCCTCCGCGTCTCTGAACTTAAGTAAACTGAGTCAGTTTACTTAAGTTCAGAGACGCCGAGGGAGCTGCGGGCACGGGAGGGCAACGCCCCAATGGACGCACCGCGCCTGGTGAAAAAGCCTCAAGAAGAGGGGAGAATGGAGCGAGACCCTGGTGAAAGCTGGTCCAATGGCACATGTAGGAATTTCTTTGTCTAAACAGCTAGGCTTTAAGATTTTTCCTGAAAGTGGCCTCATCAGTTTTTACTCTCAAAAGCAAAGGAAGATTATTCCATAACCTGGATGCACAAACGCTGAAAGAGCATCCACCCATTCGGGTTTCCTAACCCTAGGAGTCACCACCAGTGTAGTAGCCGAAGATCTGAGGCAGCGGCCAGGTGAATAGGGTTTTACCAAGTCGAACAGGTAGCGAGGACCTGTGTTGTTGAGAATTTTGTGACAAACACATAGTCTTAAAGCTGCTATGCTTTTCCAGAGTGAGCCATGAAGTTCTGCCAAGGCTGGGGACAAATGTGCTCATCTTGGGAGCTTTCAAAGAAGGTGGGCAGCTGCGTTCTGCACTCTTTGCAGCTTCTGGATTCTATTCTTGGGCAGTCCGATGTACAAGCTTTTGCATTAATCCAGCCTTGAGATTACAAGAGCCTGTACTACTGCCTTCCTAACAGTCAAAGGAAGTAGATCAGCAATCTTGGCAATCATTTTAAGTCTAGCAAAATATAATTCAGCCAGGCAGGAAATTTGGTCTTGGGGCTGGGGAACGCGCCTAGTGTCCTTGGCCACCATGCAGAGGACCATACTGGGGGTTGCTTCCCAACTATAAGAGCCTCAGTTTTGTTGGCGTTAAGTTTAGGCAGCTAGAGCTCATCTACTGGGCTAGTTCTACCATGCTAGATTCAAAACCTATTGCAGACTCTCCTTCATCCTGGGTAAGGGTGATAATCAATTGCATCATCGGCATAGGACACCGTAGTGACATTGTGTTTGCCAATGACCTCTGTCAGGGGGGTGCATATAGATGTTAAACAGTGTAGGGCTTAGCGCAGAACCCTGAGGCACCCCCTGGGCTAGGGGATGTACTTCCGAGGCATATGGAGTCTGGACTACCTGGAAGGTGCGTTCTTGAAGAAAAGAGCCAGGGAGCACACCCCGCAACTGTGAAGCAGTTGCATCAGCAGGCCGTGAGAAACAGTATTGAAAGCTGCATGTAGATCAAACATGATTGCGGTGGCAGTATGCCCTTAATCTGCCATGGATCTAAGAGATTCTGAGGACAATAGCAGTGCCGACTTGGTGCTGTATTGAACCTGGAAGCCAGATTGGGACTCATGAATCAGGTTGTTGGATCCTATAAAACGAGTCAGTTGCGCATTGATATGTTTCCTGCCTATTTTGGTGAAAAAAGGAGTGAGATGGGTCTCAAGTGTTCCAGTAAGGCAGGGTTTAAAGAGGCTTTAACGGTGGCATGCTGCTAGCATTTGGGCAGTGTGCTGGAAGTACAAGAGATGTTAAGAAGGTTGCTCAGTCCAGGCAGAAAGGATTCCTGGAGCTGATTTTGGAATCTTAGGGGGAGCGGGGTCCTTTAACCCTGGTGACCAAAGTCTGCAATTCCTCCTGGAAGGGACAGACGAAGCTGGAAAGGCCATCCACAGAAGTCTCCACTGTCATTAAGCCATGGTCCGCCGGAGGGCCATAATCTTGGGAGGGAGGGAACCCATAGCCATTGTGTCAGGACTACCATTTAACCGTGAACCAACATTTTTTCTTTTTGCTGTTGATCACATGTTGCTGAGCATTAAAGGAATATATCTTTTCTGGGTCGAGTGGTCTTTTTCTTTCTACTCTTTTTACATACTCTGATCCAAATTAAGTTTCAGAATCAAGTCATCAATTTTCCATCTACTCAGTGTACTTTGTTGTCTATTTCATTATCTTTTCTTTCTAGAGTTTGACAGAGGCCTCTTCGACCTGTTCCTCTGTGCCACTTCCATTTTGTCGAGTGGTTATTCGTCATGACAGACCTAGAACCTTAAAGGAGCCTGTGTTTGGACTGTATCATGGCATGGTGTGCTTACCTTTGTTTCTCTCTTATTTTAATAGCTATAGGGGAGGGGTTGGGAGGGAATAAACGCAAGCCATACACCCTTCATGTGTATGGTCCTTGTGTAAGCAAAGAACAAACCTTACATTTGTTCTTTTTAATGAGTTTATAGTGGAAGGTTGGGTAAAATCTAAAGGCGATATTTTCTCTGCCTAGGAGAAACTCCAAACCACTGACTATAAATGATCTAACCCACAAGGTTGAAGCCAAAATAAAAAAGCGGTTCTTGAGTTTTTCAGTTTTCTACGGCATCCAATGTTCACTTCAATGCTTTTCTATACTTTTAGGTACATTCTACTCTCTTTCAGCATGGCCCCTTGCCTTCGCTGATCTGTGACCTGGAACTGTGGATGGTGCTGTCGAAACCAATGGCAGAACAAACTATTTGAAAATGGTGACCAGGCATTGTGGCATTGTGGGTGGATGTCCCACATCATAGAGGGATTTGCGTTATTTTGACATTTTCGCCTTCCGCGGAGAGCGCGAAAATGCCCAAATTGCTGCGTTGCGAAGATTTTTTTCATGTTCGCGCTTTGAAAATGCGTTCTCGTGCGCACAATCGCCTTACTGGGATCCCTGTGTTCGACGACGAGTTTTCCAATCCGTTTGCGTGCTCCATCAGCTGTTGATAGCCGGTCGCGCTATCCTGTGAGAGTTCGCGATCGCGATCTCGTCATTCGCCTCGCCATCAGACACCGCGAGAGTCTGAGATCGCGAACACGTCATTTTCCACCGCAAGAGAGAGCGTGAGGTCGCAAACACGTCAATCTCCACCGCGACAGTGAGCATGAGATCGTGAACACGTCATTTTGGACGCGCCATCGACATCCGGCGGAAGTGTGGCGAAGGTCACGATCGCGAACATGCCAAATTTTCAATTTGGAGAAGAATATTGACTCTAGCTGCATAAAACCTTCTGTAAATGATGATTTGGATGAAAAAAACTCCTCAGATTGACATTTGGCTGTCCTTTTTTGTGCAAGGAGTCTTTTTAAAGAAAAAAAAACTTTTTGGGGGGAGAGGGAGGAAGTGCCACAGAGTCTCCAACTTCCTGTTCCTGTCCAGCAGGCTCCTCCCAATGCTTTGTCCATCTCCTGTTCATTCTGCCTTTGGATTTGAGCTGGAAGGATCACTCTTTGTGTCTGCTGCATCATTATCATTGGATTTGAGGACTTTTGAATTTGATATTTTACAAGTAAGTTGGTGTTGTGTCTGTTTGATTGGGGGCATTGCAGTTGCTGCAACTACAATTTTGGTACTTATCATTCTTTTTTTTTTAATTGTTGGGGGTAGCCAGTAGGCCCAGAGCTAGTCATGGGTGGGTGCATGATGAAGCAACTGTTCCTTTGGTGTGTGTTGAATGTTTTTCAAACATCATCTAGGGCATGGATGGCATTGGATCGAGTTGGAAAATGTGTTTTTGGGGGGGTATTTCTGTTTTTGGGTGTGTGTTAAAGAAATGCCTTTGTTGTGTGTGCCTGGTGTATTGGTGTGCACCCTGCAGACCTTGTTTTGCCCTGTGGATTTTCGTTTTTGCATTTTATTGCATTAAAAAGGCACAGCAGTGTGGTTTAGCATGCATCTTTTGCCTGGCTTCTTTTATAGGCCTTTTGTGAGTTCATTGTTTCCCAGGCCTCCTGCTTGTTGCTTGTGACTTGTGAGTGTCCATGTGGCCCGTGGCCTTTTCTGGTGGGAGTTATTAGTGTGCTGCTTTTGCCATATATAGGCCTCCATGGTATTCCTTTGTGACCTAGGCTTCTTTTTGTGGGCCTGGCCATGAGGCTGGCGGCCATTTTGAAGGCAGGCAGTGTGTTTTTTGCAACAGGCCTGCATTGTCTGTCTTCTGTTTCTTGTAGTTCGGTGGGCCTGGCCATGTGGCTGGTGGCCATTTTGAAGCCTTGGCCTGCAAGCTTGTGTGGCCCTGTCTGTCCATGGGCCTGCTTTCATCCAGTAGACTCAGAGCAATTAGCCACAGGTGCATTAAACAAGTGTTTATCTGTGTGTTCTGTTGAATTTAAACATCATTTAGGGCATGGATGGCATTGGATTGAGTTGAAAAATGTTTTTTGGGGGGTATTTCTGTTTTTGGGTGGGTGTTAAAGAAATGCCTTTGTTGTGTGTGGCTGGTGTGTTGGTGTGCACCCTACAGACCTTGTTTTGCCCTGTGGATTTTCGCTTTTGCATTTTATTGCATTAAAAAGGCACAGCGCTGTGGTTTAGCATGCATCTTTTGCCTGGCTTCTTTATAGGCCTTTTGTCAGTTCTTTGTTTCCCAGGCCTCCTGCTTGTTGTTTGTGATTTGTGAGTGTCCATGTGGCTGGTGGCCTTTTCTGGTGGGAGTTATTAGTGTGCTGCTTTTGCTATATATAGGTATAGGCCTGCATGGTATTCCTTTGTGGCCTAGGCTTCTTGTTGTGGGCCTGGCCATGAGGCTGGCGGCCATTGTGAAGGCAGGCAGTGTGTTTATTGCAACAGGCCTGCATTGTCGGTCTTCTGTTTCTTGTAGTTGGGTGGGCCTGGCCATGTGGCTGGTGGCCATTTTGAAGCCTAGGCCTGCAAGCTTGTGTGGCCTTGTCTGCTCACAGGCCTGCTTTCATCCAGTAGGCTCAGAGCAAGTAGCCACAGGTGCATTAAATACGTGTTTATCAGTGTGTTCTGTTGAATTTAAACATCATTTAGGGCATGGATGGCGTTGGATTGAGTTGGGAAATGTGTTTTTTGGGGGATATTTCTGTTTTTGGGTGTGTGTTAAAGAAATGCCTTTGTTGTGTGTGCCTGGTGTGTTGGTGTGCACCCCGCAGACCTTGTTTTGCCCTGCGGAGTTTCGTTTTTGCATTTTATTGCATTAAAAAGGCACAGCAGTGTGGTTTAGCATGCATCTTTTGCCTGGCTTCTTTTATAGGCCTTTTGTCAGTTCATTGTTTCCTAGGCCTCCTGCTTGTTGCTTGTGAGTGTCCATGTGGCTGGTGGCCTTTTCAGGTGGGAGTTATTATTAGTGTGCTGCTTTTGCCATATGGGCCTGCATGTTTTTCCTATTGGCTTACTGCTTCCATCCATCCCCTTTGCCAGCAGCAGCTCCCTTCCATTACATTTGTATTTTGGTTGTTGTTCTGATTCTTTCCTATCCTTCCTGAGAGTGTAGTGTGTACACTGTACACAGTAAGTAGTATACCATAGCCCTTGTTACCAAAGTCTCACAAATGGCTACATTATATCTTTTATTTGTTTGTTTGTACTAGTAGTAATTGAACCACAACAACAAATGCAACATTTCACTGATGTTCTACTCCTGGCTTATTTGCTTTTAGGTGAACAAAAAGACAGAGGAGGAGGCAACTATCAACATCATCCGTTGTACTGCCAGACAGAAGTCCTGCTGCGCACCACATCACGTCCACGTGTGACCACAGACATCTCTGCAACTTTTGCACCTGCCTGACATCTGAAGAAGATGGCCCCAAAGAAAGGTACCAGGTCCTCCAGTACCAAGAAAGTTGCCGGTGAGAAGAAGGAACAGAAAAAAGCAAGAGGCACTAACCACGACTGGTGTGCCGGCAAATGTGTTTTTTGGGACCAAAAAACACACGCCTGCAGCAGCGTTGTCCGGCGGGAACCAAGCTGGGAGCAGCACATCCACACCAGCGGGCCAACCCCACCAACCTAGGCCCAAGCCCATGAGTGTCGCAGAGGTAGCCAGTCTACTAACAAGCAGCGATGTTGAAATGTCATTATAGCAAAGTAGTGCACAATCAACGCAGGCGGAAACTCAGCAGATAAGTCTGCAGCAGCAGGCACAGCTGCAAGAACAGCAGCAGCCGCAAGAACAGCAGCAGCCACAAGAACAGCCGCAAGAACAGCCGCAGCAACAGCCGCAGCCACAAGAACAGCAGCCGCCACAAGAACAGCAGCAGCCACAAGAACAGCCACAACAACAGCCCACAATAGTAGTTGTTCCTCCTGAAGTAGGGGCATTTCAGGAAATCGAGCTTCCTGCAGACAAAGAGGGGAAAGCCACTGTTTCAGAAGATCCATTGTCTTCCAGACCCCCAGTAAGGAAAATGAAGGTTAGTCCATCATCTTCTTCAAGCCCCGCTTCTGATGATCTTGATGTCACTTGGAAGCCACCAGCTCCGTCTGAGAGTGATGCACGCCACAAGACAAGGCTAGTGAAAAGGAAGGTTCCAGAAAGCCTTAGAGTTATGGAGGTAGAAGTACAAGAGGGGGATGATGATGATGACGAGCCAGTCATCACGGACATCACTCCCGGCCCAAAGGATATGGAGACCAACATTATCACCCTATCCAAAATGGCTGCAAGGGATGTAGCACAGATACCACTAACACAGGTAACACCACCACAACCTCCAGCTTCCATATTTTCATTTGCAAACGAAAGGCAGGGACCTACATCCAGCTCAACTACCACCTCAGTAGGTAGTGGTAGATGTCACAGTGTAGCTGCACAGAGTCACATTCCAAGCACACCCTCAAGTTCATCTAGTATTCTAAGGGGCACATCCAGCAGCACCAGAAAGTTCTCCTCCCCAGTTTGGGACTTCTTTTTGGTTAGCAGTAAGGAGGAGAACATTGCTATATGCTCAATTTGTCGACATGCTGTTAGGCAGGGTAAGCTTGGTACAAACTATGGTACCGGAGGCCAAACAAGTCATCTCACAATACACCACACTATCGTGTGGGAGGCTCACCTACTTCGTTTAGAACAAAGTAAAACTCAACCCATTGTTGTTGGGCATGAAGAATCAGGGGACGATATCGCGGTGGAAGGTGAACAAGAGGGAGACATTTCTAGCCCTGTCCCCAGTAGTGTAGTGGTACCACCCACATCCTCCTCAGCAACATCTCAGTGGCACCGCAGTCAGAGTAAGGCTGAGGCACCAAGGCGACCGAGTAGTACTGCAATGAAACAAAGTGCGTTGTTGAGCCTAACTGGGTTAAAGAAAACAACTGCACCACAAAGGAAAATAATCCAGCAAACCATTGACAGCATGCTTAGGTTGGAGGGGCAGTACCAACGTAACCACCCAACGGCACGGTTGTACAATGCGAAGCCGGCTAAAATGTTAGCGCTGGACCTTCTCCCTGTTTCATTTGTGGAAGGGGTGGGTTTCCTTGAATTTGTGTCAACCATCTGCCCTAAATGGAAGGTTCCCAGCCGGTCCTATTTCGCAAGAGTTGCTGTTCCAGCACTACATCACGATGTGCTGGAATTGGTTGGACAAGCTTTGCAGCAGAGTGCTGTTCACAATATCCACCTAACAACAGACATGTGGACCAGTTGCCAAGCCACTGATTACATGTGCATCACTGCACACTGGGTCTCATTTGTGGGGGTTAGAGATAAGCTATCTGAAGTAGGTGCTGAAAAAAGTTTAGCACCCCTGAACATTGAGCAGATGGTCCAGGCCTATCTGGACATCCCAACGGAGGTGTACATTGATCAAAACCCATTGCAGTATTGGTATGGGAAAAGGGGCCAATGGCCACTGCTCAGCAGGCTGGCGATAAACTATCTGGCTTGCCCTGTCACAAGTGTCTCTTCTGAACGTGTTTTCAGTGCTGCTGGTTCCATTGTAACAGTGAGAAGGACCAGTCTCTCGCCCAAAAACGTGGAGAGGGTAATCATGATCAAAATGAATCAGCACATTATACCACCGAATTACACAATACATGAATCAAGGGAGGAAGATGAGGACAGCGGCTCAGGTGACGGAAGTGGTGTGTTAGATGATGATTACCTACTTCTGGTTGAACCCCAAGAGTTTGAGGACGAGCTATACTTCCCTGACAATTAGGCTTGCACTTCCAGTTCTTATTGTCTTCCTCCCTTATTTTCTTTTATTTGTGTGTCTGTCTTTCTGGTTGGAAACTTCGAATCACAACAAATCCATCACCACCGTCTTCTAATTGTTTTATTGCCATATACAAATTTCGGCTGTCTGCATACACTCCTCCGAATCCTGCTCCTCCATCCTCCTGAACCTCCCTAAATCCATTGCCCTCAAGAAGACGGATGATGATTGGATAACGCAAATAGAAGAAAAAAGAAAATATTTCCTAGTCCCTCCAAAAGAAGTGGAACATGATTGATGATGACTACTATAGCTATCCTCCTTTCTGATCCAAGAGAGACTGCCCATTAACTGAAGATGAGAAGGAACAGGTAATGAATGATGCCATGCATTGGACGCTGACTGAGTGATTTTGCTGTTGTTTGTTGTGCATGAAGTTACTTCATTGTGTACTTTATGTAATAATCTACACACTAAAAGTAACTCAAGTCCCTTTTCCCTTCTTGTATTTTTTTTTTTTTTTAGATCTTTTTATTAACATTTTCACTTCCAACCTTTACTGCATTACCATCTCGTGCTTCACAACGTACATTGCATCTTTTTTGATTACATGTGTATTCTACATTAAGGACCCCTTTCAGGGTTTTCATTACATTGACACCTGTCTCTTTCAACATATCCCCACATCCCTCCCCCGAGCTCTCTACACGCCCCTCTATTAGTCGGAATCGTCTGATTGTGAGTCGTCCTGTGGAGGATCGCAGATGTTGCCCCGATATAGATTCCATTTCCCCCATCTTATTCCATTTTTTGGGGCAGCCTCTGTGTACGTATACTGCTTTTTCAGTTACCATCAGTTCATCCATACCACTGCACCATTTTCGGAGTGTCGGGGCTTGCCGGGCTCCCCACTGCTGCGCTATATCCCTTTTTGCTAAGGCCATCCCTAGTGCTCCCCATGTTTGTACTGTCTGAGTAATGTCAGCTGCTTCCCAGACATTCAGAATGCAGCCCCACGGTTCAGGGACCAGGGTTACTCCTGTCACCTGCGCCATTGTGCGCACTGTTGCTTTCCAATAGTTCTGGATGGCGACACATTCCCCTTCTTGTATTTTTAATAACAAATTTGTACTTCTACTACAGGCCGATACATTGCATTTTGAATATAGGAAGGGGACTCACTCGGTATACTGCAGACTGAGTTGAACAACACCATCATGATGACCACAGTGACATAGTATCTTCACAGTCACTCAGTACAAGGATCGGAGATGATTGATGGAATAAGTCAGGGCGTTTCATGAGTGGCATAAAAGGTAAACAAGTAAACAACAACCACAGCAGACCTAAATGTCTGTGTAGCGGTGGAGTCAAGTGTAGCGGTGGTATGACTGCGGTGCATTGATTTAGTCACTTAAATTGTAAAATGCTATGTTGTTGGATATGTGCTTTGTCCAACTCTTTCATAAAAAATGTACGCTAAATGGAGGATGTGCAAATTGTGCCGTCACCGTGGGCCTGCTCTGTCCTGTTGGTGTTGTAGGTTAATGCTGGAAACATACTAAAGTAGAGATGATGCATCCCTGCTGCCTCGGTAAGTGTTCTTTTTGCACTACACCATAACTTGTTTATCTGTTTCAACTTTGTTTCACAATATCCCTTTTGTTTTTGCATCTACAATTACAGGCCGGGCCTTACCCTGTGCTATACTTGGGAAAACAATGCACACTTACCTTACCAATGAATCTACATCTGCCAGGCAGGCAGTGGCATCACCCAAGATTGATGGACGGAGCATCCATGGAAGGGAGGACCAAGAGGAATGCCGAGATTCAACTCCCCATTTGACCAGGATAACACAGTAACAGTATCAACTTTCATCATCTTTTAAATAATTCAATTTATTTTTTTGTCTACAATCATTACAACAGTGTGTTCTTGTTATTATTATTATCATCATCATTAGGTTTGCTCTCTGTCTATAATTCATCCCTACAGATATTTAAAAAATGTCTTTGCTATCTGTAAAAGTAAGCCCGGTAACACTGAACACAAACTGTATGTAATCTGGGTCTCCTTATCATCATCATGCATGCATTTCCTTTTTCTCCCTTAACATATTGATATGGATATGGTAGTCTACAAAGATTCTGTCGTTTGATGTTTGTCCATGCGTACTATTTTTCTTTCTCAAATCTTTCCCCAAACCCCCCTTCACAACCATTCAACAAACCCTAACCCTCTTCCCCCGGGCTGTGTGACTTATTGAGGTATTACTACATTAAATGTACACCAATAATTTATCACACGCTTGCTGGGGGCATGTGGCAAAAGCAACGTACTTCAATTTAAAGGCTGGGCGGGGATCTTCTTATGCTTGCCCACCCATGAGCAGTATATTTGTGAGGTAATTTTTTTACCAAAGGAACCTAATACATCAGCATTAATTGCCAGCATTGATTGGATTAATGAATTTCATTTGTTGTCATCCTCCTACACAGCACTAACAGTTACGCTTGTGTCCAGTGTACTGTTGGCCTAGTCAAGTGACTCGACACAACTAGAGTTTATAACTCTGTGTATTACTAGGCTATCCCCACCACCATTATGTTATGTTGTATTTTTGCATATTATTGTTTGGCAGTAAGTTCTGTACTGTACTTCATTCTACTACTCCTCGAAGAGTCTCTCTCAGGCTACTGACTATCTCATTTTCTTTTTTTGCAAATGCTGCTGCCAGTGTCTACTACTACTACTACCACCACCACCACAACCATGGCATGTTAGGAAAGAAAACCATCATCACCATGCAGCCATCGCTGTGCCGAAGTTATACATCAAGCAAAGGTAAGAGAAGTTTGGGGGAGGCATAATTAATAATGGACATGTTTTCATTAATTCAAATTTCACACACCCCTTTGAGTCCAGTTGCAGAGTGCCTAGAGTAGAAAAGACTGACAGTACTAGTAGGACAAGTCACTCAGTGAGGGGTGCCGCATCTATCTGTTTCTGTCTTACAAAGTCATCCAATTATTAAAATCAAATACTGGCTTTGGGCAGCCCTGCACCAGCAAGGAAAGAAGGATACAGTGTGATGTAAAACAGTAACCCCACCCATGTGTGTAAAGTAAGAAATATATTATTTATTACCCTAACAAAAATAAACTATGTAAAAAAATCCCACAACACCTGACCCACCCCTCTCCCTAACCCCAACCAATGTCCGTAAAGAAAATGTCCAATTGTCCAATGAAAAGAGAAAACCCAATGCCCGATTCCGACCCACCAAAAGAATATTTAAAAAAGGGGCAATAAACAGGGTCTAAGTTCAGCAGGCAACACGGCGCTTCAATGCGTGGCAGTTGCATCCACGGGGGGGCAGCACGGATGGAGGGGCAGCGGCGGGCGGCTGCCAGACGGTGGCACCGTACCACTGGAGGGCGGTTGCTGGGGCACGGGGCATTGGAGGAGGCTGCAGCTGCTGCCGCCTCCTCCTCCTCCTCTTCCAGAATCACCAGCCGACGATATTCAGTCTGTATGGCCTCCAGCTTCCGGCGCCGGGCCTTGGCTGCCAACTCCTTCCTGTCAGGTTTACCCTTGGAAGGAGTAGCTATATATGAAGAAGTAAAAACAAGACTATTGTAAAATATACTCTTAGCAAAGCAGTAAGACAAATTATTTCTACACATAGTGTCACGGTAGCACTAGCAAGCACAGTACATAACATTTGTGGTATGTATCTATCCTCCCACTTTCTTGGACTTTAACATTTGTGGGAGTTTCAGGCATTCAACCAACCATGCATCTGATTCCTATCAGCCACCTATGCATGCTGCACGCATCCCACAAATCCTTCTCTGCCAGTCATAAATATTAAATCTCGCCCGTCCTTCTTCCTTCCACTCTTTTTTCCCTTTTCGTTCAACCCATCCATCAAGGTCATCTGAGGCCATTGGTTACTCAACACTCCTGCCGCTAATGCTTTTACTAATGCTAAGTAAAGGGTGTCTTCAACCGTTCACAACAACTTCTTACTTAGTAAGTCTCAACTGTACAGTATTATACAGTACACCCTTGCAGTGAGTGTAATGTCAATAAGTAAGGATTAGGAATCTAACTTACCACCGCCTGCCACTGCTGCTGGCTCACCCCCTTCAGCTCCTCCTGCAACTGCCACATCCTCTCCTCCGTCAGCAGCCGTGACGCCTTCGTTGCTGCCCCCGGGACTGGTGGTAGGTAGTGCGCCTTGAAAAAACATTACAAACTTTTTAGGTGTCATATACACCTCCCCCTATTTTTCACTAGCAAGATTGAAAAATGAGTTAATAGTAATACATACATATACAACATACATCACTAGTACAAATCAGTTAGTAGTAGAGAAGACACTAGTAGTTATATGGTCCCTAGGGTCATTCTAGTCTTTGCTTAGTTAGCCCGAGCCATGCAACCATTTTACCTTTGTGTCTTTTATTTTTGCACACACGTCGTTACCTCACAGCTTGTTGTATAAAGAGTGACACCTTTGAGCCCACATGACTCATACTGCTACTGTCTAAGCGCTGCGTACAAGGTCAAACAAAACAAGCCACTTTGTTATGGAGTTCTGGTGTTAGTCCATATTGCTTATCCAAAATGCTACACTTTTTGGCACGACTGAGAAATGCTTGCAATATACTAACGCGCACCATTTTTCTCCTAACAGACAGAAGATTCCCTTCTACGAACCAGAGCTTTGCAGAGCTTATGATGTAACCAGTAGTAGGTTCTTCTAAGGTGAGGGGTCCACAGAATTCGCTCAGAGATCTTCATTTATAATTTTATATAAACTATATTCCTACAAAGGGGATGGTGGTACTTCCACCACTGTTCAGTTATCATGATTTCGCATTTTTTTTCTTCGTTCTATGGACTTGTAGTTGTTGTAAGTGTAACTAAGTGTATCAATGTTTATAGTTTTAATCTTATGCATTTTGCTGTTGGTGCTGAATTATAGAACAACGTACAGAGCTTGTCAGTTGCAAATAAAACTTTTTAACTTACATAGACTCGGTGGTATTTGGTGTGGATGAACTTACACGAGTGAGCGAGCGAAAGAAAGGGTGTGCAAACTGTGCATGTGCATTGCTTCCATGAGCGAGAGGTCGGGAGTGTTACGTTCTGGGTTGTCTACTCATTGGGTATCTTGGGGGGTTTGGAGAGCTAATAGTAATGAAACACTATTATAACTAGTCGGGCAGGGGAGTGTGGTGGGTTCTGTTCTGATTGAGGAGTGAGGAAGGTCCAACCTCCCATCACCAACATCCTATTTTCTTGTGCAAAGATCTGCATGTGGAAAATCCCTACAACAGTAGTAGTGTGTCGTATCCTATCAAAATAGTAAAATCTGGTTGGGCATTTTGTTGGTGGGAATTGTCGAAAAACATCAAGATTAATAAAGCCTCAAAGATTAAGAAGAATAGAAGGAGTACAAGAGGACAACCCAAAGGTCTGGACTCAATGGCTAGAGCTACTGGTGAATCTGAGTTTTATTTAAAACCTTTTAAATAAAGAGTGGCCAACTGGCCATGCTTAGCTACAGACAGACTAATAGTAGTAGTACAGAGAGTCATAGCAGAGGCAGTTAGAGGCAGGGATAACAAGAATTTAGAAACAGATAGTCCAGATCGAAGGATAATTGGTGGTAAAAAATAGCCCATTAGCGACCGCATGGGCAAGTTGGTGACACATTTCCAACGCGATCACGCAAAAAACATCGCAAACAGGCGGGGCAAAAATTTCTGCGTCTTTGCGATATTTCCGCTTCGTGGAGATTTGTAACGTTTTCGCGAAGATTTGCATAACGCGATTACGCAAATTCCGCCCACCCCTAGTCTGAAGGAAGCGACTGCGAGTTCCAGATGCCAGTGTGTGCCAGAGGGGTGGAGTCAACTTGTGATATAAAGCGCTGCCACAGTTCCCACTGCACAGGTGTATCTGTGCCTGAATTAAGGGACTGCGAGTCCTAGGAGCTAGCGTGTGCCTGAGAGGGCGGAATCAACTTTTAGTATAAAGCGCAGCCCAGGTCCCGCTGCACAGACCCGTCTGTAACCGGAAGTGACCCCCCCCCCCCCCCATGGTCTGATTCTATATCTTCCTTGGCAGTAGGTGACTTTTTTGTGCTTCTGAATGAGTGTTGTCCCAAGAGTGACCTAGCATTCTATAATGAGCTTCTTGCCCTGCCTCTTTTTGTGAATGGATCGCATACCTTAATTTGTAAATATTTGATTCCCTAGTTTCAGTGGCACTATGGTGAGAAGCAAATTAGGTATGCACAGACCCAGTGGTGTTGGAAATACTACTACTCTGGATGGGTTCTTCGTTTCTCTCTTATTTTAAGAGTTGTGGGGGGGAAGGAGGGGAGTCAATGCAAGCCATACACCTTTTCGGTGTAAGATCCTTGGGTAAGCAAAGTGCAAACCTTACATTTGTCCTTGTGACTGAGTCTATGGTGGCAATTTGGGCAAAATATAAAGGAGGTATTTTCTATGCCTAGGAGAAACTCCAAACCACTGGGTCATGAACAAGGAAATCTAGCTTGCTAAAAGACACCTCTCATTGACTATAGACAATGTAAAGGTGCCCATAGTCACTACGGGGCATAAATCTTACCCGGGACTAGGGGAAGGTGCTTGACCTGGAATAGCCTCGGTAACAAAATAGAGGGAAATCCATGCTCACTGCTGCTGACCCCACACTGCCATCTTCAACCACAGCACCTGTTGTGAAGCGACCAAAGCGGGGTAAAAACTTGAAAACGTTGGTGAGTGGTTCAGGGAGGCCTTTTTCTCAGCCTCCCATTATGCCCCACTTTAACTTGGACCCGTGCTCACTACGCCACTGGAGTCAAGCTATCCTGGCTGATGACGGCTGATAGCCAGAAACCGGTCCTAGGATGCTTGATTCCGGTCCAGGGAAGACATGGCTTGGCAGTTCGGGCTGGACTGTTCCCATGAGGCACAGGGTCAAGACTGATTTGCATATGGCCATGTCTAAACTGGGGTGGCGTAGTGGGCAAAAGAACGATGGATTTAACCCAGATCTCTTGACTGGGGGAGAATGTCTGCATTGTCAGCATTCCGTCCATCATTTGTTTGTTGTAACGCTTTTCGCCCTAAGTGGGATGGGTATTCCCAGACGTGGGACCCGTGCTCACTACGCCACTGGAGTCAAGCTATCCTGGCTGATGACGGCTGATAGCCAGAAACCGGTCCTAGGATGCTTGATTCCGGTCCAGGGAAGACATGGCTTGGCAGTTCGGGCTGGACTGTTCCCATGAGGCACAGGGTCAAGACTGATTTGCATATGGCCATGTCTAAACTGGGGTGGCGTAGTGGGCAAAAGAACGATGGATTTAACCCAGATCTCTTGACTGGGGGAGAATGTCTGCATTGTCAGCATTCCGTCCATCATTTGTTTGTTGTAACGCTTTTCGCCCTAAGTAGGATGGGTATTCCCAGACGTGGGACCCGTGCTCACTACGCCACTGGAGTCAAGCTATCCTGGCTGATGACGGCTGATAGCCAGAAACCGGTCCTAGGATGCTTGATTCCGGTCCAGGGAAGACATGGCTTGGCAGTTCGGGCTGGACTGTTCCCATGAGGCACAGGGTCAAGACTGATTTGCATATGGCCATGTCTAAACTGGGGTGGCGTAGTGGGCAAAAGAACAATGGATTTAACCCAGATCTCTTGACTGGGGGAGAATGTCTGCATTGTCAGCATTCCGTCCATCATTTGTTTGTTGTAACCACTTTAACTTGGAAGCACCTAAGAGTCATAGGCGTAGGAACTGTGAGGGACACTTGAAGATTGTGCCTCATGGGAACAGTCCAGCCCGAACTGCCAAGCCATGTCTTCCCTGGACCGGAATCAAGCATCCTAGGACCGGTTTCTGGCTATCAGCCGTCATCAGCCAGGATAGCTTGACTCCAGTGGCGTAGTGAGCACGGGTCCCACGTCTGGGAATACCCATCCCACTTAGGGCGAAAAGCGTTACAACAAACAAATGATGGACGGAATGCTAACATCACTTAAAATATGATAAAGTCTCTTCAAAATTCAAAAAAGTGTATTTCTTTATCATGTGGAAGTTTTGACATTAATATGTCGCATTATAGCACTGCACTAAGTATTTATTAAAAGTGATAGTTTTTAAACATGAACTTAGAACGATTCCTGTACTGACAGTTGTCACATGAATCCTTTATGCAGCCCACATTCGTATAAATAGAGCAACATTATAGTCTATTAAATGAAACACTATAGGTTTTGTACTGCTGGTACTCTGAACTCATGTATTTGAAGATGCTTTCATTTGCAATGGTGGAAAAAAAGAAAGATGGGTAAAATGAAATATTTGCTTAACATCACAGAGTTTGGTTAAGCGGGTAAACCATGATTAATCCAGGTTTTCGGGTTTCACTTTCTACAAATCAATCACTAAATTGGTATTTATTTGTCTTTCCTTTATACCTCAAATGTTCATGTTTTGTTTTTACCTTTTTGTGAATGAGGGTAGAGTGAGGGTGGCAGGCAGAAACCACATGAGAGCTCGGCTTGTTATGGGCTCGAGGTTCCAACGGGACCCCAATCTGAGCCTGGGCTAGGCTTCAGGCTCGAGCCTGCTTGAGCATTCAGTGGCTCATCCTTCTATAAGTTAATATGATTAGTTCAGATATCTGTACGTATAGCTGGTTGGTACTAGTGACTTGTGTGTTTATAGACCTATGAGGTCGCAGTCTGGGAGTAAAAGCACTGTGAATATGTAGGACAAGTTAAAAACGTATTGCATGCTGCACACAGTATAAGATAGACTGACGGAAAATGTGTAGAAAGATTCAAGGGGAAATTGACTAACTTTTTTCACCAGGTTTGCGTCATAAAAAAAGTTATGCTAACCTGGGAATATATGTTCTGCTGGAATTTATTTTCCACCATGCATCCTGACTTTCATTGAAGTGCTACCTTACATAACGTAAAGTAGTGCTAAGTGCTACTTTGCAGAAAGGGTATGTTCAATGGGTTGTACGTGGGCATTCCCATTAGAGGTGGACGAGCCAACAAATTAACAGGGAGAGCTGAGCCAGAGCAGAGCCAAGGGTCTGGCTCGCATCGTAGAGCCCGTGCACAAGCCGAGCCCTGAAAATACTTACTATGTAAATCATATAACAAACATCACGGAAAATACAAGATGTGGAAGCTTTAACATTAACAGGAAGCATTATAGCACTCCACAGAGAAGTACTTGTTAAAAGTGATAGTTTTCTACCAATGGTAGTCTGATCTCACATATTTGAATGTGCTTTTATTGACAATAATGAAGAAAAAGAGTTTTGGTGAAATTAAATATTGTCATGTCTAAACTGCACAAGAAGGCCCATTGCATGCTCTCTTGCCCCAGTGGTGGAGATTTAAAATGTTAAAGTGAAGAGCTCAGCCATGTATGGTGCAGAACTTTGGGGACATGCAAGGTCTGATAAACTCTGTAAAAAAGAAAACAGGTTTGTGAGGAGTGTCCTTAACCTTCCGCAGAGTGCCCCTCGTCTTCCCCAGCTCCTAGACATTGGTTTTTACCCTATTAATCACGCTATTATAGCTAGAACCATCATGTATTGGCTTAGACTTTAGTCTACAGAAGAACTGGAATGCCAAAGAGCTTTGATCAAGGCACTTTTAAATTTCCCGGGGTATGAGAAAATCACCAGGCTTGTTTATATTAAGTCTATACTTTTCAAAATAGGTATACCCTCTCTTTGGGAGTCACTGGGCACAGCTAAGTCCGTTTTCCGTGACCTGATTAAAAATCGTTTAAAGGAGCATTTGTGGCTGAGGGAAATGAAAAGTGTCATAGCAGAGAGTACGACTGATTCGTTATTGGATATAAAGATTAAACCTGCTTATGAATTATTTTTCGACATTCTCCCTGGCTTTACGCCGTTCCAACTCTTTTCAAAAAGGAGGAACCGGATTCTCCGGGTGAACAGGGGCAAGAAGTATTGTAGCTCTAAGTGCCCCTCCTGTAACTTAGCGGAAGAACCCCTCCATCCCTTTGCTTTTTATTGCCCTGCTTATGCCAAACCATGCAAGCAATGGCTAAAACCTTTGTGAAAACTTTTGGGCTTCCGGCTATATGCACCTGTACTTCACATCCTGCATTCTGATTCCAGTGAGTTGACTGTAGTTGCAATGACTACGTTTCTGCATGCTGCCTGGCTTTCCAATATTCGCGGTGCTCAGTAATAAAGTATTGATTCTTGTGTGTCTATTATCGGTGCATTTTTAATTGTTCTTCGGATCCAAGTTCTTATTTGTTTTACTCATATTTAACATGAATGCCATGATGCTTGTATTCTACTTTTTATATGCTAATGTACTCTTGTGGCATTGACACTTAGTATGCACTGGCTGCCATTTACTGATTTTAACCTTACTAATATTTTATCCTCAAACTTTGCATTTATTATATATTGTGTTTTATGGATTCTCTATATCCAAAATGAACTACTTTAATGATGATGATGAAATAATATTTGCCGAATATCACAAAATTTAAGCGGGGAAACTGCAATTTATTCAGGTTTTCTGGTTTCACTTTGTACAAATCAGCCAAAAAATGGGTATCAATTTGTCTTTTCTTAAGACTATTTTTTACCTCTTAGTGCATTTACCTACAGCAAACTTGACCCAAAGGTTTTGGAGCACATTCAATGCACACCAGTTACATTTACAAGATTGTGTGCATTGTTTACTGGCATGAGGAGATTGAGTGATTGGCACAGAATGTCGAGCCAACGCCAAGAGTCAAATCTGGTTCCCCAGTTACAGAGTCAGCAGCTCTGACAGTAAGGCCACATTCTGGGTAGAGGGGAGGGTGGCAGGCAGAAGCTCTCAGAGTCACCTTGTCCCCTAGCCACTGTGCCTCCCCCTTACACGTAGCTCTTTACCAGTTTACAATCGTTATTCTGCGCTGTTAAATCTGCCAGATAACTATCAATGGTAGGGGGTTTCGGATGCAAAATAAGTCTTGTATGTTGGCTCAGCCCCATTATTCGATTTCCCCTACGGTCAGTGTGGTAAATGCTAGTGAGGGAACTAGGGCGGTTGCTAGTGATGAGGCCTCTGTGCTGCAGGTTTCCCTTTCAGCTTTTGGTGGTTCTAGCTTGGCGATGGCCGCCTTCTCATGTAATCTAACCATTGAGCTGGAATATTGCTGGCATCCATGCTACAATGGGGCTGGACAATTAATTGGATCGAATTTTAAAGTGCTAGGACATTATCCTAAGGCAGGACATCTGGGCAACTTCTGATGTTTTTTGTGAGGGTATTATTTTCCACTCTGTCCCCCCAACTCCTGCCAATGCCAGTAGATCCAGGGCAGGCCTTAGTGCTTGGTCCAGGAACAGTCTGGATCGCACCATATCTCCTATCCCCCACAATAGTTGACTAATTCAAGCTTTTTATGTGAGCTCCAGTGTGGTTTGTACTGTAAATTTAGGGGGTTGAAGCAGCAATAATCAAGTAGGAAAGGGGCATGTCCATGCCTGTCACATTATATGTGGATGACGCCATTTTGCTGGTGAGGCCCTCAAATGGGCTTAAACTTTTGTTGAATGCCTTTGCCAATTTTAGACCGAAATCTTTGCTATAGTGTGCGGGCCTAGAAATCTTAAGTCTCGCTGTCTGGCCATACAAGGTTAAGCCATTGCCAGTGTACCATTTGACTTCTCAGAGTTGTCCGACGAACTGTGTGACTGATCACTGACCCTTTCTCTTATGTCCTTATTGATATTGTTTTCACCATAGATGAGGTCATTGGGCTATCACCAATAGTCCTGCCAATAAAACTGTTGTGGCGGTTAGAATCCCTATGGATCTCTACATGGTCAGTCTAGAATTCTGGGCACCGTTACTTGTTATCTATATAAAGGCTGCTTGTGAGTCTGATTTTGCTCACTCTTTGCACGCCGCGATTATTTTTACCCATATTTTAAAAAACAATACCTTGCAAACCTCAGTTGCTGTCATGCGGTTTCCATCTTCGATTCTGCTGTGAAGATCATGAGCAGGATGATGCTTAATTGAATAACAACCTGGATGGATACGAATCATGTTTTATCATGGATGCATTATAGGTTCTGTGTTGGCCTAGGTACGATAGAACAATGGTTTTAATTTGCAACTTTTGATCAGTAAGTATACTATTGCTAAGCATAGTTTAATCTACCTGGTCTTCTTGGATCTCTCCTGTGCCTTTGGCAGTGTTGCGAGATCAAAGTTGTGGGAAATTTTAGAATCGCTGGGGGTTAATAAGAGCATTGTTAAAATTTTTACGTGCACGTCATTACGATCTCGAAGCCTCAGTCAGGTATGGCCCGAATGGTGAATGTGCAGAATCATTAAAGCTATCTCTGAGGATTTGGCAGGGTTGTCTGCTCACCCCTGTGCTGTTTCTACTGTATATTAACAGGCATGAAGCAGTATTGATCAAGCAGGAAAGGAAAATGCCTATGGTTAAGAACAAGGCTGTGCCTGCATTATGTGTGGACAATGCCATTTTGCTGAGGAAAACCTTAAATTGGCTTAAACTTTTGTTGAATGCCTTTGTCGATTATAATTTTGAAACTAATTTGACCAGGACCTATGTTAAGCCATGCAGGCCTAGGAATCTTAAGTCTTGCTGTCTGGCCATACAGGGTAAGCCCATTGCCAGAACCCATGAGTTTCCCCATTTGGTTGTAACATTTGACTCTCAGGCTTGCTGAGCTCTGTGTTTGACAAAGAGGATGTAGAGGTTTTCAAATGCTGTCAGGTTCTTGTGAAATCAAGCACACTAGTGCCCACAAGTCTTAACCTATGGCTCAGGTGTTTGGGGATACAAGAATGTGAAGGTTCTGCAGGCAGAGGAGAATAGCGTTTGCAGATGCATTCTTGGACTCCCAGGTAGCTGTTTGGCTTGTGCAATTCATGAGGAGAATGGGCTCACCTACAATGAAGACTACATCAATCTAGCTCCTTTGTTGTGGTGTTCAATTTGCTGCAACCCGCAGGCCACTTTTAATAAGAAGGTCTCTTATGACAGCTTATACTGTGACTGGAGGGAGGGGGGGTCGGATTCCATGGCTTCCTTACATCAAACAAACCAATAATATGCTGGGTAGGTCTTCAATCTTCTCCAATCCCAAGGCATTAAATGCTAAAGAGAAAGTGGGGTTGAAAATAGATTTTACAGCCCTGAAGAGGAAGGAAAGAGAAGATAAATGTCATACATCTTAGGGAAAGCACAACTATAGGTGTGGAGCAATATGTGAGCATGGTGGTCATACATGGGATCGGATCTTACAGACCAGATTCAGGTTTGGGACTGTTATCATTAATTCTTCCCCTTGAGTCAGTTTGATCGGTCAACCATTAAGATTGTCCATGCAATGAACACTCTGTGTAAAATGTATTGCTCTACTTTTTCTGCAAGTTTTACCGTGTATAAACTAAAATATTTTTAATTCTGGTATTGAGGGGGATTGGTTTGGTAAAATGTAAGCCTGCCTTACTTTTTCCTTCAGCATTTTAGCTCTGCTTTAGTATGTTTGAGCGTCTGCATATTTTTAAATCTGCTTTGTGTCACAGGAAAAAGCTTACGTTTTAGCTCTTTCGCTGTAATCATGAGTTTTATTTATCAATTCATTAAATATCAGAATAGCTTGTACAGTTAGACAGCTCTGTGTTGCAATGTATACATATATTTATTGTGTGTTTTTATGATTGTTTTTTAATGATCGAATGAAGCTTTCATAGTTCAATAACTATTCAGTTCTGAAGTTGTTGCAAGATGTACCTGGTGTCTTGATTATCGGTGCCCCAGTCCTCCGCTGCCAAAATCTTGCCTTCAGTCTGAAGTGGGAAGCCATTGAAGCACATCTTCTGCTGACAGTGGCACAAACCAATCAAGGGTGGTGACTGTGTCCGGATCATCAATCTATCAGGATTTATAAAACACGGCTAATCACCCAATAGGGTATCCATGTGCCTGCAGGTTCCAGAGGCTTATTCGAACAGCCAGGTCGTGAGGGCCATTCAAAGTTGTGGAAGTGAGGTGATGGTTCGGAGTTGCATGGGGGGCTGTTTCAGGTCTTTGTTGCGATGTGGCAGAAGTAGTGTCCTCCACTTCTGCTTCAGTAGATGCGGGGAGTATGGGCAAGTGAAAGGGAGGCAGAGCATAGTATTATTATCGATGGTTGGTGGAAGTTAAGTCGGTTCTTAATGTAGGTGGGTCCTTGGTTGTGTAGAGTCTTATGTGCATAGGTCAGCAGCCTAAAATGGCATCTCTTCTGTATAGGGAGCCAGTGGAGTTGCCTAATGTGGGGTGTGATGTGGATTCATTGGAGAAGGCAGAAAAGGAGTCTGGCTGCAGCGTTGTGTATGGTCTGAAGTCTCTGTAGGAGATGTGTGGCGATTCCTGTGTAGAGTGGCATCACGAGTTACTGCGAAACCAAAATTCATTTGAAGATAAACAGTTTGTAAACTTCCAAGCCCAACACTAGATGTAAGCAGTGTGCACAGCACGTAAAGTACACTACAGTAGCACATGCTGCAAATTATGGCGTCTGTGTGAGTGTAAGACATCAAAACTAACATTTCTAAAGCATAGGCCTCACAAACTGCCTTCATAATGGTAAACTAATGGTGAAGCACAGAACAATAAAATAGGGATGCAACAGTAGATTGAAAATGTGCAGAGGTAATGCTGGTTTCTTTTTCTGTAGTAACTTTGTACATATACATATACCTGATAGACGAAAAATGTGTATTTGTCCAACTAAAGCAGCAAACCAGAAAGGCATGCAACCACAATAACATAAGCTCCTTAAGAACATTTTTGGATGAAAATTGTGTAGAGGAATAAAACCATTTTACATTATTGTGAGAAACATAAGTGAGACAGAGCCTAAACTCTTAGGTTAATAAAACAGTTTATTTGCATTTTACAAGATCAATCTTACATTCCTTATCCATTTGCCAGTAAAGTGCTGATAGGTTTCGAAATCAAGACAAATTTATTAACAGAATCTAAGATGAGTATCAGAAGAATGGCAGCTGCAAATCCACCTACTGCAGTCCAGAAAGGGATAGTCTTTTTATATTACAAGTATGATGAAAAGAGGCAAAGTATGGATCTGTTGAGACACCGCAGATGAACGATTATTCTACAAATTCCAAAATCCTGTTGGTAATTTTTTTCCTGGTTTGGAAGTGCCAGCTAATTCCACCTTCCCATGTATAAGAAAAAGATGGGGCTAGGTTCTTGCGGACAAAAATAAAATTACAAAAATATAGGGGATTCTATAGGGAGTTCTGGCGCGCACCAAAAACCAGACCAAACTTCTGTTTGCATGAAAATATGCAAAAATCTGAAGGAGGCACGGCACTGTCTCCACATGATCCATAAATTTTACAGTGTTTTTAATAAATCATTTCTCCAAGCGCACAGTAAGCCCTGACTAAAGGTGAAAATATTATTTTCAGAAATAGGCACTGACATACAAAGCTCAGTGAAATGACAAATTATTAATAAAAAATATATATATATCAAGCCGGTGTGTGGACGGCGACTTTGCATATTATACTCTGAGTGATACCAGGAACATTTTGTGCAAGGCTTACAGTTATCTTCAATAAATGTTGGCTCTTTTCAGTGTTTGAACCAAGCATCTTGTGCACAAAGGAACCCTTTTCATGTCTGTGACCGTGGACCACTTTCAGTACAGCCACTGTTTTATTGCCAAGCTTTGGAAGGACACTTATGTTGTTTATATACAAAACGCACAAATGATATATATGTATTTATATATATATTTATATACTTATGTACACGCACTAGAATTTTACTCTTTCTTTTTTGCTACTGTCAGCTCTACATTTGGAAGCTGGACGCCACCCTTTGTGCCACTGTCATTACTGGAAGATGAAGAAATTCGAGACTTCTTGGATGCCAGCAACACACCACTGCTCTCAGTGTTCCCCATGTCCTCATCACTAAATGTCACTTCATAGGAACCCTTCGTTTTAGATCCCAAGCCACCGAAAGTGCCAAACTTTAGCTTTGAGTGCTTGCCTTTACCCTTCTCCCTTTCAATGGAGGCTGTGCCGCCCTTGGCTTCAAGCATTCCACTTGGTGTAGTCGGCGGGGACAGATCTCGATCATCACTCAGCGAAGACGATCTGTGCCGAGGCTTCTTACTGCGGAACAGCGAAAAATCAAATGTTGAAGACTTGGCTTTCGGGGATAACGCAGTGCCTTGTAAGTCTGCAGATATGTTGGTTTCTTCAAGACCACCCTCTGTGGAACCTAGACTTGCTTTGGAACTTTCTAATTCACCCTTTAAGCCAGATAAAGTTATAGAGGCCTCTGGAGGCTCCACACTAATGTCTCCTTTCCCCTTCTGCCTGGAAAAATTAAACTTGGGCATTTTCATTTTTGACTTTTTCAATTTAATGTCCTGCTCTTCAAAGTCACCTTCTACCTTACCAGCTTGTATGCTAATGTCTGGTTTGGGGAAATTAACATCAACGCCAACCTCTCTCCCACTTAATTCAGGCCCGGCAGATGTGAACTTGGGCATTTTTAACTTGGGAAATGTCACAGTGCCTGATGGACTTTCTAATTTTCCTTGTGGCACAGACACATGACCCCGGGCTCCGGCATTCAGGCTTTTTAACTCACTTGTAACCTTTGGTCCAAATATCTGGAAGCCCCCTGTAACCTTTGGTAGTTTAACATTAACATCTGACGACTGTGGAACCTGTGAGGCCTGATAATCCACAATAGGACCTTTAATGTTCATTTGTGAACCACCACTAATATTTATACCTGGACCTGCAATGTCAAGCACAGGAACTTTAACCCTGCCAGACAAATCTCCTTTGAGTGTTGGCTCTTTCAAAGCATGCCCTTTGGTGGATATGCCAATAGATGACATCTCATTTTGAAGGCCCTGGGTGTTATCAAGTCCCTCAATTTTTGTCCCAGGCAGGCCAAATCTTGGTAATTCCCCTTCTGGCATTTTGAGCTTTCCTTTATCATTGCTCATCCTCAGACTTGGAAGACCCACTTCAACCTTTGACACTTCATGGCCACTGTCAACACTGAAATCACCTTTTAATTTCGGACCGCTCAGATTTATGTCTGGTGCCTCAACATTTGACTTGATATCAGGCACACCTATGCTACCTTGAATCTTGGGCCCAGAGATGTCAATATCGCCCTTTGGTAACACCACATGGAGGTCCGCATCTGTTCCCTGCACCTCTGGACCGGACAAACCAATTTTGGGCATTTTAAGGTTTCCTTCAAAACCTTTCAAAGTAGCATCATCAGAAGCATCTACAGCTAAAGTTGGTCTCTGAATAATACCAGACATATTAAGGTCTCCCTTGATTTTGGGTCCTTTCAGGTTGAGGTCAGAGGCAGATAACTGTTGCCCTGAGACTGCCAGAGTTGGTGCATGTAATGTAGGTCCTTTAATGTTCAAATCGGAGGCTTCAACATTTACATCTAGACTAGGAACTCCTGTCCCACCTCTAATCTTTGTACCAGACAAATCAATATCACCCTTGGGAAGTTTCACTTCAACACTGCCATTTACTTCCTGCAAGCCAGGTCCCTTAATGCCATGTTTGGGAATCTGAAACTTCCCTCCAAATCCTTTGACAGACACTGTAGGGGCATCAAGGACCACATGTGGATCTTTTAAATCTTTAGACAAATCAAGATCACCTTCGACAGTTAGTCCTTTAAGATTTAATTCAGACTCCGGCACTGAGATTTTTGGATCAGACACATTAACAGATGGCATCTCAATCTTAGGTCCAGAAAGCTTTAGATTAGGTCCTTTGATGTCTGGTGCATCCAGGTTCACATTAACACTGGGTGCTTTTAAATCAGCTTCCATTTTGGAACCAGGCACATCCATACTGCCTTTGGGACCAGACATGCTAAAAGTGGGCAGTTTGAACTTAGACTTTTTCAGTTTTATGTCCGGACCTTCCATACTTACATCAGGCAGACTCCCACTGCCACTAGCAGACAAATCAATTCCTGGAGACTTGATTTCAGCTTTCTTATTTTGTGAAGAAATATCAAAATCAGGGGAGGTTATTTCTCCCTCAATCTTAGGACTTGATAGGGAACCTTCTGATTTAAATTTAGAAGACTTTATATCAAACTCAACATCTGGAAAATGCATCTTCCCAAACAAAGCTTTCTTTGTTTTTGGAGCTTTGACGTTAAGATCGCCTTTAAGTGTGGCTTCAGGTCCACTAATGTCTACATCTAAATCGGGGGACTTTAGGTGTACATCAGCATCAGTATCAGGGACACTAACATCAAAGCCACCTTTCTTGCCCTTTATTTTGGGGCCACTCATATGAAATTTGGGCATCTTAAATTTTCCTTTCTTCGCTTTTCCTCCTATGTTTACATCTGGACTCCCAACATTCACTTCTCCTTCTAGGGCACTCACTTCAAACGAAGGAGAAACTACATCCGGTTTGGGAGCTTTCACTCCAAACCCAAACATTCCTTTCTTCACTTTGGGAATTTTAACATTTCCTTCCAGACCTTCAAGGCCTATATCTGGAGTATCCACATCTATCTTAAGACTGGGAGCATTCAAGTCCACTTTGGGAGTGGTTATTTTAGGGCCAGAAAAATCAATGTTTGGTTTCTTAAGTTCTACATCAAGGCCTGTTGTGTCTAATTTCCCACCTTTGAGTTTTGCATCAGGTATGTGAATGTCCATATCTAATTTGGGTCCTTTAAAATCTCCACCTATTTTGCCAGATAGGTCAACGTCACCATGTGGAATGCCTGCACTTATGTCCATTTCAGGGCTTTTAAATTTTGGTAACTTAAATTTTGGCATTATTATTTGTCCTTCAGGGCCTTTAATGTCTATATCTGGTGTTTCAACATTAACATCTGGGAATTTAACACTGGGACCCTCAATGTTTGGGCCTGAAATATCCATGCCACCCTTCCAAGAGGGACCTTTCATGTCAATGTCTGGCATGGAAACTGTAGGGAGCTTCACATCCATCGAAGGCATCTTAAACTTGGGAAGTTTCACGTTACCTTCCGGACCTTCTAGTTCTATGCCTGAAGCATCAACATCCAATTTCGGACCAGTAATGTTAAGTTCACCTTTTGGTAATTTTGCATCAACAGCTGGACCTTTGAAATCACCTTCTAATTTGGGTCCAGAAATGTCAACATCTCCTCCTTTCCAATTAGGTCCTTTCAAGTTCAGGTCAAAATCTGGCATGGAGACTTTAGGAGTATGCAATGATGGCATTTTAAACTTAGGACCTTTCACCTTACCATCTGGACCTTCGATGTCCATATCTGGGGTACAGACATCAATCTTGGGGCCTTTGATATCAACCTTTGGCCCTGTCATATCACCTTTAAGCTTTGGCCCAGAAATATCTACATCCCCTTTCCATTTAGGGCTTTTCAGGTTTATGTCAATGCCAGGCATATTCATCGAGGGCATATTAAAATTGAGACCTTTCATCTTTCCTTCAGGGCATTCAAGATCTACATCTGGGACGTTCATATCCACCTTTGTACCGGAAATGTCAAGATCCCCTTTAGGAAGTTGTACATCAATGTCAGAACCATCCAGTTTAGAATGAGATATATCAAATTTAGGAATCTTAAATTTGGGAATTTTGAATTTAGCCTTTGCTTCCGGACCTTCAATGTCAATGTCTGGATGTTCTAGGTCAACTTCTGGGCTCTTTATATCAAGTTCAGGTCCCTTTAAATTCCCTTCCAATTTGGGACCAGAAATGTCTACATCTCCTCCTTTCCAATGTGGACCTTTCAGCTTCAGGTCAAAGTCAGGCACAGAAACTTTAGGCATTTGAATTGATGGCATTTTTAACTTTGGACCTCTCACTTTACCACCTAGTCCTTCTATGTCTATATCAGGTGCATTGAAGTCAATGTCTGGGCCCTGAAAGACAACATTTGGTCCCTTCAATTCACCTTCCAATTTAGGACCAGATATGTCTACATCTCCTCCATTCCAATTAGGGCCTTTCAAGTTGAGGTCAACATCTGGCACTGGTATTGAAGGCAGTTTAAACTTAGGACCTTTCACTTTTCCATCTGGACCTTCTATATCAGGGGCATGGACCTCAAATTCAGGGCCCTTCATTTCAACCTTTCTCCCTTTCAAGTCTCCTTCAAGCTTTGGCCCAGAAACATCTACATCCCCTTTATATTTAGAGCCTTTCAGGTTTATGTCAAAGTGTGGCGCAGAGATTTGAGGCACATGAATTGATGGCATCTTTAACTTTGGACCTTTCACTTTACCATCTAGTCCATCTATATCAGGGGCACTGATGTCAACATCTGGGCCCCTGAGGTCAACATTTGGTCCCTTCAACTCACCTTCCAGTTTGGGACCAGATATCTCTACATCCCCTCCTTTCCAATTAGGGCCTTTCAAGTTGAGATCAAAATCAGGAACAGTGACTTTAGGCACATGCATTGATGATAAGGTAAACTTGGGACCTTTTAACTTTCCTTCTGGGCCTTCTATGTTTATATCGGGAGCAGTGACATCAATTTCAGGACACTTGATATCAACTTTTGGGCCTTTCAAATCACCTTCAAGCTTTGGCACAGAAATATCTGCATCACCCTTCCATTTTGAACCCTTAATATTTAAGTCAGTATCTGGCAGCGATACCTTCGGTAAATTAACAGTCATTGAAGGCAGTGTGAATTTGCCACCCTTCAAGTTTCCATCAAGGCCTTCAACATCAATTTCTGGAGCTTTAATGTCTACCTTAGGACTAACTAGATCAATATCACCTTTAGGCAACTTTACCCCAAGCTCTGATTCTTCTGACTTAAGACCAGAAAATTTAAATTTAGGAAGGTTGAACTTGGGCATTTTTACTTTTCCTTTGGCTCCTGTACTATCCACATCTAGATCTGGTGTACCGACCTCTAATTCTGGACTTTTGATATGAACTTTTGGACCTTTAAGGTCCCCTTCTAATGTTGGACCGGATAAATCAGCACCCCCCTTTAGCTTTTGCCCCTTCAGATTTAGTTCCACATCTGGCATAGAAACTTTAGGTGATGAAATGTTTAAAGAAGGCATCTTGAATTTAGGGCTTTTTATTTTCCCTTCTGGTACCTCAATGCCCACATCTGGTGCACTGAGATTGATTTTGGGGCCCGAAACATCCATATCCATATTGGGAGACTTGACATCGATGCTTGGTGCCTGGGCCTTCGAACCTGAAAAATTGAACTTCGGAAATCTAAATTTATGTTTTTTAGTCTTCACTTCCGGTACTTCTAGATCTAACTTTGGAACACCAATGTCCAATTCAGGTACCCTCACACCTCCTTCTATTTTAGCACCAGAAACATCTACGCCGATGGAAGGGTCTGGCAGATCTGCACCACCTTTCCTGTTGGGGCCTTTTATATTTAAGTCAAAATCGGGCACAGACACTTTAGATAGATGCATGGAAGGCATCTTAAACTTTGGATCTTTCACCTTTATATCAGGCCCTTCAATGTCTAAATCTGGAGCTTTGAGAGAAAGATCAGGAGCCTCAATGTTAGGACCTTTTAGATCACCTTCAATTTTAGGCCCAGAAATATCAGCACCTCCCTTCCACTTGGGGCCTTTCATATGAAAGTCCAGGTCAGGCATGTTGACTTTGGGCATGTGCATGGAGGGCATATTGAACTTGCTACCTTTTACTTTTCCTTCTGGGCCTTCAATGTCTATTTCTGGTGTGTCAATGTCTACCTTTGGACCACAAATGCCAATATCACTTTTGGGGAGGTTAACATCAATTTCACCTCCATCTACCTTTGGACCAGAGATGCCAAATTTGGGAAAGCCAAATTTAGGCATTTTGAATTTTCCCTTTGCATCTGAAATCTCCATGTCTATATTTGGTGAGCCGACCTCAATTTCAGGACTTTTGATATCAACTGTTGGAAGGTCTAGGTCCCCTTCTAACTTTGGACCAGAAGCATCAGCACTGCCTTTCCATTTAGGGCCTTTAATGTTAACATCAAAATCAGGCATTGACATTTTGGGCATGTTAAAATTCATGGAAGGCATCTGAAATTTGGAACCTTTCAATTTTCCTTCAGGACCTCCAATATCTAGATCTGGAGCTTCAACATCAATTTTTGGACCTTTGATGTCAACTTGAGGACCTTTCAGATCCCCTTCAATTGAAGGGCCTGAGATATCTGCACCTCCTTTCCAGTTGGGACCTTTTATATTCAAGTCCAAATCGGGCATAGACACTTTAGGTGGATGCATGGAAGGCATCTTAAACTTGGGATCTTTCACCTTTATATTAGGCCCTTCAATGTCTAAATCTGGAGCCTCAATATCAATGTTTGGACCTTTTAGATCACCTTCAATTTTAGGCCCAGAAATATCAGCACCTCCCTTCCACTTGGGGCCTTTCATATGAAAGTCCATGTCAGGCATGTTGACTTTGGGCATATGCATGAAGGGCATTTTGAACTTGCCACCTTTTACTTTCCCTTCTGGGCCTTCAATGTCTATTTCTGGTGCATCAATGTCAATCTTTGGACCGGAAATGTCAAAATCACTTTTGGGGAGGTTAACATCAATTTCACATCCATCCCCTTTCGGACCAGACATGCCAAATGTGGGAAGGCCAAATTTAGGCATTTTGAATTTTCCCTTCGCATCTGGAACCTCCATGTCTACATTTGGAGTGCCAACCTCTATTTCAGGACCTTTGATATCGACTGAGGGAACGTCTACATCGCCTTCTATCTTCGGACTAGAGGCATCAGCACTTCCTTTCAATTTAGGGCCTTTAATGTTAAAATCAACATTAGGCATTGACATTTTGGGCATGTTAAAATTCATGGAAGGCATATGAAATTTGGAACCTTTCAATTTTCCTTCAGGGCCTCCAATATCTACATCTGGTGCGTCAACGTCAATTTCTGGACCTTTGATGTCAACGTAAGGACCTTTCAGATTCCCTTCGATTGACGGGCCTGAGAGATCTGCACCACCTTTCCAGTTAGGACCTTTTATATTCAAGTCCAAATCGGGCATAGACACTTTAGGTGGATGCATGGAAGGCATCTTAAAGTTGGGATCTTTCACCTTTATATCAGGCCCTTCAATGTTTAAATCTGGAGCTTTGAGAGAAAGATCAGGCGCCTCAATATCAAAGTTAGGACCTTTTAGATCACCTTCAATTTTAGGCCCAGAAAGATCAGCTCCTCCCTTCCACTTGGGGCCTTTCATATGAAAGTCCATGTCAGGCATGTGGACTTTGGACATATGCATGGAGGGCATTTTAAACTTGCCACCTTTTACTTTTCCTTCTGGGCCTTCAATGTCTATTTCTGGTGTATCAATGTCAATCTTTGGTCCGGAAATGTCACTTTTGGGGAGGTTAGCATCAATGTCAAGTCCATCCACCTTTGGACCAGAAATGCCAAATTTGGGAAGGCCAAATTTAGGCATTTTGAATTTTCCCTTCGCCTCTGGAACCTCCATATCTATATTTGGGAGATCAACCTCCATTTCAGGCCCTTTGATGTCGACTGTAGGGAGGTCTACATCACCTTCTAGCTTTGGACCAGAGGCATCAGCACTTCCTTTCCATTTTGGGCCTTTCATGTTAACATCAAAATCAGGCATTGACATTTTGGGCATGTGAACATTCATGGGTGGTATCCTAAATTTGGAACCTTTCAATTTTCCTTCAGGTCCTTCAATATCTACATCCGGAGCTTCAACATCAATTTTTGGACCTTTGATGTCAACTTTAGGACCTTTCAGGTCCCCTTCAACTGAAGGGCCTGAGAGATCTGCGCCTCCTTTCCAGTTGGGACCTTTTATATTTAAGTCAAAATCGGGCATAGACACTTTAGGTGGATGCATGGAAGGCATCTTGAACTTGGGATCTTTCACCTTTATATCAGGCCCTTCAATGTCTACATCTGGAGCTGTGAGAGAAAGATCAGGAGCATCAATATCAATGCTAGGACCTTTAAGCTCACCTTCAATTTTAGGCCCAGAAATATCAGCACCTCCCTTCCACTTGGGGCTTTTCATATGAAAGTCCATGTCAGGCATGTGGACTTTAGGCAAATGCAAGTTGGGCATCTTAAACTTACTGCCTTTCACTTTTCCTTCTGCGCCTTTGATATCTATTTGTGGTGTGTCAATGTCAATCTTTGGACCAGAAATGTCTATATCACTTTTGGGGAGGTTAGCATCTATTTCAAGTCCACCCACCTTTGGACCGGACATGCCAAATTTGGGAAAGCCAAATTTAGGCATTTTGAATTTTCCCTTCACCTCTGGAACCTCTAGATCTATATTTGGGGAACCAACCTCAATTTCAGGACTTTTAATATCTATTGTAGGCACTTTTACATCACCTTCTAGCTTGGGCCCGGAGGCTTCAGCACTGCCTTTCCATTTAGGGCCTTTAATGTTGAAATCAACATCAGGCATTGACATTTTGGGCTTTTGAAAATTCATGGAAGGCATCTTAAATTTGGAACCTTTCAATTTCCCTTCAGGACCTTCAATATCTAAATCCGGAGCTTCAACATCAATTTTTGGACCTTTGATGTCAACTTGAGGACCTTTGAGATCCCCTTCAATTGAAGGGCCTGAGAGATCTGCGCCTCCTTTCCAGTTGGGACCTTTTATATTTAAGTCAAAATCAGGCATAGACACTTTAGGTACATCCATAGAAGGCATCTTAAATTTGGGATCTTTCACCTTTATATCAGGCCCTTCAATGTCTAAATCTGGAGCCTCAATATCAATGTTAGGACCTTTTAGATCACCTTCAATTTTAGGCCCAGACATATCAGCACCTCCCTTCCACTTGGGGCCTTTCATATGAAAGTCCATGTCAGGCATGTGGACTTTGGGCATATGCATGGAGGGCATTTGAAACTTGCCACCTTTTACTTTTCCTTCTGGGCCTTCAATGTCTAGTTCTGGTGTGTCAATGTCCATCTTTGGACAAGAAATGTCAATATCACTTTTTGGTAGGTTAACATCGATGTCAACTCCATCCCCTTTTGGACCCGACATGCCAAATTTGGGAAGGCCAAATTTAGGCATTTTGAATTTTCCCTTCGCCTCTGGAACCTCTATATCTATATTTGGGGGACCAACCTCAATTTCAGGCCCTTTGATGTCGACTGTAGGGAGGTCTACATCACCTTCTAGCTTGGGCCCGGAGGCTTCAGCACTGCCTTTCCATTTAGGGCCTTTAATGTTAAAATCAACATCAGGCATTGACATTTTGGGCTTTTGAAAATTCATGGAAGGCATCTTAAATTTGGAACCTTTCAATTTCCCTTCAGGACCTTCAATATCTAAATCCGGAGCTTCAACATCAATTTTTGGACCTTTGATGTCAACTTGAGGACCTTTGAGATCCCCTTCAATTGAAGGGCCTGAGAGATCTGCGCCTCCTTTCCAGTTGGGACCTTTTATATTTAAGTCAAAATCGGGCATAGACACTTTAGGTACACGCATAGAAGGCATCTTAAATTTGGGATCTTTCACCTTTATATCAGGCCCTTCAATGTCTAAATCTGGAGCCTCAATATCAATGTTAGGACCTTTTAGATCACCTTCAATTTTAGGCCCAGACATATCAGCACCTCCCTTCCACTTGGGGCCTTTCATATGAAAGTCCATGTCAGGCATGTGGACTTTGGGCATATGCATGGAGGGCATTTGAAACTTGCCACCTTTTACTTTTCCTTCTGGGCCTTCAATGTCTATTTCTGGTGTGTCAATGTCCATCTTTGGACAAGAAATATCAATGTCACTTTTTGGTAGGTTAACATCGATGTCAACTCCATCCCCTTTTGGACCGGACATGCCAAATTTGGGAAGGCCAAATTTAGGCATTTTGAATTTTCCCTTCGCCTCTGGAACCTCTATATCTATATTTGGGGGACCAACCTCAATTTCAGGCCCTTTGATGTCGACTGTAGGGAGGTCTACATCACCTTCTAGCTTGGGCCCGGAGGCTTCAGCACTGCCTTTCCATTTAGGGCCTTTAATGTTAAAATCAACATCAGGCATTGACATTTTGGGCTTTTGAAAATTCATGGAAGGCATCTTAAATTTGGAACCTTTCAATTTCCCTTCAGGACCTTCAATATCTAAATCCGGAGCTTCAACATCAATTTTTGGACCTTTGATGTCAACTTGAGGACCTTTGAGATCCCCTTCAATTGAAGGGCCTGAGAGATCTGCGCCTCCTTTCCAGTTGGGACCTTTTATATTTAAATCAAAATCGGGCATAGACACTTTAGGTACACGCATAGAAGGCATCTTAAATTTGGGATCTTTCACCTTTATATCAGGCCCTTCAATGTCTAAATCTGGAGCCTCAATATCAATGTTAGGACCTTTTAGATCACCTTCAATTTTAGGCCCAGACATATCAGCACCTCCCTTCCACTTGGGGCCTTTCATATGAAAGTCCATGTCAGGCATGTGGACTTTGGGCATATGCATGGAGGGCATTTGAAACTTGCCACCTTTTACTTTTCCTTCTGGGCCTTCAATGTCTATTTCTGGTGTGTCAATGTCCATCTTTGGACAAGAAATATCAATGTCACTTTTTGGTAGGTTAACATCGATGTCAACTCCATCAGCTTTTGGACCGGACATGCCAAATTTGGGAAGGCCAAATTTAGGCATTTTGAATTTTCCCTTCGCCTCTGGAACCTCTATATCTATATTTGGGGGACCAACCTCAATTTCAGGCCCTTTGATGTCGACTGTAGGGAGGTCTACATCACCTTCTAGCTTTGGAACAGAGGCATCAGCACTGCCTTTCCATTTAGGGCCTTTAATGTTAAAATCAACATCAGGCATTGACATTTTGGGCTTTTGAAAATTCATGGAAGGCATCTTAAATTTGGAACCTTTCAATTTCCCTTCAGGACCTTCAATATCTAAATCCGGAGCTTCAACATCAATTTTTGGCCCTTTGATGTCAACTTGAGGATCTTTCAGATCCCCTTCAATTGAAGGGCCCGAGAGATCTGCGCCTCCTTTCCAGTTGGGACCTTTTATATTTAAGTGAAAATCGGGCATAGACACTTTAGGTGGATGCATGGAAGGCATCTTGAACTTGGGATCTTTCACCTTTATATCAGGCCCTTCAATGTCTAAATCAGGGGCTTTGAGAGAAAGATCAGGAGCCTCAATTTCAATGTTAGGACCTTTTAGATCACCTTTAATTTTAGGGCCAGAAATATCAGCACCTCCCTTCCACTTGGGGCCTTTCATATGAAAGTCCATGTCAGGCATGTGGACTTTGGGCATATGCATGGAGGGCATTTGAAACTTGCCACCTTTTACTTTTCCTTCTGGGCCTTCAATGTCTATTTCTGGTGTGTCAATGTCCATCTTTGGACGAGAAATGTCAATATCACATTTTGGTAGGTTAACATCGATGTCAACTCCATCTCCTTTTGGACCGGACATGCCAAATTTGGGAAGGCCAAATTTAGGCATTTTGAATTTTCCCTTCGCCTCTGGAACCTCTATATCTATATTTGGGGGACCAACCTCAATTTCAGGCCCTTTGATGTCGACTGTAGGGAGGTCTACATCACCTTCTAGCTTGGGCCCGGAGGCTTCAGCACTGCCTTTCCATTTAGGGCCCTTAATGTTAAAATCAACATCAGGCATTGACATTTTGGGCTTTTGAAAATTCATGGAAGGCATCTTAAATTTGGAACCTTTCAATTTCCCTTCAGGACCTTCAATATCTAAATCCGGAGCTTCAACATCAATTTTTGGACCTTTGATGTCAACTTGAGGACCTTTGAGATCCCCTTCAATTGAAGGGCCTGAGAGATCTGCGCCTCCTTTCCAGTTGGGACCTTTTATATTTAAATCAAAATCGGGCATAGACACTTTAGGTACACGCATAGAAGGCATCTTAAATTTGGGATCTTTCACCTTTATATCAGGCCCTTCAATGTCTAAATCTGGAGCCTCAATATCAATGTTAGGACCTTTTAGATCACCTTCAATTTTAGGCCCAGACATATCAGCACCTCCCTTCCACTTGGGGCCTTTCATATGAAAGTCCATGTCAGGCATGTGGACTTTGGGCATATGCATGGAGGGCATTTGAAACTTGCCACCTTTTACTTTTCCTTCTGGGCCTTCAATGTCTATTTCTGGTGTGTCAATGTCCATCTTTGGACAAGAAATGTCAATGTCACTTTTTGGTAGGTTAACATCGATGTCAACTCCATCAGCTTTGGGACCGGACATGCCAAATTTGGGAAGGCCAAATTTAGGCATTTTGAATTTTCCCTTCGCCTCTGGAACCTCTATATCTATATTTGGGGGACCAACCTCAATTTCAGGCCCTTTGATGTCGACTGTAGGGAGGTCTACATCACCTTCTAGCTTTGGAACTGAGGCATCAGCACTGCCTTTCCATTTAGGGCCTTTAATGTTAAAATCAACATCAGGCATTGACATTTTGGGCTTTTGAAAATTCATGGAAGGCATCTTAAATTTGGAACCTTTCAATTTCCCTTCAGGACCTTCAATATCTAAATCCGGAGCTTCAACATCAATTTTTGGACCTTTGATGTCAACTTGAGGACCTTTGAGATCCCCTTCAATTGAAGGGCCTGAGAGATCTGCGCCTCCTTTCCAGTTAGGACCTTTTATATTTAAGTCAAAATCGGGCATAGACACTTTAGGTACACGCATAGAAGGCATCTTAAATTTGGGATCTTTCACCTTTATATCAGGCCCTTCAATGTCTAAATCTGGAGCCTCAATATCAATGTTAGGACCTTTTAGATCACCTTCAATTTTAGGCCCAGACATATCAGCACCTCCCTTCCACTTGGGGCCTTTCATATGAAAGTCCATGTCAGGCATGTGGACTTTGGGCATATGCATGGAGGGCATTTGAAACTTGCCACCTTTTACTTTTCCTTCTGGGCCTTCAATGTCTATTTCTGGTGTGTCAATGTCCATCTTTGGACAAGAAATGTCAATGTCACTTTTTGGTAGGTTAACATCGATGTCAACTCCATCAGCTTTTGGACCGGACATGCCAAATTTGGGAAGGCCAAATTTAGGCATTTTGAATTTTCCCTTCGCCTCTGGAACCTCTATATCTATATTTGGGGGACCAACCTCAATTTCAGGCCCTTTGATGTCGACTGTAGGGAGGTCTACATCACCTTCTAGCTTTGGAACAGAGGCATCAGCACTGCCTTTCCATTTAGGGCCTTTAATGTTAAAATCAACATCAGGCATTGACATTTTG
Source organism: Triturus cristatus (assembly GCF_964204655.1). Lineage (NCBI taxonomy): Eukaryota > Metazoa > Chordata > Amphibia > Caudata > Salamandridae > Triturus > Triturus cristatus. The sequence goes on from NC_140592.1 coordinate 751,781,613, forward strand.
GGCTTTTGAAAATTCATGGAAGGCATCTTAAATTTGGAACCTTTCAATTTCCCTTCAGGACCTTCAATATCTAAATCCGGAGCTTCAACATCAATTTTTGGCCCTTTGATGTCAACTTGAGGATCTTTCAGATCCCCTTCAATTGAAGGGCCCGAGAGATCTGCGCCTCCTTTCCAGTTGGGACCTTTTATATTTAAGTCAAAATCGGGCATAGACACTTTAGGTGGATGCATGGAAGGCATCTTGAACTTGGGATCTTTCACCTTTATATCAGGCCCTTCAATGTCTAAATCAGGGGCTTTGAGAGAAAGATCAGGAGCCTCAATTTCAATGTTAGGACCTTTTAGATCACTTTTAATTTTAGGGACAGAAATATCAGCACCTCCCTTCCACTTGGGGCCTTTCATATGAAAGTCCATGTCAGGCATGTGGACTTTGGGCATATGCATGGAGGGCATTTGAAACTTGCCACCTTTTACTTTTCCTTCTGGGCCTTCAATGTCTATTTCTGGTGTGTCAATGTCCATCTTTGGACAAGAAATGTCAATATCACTTTTTGGTAGGTTAACATCGATGTCAACTCCATCCCCTTTTGGACCGGACATGCCAAATTTGGGAAGGCCAAATTTAGGCATTTTGAATTTCCCCTTCGCCTCTGGAACCTCTATATCTATATTTGGGGGACCAACCTCAATTTCAGGCCCTTTGATGTCGACTGTAGGGAGGTCTACATCACCTTCTAGCTTTGGACCGGAGGCATCAGCACTGCCTTTCCATTTAGGGCCTTTAATGTTAAAATCAACATCAGGCATTGATATTTTGGGCTTTTGAAAATTCATGGAAGGCATCTTAAATTTGGAACCTTTCAATTTCCCTTCAGGACCTTCAATATCTACATCCGGAGCTTCAACATCAATTTTTGGACCTTTGATGTCAACTTGAGGACCTTTCAGATCCCCTTCAATTGAAGGGCCTGAGAGATCTGCGCCTCCTTTCCAGTTGGGACCTTTTATATTTAAGTCAAAATCGGGCATAGACACTTTAGGTGGATGCATGGAAGGCATCTTGAACTTGGGATCTTTCACCTTTATATCAGGCCCTTCAATGTCTAAATCAGGGGCTTTGAGAGAAAGATCAGGAGCCTCAATTTCAATGTTAGGACCTTTTAGATCACCTTTAATTTTAGGGCCAGAAATATCAGCACCTCCCTTCCACTTGGGGCCTTTCATATGAAAGTCCATGTCAGGCATGTGGACTTTGGGCATATGCATGGAGGGCATTTGAAACTTGCCACCTTTTACTTTTCCTTCTGGGCCTTCAATGTCTATTTCTGGTGTGTCAATGTCCATCTTTGGACGAGAAATGTCAATATCACATTTTGGTAGGTTAACATCGATGTCAACTCCATCTCCTTTTGGACCGGACATGCCAAATTTGGGAAGGCCAAATTTAGGCATTTTGAATTTTCCCTTCGCCTCTGGAACCTCTATATCTATATTTGGGGGACCAACCTCAATTTCAGGCCCTTTGATGTCGACTGTAGGGAGGTCTACATCACCTTCTAGCTTGGGCCCGGAGGCTTCAGCACTGCCTTTCCATTTAGGGCCTTTAATGTTAAAATCAACATCAGGCATTGACATTTTGGGCTTTTGAAAATTCATGGAAGGCATCTTAAATTTGGAACCTTTCAATTTCCCTTCAGGACCTTCAATATCTAAATCCGGAGCTTCAACATCAATTTTTGGACCTTTGATGTCAACTTGAGGACCTTTGAGATCCCCTTCAATTGAAGGGCCTGAGAGATCTGCGCCTCCTTTCCAGTTGGGACCTTTTATATTTAAGTCAAAATCGGGCATAGACACTTTAGGTACACGCATAGAAGGCATCTTAAATTTGGGATCTTTCACCTTTATATCAGGCCCTTCAATGTCTAAATCTGGAGCCTCAATATCAATGTTAGGACCTTTTAGATCACCTTCAATTTTAGGCCCAGACATATCAGCACCTCCCTTCCACTTGGGGCCTTTCATATGAAAGTCCATGTCAGGCATGTGGACTTTGGGCATATGCATGGAGGGCATTTGAAACTTGCCACCTTTTACTTTTCCTTCTGGGCCTTCAATGTCTATTTCTGGTGTGTCAATGTCCATCTTTGGACAAGAAATGTCAATGTCACTTTTTGGTAGGTTAACATCGATGTCAACTCCATCAGCTTTTGGACCGGACATGCCAAATTTGGGAAGGCCAAATTTAGGCATTTTGAATTTTCCCTTCGCCTCTGGAACCTCTATATCTATATTTGGGGGACCAACCTCAATTTCAGGCCCTTTGATGTCGACTGTAGGGAGGTCTACATCACCTTCTAGCTTGGGCCCGGAGGCTTCAGCACTGCCTTTCCATTTAGGGCCTTTAATGTTAAAATCAACATCAGGCATTGACATTTTGGGCTTTTGAAAATTCATGGAAGGCATCTTAAATTTGGAACCTTTCAATTTCCCTTCAGGACCTTCAATATCTAAATCCGGAGCTTCAACATCAATTTTTGGACCTTTGATGTCAACTTGAGGACCTTTGAGATCCCCTTCAATTGAAGGGCCTGAGAGATCTGCGCCTCCTTTCCAGTTGGGACCTTTTATATTTAAGTCAAAATCGGGCATAGACACTTTAGGTACACGCATAGAAGGCATCTTAAATTTGGGATCTTTCACCTTTATATCAGGCCCTTCAATGTCTAAATCTGGAGCCTCAATATCAATGTTAGGACCTTTTAGATCACCTTCAATTTTAGGCCCAGACATATCAGCACCTCCCTTCCACTTGGGGCCTTTCATATGAAAGTCCATGTCAGGCATGTGGACTTTGGGCACATGCATGGAGGGCATTTGAAACTTGCCACCTTTTACTTTTCCTTCTGGGCCTTCAATGTTTATTTCTGGTGTGTCAATGTCCATCTTTGGACAAGAAATGTCAATGTCACTTTTTGGTAGGTTAACATCGATGTCAACTCCATCAGCTTTTGGACCGGACATGCCAAATTTGGGAAGGCCAAATTTAGGCATTTTGAATTTTCCCTTCGCCTCTGGAACCTCTATATCTATATTTGGGGGACCAACCTCAATTTCAGGCCCTTTGATGTCGACTGTAGGGAGGTCTACATCACCTTCTAGCTTTGGAACAGAGGCATCAGCACTGCCTTTCCATTTAGGGCCTTTAATGTTAAAATCAACATCAGGCATTGACATTTTGGGCTTTTGAAAATTCATGGAAGGCATCTTAAATTTGGAACCTTTCAATTTCCCTTCAGGACCTTCAATATCTAAATCCGGAGCTTCAACATCAATTTTTGGCCCTTTGATGTCAACTTGAGGATCTTTCAGATCCCCTTCAATTGAAGGGCCCGAGAGATCTGCGCCTCCTTTCCAGTTGGGACCTTTTATATTTAAGTCAAAATCGGGCATAGACACTTTAGGTGGATGCATGGAAGGCATCTTGAACTTGGGATCTTTCACCTTTATATCAGGCCCTTCAATGTCTAAATCAGGGGCTTTGAGAGAAAGATCAGGAGCCTCAATTTCAATGTTAGGACCTTTTAGATCACCTTTAATTTTAGGGACAGAAATATCAGCACCTCCCTTCCACTTGGGGCCTTTCATATGAAAGTCCATGTCAGGCATGTGGACTTTGGGCATATGCATGGAGGGCATTTGAAACTTGCCACCTTTTACTTTTCCTTCTGGGCCTTCAATGTCTATTTCTGGTGTGTCAATGTCCATCTTTCGACAAGAAATGTCAATATCACTTTTTGGTAGGTTAACATCGATGTCAACTCCATCCCCTTTTGGACCGGACATGCCAAATTTGGGAAGGCCAAATTTAGGCATTTTGAATTTTCCCTTCGCCTCTGGAACCTCTATATCTATATTTGGGGGACCAACCTCAATTTCAGGCCCTTTGATGTCGACTGTAGGGAGGTCTACATCACCTTCTAGCTTTGGACCGGAGGCATCAGCACTGCCTTTCCATTTAGGGCCTTTAATGTTAAAATCAACATCAGGCATTGATATTTTGGGCTTTTGAAAATTCATGGAAGGCATCTTAAATTTGGAACCTTTCAATTTCCCTTCAGGACCTTCAATATCTACATCCGGAGCTTCAACATCAATTTTTGGACCTTTGATGTCAACTTGAGGACCTTTCAGATCCCCTTCAATTGAAGGGCCTGAGAGATCTGCGCCTCCTTTCCAGTTGGGACCTTTTATATTTAAGTCAAAATCGGGCATAGACACTTTAGGTGGATGCATGGACGGCATCTTGAACTTGGGATCTTTCACCTTTATATCAGGCCCTTCAATGTCTAAATCAGGGGCTTTGAGAGAAAGATCAGGAGCCTCAATTTCAATGTTAGGACCTTTTAGATCACCTTTAATTTTAGGCCCAGAAATATCAGCACCTCCCTTCCACTTGGGGCCTTTCATATGAAAGTCCATGTCAGGCATGTGGACTTTGGGCATATGCATTGAGGGCATTTGAAACTTGCCACCTTTTACTTTTCCTTCTGGGCCTTCAATGTCTATTTCTGGTGTGTCAATGTCCATCTTTGGACAAGAAATGTCAATATCACTTTTTGGTAGGTTAACATCGATGTCAACTCCATCCCCTTTTGGACCGGACATGCCAAATTTGGGAAGGCCAAATTTAGGCATTTTGAATTTTCCCTTCGCCTCTGGAACCTCTATATCTATATTTGGGGGACCAACCTCAATTTCAGGCCCTTTGATGTCGACTGTTGGGAGGTCTACATCACCTTCTAGCTTGGGCCCGGAGGCTTCAGCACTGCCTTTCCATTTAGGGCCTTTAATGTTAAAATCAACATCAGGCATTGACATTTTGGGCTTTTGAAAATTCATGGAAGGCATCTTAAATTTGGAACCTTTCAATTTCCCTTCAGGACCTTCAATATCTAAATCCGGAGCTTCAACATCAATTTTTGGACCTTTGATGTCAACTTGAGGACCTTTGAGATCCCCTTCAATTGAAGGGCCTGAGAGATCTGCGCCTCCTTTCCAGTTGGGACCTTTTATATTTAAGTCAAAATCGGGCATAGACACTTTAGGTACACGCATAGAAGGCATCTTAAATTTGGGATCTTTCACCTTTATATCAGGCCCTTCAATGTCTAAATCTGGAGCCTCAATATCAATGTTAGGACCTTTTAGATCACCTTCAATTTTAGGCCCAGACATATCAGCACCTCCCTTCCACTTGGGGCCTTTCATATGAAAGTCCATGTCAGGCATGTGGACTTTGGGCATATGCATGGAGGGCATTTGAAACTTGCCACCTTTTACTTTTCCTTCTGGGCCTTCAATGTCTATTTCTGGTGTGTCAATGTCCATCTTTGGACAAGAAATGTCAATGTCACTTTTTGGTAGGTTAACATCGATGTCAACTCCATCAGCTTTTGGACCGGACATGCCAAATTTGGGAAGGCCAAATTTAGGCATTTTGAATTTTCCCTTCGCCTCTGGAACCTCTATATCTATATTTGGGGGACCAACCTCAATTTCAGGCCCTTTGATGTCGACTGTAGGGAGGTCTACATCACCTTCTAGCTTTGGAACAGAGGCATCAGCACTGCCTTTCCATTTAGGGCCTTTAATGTTAAAATCAACATCAGGCATTGACATTTTGGGCTTTTGAAAATTCATGGAAGGCATCTTAAATTTGGAACCTTTCAATTTCCCTTCAGGACCTTCAATATCTAAATCCGGAGCTTCAACATCAATTTTTGGACCTTTGATGTCAACTTGAGGACCTTTGAGATCCCCTTCAATTGAAGGGCCTGAGAGATCTGCGCCTCCTTTCCAGTTGGGACCTTTTATATTTAAGTCAAAATCGGGCATAGACACTTTAGGTACACGCATAGAAGGCATCTTAAATTTGGGATCTTTCACCTTTATATCAGGCCCTTCAATGTCTAAATCTGGAGCCTCAATATCAATGTTAGGACCTTTTAGATCACCTTCAATTTTAGGCCCAGACATATCAGCACCTCCCTTCCACTTGGGGCCTTTCATATGAAAGTCCATGTCAGGCATGTGGACTTTGGGCATATGCATGGAGGGCATTTGAAACTTGCCACCTTTTACTTTTCCTTCTGGGCCTTCAATGTCTATTTCTGGTGTGTCAATGTCCATCTTTGGACAAGAAATGTCAATGTCACTTTTTGGTAGGTTAACATCGATGTCAACTCCATCAGCTTTTGGACCGGACATGCCAAATTTGGGAAGGCCAAATTTAGGCATTTTGAATTTTCCCTTCGCCTCTGGAACCTCTATATCTATATTTGGGGGACCAACCTCAATTTCAGGCCCTTTGATGTCGACTGTAGGGAGGTCTACATCACCTTCTAGCTTTGGAACAGAGGCATCAGCACTGCCTTTCCATTTAGGGCCTTTAATGTTAAAATCAACATCAGGCATTGACATTTTGGGCTTTTGAAAATTCATGGAAGGCATCTTAAATTTGGAACCTTTCAATTTCCCTTCAGGACCTTCAATATCTAAATCCGGAGCTTCAACATCAATTTTTGGCCCTTTGATGTCAACTTGAGGATCTTTCAGATCCCCTTCAATTGAAGGGCCCGAGAGATCTGCGCCTCCTTTCCAGTTGGGACCTTTCATATTTAAGTCAAAATCGGGCATAGACACTTTAGGTGGATGCATGGAAGGCATCTTGAACTTGGGATCTTTCACCTTTATATCAGGCCCTTCAATGTCTAAATCAGGGGCTTTGAGAGAAAGATCAGGAGCCTCAATTTCAATGTTAGGACCTTTTAGATCACCTTTAATTTTAGGGACAGAAATATCAGCACCTCCCTTCCACTTGGGGCCTTTCATATGAAAGTCCATGTCAGGCATGTGGACTTTGGGCATATGCATGGAGGGCATTTGAAACTTGCCACCTTTTACTTTTCCTTCTGGGCCTTCAATGTCTATTTCTGGTGTGTCAATGTCCATCTTTGGACAAGAAATGTCAATATCACTTTTTGGTAGGTTAACATCGATGTCAACTCCATCCCCTTTTGGACCGGACATGCCAAATTTGGGAAGGCCAAATTTAGGCATTTTGAATTTTCCCTTCGCCTCTGGAACCTCTATATCTATATTTGGGGGACCAACCTCAATTTCAGGCCCTTTGATGTCGACAGTAGGGAGGTCTACATCACCTTCTAGCTTTGGACCGGAGGCATCAGCACTGCCTTTCCATTTAGGGCCTTTAATGTTAAAATCAACATCAGGCATTGAGATTTTGGGCTTTTGAAAGTTCATGGAAGGCATCTTAAATTTGGAACCTTTCAATTTCCCTTCAGGACCTTCAATATCTAAATCCGGAGCTTCAACATCAATTTTTGGCCCTTTGATGTCAACTTGAGGATCTTTCAGATCCCCTTCAATTGAAGGGCCCGAGAGATCTGCGCCTCCTTTCCAGTTGGGACCTTTTATATTTAAGTCAAAATCGGGCATAGACACTTTAGGTGGATGCATGGAAGGCATCTTGAACTTGGGATCTTTCACCTTTATATCAGGCCCTTCAATGTCTAAATCAGGGGATTTGAGAGAAAGATCAGGAGCCTCAATTTCAATGTTAGGACCTTTTATATCACCTTTAATTTTAGGGACAGAAATATCAGCACCTCCCTTCCACTTGGGGCCTTTCATATGAAAGTCCATGTCAGGCATGTGGACTTTGGGCATATGCATGGAGGGCATTTGAAACTTGCCACCTTTTACTTTTCCTTCTGGGCCTTCAATGTCTATTTCTGGTGTGTCAATGTCCATCTTTGGACAAGAAACGTCAATATCACTTTTTGGTAGGTTAACATCGATATCAACTCCATCCCCTTTTGGACCGGACATGCCAAATTTGGGAAGGCCAAATTTAGGCATTTTGAATTTTCCCTTCGCCTCTGGAACCTCTATATCTATATTTGGGGGACCAACCTCAATTTCAGGCCCTTTGATGTCGACAGTATGGAGGTCTACATCACCTTCTAGCTTTGGACCGGAGGCATCAGCACTGCCTTTCCATTTAGGGCCTTTAATGTTAAAATCAACATCAGGCATTGATATTTTGGGCTTTTGAAAATTCATGGAAGGCATCTTAAATTTGGAACCTTTCAATTTCCCTTCAGGACCTTCAATATCTACATCCGGAGCTTCAACATCAATTTTTGGACCTTTGATGTCAACTTGAGGACCTTTCAGATCCCCTTCAATTGAAGGGCCTGAGAGATCTGCGCCTCCTTTCCAGTTGGGACCTTTTATATTTAAGTCAAAATCGGACATAGACACTTTAGGTGGATGCATGGAAGGCATCTTGAACTTGGGATCTTTCACCTTTATATCAGGCCCTTCAATGTCTAAATCAGGGGCTTTGAGAGAAAGATCAGGAGCCTCAATTTCAATGTTAGGACCTTTTAGATCACCTTTAATTTTAGGCCCAGAAATATCAGCACCTCCCTTCCACTTGGGGCCTTTCATATGAAAGTCCATGTCAGGCATGTTGACTTTGGGCATATGCATGGAGGGCATTTGAAACTGGCCACCTTTTACTTTTCCTTCTGGGCCTTCAATGTCTAGTTCTGGAGTGTCAATGTCCATCTTTGGACAAGAAATGTCAATATCACTTTTTGGTAGGTTAACATCGATGTCAACTCCATCCACCTTTGGACTGGAGATGCCAAATTTGGGATAGCCAAATTTAGGAATTTTGAATTTTCCTTTTGCCTCTGGATCCTCTATGTCTATGTGAGGTGAACCAACATCAATTCCAGCACCTTTGATATCGACTGTAGGAATGTCTACATCACCTTTTAACTTTGGACTAGAGGCATCAGCAGTTCCTGTAAATTTTGGACCTTTAATGTTAAAATCAACATTAGGCATTGACATTTTAGGCTTGATGTCAACTTTAGGACCTCTCAGATCCCCTTCAATTGAAGTGCCTGACAGATTAGCACCACCTTTCCAGTTGGGGTCTTTCATGTTTAAGTCCAAGTCAGGCATAGACACTTTAGGTAGATGGATGGAAGGCATTTCAAAGTCGGGATCTTTCACCTTCATGTCAGGAGCCTCAATGTCTAAATCTGGAGCTTTCAGAGAAAGATCAGGAGCCTTGATATCAATGTTAGGACATTTTAAGTCACCCTCAAGATTAGGCCCAGATACCTCAACACCTCCCTTCCATTTGGGCCCTTTCATTTGTAAGTCTATGTCTGGGATGGAAGATTTTGGCAAATACATTGATGGCATGATAAACTTGGCTCCTTTCATTTTTCCTTCTGGGCCTTCATTATCTATTTTTGGTGAATCAGTTTCTAGGTTTGGACCAGAAACTTTAATGTCAGTTTTGGAGATGGTCACATCAATTTCTGGTGCCCCTATCTTTTGGCTAGACACACCAAATTTGGGAATGCCAAGTTTGGGAATTTTGAATTTTGCTTTTTCCTCTTGCACCTCTGTATGTATATTGGGTGCACAAACTTCAATTGCCGGCCCTTTAATATTAACTTTGGGGCCTTTAAGATCACCATCGACTGTAGTACCTGAAAGATCTGCATCGCCCTTCAACGTGGGACCTTTAAGATTAAGATCTACATCAGGCATAGAGATTTTAGGCAAATCAACATTCACTGAAGTGACATTAAATTTGGGATCTTTCAGGTTTACTTCAGGTCCATGGATAGCAAGCCTGGGAGCTTGAAGGTCAAGCTCAGGAGCCTCAACATCTGTCTTAGGACCTTTCAGGTTGCCTTTTAATTTCGAGCCAGAAATTTCTGTTGTGAATTTTCCTTTTCCTTTGGGAAGCTCTATGTTTACTTCTGGGGCTTCAAGATTTATTTCTGGGCCTTTAAGGCCAACTTTTTGACCCTTCAAATTACCTTCAAATTTTGAACCAGATATATCTGCAGCACCCTTCCATTCAGCACTTTTCACCTGTAAGTCAACATCAGGAGGAGACACCTTGGAAAGGTTCATAGATGGCGCCTTGAATTTGGGCTCTTTTATGTTTATTTTAGGACCCTGGACATCAAGACTGGGAGTCTGAATATCAATCTCAGGGGGATTCATATCCACTTTCGGACCCTTGAAATCACCTTCTGGTTTACTGCCAATTAAACCCACTCCTCCCTTTAGTACTGAGCCTTTCACATTCATATCGGTGTCTGGCATTGACACACTGGGCACATTTACTGAGATCACTGCTTGTTTTACTTTACCTTTAGTGCAAATGTCTGGTGCCTCGATCCCTATCTTGGGAACAGAAAGGTCTGCTTGTAAATTGTGCCCTTCACCTTGCAAACTTGAGAAACCAAATTTTGGCATCTTAAATTTGGGCATAGTTATTGTTCCTTTGGAAGGGTCATTATTAACATTTGGACCACTGACGTCAACACCAGGAACCTGAATATCTATCTGATTTGTGCTAACGCCAGCTAATTGTATTCCAGAACTGTCAACTGTGGGGGGCTTGATATTCACCTGTACATTTGGTGAAGAAACAGTCTCTTTTTGTGGCAGTTTAACAACTGGATCTTCCACTTTAGGTTCAGAGAAGCCAAATTTTGGCACCTTTAATGTGGGCACTTTGATTGTTCTTTCCTCTCCTCTCATGTCTACATTCAGTCCTGGAGCAATTTTGTCACCACCCATTCTAGGACCTTGTAAATCCATTGTAGAAGTCTCAATGCCAGAGTTTCCTTGTGCCATTGAGAGTTCGGCAACAGGGAGTCCAAGATCAACAGTAGCCCCTGGAGTCTTAGGTCCATGTCTTTCAATTGTAGGAGTTGCAACTGTCGGAACCTTGACATCAACTTGTGAGGCTGAAATGGCAACCCCTGAGCCAGGTCCAGCACCCTCGAGGGGAGGCCTTGAAATGCTGACAGGGGGAGTCTGCATGCCAACCTTTTGAGTCATTGGAACCCCAGGGCCTTGTATCTGTGTATCAGAAGTACCAAACTTTGAAAACTTGCTTATACCAACAACATTGAAATTTCCTGTGCCAATTTGGGCTCCTGTGCCCCCAGCAACAGTTGAGCTTTGGAATTTTGACCCAGGAATATTCATTCCAGGTACCTCGATTTGGACAGACTTGGCATTTTCTTGGCTAACATCAATACTTGGTAATTGGATTTCCGTTGTCCTCACCCCTGGGGACGAGATATCCATCTGTATGTTTTTACCGTCTCTCACAACTCTGGAAGATGTGGTCATGTGGCTGTGGAACCCTGAAACTGTCACAGCTGGCTTTCCCGCTTTCCAGTCTTTTTCTGTCGTGCCAGAATCAACAATCCTATGAGTGAACTCTGTCGGACCAGAGACAATGATGCCACCATGTGCAGTTTGCATGCCTGCGCTGCCGTCTTTGATCTGCAAGCTTTTCCCAGACATGTTAGCTGTTCGGATCACAGTTTTCCCTGTAGGTGTCTCAAATTCCATTCTGGACCGTTCTGTAAATTCTTGCCTCGGAATCTTTATCTTGAACTCAGGACTGTCGCTGTCGATGTTGCTAGCTCCTTCTGACCCCATAACATCCACAGTATACGCAGTGACTTTCCTTGTGACAGTTATGGTGCGACTTTGATTTTCTGTCTCTGTATGTTCCATTTCTGCTAAATCTTCAGATTTGAGTCGCGGCTTAATTTTCTTTGTGTAAATTCTTTTGTAGTCTTCATCATCGCCACTCTAAAAACGAGAAGGGATACATTTTAGGAAAAAATAAATTAGAACCATCGCTTCTGCCACCCAATGTGGTAGGATCACAGGTGTATTTTCAGTATTTACTCACACAAATTGATAGATTGACACTGATCAGCATGTGGCAGCCAGCAGTGCCACAGTCTGAGCGCTTAACCTTTTATTAATGTTGGTGCTCGGCTGCCTTACAGTCCTGCACATTGAAATGAAATAAAAGGAAATACCAGTATTTGTAAAGCGCACAGCTACCTCCGAAGTGGTGTCCCAGCGCTGGGGGCCGTCGGGAAGGTTAAGCAAGCTATTGCCCAGAGTCACATGGTGCTGGGCTAACCTGCCGCCAGCACCGGGGATTGAACCGTGAACCCCGTAGTCAGGCACCCTGGCCACTGTGCCACACCGCTTCCACATTCTACTCGAGACCTTCCACATCAGCCACAGGGTATGGTTAGAACGTTCCCTTTACTACTCAACCTGCCACAAGACGGTTATCAGGCTCACTTAGTAGGTTGCTCTTGTGTCCCTCTTGTCACCTATGCAAAATGAAAAGATGATGGACGGAATGCTGAACAAATCAAACATTCACTCCCAGTCACAGACCTGGGTTAAATCCATCTGGCTGATGAGTGGCATTACCCAGAAACTGGTCCCAGGATGCTTGTTTTTAGTCCAGGGAGGACCTGGCTTGGCAGTTCGGGTTGGACTGTTCCCATAGGGAGCAGGGTCAAGACTGATTTACATATGGCGGGGTCTAAACTGGGGTGACTGGTGAGCAAAAGAACAATGGATTTAACCCAGATCTCTTTACTTGGGGTGAATGTTTGATTTGTTTTGCTTTCTGTCCATCATTTGTCTTTTGACACTTGTCACCTAAGCTCCTATTCCCAGTCTCTAACTTCTGGTTCCGTTCTCTCTATTTTCCCTCCTTGAGTTCTCTGATCTTTTCATCACTTGTAATCAGTGTTTGGTGCATGGCCAATGTTAACCCAGCATGGATCTCAGCGACCATCTGCAACTTGTCAGAACTTTTAAGCGGTGTTGCCTGGTACACTGTCCTAAATGTTGTAAGAGAGGCTGCTCTTGAAGAATTGCAATGTTTTCTCTTGAGGATCTCTGTGTTTTACTTTGAATAAAAATACAACTTGAACATTAATGCAGTTTGCTTCTCACTTACAGCAAATTGTACAGCAATTAAAATAAAACAAAAATGAAAAGATACCAGAAATGATAACAGAAAATGTTTTGTCGGTAATAAAGAAGTCAAAATAAAAAAGAATATTTGTACACATCCATGTTGCTGTGCTGGAAAAGGACAGGGATTTTAGAAAGGACAAGAATGTTCCTGTTTTTTATAGCTTTGCTCATTTCGCGTTAAATGACACAAGCCCTAAAGTGCCCTGAAACTACTGAAAAGTGAATGTAAACACTAAAGCACAAAAATAAGAAATGAAGTAGCCTTACAGCATGTAAAGCAGGACTGCTACAGAAAGAGCATGTACCGCTCTGCATTAAAGGCGCTGCCCTCAAGACGTTATAAAGCAACTAGGGCAATTCCATTTAAAGCAGTGGTGGCAGCCGAGAGAACTCGATAACATGCCATACATTAAATTCTACTTCTTGGCACAGAGAGCTGAAGACCCAGCACTTAATTTGTGCCTGTATTTTCCAGTACTCAGCACCAGCACTTAATAGTCAGCACCGGCTCTAGTGACAGTCCACCACATGGTGGCGCTGCCTTTTAAATTTTGAGATGAGCACTACAACCGTGTTTATTAAGTCAATATACAATGAAAATGAATAATACCATCATCTCATGCCATTATTATAGCTTTGTTTGGCTGGCAATAGGCTGAATTGTCACACTTTTAGGAGTGCGATGGTTAGGTGTTATGTTAGTACTGCCATTGGCAAAGCTAGCAGGGCATGGGTGGTGCAGGCTGCTGTGGCCTTCCGAGAAGGGCCCAGGCACTTAATTTGTAAAAGATTAAGCACTGCGTAGACCATACCATTAGCCTTCACCTTACCACTAAACAATAAATGCTTGGCAGAGCTACTCAATCATTCTTCCGGACAGTCAGGATTTTAAATGACCCGGGGCCCTCCGGGTCTCAGACTGGTTAGTAATTAAAAATGGACATTGAAAAGGGCACCTATCGGGCCAAAGGATCACAGAAATTCAGTTTGTGGGTATGCCACTCCCTTAACTATGCAGGCCACAGCCCTTTAGAGACACCCCAAACTTTTTGCACCCCACATGAAGGCCTGCAAGCAGTAACAATGGAGGTCATTTAGGGGGTCGCAGCTGCGACCCCTGGCTTAACCCTTGCTACTCCAGGCACTGCTTTTGCGACCCATGGCCTCAGAAGTGGCAATATCAGTGCCTGGTACACAGGGGTCTCTTTTCCTAATAAACGCTGGTTGGAGATCCACTTGCCTGGTCTTCTGTCAATTGTTTTATTATGCAAATAGTGATTAATACTATTAATTATTAATGGCATAAAAATTGAGTACATTAGCTGGAATATGACTGTTCATGATAGTCACATCCATAGAATTCATACACATTCAAATTTGAAAAGCTACCTAGAATTCAAACACCACCACTCACACAGAACAGAGTTGGCTTAACAATCCTCATGGGGTGGGAGCCAACGTACAGACAGGAATAATTTGCTAGGACATTACAACTATGAGGCACGTTTCAAACACACGTACTGCATAGCACAGCATGAACCTGGGATTAACGACCAATGTGAATAAATATCTTGTGAACATTGCCATCCCTCCTCCCTCTGCGACGGTTTTCATTTGTCTAAATGGGCGACAGAGGCCTTGAAAAAAGTAGCACCCTATTACGGGGCATTTTAAAGTCCGACTGCATGACACACGTAGATGGCAGGAAACCCGAAGGCATCTTCGAACTGATTTAAAGCTCGTCGCCAGGGGCGTAGGTATGAATAGTGCAGCAGGTGCAGTGACACAGGGGGAGGTTTGCCACCTGACCGGATTTCCACCAGCACTACCACCATTTTGGTGTCCCAGCCGGTACAAAAATAAGCAAAATCATCTAAAGCCGGTATTTTTAGCCTTTATCTGTACATTCAGCCCACTGGCGTAATGAAACTTAAGGGGGCCTCCCTGCAAGGCATGTGGGGGGCCCTTGCGGACTCAATCAGGAGCTCTGCCGCCAGAGTGCTGTGATGAGGGGGCCCCCTGGAGCTTGGGGCCCCCCCGCCGCAGGGGCTGAGGGGGCCTGTGTTACGCCCCTGATTCAGCAAATATACATAGTAAGCACTTTTAAACGTGTTTCTAGGGCTGGGTTTATGAGCCATGACTAATAACCAAAGTAAACAAAGACAGAAAAGTCATGTTAAAACAAAGACAGAAAAGTCATGTTAAAAATGAATACATACGGTTTCGTTTTCACCCCACTTTAGTATCACGTCCAGGCCTTTGCAGACTCTTAAAACAACAATAAATGGACTGGATTCTTCTCTTGGAAAGGTGGCAACCCTACACAGGGGTGCTGAGTCTTCTGGGCTCTCTGCTCCTCAATTATGAAAGTATGCCACCAACTAACACCTGGGAAAGGCCGGAGGTAATTGGGGCGGTGGGGGTTATTGACTGAATTAAGGCCCCTGACATTCTTGCTAAGCCACTTCTTATGGTGTTCTTGGTAAGAGGCACAATGCTCACAGTATTAAAACTTTTTACCATAAATTAAAAGTGAGGGCGGCTGTCTCGGGGTAAGCCCTGTGTTTTCTTGAAAACAAAAAGGCACAGTGGCATAACGAAACTTGAGGGGGCCTCCCTGCAAAGTACATGCCCCCACCCAATGCTCCAGACGCATCCATGAGCTCTCATGTCATGGGCCCGCCATCCCCCCACAATTCTGGAGAGGGACCCCTGCAGCTCGGAGATCCCCCCCTCCCCACTGCAGGGCCTAGTGTTATGCCACTGAAAATGCATGGATCCAGGCTCTTAGGTGTGCGACTCACCAGCACAACGTCAGGGCTCTTCAGGTTGAACGCCTCTTGAGACCAAGTCATTCCAGGGAGGGGGGATCGGTCCCCCTTTCGCTGTAGTTTCAGGCCCACAGTGTGGTGACCCATACTCGCTAGCAGATGCTTAACCTCATCCGATGACATCTGATCAAAGTAAACAGTGGCACCCACAATCTGATCACCTGGAAAAAAGAGAGGTTCATGAGCCGAGTGCAGAGGAAGGACAAAAGAAGAGACAAACAGTAGCTCTGGCCTAGCACACATGCAAGGTAACTAGGGCATCACTTCCAAGCACATTACGGGGAGGAGCAGAACATACTCAGAATCATGGGAGGACATGGAAAGATGACAAATCCAAGCATGCACTGGGGGATAACAACAATGTCCCAATAAACACTAGCGGCCCTGCTTTCTGTCACCATGAGGGTCTAGAGTTAAGTCATGGTCTGATATTAGGCTCCCGGCCTGCTCTCGCGGCCTGCTCTCGCAGCCCGGGACTGAGTGCATTAATAGTGTCTTGGATCAAGTCCCCCGAGTGAAGTTACAGTATGATATTGTTAAAGTGTGGGATCAGTTTCCTGGAGTGACGTTGCAGTCTGAGATCAGAATCCTAAAGTGATGTCAAAAACTGATGCTAGGTTGCAGGAGTGATGCAACTGTGTGACAGGTTGCAGGAGTGGTGTGCCAATTTGGCACGATGTCCAGCCATGGGCAACGGGCACAAGAATAGTCCTGGGGCACCCCTCTATGAAACATTTGATAGCTCTGTACATTTTGAATCCTCCTCATTGTAGCTATGTATCCCACGTGTACTTGTGAGAGCTTCTATGGGCAGTAGCTCCGGGCAGACCTTATTGGTTTCATGCTTCATCATCGGGTTTCATCCTGGTCCCAATAAACCAGAATTGGCTCGACCATATTATAGATGTGCACAGAGGCACAAAGGGGGAGACATTTGTATGGCATAAAATGTAGACAATATACATAAGAGATCATATCATAAATATACACACACACACACGCTACTCACCTTCTTTGACCACCCCGGTTTGACCTACAGGAGAGTCCTCTACCAGCTGCTTGACAAAGACACCTTCTTCATTCTCTTCTAGGGTGATGCCCATGGAGCCGCTGCCCTGCCAGTTGGGCAGCAAGATCTCCCGCGTCTCTTCTTCGTCTTTCTCCATCTAAAGATCGACAAAGTCAGTCAACATGGGAGAACTACTATATTAAAAGCAGTAATGTGAATACAGACAATTACAAAAACACAACTGCAGAGTGCTCTGGGGGAGAACATTTTGATTGGACGCTGCAGAACTCTCTCCGCTGCCTTGTGGCTAGGTTCGTATCATACAAAAGTCACATATTTGCAAAAATTCACAATGCTATGTTTAATTCGGAATACGGCAATTTGAAATCAAGAACACCGACCAACTCGGGGAAACGCAGGTGACAGATCATTTTAAATATATTTGGTGATTTCCTGATGCAGGAAAAATTAGCAAATGGTGATATTAATTCTTACTGCCATACGACAGCAAACAGACTTGCACCTTAGCTGAGGGCTAAACACAGTCCAAGGTTTCCTGTACCACAGCGGAAAAGTGCAGAAAACTAGTCAAGGGTCTTGGTTTCTGTGCTGGAAGAACAACTGCAATGAAATGGTTACTTACGCGTAGGAGATGTTTTGCAGCTTGAACACTTTCTGGATTCAAAGGATGTGCATTATTCTGCCATTCGTTACATGGGACCAGAATTGTCTTCGTTTGTTAGTCCTTTACCCTTTTTTTGTTGTAAGTGGGTGTTGTCAATATGTACTCTCACAAAAACGCATCCTGTACCCCTTTGCCCATACAAGAGTATTGAGTGTCCAGCCTCGTTCAGGAGTCCCTCACATGTCACCCCCAAGGGGTGCCCCTCACACACCTTATTGGTGTCATGCTTCATCATTGGGTCTCATCCAGGTCCCGATAAACCAGGATGGGCTCGACCATTTTACAGGTAGCACTTATGACATTTTCATTGACAGGTATAATTGTAGTGAGATAAAAATACCTAGAGGGTACCTCAGTTTCCCTTTAATGTTGGGTCCCTCTGGTATGGTTAAAAACTAGGTGATATGGGTGTCTATAGAGGATATAATGTCCTCACACCTGGATTTGCATCAACATGTTTCAGCCCAGTTTTAATGGTCACTAGGGCTCCGGGACTTTTGTCAGGACTTAATTGTTAGTACTCCTTAGTCCATACTTGTCTGTGTCTAGTTCCCTACGTCCTGCAATTCCGTTTTTTTTTTAATAGCACGACTAAACGTGTCATACATAAACAGTAAAACTGCAGGCACACTTGCCCGTCACTGGAGCATATATTAATGCCTGCCATGCAGAAAGAAATGAGAACATACACAAAATAATGATGTAAGGGTAGGACATTCAACGGGGAGCATAAAACACAAGCTTCTGATATTTTTGTAACACAAAAAGGACTAACAAAACAACATAATGTGCACGGCCATGTACACAGATGCACATGTGGTGGCAAGCATCGCTGCTAGGGAAACCTCGTTTTACCAAATCAAGGCCATTGTGAAATATTGTCAACTGTAACCACATACTCATGCCAAACCACATATGTGTACATACTTCAGGGAGTATTCAGGGTTACCCCTTTCACAAGGACATGCTAGAGGGCACATCCATATAGTCACATTCTGTGGTAAAGATCAGTCAAAATTGTAATATTCCCACTGAAAATCGTTCTGCTCCCCTCTTAGCACTCCATGGTACAGGTGCTGCTATTCCGCCTATTTGAGTTCCACTCAATCCCCCCTTTTGTGACATGGCATGCATGCCCACCTGTTTACAGTTGGGACTGCCGTTTAGAGCTCTTCCTTCCATGTGCGTCATCACCCATGCTTTGACACCCAAAACCATTGGTACGGTAGTGTTACCTTGTGCATTATAGCGCAGGGATGTGTACTGTTAATATTGTTTAGCTTTTCAAGTAATTACTTTTTCAGCCTTCCGGGCAGATTTGAACATATGTGGAGGCTGTCCCTCTAGAGATCGTTGCATTGATATGGGGGGGGGGGGGATATCACACCAGTTATCATTTATTCTCTTTGCCAACGTATATTGTTGGCATCCTGTCAACAGTGGAAGCATCACACAATTAGTATTATGTCATTGGTAGAAGTATCAGGGAGGTAACGTAAATACAGGGGTTCCTATGCGCTGCACACTACTTGCTGTTTATAGCAAACCCCTCAATACAGGTACCCCATATGTTAGTATTTCTATTAGTTGATTTGTAGGTCTAATAATCATCCTAGATCTCACTACTCACTGGATATAGTGTTGCATTGCGCATAACCCTGGGCATAGTTTGCGTATTAGCACTACACGTAACTATGCGAAGTATACTTTGAACTACGTTCAGCTACTCCTCAAACTGCATAGTGGGTAGCTGATAGCACTGTGTGCTTGTCTGCTCAGAGCAATAATTGCAAACAGCATCTTGCACAGTTATGATAAAATAAGAATTTCTGTCTTTATAAGCTAAAATGCATATAGTCAATTCACAAGAGTGAAAATGATAAATTAGCAAGCAGTGAGAGAGGTGATGATTTTGGGATCCTCCCTGACCTAGGGAGAGAACCAAGCAGATGCCTTGAAAACAAAAAGCACATCTTCTTGAACGATTCGGTGGTGGTCCCATCCTCTGAGGACTACCCCAAGCACAGTTATTGGCGAAAATACAATCCCAACCAAAGGCCCTGAAAAGCATTATGGGACAAGATTGGCAGTGGGCAGTGATAGATCGATAGATAAAATACTGTATTCGGTATAAAAAAAATACCATAAAAGTGCATATGAAATAGATCATAATAAAAACAGGCCACATAACAAGTGAGAATGATGCATGCTCAGTCCATCCATAAATAAAAACCCCTTAACATATAAAATTCATATTTAGGGCCAAAACGGAACTAGCCTCACCAATCACGAAAATTCAGAAGGGGTACATCATGTAATGGGAGAAATGCATAACAATTCAACAGCCTAAAATAAGTGCATATTTAATCCTTCCTGGATTAAGCGAACCATTCCCCTAGTCAAATTCATTTTAAGTCCTTTAACAGGGTCGCGCTAGATGCCACGTTTGTTCACCTAGTACCTCTTGTATTTCTGAGTCTGACAGCTGCCCTTAAAACGTTTACAGTGCAGAACAGAGTTAATGCATCTGAGGACACTTTTAAAAACAACAAGGCCACCTTAGTGTGTTTAAATCTAGCATTTTTTAAAATACTTTTTAAAAACAAGCTCCTAGGAAATGAATAAAAAGGACATAATAAAACAAAGCGAAGGGTATCCTGCGGAGACCGGTGGTCGCAGCCGCACGGACCCTTCAACTCTATAGATAAGGTATATCCTGCCGGGTCAGCTAATAAGTGGTGTAGAAGATTAAACCTGAAGCGTGTCATTAAAAATCTGTCATGGGCATTATAAAAATGAGATAGATAAGGTTCAATACCCAGACATGATTTAGTCAGGAGATGTGCTCTGGCTGATGGCTTGACCAGCTCCCTATCTTCCCTAAGTGATGTAACATATTTCTGGTACCGATCTTTCACCAAGGCCTTATCCTGGACTAGCATTTTTGTGGGTTTATTAAAAAGGTCTACCCATCCTATGCCCACTAGAGATTATTTTACGTACTTAAGCCAAGGCATGTGCAGTCCCCGGTCACAAGCAAGGCAGTCTATTATGATCTGCTTGCTAAATGAGGCCTCTGGGTTTGTCCAAATTTTGACCCAACAGGTTAGGGGTTTGACTTCCAACCTGTCTCCTAGATAACTAACACCCAATTCTTCATGAATGAGATGTGACGGTGTACTCTGGGGCACTTTGAGTAGACGCTGAAGATACTGGTCTTCTTCGGTTTGTAGGTGCTGCGTGTCAATGAAACCCCATACCTCACTTCCATAGAGAATTTTGGCACAACACATAGAACTGTATAATCTCAAAATGTGCTCCGGGGACCAACGCCTCAGCCTTTGTGCAAAATTCATAATTGACCCGGAGCAACTCACTAGTGTGCGACATTTCTGTTCTAATAGAGCTTTAAACTTGAGGCGTGTGTCAAATAAAATCCCCAAATATGAGAATGAGTGCACCTTTTCCAAACGATGAGAACCAATCAAATAGTCGTATTTTTTTTAAGTTTTTTTCCCCACTTCCATGATATACGATTTTGATAAATTGGGGGACAGATCTAAATTCTCCATAAAGGAGACAAAGCCGTCTATCAAATCCTGTAGCACTTTGGGTGTGTGTGTGAGAAGAGCCGCGTCGTCCGCGTAGAGCAGGACAGGGATCCCTCTTGGGCCAATCCGCGGTGTGTCAAACTTCAGGGCAACAAGTGCCCGGTCCAGACTATTTATATAAAGAGTAAATAAAAATGGGGCCAGGATACAGCCCTGTCTCACCCCACTTAGACAAGGGAACGAGTCAGTAGTGCTTCCCTCCAGATTATATCTAACTGAGGCAGTAGTATTCTGATGCAGGACTCTTAGAATATTAATGAGTCCAGGGTCCACGCCAAGTCCGCCCATGATCGCCCATAGTTTCCTACGATTAACTCGATCGAAAGCTGCCATCAAGTCCATGAATGCCAAGTACACAATTTCGTGGCTGGCAATAGTGTACTTGGCTACCAATAAGTATAGATTAACACATTGATCGGTTGTTGACTTTCCTGGCCTAAATGCGTATTGAGTGTCAGTGATAATGTGTTGATCCTGAGCCCAGTCCATTAACTGGCTGAGGATAGCCCTTCCCAACACCTTCGCTGACACATCGATTAAGGAAGGAAATAGGCCGATAACAAAGTGGGCTATCCTTATTACCCTTTTTAAATATGGGAACGATTATGGCTGTAGACCACGATGGTGGCATACCTGTATCTACTGCTGCGTTGATGACTCTAGTCAGGATTGGAGCCCAAAGATCTACGTGGCTCAAGAGAAGGTCGGGTGGGATCCCATCAGGACCTGGGGCCTTGTTACGAGTCAGGCCCTCAATTCCTGCCTTATTCTCGCCCAAGGTAAATATTGTCTGGTTGCAGGGCACCCCCCCACCCCCACCGCTTCCGGCTGATCATCAGTCGGGCAATAATTATAAAGACCATGGAAATGCTCATACCATGATTCCGGCAGAATATGGTTGCCTACCCTTGGTTTGTTTGGCTCTTGGAAACAAGGGTCATTTATAACATTCCAAAAGGCAGTGGTATTCTTTAGCTCAATTGCTTCCCTTAGGTCCTCCCACGCCTGCCATTGCAAACTATTTTTACGTCGTTTTACTGCCGATTTATAGTTTGCCCTGCATGAGGTCACCCTGCTCTTGTCTCTTGGGGAGGATTTTAAAGCTAATTTCATCTCTCTCAGGGCATGGGAGCACTGTTGATCAAACCACCTTGGGTCATTCGTACTTGCTTTATGAATTTTGGTCCTGAGCAGACCATCAATCTGATGAGCCACACCCTCAAAAGCTGTGACCAATTCGGCCCCCTCCACATTTAAATTTAGGCAGTCCGCAATAAGCTGTTCTCCATCTTTCATTAGTGCTATATAGAAGGCTTTACCATCAATCTGTGACCATCTAAGCCTCCTCCCTTGATCCGTAGCACATACCACACCACCTGCACCCAGTCTAGGAGAGCTCTTGCAGAGATTTAGCTCCACAAGGGACATGACTAGAGGATTATGGTCACTAAAAATGCTTAGGCATATTTTAAAACCTGTGATCCATTTTTTAAGTATATTGGAGACAAAGATAAAGTCGATAAAAGTATCGCTTCCTCTACCTTTGAATGTGGGATGTACCAATTTATCCTTCCCAACTTCAGCCAAATCCATAGTGTGTGTGAGGGCGTGTCTATTTAATAGCTTGCCTATTACCCTCCCCTCCTTGGTGTGCTCCATATGCGGGCCCTCTTCCATGGTGCACGATGACCAATCCCCCCCATTAACTTTCAGGTCTGGACACAGGTGACAATTAAAATCGCCAGTTAAAACCAGATGGGGGATCAGCGCCCCTGGCTCCTGAATACACACCAGACTGCTCTCAAGCTCATCCACTTTTATAGTACTGTGACCCGGTAGGATTGCATTATAAAAATTAATAAAATTTAGCTTGTGACCCTTGATATAAGATCTAATCCCCTGCATAAAATCGGAGTTCCAGCCCAGATCAGTCCATCTGCCCTGTAAGTTAAGGTCAACATATATGATCAGGCCTCCCTTTGCTCTCCCCGATGCAGCCTTACGTGCAGGCACAAAATACGTTTTGTAGCCTTCCAGATGAAGTGTGCAACTTTCCACCTCCCACGTTTCCTGTAGACAGATGACTTGAAATTTCTTAATATAGACTAGCCAGTCATCATTTTTAAATTTAGTAGATAAGCCAGCTATATTCCAAGAGATTACCTTGAAATCTCTCTATGTCCCTTGAGACTGTCTTGTGTGAGGCCAGGTTGTGGGCCGTGGGGTACTGTGAGTAAGTGACTATGTTCCTGCATTCCTGGACACAAAAGCTCTGAGTGTGATAGGTTTGTGGTATCCTCATTCAAATATGCGGTGGCTGTCCCAACTGTGCAAAAGCATTGAAATTATTATGACTTCAAGCTGCAGTTCCACTCGTCGTTGCTAGATGTCCCTCACGAGTCAAATGCAAAAGCTTCATGAAAGGGTTTCAATGCTTTTGCATTTGACTCGTGAGGAACATCTACTAACAAAAAACAAAGGAAATGATGGCCGGAGTGTTGAACATTGCAAGCACTCAACCCCAGTCAACTGATCTGGGTTTAATCCATCACCGTTCTTTAGCCCACTCTGCCACCCCAGTTCAGACATGGCCATATGCAAATCAGTCTGACCCTATGCCTCATGGGAACAGTCCAGCCCGAACTGCCAAGCCATGTCTTCCCTGGACCGGAAACAAGCTTCCTAGGACCGGATTCTGGCATTTCAGCCGTCTTCAGCCAGGCTTGCTTGAATCCAGTGGCAAAGTGAGCAAGGGACTCACGTCTGAGCATACCCTGCCAACTTATGGCGAACAAAGCAAAAAACAAAGGAAATGATGGACGGAGTGTTGAACATTGCAAGCACTCACCCCCAGTCAACTGATCTGGGTTTAATCCATCACCATTCTTTAGCCCACTCTGCCACCCCAGTTCAGACATGGCCATATGCAAATCAGTCTGACCCTGTGCCTCATGGGAACAGTCCAGCCCGAACTGCCAAGCCATGTCTTCCCTGGATCGGAAACAAGCTTCCTAGGACCGGTTTCTGGCATTTCAGCCGTCTTCAGCCAGGCTTGCTTGAATCCAGTGGCAAAGTGAGCAAGGGACTCACGTCTGAGCATACCCTGCCAACTTATGGCGAACAAAGCAAAAAACAAAGGAAATGATGGACGGTGATGGATTAAACCCAGATCAGTTGACTGGGGGTGAGTGCTTGCAATGTTCAACACTCCGTCCATCATTTCCTTTGTTGTTTGCTTTGTTCGCCATAAGTTGGCAGGGTATGCTCAGACGTGAGTCCCTTGCGCACTTTGCCACTGGATTCAAGCAAGCCTGGCTGAAAACGGCTGAAATGCCAGAACCCGGTCCTAGGAAGCTTGTTTCCGGTCCAGGGAAGACATGGCTTGGCAGTTCGGGCTGGACTGTTCCCATGAGGCACAGGGTCAGACTCATTTGCATATGGCCATGTCTGAACTGGGGTGGCAGAGTGGGCTAAAGAACGGTGATGGATTAAACCCAGATCAGTTGACTGGGGGTGAGTGCTTGCAATCTTCAACACTGCGTCCATCATTTCCTTTGGTTTTTGCGAACATCTAGCAACTACTAGTGGAACTGCAGCTTGATGTAATAATTTCAATGCTTTTGCATTTGACTCGTGAGGGACATCTAGTAACGACTAGTTGAACTGCAGCTCTTTGTAGAATTATTTTGATATTGGACACTATAATATTCACTGCCCACTGCTAATCTCGTCCCATAATGCTTTGCAGGGCCTTTGGTTGGGATTGTATTTTTGCCCATAACTGTGCTTGGGGTGGTCCTAGGAGGAAGGGACCACCACTGAATCGTTCACCAGCATGATATGCTCTTTGTGTTCAAGGCATCTCCTTGGTCCTCCCCCTAGGTTAGGGGGACCCCAAAATCATCACCTCTCTCATTGCCTAACATTTTCATTCTCAGTTCACATTGGTGAATTGGTTATATGCATTTAGCATGTAAGATTGCTTTATCAAAGCATTTGTGGGTACTGCTGGTACGCCATACGTGAGCGAAGCGTAGTACTATGCCCAGGGTTAATTGCGCATCTATGACAGGTTAGTGGAGTGGCATCATCTTCCTGAATTCAGCATGACCACGGATCCACGGGATTTCGTCCTTTAGGCCAATTTTATCAGATTTTAATTTATAGATCCATCTCTGCTCTCGTTCGTGTCGATTTGTGATGATATTGTTACTATTATTGAGTTTCTCTACTGTACTTTTGAAGTCATTTTCAGTATGGCCACCTAGATGTAATGTCACTTTTGTTGTCACCCGTTTGCATCTAATGGCGCTTCGATGCTCAGTAATTGTTAGTCTTGCTTTCCTGGTTGTCATTCCCACATATGTTTTTTATATGGACGTTATCAGATAAATCATGTTTGTAGAGTTGCAATTAGTGTGGCTCCCCTGTTCTCAAGGATATCTCAGTCCTAAGTCAATAGTTTTTGTGTGTGATGCAAGAGAGTCAACTGAGCATTAGCGACATGGAAAATGTACCCTCACTTGTGGTAGTCGCCACTGTGTGTTCTGATTCTATTTTTTTTAACGGGTCTTGTGTGGATTAGTCTGTACCAAATGCTGGTGTTTCTCTTGAACGAGAACAGTGCTTTTTTCAAAACTGAGGAAGTAACTATTCAGTATGCACCAATTCCTAGTTATTATTTTCTTGACCTCATTGGACATGCCGGCGTATGTAGTAACACAGATAAGCGGTTGTGGTTCGCTTTTCTTATTACATGCTTAGAGCTTTTCTCTATGGCTGAATCAAGCTTTCTTTTCTGCTTTTTCTATTATGGGATTTGGGTAACCTGTCTGTCTGTCAACTAATTGCTTAACAGCTTGACTTTGGTTCTACAATCTGTAAGGTGGAAACAGGTGGGTCTAATTCGGAAGAATTGACCTACAAATACATATTCTCTAAGGCCACAAGGGTAGGCACTTTTGAAGTGCAATGTCTTGTCATTATGTCACTCCTTTAATGACGTCAGACATACACCCCAGAAGCCCCACATCTTGGCATCCTCAGATTCTTTCATACAGCATTCATGGCTTCCTTCATGATAAGTTTTCCTCTCTCTCCTATTGCAAATCTTGCACTTATTTTCTGGTAGAGGTGGAAGGGTCGCATGTGTATCCAAAACGCATTGAAGCTGAAAAACTACTCATAAAGTTAAGTAACCATTTCGTTTTGCAGCGTTAATCTTTCTGGATTCACATGCTGTGCATAGATTGTATAGCAGTAATTTTGTTTCCTGTGGGATGTTGTGTGGGAAAATTATTTTTATTTGGTTACAGGTGTTTAAGTACTTCCTGCCCCACCTGAGCTTCTTTGTGAGCTTGAAATGTCCACACAGTAGTGTTTGGTGAAGCTAAGTACAGAGGACCATGATGTTGCGCTGCAGATGTCATGGATCGAGGCAAATGCTATGAAGGCAAGTGTTGCTTTCTTTCTTGTGAAGTGATCTCCTGGTCTCTCCTCTAGTGTCACTCCTGCTGTTGTGTGACATCTCTGTATCATTTGGACTGTTCATATTGCGATAATTCCTTTTGAAACAGGTGCCCCCTGGTTGCTGGGGCAAAGGAGACAAAGAACTGATTAGTCTTAATATTTGGTTTGGAATGTAGTGCATCCCTGCCCATATTATGTCTAGTCTTTTCAGGACTTGTTAGGTCTGTGGCATTAGTTGCTGGAAAGAAACTGGCAGTTGAATAGTTTGATGTGAAGCAAGAGGCTATTTGGGTAGGAAATTAGGGCTAGTTCTGATTTTTACCCTGCCTATTATGAATTTGAACGTATGGCTCCTGGACTGTGAGTGCTTGGAATTCGTTCACCATATATATGAACGTGAAGGGTACTCCAAAGGCCATCTGCAAAATGTGGAATTGCAGCCCTGCAGTGTGCATGGGTTCAAATGGTGGTTTAATGGCTTGTGTTAATACCAGGCTTAAATTCCACATAGGTGTGGCAGCGGCTCTGAGTAGTGCCAGTCTTTTTGTTCCTTTTAGGAACCTTTCAACGTCTTGTTTTTTTTAATAAAACTTCTTCTTCTTACCCCTCTTGTGTACGCTACAAAGGCTGCCAGGTGTACCTTTAGTGCGGTGTAGGCAAGCCCCATATCCAGTAGACATGTGAAATATGTTAGAACCATGACATCCTCCATCTAGGTCCTGGGAGTTATTTCTTTGGAGCACCACCATCTGAATCTATTCCTCTTTGCGAAATAGTATTCCCTCAATGTTTGTCTCCTCACTTCTTTTAAGACTTACAACTTCCGGAAAGAATAATGGAAATATCAACTCTAGGTCTTCAGGAGCCATGCTGCTAAACTGAATGTTTTTGGTTCTTGGTGAAACATCTGACCCTTCTGGCTGGTATATATGTCTGGTTGTGGTGGGAGGACATTGCCCTACACTAGCCTCACTAGGTCAGTTAACCAGGTCTGTCTGACCCACTGGGGTGCATGGAGGATAATCTTCATGGTTGTTTGTTTGTATTTCTCCATCATTAGGGAAACAGAGAAACTGATTATTCTATCGATATGGCATTTACCAGTGACTGGTGGTTTGGGTGTCTGAATGCAAGGCTTTAGCAATTTCAATTTTCCTGGGCTGTGAACAGGTCTAGATGTGGAGTCCCCCACCTTTGTAAGATCCCATCTACCACTTTCTGATTCAGCTCCCGTCATGTGGTGTGTTCTTCTGCCTGTCTCTGTGTTATGTATCGCTGGTAGGTGGGCTGCTACTATAGTTATGCATCTCTGTATGGCCCATGCCCATGTCCTGTGCTAGTTTGGTTAGCACGTGAGAGCTTGTCACCACTGGGTTTGGTTTTTGTGTGAACATGGTGGTAGTGTTGTCCATCTGAATCAGCACTACCTTACCCTTCCTCTGCGACTGAAAGACCTAAAGGCTAGGAAACCTTCTTGAGTTCCAGCACGTTTGTGTGTGTCATGGCCTTATGTGGGCTCCAAAGGCCCCTGACATTCAAGATCCCCATGTGCGCTCCCCACCCAGTGTTGGAAGCTTCTGTTGTTATGGGGACTGAGGGAGGTGGTTATTTGAAAGGCCTGTCTACAGACCTGTTCCTTGAGTTCTACGATTGCATCTCCTTGTGTGACAACCACTACTAGATCCTCCCAACTCTGCCTCGCTTGGTCCAATGTCTCTGTAACCACTTCTGTAGTGGTTTCATGTGGAGCCTGGAATGTGATATGAGAGGTATGCATGATATCATCCACATCAGCTTCATCACAGTACTCCCTGTCAGATGTACCTTTCTGGGAAAGGCAAACTTGCTCTGTCAATGACCTGATTTTCCTCTCGACAAGGAAAGCTTCATCTTCCTTGGAATTTAGCCTTACCCGGAGGAATGACTTCTCCCTTTCCAATTAAGGGCATGATTTCTCCCTGTTGACGCAGAGCCCCAGGTTGTTTACAGTTGTCATGAATATCTCTATACTGTCCTGGCATTGCTTGAGTGGCTTTTCCTTTACCAGCCAACCTTCTGGGGATAAAACAGAAGTACCTTTCCTCCTCAGATGCCCTACTACTGCAGCTAGGCATTTTGTGAACACCCTTAGGGCTGATTTTATCCCACACTGGTAATATACCTTGTCCAGGAAGAATCTCGGACATCTTTTGAGTCTGTCGTTCATTGGTATGTGGAGGTATGTGTCCTTGACATCTATTGTAGCCATATAATCCCTTTCTTGTAGAGGTGGGATGACCTCCTGCAGCATTGTCATTTGAAACTTTTGTGTTTTGATGAACTGGTTGAGGGCGTTGATGTCCAAAATGTGTCCATGAAATGTGTCCAGCTTTGGGACCAGGAAGCTGAGTGAGTAGACTTATTGTCCTTTCTCTCTTTCAGGGACTATTTCTATTGCTTTTTTCCTGCCTCAGGTCTCCCTCTTACTGTCTGAGATGTATTTGATCTGCTTTGCTGTGAGCTCGTGGCTTTGGCCTGATGTTTGGCAGTGGTTTCAATAGTTCCATGAAGGATCCGTGCTTAACAATGTTAAGTATTCATTTGTGGGAGGGGATGTGGTTCCGTTTCTTGCGTGATCCTTAGATTCTACCCCCACCGCAATTGTGAGTACGGAGACCACTGGATTGAAGCCACTTGCTGCTGTGCCTCATACCCTTTGGTGCTGCTGCCCCTCCCTGAGCCCTCCCTCGTAAGGGCTGTCTTGGCATGTTTGAGTACTGCCATTGTATTGGGCTCCCTGGCTTGAAAGTGGTGGCTTGAAATGTCTTAAGTGTTATTGGCTGTGAACCTCCTGTTGTGGGTGCTCTCTATCTTGGAGTAGAACCACCTATGAATTGCCCTCTAAATTGAAGGGCCGCCATGGACCTGGCAGTGTCATTATCCTTCTTCATGCTCTAGGGGGTGGTTGACCGCTGCTCCAAAAAGGCTTTCTCTGGTGAACAGCATATTTACCACCGCTGCTTGTACTTCTGACACATGTAGCATCACATGTCTCCGGAGTATGGTTCCGGTGCAGAACTACCTACTGTCTGTTGCAGTGAGGGCTGACATGAGAGAGATGTTGCTTATTGCCTTCCATTTGTGAATAATATTTTTTGCCTTTTTCTGATACTGCTCAGGGAGGTGCTGTAGGAGGCTCGACTTTTTCTTCCTCTGCTGGTGCCCATGCCAGTTTAGGAGGCACATGAGTTGACAATCCTCCATATGACTGCTGCAGAAAACTCAATTTTTCCTCTGGCCATTTCCACCCTCTTGCTTTCCTTGTTGGATGTTGGTTCCACTGCTGCAGTGATGTTAGCCATTTTTCGTGCCACGGAGACCATCATTGAGTTGGCACCACCACAGCCCCTGATGTAAGCTGGGTCTTAATTAGAATGTCTGAACTTTTTTTCTACTCTTGGTAATTGTCTTGCCAGGATTTCTGAATGCTTAGCTACCTTGGTCCAACAAACTTGGGCGCATGGGCAGATATTGGTTTCTTCTCTGAGAGGGCAGAAGTGTTTCCAGAAGGAAGCAGGATTCGGTATGCTCCTCTTTTGAATATGATGTCATTGGTTTCTGCAGGTTTCTACAACTGCATGGTAAACAGCTATGTCGTGTGGCAGTGAGGGTCTCGAGGGGTATGTGTCAGCTCCCTCCTCTGGTAAATCGGCATAAAAGTGGTGCTAACCTTTGGAAATTCCATGTTAATAGGGTCCTGCTTCGAAAATTCCTCATGCTCAAAAGAACTCCTCTTCATGTACTTCTGTTGGTTTTGGCATTGTTGGCACTTCCAGTTCTTCGATCTTGAGCTCTGCTGGTGTTTCCTTCAACGTTTGGACCGAATCCTGTATCCTTTCATGGAGTCGTCAAAATATTTTTTCTCCCTTGTGATGAAACCCACCATCTCTTCCTCGAGAGTTCTTTTTAGGTTGAGCCTATCACAGCGTGCATGCGCTGCGCTAATAGATGACCTTTTGGAATCGGTCTGCACTTTTCAAACACTTGTGCGTGTGGCGGCATCCACCTTGCGGGAGCAAGCAGCGGCGCGCAGGGGCCATCTGTTTCTAATTAGCTTGGCCGCACGCGCTAATTTACATTTGCCTGTCTCGCGGTCGCTTTCACTTTCTTGCCTGTCTCCTAGTTTCTCCCTCCACTCCTCTTCTCTCTCTCCGGCAGTGCTTCGTTTCATGTTCTTCCTTCTCTTCCCTTTCTTGGGTACTACTTCCCTTCACTCCTCTCTGTCCATCTTTCGATCGTTCTTTCTTTTCGCTCGACTGTCTCTTAAGTTGCCCACTCCCCCCCTCCCCTGCTCAAGTATTAGATCATGCTGGTTGTGTAGTATTAGATAGTACTCCACATACATTTCTGTAAGCCACACTGACCAGTTCTAGACACCGCACACAATGTCCGTGTGTGGTAAACATCTTTCACACTTTTTTGTCTATACCGAATACCACGTTTGGATTGGACAGCCCTTTAAAAGGCATCATTGTGCTTAGCCTTCTGAAGAGCAGACCATGTGCAACTGGGATCTAGCAGCTTCTTCCAGTGCCTTGAAGCGGGGGGGGGGGGGCTCCCTGAACAGCGCAGTGTAAGAGAAGTGCGCATTTCCCACCTAATGTGAGTGCAATATTGAATAACTGATGTCTGCTCATGTGCTGCAGGCACAGAGCTGTCTGCACAGCCCTAACAAGACCCTCGGCACTGCCACAAACGAGAGAGGCTGAGACGGACACCCAGGCCGTGCCAGCGGGACATACAGTGAGGGGCCTGCACTGGAGGGCCAGGGAGGGGGCAGGGCCCCACCGTGATTGAATCTGTGCGCTGGAAACACTTTGATGTCATTCCTCATGTCCCCCCACCTCACCTCCCCCCCCCGGATTGCTGGCAGCAAAGTGACCAGCAAGTATCCGACCTGACCCCCTCGACCAGGTGCGGGGTGAAGGCGGGACCTGCGAGGAGTGGACAAGCCGCTCCTACCTCATGTGATATCTGAGACCTGTGCGCATGCTTATGGACGTTTCAAGACGTTTCAGCTAGCCCTCCACCCCCATCCCCCACTCATCTCTCCATTGTCCATGTTGCATTGCCCTACCTCGCTACCTCTCTCCGCGTTGCCTTTCCTCCACCCTCTCTCCATGTTCCCTTCCCCCTCCTTCCCACCCTCTGTGTTGCCTTTCTCCCACCATCCACCCTCTCTCCCACTCTCCCTGTTGTTTTTCCTCCACCCTCCCTCCTGCTCTCCGTGTTGCATTTCCCCTCCCTCCTCCTCTCCTTGTTGCCTTCCACCCCACCCCCCCTACAGTTTTCTGTGTTGTCTTGACCCAAACCTTCTGCCAGATGTCTGTGTTGCCTTGCTTCCACCCTCTTTCCACTTGTGCATGTTGCCTGGCCCCCACCCTCCCTCCTTCTGTTGTTGGTGGTGCCTTGCCCCCACCCTTCTTCTTGTTGACCAGGTTATCTTGCTAGTTTCCTCCCTCCCTCCGTCCGAGTTGTCTTGCTCCCACCCTCCTTCTGTTGTCTGTATTGACTTGCTCCCAAAAGCCCTCCCTCCTTCTGCTTTCTATGTTGCCCCCTCACCCGTCTGCCCTCTCTCCACAGTGTGTTTCCCCACCCTCCCTCCTGCAGTCCATTTTGTCTTGCCCACCTCCTCTACACTTATCCAAATTGCCTTGCCCTCTCCCCCTTTCCAGTTGTCCATGTTGCCTTTCCCCTACCCTCCTTCCATTTGTGCATGTTGCCTTCCTGCCATCCTCCCTCCTTCCGTTGTTCGAGGTGCCTTGCCCCCACCCTCCCTCTTGTTGTCCTTGTTGACTTGCTAGTTCATTCCCTCCCTCCGTCCGTGTTGTCTTGCTCCCACCTGTTGTCTGTGTTGTCTTGCTCCCACCCTGCCTCCTGTAGTCCATATTGGATTACTCACACTAGCCCTCCCTCCTTCTGCTATCTATGATGCCCCCTGCCATAACAAAACAAGCATTGACATAGCCAATAGGTCTTGCCTTTGGGACCTTATAAGTGTTTAGCCATGCAACAGTTGATGTTGTTGCACCAAGGATATTGTGCTGCATAACTAAATACTTATAAGGTCCCAAAAGCGAGACCTATTGGCTTTTGCCAATGCTGGTCTTGTTTTTGACATTGAGCGCCTTCTGTTCGACATCGACTGTCAAAGTTTTTCATTTCGGTGCTGAAGGCTACATGGTATTCCTTCTCCCACTTATGCTCAGATCACCCATTAGGGTTGGGCTGGTTCAGAAGGTTTCCGCCTGTAGTATCCCTGGGTTTGGATCTTGGGTGTCTCTGGCCTGGTGCTCATTCTCCACCACCTTGGGTTTTACAGTTAGTGTGGTTTTGTGGTGCTTGGATTCCAAGGCTCTCCGATTCTCCCCTGGTTGCCTCTGGGATCTGACGTTACGTTTGCAGCCTTCAGCATCTCTCAACATTGATTTTTTGATGACCCCTCCACCATAATCTTGCCTCTGCACGATTTTGATACCCTCTCTTGACTCATCATCACTGTGTGTCTCCATCTCCTTCCTTGGGGTGTTTCTGCACCTGGTCCATGGCATAGTGCCCACCTTAATGTTTCTCTAAAATTGAGTGTTTTTGGCTGGAATTCTGCTCAGACATTGCAGCCTCCATCTAGTGATCCTTCAGTAGCCATAGCATAAATAGCCACAATAACGCCATTTACGGAATAAACAAAGGACTAGAAAACAGAAATAATTCAGAGCCCAACCATTAGATCGCAGAATAATGTACAGCATGTACATCCATATAGACTGACACGTCAAAACAATGGATCATAGGACACTCCAACAGTTTGGGCCTCGTAATCCATGCCACTTTGTGATGCAGCAGTGGGCTGGACTTGCTGATTTGTAAGGTCTTCACTAAGAGCAGAGATAAATCAAGATAATTCGGAAACTACAAAAGCAGGGAGCTGGGTACGCCGATCTATGGAAGGGCGGTGAGCTTGACAGGATGATTCGTAGGGTCTTGTGTTCTATATGAAAATTAGACACAATGAGCCATGTTCCTGTAGCACAACAAGGGCTGGACACCGTGAGCCAT
Source organism: Triturus cristatus (assembly GCF_964204655.1). Classification (NCBI taxonomy): domain Eukaryota; kingdom Metazoa; phylum Chordata; class Amphibia; order Caudata; family Salamandridae; genus Triturus; species Triturus cristatus. The sequence goes on from NC_140592.1 coordinate 751,815,263, forward strand.
AATATTCTGTAGTGGAGCAGTGGTTTGGACATGACTTTTTTTTATTCCTTGTATCCAAGGACAGTGTCCCTGAGTCCACGAGTCCTAGGATGGCCGCCACAACATATTATCCATGTTCTTGCCAGCCAATCATGATCCGCCTTAACACTTTGAATGGGCTGATAAAAATTATATCTGGACATCAACGGTTCAGATATCTCTAACCGATAACCACTGTTAACCCCTTCATGCCCACACTGAGCACATTTTTAAATGCTAATTTCTCAAAAACGGCTGAACATTTTTACACCAAATAACAAAATGCACGCTTTCGGAGTAAAGTTCTTACGTTTTTTGCCAAATTTGGAGTAATTCCATTCAGACATTTTTTCTTTATCGCAGAGGAAACTGTCCAATGAGAATTAACAACGGAAAGTACACTTTTGGACCCCCTTTTTCCTGGCCCTGCTTGACGGATCGCAAAAAACCTTTACATGGAGGGTCCAATATGGATTATTTTTTTTCATTTTGTGCAGATTTGTCAAAGGGCATCACAGTTATTTAAAAAACTCCTTTTTTACAGAATCTCTGACCTAACTATAACTACACATTGGTGTCGGTCAATGTTTGATTGTCAGACACAGAAAATGTTTGGAGTTTTCAGTGTTCATGGAAGGTTAGTGTATAGAAGTAGCAAGGGGTTTTTAGGGTTCAGGAATGGGTAGTGTACATGGGCAATGAGGAGTTTTAGGGTTCAGGCTGGGTAGTTACGTCCTTAGAGATAGGTGGTGAATATGGGTAGTAAGGATTTTTAGGGTTCAGATATGGGTAGTATATTGGGGTACAGAGGTTTTTTTTTAGGGTTCTGGGATGGGTAGCGTCCAGGGGTGAGGAGTTTTTAGGGTTCAGAAATGGGGTGGTATCTTGGGCTAATAAGGGGGTTTTAGACTTAAGGGGTGGGTAGTGAATATGGTTAGTAAGGAAACTAGAATGTATTGGTATTTTAAAATGAATATAAATGAATGAGGAACATTTCATTATTAAAAATATTCATAATTTAACTTTAATTTTAAAAATTAAATCTAATAAATGTAGCCTAAATGATTATATCGATATAGATATCTAAGTACATGTGTGCAATGGTTATACACACACACACACACACACACACACACAATAAATAATATGTATAAACTATATAAAACGGGTTAGAAGTAATGCTTACATGCAAAGGAAAGAACTGCAGCTGTAATGGTACTCCTGATGTAATGACATGTGACGTAAATGCACTCCAGATGTAAAAAACGCAGAATAATTACTTCACATGTACATGACTGCAAAGTAACAGCTGATGTTTGCTCAAACTAGTCTGATAGTAATCCTTATACGTCATCTATACTGGACCAGGGTTGGACTGGTAAGTAGGGCACCCGGGCAATGGGATGGTGTCTGAGTTACAGCTGTGGGCCACTTTTCTGGGCAGCGTGGAGGACAATTTGGTCTGTTTCTGTGCTGATCAGATTCCTCCAGCAGCTTAGTGGGGGCCTGAGTGGCCTTACTGGAAACAGATAGGTCTTCATTGCCTCCCTTTTACCAGCGGGCGGAGGAGTCATTCTCAGTCTCTCTGAGGCTGGACCGTTAATGTATGCAGATTGAGCAGGGAAGGGGGCCTGAGTGCCCTCACTGATATTCAGGTGTGGTTCACCAGTGTGAACTAATCCGTGCACAAAGAGTCCTGGCGGTATTTGCATTTATTTTCCATCTCAGTGAAGTTAGGAAACATGCCTTTTTTAGACAACCCTCTCCCTCCTTTTTCATAATACGAAAAAGGCATAATCCGCAAATGTGGACCACTTTTTTTTAGGGTACCCGGGCAGGCGTGCAACGCCCATTGGGCTGAACGGGCTTCAGCCCCCCCCCCCCCCCCCACAACCTCCTGTCGTGTGGGTCAGCCCGGGCTGATATGGCTTCCCGGGCACACACACAGCCGTACCCGAGTACTTCACAGGTCTTCAAAATACCATTGGCTTGCTAACGAGGCACTGATGTTTTTTCACCCCTTCTTAGAGCCCCTGCATCTCCACTCTGACTATCACTGGAAAAGTTAACCCCCCACCCCCTAATTTTTAGTAGCCCCACCCTGAAATGTGGCTCTAGTTGTGCCTCTGTGCTCGGGCCCGTTTTGCATTCCAATCCAACCCTGCACTGAACGTGACTGGCTTGTGAACTGTCGCATATTTTTGTATAAATTCCCATTTTGAATAGATGTACAGGCAGTGAGACGGCGCGGCCGACAGATGGAGCTGTCGTCCCACAGCACGCGCTTCTCATTCTCACACTTGTTTTTCGTCTAGCAGTGAACGGGCCCATCCCTTCTTTTGTGCCAGATTCCAGGCCACTCCCTTGAGCCAGGGATGAAAGGGGCTCCGTGATGGAGGGGGCGTTGTGAAACACTCACCGTGAGGAGGCTGGTTCTGGACCGAGTCCCTTCCAGAAGGCTTTCTTTTCACTCGCTCCTTTCAAGTAATGCTTGCATCAGGCTTCCAGGCTGGAGAATAAAGGAAACAACGTAAGGTTATTAATGTATTCAAGATTGCTGCAAAGCGAAATATATCGTGAACGCTACAAGGCTACTTATTTCTATCCAACAATGAGCACTTTAGTTTGAAATGTGCAGACCACGCTCCCTATATTGCACACAGGTCAGGTTAGACCCACCCAGAACACAGTCCCTACAGACCGACACAGACACACACGAAAATAATAAGAAGAAGAACCCCTGACGAGAAGAAACAACTTACTTATTCACTGTTGACTGCCATGCATGCCAGTTTCATGCACACAGACAACTCTGAAGTTTATTTTTGTAATTTTATATGGTGCAAACATGGCCCGGAGGCATCAGAGCGCTTTACAAGGGAAGTGATCCAACAATCGCAGTAGGAGTACAGTAGAGTAACAACCCAGGAAGAGCTAGAAGCAGACAAGCCAGAGCTACTAGCAGAACTCCTAAACAATCCACGTAGGAATGTATTTGAGGTACAAATCAAAAATATAAACAAGCATTGGCATAGCCAATAGGTCTCGCCTTTGGGACCTTATAAGTGTTTAACCATGCAACAGTTGCATAACTAAACACTTATAAGGTCCCAAAAGCGAGACCTATTGGCTATGCCAATGCTTGTTTTAACTGCTGCAATCTATTGAAGCCTCACGGAGAACATCAAAGCAGCCGTGAGGCCGGAAAAGTGATCGCCATCATGATCAAACATCAAAGCGGCCGCGAAAGTGAAAGTAATCGCCGTAAAGCGCGACGCGCTCGCCCGCGCACATGCACTGTGGCTCTAGGCTGGCCTGGTAGCACTTTTTGGAGCCCTCACAAAATGTCTCGCCAGACCAGCGCATGCGCTGGGTCAGGCGAGACCTAAAAACAGACATTCGAGGGTGAATGGGGGAAAGGAATTGACCCCACGTGACGTTCAAGGAGAAGGGCTTTGAGATCTCTTTGCAAGGTATCATGGCATGTGGTCACATGGAGAGTTGGAGGTCCAAATTTCTTGTGCATTTTCAAAGAGACTGATTCATTAATCGCGCTCAGGCGAAGGGGGAGGTGGGGCTGCAAGAAAAGGAATTGAGCGCTTCTTGAACCCAGTTTTGCACCTGAATTTTCAATTTTTCAGTTCGGTATGCAGACGAAGAGGAGTGCAGTGTCCTGTGCGTGGTGCAGGCAGTTTTAAATTGGTCTCTCGCCTCTACAGGCAGCCATTGAAGGGATAGCAGGGTAAAGTATCTTGTGATCAGAGACAAAGCAGGCCCCGGCACGTAGAACTGCTCTGCGCAGATCTTGGTGAACTCTGAGGATGCCTGAAAGGAGTGATATGCTGTAGTCAAGTTTGGGAAGTACCATCACCTGCACAAATGATTTTAGGTTCTGTTCTAGGGTGAGCTTCCTGAACCCCCAAGGCAGCTTTAGTTGGAAGCAGACACTCTAAATTATTGCTGGTATATGACTCTGGAGCAGGACTTCAAGTGGGAAGAAAAAACTGGAGTGTCTCTCGAAGGGGCGTGGCCAATGCAATTAAGGGCGTGGCTTAAAACACAAACTAAAAAATCTGTGTTTGGCATAGTGTGCCGTAACAATACACAGGAGTATAGCCCTTTAACCCAGAAGAGACCGGGCGTCATATGCAACAAAAAACAATGTCTCAACTGGAGGGTATTTTAAAAGGAAACAATTCAGCAAAGTGAGGTAAATCACAAAGGAGCGGGGGGCAGGGAGGAAGACCACAGCGTAAGCAAAGAGGTAGAAAAAAGGTTTATATACAATTCTGTAAGTAGTTAAGAAGCACTACAGTACATCTACTTGTACAATGACCATAACACACAAAGTGCAAACTGAACGTGCTGGTGAATAGTGAACGACGCAGTGACACAGTAGTGTGGGAAACAGCATGAACGGCGCAAATAGAATAGAAATACACAGGTCAACAAACAACGTAATTATATACAATTAGGTACAGAAAATTATTTAGATGGTTTTAGTTGACCACAGGAGGGCCTGAGTTCTAGGCTGTGTAGTCGACGGCGTTTCAACCTGGATGATTTCAGGTCATCATCAGGACAGAGGTCATAGGTAAAGGGGTAATGCTTGTGATAGAGATAAATAATTGAATCACTGAGTGGACGCTGTATAATTCAAGGATTCGGGGTCCAAGGAAAGAGGGACGCACACTGGTCAGCCGACCAGAGTGTGAGAAGGGACCAATGAGGCGCAAAGGCAGTGTTTATTTTTAATGGTCCCAGTTGAATAATATGGGGGGGGGGGGGGGGGTTGGGGAGGACTCAGTATTGAGCACGAGGGCAAAATTAGATTGTAAAATCCCAAGGTGAATGCTCCATGGAGGGTGAATCAAACCAGGAATGAGGAGCGAAACCTCTGAGCAGTCGGCAAGAACGTCCGAGGTTTGCAGTCTCTGTGCTGTAGCCCTGTCTGAAGCCAGATCAGAGACTGGTCAAGGAGATTGTTTGTGTGGATGTCAGACGACTGTTGGGAGGCTACGCAGTTTTCAACCACTGCACGCAAGAGCCGAAGGACGGAGACTGGACAGGGGTCTTTGAGTCACTGGAGTCCAATGATTGTTTTTGGAAGAGTAGAGATTTGCTCAACTTATAGACAATGTGAAAACGAGGCTGTTTGAGGGAGGAGTTGACTTGGGTGATCCAAAAAGGGGGCGTGGTAGCTGTTTTGCAAGGTCTTCAACGATGGGGTCAGGGATGGTATCACAAAGATGGTTTGAGGGTTTTGCCTTCAATATGGTTACCAGTAGTTCTGTCCGTGAAACTGCGGAGGAAGAGGACAAGAGCCACTTTGCTCTGCAAGTTAGATCTCCTTTGCTTTGTTGTGAAAGGTGGCCGAGCAGGGAGGCGTCTGACTTTTTTGTTGAAAAGCTCCACAAAGACATTGCGGAAGGCCTCAGAGGACTGGAAAAAGGATTGTTGGTCTGTTTGATTACTTCTAACTGGAGTTTAGGTCTGTTCACAGTGTCAAGGAAGAGTCAGATATGTGATGACTGGGCTCTAAAGATGTGGTCTGTATAGTTTCTTTTTGGAGGGTGTGAATTCTTCTATCAAGGATTCCATGCAGCAGTTAACATTTTCTGTGGTCTTGTTGATGTCAAGTTGGGGAACTACAAGACTATATTTGGGGGAGCCATGCTAGCAATGGCTTTGATGTCAATGCTTTTTGTGTCCTTAAACCAGATTTTCTCCTTTGGTTGACTGGAGGTTTCTATTGTAGGTAAAGGACAATATGCTAGGGATTAGAAGGGGGTAAGACCAGTCTACCGGAATGCGATCAATGGTTGTTAGGCGGGGGCGCCATGGATATGATCAGATCCAGAGAGGAGACCTTGCAATGTATGGGTTTCTGGCAGTATTGTCGGGTGTCACTGTGCTGGGAAAGGAGTCAAAAGTGTTCATTTGTTAGTTGCCCTCGGTTCCCCAGTAAAGATTGAAGTCACTAAGGAAGATGACGTTGTCCTAGATAATAAGTGAGATATTAAGAACTCCATGCAGTCTTCCCACAAAAGTAGTGTCACTTTCGCCTTTCTGGGGTGGTGTGGGGGACAGAGGGAGTAATAAATACATTCACTCCGACATTGGGAGCAGTGCACAAGATTTCCAGAGAAATGCACCTGAAGGATTGAAAGCAGTCTAGGGAAAGGATCCTGCAGCTTCGCGAGTTTCGGGGAATCACAGCTAGACCCCACCTTGTCGGACGTCTTGGTCGCAGCGTAGAATGGAGTACAGTGGAGGTGGTAGTGCTGAGCTGCAGTTATGGAGCACAGAATGGAGGGATGGTCTGCTGAGGGTGTTCAGGGCGGGTGCAGTCAGTGGCGGCTGCTCGGAATTCGAAGTGGTGATGCGGGCATACAAAAAGAAAAAAACACAAAAAAATAAATAAGAAGCATAAAACATTACTTCGCTGAGGCCCCCCGCCTTGCTTCTCTTCCTATCCTAGACTCCGGCTGGTGCACACTCCAAAATGCCAATCTAGAGGCTGTTGCCATGCTGGGAATACCATTACCCAGCATGAGAGACACGCTGGGATTGGTCTGAGTGGCCAGGCTTGGCACTCAGACAGGGCCCGGGAGCCTGTGCCTTTTCTCCATCAGACTGTGCAACCTAGATTGAGTTGGAGAAATGCTAAGTGCGCTTGTCGGTTTGGCTGCCCTTAGACAATGAACCAAACCAACATGCGCACTTAGCAGTACCCATCTCTCCTCCCTACTGTCGTCATCAGATTGCATTACCCCGCCCTATGACTCTGCTCGCTGGCAACCTACAGGTCAGATGAAAGAGAAAATAATAAAACTGTTTTATTATCATTTTATTTTTCATTTGTTTGAATCTGCTGCCACTCAACAGTGGGGCGATGCTCCTCCGCCATAACGGAGGAGCCGTCCCTGGGTGCTTTGGGGACTTGGATAAGGTTCGACTGATTTTGAGTGGATCAATTGTGTGATTTTGGGTGGTTGTATGACGTAGGTCAGAGCAACAGCAATTCGTGATGATGGTACTAATGGGTAGGTCGTCTTGTGTTTGGTTGGGTGGCTGATTGCCAGGGGGGTTGATGTTTTCATAGCTCTACGCAGGATTCTGTAGATCTTTTCTCATGGAGGGGAGAATGTCTGTTTCGATCTAGGGGAGTGGTTATCCCTGGGGATACCGATTGGCTGTGTGTTATTATTCTGAGAAGGATGTTCTAGACAACAATTATAAATTGTAAGCAAGTGGCTAAATATAGAATGCTTGTGTAAGAAAGAAGATTTTCTTGGTGAGATGTGATGAAGAAGACAGGAGTGCAATAGAAGGGGGGGGTCATTGAGGCTCAGGACAGGGTAGGAGGCTTGTGCTGTGCTTCCGAAACAGATCTCAAGTGAGGATTGTGGTTCAGATGTGCCAGTTGAAGGGGAACTGTTGGGGGAAGACGAGCAGGGCCCAGAATGGTAGCGGAAGCCGGGGAAGTGGACATTTGATGGGAATGGTGGATGCCGAAAAGTGGAGGGTGGGTAAAGTGGAAAGCGAGTTTTGGGAAGGGAGGCCGGTTATTAAGTACCAGGTAGCTGAGGGAGAGGTGTTGGGGTATTCGCAAGGAAGGTGAGGGTTGGATAATTCTGGGTCGATGAGGGAGAAATGGTGGAGTGAGGGATGGGAGACAGGCAAGGAGGCTAGGACTGGGAGATGGGGGTATTTGTAGACAATTGGAGAGAAGAGGCCCGGCATGTGAGGGATATAGCTTTGTATGTGTGATTAGGAGAAAGGAGAAGATGGATAAGGGCATGCTGGTGAGGGGGTTGGTGGGCTCCGGAGGGACTGGGGGGTGGTGGTAGGAGGGCTAGGTGGACAAGGAGTGTGGTGTGGGAATATTTGGTCGGTGGATTGCCTGGAGAAGGCGATGGAAGATGTGTGAGCAGAGTAGGTGAACATGTCAAATGGGGTTGGATGGGAGCCAGGGGATAAGGGTCCAAGAATAGGAGAGACACTGTTGACCATGGCCAAGATCCTGACGTTAGCTTGGAACATGGTTTCCTCATTATTAAAAATGAGGTTTGAAAGGTATACTGATAGGCCAAGAGGAGATACACATTAAAGTTTGCGACAGAAGAGGATGCTTCATGCTGGTCAGTGAGGAAAGTGCAAGCTGTTTTGGAAGGAGCAGGACCACCTATCGGTGTTATGGGTGAAGAGGAGCAGGTCAGTTTTGAGGGTTCTTTTCCGAATGCTATGGTATTAGTCTGATTCAAGTTTTTTTATCAATTATTTAAAGAGATTTGCTGGATATGTGATTTTAGCTAGCGCAATTAACTTTAATACTTGAATTTCACCATACACCTTGCAGCATCTTTCATGCATAAGGCACAGGGTGCCTGTACCCATTCAGGCATCTGCACATCTCACTATTGTGTCTTTCTTTCTGTGGCACTTACTCAAGCAGCCCCTGGTTGAGCCTCCAAGCAATTCTGGGCCTTTATGCGCAGTATGCGACGGGCTCCATGGGCGCCAAAGAGCTGCCACCCGCTGGTCCTGCCAGCTCTGCTGGTCCCTGGGTCTAGGGAGCTGCTGTTGTCTCTGGTCGCCTTCCTGCCTCGAGGACACAAGGTCGACAGGGATCTCCATCACCCCCAGACCCTTTTATATGAGGTCATCAGAACCAGTGGCAGATGCACAAAGGGCTCTTTGTTTAGAGTCGACTCATCTGTCTGGCAATAAGTAAACAGGGGCATTAGTTCTTCTGCCAGCCTGGATGCACAAGACATCAAAGGGCTGGGGCCAGACACTTACGCCAGCCTAGGTGCCTAGGGCACTCTACGCTACAGATTGGGCCAGGTTCCTGGAATAAGTGGGGCTCTACGCCTGCTAGTGTGTAGATGTACAGGGCATTGGGCTTTGCCACTTTGGCTGATTATCTCAGCCCTTGGGTACCATGGCTGATTCCTCGGTCTGCCTGCTTGGGCACAGGGCTTATATCCTTGGATAGTATTGGCAGGCTAACTTAGCATAATGACCTTCACAGCCAGGCCCGGGTATCTCTGCTACTACGACTATAAAAGCGGCTGTACCATAGGGGCATTCCGGCTATACCTAGGGTGACCAGGAGACCCGGATGTGCTGGGACAGCCCTGGTGTTGTTTATCATCTGTTCTGGCAGAATTCACAAAATTAGGCCCCTGTCCCAGCACCTTAAAGAGGGTTGACTGAACACTTAGGGAGGCAAGTTGTTATGAGTTCAAGTGATAGATTAGCTGCCTGTCTTTTCAGAAATCAATTTAATTAACTGTTAAGATGCTCCATGTAAAAGTTGTATTTAATTTATTGGCCTTAGTGCTTCGGTGTGTGTGTTTTCTATATTTAGGAGAGCGGTCTTTTAATTCATTGTGTGCCCCTCAGTCAGTGTGAAATTACTTGTATTTTTGTTAAATGGCCAGGTTTTTGATTTTTAGAATCGAGTCACTCTACCTCTAGCAGTCTGTGCAGATGGGTGTGATGCAGGACATTGGTTAGGGTGAGAAGAGACCCCCATCTGCCTGACCTGCTATTGAAAATGCACCCAGTCCGCGCATGTCCCCTCTGGGCCCTTCGATTCATCTCCACAGTTGCAGGCACAATGACATAAGTAGGGACGAAAGAGATCGCAAGTAGACCATCACCTCTCCAAAATGTGGCACGTATATACTGCACATGGCAGCGTATGCACAGCACATACTGGTTGTTGGCACCGTGCCTGCTTTAAGGGGGCTGGATTGCACGTTCATAGCACCAGTATCATCCCTTGTGCCAAGAACCTTCGACAGAACCACACAGTGTCACCACAACATCCTCCTCCAACCTTTATTCATAGCTGCCTGGTACATCCGCTGGGCCATCTCCTGCAGTGCAGGGGCCTTCATACCTGTAGAGTACCTCCACAATGCAATGCCTGTGACACACAGCCTTCTTTGTAGCTGTAAGGTGCAGCAGTACTGCCACCACTTGCTAAAGAACCTTCTTTGTAGCCGCTTGCTGCTCTGCCACCCCCTGCGCATGGGTGCCCTTCTTTGTAGCTGCATGGTGCAGCTGCAGTGCCACCTCTCGCTATAGAACCTTCTCTCTAGATGCGTGGTGCACCTGCAGTACCACCTCTCGCTATAGAACCGTCTCTCTAGATCCACAGTGCAGCTGCCATGCCACCGCTCGCTAAAGAACCTACTCTCTAGATGCGTGGTGCAGCTGCAGTGCACCACTTACTGAAGAACCTTCTCTCTAGATGCACCGTGCAGCTGCCATGCCACCGCTCACTAAAGAACCCTCTCTCTGGATGTGTGGTGCAGCTGCAGTGCCACAACTCACTAAAGAACCTTCTCTCTGGATGTGTGGTGCAGCTGCAGTGCCACCTCTCTCTATAGAACCTTCTTCCTAGATGCGAGGTGCAGCTGCAGTGCCACCTCTCTCTATAGAACCTTCTCTAGAAGCGTGGTGCAGCTGCAGTGCCACAACTCGCTAAAGAACCTTTTCTCTAGATGCGTGGTGCACCTGCAGTACCACCTCTCGCTATAGAACCGTATCTCTAGATTCACAGTGCAGCTGCCATGCCACCGCTCGCTAAAGAACCTACTCTCTAGATGCGTGGTGCAGCTGCAGTGCACCACTTACTGAAGAACCTTCTCTCTAGATGCACCGTGCAGCTGCCATGCCACCGCTCACTAAAGAACCCTCTCTCTGGATGTGTGGTGCAGCTGCAGTGCCACAACTCACTAAAGAACCTTCTCTCTGGATGTGTGGTGCAGCTGCAGAGCCGCCCCTTGCTAAAGAACCTTCTCTCTAGATGCATGGTGCACCTGCAGTACCACCTCTCGCTATAGAACCGTATCTCTAGATTCACAGTGCAGCTGCCATGCCACCGCTCGCTAAAGAACCTTCTCTCTGGATGTGTGGTGCAGCTGCAGTGCCACCACTTACTGAAGAACCTTCTCTCTGGATGTGTGGTGCAGCTGCAGTGCCACTGCTCTCTAAAGCACCTTCTCTCTAGATGCGTGGTGCAGCTGCAGTGCCACCACTTGCTACCGAACCTTCTCTCAAGATAAATAGTGCAGCTTCCGTGCCTCCACTCGCTAAAGAACCTTCTCTATAGATGTGTGGTGCAGCTGCAGTGCACCACTTATGGAAGAACCTTCTCTCTAGATGCATAGTGCAGCTGCAGGACCGCCCCTCGCTCAAAAACCTTCTCTGAAGATGCATGGTGCACCTGCAGTGCCACCTCTCGCTATAGAACCTTCTCTCTAGATGCACAGTGCAGCTGCCATGCCTCCTCTCACTAAAGAACCTTCTCTCTGGATGTGTGGTGCAGCTGCAGTGCCACCTCTCTCTATAGAACCTTCTTCCTAGATGCGAGGTGCAGCTGCAGTGCCACCTCTCTCTATAGAACCTTTTCTAGAAGCGTGGTGCAGCTGCAGTGCCACAACTCGCTAAAGAACCTTTTCTCTAGATGCGTGGTGCACCTGCAGTACCACCTCTCGCTATAGAACCGTATCTCTAGATTCACAGTGCAGCTGCCATGCCACCGCTCGCTAAAGAACCTTCTCTCTGGATGTGTGGTGCAGCTGCAGTGCACCACTTACTGAAGAACCTTCTCTCTGGATGTGTGGTGCAGCTGCAGTGCCACTGCTCTCTAAAGCACCTTCTCTCTAGATGCGTGGTGCAGCTGCAGTGCCACTGCTCTCTAAAGCACCTTCTCTCTAGATGCGTGGTGCAGCTGCAGTGCCACCACTTGCTACCGAACCTTCTCTCAAGATACATAGTGCAGCTGCAGTGCCTCCACTCGCTAAAAAACCTTCTCTATAGATGTGTGGTGCAGCTGCAGTGCACCACTTACTGAAGAACCTTCTCTCTAGATGCATAGTGCAGCTGCAGGACCGCCCCTCGCTAAAAAACCTTCTCTGAAGATGCATGGTGCACCTGCAGTGCCACCTCTCGCTATAGAACCTTCTTCCTAGATGCGAGGTGCAGCTGCAGTGCCACCTCTCTCTATAGAACCTTCTCCCTAGATGCGAGGTGAAGCTGCAGTGCCACCTCTCTCTATAGAACCTTCTCCCTAGATGCGAGGTGCAGCTTCAGTGCCACCTCTCTCTATAGAACCTTCTCTCTAGATGCTTGGTGCCGCTGCAGTGCCACCTCTCTCTATAGAACCTTCTCCCTAGATGCGAGGTGCAGCTGCAGTGCCACCTCTCTCTATAGAACCTTCTCCCTAGATGCGAAGTGCAGCTGCAGTGCCACCTCTCTCTATAGGACCTTCTCCCTAGATGCGAGGTGCAGCTGCAGTGCCACCTCTCTCTATAGAACCTTCTCCCTAGATGCGTGGTGCAGCTGCAGTACCACCTCTTTCTATAGAACCCTTTCCCTAGATGCGAGGTGCAGCTGCAGTGCCACCTCTCTCTATAGAACCTTCTCCCTAGATGCGAGGGGCAGCTGCAGTGCCACCTCTCTCTATAGAACCTTCTCCCTAGATGTGTGGTGCAGCTGCAGTGCCACCACTCTCTATAGAACCTTCTCCCTAGATGTGAGGTGCAGCTGCAGTGCCACCTCTCTCTATAGAACCTTCTCCCTAGATGCGAGGTGCAGCTGCAGTGCCACCTCTCTCTATAGAACCTTCTCCCTAGATGCGAGGTGCAGCTGCAGTGCCACCTCTCTCTATAGAACCTTCTCCCTAGATGCGAGGTGCAGCTGCAGTGCCACCTCTCTCTCTATAGAACCTTCTCCCTAGATGCGTGGTGCAGCTGCAGTGCACCACTTACTGAAGAACCTTCTCTCTAGATGTGTGGTGCAGCTGCAGTGCACCACTTACTGAAGAACCTTCTCTCTAGATGCGTGGTGCAGCTGCAGTGCCGCCACTCGCTAAAGAACCTTCTCTCTAGATGCGAGGTGCAGCTGCAGTGCCACCTCTCACCATAGAACCTTCTCTCTAGATGCGTGGTGCAGCTGCAGTGCACAAGTTACTGAAGAACCTTCTCTCTAGATGCGAGGTGCAGCTGCAGTGCCACCTCTCTCTATAAAACCTTCTCCCTAGATGCGTGGTGCAGCTGCAGGGCCGCTACTCACTAAAGAACCTTCTCTCTGGATGTGTGGTGCAGCTGCAGTGCACCACTTACTGAAGAACCTTCTCTCTAGATGCGTGGTGCACCTGCAGTGCCACCTCTCACTATAGAACCTTCTCTCTAGATGCACAGTGGAGCTGCCATGCCTCCTCTCACTAAAGAACCTTCTCTCTGGATGTGTGGTGCAGCTGCAGTGCACCACTTACTGAAGAACCTTCTCTCTAGATGCGTGGTGCAGCTGCAGGGTCACTACTCGCTAATGAAACTTCTCTCTAGATGAGTGGTGCAGCTGCAGTGCCTCCACTCGCTAAAAAAACCTTCTCTCCCCAGATGCGTGGTGCAGCTGCGGTGCACCACTTACTGAAGAACCTTCTCTCTAGATGCGTGATGCAGCTGCAGTGCCATCGCTCGCTAAAGAACCTTCTCTCTAGATGCGTGGTGCATCTGCAGTGCCACCTCTCACTGTAGCACCTTCTCTCTAGATGGACAGTGCAGCTACAGTGCCGCCACTCGCTAAAGAACCTTCTCTCTAGATGCGTGGTGCAGCTGCAGTGCCACCGCTCGCTAAAGAAACTTCTCTCTAGATGCGTGGTGCAGCTGCAGTGCACCACTCACTAAAGAACCTTCTCTAGATGCATGGTGCAGCTGCAGGACCGCTACTCGTTAACAAACCTTCTCTCTAGATGCATTGTGCAGCTGCAGGGTCGCCACTTGTTAAAGAACCTTCTCTCTAGATGCGAGGTGCAGCTGCAGTACCACCGCTCGCTAAAGAACCTTCTCTATAGATGCATGGTGCACCTGCAGTGCCTCCACTCGCTAAAGAACCTTCTTTATAGATGCATGGTGCAGTTGCAGTGCCACCACTCGCTAACAAACCTTCTCTCCGGATGCATGGTGCAGCTGCAGTGCCACCACTCGCTAAAGAAAATGTTCTCTAGATGCATAGTGCAGCTACAGAACCGCCACTTGCTAAAGAACCTTCTCTATAGATGCATGGCTCAGCTGCCGTGCCACCGCTCGCTGAAGAACCTTCTCTCCAGATGTGTGGTGCAGCTGCAGTGCCACCACTCGCTGAAGAACCTTCTCTCTAGAGATGCATTGTGCAGCTGCAGGACTGCCACTCGCTAAAGAACCTTCTCTTTAGATGCATGGCGGAGCTGCCGTGCCACCGCTCGCTAACTAACCTTCTCTCAAGATACGTGGTGCAGCTGCAGTGCCGCAAATCACTAACAAACCTTTTCTCTAGATGCGTGATGCAGCTGCAGGTCCGCCACTCGCTAAAGAACCTTCTCTTCAGATGCATGGTGCAGCTCCAGGACCGCCACTCGCTAACGAACCTTCTCTCCAGATGTGTGGTTCAGCTGCTGTGCCCCCACTCACTGAAGAACCTCCTTTGTAGCTGCCTGCTCCAGTGCCATCCGCACCGTGCATGGTACAGCCAGAATGCCATAAGTGGCCAAAGAGCTTTCTTTGTAGTTGTATGCTGCAGTCACATTGCTATCCATCACATGGCCTTTTTTTAGCTTTTGTAGCTGCGTGGTTCATGCACGGTGTCACATAACTTGCCAAAAACCTTTTTTGTAAAGGCATGTGCGATCAGAGTGCCTTCCCTGGCAGACAGCCTTCCCTGCAGCTTCAAGAGACACCTACAGTGCAGCTCGAGTCGCCCAAAAAGACTTATTTGAAAAAATATTTTTCTTTTTCCGTTCGCTGCGCCTGTCGCACTGGCTTTCTGTGAGCAAAAGAGTCTCCTTTAAAGTTTGTATGTGCGCCTTACAGTCACATTTAATCGTTACTGGCTTAACTTCATGAGACCCAAGAAATCTTCAAGAGAATCTTTAGAGTCACGAGGCACTTCTAATGTGGGTGATGTGCTTTGGACCTGGTCCTAAACAAAAACAGTTGGGCGACTAAGATGTGCTGGCAGGCAGTGGCGGCTCTTCCGCTATGGCGAAGGAACGTCGCCCCACTAATTTTGAGCAGTGCAAAGGAAAGGAAATATAAAATGATAACTGAGTTATTATCATTTTATGTTTCCTTTGTGCGCGGGCGGGGCTGCTCTGCTCACGGATCAGGGCATGGGAGGAGTGGTTTGCCCACGCCTAAGTGCGCAATGATTGTTTGGTCAGCCCTCTTGGGCCGCCCAAACCAGTCATGCGCACTTTTCCCATTCTCCATGCAGGCTGCATTACAGCCTGCATGGAGAACGAGCCCAGGCCCCCATTCCCCGGTTGAGCGTCGAACCAGGATGCTCAAAACCAATCACAACGCTGTAAAGCAGCGTTGTGATTAATCAGGGGAGCCTGGCTGTTCTTCCTGGCTTCCTGTCCCACCAGGAGAGCAGGAGCAAGGAACAGACATGTGGGACCCAGTGCCATGGTAAGTGTGTAATATTTTTTTTAATTTGTTTTACATTGTTCAACCTCTTGCCTGCCCTCACACACACACAGCCCCCCACCTGTGAGTCATTCTGGCCGCCACTGCTGTCAGGATCTGTGCTGACACTAGGCCCCCTGGAGGCCCTCACAAGGCTGTGTAAGGTTTCTAGACCAGTGTGGGCACTTGCACAAGAAAAAAGAAGTGTTAAGTGACCCATGTCTCCAAGAACTATCTGTGGCCAACACACAACTGTGCATACCTGGGGCAATGGCTGCAGAATGCACATTTACTTCTGTAAACGGAGAGTATGGCCATAAGGGGCCGTGCCCAAGGCGTGGACCTGTTCTCCATTTTAAGACAATCATTGGCAAAGCCTATAGGCTTTTGCTTGCATATTGAGTAGACTTTTTTTTTAAACCATGCTGCTGTGAAATGCAAAACAAACAACTATTGCTTACTATATACAGTGCAGCTATGAAACAACGATTGTAATATAGGATGATTCAGTGCACTTTTGAGATGTAAAATAGTCCGCCATATAGGAGGCGGAATGATACACCAAACAATCAGTATCTTGAAATGAGAAAAAAAACTGTCCAATGGGTGGGGCCAGGGCCCCCTCGAAGTATATTTTAAAGAAGTAGTAACAATAGGGTTCTGTATATTTTAAAGTAGTAGTAACAATAGGGCTCTGTATATTTTAAAGTAGTAGTAACAATAGGGCTCTGTATATTTTAAAGAAGTAGTAACAATAGGGCTCTGTATATTTTAAAGTAGTAGTAACAATAGAGCTCTGTATATTTTCAAGAAGTAGTAACACTACGTAAACAGCTCAGCTGTCAAGCCAGACTTAACAAACAAAAAAAATGTTACTTTAAAAAAAGACCCGTTTTTTTTATTTAGATCATCATACTGACCCAGAGCAAGAGAAAGACAAAAACAGGAGAAAGAGCATGGAACAAAAAAAATACAACGAAAATACAAAAAGGGAGAACTCAAGGATTATGCAAGAGCCAGAGAAAGCAATAAGAAGTGTGAGGTGGTTGGAAATAGAGGCCCGCGATGCGCTCGCGCTTGGGAGCCTCGGTATTTGGCAGCAGTCGACATTCCCTTAAGAAGCCCTTCGAGTCCCAGTTGGTATTTATTACAAATGAAGCACCGCGTGGAGCTCCCCTGAAGCTGTGCGTTTGACAATTCCCCCTCTGACATTTCAAGTGGACCCTGCCGGCTGCGAGTAAGGAGGGTGCTGTCGAACGCGGGACCTACCCTCAGAGGGGGGCTTCGGTGAACCCCTCGCGGACAGTTTGCAGGGAGTACACGCAGTGGTGATACAGTGTGCGTCAGAGTCCTTGTTTCTGCAAAGCCCTCACCGGCTGCCGTTACACGTCGACGGCAAAACTACGGAGGATTTCAGACTTTGACCCTCTGTCCTGCCTGCCAAAGGGGCCTATGGCCTGGTGTAATGCGTGCCAGCCCCGCCCCCTCCCTCGGAGGCACACAGCGAACACATCTGTCAAGTACTTTTTGGCCATTTGCCGGTCTGTAGTGTAGCACAGGTGCTCGTGCAAAACCAGTTCATGTGCACGGGGCCAGGCCTGTGCGCAAACTCACACAAAGGGTGCTGAAATACCACGAAAAATATATATATTATATATATATATATATATATATATATATATATATAGATATATATATATATAAACAATTGATGGATAGAATGTGTAACAATCATCCCAGTACAGAGATCTGGGCCTAAATCCATCCATTTTTTTTTTTGCTTCCCATGCCATTCTTTTTTAAACCCAGCCATATGGAAACCAGTCTTGACCCTGCTCCCAGTGGGAACAGTCCAGACCCATCTGCCAGGCCAGGTCCTCCCTGGACAGGAAACAAGTATCCTGGGACCCCATACTTTGTTACCCTGAAACCGGTCCCAGGATGCATGTTTACGGGCCAGGGAGGACGGACTTGGCAGTTCGGGCTGGACTGTTCCCCTAACGAACAGGGTCGAGACTGATTTGCATATGGCTGGGGGTCCAAACTGGGGTGGCGAAGTGAGCAAAAGAACGATGGATTTAAACCAGACCTGTGGGGGGGGGGGGGGGGAGGAGGGGGTTGATTCATTCTGCATTCCGTCCATCATTTGTTGCCGCAATACCACGAATCATATCCACCCAGGTGTGTAATGCCAAAGTGCAATGGGGTGCGCGGCACACACAGGCGCCCTCTGGCACACTGCGCGATCGGAAGGGACTGTGCCTGCCTCGTGAGCACCTACAGGGGTGTGGATTCCCAAAATGTGGCGCACAGGTTCGCACCAGTCACATCACATGCCTGCCAGGAGTGGACATCGGGTTCCGCAGAAGCAAGTGAGTTCCTTGACCTGATGGCGCCCTCTCCTAAAAGCTGGACAGAAGCTTGGGCTGTTCGACCCCGCACCAAGCAGAAAACACACAGCACAGCGTTCACAAGAATGTTTCCCTTCCCTGGGCCACACCCTGAAATGTGAAAAATGCGCTCCCGAAACACCAGAGCGTCTTATTAGGGAAAAACAAACACATCATTTGTCCTGCTGAGGCTGGGAAATGAAAAAAAAACACAAGATGTGAAAGGAACAGCAACAAAAAAAAAACGATAAATTGGCAGTGACTCGCCGAGCATCGGGGTCTGTAAAGTTGAGCAAGCCCAAGGCCGCCCTTGGAACACGCAGGAGGCCTGGGCATTACTTCTTCAGGGGAGCGCCCTCCTGTGGCAGAGCAAACACACTTCTCCTTCGGGCACACGTGTTGTTGGCGCGTGGGGCTTCGCCGGATACTTTGAGGGGTGCGCAGGGCGTGGCTGGTGATTGAAGGGCGCGCGGGGCGTGGTGACTGCAGAAGGGGCACAGGTTGTGGTGGTGAATGGAATAGGGTCAAAGGGCCATGGTGGCAGAGAGGGCGCATGGGTGGGAAGAACTGTCTGCTCGGGGAGTATGAGGGATGCGCTACACAGCAAAGGGGGCAGGCCCAGGATTGGGAGAGGAAGGGAGGGGCTCCTTTCGGGGGCCGGGGCCACACCAGTCTAGGCCCCCCCAAGAAACAGCCGTGCACGCACACACAGGCAGATAAGGAAAGGAGGGATGATACAGGGAGCTTTGAGGGACGGAGAGGAGCTACCTTAGTAATAATTCTGAGGGCACCTATAACCAACAGTAACTCCCTGAGAGAGACAAGGAGTTCTCCATGTGGCACCAGCACGTGGCTCCAAAGTCGGACTGGGACAAAAATAGGACTGAGCATCAAAATAAAAGTGGCCCACGTTATTGAAGCATATAGTTAAAAAAAAAAATGGCACCATCAGGACGATTGGATAAAAAACATCCCAACTGGCCATAAAGCTGTCCCAAAACTGCTAAATAAAACTGTCCCACATACTGATCTTTCCGGCCAGCCCATCGAGCTCGCCAGCTGATGAGCCCTCAACTAGGGCGAAACGGGTCCTGGTAGTTTGGGCTGGACCATTCCCACTGCAGCAGGGTCAAGGCTGATGTGCATATAGCTGGGGCGGTGTGGTAGGCAAAATAAGACTGGATTGAGATGCGGCCCAAGTGATTACCAGTGGCTGAGACTAATCCAAGCGTTCCATCCATCACTGTTTTTTTATATTGATTGCCATATAGGCCAGTCCTGCCCCTGTATGGCCCAATCAGTGACCAGGTATCCACTGAAAATCATTCATGGGTTACATCATGGTCTGGCAACGGCTTGGTGTTCCCACTACACAGCAGCTAGTTATGATCGGGCAGTGAGGATTGCAAGGACAGGGTTGGATTGGGATCAGAAATAGGCCTGGGCACCCTAAAGAACAAGCATAGGCATAGCCAATAGGTCTCGCTTTTGGGACCTTATAAGTATTTAGTTATGCAGCACAATATCCTTGGTGCAGCGACATCAACCGTTGCATGGCTGAACACTTAAAAGGTCCCAAAGGCACGACGTATTGGCTATGCCAATGCTTGTTTAAAAATGTCACATTAGCTCTACATCACTCAGCGGCACAAGGTTGATTATTCAGCACAGCACTGGTGATTACTTTCCCTGGGGAGCAGAAAAAAATCAGGGCTAAAGTGCGCTATTCCAAAATTTTATACGACATACAACAAATTCAGGCAAATACAACCATGAATGGTGCCAATTAAAAAGAAGTAAACATGATCAGGAAATGCTTCTGAAAGGTGTCTTTTTTTCTGAAGAACAGCAAAACTGGGGAAAATTAGGAGATTAAGGATCGGAAGATCATAATGGATTTCAGTACTTGGGGAAAGTAAGAGCAGTGTTGAATAACAAGTATTGGTAAATGCCTTAGGTTTCGCACATGTGATTATCAATAAAACAATTGTTGTAATTTGTAGTTTTGTGAGCGGCTGCACAACCTAAGTTACCGAAACTCCATTAAAGTGTTAGGAGTTGTTTCTTAATAAAGTCAATATATTGTGCTTTTACTGATGGTATTATAAAATGGAGATATTAGGTAAAGGGGAGAGGTAAAATTTAAAACCAAGGTACCTTATAAGGAGGGTCTTGGAGACAGAAATATTGAAAAAAGCACACAAAGCAAGCTGTAGATGCACGCAGCCGAGCCTCCTGTGTGTATGGTGGGGGGGGGGTTAGAAAAGGGTTGTTGGGATGAAAAAGATTGGGGGCACGTGCAGGTGCTGAGCAGAGATCTGCTGCGTGCGGACATGTGAGTGTCTCGCGAGGCCTACAGGTGCTCGAAACATCTTAAGTCTTATTTTCAGATGCATGGGTCAGCTGCAAACTTAAGGTGGCTCCTTTTAGTTGGCTTTCCAAGTCGCTTTCTCTGCCTTAAGTTTTTTTCTGTACATCTTGAGTCTAACCCCGTCACCGCCCGTTGTAGATGGAGACACTAAGAAGTAGAGTATAAAGTAAAAAAAAGGGGGGGGGGGCAGATGAGCCACGTAATTTCCAAAGCGTTGACTCTGCCGATAGTACGTCACATACTGTGACCTACCAGGAAGTAACAGCCTCCTTGAACTTTTATTCGGCCATTTTATTAAACAACATATCTAGAACAATAGTGTTTGTTTGTTAACTGTAATTTTGAAAAACACTACGATGTCTCCGGATCATGTCCGTTATATAGAATGTCGAAAAAAAAAATAATAATGAAAGGGCACTGCAGAGACTGACAAAGCAAAAACAACTGTCAACGCGGCATTCAGCGAATACACCTTGAGCCACAGAAAATAAACAATCACTAGTAAGAGAAAAGGAAAGTCAGTTTGCAGCACTTTGCCGCTTTTATGCCACGGAAGAGCGCAAATACGTTTTGCCCCTTTCCATGGTGGCTATTTGTGTACCACGGCGAACATGGAGCAAACATGCTTTTTCATATAAATTATTGCACGCAGGTCATGGAGGTTTCAAGAAAGAATTACTAGTCTACCAACAATTTTTTATTAAAATAAACACACTTATCTTACTCTACATTTGCTCCTCGTGTGGGATGAACCCAGCTGATTTCTCTCGAGCTTCTTTCGCATTACAAAACCAGGGAAATGCACTCTCTCCATATTTTACCGTATTTAAAGAAAACTGTAAAATCGTACGATATGTACTTGGCTCCATATTTTGACGAAGTGCAAATAGCATTTGCCCTATTTCCGATTACAGAAAGAACATAGTGCAATAGATTTTACTCTTCTTAATTTTATTATTAGCCAGATTTGCAAACTTTCTGTAAACATCTTTTTTCGTATTAAGCGCGTAATATTCTGCACTCTTGCCGTTTCCAAGCACTGTAAACGAAAGATGTTAGTAAAAGACAATATAATGGTACTCTATTGAAAAAATGGTAGCATTAAACTACCAAGGAGGCACTCTATTGGGCAAAGGAAAATAATTCAGACCAGTTGCCCGTCCTTCTGGCATCATCGCAACAGAAGCACGACACACTGCAACTCTATTGGCTGGAAATTCTATGTTATATTTACCGCCCACAGAAAAGTTAAGAAATGAAAGGTTGTTTCGCTGAATGCGGCTTATTTCTCTGAAAAGAACCCCGGGGGCACGCGCGGCGGTGTGAAATGGCGTGCTCACATTCTACAAGTTTTCAAGGTCGAGTTTTCCGACCAGTGCAACCCCCTGCTTTAAACTGACGGACTAGCTGTAACACCGACACCGAGGACGGGCAACTAGTCAGCGAATAACAATCCGAAAAATACTAACAACAAGTGTACAGCGAAACAGCACAAAACTCACAAACGTGCAGCACACCAAGGCTCCCTCGGAGAGCACGTCAGGAGCCGCGAACGCGTGTGCGGGAATGGCATGGCAGAGGGGGTGGAGTCTCGCCATGCCTGGCTGAGCTGCTAAGGCACGTTCTCCTTCGCAAAGCTTTCTTGTCTTTATGAGGCCATATGTTTGAAACACATGGCCCCATAAAGATAAGAAAAGCTTTTACCACAGACATAAAGCAACCGAGCCAGTCCAACTGGGATGGCTCTAAAAGAGAAAAGTGTATGTCACTAGACGCTCTTTTCCAATGGCTGGCCACGGTTTAGCATAAACGGTGACGCCAGCCAATGGAAAAGAGGGGTGGGGCTTAAAGCCCACTACAGAAATCTACCCTAACTCATTAAATCTCGCCAGCGAGATTGCGCATGTCTGCGCAGTCTACGCCAGGCGAGACCTAAAAAGTGGCCCACATTTGTGGATTGTGCCTTTTCGCAAAACACTGCTTCTATGTTCTAAGTAGTATATATAAAAAAAATAAAAATAAAGGATGGGGGTTCCCCAAAAGAGGCATGTTTTCCTAACTTCACTGACTAAAAACATGCAAATGCCGCCAGGATTCCTTGTGCACGGATTAGTTTACAATGGTGAACTGCACCTGAATAGAAGTGAGGTCACTTCCGCTCAGGCCCCCTTCCCCTGCTCAATTTGCATACATTAAAGGGCCGACCCAGGAGAGACTGGGAATGACGCCTCCGCCCGCTGGTAAAAGGGAGAGGTAATAGAGGCCGAACTGCCTCCAGAGAGGTTGCACAAGTCCCCTCTGGGCCGCTGATGGCATTTGAATGCACAGACACAGCCCAAAGCGGCCACCAGGCAGCTCAAAAAAGCAGCCCACAGCTGCAACTCAGACACCAGCCCATTGTACGCCTTACCAATCCGACCGGAGATAGCAGGGTGGTCCTGGCTACGCTCTGGCTTCCAACTGGAAAGCAGGCCTCACACCCACTTAGGCTTTGGAATGAGGGATAGCGGCCAGCTTCCAGTCTCTACTTACAACAGCCTTGGACAGCAGCGCCATCCCTCAAGTTGCACTAGCTTCGGGCCCCAGACACAGCCACCAGTTCCCACCGACTTTGTACAGCAGACTCAGGACCGGGTCTTGGGCAGTGCGACCAGTGCCCTCGCACCCTCACACCGGGTGCAGAGTTCAGTGGGCGCCGAGTTTGCAAGTTTATTTTAGTATGAAAAGCACCTGCTGCCAATTTCCAGGCAACAATAAAAATGTCAAGATAACATCAGTGATTAATGTTCTTCCTGGAGAGAGATTGAGTTTGTCTAGTTGAGGCTTGGACTGATGATAAAATAGCACAGAGGGCTAATGTGCCTGCTGTAATGAACGTGTACCATGCAAATCACAAAGTGCGTATAAGATAACTAGGTCAGTGCTTTACTGCTTTCCTAAGAGACATCCTTTTGTTACCGACAGTTTATAAATTATAATCCAAATATAGAACGGTGAATTATTAACTGTTATCAAAGAACTGAATGCACACTGCAAAGTATAGACTAGAGCATAGATTAATATTGCAAAAAGGGTTTATTTGGATAAAAATCGATTGTTAATATTAAACAAAAACCCCCAACCATGGTGTTCATTTTTCAATTCGGAGTTTGTGCTTCTCCAGACCAAACACTCTTTTTAACTATCCTGCCTGCCAGTATGCATGATGCGAATTTTAGACCTTGTAGTCCTCTGTCATATGTAACATTTCCTATACGCTGATTTACGCACATGATTCATTGTCTCTGTTTAATGTGTTTGTGATACAAAGTGCTCCGACACCCTACACTGGTACGAGTGACGCTATATAACTAATTAAATGCATCAGAGAGAGAGTAGTTTTGGAGACCCGAGGAGCCCTGTTAAAAGGTGATGGTGAGGGAAGCCCTGGTGGAGGTGATCGCCACCCCCACCATGGGTGGGGGGCGCCAACACTGTCGCACCGGGCCCCACAGCGCTATAGCTGAGCAGATTGTTGTATATATGTGCTTATATCTCTGCTGTGCTATCTTAATAAATCTAGCTTGTAACTTGAAGACGTGTCCTGATGCCTACCTAAACAACATACAACACAGATCTATCACAGGCTGGCACAATGCCCTCTTGTGGTCGGCGCCACTCTCGATTCGGTTGGTTCCCGTCCTCCTCCGCCCAGCAGGTGTGGGTGTGGCTGCTTCCACAAGAGATAAAAAATCCCCCATCCGCAGAGAGGCTGGGCTGGGCACAGCCTCGGGCAGGTCTGCGTGTTTACTCACAAAGCCAGGCAGGAAGGGAGCTTCCGTGGGGCTAGACGAGAACAAAGCCACAGCAGATCTGTGGCCCAGAGACAATATTGACAAGGCGCCTTTCCCACTCTTAGCAACACATACACACAAGCCCTCCTGGCGACAACTAAACATGCTGCTGTACAAGGCGGAGGGCGTCCACTCCTCACAGGGGGGCTTCCTACTCCCCGGCCGCGGACAGGGTGTATATGCAAAGACCGTCTGAGGCTTTGAATGCACCCCTCCACACAGCCTAGACCCCTCCGGGGCTCTACCACTGGCCACTACCCTGTGCGCGGCGTTGCCCCTGTCACAGAGGTTTATGGTTCAGGCTGGGCTTCTCGGCGCGACAGAGACTCGCCAAGCTGTTTGTAAACCCAGCTTATCTCGCTTAAGGCAAATTATACGTTATTAACGGCTCAGAGAAAGTGGAGTCCGGCAGCAAGAAATAGTTACTAGATATTACCTCCCTGAAATGAACCGAAACAAACTCGCATTAGGGAAGGCGGTTGGTAGGCCTAAAAATAAATAAGGAAAACTGTTGTTAGGCCCAAAAATATATATTAAAAAAAAAATAATCTTAAATCGTCCAGCTACGATCACAACCTCAAACATTTCTCCTTCAAAATGCACGCCTCTTCAGTGCTAGGTGGCAGCAAGGTCGCCATAGGTTCTGAGGCCACCATAAGAGGCCCTTGCAGATGTTTTTTGATGTAGTCCAGGCATCACTTGAGGTAAATTCTGTCAGTGAAAATGGAGGTGACTTGTGAAGATATACTTATGCACCCTGGAAAGCAGAGACAGGTGTACGGTGATATAGAAAGTCCACAACATTTTCCAAAAGCCCCCACAGTTTAAAAGTCAGCTGTTTATTTTGACGCCATCATAAGCGGAGTTTCCCTTGTGAGAGATCATATGGGGTGCCCCAAGTCAATTAACTGGCGCTGTAAGGCCAGCGGGGTGATCACCCATAACTCAAAGGACTTTGCTGGGTGACTTAATATCTAGGTTATGTAAATAATAAGAAATGTTTATCCACTTCTGTTTTATGATGTGCAAATAAATACAGTTATAAACTACAAAGAGTTCTGTCCGGTGGCACAATTCTTGACCAAGAATTGTGAAAAATGTTGACCATTCAACATTGACAGAAAGGGTCCAGAAATGATCCCCTCCAGAAAAAGCATGGACTTCTTTTTGAGAGATAAATATTCAAAACAGAGTAAAACCGCAAACACGGCACAAAAAACCCACTTTTCTAATTCAATGTATTCACTGTCGTATATCCAACATTTTTGATTTTCATAAATGATCAGCTGCCCAGAACACAACGAATACATACAATGAATCACACAAACATATGCATGGAAAAAATTATTGGTCAAGAATTGTGCCACCGACAGAACTCTGTAGATTATAACTGTACACCCAGGTTCTGCGGAACACAGGGAAACCCCATTGAATTTAATGGTGTAAATAATTACAGCGGCAGACTCTTTATTCTCTAACGCAACACCCAGCCTCTGGCTATTGTAAATATGGTGGTTGGTTACAGTGTGAAGATGGCAAATATAGCTACTCATGGGCCTTCTTCGCCCCCAAGGCTGGAGGGGGTCCCCCACCGGTTACTCAAAAGACATTGCCGCTTAATTATCACACATTCTTCCTGTGGAAGGCACAACAAACCCAAACTTGGTCTGTACTCGGTGCCATAGGTGAACACTGGAGTCTAACCCTACCCTTCTCAGATGAGGTAATAAACTATAGGCTAACAAATAAACACCATATGGTTTGTACAGGTCTTAAAAACTGCTAGATGGGTTGATGGTCCATAATATATTTATGGTCTGCTGTGTATTTTTTATATAACAGGTTTATTTTGGTCCTCTTTGCTTGACACAGATACTTTTCACCCCAAACTGTAAAATCTTTATTGACAAGAGTAGGTTAAAGTTCCAAGTCTCAAAGGTATGTAGTAAAAAGAGAAAAACGTTGATGTATGTTACTCAGCTGTCCTTTTGCTAGATAAGCCATTTGTGGCGGAAGACGCGCATGCGTACAAGTGAGGGGTTTGGCAGCTGCTCTATGGAATGCTGCGCTAACAATGGGGCAGTGATTGCCATGGAATGTCAGGTTATGTTTACTTTTATGGGAAGAATGCGGATCCCAGGGCTGGATTCACCTGAGCTTTCCAGGTTTTCCTTATTCTGAGGTACTGTCAGGCTTAGAGATTAATTAACTGTTCAAGAAGAAAAAACAAACTAAGAAACTAATGTTCTAGGCCGCCCTTTGGCTAAAATGCATAATTTGTGGGTGTGGCGCGACTTCCGTCAATTGTGGAAAATTATTGACACCATACACAAGTGAAACCATTTTTTAAATCCGCCACTTTAATGTATATCATTAGAGACCGATAAAAACTAACCAGAGCTTAAAGGAATGCCTCTGTAATCAGACGTCAAGTATACGGACAGGGAGGAATAACAGATGTTGTAGATTTTCTTAAGGCAGTCTTCAAACATAGGACTTTTTCCCTTAGTGTTCAGGGTGCCTGTCCTACACTGATGTACTGGACTTGTACATTCTCGCGACTGAGCTATCAAATACCAGTCCCATGTCGATTGGGAGTGGCAGAAACAGAACAAATACCAGACATCCATGAATAAAAATACATATAGGGTCAAATGCACAATATCGGACAAGGGTGGGATGAAAATGGGGCTATTCCCATAAAAGTAACCCACGCCAGGGGCTGAGAATCCCGTAACTTCATCCGAGGCCTACGACCTCCTGCTCTCACTGCTGGGACGGAGGCCTCGAGATGGGGACCACATGGAGTATGAATATTAAAGTTTCTTAGAGTGGGGGGGGGGGAAACAAACCTGTGAATGTAAGCCGCCCCAAAAATGTTACCATTGCAAATTGCGAAGGAACTCGTTGCACAGTCCCCCTCTGCCTGTCAAAAAAATGTGGAGGCGGGCAGTATATTTAGCAAGTAGCAGATCTACCACCACTCGCAAGTCAAAGAGGCCTCAACATCAGTCTCGATCAAGAAGCTGGCCTGCTGGAATGGATCTCACTCCTGCAGGAGTCCTGCTCTCCTACAGCGGGGCTGCTGCAGGGTCTCATCCTTCCAGTCCGCCTGCTTCGAAATGTCCTTCTCACTGCTGCAGGTGCTCAGCTGCTCCTTTGGCAGGATGCACTTCAAGTCTGGCTTGATAGTGCAGCTGTCTGACTAACCAATTGTCAGGGCCACTGGAATTATGCGGCGGGGAGAGTCACATTATGCAGCAGGTTGAGTAAATTATGCAGCAAGAAAAGTCACATTATGTATAATTATGCAGCACATTTTGTGATAGTACTACTTCCTTATTTTGTCGTTTTTAAAATTGTTAACACTGTCTGGGTACAGGTTGCACCTCAGTATAACACCCAAATATAACAATAAGCAACAAAATGGCGACCAGTCAAACTTTGCAAAGGACCTTCCGCTGCGCTGCAACACGCGTCGCTGCAACACGCGTCGCTGCGTTTTTACTGACATTTGAACCATTTGAGCTAGAAACAATTTTTTTGTTAAAATCTGCAGATTATGCGGCAGATGATGGATGTGAGAAATACGGCAGATCTACTATTATGCGGAAATCGCTGCGGGCGCACAATCGCATAATTCCAGCGCACCTGCTTATTGTTACATAAAAAATATGTGAAGTAGGCCCTTGGCCTCTGGACACAGAACTTTCCCTCTCACCAATTCTATTGGATGTTGGGTATATCACAGTGGCGGCTCCTCCGCAATGGCGGGAGGTTGTCACCACACTCACTGCATAAGAAAAATAAAACAGTAATAAAATAATGTTATTATCGTTTTATTTTTTTCTTTGACAGCCAGTGCTGCGGAGTCAAGTGAGGGGAGGGCCGGGCATCCTGAGTGACAGCCAGCAGGCAGAGTAGGAGTTGTTGGGCACTGGAAGTGCGCATGATGGTTTGGCCTGCCGTCTTAGGCCGGTCAAACAGTCATGCGCACTTTGATTTCTCCAACCCAGCTGTATTGTACAGTCAGGAGGAGAATTGACAAAGGCCACCAATCACTTACTGAGTGCCTAACCAGGCCGCTTGGACCAATCTTGGCGCTGCTCTCAAGCAGGGAGCAGCATCTGGATTGGATGGGAGTGGCCCATGGACTTCCTTATACTTCCACACCAAGGCAGCGGGAGCTGCAGTGCGAGATTTTTTTTATTATTTGCCCTGCGCTGCCTCACCACTTTTTTTAGCAGCAGCCGCTCCTAGTGTATCATCCCACCTCCTATAGTGTACCTGTATTGCGATGCAAGATGGAATACTTTACATCTGACAAGCAGTGCTTTAAACTGACCGATACCGAGTAACTGCGTTTGTTTACTTTGCCAGCACTAAACAGTAATCATATCTCTTGGATATGGAATAGCACCGCATATATATTTCTATTTTCAATCACCGCTCAAAAGTACACAGGATCATCACGCAGCAAATTCTTTATCTCACAGATGTGTTTTTTTTAAAAAAAATATTTGTTTTTGTTTTATTTATTCTGTGCACCAGGCATTTAAAACAATAATATTCCAGTCTGGATTCAAAGTGCAAGCCAGACATGTTGGCGTTGCTTAAGCTTTTTATACATGAGAAGCTTTGCTAACTTAAAAATACACACTTAGGATACCCTCGCCGCTGCCCAGGGTTGCAGTGAAATCCACCATCGTCTCAGTGGGCCAGACAGAGCAGCCGCCCTGGCACTGGGCACCATCGTGCCAGGGTCCAGCAACAGCAGCCTGCGGCGCTCAGGTTTCCAGAGCAGCTGACTGCCGAGGTCAGGGACGGGCGTCCTCCTGAACCCGAGCTCAGCTTACCGACGGCAGCACATTGCATCACTACCAAGGGCTGAAGGGGGGCTTGTTACCTGCATACAGTCCCCGCGGCCCTGTGGGCGATTGCGCACTACTTATTCACACACTCCATGCATCCCAGAATTCCTCTCCATTGGAACAGCCAACCGCGACTTCCGGTAAAGGAGTCTAAAGGCTGCTGTGGAGACCAGAGGTGGACTGCGGGCTAAAGTTTCGAAATCTTTATGGTATTTAAAAACCACTCGTAGATTGAAGATAGGTCCAGGCGAAATTTCGTTTACGCTATTTAATCGCATACCTTCCAACATTTTGGGTTTCCTGTATTTTGAGCTATGCGAAATATCTGAGATTATTCCAGGTTGCGTATGTAAACCAGTTGGTGTAAAAATTCCATCACGGGAGCCGTGGAGCAACCAGAACGTTAACAACTGGGTTCTTTTTGTTAGAGAGAAATGTGTCCTGGCAAAATGCCAGATCGTAATTTAATTTATTTTGGGGGACAATTTCCATATTTTCCACTATGGAAATGAAGCCAATTTCAACCTGGTCTAAAGACAAACGTGGCAGTGATGCACATACCTACAGCACGACAAAACTGAAAGATAGCGAGTATTATATATAAATTCATTTTTTATTTCCCGGATTTGGACTCCGTATAAGGGAAGAGTAATGTCTCCTCTGGAGCAGGGACAGCAAGTTCCAAGTAGGGGCGGGTGGAATTCTGCGTTGTTACCTAAAAATGCAGCGAGATTCTGTGGAATTCTGCGAGCAGCAGAATTCCTGTTTGTCACACTGATTTTTAGCAATGGGAGCTTGTCCCGCACTGTAAAATCAGCATGAACGGCACCACGTGGCGTACCAGAGGGCACTGCTTCTTTCAGCCGCTCAAAAAGATTTTCTACCCAAGCAGTAGGTCTCGCAACGCGAGCGTCAACTTTTTCAACATGAGAGGTAGCGACCTGCCGCGATGACCGCGTTGAGAAATCTCAGCTGGAGGCGGTCTAGCGCACTATGCGCTGGTCTGGCGAGACTTATTGAGAGGGCTCCAAAAAGTGCTACCAGGCCAGCCTAGAGCTACAGTGCATGTGCGCGGGCACACGCACCGCGCTTTACCCCGATTACTTTCACTTTCGGGGCCACACAGCCGCTTTGCATAGCCAATAGGTCTCGCTTTCGGGACCTTATAAGTATTTAGTTATGCAACTGTTGCATGGCTAAACACTTATAAGGTCCCAAAGGCGAGACCTATTGGCTATGCTAATGCTTGTTTTCCTTGCTCTCACGCGCCAACTTAACGTTCGTGGGCTACATGCAGGAAAAATTCTGCCACAAGGTGGCTAACGGCGTTTTCGCCAAACTCCTTGTTGCAATACTCAGCGAACTCTGTCGGAGGAGTGTAGTATACCGCCCACCCATAGTCCCAAGCTGACTGCGGCTGCATGTTCAGCAGAGGAAACAATCACTTAAAAGCAGACTTCTGGGGTAGGACATTTATCCTCAGTTTATCTGAAACACTTTGTTTTCTGGCAGCAGCCTTTCTAGCACCATGTTTGAAGCACACTTTTGAACTTTGCAGACCTCACTCAACGTCTCCCCTATACGTCAAACTACATCAGGCCAAATGAACCATGAACTCCAAAAGGGGTCTCGAGAACGCAATACAAATTAGAGTGCTTCGAGGCACTGCCAGGGGTATAAAGTGCTATACTGGTCCTACAATGGAATATGACATACTATGGTTCTTGGAGTACATGCTCTGACACGGAACACTACTTATTCTTGTGTCCTACAAAACAAACCATCTGAATATTACATTTCACAGTGTTCGTGAGTGGTACAGCATTATTAAACAAGATTGTGAAAGAGAGAGGGTACCATAAAAGATCAGCAAATGTACACCACCGTAAATTCCTGCTGA
Organism: Triturus cristatus; assembly: GCF_964204655.1. NCBI lineage: Eukaryota > Metazoa > Chordata > Amphibia > Caudata > Salamandridae > Triturus > Triturus cristatus. The sequence continues at coordinate 751,846,113 of NC_140592.1, forward strand.
AAGTGGGCATGGCCTCGTCACGTGTCACTAATTATGTGACCTGGTTGTTGTAAGAGATCACTAAATGTGTAAATTGCCTTAAATCACAATTAACTAGGATAGAAAATCACATTCAGAAATGAGTCCCTAGCCTTAGGGATAAGAAAAAAAATCTGTGAACCAACCAAAGTGAAATATAGCGAAATATGTAACCAGGTACCGTAAATAGCTTTCAGTATAAAAGTAACCACCAGCCTGACTCACCCCTGTCAACTAATAACTTCTAGTAGTTTAAGTATCAGTTTGCTTCTATACAACTAGAGTACATTAAGGGGCCGATTATGAGGTTGGTCGGAAAGCAAAAGCGGCCTCCTGTTGGGAGCCACATATGGTGCCCCCGGTCAATCACTGCACCACATGGCAGGCACCGTGTGGTGCCTGCCATGCGGTGCAGAGATTAACAAAAACTCCCATTTCTCTATGGGAGCATGCAACTGCACCATGTGTGTATGCATTGTAATAACGGTGTCAGGCCTGCCAACCGTAGATCGGTCGGTCCAGAGACCGCAACAGCGTCCGACATCATAACGAGGCCCTAAGAGTTCTATTACTTGTTATTTTTCCCAGAATGGAGACTAACTTGCGGATCTGAGAATTCCGGGAACAAATATACACGTTTCCCCTTTCAAGGGGAAATAACGAGCTGAAGTCCACAACCACATACACCAGCTTGGAGGAGGTGGTAAACGGGTGCAGGGCTGTTTGGAGGAGCACGGTGCGGGTGGTACGCGGTTTGATTGAGGCAAGGGTCCTCTGGGTTTGGAGAAAAGCCACACTGTCTCAAAAGGCGCTATCTCAATTCCTCAAGCCTGAGGAAGTCCTAATTCAGAAGTCCGGTTCTTCAATCATGCCACAGGCCGAGTAGTTTCATAGCAGGCACTGTGATCTGAACTGCCTCTAGGAGCTAGAAGGAAGTTAGGGTGTCGAGTTGGGTCAAAAGTGCTGGATGGAGCCGTCTGGTCATCAGTTAGCTCGCCAAGCGCAAGGGGGTGGGGAGTTTCTTAGTTTATACACATTTAATATCAAATTTCTACAGAGGATTCTGGAAGAAATTCCAATTTTGTTCCAGTGAAGAGGGTGGCAATGAGTAAAATGAGTTTAAGAGAGGGTGCACAGAAGGGTAGGTGTGCCACCACATCCCCATTACAGGGCACAGCACACGTAGCAGCCATGCATTTACAACATCTCTGCACGAAAATGCTAAAAATGCGAAAACAACTCAGCATGGTCAGGGGGAGGAGCGTGACCGGCCCCTGCAGCACTTAGAGGAGGCCACTGGACACAGCCTGGGAAGAATTCCTGCCACGCTGGCTCAGAAATGTTTAGATGCTATTTTAGAATAAGCCACATGCCTCTTTCAACATGTTCAGACATTCCTCGGCTGCTTCCCATGGCTCAGCCAGCTTCACTCTAGCGGAGAGCGAGGGCTGAGGGGAATCCCTAGTCTCTCGTGCTGGGACCCTTGGAGATGGTGAGGTGAAAGTGTGGCCCTTGTGCCTCAGCCTGTTATGGAAGGGCCATAAGCTCACAGTGTGCCCTGGGGCTGCTTTTACTTCACAAGGTGGCGTTGTTCTGGGATGGAAATTGGGCTTTATGCGGATACACCAGACTAAAATGAGCCTATAACTTTCTTCTGTGCACCTGGGAAGGGGTTTCCAAATTCGCCTTGTAGGAATGAGAAGGTTTCCATTTGCTCAGACTGGATTTAATGTAGATGAGACAGAACATGCAGTGGGTTTTGGAATACATTTTGGCATCTTTAGGTTGGCTGAAAGGAAGGTTCGGTTTCACATGGGGCGAGATTTTTATTTTACGTAAATGCTGAAAAATATTTGGATAGCTCTAAGTTGAGCTGGAAGCAGTTTGTATTAGTCTGATCAACTCTAAGATGGTTGGAGCCGTAGCACCAGGAAATTCCTAGGAGCATCTGTGCGCTTCACAAATACTGGTTCACCATCAGCTGGGCTCAACAGGGGAGCGAGCTTTCTTTTGGCCCAGAAGAAAGAGGTCTGAACTACCTCAAGCAGCGCTGATCCCTTTATTGTAGGCTAGAAAAGGGATCAACAATTGCTTTCCTTCTTTAGCAGTCCAACTTGGGACCCACTATGTTGCTTCTTCAGTGCATGCTTTGGTACGAGCTAAAAAAGGTACCCCATGCCCAGCTTAGTGTCAAGCAATGCCAACTCCAGAAGCCCCATTGCCTTGGCTTGCACAGACTTGAGGTGTCACTAGACATCCTGGATATGAGGCCAGCATACACTCATGCAGAAGATGGTGATGTCATCTGGGTAGTGAAAAGACTAAGGATCGCGGTTTGCCATTGGCTCACTTGCGGCTGGCTGTTTTTCATTGCCATTTTCAGGCCAAAGATCATTACTAGAAATCGTATCTATCCCCCTCTGCATGAAGAACGCAGGCCTTTGCCGCAAAGTTCACGAAAGGGACACTTTCTGGTGCTCATGGGCTCCAGAGGTAAACACTTCTCGCTCTTCAACGATCGCTATGCATTCCATTACAGGGGGTTATTTTCTCAACACTTCAGAGCCAAGCATAACCTTGTGGAAGTCGTTACATTTCTGGTCTGGTGCAACTGTCCCTGGGTCTCTAGAACCTCCTAAAGAATAGAGGGCCAACATCTCCGTCTTCATATAGCAGCGTATCTGCCCCTCGTTAAGTATTCAAGTAAAGTGGTTTAGAGTCCCTGCTTCATGGTCCGTCTTCTGGCAATCTTGACTTGCTGAATAGATTGGTAAGGGCTATTCCTGTGTCCACTGCAGTCACCCGTTCATGCAAATAAATGTACCAATTTTTATTTTTATTTTAAATTAATAATTCTTTAATTTAAACTTTTAGTAGCAATACTTTGTAACCTGTTTAAACGTATTTAAGGAAACCAGCGAATAAATACTCACTGCAGTACAATGATCTTCACAAATGCACTATTACAGAAACATAAAAACCCATATGAATTTGTTGCACATAATCAACAGTGTGCTCACCAATAAACAGTTTAAATCTCAAATTACCAAAAAGTAGTAAGAATTTTCAAAATCTTGAAGTGTTATATGATGCAGGGCCAACATTGATACAACCGCTGCTCCTCAGCGTATCTTACATTGATTTTTTTGTGGGCAAGGAATATATATCCTACAAAACTCCAGCACCTCATTGGGCCATCAGGAGCAATTTTCTCCAAAAATTTGTGCCTGATAACTGAAGAAAAGCATACCTCCCACAACGAAAACAAGATCTAGCATTTGCATGTTCTTGGATATTCATCGCCAGATTTGTTATATTTAATTTGGGCAGAGATCGAATAGTCTCTTCTAGCAAAAATAAGGCGCAAACGATAAGCATACAAGTATTAAATTGGCTTAAGTGACATATCTCAAATTGGGAAACAACAGGCCGATATATTTACAAAACACCTCTTTGAAACAATACAATCTCTTTTCTAAACTTTTGAGAATTAAGAAAATACAATCAAAGTAAGAGGTCTGCGAATAAGAAAAGAAAGTAGCGAAAACTGACGAAATTTGGAAAGAAAGGCGTTCCCAGAACGGTGACTGAAATAGCCCCAGAGATTCAATGGAAGCATCTTTTACAAAGTAAATAAAAGGCACAACTGTAGAGTTAACCTATATAACAAAATGCTCTGAATTAATTAAAGTAATTGAACAAACCATCTTAAAATATTTGGAAATCCTTTAGTTGAAAGATGGTTTGCATGCCTTATGGTAAGACAAACCAATGGGTCGAAGATATGGTGGATTGTAATAATAATAATAATAATAATAATAATAATAATAATATAAAAGTTATACAAACACAACAAATGATTTTTAACAACAATCAAAAGCAGTCATTTCTATGTCTATTGTGTTCGAATTACAACATTGCAAAAGGTGAAATAGCTCATCACCCAGAGTACAGGGACCAAATAACATGCCAACTGTGATATGGGGTATTGGCTTTATCAAATCAAGTGCCCATGCAGGTTAACATATGCAGGAAAACACAACAGGAGGCAAAATTAAGGTGTTATGAACTACATAGCAATATCACAACGGACAACACAAAATCATAAATCATTTAATCCGAGACATTTTTCCCAACCATCGCAACATTAACCAGACACGTTTTGTGATTTTACAAAATTCTAAAACCATTGCAATGAGTAGGATATAGGGGCAGAATTATTGTTACAAAAAGACCTTTATTGGATTTAAAATCTTAAAACAGTGTTTCCTTTAGGCTTAAATGAAGGACTGATTTTAGATGTGTTATATGATTGAGGAGAATCACAATCGAAAAACTACAATAGATAGCAAGAAAATATGCGCGGGCATACTTGATCTGGTCTCCCCAAATAAAGAAAAGAAGGTACTAACAGCAAAGTGGGGCCGAGAACACACAGTAAGACCACCAACAGTATTGCAGAGAAAAACAGGCAATGCGATGACATACTGACTGATCAGAAACAACACAAACATCGATATTTGAGAAACATCATTAACCTACAATGTGCTATACATTTATATGGGTTGTATTTATATTTCTGTTAAAGTGCATCCAATAAGATAACTTTCCGATAAAATGGCTGGATTAGGCCAGAAATGTGAGGAGTATTCCTTCACGGATTGTCTTAGACAAATTGCAAATGTATTACATTACACAATATCGCTACATATATCTGCAAGTAAGGAATTCATAATTAAAGTTATAACAAATTTGCATTTTTTGGGATGGAATAGTGCATGTAGCAAGCACCGAATGATTTTATACTATTTTCCTCAGTTTATTCACTGCAGACCGATGAGATTGTCATGATACACCTAAGGAGAAGAAGACTGAAGGAAACACCAAAACAAAACAGGTATGTGCAAATCCTAGGACATTTGTAGATGCCTATTCTTAGTTTGTAGGTGATCAAGGTATAGAAAACTCAGAGCTAACACCAGAGCTCTACTTTGAAGTCTATGAACCACGTTGAGAGCTCGCTCGCATCCTGTGTCTGGGATGCCTCCTGGCAAAACAAGCATTTGCAATCCAATAGGTCTCGCATTTGCAAATATTTGAGCTATTGGCATTGTAAATGACAAACCTTTTATCTATGTGTTGGTTTTGAAAACAGATAAATAAAAGGCATTGTCATTTACAATGCAACAATGCCAATAGCTTAAACTCTCGCAAATGCAAGACCTATTGCATTGCAAACGCTTGTTTAGCTTACGTTTGAGCCACGCCCCTTTGGGAAACACCCCTTCCCCCAGTTTTTTCATCCCACTTAAAGCCCTGTATAAAGCTTTAGAAGAGACCAGTGAGCGCATTTGACTGAACGTCTATGCCACGATTAGACAAGTGTCATTCATGTGGCTTTTAGTGGGAATAGCGGTTCTTTCTTGCACAACTGTGTATTTGTGAGCAGGGGGGGGGGCCCAGGCTGCAGCCTTCCTCCCCTTCCTTTGCCCAACATGAATGGCAGTGGAGAGAAGCGACTGACAAGGCCTCACTCCCATCCCAAGAATCAACGCTTGCAACCCTTGGCGCCAGATGAAGACCACGTCCTCCTGAAAGAAGAGGCGCACTTCGCGTGCCCCCCTCACAAAAAGAGGAGGAAGAAGGCTGCAGTGCCTTCCGGCGATGGTTTCCACCCGACAACGCACGCGAGCATCTGCTGGCTAGTGGACAACGATCTCCCTCGCGCTGTGACGTACACAGCATAAAGATGATGTCACAAACGTCTTTCAATCTTCCACTCGCCACATATGGAGAACAAGACATAGTAAAACTTTCTTTTTCTGTCGGTAAACCACCGGTGTTGAAGCGAAATACATGACCCTGCACAGGCCACAGCCTCTTCTCAATACTTTCTCAATGTACTCGTGGGGATGAAAGAACAAGCACGTCGCGCGCCATTCGTGGAGAAAGCGAGGGAAACGCCAGCATGTGCAGCAGCAAAAACCGATATGCAGGCAGGGTGGGCAGGGCCTAATGCCGACAGGGCGGACACCAACCCCGCTTCCACAGGCCCCGGACACAGAAGCAACAACAATAGATCTCGCCGAGGCAAAGCAACGCATGCGCTGCATTCGCAGGCGAGACCTAAAAAAAACACATTGTGTGACAATGAAGTAACAGCAGGGTTCCCCTCCACGTGTAGTGGGGTGATGTGCCAGGCGAGGGCCTGCCCAACATCCCTAGCTATTTTGTAAACAAGTACTGATCATGATGACGGGCATCATGATAAGTTCTTGTCCTGCTTTAGGAGATACTACAGGTCTTAAGCCGCCTAAGTCCACACCATTGTATGATATTACATATGGCCAACTTGTGTACTGTTCTAATTTTGTAGTAACTTCAGTAAAAAGTACTTATTAAAAAAAGCATGTTGAAATACGAGTTAGATGTTTCCAAGACAGAGTAATCTCTCGGAGGAAACCAGCAATTGAACCCCCCACCCTTGCTACTTCAAGTATGCTGTCCACAGCCAGCACAAGTAACATTTCTCATGTGCCTCTTTTCCTCTTGAGGTTTCAGAAAATACCAAGTTGCAGGAAGGTATGTGGCTGATGAGCGTTCAGGTGTTAAAAAACGCGAAAAGTTACTTTGGAAAAATGTAAAATGACTGGATGATTCAGAGATTTTGATTAGCCCAAAACCTGTGCTTTAAAAACTTTTGCCTATTGTACTACGGGAACTCGTGGAGGCTAAATGGCTTTGCCTTAATGTTACAATGGCCTGTTTATCCTTGCTATTGCCTTTTACTTGCCCAGACTTAATGTGCACCCCCATCACCAGCATTCTACAGAGGGGAGGCGACAACATCCCACAAATATTCAACCTGGGAGTGCTGCTCAAAGCTGACCTTCTCTTTACACAGTAAGTCCCATAAGTCAACAGTCACCAAGATTGTGTTCCATCACCCATGACAACTTAGTGGATTCTTGCCTCTGCTGCACCTTCCTTACAAAACGGTCATTGTTTCTGCGGAGGTCACTTCCAGGCTGGACTGCCGCATCACTAGCAAGAAAGGGATCATTAAAGGAGAATACTTTCAAACTACAAAGGACCCAAAACTGGACAGCCTGGTTTATAGTAGGCCTGAGGCACGGAGATTATATCACCTCCACCCTCAAAACACCACATTGTCACCCCCCCCTCACAGAAAAATCATAGTTCATGCATGTGCGTAGTCCCAACCTGCAGGCTTCTTGCCTCCCAGCCTTACAGATATGCATGAGCCAGGGGTACAGGCATCTCCGCTATGGAAAACTTTGCCTCTCAACATTTTGAGAATGGCTTTCCGAAGTTTAGGAAAGAGCGCGGATAGCCCACTTCTGGTTATTCTGTTCACCTTTCATTAAGATTATACATTTGCCCTAGACTCTTCAGACTCTGAATATCCCATGCACTGTATGCAGTCTGGTGTGACACATAAGGCCAGCTCCTCCACCCAGCACTGCCTTGACTGGTTCATGACCATTTTCACCCTAATGATGGCTTTCCCATCACATCCACTTTGTTGGCTTGGACTATTGCACTCAACCTTGAGCACATCAAATTCCCAGTTTCTCCACAAGACCTACTACATCAAAAATCACCTCTCAGTATCTAAAATCTAAGGTAACTCACAATGCTTTCTAAATGCAATGAATAAAAAAAACAAAAGGAAAGAAATATAGCTTTAGATAAAAGCCATTAGCAAAACACTATCTCCTACCTTATCCTATACAATTAGCATCAAACTCAAACCATCTCTTACCCAACTCAGCCAATTGAGTAATATTCTTTGATCAACAGTTTTGAATCCTGCAGAGACCTAACAGTAAAACAATGGAGTCACCTCTGGCCAGTTCCTGCAGCACGTCAGCCCTAAGCCATAACTTTTTCAAGGATCGGTGTGCAAATGCTGCTACAGGTAATCAGTGCGCTGAAGCTTCCATGCTGTGATACGGAGTGCTTTACAAAACCTTAAAAAATGGATTCTGGCCATGCTACATCTTCAGATGCGCTATAGCTGATCTGGGTTTATTTGCAGCTTATTTTTCTACTGAAGGTTCTCCTTCCGAAATTAAACCCACGAGGACACTGTCGTGGCTTAATAGTGTTGGAAACCTCGAAGGTCCCCCGCTAAATCAGACCCCACGTGGCAGGGATTGAAGGGTCAGAAGTTCCCTCTTAACAAAACTCCAGATGGGCAGGCACTTCCCACAGATGACCATCTCCATCCTTGCCAAACATGCAGGTTTGGATCCAGCTCAGAGACAACGATTGGTCTCTTTGTGGCGAGAAGTCAAGGGGGGCAAAACATGGCACAAACAGTCCATGTGCTTCTTAATTCTAATCTCTAAGGAATTAAAAACAATCATATGAAACTATACAAAACAGGGTTTATGCCAGGCTGGTTACCGGAGAATATTCCAAACCACTGCTTTTGTGTACCCATAACATATTCCACCAGAACAAGAGTGAAATGCTTCCCATTCGAACTCAAGACATGCTGTGTCAACCCCGAGCAGAAGGAGGTGCCCACCACTGGAAGCAGAACTCGAGGAGCGCATGTCTAACCCCCGCTCGTACTTCTGCAAGAAAGAAGTTTTGTTCCAGTTTACCCTTTACTTGCCCACAGGGTCGCCCATGAACGCTAACAGAAGACATGCCGCGGGAGGAATGATAGCACTTTGTTAAATGTTAAGTAGACTTCATTAACACCAGTCTCTCCTCGGGATACAACACCCCACATTTTTCCTGGGCTTCTGCAACTGTTGCCAAGCCTCTCTGTTCGCTGAGGGAATTATCTTTCTGAAACTTCCTTTATACCCGTCTCCTGCAGAGAGTGCGGCAGATATACAGCCGACCTGCAAATTCCACTAGCGCTTCTGCCCACCACTGGGAAATCGGTGCAAAGAACATGGTTTGTGGGCGAATGAAGGATCCGAGGGCTAGGCAGTTGGGGAGCATCAATTTCCAAATTCAAGGAAACTTTTGTCTTGAGTGCAGATCCCTAAATCTTTTTTAACCTCGGTTTAAAGGCTCTGGTTTAGGGGTTATGATCTGGACCAATTTATAACCCAGCATTCGAGTGGCAAGCTTTTTACTGTACACTTCTTGTGTTCCTCTCCCTTCTTGGCCCAACCAAGCTGCTCACAATCACCAGCACGGGCGGAGGATGAGCCAGTTCTCCCTAAACCGTGATCCAGCTTCCTGGAAGAGCTTTTACTTCGAGAAACAATTGGCTTTGCACGGAGGTCGTACTAGACCCAGTGAGCACTCATTCCCAGTTCAACACTCCACCGGATGAACGTGAACTTCAGTAGTTCCCGGATTGTTTAAATGTCCTACCCCACACAAGGGCCTGTCCAAGATACTCTTCGTTTGTTCTCTGAAGGAGACAGTCTCTGGTGAAATGAGAACCAGGGCCAAAATATGCTCTCAGAAACACTGAGATATGAGAAAGATGTGAGCCAGAAGCAAAGTGGTAAACTGTTGCTGCCTTGTAGTGGGAGTTGGGAGGAGTGAAATCAGAACTTTAAAAAAACTGGGATTAGCACTGTATAAAAAATAAAGATTAAAAAAAAGTCTACAGGCGTCATGAAAATGGGCATACGGTGATCCTTGAAGTCATTTTCTACTGTTGGTATCTAGTACAAATCAAAGTACGAGAAGAGCTGGGGTCACCAAGCACAATAACAGTTTTAGAGTTACCTGGGGTCTTGCCAGGTGCTCTTTTCACTGCTGTTTTCTTCCCGCGTAGTGTGAAACAGCCGATCATACACCGCCCAGCACCTGGGACTCTGCAGTACTGGCGGTACATTAGGAGTTTCACGTAGAGTCAAGTGTAGGCATGACTTCCGCTCTCGTCAGTAAAATCACTGGTTCTGCACTGTGGGCAGTGAGTGTACTGGTTCCGCACTATGAGCGGGACACGTACTGCTTCCGCACTATGGGCAGTGAATGTACTGGTTCTGCATTATGGGCAGGACACGTACTGGTTCCGCACTATGGGCAGGACAAGTACTGCTTCCGCACTATGGGCAGTGAGTGTACTGGTTCTGCACTATGGGCAGGACACGTACTGGTTCCGCACTATGGGCAGGACACGTACTGGTTCTGCACTACGGGCAGGGGACGTACTGGTTCCGCACTATGGGCAGGGCACGTACTTGTTCGCACTATGGGCAGTAGCAGCAAGAGCTCTGCACCTCTGACAGTAATGCATGGATCCTTCAGTGTGTGCAGTAAAGGCACTGACTCCCCACTGTGGTGTGTAAGGTTCGAACTCTTCAAACAGGCATGTCTACCTCACCTCTGCGCTACTACTGAATTGATAAGTTATGCTTCCTAGCCACACCTTTACCGTAGCTATCAGCAGCGAGGTGTAAGCTTTTACACACACCGGTGCATGATTTAAGAGGTGTGTAATCGCTTTTCGGCACCCACACCTTTTATAAACAACTCTGTACAGTAGATATGAGCTCTCTACGGGTCTTGAAAGGCCTCTGTCGCAGTTTCTGCTAGGAGTGATTGAATGCATTCCACAACCACAGAGCCAGCCGGTAAGAGCAAAGTCCTCTCTGCAGTGGACTCCCCGGTGTGCACTTAATGTGGACACATTGGTAGAAGGCGGTGCCCAGACTGAAGGCTCAGACCTTTCCTGGGCCTGAGACTCCCAGGAGCCCTGAGGCAGAGACTCTCATGAGCCCTGAGGCAGAGACTTTCATGAGCCCTGAGGCAGAGACTCATGAGCCCTGTGGCCAAAAAGCCTTCAGTCACCACAAAGTGAGACACTTACTAACCCTGGAGCTTGGACTAGCTGGCTCTGGAGCCAGGGCACTTAGAAAACCTTGAGTCAAGTCTCATACTGTCCTGGGAGCCAAGACTCCTACCCAGGGCCACTGGAATTATTCAATTTTGCGGCATTTTTCACATAATTATAGATTTGCCACATAATCCATCATAAATAGCTCATTGCTGCATTTGTGTTAAATTGGTAGCAACAGGTCGGAATGTGTGCCCAGGCAGCGTTCCCACGATTACAAATGGCAGAATACCAAAGTGATACTATCACAAAACCGACTGTATTAGGCCGCATAATTTGTATTTTCTTGACGCATACTTTAGTCAACCCTGCGGCATAATGTTGACCTCCCCCTGCCCTGCCGCATAATTCCAGTAGCCTTGCTCATACCGTCCAGGGACCCAAGACTCTTCCCGGCCCGGGAGACGACTCTCGCCGTCTCGGGAGACCAGGCTAGCCGCCTACTAGTAAATAATGCAGAGGCAGCAGGACAGATCCCTTTTGAGCTTGTTTACTTCCATCTAAAGAGGGCCGGCGAGCACGGGGTCTGCGGTGACGGACAGCGGCAGCAGGCACAGAAGGCCGCTCCCTCGAGGTGAAGGCTCCGGCATGTTTAGATAGAGGCCCAGAGAAACAAAATTGGCAAAAGCACCTGGCTGGCGCGGAGCTGGGTCCTATCCGGGCTTGGGTAGAAGGCTTCCAGCCCAACCCTGAACCACACCTGCTCCCTGAGAAAAAGCACACGGGGCGAGCTGTGAAAACAAGGGAGGGCCCAAGATTAACACACAGCCTTCCCGAAGGCTGGGCATCTCCCGGCGAGCGCTTGCATCTCTCCTGGGCTCTCCGGGGAGAAACAAAGGAGGGCGAGCTAGTGGACGAACCGGTTTCACCGAGAGCAGAATGGCGGCCTGCCAAGGCCAAGCGCATCCATCTTAAGAGGCAGAGACGAAGGCAAGTACGCGGTGAGCACAGATGTCTCCCTCATGTAGCCATTCCAACACCCCCTTCAAATACGGATGCGGTGACACAGAACTTACCCATGGTCCAACGCGCGAAGGTCACGACCCTTTGGGCGGTGAAGACCTATGCTTCATTCTACAGGCCCGTCCGTGCCTGGTTCCACGTGCGAATTTAAGGGTTCTCTGGCTTCTCGGCGCTATACACATCGTCGCCAAGGTGCCCACTCCACCAGAAGCCGTCACGCTTAATGCCTAGTTAAAATTTTCGGCCTCAAGTCAGAGCACCGCCCAGTGGCACAAAAGTGGGTACTAGCTATATCACAGCATGAACATATGATAAATCTAAACTCTCACCGAAGGACAGAAAATTGAACTGTTGAGGGTACATTGTTGCAAGATAACTAAGTCTTCAAATATAAAAGTACATTGTTGCAGAGCGTTTTCCTCTCAAAGCTGATAGCTTCAAATGTAACAATAGCGAGCGATACTCTGCTTAAGGCGAATTGGGGTGCAAAGGCAACTTTTTAAATACAGCTCACGCGGACAGCAAGCCAGGTGCCTGGGACATCTGGCAAGAATTTCAGGAGAACTTTGTTGATCTTTCCGTCCATCCACATGTGCGTCTCTGGACTTTGCTGAACACATATAGCTCCTGATTGGCGCATGTGTTTGTGGGTGGTGGGCACTAGCACTCATTTTTACGGTTGGGGTCTTTTTTTCTCCATCATCAGACTTGGTGTAGGTCGTGTGCAGGAGGCTGCATAGAGTTAGAGAAAGAGACATACAGGAAGGTAGGTAACAAAAAGAACCTGCAAGCGAGATCTAGAGACAGGGAATTGTGAGGTGGTGGAATCAAGTCTAGACAGCCTTGGTGTTCAGTAGACCCTGCATTCGGCACTGCCAGCGCCAGACTCCTGAATTTAGCCGCTGCACCTATACGCATCAAGCATTAGCCTTATGTATATGTTCTGAGGTGATGTGATGTTTGCGCTTCCAGCGAATCATTCATGCCGCACGGACTACCTATTTCACCTTATGCGGAGTCTGAGAACAAAGGTTCCTGAACTCGAATTACAAGGCCTGCAGACCGTACACAAAACCTTTCTTCTGCACGGTAGGGTTGGGCATGCATTCGTGGTGGCATGAATGCTGTAACCTTGTCAGTTTGCCAAGGTTTTATTAAAAGCGGTCTTTTAGCTCCTCAACCCATGTCAGCGTTCTGTGCGTGCACCTCATATTTTATCCAGAGGTGGGAATAAACCCTTCTGAGCATACAATGCAGAGAGGAATACACCCCTGTGAGGGTCCAATGAAGGGGCCTCAGCACTGAGCCTATGACACTACAACTTGGCCACACCAGCAGCAACTAAACCTCCTCGGTTGCCCGCTACGTGGGATCTTTTGAAATCATCTTCCACCATGCAGTCTTGAATCTTCTATCTTCTGGCCTTCACACAATTCCTCGTTTTCAGAAATCTCGCCGTGGTGGTCCAGCCTTCTTCTTTCTAATGACTCAGGCTTGGAACAGTCTTACAATGGCTCCGAGAGGTAGAGAAAGCCCATTTTCGGGATGTGTGGGCCTCAGAACTTTTTTGTTCTCATGTCGTGGGCCTGATCAGCCTTTGAATTTTTACTTTTGGTATGTGCCCATTGCTGACTGCGCGGGAACCTTTTACCTAGTGCTGCCATCTTTCACGAGAAAATACTGGCACTGTGTGCGTGTCTTGGGCTCTGAGCCAGGAGCCGGTACAGAACTAATAGTTTGTGCTAAAATCCTCTGTATTCTTTAACATCAATTCTGCGACTAGTTGCTTACAAAATCATTAAGGAATTGCCTACACATTAAAAAGGTTTTGATTCGTTTTCGTCTGGTATTTTTTTAATGCAAATGTAGGTTTAAAAAGAGGAAAAAATACTAGACTTTTACTCTCTGAAGGTTTTTTTTTATACCTTTCTAGTACAAAAATAGCGACCAGTCCAGTAAAATACTGATCAGAAGGCAATCCTACTACTCCCTGGGTAAGAGCTGTGCTTTATGAGTCAAATAAATGAACTTGTCCCTGATGATAGCTTGGAAAACAGGTCACCCTCTCCAGGTGGCACAGCTTGGCACCATTTCATAGTTTCACTCTTCACCAACCTCTCTTCATAACACTGAGCAAGAAATTGAGAGGGGTAGTTAAAATCAGTTAACCGGGGTTGGTTCAGCATCAGCAAGCCCACCCCCCCCCCCCCCCCTCTCAAAAACGGGAAAAAGCGATGGCCCCAGCCAACAAATTGTCAAAAAAAACATTTTCAGACAGATGTTAGCGCCAGGCTTGCAACACGTCTGGGTGGAGCTCAACTCCACAGCTGAAAGGTCTCTCAGCAAAATCGGGTACACGCGGATTGGACCAGACGGTATTATTTATTTATATTTTAACTTTCCATTGAAACGCCTCCCTGGGCGCTGCAGGGCTCAGCAGATGCGAGGAGAAAGCCAGCCGTGGCGTTATAGCTGCTGAGGCACCGGCGGTACACAAAGCAGGCGAGCACAGGCAGGTCGACAGGCCTGCACAGACCTCCTTCCCAGCCCTGTCATCGGAGCGGTGCCGAGGATTGCAGAGGCAGCGGCGCGAGGCGACGCCCACGCCCGGCTGCGCGCACTGCCACCTCACACTGCAACCAGAGGCCTTTGCGCGAAGGACAGGAAACCTGTCCAAGGTTCCGGCACGCGCGCGTAGAGAGGTGAGAAAGTCATCAAAAGAACAGGAAGAGCCGGGGCAAGGATCTGGCCCGTGTACCAGCCGAGCATTCAAACAATTCGGCATGTAAATAAATCATGTGAAAATATGATAAAGCCATGTTAAAAATAAATATATATATATATATATTATATATATCAACAAAAAAAGTGTATTGGTTTAACACGTGGAAGCTTCTCACTTTACTACCCCAGACTGCATAAATGCACTGAGAGGTATAATTATTAAACGTGGTAATGTTTAAACATGAACTTGGCAACACTGATGCCCTCCCTCCCCATGGTGACAATACCACTAGGGAGCCAAAAGAAAGTCAGTTGTGTGTACCCTGTGTGGTCTAGATACTCGTAATGCATGAAGCAACATCGTTTTAAATAGAACCGAAGAAATGTTTATAAAGGTCAGATCCCGAATTCACATATGTGACGGTGCTCTCCTACATGAGACTGAAAAAGGAGGCTCGGCGAAATAAAATATTCGCCTAGGATCACACAAGTTGGCCAAGCAGTGCAGCTAGGGCTGAACCAAGGTGTTCTGATTCCACATTGCGCAATACAGCCACTAGAGAAGCATCTCTTTTTCTCAACCCCCTCTTTTTTAATTTATTTTTTTTACATTAAAGATTACTGCTTTGTTTTGAATTATTTGTGCTTCACGTTAAAGGGTGGGTGGTGTGCACAGTCAGATAAAAGTTTGCTCGTTTTAGGCTCGAGAAGCCCAGGGAACCTCGAGCAGAGCCAAGCATCTAACTCGAGATGACGCACGCAACACTCAGTAAGGAACAGGGGCGTAGCTATCAGTAGAGCAGCAGGTGCAGTGGCACTCGGCTTCTGGGTCCCACTGCACTCCTGATATGGCTGCATTTCAGTAACAGAACATTGTGGGGAGGTGGGGGGGGGGTCTTTGTTTTGTCTAGGTGGCACACAGCACCTGCCACTGGCAAGAAGCAGATGTTAAACTTGACAACCAAACGGATTTAGTCGGCACGCTACCTGATTTCAGATTTTTTGAAGTCATTTTACCCCTCTCGTAGAAGCTGTAGATTGAACCGTTTCACACACGAAAAGTAGCTTCTGAAGTTAAATGACAACAACTTTCTAAAAGCCCCATAGTGGCTGGAAATGCATGCCTCACTTTAGCTACTGGCGTTAATGACTGACCGCATTACACACCAGTGATACATTTACGTGTTAGGACATGTATTAGCGAGGTGAAGGCCGACCAAAGTGCTCAAAAGTCGCTCGTGTATGACGTCATTTAAGCCACATGTTGTCAGCTGGGTATCAAAACACCCTGTCATTCCACCTGCTCTGGGTCTCATGTCATGCGATGCAAGCTCCAGTGAGAAGCCTAACGTCTTGTGAAATGATTTCCTGTGAGGCTTTCCTTATGCCGATTGGCGGTTTTTAAAACAGAAAAATCCTTTATTTTTGATCATAGAATGTTAGCAAATATATGACAGATCTCTAGTCATTTTTTCTAAACCACGATGTCGCTGTACAAATGGTCTCATGGCGCTACGCTTTTAGTCAGGTGAGTTGATGGGAGCCATGTTGCAAATAGATGGGTGCGACTTGTTGCAAAATTCAATTTGATTTGTACCAAAGAACAAAACGGAGTGTCATTTGTCAGCAAGCCTCTCCATGAGTTCTATACACTGCAGAACCCTCGAACTGTCACATTTCCATAATATGCACAGACAACGTGCAGAACACACCACCAGAACTAGACATTTCTACACTATACACAGGTACTGCTCTAGCTTACAATAGAAGAAGCATGTCTCTATGCAACAAACAGAACACATATCACAAGTAAAATACGTAAATAATGAGACCATTAATACTTCACATAAAGAAGCGAAGAATATCTTTTCAGCACACTATACAAACGCTGGAGACGACAGTTTATTACTTTGACATGTGTAATAAGTGTACACATAGGTACTATACAGACAAAATCAAGAGCTGTGACATTTCTAGACACTGCACAGAACACATGACGCCCCTGTCACGGCTGCTCCTGGTGAACAGTCACCACAGTGGGCACTTCTTTTTTTTTTTTTTTTACACAAAGACCGAGTGTAAAACAATGCAGTGACATTACTACAAACCGTACAGATCCACCGCTCAGTACAACGCCCGTAACTAGCATTTCTATACAGCAGCTACTGAACAGAACGATTCATCGTGAAATTTCAGTACTGAACAGACATGGTACACATCACAAGGCATAGCAGCAACCCTGCAGAAAGCAGACATCCACTCTCTCCTCCGAGCCACGAGACAGGATAGGCCCAACGCCAACTCATGACAAAGTGGGCGAGACTTAAGGCCTCACTTAGTATTTGGAGGGACCTGTAAATGCGTCAATTACTAGAAGGAAATGTAAATACAAAGAAAAATCTACTTGCTGAATTTAAATAATAATACAATAATATTCTCATATCGGAGGGAATCCAGGCGGTAGTTTCTACTCCACATTTAGATGTCTCACCACAAACTGGAGGATTCTCAGACTACCAATGTGGCCCTTAGTATTGTAAAAATCCTGCGCACACACAACCAATTACCCCTTCTTTCACAGTCAATGACGGAAATGGCTATCATTTCTGTTCATACACGAGTAAAGTTCATCTCAAAGAAGCTTGCAAAGGCAGAATTAAAAAGAAATGATTGTACAGTTTTCAGTACTCTCAGAGACAGAACAATACAGGGATATGGTCAATTGCTTCAGGTGCAAAGTTTGTTAAAAAGTGAGGGACACACACTAATGAGCACAACTGGCAAAAGCCGAATAGCCAATGACCTAAACAATAAACATGATATATTCTCATTCACTTTTGTTTCACTCCCTCTCTCACACAAACAATTACAACCCGTCCAGATCTGCACCAAAAACAAAATGGTTTGTCGAGCTTCTGTAAAAGAAAAATATATTTTTGGGAAAGAAACGCCCAAGGTATGTGCAAACAGCATTTAAAGCGTATATACATTTCTTCCACTGTACCTGCTGCCTATGTTGTTCCATGCTGCTGAATGTTACTTGGCTATTCTGAGGACAAGGACTCAACACCACACACACTCACCCTCTACCTTTCTTCAGCCTCTCTTGCTCGGGTACCTGGATTTCAGTAGCCCACACAAATTCTAAGCATTTTTGACTGATGTTAGCACTGGTCTCTGCCCTCTTGTGTACATTTCTTCAAACACTCCCGCTTGTTTACTCATACCAGAGTTTCCATCCCTCGCAGATGCACCTATCCAGCCGCCTTTGGTGTGTTTAGGAGCTTCAGAGTTGAAAAGCCAACTGATAAAATGTTCTCAAACAAGGTGCATGCAATACAGGGCCTTCTCCCACTTGAAGGGATAGGAGTTTAGAAGCTCCCTTTGTTTTGATATTTCTAGCGCCCCTACGAAGCCTCTGGCCTGAACTGTGAAACCCTGCAATCAGAGAGAAATCCGCAAAGTCGCAGAAAACAAAGATAAGCCATAGATTTGAACTGGATCACTTCTTGAAGAGATAAATCATAGGAAAAAAGGGACACCCGATTGGCTATTTTCTCGTGTCATTCGTGTAAGGATTCTCTACAATTTTTCGCACCAATCCTTTGTGACTTTCAGATTGAGTTCGGTCTGTCTCAGAAAGTGACTCATCCTGGGTGTCGGCTCTAGAAAAGCCCCTTAAATTTGAGGCAGCTGCAAAGTTCTCCCTTGGTTTAGACACCGCACACAACAGCAGGAGAGACGAAAAGGAAATGGAGGTAAAACTAGCCAATCCCATGCATTGTGACACTTAGAAACTCAGGACTGGAGGAGAAGGTGACTGGTGATTGGCTGCCAGGGATTAAAGCACAGACGAGGATTCACACCCGAAGCCCTAGCTATTACATTTATTACAAGGACATGAAAAAACACTGACAATTTGCTGGACAATTTTTCTTTATTATTAACCATTTGCAAACACTCACAGGAAGTGCTGTGAGTACGACACGCAAAGGAGGCCCTTCTAACTGACTGTAGAAGCCAACGTTGTGGAAGGATGGGAAATGCCTTCTCTCTCTCGACTGTCTTGTCTATTATGACTCTTTGCTTCATAGCAAACTCTCCTTTGGATGTAGAACGGGTGGTGAACGAAAGCAACTTGCACCCTGCACCCCCTTCACAAGTGTGCTTTATCAGTCTTTTGGAAAAAGAGCCCATTTCCAGACTGCTCGTTGGGTACATGTTCCCAATACTAAATTGTTGATATAGCTTGAAAGGGAAATGGCTGTTCTATCACTTTATCGTTCTGCTGCCCTTTCTTTGAGGGGTGATAGTGAGGGCCAGGCTATGTAAAACCTACAATAGGAGGCTTCGAAAGGTCCTCCATGCAGATGTGCTGCTGATGATATCTTCGGTAGTTTGCTATGAAGCTGTGCAGTTTCGGTTCTCGGGGACGGCAGGTTAAGGTCTTCAGACTCTCCACCCGTGGCAAGAGTTTGACCCTCTATACCCTTCAGACTCTCCAACCTTGGTAAGAGTTTGCTCCTCTATACCCTTCAGACTCTCCAACCTTGGTAAGAGATTGATCCTCTATACCCTTCAGACTCTCCACCCTTGGCAAGTGTTTGACCCTCTATACCCTTCAGACTCTCCAACCTTGGTAAGAGTTTGATACTCTATACCCTTCAGACTCTCCACCCTTGGTAAGAGTTTGATCCTCTATACCCTTAAGATTCTCCACACTTGGTAAGAGTTTGATCCTCTATACCCTTCAGACTCTCCACACTTGGTAAGAGTTCGACCCTCTATACCCTTCAGACTCTCCAACCTTGGTAAGAGTTTGATCCTCTATACCCTTCAGACTCTCCACACTTGGTAAGAGTTTGATCCTCTATACCCTTCAGACTCTCCACCCTTGGCAAGAGTTTGACCCTCTATACCCTTCAAACTCTCCAACCTTGGTAAGAGATTGACCCTCTATACCCTTCAGACTCCCCACACTTGGTAAGAGTTTGATCCTCTATACCCTTAAGATTCTCCACACTTGGTAAGAGTTTGATCCTCTATACCCTTCAGACACTCCACCCTTGGTAAGAGTTTGATCCTCTATACCCTTCAGACTCTCTACCCTTGGTAAGAGTTTGATCCTCTATACCCTTCAGACACTCCACCCTTGGTAAGAGTTTGATCCTCTATACCATTCAGACTTGCCACCCTTGGTAAAAGTTTGATCTTATCCCCTTTCAACTTTCCAACCGTGGTGAGATTTGATCCTCTATTATACCCTTTGACTCTCCAACCTTGGTAAGAATTTGATCCTATGCCCTTCCAACTCTAGGTCAGCTACAAAACACCCTTGATGACAGCAACTCACAAACAATCTATCAGGTCTACTCTAACATACACCCACTAGGAGCTTAACTGAGAACAATAATCACAATCTTCATTGGAGACCCCATTAAGACCCCAAAAACGACGGCGGCCTCCACAGCACAGGCAGGTTAAAACAGTGGAGGGCCACAGCATCTAAAGCCCCAATGTGATGCACCCTAAAGACACACCCACAATTTAGATCATGTCCTCGTGGGTTTGACAGAAGGTTTCCAAGAGCATCCATCGCAAATTTAGAAACAACTTGCCTCCAAGTCACACCAGACTTGTTCACTTGGGCCACGGCTGGTTGTCAGATGCCCCTACATAGGACTGTTGTTGGCCATATACATAACTGCAGACACGACTTCTGCAACAAGAAGCACGAATAGGCCAGGTAATTGGCAAGGATGTGCTATATTTTTACTCATGACATATGCTGAGGAGGGGTGGTGACACCATTTCCTCATGTTCCCACTGGTCTTCTTGGATCTTCCAGTGTTTCCAGATCGCAACAGAATTGAGCTTACACTGGCCACCCCAACATTTCTAATCATACAAATAGACGCAAATAAGTGAAAGGTGACGGCATGAATTCAAGCTCAACACAAGCAGAGGTTTTGCTTACATCAGAATTTTGTAAATCAACGGCCCAGTGAACCAGTGAAAAGCAACAGTGTGTGCAGATCAACCCTGGTCAGCTCTTGAACCACAGAAAACCTGAAGAGCTTTGAGTGCCAATTCCGGAGGAAACCAATGTGTCACCATTCAATGAGCTACAGAAATCACTAGTGTAAAAGCAACCTCTGGTTTAACCCATTAACCGCACAAACCTGAAAGCCTTTAATGCCAATTCTTGCAAGGAACCATAAAAACACAATAGACCCATACATCTTGTAAACCATACATGCCACAGTCAATGAACCATAGAAAATCACTTCAGTCCTGTGCAAACCATGTCAAGTCTGATTAAAGTAAACACAAGTGAGCTTACCGCTCCCCCTCGTAGCAAATGAAAAAAGAAAATAATCTGCTATGTAGACTAGCCCTCGACCAACCAAACACGCAAAACCAACACAATAGTGTATATCAGTCAACAAACCACAGAAAATCAGAAGCTGTATATACCAACAAATGTCATCCAAGGAACTACAGAAACGAGCAACGCTTTGTATAGCAGCCCATGCCCAGCCACTGAACCACAGATCTGCACAGCCGTGCACCAAAACTCCCAGCTCGGACCAAGGAAAGCGAGCAGAGCTTCACATACAGACCTCGGCCAGCTAATGCTCCAAAGAGACCAAGCGATTTCCATACCAACCACAGTGCATCGCATCCTTTGCTTAATCAATGAACCACCAAAGATAGTACTTGGTATATACCAGGCGCAGCCTTCCCACCAATGGAAAACGTTGATATGTACACTAAGAACTGCCAGCGAATTAAATGCTGACCCCAACAGCACAATGCAGAACAGCACAGACCCACCTACATAACCTATAGGAAAGCAAGAGAGCTGTGTTCACAAATAACTGCAAGCTGAAACCCTACTGGGAACTAACACAATTGAAAATCTAGCATTAACTGCAAGCCAGTGAACCATGAAACCCAAGAACTATGTGTAATACCAACCACAGCCCCGCCACTAAACCAAAAAAATCAAACACTGTCTTGTACACCAAACCTTTTCCAACCAGTGACACACAGGAAACCATCGAGCCATGAAAATAAACCTAAACCAAAAAAAGTTGTGTATATCAACATCTGCCAGGAGTGCTCGCTTGAATGGTTACAACCAATGACCCAGAGTAAGACAGAGTTGTATGTTCCAAACCAAAAGATGAGTCAGAAAATAACATCTGAACGTATATCAATCACGTCCTAGTAAATGAGTCAAAGAAATTTAACTGAGTATTCACTAACGATTAGAGTCCCTGTGGTCAGCGCTATGCAGATTTATTAGCTAGTTGCTTAGGATGAGTTATACCTCCACATGTGGCATAGACTGTGGTCCGGATAACCGTATACTGAAAATTGAGGAGATAAGTGCATATAGGGAAGTATACATTTACTATGCTTAACTCCACGTTTACATACCTTGAAGGTATAAATGTGGTCAAGATACATATGTGTGAAGTTAAGGATGGAAATCCTATACTTGGTCCTGTCGATATTTTGTTCCCGATATTCTGTACCTACACATGTGGCATACACGCACTTCACAAAACAATACAGAATTACAGAGGTGACCCTGCCTATGAACCGCACAAAGCTAAGCTTCATACCCCAACCCCAGCCCGGTGGACAATTGCACCAAAGCAAGTTACCAAGGGAAGCACATGAAGGCTGTACAACCACCTTCTGAGCATGCTGGAAACACTACTTGGAAAACAGTAGAACCTCCAGAACCCTCTATAGGACAGCAGGAACATATTGCAAGGAAAGTAAGATTCAGTCGCCTCAAGCAATTCTTGCTCTACCGCCGTTCAGTTGGCGTGGCATCCCATCCTTGGGAATGCAGAGCTCTAGTAAGTCTTTCAAGAACTGTGCCACCCTCAGGAGCAAGATACCAAGCATCATGCCCCCTCGGGATGCCTCGTGGCAGGCGTTCAAGGTGTAATCCCTTTCTATGCGGCGAGCTCTTCAGTGCTAGCAGGTGTTACATTATTCACTCTTCGTAGCCTAACTCTCTTCGTGGCTTCAAGATACCTTCCCCTCCTGGGGAAGTGCCTACCCAGGAAGGCACTGCTTGCATCACCCCACCTGGGGATCCCTCTCTAGACATGCTTTCCAGCTATCCTCCACTCCAGTTACTCTCACGCTCTCCAGTCCTTTCAGGATTCATCATCTCCTGGGGAGGTGGCACCACAGGTGGGATTTTCAGGTATCAGCCCCTTCTGGGGAGCAGTCTGTCTGTTCGGGCAGTTTAAAAAAATCTCTCTTCTGAGAAGCCATAGCTGCATCGTGCCCTTAGGGCAGAGGTTCGCCAGATAGGTTTTTCAGGTACCATATCCTCCTCTCGGGTGGCCCTCAGAGAAGCCTCTGCAGGATCAACACCCGCTGCAGATATAGCTCCGCCGTTTCAGTATCATCCCCTGCCGGGGAGAAGACTCTACCCGAAGGAATCCCATCCATCATCTCCGCTTACGGGTGCTTGTCTAGGAAGGCCTGGCAGGGATCACTTCTTGGGGTGCTTCCTATCCAAACTAGCCTTTCAGGCATCACCCCTTCCTGCGGAAACTGCTCTCATGCAAGCCATTCATGTATAATGCATACACAGCTCCTTTCACACTGGACTACTTGATCTACATGTATTGTATTGTAATTGCATTTATATAGCGCTTACTACCCGTGACGAGGCATTGAAGCGCTTTTTCGGCGAGTAGCACGCTACTCCATTACCCATAAAGGATTAGTGTTTAATTAGTATAGTGAAATATGAAAGTAATTTGAGTGGTGGATATTAGTCAGTTATTTGGATTGAGAAGGATAGTGGAGGGATAGAAGAGGGAAACAGGTTTGCATTTATGTACATGCTTCAGCCATCATGCTCCATGTTCAACATGCCTCACCAGCATGCACTGATGCGTGCAAAAAGCAGCTGATTAAAGGCCCAGGGCATGTTCGTGGAGGAGCTAAAGGTGAACGCACAATGCATCGCTCCAGTTATAAAACAGTGAGTGTTAGGTCTTGTAATAAATGTGGCATAGCAAAGTCATTTTACCAGCGTACGGGGTCCTACACATGAAAAATGATATTGAGGAGCTGGTAAAGGTACCCTGCCAGGCCACTCGGTTAGAAGGCGGGCGACTGGAGACATGAGGAAACTGAACTATTTGGAGTTGCTTTTGTGAATGCACTCTGCACAGCACTCTAGCGAAGGCCACCAAAACGGAATCCAAGCGTCCTATGTATTAACAGGCCAAACCCAAGTAAGCAAACAACCAATCCAGCCACAGACACATTCTATTTGGAAAGAAGACTCAAACCTCGTTAGAGGGAATGATCGACTGCAGTCCACACACAATGTTATGGAACAGGCTTCCTTCAGAGGTACTCCCAGACGGATGAGTTGAAGAGAGATGGCATTCCAAGAAATATCAAGAGCGGGTATTGGGGTTGTTCCAATTTGGCTATTTGCCACACAAGGTAATACAAACTTCCTTCTTCTGAACGAACGCCAACTGGTCAAATACCTCCCTTTATTTCCTTTTTACCACCCATCCATAATCCGGATTCGGAAAGCTAAAGGCAAAGGAACATTGGTTGTTTTTTCCAACTCTAACAGGACAACTTCAAAAGCTAAGGTAAATAAATGAGCAAGAGAAGGGTTAAGCAGGGGACCAGTCAGGTTGTGCACTGCAGTGTCGGTATAAGTAGTGATGCTGTATGGGAGTCAGCCAAGGTAATTGGTGGGTCAGACCTAGAAACCAGGCATGGTGTGTACTGTGTAGTGTTACAGTAAGTAGACCCAGGCAGACTGCTGGATCCCGTGGCAGGTTGTCCTGCAAACCAGTCCATCACCGGGTCAAGGTAAACATAGAATGGCAAGCTTCCCCCGGACACATTCCAAGTCAGTTATCTGGCTTCCAAATACGGAATGGTTCGAGGCCCCACCGACCAGCAAAGAGGCATTTCCCTGCTCCAACCATCCGACAGAGTTATCCATCTCTCCGCATTACAAAAACATATTTTTAGTTAACTGGAACTACCCCCGTAACAACTCTTAACGAGGCGAGGCCACTCACAGCTGAGCCTTATTTCCTCGGGTATCGAAAGGAGATTCAGGTTGTTTTCTCATACTGGGAGAGGCAGGAGGAGAGGAGGGGGTTCGGACAGTTGGTGCATTCCAGGGACGGAATGCGCCGGGATTGGGTACTTTGTTTGGGGGGGGGATTAAAAGTGACAGTCCGGCAAGGGGGGGGGGCATTCATAGGTTGGCCTTTCCCCCCTGGTGCTGTGGTCAGTTTTCCCGCCTGCAGGACCACGCTTTAAACCCACCACGTACCCTCTCTCAACCCTACATCCTCGACGGAGAACGTCTGCTAACACGTGGGCCTGCACCCTCCACAGCCAGCCGAGTGCGACCGACCGCGTGTCAGGGCCCGCAAACCGGCCCGGCAGCCTCCGCGCTCAGCTAAAACCACGAACCATGACTGAGAACGGGAACACCTTAACATGGGCGCGGACAGAAGGGCCCTCCCTTTCCAACCGAGGTGCCAAGGCCCAGACACGCCGAGCCAAAGCAGCCAGCAAGGCACGGAGGGAAGCACGACGCAGCAGCTTCCTGCCTGAAGCCATCCACCGAGGGCACCAGCAGCGGCCCCCTCAGCGCTATACCCCCCTCAGCGCTACACCCGGCTCAACGCTACACCCCCCTCAGCGCTATACCGAGGAGGAGTTCAGCGAGGCGTGGGCGGGATCGGGACAGCACAGAGTGAGATGTGTTTCAAAGACCTCAACACTCACTCACTGCACGCCAAGCCGAGCCGTCAGTCACAGAATGACAACTGTCACACCCGGTGAGAAGAGCCAAAAACCATAATCCGGCAACTGGGCTTTTTTCTTCATTCATCCCTTGGTCCCTTCCACACGCTGTCGTTGTTATGTTGGGAAAAGGCCGCAGTCCTATATTTAACATCACGCGTTTATGGCTGCGTCATCCATTAAGCAATCAGCCTCATAAATCAGTAGATGGACACATGATATGCATGGTCAGACTGTAACTTGTGGGGTGGCCTCCTGGTGGGTTCCTGCCACTAATCATCAGCCCCAGGCTGAATAGGCCCTCGGCTGGGCTGCAGGTGCTGTGCCCATGACCCAGTACGCCCACTGGGTCACCAGGCACCCCTTTCTACCCCTCTCTGGGGTGCCTTGTTCTTACTGGTGAGTTTATTCCAACATGAAAGACACAAAAGGTGATGGAGGCATGCTTGCAGCTTGTCTAACCACTGCCAGTCGCTCAGGGTAGCATCCCAACCCATCGTCCTTCTGCTCACCAGGCCACCTCAGTTTACCACCCAGGTCTGGTTTTGCCCTAGTTAAAGAGCCCTTCCCAAACCGGTCCTAGGTTGCTCGTAGGGATGACCTGGCCTAGCAGTTCAGGCTGGACTGTTCCCACGAGGAGCAGCGTCAATGCTGGTTTGCATATGGCTGGGTCCAAACTGAGGTGGCACAATGAGCAAAAAGCGATGGATTGGGGTGCGGCCCGAGCGAATGCCAGTGGAGGAGATGAATTCAAGCATTTCACCCATCACCGTGTAGTTCATGAGGTTATTCCAACCCTACTGGGCAACTGCGACTTCCTCCGTCCTTGCTTCCGGTGCAGGTGGGTGGGTCTCGATTCTGCTGACGTGATGGATTGCATGTTTGGGGCCGCTTAGTGTCCTTTATGCCACGACCCCCCTGACCTTACTGGTCACTTTTAAAGTCGGTCTCCCAATCAGGAGCCATTCCTTTCACACCATTCCCGTCCCGCCGCCCCCCCCTTCATGTTGGTTGTGGGCATTGGTGCCAAACGTTAACTTGGCCTCCTTCTGACATCCCTTGTGCTCGTGCATCCTTAAGGCTCCGGCCCATCAATATCCTTCTGCTTCGCTTGGACTGGGCCTTTGCACTCAACGGCTCCTGTGACCCTCCTTCGACCCCCATCAACACGCAGTTGTCGTGTTGGTGGAAAAGGCCACAGGCCTTTATTAAAAATCACATGGTTGCTTCATCTGATAAGCAATCAACACCATAAACCAACAGATGTACATGTGATGTGCATTATCAGACTGTAAAGTGTGGGGAGGCCTCCTTGTGAGTTCAAGGCCTAATCCTGCCATTTATCGCCTCCGAGCCATGTAGGTCCTCGGCTGGACGGCAGGTGACGTGTCAAAGTCCCTGCCCCCCACTTCTTCGCCAGGGGGCCCTGACCTTCGGCATTCCAAGGCCCCACTGGGGCAGCAGGTACCCCTTCCAACTCATGTCAGGGGTACCTTGTCTCCTCTGTGGATGTTACTCCAACCCCACCACACCGGTAGAGGGTTAACGCCCTCAGGCAGCGCCCCCTTTTGTGCCCTTCATAGCCCACCCTATACACATCCCTTCGGCTATAATGCACCCCTCATGTTCAACAAGTACATGTTCAGCCCATCACCCGATGGATGGACCCCATCCTCACACTTAACATGCTTATAGGTCACTGCAAAGTTTAAATATAATTGAATTGATTAGATGCTTATAGGACTCGGTTTTATTTATCACAGTATGTAAATATTATCATAACTTTTATCTGCAAGGGCTTCACTATTAAAATAGAGGAAAAGATTAAATTAAAAGATGGAGTTACACAAAAATACACCCGCTTCAAGTATAGCAACACTTGAAAGCCTGAGCTTATACATTACAACTTAATCTCAAGATATTATCATCCTTATACATGTATACCCTTTCATTGTAGTAATGTATCTGTATATTTATTTCTTTACTCCTACTGTACAAGAAATGGAGAGAAAAAAACTCCCTCTCCAATGCACTACTCTGTCTCGCCCTATACCTCTCTCAGTATATTCTCTGCCTCCACTCTGACTCATCCCAAGCCCCATTCTACTAGTATGACAGCCAAAATGACCCTTTCTAGACTTCCCCCTCCTTTATCTCTCCTTGACTCATTCCAAACCTCATTGTACTACTAGGATCTCCCTTGATCCCTTTCTAGAGAGTCTTCCCTCCTACATATCTCCTTTTACTCATCCCAAACCTCCTCTTACTACTATGATCTCTCAAATAACACTTTCTAGACTCTTCCCTTTTTTCTCTCTGCCTTATAATATTCAATCCAACTAACTCACTTGCATGTTCACCGCTCAAATTAACTCATATTTCCCAATACTAATCTACCACTAATTCTTTTGGGTTCCTGAGTAGCATACTATTTGCTGAGAAGCGCTTGGACACCTCGTCAGGGATAGTAAGCACTATATCAATACAATTGCAATGTAGCAACCGGGGACCCACAGGTTGGTCGACCCATGCCTGGCAAACACCCAGCCCATGCTCTTGCAGAACTTGGACACTGTTATATTGAGTTTCCTATGGGACCCTTCCACCGCGCCCTGATCGCGGCCCCTAATGGTCTTTACTGGTCACTTTGAAAGTTGTGTGAAACGGGGGCTCGGCCAATCAGTAGACGGTCCTGTCGCACCACTCCTGTCCTGTGTTAGTTGGGGCAATTGGTGCCAAACGCCATCTTGCCTTCCCTTTGGTGCTCACTGGGCCGGATCAAGTCTCTGGCCTTTCAGGGAGCTTCCGTTTCCCAGGGTCTGGGCCTTTGCACGAACCTTAAATGCGGAGGATTCAGTAAACTATTCCATGGGCGGGAGAGACCTCCTACAGCCCCCTTCAGAGAATAGGAGCATTGGAGTTTGATCCTCCGCCACATCTGTAACCCATGAATTCTTTAGCGACCTTTGGCTAATTCCTGCTCACGCCTGACAATTTCCTACCCATGAGAGCACAGACACAAAGAGATGACCTCGGTGGGCCATCATAGCATCATGTATATTATTAGTGGTGTTTGGAGAAGAGAGGAGGTAGCTGTGTAGAGTACCTAGCGAATGTCCACCTTGGACAGCAAGAGTGGGCTGGATGAAACGAGTGAACTAACGACTATTGAACAGCGCATGCTCAAAGGTGTGACGTGATCCCTGCGGGCATTCAAAAACCTATAGTAAATGAGAGGGATGGGAAGCGCTACATACCTCTGCTAAGGAGAGCAGGGGTTCCAAGGGTTACGGGCAGGAGGGTTCCTGCTAGTGTGCCCTCTACGATGCAGGGCTGTATGCCATCCGCGCATCCAAAACATTTAAACACAAATTGGTGTTGGCTTGAGGGCGATTAGCAATCCACCTGGTGAGGGCATGGGTACAGCATGTCGTTTCGAAGATAGCGGGTGCGTCCAACTCAGGTGTGACGTCAGCAGGCACATCCGTGCATCCATCTTCCTGGCGTGTGCATGTCACAGAGTTCCTAGAAAGGTGCCAGGTCTCTTACAGGCGCTAGAAACACATGCAAAGTTCTATACATCTCCCGATCAGGTCCATATGCCTGTAATGATGGTAGGGGTGCCACTATCAGACCAGAATCATGCATCAAAATTTGGCAGGTGCCAATCTGGGACAGCTGTGGTGATCTGAAACACCCTGCAGTAGGCATGGAAGTACCGCTGATCACACTGAAGGCCACTGTGCCGCCACCGAAACGGGCCTCAAGAGGACATTAGTCGGGAAGAGCAGAGCCCCCCTGCAGTAGGATGGGGAGGGAACATGTTCTGTACCCCCAGAAGGAAACAGACAGCAAGCTGCTCCTAATCTCCCGTGCGGGCTGCGGTGCGGGCATCCTCTCAGAGATATGAGTCAACACACCATGGCACATGACGAAGAAACCAGCCACAGCACAGGAACAGGCCGTGACACGTGACAGATAACAGAGCCCTGGGCCTATGGACATGCCCCAGCACTGGCAAAAGGCACACAACAAATAAACGCACCCTCTGCACATCACCATAACATGCTGCTTGTAAGAGTCCGTGACACTGGCGAATAAACATATTCCGGCCTGTTCCCATGAGGAGCAGGGTCGAGACTGATTTGCATATGGCTGGGTCCAAACTAGGGTGGAGCGGCGAGCTACAAAACAATGCATATGGTCCAAGATCTCTGTGGGGAGGGGGGGGGGGGGGGTCACTTTGTTCAGCATTCCGTGTCATTAATTGTTCTTTTTCCATTACTGGTAAAAGGCACACCTCAAATAAACACTCTATGTGCACCTCACCATAACGCGCCACTTAACAGTCCATGGCAATGGCGAATAAACATATTAGGGGACCATGGACACACACTGACACACTGTATTGTAACTGCATTTATATAGCGCTTACTTCCCCTGACGATGCGTTGAAGCTCTTTTTCAGAGTGTAGCACGCAGGAGTGGCCTGTGCAGGTAAGTGCTGCAGTGGAGTTGTTGGGCGGGGGCGGGGGGGGGGGGGGGGGAGGGGTATTTCGCAGACGACCACTAAATAATTAATTTTCCCTCGCCGTCGTCTGTCAAAATCCCCCCCCCCCCCCCCAAACCTGGCCCTACCACTCTTACCTGCCCGGGCCGCTGCTGGCTAGCACCAGTGGCACGTGACTCCGGAACCAAATGGATTAGTGGTGAATTAGTCTAGGGAAATATGAAATTAATTTGAGCGGGGCGATACTGTGCTGGCACTTAGTAGCAGAATCGAGGGCACAGACTGAAATTCAGCAACGTCCATTAAACATGTGGCTCGCACAGTTGCAGTCACTTGTGGAAGAGATAGTGCACCCAGCCAGCTTCAGAAATACATCTCAGGTCCAGGAAAATGAATAGAAAAACTCTGGCCATCAGCAAGGCATAGAGCATGAAGTCACCAAAGACACAAAAGGGTGCCAAAGCACGTGGGGAATGAAGACACCCTGGGATCAGGAACACACCTTAACACTTGAGGAACAAACACTCCCTGGGCACGCCTGCACCCTGCCACACGAATAAGCTATGGCAAAAGAAAACCACATCCTAGGCACCCCAAGGTGCCTAGGGTGCACGCCACGGGTCATGGTGAGCAAATCACATGCTAGCTTGGCACAAAAATACAGTTTGGTGGTTTCTTCTCGTGTGGCACCAGTCGTTACCATGCTTACTACTGGGCACCATCAATCCTCACAAGGCCACCTGGCCCATTTAGGGTTGCCACCTTGCTCTATGTTGTCAGGAAGTCGTGTTTGCAGACATATGCCTTTGCGTTACATGTCTCTATTGTCGAGTGGAAGCCAACCAAGCCTACAAATCCCAGAATGCATTATTTGGCGAGAAGAAAGGGTAGTTCTGGTAACATTCAACCTCATACAGAGTGCCTCACAACTGAAACGAAGTCCTGGGTTTCAATCAAATTAGTGCCAACTCCTGTTTATTTACTGATGCAGTTTCCTCCAGATAAGTGTGTGCAGCCACAGCAATGCAACCAGGCAGCAGCCCCTAGCTGCAAAGACTGTTACCGTCATAGCATTGATCATGTGCTAGCACTATTCGCCCAGCGCCATTTTGGGGGCCTAATTAATGCTCCACACTTGGGCCCTCGTGAGAGAGTTGGTATTAGTTTTGCCCTTAACAAGATTACAATTTGGTTAGAAACACAGATGTTGCAGCCCACGATTTGCAGCAGGTCAGACTTGCCCAACGTGCAGGACAAATGTGTACATTTTTCACTGTCTGCATACACTGTACAAGAGCATACACGACTGATGCATTTATTTCCACTCAACAATGTCAAACATATAACTCAAAATGACCAGGCGCGCATTTTGAGGGGCCCCTTGGGGCAGGGGACACTCCTACGGGAGATCTAGGGGGATTGTAATCCTCTTCCTGTGCCACCCCCCTCCCTCAGCTCCACACCCCTGGCCTGCGCCCACTCCTCCCTGCACATGACTTCCCTGCAGTCGCTCTCTCCCAAACTTCGAGCCCCGCCCCTCGCGGCAGAATTTCTGCAGTTTGCCTAAAGTCTGGTTTCAATTAGTCACTGTTTCCAACCAGCGCATTCCTCAGGGCTCCGGGCGGAGGTTGGGGCCCCACCCAGCCAGCGAGCGAAATCTGCAAGATATTAAACTGATAGAGGAAGGGAGCGGCCGCGGAACAGACCCTGAAACCAGAGCCAGGGCGCGCAGCGACCACCCGCCCAAAACAAAGCCTTGGAGAGGCGGCGCACACCTCAAAACCAGGTCGGCGGGGAAGAACGGCAAAATAATAGAAGGAAACTGCAAGTGGAAACAGATAGGACGCTTAAAAGAACCAGACTTCCGAAAAGCACAACTGATCGGTACCGGAGTAATTTCTAATCCACCTGAAAACTTAACTAAACGCAGATCCACAAAAATAGAAAGAGGTCTTTCAATTTGCACCCTCTCCGCCCAACTCTTTCCAGCGAGTGCAAATCAACATTATTCCTCGTTTCGCGAGGACGAGCGGCTAAATCCCCGACTGCCAGCACGTTCACCCGCCGAGCTATCTCCACAGGCTCGCTGCGCCCCCATCGAAAGCCAGGAGCAGCACCCGGACTGCAGCCCCGCCCGCCCCCGCCCCCGCCCCAGGAATGCTGGCCAGGCCCCTCCCGGAGAGGGAACCAGCGCTCAGCCTGCAGCCAAGAGCCGAAGTTTGTTGTGAAAGAGTAGAGTGTTCTCGTCAAAGCTCAAGAACGAAGGAGGAGGGAAGAGAAGGGGGTGGGTGTCCGACTACAAATACCACCGAGCCCTCACCAAACAGAGCCAGGGGTGACCTGTGCAGAAAGAGATCTTACACAAAAAGACACCTCCACGGCGCCCTTGCATCTCCACCCACGGAACTCGCCCTCCCTTAAGCTATTAATACTTAAGAATTTAGGGGCATATTATCAAGCCAGGCGATAAAATTATCGCCGCTTTAGCGGCAGACAACTGCTGCTAAAACGGCGATAATGGGCTTGATAATATGCTCTATGGAATTCCAATTGAAGCCCATGTTAGCCGTCCTTCAGATCTAACATGGGCTTCATTTGGAATTCCATAGAGCATATTATCAAGCCCATTATCGCCGTTTTAGCGGCGATAATTTTATCGCCTGACCTGATATTATGCCCCCTAGATCACTAAAAGGTCCAGACAATAAAAAAAAAAAAACACACACCACAACACTCCCGCTCACATAAGCCCCATTCTCAAAATACAGCCCTCACCAAAAACCACACAGCGCGGATCCCCTACAAAACTACAAAGTTAAATTGCCCCTGTCCCAATAGCATGTCTAGAGGAAGAAACCTGCCCCAAAATATGAAAAAAAAAAAATCACATTGCAGCTCTGAACGCGTCTTCTCTGGGGCGGGGTGCATACGGAGTCAGGGCACCAGCGCTACAAGTCTCCGGACCCCCAGTTGTGCCACACCACCACAGCTGCAGAATGTACCAGGAGTTGAGAGACAGCACTGCACATCACCACACACACATTCATTTGTCCAACTACCTTGCAAAGTAGTGTTATTTGTTTAAAGTGTTGAAAGATAAGTTTGTATGTCAGAGTGTAATTCTCAATATCTAAATATACACATACATGGACACAGATTAAACCACATATATGCATACATCTTTGTAGGTGGTCCCCACCTGTTTATTCTGTAGCCCAATGTGCACTCCCTAAAATTCACTTATAGAAACGCCACTAACACCAAAACCCGCGGCGCAATAACCACGCCCTCCAAGACGCACACCCACAGCCTCGACCCTGCGCATGTGTCCAGACCCCTCAGTGCGGACCGACTCGCGCCACTCCACTCCTGCAGCACACCTCGCGGGCGTGGTCGCTGCTGGGAGGCTTGTGCTGCATGCAGTGAGCGGGTAGCGCTCCTGCGTACACACGGTCGTTCTCGCTGAACACCCAACATTTGCTTTACCAACTTTCTGGCTGGTTTCGACGCCACAGTAAAAGTCCGTGTACCGATGAGGCTGTGGCGCTAGATTAATCTTCTCACGCGCCCGCCCTACACAGCGCTACATTCCACATACTCCTGTGTATTACCAAGGCGTGGCTATGCGCGAAGGGCACCAGCAGGGGTCCTCTATGGGGTAGACGCAAATCTGCGTCAAAAGAGCCAACACGCACCCCTCCTAGTCACCGCAATTTGGACCGATCAATATGCAGAAGCGCTTCAAAGTTGCCCTAAAACTGTTTTGAAGTCTGTCCGGAGCCCCCACACTGAGGAGTGCGGGGCAAGAAAATCGTCCGAGCCCAGGAAAGTTTTGTAATCCAGGGACACTCTGGAGCCCGGGGAGTATCCGAACACGGGAGGGCTCGCGGACCAAGCTTCGAACCCAGGAAAAGTTTCCGAACTTCGGTTCCGGGGCAAAGGTCCAGTTGGGTCCATAGCAAGTCGGCGCAGGTGAACTCCTTACCTGTCCTTCTGGGGGTCGGGCTTCTAGGCGGCCATCCCGGGGGGCTCCCTGGTCCGGTCCGCTCCGGCTCTCGGTCTCTGCAGACGGAAAGCTGAATGCCCAGCTCGACTCCCGGGGTTGGGCTCTTGTAACATGGGCTGGGAACAGGCAGGAGCGCCTGGGTGTGTCTGCTCCAGCCCCGGCTGCCAGCTCCCTCCTCCCCCTCGCGCACACACCGTCCCTCCCTCCCTCCGCACTCTGACTGCTCACCAGCCCAGCCTTGCCTTTCTCTCTGTTCACCAACGACGGCGCTCCCATCAAGAAGTCAGCCCACTGCTCACCAACGACTAGCCCCATCGTAAAACCCTACAACAGTCCTACTCTCTTTTACTGCAGATGTGGGGGAAAGTTGCGAAGACCCTCTCACTCTGTGAGTGCACTAAACCCGCACGTGGACACAGGAACAGCATGGTTTTCGTTTCACTGCTGGGCACGGGACTCGCTCGTGGTGCAGGGAGGTACCCAATAAATGGTGCAGCAGGTGCAGTGGCACCGGGCATGGTCAGCGAGAAGCCATATAGATCTCAATTCCAGTATTTTTTGTACCCGCCATGGGCTCGTTTCAGTGCTTGCATTGGGGGCCATGGCATCTTTACTAAGGGGGGGGGGGGGGGTCCGCCTCAGGTGACATGACCGACGAGTACTGCGAGGACACGCGCACACCTCTGTTCGCTTGAGTACTCGAGTGGATAGAGCGAGGGTGCTGAAGCACGCCTGAGGCCTTTGCTTCCGTTAGGAAATGCCACCCATATCTTCACAAGAGCCACAGTACACGCATGGTGACGTGCCCGAAGGCATGTAAGGAAAATTGAAGGCACCCCCATTTTTTGGAAGTAAAAAACAGCAATGATGGGGGGGGGCAGTGGGCCCCTCAGACTTCCAGGGCCCCGGTGCCACTGCCTCTGCTGCACTATTGACAGCTTAGCCCTGAGTACAGGTTCACGAGCGTTGGCCACGGAGAGGAATGCAGTGGCACCTGCCACGCTTAAGAAGCACTGGAGGGAGCGGACATTTCTTGAACGCCCCCTCCCCCCGGACTCCAGCGGCTGCTCCTAGCTCTGCCACACCCACCGCTCGGGACTCTCCGCGAACCTTGAAGATTCCCAGAAGGTGATGTCATGTGTTGTGAGGGAGCAGCTCCCAGGGCCAACAACATCCGCCATTGTTCGAGTGTAACGCGAGAACGTGCGACACGGGCGCACTCTGGAGACCCTGATAAAGTTCTCGTTCCTGTTAGTTCTGTCCTTCTATTTTGAATCGGTTTGGGTAAGTGAGAGTTAAATAAACATGCGTAATTTAATCCCTGGATGCATCAGTGGGGGCAGTCCAGGAGTTTCTTCCACCAGGTAAATTCTCATAAATAAGAAAAGTGCGAGACAGGCACTGCAGGGAATCTGGCGCAAATCCATTTCAAATCGGACATGATCTATTACAAGGCCCCTGTGGGATGAAACAGCCCTGAGGTCAATTTAGCCAAAAATATAACAACAACACATTGTACTTGGAGAATCTTGGTGGCCGCAAACTCAAAGAATGTGCAAGATCTCTGAGGAAGAGGATGAGCATCTCCAGATACGCAAAGAACATGTCAGTGTCACTGGGTCAACGCTCTGGTCTCTGGTACCTTCATCTTGTTGACATTAAAAAATATCTGCAAAGCATACATGCTACACTGCTGGAACTCTCCATGCAGTCTTCAAATTATTTTGCAGGCTTTATGTAGATGAAGGCGACCCAAGATGAAGCAAAATGCACCCAGAAGATGGACAGAATGCAGAGCAAATCAAACATTCACCCCCCCAGTCAAGAGATCTGTGTTAAATCCATAGTCATTTTGCTCACCATACCTCCTGTTTCTCATGGGAACAGTCTAGTGGCACAGTGAGTCTGGGACCCATGTCTGGGCATACTCGGCACACTTAGGGCGGGAGAGCAAAAGACACACAAATGATGGATGGAATGCAGAGCAAATTAAACATTCACCCCCAGTCAAGAGATCTGGGTTTAATCCATAGTCATTTTGCTCACCATACCACCTGTTTCTCATGGGAACAGTCCAGCCCCAACTGCCAAGCCAGGTCCTCCCTGGACCGGAAATAGGCATCCCGGGGCCAGTTCAGGGTATCACCCCTCATCAGCCACGCTAGCTTGAATCCAGTGGCACAGTGAGTCTGGGACCCATGTCTGGGCATACCCGGCACACTTAGGGCGGGAGAGCAAAAGACACACAAATGATGGATGGAATGCAGAGCAAATTAAACATTCACCCCCAGTCAAGAGATCTGGGTTTAATCCATCCTTCTTTTTCTCACCATGCCACCCCAGTTTAGACCCAGCCATATGCAAATCAGTCTCGACCCTGTTCCTCATGGGAACAGTCCAGCCCGAACTGCCAAGCCAGATCCTCCCTGGACCGGAAACAAGCATCCTGGTACCTGTTTCAGGGTATCACCACTCATCAGTCAGGCTAGCTTGAATCCAGTTACACAGTGAGCCCAAGATGAGGAAGCAGCACAAAAAGTACAATCATCCAATGATCTGCTGAAATTCCAGGCAGCGGTACCAAGGCACTTATACCAATCCCAGCCTCTTTAGCACCTCCCCAGAGCAGGTCCGCTCCTGGACTCACTGGCTCACACAGTTATTATCATATGGGAAAAAAAAAAACACATGCTGACCCCAAAGGCTTATCCAGGCACAATTTGATTTTCCACTTACCTTTCTCAAGTAAGACATACCAACTTCAGACCACAAAAACCTGCAGAATCCTCCATGACCGGCATTTAGCCATTCTACCAGTTTCCCTTCAACTTTAAGGCGTACCTTCAGTCACACTTCGAAATGCCTTTCCTCAGATTGTCTTATTTTGGTGATCTAAGACAAGTTGATTGAAATAGACATGGCTCACAATCACTGTAGGAGCGACCATATTTTGCCTTTACTGTTTTTGTTGGACATAGAACTCTGTACTTTACCCTTGCTAACCAGAGGTAAAGTGCCCTTGCTCCTCTTTTCAACATGGTCAAATTGGTATACTTCTAATTGGCATATTTAACTTGCATATGTCTCTAGTATATGATGTAAAGTGTACACGGAGCTCGTAAGTTAAATGTCACTAGTAGACTGCAGTATTGTGCCATCCTCCACAGTGACAGTGTAAAACATGGATTTAGGCCGATCGTTGTAGCCTGACTGGCAGTGCAATAAACTGCAATTCAACCTGTCAAAATAAACTCCTTTGAGAGGTCAAAACCTCCAGTTTAAATATTAACAAGTAACCCCTATATAGGCCTTATAATTGACAAACAGGATGCATGGAATTTAAAAGTAGAACATGCAGAAATTTAATGTTACTTTGTTCTTACAAGATTAACACACAAAAACTATTTTTCACTGTCAAGCCTATGTAGAAACCAGAGAATAAATTAAAGTCCCAATACTGTATCTCAGGAATAGGACCAGCTAGAAAAATAATTAAGCAACTATTTTGAATAATTATTAAAAATTCAAATTCAATGGTGGTCAGATTTTTAATAACTACTAAGGAAAAGTAACTTTAAAAAAAATGCATTTTCCCTGCCTGAAGTTCCTGGAGGCCAGTTTCCGTTGGCTTTCAAAATTCTCCAAGCCAGGGATTAGTATTTGACTAGGCAAGAAGAAAGTGTGAAATACTTCCTAGGAGCAAGAAATAGGCTGACCTGGATGGACAGATAGGTCTTCTCCGAGCCTCACTGAATATGCAGGATGGGGCCTGTGAGCATCTTTTTTACATTAGTGTCAATTCCTGCATGAGTGTCATCCTGCTTGACTAGTTTGCTTGCTTTACATATAAAACGTTGGGGTATACTTAAAAGGCAGAGAACTGGATGGCAAGACAATTTTTGTGTATTTTAATGTCTGATTGCTGGTGAACCCTGCTTTGCCATACCAAACTTCGGTCTCTGGGTTTCACATATAACACAGGGGGTGCACTAGGAAGGGAAACAGGATTGCAGAACAATTCTGGTGTACGCACTGTCAGGTTGCTGGAAACCCTACTATTGTTCTACCATACTTCTCTCTCTAGGTTTATTGTGAGTACCGTGGCTACCTCAAACAGGATTTTAGTGTTATATGTGGAAGGCCACTAATATTACCATAGTACACTCCCCCACGCACCCTCGGCGCCCAAGTTTAGTGTGACCAAAGATTTTTTACCTTCTTGAAAATGACCAAAGTGGGAAGGCTTGGCTCCAGGAACTTTAACTCTACTTGTTAGGGCGCGCCTGGGAGGAATTCCCACCCACAAGCTTGTGCCAGGCATGAATATAGCGCCTCTGGGCACCCACTTCAGAACACTTCTGGACCTGAGGATTAACTGGAGTGGACTGGACCTGCTGACTGTGACCTGAGAGGACCCCTGAAGGATTAGGCCTGCTCGCTCTTGTATCCAGGACAAAAATGGGACTCCAAGGGTCCAAAGGCTTACCTCCTGTTCAAGCTACAGGGATACAGCAAGCTTCAAGAGGATTTTCTGCAACAGCCCAGATGATTAGCGGTAACTGGATCTGGACTGGACCCTCCTATTTGTCTCTGCCTGCTACCCTGTGAGTCTTTAAGGGCCTGCCCTGATGTCCCAGGGGGCTTTAGAAGTGCACCCCTGAGGTGGATTGGCACTTAAAGGACTGAAGTTAGAAGGTTACATCTTTGACCAGGGTGAACCTGGTTGGTGTATCTGACCCACCCTCCATTGTGGTCAGCTTCAAATTTTGACCATTGAGTATCATTGGCACTGTGTGCTTCTTGGTGCTCTTGTCACTTAACATTTGATAAATTCCTACCTTTTGGTTCCATTTTGTTCACTAAACTTTAATCCATTTTCTAATCTTGTTTGAATTTTTATTGTTTTGTATTTTGATTTTATTGTTTTGTTACTGCATAAATACTTTACATATTTCCCTAAGTTAAGTCTGTCTGTTCTGTGCCATAGCTACCAGGGGTTGAGCTCAACTTAATTTAGTGACTTTAAGGGTTCATCCTGACATGGGTTGTGATTATTCCTTGAGGTGGGTAGTCTCCAACACTAAATAATCCAATTTCTTACATCGATTCATAAGTAAAGTAATAACTCAGTTGTCATTTTACAGTCCCGTGCATGATAGTTTAGCAGAACAGGATCCTGCCTCATGATGGGACTGACCCCGTCGAATATAGCATCTCAATAGAGCGGGATCTTGTACCTGCATGGACATAGATAGGGGTGAGCCTGGAGGGTGGGAGGGAAGGGTTGGTTTAGCGGGGTCTGTTATGTTTGAATATGTCATATTGCATTAAGTATGTACTAGTTTTTGCAATTACACATTTGCTCATGGACTTTACTCCTCTTGTGAAAATATCCACGGAGAAACATAGATGTGTTGTACCCCACGGGGTTAAACTGTATGCCTTAAGCAACAGAGGATACAAGAAGTACTGTACATCAATAAAACCAATAAAGTTTGTTTTCAAAAAATTGATGGCACTGACCCCGAACACACCCAATGGTAAACTGATCTATTATATTGGCCATCTGTGGTAAATTTGGTCACCACTAAATCACATTAATTGTTTGACTGGTGATGACGTGACTTGATCACTGTTGTTTCTTCTGCACAGATCCCCACAAATTCTACAAACTCCAGAGGGTTCAAAGCCAGACAGCTCGACCGAGGTCCAGCCTTTGTGAGCCCACTCACGCGCTGCCTCCGTAAGCCCATCACTGGCTGACGATCACAGTTTAAGAACCTCT
This sequence comes from Triturus cristatus, assembly GCF_964204655.1. Lineage (NCBI taxonomy): Eukaryota > Metazoa > Chordata > Amphibia > Caudata > Salamandridae > Triturus > Triturus cristatus. Next base: position 751,885,798 of record NC_140592.1, read on the forward strand.
GTACAGTCCGTGAGTCCCCTCCTGGCGAATTCCAAGATCTTCCTCTTGGCCACTGGCTTGTTCCTGACAGTCTGCCCACTCAACCTCTTTTCCATGTGTACAACTAGTTACCAACAGTTTGCAGACAGGTTACTATATGTCCAAGGTTCACCCTCTGGAATACCGCCCGTCAACAGCTGGAAATTGAGGAAGACGTCCTAGGTCTCCACAGAAGGATCCATACTTGTCTCTTCTGTGCCCCCTTTGTGCTATTAACCTCTCCAATCTGTTTCATGAGTTTCCCATACCGGCTCCCCTCAAAAGACCTCTGAAAAGCTTCCCACCTGCAGACTAACCAGGCAAGCTCTTTTTTAGGTCTTGCCTAGCATTGCAGCGCATGCGCTGCGCGCTCTGCAGGATCTATTGTCGTCGAGGAGACTTCGGAAGGGGGACTTGAAGCCTTCGCCCATCCTTCCCATTGGCCAGCGTCATTATTTATGTTAAATGCTGGCCTTCGATTGGAAACAAGGCTTCTTGGTGAATGCCCTGTCTCCTTCTCGGCCAGCCCATCAGGACTGGATCGTGTGCTGGCTGCGTGAAACGTTCTCCTTCAATTAGGTCTGTGAGCACTTTTTTTTTTAATTCACCGTACGGTCAGAGATGCCGATTTTGGTACTGGGGGCTGAGGTTCGAGTCTCAGCTCAACATCTTCTGATTCTGTCTACTGCCACGTATGTGAAGAAAAAGTGAGAGAAATGTGCATTTCCAGAATGTGGTTTTGAAAATATAAGCTAACTCCGGGATTGCAGATTCCCACACTGTAAACAATCCGATGTTGTAGGCTTATTGCTATCTGGGAATCTAAAAGATGTACATATTTAAAGACCCCGAAATGGTCAAAATAGAGCTTTGGAAACGGGAGGCGTGGGTTTCCGATTTCCCATTTTTTTGTGATTTATTACTTAATTACGCAGGAAGCAAATCCTGTCGAAGACACCTGCATCAAGTTGGCCCGGGTAACTGATACTCATTTGTTGTCCAATCTGTAAAACACCATGACACAACTGGGCCCAGCAGAAACCATGTGCAACTGGGCAACTGAAATTTGAAACGGCCGGGCAAAGTGCGTCAAAGGCACAGATCCAACAGTGCCCGAGGTCTCAGGCACGCCTCTGGATCTCCGAAAGCGGTGCGTGTTACATCTCTTCTCCTGAATTTGACCATTTCCCTGTGCACTGAAGACGTGCTTCTTTCCGCATATTATTTGTAATTCTCTGTGCACTGCATGCATATCAGAAAGTAACTCCGAGACCTTGCATGAAAGTATTTCAGTAGACAGCGCAAACTTTGCAAATTGTTTATAATTGAACGATTTCCCCTGGGTGTTCTACGGGGACAAGTTCAATCATTTGTTGTCGCGCTCTAATAGTTTACGCGGTTTGTTTTGCCATTGCACACCCAGGAGAGCATATACAATTCATTTTGTGGAATGAGACATCTCTGATTGGGGTATACCACTGTCACGCTGCACAGGATTGCATAATGCCTTCAGTGCTGGTTAAAATGTCTCTGATTGGCTGATACCACTTTCACGATGCACAGGACTAGGAAATGCCATTATTGCTGGCTCCGCAGAGTCTGCCACGGCCCAGGGGAGGTCGGGATGCAGATTGCTTCACGTCCAGCCTCTTGGGCCCTCTCCCTTAACCTAATGGCATTAGCTTGTTTATGGTCAGACTACGGATCCTGCAATAACCCTTGCATAACACAGGCCCATTAAAAATTGGTGCAACCAACATCTGCTGCCAACATTTATTGGTCTGAAGAATAATTTAGGTCTCATTAAACATGCATTTTCGTCTGCGGGTATTTCCTATTGCAGCCTGCTGATAGCAAGGGCGCTTCGAGGCACCGTAAAACTGCTCCTTTCATTCGCACTGGCCACATCTGCTTCCAATGGGACCCAATCTGGCCCCATATCCGCCAAATAGTGCTGGTCCCTTCCTCAGGCTGTTTCAACCCAAGTGATTGACCCAAATGATCCTAAAAGCTAGCGGCTAAAATATAGTTTGTCCAATGTATCTGTCACTCTTGCAAGACTGCTGATTGTATTGATTTTCAAAACTATACTAAAACCACTGCGGGCCTAAACCATTCATATATATTCAAGTGTTCATGAAATTCTGAACTACGTCACCACCACCTGGTCCACTGGGCATCCCATAAACGTCATTCTACCCACTAATGGTTTGTAGTCCTCAAGTCCTGCATCACCTACCAAAACCACCCCATGCTAATCGCGACCATACATCGCCAATATCTCTTATCAACCATTCACACTCCACCATAATGTAGAATGCCACCCATTCAGCTACACATCTGTTGCAATATTGCTACAACTTTCTACATCAAAAATAGAAACAAGAAAACGCACCGCACCCATTGAACGAAGCTATCTCACACCATCAACAACAACACAAAAATCCTCCGAAATTGACAGCTGCACTACGCAGACCATCAGTACCAACCTCACACTCCACACACCACATCCTTCTCTCGTAGTCTTTATCCTCACAGACTCTATGCGCCCCAATTTAAATGATTCCCTAACACACCCGCTAAACGGATTCTGCCACAATACTCTAGACTCCGCTATGCCTATCTCACAAAACATTCACACACACACATACCACCCGAGGACAATATCAAACGCTGCCACCACAACTTAACCCCACACATGGATCACCACTATTTCTAAAATGTGCAGAACACCTCACAGTCCACTTACACCCAACCACAACTTACTATAACAACAGTATGAACATAGACCTCCACCCCTACACTGACCACGCAAACTCAGGTAAATCCTTGCTAAACAGGACATTGGGGGCACAGTGGTAACGAAACTTGAGCCCCCCTCGCCCCCTACAAAGTACATGGAGGGAGCCCCTGAAGGGAGCCCTGCCCCCCACTGTGGAGCTGCAGGTGCTTTTGTCACGTCACTAAGGGAACACCACTTTAATTGACACCCATTCCACAACATGACGCCTTTAGGATATCACATTAAAATTCTGTGTGTATTTATTTTATTTTTTGCAGTTTTTTATAGTGCGAACTCGGCCCAATGGCATCAAAGCGCTTTACATGAGCATCAGTTACATTACACTCGGTCATTCTTAGGCACGGAGACATTAAGTGGTTTGCCCAGTATCACAGGATGTTAAGCCGTCGCTGGGACACAAACCTAGTTCCCCACTTCCAAAGTGGGCTCTGGCGGAAACGCCACATCAAATCTCCATAGGTGCTGTATGCCTTTAAGAAGAGTAAGATTGGCCTGCAGGTGAGCGTGCCACAGTAAGAAGTAGAGGCTCGTGTGTATTGTTAAATTGGTCAATTGTAAACACACAGGATGACACGAATGGCCCACGGAAGAAGTTGGAAAAATTAGTACACGTGGACACTGGAACACAAAGTAACCCATTCAATCCTACCAAAGGAGAGCGTGCAGGAAGAAAATAAACTACTTCTGAGCAAACATGTATCCTTCAGAAAGCCGTAGCTCCATGAAGCCCTACCAATGGCACACGTGTTATACAAATACTAAGTATCGTAGCATGGCATATTGTTTTTGATTGAATGGGTAAATGTAAGTCTGCAGTAGAAATAGTTAGCAACCGAAGCGTAGTTAAATGTAGTCTCCCAATGTGACGTATAAGTCAGAGGTGTTACTAGTCCCCCTCCCCCACAATATAATATATGTTTTATAATACTTTAATGTCGTTTGTCCTGTTCCACTGTATGCCTTCCTGATCAGAAAGTTTGTACAGGCAGATTGTAACTTGAAACCAAAGTGCTATGGTTTTGGTATGCTGCACGGGAGAAAATTTAATAACCTATATTTACATAAAAAGAAGGACATGCATCAATGCATCTTCTCTTAAGGCCAATAAAAACAAGCATTTGCAATGCAATAGGTCTTGCATTTACGCGAGTTTAAGCTATTGACATTATAAATGACAAAGCATTTTATTTATGTTTAAAAAACCAAAACATAAATAAAATGCATTTTCATTTACAATGCCAATAGCTCAAACTCGCGTAAATGCGAGGCCTATTGCATTGCAAATGCTTGTTTGTTTCTTCACCCAGGCTTTGCAAAACGAAATCCAGTGTGTTAAAGTAATGAGGACACGTGGATTGCCTAGAAATTGGACAGTTAGAAGATTGTGGCGAAATGTCAAATTGTCATTTGTCAGGCTACCTGTCCTTAATGTCTTTTATCCTCTCTTTGCACCAAAGCACATTGAAACACCCACAAAGCTGCATAAAGCGCTTTGCAAAACTAAATAACGTGTTCTGGACAGGGAATTGGCCTAAACTCGGAAACGAACCCTGCCCCAAGCTCTTTAAGACTCCGAATGATCTAGGAGTGAAAAGGTGAGACCCCCTGCTGCTTGTTTCCAGCCGCATACCAAGCATTCCACGGATCTCAATGCAAGCACGCAAAATGGACGCCTTTGGAACAGTCGGTAAATGCAGTCATAATAGTTATGCGCTGTACCCCTCGCACCAGTGAGCCCACGTGGCACTGCACCGCTGGTATTAATGATAACTACAGCCAGGGAGTTTACTCCACCCAGGTGGTGTAATACGCACACTGAAGCAAGTTCGAGAATGTGTGTCACGCTTTAGAAACCTCTTAACTAAATACATAAAGTAAAGTTCCCTTAACTCACTCCTGAAGGCCGGTCAGGCTTGATTACATGCCACAGTGTTGGGGGGGGGGGGGGGGGAGTGGAAGATGTATGGGTGTGCTTAAATCACAGTGCTTTCTTCTGAACGTTTGTTGTATGGACCACTCCTTTCTCTTGAAAAAGAAATCTTTGCACCCCTGAACTTTAGAACTCTTTTGGATCAAGAAGACTGCCAAGAAGAAGAGCTGGAGAAACCGTGAGGAGGAACTACCACTTGGCTGTGTGCTTTGCTGTGTTGGCCTGCAGTGGCTGCTTCTGTCTTGGGCAGTGAAAGGACTGGACTGAACTTTCTGCAATCTACGTTTGTGAGTTTCTCCAAGGGCTTGAGGTAGAGCTTGCCCCCTGTTCAAGAAGTCTCAGTAACAACAAATACTTCAAGCTCTTCTGCCCTCAGCAATGGGGACTGTGTGTTTTGTGCTGCAACAGAGGACAAGCATTTGCAATGCAATAGGTCTCGCATTTACGCAAGTTTAAGCTATTGGCATTGTAAATGACGATGCCTTTTATTTATGTTTGAAAAACGAAAACACAAATAAAAGGCATTGTTATTTGCAATGTGAATAGCTCAAACTCGCGTAAATGCGAGACCTATTGCACTGTAAATGCTTGTTGTTCCTTTCACTGTAGCAGTGACCTGGTTTGTTTTTAAAAAAATAAGACCTTTGGCCTCACGCTGTTTGTTCATTTGCATCTCACTGATGCTGGGAACAAAGAGATTGCAATCTTTACTGCCGATCTTTACTGCCATGCGGCCCGCAAAAGTGAAAGCAAACGAGTGCTTTCAGGCCTCCAAATGGTGCGCGCGCCCGGCCGGCGCACATGCACTGTATTTGGAGGCCTGAAAGCACTCGTTTGCACTTCCAGATCCCCCATTTACAAAACCTCTCGCGAGAGCAGCGCTAAAGCGCTGTCTCAGGCGAGACCTAAAAAAGCAACCCGACGCCGTCTACGTCGCCGCTGCCAACTCCGTGTCCTGAAGGCACCACAGAGGGTCCCGCTGCAACGCTGCACCACGACCCTGGTCTCACTGACGACGCCTGCTGACACCACCACAAAGCCGCTGCTCGCACAGTGACCTATGGGCACCGCACTCCACACCGCCTCGCTTCACGACGATACCTTGGCCTCCCCGACGACGCCACTCCATGCCAAAATCGACGCCGCTGCTTGCACCATGGTTCGAGGGCACCACTCATATAGTTACACGATAAAACAAACAAATGATGGACGGAATGCTGACAATGCAGACATTCTCCCCCAGTCAAGAGATCTGGGTTAAATCCATCGTTCTTTTGCCCACTACACCACCCCAGTTTAGACATGGCCATATGCAAATCAGTCTTGACCCTGTGCCTCATGGGAACAGTCCAGCCCGAACTGTCAAGCCATGTCTTCCCTGGACCGGAATCAAGCATCCTAGGACCGGTTTCTGGCTATCAGTCGTCATCAGCCAGGATAGCTTGACTCCAGTGGCGTAGTGAGCACGGGTCCCACGTCTGGGAATACCCATCCCACTTAGGGCGAAAAGCATTAAAACAAACAAATGATGGACGGAATGCTGACAATGCAGACATTCTCCCCCAGTCAAGACATCTGGGTTAAATCCATCGTTCTTTTGCCCACTACACCACCCCAGTTTAGACATGGCCATATGCAAATCAGTCTTAACCCTGTGCCTCATGGGAACAGTCCAGCCCGAACTGCCAAGCCATGTCTTCCCTGGACCGGAATCAAGCATCCTAGGACCGGTTTCTGGCTATCAGCCATCATCAGCCAGGATAGCTTGACTCCAGTGGCGTAGTGAGCACGGGTCCCACGTCTGGGAATACCCATCCCACTTAGGGCGAAAAGCGTTAAAACAAACAAATGATGGATGGAATGCTGACAATGCAGACATTGGTCAATGGCGGCCAGAAAGGGTGATCGAGCGGACTTGGAGCCTGAAACAGTGGCCCAAGTCCCTGCCAAGAGAAAGGTCAAGGGGCGCGGGAAACCGGCTCCTGACGTTCCCACGGACCAGGAGGAGGCGGACCTTGAGGGGGACTCCCCAGTGCCTACAGGGGAACAGGTAGCCAAACTGGGGGACATCTCTGAGCTGACCTATTGGCAGCAAGAAGGGGGTCTCACCAGGGAGGAATTCTGCAAGGAGCAGAAAGAGTGCCCTTCTCTAGAGGGTCTGCGGAGGCAGGCTGCAGACCAGGCAGCTGGTGATCAGTCCGGCTCACACTGGATCTACTGGGAGAATGATCTCCTGTACAGTGAGCCTAATGTCGCTGAGCCTGGGTCAGCCCGTGTGCTGGTGCGCTTCAGTACCTTCCTACTGGGTCTGGCTCATGACGTGCCTTTGGCAGGACATTTGTGGCAGGACAAGATCTTTGACAGGCTTGTCACCCACTTCTTCTGGCCCCAAATGCGAAGGCAGTCAGATGGGCATTGCAGGTCTTGCCAAACTTTCCAGGCAAGTGGTAAGAGTGGGAGGAAGGTCAAAGCTCCTCTCCAACCTTTTCCAGTGGTTGGAACACCCTTTGAAAGGGTAGGGATGGACATTGTGGGGCCACTGGATCCCAAGACAGCCACGGGCAACAAGTACCATGCCACCCGGTACCCGGAGGCAATCCCTCTCAGGACAACGACAGAGCCAGTGGTGGGCCAGGCGTTAATGGGGATCTTTTCCCCAGTGAGGTTCCCAAGAGAGGTGGTTTCTGACAGGGAGACCAATTTCATATCCAGGTATATGACATCCCTGTGGAAGGAGTGTGGTGTAACATACAAGTTCACCACCCTTACCACCAACAAGGTAACGGTCTGGTGGAGAGATTCTACCAGACCTTGAAGGGCATGATTAAGGGTCTAACAGAACCCAAGAGGTGTAAATGGGACGTCCTCTTGCCGTGCCTTCTCTTTGCATACAGGGAGGTACCACAGAAGTCTCTTGAATTCAGTCCCTTTGAGCTTTTGTATGGTCACCCTGTGAGAGGACCTCTGAGTTTGGTGAAGGAAGGCTGGGAGGCAGGCAGCTCCCACGAAAACTCCCCAGAATGTGTTCAGTTACATGCTGGCCTTCAGAAACCAAACTGCCCGCTTCAGGAAACTCGCTCAGGTGAACCTAGAAGCAAGCCAGGAAGAAATGAGGAAGTGGTATGACCAGAATGCCACTCTGGTCAAATTTCACCCTGGCCAAAAAGTGTGGGTCATGGCCCCAGTGTAAACTTGCGCCTTGCAGCACAAGTGGACTGGGCCATTTGAGGTGGTGGAGCGCAAAAGTTATGTCACCTACCTGGTGGATTTGCGGGCTCCAAGGAATCCTTTGAGGGTCCTCTACGTGAACCGCCTCAAGCCCCACTTCGAGAGGTCCGAAGTGAACATGCTCTTGGTGACAGATGATGGGGTGGAAGAGGAGAGTGAACATCTCCCTGACCTCCTGTCTACCAAGGAGCGCGATGATTCAGTGGAAGGTGTGATCCTCGCCCCTACACTGACTCCAGAGCAGCAGAGCGACTGTCACCAGTTGTTGGAACAGTTTGCTCCACTGTTCTCCCTGACCCCAGGTGTTACCTACTGGTATACCCATGACGTGGACACCGGTGACAGCCTTCCTGTGAAGCACAAGATTTACAGGTTGACTGACCGGGTCAAGGCCAGCATTAAAGAGGAACTCTCAAAGATGTTGGCGTTAGGGGTGATCGAACCTTCCAACAGTCCTTGGGCCAGCCCAGTGGTCTTGGTCCCAAAGGCTGCTGCACACGGTATCACTCCAGAATTGAGGTTTTGTGTGGACTACCTTGGGCTCAATGCCGTCCCCAGGACTAACGCACACCCCATCTCCAGAGCTGATGAGCTCATTGATCGGTTGGGAGCTGCCAAGTTCCTCAGCACGTTTGATTTAACGTCTGGGTACTGGCAGGTTGCCTTAACCGATGGGGCCAAGGAGAGGTCAGCATTTTCAACCCCAGAAGGACATTACCTGTTCCGGGTGATGCCCTTTGGGTTGAAGAATGCCCCTGTCACCTTACAAAGGTTGGTCAACCAGGTGTTGGCTGGGCTGGAGGATTTCAGTGCCGCCTACCTGGATGACATCGCAGTGTTCAGTTCCAGCTGGGAAGAACACTTGCAGCACCTCGGTGAATTGTTGAAGGCGCTGCAGAGGGCAGGCCTCACGATCAAGACCAGTAAGTGCCAGATCAGGCAGGGTTCGGTGGTGTACTTGGGACACCAGGTAGGAAGCAGCAAGGTGGCACCCCTACAACCCAAGATTGACACCATTCCTGTTTGGGACTCACTTCCGGGTTCAGACAGACCACAGGCCCCTCAGATGGTTGATGCAAATGAGGGGTGAGAATCCAAAACTGCTGAGGTGGTCCATCTCCCTACAGGGAATGGACTTTACGGTGAAACACTGTCCTGGCACAGAACATGCCAATGCAGATGGTCTGTCCAGGATCTTCCGCCTTAGTGAAGAGAACTCCCAGGAGAGTGGGTATTTCTCCCTACTTTCAGGTGGAGGGGACATGTGTTAGACTTGGCATCTTTTGGCATGTTTTCCCTGAGTTTTGGCGTTCTGACCTCCCAGTTTTGACTCTGTTTTTGCTGGCATAGTGTTTCTGCACACTTTTCTCAATGCTTATCAGTGGTAAAGTGCAAGTGCTCCTGTGGTAAATTGTGTTATGGATTGGTGTTTCCATGATTGGATATTTGATTTACTTGTTAGTCCCTAGTAAAGTGCACTGAGTGTGCCAGGGCCTGTGAATCAATGCTACTAGTAGGCCTGCAGCACTGATTGTGCCACCCACATGAGTAGCCCTGAAAAGGTAACTCAGACACGCCATTGCAGAGTCTGCACGCAGTTTGTAACTGCCATGTCGACTTGGCCAGTGCACACACTTGCCAGTCCCTCACCTTCCATTTTCTTACATGTCAGCCACCCCTAAGGTAGGCCCAAGGTACCCCTGTGGGCTGGGTGCAGTGTATGTGAAAGGTAGTGCATGCCCTGGTGTGTGTGGTATGTCCTGATAGCGAATTACAGCCAATTTAGTTTTTCGCTATTGCAAGGCTACCTAGTCCCCATTGGACAGAATCTTATAAACATAACTGGCCCGGGGAATTAGGTAGGAAAATAAAGTTTAGTATGCCTGAACTCAGAATATAAAGATGCATCTTTTAGTGAAGGTGATTTTTACATTCTGTGTTTGAAAATACCACTTTTAGAAAGTAGGTATTTTCTTGCTCAGTCATCCCATGTGCCTCTGCTGGAATGTGGATTGCCTGTCTGGGTTTTGAATGACAGAAGGCTGGGGAGCAGGAGTGGCTCCACATAGTCTAGGTGGGTCAGGAAAGGTCTGAATAGGCCTGGGCTGCAATTGGGGAAGGGGGAGGAGATTTCTTTGCACCTCAAAGGGCCTGGTCTGCCTCTGACCATGCCGTCTCCACCTCCTTCTAGGAAGTCACACCAGAGAAGGCAGAACTGGTTCTGGCTGGGCACAGACACTCTCTGCCTAAGAGATAAAAGGATTTTTGGGATATGAATATTGGGGCCCAGACCCCTGAACATTAGAACTCTTTTGGATCAAGACGACTGCCAAGAAGAAGAGCTGGAGAAGCTGTGTGGAGGAACTACCACTTTGCTCAATCAATCAATCAATCAATCAGGTGTTTGTTAAGCGCGACTACTCACCCGTAAGGGTCTCAAGGCGCAGGGATGGGGTGGGGTTAGCAGGCCCCAGTCCATCAAGGGGGGGGGGTATGTCAAAGAGCCAGGTTTTGAGGTTTCTTGCAAAGATGGGGAGCGATGTTGTCTGTCTGAGGTGGAGTGGCAGGGCATTCCAGGCTCAGGCTACGAGGAAGGAGCGGGTGACCACAGGGTAGGAGAGCTGGGCAAATCGTAGGGTCCTCTGGAGTGCGTGGAATTTGAGTCGGCTGTTCAGGTATGCTAGTCCGGTGTCATGGAGGGCCTTGCGGGTGTGGGTGAGCATCTTGAAGGTGACTCTAGCTTCGATGGGGAGCCAGTGGAGTGTGAGCAGGTGCTGGGAGATGTGGCAGTGTCTTGGCAGGTCGAGGACCAGTCTTGCGGCAGCGTTCTGGATGTTCTGTAGCTTGCGGTGAGGTTTTTGTTTATTCCGGCGTAGAGTGCGTTGCCGTAGTCGAGTCTGCTGGTGACCAGGGCGTGAGTGACGGTCTTTCTGTGTTCAAGGGGGATCCACTTGAAGGTCTTATGTAGGAGGCGGAGGGTGTGGAAGCAGGGGACGAGACGGAGTTGATCTGGCGGTCCATTTTGAGCTCGGAGTCCAGGATGATTACCAGGTTGCATGCGTGGTCCGTGGGGGTGGGCGGGCTTCCGAGGGCGGGAGACCACCAGGTGTCGTTCCATGCATCGGGGTTTGGGCCCATGATCAGTACTTCTGTTTTGTTGGTATTTAGTTGTAGGCAGCTGTTTTTCATTCATTTGGCGACGGCTTCCATGCCTTCTCGAAAATTGTGTCTGGCGGTATTGGGTTCGTTGGATAGGGAGAGGATGAGTTGGGTGTCGTCTGCGTATGACACAATGTTGAGTCCATAGGTTCTGACGATGGGGGCGAGCAGAGCCATGTAGACATTGAAGAATGTAGGGCTGAGGGAGGACCCCTGGGGGACTCCGCAGGTGGTAGGTGTAGGGTCGGAGAGGAAAGGGGGGAGTCTGACCCGCTGAGTTCTGCCAGAAAGGAAGGAGCAGATCCAGTTGAGGGCCTTGTCTTGGATCCCTGCGTCGTGGAGTCTGCGTATTAGGGTCCGGTGAGAGACTGTGTCGAACGCCGCTGAGAGGCCGAGGAGGAGGAGGGCTGCTGTTTCTCCTTTGTCCAGTAGGGTGCAGATGTTGTCTGTTGCAGCACTGTTTCCGTACTGTTGTTTTTTCTGAAGCCGTATTGGGAGGAGTCGAGGATGTTGTGCTCTTCCATGAATGTGGCGAGTTGGCTGTTGATGGCTTTCTCAATTACTTTTGCTGGGAACGGGAGCAGGGAGATTGGTCTGTAGTTTCTGAGGTCGGTGGGGTCCGTCGAGGGTTTCTTCAGGAGGGGGTTGACCTCGGCGTGTTTCCAGGCGTTGTGGAACGTGGCAGTTGCCTGGGAGCGGTTGATGGTGTGGCAGAGCATGGGTGCTATGGTGTTGGCGGCTCTGTTGAAAATGTGGTGGGGGCATGAGTCCATGGGAGCCCCGGAGTGGATTGACTTCATCGTCTTCAGTGTGTCTTCGGTGGTGAGGGCTGTCCAGTTGTTGATCGCTGGCTTCAGGGTGTCGGGGATGGTTGGTGAGGGTTCAGTGTGTTGGTTGTCTTCGTCGAAGTTGTTGTAGATGCTCTTGATTTTGTGGTGGAAAAAGGTGCTGTGTTTGTCGCAGAGGTCTTGTGAGGGAGGGATGTCGGTGAACTCGCTGGTGGGTTGGGCGAACTCCTTGATGATGTTGAAGAGTTCTTTGCTGTTGTGTGCGTGAGTGGAGATTCTGTCTTCAATTGCTTTTTTCCTCGTTTTTCTGATGAGTTGGTAGTGGGCGTTGGTGGCGGCTCTGAAGTTGGTGTAGGCTTCTGTGGATTTGGTGTTCCTCTAGGCCTTTTCGAGGAGGCGGCAAGTGCGTCTGGACTCTCGAAGTTCGGTGGTAAACCATCTGGCTTTCTTGGCGTGGGTGTTGTTTTTTTTCTTGAGGGGGCCTATGGTGTTGGCGCTGACGGAGATCCATCTGTGCAAGGTTCGGGCTGCGGTGTTGGGGTCATCGTTTTCCGCGATGGTTGGCGTGGAGTTGCTGAGTGATGAGTTTAGCTGGTCATCGGTGATTCTGGTCCAGTTTCTTCGTGTGAGCAAGTGCAGGTGTCTGTGAATGGTGGGTGTTCTGAAGGTGAAGTGGACGCATCAATGGTCAGTCCATGGGAGTTCGGTGGTGTAGCTGAAGGTGATGGAGTTACCTGTTGTGAAGAGGGGGTAGAGGGTGTGTCCTGCTGAGTGCGTGGGTTCAGTCACGATCTGGTGGAGTCCAATTTTATGGAGGTTGTCCAGGAGGGATGTGGTGCTGGGGTCCAGTTGGTTGTCGTGATGGTTTGCTGTGTTGGCCTGCAGTGGCCAGGGCCAGACTGGCCGTAGCGGGCATCTGGCAATCTCCCGGTGGGCCGCAAGGGTGGGGGCCGGTTTTGTGCCCCTGGGGGCCATTTATGTCACAGGGCCGTTTTTGCAGCATAGCTGCAAAATCGGCCCTGCAACAAAATCGACCGAAAACCAGCCCTGGCAAAGAGCTCACCCGCACCCCCAACCCCCCGAGGGGCTGGCTTAGGACTTTGCCAGGGCCGGTTTTGGTTCCCAGTCTGGCCCTGGCAGTGGCTGCTTCTGTCTTGAGCAGTGAAAGGACTGGACTGAACTTTCTGCAATCTATTTTTGTGAGTTTCTCCAAGGGCTTGAGGTAGAGCTTGCACCCTGTTCAAGAAGTCTCAGTAACAGCAAAGACTTCAAGCTCTTCTGCCCTCAGCACTGGGGACTGTGTGTTTTGTGATGCAACAGAGAAAAAAGCAACCCGACGCCATACACGACGACGCTGTCGACTCCGTTTCCTGAAGGCACCGCCACAACGCCGCACTGCGACCCTGGTCTCACTGACGACACCTGCTGACGCCGCCACCAAGCCACTGCTCGCACCGTGACATGTGGGCACCGCACTCTGCACCGCCTCGCTTCACGACGATGCCTTGGCCTCTCCGACGATGACGTTCCACGACAAAATCGACACAGCTGCTTGCACCGTGGTTCGAGGGCACCGCTCGTCAAGTTACATGATTCACCGGCCTCATCCCGCACTGCAGCCTTGGCCTACCGACGCAAGCACCATCGACTCCAGACGACAGCACTCCAGTAATGACGACGTCGCTGCTTGCACCGCGACCTGCCAGAACCGCATTCACTTCGCACTACGACCCTGGTCTCCCCGACGACACCATCTGACGCCATCACCGAGCCACAGGCACCGCACGCCGCACCGCTGCACTTCGCCCGGCAGCACCCGACGCCTGCCAACGCCAGCGCTCCTGACTTCAACAGAGAGGAGTTCGATCTGCAATGCGTGTGACTTAGAGGATCCCGACGACTCCTGCACCGACCTCCGGAACCGACGCCTGCGGACGCCGTGCTTTCGGAAGCTCAACAGGAGGTCGCCAAAACCCTGCATTTCTAAAAGGTACGGTTTGCGGGTCTTCCCAACACCGTAGCTGGCCCGCGACGCCGCAGTCAGCCAGAACTGTTTGGATTTGTTTGTTCACAACACCGTGATAGCCCCGGTCAGAGCTATCGACTTCAAGGAACTGTTTTTCAAGGTTATTTTGATAACTGAAGATTTCTAAGTACTGTATTGTGGATTTTTATCGTTTTTGGTCTTGTCTTATGTATATCAAAATATTGGATATTTTTCTAAACTGGTGTGGTGTCCTTTAGTAGTGCTTACACTGTATTACTGTTGGTTATGTGCAAATGCTTTACACACTGCCTCTGAGATAAGCCTGACTGCTTTTGCCAAGCTACCAAGGGGGTGAGCAGGGGTTATTTTAGGAGTGTAACTCCCTTATCCTGACTAGAGTGGTGGTTTCTGCCTGGCTTTGGCACATGCCCTAGCCTACCAAAAATCCAATTTCTAACAATGTTCTTTTTGAAAGTGGGAAACGTTTTGTCTGTAGGACTCAGAAATGTTATACCCCCCTTGAGTTGTCCTGGAATTAGGGTTGCCTTATATTCTCTGTCTGCTGGAATCAGGTGTTCAATGCTGTCCCATGACAGTACATGTGCTTACTGGCGCATCCTACAGAAAAAACCTTCCAAATTTATTTTTTATCGCGTTACTTGTTAATGGTTTTTTGCAAGATCCGTGTAATGTGTTTTATGGGAATCAAAAGGCCTCATTAAGCGGTATTGATAAAATTGATGTCTTTGATTTGAGCCCATGCACAGGATGAAATTAATGTATTGGAAATTGGTCTTTACTATAGCTGTAGTATTGACCTGAAGGGTTAGTCAAATTTCATCTGTCTTTATTGAGAAGACTTCTATGATTTTCCAAGAAGATAATATAGCCTTTCATCCCTATCATAATTCATTTGAAAAATAACCCTGATGTTTAAGTTAACCAGAGAGTTAATTTGCCAGAATTTGTTTTAACCAATCCAGCAATACTTTTATACACTAGATGCCAAAGGACCTTTAAGGTAACAAAGAGAAAAAATATGAAGAAATAAGTTATTTCGCACAGCTTGTTGTTTGAAGTACAGTAACATATCTGTGGGCTCTTGTGTTTAAGTAGTCAATAGCTAGATGGATTTGTAAGATTATTAATACAAATTAAAATAAGCCTCTTCCTTGTAAGCCGGTGGGCTATGCAAAAAGAAACAATGCTGTGATTGCAGTTTTGCTTGGAAGTGCAGAAATATGGTATACTGCCACATAGAAATCAGTTCATAATACCTGCAATTATGTAACGCTTTGTCCAGTGCCATCTTTATGGTTAGTTGGAGACCCTGTTCACTGTTCCATAATAACTTTCACAAATACTGAGAAATGCACATTGACTAAGAGAAAAATGTTAATATTCGAAGTGTATGAGTTCTCCATCTTGGGAATCTCCAATATATTGCTAACTCCTTATCTCCTCTGAAGTTAGGAAAATGGCGTGTATGTTTCACAAAGCCTCAAGCAGGACTGAGGTTCTGGGCTGCCCTGTTGAAGGCATCGTGGCTGCTTGCTGGCTTGAAATTTTAAAGCAGCAGAGTCCTACTCCCCCTTGCAACCTGTATAATTTAACTATAGAAAATTGCTAATTTCCTGATTTTCTTTTTAATTCTTATCATTTTAATGTGTTTAGTGTAAGCCTGGGCGGTGAACAGTTCCGAAAAATTGAAGTGTTTTTTCCTCGCTCGGCAAGCACAAACAAGGAAAATCCAACGTGAGACCTCTTCCCAACGAGATTTCTCAACTCGGGCGGTCGTGGATGGTCGCTACCGCTCGCTTTGAGAAACATTCCGTTCGCTTTGAGGAAGCTGCTGCTCGAGTAGAACTTCTACTCGAGCGGCAGAAAGAAGCAGCACCCTCTTGCACTGTGCGAGATGCCGTTAGTGCTGATTTTACAACGCTGGACAAACACCCGGCCCTAAAAATCAGTGTAAATGGCGCGAGGTAACCCACTTCGCCACTCGCGTAACGCTGCGTAGCTTGGCAGAGTTTTTATGTCACTTCGCTTAGTAACTCCGCGAACTCTGCCCAGGCTTAGTGATCCCGCTTGAACCATGGAAATATCCTAACCGTTCTTAATATGAGGAAGACGCTCATGAGGAAGAACTATATTTATTTCCAGTAGTCCAGAGTTGTTGATATCATATTTGAGATAGTGGTACAAAGTAAAAAAAAATGCAAATGATTTTCGCACCTGTGTATTTAAGGTACTGGCTACAGAAATCTTTGGCTGGCTGGCGACACTCTGACATCACCACTACATACTACGAACAATACAACTCAGAGTACAGAAAGGGGTTTAGGGTACTCGTCTTTTAGTTTTTGGCTGGTAGAAGGCATCTCGTGGATGGTTATATTTTGCAGCAGTTGGAGCTTGAAGCACTAAAGGGGCAATGTAGTCCCTTTATTTATTTTTCGTTTATAGTATGATGCATTTAACCTTTTGTATTCTTTGTGCCTATGCCGCTTTCAGAATCATGATTTGTTTTAAGGCAGTTGTATTTTTATCTTAGTTTGAAGTTCAGCTTGCAAGTTCTTCCAAAACAAGGCATTGAGTAAAACAAGCATTGGCAATGCTAGTAGGCTGCCTGAGTGCTAGCATACCCAAAGACAGACACAAGTATGTACAAGTGCACAGTTGTGCAAGCATGTTTATGCACAGGTTTCCATTATAAGGCCACAACTATTGGCATTGACAATAGATGTTGTGTTTGCTACTATTGCAAGCTGAGAACCAATTTTATTTGCTCGTTTTTGTTTTCCTCGCAGTGTGCTCTAGCTTTAAAGTGGGAGTAAAATATAAACATTAAGCATTGCAAAAAAAGCCAAATATATGCAGTAGCGGCCAGTGTTGTGGAGGAGTGGCGGGGGGCGGGCAGGAGGGGGGGGGGGGGGGGTTCACGGGACAAAACAAAAAGAAAGTACATTTAAAAACTTACCTGCAGCCGGCTGCGCCGTGCTCTTCTGCTCCGCCCCTCCTCGCAGGCACAGGCTCCCAGTCTCCACTTAGACTGCTCTCGTCATAAGAGCGGCCTCAGGATTGGCTTGGGCACTCTGAATTTGCGCTGCCGGGGAAACTGGGAGCCTGTGCCTGCCCTCTCCCACCGAGCAACACAGCTGTGGTTGGTGAGAGGTACACTGCACATGATGCTTTGGCTGGCCTGAGACGGCCGGCCAAACTGCCATGCGCAGTGAAGGCAGTGCACCTACCACTCCCAGGCCCCGCCCCCAAGGCTCAGCAGAGAAAGCGGAAAGGAAAAAGAAAACGTGTTTATTACTGTTTTATTTTTCCTTTCCAGACGTTTAGAGGTGGGGTGACACTCCTCCGCCATAGCGGAGGACCCGCAGCTGCAAATATGGCACACAATGTGTGCTTGTTATTCTCCATTAGTAATGGTACATGCTGAATTGGGTGGTAAAGCTCGGCACAATCAGACATCATCCTGCAGTGTTACTGCCCAACTTAGCTCAAAGCTATAAATGAGCGGCACAGTGGGTAAAGGTGCCTGCACTGTCAACCCGGAGACTGCAATGACAAGTGCCTCTGTGTGGGATGCAGTATTTGTGCATCTGATGAAATCCAACACTGCTGGATTCAGAATGTATTCATACATAGCTCCTATTCCAAGTTTTGCGAAAAAAAATCTATTCATGCCCAGTAATTATCACACCCAGTAATTACCTGGTGTGCTAATCCATGCACAACTAGCAATTGCGATCTCTGTGCAAACAGGTGTGATTACACAGGGATTGTAAAATCCAGGGCTCTCGTTGTCGTGGCACAAGTCCCTGTCCCAAAGTGTAAACTAGAGACTGCCCGGCCGAGCCCCACATGTCATCCAAAGAAATACACCACCCGACAGAGCACCCCCAGAAACGGTGTCAAATAAAGTGAAAGCCTATTACACCGTTGGAAACTGCTGCTGAGGAAAGATTTGTCCACATCGTGTCATAGTGGCAATTCCCTTTCTGGACTCATAGAAAGGAAGATGGATTCTATAGTGGGATTTAGCGGAGAAGACCACATGTCTTCAGTTATAGAGGAGCTCCTGGCGATCGGATATCATTAGGAACATCCAGTGCACTTACAATGCTAATCAAGCCCATAGCATGTAGGATAAATGATATTGACATGGAAAGACTACCTCTTCAGAAAGAGCTGGGTTCTCCCGGTGTCAGATCCCGCTCACCATACTTTCACAAAAGATGAACAGACTGTGTAGGGGACTGGCGAACACTTCCCTGGGTCTAAAATTGGGCAGTGGATGTAAAGAAAGAAAAAAAGCATTTCCAAGGCAATAGGTCTTGCATTTGCAAGACTTAAAGCTATTGGGATGGTAAACATAAACCGTGGTGTCCGTGTTGCAAACATAAAGCGCGGCGCCCGTCTATATAAAAGTTATGCACATGGTGGGTCACATGAAAGCAGGCGCTGTGCTATAACATGAAAGGCGGCATCTGTGTACAAGAACGCGTAGGCAGCCCGTGAAGCGGGAGCTGTTGAGAATGACTAGCAGGAAATAAAACAAGTAGTCCCTAAGGAACACATGACCACCTACAGCATAAGTAAACTGTAGTTGACTGGTGCTCCTCAGCATAAAGCAGAAATGATGTATCAGGAGCACCAACCAATAAGGAGCCAGGACAAAAGAGCAACGCAGGAATGAACCAATGGCAAGCAGCAGGTGGAGTTACACTCCGTACAGTGATTACAGCAGGACATCCAGACAGCGAACTAAAAAACTGAAATCAAGAGATCTCTATAAGAGTAAAGTAACAGTTACCATTTGTGTCCTAGTTAAAGGAGAAAAGAATGCAAGGTAGGCGTTGCCCCTGCTGGGCATCCAAGCTTCCAAGGGCAACAGGTAAAGAGAACACCCCAGATGGATAATTAGACATGTTTCAAGTGATATTGGGTGCAAGACTTTTACTTAGGGTACTGGGACAGTTCGTTTTTACTGGGCTACTACTGTGTCCCTAATTGGACACAAGGACATCACCACTTTAGGAGCACCTAAAGCTTTTATGGGTGGGGATATCGCTGTTTGGGTTTCAGGTTTTTGGGATTAGTTGTTTTTATAGGGCATCACCTTATACCAGACATTTACTATTTTCTTCTTCTATTACAAGACTTTTCTACAAGGGCTGCCTCATCAAAGTAACGTTTGAATCAGATATCCTTAGCTTTATCACCTCCTGTCACTATTTAAAAAAAATTAAAAAAGAGACCTAACACGCCTACATTTCTGTGAGTGGATCCAAAAGATAACGTTGGCCATAGAACCTAGGTTAAATAAAGTTAGTACCTAGTGCATGGGTCTTGAAAAAATATTTGCCATCATATCTCATCCTTAGAATATGCATATATGCTGTAACCTTCTGGTTTTCTTCTTTATATTAGTTATTAACTACTCTGTTTATTTACCAGCTGATTAACTTCCTTTTCTTTTCACAAAGTAATGTACTGACTGCACATTGATGTTGAGTTCCATTGAATGGGTCACACTGAATCCAATTTTGAAACTCTCTCCATCTCCTTGAGTACACATTGACTATGTTATTTCCCTAACTTGTGAGAGTCAAGGGCCTAAAGTCTGTAGCCTGGTTTTCCAATTGAAGTGCACCATTCGTTTGGTCTTAGGACACCATAGGTAAACAACAGTAACCAGAAAGCATACTGCCCAGTGTCCACTGACAGCCCAAGAAAAGGCCTTTTGTGGTCATGCAGTGAATGAATGACTTATATTATTTATAAAGCACACAGCTACTCTTGGGGGTGACCCGGAGCTAGGAGTAATGGAATATGTAGACCACAACGTTTACTCTTAAATAAAAAGCTAGGTTTTTATAGCTTACAAAATTGTCTGGTGTTTCAAAGAATGAATAGAAGCTGATTCCTTGCTTGAACAGCCAGGAAAGAAAAGGACGAGCTTCCGCACCCCTCCCATCCCCCACCCCTATTTTTGTGCAACATATTTTTGGGATAAATAGACTCTAGGGCGTAGGAGACACTCACTACCACTTAATAAAGCTCAGCAATGAATAGCTTGGTAATATTAAAATGCATACAAGGTATGGAAGGAATGTGAACTAAGAGGCTAGAAAGGTGCAGAGATAAAGAGCATTTTTAGGGCAGAGGGGATCAAACTCTGTAACAAAAGGCTAGGATCAGTGGCTGTTTGCCATTTTGACCCCCTGCCGAGTGGGGATGCACACTCTGAGCCTGGCACTTGTGTGAGTTAATGCACCTAGAGGTCAGAGGTCAGGGTTAGAGTCCAGAGTCCAGCTTCTTTACTTAGGTCCCCCGGAATACGATTCCCATTTGAATTTTCCCCCACTCACACAGACTTACACTGCCCCCCCCCCCCTTCTCTAGCCTTAGTTGATTGGAACACCTTAATGTGATGGAAATAAAAAAACACATGGAACTAGCCCTCTAGGCAAAGGCCAGAAAGGGTGCAAGGGACAGGGAATTTGAAATACAGGAAATCAAAAGGACCCACATAGAGGACATAAGAAATACCCAGAGAGGGAGCGGGACAGGACTCAGAAAGAAGTGGAAGAAACAGAAACAGAGGTCTGAGAAGGGTGAGTACAGATAGCGATAAGAGAATGAGTAGAGCAAACGTATCAGCTGGAGGTAACAGCAATTCATGTAATCGAATGTCGCCTCTTCAACTTACCATGCAATAGGTAGTCAGCACCCCACATTTCAATGTTCCCAATGAGGGTTTACTCTCCTCTGTTCACTTAACAACTTGCATAGAAGTGTTTGCCAGAACTCAGGCAGTATTTGCTTTACCTGCATATGACAGATGGCAAACAGCTGGCAATATCTTCTGACAAATAGACTGCTGACCGCAATGGTAATAAACCAAAATGCTCTGGGCCCAATAGCAGTGGCGTCGCCCCACTGCTTTGAGCAGTGTAAAGGAAAGGAAATATAAAATGATAATAACTTTTAGTTAGTATCATTTTATGTTTCCTTCCTTAGCGGGCGGGTGGCAGGGCTGCTCTGCTCACGGAGCAGGGCAGGAGAGGAGTGGTTTGCCCACTCCTGTGTGCCCAATAACTGTTTGGTCAGCCCTTTTGGGCTGCCCAAACCAGTAATGCGCACTTTCCCTGTTCTTCATGCAGGCCGCATTACAGCTTGCGTGGAGAACAAGCCCCGGCCCCCATTCCCTGTTTGAGCGTAGAATTAGGGCGCTCAAAACCAATAACAACGCTGTATTGCAGCGTTGCGATTGGTCAGGGGAGCCTAGGTGCTTACCAATCACAACGCGATTGGTCAGGGGAGCCTGGCTTCATGTCCCACAAGGAGAGCAGGAGCAAGGAGCAGAGATAAGGCTGCGGGACCGGCGGCAAGGTAAGTCTGTTGTTAACATTTGTTTTTTTTTTATTGCTCTACCTCGCGCCCGCCCCCGCGAGTTATGCCGTTCACTGCTGCCCAATAGTACATAGGTTGCCAGCAGCATGGTCAGAAGGCTCAAGGAAATGTTGATGTCTGACCAAGGGCTCCCAACAGTGACAGGCACACAATGGGTCCTGTGGGCATGGTCCAAGGAAATGGGGTTAAGGGCACTTCCCCCTCCTTCAAGAACCATGGTTGCCACAAGTATTATATACCAGGCCACATCAAACAGGAATGCCGGACAAAAGATGCGGAAGTGATTCCACTGATTTCCAATCTCTTTTTAAGCACTGGGGACTTCATCAGTGGCCCCGTGGAAATAGCTCTGGTAACAATGAATGTTGGCGAGACTACGCCATGAATCCCAACACCTAGGGGTTTCTCTAAATCGTTCATATGGGTGAACAAAGGGTCCCTTTTCTCCTGGACAATGCAACCAGCAGGACCCCACAGCAAATACTGCCCTGGCAAGAAATGGATGGGTAAGTCAGGCAGAGGCCAAATCCTTTTCTTTACCTTGGCAGAAGCTGAAAGATAAAATAATGCCAGTGGGAGTAGGGATCATAGATAACACAGGCATTAATTACCCGTTGGGCAATTAACTGATATCTCTACAGATGAAAGAGGTAGTCCTAACCTATTCTCAGGGAGCCCACCTCCCCTCACCAAGGAGGTACCTGCAGAAGAGGAGATACCCCAAAAAGGCAGAATAAGACAACAGACCCAGGAAGACTTCAGGGGTGCACTGGTTCAGGACCCAGCACCTCCTCCAGAAGGAGGAGATGTTGAACACCCTGAAGCAGAACGAGTGTTGGAATGTGGGGCCCTATATAGATACCAGAAACATTAGCTCTGGAAGTGTGTCCCCAAGCTTGCAGTGTCCCACTGTTATCTGCCTGAAGCAGCAGACTGAAGCTCAGCTTAGTTGCTCAGTGCTTCAAAGTGACCTGCGGTGGAATCCTTAATAGTGAACCCAATGGCCTTAGCTAGGAGCTACCAGGATGCTAGGAATTTTCCAAGTGTACTGGAATTTCATGATGCAACCAACCCAAAAAGTAAACTCAGCTGGGCAGTGGGCACCAAGAAGACAATGAAGAAAATGATGTCTTTCTACTACTGGTCCATTAAGGGAGACAATAAAAAAAGATTTTGTAGGACTTACGAGCTGAGTGGTAAGTCAAAGGATCAGGTCAAGAGACCCATGGTGTAATTACCAGTGGTGAGTGTCCTCTTTGAAAGGGTGAGGATCAACATGTATATATAAGTATATGCTTGCTGAAATGGTTCCATGAACCTGGTACCCTGAAGCTGTGCCCCTGAGGATCACTCCAACCCTTTGACAGCTAGGACACTCCTTGACTTCATCTCTCATGGTGGTTTTGCTAGAACTGTGATTTACAACCCAAGAAGCAAACCTTTTGTATTCTAACATGAAGGTTTTTTAGATTAGCATGGTGTTTATTAGGACTTCTAAACATCCTACCACCCACAGACAACTGGATTAGTGGAGAACTTTAATAAAACCTTTAGGAGCATGATGGTGGCTTGGAAGAGCTCCTGAGGAAAAATTGGTTCAGTCCCTTTGACTAATCCATAGACAACCCAGCCATGATGTGATAGACTGTGTGTTAGGCTCTATTAACAATGGCCAATGAATGCGCAAGCAAAGGATAACCTTCATGCCAGTTAAGAGCTGATGAAAGAATGATTTGTCTGGTTTCCAAGAGGGACAAGAGGTCCTTAGCTAAAAGCCTATTTGTCCTCAAGTGCGAGAGGACAAGTGATGTACCCATACCCAGTACGGTACATCGAAACCCACTGGGCATTTCACGTCAGATGCCTTAAGCCTCACTTCTGGGGGGCAGAGTTGGCAGCACTGCTTGTGGCCGGTGACCAAGCTGAAGAGGATGAGAGCAATTCTCTGACATGATTAAAGCAGAGAAAAAGGATGCTCTCTAGAGGGAGAGAACCTCTTCTTCCAGCTACCACCAGGCCAATAGGCAGAGCGTAAGGAGGGGGTTAGGCTGCTTTCACTGTCCCCTGACTTAGCACCAGTTTGTGTCCACAGCCTAAACACAGGGTACAGCATATGTGTAAAGAGCAAGACTTGGGGGATGTAAGACCAGGTCGAGTATTGCATCAAGTCCGAAGTAGCCAAGATGATAGACATGGGAAAAATTGAGCGTTCCCATAGTTTATTGACTATGCCAGTGCCCAAGCATAGGGCAAGAAGCTTGAATTTCTGATTGGACAATTGAGGTTCCATTCGTTGAGCTGATGATCTCATGGGTAAGTTTGGTGCAGCAACAAAATATATCATTACTTTTGACTTTACCATTGGTTACTGTCAAATCTCTGTATCACATCCAACCAATGAGAATAAGCCACCTGATGGCCTCTATTATTTTAAGACAATGGACTGTGGATTAAATAATGCCCCAGCCATTTTCCAGAGAGACTTAATAGGTGGCCTCCCTGGTGTAAATTCCTTTGTTAACCATTGCAAGGGTCATTTGAAACACCTCCAAAGGGTATAGTCTGTCTGTTCTAGAGACTTCTTAACTGACCATTGCCAATTCCTTTATTATATACTTCAGGTACAAGACCAAACCTCTGTAAACCAAAATTCAGGCTATGTAGGACTTGGACACCCCTGCTAACTTGATCCGGATGAGAGCCTTCTTGGGCCTCATCCAGTATTAATAGAAATTTGTAGCCATCTGGGGGGGGGGGGGGCAGCTAGTTGCACACTGACCATCACGATCTTCAAGCGGTAATCTAAAAAAGTTATCTGAATTGAAGAGTGACCGAATGTCATAACAGTGATGACTAAAAGCTGTGCAAGGTCACTACACTGAAGACTCACAACTATTGTCAGCTCATCATAACACTTATGGATGCTTCTAACAAGGAAGTTGTAGCAGTCCTTGCTCAACCAAGTGTGAAGGTTAAGGAGTGCCCAGTCATCTACTCGCCATTGAAAAGGGATGTATTTGCTGTAGTTTGGACTTTAAAGTGCTTTAGGGTTCATTTATTTGGTACTAGATATACAGAACAGGCAAACCATATACCTTTTAAGTGTCTGAAGTGTGAAAACTCTATGTTGCTTTGGTGGTCCATCTCTCTGGAATGATTGACTTCACTGTCGAACACGCAGTAGGGGTGTTTGTTTTTATGGGAATAATTACACTCTACCTAGAGGATTTACCCAATCACGTGACTAAGTGTCTCATGGCCAGGAGTAGCTCTCAGTGTGATCTGAGGGCATATTATATTGGAATGAAAGCTCTCTGCAAAGTCTTAAAAACCTGTTGTGGTCTGCCCAAGCACATTCTTTTAGACAGCCCTCTGATTAACCCCAGTGAGTATGATTATCATGAAACCCCCCTGGAGGTTCTCTCTGTGTCTTAAGTTTTTTCATCATCAAAGTTGTGCTTGATATCAGAGGGAACATCCAAGGTGTGCCCACTTTCTAGGTGAAAGTGTTTTCCACTATCATGTTGACACAGAGGAAGCCCCACACTAGCGTTGGAGAGACTACATCAGCACCATGGGTGTTTGATATGCTGCGTTGCTGCCCTCCCTCCAGACTGGATCTAACACTTTCACCTCACCAGCGAGCCTCCAGCCTGCTTTCCAAGCTCATCAGTCTGAGGGAACGCATCATCCCAGAAAATGACCAACAGAAATTATTGAATTCTGGATTTTGCCAAGAACATTATTTGGAGAATCTTTGCAGTTTGCAGGCTGTTAGATTTGTTCTTGGAGTCCTACCTACTGCATGCCTCATGCTTGCAGCCTCTCCTCATCCAACTGTGAATCCAAGCCTGCTAATCCATTCTACTGTTGACCTCTGAGTTCAAATTGATCAAACTTTGCTGAATGTTTTTGGTAATCCCAATCTGTGGGCTTGTTTCAGGATGGCTCAATTGACATCACTCGGGTTTTACTCCATTAAATATCTCTTTCTCTCAGCCTTACCTCCAGCACCTCTCAGGGTATGAACATCATACCTTTCAAACTATTGGCTCTCGAATGAGGGTGAAGTAACATGTTTAAGATAATGATCCCATTATAGCCAATTGAGAAAAAACATTTGTGCGGGTGATGCAGATTTACAAACAGGGTGACCTTACAGAAGGCTATGGAGGCATGCTGCTTTTGAGAACGGCGAATATCATTTAAAAGAGAGTAACGCCCACCAAATGAGTGAGTTGACAGTGGTGCTACTTGTTGCTTCCTTCCTGACACGTAGGGTACATCAATCCCACCATAGGGAGATAACCCTTAACCATTGTATTCATGTATGTATTTCGAAACCTCCAGGAACACTTCAATTTTAACCCAGAACTACTCAAATCCAATTTCTACATACCTGAAGACAGACAGCATGTTCCTCCTGCTCACTCCACCTACCTAAGGGATAGATACTACTGATAAAGAGCCACTCTCACTGCTGCCTTTACTGATTGCGGAGCTGTTCATTTACATCCAAAGTTTATAATCGGTACATTCTCGTTGTTGTTAAGGATCTAATACACTTTCCTGGTTATTGGTTTATCATGAAAATGGCGACCTCTCTGCAGTGGATCCCTCCATCACTGTCCACTTCAGTAACATGGCATCTCCCTGTTCCTTGACTGCTACCCGGCATCTGCCATTGCATGGGAGGCCTGACTTTTTGAAGGCAACTCACATACCAGAACACTAGTTTACTGAATGCTAGTCCAGAAGAAGCTTTGCCCTCAATGGCGAGTGAGGGTCTATAGAAATGGCAGGTGAAGAAGGGTCAGTGGATGGGTTCGAGATGGATTTTGTTTCTGTGTGGAAAATGTATATCCCTCACCAAGAGGTGAAAGGGAAAACCCAGCTGAGTGAAGCTCTGCATAGAAGACATTGCAAGGCCAGACCATCTTGCCAAAAATCCTTTGAAGAGTACCACGCCTACTAGAAGGTGAGGACATGCAGAGATATGTTCCAGGACTGCAGTTGGTGATGAACTTCCACTGATGTCAACCTCTCACCATTTACACCATCAGTGATAAACCATATCTGTTTGGATCCAGGTCACACAGGATGCAAACACCTAGAAAGGTACTGAAGTTGGGCCACATTGGCTGCAGACAGTCATCCCGAATTCAAAGTGGCTGGATTGGTTCCTAGTTTTAGTCATTCCAGAGATGGGTAGCTTTAAAAGTTGCAGCTATCTCGTGACCCTGAATGCCAATTTGCAGCCCTGTTGCTTGTGCGCATGGGTCGAGTTGGGGGCTCAGCACCATTAGTGCCCCCTCTAACCAAAAATATGGAACACAACCAGCTTGTTTGGAGATACAGGCCCCTGACGTTTTTTACCCCCAGGAAACATTGTTGTGTATTCCCTTTTCGTCTGGCACCCAGCCCTCTTGCAGAGGTTTGAGACCAGTTGAGCCCATATATGTTTTCTCCATCGCACTGACTAATGAGGGCTCTCTTTATGGGACATCAAGACTTGTGAGCATTGTCATTTGCAACCCAAAGCAGTAGCTAGTGGGACCTCTCTTAGAGTTGAGATTTTGAGTTTCAGGGTTCTCTGGTTTATGGACTGTTTTTTTAGGTGACCCAGCCACACGGAAAGGGGCCGGATTGGGAACCAAAAGCACCCTTAGCAAAAAATGTTTACACAAGCTCAGTCTCGCCTCCTGTTTGCTTCCCTTCCTTCCTGTACTTCCTCCCTTCCGCCTTACTTTTTTCCCTTTCTTTCCCTCCTTCCCTGCTGTACTGACTGCAAAAAATCCTGAGGAGCTTGAGACCGTGTATGAAGCAGCCGGTATGCTGGATGAGTAATGGGACGGGCGGGGGGAGTGGGCATGGGGCTTGTGGGAGGGAGGAATTAAAAAAATAATAATTTTACCTGCAGCCGTCTCCGTCGCGCTCTTCTGCTCCTCCTCACATCTTCACCTCTTCAGGAAGGCACAGGCTTCCAGAATGCCCTGCGGCCAATCCTAAAGCTGCTCTCACACATGAGAGCAGCTTCAGGATTGGCCTGAGCGCCCTCGATTTGTTCTCCAGGACCAGTGCTTTGAATGGGCCGGTACTGTCCGGTACTGAGTACCGGCACTTTTTTTATTTTGAGAGGAAGAGTACCGGCACCTCTCAAGAGTAATGCTATACTTTTAATTGGAGAGTACCGGTACTTCTCAGAAACAAGCAGGTACTCTGGCACAGAGTACCCACACTTCTGTTTTTCCATTTCAAGCACTGTCCAGGACAGACTGTTAGTCTGTGCCTGCTCTGTCCAACCCATCTGCGTTGCTGGGTTGGAGAGAGCTTTAACTGCGCATGAAGGTTTGGCCGGCCTGAGATGGCCGGCCAAACCATCATGCGCAGTGAAGGGAGTGCACTACCGCTCCCCTCAGTGCCTGTCACTACCAGGCCCTGTCCCCAAGACTCGGCAGGAAAATGAAAATAAATCGAGTGTCATTTGACTTTTCCTTTCTTGTTGTTTTTTGGGGGGGGGGGCGCTGCACCTCTGCCGTAGCCGAGGAGCCACCTCTGGTATGAGGGTCCAGAGGCAGCTCGAGACCTCTAATGCTAAATGCCTTAAAGGTCCAGTCTTGCTCTGCACAGAAACTCAACCCTGCCAAGTTTTGCGGCCTTCTGTCCATGGCTGCCAAGAAACTTTGTCTCATATATTGTATCAGACATGAGACATTGTTGCATTCTGTCTGGCACCTCCACCTCATTTACTGACTAGGGAACGCACACGGTGTGTAAACTCTAGCATCTCTAAAGGCTCCAAGAGCACACACCCCTCCTCCTTCAATAGGATAAAGTGGGTCATAGGGTCTCATGTCGTACATATACAGCCTCATGCATCAAGCAAAAATCCAGTCTGTAAAATACCGAATCGCTAATAACACCCGTTAGCGAATAAAAAAAAACTATTTCCAATGCATGAACCCAAAATGTGAGCCAATAACGAATCGCAAAATTAATCCGTTAAAATACCGAATCGCAAATAACCCAAAAGCAAATTTACCGAATCGCTAAATACCGAATGAGCAGATACCGAAATCACTATTAGCTCCCGGAAAGTGCCAATGGCAAATAACGAATCGCACCCCAATGCAACAAAAGTCGCAAATACCGAAAACCCCAAAATTCGCTATTTTGCTTGAGCTAAATAAGGGGAATCAGAACCTGGAGGTAAAGTTAAAAAAAAGTCATGTGAATAAAAAAAACACTTTCAACATGTGCAACTGATTGTGCCAATCACCAAACTCTTAAATGTGGCCCAGGAGACCCTGTTGGCTACCACAAAATGCCAGCCCTCTACGTGCTTGCAAGGAGGATGCGTATCAATGCGGCAGGACAGCGTAGGAGAAGGGTCCAGGAGAGAATTGTCAGACTGCGCATCACCTTGCTCGGGCAGTATGAGGACGAGGTGTACGAGAAGTATCGACTCAATCGTGCCATGATCATGCGCCTCATTGCAGACCTGGAACCATCACTGCAGCACCAGACACACCGGACCAATGCAATCCCTGCGCACGTCCAGGTCCTATGCAGCCTGCACCTACTGGCCTCAGGGAGTTTCCAGGGGGTAAGTGCGGTAGCCGGAGGCGTATCGCAAAGCACACTCTCACGCTTCTTCAAGAAATTCCTAGATGCCATGCTGACAAACCTACACACCCACATCAGCTTCCCCACAACCCCACAGCAGTTGGACCGCAACAAACAGGCATTCTACCAGGTGGCACAATTCCCCCATGTAAGTGGATGCATCGACTGTACGCAAATCCCCATATGTCCACCCGCAGCAAATGAGTACATATTCCGGAACCGCAAGTCCTACCACTCAATCAACGTGCAGGTTGTGTGCGATGCCAATCACATCATAACGGACCTAGTGGCACAATTCCCGGGGAGCACACACGACTCCTACATATTCCGCCACAGTGGAATCCACAGGCGTCTAATCAACGGAGAATCTGGAGAGGGACTCCTGCTTGGTACGTACAAATTACGCTTCCCCACACCAACACCACACATGTATGGACATCACCAATGCTAAGTCTTTGCTTCTATCTTCTAGGTGACAGTGCTTACGCCCTGCGTGACTATATACTCACCCCATACATCAATCCAGCAACCCCACAGGAACAACGCCACAACGCAGCACACATAAGCACTAGGAATGTCATAGAGAGGACATTTGGGATTCTGAAGAGTCGCTTTAGAATCCTACATAAGACTGCCGGCGCCTTGCTATACAAACCTGAAACCTGCTGCCGGATTATTGCTGTATGTGCAATGCTGCACAACATTGCGACCAGAAGGGGGATACCCATAGAGGTCGACAGGAATGACCACCACCGGGATGACCAACCACCCGCCTAACAACGACAGGCACACGTCCCTAACACAGCAGAGGGCCACAGGAGGCGGACATACATCATGCAACATCATTTCTGAATCAGGTGAGAATGAAACATTACAAGTTTGTTTGGGGTGCAACTGTTTAATGCACAGTAGCACTGCGGTATGTGCAACAAAACAAGCAATGGAAATAATGCTCCACAGGAAAAAAGTCAAATCAGATGTGCGTTAAAGTCACGCCTGTGCAGACTCAGAAAGGGGAGGTCCATGGTTGCCCCACCATGGTCCGGCATGTCTGTGTATCTGTCTAGTGGCGCTTGCCACGTACCCCAAGCCTCCGCTCAGGTGTCTCCAAAGCCTCACCACGGCCTGTCCCCGTGGAGGCCCGTGAACTGCGGCGCCTGGTGCTGGCCTCTGGCAGTGACACGCTGCTGACACTGGAGGCAGCCTCACTGGTGTCATCCCCTCCCAAAGCAGCTGCACTGCATGTGCTGATCTGTAGGTGTTCAACAGCAGGGGTCATCTTCCCTAGTGCCTTGGCAACATCCCCGCAGAAGTGCCCAAGGTCCACCTGCAAGGACACAGAGCAGCGTGCCAACACTGCGGTACTGTTGCTGTGACGTGTGATCGCCTTTGTAGCGGCGGCGGAACGCACCAATTGCTGTCGGTGCCTCCTCTTCTCGCACTCATGGTCCTCCCTCATGGCACGGGTGAGCTCTTGGATGTCTTCCCTGAGGTGAGCATTGCCCTCTGCCACCACAGTGGTCATGTCCCTAACCGCCGTGCTCATGTCCGTAACCGCCGCAGTCATGGCACGCATGTCTATAGCAAGGCGCACGATATTGCAGCTAATGTTTGCCATGTGTCGTCCCTGCAGGCACTGTACATGCAGCATCCTCTCCTCAATGGCAGAAGTGGGTGGGAGATCCAGGTCGCCTGAGGAGACGGAACTTGGCCGAGCCCTGCGCCGCTGTGTGAGTCTTGCGTGTCCAGGTGGTGCATCAGGTGGTGTGATGGTGCGCAGACTTTGTCCCACTTGTGTGGAGGGTGTTTCCATCACCTGCAAGGGCGTAACTTGGGACCTGCGACTCAGCGCTTTTGTGGCTGTTGTAGCTGCAGCGCGTGTGGCTGGTGCTGGTGGCGCTGTTGCAGGTGCCTGTGCTGGTGGTGCTGGTGGTGGTGGTGCTGGTGGGGTGGCAGGTGGAGGTGATGTATGCGCATCCTGCGCTGTCTCCAGGTCGGAATCCACAGGTGTCTCGGATATTATCAGCCGCCCGCTGTCGTCCGAATCCCCAGGAGATGCATCTGTGTGTGAAACAGTGCATGGTTAGTGGGATAGTTACACCTACGTAGTGTTGTACACATACATGTCCCTCTGTGATCCACTAAATAAACAGTCTCTATCCATGTTCAACTGATGTGGTGAATGGTCATAGCATTTACGCCTGTACATGCACACTGGGCTGACTAGACTACAACTCCCATGATGCACTAGTGTTAGGAGTAAAGCTGTGTGTGCCAAAGCTGCATACACACTCAGATCCTGCTGGGGGCATGGAAATGGATTAACGCTATGCTGGGTATGGGCACAGGCATGCATCTTACCTTGGGCACTTGTGGCTGCGCCGGACGTGTCCAACTGGGTCACTCCCACGACGGCTTCCCGCTCGATTGTTCCTTCCACCAGATCCTCCAGGGCAGTGTTTGCTTGGACCGTGGAAGGGCCGCCTCCGGTTCTGCTAGCCTCCCGGAGCCTCTCTGAGATCCTCTCCTTTGCACGCTTCCGCAGGTCGTACCACCTTTTCTTGAGGTCGTCGATGCTGCGGGGCGTCACACCTACAGCATTCACCCTCTCCCGGATGCGCAGCCAAATGCGGCGCTTCTCTTGCTCAGGCACCTTGAGGGACAGCTTACCGAAGAGGCGATCGTGCTTGCTGCTGACTCCCTCTATCAGGTGCTCCAGCTCCCTGTCGGAGAACTTGCGCTTGCGCTTACGTGCAGCCTCAGCGCTGGATGGTGCTTCCTTCTCCATCAGGTATTTGTTTTGAGGATGGCTCAGTTGTTGTGGCTTCACTCTGCACAGGCAGTCTTCAGTCACAGCTCCTGTTTGCTCCTCTGTCGAGGCAATGTGGGTGGGGCTGCAGTATTTCCTGGTTGGTGATGTCATCTGCACGTTCCCGGTGCGACGCGGTCATTTGCGATTTCGCTATTACCGAATTCGCTATTAGCTAATTCGGTATTACCGAACTCGCTATTAGCTATTCGGAGTTTGCATGCCCCGCTATTGATTAATCGGTAAAAATAGCGATTTTTAAGGAATCGCTAGAATTTACCGAATCTGTTGATGCATGCCCAAAAGCGATTCCTTAATAACGATTCCTTATTTCTCGCTATTAAGGAATCGCTTTTGGTTTGCTTGATGCATGTGCCCCATAGTGGCTTACTAAACAAGTTTGGGGTTGTATCTTATCCCTAAAAGATGCTCGCACTTTCTTTTGTGTGTGCATCTCAATTTAACCTTTGTTATACTACTTAAGTGTAAATATCTATTTCTTTTACAAGTGATATCAGAGGCAACGCATTTAGGGGGTCATTTACACTCAGGCAGATGGTCTGCCAGTCAGCCGTATCTAGAGAGTCCTGCCTCACGGGACTTCCTTTTCAGCACTTTGTTTGCCACGTGGCCACCATGATTAAAGCGCCCTTTCTGAAAACTTTTTTGTTTACGGAAAGCAAACTCCCAAAGTGGAAATTTGTTTTCTCTTAACCAAAAAATTGGCCTGGTCGTACAGGAAGTCTTCTCCCTGCGCATGTGGGGCCATTGTGCGCTTTCCCTGCTCTTGTCCAACATGCATCACCCACCCCTCACGTCACTTCCTGTGCTTTCCTCTTAGTCTGTTTTTGCTTGCCTCTGCCCCTAGCCCTTTCTCCCTGCTTGCACCCCTCCAAGCATCCCTCTCCTGTGCCTTCTGTGTGCTGGCGCCCTAAACCCATCTGCTGAAGCAGTGCCCTGCTGACAGAAAAATGCAATTGTCGGGTGGAAAGATGTTTCCCTGTGATGTTGAGTCAGGTTTTTACTCTGATCATGCCTTGCGGCAAGTTCCTCTTTAGACTATAATTACAATCAGAAGAAGGAATCCTTAGTCACAACACACAGAGAAGATTGCAGTGTGAAGCTTGTCTCAAGTACAGAACTCGGCCTGGTGTGGCCCATCCCGCTGCGAAGTGTCTGCCACCTGACTGCTATTTTACAGGCCTGGCCAGTATTTTTAAGTCCAAGACAGTGAAAAATTGGAAAACCATTTAAATCCGGTATGTTTTCCCCCCATTTGAAGTGTACACTTAAAAGAGCAAACACACCAAGGCACTACTTAAAATGCATTTAAGAGTTGTCTAGATTGTTTCTAAGTCATTACTAAAGCAAACAATTGGGAAATAGCCACGTCAAAAACAATTCTGACATTTGTACACAAATTCTCATCCAGCTACAAGCTCTTGCCCTTCAAGAATAGAAAAGTGTGAACTAACAGCCAGTATTAAAAGTAGCCATCGTGCACGTGGAGAGGTGGTCATCGCTGTAACCCTGGGCAAAGAGAACTCGAATGGTAGGCCTTGCTATGTCATGTTAATGGATATTTGATATAGTGCAACGACTCGCCCCCG
This sequence comes from Triturus cristatus, assembly GCF_964204655.1. Classification (NCBI taxonomy): domain Eukaryota; kingdom Metazoa; phylum Chordata; class Amphibia; order Caudata; family Salamandridae; genus Triturus; species Triturus cristatus. The sequence continues at coordinate 751,919,184 of NC_140592.1, forward strand.
GAGGGGCATCTCGGCGCTGAGGCAGCAGATAGGTAAGGAAACAGCCATTAGAACAGCCAGGTTTAATGATGTTTTTTAAAACCTGAGAACTCAATGCATGCCCTGATAAAGAGGGGAAGTTTGTTCCATTGGTACGGAGCAAGGTACGAGATGGCCCGTCCGCCATACTTAGATGTGCGACTACGCCGGGGACAAAGAAGAAGTTGTCTACTTGATCTGAGGTCTCTTTCAGGTAGATAGGGAACAGGTTTGTCCTGTAGATATTTGGGTCCTTTACCTGACAGGGCTTTATACGTCAAGCAGTGGAGTTTAAAAATTGCTCTTTTCTTTATAGGGAGCCAATAAAGGGCTTTGAGTAGAGGGGCTGAGGATGAGCCCGGTGGCTGTTTGTTAACCAGTCGAGCTGCAGTATTTTGTACCACCTGCATTTTAGAATGAAGGGATTCATTTGATGCTACAACAAGCACATTTCCATAGTCAGGCCTGGACGAGGGTCTTCCGAGAGGACAGCGGAAGCCAATGGAAGATCCTCCTAAGAAGGCGCATGGTCCTGAAGCGCATGCCACAGGGGGATGTCACCTGGTCTTTCACAGATAACTTGTTATCTAACAGAATGGCCAAGTTTCTAACTGTGCTTCTAGGAGAGGGAGCAGAACCAAGCTCGGATGGCCACCATTCAGCTGTCCAGTGTTGCTGCACTTTGCCAAACAGTAGAATCTCTGTTTTGTTCGCATTTAATTGAAGACAATTCAAGGACATCCACGTGGCAATTTTTCTCATACAGGTGATAAAGCGATGTTTAACATTCTCAATATCTTGCCAAAAGGAGATGACCAATTGGGTATCGTCTGCATAAGAGAGTATTTCAAAACCACAGGACTTAACTAGCTGAGAAAGGGGAGCAATATAAATCTTAAAAAGTGTAGGGCTCAGAGCAAAGCCCTGAGCCTTCCATTGCGTTGCCTGGGAGAAGCAAAAAAATAATTTCTAAACGTGTTCTTTTAGGCTGCGGGCTGGCCCGGCCAATGCCATTGTGCCTAGAAGGGTCTTTTATGGTGGTTGGGAGTGTCTTTTGATTCCAGAAACATTGATTCATGATTGGAGGTGGAAGTACGCCATTCCACATTTGAAGACTCCCTCATTGTTAAGACTATGAGAAAAAATAAATGTGGTATTTGAAATGATGACTGCGGAATACATTCAGTCTAGAGTGGGAAGCGGTCATTTTGCAATGGATACAGCAGGCGAGGCAAGACGACAATCCTATAGATATCAGAGCACCCAAAAAGTGGACAGCGGCAGTATCGTCCAAAAACCCAGATGCTACGTCACCTGTTCAAGATGGGGGGTGAATATTACATTCCCAGGCCCGAGTGGGGTCACTGGTCACATACATGGCCACATTTGGGAACCTCTTCCTGGGGACCTATATATCAGCAGCCCATTCAAGCATGACGCAGGACATGCCAGAGGGTACACTGACGATTTAGATTTATTAATGAGGAGCCCAGAAAAAGCCCTAAACCTCAGAGGATCTGGAGGACTCGGGGTCCCGAATTAGGGAGTTGGCCAGGAAAATCAGGACATCCTCTGCTTAAAGCATGATCCTGTCGGAAATCCCCGAAGCACACTACAGCATCCTAACCAGGGCGTCCCCCCTCAGTCACCACGTCAGGAGCTCAATTACGATGGAAACCAGCAGGGAGACAGATGGGAACCCTGCTTCATGCCCCATGCAGCAGGAGTAGCCGGGCAATGCACCACTCACTCTTACTCTTGCCTGAGGTTCAGTATATAGCAATCGTATCCAGGAAATGAATTTGGGACCCGAAGTTAAGTTTCTGCATAAAGCAAAACAAGTAATCCCGTCTCACTGAATCATAAAGTCTTCTGGAAATCTATTATAAGGATGCACGAGCGCATGCTAATCTATCTGCTGCTGCCAGCACACTATGTACCCACTGGGTGTTGTGACGTGTGGCTCTCTTATGCATGAAGCCGAATTGATCCACCTTGACCAAGGTAATAATCACTGAACTTAGTCTGGCCAGGGTCATAGCCCACATCTGACTCCCCTCCTCTCTGTTATGTATGCAGCATATGTATGATGTGATGTTTGGAGCAGAGCCAGTGCAGAGTCATATTAGTCTTGTCCCCCCACAATTCACTCGCTCCACCAGTCAAACTCCTGTAGCCCCCCTCAATGTGGACTCCTGAATGGAGCTAGGGGCCAACACTCCCTACACCTGTAGGGCGCGTGCTGCTCTGCGCTGGCCCACCCGGTGTAAACCTCTTCAAGGAGTAGGGGTGGCCATGTATGCTTCTCCAATGCTGCCTCCTAGCCAGTCGCAGGAGGCCCGGTCACTCCACACACCTTCCAGATATGGTCTGCTGTTTGGCGCTAGGGGGTCGACACCCACTGTGTAAGAAACTGGCTCTATATATGCTACACCAAAATGAGGTATAGTGTGTATAGAGTCCAAGTGACCCCAGAGGTAGGCAGAGGTTAAAGTTAGATAGAACCTTACTCTCTAATTGTGGTAGCTTGGTCGAGCAGTAAGGCAGTATCAGAGAACAGTGTTAAGCATTTGATGTACACACTCAGTCAGCAAATGAATTCACACACTCAAGAACTTACCTCTAGGCCAATTGTTTTTGTATAAAAAACATACTGTTGTTTATTTTTAGAACCAAGCAAGCCTGGAACAGGTAAACATTAAATACTTTTCAGTAATAAGTTACTGGATATAAAACAGTTTGAAAATGCTATAGCAATTGTACTTTGTTTGATTTACAAGGGATGCAGTAGGTTGCAACACTTAGCAAATACAGTACATTGAAATGAATAGGCTTTTTCAGTAAATTACAGGTAATTTACTTTTTATGTTACTGTTCTAACTCAGTGCTGGATACCTAGATTCAGCACTGGGACATTTCCTGTAAAAAGGTAAGTAATTACGTTTTGGGTATTCGCATGATTTTTAAACAATATTTTTAGACTTCAAAACTCCACACAGTCATTTTTTTGGAAGAAAAACAGTGCATTGAAATGAATAGGCTTTTTCAGTAAATTACAGGTAAGTTACTTTGTATGTTACTTTTCTTACTCAGTGCTGGATACCTGGATTCAGCACTGGGACATTTCCTGTAAACAGGTAAGTAAATACGTTTTGGTTATTTGTACGATTTTTAAAGAACATTTTTAGATTTCAAAACTCCACACTTAAAAACTTTTTGGAAGAAAATTGTCAATGTTATCCTATGGAGGAAAAACAGGTTATCGGTTTGCAGGTAAGTAATAGACTGTGGGAGTTAAGGTTGTGGGGTTAGACTCAGGGGTCCGCCAGGGTCAGTGATGCACTCTTGTTACACCCTCAGCAGCCCAATGTTATCCAATGGGGGATAGGGGGCCTTCGGGTGGTGGCTGCTGGCAAGCAGGCCACTGGGTTGTGGGAGCAAAGCTCCTAGGGTTAAGGTCAGGGCAAATGGGAAACAAAGTAGCACAATAGGTGCACCCTCAGCGGCACTGTGGCAGCCGGGTGCAGAGTGCTGTTTCGACGTTGGGCGCCCTGTTGTTTTCTATGGAGAACCTCCGGTTTGCAAAAGCACTGCAGGCAGGTAGACGAAGGACTTCTGGGTGCGACCACCACTTGGAGAGGTAAGTTGGTAAGTTAAGGGTTGGTTAGGCACCGTTTGGGCACACAAGGCCGTGGGACGTCAGGTGTAGGGGTGCCTTTTGGGGTCATATCTTCTTACCAGCTCCTGGTCGCGATTAGGGGGGCCTGCTGGATTTAGGCTGCAGGCGTCGGCTGGAGGCTTGAGGCAGGTCAGGGGTCGCCGGATCTCGGGTCAGGATCGCTGAGGTGACCTCCTCGTGGTGTTTTTCCACTCAAGCTCAGGCCGGGTTCAGCGGGTGCAGAGTGGGCTGGATTCGCGGTCTCTGGCTAGTGCCAGAAGCTGCAGTTTGAATAAATCCGGTGTTCACAGGAGATGCAGTCTTTAGAAGTGAAGGTAGGCAGGTCCTCCGGGTTTCTTGAGGTTGCTGGCTGCAGGACACACCGGGATTTCGCAGGGGCAGGTTCGAGGGGGATACAGGCCGGTAGGGCTGGGGCAAAGTCAGTGGGCATCGTCCTCTTGTTAGCTCTGCACGACTTTTCAGTCCTTCTTCTTATCTTCTTTCTTGTTTCTTGTCTGGATCTCTGTTCTTGGTTCAAGGCTGCTCTCTAAATACTGTATTTAGGTGGAGTTTTAGGGGTCTTGAGGTCAGTAGCCAATGGGCTACTGACCTTAGGGTGACTACACCCTTGGTGTGCTCACCCCACGTGGGGGAGTGAGCACAATGCCTAGTCCTGATTGGAGAGTGCCTGCCGTCTGCAAGATGGCAAGCACTGGAGAGTGGGCTTCACCTCGCCTCCCTCACCTGAGGGGTGGAGTTGGCAGAGGTGGGCACACCTCCTAGGCTGGCTAGATTTTCCCGCCTGTCTTCCCACCAAAAGGGAGGGGAGACAGGAAGGGGGCCTGCTTCTGATAGCAGGAGAGGCTGGGGGTTACATTACAAAGGCTGCCAGGCCTTTGAAGCTCCCCTGCCACAGATGGCTCTTCCTGGCCTGGGGGAGGTGTGAACACCTCCGCCCAGGAAAGGCTTTGTTTCTGGGCTCAGGGAGTGTAGGCTGCCACCCTAAGGGTCCAGAAACTTTTCTTATAGTGGCAGGCTGGTGTGTACCAGTCAGGGAACCCACCAGAGGCTGGTCGTTTTTCAGGTGTCATCTCAAAGAAGCATTTTTCATTAAATCCCACACTGGCATCAGTGTGGGTTTAATGTGCTGAGAAGTTTGATACCAAACTTCTCAGTTTTCAGTGTAGCCATTATGGTGCTGTGGAGTTCGTAATGACAAGCTCCCAGCACCATATACTCTTAATGGCAGCACTGCACTTACAATGTCTAAGAATGGACTAAGACACTCTAGGGGTACAGGGCTCATGCACCTGTTCCCTTACTACTGGCATAGGGCTCCCAGCTAGAGGGGTGACTGATCTATGCCAGGGCAGTGGGTTGTAGGCATGGCACACAAGGATGTGTGCCATGTCGACTCTTCACTTTGTTCTGCACCAAAACACGCAGCCTGCCAAGGCAGTGTGTATGTGAAAAGGTACAGGGCTTCTAAGGGTGGCACAATAAGTGCTGCAGCCCTTAGAGGTCTTCCCTGGGCACAGTGCCCTGGGTACCTGTGATACCATTTACCAGGGGCTAGAGATGTCAATTGTGTTTGTTTTGGGGAGAGAACACAGGCACTGGAATCCTGATTGGCAGGGACCCAGGGCACACCAAGAAAAAGTGCATCATTAGGCTGGCAAAAAGTGGGGGCGGGTTACTGCAACAGAAAACCACTTTCCTACACACTGCCATCTTGGGAGGTGGCACACAGCTCCAACAACCGGGTCGCACTCACTGAGTACCCGGTCTCTAGGGCAGTTAGTGTCCTCTCTGAGGCCTCCCAGGTGCAGATGCCTGACTGGCAGTGGCACAACGGGTTGACACCTGCAAACACCATATGTCCAGAAATGATTCCCCTCTCATCACTAGGCCTCACAGCATCACCCGGCTCCCAGTGTGGCAGGTCCCGACCTGTGGCACGCCACCTGCCACACACTGTTCCCGGGGTCAAGCCTTAGGGGCAGGTGGGGCAACAGATTTCCTGATGAGGGTTAGAACCGCACACCCCGCAGCACTCGCCGCCTGTGTGGGAGGGGCGTCGGGTCACCCAGAGCTCAAACATCCTCTCCCAGGCACTGCCTCCCGGCTGGAGCCACAGGGTCTATGCCCGCTAGCAGCATTCACCAGTGGGAGGCCCCTTCCTGTCGTTGCATCCCCAGGGATCCCTGGCTTCACATTCCGGCCAGGCTCCAAACTGAGGCCCCCACCAAAGCGTCTTCTGGGGTCCACTACGTCCCCTTCTAGAAGTGAAGGCCGTCGGAGCCTCAGGAGAAGGACCTGACTCAATCCCCCGGCTCGGCCGTCCGCATGCCGTGGTAGGCTGTACGGAGTCTCCCCATCAGCAACGCCCCAGCATTGATTTCAAGGAGGCTCCAGGCTCCCCCCACGGCATCTGCCCTGCAGCCCTGGAGCTACAGGCAGTTATTGGATGGATGCGGGGATGGCGACGGAGCTCAGGAGAAAGCGGCCACCATGCTTGGCGTCCTGACCACGTCCCCAGATAATATAATCTTGATCTTGTTTATTTCATGGATATTGTGATATCTCAGTCCTGCCTCCCAGAGAAGCCATGTTAAAACATTGTTACTTAAGGCAGTTCGAGGTTCTCATTTATAGGCTTCATGAACATAAGTGCATACTGTGTTTCTGTTTGCGTTGTGGCAGCTGATCGAGAAAGGAATATCATACCATGGGCCTTTGAGATTTGTCTTCACTAGAGTTTTTATTGTTCTAGTGTGTTGGAACATGGTTTCACCACTGATGCCCTTCCAGCCTGTCTTTACTCAGACAGATATTCTCATCTTATTCATTTTTACTAGATTTGGTGGCTAGCATAGCTAAGAGGAACATATTTAAATGGCTTCCGCTGACTACTTTCTTGTCCTAATCTTTTTTAGTTACAATTAGCTTCACTGGACTGAGTTGCCTCCCACAATTTTGATTCCTGTTCCAAGACAAAAAAGTCTTTACAGATCCCATAGCCCAGTAGTGCAGCCAAAATATATTCTTTGCTGGCCTGTCAAGAGTCCTTCTACTGCTGCAGCCGTGATATCTCCTCTGTTCTGCTTATTTCTTTCTTCCTGTGTGCGTAGGCACTGATAATATCATTTGCTCCTTGTGCCGTGTACGTAGGCTGGGCTTTCTGTACTGTCTGAGCTGTCCTGGTTCCTAATGGGCCAAGAAACGAGTGCCTGGCCCTTTCTGCACAACCTTTTTCTAAGATGTATTTCTTATTTATTTGCATGGAGGTTCTTCCTCCAGCCCCTGGAATGGCTTTTATGGAGCTTGTCTACTTTGCATTGTCTGGAGGTGGGTTGCCATGCTCAATATATATATGTATGTATATATATATATATATATATATATATATATATATATATATATATATATATATATATATATTCACTGAAAAAACCATAGGTTTCACACATGTTATAGTTAGCGGAAATTTTACTGATAAAAAACCAATGAAATTCCCCCGTTATAGTTAGTGCAGGCAACTATAACTCACGCGACCGCAATCCTCTGCTGATGCTAATACTGTATTTAGACACTTATTTGCCCATGTCTTCTTCCATACATTTTTAGCTATACATATATTACAAATATTTTTTTTTCATAAAGACACATATGTCATCAGCAGAAGATTGCGGTTGCGTGAGTTATAGTTGCCTGCACTAACTATAACGGGGGAATTTCATTGGTTTTTTATCAGTAAAATTTCCGCTAACTATAACATGTGTGAAACCTATGGTTTTTTCAGTGAATTTGCAAGGTTTTTTAAATGCTAATTCCTAACTATAACGTGTGTGAAACCTATGGTTTTTTCAGTGAATTTGTACGTTTTTTTAAATGCTAAGTTACTTTACGCCATTCGTGGCGTGCGCGCCCACTTAACGCAGTTCGTTCCGTGCGCGCACGGTGCGCTTCGCGCACCGTGCGCGCACAGTGAGCACGCGGTGCGCTTCGCGCACCGCGCGCCCACTTTACGCAGTTAGTGCCGTGCACGCACGGTGGGCACGCGGTGCGCTACGCGCACCGCGTGCCCACGTTACGCTAGATGGGCCATGTACGCACGATGCGCTTCGCGCACCGTGCGCACATGGAGGACATATGATGCACTTCGTTTTGAAAGGTAATATTTTAATTTTTCGTATATTTTATAAGCCATGCACAAATGGTGACCTTCGGGCACCATTTGCACACGGGGTGGAGAGAGTGTGGATAATTTTTTTTTGTATTATTATTTTTTTAAATATTTTAGTTTATCTCATATCTAATAAGCCATGCACAATTGGTGCCCTGCGGGCACCAATTGCACACGGGGTGGAGAGAGTGTGGATAATTTTTATTTTTTTTTAATTTTTTACCGTACGCGTACGGTAAGCGTAATCGGCGAAATTACCGAAAAAATAAAAATTCCGTTTTTGGCCTTGGGGGATCTTTGGGGACTCCCTCAACATGGCTATGTGTGTGGGAGCTGTCTAAACAGCCCCTTTACATGTTTTTGGGCTTTATATTTTAGAAATCACTCTCAGTGCGAGAGAGAAAATGGCGGCCGCCGCTTCCTGGTTTCGGCCGATTCGAATGTTTACTAAGATCTAAGAGCCAATCAGAATCGCGCTCGCGCAAGCCACCGTACGCGTATGGTAAGCGTACCGTAAGCGCACCGTAAGCTGGCTCAGATATATATATTGATTTAAAGGCTATTTTCTCAGAATCTACTGAACAGATTTACACCAAACCTACAAAAGGCACTTCCTTGACCTGAGGACTACCTCTCTGCCAAATTTCTAGTAATTCTGTTCAGCCGTTCGGGCTGTAGCCCTGTCTAAAGGTCCTATGGAAAAATGCATGGGAAAAACGCGTTTTGGGACCCCCCTTTTATCTCAGCCCCCGCTTGACGAATCCCCCCGAGACTTTCAGGGTAGGAGCAGAGCGTAGCGCCCCACCTATTTTGAAAAATTCGCGAGGATTCGTCGACCAGCGCCAAAGTTATTCAAAATAGAATGTTGCGGATTTCCTATGGAAATGTGGTCCTAACTATAACTACCTACTGGCGACCGCCAGTAGGTAATATATATATATATATATATATATATATATATTATATATATAACTACCCAAAAGCACCCCTCTAACACCATTAAAGATGGACTTGGGCATTGGCCCCATTGCTGACCTAATCGCTTCCCGTCCACTTTTATTCTGGCGCCGTATATGGAGTACACCTGAGCTAGTAAATTATAGGGAGGAACTGAAGGATGTCATGGCCATCTTGGGAGCAGGGAATTTACCATGGCTGTCCCATATCAGGAACATATGCCAAGCTATGGGGAGGGCAAATATCTGGCTAACGCCTGAAGAGACCTGCCCCTCCATTCCCAAAAAGTCCCTATTCCTCGCCTATAAAGAATAGAAATTTGCCCAACTGTCACAGAGCATTAACTCATCTAGTTTCACTTCCAGGTTTCTGGATGTCAAACAGCATTATAAGTTAGAGTTGGCCCTGGATAACATTCAACCTTTTGCTGCAAAGAAACTGTTTCTACAGTTTAGACACAGGGTGCTCCCGCTTCGAGCACTTACAAACAACTGGAAGGGAGCCACAAAACTAGACTGTCCTGGGTGTACTTCGTATGAAGAGACAGAACTTCATGTTCTTCTCTTTTGTCCTGCCTACAGAAGGTCAAGGTCTAAGTGGGTGCTCCAGCTTTGCAGAAATGTGGGGATTAGAGACCACACGGAGGCCTTTAGGCTACTAAAATACGAGACACACCCACTGTTTGTTTTTGCCACTTCTAGATTTGTATTTGCGATGTGGTGTATACGCAGAGGCATTATAAAGAAAAAGGAGCTCGGAAATAATAGCTGTGCCCACCCATCAATTATGCTGCTAAATTATATTTGCACATTTTCTTATTAGAAAACCTGTTTTGAAATTTTCTCCCTGTGTAGCTAGTTTATCATTTTAATTTTCTTTTATAACTTATTTATTCTAACTGTTTTTAAATGTTTTTAAACTCTGATCATAGATTTCCTGGTACCGATTGATATTTAAGGTTGTTAATTATAGGGTGACAAGAGGTAGTGGGGTCAGTAAACATATTATAAACTGGTAGTATACCACCTCTCCCGGCTTTCTCAGGGATACACTGCATTGTTTTAATTTTCATAAATTGTTGCGTATTGTAAGTTTTTGTAATTCATTTATGCTATAATCAATTGCACTTTTATGGCTGTATAGCCGAAATAAAGTTTTTTGACTGACTGACTGATATATCCTTTGTGGATTCAGATGCCCCATTGCCTGCCAGTTTGGAAAGGGCTCCCATTACAGTCATTGTTTTCACTCTATCTGTCGGTGCTTTTCTATCAGAATGTCGCACCCTCTCTCAGATGGTGAAGGTCCCACCTGATGGACAGGGATTTCCACAGCTCGTAGTGCAGCGAGGCTTGGGCTGCTGTCAGAGCATCCACATGATTGTTTATGTCTAGAATTACTGGACATATGAATATAGCATCCGGCTTTGCAGCTCTGGCTTGCAGCTGGCTCACTTTAGATTTAGACATCAGGAACTTCAAATGCTTGAAATGCTGCTGGAGATACCAGCAGCTCTCAATAGCCTGCAGTAAATTGCCGTCAGCCTGATTCACCCCGATCTAAAAGTCGCAAACTGCAGCAACATCAAGAGATGAAGAAATAGGTTGGCGGCTAAAGGCAATCATAATCATAATATCCGCATCAAAACAGGAATGTTGGTCGTCGGTTGGTGGATCGTGACCAAGAGACTCTGAAGTGAGAGAAGTGAGCAGTGCTTGGGGTCCCCATAATAAATAAAGTAAGTTTCCTACTACCACTAATCCCTTACTTCTTGCACTGTATCAACATCTTCGCTGCTGTCCTTTGTCGTCTTTAGTCTCTTTAACCAGCCTCTGCATTTTTCCAGCTTAAGACCACCAAGCAATAAAGCCGCCAAACCTGTAGCAATAAACTCTGCTCAGTAGTTCTTCTCTCTCGCTGGACTCCCCACTGGAGTTCCTAGTAATTGACTGAGTGGCTGCATCTTGACTGGCAGCATGACTACTAGGTTAGATGGGCACTGACCCTCCTACCTTCAGACCGTTCTTTTGTCTGTCCCCGGTTAGTTCTTCAGGAAGGTTGGTGACAGCCAGGTGCAGAAAGCTCCAGGGCCGGACTGGCCGTAGTGGGCACCGGGCATTTTCCTGGTGGGCTGGAAGGATGGGGCCCGGTTTTGGACTGGTGGGGGCTGTTTTTGGTAAGGAGGGCCAGTTTTGCATTAGTGCTCCTATATCGCCCCACTGTACGAAAAGCAGCAGCAGTGTTTCCCACCAGCACCCCTGGAAACCCCCCTCGCAGACGGTCTGACTCAAATGCCAGGGCTGGTTGGTGTTCCCAGTCCAGCCCTGGAGAAAGCCCCATTGTTATCTGCTGAGGGAAGCCTCATTTTACGTAAAGGATGTGCAGGAGAGCACCCCGAGGACACTTGAAAGAGAACCCCCCCCAAACCAGTTCTGAAAAAGTGTGATTCAAACCACCTCACTTTGTTCCAGTTCCAAGTTCTTCTTGAGTAAGGAAGGGAGTGCTCCACAGAGTACTTGAACACCTGCTGTGTAACCAAGACTGGTATCTCTCTGACAGCCAGTCTCCTAAAGATGAGGGGGTGTCACCTGAAGCCTGCCGTTTCTGCTGGAGGAGTTGAGGCTCTGCCCAGTGCCTAGAAGCCTGCCTGCCTGCTTAGAGAGGGAAAGAGTCTGCTTGGCCCTGCAGAAGAAGCAATTGTGAAGGAGGAGAAGGTCATTTGTGCACCTGGTGTTTGGAGCAGCCAGAGAAAGCAGATGCTAACAGAGAACGAAGCCAGGAGCGACCCATATTGTGAGAGGGTCCTCTGGTCTCTCTGTGTGGTTCTTACATGAGAACTGCCCTAAAGACTATGTCCACCAGGCATGGCTGTTTCCACCGTCCGGTGTAGCTGTGAACTGTGTCAAAACTGCACTTGGATGCTATAAGCCTAATTGGCATGGGAGGTCACAACTGTTCCCTCGCTGCTGTAAGTGACTGTGGTAATCTGCACCTGTGTCTGATTTATGCCTTTGCGGCCAGTTCTGGGGGCTGTAGTGCCTAGAACCACCAGGATATTGGACATTAGAGGATATTAGAGCGAGAGGGTCTAACAGTATCGAAAGAATCCAACCAAGGATTCAACTCTGTACTCACGACTGGATTGTGTAGTATTTATTTTTTTTTGTATCTAGTTTCTTGCTTTTATAAAAAGTACACTCACTAGGTTGGCCATTTAAGTTATTGTGTTTGTTGGTTGACGGTAGAGCTCGGATATCCTATACCCCACACTACTTTCCTTTAGAAGTCTTGGACTGCTCGCTCATGCTGCCCGAGTCAAGTGCGGAAACATTTGTACTTGGCCTAGTTTGCAGACCCATAGTAGGATGGGCCCAGAATATCACTGGTTAATGACCATAAGCACCTAAATTGGGGTTCAGTAACCCCTTTATCTCCTTTGACACCCCGAATGAGGTCTGACAGTAGCCAAGGAGGACTCATGCGTGTTGTTTCTCAGAAAGAAATTGACAGGCGTTTCCCTGGGCCTGGTCTGGAATGACTGGTAGTGTGCTCCTACAGTGGAGTGATTGTTGGTTGAGGAGGATGCTCTGAAAGGTTCACGGAGGGAGAACTTAGATAGAATGAGGAATGCTGACGAGGCAGTTGTTTGGGGTCCTTGGCTTGTTGCCCCAATGCAAAAGAGCAGAAGATGGTCTTTTCTGAGAGAACCATATCTCAAAGAGGGAAACAGGGACAAGGGGAGGAGATATCTCAGTCCCCAGTTTACGAGACTAAGAATCAGAAGAGATGTAACCTTACTTTTTCTGCTTTTCTGAAAGAACCCCAAACAATGCCGAGCCTCACCTAAGGGCAACCCCTGGAATCCAAGTGCTCGATGGTCTACCACTAGGCCGGGCCCAAGTTCCAGCAGGAATAATCCCCAAAACGAATCTGGCCCCAGGATGCCATCATTGCAAGGTGCAAGGACCTGAATGCATCTGATTAAACTGTGAGTAGGTGACACACTGCAGGTCACCACTGAAAGGGCTACCGACTCCAATGGGTGGGATACGGCACTCGTGGGACCTCGCTTCATTGTTGCAGGGAGGTACCTGACCTTGACTTGACACTCAGGCTTGTCTGAAAGCTGCATTTTCCAAACACTGGCTCCCTAACCTTAGATGGACCATAAAAGGCGGAGAGGGGATGCTCATAACAGCTCACATTGTCCAGGCTGCTCTGTTTTTGATTGCTTACTTCACTAGAGCAGATCAAGGACACTTCTGGGTTTCTCTTGGGGGTGGTGGCTCTCATGTGAGGTATCATCTCTTGAAGAAGAGGGGTACCTCCTCCTCAAGAGACGATACCTCAGATGAGAGAGTCTGATGCTGTGTTCCCAATATGAGCAAATAACATGTTAATCTGTCTCTTCCAGACAGCTGTTTTTTTTATATTTTCTGCTGTATGAGGAACTTGGAATATGTGTAACGGATCTTTAAAGTATGGCGCCCAACCTGCCGAGAGGACGTGGTATCTTAATGTGAGTAAAACATGTCTATATGGTTCTTGGAACCCAGGGCCATGTGTAGTCACTAAGTCAATATATCTGATGTGAGAATTATTCCTGTCCCTGCAAATACGACAGCACACCAGACCAAGATGTAAACTGTGCAGTTTGCCGCCAAACTAGACATGCTGCCCGTGGTAGTGGGGGTCACAAATGGTGGAAACCATGGCTCTGAAAATTAAAGGAAATCCATGCAGCCTAAAGAAATCCATTTCTAATAAGGACAGAGACAAATGGAGAGAAGTATCTGGAAATTATCGGTGGTTTTCTGTTTTCAGTGGGTTGTTTTGTGTATGCTGGTGACGTTTTTCTATCTTTTAGAATCTTTTGGAAATCAGTGTTTATTTTTGTTTGGACAGCTGTCTTCCCAAAAAAACTGTTTTCCAGTATTTGTAAAACTAGTTGGTTTCATTGCACTAAATATTAACAGGTATATTTTACTTTAAATAGGAATATTGCAGGATATGTAGAGCTCTCTCACTTAGTAGAACAATTTCACATTCTCTCTCTTTCTCTCTCTCTCTCTCTCTCTGTCTCTCAAGCGCACTGCCTGTGGGAACTTTTTCAGGAGTCCCATGGCAACCACAAGTTACTGAAGTGGAATTGTGTCAACTTGAGCTGTTTATCACTAGTGTCCTGGGTCTTAAATCTACTATTGAACCTAAAACTGAATTCCAACTACACCCCTTTTGCCTTTGACCCACAGGTTCAGAAAGTTGAGCAGTCCAGGGCTTGCTCAGGGCGTGATGTGAGGCTAGAGATTCCACACTCGGTGCACATCAGGTAGCAATTAATTAAACACTATCCTTTCACCAGCTTAATTTGGAAATAGAAGAGTACCTAATGCTAACACACAGTACAATTATTGTACACAGTCATCAGAGTCATTCAAATTGGATATGCAACTGCCAATGTAGTACCATGGTAACCTCTGAAGTGCTATAAACTACTCCCCTTAGTCAAGTCGTAATGGGTATTGCTTATTAGCCCATAGCCCTCCATTGTTAGGGGGTGAGGGGGAAGGGAGGAGATTTTTCCTCCTTTGTTTGGGGTCACAATGGCACAGTACCTTATGTCCTTTGGTGTTTGTGTATGAAAGTCAGAACTGCAAGCCACTCCCTGGGGCCTGACCCAGGAATGGGCCACCATGTGAGGCTTGCTGGTCTTGCCTAGTCTGACATTGGCTGCGGGTAGATGTTCTATCTTGCGATCAGTCAGATGGCGTGTAGCAAACGTCAGTCCCTGCAATAGAGTGGCTGTACGATGGTTGCAATGCATGCAGTCAGGTCAGTTTTTCTCTTTGGGTCCTTCCTCGGGTGCAGAAAACAACCCACTATACCAATCAACTGGCAGCCCACCCCGGTTGCAAAGGTGAGTCGGGCGATGCCCAGTGTCCTCAGCCACAACAGAAGCTTGCCTTCCTTCTGGTTACAGCTTAATCCAGTAGGATCACTGATTGCAGTCGCAGGTTGAAGGGTGCGTGTGGATTCTAGGCACTAGTGTCTATCTGAGGGGACACTCACTAAGCACTTAGGATTTCTTCAGGAAGGCTCGTTCACATATGTGTTCCCAAGGGCTAGCCCCTGCTGCTGTAGCAGTCAGGGGGCCTGGACCTCACCCATCCTAGTGAGCTGGGCAGTTCCTTACCAGGCTGCATTGGCCATCACAGTTTGTCCCCTTTAAAGTCATCTTTGCAGATCTCCTGCAAGGGCATCTCCAGAGCACCACCTCAGCAGTTGGTTTTCTCTTCACCTTCTCCCGGCAAATAGTTCTGCCGTTCCCCATGTTCTGGTGCTGAAACTGGCAGGGGGATTTGCTGTTGATACCACAACCTGGAGCACAGAAGAAATCATCCGTCACTAGTAGAGTGGGACCTGGGTTTCTGGCGAAGACTTGGCACGCTGGCTTGAAGTTTATCTTTATCATAAGGTTGCAGAGAGTAGTTGGGTATTTCAGTAGTCAGTTCTGAGATCGCTTCTGTGTTTTGCTCATTCCACTCAGACTGGTCCAGAATATATGAGCAGGAAGGTGGGGTGGAGGCGGCAGTCTCCATACAGAAGAAGCCCAAAAGAATGGGACCAAGGCAAAGGAGACTTATCTAAGAACTGCCTGTTAGCCGGTGGGGGTTGCCTTCCATTGTGTAACGGGCCAGGAAAGGGGAGTGGGAAACTTCCTAGCTTCAAATGGGACATTTGTCTGCTCTCCTTAACTCTTCTCAGATTGACCCACTACAAGGGATCCCTGGTATGTTCTTGGGAGGGGAGTCCCACAATCCTCATCTGCTGTCTTGGCTCTCCCTCTAACCCTTCATATTCAAAACCACTACAAAGTAGTAAAGACAAAATGGAACCCGGTGTAGCTATGGCCACCTGTGCCACATGTGGTCCATACTCACAGACTTTGCACACACTAAAGATTATACACGTGCAGCAGCCATGCACCCCCCTCCCCCATTAATGAGCAGTGGACCTGGTTGCAGGTGACTCACAGTTTAATATAAAAACCAAAAAGAGGCTAGTTACCAACAATCTTTGCACTCAACAAGTAAAAATACCTGCTTCTAAAATGATATTGCTACTACCACTGTCTGTCCTTTTACAGCCTGGCACGCTGACGTTATTCTAACTCAACAAGGAGGATGCACGTGGTGTGCCCTTGTAGACTACAGCGCCCGCTCTGGGTCTCATTCGTGCCACCAAAGCACCTCCAGCACTATTCAAGCTACAGCTTGCTAGAGGTCTTTTTTGAGGCATGGGTGCATGCTCTCCTGAGCCATGCAGGGGACCTCACTTACTGTGACTCACTTCCTGTTGACTTTATCTGATTTACAGGGCCATTGATGGCTCACAAGTTTGTTACCACTGGAGCAGCCATGGTCCGTGCATGTAACAGCAGTGGGGCGGTGGGGCCGGGTGTGGGGGGGGATTTCGAAGGACGATGCAGAGGGAAAATTAAATCACTACACCGCCCCACTGCTGTTACCTGCACGGACCGCGGCTGCACTGGAGAACATCTACTCTATCCCTCTTAAATAATGTAAATGTATATGAGTGGCAGCACTTCCGCAAAAGACCAAAAGATTTTGTTCATCTGCGTTTTCAACACTGTGTACACTCTTCACATGCCTACATGGAAAATACACCTTTTCCAGTCTACTGCTGTTGTGTAGTTGTGTTGTGTAGGTACCATTTGGCCCTTCCATATGCGACACTTTAAGTCTGTCATGATCTTTGAACCAACATCACATTGCATTCTTGCACTTGTCATTTTTGTTTTAAAATTGTAAGCATGAACTGAAAACCCCAGCCTTCAAAGTGCAGTTGGCCAAAAAGCCATCCCTGGATGACAGTGTCGCACAAGAATGTAGGCTACAAGACACATATGCAAATGGTTTCTCAAACATAGGGGAAACACAAGGAAAAGAGAGAACACTGTGACATCATTGTAAAGCACAATACAAGCAGAGTCAATTTCCTTGTATCTTACTTGTCTTCCATTCTGCTGCCATCCATAGAAATGCCACACTGTGTGGCTACATCACTAATGATAAATTACACTTTATTTTTACTTGATGGTATTTTAGTTTGTGGGAGTGAAGGAAAATCTTTGTTAATCATTTCACACTGTGAAAGGCTAGTTCCTTTTCAGATTCATATTTGGGGTTGGGGAAATACCTAAAGCCGGGAACAGTGTATTCATGAAGATTTCTGAAGGTAACCATTGAGCCCAACATTGTCGATTTATGTGGCGGTCTTGGGGGCGTGGGAGGGCACTGAGACTGGAAGCGTCCATTTGTGATAAAGGATGGGGGGAGTCATTGGTGTGCGCCTATTCAAGATAAAAGCTAGAGAAAACCATTGAACTTTGATGGACCAATTAGTGATGAGCTGTGAGGGAAGCCATTTAGACCCAGACGGGTCCATTCATGATAAAAGCCAGAAAACGCAGTTGACCCTGGGCAGGAACATTTTTACTGATAGTTTTACAGATACTCCATGTGTGATTAACCAGGTGAAATCAGTCTATCAGAGCTGGCCTAAGCCTGTGGTGTATTTGACCCTTTCTACAACCATATCCTAGGTCACAAGACTTATATGGGGAGACAAACTGACTCACGGTAGGTAAAGATATACTCATTTCCAGGCAACAGCAGGAGACCAAGACACTTCTGGCTGGTGCAACATTGTTAGCTTCAGGTTGTGCAAAGGTTGAAGTGTCTCATTTTGGTTCAGGTGTTGGTACAATAGACACCTACCAAAGATAGAAAAAAGATTGTATTTGCTTTGCTTTTGGTGGGGTTGGCTAATAAACTATCCTTGTTTCTATGAGGATGACTCCTGTTATGTCAGTTTAGCAGGGCTTGCAGATGGTTATGTTTGATTCTTCCTACAAACTTCATATCTAATCCCCTTAAGACTTCACTTTTGAAAAATTCGTGCCTGGTTCTCGAGTTGTATTTTTCTCCATCCTTAATGAACTCTTCTATGACTGACTCTCAACTCGGAATGGGAATTCTGTGCTGGGCTTTCGAAAGCAGTGTCACCCTACCTGGCCTGTCACATCTTTTTAATTCAGTCAACTCGACAATTTGAGAATACATTAGAGTTGCTCCACTTTTAACTTTATGTTCTTTAGAGCTGAGCTCTCTTGACTGGGGACACATGGAGCTTCCTCCTTAAATCCCTAAAATGAGGGATTTTTCTTATGGCTTCTCATCCAAGGGTGTGCTGAGATTAGCAGTGAATATGGGTCAGGGCCTGGGGCCATTTTACATGCTCCTTTGTGGGGCAGACCACTTACCAACTCCCTTACAAAGGTCTGTTCACTCTCCCATAACTGGGGGGACTTATTTGACCTAGCCTCACGTCTGGGACAGGTAAGGGTAGCATGCACATATGTTATATAGTGTGTGTATAAGTACTTCCGTATGTCTAATTGGAGCACCGTGTTCATCGCGGAACAAGGTAGTAACTCTCTGAAGGCTGTCATCATTTGTACATGGTGGGCATGTTTTCTGTCTGCTAGAAAACTCTTCTTTGAGAAATAGCACCAGCTGGGCATTGAGTTTGAATGTTAACTAATATATGTATCATCCTAGAATAGCTCTCGACTGCCCAGTTTTGCACCATGTGGTGAGTTAAGAGCGCAAAGGGTGCAACTTCATTATCCAACTTGAGCACATTAGAATCCGTGACCCGGGGACACCAGTGGTAAATGACAGTGCCCAGGCAGCATACTTCCTATAGCCACAGCCTGCCCACGACTCCAAGAAAAGCCACCCTTCTACTGGCTTAAAAATCTTCCCACTCCTTTCCCAGTTTAAATATTTTTAGTGTGCATATTTTGTTAGTGATGTGGTGTTTTTATTTGCTGCACCAAATATAATAATCCATACCTTTAGAAGGGCCCAAATTCAGATTGGATGTGTGTGCCAAGTCTCTTGGAAAGCCATGGGTACAGTTTCCTCCAATTTCTGGACCTAGACCATTGATTCTTTGCAATTTCCATCTACCAACCTCTTCCCCCTTGTATCCCACTTCGGTTTCTTCATCTGCAGTTTAATCTCATGTCTCTGGAGAACCCTTCGTAAACTGTTCCACAGTTCCTCCCCAAATTACTTCACATATTCTCCTTCCACCCACAAATATTTAAGTAAAAACTATTTTCCTGCTGAAACAGATCCTTTTTTTTGGCACATGGTGGGAGCTCGTTGTTGTTCACTTCTGAAGTTAAATCATATCATCCTAACTATTTGCAATTCCGAGTACTACAGAAATCCAAAATATTAATTCTGGAACATCCATAGTTTATTGTTTTTCTCCATCACCACCTTGTACTTTGGTAAGAAGGACGATGGGCCAGGCAATGGGTGGGAAAAGCTGCCTATCGATTTTGAAAATAGTCAAAAATATAATTCTGTGTGGATGGATGTGTGAGTGAATGATCAAGACTGTGTAGCTCGAGTTTGCACTTCTGTGAGTGTGGAGGTGAATTAGCTTTGTGTACCAATACACTCATCATAGTTTGTATACATTCGCATTTACTTTAATTGTTTATTGCATTCCCGCGCATAGCTCGACCCTCTTGTCATGTCTACTTGTTTTTTTCTGACTCGCATGCTACACTCCAGCACAGTTCTCTTCATTGAGTCCTTAAACTGCTATGGAAGTTGCCTCAGGGCATCCATGAAGTAGGATCCCAGCTGGTCGTGGGCTCCTGTGATTCAAAAAGACTTACCTGTTGGTCTCAGGGGCTGCTTTTGCGTTGGAGCGGAGGAGCGTTACCCCACTTAAATTACCCACAGAGATGAAAAGTAAAATGGTAATTCATTACCACCATTTTATTTTTCATCCCCCATCCCGAGCAGAGCGTGGGGACTGGGCGGGGCCTGCCGAGTGACATCAGCATGGAGGGCAGTGAATGCACTGTTTAAAGTGTGCATGTCTTTCTGGCTGGCCTTCTTACGATGGCCAGCCACAGAGGTGTTAAGACAGCTGGGTTAGAGCAAGTGCAGGCCTACAGAGCACTGTGGAGCGCCAAATGAGGTTGCTGCCTCCAATCAGGGCACTGCTCTCATGCTGCATGAGAGCAGCCGGATTGGTCAAGAGAGTTTCCTATTAGCTGGGCAGCAGTTGGGGAACGAAGACGTTGGGTGCAGAGGACGTCCTGTTCGCCTTCAGGTAAATTTAAAAAAAATTAAATGTTTTTTTTGTGTGCACACGCCCCCGTAGATATCAGCTGCCACTGGTTGGTCTGCGCCTCTTCACTTTAAATTTGGCAACGAGAGGACGCTGCAAGAGTCCACAAACGTCGGTCTTCACTGCTGCTGTTTCGCTGGCTCTCAGGCTGCACTGTCGCCGTGTGAGATCACAGTGCTGGGAGACTTGTGATCACACCTGGGTGTGTACCTATGTTCCCTTTAAGGTGCACGTCTGTGCGGCCGCGCAGCTCCACTTTCACTCCCGCGCACTTCATGTGAGGAGTGCGCACACTCCTAAAATACAATCAGGTCTGCGTAAAAGGGCAAATGAAACACATGCACTGTGTGCTCTCCGTCTTAACCCTGGCACTGCCTGAAAGGCGTCTCTCTTCCTCCCCTCACCACTGCTACATCTGACTTGTGAAGTATGGGAGGGATCAGCAGGCGAGGCTTCAACAATGGTGATGAATGGAGGGACTGAATAGGGATAATTGAGCTGCCTGGCGGGATTCCCTTCCTTCACCTTTCACAGTGTGAAGGTGATCTGTGCCAAAAGGCCTCAGAGCAGGCCCATTGTTTACAAGGTGCATTATGAGAAGGTGTTAGAGCACAGAAGGTGTCTTTCTCAATGGCAGCTTTTGAAACTGTTTTTCAGCTATGAGGGGCTAAAAAAGAGTAATTTCAACTCTTGCAGGAGAGATACCCTGGACCACAAGCATCCCAAAGCATGCAGTAGGCCATCATTGCTCCTTTCAGAAATGGGTGATATTTGTGGCCAGGCGCTCTCAGAGTTTAGGAAGAATAGTGTTAATGACAGACGAAAGCATTTAGTCAACCTTTTCTTTCCAAGATCACACAATATGTCTTTTGAGTAAGAACATAAGGGGGTCTATTTACTAAGATTTAACTCTGTGTTTGCTTTACAAATGCGATGCAAAACAACGCTAAATGTTTGTACCCTATTTACTTTTCAGCCTAAAACCTGTTTTATGCTGGAAAATAACTTGAAAGTAACGCAAAGTATCGCATAGCGTTGCTTTGCATTACTTTGCATCAAGGGGGCATAACATGGGTGGTGCATGAGCATTTCCATGCAACCACCCAAAGTTTCTGACGCTAAGCCCAAGCCCTATTTACTTAAAAAAGTAGACAAGGTTTTGCGTCAGAAAATAGTGCCCATTTCAAGTAGGCGCTATGAAGGAGAGATGCCTTTATTTCTCCTTTGTTTTCTGACTTTGCATGTGTGCTGCTTTGTACAACACACATACAAAGTGCGAAAAGGTTTAAAGTTAGTCTAAGCATAGTATTTTGTACTGGAAGGGAACCTTCCAGTACAAAACTTATGCTAGACTCACGGAGAGAACACTTGCATGGCCACACGTTCTGTGCCGGCATTAGGGAGAGGGTAGGAGAGTGCCATATTTATGTAACGATGGCTCTCTCCTTCTTGCGCAGTGCAGTATTTGCCGCTTCTGCACTGTGCTGCGTGAGAAACTGCTAAATCTGGCCCAAGGGGACATAATTCAGTCCAGATTCTATGTAGTATCCAAATTCAGTGCTAACATTCATCTGAAGTCTCAGATCTGCACAGGAGCCTCATGAATCCACTGATCGTCCCTTTCATCACTCCTGATGCATGGAGCATGTGTTTTCCAGAATGCTATTGCACATTTGGAAGTTTACAGCATTCTTGAATCTAGTAGCCAGAGTGATGGCTTACTGAGCTAAACAATTGTTGCAGACATATGCAATGTTCTGGAGATCATGAGTTTCAGCCCCGCACGGCACACTCAGCATTTCATCCTTCTGAGGTCAATATACTGAGAACTATAACTTAGTTAATAGTAATACCCACATTTACAGTGCTTAGAAATGGCAGAAGTAGTGGTCTGAAATGCTATGTAAAAACACATTAATAGTGTACCATTAGTGAATCGGCCTTGCTCAGTCATCTTGGCATACGTGGGGAAATGTGCTTCCTTGTGCCACAGTAGCATCACAGAGAAATATCATAGTCTGCAATATGTCTTGCAACGGTTTTCATAGAGCCGCATGAATTCTGATTGAATGCAGTTGTATAACTGCGGTGTATTTTCAAAGTTGTGTGCACATGGACTGGCAACTCTGTGAAAACAGTGCACTGTCAAAGCTGTGTTAGTGTAGCAGTGTAACATCAAATAAAGGCAACCCCCTGACAATGATGCATCAGTGGAGCTATGTGAGTGCAAACTGAAGTCAGCCCTGTGACTGAGATGCATGTCAAAG
Organism: Triturus cristatus; assembly: GCF_964204655.1. Taxonomy (NCBI): domain Eukaryota; kingdom Metazoa; phylum Chordata; class Amphibia; order Caudata; family Salamandridae; genus Triturus; species Triturus cristatus. The sequence goes on from NC_140592.1 coordinate 751,941,514, forward strand.
GTGTGAGGATGCAATTTGGAACAAGCAATTAGACATTGGTGGAGCAGTGTGAATGGTGCCTAAATTGAGGATTGTGACTGTAGTACATTGTCAAAGCTATGTGAACACAAACAGCTGGAAGTCCTAAGACTGAGGAGCAGCGAAAGAGTCCCCACCTGCCAGCTCCGCTCCGCAGACCACAGCCTCACCACCGTCCCCCGCATCCGAAGAGTGACCGCCGGCAGCAGATCATTCTCCCACCTCGCCAAGACATGGAACACCCTCCCCATCCGCCTGCAGCAGACCGAAGACCTACTAACCTTCAGGAGACTTCTCAAGACCTGGCTCTTCAAACAGTAGCAGCTCCCGCCCCCCCCCCCTGCCCACCCCCCAGCACCTTGAGACCCTCACGGGTATGTAGTGCGCTTTATAACTGCTATGATTGATTGATTGATTGTGTGAATGTAGGCTGCTGGCAAGTTTGAGATTAATAATTCATCATCATTTATCTAACTCATAATCCAAATGTTGCTGTGCCTTTGGTAACAAATGAAAAATGTAAGATTTACATTTCCCAACAGAGAAACATTTGCTGTCTAATGTAATCCAGATTCCTGGCCTTCATGACAGGAAGGCAATTGTTCCAGACTTGGGAATAAACAGGAATTAGTGCCCAAATTGATGAAGAAATTCAGAGCGTTTCCCTCTCAAATTTTGCTGGGTAAAGTGTAACACTTGGGTGGCGATCACGATCCGGTAAAAAATTTCCCCGTGCGACTCGTATCCGGTCTTTTTACCGTACGAATCGTACAAGTGCCGTACGAACTGGCAATCACGATTCGCATGGTAAAAAGTCCATACGAACCGCATTGGGAATCATTCCCCACACGTCCTCGGGTCGGAAAATGTGTCCGACACGTCCTCGGACGATTTACCGTACAAACGTGAAAAGTCAAGTCCGACCGAGGAATCACGATCCATCCCGTGCGTCCGAGGGTACAACCGTATGGAAAAAACACCGTCCGCACCGAACTCCTATAGCAACCATGGAGACATGTGCCCGCATACGCGCCCAACACTCCCCCCAGCCCCCGTACGTCCGACACGTACCCCCCGTGTATGTACACCCCCACCCGTCTAGGTACACCCCAGTACGTTCGAGTCGTACCCCCACCCCTGTACGAGCCGTACCACCGTCTATGTACACCCCAGTACGTTCGAGTCGTACCCCCACCCCTGTACGTGTCATACCCCCGTGTACCTACACCCCAGTACGTTCGAGTCGTACACCCACCCCTGTACGTGTCGTACCATCGTGTACCCCCACCCCTGTATGTGTCGTACCACCGTGTACCCACACCCCAGTACGTTCGAGTCCTACCCCCACCCCTGTACGTGTCGTACCATCGTGTACCCACATCCCAGTACGTTCGAGTCCTACCCCCACCCCTGTACGTGTCGTACCATCGTGTACCTACACCCCAGGACGTTCGAGTCGTACCCCCACCCCTGTACGTGTCGTACCATCGTGTACTTACACCCCAGGACGTTCGAGTCGTACCCCCACCCCTGTACGTGTCGTACCATCGTGTACCCACACCCCAGTACGTTCGAGTCCTACCCCCACCCCTGTACGTGTCGTACCACCGTCTATGTACACCCCAGTACGTTCCGGTCCTACCCCCAACACAACCTCCTAAGTACGGAGCGCACCCCAGGCCCCAACATCACAACCGCATGTACGAGTCGTACTTACACTGTTGGGGTGGGGGTAGGCTCCATGCATACGCGGGTGAGGGTACGAGTCGTACTTACACTGGTGTGGTGGGGGTGCGGTCCGTACGTCCGCGGGTGAGGGTACGAGTCGTACTTACACTGGTGTGGTGGGGGTACGGTCCGTACGTCCGCGGGTGAGGGTACGAGTCGTACTTACACTGTTGGGGTGGGGGTACGCTCCATGCATACGCGGGTGAGGGTACGAGTCGTACTTACACTGGTGTGGTGGGGGTGCGGTCCGTACGTCCGCGGGTGTGGGTACGAGTCGTACTTACACTGGTGGGTTGGGTGTACGCTCCATACGTACGCGGGTGGGGGTAGGGTCCGTACATATCCGTCCCCACGCTATGTGATGCTTGTGCGGGCTGTACCCAGGCCTTTGCCACGTGGGTACGATCCGTCCCGCCATTGTTGGGGTGACGTGGGTGTGGGCGTGGTACGTCTCGTACCCACGCTCTTCAGGCGTGGGTACGGGACGTACCGGTCTGGTTGTGTTGCCGGTTCGCGTGGTGACGGACTTCCGTTGTGGCGGTCGCTGGCTTAGCTGGACACGCCCCCACCCCCTCGTAGTGACCAGGGCATGGGTGTCAGGTATGTCCTGGGCATGTGTGGTGTGTGACTTTGGTGGGGGTTTTGTGGCCTGCCCTGGTCCTGCCACCCCCACCCCACCCCACTTTCCCCCCTCCCTTAGTTATTCTGACCTTCTGCGGCGTCTGCGTCGTAACCTGTAGAGGAGGTGGACTGCTATGAGGGCCGGGATGACACGTAGGTTCGGGTCCATGTCTGTCCGTCGCGTACGGGTCCTCCTTGTTTGCGTCGTCCTGTGTGTCCGTCGCGTACTGGTCCTCCTTGATCGCGTCGTCCTGTGTGTCCGTCGCGTACTGGTACTCCTTGATCGCGTCGTCCTGTCGCGTACTGGTCCTCCTTGTTCGCGTCGTCCTGTCTGTCCGTCGCGTACTGGTGGTCCTTGTTCGCGTCGTCCTGATTTCCCGGCAGTTTTTGGCAGCCGGAAAATATTCACCGTGCGGGATGACGTCGGTGCGAATCGTGATTCCTGGTTCGTGAATGGCAGGCTGCGAGCGTCCCGACGTCAGGTCGGCGCTTTCCCGGATCGCATTGGTAGGTTTATTTTGTTCGGTCGGGCTTTTTTACGAATCGTACGGAAATGGTGTTCCGTGCGAATCGTAATTCCTTGTTTGTAAATTTTGACGACCGTGTACGCGTCGGACGGAGAATATGCTCCGTCCGACGGTTCGTACCCGGTTTTTACCGGATCGTGATCGGCACCAATGTGTTCAGGGAAAATGCGGCACGTTCCTAGTTTTGTAGCTCATGAATGGGGAAGCATGGAATAGAACAGCGTATCCCCAGTTCTGCAGGACGGATCTCAGTAATAGGGAGGTAATAACACTCCTAGTAAATACTGCAGCCGGTGGTATCTGTATTTACCATCTAAAGCATTACTTCATAAAATAACAGGCAACTTCTAATGAAACTCTGGAAGGGTAGAAATGAATTCCACAGAATTATAAATACTGTGGCATCGTTCATGTAAAACAAATAATTTATTTTTATGGTGGTGTTGTGAGGCCAGGTTCTGCGAGCAGTGTCACATGTCACAAGGGGTTACCCGGCAAACTCTTGAGCATGTTTCTTCATGTCCCTACTCATTTGATAGATCTGTTGTAGTGAGTTAGTATTTACAGAACAACACATTGCAAGTTAACACTGGTAGATAAGAGTTTAGAGATTCTTTACAATTTATATATCAAGAGTATATTCTTTCACTTATTTTTAGTGCTAATATCAATCATTTTAAGGATCCCACAAATGATGTCTATATTTTTCTGGTATTTAAATTGTAATTATTTAAACGAGATTTGGGAATATAGTGTTCATCTGCAAGGAGATTAAATATTTTTAACAAGGTAAACTGTTGTAGTCAGAGAGAATTGGGATTTTAAGCGCCCATTTGCCAATTTCTGAAACTTCCCCCTAATCCCTCTTCCACGAGGCAATCCTTCCTTCTGTTATGTCATGTTATTGTAAAATAGACATGCTTAGAACTGCATTGCCAACTGTATGTCCTTAGATTGCTCCGTCAAGCCTAGGTCCACAACCTCTTAATTGGCTGAGTTAATGGCATGATGCTCAATTCCCTTTAATCCATCACCATTATGAGCCCCAGAGCAAAACAGCATAGAATTCAGTTCACTGTGTGTGCTATATAAAATATACTTTGTTATCTTTGCTGAGTTTGTTTTTATTTTCAGCATTTATTGAATTTCTGTAACTTGAAGCAAGTCATATTTGGAATTTGATCTTTTTGGTAGGAGCGTTATGTGGATAAGTGTTTATTTGGTAGGACGCTGAAAAACAGTTTTCCATTTAGAAGGAAAATTGCTTCTTTTATGATGTGTCATGTTATTTGTGTGCAATAAAATCTGTTTTGGCAAACATTTTGCTAAAAAGTACTTTATAATGGTACAGTTTGGCATGAAGAATAAAAATGGACCACTCCTAGCTTTCTCTCAACCCTACAGCTAGCTTACCCAGGAGGTGTTTTGCACACGGCCATGGTAAGTGTGCACATAGAGGGTTTCTTACTGCACACAGAGAAATTAAATTAGAGGGTACATTGGTGTGTACTACATTTGTGGTACATTTAAAGGCAAGTTTTCAACCTAGTATTTTTCCTCGTCACATGCACACAGCTGTGTACTGATTTGGTGCCTTCCTTTCCCCTTTGGTGATGTTATCATATGGGCTAGTCAATCACTGTTTGGGCTACGTTTCGACTATTTGGGCTGTGCCCATGCTACTGTTGGATTATCTACATGTCACTTTACTATCTGCCATCTTGGATTGGACAAAGATCCATTTGGTAAACTATCTTCACGCTATTTCGCTGTCAACCATCTTGGATTATGTCAAGTTTCTTTACACAGAGTATCCTCACTCTGTTTCATTGTCAACCATTTTGGATTGGGCTGTATTGTTTACTTTAAATATTATTGCATTGGATTTCTACAAGCACTTGTGTATCAGTCTGTTTGCATTTTCAGTTGCTTCATACTTTGCTTCTGCTGCTTCAAGATGGCTTTCACTCATCACTTAGTTCAAATCTTGCCATTTCACAGCATCCTAGTAAACCACCTATGAAGTGGAAGTCATGGATATATACCTTTTGAAATTATTCTGGTTGCCATAGATGATAAAGATTTTGAAATCAAGCGCAAGGCAACATTACTTTTCAGCCACCTCGGTCAAGAAAGACATGTGGATTATCCGGTGATTGAGACAAATATGCCAAAAGCATTGCCAGACTTGATAGGACATTTTCTGAAGAACCTGGGACATTTTAATTTCTTCAAGAGAAGGTAAAACACAGAGGCAACAGTAGAAGAGTACACTGAGACATTTCACTTCTACATGCAAATTTGGAGTTTCTTCTGATGTGTACTTTAGAGACCAATTTGTCCATAGTTGTTTCTCACAAAAGATTCAAGAGAGACTTTTATTTTGTAGATATCTTCTCATGTAGCAAGCATAGATATTGCAAAGGGTATTGAACACTCCATTATCTCCCGCATGTTCATTATTCTAGAACACAATGTAATGTCTTCTGCACCCGTTGTTAATGCTGTTGATACCATTGATGCCATTTCTGAGAAAAAGAGCTGATAAAAATGCTTTACGCAAATCTAATACTATATGTTTTAGGTGTGGTTATAAGAATCACATTGGTAAAAATCCTAGTTGCCCAGCTCAGGGCAAATGCTGTGTTAAGTGCAACAAACTTGCATATTTTCACAGCGTCTGCAGAAGTTCCAAACCATCTATGCAGGACAGTAATTTGGATGCTGCTTTGAAGGATTGCTCTGTTGATTTGTCTGGTTTGATTCTCACCAAGATGTTGCTACTGATCTCAGCAAAGTTAAAAACCCTTTAGGTGAGGTCATCAGCGGAACAAAGCTTGAGGGGGTCCCCCCTGCAAACTACATGGAGGCTCCCCCTCCAGAATCAGTCAAGAGCTGTCACGCCAGGGTACTGTGCTGAGGGTGCCCCCTGGAGCTCAGGGCCCCCTGCATGCGGAGGCTGCGGTGGCCTTTGTTACGCCACTGTGTGAGGTCACACTTGCTTCTACTCTAACTTTAAACATGCTAGCTGTTTCAGGTGCTGCTATTACCTTCATTTCTGATGTTTCTTTCTTTTAACAATGGGGAGTAGCAAGTCAACGTGTTTGGTTATTTAATTGACAGCCTGATGCATATTGGTTGAATTACCACAAACAAAATAAATATAGCCAGAGAGGAAAGACTCATAATTGGCTGACAAGATCATGCAAGATTGGGTCTCATGCTTGTACCTGACGCTGATACACCAGTCGGGGTTACGTTACGGATGCTTCTATGTTACTTGTTGATCACAACACTTCTGATTTTGTTTCACATATACCGGGCAAATTTGCAGACATTTTTAATTGAAAAAATTGGTGTTGTCAACAAATGTATGCACAACATTAGATTAAAGAAAAATAGCATTCTCATGTTACATAAGGTGAGACAAGTTCCATTGAGTGTCATGGAAGAACTCAAGCAATTGCTTGATCACCAGGTTGCTGATGTTGTAATCTAACCTACCAGCTTAGCGCAATGGCTCAGCCCAGTTGTTATTGTACCCAAGAAAACAGGTGAGATTCGCCTCTGTGCAGATGTTCGCACACCTAACAAAAATATTCTCATTGACTGTCACCCATTACCTAAAATATATGAGGTCCTAGCCAACTTAGGACAAGGCAAATTCTTCATCCTATTCAACTTTAGGTCTTCATACCACCAAATTCCTTTGACACTGGAGTCTCAAGAGCTAACCACATTCATCATAACATTCGCTGCCTAGTACTGTAGATTACCTTTTTGCTTAGCATCAGCCGCCAATGTTTTTCAGAAACTAATGGACACTATTAATGGACATAGCAGGAGCACACACATTTCAGGACGATGTCCTGATTTTTGCCAACACCATACACAAGCACAATCCACCCTCAACAAATTGCTTGCTGTTTAAAGTATATGATCCCACTTTACGCTATGACAAATGTCAAGTTTTTGCACATGAAATTGACTACCTAGGCCACACCATTGGTGTCAAGAGTATAAGTTCTACATTTTCTTTAGTTAAAGACATTCAGTATGCAGATGCATGCAGGGACGAGGACACTCTTCAGTCCTTTTTGGGTCTCGGTGAATATAATTTGCACTTTGTGCAAGGCTATGCTTTTATACTACAGCCTCTGCGCAACCTACTCAAAAAGGGGGAAATGTATGTCTGGTCTGACCATGTTATGAGGCTGTAAAGAAAATTAAGCAACTAATTATTTCTGCTCCTGCCATAAAACCTTTTACGGCCGCTTGCTAGTGCTCTTTGACTGTTGATACCAGTCAAGTAAGGCTAGGAGCTGTTCTGTCTCAATTTGTAGATAACAAAGACTGCACTATTGCTTTTGCTTCGTGTTCTCTCAAACAACCGAAATCTACTTACAGCACCATTGAGCACCAAGCACTTGCATGCTGCTGGGCTGTACAGAAATGTAAAACTTTCCTGTGAGGTTCACTCTTTGATCTCTACACTGACCACAAACCACTGTTACATCTACTTAATGGCAATAGGACTGGTAAAGCGTCTGCTGGCTGTGATGTGTCGGTGTCACCATTAGTTAATAATGCTCCTATTGCAACACGCTCATGCCCTGCTAGGAGTTCACATAATGGGCTCTATCACGATGTCGGGCAGAGTTTCCCCAGCCCGACATCGTCATTTGACCGACTGACACCCGGTCAATTTGGCGTTCGCGACCGATTAATTAGGATCCGATCGAACACTGTTCGGTTGCAGTCCTATATTTTATAATGGCAGCATGTATTCTGGTGGAATGCATGCTCCCATTCTAAAATAGGAGGTGCAGTTCATCCCTGCACCCTGCGGTAGTCACCTCAAAGTGCCTGCCACAAGGTGCAGGGCTCAACAAGGGGGCTCCATAGGTGCCTCCTCGGCCTCCAACCAGAGGCCGTGCACCCAAGGGGGTCCTGCTGGGGGCCCCCAAATTTGAGTTCCGACAGCCTTTCTGTGTGCGGAAAGGCCGACACAAAAAGGCTGCCATAACCCGACATCGTAATCCCTAGGTGATGTACCAATGCATTTACCAATACATTGATCATACTTTGTATGCTTCGCAATTGCTTTAATTGTTTATTGCATTCTTGCGCTTAGCTCGTGCGACGCTCGAGACTCTCTTGTCATGTCTGTGTGTTTTGTTCTGACTCCCATTTCACACTCCAGCAGAGTTCTCTCCATGCGATCCTCTTCAACTGTTATGGCAGTTGACTCTGGGCATCCACGAAGAAGAACTGCAGCTGGTTGTGGGCTCCTGTGCTCAAGAATAAAACTTCAAAAAGACCTACCTGTTGGGCAGTTTAATGAGTCCCTGATCCCTAAGGATCCCTCAGGCCACAAAGCTGATCCTCTGAAATGTTGAGATGGGGGACTCTCCATTGGTTCCCCCACCTTAAAGTCTCGAGGGAGTCACCACTGTACAAGCTGTGGATGGAAACATCAGATTTAGGTTCTGGGGTACAAAAGCTGCACACAGGCATGGTAACTATTATTCTTTCCTTGTGACTTAAGTCACGTGGCTTAGTGCAAGTTGGGGCCCTTTGTGTCTATTTGTTTGTGTCTGAAATGTTTGCAATTATATGCATACGTTTTTCAATTATGATTGTGAATGTCAGAATGTGTGTGCATCAGAACAGGGTTGCTTAATGTTTGTACTTCTGTGACTGTCTATTTCAAAATGGAGGATGAATGCCTCCCGCAGAAGAGACCAAGCGCACCCACATCCCACGCTTCGTACCCCCCTCCTGTTGCTGTGCTTCTATGATCTGTCAGAGTGGATCCACAAAGATCCTTGCCAGAGCAGGCCCCTGAAATTCATACTTGACCCGCTCCACCTACACAGTGGCCCCTACAATGTTCTCTGGGAAGGGGACAAGGGCTGCCCTTCGCGTAACCATTTTAAGGGTGAAAACTCTACTCTAAGCGGGTTTATTGAATTGTTCAAATGTTGAACCTCCAATGATCTGCAGGTTCTGATTGGCTGTACACTACTGTGAAGCTTAGAATGAATGTAGGTACGATTGATGAGTGAATGTGAATCATATAAATATTTATAAGGTCTTGTTTGAATAACATTCTTTTTGTATTGGTTTATAATATGGTGTTGTTGCCCTTCTTTGTTTATGTAAATCCATATTATATTGACTTGGTATAACATTTGAGTTGCCCTAGGTGTTTACCCTTCGCTGCTGTGAAGCTGCCAGGACTAGGAACTAAAATGTATAGCTTCCCTCCAGCCTCTACTGGCCCTGCTGTTGGTGCTTCTAGAGTGTTGAACTGAGTGCTCCCTGTTACCTCTTACTAGAAACACTTGTTGTCCCCACAGGGAACGGATTATAGTTTCTATTTGGAAGACAATTAGAGGCAGCTGGCAAATGCTGTAAGTTAGTGAAGATAGGACCAAAACCCCAATGTCTTATTTCTGTGCAAACTGCGTGACATAAAATCTAAAATGCAATGTCATCGCAATTACATTGTTGTAATGGAGTAACAGGATGCGCATATGTGAAATTCACCAATGCGATTTAAAGTCATCACTGCCAAAGCTAAGCTTTTGTTGTCTATGATCATTTCAACCCTGTCAGATAGTGAGGTCTTCTTCGGGACAACTATGCATGTGTGCGAGTCGCCCATAAATGGAATCTTTAAATGGGAACAAAACTCAAGCAATAATTGTGCAAGAGCTACTTCAGTTAAACACTGGCACTTCTTCTATGTATGTCTCAGACCAGTGAATTGAGGAGCAGTCCTACCAGAATCCTAACAGTGTCAGCACTGTATGGCAAGGAGAGCAATCAAAGAAACCCATTCGAAATGTGATCAATTGACTTAAAGGTTGAATAACTTCATAGTGACTGAATCACCAGTAGTTGGAATTAGCAGAACTCATGCCTATGGCTAACATCACCAGAGTCTCATTGCAACTATCTCCAATGCTTGGCTGTAGCCTTTGAGAGAAATGAAGAGGCAAATCATAATGTCTGTCAAAAATGATAGCGAAATGCTCAGTGATCCTACTGACACAGAAAAAATGTAGTGCACTGTAAGAATCAAATATGTACCCATTGGATGACACTTAAGAGTTATGGTCAACATATCTCTTAAGGTGGGCTGCATTGTTTTGGTGTGCAGGCTAGAAAACACAATTTTGTATGTTTTCTCTTGGCTGTGTTCAAACTTTAAGTTCCTGCTGATCCTTGCTGACCTGCCTGGTGCAGGCCCTTGCTTCAGGAAACCCAAGTCAGCCGAAACGTTACAGAGATGTGGACACAGTGACTATTAGCACTCTCTACATCACCAGATATCCGAAGAGGGCTACCTCGAGAACTACTGCTGCAATGAAAGTGAGCCGAGTGATGACTATGCCTGCCCGGCACCACCTTCTATGTTCATTGTTTGACCCAGCTTTGGTGCAGAGGAGCCAGTGTCTGCTTGGACTGCCAACTAGCCAGCTCTAGAAGCGCCTGCCTGCTCCAGTGTGAGCCCTTTGTGCTTTGCCTGCGGTCTGCCCACTTCTTCATCAACATTGGTCTGCCCTGAGTGAGGAGTTGCAGGTCAAGACCTTTATGTCTTCTGGACAGTAAAATTCCAACCTCGGAAGGCATCAACACCCTAAACAAGCAAACAGGTTATTCTTGCTTTAAACTCCAAGACAGTTCACGCGCAGGTCACTGATGTAGTGTAATCCGTTTGGGGAGAGGATGTGGCCTAATGGCCAGCGCTGCCAACATTGGAGCTGAGGAACCAGATTCGAGCCTGGCGTCGAATCTGCATCCTGTGATTCTGGGCAAATCATTTAATCTCCCCGTGCCTACCAACAATGAATGTGTCCTTGTGTAACATAACTGGTGCGCATGTAAAGCGCCCAAATACCTTCTGGTCGAGTACGCTCTATATAAAACTGCAACAATTTATTTTTATTTCTCTTTTTTTCAATTTATTGCAGGTGTTCAGGATCACTAGGATCAAATACTGTGAAGGTCCGCGGATCCGATACAAAGTAACTGACTCTCGAAGCGGAGAGCAGGATGCGATCCCGCACACTACAGTATTTTGTTTTGAAAGATAAATGCTCGTGGACATTCCTTAAAGCATTCCATGCCTCTAGAAACAGCATTGGTGATGTGTTTTTCCCATTTTTCACAAGTGCTTCGATGTTTATGATCATGTAATGATCATTTCTTTGACGTGGTCGTGGTTTATACTGTATTTGGGTTGAAATGCTGTTATATTGTGTATTGCGTTCTCTCCATTAGAGTGATCTACATTTACAAATATATTTAATTATTAGTGGTAAATATGCACACATATACATATATAAACTTTAAAAAATCTAAAAAAAATATTCAAACAATTTAGAAAATAAATGACATAAAAAATATTAACAATATCTTAGAATTAAAATTAGCAAACATATATATGACAAAATCATCTATCAAATCTAAATGAAAAATTAAAGCAATATAAAGAATACATTTCAATAAAAAGTAACAAAAATATAAATAATTTAACTATTAGATAAAAAGCTAAAAATACAAATAAAAAATAAAGCAATCCAAAATAAACGACATTAGCAGAAGTGGTGGACTTTGCAGTGGTCAGATTTACTATTATATCTCCGATTTTCTGCATTGTTTGTTGTGTGCAGTCCCCAAAGCAAAGCTCATTGTCTCTTGACCTTTAAAAAAAAACTTACTGGACATTATTCCAATTTCTTACAGTCATCCTCTTGGCGTTTATTAGGAATTTGAGTGGCTGCTTACGTTTGCACACTTGGCTTGTCTTCATCCTGAAGTTCCTGTTTTCCTCTTGTTCAGTAGCTGTCTTTTTTCTTTCTGCATAGCTAATCCAGGTAATTCTTTTTAGAGCATACTTGTTACATAACCTGAAAAAGTATTTGAAATGTATACCTGCTTAATGAGGGCGTATATTGCCTTTCTCGTCACAACATTTCAAACTGCGACATTTACTGTAAACCTTTGTCCAATAAAAAGACTTGGCTCGGAGATCTAGAACATGATCAATCTAATACTAAAAACATAACACATAAAATGTGGGAAGCCCGGGCGTAGTCTGCTGACCAGACTTCCCCAATGAGTAGCTCGTGAGCTGCTGGTAGCTTTCCAGCTAGCTTGCAAGTAGCTGTCCTTTGTGCAGTCCAGCCTATTAAATTAGAAGCTGTTTCTTGGCTTAATTAATATATGTATACCAAAATTGATAAGCATGTGTTTGAGATTAAAATCAGTCTACTTTCAGAACATTTTTTAGAAAATTATGTTTGAAGAAAAACGATTGACTTTGCAAAATGGATTTAAAGCTGATATATGAGTGATGAAGGTATGCATTCAAAATTGAAAAAAGCCTTTTTTAGGTCCAGCCTAGGCCGCGCATGCACTGTCTCTTGAAATGCTGTATTCAGTCAGGGAGCTTACAGCCCGCCTCCAGCTTCTGATTGGCTTTTGTCAGTGTCCTTTAAAAAACGTTACTTCTAATTAGAATAACGGTTCCTGCTTGTCCTACCTTTGTTCTCAATTGTTGCCTCCCATGGATCCCCTAGGACTTGTCCTCTTCCACTTGTGCTATTGTAAGTCCTGTCTTTGAAACTTTTAAAAAATATTATCTTTAAGTATGGTAGCCGCGCCTTTCTTTTGTTCTGCAGGGCGTGCGTCACCCACCTCAAATGTAATTAATTTTAAAGAGACTTTAACACTCAGCGATGTGCCCTTTTCACAAGCACCATGCTTTATTGATCAGCATGGTGCCCGCTAAGCAGGCGCCATGCTTCATGTATCTTTTTTTTTGTTTTTTTGGAGGAGGTAGCGATTTGTGTGTGCTGTTGGAGTCATCGCTGACCCGCTTTTATTGCCACCAGTTTAATGTTTTATTAAAACTTTCGCTTTGCACTCCGGGTTCCTGCTGGTCATCCCTCCATAATTTCAGAATAGCCGACGAGCACTCTCTGCGAGATGCCTCCCTTTCTTGCGCTTATTATTGAAGCTTCCCCGGGTCCTCCCCTCGTGAAACACTCCTTCCTCCCTGTCACATTTCTGTAAGGATACACAGGAGGAGGGAGGGGTGGAAGGGCCGGCACTCCTCCTTCTCCTCTGACTTCCTCATACTCTCTTTAGCTTGGAGAGGGGCCCCATGGGGAGGGCCTCTTGCAGACTTGTTCTAATAGCCATGGTGTAGGTAGCTTATGGACAGGCTATAACCCCTTGCAAGAATTCTTGCCCAGTTGGCAGATAATGTTCCATGTGTGAGTCTGTCCAAATTTGGCCCACGCTTGGCCATCTTATTTATGCTCCAAATGCACACAAGCTGTGTGTGATATCAGACGTTTCCCTTCTATACCCAGTAATGTAGTTCAACTGGTTCAAGTTAAATTAATCAAGACTAGAACTCCCAGAATGCATTAGTTTGTAAACAAATGAATGGGTTGGAACCATGGTCCCTCCTGGGACCTGGAGTCCTCTCCAACCCTTCCCGAGACTAGGGTGCGGCCCACCGCCTTTTTTAGTCAGTCGAAAGTCACCAATACACATTGCATGCGTGTAATGCCCTGTGGGAAATCTCTTTGTCTCCCTCTCTTTTCTTCACTGCGGAGATTTGAACAGGCTGGTATCACAAGTGATGAGATCACACCTCGGCTCAACCACTGGATGCCTGGTGTGATCTTAGGAGTGTCAGATGCTCCCCTTCTATACCTTGAATAGGAAGAAATGGGAGCACCAAGATACATGAAATCCACACACTGCCAGATTTGCTTAAAAATATCCTTATACAGCAAGTTTGACACAACCGACACTGTGAGCCCCTTTATCTATTGTGCTTTATTGTTTTTTTTTGCTCTGTTTGGATCTTCTGTGTAATTTTCAGCAAATCGTTTTAAGGCTAATTTTGCGTCAATAATTTATGCTCTGAAGTGCAGACTATGGTTATTTTGGACGAATGGATGCAGGCTATTTGTTTCTAGGGGGACGAGCAGAGCGGTTGGTCGCCAGGGACGGCGTGCTTGCCAACCTACCCTATCTACAGTTCATTCACCACTTCACACACAAACTTCCTATCCCTCTTGATCTTACTTTCTACATATTTAATACAGGTCTCACCCCGATCTATTCACCATACCACATAATTGCACTACACAAATACGCTATACACCACACAATTCCACCCCACATAATTCCAGAACTAACAATTCCAATTCAAACCACATAATTTCACTACAAACAACATACATCCACTCTACTACAAATAAAAAATATAAGTAAAAAGCAATATCATTTACAACGCCAATAGCTCCAACTTTCACAAATGTGAGAACGATTGCATTGCAAGTGCTTACTTACATTACTGCTGGCAACCCTGCCTGTTGCACTCAGGTGATCACTACTAGTAACCTTGTATGTGGTGGTCACTAATGCAATCTTGTCTCATGGATCACTATTACAACACTAATAATTTGAGTGCCTCTGAATGATTTTCATTGAACATAAGTAGCCCTTATTACAAATAAGGTTGTAGACCCAACCACTGTACATAATGTGGAAAACAGGTTCATAAATGCTGTAAGGTGTCCACCCAGAAGTAAGGAGCAGCAGCCATCTTTGTGCATAGGATATGTCACCTTTGTAAAGATCTGGGGCCTCATGTAGGAAGCCTAATACCGGTCGGTAACGGCCGATTTTCGGTAAATATACCGTTACCGACCGGTATTTAGGCTTTTGAGATGTAGGGGGATCATTCCATGATTCGGTATTTACCGAATCGGTAAAATTACCGAATCGGTAATTTTACCGATTCGGTAAATACCAAATCATGAAATGAGATGTAGGGGGAGTGTGTGGTGGGTGTGAGGATTCGTTATTTACCACCAACTAAAGGTTGGTGGTAAATGACGAATATGTGTAAAAAAGCATTTTTGTGCACGTTTAAGTGTGCAATGTGGCAGACATACACGCCCTTAGGGCATGTATGTGCGCCACATGTGCACACATGGCCGAATCAGGGGTGCAACAGGGTGTCAATGTGACACCCTGCCACCCTTGCATGTGCTCCCCCCATTACCGAATCGGTATTTACCGAATCGGTAATGAGGCATACCTTCCCATCAATGGGAAGGTATGCCTCATTACCGAATCGGTAAATACCGATTCGGTAATTACCGAATTTCTACGAATCGGTAATTTTTACCGATTGAATACCTACATACGAGTTACCACTTCTTAAATACCGAATCGGTAAAGTTCGGTATTTAAGAAGTGGTAACTTGTATGCTACCTACATATGGCCCCTAGAGTCGGAGCAAAAGTGATAGGAAGTGAGGTAGTCTTCTAGCTTCTTCCTTTTGGAGACGAGCTTGCTAGCGATGCTGTCGCTATGGTGTAGCTGAGGCTTGCAAGCGTGTTATTTTGGTGGCGTACACTTAAGCTTATGAAATGTAGAGAGGTTCAGTTTATTTTTTAATTTATTGACCAATTTCTTCTTCTAATATCAGGCAAAATACAGTCATGGTTAAGCAGCAAGTACATGCAAGATATGTTTAAGCAACAAACATAGGCATAAAAAGTTACACATGACTGTCTAATATAAGCAAAGCGAACATGATACTAGCTTTTTCTCTACCTGAGAGAACCACTCTATGTTTGCTATGCACATACATACTATAACAGCAGTCATCTTAAACAAACGTCAGCTCTGCATAGGCCGCATGGCAATTGTATAAGGTACACGCATGCTGAGAGGATCCATTTAGTTCTTTTGACGACCATTATGTGTTAGAGATCTGTATGGATTAATCGAGTCTTTTGTAAACTTGATCCATGATTTAAATGTCTGATTGTGACAGCGGAAATGAGATTTGGTCTGCAGTGTTTTTGATTCCTTCATATTAAAAAAAAAAAAAAAAGTAGCAGTGCAGTTTCTCTCAACTTCTCGGATCAAAAGCAGATCAGTAAAAAATGAGTGCAAGCTCTCATGGTGATTTAGGATGCATGAACAGCTGTTGTCTAATCAAGGATTCCAATTGCTTTTTATTCCTTGTTAGTGGCATGTTGTCACATGTGCCAGAGCAGAGAGTCTCTGTTTTTGGGGGATATTAAAAAGAAAGCAAAAGCGAACCGTGTTTATGTCTCAGCACTCTCCTCTATAAGACACAAGTCTTCATATGGATATTCTTCCTTCTGTGGGAGTGGAATGGTTAAGATTTAACATACAGCTGATGGTGTCACTTCTGAGAGGCTTTAGAAAAAAAGGATCCAAGTCTACACCCACTGAAGACAGCCACAACCTCATTGTCTATGAACATTTGTCCATCATATATTATATTAATAATTGTCTATCAGGCTTCTGTAGATACTTTGTTAACCTATTAACCTGTTTACGGGTACCAAAAGAAACGAGCACATCTCCCCAGTCTTAAAATCCCTAAATTGGTTGCCCTATGAAGCAAAAATTCAGCTAAAGATTGCTTGTCTGTCTCACAAAGCCCTCCATTTCAAAACCCCCAGTTATCCAGCACAAAAGCTGGAATTATCCGGAGGGGGTACACCTTCTCGGAGTGCTAACTCTCTCATCCTGAAACCACAGATCTTTCGCAAAAAGAGAACGTGTCACCGAGCCTTCTCCGACTCTGCGCCGAAGATCTGGAACTCTCTCCCACCGGAAATACGTAGAATCTCCTCCAAGACTACCTTCAAATTGGAAGCAAAAAGATTCCTCATGAACAACTTCCTACCTTAAATGGGGCATATTATCAAGAAACGGCGTTACAATTATCGCCGCTTTAGCGGCAGAAAACTGCAGCTAAAGCGGTGATAATGGGCTTGATAATATGCCCTGGAGAATTCCAATAGAAGCCCATGTTCTGGTGTCAACATGGGCTTCTATTGGAATTCTCAAGGGCATATTATCAAGCCCATTATCGCTGCTTTAGCAGCAGTTTTCTGCCGCTAAAGCGGCGATAATTGTAACGCCGTTCTTGATAATATGCCCCAAAGTTTTTAGATCGTTTGCTCTAATGCTTTGGTCCTTCACCCTAAGGCCTGCTTTGATATTATTCTGCTCTACTATTCACTTGCTCCCCTCCCATGTTTCAATCATTATCTTTCCCTTGTTGTCCGTCCGATTGTAACCTACTTGTTTGATGTGCATTTTTGATTTGTTTGGGTTGTTATCCCTTTGAGGATTCTACTGTACTTTTACCTTCCTCTCCCTCAAATTGTGAAGCGCTCTGATATCCTTCTGGATCATGTTCGCGCTATATAAAACTTTATAAATAAATAAATAAACCTCGCCATCCTATTTCCCCGTATTGGAAACATTGGCAATATTGTCAACAAGGTAATTTTTGTGAGTCGGACCAGAGCCGTTAAGGCGTCTGTTGATGAGAAGATCTCAGTCTTAAGATCCCCTTTAGGAAAAGAACGTTTTTACAGCATTGGATTTTTTTTATAGATTCTCATGCTCAAACTAACCCCATAATTGATATGGGAGTCCCACAGTTACTTATACATAAGCAGAAAAGTTAAGGTTCAATAGAATCACATGGAGAAACATTTGCTTTACCAACCCATTCATCTCATTAGTTAAGACCCAAAGTCTAGCCACTGAGAAAAGGCAGACCGAGCTCCACCCTACACCCCACAATTCTATCATACCTCAGATTGTCTAATGCTCGTCGTGCAGGAGTCCTCATTAGAGCTATGCTCAGAAGCTTATTTTTCAAAAAATTATTAGTATTTTCTGTGTTTCAGTGCATTTCCTGGGGCAGTCTCTTCAGCAATATTCTTGTTTTTGGGCTATAGCTCAGTGAATAGCTACAATTTATTTTCCAGGTGCCATCAGCTAAAAAATATTTATTCAGACTTTGTGCTTCCTGTGGTAAAACAGAATGTATATAGAAAATCTGCATTCTGATCATGAATATTGTCTTTATTCAACAGATAAAACCGAAGATTTAAAATCTGCAGGATCTTTTTGACTGAGACCATCAGTGACTAAGAAGGTTGCCTGATAAGGTGGCTCCTGAAGAAAAAGTCAGCTGAATGTCCATCTTAAGGGGAGGAGTTGTGAGTTGTCCTTTGAACCAAAGAAAACCCCACAAACAAGATGTTGAGGCAGGTCATCTGAAAGGGTAAAGTCTAGCAAGCAGTTCCTTGCCACATCAGGAGAACTGCCCAAAAAGGCTGCACAAAAGGGTGACAGGCCTCCCAACATGTCAAGCAAAGTGTCTTCTGTGGTACTTCTTGCACAAAAGAAAAAACTGAAATCTTTGTTTGCGATATTGTCAGCAACTGGCCCATCGAGGATGGGTTTGTCTACTTCCAGCAGTGCTTCACCATCGGTGACAAAGACTGTAGCCACTGCTTCTCTATCCACCAGGAAGCCATTGTCGATCACCAGCCTGGCAATAGCTTGTGTTATTGCTACACTGTTAACTACAGCTTTGTAGATGACACCCTTGTCGGTGACCCCTTTGTCGATGAGGGCTAGATGACAGCCAAATAGAAAACAACAACTGCGTCGCTGACTGTGAGACTCCTGATGATGCTCCTGTCGATTACCCTATTTGATCAATACATAAAACCAGTAAGAAAAAGCAGTTGCTCCTCAAACCTCAAGATGCCAATCCCAGCATGGTTTCACAATATCCTCCAAATAAGTTGTTTGACACGGAGGTAAAATCTCAAGACAAGAGGCCCTTTAGTATCGCTACCAGACCAACTCAGTTTCATGTTAAATATAAAGATGAAGATAAGAGAGAACAGCACCAATATTAGGATCAAGAAGACCACAAGAGGATCGGCCTCACAGATATTATGAGGGAGATAGAGAAGATGCTCACTGGGGGTTCGATCATCCCCATTGCAAATGATCTTATGATGAATTCCAAGAAGAACCGCAATATAGGGATCACCCCAAAATAAGAGTCACTGTAAACCTAATGAACTATCTTTATTATATGATGTCTGATTGTATGATAAGATTTCCACCTTTTTCATATCCTGCAAGACATCTTTCTTCTCAACCACAGGTACCTACAGAACTCCATACAATGGCTTACAGTCCCACACTTAGGACTCCTGTCCCAGAGCCACAACCTCTGAGATAACCTAACAGTTGTGTGGCCAGAGTTATGTAAGCACTCTTTTAATCCCAAATGATTCAGTAAAACTTTAGAAGATCATTTAGGTTGCGCCAACAAGAAAAGTGAGCAACCGCACCAGTGCTCTCCAAACTCAGGACAATTCCCAATCATAGAAGAAAGTTCTCGCAAGCACACCCGCACACCAAAGTACATCAGCAAGGCCTCCATGTAATTGAACAAAATGGTCTTCTTTATTTCATTCTTTCAATCAGAGCTCATCTAGTCATCTTTGCCAACACCTATTTTGTCAGACATGTATCGCCTTCACTTCCTCAGAGCCTATGTATCTGTCAAACAGGGAGTCCTAGTTGTCTTCTTAATGTCATCTTCTCAAAGTTCATTTATTAAAGGACTGGTATATTTTCAGGGGGTGTAAGCGTCGTTGATTCCTGTATTCGAATGATCCCTTGTGTATGGGCCTCAGTCTAGTACATGTTCAGGTCAGTGCACTGTAGTATAAACAGTAACAGGTGCAGGCATTGTATATTAAACCTTTCAAATTCTAATGTTGCTTTGCAAGAATAAGAAGTGTCATGCTGTAGCATTTACCTTCTAGGAGCTGGCACCCCATCGACCCTGCCATCCTTGCAGGAATCACCCAGTGAGTGGAAGCTCCTTCTGTCTCAAGCATCAGCACTCAGGAATTCTCTCCCAGCAAATGTGGGAAACAAACAAGATCATATGTAACACAGCTTTATATTTCCCTTTTCATGAAGGCCTGCTCTCCTTTCCTTGTCATTTGCTAAGCCTTTACTGGCTTTCTTGCTCACTCTGTTGCGAGCCTGAGTAGGTTCTTCACAGATCTCTACTTAGGACACTGACTGCTTTCTGTTGATCCCTCACTGCAGACTTACAATATGACCTTTACAGGAAAAATGAGATGCCCAGTAGATTCAGGTGTTCCGTATAATTCGGATATAGAATCCACATTACTCTGAGAACAAGAACCCCACTTGAATGGTGGAGAATTTCATCAAAAATGACGAAACCTTTTTTTGATAACTTTGCAGCCAGAACCAGCCCATTTCATAATGATGATGATGCTTCCTTAGATGGCTGCTCCCATGCAGGACCTGGAAAAGGGAGGCAGAAGGAAACTTCACTCTAACATCCCTGAGATAAGAACTGTCCAGGGAGGTCTGCTATCTTTCCTACCAAGTTAAGCAATTCTTCAGTGCTCGTGAAGAACACTTGTCAGGAATGGACAATGCATCTGCGGAGGCACAATTCAGGGCGACAGATGTCAGCCACAAGTGGGAGTTGAACCAACAGCTAGTAGAGAAGGCCTTTTGTCAATGGAGCATTGGGTTTGTTCGCCACAGCTCAGAACAAGGAATGCTAATTCTACGCAAGCAGGTGGTGGCATCCCAAGCCGAGGGTCTGAGACTCCTTCAGTGTTATGGTTGAAGGTCTTTGCGTACGCCTTTCCACCACTTCCACTCATCGCACGTGTAATCGGAAGATCAAATGAGAACCACACAAGCTGATTCTTGGGATTCTGGCATGGTGTCGCCAGTATTGATAGGCAGATCTTCTCCAGGGCTTGACTGGGAACCCAAAGCAGCTCTGCCAATTTTGTCCGACAAGCTCCCAGGACATGGAGGCAAGGGGGATGTTCACGTTTGAAGCACTGCTGCTTTTTTTACTGGGGGCTGAGATTGAAGCACCGCTGCAAAACTGGCCCCTGGTATCAAAACCAGCTCTCGCTGCTCCAAAACCGCCCCCACCCTTGCAGCCTCCCAGGGAAACGCCTGATACCCCCTACGCCAGTCCGACCCGGATCTTCTCCATGTTTCGGAAGCCATGGGCATTCATCTAGGCAGCCAACAGATTAGGACATCTTCAGTGATAAAGAGGTGCTAAGCTAAATGGAAGCGATTCTGTATATGGTGCCATTCTAAAGGATTGTATCCTGTAACATCAGAACCATATCATGTTTTTCCATACTTTTGGGAGTTAGCCAAGCCTGCCCTGAAGTTTGCCTCTCTCAAAGTTCATTTGGCTGCAGTATCAAGTCTCCATTATCTGCCTCCATCATGAGAATTTTATGCAGCATTTGGCCAATTATTGAAGTCACTCTTTGAAACAATAGACAAGGCAGATATTGAATATATTCATGGAAAATAGCACTATTTTCCCTAACGTCAGCCAGGAGAGTTAGTGAGATCCAGGCATTTACTATTAAAGAATTGTATGTACACTCTCAAAAAGACAAAGCTGCACTATGAACTAACCCAAAGTTCATTCCAAAGGTTCTAAACTAATTTAATGTACACAGTCCTGTGATTTTTACATCTTATTTTCAAAATCCTTCTGCAGTGGCTGAAAGAACTTGTCACTTAGTGGATATTCAACAATATATATAATTCTGTCTAGATCATACAAAGACATTTAGATAATTAAATGACTAGTTTGTATTTTTCAGTCCCTTAAAGGGTGTCCCATCTCCAAACAGAATAACTCGATAAATTTATATATTGCTATAATTTACTGCCATTCCAAAGCTGGTTGTCTTTTGAAAAGCTGTGTTGTCTGTGTTGTGCTGGTTCATTCCACAAACATTGCTTCAGCAACACCGGTCCTGTATGCATCTCACTAGTTGAAAACTGCAATATGGAACAGCTGTTTTGCCATTATGTATTATTTTGCTACGGCAAGCCTCTTGCTACTTCTTTGTTATAATCTATCAAATTAGTGTTCAACCGGACATTGTTGCCTAATGTCTGAATATGATATCATATATTATTATCTTCATAATGATACTTTCTCTGATTCAGGCATGTGAATCTATCACAGATCCAATGCGCAGATGAAAATATTTACTTACCTGTAACAATAGTTCTCCAGTATTGGTATTTGTCATAGATTTAGATATGGCCCTCTCTTCTCCCCTGTGACAGGCTTTTTCTCTATCCCTTCTTTCACACTTCTGTTAGCAGAAAATCTAAAGTACGGTACCTTCTGGTGTAGTGGAGTTCAGTCGGTCTTCCCCTATTGGTATCACTGTTATATTATGTGAATTTGTAGAGCGGGGCTAATCACTTGGGAGGGTATTCAGGTGCTGAGTAGAGCAGGCCTGAGGGGGGAGGAGCAGATCATGCCTGTTTACTCTAGGAGAGGCTTCTCTTGAGGTTCCTTTGTAAATCCGTGAGGTAGGGGAAGGTTCTGAGGTGTTTCCAGAGGTCGTTTCAGGTCTTGGCTGCGAGGTATGAGAAGGAGCATCCTCCGCTTCTGGTCTTCTTGATGCGAGGGAGCTCTTGCCTGGGACGCAGAGAGAAACTGTCTGGTGGGTTGGTAGAAGTTGAGGCTGTGGTTGAGTTAAGCTAATCTAGTGTTGTGGAGAGATCTGTAGGTGTGGGTAGCCAGGGGAGATTATTGAGGTGTGGAGAGATGTGGTTATTTTGCAGAATGTTCAGGATGAGTCTGGCGGTGGTGTTCTGGGTGGTTTGGAGTCTGCATAGGACATGGGCTGGGGTTCCGAGGTAGAGGGCGTTTCCGTAATCAAGTCTACTTGTGATAAGAGCCTGGGTAACCGTTCATCTGGTGTTCAGTGGCATCCTCTTGAAAATATTGTGTAGCATTCGCAGAATTTGAAAGCATGAGGAGGAGACAGCATTGATCTGGCTGCTCATGAAGAGGTTGGTGTCCAGGAAGATCCCAGGGTTCTTGGCATGGTCCGCAGGGGTGAGTGGGTGGGGAGCCAAGTTCAGAGGGAGACTAAGAGGCGTCTCACGGGGAGTGGTTGTTTCCGAAGATTACGACTTTGGTTTTGTCTGTGTTGAGCTGGAGGCAACTGTTTTTCATCCAAGCAGCCACTTTGCTTATGCTGTTGGCGAAATGTGCTTTAGCCGGCTGGTTGAGTCGGTAAGGGAGAGGATGAGCTGTGTGTTGCTGGCGTAGGACACTATGTTGATGCTGTGGGCTCTGACGATGTCCACGAGGGGTGTTATGTAGACATTGAAGAGTGTTTCTATGTAGGTCTGACTTTACTGTACATGCATGAGTTATCCTAGTACTCCCACTCGACCACGTGGAGTGATTCAAGCAAGTGAATCTATGAAAGGGACCAACCCTCGAGAACTGTATTTACAAATCTTTAACCTTTTTCTTCCTTTCTTAGAGTATCTTCATGTGCCAACAACTTGTCAACAAGACTTTTTCCACTGGAACTTAGGAGACTGTCTTTTTTTCGAGAGACACCCATCAACACAAAATATTCTGCATGAAGTACGTATTTTTCCAGTTATAAGAGACTCCATTGGAGCAATTGTAGATGACCATAGCAATAAGGAGCTGCTTCCACAGATCTTCTTGCTGAGGATGAGGATGGTGCCTAAGCAGTACTGTAGGAGGAGAAGAAGAAATATTATTTGACAACCAACCTTAAGATGAAGATATTGTAGAGGATCGAATGTCCCAGAGAAGTTTCCAAGAGCTTTCCTCAGCTGCTTTGCCACTGGACGATCATATTTCTAGATTTAAAGCAAAGCACTGTCCTAGAATCTGGCAGGTCTCTCTATTTCTCTTTTAATCTCTTTCAGATGAAGACCTGTTTTCAAAATGCCTTTTATGTTGAAACCCGCAATAAGTTACTTAGAGCGATCATCGAAAATTGATGATCACTTTTCATGTCTTCTAACAAGGAAAGTTTCTGTCACAAAAACTTTTTGACATCAGATTTCTACATATAAAAAACAGTTATTTCACCCCTGCCAGTGACGGGCCAGGAAACAAGTAGGTCTGAAAGACTCAGCTTTGCATCGCCTCAGCGGGCAGTTGAAGAAAGACTAAATGGCGGAAACAACAGCGGGAACAAGGCCAACCAATCCCGCAGCAGCATTTTGTCACCTAACAAGCGTCACAGAACATGGGAAGGAATAGACTGGTCCTGTTGCCTCCCCTGCCATTAGAGGAGTAGATTCTATGGAAAAACATGAGATAAGATGAAAGGTAACTAACGATGAGTCCTTTCCCTCCGATCTTTACTGGATGTGGCATTTGCAGACTGCAGCAAAATGGTAGTCTAAATAAAGACCCTGCATTTGCAATTTACGCTAGAAGGATCCTGGATATATTTTTCAGAGGTGCTAAAAGTACACAGATGGAGCACTAGATTCTATGCAGGTGGTTGTACACATTGCATGGCCATGGGTGGCCCTTTTGGCAAAAAACTATTTTCAGACTACTGGACTTCCAAAGCAAGCTTCTCAACCAGCCACCATAGAACTATTGAGTCATCCAAGAAAGCACTAATTTGGGTCATTACTGTAATCAAGATGGCTAGAGTGTTTTCATGAGGTTGCATGCAGGGGGCGGTTCTTGTAGAACCACACAAGGATAAGGAGATACCATTATGTCTGTCGTGCCACCAGTGACAAACCTACACATACTGCATCTAATCCACAATGGCGGTTCCAGAAAGAAAGGACTGAGAAAGAAGGAACTGAAAGCAAGATGGATGTTTAGATGGAAAGCTTGTCTGAGAGTGACGTCAACCCTACTAGAGTATAAAACGGAGAAGGGCTAAATTTGTTTGCATTTTCTTTGGTGGTGCGTTTAGCTAGTCAAAAGGGGGTGGTGATGGACGGAGCGTCAGAACCAATCAAACACTCACACCCAGTCAACAGATCTGGGTTTGATCCATCACTGTTCTTTAGCCCACTCTGCCACCCAAGTTCAGACATGGCCATATGCAAATCAGTCTGACCCTGTGCCTCATGGGAACAGTCCAGCCCGAACTGCCAAGCCATGCCTTCCCTGGACCGGAAACAAGCTTCCTAGGACCGGTTTCTGGCATTTCAGCCGTCTTCAGCCAGGCTTGCTTGAATCCAGTGGCAAAGTGAGCAAGGGAGTCACGTCTGAGCATACCCTCCCAACTTATGGCGAACAAAGCAGTACAAAAGGGGGTGGTGATGGACGGAGCATCAGAACCAATCAAACACTCACACCCAGTCAACAGATCTGGGTTTGATCCATCACCGTTCTTTAGCCCACTCTGCCACCCCAGTTCAGACATGGCCATATGCAAATCAGTCTGACCCTGTGCCTCATGGGAACAGTCCAGCCCGAACTGCCAAGCCATGCCTTCCCTGGACCGAAAACAAGCTTCCTAGGACCGGTTTCTGGCAATTCAGCCGTCTTCAGCCAGGCTTGCTTGAATCCAGTGGCAAGGTGAGCAAGGGAGTCACGTCTGAGCATACCCTGCCAACTTATGGCGAAGTCTTCAGCAACCTGTTGCCTACTGTCTGCCTCAGGCTCATTTGAGATCCTAATTTTTTGCAACGGTCATTCATTGCTATAAGTTCCAATGCGTTCTTGCTGCAAACACCAGTGATTTCCAGGCTCTGTCAAGTGTGGGTGCAAGATTCATGGTAAATTTAACAATGAAATGTGTTTATTGTGTTTAGTTTTCTCCTTACTGGTCATCGCTTGGTTCCCTCTTTAAATACCTCATAAGAGCTTACAGACATACTTTTTCATTATAATGTATATACACTTCAATAGGGCAGTCAAGGGATTAATGACATGTTTAGGAGTCTGACCAATCCAAGATCAACAGTTTTTGAAGTCTCATGTTTTACGCAGTTTAACATCATTTTCACCTTGCAGGAAACTGGTTTATACAGAAAGTGTCAAGCGGGAACAGTAAAACAATGGTGTCAGGCTCTTTCTGTCTGAACTGGCCTCGCGCCAGTATCTCACGTGATGTTTTGTAAGCAAGGTATGCTCTTGTGTGCAGTTTTCACTCAAGATAATAGCAAGCCATATTTTGATTAATTTCTTGAAATTTTAACAAAAATTCACAAAAAGCCCAGTAGATATGAGGTTTTTTTACCAATATTTTGACACTTTTTGAAGGAGTACCTGACACAGAGACAAATGTGAATAGTGTTGGTGGAGAAAAGGAACCCCAACATTATTGACATGTCTTACAGACGTTCATTAACAGCATTTCCAATTTGAGGCTACATGTTAATCACCTCCACAAGTATCAATGAGATAAATCGAAGTTGGCATTTATCTCCATATGAATTTAGGGGGATTCGGCCTCAGCTACATATTTTATATTGTTGCAAGTGATCCTGTTTTAAAAAACCTTAATTACTTTTTTGCTCCAAACTACAAAATCTGATACTAAAACGTATTTATAACGAATAATGATATTTAATGGAATCAGCATATCAAGAGTTCATGGGGGTACAACAAATGTCAAAGGATTGAGTGATTTAAGTGACCAGTTCTAAGCTATTGGGAATTGAAAGTCATGACGGAGGGGGAAAGTTCATGCAACTATTTTTATAGATGAGCGATGCAGTTAAAGATGCGGCTTTGTCGGTGAGCCATCCTCCGCGTGACCTTGAAGCACTAGTTTTGTTTACTTTGCAAACTGAACAGTGATAAGGTGAGAGAAGAAGCAAAAATGGCATTTGGGATGATTGTGTACCTCCTCCCGTTGAAACCTATGCAGTTGGCAGACCCTCTGTCTATACAGAAAGAAAAATTCCTAGAGGCTTAGGGACTTATTTACAAGCCCTGTGCACCAACGGAAAGTCACTTTTTTTGATGTTCGGGTGGCGCAGAGTGCAGAGCCAAATCTACGAGGCCATGAAAAGCCCCCCTGCGTGGCGTTTCATGGCCTCATAGATATAGTGTAAGGCAACTCAGCGACTAACACTGCGTTGGGGAGTAGTACCATGGGTGTTGCGGTGTGTGTTCCCACTCAACGCCCACGGCATTTTACACATTTGCAGATTCACAACACAGCATAAATCTGGGAATGAGTCAAAACCGTGCGCTTCCCCACGGGAGGTGTAACAATTGTCTTTTTGCAGGAAGGTGCCCCTTCTTGCATGAAACAAGCGTGCCTACAACGAAGACCCCGTTGCACCACGGTGCAAGGGTACTTGCGTTGGCACTAGGCAGCCATTTGTGCACCAGCGCAGTGGAAGAGGACAGGAATGTGCCATATGTCATAGATACAGTGCATTCCTGCCCTTTTCTTTTGACATAGGGCAGCGCAGCTAAGTGACGTGCAGCGCTGGCCTGAGTCAAATTGTTGTAAATGAGGCCCATAATTTATAAGTTTACTCTGAAGATGGAAGTTATGATATTAGGGCGTGTCCCAGGCATAGAGACCTTAAGAAAGGAGAGCAAACAACCAGACATAACATCCCTCTCTTTCTTGCACTCTTTGTCAGTACCTTGCATGTCCAGTTGTTAAATGTTTTGGTATGATTACATTGGGGTAAATTCAATATTTACATATTGCAGCTCTTTTTGAAGGTAATGCTACAGGTAATTTTAGATGCCAAAATTTGCCACTGAAAGGGTCCCGAAGCTGAAGAACAGCCAGGAGCAGCAATTTAGTGCATCAGTGGGTCTGATATGATCTCCGGTCCCGCTACTCCACACTACAGATATGGAGATGCTCTGTGATGCCATAAATAGAATATCTCCTTTGATAATTTTAGGTCCCTCAATGTTCCTCTAATCTTGGAAATGTCATGGCTGGCATGTCATAACCCAGAAATTGACTAGAAAATCAGGGCAATGGTACTTCAGATAGAATTTAAGGCCAGATGTACGACCATTGGAAATTGTGAATCGCAATTTGCGCTCGACTGCGATTCGCAAATAGCAAGTCGCAATTTCCAATGTACAACAGTGTCTGAGACACTGTTTCCGATTCTCAATGGGGTCACAAATTGCATGTCTCATGCATATTAATGAGGCACTCGCAATTTGCGACCCCATTGGGAATGGCTTGCCCTCCCAGGTATGTTGGCCTGCTGGGCTCAGTAGACCTCCATCTCTGGGACTGCTTTTCAATAAAGAAGTTTTTTTTCAAAATGCAGCCCGTTTTCCTTCAAGGAAAACGGGATGCATTTAAGAAAAAAGAAATGAAACATTTTCGTTTAATTTTTTAAGGGCAGGTAGTGGTCCCTGGGACCACTGCCTGCCCCTAAAAATATTTTCCAATGCATTTGCAAAGGGTAAGGGGTCCCCTGGTGACCCCTTCCTCTTTGCGAGTGGTTTACCACCTACTTGAAGTAGGTGGTAAACTGTGAGTGTTTTGCGGGCTGTGAGTCGCAATTAGGAAGGGACGACCTTGGAACGCCCCTTCCTAATTGCGAGTCGCTAAACACTATTTTGTCTCAATCTTTTGCGATTCACAAATTAGTGTTAGTACATGGCCCACAGGGATTTTGCATGCGCAAACAGGTCGCAAACCCATTTGCGCATGCAAAATCCTGTCGTATATCTGGCCCCATATGAAGTGATTCACCCTAATCATCCAAGGCTGAGAAACCTGTTTCCAAGAAAGATACTGCTGAACAAGGACCCTGTATTCACAGCCACCAATTAGATGTAAATACTATTAAGAGTAGATCTGTATTACTGTTGATGTAAGCACTGCTTCATTATGTAACAAAAAGCCCAATGGGACACTAAGGGGCTGATTACGAATTTGTGTGGAAACTTTCTGCCCGACTCCTTCTCAGAATCAGATCCAACGACTCGCAATCGGCTGTTCCGCCCGACCGACTACGATGCGACCAAACACTGTTCAGTCGGAGTCCCATTGATTCCTATGGGAGCCCGTGTTCCGACCGACAACACTGGCTCCTGTTGCGTGCACCCCATTGTGCCTGCCACACAGTGATTGATTGTACAGGCGGGTCCCGTGGGTACCACCTCAGCACCCAACCGGAGGCTGCAGGCTGAAAGGGGGCCGGCCAGAGGCCCCCAAAGTCATTTTCCGACAGCCTTTTTGTGTCAGACAGGCAACTCGGAAAGGCTGTTGGAAACCGACATCATAATTGCTCGGTCAGAAACACTGTCTGTAGAGCAGTAAGATGTGGCTCTGACTGACACAGATACTCCGAGAGCCGGTCAGAAGCGATTTTGAATGACCAAAGAGTTTACCTTCCGACCTTGAGCATCGTAATCGGTCAGGCGGATTGGAATCCTACCTAGTCGGGGGGATGGGTTCCGACATGGTCTAGGAGAATCTGACTGTCGGTCGGAGGCTTGCAACACAACATCATAATCAGCCCCTTAATTAGATCGAAAAGAAGCTTAGACCTTGACAAAACCCTAGCAGGAGCTAACTGGTAAACAGTCTTTAAAATCATTTTGAGAATTATGAGAACGTCACCGCGCCACATGTCTTATGAAGTGCCCCTGAAACTTTCAGGCATTTGTAAATGGCATTATACAGATGGTTCTTGGTCTTTATTTGGTTGATTAAGGCTTGATGACATATTAAATGGCTTTTCACTAAATTGGGAATGGGTTGAGGAGGGAGATGGTAGACTGGAGTGGTCAATGCAATTAACCACCAGTACATTACTCTCATTCTATGCCTGATTCATATGAAAAGTGTGTTTTCATTCAAAGATGTCCCTTTCGCGTTAGGCTTGGGTACTATATAAATGTGGAGGTCTGAGTGCCAATCGGATATGGACCAATGGCTTTCCGTTCTACATATTTCTCTTTTCTTGTGATTAAGCACCTGCAATGCCGGAGCAGGTACATGTTTTGGTTTGATTGTTTTGCCTTTGGGTTTCATGAAAATATGCCACAGGAAAACCAATGGCCTTAAGCTGTAGAAAATGAGCACTCAAGGAAAGAAGATATCTTAAATGAAAGCTGTTCTCCTATGATGGCTGATGAGAGACAATCTAACCAAAGGTGAAGCGCATTCGATGAACACATCCAATTCATTTATGTCTGCCTTTTTTTAATAGAAGGAATTCTACTTTTCGTTTTTCAATATGACCCTCATAGTACTGCTAGGTGCTACTGACTGCATTCATGGCACTCCTAATTCTGCAGTGCAAACCAAATCTACCATAGTCAGTCTTTGTTACTCTGCTAATCAGGGAGGAAGGTAGAATCTGCCATTACATCTAATCCAGCAATTTATGGTTGAACACTGAGTATGTATCAATCAAGACAGAATCCAGGGCTTCACCCACCAGATGCCAAGAACTGGGAAAATATAGTAAATATCAGTAGCAAACAGTATTGCTTTTATATTAAGCTCATATCCCTAATCTCTAATTGTCCCTTTCGCATCAGTATTGAGATTATTTTTATTGTTTACCTGTGTACTCCTCAAATTATTTCTTGCTTTAAGAAGGTATACACATATGACTAGGCTTTATAATACACAGAAGCCTACAAACTGTATAAAAAACAACCTCTGATTTCCTAATTACATAATTGAGTTGTTAAGTGTCTAGTCACCTGTAATAAGAAAATGACATACCTGTTCAACTGTAATAACTTATTTCAATTGAATTGTGGTGTCTAAACGCCAGCAGGCAAGATATATAAGGCAGAGCAGGGAGCATAGTTGCAGCTGCAGTTTAAACTGGGAACATGGGAACTAGCTTTTTATTTTTATGATGTTTTATTTTTCTAAATGGAACAGTTATATGCAGAAAGGAGATGTGTATAGCAATATGTTACTTTTTGCACACTATTGTTCATTACAACTACGAAAGGATATCTATGCATGATACTAGTCATTATGAGCGACAGCATATTTGACTTTTTTCAAATCTGACTTACATTAAACTGAGTCCATTTTTTATGCAATTCTTTATCAGCTGCTTTTTGTTTTGTTTATTTAGCATTATAGATGTATTTCTTCTTGCCAACAGCCTTTCTATCGCTTTCAAATGAAGGATTATGACACCAAGGATTTAAGCTTTTTCTGAGAAAATTGCTATGTGATCATGTATTATGAGGAATAAAATGCCCTCTGCGATACGCTAAAAGCATACTGTAGGTTAACTCAGAGTTCCATGACCTTACAAAGGAATTTGGCGTTTGGCATCGTTTCTCTATATTGTCATAAAATTCGTCAGCGGCTTGCAGTAGCCTTATAATATGAGGCAGGGGGGTGCCTGATCCCATAAATAATACTTCGCTAAATGTCATAGTTACCAAGCTGAAGGTTTCTTCTTTTGAGCGTCTAGAGCCCTGCAATCACAAATATCTCTTTTGGAATGAGGATTCGATTGTGCCAATTGTATCTGCCAGGAAAATGAACATTTTCTCCCAAAGAACCCTTCTTCATAGAGAGTAGGCGCCCGGTTCAGATTTGGGTTTTAATGCAGAGTCCGTCAATTTCTAGCAGAAATGCTAAATCTGAAAAATGTACTAACAAAATGTCCTCCACCTTTTAAGAAAGGCGTGTGTTGTTCAAAGGTGTCTTGCTCGTCTACAAATCATGAGTAATCCAGCATTAGTATGGGGGAGACTTCCAGTACCACATTGGTTACACTGCTTAACTTATACTAAATCATCCCACAACACACGACACCCAATGGCAAACGCCCTACTGTGACAATAAATGTCCCTGCGCGGTTTGCAGCTGTTATTCTTACCATGGCAAAACTAAACGTAGTCTGATCCTGACCAGAGGGCAGAGACAAAGGGTTCCAATGATGGAATATCCAGGGACAGAAACAATGGCAACCTCCTGGTCTTACACTTGTGCAATTACATTTGACTGCTATCATGGCTGGTTATACAATGCACGCTTTGGCATTAGACGAGCATGTAGGCAGAGCTCTGTTCTTCTACATTTTACACTGTCTGATTAAATTAGCTTTCAAAGACTTTCCAATTGGTACAAGAAATACAATTGCACCTGGACCTGTGACATCCCACTGGAAGGGTTTCGGCTACATTTTAATTGAATTCGAGATGACTGCAAGAGATCTGGTAGGATAGAATGTTATGGATAAAGATTATGGGTCAACCTTGTGGGTCATGCCTAAGAAAGCAAGTGGGCTTTTGTGTTTGTAATACACACTGGAGTGTGTGGGAGTGTCTGTAAATATATCCTTGTATCCCCTATAAACTTCCAGAACACCAAACACAACCAATCCTCCAGCCTGCTAAGGAACACATTGTTATTCTTAAAGAGAAGTTGTTGAAGATTGGCAGGTGATGGTGACAGCAATAGGGAGCAAGGCGGACTATTTTATTATGTGCACCTGTTTACATTTGGCACTATCATGCTGTTGGTGCATGCTCAGGTGTCTCCTGCACTTACCCATTCACTCTTTCACTTGTTTAGTTAGGCATTGCAGTAATTTTGTTTCTCTGCGTAATGCCCTTCTTCTCCACAGGCACCAGTCGATCATCACTTACACACTAACCACACAGTCCTTCGCTAACCCACTCACTCAGTTACAAGAGTCTCCTGTCATACAGACCTAGCAAAGACCTACAAAATGAACAGTTCCAAGTAAGTAAACTTAGACCTTTTTTAGGTCTTGCTTAGGCAGCGCATGCACTGTCTCTTCAAGACATGCTGTATCTTCTCTGTGGGGTAAGTGCACGCCCATTGCTGCCATTGGTTCTTTGTAGGGCGTAAATGTGTGTTTTTTACTGGTCCCTTAGTTGTATTTGTCCCTCCCTTCATTGCTTGGTTTTCTCCCATGGAGACTGCCCAGTTACATGTATGCTTATTCTGTTCTTAATGTATTCGTTTCTCAGCGCACTATTTCTTTTGGTCGGCGTGGCTCGTTTTCAGGTTCAGAATGGTGACAGAGATGATCTCGTTAAAATGGAACGCAAGTTCGATATCCAGCCCTCATCCACGCAGCACTCCAGGTGTGTGGAACTCTGGATTCACCACTGTCTTGCAATGCTGGCAATTGTTTTTTTACTCTTTATTGGGAATTGTCGATGCCGACCGTCAGTTGGATTTTGGTAGGAATTTGTTCGGTTTTGGGCTTCCTTTTAAGGGGAATTGAGCTTGTTTTTTTAACAGGAGGGGCTGACATGTAGAACTCCCATCAGGCTCTGCTTCGGGTGCATTGGAACTGCAGCACAGACACCTGGCATGACAGCTGAATCCAGCACACATGGCCACAGAGCAAGGATTTATGGGACCCATTGCTTATGTCATTCTTTAATTAAGTGATTGTTTTTACCTCCCGAACATTTCAATGCGTGTGTCTCTTGTTTTTTAATGCCTTTACGTGTTTCACCTCTTGTCATCCTCTACCCTTGCTTGCATTTTGTACATACATGTTGGTCTTGCAGCAGGGGACATGGTGGTGGCTGCATTTGTTTGTGTTTAATTTACCACTGCAGAAACTTCTACAAGCGGCTCCCAGATACATTTTAAACGAGTCAGGGTGACCAACTGATGCAAACTTCTTGTCACAGATGACTTTCAATTTAAAATCTAGTGCAGATTGTGGGGCACTCAGAAAAGGGCTGTTGTTTTTCCTTTCCCAAGGGTAGCTTCATGCGCCATAACCGAATAGGGTTTCTTTGTGTGGTGAAGGACTCTACCCATTATCCTCACAATTAAGCCTGCTCTGTGGTTCAAAGCAGGTTTTAGTTTAGGTGCTTGAGGCCTGTTGGCCATGCCCATCAGCATGCTGTGCGCTTTCTCTATTGGCAGCATTTGTATGGCCCTATTCTCCCATTAGCTTGCCCATGGGGCAGTTTAAATCTGGTTCTGTGAATAGTCTGAATGACCCGGCTGGCTGTCCCCCAACTCCTTGGTCACTAATTGTTTTTAGGACTAGGTTCTTCCTGCAGCCAATTTCTTTGTTATTGGAGATGAAGCTTTTGGGGCCTTGCTTCCTTTTTAGGTCTCGCCTGAGCCAGCGCATGCGCTGCTCTGGCGAGACTTTTAGTAAGAGGACTTCAAAAAGCTCACCACATGCTTTTGTTTGTGGCCTAAAGCTTGTAGTTACGCACGCGGTTGTGCGCACAGGAGCCATCTGGCTTTCCTCTCTGTCATGGCTCATTAAGCACATCGCTCGCGGGCACCCTTACAGTGCACGATCGCGATCCCTTTCACGGCCGCGCAATTTTCACGGCCGCGCTGACAATGCTTGTTTTACTTTTAGCGCGCGCATTTTTAAATTTATTTGCAGAACCATTAGTCCTTTCCTCGCCTTATAAGAGCACCGGCTTTGTTGCTCATCAATTACCTTTCATAAGTTCTAAGGAGTCACTGTATGAAAAGAAAGATTATTTACTGTATGTGACGTGTACCATTTCATGCTGTAAAACGCAGTGATGAAAGTATTAGGTGTGCATAAGAAAACTGCATGACTAAATAAACCATATGTGCAGAACGTTTAAAAAGAAGCATTTGAACGAAGGCAACACCCACTCCGTTTCTTGCATCTGTATCCTTTGGTGCAGTACACACTGGTTGCCTGGCTGGTTATTCACCGGATTATGACAAATAAATAAAAGCTCTGCGTGTTGCTTAACTCAGTGCTGACCCGCTCTCGTCGATCGCAGGGCTGACAAGTTTGACAAGAGGTATTTCAGTTTTCACTGCTCTATAGAGTAACCGCCTTTCTGGCAGGATACCGTGGGGATCTGAGGGCCCTGTTAAGAGTCGAGGTGCCTGTTTTATCTCCTTGATAAAGGCGACTCTCGAAGGACTGCATGTAGTCGGAGGCGTATCTCTGAAGTGATGGAGAACGCGCGCACTTGCCCTCTTCTCTGAATCTGCCGGAAATCCTTCCTTCATGTCTAAGTCTCTCTCTAGCCCAGACGTTTTGGTTCAGCATGGCGCCCGCATCCTCTGAGACGCCCTGTCACGCCTTTGACTAGCGCCTTGCACAAAGGGAGCGGAGCCTCTCACGCTGGACTCCGTGGAGGTCAGAACCATCTGTTGACTTCGGTGCCTTGTCTTGCCTTTCTTTTTCAGCAGCCTTTTGTTCTACATCAATCTCCTAGTAACTTGTCTTTGTCGGCCACGCGTTTCGTTATGTAGTTACATCTTTCTCGTTAGCAGCCCATTCATGTGTTAACAAACCTCCGCGCCATCCCAATGGGGCATCAGAATAGAAAATATTCATCTTCAAACAGGA
Organism: Triturus cristatus; assembly: GCF_964204655.1. Classification (NCBI taxonomy): domain Eukaryota; kingdom Metazoa; phylum Chordata; class Amphibia; order Caudata; family Salamandridae; genus Triturus; species Triturus cristatus. The sequence goes on from NC_140592.1 coordinate 751,976,467, forward strand.
ATGGAAAGTTGTGGCGAGGGGAGCTCGTCGCAGGTACGGTGTGAGCAGAGGTCGATGTCTCTCCACTGGCATAATTTCGGCAACGAGCATAACGTGAAATTCCTAAATTATGTAATATTACGCTTGCATAACAAAAATTTCACCCAGGCGTAGCTTCAGTGGTGTATCGAAAATTGAAAAGTCCCCTTTGCAAAGTACACATGCTTCGGACACAGTCAGGAGCTCTCAGGCCACCACCTGTACACATCGCTGGATGGGGCCCCCTGGAGCTCGGACCCCCCCCCACACACACACACCGTGGGGACACTGGGGGCTATTGTTATGCCACTGCCTACCTTACCACCTTACTGCAGGCCATTACAGACATTGTTTCTAGTCCTGGACGTTTGTGTGCTCGCCCAGTGCATTCTGGGCATTGTAAACTTGATTTGCTATCATTGACCCAATTCGACTCCCAAACCTGAAATCAACGATTTGTAAGAGACAAGTTCAGGACTGGAGACAGTGTGCATTATGACCTGGATTGAAGAGCCACCCTAGTCATATCTGGACGTCACAAACATTGTCCGCCATTGCTCCTCAGCAATGGGTGCCCCAGCTATGTTTGTAAATATTACATATTTCACTTGATGCTGGGAAGCACACATTACACCACGTGGTGTTCTTACACCATGTTTGTGGCAAAATATTATCATGGGAGCATGGAAACAACAAAAACAAGCATTGGCATAGCCAATAGGTCATGCCCTTGGGACCTTATAGGTGTTTAGCCATGCAACACTTGATGTTGTTGCACCAAGGATATTGTGCTGGATAACTAAACACTTATAAGGTCCCAAAGGCGAGACCTATTGGCTATGCCAATGCTTGTTGCTGTTGAGGTTGGCACTGCAGACTGTGTCTCTGTGTTGGGAGGTTTTGTTTTGATTTCTCTTGCAGCTGCCTCAGCAAGCACCACTCGTTTCAGGGGGTTCCGTGTTCAGGTCCGGAGGCAACATGTTTCACAGGAGGACTTGTGCATACTGTGGGTGCTTACATCTATTGAGAGGGATGAAGGATAGGTCAATTGTATTACAGCATTTGTACAGCCCTTCCTACAGCGATGCACAGCACTTAATTTGCATCTGGTTCCTGGGCTCCTTTTTGGGATGTAAAGTTGCAAAGATGTTGTTTACATATGTTGCACATGGGATGTTTTGGTCTGTACAAGTACACAACTGTAGCTTAGCATTAGGTGTAAATATTTCCAGGAGCTCTATACTCTTTGTGTCAATCTTGAATGTTTGCTTGATTTCTACTATCATTTAATTGGTTGTTTTTTCTACTATGCCAGCCGATTGGGTACTGATTCAGATGAGAGGTACATCAGCACCCCCTGGCACATTTTTGTCTTACCTCGCCCTGGCTGTCCCAGCTTTCGAGTACCTTTTCTTTGACTTAATTGCCTCAACCGTACCTTATCTTTTCTTTCTAGCGCTATCCCTTCTCTCCCCCCGCCTCACCTCTCCACACCATCTCTCCTGGCTCTGATGTCTTCATCTGTCAGGCTTCTGACCACAACTCTACTCTCAAATGCCAAGTCTCTTTTTAAACCCTCATACAGTCCCCCCTTACCATACTGGAAAGGGCCCACTCAGATCTGCAGCAACTCGTTGTTTACGTGTTTTCCCTGTTGCTACGTAACAACTTTCAGTTTCAGAATGTAGTAAAGTGAATGATGAAGAAATGTTCAAAATCATGTTAAAATTTATCGTTTGCCAAACCTCGGGAAAACGAACTAGCTTTCTGGATATAACTCGCCCCTTGTGCCACCATGGCATTTCAGAAACGCTTTGTATGCTTAGACATGATGCTGCCCACCTTTCTCTTCTGTTGCACCATATCACAGTATTGTTTAACACCACCCCACTCATCCAGCCTGTTAAATGTTCCTGGATAGCACCCTTCTTAATTTTCTGTCTGTGCCACGTTACCTCTTTTTAGGTCAAGCCTAGCTCATACATCCAATCCACACAACAAAATTTGACCCCAAGCCACAAAATTCAACAGCACACCACATAATTAAACTCCACTATATACCACTCCACAACACAAAATACCATTCCACATTTTAACACTCCATAACACACAATCCCACTCCACATAATTGCTGTACACTCAATACAACATAATTACTCTCCACTCTCCGCATAGGTCCTCTGCACACCATGCCACATAATTCCACTACACAAATCCACACCACACAATTACATGCCACTCTATCTCATAACTAACAATTCCATCCCAACACACATAATTACACTCCATAGCACATACATACACTCTGTAAAACATGATTAAAAGACTTTGTCTCTTACAACGCCAATAGCTCTAACTCAAGCAAATGAGAGACCTATTGCATTTCCGATATTTGATGTTCCCATAGGTTCAAATTGATGACCATTTGTAGCAGCATAGTGCAACTGCAGCAAAAGGATGGGAGGTTGAATATGACAGCCCTATGCAAATCATGACCACTGGAGTTTTATTACAGTCGTAGATGGTCCCAAATGTTAAAATGATGGAACCAACTCCTTAAGGCTCCAGTAGGATTTTAAAACAAAGAGCTGGTCTCGTGCTTCAGGATTTGTACTCAAAAGGAACACCAGACAGAAGTGGCCTTCATTTATGAGTGTCATTTGTCCTATCTACAAACCTCTGTATGGAACCTAGACATTCATGGGTGTTCTTAGGTTAGGAAGCAGGGGGTGTGTAAAGGCCTTTTCCGGGCAGGAGCAGAGCCCCAGCCTAGCTGCCTTTTTATTAGCCCAAGAAGATATGGCAAAGGACTTGGGGAAGTAAAGATTTTAGTAAAACGTGTGTAGTCTGCGCCTCAGCTTTTGGAGATATGAGAATAGAAAACATCTACTGCCCTGGTCGACTGGGTACCTAGCCTCAAACCAAAATTTTCTTGGCCACACCAACCAGAGAACACTACAGTTCATCAAATGTAATGTTCTCACCACTCCGTTCCCACCCGTGGACTAGCGCTCTGTAGTAATTCAAGCCTCTGGTGGCTGGCTTGAAAGAATCCTACGATTGGTAAGCTCTTGAACCTATGTTGGTCCCAAGCCAGGCTATGAATGAGGAAGCACAACTTTAACTGTTTCCTCAGTGCGAGCAAATATCAGACCCTGAGAAATGGAAATGAATTTTCTACAGCTCCAGTCAGCCATGATTTAATGTGTTAAGGTTTAAAACCTTCAGCGGGACTGCTCTTTCCAGAATCCTCTCTCTCTCATATCCTGATCAGTGTCGTCTCTGCATCATTTACAAACACACTAGCTGTTGCCATGGTCTGTGGATGACAGGAAGTTATGCATCAACTCGGAAACAGTAGCACTAAAATCCCTTCCCCTATTTTCCCAGGCCAGGGGTCCAAATTGATTTGCCAAACCACCAATATGTTTGACATTGAAAATCAGAGAAAAACAGGACTCACCCAGCCTCGAAAGCTTTCATTGCACCTCGGGATGTGGACAATCGCTACTGGCACTTCATTTGTAAGGATGGGCGGAATTTGCGAAATTGACTTTCGCAAATTATCGCGAAATTGCACAAAATCTCAGCGAGCATGCGAAACTTTCACGAAGCTGCGGAGATTGCTTTTCCCGCCCGTTCGTGATGTGTTTTTGCGTGCTCGCGGGGAAATATATCTCCAACTTGCCCATGCAGTCGCTAATGGGCACGGCCATCTTGCTCACGATGCTTATTTCCTGTTCGCGATCGCAATGATGTGTTCGCGATCGCGCTACCAACAATCCAACATCTTGTGGCGTGCGCGAACGGATAGGAAAACTCGACGGCAAATGCAGGGACCTGGTAAGTCGCGAGAATGCATTTTTAAAGCGCGAACAAGAAAAATACTTCAATTTTGCGGCAGGTTGCGAAAGTTTTCGGAACGCGAAAATGTCAAGATATCGCAAATTCCACAAACGGTACGAAATTTACCGCCCAGGCCTATTCATTTGTAGCAGCTCAACAATAGGGAATTAGAAATGTGTAAGAGGACATCTCATCAATCTCCTGTGAATAGCACAATAAATGTTTAACACTTCCAGGTCTTCCAAGACAGCCTTTGTTGCACCAAAGGCCACACAAAATGCCTTCAAGGTGACTTCTGGATGGCGAGGGAGGGTTCTTGTGCTGTTGGGAACAATCGTTATATCTTTCCCCCATATCTGGGATCCACAAAATCTTATAGAGAATGAGGATAGTAACTGTTGATATCTAATTCTTCTGGCACCTCTGTAACTTCACCAGTACTAACTCTTCGATCTGAAAATCACAGATATAGATGCCCTCAAAATATGAAAGCTGAAACGCATCAAGCCAAAAAGGCAGACAATGAAAAGCAAGGCTCCAATAAACAAGGGTGATAAAACTCATGCGCAATAGAGCTGAAGGGTCCAAAGGCTACATTGGTAACGGTGGACTCCATGTCACTGTGCAGCAGGGAATGTAGGGTTGAGGAGCCCTTACACTGTTTCCATTGCAGCTACAAAGTTCAACCAACATTGGCCAAGCCAGTAGGTCTGGCCTTGGAAAGCTGATGTAGTGCTTTTTTATTTTTATTTTAAGAATACACCACAAACAATAGAAAACACAAGGCTGTCCAAATGTGGTGACCTGATGCCTAAAATAAAATTAAAATAAAAAAATTAAAAATGAACTAGCTCACATAATTTTAATAGAACAACACAGGTGATTCTTAGCAGGAATCTATGCCTCCATTTTCCAATGAGGATAGCACACCAAAGGTTCCTCAAACTCTTTGTCCAAGAACAACACTTCTAGTTCAGTTGTCTACTGCTGGCCTCAGATCAGCATTTCAGATCTTCGCCAGAATCCCAGCCCCAATGGCAGAACTTTTTCACAACCAGGGCATCCCACTCCAGCCATATCTGGACAACTGGTTGATCCATTCCTCATGCAGGGACCATCCAGTGTAGGACGTGAGCAAGGTGTTGGACATTCTCCACATACATGTGTTCCATCAATAGAGGAAAATCCAATCTCATGTCTGCTTTGGGTGTGGAATTCATTGGAGACAGATTTTGCAAAGATTTGGGCAAAGTATTAATTCCAGATCAGCATGCATTTTAGATCCAGGAGCAGGTTTACAACCTTCTAAACCAGGACCCTTTCATTGTAAGCACATAGCTGCAGGTCTGTGGAGACCTGGCAGCAGCGCTAACAGTGACACTCTCAGCTGGGCGACACTTGGGTTTGGTGGTTCAACAAATGTTGAATTCCCGGCAGAGGATTTGCAGGAATTCAAGAGTTTGATTTAGATTTCTCTAGAAATTGGCAATGCGCTCCTATGGCTGTTTGATCTTTCCGAATGGTAAAAGAGATGTACACACCTATACTTTTCACAATATTTAACACTAACCAACAGAAGGATCTTCCATCACAAAGTGGGTGGTCTACACAAGAATGGATTTGTATTTTACACAATCAGATGAGTCTTGTTAGGCTTCCCACAACAAGCTACAGTAGTTTATGATCTGAAATGGGAATACGACAAGAAAATATTTTGGGAGTCGACATGGCGAATAGCAATGGGCAGGCAGCACCGACTTCCAGTCAGTATGGCGTACATAAGAGAACTGGACAGACTCGGAGGAATCTTTTCCGGCTTCTGAGAAGGCAGTATTACGCCTGGTATTACGCCCACATGACAGATCTATTTGCAGATATAAGTGATGCTCTGCTACCTTATTTTTGTTCCAGGACTCGGTAAAAGGGTTCATGAGGACAGGAAGCCTTGGGCCCTCCATGGCCAAAGGGATGATTGCATGTCTTTCCCCTTTCCTCATTATCGCAAAAGTTCAGTCTCGGATCATGATGGAGGGTGTGCAGCTGATAATGGTGGTACCCTCTACAAGTCGCTCCTGCTTACTCTGAAAAAGGGCATGAGATGGTTAATTTCAGTTCAAACCTCTCTCCTCCAAAGTCTGAATCTGCACCTCACTACTATCTGCCTTCTCTGCTTTGCAGTCTGTGGGTTGAAAACCAGGGTTACAACTGAAAAGTGCAATTTAGCTTGTGCCGCCCAAGCTTGCAGAAGGTAGTCTAACCTACACTCTGATTTTCATCACAAGACTACCTTTCAGGAATGGCAAGACCACAAAGCGCTTTGGCCTAAAGTTATGAGAGGATGTAAAACCCTCTAACATGGTGTTATACTTTCAGGTTTCAAATTGGGATGAACAGTGTCTGCCCTTCTCCTCTGGTTCCACTGACATTTTCAGATATCCTGTGGGAAGGAGTAAAGAAAAAACCAAAGGAAATGATGGACGGAGTGTTGAACAATGCAAGCACTCACCCCCAGTCAACTGATCTGGGTTTAATCCATCACCATTCTTTAGCCCACTCTGCCACCCCAGTTCAGACATGGCCATATGCAAATCAGTCTGAACAATGCAAGCACTCACCCCCAGTCAACTGATCTGGGTTTAATCCATCACCATTCTTTAGCCCACTCTGCCACCCCAGTTCAGACATGGCCATATGCAAATCAGTCTGACCCTGTGCCTCATGGGAACAGTCCAGCCCGAACTGCCAGGCCATGTCTTCCCTGGACCGGAAACAAGCTTCCTAGGACCGGTTTCTGGCATTTCAGCCGTCTTCAGCCAGGCTTGCTTGAATCCAGTGGCAAAGTGAGCAAGGGACTCACGTCTGAGCATACCCTGCCAACTTATGGCGAACAAAGCAAAAACCAAAGGAAATGATGGACGGAGTGTTGAACAATGCAAGCACTCACCCCCAGTCAACTGATCTGGGTTTAATCCATCACCATTCTTTAGCCCACTCTGCCACCCCGGTTCAGACATGGCCATATGCAAATCAGTCTAACCCTGTGCCTCATGGGAACAGTCCAGCCCGAACTGCCAAGCCATGTCTTCCCCGGACCGGAAACAAGCTTCCTAGGACCGGTTTCTGGCATTTCAGCCGTCTTCAGCCAGGCTTGCTTGAATCCAGTGGCAAAGTGAGCAAGGGATTCACGTCTGAGCATACCCTGCCAACTTATGGCGAACGAAGCAAAAACCAAAGGAAATGATGGACGGAGTGTTGAACAATGCAAGCACTCACCCCCAGTCAACTGCTCTGGGATTAATCCATCACCATTCTTTAGCCCACTCTGCCACCCCAGTTCAGACATGGCCATATGCAAATCAGTCTGACCCTGTGCCTCATGGGAACAGTCCAGCCCGAACTGCCAAGCCATGTCTTCCCTGGACCGGAAACACGCTTCCTAGGACCGGTTTGTGGCATTTCAGCCGTCTTCAGCCAGGCTTGCTTGAATCCAGTGGCAAAGTGAGCAAGGGACTCACGTCTGAGCATACCCTGCCAACTTATGGCGAACAAAGCAAAAACCAAAGGAAATGATGGACGGTGTGTTGAACAATGCAAGCACTCACCCCCAGTCAACTGATCTGGGTTTAATCCATCACCATTCTTTAGCCCACTCTGCCACCCCAGTTCAGACATGGTCATATGCAAATCAGTCTGACCCTGTGCCTCATGGGAACAGTCCAGCCCGAACTGCCAAGCCATGTCTTCCCTGGACCGGAAACAAGCTTCCTAGGACCGGTTTGTGGCATTTCAGCCGTCTTCAGCCAGGCTTGCTTGAATCCAGTGGCAAAGTGAGCAAGGGACTCACGTCTGAGCATACCCTGCCAACTTATGGCGACCAAAGCAAAAACCAAAGGAAATGATGGACGGAGTGTTGAACAATGCAAGCACTCACCCCCAGTCAACTGATCTGGGTTTAATCCATCACCATTCTTTAGCCCACTCTGCCACCCCAGTTCAGACATGGCCATATGCAAATCAGTCTGACCCTGTGCCTCATGGGAACAGTCCAGCCCGAACTGCCAAGCCATGTCTTCCCTGGACCGGAAACAAGCATCCTAGGACCGGTTTCTGGCATTTCAGCCGTCTTCAGACAGGCTTGCTTGAATCCAGTGGCAAAGTGAGCAAGGGACTCACATCTGAGCATACCCTGTCAACTTATGGCGAACAAAGCAAAAACCAAAGGAAATGATGGACGGAGTGTTGAACAACGCAAGCACTCACCCCCAGTCAACTGATCTGGGTTTAATCCATCACCATTCTTTAGCCCACTCTGCCACCCCAGTTCAGACATGGCCATATGCAAATCAGTCTGACCCTGTGCCTCATGGGAACAGTCCAGCCCGAACTGCCAAGCCATGTCTTCCCTGGACCGGAAACAAGCTTCCTAGGACCGGTTTCTGGCATTTCAGCCATCTTCAGCCAGGCTTGCTTGAATCCAGTGGCAAAGTGAGCAAGGGACTCACGTCTGAGCATACCCTGCCAACTTATGGCGAACAAAGCAAAAACCAAAGGAAATACAGTCCAGCCCGAACTGCCAAGCCATGTCTTCCCTGGACCGGAAACAAGCTTCCTAGGACCTGTTTCTGGCATTTCAGCCGTCTTCAGCCAGGCTTGCTTGAATCCAGTGGCAAAGTGAGCAAGGGACTCACGTCTGAGCATACCCTGCCAACTTATGGCGAACAAAGCAAAAACCAAAGGAAATGATGGACGGAGTGTTGAACATTGCAAGCACTCACCCCCAGTCAACTGATCTGGGTTTAATCCATCACCGTTCTTTAGCCCACTCTGCCACCCCAGTTCAGACAAGGCCATATGCAAATCAGTCTGACCCTGTGCCTCATGGGAACAGTCCAGCCCGAACTGCTAAGCCATGTCTTCCCTGAACCGGGAACAAGCTTCCTAGGAGGTTTTTGCTTTGTTCGCCATAAGTTGGCAGGGTATGCTCAGACGTGAGTCCCTTGCTCACTTTGCCACTGGATTCAAGCAAGCCTGGCTGAAGACGGCTGAAATGCCAGAAACCGGTCCTAGGAAGCTTGTTTCCGGTCCAGGGAAGACATGGCTTGGCAGTTCGGGCTGGACTGTTCCCATGAGGCACAGTGTCAGACTGATTTGCATATGGCCATGTCTGAACTGGGGTGGCAGAGTGGGCTAAAGAATGGTGATGGATTATACCCAGATCAGTTGACTGGGGGTGAGTGCTTGCATTGTTCAACACTCCGTCCACCATTTCCTTTGGTTTTTGCTATGTTCGCCATAAGTTGGCAGGGTATGCTCAGACGTGAGTCCCTTGCTCACTTTGCCACTGGATTCAAGCAAGCTTGGCTGAAGACGGCTGAAATGCCAGAAACCGGTCCTAGGAAGCTTGTTTCCGGTCCAGGGAAGACATGGCTTGGCAGTTCGGGCTGGACTGTTCCCATGAGGCACAGGGTCAGACTGATTTGCATATGGCCTTGTCTGAACTGGGGTGGCAGAGTGGGCTAAAGAACGGTGAGGGATTAAACCCAGATCAGTTGACTGGGGGTGAGTGCTTACAATGTTCAACACTCCGTCCATCATTTCCTTTGGTTTTTGCTTTGTTCGCCATAAGTTGGCAGTGTATGCTCAGACGTGAGTCCCTTGCTCACTTTGCCACTGGATTCAAGCAAGCCTGGCTGAAGACGGCTGAAATGCCAGAAACTGGTCCTAGGAAGCTTGTTTCCGGTCCAGGGAAGACATGGCTTGGCAGTTCGGGCTGGACTGTTCCCATGAGGCACAGGGTCAGACTGATTTGCATATGGCCTTGTCTGAACTGGGGTGGCAGAGTGGGCTAAAGAACGGTGATGGATTAAACCCAGATCAGTTGACTGGGGGTGAGTGCTTGCAATGTTCAACACTCCGTCCATCATTTCCTTTGGTTTTTGCTTTGTTCGCCATAAGTTGGCAGGGTATGCTCAGACGTGAGTCCCTTGCTCACTTTGCCACTGGATTCAAGCAAGCCTGGCTGAAGACGGCTGAAATGCCAGAAACCGGTCCTAGGAAGCTTGTTTCCGGTCCAGGGAAGACATGGCTTGGCAGTTCGGGCTGGACTGTTCTCATGAGGCACAGGGTCAGACTGATTTGCATATGGCCTTGTCTGAACAGGGGTGGCAGAGTGGGCTAAAGAACGGTGATGGATTAAACCCAGATCAGTTGACTGGGGGTGAGTGCTTGCAATGTTCAACACTCCGTCCATCATTTCCTTTGGTTTTTGCTTTATTCGCCATAAGTTGGCAGCGTATGCTCAGACGTGAGTCCCTTGCTTACTTTGCCACTGGATTCAAGCAAGCCTGGCTGAAGACGGCTGAAATGCCAGAAACCGGTCCTAGGAAGCTTGTTTCTGGTCCAGGGAAGACATGGCTTGGCAGTTTGGGCTGGACTGTTCCCATGAGGCACAGGGTCAGACTGATTTGCATATGGCCTTGTCTGAACTGGGGTGGCAGAGTGGGCTAAAGAACGGTGATGGATTAAACCCAGATCAGTTGACTGGGGGTGAGTGCTTGCAATGTTCAACACTCCGTCCATCATTTCCTTTGGTTTTTGCTTTGTTCGCCATAAATTGGCAGGGTATGCTCAGACGTGAGTCCCTTGCTCACTTTGCCACTGGATTCAAGCAAGCCTGGCTGAAGACGGCTGAAATGCCAGAAACCGGTCCTAGGAAGCTTGTTTCCGGTCCAGGGAAGACATGGCTTGGCAGTTCGGGCTGGACTGTTCCCATGAGGCACAGGGTCGGACTGATTTGCATATGGCCATGTCTGAACTGGGGTAGCAGAGTGGGCTAAAGAACGGTTATGGATTAAACCCAGATCAGTTGACTGGGGGTGAGTGCTTGCAATGTTCAACACTCCGTCCATCATTTCCTTTGGTTTTTGGAAGGAGTAAAGAGCCACATGTATGAACGTCAGGTTTTGCAACTCGCAAATTGCGATTTTTAGCAACTCGCAATTTGCGAGTGTCAAAACCTGATGTAAAACAGTGTCTCAGACACTGCTTACAATTCCTAAATGGGTCACAAGGGATCTTCCACATTAATATTCATGAGGCAGGTCGCACTTTGCGACCCCATTGGGAATGGCCAGCACTCACAGGGATGGTGGCCTGCTGGGGTCAGCAGACCACCATGTCTGTGACTGCTTTTTAAATAAAGCAGTTTTTTTTTAATGCATTCTGCTCTGAAAAAATGTTGGTGCCCCAATTCACAAAGAGGAAGGGGTCCCTTGGGGATCCCTTCCCGTTTTCAAATGGCTTACCATCAATTTAAAATTGGTGGCAATCTGCAAATGTTTTGCGATGACATTCCCAGTTACAAAACATTCATACATACCACTGCGACTCCCTTAAGGAAGGCACGCCCTTTCCTAAAAGCGACTCGCAAACCCTATTTTGAGAGTCGATAATAGGTTACCGGTTGGGAGGACAATCGAAAAACCATATGAAGCTACGCCTCTGGGTGAATGCATGCACAATAACAACTGATATTCCTCAGCAACCAGTCTTCCACAGTCACTCCTCTGCACACCAGAACATGTGCATTAAAACCCAGTACGCCTTGAGCAGAAATAATTTTATAACCTATTCCTCCTCATGTGCAACATCCCAAAAAACTGAAAAAAAATAACTATAAAATGTTTATCATTTGTCTTGTACATCCCTTGTTGTCCTAACCTCGATGAAAAGTCAGCACCAAACTTTTCATCAATCTTTCCAATGTAACCTTGGCAAATGGACATGCTGCCTATTTAACTAGTGTCTTATTTGCTAAAGGAGGGCATTTCCAAGCAGATATTTCAACCAAGACTCGCTGGCACCGTTTCTCTTTTCTTGTAATGCTATCTATCTTTGTCTTACCGGGGGGTTTTGTCCTCTTGTGTGGTCATCTCTCTCTGTATTTTTCTGCAGCTTTCTAGTTCTTCCAAGAATTAATGTCTATTTCCAGATGTTTTTTGTTTCTTTTCAAGGTCACCTTTTTCTTTCCTAGATTTCTGGTGTCATTAAATTGTTAAATAACAGTACGAAATCCCTGGGTCTATACTATATACCATTAAAGAATGAACTAAATCCTCATATGAAGAGCAAAAATAGTTCAAAAGTGAGGGCGCAGCGCAAAATAAGTGAAAACAATGAAACTAAAACTAGCTAGGCGGTGTCGATATTAAATTTATTCTAAGACACCCACTGCTAGGATTAAAACAGAGCACCAGCGGTATGGATTTATAACCGCTATGGTGAAAAACGAAAGTTGGTCATATGAGGATTTAGTTCATCCTCGGTGTGATAAAACATCCCTGAGCTCCCCTCTCATTGAGAGGGTGTAGCCCTCAAAGGAACTAGGGTTTTCCTTTGAGAGGAGAGTCTCTATGATGAAGCATGTCACCTTGTGGTGAGTGAGGGATTTCGTCCTAAAAAGGGAAATGCCCTATTTCTCTTTCATGGTGATATCTGTGTTTGCCTTTATTTGTCATGTAGTTATGGACACATTCTTTAATGGTATATAGTATAGACCCAGGGATTTTGTACTGTTATTTAAGTGTAGTTTGGGGAATAAGTTCCGGGTGGTCTTTAAACGTTTTCCTCAGGACCCTCTTGTTTTCAATCGGTGTTTGTTAGTGAGTCATTAAATTGTTGTCAGTCTCTTTTCAGAGCTACACGTATGTTGCCAGCAATATCTCGATGTTTCTATGGTTTTCTGACACCGAACAGTATCTTGCTGTATTTTCTCATAGGGTGTCTGATCAACTTTTTGACACCTGTCTCACTAGTATTGTGTTGGGCTGTTTTTTGTTGCTTTTCTTTGTGTTCTATAGTCGTTTTGTTGGACTGCGCCTCGCTCCTCGGTATGTATTGCTTTATAGCATTACATATTTGTTTTAAATTGGGATTTATTTTGTTGTGTGTCTCACACAGAGCCTATCTACTTTCCTCGACTCCATTTCTAGTGTAATATATTGCATCGTGTTGGAATGTAGTATACTGTAATGGGTTAAATAAGTGCTTGTTGCTTGCATTCGTGCAGTTTCATGTCACGAGCTTGAATCTCGACAGGACTTACTCATTCTGTCATTCCTTGGAGCATGATATAGTGAGTATCCAAAAACAGTGTTACAACACTTCGAAAAGGCAGAACTGTGAAAATAAGTGCTATATTTAGATTTTTTTCAAGTATTACGTGTCTCTTTTGGGTTACACTGGAGCACTTTTCAGAGGGAGGAAAAAATACAAGATTGATTGTAGGAAGGGGAAGTTCATTTCCTGTCAGATGCGTAATTATCCCTATTCAAGCTTCTTCGATTGTATAACTGATTCTTAGTTAATTTAAAGGCAAGTCAGACTAGTTCAATTTAAACTCCCAGAACCTCATGTAGTCGGCCAATGCTTAATTTGTGAGGGAGTTGTGCTCAGAAGCCCGCGGCTGGTGCTGTCAAAGTTCAGTGTGCAGAATACCAAGCCTACTGAAACCTGGATCCATCTCATGCCTCTTTAGTCCAGACCAGCCACTCATTGCCCCTTTAGCTCCCACTCGCAGGTTCATTTTCATCCCTGCTTTCGCCCTTTGTTGTGTTTCTCCATGTTTCTCTTCCACCTACGTCCCCCCTTCTGTGTGTTTCTCTCTCTTCCTCTGGATTAAAGTCTGATGAGAAAAAATAAGTGCAGGTCCCCAAAAATGAGTGCCAGTGCGCCCCATCGACTACCACCAACTCACATTAAGCACTGCAGTTGGGTTCAGATTTCAAGCTTATACTGAGGGTGTTCTGCAGTCAAGTTCATGGTGGCTGGTAATACGAGCAGGAGGGGGCGGGGGCCACACATGTATACAAATACACTCACAATTATACATGCACACTCACATCCACATGCATTCACAAGCATGCACGCACACACCCACCATTAACAAGCATAAATACAGTCATTCACGCACAAATACACATACATTCATACATACACCCACCATTAACAAGCATACATACCAGCACGCACGCACAAATACACATACATTCATACAAACACCCACCATTAACAAGCATACATACCAGCACGCACGCACAACTACACATACATTCATATATACACCCACCATTAACAAGCATACATACCAGCACGCACGCACAAATACACATACATTCATACAAACACCCACCATTAACAAGCATACATACCAGCACGCACGCACAAATACACATACATTCATACAAACACCCACCATTAACAAGCATACATACCAGCACGCACGCACAAATACACATACATTCATACAAACACCCACCATTAACAAGCATACATACCAGCACGCACGCACAACTACACATACATTCATACATACACCCACCATTAACACGCATACATACCAGCACGCACGCACAAATACACATAAATTCATACAAACACCCACCATTAACAAGCATACATACCAGCATGCACGCACAACTCATTCATACATACACCCACCATTAACAAGCATACATACCAGAACGCACGCACAAATACACATACATTCATACAAACACCCACCATTAACAAGCATACATACCAGCATGCACGCACTACTACACATACATTCATACATACACCCACCATTAACAAGCATACATACCAGAATGCACGCACAACTACACATACTTGGGGACGGGTACAGTGTGTTCCTTGTGTGTTACGTCTCCCTCATGGTCCCCTGTGTCTCCCTCGGCCTAGGTTCAATGTTTCTCGCGGCGTGTCCTTTGTCATCTCACGGGGGTGTACAGCTCTTTCCCGGTACTCTCCGCCCCTCGCCGTACTCCCTCTCCGCCTCTTACCGTACTCCGTCCCGACCCTCAGCCCGGGTTTCCCCGGCTGCATCCCGCGGTGACTCTTACACCGTTTCCGGCTCCCTTGGCAACCCCGGGCCTTGTGATTATTTGCATTTATTGTGATGGTGTTGCCTTAGAAACCAGCACACAGTGCATGCCTCAGCCGTGTGTAGGCCGAAGGAGGGATCCCCAGTGCTGTGACATCATGGGTTGGGGAGGGGGGGGGGGGTTCTGTTCCTCATCTGGACTCCGCTCTGTGTACCTGGCTGCAGCTGGCTGCGCCCGCCCCGCCCCATCGCACTTCATCTACGTGGGTCTATTATTACTGGCCCTTCCCCCTCCTCCCTCGCCCCCCTCCTCCCGTGTATTATTTACCCTCTCTTGGCCTGCTGCCACCGGCGAACATCAATCCCTCAAACGCCGTCTCTGGCTAATCTCTTCCCCCGCGTTTTCCTCTCCTCGCAGAACGAGCCTTCCTCGCTCTCCCATGCCTTCCTCGCTCTCCCATGCTTTCCTCGCTCTTGTTTTTTCTCCCACATCTACTGTGCTCCCTAACCTGTCTACCCCTTGTCATTCGTGTAATTCCACGCCCCAGAGAAGCGCTCAAGCCAAAACGTGATCGAGGAAATCACGTGTGAATGAGTTCCAAGAATAATTTTTAGGCAGCTGTAACAGTCACATTATAGGGCGTCTTAGAAAGCCCCTAGCTCACACTTTGCCACCCATTTCATTTTCAGTCTGAGGTGGACGAGAAACCACCGTGCCGGTATGAGTGCGCATGAAGGGTTTTCTGTGTGTTCTTGGGTAATAGTTGCTTGCTGCTGGTGTTTGCCTACGTGGATGAGTTGGGCAGAGGTTGCAGAGCAGCTGCCTGCGTGCTCGTGGGCAGGCTCAGAGCCTAGCTCTGGACCCTAGAGCCGTAGCCTGGCTAACTCCTGTCCCCAGCCCTGCTGCTCTCTGTGTTCACATCTGACCAAAGCCCATTTACTCATGTTTTGAACCAGGCCCGGTTCTAGAATTTTTTTCTTTGGGAGGGCCGTAAAGAAACATGGGTGGGCCATGAAGATGAGTGGTTACAGGCCAAAAAACAACAATGGGGCATATTATCAAGAAACGGCGTTACAATTATCGCCGCTTTAGCGGCAGAAAACTGCCGCCAAAGCGGCGATAATGGGCTTGATAATATGCCCCAGTGAATTCCAATAGAAGCCCATGTTCTGCTTGATAATATGCCCCAATGTATTTAATCGATCTGATATTTTAGGTTTTGGCACTAACTGCATTTGACAATTTTAACACAGCCGGCACCCAGAGAGCTACTATCTTTGACGTGCTTCTGGTTTTGGGGCAGGCGAGATACGCAGCTTGTCTCTTTAAGATGCAGAACTTTAAGACTGCAGCATGCTCCCGGTCATGTGCAGAATCAGAAATGTATCTGCTGCCATACAGAGCCACTTTGCAGCTTTTCATGTTTAAAAAAAACTTTGGCAGCTTTTTACTTTGCAAAGCAATGACGTTTAAAAATACGATGCAATACGCCCAGAATTATAATTCAGTTTTCAGGATATCCATGTCATTTGTGTATCACAGCAGCTAATAAACTCTGCTGACTTCACACCTCTTCCCAGGCCTGAAGGTATCCTATGTCAAAGGTGTTAATCATTGGAATAAATGATACGGGAGATCCCACGGAAACCTCAAGGTGAAAAACTCTTGTTTTTCAGTTCTGAATGGCCTTGGGTGGGCCAGGGTTTCCTTGGTTGGGCCTGGCCCACCCTCTAGAACCGGTCCTGTTTTGAACTCTTTTTTTGCCTCTTCACTTATTTTCTGTAGTGCAGCGTAATGGAAGCTGTGGCCCAGGCTCAGTGGTTTGTCTGTCTGGTTGTAAAAGACATAGGGGCTGATTCCGACCCGGGGTGGCGCAGCGGTGGTGGTGCACCCTTGCGGTTCGACGGCTGTATTCTGATTTTGGCAGTCAGACCGCCATTGGACCGCTGCAACCGCTGGGGATCCGTCATCCCTCGGCTGTGGTGCGGCGGTCAGAGGCCAAAATAATATGCTGGCGGTGCCGCTGCTGCACAGCCAAGCATATTATGAGTTTCCTCAGACTCTCCAGTTAATATTTGAACCCGGGACGACCGAGGCCTGATTTGGCGCTTTTACCGTGCCCTTAAGGAAGATCGCTATGCAAACGTGATGGCGGTGCAGGAAAGGTGGACAGAGGCGCTGTCGGTGGCCCTCATGTAGGGTGCATGGAGGAGGGCGTTTGCCCAGGTCAGAGAGGTAGCAAGCAATGCAAGATTCAAACTCACACAGTTTCATTACCTACACCAAGCCTACCTTACTCCACGCTTACACAGGATTATTAGTAACCGCTGGAGGAGTGCCTGCACTGTGGGTTCACCCCGGCAACCTTCCTTCATTTGACTTGGGACCGTAGCGCAATACGAGGGCACTGGGAGGAACTCTTGGGAGCACTACAGGGAGTCACGCGGGTGTCCGTGGAAGGCCTCAGTGGAGCATTGTCTACTTGGAGTGCTCCCGACACCCAAACGTAGGGCCAGAACACGCCATAGGTCGTTCACACCCCTGGGAATGGTGCTAGCCAAACGGAGGGTGGCCATACATTGGACACAAACTCCAGCACGACCAGCGGTAGATGGCTGGCTGATGTGCAAGAATGGGGAGTGGCAGAGGAGAGACGTCTACATGCTGTGCGCACGGACAAGAATGCTGAATGTGATCTAGAGGTGTGGGTAGATATGTTGAATGGCTTAAAGGAAGTGAATTTGTTGGCGCCTACCCTCCCTCCACTGTTTCAGGGTGCCGGGAACAAGAGGCACGTCAGGTGGCAGATTTGATTGCTGAGTCCGACTTTGGGCTTGGGTGAGTCTCCATATTCCCTGGGCTTTTCAAGAGTTGGTGATAATGTGTGAGGGATGCTGTGTATGCCTGTCCCCCTATCTCCCCAAGTTCATCTCCCTGCCCCCTCCACCACCCACTAACTCCCATGGACTGTATATTTTAACCCTTTCAACTTGCCCCCGTTGTGTTTCGGTGGGATACAGGGGAGAGAGCCTTCCACATTGTGGAATGCCACTTTTTAAAAAAAAATTATGCTGCTGTTTCTTTTAGTATGAAGATTTATTTATAAATATTTGTTGCAAATTTCTTGCGATATCGTTCATGTCATTCGTTTGATTCCTTGATCATTCTGCAATTGAGTTGAATGATGTGGAAGGTCACGTTGTTGCCCTGCGTGGCTACACAATGCCCTTGCCATTTCCGAGTGCCTTCTTTTGAATTACCTGCTAATAAAAACATGTTTAAATTAAAAAACCTTACCGCAGGCCATATTGTTGGGTTCCACCACCATTTTTATGTTCTTAGTATGTGTCTTTTCTCCTAATGAAGGGCATACAATTGTGCCCAGTTGTAGAGCCATAAGGTTCATTCTTGCTCTCTGGCATTTTACTGGTGGACTGCATGCTAGGGGGATGCTCTCAGAACCGGTCTGAGAGTGCATGTGTTTTCCAGGTGTATTCCCAGTTTGCTTCTACCCCCACCTGCGCTTCTGTCTCTCACTCAAGTCATTCCCTCCCCCATGATGCTGTTTTGCCCTTGTGCGTCTTCCCATCAGCTCCACCTTGTGCTTCTCTTCCCCTCCAACCCATGCCCCGTGTTGCCCTATGTTGCAGGTGTCCTGTGCTTCTCTTCCGCCCCCCACTCTCCAGGTTTCTTCCCCCGCTCTCGATGTTGCTTTCCCCACCCACACCCTCTTTGTTGCTTCCACCCATCTGCTTAAAAAAGTGCTTTCACACTACTGTTTTTTAGATCCAAAACGGTGCAGTAAATAAAAAGAAAAAAAATACCCACCCCTACAAAATTACATAGCCATATTATAGCACCCTTTCCCCTCCTCTTGGCCATGCTGCATAGCATTGCTAAAAACTTTTGACAATACCAATAGGTCCAGTTAGATCCCAAAGGCAAGACCTATTGGCTTTGCCAATGCTTGTTATTTTTTTTATTTTATTTTTTTCATAAATTGCAGACTTCACCAGGCATTGATTGGAGGCATAGCAAGGCAAATATTACGTACAACACAGCGCAGTTATAGGAATACAGGATTTCGGTACAGTGATATAAAGGGTGCGTTGTGAGGCATAGTTTTGTAAGATGCAGTGATTTATATGAAGGATAACAGTCAATTAGAGTACAAATGGATAACAATTAGGTCGTTGTAGATGTGACATTACACAGCAGATAACATTTAATAACTTGTGAATAGAGCCTAGGATGTAGCCTGAATTACCAAGTACCCTCATCAAGAAATACTTGGTTGGAATAAATGAGTGATTTTTGGGGGGCGCAACTGGTCGAAAAGTGGGGCTAGGAGCAAGAGAGGACAGGCTTGTAAATAGTTGAGTACAACTACAAAAAACAGAATATCAAAAAGAAAGCATAAGGTAAAATGCTTTGCTTGAGGCACCATAGCTCAAAAGAGCCCTGTCTGCATTAGTTAGTAGACAGGGCATAACAGACAACTTTTAGCAGTTGAGGATGTATATAAGGGAGTTAAAGCCTAGGATGTTGCTTGAATTGCATAGTACTGGCATCCAGAAATCAGTACATAAATGGAATAAAGTAGTGATTTGTGTGAGGCATAACTATTCATACAAATGGAGCTTTTAAGTGAAAGACTACTTAGTTTCAAATAATCAAAAGCAAACTCCAAAAGTACTGACAAATCTATTAAGATAGAATAAAACAAAATACATTACATAAGGCACCATTGGTCAAAAGAGTTCTCTGAAGTTAGAGGGTAATCTTAAAAAACTGGTTGTGGGAGACCATGGAACGCAGAAGGTAGGAAAGTTTAAGGGCTACCGTGTGGATTTTAACTTAACAACTTATTCAGGAAAATCCAGCTTTAGGTAGCTGGAGTGTCATCGAAGTATTGATGGAAGAAGGCAGCAAGTTGTTGAAGGAATTTGTCTAGCGGCTCAACTTATATATTAAAGAGGATTGGCGCAAGGATGGCCCTCCAAGTGACACCGCGGTGAGATGGGGAAGAGAGCAGTACATTTATTGTCAATTTTGGATGTCTGTGAGCGTTCTGAGTGATAGGCTTGGGACCACTGAAGGACTGTTCACCCAGCATCATCCTAGTGTCCAGAAGGATTTGATGGTCAACTGTATCAAATGTTGCAGTTAGATATAGGAGGATGCGGTCAGAGATAGACTTTATCGAAGGTGCACAGGATGGCATCAGTCACAACGAGTGTTGCAGATTCTGTACTGTGTTCGGCTTTAAAGCCAGATCGGTACATCTCCCATAGATCATTCTCTTGGATATGTTATACAGCCTGGAGGAAACAATTTCTCAGTTATCTTGACCAGAAAGGTGAGACTTGAAATAGAGTGGCAATTGTCCATGTTAGAGGGATCAAAATTGTTTTTTTAAGGAGTGGTTTTGTGTAGTTGTGAAGCAGTTTGTACAATGCACTTTTGCAGGGTCAGATTGGTAAGGGCAAGCCAATGAGGAAGAAGTATCCAAGGATGATCTTTGGTCTGGTTGGGAGGCGCTGGATCAGCCGGGTCAGAGGAGGTTTTGGTGTTGGACACAGCCAAGAAAAGGTTTTCCTTCAAAATGAGGGAGAAAGAAGTCCAGTGATAGACTGGTTCATTGGAATGGGAGGTGGAATCAGGAAGGAAAATAATGGAGCCTTCAAAGGAAGGGATGTTAGAAAATTCTGCCCTGATGGAGAAAATTCTACCGGAGATGTTGAGTTCATGTCGATATTGTTCATTTTGTAATTACAAAATGATGATAAATCCTTGCATCTGGCATTATTAGGTCTGAGGACGGTGCAGTGGTTTGTGGGTGAACAAGTCTGAAAAGTTTCCTAAATTTGTTCTTGGCAAGATTGATGCGAGAGTAGGGACAAGATGTTTAGGCCGAAAGGATCTATTATTTGTGACTTTTCCTTTTCTGTTTTGCCTTGGAGAGTGACATAGGAGGTTTTTAGGTCTCGCCTGACCCAGCGCCTGCGCTGGTCTGGTGAGACTTATTGAGAGGGCTCCAAAAAGTGCTACCAGGCCAGCCTAGAGCTACAGTGCATGTGCGCGGGCGTGCGCGCCTCGCTTTACCGCGATTACTTTCACTTTCGCGGCCGCTTTGATGTTTGATTGTGATCACTTTCGCGGCCGCATGGCCGCTTGGCATAGCCAATAGGTCTCGCTTTTGGGACCTTATAAGTATTTAGTTATGCAACTGTTGCATGGGTAAATACTTATAAGGTCCCAAAGGCGAGACCTATTGGCTATGCCAATGCTTGTTTTACTTCTCCATAGTCTTTTCTCTCTTGTAACAGTGTCTCTTGAGAGTGAGGCTGGGCGAGAAGCATCCAGAGGGTGTGGTCTTGCAGAAGAGGTTTTGGCGAAGGGGGGTGATATTATTGACAATGGCAAAATTGAACTTATTGAAGACAACAGTTTTGTCAAATGAGGCAAGAAGAGGCAGGAGAGTAGGGGAGATGTTGAATCTCGTATCTGGGAGGCATGGTGAGGTCGCAAGGGTGCTTTGGTCATTCAGGTATAAGAAGGGCGGGGGGGATCTTGGATAGAACAGGCAATTAGTAATAAACGACTAAATAAATAGCACTGGGCAAACTGCAGGGGCATATGAGCTTGGTATGAAATCTCAAAGCACAAAGGACGTGTAACTTTGGCACAGTAATGTAAATGACATTAGAATTTGAATGTAATTTCTAATATGATGCAGATAATATAATAGTAAAACAAGGTAGATGAAAGTCACAGTGTGCAAAGCTACATGTAAGCTAGGGCAGGGTAATGCAAATTCTAAGAAGGTAGCAGACAAAACAAAACCAATGTGAGGCAGGCAGAAATCCCAGTATGCAAATGGACACGGCTCCTAGGCAAGGCTATACATTTGTTTTTCATCAGTGTGCAAAGTTAGCTAGTCCGCCATGGTTCAGTGTGTGAAGCACTGAGTTATTTGTTGTAGGATGTTATGGAGATCATAAAATACACGTCATTATTGGAGAACATATTGAGTCTTTCCTGTATTCTGTGGTTAGTTGAGTGCTTGAATACAGAAAATGCTGGCAGCAGAGTGACATAGTGACCGGTCTTATGGTCCTATCAGGGCTGACACAAGCTCAAATAGGAGGTGCCTTTTGCTGTGGCCCTTAGCTGAGAAGCACAGGCTGGGGCATCTTACTGCATAAGGTGTCAATGGGGGACCCTGGGGCAGAGGAGGCCAGGACGTCTCCCCCCGCCCCCCCCCCACCTCCCCAGGTTATTCGGGCGGCAGGAGGCGCGTACCAAGACAAAATGTGGTAGGATATTATAGATCTTCTGGGGGTACGGGGTTACATGACGGTGAGGGGCCAAATGCATCTTGGCCTTTTTCTCCCAGTGCCGTGACCCTGGAAGGGAGGGTACTTTAGTCATCTGACCCTCCCTCCCTTGCGTTTTCAATTTTGTTCTTATGGGTTAGGGTAGTGTAGTGTCCTGAGAAATGGGGCACTAGGACCCCGAGGAGGGCAGAGGGCAGGAGAGGTCACCGGACACCAGTTCCGGTCAAGGGGTGAGGGGCAGACCACAGGAAGCAAGGGACGAGGCAGGACGTGCAGCATGCTGGCTGCAGATACACAACGATACAATAAAGAATAGAAGCTGACCTGGCTGTGTGGTGGTTATTGCTGAGACGCGACGCGACAACTGGCGACGAGGCGAGATCGAAATCCACGCGTCGCGGCGACTGTCGGAGCCCACCCGGTCGCGGAACAAAATTCGGAGCCAGGAGCCCACCCTGGTCCGAAGCGCCAGCAGAAGAAAACATCGTTGCGGGAGCCCACCCCGGCGCTGCTAACAGAAGTAAGAGCAGCGCGTTAGTGAAACTGAAGGAAAGATCAAGATCCCTCCCGTGCGTGAGCTTTAACGAACTCTCGCGAGAGGAGGCGGCCATCTTAAAGTCAGGCGAATTGAGCCAATCAGCGCCCAAGATAGACGGCGGCCATTTTGAAGGGTCAGGCAAAGTCCCGAACAGCGCGAAATCGCGCGAGAGTGCGGCGGCCATCTTGGAGTCAGGCGAATTGGGCCAATAGGAGCACAGGAAGGCCGGGAGGCCATTTTAGAGTCAGGCAAAAAAGGAAAATAGACGAAAAACGGTCCAAATAAGGAGAAAACGATAAGAAAAAGGTGCCAAAGAAAGAAAAAAGCACCAGAAGAACAAGAAGGAAGAAGAAAGAAGGAAATAAGTACATAAATAAAACAAAGAAAGGAAGAATATGGGTGACGAAGAAACAAGGAGCACACAAGCTGTGTTCCGCAGGCCACTGCCATTTAACATATCGGAACCACAAGCAGGCATCAGATGGGAGAGATGGCTACGACAATTTGAACGATACATGCGCGCGACGGACGTCGCAGAGAGCAAACAATTAGATCTGCTGGTCAACCTTGCGGGAGACGAAATAGAAGACTTAATGATGACACTACAGGTAGGTCTTAATTAGTCATGGTTTTTGGCCACTTTGTAAGGATTTCTCCAGGTATGAGGCTATGTTCCTGCTGCTGTTATGACAGATTACAGAGAAGCACATGCATGCAGGACGAAGAGGGAAGGCTTGTGGGGTCACCGGGGTGTTTGCAAGATGTGACATTTTGAAGGCCATGTTTGGGGCAGGTTAAAAGGACAGTGGTTGAAAGGATGTTTGGTTGGGATTGGATGTTAGGGTTGTTTCATTAGGGGAGTACATGATTTTTAAATGTATTAGTAAGGTGGCGGTTTTGATGATCGTAAAGTCTTTGGAATCCTAATAAAGCGTCATTTTGTTCCCTAAGAAGTAATCCTGGCTATAATGCGCAAAGGTGTCTGAAAAAACAGCTGAAAGGGTTTCAAATGCAACCCCCTCCTGCCCAGAAAGGCAGGGCTGCTCTGCGAGGCAATGTGAATCCACCTGAGGCAAGAATAAAGCGCCAGGATGAAAGACGGGCTCCTGCAGTGAAGGAGCATGGGTAGCGGACTTCTTGCATCCTGCACCTGGAGACAACTGCCCATAGTATAGCATACCTGTCAACCCAGACGTTGCCACCGTGTGACACACCATATCGGCTCCCATCACACGGTCTCCCGGTGAGGAGCCGATATCACACAGGGGCAGGCAAAACAAGCTGAAAACCACTGTAAATAGTTGTTTTCCAGCTCATTTTCCGAGACTTTAAACTGCCAACGTCCATTAAGGGGTCTGAAAATACCCCAGGACATCAGCACCAGCAAGCTTTTATGTTTTGTTTGGGCAGAATGGGTTTGGGGGCAGGGTGGGGTTCAAACGTGCCTCTCAGGTACTTCGGGGCACAAGGCCCTGCCCCTTTAAGGCCCCACCCCCTCCTCACACAGTGAGATCGTTGGCAGGTATGGTACAGTGCCACGCTGCCTTGGGAAGTGTGAAGGCCTCAATGAGTCAGGCGCCACCACCTTCAAACGCCGCCTCTGCCTCCCTTGAATGGCGTGGCTGCCCGTCGCAACTATGGAAGGAGAGACTGGGTCCGAAAGTGAAGGAGCACAGGGGAGCCAACTGCTTCCACCCTGCACCACTGCTTCCACCCTGCACCACTGCTTCCACCCTGCACCACTGCTTCCACTCTGCAACGACTGCTTCCACCCTGCACCACTGCTTCCACCCTGCACCACTGCTTCCACCCTACAACGACTGCTTCCACCCTGCACCACTGCTTCCACCCTACAACGACTGCTTCCACCCTGCACCACTGCTTCCACTCTGCAACGACTGCTTCCACCCTGCACCACTGCTTCCACCCTGCACCACTGCTTCCACCCTACAACGACTGCTTCCACCCTGCACCACTGCTTCCACCCTACAACGACTGCTTCCACCCTGCACCACTGCTTCCACTCTGCACCACTGCTTCCACCCTGCAACAACTGCTTCCACCCTGCACCACTGCTTCCACCCTACAACGACTGCTTCCCTGCACCACTGCTTCCACCCTGCCACTGCTTCCCTGCACCACTGCTTCCACCCTGCACCACTGCTTCCACCCTGCACCACTGCTTCCACCCTACAACGACTGCTTCCACCCTACAATACTGCTTCCACCCTGCACCACTGCTTCCACCCTGCACCACTGCTTCCACCCTGCAACGACTGCTTCCCTGCACCACTGCTTCCACCCTGCACCACTGCTTCCACCCTGCACCACTGCTTCCACCCTGCACCACTGCTTCCACCCTACAACGACTGCTTCCACCCTACAACGACTGCTTCCACCCTGCAACGACTGCTTCCACCCTGCACCACTGCTTCCACCCTGCACCACTGCTTCCAACCCGTACCACTGCTTCCACCCTGCACCACTGCTTCCACCCTGCACCGGAAGGCAGCTGCTCATGATTTATTTCATCTCCCAAAACTTTTCTCTAAATGCTCATTTCAATTCCAGCTATTCAGAGGCAAACTCTCAACCGCTGTGGGAGTCTGAATATTCCCCGTGACCGTCAATTCACCAAAATGCCAGGGGTAGCGGAAGTGGCATCATACCCATTTACCTTTACTTTCTCTCCCACACTCATGCTTACACATAGACACACATTCACATACATACACCCACTCGCTCTCACACAAACACATTCTCACCTGCAAGAACGCACACAACATACATTTAAAAGCATTTTTTATTTACCTTACCTGCCAGTGAGGGTCATATGCCAGCTAATCCGCTCTTTATTACACTAATAGTGAATAATCTAATATTCACAGTTAGTGTAGTTAAAAATTGACAGAAATCAAGGAAATTGACAGAAATCAAGGAAATGCGAGCCCTAACCACTGTCCACAAGGATGAGCTCCCCTTGTATTCCTGGCTCTGCTCTTGCCGCCTTTGAGGCCAGGGGTTGCAAAGGCCATGCCAGGGATCGCAAGGGGCACATCAGGGGTCGCAGCTGCAACCCCTGGCGACCCCTAAATGACGTCCATGATATTCCTAGGCGAGCCAGCCTCCTTTGCAACATGTGATTTTATTTTCTCAATGAATATTTGTATTTTATTTTTGAAGAATAAAACAAACTTCAAACAAAGCATGAATACATAATGCACCATTGCTGACAAATCACAGTGGCATAAATGGCATTTATACAAAGTGTCTGTCTCAGTTGGGTCCACGGAGGGGTCTGAGCCACCAGAGCGTATAAAAATAAAGGGTCATGGTTACACTGTTCATAAGTACAAATAATAGAGACCAGCGTTACATCTTCCAAGGCTCTCTTCCCACTGTTCCAGACTGCACTCCCCCTCCCTCCGCCTCCCCCACCACTTCCAGGCCATAGTACTTGATCCATGGTGCCCATATCTTCCGGAATTTCCGTGGACAGCCCCTGGCCTTGTATGTCACCTGTTCCGCCACCATATACAAATCAAGACATGCCCTCCACTCTTTCAATGTTGGTACTTGAGGAGCCCCCCAATAGTTTGCTGCAACATGTGATTTTACATTTGTGTATTCTGGCACAGATAATGTGATATGTGAGTGGAGGTGTATGTCCTTAAACACCTCCCATGAGTTCCACGCTGTCATATCTCCCATGCAGAAGGTCTGAATCCAGGCTGGTAGCACACGAGCAGGAGCCGAAACAGTAGAAAAGAGTCTGCAATCAATTACCTGATTCATAGGATCAAATCATAAGTGGAATGGTGCACCCGGAAATATGGTAGACCTCATTGGACTTTGCTGCTCCTCAAAGCAACATAAAAGTGACCTAAGTACAGGACGCATGTCCTTGTGTAGTACTTAGGTACATTATCCCCTGGTGATCATTAGTTTAGGATACTGCAAATAATCTCAGTGACAACTAAACAAAGACATGTGCAAAACTGATCCACTGTACGAAATATATATTCTGCTGGTCTGGATGCTTTACTGTTGTGAGGGATCTAGATTTTAATTGCTGGATTGATCTTTTTTTTACATTTCAGGTACGAATCAAAATCCTTAAAATCATGATAGGCACTTAATTGTCAATAGTACATATTCGGACATGATACGCATAGAATAAATACAAACATGCATTGGAGAACTTCATATACACAAACATTTCATACAATCCAACATTTGACCCCCCCACATAAAAAGTTATAGGGACTCCCCACACCTCCTTAATTGCCCAAAAAGAGGGTCCAGGATTTAGGGAATGTCTTCATGTTGCCCAATTGGGCAGAGAACATGTGCTCTCTCTCTCTCCCTGACCCTTTTCATTTTTGAAAGAAGAGGAGAACAAGCTTGGATCTCCACGTCTGCATGAGCAATGGTCGCGCCACCAGCACTGAAATGAATATCAATTTATGTTGCCTCACTGTGATGCCCGGCATGGGGTAATAGCCCAAGAGTAGGATTTTGGGGGATTTGAATCTGCAGTTGGTTTTCTAAAAATGCTATCGTAAAATTTGTCCAGTTTTTTTTGTTGCAAACAGATTTTATTGAGTTACAAAGAAACAAGCATACATCTCCAGACATAAATTATAGCTCATAGATTTTCATAATGGTTGCAAACAGCAACGCACTTAGAGGTCAGTAATGTGATGCTGTGTAGATAGCTCCCGCCACCCCCGCCCCTCTTCGTGCACTGAAGGTAATGGATCAGATGGGAGTGTGTGGGACAGAGAAGTGAAGCCTATGGTAGACTTCTTCTCCACCGCAGTACAATAATAATTTATCAGCCATGTAGCCGACCTGGAGCCTATGTCGTTACAAGTCTCTCAAAGTAACACATTATCTTGGGGTATCTTGCGCAGAATCAGTTAGTGGGTTGAGTGGGTGCTTAAGTTCCTCCACTAGAGTCTTCCAGGCCCTGGCCGCCTCTAGGAATCCCCCACCTCGCCGAGCTTCACGGAGCAGGAGCGCTCCCTCATAGTCAGCCCACCACCAATTCTCGCCTCCAAGCTGCCACCAAGAGCCCGTGTCGATTTCCAAGGTCTATAGATTTCTCTCTTAGCGAGAATGAAGGCCAAGTCTTGAAACTTACTGGTCACTTTTGATTTAGCCATATGGGGGAAATTACTCAATAGGGGACCTCCCTGTCAATCAGATCTGCTAGGGCCTCGGTAATAACCAACCAATAGGAGCCCAAGCATGGGTAGGACTAAAACGTATGGAGAAACACCGCTCCCTCCTCCCCACATCTCAGGCATTTAGCTGTTGTCATATGGAAAACCCTATTCAGTCGTGCAGGGGTAAGGTATGCTCTGTGCAAGATGTACAAATTAATGAGATTAAACCTGGCTTTCCTATTGATCTCATGCACTCTCTCTAGAATATATGCCCATTCTTTCTCAGCTATGGGAATCCCCAAGTCCTCTTCCTAGCGCATGCGTAGTGTAACCAACAGTGTCCTAATATCGTCTCGTAGTGCTCTATATAAGCATGAAACTGCTTTATGTGTACTTGAGTACGTTACTATGTATGTGCAGCTATGGTGTAAAGGGGGCTCCACCATTCCTGATTTCCAATGTGTACGAATCACTGTCATGACTGGGGTGTATATCATATGCAGTTTGTAATTCCCCAAAGGGCAGAAGCATGCCTTCACTGTAGCGGTGCCCATAGTTCATCACTCCAGCCTCCTCCTCTTCAGCCATTCCTCTCCAATCGCCCCCGTGAGGAAGGGTGTGCAGCATAGTCAGAGGGACCTAAGGAATTTTCGTTTGTGATCTGAATAGAAACCTATGCCAACAATGTCATATAGTTGCAAATCCACCGAGTCATTAGCCCTGGGGCATGGGAGACGCAACAGTTGTGCAACACATCTATCAGTAGCAGGTAAGGCGAGTCCATCCTCATTCTCAGTGGCCAGGCCTCTCGCGATCTGTTGTGTGAGCCACTGCAACTGAGCGGTTATATAGTATGCCTCCAAGTCTGGGACCACTAGTCCACCCACCCCCGTCTGATGTTGGAACGTAGACAGAGCGACCCATCTGTGGCCGGAGCCCCATAGGAACACCACCTTCATGGATTCAAGTTCCCCAAACAGTGTACAAGGGATTTTAACTGGCAAGACTGTAAAATAGTAGAGCAGCAGAGGTAAAGCTATAATTTTAAATAATGCTACTCTACCTATCAGATGGGGAGAGTGTTCAAAACGTCCATGCTCTGCTGCATTGATCCAATTGCCCAGTTTGACATTGCCTTCCAGTAAGTATTTATAATCATGAAATATACATACTTCCAGATTTTTGATGCATGCGGTTTCCCATTTCAAGGAGCTGAATCCCTCGGCGGGGGAGTGTTTGCCATTATCGGAAAAAGACATGACTTTTGCCAGTTCATTCGTAGACCTGTGAGTCTACCGAAGTATTCCAATAATTGTTTGGCTCCAATCAGATCAAGCTCTATATTTAAGAAACACAAGGAGTTCATTGGCGTATAGTGCTATGTTGACCTCTTCTGCCTGCTAGGATTCCCCTATACATGTCCCACCGCCTAGCGTAACAAACCAGGGGCTCCATCGCCAATGCAAATAAAAGCAGTGACAACAGGCACCCCTGTCTCGTCCCGCGCTTCACATCATAAGTCTCCGATATGTATCTCCCAGTCTCAACCCTAATCTTGGGGGTTGTGTAAAGTAGTCTAGTCCATTCAAGGAATCCCCTACCCAGGCGGAACGCTGCCATGAACTCATATAGAAAGGCCCATACAAGGCTATCAAAAGTCTTTTCTATATCTATAGCAAAAATCGCAGACTGTGAGCGTGAGTCTTCCTCTACAATTGCCAGTAGACAGCGGATATTAATCAATGTATTCCTACCTGGAATGAATCCTGCCTGATTCTGGTGTATTAATCAAGGCATATGAGGGAGGAGTCTGGAAGCTAAACTCCTACTGAGTATTTTATAGTTGACATTCAATATGGAAAGGGGGGCAATATGCTCTTTTGTCCTGGGCCGATTTCCTGGGTTTAAGAAGTAGGACTGTGAGGTCCTAGCCTCCTTGCATACGTCCACTAATGTGGGTGCAATATATCAGCCTATGCCGCATAAAACTCGGGAATCCATCCGTTCCTAGAGTTTTCCCCGAGCCATATGCTTGATCGCTGCCCTTATTTCTGGTAACATAATGTCACTACCTAGGAGATCCGCTTCACCAGGAGTTAGAGTAGGGAGCTCCAATGGGGAAGGAAGTCCCAAAGTTCTGATTCTTTGGCCATAGCAACACTGTCAGATAGAGTAGCGTAATAGGTGTTGAATTCACAATTGATATCAGTTTGTTTATGCAACTTGATCCCATGGTCAGTCTTAATTCCCACGATCACTACACCCCGTTTAAAAGGGTTTGCAAACCATTCTAGGAGCTGCCCGGTACGGTCTTGCTCTGCTTGAGCTTTAAGCATATAATTCCTGTAATCAAAACAGCAGAGTCGTTCCATGAACTCAGCCACCTTCTCCCTTGCCTCTAATAAGGCTGGTTGAAAATCTAGGGCATTTGGTCTATTGATCACTAGGGATCTCAGGTCTTATTCAACTAATTCCACCTCCATCTGTAGGGTCCTATGTATCCCCACAGATTCAGCTATACATATGTCCCTCAGAGTTACCTTAAACACGTCCCATTCGACGCTCAGTGAAGTTACAGTACCTAAGTTGTCCTCAAAGTAATTAGTAATTGCCTGACTATAAGGTCTCTGTAGATTGGTTCTTCCAAGGATTCTGGTTTCAACTTCCAGGTGGGAGCACAGGGAGGCGCAACCCCTCAGTAAAAGTACAACAGTATTGGGTTATGGTTGGTGAGTGTCCATGGAGGAATTCTACAGTATGAGCTAGGTTGTGAAGACCCGGGGTACAAAGGAATGTATCTAGTCATACATGAATATCATATAATGGGGGAAAAATGAGTAATCCCTGGTCTGTGGGTGGGTCGTGCACTAGGAGTTAATTAATCCCCAATCTGTTTGCCATTTAGAGAAGACACAGGCAGTTTTCAAAATGGGGGAGTCATGTAGGGGTGGATGGGAACGTTTGGAGATAAACCCTGCTTGATCTGTGTTCGGGGCATAAACTTTAAGTATGGAAATGTCTCTCCCATGTAGTCAACCCATGAGTAGCACATATCTACCATCAGGACCTATGAAGTCCTCAGTATGTTGAAATGGGACCCCCGGTTTGACGCACACCAGCGTCCCCCTAGCGAATGCAGAGTAGAGCGTATAATAGCCCTGGCCTTACCATCGTCTATGTAGGGCTGACCCTTCCTTGGCTTCCAAATAAGTCTCCTGAAGGAGTGCTATATGTACCCCTTGTCTTGCCAAGTAAGAGAAGACTTTCTACTATTTAGACATTAGGTGTATGCTCCTCAGATTCCACAATATTATCTTATATGTCGTGTGGGTAAGCATTGCAAAGGTGTAGGGGCCCATTTGAGTGTGTTTGGCAGCCAAGCATGGAAACGCCTGTCCAGCTCAGTTCATTCTGTAATCCATTGTGTTATTCTAGTGCCCAAGAAACAACAGCATCCCCAGCAAACAAAAAACAAACATCTCAACCCCTCAACCTCGGGACAAACAGAGTACACCACCCATCCAAATCAGTTTCATAAAGAAATCTATAGTGGGTGCGCCCAGTGAACTATAAGTGGGGGGATGCAAGGTAGGTGGGGTGCCCACTTTTATTGAGACTCAACCCCATCAACGCATGTAATCAGTAGCCTGGCATGTCGGTATTACTGGTATAGAACATATTGGTAGTGGGAAACCCCTACTAAATTATAAAACAGCCCTGAATATCTCTTAGGCCGCCCAAGAGTGCTGAGTCATCTGAGTTCCCCTCCCCTTACCACACTATGGCTCATGCATGTCATATCAAGTCATCTTTGGTCCCTGGCATCACCACCGGCAATTCAGGTTCTGAGTCATCAGAGGTAGTAACTATTGATTGTTCATCAAGTTGAAATATCAAGACTTCATCATCTTTGCCCTCAGCAACCGAAGCTGAGGGGCTACTGCTTTCACTACCATGAAGGGAGGCTACCGCCTCCAACACTCAGCGTTGGCCCATATGGACCTCTGCCTTCATTGGAGTATTCCCGCAGGGACCCGTGGGCCTATGCCGCTACTGCTATCGCTTGGAGGATCTTCCAGATGTGTTCTGGATGGATTTTACATGTGGATTCCGTTCTATCCAGTCACAGGCTTCCAATGCGGTGGCAAAGAACCGCACTCCCTCGGGTTTGACCACTCTGAGTCAGGCAGGGAAAAGCATGGCATATATTACTCACATCTGTCTAAGGCAAGTTTTTACTGCTAAGAAGGTGGCTCTCTGTCTCTGCACAACCCTTGTAAAGTTCGGGAATATAATTATCTTTCTATTTTCAACCGACAATGCAGGTGCCTTTTGAGCTTGTGCTAGTATACAGTCTCAATCGCGGCATTAGAACAGTTTTGCCACTACAGGACGTGGCGGAGCACCTGGACAAGGTGGGCATGATGGCACCCTGTGCACTCTCTCAAAGGCATAGAAAGGCAACAAGTTCTCTGGGGCTATACCTTCTATGATCCACTTCCTTAAAAAGGCCACCATATCTCTGCCTTCAATTCCCTCAGGTAGACCAATCATTCACATGCTATTCCTTCTAGATAGATTTTCAGCGTCTTCTGCTTTTTGGTCAAGTATCTGGACTTTCCCTTCCATGACTGACAATTTTTCGGGAGAGGTCGGATATAGTTCTCTTCGTCATGAGGACTCGTTCAGCGAGCCGCCTGTGATCGTCCTTCAGTATTCGGAATTCAGCCCCCAATGCATCCATTTTCGTTTCTAGGGCATCTCTAGAGGAGGTGATGGCCTGGAGTATATACTACAGCGTGAGGCCGTCCAAGTCTCCCCTGCTGTCGTCATGGCCCTCGGATTGTACCTCCGAGGTTGTAGGCTTGGGCATCACGGAGGGCCCCACGTCCTGAGCCTTTCTCTTGGCGATTTTACCCATGGTAGTAGCGTTTGTGGTTATCTGAAATCCTTGGTGCACAATCGCAGATCTCAATCAGAACACTGAGGCAGGGCCTCGCGAGGAACTTGGAAGTCCCCACAGAAGGCAGTATGTGTAGGGTCCCTGTGCACTAGAGGGTTCTCATTGGCAGGTAAGTATGTTGTTGCTAGCACACTCCTCTGCTTAGTGCTCCACCAGAAGGGTTAGCACTCAGTTGTTATCCAGGCAAGCGAGAGGGACAATTTTGACAATGCTGCTCCTCAGGGCATGTCCATGCGCGTCAAAATGCAGTTGCTGGTGTTGAAGTCCCCACCTGTACCACACCTCCTCAGAGCCACTTGGCAGCCAGGTCCCCCATTGTTGTGCCCGAAGAGCATCAGGAGAGCATCAAGAGTACCTCTATACGAGCCCCAAGCTGGCCAGGGCTCCCACATCCAATGGTCGCCCTCGTTGTGGCAGTGGCCACTGGGTGGGAGTCACAACAGATCCAGGTGAGAACCAGTGGGAGGTCACACAGTGGTGCTCCATCATTCGTGAAGCAGTTGGTCTTCACCTACCTCGGACCACCCAAACAAGTCTGGTAGAACAGCAGGAGGGCCTCGTTTTCATGTGCCACTATGCCATGCAGTTGCAGGCCTTTTGGGAATCGCCGGCAACGTACAGGGCCCGACAGTAATGTGGCATCCGTAGCCCTTTAGATGAGTCCACAGCGAGTCAGGCAGTGTCTGATGTGGTGCAGATCATGTGTCTATCGCCAGCAATGTGTGGGCCGGACAGGTTGAACGGCCTTGCCTAGCAATGAAAAAAGTCAGGAGGCGAGTGCACCAATCTCAGGCCTCGTTCTCGCAACTTGGTGGCCAGCTTCATGCGACCGCACCGGCAATCCTCCATGAGGGTCCTACAGTTCTCCAAGAGGGGCAGGGTCACCACCCAGTAGGCCTGATTCACCAGAGACCTTCTTCAGCTGTGTGGCGTGTCACAGAAGCACTGCTTCTTCCTGATCTGCTGCCACCCTCCTCCAGCACTGAAGCAGTCGGGCTCCCTTTCGCATGTGGGATCTCCACCTCCGTATGTAGGGAGGCCCAGGCAGTGTCTCTTGTGATGCCATGGGCCTTGGGAAACCTCCCAGTGTCACCGCCAGTCCCTCTCATCTCTAGTTGTGGCCGGGAGGGTCCACGGTCAGTTGGCAATGCCGCGGAAGGCTCCACAGCGGGGGGGGGGGGCACTAGGTCCCCTCCATGCCAAAGCACCCCTGTCGGGAAACTGGAGGCACAGCGCTGATACTTCGCTGGCTCGCCGCTCCGGCGAAGTCCACTGGACAGGACTAGACTTGCTCGTCGCGCATCACGCCACTTTACAGTGCACCATCAGCTCGTTCACATCTGGCAAGGCTGCTTACTCCAGCAGAAGTCCACGCCAGGACAAGCCATATGTGCCCAGTTAACATTGGGGGGACTCAGCAAGGATTATGGGACTCCATAGTGACTGGATGCTCAGGATAGTAGCAGTATTCCGGTGGGTTGTGGCAGAGCGCAAAATTACATGACTGCTCATGCTGCCATCATGGCCATGCTCCTCCCCAAAACTTGTGCAGTTTACTGCAGTTTGAAATGAAATGCGACCAATCTCCGCTACCTATAGTGTCACACCATAAAAGATTGACTGGGGCATTCCCCAATCATTTTCTTTAGAAGCTGAGGGGTTCTGTATATAAGCCCTGTTGAGAAAAAAATGCTTTTTGCATAAATTATGCACCGCTCCAATTTGTAAAATTTAACTCATTGGTTTTCCTCTAAATGTCTTTGGCCAATACCACACTCCCCTCTTTTTACCATTTAGTGGAGATCTGACTGTAGGCATTGACTTTCTCAACTGATAGATATTTATTCCAAAACCTCATTTTCTTCATATAGGGAATGCTAATTAAATTTGCTACCAGATCCTTTCTATCTGATATGATCTAAGGATCGATATGCTGTTAACGTTACATAAACTACGTTTATAATTCATGTCATGAAATTCTCCTACATCTTCTGTATTAAGAAAAAACTAAATAGCGTTTAAGACAGGCATGTACACACTTCCAAAATTCAGATAACAAATTCTCTGCGGAGCATTCAGCGGGGGCTCCTCCGCTAGAAGGAGGAGCATCGCCCCACTGCTTTTAAGCAGTATAAATAAAGGAAAAATAAAATGATAATAACTCTAAGTTATTATCATTTTATATTTTTTTCTTGTTGCTGGTGGGGCTGCTCTGATGACAGAGCAGGAGAGGGGAGGAGTGGTTTGCTCTCCCTAATTGGGCATGAATGTTTGCCCGGCCGTCTAGAGCCGGCCAAACAGCCATGCACACTTTGCATGTTCTCCACGCAGGCTACATTACACTCTGGGTGAAAAACATGCCCAGCCCCTAGTCCCAGTCTGAGCGCTGTACCACGGCGCTCAGACCAATCACAATGCTGAATTGCAGTGTTGTGATTGGTTCTGGGGAGCCTGGGTGCTTCCTGGGTGCTCTGTTTCGGAGGCGAAGGTGGGAAGAGCGGTGAAACGTGACGAAAAGGTATTTTTTTTTCTTTACCCCTCTCCCTCCCCCACCCTTCGCCCTCCCACCCCCAATTTGTGCCAGCCGCCACTCTGAGCAATTACTTAAAATGATGTCCATTTTAGATTTATTAACTTTATGCCCTCCTAAAATTTGAAATGGCAAAAAAGTTTTTAATACGCTCGCCTGCACTTCCTTCTTTGGGGTGAACATTAAAGTAATATCGTCGGCATATAGCTTGATTTTGGCCATTTGAGGAATGAGTGCCTGGATTTCTATGTCATTCCATATATCTAGAGCTAATGGCTCAATAAAAAAAGCAAAATAAATACCACAATTTTGAATGAATTTGAGATGAATGTGGCTTTGGCGTTATAGTACATTTTATTTGTGAACCCCGTGTTCTGTGTAGAAAATCCAAATCTGTCAAATATACATAAAAGAGTTTTCCAGACCATAGGGTCAAACATGTTTTCTGCGTCCAGCAAAAAAAAGTGCTGCTGGAATCTGCTTAATAGCAAATGCGATCAAAGCTTCAATGAAATTACTAGTGTTTGTGCAAAGCTGCTGACTGGTTATTAAGGCATTCTGGTCCATATGGATCAGTTTAGAGGCTACTTTATCAGTGGCGGCCAGCATGACTCGCGGGTGGCGGGGTGGAGGTGAGCACGGATGGGGGAGTGAGGTAGCACAATAAAAAACAAAACAAAATACACAATTACACACTTACCTTGCCGCCGGCCCAGCCACTGCATCTCTGCTCCTTGCTCCTGCTCTCCTCATCGGACAGGAAGCCAGGCTCCCCTGACCAATCACAACGCTGCAATGCAGCTTTGTGATTAGTTTTGAGCGTCCTGGTTCGATGCTCAACCAGGGACTAGGGGCTTGGGCTTGTTCTCCATGCAGGCTGTAATGCAGCCTGCATGGAGAACGGGGAAAGTGCACATGACTGGTTTGGGCGGCCCGAGAGGGCAGACTAAACCGTCATTGCGCACTAAGGAGTTGGCAAACCACTCCTCTCCTCTCCTGCCCTGCTCAGAGAGTAGAACAGCTGCGCCCATCCACCCCCACAAAGCAAGGAAACATATAATGATAATAACTAAAAGTTATTATCATTTTATATTTCCTTTCCTTTACGCTGCTCAAAGCAGTGAGGCGACGCTCCTCCGCCACAGCGGAGGAGCCGCCACTGTACTTTATTGAACCTATTCGCTAACAACTTCATTACAATTTTATAATCAGAATTTAAAACCATGATAGGAGTTTGGATCCGTTGTGTCTTTGCCCTTTTTAAGAAAACTAACCATATCCCTGAGTTAAAGGATGGTGGGGGGCGGTCCTGCAGAAGTGTTCTTTGATGAATCCTGGCACAAAGCCATCATGATTCCAGTTTAAAGTCTCTTCAGAGATTTTTTTGATTGAGTAATTTCTCTAGAATGTCATTTTAAAGTTGAATGTGTTATAGATGTTTGTTGTTGATAGACACAAAATATTTGCAGCAGTGTTTTTCAATTTCTCACTCTAGATATAGGTGGGGTAAGTCATGGTCAGTAGCGAAACATTTCAGATGAGAACACAAAATAGAGGGCTATATAAAAAAAATTCAAAAGAAAATGTCCTCATTTACTTCTTTCTTATAAAAATCCTATATGTGATATTAAGAATGTATTGTAAGCAAAAATGGCCAACACGCGTAAGGCACAAATGCCAGGATTAGTTGGTGGTGTGTCACAGGAAGTGGCAGCAATTGGCAGCCTTAAACATATTTAGCAATTCAAGCATTGTGGCTATGTTCAGTTATCTCTTTTAAAAAATCGGTTCACATACATGAATACTAGCATGTTATTGACAGACCTGTTACCATAAAATATTGTACAATGAGATCCTTTATCAAAAATGAGGGGTAAAAGATGGGGGCTTTCTTAAAGCCCCGGTGTGATGCTCCACCCATGGAATGCCTCCCACGTTGAATGTAACGTGATGCATTGATAGCAGCTACCCAGCGTTACATTTCTTTACAAAGCCACGCAAGGCCACACAAATCAGGCCCTGCATGGCTTTGTAAATATTACTGAAGCCTTTGCGTTGTCCATGCATGACTCAACAACAATACAAAAGCTTCATAAATCTGGCCCTAGTGTTGTGGTTTATTTGATGTGAGGGGGGCATACAACTCATTTCTAACATGATCAGTGATGGGACTTCATGCATTTGGGAAGAGTATGGGCAAGTCTGCCTATTTGGTTAGGGGATGATAATACCATTTTCTATTGAGCGGTTGTTTTGAGTGCAAGCTTGTGTGTGCTATGAAGAGTTTATATTACAGGATAGATGTGGGAAGCTGGATTATTGGTTGACTGGGGTGTGAGCCCTGGTCAAGCAGCAACCACAATCCTTGTCAGGGTAAAGGCACAAGCAAACCCCAAATTAACTTGTGCTCATCCCCCTGGTATCTTGGCACAGAGCAGTCCGGCTTAACTTAGAGGCAATGTGTAAAGTATTTGTGCAACACTTCAAACAGTATAATAGTGCAAAAAACCACACAAAAAGATCCCACACCAGGTTAGAAAAATAGAGAAAAATGTACTAAATAAAACAAGACCAAAATGACAAAAATTCAATCAGTAGAATCAGTGTTTTGAATTTTTAAAGAATAAAGTGTAAAATAGCGCCTAAAAACACAAAGCGCCAAACGTGGTTATCTGGTCACACTGGACCAGGTCAAAATCAAAAGTTCAGGCCAACCGCGATGGAGTGTGGGTCAGATACAGTCCCTGATTAGTCCTGCTGAAAGTTTATCTTCTCAATCTTTGTGCGAAGAGTCCTGTTTGCGTTGGAGAGGGTCGCAGGAACAAAGAGGGCATCAGGGCGGTTGTCAGCATGGTGCGAAGAGTAAGCTGGTGTCATGGAAGCACAGATTGGAGCTGCACACTGGTGGTCCCCCGCAGGCTGTCGATGCTGCTATACGAAGAGACAGGCTGGCGGAGGCTTGCGCTAAATATCGGTGCAAGCGGCACGGTCTCAGTGCAAATTGGCCCGTTTATGGTCGCAAAGAGCTCAAAAGCTTCATTTAAGAGCCCATGACCCACACCAAGAGTCCAGGACCTGTGCGGCACCAATTGGGGTTCAGGAACTCGCTGCAGCTGGGTCGGGTGGCTGGTAGGAGAGCCTTTTATGTCCCTGAGGCTCATTTCAGGAGGCCAGTAGATTAGCCTTTGGAGTCACTCTGGGGTCCTGGGTTCAAGATGAAGTTGCAGGTTTGGGCCTGGCAAAAAGTAAATTTTACTAGGTTGAAATGGCAGTTTAAACTGTACACACAGGCTCTGCAACGGCAGGCCCGAGACAGGTTTAAAGTGCTACTTAAGTGGGTGACACAACCAGTGCTGCAGGCCCACTAGTGGCATTTAATTGACAGGTCCTGGCATGCTTTACTAGGGATTTACAAGTAATTTAAATATGCCAATTGGGTATAAACCAATGTTACCATGTTTAGGGAAAGAGCACATGCACTTTAGCACTGGTTAGCAGTGGTAAAGTGTGCAGAGTCCTAAGGCCAGCAAAAATGATGTGAGCAAAAACAGGAATTTTGAAGGCAAAAGGTTTCGGAGAAACAATGCCAAGGATGCCAGGTCTAACAATAGATCTTTTTCTATTTATATGTGGTTGTATGGAGTGTAATCTGTGGATAGTATGCAAAGTGTACGTTCGGGATCATTGGTACTCTTTAGCATTGTTTTCAATGCTGTGACTTGCTGCCACATACAATTGTTTGGGAGTGAAGATTTTGGGTAGACTTTGTGTGGTGATTTGGTTATGTATGCACATGGGAGTGTGTTTACTGCACTATTCAATATTGTTATGTTAAGTACTTTTAACTAA
Source organism: Triturus cristatus (assembly GCF_964204655.1). Taxonomy (NCBI): domain Eukaryota; kingdom Metazoa; phylum Chordata; class Amphibia; order Caudata; family Salamandridae; genus Triturus; species Triturus cristatus. The sequence continues at coordinate 752,015,605 of NC_140592.1, forward strand.
TATTTGTAAAGCACTCGTGCACAAAAACAGAAGCTGGCAAAGATCACAGAAAGGCTATTTGAAACAATTTGAGAAAACTTTTGGGTACAGAGTAGAGATTTTGATTGAACAGTGGGTGAAACAGTACTTCTGGCGTTGTGAAAGTAGGACCATTATTAGACCAGCACTGAGACATTTGAGAATGCGGGAAGGCTGGCAGGGCCTCAAGAAAGAAGGGACATTGCCAAAAAAGGGTTGTGAACAAGGCACAGTGTCTTAAAGTGGACCTTGGCAGCTAAAGATGCCAAGGAGCAGAATAATGTGCATGACTAAATCTGTTGGATTCTGATATCATTGTGGCCAGAACATTTAGAATGGTTTGCGGTTGCTTTGATAGCCTCTTAAGGTATTGCCGGTAGAGGCCGTTACCATTGTTGAGTCAGTAGCCAACTTAAATAGACAGTTTCTTTCCTTCACGAATAAGAAAAGATTATTTTTTCTTCAGATGGTTTAGATGGAATAAGCTGGAAAAAGTAGTACATATTATTTGAGAACTACACCAAAGGTAAAACCTGAGTTTTTAACCATGTTGACAGAAGTAAGGCATGAATCATTTTCAGAGGGCCAGAGGTAGGGAGACCAAAGTTCAGAGTGTTGGGTAGCCATATTATTTGAGTTTTGTCTGGGTTTACTCTGATCAATGAGAGTGCATGCACCCCCTCTGCCCATTGTCCTTAAAGAGGAACCCAGACTGCCTGGGCGTTCACGGTGTAAGCAAAGCTAGGAAACATGACCATACATGAAAATTTAAAGATTGCGTGAGCAGGTAAGTCTTGCCAGAAGTTTATCATAAATGTTGAAGTGGTACATAGATAATGCAGAGCCCTGTAGAACTTCGAAGACAACTTCATTGCCTTTAGACTGAAAAGGTGGAATGAATATTTTAGAGTGAATTCAGGAAGGAAAGGATTAGATGGCATAGCACTATGTCACCAAAGCCAATATCTGAGAGTGTGTGAAGGAGTATCGGATAGTCAGCAATGTAAAATGTTGCCTATAGATGAAGAAGGAAAAGGACACTCACACTGCTGCCGTCCAGGGTAGATCTAAGGTCATCAAGAACTCCTACCCAGACAGACTCAGGACTGCAGCGAGCCAACCTGAGCATCATACAAGATACTGTTAGACTTCAAACTGGTTTTCAGTTGGTCTGCCACACATCCTACAAGGAACTTTGTGGCCATCAGTAAAGTGAGAGGAGCCTGAAGGTGGCACGATTATGGTCACCCAGACAGGCTTTAACAGGAGCGGAAGCACGTTTGCCTCCTTGAACAGAAAAGATATGGTCCCATGGTCACTGACAGTGTGTTAAAGAACAGAAGATATAAGGGGAGAGCTAAAGGAATCTAAAGTACTAATCTAATATATCAGGGTGGGATTAAGTGTAGAAGAAGAGTTGAGACGGTTGATACATCCTTCAGTCTGAAAAATAGTTGACAGATCAAAATTTGAAAAAAATGGATGGGGGAATCCTCCAAGATGATATAGGCATGCTTAGCCTCTACAATATCCTCAAAGATAGTTTGAACTTTTTCAGTAAAATAGACCACGTTAAATAACTGACATAAGGTTTAATCGTCGGGATGGGATTGGCAAGTTTCACAATATACTGAAATACTACTTTTTGCATGTTATTTCCTTCAAAAATTCTGGAAGAGTGATATTTTATGTAGGCTGTCTTGAATTTGCTTTTGTAGAAATTCAAACTGTTTTTATAATGTTGCTGATCCAGGGGCTTATACGTTCCGCACCAAGCATGACCAGGCATTCTGGAGCAGTTTATATCCAGGGTCAAGGCACAGGAGAACCAGGGGCTGGGTTTGGATCTATAAGGGTTGCGTGCAGATCTCAGAAAACCTAGAGCAGCAATATTGGAAGAGATCCAGTTGACAATAGACCCATATCTGTAACACTGGACAGATACCTCTGCCAATCCTAAAACAATACTGACTGGTCAGTAATCTTAGAATTGTCTCTAAGAGCAGGTACATTGAAATGGATTAAAAAAAAAGAGTTCTGAATTTAGCAGAGGAGTGATCGTTGGTTTTTCAGTCGATTGAGAACAGTAACGAAAAGGTCAGGATTATGTCCAAATCTGTGGTTAGGTTCCTTAATCCATAGTGGGAGTTTCAAATCATTAGAATATTCAATAAGAGTCACAGTCCTTGTGAAGATTAATGTTTGCTCCCTTTCAGGGGGCAAGTGGTGGGAAATTCTAGGTAGCTGCCTATGGTAGAACGGCTAAAGCCCAGAGGTCCATATACCACGGCTAAAGCGAGTAAGTAGTCCAATTTGTCATTAATCTGAAGAATTAGATATTGACAAGACACCCGGGAGTGTTGGTTTGATGTGAGGCATTGAGTGTGAATCCAAGAGTTTAGGGGACGTCTTCTATGCGTGGTTGTGGGTGCATTCGCCTACTTGTATTATTGTCAGTCAGCATTTTGTATGCGCATGAGAGTTCAACAGAAAAGTGTTCTGGCTCCAGAGGACATAGGTGGGGGGTTCAGTGTGCACATAATTTGCTGTGTCTAGCAGACTGTGACTTTGGGCTTCTCTGTTCCCACTGGGAAAGGCATTGTGCAGCGACCAGAACAACTGACTCCGGAGCGCAGGGCTTGCGGATCGATCCCCGGCAGCAGCTCAGCATCATGTGACTCTGGGCAATAGCTCACTTAATCTCCCCGACAACTCCCAGTAACTGGATACCCTTAGGGGTGATAAGTTGTGCTTTACAAATCTGGAATTATTATTGTTTACTGTAATACACAGAATAGGGTTTCTTGCAGAGCTGTGCAAAAAATGAAGGAAGGCCTGTAGTCCCTCCGAACAAGGATACAAACTTATAACCAAAGAAACATTCCACGAGGGAAAGCACATGTAGGGCTGGTTTAGAGTTTGGTGGATGGAATTTGGATAATCTGTCACATACATAAAAGATATCCCATCCCTCGTATTACAAGTGCGAAAGGATATAATGGAGTTGTAGTGCGGTGGACAGGATGTCCGTCAGGCTTGTGACAGAGGATCCCATCTGCCTTAATCATTAAGAATGGAGCGCACATACCTTAAAATGCGCCCTGGTGGAATCAATCCTTCCTCAAGGACTCAAAATGGCAACTAATTCTTCGCTATGGTCCTATAGTCCCTAATTACATACTATATCCCACGACCAATGCACTCCTGTCTAACCAGTTGAAGTTCATTCCCTAATTGTTGCCTTCCTCTGTGCAGTGTTGGGCTTCACCTGTGTGTTTGTGTTGTGTGTCTGTATGCCACAGGTGGGTTAGATGTTGAAGGGTGGTAGGAGAGTGCCTTAGGGAAAAGCAGGTGCATAAGAAGGGGGTGTGGATTCTGGAAATCGGTGTCATAGTACGTGGAAGAAGAAGTTGTTTTTACCTAACATTACTTGGAAATGTAGAATGGTGTGCGTCACATTAGTGGTGTGGCATCCTAGTGGTCTTGTGTCAGCAGGGACTTGGCCGGAGGATTTGGTTTGGTTGTAAGCCATAGTGAGTGTTTATTTTTATGGCGTGTTGTTATCTTTCTTTTGTGAGAAAGGAACAAATGTTGCATTATTTGACATGTGTAGTATTCAAGATGTGTGCACTAAGAGATGTGGTATATATTAATTTGCTTTTATGGGTCTCAGATGCTAAGGTTATGCAGTGGGTGTCTGGATGGTTGATGTGAGTGTGTGTCTTTGTCTCATTAAAGCAGCCTCCTGACTTTGGTCTATATTGAAGGAAAGTCGATGATGTAGTGTCTTGGTGTAATAGTGCTAGTATTTGTTGTGGCTGACATGCTATTGAATGGTGAATGTGGGTGGGTGAATGTAAGGCTAATTGGAATGTTGATGGATGTGATGTTGAAACTAAGGACCTAACATGTACATAAACACACTGCCTCCTACCAGAGTGTCTCCTGAGTCATCCTTGTGAAGACCTACCCTCCAGCTACCACACAGTGAGCTCCTTGATTGGCTGATCTGATAAGCTCCCAATGTTGGCACTATGCCTGGCGACCATGCTAAAAGAATGATGTGGTTATAGACGAGGAAGGCGAGTGCGCATGATGGTTACATATCTGAACATAACAGGGCAAGATTCCGTAGCATGGGACTGTTATCTACTAAAAATACTCTACAGAGAAGAGCCTTTGATAGACGTCCAGACACATCATGACTGTTGGACACGCGCTTTTTCTTAAGGCATTTTCATGGTGGTTTACTGTGCGACAAGGCAGAGAACGTTCTGAGGCATTCCCTTGCTGTTTGACTGACTTGGTATTCCTGTGTCCCTGTTGATGTCACGTTGCATTCAAGTTCCGCTTTATTTCTGCCAGTGTTGGCTTCGCACAGTACTGTGTAGTCACTTGAGATCAATAGGTCCAAGTAGCTGGGCTTCCACTGTTACAGCGTGAAAAACCAATCTCTAACACAAACAGCTGGAAGAATCCAATAACGCGCTCTGGAGCGAAGTAGCCAAACTGCTTATTTCAAATTGGCAGAGTGAATCACTCTCCCCAGTTGGAAACCGGAAGCTTCATGGAATTTGTGCTGAGGAAATATTACATTGTTTCTATTAGCTGAACTTCCGGCTACACCAGATCTAATAAATGCAACCCAAAGACCTAGAACCTCCATCTCGCCTACCCCTACCTAAAATAGCCAGGTGGACCTCGTTTGAAGTCACATTCCCTCCTCACATTTGCCGTTGCCTCTACCCGTACCCTCCTTCGACACCTATATTCTCTTCTCTTCTTCCCTTAGCCCTACCCTTTTTAACGTTTATGTATCCCCTCTGGCCCCTTTGATTGAATCGTTCGGCTTCTGTCTGACATCCTATGCCGACGACACTCAAATCGTAATCTCCATGCTACCAGGCCAGGAGAGGGCATCAGGGGAAAGACTACATGAATGTATGGGGGCGGTGGGTGAGTGGATGTCACAAAATTGTCTAAAGCTTAATGCAAGCAAGACGGAAGTGATGCTTTTTGGCAACAATGCCAATATCTGGACCCCTAGTTGGTGGCCGGAATCCATGGGTACTCTTCCAGTCCCCTCGAGAAAAGTAAAAAATCTGGGTGTAGTTTTGGACGAATGCCTTTCCATGCAAGCTCAGGTAAATGCGGTAGTCTCCTCCACCTCGTACATTCTTAGGAACCTGAGGAAAGTGCTTCCGCTTTTACCTATAGAGTGTAAATCTAACGTAGTCACAGCGCTGATTCTGTCTCGCCTTGACTATTGCAATAGTCTCTATCTGAATACGCAGGAAGGTAACCTTTATAAACTCCAGTTGCTCCAGAACTCAGCAGCAAGGCTGCTTACGGGAACGTCAAGGTCTACCTCTATTTCTGATGCCATAAGGAAATTTCATTGGATACCTGTAAAAAAGCGCATTTTATTCAAAGCTCTTTGTTTAGTTTTCCGCGCTTTGCAGGATTCAGGCTCTCTACATCTAAGACAGCAATTTCGCTGGTATGTTCCAGCAAGATCATTGCGCTCTCAGGGAGCAAAGCTTATCATCCTTCCCATCATAAGGAAAGCTAGATGGGGTGGGAGAAGTTTTGTGGCAGGAGTGGCCAGGGCCTGGAATCAGCTTCCTTTTGAGTTGAGGAATTCCAAGGATCTTCTTTCCTTTAGGAAAGCGCTCAAAACTTGGTTGTTTTGATTCTTTCGTAGCAAGTGTTGGGAGAACTTCAGCAAGCGCCGGGACACCCTAGGGTAGCTGTGCGCTATATAAGTTCTAATAACATTAACATTAACATTAACATTCTCCCATTTATCCTGCGATTCATCCTCCAATGCTTGCTTCCACATATCTTCACTCCCCCTCAAATACCTGCCCTACTAGCTCATATTCACCCTTTGAGCCCTCACCTTTTTCCCTTCTCTTCACAACTTTGTAATGCCGCTACTCAGTGTGCCCGATTCAGGCTGTGACCCCATTCCAACCCTCCTCTCTATCCAGCCTGCTACCTTTACGGACAACCAACCCCCTCTCACACCCTGAGCTCATTGCCTCTTTCACAATCGACAGCTGAGCTATGCCTGCAACACAATGATTATTCTAATACTTGAAATCCGTATGAACTCGATCCCCGGGCCATTGCCTCCTAGCTGTTGGTGATTGGATGCTAAAGAGCTGTCTCAAGCGAAACATGTCAAAAACAAAGATACTAGCCAGCCTGTGGTAAATAAGCCACTTACGCACCTCGTCATCTGACCAAAAGCGCTTGGGTCACCACCAAAACCATCACATCAAGTAAGGAATCTAGAGATGGTTATGGATTCTAATCTCTCCCTTTTGTCTCAAATGACTCAAGTTCCAAGTTGACCATTTACATGATGAGAGGCCTATGTCGAATGTCCCCTTACCGATGTGTCCCTCAAAGGGTTCAAGCTACCATCAATTTGTACTGTCATGTCCAAACTATGCCAACAGACAAATATTTTAGAGCCTTTTTACATGTGATTAAGAAACTGAATCAAATTCAGAATGTTGCTGTGACACAACTCATTAACCTTCATATATAGACTCACGCTTCCCCAGCACTTCAGTGTCGACACTCACTCAATGCCTGTGGCCAGACCCATCACTTTCATGGCAATGTGCACAGCTCATCATGTCATTCACAGCTCTGGGCCTCTCTTCCTCCAGCAAAAACTCTGTTGCTACTTGGATTTGTGCTAAAAAGGACTGCTTGATCAAGGTGGCCTCCACTCTCAGCTTGGGTACTGGACCTCTCTCTTTCCATTTTATCCCAGCCCCCCCCCCCCTTCTTGTGTTTTTTGGCCTCCACACTCCCTGCATTAAAAAAAATTGCACAGGTGAAAACTCCTCCTCAGTTCAGACAGCTAATGTATGAAACTGATCCTTACTCCAATAAGAATCATTTATAACCAGCTTCAAATTCAGAGAGCATTAAAAATCTTCTCTCTTCTACGCTATAGCTCATAAATTAATATGTGTCTGCACGTGTGGCTGTGTTTACGTTCTCAATCTCTACAGCAACACTTTATGATGTCACTACAGAATGTTTGAATCATGTCTTTAGACCTCACCAAACACCTACTACACAAGTCAAACTACTGCAACACCCTTTTCAATCATGTCCTGAAATGGTGTCCAGTAACCCAATGCAAGTCCAAGCACTTCATGACCTTGTTGGGGACATGGCAATCTATGTGCATGCATCAATACAATACAATGCCAAACAGTTAGCACTCTATCTAGTGGATATTGGTCAATATTACTTTAGCTCCCGGCGGATCCTCTTAACTTAATGCTGCTGTCCATTCCTGATCGAATGCAATCATTGTGGCTCTAGGTGCCACTCCTGCACACGCATGTGACTCCATGCAGCATCCTGGACACCCTCCAGTCCCCTTCAGTCATATGGGGGCGGAAAAACGCATGGCCAAGCTTCAGCACATCCAAACTTCCAGGCGCTCAATCTCAACAGCATGCAGCACATAAACTTTACCACACGATACTACTCAGCACTGCAGTAGGCTTTTTACAAAAGAGCGGGCAATGTGTCCAAATGGGTCCATGTCACCAAAACTATGTTTACAGCCCTGGGCTGTCTTTTACAAAATAGTGCATTCTTATAGCTTTGCTGTAAGAGCACTAGGCTTTCCTTTAACAAAATAGTGCATTTTCAATACATCCCAGGCTTTCATTAACTAAATAATGCATTCTTTACAGTTTTCTTTGAGCAGAAACAGTGCAATCTTCACAGACCTAGGCTTTCCTTTAACCAAATAGTGAATTCTTGGTGCTGCAGTCTTTGGGGCATATTTACCAGAAAATGTCGGAGCACGGAGCTGTGCCAAATTTGGCAGCGCAGCGCTCCGTCATTTTCAAAACACAGGGATGCGCAGTATTTACTACAATATGGTGTACCACTGTGTTTTCCCTAGCACTGGTGCTAAATTTAGGTGCCTATGTGTGCTGCATAATGCAGCACACATAGTCACCTGTGTCTATGTCTATAGACATAGGTCTATAGACATATGTCTATATGTCTATGTCTATGTGTGCTGCATAATGCAGCACACAGAGAAGTAGCAAATCACCATTATTTAATGATTGTTTATGTGCAGGATGGGACACCTTTTTGCACATAAACAATCATTAATGGCTTTTTGCTCTTTCTATGTGTGCTGCATAATGCAGCACACATAAAAGAAGCAAAAACGAGGAGAAATAAAAGCTTTTCTCCTCGTGCACCATTTTAACGCCTGTTCTTACATGGTGTTATTTTTTGGCGCTGTCACAGATTTTCACCTCCTTGTAAATCTGGGGCAGTGTCAAAAGCAATTGGTTTTGCGGTGGACCTCCCACAGCAACACCCATTGCACGTCCTTTTGCCGCAGAGGACTATGGCGGAAAGGGGCATATTTACAAGGTGGCGTTAAGCCACGCTAAGTGGCTGATTGCCACCATGTAAATATTTAAAATGGCACTACACCACCAGAGCATTAAACAAAGTGAAAATCCGGCGGCGATAGAGGCTTGTAAATATGCCCCTTGGTGCCATTTGATCACTCTAAATTAATGAAACCTATAGAAACTTGTGAAACTCCACTTTACCCCAGATACTGCATCTCATAATGATAACATGCCTGAGACCATTTAAGTGTACCACAGCATAATGTAACTAGGGTATGTAAGCTCCTACCTCTTCAGTTCATTTTAATATTAAAAAGCTATACATGCACAGCATGCACGTTCATACGTGTCTTAGGTCAATTAATATAAAGGTAGCCACATAGGCTTCCAAAGTCCTTGCAGGTTTCATTCATCGGGTACATTAATAAAGCACACACATGATTTTGACTAGTGCCCCCCCTCCCCAGACACTCTGAGATACGTGATAAATAACCATTTAATAGATTATTCAATATTTAACATTGTTGAAATTTGAAGTAGTATTACTTGATTTTTTTTGCATATTACCACAGTTAAGTATAGGCAAATCACACCCTTTACCACAGGCTAAAAAATGGTTCTCATGCCCAAATTAATTAATAAAGAAAAACTTACAAAAACACTGTTTTCACAAACTGTTCCCCATTTAAAGGTGGATTCATGGTAATTTTACATAGAACTTGTCCAGTAGAACAATTACCAGCTAGTGCTGTTACCGTGTGTTTATTGATGTTTTGAAAATTAAGTGCTACGTCTCAGCAGCGGTGGCTCCTCCACTAAGACAGAGGAGCGTCGCCCCACTGCTCTGTGAGCCGTTCAGAAAGGAAATATAAAATGATAATAACGCATCAGTGGCGTAACGAAACTTGAGGGCCCCCCCGGCAAGGTACATGAAGGGCCCCCCACACCGGATTTAATCAGGAGCTCTATGTCCAGAGTACTGTGCTGAGGGTGCCCCCTGCAGATCAGGGCCACCCACACCGCAGGGGCTGTGGGGGCCTTCATTATGCCATTGTAACGCATGGTTATTATAATTTTATTTTTCCATCGTGGCTCAGCTGCTTAGGGGTGGGGCGGGCGGGGGGGCTATCAGTGGAACAGGGGGACAAGCGGTGGGCACTCTTTTAAGTGCGCATGACTGTTTGGCCGGCCATCCTGTAACGCAGCGTTGTGATTGACTAGGGGAGTCTGGAAGTCTGTGTGCTTCCTGGTTCCTGCTTCTTGCTCCCATAGTCCCGGAGCTGACCGGAGAGGACCGAAGAGGACCGAGAGGCGGCGGCCGGCTTGCAGGTAAAAAAAATTACATTTCACCTCCACTCCGTCCACCCCCGTTAAGTAGCGGTCACCACTGCATCTCAGAGGAATGAAACATCACTATGAGTGGGAAAACAGATGGTAAACCTCTGATTACCACTTGTCACTCCGATGGATTTGGCAAGTGAGTGCTATATGATGTTAACCACTACAGAGCACAATCTGTCATCTCTGCTTTCCTCACGTACATGGTGCACTGCAGGGAGTTTCCCTTTCAATAGCTGTAGGAGTCAGAGAGTGTAAAGAGGGAATCTCATGATAGGAAATGAGGGACCGTGTATGTAAAATCCACAGTGTAGAGTGCCTTGAACTCTATTTCCACAATAGCCACTTGCTGTTCATGCTAATGAGGAGGCTGGCCACGAAGTTTGGGACCTTCTGTACCATACTCAAAAGAGCTGTGTTAGAATTGAAAATGTTATTGTCTCATTGCTCCTGTTTCATTCTGTGTTAAGTTAGCATTCATGGCGCCATTGTATAAGTAGCCGCCATTCTGTTCTATGATCGAAGCTAAGTTCCTGCCTCATTCTGCTTGCCTCAGCAGAAAACTGCCTCCATGCATCTTCCCTCTTCTTTCTCCAAGGCCGAGTTCAGCTGCACTAATGAATGTTATGTACTCTCTATTATGGCATACCTTTGCTGTTAGATAGGCTCGTTCCCACCTTCTAGAATGGTGGGCATGGGCAGAGTAACCTTGGAGCAGAGTAACATGTACCCGGTCCCAGGACTGTAGCTCATCCTTCTGTGCCTTCTTTGTTTGCTAGTGCCTGGACTGGAATTTTCCAGCCTAGGCGTGTTCTTATGGATTTGGAAATGTATAATATCTTATGTTATGTTGGTGGAAGTCAGTCCCTCGGCAGTCATCTGGTGAGGCTGGTCAGACCGGGCTCTGCTGCAGCGCAATACTAATAAATAACTTGGGTTTCTATTCTCTACTGTGTGACCGACTCTTCATTTGTTTGGAAGGCCAAAAGGTGGTCATGAGTGACCCGGGTGACCCTATTCGGGTCACTTCCTTCAGTTGGCGCTCAAACAGGGAATCCATAGTGCTGACCCATCCACGCCCGCAGACGGGTGGGGAGGATGGGGCGACGTCGGGTCGGATTGGCGGATCGGGGATCCGTGCACGATATAGCCTAGTACTTGCAGCTGCCCCGCCTATCTGATCGGGCGGTGCCTCGCCCAGCGGTCAACCCAGCTGGGGTCCTGAAAGGTGAAACCCTTGGCTCTGACCGTTTGGTCCGAAGAGTCGGCAGTGGAGAATAAATTTGTTCGACATGTGTGCACCAGGTGAGTTTTTCTTGGTTCTTTGTGAATATGGCGCCATTTTGAATAATCTTTGGTATGGTCTGAGGGCCATTCGATTTGAAATTGGTAGGTCTGCGGACCGATTTGAATAAAGAGTGTCTATTGACACTCTGGCAGGCAGCTTGATGGATTTGGCTTATTTTTGAAAATGCCTGGGATTTGGCTGGTTTTTGGTTTTGTGGTATCGATTTTTACTTGTCTCTTTGGTGCAGTCTGAGGACTGACTTTTGGTTATCTTTGTTTGATACGGTCTGATGACCGACCCTTTCGGAAAATATTTGCGAGCTATTCGTCTGGCGCAAATAGTGAACTTGTCCCCTATTAGGATGCCCTGCCTGAGCAAATTGTGTTGTTTGGGGTACCATTGTTGTTCCGCGGAGGCTCGATTGGAGGAAAGGCAACCTGCGCCTCCAGAAGGCACCCTGAATTTTGATATGTATGTTAAGCATGGCCTTGGTCCTATTATGTTTAGTACACTATGGCACAAATATACGAGGGTCAATGGCGAGTTGCAGTGGCCGCTAGCAGGTACCTAAGATGAACTAAAATGTAATTTCCTGCAGGATAAATTATTTGCAAAACGAAGTAGGCAGTCGATGTTTGATTATCTTCAGGTATGGCAAAAGGAAGCTAGGCAAAGGCGAATGAAAGCAGATAATGAGGCTCGAAGAGGAAAAATGCAGACAGTGACTCAGAAAGCAGTAGCGTATGATAGAGAGAAGATGGAAAAGGGTATAGAGTGTGCTGATAGAAAGTTTAGGTTGCAATGTGACAAATCATATATTGCCCGAGAGGAAGGCGATGTATTCGTGCGAAAGTTGTTAGATGCGCGACCTCCACCTCCCTATGCCCCGCAGAGGATATACCCTGTTGTCCCAATGCCCCAGTCTTCTGCCCCTCCTGCTTGCACCTCTGGTACCACTGCTCTTGACCTGGCTGCCTCAGCTACAGCACCTCCTGCTCTTTCTCTAGCCTCACATGCTGCGTCTGCAACGACTGCAAGTCTCCCTGCTACGCCTATTGGTTCTGCTTACACCTTTTCCCCATCCATCTCACCCTCAACGCAGCCATTACTAACTTTAGTGCCTGCTCCTTCATCTATGGTATTTTCCTCGAATATATCTTCCCCAACATTGCTGAGTATTGGGACGCCGGTGCGTGAACTGAACGAGGGGGACTGGGCAACTGCACGGGAGCGAATGGGGCGAGTGCTGATTCGATCTGATGTGGGAGATGTAGAGAATGAGATGGTAGCTGATCAAGCTGCACAGTGGGCCCGGAATCTGATTTACAGCGTGGAGGATGTGCAGAGTGTGTTGAAGGAGTATGAGCCATTTATACAACAGCATGCCCTCAAGCATATGTCGGCTACATTGATCAGGTTGTGGGAGCAGTGTTTCAATGGTGTCGCACCTCAGATAATATATGACATCCGGGACCATATGTATGCTGCCAACATGGCCCCTAATGATGTTTTCAGTAATGTTGCAACACTGATTGGTTATCGAGGTAGGTTACATCAGAAGAGCCAGACAACAGTGTCTAAGTTTCCGATGAGGGAAGTACATCCTATTTTTCACCCGGAAATACCAGAGTTGCGTGACCAACATGATGCTGTTGTTAGGCAGTGAGTAGAGGCTCATTTTCAAGAACAATTGGTTTAAACTCCTTGGAAAAGGAGTGAGGTTTTGTCTCTTAAGACTCAGTTACCCGACCCTAGAAAGAATCCAAATGCGTACCATAAAGAATTAACAGAGGCTGCGTCGTCGACGGTTATGACGTTAGCAGACCTTGAGATGTTTTTGGGTTTATTGGTGCTCGTTGATATTTGGCAGCAGTTGCACATGCAGGACCATGTTGTGGAGTTGGGTGGCACTTGGGATAAGATCAGGACATGGGATAAAGAGAGGAAGCCTGGTGAGAAACCTAAGGCTGAGATACTAGCTTTGCCAGGTCGAATTATTACCTACATGCATTCTCTTTTTCCACCTAGAAAAGTAGATTGGGGCAAGTTAACAGCATGTCGTCAGAAGAAAGATGAAAGTGTATCTGATTTTTTCACTCGGTTTGAAAGTGTGTTTTTGGACTTCAGTGGACAGGACTTGTCGATGGAGGGAGGTGGCAGATTTATTATGAACCTGCTTCCTGAGATCGCGACTCGGTTACAGGCTTTGGAGAGCACTTGGACTACCTCCTCTCCATCAGTGATATTAACTATGGCACAGAATTATGAGCATAAAGAGAATGAAGAGAAGGAGTAGGTGGAGAAGAAAAATAAGGAGTTGAAGATGAAGGTGTTGATGCAGCAGGCATCTCGAGGGACCGGGAGAGGTCGCGGCATTGGTCAGGCCCGACAGCTGCCCTGCACTAGCAAAAATGCGGCGCCTTTGGGGCCAAACCAGTGTGCATATTGTAAGGAAGAGGGACACTGGTGCAATGAGTGCCCGACGTTGTGAAGGTTGTGGCCCCTAGAGGACGGGGTTCTCGTGGACGGGGACATAGAGCAGGTGGTCATGACGGGGGCCAGGAAAATGAGGAACAGCAGGGCCCCTCTGATCGGAACTATTTTGATGACCCTCGGGGCGACAGTACTATCATGATGACTATGATTTGGCTGAAGTGACTGGGTTGACTCATGGTTAGGACAGCCAGGGACAGGGCGAGGGACCAGTTCAGATACCTGTAGATCAGCGCAGACCTTATGTTATTGCTGACTTACAGTACTCAGCTGAGCAGTTTTGGGTGGATATAGGTACAATGAATAGCTCTTTTTCTCGTTCACTGGTCCCTATCCGGCCAAAATAATGTTTCAGTAGGTTTTTCAGGTATACCAGTTGTGAGCCCCATTTCTAAGCCCCTTGCCTTGACTATTGGTCCCTTAACTGTAGACTGACCCCTTTCTATTGACATCCAATTGTGGAAAAAATGTGATGGGTCTGGATTTGTTAAAGAGGTTGCACGCGACCATTTCTTGTTCCCCAGATGGTGTCTATATGACAATAGGACCCAATGTAGTAAGTTCCAAGCATTGTTTGTCCAAAGACGAATGCCTTCCCGCTGAGTTTAAACATGTGCCAGCTACTCTGTGGGCTACAGGCGTTACTGATGTAGGGCTGTTACGGATACCGCCAGTCTCTATTAATGTCAAGGACACCGCTGTCCTGCCTCGTATTCCCAAGTGCAAAATACTGCGAGCAGGGGAGCGAGCTCTCCTACAGATTATACAGGACTTGATCAAGTCTGGGGTTGTTGAAGAGACAGCTGCAAACGTGTGCAATAGCCCTATTCTTCCTATTCTTAAGAGGGCACCTTCGGGTTCCTCTGACAATCACCCGGATATCTATCGTTTTGTGATTGATCTGTGTGAGGTTAACAAAATAGTGGTCTCTTAGTTCCCAGTGGTCCCCGAAATTACTGCCCTTCTGACGATGATTCCTTCCACTACTAAATTCCTTTCTGTGATTGATTTAAAAAATGCTTTCTTTATCATTCCCATTCATCCTGATAGCACACAGGCACCTCTTTGGATACGCCCTGGCCGGCAGAAGCTTTTGATTCTGTTGCGCTCCTCAGGGCTATACTGAAAGCCCTAGCATATATAGTCAAGCCTTAAAAGGTCAATTGGACTCTCTCACACTTCCCTCAGGTAATGTGTTACTGCTGTACGTGGATGATCTCTTGATCACTTCTGACACTGAAGAAGGTTGCAAAAATGCAGCGGTCAAATTATTGCTCCATCTGGCAAAGTATGGACATAAAGTGTCCCTTTCAAAGTTTCAATATTGTCAACAGAAGGTCACCTACCTAGGTAACCTACTGTTGAAGGAGGGAAGGAGACTAACCCCTAAACGCATTAGTGCTATTGTTAAAATGCCCATCCCCAAGACTCAGCGGGATGTGCGAGCTTTCATAGGCATTACTTCGTGTTGTCGGCACTGGATTCCTAACTTTTCTTTACAAACAAAGCCGCTGCTCCAGCTAACCACTAAAGATGTGCATGAACCCTTGCCCTTACCAGTGCACGTCTGACTGGCTATGAGCTGACCCTATTCGCACCACACGTCACCATCACAAGATGTGCCACCCTGAAACCAAACACCAAACCCCTTCTGAAAGTGAGGAAATAGACGTGCATGATTGCATTTTTTGGACTGAGGAACAGACGAATGGACGGGTACACCTGACTGATGTTCCCCTATCTGAACCCCAAGGGGAGCTATATGTCGATGGCTCTTGTTTAAAATTACCGAATGGGGTCGTGGCCAAGATGGCGGGGTGAGCGGACGCTTCCTCCCGTAGCTCCTCCGGCCCGGCCAAGCTTGAGCCCTTTTCTTATGCTTTTCTCCCCCCGCTGAGGCTCAGCGTGGAAGAGGAGCGTGGCGGAGCACCTGGTGCGCACGTTGTTGCCGTTTTGGTTCTGATCGCCTCGGGGGAAGCCCCCAAAAAGTCCGATCGAGCTCGAGGAGCGAAGGAGGGCCTGAGAGGCGGAGCGCATCGGAGTGCTGTCCGGGCGCCTCGGCTGGGCCTGGTGCTGAAAGTTACGATCTGGAGGGAATCTGGCCCGTCGCTCGACGGAGGGTGAAGGAGCCCTGCGGGAGGGGACCCGACGGTGCGGAAGACTTAGGACGGGTGCTTTGGCACTCGGACCAGTGTCGGCGACACTTCGCACTGTGTAGGCCCCTGTCCCTTGGCCGAAGTACGGCGGACTCTCTGTTGGGGTCGGACCATCTGGGCCCCTGCGTGTGACAGACTGAAACCGGCGGTGGAACCTATTTGATTGCTGTGCGTTTTGGGGGCCCCGGTGGTGTCGCCGCGCCTGGTCGCTCTGCCCTGCCTCGCCCTGCCGCCATCTTGTCCCTGTGGGATCAGTGGTGTTGGCCCTCGCCGGCGCCCTTGCTGGCGGATGTATGTGACCGCCGCTGCTGCCGGGCTGACTTTTTGGGGGATGTGCTGATGAGGAGCCCCCCACTGTAGCTTCCATTCCTGTCCCGGATGGGCACCCGCGGCTGGCGGTGACCGGGCTGGACCGCCATTTTGTCACCTGTGACGCAGCGACCCTGCTTGTGGGGGGACACCCACGTCGAGTGCTTGCCTGCAGCTGGGCATCCCTGGGGCGGCTGGACCAGTGCCCGACCGTAGTGCTTGCGATGTCTGGAAGAGGAGGCTCGAAGAAGGGGGACCGCACCCTGCCGGACATGCTTGGCAGGGCCCAGCAACTGCGGGACAGAACACAGCCTTCGCTGGGGACCTCCCAGGCCTCGGCGGACGTGACTGGGGGGGAGCCACCCGTCACGAGGACCTTTATGGAGCAACTGTTTAGCTCCCTCAGGGAGGACTTCCAGACACTGAAGCGGGAGGTGGCCAGCGAGGTCCGGGAAGTGCGCAGGGAAGTGGAGGGCCTTGGCGAGCGCGTTGAAACGGTGGAGACGGAGGCCCAACGCCGGGAGGAGGAGATAGTCCATCTTCAACAGGACGTTCTCCGCCTCCGGGAGCAGTGTGTTGAGCTCCAGGCCCACTCTGAGGACCTTGAGAACAGATCACGGAGGAACAACATTCGAGTGCGTGGTGTGCCGACTGCAGACGAGGGGTCCGATCTGGGGAGCTACCTGCGGGACCTGTTCCGAGAGATCCTGGGGGAAGCTGCGGACTTCCCCATTAGCATTGATAGGGCACATAGGGTTGGCCGGCAGCGCCAATCATCGGCACCTCCACCGGACATTTTGGCCTTCCTGCCCGATTTCCCGCTGAAGGAACGCATCATGACTGAGGCCCGCAGGAAACAGCCCCTGACTTTCCGGGAACGGCCGGTGGCGCTTTACCAGGACCTCTCCGCCATCACGCTGCAGAAACGCAGGTCCTTCAGGATTGCCACTGACTTTTTGCGCGAACACGAGACGCCGTACTCTTGGGGTCATCCCTTCCGCCTGATCTTTCGATGGAACGGGGTGCTACACCAGCTACGCTCCTTGCAGGACATTTGTGGAGTCTTGGGGCTTACGGCGGCGGAGGAGGAAGGAGCTACACCGTCGTGGAGGGCCTCGGAGAGACGGAGCCGGCGGAGGTCGGCGGGGCGACGATCAGCGGCCAGCGCAGGGCGTCCTGATTCCCCTACCATCAGGGCGGACATGGCCGACGCTTTGAGGGCGGCGGCCAGGGACTCGGCCGGCTCCACTGGCGTGGCCTTGACGGCCTAATACTCACTCCGGGGGGAGATGCCTTTAGCTTCTTTAAATGCTGGGTGCGGGGCGGGGGGGTTGGGGGGGAGCGGCTGGAGGTGAGTGGCTGGACGTCCACTTCGTTCCTTTCTACGGACTTGCCCGTTTTGGGGCTTGACTGGGACAATGGGGTGTTTGAGTTTGCGTTTGGCTAGTTGCCAGGGTTGTGTTTTGGGGGGGTGTAGGGGTTGTTCTGGGGTTGGGGAGGTCCCGTCCGATGTTGTCCATGCCCACGCTTGGTATGTTATGGCTTGTCCTGTGCGGCTGCCCCGCGCGCCCCACCCGCTGATCCCCTGCCCATTGCACGGCGCTCCCGATCCCCGAGAGGAATGTCGGCCCTAAAGGTAACGACCCTTAATGTTCAGGGTCTGAATAATCCCGTGAAGCGCAGAGCGATCTTATCTTTGATGGAGGGGACGCAGGCGGACATTTGCCTTTTACAGGAGACCCACTTATTGTCCCGGGATTGCCATAGGCTGCGCTCTGCTAAGTTCCCTACCCAGTTCTTCTCCTCGGCAGCGAACAAGACGGCGGGGGTAGCCATTCTTCTAGCGAGCTCCTTTAGGGGGGAGGTTTTGTATAAGTGTGCTGAACAGAAGGGGAGGCTTCTTGCGTATCGCATGCGCTTAGGGGGCATAGCGTTTACGGTCGGCTCCGTTTATAGCCCAAACGACCACCAAGAGCGCTTCCTAGACTCCGTGTTGGTGGATGTCACTGCTTCCCTCGACCGCCACGTCATTTTGGGGGGAGACCTTAATATTGTCTTCGATTCTGTGATGGACAGATCGGCGCAGCGCTTCCCGCAGACGGGGGAACTGTCCCAGGCTGTGAAGGCCCGGATTGCGGAAATGGACTTACACGACCTTTGGCGTTCCATGCACCCCACGGATAGGGACTACTCTTACTTTTCACACGCACATCGAACCTACTCACGGCTGGACTACCTTCTGGTGAGTGGACCGATGCATGCCGCTGCCACGGCGGCGGACATCGGGGTCCTGACCTTGTCTGACCATTTACCAGTCACCGGCGTTTTCCAGTGGCCGGCGGCCTCCCCCTCTCGGGGGGTGTGGCGCCTCTGGGATACCCTTTTACACAAAAAGTCTGTAGTGCAGCGTATTGGGGAGGTCATACAGGACTACCTAACTCACAACAGCAACACCGACACTTCGCAGGCGACACAGTGGGCGGCATTGACGGCAGTCCTCCGGGGGGAATTTATCTCTATCTCCGCAGCCGAAAATAGGGAGCGGCAACGGAAGAGGGACGAGCTGACCGTTCAGGTCCGGGAGCTTGAGCAGGTCCACCGCCGTACGGGGGCGCCAAGGGTGTGGAGGCAGTTGAAGGCTGCGAGGAAGCTTCTGTCGGCATTGGATCTTGATAGGGCGGAGTATGCCGCCTTGCGCTTGAAACACGCTTTCTACACTGGGGGGGACAAATGTGGCAAGCTTCTACCACACCGGCTCCGGGTCACGCAGCAGCGTGGCGTCGTGAGGGAACTGGTGGGCACGGACGGGGTGGTAGTCTCCGGGGACTCAGCGGTAGCGGAATCTTTCCGCGGCTTCTACGAGGCGCTGTATGCGGAAGAGCCCTCCTCGCCACGGGACGCCGAAGGCTACTTGGAGTCGGTGACCCTTCCGGTGCTGGATCCGGCTCAGGCGGACCACCTGGAGCGGGATATCCATGTTGAGGAGGTGATTTCCGCGTTCGCGCGGCTGAAGCATGGTAAGGCCCCGGGCCCGGACGGGTACACGTCTTTGTTTTATAAGACTTTTTGCACGGCTGTGGCCCCTGTCCTTACTCGGCTATTTAATTCCTTTTCCGAATCGGGAGCCATCCCACCGGATCTCCTGAGGGCGACGGTCGCGGTAATTCCGAAACCTGGGAAGGACCGGGCCCTCTGCGGTTCGTATCGACCCATCTCGCTCTTAAATGTCGACCTCAAGTTGTACACAGGGATTCTAGCGTCCAGGCTGGGTCCACACCTCCCCGAATTGGTGGAGGCGGACCAGGCTGGCTTTGTACCCGGGAGACAGACGGTTGACAATACCAAGCGGGTGGCGCATGTTCTGGAGAAGGCCTCGCGGATCCCGGGGGAGCGGATGTTGCTGTCCGTCGACGCGGAGAAGGCCTTCGACAGAGTTCACTGGCCGTATCTCGAGCTGGTTCTCAAGAAATTGGGAATCGGGGATAAGTTCCGCACCATGGTATTCAACTGTTATAAGCATCCTTCAGCGTCGGTGCGGGTCAACGGGTGCAGCTCCGGTGGATTCGCCATCGAACGCGGCACGAGGCAGGGCTGCCCCCTCTCGCCGCTCTTGTTTGCCCTCTACATGGAGCCGTTTGCTCAGAGGATTCGCGATAACCCGGATGCGGTCGGGGTCCGGATGGGCCAGTATGTCCACAC
This sequence comes from Triturus cristatus, assembly GCF_964204655.1. Taxonomy (NCBI): domain Eukaryota; kingdom Metazoa; phylum Chordata; class Amphibia; order Caudata; family Salamandridae; genus Triturus; species Triturus cristatus. Next base: position 752,035,326 of record NC_140592.1, read on the forward strand.
TGTCAGTCTCTACGCGGACGATGTCCTGTTGACCTTGGACGACCCTAGGAGGTCGCTGCCTGCTTGCCTCCAGGAACTAGACGCCTTTGCCTGTGTGGCCGGCTTCAAAATGAATATGAGCAAGTCGATGGCGTTAGACGTGTCCCTGGCTGCGGACACCAGGAGGGACCTTCAGCGACTCTTCCCCATGCAGTGGTCCTCCTCCACGGTGCCATACCTGGGGATTCTGCTGGCGCCCACATTACCGGAGATGGTTACGGCTAACTATGCCTTCCTCAGCAGGAAGATCAAGGAGGAGCTTGGTCGATGGAGCAAAGGCCTACTGTCCTGGTTGGGGCGAATCGCGGCGGTTAAGATGACGGTGTTGCCCCAGATACTGTATCTTTTCCGGGCCCTCCCTCTCCAGCCCCCGGTGGGCTGGATACGACAAATGCAGGCTGACATCTCCCGCTTTGTCTGGCAGGGCCGCAAGCCACGAATGAAGAGGGTCCTCTCCACGCTTGCTCCGGAGGCGGGGGGCCTCGGTATTCCAGACCTCCGTAAGTACTTTCAGGCGGCACAGCTGCGATATTTGGTGGAGTGGAGCAGGTGGGAGTCCGACAAACACTGGCTCTTTCAAGACCAGGCAGTGGCGGGCCGCACTTTACAAGAGGTTCCATTCTTGCGTCGCGCGCACCGCCCCCCTAACCTTTACGCTTCTTTTATTACGCGGGTCCCCCTGCGGGTGTGGGACGCAGTCTGCGAGGCCCGGGGCCTCACCACCTTCCCTTCGCCGTTCACACCCATAGCGGGCAACCCGGACTTCTCCCCAGGGATGGAGCCGGGAGTTTTCTCCCATTGGGTGCAGGCGGGCTGCAGGGCGCTCTTCCAGATCTATAGCCCGGAGGGAGTGATTCCGTTTCAGCAACTCCGCCAGGAGTTCGGCCTGACGGAGCTGGACAGATTGCGCTACATGCAGGTTCGGCATTGGGCCCTCCAGCCCCAGGTGCGTGACACCGCTGCTCGTCAAATTACACCGTATGAGAGGTGGCTGGCTACCCGGACCTCCGACGCTAAGCTAATTACCGATCTGTACAAGTACCTACAACCCCCGCCGTTTCACTATTACAATCCGGGGAGGGAGCGCTGGCACAGGGAATTGGGTAGGACACTCAGCCACAAGGAATGGGACAAAATTGCGTATCGGGCGCGGCACTCTGCATATCACACGGGCCTTACGGAGACCTTCACTAAAGTGTCCACTTATTGGTATTACACCCCGGAGCGACTGTATGAAATGCATAAACACACTGACAAGGGGTGCTGGCGGGGCTGCGGGCAGGAGGGTACCCTCTCACACATTCTTTGGGATTGCCCCGTGCTGACCGCTTACTGGAAGGAAGTTTTGGATGAGGTGGATAAGCACTTTGGGATAGAGCTGCCGCGCTTCCCGGCGTATGTTCTGCTGGGCCTCCCCAATGACCTAATGTACCCACTGAAGTCCCGCAGGGGCAGGCAGATCGCGATTGCGCTGGGGTCTGCGGTCCAGAACATCCTTATCCACTGGCGCACCGACACTGTCCCCTCCATCACGGGTTGGTTGCATAGGCTTTGGCATGTGCTGGGAATGGAGAAGCTGTCGCTCACGGTGGCGGGGGAAATAGACCAATTTGAAGAGCTGTGGCAACCCTTTCTAGCGCTGCTGTCCACCGAATTCCGGGAGCTCACCTGTCCGAGGTATCTTAGGCTTCTCAGGCTGACGACGCCGGTGATCCCGGCGGACTAGATCACATGTGAGACAAGGGCCTCCGGGGGGGGGGGGGGTGCGGGGCTTCTTGGTGAGGACTGATCTGACGCGGGACCATAGGACGGGGGGGGGTGGGGTATGAGTTTTTTCTTCCTTCCTTTCTTTACTGGGGGGATGGGGGATGGGGGGGGGGTGGATTGTGCTTTGTCGAGTTGCCGCTGGCTTTCATTGCTCAGATTTGGGGTGTTTGATATGCGTGTACCCTAACCTCCTAACCCCCTCCCCCATGGTTTGTTTTGTTTCAATAAAAACGTTTTAAACATAAAATTACCGAATGGCACAACAACTGCGGCATATGCCATAACCACCCTACACACAGTAGTCGAGACGTCACGAGTTCCCTATCAATCGGCCCAAGCTGCAGAGTTAGTTGCCCTTCTACGAGCCTGTGAGTTGAGTGAGGGACTGATTGTCAATATTTATATTGACAGCCAGTCACCTTTGGAGTTGCCCACAATTTTGGGCGGCTCTGGGCAGAGAGAGGATTCCTGACTTCACACGGTTTAAAGATCCAGAATGGCCCATTGATACACAGGCTTTTGTCAGCTCTGACACTTCTCAAGAAGTTAGCAATAGTGAAGTGCAGCACCCACAAGGCAATTACTGATGATGTGGGAAGTGGAAATGCATTTGTAGATCTAACAGCTAAGGAGACAGATCAAACAAAAATGAAAAGAATGTTTGTGGCAGGCCCTGCTAGATGGGTACCCGAAGTTACTATGTTTGAAGATACACTGGATAGTGTCAAAGAAATACAGAGTGAGGCAACAATTGAGGAGCTAGCAGTATAGCAAGAAAGGACAGCACTTTTAGGTGAAGATGGGTGCTGGACAGATAAGTCAGGAAAGCAAAGATGGATATTGCCGGATGCCTATGTCCTCATTGTAGTCACTATGGCACATGGGCCAGCTCACATTAGTGCTAAGGGCATATGCAAACTACGAGACCTCGTGTGGCAGAATGATAATATCCTAAAAATAGCCGCTCATTTGGTTAAATATTTTATGATATGCATGATGTACAATCCTTGAAAAGGCACTCCTACACCCCCTTGCAATTTCGCTACCCCTTCTTTCCCTTTTGAGGTCCTTCAGATGGACTATATCGAGATGGAGCGGGTTAACAATTTGAAATATGTGTTGGTGGTTGTCTGTGCATTCAGTAAATGGGTTGAGGCTTACCCTGCGAAGGAGAATACAGCTTTGGCCACGACGAAAGCCATCCTGGAGGTGTTCTTTCCCCGCCTCGTTTGATTTGGAGTGACAATGGCAGTCACTTCAATTCAAAAGTCATCCAGTTGGTGTGTGATGGGTTACACATTAGACAGAAATGTCATGCTGTCCACCACCCCCAGTCAGCAGGTTTGGTTGAGAAGTACAATGGTACTCTCAAACTGAAAATGGCAAAAATTCAGGAAAGCACAGTATTGAAGTGGCCAGATGCTCTACCGTTAGTCCTTCTATCAACAGGGGCTACGGCTCATACTGGGACAGGATTGTTCCCATATGAAGTCGTATTGGGCCGTCCAGCGAATCTTTAGGGTGTCCCGAAGAAGTATCCTTTGTTAGTGGATTATCTTTATGAATTGACTAAAGATTTACATTCTACACATCAACAGATACACAAGACATTGCCACCGCAAACAGAGAGGCCCGGGCTTACCATCCGACCTGGCAATTTTGTCCTCATACAGCACTTCCAGAGACGGGGGAGCCAGGAGCCCTGGTGGTAGGGGACTCTGCAGGTACTTCTTGCCACCAGGAGTGCTGTGAAAGTGACCGGTCGGAAGAACTGGATACATATAAACCACTGCCGCAAGGTACAGTTGCCTCTCCCCTATGACAAGTAGGTGATCGACGGCATAAGTGACCACGAGACGGAGAAAGTGCAACGCTTCATCCCCTTTTCGGATTCCCAACTGACGTGGGTACAAACTGACGAGGAGAACCAAGCAGTGTTGAATGATGCTGTCCCCCGGAAGTAAGGGCCGCCCAGGATACTCTCCACAAGTGCTTGAGTTCCAGTCGCTTGGCCCCTCTGAATTTGAGCCCTTGTTCACTGACTACACAGTGCCCGGAGTAGCTAGGTACAATTTGCGCCCCCGATGGAGGGACAGTGCACCAAAGGAAAAGTCAGATTAGTAGGGATGGACTGCATGGATGAATAATAGGGTATATGTTCTCTGTCCATGGTACCATTGATAGCTTAGGGAAAGGGAGATTGGTGCATTGTCACAGATACTGAACAGGATAAGCTGAGGGTGTCCTCCCGAAAAAGGGGGGGGTGCTCTATCCTGGATGACGTGGGATCCCTTCAATGGGCCGCGATCACGCTGCCCCACCGTAGATGAACAATAGGAGTCTGCCAGCGAGGCTCAGAAGGATGCTGGGAACTCTTTTCACATCCTATTATTTCCTTGTCATTGACACCATTGCATTGTGTTTTCCCCCTTTTGATCACCATGTATCCCTTTGGCCACCCAATTGTTGAGGATGAACAGCCTTTTGCAACACCACGTTTAGAGGAGAATGGGGTTCGTTGGCCCGGTTGGTAGAGAAAGAGTAAAATAGTTTTTATGCTAATTGTCCTGATTTCTCTCATAGTAATGCTTGGAATAATGTGGTTTCTTGAAGAAAAATATCCTGTGCATTCTTCGATTGGCACCAAACCTGCTGCCCCTGAACATATGTTTGTAACATTGGCACCTCATAAAGGGGAACACCCAAAGTCTTATAAGGATAATGCGTTTATACAAATGTTTCACCAGACACATAATGCGTCTCACATGACAAAATGTTAGGTGTGTGGACTACTTCCCTCGGTGACCCATAAAAGTGAGAACTTATTGTCCATACCGTTGTCCTATATTAATAGCTGTGAGGGGTTGTTTGCTTTTCTAAGTATGGTACATCCACCTCCCGCATTTAATCTATTAGACAGAAAGAGTACTGGTTCCCGCACGATGATGCAAAACGTACGCTCCCGGCAAAGAGCACCTCCTGGTGCTCCTACAGGTCGAGAGCCGTTCGGTAGGTTGTTCTTAAGCTCTTGCATGCATGCATACAAAGGGGTAAGAAAAGGAACATGGTCTCGTACAGAAATAGATCATTTCCTGGGGTTCAACACGTCAGAATATTTCCAGTCGTTTCAGGCTCGTAATGTCACTGAAGATAAGCCAATGCCGCTGTCCGTGGTTAACACTGCAGCTACTTTCTGTGTCCAGGGGAGTGGGAAGATAGAAGTAGGGGAGAGCAGGTGCAACACTACATATAAGCTGAGAGCTCAGATAGTCCACCCCTAGTACTACCCCCTAGTGTCTACTACATTTTTTTTTAGTTCAAAAGATCTTTATTAGAGGAGTAAGGGTGTCAATACATAAGAAAAATTAAAGCATGACAGCAAAATAATAAGTAGAATAAGCATGTCTTTGGAATTAAACATGAAACTAAGAAATAACAAATAATTGAGGCTATATAACAAAAATCAGTACTAGAAATAATAAGCAATAAAATGAAATACGGAAAATGCAAAGGAACAAAAAAGGTCAATCAGGGAGGCTTGGGGACCTCATGCTGAAAGGGAGGCAAATGGGACAAGCGCTTAGCGCAAATATCAAGGTACAAAGTCACAGGTAACCAAAGGTCCTGTCGTTTTTTGGCCAGATTAAGGGGATATATAAGAACGGTATCCAGCCTGTGATTATGGCATACATTGTACCACCATGCTTTAAAAGAGATATTAGTAAAGTTTTTCCAATTTACAGTAATTTGCTGGAATGCAACAGCTAGCAACAGGTCAACAATTTGCACATTAAAATCAACATCTGCCCAGCAGGAAGAGAGACTTCCTAAAAAAACATTGACAAAGGAAAAGGGAAATGCAGTGTGAAATATGACATTAATCTGGGCCCAAACTTGTTTCCAAAAATTGTTCACAACAGTACACGAAAAAAGCATGTGGAAAAGAGTAGCCCTGGGTGTCGAGCAGGACCAGCATTGGTCAGGAATTAAAGGAAATCTCTTATTCAACACATGGGGTGAAAAAAGAAGTCTGTTATAAATAAAAAATAGGGTTTGCGTAAGGGAGGCAGCCCTGGATGACTTGCGAAGTTTGGTCCACACTTTATCCCAAAGAGAGGTGGGCCAGGAAATATCAAGATCAGATTCCCATTGCTCCTCTACCGTGGATTTTGGCCTGGGGGTGAGAGTCTTGTGAAATGAGCGGTAAATTAATGATGCAGTATTATGGGTGCGAAGCAAGGAGTGAAGGCGTAGAGTGGGGTTGGAAGGATCGGGCTGGGCGGGAGAGTTGGAAAGTTGGATATAGGTGGACATTACTGCATTCTTGAGCGTGAGGTACTTACGGGTGAAGGAGGAGGGGAGGTTGAAGTTATGGCGAAGAACAGAGAAAGGTAAGAAATCAGAGCCAGAAAAGAGATGAGATACCCAGATCAGTCCTTTTTGTCTCAAAAATTTCCAATAAAAGGGCTTATGGTTGATGAGGATGCTATTGTTATACCAAATTGTGGTATTGAGAAAATCAGCTGCAGAAAGAGGAGGGCTTGGGGAAGTGGAAAGAAGAAGCTTGGTGGTGAATTTATGAATGGGAGTGGAATTGAGCTGGGGTTTACGGGAAAAAGAGAGATATTCAGCGAAGGTAAAAGGGGATAGAGAAAGACGCTCAATAACAAGCCATAGAGAGGGAGAATCAGCAGGCTCTTGCAACCAAAGAGAAGCTTGTCGCAGAAGGAAAGCTTTGTGGTAAGTGGGAAAATCTGGAAAATTGACTCCACCCTCTGATTTGGGAAGTCGCAATCTGTATAAGGACATACGCGCTTTTTGCCTGACCAGAGAAAAGAAGAAAGAATAGTGTTGATTTTCCTGAACAATTTAGCTGGAATAGGAATTGGAATGTCGGAAATAGTGTAAAGAACTATAGGGGAAAGCATCATTTTAATCGTGTCGAGGCGACCCCACCAGGAAAGGTAAAGTGGGTGCCACCTGGAAGTAAGGTCAGACAGTCTCTGGGTACACTTGCTAAGGCATAGTGAGACAGTGTCTGAAAGGGAGGGGGTAATATGCAAACCAAGATATTTGATATGCGAGGCATTCCAAGTGAAATTGGACGCAACGAAATCAGGTTTGAAGGTGAATTTCGTGAGGGGTAAAATTTCACATTTGTCATTATTCAATTTATAGCCGGAAATTTGGGAGTATTCACGGACTTCAGTTAGAAATGCAGGAATGGAGATGGCAGGGTTGGAGATAAAGAGAAGGATGTCATCCGCATAGGCAGCAAGTTTAATGTTTGTCTGAGAACAGTGGAAACCATGCAGATTAGGATTTTGGCGGAGTTTTGAGAGGAAGGGTTCTAAGGCCAGATTAAAAAGGAAGGGGGAAAGGGGGCAGCACTGACGAACTCCTCTACCTAAATTGAAGAAAGAAGAGATTAGGCCATTAGCACAAACCGCCGCTGTGGGATTGGAGTACAGGAAAGAAACAGAGGAAATAAAATTAGGACCAAACCCAAACCATCTGAGGGCGGAGAAAAGAAAAGTCCACTCTACTCTGTCAAGCGCTTTTTCTGCGTCTAAAGCAATTGCTGCTAACGAATCCTGAAATCGTGAGGATTTGGACAGGACATTAAACAGAAGTCTGGTATTGTCTGAGATGAAACGACCTTTAACAAATCCAGACTGCTCTGGGCCCAATAATTCAGGAAGAAAGGGGTCTAATCTTATGGCAAGGGATTTAGCGTATATCTTGTAATCAATGTTGACTAAAGAAATTGGTCTATAATTCTTGCAATACTTGGTATCTTTTCCTTCTTTGGGTATTATGCATATGTGGGCATCTGAGAAAGTGCCAGAGGAAGTACCACTAAGGACAAAAGAATCAATAAGAGAGTGTAATCGGGGTAGTAATAATTTAGAGAATTGCAAGTAAAATTCAACGGTAAATCCATCCGGACCCGGGGCCTTATCCTGCTTAAGTGACTGAAGCGCAGTATATAGGTCGGAACTGGAGATGGGCGTTTCAAGAGTGGATAAGTCAACAGGGAAATTGGGGGGAGCCTGAATGCTGGAGAAGAAGTTAACAAGGGATTGGGGAGTAGGGTGAGTTTCAGAGGAATAAAGCGTGGCATAAAAGCGGGAAAATTCTTCTAAAATATCAGCGTCCGTATGTTTCAAAACAGAATTAGCATCAAAAACAGACTCAATATTCAGTTTGTGTTGCTTAACTTTTAAATAATTGGCTAAAACCTTCCCCGCTCTGTTCTTACCCCCATAAAATTTTGAACTAGATTTCAACAAATATAACGAAGCATCATCAGTGGATTGTTTGTTAAATTGCATCTTAGCTTCAATAAGAGTAGTCAAACTTTCCTGCGAATGGGAGGTATAAAAGGAGTGCTCCAGTTTTTTAATCGTAAGGAGAAGATCGCTGGTACGCTTACGAGCGGTTATACGCTTTTTAGCAACAAAATCAATGATGAAACCCCTGGCTACAGCTTTGTAAGCATCCCAAATAACATGTTTGGGCACATCGGGCGTATCATTAATGGCAAAAAATTCTGTGGTAAATTCATCAAAGGAGGTGGTGAATTTGGGATCAAGAAGGAGAGTGTTATTGAAGCGCCATCGCTTTGGCCCAGTGGGTTTGGGTAAAACATCAATGTTAACCAGAACAGGGGCATGATCAGAGAAAAAAATGGGGCCAATGTCGGCGTGAGTGAGTGACTGAGAGATATGATGGGAAAGAAAAATATAGTCAATGCGGGTCTGGGATTGGTGAGATGGGGAGTAAAAAGTAAACTCTTTAGTAGTAGGATTGCATAAACGCCAGGCATCAACTAGTTTGTGCTGGGAAACTGCCTGAACAAACAACTTGTGAGACTTATTGGGTACATAGGATACTTTGGAATGTCTATCCAAAAAGGGGTCATGGGGTAAGTTGCAATCTCCTGCCATGATAAAATTATCATCAATGTATTCAGAAATACGGGAAGCCATTGTACGCCAAAAGGCGGGGTCACCACCAGTAGGTGCGTAAATGTTGAAAAGGGAGATGGGAATACCCTTCAAGGAAAGTTTGACATACAACCATCTGCCCTCGGGATCTGACTCAGAAGACAAGAGAGAGTGAGAGAGAGATTTGCGAACTAACACAGCCACACCATTTCTTTTACCATCCCCGGGGGCAGAGAGAACATCACCAACCCAACCCCTCTTGAGCTTGGCAGCTTCAACATCAGACAAATGTGTTTCTTGCAAGAAGGCAATGTCTACATTTAATTTGGCTAGGTGAGAAAGAATTTATTGCCTCTTAATGGGAGAATGAAGACCTTTAACATTCCAGGATACAATACGCACTGACATTAAAGATTATTAAGAGAAGAGTACAAAGAGGGAATAAAACATTGAAAGAAAGCCTAGTGAAAAATAAAAGACGTAGGAAAAAGGAAGAAAGGAAAAGAATAGAGAAGAAATGAAAAGGACAGAAATAGGCAGAGGAAGAGAAGACTGAGAAATGCCATACAGATAGAGGAAAGCCAAAGTGTTACTAAGATCAGTGAAACGACAAGAAAAAGTCTGGAGAAATTAATAATAAAGGTCCAGTGAAAGAGAAACCAGAACATGCGCAAAGAGACCAATGAAAAAATAAAATGAGAGAGAGAACGGCCAAAAGGAAAGGAAAGGAAATATAAGTCATAGGAGAAGTGAAGTGACAAGGGAATGAAGTGTATAATGAGAATGAGGCATGACCGAGGAAGCCAGTGAAAGGTGAGGAGAAAAGGGGAAGGAGAGAGATAAGAAGAAAAAGGTCCTAAAAAAGGCAATGACACCAAAAAACCTGAAGATAAGAAGGGAAAAATCAAGGGCAATAGAAACAGAACAAAAACGGACATAACATAAAGGGTATGAGGAGTACTTACAAGGGGTAAATTAGGAGAGGTACGATCAGGAGCAAGAACATGCAGAAACGTACGTGAAGACAAGGGGAGGGAGGTAGGGCCAACTGGAGAAGGCAGGGCACTCGGGGTCAGCGAAACGTCCGACCAGAGGATCAAGGCGGAACGCGGAACATTGAACTGCGAGGGAAGAAAAATACCAAAGTTAGACAACGGCAAACGACATAGACACTAGACAAGCAAAAGACAGGGCGGACCAAGAAACTATGACGTAAATATCAAACATTTCTGTAAAAAGTATAAACATATCAATAACACACACAAGTCAAAGAACATTTGAGTTAGAAAAATCAGCAACAACTGAAAACTGTAACAGCAGAGTACAACTTCGGAAAGAGTCACGGTGGGAGCGAAGAAGAAGGTCCAGAGAGCTCCATGTCAGACTGGTTGCAAGAGTTCAGGAAACTTCGAAGACGCGTAGGCTCCTCATATGACGTGGTTTTATTGTTGTAGGTGACTTTAAATAAGCAGGGGTGAAAAAGACCATATCGAGCACCAATGGAACGAAGGTCAGGTCTCAAGTCCAAAAAGGCCTTACGTCGGTTTGCAGTGGCTCTGGCATAATCTTGCGCAAAGAATAAAGTGGAGCCCGACCAAGTAAGACGTGGAGAAGCTTTGGCTGCCGTAAGAACCCTCAGTAGATCTGTGTATTCCAAAAAATACATTACACCACTGGACTTCGCTGGTGCAGATAAAGAGGAGGAAGCTCGGCCAAGCCTGTGGGCATGCTGGATATTGAGCGGTGGGTTCTCGGGCAAGTGTAAAAGCTTGGGAAGAAATGACTTGAAAAAATTGATAGGGTCATTCCCCTCGCATCCTTCCACCAGGCCGTAAAGGCAAAGATTGTTGCGTCTGTTGCGGTTTTCCAAGTCCTCCACCTGCTTCTGAAGAGAGGAGACCTGCGCATGCAGATGGGTGACCTTGGCGGCAGAGTCCTGAAGAGAAGAGACATCACGCTCCACCGACGACACTCTTTCATACATCGAAACCCAGTTGTCAGTAAGGACCTGCAATTTAGCGTTGGTTTCTTCCATGAAAGGGCGCAAGGCCCGTATCTCTTCGAGGAGTAGCTCCATCGAGATGGTCGAAGAGGACTTGGGAGGCGAAGGTGGATCTTTTTTCAACCTCTTAGGCATCGTTTTTGCAGAAGGCTGTGAAGAGGCTTCCACATGAGACGTCATCTCATTGGTAGGTAAAGACTGGGAGGCTTCTAAGAGGGCCAATTCTGTGAAGAGCTTGGAATTCTTGATATAATTGCGCTTATGGGCCGTGCTGAGATAATCAGCCATTAAACACTTTACAGGGTCCAAGGAACGTGAAAAATAGAAAAAAGGCAGCTGGAAGAGATTGGCGAGAGAATATCACAAAATGGACGTCGAGTATGAGGAGAATCAGAAAATGTCCAATAAGTCATGAGAAAGCCATAAAAATTGGGATAAAGTCACCTGAAAATGCTGTGGCTGTGGCATCTATATCTCTCATGGTGCTGTGCGTAATGCAGATTTGATGAGGCAATCAGGAATTTAACATGCGCAGGACGCGCTGCTGAGAGGATCCTGAGCATAGAAAAAACAAAATGGCGGTCGCGGCCGTTACGGAGCCGCGACCGAGACTAAAAATGACAGAGGAGTTCAAAGGAAAGCCGGCACGGCGGCAAAAGCTGGCTCAAAGCATGCCCGTCACCTTTAAGTAGTGGAGGCTTCCCTTCACTAATCTCGTATGACTCGCAAACCGCCTACGGACCCTGGCGCGGATGGAGCTCTACTCCGGCGCCGCCATTCTCTTCGGGCGCTAAGCCACGCCCCCGTGTCTACTACATTTGTGGGTCCCAGGGTTTTGTTTGGCTCCCTGAGGGATGGCCAGGTAGGTGTTATCTCTCTTACCCCCGTATATATAGCTCCGCCCAATTACCATAAAGACCATCAATTGGAACGTAGGAGCATATACCTGTCCTGAGTTAGGAGGGTTATTGACACCGAAGATGTAGATCAGACAGACACCACTCATGAAAGGTATTATACCCTTTTGAGGCCCTATGTCCAATAGCCTAAATATTTGTAGACTCACTCGGGTGGTAGAAGGGGTTATCAATGCAACAGCTGGTATCCTGACTAATATTACAGCTGAACTCCAGGCTACGAGACCCTTTGCCCTTCAAAACTGGATGGTGTTAGACGTCATCCTTGCTGATCGGGGTGGGGCCTGCGGCATTATCAGAAGTAGTTTCTGTGTATACATACCGGACCACGCTCCGAATTTATATGCCGATATACAGAAGGTCCATAGGCTTGCATCTGACATACACCAAGAGAATGGCACGTGGTCTCTTACGGGGTGGTCTTGGGGCCTATTCGCATCTTGTGGTTGGAAGATTATCATTTTTCTGGTCGCCATAGCTGGTATCATTTTGACATGTTGTTTGTGCATACACTGCCTTCCTGCCATTTGTGCCTGCTGTGTACACATGTTGACATCTCGCACCAAACACTTGGAACATGACTCTAAGAACAAGGCCATGATGATGCAGGACATCCAGGATATGATGTGCATTGATGAGGGCATTTTTTAATATTAATGATGTATGCCTAGCCTTGTAATGTGTCAATTACATATTGCACAGGGTTCTAGCTTTCGGTGGTAGTCAAATGAGTTAGCAAATGTTGCCCTTGCTTGAGTATTTTTCTTTCTTGCTTCTTTTCCTTTCCCTTACAATTGTAAGGCCCTTACCTGATGGCAATAATAAAATTTAGCAATGAATGCTAAAAGGAGGGTCTGTTAGAATTGAAAATGTTATTGTCCCATTGCTCGTGTTTCATTCTGGGTTAAGTTGGCATTCATGGCGCCATTTTAGTAGTAGCCGCCATTCTGTTCTATGATCGAAGCTAAGCTCCTGCCTCATTCTGCTTGCCTCAGCAGAAAACTGCCTCCATGCATCTTCCCTCTTGTTTCTCCAAGGCCGAGTTCAGCTGCACTAATGAATGAACTCTCTATTATTGCATACCTTTGCTGTTAGATAGGCGCGTTCCCACCTTCTAGAATGGTGGGCATGGGCAGAGTAACCTTGGAGCAGAGATAACATGTACCCGGTCCCAGGACTGTAGCTCATCCTTCTGTGCCTTCTTTGTTTGCTAGTGCTTGGACTGGAATTTTCCAGCCTGGGCGAGTTCTTAGGGATTTGGAAATGTATAATATCTTATGGTATGTTGGTGGGAGTCAGTCCCTCGGCAGTCATCTTGTGAGACTGGTCAGACCAGGCTCCGCTGCAGCGCAATACTAATAAATAACTTGGATTTATATTCTCTACTGTCTGACCAACTCTTCATTTGTTTGGAAGGCCGAGAGGTGGTCACGAGTGACCTGGGTGAGCCTATTCGGGTCACTTCCTTCAGCTGCAAGCAGGGTATGAAGACAGAGGCTTTTGCGACCGTCCAGCTGAAGAGAGCGTAGGGGTTACTACCAAGAACCCATTCTGTATCCACAAGAGAGGGCTGATGCTGAGGTGGTGAAACAAGAGCAGACCACTGCACTGACCTGCTTGACGATCACCGAGCTTCTGTCCGTCAGGAGACAAAGACTTCCTAGTGATGCCACTGGAACTGAATACAGGAGCAGGAATTGGTGTCTGTCCCCAACAATAGAGTTTACTTTTCCCACATTTTCTGGAACACCAGCAATACATACATTATTTAGACTGTGTCTGCTTTCAAATTTCACTTCTCTTCCATTTAATGTGCTGAAATGTTATTGTAACTCTCTATGCATGATATAACTTATTTTTAGTTCTACTTTGTGTCACGTTGCTAGAAAAGTGACGCCTTCTGTTCGCCTGTGCTACTTTATAAACAATATGGTCTTTGAACAACTCTTCTGTTGGGAGTTGTTTTTGGTTATGACATCGGGTGTAGCGTTATTCATATTTACAAACGCTCTAGATCAGGCTTCTCCTATGAGTAGCTCGTGAGCTACTGGTAGCTCTCCAGCTACCTGGAAGTATCTCTCTTGTGTGTACCCAACCCTCCTACATTAGAAACTATTGCTTGGCTGAAATAATTTACGTATACCAAAATTAAGAGTGTGTATTTGAGATAAAAATGTGGTTATTTTCAGACCCATGAGCAGATATTTTAAGGAAAATGGCTGAATTTCCAAAATATATTTTAAACTGATATTTGAGTTATAAATCATGTGACATTGAGGAGACTTTTTAGCAAATATTATTACCTTGGTAGCAGAGGCATTGCAGCTTTGGTTGTTACGTATTACCCATGTAGAGGCATTTCATACTGACAAAGCCTTTTTTACGTTACAACTGACAACCATGCCTGATGCACTGAGGTGATCACTGGTAGTAAACTGCTAGAAACCGTGCATATGGTGGCCACTATTACAATGCTAATTATATTAGTAGCGCACGAGTTTCATTAAACATAAGTAGCTCTCAATAAAGAGAAGGTTGAAGACCCCTGCTCTAAATACCCTCTATTTGACTCCCTCAATTCATTTAATTGTAGCTTGCAGAAGTACTTCCTGGACGCCCCTTCTAAGTCCTCTGGGTTGGGCGGCCAATCATCTTAGGTTGTTACCTTTCTCCAGGTAATCAGGACTCTACGTCCCAAGTCCTAGGCTTCTCTGTTACAAATCATTGTTATGTAAGACAATTGAATTGCTTCAATATAAACACATAAAGACTACAGCTCCCATAATGCATGAGAGTGTCAAATTAAATCACAGGGCTGATAACATGGTGTCCTTGTGGCATTGATTGAAGTGGTAACCCTAAATCTGCTCAACTTTATCTTTAAGACATAATACCTGTTTTCTTCAAGTCTAATAACTCGAGGCTTAGTTAACGCTTTGCATACATGTGATGAGGGAACTTAACTTCATCACTGACTCAGGGCATATCTGGATAATGCTCTTTCTTGCAAGTAATGGAATTTCTCCCTCCCCCCACACCTTTTATCTTCCTGTTCCAAAAAATGCAACCATATTGCAGTCTGTCATAAGTGCCAGTGTTGACAAGTAAGTGCCGGTGCTGAGCATCGGAAGCCACCACCTCAAATATAGCACGAGCTTTATTACCAAGAATGTTAATGAAATTGGTTGAATGTGCTCAAATCATGACTGCGACTGCCAGAATGCATAGTTTTGTTCAATGAATTTCCAAGACTCTTCTAGTGACTAGGAGTTACCTCGTTTCCCCAGTTAAATAGTGTGCTGAATTTGTAAAAAAAAAAATAATAAGTGCAGGTGTGCATCGGTTTTCTTAGGAGGCCCCCGCCAGGTCTTCCAAACGGTAGGGTTGCCGAATGTCGGAATTAGTGAATAACAAGTCTTTTGATTCCACATCATGCCTCTTATTTCCACCAACCTACACTCCCTGTCTCTTTATATCACTCTTGAGGTTTCGTTTTCATCCATGCTTTCTCCCTTTGTCAGTATATTCCTACATTTCTCTTCTTCGTTCTTTCCTCATGTTCTGCCTTTCTCTTTCTTGTGCTATGGGTCAAAGTCTGATAATGACAAATAAGTCCCGGTTACCAAAAATAAGTGCTGGTGCTTGTCACTTGTAACCGGTGGCTCAAATTTAATTGGGACTTTCGCAAATTTTTAAGGGTTGACATTCTCGCAACCAAACATAGCCATCTATGGGCCGCTGTTGGTTGGTGGTGGTGCCCACCTCGGTGTTTAGATTGGAGTGGCTCTTTGTCTCCTTTCCTTATACGGTCTTCTGTTTTCTCTTGTACCAGTCCCCTAGTGTACAGAGGATAATAAGGGGGTACCCAATAATGAGGGGGTACCCACCAGGCGGAGGCCACTGCCTGTGGCGTTTAATATTCAAAAGTATTAGAATTTACGTTTTTGAAAAATAACACTTGATGGATAGTCATAATGTTTCACATTTTTTATATATAAAAAAGAAAACTTAGCAATAAAGGCCAACACATATCATCAGTCCGTGTAGGAGCATGGAGCAGCCACCTGCAAAATCTGAGACTGAAGTGAGAGAGAATGGTAAACAATCATGTTCTCCAGAAACATTAAAACATTTTGTGACACACAATCGTCTGTTGGAAATATTGGAAGGAGAACCCCGCACACTTAAACCAAAAGAGGAAGAAAAGATGCGGGAAACTGTTCCTTTTTGAAAAGTATTTTTTTTAGGTTTGCAGTTCTGCTGTTGCCATAGCGAGAACAGGAACTAAACAAATACATAATTTGCCTCTCCCCATGTGTTAGATATACAGTGCGCCTTTTCATGTCATGTGATACAGCTGCTTGTCTCCGTGAAACGTGGTGTAAATCGTCCCGTTCATGGAGACATGTTGTAAAGTTCCCTTTCTCCACACAGGGTGTCAGTTGCCTCTTTAGACAGGGTTTGAGGTGCTCCCTTTCCTTAGGCGTGATGGTGATTGCCCCACTTGTTAACTGACCCGCTCTTGATGATCAATAATAATTATTGACAAGACTGGTATGTTCCTAGGATGACTCAGTATGGATGCTGCTGAAAACAGTAAATAACATGATAGACACTTGCCTGTTTTCAGTTTCTATGAATCTTCACCATGTTAATGCTAAGGGGCCGATTATGATGGAGGTTGGAAAGCCTCCGCCGACCCCCATCGTCTGTTTCAATTCCAACCAGCTGATTATGTATCAGCCGGTCGGAATGGAAACCAGCCGGTCATTCCGGCTGGATTCTGACCGGCTCAAGGAGGCCGTCGGCCAGTCGGAACCAGCTCTTAATCCCAAAGGGCAGGCCTTTCCACCCTTGGGATTACAATGCATGGAAAGTGTGTTTGGGGGCACCCAGCAAGTCCCCCTTGTTTGTGCGGCCTCCGGTTGGGGTCCGAGGGGGCACCCAGTTGATCCTTGCAACTCGTGGCAGGCATTTTAAGGTGCAGGGATGAACAGCACCTCCCATTTCCCTATGGGAACATGTATTACGGCCATACTGAAATGTAGGAGACGTAGGAATGCTACTGAACAGTGTTTGTCGTATCCTAATTAGACTGTCGGGACTGCTGACCAGATGGTCGGTCGGTCCCAGGACCGAGACAGTGTAAGTCTGCCAGACATCGTAATTAGGCCCTTAATGTAGAGTCAATCAGCCTGCCTACTGTTTGCCAACTTGCTTAGTGCTTGCAAAAATCTGTTATAAGTGCTGTGTTTATAGGGTACAAAGAAGAAAGGAGCACATCAATGCACTTGTGATACTCTTACAGAAGGTTTTTTCCCCCATTTATGTCTGAGTCTGTGTAACACCATTTATACAGACACTTTCCTTGTTGAATGGTAAGTTTTTATTAGTGGATTGGTGGCTATTTCATATCTGCTGACCTCAACGGAGTTTATGATGTGAACAAGCTACTCAGAGTATTCTTAATATTTGCAGATCATTGTAGCCTTTAGTAGCCTCAGATTTACCCTCTTGTAGTGTTCAATTTTCTCTGCTGTTCACTGGTAAGCTATCATAGCCTCCAATATCGTCAACTATTTTCTAATGATTCTGATATCCTTTGATATCCTTTGCTGTAGGGCTGTGTATTTTGATAAATATCCTCTGATTTTCAAATGTCTTCTTATATAGTGTAAGATTCACTGATTCTACAATACATCTGGCATACTCATGTCTTTTGGCATTCTCCGATATCCCAGGGTATTCTGTAATAGCTTTCAGTTTTCTCCAATATCATTCATTATTCTGATGCCATCTGTTATGTACCAGTTCCTTTAATTTTCTCAAATTTCCTTTTTTCCCACTTTGATGTATGAGGGTCACGGAAAGCACCTTCAGCTCATCTCACACATGAGGTGGTAGTTGTTTGTGTACCCTTCAGGCTATCATCAGTTCCTTGGTAATTCAGCAAGGTGCTTGTTCAGTGGCAGGCTTCCTGAGAGCGAGTGGGTTTCTCTTAGTACTCTAGCAGGATGATAGTCTTATGATGTTGAATTCTAAAGTCATTCTGGCCACTCAAGAAACAGTACTGAATCGTATTCACAGTCTGACGTTTTTGTAAGTTTATAGAAATGAAATGAAATACCAGTTGTAAAGTGCACAGCTACCTCCGGCGCTGGGGGCCGTTGGGAAGATTAAGCGAGCTATTGCCCAGAGTCACATGGTGCTGGGCTAACCTGCCGCCGGCGCTGGGGATCGAACCGTGAACCCCGTAGTCCGGAGTCAGGCACCCTGGCCGCTGCGCCACACCTCTTCCACATTCCTCAATTGTTCAACCAGTCAAGAAACCCTTTTTCTTAGAATTCATCATGGATTTTGACCTGAGCTTTCTCCATATACCCACATCCACAGTGAACATCAGAGATGAGATTCCTGAACACATATCCAGGCAATTGTTGGCATTGCAAGCCATGCTATCCGACAAAAGTGCTTACAAGAACATGCGTTTCTCCTGTTCCTCTCTTAGTCTGGAATCCAAATGAGAATGGACATGAATTGGTTGTTTCTGAACTTCTAAAGCTTATGGCATGGCTGATTTGGGGGGAAGCTGGGCTGCTAAAGACCTTTTGAAGCAGGGTTTCATGATTTGCCACCAATCACAGGTTCCTAGTGCAAGAACATTTTATTTAATATTTCAACCTGGATTGTGTGTTCTTGCTGATGCTTTAAGTTGTACTTGTATCCTTGCGAAGAAGCTGCAGCAGACATCATAAACTTTCTCTTTGATGTATTCTGCCATCTCCTAATGTATTAAACAATCACTATAGAATGGTCTGCGATAGCTACTGTCCACTGACATGCATGAACAGGACGATAAGCCGTGAGCAGAAATATTTGATTGCATAGGTGGTGCATAGAGTCATGGGTTCATAGGCTGACCCAATAACAACTCACTTGCACTCGGCCAAAATGGCAATATTTCCATATCTGATCTCTTGTAGGAGAGCATTCGATGTGAGGATCCCAGATATGCTGCCCAGATCCAGGGATAACTTATTTCTGTATTAAGAGTCAAATTAAATTAGTCATATTCTAATTCCTATGTGTGCTTTCAGGAAAACTCAAACCTACACGTAATCGGATGCATAAATCAGGAGTTGTATGCAGTGTTTAATTTGTAAAGGTGGTTGCTGGGGGTAGGCACTGGCACTCATATTTTTGGGTTACCAGGATGTGTTTTACGTCATCAGACCTTGACCCAGACTACAAGAAAAAGGCAGAAAGGGAGCAATAAGAAGGAAGAGAACAAGACAATTGAGACAAAGGGAGAAAGCAGGGAAGAAAAAGAACCTGTAACAGTGAGATAAAGAGACAGGAAGTGTAGGGTGGTGGAGGAAGGAGGCATGAGGTGGAATCAAGACTTGGAGCCCTTGGTATTTGGTAGTGCTGGCAGTGAACACCTAAGAAAACTTTGATCCCTGTTCTTATATTTGTCATTGGAAACTAAGCATTGGTTGTACGATCGACTGGTGATGAGGCATTCCCTCTTGCACTTCTGTAACTCCCTCGGCTAGTGGCACTCGATTCTTAAGATTATACCGTAAGTAAGAGATTGGCAGATAGTACAATAGCAGCTGATCAGTAATGTTGCTCTCATTCAGTCTGGTTTGGCAGGAGCTTCTGCCTTGTGGGTTCTAAGACTGGGCATCGGCTTCTCCTTGGAACCTGAAATACTCCAACGTTTTGTTAAGCGTGAAGTCTTATATTGAGGACAACTTGGAAACTTGTGCCTTTGGGAAAAAGTAAATGTGGACAGTGGCAGGGCCAGGGAGGCATGGGTCCTCATACAGGCAAAAAAATGGATGGGGCCACTTGTTTCTATCTTTTGTAGTGAAAGACCTCTATAATTGAGATGTAGTACAGTTTCCTCTGGGCCTTGTTGCAATTATACCTGCTGTGGCAGTAGTGATAACTATGTCCCTTATTGCAAGCTAAAACTGCCAAACTCTTCCCATTTTCTGAGCAAAAATATCTACACTTATATGTTTTCTATTTTGTCCTTATTCATAATCTCTGTTGACCTGATACAAAAACGCGCCTTTTTGCAGGATTTTTTTTTTTTAATTATTAGTTGCAAATACATTTAAACAATCTTCTTTAATTTAAAACAACATTAACATTTCATGGAGTCTCAAACCTCAGAATACAATTTCAGCCCTAGCTTGCCTCAGTTGTTACTTTGACACCTTGCATGTTTGTTCCATTCCTAGGTGACACCAGTAGCCTTATGTACTTTTTTAAACATATTTATAGTAGTCTCATTTTTAATCGACCTCAAGAGAAGAAGTGGCCTAGCACTAGAGCTGTTGGCTTTGGAACCTGGGTACGCAGGTTCAAATCCTGGCGTCTGTGCTTGATTCAACATCATGTGATTCTGGTCAAATCACTTAATCTCCTTGAGCAGAATTCACAACAGTAAGTTGCCCTTTTGAGTAAGTTTTACATTTTGTAGTAAGCTTGCTACTTTTGTTAGTCGCAAACTCCAAGTGTCAACTTGCTACAAAAGTGTAACATGTCTCCACCCAAATAAATCATTTCAATCAATCAGGATTTATAAAGAGTGGCAAATCACCTTTGAGGTTCTCAAGGCGCTGGAGTTGCTACCTGATTTGCTGTGATCTGTCCATTTGAACAACCAGGTCTTGAGTCCTTTCCTGAATTCCTAGAGCAATGAGGTGGTCCTAAGGTGCAGGAGAACGTCATTCGAGGCTTTGGCTACCCACTGAGAGAAGCAGCGTCCCCTGCTGTTGGCTCATGACCAGTTGGGGTGGGGGAAGGACCGAGTTCAGCAGGCCACCAAGCATTGTTCCATGGCGATGTGTTGTTCCCAAAAATGAGGGCTTCCATCTGGTCCATGTTGAGCTTGAGACAGTTGTCCTTCATCCAGTCGGCGACGTTCCTCATACATCTATGGAAGTTGACTCTGGTGATGGAGGGGTCTTCTGACAGCAAGAGGATGAGCTTGGTGTCATCGGTGTAGGAGATGATGTTGAGTCCGTGCGATCTGACTTTGTTGGCGAGGAGGGTCATGTACATGTTGAAGAGGTTTGTGGACTCTGTTGATCAAGATATGGTGGGAGATGGTGTCAAAGGTGGCTGACAGGTCCAGGAAGAATGAGGGCTGCTGTTCCGCCATGGTCCCGGAGTGCCCTGAAGTTATCAGTGGTGGAGATCACTATGTCTTGGTGTACTGGTTGGCTTGGAATCCAGAGTAAGTGTGGTCCTGGGGGTGTTAGTGTTCCAGGTGTTCAGTGAGTTGCTGGTTAATTGCCTTTTCGAGAACATTCACCGGAAAGGGGAGCACGGAGAGGGAGGAGTCCATAGTGATGAAGGCCTTCTGGACTTTCTTCAGCTTGCTGCCAATTGTCTTGCTCACAAGGTTGAAGATGTGGCGAGGGCATGGGTCTGTGGGTGCTCCGAAGTGTACGGAGTTAATGATGGAGATTATGGCTTGAGTTGTGAGAGGGTCCCATCGGGTGATCAAGTGTTCGAGGTTTGTGTTAGGGGGTGTGAGTAGGCTGATGCTGTTGGCGGCGGGGGGTGGGGGTGAGTTTTGAAGTTCTCGTAGATGGCTGAGATCTAATCATGGAAGAAGTCCGCCAGAGTGCCAAACAGTTCTTGGGAGGGGGCGATGTCATTCCCGGAGGTTGCAGGGTTGGAGAATTCCTTCATGAGCTTCTTGCTGTGGTTCATGCTGGCTTCTATGCGGTCTGCTAGAGTTTTCTTCTTTGTTTCTTTCAGGAGGCAGTGGTACTGGCTGAGTGCTGCCTTGAAAGTGGTGTGGTCTACTGTCTTTTTGATGGTATGCCACTTCCTTTCTAGTTGCCGGCAGTTGTGTTTGGTGGAGCTCAGCTCCAGAGTAATACAATTGGCTTACTCTCGTGTGTGTGGGTAATGTCCCTTCCTAAACCCGTCCCTGATCCACCCTAAACCCCTCTTACTCCCCCCTAATCGCACCGCCTTTAGTAGTAAGACTGCTCCTTTTACAACCCCCTGCATCCCTCCCACATTTATGACTAGAATGTATCTCTGCAATTGGGGCAGAGAATTCTGTGCATATATGTGTGGGCAAAACGTACACTTTGTTGTACGTTTTGTAGTACAACAAAACATACTATAAAGTGCAGTTTGACAATTAGGCCCCTTTGGGCCTAAACATGTGAAATTTAACACCTGAATTGTATTTCTAATCCCCACTTGATGTACGCGATGTTATAGATTGTCTCCCTTTCCCCAAAGTAAGGGACAGCGCCAGGCCAAACCAGATTCTCTTAGTGTGACATCTCTCCCTGCACTGAAGTGCGCAAAGAAGCGAAGAGGAGTGAGGGATGGAATGGAATGCATGAACCTTATATTAATGTATTGCTTTGTATGGTTGGAGCTGCCTCAGTGCTTCCATGTAGTTTTCTGAGGTGGTGGGACGGAGGGGGTAGGGGCTCCAACCATAGGACTCAGCTTTATTCCTGCTGGACAGCCTCAATGTCCGTGACCTTTAAATGAATCTTCTTCCTTCGAGCACAGTCTCACCTCTGGCAGACCTTGACAGCTTCTTAGGCTGTAATGATGTCTACTCACTGGTTCAGCGTTGCTCCTGACCAGCCTTATTGCTCTCATAAATGTTGATGTTGTGTCGTGCCCTGGAGTGCAGTCTCCCTCCTGGCAAGTCTCAAAGACACCAGAGATGTTAATGGAGGTAAAATCAAAATTAAAACACCCACTTGGGAATCATACTTCATTTTTCGGTGACGTATAACGTAGACACGCACGCACTGCGTGCTTCTGGACTCTGCCGCCGACCGCGGCCCCCGCAGGGGGCCACTACAGCGGTCGGCGCCCTAGTGCCTCAACGTGCAGCTGTTCACTTTGTTGCAGGAACCCAGGGTTCGAGCCTCGAGGTCGCGTCCTGTGATTCGGGGCAAATCACTCAATCTCCCCCTGCGCCCGAATGGGTAATGTAAATACGGTACTCAGGTCTCAGCGCTCATATACCTTCGGCTCGAGTCCGCGCGCCTTGCTGACTGAATGTCTAATCTAGAAGGTGTCGCTTCTAGAAGGTGTCGCTTCTAGTACACAAGACTTACACTAGTGACAGGCTTGCCCATGTGGCAAATAGTATGCCACCGGTTGGCACTGTGGCTATGCTGTACCAGCACTAAGCCTGAAAGTAGTGGTATAGGGAGGAGATATGAGGGAATTAATTTCCGCTGCCATGTGCGGCACTGTTAACTAGCATTAATTCATAGATGAGCATGTCTATTTAACAACAGTCCCACAAGATCGTTGTCAGCACAGTTTACTGCATGTGTGAGCAGCTACGACAGGAATCATGCTTCGCAGATGCCCCCACTCATGCCAAGTGGAAGTGCGTCCCAATTATGGAGTTAACTGTTGGAGCCATCAAGTGAATTCGAATTATACCGGCAGATTGCATCACGTGTCCCTCGTCGCCAACCTTTTGCTGAAAGGGGGCTTGGGTAGTTTGTTATTGTTGTTGTCTTGACATCCAACCCCCATTGCTTAAGGCCTCGCGCTCCCAAGTGCATTAGTCCTTGGGCAGGGCGGACCAGAGTGGGGATAGTCCTAACGTAGAACGGTCATTGGGTTATGTTAGTAACAGTTAAACACGGGATGCTGCCGACAGTCTAAAAGAGGTTGCTATAAGTCCGCAACTCTGCCCCTCCAACATGCTTATGTGGGCTGTGACCTGAGCCCGGTGCGGTTTTGCTCGCAAGTAAGGGCCAGTCTTAGGCCTTCACCTGTCACTCATAGTTGCACAGATATGGGAGTAATCACACATATCTAACTAAACCTAGCCACCCACGTGGGTGCCTAGTTCTGGGAGGGCAACGAAACCGAGATAGAATGGTAGTTTATTATCTAATGCTAATGGAAGCCTGGTTTAAGCTAGATATGGGTTAAGCTCAGTGTCCCAATCGCATTGAATACGGGGTTGCACTGACATAGCGGCAAAAGAATAAGTGGTCACCACATAGCGCCTCACTAGGACCAACATCACGGCACAAAGTTACCGGTGTGATTCGACCAAGTGGTTGCGAGTGCGCCGCTCGCGAGCGAATTGCAACCTGGCGCTGGGGACAGTCTGCCACAAGCCGGGGCGGCCTATATATAGTAGAGATGACCCAACAGGCTTGGATCTATGCATTTGGGTTTAAATTCACTGTTGCCAGCTGAATAAGGATACAGGGTTCCGTAGAACTGCCTGCGGTGGAAGCACGCTCGTACACCAATTTCCAGTTTGGCGCAATCTGGTTCTCTAGGTACATTTTGCCGTGATTAGCTCTAGGTAGGTGGTTGTGTGTCACTCTGCCTACAGCTGGCATTGCAGTACGCCTGCCTTGGGGGTGACTGGACAGGGTGTTTGTCCCTTCACTTTGAGGAGCAATTCATTCAAGGATTTCTTCATAGAACTGTCTCAAACCCACCAATAGTTCAGTGTTAGGCCGACTACTTACTGGCCACCGGTCCGTGTTCCAGACCGCCTCATGGCGCCAGAGTTAGAACTTGGACCATGCAGGTTGCAATTATTCAATACAACTTCTGTCTGGGCATTCAACCCGATCGGGTTGCAAGTGATCACTCAGTGGTCATTACCTGGGAATCCAATTTTCACTGCATGCGAAGAGGGGTCCCGCAGTGAGGAGCAGTGGGAACAGTGGGAATAACCTCTGTCTTGGATGCGGCCTGGAATTTTGGTAGGCGCAACATTGCACAGGGCAGGCTGTAAGCACAGCGCCCTGTGGGGTGTCAGGCAGAGAACATTAGCATGAGACTACCCACATGCCACGTTACTTAGTATAACGTTGGCCGCATGGCAACGCGGTGCCCGCGGCACATGCCAGGGGTGAGCTTGCCATTCACTTAAGGGAGACACCTAGGCTAGTCAACACAGAAAGGTGACAGTCCCACCATTTCAGAATGGAAGCAATGGAAGCATCTTCTACAACTCACAAGCCTCGTTAAACCACCGGCACTGGGGTGTTGTAGGGGTAGTGGGATCTTGAAATATACACTTTGGGGCCATGTGAGAAGCCGCAAAACACCAGCCGGCAGCACACCGAGCGGAGCACCAAAACCAAGGGTTAGGCCCACAGGAGGACCAGCCGAAGGCACCATATAGAAACAGGTACAGATGTACACTTGGGGGGCATTTCCCTGCAACCAAAGGCAGTTTTCGGGTTGCTTCAATGAAGGCCTATCCACCCGCGCTTTAGCCAGGGCGGCATGTGGGTGGTATAGTGTCATATAGCAAGTGTGCGGTAGTTCAAAAAGTTTGGTAAACACCACATAGAACCTCATCGGCGTCAGGTCATTATTGACCATGCAGCATTCTCAACATTCAAGATAGCGCCGGTATTTGCACCAAAGTTTCCGGCTGGTTCCCACAGACTTGTCTGCCCCCAGGGTTATCCTCTATGGGTTAGAACCTGAGACTGAGGGGGCATCTCCTGCTTCGGCGTCCCAAATAAGTCGATAGCCAGGCTGGGGTGGAGGTACCGTGCAGGTCCTGTTCACCTCTGGTCCCCCCCAGGCGATGGGATCAATCTAGGTGGGACCAAAAAGTCTACAGTTCTTGGGAAGCTTCCAGCGGTAGGGCATTTAGCAACAGATAAAGTATCAGCGAGTGGGTACAGACCTCTGCTCTCCAGCAGCACCGTGCCCTGGGAGCACGCGTGTTGCCCAAACTCTGAGGACCACCCATAAGGGGGCCGAGTAGCAAGAAACAAGTAAATAGGTTTCATAGGCGGGCCTCGGGC
Organism: Triturus cristatus; assembly: GCF_964204655.1. Lineage (NCBI taxonomy): Eukaryota > Metazoa > Chordata > Amphibia > Caudata > Salamandridae > Triturus > Triturus cristatus. The sequence continues at coordinate 752,060,818 of NC_140592.1, forward strand.
CTTTCAGCTGTGTGAAATCACCATCAGTTAGGGATAGGCCCAGGTAAGAATAGGGCATTCCTTAATGTCCGGAGGACCATTGCGGTTGGTGGTATCCCCTAGCGGAGTCACCGGTCGCGTTCTGCAGCTGCAGGAAACTGGGAACCTGGTTCACGGACACTTTTACCCTGCTTAGGGGATGCGGCCAGCCAACATTTGGTGCTGCCGTCCCAATAACTGGGGTGTCAGCGGGCCAAACACAAGGGGACATTGTGTCAATAGAACATTTGGCACGCCCAGGGTGCCACCAAAACTCTACTTCAACAGAGCAGGAATTTGGCACCGCAGGTGATGCTCTGGGTTGGCGGGGGGGCCCCCCTGCCACCCTCCTACCGGGGAGCATGATGGGAGGGGCAAAGTATGACCTAGTCAATCATCAAGGCCTGAACCATACAGACAGCGCGCACTGCTCAAACCAGACAGATTCCCGAAGCTGGTATGCCTAGGGGGTTTCATCACTGAGGGATCTGTAGGGGCATAATTCCCATGACAAATAAGGGATGGTGGGCAGGGGCAAGAGTCGCCCCTTGCCCATTGTCACGCGCTGTCAGATAGGAGCACTCCTGTGCACCAGGTTTAGCATACAGAGGGGACTGTCCAAAGGTTACGTAAATCCCTTCTTGCCACAATAGCCAAAGCAGGCAGGTGGGTGGGTGAGTGGTCACCCAGCGAGTGGGCTGCTGTCCCAGAGATGGGCACGCAGGTTCAGGCACTCCCGGTGCGAAGGGCGGCAGCTAGGTGAGATCATCAAATTGATGGGGCTTTGCGAGCCTGAGGGCCGGCATCCTCCCGCCTAGATTGTGAAGAGGTGTAACTTTCCCGCAGGGGGTCGAATAGTTCTTGGCACTCTTCTCAGGCCCAACGGGTCCTTTATTTCAGCAGACCCTATCCGACCCAGGATAGCGTCTAGGGCTTTGGGGACATAGATGGGGCCATCTACAACACCAGGAGCTATAGCTCACTGGTAAGTCTTGTGCCTGAGGTTGTAAACGATCTCACAGGACAAGGGTTGAGTCCCGCCAGCGCTGTCAAAGTGTCATAAGGTGGCAAAATTTCAAACTCTCCTTTCTGCAGGGATGGTTCCTTCCAGCTAGTTGCAGGAAGCCCTAGACAGGAGAAGTTGCAGGTAAGACTATAGCGGGTTGGTGGGGGGCCCTGGTGGCGACGGTGAGCCGCCTCCAGGGCTGTGGCGGAGTTACAGGGCGATCTGGAAGCAGGCGGTACAAAGGGTACCTCTGCGCTGCACCATAGGGGGTGCCGGAGCCAAAACCAAGGAGCCTCATGGGAGGATCACGGAAGCCGTGTCGGCTCCCCACTAGTCCTGCGGGCGGTTGTGGGCCTGAACAACCGGGGTTTTGCTAAGCGACGCTCTGCCCTGAGAGGGGGGGCGTGAGTAGAAGTTACCAACGGCACGTGATTGTAGAAAGAATCACATGGATGGCAGCAACGGCGGGCATCGTTCCCGCGCTGCCCGGCTCATCAGGCGGGCAGGCGGCCCAGTTGGTTGCCTGCCCTTGGATCGCCCATAAGATAACCCACCCATTACATATTCTGGATTATGTAATAAACCTGCAGCAATTTTACCCAACTCAACAGTCTCTGTGTGTGTTATTTGGGTATGCATGTTGGGGGAGGGGGCCAGAGGGGTGCCCCTGGGGGTACTATGCCGCCGACCGTGGCCCCCGCAGGGGGCCACTACAGCGGTCGGCGCCCTAGTGCCACCGGGGCACCGGTCACCCCTCCCCACCCCCTCCCAAGGGGAGGGGGCGGGGACGCCGACTGGTGTCCCCCTCCTCATGCCGGCCGGATGTGACGCGCAAGCGCGTCACTTCCTGGCCCCTGTGGGGAAGGGGAGGCTATTTAGCCTTCCCCCACCCTCCTGGCGACCTCTTTGTCGCCCACCACGCCACATCCCTCCCTACCGCTTACCCGGCGTAGGCGTTGGGTGGGGGGGGGTTCTGAGCGTTGTAATGTTTCTTTTTTCGTTGCAGGCGGAGTTACAAGGCGATCTGGAAGGAGGCGGTACAAAGGGTACCTCTGCGCTGCACCATAGGGGGTGCCTGAGCCAAAACCGAGGAGCCTCATGGGAGGATCCCGGAAGCCGTGTCGGCGCCCCACTAGTCTTGCGGGCGGTTGTGGGCTTGAACAACCTGGGGTTTGCTAAGCGACGCTCCGCCCCGAGAGGGGGGGCGTGAGTAGAAGTTACCAACGGCACGTGTTCGTAGAAAGAATCACATGGATGGCAGCAACAGCGGGCATCGTTCCCGCGCTGCCGGGCTCATCAGGCGGGCAGGCGGCCCAGTTGGTTGCCTGCCCTTGGATCGCCCGTAAAATAACCCACCCATTACATATTCTGGATTATGTAATAAACCTGCAGCAATTTTACCCAACTCAACAGTCTCTGTGTGTGTTATTTGGGTATGCATGTTGGGGGAGGGGGGACAGAGGAGGTTATAGCCAGGGCTCGAGTCGGGGTACCACGCGGGTGGACGGCGTCCCCCCACTTATTTTACCGGGTTTTTACCGGGTGGACGCCGTCCACCCTGCCCAAAAGATGGAGCCGGTACCCAAGCCTGCGCGCGCGCTCAGCACTCACCAAACCTAACCTTCTATTGTCGAGAGAGGGCGAACAGAGCTCTTTAAGTTGTTTCACGTTGATGGAGCCGTAAAGTATGACAGACGGGCGCTCGTGGCCGTATATTAGAAAAGGTCAGTATGTGTTTAATGCATTTCAGACGGAGACCGGCAAATTTACTGTGGGCAATAAATACGCACCGAACAAGCGCATCTTTAATTTCCCCGTTCCTTTGAGTGTCAATACGGTGACTAATTCCAACGTAAACATTCTCCTTTTCCCTTTGAACCTGCCCCCATCGCCTTCTAACCTTTGTTAATTAGTGGGGACTCCATCTCATGACGTCACTTCCGGCTGTGAGGTCACTTCCGGTGACACCACCTAACTTGGAGCGTCCCCCCACTTCTTTATTTAGGACTTGTGCCCTGGTTATAGCTGACCTGTGGGGCCTGCAGGGGCCGGACAACCCTAGGATTCTAGAATGTAGTTCTCTTCTCGCTCCCACGCGCCTTACTTGCTCCTTCTTTTCCCTCCTGCTTTGTCTCTACGCTGTTTCTCCTCACCCTTCATCTCCCTTTCCTTTGGTCTCCGTTTCTCCACTTCTTCATCACTATCTTTCTTTGTCTCCTGCTCTACCCTTCTCCCTTTTCCTCGTTTTCTTCCTTCAGTCTCTTTCTTCTGCTTCCTTTCACTCTGAGGGAACACTTTTGCCCTGTTCTCTCCCTCTCTTTTCGCCCCTATGTGTTTTCCGTGCTCAGTTCCGCTTCCGCCCCCCATGCACGTTCCTCGGCCCTTCCTCTGCCCATCTCCCCCTTTCTTCTCCCTAGCTCGCCCTCTTCCTCCCAGCTCCCTCTCGCTCCGCACCGCCCTTGGTTTTCTATTTCGCTCTCAAGCATTCCCCGCCCTCCTTTCCATTTTCTCTCACTCTCCTACCATATCCCTCCCTCCTCTATTAATTCTTCCATTTATCTCCCCCCTGTCATGCCCTCGCGCCTGCCCCTCCCTGCCTCGCTCCCTCTCATTGGCTCTGGCAGGCAGCGCTGTTGTTTGCAGCCCTGACCCTTTGGCAGCGCTTTGTCTCCAATTGATAATAAACATCTGGAAGAATCCATTGAAGGCGGAGCTCGGGTCCTCGTGCTCGGATTTCACTCCTCCCTAGCACACCACGTCGCCCCCTCTCGTTCTCTCCTCCCCCGTGCACACCCACTCTTTCAAGCCATTCCTTCGAGGAGCACCCCTTCTTTCTCCATCCAGCTTTCACTCCCCTCATCATTATCCTCCAACATTTCACCCCCTCCTCTCTCATTTTCTTCTCCTCTCTCTGCTCCACCCTTCACGCCCCCCTTTTCTCCTCCCCTTCTCTACCCTTGCTCACTCTGCGGATCTCTCCTTCCCCTTCTCTTCCCCCTGGTTCTCTTCCACTCTTCCTTCTTGTATTCCCCATCTGCCCACGCATTCTTGGATTCTCCAGTTCAAAGTCTGCGCCCCTTTTTACTTTCTGTCCCATTCCCCCTCTCAGGTTTTACTTGTTCTTCTCTGGTCATGCATGTCCTCTCTTCCACACACCCCCTCTCTTCCTATCCCCTTTTAACTCCGCATTTCGTCTCAACTTCACCTTTCTCTTCTGCGATTGAACTTTCTATCTTCAATGTTTTTTTCCAGTCTTGTTTGCATACATCTTTCCTCCTCATCCTCCAGCCATCTTCTTCTTCATGCATTTGTCACCCTTCAGCTCCTTGCCCTCTTTCTCCATCACCTACTGTTTCACTTTCTCTGATTCTATCTTTGTTTCCTATCCTCTGGAGCTATTTCACCGACATCTCTTTCGCCTCTTACTATCGCTATCTTTCTCTGTCTGTGTGGATCATTATGAGCCCTCTGCTTACTACCTCTCAGGTATAGTATAATGTAGGTGTTTGTATTGCACCTACTACCACCGACGAGGCACTTAAGCATTTAGCTGATGGGAGACAACGTATAACCGCACCTTCACTGGTCTAGCTCTGAGAATATGGAACACTCTTCCTCCTGAAATCAGAGCTTACCCTTCGACCTCCTCATCCAAAAAATAAGTCGAAGGACTGTTCCCGAATAGCTACCTGCAACAATAGACCTGAAGCCACCCAACTAACATTTATTTCTTGTTCACAGCACTGATCTGCCATTCAACTAATCAATTTTATTTAGCTACTTTACATCTTCTAGGCTGCTAGCTGTTCTTTTTGCCCGATTTTGTTTGTTTAACTTCTTAAATGTTTAGTATTTACACCTTTACCTGCTTATCTTGTCTGCTTCTATGTACAGCACTCTGATACCCTGACGGGTCATGTTCGCGCTATATAAAACTTTTCAAATTACTAAAAATGAGAAGCAGGAACCCAACGTCACCTTAGGAAGTTCAGATATCCTGAATAAGGTGAAAATAGTTTTTTTCTATTGCTTCACACCATGGTTCTGGTTTCCACTTGCCCCTAGATGCCTGAATTATAGTAATGTGTATACATACCATGATTCCTGGCCTCGAATTTTCCCACAGATACCTGGATTCATGGCATTCCTGCCTTGAGATATCTGTATTCCTGGCTTCCACCTGTCCCTGGATACCTGTATTCCTGGCCTCCACCTTTCCCCAGATATATTGATTTCTGACCACCTCTTATCTCCAGATACCTGGATTTCTGGCCTCCAGTCCTTCACCTAACCTCAATTCGCTAGACTTCTGGCCTTCATCTGTCTCTAGATATTTGGAATCCTGACCTCTGATGCCTTGATTCCTGACCTCCACTTGCTCCCGGATGCTTGGATTCATGGCCTCCACATGTCCAGAGATATCTCAATTCCTGGACTCCACATGTCCAAGATGCCAAGTTTCCAGGGATAAACCTGTCTCCAGATACCTGGATTTCTGGGAAACCACTTTACCCATACACTTGGATTCCTTACCTTCAGTCCATGGCATTCCCTAGATACTTAGATTTCTGGCCTCCATCTGTCCCCAGATACTTGGATTCCTGGCCTCAAGCAAAACATCTGTTTATGTATACCTTTACTCATGGTCTGCAGCTGGCAACTCCCCAGGCACCTGTATTCCTGGTTTCCTCATGTCCCCAGATTCTGTTCTCAGATGGATTGCTGGGCTCCACCTGTCCAGAGCTATCTGGATTCTTGCCCCTTACCTGCTCTTAGATATCTGATTCTTGGCCACCATATTTTTCCAGATACTTTGATTTCTGGCTTACACGGACTTAAAGTGCTTAATTTGTGCGAGTGGTATCCGGTGCTCAACACCGTCACTTATTTCACTGAGCCAGGGTATAACATTTTCCTTCCATCAGTGGTGGGGCCAATTAATAAAAATAATTGGGTCTGAGGCCTGCTCCCGGCTCCCATGGTTGAGTCAGGGCGAGCCAGGCTAGGAGTGTGCGGGTGCTGGATGAAGTTTTCTGCCAAGGCACTACACGTGAAGAGGAAAGTAATTTTGCATGCCTCGCTGCTCAGAAATAAAGCTAGCTGGCCATATTCTGCCCTCATCATTGTGCCTGTGACCCACCACCAATTCCAGTCACCTGCACAGAAACTCAAGGATCTATCAAGCTTTGGCACCAAAACAATCAGGCTGACCAAGAAAAATGATTCCCATGGCCAACACTTCCATGATGCTTTGCTGAATGATAACTGGTGCTCCTGGAGAAGCATGTAGGGAGGCATGCAAAGCGTCTGAATCCCAAGAGCAATGTCAGTCTTCTTTGCAGCCTCCCTTTTAATCTTCTCAATTTGTTTGGCATTTCCTAGGTCCACCGTGATGGTGCACATGCCGCCAGAGAAATCGCCTGATCCCTCACTAGGGATCTTGTTGCTCTGTTTATCTCCCGTGGTTGGGGAGATGCACCCTCAATAGGAAAGAAATGAAGACGCAGTTAAATATCTTTACCGTTTAAAGTGAGTGAGAACTCACTTTCTGTGCTTGCTCTTGTTGCATATTCTAGACCCTTCTCCCTAAAGACCAGTCTGCCCATGGAGGCCACATCACAGTCCTTCAATGTCATTTTCTGTGATCCAGCGCAAAACTGGAAAATGGGGAATAACCTTTACCGATACCCTGCCTGCGTCGCAGACCCGACGTCACACTAGCTCATTCACACACGCAGTCATTGGTGGGGCCCATAACACCAACACTCATACGTCTCTCACTCACGAGTCTGCACACTCAAGAGGGATGAGAAATTCAAGCGCTGGACATGTGGGGGGAAATACCTTGTAACCTATAGGGAGAGAAAAGTTATTTTACAAAATATACATTAACATCCTTCACCTAAAGATCCTTAATCCCAAACATCAAGGCACTCCACCCACCTGGTCAATGGACCAATTTAGTTGGATTGGTTGATGGTGATTTGGAACCAGCTAAAACACATTTTAAGACTCAGAATCCTTATTTTTCTTAATAAACCACAAACCCATATTTCTTGTTAATCAATATTTGTTTATCTAAAATGTATCATAAGAATTTATGTTTGCATTTATTTCGTCAAAGTTTAGAATTTCTAGATTAATTCAAGTAAAACGCGGAACATCATATTTTCCTAATCTGGCCATTTGAAGTCCTCTAATTCATTGGCTCTGCATAACCAAATTTTGTCGTATATTGTCCGTAAAGCAGCCCAAAGCTCAAAGTTCTTTGCTCAGCACGTTACAGTCCCAATTTCTCAAAGGACAAGAAATCGTGCAAGCATCTATCATAGCCCGTGGATTTAGAAAAAGTTTGCAGTCATCAAGCGGTCGGGTAGCATCTGGATCATCAGGAAAGGCGTCACGAACAAAGTCATGGAAGGTTGATAGGGAAGAGCAGCAATATTTCTCCCTATTCTACTACCCTTTTTATAATAGATCAAATCAAAGAAGATACAATTTTAAATTTTAGAACAGTTGTGATTGGCTGGTCCAGATCGTCCAACTTGTTTTTCCAGATTTTCAGTACAGTTCGAGGGGTGAGGTCATTGGTCAGCGAAAAGTCGGCTTGTTCCGGTTTACTGTAAGGTTGATTGTTCTCCTGTCTTGGCAGATGTCCGGTTCTACATCCTTGACCAGGGGCGGCTTTAGTGCTGGTGGCACCCTGTGCGACAATGTTTGTTGGCGCCCCCCCATGTCCACCTCCACCACGGATTCTCTCACTAGCACCCTTTAACAGTCTTCATAACCACACTCTCTCAGATACATTGAATTAGTTATAAAGCGGCACTCATACCAGTGTAGGGTGTCAGAGCACTTTGCATCGCACACACATTACACAGAGATAATCAATCATACGTGTTTTAAATCAGAGTATAGGAAATGTTTACATAAGCCAAAGGACTAAAAGTGTAGGAGTCACATGTCATCCATACTGGTAGGCAGTATAGTTTAAGAGTGCTTGGTGTGGAGAAGCACACACTCGAAAAAGAAACAGCATAGTTGGGAGTTTACTTAAATAATAAGAATTGATTTCTAGTCAAATTAACTCTTTATGCAACATTAATCAATGTTCTAATGTATGCTTTGCAGTGTGTATGCAGTTCTATGATGAAAGTTAATAGCTCACTGTTGAATATTAGGACTTTAAGTTATAAATTGCAAGTAACAAAGGGATGTCTCTTTTAAAAGCAGTAACCTGCTGATCTGTTCACATTATTTGCACTCTGTAATCAACTTGGTACACATTCTTTGCAGCAGGCATATTAATCCTCTACACTAACTTCACAGAGGTCAAATCCTCAACTATACAAAACACTTATCTCTCTCCAGGAACATAATTAATCACAGGAGTTATATTGACATTTTTGTGAGGCCTGGTAATTGCTGGAGAAAAGAAATGCTGCAGCAGGTGCTTCAACAACATAATAAACTTTCAAACACGGCGCCCCCAGGAAGCCAGCACCCGGTGCGGTGGCACCGGTCGCACCGCCCTAAAGCCGGCCCTGTCCTTGACCGGGGACATGTCGTACAGAGGTCGCTACGAGGTTTAGGAGATTTCTCGCACATGCGCAGTTCACTCCGCACCTCATTAGACAGTGGCCACTTCGTCGTGTGGTGATAGCGGCCATCTTAGATTTAGGCCCAAACGCCAACTTAAGCGAAATAAACACAAAAGAATAATTAATTCATAGAAATGGTGATCCTAATGTTAACCCCTTGCTAATCCCTCTATGTGCTTGTATTTATCTAGCATATAGCGACATTTAAAGCCATTATATTCACCTTTTTGATCCAATCAGGAACGCAAACATCACAAAAGCAACATATATCATGCAGTATTCTATTACCACATATACTATTGTTGATATGCGTACAGATTTTAGTTATAAGAGTTATTTAGCCATGCAAATAGCAAATCCCATGTGTAGTTTAAGTTTTAATAATGTTGATTAGTATACATGCAATACTCGTTTAATAATATTATAGTTAATAGATTATATAATTAGTATTTTCATGCAAAAATTTTGCACTACCTACTCCATCAGCTGCTTGTGCTCCAAGTCATATGACTGAAGTAATTGGTAAACAACAGAAGGAGAGCACACCTCACAATTAGTATTTGTTATTGCTTCCTCCATGTTTGAGGCTTTCCCCACAATTCATTATGTGGTTTCCTTCAGGCATTGAAGAAGGTCAAAAAAGACAGATTTCCCCTGCATCATACTAGTTGCGTCATAGCCCAGTAAAGAAGCAGCCAACACAGAGCCCAGCAAGCATTGTATTAGGCCTGGGCAGTGAACTCCTCTTCATTTGAGGATTTTTCTGCACTCTGTAGAACACATGGAGTTCTGAAAAACTCCGCTTTGCGGAGTGAAGTTTATTCCTTGCCCACGCTACCGGCGAGATTTCTCAACACGGGCAGTCGCGGCTGGTCACGATTGCTTGCGTTGAGAACCTTCCATCCTCTTGCGCTGCGCATGGTGCCGTTAGTGCTGATTTTACAGTGCGGGACAAACACCCAGTGCTGAAAATCAAAGTGACCAGCAGGACCAAACGTATTTTGCCGCTTGCGGAACTCCGCGTAGCGTGGCAGAGTTTTCTGGTCACTTCACGGAGTTCCGCATAGCGGATCTCAGCAAACTCTGCCCAGGCCTACATTGTAAATGGTAAATTCTGAGTGCTTCTGGTTTGTCTGTGCACTTGACAATATAGATGAACTCAAAGCCTTTGCTCAGGTAGCGCTGGGAAAAGCATTGTGACTTCCTGCTTCACTGTTTTGGAGTGGACAGAACATTTCAGTGACATGACAGTTTCTACCTAGACCACAATGAAATACATTAACTCGCCAACTTACTTCCATTGGTTAAGGCGGCATGGTACAGCTGCAATTTGCTGTTCCTTGTGCCTTCACACCTATCTGAATCAGAGAAGCTGAAGACAGACATGTTGCCAAGCATACATCACCTGAAAAGCAAAAAAACTTGTTAGCTCCTGCTGGACTGTCATATAAACTACAAGCATGTATCCTAGATACTACTCACATTTTCCTCTATGTTTTTTTTCTCACAACATATTTTATTTGTATTTCGAAGCCATATATGACCCATAGGGCCTGTTAAGCGTGAGCATACTGATAAAGTACAATTACATGGCGTACATTAAATAATAGATACATCAGCTACTAAGCAATATTAAAAAGTAGTAACCAACGCATGCCATAGCCCCATTGTATTGCCTTGCAGATTCCCATTGACATCCAATTAATCTCTGGAATATGATGTGTGACCTAGAATAGATGTCTAGGGCGTGTTGTGTGTGTCTAATGGTGGAGGGGTAACAGAATACCGCGATATTCTGCCTAGTGCTGCCATATCTTTGTATGTTTTTGTGGGCATTCTCGGGCAATGAATACCGGGCGTTCCAGGCCCATACAGAAATCAAGACCTTGCCTTCATACACCTATCAGTGGAGGAGTTGTGGCTTTCCAGAGATGGACGATGTCTCTCTTAGCTATGGTGAGGCCCAAAAACAAAAGATGGCATTTGTATTTATTGCCCCTGGTTTCATCAGCTTCGTGCAAGAGGGCTAGCTTGGAGGATGTAGGGAGCTCCCAACCTAGGACTTTGGAGAGCCATGCAAGTACTCTATGCCAAAACCTGGCCAGTGCGCCGCAGGACCAAACCGTGTGTAAGAAGGAGCCTTCCGTAGCATTGCAGCACAGACAGGTAGGAGAAGGTACTAGGCTGGACCACCACGGTTTATATCGTGTGAAATATGGCCTATGTAGGTATTTAAATTGGATAAGTCTTAGGCAGGATGAGATGGCTGCGCCACAAGGGGACTCTAGGGCCTCATTCCAATCATTGTTGTCAAGTGGGCATATTTCTGCATGCCATATCTCCCGAAGATCTGTCAATGTGTTGTGATTATTTGTGATGAAGGATTGATATATTTTTGTAATCTTATGGTCACCCATTGTGCCCAGGAACAGTTTGCCTTCCAATGGATTGAATTCGGGGAGTGTCGACAGATCCTTAATGTATGGGGTCAAAGCATGTCGGAACTGCAGATACCTGTAGAATTGTGTGCGTGGCATATGGAATTCAGTTTGAAGTTCTTGAAAGGATTTGAGTGTCGTCCCATGTATAACTGTCCCTAGTGTAGAAATAACAATATCATCCCAGTGCCGGAAGCCTTGTAATGTAGCCATCTGAGGTAGAAGGCCGTCACCCCACAGTGGGGTCTCCAGTGTGAGCTTGCCCTACCATCCCATATGTTTCAGTGATTGTTTCCATACCCGAAAAAACACCCCAGTTGCGGGTGGCAGGGCAGTACCTTCTGAATCAGGTATTAAATGAGTCACATACATGGACTGAATCTACTAGTGATTGCTGCAATGTGTTTATCTATTGCCTCGTTATATTTTTAAGTTGATGGGAGTTTACTGAACATATGTTTCATATTATATGTATAGTTTATGTATAGAACATACAATTTGCATAAACCTTAGCGATTGTTTGCAGTATTAAAAGGTGTCTCTCTGGAATGTGCTTATTTGTCACACTGCCTTGACATTAAAGGTGTCTCAACAAGCACTGGGCTTCTTTTTCACTATTGGGAGTATCTGTATCACCTCTTTAGTGCCTCTAGAAAGCTTGTGTAAGCTACATTTCTTAGGAGCTGAATTTAAAAGTGTTTCAACAGGTTTATATCTACAAATTACATGCAGAAATTCTCCATCTGCTTTATTGCTTAAAATCTTGCATGAAAAATGTATGTTCCATTAAACTTTTAATTACTTACTTCTATCCCCTATGTTTTTTAAGCACACCACTGTTTCCCATCCATCCTCTGCCTTTTCTGCTGTATACAAGTTACTCTAAATCTCATACTTATCCATCTTACACTGTCTTTGGAATCATATTTTATTAATTCCAGCAATCAATTGCTTCTTACATAGCCCTCTCTAATGATCACATCTGTGTGCCACTAAAGTACCACAAATAAACTGGTGTGAATGCATGGAATGAGAATACAAAACTAACCTCAATAACTAATGGACTGACCACTAACTATGGGCTCCTGGGAAGCAAGCTACAATCCGAAGAGTGCTTCGATGCCTACTCAGGTGTAGTAAGCACTATATAAATATAATTTCAGTCAAAAAATTCCCTCCTTCAGAGAACAAGCACAACGCAGCAGCTTGAGTGCTCATTTCACTCTCTCGCAGAAAGGTTATAGCACACTATCCACAGTTTTAGCGTCCAGTCCTCACGAAATAGGTACAACATAGCAGCAGAAGTGCAAGTTTCCCCCTCTCAGAACAGGTATAGAAAAGCATAATCGGTGCAAGCAGCCCTCACAGAACTGGTACAACTGGGCATCAGCCTGGAAGGCTTTCCTCCGTGACAAAAAGTTCTAGCACTACATCAACAAAAGCAGCTTCCTATATATAAAACAGGTACAACACACTGCCTCAACAGTGCAAATTCCCTTACCTATTTAATGGGTATGCTTTGGTCTGGCTGTGTGGATTGGTAAGTGTATGGATGGCTAAGTGGGTAAATGGTTAAATGTGGATGGGTGAGTGGGGGGTGAATGGCTGTATCGCTATGTGAGTCATTAGAGGAGTGGGTGTTAAGATGGCGGAGTTAGTTGTTGGGCAGTTGGTGGACTCGGAGGCATACATTTATGTTTGGATTAATGTTGAATTTGTGTGGAGGGATAGATAGATGAGTTGATGCCTATGGATGAAGAATGCATGTTAAAAGATGGTGTCTGTGGAATGATGGGTATTTGTGCAAAGGTAAGAAAGGAGAGTTTTATGGAGTCTGCACATCACTTGAGGGCCGTATTGACTCATTTGTCACTGACATATCCCTCCTTAGAGTGGACCTACGCAAAATGGACTCCAGGGTGAAAGAAGTGGAAGACGTCACACAAGAACTTGTCACAGATGTATCCGCTCTGGGAAAACAAGTCTCGGAACTACAGCAAAAGACTGAGTTTCTGTTGGCCCAGCTGGACGACTACGAAGGGAGGTCGCGACGGAATAAAGTTCGCATCCTAGGGGTGCCAGAGAGGGTGGAGGGGCCTGCAACGGATCTCTTTGTCGAAGATCTGGTGACCAAGTACTTAGAGCCTAAACACTTATCCAACTACTTCTCCATTGAGAGAGCCCACCATGTACCGGGGGTAGACCCAGGCCGGGGGCACCTCCACAACCTATCCTGGCGAGATTGTTTAACTTTCGGGATTGAGATGATATCCTTCAGACAGCCCGCTGTGCCTCTCCTCTCAGATTTGAGGACAGTACGATCACCTTTTTTCCCAACTTCACTTCCAAAGTCTAAAAACAGAGACGTACCTTCTTGGAGGCAAAAAAGGCTCTCAGAGAGCGAGAGATCAAATACGCAATGTTGTTCCCTGCGAAATTACGTGTGGAGGCAGTTGGCAAGAGCTGATTCTTCACAGACCTCGCTGGGTTAATGGATTAGCTTGACGAATGGCAGAAAGTGGGAGAACACGGATGTCCGGAGCGAAAACAACATTGAGAGCAGCTGTCAACGGCCGCTTTGGGGACCTGCCCATCGAAGAGATGATCTATACTTAAGGCTGACGCTTACAAAGATCTAAGAAGCCCAGCATCAGATTTACGTAAACGAACAATCGCCTGTAGGGTGTTGCGCCACCAACGGGTAGGCGGGGTGGGACAGGAGTTTGATACCTCCTAGGTAATATATCAATGTTCCATATGGTCTTACTGTCATCTGGGTCAGAGCTGCACCACTTTGAGGACATGAGGAAGCGTTCTCCGGAACTGTGATGAGTATACTTTATGATATATAATGGTTCCTGTGGTTAATACGTAAGTTCCTACGAGAAGGGATGGGAGGAGCGGGTCGGGCCCACATTTCCCCACTTTAGGGTTGGGAGGGTGACGGGCACTCTGAACTGTTGGGGAAGTGGGACATTGGACTCTGTTATGCAGGAAGGCAGGGAGTGGGGTGGAGGGAGTTTTTTTCAGTTTTATATGTAGTTCTAGTTTCGCACAGCAATGCCACACTAATACAATGCCACGAATTACACTTGACTCTCATGAGGGGGTGTCCAATGATCCAGCAGTGATGTCCTGGCAACTCTTCTCCTGGATGCCTTTACCTAACACAATGGGGCTGATCTGTCCGCAGACCCTTTACACAAGCACGCACATCTCACACCAACACTGCAATTCCAGCGATATGGATCCTCCACTTCTGATACACATAGGTCGCATCTGTACCTTCACAAATGGGACCAAATGCAGATCTTAAGTTCCTGACATGGAACGTTAATGGGTTAGGGGACAGAATCAAAACGAGGGATAGTCCTCCAATACCTGAAGAGGCAAGCACCGGACATTGCCCTCTTACAGGAAACGCATCTGGTTGGTAACTCCTGTAAGGCCCTGAATAGATGGGCTTATCAGTTGATTGCACAAGCTGGGTTCCCTTCGGGTTCCGTGGGACAAGGGTGCTTATACGGAAAGGCTGAGAAAACCTGATCTGATGAGCAGAGTAGGTTTGTTGCGGTATCCGGTTCCTGGGAAGGGAAAACACTGAATGTGCTCTCGACATATGTTCCCCCGTGCTGCAACACTCCACGCTGCAAGATCATAGTAAATGTATCCTTGATCTTCCACTTGGCACGCTAGTGATTAGAGGAGACTTCAATCTCACAGTAGACGGTTTATTCGATCGCTTACCCCCGCGTAGAGAACCGACTACGGGGTCCAAACTTGCTGAATTCATATCGGCCATCGGCCTGGTCGACATATGGTGACAACTTAACCCTACGACTACACAATTCACCTTTCACTCCAGGGCCCATAATAGCCAGTCACGTATAGATTACATGTTCACACACGCACAGGACATCCATGAATTCAGCGAATCCCGCTGCCTTGCCCGGCGCATCTCGGACCACCCCCCCCATTCTCACCAGTATGGCAATTGGCCCCTAACCTCGGTGCACGACCCTGACCATAAATCCATGGGCGCTTAAAATACCTCACATCAAGGCGGCATTAAAGATACTGAACTATACTTCAAATAAAACGTTGGCTCAGTCACCTCCGCCCAAATCCTATGGGGCGCGTTAGTGAAGGGGAGGGCCCTCTCGCTGATGGTGTGCCACAAGAGGAAACTAACAAAACACATAGATCAACTTGAGGCAGATATCCTTCAGGGGAAAATGGCAATAGCACAAACCCCCGATCACAACGCGCAGCAGTCGCTGGCGGTCAAGAGACTAGACTATAAACAGCTCCTACTGGAGGCGGCCAAGGCGAAACACAAATGAACCTGCCATAAAATATACAAACACGGAGCGAGAACGGGCAAGCTTCTTGCCTGGCTGGAAAAAAGAGAGCAATTTTCAAGATGGGTGCATCAATTGCACAGACCTAGCGGAGAGGAAATTACCGATCCCCAATGGATAGCGGATGCATTTGCCACTTATTTTGACGCAGTTTGCTCATCATGGTTTCGCCGCTAGCAGCTAGGGATCTTCTCGTGACTATCAATGTACCCTGTCTGTCTCCGGAACATAGAGACTCCCTTGAAGGAGAACCTACGGAGGAGGAAGTCCAATTGGCCATTCGCGACCAAATGGGCTCCCGATTGAAATTTTTAAATCGAGGGCATCCAAATTATCCCCCTACTTGCATCAAATGTACATCGAAAGTTTTGGAAAAGGGATGTTGCCAAAGATATCCGACTAGTCTCAATTGTGGTTATCCACAAGCAGGGCAAACCAGCCAATGATTGCAAGGCGTACAGGCCTATTTCCCTTCTTACTGTAGAAGCAAAAATACACGCAAAATTACTAGTCAAGAGAATCATCTCCCTTATCACCGGTCTGATACACCCGCACCAGTCGGGTTTCATGCCTGGCCAGAACACCCCCCTGAACCTACGACGCCTAAATGGAGAACTGGGCAGACAACACGCGATCAGGGAAGACGCGGCCCGTCTGTCCCTCAATGCCAAAATGGCATTCGATACCATCTAATGGAACTTTATGTTCGCGGTCTTGGAGAGAATGGAATTTGGGCCCAACTTCATAAAATGGGTTCAACTACTTTATGCCAGCCCGACTTGTGGTGAGTCGACATACCTACAGACAGTTCCAACTGGGAAGGGAAACCCGGCAGGGTTGTCCCTTATCGCCCTTAATATTTGCCTTAGTGTTGGAGCCACTGGCTGTCTGGCTGAGGGGAGACCCACTGATTCGTGGACTTAAATGGACAGAAAATCATGAAGACCGCATTTCTTTGTACGTGGATGATATCTTGTTATACATGGCCTCTCCGACATCTACCCTCCATCGTATCCTCCACATTTTCAGCATATTTGGTAACTTCTCAGGATATACAATAAATTGGCTAAATATCAACTATACACACTGTGGGGTCCACCACCGCGTATTCCAAGGGAATATGAAATCCCTATAGCACTGTTGGGATTCCGATATTTAGGTATCTATATCACGACTAACCCAGCCCGATTTTACAAAGCAAACCTACAGGGGCCTTTGATGTGCTTTTGCACCACTGTCAAACATTGGCGCTCCTCCCCCTGACTCTTTTGGGACGTGCGGCCCTTTTTAAAATGCTGGCGCTGCCGCGCTTTTTTTATGTGTAGCAAAACACCCCCGATAAAATCCCCGACTCCTACTTCACTAGCATCGACAGTGCCGTGCGCACCTTGCTGTGGGATGGCCGGGCACCACAAATTGCGATGAAAAAGTTATCGGCGGGATGGTATGATGGGGGTATAGCGCTACCTGACCCAAGGTCATATCACCAGCATCCCAATGAGTCGCGATTAATCGGTGGGCACACAGGGACCAGGGGGACCCGAGTTTTCACACAGACTGGTAGATCATGGGAGAGGGTGGATATAATAGAGCATTGTACACGAACCCCGAATATTAAACCTTACCGGACCGACAGCGCGCACAATTGAAACCTGGCATAAGGTTAACAAACAAATGGATTGGCACAACAGAATCACACTCGCGACACCACTCTGGGAGCCCGAATGATTGGGTCGTTTGAGTGTATGCCCCGGGTTTGACAAGTGGTACCTAATTGGCATCTCAACAGTGGGGGACACATGGAACTCAGGGGGATTGGCCACCTCTGCGTACCTCCAGAAGGAATGCGAGCTCACACGGCTGAAACATTTAGATATCTACAAATTAGCCATGCTTTCAAAATGGTGCTATCAGGGGGCGGTCCCCTTCCTGAGGCCTCCCCACTAGAGGATAGATTGATACTCGATCCCATGAGCAAAAAGGCCATATCCCTTACAAATAAAAAACTGATCAATCACCGCCCGTACTTTGACTTAGCGCGTCTGCGGCAACACTAGGAGGCGGACCTGTGTGGGCTCGAGGAGGACGATTGGCATGAGAGAGGTGCCATACCCATGAGACTGCAAGTGGTCCAACTTAAGATCCTGCATCGAGCTTATCTTGCTGCGGGCGTTTTGGTCAAGATGGGCAGATGGGTGGATCCTTCTTGTCTCAGAGAATGTCACCAGGAGAGGACCATTTTCCACACTATCTGGGGATGCCCAGTTATCCGGTCACACTGGGACGCTATCACTAAACAGCTGGAGAGGGCTGGAGAAAAGAAATTGATGGCCACCCCAAAACTATGTCTGTTAAATGTATGGGATGTCACGGACCTTACCCAGACTGAGAAAACATGGGTCTCATTGGGATGGGCCATCGCAAAACCGAACATTGCACAAACATGAGGTGTAGAGGTGATGCCTAGTATTAGAGATTGGGCAGTTGATATGGATAGAGCAATGATAGCTGAAAAAGATGTCTTCAAACACAGGGGATGTCCCAAAAAATGGGATCGCAAGTGAGCAGCGTGGAAAAAATATAGGGGGAATATATGTTTGTCTCCAACAGTTGAGCTGCGATGTTGGGAAGCGGGATTATATGACGCCTTTGCTACTGTAGGGACATCACCGAACTAGGGGTCAAGATGTTATCAATGTAATGTACATCAACTCATACGGATTGTATACCTAATGTATACTGTGGCTGAAATGCAATGCTGTGCTGCTTGTTATATTCATCAATAAAACAGTTTTTTAAAAATAGAATGGAGAGTTTGTGTGCTTATGGGTGGATTAACAATCATGTTGTGTATGAGGTATATGTGTATGTCTATGGTGTGTGGGTGAATGCATGTGTGGACAGATAATGTGGTTGTGCAGATGGATCCACGCACCTTGATGCCTCTGCACTTGGAGCTGCTCTCCTTGGCATACGGTGACCTGTAAAAAAAGGGCTTGTGACCTTGCAGGGCACTTGTATCTGCCTGCTGGGCAACAAAGCACTATCAATCACTGTGACAGGATTTCAGTGCCATCTAATACCATTGGGAATCCTGATGCGACAAAATGACAGTGGTGCTAGGTTGTGTGCACGTATGTGTCATACTCCAGAGTTAAAATATTTAGAATGCCACAAACATAATGTCTTTCATAGGAAAGTGACTCTGCCACTGCTGGCTTTGAGAGAGATACTTTACAGAAAAGCCCATAACTGAAAGCATAGAAGGGAGCCATCTCAGAATGAGGTATAACGTGTTGGCACTGACAGTAAAGGGATAACACGTACATTCCAAGAAGTGAGCCATCTCAGAATGAGGTATAACATACGGTAGCACTAAGTAACAAAAGGGTGACATGCACATTCCAAGAAGTGAGCCATCTCAAAATGAGGTATAACATGCACTAGCACATCACCATATCTGGATGACATGCATATTCCACGAAGTGAGCCATCTCAGAATGAGATATAGCATGCAATAGCACTGGTAACAAATGGGGTGACATGCACATTCCAAGAAGTGAGCCAACTTCGAATGAGGCACAATATGTGGTAGCAGCGGTACCAAAAGGAGTGGCATGCACATTCCAAGAAGTGAGCCGACTCAGAATGAGGTACAACATGCAGCAGCACTGACAATAAAGGGATGACATGCAAATTACAAGACGCAAGCCATCTCAGCATAAGGTATAGTTTGTTGTGGCACTGGTAACAAAGGGGGTGACATGCACATTCCAGGAAATGAGCCAACTCAGAATGAGGTATAACATCCAGTGACACGGAAAGTAAAGGGGTAACATGCCTATTCAAAGAAGTGAGCCATCTCACAATGATGTATAACATGTGATGGCTTGGACATTCCAAGATGTGAGCCATCTCAGCATGAGGTATAACATGCGGTAGCACTAGTACAAAGGTTGTGCATGCACAGTCAAAGAAGTGAGCCAACTCAGAATGAGGTATAACATGAGATAGCACTGGTACCAAAGAGGGTGACATGCGCATTTCAAGAAGTGAGCCTACTCAGAATGAGGTATAACATCCAATGGCACTGAAAATAAAGGGTGACATGCACATTCCAAGAAATTACCTATCTCAAAATTAGGTATAACATGCAGTATCGCTGTAAACAAAGGAAGCTATGTGCACATTTCAAGAAGTGAGCCATCTTGGAAAAGGTATAACATGTGGTTGCACTGAAAATAAAGGGACTGACATACGCATTCCAAAAATCTTGGGACAAGGTTTGACAATTAGTGGCACATCAAAATAAGGGGGTTGACATGCACACTCCAGTTCTAAGATTGCATACACACAACTGTAGCTCCAAGTGACCAGTTATCAGAACACAATTTATTTACAGCACTTAGGAATCACATACCATGAAGCATTATAAGAACTAATCGTCCATATGCTAAGGAATTGTGAGTACCTGTACATGTTTGCACTAATATTTTCAGCATAGGGTCGCATTGTGCACAGAACTGTCGGACCAATTTTAACTGCTGGGTTATCATAGTGTCGGAGCACCGCACACAAGCGTTGATGGCCATGTAGCTCCGACACTGCGGGATTGAACCATCGTTCGTGACAGGCAGCACAGAGGAGTGGAGTGACAGGAAGGGGACCTCGTCACCAGTGCCAGTTATAAATCCCATCAACGCCCTGAGCCCTGTAAAGGAAGTGACCCAGATAGGGTTACCCGGGCCACTCATGACCACCTCTCAGCCTTCCACACAAATGAAGAGTCGGTCAGACAGTAGAGAATCCAAACAAAGCATAGATTTATTCAGGTACACTATAGCGAAGTCCCGTCTGCCCAGTCGCTTGGGGTGCTGCAGAGAGGACTGACATCAGAACACATGGTTATGCAGTTTGTACAATTCAGGACCAGTAAAACATGCCCAGACTGGAAATTTCCAGTTGGGACCAGCTACACAATGAAGGTACAGTAGAAGAGGTTTTGATCCTGAGACTGAAAACACACTATCTGTGTGCCAAGGTCACTCTGCCTGCGCCAATAGCTGAGCTGGTAGAAGCAGGCTTCTATCTAGTGGGAAAGGTATGCAGTAGCGAAAACAGTGTATTCATTAGTACAGCGAGGCCCAACCGTGAGGAACAGAGAAAATTCAACACGGCTTCTTCTAGCAGAGTCAGAGAACAGTTAATTTCGAACATGGCCGCAAACGCTAACTTAAGCAATGCAACATATAGAAACACAAAAATGGGCATTTTTATTAAATTTCAACAGACCCACCTTTTAGCATTAGCTAACTATTTCATACTGGGAAGGTGGGAACCATCACTATCCACATAGACAAAAGAATATCAATATCCACAGCAATGCACATACCCATGATCAGGCATAGAAATTGCAAGGAAACATGTTAGACTCAGAAAATATCTACATCAATTTGCATCAATTCGCCAACTTCATTTTGCATCATGGTATTAGTATCACGGGTGGGCAGCTTCTGTTTAGGGGTCAGAGCACTTGCACAATAGGCACAACAGGATGGGAGACAGTGTATGCAGAGGCAACACTTAAAAATGATACCAGCAACTATAACTAAAAAAATAAGGATCTTCCAACCCCATGTCCTCAACACATTCCAGAACCACCCTGATAGTGTCCAGGTACCTGTCTCTTAATGTATCTCGGCTAATAACCTATGTAATTTCTTAATAGCTGAATAAACACTGGGGGCATAAATAGGTATGTACACACAACAGCTACTGCCAATGACGCGCCACCCCTATCTGCAAGGATGAAATCTAGCACCATCCGGTTTTGTAATGTGACCAACCTCGTTGCCTGGAGCTCTGCTGTTATATTTGTCGTTACGCCTTCTGTCGTATTGATAACTGCCTCAACTACTCTAGTAAGCTGTCGAATTTGGAGGTTATTGACTATAGGGCCCCAGAAGGGGAAAAGGCCCTTTGCTACATCCTCAAATTGCTCTGCGGCTGTATTTGTCTGATCTACATCCTTCGGGTCAATAACCCTTTTCACCCGGGACAGATGCGTGCTCCTACGTGGTAACTGATGATCTTTATGATAATTAGATGGAGCAACATACGCAGGGGGAGGAGGAAGGAGAGATAACACCTACCTGACCATCCCTCTGGGAGCCATACATAAGCTTGGGACCTACAGACAAAATAGACATTGGGGGGCTGAACTAAGGGCGGACTATCAGTGGTTCTTAATGTGTATGTGGAATTGCACCTACTCTCGCCCACCATTACCTTCCCTACTCCCTGAACACAGAAGCTAGCTGTGGTATTGATCACCAACACTGGTATTGGTTGGTCATCAGTAACATTACGAGCCTGGAAATACTGGAAATACTCAGACATGTTGAACTCCTGAAAATCAGACATTTCCATTTGAAGCCATGTCTCATTCTTTACAGTTTTATATGTATTCATACAAGACTTAAAAAACATTCTACCAAACATCTCTTGTCCTCTCGATCCTCCAGGAGGACCCTATGATGGAATTGCACATTCTGTGTCATGGTACGAGAATCAGCAGGTGTCTTATTCAAAGTAGGGAGCTTGGGATTGTGTTGCACCATACCGAGCAATTCAAACCAGCCCTCACAACTGCTAACATATGACAGTGGCAAGGACAGCAAATTTTCAACCTTGTGAGTCACTGAGGGAAGCATCCCGCAAACCCAGCAATTTGTTTTGTTGGACACATTATGAACTTGATGCAACATCTGTACAAAGACATTTTCAGTGTAGGGAAACCTATGCATTGTCTTATGCGGAGCCAAAGTTACAAAAACGTGTTCAGGTGTAGAGGGTGTCGTACCAACCAAAGAATGCACAGGATATTTCTCATCCAGGAACCACATTATCCAAAGTACTGCTATTAGGAGAATCACCACAATTACCACAAAAATTGTTTTACATTGTGGACCAACCCGACTCTAAGCGCGGTGCTCCAAATGGCTGTTCCTCCTCCTCAATAGATCGACCAAACACATACATTGTGAGACAAGAAAAGGTATGTAAGGAGAGTGGTAGCAAATTAATGTTCCCAGTGTCAGTCAGAGCCTTACTGGCAGGCTCCTATTGTTCATCAGTGTTGGCGCTCTTGAACACCGGCTGTGGAGCTGCTCAGTCCTAGCTCGGATCCGTATGCCACATTGCAGGGTAATGTACTCCTCTCCTGGAGGGTGTCGACCTTTATGGCTGTGTGGGTGGTGATGAGGACCAGGACTGGTCCCATACAGCGAGGCTCCAAACTTTTCTTCCTCTGGAACCGCTTAACAAGCATATAATACCCAGGTCGTATATTGTGTCCGGGCCCCTCAGGTACAGGTGGGAGACTCTCATGGATCTGTTGGTGAATAGAACACAAGCTTTCAGTTCATTGATAGAGGTAATCTATCAACAAAGGGAACTCTATCTCAGAGAACCGACGAGGTCGCAGGACGCCCCAGACATTTGCCGGGCGTCCGAACACGACCTTATAGGGTGACAATCCTGTTCTAGAATGTGCCATTGTCCTTGTCGACAGAAGAGCCAATGGTAAAGCATCTGGCCATTTTAACCCTGTCGTCTCCTGAATCTTTGCCAATTTCAGTTTGAGAGTACCATTGTACTTCTCAACCAGACCTGCTGACTGTGGATGGTTTGCAGCATGAAACTTCTGCTTTATGTGCAGATCATCGCATATTAGCTGTATGACCCTAGCATTAAAATGACTTCCGTTATCACTCCAGATCAAACGGGGCAAACCGAAGCGAGGAAAGAACTCCTTCAGGAGAACCTTTGCCGTCGCTAGGGCTGTGTTCTCTTTAGTGGGGTAAGCCTCAATCCAGTTACTGAACGCACAGACAACTACCAACACATACCTCAGGTTATTGACTCTGTCTAACTCAATGTAATCAAGCTGGAGGACCTTAAAGGGGAATGTAGGTGGTTGCAAAATTTCTGTGTGGCGTACGGGTACCTTTCCCGGGATTGTGCATCATGCACACCATGCAATACTTCACTAAATGGACAGCAGTCTCAGAGATATTATCATTCTGCCATACAGGCTCTAACAACCTGCAAATACCCTTGCCACTAATGTGGGCTGGGCTGTGCGCCATTGTCACTACAGGAAGAACATATGCATCTGACAACATCCATCTTTGCTTCCCTGACTTGTCAATCCAACATCCCTCATCATTCAATTTTGCTGTACTTTCCTGCCACACTGCCAGTTCATCTATGGTGTCGTCGCTCTGTATTTCTTTGACATTTTCAAGTGTATCCTCAAACATAGTGACCTCGGGCACCCACCTAGCGGGACCTGCTACAAACATTCTCTTCATCCTAGTCCGGGCAGTTTCCTTAGCTGTCAGGTCTTCAAAAGCATTCCCTCTATCCACATTGTCAGTAATCTTGTTATGTGCGCTGCAATTCACTATGGCCAATTTCGTAGGGAGTGTCAGAGCAGACAAAAGCCTATATATAAGCTGGCCATGCTGGATCCTTGTTCCGTTGAAGTAAGGAATCCTCTCTCTGCCCAGAGTCGCCCAAAATTATCGGCGACTCCGAAAGCTGTACTGACTGTCAGTATAAATAATGACAACCGGGCCCTCGCTCAACTCGCAGGCCCGAATACGGGCAACTAACTCAGCTGCATGGGCGGACTGATAAGGAACTTGTGATGTCTCAACTACTGTGCACAGAGTAGTGACTGGGTATGCTGCAGTGGTGGTGCCATCTGACAATTTAAAACAAGAGCCATCGACATATGGTTCCCCTTGAGGGTCAGATAAGGGAACATCAGTCAGGTCTACCCGTCCTTTCGTCTCTTCCTCTATTCAGAAGATACAATCATGTATGTAAATTTCCTCATTCTCAGAAGGGAGGGGTAGTAACGTGGCTGGGTTCAGAGTAGCAGATCTTTTGACCGTTATGTGTTATGCAAAAAAAGTAAACTCATAACCTGTCTTACGTGCATTGGTGAGGTGCTGCGTCTTGGTCCTGTTGAAAAGGGTGTCCACAGCATGGGGTACCATAACTGTGAGGTCAAGAACCAGTCCAGCCGAATGCGTTATCGAGACGGCCACAGCCGCTTCCGCTATCAGACAGCTCGGGAGGGCTCGCGCGACGAGGTCAAGCAGAGCAGAAAATAAGCACACGGCCTTTGCTTATCTCCAAATTTTTGTGCTAAACAGAAAGCGCGCAGCAAGCCATCTTGTGTACATACGCGCTATGAAAATGACAAGGGGACCTAAATACAATCGGTCAGGGACCTTGGGTAAGTTAACTATTTCTAAAGACAATGGTCCCTAGACAATAATCAGATTCAAGTTAATAAATATAGACTCAATCAGTACTATATACCTCTGTCCAGCCGGAAAGGGATTTAGTATGCAATTAAAGAATATTTTACAGACAATACACGAAAAACAATATAAGTGGGACACAAGCCTGCTTCCAACTTAGCAAGAAAGGATATACAACATAAAGTAGAGGGTTCAGGCAAAAAGAGTTTGGGGCATATTATCAAGGGCAGGCAATACCATTATCGCCGCTTTAGCATCCGTTTTCGGGCAAAAAGCGGCGATAATGTTATCGCTTTATTAACAAGGACACGCTAGCACGTGTTTCCTTGCCTTAGCGTCCGGTTCCCTATCGCCTCGCCTTGCATCGCTAATGAGATGCAAGGTAGGCGTGCCCCTTACAACTACATTATGAAATATCGCTAATGGCTAACTGGGCCTTAATGCTGGAATTTAACGTCTGTTAAATTTCAGACTAAGGCACACTTAACAAGGGAGGTTGATTGTGTGACTAAGACCACGGGCCCTTTCATCAAGGATATCTCCGTTTTCCATGGAACATCACTGGAAAACCAGCGTTGTTCCATGGAAAACAGTGATATCCCAGCTATCGCTGGAATATTTATCGCCATGGCGCTCAGCATTGTTAATACAGCGCTAACATGGCGATAAGTTCCAGTAATAGCCGGCGATAGGCAAATGCGCGCTTAGCGCGGGCAGCGATAATTATCGCTGCCGCTTGCTAATATGCCCCTTTGTTTGTTTAAAACGCATTTCAAATGAAACAAACAAAATGTACATGAGACTCCATTACACATTTATCATAACAATTTGTGTACAAGTGTCGCCGGCGTTTCGATCCCTTAAGAAGGTACTGGGATCATCTTCAGGACATTTAAAATAGCATGCCTGTTTACAATAGCCTGTAATTGCTATGTGAATGGCAGTGTAGGCTCGTGGCCGTGCGCCCTGGGTGGGGAGCGTGGCCTCAACGTGGAGATAGTTTTCGCAGTGCACAGTGGCACTTGGGGTAAGTTGGGGTAATCCTATCCCATGTGGGATGAGGCGTTGGGGTGCACAATGACACATGAAGGAAGAGCCCAAACAATAGGGCTGATGCTGTGACTGTTGAGGAGCCTTCTGGATATGAGAGGGCCTCAGGTGTCTAGCAAGACGTGGTGGAATTGAGTGCTTATCAGGGATAAGTTAAATTTGCACTCACAGGAGAAGGTAGTGGCTTGCCTGGAAGAATCGAAGGTTTGTGGAATGCCGGACTGAGCATATGGAGGTAAACGAGCCGCGTTTGCGGTCTCAAGCCAGGATGCGGGCCAAAACCGGTAGGGTCTCAATCTTGTCACAGCGCCTGCTTCAGGTCACAGCCATATGCTCATTCTGGCATTCCACAAACCTTCGATCCTTCCAAGCAAGCCACTACCTTCTCCTGACCATGAGTGCAAATTTAACATATCTCTTTGCAATACGCGCACTGATTCGGACCCAGAGGCGTAGTGTTCGTGGGCCTACCAGTGCGTGGGAGCTGTCGGTCCATACCTCCACGTCCTCTACCATTGCCTCTAGCAGCCTGCTGCAACAACACCTTTGTCTTCAAATCTTTGTGTTTCTTTTCTTTCTTTTCCTTTTCCTCATTCTCCCTGTGCTCATAATGCTGTGCCATATTCAAAATAACAGAAGGGGAAGAGGTGGACCAGATGCTTTCAGAAGCCTGCAATCTATTCGAAATTTCAGTGAGCAAATTGGAAACGAACCTATAATGAACAACCGAATACCTCCCTCAACAGACAAATACTGTCCACAGAAATCACAAAACACTCCCTCGAACCTAGTGAAAAAATACGACACTCTCATTTTTCTTCTACGGGAAGCCGATAACTTGTCCCAGTCAATCTTCCTTGGTGGAATAAGAGAATGCATATATGTGATAATACTACCTGGCAAGGCAAGTATCTCTGCCCTAGGCTTGTCGCCTAGCTTTCTGTCCTGATCTCAAACCTTAATTTGATCCCAGATACCACTCAATTTCACGGCATGGTCCTGCGTGTGTACCTGCCACCAAATATCAACCGGAACGAGTAAACAAGAAAACATTTCAACGTCAGCAAGGGTCATCACTGTAGAAGAAGCAGCTTTGGTCAATTCCTTATAGTAAGCAGTGGGATTTTTCCTAGGGTCGGGCAACTAATTTTTAAGCGCCAAAACTTAACTCCTCCTCAAAGGAGTGTAGACCCATTGTTCTTGGAAACGGCCCGCCACCTCTTGTCTAATGACAACATGACTTTGATCCCTGAGTTCCAGTATTTCAGGATGGTAGAGAGGATGAACCTCCCGCATCAGAAACTGCGTTACCGGGGTAGGGCTCTTCTCAAGCAGTCTACCCTGATAAGAAACCACCTTTTAAACATTACTAAAAATCTGACCGGGCACCATATCAGTGGCGTATACATGGTCCCTAATATCATACAGAATCTGCGGTGCCACATCTTTGAAACACTATTCCCAAAGACCAATCAGAGTAGCCAACATATGCTTAAGAGCATGCTGTTGCACGAAAGGCTCATAATCTTTCATCACACTCCAAACATCTTCCACACCATAGATGGGATTTCGGCCCGCGGGCCCACTGCCC
Source organism: Triturus cristatus (assembly GCF_964204655.1). Lineage (NCBI taxonomy): Eukaryota > Metazoa > Chordata > Amphibia > Caudata > Salamandridae > Triturus > Triturus cristatus. The sequence continues at coordinate 752,088,221 of NC_140592.1, forward strand.
TGCCTGATTAGCCACCACCTGTTTTTACACCTTTCCTATGTCAGATCGGACTAATGTCTGCCCCAAACGCTCCCTAAATTTCGTCCAGTCTCTATCGTCAAACTCACGTATAGGTGTCTCAGCATTCTACAAAGCCGGGGCATGGAAAAGCACGGGGGAAGTTACAAACGAGGTAGCAAGCACCAGCATCCCTGCTGGCTGCGTCGCAAGCGTAAGGGCTGGTGAAAGAGATACCGAAGCAATAGTCATTGCAGAAGTACTAACAGTGTATAGTAAACAGAGAGAGACCCCTTGTTCAAACCAAGGGAATAAGGTACTCTCCACAAGTAAAACAGCAAAGGTTTTTCCCTCAGAGAAAAAATACAATCCCACCTAGACAATTGCTAGATTAGAAATAATCTATTTCTTATTGTTCCCCACACTTGTACTGTTTACCAGCTGCAAACAGACAAATATAAAATCAATTAGTAACTCATATAATTGGAAAATTACAAAACATGTTTTATTAAAAACCTCTTATCACAAAATAAAATTTGATTTCTCATTGGACAATTAAAATCTCAACAGTACATTTCATAAAATCAATTTATACAAACAACACGACAATACACAGGACGTAAATCACACTATAGCCCCACATGAATGAGAGAAAAAAAGGGCTTTAGACACTATGCTTTATCATTTAGAGAACATATCCTAAAAAACAAGTACAAGAAAACGGCCTGGATGCACTCCTGATTTTGCAATTACAGAACCGAGTTCTAACAGTCACAGCTGCCACAGATGGTGATGACATAGAGAGGGCAAGAGGTGCCATAGGCAAAGTAGTCTGATCAACAGTAACAGAAGCAGAAACGGCAGGGACAGAAGAATCAGGTAGCGGAGCCTGTGAGGGAAGAGCGGGATATATCCTCTGTGGGGCATACGGAGGTGGGGGTCGGGTATCCAGCTATTCCTCCACAAATGTATCCTTCGTGTCTTGGGCTACATAAGACTTATCCACATTCAATCGAAACCTTCTATCTGGATCCCCAGTCGGCCCGTCCGACCCGACGATAACCCCGACCTCCTCACCCATCCGTGGGCGCGGATGGTTCACACCCAATGGGGTCCCTGCTCGAGCGCCAACTAAAGGAAGTGACCCGATTAGGGTCACCAGGGCCACTCGAGACCACCTCTCAACCTTCCACACAAATGAAGAGTCGGTCAGACAGTAGAGAATCCAAATCAAGTATAGAATTATTCAGGTACACTATAGCGGAGTCCCATCTGCCCAGTCGCTTGAGGTGCTGCAGAGAGGACTGACATCAGAACACATGATTATGCAGTTTGTACAATTCAGGACCAGTAAAACACGCCCAGACTGGATTTTTCCAGTTGGGGCCAGCTACACAATGAAGGTACAGTAGAAGAAGTTTCAATCCTGAGACTGAACTCACACTATTTGTGTGCCAAGGTCAATCTGCCTGCGCCCATAACCGGGCTGGTGGGAGCAGGATTCTATCTAGTGGGAAAGGTATGCAGTAGCGAAATCATTAGTACAGCGAGGCCCAACCTTAAGGGACAGAGAAAATTCAGCACGGCTTCTTCTAGCAGAGTCAGAGAACAGTTAATTACGATCATGGCCTAAGATGGCGGCTGAATATTAAATGGTACAGCAAACGCTAACTTAAGCAAGGCAACATATAGTAACACAAAACGAACATTTTTATTAAATTCCAACACCTGCCTGTGGGCTCACTCCATCTTCATCTAATGTGTGATGACAGGCTGCAGGACCCAACTGGCACTGCCAGGCCATGAGTCAAATAAGGAAATATTCTGGTGTGTTCCACCCCATACACCCTGCTGAAGCTACACCACTGTTTAGTTGCCTCCACCCACAGCTCACCGGCTTCACTCGGTGCAGAAGAGGGGTAAGCCCGGATATGACATATGGTTCTGTACTAATTACCCTGTCTCCAATTCTAGCTCAGTGTGGCAGGTAATACTACTCTGTCCACTGCAGCTCAGCCCCCATCTTTAGGCAGTTGACAAGTATGAGCACCCTCACTCTTGTGGGCAGAGTTCCCAGTCAGTAGTACAAGGTGCTTTTGCCTTCTACCTGCAGCCCATTTCACCCTTGGTTTTGGGGCATTTCTTTGGCTTTCAGGACAATGAATGTATTTGCCTGCGTAGAGTCAATATGACGGCTCGGCTAAGTACAGAATCATGCTAAGGTAGAGTTTTAAGGCCGAGCCTGGGCAGCGCATGTGCTGCTCTGCGAAGCATGCTGTATTCAGGTGCAGACTTGAAGCTCGGCCCACTCTCTGCCTATATTTTTAATTGGCTTGTGTCACTGTCCACGGTAAACTGTGGCTGTTCATTGGTCAATAGGCTTAGTAGTCCCTCCTTAGTGCCGCCTTGTCTCATTTTGTAATCTCCCATTGCGACACCCCCTGTTACATTTGTTGTTACTCGGTAGGCCTTAATTGTAGTCTCCGAGAACAATTTTCTCAAATATCTTTGTACTGCCTGCTGTTGTGGGCAGGCCACGCTCTCTCTTAATGTTTTTTAAAAATGTTCATAGAACGGGCGCCGAACGCATTTGCAATGCAATAGGTTTCGCCTTTGCGAGAGTTTAAGCTATTGGCATTGTAAACGACAATGCTTTATATTTTTCTGTTTTAAAAACAAAACATAAATAAAAGGCATTTTCATTTACAATGCCAATAGCTCAAACTCTCGTAATTACGAGACCTATTGCATTGCAAATGCTTGTTTTCATAGCTACTGGTGTTCAATACAAGGCTCTGTTATTTATAACCGAGACAAAACAGCATTAGTAAAAATGCACTATTTTTCTACTATTAAAAAAAAGACAGAGTAGCCCACTAAATGCACACGTGGAGTTTCTTCGATTAGATGTATTTCCCTTTAAAAAAAACTCGTGTCAGATGTGCTTTAAAAATATGTTCAAATTAAAAACAATCTTTCATTTTAAGAAAACATTATTTGAGGGATGGTCACCTCTTCCCGACAATAATTATTTGTCTTAAGTTTATTTTGTTGCAAAGGCACTTTCAAAACTCACCTTTGCTCTATTCTGTGCACCTTATTTGGAGGCGAGTCTTCATATTGCAAAGCACAATTTTTTTTATCTTAAATGTATATTGTTTTTGACACATAAAGTAGATTTGAAATGCTTTAACCATGCGCACCATCACTTCTTTTTTTAGGTGGACAATCTTTAGACAAGAACAGCCAGCTCTTTCCGTTCACAACGCTGCTGCCTCTAAAGCACCAGGTGGAACAACCCAGTTTAATCTGAAACCATTTGTTTTGCTTATCTAAGATCTCCTCCCTGTTGTGTGTGTGCACTGCTCGTGTTGTATGACAACGAGATAAGAGGTATAACCGCAAGAATAGTACACCTAACATGAATGAATAAAATAAAAAAATGTGTAAAAAGAAAAAAGATAGGCCCTGCAGCTCTTGGAGATATTGCCTTATTGCCTAGTACTGCATTCAATTCAATAGTATTCAGCTGCCCAAAAAATCTGTTTCAACCCTAACCTATTTACTTGGTCTTCTTCATAAAAAACAATTTCTAAGTCCATAGAATTTACCAAGCAACTCTCAGGAGAAACTTATATGTATCAAGCCCTAGTTTTGAAGTTATGCTGCCACAATATGACTTTGGAGTTTATTGGCACCAATATTACCAAAGAATCGACTGGCATGTAGACAGTAAGCTATTATGCACCTAAGAAAATGATGAATTTCTGGCACCTTTGGCTTCCCTGCCCACCGATGAAAAGATGATTCCTCTCCCTTACCGTACCCGCTTACGTACATATTCTTGAACCATTCTCTGACCCACTAATATATTTAGCACTACCTTGATTCCAAGCTATATAAGTACCAACATTTGGGCAAATTATATGTTTTGCCTCAGTGAGTGCTCATGGGCGATGGTGGGATGTGAAATGATTATCAAAGTTTATGTTAATCAAAGTTTATATTAATTCATTTGAATTGCTTCACATCATGTCAGCATACCACTTTAGATATGTTTTCGAGTTTTACATATTTTTGTACAAATAATGCAGCAAAAATATTGGCAAGGTATGTAAACACAGCTAAGTATCGATCTACTATACTTAAATCCACGTGTATGTACCTTAACTATATATATATATATATATATATATATATATATATATATATATATATATATATATATATATAGATATGTATATGTATATATATGTATATATATGTATGTCTATATATTATCTACTGGCGGTCGCCAGTAGATAGTTATAGTTAGGACCATGTTTCCATAGGAAATCTGAAAATTCTATTTTGAATAACTTTGGCGCCGGTTGACGAATCCTCGCGAAATTTTCAGAACTAATGGGGCGCTCCGCTCAGCTCCTACCCTGAAAGTCTCGGGGTGATTCGTCAAGCGGGGGCCGAGAAAAAAGGGGGGTCCCAAAACGCATTTTCCCCATGCATTTTTCCATAGGACCTTTAGTCGAAGGTACAGCCCGAACGGCTGAACAGAATTACTTGAAATTTGGCAGAGAGGTAGTCCTCAGGTCAGGGAAGTGCCTTTTGCAGGTCTGGTGTCAATCTGTTCAGTAGTTCCTGAGAAAATAGCATTTAAAAGCATATATATATCTATAAGCGTGCACCGTGTGCGCACCGTGCGCGCACCGTGCGAGCACCCTAACGTGCGCAAGCGTAATTCTGATTGGTGGTTACATGTTAGTCAACGTTCGAATCGGTCGAAATCAGGAAGTGTTGGCCGCCATTTTGTTTGTTTTCAGTGCGAGAGTGAAAAAGGAAGGTGGCGAACGTGAAAAGGGGGCAGGGTAGAGAGTTCCTGACCCCCTAGCCTTTGTCAGGGGGTCCCTGAAGGACCCCGAAGGCAGAAAAAACATTTTAATTTTTTTTTTTAAATCGCGGGGGTGCGCGCATGGTGAAAAACCAAAAAAGAAAAAAAAATTTAATACGGAATTTATTGTAAAAAAAATATATAAAAAAAATAATAATACATACATAACTTAGCATTTAAAAAACAGTACAAATTCACTGAAAAAACCATAGGTTTCACACACGTTATAGTTAGGAATTAGCTTTTAAAAAACCTTGCAAATTCACTTAAAAAACCATAGGTTTCATGCATGTTATAGTTAGGTGGATATTTCACTCGTAAAAAACCAATGAAATTCCCCCGTTATAGTTAGTTCAGATAACTATAACTCGCGCGACCGCCACTCTATCACAAGGATGATGTCATCAGTGATGTCATGAGTGATGCCACTGACCATGTCATGAGTGATGTAATATGTGACGTCATGAGCAGGATTGCGGGCGCGTGTGTTATAGTTATCTGAACTAACTATAACGGGGGAATTTCATTGGTTTTTTACGAGTGAATATCCACCTAACTATAACATGCGTGAAACCTATGGTTTTTTAAGTGAATATATATATATGTACATATATTTATATATATATTTTTTAAGGTATTGAGATGTGCAGTTAGGAATAGTAAATCTACATTTAGTAATATATACTTAACTCCACGATAATTCAGTTGTGGGATTTTTGCAGCATGATATATTTCTTTAGTCAATATTCTGATAGTCAAGAACTACACTACAAAAACGTCTGAATACAATTGGTCAGTAGATCCATTTAGAGAGTAGGCGAGAGTCGTGAATTGTTGTGCGGTGAATTATGTAAGTACAATGGGTACACAGTGATCTGGGCCTGTGCTTGGTATTTTTATTTGGCAGGCTCACGTGCAGGACGCTGCTTGAAGAGAAGGCTTTTCTGTTCTTTCCTGGCCATGATGTCCTTCGCTCTGCTCTTGGCCTGACACCCAGAGTTGTCCATAGTTTGGGTGCCAATCCCTTGGAAATGGGCCTCGGCCTCTTTTCCTTTTATATTTTGTTTGGTGAATTGTTAAAGAGTGACTTGGGGTTTGTTGATTGTCTGCGGTGCAGCTTGATGCTTTTTGGGGGATTTTGTTTTAGGCCATTTAGCCTAGAAAGCACCTGTTTTGGGTCACAATACCTTGCACCTCACCCTGTAAACTGCTGTTAGACAGTATTGTGCCTTTGGTGTTGGTGCAATTATTATCAGTAGGGAAGGGTTTAAGATCTGGGGGTCTTGTTCACTGGGGACATGGTATTGCAGCTGTTCGTTTGTGGCAGGGCCAAGATCGATTCGCCTATGGGCAGCCATTTTAATGTAATGGCACACTGGACAAAACATATAGAGTGGAATGCCACCCAGAGGAATCACAAATCCTGGGGGTAGCTTGGCCAGCATGATTGGGGGGTGGGAGCTTCAGGCTTTCCAACAATCACACTGGGACATCTTGTTCAAACACATTATATGAAAAGCAGGACATGAGGGGGCTTAAGGGGCCGTGAACGAGAGAGGACCAGGGCTTTAAGTGGTCCGGGTCTCACCGGTGCTGAGCACTGGCAGCTTTTTAAAGGGGCCTCGAAATGGGTTTCTATCGGGCTCTGTTTTGTGCCCTGGCGCAAGTGGTCCGTTTTTTTCCGGACTTCAGGCACATCACGTGCGTGTGCTCACACTGCTCACTTCTCACTAGTGGAGAAGTTACAGCATGACATAATGCCAGGTGAGCCTTGTAGAGGAAGGGAAATCCATTGAAGAGAGTCATTTTCTTTTTTTAAAATTTATTTGTATTTCGAAAATTAAGAGACACAATCAATTTATCTTAATACATGTTACATTTGAATGACCTGTTCCATGTATACTTATACAATGTAAGCAATCTTATATATACAGCACAAAAAATCATTCTGCTCGAATTTTGATTTATACAGCATTACCATCAGCAGTATTGGTTACATCTAAGTATTCACATTCTTGAGGTATGGATGGCAGTTCGCAAATACCTCCTTTATAGGTATTCTATTTTGAGAGTCATTTTCTCTCTGGATTTCCCTTCTCTTTTTGAAACTCAGGAGCAGCAACATCGTCGTGGTGTCACCAGGGCTTTATGTGGAAGCTTTTCCAATATTATATACAAGCCATAGTTGCGCTTATGTATCTTATGTAACTATCAAACCATTGACAAAGCCAATAGTCCTGACTTGTAGGGACGATGTTACCTGTTTATTTAATGCGATTTTATATAGAGCAAACATTACCCAAAGGTGTCAGAGCGCTTTACAAAAGAACCAGTTGCGATACATAAGGACTTTGGATTACATGAGTTACATAAGAGATATAAACAGGAAAAAAAATGCAAATGTGCAAGTGGAGCGAAAGGAGGGAAATATTGCAAATGTACAAGTTGTAAAGTCACTCAGGGAAGAGATACAAATTGATAAACTCTAAAAGCACATTGGAATGGTAGTAAGTACAAATGTCTACTACATATACTAGTGGTTAGAGTTATATATACAAGTTGACTGAAAGGAGGGAAAAATTGCAAATGTACAAGCTGTAAAGTTTCTAAGGAAGAGATACAAACAGATAAACTCTAAAATCATATACGAATGGTTGTAAGTAAAAAGGTCTACTACATATGCTAGTGGTTAGAGATAAATATATATACAAATTGTAAATTCACTCAGGATTACATTTTAACAGCGATTAGGTTTGGACAATTATAAATTACATATTTACAGAGCAGGATATTCTTGCCATCGTTCAGCCAGGTGTTCAGGTGGTGTTGCACTCAAGGGTGGTGGTCTTGGGTGACCGAAAGTCATGAGTCTAGAAACTCCTATGAGTCAATTAAAACATGAATTTGCCCCACAGGCTAACCTCTGGTGGGCTCATGACTTCCCTAATCATGTTGAGTGGGCGCCATGGCAGAAGCAGAGGCAGCTTGCCGAAAATGGGACCGCGGGCTGGGGCTCCCCTAAAAGGCTGTGAGATGGCGCCTGACCGTCGCCATCTTAAGGTCAGGCGCCAGTCTGCTAATGGGTGCTTCCAATAACCGTGGTAAGCTTGGGAAGCTTGCCAAGCAACCTTGGGAAGCTTGCCAAGCAACCTGTTGTATCATATATCTGAATGCAATGACAGAAACAGCACTTTACAAGTCAGTGGCACACTATGGTAAGCACAGATTTTTAGCTAACGTGTATTTTAAGCCTAGCCCTTAACCCCTTCAGCGCGGCGCGGATTTCCGCGCCACGCTGAAGGTTCCGTGCGCGGGCGGGGCCATGACGGAACGGTTCCGTCATGCGCACAGCGCAACCGACGTGCATGATGGAACCGTTCCGTCATGCGCGTCGAAGGGGTTAATTACATTGGCCACGCCCCCTTTAAGAAACCCCCAGTTTTTTCATCCCACTTAAAGCTCTGTAGAGGACTGAGGATTGTTAGGGGTACTTATAACCTAAACAACACTTTTTAATGCCTTCAAACATAGACGCGTGGTTACGCGTGTGTTTTTGTCAGTGAGGGTCTGTAAAAATCTGACACACTTCACGTTACCCGACTGAAAGGACTTGTACCCAACTATTTATGACAGAATACATTTTTTAGGGGGGGGGGGACACCCCAAACACCCCCCTGGAGTTACGCCCCTGTGCAAATGCAAATTAATTCGAAAATTCCCTCCAGGCGCTGTTACTTTGTTCAGATCTGAAGAGAAGGTGGGATCTGGGTTGGGACGATGGTAAACAGTGGCCTAGGATGGGGGGGTCATGGACTTTAAAGTCTGTTTTTCTAAAAAGACTAAGGGGCATACTATCAAGACAGGCGATAACATTATCGCTGCTTTAGCGGCATAAAATTGCTGCTAAAACGGCGATAATGGGCTTGATAATATGCTCTGGAATTCCAATTGAAGCTCAGGTTAGATGTCCTTCACATCTAACAGGACTTCAATTGGAATTCCATAGAGCATATTATCAAGCACATTGTCGCCGTTTTAGCGGCAGTTTTCTGCCGCTAAAGCGGCGATAATTTTATCGACTGTCTTGATAATATGCCCCCTAAGGCTCGTTGTGGGCAAGGGTGGGGTCCGTGAGGTGTTTTGAACTCGTATTCTGTAGTCCCTACTCCCTGCCCCCGTCGCACTGCCCTGCCCGCCTCTCTCCGTTCCTCGTCTTGCATGCTTCTCTCTGGGTCTGAAGAGGGGTGGGGGTATTTGAGGTGCATAATCCAGACCCTTCAGTGTCCCTGGACTTTGCCAGGCCTGTCAAGGAGGGATATGCTTGATCCGCAGCCCCCTCTAGTGCCCCTCCCCCAGGAAGACGAACTGAGGCCGGCCTGCGGAGCGAGGATGTGTTTCAGAGGTCACAGCTCAGAGCTTTAGGTAAATACTCTAATCTGGGCCGGTCCCCGTGTGTACACACTGCAGAAAGCTGCCCACACCTAGGAGCGGGCTCTGATTCACGGACGTGGATCACCTGGGAGACCTGGGAGTCTGCCCAGGCTCGGTGACACTGCAGCCAGGCCGTGCCCGCCTCCCCCACCGACTCACGGGCAGGGGGGTGTGCTGGCCCACACCAACTCACTACCACTGCGTGCCACAGGCTAACTAAAAACGACGCACTTCACACTGGACGACTATGCCCATTTTGAAGTCCCTCTCTCGCCTCCAACTGACTGGCCCTCCCTAATTCGTCCATAATTTACCTCCTTCCCATTACCTGTAATTGTGTGTCTGCTGTCTGACTAACTATGTACCGAAGTGACTGGCAGTGCATGCCTCGCTTGGCAGACTGGCACTAAGGGCCATATGTAGGTAGGGACACATTTACCACTTCATAAATACCGAATTTTACCGATTCGGTATTTATGAAGTGGTAAATGATATGTAGGTAATTGGTCGGTAAATATTACCGATTCGGAATGATTCGGTAATTACCGAATCGGTATTTACCGATTCGGTAATGAGGCATACCTTCCCATTGATGGGAAGGTATGCCTCATTACCGAATCGGTAAATACCGATTCGGTAATGGGGGGAACACAGGCAAGGGTGGCAGGGTGTCACATTGACACCCTGTTGCACCCCTGAAACGGCCATGTGTGCACATGTGGCACACATACATGCCCGAAGGGCATGTATGTCTGCCACATTGCACACTTGTAGGCGCTATAAAATGCATTTCACCATCCATACTTTATTTACCACCAACTATTAGTTGGTGGTAAATACCGACTCCAAACATCACCCACACACTCCCCCTACATCTCATTTCTGTATTCGGAATTTACCGAATCGGTAAAATTACCGAATCGGTAATTTTACCAATTCGGTAAATTCCGAATACAGAAATTGTCCCCCTACATACCAAAAGCCAAAATACCGGTCGGTAACGGTATAATTACCGAAAATCGGCCGTTACCGACCGGTATTTGGCTTCCTACATGAGGCCCTAAGTGCCCTACGCCCCATTTCCGACATTTACCGCCATGCGCCCCCTCACACAGATACTGCCTCCCGCTGACTGACACCATGTGGCCACTGTGCCTCCCACTGACGAAAGAGTGTTCGCCCCCACCTACCCCTGCACCCCTTTCCTCACTGGCCCCTTGTGAATCCACACCTGTATAAACTACTCATAGCAGGGCATGGGCAGCGTGGGCAGCTACCCAGGGCCCCGCGCTCACAGCCATGGGGCCTCGCACCTTTAAAGACATCAGAAGTTCCGAGGCCCAGGGGGCCCCCTGAGAGTTCATATTTTTCGTTTTTATGTCAATCTCCCCTGCTGGCCCCTCTCTGTGGGCCTAATGGCTGCATCTGCATGTTGATGACAGGTAATTTGAGTGCCCTTGCCTGTGAAGTGGCCCTGCCCCTGTATGAATAAAAGACAGAATTTCCTGCAGGGGCACAGCAAAGGATAGAGTGGCGATGGCGGCGCATCACAATGGAAACTGCTCACCAAGGACAAGTGGAAAGGGAGCAGAGAGGCGAATAAAAGGGGCAAGACAAATGGAATACAGTGGGGGGAGCAGATAGGTGTGTGCACCTCATTGAGACAAGAGGTGCACACAGAGGAGCAGAATCCCCATGCAAAAGTGGATGGAGCAGGGTTTAAAGTCTGCTGGGTCACTCAAGTCTTAGACCCGGTAGTAAATTAAAATGGGCATTGAAAAGAGGCCCTATATTCATGTCCTTTACTTTGCCTGCAAAAACATTGATCCAGTGTCTGCACAATGAATGAAAGTTCTGAAAAGCAGGTGATGAGAGGGCCTGCGCTCCATTTTTGCCCTCACCCTCAGAGGGAAAAAACAAATCTTAACTCTGCAGCAGTGCCACCCTTCGCTGCCTTTAGGAATTCAACTAGACTCCTTATAGTTCTTTCACAGTCTCATCATGTCAGAACTGGAGGATTTTCAATATTATATACAAGGAAGCTGCTTATTCATCTTATGCAACTAATAACCACTGACAAAGCCAATAGTACTGGCTTGTTATAGGTGTAATTTTACTTGTTGGACGCGCCTTAACGCCGGAATTCACCTTTCACCCTACCATCTTACCTGGAACTGCTGTGAGGGGAAAGTGACCGCCAGCGGGGGAATCCTGGTTATTTTCTTTTTGCACCGACGCCGTGAGGGGAACGGCCCAGACGGAAACTACACCACCCAGCATTCTACGCTCCCGGCGCTGCGGGTGACGTCACCTCGGCTGGCCGGAACAGCACAAAAGCCACTGGGTGCCACCGCAGCGCGGGACGCGCCTTAACGCCGGAATTCACCTTTCACCCTACCATCTTACCTGGAACTGCTGTGAGGGGAAAGTCACTGCCAGCGGGGGAATCCTGGTTATTTTCTTTTTGCACCGACGCCGTGAGGGGGACGGCCCAGACGGAAACTACACCACCCAGCATTCTACGCTCCCGGCGCTGCGGGTGACGTCACCTCGGTTGGCCGGAACAGCACAAAAGCCACCGGGTGCCACCGCAGCGCGGGACGCGCGCGGGCAGCGCCCGGGCGAAGCCCGGGCCAAGGACGGGCCCGTCCTTGCCCGTCACTGACCGGAGCGGACTGGACTGGGCTCACCCCCTAAATTCTTTGTTGGGGTCGTGATCTCGCCACTGTATCACACGACGCTGTTACGAGGGGAAGTTACTCAGGAGGTCATAGACCAGGAACTGTGAGTTGGTTGAGTGGGGAACGGTTGCCGGCGATCTATCCAACCCTTCCCCCTGTCCCAGCCTTGGGTTGGTGTATTACCCTTGCATTGTGTTATCACAGGGGAAGGTTGGTCTTCCTCTGCCCCGAAATATGTCTAAAAAGAGGATGGGTGATAAGGCGGCGGGGGGCACCCTTGATGATTACTTAATACGAGCTGAGTCAGCATTGAATCTTGAAATTTTAGCGGTGGAGCGTAGACTCTCTCTTGACCCTGTTTCTTCCTCTCTTCCTTGTGCACAGATACAGATGGCTTCACCTGGCTCGGGTCATCTTAGCACAGTTGATGGTTCCACCCTTCCCCCTTTGCCTAATTTGGCCACTCTCACTGTTCAGAAGTCTTTGGTTACGGATCAGGCACATGATGATAATCAGAGTCCGGCTAGGGTCACTACAAGAGGGAGGTTGGCACACAAAGAGAAAAAAAAAAAGAAACTACCAGCAACACTAAAAAAGGACAAGGATCTAGTAAGCCCGTTGCTGAGTTATCTCATCCCGAGTCTAGTGGGATCATGGTTGATGGCCGTAATTCTGATCACAACTCCACTTCCTTGAACCAGGTCCAGTTCCAGCCTTTTTTGGACTCACTTCTCGTAGATCTTAAGGACCATTTTTCACGTCTCCTTGCCCCCGTCCTCCATAAATTGGATCAGGTAGCTGGTAGGTTGGAGACTCTGGAAGTTAGACTTGCCGGCGACAAGCTCCAAGCTACAGGGCCTCTTATACGATCCAATGGGGCGTCATTAGAGGGAGCGTCCAATGAGGCTGGTAGTGTTAGTTCAACTCGGCCAGTAGGAGCCTTGCCACCTTTACCGTATATGGGGGATGCGAGGGGCTATGATCCAGGCCTGGATGTGGCTATTGCCAGGGGTACTACCAATAATTGTGATGTGCAAAGTTGCCCTCCCCAGAGTAATAGGGCAGGTATTGAGGAGGGGGTAGTTGGGGTTTCTACATTGCCCGTAAATCTACATCTTCCCCCCCAAGCCACCCCATATTCTGTAGTCTTGGCTAATGTTCCACCACTTTTGGAAGGAACATTCGAACATTGGTCAAATCTTAAGAATAAATCTCTGTACTTTCTGAGCTCTAAAATTGGGAATTGTAAGGCCCTGTTTGATGATTTTAATATGGTTAGGCGTATTAACTGGATTGGCCAGTCTAACAAGTCCCTACCTGGGGACTGTGTGGTGTTGAGCTTTAAGTCCCCAGCTTTGGTAAGTTATATAATGGAAGTCACTCATCACCTTCCCTCAGCACCTAACTGGATTAAAATTTTACCTTTGGGCTGTTTCTATAGGCCAGGCTTTTTACAGCCTATGCGGGCTAATCGTGTTTTTCCAACCTTTCCTGCAAGGCCCAATTTGCCCATAGTGACTTCCAATCGTTTTGATATCCTCTCAACATTGGAGGACAACGATTGACGTATGGCTGGTGTTTTATGTTCTCCCTCGCCAGCCCCCGGGTCCTTGGGTCCTACCTGCAATCAGTGCCTAGATACTACTATTGGGTCTCCTCCCCCTATTGGTTTTCTTTCCATGCCTAATGTAGATGGTACCAATCTATCATCCCCTGTTGCAACTCACACCCCCCTGGTTGTTCTAGGACCAGTAGTGGGCTCGGGGGTCGTTAATTCTTTTCTAAGAATTGGCTCATGGAACATTGCAGGATTGGGGTCAAGGCTTGATACTCCCGACTAGGCTAATTTCATTGATGAGTCTGAGATTTGGGCATTTCAAGAAACCTGGGCAGTGACTCCCTATTTCCGCACAGGTTTTTTGAATTTCTCTAAGCCTGCTGTTAAGGGTCTTAGGGGCAGACCCATGGGTGGTCTAACCACTTGGGTCCGTCAATGCGAAGGTGTCACGTTGTCAGAGGTCCCCATTGACAGTCCGGACATTTTGATCACTAGGCTTCAGTCCCGAAATGGCCTTAACCTCCTTATAATTAACATCTATGTAAGGGGCCTCCCTGGAGGCAAATGTTCCCCCACCTGTCAACTTTTGGAAAAAATGTTGGGGTCTGAACCAAAATTTATCAACAAGGTTGTGGCAGGTGATTTTAATGTTTGTTTTGAGCCCTTGGGGGTTGATAGTGGGGACTATACCGAAGATGAAGATACCTCATGGGGTGTTCCCCTGTTGGAATTGGAACCTATAAGTAAATGGTCCCAAGCTGCACTGTTTATGAAAGGCCTGTGTTTAAACCAGGGCATGAGAGCAGCTAATGGGCGAACTAAATCAGATAGGTTGGGGAGGATGACTTTTGATAATGGCAGAACAGGGAGCCGAATTGACTACATTTTAGTCAATTTGGAATTTTGGTCGCTCATTGACGACATGGTGGTAGTATGTAGAGTTGAGAGCGATCACAATCCTCTTGTGCTGAGTATTAATGATAACAGCTTTGTAATCCCTCAATCTACTCTTGAGGGCTGCATCCCTATTGATGTTATCCCCATAAATGATCTGAGAAGGGTGAGATGGCCGAAAATCGCCACCTGTGAAACGTCACGGGTCGCTATTAGGGAACTAATATCCAGCACTACGGCCACACTTAATCAGATGAAGTCTCACTGCGTGAGTATGAATAACATTCGGGATATTCACAACGCGCTCTTTGCCGAATTAAAAACATTTTTTGTTAAGTCTCACTCATCTTCCGGTAAAGGTAATGCACTGAGACCACGTACCTGGTTTAATAAGGATTGTAGGCAGGCCCAAAGTTCCCTGTTACAGGCCATTAAAACTGGCTCTCCCCCCACCATACGTAAGTGTAGATCTGTATATAAAACTGCCCAACTTAAGGCCAAACAAAGCTGGGATGAGGACCGCTGGAGGGATTTATATCAGGCTTGTCACAATCGCAATATGGTCCAATTCTGGTATCTACTTAAATGGGGTAACAGCCCTTCGGACATTCGTCCCACTAACCAAGTGGAGCCGCAACAGTGGGTTGAGTACTTCGAGGAGCAATTTAAGGTTGGTGATAGGATGGCTAATCATTTCTTACGTCCATTGGGAGCTGAAAACCCTTTAGAATTTTCTCCTGGTGAATTGAAGTTGGTGTTAAGATCCATCAAGAATGGTAAGGCCCCGGGTCCAGATTGCATTCCTGCTGACCTATTTATTCAGGAGCAGGATGCTTGGATCCCGTACCTGACTTTGTTGGCTAATGCTTTGGCGGGTGGTGCTGCTGTCCCAGACTCGTGGCTTGGGGCAGAGATATTGCCGATCTATAAGAAAGGCGATCGCTCTGCCCCAGGCAATTATAGACCCATTAGTCTTATTGATGCAGTTCAAAAAATTATAGCCCGCCTTGTACTGGGTCGTATTCAAACTTGGATGTCTGATTTTGATGTGCTGTCTCCCCTCCAGGCGGGGTTTCGCTCACATATTGGGACCCTGGACCAAGTTTTTAGGGTAGTACTCCTTTATTGGAAGGAAGTTGTTTTGGGTGGTGGCAAGCTTTACGCAGCCTTTGTGGACCTTAGGTCCGCGTTTGACCTTGTGCCGAGGGACAAGTTATGGGAAGTTCTTTTGGGGATGGGCATGCCTAAAGAACTGGTATCCCTCCTGGTTACTATTCATGAAAACACGTATGCCCGGGTTCGTTGGGGCAAACCAGGGGAGGTGACGGACAAATTTAAAGTGTCTAAAGGTGTCCTTCAGGGGTGCGTGCTCGCTCCAACATTGTTCTCTCTTTTTATTAACAGGGTTACAAATTATTTTGCTAACACCCCTACTGATGCCCCTTCTTTGGCTGGTGTGAAGATTCCCCTTCTCATGTTCGCTGACGACACTCTTCTGGTCTCGAAGACGAGGCAGGGCTTGCAGTTAGCCCTGTCTCGCTTTGAGACCTTTTGTCGCGAACATGAGTTGGAAATCAATGTTGGGAAAACCAAGTTTATGGTTTTCCGTGGATCTCGCCGTATCAAGGCGCAGGTGCACCTGGATGGAGTTAGTCTGGATCAAACGGCTGTGTTTTCTTATTTAGGGGTTACCTTCAGCGAGACATGCAGCTGGTCTCACCAGCTGGATCTCCTTGCCCTCAAACATGCCCAATTAGGTGGAGCTTTGTTGAAAGAGCATAAACTTTCTCTCACTAAACCTTTAGCTCCCCTAATGAAGATCTATGGCTTTAAGATTCTGCCAGCCATCTTATATGGCGCTGAGATCTGGGGTTTCAGTAACCTATCTAAGTTGACAACAGCCCAGAATAAATTTCTGCGGTCAGCTATTGGTCTTCCACAATCCACTCCGCGAATCCCCTTATTATATGATCTGGGAATCCAGCCTATAGAGGATTTGGCAGGCTACAGACCCCTGGCGTTTTGGCGCCGTTTGTGGACCACACCTGAACTATCAATCTATGCTAATGCCCTCCTGGAGGTCAAAGGGTTGGTGGGTTCGCATAGGATTCCTTGGTTGTCTGGTATTAAATCCCTGTTGACAGATCTTGGAATGGGCGACTTATGGACCCACCCAGACACTGCGGCATTTCCGTCGAAAAATGCCCTTAAGGTGGCCTATTGGGGTTTTATTAAGAATAAGAGATATGCTTCCCCCCCAGGGTCTTCAATGTCTGTTTTATTTTTATCTTTTAAGGATGAGTCTGTCTATGAAAGCTACTGGGATACCATTTTGAAGCATTTTGATCGCAAATTGTACCACCAGTTTAGAGTGGGTGCCCTACCACTGCGAAGTCTCACTAAAAGCTGAAGTCCTCTTGGTAGTGACAAGTGCCCCTTTTGTGTAGATATGATTGAATCCTTGGATCATTTTCTCTTTTGCTGCCCAACCTATTTACTTCCCCGTCGTGTTTGGCTTCGACCTGTTTGCAGACTAATGAGCACTCGTTCTGCACAGGTCGCTGGTAGGATCTTGAAAACTGACACAACAGAACCCATAGTAATAGGCGTTGCCAAATTTATTAGTTGGGCATGGGTTCTTAGGGCACGGAAACTTAAATCAGGACCTGTGTTATAAGACCCTATTTGTCACCAATATGCACTTTATTTGGATTATGAAGTTAAACGGCGTGTCCCTCATCAAATTTTATTATGCTGTGATTACTTTTTAATTCATTAATTTATATTATTATGTCTTAAGATTTTAGAAGTTTTATCTTGTATTGTGTAATATGATTTTTTTTTTCTATACATGAATTGTCTCTTTTTAAATTGTGTATTATGTCTTTTATGATGTGAATCAAATAAAGACTAATTGACTGACTGACTGACTTGTTGTAATGACAGGTCTTTCCAACCCACTTAAAGCCCTGCTCTCAGGTCAGTATGAAGGCCATTTTTAGGTCTCGCCTAGGCAGCGTGCATGCGCTGCCCTAGGAGCGCATTTAGCCATCGGTCTTCATTTTTCAAGCACTGCACTCGTGCTTGTGGTGGAGCGAGCGAGCAGCAGCGCGCCACAAGCACGAGTGCAGTGCTTGAAAAGTGAAGACTGATTGTTAGGTCGAGCCTAGTGCAGCGCACATGCACTGCTCTAGTAGAGGGTCTCTTGGAGCTGACCAGGGCTTCTCAGCGCGCGCACGCTCTCGCGCACCACTCGCTGGCTTGTTTTTCATCTCGGGAGGCATCTGCCTATGTGGATGGGGCCTCTCTCCCCCACCGCTTATGTCATTAGAGCAGCTTCGGCTGCCGAGGCTGCAATCTCTTGATTTCCACCCTGTCACCACCTATAATACCCCTGAAGGATTCTGGACTATCACGTTGTGTAATGTCCATGCACGCCGCTGCTTTCCGCCTATCTGCACATGTTTCAGTGTGCGAGGATGCCGAGTTTAAAGAAAAAGTGTCAATGTTTATGTCTTTATGGACATTAACTGAAACATACCGCACCGGTGCGTGTGGAGTGGACGTTGACGGATTCGTCCAGTTGGCGACGATTTTTCTGTGGACTTTTAGTTCCCTGAAGATTTCTTGGTGTTCATAGAATTTAGACATTTTCCTAATGTTGCTGTAGCCTCTCCCATCCATACCCTAGTTTCCAGGCAGAGAACGCGTTAAATAGAAACATCAGAAAGCAGAGAGGTGTGGCTTGGACTAGGGAGTTGGAGTTAGCAGGCTAGCAACACCACGGGCACGTGCGAGCTGCTCGTTGATTTTAATGGCATCTTATCTGAGTTTCAGGCTGAGCTGAACAGTGGATTTCTGCATGGTGAGACTTTTCAAGGAAGTCACTAGCGACCCATTGGCCTTAACCGCAATATCATTTTAGGTGAAGAGAGATTTGCGCAAGAGGTGCAAGGACCCTTACATATGTTGATTAGCTTGTTGTGTTTTGGGAGCGCGGGGGATTAAGTGTTTTGCCCAGAATCACAGGAAGTTAACCCGACGCTGTGATTGACCTGCCCATGCCGTGACAGCAGAAAGGTATGCTTTTGTGTATAAGATGTGCTTCTCGTGTAAAGCACTTTAATGCTTGCTGACTATGTTGAGGAAGGAACATCAGCAGCAGCAGTACTGCCTTTTATATGAAACGCTAGAAAACACGGCATGTTTTGAGTTAAGTAACTTCGAGCCAGGGTGACCATCTATCCTTCCTTTTACATGGACAGACCGTTGTAAGTTATTTCTAATAAAACAGCATTTGCTTTGATAGCGTGGTTGTGAGAAAGGCATTTAAATCTGCATTTTCTTCCCCCATATTAAGTGCATGCGCACTCACAAATAATTTTTTTTTTCATAGATGCATTATTGAAAAAAAGCAAACCGTTTTCTCGCTGCTGCTGCCTTTTAAAAAATATTAGTGTAGACTCCATGCTAGCCAAGCCTATTTGCTTTGTCATTTCTAGCTTTCTGTGTATTTTTTTTTTACTGACCACCGCAAAGAACATATCTTCTGCAATGTAGAACTGCAGATGACACAACATTGTTTGTGCTCTCTGTTGTTTTACGTTTGGCACTAGAATCTGCTGTTTTAACATATTGTTGTCCAGTGCATTTTCTGCACAGTGGTCACGGGCAACTAAATCTGTTCATTTTTTGGGGATATTCACTAGGATTAAGGCACTTGTCTTTGTGTCTGTGCATCAAAAAGCTTTGGAATGTGTCCATAACTGTTTCCTGGGGCAAGTATGTATTCCTGAATTTGACTGCAAGTCCCAGTGTGTAGTAATTGTATAGCTTGTCAATCCCTGGCGTCACAGCACCCAGGGTAATGTGCTGCATGGCTAAACACTTATAAGGCCCAAAGGCAAGACCTATTAGCTAAGCCAATGCTTGTTTTGGCTAGTTTTTGACCTGCTTTATGGTCAGGTGAGCCGGTTTTTACTGTTGATTTTTATGATAATAAAGAAAACATTGCCTGCAGCAAACTCAAATCAGTGCAGTCCTTTCATACCTTACAAAAAACGTATACAGTATGTCTTTACAAGTTCAAAACTGCCCTAGTTTGCAAACATGGGACAGTTTTCTAGCTAACTAACTCCCTAATAGGGGTCCCTTTTATTTTGGTACAGAGGCCTATTTTCTGTCCCAGTCTGATGCTGCATGTTAGGCAGGGCCACTGGAATAATGCGATTGTGCGGTGGCCGCGATTTCTGCGTAATTATGCATTTGATGTATTTGCCACATAATCCATCAGCTGCTGCATAATCTACAGATTTTAACAACAAAATTGCTTTCTATCTCAAACAGTTCTAAAGGTACTAAAAATGCAGCAACACGTCTTGCCGCATGTGGGAAGGCCCTTTGAAAAGCTGGAATAGTCAACTTTCTGTTTCCCACTACTGAATTTGGGTGTTAAATTGGTACTAATGGGGTGCAACCAGTGCTCAAACAGTGTTACCAAGTTTAAAAATGGCAAAAAACATCAAGTAATACTATTTCACAATGTGCCGGGTTATGCCGCATTATTTGCCTTTTCTTGCCACATAATTTACTAACCCTGCCACATAATTTAACCCTCTCCTGCCACATAATTCTAGTGGTGCTGCTGTTAAGGTAATCCATGGCAGTAATTTTATTCCTGGTTACATTTCCCATGCTTTACTGAATCTTGCATTCCCCAAGAGTGCTAGCTATTTCCAGCATGTGTGTTTGTGTATTTTATTTCACAGCATATTACTCTTGGATGATGCACCCTTTGTACTGAGTCGCCTCCAGGTGTTTATAACAGGCTACAGTTGAGCACTTTGGAGTTGAGGCTGCAGGCAGTACAACTTTCACACTGTGCCTGTCTGTGGGTCAAAAAGGTGTTCAGATTACATGATCATTCAAAATATGTCCTCTCTGCAGAGCACAAAGAGCAATAGTCCTGCATTGCAGTTGTGAATCTATGCAAGTGTGTGTGAAGGAGCTACTTATTGGTCAAAACAACAAGGTGAAAGTAAAATCATTTATTGTAGTTACTCATTTAGCTTAAACTGCTAACAACCATTGACAAAACCCAGTCGCGGCCGGCAGGAGTCGGACGCGGCTGTGTTTTGTCAATGATTGTTAGCTTTTAACTGTGGGGGCGGGGGGGGTAATTTTAATTTAAAGGAAAAAAGGTAACTTTCTTAGCCAGCAAGATCCGATCCCGCGTCATATCTTCTTAGAGGCCTCACATGTTCCTATTCTGCCCGGGGCCCCACATATCCTAGGACTGGCCCTGACTCATAGTCTCCCCAATTAAAAAAGGACCTTCACGCCACCCTCGCTGACACAAACACCATGCACTCTACAAAGACCCACCATGACACTCAGCCGCTGTGGTGTGGGTTTTAGGGAAGAGAACTCTTTCAAGTGAAGTATTGTATTGTAATTGCATTTATACAGCGCTTACTACCCCTGACGAGGTGTTGAAGTGCTTTTTTGGACTACTCCGGAACCCATAAAGGATTAGTGATGAATTAGTGTAGTGAAAAACAAAAGTAATTTGAGTGGTGGATATGTGAGTCACCTGATGAGGTGTTGAAGCGCTTTTTCTGCGAGTAGCACTCTACTCCGGAACCCATAAAGGATTAGTGGTGAATTAGTATGGTGAAATATGAAAGTCCTTTGAGTGGTGGATATGTTAGTCTGTTATTTGGATTGAGAAGGATAGTGGAGGGATAGAAAAGGGAAAAAGGTTTGCAATTATGTAGCGCCTGCTACCCCTGATGAGGTGTTGAAGTGCTTTTTCGGTGAGTAGCACACTACTCTAAGTGTAGAAGGTATTTCAGTATCTCTTCAAGGTTTGGGAGGGTAGCCTTTTCTCCACATGGGGTGCTGATCCTGTTGCGGCCTGCTAGGTCTGGCACCATTTGCTGGCATGGGGACTGAAGTTAGTGATGATCAAGGACACTGTGAGCGGTGGTCCAGGGACAGAGTTTTGATGCAGGGGATTGGCGAGGGGCTGAGTGGTCTGCCCTGTGCATGGCGAGGGAACCTGGCTCAACTTTGGCATAGTTGCCTGGGCACTTTTCCTGGGATGAGGTGGTTTGAAGTAGTTTAGATAGGGACGTTGCGATGCCCAGAAGCGCCGGGCCTATTTTAAGGGTGGCAGCCTTATTGAGTGCTGGGACCACCCAAGCTACAGCTGGCTGCACATGAAGGAGGTCATAATTATGTCTAAACATGGCAGAGAAATGTATGGCTCTACCCCTCCCAGACGTGGGTCCTGGGCTCACTGTGCCACTGGAATCAAGCTATCCTAGCTGAAGAGGGGTGAAACCATGAAACCGGTCCTAGGATGCTTGTTTCCTGTCCAGGGAGGACCTGGCTTGGCAGTTCGGGCTGGACTGTTCCCATGAGGCACATGGTCAAGACTGATTTGCATATGGCCAGGTCTAAACTGGGGTGGCATGATGAGCATAAGAATGATGGATTTAACCCAGATCTCTTGACTGGGGGTGAATGTTTTGATTTGTTCTGCATTTCGTCCATCAATTGTGTGTATTTTGATTACAAAACACAGTCAGATTCTTATCTGACACCCTCTCTAGAAGATGATTTGGTTCAACTTTAAAAAAGAAGAGGTTAGCAGGCTGCACCTTGTACCCAGAGCTGACCCTGTTACCCCTACACCTCTTTTTTGCAATCTTCCTCTGCAGGTGAGATGTGGACTCCCCTGCTAATTATATATATATTTGCAATTCTTTGCTGCTTCCTTTGCCCCTCCGCATTCTTCAGTTCCGCACAGGCATCTTCTGAGTCGCTGGGCCAACGAGCGACAGCTCTGAGATGCCTGGTCCAGTTCACGCATAGCTGTAGCAAAGCGGGACCACTTCCCCAAATAGTTCCCCCAATTTGAATCGAAGCAGCCATGCTGTATTAGCAAACGCTAGCAAACAATTTGCATTCAACTGCCGGTTCCTCATTTGAAAGGGCTGTAACATAATTGGTGCAGTACTAGTCATAACTAGTAGGACACTGTCCCTTGTAACCTTGTAAAGTAATGTGGATCCGCATCTTCTCTACAAAGTCCTGATAGGACACCACAGGCAGAACACACAGTTATGTGTTTTCACACAAGAAGAGCGAAAAAAACTCCCTATTTGGTTGAGTCCTCCCTGGTGGTACCACCCTACTAGGGTGTGGATATGCGCCAGTGATGAAGCATGACACTATTTAGTGTGTGAGGTGCCTATTCCAAAATCTATGGACTTTCTAGTGGTTTTTGGAAAGGTTTCTGTTCCTTTCCTCAATTTACTTAACCTAGTTGCCCTTTTGTGTATAAGAACACTCAGCTATGCCATATGGCAAGGTATCATTGTGCTCACAAGATCTTGCATCTCTAATCAAACACCACACAAATAGCCAAAAATGTGTTAGACATAATGTGTTGCACTGCACACACATATGCCCCATAGTTGTGCATTATTTTACTCATAAAAAGTATTCCTCTTAGATCACATACATAGTGGGCATTATGTCTTAATGTTGCACACAAAGCTAACACAGAACAGATGTGCCATACAGTTAGATATCACTATGCTCATAACTGCAGTCACCACCAGCGTAAAAGACACAGCGGACAACAACAGATTACACTTATGCAGAAATCCTAACATGCACCCACCACAGTCCAAACTGTATTTAACTGAGAATTATGGCACCCAAGATACGTGCTACTACCAATTGCCTTGCAAACACACATAACTGTGGAAAGGCCTTTTCAACCAATGAGTAATCACTGGGGGTGGGGGTGAGTGTCTGAAAGGTTTCAGCGCTCTGTCCATCATCTCCCTTTGTTTGCCCTAAATTGGCAGGGTATTCCCAGATGAGGGTCCCTTGCTCACTTTGCCACTGGATTCAAGCTAGCCTGGCTGATGAGGGGTGTTACCCCAAAACTGGTCCTAGCATGCTTGTTTCTGGTCCAGGGAAGACCTGGCTTTGCATTTCAGGCTGGACTATTCCCATGAGGAATAGGGTCAAGCCTGATTTGCATATGGCTGGGTCTGAACTGGTGTGGCGAAGTGAGCAAAAGAACGATGATGGATTCAACCCAGATCTGTGACTGGGGTTGAGTGACTGAAAAGTTTCAGTGCTCCGTCTATCATCTCTTTGTCTTTGCTTTGTTCGCCCTATGTTGGCAGGGTATACCCAGACGTGGGTCCCTTGCTCATTTTGCCACTGCATTTAAGGTGGCCTGGCTGATGAGGGGCATTACCCCGAAAGTGGTCCCAGGATGCTTGTTTCCAGTCCAGGGAAGATTTGGCTTGGCAGTTCGGGCTGGACTATTCCCATGAGGAATATGGTCAAGATTGATTTGCATATGGCTGGGTCTGAACTGGGATGGCGAAGTGAGCTAAAGAACGATGATGGATTCAACCCAAATCTGTGACTGGGGGTGAGTGTTCGAAAAGTTTCAGCGCTCAGTCCATCATCTCCTTGTGTTTGCTTTGTTCACCCTAAGTTGGCAGGATATGCCCAGATGTGGGTCCCTTGCTCACTTTGCCACTGGATTCAAGCTAACCTGGCTGATAAGGGGTGTTACCCTGAAACCAGTCCCAGGATGCTTGTTTCTGTTCCAAGGAAGACCTGGCTTGGCAGTTCGGGCTGGATGATTCCCATGAGGAATAGGGCCAAGACTGATTTGCATATGGCTGGGTCTGAATTGGGGTGGCGAAGTGAACTAAAGAACTGAACTAAAGAACAATGATGGATTCAACCCAGATCTGTGACTGGAGGTGAGTGTCTGAAAAGTTTCAGTGCTCCATCCATCATCTCCTTGTGTTTAATAAGTTTGGTCACCCGCAACTCACTGAAGCCGACAGCCACCTAACAGACCACCAATCCAGTACATACTGAGAACACGTGTTCTCAAGTTGAACCACACACCAACCTGCGATGGAAAGCTCTATTTTCCATGGAGAGTTATCCACGGCCAACCAAAAGCGCTGCAATGACAAACCAATGACCGATTTGTAAGCTATACGGATTCCAATAACATAACAGAACATGACTGAGTAACACTGTGTGACCACCGTGACTTATGCACTGTGTGCTCTCCTCTGATTAACACTGTGTGCACACCATCCCCTGATTAATGAAGTCGTGTGTCCACCCTTACTGGCAGAACCCTTGTGACTCACAGGCATTGCATGGTTTCATTTCTGCCACAGTGCCCCACCTCAGCCCACACAAACACTATGGGGCATATTCACAAGGAGCTATCGCCGAACCAACGGCACTACATCGCAGCCAAAGCCGTGATAAAAATACATCCCCATTCACAAGCTGGTGTAAACAGCCCACAGCACCAGTTTACCCGCGATAGCAGGCGCAAAAAACATCGCCACAGAGGACCCGCGCAACTATCGGTAATGAGATGCAGAGTGGGCGTTCCCGTGCCAAAATCCGTGGCAACATCACACCACAACATTCTCAACGACCAGCCACATTGGTGATAAAAACACAAAACAGGCAATAAGCCGTGTTAGCACCAGGAAATCTACACCTGCTCTAACCTGGTGTAAAGTCGGACGGCAGCCTGCACCACAAAAGGGAGACCAGCCCAGGGCCACACCGGAAGGGCAACAGAAGCCTTGGAGCCACCCATTATGCATCCTGGACACCCAAGAGGGCCACAACACCCTCCGACACCACACCCAGGCCTGCAACACCCCCGCGAGACCACCCCCAACCCCGGACTAAGAAACTGCACACCAACACCACGAATCCCAATACAAACATTTTGCCTGATGTCGCACAAGCAGGATAATCAACAGACATGCGTAGCCAGGAAATGGAGACTCAGTCAAACAGCAATGCAATCACGAACACAAAACACCATACAAACAAAAGCCGAGGCAACCCTTAGGATGAGTCCTTGCGGCTCCTCACCGGACAATCCGTAGCACACAGCCTGGAAAACCAAATCCAAGAGAAGAAGGTGTGCCATGCGCCCAACAAAGGAAAGAGAGGGAGAGAGAAGGAGTGAGATTGCACAAGCAGCGCAAGGCCTCCCGGGCACATGGCTCCACATGCCAACATGTGTGTGTGCCTCGCCATCCGTACGCCATGAGCTCAAGACCGTGTCCCAATCTCAGCGCCAAAGCCACATCATATTGTGAAAATGCAAGTAGTAGTCAGACAAACATCAGGGATGAAAACTCCATTGTTGCAATGCAGAAGGCGGGAGGACACCTGCACCTCTGACCTTGGTCCAGAACGCACCTGGAACACCCTGAGAGAGATGCCATGGCAGACGGGGACGACTCCCACACCACGCATTCCGCAAATGAACTATCCGACTCATCCATACCCCACACACAGAAGCCCCTGCCTGTGGTACCCCTGCATGGGATGCCCTTGACACTCACGGAAGCAGCAACCCACTCCCCCAACGTTTCCCACACATTCAAATCATTTCTCAGAGCTGTGGCATATCCTTCAAACAACTGCCGCAGTTCAGAAGAGTGCCGGTTCCACGAGACGCACCAACGCAATGGCAGGCCATACCGGGCACGTGTACAACCCCCGTCACGTGGAACAGTACAGTGCACGTATGCTGCATTTACTGGGCGCAGTACCACTGGCAGTGCTGCGGATCAATTACCGGCTCAGCTTCTGCATTGCCTACATCACCTGTGTCCAGCCCTGGTTCCACTGCCGAACATGCACATTCGAGTGTCCCATGGATGTCTGCCTATCCAACACAACTGTTGATGAATTGGACAATGACTTGTGTCTGCGCCCCCTGTTTGATCACGAGCAGGAGTGTAACCAAGACAGCCGTGCATGGGATACCCTGACATACTGCGAATGTATTGGTAGTTGTGCATGGGAGATTGCACAATTCCTCGTGTGCAGTGACCACATCGAGGTGCTCCCCTATTGGGCTGTGTTGTGGATTGGTGAAACGATGTGGGCTGAGCACAGCTGCCTGGACTACTTAATGGATTGGCTCACCCTGGAGTTCCTTGAACACGACAACGACGTACTATTGGAACACATTGCACATGAAGATGCACGGGCATTCATTTATTTATTTATTTATGTATTTTATAAAGCGCACAGCTGCCCCAACGGGGCGTCCCGGCGCTGAGAACTCTGGGAAAAGAGAGCCAGAAATGGAGGGCCTGTCTAGGAGGAGAAAAGGTGTGTCTTCAGCAGTTTACGAAATGCTGATTCTGATTGGCTGGTACGTAGAGCTAGCGGGAGCTTGTTCCAGCACTGAGAGGCACAGACCTCAAAGGTTTTTCCACCTGCACGAACTCGTTTAAATCGTGGAGTGTGCAAGAAGAATAGGGAGTTGGAGCGCAATGTCCTGGAGTGGGCATACGGTCGCAAGATGTTTTTCAGGTGAGCTGATCCGGTGCCTTTTGAGGCTCGGAAGTCCAGCGTCATTGCTTTGAAGACACTTCTTTTAGCAATGGGTAACCAGTGCAGTTTGCGTAAAAGTGGAGAGACATGGTGTCTAGCAGGAATTCTCTCTACAAGCCGAGCGGCAGCATTTTGGACTGTCTGAAGTTTATGACACAGGCCTGCTGAGATACCAAGGTAGAGGGCATTAGCGTAATCGAGATGGGAAATTATCAATGCCTGGATCACAGTTTTACGGCAATCCGCCGGCAGGTAGTTAATAAGGCGTTTAATGGTCCTGATTTTAGCGAAACAGGAAGCAGCCACTGTCTGTACCTGATTGCTGAAACTAAGATGGTTGTCCCAACGTACCCCTAAGTTTTTCACCGAGTCTTTAGGGGTGGGGGCTTGACTTAGATCGTCTGGCCACCATAGGCTAGAGTCCAAAGGAGATGGAGAGTTAAAAAACAGGATCTCCGTTTTTCCTGCGTTGAGTCGGAGGGAGTTAGCGTCCATCCAGCTAGAAATGTCCCTGAGGCAGGATTTCAGCGGATCAAAGGCAGAAGCAGAGGGGGTGTCAAAAGTAAAAAGAAGCTGAATATCGTCAGCATAGGAGGTGGATTTAATCCCTGTCTGAGCGATCAGCTTGGCCAAAGGGGTAAAATAAACATTAAAAAGGAGCGGACTCAGGGAAGAACCCTGGGGAACTCCCCATTTAAGTGATCTGGCAGGGGAGGTATAGGGAGGGGTGAAAACCTGCTGTGTGCGGTCCGAAAGATAGGATGTGAGCCATTTCAGCACAACACCTCCCACACCCAAGTCCTCGAGCCTACTCAGCAAGATCTTGTGAGAGACGGTGTCGAATGCTGCTGATAAATCCAACAGCACTAGCACCGCCCTCGACCCCTGGTCAAGCGTCCACCTCACCGAGTCCGCCATTTCAATAAGGGCAGACTCTGTGCTGTGGCCCGACCTGAAGCCGTGCTGGGAATCATGGAGAAGTCCATTGGATTCAATATAGTTCGCCAACTGAGAGTGCACCAGTTTTTCCAGGATTTTTGCTGGTGCAGGCAGGAGGGAAATGGGTCTGTAGTTACTAGGTTGGTCGGGATCCAGGTTGGGCTTCTTAAGGATAGGGACCAACGAGGCATGTTTCCATTTGGCAGGAAAGGATTAAGTAGAGGGGCAAGTTTTTTGTATTGCTTGGCTGGCCAGGGATCATTAGGCGAGCCTGATTTACAATTGAGTAGTTCAGCCATAGATTCGGCTTCCGAGACGGCTGCAAAATCGGATAAGATAGGCAGTGGTGGCAAGAGAGTGGTGGGCTTTTCTTCCCAACCTATTGTGTCGAGGGTGGGGAAAGAGGAATAGATGATTTCTATTTTATCCTCAAAAAATTTGGAAAGTTTATCACATAATGATTGTGAAGCAGGCTGAGTTCGAGTCAGCGCGTGGGGGTCTGTGAAGGATCTGACTATATTAAAAATCTCCCTAGCGCCATTACTGGCGAGCGTGATTCTGGAGGCCAGAAAGTGTCATTTGTGCTTCTCAATCAGTCTCCTATATTCTTTAAGGGCTAATTTATAGGAGATTTTGCTATCGATGGTATAGTTCTGTCTCCAGAGGCGTTCAAGAGATTTGCAGGAGGCCTTTTTCTGCCTGAGCTCATCAGAGTACCAGGGTGCCGAAGGTACAGCCCTATAAGTTTTGATGGTTTTAAGGGGGGCCAGAGCATCTAAGGCCTGACTAATCCATGTATCCAGGTGGTCAATCTGTAGATCCGGGTCAAGAGACGAGCAGGGTTGAGTGTTTTTTAAATATTCCCGGAGCGTTTCAGAGGTGATGCGGCTCCAATTTCTTCCAATTGATTTGGGAATGATAACGGGTCTAAGGCGACAAGAAATGTCGATCTCAAAAGGGATAAGGAAATGGTCCGACCAAATGACCAGGGTAGGGGGAGTCACCCGAATAGATGGTAGGTTGGAGCAGATCAGGTCCAGAGTATGACCCGCTTTGTGCGTAGGTAAGGATATTATTTGAGCTAGGTTGCAGGCTGCAAGCGTAGAGATAAAGAGCTTGCTGTGCGAGCAAGACTCGTTATCAACATGGAGATTGAAGTCTCCCAAAGCGGTAAAGTTAGCATATCGTGTGCTAAGCTGAATAACATAGTCAGCTAAAGCAGGTAAGTAAGAGGTATTGGAATGAGGGGGCGGTAGATGAGAATTCCAGAGCAGGAGAAGGAGGGGGAGATTTGAACAACGAAAGGCATACCCTCTATACATTCAATTTGATTGAATGGAGGGAGGGTAACCGACCATTTGGAATTATGGATTAGAGCAATCCCGCCTCCCTGTATTTTATTAGGTCTATTGGCACAAACAATACTGTACCCCTCAGGTAAGGCCAGGGTGATTGCGGGATTCGTAGTGTCGTTCAACCATGTTTCAGTTAAAAAGAGCAAGTCCCAGTTATTGTCCCGAAGGGACTGCCAGATGTCAATGGCATGTTTGCTCAGTGAGCGACAGTTAATCAGCGCAGCTCTGAGGGTCAGGGAGGACTGGGCTCCATAAGTGGAGGGAGAGTTTGGTGAGTGTATTGTGTTGGTACTATGATCTGAGGCCGGAAGAGTGAAATTACAGACAGGGCAGGAGTAAACCTGGCTCCGAGCGTCTGAGATAGAAAGCGGGCAGGTCTCACACTGTGGGGGTCTCACAGACATCAGCTCAGTCCAGGAGTATGTTGAAGTAATGTGGCTAGGGGGGCGGGAAGGAAGACCGAGACGAGTAACTACGTTCCTGCAGCCACATCCGATTGTCACCCACAGCACGTCCCAACAACTTGTTGCATCGTGGGGATTGCTCACACATCCCACCACAACAGAGGACACGTCTGCCTTCGTCCGGGCTCTGGATGCATGTGCGTGGAACAACGTGTGTGTACACACACCTGTCCAAGGTGATGCAGGTCCATGCTCAGTGTAACACAGCATCGCTTGGCAACATTGCCAATTCAGACACACTGCTGGGGGAGAGCACACACATGGCAATGTAGCACGACATGTGAACCTGTCGGACCCTCACACCTGATCACTGTCAGCAGTCACCTGTCGGACCCTCACACCTGATCACTGTCAGCAGAGCAGACAATCGACGCACTCCGGTGGCAGAGCACTATGCAGATCCCATGGTCAGTGAGTCATGCCCCCTCACACGTGGCAATGGGCAGACGTCAAACAACACATGACTCATCCAGAAAGGCAAGGTGGGCTGAGAGCGTTGCCATCCGTGATGAATGTTGCCCATTTTAGCCCCAACATTTTCTGAACCTTGACATGTACCCATGCTGCTTGTAAGTGTCTTAAGCATGTCGCTGCCTGTTGTGGCCGTTGCCTCGTCCGTACTGACACGCACATGCCAATAAAGTCTATGCAACTCCACTGGTGTCTAACTGTGAGGTGCGTTGTTTGGATTGTCCACTCGTGAGCCTCAATGAGTATCGTCCCTACACAGGGAAGAACTGACTAACGCATGTGCAATGGGGCTGTGTCCCTTAGGCAAGCTCCACCTGTGTGAGCCAGACATTGTTTTTGGATAGGTGCTGGACGCCATGTGCACTTACGTGACTTCAGCAATGTGAGTAGGGTGTCCAACCTCTGACCATGTGGAGCAATGTCATATATCACAACAGAATGTGTCCACACAGATGTGTGTGAGTAGGTATGCGGCGTGAACTTCTGCTGTCACATGTGCTCTAGGACACCACTCCTGGCCTGCTTTTGTTTGGGTCAGTCCTACACACAGCCCTATTCAATACATGGACGTGTGCCTATGTTGGGGGTTGTGAGATTGTTGTTGATGTGCAATGGGGACACAGCTAGTACTCACCTTCACAGTCATCCAATTGGCCATGTTTCTCAGGGATACACATGCGCATAGATGTCAGTTACCAGGGTGTACCTTCATGTGCAATCATTGTACCTACATCCAGTCATACCTCCATACGTGAGTGAACATAGTGATGATACATCTGTGTGATTTAGAATGTTTTATTCACATTCAGGTGATTGACGGAGCTGGGGCTGTTCATGGCCATCCAAGCCCACATCACATGGAAGCCCAGTGGTGCGCCAACCAGAGTCCTTTGGAGATTGCACAGTGATTGAGAAGAGGGAGATTGCAGTCCGCAGCAGGATAGCTGTGTAATTGGCCAGCAGTGAAGAAATGGCAGTCCGTGTCGGGGTCCGGGTGAAAGTCGCAGAGTGTTCCGGGGGTCAATATGGTGCTTCCCAGGCCATGATGCATAGGTTATAACCAGGCAGGGACAGGCCATACGGGGGTGATGTCTGCTACTGCCTCCTTCCTCACACAGTAGTTCACATCCCCTTCTTACTCCCCTGATACGGGTTCTGTATCCGGTGTGTCCGGAGTGTGTGGCGGGGTGATGGCTGCATCCCTGTGTGCCACTGACACATCAGACTACGAAGGTGATGGGGCAGCATCACTGTGTGCCACGGACACATCAGGGGTCGGAGCTGTGTGTCTCGATGTTCCCGCTGCAGTCATCTGGGAATGGCTCAGTGGCAGCAATGGCAAGATGAACTACTGCAGGGCATTGAAGTCCCCAGCTACTACTCGGTGGTGTCCATCCGTGTCAGACATCCTTCCCGCCTGCATCTGCTCCATGGTCTCCATTGACCTCCGCATCTGTCCCAACTCTGTGCTGTCATGGCTGGTGCCTGTCTGCCCACACAGATCTTGTGTACGATTCATGGCACCAGCGAGGTCAGCCAAGGTCTGTGGCGGAGCATGGTGCGGACAGGGGGTGTCCGTAAGGGACTGTACATGGTCCCTGAAGGGACTCAGACACACACGTATGGCATCGAGTTTGGCTGCCATGAGCTTGAAACCCACCGTAGCTGTTCAGCAAACCCCACCTGGGAAGACCACACACGTTGTATATGCTCCATGTATTGGTCGGGGGGTCCTGGGAGACAACCGTGGTGGTGTGTGTTTCCTGCTGTGCGGTCTGTGCAGGTGGTGGGGTCACCTCGAGGCAGCTGGCCTGCCCTGCTCCTGGGGATGAGGTGCGGAGGCTGTCCATTATCCGTTGGAGGGTGTCTTGATATATGTGCAGGTTGTCCTCTTCATCATCAATGATGGGAAGTGTGGTGTGCTCTGCAGAAGGTGTTATTTGTCCCTCTGCAATGTAAAGGGGAGATGCAGGTTAACAGAGTTACACATGCATGTTGTAGATTTGCAGATGTTTACATTCAGACTGCATGCCAATGTACATTTTGGCTGTTTTGGGGGAGCTGGCTATTTGATGGCAGTCAGTGTGTTTTCCGAATACATGACGGATGTGTGGTAGTACCCGTTCATTATCATCACACTGTGTCAGGCAATGCCAGATGTGAGTGGACAGTTACTACGCACAAGCGGAACCTGTTGTGAGCCCTGTCCTGTGGTGTTGGTGTTGCACATTGTACCACATTGCCGTCGTTGCTGATGTCCTGTGATTGCTATGTGTGTGTGCTGCATTGTGGGGGAGTTGCCCATGCAGCTCTGAATTCGTGTGGCCTTCTTCCTTTGAGGCGGAGTGCCTTTGAATTGTGTGCTTTTCGGAGGCCTGATTTGCTTTTGACTTTGGTCATATGTGCACTCGTACAGATTTTGTGGCCTGGTGCATTGTTCGTCTGCTGTGTGTATTGTACGGCATTGGTTGTGGGTGCACGTGGACATGTCAGAGTGTGACCTGCTCCTTTAAGGATCTGATCCGCACTGGGCTACCTCCATGTCGATCCGTGGGCCATGTCATCTTTTTGGGCTGCTGCCATGCTATCGGGCATGCAGTGTTACTTGCATAGTCTGTGTGGGTCACAGAGCCGCTGCTTTGCTGGATTCAGCACATGTGCATGGTTCGGTTGTGATATTGGTGATGGGGGGGCCCCTCTGTGCACATTGTGGATGGGGGCCTACTTGGCGTTTCTATGTGTGCTGCAGTGTGCCAAGGCAATCAGGGACATGTTCCACGGTCATTGTGGGTGTGCAGTGGGCTACGCATACTTGTGCATGTGTGCCATTGTGCCCATCTCCCCCCGTCCCCCCATCCCTGGTCATTGCTCACCCTGTTGCTGTTGGGTCAGGTCGTATCGTGCTGTGTCCAGGCCCCCCAATCCTGCCACCGTTTCCTCCCTGCTGACTGTGGCCACCATTTGCTCCAGCTCATCCAGCTCCTCCTGTGTCGCAAGAGGCCCACCTCCAGTCCCTGTTGCTGCCTCCCTGTTGGCGGCTAGCTTATGTTTGGTCTGCCTTTTCAGATCATGCCAGCGCCTCTTGACCTCCTACAGTGACCTCCTCGACACACCAACTGCATTGACATTGGTAACGATGGCATGCCATATTTCGGTTTGGGTTGCCAGTGCCGCAGTGGAGGTGCCGAACAGTTGTTGTTGGTGTCCGGTCACCTCCGTGACGAGGATCCGGTCTCCCTGCGGACTGAACCCCGTCTTCCTCTTCCTCTTGTCCTTGCCCTTCCACGAACGCAGGGTTCGTGAATGGTCCTCCGTGGGGCTTGTGGTGTTCGGCGTGACCTCTGCACTCGGTCCGGGTGCATCCATGTTGCTACGCAGTTTAAATTGTTTCTTGGCTTTTTTTTCTTGCTTTTATGGTGCTTTTTCCCGTCAGACGTGTGGGATTTGCAGGCCTGTGGCTGGCCTTCGCTGATTTGTGTACCGCGATTGGCCTCATCGCATGATTTTTCACATTCGCGTTTCGCATTTTTGTGGCGGGGCGTTGATTTTGATGCTGACATTTGACGTGTTATCTGGTGGCTATCACATGGTATCGCAGTGTTGTGAATTCCACATTGACACAGGGTTATTTTCCCACGATGGGCTGCGATGTTGAAAGTTACGTTACGCTACTCTTGCGGTAGTTATCACACGTTTTTGTGAATATACCCCTATGTTTGCACCCTAACTCATTTACATTGGCACAGTGCGGCCTAGTCTCAGAGGCACTGTGCCCTCAACACCACCTGAAGGACTCACTTGAGTCATACAATGTGTGTCTTCCTACTGCAGATCCTGGAGTAACCACAGGGTTAAGACAAACTACTCACTTTCAAAGGTTGGTGAATCTGACCCACAGTATCGCAGATGCCTCCCTGGTGCATCCATCCTCAGACTTACCATGTCTCAATGCCACTTTGCTCACCCATGAGTTCTTACTGACTTACAGGTGCAGTGTGTGGCCTCAGCTCACCCTACTTCAAAGTCGCGTGGCCATCGTCAGAATCCTCCCTGAGAAAGACACTCTGCTGACTCCCCTGCACTCTGTGCCCGCCGTCATCGATGGACAGGCCCTGTGTGCCCACCGTCATCGATGGAAAGGCACTGTGTGCCCACCATCATCGATGGACATGCACTATGTGCGCAGGCATGTGCATCCCTGCCCATTAGAGCCACCAATAACTGCCCTCGTCTGTCTCATATGATCTGTGATCTCTTCTCATTGGCCAGTCTGTGAGTCCTTCATAGTGTATTGTATTCTATTTGTGTTCATATAGTGGTCCAACCTCCTGAGGAAGCACCACATGCTGCTCCATGGAGGCTGCTTGGTTGTAAGAGTGATGAATTATACTGTGGCCTATGAAGGAAAATTGTTCCTCCGAACAATACAAACACCCTTTTAATGATATCTGCTTCTATATAGTGCTTTGATTGGTGACAAAGCAATGAAGCGCTTTGGTGGACAGGCGGGACGCGAACCTGGAGGGAGGGTGATTGGTTAGAAGAGTTCTGAACTGTAGCGTGGCCACTTTGGGAAGTATTTTCATGTGTTTTGTGGTTGACCTCGGTGGTGCTCCTATCCTGGCTTAAGTAGTGGCATCTAGGTGTGTAATGGAGTGAAAAGGAGTGAGGGATAGATCACATGGTTCACATTTGTATCTTTATCTAGATAAATCAATGTGGGTTCTTAGTCCAACCTAAGTGTGAGTTTTTTGGTGTCATTCGTGATGCACTACTTGTTTCACTGCAGTCGTATAGTTGCATTTATGAGCAAAGTGAAGTAAGTGGTGTGAGACATAGGGGCATTTTTACAAGCCTCTAACCCCACCGGAGCGTCACTTTTTTTGATGCTCGGGTGGCGTTACGCCATTCTCCATATTTACAAGGTGGCGCTAATGCCACCTTGTAAATATACCCCTTACTGCAGTAGTCTTCTGCAGCAAAGGGGAGTGCAATGTGTGTTGCTGAGGGAGTTCCACCGCAACACCCATTGCTTTTTGGCTCTGCTCCATATTTACAAGGGTGGGGCAGCGCCAAATACTAAGACCATGTAAAACCTGGTCTTAGGATGGCGATACAAGAAGAAATTATTAATTTCTCCTCGTATTTTGCTCTTTCTGTGTGTGCTTAATTCTGCAGCACACATAGAAACAGCAAATCGCCTTTCAAGATTGTTAATGTGCAGGTAGGTGTCCCGTCCAGCACATAAACAATCCCCCCTGCAGCGCATGCACCCTTGAAATATGGCGCAAGGGTGCCAGCGCTGGCGCTAGGTTGCTTTTTTAGCACCAGCGATTGGGGAAACGCAGAGATGTCCGTATTTTTGTTAATATGGAGCATATCCATTTCAAGGATAAGCCACAGCTGGCCTTACATCACGGCCGAACGTGCAGTTAGCAACCGCTTCTCGTAGAGTTCTCTTGAAGCGCGGGGACACACCAGTGGTGTAACCAGGCGCTCTACAAATGAATAAATAAATAAATCCCTGTGTTTAAAAATGTTGGAGCGCGGCGTTACCAATTTTGGAGTAACACAGGGCTCCGACATTTTATTGTAAATATCCCCCATAGTGGTGCATGTGGTTTTACCTGACTTACTAGAGAGGGCAAAGACTGCGATTCTTGGCTGGATTTGAGCTGTAGCGGAGTGCCCCACAGGAATCCATTGGATGACATACAGCCATGGCAGGTGCTCTTTGGAGTCCACCCAGAGGCAACAGAGTTAAACCCACTCCATGTACTGAATACAGGCAAAATCAAAACAAGGGAAGGAAGAGGAAAAAACTAGGTCCACCCTCCTGATGCAATAGTAGACCTACAAAATCCGAGTTATCGGATAAGGACCTAGTTGAGAAAGAGGATTTTCACTCAAATTGAGTGAAAATACTCTGAATACAGTCAGCCATGGCAAGTGACCTGAGGAGTCCACTTCAGGGTGACACAGGAGCTGCCAACAGCCATGCACAGGAAACAAGCAACCATGACAGAAGTCCACCGAGGGGTGATGAAGGAGTAAGTCATAGGCATGCACAGGAGAAACACAGCCATGGTAATTGGTATTGGGTTCCGACCTAGAGAAGAGAGACCAATCGCTAGCCCACCTTAGGTGCGACAGAGGGCAACCCTAAGACGTGAGATGATTACAGGCAGCGAAGGCATGATAATGTGTAAAGATCACCTGGAGCAACAAAGGAGCAACCCACTGGCATGATCTAGTTAGTGACAGCCATGGCTCTGAGGGTTAAATGGCCTTTACAACGCAGCCTGAGCCATGCATGCCGTTTCCCCGCAAGCGAACAATGTTTTCCGGAACCATGCATCTGCCTCAAGGCAGATAGCGGTCTAGTGTCCGAATGGGTGGGGAGAAGAACAGAAAGCGCCAGAACAGGACGCTCCAGGCGCGGACAGGTAAGTGTGCCTGGGGCCAGTTTGGGAAGGGGTAGTTTTTAGGGATGGGGTCGGTTCTAGAGCTCAGGGCGGGGGGATCGGGATAGTGATTTTGAAGGGGGCAGGGTTTTAAGGCTAAGGGGGAAAGGGATAGGGGTAGTTTTAAGGGCAGGGTGAGGTCAATTTTAGGGCTCAGGGCTGGGGAGCGAGGTAGGGGATAGGATTTCAGGGCTTAGGGCAGGGAGCGGGGGTCAGGGTAGTGGTAATTTACCACGCATAACCCTTTAGCAAACATGACTTTACAACAAGATTAGTTGTAAAGGCATGGGTGGTAAAGGAATGCATGGTTAAGACACATTTGTTGTTGCGATCAGGTTGTAGAGGCATGTGTGGTTCAGCCATGCGTGCTTCTGTCATACAACCCTCTGAGGTCATAATCAGGCCTGCAGGCCCACAAAGAAGTGGAAGTAGATAACATATGAATGAAGGAGACAAACAAACGTTGCAAGTCACAGATCAAGGAGGCTGTGACTCACACAGGGCCCTTCTAGCCCCATTAATTCCTTTCTCAGTGACACCTGACAGGTTTTTGACAGATATCAGTATTTTCCTGCTATGGTAAATCAGGGGTAATAGGTTCAACCAAAAGGAATGCATTACTAACAGGAAACCAGGGTATCTTCTCTGTGGGGGCCATATAGTAGAGATGGATGGGTAACCCGGGCATGCACTGGATAGAGGCAACATTGGTGAATTGTCTAAAGATTCCTTTCAGTAGTGTCAAGGTAGGAGCCCTTGGACATGTGCTGGATACAGTCAGCCAGGGTGATGCTCTAGAGAGTCCACCCGGGAGATACCTTCGGAATCATGGCGCTTTCGATTAGTAATCCTGATGAAGCAGTAATGCTGCATAAGGAACATGATGAGTTTTATTAGGTGAAATGAAAGTGAGGGAGGGTTTGGACTTGGATAGGGATGTCAGGAGGTCCGAGAAGCAGAGGTTCTGCCTCTAGGCTTCTTCCAGGACCTAACATGGAACTCACCACATAAAGGAGCCTTAAAGCTCTCCGCTCTTCACCAGGGGCCCGAACTGTGCTACTAAAGAGAAGGAACTCTGTAGTTTACAAACAGGCAGGAAGAACAGGCCATTACGGCAACAGAGTTTAAGGCTCTGACTAGAAAACAAACGGAGGAGGGAAATATGGCAGCAGGGAAAAAAACTGCAAATTGGGGAGGGCACAGATGGGGAATAAACCCAATTGCAGCACAACAAGACATTGCTCATGGTTAAAGATATTTTAAAAACGCAGATAGTATGAAAACAAGGTAGGACCAGAACAAAGCTGCGCATTATCCCAAAATACAGCCAGGACCTCAGTATGAGCAGCTTGGAATTTTCAATCCATCCGGTAACCAGAGTACAATAATCCTGAATATTTTACCAGGAACAAATTCACCAGGTCATACCTGGAGGGATTTATCCAAATAGAAAGACTGGAATAAAAGGTTTGTATGCAGGAATTGGTGCAGACAAAAAGATTCCTGCATGTTATTCCCTTTTCCATAAGGGACTTTCGATGATCAACTTCTGATTCCGTGCACCAGGTGCGGTATTACCAGGGCCACTGGATTTACGTGGAAGGACAGGGCCAAATTATGTGGCAGGGTTGAGTAAATTATGCAGCAAGAAAAGGCAAATTATGCGGCATAATTCTGCACATTTTGTAATAGTATTACTTCTTTATTTCATCATTTTTAAACTCGGTAACACTCTCTGGGCATTAGTTGCACCTCATTAGTATGAGTTTAACATCCAAATTTAGCAATATGCAACCGAAAGGTATGCAGTCCAGCTTTGCAAAGGGCCGTCCACTGCACTGCAACAAGTGTCATCACATTTGTAGTATCTATTGAACCGTTTGAGCTAGAAACATATATATTTTTTTAATCTTTAGATGATGCGGCAGATAATAGATTATGTGGCAAATCTATAAGTATGCAAAAATCACAATCGCATAATTCCAGTGGCCCTGGTTATTACTGACCCATAACTCTGGACCACTCTCAAGGAGCTTCAATTTTTCTTTCAAACTGAAAGAAATAGGAATAAAGACAACATTGGAAGTGGCTATATTGAAATATAAAAACCCCTCCACCCTTTCCCATGTGTCAGTGATGTCTCTTCCTATACTTGTCTACGATCCTTCCATCTGTGTGCATCTTTTCTGGTCTCCCTGCTTGTGCACATCTGCCTTTGACCCCCCCCCCCCCTTTTGCCCATCCATGTCTCATCCACGTATGCCAGTATGTCTTTGGTACGTGCCTGCCATTAATATTTAATCGTTGCCAATCAGTCAATGATCCCTCGCACCGGACCGTCTGACTTTGAAATCTTCTCCTGTGCCCAGAGCTATGTACCCCCCCAAGTAGCTTTTTGATCACAGGGCGAATTCTTTATTTTCTCGCTTCCCTCCTACAGGAAGCGGGACTGAGCAAACACTGCCATCCGCTCCAGGAGGCCCAGTGTCCCCGTGCCCTGCCCTTCCTGTGCCAGGTTAGACCATTGTCAGTGAGCGCCTCCTAAACACACCGCTGCTGCTGCTGCCTTGTTTCCATTCTTTCACCGATCAAAAGAAGGGTGCAGGCGGCTCCGGGTGAAGCAGAGGCTTCCGGCAAGTGAGAACTTGTCTCTTTGAAACGCTCGGAGAACTGGTTCCTGCAGGTGGAAGTGATGGAAGCGCTCGAGGACTGTGAGAACAGAGGAGCGAGAGGAGGTCTCCCCCCCCGCCCCCCCAGCCCCGGGGCCAAACAACTCCGTTTGAGTGATCTAAGAAGTGGGTTCCTATTAGTGCTTCGGCAGTGAGGTCATTTTGCCTGGCGCTCTAAAAAAAAAAGCTAATATTGGGTCTCCGCTGACTAATGTTATGTGCCCGCCTGGATTAGGGAGTGTAATTTGGGTGTCAATAGACAGTGTGCGCGTGAAACGGCCCGGGCATGTGCCAGCGGTGCAGTAGAAAGCAAAGAGGTAAAGGTGGAACTGGACAACACAGGTGGGGAGCATAGGTGAACAGAAGTGAAACAGAACAACAGAGCAGAGAGACAGAGTGCAGAAGTACAGGTAAGAGACAGGTGTGCTTGGGAAAAATGCAGGTGAAGTAAAATGGTAGGGTGACAAACGCAAAAAGAACAAATGATGAACAGAATGCTGAACAATGTCAAACATTCATCCCTAGGACAGAGATCTGGGCCTAAATCAGTGGCGTAGCTAGAGCTTGTGGCGCCCGGGGCTATCCCTCAGATTGCCGCCCCCCCCCGGGGGGGGGGAGGGCATGCACATCAAAGAGGTCCGAGAGACACGTAGTATCGCCGCTAATAGTTACCTTGATCATGCAAGTTACATGCACATACATGACACGGTACAAGGCTACACAGTTGAATACACCGGTGACTGGCAGTACAAAAGAGAACACACAGCTATGCTGCCACTCTGCCACTCACTAAATATCCCCTCTGAAAACGTTTAGCTCTTACCTCACTCAGCCTCCAGCAGCACTCCACAGTGGTGGCAGCCAGAGCCAGGGTCTCTATGGCAGAGGTTGGTTCACGTCTGGGGACGGAGGGCATGAAAGAACCTGGGAGGACAATGCAC
Source organism: Triturus cristatus (assembly GCF_964204655.1). Classification (NCBI taxonomy): domain Eukaryota; kingdom Metazoa; phylum Chordata; class Amphibia; order Caudata; family Salamandridae; genus Triturus; species Triturus cristatus. The sequence continues at coordinate 752,128,411 of NC_140592.1, forward strand.
AGCAAGACACACTCCGGACAGGGAGGGGACCTCATGGAAGAGGACGCGATGCAGGAAGAAAAAAGAACGTGCAATAACATGGTCAGGCTTGTGTCAGAGAGCAGCGGTTGGTAATGAAGGAGTAGACGCAGGCAAATTGGTAGACGGACTGTAGATGCACATACTTTGGGGGGCGACCAACAGGCGAGACAGGAAGAGAATGAGGAGGGCCAGTGTGAGGGAGAGAGGCCAGGGAGTGATGAAGAGAATGGGGAGTGTGTGAGGGAGAGAGGCCAGGGAGTGATAAAGAGAATGAGGAGGGTTTCCAGAAAACGGCATTAGCCGCTCGGGCAACCGGAGAGAGGGCTTCATTTTCCTAATGGGCTGGAAGGGCAGCCAATGGTGGGAAGCTGAGAGCCGCCTGTCCTGTGGGCTGAGCCTGTAACCTACCCCCAAGTCGACCCAGGGCACGGGAAGGGAGCCACTGCCGAGAGAGACACGGGCTGGGAGGCAGTGCCAGGGCAGGGCTGCTCTGTGGAGTGCCATGCTGTCAGCTTCAGACATCCATTGTTTGAATGTAAATGGTCGAGGATCAATCAAGCCCCTGGGTCCAAGCTGTTACATTCTTCCTCAATGTGGAGTGGGATTTTAATATGTGTAATAGGTCTTTATTTTGGAAGTACTGCTCAGATGCTGGAACTACAAGATTTGTCTGTTAACATTATTATACACCCAGTCATTGATCGCTTATGGAATGCTTTCTGAAGCCCCATGCCTCTTCTCTGTGGAGAGCCATGCTTTCAGCTTCAAACCGTTTAGAGCTGTGCTCACCCATTATTTGAACGTAAAGGGTTGAGGATCTTTAACACTGTGTGACCATTCAACCCTTACCATACATATCACGTCACCGCTACGTTCTCATCGAGAGGGCCGGGAAAAAATGTAGCCCAGGGCCATCATTGGTAGAGCTGGCGCGCGCTCTCCAAGATTGACGGCCCTGGAGCAGGCTGGGATGGGACCAACAAGTTACAACAGTTTTAAACTGGGCCACCCGGCCGCGCGCGCCGTTGCGGACTTTATAATTTATTTGTGACACTGTGTCCCTAAATAAATTATAAAGGCCGCCGCAGCCGTAACGGGCACCAGTGCCAAGCGGCCGCCCGAAATATAGTGCCGCCTGGGGTGGTCCGCCCCCACCGCCCCCCCCAGCTACGCACCTGCATTTCCTTGTGACAGTGATCGGATGCAGTGTACTGGTAGGTGTGACATGCACCTATTTGTTAGCGCACTGTCACTTGTGTAAGAAGAGGTACACCGCACAAATAGTGCACAGCTGAGGTAGTGTGCGGTATGAATAATAGTACAGAGTTGTGCTGGCGCACAGTTGCTGGTGTCAGTGCACTGGTGCAATAGCGTCCAGTTAGAGCACTGCATAGTGTTCGTGCCAGAGGAGCTGTCAGCATGGCCGATGCTCAGATGTGGGCCCGGCTCCGACCAGGTGGCTGCACATGACCCCATTCCCCATTAGTTCCATGCGCAGCTGTTCTTCACCCCTGTCTTGCACGATTCCTTTCCTGGCACCATCCCCCCAGGCTCGGACGTCTCTAGTCTGCCTCTGATGGGACCTGCTGCAGGATGGCTTAGATCAGTCTCCTACTGACTCCGGCCAGCTCACCTAACCAGCCCCGGCCGATGACTCAGGGGGAATACGCAGGGAGGGGGGCAGGCGTTTAATTAAATGAATAAATAAAATAAAAACAAACTTACCAGGCATCTCCTCCACCGGTCCTGCGTCGCATGTCATCACGTCTCCTCTCACAGACGTGGAACTAACTTCTCCCCACTCTTTTGCTTGACTGGCAAGTGGCAAATCAGAAGACTGGATGCGACTGGGGACGGCTACTCGGCTGTATCCTTGCATTTTACAGGGCATGGAGCGACTGTACTTCACCGCCCAAGCAGGAGCCTATCTTCAGACTCCTGCACTACACTAGGCATGCGCAGCATACCTAATGTAATGTCAAAGGAGTGGGGTGCTAAAATAAAAAGCGCTCTTCTCGCAGATGCGCAGTCGGAGTCTGAACTCCTGCTGCTCAACTCACCTGCGTGCGTTGTTTGTTTGTTGTTGACTCATGTGCACTTGAGGCTGTGATGCAGCTGCCAGCACAGGTCAGGCCGGAAATGTAAACAGACAAATTGTCAAAGCTGTCAATTCGTCTGCTTACATTTCTTGCTGCACAATTGCCTAGTGGGGCGATGCTCCGGCGCCCCTATGGACCAGCCACCACTGACAGTAACAGCGAGAGTTACAAGGGATTGCATTGCAGGTTGAATACTGATGCTCCCGTGAAACTTAGGAATTACCCCGGATTCAGTCATTTCTGTAACTGCATTTTTCCCCGCTTTAAAAAGTAAAAGACCTCATAATGATCCCCATAATGTATATTGACTACCGAAAAAAGAGGTGGGTTTTGCACAGATTTGACATGATTCCAGTTGGAATGAAAAATGTTCAATGATTAGCCAGATGCTTCAAATGAAAATTTAAAAATAACATAAAAAAGGGAATGTTACACATCTTTACATTAGAGCAAATTAAAACAAGCATTTGCAATGCAATAGGTCTCACATTTGCAAGAGTTTGAGCTATTGTCATTGTAAATGGCAATGCCTTTTATTTATGTGTTGGTTTTAAAAACACATAAATAAAAGGTATTGTCATTTACAATGCCAATAGCTTAAACTCTCGCAAATGCGAGACCTACTGCATTGCAAATGCGTGTTTGTAAAAACATCCCCTGCACTGCTTTCACTTTAATGGCGGCAGTGCCCGTTTATTTAGTTGAGCTACATCTAAAGAAAGGTGTGAGAGCGCTATTAAAGTGAAAGCACGGTATGGGACGTTTTTACTGAAAAAAAGCATTTTTTTGTCAAGGTGACAGGCAAATAATTTTTTGGGTAAAAGTGTCCCATGCTGCTGTCTCTTTAATGGCGGCCACGCCCCTTTCTTTAGACGCAGCTTCTCTAAAGAAAGGTGAGCAGCCGTCATTAAATTGAAAGCGCAGTATTGGGCGCTTTTACAAAAAAAAGTATTGTTGTTGTGTCAAGTTGACAAACTTTTTTTTTTTGTAAAAGCACCCCATTCCGCACTTTCACTTTAATAGCTGCTGCATCCCTTTCTTTAGACAAGCCGCGCCAAAAGAAAGAGGCGAGGCTGCCATTAAAATGAAAGTGCGGAATGGGGCACATGAAGACAAAAAAGTGACAAGTAGGAAGAAAAAAACCATGTGCCTCGTTCGGCTCCACAAACAACAAACCAAAGGCACGGCCGCCATTATATCAGCTGAGGCGTGGTGTGCTATGAAAAACAGAAACTGAATGCGTTGCGAGAGAGCATGTCCTGCCTGCAACAGCAGGCAGGAGAAAACCATTTAACCAAATAGTGCTTAGAGGCTCAGTGGCATCCGCCACATGCAAAGAGAGGGGGGAGTGCAAGGGGGGTGGGAGAGTGGGGGGGCGCAGGACGACGAGGGAGTGTTTACAGTAATGAAACAAAAAGTTACGCTTACCTGCTGCAGGTCGCCTCCTGCGTCACATTTCGGTGCTGGAACTTCCTTGTCCCAGCAGACACTGTGGCTCAGTTTCACACGGACGTGCTAGACAGAAAGCCCTGATTGCATAATTTGCTTACTTTACGTTCACAGAATTGAGGAATAATATGCATGTATTGGGAATTTGTGAAAGCAGAACTTCTTTCAATATGCTGAAATTTCGCCATTTAAACAAGCATTGGCAATGCAATAGGACTCGCATTTACGCGAGACCTATTGCATTGAAAACGGGAGTGCGAGCGGGCGCGAGAAGGCACGAGCATGACTGGGAGTGCGTGGGAGGGGGGCGGGGGTCCTCAAAAAGTCACAGACTGCAGGAGGGGGGTAGGGAGTGACGGGAAGAAAGTAGTCTGTTCAGTAAAGGAGCCAGTAGCCACGGAAGGATACAAATGACTGTCATGGCTGTCATGGGGAGGGACTAACAAGCTTAAAACCAATCAGAAGGCAGCTTTTATAACCTAAGCCAATGAAGAAGATGGGCCGGAGAGTGGGCGGAGCTTCCACACTATAGTGTATACTGCATGCCTCGCATAGCGATGGCAGCGCATTCACGCTGCAACGCTAGCCGAGAACTAACAAAATGAACACAAATAATCTTCACTATGTACCTTCTGGAAATCGTTTATTACATCCTGTTTAACCTTTGTGACGTGTGGGTTGTATTGGATTGCACCCTCAATAGCCCATTGGGCAGTATGCCGAAGCTAACTTTGTGAGAATTTGGATAGTAAATAACTAGAAATGCTCCAAGGTAATTAGAAACGTTTAATTTAAAGATATATTCCTGTTGTTCATTGATTGTCAACAAGGTTCAATCTGTCTTTTATTTTAGGTGCTTTATCATCAGGACTGGTGACGGGCCCATGCTAAGAAGAGTTAGTGGCCTATGTTGAAGGATGTGGGGTTGTAGAATTAATATTAGATTCTTTTTTATGCTTTTTTGAGAACTGAATTTGAGAACAGTTCCAGAACTTTCCATCTGAGAACGAATTTTGATCTGGAAAATAAATCTGATTTTGTAAATTAGCTGTATTTTCTGTGCTGTCTGCAATTCTTGAACCACCATGATCTGATTGGCTGTCATTGATTGAAAGTTTTGCTCTGACCACCATTATGAATGCAAGATGTTTACAAACGGATTCTGATCCTGCATTGTGGGGACAAAATCTCATGAGGGCAAGTGTGCGCTGGAGGGCACATCTAACCATAGGTTGGAAAGCGCCCTTGTTGGCAATTAAAACTAGTAACTATTGGTATGCAGTGTTTCAGAGCCAAACCAGCAGTTCTGGAACCTGTTTGAGAATCATTCTCAAACAGCAATCATCATCATCATCATCATGTAAAACAATGCAAATATAACAGAACCAAACTGTCTTTGAATTCAAATGTGATGTTAGAGGCTTTTTGGACACCAGGACCTACCATGCGCAGCTGGAGGCTGTGTGGCTATGAGCAGTGGGTTCATGCGCATATGGGCTGAATGCAGGCATGGGCACAGGGGACATCCAGCACCTAAGCTTACTGTGAACAGCCAAGGAAGGCAGTATGCAGCAAGTTCAGAGAATACAGGAGCTTGATGAATGGCATAGCCAGAGACCACAACATGCACCAAGAAATGCACAAACAAAAGCAAAGAACAGGGGTGCCTGGGGGCACAGCGATGTGCATAGGGGTGGCAGGAATCTACACCCTGTGGCTAGAAGCCATAATATATAACAAAAGGTAGTATACTGCTGTACCAGGAGCGGTTTGTGGCCCAGGCTCATGCTCTACAACAACATCTTCCTCTGTTCAGCTGAAGACAATGTGCATGAAGGTTAGTGTTGCAGGAGCTGGGGGTAGCATGTGCTGGTAGCCATGCCGTTTGCCCAACTAGTTCAGATTCAAGGGGGGCTGGTTGCAGAATTCAGCCAGAAATCTCACCCTACACCTAAAACCCATGGTGCACATCAGGGGACCTAGTGAATCATATTATGTGGCCGTAGGATGGGTGCAAGGTGTGGTGAGAGGCCGAACAATGTGGACACAGCTCTGAATGTGTAGCCAAATGTCTTGCACAGTGGTTTCTGGAGGACTTGGAAGCTGAGTTTAGGGCATGGTAGATGATCCTCTCCTTCAATCAGTGGACAATGTGCATGATGGATTATGTGCAGCAGGTTAAGCAGAAATAAATGAGGCACCACATTCTGAATGTAGTTGGACCAAATTTCCGACATGACCTTGTACTAATGCATTTAATATTACAAAGTGGAGAGGTAGACACAGTTGTGACTGGAGGCTACCCTTCTCCTCCAGATCTCACTGCATATGATCAAGACAATTACACAATAGTTATTGTGATATGGGTACTGGGCGCCAATCACCTATGCACAAGACTTGCATTTAGAGACAACTGCAGACAATTAGCATGCTGAGCAGAGCAAAAGGTTGCAGTCTATTTTGCCACAAGATCAGAGCCTGCACCCAGAGCCTATTAGACAAAGTTCATGTGCAACACAATGGATTCAGGCACCAAGGATGCAGGATGCATGCTATTACATAAGGCAATAACCTTTACCCAGAGCCCAATGTGCACCAACAAATACTTTATACATTTCTGGATCTTGTGCCTTGGACACAGCGAGTACACCATTTTTGAAGGCCACATTATTTTCCCAGAACTTGAGGTACAAGGTCTATGTAGGGTACCCTAATCATTTTATCTCCATTCTGGCCCCCAGCCACGCCTTTTCTCCCTTTCTCTACTCTCCACACACGTCTGTACCTCTCCTCGACTTCGTTCTCTTCTTTCCTTCCTTCATTTCTCTCTCCACTCACCTCCACTCCCTGCTTCCCCCTGCTATTTCATCCACCTTTTCTCTCTCTCTTCCTCCTCCCCTTCTCCTCTTTCATTACTTCTCCTCCTATGTCTGTATCTATACTACCCCTTCCTCTATCCCTCTATCCTTCACCACCAACAACCATCTCCTTCTAAGTTTCCACATATGTTCCCTCTATATTGCAGATTCTCATCTTCATTCACTTTTCTCCTCCTCTCCTCCACTTTCTTTTCCTGTCCTAGCTGACCATCCCTGCTGCTTAGCCTTGCCTACCTTTCCCTTTCCTTATCCCTATCTGCAACTGCCCCTCACCCACTACCTCTTCTTCCCTGTCTCCACAATACCCGTTCAATCTACCCCTCACAACCACTACTGGCACTCCCACTACCTTCCTCCCCCTCTTCCCATCACCATTCTATATTCATTGCCTTTAACAAATACCTTTCACAACATTCCACAACTCTCTTTCATTAGCACCTCCTGCCATCCACCCCACTCACCACTGGCTCCTTATCCCCAATCGCATCCTCCATAACCCTATCCTTCACACTTTCTATCTACTTTCCCCTGCTTATTTGCCATCACCTCCTGGCCCTTCTATTCCAAACACCTTTGTCAAACTTTGCCTTTTCTATAACTTAATTTCCCTCAGAACTTCTACCTCACTATAACCCCCATATCACCCTACATACAACCATACCTGTCACTGAATGATAAATGATGAATCAGAACATCAGACAATGTAATTACGTAGATGTGGAGTTCGGAATAGTTAATATACACTTACTTATTACCATTTAATATTTTGTCCCGCGGTATACGAGTACCGCAAAAGCATTCAGCAGTACAATCCAAACAAGCCTATCTTTTGCAAGACCTGACCATGTTTATTCCATAATTAAGCAGATAACACGTGCATTGTTTTAAACCTATCCTCCTCTTCTAGAGTCGACCTGCCCCAATTTCATCCCACCTACCTTCCAATTCACTATTCAAATAGCTTAGCCTTGATTAGACCTCAATCAAAAACACAATAGGGATTTTTTTTTTAAAAAAGAACACATTTGGCACGCTTTATTTCGCATTTTAAATTAAAGGGAAAAGTACAGGGGGACATTTTTTGCCCGACTCTAAACATGGACATACATATAAATAGTAAATACTGGGCTAGCTTCCTCCAGTTATTAAAACAAGTTGGTATACAGTATTAGCCATTTTCGGGAATTAAGCTTTAGTGGTTACATAGAAAAAAACACATTTGGTGGTACAACAACAAGAGCTATAATTGTGCTAAATCTGGAATATTGCAATACTAATTAAACGTTAACACCAAAACAAACTGTCTGTCTGTTGTAGCGAAAGAATTGTAAACAACTGAAACATCATTCACCCCAAAATGTGTTATTTTAATAAAGTTGTTAGCTTTTCATGTTCACAGATCTAACGGTCACAACATACAAGATCACACGGAAAAAAGCAAAAACAACAGGAACAATGTACCTGGTATCCGGCAAAGAGAGAAGGCAGCACCTAGGATTTAAACTGTGTGCATATGGGAACCGTGGCATAACGTCTGCCTTTTCGTGGAGAGTTTTTGAATATTGATTCCCTTAAACAATGATGTCCCACTACCCAGAGCCACTAAAGCCTCAGGGTCGATGGCTTCTCAAATAGGGGGAACCGACCTCAGTGTCAACTTCTGCCTCCCTTTTCCTGCCGCCTCTTCCCCCATTTTTCTGCAAAGTGTACTTCACCCACAAACACAAATTCTCTTACCTACTACTGCAGAACTGCACTGTCTACTCTAAAACGAATTATCGGTGACGCAGCAGAGACTGCCACTGCCCGTGCCCCAGGCCACAAGGTCGTCACGAGAGTGCGTAGCGGTGAAGCGCGTGACGCGTCACCGCTACGTTCTCATCGCGAGGGCCGGGCAAAAATGTAGCCCAGGGCCGTCATTGGTAGCGCTGGCGCGCTCTCCAAGATTGACGGCCCTGGAGCAGGCAGGCTGGGGATGGGCCAGTCAACGTATGCGCGTCGGGGCGGCGCCGCGGCCGCGGGCAGAAATTAACTTTACGTAACGGTCATCATCTTGATTCATTTGGTAAATTCAGTCCTGGGCAAATTGCAGGCAGCGCCAGCCGCCCTAAATATAGTGCCGCCTGGGGCGGTCCGCCCCCACCGCCCCCCCCTAGCTACGCGCCTGGCCTAAATCCACCCATGTACACCATGCCATTCCATTTTAGACCCAGCCATATGCAAATCAATCTTGACCCTGTGCCTCATGGGAACAGTCCAGCCCGAACTGCCAAGCCAGGCCCAGAAACATATCACCCAATATCAGCCAGGCTACATTGATTCCAGTGGCATGGTGAACACGGGACCCACGACAAATGCAAAAAGAACAAATGATGTATGGAATGCTGAACAATGTCAAACATTCGCCCCCAGTACCGAGATCTGAGCCTAAAACCCTATTTTTGTTGCACACCATGCCATTCCAGTTCAGATCCAACCATATGCAAATCAGTCTTGACCCTGCTCCTCATGGGAAAAGTCGAGCTGGATCTGCCAAGCCAGGTCCAGAAACATACCACCCCTCATCAGCCAGGCTAGCTTGATTCCAGTGGCATGGTGAGCACGGGACCCACGTCTGGGCGTACCCATCCCACTTAGGGCGACAAATGCAAAAAGAACAAATGCTGGATGGAATGTTATGTTAAATGTTATGTTAAAATGGCTTGTTAAGCGCACGTACACCAAACGGTTTCTTGGCGCTGAGCTGGGACGGTTTCAGACACTAGACAGAGGGTTTAATTGTAAGCCTGGGAGAATAGCCATGTTTAAAGTCGTTTCCTGAACTGGGTGTAAGAAGTGGCCAAACGCAGTTCAAGAGGGATAGGGTTCCAAAATAGACTTGCCAGGGTCGAGAATCTGAGGCCCCCATGTTTCTTCCGTTTAAAGGAGCTGGGTGTCAACAGGTTCTTATTAGAAGAACGTAAATCGCGGGAGGGAGCATATCGCTGTATCTTTGAGGCGAGAAAGGCCGGGCCGTGTCCAGAGAGGGCTTTGTAGATGGTACAGCCTAACTTGAAGAGGCAATGTTGGGTCACGGGGGAGCCAATGGAGGCTCTTCAACAATGGTTTCACATGGTGGTGCTTAGGCTGACCATGAATAAGCCTGACCGGTTGGTTCTACACCAGTTGTAGCCGACGTAATTGGTATGCTGGGATACCAGCATACAAGGAGTTTGCGTAATCAATATGCGACATTACCAGGGCGAGGACAACTTGGGTCAAGGCTTTGGTAGTCAGAAATATACTGATTTTCCGGATTCTCCGCAGATGGAAAAAACAAGCGGAGATCACTGAGCTGATCTGGGCCTTCATAGTAAGATCATTGCTGATCAAGATTCCCAGGCTTTTGACCGAGTTGGCTGGGAGTGGGGGATGCCCCAGTAGTGGAGGCCAGAAATTAGAATTCCAGAGATTGTCTGGGCCACCGGTAAGAATCAGCTCGGTCTTGTCGGGATTTAATTTAAGCTGGTTGACGTTCATCCAGTTGCTAATAAAATTAATGGTAGATTGAAAGCTTGCAACTGGTGATGGGGATGAGTCGATATTAAACACTAGCTGAAGGTCATCGGCATAGTTAAAAGTTACGACCTCCCTCTTTCGAAGGGCCAGAATTAAAGGTAAAATGTACAAGTTAAAAAGAAGGGGTGAAAGGGAGGAGCCCTGTGGGACTCGATACGTCAGTCCTCTTTTTTCAGCGGAGAAATTAGCAAGGCGGACTGCTTGGAAGCGGTTGCTGAGGAAAGAGGTAATCCATTTCAGCGCCAGACCCTGGATCCCGGCACATTCAACACGGTCGATCAGAAGATGGTGGTCGACCGTGTCAAAGGCGGCCGTCAAATCCAGGAGCACCAAGGCTTGAGTGGTGCTCTGGTCGGCACCCCTTCTTAATTCGTCAAGGGCTGCTAAGATGACCGACTCAGTGGAGTGTGCTGGTCTAAAACCTGCTTGATGTGAATCCAGGTAATAAGATTGTTCTACAAAAATGCTGAGAAAGTTAGCGAGGTGGGCTTCTAAAATTATTCCCAAATAAGGCAGCAGAGCTATGGGGAGATAGTTGCTGGGTATCGAGGGGTCGGCGCACGGTTTCTTCAGAATAGGGACAACTAGAACAATGTCAAACATTCACCCCCAGTACAGAGATCTGCGCCTAAAACCATCTTTTCTTTGCACACCATGCCATTCCAATTCAGATCCAGCCATATGCAAATCAGTTTTGGCCCTGCTCCCCATGGGAACAATCGAGCTGGAATTGCCCAGCCAGGTCCAGGCCAGGTCCTCCCTGGACCAGAAACAAGCATCCTGGGACTGGTTTCAGGGTATCACCCCTCATCAGCTAGGCTAAATTTACTCCAGTGGCATGGTGAGCAAGAGACTCAGTCTGCGCATACCATTTCCACTTAGGGCGATAAATGCAAAAAGAGCAAATGATGGTTGGAATGCTGAACAATGTCAAACATTCACCCCCAGTACAAAGATCTGGGCCTAAAACCATTGCTTTTTTACGCACCACGCCATTCCAGTTTAGAACCAGACAAATGCAAATCAGTCGTGACCCTGCTCACCATGGACGCTGTTCCGCATTCTGTCCATCAATTGTGTGTCTTTTGTAAGATGGTAGGGTGGCATGAGAACGTAGAGTGCTTGTGGAGCATGGTTAGGGAAGAGAAAAGCTGAAGGTTAAAATAATAATCTTAAACAATTATAGAACCTACCCTATATCCTGTAGAAGATTGGTTATGGGGGGCCCGTTAATTTTTTTTTTCTTGCACCTTCAAACATATGTGACAGCTCTGATCATGGATTAAAGTTACTACTAGTAACAGTGGCAGTTTCTTTTTTAGGCTTTCTTGGCTGCTTCTTCGACTCAAGTTGCTTTGAGGTGGGTCTTTCTCCACCTTCAACTGTCACCTGAGTCCCAGACTCTGGCCACCATTTCAAGGTCTGTGATGCACTTTTGCTTGAGGAGATAAGATGGTGGTCAGAGCCGGTAAAATGTGTGTTTCTAAACTTTCCTGCCATCTTGTGGGCAACAGTCTAGCCTGTTCTCTGTACTTCAGTGGGCCCTACTGGCCTTTGGGAAGGGTGACAGGTGGACCACCGAGCCCATGCCTCCTGGTTTATAGGGCTCAGAGATGCCTCCTCTCAAGGAGGAGCCTCTGGTGAGAGGGAGGGGTCTGCCATGCCTAATTCTGCTTTATGAGGGCTGGTATTTACTCTTGAATACCTGAAGTGGGCTCTGGTTAAGGAGAGAAGAACTGACTTGTGTCTAAATGGCTCCCTGTTTCACTACTCGACCAGTGATGAAAAGATGTTGGAGCTATTGTGCCTATGGCCCTGATTACGAGTATGGGTGCTATTTTTCACACCTGAAAAATAACGATACCATGGCAGTGCTTTAAATGGGCAGGTACTGACCATTACTGAGTACTGGCACTTCTTTAATTTGAAAGGAAGAGTACCCGCACTTCTCAGCAAAGGCGACATACATTTAAATGGAGAGTACCAACACTTCTCAAGGGCAAATAGGTACTGTTGTTAGTGAGTACCAGCACGTTTATATTTCCATTTAAAGCACTGTACCATGGGGTATGTTATGTATCGGGTGCGATAAATAGCATCCATTAAAAGTTTGTGGGGAATAATACGCAGATTTTGGTGTTTAACGCACCAAAATCCGCATGATGCGGTACATACCATATGCTTTTCCCTATTAACTTTCGGCAGGTTTGATCTGCCGACATTTAACAAAGTTTGGGTATTTAACACATCCAATTGTAGAATGATTGACTCATAATCTGGCCATTATTATGTTGCTAATTGTAAACCCCTCTGACAATATAAGAGGTTTCTTTTGCATTGTAGTATGTGATATTCCATCTGACTTGATAGCCTCAACTTTTGAACTGGTATGTGGTTTGCGTGTGTCTGTGTGTTTATGTGTAGGTGTAGCTGTATTTATTTATTTAGACATTTTAAAATTGAGCTGCGTGTCTCCTTTCAATTAATCTAGTAACAGAATAATCTACTTTTGAGCATGTTGGTACTTATTCACTGTTTTGTGAGTTTACTAACATCTTGAACCACTGTTTAAAATAAGCCCACGTGTGGGTTTAGGTCTTGTTTTGCAGAAGGTAGTAGATGAGCAAAGGACCTGACTCTACTGGTTCCATATGTGACAAACTGGAGGCAGGGTGTAGGATTTAAGTCCAGCATGCGACAAAGAGTGAACAAAGCAATACTTTTATCAGCCTGCACGCTGAGGTCGTCAGATTGTGATGGATCTACAGGGAATCTCATCAGAATTCAGAGCACACATGGGGGTAAGTCTGAACTAGCTTACACACTGGTGCTGAGCCAGAGGACCAGCCACTAAGGTCTCAGAGACCTGAGTGCAACTGACGGCCAAGATCATCGTATGTTCGGAGAAGGACGCATGGCATGCTGGACTTCCATCAAGGTCCTGAATAGTGAGAGGGTCTTGGGAGGTAAAATAGCCCGTAACAGCCATGCTCTGAGGACAAGTATGGATCAAGGTCGCGGGAGAGGAGATAGAAGGTTGGGATGACCATGTGGAAGAGGCGGTGGCGCCCTTGAGCCAGGCTCCCTGGCTCCAGCACCAGAAGCCCACCACTTGAAGTCCAAGGGAGATGTCCCAAGGTCCTACATGTACTCTCACCGACACAGTCACTGTGTTGAATCTGAAAACTGAAGCGTCAAAATATAATTGTACTCTTTAACAATGCAACTTGTAGTTGCTATATTGTAATAACCTCTTAGAAATGCATTCCCTGGGAGCTCAAGCCTTGCAGTGGGATCGAGTTCATACTTGGCACTGAAGCATGATTTTCAAAACCTTGCTATGTCTGTGAAATAAGATGCTGAGCCCGGTTTTTACCGGACACCAACTCTCGGTTTCGCTGCAGGGGCGTTGCTTCAGGGGGGTGTTTGGGGTGTAAACACCCCCTGATAAACGCATGTTCAGAGAAATAGTTAGGTACAGGTGCTTTGAGTCGGGTAGGATTTCACCTGGGCTATACATCCACACAGAGAAAAAACACACAATATGTATTTGAAATTCCTCAAAAATATTGGTTATTTCACAAAATATTGTATTCTCTCTCTTAGTACTCCTACTAATTCACATTCCTCTCCCTTTCCACTGCCCCATATGCCCCTCTCAAGTGCTCTGCTTGTCCTATAATGTATCTAAACATTATATTCCAGCCTGATTGTCGTCAAATCTGAAGCTCACCCCCCCCTTCAATCTTACTGACCAAGCCACGCCCCTGTTTCTCTGTTTCACATGATCTCATTTCTGCACCTGTTGCTCACAGTACCTAAAAGTTTACTCATGTGAGTCGATTCTAGAGCCTTCAGATAACAGCTACAAATGTGTGTGACGCCCAAGCCTCAGGGAGATTGTCTCACTAGTGACTGCTGGGCGGCCTGTACCCGATTTGTATCACTTCTTTTGAATACACACATTTTGCAGACTGTGCTGACATTTTCTTTGTCTGAGGAAGAGTCCACCTTGAATTAGGGCGTGTTGGATATGGAATTGGCTACAGAATCAAGTTAGGCATGGAGACCAGAAACGATGGTGTTCCCATTAATGGCTGATCCCTAGTCCATGCAGGACGGGGCTACTTAGGTACACTCATGAAGGACTCGGTATCTGCACTCTACATTGACAGCTGATGAGGAGTCTTGGTGGGAACAGGGCCGCGGAGGGAGGTCGCTGTGGGGCCCCTTCTCTCAGGAGACCACTGACAGGGTTTTCCCGTTTGTTCGGAGCTGGGATATCTCAGACCATGGGGCCCGATTGGCAGCGGGTGATGAGGGGGTTACTGCAGGCACACTGACGGGGGGGGTGGGGGTAGAGAGGGCGGTGGGTGGGGAATATAAGGTGGGAACATAGCAGAGTGGTTTTCTCCTAATGTGTATTTTGCCTTTTATGATGCTAATGTGTGTAATGTTAGTCCTCGGGACTCTGGGTGTGAAAAACTCAATAAAAATCTTTAAAAAAATAAATAAATAATGGCTGATCCCTCTTTGAGCCCGCTGCCACTAGGAATGCCCCAGATGCAATAGGCCCAGGTGATGAAAAGAGTATTCTGTCACCCTGAAACCAAAACAGAAATTGTTGGTGGGTCAGCAGGTTTTCAGTAGGGTGAAGTAGGAGAGCACAGACAGCTGTAGGGATTCATCACACTCACCTGTTTTGACTAATGATGTGGGAGCTCTCGCGAGATTCAGCATGGTGGTTGTATTTTGCTGCCTATTCAGGATGATTGTTTTAGTTGTATTTTCTGTGGCTGGTGGATGATGGTTCTTTGGTCGTTGGTTCTATTATTTTATTTTTTATTTTATATATAGCGTACACTTTACCCGAAGGTATCAGAGCGCTTTACATGAGCACCAGTTGCATTACAGATGGACACATTCATTTTGTTAGGCTCAGGGAGATTCAGTGATTTGCCCAGAATCACAGGATGTTGAGCGTCCTTGCCGAGACTCAAACCTGTTCCCCAGCTTCGAGGACGACCGCTTTAGCAGTCAGGCTCTCCCCACTATTTGTTGGGCTGGTGGGGTGAATTTGCTAGCTGATTACTTTGTGCCTAATTTAGATTGGTTTGATGGTTTTCATCATCATCATCATCGAATCTTTATTTCGGTCTCTGAGGACCATAAAAGATACAGGAATAAAATACAATATCAATTAGACAAAAAACATAGCAATGGTAAAATCATGTGCAAATCTTAAAACATTTCGGAAGTGTATTATTCACTAGACATAAAACGATTACGAATAAACCATGCTGCAGTTAAAAATTTGGCTACTGCACATACAGTGGGGGCAGACAGATCAGATTGTAAAACTCTAAATGCAGAACGGTGTTCCCTGAAACCTAGGTTCCTAAGAAGTGGGGCAAGCCAATATTTACGTGGAATGTTGTATGCAGGGCAAAAAAAGAACATGTGTAGATCGTCTTCTCGCTTGAGAGGGCATACTTGGCAATTTGGAGTGGTCGCCGCTTTATGCCAGTGCTCCGTGTAAGCCCTCACTGGGAGTGTTCCATAACGCCACTGCAAATACAATTTTCGAGTTAGTGGTGGGCTGACATCATCAAGGACCAATTCTAGCTGATAAAGATCCTTGATAGCAAGGAAGTGCCGTGATAACGAATCTTGGGATAGGGATTCAATTGCAGCCTGTAGCTTGTACTCGCGGTATGCCTCCACCAGCGATCTGCGAGAGATCCTGGGACAAGCACTCCGCGGGTCTTGCCACAGCTCCGATTTCCCCATCCTTTCTAGAGTGATCTTAATATACTTAAACCAAGGTATTTGCAACACGTTTGGTAGGCCCAGAATTTCTTCTAGTTCTGCTCTGTAGCTAGATAGCTCCACCGAACTCCATATTCTATGCCAATATGTCAAAGGCTTAAGTGCCAGTTCTTCAGTAATTGGTCTTAGGCCGAGGTCCAGTCTCAACGGGAGTAGCGGGGTGCTTGATGGTAGAGCGGTAAGTTGCCTGGTAAAGTTGTTTTCAGTTATCTGCAACTTACAGCACGCGACATGACCCCATATCTCACCCCCGTAGGTGACTGCACCTCTAGCCTGGGTTTTGTAGATGTGGAGTGGTGGGCCAAGTGGCTTGTAGGAGGTCCTGGATATCATCCTATGTATGCCACCTGTGAGTTGGGCGAGTTTCAAGTTTACTCTCGTAATGTGGGTGTCCCAAGTCAGAGTTTGGTTCAAAGTGACACCTACGTATTCAAATGTGGAGACCCGGTCTAGTCTTTCGTGTCCTATCATAGGGTTTGGACGGGTTGAAGTGGACGGGTTAAATGTCATGAACTTCGTTTTCGTCGCGTTCACTTCCAAACCACGAAGCTCACAAAAGTTCATGAAACCGTCCAAAATTCTCTGAAGGCCCATCGGGGATTTTGAAAGCAGGAGGGTATCATCCGCAAACAAAATTGCGGGTACCCTCCTGCCATTCAACACCGGGGCATCAATATTACTCAACCCTGTCAGGAAATCTATGACACCGTTCACGAAGAGGCAGAACAGAGTTGGTGCCAACACACAGCCCTGTCTTACCCCAGAATCCACCGGAAAACCCTCTGTAAGAGTGCCTCCTCTACCACACCTCACTTTGGCATAATTGCCCCAATGGAGCCTCATCAGCATGGATAAGATGTCACCCGGGACATCTAGATCCTTGAGTACTGCCCATAGTTTGGCACGGGGCACCAAGTCGAATGCTGCCCGCAGGTCAACAAAGACCGTGTACAGCGTTCCTCTACCCAGAGTCACAGTTTTCCAATGTAAGTTATTGAATCGGAGAATCTGGTCTATTGTAGAGACACCTTCTCTGAACCCAGCCTGATATGGGCTCAGTATGTCCCTCTCTGCAATCCATACTTGGAGACGGTTCAATAGCAATCTCCCAAACAGCTTTTGTGGGACATCTATTAAGCTTATTGGTCTATAATTGGATGGGAGCAGAGGTGATCCCTTTTTGAATATTGGGACGATCTCTGCTCCCAACCAAGTTTTTGGGACCTCCATGCCCCCCAAAATAGAATTAAATAGGCACAACAGGTATGGAGCCCAGACTACTGGCTCGTGTTTAAAAAGATCACCAGGCAGGCCATCTAGGCCGGGTGCCTTGCCAGGGGCTAGACTGTCTATCACCTCATATACTTCCTTCAGGGTAAAGGGGTGCCCTTTAGTTTCGTCACTATTTTTAAAATTTATTAACTTTGGTGGGGCAGATGTGCTATATAAGGATTTAAAATGGTTTCGCCATGCAGAGGCCGAAATGTTAGGCTCAATTGCATCAGGTTGTGTTTCTTCCCCTGTGTTTACAAGGCGCCAAAATAAACGGGAGTCTGCACATGCTAGTGTGTTTTTAAGTTTCTCCCACTTATTGTACTCCCATTCCTTTTGTGCATTGCCAATCATACGTTTATAGGCTGAGCGCCTGGCCCTAATAACCTCAGTCCCTAGGCTCTCTTTGATTGCCACCAGAAGATCCTATTTAGCCTTCCGGCATGCACAATTATACCAGGTGGGACTAAATGAACGTTTGGAAGGTCCTTGCAGTGTAGTAAAAAGGATATCAGAAAGAGCCAAAGTTAGGTCTGTGTGTAGTGTTCCCCACTCCATCCAGTTATCAGGGCAAACATCTCGGTCAGTTATCATCAGTGCTTTTTCCAATATGGGAATTGCCCAGGCGTAGAGACTGGGAAGAGTTTCTGGATTCGAAAGTAATCTTTCCCATCTCACTCTGCGTCTATTGTTTGCTAATGTTAAACCCTTCCGAGGGGGCGAGGTCTGAGACCTCACGGCCTCACTATCGGAAAGGATATATTCTGCTTCCAGAGCGTGATGGTCACTATCCACACCTGGCAGGACCCTAAAATCTTTGATGGAAAACCAGGCTGCTAAGGGGACAAGAATATAGTCCAATTTTGATTGCCTTCCACCCCGGCTAAATGTGTATTTTGGAGGGATGTCTGATTTTTTCCGGCCATTGCAGGCCCGCAAACCAAATTTTAAGGTTAGGGATGTAATTTGGACCGCTAGAGGTGTCCATGCTCTGGGGCCGGGAGCCTCCAAGGGAGGTATAGACCAAAGCACATCCTCCTCGTCGGTTAGTCCATCTAATGGGCCATAGAGGGGCTCAAAGTGACAGTTGAAGTCACCCCCGATTAAGTAGGGAGTATCAGCGGGAATTTCGCATAAAATGGAGGCGAGATCATCTATAGTTCGTGATTCAAGCCCATTAGGAACTGGGCGAGAATAAACGTTAACCAACATGAGCCTATTAAAATTTGGCCATTCCAATAAAACCACAAGAATATCCTCCGTGGAGAGTGGGTGTAAAACAGCACTACATCCCAAGTCTGCTGCTAACCATGTAGCAAGTCCGCCCGAAGGACGTCCTTTCCCTCCCCATTTCGCCTGCATGGAAAATGACGCGTATCCTAAATACGTCACCTCGTCACAGGCCCAGGTTTCCTGGAACATACAGATGTCTTTGCTCCTGACAAGTGCATTCCACTCTGGAGAATGCAACTTGTTACCGAGGCCTGCCACATTCCATGATAGCAATTTTAAAACGGTGGAGTTAGTGCTGCCAATGGATTTTTCTGCAGCTGGGGTGCAGCACCGCTCGTGCAATGGGGATGTGCTCGTATTAGGAATAGGAGATGCAGAAGGCACCGCCTCACAAGGCGGGATAGCAAAGTGCACAGGGTAGTTGGCTATCAGGTGCTTGTTCTCAACCTTCATAGTGTTAGACTCCTTTGTGTGGTGGGGTAGGACGGATTCCTCTTTATTGCTTTTCCAGAGCAGTCAGTCCTCCCAGGCTAAATTTCCAAATCTATTCTGCGTGGTGAAGTAATCAAGGTGTGGTAGGTCACTCGTGTAATGAGTACCCATACTCTCTTGGCTCCACCTGCAGCCGTGGCCACGTACAAGTTCCCAATCTCCCTCTCCCTGCTTTTGTAAGACAGATGGGTAAAAGAAAGATAGTGGTAGGGCTTGGATTGTAGTACCCCTGTCACGATAGGGCCAGTTGATTATGTGGGAGACTGTCCTAGGGTCCCTAAAGTTGACCAGGACACAGTCTCCCAGAATAGATTTCTTTTTACCGCCCAGCCATGAAGCTCTTCTTACCATCAGGACCTGGCTGCGTATACCATCGGGAAGAGGTCTATTGATTGTGAGCCAATTGATAACCTTATTTTTAAGCGATTCAACTGGCTCTTGCGTTGACTCTTTTAGGGCAGGGACACCTGCCAAAATTACTGTAAATGGGCTGGCCTCAGGTGGTAAGTTTATAGTCATTTGTTTCCCAATAATGCTGTTGAACGGGCCCTTGGAGCCAGGTACAGACGGGTTCTCTTTTGGACTTCTGTTTAGTGTCTGAGCTGTAGCTGGTAATGTCAATTGGGGAGGAGAAACGTGGGATATTAGGGGGATAGTAGGGGAATTCAAATTTGTAGCTAGAAGGGCTGTTTTGTTTGTCACACCGCTCGAATCAGTAGCTGGGGCTAAGGCATCTTTTGGACAGGGAGGTGATATACCTGCCAATTCTTTTACAATGCAATTTAAGGTGGTTTCTATTTTCCCCAGGCGTGCTTCCAGTGGTTTAAGCAGCAGCCTCATCATATTACGAATATCCAGTAGTGTAATATCCTCCTCCCCAGAAGTTAGTCCAGTGTTGTCAGATTTATAGGGTAGTGCATTAGTTGGTTTGGGCCCCTTAGATTGTAATGGGGTTTGACGTTTATTCATTGACTCAGATTTCTGGCTCTGAGGTTGAGGAAAGGATTTGGTGTTTTTACATTTTTTCCCCCGAGACGTCTGGGGCTTCTTACTGTTCTTAGGGATAGCTCCTTCTCTCACTCGTGCCCTATTAGGGTCTATCAGCTCAGCCCCTAAGCTATTTTCCTCCCTACCATGTACAATAGTGCTGGGGCTGGGATTAGAATGCGGCGGCTTTGATAAGGGGAGGGGTAATATGCTAAAATCTATCTGAGATGGTATAGAGCAATCAATGTTGGAGGTGCCTGCTATAGTGGGATACGATGATCTAGCTGTTTCAGGCAATTCAATTTGACCCTCTCCCCCCGCCATTGATTGACTGCCATCAAGTCTCTGAGTCGGAGTCCTTGCAGAGACTAGGGGGCCCAGCGATGATCTCCTTACCCATTCAATCTCTTGAGAGATACGTCGTTCGAGTGTAGTGATGTCCTCAATTAGTAAAGAACCAGCTTTGGCGAAATAACTGTCCAGAGTACATTGGGGCTTTCCAGCGGCCATCAGGGTCTTACTCCGTGTCTCCCTCAAGGCCATTTTCTCAGAGCTGCCAAGAGCAGGTATCGTGAGGCACGGGAGGGTGAAGTGGCAGGGGGGGCTGACCGAGACCGATCCCGACCGTCCTCGAACGGCCTCAAACGGCCCGCTCTTTTCCCGGTCTTCGCCCCGGTCTGCTCCCCTGGCGCGTTCCGCTGGCGCGTGTGGGCGGTGCCCCTAGACAAAAGGAGGGGTCCGAAAAGGGGGCGTGGCCGGGAAGAGAACCAGGTGTGCCGGCAAAGTTAATCCCTCAGCACCCTGGGACTCGCAGTCCCGGATTCAACAGCCTCCGTGGCGTGCCCTCCTTGGTCAGCGCGGCGTCCCCTCAGGCTGGACAAGGCAACAGGACAGAATCCAGCTCCACCAGTTGACAGTGAGTAAAAGTGTGACGAGCGGCACCCGCGAAGCGGGGGCCGCGAGAGGTGATAGCAGCAATGGGGGCGTGGCCGGGAAGAGAACCAGGTGTGCCGGCAAAGTTAATCCATCAGCACCCTGGGACTCGCAGTCCCGGATTCAGCAGCCTCCGTGGCGTGCCCTCCTTGGTCAGCGCGGCGTTCCCTCAGGCTGGACAAGGCAACAGGACAGAATCCAGCTCCACCAGTTGACAGTGAGTAAAAGTGTGACGAGCGGCACCACGACTTGTTTTTCTTTGGCTATTGTCCGATGTTGATTCAATCAGATACGGGGCCGGCACTCGATTAACTAGAACCCGGTACGTTCTATAGGACGCAAGGCTCACAATGTAATTTTCACCATCCACTTCTTCTGCACAAACCGAATTGTAAAAATTTGTGTAAACCAAAGTTTTTTTTTTTGTGATTACACGCAAATGAAATAAGTTGCGCACAAGCTGAAGACCTACTTTAGGGTGAGGACTCTACGCGTACACCCGGACAGCTTTTTCGTTCGCTCTACGATTTCGGAGCGCCGTGATAATGGGGGGGGGCGCCAACAGACATTGTCGCACAGGGCGCCACCAGCGCTAAAGCCGGCCCTGCCTATAAGGAATAGCTCCGCAGTTCAGTATCCTTGTATCCAAAGACGGGGATGATTGATGGGCTTCCTTTAGGCGTTAGCTCCCCAGCATCAAGATGGTTTTACCCGGCTTGCCAGGTGAGTGTTGCTTTGCTCACTGAACATTTTCTGGCTGGATGGGTTGAATATGTATTTTTATACCCGTCATGGTCGTTGAGGATTGGCTCGTAAATTGGACATTCCTTGGTCGGCAGAGTTTAGTTTTCTGGTTGACCCCTTCTGTGGCAATGGGAGCTAGATGTTTAATGTATATTTCTTTATGTTATCTAGGTTGTTTCTTTACTCCGTTAGGGAGGTTGGTTTTGTGGTTCTATGTCCTTCCTCACGGGTGTTGGATTAATAGTTCGACATTTCTTCTCAAGTGAGGTTATTATGCTACATTTTCATTCATGACCAGTCAGATGTGTCTTTCAATTGTGCACCTGTGATTGATGTGGATTGATTTGTTGGTTGTAAATAATTTCTACGCAGGCGATGGGTTATTTTGGCTTGTGGTTTTCATACTTATAGGGATGGTTTTTGAAGTTGCATATTATTGTGCTGGTACGTCTGAGCGGGTGCTTAACGATTTCTGTATGGATAAGTATTGGTTTGATGGATATTTATTTCTTGGCCATTGATGGTTAACCTGTTGGTTGCACGTTTCATGCCTGGTTGGATTGGTTTGTTCTTTGCGCATTGTTTTGGAAGCTCACAGTTTCTAGATTTCAATGTTGGTTATTGTTGATAGCTGAATAATTTCTTAAGCTGCACGTGTTTTTTGAATGCTTTAACATTCCTTATTTATTTATCTAGTTGCAGTTTCATATAGTGTTATATAGTGTGTACTAGAGCGGGTTTTATAATTTAGTTAAAGGTAGATAGATATCTAAGAAAAGATATATGATGCACAATTTGTATGTGTTTTTTGCTGCCGAGGATTGGTTTGCAGGTCACACATTCTTTTTCTTGACTGTTCAGGTTAGTTTTTTCCGGCTGTCTATTCTTTTTCTTTCATTTTTTTGGTTGACCATTCCTTGGCGGGGTTTGGGTGGGTGGAGTTGGTAGATACTCATTCACTTGTCTATGTCTAATAGTGGCTCGTTTACTTTTTTTAGATTTCATGACTGGTGAAGTTTGTTTTAATGGGTGTAAATGTATGCGCTGGTAATAGTTTGTTCGTTATGCATTTCTTAACTTGGCGGGGTTGGTTTGCTGTTTTCATATTCTATTCTATCACTTGTATTGTTTGCTGGTTGTACCTTCTTGGTTGGTTTGGTGTTTAATTTGCGGGTTTTAGATATTTTTTCTGTTCAAGATAAGACTTTTTCTGACACATTTCAAGACTGACAGTTCAAGGATTTTCTGATTATACATTTCGTGACTGGTGGACGATGGTATGTTAGCTGTACCTTTCTGTGCCTGTGTGCATCCATGGGCGAGTGAGAGTTTGCTTTCTGGTGATAGGTTTCTTAGATGGTTAGAAGTGGATCATTTTGCCCTGGATAATTTAAAATGCTTTTTAGGTCTCGCGACCTGCGTTGCACTGCGTAGCAGTGCTCACGCAGGCGCGAGTCCTTTTGTCCGGGGTTCAGAAATTGACCCTGGAATCGCACACGCTCGTGCATGTGGGATTCCTTTTGTGCTACGCGATTGGCCTTTGCGTGCATCTTATTATAAAAGACTGCAAGCAATTGGCCAAAGGCGGGCGCATTGCTCCGCCCATGGCCTATTGGTGTCTATTACGCGCTTGGTGCGCTTTATAGACACCAATAGGCCATGGTTCGCAGTGGCGCGCGCACCAGTCGCGGGCTTCTTTATGTTTTTTTCAAGCGGAAGGGAAAGCGAACGTGAAGGGAAAGCGAACGCTTTCTCTGCCGCTTGTTTTACATGACAGCGTGAGAAAAAGCATAAATAATAATTGCAGTTTGTAGGCGGGAAGGAGCTAATTGGTGTCTTCTCTCCGTATGTCAACCACTGGGAATTGTTTGGCGGTCTCGCGAATCAGACATTTACCCCTTGATGAAGAGGAGATGTGACCAGTTACAACTTCTAACACGTTACGCAAACTGTGAAATCTGGTGATTATAATGAGCGGGAAAGTCTGGCTGCGCGAGAACTCCACGGGCAGGGTCTGTGGAAACGGAGGAAACGTTTTTCCTCAGCAGTTGGCTACACGCACAGCACAACAAGGACACTGCGGTTTAAAACACTCACAAATTATCATAATGGCATATATAGAGCGCCACCAAAGTACCCCCTATCTCAGTATGGACAGAAGCACCCGAAGGACTGGTGTTAAATACAGCTCTGCTAATGTACACACGCACATCCTATCAAATCATGGCTGGGCTCGGCGACATATCAAATTGAAAACCCAGTTCGATTTTCGAGACATTCTCAATGAATATTTATGAAGTGAATTTACATATATTGAAATCCTTTAGAGATTATTTGCATATCTATTGGTCGCTCTGAAAAGGGGACGAAATGCCTGTTTATGCTCACACCTGTGGTGAAAAAAATATCAGGCTTGCACGTGCAAAACGCTCTGTTGTGAAGTATTAAAAGTACCTCCCTCGGAGGGAGGAGCCAAGATGGCCGACGGGACGGACGCCTGAGCTCCCGGCTCCGTGGACCGTCCGGCTTCTTTTGTTAATCCTGATTAATTCTCCTGACCTGCGCCGCCCAACCGCCGCGGATTACCGGCACTGAAGTGACTGGCGTTTTCCTGACACCTTTGTCGGCGGGTTTGGTAGCTGACTCGGTGTCTACTACGACCTCCGGCGCTCCCACGGGTCCCTGCGTAGATGGCCGCCGCTGGACGCCGAGGGATGTGGACGGGGTGCTGAGCTGGAGTACTGCGGGTGATTGCGGGGGAGGAAACGCTGGCCGTGCGACTGGAGTCAGACCCTTATGTCCGGGTCGGACTCCCCCGAGCGCCGGCAGTGGTGTGGACGACGTCGGAGCCCCCTAATACTAGCTCTCCTCCGCCACCCTGAAGACAAGCGAGCGGACTCCATTTTGTAGTGTCTTCCTGCGGCGAGCGGCCGGTTCTCGCGGTGGCCGTGGGGCGCTCTCGCCCGTTGCAGTTCCCGAGTGGAGCACGACGCTTTTCCGGTGTCTACATCCTCGGATCATAGTCATTTTTGTCCCGTCACTAATTGCCCGCAGTGGAGATGACAATGGCGTCTGCTCTTCTTGCTGAGACGCTGGCTGACCCTGGACTCGCAGTGTCTGCGCGCCCATGTGCCCCGGAGCTGATTGCCGCATCGGAGGAACAGCGGGATAGTGCGGACCGATGCTTGGTACAGAGGGACCCGACCTGTTGGGATGTATTGGCCGCCCTCGTGGCGTTAAAAGTGGCAATGCAGAGTACTTGCCGGGCGCTGACCCGGAGAATCGATGAGGCACTGTTTGCAACGGGACGTCCCCGGCTGGAGGATCCCCCGCCGCCCCTGTTTTCTCCTGGAGGTGAAACAATGTCGCAGAGTGAGGGGACGGTGGCGCGGAGTCCTCCTGGCTACAATGTAACGCGTCAACCCATCGACACGGCTACAGTTGCAGGGACATCCTTCACTTTGAACGTCGTGACTCTGCCTACGAACTACCTGCTGAGACCTAGCCTTTCACTTCCCTTGCCAGTTGTTACCCTGAATGCACCTATCGCTCGAGCCTCTGTGGCATGTTACTGCTGCGTTTGGGACCCTGCGGTACGATACGTCTTCATTGTCCCCTTTCCTCGAGAGCGGCCATCTTGTCTCTTTGTCCTGGCTGAAGGTGACTCGCAGCAATGGACGGGCCTGAATCATATCTGCCGGTCCGGACAGGGGTGATGGCATGCCGGTTGTCGCTTTGGTTGGATCGGCATACGGGGCCCTGGACTGATACACGTTTTGTAATTTTGGATGCGTAGTCCTTAATGACCAGTTTTTGTTACATGTCGCCGTGATTTCGCCTCCTGTTTCCTTCTTCTGCCGGGGGGAGGACTTGTGAAGTGCTGAAGTGCTGGGTGTTATTGAATCGGGACCACTGGGTTTAAGTAGGTCTTTTGATACTGTGCTGTACATGGCGCAGGATGTATGGGCGGCGCGGGAGTCCGGGAGTTCGGCAGTGTGGTGGGCTCCTCCCCGCTTTATGGTCTTTTTTCCTTTCTTCTTTCCTTAATTCTATATTTCGGGTTCCTATGGGGCGACAGACACGTAGCTAGGGGGGGGGGTAGGCCATAGCCTCGGCATGCGTGTAGGGTGGGGGGTCTTCTTCGATACGTTTTTTGTTACTATGGGCCTTCTTTTTTTTTTTTTTTTTTTTCTTCCGTCCTTTTCCTACGTCTTTTTCTAGGGTCAGTGGGGGGGAATGGTGTTAGGAGGGTAGCGGCTGGGAGGCACATTTCGCTGCGTACCTGTATCCTGGTATTATAGTTTCGTGCCGCCATTTTAGATATGTTCCCTGTTAGTTGACTCTCCTGTTGGATGTTACCCATTTATCGTATGTCTGTTCTGTGCACTGATCCGTTCTAGCTCTGTATTTCCTTAAATTTAAAACTTTTTAAAATTAACCTTACTGTCTCCTGCCACTCAGTGCACGTGGATTTTGCAACATAGGTCGTATGCTTTTATGTGCTGCCGTGCCACTGAGTGGACGTATACTTTGCTATCAAGCATCAGAAGTGTCGAGGCCGGCCGGATGGTTGTAGGCCCGTATTTGTCTTGTACACAGTGCTAAATAAAGGTTTTATAAAAAAAAAAAAAAAAAAAAAAAAAAAAAGTACCTCCCTCTACAACAATCATTAGCAATACAAATAGGTCTCGCATTTACGTGAGTTTAAGCTATTGGCATTGTAAATGACAATACCTTTTATTTATGTTTTGAAAACCAAAAAATAAATAAAAGGCAATGTTGTTTGCAATGTCAATAGCTCAAACTTGCGTACATGCGAGACCTATTGCATTGCAAATGCTTTTTCAGCTGTGACGAATGACCGTCCAAAACCTTGATCTAGTATTTCAATAGAAATCAACCGGAGTCCTAGGAATGCCCAAGTGCCTCGATCTGTCAATAATCCTTCCTGCATCCGAGGCAGCCTGCCCACCTCTCGCCGTTAGGATCTTTTGTTTGGTAAGAAATGACACTCCTTAAAATGTTGTTGATGTATGCCAAGAAGTCTATGGCAGCTGAGTGTGAGTAATCGGGTGATACAGGCATACCTAGGTTATGAAACATGTGCTGGAACGAGGCCGTGTCATCGCAGCTTCGCCCAACACTCCTTGCAGCTATGCAACATTTTTCATTTTATTCAAACTTCCTATTGTTGAGTTGTAACTGGGAAGATGTGAGGTCTTATGGTTTTATGCAGTGCTTTGATTGAGCATTAAAAAGATCTAGGCCTCCCCTCTGATCAATCAATTGAAGTGTCACTGATCCCATCCTGGTGTCATCTCTGCTTTCCCGCTAACATCATTGTGTGACCTTGGACAAATTATTTAACTTCACTGTGCTCCATGTACCATAATTGCCAATATTTAGAAAACTTGGAAATGGGCTTAAAACAAGTAGTAGGAGCTGAGGGCCACGTTTGCAGAATCGGCTCATTTGTGACAACAACAACAAGCATTGGCATAGCCATAGTTCTCGCCTTTGGGGACTTATAAGTATTTAGCCATGCAGCACATTATCCTGGGTGCTCCAACATCTACTGCTGTTTAACATTGAAGTTTTGACACTAATAGACACATTATAGCACTGCATTGAGAAGTATTTATGTAAAGTGTTATTTCTGTAAAACTGGTAGTCTGAACTTGTGATTGATTGATTGATTGATTGATTGAATGATGCTTGTGATTTTTGTAACGTTATTATTGGAACACCTTCCTTAATGTTTATTAATTGATCCAGTGAACTCCACAGGTTAAAGCATTCAACTTGAAGCCAGACAGTTGCTGGCGGGGGAGGGGTGCTGGTGTTCTACTTGTGATAATGCACGGCGCATCGTTTTAAGAGAAGAAAGCCGCTACCTAGTCCTGATATAGAAAAATAAAAACCTGGCAGTGACAGGATACACATTAAAGGAACAATAATTCACTGTGAACCTCTGCTGTCTAAAACAAATCCTCCTTCAACACAATGCAGAATACTCGATTTGGTCATAACATGTGATACATCTGCAGCTACTGTAGAAATCCATACTAAGAAAGAGAAACATTTCACACTGTGCTGGGTTACAGGATGGGTGTTTTTTCAGCCTCGTTTAATTGATGGTCCATCATGCGGCATCGTTTTCTCAGCAATTTCTCAAGAAGCATTTTGTGTATCCCTAGTAAGTGATAAAGTTTGAGACTGGCCATCAAACTGCACAATTATTCAGCCTTACACAATGTATGTGAAACCCAATTTTAAGGTGTTGAAATGGCTTATAAGGGTAGTCTATAAATACAATATTAAAAGGCCACGTTCCAAGTGGCATAGGGTATTTATTATGTGCACATGCAAAGGTGCAGGAAATTAGCTAATGATGTGAAAGACAGGAGCCCCTCCCCTTTTCTTTTTGGCAATTTTATATACAGCAAGCTCAAACCGAAGGTAGTTGAGCGCTTTACCTGAGCTTCAATGTCAGATTTCTATTTAGGCACTTGAGGTTAATGGATTTGCCCAGAATAACAGGAAGTTGAGCCTAAGCCAAGCCTCAAATCGGTTAAAAAGTATGGAGCTGTGATTATGCCCTCGCTCCAAAGCTGCACCGGAGATATTGCGTATTGTTATAGATAGAAGAACTATTGTGTATAATCTAAAATATATAAGTATTTCTTATCTAAAGCCACCCATTGCAAAAGTAGTCACTGGGTTGTGTCCCCAAACTGTGGTGAGTGGGCAGAGACTGTGAGAGAGACTTTGGCAGAACAATGGATGAAGAGGGGTCACAGAAAGGCGTTGTAAGTAAGCGTGCATAGTGCATATATATTTATTTAAAACAAAAGGTGTTGGATTATGCCAGACAAAAACAAGCATTTACAATGCAATAGGTCTCGCATTTACACAACTTTAAGCTATTGGCATTGTAAATGACAATGCCTTTTAGTTATGTTTTAAAAATGAAAACAAAAATAAAAGGCATTGTCATTTGCAATGTCAATAGCACAAACTCGCGTAAATGCGAGACCTATTGCATTGCAAATGCTTGTTTAGGTTGTCAAGGTTTATGCTGGTGATGGTTAGTTTGCTGGTTGTAGATTACCTCGCTTCTCCTGTAGATGTTCTTGTATTATGGAGTTGTGCTCTGGTATCCATTGTAACATCCATATGATGTGAAGTCTATCCCAGGCCTGTGCTGCTTGGTACATCAGAGGAATGTGCCCCAGGCCGGGGTGCAGCTGCCTCAGAATTGTTGCACTTGAGCAGGGCTGATACAGTGTCAGTTGGAACATGGAATAACAGCCCCCAGCTATCACTCTCTCTCCCTCAGCTTATCTAACCTCCTTTGTATCCACATCACTCCCTTTCACCACCCTCCACTGTCCCTTCAAATAAACGAAACATGTTTCTTTTTTCACTCATTCTCAGATACATTTATTTCGTTGATACCTTTTTGCATTTTGTTCTGCTTTTTGCGATAACTCTTGGAGAAGGGATTTCGTAACAAGCCTTGGCAGCTGCCAGTGAAAGAGCACACACACAAACACATTTTCAGACAATCTTACACATTCTCACTTACACATAACTCATTGTATGCACACCCTTGTGCACTCTCACAATCGCTTCATCGCTTATCCTATAAACATAGGGCCATATGTACGATGAAGTGGCAGAGCGTTTCGTTAGCCTCCTGGGCTTAACGACACGCTCTGCCACTTCGGAAACGCAAGACTGTACCATATTTCTCAACTTAGTGCCAACGCAGGTACCCTTGCATCAGAGTGCAAGGGTCTCTGTGTGCAGGGGAGGTTTGTTTATGTGTAGGAAAGTGTCCCTTCCTGCACACAAACAATCCTAAAATCCCATTTCGTAACTTTCATGTGTGCTGCTTCATGCAGCACGCATGAAAGTTACAAAATGGCATTTTTTAAAAGGTTTGTTTATGTACAGGACAGGGACACCTTCCTGTACATCCACAAACCATGCCATTTTGCGTTTTCCATGCGTGCTGCTCAAGGCAGCACACATCGAAAAAGCAAAAACGAGGAGAAGTAATGCATTCACCCTCGTTTCGCCACCTTAAGTCCATGGTTTTTATGGTCTTAATTTTGGCGCTGCCTCCTATGTACGCCACCCTTGTACATAGGGGGCAGCGTCAAATACAATGGGTGTTGCGGTGGAACGCCCACCACAACACCCACTGCACGCCCCTTTCACGCTACACATAGCGTGAAAGGGTGCCTATGTACAAGGCAGCGGTAAGTCACGTTAAGTGGCTTAACGATGCCTTGTACATAAGGCAAGGCCCCTATCGCCACGGGAACATCACAAAAAGTGACGTTCCCATGGCTATAGGGGCTTGTACATATGCCCCATAATTTAATTGCACACTCACAGCTATAAATCACACTCAGACATTGACATGGAGTCACAGACACATGTATGTATGTATGCATGCCTTGGCATTTATATAGCAAAAACCTAGCAGGGAAGCAACGGAGCACTGTGTATTAGATGGGGAATTTGGAGATGACCTACAAGATAGTGTACGTTAAGTACGGTCAACACAAATACATTCTTCTGTACGACAACAGTTCCCCAGCTTCCACATGAAACCTGCATCAGTCACAGAATATCAGAAGTATTCAATTCAAAAAGTTCTAAAAGTTTAGATCAGAGCAAGGCTGCTGGGGGTTACATATTTACAACGTTGCTAAACTGAGTACCATTAAATTGGGTATAGAAACAGTTGTTTACTGCATTCAGAAATGGAAAAAGTGGGAAATGAAGTGCAGTGACAAAAAAGGTATTACTGTTAATTGATTGATTATGAAGAAATTCCACATACCAAAAGAGGCTTGATGCAGGCTTATTTGCTAACTTTGAACTCAAGAAGAAGCCACAAACGTTTAAGGGTATATCTAAACACAGGGACCACCGCTTAATTGTACATCATGATTTAAGAAATGTCCCTCTTTCTCTCCAACTTTATATTATCTCATCCATTTTTACTTTGGGCCTACATCTAGGATTCTTTATCCATCGTTTTATGACTGGTACTACAATTGCTTTTTTTCAAACAGGGCAAATGTTGTTTTTCACATACACAAGATACCACCAGACACTATGATTTTAGGAAAAACAAAAAAATATTATATTCGTCAGTAGGAGAACAGAGGAGCCCAAAAAACATTTTTCAAAATTACAACCCGGGAAGATCAGAAACAGCCATCAACAGTTGTCTTCTCAACCTAAAATGTAGACACAGTTCCTTCCTCTTCCCATTGAATTTTGAAGCATTGCTCTCATTTTATCTTTGAGGCCAGTACCAATTTGCTGATCAACATAGCTTTAACATGAGGGGGGCTCCTCTTACTCCTGGATTCCTCTTCAACCCAGGGTCACTGCTAAGACCTGAGTGGACATAATAGGTGGTTACTGCCATCCGTCTGTAACAGCCGATTGGTCCAAACCAACCTAATTCATTATCATACACTAAGTGTTTGATTTTTCCTCCTACAGGAAAGAAAAAGGCGTTTTCTAGATCCATTTTCAGCTAAGGTCCCAGAAGGTGTGCTTTCCATGTGCTGGAAAACCTCAACCGATCATATCCACCAAGAAACACCATCTTTGTTAGACCATTAATTCTGTTCTAATTGGCTGTCTGGAGCTTGGGGCAACCAAGAAACCATAAACCTCAGACTCCTCCTGTGTTGGAAAATTAAAAAAGTTCCTGCTGGCCCATCAACACTGAAGCCCATGCCCTTTGCCCTCATTAATGCTGCATGCCTCACACCTGGATCAGATCTGTTTAGGGTCATATGTCTGCCCAGCCAGTAACCATAACTGCAGACGATAGAAGCTTGGAAACAACAATGGGATGCCATTAACACCGACAACGGACTGGGTGTGCAGGCAGCTACCCTGATGAAGGGCCACTAGAGCTCCATGGAATTCAGGATTAGGGGCTTTAGCAGCTAGGGAGATCTAGGTAGGGTGGAGGAATACATAATCACTCCTCCTATTGAGCACATTTCTAAACCTCAACACAGCCAAAACAAACAGAAATACAGGGCCCTCTGGCATCTATCTCCTGTTGAACAAATAGCATGTGTGTCCCAGGTGGGGTAGAGTAACAAAGCAACCGCATTCCGTGCAGGCAACAGTGGTGGGGTCGTATAAGGGGGGATTTCGAGGTGCGATGCAGAGGGAAAATTAATTATTTTTAAAATTTTCCCTCTGCATCATCTCTCAAAATCCCCCCTTACCTGGCCCCACCGCTGTTACCTGCACGGACCGCGGCTGGAACAAAGTAGGGAATCACCAGCTTTCTTTAGCATACATTCCACTAAGATGCTTCCACCACACTCGGGGAATTATATAGGCTGGATCTCACAACATACTATATACATGTATAAAGAATTATATATAGTCCATGATGAAATTATTAGAGTTACTCCTCCTCTTTACCTGGAAGCAGCTATCATGAAAGTCATAAATATGGCTGAAAATCAGTGTTCTCTAATGTAATGTGTAGTAGGCAGGGAAATTTACTTTTCTCTCATTGCTCCCCTATGACAAGACATAAATCGAGAAGCCTCCTACACTTTGGTAGCTCTGTACCTTTTGGGCATGGCTACAGGAATTATAAAATGTAGCGGCTGCTGTGTTTTCCGTATAAGTATGGATTTGCGACATTAGCTGCATAATTCATCATTTGCTGCATAATATGCACATTTCAGCATAAAGAAAATGTATTTCTAGCTCATATGTATCAAAAGTTACTAAAAACTCAGCAACGTGTTGCCCCTTAGTGGAAAGTGCTTCATAAACATTGGATGGTCACCTTTCTGTTGTTTATTTCTGTATTTGTGTGTCAAAGAGGTTTAAATGAGGTGAAACATTTGCCCAGATACTGTTAATGTGTAAAAATCCCCAAATAATCAAGTAATACTATACAAAATGTGCCACATTTCTCCACATAATTTGCATTTCCTTGCTGCATAATTTAGTTAACCCTGATGCATGAATTGTTCCTCTCCTGCACATAATCCCAGTAATTCTGCTTTAAAGTAATCATTTGTCTAAGATTTTCATGCTTATACCTTGAACCATCAGCACATGTTATGACCGGGTCTTGCTGTGAGACTGCCAACTGGTCTAGGTTTGAATGCTCCCCTTTTAAGGTCGTCAACCAAATCATTGGACTGTATAGTGGTGGCTGGCACAGATTGGGGGTGGGAGGGTGGTGGAGGGAGAGGGGGTAAAAAAAAAAAACGTACCTCCTTGCCGCTCTCTCCGCCATCTTCTCTCCCGGAACAGTAACAGTGCACCCAGGCTCCCCTGAGCCAATCACAACGCTGCAATGCAGCATTGTGATTGGTCTGAGCGCCGTGGTTCAGCGCTCAGACGGGAACTGTGGGCCTGGCATGTTCTCCACCCAGGCTGTAATGCAGGTGGAGAACATGCAAAGTGTGCATGTCTGTTTTGCCGAATCTTTATGGCCGGCCAAACTTTCAAACCACTCCTCCCCTGCTCTGTCAGCAGAGCAGCCCCACCACACCCTGCCCGCAAACCTGCCGCAACAAGGACAATTGTTTTAAAAATAACTTAAGATTGTATTTTTCCTTTGTTTATACTGCTTAAAAGCAGTGGGGTTAGTGAAGGAGCCACCACTGGGACTGTAATGTGTCTGGACAGAGAATTGAGCACAGCTTCAGCAGACCCTAAAAATTGCAAGACAGTCACAATCACTGATGCCCTGCTCCTTACACTGAAAACACAGCGTTCTGTAAATGTACCTTATTTCCCACGTCTCATTCACTTTCGAGATACCTGCTCCACTGCCAGTCTCTCTGGGCCCTAAATTGAAAGTTGGGCCTGTAGCAAAGGGGCTCCACTGAGTTTGTACTTCATGCCAACAAAACCCTTTTGACAGTCTGCAGTTCAGCTTATTACCTTGGAGTGAGTAATATCGGATGCAGAAACCATACATGATGGGCCCGATTCACAAAGGTAAACTGAGACGAAAGTCTAACTTGACAACTTTGGGTTTTCACAAAGGGCATTTACAAGTCGTAAAGTTAGACTTTTGGCTCAGATAAATGTAAGTTTTGGTCTTAAGTTTGACTGAGATCAAAAAGTTAAACTTAAGACCAAAACTTAAGTTTAACTGAGACAAAAGTCTAACTTTACTACTCATAAATGACCTCTGTGAATACCACAAGTCAGAAAGTTAGACATCCGTCTCAGTTTACTTCTGTGAATCGGGCCCTATGTGTCCATTCCTTCTCCTTGTCTAGGAACATCTGTAAACTTCGGGGAGCATTTTCCAATCCAGAGGGTATCACTTCCAACTGTGAGCACTACCCCAATGTTGACCTTTTCTTTCGCACCGTATTAGGTGCTGCCTTCCAGTATCTGCTTGTGATGGTCAGCATAGTCCGAAAAAGGGAACAGCCTATTTATTAATTAACTGGTTCTCTTTTTGCATGAGATAAATAGGATTTCTCGATGACATCACCGAAAGCTGGTAGATCTCACAAAATGTAGGTGCAAAGTAACGATTTTGAGAAAGAATCACAACAAATTGAGGAACACTACCATCAATGTCAGCATCTTGGTCTCCTCACTCCTAATATGGTCATTTTTCGGTATTTGCTAATTTGCTATGATGCTCTCGCGATGACAGAAACATTATTGATTCGCATTCTGTTCCTGGTGCAGGGACGAAGGAGCAGGCCTCTCTTCGCTCTATGCGCCAACAGCTGCTTAGCTGCTAGAATGGTTTGGAGGTTTCAATGTTACTTGATTTATTCGTAGACTCCGGTAGTTTTCTCATCACACGAAAAGGATATTGTTTCCAGGGTCGTCTTGCGACATTCTTTGGCCAAACCTGTAACATAATGACTAAAGACCAACTGAAAAAGGCTGATTTCGTCACTTGCTTGTCAAATTGCAATTAGCAAGAGCGTAGAATGACATAAATGTTACACTACAATTACAGGCTCTAATTATGCTTTATAGTCTCATTAAAACATTCCACAAGACATCAGTGGCGTAACGAAAATTGAGCCCCACCTCCTGCAAAGTGTATGGAAGGCGCCCCCGTGCTCCAGACCCAGTCAGGAGATCTCAGGTCCGCCTGTGCACAGTGCCGGAGGGGGGGCCCTGGAGGTTGGGCCCCCTGCACACCGTAAGGGCTGCACGGGCTAAAGTGGCGTAGCAAGGGGGGAGGCGGTCCACCCCGGGCGGCACAAGTTCTGGGGGCAGGGCCTCAACATGACCCCCCGCTCTTACCTGCGGCTGTCACGGGGGCGGTGGCCGCAGGAATTGCCAGCACCTTCCACTCTTTCATATGGCCGCCGCTGGCGGCTGAAGATCTAGCAACGCAATTGGCGAGCTATTGTTACGTCACTGCAAGATAGCTCCTTCTGGGTGAAAG
This sequence comes from Triturus cristatus, assembly GCF_964204655.1. Classification (NCBI taxonomy): domain Eukaryota; kingdom Metazoa; phylum Chordata; class Amphibia; order Caudata; family Salamandridae; genus Triturus; species Triturus cristatus. The sequence goes on from NC_140592.1 coordinate 752,163,360, forward strand.
CTCATTGAAATCTCACACTGTACGCCACACTTTGGAGCTGATTACAATCTTGGCAGACAGGGTTACTCCTTCACAGATGGGACGGATATCCCGTCCGCCATATTACAAGTCCATTATATCCTATGGAACTTGTAATGTGGCGGACGTGATGTACGTCACATTTTGTGACGGAGTATCCCATCCGCCAAGATCGTAATCAGATCTTTAGACTTGAAGTTGGGCCAATTATCACAGTTCCTGTTCCGGTGAACCCCAGATTTGTGGAAACATTGGTCAACTCACTGTGTGCTACAAGCAGTGCCACAGATGTTTACCACAGCCCCTCTGGTCAGAATACCCACAGTCCTTGCATACCACCATCAATAAAAAATTATTTTTTGAATATGTTGGAGTGTCTGAGGCGCCAATAATGCCCCTTTTCACCGTCAATATGATTTTTTTCTTACCCTTCAGGCAACTATGTATGCTTTATTTTACTTCAGAGCAAATAAAAGCGAGCACCGGTCTCTCTTCTGCCTTTTGATTTGTATTATGAAGTGGCTATGTGTACATGGAGTGAGTAGGAAATGGTAACAACAAAACAACATTTTCAAGTCTAATCATGAAACACTTCATCCCTCAGCAAGATAAAAAAGAACACAGAAGTGAATGTATGGTGGTGAGTAGAGAATGATCTATCCACCCTACGTACGCATGTTGGAAAGACAAATCTAGCAGTAAGGACCTGAAGTTCGGCACTAAAGAAAGTTCAGTCCCATGGTAGGGGACAGCGGACAAAATAAGGGTCCATGGAAAAGTGGTTGCTTCAGGTGAAGTCAAAGGCACACAACAAAAGTCCATGCTGATGATCATGGAGGACTCAGAACCTTATAGGCAGAAGAGTTGTGATGTACCTTCTCAAAGTTGTTAAATATCTTTTGAACAGTTGTGGCAGAGGGGCATCTCATGCTCCCCAGTGCCGTAGGAGGGAGGCAGGAGGGCTGGGGACCATGGTCCGGCTGCACTTGTAGCCCAAGCCTAAAGGGATTTTACCCGCTGGATTTTCTAGCTGGTAAATATGGGTCTTCTGTTCCGCACTTGGATTTTGGTTGCAAGAACACTGGGCCAGTTTAAGTGGGGCATTGCAGTAATCCACCTGGGGATACCACCCCATCCAATTTGTCATAGGACCTACAGTGTTTAAACATTGCACCAAGGACTTGTTTTCAGGACAATGAATCACCACTGCAAGCTCTGAAGCAGAGCACTTAGCTTCCATCATGCTTTCCTGTAATGAGCAGTGAACGGGTCTGGTGGGATGGGGTTGAATGGCAGACGTGGCTGGACAGTGAGTGGCTGGTCTTCTGTTACTGGCAGCAGTGTCTGTAGGCCACACAATGTGCTAGCCGCACAGATTGGACCAGAGAACTTTCCCATCCTGTGCGTATGGTAGGCCCAGGCAGGGAGACTGAGAGGTGGAATCACGATCCCTTTCCAGGATCCATATGTTACAGGCAAAGTGCCAAAATGCGTTGTAAGGCCTGAGATGGACCACCCAGAACATATCACCACACCCGCCATCAGCTGGCCTTCCTTGACTCCTGGGTTGACCCATATAGTACTTCCTGATGGCCTAGCACATCCGCCATGGTCTGGGCTTCTATCATTCATTGGGTGACTCCACTTATTATTTCATTGGTACCACTATTACCAGATGGTATACATTCGCTTGCATTTTTTATGAAATATGTTTTTGTGGTTTCTGAAATGCAATTAAGTAAATAGCAAATATGGTCATTATCATAAAAACTGTTATTGATAGTGGGTTACTCAGGGAATGACACATCCACATCCAAACTAGTCTCCAATTCACTATATCCGCTCCTAATATCAATTCCATTTATGGAAGACCACAGTAGACTTTCAAAGCTCAAGCAGCACATCAGTCAATGGTTCTCTCCTGCGCCATGGGACCATTACTTCGTTCTCCTTTACCATCCAATCTTCCAAGTCAGGGTCAGCCCACCCTATTCATTCTTCACCCCTTTCCTGGCTGCCCTCCCATGTTATGACATCCAGTCAATCAGTGCCCACGAGGTTGCGAATAACATCTGTGCCCCAACCCGGTGGAGTCGACTGCCACCTCAACTCCGTTCAAGTGGGCGTGTTTCATTCCTGCTGCCCAGTTTTAGAAACATCTCATCCCATTTGGTGACCTGTTCCACTTCTTACGCAAGGATGTGTGAGAAATTGTAGCCATATATAGTAAGGTGTTATACAGTTCTGTCTCTGCCCTTCTGCTACTCTGCAAGATGAATAATGTTGTGAAAACCATGTGTCTGAGACGAAATCCCCACTGACCACGAGAGATTTAAAAAAATCAGTTTGAAGCGCCAAACAACTGGCACTGTCCCGCAGGCACACTTTTTTCCAGGCCAAGAGTTTGGAAAGTGTGGAGCTGGCCTTCATTCACCAGATCCGCTAGTGTGGTGACCCCTGCCCATTCCGCCATATCTACCTTCTCCACTAACCCCGCAAAGCCAGGCAAGACTCACAACGGAAAGTCCAGTGATTAAGCCATTTTAGTTTTCTCTCTGCGTAGCACCCTGCCACAACAGTATCTGATAGTGCCCTTTAGCTTCGGGGCTATCCTATGCCTATCTTGATCACACAGCAGCTGGGCCAGAACTGGCACTGCCCCATTTATTCCGGTCAGAAACCGCATTTCTGAGTTGCCTAATCTCATGAGGCATCCTGCTACCCACTGAAGTTGGGCGACCAGATAAAATAATTCAAAGTCGCCTCCAGTTATCCCTCCATCATGGACAGCCACAGCTTACTCAGCGAAGTCTTATGTCTGCCCCCAAAGCAATTCAGCAGATGATTATATCCTATGGAACTTGTAATGCGGCGGACAGGATATACGTCACATTTTGTGACGGATGATCCCATCCGCCAAGATCGTATTTAGACCATTAGACTTGAAGTTGGGCCAATTATCACAGTTCCTGCTCTGGTGAACCCCAGCTATGTGGAAACATTGGTGTGCTACATGCAGTCCCACAAATGTTTACCACAGCCCCTCTGGTCGAATACCCACAGTCCTTGCCTACCACCATCGATAAAAAATTATTTTCTGAATATGTTGGAGTATCTGAGGCGCCAATAATGTCCATTTTCACCCTCAACATGATTTTCTTACCCTTCAGGCAACTATGTATGTTTTATTTTACTTCAGAGTTAACTTCAGAGCAAATAAAAGTTAGCACCGGTCTCTCTTCTGCCTTTTGAATTGTATTATGAAGTGGCTATGTGTACACGGAGTGAGTTGGAAATGGTAACACCAAAACAAAATGTTCAAGTCTAATCATGAAATACTTCATCCCTCAGCAAGAGTGCAGGGTATGCCCAGACGTGGGTCTCTTGCTCACTTTGCCACTGGATTCAAGCTAGCCTGGCTGATGAGGCCTGTTAGCCCGAAACCGTTCCCAGCATGCTTCTTTCCGGTCCAGGGAAGACATGGCTTGGCAGTTTGGGCTGGACTGTTCCCATGAGGCACAGGGCCAAGACTGATTTGCATATATCTGTGTCTAAACTGGGGTGGCAAAGGGAGCTAAAGAACGATGATGGATTCAACCCAGATCTGTGACTCGGGGTAAGTGTCTGAAAAGTTTCAGCGCTCCGTCCATCGTCTCCTTGTGTTTGCTTTGTTCTCCCTAAGTTGGCAGGGTATGCCCAGACGTGGGTCCCTTGCTCACTTCGTCACTGGATTCAAGCTAGCCTGGCTGATGAGGGCTGTTAGCCCGAAAGCAGTCCCAGCATGCTTCTTTCCGGTCCAGGGAAGACATGGCTTGGCAGTTTGGGCTGGACTGTTCCCATGAGGCACATGGTCAAGACTGATTTGCATATAGCTGTGTCTGAACTGGGGTGACGAAGTGAGCTAAAGAACGATGATGGATTCAACCCAGATCTGTGACTGGAGGTGAGTGTCTGAAAAGATTCAGCGCTTCGTCCATCATCTCCTTGTGTTTGCTTTCAAGATGGCAGAACCCCTCTGTCGGTGTGCAGAGCTCCCTCGTCCATCCCAGAAGTGTGGCTATCAAGGGGGCTACACAGCCCTGGAAAACCAGTTTGACAATTGTTTTCCCCTTTCTGTCCCCTGTGCTGGCTTGTCTGTCTAAACACTAGAACTGCCCCTCTCCCAGGTGTTATCCATAGCCCCTGAAAAGCGGCCTCTCCTTTGAAGCTCACCTTTTGGACCAACAACCATATGGCTTCCTGCTAGGGAGAGATAACACATCTCCCCCATGCAGGCTTTTATTGTGACCCTTCCTGGGAGTCATTTGCATGTGCCTCCCAAAGGGCAGAAAGCTGTCTCAGGGAGAGGCCCCATGGGCAATAGTGAACAGACACAGGAGACTTTGGGCAACAAAGTGGTAACTCTGTTAAAGTTGCACACCGCCACAAGTTACATTAATTTAGACTTAAATATCAAGTTGAGCTTAGTGTAACAAGTTGTTTGAGACCTTGAAGTATCAACTTTGGTCGCACTGTTCAGAAGTTAGCACACTGAGGGGTTAGCGTATTAATCCAGTGCTCACGAATGGGGCTACCAAGTCCTTCCACCGTAAAAACGACAGTTTCAAGTTTTTACCATCAAAACAGGTAAAATACATGTTCTGCTCCTGAAATATGTTGCACCCTGCCTTAGGGCTCACTAGGCCTACCATTGTGGTGACTTACATATACTACAGAGGGGAGTTTGGTCTTTGCTATACTTTTAAATGGTAAAGTTGAGTTAGCAGTTTAAAACTGCTCTTCCACTCTGCAGTGGCAGACTGAGAGACACTTTTTACCTTTGTTATACCCAGGGTGGCACAATGAGTGCTGCATTCCCTGGGGTGATCCCCCCATCTTACAGGCGCTGGGAACCCAGGGTACTAAATTCTAGGAACTCACATGTAAGTTAGCTTATGCCAATTAGGTATAAGCCAATTCAACATATACACTTTAAGGTCAGGGCACAGGCACTGAAGTCTGGTTGACAGGTGTCAGTGAACTCTCAGAGTCGAAAAACCAGCAGCGTTAATCAAGTCGAAAACTTTAGGGGTGACCATACAATAGGAGGCGTTTACTTACATGCTCCCTGACAGATGGAAGGTGATAAACAACTAACTCTTGTCCTGTTAGTTCTATCATCTAAGTGGAAGAACCTGAAAAGGCTATCTGCACTGGCATGGTCAGTGTCCGGTCTGCGTTCCACTGTAAAGTCCATACCCTGTAGGGAAATGGACCACCTCAACAACTTGGGGTTCTCGCCTCTCATCTGCATCAACCACCTGAGAGGTCTGTGGCCGGATTGAACTCTGAGTCCCAAACAGGAAGGGTCTTACCTTCAGGCACCAAACCACAGCAAAGGCCTCCCTCTCAATGGCAGACAAACGCTGCTCTCTGGGAAGGAGTCACCTGCTGATGAAGGCAACTGGCTGATCCTAGCCCATATCATTCACTTGTGACAACACTACTTCAATCCCATGTTCAGAGGCATCTGTCTGAACAATGCATTTCTTACTAAAGTCAGGTACCTTCAGGACAGGTGCTGAGCACAAAGCTTCCTTGAGGATGTCAACAGCCTTTTGACACTGCTCAGTCCAGATACATTTTCTGGGTTGATTCATGGAAGTACGTTCAGTTAGTCGTGCTACAATGGTACCATAAGGTGCCATTATGGTACCATAACCCTTCACAAATGTCCTGTAATACCCAGTCAGGCCAACGAAGGCCCAGGCTTGGTTCTGAGTCTTAGCAGCTTCCTAGGTCAGAATTGTCTGGATCTTGGGTTGGAGAGGTTGTACATGGCCTCCACCCACTTAGGGGCCCAAGTACTAAACAAAGCCTTGTCCTATATGATATTTGCTTTCCTTGGGAGTCAGGCCTGCTTGTTGCAGGGCCTGAAGCACTTCCTTGAGGTGGAAAAGGTGATCCTCCCAGGTGGAACTGAATACAGCTATATTATCAAAATAAGCTGCACTGAATTTTTCCAGACCGGACAGTACTCACTTCACCAACCTCTGGAAAGTGGCATGTCAATTCTTCAACTCAAAGTGCATCGCTTTGAATTGAAAGTGGCCTTCAGGTGTAGAAAAGGCAGACCTCTCTTCAGTTCCTGGGGTGAAGGCTATTTGTCAATAACCGGCAGTCAGGTCAAAGGTGCTCAAATATTGTGTTGACCCCAACCTATCAATGAGCTCATCAGCTCTTGATATGGGGTGGGCATCAGTCTTGGTGACTGCATTTAGACCTCTGTTGTCCACATAGGACCTCATCTCAAGCTTCCTTTCTTTGGGATTAGGCTTTGGCACCAGTACTACTGGGCTGGGCCATGGACTACCAGATTACTCTATCACCATCAACTCAAACATCGTGGCAACCCCAGCCTTGATGTTGGCCTTTGCCTGGTCAGACAACCAGTATATCTTACTTTTGACAGGCCAGCTGTCACTGGTATCCACATCATGGGTACACCTAGTTGTCAGACCAGGGGTCAGAGGAAGCAATCCAGCAAAGTGACTCAGCATCTGATAGCATCCCCTGTTTTGCTGGTCTGTCAGAGTAGAGGAGAGGACTACACCTTTCACAGTGCTATCTTGGTCACTAGAGGATGAGATGTCTGGGTGAAGCTCACTCTGCTCTACCTTACCCCCATCTGTCAACATCAGCATGGTGATGGCTGCCTTGCCATGGTGCAGCTTAAGGATGTTCACGTGGATGACCCTGTGAGGGTTCCTGTGGGGGCTTAAGTCCACCAAGTCGGTGACATCCCCCTTCTTCTCCAAGAGTGGTTATCGCCCAGTCCACTTGTCTGGCAGTGCTCTGGGTGCCACAGGTTCTAAGACCCACACCAACTGTCCTGGCTGGTATTCCACCATTGATGACTTTTGGTCAGACCAGTGCTTCACAACCTCTTGGCTGGACACCAAATTCATATTCTCCTTGAGATCTACACTGACCATTCTAGATGGAAGGCCAAGCACATAGTCTACAATGTCCTGCTTGGGATGTTTGATCCCGATCTCATCAAACTGAGCTGACCCCTTACAGAGTGTCCAAAGAGTAGCTCAAAGGAACTAAAAACAACTCATTTTATTGGAAACTCCCTGTAGGCGAACAACAGGCAGGGGAGGAGAACATCCCATCTCCTCTAGAAGTTTTCAGGAAGCACATAGTCATGCTTATTATGGTTTTGTTGAATAGTTCAACTAAACCATTTTCATGGGTGTGGGATAGGGTGGTGAACTTGTACATTACACCACACTCATCCCACAGGGCTTTCAGATAGGCAGATATGCAATTTGTGCCACTATCTGATATCACCTCCTTAGGGAACCCAACCATGGTGAAGATTCCAAGGAGGGCTCTAGCTTCTACAGGAGCAGTGCTTGTCCTAAGTGGAATAGCCTCTGGATATCTGTTGGCATGGTCCACTACCACCAAGAAACATCTACTCACTGAGGATGTTGGGGTGTCTAGGGGGCCAACAATGTCAATCCTCATTCTCTCAAAAGGAGTTTCCCACAATAAGGAGTGGGATCAGGGGAGCCTTTAGCTTGCTCCCTGCCTTGCCACTAGTTTGGCAGGTGACACAGAAGCGACAAACCTTCCTGACCTTCTCAGACATCTGCGGCCAGAAAAAAAATATTGAAAAGCCTTTCCTAGGTCTTAGTCTGCCCCAAGTGTCTAGCCGAGGGGATATTGTGATACAGGTTAAGGATGAACTCCCTGTACTGCTGGGGGACCACCAATCTTCTAGATGCCTCTGGTTTGGGGTCCCTTGGCTCACTGTACAGGAGGCCCTCCTGACAGTATACCTTATGGGTACCACTGGTATTCCCTTGTACCTGTCTGACAGCTGTCGCAGGTCCTCAAGAGTGGGACATGTCCTTTGTCCATTACTGAGGTCCTACCTGCAGGGACCCTCTGCTCCCTGGACTTCTGCTAGATCTGGCAAGTCCCTTGGTGTAGTTTCTTCTTCAGGCACCAGGCATTTCCTCTGAGGGTTGGGCTCCTTCTAGTCCTGTGGACACTTGGAAGGTGGGCGGCCAGCCTTCCTGTCCCTTCTCCTGGCTCTAGTGACTTGGTCTATTGTTTCAGGCTCCAGGATCCCTTGACTCTCTCTCAGGGCCTTATTTGCTCTTGTGGTAACACACACACATTCAGGAAGACCCAGCATTGCTTCCAGGGTCCTTCTTTCTATTTCTGCCCAAGCAGAAGTTTCCAGATCATTGCCCAGCAGATACTCTAATGAAATGAAATGAAATGAAAAAAGTATTTAATAAAGCGCACTGCGGCCAAGCGGCTTCCTGGCGCTGGGGACCTGGTCAAAGCTCACAGAGGGAATCCGAGGAGCCTATGAAGAGAAAGCCTGAGTGAAAAGAAAAGTTTTGAGGGCTTTTCGAAAATGGGTGTAGATGGGGATGGAACGGATGTGAAGTGGAAGGCTATTCCAGAACTGGGGGGCCAAAACGGAGAGGCGAGTACCACCAGTTCTAAGTTTACGGAAACGGGGGATGCGCAGAAGAGAAAGAGAAGAAGAACGAAGGGTACGACTGGTGACATGGGATGAAATAAGGGAGTTGATGTAGGGAGGGGCAGAGCGGGAGTGAGCTCGAAAAGCGAAGCAGGCTAGTTTGAAAAGAGATCTGAAACGGATAGGGAGCCAGTGAAGAGATTTAAGAACGGGAGTAATGTGAGAGAATTTAGGAAGGGAGAAAATAAGACGGGCAGCTTGATTTTGGATGGCCTGTAAGCGTCGAGACTCGTAGGCAGGAATGCCCACGTACAAGCCATTCCCATAGTCGAGGCGAGAGATGACTAAAGCCAGGACTATGGTTTTGAGTGCATCAGTGGTGAAAAAACGTGAGATTTTCCGGATAAGACGAAGGGAAAGAAAGCAGGAAGACACAACAGAGCTAATCTGACTATGCATTGTTAAGTCGGAACTAACTTTGATGCCAAGGGTGCGAACAGAAGGGGAAGGCGTAGGAGGGGGACCAAAAGAGAGGGGCCAGTGTGCAGGGGACCAGGGGTTAGATGGACCACCCGTGAGAACAAGTTCCGTCTTATCGGGGTTGAGCTTAAGATGGTTGGCGCTCATCCACTCCGAAATGAAGATTAAGGTGGAACTGAACTTAGAAAGAGAGTCAGAAGAAGAAGAAAGATCAAAGACGAGCTGGAGGTCATCTGCGTAGTTATACACAGAGACCCCCGCTCAAGAAGAGAGGTGACGAGGGGACAGATATAAAGATTAAAGAGAAGGGGGGAAAGAGAGGAACCCTGGGGGACACCACAAGTGACCGGGTGGGGAGGGGCAGAGAAACCGGAGAGATGAACCGCCTGGTACCTATCTCGAAGGAAGGATGCCAGCCAGGAGAAGGCCGCCCCCCGATTGCCCGCTGCGCTGACACGGGCGAGAAGAATGGAATGGTCAACCGTGTCGAACGCAGCGGACAGATCGAGAAGGACCAGGGCTTGGGGGAGGTTGGAATCAGCCTTCCCCTTGAGTTCATCCAAGACCGCGAGAACCACTGCCTCCGTTGAGTGACCTGAGCGAAAGCCCGCCTGATGGGAAGCGAGGAGGCCATTATCCTCGATGTACGAGGAGAGGCAAGAGGTGACATGGGTCTCGAGGATCTTAGCTAAATAGGGGAGAAGGGAAATAGGTCGGAAATGAGCAGGGAGGGAAGGATCCAGACCAGGTTTTTTTAGGATGGGGAGAACAACGGCGGATTTAAATGATAAAGGGACAGAGCCAGCAGCCATAGAAGAATTAAGTAGAGTGAGCGGGGGAACAGGAGAGACGGTAAAAAGAGTTTTAAGGATACGCGCCGGAGCACAGTCTGCAGGGGAACCAGATTTAACCTTGATCAGGTAGTTGTAGAATAGATCAAGAGAGATAGGGGGGAAAGTGGCGAGGGAAGAGAGCGGGGGGGTAGCATAGCACATAGAGATAGGTTGAGGGACAGTCGGAATGTTAGCTTTAATCTTCACAATCTTGTCTATAAAAAAGTCATTGAGTGACAGACAGAGGGACTGAGAGGGAGCCAAACCGGGGGAAGAACGATCAGAGGTGGCAAGATTGTGAACCAGGGAAAAAATTTCGCGAGATTTATTTGCAGAGAGAGCTACTCTCTCAGTAAAATAGGAGGTTTTGGCCACAAGAATAGCTTGTTTATACTCAGTGAGGAGAGTTTTATATTTAACGCGCAGAGAGGGAGAGTACTGCCGTCTCCAGAGACGTTCCGACCGCCTGAGGTCGAGTTTTAAAGCTTTAAGCTCTGGAGAAAACCATTTGTGCGCATCGTAAGGGCGGACCGCCTTGATCTTTTTAAGCGGTGCCACTCGATCGCACGAAGAGGAAAGCCATGTGCTGATGGCATTGGCCTGGGACTCAAGGGGGAGGTTAGTAAGATCAGGAGCGGAGGAAGCCAGAGAAAGTGAAAGAGAGTCAAGGTCGGTATGATTCCAATTACGGGCAAGGTGATTCTTGGGAAGAGAGGGCTTATCAACCACACCCAAGTGAATAGAAAAGGAAATAATATGGTGATCCGACCAAACACAGGGGGAGATAAAAGGGGGTGAAGCAAGGGGACGAGAAGACCAGATTTGGTCAAGAGTATGACCTTGTACGTGGGTAGAGGCTGTGACATGGGAAATAAGATTCAAACAGTGAAGAGTGGCAGAAAAGTCTTTGGAAGGGAGATCTTCCTTTGGATCTCCTGGCCAGAAATTGAAATCTCCGAGAAATAGTACGGAGGAGTTGTTGACCACCAAGGTGGCTAGAAGATCCTGTATAGAGGCTACGAAAGAAGGCATCGATTGGGGGGGACGGTAAACAAGGACAACAGTGAGAGGAGAGGGAAAATTAAGAGAACGGGCCACAAGGCAGTCCACGTTGGATATGAGGGAGTGAGAGAGGAGTTGAAATTTAAATGTTGACCGGACGATCATCGCTACCCCTCCACCGGCCCTGCCATCCGAGCGATCAGCTCGGAGGGCATAATAGGTATCGGGGAGGATGGCTAAAAGATCAGGAAGAGAGTCGGAAGTGAACCAGGTTTCAGTCAGAAATAAAAGATCAGGAGAATCAGTAGTCAGAAGATTAAAGAGTGCTGTCTGGTGTTTGACTGCAGACCGGGTATTCAATAAGTAGGCAGAGGCAACAGTGGGAGCAGGGGGGGGACGAGAAACCGGGGATAATGTAGTGGGACAAAAGGAAGAGTTGAGAGAGGTGGGTATCGAATGAGACAGAGGGGAGGAAAGGATACCAAGTGAGTGTAAATGATGTAAGGAAAAAAGGGGGGGAGAAGGAAAGGCAGATAGTGCTATAAGTTGAGCGGAGGAATAGACCAAGTGAGGAGCAAGATGTGTGGCCCCTGGTCCTGGCCCGTCGCGGACGGGCGCAGACGGGCTTAACTTAGGCGCAACTTCGGCGCGCCTTCGTCGCGCCCGCTGCGCCCGTCCGCAAGGGACACAGCTACCTTCTTTGAGCCAGTAACCCCTTCCCACTGAATGTCCACCACAACCATGGGATGGGACTTTTTTCACATTGTCAGCATTGATAATTTGGTGCACCTCCTCTGGAAGGATCTCATCGGGGAAAACCAGTTTGGCAATCACCATGCTTACACTGGCAACTGTATCCCTCAGAGTCTTCACCTCCTCCCTATTGACATTTGGCCACTGCCTGTGCATCTCTATACTAGGAGGCAACTGGGCCAACGTTTAAATGCCCTCCCCTCCCATGGACACTAAGATGGCCTCTGTGTACCCTTTGGGATCTCTAGGTGCAACTTCCCACCCCATCCGTACACTAGCCATATCCTTTGGACTGGTCACTGGCAGGTGCCTTTTTGGTGCACACTGAGTCTCCCCTCTTGAGCTCTGACTGATTACAATCAACGCATCAAAGCACAACCCAGCCTTTGAAAGGTCAGACTTCTTCCTCAGGTACCTTGTTCCCTTGGAACGGAATGTTGCTTTGGGACTCCACACTTTGGCATTTTTTGGGGACTCTTTGGGATTCTTTCTTTTTATCCTTACCTCCCTCTTTCCCCAGAAGGGAGGGTGCTGTTAAACAAGCTATATAAGACTTTGCAAATAAATAAACAAACAAGGCTTGGGCCCTACATATTCTGGAGATTGGTCAAGTGTTTCTCCTCTCTGCGACAGTCCATGTTTAGAGCCAAGGTATGTTTTACTTCTTGGATCTCTGTCCGCAAGCCCCATGGTGCTCATGTCCGCATTGTTGTGGGTCTCTGCTGATGACATTGTTTCTGTAGATCTTTTCGCAGCCCTTTGCACCTCTTTGTTGTCTTGGTAGTGGTTCTTCTTTGACTTCTGGCTAGGGCTGTCTAGAAGTCTAAAGGTACAGTTATAGTACATTTCAAATGTGAATAAATAAATTTATGGAATCGAGAGAGAGAGAGATAACTGAAATAAAAACAACACATTAATAGAAAAAAGCAGTTACCTGTGTGAGAGATAAATACTTTTGACTCGAAGTTTTCAGAATGGAGTAAAGGTTTAGAAGTGTGTGGGGGGAACGCCAGGATTTGCAGCAGCAATTAGTGGTCAGCAACACCCAAAATGGTCGACATGCTTCTTTTCCTGGCCAAGATAGGAACTATGAGTCATGAAAAGCTGAGCAATTAGATCAGTGAATGAATTATCAGCTCCGCAACTAATCAAAACTCCTCAATGGAACTCCAAGGTTCAGGTCCTGAAAGGACACAAAAAGAATGTTCACATTTTGAGGCACTAATGGCTGATTGGCTAGTGGAAGCCGTACAGCCAATAGGAAGCAGGATAGTGTTCTCACCAGTACCATGGCTCGGAAACGTGGGTAGAAAGGAAGCCCAAGAAATAGCCTCTCTATAAGGCCTTGCTTTATTTCTTGGAACAAAATACTTTTCCTACCATATTATCTCACCATGAAGTAAAAAAATGAAGTCCTTTCTTCAAGAAAAGAGTTTCTTTTTCAAGGAAGAAATGCTGTGTCTGGTGTACATGACATCACTTGACCACCCGTTAGGAAATAGCCCCAGCATTTTGTTGCGCCAAGTGGGGGGGGAGCATTCAACGAGGAGTTAAGTGAAGAGCCATAGCCACCTCTGTCGCTTCTGCTCATATACACAGTCGCGACAGCAGGCCCAGTGTCTACATAGGGACCTTTCTGAAGCCGGATATGAGCCTCTATAAATCCACCAATGCCGCTACAACTTATCTGTCATGTGAAAACCAGTGTTAACTCTGGTCACGTTAAATGTTCAGAGACTAATGCAAGCACTCCAGACAATATGGGGCATATTTACAACAAAGTGACTGAGTGCGGTGTTAGTCTTCTTGGCTTGATGCCGCACTCCCCTTCTTCAGAAACGCAGAGCAACACCATATTTACAACAATATGGTGCAGCCCTGTGTTTCCCCCTGCGCTGGTGCTAAACTTAGCAGCCTAGTGCCAACGCAGGCACCCTTGCACTATAGTGCAAGGGAATCTGTGTTGAGGAAAGATTGTTGATGAGCAGGAAGGTCTCCCTTCCAGCACATAAACAATCTGTAAATTACATTTTTTAACTTTTATGTGTGCTGCTTAATGCGGCACACATAAAAGTTGCAAACGGTCATTTTTATTTTTGTTGATTGTTTATGTGCAGGAAGGGTCACCTTCCTGCACATAAACAATCAATTACAATTTTCTGTCTGGATGCGTGCTGCACAATGCTGCACACATGGAAACAGCAAAAACAAGGAGAAATAAAGCATTTCGACTCGTTTCGCCATGTTAAGACCAGGTTTTCCCCGGTCTTAATTTTGGCGCTCCCTCTTATTTACGCCACCCTTATGAGGCAGTGTCAAAATCAATGGGTGTTGCGGTGGAACGCCCACCACAACACCAATTGCCCGCCCCTTTCACGCTAAGTACAGCGTGAAAGGGGGCCTTATTTACAAGGCAGCGTTAAGCCACATTAAGTGAATTAATGCTGCCTTGTAAATAGGGCTCCCGGTTTTATGGTATTTATTTATTTAACATTTCCGTCTGTATTTATCCATATTTATTTTTTGCCCATCTTATTGGTATTTATCCATATTTATTTTGTGAATATATGAAGTCTTAAAATGGTATATTTCCACATGTATTTAACTGACAAATATGCACTCATACTTTGCTGCCTGTCGCGTTTTAGCAAATTAAACAGCCACATGTAGCAAAACACTACACCTACAGGTAAATATCAGCATTATAATACAAATCTATGTTAACATACGCCTGCATTCAGGGAAATCCCAGCCTGTTTTTAACTTCCCATGCTGTCTATCTGCTCAGCTGTTGTCCTGGAAATTACAAAAAACAGCATGTAGGGTCGGCAAAAAAAAGGCACAATTTTCCATATTTTTCCACTTTTAAAAATAAATACAGACAGGAAACACTTTTTGATGTCTGTATTTATCTGTAAAAATCAGTAAAAACAGAAAACTGGGAGCCTTACTTGTAAATAGGCTAAAGCCCATATCGCCACCAGAACGTCACTAAAAGTGATGCTGTGATGGCGACCGGGGGTTTGTGCATATGCCCCTATGTCTTTAGGGTTTCTCGAAGCACGACACCTTCCAAGCCCTAGAATGCCTCTGGGCATGCTCCTGAGAAGCCTGCATGCCCAAATTGAGAAGACAGGAGTCACCAGTGATCAGCTCAGATCTCTCTACAGATCATGTTCACGCTGTAAAAACACTTTCAGAATGAATAAATATAAAGTGAAAGGAAAATATTAGAAAGATAAGGAAGTATCTTGAAGGGGGAGGGCCCAAGCGACTGAAATAACACCGGGCTCTCAATAAAGGAGGCAAAAACAAACCACACCTCACTGTCACTCACTGACAGGCACAGCTCTGGGGTCATTCTGTTATTCATACAAACAAGGTGCAATTCCGGGCCAGCTGGCAGAGAAGCGAAACTGTCACCTGCGCCTTCCACGGCACTGTCTAGCTTTATAAATGGGTCCATACATAAACTTTGCCACACCCCTAAACAATGGCACAGGTTGAGGTAATGATACTGCTTTCTATTTCAAAGAGGCGGGCTGGAATGTAGCTTCTCATGGGTGCACCGAAAATTCAATGTCATCAAGGCCAAAGGACAGCAAACAAAGAAACGCAGCTGAAAATGCCTTGGATATCACTGGAAGAGGTGTCTCTCTCACACTCTTTCACGCGCACACACGCTCTCTCACGGGTCATCCACCTACCGTGGCGGCGGTACAAAGCAAGGGGAGAGGGTGTGGTCCCTCGGCTAGACTGTCGACTTTGGTGCTGGAAGCCAGGGTTCGAGCCTCGGGGTCGCGTCCACATCCTGTGATTCTGGGCAAATCATTTAATCTCCCCGTGCCTGAATGTCTAATGTAAATACGGTGCTCGTGTAAAGCGCTCCAATACCTTCGGGTCGAGTTCGCGCTATATAAATCTGCATAAAAAAAAAATAAAGGCTGCTGCTGCACTGTCCAGGAGGGAAAGTAGGCGGCTTTCAGAAACGACCGAGAGACGTCTGTGCAACGCGTTCGCCTCCGTTTTCGGTGGCATTGACAGGTCCCCTCCGGCCACCAAACCCCGTGCAGAGTTAACCTCCCAAGGGAACCTGAGAAGTTGCATTTTCCTGCGTTGCTGGAGGCCCTACGTCAACCTTTCTACAGGAGACATTTGTAATACCTGTCTCCACTCCCCACCCACTTTCCAAGCCAAGCGCTTGCAGTATCTCGGCGAAGGTTCGGATACAAAACATGCTTTGTCTTGCCACGGAGGAGGGGTCTATGTGTCCTCGACAGTGGCGGCCGCCAGGTATGTTCAGTGGTAAGGCGGGCAAACCACTGGTGAAAATACAGCACAAACAAGCATTGGCATAGGCAATCGGTCTCGCCTTTGGGACCTTATAAGTGTTTACCCAGAGATATTTGGAAAGAAATTGAACAAATAGCCATGCAGATCAAACACAGAAGAGCCTCTTTATCTATACTTTTCTCACGTACAAGGCCTTTTTTATATCAAATCAATGAGCTCAACCGTAATGTTTTAACGAATGTGAACTCAAAGGTATGGATTGCTTAATTGTAATAGGCTGAATGTTCTACGAATACCCACAATTTTTTTAATGTGATTGCTGGCTTAATAATGCAACTTGGCTTGAAATAAACTCCAACAACGTACCCACGCCCTATACAACCAATCCTAATACTATTAATGTTTCAGATCAATAATTGTACCATCACACGCACAGAATCAACAAGCATTGGCATAGCCAATAGGTCTCGCCTTTGGGACCTTATAAGTATTTAGCCATGCAACAGTTGCATAACTAAATACTTATAAGGTCCCAAAAGCACAACCTATTGGCTATGACAAGCGGCCCTGCGGCCGCGAAAGTGAAAGAAATCGCGGTAAAGCGCGGCTCGCGCGCCCGCGCCCGCGCACATGCACTGTAGCTCTAGGCTGGCCTGGTAGCACTTTTTGGAGCTCTCTCAATAAGTCTCGCCAGACCAGCGCATGCACTGGGTCAGGCGAGACCTAAAAAGATACAGTTATCAATGTGATACTCTAAAAAAGTACAGAGATGATTATATAAAACACTCCAACGCAACCAACCACAATGCTCGCACCTGGAAACCATAGGAAATATTAATTAAACCAATTAAACGCACTTGACAGAACACTCTCATGCCCATTACACATCATTCTAATTCCAAAATAAAACTGATACAAGAGCATGTAATAATGCCAAGCGCAAAGACCAAACCCAACATTCATGGACCCAACAGAACACTTTTAGCCAGACATTAACTAAATTTAACACAGGAGTATAAGATTAGCCGCCACGCTATGGCAAATCATCACACCAGGATAACAAAAAAATACACATGGGCTATTCAATAAGACACAAAATCGGAATGTAAAGACTAAAATAATTACGAGCAAACACCCAAACACAACAGGGCCACAGAGTGATCGTTCACCATAGCAAGTAAAAACTTCACAGCGTAATAAGCACCAGGTGAATCAGGCGTACCACATGCACCAAGGACCTGGGCCAAACACACCCCACGACAGACTCCCAGTCACATTTCTCAACACATCAGATACTCTTTTTAATCTCCACTCTGGACAATAAGAAAGTCAAGAATGGGGACGGTCGCACTGCCCTGGCCGCTAGGAACCCATGTCATGCTCTCCAGGTTCTGATAACGTATCATAAATATGAAATAATTTGAGTGATTTCACCTAATATCTGAAGGAAATAGAGGTATTGTCCCAAGTAAAGTTCTGTAAACCAGTCAACTATGGGGAAAAAGCGTCTTGACTTGGCAAAATCTAATGGAGGGGTGGTAGCAACGTTGGATTCATATCTGGTGAAGGTCTCGACTTTGTTAAATGATGAAATTGAAAGAACTGAACGAAGGCTCTCATTGGACCCAATTTGCATTGTTGATCCCAGAGGTGGAGATAGGGTAGAAAGCACTACTCCCCTGGTATCAATCATATCGCCAGGTATTCCCCGGGCCCTCATTAGCCAAGCCAACTTATCTGGCATCCCCCAGGAAAATTGTGATCATTCCCACGTTGAAATGTCTCGTGATAGTAATAGAGATGTATTGTCTAGTCTATCTCCTTCGCCTATGTTGAGACGACGCACTAGGGCTGGTGGGTTGGGACGCTCTAGCAAAGCTATACAACAAAAGAAAGGTCGGGTATCAAAAACCATACTTGAAGTATCTGTCCAACCATCTCCAAATATCCATCCTTCTTTAGAGGATTTATCTAGTTCCCTTTCAGTGATTTTTCAAGAGAAACTAGATACCGCCTTAGCACCTATTATGATTAGATTGACTTCCATAGAAGATAAGGTGTCTGCTTTAGAGCGAAACATTGGGATAGTATCTCAAGCTATCCCTCCCCTCAGACGACCTATGTCTGGTTCACAGGAGGCTGATAGGCAACCGATTACTATTAACAAGAGACAGGCGGAGAAAAAGAAAACACCTCTAAGTCGCTCTATTCCATGCGTCCTTCCTGAGAACGAAGGCTCAACTTTAATGGCAAAAGATCTAGCACCAACCACTGGTGACAGTACAATAACAGAGAAAGAGGCCCCACCAGTCAATTCTGTGACACAAATGGGAATGTCCTGGTGGTTAATTATGAGTCACCATCAGAGGGAGAACCATTCCAGTTTATCCCAGAGGCTTTCCCCTTGGTACTTATTTTGGCCAATGCTCCATCCTTGGGTCCAGGTCAGGTGGAAACAACATCCACTCTCATTAATAAAGCAACGCATTGGTTAACCAATAACATGAGGATATCCAGAGAGGGTAGGCAAAAAATTGGCAAGCAAAATTATAATGGCTAGAAGGGTGTCATGGCTTGGTAATCAAAAGAAATGTTTTAAGGGTGACTGTATAGCTATAAACTTTTCCAGTCCCCATGTGTTGATAAATGTATTGGATAATCTATTTCCCCCACAACACAGAGAGTCGATGATAATACCCTTGACATTGGACTTTTTCTATGGTGAATTTGGACGCACAAGAAACTCTCATAGGTTTTGGGTGGAAAATTTGCATATCCATAATCCAATTGGGAGGCGGATTGTACCTCTGTGGGATGGAATAAGTACAAGGAACAGGTTTGGGGCTCTTACTAACATGGAAGCCTGTGATTGACTTCAGGATGAACAAACAAAATCTATAGGTAATAATTCCCTGAGCAATGGTGTTGTTACCAACTGGACCTTGGGTAATACTGTCACATGCCTAGATCCCATTATACCCCCCTACCCCAAAGTATGTCAGCTTGCTAACCTGGGGGGCTAACTCACGATGCTAAGTTCCATACAGGTATAAATCATAAACATAGAATGAACGAGGGATGTACTACAATGACTAGCACTATGTTGAATTCCCAATCTCCCAGGTCTAACATATCTAATCAGATTCTAACGGAGGAGGGTGTCATAAAGGGAGGAAAGGAGAGCTCCTCCATTTCGAATATCTCTTCACAACAAATGGCAGATTTAACCCTGCTCTCGTGTAATATTGCGGGCTTGGGTAACAAGATTGAGTCCCCAGAGTGGTGTAGTTTCATAGACCGATATGACATTAACATTTTTCAGGAGACCTGGTCTACTACTCCTATATGTCGCCTGGGATATCTCAATTTTTATGTTCCAGCCACAAAAAAATCAAAGGGCTGGCCTGCAGGGGGATTGGTGATTTGGGTTCGACAGAGTTTGTGCTGTAAGGTTGTACAGGCTGAGTTTAGGGAAAAGGATATGTTGATGATTGAATTAGAATGGCCTAATGGCCACAGGGTGGCTATTTTTAATGTATATGCTAGGGGGATAATAGGGGGGCATAGCTCAGAGGTAATTGCAGCCCTTGATACCAGACTGGGAGCCCTCTCAGAACAGATTTTTACCATAGTAGGAGGGGATTTTAACACCACCTACGAACCACTTGGCCTTGAGGACCAGGACCTCTCTGAGGAGCAGGACCCTTATGGGGAGTACCTAAATTGGAAATTCCCGTAATAAAAAGATGGTCCTCCATAGCTATTCAATTAAAAGCGTTGTGTCTAGAAAGAGGTCTTAGAGCAGCAAACGGGAGAACTCCCTCAGATACACAGGGAGCCAATACGTTTGATAATGGAAGGAATAGTAGTCGTATTGACTATCTCCTGGTGGACTTAAGGATATGGCACTGTCTAATAGATATGGTCATTGAAACCCGGTTGGAAAGCGATCATAACCCCCTCTGTTCGAAATTTCAAGTTCAAAAGGGGGACAGAGCTGAACCCACAAGAGAAGGGTTAGCCACGTTAGATATAGTTGCTTCCAACAACCTGCGTCGGATCAAGTGGAGTAGACTCATAGAGGATCCTGGAAAAATGGATGCGCTCAAAGCGGAGGTTGTGGGTGAACTGGCCCGACTCAAGATCCAAAGCAGTGATCTAGCCTTTCCCACCATTATGACAGAGACATATTCGTTCCTCTTTTCTAGATTTAAAACTTTCTTTGTGAACCCAGGAAAAAGAGGCGCAGAGCAAATAAAGGCTAAGTGGTATAACACACATTGCAAATCTGCTCGCCAAAATCTAAGTTCTGCATTAAGGACAAGGAACCCCACCAAAATAAGAGAGGCGAGAGATCAATATAGATCTGTTCAACAAGTGGGTTAAAAAACAATGGGATGAGGAGAGGTGGCAGGATTTGAAACATGCCTGTGCAGCTAAAGACTCCAAGCGGTTTTGGAACATCATAAAATGGGATAGAGGAGGTTATGCGGAAACTCCCCATAATAATGTTGCCCAGACTCAATGGCTAGATTTTTTTAAACCCCAATATGCTCGCAGCCTAGGTGAAGAGGAGTGTCCATTACCACGAGAAATATTCTATCAAACCCAGGTATTTACTATTACCGATGTCAGCTTGGCATTGGATTGTGTGACAGGGGGCAGAGCCCCAGGAATGGATGGCATTACGTCTGATGTTTTTTTGAGTGACAGACCGACCTGGTGTCAATACTTTGTATTTCTAGCTAATGCTGTGGCCAGGGGTGCTCCAATCCCAATATCCTGGAAGGGAGCAGAAATCATCCCGGTTTTTAAGAAAGGTGACAAATCCCTCCCAAGTAACTATAGACCCATCAGTCTTATAGACTCTGCACAAAAACTGGTGGGTCGATTAATTTTAAATAAAGTGCAATCTTGGATTGAGGGAAATACCATTTTATCCCCATATCAAGCTGGTTTTCGCCCCTGAACTAGTTCTGTAGATCAGGTTTTTTATTTTATTATGCTCTACTGGAGGAATGTGGTTTTAACTAAAGGGTCGCTCTACGCAGTTTTTGTAGATTTAAAATCGGCCTTTGACTTGGTTCCCCGTTGCAAACTTTGGAGAGTCCTTGCGGAACTGGGGATGGCCCCGGAGTTATTGACTATTCTCGTCCGCTTGCATGAGGGCAATTTTGCTAGAATCAGATGGGGGGCACAGGGGGAGGTCACGGACACATTCCCTGTCGAGCGTGGTGTTCGGCAGGGTTGTGTCCTGGCCCCCACCCAATTCTCATTATACATAAACGGAATAGTCAACCATCTTCGTAGTTCCCCCACTGACGCCCCTGTAATAGCTGGGGAACACGTACCTGTCCTCATGTTTGCGGACGATACGATGATTATTTCAAGGACTCCTAGCGGGCTACAGAAGGCAGTTAATGCCTTTGGGGATTTTTGTCAGGAGCGTGGACTTGTAATTAATACATCGAAAACAAAGTTCATGTCTATTAATCCACATAAATCCTTTAGAGGTAGCATCATACTAAATAATACTCCTTTAGAGCAAGAAGAGGCTTTTACATACTTAGGAATTCTACTCCAGAGTAACATGTGTTGGAATCGTCATCTGGATATGGCAACCTTAAAATTCCATCAGCATGAGGGCGTTTTATTGTCCACATTTAAATCTTCTCTCACTAAACCAATCACCCCTGCATTGGAGGTATATAATATGAAAGTGCTGAGTGCCACCTTGTATGGGGCAGAATTATGGGGGTTTAACAAGCTGAGCCAACTGTCTAAAGCAGAAAACAAAACCCTACGTAGTTTAGCTGGCGTCCCCCAAAGTACTCCCACTGTTCCTCTTTTACTTGATTTAGGTAGGAAAAATGTGGTTGATATAGTGAGGTTGCGTCCTCTCTTATATTGGAGGCGAATCTGGACCACACCAGAACTTTTACACTATGCTCAAGCTCTGAAGGATATAGTTCGGGCTGATCGATTCCACAAAATTCATTGGCTTAGCGAGATTAGGTCGCTTATAAAAAAATTAGACCTCAATTCCCTATGGGAAGCACCGGATTCAACACCCTTCCCATCAAAAAAGCAACTAAAAGCCACATATTGGGAAATGGTCTTTTCAACACTATATTCTGCCAATATGAATACTAACCTCACAGGCTGTTTTCTAAAATTCAAGCCTAAACCATGGCGTGAATCCTACTGAGATATTATTGAAAGTCCCCTAGATCGCAAACTGTTTTTTCAGTTTAGGGTAGGATCACTGCCAGTTAAAGCTTTTACTTGCAAATGGGTGCAACCTCCAGATGACAAATGCATTAAGTGTCTTGATATGGCTGAGTCAATTGCTCATTTATTTTTTGTATGTCCCCTTTACATTGGTCCAAGACGCAAGTGGTTGAAACCCATTTGCTCAAACATGGGTACACGACGGCATATCGAAGCCATGAGGATATTGGAGTCAGATTGCTCCCCTTGCATAGCTATTGCTGTAGCAAAATTTTTAAGAGGGGCCTGGATTATACGTATACGTTTTGCACAATCCTAACTGCTAGTTAAATAATGTAGGATGGTCTTATTATTGCTGGTTTTTAGGAAAATATTTTTTAGTGGCTATATATGAATTTCATGATGAATTATTCGACAATAATGAACTGTATTTAATAACTTCTTAACATGTGTAAACTTAGGTACTATTTAATTGTTTGTGTTATATGTATTGTTTGTGCTTTTATGACATGCTGTCGAATAAAGCTATTTGTATATTAAAAAGATTTCGAAAGGTTACAGATTTGTTTTCTGCTCAATCAACAACAAAAATGTTAGATTGTCTGCAGTTAATTGGCTACGAGTCTTTGGAACAGTGTGACTTGTCTCGAGGAGATGCAGTCGAATGATGCCAATATCAAGAAAACGTAACCAAAAATATTTAGCAGAGTTGGGATAACCGCGGGGTTACGCCGCTGTCCTGTCCTGTTCGCGTACTGAGCTTGTGCAATATACTGGACTGCTATCTACAGGAATTCGATGCAGCCCCATCCTTTCCATGCCAACAGCTACGCAAAGTCAAACACAATTTACCGCAAAGTAGTGCAATACCATCAGCTATTAGTACCGAAGATGCACAGTCTCACCAGTGAGCAAAATATTGGGAGCCTTCTGGAAACCGTTCGACTCCGCCATGTCACGTACAGTTATTAAACTCCTGTACAACACGCGTAGGCACAGAGTAGCCCTAACTATGATGAAAGAGGACCTTACAAACCAAGAGTGTGCTTTAGGGCGTCAACTAGCCTTAAGGTGGCCTGGCAGCTGCCTGCAGACAATGTAGTGAGCTCTCCCGTCTCCTTTCACTGCTCCCGCGCTCATAGGTCGATCTCTGCTTATAAAGCTATACGGCAGGAAGTCGCAACTCTTAACCAGCGAAAGCACGGCCCGTTGTGTGTAACCTGACCCATGAGGAATGCAGCTGCCACCCTGTGCGCCGCTGCTCGCTCCAGAGAGCAAAACACAGTGGGAGTGAACATTAAAAGAGAAGGTGGGACATGCACCCACCTTTAGCCATTTGCATGCTTTCATTAGTGAAAGACACACGCAAAAGCCAATCCTATGTGTGGGAGCAGTCAGACCCACATGGAGTAGTTTAGAGTACTCACAAGAAGCCTCGCAGAGCAGCGCATGCGCGCTGGCTCAGGCTCGACCTAAAAAAAGAAAATAAGACACTTACCTGGCTGCACTCCTCGCTCCGGTCCCAATCTTCTTTCCTGCAGTATGGGCCCAGCCAACTCCTTTAACCAGTTCTGGTGCTGCTCTCATGCTGGGGCATATTTACAAGCCCCTATCGCCATCACAAGTGTCTCTTCCTGCACATAAAAAATAATCTTTTAAAAAGAAAGTTTTGCAAGCTCTTTGTGTGCTGCATTAAGCAGCACACACAAATATAAGTTACAAAACGGCATTCAGATTGTTTATGTGCAGGAAGGGACACCTTCCTGCACATAAACTATCTTCCCCTGCAACACAGGTACACTTGGACTATGGTGCAAGGGTGCCTGTGTTGGTGCTAGGTTGCTAAATTAGCACCAGTGTGGGTGGAAACGCAGGGCTGCACCATATCCTTGTAAATACTGTGCAGCCCTGCGTTTCAGAAGTGGCAGAGCGCAGCGTTCTGCCAAGGAGGCTAACGCAGCGCTCCGCCACTCCCTCAGTCTCATGCTATTTTTTGTAAAACTCTGTTTATTGGCAGTTTGAAATGAAACAGTACAATTCGAAAGACATTTGTGTAATTCAGTGTGTGGGCAAAGTTCACATAGTTAGCAAGTCACATTCGCTCTGAACATGTGGATATTAGTAAACTCATATAAATGAGGCAATTGCTTTTACTGTCGCTACGTGCGGCGTCACCCTTGTGTTTGAATGTCCAGACAGGAAGGGAAGCAGAATATTTAGCCCATGAAGATCTCCCAGAAGCCCATATCTTTAAAACATTTTTGGAGTAGCCACATACCTGGTAGACACATTTTTGGGCGCTCATGCACCAGTCCATATCTCTATCCCATTGGTCAAGTGAGAGACACACAGGTGAACCCCATAGTTATGCTAGGTTGCTACAAGCCACCATTACACCCATATCGTAGAATATTGTTTGATACCTGGTACCGTCCTGTTCTTCCCATAATCCAAGAATGCACAATGTATGATCCAGAGCTAATGGTAATGCAGATACAGTGTTTAGACTCCCCTCCACGTAAAGTCAGTAGGATTGAACCACCTGGCAGTTCCACATCATCTGCATAAATGTTCCCACACAGCTACAGCCTCAGGGATAATCCTAACTATTGGTTCGCCCTATTTTCTTCAGTCGGTCCCTTGTACAGTAGACTCTGTAAAGTATCTTAAGTTATATTAACCTGAACCCCAACCTTATTGCCACCTCCTTAGGATATTGGCATGCCTTGGTCCAATCATCATCTGTTAGATCTACAACATCCCAACCTCCCTTAGCCTGGACAGTGTATCTGGCATGCTTTTAACCAGTTATTTTTATCAATAATGGAGATCGCTTTACGTCCCAAGGGTTCAGACAATATTCGAGCGGGTTGTAATCCTCTATTTTGGTGTCTTTAGGGGTATCACTGTGAAGGGCGTCTAAGTCTAAATAACAGAAAACCTCCCCTACCAGCATTTCATATTCTTCTTTTACAGACTGAAAGGTCCTCATTGTGGTAGCCTCCCAAACATCATCTAGTATGCTGATTCCTATGCGATTCCACCAGCCAAATCCACTTAGTCTGTGTGTTTCGGCCAATCGCTGAGCATCCAGAGCAGTATTACTTTTGTTAAGATCACATGCAAACCGAACAATCTCAGCATCTTGCCCCACACCTCTAATATCACATTTATACAGATTGGCCAGTTGCGCTCACCACATTTTCCGTAAAGCGCTGACGGATAACCCTTTGTTCCCATCCAGTGCCTGCCATACCTAACTGAGGGCTCCATTCGATAGCATATACCATAGTCATTGACCATAAGTAATTGGGTGCCCTATTGTAACACCCTATGTCCTTGAGGGCTATACCTCCATCGTACACCCCTGCATTAGTTAGAATAAAGCAATTTTGGGGGTGCCATCTTTCCATAGTAGTAGTCTCAATTCCCCGTTAACGCTTTGAAAGAAACAATCAGGGACTGGATAGGACATGTTTTGTGAGGCATAGGTACATTTAGGCAGTACTATAATTTAGAACATAGCTGCTGTGCCTAGCATCGAGAGTGGCAAAGACTTCCATCTATCTGCACCCTCTCTGAACTTATCAAGGGTATTATACAGATTCCATTTTATGAAGGTCTCTTGTGACCGGGTTACAAACATCCCTAAGTAAAGGATGCCCTGATTATTTACCCATATCTGCACTCTCATTGGGCTCTTGAGTTTCCAAGTGGTTAACGGATAGATCAGTGATTTAGTCCAATTAATGTGAAACTTACTGTATCTACCAAATATCTGAATCATTGGTATTACCCTACCCACGGAGAGATCAGGGTCAGTGACATATAGCAGGATGTCATCAGCTTATACGGAATTTCATTTCTTCTATGCTGTGTCCAATCTCAGGTCACATGTCAACAGAGCCTTCCTCTTCCAACATGCAAAGAGTGATAATTGCTAGGTGATAATTACTAGGGAAATGGGTCAGCCCTGCCTGGTCTCTCAACAACCAGAAATTCCATGGATTACCCTCCATTTACTTTTACACAGGCATGCGGCTCATAATAAAGCAGCTTCACCCATTTCATGTTTTGGGGGCATAAGCTCATCTTTTCCATTATGTGGAACAAATAGGTAAACTGAAGACAATCAAAGGCATTGGAAGCGCATAGGGATATTACTACAACTGGGACCAAAGAAGAAGCCATGCAGCCAAACCACCTCCTGAGATTCAGTCAGGTGGTCCATCCTGGAATAAATCTAGGCTGGTCTGGGTGCACTAGACTGGATATAATTTGAAGTTATCAAGTTGCGGGGCCTTGGCCAGTATTTTGGTGTCAGCGTTCAAAGGAGATCTTGGTCTATAGGATGCACAGGAGTCAGAGGGCTTACCTGGTTTACGAATTACTGTAATTAGTGCTGATCCTAGCTCTTGTGTTATGGAGCTCTCCTACTTTGTGGTATTATAGAGGGCTAGAAGATGGGGTGAGAGCTTTCTAGCCAAACATTTATAAATTCTATAGGCAAGCCATCAGGCCCTGGGTTCTACCGGCATGCAATGTGCCAATCGCTTGCTGGATTTCTGCAGGTGTTATCTGCAAACCTAGGACCACCCTGTCTGTTTAAGTAATGTGTGGTAGTGTTATGTTAGTTAAACATTTCTGTATTAGGCTACAGAAGATAGCAGCTCCACAGAGCTAAGGATCCGTTTTGGCCCCAGCAATCTGTCATGATCTTGCAGGCGGTAGTCCCTGACACCCCCAACATAAGCCCGGCAGAGTGTTGCTGGTGCCTGGGGACTATATGAATGTTGGTGAATGATCAGGGTTGCTATGTGGCCCTTCGGGCAAAATTGGATAGATGGGATATGTTACTAGCCAATGCCTATGTACCTCCCAAACTGCAGCGCAGGGTCCTTGACAAGATGGGTCCTATACTGATTGAGGTGGCCTTGAATTTCACATTGTGGGGGAGACTTCAATGACGTAATGAAGTGGGAGTGGGATAAGAACACCACATTCATCATGATGCCGTGAGTACTCATGAATTTGGTATCCTGCACGCACACTTTGGGTCTCGTGGATACCTGGTGATTCCGGCATCCCCAGACAGACAATACTCCTTTCTGTCTGGAGACCACAGGACCTCCTCACATCTGTACTACCTGTTTGTCCCAGCAGACGAGGCCGGGTGGTTGCATGAGTTGGAATTTCTGGCCAGAGACATTACAGACCACTCGCTTCTCCACCTCACTTTAGGGACTGGTTCAGGGGGCGCCCCCCATCCCTGGAGTCTTGATTTGTGGGCCTTGCAGGACTGGGAGGTCGTCACAGGCCTGTGGATAGACTCACAGCTGTACTTTGAGGAAAACAAAGGATCTGTGGCTTTCACGGTCGTACTCTGGGAGGTCTATAAAACCATGCTTAGGGACAAAACCCAAAACATATTTTCCGTGAAGAAGAGCAGACCCAGACAGGTGACGGTATTGAGGGTGAAATTATTGTCCCTGGAGTCGGCCTGGTTGCAGACTGGGACACAGGCAACATACTTGCGGCTAGTGGCGGTCCAGGAGCAGTACAAAAACCTCACTCACAACACCACTTGACAGTGTTACCTCTCGATTAAGAGGAAGGTGAATGAAACAGGGCATAAGACAGGCCGGCCCCTAGGGTAGCTAGGAAGGAGAGAGCAGGAGGCACGTTGGGTGGCCGAGATACAAACAGAGTGCAAAGAGAGTGTTAAAACTGACAAGTAGATAGCACAGGTCTTTGCACAATATTACTAAACCCTTTATAAAGCTAGGCAAGTCAGCAGGCATTAAGACATAGAGGCATTTCTTGGCGAGCTTCAGGTTGCAGTCCTAAGCCAAGTAGACAGGGAGGGCTGGGATGGCGATCTCTCTTTGTAAGAAGTCCAGGAGGCCTTGGCCCACATAAAATTGGGGGAAACACCGGGAGCAAATGGTCTCTCAATGGAGTTGTAGGGAGATGGCTCTGTATATGGAATACCACTAGGTGGTTATACCATGCACAGTGTCCAGAGATTGCCCCAGAAATGTACAGTCCTCAATGTGGTTGTGTGGTCGAGCAGCCTTAGGCCTAACACAGAGGAGTGTAAGACATTTGTTGTGCACACAATGACCAATAAATGACACACGACTCAAAAAGGAGATCCACACCAAATTTATAAAAATAAGCTTTGCTCAAAATTTATTTTAAGAACAAGATCTTCACAAAAGGGTAAGTACGTTTTTAATAGAAATTCTTTTCACTTTCAAAAGTGGACACTGCACTTTTCAGTCTTTGCAATGTTAATCTATGGAGGAAAACAACAATGCGGTTTTACAGGTAAGTAACCAATTTATAAATCCAGTCTTTGGGTTGCAGGGTCAGCAGAGGGCAAGGTTCAGGTAAGCACAAACACTGCACCACCAGCGGCACAGGGGCGGGCGGGTGCAGAGGTCAAAGTTGAAGATCAGACCCAATGTTACCCAATTGAGAAAGGGGGTGCTTGAAGGCACACTGCTTGCAGGTAAGTAGATCTATTGCAGGACTCAAGCTTCGGAGGTTAAAACAAGCACAGGGGGGCCACAAGGCAGCACCAAACATACACTACCAGTGGCATGGGGGTGGCCAGTGGCAGGGTGCAAACACGGTGTTGGGTGCCCAATGCACTTCAATGGAGAACCTTGGTTTGGAAAACAGGCTGCAGGCGATGAGCTCCTCAAGGCCCAGGGGCTTTGGGTGCAGGGGTGTTCTTTGATGTGGGATTTCTCTTACTGGAGCTGATCACAGTCGGTGGAGCCTTTGGATTCACAATACAGGCATCAATGGAGAGTCCAGGAGGGGTCAGCCAATGATGGACTTGGACACAGGATTGCTGGGAAACTTTTTCTGAATCGGTGGGCAACCTGGACACAGGCCGGAGGCGTCGGGTGCAGAGTGGTCAGAGATTGCAGATCAGGTGGGCACCAGAGTCCTTTGAGTTGCTTTCTTGTGGACAGAGCCACTGTCCTTTGGAGTTCTGGGCTTCTTCAAAAGCAGGCAGTCCTCCCAGGGGTTGTGGAGGTTGCTGACTGCAGGATAGGTGTCATTTTTTCACAGGATCATCGAGCATTGCAGATAGGCTGGTAGGGCTGGAGCCAAGTCAGTGGGCATCGACAATCTTCTCTGAACGGCGTCTTCTTCGTCCTTCTTCTTCTTAGGTCGGCAGGAACAAGTTTCAGGGTCTGGGGAGCCACCTAAATACCTGATTTAGGGGTGTTTTAAGGGAGTGACAGGTAGGCCAATGGCCACCTTACCTTGAGTGTCTACACCCTCAATTATGCCACCCTCCTGCAGGGGCATAGTTCTATCCCTGATTGGAGGAGTCCCCCATCTTCAAGGTGGTGGGGACTGAAAAATGTGCTTCAGCTCGCCTCCTACACCTGGGGTGGGGTTGGCAGAGGTTGGTACACCTCTTATTCTTCCTAGTTTTTCTCTCTGGTTTTCCCATCCAAAGTAGTGTCCTAAATCAGGGGCTGCCATCAGCTGCTAGCAGCAGAGTCTGGGGGTCGCATTACAAAGGAGGCAGGCCTTTGAAGCTTCTCTCTCACGAGCACTGTGCCCATCCTGGGAGAGGCGGTGTGTCACCTTCCCCCAGGATTTACTTTGTTTCTGGTCTCAGAGAGCAGGGGCTCTCAACCCAGTGGCTAAACACATGTCTACTGGTGACAGGCTGTCTAAAGCCAGTCTGTGACTACACCAGGGGTGTTTCAAGAAATCCCGCTCTGGCATCAGTGTGGGTTTATTGAGAGGAGTTGTTTGGTACCAAACACTCCTGTGTTTAGAGAAGCCATCATAATCCTATGAAACTTGAGTTGTTGTCGATTTTCCAGCCATGTACACTCAATGGCTTCCCTGCACTTAAAATATTTAAGAATAGACTTAAATATTGTAGGATATATCTGCTCATGCAGATATTCCTCCACCTGTGATATAGTGCACCCTACCTTAGGGCTGTATGGCCTGCTAGAGGGGTGACTTATCTATACCTTAGGCAGTGCTAGTTAATGTAGCATATAGGGGAGTGTGCCATGTTAATTTTTTCGTTTTTCTCTTCACCCAGGCATGCAGGCTGCAGTGCCAGTTTACATGGCCGGGGTGAGGGGTACCAAGGGTGGCACAACTGGTGTTGCAGCCCTAGAGTACCCTCTTCAGTCCTAGGTACCAGGGGTTCCATTTACTAGGGACTTACAGGGGTAGCTGAAGTGGTGCCAAACAAGATACAGTTTTAGGGAAAGAACACTAGTGATGGGGACCTGATTAGCAGAGACCCAGCACCCTTTCAGTCAAAGTTGACCAGATATCAGGCACAAAGTGTGGGTCGGGTGGGTACTGCAACATAACTCAATTTTCTCCCAGGAGTTATATAAAAAAAACTCGTGCCATTCCTTAAGCCACATCTCTTGAATCTTTTCTGAGAGGAGGGAAAACTTCCTGACTACCTTAACCATATTATTACTGTGGTGATAAACCTACCAATCTTTGTGGGTCATATAGGCACATTGTGCTTTTGAATACTGAAAGTAAGATACTGGCAAATCATTTGGTGACATGAGTATCCAGGGTGATCATTTACCTTGTCTACGGGGACCAAACTAGGTTTATACTGGGGAGGTGGACAAGACTTAATATCATACATTTGCACGTCTGGTTAGACCAAACAAAAGACAAACAGGACTCCAAAGCCATATTATTACTGGACTCCGAGAAAGCATTTGACTCAATTGACTAGTGGTACCCTAATTTGACCTTAAAACAGTTTGGATTTTGTCCTAGGTGGGTGAAACTGCTATATAAGGCACCACCGGCGGTGATAAAGGTGAACAGAGTCCTTTATGATATGTTTGAATTTGGGGAGGGCCACAAGACAGGGGTGGCCATTGTCCTC
The DNA here is from genome assembly GCF_964204655.1 of Triturus cristatus. Taxonomy (NCBI): domain Eukaryota; kingdom Metazoa; phylum Chordata; class Amphibia; order Caudata; family Salamandridae; genus Triturus; species Triturus cristatus. Next base: position 752,194,372 of record NC_140592.1, read on the forward strand.
CATGCTGTTTGTGCTCTCCCTGGAGCCGCTTCCATGCTCAGTCTGGAGCAGAGCTGATGTAGTGGGATTTCCAGAAGTGGTCAAAAAGCCAGAGTGAGGGGGAGGAGCCTAGCGCGCATCCAAGATGGTCGCGTGAGCACAGGGCTCCCCGGACCCTTTCTGCTCCTCGGAATATATCCTGAGACTATCCTGATTTGGTTTATGGAATCTGGGAGATGAAGACCAGCTGATCATATATCTCTTTTCAAAACTCTAATCGGACCTGGGAATCCTGAGTTGTCGTCGTCGGAACTTTTGGGACCCACCCGACGGAGGTGGCCGGGGTGAAGGTGACCCGTGGGGCCGGGCTGCAATTGAACAACAGCGGCCTCAGCGCGGTGCCAGTTGCCGATTCAGCACTTTCGGTTTCGGTTTTGGCCTTTAGGAGATCGGCTGGCGTGCGTGCTCAAGGTGGCGAGGTGCCTCCTGGGCCTCTGCCCGAGGCTTGCTTCCATCTGCTACTGGTGGGCCTAACGCCTCCGACCCCTACACCGACAGTTTGTGGTCCTTTCGCTGGCGCCCGCACACCTCTTGATCGGAGGTCCCATCGAGAGACTGCGCTCACATGGCGGGCAAAGGGGGTCCGGAGGGGCGCAAGACCAAGGCTTCACTGCGCGGGGGAGCGGTCCAGAGCAACAACATGGACCGCTATACCCAGGGCAGGGGGTCCCCTGGCGCTGCTGGCCTCTCCCCGGATGCTGCAGGGGGAGGCACGACCGTCTCTGCGGAACCTTCCCTACAGGACATTATGGGCGCCATCGAGGGCATCAGGGAAACCATCGCGACGCAATATGAGGCCCTGGCCCGTAAGATCGACACTGTCGCGATCGACGTCACCCTGATTCGGGCCGACCTCTCTAAAACCAACGAGAGGGTCCAGACCCTTGATACACGGACCTCCACCCTGGGTGCGGAGGTGTCGGATCTGCGGGCCGCGCTTGGGGACATTAGAGTGGTCAACGACCATATGGCCCGGCGGCTTGAGGACTTCGAGGGACGGGCCCGACGCAACAATATCCGCATCATTGGGGTACCGGAGTCCTCCGACGGCCGCCCGGTGGACCTCGTGGCCGAGGAACTTATCCTGCAACAGCTGTCCCCGGTTGGCCTAAGCAAATTCTTCGCTGTGGAGCGGGCCCATCGAGTTCCGGGCGGCCGGCCGCGGCCGGGGGCCCCCCCGAGGCCTATCGTGGCTAAACTGTTCCACTACAGGGACCGCGATGCTATTCTGCAGGCTTCACGGACCCGTGGCCCGGTCCGCTACGAGAACTCGACCATCAACTTCTATCCGGACTTCACGCAACTGGTCCAGAAACAGCGGATGGGATTCCAAGGGGTGAAGCGCCGTCTCCGCGAGCTAGGCCTGAAGTATTCGATGATCTACCCGGCGAAACTTCGAGTGGAGCATGGAGAGCGGACAGCCTTTTTTGACTCTCCTGTGGCCGCAAGTGACTGGCTGGACTCGCTGCCGGACGGGGGTGGCCGGCCCGGGCCCTCTGGGGGCACCGCAGGTGACGGGTCCCCTTAGACTGACCTTTGGTCCTTGCTTTTGCGGTTTTGCACTGTACAGTTGGGTCTTACTTCTTTTGCATACTGTGTCTTACCAGGACCCGTGAGGGGTGCGGGCGGGTTCGGGTCCCTTTCCTCCTCCGGGGTCTTTTTGTAGAATGGGGTTAGTGGGGCGACAGGCACACTGCAAGTTGGGGGGGGTCTTTGGCCCGCAGGGGTGCAGGGTGGGGGGTGTTGGACTTGGGGTGGGGTCGGGGGGGAAGAGGGGTTGTTTTGTTGTGTGTTTTTTGTTTACAGGGCGAGGTATTGATTTTTATCCATATTTGGGAACAGTGCTGCGGGCTGGGGGCCTCTTGATCTATTGGAGGGGATGGGGGGAGACGGGTTGAGGCTTATGTCGTGGAACGTCAATGGGTTGGGGGACCGTATTAAGCGGGGTGTTGTACTGCAATATTTGCGTCGTTTGACTCCTGATGTGGTGTTTCTCCAGGAGACGCATTTGGTCGGCAATGTCTGCCATGCGATGAACAGGGGGGGATACCGCCTCGTAGCCCATTCTGGTTTCACAACTGGCTCCAGGGGGGTGGGCATTCTCCTGCGAACCTCCCTTCCGGTGGAGATCACGAGGATAGTCTCGGATGACAGAGGGCGCTATGTGTGTTTGATTGGGAGGTGGGAGGGGCAGCCCCTTACCCTGGTTTCAGTCTACGTCCCCCCGGGCCTCCAGAACTCCACCTTTACTGACTTGGGTCGAATGCTGCTTGACCTTCCGGACGGCCTCCTGCTCATGGGCGGGGACTTTAATTCTGTGGTTTCGGGTGAACTGGATCGTCACCCACCGAGGACCCTCCCCGCTGCCCAGTCATGGCTGGGTGGGATGTTGGAGACCTTCGGCTTGGTGGATAGTTGGAGACTAATGCATCCGACCCAGTGTCAGTTCACCTTTCATTCGGGGGCGCATGGGAGTCTCTCCAGGTTAGACTACTTCCTTATGCCCGCGGCGCAGACTGGTCGGATTCGAGAGGTCAGACACCTGGCGCGTGGTATCTCCGACCATTCTCCGCTGTGGCTTCTCTTTGACACCGGGTCGCGGTCCGCAGGGCGGATAGCTCCCATTAACCCCTGGTACCTGCGGGACCCTGTGACTCGTGACAGCCTGGTTAAGGCCATGGACCAATACTTCAGTGAAAACGAGGGGTCGGTGTCGTCTGCGTTGTCCCTTTGGGAAGCCTTTAAAACTGTGATACGCGGACACGCCCTCGCCCAGATAGTGGTGGCCAAGAAGGTTAGGAGCGAGGCGGTGGTGAAGCTGGAGACTGACATCTCGGGGCTGGAGTCGGCCCTGGAGGCGAATGTTACTCCGGACGGGCTACATGCCCTTAGCCTGAAACAGTTCGAATATAGGTCCCTGGTCACTGACGCGGCCAAAACTATGTATAGGGAGCAGCAGGGCCGATTGTATGACGCGGGGGACAAGGCGGGTAAGTTGATTGCGTGGCTGGACAAAAAGGAGAGAGTGAATCGTGTGGTCCCCGAGTTGCGTGCTGCGGATGGTGTGTGTGTGACTGAGCCGGATGAGATTGTGGAATGCTTCGCTGACCACCTCCGGGCGGTGTACTCCCCGGTGACTGACAGGGATGAGGATGACTCTCGCCTCCTACTGAGAGATATTGCTCTGCCCGGCCTGTCCGTTGAGGACCGGGAGCGGCTGGACGCCCCCTTATCGTCGGATGAAATAGCGACCGCGATCCGTTCCCTTCGCTCGGGCAAGGCTATGGGTCCTAACGGTCTGCCCATTGAACTATACAAATTGCGTCCTGATAAGCTTGCGCCCTTCCTCAGCCGCATGTTCCGCGACTCTCTTGCGGCGGGTTCCCTTCCGGCCGACCAGCGCTTGGCCACTATAGTCGTTATCCCCAAGGAGGGCAAGCCGCGTGACCGCTGTACTTCTTACCGGCCTATTTCACTGCTCAATGCGGAGCCTAAAATCCTGGCGAAAGTCCTGGCCAATCGATTGTTGAGTGTCGTGTGCGACCTTATTCATCCGGACCGATGCGGCTTTATCCCGCACCGCAACACCGCTCTTAACTTGCGGCGTCTGCACGGTGCCCTTGCCAGGGCGGAGTTCCTCTCCGAACCGGCCGTGCTGGTTTCTTTGGATGCCACGATGGCATTTGACACTATTGAGTGGCCATTCCTCTGGGCCGTCTTGGATAAATTCGGCTTTGGAGAGGGATTTATTGGCTGGGTGAGGCTCCTTTACACGGGACCCATGGCTCAAGTGGTGGTGAATGGGCGGGTCTCTCGGCCCTTTGCCCTTGGCAGGGGCACGAGGCAGGGGTGCCCGTTGTCCCCGCTGCTTTTTGCTCTCGCCCTGGAGCCACTCGCTGCCTGGCTCCGTTGGGAGCCCTCGCTTAGAGGGATCCGGTGGGGCCCGGGCTTCGAAGATCGGGTCTCGCTGTACGCGGACGACATTCTCCTGTATCTCACCTCACCGCGGCAGTCACTCAACGTCCTCTTTGACGTTCTGACCTCCTTTGGGAACAATTCGGGTCTCACGATCAATTGGTCTAAATCCTGCGTTTATCCCATCTCTGGTGGTCCTCCTCTCCTGCCGCCTTGGCTCCCGATTCAAATATCTCTGAGCGGCTTTAAGTACCTGGGGATATACGTTTCGCTGGACCCGGTGGCTCGCTATGAGCAGAATCTCCTGCGTCCACTTCGGCGACTGCGGGAGGACACGGCCCGGTGGTGCAGGCTGCCCCTGTCCCCGCTGGGTCGGGCCGCGCTGTTTAAAATGATGTCCCTTCCCAGGTTCCTCTATGCACTCCAGAACTCCTTCGACGTTATCCCAGTGGCTTACTTTCGGGAGGTGGAGAGCCTGCAGAGGAGACTGGTGTGGAACGGGCGGGCGCGTATTGCTCTTGCCAAGCTCACTCTCCCCTGGTATGACGGGGGCATCGCGCTTCCTGACATTCGCAGGTACTATTGGGCCTCACAGCTATCTGCCATTAACCACGCCACGTATGCGCCCGGCTTGAATCCGGCGTATGAGATGGACAAGTTCCTGCTTCCCGGCGGGAACTACAACAGGGCACTTTATTCCCGCCTGGCTGGCCGGACCCTTACGGGTCCTACTAAGATTGCTGTGCGGACCTGGAGGGCTGCCACTGCGGCCATGGGCTGGAGTGAGCGATTAACATGTGCTACTCCCTTGTTTGCCTCCGACCGCCTGGGCAGCTTGTGGACCACCAAGGGGTTTGACCAGTGGGACACGATTGGTATCAGCAAAGTGGGAGACCTGTGGCACAAGGGCGCGGTCAAGACTTTCGCGGTGCTCCAGGCCGAATACGAGCTGACCGACAGGGAGTTCTTCCGCTACGCCCAGGTTCGACACGCCCTGCTCTCGGTCTTCGGGGAGGGGACCAAGATCCCTGTTTCTTCGCCCCTCGAGGACCGCATACTTGACGGACATGTCCCTGATAGTACTATTTCTTTAATTTATAAAAAATTGATTAATCACCGGGCGGACCTCCTGGTGCGCCTTCGGGAGGCTTGGACTGGGGATGGGGTCGAATTGGACGACGAAGATTGGCAGTCTGCACTGTCGTCCCCCAAGGAGGTTGCCATTCCGGCTCGTCTCCGGTTGGTACAGCTCAAGATTCTCCACCGGGTGTATGTGACGGGTCCGCGCTTGGTCTCGATGGGATTTTCCGACGACGGGCTCTGTAAGCGAGGCTGCGGGCTCAGCGCCACCTTTCTTCATATCCTTTGGGAGTGCCGCGAGGTGGCGGACTACTGGCGCCGGGTCCACACGGTTATGGGACAGGTCACTGGGGTTGTGCTGCTGCCGGAGGTGCGTCGCTGTGTTCTGAATGTGTGGGAGCCCAATGATTACAGCGCGGCTCAGACTCGGTGGGCGGCCCTAGGGAACATGATTGCCAAGAGGGATATAGCGCAACTATGGGGCGCTCAACGGCCGCCCACCGTGTCAGTATGGAAGGAGAATATGGACTGGTGTATGTTTAGGGAGAAGACAGTGTATGTGGCCCGTGGCAAGCCGGGGGCATGGGGTAGAATTTGGGGGCAATGGAACGCGTATCGCGGAGGCATCTGTACGCCCCCCCTGGTAGACACTGATGTCGCCATGTCCCCCTGACCCTTGATGGCTCCTGGCGCTTTTTGTAACAACTACATTTGGACGTTCATCTCCCTTGACCCCCTTCCCCCCCCCCTCCGTCCCCGGCCTCCCGGTACTCCTCTCTTTAGCGGATTGCTCAATTGTCCTGACTGGAGTTTCCCGGGGGGAGCCTGACCCGCACTGGTTTCCCTCATAACTCGCCTTTTGTTTTTATTGTTTTTCCTTTTGTTTTTGTTATTGTTGGACTGACGCTTGCTGTTCTTCGAGAACTATCTTGAGCCACTGCGGGGCGGTGCCCTGGGAACTGATTGTAGCCTTGATATGTGTATATTTCCTTATGTACCTAGCGGCCGGCCCGGGTGGTTGTAGGCCCATACTTGTACCCGAATTATTGTTCAATAAAAACTTTTTCAAAAAAAAAAAAAAAAAGCCAGAGTGAGTATTGCTATATGCAGACAATGCCCTGATCTACCCTACAGACACTGAGACGTCACTTCCGGCAATCCTGAATGTGTGCCACAACTTTGAGACCTACTGCATCAACTGGGACAAATCAATCAGATGGGTGATTTGGAGAGACTGGGAGGTCTGAGCAGGGACTTTCGGGTAGTAAAACAAGCTTTAAGAACCTGGGAATGGTCATAACAGAGATAGGTTCCTGGAGAGGAAACTGAGTCGGGGTCTCAGTGAATTTCAGGAGGATGCAGAGAGGTGGCGTAAACTTTCTGTATCACTTATGGGCAGGGCCTCCAATTTAAAAAAAAACATTTTTATTGGCATTTTGTAATTGACGATAATCGATACATTACAACAATAATCAATTGCGCATACACAGTGTGTCAAGATTGAGTTGACTACCCTCCGCAGTAATCAGCTAGTTTTTTCTCACCCTCCTTGACAACAGAGCTGCCGACAGTTATATTGCACATCACATTATCCTAGCCATGGTCCTTTATTCACTAACGTCTGATAACGATTAGGGCCTCCATTTTTAAAATGATTACTCTCCCCAAACTTTTGTACATTTTGCAGAATACCTCCTATGGGATACGGGAAGCATACTTTGACAGGAAGGACAAAATACTGCAGACATTTCTCTGGGAAGGGGTGGTCACCTGAGGATAGCCCTGTGGACTCTCTATGTCTCAGGCTACAAAGAGGCATATTGCTCTCCCAGGTATAAGGGAATACTATCGGGCTTCGCAACTTTGGGTCATTAATGAGTGGGGATTCACCCCACATGCTGTGCCGGCAAACGACTGGAAAGGGCACTCATGAAATAGTGTTTTCAATAGTGTTTTTAATGAAATAATTGGAATTGAAGCACATTATTGTTTATTGTCCTTTAAGGAATTGCTTGTTTGGAATCACTGTTATAAGATCTCAACTACCTCAACACTGATTATTTTCTCTCAATTCCTTGCATTAACTATAGATGTTATTGCTTGCTTATTTGTATGTTAAGTCCATATACCACATGATCCGCATCTGAAGAAGGTGATAATATTTACTCGTATATCCATCACAGTTACAATCATTCTAGTTGAAAAGGGATTTCTTTGCTTTTGCACTCATGAAATTCGACATGTACACACATTACATCTACCGACACAGAAACAGAAAACTTTTGCCAATGCCCACAAAGGCAATGCTGAAAGCATAGGAAGGCACTAATAAAGCTCTGGGCTGGCAGAGAAGGAGAAAACAGGCCAAACCACCCTGTAAAGGGACGCTGATTAAGGAGGTTCAAAAACTGTCAGGTAAGGCCTCTGGGATCGGCTCATCGGGTGATGTTTTGGACGAGGGCAACTTTAGTCTCTTCAAGGCAGTGCAGGAGGAATTTCAGCTGTCATCCACTCAAAGATATAGTTATTTACAACTGGCACATGCCCTCAGGGCAGAAGGGCCCAGTGTATCGAATTGTGCCTAGTACTGCCCAATGGAAAACTGGGTTCTGATGGGTGCGATTACATAGAAGCCAGTGTTTCAGATTTACTGAGCTATTCTTAATAATACTCTGGACAACCTCAGACACCTGATGCAGGTGGCAGATCGAACTGGGACCCACAGAAGACAATGATTGGGATGCGGCCTTGATGCATCCTAGGGAGGTAGCAGTTAAAGCCAGACTGAGACTACTACAACTGAAAATCTTGCGTAGGATATAGTACAATAAGAGCAGGTCATTCAAAATGGGAAAGGCTCCGAGCCCTATATGTGTACGATGCCACGTAGAGGAGGGTACTTATCCACACAATTTGGACATGCTCAAAGGTGAGCATATTCTGGGGGAAAGTGATACGGGAACTGGAAGCCATCATAGGTATGAATAGTCCCAGCACACCATAATTTGTCCTATTGGTTATTCAATGCAATGTGGATATCCTAAGGTTGCAGCTGTTATTTTGATAAGTCGTTTGGTCGCTAAACTTGATATAGCCAAAATGAGAGGTCAGACGCAAGCACCGACTAAAAGTATGTGGCAAAGGTTCTGAACAGATACATGGAGGCGAATAGGATGGTCTGTGAGGAAAGAGAAGGGGTGTGGAGCCAAGCGGACGAATTGAAGCGAGAAGGAGCAGCCGAAGCTCCCTAAATGGCGGCGGTCGGTGAAGCAGCGACTTCACTTCTTCACTTTGAAGGAGCCCTGAGAGCCGCCACAAGGTCCGTTTCTAACTTGCAGTGAGGCGACAGCGTGCCGGCCGACGAGAGGAGGGCTACGTGACCGGACAGCCTGTCCGGAGAGACTGCGCCGCAACGGTGAAGCCTGCACGCGCAATCTTTTGCCCAGACGAATGACGGTGAGAGGGGTGGTGGGCGGTGACGCCGGTGGCCCCACTAAGAACAGGGGTATCCCAAGATGCAGTCACTGCAGGCTTTGGGGGTGAATGTTTTTCCTTCTGAGGTGCTATAGACAGCGTGGGGTGCCGGACCCGGGCCGTTTGACCTCAAAATGGCGGCTGTCACTGACCGGCCAGGGCTGCTTGACACCATCATGGTGGCTATCACCACCTTCCACCAATATCGCGAGGCAGTACTGAGAGGAGGATCGCCACAGATCAAACATCTACTGGTGGCCTTAAAACAGAAGGTATTGCTGAGTCCTCGTCCCGGGATCATCGCCCTAAGGCATGCTTGCCCGATTTAGAGTTGGTCTATTGAAGACCAAGGACCATCAGCATTAAGTCAGACAGTACCAAGATGGCCGCCGAACTGAAGCTGGACAAGAAGCTCCCACGGCCGGGATCATTAGTAGTTAAATGTACCCTGCCATCCACCAAAGTTTTAACCAACAGAAACTAATTTATCTTGAAGAGAAGAGTGAGTGACCTCAAGATGGCGTCCAGGCGGAGGTCCCGCTCACGATAGGGGAACAATTAAATACACTGGCTACTAGTCTGGGGGACAGACATAGAAAGCCATAGATCTGAAGCATCTCATCCATAAGTGCAAGGTGAAAAGGCTGATGCACATCGCGCTACCACAAACAAAGCTATACCACACGCCTGACCCTAAGATGGCTGCCTCAGGCTGACCTTGGCAAGACCACCATTGATTCGGCTCACGCCTGACAGCCACTACTCAGCATCAGCCTACACGAAGGGGCTGCAAAGCAGAGGGGGGGCTGCCCGCCCAAGAGAGGAAGGCCTACAACAAAGCCCTTATGCCACCGAAAAAAAGCGGCATAAATGGTGTGGTGCCCAAGTGTGGAACTCCTGAGGGCGCAATAGCTCGGAGGCCTGACCTGGACACATGGAGTACTTCTGGCTCTGGCGCTTCCAGCCTGGAGATGTGGTGGGGCTCCCCCACGTACTGACCTTGATCCTAGATCTGGAGACTAGAGGCCTAAAGGCAAGAACGATGGGTTGTCCCACAATCTACAGACTTAGGCTAGCGGGAGGACGAAGCAAAGGGTGTTTCCCAATTACACCGGGACCGATGCCTTCGATTGAACTATGATGATGCCCCATGGACGAAAAAACAAATCTGTTTGTAATTACCGCTAAACCCGAGTACCATTGGCCATTAACCTATGCAGCTATAGAGGAAACTGGCCATGGTTCACCCCCTCGGCTGTCACCTACCCAGTCAGACATTGTTTTTAACGGTGCTTCACGGTCTTGTCTATCTTTCACTTTGACTGCTTGTTTCCCCTGAAGTCCCTTCCCCCCTCTGGTCTTCTTGATGCTATCTGCATTCCTTTTCCCCTGTTTACTTTTCCCCCTCTACCTTCCATTCCACATAAGACGTTTCTGTCTTTGCTATGTAACTCGAAAATAACCTATGTTATCGTGTAATCTCCGTTTTTTCTACTGTCTGTTCTCACCGCGGAGTCCGAACAACCGTGGCCGATACCCGGTGGAGCTGTCCTATGCAGCTATAGAGGAGTCTGGCTAGGGTTCACCCCCTCGGCCGTCACCTACCCTGCCGGGCATCTATCATTGTTTCCTCGCCTCCCCGTTATGTTTCCTTCCCTCTATCTTTCTCTTATTTCTATACTTGGAATCTGTAACTGAAGTAATTATGTAATCTTTAACTTTCTGATCCTCATGTAAAGTGCTCTGATACCAACGAGTCTAGCCAGCGCTATATAAAACTTTGCAAATAAATAAAAAAAAGTGGAGTGGAGGGGATGTCCCAGGAAATTCTAAAAGTTTTGGGGGATATTTAGAGTCGTTTACAGGTGGGATGTCGAAGTGGACGTCTTGTCCAGTGGTGCATCCCTGGCAGAGGACCCATAGCTGTGCCATGTGTGGGTGCATTTTATAGAGGTGGGAGCGTGGTTGGAGGGTAGGTCCTCAAAGGGCTTGTTGGGGTGTCTCAAATGCGTATTAATATTTTTTTACCAATGTGCTATGTTTCTGGTGTTGCTGTACGAAAAATAAAAATAAGTTCTTAAACAAGTGCACTATTTTCTCACCTGTACATTTGGAAGTAGAGGTATATTGTTCCCGAAAGTGGTCAGCAAATACCCCTACAATGTTAAGGTTCACAGTAGTTTTTGTACCTGTACATGTCGGAATAGTGTCTACAAACCTCACCTCTTCTTCTCTCTTACCCCAACCATGTCAATAATTTTCTAGACTTAATGCCTACTAAAGCGTTTTTTGGGTTGTCAAATAATAGTTACCGGCAGTGCTGGAGATTAGTTCTTGGTATTTACTGCATTTGAGGTCCAGCCTGCGGCATGTATCTGCCTGCGTATTGTGAAGGTGTTGTTATTCTAATTGAATTATATGGTTTTCTAATATGCGTCAGTCTTCACATTGGTGCTTACATCTAGCCGAGGTTATAGAAATCGCCTGTCCGCGCAGTACAGTTTTATAAGCCTCCTACATGGCAGCAGGTGAGTACACTGATGGGCATACGTACAAGCCCCTATCGCCACTGGAGCGTCACTTTTTTGACGCTCCGGTGGCCTAGCGCCATTTCCCATATTTACAAGGTGGCGCTAAGCCACTTAACGTGGATTAATGCCGGTGAACAGCCATTAGTGCGCGGCTGTTTGTACGCATGCCATTACTTTGCAAGCGTTACTACGCATGCGATGTAGCAACGCACTGCCTTTAGTACGCGTGCTTTTACATCGCATGCGTAGTAACGCCGCATACATGGGAGGCGGGCGCCGCTCTTGGAGCTCGTCACGGCGGCCATTTGCTCCAGTGAGGGGTATGCTGCTCCGCATACCATTTTTATTAATAGGCAAGTTTTTACTTCGCATACATTAACGCTTTCAATGTAATGGTATGCGAAGTAAAAACATGCGTAGTAACGGTTATTGCTAAGTAATAACCGCGTAGTAATAGCATGCGAAGTAATGACATGCGAAATAACATCTCATATTCATTAATGCCAACTCGTAAATATGCTCCTTTCTGCCGCAGTCCTCTGCGGCAAAGGGGCGTGCAATAGGTGTTGCAGTGGACGTTCCAGCGCAACACCCATTGCTTTTTGACGCTGCTCCAGATTTACAAGGCTGAGGCAGCTCCAAAAACTAACACCAGAGACTACCTGGTGTTAGAATGGCGATACTTATTAATTTCTCCTCATGTTTTGCTCTTTCTATGTTTGCTGCTTTCTGCAGCACACACAGAAAGAGCAAATCACCATTATTGATTGTTTATGTGCAGGAAGGTGCCCATTTCTGCACATAAATAATTGCCCATGCAGTGCAGGCACCCATGCAACATGCCTTTTCCTGGTGCTAGGCAGCTTTTTTTGCGCCAGCGCTTGGGGGACATACAGGAGTGTGCCATATTCTTGTGAATATGGTGCATCCCTGCGTTAAAAAATCGGTGCAGTTCTTCAACTGCCTACCTATGTTTTACCAGCCGTGTACCACATTTCCAGCCCTGGAAATCTCCCCTCTATTGGGTACCAATTGTTAACAGGATGGGCATATGAACTGATATCCCTGGGCGAAGAGATCAGCACTCATAAAGCGATGAATATATGAGCTCTGGGTGAATAAATAATCCAGTCTGGATTGGGAGTCATGGGCACCGGGAGAGGATGAAACTGTGATATGGCTGGGTTATAGCGCTGCGACACATACACCAGACTATAGGCTTCTGGGAATCTCTTCAGGAGTAAATTTGTAACATCTGTGCATGTGCTGTACCAATCAACAGTGCCATTCATAGGGAGTTAATGTCATGCCCCAACAACAAACTATCCGGTAACTGCATGAGAATCATAATTAGCTCCACCACTCCCTGGACTTGTAACCTCAGTGGTAAGTGGACTGTCCCCACCACAAGTGTAATACTATTTCAGTTCCCAATCAGAACCGCATACCAGCCCAATGGATCATCCATAACCTGCGTAACAACCAAGGAGACAGTGTGTTTTTTAACAATATTGTCACCCCTCTAGACCCTAAGGTGTAACACGTCTGTATCATAAGGCCATACGCACTCAAGATAGCATTTATCATTTTCCCCATCAGGTGAATTTGTTGGAGGACTAAGTCAGGTGTATGACAGAGAGGGACATCTTAAGAATTCTGGAGGCCCTGAGCCAAACGTGCTTTGGGGCACCTGTTCGGGACAATTTTGAATTTATGATCCAATGTCATCTCTTTCTTGCCCATCTTTGGCCAAATCACTGAAAGTGTACAAGCACACTCCTGCAAATTCTAAATGTGTTTACACCTAATATTCAGGGATAGTGATATGTGTTTTCAATACTGTAACACAGCAGCAGCTCACTAATATTACTGGAAATAATCTCCGTGACGCCCTCCCATTTCTCATATGTGAGGTCCTGTTTTGATCTGAAAGAAACTTTTATATGGATGCTGCATGAAACATAAACACAACAGTTCCCTATAAAATGTCTGTAATAGACTCTCACACATCACCCACATTAAAAGTAAATTAAAGGAAAACAGTATTTAAAACAATCTGTTTAAGAATTATTCAAGGTCATCAGGACAAGACTCTCTGTAGAACAGAGCTGGCTCTATCATTGCGGAGGGACCTGAAAGGCTGGGGCTGTGGGCCCACTCCATGGGAATGGGTATCCTATCAGATAGCATGAATGCAGAGTTTCTGGGGGAAAACTGTCCTGCAGTGTCAATGGGGCAGGGAAGTGGGTTTCTGCCCCCGAGTCAGTTGGCGCACCAGCAGCTCCGCAGCTCTGCGACTCCCATTTGGCCTGAATAGATTCTAGTTCCATGTCCAGAAAATCAAGGTCTGTAGTGGTTATATAACGACATTTTCGGGCTGTTGGTAACTAGAGGTCAATGTTCCAGTAGGTGCACAAAGACTAACTGCTGCCCAGCCCTACAGCCAGTCCTATGCATTCTCTGGCGTAAGAAAGTTCCACGCCTTGCCCTATGCAATTATACATACTTTAAATAGAAAAAATATCATGTACTTAATCTCATGTTCACAAAGATGTATTTGTACTTCATCAAGGAGCACCTCTGCTATTGAACAGTTAATGGAAAGTCCGGAAATATTTGGATGGAAATTATAGCTCTCGTTTTTGTCCGACTGCTTGTAGGATGACATCACGATCATGGTAGTTGAATATTTGTGCAATTATATTTCTTAAGGGCTGGTTGGAACACGGCGGGGGCATCGGGGCTTGGTGTGCCCACTCCACAGAAAATAATTTGGAGAGTCCCTAAGTTTTGAGCTGATTAACAATACAATCCTTGACAAAGAAGTCAATGCTCGGCCCCGCCGCCCTTTCAGGGAGCCCCATCAGTCAGATGTTGCTGTGGCAGGAGAACTCCTCCACTTCCTCCAGTCCAGCTTGGATCATTATGTTGTCTTTCTAGAGAGTCATCACAGTTGAGTGCAGGGATGATACCTCTTCACGCAGTGTTGCGAGTGTAGACTCTGTCACCTGTACTCCGTCGCTGACTTTACTAAGATCTGCATGGAGGAGGCCAACTTCTGTTGTGACAGTGTAAATCTTAGACTCCAATGTCGCTTTTGTATCTTTAGCTGCCAGCATCACATCTTTTAGTGTAGGTTTATCAGATGCAACAAGGTTGTCGTCAATTCCAATGCGAGGGTCACAGTCTACCACTGGTTCTTCAACCCGTCAGTACCGCGGGACAGCATAGTTATCCATTTTGTTATATTGCAGCTTCTTTACCATCTTACCTTTCTCCATGGTGTACTCCTAGTACCTGCGTGTGTTACAGAATTGGGTCAATGATGGCAGAAAAAGGACTAGTAAGTGGCACCGTCACAACTATGGCAGGAGATGTACGAGCACTGAAAAAGTGATAGTTTTGTACAACTGGTAGTCTGAACTTTGGTGAAATGCAATATTTGCCTAAGATCATACAATTGAAACAGGGAAGCCACGATTTATCCAGGTTTTCTGATTTCACTTTGTACAGAGCAGCCAGTAAATGGGTATCTATTTGTCTTTCCCTATGCTATGGTTTTCTTTAGTGCACTTTTCTGCATTTTTTTAAATATGGACCGAACTCGGTCCGAAGGTACTGGAGTGCTCTTCATGAGTACCAGTTACAGTACGCAAGGAAACATGCATTGTTTATAGGCACGGGGAGATTGAGTGAGTTGCCCAGATTCACAAGATGTTGAGCCAACGTTGAGACAAGACCCTGTTTCCCCAGGTCTACAGTCGGCAGCTCTAACCAGTAAAGCCACATTCTGGGTAAAGGAAGAGAGGCAGGTAGAAGTCACAGGAAAGCGCGACTTGTTTTGGGTTCGAGGTTTCAACAGGACTTCGAGCTGAGCCAGAGCCCACCTCCATTTCCATGTTGTGCGTGATGACGATGGAGGTGTTGTTATTGTGTTTTGCATTACAGCGCATTGAGTGGCATGAATGAGCAGGCGCGAGAGAGCTAGACAATATTTATGGTTGGTAGCATGTCCCTTCATGGTCTATATGAATGTTACTGCTCACCATGATGGTTTCTGCTTAGTAAGGTTTCTCCATCTTGATGTCTTATGATTAGGGGCAGCTTCTCCACTAGGGTGGAGGAGTGTCGCCCCACTACTTTCTCCAGTGTGAGAAGCAGAAATATAATTTGGTAATAACTTTCCATTATTTCCATTTTATGTTTGGTTGCAGGCGGGCGGGTGGGCGGGGCTGATCTGCCAGCAGCCAGGGCAGAGGAGGAGTGGTGTGCCCACTCCTGAGGGCGCAATGACTGTTTGGTCTGGTCTACCTTCTGGGGCTACCCAAACCAGTTATGTGCACCCTGCCCCTTCTCCATGCAGGCTGCAATGTAGCCTGAATGGAGAACATGGTCTCCTCGTAAGCTCCTGGCTGGGCGGCGTCCCCACCAATCACAGTGCTGCCATTGCAGTGTTGTGATTGGCCATGGAGAGGGAGCCTGAATGCCTGCTTTCAGCGGTTGTTGGAGGCAGGAGAGCAGGAGAAGGAGCCGAGAAGACGCAGGACCCGGCCGGCAGAAAGGCAAGTTTGATTTTTTTTTTATTATTAAATATAACAACACCTCTCCCTGCGTAACCGCCCCTCCCCGTATCAAACCCCCCCCACCCTGCACCCTGGCCTCCCCGCATGCGAATAATGCCATCCAGGACTGGCGGGCATGTGGAAATGGAGTAGGTCTGAGATCTGCCAGGATAGAGATAGACTGCATTGCTGTTATCCTTTCTGTGAATGTCATAAGATGATAATAAGAAGCCATCATAGTATTTGACTAGCCAGGACGTGTAGGGATGGACTATGTTAGAGTCTCCTGGTGTCCAGCAGTGAGCAGCAGATCTCTTCAGAAATTGCATGCCTGTGGGTAAAGGGTTTATAGACGAGGCCTGCAGCGGACCTGCCCAATCGAAGGGAAGATGCTGCAAACATACAGTAGATAGGGCCACTGGAAGTATGTGGTTGTGCGCTGCTGCAATTTTCGCATAATTATAGATTTGCCTCATTTGCTACATAATCTGTCATCTGCCGAATAATCTGCAGATTTTAACCAAAAAAAGATTTTGTTTCTAGGTCAAACGGTTCATAAGTTACTAAAAATGCAGCGACATGTGTTGCCGTGCAGTGGAAAGCCCGTTGTGAAGCTGGACTGGTCACCTTTCTATTGCTCATTGCTATATTTGAGTGTAAAACTGGTACTAATGAGGTGCAACCAATGCCCAGACTGTGTTACCAAGATAAAAAATTAAGACGAAATAATGAAGTAATACTATTATAAGATCTGCTGTATTATGCCGCATACTTGCCTTTTCTTGCCATATAATGTACTCACCCCTGCCGCATAATTTGTCTCTCTCCTGCCACATAATTCCAGTGGCCCAGAGTATAGATGTATGGGAGCCAGGCTGAAGATTGCTAAGCCTCCAGGCCTTCGTGCACCTGTCCTTTTTCCAATGACACAGCGTGTGGTGGGAGACCACACACACCTAACAGCAGCCGCACAAACTCGACACATAGGAAAGGAAAATGTGTCCTCAAGGCACACGAAACCAACCTCCAACCACAAAGTAAAACCAGACACACCATCCTCAGAGCTGTCATGCCACAAGGCACTATCTACGACACAAACTCTATATACACCCTCCTCGTTTACTACAGCGGGCTAGGTAAAACTTTTTTTGCAGTTTTTTTTATGGCGAGGACTCAGCTCTAGGAGCGCTTTACATGAGCACCAGATTATATTCCATAAGGCTGGATTCCTTTTTAAGGTCCCGGGACATAAAGTGATATTCCCAGGATCATAGGACGCTGAGGCAACGCCGCGACTCCAACTCCATATTTAAGAAGTTGCTTTTCCATCGACCTCTGTCTCCCTCAGCACAGGCCAAGAAAGAAGGAGTGCTAAAGCACACCCCTGCCGTGCAGCCTCACCCTGACCCAGGAGTGTCATGTTGAAGCAAGTGACCTGTGGTCTGCTGCCCTGTGATGTGAGGGCCGGCTCCAAGAGGAACACGGGTGTTCCAAGCGGGCCTGGTTCGAAGCACTCATAAAAGTAAGCATTTCAAGTTGTCACTTTTAGGACGTCAGAACTACCTCAGAATCAAAACGATCTCACACTTTTTGGCACATTCAGTCCGCACGATAATGACTGCACGCCACAGGATTACCGACCTCCCCAGGGAATTCCCAGCCTAGGACTGCTAAATTACCCATCACCCCGACTGTGCCACGTACCACTGCTGTTCCACCTCCCCATGCTTGCAGGGCCATTCACCACTTTCTCATTACCCGAGGAAATACAATGCCACCTCGCAAATCCATATGTCAAACCTCCCACAACTCCCACCCCACAGCACAGCACTACCACTTGATACCACTCAGCCACCATTGTGCACAACCAAATACATAGGACCTGATTATGATGTCTGTGGGACCG
Source organism: Triturus cristatus (assembly GCF_964204655.1). Taxonomy (NCBI): domain Eukaryota; kingdom Metazoa; phylum Chordata; class Amphibia; order Caudata; family Salamandridae; genus Triturus; species Triturus cristatus. Next base: position 752,211,879 of record NC_140592.1, read on the forward strand.
CCACTGACAGGCTGCTGGTGGCAGTCCCACAGACATCCAGCAAAATCGGTCCGACTGCCACATTATGATGCAGTCGGTCAGACCGCAGCGGTCAGAGGGACCGACCGACTCTTCCGACAGGCTCAAGGAGCCCGCCGGTGCGTCGGTCGTATTTTTATTCCTACAATGAAGGCGGTGCCTGCGTAGGCACTGCCGTAGGGATCACACTGTCCCTTTACGACAGCCTTTCCAGGCTTGTCCGACTGCCATGGAAAGGCTGTCGGAAAGGGACTTTGGGGGCCCATAGCAGGGCCCCTGTCCCCTGTGGGCCTCCACTATGTGGCCCTGGGGGCACCTGTGGCGCCCCACACAAACATCCATGCACATGGTGCCTGGCACCCGGTGCATGGATGCTTGAAAAATTCTGTTTACCATCGCGGCTTGTACAGCGGCCCTTTTTCTGAGCTGCTGCGCAAGCTGCTATGGTAAACAGCATTTACATCCACCTCCACAGCGGTAGGATTGTAATTGGGCTGTCTGGATCGCCAACTCCTTGTCGGACGGTCCCATGCCCGAAACTATGGCCGTCGGACGCTCATCCGACCGCCATTGTAAAAAGGCTCATAATTTTACTACCACACCCACCACCAAATTCCCTGGCACTAAACACATTGTGTAGCACCACCCCACCAACTTTTAGCTGTGCACGACCAACAAAAGCATGCAGTTACCTTCTCACCATAAAACCACATCATGGCATCCTGACTTTAACTATCACTACCACACTACCATAGTGCATACTGTGATCCCCATCAAGGAACATTCATCTAATAGAACCACAGTATCACCACAGTACCACCCAACATCACCACACTGCCAAACCTTGCCACTATGCCACAACCTTTAACCCCTACATTGCAACCTCCACTAAAGCACTGTTACCTAACAGTGCCTCAATATGAACTTCCACCAACAACCTGCAACTACCACCACTGCACTACCACCCTTTATCACTGCATCACCAACAAATGTAGCACTAAAGTAGCCTTACTTAACTCTACTGCTATTAAAACTGCAATATAGAGCCCACACTGGCTACAACATCACACTGCAGATGGACTGCAGTTAAGGCACGGCAACGACACAGACCACTACCTCCACAGCGCCAACAATGCAAAATCCACATAAATACAACCACAAAATAGTCCAACACAAAATTGAGCACAAAACAAGGGAACATAATAAAATAACACAACAAGCAATACAAGACAGCACACCATAACAATACTACGGGCATCACAACACAATGGTAACATAGCACAGCAACACACAACAACACAATGAACTCACACACAGGAACAAATCATACAGTATAGTAACAGAAACACAATGCCAACATAACAATACTGCAGCACAACACAAAGCAGCAACAATACTGAACCACAATAATATCACAACGCAACAAAACATGACAACATTAAAAAACACAGTACACAGCACAAAAGAGACAGTACAACAGAATAGCAATACAACAACACAATTGAACTAAACACATAACAGAATAACAGAGAACACAATAATAACACAAGTCAAGAACACAAGAAGAATTACATGACAACACACAACACTCCAAAAAACCAACAATGACAACACATCAATACAACACAGCTGAACACAATAATGCAACATAACAATAATAACACAGTACACAATGCAAGGCAACAACACACACAACAGAATTGCAATATCAGCACAACACAACAAGCATGAAAGACAATGGCCATGATCCAGCGCGAAATCGGAGAGAGGAAAAATAAGGAAATCATATAACTATCCTCCCTGCGTCGCAGACCCAACTTCACACTAGCTCATTCACTCCTGCAGTCATTGGTGGGGCCCATAACACCAACACTCACACGTCTCTGACTCACGAGTCTGCACACAGGAGGGATGACGATATCGCGCTGGACATGTGGGGGGGTATCTTATAACCTATAGAGAAAGAAAAGTTATTTTACAGAATATACATTAACATTCGCCACCTATAGATTCCTAATCCCAAACATCAAGGCACTCCACCCACTTGGTCAACGGACCAATTAGTTGGATTGGTTGATGGTGATTTAGAACCAGCTAAAACACATTTTAAGACTCAGAATCCTTTATTCTCTTTAACGAAAGACCACAAACTCATAATTTCTGTTAATCAATATTTGTTTATCTAAAATGTCATTGCAAATAATATTAGCATTTGTTTCATTAAAAGTTTTAGAATTTTCTAGATCAATTTATTTAAATCACAGGACATTATATTGACCTATTCTGGCTATCTGGATTTCTCTAATTTTTTGGCTCTACATAACCGAATTAGCCGTTAAATTGGCCAAATAAGCAGACCAAAGCTTATGGTCCAAAAGTTCTTTGCTCAGCACATCAAAGTCCCAAAGATCGCCAAAGCACCAGAAGTCGTGCAAGCATCAGTCATCGCCTGTGGGGTCAAAGAGAGTATGCAGTCATAGTAACCGCCAAATGCCATCCCCTCCCTATTCTACTACTCTTTTTATAATACATTTCGGGATAACATGAAACATTTCTTTAGGTGGAGAAAATCTGTGATTGGCTAATCGAAAACGTCCGATATTTGTTCATCATAACTTCCAATGGATTTTGCTGTTTCACTGCCGGAGATGACAAAGTCCTTATGTAACAATAGTTCTTGGTTTGCTTGTATGATCCAATTGTTCATTTTAAACCGTTTTTTACTGTCCGAGGTTTTGGCAGCCCACCAAGATCCTATCCTTGACTGAGGACATGGTGTACAAGGTTCGTTAGGAAGTTCACGGAGCCATCCGAGTCTGCGCAGTAGGTATCGCGCTCACGAGACGGTGGCCACTTCTGAACTCGATTTCCGCCGCCATTTTGTGGTAGGCCCAAATGCTAACTTAAGCGAAACAAACACAAAAGAATAATTAATACAAAGAAATGATGCGTCTAATGTTATACCCTCACTAATCCCTTTATGTATTAGTATTTTCCTAGCTTATAGCGACATTTAAAGCGATAATATTTACATTTTGGATCCAACCTAGAATGCAAACATCACGTAAGCAATATAAATCATGCGATATCTAATTACCACATATACTACTATTAATATGCGTACAAATTTTAGGTATTTGAGTTATTTTGCCATGCAAATAGCAAGTTCTCACGTGTAGTTTGTGTATGCAAAGGTTGAGATAGTTTCACACAGCAAACCGTTAGTAAAATTATAATCAGTAGGTTATATAGTTAATCTTTTCATGCAAATAGAGGAGGTATACAACATTTTGCTCTACCTGCTCCATCAATTCCCCCTTTGATGATTTTTAACATCACCACACTACCTTTAAATTTTGGAAAAATTTAGTAAATGGAAATGAATTCAGTTCTCTTAACTTTTTGTTAGATCACATTACTGTTTCACCTGTCTCTTCTTCTCTCTGTTTTTCTATACATATTGTCTTTCCAATCCTCTAATTCTACTTCTTCAAACTCTCTTTCTTTTCTTTCTTTCTCTCTTTTCTTTACAGTTTCTCTTTTTATGTTATTTCGTAATTTTCTTCTTTTGCTACATAGACATCCTAATCTTAAAAGTAATACTAAAATAATCACTCATGTTACTGGAAATAGAATTTTACCAATAAAGGTACTACCTAATTTTAATAAAAAGTTCTTAATAGTAGAAAATGTTTTCCCAATCTTTTCCAAAATACCTTCAGCCTCCAGTGGAACAATCTCCTCATTCAAATCAGTTATATTTGTAATATACGTCTTCAAATTTTGACTTTCGTCAGGAATGTAAGTACAACAATGTTGAACCTTCAGCATTCCACAGACTCCACCCTCTTTTGCCAAAATTATATCAAGGGCAAGTTGATTTTGCATTACCATGGCACGCATTTCAGTATTTACCAATAAAAATCCTCCAGCGGTGCTTGTTGACAAGCGATCCACTACTGTTGATAATTTTCTAATTTTATGTGCATTCAGAGATATCCCCACTGCTGGTATCAACGCTCCAAAAATGTCTCCTACTATTTCTGACCAAGATTCTCTTCTTCTACGTGTTAGTTGTCTACCTATCTCATGTGCACCATCTTTTCCTCTTCCCACATGAAGTATCTTTGGGAAAACCAGGCCTAGATAATATGTGCCATACCAGTGATCTGGCAATCGAAAGTATGCTTTGTTCCCGCAGATAAAATATAATCTAGGAAAAACTGGATCATTTCCTCCTTTAAATCCCCATCCACCCATGATTCTATAAGTATCATGGCAATCACTTGTGCCTACAAAGTAATTATCATATGCAGTTTGATTCCTTCTGATACACAACTTCCCTTTCTGAGGCCAATCTAAAGCCATTGTTGGACTAGCTGCTCCTTTCAAATGTTTTTCTCTTTCAACATCTTTTCCCTCAGTTACTTTCTTTTGCATTTTCAATCTCCTTTCTTCTACCATATCTAAAAGGGTTTTCTCCTCCTTTTTTAAAGTACAGATTAGATTGTTTCTAAATATTGACTCTAATGTTAATTCTTTAGTTTCTAAGAAAAATTCACCTAACACTTTAGCAGGTTTTACTGTATTCAGCTTGTTAACTACAGGTATTTGTGAAAGTACGTTATCTACATCTGAAAAATAATATTCTAATTTCCCTATTTTGTAAAACAAACTTGCTAATACACTACATGTTATTCCATATGTTACTGGGAGGTGATGGTATGTCACTCCCTCAGATACAGACGCAGGCAACTGCATGCAAACATAGCAATCCCTCACGTCATTCGTCTTTACATATTCGTACAGTAATTTTGAAAAAACATTGTTAGAAAAATCAGTTATAGACCTATCTTTATGTAAATAATTTCTATCTATTTTAGTAGGGTAAATCTTTTGAATCTTTTCTACATTAGTCTTATTCTCACTATGTCCTTCTATTGTTTCTAATGTAACCTTAAATGAAACCATTAAAGCTAACGCACTCCACAGAAGCATTATTAATCCTGTACAACAACAACACATTTTAAACCATCTTCTAAGGAACACACATTTAGATTTTCTACTTTCTGTGTTTGCCATTTTGAAAAATGATCAGTGTCTTTTGACTTAGCCTCTTCTACTTCACAACTAGTTTTGTCTAACCCAAGGTTCTAAGCACCTACTTGGTTCTTTCAGATTATGTTTTTTCCGGTAATTTATTGTTTCTCCATTTAGAGCACTTTTGGTCTCTTCAGTTTGGCATTTGATCGTCTTTCACTTTTCTTTCACAATCTTGATACAGAACTTCCTGAACATCCGTCTCTTCTCCTATGTCGGACGATATAACTCTCCGGATTTCCGATTCCTCATCTTCCTCAACCACTTCTGGTATAGTCACATCTAGATCCTCTTGACTGTCTGCCTCTTCTTTTACTTCAGGCAGTGCCACATATGACCATTCTGGTGACTTATAATTCTGGTTAGGTTTTCTCGTTCTCTTACTTTCTTCTGCTAGTGTTTGTTCCACGTCTTTTGATTTCTCTTGACTAGACACTTCATTCACCTGTTCAGCTCTAGATGAATTTACTCATGTCAATCTGTATCTTAATCTCTTTATCTTGTTTGGCCAAATTACATCCCTTGCTGGCCTTTTCAACTTACTTCCTTTTTCATTTTTCTCAGTTCTCCATGCTCTTTTTCTCAGGACTCGACCATCTGGTATTTCTTCATCACTGTCCTCTGATTCAGTCCCAACTTGACCTTTACCTTCAGTAGTCTTTCTTTCCACCACTTCCTTTTTATTACCTACTTCTGTCCCTCCTCGTGGTTCTTCCACACAATCTTCCTACTGACTAACTGTCCCTTCTTCTACCTGGATGTGTGATTTCCCTGCAACTCCTCGGGGGTCTTCCGCAAAAATCTTTCCCTCACTCTATGTATCTGGTACCTTACCATCTAATTTTGTTATTTCAGGTGGAATTTCTCTCGAATTTTCACTCGGTACTTCTTTATCAAGGATTTCTTTGACAGTCTCTTCGCTGTTTATATTCTCACTCTTGTGTGCTTGTACTGGTTCAGTGTCTGATTCTGAGCTGGTGTCAGAAATCTATAATTTTCTCCTTAGAGGAAGATTCTCTGGTGCAATAACTAGACTTGGTTCTAACTCCCCCCTTTCAGGAGTTTGTCTTATTTCTTCAGTATCTGATTCAGAACTTGTATCTCATTCTTCAAAGTATTCTCCTTCCTTGTTATCCACTGGGTTTGGAATTCGCAAAGTGTGACTAGCATGAATCCAGTTCTTTACTCCTGCACATTTTACGGCTGTTGTCGTGGCCAGAATCACCTGACGTGGTTTTCCCCAACGTGGGACCAAACAGTTTCGTCTTCTGTGCACTTTTATTCTCACCCAGTTGCCTGGGCTCAGGTCATGAGCTGGCTTCTTTTCAAGAGTGGTGGCATCCGATCCAACCTGATGGAACACAGAATGAACGGAATCAGCCAACCCCTTGCAATAATCCAACACCAAGTCATCAGATATAGGCAATAGCTTGTTGACTGGTATGAAAACATGTCTCATTGCTCTTCCCATGACGATTTCATGGGGACTCAAGCCTGTATTCCTATCTGGAATAGATCTAATAGTCATGAGTACTAGAGGCAAGGCATCTAGCCATTTCAGACCTGTGGCTAAACACATTTTTCCCAGTCTGCTTTTAATGGTGCCATTTACTTGTTACACCACACCAGAAGCCTCTGGGCGATAGGCACAATGTAGTTTCTGTTGTACATTTAATGCTTCACAAATTAATTTCATGATGTCATTATGGAAGTGTTTTCCTCTATCTGACTCAATCGTAACTGGAAAACCAAACCTAGGAATGAACTCTCTCAATAATAGCTTGACTACTGTAATTCCATCACTTCTTCTTGTTGGGTATGCTTCCACCCATCGAGAGAACAGACAAACCATCACTAGCACATACCTCAACCTGTTATAGGGGGGCATTTCAATGAAGTCAATCTGCATTCTAGTGAAAGGCCCTCCTTCTTGACCTATTGTTCCCAGACTTACCACTGTTTTTCTTCCAGGATTGAATTGCTGACATATAAGACATCTTTGACAAAGGCTTTCAGCTACAAGCGCTAAATTTTGCATTATACCATGTCTGTTTGAAAAGTCTGACCATAGCATCTCTTCTTACTTGTGCTTGTCCATGATACATCCGTGCGATGGCAGAAACCATGCTATCAGGCATAACTGGTCTTCCATCCCGATAAACTCACACATGATCTGTTTCCCGTGGTGCACATCCTGCTTTTACCCACTGTCTAATTTCCTCATCTCCTGCTTCTTCCTGCAACTGCCTCACTTCTTCCCATGTATTCACAGTGTTAGTAAACAACAAGGGACATGAATTAATTTCTCTTTCTCTTCTCCGATTCACAGAATTCTGATTTCGTGCACAATATTGGGCCATATCGTTGGGAAACTGATTGCCAGCTGAAACGTAATCATTTGACTTCGTGTGAGCTGCACATTTCACAACCGCTAACTGCTTAGGCAGCTGTATCGCCTCAAGCAATTTTCCAACCACTTCAGCATTCCTTATAGGAGTTCCGCTCGATGTCAAAAACCCTCTTTGGGACCAAATTTGCCCAAAGTCATGCACTACACCGAAGCCATATTGACTATCGGTTATCACAGTCACTCTCACATTCTTTCCCAACTTGCATGCTCTTGTTAACGCAAAAAGTTCAGCAACCTGGGCTGATTTTACTCCTTTTAGGCAAGATGCTTCCAATACAGCTACTACTGTACATACTGCATATGCTGCACTCAGAATTCCCTCATCCGTTCTCAAGCATGATCCATCCACGAACATCACATAGTCACTTTCTGTCAAGGGTACATCTTTTATATCAGGACGTGGTTTGGTACAGAAATCAAGCACTTCCAAACAGTCATGATCCACATCGTCTGTGACTTCCACATTCTCAGCGTCAGGCAATAACGTTGAAGGATTCACATTCAGACATCTTACAAGGCTCACATTCGTGGCACCTAGGATGGCTTTCTCATATTTAGTCAGACGACTATGCGTCATGAACTGAGTGCAGCTCCTCGTTAAAAGGATTGCCACATCATGAGGTACAAACACTCTCACAGGATATCCCATCACAATTCCTTCACTCTTACAAGTGGCTGCTACAGCTTTCAAACAACCAGGCAATGCTACAGCTACAGGGTCTAGTATAGCTGAAACATATGCAATTGGTCTCCTCAGTTTTCCATGTTTCTGTATTAATACAGAAAGTGCACATCCATTTCTTTCGCTGCAATAGAGTTCAAACTCTTTCTCATAGTCAGGCATGCCAAGTGCTGGTGCTTCACACAAACTGTCTCTCAATTGTTTAAAGGCTGTTAACTCTTCATTATTTAATTCAATGGGGTCTTTTACATCACTTCTCGTCAAGCATGCCAAAGGTTTTGCAATCAGGGAAAAGTTACTTATCCACTGACAACAATATCCAACCATTCCAAGAAACATTCTCACTTCTCTTTGCGTCATTGGGGCTCTCATTCCTTTTATTATCTTGATTCTATCTACAGCTACTTTTCTCAGTCCTTTTTCAATTTTGTGGCCTAAATATTGTACTTCTTTCTGACAGAATTGTAATTTCGATGGGGATACTTTAAGTCCTCCATCTGCCAAATGATTCAGCAATGCAATGGTATCCACTACACAAGCTTCTCGAGTTCTTGATGCCACAAGCAGGTCGTCTATATATTGGACCAGAACTGAACTTTCGGGCATTTTTAAATCTTCTAAGGACATTTTCAATATCTGATTGAATATTGAGGGACTCTCTATATACCCCTGTGGGATTCGGCACCATGCCAAAATACGTTCGCCAAACCGGAATGCAAAAATCTGTTGGCTGTCAGGGTGCAATGGAATGGAAAAGAAAGCATGACACAAATCAATCACTGTATACCATTCCGCATCGTGAGGAATCTGATACAAAATCACAGATGGATTTGGTACAATGGGACAACATGATACAACAATTTTATTTATTTTTCTCAGGTCTTGCACTATTCTAAATGTTCCGGGCCCATAATTGGTGAATTACATGGACTGCTCATTATTTCTCTCAGAATACCTTGCTTAATCATCCTGTCTATTATGGGAGTAACTCCTGTAATTATCTCGGGTGTCAATTTGTACTGTGGATAATTTGGGTAACTTACTCCTTCTCTTACAGCAATTTTTACGGGATATACATTTTTCATTATTCCCACATCTTCTCCTGTGAAATCCCATACCTCCGTCTTTACAGTCTTTTTCAATTCTTGAGGCAGCTCCTCGGGATTAAATACAGCAAATGCCTCAGTAATTTCAGGATCCATATTAGCCATAGTCATTTTATACAGTACATCCTCATCTGGAGTCTCAAATGTTATACCATCTGGGGTACAAAAGATTGTGCAATTCATCTTACACAGTAAATCTCTCCCTAACAAATTTACAGGGCTTTAATCGCACACGACAAAATGGTGCATTTCAGAAAACTTTCCATTGTTAACTTTAACTGGTTCAGTGAGATACATTTTTATCTGTCTGTTGGCTACTCCAACTACTTGGATTGTTTCGTCCGAGAGAGGAAGATTTTTAACATCAGCTGACCTAACAGTTGAACGAGTAGCACCAGTATCTACTAGAATAGTAATGTTTTCGTCATTTACTTTTCCATCCACAAATGGGCCTGATTGCGCCAAGTACGCACTCCTCTTCCTCCCCTCGGCACGTCAATAACTTTCTTCTAACTCACTCTCATCGCGTTGTAGCCAATACTGCGAAACAGCACTAGCGCGCGGCAGTTTAGTTACCTGTTCTTCGTTGTAGAATCCTGTCTCATTACTCTATTTCTGAGGATTTACGCTCTGTGGAAAAGGTGGTTTTGGCGCCTGATTCTGTTGGGCAACAACCTGCTGCTGTCGCTGCGGTTGACAACTCACCTCATTCTGCACCTGTGGATTCAATGATGCATTATCACCATTAGCACTTGGGGGAAATTTACAATCGGATTTCCAATGCCCTGTCCTTCCGCAATAATGACATTGCCATTTCTTTTTGGCTTAATCTATATTAAATTGTCCTTTCCTTTTTCCAATATTAAGTTTTGGTTTTTATACCGGTACCATTTGCCTGTTCAATCAATTGAGCTTCCTGTCTTTCTGCCACTTTTACTTGAGCCCACATGGCTTTTTCTTTTAATTTACGCTGCTTTGCTTCTATTTCATCACTAAAATATTTTGCATGTCTTAGTGTCAGGCTCACCTGAGGTCTCCGCGGGGGCAGGAGTCAGAGGAATAGTTCCCAATATCCTTTCCCCACTGGTCCACCCAACTAGGTCAAAGCGGTGCCAGTGGATAAGGGGAAGAGGGGAGACAAGGGAAGGAGAAGAAGAGACAGGGCAGGTCCAGTACACGTCCAACACCACAGCAGCTTCACCGGGATCCAGAAGAATTCCTGTAGACAAAAGGCTCAATCAACAGCAGAACAAACTAGGAAGAAACAACATACATATCTAATAGTTTGTAAAAATGTTCTACCTGAAGTTCTCCCCTCTTCCACTTGTGCCCACAGTGTATGTAAAAGTACAACATAAACGATATTCCTAAATAAAGAAAGCAAAGTTAACAACTAGTAAAAAATACTTCCTAGTGGTGTACAATGTGGGAAGGTAGCAGCATATCTCACCCCTAATACTTGTGAGGAACAGGCTTATACTTGATGGCCATATAGAATTATTTTGATAACAGATTGTTAAGAGCACAATCTTATAAATGGGTAAATTCAGTAGAGTGCCACCTAATTCAATGCGTCGGCTCTGTGACGTGTCCCCAAAGAAATAGAGTCGAACACAGTGTAGTGCCAATGTATACTCCTTGCCTCAGGAGCCGCAATGGTCGTTATGGGGAACATTCACATCAAACAATGGGATTCCAAATCATATGCAACACACTTGTTCGTGCCAAAAAATAAAATGCCAAAATCATATGCAAACATGTGTTCCAAAATATAAGGAAAATGCAGATGCCCAAGGCTTGTTAGGGATCGAGTCCTTATTTAAATAGGTGAAGGGAGCAAACAAGGAAGGGCAGGGTGTGGCCGCCAATCGAGCACTAGAGCGTTACCGCCAAACCCAGAGGTTTTGATATGTGAATGCCAGTGAAGCAGGGATCAAAGAAGATCCTCGAACTGCCTTCGAAGGCCCAAAGTGCGGGAGCAGCTGAAGGACCTCCGTAGCTCTGAAGGGGGAAAACGAAATCCTCCGTATGCGAAGCTGCAACGCTGGAGACCGGGACCCGGAAGAGACTTCTAGCAACCCGGAAGTGCTCAGAGAGAAGGTAACAACTAGAACGCGAAGCGTCTGCATCCCCGACGCCTCGCGATTTAAGCCGACGCTGACTCCACCTTCGCCTTCCCCAGTGAGACAGTGTTCGTTTGGACGCAGCCGTGACAGTATATTCCCCCTATGGAACCCCCTGCTGGTTTAGGTTTCCAGGGGTATTTTCGATGAAACAGCCGTACTAACCGGGGAGCATGCACATGACCCACGGGTTCCCAAGTCCGATCTGTGGGTCCATACCCTTTCCAATGTATGAGGTATTGGATTTTCCCTTGCACTCTACGCTAATCTATAATGGCTTTAACCTCATACTCTTCTTCTTTGTCATCTTCTAAAGGGACAGGTTGGATTGGCAACTCAGCACCCGGCGCAACAGGTTTCAACAAGGATACGTGAAATACCGGGTGTATTTTCAAGGTGTCGGGGAGCTCCAATCTCATGACACTGGATTGATTACTTCCGTAATGGTATAAGGGCCTATATATCGGGGCTTTAATTTGCAAACGCCTTTAATGGGCACGTAGCGTGTTGATAGCCAGACTTTATCCCCTACAATGTAGTTGGGGCTTGAGCTGCGATGCGCATCTGCATTCCCCTTTTATGCCAATTTGGCTCTTTCAAGATTTGATGCTGCTGCTTTTTGTACCGCTTAGAGTTGTGTGATAAATTCCTTAGCTGCGGGGACTGGTGCAGAAGCTGCGGAATGAGACATTAGGAATCGAGGATGGAACCCATAGGAAACAAAAAAAGGAGAATAGTCTGTGGAGGAATGTATGCTATTGTTGATGGCGAACTCTGCTGCCCATAAATATCTATCCCAATCTACTGGGGTCTGTAACAGCTGACATCTTAGGTATTGTTCTAGACACTGGTTCATTCTCTCTGTTTGCCCGTCTGTTTGAGAATGATGCCCTGAGGAAAACCGCATGTCTATACGCAAAACTACCCACCCCTTTCCAAAAATTAGACACAAACTGGGTGCTCGATCAGAAACCAGAACAGTGGGTAAGCCATGTAATCTAACTACATGTTGCACAAATAACCATGCTAATTCTTGTGAAGAGGGAAGGGATTTCAGAGGAGTGAAGTGGGTCAGTTTTGTCAATATATCAACTACCACCCATACCACTGTGTGTCCTTTTGTAGTTCTAGGTAGTTCTGCTATAAAATCCATTGAAACGGTATGCCACAGGCTGGGAGGAGTAGGCATAGGGAGTAGGAGACTGACTGGAGCTTGTTGAGATCTTTTGCCTTGCGCACATACGCAACATCGTTGGACATAGGACTTAACATCTGCCATTAGCGAGGGCCACCAAAAATAGCGACGTACTAAGTCCGTCGTTTTTTTGCAACCCGGATGACCCGCCAGGGCGTGGGTGTGACACCACTGCAAGGCCTGTTCCTGCAACTCAGGGGTAGGGACCACAAGCTTTTCTTGGATATACAAAAGGCCGTCGATCCTGTTCCCTTGATGTTTCTCTTCCAAATTTTTTAACTCCTCTGTTTCTTGTACCTCTCTTATCTTCTGTAGGAAATCCTCTTCTAAGATTAGTGCCCCTAGAATGCGTTCTGTGGCTATAATAGGCGGCGGTTCTGTTTTTTGCTCAGCATTCTCATGACCCAATCGGGATAAAGCGTCTGCCTTCCCATGTTTCCTACCAGGCTGATACTGTATGACAAAGTCGTATTCACAGAAAAAAGTGGCCCATCGTAGTTGTCTAGTGGACAAAGCTCTTGCGGATTTCAGAAACAGTAGATTTCTATGGTCAGTAAGAACTGTAACCTTGTGCAAGGCTCCCAACAAATACTGTCTCCACTCTTCGAAAGCTCTCTTAATAGCTAAGAGTTCTCGGTCCCCTACTGAATAGTTCTGTTCAGAAGTGTTAGGTTTGTGTGAAAAAAAGGCAACTGGATGTAGGTACCCAGTGGAGGGGTCCTTTTGATACAGGATACCTCCGATGGCCGTCTGAGAGGCGTCGGTTTCAACCATGAAAGGACAGGTGGGATCCGGATGCCTTAAGATGGGAGCCTGAGTGAAGGCTTGTTTCAAGGTTTTAAACGCTGCTTCTGTTGCAGGGGACCACAAAAATTCCACATTCTTCTTTAGTAATCTAGTAATAGGAGATGCCAACTCAGAAAACCCGTCGATAAATCGCCTATAAAAATTGGCGAACCCCTAGAAGGTCTGTACATCCTTCACAGTTTTAGGGGATGGCCATTGAGTGATTGCCTCTACTTTCTGCGGATCCATGCTGACCCCCTTAGGTGTCAAAATGAAACCCAAAAAGGCTACTTTGGTTGTGTGGAATTCACATTTGTCCAGCTTAACGAACAATTGGTTTTCTCTGAGTCTTTGCAGTACTGACTACACGTGACCTATGTGTTCTTCTATAGAAGACGAATACACAAGAATATCGTCTATGTAGGCGATGGCATAGATGTCCAACATATCTCTCAAGACCTCATTGATGGAATATTGGAATGCAGCTGGAGCATTACAAAGTCCGAAGGGCATAACCAAATATTTGTAGAGGCTAAACTTAGTGCGAAAAGCTGTTTTCCACTCATCACCCTGCTGAACTCTCACTAAGTGGTATGCCCCCGTAAATCTAACTTCGTAAAGATCTTGGCTTCCTTAACCTGGTCCAATAAAGAAGATAGTATGGGCAATGGGTATCTATTTTTTATGGTGTTATTTAAGCTGCGATAGTCAATGCAACATCTGAGGCCACCCTCCCGTTTAGGGATAAAAAAAAGAGGAGAAGACGCCGGGGACCGAGAAGGACGAATAAACCCTATACGTAGCATTTCGTCTAAGTATTCACGCAAGTAGAGGTTCTCTTTTTCAGTGAGTGCATATATGCGGCTGCAAGGGATCTGAGCCCCCGGTATTAAATCTATCCTACAATCGTAGGGACGGTGTGGCGGAAGTGTCATAGCTTTTTGTTTATCAAATACGTCTGCCCAATCCAGGTAACAGGAGGGGAGTTCAGGTTCGGTGTTTGCACAGGTCCCTAACAAAGGGGCAAGGATTTTAGGTTACCTTACACAATGTGCACTACAGAAGTCTGAGGTAAACAGGATAGTTCTTTGTCTCCAGTCTATGGTTGGATTGTGCTGTGATAACCAAGACACCCCCAGCACAACAGGAAACTGGGGGGATTTAATTAAGTCAAAGGTGACCGTCTCTGTATGCTTTTCTTGTATGCACATATTCAAGGGAATGGTAGCATGTGTAACCGGGCCTGACTTAGTGATACTCCTGTCTATCGTTTTAACTTCTTCTACTACCGCTTTTACTTTAGTTGGTATGCCCTTTTTTGTGGCCCACTGAATGTCCATAAAATTGCCGGTTGCCCCTGAATCGACCATAGCCCGGACCCTCACGTACTGACCTCCCCCATCCAACCAAGTATCTAAAAAAAATGTGAAGACACAGTACAGGAATGTTCTGTAACTACAGGCTGGGAGACTATTAAACCTGAACCACCCGGAGCTCTTGTCCCCTTAGACCCCAGGCTGTTTAGTTTCCCTGTTCTTTTTGCCTTCTTGGTTTGCTAGGACACTCCTTCAAAAAATGCCCCTGTTTTCCGCAATACAGGCATAACTTTTGATCTCGACGCCGCTGCCTTTCTTCACTACTAATAGGTCCCTTTACGCTCCCTATCTGCATTGGTTCAGCCTCTGTCACCGGCCTCTCCGTCTCAGTGCGCCTTTCTCTGCATGTTAGGAGCCGTGTCTCAGACCACCCTTTATCCCTCCTTCGCTCACGTAACCTATGATCAAGTCTCACAGTCAGATCCATAAGGGCCTTACATTCAGCAGGGGGGTCTACTACCTGAGCCCGCACGTCTTTCAGTTCATCTTTCAACCCCCTATAAAATAAGGCACTTCTCTTTTCTTCTGGCCAACCCGCCTTTACAACCAAATGATTAAACTTGGCGATATACGAGACTAGGTCTTTCGAACCTTGTTTCGGGTTTAGCAGCTCTGAGTCTGCTGATTGTACAAAGGAATGTTTATCAAACAGCCGTTTTAGTTCCTCCTTAAACAAACCATAATTATACAGAAGAGGGTCATTCTGTTCCACCAACGGAATCGACCAAGTGGCCGCGACACCACCCAGATACGATAATACAAAGGCCACTTTAGCCTGTTCGGTCGGAAAACAAGCGGCCTTGCACATAAAGTGCAACTGGCATTGGTTAATAAAGGTTGCAAAGCGAGCTGGATCACCCATAAACCTTTCAGGGGGAGCTAGTGGTATAACAGGAGGAGTAGTGACCTGGATAACGGGGCTACTAACAACAGTGGGGGGAGTGAATGAAGAAGGTGCACCTCCCTCAGCCCCTTTTGGGGCCTCTTGGGCCATGCTCCTCTGCAATGTGTCGACTGGTATAGAAAGGGCTTGTGTTTCTTTCTGTAAATTCCCTAACATGTGAGCTAAATCCGCTAGCGTGATTTTGTTTTCCTCCATCCTGCCCGGGCAAAGATTCCACGTGGGCTTCGCGCTCTGTCAGGCTCATCTGAGGTCTCCGCGGGGGCAGGAGGCAGGAGTCAGAGGAATAGTTCCCAACTTCCTTTCACCACTGGTCCACCCAACTAGGTCAAAGCGATGCCAGTGGATAAGGGGAAGAGGGGAGACAAGGGAAGGAGTAGAAGTGACAGGGCCGGTCCAGTACACGTCCAACACCACAGCAGCTCCACCGGGATCCGGAAGAATTCCTGTAGACAGAAGGCTCAATCAACAGCAGAACAAACTAGGAGGAAACAACATACATATCTAATAGTTTGTAAAAATGTTCTACCTGAAGTTCTCCCCTCTTCCACTTGTGTCCACAGTGTATGTAAAAGTACAACATAAACGATATTCCTAAATAAAGAAAGCAAAGTTAACAACTAGTAAAAAATACTTCCTAATGGTGTACAATGTGGGAAAATAGTAGCATATCTCACCCCCAATACTTGTGAGGAACAGGCTTATACTTGATGGCCATATAGAATTATTTTGATAACAGATTGTTAACAGCACAATCTTATAAATGGGTAAATTCAGTAGAGTGCCACCTAATTCAATCCGTCGGATCTGTGATGTGTCCCCAAAGAAATAGAGGCGACTGTCCACCTCAATTACTATCGAACACAGTGTAGCGCCAATGTATACTCCTTGCCTCAGGAGCCGCAATGGTCATTATGGGAAACATTTATATCAAACAATGAGATTCCAAATCATATGCAAAACACTTGTTCGTGCCAAACAATAAAATGCCAAAATCATATGCAAACATGTGTTCCAAAATATAAGGAAAATGCAGATGCCCAAGGCTTTTTAGGAATCGAGTCCTTATTTAAATAGGCGAAGGGAGCAAGCAAGGAAGGGGATGGTGTGGCCGTCAATCGAGCGCTAGCGCGTTACCGACAAACCCAGAGGATTTGATATGTGAATGCCAGTACAGCAGGGATCAAAGAAGATCCTCGAACTGCCTTCGAAGGCCCGAAGTGCGGGAGCAGCTGATGGACCTCCGTAGCTCTGAAGGGGGAAAATGAAATCCTCCGTATGCGAAGGTGCAATGCTGGAGACCAGGACCCGTAGCTCCGAAGGGGAAACGAAATCCTCCGTACGCGACGCTGCAACACTGGAGAACGGGACCCGGAAGAGACTTCTAGCAACCCGGAAGTGCTCAGCGAGAAGGTAACAACTAGAACGCAAGCATCTGCATCCCCGACGCCTCGCAATTTAAGCTGATGCTGACTCCGCCTTCGCCTTCCCCGGTGAGACAGTGTTCGTTTGGACGCAGCCGTGACACTTAGTACTTCATCTATCTTTTTATTTTGCCAATCTACTGTATGTTGTTTAATCATTTCACTTACTTCAGGTCGTAACCCATACACAAATCGATATACAAAATGACTCAGATCTTTCTCACTCAAATTTTCATCACCACTAAACTGTTTAAAGGCAAGAATCAGCCTTTCGTAATAAGCATGTACGGATTCCTTCACTTCTTGATGAGTTCTATCAATCTTTACCCAATCAGTTTCTTTAGGAGGTACTTTATTTTTCAAAAAGGTAAACTTGTTCATATTTTCTCATTACTTCTGGATCAGGGACACCTGTTTTTGGATCTCTGGGGTATTCTTGTGTAGGCCAGCTTATCATTATTTTACATTCTGCCCATAAATCTGCTGGTACAATTATGTCAAATAGGCTATTCAAATCAATCCATAGAACTTTTGATAATTTTACAAACCGGTCTACCTGCCTATACCACTCGACTGGCTTCTCGCGCAGTCGTGGAAAATCATTGGTAAATGACAAAATATCGTGTCTGGTCCAGGGGACATGTACATAGACTCCACCTGGAATCTCTCTCATGGGACACTCAGTTACTACCTTTTCCTTTTCTCTTACCGGGTAAGCTGTAAACGTTTTATCTGTCGCATCCTCTCATTTTTAAAACCATCTACTTTTCCATTTGTCTATATCACCCCATGTTTTCAATAAAATAATTAAATCTTTAATCCGAGTTGTTCGTCCTGTAGTATTCAGATTTTCAATGCCCTTTTCAGAAAAATCTAGTCGGTATGGTTTTTGCAATGACTTTATCTTTTCAAAGTAAATACCCATTTCATTTGCTACTTCTTCTAATCTTTCATGTAAATTTCTCGCTCTCCATGTTATAATTTTGCATAAGAACATTAATTCTTCATCTTGATAGTTTTTTAACTTTTCCGTAGGAATAGTCCCTACTATTAATTCCTCTAACACTATTTTTTATTTGGACACATCTAAAGGTCTAGGCTCAGCATCTTTTTGCTGTAAACTTCTTAGCCATTCACTTAATTCATCAGAAGTAGGACCTACGGGAATCATTTCATTTCGTGTCTGTTCAAAACCTTTTGGTGATCCTGGTACTGACTCTGTCGTCATTATTGCTCTATTTGCTAGACTCTGATTTACTGTCAAATTTTTAGGAGTACTCTGTTCGGAAATCACTACTGTTTGTCCCCATGAATTTTCTCCTGTATCTCTTCTTTGTATTTCATTTTCTCTGTTACCGTTATAGGGAATCGTCAGACAATGCTCACTATCCTTTTGTTTGTCAAAAATTGGCATTACAGGTCCTATTGTTACCGGAACAGTCACAGCTTCCATATTTTTAGTTAATTCTCTAATCTTCTCAGTTAATTCTAAAGTAGTTCTAGCTAATTCAGCTGAATTTTCATTTGCCATTTTACTAGGTTGAATATTTTCTGTTTCTCTGAAGGGATTATTTCTTCCTACCTCATGTGGTACTGTTTCAAATTTTATATTCTGTCGTGATTCTTTTACAGGGGCACTTGGTGTCAATAATGTAGAATTTGGTTGATACGGGGTGGATTTTTATAAAACATGTCCTCAAGAACATCATCCTCCGACTCATGCACACCATACTTATAACCTTCTGCTCCTGTATTATTCCTCTTTTCTGTACATTTTCTACTAATAGTTTCTTCAACATTTCTCATAGGAAACAACCCATCTGTCATATTTGCACTTCGCCATCTCTTCATTCTATCATCATGATTCTCTTGTCCATATGATCTACCAAACATATATCTGTACCTTCCGCCACTCCGTTGCTGTTCTCTGTCATACATCTCATCTTCCCATTCTGTCAATGCTTCAAACTGTGTCTGTCTAGGTCTCGGTTCTAATTTCATCATTCTTTCTCTCAAATTTCTCAAAACCGCTAAATTAAATGAACCATGTTCCGGAAATGCCAAAACTCCATCATCTTTTGTATACTTTGCCCAATTGTCTAACCATATACATGTGTGATAACCATATTTCGCAACCATAAAGAATGCAGGTGATTTCGCTGGAGGAAGCAACTGTCCCTCTCTAGTCACAATCGGTTTGTCCTTTTTACCAGGACTTTTTCTCTTTTTCTGGTGGATCGTAATACAACATTTTCTCTTTTTCTGTATCGCTAGATTTCTTCTACGACTATTTTGTTTGTTTTATCCAATCATAGCGTGACTCTCACTAACGCACCAATCTGGAGCGTCTATGTCACTTTTACAATTCTCATATCCCAGCGCGACTCTCACTAACGCATTAATCCGGGGCGTCTATGTCACCCTGTAATTCTCCACTCCTAGCGCGGCGCACACTAACGCACCAATCCGGAGCGTCTTACGTCTCTTACTGACTGTCCAATTCCAGCGCGGTCTTTCTGACGTCAGCTTTTCTCACTACTCCTGCTTCTGCTGACCCCTCCTTTATCGGTAAACTTTTTACATTCACTTTTTTTTACAAAAATTCTGTTAGTAACGACATAAAAACGCCACCATTGTCTGCTTCGCTAGCAAAGAGATAGTCTTGACCTTTCTTACAAGAATTCCGTCTTTCCCGAGAGCAGCGCTTACCTCTGCCCTACTACGGAATTATTACATTCGCCAATAAAGTAGCACTTCCCTCTACCTTACCCTTCTAGCAAGCATTAGCTAACCGTTTCTCTAGAAATAAAACACCTGTTGGAGACCCAATGCTCCTGAGAATTAAGACCAAAGTTTCACAATTAACCTGAATGCTATTTCATTACACACATTCATACGGAAAATGTAGTTCATTCACACAGAATCCTGTCTTTCCCGAGAGCAGCGAACAATCTGCCCTACTACAGGATTGTTACACTCGTTAATAAAGTAGCACTTCCCGCTACTTTATCCTTCTAACAAGCTTAGGGAACACCTATTGCCTTTCCAGTGATAAGTGTAATCAGAGTGCCTTTGGACTCCTGGTACTTAAAGACCAAAATTTCACAGGTGGCCTTCGCTACCCATACACTTCTTTCATACAGAAAATATCCCTAATGGCAACACACGACGATGTTACCAAATCAAACCCAGACAATGCGTCGTGTAACTTCAATCGTCACACGTTTTCCCCGTGTACCTACAGGGCACAATAATAATTCCGTCTTTCCCGAGAACAGCGAACAGTCTGTCCTACTACGGAATCGTTACAAACTTCCAACTTCCTACATCCCAGAAGTCGTCAAACAACATGGAACGCAACGCGACTCAACATAGAGTGTTAATACATAAACCAATACTTATCCAACATCCACAATCAATAATCAATAGGAAAATCAATAAGTAATAATCAAATCTATAAGCAATAATCACCAAACTGTGGTTCCGTGAATTCTGAACCCGTTCAATGAAGGTTGTCGTATTGAGGAAATATGAATTTTGTGATCAGTTATGTCCCCTATCGTAGACCCCAACGGCTCCATGTGCATGCTATAAGTACATGTATGTTCCCTCCAGTTCCGGTTTTGAAGACGCAAATATATGTGCGTCCACCGTCAACATGTCCTCTTTCAGATCCGCCATGAATGGGTCAGATATTCCATTCCTAAGTATGAAAGGCCACCGACTTTATGTGGTTCACTTTCCACATTTTACAGAGTCAGGCGAGTAGGCCCAGAATTCTGTCATCAAGCCTTTTCCTGCCTTCTGCCTCTGAAAGCTCCAGTCTGAGCCTGCATCTGTATCCATGAACTTTGTCCTACTCCCTGCGTGGCTAACGGTGCCTGATCCAGTCTGTTGCCTGCCAAAAACTGTATTTCACCTTCAAGATTATCTACTCCGCTCCTCATCCGATGCATTCTTGTCTAGTAGTTTAGGTAAACATTCCTCCAGCTACCGTGCAAAGGGCCAGGCCTCGCTGTCCTCATGCAAGTAATTCATAGCTCCCATTACCATGGAATATTCCTACCCCCTCGCATCTCATGTAGACACTTAGACGCTTGTACACGCACTAACAGTCAGTATAGAATAGATTCTATCCTAGAGACCTTTCCTTTTGGATAACACAGTTCTTTAAACATAGGATATTAGATATGATTTGGGATTAGGTTGACATGACCCCCAGACTTCTGTCTCCACATGTAGAGCTAAATGTCAAGTCCCCTTCACCCTCTAGTTGCACGTCAATCACACGTCATGCGGCTGCGCGCGCATCTCTGCCAAATATTTCTGCTGACATTGCAGGATTCTTTTATGGATCCACCCACTTGTGACATCATGTATGATGACGTTTATTAAATTACGCCTATATATCCGCCTCTATTAGTTACGTATGCACATTTTATCTGTACTATCAGCTGTTACGCCTCTTGCATCTGTTTCACTGTAATGCATTTTCTATAAAACTGCTTATCTGTCAATAATGTATGCCCTTCCTTCCTGAACTTTCGTGGTGATGGAATAGAAGCCTGCAATTCGAATTGCATTCCTTTGTATAGGAATAAAGCCTTTTAGAACCTCTAATACCACGGATTCTGCCTCTTATATTTACTGAGTTATTCTTACTAGACTTTACCGCATAAAAAATAGTACCGGTAATGAAATATTTACCACATAAATTGGCGCCCGAATAGGGACACTTTCTCATCTCACGCGCCGGCGGTGCGTTGCAGGCCCGGTCTCCTGCCACAGCTGAACGGACAAAAACGCGTACCTGCAGGATTTCCTGTATCTCCCTCCGGCGAAGCGGGGGCGACTGAGGCTGCGATCAACACCCAGACGAGGCGGTGAGAAGTGCGAAGTATCCCGACCAGAGCCTAGCTGAGAGAGCAAGATCCGAGGTATACAGAGGCCCACCAAGTTCCGAAGTTCCGAGTCCAGTCGAGTCGAGTTCAGTCCGGTCCAGTTTCAGTTCCGTTCCGAGGCCTTCCGTTCCGAGCTACCCAGTGAGTACCATTACCGGGGAGGCATTTTACGTGCACATAGTCTGTGCCGGTCAAGACGGGTTTGGGTACACAAATCCGGTCTGCACTG
The DNA here is from genome assembly GCF_964204655.1 of Triturus cristatus. NCBI lineage: Eukaryota > Metazoa > Chordata > Amphibia > Caudata > Salamandridae > Triturus > Triturus cristatus. The sequence goes on from NC_140592.1 coordinate 752,234,130, forward strand.
TTTCAGCAGTGTATCTGTACTATTTAGCAGTATATATAGTATGTCTTGCATATAAATAAGTATTATCTAGTGTCAGTATTATATCAGTAACTAGTTTTCTATTAGTTATCATCGTTCGTAGAACTGTTAAGTGTTAAATGTTTTAATACGTTTTATATATATATTGTGGTGTGAATGACTGTTCATTATTGTGTTCATTATATAAAGTGTGTTCTAGTAATATAGGTCTAAAAATGCCGCTCTTTTCGAAACTAAGACAGATCAAAACTAGAAAAGGTGTACTCGAAGAAGCTGTTCCCATCCCACCTAGGGACACTCCAGGATATTTAATGTATCATAAGCATGGCCTAGATGCCGTATTATTTCTTGATTTATGGGTGGACTACACCAAGGATTTGCCAGAAAATCAGAGATGGCCCGCAGCGGGGACCTGGGATGCAGATTGCATCATGAGAGTAGAAGAAGAATTATGGAAAAAGAAAGCCAGACAGTCACAGAAGGATGCCATTGAATTATGGCGTAAAGAATCATATAGACGTACAGAAAAAGCACTCAGACAGGAAGAGAAAGGTAGAGAGAATTCAAATAAAACTCGAGAAAATCTATTACTTGAGGAAGGTACCCGAGTAAACTCAGAACAAGTAGATAGACAAAGAAACACTCTTATGAATGGTATGTATCCTCTTCTGGCTGAAGGGTTACCTAAGGCTACCCCGGAAATACCAAAAGACTTAACTCCTCCATTGCTCCCGATAAAAGCACATCCCAAAACACATCCCAAAACAGCAAAGGACGTTTTCCTTTCCTCCTATTTAGATGACGTAGCTCCCGAGTATGCTAATACCATACCACACACACCGCTTGCCGATGGTGTTCAACACCAAGAGCATCCGTCTGTATCCCCACAACTACAACCTCCTACACAAGTTCCCACAGGTCCGTCCGTTTCTACAGTTTTTCCCGCATCTACAATCTCTATCCTACGTCCAACGAATCCTTTCGTGCCTAGCACCTCAGATGGTGCTACCGGAGGTACGACAGACATGTTTGCCACCCCGCCGCGAAATAAACAGACCCTTAGAGATTTAGCACTCCAACGTACACCCCAACTAGCGACATCCGACATGTTTAAAGAACAGCTCGTGGATTGTAGATACGACCCAGTACCAGGTAGACAAGATAAATTGCTCATATCATCACTACGTATACGACGAGCTACATTATATTTAACGACGATACCAGGAATGGTTGAAAACCTAGACAATATATATCGCTTTGTCCAAACAGGGCGAGGTCCAGAAAGTATTAACGAAGCTATGGAATACCAGAAAGTGGATGTCCAAAGACAACTACTACGTTTTTTCATAAATTGCGTAATTAGGAATCAAGACAGGCCTGGGGCAGATCACGATACCATGCAAAGACTTGCCAAATGGGGTCAGAACATATCAGAAGAGAAACATGATAGACAGGCGTGTATAATCGCCATGTGTCGAAAGATCCGCAAGGAAGTAGAACGAATACATAAAGAAAGACGAGAAACAGACAGAGTAGAATCAGAAGAGGAGGAGGAGCAAGAATCAGAACAATTAGATACGATAGCTTATGTAGGTAGAGGAAGACCCCATAATAATACTAGAGGCTTTAATGACCCGATACGTCCAATACGTCCAGAATATAATAGACATTTTCCAAATCCTATGTTAAATACAAGTTCCCCTGAACACCTATTCCAAGCCGCTGATAAATTACTCCGAGATCGAAGGGGGTACCACATACTCGATTCCATGGACGAACAAGAATTAGCCAGGTCGGCAGTACAATGGGCTGACAGTCCCGGCGAATACAATGATGATGTACTTGCGCACACGTTTCTGAATCTTGACCCATACGAACAGCGTTTAGCTAGTATATACATGATTCAACACCTCCTTATATTATATAAAAGCCAACACTCCGATCCAAGACCCTTACCTGACATATTGACAGAACTACTCACGAATATATGGAGAGGGTCAGGTACTGATTTGATTAAAGAAATTCTAGAATTCCGAAACCAGTATTTAACTTTCGTATGCCCAGAACACGTTCCAGTTCCCATCATGGGAAGAAAAATGTATCACATAGATAGACAGAATCCGTTACGCGAAGTACACCCAATCAGAGGTGACGGTAATAACTTTATGCGCGTGTTTGTGCACACGCCTATAACTAAACTGGAATTATTAGAAATGAAGAAAGTAGTACCCAGCCATGACAAGGATCCAGCAGGTTCCCACCGTGAGATAAAAGACATGTTACTCATGGGAGAGTATACCTACCCCGACATTATGAAAATATTAAAAGTCCTATTACCCGCTGGTGTTTATGAGAAACTAAAAGAAAAGGAATGGGAGGTGGGAGACCAAAAGATAGATTGGACAGCATTAGAAAACGAAGAGAGGGCCCGAGCTGCAGGAGCAGGGCTTGGGGAAAAGACTACAGCACTGGCAGGGCTACTAGTGCAGGTACTGCCACGTTTATTAACTACGAAAAAGGAAGACTAGGGTGCAATATCAGCCTGTAAACAAAAGCCAGATGAAGACACTAGTGATTTCTATTCCCGATTTGAAAAATGTTTTGGTATAAATAGTGGCATAAAAGCCAGTAGCGAGTCATATCCACATCTGTTTGTGACAAAATTAGTTGAAAATTCTCTGCTGCAAATCAAGAATAGAGTATTGAAATTCGAAAGTACCTGGCAAGGTAATACCCCATCACAGATGTTACAGATGTTACAATATCACCACAATAGAATTAGAGAAGAACAAGAACACGAACAAAGACGTATGAAAGATACGAAAATGAAAATGCTTGTTGCTCAGTCAGTTCCAGCTGATGGTCATCTAAAGGGTGATTCCGCAGGTCCTACGAAAGGGACATGCAACTATTGTAAACAACAAGGTCATTATATACACGATTGTCCAGTCCTGAAACATAATATTGCCACAGGTAGAACCCAGGAGAGACCACGTCCACCTAGACAGGATCAGAATCAACAACAAATCCCTCAGCATGCACAACCTAGGTTAGCTCCGCAACAGTTAGCTCCGCAACAGGCGGCTCCACAACAGATCGTAGCACCACCACAAGCGCAGCCTATTGCTGCAACACAAGCAACAACACAACAGATGTATCAGTATGCACAAGCAGATTATCCCGATTATCAGCGATACACATGAAACAGCCTAGAGAGGGAAGTTGGCTTACCCCTTATTGAGGTTCCTGTAGACCAAGAGGGACCTTATGTACATAGTGAACTATTAGGGGAAGACAGAAAGTTTTTACTTGATACAGGGGCAAGCAGAACGACTATAAGACGCAGTGAAGTTCCAGGGGCACCCCTCTCAGGCTCACAGAATATTTCCCTTGGATTCTCAGGAAAACCTATCATTAATGAATTAACACAACCTCTTCCACTTACGGTCGGTCCATTGACACGTACTACAGATTTATTGCTTACTAAATCATGTCCAGAAAACTTGTTAGGTATAAAAACATTGAAAGCTCTAGGAGCTATAATATGTTGTTCTCCGGAAGGAGTACGACTATTTTTACGTGACTTTAAAGGTCACTACGTGTCCAGAGACATGGATCACCGACTACAGAATTTACCTACACATTTATGGGCACAAGGCCCCACTGATGTTGGTTGCATGAATATTACACCATATCGTGTCACACTGAAAACAGGAGTAGTACTACCACGAATGCGACAATACAAGTTACCACCAGATGCTGTAGTGGCTTTGCTGCAAATCATTGACGAGCTCATTGCACAAGGAGTAGTTGTCGAAACAGACTCCAATGTATGTAATTCCCCGATAATTCCGATTCTTAAAAGAACGGATCCAAAAGCACCACCAGTATATCGATTAGTTATTGATCTGCGCGAATTAAATAAATGTATTGTACCACAATACCCTGTGGTCCCCGATATCTCTTCATTACTCACAGCTATTGACTCAGAAGCAACGTTTTTCACTGTAATTGACCTCAAGAATGCTTTCTTTAGCGTCCCCATAGATCCGGAAAGTCAATATCTGTTCGGATTCAGTTTAAATGGACGAAGTTTTAAATTCACCCGCGCACCTCAAGGATTTACAGAAAGCCCCAGCATCTATAGCCAAGCACTGAAACGAGAACTTGACAGTATCCACATGCCAGTTAACACTGCCTTGCTTCAATATGTCGATGATCTGCTGATCACCGCCCGAAGCGAACTTGAATGTGAAACAGCGTCACTGACGGTTTTAAAATTTTTGGCCGACAAGGGGCACAAGGTGTCCCCTTCTAAGCTGCAATTCTGTGTCCAGCGAGTTGTTTACCTTGGGCACTCGCTGTCCAAGGAGGGGAGGCAGCTTACATCCGACCGCATCCAGTTAATTGCTAACATGTCAGCACCCAAGACACAAAAGGAGGTGCGGGCTTTTATAGGCCTCACTTCATACTGTAGGCAGTGGATCCCTCAATATGCATTTCTAGCAAAGCCACTCATCCAGTTGACAACACAGGAGGCAGCCACATCGACTGTCCTCCCTTGGACTCAAGAACATACACATGCCTTTGAAAGCTTAAAGAAAGCTTTATGCCAAGCACCTGTCCTAGCAACACCATGTTACAGTAAACAGTTTACACTCTTTGTTACAGAACGCGAAGGTACTGCCTTGTCAGTACTCACTCAGGAACAAGCAGGATCACACAAACCATGTGCTTATTTCTCTAGTACATTAGATCCAGTAGCTCAGGCTCTTCCTGCGTGCCTGAAATCGGTGGCAGCAACAGCTTTAGCTATCAGACAAAGCGATGCCATAGTGTTAGGACACCAATTGACAGTACAAGTACCACACGCAGTAGAGGTTCTCTTGAACCGCACACAAACACAACACTTGACTATAGCGAGACTCACGGGTTACGAATTAACATTGTTTCAGCCACACATAGAAATCAGACGTTGTAATACGTTAAATCCTGCCACACTGTTACCAGTGGGCGGAACAGATCCATTGGCACATGATTGTGTCGAAGTCATTACTATCACGACGAAACCCAGACAAGACTTGACAGATATCCCTTTGTCAGATCCGGACTTGACATTGTATGTAGATGGGTCATGTATGAGAACAAGTACAGGAGAGTTAGTGGCCGCTTACGCAGTCACAACAGACACTGAAGTCATTGAAACAAATTGTATTAACACTTTGTCAGCTCAAGCAGCAGAGCTCATCGCTCTGACACAAGCCTGTATTCAAGCCAAAAATAAGAAAGTCAACATATACACAGATTCACGTTATGCATTCGGAGTCGTCCATGACTTCGGCGTACTGTGGCGAGAGAGAGGTTATTTAACTTCTCACGGTGCCCACATCCAACACGGACCCCTCATTCAAGCCCTATTAGACGCGATTCATCTACCTATTGCAATATCGATTATGAAATGCAAAGCCCACACAAAAGTTACCGATATCATTTCTCAGGGTAATGACCTAGCTGACAGAACAGCTAAACAGACTGCTCAGAATCAGACTCACACAACTGACATGACAAAGACAATAGTTCCGATACCAACACATTGCATGACAGTTAAGGATCCCGCCCTTGATGTAATTGACATACAGACACATGCTACACCAGAAGAAATAAAGAAATGGACTGAATTAGGAGGGATCCAAACGGATCAAGGATGGATGACGAAGGAAAAATCTATATGGTTTCTTCCCGACTCCATGGTTCAAGTCATCATTAACACAATACATAGTCCAGCGCACCTAGGAGAAAAAGCTATGCTAGAAAGCATTCAACACATCTGGTTTAACAAACATTTACGAGCCGCAGCTAAACAAAAAGTTCGTACCTGTATGATATGTTGTCAGTTTAATCCAGGTAAAAGCATCCCCGTAGAGCAGGGTGGATTTCAAACTCCCGATCATGCTTTTGAAGTCCTCCAGATGGATTATATCCAGATGGAACGATGTCGAGGATTCAAATATGTTCTCGTAGTTGTCTGTGCTCTTTCCCGTTGGACAGAAGCCTACCCGGTTTCAGATTACACTGCCCCGACTACTGCCAAACAGTTAGTTCGAGAATTCTTCCCACGGTACGGTTTACCACGTGTTGTCTACTCAGATAACGGACAGCCGTTCTCATCCGAACTAATGAAACACGTTTCCCTTTTGTTAGGCTACCAATGGAAATTCCACTGTGTTCGACATCCCGAGGCAGCAGGTCTCGTGGAACGCCATAATCAAACTCTGAAAATTAGATTGTCCAAAATATGTAGAGAAAAAGGTGTCGATTGGATAGTAGCCTTACCAGTTGCGCTCTTTTTCATGAGAATGGTAGCACATTCTCGAACAGGGCTATCCCCGTACGAGGTGATCTTCGGCAGACCACCAAATATGTGGGGGACGCCTATACCTCGCAAAATCACTGATGTTGACTGTAATATGCTGACAGATTACCTGGCTTCCTTGATGTCTGCACTACAATCTTGTCGTTCACAGGTAGCCGCAGCTTTTCCCGACAATACTGAGGTGAAGCCCCATGACGTGGTTCCTGGCGACCTGGTTTTGGTCAGGAATTTTGACCGAAAGACCCAACTGGAGCCTAGATGGACATCGCCAAAATTGGTACTACTAACTACAAGGACAGCCGTGAAGATTGAAGGACGTAAAGGGTGGTTGCACTCGAGTCATATCAAGAAATTTTATGGACTACCATCTAGTGTGAACGCTCAGCCCTGCATTCCCTCACAGACAGACTCAAAGCTCCCCTTGGCTGAATTAACAAACTCTGAACTTTATAAACTGAAGTTAAGGTCTAGCAAGTCAGACAATTTGATTGTTTAAGTCCTCTCCAAGGTGAATCGGTTGAATTTGTCCCTGACATGTATCCTCTAGACCGGAATAGAGAAAGAAATCAACAGATGCAGCTTAAGAAGCATGCGTATTGTAAATCACTTCGTAGTCACTGCACAGTAACATTATCAATTTTGTTTTTTCTAAGTCTTCTGATCATCATTGTCAGCATACTATTGCACATGTATTACCCTATTCTTAAGCGTGCTTACAATGTAACTGCAGAACATTCTTTTAGCGAATTACCTCCGCATGAGTTGTCCTATAGATTTGCGCTGCGCAACAACACATTCATTAGTATGTTACATCATTCCCATCAGACCAGCAATGGCACGAATTGTTGGATATGTGGCCGACTCCCTCCCTATCAGAACTATAAGGGAGTTTTGCCCCTCTTTCCATATCCGTTCACACACAATGGCTCCTGTGGAGCATGGTTTAGTTTGATTAATTCCCTAGATTCAAATTCCGCAGTTTATCAAGACAACTGGGTATGGGGAAACCTAAACCTAGTTTTGCTTAAAGTCTGCTACCCTAACAAGGAGGGACTTCCCAAAAGAACAGGAACTGATCTAGAAAATGAAGTATATGGATTAGGTAATTTTACACTTAACCTCATGATCCTGAACGTTGAATCTGAAGCTACACCAATCTTGCCCGCCATGTCAGTATTCCCAGTAAAAGGGGAATTATGTGTAAGAAAGAATGGTTCCATACATATGGGCCATAGTAAATGCACCACTGTAATAAAATTCAGTGATCAAGGCAAGTCTACATTTAGAGCTTCCCGTCATTCCTACTTTATATGTGGCCAGACCGCATATATACGTCTACCTCTAGATTGGGATGGTACCTGTTACATAGCATTCCTTTTACCACCTGTTTTCCTAGCTCCTCCTGATTATCACAGAAATACCCATTTAGTACATAATAGACAGCAGAGAGATCTCCCAATTGTCGATTACACTGAAACAGCATGGGAAAAATACACAGATTTCAATAAAGGTTTCTTTCCCTATATAGGTACAGTCACTAATAGTAAGCTGATACGTAGATTAACCAGAACCCTTGAAGCAGTAGTGAACGAAACTATTTCCGCCTTAGGCAATTTAACGGAAGAGCAGTCTGCTATGCGGATTGTTGTGCTTCAAAATCGTCTTGTCCTTGACGTCATCCTGGCCGATAGGGGCGGAGCTTGTAGGGTCATCGGATCAAGTTGCTGCATTTTCATACCAGAAAATTCGCCGTCAGTATATAAAGCCATAACTCGCCTTCATAAGATTGTAAGCCAGATACACCAGAGTCCAGGCACCTGGACTTGGTCCGGTTGGTTCTGGGGCGTGTTGTCAGCCTGGGGATGGAGAATCCTATCCTTCCTAGGTATTGGCTTTCTCATACTATTCAGTTGCTGTTTATGTCTACAATGTGGGCCAGCGATTTGTGGTCTGTGTGCCACATCGTGTATCCCACATCCAAGTTTTCGTTCAAGATCCCGGAAGAAGAAAGAAGAACAAATGATGCTATATGAACAGATCGATGGATTGATGAAGATCGATATCTCCTGAGGGTCCGTAGGGGACAAGGAGGGAATGAGGAAATATGAATTTTGTGATCAGTTATGTCCCCTATCGTAGACCCCAACGGCTCCATGTGCATGCTATAAGTACATGTATGTTCCCTCCAGTTCCGGTTTTGAAGACGCAAATATATGTGCGTCCACCGTCAACATGTCCTCTTTCAGATCCGCCATGAATGGGTCAGATATTCCATTCCTAAGTATGAAAGGCCACCGACTTTATGTGGTTCACTTTCCACATTTTACAGAGTCAGGCGAGTAGGCCCAGAATTCTGTCATCAAGCCTTTTCCTGCCTTCTGCCTCTGAAAGCTCCAGTCTGAGCCTGCATCTGTATCCATGAACTTTGTCCTACTCCCTGCGTGGCTAACGGTGCCTGATCCAGTCTGTTGCCTGCCAAAAACTGTATTTCACCTTCAAGATTATCTACTCCGCTCCTCATCCGATGCATTCTTGTCTAGTAGTTTAGGTAAACATTCCTCCAGCTACCGTGCAAAGGGCCAGGCCTCGCTGTCCTCATGCAAGTAATTCATAGCTCCCGTTACCATGGAATATTCCTACCCCCTCGCATCTCATGTAGACACTTAGACGCTTGTACACGCACTAACAGTCAGTATAGAATAGATTCTATCCTAGAGACCTTTCCTTTTGGATAACACAGTTCTTTAAACATAGGATATTAGATATGATTTGGGATTAGGTTGACATGACCCCCAGACTTCTGTCTCCACATGTAGAGCTAAATGTCAAGTCCCCTTCACCCTCTAGTTGCACGTCAATCACACGTCATGCGGCTGCGCGCGCATCTCTGCCAAATATTTCTGCTGACATTGCAGGATTCTTTTATGGATCCACCCACTTGTGACATCATGTATGATGACGTTTATTAAATTACGCCCATATATCCGCCTCTATTAGTTACGTATGCACATTTTATCTGTACTATCAGCTGTTACGCCTCTTGCATCTGTTTCACTGTAATGCATTTTCTATAAAACTGCTTATCTGTCAATAATGTATGCCCTTCCTTCCTGAACTTTCGTGGTGATGGAATAGAAGCCTGCAATTCGAATTGCATTCCTTTGTATAGGAATAAAGCCTTTTAGAACCTCTAATACCACGGATTCTGCCTCTTATATTTACTGAGTTATTCTTACTAGACTTTACCGCATAAAAAATAGTACCGGTAATGAAATATTTACCACAGTATCGCGACTGACAAGTGCGGTATGCGTACGCGTTTTCGTCATGCTACACCGATGGATTCACTGTGTATTTGACGATCTAGTCTGCACCCTTGGGTTTCATTTTGTGCATAACCGCCATTTTGTGGTTGCCCTCACATAGGCTAATGACTACAGGATGACTGTGGCCAAGCGAGCCTCTAAGGACGCGTACACCTTAGCTTGAGTTTGTGTTGACTCCTGTTTGACTCCTGTTTGACCTGAGTCAGCTGACTCTGTTGCCCGAGGCTAAACTTGTTGAGCCAGTGCCTTGTTAAGCAGATGGTCAGATAGAGATCAAAGAGCAGGACATTATTGATTCTATGGCACATGCACACACCCCTCTATCTTGCTCCTCATCTGTTTCTGCTCCTCCCTTTTATGGCCTTATGGCCTAATTATTGATTTGGGTTGAGGTCTTTTACGATGGGCCCGTCCGGCCTGTTCGAGCAAGAATGCTGGATTTTTGCCTTGTCATTGGCGATGGGTTGGATAACTGAAAGTGGGTTTGTCGTTATGTGATGCCTCTGTAAATATCATCCTCTGATTGGTCAAATTTGTGAGTAATTGATGCTAGCCAGGAACGTGGTTTTTGGCATAAAGACGATGCTCCGCTCTATTATGTTGGCAGTCTCCTGAGAACATACACCGTGTTGTACTTCTAGGACCTCTGTTACTGGCTGCAGCTAATAAAATTGATCTTTGATGTCAGCAGAAGAATCCCGTGTCTCTGTACTCTAAGACAGGTGAACCCGAAGATTTAGGACGTGTCCCCTGCGCCGCTGGGATTAAATCCCGGTTCTTCAGTTGGCGCCCAACGTTGGGCGACTTCAGCGGTACCGGTCCAAGCCTGAAGATCGTGAGGAGCTTCGTGTGAAAATTCTGGAGGGAGGCCTACCACTTCATCGACCCCTGTATGCACTCGTGTCCGGTGCCTCCGATTGGAACTCCGACCTATGAGCTCTATTTAAAACACGGCGTGGGCCCCATCACGTATAATGACGTATGGATTAAGTATACTAGGAAGGATGGTGCCCTAAAAATGGCCCCAATATGGTAGTTATGAGACGGAGATTTTAGATAATTTAGAAGTTAGACTCTTCAAAAAGAAAGCCCGGCCGGCAATGTTTGACTCTTTCCGCCTTTGGCGAAAAGAAGCCAAACAGAAGGAAATTAAGTTAGCGAAACGAAATAAGCGAGGTATGTCGATGGTGCAGGCTGCTATACAGTTTAAGGATAATGAGGAAGAGCAAGAAAGCGAACAGATGTTTAGGCAACGTCAATTAGCGGTAGGCAAATGTTATCCAGCTTTGCCGCCTCAACAGCAAGAAGAAAAGAAAGATCTTGCGAAAGATCCTTTAATGTCGCATCTATTAAGTTCGCCACCCCCTTATGCTCAGAGTGCTACCGCACCTCCGCCACTTGTAGTTGTGCAACCCCGGTTGTTTTACCCCCAATGGTTCCTCAACAGCCAGCTCTCCCTCTACTGGCTACTACTGCCTCAGCGCAGCCTTCTCAAGGGCCGCCGTCTTTGCTACCTCCTTCGTCTGCTACTCCTATACCTGTGTTGTCTGTTCCCTCTGTCACTGTTCCGACTTCGGTTCCTTCTCATTCTGCTTTGTCTCCTGTTCTTTTGTCACCTTTTCCTTCTGCTCGACGGAGGATGACTGATGCGGTTGCTAGTCTTTTTTCTCCTCTAATGGGTTCATTGGGTATGTCTCCTGTTGTAGAGCGTAAGCAATTGCGTAGTCAATTGCCTGGTCCTGATGAACGGACAGTGTTAGATCACTTGGCGTGTAAATGGGTTACCTTTCCTTCGCACTATGATCTTGAGGGTACATGTTCCATGGAAGCGTGCCGAAGTCCTGGCTCTAAAGCAGACTCTGCCTGATCCACGTAAAAATCCTGCGGGGTTTTATAAGGAGCTATCTCAAACTGCTGGTTCATGTATTATGAATTTGGCTGATATAGATATGTTATTTGGGAATGTTGTTCCACAGCCTATATGGAGTAAGATTCGTCATACGGATCATGTGCAGGAATTAGGTGATACATGGAATAACCTTAGAACTGCAGATGAAAGACAAATAGGTGGTGCTAAACCCGAGAATGTGATTGCTGATCTCCCTGGTAGAATTATTGATTACATGAAGACTTTGATGCCTGCTATGCGTGTCAATTGGTACAAGTTGCCTGCATGCAAGCAGAAGAAAGACGAAACTGTGTCCGACTTTTTCACTCGATTTGAAGAGACATTTGCAGACCACAGTGGTCAAGACATGAGTACAGAAGGTGGTCAAAGGTTGTTCGTTGACAAGTTTGTGCATAATTTGCTTCCCGAGTTGTGCAATAGGTTGAAGGATTCTGAAAGTGCCTGGGCTGTTTCTTCGTCAGCACAGATATTGGCTACTGACCAGTACTATGAGAATAGAAATAAGGATGAGATAGAGAAAGCGGATAAAAAGACTAAAGAATTGAAGACTAATGTTCTTTTACAGCAAGCATACCCGCCTCGCAACACCCAGCGTGATTATCAGCAACCCCAACAATATCAGAGAAACTCGCAAAGGTTCGAGTCTTCTCAACAGCGTTTTCCTGTAGGTCCTAATCAGTGTGCGTATTGCAAAGAAGAGGGTCACTTCAAGAATAGTTGCCCGATTTTATTACAGCGCACGAATGGTGTTTCTGGTATGAGAGGTCGAGGTGTTCAACAAGCTCCGCGAGGACGTGGTATGTCTCAGATTGCGCGTTCCTTGCCTCCGCAGAATTCGATGAACTGTTTTGATCAACAGAATGGCGCGTCTGGTAGGACGGCTCAGTATTATGCGGACGATTATTACGTTGAAGGAGAGGATAAGGAAGGTAATGATTGTTAGGACAGCCACAGACAAAGAGAGGGAGTCGTTTCAGTTCTAGTAGATCAGAGTGGACCTTATGTTGAAGTGATTGCATCAGGAGTGTCAGAGCCTTTTCTGTTGGATACTGGTGCTGCGAAGAGTTCTATCATGCACTCTAAACTCCCTGGCGCACCTTTGTCTGGCTTAACGAATGTTTCAGTAGGTTTTTCTGGCGCCCCGGTTAGAAATCCGATTTCTAGTCCTTTGTCTCTTTCTGTCGGACCTTGTGAATTCGAAGCACCCCTCATTCTGACGGCAGGTTGTGGTAAGAACTTGTTGGGATTGGACTTGTTGAAGAGATTGTATGTGACGCTTTATTGTTCTCCTTCAGGAGTACAGCTTACATTGGGAAAGAGAGTGATCTCTCCGATGTATTTGGCTAAAGACCAACTTCCAGCTGAATTGTCTTCTCTCCCTGATTCTCTTTGGGCTACTGGTCCTAATGATGTGGGTCTTTTGGAGATTCCGCCATATGTTGTGACATTGAAGGCGAATGCTAGATTACCACGCATTCCACAGTATCATATCTCAAGTGATGGTGAAAGAGCACTCTTGGCGATCATCTCTGATCTGATTGAGAAAGGTGTGATTGAGGAAACGAGAGGTAATGTGTGCAATAGTCCGGTTTTGCCTGTTCTGAAAAGAACCGATTCTTCTCAGCCTCCTGTATATAGGTTTGTGATCGATCTTCGCGAGGAGAATAAGATCGTTGTTCCGCAATTCCCTGTCGTGCCTGATATCACCGCTTTACTGACTTTGATTCCGGCCACAGCCATGTGGTTTTCGGTGATTGATCTGAAGAATGCTTTCTTCAGCATCCCAATTGCCGTGGAGAGTAGAGATATTTTTGGCTTCTCTTTAGGAGGCCGAAGTTTCCGGTTTAAACGCGCTCCTCAAGGCTATTGTGAGAGTCCATCGATCTATAGTCAAGCCTTGAAGACGCAACTTGATTTGTTGGTTTTACCTGATGGTGCTGCCCTTATTCAGTATGTTGATGATCTTTTAGTTGCTGCTGACAATGAAGAGACTTGTAGAGAGGCTACTCTGTCGTTGTTACGTCACTTGTCTGATTTCCATCATAAGGTTTCTCTTTCGAAGTTGCGGTATTGCCGACAAGAAGTTACCTACTTAGGTCACCTCTTAGCGAAGGAGGGAAGAAGATTGACCCCAGAAAGAATTCAAGCGATTGCGAAAATGAGTGTGCCTACGACACAGAGAGAAGTGCGTGCGTTTCTAGGTATTACATCGTACTGTAGACAGTGGATCCCTAATTTTTCGTTGCTTGCAAAACCTTTGATAGCTCTTACTGTTAAGGATACTCCGAATCCTATTCCTTGGACTGACGAATGTCAGAAGAGTTTTTCAGAATTGCGTGATGCGCTGTGTTCGGCTCCTGTGTTGGGTACTCCCGACTACAGTAAACATTTCACATTGTATGCCCACGAGAGAGAGGGATGTGCATTGTCAGTCTTGACTCAACAGTTTGGCGATAAGCAACGTCCATGTGCTTATTTTTCGTCGACTTTGGATCCGGTAGCTAGAGCATTGCTGAGTTGCTTGAGAGCTACAGCGGCTGTTTCAATCCGACAGTCTGCTGGTTTGGTGATGGACAATACACTGATCGTGATGGTTCCACATGCAGTGGATACCTTGTTGAACCGTACCAAGACACAGCACTTAACTAGTGCTCGGTTGTCAGGTTACGAGTTGACCTTGTTAGCAAGTCATGTACATATAAAGAGATGCAACACATTGAACCCAGCCACGTTGTTGCCGATCTCAACTGAGACAGATGATACCGAACAGCAGGATTGTTTTTTTAGGACTGAGGAAGAAACGAAAGGGAGGATAGACCTTAGGGACACTCCTCTTGCGGAATGTGATGGTACTTTATAGGTTGATGGTTCGTGCTTCAAGCTTCCGAATGGTGATACGACTGCGGCATATGCGGTTACGACTTTGCATACGATTGTTGAAGCTGCTCGTATCCCACATAATTCAACACAAGCGGCAGAGTTGATTGCATTGACAAGAGCGTGTGTGTTGTCGAAAGGGAAAAGAGTGACTGTGTACACTGACAGCCAGTATGCGTTCAGTGTTGCTCTTAGCTTTGGACGATTGTGGAGAGAACGTGGGTTTCTGACTTCGCATGGGACCAAGATCCAACATGGTCAATTGGTGAATGAACTTCTTGAATCTCTTACTCTGCCGTTGCAAGTTGCGATCGTGAAATGAAGTGCGCATAAGAAAGTCACGGATGATGTTGGTCGTGGTAATGCGTTTGCAGATGAAGTTGCGAAAGAGACTGCGAGAGATGTGATGAGTCGAATGTATGTTGCGGGTTCGGCGAGATGGATTCCAGATAGAAGTATGTGTGAAGATACGATTGAGAGTGTGAAATCCATCCAAGCTGAAGCTACAGAGAAAGAGTTGAATAAATGGAGAGAAAGCAAGGGTAAATTGGACTCGAATGGTTGTTGGGTTGAGTTGTCAGAGCATCAGCGATGGTTGTTGCCTGATGCGTATGTACTTCCATTGGTTACGATGGCACATGGAATGGCCCATATCAGTGTGAAAGGGATTTGTAAGTTGTTGGCCCCAGTATGGCAAAATGCTGGAATTCCTAAGTGTGCAGAGAATTTGGTCAAGAACTGTATGGTTTGTTTGATGTACAATCCTGGTAAGGGAACTCCAACTCCAGCTGGTCATTTTGCTCCTCCCACGTATCCGTTTGAGGCTTTGCTGCTAGATTTCATCCACATGGAGAGGTGCAACAACCTGAAGTATGTCTTAGTGGTTGTTTGCTCTTTTTCTAGATGGGTGGAAGCCAACCCTTTGAAGGACAATGCTGCCTTGTCCACAGCTAAAGCCCTTATTAAGGAATTTTTCCCTAGGTATGGGTTGCCGAGAATGGTCTGTAGTGACAATGGGAGCGAATTTGTGGGTCACGTGATGAAGAGAGTGTGTGATGGGTTAGGAATCCGGCAGAAGTTACACGCTGCCAATCATCCCCAGTTAGCTGGTCTAGTTGAGTGCTACAATGGCACGTTAAAATTGAAATTGGCCAAAATTCAAGCGAGCTCTGGTCTACAATGGCCTGATGCTTTGCCGTTAGCCCTTCTGTCCACAAGAATGACTGTGCATTCGCTAATGGGTCTGAGTCCTTATGAGGTTGTGTTTGGTCGCCCGGCAAATATTTGGGGAGTGCCGCGGCCGACAAAATTTAGTGAGATAGAACACCCTGTATTGCTTGACTACCTGTACGAATTGACGGCTAAACTGCGTGTTCTGCATCAACAGGTTCATGATACTTTGCCACAGGTTTCTGAAGATCCAGGGCACACCATTGAACCTGGCGCGTGGGTGCTCGTGAAGAATTTTCAGCGAACCAAGAACGAGCAGCCCCGCTGGACAGGACCCTACCTAGTGTTATTGTCTACCCGTTCTGCGGTACGAGTGCACGGTAAAAAGAACTAGATTCACGGCGTACATTGTAAGAGGGCCCCTTTGCCTCTGCCGTACGACCGGTGGGTCCAAAAAGGACTTCCTGATTCTGAGACTGAGACCGTGCCTCGTTTTCTGCCTTTCAGCGATGCCCGTTTGATTGGAACAAACACTGAGCCAGAAAGCGATAATCTTCTTCAAGAAGCTGTGCCTCCATCGAACCGTTTGAACACTGTTAAACCTGAGCTACTTTTCCGAGAACAGACATTGCCTGGCAAAGAGCGTTATAATTTGCGACCAAGAGTCGCGGGACAAATAACAAATTAAGTTCCTTCTTTGCTATTTTTTTTAAGGTTAACTCCCCTCCGAGAAACTATTTTGATTTTTGTTTTTCGAACCACCATCCGGGTTCAGCTGTAGGGTCGCGGTGCCAAGTCCTTGGAGTGCAAGCCGAAGACGTTAGGTCGACGGTTCTGGTTGGTCTAAGGGCGTTCCCTGGACCGACAGGCGCATTCCTTAGCACGGAACACCCATCCGCCGCGAGCAGCACGGTTAGAGGATGGAGTTTTTCGGGATGGAGAGACCTACTAAAAGAATGAGCTTCAAGAACGAAATGTGTATAATAATGAGTAGAAAAAGTTTTTTAATATTATGTCTGTTTATACTGTTTAGTTTAATGATGTTTTTTATTGGATATGTGACAATCTCTATTCAAGTAACATTCATGCCCACTGCACAACCCATGCCTCCTCCTACTGTTTCTTCGCATTCTTTTCACACTCTGCCCGAACATGAGTCCATTAGGAGAATGGAATTCGCTAATAATTCCTTTGTTCAGCTTCTGCACCAACACCAGCTAGTAGTGAACACAACTAATTGTTGGGTGTGTGGCCTTATGCCCCATACTACCGATAAAGGTATTCCTTACCTGGTCCTGCCATTTAGCTACAATGGTTCTGTGTGGGCATACAGAACAATGTTCATTTATGCCCGTAAAGTCAACCCCCTACGTTCTGTGAAGGATAATCGGAAGAATAGTGCTCTGGTCAAGGGAATAGTCGACATGATTAGAGGAATAGGTTCTTATGAGACTATCCCGAGAGATGAGACGCTAGCGTATATTGGATGGAACGTTACTGGATATGGAGCTAGTCTGAGTGGGAACCAGCGAGCGAAGAGATCCTCTCCGATTTGGATAGTACCCCATCAGGGTCATTACTGTCTGCAAGGTAATGGCAAGAATCCTAGAGCTCAGTTAGGGAAGAGTGTTTGCATTGAGACATATGTTTTTGCATCCCAGACTTCCCCACCGTTTCTAGCAGCTAAGGGTACCTACTTCATTTGCCATGACAGAGCGTATACATGGTTGCCCCCTGATTTCTCTGGCACATGTTTTGTCTCGTTCTTGTTACCCCCTACATTTACAGCTGCGGCAGATTACCACAAGATGAGAGTCGTTAGAGGTGTCTTCAGAAAGGAAGATACCGCAGGACAAGAATTGGGAGATTTCTCGAAGGGTTTTCTGCCGTTTGGGGACCTATGGTTAACAGCAGGAACATACGGCAATTGACAAAAGTAGTTGAGTCCACCATAGTCGAGACTGCCGGCGCCCTTAGTAACTTGACTGCTGAGCTCCAGTCGGATCGCCTTATGACTCTTCAGAACAGAGTTGCGTTAGATGTCATACTTGCAGATAGAGGAGGGGTCTGTAAATTGATTCAATCAAGCTGTTGTGTTTTCATTCCAGACAACGCTCCGACAGTTTTCCAAGCCATCTCCAAGCTACATAAGCTCTCCGAGTCCGTACATGTGGACGAAGGAGATTGGTCGTTAATGGGATGGTTCTGGGGATTGTTATCCACCTGGGGATGTAAGATTCTGATGGTCATTGGGACGGTATTAGCTACCCTTTTCCTGTTCTGTCTTTGTATACAGTGTGCTCCTGCTATCTGAGGCCTTTTTGCTACCTCCTGCCCGAGGAGACCTGTCCAGAGAGAGTTACTAAGTACCAGGATGATGCTACAGCAACATCTCAATGATCTGATGAATATAGACCTGGACTCAGATTGACGTGAGTTTAGGTTATTGCCTATGTAAGGGCAAAAGGAGGGTCTGTGGTTCCGTGAATTCTGAACCCGTTCAATGAAGGTTGTCGTATCGTGATGATTTTGGTATCAGCGAACCGCGACTGACAAGTGCGGTATGCGTAAGCGTTTTCGTCATGCTACACCGATGGATTCACTGTGTATTTGACGATCTAGTCTGCACCCTTGGGTTTCATTTTGTGCATAACCGCCATTTTGTGGTTGCCCTCACATAGGCTAATGACTACAGGATGACTGTGGCCAAGCGAGCCTCTAAGGACGCGTTCACCTTAGCTTGAGTTCGTGTTGACTCCTGTTTGACCTGAGTCAGCTGACCCTGTTGCCCGAGGCTAAACATGTTGAGCCAGTACCTTGTTAAGCAGCTGGTCAGATAGAGATCAAAGAGCAGGACATTATTGATTCTATGGCACACGCACACACCCCTCTATCTTGCTCCTCATCTGTTTCTGCTCCTTCCTTTTATGGCCTTATGGCCTAATTATTGATTTGGGTTGAGGTCTTTTACGATGGGCCCGTCCGGCCTGTTCGAGCAAGAATGCTGGATTTTTGCCCTGTCATTGGCGATGGGTTGGATAACTGAAAGTGGGTTTGTCGTTATGTGATGCCTCTGTAAATATCATCCTCGGATTGGTCAAATTTGTGAGTAATTGATGCTAGCCAGGAACGTGGTTTTTGGCATAAAAGACGATGCTCCGCTCTATTATGTTGAGCAGTCTCCTGAGAACATACACCGTGTTGTACTTCTAGGACCTCTGTTACTGGCTGCAGCTAATAAAATTGATCTTTGATGTCAGCAGAAGAATCCCGTGTCTCTGTACTCTAAGACAGGTGAACCCGAAGACTTAGGGCGTGTCCCCTGCGCCGCTGGGATTAAATCCCGGTTCTTCAAAACCAATGCAATAAAACCATCATCCTGCTACCAGAAAAACTGATCCAGCGCGAGACCGGAGAGAGGAAAAAGAAGGAAATCATATAACTAGCCTCCCTGCGTCGCAGACCCAACTTCACACTAGCTCATTCACTCATTCAGTCATTGGTGGGGCCCATAACACCAAAACTCACAGGTCTCTGACTCACGAGTCTACACACAGGAGGGATGACGATATCGCGCTGGACATGTGGAGGGGTACCTTATAACCTATAGGGAAAGAAAAGTTATTTTACAGAATATACATTAATATTCGCCACCTATAAATTCCTAATCCCAAACATCAAGGCACTCCACCCACTTGGTCAACGGACCAATTAGTTGGATTGGTTGATGGTGATTTAGAACCAGCTAAAACACATTTTAAGACTCAGAATCCTTTATTCTCTTTAACGAAAGACCACAAACTCATAATTTCTGTTAATCAATATTTGTTTATCTAAAATTTCATTGCAAATAATATTAGAATTTGTTTCATCAAAAGTTTTAGAATGTTCTAGATCAATTTATTTAAATCACAGGACATTATATTTACCTATTCTGGCTATCTGGATTTCTCTAATTCTTTGGCTCTGCATAACCGAATTAGCCGTTAAATTGTCCAAATAAGCAGGCCAAAGCTTAAGGTCCAAAAGTTCTTTGCTCAGCACGTCACAGTCCCAAAGATCGCTAAAGGACCAGAAGTCGTGCAAGCATCAGTCATCGCATGTGGGGTCAAAGAGGGTATGCAGTCATAGTAACCGCCGAATGCCATCCCCTCCCTATTCTACTACTCTTTTTATAATAATTTCGGGATAACATGAAACATTTCTTTAGGCGGAGAAAATCTGTGATTGGCTAATCGAAAACGTCTGATATTTGTTCATCATAACTTCCCATGGATTTTGCTGTTTCACTGCCAGAGATGACATAGTCCTTATGTAACAATATTTCTTGGTTTGCTTGTATGATCCAATTGTTCATTTTAAACCGGTTTTTACTGTCTGAGGTTTTGGCAGCCCACCAAGATCCTATCCTTGACTGAGGACATGGTGTACAGGGTTCGTTAGGAAGTTCACGGAGTCATCCGAGTCTGCGCAGTAGGTATCGCGCTCACGAGACGGTGGCCACTTCTGAACTCGATTTCCACCGCCATTTTGTGGTCGGCCCAAATGCTAACTTAATCAAAACAAACACAAAAGAATAATTAATACAAAGAAATGATGCGTCTAATGTTATACCCTCACTAATCCCTTTATGTATTAGTATTTTTCTAGCTAATAGCGACATTTAAAGCGATAATATTTACCTTTTGGATCCAACCTAGAATGCAAACATCACGTAAGTAATATAAATCATGCGATATCTAATTACCACATATACTACTATTAATATGCGTACGAATTTTAGTTATTTGAGGTATTTTGCCATGCAAAGAGCAATATCCCACGTGTAGTTTGTGTATGCAAAGGTTGAGTTAGTTTCACACAGCAAACCGTTAGTAACATAAAATAACTACAGCAGTACAATGTACGAACAAAACACTTCTACACACCATCATAGCACACTACTACAAAAACACAATAACCCAACATGAGAGCCACAGAAAAAGACAGTACTAGCAACATAATAGACAATGCAACACAAGACATCAACAAAATAACACCACAGCAATGTAATTGTTTGTTCGATTATGTTGTGATAGGTTGTGTTCTGTTGCATTTTATGGTGTGTTGTTAAGTATGAGCATTGTTTTGTGATTCTAATTTTGTTGTGTTGTGGTGTGATGACGTGATTTGTTCTTGTATTGGTTTATTGTTTTATTATGTTGGTAAATTATTGTGTTTGATGAGGATTGTAGGAAAGTAGGATCTGCTTCTTATGGTAACCCCTACTTTTTGCTTGATGTGACAGTGTTTTTGACTAGTCTGACTGGGATCCTGCTAATCAGGACCCCAGTCTACCTGTTTCTCCCTAAAATGTATTGACATGTACTTAGGTACACTCCAGATTGGATACTGGGGTACCCGTAAAACTCCCTAGTATATGGTACACATGTACCCAGGGCATAGGTACCCCAGAAGCCTCCCATGGGCTGAAGCATGTATTATGCCACTCATGAGAGGCCATGAAAAATGGAACTACAGGTCTGCCAATGCAGCCTGTGTAAGCTGGTACATGCACCACTTACGTTAGATATAGGTTTACTATATCTATAGGTCACTAAACTTAAAACCTATAAGTCACCCCTATAGCAGGTCTTAACAATTCTGAAGGCAGGGTGCTGGGTTTTACGTGAGAGTAAATTGATACTTGTATAGCGCACTACTCACCCGCAAGGGTCTCAAGGCGCTTGTACGAATACCGCTGTGGAACCCATCCTGGCTTTCCCTGTGAGGTGTCCACTCCTGGGCACCCCCAAGATGGAGGCCAGGCATCCTTAGCGTTGTGGGGGCCCCTGCATGAGTAGAGCCCCTCTGCAGCCTTCGTAGAGCATTCTCCAGGGTTGCCTGTGAGACAGCCACACATATAGGTAGAGGTGCATTATAGCCTCGCGGTAAATGCTATCTCGAAAACGGCTGAAACAAAACATGTCATGTTTGATATCAAACACCTTGGATTCATACCTCCACACCGGTAACCGGTGTGAGAGGTATGATTACACCCTTCTGAAGCAAGCTTGGTGGGTCCCTGGTCTTCCCGGTACCAGCCTTCTCGACCCGGACTGCACAAAATGGTTCCTGACGACCAGACACACATTTCTGCCCTCCTGCTACTGAGCCAAGCTCGAGCAGAGGAAGGCAGCACAATAGGCATCCTGCCACAGGGAGGTGTGACCACCTCCCAGACAGGATTTAGTGTATTGGAGCTGGGTGGGTGCACTTCCAAAGTGCCTGAAAGTCTGCATGAGGGGCACATGTGGTGTCCCTGTGCATAGTCCAGCTTAAACCAATTCTGGGAACCGTTGGCTCCTGCTCTGGTGCGAAACTGGACAAAGGACATGGGTGTAACTACCCCCCTTTCCTGACCCTCCCCTGGGAGTGACCCCTGAATCTGTTGAACCCTCTCCCATGGGTTCAAAAGGGCTTACCTGGCTGTAGGACCCTAGATTCAACGTGGACAAGATTCTGAACAAGAAACCACTGACCGTCTGGACACTCTGGACTTTGCTGGACTTTGACTAGGCCTGACTTCATCTCCTTCTCCGTCCAAAGCATCGTCTGTGCCCGTCCTCCATACAGGCTCCATGCAGGACCTGTTTAGCATCAAGGACAACTGCAGTATCTCCCTTGGGGTGAGGAAGTCACTCCCCTGTATTTGCAGGCACCATAATGCAACTGACCGGTCTGCTGATCCTGAGCTCCTGCAGACTCCAAAGGCTCCAGCTTCACAGGAGGTGGGTTTCTATGTTCCTTGAGGTTGAGCTGCCCTCTCACCAAGTTTGAGGCCAGTATCCCTCGTGGGGACCGCATAACCCGAACCCCTGTGCACCATGTACTTTTGCAAGTGCATATGCTTGTTGGTGTTCCCCAACTTTGTGCATTAGGCTGTTGATAGTCCCGACCTCTGCTCACATTTCATACCAAGGACTTTGACCTCCTCGCACTCTGTGCCCTACAAGATGTTGTTTGGTGAAACTGTTAGAGGTTCCCTCATGCCTCCTGTGCCTTCGGCCTGTGGGTCCATTTGAGGGACAAACCTGATTTTCTTGGGCTCCCCTGGTTGCTCCAGGCCTGCCCTGACTCCCCTTGCTGTGGCGAGTCCTCTGGTCCATGCTGGGCCAGACTGTAACCTTTCTTGACCTTCTTCGTGGGTTTCCGTTGCCAAGGCTTGTTGGTGCTCCTGCCGGACACCGACCCCTCAGCACTCGACATCCTTTGTGGGACAGCTCATATGCAGCTCCTGGCCATCCTCAACATCTTCTGGTCCCTGCAGCTGTAGAGTCATGGTCGCACCTGAAGTACCTCCACATCGGTGGGCCTTCGTCTACCGAGTCCCTGGTCACTCTAGAGTGATCCAGACTCTATCCCCTCTGCTTTCAGGTTCCTTCCATCAAGAATCCACCAGCGGATTCCACCGGACACTTTTCTTCTTTCCAGCGGTGGCATTTCTTCGAAGACTCCCATTGAGAACGATGGAGGTTTCCGACGCCACTTCAGCCCTATGCACCCGGTTCCCCTGGGATAGGTAACTCTGGTACTTCGGTATTCGCGAGTGGGGTGGCTCTCCAACCTTCTATGTTCCAAAGGGTTTCCTCGTAATCCACTGGGAAGGCTCCTGACACTATAAAATTGCAGCCGCGACTCTCCCATTGAATTGTATGTAGTACACAGTCGTGTTTTCATACTGCACCTGTCCTCTGTGGGGTCCCTACATACTCATCTTGGGTGGTTCCTTGGGGTACCAGCGATTCTACACATTCTAGACATTGTCTTGACTCGAGTCGTGGTTCATATACCACTATTTTAGTATATGGTTTAGTCTCCCCCGGGAGCCCACTGTGTATTAGTGCTACTTACGATTGTTTTTGTGCTACAGTATTGTGCGCTTTGTGATTATCTGCATGTAGCAGCTACTGTGAGGTATTTAAGGTGTTATGATAATAAATATATATTCTCATAACTACTGTGTGGTTCTCCTTTCATTTAACCAAAACAATAGGATTGCATTCTGGTAAAACAAGCTGCTTAACATTCCTTCAAGACTAAGCCTGAAGGCTGCTCTCCACAGCTACCACTTGGATAGCTTTCTACGGTTATCTTTGTCCTCTTAAATCACCATAAGGGTTGTTTAGACTGGTGCAAGGTGCCCACTTTAATTAGTGGACATCATATACCAGGCCAACTTCTCACAGGGATTTAACTGGGATTTAACATAATTCAGTGGAAGCACACCAAATTATTAATCATAAAAAAGTGCTTATAGAGGTCAGTTCCTATTTTTTATTTTTAAAGGTAATCTAGAAAGTACGATGTGGTAGAAAATCAAAAGCTTCTTTATAGACAGAACTTTTGCCAACCCGTTTTCATACAAGCATTAAAAGGAACAGATCAGCTGAGATGTGTTTCGTCCAATCAAAAATACTTTCTTAAGGCAATCGTAAAAAGTTATGAAATGAGGAAGTTAATTAAGTAGGTAAACCTCAATAGGATGCTGCGTTATTGATGTAGGTTAACGTGGTAGATGGTTCTGCAACCGTATGTATGAAGTTGACTCATGAGTAAGTCCCGGTTCAAGAAGGGATCCTCTCCTCATGAAATGGGAACAAGTGATAACCGTCTCTTCCCGGGTCGTTTAGTAGACCAATTCTCTTCCTTCTCTACGTTACTTCTACTTATGCCACTAATATATTATTAATACTTATATGTTGGTAATTACCAGTGTTTGACTTTCTGTGCAGACCACAGTCACTTCCAAAATCTTTAATCTAATGCATTACTGACCACTTTCTTGAGCTGGATGTCAGTGATACATGTGTTCTCATACCTGTACGACTGGCTGCCCCTCCTGAACCCTAGGCAGAGGACACAGCAGAGTTCAAGACCTTTTCACCGCTATAGTGGGTTTGCAACATTCGGGTTATGATTCTGACATTTGAGGCTCAGTCCTGGGTCTCCTTGAGGATGGTTCTGGGACTTCTTGGGCTCCTGAACTCTCTCATCCCCTCATTCCATATTTTTTGTAGCATCTGAAGACCTTGCATTGGATCTATGGTTTCAGAAGGCACAACACCAGGATTGTCCCTTCGACTCTGTCCAGAGCGCGCAAGCGATACATCAGGGCCTCGGGTGGTGGTAGACAAACACCAAACAGACAATTGGCAGGCCACTACCCTTCCTTTGTCCCCCATATTTCACACTTGTCAAGGATGCATTGTTGCAGGTGATCTGGGGCCTCTGGTCTCCATCTCCACATCAACTTTTTTGAGCTTTGGGCAATCGCCTGGAACTAAAAGCCTTCCTGCCAACCATCAATAAAAGACTAGTACAGGACTTATCTGATAACAACACGGCCTATGATACTGAAACAAGCAGGACAAGGTGTGGTCCTGGAGCATGGGCCAGGATGCTCTACAGGGCCTACTCACAAGCTGCATTTTGTAGTACTTTTACTAGTATTTTTTTAGTCACTCCAAGGATATCTTTGAGCAGTTGTCACTCTCTCTTGCTCCAAGCATTCATGGGTGCATGTATGTTAAAAAGGCAATCGTTTGCATGCTTCTTGGATGTGTGGGGAAGATTTTGAAGAATTGAAGTCGGATCATAGGAGATATTGATGACTTACTGATTGGTGATATTTCTGTTGCAATATCGCAGCTTCTTCACTATGTTCTCTATACTGTACCTTGTGCCATTCCCACCCCTGGGAGGCGTCCCCTGAGGGTTGGTTGTAACAGGTGCATTCACTAGTGATCAAGAGACTGGTGAGTAGTCCTATTGCACAGTTTATAGAATGTTTCTTCTGTGTATTGGATCCATTTCTACATAGGCACAGTTTTCTAAATCCTCAAGCTCAGGTAGTATGAATAATGCGTCATTTTCTTGTGCCCTCTCTGCACTGCTCAAAAGGCACTGCAGACCATTTGTACTCTCTCTTTCTTAATCAAGATATGTGCTCAGTAGATTTCTGTAATTAATCACGGTGGCTGGGTGTGTTGGTGCCTTCCCTTGTTGAAGGGTGGCAGTAACCCACAATGCCTCCAAAAACGAAATATTCACCTGTGGTGACTAGAAAACCTATGATCCTCTCTGTGCCCGGCCTGACGATTTAGGACCGATCTAAGGAGGTAAAACACCTTGGAATTACAATCCACGCCAAGCTGTCAATGAATGCACATGTGGATAAGGTAACAAAATCAAGCTTTCTCAAAATTAAACCACTGGAACCCATCTTCCCACACCAAGGATTCCCCTCAAGCTACCATATCTCTTATGGCTCATCTTTGTCAACTATGAGAAGATTACCAAGAACTCCGTACACTGCTGCTAGACTTCCCTTACATGTAAAGCCACAAGGACACATCTCCCCAGCCTTGAGGGCCTTACACTGGTTACCAGTTGCCAGACATCCACTTTCAACCTGCTTTGTATCACACACAAAGCAATACACAGCAAAGAACCGCTCCTCATCAGAAAGAAATTCAGCAAATTCATACAACAAAGGAACGTACACTCAAGAATGGCTCCCCACCTCAACATTACTACATACAGAAAAGAACCATGGGTGGTACATCTTTCTCTGTTCAAGCAGCCAAACTATGGAATTCGGTGCCCACAAACATAAGGTCCACTGACAACCATCTCAGCCTCAGAAGATTTGTCAAGAGCTAGCTCTTCCCCACATGACAACATATACTCCCAACACAACAGAGCACCACAACAGTATACTCAGACATGACAAACTATGCTTCCCAAGGTATGAAGATGAGGTTGCCATTATACATGTGTTATTGTACATTTAACTATGCTTCCTGGTAAAAGCAGATCCATTTATATAAGGAGGATAAATGTATATTACACCACAAGATATATGTATATGTCAGAACATGTCAACATTGCTGCTTCTATGTACATATAAGTACACACTAGGGGGGTTTATGCCTGCTACTAAAACTTTAAGAAATATCATGTATATATGTATGTATATGTTAATTACAATTATTTGAAACAAAACTAAATTGCATACTTCACAAGATAATTGTGCAAATCAGACCAAGTAATATTTGCTGCTACTGTGTACATGTGAGTATTTATATAGAGGGGTTTACCCCAACCACTAAAGCTCTACCAAGTGTCATATGTAGGTATGTATATATGCATTTTTAAGCTAATTTCAGTTTTGTTATTAAAAAAAACATTTCTCCCATCCCTCCTTTCTCTGACTCACTCCAAACCTTTCTGACTACTATGAACTCCCAGACATCCTTCTCAAACTTCCCCCTCCATCTTTAGGCATGTCATCCAGCTGATAGGCACACAAGGCCACAACTTACAAAAGCAACTAATTGTTTCCCCTCTCAAATCCATTCCCATCATTCTATCCCTACTCGAAACTCAACTAAACACACACTGAAATCAAGAGCACAAACCTAACACAACTAATGCACAAGGGGCAAAAATGTGCCAATCTACTAACTATTAAACCCTAACCTTGGGTCACGGAGTTGCATGCTAGTCGCCGCAAAGCGCTTTAACGCCTTATTAGAGGTAGTAAGCGCTATATAAATACATTTTACTTACTCACGAGCTTTCATTGAATTATGTTATATTTGAAATTGATTTTTCTACCAATCCCCAAACAATGGCAAGGGGTTTCTGTGGTGCGAGCACCCTGCTACTCTCCACATATGTCATTAAACAGAGGGTTCAGCATACAACCTCTGCTCAGTTTTTAATCTGCTTGATACACTCACTATTACATGCCACCTGTTTTGGGTGTGCAGCGTTGTATTTTCCATTGCTAATGTTGTAATACTTCAACTGGGACTTCTTGGGCAGTTTTCAAAAGGAATAATTAATCAGAGCCTCTCTGTTGAAATGAGGTTGTATGAGTTTGCAATTTGTCTGGATGTTTAGCACATAGGGGGCTCTGGCCATATATATATTTTTATGTATATGTTTGCAGTAGAAATTAAATATTGTGGTGGTTTTCACTCTGTCTGTTTTTGCTGGACTACATATCATTATTTGTATGTATGTGCAGTAAAATGTGAAAGAAAAGGATATACTCTATCTATTGTATCTGTAACCTGGGC
The DNA here is from genome assembly GCF_964204655.1 of Triturus cristatus. Taxonomy (NCBI): domain Eukaryota; kingdom Metazoa; phylum Chordata; class Amphibia; order Caudata; family Salamandridae; genus Triturus; species Triturus cristatus. The sequence continues at coordinate 752,261,931 of NC_140592.1, forward strand.
ATCCATGCCATCCATGTGGCCACCCATACCTCGTTTGAAGTAGATGGGGTAGACAGTTTGCAATGCTGCAAGCAGTTCTCAATTATATAAATCTCTAGGGGCTTATTTACAACACCCCTTGCGCTGCCTGTATGTCACTTTTTCCCATATGAAAAGTGACGTAAATATGCCCGCTTCTATTTAAGAAAGTGAATAGATTATGGGTCTATATTCCAAAGTTTTTTATTTTTTTATATATTTTTTTTGATACAGAGAATTTTAGAGATTGGGCCAGCCAACACGCGTTTTGTCCCTTGTGCAGCGTGCAGGCCTGGGGCTTTTTCAAGGCTAATGAGAAATCAGACTGTTTTCCTCGTCATGTTGTCGATTGATAGGTGAATGGAGTCTGCAGAACCGGTCGGTCTGCTAAGCTTGTTCCAACGTGAACAAGTTAGGTAGCACGTTAAGCGAGGTTTAAAACAATAGACCTGGTGGGTTTAGGGGTATTAAACACCTCTAGGGTTTGACAATCCTATTCTGATATTAAGCCATTTTAGGATAGCGTAGTCCGCGAGCTTCTACCTCTTCCTGCCTCTCCACCTCATATACCTAGTAGGCCCTCAAATGGAGGAGGTAGCTCTTTGGCATCCATAATATGAAGGTACCCACTTCTGACACAACGCTGGCCAGGCTTTAAAGTGCCAATTATTGGCTTAAAAATGGTAATTCTTGACATTGTGGCAATCAATGGCATATTTGTGCCCACCATAAGCACGGTGCCGGCAATGGAAGAATTCTTGATATATTGTTGACACTGATGGGCTTGACAGAGTCCAGGCCTGATAATGTTTAAACTGGAATAATGTCGGTCACTCTTTATATTTTATGGGGATGGTTGGTACACCGGTGGCCTGATGTAAGCTTGCACCGGCATAATATTGGTTATCCTTAGCATTTTCAAAAAATGTTTTACTCCTGTTGAGGACTGCACCTATCCATTTACTCACCCACTCATTTATTCATCCAGCCATTCATCCTCGCCTTCACAATCCATGCACTTGTGTACTTTTGTTATCTGTTATCTATGCATTCACTTGTCTTCCATCCATGCACTCATCCATCTATCCAAGAGTTTAAGCATTCTCACATTTACTCATTTAATCACTCACACATACACACGCATTTGCCAATTAAGGAAGAAACAATTTCGCTTATCATAAAATCAAATCTTTTGGCTTAGCTACCATTTTTGTATGTATTTAATACATGTAATTCCTTCTGTAGTCCAGGGTAGTTGTCACATTTCAGTAAATTTCTGTGACATTAACCTGTCCCCGGTTTTTAGTTTGCCAAACTGGTCACCCTGGTTCCCTCTGCTGTGTGCCTTTAAGCCTTGTCTTCTCTGCCACCCTGTGGGTGTATCCGAGTCGGTTTGCTACTCCCTATTTTCAGACCTCTGGTTGGCACCAAGTCCACCCCGTCGCAGACGCCCCTTGGTTGTGCTGACGCAGTACGTTTGGTGCGCCCGCGGCGCGAGCCCTCTGACTCAGAGCACAGGCCTCGAGTCTTGACCCGTGTGCGGCAGCCAGCAGGCCTCAAACCGTTCAGCAGTTTATTGCGCTCTCTTTTGGCAGCAGGCCTCACTGTTCTACGATAGACTCCAGGTTCATTCTGCAGCCGTGTGACGCCCTATGCATATAGGGGGCTTGGTCTGTGTGCATCGTGCTTAATTTGAGCCAGTGGTTTCCGGTGCTTAATCATCAACACCAGCGCTTTTCATGACCACCAGTTAAGATTTACAGGGAAAATACGTGATTTGCCCAAAATCACAGGAGGTTCCCCAGATCTGAATCTGAAGTCGGCAGCTCTGGCCATTAAGCCACACCCTCTCCCCACTTCCATGGTTAGTAGTTGGTTCTGTTGTGAGGGCGCTTTTCTAAGAACAGTTGCATTCTGAAGCAAAGCAGTCATCGTTTCACACAAGTACAGTTTCCAGTTATAAAAAAACTTTCCCCAAGTACAGTTCACACAAGGCTACAGAAAAACCGGTTCATTTTTCATGTTTGCACTTTCAGCAAGCAGGCTGTAGTCACAATAAACTAGGCTCGACCATACCCGCATTGCAGATTACTTTATGGTAACTGAAGACATGAATGAGTAACTAAAGATGGCCCCCAAAGAGTGCTTCAGAGGAATGTGGGTGCAGCAGGCCTCCTCAGACTGGTGCAGCACACGCCATGTCTCTGGCAGTAAGACCCACTAATCTTACTGTAATCACCAGGCCACAGGATCCAGGTGCACGAACTTATGGTTCAGTCTCTAAGCAGCAGGTCTGAAGTTGCATCTCTGTGCAACAGGCCTCGTTTTGTACGCAATAAATAGGCCTGTTTTTTGCATGCAGTCGCATCGAGCTCATTCTGAATGGAAACCTCAGACATGTTTTTTTAATTACATCTAATGCAACAGCTAGAGAGAGTAGCGGAGTTGGAAGCGCCCTGTGATGCAGGCCTGATAGAGCTGTGCTGCCCTGCTTGGGCTGTGAGTCAGTGCTGGCTGTGAGTCAGAGGGGTGCGGCAGGAAGGGGCAGCTCTACCACGAGTGATTCAGAGCCAAGGAGGAAACCACCAGGGCAAAACTCAGCAATGTTCAGAGCCTTGAATGGACAGGCCTAAGCCACCGAGCAAAGCTTGAGCAATATTCAGCCCACTGACGGTGACTGGTCGTCAGCAGATAGGGAACCCCTCTGCGGTGCCAAGCTCACACCCACCAGTGACTCAGCCTGCCCTGGAATGGGAGATATCCCAGAGGGGATCTGGGGAATGCTCAGATCCACTGACAGGAGGGAGGCCCCACAACCACCGGGGAAATCTGAACAATGCCCAAAACATGGCTGCTTATGAGACTGACCTGCAGGGAACTCTGCGCCAGCCGGGCTTCCCTTGGGCCTTGTGGAATGATGCCAGTTTTGTAGTGAGAATGATCTTGAATGTTGGGAGTATTTACTCAAGCTTAATACAGGGTGAACCTGGCTGTGTCCCCTTTCTGAGGATGTTCCTGATATGAAAGAGACCAAAACTCCTGCTCTTGTCAGTGGAAGAGAGAGTAGCCTTACCACACATCCTGACGAAATATGACTGTGAGTGAGTGAATAAAAACAGTCTTACCAAAACATGCCAAATCCGACCCAAGGGTGCATTTTGTGAGCTGAGTCAATTTCTCAAGTTTTTCACATACGTGCTCAGCAGGACAGTTTTCGCCAAGTTTCACACATGGGGCTCTCTGCCTCCCCCCCATAAACAGTAAACCACTGCAAACCACCATGAAACCTCACAAAATGGCGAAATTCTGTATATGTGGAAGAAAGTGCTTTGTGGTATTTCTCGCTTCCTTGTTTTGAAAAATAAATAAATCAACCAGACCAATGTGTGACTAGTAACTCTTCATTGATGACACAAATCTGAATCCTGGCTTTTTGCATTACTCTTTGTAGCATCTGCCGTAATGTTGCCCTTGTTGTATGAACTGTGCATCGTGCATAAGCAGCTGTCTTGTGTTGTGTGATCCTGCGAAGAATGGAATTATCATGCTCTTAGCCTGAATCAGTCTTCTTCGTTCAGCCGATTTTGCACTGGCGTCAAGAGCGGGATCTGAACCCAAGCGTGTAGAACACCTGCATCTAAAAATCATTGATCTCACCCAAAAAGTATCAATACAATGAATCCATCTGTTGGGAGGAGTTGCTCTGTCTGATCGGCCGCTCAGTAGGTTATTGTCACTCCTACACTCATTTTTGGATGGATGGATGGATGGATGGATGGATGGATGGATGGATGGATGGATGGATGGATGGATGGATGGATGGATGGACTAGATATTTGAACACATTGGAACAGTGCCCATTAGAATGTGAAACCTGACAAAGGTATATCAGAAATGTGTTTGCTGAATCGAAGTAAAGCTCTTTGGTGATGGAGCCCAACAAAGATGAGTTGGCCTTTAAAATGGCCGCCTGCATACCGAGGTCATTGGTCTCAATGTGTTTTGAGAAATAGCTGATCTTGGTCTACAGGTGATATGTAAGCGTTTCAATCTTCGAGAAAGGCTGCCCATCATCTCTCGAAACCCCAGACCAAAATAGACACCACTTATCTTTGATCTCACACTTCCCTTTCTGTGTGCTTGTGACTACTCACTGCCCAGTCTACCCCTTGAGCTGCGCAGAACCCACAACTGCCCTGGAACCCATCAGGCTTGTAGGCCACAAGTTTGTGGATTGCTGCGTTTGTTGCTTCATCCTTTCTACCCTCAAAAGGGGCTTAGTAGAAAGGAGACTAGTCCCCCAGCTTGGCACCACCACCACCAGGTTCACTGCCGCAGCAAGGTGAGCTCTTAAGGAAAAAGAGGAAAAATACATTTATGTGAATAGAAAATTGCCACATTACTGGTACACTCTATCAGTAGGCAAAGGTGCACATTAGAGGTGATGACAGCACACCAATACTGTTACAACTCCCTTTGCTTCTTGTAATGTTAATATCAGGGCTAATTGAGTTGGAGGATAGCAACCCGTGTTGTTTATAGTGCTTTGAAACTGCACAAATCTGTGACAACAAGTTATATAAACCCATTATTATTATTATATAAAGCAGGCGCACAAATGCGAGGCTTATCTGCCGAGAGCAGGAAATAGAGAGCGCGGCAGGAGGCGAGGCGCATGATTTGATTCCTCTGGCCTTGGTGATTAAACGTTTCTTCAGCGGGAAACTCAATTACAGTCAGATTCGTGATATCCGCCTCCAGTGTTCGCATAAAACCGGAGACTTGACAAACAGGAGGGCGGCAGAAGAGTCAGTCGCAGCCGGGCTCGTCAGCAGAAGTCTGGGTGGTCTGTGAAACCCGGTTTGACATATGCCTGCCACCAAGGCTTAAAGTGAGCGGGGTCCTGCCGGTACTCCTTCCAAAAAGCAAGTGCGGAGACGGGTCCTTATCGGGCTCTCCATTTTTGCCCCCACCCTCAAGATGAAAAACCTAATTCATGGCTCTGCAGCAGCGCCACCCTTCACTGCCTTTGATTTAACTTCAAAGAGACTCGTTATAGTTCTTCCCCAGGCTCTTCATTTCAGAACTGAAGCATTTTCAATGTTATGTACAACCAAGCCAAAGTTGTTGCTTATTTATGTTATGCAACGAACACCCAGTAACAAAGCCAATAGTACAGGTTTGTTGTAAGTGTAATGTTACTTGCTGTATTATATGTGTGGCTGTAATGACAGAAGTAGCAAAATACCAGTCAGGAGGCACACTAAGCTCAGCATAGATTTTTAGCCGAGGTGCTTTTACGCCACGCCCTTGATCACATTGGCCACGCCCTTTTGAGAGCCACCCCCAGTTTTTCATCCCACTTAAAGCCCTGTCTGCCTCTTTCAGTCCTGACCTGACGCGGTATTTCTCCGTGTTACTCCCGCAAGTGGCCCATCTATGCTCCCCCGGCTTCCACTGACTCCGCCCACCACCCTGCTGCCGTCAGTGGCCGCACACTAGCGGGTTCGTTAATGGCCGAGACGAGGAGGGCGCACAGGCCTCATGTGACAGGTGCCGCCGCTGCCACGGGGTACATGCCGACACTGCAGGCCCCGCCAGAAATAGCCAAGCCCGGCCCCCCGCCTCTGCGCACCAGGGCACCCGAGTGTCAACAAGGCCGGGACACACCCGGAATGTACGCACGAGGCCCAAGGGCGAGGGAAGGGGAGCTTTCCTGCTGGGAGAGGGCGCGAAGAAGAGGAGGGGAGCAAAGAGAAAGTTAGAGAGTAGTGCGATCAGACCAACATTTTCGAAGAGAGAAAGTGGATTTTTTTTTAAACACACACAGTAATCGGTGGAGCAGCAAGGTCAGATCATCTGGGGGGTGGGCGGAATTTGCGTAGTACCCGGTGCGGAAAATTTATTGTCACCCCCGGCTTGACAAAATGGCAAAAATATTTGTTTAAAACACATATTTTTGCCATTTTGTCACCCCTCTCAGTGATGACACCCACGGCGGCTCGCACCTACCACACCCCCCTAACTACGCCACTGACAGTAATCAGGAGAATGTATTTCCCCCATTGATTTCTATATGCACAATTACCACAATTGCCTCATGTAACGTAACGTTTGTTTTTGTGTTTTGAGTGTCTGCCATTTATTGCAGTATTGTACGCTTTTGTAACATGCACACGTCACTTTTTCCTCTTGTAACGTATCGTTTGCTACCTCTTGTATTTTGTTTGCTCTTGATACATGCACTGATGCACAATTCTCACTATTGCCTCATGTAACGTAACGTTTGCTTTTGTAACATGCTCACTTGTAATTTTCTCCTCATGTATCATTACTGTTCCTATTGTGCAGCGCTCTGACACCTTCGGGTAAAGTCCGCGCTATATAAAAATGCATAAAATAAAAATAAAATAAAATAGAAGCAGAGGCAGTTTCGGGCGGAGACAGCCAGAATCGAGTCTTTTTGGGGGTGTGGCGTAGAGACATTACACTAGGACAGACAGAGCAAGAGAGAGAAAGGACAGTGGAAGAGAATGAACGCTTGGGGAGGGGAGGGAGACACAGGATAGTGTGGGAGAGGAAAGGGGGACTTTAGAGGAGTGAGAGACTAAGGGTCGGAGCACAGAATTTAGGCGATGAAGAAGATATGTATTTTTGTGTGCTCGGTTTCAACCCTGAAGGGCTGTCTTGGGCTAAGGAAGCCAGCAAAGAAAAAAACAATGTGTAAGATGGATACGAATTCGTTTGTGAGAACAATCATGTTTTTAGAGCTTTTCTAAAGTTAAGAAAGTCGGATTCTGACCCAAATTCAGCAGTAGAGCATTCCATTTCTTAGCAGCAGCCACTAGAGCAGAACTGCCAAGGGTTTCAAGGCGGATCCTTGGAACTCAAGCAAATGTTTGTCCTGAGATCTTTGGACTCGGAAAGGCTTGTAAAGAAACTCAAAGCCGAGAGCTGGGCGGTGAGCAATGTTTTGTGATTAAGACACATTGACCCAAAGACAATCTGAGTTTTCACTGTGAGCCAATGTATTGAAGCCACTGCAGGAGAACTATGGTCTTCAGGCTCCAGACGAGTGCCAATCTGGTGGCCTCTTTGAAGGTAAAGAATCAGGTGGTTAGGCAGGCTTAGATCACTGAATGGGAATAGACGAGACACGCTCATATACATGCATTAACAATTTGCACCTTATTTATTTATTTATTTTATTTATAAGGTTTTATATAGCGCGAACAAGATCCCGAAGGATATCAGAGCACTTTACAAAAAGGATGGAAGGAGGGTAATACATACAATATCGCCAATGATCCTAAAAGTACGCATAAAACCCTATATTCTGCTGTAGCCGCAGTACCAGACATTAAATACCCCTCGACTTGTTACTGAGTCACAATTTTGCTCGACCCCAAACACCAGTATACAGTAATTCAGCATTTTGCAATGGCAGGAGTTCTATAGCATGTGGAACACACCTAGTCTTCCAACTCGAATGAGCAAGGGTGATGCGAGTCGTAACCATTTTCTCACACTGTATTTGTGGATGAATTTCATAAGGAGGCTCCCACAAAGAAAAATGCCATCTCAAAACTCAAAATGTGAAAATAAATGTCAAAGGATGAGGCCTGCTGAGCTCTGTGGGGTCACAACTTCTCAGGGTTCTGGTGAGGCTCAAAATCATTAGGCCTTTGGTGACGGCAGGCATTTGAGAAGCGACTCGTTGAAATCTCTCCTACCTGCTGTAAGCAGACCCACAATCGTGGAGTCAATTTGAGTAAACAAATACAGCATAGATTTCAAAAAGCGAAGTTGAAAAAGCATGTCTTCACTACTGCATTAACCATCTATCTTTGTCCTAAGGATCTGTACACATGCCGATAAAGCTGGGCGTGGGCCCAAAGAGAAAGGTCGAAAGAGTATATCCTAGAACGATGTTGATGTAACGCAACATAAAAATCTCTATTTTGTCACGTTTGTTTCAGATGGTTTGAGCTCATCCATCTCTCGATGTTGGACAGTCAGCTATGAAGCTGAGTAGCTGCAGGGTTGACATTGCCTTCAATCTTTAACACAATCCGTGTGTCAGCTGCACATGTCGGAGCCGTAGGCACATTTGACAGGAGCAATCGGGATCATATATACATTGAATAACAGAGGCGATAAAGTTAATCCTTAGGGTACTCCGCAATCCAGGGTTTTGAGGGTGAGGATGGTTTGGAGGAAAATGAAGACACTAAAATCTGGGGTGGTAATGCGTTCAGGAAGTTAGAGAAACAGGAAAGAGCTGTGCTCGCAATTGCAATTTTTACAAGCCTGTTCAGAAGGATACGGTGGCTGACTGTGTCATATGTCGCTGTGTGGTCTATAAGAATTAGAGCGGCAGATCAATGACACTCGACACAGCGACAAACATTGTCTAGTGCAGATACCACTACTACCCCATTACTCAAGCCAGGCCGAAAACCAATTTGTGAAGCGTGAATTATGGAATATTTGGTCACAGAATCTTGTAGATGGGTAAAGATAGGTAGTCAAGTAGGGCAGATTAGATATATGACGATAATTCAACAAAATCTCTGGATCTAAAGGTCGGCGTTGTTTAAATTGGTGCAACTAAAGCATGCTTGAAACTGGTATATACGGCTCCTGATATTAAAGAGAAATTTGTAATGGCCCTCAGGAAAGCAGCCTCTGTTAGTAAAAGGCTCTTGTGACGTTCGCAGGAAGTCGCTCAGAAGGAGATCCTATGGGTTTGTAGAGAGTACAGTGGACTGATAAGTTCCGATATCCAGAGGGAACCATTAAGCAAGATTTCGAGATGGGAAAAATTAACCAAGTGTACATTGGAGGACTGTTTGCCCCTCAAACAATCTTTCCCGGTAAAAGAGATAGCAGTGATTTAATTCACGAAATTTTGGCAAAACCATTTCATTTGCCATCAGATACGGTCATGTTGAACTCTTTTGCCAGATCATTAATTCACTGGTGATCTCAAAATAGTTTTGGTGATGTTAGGAACCTTGAAAGTCCTTTAGTGAAAAAAGCTCCTTTTGATTTTTTAAAGGAGGATTTGTAGACTTAGTCCAGTTTGGCCCAGTTATCCACTGCAATAAAATTATGGTTGTGGTGTCACTCAAGAGAGGATAACTCATTATAGAACCACCCGGAAAAAGAACAAGAATTCTTCTGAACAGTAGCGGTCCGTGGAGGGAGTTCGGTGGGGCAGCGGGGCGGGGGAGGGGCAGGGTGGGGAAATGTAAACACTGGAATGTGGATGAACGGAGGTAAGTACACATTTAAATAAATAAAACAAATTCCTTTGCGCGCGCTGCATCGCAAAATGCGATGCAGCGCGCACAACGAAATTCGTTTTATTTATTTAAATGTGTACTTACCTCCGTTCATCCATATTCCGGGGTTTACATTTCCCCACCCTGCCCCTCCCCCGCCCCGCCTCACTGCCCCACCGAACTCCCTCCACGGACCACTACTGCTTCTGAATCAATTTTTTCTTAGGGGATAGGGTGTCAAGCATAGAATAACAGGCAGAATGGGGGACAGAGAGGAGAAGAGAGTCAGAGAAAGGGGAACAGTTAAGAGCGAGAGAGAGAGTGACACATGAAGTGGGGGCCAGTGAGAGGGAGAGAGCAGTAGGAGTTGAGCAGGGCCGGCTTTGGAGCTGTTGGTGCCCAATGGGACAATCATTTTTTGCGTCTCCCCCATGACCACCTCCTCTGATTCCCTCATGACCACCAGGCAAGAGTGCCCCTCATCTCTCCATAGCCCCTCTCTCAGATACATTTCATTTGTTTTAAAGCACTAGCAAAGGCTGGCTTTACTAATAAGACTGTATATCTATCCAAACAAACACTTTATAGCAACATTAGGAATATATAATGAAAGATTCAGGGGTGTAGGTCCCCGTGGTCCCCACGGTGCGGGGTGGGGCCCGAGCTGCATGGGGGACCCTCAGTACAGTACTCTGGCCTGAGAGCTCAGGATTAAATCCGGAGTGGGGCACCCTCCATGTACCTTGCATGGGGGCCCCTTCAAGTTTCATTCCGCAAGTGGATAGACTGGGGTAAAAACACAGAACGTCCTAACCTATTTTATGCAGTTTGCATGCAGCTCTTCGATGCCAGTTCGTAACAGTCACTGTTCTATATTAGGGTTGAATCTTATGAACTGCTGTAACAAAAGTATCTCTGTGACAAAATCAGTAATCCACTCAGCCATCCACATAAAATACAAATCTGTGATCGGCACGGTACGCGCTCTTTCCAGAACGCATATTAACCCTCTGCGCTTCTTTATGGCGAAAACTGCCCCTAGGCAAAATTCACATCTCTCTCTCTAGCAGGAACATTAATTACAAGAGCTATCTTGACATTTTTAATGCTTTCTGATAACTGGATGCACAAGGAACTCTGCTGAAGGTGTTTTGAATCGTAAGTTATTGTTTAACACAGCTCTTCAACCTGAGGTCAGCGCCTCCTCCCCAGGTCAGCGCCCAGTCTGGCTGCACCAGTAGCACTGCCCTAAAGCTGGCCCTGAGATTGAGACTAAGAGGAGGGAGAAGTGAGGGCAGAGAGGAAGAGTGGGCGTGGTCTGTTTACTCAGGTCCATCCTCATTGTCTAATGCTGTTGAGACCCTGAATTCATGGTTCTCTTGCCTGTCTCTTCTCACGGCCACATAGGACCCTGTGAGCTACTGGGTGGGAATGATCAGCCAAGAGCTGACCCAATGTGCTCATAAATAGTTACTTATTTCTAGGGCACACACCACTAACTTCATTCTCTCTTGGCGCCAGGGCTGCAACCAAACATGATGGATCACTATAAAGCGACAGACCATGAAAATACTACACCGGAGAGAGCATTCAAGCAAAGTCAGTTTCTACGCATTTTCGCTACGTGTTGCACTTGCTGCGAACATGTTCTTCGCAGAAGGGTAACCGCCCGGGCGCTTCACCGACGTTTGACTAGGGAGTGAAGATACTAGACTCCTTTTCAGAACGGCAATGCTGAAGTCAAAGTAGAACAACCAACCAGTGCTTTTCCACTTTGCAGAAAATGAGCCCCAAACTACCAAATAGCAATCACCAAAATCAATCTTGTCAACCAAATAACAACAACCAAAGATAAATCTTGTTGTCAACACGATTGATCTTGTTTGGTGGCTGTTATTTGGGTGTTTTGAGTCCATTATCTTCAAAGGTGAATTATATTGGTTGAATGGGACTTCAACCCAGCCCCCTCTGAAGTAGAAGGGCTACTGTCCCTTTTTAGGTCTCGCGCCTAGCGTTGCACTGCAGAGCGGTGCTCGCGCAGCACGAGACATTTAGTAGGTGAAAAACGGGGATTCAGCACTGACCTAGGAATCGCACACGCTCGTGCGATTCCTTTTGTGCTACCCCATTGGCCTTTACATGCGTCTTTTTATAAAAGACTGCACGCAATTGGCCAAAGTCGGACGCATTGCTCCGCCCATGGCCTATTGGTGTCTATTACGCGCTTGTTGCGCGTAATAGACACCAATAGGCCATGTGGTTTCAATTATCGTGCCCAGACACGGGTGTGATAATTGCAATCACATGCTTGGCTGTGGCGTGCGTGCGCGCACCACTTGCAGGCTTCTTTGTTTTCCCTATCGCGATCGCGTTCATTTTCGCGATTGTTTTCCTTGCTGTTTATTTTTAAAATTTTAATTTGACCTATTAAAATTTTAATTTGACCTATTAAAGCACCTGTGTAAGTAGTTAAACTGTTGGCTTGTAGGCGTTTTAGGCACGCCTGTACATTGTGTCAGAACAAGCTGATAATATGGTTAAGTAATGACTTGTTACATGTATTTATACTCGTAACACTTTCTTGTACACTGAGAGGTGTGTGTGAGGTTTTCTTCAGTTTTAGGGCAAGTAAGAGAGAGAATGAATCATTAACAGCGGATTCTGAGCAACACTTTAAGTCTTAAATATCAACGAAAACAATGTACCTTCTTGCCGTGATGTTACTTTTATGTCACTAATATTTAACGATGATTTAGTGTAAATGTTGCTGCCGTGCTGTGAATAGGTTTCCTGAAAAGCAACGTGCGTTACGTTTAGGAAATGTCTTGCATAGACAGATTGTAAGACATTTTGAGCAGGTGAAAGTTCGAATCAGTCCCATGTCGGACAGGGCTTGTTAACTCAGTTGCTGACATGTTCTATAGGACGGTGTAAATATACACATAAATATATTAAAGAGGCCAATAATGGAATGGGCAGAGTGCACAAGCATTGTTCACAGCAAGGGATCATTTCAAAGAGGGCCAGTATTGAAAAGCCATTGAGGCTGAAGTATTGTATTACATCACTCAGTAGAAGAGAGTTCTAAAAGAGAGAGGCCAAGGACGGTATGGGTGTTAGTGCTACACTCTTTTTCGCCACCATGAACTTGATTAACTCAGCACAAGGGGTGTCTCCTGGCAGGCTACGTGTTCCTGCGTGCATGCGGTCTGATTTCATGTGTCTGTTTCTAGGGTGAGAGAGGGAGGGAGGGAAAGAGAGAGAGAAAGGAAGAGAGTGAGAGAGAGAAAGAGAGAGAGGGAGGAAGACAGAGAGAAAGTAAGAGAGACCGAGAGAGAGAGACAGAGTGAGAATGCCTGCATGTCTTTTTTTCTGTATGCCTGCGTGTATTTCCTTTATTGTCTTCTCTTGAACCAGAGGCAATCTCAGGCAGGAAACAGAAAAAAAAATTGGCTTAAAAAATCGGGAGTCTCGCCTGAATCGGGCCTGCCTGCGGTGTTGAAAATACTAACCTCTTGACTTTTGACAAAGGTTGTTTATTGAATTTATATTTATCAGTTTATTACAACATGCAGAGATCAATGGCACTGAAGAAATGTTCATACATTTTACATTGAGCGGTCCCTGTTATGTAATATGTGATCATTTATTGGAAAGTATATATCATTAAATGCAAAAGCGGTTATTATATGTCATGGAAATATTGGCTTCAGTGTTATATGACACTCAAGCTTGCTTCCGTGTACTGTTTAAATGTTTCTTTAGAGTTGCCCCATAACTTGGTTTCCCCTCATTATTCTTCACCAATCCCCGAGGGTTCATAAATTGTGTTATCTTGATTTCTTGACTGTCATTTATGAATCAGTGAATAATGCATCGTAGAAAAAAAAAAAAGTGAAAGGCTGGAGGAGCTGGGGCATTGTCACCCAGAGAGGAACTTGCACCTTTTTTGGGGGGGCTCTTCGTAATTTTTGTGCTAATTGAGCCGGCATGATGCCAAACAAACTTTCCAAAACGGGAAGGTCTTCCCAGGACCCCAAACATGCACAAGAGGCCACGGGGCGACCCGAGAGAGGAACAGAGGAAGAGAGGAGGTGAGGTATGGGAATAGACAGAGGTAAGACACGCACGCACGCACACACACCTCCGAACAATTTCTATATTTACAAAATGCCCCCTTGCTACGTGTGGTGTCAGCAAACGAGGCTTGGCTCCTTAGCCACCTGGACTGGTCCACTGAATACTTGACAAACGAAGGGAGTATCCAGGAGGACTATTCCATATGCAATTGACATGAACCTTAGACCAAATTCTAAAGTTCTCTAGCTTTATTGAGCTTAATTTATATTATTTAAATACACAAAACAAGTAGACTTATTTGTACATGTCTTGAGAGAGAGAAATCACATATTTGAAAACCACAGTGTTAAACAAAACACATTATACGCAATATCATACAAAACTCATATTGACATAAAGCACGACAAATTAATGAAAAAACAAACAACAAAACCATTACATGAAATAATATATACACATATATACCAATTCAACCAGTGCTAGATTTAACATTATACACTAGGCGGACACTATCTCATCACAAGGGTATGCCTGCTGTCCTGCATGTGGTTTGAGACAAGGGGTTACACTTTGAACAGGTGTTGCCTAGGGGGAGGAAACAACATTTGTCCAATTCCTCATGACACACCCCATCAGAAATCCCCTGTCCTTAACCCCTTCAGCGCGGCGCGAATTACCGCGCTGTGCTGAAGGTTCCGTGCGCGGGCGGGGCCATGACGGAGCGGTTCCGTCATGCGCATAGCGCAACCGACGCGCATGACGGAACCGCTCCGTCACTCGCATCAAAGGGGTTAACAGTCAATGCGTTTCGAACCCAGATTATTAGTGGGTTCTCCTCAGGACTCGGACATGGTCTCGGACTCTTACAGGCGGCATAGGAAACGACCGTTGGCTGTGAAGAATGATGGTTCCAAATCCTCCGTATGTAAGGTGCTGTCAAATTCTTATGCAAGCAGGATTTGTTTGAGTTAATGGACACCCTCTGTTACTTCTGTTTCTTTATATAGTGATGAGTGCCATCTGCGGAGCGAGACGCGAGAACCTAACACGTGACACCACAGAAACCAGGCACGAATACGCGCGCGCCAGTGAGGTATCCATATGAAGCGCGTACTTGCTATGTGTGACACCGACAAGCATTCCTGGCTTTTAGCCAACAGCATGTTGCATTCTGGAACTTACAGTTTCAGTTTTAGCACTGAAAGGATGCACACCAAACCCTCGCAGGCAATGAGCTAAGGGCTACAAAGCCAGGTCCTACTAAAGGGGTCACACGTGACGGGGGTCAACTGGCATATGCTTCTGGAAATGAACATCAGAGAGGGTGGAGGGCTCAAGGTGTTGTCCCATCCCCCCTTTTCACAGATTACTCTTGGGGTTCTAAAGTTTTTCGACCTAGTCTCTAGGGGTCTCCCACAAGAGAGAATATGTGTCTTTGGTAGCACGGTGGCAGATTATCTTGAAAAGTCATACAGCCGCATCCGCAGATTCACTATTTTACACAGGTGCAGAGTAACAACTTAATGGCATTCTCAAAACTTTCCCTGGGTGAGCTTGGAAACCTTTGGGAGTTGCACCTTAACCCCTTGGCTGCGGCAGGAATTCCGCCGCAGCGCTGGGGGGGGTTTGGGGGCAGCGCGGTGGCGCTGTGCTCATGATGGAGCCACTCCGTCATGAGCCACGGTTGAGCTGTGCTCATGACGGAGTGGTTCCGTCATGACTCCGCCCACTGCGCTCATCGCCCGCACAGGCGGGGAATCAGCGCAGCGTGCGAGGAGCGGCGGCCAACGGCCGCAGCATGACGGAACCACTCCGTCATGTGCACACGGCACCCGTGGCTCATGATAGAGTGGTTCCGTCATGAGCGCTGAAGGGGTTAAAGTACATTTGCACTATTATTGTGCGACAGTGTTTTTTATTATTTCCCAGAATAAATCTTTGAAATATAAATCAATTTGAGCCGGTTAAAAGTTGTGTGAAATATATTGTAATGTGAAGAAGAGGAGTGTAACTTTGTAGTACTTGAGGGATGCCCTTATTAGGCTGAAGATTACCAGACAGCACAGCTGTATGGTTTGCTAAAGGCATCTTGTGGACATTGTGGAAGCTTCCCTGGGAATGCACTCCCGTTGCTCAACATTGGCTTTCTGGTTCGTAACTCACATTTGCCGTGGTTTCTATTTGCTGGTTCTATTCGTTTGAGACTGTCCAGCTTGAGTTTGTCCCTTCCGTGGCGCATAGCCTGTTTACAAGGGGCCCATGCATTCACCCACCAGTGCTTGTTTACGTAAACAGCCCTTTAAATCTTGTTCTTATCTTGTCACATTTGCTGTGCTTTCAGAGACAAAAGTCAGGCTCTGTCATCCAAGAAAACTTGCTGTTAACTTTTCTTTCTCTGACTTCAAATTGAGAGGATTTATGTGACAATCATGCTGGCAAGTGGGGGTGTGCTGGAGGAAGGCTGTACAGTGTTATTTTTTTCAAGCACACAATATGTAATTGTCTGTAAATGAACTGTGCAGATATTTCACGATAAATTAGAATTAGGAAAGCACAATGAAGCACATTTTGGGGTAATTCTGTAGTGTGGAGTGAACAAACATTTTAATAAGATCAAAACAAATCAATACACCAGGCATTTTCACATACTTTTTTGTGCACTGTATAGTTTCATCAGTAAAACTGCACGTGCAAATGTAATGGTCATTTCAATTGAAAATGGGCTGTCTGTAATTGCAGTGCGCTACCACACCATGCATAATCTACTTTATGCCACTCCATTCTACTCTGCACCACACCACCCCACTGCACTCTATCTGCACCACTCCACTCTATGCCACTCCACTCTGTGCCTCTCTTCTCTACACCATTCTACACTATGCCATTGCAGTCTACGCCCCTCTAACATACTCTGCACCACAGCACTTTTCATCACTACACTCTACACCACTCCAGTCTAGGCCATTCCATCCTACTCTGCACCACTGCACTCTATGCCACTGCACTCTACCCTGTACCACTCCACTCTACGCCAATGCACTCTATGCCAATCCATTAAACATAGCTCTTATCTACTCTGCACCACGGCACTGGACGCCATTGCACTCTATGACACTCTACTCTACTGGACTCTAAGCCAATCTACACCACTCCACACTACTCTGCATCACCCCATTCTAAGCCACTTCACTCTATTATAAAATAACCTACTCTACGCCACTGCACTCTATGCAACCGCATTCTACGCTACTCCACTCTACTCTGCATCGCTCTATTCTACACCACTATACTATACTCTGGAACACTCTCCTCTGCACCACAGCACTCTACTCTCACTGCATTCCATTCTGCACCACTCTACTCTACACCACTGCTCTCTATGACACTAACTTTACTCTGCAACACTCTACTCCACTGCACTCTATGGCACTCTACTCTGCAGCATTGTACTCTCCGCCACTCTAATCTGCACCACTGCACTCTATGCCACTCTACTGCACTCTATGCTATTATATTTTACGCCACTCTACTCTACATCACTTCACTCTACACCACTGCACTCTACACCACTAGACTCTAGGCCAATCCACTCTAATCCAGTCTAATCTAGTCTGCACCACTGCAACCTATGACACTGCAATCTACGCCACTCTACTTTTATGCCACTGGTCTACACCACTGCACTCTACCCTCACCACTCCACTCTACGCCACTTGACTCTACTCTGAAAAATCTACTCTACGCCACTGCACTGTGACACTGGACTCTATTGCACCCTACTCCACTCTGCACCACTCCATTTTATTCCATTCCACTCTATGCCACTGCAATCTACTCTGCACCCCTTCACTCTATGCCACTTTACGCCGCACCACTCTATGCTATGCCACTGCAATCTACACCACTCTAAACTACTGCACTCTAGGCCACTATACTCTACGTCAATGAACTCCACACCACTTTACTCTAAACCAAATGCACTTTACGCTACTGCACTTTACGCTACTGCACCCTATGCCACTCTACTCTGCAACACTGCACTCTAAGCCAATCCACTCCACATCACTCTAATCTACTCTGCACCACTGAACTGTACACCATTGCACTCTACGGCACTCTACTCTATGCAACTGAACTCTGTGTCGCTTTACACCACTCCACTCTTCCCTGCACTACTCCACTCTACACTGCGCTACTCCACTCTACGCCACTTCACTCTATTCTGAAGCAATGTACTCTACGCCACTGCACCTTATGACACTGCAGTTTATGCCACCCTACTCCACTCTGTGCAACTTCACTTTATGCCACTGCAATCTGTACTGCACCACTCTATGCCTCTACTCTGCACCACTCTACTCTAAACTACTGCACTCTACATTCATGCACCCCACACCACTTTACTCAAAACCAATGCACTCTGTCAATATACTCTGCACCACTGTACTCTACACCACTATACTCCACTCTACACCATTGCACTCTACATCACTGTACTCTGCACCACTCTCTTCTACTGTGCACCACTGTACTCTACGCCACTGCTCTCTAATCCACTCTACTCTAGGCCACTGCACTCTACGGCAAAGCACTCTGCACCACTCTACTCTACACCGCTGCATCTACAATACACTACTCTACAGCACTGCACTCTACGCCAATGAGCTCTACACCACTCTACTGTGCACCACTGCACTCTATGCCACTGAACTCTACTCAAAGCCACTCTACTGCACTCTATTCCAATGCACTCTGTGCAATTACACTCTACGCCAATTTACTTTGTACCACTCCACTTTATGCCATTGCACTCAACGCCAATCTACTCTGCACCACTGCACTCTATGCCACGATACTCTACTGGGCAATACTCTCTGCGACTGCACTCTACACCACTTTACTCAAACCAATTAACTCTATGGCACTGCACTGTACACCACTGCACTGTACACTATTGCACTTTGTCACTGTACTCTACACCACTATTCTATGCTGCACCACTGTATTCTAAGCTACTGCTCTCTACACCACTCTACTCTAAGCCACTCAACTCTACGCCAATGCACTCTACGCTAATGTACTCTATGCCACTCTACTCTACTCCATTGCAGTCTACGATATTGAACTCTACACCACTCTACTCTGTTACTGCACCACTCATGTCTATGCAACTTACTCTATGCCACTGCAATCTGTGCTGCCCCACTCCAAACTACGCCACTGCACTCTGTGCTACTTTACTCTACGTCACTGCAGTCTACACCACTTTACTCAAAACCAATGCACTCTGCACCATTGTACTCTGCGCCGGTCTACTCTGCACCACTGCACAGTACGCCACATTACTCTACTCTTCAACGCCTTATGCAGCTGCACTCAATTCTACTCTACTCACTCTTTAACCATACGCTCTATGACATTACACTCCACGATACTCCAATCTGACAGTCTACTCCATTAAACTCTACATCACTCTATGACACTCCACTGTGTGTCCCTCCACTCAATGCCCCTCCACTCCACTCTACGCCCCTCTATGGCACTTTACTCTAGGCCACTCTTCTCTACTATATGCCACTCCACTTCACGCCACTCCACTTTGACACTTTGGTCCCCTCTATTCCACTCTACAACCCTTTACATCATTCTACGCTCCTCCGCCCCTCCACTCTACAAAACTGTACTCCACTATATGACACTAAACTGCACTATACAATGCTCTATGCAACTCCCTCTATGCCACTCCATGCCACTCTATTCCACGACACTACACCACTTATGCCACTCCATTCTACGCTACTGTATACCACTCCACTCTACAACACTCTATGTCACTCCACCATATGCCTCTCTATGGCACTCTACTCCACTATACAACACTCTGTGCAACTCCCTCTATGCCACTCTATGCCACTCTATTCCACTCCACTACACCACTTTATGCCACTCTACTCTACAACACTCATTGACACTCAAATCTACAACACTCTACTACACTCTACTCCACTATGACACTCTACAACAGCCTACTCCACTCTATGCCATTCTGCTCTACTACATTACACCACTCTACACTCTGCTACACCAAACCACTCTATACCAATCCACTCTATGACATTCTCCTTCCTCTCTACAGCGCTGTACTCTACAACACTCTACACCACTCTGTGTTACTTTACTCCACTCAATGCCACTCCACTCCACTCTGCTCTATGCTACTTCACTCTAAGCCATTCCACTCTACACCACTCTGTGACACTCTACTTCACTCAACACCAAGACACTCTACTCCACTTTATGCCTTTGCACTCTACAAACCTCTACTCCCTCCTCAACACGACACTCCACAACACTCTATGACACCCTATGACACTCCAGGACACTCCACTTCACTCCATGACCCTCCACTCTACTCCACGCCACTCTCCTTTACACCATTTAGCCACGGTGAACAGTATCCAAGCTGGTATACAACATGGCTTCAACACATTGGAAAAGGTAATAGCTTTTGCATAGGCGAGACCTATTGGCTTTGCCAATGCTTGCTTGTTTGGGAAGTCATAATGGAAACCAGTGAAAGTCATAGCGATAAACATCACTTCACACCTCAAAGTGTAAACCTTCAAAATGGCCCTGAGTGTGGGGCTAGAATCTTTGTTACAGCTCGAAGGGCTCACTTGTGTTAGAAAAAGAAATAGTTCTCTGTACCTAATCCGGAATCACCAACAATTGGTATTCCAGAAGGTGTCTGCTTGGGTTTTTAAACCTATTGTGACATCATTCACTGGATGGACCCTTTTTCTTGGTGATCTGCCTGGGGTTCCATTGTTTGTTTGTTTATTTATGCCGATTTTTATGTAGCACAAACTAGACTCCAAGGTCTCAGAGCGCTCTACATGAGAACAGTTACCACTGTGTGCAAGCAGTTTACACGAGGACAGTTACTAGTTTACATCTGCAAAAGAACATAAGAATGTTTCGAAGGTTACATATGATGAGAACAAAAAGTGCCATTGAAAAGGCAAGAGAATTTAGACAAGCATTGGCATAGCCAATAGGTCTATCTTTTGGGACCTTATAAGTGTTTAGCCATGCAACAGTTGCATAAGTAAATACTTATAAGGTCCCAAAAGCGAGACCTATTGTCTATGCCAATGCTTGTTTCTGTTTATTTCTGCTCTGTAGTAATGGCGGTGCAGGGGTGCCACCATTACTACATAGAAGTAATAAACAGGAAAAAAAAACCTGGCTCACGGAGAACGTCAAAGCGGCCATACGGCTGCGAAAGTGAAAGTGATCGCGATCAAACATCAAAGCAGCCGTGCGACCATGAAAGTGAGGCACGCGCGCCCGCGCACATGCACTGTAGCTCTAGGCTACAGTGGTAGCACTTTTTTGAGCTCTCACAAAACGTCTCGCCAGACCAGCGCATGCGCTGGGTCAGGCGAGACCTAAAAAAGGACAAACAAGTTAAATCGAAAGAAGGACCATCTAGTTGTGGCTACAACATTCTGAAGGTTGGCTTTGATTCGGGGGTTTCTCACCTGTTTTGGAGAGACTGGCCCCTAAACTCTCCTAAACACACCTTGGATGCCGCACAATCCACCCATGTCTACCCTTTCTCACTTCCTGATTATCCTCAGATTCTAAACTGACAAACTAGCCCCTTGTCCTCCCTGTGCCTGGCCTGAGTGTTTATTCCATCATTTTAGTGGAAATAGGTAACAATACCAAAGAGGTTCAGAAGGTTTAGAAATTGCAGATGTTTGATACAGGAAATAAAACTATATACGCTCAGCTGATCGCATATTAAATATTATTCAACAATTATGAATGCTTTGGCGAATTGAAATGTAGGGATGTGGTATTCTAATGCTCTTCTCCTCGAATCTTCAGGTAAACAGTATTTTCAATACCAGTCCCACTAAAAGGCACTATGAGATCAGGTTCCAGTTACTAAAAGTTTAAGGAAGGGGAGTTTACCTCTCAGGTGGGGATGTCTGCCTACCTCCTTCTGTCAGCCTTTCTTTGCCACATTCCTTCAGGAGTGAGTGGAGCCTACTGCAGTACAAGGGCTGATAATTCCTCTCTTCCCAGAGTCTGGATAATGAAGCAAGGTGTGCAGATGTGCAAGGAAAGCTGAGTGGTTTTGGGCTTACCCCTTCCATGGTGGTCGACAGAGACAGCTCGCTCGCTGAGGCATCTGCCTGCCTCCCCATTCTGTGTTAGGCCTGCGGTGAGGCTGGGGAAGAAGAAATATACTATTTTTGGACCGCCTGGCCAGTGACTGCTCGTTGCCGAAGTTATGTTAGTTCGTGCAGGGCAGGGTGAATCCCAGGTCCAGAGGAAGGATTTTCAGAGCTCCAGGCATAATTATATGTTGCTGTTTGGCCACTCATTTGTCATTTCCCTGTAGTAACAAAACAGTTTTTAACCATTCATTGCAATATAGTGCCCTCTTCTGGGTATTTGTGGTAACACTACAATGCGGCTCCTACAGTGGCCTTAATCTAAATCCATCCCTGGGCAGGGCATCTACAGC
This sequence comes from Triturus cristatus, assembly GCF_964204655.1. Taxonomy (NCBI): domain Eukaryota; kingdom Metazoa; phylum Chordata; class Amphibia; order Caudata; family Salamandridae; genus Triturus; species Triturus cristatus. The sequence continues at coordinate 752,283,858 of NC_140592.1, forward strand.
AGCTGTGACCAGTAAACTACACATTTTATTTTTGTTATTTTGGAACATTTGTATTGTGATATTCACAGTGGGGACACTACAATGTAGGAGAAAAGCAACAACTAACATCGTGTACAGCACCACAGAACACTTCGACATGAAAGCCGAATCAAAGTGTAAAATCTTTGCTGATTTTCTAACAAAATATACATTTTCTATTTTTCTTGGGGCCACCACTTCAGATAGTGCCCGCCATGCTGCAAATGGCTTTCCTCTTAGTGTGACTGCATACTAAAAGCAAACGAAATATCACCTGGCATACTTTTGTTGGCTCTCAGAGTAAATAGGACCCATTTATATTGACATAAGAATCAGACTCCATTTTGAATTTGAGGAATGACATTTTCAGCTGAGATGCTTACAAGGCATTATAATAACAATAGTGCATGCTAATAATGCTCTGATAGTTCCTTCAGTAGCATCCTGTAGCCTGAATTGACACTGGCATCACGTTATACCATTACATTATTTCCACACTACTTAGAAAACAAGAGTAGGGTGAAGGTAGAAGGGGCGATCTAATGAGGGAGTCTAATGGTCCTGATGAAATCCTCCGACCTATCAGGCGCTAAAGATTGGGGCTGAAGCAAGTAGACCGACTGACATGGGCATCGATTCACCTAAATGCTAGGGGTGGCGGAAGTGACATCATGTGCCTTTTGACTCCACCCTTGACAACACGGGAACTGACACCAGTTAACTTGTCTTCTCAAGAAAATCGTCTTCTCAAGAAATGATGTCCCATATGAGGAATTAAATAATTAAACTCTACGATGAAGGCGCAATTGTTTAAATACCATAATAGGTACATAAGCAAATACATGTGTGTTTAGTGTGTATGACGAATTACAAACGCTTGGAAATAACAGCGGTATTAAAAATGTTGACTTTTAACTCAGTGTCAAATTCCAGGATTTATTCCATGCAGTGAAATATGTTTATGGACTCGCGGGTCTGTGGTCCCTCCTTGTTAGATCACGCTTAATAACGGGTGTGTTCTGAAGTGATCAGACCCATATTGTGATCTTACCAATGCATTATGTATCTTGTTTACCCCTGCACCAGCCATGGAGGCAAGTTAAGGGTGTAAGGTGCTGGATGCGCTGGAAGCTGTCGAAACAGAGCATTCTGTTGGGATCCACAGGCACATTTCATGTGAAGAGCGCGGGCAGTCAACTGAGAAAAGGAGGTGCTGAAAAGGTGCAAGCCTCCTTGTAGAGCAGGGTTCTCCAGTGTCGGTCCTGGAGGGCCAGATCCATGCCAGATAACTACGTTTATCTAAATGGGGCTATGCTAAAACTCTGGCATGGATCCAGCCCTCCAGGGCCATCTTTAGAGAATTGTAGAGCAAACATCCAGTAACAAGGTTCAACTTGGCACAGTAAACAAAGTACGTGTTTATATATTATGTCATTTATTTTCTCACGATGCCATTGTCTGGGTCAGAAGCCAAGTTGTTATTTTTATTGATAAGGTCTCATACAGTATAATCTGATTTTCTGTAAGGTCATCATTGCGTTACAAATTATGTGGTATCTTTTCTGCTAATTAGTGGTTATGAAACTGGAAACGTCCAACCTCTTTTTGGTCACAGACTGTTGTCAGATATGCAGCCCTGTACCACGTCACAGGAAAGCCACACACATGAAGACCTGCTGTCTTGCTGAGTTTGTTTATCTTCTTTTGTTCCCAGGGCAGGAATAGTGGCTGCTACTGAATGGGGATGGTGAGGCGGGGGGAGCGGAGGCGGGAAATAACAGAAAAAGAAAAGCACTTACCTGGATACCGCTGGGTGCTGCCTCTCTTACGTCCTCTTCTCTTCCCTTGCAGCAGGAAGCACACAGCCTCCCAGATTCCCCTAGCCAATCACAACACTGCATTACCAGGAGCGGCCCGTGCAGGTAGGAGTGGTGGGGGTAATTTTCCCTCATCGTCTTTTGTCAAGTCCCCCTCACCCCGCCCCACCACTCTTACCTGTGCGGGCTGCTCCTGTGCATTACAGCAGCGTTGTGATTGGTCAGAGCAGCATGGTTCGGCGCTCATACAGGGGCTGGGAAAATGTGCATGTTCTCCACCCAGGCTGTACAATACAGCCTGGTGAAGAACATGCTAAATCTACATGACTGTTTGGAAGTACCAAGACGGCCGGCCAAACCTTCATGCGCACTTAGGGAGTGCTCACCACATCCCCCGCTCCTCTGTAACAGCCCCACCCTACTCCGCCCCTAACCAGCTGAGCCACGGAATAACAATGCTTTATTATCATTTTATTTTTCCCTTTTGAACTGCTCAGTGAGGCGATGCTCCTCCGCCTTAGCGGATGAGCCGCCGCGGCAGGGCAGAGGGACGCTGCACGGGTAAATAGGAATTTCAGCAGCAAAAGAGTAAGTGACAAAACTCTGCTGCTACTTCCAGACCTGAAATGAACTGGGTTTGTTTGTAATACATCAGCAGAAAAGAAACATTTCAGTTCACTGCAGTGCGCATTGCACACATGCAAAATAAACCCATTCTGTACACAGCCCAATTCATTAAAATGCCCCAGTTCTGGTCAAGCAACAGCAAGTAAACAGTGCTCATCTGAGCCCCATTTCACTTCTGTTTCCGGGTCTGCCTTTGGGATCTCTGAGTCCAGGGGTCGCAAAAGCACTGCCAGGGGGCGCAAGGGGCAGGCCCGGGGTAGCACCTGCTACCCTTAGCCTAACTAGCATTTTTTTTCCAAGTTACAGACTTCTTGAGTGTTAGACACTCTTTTAGCTTTAATAAAACGATGTTATTTGAATCAGGAGATTCACAAATGTATTTGATTGTAGAGAGCCCATCTAGCAGCATTAATTGCTGGCTAGGACCCCAGTGATGGAGCATGCCACCTACTGTGGGTGAGGGGTCAGTTTCTTTTTTTTTTTTTTAAATAAATAAACCCATTGATGAAAGAGTAATCGGAATTAAAGATTTGACGATCGCAAAGTTTGTGAGAGTCAGGGAATCCCCATCAACGACTACATTAACCAGTGTCAATAGCTAGGTTTGTTGGGAGGGTGTACTTTGTGTTCTTCAGTTTCCTATCACTCTCCCTAGTAATGTGTTCCTGTCAGCAACCCACACATATGTGTTGTTGTATTAATCATTTTTATTAATGATTAAAAGAGTGATTATGGGATTGTGTTCTTTTTCCTTTTTTTTCCTCTTTCCACTTTTTTGTTTCTCCTTTCTTTTCTCCATCTTTTATATCATTCTTTACTGTTTTTCTTATTCCCATTGCATATTTCCTTTATGATAATATGTTCTTTTGGGACTGATATATGATAGTTATTCAATGTTTGTGTAATTTTGAGAACAACATATTTTAATAAAGAAATGTGAAACAAGATACAACCCCCCCCCCCCCAAAAAAAGGCAAAGCATAGCAACTAATGGTGGATGGGGCCGCGAAAGCCAAGGGCCACAGACCCTAGTTATTGCAGATCATCTAAGCCCCTGTACTGCAGTGGTGGAGATCCATTTAATATTGAAAGGTAAAACCCACAGTAAAGCAAAAAGAACACTATTACAAACATTGTCCATTTGCCTTCTAGTATTCGACGCTGGACAAAACTGCACCACAACAACCGAGCCCAAGAAAAGATAGTTCTATCACGAAATTGAGTGACTACCATTTAACTGATTCTCAAAGAGTGGGTTTAGAAAGAGGCTTTGGTTTATGTCCATCGGCAAAACCCAATGTGTTCCTACTCCAAAGAGAGATGGTGGAATTCTTTAGAAAGATAGGACTTTAGACATATTTCTCCAACAACAAGGATTTTGAAGTTCGATCATTGGGAAATACAGATCTACAAAAAAAGTCCACCTTTACTCCTGCAACTTCCCTTAAGGCCCCAGAAGTTCTTGCCTTTGAACAAGCTGTATCAAAAGAAATTGAAGAAATGAAGAATCTCAGATTGAAGACTTTTCACAACCTATCCAATCAAGAACCTCAAGCAGTGTCTGAATTAGCTGACCTTGAAGGAGTCATTATAAAACCAGTGGACAAAGGAGGGGCAATTGTGATTATGCCTAAGGACATGTATCAAAATCAATTCCTCAGACTACCGACTAACACTAGAAACTACAAGAGGCTTCAAAATCATTTAACGGTAGATATTGTAGATTTTGCATACATAGTAGGAGTAACTAAGGGTAGCAACTAGATAACTTCACATGAGGCTGAATACTTCTGCAAAAAACAACCACACATACCGTACTTTTCATTCTCCCTAGGGTTCACAAAGGGAAAGTACCTTCTGTGGGCGACCAATCATATCCGGTATTGGATCAGCATTAGATCCACTGTCCAAATTTACAGATTTCTTCTTGAACACTTTTAATGAGAATGATGCCTACATACCTCCAAGATACACAGAACATGCTGAATCTCCTTAAAGATATCACATTCCACCAAGAGAAAGAGATTTTGGTAACAGTGGATCTGGAATCCTCGTATTCTAGTATTCCCCATGAAGAATCCTTAAAATTAATTGACTCTCTCCTGAAGGATGAACCATGGAACTATGTCACACCCAAATAATTCATTCTAGGCTTTGCACGTATGGCACTGACAAGGAATTAATTTTAATTTGAAGAAGAGTTTTTTCTTTAGACCCATGGGATATCCATGGGCAGTGCATTTGCACCTAGTATAGCCTGCCTATACGTAAACAACTTTGAGACACATCTGTGCTGAAAACCCATACAGAGATAACTATTGCATCTGGAAACGCTAATATTGATAATGTTTTTGTGATTTGTAGAGCTGAGAAAGAGTTGCTGCAATCTTTCAATCACTAGATCAATGACATCAACATTTGTCTCACACTCACTCTATCATATAGTCATAGAGAACAGTCTTTGGGTCTAAGAATCAGTGCCCAGAAGAACATGATCATATATTGAAAGTCTTCTATGAACAAACTGACCATAACAATTTGTTACGTTGGTCGATTCTTGAGATTAAGGAGGAATTGTACGGAGAAAAAGTATTTTTAGCATATGCAGAGAGATTGTCAATCAGACTGAGGGAAAGGGAATACCCAAGGAAATGCATTATGCCGGCAAAGAAACGAGCAGAGAATATTCCTTATGAGATACTGTTGCAACACAACGAGAAGAAACAGCAGAACAGGTTGATGAGCGTCACCACTTATGATCCACTTCTAATACCTTGATAAAACAGTCAAAAGACGTTGGAAGATCTTTAAATCTGCATATTTGGACTTTGATCAAGCATTATTTGCATTTAAGATTTAAGAGAGGAAAATCTATAAGGGATGTCGTGGTGCATACCAGACCAAGCGGAAGAAACAAAGGATCACTTACATATACGATCCCTATGGATCTTACCCATCGTGGTAGGACATTATCCCTGTGGCAGTTGCAAGATCTGTACATTGACCTAAAAAATTAAGATGGTTGATGTAGGATTAAAAACACCCAGCATTCTGAAAACACGCACAAACTTCAACTCAGAGAATGTAGTGTACAGCTTTATGTGCCCATGTGGCTTACACTACGTGGGTATGACTACAAGAAAGGGAGAGTAGGAATAAACGTGCATAGCACTATGATTAGATGCACACAGGACAACTCACAACTTACAAGACATTTTCGAGATGCAGGCCACTCTAAGAATGATTTAAAATGGGTGGTGTTGTATAAGGTGGTAGGAAATCTAGGTCATTTAGCCAGAAGACCGTTGTATTAGGAACAGATATGGGTTATCGCTTGGGGACAGACAAATATGGACCAACTGATGATGTGACGCTGGGGCAACTGTGATCTATGCCGTAGTCAATTATAAATCACTATCGAGAGTGGATGCATTCACCAAAGGTCTCCCCCCAATTCTCTCTATTCCCCCTAGAATTCTCTCTATTCTCACTGGGTTTCTCCTTCAAAAATAAAATTTCCTTCAATTTATGCCCTGAAACATTCACTACGAGGGCTCTATGCATTGTAATAAAATTCATTTGCAGATACATGAAGAATACGTTTGTCATCTGATTGATCAGAATAAATTCATGGAATCCTTTTGCTCTACAAGTGGAAAATATCAGGGGACTATATTCAACCTAAAAGCTTGAAAGAATTAGGGAGTGAAAAGGCACCAAATTGAATTATTAAAAATACAACGAGGACATTCCGTTGCTTCTTTTGCCCTGACAAACAAGCATATATTATAACTCCTGAGGGGTCCTCGAACCCCTGTAGGTACTATGAAATATAATTAAGGGTATATTCATACGTATAAAACCATGTTAAGTGAGTGATTATAACCACAACATCCATCCCTTCGGCAATATTTTAATAAGGACTTTCTGTTGGAAGTGGTAACTAAGAGGTACAAGAAGACTACGCAAATAGAGGGGGGAGAGGATGTGGCCCAATGGCTAGGGCATCGATCTCAAATCTCATTGAAGAGACTCGAACCCAACCAGATTCAAGTCTTGGCAATGACGCTCAACATCCTGTGATTCTGAGCATATCACTTAATCTCCTCGTGCCTAACTAAAAATAAAAAATGAATGTAATGCGTTTTGATACCTTCAGGACAAGTTTGCGCTATATAAAACTGCCCCCCCAAAAAAGTGTATATTTTTTTATTTTTTATACGACAGAAATACTTCCTTTACGGTAAGTAGTTTCAGAAGCAGAGCATCCCCATTTCAAGCTACATATCCCATGTTTCCCGGATATGCAGCGGGTGCAATCCCGTTGACACATTGCTCATTAATAAGGAGCGCTTAAATAGTTAAGATGGCGGCCGTCTATGGACCAGCACGGCGGAGGAGAAGACAAGTGTCTGTAGTTCAGGCTGCACTGTAACCTTGAAGAAGTGAATACTTTCCCTGGCCAGGGGTCCACATAATTGACATGGAAACATTGTCTAACATGTATTATTGGATATTTAATTTGCATGCAGTGTTGTGTATATATGACAATCCTTTTTTAAGGAACTCCTTGACAACAGTACATGATGAATTGATGTCATATGTCTCTAAGGACGTGTCTAACCTGTGAAGAAATGAAAATGATAGCCCGTTAATTCCCACATTAAGACAGGTTCTTCAGCAAATGTCTACGTTATATGTTATATGTCTTTGTCATAATTCATTGGCCCCACAGAATCGGCTTTATGAATCAGATGAGAGTCAGATGAGGTATTGCATGTGGACCCTCCAATAGATAATACAAACTTATCTTGAGTCATTGAGTAAGATATTATAATACCAGCAAGGGCTACTAGTCACTGACTAATAGATGAGGACCAAGTATGAGAGCCATATTACCAATCATTAGTAGACAGTAAAGATGGACAAGGAGTGCAAATATCAGTGTCAACTGGTGCCTATATCAAAGGAGAGTGTCATTATAGGTTTTTAATTACATTGGTGACTCTTAGGAGTTTGACTACAGGGAAGTGCCCACTCCCTCACTACAAACCCAAATAGGGTGAGTTAAAAACTGCCCTGAGTCATATCTTTGTGCCATGTATATTCGAAGCTTGTGAACATTGTGAAGTGTGCTATATGTATGAGCAGAGTGCTGTGCCGAGTTTGTGGTGTACAATGTATACATATTTATGGTTGGGATAATGGGTTCGCCGTAAGTGATTGAGATTGCGTTGATTTGCAGTGATCACTAGTGAAGGTGCAGAGTATTGTCCACGACTGGGATTTTTCCTTTGTTAAAACATGATCAACAGTAATTTTACCTTTATTTTTCAACCTACAGGATTTGCTCCCATATAAGCCAGGTAGGAGAGCCTTATAACTCCTTTTCAAGACTCTTTTCACATTTAGAAAAGGGTAGAGAGGGAGGAACAGAAGCCCCGATGAAAGCAGCGTGTCCCATTTGGGCAATAGAGTTTTTCCAGCTGAAACATGTCGGCAATATAAGGTGTTGAAACGACAACCATTGTGCTTTTATTTAACATTCAGTCTTTGGTTTTTAACTATGATGTGGGCACTTACTAAATAAAAGGAAATATCCACGGTATACAGATATACATTTTTACTCTTACTGGATCCCTGAGTCTGTCCAGAACAAGATCTTGTACTGCTTTTGGTTGACTTCATTTGGGTATAATTCATCTTCCTGGAGGAGGGTAGACGCCAATGATGAAGCATGCTATCATTTAGTGGGTGTTGTGTCTCCTTTTAATATTTAAATAATCCGGTAGGCAAATTCAGTAGAACAGTAGGTTGGAACCAACCGTCCTTGAGCCCTGGCACCTCGTGGTGTAGGATGACATCTGCCTCCCATCCCTACCAGATGTCTAGAGGGACAGAAAAAAACAGGAAGTGTAGAGTTATAAAAAGCCTTTCTAGTAAATGAAAACATTGTGTGGCTTGCCAGATGCCCGTTGGGCAAGGGTTAGCCTCATGCATAAGGACTGTGATGAGGAAAAAAAAGAACTTGGAATAATGAAGATTACCGATAAGTAATCCAGGCATTTTATGATGTGATTTTCCAACAGATAATAGCTAGTTCTAAAGTTAATTGTACAATATTGGTGCAAAACAGATGTTTAAATTGGGTGCTCAAAACTCAAGAACCTGGTGAAAATGTTATTTGCACCAGGGAGTTTTTTTCCACAAGGTTTAGCAAAGAGGTCTCATTGATCGCCTACGGACCTCTTTGAGTATTCAGGAGCAACTCCTGTGCCATATCCTACAGGTAGTACCAGGAGGAAGGTGCACATGAGATGAAAAATAGCTCTGAGCACAATTTGTATGAAACCTCTGATGTGTGCTTAGTGTAGAACCAGATGAAAACACTCAGAATGAGGGCATTAGTGTTGGCTGTTATACAAATGCTGAGCAGGGAACCTAGAAAGTTGCAGTGAAGATGGCGCTCAGCACAAACCCAAACACAATTCTTTGATTAATATCTTTTTAGATAGCAAAGTTACAAAGGTCTTGTGCAAAAAAGTTTAGTATGAATACTTCATGAGAATGATCGAAAGGAAAACAATGCCACCGCTTAATTACATCTTTTTTTTTTGTCTGCTTACATTTTTATTAGTTTTCAACATGTATAAAGCACAAGGCCACACAGGAGAGAGTAGAAAAACCCCCATAAATGTTCAAGTTATTTAAAATGGTAAAAAAAAAATAACGGTGGGAATTTTCTTCACGATAAAAACGACTTCTACATGTCAGCAGCCATGAAAATAATACAAAAGGGAGGGGTTTGGGGCGGGAGGGGGTGGGGAGGGGTAAGGGAAGAAGGGGAGGGAATGGACAATGGGCGCTGTCTCCTAGCTTTTTTCTTGGAAGCAGGCAACCAGGCAGCGGCGGGGACATACGCCGGGGCCCGTTCACGCTGGTGGCCCAGATGGTTTGCTGGCCTCCCTAGCATGGCGCTTCCTCATCACCTCTTGAGCCAGACCACATGTGATCATGCCATTGGTCACCCGGAATGTTCCTCATTTATCTGGGGTCTCCGACACAGTTGTCATGGGATAGGTTGGTTTTCCGAAGAAGAAGCTAGCCCACCAGTGACCAGGATCCGCTTTGGAGAGACCAGGGTGGTGAGGGATAACTTCCCCAGAGTACTCAACACTACCACAGCAGCTGTTACTGGAAGTAGAGTCCAGACGTCTTCTGTAGTAGTCTTGGGTTGCAACGAGCGAGCCGCTGGATGGGATAGATGCCATTTTGCTTGCTGTTCTTAAATGTTACTAAGATGTTTCTTAAGGCCAGATGTTGTGTGTTGTTTCTTCTTGGCACCCTGCAGCAGCGACTTCAGTTGGCACTCGGCTCGGGAGAGCAAACGCTAGGCAACAGGGCCCATTTGTAAAGGAGATGCTGGGAGTATACTCCACTGCCACAAGACTAAGCTCAGCTTGACTGGTTTGTCGCTTCATTACGTCTTTGTGATCTGATTAATAGCTTTTTCATAGGTTCCCAAGATATTGGTTGCCTAGCTTTATTTGAGTAAAAGTTGTGTAAGTGCTGTGGTGAGCAGGTTTGTTAATTATCCAGCAGGATTTAGTGTAATGATCACTCAAAGGGAGCTCAGTTTAGGAATACACTGTAATGTAATCTTCCTGTACCCATTAGGTGAGATAAAATCTCCAACAGCGGGATAACCACAGACATACTGTACCACGATGGTGGCCAGCAGAATTCCTGCGTCCACTATGAATCAGCCTATTTTGCATTACGTACCACCTCTAATTCTGGCCCATGGGCCTTTATATCTTCATTTACTTCTCTAACATAAAATATGTATCTGTAAAGTTGACGTTCACTCTGGAGGGACATCTTGGCATTGAATAACAAATGTTCATCATTCCCCAACTCAATGGTACCCAATTAATGGACGTCAGAGGAATGAAAGACTGAGTGTGTCCACCAGGATTCAAACTTGTGGCCAAGAGATTGCAGCAGTGGACACATTTAGTCTACCGAGCCACTGGACCAGGCTATATCTTGTGAAGTACACAACCTCGCTGTCCTGTCTCCTCAGTCCCTATTTCGATTGATGTTTTCAGGTCATCCAACCAGCTACACACTACTGTGTATGGTAAGTAAGTAGAATTTTTTTTTTCTCAGAAAGAGTCGCATACAAAGTCCATTGGAAACGCCGAAGGAAAAACCGACTCCCAAGGTCACTCGTTGCACCATATCCTTAGCTCGGTTTTGGGACTGGTGGACGGCGCCTCATGTAGTTGAGTCTTGTAAATAAAAGTTTTCACCAAGGATCTCTGATGCGCTGGGAAGACTTGACCCTACAATCAACATGGCTACTGCACAGCTTCACATCTAGACTGTAGGTGCCTGATGGCGAAAAGAGTATAGCGTTCAAATATGCTCTGTGGTTTGTAATTGCTATCAGAAACACATGGTAGTAGAATATAAATATTCCTTCAAGGCCTCATGACTATGAATCTCCAGCCATACGCTTCTGTCCCTTGAGCCGTATACATACCTTGATCCTCCTTGCAGACACTAATTTCTTTTTATGCCGCTATAGTGCATATTACCTCAGTCTGGATCGACTGACCCCTTCCCGTGACAGGTTCCAGTTGGACTAAGACTGGTGGAGGGCATTGGTGTGGGTGTCTGTGCCTTTGCCTTTGAAACTGACTGCCTGCTGCTACCATACATGCCAACATTTTGAAAGCGAGACTTAGAAAAAAAAAATCTTTCTCATTTGACTTGCATTGAAGTGGAGACAATTTAGGCGGGAAACAGCTAAAATACTACTGTTTATGGCTTTACAATTTGTGAGTCCCTCACCTGAGGCAGGCATGTGCTACTTTTGTCTAGTCCCTGTGAAATCCATGAGTGAAGCAGGTAGAGTTCCCCAATGTGTTTTCAATGCAGCCACTGCTTTCACTGGCTCTCACCAGCCTAGAATACTGGCAGCCTCTGGCAGGCCTCCAGGGGGCCAGAGAATGATAGAGACTGTTCCAAGCATCATGGGAAGGACTTTTTACTCAAACCATGATGACTCTGTCCTGTCAAAACCCTAAGCTCTTAGGAAGCAAGCATTGCAAAACCCTGTAGTCTGGCTTGTATTTTGAGTCCTGGATGAATAATTAAAAAACAAAAGCCTGCTAGGTCAGATAGCTATTGCTATACAATGCATACATGATCTAATAAAAATTATGTGGTGATTCAGTGTGCTTTTGAGATGTAAAATAGGCCTTCATTCATTGCAATGCAACCACTCCATAGGAGGTGGAAGGATACACCAAACAACCAATAGCATGAGATGAGAGGGAAATAGTCCTATGGGTGTAGAAACAGCCACTTTCAGTAACATTTCGAAGAATCAGTAACAATAGGTCTGCAAGCAGCTTCTCTTTCAAAAGAGGCCTACAAATGAGGGTATGTGCAAGCAGCAGTCCCAAAGACCTTCCTCCAAATATATTTGCAACCCTGGGCAATGTAGGTAAATGTATTACATAGGGAGAGGGAGCAGACCAACTGGGACAAGTAAAAGATATCCTCAGGACACAGGCAACACCTAAAACAAGGAAATGAAGGCATGGAATAAATATACACCGTAAAAAGGAACGCACAAACACTGAGACATGGAACACTGATACCTGGTGAAACATACTAAAATGGCACAACTGCAGGTAGCAAAGGGCGAGATACACACAGGCACAGTGTCTCAGAAAACAAACCAAACTCATACCGGGGGGCACAGAGACAGGGAAGCACACAACGCAAGTGAAATACAAGACCCACTCATCACTGAAGCTCACTTGAGTTCCGTCCAATGCAAGTGAAGCCACCCTACTATGGAGCCCAGACTGTAGCGATAACTCACAGAGCCAACAGGGCTGGGCTGGAGAACCAAAGGCAGCCCTGGAAAAAGTGCTAAAACCAGCCCCGCTCCTGTCTCTCTTTCCATCCATCCACTCCCTCGCTCTCCTCTACTCTCATCTCCCTTCCTGATCACTTTCTCTCAACCTTCACATCTCTCTCTCCCTCTCTTTTGAAGCCTCTGCTGCCTGTTGCAACTAACCTAGGGGAGCTGGGAAAATGAATGAAGCGCCTGGGCGGAAGACACTAGGCTGCCACACTCACCTTCCAAGGGCTCCGTCCCACCGGGGAAACGCCCGGTGGTATAAATGGCCTGTGCGGCCTCTAAACAACAGCAAACAGCAGTCTGCACACAGCAACTCCCATCAGCACCAACATGCCATGAAAATGGCAAACTCTACAATGTACAAAAACCATCGAGCAAAACTATCGCCTCTGCCCATTTCAGAGGGCTTCTGATAGCAACAGAAGAAGCCCTAGTTTAGAAGCAGAGACTGTAATGCACTTCATTGGGTAGAAACCCCTTCATACATCAGGCTGGAAGACCATGTTTTGAACGGGTGTTCCTGCTGCAGACAGTGCAGTATGACCGGAAGCAGGCTCAGCAGTGCGCCTGCACTCCAGCCGCTCAGGAATGGCGTTTCTCTCCACATCCAGTGGTGCTGTGGCGGGAAAGGGCGTGAGTAACCACGTGCCACTGCACCTGTTTTCCGACTGGAGAGGGACAGTTGGGGGGAGGGGGGAGGTTAGCAGAGGAGGGAGTCATTTTACAATTCAACAAGCCTGCAAAGCATTTGCATTGCACGTATGGATACACAAACATGGATCCGCCGTCCATTTCCACTTTGAATATACAACGAATGCCAGTTCACTTAACACAGTAGATCTGAATTTGTGACATGGCTTTGGTGATTTAGAATTTTAAAATAATATATCTCTTCTGCTTTTTATCCTCGTAAACATTATAGTGCTCTGCCGCCTTTGTTTTTTTCTACTCCTTGTCTTTCTCTTTTATTTCTTCTCTTGCTCACTTTTTTTAATTCAATTATTGTGCTAGCTCATTAATTGTCGTAAAGCGCTTTGGTGTCAGTGGACAGAAATGCCAAAAATAAATAAATGAAATGGAAGTGTACAACAAAGGGCTCCAGTCACAATGTGTTACAGAAATGGTAAGGAGGGTCCCTACTTATATGCCTGCTTCGCGTTCTGTTCATTTGGTTGGGATTTCCATTTCTAGTTGACCAAAGAAAGCACACACCTTGCTGGGTCATAAGTACAATTCATTTTTCACTACTAGCAACGATATATTCCAATTCTGAAAAGAGTGAGACACAGGAGGTGTGCATGTTTTCCTTCTCAGCTGGGCTACCAGAATCAGCATCAAACGTTCTGAAGACTCGTGAGCAAACATACGTTGGGGCATATGTACAAGCCCCTATCTCTCCCGGAGCGTCACTTTTCTGATGTTCCGGTGGCGTAGTGCCATTTCACATATTTATGAGGTGGCGCTAAGCCACTTAACATGGCATAACGTCCCCTTGTAAATATGCTCCTTTCCACCACAGTCTACTGTGGCAAAGGGGCGTGCAATTGGTGTTGTAGTCGGTGTTCCACCACAACATCCATTGCTTTTTACTGCTGCCCCAGATTTACAAGCCTGGGGCATCACCCAAAACTAAGGCCAGGGAATACCTGGTCTTAGAATGTCCATACAAGGAGAAATTTTTAATTTCTCATTATTTTTTGCTCTTTCCATGTGTGCTGCATTGTGCAGCACACATAGAAAGATCAAATCGCCATTATTGATTGTTTATGTGCAGGAAGGTGTCCCTTCCCACAGATAAACAATCGCCAATACAGCACAGGCACCCTTGCAACATGGCGCAAGGGTGCCTGCACTGGCACTAGGCAGCTTTTTAAAAACCAGTGCTAGGGGAAAGGCAGGGGTGCACTGCATTTTTGTAAATATGGCTCATCCCTGTGTTTTAAAAATGTCGGAGCACGGCGCTGCCAAATTTAGCATAACACCACACTCCTACATTTTTTGGTAAATACCCCTCCATGTCCCTTGTTCTACATGAAGCAGCGCTCTCTGAGGTCCATCTGAACTCTGCCTTGGATGTCACAATTGACACCCCAGACCTATGCAACCTGGGAGATCTCAACACCTGGTCTGGTTAAGCGGATCTCCAGCAGATCCCAGGCCTCCTCACTAACCTTGAAAGGCATAATTACCACTCCTTAGCCAAGGGCCATACCCTCAGCACCATATCTGCCTCAAAAGATCTTAGATCAGTGCAAGGAATCTATCTGATTGCCTTTTGCAATCAGAAAATCATTCCTTATTGTTTAAATATTCCCGCCACATTACCTTCTACAATCACCCCTCACAACATGACCCATGACAGCCCATGGAAGACCGTCAACAAAGATATATTTCAGTGGAAACTCTAGTTGATGTGGTCACTGAACCCAGTGGTAATCATAAACCAGTTCCATCTCTGGCATACTCGTGCTACGCACCACCTTTATGAAGCAAAAGTTTATCCTCACACCTTCAAACATCTTCAATCTTCACACACCTTACATAAAAGTTCCATAAAAGCCACATTACATCGAACAATCAGCACTTAATTTGAGCTAGTGGGGGACATCGCCGCAAATTGTTTGTGACCGGCACTTATTTTTGCCTACCAGATACAAGTGCAAGAGAGAAAAACACACACAAAGACAGCGGAAGAAAACAACGGCAAAGCCATCAGAAACAGAAAGCAGGAACCTGCACGAGTGAGAAGAGGGGGCAGGACGAGGATTAAAGACTATTGGCCTTGGTATTCGGTGCACCGATGTTTAATTGCATTGGCCACCGGCTTTCAATCAGAGCTTCTGGCACTTTTTTCACAAATAAGCACTGCCAACAAAGTTTCAACAATGCACCTCAGGAACTAAATGAAAAACAGAGCACTCTACGACCTTGTCATGCATATGAAGTGCTGTGTACATATTCAATGAGGACTGGCAACATACTGCAAAATACAGAGAGTACTGTGGGCCTTGCAAGTGGCAGAGAGTAATGTGGGCCTTGCAAGTGGCATAAAGTACTGTGAACCTTGCAAGTGGCTAAGAGTACTGTGGGCCTTGCAAGTGGCTAAGAGTACTGTGGGCCTTGCAGGGGGCAGAGAATATTGTGGGTCTTGCATGTGGCAGAGTACTGTGGGCTTTGCAAGTTGCAGAGAGTACAGTGGGCCTTGCAAGTGGTAGAGAGCACTATGGGCCTTGCAAGTGGCAGAGAGTACAGTGGGCCTTGCAAGTGGAAGAGATCACTGTGGGCTTTGTAAGTGGCAGAGACTACAGTGGGCCTTGCAAGTGGCAGAGAGTACTCGGGTACTGTGGGCCTTGCAAGGGACAGAGAGTACTGTGGGACTTGCAAGTTGCAGAGCGTACAGTGCATCTTGCAAGTGGTAGAGAGTGCTGTGGGCCTTCCAAGTTACAGAGAGTACAGTAGGTCTTGTAAGTGGCAGAGAGAACTGTGGGCCTTGGAAGTGGCAGAGGGTATAGTGGGCCTTGCAAGTGGCAGAGAGTACTGAGGGCCTAGCAAGTGGCAGAGAGTACAGCGGGCATTGCAAGTGGCAGAGAGCACTGTGGGCTTTGCAAGTGGCAGAGAGTACTGTGGACCTTGCAAGTGGCAGAGACTACAGTTGGCATTGCAAGTGTCAGAGAGTACTCGAGTACTGTGGGCCTTGCAAGGGACTGAGAGTACTGTGGGCTTTGCAAGCTGCAGACAGTACAGTGGGTCTTGCAAGTGGTAGAGAGTGCTGTGGGCCTTCCAAGTTACAGAAAGTACAGTGGGCCTTGCAAGTGGCAGAGAGAACTGTGGGCCTTGCAAGTGGCAGAGAGAACTGTGGGCCTTGCAAGTGGCAGAGAGTATAGTGGGCCTTGCAAGTGGCAGAGAGTACAGTGGGCCTTGCAAGTGGCAGAGAGAACTGTGGGCCTTGCAAGTGGCAGAGAGTACAGTGGGCCTTGAAAGTGGCAGAGAGGACTGTGGGCTGTGCAAGTGGCATAGAGTACTGTGGGCCTTGAAAGTGGTAGAGAGTACAGTAGGCCTTGCAAGTGCCAGAGAGCCCTGTGGGCCTTGCAAGTGGCAGAGAGTACTATGAGCCTTGCAAGTGGCAGAGAGCACTGTGGGCTTTGCAAGTGGCAGAGAGTACTGTGGGCCTTGAAAGTGGTAGTGAGTACAGTGGGCCTTGCAAGTGGCAGAGAGCACTGTGGGCCTTGGACGTGGCAGAGAGTACTATGAGCCTTGCAAGTGGCAGAGAGCACTGTGGGCTTTGCAAGTGGCAGAGAGTACTGTGGGTGTTGAAAGTGGTAAAGAGTACAGTTGGCCTTGCAAGTGGCAGAGTGCACTGTGGGCTTTGCAAGTGGCAGAGAGTACTGTGGGTCTTAAAAGTGGTAGAGAGTAGTGCGGGCCTTGCAAGTGGCAGAGAGCACTGTAGGCCTTGAAAGTGGTAGAGAGTGCAGTGGGGCTCGCAAGTGGCAGAGAGCACTGTGGGCTTTGCAAGTGGCAGATAGTACAGTGGGCCTTGTAAGTGGTAGAGAGTTCAGTGGGTCTTGCAGGTGGCAGAGAGCACAGTGGGCCTTGCAAGTGGCAGAGAGTTCTATGAGCCTTGCAAATGGCTGGAAAGCACAAAATTAATACCAGCACAATACAATAGTATGAGGGAGCAGAATGTCACTAACCACCACTCTGCGGATGGTTTCAGTGTAAAACACAAGCACGTCCTCAAGGAAATAAAAAACAGGTACTGGGTAGCGGTTCAGGCTCCATTAATATGCTTCAGCATAACCGGTGCCTTGAACTCTGAAGAAAAACAGATTCCACGATCAACTGGGGCAAAGTAAGACATACTACCTACCACTTAAACTGAACAACTGACTACACTCAGCCAATTCTGTCCTAACCAGAGAGAGCATTTGCAAAGAAAACGCAAAAGAAATCAATTATCGATGCTGCTTTGTGTTATTCCTGGTGTTTAAAATGCCTTCTTTTCTCTACGGTAGTTTGGGCTGGGGTTTTCGTGCTTCATGGTCTTCAGTTGCAGGCCATGCTTGTTGAATCCGTTTGTTAACTTGAGAAATGGAGAACATGTTCCAACCTTTTTACATTGCAGACCTTAGGGCGCTATGCTGCCTGGGGACCAGATACACAGGTTAGACTGGTTAGATGTGGCAGATCATTCGTCTCGAACAAATGACCTCCCTTAAACAATGGCCCAATGATCCAATGTAGTAAATCCTGGATGTGGACATGTTTGAGTTACTACAGCCAAGTTAGTGAAACAAAGCCAGCCCAGGTTGAACAGTTCACAGGCAGGCATATGTGGCTGAGCTGCAAGATGTCGCCACCTGCTACAGGTCTCATGCACCAGTATTTATCTGCCACATTACCTTCTACAATCACCCCTCACAACATGACCCATGACAGCCCATGGAAGACCATCAACAAAGATATATTTCAGTGATAACTCTAGTTGATGTGGTCACTGAACCCAGTGGTAATCATAAACCAGTTCCATCTCTGGCATACTCGTGCTACGCACCACCTTTATGAAGCAAAAGTTTATCCTCACACCTTCAAACATCTTCAATCTTCACACACCTTACATAAAAGTTCCATAAAAGCCACATTACATCGAACAATCAGCACTTAATTTGAGCTAGTGGGGGACATCGCCGCAAATTGTTTGTGACCGGCACTTATTTTTGCCTACCAGATACAAGTGCAAGAGAGAAAAACACACACAAAGACAGCGGAAGAAAACAACGGCAAAGCCATCAGAAACAGAAAGCAGGAACCTGCACGAGTGAGAAGAGGGGGCAGGACGAGGATTAAAGACTATTGGCCTTGGTATTCGGTGCACCGATGTTTAATTGCATTGGCCACCGGCTTTCAATCAGAGCTTCTGGCACTTTTTTCACAAATAAGCACTGCCAACAAAGTTTCAACAATGCACCTCAGGAACTAAATGAAAAACAGAGCACTCTACGACCTTGTCATGCATATGAAGTGCTGTGTACATATTCAATGAGGACTGGCAACATACTGCAAAATACAGAGAGTACTGTGGGCCTTGCAAGTGGCAGAGAGTAATGTGGGCCTTGCAAGTGGCATAAAGTACTGTGAACCTTGCAAGTGGCTAAGAGTACTGTGGGCCTTGCAAGTGGCTAAGAGTACTGTGGGCCTTGCAGGGGGCAGAGAATATTGTGGGTCTTGCATGTGGCAGAGTACTGTGGGCTTTGCAAGTTGCAGAGAGTACAGTGGGCCTTGCAAGTGGTAGAGAGCACTATGGGCCTTGCAAGTGGCAGAGAGTACAGTGGGCCTTGCAAGTGGAAGAGATCACTGTGGGCTTTGTAAGTGGCAGAGACTACAGTGGGCCTTGCAAGTGGCAGAGAGTACTCGGGTACTGTGGGCCTTGCAAGGGACAGAGAGTACTGTGGGACTTGCAAGTTGCAGAGCGTACAGTGCATCTTGCAAGTGGTAGAGAGTGCTGTGGGCCTTCCAAGTTACAGAGAGTACAGTTGGTCTTGTAAGTGGCAGAGAGAACTGTGGGCCTTGGAAGTGGCAGAGGGTATAGTGGGCCTTGCAAGTGGCAGAGAGTACTGAGGGCCTAGCAAGTGGCAGAGAGTACAGCGGGCATTGCAAGTGGCAGAGAGCACTGTGGGCTTTGCAAGTGGCAGAGAGTACTGTGGACCTTGCAAGTGGCAGAGACTACAGTTGGCATTGCAAGTGTCAGAGAGTACTCGAGTACTGTGGGCCTTGCAAGGGACTGAGAGTACTGTGGGCTTTGCAAGCTGCAGACAGTACAGTGGGTCTTGCAAGTGGTAGAGAGTGATGTGGGCCTTCCAAGTTACAGAAAGTACAGTGGGCCTTGCAAGTGGCAGAGAGAACTGTGGGCCTTGCAAGTGGCAGAGAGAACTGTGGGCCTTGCAAGTGGCAGAGAGTATAGTGGGCCTTGCAAGTGGCAGAGAGTACAGTGGGCCTTGCAAGTGGCAGAGAGAACTGTGGGCCTTGCAAGTGGCAGAGAGTACAGTGGGCCTTGAAAGTGGCAGAGAGGACTGTGGGCTGTGCAAGTGGCATAGAGTACTGTGGGCCTTGAAAGTGGTAGAGAGTACAGTAGGCCTTGCAAGTGCCAGAGAGCCCTGTGGGCCTTGCAAGTGGCAGAGAGTACTATGAGCCTTGCAAGTGGCAGAGAGCACTGTGGGCTTTGCAAGTGGCAGAGAGTACTGTGGGCCTTGAAAGTGGTAGTGAGTACAGTGGGCCTTGCAAGTGGCAGAGAGCACTGTGGGCCTTGGACGTGGCAGAGAGTACTATGAGCCTTGCAAGTGGCAGAGAGCACTGTGGGCTTTGCAAGTGGCAGAGAGTACTGTGGGTGTTGAAAGTGGTAAAGAGTACAGTTGGCCTTGCAAGTGGCAGAGTGCACTGTGGGCTTTGCAAGTGGCAGAGAGTACTGTGGGTCTTAAAAGTGGTAGAGAGTAGTGCGGGCCTTGCAAGTGGCAGAGAGCACTGTAGGCCTTGAAAGTGGTAGAGAGTGCAGTGGGGCTCGCAAGTGGCAGAGAGCACTGTGGGCTTTGCAAGTGGCAGATAGTACAGTGGGCCTTGTAAGTGGTAGAGAGTTCAGTGGGTCTTGCAGGTGGCAGAGAGCACAGTGGGCCTTGCAAGTGGCAGAGAGTTCTATGAGCCTTGCAAATGGCTGGAAAGCACAAAATTAATACCAGCACAATACAATAGTATGAGGGAGCAGAATGTCACTAACCACCACTCTGCGGATGGTTTCAGTGTAAAACACAAGCACGTCCTCAAGGAAATAAAAAACAGGTACTGGGTAGCGGTTCAGGCTCCATTAATATGCTTCAGCATAACCGGTGCCTTGAACTCTGAAGAAAAACAGATTCCACGATCAACTGGGGCAAAGTAAGACATACTACCTACCACTTAAACTGAACAACTGACTACACTCAGCCAATTCTGTCCTAACCAGAGAGAGCATTTGCAAAGAAAACGCAAAAGAAATCAATTATCGATGCTGCTTTGTGTTATTCCTGGTGTTTAACATGCCTTCTTTTCTCTACGGTAGTTTGGGCTGGGGTTTTCGTGCTTCATGGTATTCAGTTGCAGGCCATGCTGTTGAATCCGTTTGTTAACTTGAGAAATGGAGAACATGTTCCAACCTTTTTACATTGCAGACCTTAGGGCGCTATGCTGCCTGGGGACCAGATACACAGGTTAGACTGGTTAGATGTGGCAGATCATTCGTCTCGAACAAATGACCTCCCTTAAACAATGGCCCAATGATCCAATGTAGTAAATCCTGGATGTGGACATGTTTGAGTTACTACAGCCAAGTTAGTGAAACAAAGCCAGCCCAGGTTGAACAGTTCACAGGCAGGCATATGTGGCTGAGCTGCAAGATGTCGCCACCTGCTACAGGTCTCATGCACCATTATTTATCTGCACATCCTATGAGCACTCTACCTCATTTTTTCTTTCCCTTTGCCATTGATAGCACTGCTACTATACATAGACGCATATGTATGTAAAGCACATTAGGACCTACGAAGGAAGGGCGCTCACAGACCCAACAATTATTGTGGGGTTGTCTGCTCGATTTTTCAGCCAACTTTACACTCCTGAACGGGGGACGCGTCATAGACCCTGGATGAGTACATGGCCATATTCCCGATCTGTCTGATTTCAGAAATGGTTGGTGAACTCTGAAACCTAGGGGTCACTCATTGTCAATGAAATGACTGCGGCCGTTGCAATCAGGGAGGATGTCCAGGCCGAACGTCCTACCAATGGAATATTTCAGATCTAATGCGTTACTACTTGCTCCCCAGGTGCTGGGGATGTTTATAACTTCCAAGGTGTGTGGAATGTTGCCTAGGAACGTTAGGGAGGTATTCGTCACGGTTATACCGAAGGCCAAATGACCACCTGACAGATGTGGAGAAAACAGATCCATTTCCTTATATACATCGAGACCCAATGGTTTTATGCAGCACATTTCAACTGGACGCAATATCCACCGAATGAATAACGCAATCACCTTACTGAGGCGGTTAAATCTATCACTAGCAACTCTTCAAATTGAGTTTGAGACAGCTTTTGATAATCTGGACTGGAATAATTTATTCTCTGTTCTTGAGGGCCTGCAGCTAGCCCCCACTTGTACTGCATACATCCCTTTGGTCTTCGTTGACCTGCTGGCTCCTGTGTTGATCAATGGCATTGTCCCTTCACCCATTTCTATCATGGGTGGCACCTCTTGTCATTGTGGGCTTTTACTGGATGCAGAGACTATTGATAACGTCTTGCTATATGCAGATGGCCTTCTTATATACTTTAAACACCCCGTAAAGACATCCCTTAGGGTAATGCATTTACTGAATGAATTTGGGGGATCTGCTGGACTCCACGTTAACTGGAACAAATCCAATATCTAGAAAGGGTGGGAATGACAACCGTGGGCAGCTAGGCAGCTCATTCCTTGTCGAATGTAGCCTCTGACTGGATTAAGTACTTAGATATATATATTTCTCTTATTGGCAGGATCGCCCCAACTGAAATGATTGCTCCCCCTACAGTACTCTATATCCCGTTATTGGGAGGGAGATATGCTCACTCTAAATTAAAAATTGAAAAGGGATACACAACACTGGATGGCACTGCCCATATCTCTCATTGGCTGGATCGCAGCAACTGAAATGACTGCTCTCCCTGAAGTACAATAAAACAGTGACCCCAGCACACATTTCATATAATGGGATGACAGCTGTAGCAATAGTATGTCATGAAAGTACAAGAAATCTTGAAATATATTTTTTATTGTCCTTTATTCTTCTTTTTGGCTCCTTGGATTTCAGTATTTTTTTAAATACAGGTTACAATTTTTAGCTGGAGTACCCCGGCAGTCGTTCCTAAGTAATTACGATCTCATCCTTGCAGTGGCAAACATTCATAGTGATATCCAGCATAGAAATGTGTGTAACCACGTGTGTCATATTTCCTAAGTGTGAAAATTTCTCAGGACGCAAGCATATCCACCGTATTGTGATATATACCACTCGATCAGGATGCTCATTCTACATCCTTCATGTGACAATCATTCTATAAGATATGTAGTCATACTGCTGGTAAATAAAATTTGGGGACATTTTCATAAATTTAATACAATATAGAAAGATGGCAGAAAAGTATTTCAGATAATATGCAAAAAATTCTCTTATACATAAACACACAGTGTGATTTGATCCTCACCTACACACACACCCTTATCACACCACTATTTATATGTTGTCACTCTGCTGATAGTGTCAGGTTTTATACCTTTCACTTTATGTCTTTTGGTCTTTTCGGTTACATGCACTGTGCTTACTTTCTCGGTTTCTTTTGGTTTGAACTGTTTAATACTTTACTTCATAACCAACATGCTTACTGATTATGCATTTTTGCGTGTTTATTTAGCCTTGAAAAAGTCGCGGGTTAATCCCCTTCCGGCGACGAAACACGTGTTGGCTTATTACCTGTATGGCTTGTAACCTGTTTTAAAAAAAATACTGCAATCCAAGGAGCCAAAAAGAAGAATAAAGGACAATAGAAAATATATTTCAAGATTTCTTGTACTTTCATGACATACTATTGCTACAGCTGTCATCCCATTATATGAAATGTGTGCTGGGGTCCCTGTTTTATTGTATTGAAAAATGTGGCAATTGTTGCATTAATTTGGGAAGGTTAGTGGTTCTTCCCACCTTTCAGCACCATTAAAAAACGTAGTAGTTTGTGACCAGATAAGGAGTGAACTCACCCTTAGAGCGCCATCTTCCCTAGATAGCATACCACTGCCCAATAGTAATTAGCTCTCCCTGAAGTACTCCATGTCCCCCCAAGAAACCAAAGTATTTTTTTCAAAGTCTGAGTGCAGTGGTCCAATCCTTCATAAGTATCTGCAAGTTAGCATGGCCAAATGTTGCAATCGCCATTTTATGGAGGGCCTTGGAATAGAAAATTATCTGACATATTGTTGAACGACCCACTTGGAAAAAGTTACTGAGAGGCTCTTTGACGTCAGGCCGACCTAGCATAAAACCATAGACGACGGGCAATGGGCTGACCGACATTCTTCCAGCATGAGGGACATAGTCCACCTGACATTTCACTGGATACTAAAACAGCACTCAGGATATGGAGTTAATCCACCCAGGAAAATTAGGTGGCATTAAAGGTTAATACGACAGCCCCCATTATGGCCTGCCATACTCCTGCCACAAGTTACGACCTTAGAGAAGTTTACAGAATGAAACACACTTGAGGTAGCCACATTCGGGAGCGTAGTAACAAATAAGGTTCTTAAAAACATTTGCATCACCGCAGGAGGACCTAGAATTACCGAAGTACACATTTTTGAGGAACCTGCAACATTGACATGAATTGTTGTCGTATTTGAACCAAGAAGAGATCCTGGAGCTTGACCCTTTACAAGTAAAGCTCACCGTGTCTCCCCTACCTGAAAACAAAATTTTGCTAAATGTATAAAACATTAGTCATACACAAGGCAGGCACATTCCCAGAACTGAACAACTCTTGGAAGTTGGATCTTGGCCCAATAGATAATATAGATTGATAAATGGCATTAGTGGCTACTAGAGAAATTGTAGTTTTGGCACATTACAGAATAATTAAATTTAAATATTTACACCACATATATCAAATGGGAAAAGAAAAAGCCCCTACTTGCGTGAGATGTCGAGAATGTAGAGGAGAATTCATACACGTTGAGCGTTATAGGCGTACTGCATAAAAGTGGCAAGGGCTCTTTCCGATATAACCCAAGATGGCTTCAAGCTTATGCTACACGTGGCTCTGTTGAATAGACTGGACAATCTTGATATGAACAGATGCACAGAACTCGTTACTGGGCTGAGTCTAATAATTACCAAAAGAGACATAACACAACCATGGAGAGCAATGGCTGTGCTGAGCAGGGCTGGCTTTAGCGCTGGTGACGCATGATGCAACACTCTTTTTTGGGGGCCTCCCTCTCTTATGACCTTCTCCACTGATTCCCTTCTTTAGCCTCTTCCTCACATTTATTTTATTTTAATAGTTTTTTATAGCGCAAAAATTACCCTTGTGAGTATCAGAGCGCTTTACAGATTTACAGCCAGCAGAGTAGTAAAAACAGTAATATCAAATTCACTACAAATTCACTAAACACCTGAATATCATAGATCTGTCATTAATAAAAGCATATTGTCATAGTTCAGACCACTGCAAGTACCAGGCAGAGTTGAGAAGCATGGGGTAAAGTCGGTACTACTCGGAAGAGCGCATTACGTAGCCAGAGATAAGTAGTCATGTGAGCGACTGAAGTAACTAGGGTCAGGAGATCTAGAGAAGAAATGTGTTCATAAGGAATTCTTTGACTTCTTTCTTGAAGGATATGATTGAGGGATTTGTTCTGATTTTAGGAGGTAATGAGTTCCAGATTCTTGGGGCAATCCCAGAGAAGGCACGGTTGTAGGTTTCTTCTTGTGCCATCTCTGAGGTTTCAGAAGAAAGGTGTTGGTGCTTCTGGATGATATGGATCCGCCAGAGAGTTCAAACTTCTGGACAAGATAGCTAGAGTTATTGCCGTGGAGGGCTTCATGCATCATGCAGGCAATATTCAGCTGGATTCTTGCTTCATAAGGGAGCCAGTTGAGGGGTTAGAGATCTGGGGTGACGTGGTTGTATCTTTTTGAGCCAGTGATGAGTCTAGTGGCAGAGTTGAGTGAGGCCCTCAGAGAAGCTAGTTTGGACCTGGGTAGTCCAGGTAGGATTGTACTACCATAGTCCAACCTTGGAATCACTAGGACTTGTACTGCATGCTTAAAGTCGTTGGGGGGGGGAGGTTTTAATTTTCTTAAAATACTAATTTGGTGATTTGCCGCTTTGGTGGAGGCACTGATGTGCTTCTGCATGTTGAGATTCTTGTAAAGAGTTACGCCCAGTGATTTTGTAGAGTCAATGATTTGTGGAGTGCAATTGAGGGCTGTAAGCTGTTTCAGCCATTCTTCGATGACCAGTGCCTGGTTGGGTGAGACAATTAAAAGGAGCTCAGTTGTTTTAGTATTTAGTTTGAGATGATTGGTTGCTAGCCAGTTTTGAGTTTCCTTTAGTGCTGTGTTGAGGGAACTGATGTATTCTGAGAAGGAGGCTTTTACGTACAGCTGGGTATCGTCGGCGTACATATGATAGTGGATGTTGGATGAGATCAGAATTTCTGTTAGGGGCTCCATGAGTAGGTTGAAGAGGGTGGGCGAAAGAGATGATCTCTGTGCGAACCCTAGTGTGATCGACGTGGTCTGAGATAGAGAGAGACTAAGCTTGACTCTTTGAGATCTGTTTAGGAAATAGGAGGAGAACAAGAAAAGGACTGGTCCTGTTAGGGTTAGGCCCATATGGTGTTGCAAAAGGTCTTGGAGATTTGCGTGCTTAACTGTATCAAATGCCAATAATAGGTCAAGGAGAACTAATAGACAAGCTTGGTTCTGATCCAGCATTTTTAGTGCATCATCCACAATGTGTGTCATGGTAGATTTGGTGCTGAGCCCTGCACGGAAGTCAGATTTAAATTGGTCTAATAGATAGGACTGATCGATGTGGTTACAGAGTTAAATGTGAAAACATTTTTCCAGGAGTTTCGCCAGGGTAGGGATATTGGAAATAGGCCAGAAGTTGTTAAGGTCAGTTTGGTCCACTTTTGTGTTTTTTCAGAAGGGGGTAAATTGACCGGACTTTAGGCAGTCAGGGATGGAGCCTTGAAAGAGGGATGCAGATTGGGTGTATTGCGGGTATAATTTCCTTTAAGAATTTAGAGGGAAGAGGGTCATTGAAATGGTTTGAGGGTTTCAGCCTAATTAAGATTTTATGAATGGTGTCTTCATCAAAGGATCTGAAAGAGTTCCATGAGGCATTGTTTTTGGGGAATAGCCTGGGAGAGCACACGGGAACCAAAGGCCTGGGAGGAGAGGGGCAGAGTTGAGGGGGGGGATAGGATATTGTTTCAAGGCCATCTGCAGGTAATTTCTTAGGGTTTCTAACTTCTGCAGAAAGAAGGAGGCGAATTCCTCACAGTTTGGTAGCAAATTGGATCCTGCTGGTGACTGATTGTGTGTGCAGTTCAATTGTGCTTTTATGAGATCAAACAGTTTTTTGGGTCGGTTACTGGCTTTATCTAGTTGGTTTCTGAAGGAATTTGTTTTAGAAGTTCTGATGTTTTTGTAGTATCTGTTCCTCAATGATCTCAGGTGCTTGAGGTGCTCAATGCACTGGTCAGATCTCCATTGACGTTTGGCAAGTCTCAGGTTCCATCTTTCTGTGTTGAGGCTACCATTGTACCATAGTTTAGAGATTTTAGTGGACATTCTTTTTAGTTGGAATGGAGTGATCGAGTCAAGAACAGACTCCATGGAGCAAGTGTAGTGATTTGTAAGATCAAGGACATCTGAGAGCTCTTCAGGGGGAGTCAAGATGTTGTGATTGAGAGAAGCCAGAGTATTCCCGTCGATGTTGTGCATGTTCCTTTTCCAGATTTTGGGCTCGGATCGTTGTGCTGTGTTATTTATCAAAACTTCAGTGATGAGGAATGTGATGCGGTGGTGGTCGGTCCTATCGCAGGGTAGGATAGATTTGAATGTATGTCATTACATCGCATAGTAATATCACGCATGCCATTACAACGCGGGTATTACTACGCGATGTCAATGACATCGCATGCCATTACATCGCAAACTATTACCACGAATATGCCTTTACCACGCATGCCATTACAACGCAAAGGCATGCGTGGTAAAGCTATATTTGTGGTTAGTTTGCAAGGTAAGTGACTACCCTACCCCTACACAACCCTTCCCCACCCCAGTCCTCTCCCTACAATTACATTACACTACACAACCCCCCAACACTACACAAACACTACCCTCAACCGTAAAACACTACACAAACACTAATACTCTACCCTAAACCCTAAAAAACTACACTATCCTTTACCCTTAAAATACTACACAAACACTACTACACTACCCTAAACCCTAAAATACTACACTACCCTAAACCTTACAACACCACATTACACTACCCTAATCCCTAAAACACTACACTATGCAAACACTACTACTCTACCCTAAACCCTAAAAAACGACACTAGCCTAAACCCAAAAAAACACTACACTACACAAACACTACTACACTACCCTAAAACACTAAATCACTACACTACACAAACTCTACAACACTACCCTAAATCACTACAACACTACCCTAAACCCTAATACACTACATTACAAAAACACACTAAAAAGTAAAAAAAAAAACACACAGAACACTACTTTTACACTACCCTAAACCCAAACAATTAACTCCCACCCCAAGCGCAAACCCCCTTACCTCTCTCCTCTCCAGCGTCGCCGTGGGATCCTGCTTCCTCCTTCCTGCGTGCTTCACGTCGTTGTGAGGAAACAGCCTGAGTTTCCTCACAACGAATTGGATAGCCGACACATTACATCGCATGCGTTGTGAAAGCGCATGCGATGTAATGGTATGCGTGGTTTTACCACGCGTTGTAACATCGCATGCGTTGTAACGCATGCGATGTAATAGCAACGCATGGTAAAACCCGCGTTGTAATGGCTGTTCCCCGATAGATTTAATCTGAATTGAGTTGGTCTTTGTGATGATAAGATATAATGTTGATCCTTTGTTGCGAGTGGGCTAGTCACAGAATTGAGTCAGGTTTAGGTGTGCAAGGAAGGTTTTGAAGCGGTTGACTGCTGGATCATTCAGGGCATTCCAATGAAGCTTGAAGTCTCTGAGGAAGATTTGCGGGCAATGCTGATCAACGTTTGTTCCAATGGTTTCCATGATTTGTTTAATAAATGCATCTCCTTTGTTTTATAGTGCTACTCATAATACTGTAGGGTGTCAGAGCACTTGACATCACACACACATTATACAGAGACAATGAATCATATGTGTGTAAATCAGTTGAGAGTAAATTTTACATAAGACATTGAGGATTACAAGGTGTAGGAGTGCCATCCATCCTGGTGGCCAGTGGTGCTTGGTCTGGAAAAGTACAAACTCAGGATTTAAAACATGCTACAGTGGTTAAGGTTGGCTTTTCTAACAAGAGTGTATTTCTGCCCTGGCAAACCCTTTTTAGCAACATTAGGATAATGAAAGACTGAAGAAAAAAACATAACATTCTAACCTATACCATGCAGTAGAATGCAACTGTTTGATGACATTTCATAGGTCACTGTACTATATTAGAATTGTAACTTATCAACTGCAAGTAACAAAAGGATCTCTGTGACATGGAACACATTCTTTGCAGCAGGGATATTACCCTTTTCGCTACTTAATGATGAGTCAAAACTGCCACTAGACAAAACCCCAATCTCTTTCCAGCAGGAACATTAATCACTAGAGTTATCCTGACATTTTTGTTGTTGCCTAACATCTGCTGGACACACAAGGAGTTCTGCAGAAGGTACCTTTAAACCCATAAGTTATTTGTAAACACAGCTCCCCCGAGATCAGCGTCAGTTGTTGCTGCAGCGGTCGCACCACCCTAAAGCTGGCCCTGGCACTGAGTATGACAAAATGGAAAGCAGGGTGCAACTGATGCAGAATTTTGGAGAACTAGATCTACTAACTGCAAGGAAGCCTGAAAAAACACATATGTATGTGGGACAGAGTGGTAGAACATTTCCATTCTAATGCTGTGGATTTATTCTCCGAAGGGTAATTCTAAATTGTTGGGAACTTTAGATATATCCTAAAATACTTTTAACAAGTCAGACGGGATTGCTTTTATGTATGTGACGGCGTACCATCCACCCGACCCTAAATCAGGCCCTGTGTCTCAAATACTGGGGTTGCAAACTATCTTGTACTGTACAAGGTTTGTATGATTGAACTATTCTGTAATGACTTATTAGGCTGTACGTTAATCGTCTTAAATACAAATGCAATAAAAACAAAAAGAAAATAAATTTTCCAGCCCGATTGCAAAGTCTCCAAACATGTAACTTTAGGTTTTAATAGTAAATGTGGAAGAGACGGGGAAGTGGCTGGAAAACAAGCAATAATTACGACTAAATGGAAGGGGGTTAGGGTGGGGAAACAAGGGGTTTATGAAGGGACATGCACCAACCCACAAAAGAGTAAGCCAATTGTAATTCACAAACAGCAATTCTAAAGTTACTTTATTCAAAAATGAAATCAAAACTGTAGTGAATTACTCTAGCTCAGTAGCTCAGTGCGGAGGTATATCTAGCATCATGCATGGGCAACCACTGATACTGCAACACCCTTAATATATGTTTACTAATTTTAAATACGTTTTTTTAGTTTTCATTTTACTTTGCCATAAGGAGACTCTGCAGTCAGAGCATACAGCAAAATATAGGGAAAACTAAAAAAGTTTATTAAACTTGGAAAAGTTAGTAAAACAGTTTAAATGTTAAATATTAATGTAAATTGATTATATATATTTATTTTAAATGTAGAACTAAAGGGAAAATGCTACAAAACTATTAACTTAACTTAGAATTAAATGTCGTTGATTTTCATATATGAAATTCAAATTATTTTGCTGAAGTTTAAATTAAAAAAGACATTCTCAAGTAAGTTATTCTTTTTATTATGGAATAATAATTATTTTAAGTGCTGCATAGAATTTATTTAAGGTAATGTTGTTACATTTTATGACAATTTAATGTTACATCAATTTTTAAATTCAAAAACGTGGTTAAAAATGTTATAATTAATTAATACATCAGTTTTATTTTTATATAGTTTTTAACATTAAATTATATTTATATTTTTAACTATTTAAAATAATTTAATTTACCATTTTTTCTTATCAAGTTTTAGTTTAAGTCCCTACCTCCATATTTTCTTCTGTTGCGGTATCAGTGGTTGTCTGGATGTGGTGCTTAACTTAGTTCTGTTTCTTTTTGGCAGTACTAACTTACACTCATTTCCCTAGCTCCACTCCCTGTTTTAGGGGTGGAGATGTGTATGTCTACACCTTTCAGTAACTTTACACTCAGATTTTGTGGATAGGCAAAAGTAGTAAAGTTACTTAAAAGTGAAGGAGTAAATTTAGATGTATAAATTACAAGTGCAAGTTACTTTTGTGAATAGTCCTTTAAACCTTTCCATATTGTATGGCTAAGAGGCCCGAAAGACCTCAATGCAGTGACAAGTTAAAAGTAAAACTACTAGTCTCAGATTGCAGTGTGCTGTTAAAAAAGAACCAGGAGTGACTAAAAATGTAACATTGTGGCATATGGCTACTTAACCACCGCATTATAAAGTACTATGAGTCCCTTAGGGACCTGATTAAATGTAAGGAAAAACATTGCTATGAGTGGCAAGGTAAAAAATGTTTACTTCGACAAGACAACAGAGAGCTAGATTCACCAAAAAGTAATTCTTTAACGTCCATACATGCACTCTATGCACAGGTGTAAGTATATAACTTTAGGGAATTCACTAACATTTTGAGAAGTATGCCTAGAAAGTAGTGCCTCTTGTAGCTTTCAAAGCGTACTCATGGGAACGTCGCGTGATATTTGCAATTTCTCTAATGTGGAAGCATTTGGTTTTGCGGGGTAGTGGAAAGGGACCATGGGGCATATGTATCAACATCACCATTTGCGATTCTCAAATAGCGATTTTTAAAGAATCGCTATTTGAGAATTGCAAAACGAGATGTATTTAAAAAATTGCAAACTTTTTGCGATTTCTTAAAATTCCTTAATTGCGATTAGCAAATTGCGAAATCGCAATTAAGGAATACCTGCCCATTCATTTCTATGGGCCAGGAGACCCATAGGAATGAATGGGAAGTAATTCTCAAATAGCGAATCGCAATTTGCTAATCGCTATTTGAGAATAATTTCAAAGGTGCAAGGGTGTCATGATGACACCCTGATGCACCCCTGAAATTAGCATGTGTGTGCATATGGCGCACATACATGCCCTAAGGGCATGTATGAGCGCCACGTGGCACTTTGTAAAATTAAAAAAAGTGCTTTTTGAAAGGAAATCGCAAATTACCACCAACTGGAAGTTGGTGGTAATTTGCGATTTCTTAAGGATAATTTGCACAACTTGGGTGCTTTTTACATGTCATTTAAGAAATCGCAATTTGCGATTTCTTACATGCTTGCGAAAAGTCAGGAAATCGCAAAATTAGCGATTCCTTAAATTTGCGCTGAAAAATGGCTCATACATACCGTTTAGCGATTTTTTATTCGCAAACGCTGTTTTTTGCGAATCGCAGCGTTTGCGAGTAAAAAATCGCTTGATACATATGCCCCCAACTCCCTTAAGCAGAAGGAATCAAAGAAGACTGAGAACAGAGGTTTTCCATGTCAATTGTGATTAGCACATTCGGTGTTTCCTTACAAGCTGGCCCATGTAGTTTTTCCATTCTCATTCAAAAACTAAGATTAGCTAAGCTAAGTGCTACAGTGCAAACATTGTTCTTGGTTAGTTATTCCTACTGTATATGAGACAACTTTAGTCCTGAGTTAAAAAATAAATAAAGTTTCCGATGGGCCATCTGTGTTTGTACATATTTTCAGTTTCAGTACATGAGTTTTAAAAAAAAGCATTGTAAAGAGGCAACCAATGCTATCTAATGATTTCAAAAAGTGAGAAAAGAAACAAATTATTATGAAAAAGTAAAAAAGGGCAAAACTTGTTGTGTAAATCTTGGTTTGTGGAAATGGAATGCATTCAGGAAATGTGGGATCCCAAGCAACAGGATGCAACAGCCAACACAATATGGGCAGAATGAAGTGTGAAATCTGTGTAGCTGACTGTCTTCAGCATATCTGAAGCAAAACATTAGGAACATACAAAGGACAGGCCAGGCTTAGAACTTTCATCTTGAACACAAGAAGTGGCAGTTCCATGTCTTACCCCCTACAATCTACAACTAGGAAGAAACTATTTAGCACCTCCTTGCTAACAAAGTGAACAGAACTGCTAAAGGTAGCCCTACATCCTCCTCACTTCATTGTCTGGGTCTCCACCCTTGAGGTACAGAAATGTAGGCAATACACTTCCACTGTCTGGGAAGCTATCCTCATCCTGCCTTGTGCCATGACAACCAGGTGCATCCAAAATGGATCACACTTCATTTTTGTAATTAATTCTCTGAAGCAAACTTTAAGGGTAAACTTCAGAAGACAACCACTCCAGCATTTCCAGGATATCCTTTTTGATGTCTGCATTATTTACCCAGTATACTCTCTCATGCTGCTATGCTCATGAGGTTACTTCTGCCTTTGAGCATGGCCTTAAGCTCTCAATATTTCTATTTGTGGCCAGCTATTACTTTACGCTTCCAGTCCATGAGCTGGTCGGCTGTACTTGCTAAAGCGGTAGTCTTTTAGAGGATAAAATGTTTGCCAGATTCTAGTACTTATCAAAAGAACCCAAGATGGCACTGTCTCACATGCAAATAATGTGGTTCCGTTTACAGTTTTGGATCCTCAAATTGCATGCAAACTAAAAAAAAACTCTATAGTCTTAGGGAAATTGACCTTGCCATAAATCTTAAAATTGTTGCCTGTCCTTTTCTTTCAAATGACCATCTACTTACTTTCCATCCTCTGCATTCAGTCTCTCTCTGGGTAAAGCTTACTCTAAATCACATACATCTTTGTCTTAATCCCTGTTATTGTATCGGCTAATTGCCCACACCCTCACCTCAAAGATCACAACCTACCCTTTAAAAGATCCTACCCATGTTACCTAAGAGTAACAAATCTCCTGTTGCTCATCTATTAATACCATCAATCATGTGCATGAAGTGACATACCCCTCTGCCACTAAAGATCACGCCTAACTCCTATTAATGTAATTTACCACATAGAAACTGGAGTAAAAGCATGGAATAGTTTCCTTATGAGTTTAGGACATATCCCAATAACTACTGGGAAAGAAACTAACCTTGGGCACTGAAGCAGCCTGCTGCCCAGCATAAAACACTTTAATGCATCTTCAAAGGTATTAAGTACTATACAAATGAAATTACAATACAATATGTAACCCTCCTGGGTCACATAAACACTAATACAATAACATTCAGTGGTCGAGCAGTTAGTTGTAGTTCATACAGACTGCGTAATAATAATTCCCTAATACCGCTTGACATTTTTACACTCATATAAGACAAAATTGCTATAGGTCCTGTGTATTAGTCCACAGTATTAAACCACCCATCACCATCTAAACAGGCATGCAATAACTGAAGAGATCTACCACATGTTGGTTGCCAACAGAGGACTTTAATTTAGTCCACCACTGCAGGTCTTGGCAAGCCACACATACGACCACTTCTATTTCATCAAATCTCGTCACCATTTCTTACTCCAACCTATGCCTACCCAGAGCCAATCTTTTCAAACTAAATATCTTAGGATGGAAAACCCAGTGGAGTAACCAAATAGGTGAACTATAATCATACAAAATACCATAAAGGGACCATCGGAGCTTATACAAGCTGCCAACTTACTGAAAATCAGAAACTGCTTAACTGTCTCTCACACATCTTTATTCATGACACTGCTGAACACAGCATCCTATAACACGATAACTGCATCTTGCTGATCATCATGTACAACATGGAAACACTTCCCACATAGAATGAAACCAAGAACAAAACGCTTGCAACTCCACACCCTGCATGGTGTAGCATTCTACCCATGAAGGCAAGTGCTTCAGTGACCCACATTGGGGTAGGGATAGCGGTAGGGGTGGTAAGGGCTATACGAATATTGCAGTACAGTACAATTTAACTGTGGGGAAGCAACATGCTGTTCAAACCTACAATTTAATAGTATTTCTGCACAGGAAAAACACTAAGCTTAGGTGTGTTCTGTTTCCCTTAGAATCCTGGAAAGGGAGCTACTTCAGCTGTCTGCTCGAGTAAATCTCTGACCATTTCAAAGGTGCGAAAGATTTGGAGATGAATTTGTGAATGTGTGTGCTGACAAACTCTCAAGGTAAACCAAGCCTTGATCCACCTATTTTCCACCCCCATGCATGTGGTTGACTTTCTTATAACTGTGCACAGTAGTGGAATACAATTAAGCAACAGAAAAACTATTATGTATGCCAGGTATCCCTTTGGAGTTATATGATCCTGAGAGTTTAGCCTTTGTGGTCTCCTCCACTGCTGATTTCAAGAAAGGACAAACGCTCAGCTAGTACTAACCAATAGCTTTATCCTTTGAAAGGCCCCGTCTAAGCAGCTTCCATGTTAGTCAATAGTCAGGGCCATTGAGTGAGACATCTTGCCTCACAGTGTGGGAGTTTGCTTGGGTAGCCTTGTCTTGGGTTGTCACCTCACTCCATGTCATAATGATGCTGCAGGGGGCACGGCCAATATGCCGGACGGGTGATACGTGATTCCCGGTTGCTCCATCCCCACCGCCAATCTGATTAAACAGCCTAATACCGGGGGTAATGCGAATCCACCAGTAAGTTCCAGCCTGGGGATGTAACAGAGCATTAGCAGGACAAATTTGGAGGCGGGATGCAGTGTAACTCCGTCTCTGGGAGCTGGTGCGTGAAAGGAGAGTGGCCCAGCCCGCCACAGGATGGCGCCATGGCATCTTTGAGCCCACAGGGAGAGCTCCCTGTAGACCCTGTCTGGTCCCTGACAGACGGCGCTGCCAAGTCAAGCTGAGGGAAGCCTCCCCCGTTGGACCCTCTGTGGGTGGTGAGTAAGGGCTCCATCTTAATGCCCCTGGCCAGCTCACCCTGCCTCTTTGGAGCTCACGGCCTTCCCTGGGCGACTAACACTGGGTGGCCCACCGCCATACTTTCTCAGGGCCCAATGACAGAGGGGACCGGGACCTGATTGGAGCTGCACCCTGGCCCAGTGCACATGAGGTGAGGAGCATGGCCCATGGCCACTGGAGGTGCTGCTGTCCAGAACCAGCCATGAATAACATCTCCTGCCACTGCTTAGCTCATGAGAGATACAGCCATAGTGGGACTCCGCAGATATGAGACTCTGCTGCGTTGATTGCCTGGAGGCGGTGCATGCTGAGCCTGCCTGATTGCTCCCGGTTCACCCGGTGAGCCCTCTGTGCAAACGAGGCCTTCCTCACCATATGTGGGGAGCAGCAACCTGCTGTCACATGCTCCTCGGGCCTGGAGGCAGCAGGAGAAGCGACCTGCCGCAGATGACGTGGGCCCTAGTGATACAGCTGCGGAAACCCCTCAGCCTGGAGTGCCTGCAGGACTAGAACCAGTGACGGCCTCACACAGCCCAGCGCTGGCCCTTTCCTTGGGCGCAGAGCGGAGGGCAGTTACCCTTGGGTTGCGACGCTGAGATACAGGGGCCACTTCCACTAAGTTCACTGGCGGCAAATCACCTGGGGGGGTTCCCCCTTGGGGAGATGTACCATGCGGTGAGCCTCATCCTCGGGCCTCCCCTGCTTTGAAGCATGGGTGAGTCACGCCTGCCAGGCCTGAGCCCTGCCTGGTTGGAAGTCTTGCGGACACTGTTGCAGAGACCAAACTCATCACTTGCCCTGAGACCATCTAGCTCCTGGTGGTCCCAGACGGCAGACCTAAGAGTCGAAGGAGGCGCAGATCCTTTCCAGCAAGCAGAGGTGCACTCGTGGACAGACCGGCCAATCGGGCCCAAATCAGGGCAACTAGCTTGGACTCTATCTCTCCTGGTCACAATCTGAGCTGCATCCTGCCCCAAGACCTTGCTTTTGTGCCACAAACTGGTCGAATCCTTACACAGCGGGGTAACAGGCCACCATAGAGACTGCTCCCAATCCTCTGTTCCCCCCCCCCAACATGTGAGGTATTGGCACCGCTACGGGGTGACTGGCTGCGGGTGGGAAGTGGTGATCCTAACACCCATGGTACCCAAGAGGACCTTGTGAGCTGGTGACTCCACACCATAGCAGTTTCACTGCTTGGCATCCAACAGGCCATACTAGGCCCCCTTCTTGGTGGGGGCCATCTCGGATTGGGAGTGCTGGTGGACATATCCCTCCTCTTCTTCGGCCGGAGCTACATCAACATTAGGAACTATGGCCACAGGGAGGGGGAAGAAAGGCTGGGTGCTAAAGGACATGCTTACTATGCCTGCGGGGTCTCAGGCCAGTGATCCTCCACCATTCCATGGTGGATAACTAGGAGGCAGATCCCCAGTGAGCCGTCCCTTCTTGGAGGCTCTTTTTGCTTCTCTCCGGGAGGATCTTCAGACCCTCAAGAAAGATCTCTCAACCAAACTTAAGGAAGTCCACAGAGACCTCGACAGCCTGGGAGATAGAGTATCGTAATTGGAAGACCATGGAGCAAGTCCCGATGAGGAGATTGAGCAGCTGCAGCAAGAAGTAATCCGACTTCGGGCCCAACCGCTTGTCCTGTAAGCTCACACAGAGGACTCAGAAAACCAGTCCAAGAGTAGTAATATACGTATTAAAGGCAATCCTTCTGGGGCCGAAGGAACTGACATAACCCTGTTTGTCACAGAGCTATTCCACTCGATTCTAGGGGCTCCACCTGAGACGTACACCATGCTTGACAGAGCACACAGAGTGGGTCCCAGGAGACAAGAGTCTGTGCCACCGGCGGACATCTTGGACTGTATCCACAATTTTCCACTAACGGAACGTATCCTTTTATGTGGCAAGAAAATGATTCCCAGTACAGTTTAAAGGTTAGAAGCCAATGCTTCATTGAGACCTAGCCACTTCTACACTCCAGAAATGCAGAGAATTCCGGGCAGCTACTGCCCAACTCAGAAACAAGGACATATCATACTTGTGGGGACACCCTTTCCAGCTTGTCTTCTGCCAGAACAGCAAACGTCATCAACTTCAATCCCTCGAAGATGCTTGTTGGCTGCTTATCATTGATGACACCCCACCAGATGACTCCCAGCTTAGCCAACGTGAGCGGGGGATCCACAGATGACAACGACGGAGAGGTCCCAGGGTCCCATCCACAGGACTGCACCCTGACCCGGTGTGTATGGCCAACGAATGGCAGAGGATACTAGAGACACTTCCGGTAGACTCTGCTGGTGCAGATATGACATGAACCTGCCCGTGATGCTTCTTCCTTACATTTAACGCAGGTGGATTGGGTGGAGGGACGGTGGCCATTGGGCCACTACACACTCACCAACATCTTCATCCAATTGGACCCTGACCCTGGACACTAACTCTATTGGACAATGTTTTACTGTGTGTTAATTCTGTTTCCTTATCTCTTCGGTTTGTTTATGGGGCAACCTACAGACAATGGTCTCACTTTATCACCTCAGCATGTCCTTCTCTTGATTTCCCACATTTCTCACCCCAGGATACAAATTATATCTTACACTTTATCACAAAGCGACCCCATAAATAGCTTCCCACTCCATTACTATGCAACATACCCTGAAGATTCCTACCCCTAATGTCGATGGGTCTCAACAAGCCTGTTGATATTATCCTATCTGGAACACTCAGGAGCGCATACCTGCTTTCTTCAAGAAAAGCATCCAATTCTCAGTGACTGGCATAGAATGCGGTCATCGGCTAACCCACATCAATTCTTCTCTCTCTAAAACCGCGGGAGTAGCGATTCTGGTTTCCAGTTCCTTCACAAGCAAGATAGGCTCCAAACCTGAACTTAGAAGTAGATTACTAGCCCACTCAGTGACCTTGGGCAACTATACTTTCACATTGGGGACTATATACACTCCTAATAAAAGACAAGAAAACATTTTATGCTGCGCAGTAGCTGGGGTTATGACTACACAAGATCGCCTGGTGCTTCCAGGGGGAGACCTAAATCTGGTTTTTAACAATGATATGGACAGATCTTCCCAGCGCCATGGTCAAACTGAGGCCCTCGCCTCGGGAGGGTGCGCTCTAGCTTGGGGAAATGGACCTGAGAGACATCTGGCGTGCCCTACACCCCCATATGCGCGACTACACATTTAACACCCATGCACATAAAACATACGCCCATATAGCTAATTTCTAAGGCACGTCAGACATACACTCTATGGTCGCAGGCTTGGAGATAGAGCCCCGCTCCTTGTCAGACAATGCAGCAGTGTCCCTCACCTTGACATTTCTGCAACCTCTGACCCTGTTTACCAGGCAGGTCGCTCCCCTCACCGCCACGCAGCCCCCTGTGTGACCACTGACCGCTGCTGCATTGTGTCTGCCTGCGTTAGAGTGACTGTGCCCTCCTTCTCTTCTGTACCCACGAGTGAGTGATTCTCCTCCACTGTACCTGTGTATTTTGCTGCCTTGATTGTCCCCCTCTGCTTTGGTGCCCAGATTGTGTCCCTTTTTTCTTCTGTCTTTCCCCGCATCTCCCCCTCGCCGCCCGTTTCCCGCCGCCGCGTCCCGTAGCTCCGCCCCCCTCGCACCCTATTGGCCGCCGCGTCCCATAGCTCCGCCACCCTCGCACCCTATTGGCCGCCCCGCTCCCACCTCCCAGCTGCTCCTCCCTCCCTCTCCCACTCATATGGAGGCCACGCCGCTGGCGCGCCGAAGGCGCCTGGCCCGCGCCCAGCGCCAGACCCCCTGGCCCCCGCAGATGCCAGCCCACCCGCAAGACCTACAACGCCGCCACTCTCATCGCACTCAACACCGGCCGGAGCCCCGGCTGCTGCAGAGCCACCCCAAGACGCACCCACGGACCCTTCACCTGCCAATCCTGCAAGTTCTCCTGCATCCGGACCCGTACCG
Source organism: Triturus cristatus (assembly GCF_964204655.1). Classification (NCBI taxonomy): domain Eukaryota; kingdom Metazoa; phylum Chordata; class Amphibia; order Caudata; family Salamandridae; genus Triturus; species Triturus cristatus. Next base: position 752,323,067 of record NC_140592.1, read on the forward strand.
CACCCGCCAAGCCAAGCACCAACAGCAACCACCTGAAGCACCTGAAGTGCATCCTGCTCAACACCCGCTCCGTCCACCGGCACGCAGTGGAACTCTGGAACCTGCTCGACGCCACATGCCCAGACGTCGCCTTCCTCGCGGAAACCTGGATGAATGCCTCCTCAGCACCCAACATCGCCATCGCCATCCCGGACGGATACAAGATCACCCGGAGGGACCGCGCCAACCAGAATGGAGGACGCATCGCCATCGTCCAAAAGAACACCATCCGCATCACGACCAACTCCGAAGACACCCTCACAGCCGCCAAACACCTGCACTTCCAGATCCACACCGACCCCAAGACCACCCTCAGAGGCACCCTCATCTACAGACCCCCGGGACCTCGCACACAATTCAGCGAAGACATCGCCGACTTCATCAGCCCGCACGCCCTCCCCTCCGCTGACTACATCCTCCTCGGGGACCTCAACTTCCACCTGGAGAACAACAACGACCGCAACACCACCACACTGCTGGACAACCTCGCCAACCTCGGACTCAAGCAACTGGTGACCACCCCCACCCACTACGCCGGCCACACGCTCGACCTCGTCTTCTCCTCCAGCAAGGACATCACCTTCAGCCACGCCACCGGACTCCACTGGACAGACCACAGCTGCGTCCAATTCAGCTTCAGAAGGACCACGACTCACCACCACCCGCAACTGGTCCCCCGCAGAAGCTGGAACAAGATCACTGCCGACCAGCTCACCACATCCCTGAGCCAGAACCCCCCCACCATATCAGCGAACCCCAACCAAGCCGCCAACAACCTGACGAAATGGATCAGCAACTGCGCAGACGACCTCGCTCCACTGAAGACCCCCCCGCCAGACCCGGCACCAAGAAAGCATCTTGGTTTACCGACGAACTCAAGAGCTCCAAGAAGAACTGCCTGGCGCAGAGACCCAACTACAGACAACATGACCACCCTCAAGCTCGCCACTCGAAGACATCACCAGCTGATCCACGCCACCAAGAAATCCGCATTCAAGGAACGACTGGACAACAACGCCCGCAACAGCAAGGAACTCTTCAACATCGTCAAAGAGCTCTCAAACCCCAGCGCCGGAAACAACGACATCACGCCCTCGCAAGACCTCTGCAACTCGCTCGCCTCGTTCTTCCACAGCAAGATCGCAGACATACACATCAGTTTCAGCACACAGCCAACGCACCCTACGACCGGAACCACGCCCCCCACCACCACCCTCCGCGCCTGGACCCCAGTCAACACCGAAGACACCATTCACACGATGAACTCCATCCACTCAGGATCTCCAACCGACCCCTGCCCTCACCACATCTTCAACAAGGCCGACTCCGTCATCGCACCCCACCTGCGGGACATCATCAATGCCTCCTTCGACACCGCCACCTTCCCAGAGAGCTGGAAGCACGCCGAGCTCAGCGCCCTACTGAAGAAACCATCAGCGGACCCCACCGACCTCAAAAACTACCGCCCCATCTCGCTCCTTCCTTTTCCGGCCAAAGTCATCGAGAAAACCGTCAACAGACAACTGGCCGCCTTCCTCGAGACAAACGGATCCCTCGACCACTCGCAGTCCGGCTTCCGGGCCAACCACAGCACCGAGACCGCCCTCATCGCAGCCACCGACGACATCCGAGCTTTGCTCGACAACGGGGAAACAACGGCCCTCATCCTCCTGGACCTCTCCGCGGCGTTCGACACGGTCTGCCACCGCACCCTCATGCAGCGCCTCAACAACATCGGCATCCAGGAGAAGGCACTGGAATGGATCATCTCCTTCCTCGCCGGAAGAACACAGAGAGTCCGCCTACCCCCGTTCAGATCCGAGGCCACCGAAGTCATCTGCGGCATACCACAAGGATCATCACTCAGCCCCACCCTCTTCAACGTCTACATGAGCCCCCTCGCAGCCATCGCACGCTAACACAACCTCAACATCATCTCATACGCCGACGACACCCAGCTGATCCTCTCCCTCACCAACGACCCCGCCACCGCCAGAACCAACCTACACGAAGGGATGAAAGACGTAGCCGAGTGGATGACGAACAGCCGCTTGAAACTGAACTCAGATAAGACGGAAGTCCTCATCCTTGGATCATCACCCTCCGCCTGGGACGACTCCTGGTGGCCCCCTGCCCTTGGCAGCGCACCCAAACCAACAGACCACGCACGCAACCTGGGCTTCGTCCTGGACTCCTCCCTCTCCATGACCAGACAAGTCAACGCCGTCTCCGCATCATGCTTCAACATCCTACGCATGCTACGTAAGATCTTCCGGTGGATCCCCACCGAAACCAGGAAGACGGTCACCCAGGCCCTCGTCACCAGCCGACTGGACTACGGCAACTCCCTCTACGCCGGAACCACAGTCAAACTCCAGAAACGAGTCCAGCGCATCCAGAACGCCTCAGCACGCCTCATCCTGGACATTCCCCGACACAGCCACATCTCCGTACACCTGAGAAACCTGCACTGGCTCCCCGTCAGCAAGAGAATCACGTTCCGACTCCTCACCCACGCACACAAAGCTCTCCACAACCAAGGCCCAAGATACCTCAACGACCGCGTGACCTTCTACACTCCCACCCGCCAGCTTCGATCAACCAGCCACGCCCTCGCCGCCGTCCCACGCATCCGAAGAGCCACAACAGGAGGAAGATCCTTCTCCTACCTGGCTGCCAAGATGTGGAACTCCCTCCCCATCCACCTCCGCCTGACCCAAGACCACCTCTCCTTCAGGAAGCAACTCAAGACCTGACTGTTCGAGCAGTAGCGGACCCCCCTCCCCCAAGCGCCTTGAGACCCTCGGGTGAGTAGCGCGCTATACAAATGCTTGATTGATTGATTGATTAATTGACATTTCCGCCAATACAACCTCCACACAGAACCAGGCAGATGCGAGAAGCCCTCCTGCATTGACCCGTGTTCATAAAGCGAATTAATAAATCCCTTGGGAATTCCTTGCAATAAATGACACTGCAGAGGTTTCTATTTCAGCACTATGGGAAACTGTGAAAGTGGTTATTAGAGGCGAACTAATTGCTATTCCTGCTACGAACAAACTTCACCTGATAAGAGAATGCACCTGTCCTGTCAGGTGCAGGAACTTGAACGTATTCATAAACGTACCAGCCCTCCCACCCAAGTCTAGCGCCAACTGGAGGCCGCTCGGACACTACTTGTGGGCATTGATCTTGAAAGAGCAGAATACACTGCTCTCCGACTTGGACACTCCTTCTATGTTGGGGGAGACAGGTGTGGTTGCCTTTTGGCCAATAGACTATGGGCGCAGCAACAGGCAGCCTGAGTTCATTCAATACTAGCAGCGGATGGCTCTAAATGTACCAGAGAGGTCAATATTGCCTCTGCATTTTGAGACTTCTACAGGAAGCTCTACACGGGGAAGGACCTACCTGAGGAGAATACAAGTCTGTAACTTCCGGGCGCCCACACCACAAAACGGACTCCTGCACAGGTGACCGATTTAGATTACCCAATTCGGGTTGAGGAGGTTATCTCTAGCATCGCCACGCAGAAGCTTCTTAAATCGCCAGGTCCTGATGGATTCCCTGCACTTTTTTACAAAACCTTCTGCGCGACTTTTGCTCCCCTCCTAACCCGGTTGTTTAACTCCATCAAGGGTACAGACTCGATCTCATCCTCCATGTTAGAAGCATCTATTGCCGTTATACCAAACCCAGGCAAAGATAAACATCAATGCGCTTCTTACCAGTCGATATCTCTTCTTACTGTAGATATCAAGTCATTTACTGGCATTCTGGCTGGCCCCTTAGGCCCCCTTCTGCCAAACCTTATTGTACCAGATCAGGCGGGTTTTGTGCCCTATTGCCAATGTAGCGATAATATGGAAAGAATCCTACACTTAATTGACACGGCCAAGTGCTCAGACCAGGTGCAAATGCTCTTGGCTATAGACGCCGAGAAAGCATTTGACCAGTTCCATTGGCCCTACCTAAAAGCTGCACTTGAACACTTCGGACTCGGCAAGAGATTTTGTTCTTTGGTTCTCAGTAACAACGGCCATCCGGCCGCAACCGTTCTGGTGAGCGAGCAGACATCAGCCCCGTTCCCTATTAGCAGAGGCATTCGCCAGGGGTGACTCCTTTCACATCTAGTTTGCTGCGCTCTATATGGAGCCCTTGGCTCAGTGGCTTTGCGACAATCCTGGCTTTATAGGGACCCCTAGTGGGCAGGAGGAGCATACTATCAGTCGTTAGGCTGATTATGTCCTATTGGCCCTGGAGGAGCCATGCACTTCACTCCCAGCTTTTTTGAAAGAACTGGAGTGCTTTGAACAGGCAGCGGGGTTCTGGGTAAATGTGCACAATCTTTCTCTTATGCCAGCTTCACAGTTGGCCCTATCCTGCAGTTATCTGATACAATGAGCAATTACCTTCATTTCCTATCTGGATATACAACTGGCCCCCACGGCTATGGCAACAACATCCACTTGCACCAGATATCTCCGCCTCACAGACACTACTGTCGATACCCGTCAAGAAAGTACTAATTAGAATGACACGCCAAGACATGCAAGACCACATTCTCACAACTTTCTTTAGCACTGTGGTTCCAAGAGGGGTGGGGGGAGTTTGGGAAATTGTTATATTTACTCATATTTGTGCGATGAAAGCTGAGCGGCATGAGCTACTGGCACCGCTATGTTTTCCTTGTTCTGAAAACTAATAAAGAGATTTGAACCATCATGATACTATGGTTCCAGGCCTGAACTTTCATTTGACAACATAAGGTGCTCTGGAAGCCACAGTCTTGTTTGGCTTTGCTACCAAGAAATCTGATGCAGCGCGGTGGACAAGATTTTCATATTCTCCTTATGTCACAGATTCTTATTCACAACAACTCATTCATACACTCATTCATTGGTGGGGCCCATAACTCCAACACACTCATCATTCAACCAAACTCACTCGAATCTGTACTCAGGAGAATAAGGCTCTGGACATGTGGGTACCTCATTACCTATCAGGATTAAATTGTATTTACATTATATACATCGTCTACATATACGTCTTCAGAATCCTGACCTTAACATCAAGGCACTCCACCACTTGGTCAATGGACCAATTAGTTGGACTGGTTGATGGTGAATTAGAACCCACTAAATCACAATTAAAGCCTAGGAAACATTTGTTTTTTTCTGTAATTAATTGAAGAACCACAAACTCATTTCTTATTATTTCAATTGTTATTTATCTAATCAATAAAAACTTCTTACGTTTGCATTTATTAACTACAGCTCATAATATAAAATTGTAGTTTTATTAAAGAGAAATCAAACATTTAGAAAATAATCATTAATTAGGAAAAATGCAATTAATCAGTTACCTATTAGCAAGCGATGATGGTCTCAGATCAAATAGAGAGTTCCCTGCATTCTCAGGTAAAACTCCCTGGACAGGCTGTCTGACCCACAGCAAAGGATCAAACTGTCAGGCAGAAATAGAGGATGCACAGCAAACTCTTCTCCCAAACGCCAAATAAACCCAAGGCAAACCAACGGATCAATGCCAGCTCAATGTAACCCAACGCCACGAATGATCAACCCAATAGACAACACCCAATGGCGGATGATGGCTTCTTATACCCTTTTTCCCTCTTACTTCATACTAACACGGCAACATTTAGGGGCAGAGAAAATGTTCTGATTGGACAGTTCGGGGTTATCTGTAGGTTATTGAAAGTTTCTCAGCGCAAAACCGGTTCTTCATGATGACTTGGCATGGGAAGGTGCAAATTGTTAAGTTTCATTTAGGCTCCCAGGCGAGAGCAGCGAATGTAGCGCTTCAAGGAAAAGAAGTCATCATTTCACAGGTTCTGTATTGTCCTTTCCGCTGTTCCCACATAGTCATGTATTTGACTGGCAGTCAATTCCAATCCCTGTCCTTGGTAAGGAACGCGGTGTCAGAAGTTCAGGTTACTTGGTGATCTCCAGAGCCGTCCGGGCATGCGCAGAAGTTATCGCGCTCACATGGTGGCATCTGCTTCAGAGAACGCGATCCTGGGTACTGCGGCCTAGTAGGCCCGAATGCCAACGTAAGCAAAAATAGACATAACAGCAATTAAAATATAAAAATGAAGATGCTAATGTTTAAACCCTCACTGATCCCATTATATATTAGTATTTTCCTAGCTGTGGCAACATTTAAAGCATTAATACTTACCATTTGATGAATTTAAGGCACAGACAATCACAAAGCAACATAAATCATGCAATTCTACTATTTCACCACAATCTAAGATTAGTTTGCGTGCCATAGTTAATTAATTAATTATTCTGCTATGCAATTAGCAATTTAGTCCCACGTGTATCTCGTGTTTATCAAGGTGCAAAAGTTGATTAATAAATTTTCACTGCAAACATGTTACTTTTAGAATGATTATGTAATTAGTTACATGCAAATTAGAGGAGGCATACAAAATTTTGTTTTACCACCTGAATCAGCTTCAACTGAACCAACTGGATGGACACTCCTTATAACAATACCAATAATTTCCAACAAAGTAGCAGACGACTGGAAGCACAGTGTTAAGCGCAACTATGCAACCCTAGTCTAGTTATACTGAGCCTTCTACTGGATGTCGATTGCAGGAAGCGTGGAAATGTTGAGTGAACTTGCGCAACTACTCCCGGAAGGACGTAAAGTGTTGCGCAACGCAGTTGCCCTCAACCTCTAGCTTCCACCCCTTCCCCATTTGCATAGGAAACCTCACTCTCCTAGCATGCCATAGATCCAGTGGTCTGAAGCCAGAGGGTGCTCCTCGAAGCATGACCAAATATGGGGTCAGCTGGAGTGGAGTTTCCCGTATTATTGTGTACTGTGACAATATCGTCTATCCAGGAACTACCTTTATAGTTCTTTACGTACCTGCCATGTGCTGTACCTCATCTGTACCCACTTGTGTAAAACCTGGGTGTCTCGTTGTATTAAAACGAATAAACTTGGTTATCAAAAAAAATCCAGAGGTCTGAACCCCATGCTTTTCAAGGGCACTGGGCATGGGTAAACATATAGGAGCAAAGAGAAGCTTCTTGTATCCTCACCAAGGCCCCTTGGCAAACATTCTGACAGCCCCTCTAAGCACACATGTGAACCTTTGGCCAAGAGATGATATATGATGGAGCTGTAATGCACCAATTCACGGTCTCCAAAATCAGGACATAAAGTCAGCCGTGACCACCAACTGAGCTTAGGGACCTCCCCTGAGAACCCCACCAAGAAACAAATAGCACAAGCAGGGCTCTTTACTGTTACTGTCATTTGATACATATATAGGGAACAATTAGCCATTAGTATGGCTTCAAAGCACGTTTTCTACTCTGGGGATGAATAGCCCAATCCCTCTGAGATATCCATTGCAGATGTGATGTGGAATAAGTAGAGTGAAAAATGTACCTTTGTCAAGTTAGTGTAGCAGATGTAGGCTCTGGTTACAAGTTAGGTGGAAATTCACAGGGGGATTCCTGGCAGCTGGCATTACCATCACCATCACTGGCCTTTACATCCACATGGAATTCTACCTATTACGAGTTAGCCCCCTCAAAATTTGAAATAACTGGGGGACACAGAATCACAGTGCACAATTCAGCATGGTGTTCCCTATTCTGTGGGGTTTAACACTCCCATTTACCACCTGTTGAATGCAGTTGGCAAACTGAAACAGTGGCTTCCGAGTCCGATGAGGGTGGTGGGAGAGGATACGGGAGGGTGTAGTAGGGAACGGGAAAAATGGATTTAGCGGGGGGCATGCACCCCTCATGTCAAAGAGAAAACCTGGCAGGGACAGGGCGCTGAGGCTTGGCTGCTGTTGCCGCTGAAGCCTTGAGGGTCTTTTTCTGACTGCAGTTTCTGGCCAGTATGATCAGGACCAGTGTTTCAGCCCCCAGGAAACCTGGGGATGCCTCTTCGTCTGACTCCACCCGACTCGTAATCGTCTGCATAAGGGTAGTTGTCTTATCTTTTTCGGTATGCATGTCCAAAGCCCAGCAGAGGCACATGGGTCTACAACTAGTATAGGTATCTACTGTTTTTGTATTGGTAACCCCTTTACCTATATGAAGAGTAGAAGTGCAGGAACACAAGTACTGTAGCCTACTCCCGAGCCCATCGCAGAGTTCCTCCCTACTGGGTTATAACCATTGAAACTTACTAACGTCTGCATTTTAGGTGGTCATCTTACTGTCTGAGATATACTGTGTCATTACTCTGCATCTACTCTGCGAATTCAGCATTTTATTTGTTTGATACTGAGCCAATAAGACAACACAAACACATAAAAATCGCATGCTTAACCTTACAGTCCTCTATGCCCAAGTTTCTCCAAATCATGCATATCTTCTTAATTTGACCCCTAATCCATTCACTAAATCTTAAAAACTAATGAATTATAAATTCCTTAGGACAACAGTTCAGTTCATATAATAATATAGTTCTAAAAAACAGTCTTGCTAAATCATAAAAGTAGAAAAATAACCATTAAAAGTATATAAAAGCACAAACTAAAATGTATAAATACAGCTAAAACTTAAATTTCTATTACAATATCAAACCATGTGCCAAATATTTTTTTTAAAGTGTGGTGCATATAAATGGCCACATATTGCTACAAATATCAGGTTCTCTAACACAGAGTCCGCCCAAAATATACTTATTCTGGACAATATCTAAGAAGCTACCAATAACATGGCATAAGTGGCCATCGTTACAATTATGTAGACTAATAAATCAGGTAAATGCCAGATAAGGATTTCACAAAATCTTGGTAGTAATAGTTTATTTCTCTCACCATCAAATGAGGATCAGAAAACTAAAAGGAGAAAGGAGAGAGTTAGGTGGCTTTTAGCACAGAAAGGACATATATTTCCCACTTATCATCCTTTCAATTGTCCCTATTATTTATTTATTTATTATTTATTTATTAGTTGAATTTGTAAGGTGCAACAGCTAACCAAGAAGGGTTTCCCGGCGCCAGAGCGGACTGGGTGGAATACAAACAGCTTGGGGAGATTAATAGTTGAATAGCCAGGACTTCAGGGATTTGCGGAAGCGGGTATAGACTGTTTCAGTTCGGATGGCTGGGGGGAGTGAGTTCCAAAGAGAGGGGCCAAGATGGGCAAAAGATCTGCCTCCCATCCTTGATATTTTGAATCTAGGTACAAATAAGTTCTCCTGAGTTGATGGGCGGAGGAGTCGAGGGCCTGACCAGGGATTGTTGGTACTGTGGGGCCATTCCGGTTTTAATTTTGAACATGTAACTCAGGGCTTTGAACTTGATACAGTTCTCTACCCTGAGCCAATGTAGGTCCCGTATGTGGTTGGAGATGGAGGCAGCTCTGGGGACCCTGCAAAGAAGTCTTGCCGCAGAGTTTTGTACCATCTGTAACCTTCGAGTCACAGCCTTGTTGGACCCAAGGTATAGTACATTTCCATAATCCAGCCTTGAGGTGACAAGAGCTTGGACCACTGTTTTCTGGGTAGGCTCCGTCAGCATCCAGATGATTTTTCTGAGCCACTTCAAAACGGTGAAGCGTGTGGCAGTGACCTTGACTGCCTGGTGGTGCATAGTGAGTGAGTCGTCAATGGTTACGCCTAGATTACGGATGTAATCAGACGGCCGCAGTAGAGCTCCCATCTCACTGGGCCAATGGAGTGGGCCCCATAGATCTTTATTTTTACCAAGGATCAAAACTTCGTTTTTTTCACCGTTTTGTTTTAGATAGTTGGTGTGCATCCATGAAGCTATTTTCCCTAATCCAAGCTGAAGGGGGGATGTAACACCAGTGTTTGCTTTAGAGAGAGAGAGAAAATAGTCTGGGAGTCGTCAGCATAGGAAAAAAGAGACAACCCAGCCTTTTCTGCAATGCCAGGTAAGGGTCTGACATATAGGTTAAAAAGCAAGGGGCTAAGGATGGAGCCCTGGGGCACCCCATAGGGTAAGCAAAGATTGTCTGAGCTGGCAGTTGCCGAGAAAATTTGGAAGGTACGGTTATCCAAAAAGGAAATTAACCATTTTAAAGCTGTGCTACAGATGCCGACGGACTTCAGTGTTTTGACGAGTATTGGGTGAGATACTGTGTCGAACGCCACGCTTAGGTCTAACAGTATAAGTGCAACAGTATCACCATCATCCAAGTGATGCCGCAGCCGTTCAGTGACCCCCAGTAAAGTAGTTTCTGTGGAGAAACCCGCTCGGAAACCAGATTGAGATGGATGGAGAATTGTATTGGTTTCTACGAATATGGAAAGCTGGGAGTGGATGTGTTTCTCCAAGATTTTAGAGAAGGCCGGTAGCAAGGAGATGCGCCGATAGTTGGAGAATATTTTGGGGCGGCATTGGGCTTTTTTAGAAGAGGGGTCAACATGGCGTGCTTCCAGGCTGATGGGACTAAAGATTCCAGTAGGAAAGCATTGAGAAGGTCCATAATGATTCGCAGTTGGGGTGCCTCAAGCTGTTTGAGCACCGAGATCGGTCTCGGGTCCTTGGGTGAGCCGGATTTCACCCTGTCAAGGAGAGTTTTAAAGGAGTCTTCGTTGAGAAGGGACCAGGAGTCCAAAACATTGGGTGAGGAACCAAGCACCCTGACTTGGTCATGGAATGTGTTATCTGCCATATGGGGCGAAGGTGTGAGCTGGGGGAAGAATTTGGGCTGTGACTGAGAGGGACTACCGCAATTACTGATCTCAATGTCTGAGTAGATATTCTCTATTTTCTGAACAAAAAAGAGTGCGAGGTCCTCACATTGACGTTTATTAAGGGGGGATCTCACTAAGGTCTCTGAGCCGGGCCAACAGCTTGACTAAGCCAAAAAGTGTTTTCGGACAGTGCAGAGCATCAGAGATAGTTGTAGAGACAAATGTAGTGCGGGCTGAGTTACAAAGATTGTGATACCGTTTTTTGGCTTTTTGTATATGTTTTTGGATTCAGGAGCATAGTCTCTTCTCCATTTCCGTTCCAGCACATTACATTTGGCTCTCTCTTTTTTAAGAGTGTCGGTGTACCATGATGCCGGCGGACGATGATTGATAATTTTTTTATTTGAGAGGGGAAGACAGGTGTCTATAGTATTCAAAAGCCATTTATGTACACTGTCAGAGAGCGCATTCACCCTTAAATCAGTGGTGGGTGTATTAGAACATAGAAGGTTGTTTAGGGCAGTTAGGTCGAGGTTTTTCCAGTCCCTTTTAAATACCCGTGTAGAGGGAAAGGAGGTCTCAGAGTTGACCGAGGGTTTTAGACTGAACTTGGTTAAAAAGTGGTCCGACCAGCATAATGGTAGTGCAGGGGCACAGCTGATGCAGGACAAATTGGAAAAAATGGGATCCAGTAAATGACCTGCCTTGTGTGTGGGACCAGTGTTAAGTAGATTGATGTTCATGGCAGCTAGGTCAGAGACAAAGTTCATACAAGACGAATTTGTAAGGTCGTCTAAGTGTATGTTTAGGTCGCCCAGTATTGAAAAATTGGCCGAGCTCATGAGTAGCGGGGTTAGAAGATTAGGAAAGTAAGCCGCCCAGGGAGCTGAGGGTCTGGACGGGCGGTAGAATGGCATACCCGAGAAGGGAAAATTCAAGGTTAGGGCCAGTTTAAATAGTGCTGCTTCGCAATTCGTGAAGACTAAGGGTTCGAATTTGTACTGGAAATCTTTTTTAAATATGATGGCTATGCCCCCTCCAATTTTATGACCTCTGTCTTTCCTAACTATGGCATAATTGGCATAATGGCATAATTTGATCCCTACTGGTCTCTATCCATTTAAAAAGAGTTGTCACTTGACCCAATCTGAGTTCAACATCCATTTTAGAATATCTTAGAATATTGCTAGGTTTTATGTTTTTTAAATACGGCTGTGGGAGACCTCTATAATCTGTACTCATCAGATGAACCAACTGTGTTCAAGTTGACTTCCGTCTTTCCACCATCCCTGTCCCTTGTCTCGCAAGTTCTCAACCTGCCTTGTCTTCAAAGCTTCTTTCTAACAGTGTTGTTCTCTAACTCTGTTTAATGAGGTGTACATTAATTGCTGGTGTTGTGGGGGCGGGGAAGCACAGCCTGGCTTTGTAGATCCCTTTGGCCAGGGGATTTTTCTTGGTTTACTGGATCCTTTTTTGAATTCTCAAAACAGCCAAGACTACAGGGTGCCGTTTCTCACATCGATCTCTTCTGTTCTTCTGTTCAGCATACTGACCTGTTGCCAATTATGCTACCTGGCCTACCTGTAATAGACACAGAAAACATCTGTAGTCTGGCTGAGAAGTTGTCATGGCTACCTGAGGATTGAAGTGTACAGTTGCTGGGCACATTGTGGGGTGTGAAAGCAATACAGGGAAGGGTAGAGGGAGCTGAAGCACCACAGGGCTGGATTCAAACGTGCAAGGGGAGGGCAACATGGAGCACGGAGGAGAAGGAAGAAAAGCAAACGGGCAAGAGAAAGAACATTTGAGTGGGTGGAAGAAGCACATGGATGAGAAAGCAACAGTGGCGGCTTCTCCGCTAAGGAGGAGGAGCGTCGCCCCACTGCTCAAAAGGGAAAATAAAATGACAATAACGTATTGTTATTTTCATTTTATTTTTCCTATTGCAGTTAGTGGCAGGGCGGGGCTGGCCAGAGCAGGGGAGGAGTTGTTTTCACTCCCTAAGTGCACATGAACTGTTTGGCAGGCCCTCTTGGGCCGGCCAAACAGTTCATGCGCACTTTGCATGTTGCCTACCAGGCTGCATCACACAGCCTGATGAGGAACATGTACAAGTTTCCTGTGACCGTCTGAGCACGTTGAGCTACGGCGCTCAGACCAATCACAACGCTACATTGTAGCGTTGTGATTGGCTCAGGGGAGCCTGTGTGCCCAGGTGCTTCCTGCTGCTGGCCGGGACTTCAGGAAGACGGAAGATAACCCGGACGGAGGAGAGGCGGCGGCTGGCCATTAAAGGTAAGTCCTTTTTTCTTTTTTATCATTCCCCACCCCTGCCCAACCATCCCATCCAGTAGCAGCCGCTACTGGAAAGCAATACAGGCAGGGGCAGCAACATAGGTAGGGGCAGCACACAAGGGCAAGCACATCACACAAGGCGGCGGAAGGAAAGTACACAAGTGAGATAGAGCATGCAGAGGGGAAGAGAAGCACACTAAAGAGACAGGTGGAAAACTCATTCACTCTTGTAGTGCTTAAACAAAGAAAAACAAAAAGCCCCTGAAAAGGGAGCAGTGGAAGGAGGACACAGATAATGAACTCCTGCACCAGAAGGAAAGCCCACAATGAATAAGAAGAAAGCAAATTAGAGTGACAATGAAGCCAACCAATGGTAAGCAATGGGCGGGCTCTAATGTCAACATAACCTAACAAAACATCTTGCAAGAGTTAGCACGTGCTGCCCAGTAGTAAAAACTAGGATGAAAAATAGCCTACAAGACTGAGATAAAGTGGCACAGAAATGTAGGGTGGTGGAAGAAAGAGGCATGAGGTAGAATCAAAAGTTAGGGGCTTTCGTATTCACAAAGCTGGCACTCAGTGGCTGTGGCGGAGGGTTCTTCAGAAAAAAGCTCGTGACCTAGCACTTCCGGTTTTAACAAAGAATAATCAGCCCTCGACTGACTACACACAAACGTGAATCATAACTTCTATAATTAGGCCACCACTGGAGACACTTTACTTGCTCCGGTCGCTCTTCAGGGCACCATTGGACAGAGCATCCTTCGCCATCGGCCAGGGCTGAAGGAAGTAAACCTGCCCCTGTTCTATGCTGACCTCAGTGGTTGTAACAGGTGCCCAGATAGCTTTGGGGCATGTTGTCATGACAATGGTGATACGTCTGCAGATCTGTGTTTGTGACACGAAGGCGTGAGGCAGCTGCCGCTTTCTAACCACCGTATCCGGTGCCCTCACCCCTAGCCCCCACTTGGAGCATGGCGAGGGTGGTTGGTGTGTGTACCCCTCCTCCTACCGACCGCAACCCTTCCTCCCGCGCTATAAGTGGTAACAACGGTTGGTATTTGGCTTGCGGGTTCCTGCCTCCACCTCCTGCGGGTGGTAAAGGCTGTTGTTGAACAGTTGGGGGGGGGGGGGGGGTGTCCCTCTGTAAATACTAGCGCTGCCCCCTCCCCCTTGGGGGTGTTGATGGTTCAGCCTGGGGTCATTCAATCAGGAGGGCTTCCTCCTAAACTGTGACGGTGGGTAGCACCCTGCTCCCCTCCACTGTCCACCTCTCTTCAGCCTCCTTTGAGGGTAAGTATTGTTGACGGTCCTCCAGTGGTCTCCATGACGTGTGCCCTTCTACTGCGCTATTCTTTTGTGGGTGGTGATGATAATGGTCAGTTCCGGCTTTAGCGCGCCTGGTGTGGCAATCTTTTTTGGCGTCCCCCATGACCTCCTCCTCGGATTCCCTCACTCCCACTCGGCAAAAGTGCTTCATCTCTCTATAGTCCCTCTCTCACATACATTTAATCTGAGGTCAGTGTCCCCCTTCAAGTCAGCGCTCTGTGCGGCCGCACTGGTCTTGCCGCCCTAAAGTTGGCCGTAATGATGGTATTTGGAAACTCACCTTCACAAAGCCCTAGTCATGTGTAGCACCTTCAGTCTGTCCCACATTTTAAACTACAGAATGCAGCATTCTGGGACTTGTAGTTTTGCTTGTATCAGTGAACGTATGAGCTCAAAATCCCAGCTTGCTAAGTGATGTTGTGTAAAAAGGAAGGACTCCAATGAACTTGTATGACATGTGGCCACTTGGCAGCTATGACCCCTTAGCTCCTCCCGAGAGAGGCATGTGGCTGGCAGTGGTCCTGTGGCGGTGATGACGTTTGGAAGCTTCCCCTCCTAACCCCCTCTGCTTATCGCCTCCCTGTAGCCCGCAGCCAAGGATCCCGGGCCCATGTGTGACTAGCTGCTCCAGACCAGGATGTGTCTTTTAATTCTGCTTTGATATTACAATAAACAAGACTACAAGTTCCACAGTGTGAACAAAAGACCTGGCCTGGTTCAGCTATGTATACATGGACCTGGGAACCTTAGCAGCTATGCAGCCTGCCTGTCCTGAGGTGTGACGGTGCCTGGCACAGGATCCGTGGTTCCCTTGCGTTTCCCGCCCTGCGTGGTTGGCACGAGGCCCGGGGTCCCACTGTGTGAGCCCCAGTTCCTGCCGAGCTCGGCCGTGCTTTCCTGATCTTGTTTTGCTGGGTCCGCGCGCGGAGAGATGAGCATCCGTTAGTGAGACACGGAGAGGGAGCGATGCCAGGGGGAGCGAGATCTGAGGGGTGGGAGGAGCCAGCGAGTCCTGAGGGGCGAGGGTGGGGGCGAGTAAGGTACCGGGTGAGATTTGAGACAAATCGGTACGTGTGAACCCAGAGTAAGACCCGAGGATGGGTGTAAATTCAAGTAGAACTGAAGCCGAGAAGAAAGTACAGGTCTGATGACCATTTTTAGGGGCCAATAAAGCTAAGTAGCCTTTGCCCCGAAAATTGGGGGGAGAGTGTTCGTTGTTCGCTCGTTTCACGTGGTGCATCAGAGGAAAGGCAGCGTTTAAAGATGTGGGTTAAGTAGGATGAAAAACTGCAAGATCTCTCAAAGGGGCGGGGTCGATGTAAGTAGGGCGTGGTTTAAAACACATACGCTAAAAATCTCCTGGTAGCATAGTGTGCCGCCCGACTGGTATCTTGCTGCTTCTGTCATTGTATCCAGATATATCATAAAACAAGTGACATTACACCTACAACAAGCCAAGACTATAGGTTTTGCCAATGGTTGCTTATTGCCTAAGATAAATAAGCAACAACTATGGCTTCGTTGTAGCGCATATTAAAACTCGTTAGGTGTGAAATGATGAGACCGGGAATGAAATATAACAGTCCCTTTGAAGTTACCTTAAAGGCAGTGAAGGGCGGTACAGTGCTGCAGAGTTCAGATTACATTTGCATCCTGAGGGTGAGGGGAAAGATGAAGAGCCCGATAGGGAGCCGTCCTAGCACCTGCTTTTTAGAACTGCCGGTGCTGAGCACCGGCAGGACCCGGTCCATTTAAAACCCTGGCCTTGTCGTGCATTAGTATTTTCTGATTAAAATGTGCCAAACTTCTCGGGGGGGGGGGCGCTGTAAATTATGGGTAAATCACCGCGGGCCACCCATCAATGGATGTGTTGGATGTGGGTGGCCATAGAGGGTGATGGGGCAGAACAGTGCGCAGTGGTGGGGGAAGTCATTCAGCCTGAGAAATCTGAGTATCTGTGAAATACGGAGGCCACAGTCTCAGAGGCCTTCAACGCATTCATCATTTTGCCTTACGCCGCTAGACCAGGGCACATGTCGCAGACCCTTGCGGTGCAGGTACTGTATTGTATTGTAATTGCATTTATATAGATTTTATAATCCCTGACGAGGCGTTGAAGCGCTTTTTTAGCAAGTAGCACGCTACTCCGTAACCCAAGAAGGATTAGTGTTGAATTAGTATAGTGAAATATGAAAGTAATTTGAGTGGTGGCTAGGTTAGTCAGTTATTTGGATTGAGAAGGATAGCAGAGGGATAGAAGTGGGACAGAGGTTTGCATATATATAGCGCTTGTTAACCCTGGTGTGGTGTTGAAGCGCTTTTTCGGCGAGTAGCACGCTACTCCGGAACCCATTAAGGATTAGTGATGAATTAATATAGTGAAATATGAAAGTAATTTGAGTGGTGGATATTAGTAAGTTATTTGGATTGAGAAGGATAGGGAGGGATAGAAGAGGGAAAACCCTACAGGGGGGGCTCCCTTCAGCCCAAGCCCAACGAAAATCTGTGAGATATGATAGACTCAGAGGCCCCTGGTCGTATTCTGCAGCCCTCCCTCACATTGCGTTATGCCCCTGTACTGACCGGCGCCGCCCTTCACCCTGGGCGAATTGGGAGCCATCTTAGGTTAGGTATTTCCTCCCCTTGTGGTAAAAACAAGGATACAAACGCATACTTGGCAGAGAGAAGCGGAGCTTGGCACTCGCCGCGACAGGTCATTCACTTTCTCCATTTCATCTGCATGTTGTGAGCTCCAGAGAAACACTGTTCATTTCCTGTGGGCCACTTTCTGTTTTAACAGAAAATGTGCCAAGTAAAACTCGGTGACAGATGTAACCAAAAGAACCCTCCTTCCATTTCACCCCTAATTTCAGCCCTTTCCAGAAGGACCCACTGCATTTAAGGTAGGAAATCCCGTGGGGCGGTCTGTCATGGGGGAGATGGTGGGCAAAGAATGTGAGCAGGGCTTAAAGTGGGATGAAAAAACTGGTGGGGGGCTAGCTCTCAAAGGGGCGTGGCCGATGTAAGTAGGGCGTGGCTTAAAACAGGTAAGCTAAAAATGTGTGCTTGGCATAGTGTGCCGCCCCACTGGTAATTTCCTGCTTCTGTCATCATCCAAATATATATAATACAAGTGCCATTACAACTACAACAAGCCAGGGACATTGGATTTGCCAATGGTTGTTAGTCGCATAAGAGAAATAAGCAACAACTATGGCTTCGTTGTATGTAAAATGTTTCAGTTCAGACATGATGAGACTGTGAAAGAACTTTAACAAGTCTCTTTGAAGTTACATCAAAGGCAGTGAGGGGTGGTGCAGCTGCAGAGCTAAGATTTTTTTTCACCCTGAGGGTGAGGGAAGAAATGGAGAGCCCAATAGGGACCCGTCTCAGCACCTGCTTTTTAGAACACCGACAGGACCCGGCACACTTTAAGCCCTAAATGTGTGTATACCGGCTACTTAATGCCATCGTGATTCTCTGGGAGGAGGAGGTGAGGCAGGGCCGGGGCTAGCATGGGCAGAGTGGGCAGCTGCACCGGACCATTTCTTTAAATGGGATGCAAAAATTGGGGGGGCAGGGGGTCTCCAAGAGGGGCGTTGGGTATGTAATTAAGGGTGTGGCTTAAACATGTAAACTAAAGTCTGTGCTTCAATAGTGTGCCCCCACTGCTATTTTGCTGCTTCTCCATACATTCTGTTATTGCATCCAGATAGATAACACAACTGACACACACCTAAAGCAAGCCAGGACTACCGGCATTGTCAATGGCTGTTAGCTGTATAAGATAAATGAGTAACACATATGATTTTGCTGTAAATAATAATGAAAATGTGTCAATTCGGAAATTATGAGACTGTGAGTTAAAGAGGACTGAGGTCTCCGAAAGGGGTAAGGGACTTCAGAGTGTCTCGGGTTCTCCAGGTCGGCCCTTCACAGCCCTTTCCTCTACAGCCTATGTTAGACTGTTAACATCTTTTTGAAACCCCCCATCTGCATACCTGACACTTCATCCCTTTCCTCTACAGCACTCCCTTTTCACTCTCTCCTGAATGCACTTCCTCGCGTCTCCTTCACTTCACCATCCCTACAAACAAACAACGCACCCACTCACCTGTAAACACTCTGATTTCTTTGACTTTTGCCTTGTCAGTAGTTTGACAACTGTGTATCTCCTTCACACACATTTACACAGAACCACAATTGCAATTGGCACACGCTACCATTGCTCTATGCGCGCTGCAGAGAGGCCAAGATTTGGATGAACATCCATTCTGAATCCCATCCTGACCCACTGACAGCCACTGGGAAAACCTTGCACTGCCTTCAGCTACAACTCCTGAGCTCTCAATTGTGGTATGTTGTAAACACCTGGAGGCCACTCAGTTCAAAGTATGTGTTATACAAGAGTAATATGCCTCATAAAAATACAGAAACACAAAATCAAAGAAATAAGAAACAGTCTCTTAGGAAATGAAAGATTAAGTAAAACCTTTGAAATAAAACCTGGAACTAAATGAGTGACTTGGATTACCATAAAGAGTTTTACATTCATTGTTCAGAAATCAAGCAGTGATTTTTTTTCTCTGTAAAGTTAAGGGCATGAATATAGGGCCCTATAAGGACCCAGTTCAATGTTAGCTTTTAATTACTACTAGGTCTGAAACTCAAAGGCAACCAGCCCACCCAACAAGATTAGGGCGAACATAGCAAACACAACAAGATGATGGACGGAGTGCTAAAGCTTTTCAACTACTCCCCCTAAGTCAATAGATCTGGGTTTAATCTATCATTCTTGTGCTCACTATGCCACCCCAGTTTGGACCCAGCCATATGCAAATCAGTCTTGAACCTGTTCCTCATGGGAACAGTCCAGCCCGAACTGCCAGGCCATGTCCTCCACTAACCGGAAACAAGCATCCTGGAACTGGTTTCAGGGTTTCACCCCTCATCAGCCAGGCTAGCTTGATTCCAGTAGCACAGTGAGCAAGGGACCCATGTCTGGGCATACCCATGGCCACTTAGGGTGAACATAGTAAACACAACAAGATGATGGATGGAGTGCTGAAACATTTCAACCACTCACCCCCAGTCAAAAGATCTGGGGTTAATCCATCGTTCTTTTGCTCACTATGCCACCCTAGTTTGGACCCAGCCATATGCAAATCAGTCTTGAACCTGTTCCTCAAGGGAACAGTCCAGCCTGAACCGCCGGTCTAGGTCCTCCCCGGACCGGAAACAAGCATCCTAGGACCGGTTCCGGGGTTTCACCTTTCATCAGCCAGGTTAACTTGATTCCAGTAGCACAGTGAGCAAGGGACCCACGTCTAGACAAACCCTTTGCCACTAGGGCGAACATAGCAAACACAACAAGATGATGGATGGAGTGCTGAAACTTTTCAACCACTCAACCACTCACCCCCAGTCAAAAGATCTGGGTTTAATCCATCGTTCATCCACTTAAAGCCCTGCCCGCACCAGTGCACCACAGCCAGGCCAGAGCACCCTACCCTCATACCTGCCAACTCACACAGTGCCACATTGTGATACACAATACCGACTCCCATCACACGGCCTCCCAGTGAGGAGCCAATATCACACGATGGTGGGGAAAACAAGCTGAAAACCACTGTAAGTAGTGGTTTTCCAGCTCGGTTTCCGTGGCTTTGAACTGCTGACTTCAATTAAGGGGGTGTGAAAACACCCTAGGACATTGGAACCAGCCGCAGCAAGTTTTTTGGGGGGGAAGGAGGGGGATTGGGGGCGGGATGGTGTTCAAAAGTGCTCGTAGGTACTTCTCGGCACGAGGCCCCTCCCCATTCAAGGTCCGCCCGCTCATCACACGGCGAGATTGTTCTTCAAGTTGGCAGGTATGTACACTGCCTCGCAGCTATGGTGTAGCAGACCTGCCAACAAAACAAAAAAAGTCATTGTGTGTAGAGGGGCGTGGCCTTGGATTCCAAGAACTACCTAAGAGACGCTTCTGCCCCCAATAGCCCCAAACCTCCTCCTCCAAAAAAATGAAAAGCTTGCTGAGGCTGGTGCTGACTTCCTGGGGTGTTTTCACACCTCTTTACAGACATCAGCTTTTAAAGGCCTCCGAAGATGAGCTGCAAAGCCACTTTTTGCAGCAATTTTGTTAGATTTGAAATGTTATTTCCGTAATGCACATGATTAACGTGCTCCATCTGCTATGTCCAAACCTCTGTTTTCGGTAAAGTTAGCATGCATGGTGCCATCTTTATTGACGCCTTGTTGTTCTGTAATAGAGATCGAATGTTGAATCATAAATGCTTGCCTCTGCAGAAAAGCTACCCTGCACCTCCTGCTTGTACTTCTCAAAGTTGGAGCTTCGCTGTACTAATGAATGTACTGTTCATTGTTGCATACCTTTACCGTTGGCTACACTCATTCCCACAGCTTTACATGGTAGAGAGCTGCTGCATGGCCTTGAGACTGAGATAGCATGTTCCTTGCCCAGTGGCACTGCCCATCTTATGTGCCTTCTTTGTTCACAGTGGCCTGAGCTGGAAAATTCCGGTTTGGGCAGGACTCTAGAGGTGTTGGAATTGTATAACTTGTATTCCCATGTGGGAGAAATCAGACCCCTCGGTAGTCCTCCTAGGAGATTGGTCAGATTGGGCTCCGCTGCAGCGTATTTACATTAAACTAACTGGTTTGTATTCTCTACTGTATTCTCTACTGTCTGACCGACTCTTCATTTATTGTGAAGGCATATAGGTGGTTGTGAGTGACCCGGGTGACCCGATTCGGGTCACTTCCTTCATTTGGCGCCCGAGGGACTACATCGGGTGTCCCAGCCTCACCCGTAACCGGGTGTAAGGAGGACGGGGCTACGTGTGGTCGGATGGGCGGATCAGGGTACCCTGCATGATACAGCCTCGCACTCGCAGCTGCTCCGCCTGTCTGCTCGGGTGGAGTTTCGTCCAGTGGTCATCCCGGCTGGGGTCCTAAAAGGCGAAACCCTTGGAGCAGGCCATTTGGTCCGGAAGGGTCGTCAGTGGAGAATAACTTTGTTCGACCTGTGTGCACCAGGTGAGTTTGTCTTGATTTTTTTGGTACATACTGCGCCGTATTGAATAAGTTTGGATGTGGTCTGGAGACCCTTCTCTTTGTTTGGTTTGCATTATTGACAGGTCTGCAGACCATTATGGAGATACATGGTGTCTGTGTGGATCTTTTGCCAGGCGACTTGGTAATTTGGTTATTTTTGGAGAAAAATGCCTGGGTTTGGTTAGTGTTTGGGACTCGCGAGGCGGAGTCTAATTTGGGTAATTGGTGCGGTATGGTGACCGGTCATTGGGTTTCGAGCGTGTTTAATGAGTGTAAGTGGTGAATTCACTCTTTTGCGCTTTTGGGAAATGCCCTGTTTCAGCAGGTTTTGTTGTTTCGGATGCTGTTGTTGCTCCGCTGATGCTCGATTGGAAGAGAGGCAACCTGCGCCTCCGGAAGGCACTCCAAATTTTGACATGTATGTGAAGCATGGCCTTGACCCTATTATGTTTAGGACACTATGGCACAAGTATACGAGGGACAACGCCGAGCTACAGTGGCCTTTGATAGGTACTTTTGACGTACAAAAATTGAATTTCCTGCAGGATAAATTGTTTGCAAAGAGAAGTATTCAGTCTATGTTCGATAACCTCCAGGGATGGCAAAAGCAGGCTAAACAGAGGTGGATGTGAGCGGAAAAGGAGGCTCGGAGAAGAACGACACAGACAGTAACGCAAAAGGCTATAACGTACGAGAGGGAGAAGATAGAGAAGGGTATAGAATGTGCTGATCGAAAGTTTAGATTGCAATGCGATAAGCCTAAAGTCACACGTGAAGAGGGAGATCCTTTTGTGGAGGATTTGTTGGACGTTCGGTCCCCTCCCCCATATGCCCCGCAAAGGGTAAGTACGCTAGTTGTACCCGCATCATCAGCTGCTGCCTCTGGTACCCCTGTCCCTAATCTGGCTGTTTTAGATGGAGCATCCCACCCTTCCTCTTCGGCTTCAGTGGCAGAGACAGCGGCAGAACTGGGCCAATCTGCTGTGCCTGTCGCCACGGATTCCGTCCTATCTCCCTTACATACACTTCCCCCACCTACATTGGTGTCCCCAGTTCCTGCTACATCAGCAGGCACACCCCTCCCATTTTCACCTTCGCAGTATGTGGGAATGCCACCAAGAGGAGAGAGTACTGAGACTCGAGAGGCTGTTAAAGAACGGACGGGGCGAGTGTTGATTCGGTCTGATGTGGGTGATGCGGAGAAGAAGATGGTGGCTGATCAAGCCTCTCAATAGGCTAGGAATCTGGTTTACAGTGTGGAGGATGTGTGGAGTGTGTTGAAAGACTATGAGCCGTTTGTGCAGCAACATGCCCTTATGCATATGTCGGACACTTTGATTGGGTTATGGGAACAGTGTTTTAATGGTGTTGCCCCTCAAATTATTTATGACATTCTGGATAGTGTGTACACAACTGGTATGGCTCCTAATGATGTTTTTAGTAATGTTACCACGTTAATTGGCTATTTAGGCAGGTTGATCCAAAGGAGTCCGATTGCAGAGTCCCAGTTCCCTATAAGAGAGGTACATCCCATCTATCACCCTGAGATACTGGAGTTACGAAACGTATAGAATTAGGTCATTAGACAGCGGGTGGAAGGCTGTTTTCAGGAGCAGTGGGTTTATACTCCTTGGAAAAGGAGTGAGGTTTTACCTCTTTTTTAAAAAAAATGTAATTGTCCTTATTCACCTCAGAACTGATGTCCATTTTTTTCTGCCCTTTAATTGAGAGAGATACCGACCACTAATGGGCTTACTACAATGGGCATTATCGTTTCTGCAGCTGTCTCTCTCTCATGGTGTAAATTTACACCGGCACTGCTTTAATATTCGGAGTATGGAGGGCCCTATAGCAGTCCAGAGTTTTTGCCGGTGTAATCATTGGACATAGTTACAATATTATACCAACATTACCCTTCGAATTTTACAACAACCCTCCCGGGCTCTCTATCCGTACTAACAACAAATTCCAGAAGGCTTTCTTCTTAGACATTTTCCCTAATAAATCCATCTTAGACATATATGAAAGGGATTCCAACCATTCAGAATGCTGTGGTGGTTTACTACTCACCCATTTACGACAGATTTCTCTTCTGGCAAGTAGTATTGCATAGAACAGTAAATCTCTAACAGTGCCCAAAAGGTCATCCACCACTCCAAAGATAACCAATGAACGGCTTACCTTTTTTTTGCTGACCCAAAATACCTGACATTGATGTTTCCACTTTGTCCCAAAACACTCTGATTGCGGGGCATTGATAGAACATATGTACGTCTGTTGCTTTTTCCAAACCACATTTAGCACAGCTAGTTCGGCTTCCTTTCCCCATCTTTGATAGTTTTTTGGGTGATATATATGCCATATGGAGTGAAAAAGGTGGTTTCTTCTTAAAAAAGCAGGTTTGACAATGAGGTAAAGTGTATGCATAGATACTTGCCAAATATTCTGCAGCTGCTCCGTCGGCAAGTAGTTTCCCCACAGTTCCTCAGCCAGCGTAAACTCTCAGTCCATGATATCCTGAAAATGTGAGTACCAGAGTGCAACTTCCTTATTTCCCGGTGGTTTTGTTACCAGTTGATCTTCTAAAATGTTGCCTACGTCCAATGTCAATTTCCTACTTTGCGCCCAGCTTTTAAGTTGTAGAAATTTAAACTTTGAGAGGGTACCCTTCATCAGCTCATTTAGATCCTGCCAGGGTAACAGATTTCCTTCCCAGATCTTTAGGTCAGCATTTTTGGTGGGTACCGCCAGCTTGTCATTGAGGGACTCTGGGGTCCCTGGTGAATCCCAAATCGGGGCAAAGTGGGAGTAATAGTCCAATTTCAAAAAAGCGTCTAATGTGATCCCACATTTTTGCCATTGACTGTAGCACCTTCAGTTTGATTTTCTTAAAGAATTTAGGGTCTCCGAATTTAAATAGGAAACCATCTGTGTCTGCTTTACACTCTTTTAACATTGCTGAGAACATTAAACCTATTATGGATCCATCTGGTATCTTTGCAAGCATTCTAGAATTTTTTAATTGAAAAGCCCATGCGTAGTATTGTATATCTGGCAAGGATAATCCTCCGTTCTCCCTCCTCCTTTGTAGCTTTTTCCAAGAGATCCTAACCCCTTTGTTAGCCCAGATAAATGAATTTATTGCCTGCTTGATTTTGTGTATGGTGATTTGTCGAAGTGTAGTGGTATGGAGTTAAATATGAAAGTAATCTTTGGCAGTATAGTCATCTTGACCAAACTAACTCTCCCTAAGATCTTTAACGGGAGGTGTACCCAACTCTTTATTAGTTGGACAAAATCTTTAAACACCCTCCTCAGATTAATTTCTGTGATTGCATTTATATCTTGAACTATCCTTAAACCAAGATATCGCATTTCCCTTTTGATCAACGGATTACTGCTTACTTGATTCCATATCATTACTTCTGTCTTGTGCTCATTCACTGAGTACCCCGACACCTCTCCGAATTCAGATGTTATACGTAAGATAGTGGGTAAAGCAGCGTCCAGATCAGATGAATATACCATAAGGTCGTCTGCATATAGTGCAATCTTCCTAACCCAATCTCCCTGATAAAAAGGGGGAATGTCACTTGTATTTCTGAGTCTAAAAGCCAAGGGCTCCATATAAAAGTTAAACAGGAGAGGGGAGAGAGGGCAACCCTGTCTCGTATCCCTGAGTATTTTAAAAGGTGAGGATAACTTCCCGTTCACCAAGACCCTTGCTACAGGTTCTTGGTATATTAGCTGTATAGCTCTACAGAATTTGTCCCCCAGATTGTATCTTTTCAGTACCGAGAATAGATAGGACCATCTCACCTTATTTAATGCTTTAGAGGCATCCAATGTTGTTATTGCTAAAGGGGTGTCAAAGGTTGTAGCAAAATCGATAGCCCCGATAAGCTCATAGATGAGCTTGTGCAGATACCTCCCTTTCACAAAGCTTCTCTGACATTCGTGAATTGTATGGCCCGCAATTTTGGCTAGTCTACTGGCTAAAAGTTTTGTAAAGATTTTATAATCTGAGTTCAAGAGAGATATTGGTTTATATGACTCACATATTGCTGGATCTTTACCCGGTTTCAGGATAAGGGTGACTGTGGCCTCATTCCATGATTTCGGTAACTGTATTCCGTGATCTAATACCTCGCCCATCACTGATGTCAAAAGAGGGGATACCACCTCTGCCAAGATTTTATAAAGCTCCATTGGAAGGACGTCAGACCCAGCCACTTTGCCCCCTTTACTAGATTGAATGGCCTTAACTACTTCCTCCTTGGTAATCTCTTTATTTAGAATTTTTTGTTGATTAGCATCTATGGGTTGAATAGATTCAGCTAGCCAGCACTCTATCTCGGTGTTTAGCATTTCCTCTTTCTATTCCATATATAAGATACAAAAAAACTCCTTAAAGGCCACTTTGATCTCGGTCTCGCTATTCAAAGTATTTCCGGACCGATCCTCCTTGATCTTCTTAATCCTGTTTTTATTCAGTTCTGTCTTAACCTTCCAGGCTAGGAGTTTACCTGCTCCCTCTCCATACTCAAAATGCGCTAGCTTACTGGCATCCCACCTCTTTCTAATCCTTATTTAGAGAATCTCTGATAATTGGTGCTTCAATAAAAGCTGCTTCTTTTCTAATTTCACTTTGTTCTCCTCTAGATCTGATCTTTTTATCTCCGTATCTATTCACTCCATCGCCTCCTCTAACAGCTTATTCCTATGACAGGTTACACTGGTGATCTTACCTCTAATAAACGCTTTTAGGGTATCCCAGACTATTCCATTTATGGCTGAACCACTATTGATCTCAATAAATTCTCTAACCTCTTCCTTCAGGTTATCCATTACTACGCTATCAGCCAATATGGTGCGGTCTAAAGTCCAACTTTCATCTTCACACCTAGTGCTGTTTTTGAGTGTTAACAGAACTACCGAGCAATCTGAGAGGTGGGCCGCCTTATATTCAATATCCGAGATATCCTCTCTGAGGCTCCAATCTACTAAGAAGTAATCTATTCTAGACCTACTCCCATATTTCTTGTTGTGAAAGGATGTTTCCTGTAGATTTCCTGCTCTTTCTCTCCAAAGATCACACAGGGTATGCTGAGTCATCATGGTTTTTAGGAGTACTCGTGAATTAGGCGTCGGTGTTGCTCTAGCTCTGTTCGATTTGTCTAACTTTAAGTCTAATACAACATTAAAATCTCCTCCCATAATTATTGGACCAGGGAATTCTAAGAGATTAGCAAACAGATTTTTTTACTGGTTCGCAATCATCGTGGTTTGGGCCATAATAGCCTACTAACGTTAATGGCCTATCATCTACTTTTGCGTCGGTTATGATCCACCTTCCCCCTTTATCAGCCTTCATCTGTGTCACCCATATTTTTGCTTGCTTTTTCACAATTATGGCAACTCCTCTGACATTCCTACTCTGGTCTGTACATAGAACTTGTTGTACCCATCTCTGTTTTTCAAAAAAATCGATACGTTCCTTTTTTAATAAGTGCGTCTCCTGTAGGATCAGAATTTGGAAGATATTGTAATAACCTGTCCCTACTTCCCTTCACACGTAACCCGTTAACATTCCAAGTTAGGATCTGAATGGACATATCCTTACTGTGCTAGTTCTGCTTAATTTTTCTGAGGTATTTGAGTTAAAAAAAAAATCCCATTTGCCACCCAGTGACACCCTTCTACTATCCCCCCCCCCACACCTAACCCTGGAGAACCCACCCTTGCTTCTTCTTCTTGGACCTGATGTTAGGCCAAATTATTCTTTTGCTCCGTTGACTCCCAGCCTCACTAAAAAACAGCTATAAGATTCTGTGTGCATGTATAGTGAATACCAGCTCATTATCTTGCTCATTATCTTGCAACAACTACGTCCTCAACTACCCGATCCACCTCCCTTGATGCTTTCTAACAGTTAATCTGCTTCCCTTGTGTTCCTTATCATGTGCATTTTATTGTTGTGCATTATTCGCAGTGATGCGGGGAATTTAAGTTGTACAGTTGCCCGTGTTTTTTTAAAGTCATCCATGCGTTTGCCCAACTCCCACTGTCTATCTAGAGTCGCTCGCGATAGGTCTGATCTTATTTCGAATGAGAAGTCAGGGCCTTTCAAGGATTTTAATTTTAGTGGAGATACAAGAATTTTTTCTTTTAGTGTGTATGTCTGAAAATTAATGAGAATCTTTCTTGGCTTTACTCTACCCAGATTTTTCCTGAAGGGGTCTCTGTGTATTCTTTGTATGTCTTTTGCAATGTCTGCCTCACTCTCATCTACTTGGACTGAAGCTTTTATAAGAGCTACCATTTTAAATCATCCCTTTCTTTTCCTTCTGGTACATTTAAGATCCTCAGATTATTCCTTCTGGAATTATTTTCTAACTGCTCCAGTTTTTCCTGAAGACCCTGCTCATCCCTGAGCAGTGCCTGGAGCTCCATTTTACTACTTACAAGGTCTTTATTTTAACTCCTCCAGTGTATTTTTGAGTATTTATGTCCTCTCAGATAGAGTATCCAACTTTTTTTCTAACGTCTCGCAAAACCCACGTATTTCGCGCTGGTTAGCTTCTGATACTGAAAAAACGTTTCTGATGTCTGCAGTTTGCATTCCTATTATCGCCTCTAGAGAGCTAACCGATAGTTCTCCTGGATTCCAATTGTCAGGGGTTATTGTGTTCAGGACTGGTGTATGCCCTCCATTACCTTTGTGTCTTTTATCCTGAGTGTTATCGCCAATACGGCCATTACGATTCTTTACTCCATCAGGAGTAACTGCTTTGGTACTTTCTTCGGGATTACCCTGACCAGATTGCTCACCACTCTCCATACCTGTGACTAAGGTGTCTATTGTAGCTAAAGTCCCTTGACTGACTCTGGGGCACTCTACCTCGGCTTGTGGTGGTCTTTTTAAGGTAAGCATTGATGGTTATACTTTCAAAAAAGAACGCAGAGATGGTGTAATCTTTAGCTTAGGATCCGGGAACATGTCTTTTTTGTTTTTGTTTTCTTCCTTTCTTTTTTTTTACTTCTCGCTTGGGTTTTTCTCTAGGGAGATCCTTATGAGAACTTGCTAAGGGAGTTGAACCAGACGGAGCACCTAAATACAATGAAGGAGTCTGCCTATCCGTATCCACGGACTCTCCCCCTTTCTCAGCATGGGCACCGCTTAATACCTGCCCTTTTGACTCGCAAAAAATGACCCCTGCAGTGGCCCCCCTACCTCTTGGATCATGGCTTCCTCTGTTGTTAATGGCGGCCGGCTGCTCTTCCTCGGATGGTATTGCAATCCCCAAACCTCCAGGGCGTTCGGCTGCAGTGTATGTGCTGACGCTGCCCCACTCACCTGGAGGTAGCCTCGTGCTGCTGCACTGCGGCTCTTCCTGAGCTCCAGGGCGGCCGTGAAACAACGCGACCGATGTCCGATTCCGGAAGGCGGATTAACCAGCCTGGGGTTGGCAACACCGTAAAATCACTGGCGGTAAAACTCATCAGGGTTTCAAGGTGGTGTGAGCGGCATTAGGAGGCAGTGAGGTGTGGTATCCACGAGCGCAGTGACTGGGAGTCTCCAGAGCTTGTGACCTGCACGCTACGCGGCCACCATGTTCTCCCAAACTCGAGGTTTTATCTCTTAAGACCCAGTTACCGAAACCTCAAAAGAATCCAACTGCCTATTACAAAGAATTGACGGAGGCTGCGTCCTTGTCGGTGATGACGCTGGCCGACATTGAGATGTTTTTCGGTTTACCAGTGCCAGTTGAAATCTGATGGCAGGTGCTCACGCAGGACCACGCAGTGGAGTTGGGTGGCACTTGGAATGAGATGAAAGCATGGGATCAGGAGAGGAAGCCTGGTGACAAACCTAGAGCTGAGATACTAGCGTTGCCGGGCCGGATTATTACGTATACGCACTCCTTGATTCCACCGAAGCAGGTGGATTGGGATAAGTTGACAACCTGCCGCCAGTGGAAGGATGAAAGTGTATCTGATTTTTTGACCAGGTTCGAAGGGGTGTTCCTGGATTTTAGTGGACAGGATTTGTCGGTGGAGGGAGGAATTCGATTGTTTGTTAATAGGTTTGTTACGAAGTGCTTCCCGAGATCGTGTCTCAGTTGCAGGCTTCGGAAAGCACTTGGACTACATCCTCCCTATTGGTCATTTTAGGCATGGCTCAGTATTAGGAGCATAGGGAGAACGAAGAGAAGGAGAAGGTGGAGAAGAAAAATAAAGATTTGAGGATGAAGGTGTTGATGCAGCAGGTGCCCCAGGGCGGTGGTCGAGGAAGAAGTATTGGTCCGGCTCGGCAGTTGCCCTGCACTAGCCGGAATTCTAGGCCCGTGGGACCAAATCAGTGTGCGTACTGTAAAGAGAAGGGGCATTGGCGAAGTGAGCGTTCAACGCTATTACAAAGGGTTGAGGCTCCGAGAGGGCGGGGCTCACGAGGGAGAGGCAGAGGAGCAGTTGGATATGGCGGGAACAGTATAAGTGAAGAACAGCCCGGGCGATCAGAGCAGAACTATTTCAATGATCCAAGGGGGCACCAATTTTACCATGATGATTATGATCTGGATGACGTGACGGGACTAAGCCACGGCTAGGACAGCCAGAGACAGGGTGGGGGGTCAGTCCAGATCCCTGTTGACCAGCGCAGGCCCTATGTCACCGCTGATCTGCAGGGCTCAGCGAAAAAATTCTTGGTAAACATGGGCGCAATGAATAGCTCTGTTTCTCGTTCACTGGTCCCCGGGGCAGCTCTGTCTGGCCAACCATACACAACAACAACCACACCCCCACCGCACACCTCTACGCCTCACACGCCCACTCCCCTTTCCAGTTCACCCATCCCCGATCTAGAGATGAAATCAGATAGGACACCCCACAACAACTTAGATGATGTGCCTCCCTCTTACCACCCACCTGACCTAAGCACCCCTCCCACAATCACACTACATCCTCCAATCTTGATCACACCCTCACCAGACCCGAGACTTGACGAGATCATACTCTCGTTACGGCAAATCAAAGAAGATTTACAAGCTATATCGGAGGGTCTTCTGAGCCAACCTTGGCACACTAGATCTACACGACAGACTAAATCAAATGCACACCTGATCCACTCATTAGTCACTTCGAAATTCCCATCCCCCAGGTGGAATTCAGTGCCTTCTCACAATAAATCATCACGCCCAATCAGCAGTACCAATCCGCTTTCGGAGAAAGATTTACTCTCGCTACTCCAATCCTATGAACCCTCACACCTGAACCACAACACTATGTCTCTAGCGCACCCACCCAATATGGCCCCAATACCAACTATTCCCCCCAACACTCACAGGCCCACTAAACACAACCCGAGAGGCATCATCGAACACAACCTTATACAAGTTCCCCACATTCAGGAACCAAGTACATCCCACATCATGCCCCGTCTCAAGTGTATACTACTAAACTGTCGATCGGCCTCAAGACACGCAGCCGACATAGCTGACCTCATTCTCACACAAGAACCGGACTTAATAATTTTAACCGAAACTTGGCTAAAGGAGTCCTCAACACCCATCATTGACATACTAATACCCCCAGACTGGATAGAATTGACAAGACAGGGGGTGGTATAGCCTGCATACACCATAACAATATTTCAGTAAACAGATCCATATCCCCTGTATTCCCTTCTTGTGAATACTTATGCCTCGACATAATTAGCAATGGCAAACCAGTATGCTTTCTTCACACCCTCTACCATCCACCTGGTGATAACCTGACCTTTACCGAACATTTCATGGATATTGTCTCTTCTAATACCGGACTTCAAAATACCCAAATATTTCTTGGAGACCCCAATCCCCACTGGAATGACCCCAATGATGCAGTGGTCAATAGTCTCAAAAACTTGCTCTCTGACCTCGACCGTACCCAAATCTGTAACAGCTCTACACACGGTAAAGGATCAATCCTTGATTTAGTAATCTCTAAAGCTGACTCCATCCAGTTAGATACGATCCATCCTTGTGATTGGTCCGACCATCATATTATCACCTTCTTCATCAATGAAACTGTGAAACTCAACTCGGTTCAACCCACAAGACCTAAAGTATGGAGGAGGAATTTGAAAAACATTGACTCTAACATAATCGCAACCTCCAGCTATAAACTACTTCTTCCCCCTGAAGGGATATCCGAAGTTCATGATCTCACCAACCACTACTTCAATTCCATGAACTTGATACTAAATGAGGTAGCCCCCCTTCAACTAAAGAGAGTCGCCACAAAAGATTCTAAGCCTTGGTACAATGGAAAACTCAACGAGGACAGACGATCCCTAAGAACATCGGAACGCTCATGGAGATCTGATCCTTCCGCCAATCACCTCAAGATACTAAGAAAGAAGAGAAACACATACTACAGAAAGATCAAGCACACCAAAACAGACTTCTTCAGCCACCAATTAGACCAGGCAAAAAATCAAAACTCAATCTAAGGATGCACTGCACCACCCCCAAGATCAATTAGGCCCACGACCCAACTGTGAAGAATTCGCTACCTTCTTCACCCTGAAGACCGACAGCATTAAGAAGGACCTTCTCAATGATCTAATCACGCACTCTGCCTCACATACGAACCCGTCACCATCGTCCTGGTCATCCTTCAATATTTACAACGAAGAATCCATTCGCCAAATGCTTATTGCACTGAACCCGTCCAATCACTTCACTGACCCTCTCCCAGCAAACGCCGTAAAAGACTTCACTCCGCTGCTGTTACCTCTCTGGACCAAGATCATAAATAATTCTTTACAACAAGGTTCCATCCCAGACACCCTCAAAGCCGGGCAGGTATCCCCCATTCTAAAGAAACCTATGGCTGACCCTGCGGACTTAAACAACTACCGCCCTTTATTCAACATTACTACCTTGGCCAAGCTATTAGAAAAATGTGTACATCTCCAGCTGATAAGACATATTGATCACTTCAACCTACTCAACAAATACCAATCATGTTTCCTTACAGATCACAGCACAGAATCAGCCATGACCCATATAATTGACGATGCACTACAAATCCTAGATCAAAATGGAGCCTGCTTACTCATCTTGCTAGACCTTTCCTCGGCCTTTGATACCGTCAAACAAGATAACCTGATAGTCCTTCTAAAACTCAGAATGGGATTATCAGGATCAGTTCTAAAAAGATTAACTGAACACAAAAGTAATATAAGAACAAAAGTGTTTAAATCAGCGGTTGCCAACCATTTCATTGAACAAAATCATCAGATTAACCAGATCAGAGCATGTATATTGGAAATTGTGGAAAAAAATGAAGAGAGAGATAATAGAAAGACTTTATTGACACGTGAAAATCACTGGATATTCCACTTGCAAACCCTGCGTCCTCAGGGGATAAATGAAAGAACTGAATTTAGTTGTTATTTATAAATCTGTTATTTATAAATCTATTAATATTCTGTCATGATTATGTTAATTGTACATTATGATATACTGTTTCCGTGGTATAATATATTGTAACTATCATCATTGCCATTAAGTGTTAGTATTGCTTAGTATGAAACACACATATAGACACTGGCCCTTTAACTGATACATGCGCGACCTCAAAACATCGTAGTACAGCCCACACGCTGAGAACGTTCTGCTTACAGCGCTGATAGAATTCAGTCTCCTGCATATTCGGTAAGAAGGAATTACGTTTAAATGCTTGTAACCCACCCGAAGCAGCTTGCACTCATTTAATATCGGAACCGCGAACATTTGCTTTAAGCGCTTACAAACATTTGTCGGCTAATGTGCCACGCCACTTAACCTGTCTGTAAGTTGAAATAGTAACGTTACCACGTTACATTTAATGCTTGCAGCCCACTCGAGGCAACTTGAACCTTTTTAACATTAGAACTGCTAACATTGGTTTAAAGCGTCAATGAATGCTTGTTAGTTAACGCGCTGCGCTAGCCAATTTGACTGCGAGATTAATTTATAATGTTACTAGGCTCCAGTTAACAGCAGAAAAAACACGCATGCATTTGGTTTTAACATCGGAAAATAATCCGTACGCGTAAATGTAAATGACTACTTCAATTGTCGAACGTAGCATAGTATGTATATCACGTGATGGTGCCAGATAATATGTGACAAAGAGTTAGTGAGTTAAACATTGTTTGTTTTTGAAGAATTATTAGTGATAGATACCACTCTTTGTTTCATAGATGTCCCAGATGAAGGCCAGCAGGCCGAAATGCATTGGAATAGGAATATAAGGATTGTTGGGAACATACGGATTGTTGTAAAAGGAATTGAATATCAAGTATAAACTATTGAATACTTCTATGAATATATTTTCATAGTATGAATAAAATACTGCAATGAAGAGCAATTTCAAGTTTTGGAAAACTTTATTGATCAAAATTTGCTGGTGAATCCAGCACACCAAAAATCAGCGCCCTTTGTGACACTAGCACTGATCAGCGCTAGTGCTTTCCTCAGTTCATAGCACATACTCCAAAGCAGGGACTAAACGAAGGAGCACGATTTACGCCTTTAACCTAAAGATTACCTTGGAGCTGTGCACGACTATCATCTAAATCACTAAATTGATTCTCCTCATTTCTCCAAAACAGATCACAACGATTCAAGGTCAACCAATCCCTGTCCAAACCCGTCCCAGTCACTTTAGGAGTCCCACAAGGGTCTTCACTATCTCCGACATTGTTCAATCATGTCATGGAACCTCTCACCGAAATTCTCCACACGTCTAACGTGCAATATTACATGTATGCTGATGACACACAACTATACCTTAAGATCCACACCCTAGAAGACATCAAATCGCTCAACACAACTCTTGGAAAAACCCAGACCTGGCTGGCAGAAAACCATCTAAAATTGAATGCCCTCCAAACCGAATTCCTCCTAATCGCCCCTCCTGCCCAAGTACCCATAATGCAAGACTGGATCAAACACCTCACTGCACTCAACTGCCAGCCTATCATCGTGGACTCAGCAAAATCGCTGGGAATAACACTGCACAGAAACCTCAATATGCAAAAATACATCAGCACCGCAACAAAAGGAGCAAACTTTCGGATAAATACGTTGAGAAAGCTGAAACCTTTCCTGCCGGAAAAGGACTTCAAGCTGGCAGTACAATCCCTAGTCATCCCAAGAGTGGATTACGGGAGTGTCTCTCTCTGCGGCCTACCCAAAGCCACAACAACCCAGCTAAGAGCATTAGTCAACGCCTCAGCGAGACTTATCACTGGCTCGAAAAGAAGCTCCCACATATCCCCTGACCTAAAATCCCTCAATTGGCTACCTTTTGAAGCCAGAATTCATTTGAAAATAGCATATATGACACATAAAGCCATTCATCACAATGCAGCCCGATATCTGGCACAGAAACTGGTGCCCTCATGTGGTGTCAAATCTTCAAGAAGTGCCAAAAACCTGCTACTGAAACCGCAAAGATTCAACAAGAAGAAAACATACAAACAAACCTTTTCAGGGATGGCGCCCAGAATCTGGAATGCTCTACCCCCAGAAACTAGACTTATTCCCTCTACTGCATCTTTAAAAAAAGAAGTGAAATCGCTTCTCATGGCGAAATGCACCTGAGCCTGGATCACTGTTAATATACGACCCAATGTATCTTTGATATGGAACTTTAGAATGCCTACTGTCCACCCAGATATCCCAGATAATGTATTTACATGATGCGTGTTGTTTTGTGATTGTTTTGCTATGTACCATATAACTATGTACCTACAAGATTATGTCTATTCTATCATTGACTAGCATTGAACCCCATGTCATGTACAGGTACTAGGTAACTATGACACTTCCCTGTAAAGCGCTTTGATACCCGTAAGGGTCTTGTTCGCGCTGTATAAAACTCTCAAAATAAATAAATAAATACAAATTTACAGTAGATTCGCCTTTTCTATTGACATCGAATTGCAGAGAGAACCTGATGGGTCTGGCCCTTTTGAAGAAGTTACATGCGACTATTTCCTGTTCTCCGGATGGTGTCCATATGACGATCGGACCCAATGCAGTGAATTCTAAGCAATGCTTGACCAAAGACGAGCCCCTTCCTGCCGAGTTTAGGGAGGTGCCGACAACACTATGGGCTGCGGGTGACACAAACGTAGGGCTGCTACAGATACCTCCGGTCTCCATCAGGGTTAAAGACAATGCTGTTCTCCCTCGCGTCCCCCAGTATAAGATACCACTGGCAGGGGAACGGGCACTGCTGCAGATTATACATGATTTGGTTATGTCTGGTGTGGTTGAAGAAACAAATGCTAATGTGTGCAATAGCCCTATTCTCCAGATTCTAAAACAGGCACCCTCCGGTTCCCCAGATGACCACCCTGATGTTTACCATTTTGTGATCGATTTGCGAGCTGTGAACAAGATAGTGGTTCCCCAGTTCCCTGTCGTTCCTGACATCACTGCCCTCCTGACAATGATCCCCCCACTGCTAACTATTTCTCCGTCATTGACTTGAAGAATGCTTTCTTTAGTATTCCCATACATCCAGAAAGAAGACACCTATTCGTTTTTTTCTTGGCTGGCAGAAGTTTTAGATTCTGGCGAGCTCCTCAGGGCTATACTGAAAGTCCCAGTATATATAGCCAATCCCTGAAAGCCCAGTTGGACTCCCTCACTCTTCCCTCGGGTAACGTATTGCTCCAGTATGTGAACGACCTCCTTATTGCCTCCGACACGGAAGAAGGATGCAAACAGAGTACAGTTAAATTGTTGACAAAATTGGCACAACATGGACATAAAGTGTCCCTTTCTAAATTTCAGTATTGTCGACAGGAGGTCACCTATTTAGGTCACCTACTGTTGTAGGAGGGGAGGAGACTAACACCTGAGCATGTGGTTGCTATAACTAAGATGCCTGTCCCTAAGACGCAACGAGATGTGTGAGCTTTTATAGGTATTACTTCGTATTGTCGCCACTGGATTCCTAACTTTGCTTTACTAACAAAGCCCTTGTTGCAACTAACCTCTAAAGATGTGCATGAACCCCTGCCCTGGACGCATGATTGTCAGCATGCTTTTGAGCAGATAAAGATAGCACTTTGCTCTGCACCTGTGCTTGGCACCCCGGACTACCGGAAGCCGTTCGTGTTGTATGTACACGAAACGGCTGACTGCGCGCTCTCTGTCTTAACACAGACCTTTGGAGGTAAGCAAAGGACGTGTGCTTATTTCTCTGCTTTGCTAAACAATGTCGCCAGAGCCCTCCCGGGTGGTCTGAGAGTGGCCGCGGCAGTGGCCATTTCTATTCAGCTATCGTCAGGGCTCATCCTTGATACTGATCTCACAGTCATGGTTCTGCATGCTGTGGACATACTTTTGAACAGAACAAAGACACAGTACCTTGCCAGTGCATGTCTGGCTGGCTACGAGCTGACCCTGTTTGCACCACACGTCACCATAAAAAGATGTGCCACTCTGAACCCAGCCACGTTTCCTACCCCTCCCTTCTGAGAGTGATGAGGTGAATGTGCATGATTGCATTTACTGCACGGAGGAAGAGACGAAGGGACGGATATACCTGAATGATGTTCCCCTATCTGAACAACCCCAAGGGCAGCTATATGTCGATGACTCTTGTTTCAAGTTATCAGATGGCACAACAACGGCAGCTTATGCTATCACCACCTTACGCACTGTAGTTGAGACGTCACAGGTTCCCTACCAGTAAGCACAAGCTGCAGAGCTTGTGGCTCTTCTTCGTGCCTGCGAGTTGAGTGAGGGCCTGGCTGTCAAAATATATACTGATAGCCAGTACGCATTTGGCGTGGCTCATAACTTTGTGCGACTTTGGGCAGAGAGAGGGGTCTTGACATCTCATGTCATGAAGATCCAACATGGCCCCCTAAAACACAGACTCTTGTCAGCTTTGACACTCCCCAAGAGACTAGCAATAGTGAAGTGCAGTGCTCATAAGGCAATCACAGATGATGTTGGGAGGGGGAATGCGTTTCCAGATCAGACAGCAAAGGAGACAGCTCGGACTAAAATGAAGAGGATGTTTGTGGCAGTCCCAGCTAGGTGGGTGCTTGAGAATGGGATGTTTGAGGATACCCTAGAAAATGTGAAGGCGATCCAAAGTGAGGCAACAATTGAGGAGTTAGCAATTTTACCTGCCATTCTGTTTTACCGCCTCCTCTTCCAGTGAAGGGAGCCAATATCATGTGACACACGGTGGCACCATGTAATTTTGCAGATAACCCTCCAGCCACTAATTGCAACGAGACACCTTCTGCAGGTTTGTTGTGCAATAGCGGCTCCTGTCACTTTGCATAAATGCACTGCAGGGGGGCGATTGTCCTGCATTTGGTGCCCTGCCTACTTTAACCCTCTCAAAGGACAAGCAACTCTCACTCTTTTAGCCTTTTATGAGCAGAAAATGAGATGCTTGTAGGTGGCTGGGAGGGAGTAGCATCAGCTTGGGAGGGGCCCTTCACAAAGGAGCTTCAGGAGCACATTCAGCTTATGCAATGCAAACAGCTTTGAATGTGTGAAATAAAATCATGCTGTGGACTTGTCCTGCCAGTTATCCCTTGGTATCCATTTCTTCCTTAAGCCTGTTTCAAAGTGCTGACAAATATTAAGTTCAGTGGATAGAGGCTCGGGGAGAGCTTTAATTGCCCAGGATTAAACAGTTTGTGAAATTCGTAGACCAATGACTGCAGCATACTGCTACTTGCTGCAACGGCCATACATTTATCACTGCATTGCATTTTGGTGAATATGTCTTGTGACTGGGCACTTCTTCTCTCCCTCTGGTAATATCCAGTCCACTTTTTTAAAACACTTGTTTCTAGACAGCTTTTACATTGAATCTAAATGCTCTCACTCTTGCCAAAAAGTAACAAGAAGAAGTTAAAAAATGATTGCCAAAGAGCACACAAAATGACCAAATGGGAGGCTGGGGTTTAAAACAGATTCTCTTGGTTTCATGTTTCCAACTAGGCCACTACACCATAAGTGGGATGGTAGTGATTCTGATGGCAAAGCCAAGAGATTTTCCTTCCAGGGAAATGCCAATGTGTCGTGGGCCCTACCCAGCAGTAGCGGCTTGCTTGGAACAAGGGTGGTGAGTCAGAGATTCAAATAAGAAAAGAAAAATAAGTTACCTTGTCCGCTGCACCGCTGCACTCCTCTCCAGCCGCTGCACGCCTCTCCTCCGTCTTCCGGAAACACCGTAAGCACCCAGGCTTCCGGACTCTCCCAGCCTATCATGACGCTACAGGAGCAGCATCATGATTGGTCTGAGCGTCCTGTTTTGACGCTCAAGCAGTGCCTGGGAGGCTGGGTATGTTCTCCACGGGGCTGTGTAACACAGCCCAATGATGAACATGGCAAGCGCGCATGACGGTTTGGCCGGCCCTAGAGGGCAGTCCAAACTGTCATGTGCACTTAGAGGTGTGAAAACCACTCCTCTCCTGCTCTGGCATCATGGAGCCAGCCCCGTTCGACTCCCGCATAGAAAAAGAAAATAATAATGTCATGTTATTATCATTTTATTTTTTGCACTGCTGAAACAGCAGTTGGGCAACGCTCCTCCATCTTACCAGAGGAGCCAACGCTCTTAACCAGCTTCAGAACACACTGTTCATTGCCAGCATATTTAGGGGAAGTGGTAGCACTGATATTAGATGTTGAGTACCCTATTACCATGGCTAAAACATACCCACTGGACCAGGTCCTGTGGCAGTGGGCAGTTACTGGACAGTATGCTTGGTAGATTCTGTTATTTACCAGTATTGTTTGAAAGCATTTTCTAAAACTGTCTGTTAAAATTTGTAACAGCAAATAGTCAAGGCTTACTCCTGGATGTGGTAAAGGGATTAGAACTTAAATACAGTATGAATAGTAATCACATTTGATTCAATCCAAGCGCAATGTCCAGCCAAGTTATCTTTTAAGATGGCCTGATTTAGAGGAGGATGATTTAGATGAAAACCTCCAAAATGCATTGTGCAACTAATAGTCCCCCCTGCTTCCCAAGCTTAATTTGTAAAATATGAAGAGCAGGTGCTCACATTTTTTGGGGAGGCCCCACCCACTTCCCTCGGCTCCACCCACTTCCACCAGCGACTCCACCCACTTACTCTAGTTGCTCCAACCACATCCTGAATTGGCACTGCTGACTACTTGGAAGGTAATTTTCTTCTCTGCATTATGGCCCGGGAGGCCCAGGCTACTCACTGCACCTTTACTCTCCATCACATCTTCACCCTTGTTATTTTGCAGATTATTATAGTGGTTTACATGAGCACCAGTTACGTTACACTAGGGCTCTTCATTTGCTTGATAGGCAGGGGCGGATGACGTGATTTGCCCAGAATCACAGGCTGTTGAGTCGATCCCGATACTCGAAGCTGGACCTGGTACCCCCATTCCAAAGTGGGCAGCTGTGACCATTATGCCACATCCTCTACCCTTGACATGGAATCAGAAATGCTCCTTTCTGCACCCAGCACTACCACAGTGTACATTACAACACATTCTCAGTTTTGGTTTCAAGCTCTACCCAGCTTCTGACTAGAGTGGACGTCCCTGAGCCCTTCTCAGGTGCACTTGCCTCTCTCCATCATGTAAGAAGCTACTGAAATCCCCGGTCCGGCCTATTCTGCAATTACCACACCGGACAGTGTTGTTAGGCCATAACAATGGCACACCCGAATCCACAAACCCCATACAATGTATCAGAACTGCACAACAAAATCAGAAGCGGATGAAAAATACCTCTTGGCCACTATTAAACATAGACGGGACACTGGCCCTTTCTAGCGTCCAGTTAATTAGAGATGCACTTGTGCAAATACCATGCCACAAACAAAACGTTCCTTACAGATTGCCTTTTTTCATTTTGTAATTTTTTGTGTTTCCCATCATAACACTAATTGCTGTTTTTGAGTGCACATTTTAGGCCAGTCACGTATTGCAATCCTAAGGCCAATTGATGCGTAAAGCAGAGCCGACTTTTAAGGGTCAATAAAGATATTTTTGCTGCATGAGCTTCTGCAGATATTAAGCTTTTAAAGCTTTTAAACATTTTTGCTGACATGATTAATCTCCAGAAAGATTCTGTACAGCCTTACCTTGTCTGAAAAGTTGAAGTGGTTTCTCAAGGCATAGACAGCACACGCAATATTTTAGGAATACCTGTTTTAATGTCAGCTAGCAGTGTCAAAGGGCGGCAGTGGAACAAAGAGCTCTGTTACCTGTTAAGGTCTAATTTTTAAACTGTGTTAAACAATTAAGTAAATAAAACATATACGCAAGCAGCCTTGTAGTGTGGTGAGGACACAGAGAGGAAAATTCAACTAGGAAGCCAGACGTGCTCTGCACTGCAATAAGTATCGCCCAGGAGTTACCAGACCATCCTACACCTCGCAGTTCTTGCATACATTCTGACATTTTCCTAAGCTACCCAAGATGTTCTTTGTTTGTCTCATACCAACCTGATCTGTTGCTTTTAACCCCCACTGCTCCCTGGCTGTGACCAGTCTACTATATGAACTTGTTCAGCATCTTTGCAGCATATCTGGCTGGCACCCTAGTTTAAACAAATAAAGATGACAAGCATTGGCAAAGCCAGTAGGTCTCGCTTATAGACAAACTATTGCCTTTGACAATCGGGTGGTGGTGGTGAACGGGAGGGCAGGCGGGGGTGGTGAACTGGAGGGTAGGGAAAGGGAGTGCGTGTGGTGAGTGTAAGGAAGGGTTGTCGGTAAATCGGAGGATGGTTGGGGTTGGGAATCAGGGCTGACAAAAAAGCGTTCACCCAAAATAGGTCCAGTTACTTCAAAAAGAAAATCCGATTTTGGGCAGATAGCAGGTTTACATAATAATGGATTAACGATTACACCATCTTGACAAAGAGAGCGAGGGTGACAGAGGTAAAGAGAAAACGTCTGCCACCCACATCCCTACAACTGTACAGAGGGAACCTATTAATTACTAATAACTGCCTAAAAATGGCTGAAGACAGTTGTTTAGAAAACAGTCGCATAAATAAGCGAGTCGGTGCTGAAAATATGACAAAAACACAAAAGGCATGTACTGTGGGAAGACTACCGATATAAGATATTTGGTAAAAATTGGTGAGGTCTAATAGTCTGAATTTATTGACTGGTTGACCGCAGGTAAGGATGTATGTTTAGAGATGCAACTTATGGATTGTCTAACATTTCGTTGAACTTTCTGTTAATATAAAAAGTATTACAATGAGCTGCACCGTTACTTGTACTAAATATGTTGCTAGTGAGAAACACACACTTGAATTGAAGGACAGACGTTTCATCAAAAAACTGAAGATCTATTTCTTGCTGTAAAAAAAACCCTATTGTTTAGGGCCATGCTGAATATCTGCAAGTGCAGAATATGTGCAAGGTTTTTCCACCGGATGAAAGGAAGTACCTGCAAGCATGTGTGTATGTAATAACCTGTGGAGGGAGTAAAAAATATATAAACCAAATTAAAGTCTGCCTTAAAAAATAAACCTTAGGAAGAGAACGATATTTTCGCTTTTTGTACAAATAACCCACAGCGAGCAGTAATGTAATTATTGAATGGGTGCACATTGAAAGAGGTCAGAATTGGCATTCTACTGTGGCGAGGGAATTTAGTGCTATAAAACTAATATAGGACGAAGTTGTGAGGGGAATACATTTCTTATTGGTTGATTATCTCAGGTGTGGGCTTTTAACGCAGATGTAAGGTGAGAGCGGCCAATGAGAACACGGCAGCCTGCAATGCATGAGGTTTACAGACTTAAAGCATATACAATGAACTGCATTTTCAATAAGTGCTTATCTGCAGTATTCTGAAAGCAGCTGGGTCTCTGGGAGTTATGCACACCACGGGTGGTTGAGCTCTACAGCCCTCCAGGGTACTGACCATTTGTACGGCACACAGAAGAGGCTGCAGTTTTACAAGCTTAATAGGATTCCTTTATTATGATTAGCAGGATGAAGTGCTGTGTCGGCCCTGCCGGATTTCTAATTTGAGATAAGTGTGTTGCAGACGAAATTTGCCAAACAACAGGTGTTTTGCGGGCAGAGGCTGGAGTCATTATTTATTCTTTGGCTGAAGCCATTATTTATTCTTCAAATGCAAATAAATAAACCATCCCTGCTGTACCTAGTCCTTCGTGCTCTACGTGTGCTCTGCACCCTTTGCTCACTCTAGTTCCCACACAGTTCCAAAAACAGAAACCCAGCCCAGCAAAAGTCACATTTTTAACGCTTTAATAAGACATTTTAAGATTATAAACACGCAAAATATCCCAGGCTGTAAAATATGATTAAATCTGATTTGCCTGCTATGGGTTGTAAAATGAATGGCCGTTTGTTAGGCAGAGGAAAACCTATAACACCCGACATGAGTAGGGACTCACAGCAGAAATTAAATCTATTAGAAAGTTTGCATTACCTTCCCAAGAGGTTCAGGAGGAGCAGGCCAGGAGGAGCCACTGTATTATTTATTTTCAAAAAACAAATTATCCCTTGGTTTACTCAATCAACAAGAACACCCTATCATTAGTGGAATTCTTGATTCATATAAAGCACATATATAAACTTTAAAAAAAGAAATTTTACTCAAAAACCCTAACACACTCAAACAATGAAACCACTATAACATACAGTATAAAAAGGGTCAATTTATTTCTTTAGTACTTATGAATATTATTAAAAACACAATTAATATAGTAAAACACCTAAAATACAACACAATGCATCAGTTCAACAAAATTAAAAACAATACAATTCATCAAATCAGGACATAACATAACATCTTATGACACCTTTACCACAGAGAACCCTAGAAAATAGGGAAAAGAACAATGATAGACAGTACACTTTGTCTTTTAGCTCAACAATTCCCTAGGAATACTTTTAGCAAGATTAGCCTGGAAACATATACTCTATTTTGTATCTACAGGTCCAACTTGTCCTCAGGATAATGTACAGAAATGTATTTTCAAACATTTCCTTCAGTAAACAAAATGCCCGCCTTTTTCTGCTATTCGAGTGACCTCAGGACCATGGCAGGGGCAGGAAGCGGAAGCGGAAGCGGAGAGGCGGCGGAAGTTGGAGCGTGGGGGAAAGTGCCCCTTTTTGTGAAGAAGGCTGATCTGCCCTGGAGGCTGCGCTGCGTTTTTTTAGGCAGGAGGGACGTGTTTACAGCCGGGGAGAACCATCATCATCAGCCTTAGGATCATGGGCAGGCACTGCTCCTCTGTGTGCTCTCAGTCTCGAGCAGTCCCTCCCCAGGGAGAGAGAATGTGCCTCTTAGTAAGGCATGCATCAATGAGGCATTCAATTTGAAATATTTTACGGCGTAGACCCGGACCTGAGAAATAAGTGCCGGTGCTAAGCACCGAAAGCACCGGCACAAATATGTCTCTGCATGCACAATATAATCGTTCCCTGACGTGATAATGGAAAGTTGGCCACTCTACCTGGCGCTTCGAGAACAAAACCATGGCTGCAAGGCCCAGGGCAGTAGGGATCTCTCCCAAGAGCCTTGCAGCCCTTGGCCATGGCTGTGAGGCTCAGGAGATGGGACCACCCCCTGGGACCTGCAGCACTAGACAACAGATGTAAGGCCCTGGGCAGGGCCCCCTCCAACCCTGGACCTCACAACTCTGGATCATGGTGGCGAGGCCTTAGGAAGGGGCTTCCGTTCCCTTGGGCTTGCAGTCCTAGACCATTGCTGCGAGGCTCAGCAAAGAGAACTCTCCT
Organism: Triturus cristatus; assembly: GCF_964204655.1. Taxonomy (NCBI): domain Eukaryota; kingdom Metazoa; phylum Chordata; class Amphibia; order Caudata; family Salamandridae; genus Triturus; species Triturus cristatus. Next base: position 752,367,276 of record NC_140592.1, read on the forward strand.
ACCCTGGGCTCTCCTGCCCTGGGTTCTCCTACCCTGGGCTCTCCTACCCTGGGCTCCCCTACCCTGGGCTCCCCTACCCTGGGCTCCCCTACCCTGGGCTCCCCTACCCTGGGCTCCCCTGCCCTGGGCCTCGCATCACCAGACAATGGTTTCAAATCTTAGCAAGAGGAGCTCCTACCCTAGGGCTCATGGCTATAGTATTGTGCTGTGATTCCTAGGTTACGGGCACCTTCCTAGATGCACAATTGCATGGCACCATTCCCGGGGTACAGACAACAGTAGTGCAAGAGGAGTTAGGGGCCAGATTTGTCCTAATTTTGGCTGTATTGTACTGTGCAGCCAGCAGACGTAGTGAGGGGACACTTTTATTGTGCACCAGGACGCCCTGCACCATAGCTATGCTACTTTACTTGCAGCCATGGTTGGGCGGAGTCTCCCAGCTATGGGTTTTGCAGCGTTGGACCATCTCTGTGAGGCTAGGTGCCATGGCATCTATCAGCTATGACGTGGCAGCAGGGCTCAGGGATGAAGGCGACCCAGGTCACCTGAAATTATGTCTGTGCTTTATTGTGCAACATCATTTGCTTCCATCAGGGCCATGGCGCCATTATGATGCCACTGGTCACCACTCCCATGTGCCTCACAGCCATGATTAAGAGCTGTCAGGACCAAGAAAGGCCTATCCTTCCCTAGGCCTCACAGCCATGGTCCTTAACTGCAAGGCCCAAGGGAGAGAGCCTCCTCTTATGGACCTCGCACTGCTGGAATATGGCTACAAGTCCCAGGGTAAGAGGAAGGTCAAGGGGGTGTAGCTATCAACAGTGTAGCAGGTGTAGTAGCACCATTGCCATGTGGGGTTATGAGACATATGCAGCCAAAGTAAAGCTGTATTTTTCTGTTTAGTCAGTGGCTATGGGGGAAGGGTGCAGAAGAGCAACAATTCACCTTGCTTACACCAGGGCCCATTGCACCATTGATTTGCCACTGGCGTCCATCACCTGGCCCTCTTAGCATGGTTCTTAACTGCAAGGAGCCCTCCCTGGGCCTCACAACACAGTCTACCATGGCTTCAAAGTCCAGGGGATGAGGCCCCTCTCCGGGATTAGGTATTCATAAAGCAGCAGGTGCAGTGTCACTGGAGCCCAGGGCTGTGAGAAACCCAAAGTACCCAAATCGTGGCTGTATTTTTCAGGACCATTTCTGTGAGGCCCAAAGAAAGAGGCCTCTCTAAGGGACATAGCTATCAATATTGTAGCAGCACTTGAGCCCAGGGGTCTTATGGGCCCAATTTCCCCAAATTATGTATTTATTTGAGTGTTTAGCCAGTGGACGGGGAAGAGAAAGGAATCCATTTGCCTGGCTCTTGCCAGGCCCATGTCAGCATTGTTACAACGCTGACCCTTCTCTTATGGGCCTCCTAGCACTGGCCCGGGTGTTGTAAGGCCCAGCAAAGTAGAATGGAAAGTTGCAGGTTGTCCCCCATCTTAGATGTTTAACCTGCAACCTGCAGTGAGCTCCTGCAGAATGCCAAATGTCTAACTTTGCCTTTGCTCGCCAATGAACTGGTGTAGGTAAGCAGGCTACTCAATAGTGTATATAAAACCCCCAGACCAGGCTTGGAGTCACTCAGCCTAGTGGGATGCCCCAACACTGACTCTGGGAACAACCACTGTGCAGCTGTGAGCGAGGGTAGCATTTGTTAATAGGGTAAGTGGGAGGGAGGAAATGTAGCACAGGAGATGACCAACACAGGCCACTTTATTACAATGTTTACCTTTCGGGATGCTAAAAAGGAGGGCTGTAAAAACTGAAAATGAAACAGCCCTTAATGTGCAGCCACACACCTTTCAATCTTCACATAAGGATAAAGGCCTGTTAACCCATGAGATAATGTTAAATGAGGAGAAAATGGCTAAGGGAAAATATGATTTTCCCAAGATCAAAGCATTTGGTCTAACAGAAGAACCAAGATTGCAACACGGGACTGCTTATTTCAAGACACATAGGTTTTCTGCTATACCACATGCTTTTTCTGTTAAAGATGGTGGGGCCTGATTTAGGGCATGGAATGAAATGTAATGGGATGAGAACCCTAAAATGAACTGATTGATTTTTGGTAACCCCCATATAAACATTCTTGTGAAATCACAAGTGTACTAAGTGCCCTGCGGAGTGATAATGAAAAGTTGGCTGCTGTATTGAGAGCCCTGGGGATGGAGTGGGCGAGGGTGGAGCCTGTACACTCTTAGATTTTAGGGATTGATTCTTGTCATCAATGGCTCCCAGCCATTAGTTTGTGCTTCAAGACCATGGGGAAGCAGGCTCCTCCACTGGGCATCACAGCACTGGACCATCAATGTGAGCCCCAAGGGCAGGCTCTCTCTTCCTTGAGCCTCACAGACTTGGTTAAGCTTTGCAAGGCTCAAGGGAGGGCACTGCCCTGGCCTTGCAGTGCTTGCCCCTTAGTTCAGGGTCCAGGGGCGGGCCCTCCTCTGTTGGTCCTTGCAGCCTTGGTTAGGCACTGGGAGGTCCAGGGAATTGGGCCCTAGATTTGACCTTGGTTACTTCTGATGTTCAAAGAATATTTTTGCAGTTACTTTCATGTTGGCAAACTGGCATTGATGTCCCCTCATCCCACTTTCAGACTGCACATAGCTATGTTTTTTCAACAAAGATCTTCTTTATTTGAGTAAAAAAGTAAATATTCATTTATGTTATGCTGAAAGACAATCCACATACTTTTCCTAGAAATTACTAATTTAAATTGTTCAATATAACTTATTGTATCAGGCATATGGCCTGGGTTGAGTTGATGGCATATATTTAACAGCCTTCCAGCTTCCCACTTTCTTGATTTAATTATCCACATTATATCGAGTTTCAAACTTGCTTTCTCACTTTAGTTTCTCAGAGGTCTGGAGATAAAAACAGATGTTATGTTGTGCTATATTTATTTGTAAAACTCAGATACTTTAAGCTTGATGGCACTAAAGCAGGTACCATACATAGCCTAAAACGAAATAACAGTTATTGGTCAAAAATTCAGGTTTTGAATGATCCGCTTTCCTGAATTTAATTAATATGGGTTCTGTGAGAATGGCAACTGGGAAAGAATTCAACAAGTTGGCAGCCACTATGGAGAAGGATTTGTCCCCATATGAAATTTCTAGTTTGTGGCTCCATTAATAACACCTGATTGGTGGAGCATAAGGTTTTTTTAGGCTGAAAAAGTATTAATCTGGAGGTTAGAAAGGTAGGACATTGGCAATGTAAGATTTCATGCATGATCATAAGGGCTTTGAAAGCAACTCTAGTTTGAATCGTTACCAAAACAGGGTTCTTTGTAATTATTATAACCTTTCATGTTTTGAGATGTCGAATATGAGACAAGACAGCAGCATTTTTGTATGAGTTGAAGGCAATATAGGTGTTTTTTGGGGACGGCTAAACAAATGGCCTTAGTGTAATCCAATCTATAGTGATTCAATGGGTTAACTACTGTTACGTACCAATTGATAAGGATGTAAGGTAAATGCTTCTTCAACATCTTGAGTTGACGAAAGCACATACCGGACACCTTTGTCACTTGTGTTTTGAGTGACAGATTGGTGTCAAGATAGATGCCCAGATTACATGTGCTCTTAGGTGGGGATGGAGGTGATTGCATGAATTCAGGCCAAGAGGCCGTGAATCATAAAGGAGAGGCTTTGGTCATTAGAAGCACCTTGGTTCAGGTGGCATTTATCTTCAGAAAGTTAGAAAACATCCACTAGCCGAAGACATATGGTCAAAGTCTTTCCACTTTGCACGATTCAAATTCATACGCACTCCACGACGAATGCTGGCTGCGGTGAGACGACTGATGTCCGAGACGTAGGACTGCGTTTTTCCAACTGAGATAAGTAGCTGCAAGGGCCTATTACAGCCCACGTGATCTACTGCTATTGTTTTTGAATACCACATCCTGGAATATTGAGCATCATTTTGAATATTAACTTGCTAGACACCCATACTACCTATATGAACGGTCAACATTACTTTGACTGCGACCAGTACAGGCCTCAATATATCTGAATGTGGGCATCTTTTGATGTCTGATATATATGAACAAAAAGAATCACCCATGTGACAACATTTTCAACATATTAGGTTATTCCAGGATCACAAAGTTCTTTGAAAAAAGCCATGAGGGTGTCACTGGATGTGACGAAACACGAGTCGGCTGTCTCTGCTCATTGGGATTGATACATGTATTCCCTAATGGAAATATTCTGTTATCTATACTCATTTTGGGATTTACCTTGAATGTATTCAGTCTCATCAAGAATTGACATGATGTGGTTCTTGGCTTATGTGTAAAAACTAATTTTGTTCTACATTAAAATTTGTTAAGATGTTATTTGAAATTTGTGTATGAATTTATCTCTGGTCCTTATCCTATGAAAAAATAAAATTCCGCTGTATTGTTGTTGAAACTGATTGGGGTTTAATACTTATTGTTATAAATTTTGGAGTGCTGGGATTCGTTTAATCCTATTGCTTTACATGTGGACCTTGAGTCTAAGTGTTTTCTTTGCACCTATGGTAGTGAGATGCTAGTAATCCTGAGTGGCACCAAGACTTTTCTAATTATGTGCTCATGTACACCAATTTGCTTTTCTAACTTGTTAGCCCTGTCCAATTTCAGATCTTTTTTGATGTGGGACTCAGTTATACACCGCTACCCTTGTGTTTGCGCACATTCATATCTGAACTCATATGATTTGAGTGTCGTACACATATGTATAGAAACTGGTTCCTAGGTATTTTAGTAGAGTGGATTACAAAAGCAATGTGGACATGATTGGCCCCTGCGAGACACCACAGTTCAATTGCTTAGGTGTGGAATGAAAAGGTGGTGATTTAGTGGTTTACTTACAGTCAGATAGAAATTATATAATCCATTTGATGACTGGGCATCCCAAACACCAGCTCCCCTTCTTCTAGGGTTTTTTTTAAGGATGGAATGATTTATGGTATTGAAGGCTGTTTGACAGGTCTAAAAGTACCAATGCCCCACCACCTCTATTGTCGACCAGGTGTCAAAGATCATTCAAAGGAATATGGGCCTTTTTTTCGCATGCCATAACAACGCATGCCTTAACAACGATGTTACAACGACCGCGTTGTTATTTCGCATACCGCTACAACGCAAGTCGGAACCACGACTTGCTTTTAGGGGGCGCTGGATGTTGGAATAGTAAAATTTACTATTCCAACTCCAGTCTGTGCGGACACTAGGGAAGGTGTTGGATTTTAAATCCAACACCTTCTTCCCCCTAACGCAAGTTGTTTTTCCGACTTGTGTTGTAACGGTATGCGAAATAACAACGCGGTTGTTGTAACGACCGCGTTGTTATGGCATGCGTTGTATAGCATGCGAAGTAAAGGCTGTTTACCCATTCAAAGCCATCAGGGTCACCAATGTTGTATTGCTCCCTGTCCAGAATCTGGCTTAGTTGGTATTCAGAAGATTGTCTTCGACAAAATACTGGAGCTATTTAAAAAACAGTTTTCCCAACAGTTTGCCAAGAAATGGTAGAAGGGAAATTGGGCAAAAGTTGCTGAGATCTTGGGGGTCAACAGCTAACAAGTTCACCATTTGAGTTTTGAGAACAGGGAAAAGAAGTTTCATACATTTAGCCAGACTAAGCCATTTGGGCGACAGCTTGTACCTTTGGTATCAAGATCGGCCCCATCAATTGGTGTGAAAACGTTTAAAGTAATCACATTTTGGATGTTGTGAGTTGTCATAGAAATATTATGAGGTGTACAAATTGTTTCTGCCTTGATGTTGTCACTTCATAGTTTACTCTTGTTGCGGAAGAATTAAGTAAAATGATTACATAGTTGTCTGGAGTTCTGTACGGAAGCTGAAGGAGATTGTAATTTTAATATAATACTTAATAATTCTTTCTAAAGTGTCAAAGCTTAGATATGCTATCAGAGAAGTAGCTTTTCTTGGCTTCACTGATTTTTAATTTATAGGCAGTAACTACTTAGATATATTGTACTCTTTCATTATTATCTTAGGTCCTAATTTATGTATAGGTGGGAAGCCCATTTCTCTGCAAGGGAGACAGAGTAAATTACTCCATCACTCTGACGGAGGTTGTGCCCGCCTAATTTAGAAATTACCACCAAGATGGAGGTCATTTCTCAAGCATTGGCAGAAACAGCCGTCACAGCGTTTCCTGCCAATTCCGTTTACAGTTCAGTGGAGGGCTCTATGAACATGACAAAGCCCTGCACCAAATTGTTTTCTTTTTTCTTTTCAAAAAGAAAATTCCAAAGTGGGGTACATAATGCCAAGATATAAATCGGGCCCTTAGTCTCCACACCATTGTCTTTACACTCTTTGCAATTCCAGTTCGTGAGATTATAATTCATGGGTAAACCAAGGTTTTTTTTGTTCTATATAGATGCATACCAAGAAATTCTGTTGAGATTTTTGCTCTTTTGCAAAAAGCAAAAGGTGATAGGAGGAATACTTGAATTAATCTAGACACTGGTTGTGTGTGGATTTCCAGTCCACCTTCTTTATTCACCATGTCACCATGTCACTCTGGCCAGGGTCCAATCTGGTGCACATCAGTCTTGGTTCTGCTCAGATAGGAATAGTCCATCCATGTCATGTCCCCTCCCATTGGAAACACAAGCAACCCTCAGTCTTGTTAGGCCTCCTCAATGAGGTACAGCTTGTGTCCGCTGGCCCAGTGAACTTCGAACCCCACATCTAAGAAAAACCATTCCTATGGGCAAGGACCAACCAAATGCGAATCAACCTTGGTCTTCATGTAGAAAACATTGAAAAATGTTTTCTACCCCTTTGTTGAAAGCGTTTCCTTTGTTCCTTTGTCCAATGTTTCTTCTTTTTAGACATAAAAATACTGACCATGCTGGTAACATACTGACAATAGAGTCCTGACCTTGCAGCCATAGTAAAGCATTGTGAGGCCCAGGAATGGGACATTTGCTTTCTAGGAATACTGCAAAATTGGTAAAAACTGTAAAGATGAAAGGAGCCATATCTCAAAATTGTTAATTGAATCTGCATCGTGCTAGTTTACCAACCGAAATGCAATCTGGAACTATCTAAGTGTATACTAATAATTAGTATGAGAACTTTTAAAGGTTGCAGAGGTCGTTGATAGTCGGCGGGGCTGTTAAACTTTTTTAGCCCCCATCTCATTCTAGCCTGCTACGTGTTAGTATTTTACAGTCACTTGAATTATGCCTTTAATAGATGTCAAGCTATTTTAAACTGTTTTGTTTGCTTTCATATTTTTCTTGCTTAGAAATCTTTTGTGCCACACCCCTTATCTTACACTGGGTATATGGGATACCATCTTGGAATCTGAATCCATTCTCGCCCCCTTAAGGACATCCTACCAGCTTCAGAAGATCTCATTAGGGCCTTAAGAAATTTGACCGCATTAGCCCACCCTGATGGAACTCCACAGGTTTCCCTTGTCAACCCACATCACCCTCAAAACCAGCTCCATCATCTATAAATCTACAAAGCCGTCAATGGCTCTCTGCAAACCTGCAGCAAGGACACCTTGCACACAGACGATGAAAAAGTGCAAACAATTTAAAAAACAAAGCCAAATAATTCCCCATCTATGCACTATTTCCAGCCTGACAGCCCAGCTCAAACTTAGATGACAGCCGCATACTCACCTTTTTTAAATAAGACTACATCATGATGCTGTAAAGGTTCGCAAATCGACTACCCCTCCTATCACATGTTGACTGTGTTTGGCTTTGACCCTGTATATATTCTCTGTTGCTTTTCTGCTAAGTTGGCACTATATAAATACCGCATATATATGTACATAATAATGCACTAATCTGGAAATAATGTGCTGAGATTCGATTTAATACGTGTGTTTTGGAGAGACATAGGCCAATATGTTCCACCAAGTTTGTTCAATATAATTTATTTCCACTTGATGGAACTTTAAAATATATGTACTTATTGTATTAGGGTTATTATTTATGTTTGTATTGTTTTACTGTTATTCACAACAAGAAAATCTCTACTTACAAATTGTCTTCAGTGATGCCAGTGGACTAATGGTCAATTGATGGCACTTTTTGTAATGTAATCTCCTGTGATAACATGGTGTATGCAAATTAGAGGGGACTCACACATTCATTTTCTGTCTAGGCCCCAAAAGCTCCTAGAACCGTCCCTGGAAGTGGGGGCCTGGGCAGTGAGATCTGAGAAAAGAGGGGGTGCCAGCTTACGAAGCCAAGGCCACAGTGAAGGGAGAGTGAGATCTTAGTGTGAGCAGACATAGTGTCATGGTGAAGATGGAGTGAGATCTAAGGGTGAGCAGACTGAATAGCATAGTGAAGAGAGAGTGATATCTGAGGTTGAGTAGAATGAGATACTTTGGTGAAGAAAGAGTGAGATCTGAGGGTGACTAGACAGTACCAAGGGGAATACAGAGTGAGATCTGAGGGTGAACAGACTGAGTACCATGGTGAAGACAGAGTGATATTTGAGGGTGAGCGGACTCAGTACCATGGCAAAGAGAGCAGGAACTCTTGGGTGCACAGACTAAGGACCAAGTGGAACAAAGAGAGAGAGAAAGAGAAATCTAAGGGGAGATGTATTGTATTTATTGTTTGCATCCTGTCTTGATGTAGGTTACCGAGTCCAATAATACCCTATCTGGCTCCCTTCCATGTCCTGGCACCGGGCACTATTTCAAACAACCGCCTATTATAGCATTTTCCTCTGTCGCGGTGCTGTGGTATATTCAGTAATGTCAGCCCAGCTCTTCGGAGGCTTAGTGTTCTAAACCTCCTGTTGCTCCCGTTCCTGGAACTTTGTACTTTGTCTGGTTGACTTGGCAATGTCTAAATGCAGCCTCTACAAACAAAAGTAACATTTTGAAACACAGTTCAGCATTGAAGCCCCAGATTTTCCCTTAAACTCTGCCAGCTGGAGGTGTATATTTTATATCTTTCTCTTTGGACAGTGTTCTCTCCAGGACTTTTTTTATTTTTGGAAGTTTTATGGAAGCGCCTCTTATTTGTAACAGTTTCAAATCCAAAATGTACATGAAAGGCATGTGGGAACAGTTCTACACTTATTACAGGGTAGCAAGTGAGATACAGAGTGAGTTTGTGTCACACATACTTACAACATTGACCAAGAAAGCAAACCATATTAAAACGTTTTTAAAGTACCTTTTTTGGCAGGTACTGTATATTTGCTTTATATTATTTTTTGGGTAATTTACTATCGAAATGGAATTGACTTCAGACAATGCCTCCTAAATTAAAATTCTAAGCTGCCTTTTGGACAACAGGCGGTGTTCCCTTGCCTAGAGGAGGAAATGGTAAGGTACATCAAGAATGTATGAGGGAGTGTACCTTAGCAGACAGTATCTTTATGTGAAAATGGGCATGACTGGGTGGATCACCTTTCAGGAAATATTTCAATTAATTCTCCACAAAGAGGCTTTGTACGAAAGTGCCCCTTTTTGCATGGTTACCCCCTAACGTTTTGCCAGATACCTGATGCTAACTTAACTGAGTGCGTCCTGGGATCCTGCTAACCAGGCCCCGGCACCTGTGTTCTTTCTCAAAACTGTACCTTTGATACCCACAATTGGCACACCTCTGGGCCACCTGTAAGTCCCTTGTAAAAGGTACCCCTGGGACCTAGGCTCTTGTGAACAGAGAGGGCCTCTGAAGGCTGCAGCATGTATTGTGCCACCCTCAGAGACCCCATACCTTAACACCCACCCCCTGCCATTGCCGGCTGCGTTTTCTGGTGCAGACCAAACAGAAGAGTCGACATGGCACACATCCCTGTGTGCCATGCTCAGCAACACTGCCTGAGGCATGGGTAAGTCACCCCTCTAGCAGGCCTTACAGCCCTAAAGGCAGGGTGTACCATACCACAGGTGAGGGCATAGCTGCATGAGCAATATTCTCCCACAGTGTCTGTGCCACTCACAGACATTGTAAGTGAAGTGAAGCCATTTTGAGTACATGGGCTGGGTGTTTTTCAACACGAACTCCACAGCTCCATGATGGCTTTACTAAAGTCTGGGAAGTTTGGTATCAAACTTCCCAGCACATTAAACCCACGCTGATGCCAGTGTTGGATTTAATGAAAAATGCCCACAGAGGACATCTTAAAGAAGCTCCCTGATAAACGACCAACTCTGGTGTGGTTCCTGACTGGCTCCCTGCCATCTGCCACCACCAGACAGGCTTCTGGACCCCTAGGTAGAGAGCCCTCCACTCTCTGGGTCTGGAAACAAAGCACATCCTGGGCAGAGGTGTCATGCCTCCTCCCCCAGGAAGGGCAGGGTCCCTGAGGACGGAGCTTCAAAGGCCTGCCACCTTTGTTAGCTACCCCAAGCCTTTTGCTGCTATCAGCAACTGGCTCCCACCGGTTCTGACCCCCACTTTGGGCACACAAACCGGCTGGAAAACCTGGGTAGGAAGGGAGGTGTGCCCACCTTTAACCACCCCACCCCTCAGGTGGGGAAGGCGAGGTGAAGCACACATCTCAGTCCCCGCCATCTTGTAGATGGGGAGCCTCTCCAATAGGAAGAGGCATATGCCCCTTTCCCACTGTAGGGTGGCATACTAGGGGGTGTAGATACCCCTGGGAAGGGACCCGTTGGTCCCAACTTGAACACCCCTGTAATCCCCCTTAATTTAGTATTTAGGTGCACCCCTGAACCTTGCCTCTTCAGATTCGACATGACAAGAAGAAAAAGGACAAAAGAGACATTCTGCAGAAGAGGAGGACAACGAAAACTGCCTTGGCCCCAGCCCTACTGGCCTGTCTCTTGCTCTGAAACCCCTGAAGTCTGAACCCCGTGTGTCATGCAGCCAGCCGCCTCCAATAGCCCCGGAGACCTTCCCTGCCTTTAAAAGAACTCTGATCTCCTGAGAACACCGGATTTGTCTATACACCAACCCCAGCCAGGACTCCGGATCCATCCGGATTCGCAAGTGGTCACCACTCTGCACCCGACGCCCATGGCCCGAGTTCGAGTGGCACAACACCCCAGTGAGGCCCCGCCGGTGATCCTGACCTGTGATACAGCATTGGACTGCCTCCATCGACCTTCTCGAAACCTGCAGCCTCATCCTGAAGGGCCACCCCAACCGCGAACGGATCCAGTGAGAAGAATACGACACAAAAGGGCACCCCTGCACCCACAGCTCTTGTGTCCTGAGGTACCCGACTGAAGGTGTCCTGGTGTTCAGCAACTCTTCATCTTCATCCTCCAGTTGTTGGTTCCCTTCGTGCAGTCTTCTGGCTCCAACCTGTAGTCCTTTTTCGCGACTGACATCCTCCATTGAAACGCATTGGGCTTCCAACACCTACTGAACTCCCTGCACCCGAATGCCCTAGTGCCACTAGTGGTGCCCCTTGAGTGTCAACATAAACCTTGGGGAACCTTGGTTCTACCCCCAAGACTCCAGTCCTAAAACCGTTTTACTCACCTGGAAACTTAACAATTTCTTTTCTCCATAGGCGTGAATGGTGGGTTCTCTGTGAAAATTCTTCTAAGTGTTGAAATGGCTTGTACTTTAACAGAAGTAACCTAGTGCCTGTAAAAGAGTTAGCCTGCTTGCTAATGTTCTGTGTTGCTGAGACTGTGTTAGGAGTGCGTTTCATGCTAAACAAAAGAAGTAATCTCAAAGTAATCCAACCGTAATTTCAAGTGCTTTTGAACAGTTTCTCTGCAAAAGTAATCTAAATGTTCCTACCAAACCTGAGCGCACCACATTGTGAAAAGTAAAATTGTATGAGAAGTATAACTTACCTGCTACTAGGTATATCTTAGTTCTAGGAATAAAATAACTTTTTATACAAACAATTGGTCTGGACTCAGTCTTTGAGTGTGTGACATAAATTCTTGCCCTAGTGTGTAAAACAAATGCTTAACACCACCCTCCTGATAAGCCTGACTGTTCAACCACACTGCCACAAAAGAGAGTAAGTTATTATCTACTTTAACCTCTGCCATACCTTTGGGATCCATAGGACTCATTTTGATATAGTATATACAGAGCCAGCTTCCTACAGGCTTATTTAGTTCTGGCTTCACTGCGCAGTGTTAACGAACGTGAAAAACAGAAAAAGACGTTTCAGAAGTGCTACTAAGAGAGGGGTTTTAGTTTTAGTTCCACCCACGAGTTGATACATAAGCTCATGTATATCAGTGGCGAGGCTTAGCCGCAAAGCATGGAGGATGCCTTTCCTTGAGCTTCCGCTCTGGCCCGGACCACAAAGGCCATGTTCAAGACTAAATTACTCCAGAGCAGCCAGCAACCAGAGCACAGTCACCCCTGGACGTCAGTGATTCCCCCATCTGCCCCCCTTCAAATTGCACCCTCCTTGGACATAGTCGAGGTAATCCCATGAGCCACAACAGCTGGCCCTCCCAAGATGGGGGTAACCCACTGATGCAGCCCTCCCATGCTGGCTTGCCAGGTGCTGAATTGGGCTGCCAGAAGGTATATCGCAGAGTTGAGATGGACCATTTGTGGCCCTGACCCCTGCCGGTGCTGGATGCCTTCCGCTGGGGGGCCACTCCAGTGACCTCTGTGGGGCAGCATCAATGGCTGTGATTGGGCGAGACTGTGGAGCAGGAGAAAGAGCGGCCTGCCAACGGTGACCCACTCCTAGATTTGGCCTGTCAGCCCCTTGGGTCGCTGGAGGCCTTTAATCTCACTGTTTCCTGAGGCCCCACTGCAAGGGGAGACAATTGAGGCCAGAAAAACTCTGCAGAGCACCCGGATACCACCACAACTGCTGAGCAGAGAGCTCTTTGTATGGCCATCTGCTCCTGCTCTTTCGACGAACGGGGCAGGGAGGGTAATAGTATTGACATCCAGGCCTCTTGTTGGTGCTTTCACAAGTGAAACTGCACACTTGCATCTGTGACACTGCTCACAAGCGGAAAGTCTATGGGGCATATTATCAAGGATGGCGTTAAAATTATCGCCGGTTTAGTGGCAGAAAACTGTCGCTAAAGCATCGCTAATGGGCTTGATAATATGCCCTGGAGAATTCCAATAGAAGCCCATGTTTACACCAGAACATGGACTTCTGTTGGAATTCTCCAGGGCATATTATCAAGCCCATTATCGCCGTTTTAGCGACAGTTTTCTGCCGCTAAACCGGCAATAACTTTTAACGCCGTCCTTGATAATTTGCCCCTAAATGCCTTATACTACAGGGCAAGGACTGTACACTCTGCTAGGGGATAGGCCTGGCCTAGTGCTTGACCCTACCTCTCATCCATAACAACTAACTGCCTCTAGCTTCCGGGAAATGTGCTCTGGTACTCTTTCCTTCCACACTAGCTGTTCATGCCCCCAGATTCTGGGCAAGCCAGGCTGGACAACATCCCCATGATGGATTGCTCCAAGCCTCATGCAAAGCTAGGGACCACAGTGGGACCACCCAGGACAAACTCTCCCGATGTTTCCCTACCTGGAGCTGGTCCCGACACCTTGCCTGACCATGGATCTCCGCAAGCTTCACCGGTGACACTTGATCAGATCCTGCTGGGAGTTAGGGACACGAAAACCACCCTTGAGACAAAAGTAGGCAGCGTGGCCGTAGACCTGACCCTCCTCAGAGACAGCCAGTGCAAGTTGTCAGACAGACTCCAGAAGAGACGACACTTAGAGGCCTTCTATCACACACAGCAGATCTGCGCCAGCAAATACAGGACCTTACATCACTAATGCATTTTTTAGAGGAACAGGTGGAGGACATTAAAGGCAGAGCCTGTAGAAACAATATTTGATTAGATGATCTACCCGAATGAATTGAGGAAACTGATCTCACTCAGTATATTGAGACCTGGCTTTCACAAATAGTCGCCTGTAAGTCCTTGTTCACCCGATTCACAGTTGAACGGGCACACTGAGTACCGCCCAGAACTCCCAGCACAATCATAGCGAAGATACTCAATTTTAGAGCTAGAGACTCCATCATTCAGCGATCTCGGCGAGAAAGGCTTTTCATTGTTGTCTTAAACAAGGCCAAGATCTTTCCAGATTACACCTTAGTGGTTGAGCACCACAGGGTCAGGTTTACGGGAGTCAAGTGCAAATTCAGAGAACTGGGCCTCGGCTACGCTCTCTTTTTCCCTGCCAGACTTAAGATCATGACCCAATAAAAGGCATTCTTCTTCAATACACCAGAGGGGGCACATTGGAATGGGCAGAACATTTTGCAGCACGCGATCTGCCCAAGGAAGGAGACTGGTCGAAACAAACCTCATCCCAATCTACTGCCTGACAATAGAAGAGAGGATGCAAAAGATCTCAATGACAAATCTCTCCCTTAACATTACAAGCCCTTCAACTACAGCAAGAAGCCGTGACCACGGCCGCATCTTTCAGGCAGACACATTTCCTGGATACTGAGGGTGACCCACCTACCCTTTCGCAATCCCAAGAAGCTGACAAGCCCTTCAGCAGTAGTATTTCCACGATCCTACCAGTAGTGATCCTACAAACATAAAATAAACTGCTCTAATTAATTATATGGCCGGCATTGTCTTTCCATTATTTGCTAGGCCAAAACATTAACTAGATAAGTTGTACGATAACAACTTGGCTCACCTGGCTTTAAACAGACTACACTGCAGCCCTTTGGTAGAACGTATATTGTTCTAGGCTCCCAGCCAGAGAGGGCCAACGACCTCTTAGCCTGACTTCTGGTTCATCCTATTGGATCACCCTTATGGCTGAATCCGATGTTGCATCAGCTACTTTCACGATGTTCCCCACCAGTTGTAGTTTGCCTCCATTTTGGCGGGGACAATTTGGGTCCCAGGCTTGAGGGGAGGGGGTTGACCACAGGTGGGTTACAGCTACATGTTGCACACATGAATCTTAGAATTAGAACCCTCACCTTGCTGCCAAGGGGTCACCTGAACTCTACTGACATTAGATTTGGATGCATACATATAGGTTTGTGACATGGAATGTTCGGGTAATATCTACTGTCCCAGAACGATACAAAGTACATTCCTATCTCTGTCACAGGGGGGTCCATGTAGCCATGCTAAAGCAGACTCATTTATCACATAAGGAGGGGCAAAAACTGCAATCGAAATGGCAGGGGCTGGTGCTGGCCACGGGGTACCCTCCATACGCTACGGGAACCTTAATATGGGTTGCCTCTGGGGTTTTATTTGAGATTTTCTCTTATATCATAGATGACAATGGGAGGTACATGATGGTTGAGGGCAGGTTGGATAGCAGATCTCTGCTCATGAGCAGTATTAACATCCTCATTGAAGGACAGCTGGCCTTCTACACCGCCCTTTCTCCAGTGGTAGCACCATGGATGGCCACACTATCCCGTAAACATAGGGGGCGACTTCAATAGTATGTTGGACATATACCTAGACTGTTCATTCCCCCATTACCCAACATACCAACCAACAAAACGGAGGTGGCCTTGTGCGATTGGCTCCAACACTGGTTTTACTGCTGCATGGTGACACAAATGCCCACAGACTTGCAAATACTCAGATTGATACTACTCACCCATTCATGATGTTCATATCCACCTGGATCAGGTTGTAGTATGCATCGTCCTCTTGCTTGACTATCGCACAATAGAATATCTAGGCTGTACTATATCTGATTATAACCTGTTACTGATTCAGACTAACTGTGGACGAGGTATCACACCCAATGCGACATGGAGACTACAACCCAGTGCATTTGAGGAAGCAGTCTTCCGCAACTCCCTTAGGGAATTTATCACCTTACATTTTCTGGAGAACACTGATGCGACTCTCAAACATTCCATGATTTGGAAGGTATTTAAAGTAACCCATAGAGGACACTGCCTTAAGACGACATTAGGGATAAGAAAGCACATCAATCAGTGACTCAATGCCCTGGATGGTGATATCCGTCAGCTCAAGATGGATGCTACCCAAGACGGTGCGGCCCTCGTCCCATTGCAAGATGCTAGGTAGGAGCATGCATCTTTGAAGGAGCAGCAACGTTGCATCGATTGCAAAGCGCACACAGCTCTACCGCATGCAGAAGGCAACAAATCAGAATGCCTGGTTAGTGAACCCAGACAGGGGAGGTCAAGTGTTGACCTGGATCACTTATGCAGACGGGTCCCTGCGACAATCCCAAGAATCCATTAATGCTACCTTCTTTCAATATTATAAAACATTATATAACAACACTAATACTGGTCCATCATCGGGTATCGATACATATCTGCAAGCCCACCCTTTCCCCACTCTATCACAAGCAGATGTGATAGACTTAGGCTGTCCGATTTCTCTCCAAGAGTTTAAAGACACCATCACTCTATTGGCTCAGGGGAAAGTCCCCGGCGTGGATGGTATACCCCTGAAATTGTATTCCTCATTTGCTGAACATTCCCAAATTGGTTGAGTTTTATAATGAGGCTTACGCACAAATGCTCCTCTTACCCACTAGACAAGAGGCACTGGTTACAGCACTTCCAAAACCCGGTAGACCTTCTGAGTATCTTCATACAGCCCTTCTCCATTTTAAATGTAGATTATAAAATACTGGGGAAAACCCAGGCCACCAGACTACTGCCGCACATAGAATGCCTGATCCAACTTAGTTACACTTCCTCCTCAGCCAAAGTACATACAGGCTGCACCATTTCAGAGCAGTAATGGTTGCAGCGAGGCACTAGACAAGGCTGCCCAATATCCCCACTCTTTTTTGCCCTGGCAATGGAGCACTTGGGGGCATATTAACAACAACCGGCGATAATTATCGCTGAGCGCACTTAGCGCTCGTATAATTATCGCTGGCTAGCGCTGATTTTTATCGCTGAGATAGCGTGCTATTAGCAACGCTTATCTCATCAGCTATAATAATCCTAGCGCTAACTGGCTAAAGTGAGATTATCGCTGGAAACCCAGCGATAATCTCACGTTAGCTAGTTGATAGGGACTCACAAACTTAGCCATGATATCCACCTTCCATAGGATATCATGGCTAAGTCAGTCCTGAAGCAGGCGTAAGGAAAGTAGCGATAACAGGGGTTATCGCTACTTTTCCTGACGCTATGCTTCATAGCGTTAGGCTTGCTGAAAGGAGAAATGTCGCTTAGCGACATTTCTCCTGTCATGCCAGGTCAGGAACGCCCACTTTGCATCTCATTAGAGATGCAAAGCTGGGCATTAGGAATCCTGACGCTAAAGCAAGGTTTCACACGTTAGCGTGACCTTGCTGATTAGGCGATAAAATTATCGCCGCTTTTCGGCCGAAAACGGCCGCAAAAGCGGCGATAATTTTTTATCGCCTGCTTGTTGATATGCCCCCTGGCACTCTGACTACGAACAATCAACAGAGACTGGGGTATCTCTAATGGTAGAGGGACCAAAATAATTTAACTATACGCCGATGACCTCTTACTTTACTTACCCAATGTGGAAGCCAACATCAGCGAGAAAATTGCTGAATTGGAATTGTTCTGTACCCTGTCAGGTCTGAAGGTGAACTGGAATACAACAACCTGCTTCCCGTTAAGATCGCGTGGACTAGAAGTCCGGGACATGACTGAGACCGTTCTCAGTAAATGGGAGAACAATACCTTCAAGTACATGGGTGTATTAATATACCATGACGTAGCGGATGTCTCAGTTTAGTAGTAGTAAAGTTAGGAATCCTAACTTTACTACTACCAAATGCCTTCTGTGAATACCAAAAGTAGTAAGTTTAGGATTTTGTCTCAGATTAGTTCTGTGAATCGCCCCCCTTATTCTGTTCTTTGCTACTCTGCATATAAAGAGCAGACCGACAGTGGCCCACTGGGTACATGCGGGGATTGCAACGCTGGGGCATCTCTTTGGGAATGAAGTAAAACTACCTGTTGAAAATCTGTAAGAAAGATTTGATCTGCTTCCTGGCACAGTTCTGACTCACAGAATGCTCTTAGCCCAGTTACAGTGCATTTGAAACATAACGACTATAGAGCCTCAGACACATGCCTACATTCAGGCATTATTCACCATGGGTGCAGGTCACAAATTAATCACATGGCTATTGTAGAGCATTGCTGACACTTTGCACTACTCCCCTAACCCAATTCAGACCCCGCTGGGAGAGGTATTTAAAACACCCAATATCCGACTACAGAGCTGTCCTTTGCTCAGATAGCACCCTGGGCAAAACACAATTTGGTACCCCTCTCCCACTTGTCATCTTTAATTGTTATAGTGTTGGGAAAATGGGAGGGGTATGTGGAAGTTTCGAGCAAAAAAAGAGAAAGGAGAAAAACAGTCTTCATAACAATAGTTGACACACTTTTCTATTAGAGCCAGGTTGGAGGAAGACTGCTGAAGGCTGCTCTGGCGCACCTATGAAGGTCAGTGCCCTGGGCATGGGCCCATCTCACCCATGCTAAAGGCCAGCCCTGTCCGACAAGGTCTGGGTCAAACTCCTTGAGTATCCTAAAAAAATCTCCCAGAACGCCAGGCTGCAACAGATCCAATTCTGCCAACTCCACAGAGCTTACATATCGCCATATGTTCTCAATAAACTGTACCCCGCTACCTCACAGCACTGACCCTGTTGTGAGGGAACTCCAGCAGACTCCTTTCGTATGATGTGGAGTTGTCCTATCATCTCACAGTTTTGGCATAGGGTTCAATCTACCATTACTCCAATCACAGGGAGGAATCACTACACTGCCCCTGAATCCTACCTCCTAGGGCTTGCACCCCGCCCTAAGAGAAGGAAAGCAGGCACTAAACCTGATGGCCTATTATTGATTTGGTGAAATAAACCATCGCTATGAACTGGAAATCCCCCACTTACACTAATGTTATGTTATAGAGGGTTTTATACCGCGCTCAAATACTCAAGAGTGTCCTGGCGCGTACAGTTACCAAAGCCCAATGGAGCGGAAAGTATGAGTCGTCTAGTTGAAAAGAATAGTTTTAAGTTGTTTCTTAAAAAGTCGAAAGTCCTGAATATGCCGCAGTTCCATTGGGAGAGAGTTCCAAGCCATAGCCACTTTAACAGAAACGGACTGACCTCCCAACCGTGACCTACGGAATCGAGGGATAATCATCAAACGTTGGGAGGCTGAGCGCAAAGATCTGCTGGGGGCATAGAAGACAAACCGCTTCCTAATGTACATTGGCCCCAGACCATGCAGGGCTCTGTGAGCCAAAGTGAGAGCTTTAAATTGCACTCTCTGGGCCACAGGAAGCCAGTGCAGGTCTCGTAGATGCTGTCTTACGCTAGTTTTTCCAAAGATGTTAAACAGAAGTCTAGCCGCGGCATTCTGTATGGTCTGCAATTTTCTTAGCAGATATCCCGGGATACCAATGTAGAGCGCATTGGCATAATCAATGTAAGAAAGGATGAGCGCGTGGGCAGCCATTTCTTTGGCCCGCCTGGGAAGCAAGGGGAAAAACCTTCTAAGCGACTTAAGGGTGCCGAAACGGACTCCGGTTAGTTTCTTAATTTGCACCGAAAACCGAAGGTCTTCACCAAACCAGATCCCCAAATTCTTTGCAGATACGCCCTCTAAATTAGGTCGAGGAAAGTCTGGTGGCCACAAGGTTTCTCTGAAGGCAGGTGGAAATAAGCCATACAGAAGGCCCTCCACCTTATCCTCGTTGCACTTCAGTTGGGCACAAGCAAGCCACTGAAATACAGACGAGAGACAGTTCTGAACAGAAATTGTCGACAGATCGGAATCCTTCCAGGTAAATAGGAGCTGGGTATCATCGGCATAAGCAATTATGTTTGCCCCCAGCTCCTCTGCCAGAAAAATTAGGGCGTCAAATAGATATTAAAGAGCAAAGGGCTCAGGGTAGAACCCTGAGGGACTCCTGTGGACACTTTCCTGGCGGCCGAAGAAAAAGGTGGTAACCAGACCTGCTGAGAGCGTTCTTCCAGAAAAGATTTCAACCAATCCCAGGCAGGGCCAGCAATACCAATATTTGAGAGACGAGTAAGAAGGAGTTGGTGGGGCACCGTATCGAAGGCGGCAGAGAGGTCAAGCAAAATCAGGGCCGCCCTGCCGCCTGCATCCTAGCATTCCCTAATTGCCTCTGCTATTTCCACTAGTGCAGACTCGGTGCTGTAAGATGTCCTAAATCCGGACTGCGCCACATGGAGGGCACCAGATGCTTCAATGAAGGTATCAAGCTGACGAAAAAACCCCTTTTCGCAGACCTTGGTCAGAGCCAGAAGGAGGGAGAAGGGGCAATAATTAGCAGGTTTCAGCGGATCTAACGAGGGTTTTTTTAGACGTGGCAACAACTTTGCCTGCTTCCAAATCAAAGGGACCCTGACCGTTTGTAGAGATAGATTAATGATCGTGGTTGCTTCTGGATAAACGACCTCCGCGAATCCAGCCAGAACTCTGGCTGGACAGGGATCTGTCCGGGAGCCCGATTTAAGAGTTTTAAGGATAGCCAATATATCTGACCCAACTATGGGAGAAAATCGAGTGAATGAAGGAGGCGCAGAGGACAGAGTGGTGAGAGACAAAGGGAAGGAGACACTCGGCCCCCGAACGCTCCTCACCAAACTATCTTGGCTAGTTTGTATCTTTTCAATAAAGAAGTAGAATAGATCCTCACACCATTGTGATGAGACGGGTAGAGCCGCTTGCTCGGCGCCAGGTGCCAAAAAGCTTCTGACAATGGAAAAAATCTTTCTACTATTGTTTTTAGCTTTGGCAATCCGTTCTGCATAAAAACTACTCTTCGCCAACTTAATGGCTGCATAATATTCGCTCTGAGCTCTACGCAGGTCAATTTTGGCTAATGAAGAATACTCCAGACGCCAACAACGTTCCAATTTTTTGCATCCCAATTTAAGCTCTCTAAGAGCATCGGAATACCATGGTTGAGATGGAAGAGATTGCGACTGCCTCTTTGAAGCGGGTTGGGAAACAAAGTCAACCCCCTGGCTGATCCAGGTGGCAAAGCTATCTACAGCCCCTTCCAGATCATGAGATAACATTGGACGGGAGAGTGAAAGGGCCGTAGAACGGGCCGAGATTTCAATCTTCGGTGAAGGCTTGCTTTGGGTCAAAGCGCTGAGAGTGGGAGGCATCCCCATGGACCAGGAAAAAAGGACCAAAAAATGGTCTGACCAAGTGACCTGGATAGGGTCCCCAATAGACAAGGCAAAATTGGAACACACCAAGTCGATCGTATGCCCCGCTATATGAGAGGGAGACTTTAACCACTGGGTCAGTTACGCCAAATCAAGCAGATCCATTAATTCCCTGGCATCCGGAGTCCCAGGACAATCAATATGGATATTAAAATCACCCAAAAGGAGACAAATTGTGAAACGGAGGGCACGAGGGACATTGACGTCATCCAGGGCTTTCAGAAAAGCACTCGAAGGGCCAGGGGGCTGATAAACCAGAGTGTCGCCCAGCGTATAATGTGGTTACATAATAATGGTAAAATCAAGAGCCTCCCCATCCACTAGCCCGACTGAAGCCTCACTAGAGAAAAACCAGGTGTCTCTAAGCACTACTGCAATCCCACCCCCTCTTCCAGTTGTACGGTCTACTCTAGCAATTTTATAACCCAGAGGGATGGCCGACTCAATCACGGGGGCACAGGACTCATTAAGCCAGGATTCAGTTACAAATAACATATCCAGATGTTCGTCAGAAAGAAGTTTGTGAACGTCATGAGCATGCTTGACCATTGAACGCACATTAAATAAGCGCAGGCCGAAACCTGTATGTCCTCTAAGAACGAGGAACAGGGGCTGTCTGCTTAGATTGGAAACAAAACTGACATAT
Organism: Triturus cristatus; assembly: GCF_964204655.1. NCBI lineage: Eukaryota > Metazoa > Chordata > Amphibia > Caudata > Salamandridae > Triturus > Triturus cristatus. The sequence continues at coordinate 752,389,129 of NC_140592.1, forward strand.
AGGGCACTTCCTTGCCATACTATGCAGGACTGCCCATTGATCTTCCCCATTACACCTAGCAGTATCAAGCGCTAATAGTTCCATACGACTATAGGACCTCCGAGTGCCCAGTTCCCCGGGTCTAAAACAAGCAGCGAGGCTGGCGCTGGACGCTCTAGGGAGGCGCCAGCCCCCTAATTTATGCAATACCAGTACTAGCGGGAAATCAGGTGTGGGAGCGGGGTAAGCCTAGACTGTTCACCCTGCCTCACCCAAAATGGCGGATCGGTAGCTCGAAGCGTCAGGAACCGATGACCAGCCTCCCCAGCAAGGTAAGGATAGAATAATGTTTAAAAAGTAAGTGCGGTCACAACAAACTAAAATAACAAGTTAAAAAGCTAAGCTTGTGCAAAATAAGCAGCAAAGATCAAATCAGTACTTCAGCAGCAGCAAAGCGACTAATCATACACAGTTGGCTCCCGGCTCACGCCTCAGTTGTGATAACGCTGCGCGCTCGCCAGCCCCCTAATTTAAGTAATACCAGTACTAGCGGGAAATCAGGTGAGGGAGCGGGGTAAGCCTAGACTGCTCACCCTGCCTCACCCAAAATGGCGGAAAGGTAGCTCTAAGCGTCAGGAACTGATGACCAGCCTCCCCAGCAAGGTAAGGGTAGAATAATGTTTAAAAAGTAAGTGCGGTCACAACAAACTAAAATAACAAGTTAAAAAGCTAAGCTTGTGCAAAATAAGCAGCAAAGATCACATCAGCACTTCAGCAGCAGCAATGGGAAGCAGCTGTTAAGTACTTCACAGTTGACGAGGAAACAGCCCTACCAGGGCCGAATTGGGAACCCAAAGCATCCCTGACAATGTTGACGGACCAGCCCCCGATGCTTTTGTTACTGGGGTCTGATATAGCAGCACTGCTGCAAAACTGGCCCCCAATAACAAAACTGGCCCCCACCACTGCAATATTGGCCCCACTCTTCCAGCCTCCTGTCGAAACGCCTGATGCCCGCTACGGTCAGTCTGGCCCTGAACCCTACACAGGGAAGAAGCACGGGGCCTCCGTAAATTCCCAATAGCCAGAGAATGGGATGAATTATGTACAGAACTGGCAGAGGACAGATGGAACGACCTACTGCCCCCCTGAGGAAGAGACTCTGGGGAACCTGACCGGTTCCTCACATACCTGTCATTGTGGCGGTCCTCGAACCATATACATTAACATTGTAGCTACCCAACCTCACTGAGCGAATATTAGCATTACTGGTTATGGTCCATATGTTCTACTGGGAACGCATCTCACTCACCTATGACGCACAACGCTGTAGGTCACAGAATGTTAGTGAATAATTAACCTATTAATGGGCAAAAGGACATGAATACATCTGTAGAATGCCAAACTCACACAATACTGTAATACTACTGTAGAATCTAACCGAAAAAGTTAAGATGCTCTAATTATTTATTTCCAGATACAACCTGAAAATGTAAGTGATAAGGTCAAAATCTGACACAATGTACCTTTAATGTTTTGTTTCTTAATTCACTACAAAAAACAATTAAAATATATTTGAAAAAAAATCTTAAGTACATCATTTGATTGAGCAAAAGCTGTATGCTTCTACTGAAAAAAATGCTTGTATTGCAGTTTGTGTCTCCTTGACAACTTCAGGCTCAGGAGTGAGTTAGCTACGATGTTAATCCAATGAACAGGATAAGCAGACCTCATCTGCTTATTATGAAAAGTTATGACAAAGGCAGTAGGCCTGATGTATTATTGTGAAAAGCATATGTTAAATATATTTATGGATGGAATGTTGTTACACGCGTTATGCAATTTATTCGCGACACGCTAAATAGGTTTTGCGACTCGCTATTTGGAAGGGGCGTTCCCTTTCAAATAGCGAGTCTCAAAACCATATACTAATCTTTTGCGACTGCAATTGCGGTCGCAAAACACTCGCAATTACTACCTACTTCAAGTAGTTGGTAATGCATTCGCAAATGGGAAGGGGTCCCCGTTCCCCTTTGCAAATACATGCGAAAATATTTTTTACGGTCACGCAGTAGTCCCAGGGACCACTGCCTGCAAGAGAAGTTTTAATTCTCTGTTGCCCCCTCTTTCATGAGCTGGAACGTGATCAAGACAAAAAAAACGTAGCAGGTTTCTGTTATTCTCATAGAAGTTGGCAAAGTTTCTTGCAACGAGATAGGACAAGTTATTTTTCTCTATTGCCCTCGCATGTTCTAAAATTCTCTTTTTCGTTGGGTGAATGATACTCCCAATGTACATAAGGGGACAGGGGCATGCTAGGCAATTGCCACAGAAAGGGGTATTACATGTCAGAAATGTGTTAATATTTTGGGGCTTATCACAACCTGGTATGGCATGTACTAATGTTTTGGGACTATTTTTACATGCCTTGTATTTTGTGCAAGGAAAACACCCTGTTCAATCACTGATTCGTGGATTTCTGGGACTAATCTCAAAGTGACTCTGTACTAGATTATCTTTTAATGATCGACTTCTCCTATATGTACTTTTGGGATAGTCAGGTAAATTACTTCCAATAATTGGCTCCGTTTTTACAATGTCCCAGTTGCGTTTAAAGATGTTGCGAACATTCTGTGCTTCACTGGAGAAGGTGGTAATCACTCTAAATTGTGAATTTATGCTAGTGTTTCCCTCCATTGTTTGGTCTTTCAAGAGACACTTCCTTGGAATTCTGTTTACCCGATCTAGAGTTTTGTTTAGTAAATCGTCAGAGTATCCTCATGTTTTAAATTAATGTATGGCCTCTTTGCTGCCTGTTCAAAGTCTTGTTGCCTCATGCAATTTCTTTAAATACACAACAATTCCCCATCAGGGATACTCTTTTTTAGGGGGTTGGAGTGGCTACTATGTGCCTCTAGAATAGAATTCCCTGCGGTCGGCTTACGAAAGGAGGAAGTGCAAATCTGACCATCTGCAATGAATACCTTGATGTCCAAATAGTTGACCTTAGTGGCACTGATTTCTCAGCTGAAGTGTAAATTAACTGTGTTGTCATTCAGCACACCAATGTACTGTTCCACCTCCTCTCTTGGTCCCTTCCACAAAATAAATAGATCGTCTATATAACGATGCCATCCCACTATGCATGAAACCCATCTGTTGTTGTGATCAGCCCATGCCACCTGCTTCTCCCACCAGCCTACAAATAAATTTGCATAGCTGGGGGTGAAGCAGGTGTCCACGGCTGTGCCTTTCATTAGTAAATACAATTGTTTTTGAAACAGGAAGATATTATCACTCAGTCAGAATGTTATGAACTCAATCAAAATTTCATTATGTTCAGCAAATTTTAGCAATCAGCCCTTTAAGAAATATTTGATTGCTTGTATGCCCTGCATATGATCTATGCATGTGTAGAGGCTTGTTATATCCAGCACTACCATCAACATATCTGGCTCCCAGTTAGTATTAGAAATTATTCTGATAAAGTCTTTTGTATCCCGTACAAAGGATGGCAGTGTTTTGACAAATTAAGTAAGGAAGGAATCAATGAATTGTGACATATGTTCTGTTAAGCTGCCCTTCGAAGAAATGATTGGGTGACCCGGACGTTTGCTAGCGTCTTTATGGATTTTAGGAAGATGATAAAATGTCGGTGTCACTGGATGAGAACAATTCAAAAACAGCATTTCTTCCTGGTTAAGCATCCCCAAACTGAACCACTTCTGTATAATTTCATGATATTTCGGTGATACTCTGGCTGTATCTTTCTTTGGTGACTCTCGCATAGCAAACAGTGTCAGATAGCTGTCGCACACTTCCTTGCTGTAATATTCTTTGGTCATTAACACAATATAGCCGCCCTTGTCGGATGGTTTGCATACTATGTTGGGGTCTTGTTGGATACCTGCAATAGCCTTTCTCTGTTCATTCGACTAGTTTGATTTAACATGATTAGATCTCATGGTCTTGGATGTGTTCATTCGTATTTGATGCAGGTCACTTTTTACTGAATCTTCAAAGGCATCTATGGTTTCAAATGGCATGTTTGGAACGAAAGTCGATTTCACTTTAAAACCAGATTTAATATGTTTTTGTTTGATTCCAAAGCTCTCAATGTCAGTTAAATCTCCTGCTTCTGAGATAGACTCTTGATCAGCTAGTATGCGGAGGATATCAAGCTCCTCTCCTGTTAGAATATCCGTAGGTGCTTGTCTCGCTTCTGGAATTGATCTTGTTGGTTGTTGCTCAGAGAGACCTCGCAATTTGAAGAACTTATGTAACTTCAATATATGTGTGAATAAATAAAGGTCAATCTAAGATTGAGTCTATTCAAAATTAAATATGATATAAGCGGCCCCCTCCCGGGTCAATTCCGGCCCGGGGACCACATTTCCCAGGGCCCAGCTTCCTTTATAAAAACTTTTTTGTAAATGAAAAAGTTAGTGGGAATATAGCATGTTACTATGCATGCTATTACATCGCGTTCTATTACAACGCGGTTGTTACAGCGACCGTGTTGTTAGAACGCATTACCTTTACAACGCAAGTCATTAGATCGACTTGCTGTAGGGGGCGCGCTGGACTTAGGAATAGTATAATTTACTATTCCAACTCCAGCGTGTACAACAGTAGGGAAGGTGTTGGAATAGTAAATGATACTACTCCTTAGGTTAGAGTGCCCCCGACAGCAAGTCGATCTAATGACTTGCTATGTAAAGGTATTCCGTTCTAACAACGCGGTCGTTGTAAAAGGAACGCAATGTAATGGTAGATAGATAGATAGATAGATAGATAGATAGATAGATAGATAGATAGATAGATAGATAGATAGATAGATAGATAGATAGATAGATAGATAGATAGATAGATAGATAGATAGATAGATAGATAGATAGATAGATAGATAGATAGATATTACTGAAAAAGCAAAGGTTAAAGTAACATCATACTTAGGGGTGATGAAAATATCTGTAAAACTTATAAGTTCACTGAGAAAGTCAAAGGCTAGAGTAACGTTATAGTTAGGTGACAACATTAACGCTTTGAACTAAAAAACACACAGAGATTGACCAATTATAGTTAGCAGCACTAACTATAACTTGCTCCCCGCAATGCACTGCTTATGACCTCACATATGACATCACTCATGACATGTTCTATGACAAGATTTATGAAATCACTGATGACATCTCAAATGACATCATTATTTGATGGCATCACTAATGCCATCATCCAAACTTTGTTTTCTGTCATATTGTGCTATAAAGTACTATGGCATTAGAGCCCGGACAGTAAGTACAAAATAGCTCAGAAGAATATCAGCCATCATTTCTGCTATCACAGATACAACTCCCTTAGGTGTAGAAAGCCTGCATTATGTGCAACATTGACCCTGTACCATACACTTTACAGCTAGCATAGTTCACATTAACAATCGAGCACAGATATGTAGAAGACAGTTGAAGACCCACCTGTTTACTCAATAGATCAATGAGCTCTGCCAGGTTTTCCTGGTTATGCCCTACTATGGACAACTTTTATCGGCATCAAATATCGGAAACTCACTCAACCCACATTGCGAAATGAAGTTGATATCAGTAGAGAACTGGGTACTGTAAACAGTCCTTACTCTATGGAGAGAGTTTATACCACACTGCCACGCATATATATATCCTTACCTCTTGTATTTTATTTATTAATCCCTGAATGTCCATTTACATAACAAAATATTAAAATATTTACACTATGTTTTAAATTATTTACAAAATGTACTTTAGTCGATGTTTATAAATCTTACATTTAAAATTGTGTTGCCAAACTATGAATACATATTTCTAAGCTAAACTGTATTTTTTGTGCCATAGAATCCAATTATTAATATGATCTAAGATGCTATGGGAAACAATGTTAATGTATGAGATATTTTGTGAAGTAATTTTTGCAAAAGATGTTTTGGAAATCAATGTTGATACATGCTACCCAATCTACAGCTGTAGAACTGTCTGCTCTTCTCTGCCTTTAGTGGCTAGACCACTCATCAACAGTACTGCTTAGAAGCCCTCTTGAGAGTGCCTTGAGCCAGTCAATGAAAATCTGTACACATGCCAATCAAATTCTGACAAAGGTTATTACCAAAAGAAAAATTAATTGTCTGTGCATCACAGAATTAGTCAGCAAGAGGGTCCTGACAAACCGCATTGAAGCAAATGCATAAGAAATGGCAATGTACACCTTTATAGGATTTTTTCACGTAGATGTCCGATGGTGGTCCCATGACATTGTGAAACAAACAAAGCGCGTAACCCGGAGACTAAGATCATGAGAAGGGCAGAAGAGGGCCTTGAGTTGTTAAAAAGAATGTAAACCTTTTTTAGCTGGCCATGCTAATTGAGAGCCAAGATGTGGAAGACAGGTTTGATATGCCATAGATGGACAATTCCTTATGCATGGTTTGCATGAGGAAGAACACATGGCAATAGCAGTTTGTTACATTGAAGCAATGGTCCACATTTACTAGTCTCATGGTTTTCAGCAACTTTTTTATCTGCCTTAAAGCACCTCAAGAATCCGCTAATCTTTCAGCGTTAACCATAAGTCCATCGAAGTTAGATCTCTTTTGAGTGGAGAATTTATACAGCCTGTATGCAGAGGCTTGAACATAGGGTTGGAAGGGCTTGGAAACTCTGAAGTGCAAAGCTATGGAAACTGGAAGCTTGCAAACAATAAACCTCACAATAGAGTTTAGCCTTCCCTGACTCACTTCCTGGTTACAGCTGCACTTCCAGGTGTCATTAGGCATGGCCGGTATTTAGGCCAAAACAAAATGCAGGGGACACATGCAGCATGTTGTTTGGTTATAGTGGCTCTTTGCTTCACTCAGTTCCCAGGCAATTACTGTGTTACTCTCATTTGTTGTTCTTGCCCTTTTCCTTTCCCTTGTAGTTAGAGTATTCCCCCTTGGTCCCTTCTATGATGCTGTGTTTGTTATTTCAAGGAACCTCAGGATATCTACTTATATTTTGCTTTCTCAGCCCCGGTGTAGCTGATCTTGTTGGCATTCTGTGGTCTCCGAATGGAATTCAGGTTGGTCAGATGCTCATGAAAATGACTTCCACTAATGAGACCAGTAAGTCTGATTCGGCTTTTCCTAATATTCCTAACAATGTTTTCGCTCCAGCGGATCCATAGTATTCATTCAGTGTGTACTGCCTTTTATAGCTGGTCCTGTGGTCATTGAAATGTGTTACCCATCCATCCTTGAGTTGAATCCACCGAAGGGATATTCCAGTCCAGTGCTTCTCACCTACCCTTTGCCTGTACTTGCCCCGATTCCCACAGCGTTTATGTTGTTGCATGGCCATGCCCCTATAGGGATTCAGGGACAACAGTGGCGTTCAACAGTTCTCTCCACTGGGAACCTGACAGCAAGATTTCCAGGATGCCCAAATATGGTCAATTTACATTTAACTAACCTAAATAAACCTCATTTAGTCAGCAGGTTATGATATCCTGAAAATCTGCTATGGATCCCGCTCCTAGACGTATGTTGTACACCCATGGCGATCAGCTTAGAACTCAGATGAGTATGGTTTAGGGCCCAAGTGCTACACCCGTGGGTGTGTAATGGAACCCAAAACCCATTAGTTCTACCAATTGGCTTGGGAGCTAAGAGATGCTGTACAGGAGACCAACCTTTTTATCCTGAGACATCCCAGGGTCTAGGAATAGTCAAATCCTTACAAAATATCTGAGTTCAGCAACCGAGGGAGGGGTCAAATAGTTTGCTGCTGAAACGAACTTTGCCTTTCCAGCACCCGGCTGTCTTGGTTACAGGGTTATAAATAAACACTTTTTTGGCCATTCAAAAACCCACAATACAAAATCCTCACATCAACCAGTTATCCTGCTTTTTCCACTGCATGTCTCGATTTTGCAACATTACCACGTGAAAGCTAACATTTGGAATCAATAATCTTTCTCTCTTTCAAACACCTTTCAGTTTGCAAAGAGGCATGCAGTACTTTGTTGGTTCATGTGAAGCAGTCATTCACATACAGTAACATGCGCCTCAATTATAAACTCAGAGGGGGAAAGAGGGAGTTTTAACTTTAGCAGATGAAGTTGGGAACTGGAAAAACCAAAATGACTGGCTGAATCTAGGATGATGTTTGTTGGCCATTGAGTGATACATTTGGGGGTAACATCCTCGTTGAGGGTGTTGGAACCTAGTTTACTTCCCTAGACAGGTTCGCATTTTACACTCTTTTCTAATGGAATTAGTGAGCAATTTTCCAGTGAATACCACTATTTTGATCATTTAAATGTATTGACTGTTTATACTGTTGTGTCGTATTGTATTTCATTCCTTCCCAGCAACCTCTCTACAGCTTGGCCTTGTCATTTAACCACAACTACCAAAGTGGGATTAAGGAAGCGTAGTGCTCCTGTTTTACCCATCCGCGTGTACATCGAGTCTGCCGGTAACTCTGTTAGCAGCATCTTTGGAACTAGGTAGCTCTCCCAGTCACTATAGAGCAGTGACATCTTGACAACTGAGGGGCAGATTTACAAGCAACTGACGCATCTGCATAGATGCGTCAGGTTCCTTGCAATCACCACCGAATGTCCTTGCGCCACTATGGATGCGCTGTATTTACAATACAGTGCTCCATGGCGCAAGGATTAACAGATGCGTCAGAAATTCTGACGCATCTGTTGGCGCAAAAGTGACACGTTGCTAGTGTTGCTCATGAAAGTGACGCAACACCAGCAATGCACCACAACAGATGGGTGAGTCCCATTCAAAAAGCCTTGCGTCATTCCTTACGCCTGGTCTGAGCAGGCGTAGGGATTTTGACGCAGTGAAGGCGTAGAGTGGCGTAGTGAAATCTTGTAGATTTCACTGTGTGAGTTCTACTTGGATTTTTGCATGGGAACGCCCATCCTGCATACATTATACCTGATGCAGGTAAAATGTGACGCAGTGCTTTACAATGTGACGCATCTCCCTAGATGTGTCACGTTGTAAATGGGCCGCAACATTTACGCAGTGGCTGCGTCACAAAAGTGATGCAACAGCGGCACAAGAGTCACGCAAGGGGCTTGTAAATCTGCCCCTGTGTCTTGGTACAGGTGCCATGTCTTCTAGTCCATGATCTAGTTCTTTCCGCTAGCTTGGCCTTGGCGACTACCTAATAGCTGTCTACTTGGCCCATTTCATTAGGGTGAACTTCAACCAGTCTTGATTTTTCAGCCAACAGCACTGAACCGGAAGTGTATTTCACGCTTCCATTTAAAAGATTGGGCCAGCGATTCCCGGCATGCTTATTGTTGCTGGGTGAAAAACTGAAACTGGCTGAAAACTTGTGTGTAAACATGCGTGTACACATGAATGGCTAAAACATGACCACTAGCGAGCCTCTTTAATCCACTTTGTTCGTTGTGGTTCAAGGACAAGGCCAGGCTGCACAGAGGTTTCTGGACTGTATTCTGCGCTTTCCCTCTCTGTATGTGTACCAGGAGCCATATCACCACCATGGTGGGGCATTATAAGGCAAATAAATATTTGAAAAAATCCACAGTTTTAGTGAAACCTTAAAATATGTTTCTTCACATGAACATTTGATATCAAACCTGTTAAAATGAAGCAGGTAGTGGTGAGAAAGGATTAAAAATGTATAATAAAAGGCACCGAGGGATTAGTGGTAACCTGAGTGAAGGGCCTATTAGTTTCCTGCCTGGTAGCCGAGCATTGTGAGAGTGCACCAGAACAAGAGATGAGGCGAGGCTTTGTGTACAGGGTAGAGCCCGGAGGCATGATTCCAGACGGCCTGGTGCAGTCCTCCCAGACTGGAAGAGAGCTGAAGCGGATCAGATACACCAGAGCGGGAGGGAGACAGCCAAGCACCAGGCTTAGGTATGGAGTTAGCCCCACCGTCAAATCATTTGTATCTCGTAGGTCGAGGACTCAGGAGATATCTGTTGTCAAATCAGAGGCAAGGGTCGAACAGCTTAGTGAGATAGTTCATCGACCCAGGAGTACCTTATCTGCTAGGCAGAGAGTTCGAAAGGTCATTTTTAGGTCAAGCCTAGCAGAAAGTGCAAGCTGTCTGGTTGAAAAAGACCTGTTGTAAGCTGACAGGGAGGCTTAGAGCCCACCCATTTCTTACCGTTATTATTATTATTTATTATTTGGTAAGCGCAAAGAATCATCCCCAGGGGGATCTCTCGGCGCCGCAGTATCAAGCAACAGAACCAGAACCATATCCAGTTAAAGATTGAATAACCAGGTTTTGAGGAGTTTTCTGAACTGAATAAGGTTAGTGCAGGAGCGAATGTGGAGCGGGAGTTTGTTCCATTGATGGCGGGCCAGGAATGAAAAGGAACGACCACTTAGTCTGGCTTTGTTTATCCCTTTAGGGCACAGTAATAGCTGGTCGCTGGATCTGAGTTGTCGGGTGGGGATATAAGGCTTTAATTTATTTTTCAGATAGGATGTTCCCCTTCCCTGCAGTGTTTTAAATGCCAGACATAGGAGCTTAAATACAGCCCGTTTTTTTATGGGCAACCAGTGGAGCAGGTGCAGTAGGGGTTCAGATGGAGATCGTGGGGGACGATTTAGCGTAAGGCGGGCTGCCATGTTTTGAACCACCTGGAGCCTTGAGAGAAGTCCTTCTCTTATACCGACCAGTAGGGAATTACTGTAGTCTAGTCTGCTCACTATCAGTGCCTGAATTAGTTTTTTTTTTTGGCTGAGAGAGGTATCCATGGAAACACCTTCCTAAGAATTCGCATCAGGCCAATACACGTCCCCAAAATACTTTTCACATGTTCATCCATGGATAAGTTATCATCCAATATGACTCCTAGATTTTTCACATCTTTTTTTCGGAGTCGGGGAGGCGCCCAGTTCCGGAGGCCACCAATCAGCAGACCATAACTCGTGTGCCTTTCCAAATAGGAGAATCTCAGTTTGTTTGTATGAAGCTAGCGAAAGTTCGCCATCATCCAAGCTGCCATTTTCAACATGCAGATCAAGACCATTCTGCAAGAAACAGCAGCGGTACAGGATGAAGCGTATAAGAATGAATACAATAGGACATGCAACACTATTGAGCAAGCATATAGCCTGTTGGAGGAGCATCTCCTATTGCATCACACCAGTGGAGCCTTGATCTACATGCCAGAGAAGGAGTGATGCCTTGTAATTGTTTTGGGTGGGAGTTCTACATAGCGCTATCTCAACCCGAAGGTATCAGAGGGCTTTACATGAGCACCAGTTGCATTGCAGACGTACACGTTCATTTTGTTAGGCACGGGAAGATTAAGTGATTTGCTCAGAAACACAGGATGTTCAGCGTCCCTGCCAAGGCTCGAACCCGGTTCCCTATATCCGAGGTCGACCACTCTAGCCATTAGGCCATTTGTTGTAGAGTTGGGAGAGCCACTGAAAGCTCGAACCAGAAACCTGGTTCTGCCTCAGCTTACGGTCCTCCTGGAACTTCGAGCCCAGCTTTCGCAGGAGGCGATGTGGCCTTGTGGCTACAGCTACTGGCCAAGCAACATTGGAATTCAGGCTCGAATCCAGGCCTCTGTTCAGCATTCCGTGAATCCAAATTCTCCCTGCACCATCAAAAGGTGTAACATAGTGTATGTCTGTTGTGAAGCACTCTTATGCCCTTGGGCAAGATTCATGCTGCTTAAAACTGCCTAACATAAAATGTGGATTCTGCCTTTCACCTGCGCTCCAAGATCTCATCCTCCTAGAATTAAGGAGAAGGCATTAACCTTTGAGCACCGAAAGAGATGTGGATCCAGTGGCTGAATTGCACTGTGACTACTGGAAAAGCTTGGATTTAGCCAGGATTTCCTCCTTGACCAAATTCTGTGATTCTAGACAAATACTTTATTTCACTGAGCCTCACTTTCGTTCATTGTCACATAGTAGAGACCCTTCACATTCTTGAGTTCAGGTTGTGTGCTTTTGTGTATGATTTAATAGCCTATAATGTTGGTCAATATATAATAAGACTCTTGCAGTGTCGGACTGGCCTATAGGGCAATAAGGCAGTGCCTGAAACGCTGGTCTAACGGATCAATGTGTGTGGGCCATTTTTTTTAGCAGTTGTGAGCAGGTTTCATGACAAGTGGATTGGTTTTTACAGTTGATTTCCCTGATATTATGATATTACCAGCTGTTTGGTGGCCATTTTATTTTGGGACCTGGGCCAGTCCAACCCTGGACTCTTGCCTATATATAGGGTGCATATGACAATGGACTTGTCTCTTGGTTCACTAATAGCATTGTCATGGGGTTGGAGACAGGAATTTTTCTCAGTGCATGTTTATAAAGACTCACGTTTAATAAATATTTTTCAACACAGGAGTATAATTCAATGTGCTAATGTGAAACTCTTCTGCATGTTAAAAAAATAAACTTTTTTGACCTTTTAACTTGCCTTACGTTGTCATATTAAAAACAGTAGCGGCCTGCCCCCTGCCAAGGTGGGGGGGGCGGGTTGGAGGAAGGAGGTGGGGGGGGGTTTCAGGGACAAATAAATAAACCTTACCTTAACACTGCCACCATTTCTAGCTGCATCGTGCTCTTCCGGCTTCTGTGCACGGGCTCACAAAATGCACTGCGGCCAATCCTGATGCTGCAAGAAAGCAACATCTGGATTGGCCTGGGTGCCAGCAACTTGCACTCCCAGGCAGACTGGGAGCCTGTGCCTGCTCTCTCCAGCCCCTGCAATGCAGCTGGGGCTGGAGAGAGCCTCACTGTGCATGAGTGTTTGGCCGGTCCAAGACGGCCGGCCTAACCCTCATGCGCAGTAAATGGAGTGCCCACCATTCCCCCACCAGCAGTGTCATCCCCTGAACCCACTCCCAAGACTCGTCAGATAATAAAACGGGTTTAAAACCTGTTTTATGGGGGCGTGGCCAAGATGGCGGGGTGAGCGGACGCTTCCTCCCGTAGCTCCTCCGGCCCGGCCAAGCTTGAGCCCTTTTCTTATGCTTTTCTCCCCCCGCTGAGGCTCAGCGTGGAAGAGGAGCGTGGCGGAGCACCTGGTGCGCACGTTGTTGCCGTTTTGGTTCTGATCGCCTCGGGGGAAGCCCCCAAGAAGTCCGATCGAGCTCGAGGAGCGAAGGAGGGCCTGAGAGGCGGAGCGCATCGGAGTGCTGTCCGGGCGCCTCGGCTGGGCCTGGTGCTGAAAGTTGCGATCTGGAAGGAATCTGGCCCGTCGCTCGACGGAGGGTGAAGGAGCCCTGCGGGAGGGGACCCGACGGTGCGGAAGACTTCGGACGGGTGCTTTGGCACTCAGACCTGTGTCGGCGACACTTCGCACTGTGTAGGCCCCTGTCCCTTGGCCGAAGTACGGCGGACTCTCTGTTGGGGTCGGACCATCTGGGCCCCTGGGTGTGACAGACTGACACCGGCGGTGGAACCTATTTGATTGCTGTGCGTTTTGGGGGCCCCGGTGGTGTCGCCGGGCCTGGTCGCTCTGCCCTTCCTCGCCCTGCCGCCATCTTGTCCCCGTGGGATCAGTGGTGTTGGCCTTCACCGGAGCCCTTGCTGGTGGATGTATGTGACCGACGCGGCTGCCGGGCTGACTTTTTGGGGGATGTGCTGACGAGGAGCCCCTCACTGTAGCTTCCATTCCTGTCTCGGATGGGCACCCGCGGCTGGCGGTGACCGGACTGGACCGCCATCTTGTCACCTGTGACGCAGCGACCCTGCTTGTGGGGGGACACCCACGTCGAGTGCTTGCCAGCAGCTGGGCATCCCTGGGGCGGCTGGACCAGGGCCCGACCGCAGTGCTTGCGATGTCTGGAAGAGGAGGCTCGAAGAAGGGGGACCGCACCCTGCCGGACATGCTTGGCAGGGCCCAGCAACTGAGGGACAGAACACAGCCTTCGCCGGGGACCTCCCGGGCCTCGGCGGACGTGACTGGGGGGGAGCCACCCGTCACGAGGACCTTTATGGAGGAACTGTTTAGCTCCCTCAGGGAGGACTTCCAGACACTGAAGCGGGAGGTGGCCAGCGAGGTCCAGGAAGTGCGCAGGGAAGTGGAGGGCCTTGGCGAGCGCGTTGAAACGGTGGAGACAGAGGCCCAACGCCGGGAGGAGGAGATAGGCCATCTTCAACAGGACGTTCTCCGCCTCCGGGAGCAGTGTGTTGAGCTCCAGGCCCACTCTGAGGACCTTGAGAACAGATCACGGAGGAACAACATTCGAGTGCGTGGTGTGCCGACTGCAGATGAGGGGTCCGATCTGGGGAGCTACCTGCGGGACCTGTTCCGAGAGATCCTGGGGGAAGCTGCAGACTTCCCCATTCGCATTGATAGGGCACATAGGGTTGGCAGGCAGCGCCAATCATCGGCACCTCCACCGGACATTCTGGCCTTCCTGCCCGATTTCCCGCTGAAGGAACGCATCATGACTGAGGCCCGCAGGAAACAGCCCCTGACTTTCCGGGAGCGGCCGGTGGCGCTTTACCAGGACCTCTCCGCCATCACGCTGCAGAAACGCAGGTCCTTCAGGATTGCCACTGACTTTTTGCGCGAGCACGAGACGCCGTACTCTTGGGGTCATCCCTTCCGCCTGATCTTCCGATGGAACGGGGTGCTACACCAGCTACGCTCCTTGCAGGACATTTGTGGCGTCCTGGGGCTTACGGCGGCGGAGGAGGAAGGAGCTACACCGTCGTGGAGGGCCTCGGAGAGACGGAGCCGGCGGAGGTCGGCGAGGCGACGATCAGCGGCCAGCGCAGGGCGTCCTGATTCCCCTACCATCAGGGCGGACATGGCCGACGCTTTGAGGGCGGCGGCCAGGGACTCGGCCGGCTCCACCGGCGTGGCCTTGACGGCCTAACACTCACTCCGGGTGGAGATGCCTTTAGCTTCTTTAACTGCTGGTTTCGGGGCGGGGGGGTCGGGGTGGAGCGGCTGGAGGTGAGTGGCTGGACGTCCACTTCGTTCCTTTCTACGGACTTGCCCGTTTTGGGGCTTGACTGGGACAATGGGGTGTTTGAGTTTGCGTTTGGCTAGTTGCCAGGGTTATGTTTTGGGTGGGTATAGGGGTTGTTCTGGGGTTGGGGAGGTCCCGTCCGACGTTGTCCATGCCCACGCTTGGTCTGTTATGGCTTGTCCTGCGCGGCTGCCCCGCGCGCCCCACCCGCTGATCCCCTGCCCATTGCACAGCGCTCCCGATCCCCGAGAGGAATGTCGGCCCTAAAGGTAGTGACCCTTAATGTTCAGGGTCTGAACAACCCCGTGAAGCGCAGAGCGATCTTATCTTTGCTGGAGGGGACGCAGGCGGACATTTGCCTTTTACAGGAGACCCACTTATTGTCCCGGGATTGCCATAGGCTGCGCTCTGCTAAGTTCCCTACCCAGTTCTTCTCCTCGGCAGCGAACAAGACGGCGGGGGTAGCCATTCTTCTAGCGAGCTCCTTTAGGGGGGAGGTTTTGTATAAGTGTGCTGAACAGAAGGGGAGGCTTCTTGCGTATCGCATGCGCTTAGGAGGCATAGCGTTTACGGTTGGCTCCGTTTACAGCCCAAACGACCACCAAGAGCGTTTCCTAGACTCCGTGTTGGTGGATGTCACTGCTTCCCCCGACCGCCACGTCATTCTGGGGGGAGACCTTAATATTGTCTTTGATTCTGTGATAGACAGATCGGCGCAGTGCTTCCCGCAGACGGGGGAACTGTCCCAGGCTGTGAAGGCCCGGATTGCGGAAATGGACTTCCACGACCTTTGGCGCTCCATGCACCCCACGGATAGGGACTACTCTTACTTTTCACACGCACATCGAACCTACTCACGGCTGGACTACCTTCTGGTGAGTGGACCGATGCATGCCGCTGCCACGGCGGCGGACATCGGGGTCCTGACCTTGTCTGACCATTCACCAGTCACCGGCGTTTTCCAGTGGCCGGCGGCCTCCCCCTCTCGGGGGGTGTGGCGCCTCCGGGATACCCTTCTACACAAAAAGTCTGTAGTGCAGCGCATTGGGGAGGTCATACAGGACTACCTAACTCACAATAGCAACACCGACACTTCGCAGGCGACACAGTGGGCGGCATTGAAGGCAGTCCTCCGGGGGGAATTTATCTCTATCTCCGCAGCCGAAAATAGGGAGCGGCAACGGAAGAGGGACGAGCTGACCGTTCAGGTCCGGGAGCTTGGGCAGGTCCACCGCCGTACGGGGGCGCCAAGGGTGTGGAGGCAGTTGAAGGCTGTGAGGAAGCTCCTGTCGGCATTGGATCTTGATAGGGCGGAGTATGCCGCCTTGCGCTTGAAACACGCCTTCTACACTGGGGGGGACAAATGTGGCAAGCTCCTAGCACACCGGCTCCGGGTCACGCAGCAGCGTGGCGTCGTGAGGGAACTGGTGGGCACGGACGGGGTGGTCGTCTCCGGGGACGCAGAGGTAGCGGAATCTTTCCGCGGCTTCTACGAGGCGCTGTATGCGGAGGAACCCTCCTCGCCACAGGACGCCGAAGGCTATTTGGAGTCGGTGACCCTTCCGGTGCTGGATCCGGCTCGGGCGGACCACATGGAGCGGGATATCCATGTTGAGGAGGTGATTTCCGCTATCGCGCGGCTGAAGCATGGTAAGGCCCCGGGCCCGGACGGGTACACGTCTTTGTTTTACAAGACTTTTTGCACGGCTGTGGCCCCTGTCCTTACTCGGCTATTTAATTCCTTTTCCGAACCGGGAGCCATCCCACCGGATCTCCTGAGGGCGACGGTCGCGGTAATTCCGAAATCTGGGAAGGACCGGGCCCTCTGCGGTTCGTATCGACCCATCTCGCTCTTAAATGTCGACCTCAAGTTGTATACAGGGATTCTAGCGTCCAGGCTGGGTCCACACCTCCCCGGATTGATGGAGGCGGACCAGGCTGGCTTTGTACCCGGCAGACAGACGGTTGACAATACCAAGCGGGTGGCGCATGTTCTGGAGAAGGCCTCGCGGATCCCGGGAGAGCGGATGTTGCTGTCCGTCGACGCGGAGAAGGCCTTCGACAGAGTTCACTGGCCGTATCTCGAGCTGGTTCTCAAGAAATTGGGAATCGGGGATAAGTTCCGCACCATGGTATTCAACTGTTATAAGCATCCTTCAGCGTCGGTGCGGGTCAACGGGTGTAGCTCCGGTGGATTTGCCATCGAACGCGGCACAAGGCAGGGCTGCCCCCTCTCGCCGCTCTTGTTTGCCCTCTACATGGAGCCGTTTGCTCAGAGGATTCACGATAACCCGGATGCGGTTGGGGTCCGGATGGGCCAGTATGTCCACACGGTCAGTCTCTACGCGGACGATGTCCTGTTGACCTTGGACGACCCTAGGAGGTCGCTGCCTGCTTGCCTCCAGGAACTAGACGCCTTTGCCTGTGTGGCCGGCTTCAAAATGAATATGAGCAAGTCGGTGGCGTTAGACGTGTCCCTGGCTGCGGACACCAGGAGGGACCTTCAGCGACTCTTCCCCATGCAGTGGTCCTCCTCCACGGTGCCATACCTGGGGATTCTGCTGGCGCCCACATTACCGGAGATGGTCACGGCTAACTATGCCTCCCTCAGCAGGAAGATCAAGGAGGAGCTTGGTCGCTGGAGCAAAGGCCTACTGTCCTGGCTGGGGCGAATCGCGGCGGTTAAGATGACGGTGTTGCCCCAGATACTGTATCTTTTCCGGGCCCTCCCTCTCCAGCCCCCGGTGGGCTGGATACGACAAATGCAGGCTGACATCTCCCGCTTTGTCTGGCAGGGCCGCAAGCCACGAATGAAGAGGGTCCTCTCCACGCTTGCTCCGGAGGCGGGGGGCCTCGGTATTCCGGACCTCCGTAAGTACTTTCAGGCGGCACAGCTGCGATATTTGGTGGAGTGGAGCAGGTGGGAGTCCGACAAACACTGGCTCTTTCAAGACCAGGCAGTGGCGGGCCGCACTTTACAAGAGGTTCCATTCTTGCGCCGCGCGCACCGCCCCCTAACCTTTACGCTTCTTTTATTACGCGGGTCCCCCTGCGGGTGTGGGACGCAGTCTGTGAGGCTCGGGGCCTCACTACCTTCCCTTCGCCGTTCACACCCATAGCGGGCAACCCGGACTTCTCCCCAGGGATGGAGCCGGGAGTTTTCTCCCATTGGGTGCAGGCGGGCTGCAGGGCGCTCTTCCAGATCTATGGCCCGGAGGGAGTGATTCCGTTTCAGCAACTCCGCCAGGAGTTCGGCCTGACGGAGCTGGACAGATTGCGCTACATGCAGGTTCGGCATTGGGCCCTCCAGCCCCAGGTGCGTGACACCGCTGCTCGTCAAATTACACTGTATGAGAGGTGGCTGGCTACCCGGACCTCCGACGCTAAGCTAATTACCGATCTGTACAAGTACCTACAACCCCCGCCGTTTCACTATTACAACCCGGGGAGGGAGCGCTGGCACAGGGATTTGGGTAGGACACTCAGCCACAAGGAATGGGACAAAATTGCGTATCGGGCGCGGCACTCTGCATATCACACGGGCCTTACGGAGACCTTCACTAAGGTGTCCACTTATTGGTATTACACCCCGGAGCGACTGTATGAAATGCATAAATACACTGACAAGGGGTGCTGGCGGGGCTGCGGGCAGGAGGGTACCCTCTCACACATTCTTTGGGATTGCCCCGTGCTGACCGCTTACTGGAAGGAAGTTTTGGACGAGGTGGATAAGCACTTTGAGATAGAGCTGCCGCGCTTCCCGGCGTATGTCCTGCTGGGCCTCCCCAATGACCTAATGTACCCACTGAAGTCCCGCAGGGGCAGGCAGATCGCGATTGCGCTGGGGTCTGCGGTCCAGAACATCCTTATCCACTGGCGCACCAACACTGTCCCCTCCATCACGGGTTGGTTGCATAGGCTTTGGCATGTGCTGGGAATGGAGAAGTTGTCGCTCACGGTGGCGGGGGAAATAGACCAATTTGAAGAGCTGTGGCAACCCTTTCTAGCGCGGCTGTCCACCGAATTCCGGGAGCTCACCTGTCCGAGGTATCTTAGGCTTCTCAGGCTGACGCCGCCGGTGATCCCGGCGGACTAGATCACATGTGAGATAGAGGCCTCGGGGGGGGGGGTGCGGGGCTTCTTGGTGAGGACTAATCTGACGCGGGACCATAGGACGGGGGGGGGGGGGGTATTGTTTTTTCTTCCTTCCTTTCTTTACTGGGGGGATGGGGGATGGGGGGGGGTGGATTGTGCTTTGTCGAGTTGCTGCTGGTTTTCATTGCTCAGATTTGGGGTGTTGGATATGCACGCAGGGATTCCACAGTTTGCATTTCTAGCCTTTCATTTACTGTGCTTTTCCCCTGGCCCATCGAGCTATCCATCGCCAACCCTCTTGAGTGGCACCTTTTTTCTTTGATTGTATTAAATGTACCCTAACCTCCTACCCCCCTCCCCCATGGTTTGTTTTGTTTCAATAAAAACGTTTTAAACATAAAACCTGTTTTATTATCGTTTTATTTGCTGGTGGTTGCAGGGGGGGCGGCGCTCCTCCGCTCTATTGGAGTGGCCGCCGCTGATTAAAAAATTATGTTTGTTGCATGGTTTACATACCAAGTATTTTCAAGATTCAGCTTGTGCAAAGGCTTTTAGAGTCAGAGCCGACCGTTGCTCGCACACCTATACTTTGTTGTATGCTGCTTTACTCACTGCACAAGGAGGCAGAAAACACAAGTGACAACAAGCATTGGCAAATCCAATAGGTCTGGTGTTCACCCCCAACCTTTTGGCAATTATTGTTTTGTTTTGTCATGGTTTTTGCAACACAGTATTGTTAGGAAGCCTCCAAGCCCCCATTAAATCTAGAAAAAAAAATGGCTAAAAGCAAAAGTGTTTTTTCCAGTCTCACAAAAGTACACATTACCATGGTACACCTGGCACTTAAGGGAACTACGTTGTGCATGGATGTGCTCCTTGTGAAAGGCTGCCGTAACTCATAGGGAAGCCAGTCAATGGCTGAAGTGGGTTTACAATGCCCCTTGATGTATGCTGGAGTGGGTGGAAGAAAAATGTGAATGACAC
This sequence comes from Triturus cristatus, assembly GCF_964204655.1. Lineage (NCBI taxonomy): Eukaryota > Metazoa > Chordata > Amphibia > Caudata > Salamandridae > Triturus > Triturus cristatus. The sequence continues at coordinate 752,409,157 of NC_140592.1, forward strand.
AATCACAGACTAATGAATGATATCTGGCTGCAAACACCTATAAGTAACTATGTTATACATACTTTAACAAGATCAAAAGGTCTTGGATAACACGGACCTAAAAAAAAAATATCAGTCTGGCATTGGCTGCTAGCCTAGCCTTTGAGAAAGAAGGCAAGAAAGAAGGGAGGGATGGAACGAAAAAAGGAAGAAAGGCAGACAAAAAGGAAGGAAGGTAGATAAAACAGCAAGGAATAAGGGCAACAAAGGCAGGAAGGAATTTAAAAAGGAAGGAAGGGAGGCAAAAGGGAAAAAGAAGGAAAGAAAAAGAAATAGGGCAAGAAAGAAAGAACGCAAAAAAGCAAGAAAGAGGGCACAAAAAGACAAAGAAAGGAGGAAAAAAGGAAAGAAGGCAAAAGAATGGAGGAAAGAAAGGAAGAAAAAAGGCCAGAAAGAAAGTGAAGGAAAAAAGGAAAGAAAAAAGCAAGAAGGCAAAAAGGAAGGAAAGAGAAAGAAAGAAGGCAAAAATGAAAGAAGGAAAGAGGGCACAGAAAGAGAAAGAAGGGAGGGTGAAAAAGGAAAGAAGGCAAAAGAAAGAAGGAAAGAATGGAGGAAAAAGGAAGAAAGAAGGCCAAAAGAAATAAAGAAAGAAAAATGAAAGGAAAGGAAAGACAAAAGCATAGAAAGCAACAAAGAAACAGAGAATCATAAATTAACTAGGAAATAATTAAAGAAAGAAGGGAAAAAGAAAGAAAGAAGGAAGGGAAGTAGGAAAGAAGGTAAAAAGACAGAAGGAAAGAAAGAAGGCAACAAGAAGTAAAACAACAAGGAAAGAAGGCAAAAAAGAAATGAAGAAGGAGAGACAAATAAAGGAAAGAAGATAAGAAATAAAGGTGCAGAAAGGAAAGAAGGAAATAAAAAGGAAAGAAGGCAAAAAAGAAAGTAAAGAAGAATACAAGTAAGGAAAGAACACAACAAAGAAAGAAGGGAAGAAAAAGAAAAGTGGACAAAATAGAAAGAAGGAAGATAAGAAGGAATGAAAGAAGGCAATAGAGAAAGACAGAAAAAGAAAAAGTGAATGAAATAGAAGAAAAGGAGGAAAGAGAAAATAAAGAAGGCAAAAAAGGTTGCAGGAAGGAAGAAAAAAGGGTAAGATAGAAGATGGAAAGAAGGAAGGAAAGAGGGTTTACCGTATAAAATATTGGATACTAAAACCAAAATTACACCACACCTTTTTTTAAATAAAACTGTTACAAGTGTCCTGCAAATTAAACACCATAAAACCTTGAGCCTCATTTACAAGGCCATTACATCAGCGGTGCATCACTTTTTTTGATGCACCTGCAGTGCAGTGTGCCTGCCCATATTTACAAGGCCACATAAAGTCACTGTGCCTGACTTTTCATGGCCTTGTAAAAACGGGCCCCTTTTATGCATTGTTCTGCGTGAAAGGGGCGTTCCATGAATGTTGCTGTGGGTGTTCCTGCTGCAGATCGGCGCATATAAATTCTCCCTGCTTGCACGGACAGAGTAAATCTACAGTCACACGCGCAATCACACATCATACGCTAGGGCCCATCACACTAAATTCACACTATTACTCTATCCACACTGAATATAGGAGAGAAAACCTAAACCAATCTGCATCTACAATGAGGTCAATGCGAGCTTAATGATATTGCCTTGAGTCATGATTTTGAACATAAGAAATACATCTGAAACTCAATAAATGACAAAGAATAAACACCCGACACTGTAATTCAAACAAATGCTTGTTTATCTAAAATTAATTTAAATGAAAGTCAATCATTAGCAAAATCGTTATTCTCATAGTTACCTATTCTAGCTAAATGGGACAGGACAGGTCTCTCGGTAAAGTCTCTCGAACCGCCGTCCTCAGCATGGGAAACGTCCAAACGCGATGAAGGAATGAACCAGCGAACGAACGTGGACCCTCTCTAGTCTAACATACTTATAGTGTAAGTTGCAAATAAAAGTTACAAACAAATGTTAGATATCCGTTAAGCCACTGAGCAGAGCGAGCAGGAAAGGAAGTCTCTTGGTTACATTTAGAAAACCTCTGCTCAGGAAAAATTACAAAAATAAAAAGACGGAAGAAGGAAACTCGAGTTTGCAAATGTTTCTTTCGTGAATGCTCTTCCTCGATATCTTAGCAGAGCCACCGCAGCATTGTCATTGTTCATTGTGGCTTTATCCTTGTCCAAGGACAGTTGGATTCGTTCCCGGAGCTGCTGTCCTCACGGAAAACTTTCTAACCAGGCAAAGGCTGTGGTCAGGTGACTCTCGACCATGTTCAGCAAGGCCTCTCGTCAAAATTCGATCACTCGAGCGCAGGCTGTAAATAGCAGCCATCTTTATTTAGGCCAAAACGGACCATCTTAATTAAAAGAGACAAAAACAACGTTACCACATCATAATGATTGTACAGTGTTAAACCCCTCTAATACCCTTATGTGTATGTACTCATCTAGCCTTCTGCGACACAATAAAGCATTAGTACACGTTATTTAAACGCACAAACACAAAACAAATAGCATTTTGTGAATAAAACCGCACATTATTATTAAGCAACATATATGCATCCCACGTGTAGTTTCTCTCATTAGTAATGTTGGTTAATCTGGACAAAACAAACTATTAATTAGTCGTTACAAATTAGTGTTTTTTAATCATAACATATAGACAAAACTGGAGCTTAAACTCGATAAATTTTCAACAGAAAACTCTGCTCCAGCAATCCCCCCTTTGGTGATATCTTATCACCACAAAAAACCACCCAAAAAGAAAATTTTAGCGCCAATTTTTAGGAGAAATTGGAAATGTCTTTATGACACAACATTAAACACCAGATTCTCTCACATCATCCCTCCTTGACTCCAAGTACACACTCTCCCTCAACTCTTCTAATTCTATTTCTTGTGGGTCTCTCCTTGACCTCTTTTGTTTCTTTTCAGCATTGCTTCTAATTATTCTCTTTTTCCCTCCCCTGTTTTTACAACACAAACACCCCAATCTTAATATCAATAAAGCAACAATTATGCATGTCAAAGGAAACAATATTTTACCAATAATGGTACTACCTATCTTAGCAATAAAACTCTTAACAGCAACTATCTTATTAGCTATTTTAGTCCAGACACTTTCAGCTTCAAGTGGTACTAATTCTCCATGTAAATCAGTAATATTTTTTATATAGACCTTTAGGTCTCTGCTTTCGTCAGGAATGTAAGTGCAACAATGTTGTACTTTCAGCATTCCACAAACTCCACCCTCTTTGGCCAATAGAATATCAAGGGCAAGTCGATTTTGCATAGACATTGCACGTACGGCAATCATCTCCGTATTTACCAAAAGAAACCCTCCAGCGGTACTTGTCGATAAGCGATCCACCACTGTTGACAGTTTCCGAATCCCATATGCATTCAAAGAAATTCCCACTGCTGGAATTAAAGCACCAAAAATGTCACCCACTATCTCTGAGCAAGTTTCTCTCTTAAAACATGTTAGTAAATTAATGTGTTCTACATCTTCTATCCTATCTATATGAAAAATCTTTGGAAAGACCAGGCCCACATAACACGTGCCATACCAATGGTCAGGCAACTTGTAATAAGCCTTGTTCCCACAAACATAATACACTCCTAGGAAAACTGGATCTTCTCCACCTTTAAAACCCCATCCTGTTGCAATGAAGTATGTATCATGACACTCACTAGTCCCAACAAAATATGTATCATATTGAGATTTCCTCCTGGTAATGCATAGTTTACCCTTCTGTGGTGCATCTAAAGCCAAAGTCGGACTGGCCCCATTCTTCAACTCCTTTCCCATCTCAATGTCCCAAATTGTCTCACTCACTTTATATTTCCCTGCCTTCTCATGCATGCTCATTCTTCTTTCCTCTACCATGTTTAGGAAAGCCTTCTCTTCTTCTTTCAGACTGCAAGTTAAATTGTTTCTAAAAATGTAATCTAAGGTTAATTCTTCTTTCTCAATAAAAATCTCACCAAAAAATGTTAGCTTCTTTAGCTGGATTCAGCTTTTTATCCATAGGCAATTGCCCAAAAATGTTATCTTTGTTAGACATCTCATAATCTATTTTCCCTAACAAATAAAAAATACTACTTAGCACACTACATGAAATTCCATACGTAGCTGGTAAATGGTGATAAGTAACACCCTCTGAAACGGATGCAGGTAATTGCATACAAACGTAGCAATCCCTAACTTCCATTGTCTTTACATATTCATACAACAACTTTGAAAAAACATTGCTAGAAAAATCATTAATTGACCTATCTTTATGCACATAAGTGTTACTAATTCTAGTTGGAACTACTTTTTGTGAACTCTTCTCTACATTGGTCACATTTTCAGTATGTATTCCAAAAGTGTCTATTGTAACTCTAAAAGTAACTAATAAAGCTAAAACACCCCATAATAGCATTAATAATCCAGTACAGCAGCAGCACATTCTACACCATCTTTTCAAAAAGGCACATCTACTTTGATTATTCTCTGTGTTAGCCATTTTACTACTTTGGCAGTGTCTTTTGACTTAGCCTCTTCTACTCCACTACCGAGTTTTAGAACTCTAGATTATTTCACACAGCTAATTTCAGATTTTCTCTTTTCACTTTTCTCCAAGTGACTCCTCTAATTCACTCAATTTGGATTTTCATCACTTTTCACTTCTTCTTCAGCAACATCAAATTGTATCAGATCATCAACAACATCCTGTGCATCCGACTCTTCTCCAATGTCAGTCAGGATTACTTTTAGAATTCCAACAGTTTTCTCCCCAACCACTTCTCGTACGGTCCCCTCTGGATTTCCTAGACTTTCTGCCTCTTCACCTTCAGACAGTGCCACATACGTCCATTCCGGTGACCTATACTTCTGGTTAGGTTTTCTGATTCTCTTGATCTCCTCTGGTTCTTTTGTAACCTTTTGTTTTTCACCCTTTGCTTGATTCTGACTGGACACCTCGTTCACTTGTTCAGCTTTTGATGAATTTGCTCGTGTCAGTCTATATCTTAATCTCTTTATTCTGTTGGGCCAAAGATCTCCTCTTACAACCCTTTTTGGTCTCACTTCTTTATTATTTCTTTCTCCGATCCAAGTTCTCTTTCTCAGAACTCGACCCTCTGATTTCTCATTGTCACTCTCATCTTATTCTGTCTCATTTGCCTCTCGTTCTTCAACAATTTTCTTTCGCTCCACAGTTTTTTCCACCACCGATTGAGACTTCCCTAATTCTGTCCCTCCTCGGGTCTCCAACACGCAATCTTCTTGCTGTCTACTTGTCCCTTCACCTAGCTTATCAGGAATGTTCCCTACACCTCCTCGGGGGTCTTCCGCAATCTGTCCCTCTCTAACTTCTTCTAACCCTGCTTCTTCAGGTGTAATCTCAAGTGGATTTTCAACCTCTTCATCTGATTCAGGTGTAGTTTCTGTGGAATTGCTCCTTTCTCCTCTACTGCTTGTTGGAACTTCAGGCACTCTTACAGAATCCGATCTCTCCTCTGAAACTCTCAATGTTTCTCTTGAAGCCTCTCTTGGAAAAGGGAAAGAATCACTCAACTCTCTTTCTCCTTCACCTCTTTCAGGATTTTTCCCCCTTCTCACTGGTTCAGTTTCTGCATCATCACTGGAATCTGACTCTTCAAAATACTCCTTACCAGTCCCATCTTTTGGATTTGGAACTCTCAGAGTATGACTCGCATGCACCCAGTTTTTCACACCGGCACACTTTACTGCAGTTGTCATAGTCAGAATGACTTGTCTTGGCCTTCCCCACCTTGGAACCAAGCAATTTCTTCTCCTGTGCACCTTAATCCGCACCCAGTCCCCTGGACTCAGATCATGGGCTTGCTTCTTCTCAAGTGTGGTAGCGTCTTCTCCAACCTGGTGAAACACAGAATGAACTGCGTCAGCCAGGCCTTTACAGTAATCCAAAATCATGTCATCAGTTATTGTCATCAACTTGTTGACAGGCACAAATGCATGTCTCATGGCACGTCCCATTAAGATTTCGTGCGGACTCAAACCTGTTGTTCTATCTGGAGTAGACCTAATAGTCATCAGCACTAGAGGCAAGACATCAGGCCATTTCATTCCAGTGGCTAAACACATCTTACCAATTCGGTTTTTTATTGTGCCATTCATCTGCTCCACGACTCCAGAAGCCTCTGGTCTGTATGCACAATGTAGCTTCTGCTGTATGCTCAATGCTTCACAAATTAAACCCATGAGCTCATTATAGAAGTGTCCACCTCTATCAGACTCAATGGTCACTGGGAACCCGTACCTAGGAATCAACTCCCTTAACAGTAATTTTGCATACCTCAATTTGTTCACTTGGGGCATTTCAATGAAATCTATTTGCATTCTGGTAAAAGGACCTCCTTCTCTGCCTATTGTTCCTAGACTCACCACTGTCTTTTTCCCAGTATTGAACTGCTGACAAATCAAACATCTCTGACAGATGCTCTCTGCAATCAACCTGAACTTTGCATTGTACCAGGTTTGCTTAAAAGACCTAATCATTGCGTCCCTTCCCAGATGTCCTTGGCCATGATACATTCTCGCCATTGTCGACAACATTGAGTTAGGCATGACTGGTCTACCATCTCTGTAGATCCAAACATGATCTGTTTCTTTTGGGGCACAACCTGCCTTGATCCAATCTCTCATTTCCTCATCTCCTGCCTCATCCTGCAACTGTTTCACTTCATCCCACGTTTCTAGGACATTAGTAAACATCACAGAACAAAAAGACATTTCCCTCTCTCGTGCCCTATTAATCAAATGATTGTTCTTAGCACAATATTGTGCTATGTCATTGGCAAATCTATTACCAAGAGTAACAAAATCACCTCCTTGTCCATGAGCAGCACATTTCACAACTGCTAGCTCTTTAGGCAGCTGTATCGCCTCAAGCAATTTTCCAATCACCTCAGCATTCTTTATTGGAGTCCCACTCGACGTCAAGAAACCTCTCTGTAGCCAAAGCTGGCCAAAGTCATGAACGACTCCAAATCCATACTGACTATCAGTCATCACAGTCACTCTCAAACTCGTCCCAATCTTGCAAGCTTTTGTCAATGCCACCAATTCAGCCACTTGAGCAGATCTCACTCCTTTCAAAGGCGAAGCTTCCATGACTTCTGAAACCTTGCACACCGCATATGCTGCACTCAGCACACCATCATCAGTTCTCAAACATGAACCATCCACAAACAACACATGATCACTCTCAGGCAACGGCAAATCTCTTATGTCTGGTCTTGGTTTTGTGCAATAGTCAAGCACATCCAAACAATCATGATCAACATCATCTCCAACATTCACATTGTCAGCATCTGGTAACAACGTTGCCGGATTCACATTCACACATCTCTCGAGAGTCACGTTTGATGCTCCCAAAATGATTTTCTCATATTTAGTCAGCCGATTATGTGACATGTACTGAGTCCTGCTTCTTGTCAAAAGAATTGCCACATCATGAGGTACGAACACCCTTACAGGATATCCCATTATTATGCCCTCACTCTGTTCCAAACTTCTGCATGTAGCAGCTACTGCTTTCAGGCAACCTGGCAAACCCACAGCTACAGGGTCAAGTGTCGATGAGAAGTACGCAATCGGCCTTCTCAGTTGTCCGTGCTTCTGAATTAACACTGAAAGTGCACATCCATTTCTCTCACTACAGTACAACTCAAACTCTTTCTCATAGTCTGGCATTCCCAAAGCAGGGGCTTCACACATTCTGCTCTTTAACTCTTCAAATGCTGCCATTTGTTCTCCATCCAGTTCCAATGGGTCTCTCACCTCACTTTTGGTCAACTTAATCAGTGGCTTTGCTATCAGTGAGAAATTACTTATCCACTGACGACAATAACCCACCATCCCCAGAAACATCCTCACCTCTCTCTGGGTCATCGGGGCTCTCATTCCTCTGATAATTTTGATCCTGTCATCGGTCACCTTTCTCAGACCCTTTTCAATATTGTGTCCAAGATAATGCACCTCTTTCTTGCAAAATTGCAATTTGGCTGGAGATACCTTTAACCCTCCATCTGCCAGATGATTCAGTAAAGCTATGGTATCTACTTCACAAGCTTCACGTGTCTTCGATGCCACAAGTAAGTCATCAATATACTGCACTAGCACTGAGCTTTCAGGCATGATCAAACTCTCCAATGACTTTTTCAACAACTGATTGAATATCGAAGGACTCTCTGTATACCCCTGTGGGATACGACACCATGCTAAAATACGTTGGCCAAACCGGAATGCAAAAATCGGCTGGCTGTCATGATGCAATGGAATGGAAAAGAAAGCATGACACAAATCAATCACTGTGTACCACTCAGCATCATGAGGAATCTGATACAAAATCACTGAAGGATTTGGCACAATAGGACAACATGCCACCACAATTTTGTTAACTTTTCTCAAATCTTGCACAATCCTGAACTTTCCATTAGGTTTCTTCAGCCCCATTATCGGTGAATTACACGGGCTACTCAGTAACGCCCTCAAAACACCCTGTTGAATCATCTTATCAATTATAGGGGTTATTCCCTCAATTATCTCTGGTGTCAGTCTGTACTGTGGGATATTAGGGTAAGTGATTCCCTCTTTCACTGAAATCTTCACTGGATCTACATTATTCATCAATCCCACATCTTCTCCAGTAAAATCCCAAACCGCTGTTTTCACTGTGTGTCTCAACTCCTGAGGCAAATCATCTGGATTAAATACAGCATATGTACCAACAATCTCACTCTATCTATTATCTAGAGTCATCCGGTACAAAACATCCTCATCTGGTGTCTCAAAAGCTATTCCATCCGGAGTACAAAAAATTGTACAATTCATCTTGCACAACAGGTCCCTACCTAACAAGTTCACTGGACTGGTGTCACAGACTACAAATCTGTGCATGTCTGAAAATTTCCCTATTCTTACCCTTACTGGTTCAGTAAGACGAGTCTTAATCTGTGTATTGGCTACACCAACTACTTGGATTGCTTCGTCCGAGAGAGGAAGATTTCTAATATCTGCTGACCTGACAGTTGATCTCGTCGCTCCTGTGTCTACCAAAAAAATAACACTCTCCCCATTTATTTTCCCATCTACAAATGGTCCTGCCTGGTCTATTTCTAGAGTAGCACCAAGTATGCACTCTTCCTCCTCTCTTCGGCACCGTCAATAGTCCCCTTCAGACTCACTCCCCTCATTCTTTAACCAGTACTGCTGTACCAGGTTAGAACGTCTTGGTTTGTTTACCTGCTCATCATTGTAGAATCCTGAGTCCTGGTTATACTTTTGGGACCCTCTATTCTGCGGCAAGGGCGGTTTTGGCTCTTGACTCTGCTGTCTGACAACCTTCTGTTGTTGCTGCGGTTGATTACACCCCTCGCTCTGCACCTGTTGATTTAAGGGTTTACTGTCATTACTCACTAATGGTGGATTGGTACACTCGGATCTCCAATGCCCCAATTGTCCACAGTTGTGACAAGGGAACTTCTTTTTAGCCTCCTCTAAATTCCCCTTTCCCGCATATCTGGGTCTAATTCCAGGATTATTTGCCTGTTCCATCAACTGTGCTTCTTGTTGTTCAGCAACTTTCACCTGTGCCCACATTGCTTTCTCTTTCAGCTTTCTCTGTTTTGCCTCAATCTCATCACTGAAGTACTTTGCATGTCTCAAGATTTCATCAATCTTTTTACTCTGCCAGTCAACTGTATGCTCACGTATTCTTTCACTGATTTCAGGTCTCAGGCCATATACAAATCTGTAAACAAAATGACTCAAATCCTTGTCACCCAGTTGTTCGTCTCCACTGAACTGTTTAAAAGCCAGTATCAGCCTTTCGTAAAAAGCATGAACTGATTCTTTTGCTTCCTGATGTGTTCGATCTATCTTAACCCAGTCTGTCTCTTTCGGGGGTACTTTATTTTTCAAGAACACAATTACCTGTTCGTACTTCTTCATTACCTCTGGATCTGGTGCTCCTGTTTTCGGATCTCTTGGATACTCCTTAGCAGGCCAATCTACAACTATTTTACACTCAGCCCACAAGTCTGCTGGAACAATTATATCAAACAGACTATTCAGGTCAATCCACAGCACCTTTGACAATTTCACAAACCTGTCTACCTGCCTATACCACTCGACGGGCTTTTCTCTCAGTCGAGGGAAATCATTCGTAAATGATAAAATATCCTGTCTAGTCCATGGAACATGTACATATCCTCCTCCAGGAATCTCTCTCATAGGATAAGCATCCACTGTTTTCTCCTTTTCTCTCACAGGAAAAGCTGAGTAAGTCCTGTCCACTGAATCTTCCCTTTTCTTGTACCACCTATCCTTCCACTTTTCTACATCACCCCATTTTCGCAATAAGGCAATCATTTCCTTAATCTGTCCTGTTCTGCCAGCACCATTTAGATTTTCAATATCTTTGTCTGTAAAATCCAACCTGTAAGGCTTCTGCAAAGCTTTCACCTTATCCATGTCAACTCCCTGTTCATTCGCTATTACCTTTAACCTGTCATGTGTACTCTTAGCCCTCCAGGTGATGCTCTTACACATAAATAACAACTCTCCATCATGATGAGTTTTGAGTATATCTGTAGGAATTGTCCCTGCAATCAGCTCCTCCAATTCTATGCGCAACCTGGCTACATCAATTGCCTGTGAATCTTTATCCCTCTTTTGAAGAACTTTCAACCAATCATTCAGATCTTCAGCTGTTATTTCAGTAGACTTTTTCACTGCACCCACTTGTTCTGTCATCCTCTGTGGTTCCAAAATTGTTCCTCCCAAACAACCAGTATTCAATCCTGAATTAGGCTGCACATCTAATCCTCCACTACATGTGTCATGTCTCGACTGCCTCGAATCATTTCCTCCTGTTCTCATTCTTGATTCCTCCAAAGTACAAGTACCAACCAAACCATTTCCTACATAAGGAACTGTCAAATTATTTTCACCCATTCTTTGTTTATCAAAAATAGGCACAACCGGACCAATAGTTACAGGCACTGTAACTGCTTCAAGATTTTTCGTCAGCTCGCGGATTTTCTCAGTCAGCTCAGACGTTGTTCTGCCTTATTCTCTTGTTCTCTCTTCACTGACTCGATTCTCTCTCTCTCGCTCTCTCTCTCTCTGTGGTCAGGTGACTCTCGACCATGTTCAGCAAGGCCTCTCGTCAAAATTCGATCACTCGAGCGCAGGCTGTAAATAGCAGCCATCTTTATTTAGGCCAAAACGGACCATCTTAATTAAAAGAGACAAAACAACGTTACCACATCATAATGATTGTACAGTGTTAAACCCCTCTAATACCCTTATGTGTATGTACTCATCTAGCCTTCTGCGACACAATAAAGCATTAGTACACGTTATTTAAACGCACAAACACAAAACAAATAGCATTTTGTGAATAAAACCGCACATTATTATTAAGCAACATATATGCATCCCACGTGTAGTTTCTCTCATTAGTAATGTTGGTTAATCTGGACAAAACAAACTATTAATTAGTCGTTACAAATTAGTGTTTTTTAATCATAACATATAGACAAAACTGGAGCTTAAACTCGATAAATTTTCAACAGAAAACTCTGCTCCAGCATTCCCACACAACATCCATGGAACCTGACACATTCCCAGATTTACAAAGTTTTGTAAAGCTGGGAATGCGTCAAAATCACAAGCACCCCCCCCCACCTCACCCCCCATGGGAGGCATAGAAGTGGTGTTACGAGGAGGAATCGTTTTATTTCTCCTCGTTTGTTCCTCTTTCTATGCGTGGTGCATTCTGCAGCACGCATAGAAAGAGGAAAATGCCATCAATTATTGTTTTTGTGCAGGAAGGTATCCCTTCCTGTGCAAAAGCAATCATCCCTGCAACACTGGCATCCTTGCAACATAGTGCAAGGGTGCCTGCGCTAGCGTATGGCAGCCAATTGTGCGCCAGTGCAGGGAAAAGCACACGGATGCATCGTATTGTTGTTAATATGGTGAATTCCTGTGCTTTTAAAATGGCTTGTGGCACCGTGCTGCGTCATTGGTTTGTAAATGAGGCCCTTGGTTTTCTTCCTGGGCAAAGTTTATCAAAGAAACATTGGTGAAACCAATTCCAAGAACATAATATGGTATGCCTGGAAACAGCAACAGTCCACTTCAAAAGGAATTTATAACAGCACATGCAGGGACAGAAACTGATAATGCTGGAATGTGCCCTGTGCTCACTTCAAATGTGTCCTTCTATCTCATCAGGCAATACTGTGACTAAAGGGAATCCCTTGTGTGTTGATGTGCATGCTGTGAAAGAGCAAAATGCAGCCACTCAAAGTGACATTAACAGGAGACTTACTTAGGCTGACCCATTGCCTCATGCTCTATGTTGTACTGGACAGACGCAAAATGAGAATGACACAACAGAAGAATGGGTAAAGAGAGGTGGCTGAAAGACCCTTTAAGTAAGGATATTACACATATTATTTTAGTAACCTCAGAAGATCTTGGCTAACTCCAGACCTAAAAATTATGAGTCAGAAGTGGGACGTCTGACATCAACATGATTTGATGCCATGGGATCAGGGACACCTTAATTAGGAATTCTAATTGGGGACACACAACAATGTCACACTACACATTGAAATTACACATTGTACAGAACTCTTCATTTGTGAAATCTTGGTGTGCTATAAAAAACGTGACCACAAAACACAACTTTGAGCTTGAGAGCTGAGAACGACATATGCATACTCATACATTTTAGGGGTGCACACTCCATCAGGTCTAGATATCTGTGCTGCAGAGGCAGATCTGTTACTGGACCACTTTGGAGAGGTTTGAGAGGAGAAGATGGTAGACGGGAATGGTGCTAGCCCTTGCTGTAAACTGGGTCATGTCTTCTCCTGTCGCAGAATGAGATTTCCAATGCAAATTCCATGGGCGTTTGCAAGGGATGATATGGGGAGTAACTTGCCCCCCAAGGATCCTGGATATTTCACTTGCCTTCTAAAAAGATTTCAAGATCACGCTGTCGCTGTCTGTATAATACCAGTAGCATGATCTTGATTTTTTAAAATTATGTTCCCCCCCTTGAAAATATGTCTGTGGTTGCCATGGCAAATTCTGAGCCTGCCAATGTTTGACCTTTAACCATCTACCATCTCACTGTCAGTATGGATACTGTCCAGTGATTCAGAGCGTGAGTGTGTTTCAGTGCTTAATTTATAAAGGAAAGAGTACCGGTGCCCAAAGCTCTGCTCAGAAACTCTCAGTGCGCCAAACACCATGGCTGGCAATCTTAAAACTACCTCGTGCCTCTTTAATTAAGTACCAGACATTCTCGGTCCATTTTTCTTACTCATGTAGGTTCCTTCTTTCTTCCTCCGTGACGCTTTTGGCGTCTTTCTCTTCTCCGTATTTCTGATCCATATGTTGTCCTGCTCGGTAAATATCTGATGTGGAAAAATAAGTTTCAGTCCCCAAAAATAAGTGGAGCAACTACCGACTCAAACTGGTGTGTCTAGACCAGGCGCCTTTGTTCCTCCAGGTAATGCCAGGACAACTATGCCTCCCGCATCACGTGACCAACTGCTGCCCCAGGGGTGTCACTTACTCCATTGAGGGCAAAACTGGATTGTGCTGTTTGCCCATATGCAACTAGTTGAGATGCTTGCCCATTCTCAATGTTAGTTATGTGCTGGTTCAACCCCTTCAGTGCATGAGCTGGTTTGGATGGGGGCTACATTGGGCCAGGTAAAGAGGCAACTGAATCCTCCTAGGGATGGGGGTGAGGTGGTCTCTGATCATTGAAATGAGCCAATGACTTCATGCCACAAGGGTCTTGATGTCCACACCATAAATGCCACTACCTATGAGGTTCCCTGGCTGGATGTAGGACAAGACCTGATCTCCACCAGCATCTACAGAGGTAGGCACAGATGGGCCTGTAGCTGCAGTACTAGTAGTGTTTCCACATGTGTTGTGTGCTCAAGTGGCAGCTGATTTGTCTGTTGAGGTGTCAACTTCTGTGGCTACTGAGGTGGTAGCCTGGAGGGTGATGGAGTTGGATCCATGGTGGCTACTGAGTGGAGCAGTGGCAGCTCCTGTATTGCCGCACCGCTGGACATAGACTTAACTGCATTGCTGGCTTCAGACCTTTACTAAGGTGATGGGAGTAGACTTGTTTGAGGTACTGGCTGTGGCAGCAATGGGGAGTGCTGATGTCTCAGAGGTTATCACAGCAGGGATCACAGCTGTAGTGATTCCAGAGGTTGCAGCTGTGGGAGGAATAAAGGTGGCTCAGGTGTAAGCTGCTCATCAGCATCTGGGTAATCATGGGCAGATTGAGTGTGGCAGAGGGACATACATTTATGTCATGTATTCAGTCTAACTCGGGACTTATGACACCAAGGGGATGGGGCCTTTGAGCGCATGGACAGTCCAGCAGTCAAGGCCCTGGGGTATATCTGTGGGATACTATCCCTTGGGAAGAGATTTATGTGTCGGGTGCTAACCCTTGGAGAAGCATTTATGTCTGGGATGGTAACCCTTGGAGAAAGATTTATGTGTGGGATGGTGACCCTTGGAGAAAGATGTATGTGTGGGATGATTTATGTGTGGGATGCTAACCATTGGAGAGGGATTTATGGTTGGGATGCTAGCCCTTTGAGAGAGATTTATGTGTGGGAGGCTAGCCCTTGGAAAAGTGCTTTCCTGGTATAATGTGCCCATTTTAGCCTGACCTTGCACTGTTTGTTGCATGAAAGCACATCCTTTCTAAACCAGTTTCACGTCTGTAGCAGCCTGAGCAGCCTGACACAAACTCACACACTTCACTTTCTCTGAAACTGCACCTTTACTTGTACTGTCAGTTGAAAACCTACTTTGTATCATCATTTCGCCTTATTTCCTGAGGATTTACTTTGCCATTTTTCCACAACACTGTTGTAGCTGGCCCATTCTTGCTTCTGCTTATAAAGAAAATATCCATGCCCATTCTCTTGCACCTACACAGGACCACACTGCACTCCCCTTCCCCAGGAAATGTGCAACTCAGCATGGCTTTGTTGGAACTCGATAGGTTGTACAGTGCTCTCTTGCACTCAACTCCCTGTATTGTTTACTGTGTGACATGTAACTATACACAAATACATCCAAGTAGTGGCCTGGCACGCATAGCTTATGGCCACACAGTCAGGTCCCTGCTCCACATACGCACAAAGCCCCTGGACACACATGTTAACCCACCTACCC
Source organism: Triturus cristatus (assembly GCF_964204655.1). Taxonomy (NCBI): domain Eukaryota; kingdom Metazoa; phylum Chordata; class Amphibia; order Caudata; family Salamandridae; genus Triturus; species Triturus cristatus. The sequence continues at coordinate 752,424,448 of NC_140592.1, forward strand.
AATCCTCTACACAGGCATGGCTGCATGGTGACTCATTCAAACAGGTCACGTCAACATTAATGCACAAGTCATAACTGAAGTATCCATGGCCAATACCTATGTGTATATTGCATCCATACCTATTGCCTATTATGAAGCATACGTACATTGATGGCATTGTGCTGGTTATATTTAAATTCCAGAGCTGTTTACTGCAACATTTGACTCCCTTTCTGCTTATGGGTGTCCCCACACGGCACTCCCTCCACAAATAACATCAATACATGAGAAGTGAAATACTCCCAGCACCTTCTCCTCCCGCAGCTTCACATACACTGGTGGAGGTAGTTACAGCACTGATCTGCCAGCAAAATGGCCGCCTCCTTGCCTCAATGAGTCGCGGTGGGGCTTACAGAACTGCTGGTGGTGCCAGATGTAAGAGTGCAGTTAAGATGCAGGTGGTCCCTAACCACAGCTGTGGTGCACTACAGGAGCTCTGTTTAGCAGAAATGCCCATTTTTGGCATAGCCATCACATGTGTGATATATTGCTTGATTCAAGACTTCCAAATTAGCATGTAAGAAACAGGAATGAAATTGTGAATTCAATATGACAGTGAGGCAAAAAGGGACCTTAAAACGACCCTCAAAAAGTTTAAGAAGTTAGTGGTGTCAACAAAAGCTAATTACTATGCAAATAAGATCCTTAGTCCCCCAGAACGCTTCCAAAGAAGTGTTTCCGATTGTCAATTCTTTGGCCTCTCCGGACTGCCTATCCCCGTCTAAAATAATAATAATCCACATTTGTAAAGCGCGAACAATCACCCGTAAGGGTCTCTAGACACTGGGGGCCGTCGGGAAGATTAAGCAAGCTATTGCCCAGAGTCACATGGTGCTGGGCTAATCTGCCGCTGGTGCCGGGGATCTAACCGTGATCCCCAGTTTCCAGAGTCAGTCGCCCTGGCCGCAGCACCACTCCTCATAGAACATTCCCATGTGCTTGTGGTAAACCGTCCAACTTATTTTCTTTCATGATTGGAAACAATGTGAGAATTTTGGTAATTGTAGTTCTGCTACGACTCAGGGGCCTAACACAGGCCCCCGCAGCCCCCGCGTGCGGGGGGGCCCCTAAGCTCCCGGTGTCTTAGATATAATATATTCAAAGCACAAGGTCTAATAACGTTTTTTAAATCGCCACCTAATGAATTTGTCTGTTACAATTTGTTTAAATTTTTTAAGAGTTTTATTAAAAAAATGATAACTGGTTTTTTTAAAGAAAATTAAAATGTATTTTTATCTATTTGTTGACCTCAGTAGAAGTCTAAATCAAATTGAATAAGGATCTTGAATCTTGAATCTTGCCCCTTCTTCCAAAGAAAATATCCATGCCTATTCTTCTGGACCTACACTGGACCGCGTGGCACACTTACCTTCACCATGATATGTGTGCCCTGTATGTGAAACTCTGTATGGCTTCAGAGGAACTAGTTAGGTTGTACAGTGAATGCTCTGTTGCCCACAACTCCCAGTATTGTTTAGTGCGTCACTTCTAACTGTGGGTAAATGCATACCAAATAGTGGTCCGAAACATATAGCTTATGGCCACACAGGCTCCCCACACATGCTGCTCTACAGACACACAAAGCCCCTGGGACACCCAAGATTTGGATTGCAATCCTGGTCTTTCCACAGTAACTAACTTTAACCTCCTATCAGTGATAGATAGGGATAAGATGCTGTCTTCCGTCTCTTCGGGCACTCGCTGGACCCTCTTCTTCCTGAAGTTCTGCATGGGCAGCTTTATGGTTGCAACAGCTGCTACTGGACATTTGCGGCAAATCTATTCTTACTGTTTTCGTATTGACTGTCTAGAAGAAAGGCTTAGTCACCGGGCTGTTAAAAACCATCGCAGACTCATCCTGCCTGAGCAACTACCGTCACACTTCTCCGCTCCCTCTGCCGTTCACAATCTTAGAAAAGTTTATTAATAAACAGCTTTCAGCTTTTGTCAAATCACATCCAATTCTGTATGAGGTAGACTCAAGATTCAGGTCTTCATCCAGTACAGAAACTGCTTTGGTCTCTATCTTTGACCACCTTTGAATGCTAGCAGACAAGGGTCATTCATCGGCTGTGGTTTGTTAGATCTGTCTGCAGCATTTGGCATGGTCTCTCATGGACAACTGATCAGTAGGTTGTGGGAAGTAGGGTTTGGCCTTGTTGCCCCGAACTGGATAAAATCATATTTGCATGTAAGATCCAAGGAGGTTTTTCTTGATCCTGTCTCTTCTGATTTTAAAATCTTGAATCAAATGGTGCCACAGGGTTCATTCTCATTGTTAGCATGTATGTCAGCTGTCACGATTGTTAACCTCCTATGGCTTCACCTTTATGAGCTATTCAGACGACCAGCAGATTTAAATCTCTTTTGATTACCACTTTCCAGACTATTTGCACAGATTCCAAAACAGCATACTTGATTTAGCGAGGTGGCTGGCTGTCAACTCATTGAAATTCAACTCTGATAATAGCAAAGTCCTGTTGGTACCTACACACCACTATGCTTCTTCTCTACTGGAAGGCTTTTGGCCAACACAACTGGTCCCTACCACCACCCCAGTGCTGAAGGTGCGGACCTGGGCATCCTCCTTGATTCTGACTTGTCTTTAACCAGGAATGTCAATTATTTACCATCCACCTGCTTCTTATTTTTGACTCTTGAGTACAAAAATCTTTTGTTGTTGCCTCCCCACACCGTCCTCTGGTGGTACTGGCTACGATCCTTACCAGGTTGAATTATGGCAATTCTTTGCAGTTTTTGGGCTCATCTAAGAACCTGTTAAACCACCCGCAGCATATTCAAAATGGAGCTGCTAGGATGACATTACAGTGGCCTCGCCTGGAACGACCTTCCGCTCCACCTCAGACAGACAACATCGCTCCCCATCTTCGCAAGAAACCTCGAAACCTGGCTCTTTGACAGCCCCCCTCCTTGATGGACTGGAACCTGCGACCCCCCACCCCACCCCCCCAGCGCCTTGAGACCCTTACGGGTGAGTAGTCACGCTTAACAAAAACCTGATTGATTGATTGATCGCCATTCCTCTGCTCCATTAGCATAGGATACCTTACGCTCGCTCCTAGTGCCCTAAGAAGCATTGTTAAGTCACTCTGTAGAGTTTTGCCCGCCCCCTCCAATCCCCCCTGCCCTGTACCTGCGGAATACGTTTCTTTATTATTCTTCCCGTCAGATACGGTTCTCTAGAGTGCGCCTTAAGACCATCCTTGGGTTTATTCGCTCCAGGTTGGCCATTTCTGTGGTGGCATCGAAAGCTTGGAACGCCCTACCTCTCTGTCTATATCACTTACTAGCATTTGGGAAGGCCCTGAAAATATGGCTTTCTTTTTGTGCAATAGCTTGGTATTTGATACTCTTTGTGCACTTTTCTCTGCTCACTTGGGTTTTCTCTTCTTAGCTCCAGGACACCTTTCAGGCAGCAGCACGCTTCATAAATCCCTTTGCACTGCACATTTACTTTACGTTGCACCTGTGCGAAATATTGCATGCAGTAAAAACTGCATGCATTTGATTGCCCACAGACGATTGTTGCCATATGCAGTGTTTATCATGTGTCATACAGCCCACATACAATAAATAACCAACACTGTAAAAACTTGTGATCTTTGGAATTTCTTCCCACTCTATCAGTGTGGAGTTCGGGGACAGCATCAGGACAATACACCTAATGAGGACCAAAAAGTGGAATTGTTTATTGTAAGACTTAGACAATGTAGCATGATTGTTGCAGACCCAATACCTGTTCCCTGAGGCCCTTCTTGGCGTGGAGGAAAGGTGTGTGTGTCCAGCTGTGCGCTCCTTTGCCTTCTCACACCTCCTGCCAGCCATGTTACCAAAGACCTATCCTGCCCTTCCCAAGCAGCACAAAGGTATTGGGGGCCTCATTTATGAGACTCCTAGCACCTCTGGAACGTCACTTTTTTGTGGTGTTCCGTGGCGCAGAAGCCTGCATGATATGTATCAGTCCCCTTTAAAGGGGCGTGCAATGGGTGTTGCCGGGGGCGTTCCAAGCAACATCCATAGGGCCTCATTTATGAGAAGTGACGCATCGCTGCGTGAAAGTAGCGATGCGTCACTTCTCAGTGCGCCCTCCTTGCGACATGATGGATGCATCATATTTACAGTATGACGCATCATGTCGCAAGGAGTTACAGATGCGTCAGTATTTCTGACGTATCTGTAGGCGCAAAAGTGACGCATTGCTGGAGTGTGTCACAAAAGTGACGCAAATCCAGCAATGTGTCCTTTCACATGGGGCAAGCCCCATGTGAAAGGGCCTGCGTCAGTCTTACATCTGCTGTGAGGCAGGCGTAAGATATTGACACATTTGCACCCTAGAAGTGGCGCAGTGAAATCTCATAGATTTCACTGTGTCACTTCTACGATGCTTACTTACGTGGGAACACCCACCCTGCATACATTATACCTGACGCAGGTATAATGTAGCGCAGGGGTTTACAAAGTGACGCATCTACCTAGATGCGTCACTTTGTAAATATGGTGCAACAAGCTCCAATTTTTACGCCGCTGGTGCGTCACAAAAAGTGACGCACCGGCGGTGCAAAAGTGACGCAAGCACTCATAAATGAGCCCCATAGTCTTTTGACACTGCCCCAGATTTACGAGAAATCATAAATCTGAGGCAGCGCCAAAAGCTTACACCTCCCCAGGGGAGACGTAAGGGAGGCACAACAAGGAGAAATATCTTTATTTCTCCTCATTTTCCCTTTTTCTATATGTGCTCCATTCTGCAGCACACATATAAAGAGGAAAAACCCTCTTGTGATTATTTTTCTACAGAAAGGTTTCCCTTCCTGTACAAAAATAATAATATCTGTAACGCAGGCACCCTTGCACCATGGTGCAAAGGTACCTGCGTTGGCGCATGACAGCCCATTGTGAGCCAGCTCGGGGAAAAAGGACAGGAATGCGCCCTATTTTATAGATACGGCACATTTCTGCCCTTTTCTTTTGCCGTAGGGAAGCACAGCAGGAAGGCCTGCTACGCTGCCCTATGGCAAAACTTCATAAATGAGGCCCTGGGTGTGTCACCCAGTCTCTGGAAACAACATAAAACCTAGAATAAGTTGAGTCCGTCTATAGCATCCATACACCAAGGTGGAAATATACTATGTGGAAGAGTTCATAGGACCCCAGACAATGTCTACCACTTGTGCTTGTTTGGCTGATTCTGTGTGTCCCATTCTGGCATTGTGGGGGTTGACTTGTTTTCTAGGGTGCTGTGCTAAAAGCCACAGCTTTGTAGCATGTAGGTCCTGTAGCATGTAGGTCCTCTTACTAAAGACAGACCTCCCAGCACACATGGTACCACTGTGTGTCACACGCTTACTCGGTGAGGAGCCGATATCATATGGTGGATCAAAAGGTGGTCTGGAAGCCCCTGGATACAGTGGGGCTTCATTTCATGTTTGGAGCTGGGAAAACACCCCAGGACATCAGCGGGAAACTGAGAAGAATCTTTTTGTGTGGGGGTGGGTAGACCTGCTTCGCAAGCGGTAACTGCACCAAAGCCCCGCCCTTTCAAGGCCACACCCACTCCTTTCATGCGGTGAAAGTTTTTAAGTTGCCAGGTCTGCAAAGAGCTGTGAGATTGTTGAAACCCTGTTTAGAATCACACACTTCCTGTGCAGAACCAACATGGCGCACCACAGATGTGGGGTAGCAGCTTCGAATGCTCCTCCCACAATTCACCTCTTCTGTGTCTGCATAGCTGATGGGTCTCTCTCCCACATCCAGCCGCCCATACACAGTTGACTTGGTTTCCAGGCAGGAAGAAGCTGTAGACCACTGAAAAGATCCCAGAATCTCATAAAGATGCAGCGTTTCCTTCTTTCTTGGGGGTGTAGTTGGTTGATACCAAAAAGGACCACAGTGGTGAGCAACTTCCTTTGCCAGAACTACACAACATAATGCAAAAGAACAGTCATCTTGGTGTAAGAAACGGGTTAATTATAAACATGCTGCTCAGATCCTAGAAACCACCCACCCATGGGAGGTGCAGAAAAGTGAGTCATGAAGGAATGAGTCATGATGCTATGACCCTTGGACACCACCATTCCAGGCTGGGTGCTCATTTAACCAATCAGCTCATTCTGGAAGGTACCTAATTGATTCGATTCAACTGAACCACTTGGACTGACACCTAAAACCATGATTTCTAAAAAGAAAGCCCAAGGCATCATGATAGTATAGACAAGTTAATTTTAACACATTTCTGTCCCTTACTTGCTAAACCCAAGCAACAGGCTTATTAAAGTGGTTAGCATAAACCAAATGGATTTCTTCTTTGTTCTTTGACGAGACAAGTTCACTGAAAGATATCCATACATAACAAAATAACCATGAGAAAATGCAAAGGGTAAATACTAGCCTTTGACTCCACAGATGCATATCACCACACACAGGGACATAGAATCATATAGGTTTCCATGTAACCAGGGGCGGAAAACAACCTCTTGTGTTTTGGGGTGGGGGTGCAAACAGACAAGAGGCCCCAAGCCTTCTGGGGGGCCCCATTTAGCTCAATGCCTATGTATATCGGTAAAATATGATCAGTTTCCTCTCATCCCATTCAAAATGTGGGCTCCATCATTTTGCATTATGCCTTTACACACAGCTCTTTCTTTACACTCACTCGGCATTCCTTCATCAACCCTCCTTATTCCCGCTTCATTCTTCTCCTAGCCAAGCTTACAATCTCAATTGTAGCATGCCTATCGTCTTACAGTCCACCAGTGCTTAATTTGTGCTGGCATTTGCCAGAGCTCAGCACCCAGGGGCTTAGCTTGCTCAGTAAGATTGGGGGGGGAGCTTCAGATTTTCCGACAATCAGGCTGGCATATAATGTTTAAATGCATTATACGACAAGCAGAGTACATGAGAGGGGCCTAAGAGGCAGTGGAAATGGAGAGGAATGCAAATTAGTAGGAGTACCAAGAAAGAAATAATATTTTCTGTACAGCCACACACAATTTTTAAGGCAAAACGAGAAGAGTAGTCACCCCTGTGAAATGGATTGCACAAGTACACACAAAAAACGAAAACAATACATGAAGCCATGGTACCACACAATCTTTAGGTGCCGAATAATCCCGGTGGAAGACAATTCATCCCATAATGTTTGATCTGTGCCTTGGACATGGCATCATATCCCCTAATGCCCAAACTCTTCCTAGCAAAAAGCCTTATGTCTAACAATCCTCACACTTGCTACATCCAGTAATGCCCTGTCTTCAATAATGCGAGGTCTCCACCGGCCCCAGCACAATATTTTATAATCAGGACCACTGGAATTATGCAGGTCTGTGCCTGCAGCGTTATCTGCATAATTATGCATTTGCCACATAATCCATTATCTGCTGCATAATTTGCATATTTTACCCAGAAAGGGTTATTTCTCGCTCAAACGAATCAAAAGTTAATAAAAACAGGGTGATACATATTGCCAGAAAGTGAAAGACCCTTCGCAAAAATAACTGGTCACCTTTCAATTGCCTATTGCTGTATCGGAGTGTTAAACTATTACTAATGAGATGGAACCTTTGCACAAACAGTGTTAAACAGTGTAAACAAGATGAAGTAATACTGTCACAAAATGTGCCACATTACACCACATAATATGCCTTTTTATGCCGCATAATCTAGTCAACCCTGTCGCCTGATTTGGTACTGCCCTATTGTAGAATTCCAGTGACCCTGCTTGAAATGCATACTCCCCTCCTAGAGAAGAGCATTTATCTTACTGCCCACTCTCCTGTTGGCAGTTGGCACCTGGCACCATATCTGATCATTCTCTCGCCATCGGCCAGGATTACTACATCTACTACCGTCATGACTCCCAGTTACAGTGCCGGATTAAACCCTGTGAGGTCCCTAAACAGTCAAAATTTCAGGGTCCCTCTCGCAAATGATCTCCTAATACACTTTTAATTTTACCAACTAACAATTTCGATAAACCAATTTTACAACACAAAACTAAAAAACTAAACATTTACAATTATTAATGTTATTAAACAAAATTTAATTGGAAACAGTTGAAGAAAGCTTGGTTGTAATTTTCCTTAAAGATCTAATCAATGTTATTTTGATCCGTTGTTGCGGGGCCCCTAAAAGTAGTGTGGCCAATAGGCCAGTGCCTACTTTGCCTATTTGGTAATCCGGAACTGCCCCTTTTACACCTTCCCGGGAACACATGTGCTATATCTAATAGTTGCTGATTTTACTTTGCCGAGCCAGGGCCTGATATCTGAAAATGCTACCCCCTTCCCTAGCACAGGGCACTATGTGATAGGCTCCGTCCACTCCCCGCCCAGGGCCCCACTGGCTACCAGGCATTTTTTGCTGCAGTGGCAGGGTGGGGTCCAGGTTCACTTGTGAGAGGTGATTTTGTTGCTGGGGAGCAGCCGGCACTTCTAAATGAAAAATGCAAAACAAATAGCTTCAAAGTGTACTTTTTTAAACATTTGTTTTGCATTATTTATTAAGGAAAGCCCAGTATCCAGTCCGGCCCTGTCCTCGCCCCAGTGTACTGCATTCAGTAATGCCCAGTTTCACTACATTCTGCAACACCCTTTCTTCTCCTAGTAGGGGGAACAATATCCAACATAAAGGCCAGGTCATTTTCACTTCAAGACAAAATACACACTAATGGGTCTATTAGGATGGCGTCCGGATCGCCACCGCCCTACTGGTGGTGGCAATCCGCACGCCAAAACACCCTTCCGGACGGCCTTTTACCCCCCACCACATTAGCATGGCAGGGGGTACCGCGGAGGACTGAAAGACTGTCCGCTGCTTTTCCGCCGATAGGCGATCATCACGATTGCCTACCGGGCAGAAAAGGCCCATATAATGGTGGCGGTTTATCCATATTATGATGCCGGCTATTGGATGCCTTTCCATGGCAGAGACTCCGCCATGGAAAGGCATGCGGGAATTCACTGTTGGGGGCCTGTTACGGGCCTCTGGGGGGGCGAGGGGGTGGGGGCCTGCACTGGGGGGGTACCTATGGTACCCCCCAACATTGGCATACCGCGCAGTGCCTGTCACGATGTGCATGCCAATGCACAACATGTTTACATTGCATTGTGGCGGGTGCTGCTTACAGCTCTGCCCGCCACAATGCAATATATGCGGGATACGACCAAACTAATTGGCGGTGCGGGACCGCCACACCACTGGCGGCCGGTACCTGCACCGCTAGGGTGTCCGCCCGCCATCCTAATAGACCCCTAGATATTTGAGGTCAGTACTTGGAGTTAGAATGCATCCTAGAAAGGTTGGTAGGATTCCACCGCATTATTATTATTCCATGCTTAGAGTTCCTCATACTACAATCATTGAATTATGGTTGGAAACTGTCCAGCCACCGCTGCAAGCATGGGTACGGCAAATGCAGGAAGTTTCAATATTATTGGCCTGGATGAAATTTTAATTACTCAGCAAAATTTCCACATTTTGCTCTATGTGTAATTTTTTGAAACTTTCCTTTTCAAGTAATTGCATTTAATGTTTTCTTGCGAGAGACTTGTTCAAGCATAAAATCTATCAGCAGCTTGCTCATAAAAAAATACCTGCAAATCACGTTTTGTCTACAACCGTAATATAACATTTTCAAGGAATTTCGTGCAAGTTCCCAAATAAAAGTAGAGCGATTTTACCAAGTCCCCAAAAATCAACTAAAAATATTTTACTCTTTTCAAAAAATGAAAATAGAAAATGTGTAATTCTTATTGTGTTGAAAATGACTGCTCATGGAACTATAATCTATATAAGAAATACCCACTCTCCACTGGCAAAGAGCCAGAATCCAATATTGCTAGGTCTGCCAGGCCTGGCACAGGGTGTGGTTTTCTTTGCTAATGAATGGTTTCATGTTGCTGTGGCAGCATTGTTGAGCGTAGGCATCTCTTCCGGTTACGTATCATCACATGTTAAATGTAGTCACTTCTAAACAGATGAAAACCTTCTCCATGGCAACGTGCCCATCACTTCCTGGTCAGGCTCCTCTCTACGGGCGTTGGCATAGCAACGGGAAATGAAGGGATCCCGTCATAACAATGTGGCTGAGGCTCACCGAGACCGCGTGACGCCGTGAGTGGAGCGGTGCTCGGCGCTCAGGTGTCCTGGGGGCTTAGAGCTCCCGACCGCAGGAGAAGGGAGTCAGAGAGTGAGAGAAGCTCTGGATTAAAATCAAGGAGCGAGGAAAGAGGCCAGACTTTAACGAGCAGCGCTGGCGACTCAGAGAACGGCAGGAGCTTGATATATTCACATGGGGCCGAGGCCACTGCTGCAGATCCGTCCTGCTACGAGCTTTAAAATGCCTGGCTTCTCAGTTTTCAGTGTTTAATTTGTGCTGAGGGCTGCAGATGGAGGGCGTTTTTGTGTACTTTGTTTCATCATCAAACTTTGGGCCCAATGCAGAAAAGTAGGAAGAGAAACAAGGGATAACTGTCATGAACAGTGGCGTTACTAAACCTTTGGGGCCTCCCTGCAAGAACTGGAGAGCCCCCTCCCCCTTAATGCCCATACATTCTCAGTCGCCAATCACTCTGCAGAAGTACTTCACCTGTGCTGTCTGCATCCAACTGACATCAGCAGTAGTTTCCATGATATAAAGAGAAACAAGCATTAGCAAAGCCAATTGATCTCACAAGCTATTGGCTTGCCAATGTGTTTTAGTCATGTTGTACACCACTGTGGCTGCTTTTCAGCATTACTAAAAGTTAGTGGCATAGAGGAGAGTGTGGTGGGGTGTCATGGAGTGGAGTGTTGTAGACTTGAGTGGCATACAGTGAAGGGTTGTGGACAGTCGCGGCCCGTGCAGGTAAGAGTGGTGTGGCAGAGATGCCGGGTGGGGGGTATTTTGACAGACGACGACGAGGGAAAATTAATTATTTAATTATCCCTTGTGATCATCTGTCGAATGCCCCCCAACCCGGCCCCACCGCTTTTACCTGCACAGGCCGTGGCTGGTCATGGAGTGGCATGGGGGGGCTTAGGATGTCGAGGAGTGGTGTAGAGTGGATTATTATTTTTAGAGTTTTATATAGCACTAACTAGACCCGAAGATATCAGGTATCAGATCGCTTTACCTGAGGACCAGTTTCGTTACATATGTACACATTCATTTTTGATAGGCACGGGGAGATTAAGTGATTTGCCCAGAATCAGACTCGAACCCGGGTCCCCAGCTTCGAGGTCGACTGCTCTACCCATAAGGCTACATCCTCTCCCCGAAGTAGAGTAGAGTAGAGTGCGGTGGAGTAAAGTGGAGTGTCGAGTGGTGTAGAGTGGAGTGGCATTGAGTATCATGGAAGGAATATAGTGGAGTGGTGCAGAGTGGAAGGCTGTAGAGTGGAGTATAGTGTCATAGACTGGAGGTGCATAAAGTGGAGTAGAGTGTCATAGAGTGGAGTAGTGGGTCCCCAGAGTGGAGTGTTGTAGAGCGGAGTTGTGGGTTCGTACAGTGGAGTGTTGTAGAGTGGAGTGTCGTACAGTGGAGTAGTTTGTCATACAGTGGAGTTGCAAAGTGTATCATAGTTGAGTAGAGTGTCGTAGAGTTGAGTAGAGTGGAGTAAAGTTGTGTGGAGTGGCTTAGAGAGTATTGCATATGGTGGAGTAGAGTGTCATTAAGTAGAGTGCAGTAGAATTTCATAGAATAGAATGTCGTTGAGTGACGTGGAGTGGCATAGAGTCAAGTGGAGAGCAGTGTCATAGAGTGGCATTGAGTGGCGTAGAGTGGAGTAGAGTGTCATAGAGTGGAGTGACACTGCATGTCATGGAATGTTGTGGAGGGAGTAGAGTGGAGGGGCATAGAGTGAACCATAGTGTCATGTAGTGGCATAGAGTAGGTTAGAGTGTCAGAGAGTGGAATGGTGTAGAGTGGAATGGAGTTGAGTGGAGTAAAGTGACATGGAATGGTGTAGAGGGAGTTACGTGGAATGGGATAGAGTGTTGTAGAGTAGAATAGCATAGAGGGAAGTAGATTGTCATAGAGTGGAGTGGCACAGAGTGGAGCAGAGTGTCATAGAGTGGAGTGGAGTGTCATAGAGAGGAGTAGAGTGTTGCAGAGTGGAGTGGCATAGAGTGTCGTAGAGTAGCGTAGAGTGGAGTGGTGTACAGTGGCATAGTGGAGTAGAGTGGAGTAGTGAGGCATAGAGTAGAGTGAAGTAAAACTACGGAGTGGCATAGAGGAAGTTGAGTAGAGTGTTGTAGAGCGGAGTGGCATAGAGTGGAGTAGAGTGTCAGATTGGAGTGAAGTGTTGTAGAATGAAGTCGAATAGAGTGGAGTGGCATAGCGTAGAATGGAGTAAAGTGTCAGAGTGGAGTGGAGTAGAGTGGAGTGGCATAGAGTAGAGGGGCATGGAGTAGTGTGCCAAAGGTTGGAATGGCATAGAGTAGAGTGGCGTAGAGTGGAGCGGCGAAGACTGGAGTGGCATGTCATAGAGTAAAGTTAGGTGGCATACAGTGGATTAGCATTACCAGCTGTCTGTAGATCTGGGGTAGCGATGGAGAAAGTGTTAGTAGGTCTTGTGGTCACTTAAAGTTATTGAAAAACGAGTGTGAAATATACCAAGTGATATGATGGTGAGGTCCGGCATATCTCAAAGTTAGGAGGCATGACGTTTTTTTGCACTTGCATTCTGCACTGTCTTGTAGCACTACGACTGACTCTACAGTAGGCTCCGTAGAAACTGGCAGATTTGGTGTCTCTCAAATGTGGCAGGGCTCGGGCAGAATAAGTTATATGCAAAAAGAGTCTACACAACTTGACTGACTGACCTCCAACCCTACTAGCATATCAAAGATAGTAGAACATTGTGAAACACCTCTGGATTTCTATAAAGGTCAGTCCACTTGCAGCTAAGGTCTGTAATTAAAGACAGCTCTGATCACCAGTGCACCCAACACACCTCTGTGGTTACAGGTCTCCCAGTTCCTATCTGCATTCCTCATCTCCTTCCTTCCTTTCACTTTCACTCCTCCTTCAAATGCTTCCACTCTCTCCTTCCCATCATCCCTCTCACTGAACCTTATGTTCTTCCTGCTTTTTTTCACCCCCCCCTTTCTACCTCGCCTCCAAAGCTCAGCTCTATTTCTTTCTGTTTCCCCTTTCAATTTCTGTCTACACTTATTCTATGTTCAAATCTCTCCTCTCTCTTTCTCCATATCTTATTTCTACCTCTCGCTTCCTATCCTTTCCTTCCTTAATTTATGTCCTTCATATTTTTTGTCTTTTCCTCTCCAGTCCCTTCCAATTTTTTTTAAATCTCTTATTCCAATATGTTTTCTTTTTCCTTTTCTGTCCTCTCCCATCTCATTTTTTTCTTCTTCTCTTTGCCCTACCTATTTATGCATTTCTCTCTGTACACTCAATTTTCTACTTTCCGTTGCTTTTTCTCTTTCCTATCACTTTCCTCCCTTTCGCTTCCCATCACTTCCCTTTCTATTATTACTGATCATCCTATGTTTACAATTCTTTTTCAATCCCTTGTCATTCATATCTTCTACTTTTTTCTCTCTAATCCTATTGCTATCCTTCCATTATGCCATATTTCTCAAGCTGTCTCTGCTATTCCTTTATGCTATTTGATTTGTATCGTCTGAGTCTATTTCCGACCCCTCTCCATTGCTTCCCTCCTCTTAATCCCCACCCTCCTGTATCACCTTTCCAGCTGTCCTCGTCCTTATAGACCTTTGACCTCTTTCCTTCTGCATGTCTCTCCTTCATACTTTCTTGCTGTTTTCCTTTCTTTTCAGCTGCTGCGTCCTTTTTCCCTCCTCTATCATCCTCTATACTTTACTTTTTTCTATAAAACATTTTTGTTTCAAGTTTAGACACCCCTGCATACCACTCGGTGCCCTTACATACTCTACAGTGATTACATGTTCTAATCACTGCAGAGTACACAAGGGCATCGAGTGGTATTTGGCTGTGCTATTTTCTTAGGTAAAATGCATCCTTGCATTCACTTTTGGCCGTGAGAGTGCATTTTGTGCTAAGAAAATAATGCCAAATGTCCACTTCACCCCATCACATAATTCCACGGAACCTGAATTTAAATATAATTCCATGTGATTACACAGAAACAAACTCCGCGTATTTGCCCCCAACACCACAGCAGCTGAATGTACCAGGAGATGACACAGAAACACTGCACCCTTGCCACACATTAATGTGTCCCACTACTTTTCATTGCAAAGCAGTGTTGTTTGGTTAAAACGTTTAAATCTGACTTTGTATGTATATGTGTATTAATATCTTAAATATACATGTATAGATATATACATAGAAAGCCAGATTCTAATCATTCTAAACAAACATGTACATGTGTGTGGGTATATCTAGATAGACAGGCAGACAGACAGACATGTACAGATACTGGAATTTTATTGTCCGAGCAATACAAAAATAAGAAAAATCACCTAAAGCCATATTTTTTCTTCTTATCAGTACATAATTTAAAGAGTTAATGTAAGAAGAAAAAACTTTGAAATGCGCTCTAGAACTGCCTTAATGACCGAATGACAGTCAGCACTCTAGTCTACAGCTCAGCGAGCACTATAGCCTGCACCACAGTCAGCACTATAGCCTGCACCACAGTCAGCACTCTAGCCTGCAGCTCAGCAAGCACTATAGTCTGCACCACAGTCAGCACTCTAGCCTGCAGCCCATCGGGCACTATAGTCTGCAGCACCGCCAGCACTTTAGCCTGCAGCTCAGCAAACACTGTAGTCTGCACCACAGGCAGCACTGTAGCCTGCAGCTCAGCAAACACAGTAGTATGCACCACAGTCAGCACTATAGCCTGCAGCTCAGCAAGCACTATAGTCTGCACCACAGTCAGCACTCTAGCCTGCAGCTCAGCAAGCACTATAGTCTGCACCACAGTCAGCACTCTAGGCTGCAGCTCAGCAAGCACTATAGTTGCACCACAGTCAGCACTATAGCCTGCACCATAAGTCAGCACTCTAGCCCGCAGCTCATCAAGCACTATAGTCTGCATCACAGTCAGCACTATAGCCTGCACCACAGTCAGCACTCTAGTCTACAGCTCAGCAAGCACTATAGCCTGCCCCACAGTCAGCACTATAGCCTGCACCACAGTCAGCACTCTAGCCGGAAGCTCATCAAGCACTATAATCTGCACCACAGTCAGCACTCTAGCCTGCAGCTCAGCAAGTACTATAGCCTGCACCACAGTCAGAACTATAGCCTGCACCACAGTCAGCACTATAGCCTGCACCACAGTCAGCACTCTAGCCTGCAGCTCATCAAGCACTATAGCCTGCACCACAGTCAGCACTCTAGTCTACAGCTCAGCAAGCACTATAGTCTGCACCACAGTCAGCACTATAGCCTGCACCACAGTCAGCACTCTAGTCTACAGCTCTGCAAGCACTATAGTCTGTACCACTGTCAGCACTCTAGCCTGCAGCTCATCGGGCACTATAGTCTGCACCACCACCAGCACTTTAGCCTGCAGCTCAGCAAGCACCGTAGTCTGCACCACAGTCAGCACTGTAGCCTGCAGCTCAGCAAGCACAGTAGTATGCACCACATTCAGCACTCTAGCCTGCAGCTCATCAAGCACTATAGTCTGCACCACAGTCAGCACTCGAGCCTGCAGCCCAGCAAGCGCTATAGTTGCACCACAGTCAGCACTATAGCCTGCACCACAGTCAGCACTCTAGTCTACAGCTCAGCAAGCACTATAGTTTGCACCACAGTCAGCAATATAGCCTGCACCACAGTCAGCACTCTAGCCTGCAGCTCATCAAGCACTATAGTCTGCACCACAGTCAGCACTCTAGCCTGCAGCTCAGCAAGCAATATAGTCTGCGCCACAGTCAGCACTCTAGCCTGCACCACAGTCAGCACTCTAGTCTACAGCTCAGCAAGCACTATAGTCTGCATCACAGTCAGCACTATAGCCTGCACCACAGTCAGCACTCTAGCCTGCAGCTCATCAAGCACTATAGTCTGCACCACAGTCAGCACTATAGCCTGCAGCTCAGCAAGCACTATCGCCTGCACCACAGTCAGCACTCTAGCCTGCAGGTCATCAAGCACTATAGTCTGCACCACAGTCAGCACTCTAGTCTACAGCTCAGCAAGCACTATAGTTTGCACCACAGTCAGCAATATAGCCTGCACCACAGTCAGCACTCTAGCCTGCAGCTCATCAAGCACTATAGCCTGCACCACAGTCAGCACTCTAGTCTACAGCTCAGCAAGCACTATAGTCTGCACCACAGTCAGCACTATAGCCTGCACCACAGTCAGCACTCTAGTCTACAGCTCTGCAAGCACTATAGTCTGTACCACTGTCAGCACTCTAGCCTGCAGCTCATCGGGCACTATAGTCTGCACCACCACCAGCACTTTAGCCTGCAGCTCAGCAAGCACCGTAGTCTGCACCACAGTCAGCACTGTAGCCTGCAGCTCAGCAAGCACAGTAGTATGCACCACATTCAGCACTCTAGCCTGCAGCTCATCAAGCACTATAGTCTGCACCACAGTCAGCACTCGAGCCTGCAGCCCAGCAAGCGCTATAGTTGCACCACAGTCAGCACTATAGCCTGCACCACAGTCAGCACTCTAGTCTACAGCTCAGCAAGCACTATAGTTTGCACCACAGTCAGCAATATAGCCTGCACCACAGTCAGCACTCTAGCCTGCAGCTCATCAAGCACTATAGTCTGCACCACAGTCAGCACTCTAGCCTGCAGCTCAGCAAGCAATATAGTCTGCACCACAGTCAGCACTCTAGCCTGCACCACAGTCAGCACTCTAGTCTACAGCTCAGCAAGCACTATAGTCTGCATCACAGTCAGCACTATAGCCTGCACCACAGTCAGCACTCTAGCCTGCAGCTCATCAAGCACTATAGTCTGCACCACAGTCAGCACTATAGCCTGCAGCTCAGCAAGCACTATCGCCTGCACCACAGTCAGCACTCTAGCCTGCAGGTCATCAAGCACTATAGTCTGCACCACAGTCAGCACTATAGCCTGCACCACAGTCAGCACTCTAGTCTACAGCTCAGCAAGCACTATAGTCTGCACCACAGTCAGCACTATAGTCTGCACCACAGTCAGCACTATAGCCTGCACCACAGTCAGCACTCTAGCCTGCAGCTCATCAAGCACTATAGTCTGCACCACAGTCAGCACTCTAGCCTGCAGCTCAGCAAGCGCTATCGTCTGCACCACAGTCAGCACTATAGCCTTCACCACAGTCAGCACTCTAGTCTACAGCTCAGCAAGCACTATAGTCTGCACCACAGTCGGCACTATAGCCTGCACCACAGTCAGCACTCTAGCCTGCAGCTCATCAAGCACTATAGTCTGCACCACAGTCAGCACTCTAGCCTGCAGCTCAGCAAGCACTATCGTCTGCACCACAGTCAGCACTATAGCCTGCACCACAGTCAGCACTCTAGCCTGCAGCTCATCAAGCACTATAGTCTGCACCACAGTCAGCACTATAGCCTGCACCACAGTCAGCACTCTAGTCTACAGCTCAGCAAGCACTATAGTCTGCACCACAGTCGGCACTATAGCCTGCACCACAGTCAGCACTCTAGCCTGCAGCTCATCAAGCACTATAGTCTGCACCATAGTCAGCACTCTAGCCTGCAGCTCAGCAAGCACTATCGTCTGCACCACAGTCAGCACTATAGCCTGCACCACAGTCAGCACTCTAGCCTGCAGCTCATCAAGCACTATAGTCTGCACCACAGTCAGCACTCTAGCCTGCAGCTCATCAAGCACTATAGTCTGCACCACAGTCAGCACTATAGCCTGCACCACAGTCAGCACTCTAGTCTACAGCTCAGCAAGCACTATAGTCTGCACCACAGTCGGCACTATAGCCTGCACCACAGTCAGCACTCTAGCCTGCAGCTCATCAAGCACTATAGTCTGCACCACTGTCAGCACTCTACCCTGCAGCTCAGCAAGCACTATCGTCTGCACCACAGTCAGCACTATAGCCTGCACCACAGTCAGCACTCTAGTCTACAGCTCAGAAAGCACTATAGCCTGCACCACAGTCAGCACTCTAGCCTGCAGCTCATCAAGCACTATAATCTGCACCACAGTCAGCACTCTAGCCTGCAGCTCAGCAAGTACTATAGCCTGCACCACAGTCAGCACTATAGCCTGCACCACAGTCAGCACTCTAGTCTACAGCTCTGCGAGCACTATAGTCTGTACCACAGTCAGCACTCTAGCCTGCAGCTCATCGGGCACTATAGTCTGCACCACCACCAGCACTTTAGCCTGCAGCTCAGCAAGCACCGTAGTCTGCACCACAGTCAGCACTGTAGCCTGCAGCTCAGCAAGCACAGTAGTATGCACCACATTCAGCACTCTAGCCTGCAGCTCATCAAGCACTATAGTCTGCACCACAGTCAGCACTATAGCCTGCACCACAGTCAGCACTCTAGCCTGCAGCTCATCAAGCACTATAGTCTGCACACAGTCAGCACTCTAGCCTGCAGCTCATCGGACACTATAGTCTGCACCACCACCAGCACTTTAGCCTGCAGCTCAGCAAGCACTGTAGTCTGCACCTCTGCCAGAACTGTGGTCTGCATCTCTGCCAGCACGGTAGCCTGAACCCGGTGAACACTCTACCTGCCTCTCAGGTTATGATGCCGGAATATCGTGTACTAAATATTGTGCCTCAAAATGTAGCAAAAATCCAGATGAACAAAACATCAACAAGGTAATTTTATATAGATATGGATGAGTTTACCTTAGTCCACATATGTATCAGCAAGGTATGTAGATAGCGCCAGGACACCTTCGGGTAACAGTTTGCGCTTTAGAAGTATTATAACATAACATAACATAACATAACATAGAAGACAGAGTTAAGAATAATAAATCTATACTTACACATATGTACTTTTACCTTGCCTATACTTTGGTCACAGATCTTTGTGCTACAGTATTTTTATGTTGCAATAGTTTTTTTTCCTTCCCCCAAAAATATTGGCATTTGTCTTCATAAGAGCAAGTTGTACAAGCAGGAGACGTCATGGAGACCCATGTTCCCCCACCTCCCCTGCACCGGAACCACATATATGAGCCGGGTACAGCCATGTCAACTATTTTGGGGGTAGGGGGGCAATCATTTCTATGCCAAATAACCAACATTAATTCCCCCTCTGTGTCATGTCTCTTAACTTCTTAGCATGTGTGGCGTGTGGGGATTCCAAGTGCCTCTGTGTATTTCCACCCAACTCCCTATCCGTTAGCGTCCACCCGCCAGCCGCCCCAAAGCAGCAGCGACATACCCATATCATTCCTTCTTTTATGTTGCAATAGTTATCACTTGATAGTCTGATTTACGACCCATCTGTGATAACGCTTTATCCTGCAGTCCAGCCGACACTCCAGTCTGCACCTCAGCACACACCCTGGCCGACACTTAGCCAAGAATCCTGCCCACACCTCACCTAGCACCCTATTCATCACCAACAGCCCACACGCCACATGTAACATAGCCTACACCATAACGTTTACATGGCAACACCCTGGCTGTACCCCATCTGTTATCCAGCCAACACCTTATCCCAAAACTGCTTTGATCCGAACTCACTAAAGGCTTCCAAGACAGCAAGTAGAGAAAGCACCAGATAAGCCTCTATTGATCATTTCTAGGGGTACACCAATGCTGACCCGTACACAACACCATTTACACAGGTAGTAGCCTAGAATTAAAAAAAATGCAGGTATCACGCACGTTTTTCAGTTGCATGCACACAGCACATATCACTAATCAGGCTTATACAGCACACAGGCAGGCACACACAACACTCACATAATGGTGTACACAGAGTAGCAAACACAACACCCACATGCTAGTTATCACAGACAGAACACAGAGGCAGTTTCACACTTGTTACTTAACGGTAGGGGAACATAGCCTACATCAGCCACCACAAATATCACTCACACGCACGCACGCGCACGCGCACACACACACACACACACACACACACACACACACACACACATAGGCCTTCACAGTTCCTAGATACTAGTGAACTCGGTTCACATAGAAAGTTGCATAGAGTAAATGCTTGCAGTTTCCCACAGAAGTTATTTACTGGCAGGAGATAAGCACCCACAACAATTACCACTCACAAGGGGATTTCACCACACAGAGGCAGCTACACGCACATAGGGCACGTAGCATACACAGATTGGTTTACACAACCTGTACCAGCAAAAGGCCTTGTTCTTACCACCCTAGCTCCCAGATCTCTCTTCTGTGCTTTCTGGTCTGTGACTGATGTCTACAGGAGCCCTTCACATACCAAGACCCCCAGAGCTGGTTCCAGCACTCCTAGAGTGACTGTCTGGGACCAGCTCGAACTTACCACTTCCCCGTACCAGCGTCTTCTGATGGATGGCATGTCAATGTCCATACCTGAATGCAAGTTGGACAGAGAGAGGAGGCTGTGAAACTTTTAATGCCACAGATTAAATCCCCTCTGATCCCACTTCGATCCCTACACACGCAAACCAGTAGATCGATATTACCAGTATCATCGGTTATATATGGCCCTATCCCCAATATAATTCAGAAACAACCAAAGATTCTGCACGTCATAGCCTCAGACTCACAACATTCCACTCTGACTTGCGAGTGTGGTAACCATGGGCTGCTACCTTGCAATGTCCATACATGCCTCTCCTACGTTGCAACGTCGAGTGAGCATCATTACAGTCCATCAAACCAAGGCATCAATCAACACTTGGGGTCACATGAAAAACATAACTGTGGTTTTTGTTTCTCTCTAATGTAAAAAAGTATAATATTAACATAGCGTTCCCTAGCAACATGAGTCACTGTGTCACATATAAAATGTTGCATGGGATTGTGCCCCATTCTCTGAATAAAGCTTTTATAAGGCGAAGTGAGGGATGGCTCACTTTGTATAGAATACTCGCTTGTGTGCTTATAGTCACCCGAGTAAGGTCTTGGAGGTGCTGTTAGATACCGGGATGAGCCACCTAAATTGCGTGGGCCTCATTTATGCCTCATTTATGAAAAGTGTTGCATTGCTGGTTAAAAATGCCCTCCTTGCGACACCTTGCATATGCCGTATTTACAGTACGGCGCTCCATGTCGCAAGGATTTACCAGATACGTCAGGAATTCTGACGTATCTGATGGCGCAGTAATGACTAATTGCTGGGAAATCCCATAGATTTCACTGCGCCACTTCTACGAGCCTTTTTTTATTGGGGAACGCCCACCCTTCATACATTATACCTGACGCAGGTATAATGTAGCGCAGGGCTTTTCAAAATGACGCATGTGCCTAGATGCATCACTTTGTAAATATGGCCCAGTGTGGCACATTTTTAAGCCACTGCACCGTCACGAAAAGTGACGCAACGGTGTCGTAAGCCCTTCAGAAATAAGGGCCTGTGTTTTTTCACATTTCAGCGCTCAGGGTCGGGATGCCCACAGATCATCAGGGCCATCTAGAACAGAGAGTCTCAATCAGCAAACGTTGCTTTGGTAGGACTTGACTTGATTCCACCAAGAGGCCCGAAAGACGAAAAAAGTTCTTCAGAACTGACACTTGCATTGTTGAATATTGCACATCATCTTTTAACACTGTATTAAGTGGTTCGTCCTGTCATTATGTCCTTTTTCTAAAGTAATTAGAGCTCTTTTTCTTGCAGTCAATGGCTGTGTGGACTCCTTTAGCTTGACCTGGCAGCCATCCCAGATACATAATCTTTACCAAACGCTAACATGAGGAAATATTCTGCAAGAACTCCAGCCCTAAATCAAAAGACTATGTTTCCTTTCCCGATATCGTCTGTCTACATCTCAGTTTTGTGAGGAAATAAAACAGTTTCAACGAAGCTGTCAGCAGTTATGTATGTTTTGATTCGGTTTGACGTCTAGGGGCCTGCATCTAAACTTAGAATCTCTGCCCTCGTGAGCAGCCACTATAAAAGGATATACAAATACAAGTCATAGTTTAAAAAATGTTCGAAATGTGACTAGAACTAGAAGAGTACTTCAGTAGATGACACTCGAGAGTAAAGTGTAGAATGTTTATATCCTGCTAAATTGTGAGACCTGTAATAGTTTCCCCTCCCACACCAGAAAAAAGAGCTATGAGAGTGCTTTATTTCTGCAGGAAAAATGCCTCTGAAGGGGCTTATGTTCTGTTTCCATGAAACTGAGTATAAAAAGTCATGAGTCAAGAAACTTCAAATGAACCTCCTTAAAAAAGACAAAAAATGACAGAGAATGCTTTCCTTCTTCTGTCAATAAAAATTGACACTAAAAGTCATGAAGCCAGAACACAAAGGTGGTTTAAACAGCAGAGGCTCCTCCGCTGTGGCAGAGGAGCGTCGACCCCCCACCAGCCTCCAAAACGTGGGTGTCTCCAACCCAGCTGCATTGCCCGGTTGGAGACCGCAAAGCAAAGACTCCCAGTCTCCCTGGGAGCACAAATGGAGGGATCTCAGGCCAATCCTGACGCTGCTGTCATACATGAGACCGGTGTCAGGATTGGTCGCAGGGGAGACTGGGAGTCTGTGCTGCAGTGAGGAGCAGAAGAGCGGTGATACGGCAGGCAATGGAGCAGGTACGTCCTGCTTTTTAGGTCGAGCCTAGAGCAGCGCATGCGCTGCTTGCTCGACTTTTAGTAAGGGGGTTTTCAAAGTGCTACCAGAGGCTTTTGCTGGCCTCTAGCTCGCGTTCACACGAGCGTGCACGTGCGCAGCCGCCATCTGTCTTTTCTCTGTCACGGTAATTAATTGCATCGCAATCGCGATCACTTTCACTTTCGGCAATTAAGTGCATCCCGATGCTCTTTCAGTTTCGGCGCCCGCGCAGCCAATGCTTTTCGCGCATGCTTGTTACTTCTTCCACTTTGTTCTCAATATCAATCAGTGCAGTTATGTTTTGACTGAGCCAAGGTGCTCTATAAAATATTACTTTCTCTCTTCATCAACCCACTCATCTCCTGGACTTCTGTCACCACTTCTCCTGCCAACTCTTGCCTGTGCTGCTTGTCAATATTTTCCTTTCCCTCCTCCTGCCTTCAGAAACCCTTTTGTCTTCCTCTCCACATCAGTCATGTCATAACTCCTCTTAAAACGCACCTGCGGCCTCTCATGATCTGCCCGCCCACTCCTTGTAAACAGCCGCTCGTCTGCGGCTCTTTCATGCATGCAATTAGGTGTGAAAGATTTCATTAATGGACGGAGAGCACTTTGGGTAAAACGTTATTTACATGTGCAATGATAAACGGCACCCACCACACAATTTGCACGCTGATTTACTGTCTGAGCCCACTCACTTTATCCAGTTGGGCGAGTTTTTCTCTTCTTTGTTGAAGACGTTGTTTTGTCATGGAGGCCGACGGCGACATGGATAGAAGGTGGGTACACAGTTGTTCGCCTTCTTGGGCACATTGCCACCTAGAGTCATTTAGCCAAACCTGATTTTTTGACCTCCAGCAGTACACTTCGGGTTACTGAGTACATTTTCTTAAGATCTCTGCATCACTGATTTCGTGCATTGGTGCTTTATCAGTATTTATTCAATTGTAGCCTGGTGACAGAAAATGCCACTTTACAGCACTACTTAGGTCATTGGACTGAGTGCAGGTGGAAACAGTGTCTTCACCAATGTTTGGTCGGAGCACGTCTCCGTGTTGGCAGATGCAGGGGCACTGTGGAGGGTGGTCTATCTGCTTGGTCAGCATTAGATAGAAGCCTTCTATTGATGTGCATGCTGCCAACGCGGTGGGTTTTAGGATGACACTTGTTATTTGAGGGGTTTGGTCCCAAGATCTGCGTGGCATGTTCATGTTCTGCCACCCTTGTTGAAAAGGAGGGCTTCAGGGCTAAAGTTGCTGCGAGCTTGCTCCATTAGTGAGGCATTGATAAAGTTAATGTTTCTGCCGGCATGTTTCTGCTGTCTAGTTAGGCTCAAACACATGGCCAGGTTGTGGAGGCACTGGGAAAATTCTTGAATTCAAAGATTATCCAGAAGTGGGCAATAACATGTTTCCATCGAACATTTTAAAGATACACTGGCAGGAAGCTCTGTATTTTGCCATTGTGTAGCCTGGTTTTGATTGTACCAGCTCACCAGCTATGACATCATCGCAGCTTGCAACTTATCGCACTAACAAGCTCCAAATGGGTCACAAAGCAAACATGGCTGAACCCTGAACATCTCTGAGAGAAGGTTGTCTTGTCAGATAAAACCCTGTTTGCCCTGTGCAGTTGTGGGCATGGTTAAGATAGAACAGCAAACTAAATCCATTGACAATCTGAAAAGGGAAGCCCGTGTTAGAATTTTGGGCACACTCCAGTGCTCAAAGAGGATTCTCTTACTGCAGTGGTAAATTGTTTTGCAATCTGTTGGAGCTCCAGAGTGAAGGAATCAGCCAGGGGTGTGTAAAGATTACAAGCTGCCGTCAATCCAAAGGAAAGTGACCCCCAAAATTTGGGGTACCATGATGCTCTCCCTGGCATCAGCAGGCATCCACCACGTTGGACGTCAATTCACCAAAATGCCAGAGGTAGCGGAAGGTACTTCACATGCCCCTTGACCTTCACTTTCACTCACACATACATATTCTTGTACACTCACATTCACACATGCACACACATACACACACTGTCTTACAGAAGCACACTCAAACGGCAAGCACGCACACAACATACATACATTAAAAAGCTTTTTTTTTTTACTTACCTCAGCTGCCAGGGAAAGTCATATTCCCGCTATTTGGAAATAATGTAATGTTATTCACTACTAATATAAAAAGAAATTGACAAAAAACGAGGTGAATGAAGCCCCCACTCACATCCATACGGACGAGCTGCTTCTGTCCTGCCACTGATTTTGCCACTGCTGACGCTATTGTCGCAAAGACAGTGCAAGGGGTCACAAGGGGAATGGTAAGGGCACAGTAGCGACCCCTAGTGGCCTCTAAATGACGTCCAAGTCGGGCACTGGGTGCTGCAGGTGGCTTGATTGGTTGTTGCTGTGGCTCATCTTCCAACAGTCATCACAGAATTGACCAGAGTTCATGTCGGAGGAGTTGCATTGAACAACCACTCTTATTGGATCTCACTTATAAGGTGCCACCACATTATAAACAAGCATTGGCATAGCCAATAGGTCTCGCCTTTAGGACCTTATAAGTGTTTAGCCATGCAACAGTTAATGTTGTTGCAGTAAGGATATTGTGCTGCATAACTAAATACTTATAAGGTCCCAAAGGCAAGACCTATTGGCTCTCTACCTCTATCTCTACTTCTCTCTCTACCTCTCTCTCTCTACCTCTCTCTACCGCTCTCTCTCTAGCTCTCTCTCTCTCTCTACCTCTCTAACCTCTCTCTCTACCACTCTACCTCTCTCTCTACCTCTCTACACCCCTCTCTCTACACCCCCCTCTCTACACCCCTCTCTCTACCCCCTCTCTCTACCCCTCTCTCTACACACCTCTCTCTACCCACCTCTCTCTACACACCTTTCTCTCTCTTTACACACCTCTCTCTCTCTCGCTACACACCTCTCTCTCTATACACACCTCTCTCTCTATATATACACACCTCTCTCTCTCTATATACACACCTCTCTCTCTCTACCTCTAAGTGGCAGCCGGAGCCTAATAGCACTGTTTGTCCTTTAAAAAAACAAGCATTGGCATAGCCAATAGGTCTCGCCTTTGGGACCTTATAAGTGTTTAACCATGCAACAGTTAATGTTGTTGCACCAAGGATATTGTGCTGCATAACTAAATACTTATAAGGTCCCAAAAGCGAGACCTATTGGCTATGCCAATGCTTGTTGTTTTTGTATTGTCATCTGTCTCCCTACCCCCCCCCCCAACCCACCAGCCGGTCCTAATACCGGCCGCTACTGGGATCAAGACATTTTACAAGCCTCCTTCAAGCTGGGTGATGCATCTGGTCAGAGAGCAGGGGCATGCCCCCGTGGAAGGGGAGGAAGGGTTAATTTCTATACTACTGGGAAGAAAGGGAAAGCCAAGGTTCCATAACATTATCAGGTCGTTAATTAGGAACAGTAGGGCATTTTGTGAGGCTGAGCTACCATTTAATTTATGTGGGAAGAAAAGAGAGAAAATATGTATCTGAGAGACAATCACCAGTAGTGTGGAGTCCAAATAGAAAAGGATACATGTAGGAGCATTCCTCCTCCTGTCCTAACATGCATCATGCCTCAAACTCACCTTTTTAAAAGTTAGCACCAGAAATATTGGTTAAAACCACTCCAATGTGAATATGGCATTGACCATAGGAAAGAAATGGGGTTGAGTCAATAATGTGATCAGTCTGGAGTCTGATGTGATGTAGGCTGGGGTGTATGTCCGTCTCCCATGTATAAAGGGCTTCAGTGTCACATTCTCGGAGGTCATAGAATTCTGAGGTCTTGTTGAAGGAGGGCGCTATTAACCTACATAATGTTTTAAAATAAACTTTAGTATGTGAGGGCTGGTTATGAACGTTGAGAAAATGAGAGGCCTGAGTATTGTCTTTTGCTGTTGCAGTGTTTTATTTCCAATTTTTTGACGAACTATATTTTGCACATGCATTATTTGATGGAATTAATTTTATTCTAAATAAAAATATAACATTTAAAAAACGAGTTTTAACCTCCTTCCAACCCCCGTTACCCCGTAGTCTGATTTCTATCACATTTTGCTCTAGGCACCAGAGATTTAATGAAACCCTGTAAGGTATGCAAGGATGTATATGAAGAAGTGACGCGAGGAAATATACCTTTAATGGTACAAAACCTGTTAAAACTCGGTCTGACTTCCAAGCTCAGCATTTTAATGCTGTATCAATAAATGTGAACGCTCAGATCTTTCTGTAATATTTAAGTGCCTGTGAACCTTCAAAATCTGACTCCTATTTTCATCAGGATTTCCAGTGGTATCGCTATACATGGTAAAATCCATTCCCACAAGGAGCAGGCCCAAATTCCCCACATTGAGGGAGACGATTTTTTTTATAGTCCTCCAGCTACAATCGGAAAAAATTTGTAAATTTTTAAAGCTTTTGAACAGAGTGTCTGTCCTCAATTTTCTGGTATATCCTACCACTATGCATTGGTTTTGAAAATCAGTGCTGACTTGTTCATTTTCTGCTTGCTTTCGAGGGCTTACCTTTGCGTCTTCAGGTTTTACAGGACTCTCCGTTCTAACTATTAGCAGAAGTTCAACTTCAAACTGGTCATGGCTTATTTCCTAACAGCCATTATCTTAGTTTGTAGAATTGGTGCAGAATGCTTCCTTATGAGTTCAACCTTAGGACCCGGTTACAAGTTTAGTTTAGTTTAGTTAAATTCTGGTCCCTGTGAAAAAAAAATCCTCGCAGTTTTCCTTGGATAGATTCCATTAGGTCAAACCCACTCAAATTGTAGGGGGAAGACGCCCAGAAAAAAAGTAAAAACATGCAGAATTTCCGTTTAAAATTGATTCTGCTTGTTATGAATCATTTCCAAGTTGGAAACCCAGAATAGGAGGCATTAACCACACTCGGTAACTACTTCATCCCAAGATTTTGGTATTTATCTGGTGTGGTAAATAACCCACCCAGTTCTGCACAACTTGTAGTCCGGGCCTCAGTCACCTCTGGGAGATATGTTGCATCTCAGTCTCTTTTTATCCATCTGTGAAGCAGTAGAACCAAAAGAGCTTCCTGTTCACTGGCAACACTTCTAGCATGGTTAGAACAAGACAGGCAGGTCTTCCTGGAGGTAGGACTGCAGTCTGTGATGTTTAGTTAGTTCTTAATTTGTAAATAAATAAGTGCCAGGGCTCTAGTCAGAAGACCACATCAGCTTCCACCACACACTGTCCCTACTATGCTGCCAGTGATAGTAACAACAAAACTACTAACCATCACACTCCTACAAGTGTGACAATTCAGACTATTCCAGGCTCCCAAAGGTATAAGAATGGCTTGGGTGGCAGGTAATAGTAATTTATTTTTGTATAATGAATTAATAATTGACTGTTGTTGTGGTTATCTGAGACATCGCCATCTTGTGGCAGACTATCACAAGCGCTGGTGTTGATAATTAAGTGCCAGTGACAAGCACTGGAAACCACTGGCTCAAATAAAGTGCTGTGTTTAGTCCAAGGCATGCTCATTGCCAGAGCCAGATTTTAATTCTATTTGGTGAGAGCCTGACACTGGCCACCGGAGGTGCTTCAGTCTGTCAAGTTTAGGAAAAGAATGATTTTCCATAAAAGATGCCTTGCTATTGCACAACTGGAATCACGCTTTCAATGCTTAATTTGTGCCGGTGGTTTCTGGTGCTCAGCACCAGCACTTATTTGTCAACACTGGAACTTATGTCCGTCTACCACATGGCCGCGCTGTTTGTGTAATTTGGAGATGAGCAGAATAACAGTTGTTTATTAGTTCAATATACATAAAAACAACTGATATCTGTCACCCAAGCTATTACGGCTTTGGGAGCCTTGAATAGTCTAAATTGTCACACTTGTGGGAGTGTGATGGTTAGTAGTTGTGTTGGTACTGTTATTGGCAGCGATGGCAGTGCCAATGGGTGGTGCAAGCTGCAGTGACGTCCTGACGAAGGCCCTGGCACTTATGTGTTTTTTGCAAACTGCGCTGGATTCAACAGCAGCGGGGAAGTTGAAATTCGATATAATTTGCTTCTTTACCAAAGTTATTGTAACAGATAGTAACAACTGGTTATACAAAGCTCTGGAAGAAATAATGACTCCAGCATTAGTCTTTTCATAAGATTTGCTTCTGTGCAGCCCAGCCAGTCAGAGACTGCCAACAAGTGTGTGGTATTTATGGCATGAACTTGAGAGCTTTGGAGTTTGCATCACTTTAGAGATTAAAAAAGAGAGCAACTGTGATGGAAAAAGGGAGGAGTAAGGAGGCCTTCTGCTCTGCGGCAGAATATCTCTGTGGGGCCTGGTTTAAGAATAACAGCTAAAATAACTAGGCGTGGCCTGAGTAAATAGACTTATACATGTGCAAAATAAGCCTGTTTTAATTTATTTATAATTAAAGTATTTATTAATGGCAAATAAGAGAAGAACAAATGAAACCATTGAGGTATTTATAGCAGTCTGCGCAGCCACCTTATTCACAGATACATGAGCAATGAGACACGTGGAATGGATTATAAAGTAACGCTGCAAAACACTATAATCAAATCAGAATTAGAATACACAGAGAATGGAATAATT
This sequence comes from Triturus cristatus, assembly GCF_964204655.1. Taxonomy (NCBI): domain Eukaryota; kingdom Metazoa; phylum Chordata; class Amphibia; order Caudata; family Salamandridae; genus Triturus; species Triturus cristatus. The sequence continues at coordinate 752,453,801 of NC_140592.1, forward strand.
CTATAAATTAAACACACTTACAGGTTTCCGTAACTGACTTAAACTGTTGATACACAGTGTAACTTATGTTTCTGGTCACATGTTATTATTTCCGTCTCAATCATCTGTGGAATCAAACATTCATTGTGAAAAGAAGTTCAATCTTTAACAAGAAGCTGTGCAGTAGTCCATAGTTTCTGCAGCTCTTTTTTGTCACTCTATGAGGAATGAAAGCGCCCTAGTTCTTTATTTCCAGGTAACCATAAATAAACGGAGGCCTAATAGAAAATAACATTTTACCACAGGTATTGATAAACATGTGTTTAGACGTCATTTGGGTATTTTCCAAACCCCATGCTGTACCTTACAATAGGGATAAGGCAGTGGCGGCTGATGCATATTAACAGTGGTGGGTGGGTCGAGAGGGTGCGGGAGTGCGGTGCGCAAGCAGGGGATGCGGGGCAGAATAAAACAAGCATTTGCAATGCAATAGGTCTCACATTACTGAAAGTTTGAGCTTTTGGTGTTGCATTATTATTAGCAACGCCAATAGCTCAAACATTCATTAATGCCAGACCTATTGCATTGCAAATGCTTGTTTAAAATGTGCGTGTTAATGCCTATAAGTTGGTGAAACAGAGTCATTTACATAATTATTTATGTTAAAACACGTGGCTTTTGTCCTCTGGCAACTTCTGTGTGTCTTGTTGTTTTCCAGTAGCTTTATTTGTCCACGGAGAGAGAGAAAGATACTTAAAATATATATATATATTTTTAACGAAACGCAGTTGTGTCAGCGAGATGCAACCTATATTAAATAGCACAAGTGAATATTTTCCAGACAGAAAACAGTGCGTCCTCACCGCGCCCCCTTGTTCACTGCCTATGACATATCTGTTTTTGTTTTTTATTTTCCCGGTGAGCAACTTAGAAGGTTGCAAAATGTCACGGGCGTTAAAGCAAAGCATCATTTAGTTAAGCAAAACGAGCGCGCCGAGGAAAAAAAGGGTTACTTGGTGAATCTTCCTAAACGCCAGTATTTTCCCGGTTGTTCTCTTAGAGCTGCACTGGCATCACAACCTAAAGCCCTAGTGCACGCGACCAGTTGTTTTTTAGGTCTCGCCTGACCCAGCGCATGCGCTGGTCTGGCGAGACTTATTGAGAGGGCTCCAAAAAGTGCTACCAGGCCAGCCTAGAGCTGCAGTGCATGTGCGCGGGCGCGCGCGCCACGCTTTACCACGATTACTTTCGCGGCCGCACGGCCGCTTTGATGTTTAATCGCGATCACTTTCACTTTCGCGGCCGCACGGCCGCTTGGCATAGCCAATAGGTCTCGCTTTTGGGACCTTATAAGTATTTAATTATGCAACTGTTGCATGGCTAAACACTTATAAGGTCCCAAAGGCGAGACCTATTGGCTATGCCAATGCTTGTTTCAACTGGTCATTCACACTCGGTGCCCAGGAATGAATTAATTTGTTTGAGCGAGTTAATGCTCGCCGCTGACATCTGTTGTGATCCGAAGGCCACGACCCTGATTGTGCCACTAGATGTACTGTCATATAAACGACATAAAAATCGATATTTATAATACCATGTTGGTGCAGACCTCTCAAGCTGTCCCAAGTTGTGCGTGAGCTGTTGACCAAGAGGCATTTTTTCTGTCTTCTGCTAATTGTAATCCCAGTAGTTTTTATGTTACCATTAAAAACTCAACGTCACAAGTACCATCATCTGAAGAAATAACGATGATAGAAGCAAATATATCTGACTTGAATAAGTACAAGATGTCACAGTTTTATAACTCTTAGAACGCCCTTCTTACTAGTACCCTGCTCCACACGTCTCGTTTTATGGACCTCTGGCAGATAAAGGGTTTTTCTGGCCAACTGGGAATCAAACCTGGATGCATACATAACTCAGCATCCGACATCTGAACCTTAAGTTCTTAACTATACTACACATTCCACTAAATTACAAAATCGTGTATTCATAGTGTTATTGGAGAGGATGTGGACTTACAGCCAGAGCTGCAGACTTTGGAGCTGGGGGACCAGTTTCGAGCCTCGGCGTTGTCTCAACATCCTGTGATTCTAGCTAAATCACTCAATCTCTCTGTGCCTCCCAAAAAATGAATGTGTCCTTGTGTAACGTAAATGGTGCTCATGTAAAGCGCTCCAGTACCTTCTGGTCGAGTTCGAGCTATATAAACCTGTTAAAAAAAATGCTCATTTCAAGCAAGTTGGTCTGCAGCGCAGCGCTCTCTATCCAGCCTCCACGTTGCACCCCGACAAAGCCGTGTCTGGATGTACCAGCGCTGCTGTTAGTCCATTAATTACATCACTTCACGGTGGGGGCTGGAAGGCCCGCTGCTTCGGCTCAAGGTTACTCAGCCTTTCACCTCCAGGTCACCAGATCATCTCCACCCGCCCCCCATTGACGGGAACTCAATGGCATCTGACAGCTGCTCTGCACCATATGTGGAAAGAGTTGGCCTCAGACCTGTCACCCGCCGACGTGTGGAAACTGCTCTAAAAACACCCTCACACTTACCGCTCTTTTTGGTGGCTTATCGGCTGCTCGCACGTCATCGGCACTCACTCCCTGGTATGGTGGTGCGTGTCTACAGTTATGTGGGGAGCGGTGAGGAGCTTTGACTGCTCCGGCTATTGTGCCTCGCTGGCGAATAAGTGGTCGCCGGCGAAGTGATCGGCCAAAAACACACATAACACAGAATATATAAGCACCCAGCAACAGGCAAGCCACCTGCGCCTGAAATTAAACCCCACTATTTGTCAACATTTGTCACCGAATGACTACGTGATTGTAGGCAGGTGCCTCCTCACGAGCAGGATGTGAAGCGAAATTCTGGTTGCAGATGTTGAGATGTGGCCTAACAGACAGAGCAGCTGACTTTGGCACTGGGGAGGCAGGCACCAGACCCGCCGCGGCTTCCCATCTGGAGTTCCTGGGTAAAGCACTTCATCTACCCATGCCTATAAATTACAAGCGCTGTCCCGAAAATGAAAGAGGACCGCGCTGCAGCTGGAGCATGGGGATCTCTTATCTTTATGGGGCCATGTGTTTGGCCCCATAAAGATAAGAAACTGCTTTGCGACAGTAGCAAAGCATGTGAGCCAGTCCGGCTCCGAGACAAAGGGCGTGAACAGAAAACCCTCATTTCCAATGGCAAGCCACCATTTAGCATAAACAGTGACGCCAGTCAATGGAAATGAGGGGCGGGGCTTAAAGCCCTCTTCTGAAAGTCCTTTCTTACAAAATCTCTCGTGGAGGCGGAGCAGCGCTTTGTGCTGCACCCCACGCGAGACCTAACAAATAAAAAGACAACATACCTCATTCTGCTTCTGCCGCCTCGCGCCTCGGACTTCCTCTGCTTCCTGGTCCCAGCAGACACTGGAGCAGCAGGAGACTCCCTGTGCAATCCCCACGCTGCTCTCATGTTATGAGAGCAGCGTGGGGATTGGCCTGAGCGGGCTTGTTTGACACTCTGCACAGGACACAGAGTCTGTGCTGTTTCTCCAACCTGGCAGTACAATACAGAGAGAAACCTAACTGCGCATGGCTGTTTGGCCGGCCAAACAGACATGTGCAGTTAGTAGTGCACATAACTCCGCCCCCTTCAATGGCCCTGCCCATCCCCACACACGTTGGCACAGCCACAAGCTAAAAATAAAATTATATGGTTTTCTTTTTTGGCTGCTGCCTGGGCCAGTGGGGTAAGGGTGCTAAAATACCATCTGTCATGAAACTTATGGGGATTGTTAGATCCAGACCTAGATGAGAGACACTGCACTAAAGCCTTACATGAAGTGCACCTGGAAATATCACACGCACAGTCATCATTTTGCCTGACAGAATGTTACCAGTGCCATGTCAAATGTCATTAGGGCCACAGAATATTAATCATAATTGCAACTGGATAATATCCAGATCTAACAGTGTGGAGAAGCCAACAAGGTACCTCAGTGGTTTAATGCACTCACTGGTGAGACTTGTGGCCAGCCTACAAATCACAAGTCGAAGCCTCACTTGGCTACCACAGCCGTCCATCCTTTGAGATTAATAGTGAGTATGATTCATTTGGGGGTAATAGTAATATAGGATTGTAAAGATTGGTACTCTGCCAAGCCATTCCATTAAGCATGTTGTCTACTTACATTTAATGCAGTCTTATCTTTTAAGCGAGATTTCTCCACAAAAGGGTCGCCTTTCCTTGCACTATTTGTTAATGTTGCAGGAGGGCAGAAGCCCAAACTACCTACTCCCCACTAATCTGCATCAGATTGCTAAATATTGCCATACTGGATACCTTGATTCAGGCCAATCCTAAAAACAGATACAACACTTAGGTATCTAATACACTGCTTTTACAGCAAAAACAAAAGCAAGATATCATGTTTCTGAAAATAAACATTGTGCGCCTAGCTGATTTGTGAGACGTACACCTTTATTAGCACTTAGTGTAATACTGCAGAGCCAGAGAATTGAAACATTCACAACTCCAACATGGCCGCCCATTTGTATGATTGTTGTAAAGCACAGTGATTAAAGCATGCCATCACTTGGCAACCTTGTTGGCATGATGAATGTTACAGTTCTATATATGTCATCGTAGCAGGTTTAAAAAAGTAATTTGGCACCTCTTAAAAAGCAGGTAAGGCTTGGACTGGAGCCAAAAATGTGGCCAGGAATGTAGGCTCCATAGCTGAGCCCCATCTTATGCTCAGTCACTGATAATCATGGGGAAGTAGTGAACTGTGTTTTATACCTTTGTTTCTTGAGCCACACACATCCACGCCCCAGTTGTCATGACCAGACTAGGAACCCAAAGCAGCCCAAGCAATTTTGTAGGACCAGCACCGGGAAGGTGGGGGGGGGTGCAAAAGTGAAACACTACTGCCTTTGGCACCGGGGGCCTATATTGCAGCATTGCTGCAAAACCGCCCCCCACTGCTACAAAACCAGCCCCCACCCTTCCAACCTCCCGGGAAAACGCCCGATGCCTGCTACGGCCAGTCCAGCCCTGCCAATAGTGCACTGGCATTGTACTGAAATCTGCAAATTGCGGTCAAGGCTGTTGAGAGGCAGTGGAAAACGTGGTCTGCTGGAGCTGGAGCTGGAGTTAGGAGTGGCAAGTGTACACCATCATCATCATCAGTTCATTTACAGAGAGTTAAAAACCAATAGTCCCAATAGGGAAAGGTTTACACAAATAGGTCTTTGTCGCCTTCCTAAACGGCAGGCGTTTGCAAATCGGCTTATGGACATCCGGAAATGACAACATGGAACAAACCACAATTTTTTGGAGGTACCAGGAAGTTCATTCCCACCGGCCTCAGAGCAGTAATAGGACAATATGGCATGCACTGAGTTTTCAGGTAAGGTGGGGCCACTCCAAAAGGTGCCTTATGAACAAGAGGGTTTACTTTTTTATTCCATTCTGTTGGCTACCAGAAGGTAACTCTAGCTTCTAAAATGTAGTACCATATACGTGGTGCGGTCGTTAGTAAATTACACAGAGCTTATTACCAGAGCAGGTGACCAGGTAAGGTGCGGGGGTATTTCTGGGGCAGTAAGCGAGCATGTCCATGCAGAGAGTAGGTGGAGGGATGGTGATAGGTGGCAGGCAGGAAAGTGGTTATGGAGAGAGAGCACGGAAGACAGAGTTCAGGTGCAGCCAGCGCAAAAGCCACAGGAGTCCACAACGCTCACTCTGCATGTTATCGCATGTGGGGGACCATTAGCAGTTATATGTCCTAGAAAATACCGACTGGGATGCTGCAGAATTTACCTCTCCAAGTCTGCTTCCTTCCAATTGTCCCTTCAACAGTTATTCTGCGTATACTGTAGGATCCGACACAATACTCAAATGTTTTCATACAGAATTTCATAGGTATTCATTCTCCTTGCCTGGATGACCCGGATGATGAGCATGGTTTTTGGCCTTTGAAAGCAAGCAACCAGGCAGCCAGTCAAAGACATGTGCAAGCAACCAGGCAGCCCGTCAAAGACATGTCCAAGCAACCAGGCAGCCCGTCAAAGACATGTGCAAGCAACCAGGCAGCCAATCAAAGACATATCCAAGCAACCAGGCAGCCCGTCAAAGACATGTGCAAGCAACCAGGCAGCCAGTCAAAGACATGTGCAAGCAACCAGGCAGCCAGTCAAAGACATGTGCAAGCAACCCGGCAGCCAATCAAAGACATGTCCAAGCAACCAGGCAGCCCGTCAAAGACATGTCCAAGCAACAAGGCAGCCAATCAAAGACATGTGCAAGCAACCAGGCAGCCCGTCAAAGACATGTCCAAGCAACAAGGCAGCCAATCAAAGACATGTGCAAGCAACCAGGCAGCCAATCAAAGACATGTGCAAGCAACCAGGCAGCCAGTCGAAGACATGGCTGCCTCTGCACAAGCGGAAAAACACTGATGACATTGTTGTACCACATGATCGGGTTTTTCCTCTGGATCTACAAAACTATTGAACCCAGAATATCAGTTACCACTACATCCTCAAGGAAAATGTATGTGTAGATAAGTATAGATTTGCTGTTCTTCACTCTTTTGCATACCGTGGCTATTTTCAAACTAAGTAGATGTGGACATAAAAATGGTAAATATATACTTTACAATCTATACTTACCTTGTAGATTTAGTGGTAGTTTATATTCTGAATTGGATATTTTCGTAGATTGAGCAAAACGTAACATTTTGATGTACAGCTGTCGTATCTGCTCTGCCCTCCCCCTGCAGCAAATCAGCGTTGCAGAAGCAGGTGGGGATCTTTATTTTGTGGGAAGGATAGAGGTGGACCAGCCATGTCTCAAAAGCCACTTAAACCCCTAGCAGACCACAGTTCCTCTCAGTAGGCTAAGTAGCAGCAGTACTTGTGAAACAGAGGCTTTATTTTGGTCTTTATGGCAACACTTAAAGCTATAAAAACGCGGGTGACTGATCCTTTTCAGACAATTATCTCGTGGTAGGGCACAGGAACGAAAGGCCTCTGTCACAATTATACCACTGTGTAGGCTAGAAAATACAAAATGCAAAACAAACTGTTGCCATGCTGACTTATTCATTCCTCCATGCAGGCGTTGCCTATGTACACAATGCATGCACAATTGGAGCACTGAAATATACTCACTCGAAGTCCAGAAGTGAGGTAAGGAATAAGAATTTATTGTGTAGGCGAGGCAGAGAGGGAGCCGCCAGCCAACCAACCAACCGCCCAGATCCAGTCCCCACATTCAATAGAACCAAAAATGTTCACACAAGGTTCTGCATCACACTGTACAAGATGTAACACACACATCCCTCCCTTCGATGCATCTAGAGCAGTGCTTAATTTGTAAAAAAACAAATAAGTGCCAGGGCCCTAGTTGGGAGGCCACTGCAGCTTGCACCACACTTTGCCACTGCCAATCACAGTACTAACATAACTACTAACATATCCACCACTCAAATTACTTTCGTTTTTCGCTATACTAGTTCACCACTAATCTTTTATGTATTCCGGAGTAGCGTGCTACTCACCCAAAAAGCACTTCGACGCCTCATCAGGGGTAGTAAGCGCTATATAAATGCAAATACATTACAATACTACCCATCACACTGCTACTGTGACAATACAGACTGTATGAGGCCCCCAAAGATATAAGAATGGCTTGGATGGCAGCCAATAGTTGTTTTTAATGTATATTGAATTAATAGTCAACTGTAAGCCCAGGCGGGTAACTATACCCCGCCAGCAGAGTTAATGTAGTTTTGCGCCCACGGCGTTCTGTTGTGAATGCAGAGTTTAGGCTAAATTACGACTCCGTGGCGGAGCTTAGTTAGCCTGCCCCTCCACCTTCCCAAAGTAATTATAAAGGAAGAAAAAAGGCACTTACCTGCCGTGGCTGCCTCCTCCTCGCCATGGCCGCTCTCCTTCCTCATCTCGCCTTCCTTCGTCTTTGATAACCCCTACGTTGTACGTCTCGCGAGGAAGGAGAGCAGCCATAGCGAGGAGGAGGCAGCCACAGCAGGTTACTTTTTCTTACTTTATAATTACTTTGGAAGGGGGAGGGAGCGGAGTTCCACAGACTTTCTTTCCAACTCCGTGGAACTCCGCGTAGAGGCACTATGCGTTCTCCAACCGGAGTTAGTTAACTGTTATTCTGCTCCTCTTTAAATAACAGAAACAGTGCCACCATGTGGCAGCAGTCATAAGTGCCAGTGTTGGCAATTAAGTGCCGGTGCTGAGCACCGGAAATCACCGGCCCAAATTAAGCACTGATATAGAGTAGACTGACCCCAACCAAAATAACATTTTGTGAATAAGAGCGGGAATATGTACAAATGTGCATAAGTTGTTAACATTTGCTTAACACCACCTTGCAGTTATGCCCTGCCAGCCAATACAAATCTCGGGTGACGTAATGTAGAGTAATGTAATGTAACGTAACGTATAGGCAGGGGTATGAATTCCAGGAAGAAGGAGTGAGGAAGGAGAAGGCACGTCTTCCAGATATGATTTTATTAATACAAGGAGCTTGTAGAAGACAAGGATTGGCAGTCTTCAGAGGGACATAAGGGTAAGCCATTTACATGGGAAGCCGAGGACGGTGCCATATGCACAGCAATGACCTAAACAAGGGGCCAGATTCATAAAGGTGTCACGTGACACAGAGCAACACCTAAAGATGCTGCGCTGCATCGCATGATATGGAGAGAGCAGTAGAGCGGCATATCTACAGAGATATGGCGCTTTCCTCGTCTCTCTCATTTCAGAATTGTGCTGCAGAGCGTCATACCCACATCTTTGCACCATAATGTGTGCATGAGTCTAGCATAGCTTTTGAACTAGAAGGATAACCCTCCAGTACAAAATACTACGCCTAGACAAATTTTAAAACCGTTTCTACTTTGTATGTGCAAAGTGAGAAAAGAAAGGAGGAATGAAAACATTCCTCTTTTTAAGGCCTGCTTTCCAGAAGTGTTATTTTTTGGCACCAAACCATGTCTACTGATGTTAGTAGATAGGGTTTTGCATCAAATAGCATGGGTGGTTGCACGGTTATGCCCATGTACCACCTATGTAACGCCCCCTTGATGCTAAGTAATGCAAAACAATGCTTTGCGCTAGTTTACGTTACTTTTTCTTGCAAACCAACGCAAATACCAATTTGCATTGGTTTGTAAATCCCCAAAAATGTTTGCATCGGGTTTGCGTTAAAAAAGTAAAAATGCAAACCCCGAGAAAAACCTTCGTGAATTGTGGCTAAAGTGACTTGTAGTTAAGAAGAGAGGGAATGGGCAGCCAATGGGGCTGCCGTAGGATGGGAGAGGCCCCTAGATGATGAGGAGTAGATGTGATCATGTATCAAACCTGTATGGGGAGTGGGAGAATCCCGCTAACATTCAGCTGGTGCTTGAGAGCAGCTGTACAAGAAGCCTAGACGCCCTCGGACCCTGAAAGCTGTGCTTTTGCCACCTCTGGCCAGAGCATGCAGGAAGTTGGAGCTATTGCTGCACGAAATTGGCAGCCATTTGTTTCTCTCTGTGGAAGGGCAACAGGCTAAAGTGAGATTCACTGAAAAAAAAATATATATATATATATATATATAGAGAGAGAGAGAAACAAGAGGGGTGCCTCGGTGAACAGGTCTCACCAACAGGAAACATCGCACACCATCGTCGGTAGTTGCTAGCACAGCATGACCTCCCACCTTCATGCGCAGCCAAACGCGTTTCGAGCGAATGCTCTTCGTCAGTGGCCAAAAAAGAAATGTAAAGGTGGTAATAGATGCAACCATATTTATTTAATAAGAGTCCCGCCCCATTGGGCGCATGTCATCATGGTAACTGTAGTCCATTCAATCGTTGCCTGGGCTCAATGTTGAAATGCACACCCCAGTGGGTCCTGCCCACCTCTGCAAACTGTTAAAATAAAGTCTCCTGTATGTTAAGTTCAATATCTCCCCAAGTGGGTGAAGGAGAGCGTGAAATGCCAGCCAGCCTCCCATTATATCCCGGCAATGAGGCTTCCTGAAGTCCAACCAGTGCCTGCGGTTGCGTGCACTTGGAGCCGCCAGATCAGCAGCGGGACCTGATCGCGGCCGGACCAGCCGCTACAAACAGAAACAAGAGGGGTGCCTCGGTGAACAGGTCTCACCAACAGGAAACATCGCACACCATCGTCGGTAGTTGCTAGCACAGCATGACCTCCCACCTTCATGCGCAGCCAAACGCGTTTCGAGCGAATGCTCTTCGTCAGTGGCCAAAAAAGAAATGTAGAGGTGGTAATAGATGCAACCATATTTATTTAATAAGAGTCCCGCCCCATTGGGCGCATGTCATCATGGTAACTGTAGTCCATTCAATCTTTGCCTGGGCTCAAGGTTGAAATGCACACCCCAGTGGGTCCTGCCCACCTCTGCAAACTGTTAAAATAAAGTCTCCTGTATGTTAAGTTCAATATCTCCCCAAGTGGGTGAAGGAGAGCGTGAAATGCCAGCCAGCCTCCCATTATATCCCGGCAATGAGGCTTCCTGAAGTCCAACCAGTGCCTGCGGTTGCGTGCACTTGGAGCCGCCAGATCAGCAGCGGGACCTGATCGCGGCCGGACCAGCCGCTACAAACAGAAACAAGAGGGGTGCCTCGGTGAACAGGTCTCACCAACAGGAAACATCGCACACCATCGTCGGTAGTTGCTAGCACAGCATGACCTCCCACCTTCATGCGCAGCCAAACGCGTTTCGAGCGAATGCTCTTCGTCAGTGGCCAAAAAAGAAATGTAGAGGTGGTAATAGATGCAACCATATTTATTTAATAAGAGTCCCGCCCCATTGGGCGCATGTCATCATGGTAACTGTAGTCCATTCAATCGTTAACTGGGCTCAAGGTCGAAATGCACACCCCAGTGGGTCCTGCCCACCTCTGCAAACTGTTAAAATAAAGTCTCCTGTATGTTAAGTTCAATATCTCCCCAAGTGGGTGAAGGAGAGCGTGAAATGCCAGCCAGCCTCCCATTATATCCCGGCAATGAGGCTTCCTGAAGTCCAACCAGTGCCTGCGGTTGCGTGCACTTGGAGCCGCCAGATCAGCAGCGGGACCTGATCGCGGCCAGACCAGCCGCTACAAACAGAAACAAGAGGGGTGCCTCGGTGAACAGGTCTCACCAACAGGAAACATCGCACACCATCGTCGGTAGTTGCTAGCACAGCATGACCTCCCACCTTCATGCGCAGCCAAACGCGTTTCGAGCGAATGCTCTTCGTCAGTGGCCAAAAAAGAAATGTAGAGGTGGTAATAGATGCAACCATATTTATTTAATAAGAGTCCCGCCCCATTGGGCGCATGTCATCATGGTAACTGTAGTCCATTCAATCGTTGCCTGGGCTCAAGGTTGAAATGCACACCCCAGTGGGTCCTGCCCACCTCTGCAAACTGTTAAAATAAAGTCTCCTGTATGTTAAGTTCAATATCTCCCCAAGTGGGTGAAGGAGAGTGTGAAATGCCAGCCAGCCTCCCATTATATCCCGGCAATGAGGCTTCCTGAAGTCCAACCAGTGCCTGCGGTTGCGTGCACTTGGAGCCGCCAGATCAGCAGCGGGACCTGATCGCGGCCGGACCAGCCGCTAAAAACAGAAACAAGAGGGGTGCCTCGGTGAACATGTCTCACCAACAGGAAACATCGCACACCATTGTCGGTAGTTGCTAGCACAGCATGACCTCCCACCTTCATGCGCAGCCAAACGCGTTTCGAGCGAATGCTCTTCGTCAGTGGCCAAAAAAGAAATGTAGAGGTGGTAATAGATGCAACCATATTTATTTAATAAGAGTCCCGCCCCATTGGGCGCATGTCATCATGGTAACTGTAGTCCATTCAATCGTTGCCTGGGCTCAAGGTTGAAATGCACACCCCAGTGGGTCCTGCCCACCTCTGCAAACTGTTAAAATAAAGTCTCCTGTATGTTAAGTTCAATATCTCCCCAAGTGGGTGAAGGAGAGCGTGAAATGCCAGCCAGCCTCCCATTATATCCCGGCAATGAGGCTTCCTGAAGTCCAACCAGTGCCTGCGGTTGCGTGCACTTGGAGCCGCCAGATCAGCAGCGGGACCTGATCGCGGCCGGACCAGCCGCTACAAACAGAAACAAGAGGGGTGCCTCGGTGAACAGGTCTCACCAACAGGAAACATCGCACACCATCGTCGGTAGTTGCTAGCACAGCATGACCTCCCACCTTCATGCGCAGCCAAACGCGTTTCGAGCGAATGCTCTTCGTCAGTGGCCAAAAAAGAAATGTAGAGGTGGTAATAGATGCAACCATATTTATTTAATAAGAGTCCCGCCCCATTGGGCGCATGTCATCATGGTAACTGTAGTCCATTCAATCGTTGCCTGGGCTCAAGGTTGAAATGCACACCCCAGTGGGTCCTGCCCACCTCTGCAAACTGTTAAAATAAAGTCTCCTGTATGTTAAGTTCAATATCTCCCCAAGTGGGTGAAGGAGAGCGTGAAATGCCAGCCAGCCTCCCATTATATCCCGGCAATGAGGCTTCCTGAAGTCCAACCAGTGCCTGCGGTTGCGTGCACTTGGAGCCGCCAGATCAGCAGCGGGACCTGATCGCGGCCGGACCAGCCGCTACAAACAGAAACAAGAGGGGTGCCTCGGTGAACAGGTCTCACCAACAGGAAACATCGCACACCATCGTCGGTAGTTGCTAGCACAGCATGACCTCCCACCTTCATGCGCAGCCAAACGCGTTTCGAGCGAATGCTCTTCGTCAGTGGCCAAAAAAGAAATGTAGAGGTGGTAATAGATGCAACCATATTTATTTAATAAGAGTCCCGCCCCATTGGGCGCATGTCATCATGGTAACTGTAGTCCATTCAATCGTTGCCTGGGCTCAAGGTTGAAATGCACACCCCAGTGGGTCCTGCCCACCTCTGCAAACTGTTAAAATAAAGTCTCCTGTATGTTAAGTTCAATATCTCCCCAAGTGGGTGAAGGAGAGCGTGAAATGCCAGCCAGCCTCCCATTATATCCCGGCAATGAGGCTTCCTGAAGTCCAACCAGTGCCTGCGGTTGCGTGCACTTGGAGCCGCCAGATCAGCAGCGGGACCTGATCGCGGCCGGACCAGCCGCTACAAACAGAAACAAGAGGGGTGCCTCGGTGAACAGGTCTCACCAACAGGAAACATCGCACACCATCGTCGGTAGTTGCTAGCACAGCATGACCTCCCACCTTCATGCGCAGCCAAACGCGTTTCGAGCGAATGCTCTTCGTCAGTGGCCAAAAAAGAAATGTAGAGGTGGTAATAGATGCAACCATATTTATTTAATAAGAGTCCCGCCCCATTGGGCGCATGTCATCATGGTAACTGTAGTCCATTCAATCGTTGCCTGGGCTCAAGGTTGAAATGCACACCCCAGTGGGTCCTGCCCACCTCTGCAAACTGTTAAAATAAAGTCTCCTGTATGTTAAGTTCAATATCTCCCCAAGTGGGTGAAGGAGAGCGTGAAATGCCAGCCAGCCTCCCATTATATCCCGGCAATGAGGCTTCCTGAAGTCCAACCAGTGCCTGCGGTTGCGTGCACTTGGAGCCGCCAGATCAGCAGCGGGACCTGATCGCGGCCGGACCAGCCGCTACAAACAGAAACAAGAGGGGTGCCTCGGTGAACAGGTCTCACCAACAGGAAACATCGCACACCATCGTCGGTAGTTGCTAGCACAGCATGACCTCCCACCTTCATGCGCAGCCAAACGCGTTTCGAGCGAATGCTCTTCGTCAGTGGCCAAAAAAGAAATGTAGAGGTGGTAATAGATGCAACCATATTTATTTAATAAGAGTCCCGCCCCATTGGGCGCATGTCATCATGGTAACTGTAGTCCATTCAATCGTTGCCTGGGCTCAAGGTTGAAATGCACACCCCAGTGGGTCCTGCCCACCTCTGCAAACTGTTAAAATAAAGTCTCCTGTATGTTAAGTTCAATATCTCCCCAAGTGGGTGAAGGAGAGCGTGAAATGCCAGCCAGCCTCCCATTATATCCCGGCAATGAGGCTTCCTGAAGTCCAACCAGTGCCTGCGGTTGCGTGCACTTGGAGCCGCCAGATCAGCAGCGGGACCTGATCGCGGCCGGACCAGCCGCTACAAACAGAAACAAGAGGGGTGCCTCGGTGAACAGGTCTCACCAACAGGAAACATCGCACACCATCGTCGGTAGTTGCTAGCACAGCATGACCTCCCACCTTCATGCGCAGCCAAACGCGTTTCGAGCGAATGCTCTTCGTCAGTGGCCAAAAAAGAAATGTAGAGGTGGTAATAGATGCAACCATATTTATTTAATAAGAGTCCCGCCCCATTGGGCGCATGTCATCATGGTAACTGTAGTCCATTCAATCGTTGCCTGGGCTCAAGGTTGAAATGCACACCCCAGTGGGTCCTGCCCACCTCTGCAAACTGTTAAAATAAAGTCTCCTGTATGTTAAGTTCAATATCTCCCCAAGTGGGTGAAGGAGAGCGTGAAATGCCAGCCAGCCTCCCATTATATCCCGGCAATGAGGCTTCCTGAAGTCCAACCAGTGCCTGCGGTTGCGTTCACTTGGAGCCGCCAGATCAGCAGCGGGACCTGATCGCGGCCGGACCAGCCGCTACAAACAGAAACAAGAGGGGTGCCTCGGTGAACAGGTCTCACCAACAGGAAACATCGCACACCATCGTCGGTAGTTGCTAGCACAGCATGACCTCCCACCTTCATGCGCAGCCAAACGCGTTTCGAGCGAATGCTCTTCGTCAGTGGCCAAAAAAGAAATGTAGAGGTGGTAATAGATGCAACCATATTTATTTAATAAGAGTCCCGCCCCATTGGGCGCATGTCATCATGGTAACTGTAGTCCATTCAATCGTTGCCTGGGCTCAAGGTTGAAATGCACACCCCAGTGGGTCCTGCCCACCTCTGCAAACTGTTAAAATAAAGTCTCCTGTATGTTAAGTTCAATATCTCCCCAAGTGGGTGAAGGAGAGCGTGAAATGCCAGCCAGCCTCCCATTATATCCCGGCAATGAGGCTTCCTGAAGTCCAACCAGTGCCTGCGGTTGCGTGCACTTGGAGCCGCCAGATCAGCAGCGGGACCTGATCGCGGCCGGACCAGCCGCTACAAACAGAAACAAGAGGGGTGCCTCGGTGAACAGGTCTCACCAACAGGAAACATCGCACACCATCGTCGGTAGTTGCTAGCACAGCATGACCTCCCACCTTCATGCGCAGCCAAACGCGTTTCGAGCGAATGCTCTTCGTCAGTGGCCAAAAAAGAAATGTAGAGGTGGTAATAGATGCAACCATATTTATTTAATAAGAGTCCCGCCCCATTGGGCGCATGTCATCATGGTAACTGTAGTCCATTCAATCGTTGCCTGGGCTCAAGGTTGAAATGCACACCCCAGTGGGTCCTGCCCACCTCTGCAAACTGTTAAAATAAAGTCTCCTGTATGTTAAGTTCAATATCTCCCCAAGTGGGTGAAGGAGAGCGTGAAATGCCAGCCAGCCTCCCATTATATCCCGGCAATGAGGCTTCCTGAAGTCCAACCAGTGCCTGCGGTTGCGTGCACTTGGAGCCGCCAGATCAGCAGCGGGACCTGATCGCGGCCGGACCAGCCGCTACAAACAGAAACAAGAGGGGTGCCTCGGTGAACAGGTCTCACTAACAGGAAACATCGCACACCATCGTCGGTAGTTGCTAGCACAGCATGACCTCCCACCTTCATGCGCAGCCAAACGCGTTTCGAGCGAATGCTCTTCGTCAGTGGCCAAAAAAGAAATGTAGAGGTGGTAATAGATGCAACCATATTTATTTAATAAGAGTCCCGCCTCGTTGGGCGCATGTCATCATGGTAACTGTAGTCCATTCAATCGTTGCCTGGGCTCAAGGTTGAAATGCACACCCCAGTGGGTCCTGCCCACCTCTGCAAACTGTTAAAATAAAGTCTCCTGTATGTTAAGTTCAATATCTCCCCAAGTAGGTGAAGGAGAGCGTGAAATGCCAGCCAGCCTCCCACTATATCCCGGCAATGAGGCTTCCTGAAGTCCAACCAGTGCCTGCGGTTGCGTGCACTTGGAGCCGCCAGATCAGCAGCGGGACCTGATCGCGGCCGGACCAGCCGCTACAAACAGAAACAAGAGGGGTGCCTCGGTGAACAGGTCTCACCAACAGGAAACATCGCACACCATCGTCGGTAGTTGCTAGCACAGCATGACCTCCCACCTTCATGCGCAGCCAAACGCGTTTCGAGCGAATGCTCTTCGTCAGTGGCCAAAAAAGAAATGTAGAGGTGGTAATAGATGCAACCAATTTGCATTGGTTTGTAAATCCCCAAAAATGTTTGCATCGGGTTTGCGTTAAAAAAGTAAAAATGCAAACCCCGAGAAAAACCTTCGTGAATTGTGGCTAAAGTGACTTGTAGTTAAGAAGAGAGGGAATGGGCAGCCAATGGGGCTGCCGTAGGATGGGAGAGGCCCCTAGATGATGAGGAGTAGATGTGATCATGTATCAAACCTGTATGGGGAGTGGGAGAATCCCGCTAACATTCAGCTGGTGCTTGAGAGCAGCTGTACAAGAAGCCTAGACGCCCTCGGACCCTGAAAGCTGTGCTTTTGCCACCTCTGGCCAGAGCATGCAGGAAGTTGGAGCTATTGCTGCACGAAATTGGCAGCCATTTGTTTCTCTCTGTGGAAGGGCAACAGGCTAAAGTGAGATTCATTGGAAAAAATATATATATATATATATATATATATATATATATATATATATATATATATATATATATATATATATATATATTCACTGAAAAAACCATAGGTTTCATACACGTTATAGTTAGGAATTAGCATTTAAAAAACCTTGCAAATTCACTTAAAAAACCATAGGTTTCACACATGTTATAGTTAGGTGGATATTTCACTCGTAAAAAACCAATGAAATTCCCCCGTTATAGTTAGTTCAGATGACTATAACTCGCGCGCCCGCAATGCACTTCTGATGACGTCACATATTACATCACTCATGACATGGTCAGTGACATCACTCATGACATCACTGATGACATCATCCTTGTGATAGAGTGGCGGTCGCAGGAGTTATAGTTATCTGAACTAACTATAACGGGGGAATTTCATTGGTTTTTTACGAGTGAAATATCCACCTAACTATAACATGTGTGAAACCTATGGTTTTTTAAGTGAATTTGCAAGGTTTTTTAAATGCTAATTCCTAACTAGAACGTGTATGAAACCTATGGTTTTTTCAGTGTATTTGTACGGTTTTTTAAATGCTAAGTTATATATGTATTATTATTTTTTATATATATTTATTTTACAATAAACTACGTATTAATTTTTTTTTTGTTTTGTTTTTATGTTTTTCACCGTGCACGCACTTTTAAAAAAAAAAAATTAAAAAATTCTGCTTTCGGGGTACTTCAGGGACCCCCTGACAAAGGCTAGGGGGTCAGGAACTCTCTACCCTGCCCCCTTTTCACGTTCGCCACCTTCCTTTTTCACTCTCGCACTGAAAACAAACAAAATGGCGGCTGACACTTCCTGATTTTGACCGATTCGAACGTTGACTAACATGTAACCACCAATCAGAATTACGCTCGCGCACGTTAGGGTGCTCGCACGGTACGCGCACGGTGCGCGCACGGTGCGCGCACGGTACGCGCTTATAGATATTTATATGCTTTTAAATGCTATTTTCTCAGGAACTACTGAACAGATTGACACCAGACTTGCAAAAGGCACTTCCCTGACCTGAGGACTACCTCTCTGCCAAATTTCAAGTAATTCTGTTCAGCCGTTCGGGCTGTACCTTCGACTAAACGTCCTATGGGAAAATGCATGGGGAAAACGCGTTTTGGGGCCCCCCTTTTTTCTCGGCCCCCACTTGACGAATCGCCCCGAGACTTTCAGGGTAGGAGCTGAGCAGAGTGCCCCATTAGTTTTGAGAATTTCGCGAGGATCCGTCAACCGGCGCCAAAGTTATTCAAAATAGAATTTTCAGATTTCCTATGGAAACACGGTCCTAACTAATCCAGGTAAGTTCCAGTTGCTCACTTCATGTTTCTTTACTTTTTTTCTTTTTCATTTCTCCTTAAGTTTCAACCATACAAAGTGGGTCAGGTAAGAAAAAAACGACCTATGCGTTTCGGCCAGAGGCCTTCGTCCGGGTCATGTGATAGTCAGTGAAGGGTGTTTAAAAAGGGGTTTGTTTGACCCGCCCCCAATTAACAAAAACTCCCAAAATTTTTAAGAAAAGGTGTATCATTTAAGGGAACAAATATTCACATTCATTTTAGACTTAAGCATATTCAGCCGCATGAATACCTATATAAACTTGTAAAGTACTTAAGTTCCAATTACATTGTAGATTCATGTAGCATTTAAACATATTTGCTTTTACAACAACAATTAAGAGTTACCCAGCAACTGCATAACATTAAACACATGTGTATAATGTGTGTAGAGTCCAAATCTCTATATATTCATACCATATTTGAATGTATAGAAAAACACCATAACAGCAGTTAAGGACCCTAGGCAGTTAGATTCATTTGATCATTTTTCCCTATATATATAAACATGGTCTTTAGGGGCTAGAGCAGTGGATGAGTGTCACGTCAAACATACAAGACCCTTCATAAAATCTACATTGGTTAATTCTTTATAATATTGAAGGGTCATTGTTATCCAATCTATATAAAATATTTATTTATTTGCAACAGGAACAGGAGCATTTCGAGCAAGAACACTGTACGTAGAGACAGATCCTTATTACAGTGCAAAGTTAAGCAGCTTGGTTGATTGCAAGTGATGTACGTGAAGCGTTGGGTGGTGGTGCATGAACCAGAGAGGCATTAATAATACAGTGTCAGGTAGTAATTTGCACGGCTCCATTTGCAGCACTGGTTGATTCTGTGTACAACATTCTGCTACAGGATTGCAGCCGGAAAGAGCCATTTAGATCTGTGGAAATGGGTTTTTCCGAGTGAGCAAAGCACGGCGACTACCGGGCACCATTAATATGAAGTGGTGTTAAAAACAAAACAAAGCAATATAGGAGTTATCCATAGAAGTGTTTTCATTTAAGTTAATACTTCCTGCTATTGTTTAGCTACATATTTGAGAGTGTGTTTGTGTTCCTGGAAATGAAGAGCCCTTGATGGTAAGGGCTGGTCTTTGTCCCATCCCCAGGGTGCCTGGCCTGAGACAAGGACAGCGAGGTCAAGCTAATGGTTTGTCAGTTCTCCACTCATATCACCTGGTCCTTTTCATGGCTGAATGTGCCTGGAGTGACCACTTTACTCACAGATAAGGATTTCACTGACCCCTCCCTTATCTAAGGGTCATTTCATGAAAGGCATTGTGGCAGCAGATGTGTGATGTCTCTGGTCAGGCATTCCCTAGGGGCCAGATGTATCAAAGGGTGTTACCCATTCTGTGTCTATGGGAAAATGTGTTCGTACATATGGCCCTATGTGCAAAGATTCAGTCCACAAAGAATGCACAGAGATTTCTACTTCCGGCTGGGCTTTCTGGAGATTCCAGCTATGGAAGTAGTTTTTTTTATAAAGCTTGACATTAAGGTGGCTATTGTGGGAAGTCCGTGGACATACAGCAAAGGAGAGATATACCTTTTGGTAAAGATGATGTTACTGCATCTCCATACTGTAATTGCTGTGACCTCTTCTTCCAGTTCTGTAGACTATGTCTGCAGTGTTGCATCCAGCACTGAAAACACATCTGAAGAGTTCTTCCCTGTTTCGGAAACCACATTTGAACCATTGTGTCCAGTTATGAATGCCACATCTGATGTCTTGTACCCTGTGCTGAAGGTCAGAGCTCGATTATTGTGTACTGTCCTAGAGGACTAATTTGGAGTAGTGGGTCCTTTCCAAAGACCTGAGTTGGATCATTCTGCTGTGTTATTAAGTCTCCATCTCTGCAGTCGTGTACTGTGTTTTGGAATCATAATTTGGAGTAAGGTGTCCAATTTTAAAGGTCTCAATTAGTATATTGTGCTGTATTCTGAAATACTCATTTAATTGCGTCCAGTTCTGGAGGACACATCTATAGATGGATAGCGACTTCCTGGAGACAATCCAGAGATGTGTGACTGAAATGGCACATGGATTATAACATAAGCCCTCGGGGAGAGATCAAAGATCTAAATATGTGCAGACTGGAGAGCTGGAGAGGGAAGCGAGAGAGCTTCAGATTTCTCAGGGTTATAAATAAAGTACAAGCATAGGAGGATCTCCAAGTGGAAGAGAAATCCTCAAAACCTGAGCCATTATATGAGTTTTGAGCACAAGGCTAGGCATGAAATCAGTCTAACTATGTTCTTTCTAGGAAGACGAAGCAGGGATTAGGCCTGAAGAAGGACGATGTGGCGAAAACAGCAACAGTCATACAGAAATTAAGAATTAAGCTGGGAGCCATGCAGGGCCTGTAGGGTTCACAGGAAGTAGTCTGTTTAGACCATGGTGTCCTTACTTGACCCTGGTTTGCACAACTTTGTGGTTGTGTTAACTCGCACCTGAGCAAAAACATCACACAGGACTACCACAGTGGAAAGAGACTGGGACTCATGCGTCACTAACTTGTCAATAGCCAAACACCAAGAGAAGCATGTTGACAGGCATGCGTTGGTAACAGTATGTTTATAGCCTCTTCTTGAAAACTGTGCCTCGACAGTCAGTCATGGACAGCTTTACTTCCTAAGCCATGCATTTTATAGTCATCCGAAACAATACCCCTAGATGCACAGCTGGAAAACCTTCCACGTCAGGTGGACAGTATCGCACTAGGAGCGAGGACAACATTGAAGAAATGTCAAGAAGGGAGGCGTTCTCCATCTATGCACCCAAGATCTGGAACAACAGCTCAAGTGACCTCCAAACTGCTCCCATAATTATAAAAGTCAGAAAGAAACGTCTTTACCAAGAGCACTACTTCCTCACACAATAGAACTTACTTGTTACCTGCCTTCTTGTAAGCAATCTCAACCATATCTCGCCAGCTTTTCACTTCTCCATTGCGTCCTAGCTGGGTTTACACACACAAATACCACAACATACACATAGACATAGTTGAGCATCACTAGATGGGCGTTGATAACCGTTCATTGCTGATGGAAAATTGACATTTGTATGTAAACAGTCAATCACAAATAGACGATGATGAACATTCATTATTCAATAGATGCATATCAACAATCATTCATCAGCAGCCATGCAACAATAACTAGGCATTGATAAAAAATATATGGTCAAGTATGTGTCACCGGCTTCATGCTGATATCTGTTCTTCAATAGCATGGAAATTTATTGATGTCAGTTCATTATAGAGATTTGTCAATCTCTGAGTTTCTAAAGGCATACATTACTGAGCATGGACTGATGGCAGAGGGTCAATATACATGCTGAAATAATTGCATGTCATCAAATGCATATAAATGGCACCTTTATCTATAACCAGGCATTTGGAGCTGGATTTTGATAGCTGAATATTGTTAGTCGCTCATCGATAGTTGGGTATTGAGCACCACACTTCAATAACCATGCATCGACAGCATGGAAAGAAGTCAGCGGGTCTTTGTACTGCTCAGTGTGCCTGGATTCTGTCTGTGACATTGGCTTGCATGGTGCACCGGAGGGGCAATTGCATGACAGGAATGACATGACAGGAATGCAGAGGTGCTTGGTGTTGGCACCTAGAAGTAGACACCAGTAGAAATCCACAAAGGAGATGAAGGATGACAAAAAATACTTACAACAATGTAAGGAACAGAGGAGCACCAGGAGACGGAGCAAAAATGTGTTGAGTGTTGCACAGCCATGCACAGTACTGCAAGAACAACATCGACACTTACACAGTTGGTCACTGGAGTGAGGGTACTCGCGCCCAACTCCATTTATTTGAGATGTTCAGCTGACTGGTGCCACCTGTGAGAGATGGGTGAGGGCAAAGTGAGGGGGAGACAAGCCCTGATGGACAATCCAGTGTGATCCCATGGCTCAATCCATCCTGATGATTTGAAAGGTAGGTGCTGATGCTGCATTCGGGTAGTTCATGCCCTGTGCCTTCAACATCCCTTACGACAGGAAGAGTCCATGCTGCATCACTAGTGCCTTTGAGTGCTGAAATCTGAGGGGGGCATGAAACTGCAAGGGACATGTACTCCCTTTGCCTACTGTTCGCTGGTGTTGAACATTCCCTGCAATCAAAGCTGTGCACAAGAGATAATGCAGAAGTATTCCCATGTGTACATATGTCAGGATACCCTTCTTGCACAGTTACCTGCTAGCTCGGGAAACAACCTTTACAACGGAGTCATTACATCGCACTACCTTTACATAGTAGTCATTACATCACAACATCATTTACATCGCATGTCATTACAACGCAGCCATTAAATCACATGTCACTACAACGCATGTCATTACAACGCATGTCACTACAATGCAGGCATTACATCGCAAGTCATTACAATGCATACGATTACAACGCATAGTACCCTTACACTATCCAACACTTACTCTACTGTTGCACTCACTGGAGTTAGAATAGTAATGTTTACCCCTACACTATCCAACACTTACCCTACTGTTGCACTCACTGGAGTTAGAATAGTAATTTTTACCCCTACACTATCCAACACTTACCCTACTGTTGCACTCACTGGGGTTAGAATAGTAATTATTACCCCTATACTTTCCAACACTTACCTTAAATGCGATGTAATGGTATGCAATGTAATGATATGCGTTGTAAAGGTATAATGCGATGTAATGGAATGCGTTGTAAAGGTAGTTTCTGAAAATGTGATGTAATCGCATGCGATGTAAAAGAATGCGTTGTAAAGCATGTTGCGATGTAAAAACTGTGTTGTAAAGGCATACGTTGTAAATGTATGCGTTGTAACATCATACATTCTCTAGCTCATATCCCCACTTTCTCAGATACAGTGTGGTTCATGACCAGCATCATGCTTGGTCATGTTCCTTCCCATCTTGCCTGCTCTCAACAGCCTTTGTCTATTTAAAGGCGTATCCCTTTCCATTGTCATCTCTTTAGCAGCATCTATATATGTCACTGCACTCGAGTTTCCAAGCCTTGTCTTCTTCACCACTTGCTACTCATGGTATATCACTATTAAAGTGTGTTTAACCAAAAGTAATTGAGTGAGATTGTGTTCTATATGTGCTAAATTTGCATTAGATTGTTGAAGATTTGATTTCACTAGGTGCATAATTAAAGAACCAGATTGACCCCTCAAGGGACATAGGAACGGTAATTGACTGTAGAGCTCAGTGGCTGCTGTGGCTATAATTAGGGACATCCTACAGCAGTCTCTCCTCAGAGCTTGTATCTTGCTTAGAGTGGGATCCATTAGGTTCAAAATGGGTGTAAGTTGTTCCTACAGACATGGACATTTAAGGTTGAACAACCATTTTTACACCAGCCAGGACTTCTAATCCAAATATCATATTATATCATGTCATGTCATATCATAGCATAGAATAGCATATCATATAACGGAAAGGATTGACAGATTGATAGCTTTCTCGATTCTGTGGGTGGTGAGGCATGACTGTTCTTAGGTGGTGGAGTGATTTGTCTGGTTAATTTCTATAACGAACGAGACTCCTCCATGCTAATGAGTTGCGTGACCCCCAGGGGCTGTACCTTCTGATGTTACTTTATGACTGAAGATGTCAAGTCACAAGAAATAAACACGACTTGGACTGAATTTACTGGAGTGCTGTGGTATCGGATATACGCTTGTTACAAGTGGGGATCCTCTCGGTACACAGCCCTCACTGACATCATTGGTAGTAGGGTGTCTGATATCCAATAGCACCATTTTCCTTACACATTGAGTACTTTATTTGTCTTAGCCCACTTAAATTTGTCTCTGTACTAGGAAGTGCGATTGTGGGAACCACCGCTACTGCTTTGTATTGTCATATAACGTAGTAACTTTATACAGCACTTGTGCTGCAAATAACATGCATGAATGTTACCCAACCTATGGATTTGCTTTATCTAAGGCAGGATGCATAAGTTGGCCATGTCACAATTCAAACTTTCAACCAGCAAATACAATGAGATGTCATCAGCAGGTACTTAAATCCCTGAGACACATTACTACAGCCTTAGAGGCTCATTAAGTCTGTTAATGCAGCGAGAGAAACGGACTCCTCCCACAATACCTCTGGTACACTCTTCTGGTACTGGCACCTTTCACTCTCTTTTAAGCTCCTTCTGCGGGCTAGTCAATAGGAGAGACAGATCTAAGTCTGGAGACATTTACCACCCTTATTTCTGCCTCTCCCTCCTCTTGTAAGCACAAGAAGCCAGAGGTGGGGGAAGGGGGTTAGTACCTGCACATCTGCTGAAGTTCCAAAAGTGCTACTTCCATAAGTGCAGAAAGAAGTCCTGGAATGAGCTCACTCTTGTACACACCCTACATGCTTCATGCAGGAGTACATGGAGCTGAACTCCACCTTGAATGATTGACAGTCTGAACTCAACCCTTTTCCAGTCACAAAATTAATAAGGGCAAAGGTGACCTCCTCATCACTCTTGACAGGCCCCCAGGCAGCCTTGTTCCTTTTTAACTTCTCAGCTACACATGACACAGCTGACTACACCAACCTGCTGAGCAGGTTTCAGGAATAGGCGGGACTATTTCTTTGAATTTGATAGCTTCTTTCATTAATAGAGCCAAAAGATACAGATCGGATACTTAGTTTCAGATTCCCGTACTGGGCAGTATGGCATCCCAAAGAGGCCATTGCTTTCCTGTTATTTCTTAACATCTCCCTCATTCCCTTGGTCCACATACTTTTAAAAAAACCCTCTTTTTATTCATTTTTACAGGCACAAAATCAGCTTACAGTACAGTCAGAAAACAACATGTTGATTTTGTACAACAGAGAGTCTCTCCATCTCCCCCACACGACCTTAACCCCCAGTGTCTGGTCTGTTTATCCCCCCTGTCTCCCTTGAGTCCCCCCTCATATACCGCCGGGGTCGGAGTTCAGGCTCCAGTCTGACCGAGCATCATGGTCTGTATCTCCTCCTCAATGCACATCGAGTACATGATAGGTTCGTCATGCTCCCCACTCTTTATCAAACTTTTTGGGGTATACCCTGCTTTCGGACACCGGCCTTTCTGCTTCCATACACGTATTCATTCCCTCCTTCTACTTTGCTATCATCGTAATGTGTGTCTGCCCCCACAGCCTGACCAAGTCTCTCTTGGCTACCATAAACCTCAGCATGCAAAATCCCAGAGGCCTACACAGAGTGTCTACATCAATTGGAATACCAAAGATTATCAGCTGGGACGTTCCTAAAATCTCCATGTCCATAATGGCCTCCAGTATCTGTATCATTCCCTTCCAAACACCCCCATCTTGGGGCACTTTCATATAGTATGTGGGAACATCCCCTTCACACAAGCATCTCTCAAACAATTGGGGCTCAGCACTCTGCCAATTTTGAATAATTTGCTACGGTTGTAGTACATTTTCAACTGCACTAATCTTATACAAGGTTTTATAGCTAACTTACTCGGGCACGAGGGCTGCCTTCCAATCTATATCTTCCATCTCCCCAGTATCTGATCCCACCTGGCCCTTAGGCGTAAAAGGCCATTCGGACATGGTTTATGAAGGTACAGTAAAGTTATGAAACAACCTTCTTCGCGATTTCTTCTTGTAACACCCAATTTTCCAGGGAACAGTGGTCAGAGACCTCCCCCCAGTTAATCTGCTCTTTCCAGGGTGTGTGTGTCAGCTAAGGATATTTATACCTCTAGGTGGGGCCTACTTGATAGTTGTCTTGCAGTTTCTCAAAGGATTTCACCTCTCCCTGATGAAGGATATCACCCAGGTACTCAATTATCACCAATTCCCATGCCCCTGGCCCACATACTCGAACATCATCAGATAAAATGTCTAATGTACACAGATAACACCCAGATATACATCCACCTTGAGAACAGTTTGTAAAGCACACTTGCACTGCACACTGAAAAGATCACTTCTCAATAAAAGAACGTTTTCTTTGTTTCAACAGATCAAAATCTTAAGGTCTAATTATAGGCAGAAATGGATCGAAACATTTCCTTTTGAATTATCTCTAACCAAGCACACCACCACCTCCTCGCAAGAGGTTAGAGATTTAGAGATCATTTTCAGTTAAGATCTTAATTTACTCCCCAAATCAATGTTGTGGTCAAGGGAATTAAGTTCCAACTATCTCTTTTCTGAAAGATCCTCTGATTCCTCTAAATTGACCACGAAATTAAGCCTTTGCAGTTTTTTGGGCATGACCTGATTGGACTACTTGAATGCAGTGTATACTGGCCTTCCTACAAATCACATCACCAGGCTGCAAAGAGTACAACATTTGGTAGCCAGAATGTTCTTGTATCATTGTAAATGGGACGTAGTGAAGCATCCCTGAAGGGCTAATAGGCTCCCTGTTGAAATAAGGAACTAGTTGAAAGTTCTGCTGCATTATGCTCTATATAAAATACCTGGCTACCTTCAAATAGTTAATATACAAAAACAGAGAGTTGAAGTGCACTCCTTTTCAATTATATTTCATCAGTTTGATCACTTAATGCGTGCATCCCGGTAACGCGGTCCGCCCTACGACCACGTGAGTGAAGATAGCAAATGATTGTTTGGGAACGTATTTTCGCTCCCAAACCGGAAGCACTGCTGTGGTTTCGCAAAAATTATGCCACAATTAATTCCGTTAAAGAGTTTTATTCACGTTATTCCAATCTTTTCGTTTTCCTTTTCAGTTCGTTTTGTCACATGAAATCCATTTAATGTATAAAAATCTGTTGCAGTAGGTATGCCCATCCAGGCCTTTTCACTAAAGCAGGACATATACATTTTTCATCCTCAGTAGTGTATAATACCCAATGCATTTCGGGCTGCTTCATCGCCCTTCGTCAGGGGTTCACTACAAATATAAACAGCGTATTTTACACAGTATGTTTAAACTTCTAAAGCATCGTACAATTTAAATTAGTAAATACTCATAGTATATGCATTTTAAATGCCTCAAACAGCGTTCTCCCTCTAATAACAACCAACATAAGACTAAGATACGATACCACCCCATCGTTCTCTATCTCAATCCCCTGTTGTAAGCCATATGGGAATGTCACCTCGCTACCTCGGGTGGGCATACCTACTGCATCAGATTTTTATACATTAAATGGATTTCATGTGACAAAACTAACTGAAAAGGAAAACGAAAAGATTGGAATAACGTGAATAAAACTCTTTAACGGAATTAATTGTGGCATAATTTTTGCGAAACCACAGCAGTGCTTCCGGTTTGGGAGCGAAAATACGTTCCCAAACAATCATTTGCTACCTTCAAATAGTGGCATGCCATAATGCTCCAGCTAGAATTTTGTATTTCTCCTCAGCATATCTTATGTAACACCTCTTTAAAAAATGTAAATACTGACCTAAGATCTCAGGGGCCCCAGGTCCAAAATTATGGAACAGCCACAGCCCACTTCGCCAAACAAGGTTTCATTACCTTCAGTTTAAGAAATGCCTGAAAAACAGACTTTTCAAATAGGTCAGGATTTAACCCATAGTCCATATGGGAGTGACTGAAGAATGCCAGATATAGGTTCACTCTCTGCATCCAGCTAGGCTCAAACTGTAATGTACTTTGAATTCTCACATTGGGGCATATTTACTATCCCCTATCACCACATGAACGTCACTTTTTTAACATTCCTGTGGCGATACCTGCTTCGCCTCATTTACAAGGCAGTGTAGCCACTTAACGTGGCTTAACCCTGCCTTGTATATAAGGCACCCTTTCACGCTACACTTAGCTTGAAAGGGGTGGGAAATAGGTGTTGCGATGAGCGTTCCACAGCAACACCCATTGATTTTGACGCTGCCCCATATTTACAAGGGTGGCGTAAATATGGAGCAGTGCCAAAATTAGGACCATAAAAAACTGGTCTTAACATGGTCCAACAAGGAGAAATGCTTTATTTCTCCTTGTTTTTGCTGTTTCTATGTGTGCTGCATTGTGCAGCACACATAGAAACAGCAAAACACCATTGATTGTTTATGTTCAGGAAGGTGTCCCTTCCTGCACTTAAACAATCATTTTAAAAATGACGACTTGCAACTTCTATGTGTGCTGCATAAAGCAGCGCACATAGAAGTTACAAATCGCCATTAAAGATAGTTTTTGTGCAGGAAGGGACACCTTCCTGCACATAAACAATTATTCCCACAACGCAGGTGCAAGGGTGGCTGCGTAGGCGCTAGGCAGCTGAAATTAGCGCAAGTGGAACGCATGGCTACACCGTATTGTTGTAAATACAGTGCAGACCTGGGTTTCAAAAGTGGTGGAGCGCGGCGTTAAGCCAAGAAGGCTAATGCAGTGGCCATCACTTTTCTTGTAAATTAGCCCCATAGTGCTTTATAACATATCTAAATAAATAAATCTGGACATCCGCCTAGTTTAAAATGGCGCATCCTCTTTCGTGGAATACCTGATATAAAAAAGGAGCTCTGCTATGCTTGAAGATGTTGAAGAGTTTCTTTTCAGAAATTGTCCAGAATCATTTTATGTGTATGAAAAAAAGAGAGGAATCCCTGCATAATCAATCAATCAATCAGTAAATTTGTAGAGCGCTTCTTGTTACTCGTGAGGGTATCCAGGTGCAGGCACATAATAAACAAGCATTTGCAATGCATTAGGTCTCGCATTACTAAAAGTTTGAGTTATTGGTGTTGCATAATTATTTGCAAAGCCAATAGCTCAAACTTACAGAAATGCGAGACTTATTGCATTGCAAATGCTTTACCTTTGGTATAATCGCGGCACCTGCGCTTTACTTTTAATGTTATAATTAAAGAGCGGGTGCTGCGATTATACCAAAAGTAAAGAAATAGATGTTTTTTTCTATTCCTTTACTTTTGGTATAATCGCGGCACCCGCGCTTTACTTATAACATTAAAAGTAAAGCGCGGGTGCCGCGATTATACCAAAAGTAAAGAAATAGAAAAAAAATCTATTTCTTTACCTTTGGTATAATCGCAGCACCCGCGCTTTACTTTTAATGTTATAAGTAAAGCGCGGGTGTCGCGATTATACCAAAAGTAAAGAAATAGATGTTTTTTTCTATTTCTTTACCTTTGGTATAATCACGGCACCCGCGCTTTACTTATAACATCAAAAGTAAAGTGCGGGTGCCGCGCTTATACCAAAAGTAAAGAAAAACAAGAGGCGCGCGCGTCACGCCTGTGTCTTCATAGCTCCTCCCACGGCCTATTGGTGTTTATTATGCGCTTGATGCGCGTAATAGACACCAATAGGCCATGGGAGGAGCTATGCGCGCGCCTCGAGCCAATTGCGTGCAGTCTTTTAGAATAAGACGCACGCAAAGGCCAATGGGGGAGCTGAAAAGGAAACGCACACGCACAAGCGTGTGCGATTCCAGGGTCCATTTCTGAACCCCGGACAAAAGAACTCTTGCCTGCGCGAGCACTGCTGCGCAGTGCAACGCAGGTCGCGAGACCTAAAAACACTAGATACAACTTAAAACACTTAGGTAGATTTTAAACAAACAACCAAAAATACTTTGCAAGGATGAGATACTAAGAGGAAATTAAAAACAAGCGTTCGGTATTAACATTCAAAAGAGTCCAAAGGAGAGGATGCATAGGTGAAGCCAGCATTTGAACATCAAAAACCCAACATGGCTAGGTTGTAAAGCACAAATGTTTTTCACAGGGAGTCATTGTAGTTCTTCCCATTTGGTGAAAACAGATTAACAGTGATTGACATTACTAATGATGAAAATGTTCCTAATCTTTGCGATATCGTCCACTGTGTAGCAGTCTTGAAAGTATCAAATGTCCTTGTGCAACACTATATATATAATGGAAGACTGTCAGACCACCAGAGAAACACACACCAACACATCAAAATACGATAAAAGGGAATAATGAAAAATACACCTTAGATAAATATTTTCATGTGAAAAGTGAAGGGGACTAGTGGATTTTCTTTCTGGGAAGGCCGCATCATTTAGCTTCTATGGATGACAAGTGGAGAAAACAGATAAAAGGTGCATAAAGAGGGTGATCTAGTAACGAAAATCAGTAGGAAGAAGATTTATGATCGTAATGTTGAAAATGTCTGGCTTACATCTTTAATTCACAAACGCATACTTTCATTTACTTCAGCATTGTTGTCTTCAGAAAATAAATAAATAATGTCCCTGTTGCTCTGTGAGTATTCTCCCGGCAGTGAGGCAGGGGGATGCAGTTTGGGATCACATTTTAGGACTTTTCCTGTGTGGGACCATCGGTGCGTTTTGGACCCAGCTGCAGCCACAAGAGGGTCTGGGGAACTTTTTTGGACCAAACATGCAGCAGTTTGCCAAAACAACTATATATATCACACAATGATGCCTTTGGTCAAGTATAGCTAAGATGAGATTCTATAACTCATATCTCAGGGAAATCTTTTCTATTTAGGGCAAAGACCGTCACCCACCCTGAAGTGGCATGCTTCATCATCGGGTTCCTCCTCACACCATTAAATGGTGTGGGCTACAACTTCCTTACCTAAACCAAAAGGACGCAACGAAAGAAGTTTTGGACCCAGACATAAAACATGTCAGCGGATATGGTGTCAGAGGAAATGGCCTATATAGTGTGGGCCCAACAACAGCATGTATGTACACCGGCAGATGCCCTGCTGAATCTTTTTTCCCAGTTGTTAGAGCCTGTGGTGGCTATACCTAAGGGGAAAACCTCCATCCTCAGGCCTCTACATTAGGTGGGAGGTGCAACAGGGGAGTGGTAGGAATATTTGCCAATTTTTGGCAGAAATCCCATTACTACTTACGTTTAAATGCCCCCTTATTCTTTTTATGAATTCTCCTTTCTGCGGATTCTTTATGCAAACTGTCCCCAAAGCTGTCTTTAAATGGAGACGGGCTGATATCCAAGTAGTAATTAGTTCTACATGGCAAAGCTCTGGAGCATAGCTCTGCCAAACAAGGATTCCACTCTCACCTCCATACAGTAGTGTTTAGCTGAGGAATGCAAAAAAGGCAATGGCTGCCTGACAAATTATCTAGTCAGAACTCCTCTGAGACCTGCTGAAATTGCTGCCTTTCCTCTAGTGGAGTGATCTCCAAACCCCTCTGGAGGGATTTTCTCAGTTAGCGCATAGGAGTGTTTCACACATAGAAGGCCACCTGGAAATGAATAGTCTGCCACTTCATGCAGCATACACTTTTGAAGCTTTGTAACCCACAAGCAGGCTGACATCTCTACTTATAGATTTAGCCTATAGGAGGCTTTGTAAACCCTCTCCAGAGCCTTAGATTGGCATGGAGGATAAAGAAATGCAGATAAAAAAGTAGACTGCATAATATGAAATTCCGAAACGCCTTTCCATAACAAGGTGGGCTTGAACCTCAAAGTCACCTTTCCCTTCCCCGCATGATACCGCATATTTGAGGACGTTTCCTAACTCATTTTCTGAGGGCCAAGTTACTTATCCGGACACCCTCTTGCAAAACACCCCCATCTGCTGGAGTTTGCTTTGGCAACTAGGAGCGTCACCTGGTTACCAGAAGACCGTCCAGCACCTCCGCTGCATAGGGAGTATTGATCCTAATTTAACCAGGCACACAGACTGAGTGTGTGCAGGCTGAAGTGCAGGACTACCCTAATCTGATTCAGGAGTTTCTCCCTCTGGGGTAATGGTGAAGATAGTACACAGCCGAGCTCTTGTGAGTATGGATACCATGGTCGCCTGTCTAGCCCACACTGCAACATTCAGAATGACATGACAAGCGCTCTGTGCTGCCAGATTCTGTGAAACACTTGCTAGATCATCCAAGGCAGAAACAAAGCCATCAACAGATTCAGCATGTAAATGATACAGCAGAGGTACAGTAAAAACATACTTAAGACTCTTTCAGGTTGAAAAAAAAGGCTATTTCTTGAAGGTTGGTTTCATTTTATTGCTGGATGAGCACTGCATGGACAGCCGTTAAAAGCAGTAGTTTTTAAGCATTACCTTTTGCCCACCTGGAATGCCTGAGTACACTGCCATGAGTGAGGCAAGAGATGTCAGTTTGTTATGTTAAACACATAACTGAGAGGCAACAAAGAATAAAGTATGCTCAGAAAGTAAGAGCTATACACAAACAATGAAAACATCAGACTCAAAGGCCCTTTCAGTGTGTATCAATTCTTTAATTCTATTCTTCTTCAAAGGGCACAACTGCAGCCAACACGTTTCGCCCAAACAAAGAGGCTTCCTCAGGGCAGGCTCATACGTCAAATAAACATCATGCAGGCTGTAAGAACGACGTCGTAAGGGACAATCAATGGCAATCAATATTCCAAAATACACTTTGCAAATGGTAGCTTTCATACGTTTGTTATGTTCACTGTATAAATGGACAACATTGTGGTTTTACGTGGAGCATCAGACAAAATTGAGGTTTTATATAGTGCACCTCTTAACTGAAATTCTTTAAGGTGGTATCAGTTTTGACTCTGTTAACACGAGACACAGTGAAGTAAAGTTATTTGAGAAGAATCACACAGTTTGGTCTACTGGTGAAGCTAGGATATGAACCCATATTTTATGGTTACACATATTCAAACATTGGACGAATCGCCTTCTCTCCCCATTAACCACCAAGGGACAATGCTCTGTGTTAGATTATTTTGTGACCTAAATTAGTACACCATTTTCACTACAACTATCACAGGCTAATGCAGTGTGAATGTATCTATAAAATGTCAAAATGTCTTTCCTAAACAATGTTAAGGTATCAGAAGCTAATGGTCTGTTTTTATGCTCATATCACTGCCTCCCCTAACTTAACAAGCGGTTAAGAAGAAGAGTCAGGACCTTAATGACAACACTTACATTATTTACCAAAATAAAGGGCACTTTGACCTCCAGCAGATCTTCTATGAGTTTGAGGAGTTATTTTTTCTTAGATGATCCATGTTAAGTCTAGAAGGAGTTTTTTAAAGGGTGAGTCAGGAGCCAGTGGGGTGGATGAAGGTATCTTCTTCATGCGAGGACTTTGGTGCATATAAGAGACCACAGCCACTGCCACCGACACCCCCAAAGCAGCATGGCTGACAATGCATACAGTGGTCGGGGATACACAGGATACTAAACAACTCTCTTTCTCATAAATAACTAAATGAAGAACAGTTAGTTCCTTAAATATACAGCAATGTGACAATTATTCACAATCACTAAATCTCCAAAATGTCGAAGTCACACATTCACCAACGTAACACTATGTTACACTCTCTCTCCGCACCCACTGAGACACCCAACGATCACAAATAACAACCGCTGTAAATCCATGTTAAATGAAGGAAATCTGAGACAGGTCGAGGAAAACCTTGTTACTCTACAAGACGTAAGGCTCACCACACTTCATGTGAAACCAGTGGCGGCTACCATGTACGGAGAGTTGGGGGGGAAGGTGACAAACAATAAAGGAATAAAACAAACTTACCTTACTCCGCGACTCGACGCAAGGTCCTCCTTCGGTCTTCCGGTAGGCTCCAACGTAGGACCAAGCAGCAAACTCCCCTAACCAATCCTGGCGCTGCTCTCACCAGCATGAGAGCTGCACCAGGATTGGAGGTAGCAGCCTCACTCAGCGCTCCTAAGAGCACTGGAGGCCTGCACTTTCTCTAACCCAGTTGTCTAAGACAGCTAGGTTACAGAAGTTTAAAATGCGCATGTCTGGTGGCCGTCACAAGACGGACGGCCAAACAGACATGCGCTTTTTAAAGTGCACAGCTCCCTGCACTGTCACTCGGCATGGCAGCACTGACCCCGCCACGTTCTGTCACTCAGTTCAGGCAGGGTCGGTTGCTGAAAAATAAATTAGTGATAAATAAACCTTATTATGGTTTCATTTTTGAGCTCTGGCCTGGTGCTTTTCTTAGTGGGTAACACTCCTCCGCTCAAACAGAGTAACCACCCCTGTAAAAATGACAAGACAACTAGTTTGCGAAAAACCTTTGAGCTATCTTCACCATGAGGCCCTACCACCACATGTATACACACTCACAATCATGCCATACAACATTTGTACAAGCAGAACATAGATTCACGGGCTTCCAGTCGCACGACAGCCACATTACATGCCCCTCAGCCCCTACAACAATGGATTTCCCGTTCCTCTGCAGTCAGCACATTTAGAGCACAAAACAATGACAACGTAGACAGCAATCTTACTTCAACTCAACCCATATGTCTATACGTCTAGACCACTATCAAACCTACCCACACACACATGCTACTAATCACCAAACAACCTCATCATAAGTACCCACATGCCACATAATGACACAAACTCGCCTCACAGTCGTTTGTAATCTCCATACATACACAAATCTAGAAACTGTACGCAATCTCATGCATACACAAAATATAAATTGACGCATACTCCATATGTCCCAATGCACCACTCATGGAACATATATGCAACTACCTTGTATGCACATAAACAATGATGCCATCTCCATATGCCAATAGAAACAAACCTGCTAACTCAACACCATGATGCTCTACACGTGTTTCTGTACTTAATGTTTGAAATGCAGCAAAACATCTTATAGCGCCTTAACCACAGTGAAAAATATACTCTGCAACAAACATGCACAAACCTCACATGCACCAGAACACGCTCACGTACAGCAGATGAACGACACATTCTACAGGAGGCTGCAAATCTAACACCTGGAATATGCATTGCAGTCAGAAACAAGCACATTCATGCTTGAACTCAGAAAATATTTCTCACGTCACCAGAACTCAAGTAGCCCTTTTTCAGCATTCTACAATTCCTCAAAGTTAACATTTCTACATTAAATGAAGAACCTCAGTGACCACAAACCTAAAACAATATTGTACATTCACAGAGGATATACCAGCCTCTTTCATGTGAAACAATATAATTTCACAAAACATAAAATTCAAGTAAAATAGTTTTTCAAAATTCCAGACAAAAGTATTTCCCAATGTTTTCTTCCAAGACCGTTTGCATGTGTCATTTGCATTTCCAAAAGAGTACATTATCCACTTAAGAAACTCCGAACAGTATATCTACGTGTTTTCCTAAATGCTTCAGGCTCATTTTTTATATGCATTGTACAGTTGCACGCCAAGGTTTAAATTATACTGTAACCCAGCCAACATCACCAGACGTTAGTTCAGCTCATTTTCTCATAAAGACTCCCTTGCTCACAATGAAACTGTCAGCATTCAGTATTAGTGAAAGTACATCTGGTCCGTCATCTATTTCAGTGGCCTTCTGATTTGATTTGATTAGTGCATTTGTAAAACGCACGAATGCCCGGAGACGTCTTGGCGCTAGGAACGATGGATAGGAAGGATGCTGGACTGCTGTACTAAGCGAGTTAGTTGGAAAAGAGCCAGGTTTTCAGCGCCTTTCTGAAAGAGAGAAGGGACTCGCTGCTCTTTATGGCAATCTGGAGTATGTTTCAAGTCTTGACTGTTACTAGCAGGAAGCTTCTTCCGCCCCAGCGAGCCTTCTTGAACCTGGGTGTTTGCAAAAGTTTAGTGTGTGCGGATCTTAGACTTCTAGAGGGCACATACCATTTCAAAGGAGTCCTCAGAAATTGAGGCCCTACGCCATGAAGTGCTTTAAAGGCCAGGCTTTGGGATTTAAACTTAATCCTCTTGTCCACCAGGAGCCAGTGGAGGGCTCCTAAACCTTGGGAGACTGGCTCAAACCTAGGGATATCCAGTACTAATCTGGCTGCCGCATTTTGAAGGCGCTGCAGTCTTCGCAGATACTGAGATTGGACCCCCATGAGCATTACCATAATCCAATCTGGACAGTGCTAATGCTGTAACCAATGTTTTTAGGGCATCGGGGGGGAATGAAGAAATTAATTTTCCTAATCATTTTTAAGATGAACCAAAATAAATGAGGAGAGGGTGTTAATCTGACTATTACATGTCAATTTATCATCAAAGATGAATCCTAGGATTTTGACCTTAGGCAATCGTTAAGCAGTAGCATGCATTTCCAAAGATGCACCGTAGCACAGTGCTCTAAACCTCCATGAAGCCCTACCTCTATTACTTTATGTGGAAGCATTGTAGCTTATAGATCTCTGGATACTCCCAAAGGCTAAATGCCTTGCTTTTCAGCAAAGCAGACAGTTGATAGCTTCAATGAAAAATCTAGCAATACCACTAGGCCTACCGTTAGATGCCAGACTTTTGGCTTTGCCACTGCTTGTTTTGTTTTGTTTTGTTATGGTTTGTGCAAAACTTTGTTGTTGAAAAAGCTACGTAGACCTCAGCAATCTAAAACAAAAAGCATTGCCTGCAAGCAAAAATATGTTTTGTCCTCAAAAAGTACACATTGTCAGCGAAGTCTCTGGTACTCAAGGGAACTACTTTATGTGTTAATGTGCTCCTTGAGAAAGAGGCGAATGCTGTCACTCATAGTGAATTTAGCCAATGGTTGCCGTATATTGACCATTGCTGTATGGTGCAGTGGGTGGGAATACATTGTGAATGACACAATAACAAACCAAAGGATAACGAGGCTGGCAGAAAGCCCTTATATGTAAGTCTTATATACATTTTAATAAAATCAAAAGGTCTTAACTAACACCAGACCTAAAAAGATGAGCAATAGATTCTTTGCCACCAGCAAAGCCACCAAAGTGATCATAGTTCTTCAGACACAAAGGGGCATATTTATGTAGCTTTCGCGCAGCGCAGTAAGCCACCTTGCTGCACTGTGCTGCGTGAAATGGAAAGAGCAGGAATGCGCTGTATTTAACATAATACAACATATTCCTGTCCTTTCCTTGCGCTGGCGTCATTTTGGCTGCCTAGCACCAACGCAGGCACCATTTCACTATAGTGCAAGGGTGCCTGCTTTGTTAGAAGGATTGGAAACAATCCTCAAAGACTTCTTCCCCTTTCTATGTGTGCTGCACAATGTGGCACATATAGAAGGAGGAAAGAACGGGGAGAAGTAAACATATTTCTCCTTGTTGCGCATCCCCTGGGGAGGCATAGCATTTTGACGCATTCCCAGCTTTACCATTAGTAGTAAATCTGGGAATGGGTCAAAATCCATGGGTGGATGCATGGGAGCACTTGCGCTCCACCCCGAACACCTCCTTCGGCAGTGTACTGCAATGCAGTGATTTGCACTGCGTTGCATTACTCTGGATTTATTAAGCTATGCAGGGCAACGCAAGGTTTTGCATCACCCTTGCACCTCCTTGGTTGGCACAAGGGCGATGCGAAACCTTCATAAATATGTCTCAATGTCCATATTACAATCTTTGAGTCTTCAAAAGCAGTCCACCAGCCAAAGCACAAGCGCTCACCACTATGCACCCGTAGCTATCTCAACCATTTTTTTGTACAGTGGCGCTTAACCATACATTTGTGGGTGTTGCACTTTTTGTCAGGCACTGACAGCTCAGCGCACTACAAAAGGTCGCACACCGCTTTTGCAAACATATAAATAAAGTTTCTTAACCGTTAACATGCACTATTTCCACATCTCTCTTGATTCCTGGTGCTGCGCCGCTCCAATTTTGTGCGTCAATTGGCTGCACACAAATACGCCATCACCGTGCGTTGGCTCACAGGTGTTAGCTCACCACAGCACATTGAAAACTACCTGAAGACAAATGACTGCCGCTCACGCTGCATAGCGTCCAAACTCTGGAAAGCCCAGTTGGGCCGTTACAACTGTTCAGGCCTTTAAAATGTGCCCAAATGCGAAGATATAAAACAACACTAATGATTGTTCGCAAACCAGTAATGACAGAAATCACAAAACCTTGTATTTTGCCAAGAACCACACCATGTAGCCGTACACAACTTTTATGGCTCCAAAACGTAACTAAATAAATCTCTTCAAGGCTGTACTGTATTGATTCCACTTCCAGCGCCTTCTCTCCTTCGGGGACTGAAGGCCTAACTTTCCAGCTCCTCTTACTGAGTCTTTGTCCTCCTTACTACTCTGATTTTTTACAGCAACTGTTCTCTCAGGTGTCCAGCAAACATCTGCCTTTGCCCACCGACTGCCACTTCTCTTTGTAGCTCCTCTAGATAGCTTGGCAGACAGGGCTGGGATGAAAGGGGACCTGTGCAATTCACGAAGCTGCATTGAGGTCATAACCACTTCAAAGGCACATTTGGGTATAAGTACTGGAGCTCTGACCCTACCAAGTCAGCACAATACTGTAAAGAACTCTGCCAGGAGTAAGGACTGCTGTGCTGCAAGGATTGTCCCTCTGCTTGACTGACTGTTATAAGGAACTGTTTCACTGATGTACTGAGCTGCCCTGTTGCCTGCTGATCTCTGCCCTGCTGAGGACAAGGACTGGACCCATCTCAATTGAACCCAGAGTGACTTAAAGGGCTTACCTCCTGTTTCTGAAGTCTCAGGGCCATCAAGGACTTCTTGCAACTCTGCTGCTGGACTCTGCCATCTGTGGGTCTTCCCTTGCCTGGGATGCCTCTCCAGTCCTGTGCCTCAGAAGCGGGTTCTTCAGCTACTTTGCTACAAAGTCGATGCATCATCTCCACTGCACCGATCGGAACCGGCACAGTGCTCTTCAACGCCGACGCAGTACCAATCCGAAGACATCCCTGCATTGTTTGATGACAATGTGGGACTCGACTGTGAGGTTCGATGACAACGCAGTGCTGATCCGAGGTCCCGACTGCGAGGCTCGACTTCGACGCATTAACCCAACTGGATGAATCGGAACTGACGCATCATACTCTCGACAATGACCCTTTGCTCCATCCAAGGTACTTTGTCAGCGGAACCAGTTTGAGTCCTGTAGATGGCCTGCCCTCCATCACGGTCTGCCTGAACTTTGGATTTACCTGAGCTAGCACTACCTCAAGTAACCTTTTAGCAGTATTGACTTCTAAGCACTATCTTTTATTTATTCTTTAAAAATGAATAACATAAATTCTACTAATTGTATCTGTCATTTTGGTCTTGTTTTATTCATAAAAATATTCTCTTTATATAGTCTTTTTGTGGTGTTTCCATTGTGTGTGTGTGTGTGCTGCAAAATACTTTACACATTTCTTCTTTAGATAAGCCTGCCTGCTCTGTGCCAACCTACCAGAGGGTGAGCATAGGTTACCTTTTAGTTTGTATCTAGCTTACACTGACCAGAGTGATGGTTCCTGCTAGGACCAGGTGCATACTGTGGTGATCTCATGCTTACTGTACTCCAGTGATGCAATGCTGGAATGTAGAATGTCGTATGTGTATTCTGTGTTCAGAGATTCCTGGCCAGTCAGTTACTTGGGGACGGATGCTACTTTTACTTTGTTACTTGGTGAACAATTTTATTGTAAAGAAGGGAGATATTGTGGTGATCTCATGCTTACTATACTCCAGTGATGCAATGCTGGAATGTAGAATGTCCTATGTGTATTCTGTGTTCAGAGATTCCTGGACAGTCAGTTACTTGGGGACGGCTGAAGCTGTGGCTAATAAATAGATGACATGAAGTATCCCTGTTTCCTGATCTTCATTATATGATACTTCACCACACATACCTCTGCCAACCAGAAACCCCAGTTCTAACAATTGCCAAGTGAAGATCTTAAGGATATCCTCTGCCTGCTCATGTCCCGCTGCATGGGCAAAAGTACTGATGGGCCGGAGGTTGGGTTGGGTTGGTTTGCCTTGGTCTATTGTACTGCTGGCATAAGCCCCCAAACTTCTTAGACTGTTGGTGGACTCTTTTCCAGTGCCCGGGCAGTACCACTGCTCTATTGATAGGTTTCCAAATAATTCTCAACTTTTAAATTTAATAATCTATTATTTTTTTTAAACATAATTTTATTGTTTTCCAAACATACATCTTATCATTATGCCAGGACACTGATTCCGGTCGTATTTCAACCACATTTGGCATAGACCTATGCATATCAAGTTGTGATATCCCAGACATATTTCAAATACTAGTTGAGTTGTAGGGAATAAGACAGTTATATAAATGCACTTTTGTAATTGCTAGCATAGACAGTAAACTAAACCTTTCATCAACACTCCCCACCCTCCAGTCCATTGCATGGTCAGGTATACAGTAAAATCATCATATCTAACATTTGAGGCTCTTGAGAAAGCTATACACTTTTGAATAAAAACAAAAACACATATCCCGGGACGTGTTGTTTGGGAGATGATCCTCTCATTGTGCGTTCTATTTATTTAGGTTTCTTATAGAGCGCTAACAATCATCCCAAAGGGATATCACGGCGCTGTGATTGCTAAAGTTTGGGTGCAGTGGGCATAGTTGGGTGGTTTAGTCGGAGTGGGGAAAAAGGAAGGTTTTTAGTTGTTTCCTAAATGCCAGGTGGCATTCTGTGAGTCGGAGGGCCACGGGAAGTTCGTTCCACTTCCTTGCAGCGACGTGGGAAAAGGCTCGTTCACACATCCGGCTCTCTTTACCCGGGGGATGCTGGCTTGCGTCGAGATTTGTGAGCGGAGGTTTCTGGTGGGAGTGTAGAACTGAATCCTGTTTCTAAGGATGAGAGGGCCTGTCTTGTGCAGTGCTCTATGAGTGATGCACAACATTTTAAAAGTTGCTCTTTGCTTCATTGGCAACCAGTGTAGATCACGCAGACAATTTGTGGCCGAGTCGAATTTTCTTTTCATGCAGATAGCCTTGGCTGCTGCGTTCTGCACCATTTGAAGTTTGGTGAATAGGTACTCTGCCATGCCTACGAACAGGGAGTTTCCATAGTCCAGCCTACTCATCAGGAGAGACTGAACTAGGATCCTTCTGCACTCTATTGGAATCCATGGAAAGACTCTTTTAAGCATCTTCAGAGTTGCAAAGCCTTTACCGCATATAGCGGCTACATGAGTTTTCATGGAGAGGGAGGTGTCAATAGTTATTCCAAGATTCCTTGCTGTTGATGTCGGGGCAGGAGGGATACCCAGGGCTTCGGGCCACCAGGTGTCGTTCCACAGTTGAGTGTGGCCTCCGAACAGCAGTATCTCTGATTTGTCTGCATTTAGCTTAAGGTAGTGCTTGTGCATCCATTCAGCCAACTCAGAGAGACAGTTTAGAAGCCTGTCCTTGGGGTTGTTCTTCTCGTCCAAGATTACAGTGAGTTGGGTGTCATCCGCATAGGAACAGATTTCAACACCCCATTTTCTGCCGATTCCAGCCAGGGAAGACACGAAAACGTTGAACAGAGTAGGGCTTAGCGAGGCCCCCTGCGCGACCCCGTATTTGATGATCCGGCGAGGGGATGAGAACTATTGTGTGCAGTTAGGGGAGTTATACTGAGTTATGTTCACTGCTTTGAGAGCCTCTAACATAACATCCCACACCAATGCTATTGGAACTTTACGTAAGCCTCTAAGCTCTTCTCGGCGCAAGACGGCGCTCTCTGCACTTTCCTATTGGAGGAGTTCGCTATGCCAAGCGTGTTCTGTGGGTGGCGTTCTCGACTTCCAGCACATAGTGATAGCACGTACCACTAAAATGAGTGCCAAGTCAACAAAACGGTATTGTACTTTATGCTTGGACACGTGTGTGTGCAGGCCCAATATACATTCTTCCACGGTATTTTGTACCTTGCGATGTGGTGTCCTACTAACGATGTGCCTAACAGTGTCCCAAAACCCTCGCAGTTTTGGACATGCCCATATCATGTGTAGGAGGCCAGCCCCCTCCAATAGGCATCTCGGACAGCAGTGTTGCGTTTGTGGGTACATTTTGTCTAAGTTATGGGGGGTAAGATAAGCCCTATGAAGAATCATGATTTGAATGAATTTAAATTTTGCATTCCTTGATACCTTTTTGGGGCGTTTCACAATGACCACCCATTCCTTATCCATCAAAGCTCTCCCTGCGTCCCCTGCCCATGCCGCCCACAGTGGATGTAGACCAACCTCAGTATGGGAGCGTATCCCTGCGTATAGCCACTTAATAAGGTGTCTGCCTCTGCCCATATAATAAAGCATTTTGACCAGTTCATGCGTGGGGGGTTCTTGCCTCTGCGGAGCCCAGTGAATTTTTATATATTGGAACAGTGCGGCATGCAATAAATATGATTGCGTCGGCGCTCCCATTTCGTTAACAAAAGTATCGTGGTCCAGCAGCGTCCCATCTCCGAACAGATCAGCCACCGTACTGATCCCTACGTCCAGCCACAGTGTTATTCTACGCTTAGTGATTTGGCCGTCCGTCAACGGAATTCCCAATAATGGGTTATTACCTGCATAAGCAGGGGGGTGCCTGTAAAGTGCAGGGCTGCTCTCCAGCACTGAAGCGCAGGGTGCAGTAAAGGGGGGAGACATTTTGGGAGCTTGCTATTGGGCAACAACAGGGCCTGTAAGGCGCCGCAATCTATATCTCTTTCCGTAAACCCTATCGCTTGTAGATTACGCCCAGCAGTCCAAAAGGACATCCATTGTAACTGGCATGCGTAATAGTATGCTCGTAGGTCAAGAACACCCAATTCCCCCCCTACTTGTGCCCAGTTGCAGTTTCTTGAGACTGAGGCGCCGTCTACCAGATCCCCATGTGAGGTCAGTAAGCAAGGTATTCATCATCTTGAACGTATTATGTGGCATCAGAAGAGGTAAATTCGTGAAATAATAAATCAGACGTGGGAGTACCACCATTTTCGCTAAAGCCTCTCTACCCATAACTGACAGCGGTAAAGTAGTCCAGAAAGCCACACTGGAGCGCAAGGCTCTAAGCGCTCTATGCAAGTTACCATCCAGCATGTCCGTATGTGTCCGGTAGATCTGGTTACCCAAATATTTAAATGTATGCTGTGCAACCTGGAGGCTGGTATCTCCAAACTCAATGGCAGTGGGGCCTGCGTGTTCCGTAAACAAAAATACATGTGACTTTGCTGCGTTAATGGCAAGGCCTGAGATTGATTCAAAGTGATGAAACACCTCATATAGTGG
Organism: Triturus cristatus; assembly: GCF_964204655.1. Lineage (NCBI taxonomy): Eukaryota > Metazoa > Chordata > Amphibia > Caudata > Salamandridae > Triturus > Triturus cristatus. The sequence goes on from NC_140592.1 coordinate 752,496,893, forward strand.
GTCCAGGGGTAAGCGGAGATCACTAAGGTACAGAATAATATCATCTGCATACGCAGAAACAAGGTGTGTTGTGTTCCCTAATTCTATGACCATATCATGGAGGTCCTTATGCACTTTGAGTGCCAGGGGTTCCAGGGCCAATATAAATATAAGGGGCGATAGGGGGCATCCCTGCCTCGTCCCCCTGTATATCAGGTACTCCGTTGAGATATTACCATTGGTACGAGTACAGGCAGTAGGGGCATCATATAAAAGACGTAACCAGACAATGTAGCCTACCGGGATCCCAAATTTCTCCAGTGCACGGAACATATAGTCCCAATTAATAGAGTCAAACGCCTGGTGCAGGTCAAAGGATATGCAGCCTGCATGTTCATATCGACTCGGGCTTCCATCAAGAGATAGTGGAGCTTCCTAGTATTCAGTGATGTGCTGCGGGAAGGGAGAAAACCAGTCTGGTCTATATGAATCAATTTAGTCAAGAAGGGCAATAATCTATTGGCTAACACCTTACTTAATATTTTGTACTCTGTAGTCAGTAATGATAACGGGCGATAGCTGGCTATATCTGTGGGGTCTCTTCCTGCTTTCAGGAGTGATACCACTAATGCTTGTGCCGTAGTGAGGGGTAAAGAACCCTTTTCCAGCACTGTGTTGTATAATACTTCCAATTGGGGCACCAGGGAATCAGCATATGTAGTGTAAAATTCAACTGGTAGGCCATCCAGTCCAGGGGTTTTATTACGTGGGAGGCCCTTCATGGCAACCCTAATTTCAGACTGCGTTACAGGCCCTACCATAGCCTTCTGGGCCTCTGCCGTCAGCTGTGGGTATGTGAGGGTGGAAAAAAAGGCCTCCATATGGGACGCCGTGCTGCTACTAGGTTTACTATACAATGAGGCATAATATTGACGGAATGCAACTTTAATATCCACTTGGGTAGCGGCCCTGTCTCCTCCCAGGGTAGTGACCTCGTTTATGATAATCGTGGGGGGAGTGTCTCGAATTAATCTGGCAAGCAATGTCCCTGATTTATCTGCCTCGGTGTAGCGCAACTGTGTGTACTTTTGGTACTCTATTACCCGGAGAGTTTCGAGCAATTCCGTATGCCTGATTCTAGCCTCCTGTAATGCAGCATACTTATCAGTGTCAGTTATGGCGTCCTGTTCTAACCTACCCATTTTGTGTTCTATGTCTAAAAGGGACTTATGGAGTTCTTGTCGGGCGCCAACTGTCGTACTAATTGCCTGCCCCCTTATCACTGTCTTAAAGGCATCCCATTCGATCAGCCTATTCGAGGCAGTGTTAGTGTGTGACATATCCACTCTGAACACTGAATCCTCCAATAATTGCAGCCACAGATGCCAGGTGGGTACTGGGGTAGGTATTCTGCCCCAGTTAAGGACAATCTCCAGTGGGTTATGGTCGGAAAAGGTCTTTGTCAAGTATGTAGCCTGGGACACCTGCATTGCAATCCTGTTGGAACAATATATTCTGTCTATTCTCGTGTGCAGCACGTGAACAGAGGAATAGAAGGAATATTCCCTATGTGTAGGGTGTTGCATTCTCCAGACATCACACATCTCCCACCCCTCAGCCCATCTGCCTAATGCTTCTGATTGTTTAATCACTCCTGCTCCACGTATAGATGGGTGAGACCTGTCCAGGGTAACATCCATCACTGTATTACAATCGCCTCCTATAATCCATGGGTGGTGGAGCTCCCATCCCGTCAGTGCAATGTTTAACACACCCCAGTACTTATCTTGCTCGAAGTTAGGTGCATATATGTTACCCAGAACCACATGCTGGCCATCCAATGTCCCCCGCACAAATATATATCTCCCTTGCATATCTATCCGCTGCTCCATTGCTAGGAATGGCACTCTAGCGCGAATATGTAGTGGAGAAGATCTGACCTCTCCATTTCTTACGGAGCTTTGCCACTTCACTGCCCACCATATGGGACTCCTGCAGGTACACTATCTGCGCTTTATGGCGCTGCAGCTGCGTGTGTATTCTGTGGTGCTTCTGCACAGAGCCAAATCCCCGAACGTTCCACATCAATGTGGTGTACGCACGACATCAGACTTGAATTCTCCATACTCGAAAGTACCCGCTACAATTGCGCAGGCCGCTGAATAGGCATGCTTCGATTCCGTTGCCGGTTGCGCCGAACCATCAGTATAAATGACACAATGGTAATCTTCGAGCCGGCGCAAAGACAGAGGAGCCGGATGAACGAATTCATATTGCAAGTACTCCTGCGTCTGCAATGAGGCGTCAAAGATATAGGTGACATCTGGCGATGTCATAGAAGTGTCCCATTGTATCCAACGTGGATGCAAAGCTTTTGAATTGGGTACACTGGCTGTCGTCACTGCCTCTAGGGCAGCATACGGTGTGACCACCAACATGCGTTTTCCTTGCGATAGCGCTCATTCTTTAAGAATCGCCATCTGCACCGCAGTCAAAACTTTTTCGACTGAGGAAAAGCACAGTTCAGCCAAAGTAACAAGTGTGATTTGTAGGCAATGGGGACCGGGTCACCCTCATTGAACGTTAAGTACGTGAAACCCACTGCGTCTGGCACAATTCTTATCACTAGGTTAGTGTGGTTATCACGTGTCAGTAAGTATTTTGAAGCAAGAAGATCAGCCTGCAAAGATTGCAAAATAGCTGAATGCTCTGGCAGGCAGCTTGATTTGGAAAAATTAGGTTGTACCAAGGCATATAGTGGCTTGATACGCTGGGCATAATCGGGAATGTACGTACGACCGAAGTTCAGAAAGCCCAGCAAAGACTGTAATTTTTTCAATGTTGTAGGAGCACGCAGACATGCACACTTATCCAGAAAGTGGGGAGCTAATCCTCGACCCTCATTGTTGAGCTCGTAGCCGAAAAACAACACTGTATACTTTGCAATGTGAGACTTCGCAAAATTGAATTTGTAACCAAAGTCTGCAAACATAACAATAATGCGATCAACGCAACACAGATGCGGCCACAACTCGTCGTCCGTGAGATAGATATCATCAACATACGAATACGCATCTGGGTCAATGCTCTCTAACAGAGACTACACGTGCGGCAAAGACGCCAGGGCTGTTTTTATAGCCCATGGCCAATCTTTTAAATTGTTTTTGCTTGCCGCCAGAAGTAAACGCTGTCCACTGACTACTAATAGAGGACAGGATATGGCTGTAAAAGCCATTGGATATGTCAAGTGTGGTTTTAAACCTTTTACGCACAAGACTATCAACGAGGGCAGAACTGTGGGTATTCTGTACCGCGCACGTCCGGCAATGAGAGTTTAAATGCCGGTAATCCAAAACTAGGCAGTACGACCCATCAGGCTTCGTTACAGTGAATAAAGGATTATTCATTGGTGACACACGTTTCAATAACTCCCTGATATTCCAATTGCTCAAGGATGTCCGCGACGTGAGATCTAGCTTTGCGGCGCATGGGATATTGGGGTTGTGGTTGAGGCATAGACCGCAAGGGAATCTCATGGCTGGGAGACAATTTATCCCAGCCCACCTGAGTACGATACAAAGGCAGTGCAAGCACCTGAGCCCACTCTTAGGCAAACCTTTCAGCGTGCTCCCTTGGCACTGTGTGCGCAAAGGACGGGAGGATTACCTCGTCCTCTCTAGGAGCATCTAAAATGAAAGCCGGGGAGGAGGAGCCCAGCGCGCAACCAAGATGGCCGCGTAGGTGCGAGGCTCCCGAGGACCTCCGCGACCTCCTGCATAAATCCTGACAGAATCCTGTCCCAGATGAGGGGACTGTATTTGTGAGCCCGAGCAGAGGTGACGCCCGTTTTCCATTTTTAAATCGGACCTCGGACACCGGCAGGAGCATCGATTGAGGTTTGCGGCCTTCTCCACGCCGGCCCCCCGTATTGGAGTTGTGGGGCGATCCGGACAGAAAGTGAACAACAGCGGCGGGCGAGGCTGGGTGGCTCGCGTGCCCCGCACTTTCACTTTCGCTTTTGCGCCCTCCTCGCTGCCAGGCGAGGTTGGGTTGCGGGGCGGTGTGCGGTGCTGTGGCCTCGTTGGGCTGCCCTGCCGGCCCGCCGGCTGCGAACCGTCCTGAGGAGCGGTGGTCGCCCCCCCCCCGGCGCCCTTGAACGGGATTGTCTGCCCCCTTTTTGAGGAGATTGGCTCGATTCGGGGATTGCGACCATGGCCACAAAACAAGATGGCGACCGGGCCAAGGTGAAGTCGACCCGTCGTGGCACGGCCCAACAATCCAATAACATGGACCGCTACACCCTCCAGAAGGGATCTCCAGAGGTGCTGCGTAGGTCCCCCACGGGCCCGACTGACGCTCCTGTTCCGCCCACGGACCTGACCCTCCGGGACGTCATGGGCGCCATCGCCGAGATGAAGGCCTCGGTGGACCAGCGCTTTGACACTCTGGCGCAGAAGATCGACTCGGTCCTCGTGGACGTGGGCCTCGTGAGAGCCGATCTGTCTAAAACGAATGACCGGGTCGATTCTTTGGCCCACTCTACCTCGGGCCTCACAACTGACGTGGCGGCCCTCCAACAGGAGGTGCGCAGGCTTGGCCAGGCGAGCGCCCTGATGAATCGTCGACTGGAGGATTCCGAGGGTCGGGCCCGGAGAAACAACGTCCGCATTATCGGGGTGCCAGAGGGACGAGAGGCGGAGGCAGCGGATCTGTTCGTGGAGGACCTGGTCCTCACCCACCTACAGCCTCGGGGGCTGAGCAAATTCTTTGCAGTGGAGCGGGCCCATAGGGTCCCCGGGGGTAGGCCTAAGATCGGCGCCCCTCCGAGGCCTCTCATCGCCCGGATCTTCAATTTTAGGGACAGAGACGCTATCCTGCAGACTTCTAGGCTCCAAGGGCCAGTCAGACTTGACAACATGGATATTAATTTCTATCCTGACTTTACCCCGGCGGTCCAAAAGCAGAGACTAAGCTTTCTGGGTGTCAAACGTCGCCTACGAGACCTGAATCTCAAATATTCGATGCTTTTTCCAGCTAAGCTGAGGGTGGAGGTAGATGGCCGCACGCACTTTTTTGATCGTCCCGAGGCGGCCGGGGACTGGCTGGACACTTTGCCCGGGGATCGGGGCCGGGGGGGCGGGGGGGGTGCGGTTGGTGGGGAGGGCCCGCCGGGTCAGGCCTAAGGGACTAATGGTAGGCCTTGCTCCGGGCTGTGTTATTGTCACCATTGTCACCATTGACTATTAGGGTAAGTTCCCCTCCTGTGGAGGTCGTGCGGGGTCTGTTGGGGGATCTCCCTCCTCCTCTGGGGGACTAGTTAGTTTTCTTTCTATGGGGCGACAGGCACACTGCACTTTGGGGGGGCTGTTTGGGCTCATGCAGGGGTGCAGGGTGGGGGGAGTTCTGTTGGGATGGGTGGGTTGGGGTGGGGTGTGGTTCGTTTCTACCGCAAGGCAAGCCCTTTATTGTACTGGTGTTTTTGAGTTGCTCTCGGGGGGACAAATGATGGCATCTGTATGTGATGGGGGGTAGGGACCTGACTGTGTTGTCCTGGAACGTTAACGGGCTGGGGGATAGGATTAAGCGGGGTGTGGTCCTGCAATATCTGAAACGGATTTCGCCTGATGTGGTCTTTCTGCAGGAGACACACCTTATTGGTAATTCCTTTTGTGCCATGAATCGACGTGGTTATCGTTTGGTGGCCCACTCGGGCTTTACGTCAGGCTCACGAGGGGTGGGCATTATGGTCAAGACCTCGCTCCCGCTAGAAATAGATGAGGTGCGCCATGATGAGAGGGGACGCTACACTGTTTTGGTGGGGAGAATGGAGGGCAAAGTAGTCGTCTTTGTCTCAGTGTACGTCCCACCGGGGTTACAGTCCACCACCTTTGCGGACCTGGGACGCCTCCTTCTTGACCTTCCGGGGGGGCTTCTGGTGGTCGGGGGGGACTTCAACGCGGTGGTTTCTGGGACTATGGATCGTTATCCCCCTAGGGACCTCCCCCGGGCACAGGCGTGGCTGTCGGGCCTTTTGGACACACTGGGATTGGTGGACTGCTGGCGTTTAAAGCATCCCACTCAGCTGCAGTACAACTTCCATTCGGGTGCCCATGGTAGCCTTTCGCGGCTTGATCATATCCTTGTCCCTGCGGCCTATGCCGGGAGGGTGGGGGAGGTGCGCCATTTGGCGAGGGGCATTTCAGATCACTCCCCGCTCCTGTTGCACTTTGATGTCTTCCCGAGGGGGGAGGGCAGGGTAGCTCCAATCAACGCTTGGTACCTGCGCGACCCCACTATTCGCGCTGACTTGATTAAATCCTTGCAACGGTATTTCGAGGAGAATGTGGGGTCAGTCCTATCGGCTATCTCCCTGTGGGAGGCTTTCAAGACAGTGCTGAGAGGGGAGGCCCTCTCCTTCATTTCCCATGCCCGGAGGCGCGCACAGGAGGAGGTGACCCGGATGGAGGCCGAAATTACTGAATTGGAGGGTGATTTGGGGAGTGGGGTGACTGACGCTGCGCTCCACGTTCTGCACCTTAAGCAGGCGGCCTATAGGGCCCTCGTCACGGAGGCGGCCAGGGGCCTCAGCAGAGAGCAACAGGGGCGATTGTATGATGTGGGTGATAAGGCGGGCAAGTTGATTGCGTGGCTGGATAAGAAGGAGAGAGCGAGTCGTGTGGTCCCGCTGATTGAGAAGACGGATGGTGTGCGTGTCATTGAGCCGGAAGGCATTGTTTCTTGCTTCGCGGATTATTTTCGCGAGGTATATTCCCCGGTTTCTCCCTGCTCGGAGGAGGATTCCCATGCCCTGCTGCGTGACATCGCGCTCCCCTCCCTTTCTGTGGAGGACAGGGTGTTGCTGGATGCCGCCCCCACCTCGGACGAAATCGCCCTCGCCATCCGCTCGGTCGCTTCTGGCAAGGCCATGGGCCCGAACGGCATTCCCATCGAGTTATACAAGCTGCGACCGGATGTACTGGCACCCCACCTCCGCGCAATGTTCCTTGCGGCCCACTCGCGGGGCTCCCTCCCACCGGACCAGCGTCTGGCTACCATCGTGGTCATCCACAAGGAGGGGAGACCTCGAGATCGGGTCACATCCTATCGGCCTATCTCGCTCTTGAATGCGGAACCTAAAATCCTCGCCAAGGTGCTCGCCAACCGGCTGGTCGGCGTGGTGGGCGACCTGGTCCACCAAGACCAGTCCGGCTTTATCCCCCACCGCAATACGGCTCTTAATCTGCGACGCCTGCACGGCGTGCTAGCGCGTATTCCGTTCGTGCGGGAGCCGGCCATCTTGGCGTCTTTGGACGCCACTATGGCGTTCGACACACTCGAGTGGCCGTACATCTGGGCGATGCTGGCGAAATTTGGCTTTGGGCCGGGTTTCATCAGCTGGGTCAAATTGTTGTACTCGGACCCACTTGCACAGGTGGTGGTAAATGGTCGAGTCTCGGCCCCATTCGGGCTGGGACGGGGCACGCGACAGGGTTGCCCCCTGTCGCCGCTCCTGTTCGCACTAGCCTTGGAGCCCCTGGCGGAGTGGCTGCGGTGGCACCCTTCTATCCGAGGTCTCCGTTGGACCCCTGAGTATGAGGACCGAGTGTCTCTCTATGCAGACGACATCCTTTTGTACTTGGCCTCCCCGCGCAAATCACTGATTGTCCTGGTTGATGTTCTGCACTCTTTTGGCCGCAATTCAGGCCTTGTCATCAACTGGGCCAAATCCTGTGTCTATGTGCTTTCCGGGGAGGCTCCTGTCCTCCCGCGGGGCTGTCCGATCCAGATTGCCTCGGAGGGATTTCGATACTTGGGTGTCTACATTACGCTGGACCCGGTGGCCCGCTACGAGCGAAATTTGCTTCCCCCCCTCCGGCGCTTGAAGGAGGATGTCGCGCGCTGGAGGCGCTTGCCACTCTCGCCGCTCGGCCGGGCGGCGTTGTTCAAGATGATGTCACTGCCGCGCTTCCTGTACGCTCTCCAGAACACTATGGACTTGGTCCCAGCGCGCTACTTCCGTGAAGTGGAAGGTTTACAGCGCCGCCTGTTCTGGGATGGGAGGCCGCGTATAGCCTTGGCAAAGTTGACGCTCCCGTGGTACGACGGAGGGATTGCCCTCCCGGATATTAAACGGTATTACTGGGCCTCCCAGTTGGCTGCAATTAATCAGGGCCTCTATGGGCCCGCCCTAAACCCGGCATTTGAAATGGACAAGATGCTCCTACCCGGTGGCGACTACAATCGAGCGCTCTACGCTAGTGTGCCCGATTCCCGCTTGACGGGACCCACGCGGGTCATGGTGCGAGTATGGCACGCGGCTAATGCAGCTATGGGTTGGAAGGACCGTTTGACCCGGGCGTCACCGCTGTATGCGTCTGAGAGGTTGAGCTCTCTGTGGACCTCGAAGGGCTTTGAGCAGTGGGACACTATAGGCATCAGTACAGTGGGGGATCTCTGGACGAGGGGAGGATTTAAAACATTCGAGACGTTGCAGGCGGAGTTTCGGCTGCGGGGCAGTGAATACTTTCGGTACCTGCAGGTCCGTCACGCGCTGGGCTCCGTCTTCCCAGACGTGGCCTCCATCCCGGAGTCCTCCCCCCTGGAGGATCGAGTGCTGGATGGCCATGTTCCGGACAGCACGATCTCCCTCATTTACAAGAAATTGATAAATGATCGTTTGGGCTTACTGACTGGCCTCCGCGAGGCCTGGGTTGCCGATGGGCTGGAGTTGGACGACGAGGACTGGATTTCCGCGGTGGCCTCTCCGAAGGAGGTGGCCATCCCGGCTCGCCTTCGTTTCGTCCAGCTTAAGATACTCCACCGGGTGTACATGACGGGGCCAAGGCTTCTGCGTATGGGCTATGCCGAGGACGGATTGTGTAAGCGTGGGTGTGGTGCTTCAGCGACCTTTTTGCACATTTTGTGGGAATGCCCGAGGGTGGAGCGATTCTGGCGTGGTGTGCATGAGGTCCTGCGAGCGGTTACGCATGTCGCGCTGTTGCCTGAAGCGAGGAGATGTTTGCTGAATGTGTGGGAACCGACCGATTACTCGGTTCCGCAGACGCGATGGGTGACTCTGGGCTATATGGTGGCTAAACGGGACGTTGCACAGCTGTGGGGATCCCAGAGGTCCCCGGCGGTGTCGGCCTGGAAAGAACACATGGATTGGTGCATGTTCCGAGAAAAGGTGGTGTATGTGGCGCGGGGTAAGCCTGGGGCATGGGTGAAGATATGGGGCCCCTGGAACGCCTACCGCGGGGATATCTGCGAGCCGCCGTTGTTGCCTCCCGCTTCACCAGCTCCATCCCCCTAGTTTGCTCCCTCCCTCAGTTCCGAGCACAGTATTCTCCCGGTCCCAGACCTGTTTCCCTTCCCCTCTCGGGGGTTTTCAGTGGTTGGTTTGGGGTCCCCCATTTGAGGAGCACGTGCTGCCACTTTTGATCGTGGGTTGCCTTGCGGGTGTGTGTTTATTTATGTTGTTGTGTTGTATAAAATGAAACCGTATTGTGGGCTCAGAGCCACATGGCCCGCGTTGTGGATACCTCCTGCCTTAGTGTCTATGTAAAGCTAAGTGCCTCACTGTATGTATGTCATTTGTTATCGTCACTTTAGCGGCCGGCCAGAAGGTTGTAGGCCCCTACCTGTATATATTTGAGATTGCAATAAACGGTTTCAAAAAAAAAAAAAAAAAAAAATGAAAGCCGGGGGCCAGTCTGCCTCTGCCAAAAGAATGTCATAGGAAGAGGTCAGATTATCCCCAAAAATCCCTTGTATTGTGCATTCAATAAAGAGTACTATGTCATATAGTCTGTCAGGGGGAGCCACTCTAGTGTCAGCAGTTTCTACAGCAATGAACGTGTCAGTTGATGTCACCTTCAGAAATGGATGCAGTGCTTGCCGCACTACTGTAACCTCCGCTGCGCTGTCGAGCAGCGATAGTGCCCATGTCAGGTTCCGAAGCTGCGTCCGCACTATCTGTGGCATACCTCACTGTTAGCGCAGCAACCTTCTTCTTCTGAAACGTGGGACGTTGACGTGCAAACTCGTCTTACTTGCCTTTACCGTCAGCCTGACGGGGTTGCTCACGTCCTTGTTGGGCACCCCGACCCTTGCCACGTTCTCCGCCACCGGACTGTGAGGCCGATGTTTCCTGTGAAGAACGAGGAGAGCGTTGTTCAGTAAGCTGAAATCTATCGGGTGACCTAATTCTAGTGCGATCAAGCAAATCGTATGTGCGTTCACTAGTCGGCTGTACGGGAGATTCAGGACGAGACCCCTGTTTCTGTTGCTGCTTTCTCTTTTTCTTTGTTCACCAATTTTGCTTTGGAAAAGTTGGACGATCGTCTTTAACAGACGAACTCACCTTAGTGTGTTGTATTAAGTCAGGAATTACTATAGTTGGTTTAACCCCTAAACTACTGCGGCCAATAGTTCTATATGCTTCCGCAACAATTTTAGGTAACTCTTTGGGCTTATCAAGCTCATCGACGCGGGCTAAGCCATTAGCCACTTCGAACTGTACCGCATCTCCCTTGAGGTTACCAAGGACGAGAGAGGCAACTACGTCGAACACCCCGACAAGCCGCATTCCCAACTCAACAGCCGCCTCTGGACCGTGGTTATCTTGAACACGTTTCATGACGGAGGGAAGCACAGCCATAGACGCAGTGCCAAAGCACTTCGAGTACACCGCGGCAAACACCTTACCCCAGTTGTCACAATCGGACACTTCTGGGACCAAATCTTTCGGCAAACTAATGGTGAGGATCCTGTGTTTCTCAACAGGAGTAGAGTGCGGAAATACTGCTTCCAGTTGGGCAAATTTCTCGGCAAGACAATAAGGCAAATCGTCCTTATTCTGGGGGTGCTTGCCCATCACCGAATTAACTATGACAGGGCTAATAACAACCACAGGGTGACCAGCCGGACGTCCCGCAACAGCAGGTGCCCCCACCTGCACGTTGCATGAAACGTATTGCACTAAATCCCTATATACTGCAATAAGGGCCGTAAGGAGTGTACGCAATTCATCCACCGCAATAGTCAAATAGCGGGGGTGAGGCGTAAATCCGGCCAGCACCGGCCATGTGGCCCCTGGAATCGACAAAGGGCCAATTCTAACCAGTGCAACCGCATGGGGAAGGGCGCCATTTAACCAAATGCTATGCTGCCAGGCTGAAAGGGGAATCTCTTGCGTCCTATATGGTGTATAATTTGCTGGACCAGCGTGTGAGTATACGAGTGAAACGTTTTATCATCCGCATTCACAGCCGGCAGCGTCAACCAAGAGTAAAACAACTCATAGGGGTGTGACGCATCGGCACTCACCACAAAAATAACGGCCATCCCATCGTCCGGTACCCCATACTGCGTCAAATGACGCCGCAAAGACGAACGGCTATGCGCTGCAATTTCGATCGCCATAAGGACACAGAGAAGAACAACAATGGATTTTACAGTAGCACAAGGGTTCAGAAATAAAAAACCTTTTTAATTACCAAGCTTGAGGGAACCTATCGTACTAACAGGTAGGTTAAAACCGTCACTCCCGCTATCCGGAAACAAGAGTGAGGGTGTCGTGGACTAATATAAGCACTACTAAGGCGTTTCAAACAAAAGACCAAACGTTAAGTGCGCCATGTTGCAGGGATTCTGCTCATGCACAGAACTATGCACAAGAAACCAGGACCTCAGTGAATTGTGGTGTACCAAAAACTCACCTCAGTACCCAGAATCCCTATCCGACCAGCATCAGTGTCCCATTCGTTATCCGTATTTTCTCGGAGGTCCCAATGTATAGACAACCTAAAACAAGCGACTTAGAGTACTCTCAGGAATGGTGGGAATCAGACATACCTGTTCGCTATTATTCTCATATCAGTCCACAACATGAGTAATCAGAGACACGGTAAAGTTTAAAAGGTTTATTTTATAAACTACGTGTCCTAAGATGCAGTACTTTGGCTAACATAAGCAGACAAATGATTATAATTAAAACCATCAGCATTGTTACGATACCATAGAAAATGAAGGGAGAAATCATATTACAAATGACAGTGGAATACAGCCACCTTCCCTTCGCTAGTAGGCTAGTATTATTATACTAAGAGAAGGTCTCTAGGCTTGAATGGGGAACCCCATACCGTAAAGATCAGCTTAGGTGAATCACATCACAGGATCAGCTTTGCTCTGCGCCTGGAAATGTTCTTCTCCAGAATGTGTTTCTAACGCATGCAAACTGCAATATTAAAGGCTCTCGACATTCAGGTATTTGCAGCTGTGTGCATATTATGACTAGAGAGAGGGCCGATCAACCTGAACTCAAAAACATACATTGTCTGGCGGCTCAGAGTGTTTTGCACACAATGTTCAGACCAAGGTCGCAGTGCACGTCTAGGGATGTGAACAGCAGACAGTTCTGATGTGAAGAAAGGCAAGCAAGCAGTTCTCAAATAATAACATGTCTCTGCAGTGTTGTGTGCAAAAGCAGCAAAAGTGGCAAGATGGCTTTTCTAACATCTAACGCGCTTATGCTAACATAGCAATGTATGTATCTATATCGCTGCCTTCACTACAGGGTATGGGGGAAAGGTAGCATCTAGGAACCTAGCGACCATGCTATCGCTCCTTTCCATAATCTTTAACTTCCTCCTTGCAAGAAACAGTGTGTTTCTGCAGCTAGGGTTGATAGTGTGTTTCTGCAGCTAGGGTTGAGCTCTTCATGTAAGTCAGTTGTTCTTGGGTAAGTTGTGTGATTTGGGTGGTTCAATTTGTTGAGGTTGTAGCTTAAGTGGCACCCTGTGGTACCAATGAGAAGGCTTCAGGTCCTGGTGAGGTGGTCATTAACAGATCCAGAGGCAAGTATTCATATCCTGTTAAGCTGGAAGTGGGTTGATCCCGGTGTTGCAGGCGCATGAATAGTGAGATGTCTGGGGGTGACTACCTTGTCCCTGTGGATTTTAAAATGTGTTTTACCAGGAAGACAGCTATCTGCCTCGTTGATCTAAAGATGGTTTGTACCCAGCGCTGATGACCCGCGAGAGCCCAAGAAATGGGCTGAGCCTAGGAGTGCTACTCCTCTAAAGACCTCTAGGTGGAAAAAACAGATTCATCAACACCAGTAAAACATTGTAAATATGACGCATCATTGGTGTCGCATGGAGGGTGCACTGAGAAGTGGCGCATCGCTGCTTTCCCGCAGCGATGCGCCACTTCTCGTAAATGAGGCCCTTTGTCTTTTCGCAAACACCTTTTTCTTCTTTTTCTTGAAAAAAAGGCACAGACACTGCAATGAAGACTGAGTGTTCTTGCTCTGTATTACCAGTTGACCTACGTGGCTCCTTTCTAGTCTGGAACTGTACTTAGAAATTAGGTAGGGTGTTTCAAGATGGTTGTTTCTTTCTGCCTGTCTTCCATCATCCCTGCCAGTTACAGTGGCCTGCCCAGCAGTCTCACATATATGCCACATGGTTGGCAGCCTCCCTGTTTGTCCATCAGCCCTTCAGGCTGGAACCTCTTGGTAGTTTAGGGTCTAAGCTGCTGCACCATCACCCACAACCACTGTGCCGCCCTCCATCTACCCTGTGTGCTTCCATTGAGATCTTGGACGGGCCATACAGCCCTCCTTCTATCCATCTCAGCCTCCCAGGACATACCTTTATTCTCTCAGGGCTTCACATGCGCATAACAAGGTCAAATTATTGGGTAAGAGCGCACTCCAGAGTAATGAGGCATGTAGTAATACTATAATGCAACTTTTTTTAACCTATATTTTCCTCTTAAGGATAGTGAATGAAATGCGTATTTGATTGCAACAGATGGTTTACAGTGTCTACCAACTGTTAAATAAGTACAAATGAGGATATTGTGTATCCAGCCTGTCAAGCTGCTGAGTATGGATAGCAGGCTGAGCTAGCTTCTTACAGCAATTCAAAGATCAGTCTTCTCAGTTGTCCTACCTCTTTCTGGAGGTATTTTGCACACTACAGATTCAGCTAAATTTGTAGGAGTAAAGGTGCCAGTTTCCAACATGGTGCTTGCATTGATGGAACCGCAAGTGCCGAGTTTTTTCATAGCAAACATTTCATGGGGAAAACACAACTACTACCCTCAACCACCTTCAAGATATTGTCTTTGTCTGTCTTCCGTTCCTGCTTCCGTTCTCATCCAATGTTCCTTCTGTCTTAATGTTTGTTCCCAGTATCTTCCCTCAAGGTAGCACACCTACTTACGTCTTCCTGATCCATCACAATATCCCCTTTTTTCTAATCCTCATCTTTCATTTCAAGGTATGCACGTGGTTTATGCCTCCTTCTTCCCCTCTTTACATATCCGCCACTGTTCCCTCCCTCCTTCTCAGGTATCACCCCTGGTTCTCACTACCCTGCTCCCTCACTGTGCTGTTACAGCTCCTGCATTCCCTCTTCTGGGCGTATCTCCTCTGGGTCCTGCCGCTCTCCTTCCTCCTGGTATGACAGTGCCTGCCTCCTAGTTTTACCCTCCGTACACCTCCCATTATTATCCGCCATATCCTGCCACCCTTCGCCTTACGGTATAACGTTGGCTCACACCTTAATCCTATTCCTAGTATTCTTCACTAGTTCCTTCCTCCATCACCTCCTGGAATCGCCCTTTGCCAAGTCCCAAGGGGTTCCACTGACACACCGAGCACCTGGGGGCATATTTACGAGGAGCTTGTGCCGCCGCTGCATCATTTGTTTTGATGCAGCGGTGGCGTATTTAATGCTCCGCATTGCCTCATATTTACAAACTGACACATTGGGCCCGATACGTCAGTTTGTGTAGGTCTGCGCCACATTATACCTACGCTGTGTATAATGTATACAGGCTTGTAAAAAGCCACTTAGAACTGGCACAGTGAAATTTACAAGTTTTCTCTGCATCATTATAAGCCTTGAATGCGTCAAAATTCCTATGCCTCTTCAAATCAGGCGTAGGGATTGACGCAGCAGCTTTACAATGGGAATTGTCTATGTTTTTTGACGCACTGCTATTGTTGCATTAGTCTTATGACCAACTACAGCAGTGCGCCACTTTTGGGCATATTTCTGACACATCCATGGATATTTGAGCCATGGAGTCCTGTATTGTAAATACAACACATCCATGGAGTCATAAGGGTATCTGACACAGGCGCAAAAAATGTGATCCATCTCTGCTGATGCGTCAGTTCTTGTAAATATGCCCTCTGGCCTTTCTACGTTTAGAACAGAGTGCCACAGGCAGTCACCCTGCCCATAGGTGGCTTCTGTGTCAGGGTCTAGGATGGAGACCCCACTTGTCATTTTTTTCAGCACCTGTCAAATGTTTTCCAAATCTTCTATCATGCGTCCTTTGCAAACTTAAAGACAGTTCTGCAGAGAAGATGGCCTCGAAGGGCTGTTTTTCCACTCACTTGGCCAACCCTCCCTCCCGCTGCCATCTGTGACTCGAGAAGTCTGGGTGCCAAAAGGGTAGAGTAACCACCCGTGCAGTTTTAATTGAAGTGATCGTATTAACACTAATGATTCCGGTTGACCGGATTTGAGCTATTTTGTCTCGCTTTTCTTTCGCGGATCTCAGACTGCTTTTTACTACAAAACAGAGCAGTGATTAGTGAAACAAAAGAAAAAGCTGGCAGCAAATTCTGCAGTTCAGTTTGTGACTGGCAATCCGCAACGCCTTTGCCTGTTGCCAAAAGATGTGTCCTTGAATTGGTGTCAGAAGTTAGCTCCCTGAGCTCAGCCTGACATGCTGCCACACAGTATTGTCTTAACGCATGCGTATGCTGGGCAGTCACCCAAGGGCCCCTCGGGCATAGGGGCCCCATGCAGACCAGAATTGAACACAAATTTTCCGTTAAACAAAGGAGGCAAGGCCCGGTGCATTGCTTTGCCCCGGGGCCTATAATGCTGTTAAAACGGCCTTGCTGCCACACCTTGCCTCCAGGAGAAACAAAGAAGCACTTTCACCACGAGTTGCCCTGGAGATGAACCCAAGTTCTCATGGACCTCTAGAAATAGAAAGGATTACTAAAGCAAATTCTTGTGATGCCCCAGAGAACAAAGGCAGATAATTGCTTTCTGTGAGTCTTTTTCTAGGTGGAGCCTACGAGACTATGCAAGCTGTCTAGTTGCAAAAGACCTATTGCCAGCTTACCAAGACGTAACAGTGGGCCTAAAGCCCACCCATTGCTTGCCATTGGTTGGCTTTATTGTCACATTCATTTGCTTGATTTTTATTTGATAGCTTATCTTGTCCATCTTGTTTTTGTCCCTCCCCTGGAGCGCATCCTCTTTACTTGTGTCCTTCCACTTTTAGAATACTGCCCTTTTCTTTTTCCTCAAGCACGCTACAACAGTGCATTCGTTTTACAGCTGTGTTTTCTTCTTGCTTAAGCGCTCCACAAGAGCGCATGGCCTTTCCAGTTGTCTCCCTCTTGTGCTTCTCTTCACACTACTGTTCCATGCTGTTCTCTCTCTCTTGTCCATGTGCATCGCTCGTGCTGCTCTTTCTTGTTTCTTCTTGCTTATTCACCTCACAAGTGCATGTGTTTTCGAGTTTTCTTCCATGTGTGCTTCTCTCCCCCCACTCCATGCTGCTCTCTCTTGTCTATGTGCTTCTTTACCCAACACCACGCTCCGTGTTGCTCTCTTTCGCTTGTGTGTTTTGTGGTGTTCTCTATCTCTTCCTTCTCCCCTCTCCCCTTCCCATTCTGCTATCCCCTTTCAGCACCTCACCGCCTCCTCGATTACTCCCCAACCCCCAACATCCGCCAACATCCCCAAAATTTGTTTTAAATTTGAGCTTTTGCACTACTTAAGATCTTAATTTTTTTAATATGCCACGCCAAGTGGCATCTGCCTTCTTGGATCGGTGAATAAAAATATTGAGCAAATGGTATCCGCGTCATTCCACTGGTAATTTCAGGCGTTCTGGAGCATGTGTGCAAGTGGAATGATGCAAACATCATTATGCCTTTATCTATTATTATTTTTGACAAGGCGATAAAGCATCCCGACAAGGTACAGCACCACCGAAAACAATTGGCAAAGCCAAAATAGATCACAAAGGCAAGATCTACTGGCTTTTCCAGTGCTTGTTGTCTCCGTCTTCAATACAGATACAGAAATGAACAGGTCTATCCAACACAATGTAGCTTACAGCATGCCTGCACAACTCAATATAATGAATTATTCACATGCATGTGTTTGTGAATATTTACAGCAATATTCATAATTTTTACAGCATAGAAAGCAACCTGGAATATTTTTTGCACTTTACGCTTACTAGGTGTAAATTACTATCAAACTCAATTGCACGTATTTTATTGATCTCATAAGAATAAATAATTGAATTAGGCCATCAAATGTTCAAACTAGAGCTGTGCTAGTTACATGTCATTGTTTGCAGCAGGCACATAATACACTGAACAGCTTACTAGAATAGGAACTTCTGGCCTCCCATTTAAAAATGGATCTCTGCAAAAAGATTCTAGAACCCACTGTGCGATGTTCTTAGAATTAGAACATGTGACCTGCTGGTTACATACAGTGCTTTAACACCGCACACATTATCTGACTTAGATATTTTGTGACCATTCAAACCTCTAGCCACCTATTTAAACATAGATCTGTGTAGCAAGTGCATTAGCCTCCTCAGCTTTTTTTTGCCACTTTTATACCGCGAATGAAGCTGCATAAAATAGACTCTGCAGCAGTACTTTTACCCCCTGAGCCATGGGTACTCATAAAAAAAATTCCAATGTCTAAAAAATATGCTCTGTGGTGTGACAATGGGCTGCATTAATGCCAGGAGGGTGGAGTTGGGGAAAGGGTAAAATGTGCTTAGGAAGAGCACAGCTTTGTACATGGTGTGGACTGCGAGTCATTGAGCTATTTTGAGGGTTTCATTCCATACTACCCTCCTCTAAATCAAGCCCATAGTTTCTAGAAGAGAGACAGGTTTCACAGTTATGTGTTATGATGTCTCTGAGTTGCTATCCCTCTAGCACAGCCTGGGGTAAGATTATCTGCTTGCTATCGCTACCTCTGGCGAATCCGACGGACAAAGGAAGTAACATGGTAATTGAATTGGATAGAATAGAATCTTAGGCCTCACTGTTACCTTATCAATTTAGCTTATCTGTAAACATTTAAAGTATTTACAACAGGCTCAGTGCAAATGCTATAAAAAGAACCTTCACAAGGTCCATCAACCAGGTGTGCAACTCACTGAGGTGAGCAAACACCACCCCCCAACTTCCAACGATAGACGTGGTACAGTGGGAAAGTGTTAGCTATGGCACTAGAAGATTAGAGCTTTAATCCTGGCCTTACCACTTTGCCAACATAGGTTGATTGTGAACTCTGCATTAAAAATCTTAATAGGTTCCCAATCACAGTTGGAATATCTCTGGTGAGAGTAGTCCCCGAGCCTCTCCTTTGTAATCACCCCCACCTCAGTTGTTGGGCAATTCAAGATGGAAACTATGGAACTAGTGGGCATGGCTTTCATTAAACTTAGCTACCCTTTGTCCAATTTGTGTGCTCTTCGGCAATCACTTTTTTAACAAATTCGTCTGCGCCTGTTTTTTAACAGGAATAGGAAGAACTTAAATCAAAGTAAATACTGCTAGTATGTGATAAGAAAACAGGATTTTAACCGAACAATCATTGGATTTTACCCGTGGAGAAAACACCCAGTGTCATAGTCCACTCACTAAAATGAGATGTACTGAGAAAGTTATGGACCTTTGAACAAGTAGTCCTAGCAATGTATTGTTGGTACTCTTGTGTCACTAGAATGTTTGACCATGGTCAATTCATACCCTTCCTATGCATCTGCCCAATTGTCATCATGTGAGGACTTTAAACATGCACCATGCAGAATGCAGAAAAGTTGCATCCAGGACATAAACAATATAAACATATTCCTTGAAAATGTCAATGATAGTTTTTGGTGCTGTCTCAGATTTACACTTCCTTGGAAATCTGGGGCAGCATCAAAAGCAATGGGTGTTGATGTGGAACGCCCACAGCAACGCCCATTGTACGTCCCTTTCAAGCTAAGTGATGTGTGTAAAGGGGCCTTATTTACAAGGCAGCGTTAAGCCACAAAAAGGGGCTTGATGCCGCTTTGTAACTATGGAGAAAGGCATATCGCCGACAGAACATTGCTAAAAGTGATGTTCTGGTGGCGATATCCCGTTGTAAATTATGCCCCTTACTTTTAAATTCACGCTTCCATTCTGAAGATTACGAAGCTGAGTGAAAACAGCAAACTTCTGACATCACTTACTTCTGGGATATATTCCAGCACTCACAACGTGGTCTTTTCCTTTTTACAGACAATGCAGTTGCTCAAACTTTTTGTGCTACAAGTCCACGGTGTCTCCATTAGCTCAATTTGCTTTAAGTTGGGGTTTTATGGCAGCTCCCTGTTCGTTTTGGGCTGCTGCCCTGCTGGATCTTTGTGTCTTTAAACATGAAGGTGTTCCTAAAGATAAGTAGTGCAGGATGCCTTCTGTGTTTCCTTTCCTGTACTGAAGTAACATGTAAAAAAAATGCTTGGCCATTCGTTTGACATCTTTCTGACTGTAAGTGTCTAGTCAAGTAAACAGCGGCCCCATGCTGCTGTCTGCCAAAGGACCACAAGGAAAGGTCCAGTGGGCCACGCAATGAGAATCCCAGCCCTAAGCCATTTTAACAGCAGATACATTTGGCAGAAGTGTAGCTCATAATAGGTGCTACTTACCACAATTATACAATTTACAGTGGAGTTTCCGATCCGCAGAACTCCACTTGAGACCTTTAACGGCTCTGAGAAAGTCATGTAGAACTCAGCGAGTAGTCAACTAGGTCAGCAGAGGCCTAAAATTCTACTTTTCCGTGGAGGCACATCCACTGTATTGCAATATCCCCAACTATATGCAGGGCAGGCTTTAGGGCAGTGCGACCGGTGCGGTTGCACTGGGTGCTGACCTGTGGAGGGGGCGTTTTCTTTTTACAGAGTTTTATATAGCACAAACTTGACCCGGTATCGGGTATGAGAGCACTTTACATAGCACCAGTTGCTTTACATAAGGACACATTCATTTTTGTTAAGCACGGGGAGATTACGTGATTTGCCCAGAATCACAGGATGTTCAGCGTCGTTGCTGAGACTCGAACCCGGTTCCCCAGATTCGAGGTCGACCGCCCTAGCCGTTAGGCCAACTCCTCTCCCATTGCGTTGATCTCAGGTGGGGGCACTGTTTTTAGCAATAACTTATGATTGGAGAGATGAGAGACACTTTTGCCTGGTGGTAGTTAGAGAATCCGAGGAGGGGCTCATTGGGTGTGGGGACGCCAAAAAAGGTTGTCGCACCGGGTTCCTCCAGTGCTAAAGCGTGCCCTGACTATGTGGTAAGTATTGTTTTGATGAAAGTCACTCCATTGGTGCGACGGAAGCACTTTCATCAGAACTATGGGCAAAATCTGGTCACCATATTGTTGCAGTGAGTTTGGCATTTTTTTCCTAACTGAGAAACAAACCCCCCAAGTAGGTGTTTGTTTCTGAAATAGAAAAATATTAATGAAGTTGACATGCAGGGAGAGTGCACTCTGCGAGAGTGGGCCATTACTGATTTTCAATGCATTCATCTAATTTTTCATCAGTAGGACGGCCCTACATATGGCGGACTTCCCGCTGCACTAAATATGGTGGCCTGTGATGAAAGGGCTACCGCCAATAAACGTGCATCAGCAAAGCTAGCGGAGGCCCCATAGTCACATAATCAGCAGTTCCTCATCTCAAAATTGTGGGACATTGGTCTGCAACATTTTAATTGATACTCCTTATCAACTCAACTCTAAATGAGCCCCTGAGAACCATTGCTCATGCGCACTGCACACCCTAGCTATTCTTGGGAGTATGAATAAGCTGTCCCGCTCCACTGTGTCTGTATTCTTGCCCATGCCTCTTAGTCTGACCCATAGAGCTCTTGCAGGCCAGAAAACCATCCAATCCTTTTCTTTGCACACCTGTGGTCATTACAAAGCAGGCACTACAGGCCAAAGACTGACCAGAGCCAGCTGCTTCCCTCTTTCCTCTACTGTGACACTAGTATGACAGGCAGCAGTGAATGACACCCTCCAGTAGAAGTCACCAAAGACAAAGATCTATATTGCCTAGGATGCTCTACCAAAGAACTCAGCACATGGTGCAACCTAAAGGCTCAACGATTCAGATGTTGCAAAATAATTGCATGCTGCTGTGAAACTCGGGTATGAGAGCTAACCACCTGACTATGCCACAGAATCAAAACCAAACCTCTAGTTGTGACTAGTAGTTGGTGAAATTGCAAAATGCTTTCCTCACATTAGTACGCGTAATTTGTTTTTTTTGGGGGGGAGGGGGGCTGCAGTTTTTATATACCACAAACTCGACCCGAAGGTATTGGAGCGCTTTATATGAGCACTGGTTACATTACACAAGGATACATTCATTTTCGGTAGGTACAGAGAGATTAAGCAATTTGCCCAGAATCACAGGATGTTGAGCCCATGCCAAGACTCGAACCTGGTTCCCCAGTTCCAAAGTTGGCGGCCCTGACCATTAGGTCACTGGTGGTCTACATGAAAATTGTTTACGGGAGCTTACTTTATGTTAAAAAATGACATAAGCAGTGGGAGACTTGTTTGAGCTGAAAATCTCTTATGGCTCGACACACATGGGCTCCACAGTTCCCAACTGGCATTTTCAGCTCTAACCAATTCTCCCGAATCCCTGCAAAAA
The DNA here is from genome assembly GCF_964204655.1 of Triturus cristatus. Taxonomy (NCBI): domain Eukaryota; kingdom Metazoa; phylum Chordata; class Amphibia; order Caudata; family Salamandridae; genus Triturus; species Triturus cristatus. The sequence goes on from NC_140592.1 coordinate 752,518,649, forward strand.
AACATACCAAAAGCATAACCAGGAAGAAAAAAAAAATTAAGCAAAATACGAGAAAACCCAGCATCCTAAAATTCTGTGAGTTTTCACTTGCTCAAATAAAATGTCACACGGGCCAGTTATGCCTAATTCCCTATTTTATAACTATCCCCGATGCTGCACCACCACTCAAGTGTTGATCCCATTCTTTCAAATAAAACCTCCGGATCAAGATGCTCTTGATCACTACACCTGATTCAAAAAACATTGTAGAGTTCATGGATGGCGTATTCATAAGAGAAGGGCTACCTAAACAAATTGTCAGCGACAATGGGCCACAATTCACATCAGATGCTTTCAGAGCGTACACAGAAAGAAATCGAATTGTACACAAGACTACCTCCGTCTACCACCCGGCTGGGAATGGGGCTGTAGAGAGGTTTAACAGAGTCTTAAAGGGAATCATCCAATTAGCCAATGCCAACAGGCTACGTTGGAAGCAAGAAATACTAAAAACCGTGTGGGCATACCCCATCACCCCATATGAAACCACAGGACACAGCCCATTCGTACTCATGCGGGGTAGAACGCCTCTAACAAAAGACAATGTGGGTTGGTGCAGGGCCGCTAGAAGAGTAAACTGGTCTGCCGAACAAGTAAGGAAAAAAGTAGAGTTGGCACAGAGGAAATACAAATTACATTTTGATCAAAAGCATGGATGCAAACCTGTACAACTCAAGATAGGGGACACTGTTAAGGTAAAGCGGAGTGGATACGTAAGCAAAGGGTAGTACAGATTTTCCACACCCTTGATTGTACGCAAGTTGTACTGCAACTCAGCCCTGTTAAGCGACGGAAGAGTTTGGCACCTTTCTGCCCTCTCAGCATGCAGACACATATCTGAGAGAATTGCCACTCCCGCGGAAGGAGCTTTCCGTCAAGAACAAACCTTAGAGAGTAAAAACAGCAGACCTTTGTCTGATTCATCTGACTGTGAATCTGAACCAGAGCCAACCACTAATGAGCCTGCCTCATACAGCCGAGTTCCTCTCCATCCTGCGAGCTGTGAACAGGCTTCCCCCCGGAACTGCATCACGGGAAGTCAGCAGACAACTACCTCACATTCCAAAGTTGGGTGAAGCTCTGCCGGTCTTCACCAGCAGAGTGGGAAGAAGAGTGTTACCCCCAGTGAAACTTTCTGACTACGTCCGTGATTAACTACTTGTATTTTTGGAATTTCAGCATCGTACCACTCTTCCCTCTCCTGCCCCATACCTCTTTCTCTCTCTTCTCTTTCTCTCTTTTCTTTTTCTCTCTCTCTCCCCCCTTTTCCTTCTCCCACTGTCTTCTCTGTTCCTTCGGGGGAAGATGTGTTGTGTCTACTAGTTGTGTCCCTGCGAGGACACCTTATTTGTTGTCAGTGTGTCCCTGCGAGGACACCGTACCGCCCGCTCCCTCATCAGCTGTCAACGTCACCTGCTGGCTGACAGTTGACAGCTGATGACCTGAAGCGTGGCACATTCCTGAGCTCCGTTCCCGTAGCCTGTGTTGGTGCATTGTAGAAATAAAGAACTCGTTCTTCATTGCTTCGTTTGAGTTCTTAACACAGCTCAACATGCCTCAGGATTTAGATCTTCAAAGGTGGTCCCGTTGATCATCATGCTAATCGGTGAGGCCAGGAAGTAGCCTCTGGAGCCTTGTAAGGGAAACACAAGCTCAGGGTAGCACACACAACTGTGCTGCAGTGCCAGAGAGGTAGTGTGCCTACCCTAACTTGGCACAATTTCCCGACCTGGTGTTGCCATCTTTACTTCAGGCCAGAGTCTAAAGGTGTTGTATGAAGTTAGTTTAACGTTCCTTTTGATATAAGCGCACCATGGGGCCCAACAGGAAAGGTATATTGCAGGGCCTTAGCAATGAATTGCTAAAACGAGAACACCACTTGCATAGGACTTTACGCGGCAAGTGGTGCCTTTATCCTGAACGGGTTAGGCCCATATGCTCGAGCCAAACGGCCACAGGTGGAAACCTACATCTGGTAACTAGCGTCGGAGCTTCTCTGACAAGCTGCACAATTTAGCACCTTACGTACACCATGCTTGCCACCGAATTTTTCAGTTCTATTTCCTTTCCTGGGTCCCAGTTATACCCGAGGGTCATTGCAACCTTAAGTTTCCTCGTGCAGGATCTGAGGCCCAGATAAGAGCGAGTCTCAAGGAAGGTGGCTCTGCGTGTGTGCTCTAACTCTCCAGAGGGGCAGCTCTCCTCGGGTTGTAGGAGGGAATCTCTTCGCCCCGGCGGCTCCGGGCCCAACGTAGCATTTTTGGGGGGGATTGTGGGTTAGTAAACCAGGACAAAGCTCTGTTATTTCTAGTCCACCAACATAGGCCAACTGCGGTGAGGTGGAATGGGTGAGGACAGGCCCGAGCTCCTCGCGCGCACTGCACAACTGGCAAGTGGCAACGGCGACGATCAACGGACGGGAGGCGCAGATATGACGTCACCACGCCTTCGCATCATCGCATGGTGGGGGTTGTACAGTAGGGGAGGGTACACCAAAGCTCGAGGAAGCACATGGCAAACTGCCAGCCATAGAACGCGGTGGGGAATTCCGAGTACTAGTGGCCGACCTGTCTTCAGACTGCAGAGCCCCCCAGAGAGATCTGATGGGCTTCATCGCGTGGCGCAGGCGGTCTGTCCCTGACAGGACTGAGCGGAGGCATTGTCAGATGAGGTTTAGACGGGATCTTTCACTAAGGCCCAATTTATCAATATGTCATGCAGTGCAATGAAGCAAGACAACTTGCAGCGGTGCATCAAATGGAAAGGGCAGGAATGTGCCATATTTACTATGGTATGGTGCATTTCGGCTCTCTTCCTGTGCTGGCGCACTGTGTGCTGCCTAACGCCATCGTAGGCACCCTGGGGTGCCTGTATTTAAAGGCAGGATTGGCTTTGTGCAGGAAGGAACACCTTCCTGCACAAAAACAATATGTGGAGGCTTTTTCCTCTGTCTGCTGCAAATAAAGATGTTTCTCCTCATTGCTCCTCTATCTGGAAGGCGTACAATTTTGATTAATTCCCAGGTTTTCTACTCTTAGTAAAGGTGGGAATGTGCCAGAATGCATGCATGGCTGCGTAGGACCACCCCCTTTCCATTCATGTAACATCTACCCACGCAGACTAACGCAAGACAGCGACTAACCAGGGCCCGGTTTACCAAGCAATGGAGGGCCACGCAAGGTGCCTTTGCGTGGCTTGGTAAATCTGACTTAAGGATTGCGTTGCCCTTCTGACATGCTGCGTGAGGCAAGGGCAGCACAACCCTTTGCTAAATCTGGCCCTCCGTGTCACTAGAGTGTGCAGCGGAAGTGGAGAGAGGAGGGATGTAGGAGGGAGCAGAGAGGTAGGAGGAGGAGAGAGACTAATGTAGGGAGGGTGTGAGTGAGAAGGAAGAATGTCAGAGCCAAGGGGAAGGAAGGAAGAAAAAATATAAGAGGGGAGTGCATGAGAAAGGACGAAGGTGTAGAGGTGTAAGAAGAGAAATAAGGGATTGGGATGAGGGGAAAGAGAGAAAGGGAAGTTGAGAATAGAGCAGAACAGAAGCTCAGAAAAGAAAGGACGGTAGAAGTAGAGAGGAATAGGCTAATACCCTAAAGGTTGCAAAAATGGGGTGAAAGGAGAAAAGAGGGCAAGGCGGAGGGAAGATGAGAGAACGAATGGGGAGATGCGTTCTATCGACGTTTTATACTCAGTTATTCGTGAATATTCGAGCTTGCATACCTGCTGCAGCAGCTGGCAGATGAGGCCCCTCCCTCAACTCCCAAGACAGCCACAGGCAATGTTCAATCGTGCACTCATGCCCTGTTTGGTATAAACCTCAGAGAACAACGAGTTGTCAGTTATCGTAGACTCTCCATGGAGGCGGTAGTAGGAACAGCTCTGTACAGATAATTGTCTTTGACATTTATTAAAGGATCTCACCCTTACCACTGTACACTTGTGCCTCTGTCCGTGGGGTTATAAGAGTCTGTGCGCTCACACATCAGTACATTTTCTGTCCGAAGAGAGCTGCAGAAATACACACTGCCACTAGCATAGCAAGGGTGCCATGCAGTGCTTAATCTATAAAAAATTAAGTACCAGGGCCTAAGGTATTACTCACTGCTCCGCTTCAGCTGGCACAATCCACATCTCTTTTTAACTGCAGGTTTAAGTTCAAGTTTTATCATTTTTTAAAGCTATATTTAAATAGTTTAATGTGCTACTATTAAAAATGGTTAAAAATACACACACAGTGCCACCAGGTGGTGGTTTCTCATAAATATGTGCCGGTGCTTACAAATAAGTGTCTGTGCTGAGCACCGGCAAACACTGACACAAAATAAGCCCTGGTGCCATGGGTCCTAAAGCAAGTAAATGCAAGCACCTCTCTACCCCTTAGTTGGGTAGTACATAACAATTATTATTGGAGTGGAATGACCCCCTCACTCCTCTGGACCTCAGTGCCACTGCACCCGCTGAACCAATGATAGCTGCCCTATAGGAAATCCTTGGTGTAAGAAATGGGGACAGTGGATAGTTCAACAGTATACAGGTGAGCTCCTCTCTGGTACCCTCACACAGGACATGTCCATGCCTTACCCTGTGGGGTGATTTCGGACCTGAGGAATGTATGCACGAAACCTTACAGAAAGTGTGTTTGGCAAGTGGTACCCATACACTGACTGTGCAGACGCACTGTGCTGCAGCAGGGACTCCCTGTATCCCAGAGAGCTTTAAGACCCTTGCTGCTTCCCTGCAAGCACTGCACATGCTTCTGACCTCAGTGCTGCCTGGCCCATTTCTGCTTGTGTTTGTGCAATAGCTGGTAGACCACTCTCGGGCGTGGCAGGAATTACCACATCAAAGAATACTTCCTGGATCTGCATGGTTTGGTGGAGGCAGGAGAGATATTCCTGTCACACCACAAGAACAAAATCAGCTATTGAAACACATGCACATCACACCTTTTCCGAGGCATCCCGAAGTACAAAACAAATGCCTCACTATACAAAAAACATCACCTACATGTTCTCCCACCACCACCCCTAAATGTCCCCCTCACATATACTAACCCTGAAGCTATCTACATCCTACCATAACTGAACTCCTGCAAGTATGACCTTTAACTTCTCCTACAGCTTATCACTGCATATATTAAAATATAACTAAAATAATGTCCTGTAGTGTAACCTTTCACTTCCTGCCTTGTCCAGGTGTGAGTTTGTTCACACCCTCCCTATCAGCCTGGTTCACTGATGGCAACAACAATAAAATTAGCTAAACCCATGCAAACTTCTCGGCCAAACGCCACTCAGGAAAAGGCCTTACTCAAAGACTTTTTCTCTGCACCCCGCCCCCCACAAAGGGGGTCTCTTAGTACATATGTCTGCTAAAGATCTTTGCCAACTCTCCAGTTGTAGCAGATACAAATCCATGCTGTACCGTAACTGATGCACTCCATCCCCAGGAAAAACCTCAACACACTAGAACCTTAAATCAGCATGCTCTATCCTGCCAACACCTTCCTCTCTACAGAAAGTCCTCATTTCTCTATTGACACTCCATCTAGCTTTATCAATGGCTGCTGGCCTGTGTGTGCCACGCCAAATCCTCCTGGGAATATACTCCATCCAAATAGCAAAACGACTTTCCCACTGCTGTTTAATCTCTCGCAGATCCTTCTTCATGGAAAGCAACAATGCCAAACATTTTTCAACTACCAAATCAGTTCCCCCAGAATGAATCACCAGCACATCAGGACACCGTTTACTCCTCGAAATCGTGGCAAGAAATCCTTTGATCGCATACTACCTTTTACCTGCCAACTAACAAAGAACATCCTAGGGTAGAAACCTAATTTGACTCTGTAGCTTCTATTTGCTGCTTGTCTCTCCACCTACATAACAAAAGAGTGGCCCACGATCCAAAGGGATATGCCCTCGAATTCCGGACTGGAACCGAACCTATAACAAAAACTTAACAGCAAGCAAAGTTAAGAAGCATTGGCATAGCCAATAGGTCTCGCCTTTGGGACCTCATAAGTGTTTAGCCATGCAACAGTTGCATAACTAAATACTTATAAGGTCCCAAAAGCGAGACCTATTGGCTATGCAAAGCGGCAATCGCGATCACGATCAAACATCAAAGCGGCCGTGCGGCCGAAAAACCGAAAGTAATGGCGGTAAAGCGCGGCGCACGCGCCCGCGCACATGCACTGTGGCTCTAGGCTGGCCCGGTAGCACTTTTTGGAGCCCTCACAATAAGTCTCACCAGACCAGCGCATGCGCTGGGTCAGACGAGACCTAAAAATGTACGATGATCTTAACATACCTCCCCTTCATTTCTCACGTACCTCCTATAACAGTCAGAGGACCACTGCCCCAGCTGCATAATGTCCGCTTGAATCCAACCTCACATACCTGTCTATATAGCTACCCCAATTCTAAAAGTTTGTCCTGAACTCCCCCGCGGCCACTCCATTGTTACCCAGCACCTTTTGCAAAACCCCTAGCGGCTGAAATGTTGTCACACCGAGGCCGTTCCTGTGAAAAAATATCCATCCACTATTCGTCTCCCTATTGGTCTGCAGCTTGTCCCCCCAGTTTGCCAGGCAGGAGATTTTTAAAGGATAGGCCCACAAAATAACCCTTGTACCTGCTGCCCTCCGATCTAGCTTAGACTTGTGAAACAATATTTCCAACTGGCTCTTGCCCCTCACAACATCGTTCCAGTGTACCACATTACATCATCTCCCCTCCAACAATTCAGATACCCTAAAAGCTCCCAAACAAATCCATGTCATCAGTTTTGTAAATAACTCTGTTTCCTCAGTGTCCCTGCCTGCAAACTACTGGCAGAATCCAAATAACCTTGCAAAATAATTGCCAAACCAACAACAGTATTCTAGGTCCCGCATTACCTACTTCCCTAGCCCAATCTTTTAAGATTCTCTTGGCCAGCTCTCTGGCGGAAGACGCATAACCCCACGGCAACTTTCCCATTAATGCTATGCCAGCCAACTTTCGCGCAATGGTAACCCTTGATAGCCCCCTCTCCGTCAGTTACAAAGTGAACTGTACAACATCTTCTGTTCTCTGCCACCAAACCGCCCTACTCTGTGCACCTGATTCCAAGAATTATGACCATGCTTGAGTATATGCCCTCCTGGTGGACTCAGCCAACGACCCTTCCACCAGCTGTAACATTCTCTGTTTCCTATGGTCTAAAGATAGATCTTCTGGCATTGGCGACTTGTCTCTGTCTGCCTCCGTGGCCAGACCATGGAATCTCTCCCACTGTGAACGAGACAAAGCATCCGCCAAATCATTGTGCACACCCGGAACATGATGTGCCTTAAACAAAATATCATGTTTCAAACAGCCAAGCACAAAAACTCGTAACAGCTTCAATACCTGAGCATCTCTGGCGGACAGCTTCTTCACAATTTGCACCACTGTTATATTATCTATCCAGAAAAGCACTTATGTGTGAGCCAATTCAGCACCCCACAGGGAAAGAACCACCACCAGTGGAACCTCCCAAAAAACAATACTTCTACCCCCATACTTCCAATCTGCTGGACGCTCCTCAGCCACCAATGTCTCTGTCAGTAAAAAAACAAAACCTATGCCTCCCACTGCATCAGAGAAAATCTGCACGTCCCACCTTGTCTAATCCATACTGACCAAGGGAATGCCATTGAATGATTCCAGAAAGAATTGCCTCATCCGTAAATCCTCCTTCACCCCGGCTGACATTCGCAAATGATGTTGGGTAATGATGACAGACCTGACAACGACAAACCTATCCTTCTACAAAAAGTCCTGCCTACCTGCACCACTCTACATGTAAAGTTCAAGTGATCCAGTAACACTTGGACATCTTTCACCCTTACTTTGTTCTTCGTCAACATTGTGTCCAACAACAACTGCAGTGTCAACTTCTTGTCTTCTGGTAGATGTGCTTGCATGGCCAAAGAATCAATTTCGATCACAAGAAATGTCAGCACTGAACTGGGACCAACTGTCTTGTCAGGGGCCTGTGAGACACCAATGTTCCCCATGAGCTCTTGAAAACTTACCAGCAGCTGCTGGCAGTACTTCAAACAATGTGTTACATAAGAATGACTGGTGTACCAAGTAAATAGTCACTGCAAGAGTGAACTGAAACACTCAAATAGAGCACAAGATATTGAGCACACCATAGGTAATGCCTTGTCTACATACCACTGTCCATTGAATTGAATCCCTAGCAGTTGGAAATCATCCAGATGTACTGGTAGCAGCTGAAAGGCCGACTTAATGTGGCTCTTAGCCATTTCTGCTCCTCTGTCCACCTTTTCAACAATTGTCATTGATTGCCACATCCACCAAAGAGTAAGGTACTGAGGCCAGCTCCTCTATGATAAAGTCATTCTCAGATCCCTCTTCGGGCCAGAATAGATATTGGATTAACCAAAATTGTCCACACTCTTTCTTAGGAACCCCTATTGGCTATACAATCAAATCGTCCATTGGCCAAGTGTCAAATGGACCTGCCTTTTGCCCTCCTGTACTTCTTTCAGTAGTTTTTCATGCACCACCTGTTTATGTTCCTGCATTTATTTCAGGTTTTCTCCCACCTTCTCACCTGGCTTCCTTCGTATACCAGTCTGAACCCCCAACGAAACCCTTCCCACAATAACCTGCCATCGTCTTCCCGCTCATAGTACTGCACTCTAGCCTATCTAAAAGAATCACGTCCATGTATTTGAATAGTGCTCCGCTCCGCTCGGGAAACATTTCACAATAAACGCTAGCATTTCTATGTACTTCCCCTTTCCATATCTTCTCCTTCATGAACAGCATTAAATGCGTCCCCAAAGGCTTCGTCATGCTCATATTAGGCAACTTTTTATCTTCAACTTGCTACTCTCCATACTCTCTGTCTTATCCCCTTGCTCTCCCTCCAACTTGTCATCTTTAGCCCCTGAGCCTGTACTTTTCCTGGAGGAACCCTGCTGTGCCCCTGCCACCATCTCATCCTTCCCTGTACCCATGCCAGACTCCACCATCCCTTTCCAACCCTCGTCCCTTCTTACGCTTAACTTCGAATTACCACCCTGAGTTTGTTCTTCCATGCCTACTCCAAATTCCTTTCCCTTTGCAACCTTGTGCCTGCACTCTCCTACTTAACCAATGCATTCACATCTTTTGAAACCATAGTAGGGGCTTTCACCACTGCCCCTCCAGTCTTACTTGGCGTTAAGGTCGGTACCCTCTCTGAAGCCTGCTGCCTAGCCAGCTGACCACCTCTCCTTTGTGATTCTTTGGTGCTAGAAACAACCTGCTTGCTGACCACACCCTGTAACACACTAGGCACAAATAGGTTATCTGACCTCCCCCAACTCCCTTGACTGTTGCTGCCACCACCTCTGCTTCACCTCACTGTCCAATATCTCTCCTTCTTCTAACTCTTCCTCATCGTAATCTAAAACTGTTTTTTCAGTGACATCTTCCTCCACAGCCCAGTTGAGGTCTGGTTGCTCGTTCCACTGCTGCCTCACCATATTTGTTGATTTAGGTATGTGCTCTACACTTTCCCATGTGGCTGCTGCGGACCATCATGGGTGTTCCACTGAAGCAGGACTCCCGACCCGTACCATTGGTCACAAGAGGCTGCTCTTAACCTTCCTGCATCGATGAGGCCTCTACAGACCTTCTTCTGCCAGTGAACACCATGTCCCACAATGCTGGTGTCCCACAATGCTGGCTAGCTGGCCGCTCCGGGATCTTGCCTTCACTTCCTCTCGGGGTTTTTGAACCGCATCATACCATCCCAAGTCTGCCATTCTACTGTTCCCCACAACCCAAAAAGTAACTGATAGGTCTGGTGTGTTAGCCCCCTTGTTACCTAGCCCAAAATTTGACCTCACCTCTGTTATGCAACACCACCAACCGCGCATCTGCGCCCTCGTCCAACAGAACCCCAAATTACGTATCTTGCGCCCCACCCTTCATGTTACCCTCAAAGTATTTAATGACTGTCCTTCAGCTGACATCTCTCTCCCTGTATGCCCCCCCCACTCTTGTTACTGACGGATCTCTCCTCCTGCGCCCTTTCCAGGAGTAAACCCTCGCGGGTCATCTCACCTCCTCATCCCTTCTTTTAGCAGGCACAAAATCTGTGTAACTTTATCCTCTTCCATGCCCTAGTCCTTAAAAACGAAAAAAAAATTCTCACTACTGCAAATCGCTACTAGCCACTAGGTCACCTACCAACAAAATGGTGGCACATAGCCTAAGTAGATAAGGACTATACCCTGACGCTCAATGCTCCTGCCAAAAGGAGCCCAAAAACCTATGGGACAGTCGCCCGGACTGTACCACCTCCTCCAATTATCCCGGGGGCATACCTACCCCTGGTCGACTGCTCCGCCAAAACCACTATTGCCGAAATGTGCAGGAAGCACACATCAGACCTTGTGAGATTTGTTCTCCCCTTGGACGGTACTGAGGCTTGCGACAACGCATGCTGCACTATAAGGAAACTTTAACGTTTCTTCCAGTCAAAGTCCGATCCCAAATCCGGTTACTATTTTTCTCAACTGGCTGAGGTGTGTCTTTTAAAAGCCATCCATCTGCTCACTTTCTGGGCGCTCAGCCAGACTCAATGCCTGCCACCTTCAAATGAGTGCTGAGCATGCAATGACAAATGAACTACAATTTAAATGGTCTTGTAGCTTAGAGAGTTGAGAACCGCTACAAAAAACTTGTTTTTGGTAAACAAATGGTTACAGGATCAAGAATATGCGCGGGAAGCAGAGGTGCTGAGGTGCTGCAGTACCCCCACAATAACCATGCTGGAGTTCAGAAGGTAATGAACAATAAAGGTGCCTTTATATTTTGTTTTTATCTTGTCACATTTGCAGAGCAAAGACAGAGGTCAAATGTCAGGCTCTGTCTTTCGACGAATTGCTGTTTATTCTTTTAATATGGGGATTGGTGTTTACTTTTGTTTTTCTGACTGCACAGTTAGAGGATTTTGTAAAGTGAACTATCTGACAATCTTGCTGCAGTACAGGGAGTGTGAAAGTTAAGACTGTAGGATGTCAGTTGTTTTTTAATACAGAAGAGAACTTAAATACCTGTAAATGGACTTATTGGACTTGGCCCATTTATCAGGGTTATGCCCAAACTTTTTGTCTTCCTCCTGTTTTCTTAATGTGAGAAGGTGGCCTGATATATGCTGTCCACTAGTTCTAGTTGGCACCTTGTATCAGTCCAAGCAACCCCTTAAGGTGAATGGTTAAAGACAACCTTAAATGAAAGCTATCCTAGTGGTAGCTATGGAGAGCAGCCTTCAGGCTAAGTCTTGAAGGAATGTAAAGCAGCTTGTTTTACCAGTCTATAATCTCTTGAATGATCGAATGAAAGGACAACCACACCAGGTATATATTTAAAATATATGTATTTAGGTTAACACACACCCCTCTAGTCTCTTTATGAGACTGGAGTTCGAAGTACTAAAGTTACAAGTGATCAAGCATCAGTAAAAGCACAAATACACGTTTGGGCCCTAGGGGAGTACCAAACCATATACCAAAAAAGTGGTATATGAACCACGACTGGAATAGGCACTAGGCCTATTGCCTCTAGAATCACTGGGACCCCAAGGAACCACCCAAGGTAGTGACACAGGGGACCCACGGGAGCTGTATGCAGTGTGAAAACACAACCGCGGGTTCCTATTATCTTCTATGGGCAATGTCGCGGTTGGAATTTTAAAGATTAGGGACACTTCTAATCGAGTCAGGACCAAACCCTTTTGGACTTAGGAAGTTCTAGGGCTAGCACCTATGAGAGCACCGGAGTACTCGAGTTACCACACCCAGGGAAGCCGGGTGCATAGGTGTCTTTTGGTGTCGGGTCGCGTCTTCGATTCCAATGGAAGCCTTCAAAGAACTGCTGCTGCCGTGAAGAGGAGAAGTGTCCGGAGAGATCCAAGCCTGGATCTAGGATGTAAGGAACCTGAAAGCAGAGGGGACAGAGTCTGGGTCACTTGCCAGTGACCTAGAGCAGGATGGACCAATGCCCGCAGATGTCGGGTGCTTCAGGTGAGTTGATGGGTGTCTTGACTCTTCAGCCACGAGGTCCAGGAGGCATCGACGAAGTCCACGAGCCGGATTCGAGCTGTCCCACGAAGTCTGTCGAGTGCTGCGGTGTCGGCAACCAGAATGGACACAACAAGCCTTGGCAACGGCAAGTCACAGGAATTCAGAGAAAGGACTGCGGTGCAGACCAGCAAGATCTGAGGGACTCACCCAGCGAGGGTAAGTCAGGGCATGTCTGGAGTAACCACGAACGCCCAATCAGAAAAGGAGTTGCCTTTGTGGGGACCTGCTAGCCAACGGGCTAGTGATCGCGAAGGAGCCTCAAGCGGTCGCACTTGAAGCTGGCCCACGGGTCACTCGTGGAGTGGAGGCCAACAATCTTCGTGCAGGAGGTGCTCAAGGCTGGGGCTACTCAGAGCCCAAAGCACAACTTCGAGAAGGACCAGGAAGATAGTGTTGCTGCAAAAGTTCATGGTGTCCAGGGGTCACGGTTCCACGTCACTCACGATAGACACAGGCCTCAGCTTTGCTGTGGACTCAGGGTAGCCTCGGGGAAGTCTCGAAATCCACCTCTGGGGATGCAGAGACTTCGGCGTCCGGCGGGAGCTTCAGAATTGCAGACCGGTCAGTTGCTTCTTTGGTGCCTGCCAAGCAGGGGAGTCACTCTTGACCCCAAGGGGGATCTATTTAGTCTTCTAGTCAGGATAGAACGGCGAAGGTCCAGGATGTACGTTGAAGAGTTTCATCCAGGTTAATCTAAAGTCCTAGGGACTGGATTCTTATACTTATACTAAGTTTAGGGGATGGACTAACTCTAAGGCCCCACCTATGGGTGGGCCAGGAAAGAGGGGTGGTTACACCCATTTCCTTTTTCCAGTTTTGTGCCAGAGCAGGGGCAGGTAGCCCCTGCAACCGGTTTGAACTGGAGTATGCACAGGGACACCAAGTGTGCCCCCAGTGCAGGACTTCAAAGCACCAGAGAGTGCTCCCACCCAGCCCCAATACACATCAGCCTGTCTGGGGAGGTGGTTACACCTCCCCTCGACAGGAAACCTATTGTCCAGGCCTCCCCTGCCGGAGTTTCGGTCAGCAGCAAGAATCCAGACCCGTGTCTGTGGCAGAGGCATCCATTTTGTGATGCCAGGGCTCAGGAAAGTCCTACCGGGTTTAGCCAGTGTGAACATGTCTCTCCCTCCAGAAGGGTGGAATGCTACCCCCGCCGCAAGGACTGGCAGGGGGTAGTATTCCAAAGCATTTGACACCAAACACAACATGTTTTGATGCAGCCATTCCAAAGTTAGCATTTACCGCAAGGTTATAATGCACTTAAGAGTATATGGTATGGCTGTATCACAGAACAGCCATAAGGAAGTATTTCCGAAAGCTGCAGAGGGGCTCAGTTTATGCTTGGCACCCTCTCACATAAAACCAAGCACTCTGCCTTCAGGATTGTCAAGGCCTGCCATAAGAGTGGCTTATAGGTTTATATGTGTCTGTATAGGGTAGTGATATAGGTAGCCTATAACACAGTAAGGGGTGCAAGCACACCCTTACCCAGGCTGCAGTAGCAGACCTGTGGTGTCATTTTAGAGTGCTTCCCAGGGGTGGCATAATATATGCTGCAGCCCCTTGTAGGCCTCTGAGGTACCTATGCCCTAGGTACATAGTATACCATATACTAGGGGCTTATAAGGCACTCCAGAATCCAATTAGATATGTACCTTATGTACATGGAAACCATTTTAGAGAGGAAGCAGCTAGGCTGTGGTCCTGATTAGCAGGGCCACAGCCAGACTAAGGTCGAAAAACAGTGAAACACCAGCAAAAAGTGGGGGTATCCATGTGAAGCAGATCCTACTCTCCTACACTTAAGATTTTGTTTTTGCTGGTTTTTAACTCTGGGCACTTTACTACTGCTGATCAGTGCTAAAGTGCAAGTGCTCCCTGTGTAAATTGTGGTTATGATTGGTGATCCATGATTGGCATATTTTATTTACTGGTAAGTCCCTAGTAAAGTGCACTGTGTGTGCCCAGGGCCTGTAAGTCAAATGCTACTAGTGGGCCTGCAGCACTTATTGTGCCTCCCACATGAGTAGCCCTACAATCATATCTCATATGCCACTGTAGTGTCTGTCAGTGCAGTTTTAAACTGCCAAATCCACCGGGCAGGTGTACCCACTTGCCAAGCTCAAACCTTCCCTTTTTCTAGATGTAAGGCACCCATAAGGTAGGCCCACGGTAGTTCCATGGGCAGGGTGCAGTGTATGTGAAAAGTAGGACATGTGCTGGGGTGTTTTACATGTCCTGATAGTGAAATACTGCCAATTTCATTTTTCAATATTACAAGGGCTAACAGATTTTAAGAACACATCTATCTGTGAAATTGTGCATTCACTCTAGACACAGAAAGGGAGCCGAGGTGTGCCCGTCATATCCTGATGGCCCATCACCAGGCTGATGGGCCTCCCTGAGCTAGAGTGGGGAATGGAGTTGTCACTGACACCTGAACAGGGCTGTGCCTGTCCTCACACCAAGCTGTCTCCATGCCCCTGTTGTGTGTCTGGAGCCAGGACAGGGCAAGGTAGGATCTGTGCCTACTTCAAAGGCAGAAAGGTGTATAAGTATTGGACCTGTGACCCCACCTTTTTAGAACACTTCTGGACCAAGAGGAGATTCTACCAAGAAGAAGAGCTGAAGAAGCTGTAGGAGGGGAACTGCCACTCTGTGTGTTGCTGTGTTGTGCTTGCTGTTTCTGTCATGGAAAGAGTAAGGACTGAACTTTTTTTCATCATCCTGCTTGCAAATATTCTCCAAGGGCTTGTGTGTGCTTGCCTCCTGTTTAGAAGTCTCAGGGCCATCAATGACTTCAGCTGCAGCCCCTGAACTCCCCTGCTGGGCGTTTTGACTTGCCAAATGGTGCCAATTCTAGTTCTGGGCCCTTGGAGGTGGCGTCTGCTGCAAGAAAAGAAGAAAATCCCCACAGCAGACTTCAGTGCCTGTTAATCCCACCGCAAGCTTGCCATGTGGTTGAAGAATTAACTCAGCACCTATCGTGCAGCTCCAAGATCGCGGCAGCCCGAGCACTGTGTCTCTGACTTCCGAGACCCCTGCTCCGACTCCGACGCAGGCCCTGCTGTGCGGCTCAATATTTGACACATCACCTGCTCACGGTTGGGAGAATCGACACAGCACCTGTTTCACCACTGCAGCATCGACTCAGAGCGTCCTGATTTTCCAAGCATCGCACCTGTGTACCAAGTCTTCATCGACGTTACCCAGCAGTAAGGAACCGAGACCGCGTGTCCAAAATTCGATGCATCACCTCCCCTGGCAGAAGGGAATTGACACATCACCTCCCTTGACAGCAAGGAACCGAAGCATCACCTCCTCTACACCATAGCAAGGAATTGACGCTTCACCTTCTATGGCAGTAAGGAACTGACTCATCAGCTCTCCTGCGAGTAAGGAATCGACATTTCACTGTGTTTTCAGGGCCACATTTCCCCTTTGCCTGTTTTCGTCTTTTGATTATGACGCATCCCAGGTACTTTGCACTAAAAAGTGACGCATCCATAGTTTTCTATGAACTGAACATTTGGAACCTTTTAAAAGTGATATCTTTACATGTGTATGTTGGATGTTTGGCATTTTGGTCTTTTTTATCCAGATAAAGATTGGTTATTTTTCTAAACTGGTGTGGTGTCCATTTGTATTGTTTTCACTGTGTTACTGTGTGTTTATGTACAAATACTTTGCTCATTGCCTCTGAGATAAGCCTGACTGCTCGTGCCAAGGTACCAAGGGGGTGAGCAGGGGTTATTTTAGCTTTGTAATCCCCTTTCCCTCACTAGAACAAGGCTCCCTACTTGGACAGGGTGCAAGTCACTACCAACTAGAGACCCCCCATTTCTAACAGGACTTTACAAATGTTTCAAAATATATCAGGAGGTAAGAAAGCACAAATGAAGCGCATTTTTTGTAATTCTGAAGTGTGCGGGAAACAAAAAATTTTAAAGTATGAAAACAAATCAAGATACATTACTTGGTGATAGTAATGAGAAGTTATTGTAGAAACCCGATTTGCACATATTATTGTTTGTGCGTTATATAGTTTTACCTTCAAACATGCATGCAGTGCAAATTTTGTGTCCATTTCAATGGAAAATGTGGTATTTATAATTGACAGTACACTCCCAAACCATATTTTAGTAATATATTTGCAACAGTATATCCCAAAATGTGCCACTGGCTACATGCGACAACCTTTCCACGCTCCTGCTGAATCAACGTGGCTCGTTTGCTATATTTGTTCTTTGTGTGGCTCTTGGATTTTTCACATTCCCTTGACTTCAGTGATATAACATTGGTGACAGAACCTTCACTGCCAATGGGATCAATTCTGTGAATCAGAAGGTAGCTCTTCGTACATTTGCAAACAGCAGGGGCCACAAGATGGTGACACTACATTGCACCAGCGAGGCAAGAATTCTTGAAGGAACTGATTTCAAGTGGCCCTTAAATTTGTGATCCCAGTACAAACACTTATTTGCAATTATAAGTGGTGCAATGTTTAGCCAACTGATAACTACCAGGTGTGGTAAAGATCCCATCCTTCCTTAATCCTCTTGTCAAAATATTACAAGAAATGGGAGAGGTGGTATGTGCGGTGTCTTTCTGGTGAGCTCCGGCATGGACCCCTTCCCAGTCCACGTTGGTGAGAAAGCAAGCTCACACTGTGAACATGAGTGTAATGTGTCAGATGGTGGGCTTGAAGAGCTCCTCACGCAATTATTCTAAGGAATCTCTCTGGAGTCAACAGTTTCTTTATTGCTCTTATCCCTATCTACATTACATGGGCTAAACTAGTCTTCTATATGTACATCCTCTGTTTCCTCTCTTCATCTATTCCCTCCCACACTTGCACTTCCTTCCCTGGACCACTACCGGAAGATCGATTATGGATCTACAAGACTCTGCGGTCTATGTAGATGCTGACAACATTCCAATGAGCTGGCGCCGGCAGCCTGATGGTGTGGGGAGCGCTTAATTTGTTGCAACTGCCCTGGTGAATGCGCTCTATGGGATTTCTGTAATCCTTTTTCCCATAGGTGAGCTCAGCGGGCTCAAGCCAGCTCTGGGTAAATGAAGGCAAGCCAAGTCTTGATTTGTAGATCTGGGACAATTTGGATCGTGGATGGTTGAGGAGGCACATGGCAATTTCCCCGGGCGGCTCGCAAGAGAGGAGTCAGTCGAGCAAAGAGTAAAATACCTGCTTCCAGTGCTTGGAGATGCTGGGTAAGCTGGGGACTCCGGTAGTACGTGTTTATCATATTTAAAGAGCTGGAAGCTGACATACTGCCTGATAGCAGCAAGCACAACAGATGTGCTGCTCCTGATTGAAGAGCTTAAGGTGCTTCAGGTGAGCATTTTTCTTGAAGTGACTCTGCACTGAATACTACTCTTCATATTTTAGGCCAGGACGTTGTGAACAGAAGCAGAGTGGGAACCTAGTTGACTAGAAAGCTTCTTAAACTGCGGCCCTGGATGGGGCTCAACGTCTAAAGTATAAACCGAACAAAAAACAGGCCCAAAGCGACCCTAAAGACTGCTGCAAGGGACCGGTGTGTATATTATCGGAAGAAACAGAAGCTACTAGACATACTGCTAGGCGGTCGGAGATGGCAGCAAAAAAGGGAGAGGCTACGCCACCACTCGCAAAGGAAAACATGGAAAGCTGTTTGACAGATTTGGATCAGAAAATCTCAAACAAGGTAATGACGTAAATGCAATCCTTGAAGGATTGAGATGTGCAAGGAGGTCCAAGCTCTGGGGGAGCACATGGCCACCAACATGGATGACATTATCACCAAGAGTCGGGAGTTTGAAAATTTCCAAGAGATCTAAGGAATAAATACATTGACTTAGAAGACAGATGATGCAGGAATAATATACAGATAAGAAAAGTGCAAGAAGCAGAAGAGGGATCAGATGTCATTCAATACTTTGAGAACCTTTCACGGTCATACTAAAAGATACAAAAATTGACATCCCAATTGTTAGGGGCTACAGAGTGGGTGCCTCTTGAGTAGCACGAGGGGCTTATCTAATGGAATTGAATGACAAACTAGGATCACTCAGCTCAAGGACAAAATTATGAAAGATGCCAGGAAGATCGACTACCTCACCTTTCAGGGCAAAGCAGTTGAAGTGTATCAGAACCTCTAGCAGAGCATGCAGAATAAAAGAACACTGATGCTAATAACTACAGAACTTCAAAGGAGATACATTTGATGCAGCTGAACTTTTTCATTTGTCCAGTGGTTACAGCAGGATTCCAAAACCCACGTGATTCGCATGATTAAGGAAGCCCAGGAGATTCTCAAGAATGGTGTTAAGCGCCCTGTGGTAACAACCAATGGAGAGGGGGTCACGAAGGGGGGGAAGCCCAAAGAGAAATGTGAGAAATTACGTTCTTCAAGAAGTAATACAGACCAGTAGAGGGATGGGGTGGTTTCCTGTCAATTTAGTTGCGAGAATTAAATGACCTGTAAATTTGACTGCAAGAATGAAATTACAAGAATTGCAATAATTTAGCTGCAAGAATGAAATTGGAGCGAAATGAACTATGTGACAACATGGTAAAATAGCTGAAAGTTTGCTTCTGGTATTAAGTGGACAATAAGTAGGTGATTGGTTTTTGTTTTGCTTAAGAGGACATAGGAACAGTTCCATTAGCTAGTATGCTATCATTACCCTTCACTGAACTTTTCCCAGTTTATGGTAGAGATATGCGGGGCTCGTTGGTTGGGTATGCTGGGGAACGGTTCATTCGGGGAGCAGCTGACCACGGCACACTTCATCACCGGGGTGAAGATGTATCTATTCCCTTCCCAGGGGGGGGGGGGAAATGGGAGTAGAATCAAGTTGGAATTGGGCGGACATGAAAGAGGGGGCATTTGAGGGAGTTTTACAAGGATTGTCTACATGGGATTCAGCACTTTTGAGGTTCATGGGGTGCACACATCGAATAGGGTGCTGGCAGGCCATAGTTCCTAGGCAGATGCATTTCACAACCCAAACATGGTGAATCTTATTGCTTGGAATGTGTGTGAGTTAAACTCCCCAGTTAAGAGGCATAAGATCAGGAAGGAGGTGAGGGGAACAACTTCCAATATTATATGCCTTCAGGGAACTCATATGATAAATAGTTACCCACCTTCTGCAAAACAAGATGTATCCCCTCCAATATTTAGCTACGGGACACTACTTGAAACAGCTGTGTGGTATACAAACCCAGTTCCTTTATATGGCAGAAACAATAAAAGGAAATGTAATGGTCGGATTTTATAAATATTGTCAGTTTCAGGTGGTCAAGGTGGTGCAAGATTTGAAGGAGCGCCGATATCTATTATTTGGAAGGCTGTGTTCCACGGGGGGATATTAAAATAATCAACGTCTATGCCCCTAAACCAGGACAGGATCTCTTCCTCTCTAAGATATTGGCCAATATACCAACTGGTGTCCAAGGAACCTTATTTGGGTAGCCTCGTACCAGATGCACAATTGGATCGGTACCAACATGATAGGTAAGTACAGGGAGTGATGGCCCAGGCCCTAAGAAGAGAATGGAAAGACCTTTGCCTTTTTGATATTTGGAGAGAAAAGTATCCTCGTAGTTAGGAGTTCACTTATTTCTCACATGTACATAGGTCCTATTTTAGGATAGATCTAGTTTGGGGTACCCAAGGAATATTAGATGTGACTCAACGTATCTCCCAGGAAACATTTGGGATTTCAGATCACGCTGCTCTTACCTGGAAAGGGGGGTGGGCTTGTAAGGTCCAGAAGAAAGATGATAGGAAATCAGATAAATCTCTCCTGAAAAATAGACTGATAAAGTATTCTGCGATACTTTTAACAAAATGATACTGGGGGTTTCCCTGAGCACCCTCTGGGATGCCTTTAAGGCTGTCATTAGGGGACAATGAATTGCTGAGAGGACAGAACACAAGCAGATTCGCAACTTAACTAGCGATAAATTGAAATCAGAACTTCACATACGGAAGAGAAGCACAGGTATCCTGGATCTCTGAGAGCCCTTTGGGAAGCAATCAGCCTGAAAGGGTAGATTTCTCATGTGCTATGTAGAGGTCTGAATAAGCTCTATTATGTTTGAAACAAAGATTTTATGAAAAGGCTAATAGGACTGATTCGCTCCTGGTAAGGAGACTGAAAAAGTTAACAGCAATGAAGAGAATCCCCAGTTTGCGGGGAACATTGAGCAGTCAGATTAGGGAAGAAGACACAAAGAGAACACCATTGAGGGACTACTGTGTTAAGCCTTACTCTGAGGCAGTCTCAGACCCAGAGGAAGCAAATGCATATATGGAGTCAGTTAGTCTCTCTAAGCTGTTGACATTTAATTGCCAGGCATTAGATGCCCAGATTTTGGCCAAGGAGATCTCAAAGGCAATCAAGGACTTACATGCTAATAAAACCCGTGGGCCAGTCAGTATGACCAACTTATTCTATAAGCAATTTCAGCTCGTAATGATTCCACGATTGGTGGAGACATTTGATTCCTTTCTTCACTCACACATAGTAACTCCTCCAATGACTGAAGCACATTTCACACTTATTCACAAAGCTGAATGGTACATAGGATCGTGTGCTTCATATAAACCTGTAGCTCTGTTAAACTCAGACTGGAAGATTGTTACTAAAATCTTATTCCATCTTACCCCATCTACTGTATCTGATACAACTGGATCAATCAGGTTTTATACCTAGCAGACAGACAGACGATAACAGGTGGGTTCTACGCCTTATAGAAAAGTCTGAATGCCAGAACATTCCCAGTACTATCGTAGGATGCTGAAAAAACATGTGATAGGGTCAAATGGACATTTCTTCATCGAGTGCTTAAAGTAAAAGTTCTTGGCCCACCTATGATAATATGGATGGAAGAAAGCTGTAAAACTCCAGCTGCCAAAATAATAGTTAATGGGGTAACATTAGGTAGAGTTCCTATACATAGAGGAACATGCCAGGGGGTGTCCTCTTTACCCACCTTTGTTTTGTGCTGGTAATTGAGCCTCTAGATGTTAGGCCTAATCAGCATCCTGATAGTAAGGGAATGCCTTTTGGAGGAGGAACATCACATGAGCCATGTATTTGAAGACAACATCCTCTTGACAAGAACAGAACCGGATATATCTATTGAGGGGGGAAATGGTGATTATCTAGGAATATAGCAGAGTCAATGTTTTCAAGGTTAACCTAGATAAGTCAGAGCTGCTAAGTGAGGGACTGACACAGGATGTGATGGCTCGGCTTTCTGCGGCTATGCAGTTCAGATAGGCAAAAGATACAATTAAATATCTAGGTATCTATATTATAACCAGCCTTCAAAATCTTTATAGTTTAGACTACTGCAGGTTGATCAGTTCTAGCACCAGCAACTGACACAGAGAGCAGTATCTTTTTATATCCTGGTTGGAGAGGGTTGTGGCTATGAAATTTAATATACTACCCAGATTACTGTATATGTTCCAGGCTCTTGCAGTGAAGATACAAGACAAAAGATATGAAGGCCCTCCAAGTAGCTTTAGATGTCTTTATATGGGCAGGAACGCAAGCGAGTATCGGGTAAGGTAGATGATCGGGAGGTATAGGTCTAATGCATATTAAATGATTTTACTAAGTGGCTCAACTCTATATCCTTTTTTGAATGGTCCTTATATGAGCAGAAAGACACTGGATACACATGGAAGGGTATGCCCAGACGTGGGTCCCTTGCTCACTGTGCCAATGGATTCAAGCTAGCCTGGCTGAAGAAGGGTGACATACCCTGAAACCAGTCCCAGGATGCTTGTTTCCGGTCCAGGGAGGACCTGGCCTGGCAGTTCGGTCTGGACTGTTCCCATGGGGCACAGGGACAAGACTGATTTGCTTTTGGCTGTGTCCAAACAGGGGTGGCGTAGTGGGCAAAAGAACAATGGATTTAACCCAGATCTTTTGACTGGGGGAGAATGTTTGTATTGTCGGCATTCCGTCCATCATTTGTTTGTTGTATCACTTTTTGGCCTAAGTGGGAAGGGTATGCCCAGATGTGGGTCCCTTGCTCACTGTGCCACTGGAATCAAACAAGCCTGGCTGAAGAAGGGTGACATGCCCTGAAACCGGTCCCAGGATGCTTGTGTCCGGTCCAGGGAGACCTGGCCTGGCAGTTCGGTCTGGACTGTTCCCATGGGGCACAGGGTCAAGACTGATTTGCATATGGCTGGGTCCAAACTGGGGTGGCGTAGTTGGCAAAAGAATGATGGATTTACCCCAAATCTTTTGACTGGGGGATAATGTTTGCATTGTCGGCATTCCATCCATCATTTGTTTGCTGTATCACTTTTCGCCCTAAGTGGGAAGGGTATGCCCAGACGTGGGTCCCTTGCTCACTGTGCCACTGGATTCAAGCTAGCCTGGCTGAAGAAGGGTGACATACCCTGAAACCGGTCCCAGGATGCTTGTTTCCAGTCCAGGGAGGACCTGGCCTGGCAGTTCGGTCTGGACTGTTCCCATGGGGCACAGGGTCAAGACTGATTTGCATGTGTCTGGCTCCAAACTGGGGTGGCGTAGTGGGCAAAAGAACGATGGATTCAACCCAGATCTTTTGCTGGGGGAGAATGTTTGCATTGTCAGCATTCCGTCCATCGTTTATTTGTTTGCTGTACACATGGAGGCAGCCATAATGGTCCTGGCCCCATGGGACGTACCATTGCCTCCTAGGGCTCCTAGGTCCCAGGTCTGTTACTACTCAGAGATTTTAGACTCTACAATGGAGGTGCAGGACTCAGTAACTAAAAGTCAGGGGCTTACTTCTTTCCACTCTTCCTATGCGCTACTGCTGCTAAATCCAGATTTCATACGAGGAGCAGTGGAGACAAGTTTGCTAGGTGGCTAAGGGTTGGCTGTAGAATGCTCTGGGATATGTTCCAAGGAAGTAAAATAAAAATATTTTTTACATTTGTAATTAAATTCCAGGAGAAAGATTCAGAGTACTTGCAATAGTTTCAGCTGTGGCAGTGGATCCTGCAGAACAAAATATCAGCTCTTAGATCTCTTACCCCATGGGAAAAACATGTTGCTACTTACACTACACCGAAGGGCCCTATCTCTAATACCTACACGTCGCTCATAGCAATAGGAACTAACATTCAGTGAGCTCCGACGAAAGGATGGCAGTGTATTCTGGGCATGTACATTTCTCGTCATTGATGGCCGAGACTGTGAACAGGTATCTCCATGTAAAGTCTTAAAAATAGGGAATCGCTGTATAAAGATACGGTGTTGTGGTATATCACCCCAATGAAACAGAAGCATAAGCATGGTAATACAGAGAGGAAATATTGAAGAGAATGCAAACAGGACATAGCTGATCTGCATTTATGGTGCTGATGTCTATGTCTGCAAACCTACAGGAGGGAACATTAAGCCACACTCCTCAGCATATTGGGATATCGACTGAGCCCGACCGATCAATTATATTGTTGGGCCTAAGATCATTTCAAATAATAGGGTTTTCTGTGGGGGACTGGAGACTGGTTATCAACATGCTGTCGGCAGTTAAACAATTAATAGCTCAAAAGTGGAAAATTAAAGTGATACCGGCCGCTCAGGAATGATCAGGTAACTTATGAATGGCTATTACCCCAGAAAAAGCTGGTATTGGAGTTAAAAGATATGAGGTGTAAATTTGAAAGAATGTGGCATCCTCAGATCACTCATTCGGCGGGGGTGGCATAAGTATGTCCATGATATAATGGAAAATAAATTCCTAGGCAACTGACCAGATAAATTACACCCAATCGTATTAGGCTCAGTGAAACAGAACCAAAATATGTGCAATCTTATCTCAAATCATTAAATCTTCACATATACAAATTCATCATGATCCTTTTTTATTGTTATAAACTATAACAGTGTTGAATAAATTCAAAATATCATATAATTTCATAAAAATACATAAAAAGTATACATAAAATATCATGTGCATTGCAGTTGTTTAGTCTGTTCATGGTCATTGAGGTCGTTTAAACTGGATGCGAGTTAATGTTATTGATTTGGGGTTCATGAAAGACTTTTTAAAAGCATGAGATGACACCTTGGCAAAAATGAATGCATGATAAATGTGAACTGTGTGGACCTCAAAGTAGCTGATTGATTTGGGTGGGAGGGGAACCCTTGTGAAGCTGAGAAACTGTAGTGGTTCTTTGGGAATTGTAACACAAGGTTCATAAAATACTGAAACAATAAAATACAGTTGAATAAAAAAAATCTTATAATAGCAGATGAATGAATTGTGAGGGCATGCTGCAATATGGTGACTGTGAGGGCCATAGTAAGGATGTTATGGAGAATTGCATAGTAGACCAAGGCGTGGACAATTATCCCCTGAAACCAAGTCTGTGTCAAGAATCTTTATATAGAATTATTTAATATGTATCACTAAACCGAATGGGTTTTACACGAATTCATAAATGCAAGGAATGATGTTTCAAATGGACATTTAAGATTCAAATCAATCAGAAACCATATGCAACCTTTGGAAATATGGTGATAAACCCTTAATAAAACGGTTTTATCTCAAAACAGATTGGCTGGAACTGAGTTTTCTTACTGGTTAATTTTTGACAAGAGACTCTATAAGAAGTGATTTTATGAACTTTAATAATATATAGATGAACTTTAATAATATATAGCAAATTAATTTGGATTGGCTGTGGAGTGATGGTCACAGGAGTCGATACGACGTTTAAAACATGTATATGTAATAAACATGAAGATGTGGCTTACAAATCTTTACTCACCTCCCATGTGATTAATAGATTAAAGTTTAACTAACACACCTGAAAACGATGATGTGTGAAAGAAAAGCCCAAGGCTGGACTACTTCAACCTTTGTGGAGTCATCAGGTGACCTTGAGCAGGGGCAGAGGTCGTAAGTGTCCCAGGTTATTGCAGAATTAGCTCATCCATCCAGGTTTTTGCTTTAGAGTGTGGGACTTGTAGTTTTGTTTATTCGTTTATAAAATCAGAACTACAAGTCCCATATTGCAATGCAAAAACTGGGCCGGGTGAGCTACTCATGCATTAACCTGCGAGAATGGAATGGGTTAGAAGTATTTGCCAGATTTCCACGTCCATGCATGATTTACTGCTCCAATCTAGGTTTTTCCTTTGACTGCTGTGACTTGTCCTATTTTATAATGGAATATGCAAGACTACAATTCCCACAATTCAAAGCAAAAGTCTGGACTGGAACAGCACATCACGCATGGTCCTAGGAAACTTGGCAGTGCAGGTTGGAGAACAGCAAATCCTGCCTGCGACTGTGCGACACCCCCTTCCCTCTCAAATAAATGCGAATTCCTGTTGGAGCCAGGTCTGGGGTCTCTGAGTCGGGTGGCAGTGTCTATGTTGCTTTCACCTGGATCATTTGCACTCGAGCAGAGCTGTACTGGCCGATAGGGCAATCTGGCAGTGTCAGTCTGACTTCACAGTGTGTGGGCATTTCTTTTAGCTATTTGTGGGCCTATTTTATGTTCAGGTGGGGCTGTTTTATTGTTGAGTTCCCTGATATTACCATAAACGTTGCCTGAAGCAAGCACACGTGCATGCTGTTTCCCATAACTTGCAGAATACTACAGCCTGTCTTTACTAGTTCAAAACTGTCCGATCTGGCACACGTATGCCACTTTTTTTTTTAACTATCTGCTTCGCCAGTGGGGGGCATTTGTCTTTTGATGCCCAGGCCTGTTTTCTCTCCCAGTCCGACCCCTGCACTCGAGACAGAGACGCACATTCTCATCAACTTTGGAAGTGTTACTTAAGCCAACCCATTGTACTCTCCCAACAAAAACTGACACGCGCCTGTTTTTGACCTTATGTCAACGATCTCGCTGGAACCATTTTGTTTTGTAAAGCGCTAGCTTGTAACAGGAAGGCACTTCGCAGCGCTAATGTTTCTTGGTGGTTGTTGTGTTGCCTGGGCGCCTGCTGCTTCCATGGAAACCGTCTTCTCAGCTCAGGTGTTGGGTAACGGCAGCTCCTGTATAGTAATAAAGAAAGGTGTGTCCCTGGCAGGCTTGCAACGTAGGAGGTTTGCCTGTTGCACTTCGAAGTCTTGCAGCCGTGTGCCCTCGCGCTGGAATGCACGCTTCCGCGTGGGTGCTTCCCTCACTCTGTTGGATAACTAGCTACCGCAGAACCTCATTGTGGTGAACTTTTCACCCGTGTGCCATGTTGCAGTTTTTCTCGTGTGAACTTCTTGCAATTTTGGCAAATTCTACAATTATCACCGGTAGTTCTCAAAGTATTTAGCATGTGGGGTTTCACGTTAAAATTGGGAATTTTGGAAGGTAAGCCATTTTAAAGTTAGCTGCTATAACGGCACGTCAATTTTCAGCACTAACTAGCAACCATGTGAAAATATTGCCAGTTTGCTGGCAAAGACGGTGCCAGGTAGGAAATGTTGGAAAAGCTGGAAATTTGACCAGAAGTGGTAAATCAACAGTCAGAATCTATTGGCTCAAAAACTTCTCTCCCACAATTAAAACCTTTTACACACTTCATGTCAGAGTTGAGAGAATGCCGAACACTCCTTTCATTGACCACATAATGGTAAAGATAAAACAGGTAGGGAAATGGGAGCAGAAATGAAAACAATAGTCTGTCTGACAATCCAAAACTGAACGAACATTGGCAAAGTCAATAGGCTTCTCCTATGTGAGAGCAGTTGACTTTGCCAATGGGTTTTAGACATGTTGTACAGCAGCATGGCTGCTGTTCATCATGGCTAAAACTTAGTGGCGTGGCATAAAGTAGAGTGGGCTAGAGAAGAGTGGTGCAGTAGAGAGTAGTGTAAAGGAGAGAAGCATAGAGTAGGGATGTATATAGTGGCATACAGTAGCATAGAATGGAGAGGAGTGGCCAAGAGTCAATTGGTTTAGAGTACAGTGTCATACAGTAGTGTAGAGAGGTGTGGTGTAGAGAAGAGTAGCGTAGAGTGGCATAGAGTACAGTATTGTACAGTAAAATAGAGTGGAGTGGAGTGGCACAGAGTAGAGTGGCATGGAGTGGTGTAGAGTAGAGTAGCGTTAAGTGGAGTTGTATGAAGTGGATAGGAGTGGAATAAAGTGGTGTGGAGTGGCATAGAGAAGAGTAACATAGAAAAGAGTAGTGTGGCCTAGAGTGCAGTGGGGTAGAGTAGAGTGGCATAGAGTGTAATAGCGTAGAGTGCATTGGCATGGTGTGGCGTAGAGTTGTGTAAAGTGGCATACTGGCATGGAGTGGCATAGAGTTGTGTAGAGTGTCGTGGAGTAGAGTGGTGTGGCGTAGAGTGGAGTGGCATACAGCGGATCAGCGTAGAGTGCATAGAGTAGAGTGGCGTAGAGTGGAAATGAGTAGGGTGGTATAGTGTGGCGTAGAGTCAAATTGAGTAGAGTAGAGTGGTATAGAGTCAGTTGGCTTAGAGTGGAGTGGTGAAGAGTAGAGTGGAGTGCCATGGAGTGGTGTGGTGCAGAGTAGAGTGGAGTGGTGTAGAGTAGAGTAGAGAAGCATAGCGTACAGTGGCATATAGTTGAGTGGTATAGAGTGATATGAACTGGTGTAGAGTGGAATCTCATACAGTGGCATAGAGTGGAGAGGAGTGAAGTGGAGTGACGTAGAGCAAAGGGTAAAGGTGATGTGGGTCCCAGGACCAAGCCACGACAGTCAGTTCAATTTAACCTGACTCAAGACCCCGGGTGCAGAGTTGTCCTTGCTGTCCTCGGTGCTGAAGTGGGAGCCGCAGGGGAGC
Organism: Triturus cristatus; assembly: GCF_964204655.1. Lineage (NCBI taxonomy): Eukaryota > Metazoa > Chordata > Amphibia > Caudata > Salamandridae > Triturus > Triturus cristatus. The sequence goes on from NC_140592.1 coordinate 752,546,614, forward strand.
TGTTGTTACTGCTTAGGAGGTGCTGCGAGGGGAACAGGGTGCAAAATATCAACAACGGGCCGCTACTAACTTTGGTGAAAATTTTGTTTGAGTTCCCTATAGATGTAGTATCGAGTGGAGGGGTCAGTTGCCGGACTGGCGACCAACAACCATTAGCAGCGGTAAGCACAGCAAATGGGTACTTCGACGTCCGGAGGTCCTGGAGAACACGGTAGCTGTATGAAACCTCATGAAGGGCAGGACTACAGTTTTCACAATGCACTAGACCATCTGGATTTGGGCAATCCCTTCGAGAGCCCGATGATCAGCGATTCTTCAGATCTGGTGCACTGTTTTACCTGCAGTTTGCAGGGGACTAGTGCCACTAGTCCAGGGGAGTCTGAGGTTGCTTCTGGCTCCCACAGGGGTCCCTCTCTCTGGGGGACCGAGCTTTAGCCTATGACGAGTCTCAGTCGTGCAGCTCCAGGAGTGTTGCCATAGATGCAGAGTATCCCTCTTTTGGTTTGTGCAAGTCCTGTTACTGCAGACCCAGGTCTCCTCTTTGTCCTCCTTGATGGAAGCTGATTCAGAATTGAGGTTGTGGTGTCAGGGGGAGCCCTTAAATCCTAGATTTAGGGGAGTTAGGGGTGTGGGTGCAAGAGAACAATGGGCTACTAGCCCCAGCAGCTAATCCACCTCTGAGGTGACCACACTCGGGGTTGTAGGTCACCTTTTCTACCCAGAATCCACTATTCTACCACTTTTAAAAATGACAGAAGTCTTCCTTAGCTGTACAGACAAGGTATCCCACCCTAGAGGTGTGGCTAGCCTTCTGGGGGTGCACACCTCCTGAATACCTACTTTGCCTGTCTGCCCAGGTGCAAATATGGCTGGGGGTAGGGGGAGGGCTGCTTCCTCCTTTGGGCGGCAGCTTAGTTGCGTATCACAGTTGGTGCAGCCTTTGAAGCTCACCGCCTTGATGTGCCAAGTCACTAGCCAGCTTGTCAGGGAGAGAGGTGCGAACTCCTTCCCGTGCAGGCCATTGTTTCTGACTCCTGGGAGAGTTGACACCTCCTGGCAGGGGGTCAGATTTCTGTCTTGGCGGCAGCAAGCACAGGCCAGCAGCCAAAGCACAGGAAAAGCTTAGGCAACCAGGTGGGCAATCTCTAAGGTAGCCCCCTGGGTGCATGCCACTTCATCCTCCACACAAGGTTTATTTCAGGGGTGAGGTATCATAATGGAGCTGTTGACCTCAGGTTTGCCAGGGTGCCAGCTCATGTTATTCTATGGACCTTTTATCACTTATAGTGTCCTTTAAGGGTAAAGGCCACTATAGGGACATATAAGCTTGCACTTACATGTCCACATCTTTAATATAATACACTCTGCCTCCTGGACTCAGGAGGCCTTCCTTAGGGGTGACTGACATATATTAAAATAGTGTATTGACTTTGCCACACATGGTGAGGGCAGAGTCGAGTTCAAGCAGTTTGCACTGCCCTACCCCATTTTTAACTAGATTCTTATCATTTTGTGTTTCATTTATTTTTTATTCAGACTCTAGTTGCAGCCAACTGTAAGTACCAATACCTTCTTCCACATTATAAAGCTAACTTTTGCCTTTTTGCCAATATTAAGAGTAGCTGTGGGTCTGTTCTCATGTAGTACATTTTGTACCACTTTTGCATTGGCGGATTTCTCTCCTAACAACCTAAGGTGTTTCAACTTAACACCTTCTTTTCTGGTTTCATTTTTAATGGACCTTTCGACATTTGATTCACTCTTAATTAAAAAAAAAAATGTTGGTACACTCCCAGATGATACACATCACCATTGTTTTAAATGACATGCATCTCGTTCTATAGGGTAGCACTCAGGAGTTACAAAAGTTAGTCCCACTATCCATTATTCATTTGTGAGTCCTAATTCAAACTGACTTTACAGTGATAATTTATTTATCGTATTTCCTCAAAAGATTGGGTGATTCCGGTCCCACATTGTCCTGAGGAGGCCGCATTTGGAGGCCGAAACGCGGCGACTTTCACTATATAGGACCAACACCATTCATCTTAAAAAAAAAAGAACCCTTTGGAGTTTAGATGTTGGACCAATCTTGGACTCAATTAATTTGAGAGGTGTAAAAGCTGGTCTAATGTGAATATGTTCTTTTCGAAAAAATAAATGAATTTTTTTAAAATCTATCCTGCTCGAGCCATTTTCCATTTTGACTGCAGTCTGAAATGGCAGGCCTGCTATCAGTAGTTTACTTGGGTCACTCAGAGTGGCACAAACAATTCTTCAGACCTTGGTGACCCCATTAACACCCAGGTCCTGGGTGCCACTTGTACCATACACTAGGGACATAGAGAGGGGTTAAAGCCTTTTGCCAATAGATGTTAGTTACCAATTCACACATATGAGTTGTGAGGAAAGAGCAGTGGCACTAGGGCCTGGTTAGCAGGCTTCAGGGCACTGTCAGAGTCAAAAATCATCATCTAGTTGTCCAAAAGTGGTGGGACCTCTGCAAAAAGGCCTGGTTTCATACATGATTTGAGTAGAGTGGCGTGGAGTAACCTAGAGTGGAGTGACATGGAGTGAAATGGTGTAGAGTGGAGTGGGGTAAAGTGGAGTGGCGTAGAGAGAGGAGAAGTGTAGAGTAGCGTGGCATAGGGTAGTACAGTTGTGGGTGCATGTAGAGTGGATTTGCATAGAGTAGAATGAAGTGGAGTGGTGTGGTGTAGAGTAGAGTGGAGTGGCATTGAGTAAAGTGGAGTGGCATAGAGAAGAGCAGCAGAAAGTTCAGTGGCATTTAGTGGAGTTGCATAGAGTGGTGTGGACTGGTGTAGATTGGAGTGCCATGGATTTGAGTGGCGTAGAGTAGAGTGGAGTGCAGAGCAGAGGAGAGGAGTGGCATGGTGCAGAGTAGAGTGGCATAGAGTGGCGTGGAGTTGTGTAGTGTGGAGTGGTGTGGAGTTGAGCAGCATGGTGTAGAGTGAAGTGGCATGTATTACAGGGGAGTGGCGTGGAGTGCCATAGAGTAGAGTGGTATAGAGTGGAGTGGCATAGAGAGGAGAAGTGTAGAGCAGAGTGACGTAGAGCAGTACAGTTGTGGGTGTAGGTAGAGTGGAGGGGCATAGAATGGCATAGAGTGAATTGGCATAGAGTGGAGTGGCATATAATAGAGTGGAGAGACATTGAGTGGTGTGGCATAGAGTGAAGTGGCATAGGGTGGAGTAGCATAGACTAGTACGGAGTGGTACAGTTGTTGGTGTTAGTAACTTAAACAAGGAACCAAACAAATGCATGGCAAAGGTATGAGGCATAAAGGGGATGAATGACTGAAAGGCCACGAAAAACGGCATCTGGACGCAAACATCATGAAGTTATAAATGTGTGAACATTTATACATTATAGCAGCTTAATCCAACCCACGTAAAATGTAATTTTGTTGTAGTTGTACGTGTTAGCCAAAAGTTGCAGGCGTAGATAAACAATGTCCAAAAATGCATTTGAAAACAGAACAAATGGAGAAAGCAGCACTGGAACTGGAAACGGAGGAAGTGTTCTGAAATCATACCTCAATCACAGCGTGATCAGTAGAAAGAAACTAATTCAGTTCAATAAATCTGTGCTTGCTCCACGCTCCACAGAGAGAAAAGGAAGTGACGCCCGGAATGCGCTGGCCAATTAGGAGACAGCAAAGAGGAGTGACAATGAAGCCAACGAATGGCAAGCAATGGGTGGGCTCCAAACCCTTTATTGTAAAGAATGCCCAATCCCCCTTGGATGCAAGACAGCATGTGCTGTTTCAGATTAGACCTAAAAGTAAAACTGGCAATACTGCGCAGCATGTATTGTGCACAACACAGCACCAAAACTATATAGGTGGCAAACCCGAACTTAACTCAGTACGAGTGGCCTGATCATTGGTGTGGTATTTATCATACCTGATAAAATACAACTCTGCCAAGTTGTAATGATTTGGGTACAAGAAATAACAGCCAATTGCGTATTATGGGGGAACAACATGCACATTTTTTTGCTTAACACACCAAAAGCCACATGTAGCATAAATACTGGCCGTTATCCCCCCAATAAATAGCAGGTTTGACCTGTTGATATTTATCACAAAACTCATAATTGCGATATGTGCGGCAACAGGAGTTAACATTCATATTGTGATTCACCAGGTTGCTCATAATGAGGGCCATAGTTGGCAAAACACACCTGTCATACACACCATCACTAACAACTGCACCCGCACACCTTAGATGATCTCTTATGCACACAACATGGCACCAAACCCATATAGTTGGCAGCTGATGCCTCCCATTGATAGATCCAGCTATACACACAACCATCCCTCAAAGAGCAACAAAACACGTAAATCAAACAGTCTGGTATCTGCACATGCCCAGCACATCATCAAAGACATATAACCCTCTAGGTAGCAGAATGTGTTTTTAATAAGGGAACAAGTTAAATGGCAAAGCCTTGCAATCACTTAAACTGAAAAACACACACTGCAAAGACGTCATGCAAGCTGAAACACAATAAAACCACATACTGGTCTTCATTAAAGGGGTCATCCGGTGAAGTTTGGCAACAATACCCCATCTGATATCATCAAACAAAGCAACATTTTAGAATGCCTCTTGTGGTGACTATTAGCGTGCAGGATTGGGTAAAGACAACTGTTATTTTTCTCCAAACTGGATGGTCCCTTTACACTATTAGGTTCCATCACTGAATAGAATAGCCAACATTTTTTAATGAAGAACACACAGAAACATACAGAAAGGCACCCTCAAGACTGCCAATAGCACTAAGAGATACATATGCTGTACTAATATTGAGGAGATGTGGCCTGACACCCACAGCTGCTGACTTTGGAACTAGGGGAAGAGGTTTGTGGCCTCTGCTTTGCCTCTTGTGATTCTGGACAAATCATTTGTTCTCTTCTGGAAAATCTCCCATAGTTTATGGGGTACCACAGGGTTCTAGTATCAATCCTATTCTTTTTAATATATACTTACAGCCACTTTTTTCGATCATTAAAGCGTTCGGGGTTGAGTTAGTCAACTACGCGGACGACATGCAATTGGCATTTTCGCTGGAGGGGAAACACGAGGTCCCTTTGGAACAATTCCAAAATTGCATGCGTCTGACCACAGATTGGCTGCGGAGAAACTCCTTGCAGTTTAATGGAGGAAAGACGGAGGTACTGTATTACTCACCGGCAAGGTTGGCCCTGCACCTGCCGGTGGAGCTCAGGCTTGCCCCTGAGGAGGCTTCGTTGGCCCCGGCCAACACAATACGTAATCTCGGGGTCCTGATAGATAAAAACCTCCAACTGGACTCACAGGCAAGTAAGACAGCCAGCATGTGTTTCGGGTTATTGCGGCTGCTACGTCGGATTCTTCCGATCTTGCCATAGGACATGCGACCCTTGATTGTAAGGAGCACGGTACTGAGTAGAATGGACTATTGTAACTCTCTGTACTTAGAGGCCCCTCACTACATCTTGCAGGGGCTGCAAAGAGTCCAGTCGGCTGCGGCGAAGCTTGTGCTAAACCGTAGGCGCGACTCTTCGTCTACTCAGGCTTTGAGAGAGCTCCACTGGCTGCCAGTCAGGGAAAGGGTCCTCTTTAAATCTCTCTATTTGATCTATAGAGCAACACATGGGATGGCCCGGTCCCTCTTCAAGAAAGGTTTACCTGGTATCTCCCCCAGAGACAGCTGCGCTCTTCTAGCGCAAATTTGCTGGTAAGGCCTAGATTCAAAAGAGCCAGAATGGGCGGGAGGGCTTTTAGTGTGGTGGGCACTCGGATGTGGAACGAGCTTCCACAGAGAATCAGACAGATTGACTCCTTAATTGAATTCAGAAAGAGCCTCAAAACATGGCTTTTTCCTAGTGCCTGACTGTTCTGGCCTGTCTAATCCCTCAGCACCAGTGATATTTGTTTTTATCAGAGCGCCAGGATACCCGTGGGGTGACAGAGCGCTATATAAGTACCAATACAATACAATACAATTATCCATGGACCAAAAAAAAGTGTAATGTAAGCTGGGCCAAATGTAAAGCGCTCTATTGCCCTGGGGAATGTTTGCGCTATGTAAAGTTGCAAAAAAGGCAACCTCTTGTGATTCTGGGCAATTCATTTATTCTCCATGTGACCAAAAAATGTGTATTGTAAACTGGTCCAAATGTAAAGCGCTCTGATGCCCCAGGGCCAAATTTGTGCTATGTAAAGCTGCAAAAAAAATTCAGAGCATAAAATGTGGCAGCATAAGGCACGCAGGCCAGCATTTTGAGTTGGCTGGAATCTAGCAAGGTGCTACAGGGAGCAGGGGGCAGCTGGAATCTACATTACTGGCTGGTGTTCCTGCACCAAATTCTGGCAATACCGAGTTTATTTTTCAACCCGGAATAAGTGCTTGGACCCGGAGATACTGGATGATTTTCTGGGCAGTTTTTCAAAATTGCCGTAAAAAACAGCTGACATTTTCCTCCTACTCTGAGTCAGTGGGAGGGCCGGGAGGGAGCGTGGAGGAGCTGTGGTGCACAGCACGCTTCTGCCAGTCCGGGGAGAGCATTGCCTATTCCTCCTGTCAGTGCTGGATTGGGAACTTAAAACAGCTATGGTAAAAATGATAGATTCAGCCCCCATGTCCTGAGGAGCTAATGCTGCTAAAACCAGAGCAACGCTTTCAAGTTGCCAACTGGATCGCTTAACGTGCCTCACCACTTCTGGAGGCCGAAACCGGCTTCAAAGTGTCAAAACCAGCCTCCTGGGGCTCCAGCCTCCCGGGAGATTGCCCACTTGCCTGGCTGGCCTGTCCAGCCATACATCCCGGTCTGCTGTAGGGAGTGGGTGGGGCCAGACAATGCTGCTGTCGGCAGCCCTTGACCCTGCAGCAGCCATGACAGTCTGGAGTCTCCAGGCCCAAATGTATAGGTTCTGGAGTTTGCAGACATGATCAGTCCAGGCCCAGAGACACTTGGAATAGCTCTTTGGAGGACTGGGGATTTCGGGTTTTGCACAGGAAGTTTTTGCTCCAGATAAGATATCCCACCTTGTAATGAGGGCCCTGGAGGTAAAGTTGCAAAATACCAGTCATCTTGTGATAATACCAGACACCAAAATCTCATTGAGAGATTGCCAGAATACTAAGCAACTTGAAAATATTAGGCCACCCACAGCCACAAATATAGTGGCAGAATATCTCATGGATCAAGCTGCAGAGTAGATGGCAGCATGCGCCAGCATGAGTTTGCAAAGACCCTGCGGTTAAATGGCAGAATGCCTGGCAGCAGATGACTGTACCAGAAACCCAGATCCAGAGGTAAAGCTGCATATCTGGCAGTGAACAAAAGTAGACAATCACAGCCACCCAGAGCTAAAGCTAAAGAACGCCTGACAGCAGTTAACAGTATAAAGACTCATATTTTATTTATTTTATTTTGATGAGTTTTATATAGCGCTAGCTAGACCCAGAGGTATCAGAGCGCTTTACATGAGGTTCCACAATGTTATCTAGAGGTACAGCTGCACAATACCTGGTAAGAGAAGACCATATAAGAACCCAGTGCACCAAGACCAAGCAACTGCGTACCTGGCAGCAAGCAGCATAAAAAGAGTACCTACCAAGACCCAGAGATAAACCCCCTGGCAGCGGTGGCAGAGTAAGGCATCCAGAGCTCAGAGACTAAGCCAAAGAACACTTGGAAGCAGGTGGCAGCCTAACTAGCTACCAGAAACCACAGACATGTACAAAAGATGATGGTCTGATTCTAGCCCACCATAAAGATTTTTTTCAGTATTTTCTGGACTGTAAGTGGTATGAAAAAACTGTGGGGGTCTCTCAAGAGGGCGTGGCCTATGTAATTAAGGGCGTGGCTTAAAAAACCCTAAGCTAAAAACCTGTGCTTAGCATAATGTGCCGTCCAACTGGTGTTTTGCTGTTTCTGTCATTGGATCCAGATATATAATACAGCAAGTAACATTACACCTACAACAAGCCAGGACTATTTGCACCCAATTCTGAGTTTCACACCTCAAATTAGAGATAATATACAGTGTATGATTTGCCCCATTCCATAGTGAACAAACTCATTTTTGTGGTATTTGCATGATTGCTGCTAGTTTTTATCTAGCAAAAATCGTTAAGGCAAAATCTCCAGAGTGCACCATTTGCACGTGAATGTTTGAGCACAAGCTCATATTTGCACCCAAAAATGGGATAAGGGCTAAAACTAAATGGGATATTGCAAGATGCGAACGAAGAAGGAATCATGATACTTAACAGGTGAAGTAGTAAAATAAGTGCTAAGGTGTTAAGAACGATTAAAAACAATACCATGAGATGCTTAACAGCATAGATCATAACAAAAGAAAAAAGAAAACTTCAGGTTTTAATGAAATACAAATACCATGGTCAGCAGTGGCAGTGCAGCAGAAGGCACAAAGGAGCACTAGAAAGTTTACAAAGTAAATGTGTTTTGAAGTATTTTTTAGGTCTGGCTTTGGCCAAGACCTTTTTTATTTTAATAAAATTACATCTTATCTATTTACTTAGAGTGGCTTTCAGCCAGCTTTATTCCTCCATCTGTTGTTCGCATTTGTGTTCCCCCCTCAGCCATTGGCTTACCCCTCTGTGAGTGATAGTGTTCAACTCTTGCACAATGTGCACCTACACACAAAAAGACGTCCCCTTGTACATTTTTACAAAAAACATTTACAAACATTGGCAAAACCAAATGTTTACACTAGGCAATTTGGCTTTGCCAATGCTTATTTTAAAATGAAGTTGTGCAGAAAATGTATTATGGGATGGGGGTCCACATTTTAGGGGTGTTTCCAGAGAAAGAAAGTTTGAGAGTGTTTTTCTTTTTAGAAACTAAGAAAGTTTTGTATATAGAAACGATTTACCATATAGGACCTCTTTTGCTGGAGAGTTTTAAGTTTTGAGCCACATTATTTATTTGTATATAGAGTGTGCATGTTTTGCTTTGTAAGTACTATTTGAAAAAAGGGGTAGCAATTTGAGGCAGGGTTAGCTTTAGCATTGATGTCGCCCGGGATGACAATCTTTCATGATGGCACTCCACAAACTTTGTTGTATGGTTTCTCTGCCACATATCAAAGATATACAGAATACATTACATCCAAACATCCAAACATGATGCCTGGCACACTGTGCATGGATGTTTGAAAACATTCCTTTATCTATTGCAGCTTGTGCTGCAGCACTTTTCTGGACCGCAGTACAAGCCATAATAGAAAAAGTCATGTTTATGACCATCTGCACGGCGGTCGTATAGTAATTGGGCTGTCGGGGCCGCTGACTCCTTCCAACCGCCGTTGTAATGAAGCCCTAAATTCAGTGAATGATAACCACATGGAAGAATAAAATCTCTGGAATTCATTCTTAGCATTTTTGCTTCGACACCTTAATCGTAGCCTTGGTTCTCGTAGATCTTTTAAATTCAGGCTATGCTATTTCAGCACTCCTAACAAACATTGTTAGTCCATCAGATGTGGATTCATTCACCTATTCGAAACCAACACAATGCTTCTTTACAGATTCCTAATTTGTGTGATCTGTAAATCATATGGTAAGTGATAACTTTTCCAAATGACTTATGTCGTGTGCAGCCTAATATAATCGAATAATTTCATGTTGCCTTTGCTCTACTTATAATATTATTAACCACTTGGGTGGCTAAAAGACTGATCATTTCATCCAGTATGTTTTGTTTCTGTTGAAATGATCAGTATTATCCTTGGCACAAAGATGTCTCAAAAATTCTCCAGTAACATCATCAAACTTGCCAAGTACTTGTACTAATACCTAATAATGTCCATTCCTTGGTGTAAACAGCTGATCAGCTGACGCCCTAAAGGCCAGATTGTGTTCCAATAAAAATAAAATTACTGGCATAAGTTTTTTAGATCACCTCTTCAGTGAATAATGTATTGGTTTATTATTGCTGATGTGACACGTCCACACCTTTATTTAACCTAAGCCTTACCAATGTTTACATCAAACACAATAAGATGTTGTATGAGCCGGTAATTTTTTTGTGGTCCTAAAAAATGAACACATATGTGACTCCAATCACGAAATCTTGTAGTTCCTTCTGAAGTTTGTGATTTTACAGTTAGAAAACATTTGTAGCAAAAGCAACAAACATAATCTGAAGTGTGTGTTATATCAGCCGCCTCAGCTTTATTTCTTCACCATTGTCCAATTTCCTCATCTGAAGATTTTTAGAAAAAGTTTGTTTTTAAACTCCAAGTTCCTGGTAGTCCAGAAATTACCATATCTATAAATGTAGGATTTAGTTTGTATGTGCCGGATCAGCTGCATCGTATAGGGAGCATGACGAGTTATTGTGCTCAGCTGACAGTGTACTAGCACTCTGATTATTTAGCTCGCAGCTGAATCATCTTCAATTTCTTGGTCAATTGAAGCCAAAGATGATTCTAATTCAAAATTTGTAGAATCCCGACACTCAAACTATGACAACTCTTCTTCATCATTACATCGTTTTTAGAACTTGAAAACATTTCTCAAGACTTTTGCTGCTTCTATGCTTTTACTTCTATTTCCTCTTTCGATTTGGAGCTCCTCATAATCTTTTTGAGGTCATTCTTCCAAAGTTATAGGTCCAGATATTAGCCTGAAAAATGTACAAGATTTCTGCATCAATTAAAATGTGCTACCAGTGCCCTATACCAGGGCTGGAATCAGTGTCTCTGATCTTACATTTCATTAGGAATGCACAAGCATATCATATTTGTATCATCCAATCACTTTTAGTTTAGTTGCAGAAGGATAACTGGATGAGTTCATGCAAATGGGGGTAAGTTTTCATAATAAAAGGTGTTCAGTGTGCACACTGGGCATAATAATGATTGAAATAATGAACACGTGGTTTCTCCCTCTTCTTATTCACCTTGGCATAATGCTCTCAAAATGCTAACTTGTAATCGAAGCTGCAACTGAGACAATAGGGACAACAGTAAAAGGTTGACGAATGATCAGTAATGCTTTGAAGTTTCTAGAGGCATGCAAAGATTATAAGAGGCACACTTGTATTTACGCACAGTTGAATGCTGCTGTGAACTATGCTAAACACATACAGATTCATGGTTTATACTAATTCTGCTATGGCACCTGGCGCAGTGCTCTCTGTGACCTTCATTGCTCACTGTAGAGACATATGACTGCATGCTAGGAGGTATGGGTACTTTTAAGAACTCTCAACACAACAGATACTTGGGTTCACAAACCCATAGTCCCCTTTGTCTTTTCAATTTTGGTACAAACTAAAGAGTGGTTTTAAGTATAGGACCAGCTTTGGAACTTTTCATTCTGATCTGAACTGGACCATTGTGTTTGTCCTGACATAAGATTTATAAGAACCCCCGGGTCTGCAGACATCGTCGGTTGAGTCCGCTGGGGTGGCATTGTTCCTACCCCAATGTGAGAGGTCGCCGATGATGAAGCACGCCAGGATACATTATGGGTGAGACAACCTCTCAAATATCTTTTTATGACCCGACGTCATTGCTTCCCAACTGTGAAAAGACAGAGGGGACTATGGGTTCGTGAACTCAAGTATCTGTTGTATTAAAAGTATTGATAAAAGGAGGACATACTTGAGTATATACCTCTTTATTCTCCTGCAGGGATTGATGTACTTTTGAGAACACATTTATTCAATTGACATACTGGAGTATCCATAGATGATCTGTTCTGAGGCAATAGGATATGAGAAATGACACCCAGCTACACCCAAAATGGTCTGCTGGTAGACATCGGATCACATAGTTGTTTCTCAATCTACGCACACAGCAGGCTGCAAAAAGATAGGGTACCTCTGGGCACTGCACTTTTATTTTTCCTTCAGCATAATCCCCAGCATGTCCTTGGTTCCTCCTATAAGCATGGTTACAAAATTAGTCACCTGCAATCTGTGGCTACTGCTCGTGCCCCATCTACTGTCCATGCATCCTCATAGGACTGTGTTAGCCTTTGCAGTAATAATGTTGCACCTTAACAGCTGCATGAAAATCTAGCTGGGAGCACTGGTCCTAAATTTAGTAAACAGAGGGCCAAAAGCCACAAAATCTGTTCAGCTTTGGCTTAATATGCTCTGAACCAATCCCCCAGGTGATGAAGAGCCCAAACTGCCTCCCACAGACATTCCACACCATGAGGGCCCTGACTCCCCCACAAACTTAACATGAACAGTAGCCTGGTTGTTGTATTTTATTGCATTGTAATTCCATTTACATAGCACTTACTACCCATGATGAGGCACTGAAGCACTTTACTGCGAGTAGCATGCTACTCTATGATCCAAGGTTAATGCAGTAAAGCAATGTTTAGGTCGAGAGCCAATTTTCGGTGGATTGGAAACGTCCGAGCAAGGTGCTTCAACAACAGAGGTCAAATGTCAGGCTACACCCTTCTGACAAGTTGATGCCTCCTCTTTAAACATGGGATTGGTGTCTGACAAGTTGATGCCTACTCTTTAAACATGGGATTGGTGTTTACTTTTCTTTCTCTGGCTGCAAAGTGAGAGGAGGGTTTTTTAAAGTGAATTATGGGACAATCTTAGGATGTCTGTTTTTTTGCAGATAATCTGAGACTGTGAATTAGGCATTACTAGGGTCTATGGAAAGGTAGGGTTTGTGGTCATAACACTTTCTCAATCATTCCTGTTCTCCCCTTCACACCTGTTTCCTCTGCAAACTCTCACTCTTTTAAACATCTAACTCTCTTTCTTTCCACAGCTTTCTGAAATCCTCCCACTGCATATCTCACACGTCACTTCTTTCTTCTTCAGCACTTTCTTTTCACTTTCTTCTTGTGCACCTACTACCTTTTATCTTCTCCACTTTGCCATCTCCCCAAACAAACCAGCAGTCAAGTTGTGATCAGCCCTTGTAGGGTTATTATTCTAATGCACACAATCCACACAAAGAAGTAGAGATATATTTTGCTAAACTAAATTAACTGCATTAAGATATTTAGCCACGGTTGATTGCTTCTCACAACAAGTGTTCAACTGCTTGCCAGATTCTGTAGCCACTGTAAAGATTCACTGCCACTGTCTAATGTTTCCCAACAAGCAGACTGTGATGAGCAGTGAGAAATAAGGTTTCAATACTAAATAAAAAACGTTGCAATAGTATATGTAAGGTAATGAGAGGGTTAAAGTGCATCTCCTGCCGTGCCTCCATTGTCCTCCACCTCTCTTGCATTATCCCTTTCATGTCCTCTGCATAGCATACTCTATGCCAACACTGCCTAGAGTTGCACCACGCTGCTTGGTTGTTTTTTTTGTTGCAGTTTTATATAGCACAAACTCGACCAGAAGGTATTGGATTGCTTTACATGAGCACAATTTACATTACACAAGGATACATACATTTTTTGGGTAAGTACGGGAGGATTAAGTGATTTGCCCAGAATCACAGGATTTTGAGCCGACTCCGAGACTCCAACCTGGTTCGTCAGTTCCAAAGTCGGCAGCTCTCACCGTTACACCACATCCTCTTCCCTTAGCTCACCTAATCTGGGACAGTATTGTCATGTCTTTCCTGCCATGCCTGCCTCCTGCCCACTGAATTTCTTTAAAAAAATATATATATATTTTAACTTTATTTTGGCCGGTGAGACCATAAAAGAACAGATAAAAATACAATACATTCCATTAAATCAGATTTTCCTAGTAAGGCTCTCATTGCTCTAAATACAAGTTGCTCAAAAACTGTATGTGCGTTACGGTATTATTTTATAAAATTTCAGTTAAAAGTAGAAATTCAAGACAATTTAAACAGGAGTGAAAGATGCAAAATTGCACATTAAAACTTTAAAAAGTACTGATTTAAAAACACCAAACCCAGTTATGAAGTAAAGATGGACTAATCGAACAAGACCAAAGGGCTTAATTTTAGGATAGCTTGACGAGCACACCACATGGAGAATAGAAAATGTGATATTGAGTACACAATAGGCATGCGGGTGTCGTATTTCAGGATCCTGAAAGCCTCAGTGCAGTGCTTTGTTCCCACGTTTCTGCGTAGCTGTAATAACCATCAGTGTCTCGCCTTCTTATACCCTTGGCAAAGAAATATTACATGACATTCTGTCCCCGCTGCACTGCTACAAGCCGGACATCCCAAATTGGGTGTAACCGCCCATTTGTTTGTAAAAGCGTGCAACGGAAGTACCCCATCCTAAACTGCAGGTAAAGCTTCTTGGCAAGGGACGGCTGAATGTCGTCAAGGGCATGCTCTAATCTGTATTGATTTTTTATCTCTAAAAACACTGCGGTCAATGGGCCAGACGCAGAGTTCCCCATAATCAGGGTAAGTTTGTGTTCCCTATAGCTCTCTAACAAATCCTTCCTAGATGTTATCAAGCAGTTTTCTTCTGCATTGTTCCACAGATTACCCCTTCCTATGGTCGCCAAAGTATTCTAATATAGGCCAGCCATGGTAGTTTGCTCCCACCCTGTAGACTCAGCACTTCAGTCAGCTCTTCTCTGCAGCCGCGGTTAGTAGTGGTCCCCAAATACGATGCAGTGCACGCAACGAAATTCGTTTTATTTATTTATATGTGTACTTACCTGAAAACCTCTGTAATCCATAGTTTACTACCCCCCACCCTGCCCCTCCCCCTCCCCACGTCACCGCCCAGCAGCTACTCCCACTACCAACCGCGGCTGCTTCTCTGTACGCAGCCAATTCTGGGGTGCTCCATAGACGTCGCCAATATAAAAGGGGTCTAAAAGCGGCATCATCTGCAATTGGTCTGACCCCAATGTCCATGCGAAGCGGTGTAAGCGGGGAGATAGTGGTGAGACCCAATAATTGCCTGGCAAAGCAGCTCTCAATTTTAGATATAGAGTTAAGTGGCCCCAAATTTCAGCCCCATACAGGGCGGTGGCCCTGGCTTGTGCTTTATAGATTTCCACCACCAGCTCAACCGATTTGTGAGTACAACTCCTGTATACCTTTGCTTGCCCCCGTTGTCTGGACCACTGCATATCATATCCAATGCCTTCCATGCCCTGATTGAATCCCTAATGCCCTGATGAACCTTTACTCTGTACCTCTTGTACTCCTTGTTTCCTTTGTGCTGTGCCTCTGCTCCTCTGTATCCCTTCTACAGCCTGTGATGCCCTTCACCCCCACCATGTGCCCCCTTCCCTTGGTCTGCCAGTTACTCCAGTAAGTAAGTATTTTTTATTTATGCATAGTTATTAAAAACCATCACATTTCATAACACATATATAAATAGATAATTCTAAAAAGCAGTATTTAATATAAATATGATAAAAAGTAGCTTTGTGTCTGCATTTCACTTCTTGCTGTCATCTGTCTCTCCTGTACCTCCGCCTATTGCTCGGTGCCATTCCTCCCTTGAGATGCTCTTTGTTTCTTCTGCCCTCTACCTACGCATGCCACCTCTCCCACTCTGTGTATCTCCTGCCCTGTTCTCCTTTATTACCTAGTGTCTCTTCTTCATATTGGTCTCTGTGCCTCTGCTGCCACCACTTCCCTGAGTTATCTGCCTTGTGTCCTTCTGCGCTTTTCTGTGCTTTTTCACCCTAATATTGATACATCTCTGTGTATTTCATGTTCCTGCTCTAGACTTAATCTGCCTTGTGAATTTCCTACCCTGTGCTTCTCCTGTTCGCTACTTCCTATGGTCCTTCCCATATGTAGTCAATCGTTTGGTCTCACTTTGCTGACATACGTGGATGACAGTTAGTTATACCACTGGCCCGCGACTCTGGTCCAAACTCCACTCAACTTAAATTGCCCCTTAAAAATTGCTGAATGGATTGCCCTCTGATGTCTGAAGATGACTGGAGGAAAGACAGATGTCATGGTGGTCGGTAACCCACCCAATGTTTGGTTTCCCAATTAGTGTCCTGACTCCCTAGTCTTGTTTCCACCTCCCAAAGCGGTGGTGAAAAATCTAGGCATCTTTGCTTAATAATAATCTTACTATGAACCATCAAATCAAGACCCTTATGGCTTGTTTCTTTGGCCTCCTATGATTCCTAAAAAATATCTTTCTCTTCATCCAATCTCTGCCCAGAAAACCATTGTTCAGGCCATCATCCTCTCGCGTCTTGATTATGGCACTGTCCTGTGTCTAGTTTACACACAGAGAATGGTAGAGTACACTCAGCAGATATATATTTTGTTTTAATGTTCATCATGCTCAATGGCATTAAACGCGTGCTATCTTGGTTTGCGCTCCGTCCCTATGCGCAAAAATGTAAGTTCGCCAAAAGGAACCACGCCAGGTCCCTAAGCAAGATGCACAGACAATAGTATGTATGAACTTTCGACCTTTTTATTATGTTTGTATTTTTAGATCTTTCCTTTATTGTTCATATTTTTTCATCAGTGTTTACCCAATGCCTCATGGGGTTGCATGCAGTCATTTTGTAGACTTCAAGTTGACATATTGTGCGTTTGCCTTATCAGATCAGCCTCTGTAGTATGAGGTTACACAAATGTCCATATGTAACTTTTTGATGTTTATGATTAAACAGGATACTGGTGGGTGGCATAAATGTGTGATTGTGGGACATGTAGTTTTAGTTTCTTGAGGTATTGTATATTGATTGTGTATTATAAGGGAAGTAGGCATGAAGTATGGATGGCTTAAGCAGATTGTCATGGTCATTAGATAGCACTGATTGGTGTTTACTTACCATTTTACATTAAAGTTACCCCTAAGGAAGAGAATTATCCTGAAATGCATTGGGTATTATGTAAGGAGGAAGCGTCATGAGGAATACGGAACCCTCCAGTGCAGCTCCGAGAAAGCCCCATGAGGCACTAGGAAAACACTGGTGAAAACATATGAATAATAAAGGAATGATGTAAAAATGAAGAAAAATCATTGGATTACTATTGGAATACAAACATAATAAAATAGTTGGAAGTCCATACATACTATTGGCTGTGCATCTTGCTTAGGGACATGACTTGGTGATTTTAGCCAAATCACTGTCCTGTATCTAGGCATTTTATAGACCCTATTTAGACTTCTACAAAATAGTTCAAGACACAGCTGCCCGTCTCCTGCTGCTGGTGCAAAGATGGCACTCTATCTCTTCCCACCTTAGGGTGCCGATCGCCAAGCGAGTTAGGTTCAAGACTCTCTGCTTTGCTCTTTAAACTGTCAACAATATCAGCCTCCTCTATCTTCAACACTTGGTTCACCAACCTTCCTTCAAGCTTACCAGACAAGGGAGTCATTTGTTTAGGTATCTGGACCCGAAGCCCTGGAACACTCTTCTGCTTCATCTTTGCCAGTCTTCTTCTGAAGCAGTTTTCAGAAAGCATCCCAAAACCTAGCTTTTCTAATCTCCTTTTCCTTCTGTCCTTCCTTGGTGGTGCGGAGTCCTAGCATTAGGACACCCCATTTCGGAGCACCCATGCACTTCACAAATTCCAAACATAAGCATGTATCTGATGCTATATACATCTCGTGTTCCCCAACTGGCCTTTCTCATTCATAGGTTCTTCTTCCCTCTCCTAAACGTGTCCTGTGCCTTCTCTGCTGGGGCTCTGAGCAGTTCTTTGCCCTTTCAGGGCCTCTCTGGTTTTGTGCCGCTGCCTCTCTTCTACCCTGTGGCTCTCTGGTTCTATCGGATTCCCTTGCCATGTCCTTCCTGTTCTTGGCTCCCTTGCCCTCTCTGTCTCACCTGCTATGTGCCCTTCCTGCCCTGTGTCTCTCTACTGCACTGTGGTTTTCTTGCCATGTCTTTCCTGCTTTCTGATTCACCAGTCATGTTCCTCCTATGTTCTGTGTCTCTCCTGTCCTGTGCCCCCTTGTCACGCTTCCTCTGCTTTATACTGCTCTGCCCAGTGGCATACTAGGGAGGGGTGGTGGGGTGGACCACCCCAGGTGGCACGAGTTTTATGGGCGGCCCCCCCTGCTCTTACCTGTGGCTGTCGCAGCCGCAAGAATCTGCTCTTCCATGAGGCTCTCTCTACCTTTCCATTCCCGGGCCTCAGCAGCCCTGCCCCTCTTGTGTCCAGCACCGGTGACCAGATGGCTCCATGTCATCAGGATGCCACTTTTCTTGTCTGTCCTAGTCTATTTCTTAGAGCATAATTGTTATCAAGTGTGTAAGAACCAGTTTGCCCAACTGAAGTGGACAAAGACTACATTCCCCGCAGTGCAAGGATTTCTAAAATTCAAGCTAATGGGTGGAAACATTGTGGTATGGTGACATGGCGTCATCGTGCCTCGCCTATCCTCCTACCTATGCAACACTGTTGCTGCCCCTTGGCTCGTCTGCCAAGTGGTCAATTGTGTCCTATGTTGTTTTCTTTGTTTTTCAGCTCTGTCACAGGTCTTCCTGCCTCCTCTGCCAAATGTCTTTTCTGTACTGCTCCTCCCCTCTGAGGTGCCTGTAGTGCCCTGTGCCTGCATTGTGTGCTTCACATGCTCAGCGCCTCTGGTGTCCTCTACCTCTTCACTGTCCTAGAACTGGGTTTTTCATCCACAGAACTTTGAAAGCAATTTTGTTTTAGCCCATGCCTCCTTTGTTAAAGCAAAACTACAAGTTCCAGAAAGTAACATGGAAAACAGAATATATATATATATATATATATGTGTGTGTGTGTGTGTTGCATTTATATAGCGCTTACTACCTCTAATGAGGGGGAAACATTGTTTACAACGCATGTGATACATTGCATGCCATTAAAACACAGTCATTACTATGAGCGCGTTGTTACATCGCATACCATTACAACGCAAGTTGTTGCAAGGATTTGCTGTAGGGGGCAGAAGGTGTTGGATTTAAAATCCAACACCTTCCCTACTGTTGCACAGACTGGAGTTGGAATAGTAAATTATACAATTCCAAAATCCAGCAACCCCCCCTACAGCAAGTTGTTGGAACGACTTGCGTTGTAATGGTATGCGATGTAACAAAGCGTTGTTGTAATGACTGCGTTGTAATGGCATGCGTAGTAAACACATGCGTTGTAACGTGGCCAATTCCTAACGAGGTGTCGAATTGCTTTTTTGGTGAGTAGCACGCTACTCCGGAATCCAAAGAGTATTAGTGGTGAATTAGTATAGGGAGATATTAAATGAATTTGAGCGGTGGACATGTGAGTTTGTTATTTAGATTGAAAAAGGATAGTGGAGGGATAGAAAATGGAAGGTTTTGCATTTATATAGCACTTGCTACCCTTGATGAGGTGTCTAAGGAATTTTCAGTGGGTAGCACGCTTCTCCTGAACCCAAACAGGATTAGTGGTGAATTAGGATAGGGAAATAAGAAATTAATTTGAGCGGTTGACATGTTAGTCTGTTAGTTGTATTGAAAAGGATAGTGGAGGAATAGAAGAGGGAAGGGTCTAGAAAGTGGGGGGGTTTTAGCTAATAGCAGTAGGAGGAGGTTTGGGATGAGTAAAGGGGAGGTGGAGGTGGGAAGAGTCAGAGAGAAGTGCTCAGAAAGGCTTGGTTGGCAGATCTGAATAGTAAAAGTGGTATGAGATGATGCAAGGAGCGGTAGAGGAGGGAAGAGTCTAGAAAGGGTTATTTTGGGGGTCATAGTAGTAGCATGGGGTTTGGGATGAGTCAGAGAGTGTCAGTAAGGGATATATTGAGAGCTTTCTTTCAGTATATATATATAAACTAAGACGCTTGGAGTCCAAATTAATAATCCGCTTCAAGACAAGGAACCCACAGGGCCTCAATGGAGATGAGGAGTTATATGTACATTTGCAAATCATATACTCTTAAAATTCAACTCTGAATATGGACAAATTTGAATCTATTCCAGAGGTGTTTGTTTGCTGCTGTCTGAATCATTGCAAATATTAATACATGAACTGACTATCAAATCATGATGAATTGATGAATAATGCAAAAATGATTGTTAGTATAAACAAACTCTTTGTCCTTTGCTTGTTCTGCTGCCAAGCATGGTGTCATGCGCCGGTTGATTTATAGAGATACTAAATGGCACTCAGCCGATAATTATCTGACACTCAGTCACTAATCACAAAATAATTGCGAGTCATTCGCCCTTGAGCAAGCCCGTTTATACGCTTATTTTAGCAGTCATGCAAAGCGTGAAGAGTGATAAACTCAAATCGCTCTTATTGGGCTCACTTCAAACAAATAATCAACGAGTCATACGATGTCTGTAACATACCGGTGCTGGGCGCTTATGTAGGATAGCAGAACCAGCATGGTTTGGAAGCACGTAATTGTGCATGTTTTATAAAATGAACTACCATGCCCATCATTGTGGGTTAATATGGAACCATGGTATAAAATGGTGAAACAAACATAGGACTTATGTTACTACCGTGATCAAGAACTGCTTAAGTTTGAAACGCGTAGGTGGAGAGAAGGTCATTAAAACTGCGTTGATAACAACCCAGGAAGAGTGCAGCGTACTTTATTCAAATTGCTTTGATAATAATTGTGAGGTTGTCCTTACCTCACCGCCGGCACCAGCTACCAAGAGCTCCACCCGCAAGGACGATTCGTTTGATTCAGATATATATACAGCGTGCTGGAAGGGATTCAGAATGGTGGACTACCATTCACGATCGTGCTGGCGGAATTGCATCCAATTGTAGCGTCATGTGAACTTTTGGCAATGCGCAATTACTACCTACTCACCTGGCTGACAAGCAATTTCTTACTACAAGTGGCACCACTAAACAGGTACTTACGATTTCAACTGTGAATAGACTTGGATTTCCATAAAGCATATTCAAATTAAAAAAGTGGTGCACCTTGGAACTTGTATTTTCTACTCTGGTCACGTGAGGTAAAATGATGTGAAAAGCACACAGGTGCGCAATGAGCAGTTGATAATCTTTCTCCCGCCTGTGAGCAAGGCCGGAATAGGCCGAAACGTTAGGTGCTGGTGAGAAATCTGTGTGCGAGGACGTCTCAATAAATGCTTCTTTCGCCAGCAATGGGCCTCTGATGGTTCTTCTTTGTGTGAAAATGGATGGGCTGCTCCGTGCCCATTGACAGAGGCCGCCCTGAAGGGTTGGTGGCCCCGGAAACGGGAGTCTTTGTGTGTGATATATATATATATATATATATATATATATATATATATATATATATATATATATATACTGGAAAAAAATGTTACAGGATGTTATAGTTAGGTTCATGTATACCCACACAAAACCATAGAAATTCAGCAGTTATAGTTGTATTTATGTTAAGAAACTATGACTCGTGGCCTAAAGTTACTTAATGGCAGAAGTTACAGTTTGTTCGGATAAGTTTAACTGTAAGTATAACTATAACTGCTGACTTTCTATGGTTTTGTGTGGGTAAAATGGGAACCTAACTATAGCGTCCCTGTATGCTTTGGCTTTTTCAATGAATTAATTGGATCCGCAGGTACCTGCGGGTACCCACGAGTATCCGCGTATCCACAGAAGATCATGTCCTAGGTATATAAAGTTTTATTTCTTTAATATCGCCAAAACCACTGAACCCATTTATACCAAATTACAAAAACTGCTCTTTCTGGCCCAAAAGCTATCTTTCTTTCAAATTTCGTGTAAATCTGTTCAGCAGTTCGGCCTGTTGCCGCATCTAAAAAATGAAAAATCCCCATAGGCATAGCATGGGGGAAAAACATTTTGGGACCTCCCTTTTCTTGGCCCCTACTTGATGAATCACCCAAAAACGTTCTCTGCAGAACTAGGCAACATAAGCCACATATTCTGGAAAATTATGTGAAGATTCGTCAAATGGCACCAAAGTTATTAGCAAAACAAAAACCACTTTGTCTATAGGAAAAGGTGGTCCTATCTTAAAGCCACTAGGTAACTGTGCCTCGTATTTTTTGCTGTAGAGCTTCAGCTTTTAGGTCCTCATTTATAAGTTATTTGGCTGGGGATACATAAATGCAGATAACCAGGGTATCAATTGTTATACCCTACGTATCCAAAGCCGGAGAGGCTGTATCGGGGACCGGGCATTTCCTCGGTGGGCCGCCAGGGTGGGGCCAGTTTTGGGCCCCTGGGGGGCCATTTTTGTTACCGGGGGAGGCAATATCGGTACCCTGTAACAAAATCAGCCAAAACCGGCCCTAGTAAACATCTTGGCCGCACCCGCCCCCTTCCCTCAGGAGGGCCGGCCGAGCAGTTTGCCAGGGCCAGTTTCAGTTCCCAGTTCGGCCCTGTACCTATTGAGGTAGTTACTCTGCCAATTTTTCCAGGTCAATGCATGACTAGCTGCTCCAGACCAGATTTTTTTTAGAATTCTGGGATTTGTGGCCTTGTTTATTCCATTACCAAGGCTACAAGTCCTGGAATTCAAAGGCAAAAACCTGGCCTGGAACAGCACACCATGCATGCACCTGAGAAACTTGGCATGGAGTAGGTAAATAATACTTTTACACCTGTTCCCTATCCAAATCGGGAATAACTTGTGGATTAGCATCGAAATCAGCACTTCTCGGCATGTTTTATACTTTAAATTTCAGCATTACTCCGGGCGTCGGCCTGAGTCTCTCAAGCACGTTACAGTGCTCCCTGCCTGTGCTTTCTGGGCCTGCAGCACCCCCTGTGGCTGCGGGCCTGCAAGCCGCCACCCCGCCCATGCCCCGCTGCCTGTTTACATGTTATCTGACCTACATTGAAACTCATGAGGGCTGAAAAGAGGGCCGTGTGCAAAGGCCCTGGTGGAGCCGGGCCAGGAGCGCGAGAGCAGGGTGGGCCATCCCCTGCACTGCACTCTGGGCCAATCCTCCGGGAACAGGGCCAGGAGTGACAGAAGGGAGGGGCGGCCCCCGCACTGCACCCGGGACCCACCCTACTGGAGCCCGTCACATGTCAGCCGAGCTCAGGCTGGGAGGGAAAGTTGGGCCTGCCTTGGGCCAGGAATGCAAGTTGTGTGCGGAGCCCGGGAGGAGAGTGAGACAATTGGGAGCATACACTCTGATGAGACAGGGGGGAGATGTGAGGCTGCTAGAGAGATATACTTGAGTAAAAACTGAGAAAGGACAGGGACTGGAGGGGGAAACTGTGAACGTGAAGCATGGGCAGGCGGACCTGAGTAGAAGAGTCGAGAGATACGGCCAGAACTAGGGTGCGGACTGAAAAGAGGGAGAGACCTCGGGAGTCTGAGACGAGCCCAGACTGAGGGAGAGAGAAACGCAGAGCGATGACTTAAGCATTGAGGTCCGGGAAGAGAGAAGGGGGCCTTGATAGAAATCTGAAACCTGGCTGGGGAACTCAGATTTGAAACAGTGCCGGGGATGCGGAAAGATGCGCAAGAGGGCAGGAACGAGGAGTAGGGAGAGAGCTCAAATATGGCTTAGCTCGTGAGGCCTGTGAGGGAGTTGAAACACTCCCAGGACTGGGGAAAGGAGGCCCGAAGGAAGTCAGAGCTGCAGAACAGTGAGGAGAAAAGAAGCAATGGGAGGGCCGAGAGCAGAGGGCTGGGAGGGAGACCAGGACAGGGTTGGGGATGGAAGCCCTCGGAGGAAGGCTATCCTGGGACCGGCTGGATGGAGAGTTAGGGTGGGCGGCAGGCCTGACAGGCCCTGGCGAGAAGGACCACCATCATAATACAGGCAGCGATCTGGGGACAGGACACAACTGAGGCAAGAGGGCTCAAAGAAAACGTTGAAGTGGAGGCGGAGGAGTACAGCGTCCAGGAAGAGTTAGTGTTTCACAGAGACTGGGCGGAGGAGGTCATTGGAAATATGAAGTGGGTCTGGATTGGGGGGAGCAAGGATTTACAGACCCAGGACGACCACACCGAGAGTGAGAGCGCCCTGCTCTATCATCTCCTGAGCAGCCCTGGGCTGTGTTCCTTTGGGGTGGGTAAACGATGCTCTGCACACACAGAAAGGCACTCTGAGTGCATCTTACAAATGAGTGTATTTACAGAGACTGAGCCACACACCACAAAGTAAACATACGACGGCGAAGAGTCGCTTCGCACACAAATGAACAATACCTTCAGGGTTGAACAAACTGAGAAGGCCACGCGGTTGTCTGTGGATGCGGGGATATGAATGAAGACTCCACTCAAGGGTGCCCAATTCACAGAGAGCAAAAGCTGACGAGTGACTGCGTGCTCTGCGAAGGTTGTCTCAAATCAGAGCACATGGGATCAGCGGTCCATCTTGCTGAAGGGAAGGGCCTCAGCACACTAAGCTAAGCCCCTGGTTTGGTGATGCAGAGTTCCCAGAGTTTAAGTAAGAGAGAAGGGGTGGCACAGCAACCTGTAAGAGAGGAGCAACCAGCTGGTATCCCAGCCGCCACCTACTTACCTTGAGAGAAGTAGAGCTTGGCTGATCGGCATTCCATGCCTGACAAGCTTGAAAAAGTTCAACAGAGCTACCTAGACTAGAGGTTTCTCATTTACACCTCCTCGTATCCCATATGGGAGAAGACATCAATGATAGATTTTGTTCCAAATCTATGGGTTCTACTTGCGATTAACTCCACTCACTGGTATGGGCCTTGGATTGGGCACTGTAAGTAGAGTTTAAGCTTCTGTGGACCTAGGTTATTGCCAAATGTTTCCTAATCAACCGTGGTAAATCCAGGGTGACTTAGCTAATGTTTCTAGCTTGAGTGTACTGTTGAATTTCTTATCGGTCTTTATCCACATAACTGAGGATTACTCCTTCCCCTTCGTTCGAAGAGCCTGGAAACCAGACATGCAGCTGTCCCGGTAGTGTGTCTCAGCAGAGTGTTTCTGGGCTACCGTCTTTAACTTCTTACTCAATTGGTTCTTAACAGGAAACCAAACTGCTGTAGCCTGTGACTAATTAGCCACAATCCTTGATGATTCCTGGTTTAGCCATCCTTGGGCCCTAGGAAGGTTTGGTGCTATGTTGTAAAAGCTGCCATTTTTGCACCTTCGCCTTCATGAGATTTTGGCTGCCGCAGAGACCAACAAAGTTTACCTCTATATCAGCAGCTTGGCACTTTTTAGTTGTGACAGTAAGGCCAGCTTGCTGATCCTCGCTAAGTCCTTTACTAGCTGTGGAGGGATCATTAGACCGTGCGTTGAGGTGGAAGGACATCGTTAGCCGAGCCTCATGAGGAGATGACTCTTGGAAAGGGATCTATTGAGAAGAGACGACTGAGGGGAGTCTAAAATGGAAATAGAGATTTGAGTCAAAGGGGGGAGAGCGACCTGGGGTGACAAACCTGATTCAGCAGTGGGGCCCTTGCTCATGAGCCACTAGAAAGCTTGAAACAAGCAGCCAAGGTAAGAAATGAAACAGATGGAAAACAGACTAAAAGGGGTCCAGGTAACTATTGTGCATGAGGCATGTCTGAAAAAAACAGGGTTCATATGCTTATCTTTTTACTTTGGGATGCCTGCATACCAAGCAGATGTCAGCCACCACCCATCACCGTTCTTTCCTGTGACTACATTGGTACAACACAAAACACATCTCACAGTACTTTTAGCTGAATACCCTCCATTATCACATTGCTGCAATAATAATGTAATATCTCCCCACGAATGACAGCCTGGACCATCAGGTCATTAATGGTGTCACAACCAAATGGATCCCATTCTTCCTTCTCTGACTTTTACTTTCCTCTGCATGTCACTTCTCAACTTTTTTGTTCTCATTTTCTGGATTGAATCTCCTCTGTCATCAGCCATCGCTGTTCGCTCGGGTGGACTCTTGGGAGTGAATGATGGAGAAGTGTGTTGTGTTAACCATAGTGCAGTCACAGACTGATAGTCCGTTTAGGGTGGGGGGTTTGGCACCCGAGCAAAATCTCAGCCTGTGATGGGGAGGTGAAGGGTCGGTTGGATTCTGTTGAGTCTTGCCTTCCCTTCTGCCTGGTGTACCGACAGTGTTGTATACTTGTGCGGCGTGTGGGTTGGGGGTGACTCAGGACATTCCAAATTCTTTCCTAGATGCCCAGAGAAGGAACTAGGGGGGAGCGTGTTGCACTCTGGCAAAGCTGGATGTATCCATAACCTGCTTCATTTCCATAGGGCCTTTTTGCCAAATTTCTCTGCACCTCTCGCAACACTCTGAAGGATGCAAGAAGCTGGAAGCGGTCTTGACCATTCAGTGAATGGTCCAGGAACTCTCGCAAATGTCTGAAAGGTTAAACTCCGATGAAGCTGCCAGATACCAGAGAAGCTTGTTAGTGGAGCCACGGGGCACTGCAGCGCTGGTAAGGGGAACATTGTTGGAAGAGCAGCCCTCCTTGGAGACACACAGGCCAAGCCACATAGACAGGTAATTTTGAGTAAGCATAGAAAAATAGCAAGCAATCCACCAATGCAGCCTGCCACGAATCCTCACAGATACAGCTGCATGGCCTGAACAATCCGAGAGGTGAATGACATATACCAAAACCCCAGATGAACCAGATGCCTATGCTGCTCATCACAGATGACATGCATGCACGCATGCCATGTGGTTCTGCCATTCAGGTGAATTTAAAGTGAGAGAACAGGATGCCACCAGTTGTGTTTGTGAACAGAGCCATATGAGCCAGACAATGCAGGAGAAGTTGATCTGGGGCACCAAAGCCATCTGATGTTCTGAGTAGCCTCCAAAGACCTTTAAAGGCCTAGACATGCTCTACCTGGCATAGCCCCTCCAGCCTAACCCTTGACGTAGCTGCAACTAGGCCCCAGCAGATAGGCCCTCTGCTCTTGGAAGCACCAGTACCCTCCTATGCTGGCAAAGTGACCATCTCAACGGAAAAGTGCATGGTGAACCAGGCGCAGGAGGAGCTGGAGGCCACTAGCAAGGGCCCCAAACTTCCCGGCAACGTGGAGATCTGTAAGGAAATGCCTCTTTTTGCATGTGCACCCCCACATTTTTGGACTGATGCTGCTCGTTTTTCAACTCTGAGAGTGCACTGAGGCCTACTCACAAGACCTTAGTGCCAGTGTTCTAACTGTATACCAAGTTCTATTGAATTGGATGCACCCAATTGGCAAGTACTGGCTCACTCATAAGATTCTAGTAAATGGTGCCCCAGGTACCCAGAGCATGTAAGACACAGCGTTTACCCAGGTCTGCAGCACTATTTGTGCCACCATGCATGTGGCAGAGCATACCCCTGCTGACCCCTGCTGACTAAGAGAGCAGTGTGTGACAGTACCAGTTCAACTTTGACATTACACCTAATGGCAAAGCCACCACTTCCCATAAGTGGCATATGTAAGTCTCCCCCAAGGAAGGCCTATAGAGCCCTATGGCAGGGAGCTCTTCATTATTAAGTAAGGAATTATTTTTTTATATATCTTAACAGCAACACTTCCAAATGTTTGTTTTGCTGTGGAAAGGTTAGGAGCTCCGTTGGCTAACACAGGGTTACCAGCTGGCATCCCAGCCCTAACTTCTGAATGGAACCACCTAAAAATGTCAAGTAAGATTTCAAATTAATTGTGAAATTAAATCTGGCCTGATGCCCAGGCCAGATTTAAAACCCCTATTAAAGTTCAGCAACTTTTAGAAAGTTGTCACTCTGTACTCCAACTAGCCCGGTGACCCGACAAAGGCACTGAAACATAGATGGGTTTGAGACTGCCTGGGGAGATGTGTGAATGACTCCTAGGCCCAGGAACAAAGGCAGTTGCCGCAGAGCGAGGTGTCACCTCCTCTCCTCAGATGTCCACTCTGGATGTTAGCCCAAAAGGCAGACTTCAAAGGTGAAGCCGCCTTTGAAGGGCTGCTGTGACAACATCCCTGAGCACGATGCTTTTTGTTCCTGCAGACAATTAGGAGACAGAGATAACGGAGGGAAACCTGTGTCCAAACCGGTTTTCCTGTAAGTGTGTAGCCCACTGGTAGCCACAATTCCTGGGTGAGCTACCATGCTCTTGGCGACCGAGGAAGGGTCGTGTCATCTTGAAGGGGATAGGAATAGGACACTCTGGGATAGAGGCCACATATCACAGGAACTTCATCACTAGAGGGGAGGGGACCCATTATCCCATTGGCTAGTGCCTGTGTGGTCCCCTAGGGGCACATTCCTGGGATAAGTTGGGCACCCTGGCACTCTGCCCCTCATTTCACATTGGAAAAGAGAAGAGGACCGAAGAAGGACTGCCCGCTGGCTTTTACCTGCTCAAACAGAGGATGCACCATCGGGAAGACTGCACCTGCTGCACCTTTCGGATAGCGTGATTGGGACGGTGCCTGTGACTCCTGCAATGGGGAAAAGTTGTTTTCCACCTTCACCAACCCCTGTAACTCCGAGGAGCAGTCTGCTAATCTCCTGGAACCTGCTTCAGGACAACAAGAGCGGAAAGAGCCTAAACAGACAAGTTGGTAGCCACCACAGAAGTATTGCCACTTTCAGTCGCCGGGCACCACAAAGAGACAATCCGAGATAGCCAAAACATACACCTGAGTCTGTTGGGCCTGGGAGTACTGTCAGAGTCTGGATTTGTCGCAACCAAGGAACACCAGCCGCAACAAAAATTCTGCATTCGACAGCTGTGCTGCAAGACCCGTAGTGCAGCATCGGCTGCCTGGCTACTGCAACATAGAGGACTCTGAGGGACCCCGATCTCCATGGCCTAAGTGGCCCCATGACCCTCATGGTCAGAGGAACCACAACCGAGACACCCTCGTCGACCGCACCACAGCCGGAGCATCCTTTTTAGCATCTTTGCTTGCATCCCTCAGCATCAGTTCAACTCTATTGACTTTTATGGTTGTCGTGCTGTAGAGTTTGAAGCTTGCTCTAAAAACATTTTGGTGGCCAGATAACTGTCCAAAGCATCCATATTGACCCCCTTGATACGGTCCCTGTCAGATTGGGCCGCAAGACCCGGGCGGAGTACCCACACTAGCTTTCCAAAGTTTTGAAAAGTCTACAAACCTTTTGTTGACCAATTCTTGTTTGCGGTTGCATTTATAAGTGATAAAAGCGTATAAAATCTGTATCACCGGAACCTACCGGTGGATTTTAATGATCAACACCCTTATGCATCAAGCCAAAATCCAGTCGGTAAAATACCGATTCGGTAATAGCTCCCGGTATTGTGTTAAAAATACCCAATCCCAATGCATCAACCCAAAACCCGAGCAAATAACGAATCGCTAAATAAATAACCTCGAACATACCGAATCGCTAATACCAAAAATGCTAATTTACCGAATCGCTAAATACCGAATCCGCAATTACCGAAATCACTATTAGCTCCCGGAAATTGCCAATAGCAAATAACGAATCGCACCCCAATGCAAGAAAACTCGCTAATACCGAAAATCCCCAAAATCGCTATTTTGCCAGAGCTAAATAAGGGGAATCAAAACCTGGAGGTAAAGTCACAAAAAAAAAAAAAAAAAAAAAATTCCTACATGTGCAAATGATTGAGGCAATCACTAAACCCTTAAATTTGGCCCAGGAGACCCTGTTGGCTCCCCCAAAATGGCTGCCCTCTACGTGCTTGCAAGGAGGATGCGGATCAATGCAGCAGGACAGCGCAGGAGAAGGGTACAGGAGAGAGTGGTCAGACTGCGCATAACCCTGCTCGGCCAGAATGAGGACGAGGTGTACCAGAAATATCGCCTCAATCGCGCTATGATCATGCGCCTGATTGCAGACCTGGAACCATTACTGCAGCACCAGACCCACCGGACAAATGCTATCCCTGCGCACGTTCAGGTACTATGCAGCCTGCACCTACTGGCCTCTGGGAGTTTCCAGGGGGTAATTGCGGTTGCTGGAGGTGTTTCGCAAAGCGCACTGTCACGCTTCTTCCAAAAATTCCTAGATGCCATGCTGACAATGCTCCACAGACACATCAGCTTCCCCACAACCCCACAGCAGTTGGACCGCACTAAACAGGCATTCTACCAGGTGGCACAATTTCCACATGTGATTGGATGCATCGACTGCACGCATATCCCCATATGCCCTCCGTCAGCAAATGAGTACCTTTTCAGGAACCGCAAGTCATACCACTCGATCAACGTGCAGGTTGTGTGCGATGCCAACAACATCATAACGGACCTAGTGGCACAATTCCCAGGGAGCACACACGACTCATACATCTTCCGCAACAGTGGAATGCACAGGCGACTACTCAATGGCGAATTTGGAGAGGGACTCCTGTTAGGTAAGTAGAACTACGCTTCCCCACACCAACACCACACATGTATGTACATCACCAATGCTAAGTCTATGCTTCTATCTTCTAGGTGACAGTGCTTACGCCCTGCGGGAATACATACTAACCCCATACCTAAATCCAGCAACCCCGCAGGAACATCGCTACAACGCTGCACACATCAGCACGAGGAATGTGATAGAGCGGACTTTTGGGATTCTCAAGAGCCGCTTCCGTATCCTCCACAAGACTGGCGACGCAATGCTATACCAACCAGACACATGCTGTCGAATAATTGCTGTATGTGCAATGCTGCACAACATTGCCACCAGAAGGGGGATACCCATGGAGGTGGACAGGGATGACAACCCCCAGGCTGACCAACCACCCGCCCAACGACGACCGGCACACATCCCAAACACAGCAGAGGGCCATAGGAGGCGGACAGACATAACGCAAAATCATTTTTGACCCTGGGTAAAATGAGACATTACAAGTTGGTGTTGGGTGCAACTGTTTAATGCACAGTAGCACTGAGGATTGTGCAACAGAACTAGCATTGTGAATCATGCTCCGATTGCATAAATGTAAATAAAAGGTTCCTTAAAGTCAGGCCTGTGCAAACAGAATAATTGGATGGCCATGGTTGCTCCACCATGGACCTGCAGCATGTACAAATTTCTAGTGCCGCTTGCCACGTACACCAAGCCTCCGCTCAGGTGCATCCATACCCTCACCACGGCCTGTCCCCGTGGAGGCACGCGAACTTCGGCGCCTGGTGCTGGCCTCTGCCAGTGACACGCTGCTGACACTGGAGGCAGCCTCACTGGTGTCATCCCCTCCCAATGCTGCAGCACTGCATGTGCTGCTCTGAAGTTGTTCCACAGCAGTGGTGATGTGTCTCAGTGACTTGGCAACATCACCGCAGAAGTGCCCAAGGTCCACCTGCAGGGAGACTGTGCGGCGTGCCAACACAGCGGTGCAGTTGCTGTGCCGTTGTATGGCCTTGGTAGCGGCGGCAGAACGCAACATTAGCTGCCGGTTACTCCTCCTCTGGGACTCATGGCCCTCCCTGATGGCACGGGTGAGCTCACGTACCTCCTCCCTGAGCTGAGCATTGCCATCAGCAACCGCAGTGGTCTGGTCCCTGACCGCCGTGCCCATGTCCCTGACCGCGGAGCCCATGTCGGTGACTGCTGCAGTCATGACGCGCATCTCCCTCGCTAGGCGCACGATGTTGCAGCTGATGCTAGCCACATGTCTTCCCTGCAGGTTCTGTGTGCGCAGCATCCTCTCCTCAATTGCAGAGGTTGTTGGGACATCCTGGTCAGCTGAGGAGACGGAACTGCGACGGGCCCTGTGACGCCGTGCGTGTCTTGAGCCTCCATGTGGTGCAGCAGGTGGTGTGGATGTGCGCTGCGTGGGTGCCAATTGAGGGGGGGGGGGTTGCCATCTCCTGCAAGGGCGCAACTTGGTGCCTGTGCCTCTGCGGTATTGTGGCTGCACTGGCTGCAGGCTGGCTTGCTGGTGCCGTTGCTTGTGGCGCAGGTGGTGGTGCCTTGGCTTGTGGCGCAGGTGCCTTGGCTTGTGGCACTGGTGCTGGTGCCGATGATTGTGGCGCTGGTGGAGGTGGTGCTGGTGGGGTGGCAGGTGTTGGCGGTGCGTGCGCATCCTGCACAGTCTCCTGGTCTGACTCCACGGGTGTCTCAGAGATGATCAGCTGGTCGCTGTCGTCAGAGTCCCCAGGTGATGCATCTGTGTGTGAAACAGTGCATGATTAGTGGGATGATTACACCTACATAGTGTTGTACCCATCAATGTCCCTCTGTGGTCCAACAAATGAACAGTCTACAGCCATGTACAACATATGTGTTGTGTGAGGATTTACGCCTGTGCCTGCACTCTGGGCTGACTAGACTACAACTCCCAAGATGCAGTAGTGTCATGTGTGGAACTGTCTGTGCCAGAGCTGCAGACACAGTGAGATTGGGCTGGGGGCATGGGTATGGATTTACGCTATGCTGGGTGTGGCACAGGCATGCATCTTACCTTGGGCACTTGTGGCTGCGCCGGACGTGTCCATCTGGATCACCCCCACGACGGCTTCCCGCTCTATCGTCCCTTCCACAAGGTCCTCCAGGGCTGTGTTGGATGGTGCAGTGCTTGTTCCGCCTCCAGTCCTTCTTGCCTCCCGGAGCCTCTCAGCAATCCTCTCTTTTGCGCGCTTCCGGAGGTCATACCACCGTTTTTTGAGATCGTCGATGCTGCGGCTAGTGACGCCAACCGCATTGATCCTCTCACGGATGCGCTGCCAGATGCGCCGCTTCTCAGTCTCAGGCACCTTGAGGGACAGCTTGCCAAAGAGGCGGTCGTGTTTGCTGGCCACTCCCTCGATGAGGTACTCCAGCTCCCTGTCTGAAAACTTCTTCTTGCGCTTGCGTGCAGATTCAGCGCTGGATGGCACTTCCTGCGACATGATGGATGTGTGCTGTGACTGGCAGAATCTGTGTGGCCTCACTCTGCACAGCCTGTCCTTCTTTCCAGCTCCTGTCTGCTCCTCTGTCGAGGCTATGTGGGTGGGGCAGCAGTATTTCCTGGTTGGTGATGTCATCAGCCTGTTCCCGGTGCGACGCGGCAATTTGCGATTTCGCTATTACCGATTCGGTAATTGCTAATTCGGTATTACCGAACTCGCTATTAGCCAAATCGGTATTACCGAACTCGCTATTTGCTAGTGGGGCCGTTTGCGTGCCCCGCTATTAAGGAATCGGTAAATTTAGCGATTTTTAAGGAATCGCTAAATTTTACCGAATCTGTTGATGCATGCCAATTACCGATTCCTTAATGGCGATTCCTTATTTTTCGCTATTAAGGAATCGGTATTAGTTTGGTTGATGCATATGCCCCTAAGTTCTCTAAAAACTCATAGAAATACGCATTATGTTTTTAAATTCTTGTCGTGTCTTTTTATTGATGTGTGATTTTCTTATTTTTTTGTTTGGTGCTGTTAATTATTTCATACTAAGTTCCTTTGCCAAGCCTTACCGTTTGCAGCCACAGCTACCCAGGGTTGACCTAAGGCTGAGTAAGCAATTCTGTTTGGACCCAAGATGGTACCTGTGAGTGTACTCCACGATAAAGCCCCACAGCCGTATCATATAGTACACGCAGATCCCCACATTCTTCTTTGCACAGTGCTGCTGCAGGTGCCCCATGGGAGGTATGTACCTTGTCCTGAGCCTAAAAACATAGGGCCTCCCCCATAACTGTGGACCACCCTCTCCGGCTGACATTTTCCCCTGGACCCCACCGCAACCCCGATGTGGACATGTTTTATCCCAGGGCCGATTCTTCTAGGGGTGTACTTTTCACTTGAGAACACACACCTTCAAACAGAACACATTTGACTGTAAACTGAGCACAAACTCAACATAGCTGAGATATTCCATATAGTTGGGTGCCATTCATCTCACAACAGTACTAACAACAATAGATAGACATCCCGACGGAACACAGAGCACATCAGAAAGAACAAACATACCGGCAAAGCTCAAAGTCATTATATAGTTGGAGATCAATGAGCTCACAACAACATATCCTTCTTCAAAGAATAGTATTCCACTACATGACAATATTTAACACACATACCCAACATGTATACAGTGCCCCATAGTGTCTGGTTTAAAGGGATGTTGTGGCACCCAACAAGGGACCTTAATTTCAGTTATTTCAGACACTTGCTTCAAGCGGCGAAGTGAGCATGTCTACTCTGCAAAATGGCCCATACCCAAATTGATAAAGACCTTTGGATACAAACATCAAACAATGCTAACCATTAGAACACACATACAACCTAACAGATAAAAAGCATCGCATTGATGCCTGTCTTTGCTGGTGTATAGCCCTCATAGATAAGCAATGTGTTGAAGAAGAGGGATATACCGGCCAACATTTGGGAAGAATAATGAGGGAGTTTTTAAAGAAAAAGTCTGTACACTTAGGGCCATATTTATCAATATTTCATGCAACGCAGCAAGCCACCTTGCTGCGCTGCATGAAAGGGAGAGGGCCGGAATGTGCAGTTTTTAACATTATACAACACATTCCTGCTCTCTGCCTGCGCTGGCGTTCAAACTGCTGCCTACAGCCAACTAGGCACCCTTGCACCACTGTGCAAGGGTACCTGCGTTGTAGGCAGGATGGTTTATGTGCAGCAAGGGGCATGTTCCTGTACCAAAACAATCTTCTGAGGCATTTTCATCTTTGTAAGTGTGCTGCAGAATGTAGCATACATAAAAAGAGGAAACAACAAGAAGAAATAAAGATATTTCTCCTTGTTGTGCCTCTGGTGGGGAGGCATACAATTCTGACGCATTCCCAGGTCTACCAGTATTGGAATGCCCAGACGTGGGTCCCATGCTCACTGTGTCACTGGATTCAAGTAGCCCGGCTGATGAGGGGTGAACCCCCTAAACTGGTCCCAGGATGCTTGTTCAGTAAGGACCTGTTCTGGCAGTTGGTGCTGGACTGTTCCCTTGGGGAGCAGGATCAAGACTGATTTGCATATGACTGGGTCCAATCAGAGGTGACATGGTGAGCAAAAGAACAATGGGTTGAGATGCTACCCAGAGCGATTACCAGTGGTTAGACAAATTGAAAGCATTCCTCCCATCACCTTTTGTGTGTTTCCAATCTGGGAATGTGGCAGAATGCATGGTTGGATGCAAGTGAACCCCAGCACTCCACCCATGGCATGGCTCCCTTCTGCATAGTAATACAATTTCATGCGGGAGGCAGCTAAAATAAAGCCATTGTTGGGTTCAAAAATCAGGAGCCTCCTGTCTGAATCTGTAATTTTGGCATTTTTGGAAGGACGAAATGGTAATGTTTGTATATGCAAGGAAGACTCTTGAGGACAAAGCCTGTCAGAAATAGAAATGTGATCCTTCTTTTGGGATCACAAAAACTACTCTATTTTTCATCGGGCTACCATCTCCACTGCAAGGGCAAAAGTCTTCCTGAAAGTGGCTGATTTCACAAGAAAATGACCACTGTTGGAAGACTGAGACACTGAGGGCTCCTGAAAAATATATGCTGAATCGTTTCATTCTGATCAAGATGTCACCTTCAAGGTAAGGCAAGATTACTTTGCTGATGTATTTCAGGTAAGTGGTTCTACTGCTTGCTCATGTTCCTGCCACTGAAGAGTCTAAACTTCCTCTCTTGCGTGGAGTCTCAGGAAACAACCTTGATGCTCCCTATAGGAGGGGACACCAAGTTAGTGATATTTACTGGTGCAAGGTGTTTGCTGATCTCCTGGCTGCTTTCCCTTCTTCTGTTATGGCCTCCCTTGGAGCAGTTCCTCTTTCATTCTTTGTTACTCCGTCCTTTAGGTATTTAACTCAAAAATGTTCTTGTTCCTCTTTGGAATCAAGCAGTCTGCTAAAACTCTTTGGAGCTTCTCCCAAAATGCCAAGCAACTTTAGTTCCTCTTGGAAGCCTGTTTATTTTGATTTGATTGTATATATGAAAGAACTGGTAAATATCCATGTACAATACTGAACGTTATTTTACTTGCCACTGATTGACTGCCTTCCTGTTTATAACCCCCTGACATCCTGCATTATATCCTCTAACCTGCGCGTCATCCATATTAGAGCAGACTTTAGTCATTCTCTTTCTGCTCCCATGATCTGCTGGAAATATTTTTAAATTATGATATCCATCCTTAGCTCTAGATGTTCACTTGGAGCATGACAGCACAGGGACATCTAAAGGATTTTGGGGGCCCGAGCCAAACATAATTTGGGGCCCGATCAGATAAAATCAGAAATGATTACCCCTTTCCTGCTCATTGACGCTATCAGCAATTATGATCTGATCATTGACAACCTTCTTTGTTGGCCCCCAAATCTTTAAGTGGACCCCAGTCCTTTAGGGGGCCTCCATTCAGTGAAGAACCTTTTAATATTTATGAGATAATGGATTCCCCTTTTCATATTGTGCAGGGAGCCCCATAATTTTTGTGTTAAGCCACTTTTTGGACCTGTCCTGAAAGCTTAATGATGGCGCACCTGGAACGGTAGGGGCCCTGGGCCAGCACCCTTGTTACCCATGCCTTAAAACTTCTCTATCACAGCATCTTCGAGAGTGAGACAGCCTCCATCTGAAGAGGATATACCACAAGAATGCGTTGGATTGCGGTCCAGCATCTCTCCTACGCCCACTGTAACACTGAATCCACCAACCAGCTCAAAAAGCAATGCTGTGGTCCTGAAGAGGATGGTGCCAAACAAAGAGCATCTGTGGACAACTTCCCCCTACTCTGAAACATTGGAGAAGAACCTTCTCCCATCCGCAAGAGAAAGGTCTGCAGCAGGGCTTCGATTTCACCAGTGGTGCAATGGAAAGAACCGGTTTGATGCTGCCACTTAACGGCAGCCTCTCCACAGGCCCTACTTACAAGCAACCAGTCTGGAAAGACAATAATAAGTAATGGTATTTTCTCCTGCCAAGCCCTTTCTCTTTGCCTTGAGTGCATCTTAGGCCATTCAGCAAAAAAGTGAAAAATCTGAAAGTGCTTAGGCTTCAAAGTACAACCTATAACTGTCTTCCCACCATTGCAACCTCGTCAATGCAAATTGGAGCCACCCCCGGTTTACACTTTAGCGTCGCTAGACCTGCCCATTCTACCCTGTTCTTAAAGGCCTTGATGGCCTTTGCAGGAAGACTGAAAGTCCTGTTCACTTTCTGTAACTTTGATTGTGCCGAATATTATTAGCAAAAATATAATCTAACGGAAATATTGTGTTGTAAAATTGCCTTTGAAAAATGATTTCCCCATAGGCCTGGGCAAAAATTTTGTTCCGTTCGCGGAAATTGCGATAATTTGACATTTTCGCGTTCCGCGGAGAGCGCGAAAATGTCAAAATTTCCGCTTTCCGCAGCTTGGCAATAATTTGTTTCTTGCTCGCGCTGTAAAATAATACATTCTCGCGCGCGCGCGATCGCCTTACCTGAATCCCTGCATTCGCCGACAAGTTTTCTTGATCCGGTCGCGTTCTCCATGAGATGTTGGATTGTTTTTAGCCATTTGCGCTGTCTCGCGACAGTTCGCGCCCGCAGTGACGTCATGCGTCGCGCGATCACGTCTTTCTTCTCGCGATCATGCACCGGGAGACAACTCAAAACAAGATGGCCGCGCCTGCGAGCAACCACATGGGTAAGTTGGCGACCCGCAACCATGCAGAAAATCTCGCGAACATGCGGGGAAAAAAATTCCGCATCTTCGCGATATTTCCGCTTGTTTGCGATAATTTTAAACATTTTCGCGATAATTTGCGAAAGTGGATTTCGCAAATTCCGCCCACCCACGTAGATTTTCCGTTATGAACTCTGGTAGTGCAATATTTTTGTGAACTATATTTAGGACACCATATTTTGGTTAGTGGTAATCTGGTATCATACCATGATACATGTATTTATTGAGGAGTTTTGTAGCATGTTCATAAAGCCTTATGATTATTGCAGAGCGCTAGATATGATAAGAAAAAAATGTCCAGCAGCGAAGCAGTAAGATATGGTCCAGTCAGCAGAGGAGGCCCAGAACTTACGCTTTTTCTGACCCCCATCTTTAGATCCCCTTCCCTTTCCCTATCCACTGAGAACCCTACACGAGACATTTGAGGGACTAAGGAAGGTCACTCATCTATCTAATTAGGGTTAACAGGTGGAATGACATCACTCCTGCTACCGCTGGCATTTCAAGGATCAGGTGAAACCTGTGTATTTCATTGGGAGAATACCTTGCACGTTGAAGATGGGTATGGCTTTTCCAGAACTGATCACTGAGTCAGGAGACCCTTTTTGCATGTTAGTGCATAAAAGGAGCTCAGAACATTTTGGCACTGATTTTGAGTGGGGTAGTGATTTCCAGTGCCTACTCAAACTGGAATTTGTGCAAGGATTGGAAATTTGAGATTTGCGATAAAAGCCTCAACCCTGCAATTTTCCTCTGAAACATTTCACTAGGTCACCCTTCCGAAATGTATAGGGGAGAAAAATACAATGTAGTAAAACTGATACATGGAGAAAAATACAATTCCTCATTTCCAAGTGGCAATTTCAGATTCAGAGGCATTTACCACACCCGCAAAATATCTCACCTAGGTGACTTAGTACGTACCCCATGTAGTAGATAGCCCTGGGTTTCATGAAACTTGAAGCCAATGAATGCCTTTGTGGTTTTTCTATGGACATTATCCTGAGGTAGCTGAAATACGTTTTGTTTTTTTACTTTTGATTTGGTCTCACCTTCTGATTTACCATCTTCTGCCTGGCCCATTAAGCCTGGCACCCTCTCTCATCTGGGTGCTGAAAGAAAACTCGGTCTGTTCTATAAAATTTTTAATGACTGTTACTCAGCCTTTAGGTCTAGTCTAGAGACTGCCTTTGGTGTCTAGCCAGCCTTATGTAATCAAAAATATTCTCAAAGAGAATTCATTCTTTTCTTTTAAATTTCTAATGTCTGTTGTTCCATCTTTAGGTCTAGCTTAGAGACAGCCTTAGCTGTCTCACCACCTTTAAATCTTCAGAAGAATCATAAATATAAAATACATATGTATATTTATATAAATAGTGGCTCTTTGAGTCAGCCCTCTCCATCCTCTGATTGGTCTGTTCAACTGTCATTCATATTTTGGATCCGTCCTCTTGTTCTTTCCATTCTTTATCCTTTAATAATTTATCCATGATCATTAAAAAAACAAATTATAGTCATCTTTTTTTATTTAAATAATGACTTTAGGGTGTGGCCAGCACTGCAAGATGGCGAACACTTTATCTCTGCGCTCTCTTCCAGGCCCCGATACCGGTAGATTCAATCTCGACACTTTCACCTCCTGAGATCGGGGATGCCCGACTTGCCGAATCAGCTGCAGTTAGCTGGCAGCATCCCAGCTTGGGCGATGAGCGCGCCACAGCTCCAGACTACCTGGCATAATTTACCATTGGCTACATCTGGCGCCACTTGGCTCTGGTGCTGGAAGATATTTAGCCCCGGGGCCCCAAGCTGTGAGGAACTGTGGCCTTTCCCTCCTTAGTGCCTCCTCTTTATGTGGTGAGCTGGGGCTTCTCACTAGAGCAAGACTATTCATCCCCTGCTGAGAGTGTGGCCTGCTTCCCTCCTTGCCCGCATTGCCATTATTTACCTAGCCTGGGCCCCCGGTTTAAGCTTCTCCTCCGCCGTGTGCTCTGCCCTGTGCTGGGCCCTTGGCCTCTGGACCTTTGACCGCCTTATCTGGGGTTCCTCCTCCACCAGCACATCCCTCATTCCTGGGCGCTCGCCCCAAGTATTGCAGGTATTCCTCTAATGCAAATATTGTTGCAACAAGACCTGTTTTTAAGGTCCACACACTTGTCTTGCCAGAGGATATGTTGATCTCCAAGTTCGTCCAGATTCGTGCTGGTCGGGATGTGGAGATTCGGGTACCTTTCTGCATGTGGTTATGCCCTCTCTTGAGAGACTTTTGGGATAAAATATTTGGCGCTATTTCCCAGAGCCAAGGTCAGGACCTCGACAAACTACCGAAGCTGACCTTACCTGCTAGGCCCTTGGAGGCCCAGCAGGTAACAACTGGCAAGCAGATCTCTCATCTCCTGCGGGCAGCTAAACACACCATCCTTTCTCTATGGGGTAAACGTGTGACAACAGCTTGTGATCTCTGGTTCCATAGAGTCTGGCACCTTCTCTTCATGAGAAGCTGGGCTTTGACCTCAATGACAAATCCACACTCTTTTTCAAACTGTGGCAACCAGTTATTTTTTATTTGAATGTGGACTTTAAGGCCGGACCTGCCCCCTGACATTGCGAGCCCTTGGTTTTCTAGATCCTTCGTTTATTCCACAATTCGGCTCCTCTGTACCCTTGGAAGACTGATCCCTTTAAACTAAATTTTTACATGCAGGAACTCCCAGTGTGAAGGGCAGACAATTGGGGAGAGGATGGGTAGGACTGGTGCTTTGGTGACTGTGTCCGCCAATACTTTGATTGGTTTAATCTTCTATCTGCCTTTTTGTGACGAGAATACAATACAAACTATTGAAACTAAACAATGACTTTAGGTTTCAGTAATTAAAAGCCAATAGTACTTTTTCTTTACACTAATAAGAATCATATTTTACTGTGATGTGCATTAAGAAAAAAAAGGTTTTATATATTTGTTCCAAGTACATGTGCTTGCTAGGAAGCACTTGTATGGTTCCATTCAAATGTACGCGCTCCTTTCGTGTTAAGGCCCCTGTTCTGTGGAATTCATTACCTCTCCCTATTAGAAACATTGAAAGAATCTACATTTCAGGAAATCCCTGAAGACGTGGCTCTTTTCCTTCTAATACCTGCCCTTTTCTGTTAGGCTGTTGGCTACAGTTTATCCATTTGCAAGGTCTAGCGCTGGGAAACCCCATTTTTGCGGCAGCTATGCACTTTACAAATCCCTTTAACATAACATAACATTTAATGAGATGATTAACTTAGAGATGGAATGTCACTGAGGTCTAGTTGAAGTATGTTCTAGAAATAAAGGCAGAGATGATAGAATGTGTTTATTTCTCTTTTTTTTACTGTTTCATCATTGCAGAGGCAGCTGAGGGGATACAAGGGCGCTTTACAATGCAACAACAGAAACATCGTAGTTGAAATGTACCAAAAAAAACACATAAAATGTGCAAGAGGGACAGTATGTCATATATAGATGAAATAGAAGTGTGGTTGTCCTCTAAACCGGAGGCATATAATTCTGAAACAGGATGCTGTTCCTGAAAAGGATTGGTGGTAACTTGCTCCATTATGTCTGGGAGCTTCTATAAGTCAAAAACACATAAGAAGGGGGACTGGGAGCTAATGGAGAAACGTCCAGTACCAGTGCTCCCAATGTCTACGTGTCAATCACTGGTGGGTAACTGTTCCTAGAAAACAAAGCTGGCCTATTAGGTTGCTAGAAGTACAGGTGAAAGAAGGCCTAACTCCTTCAAAGGTTATAGGTTGGATATAAAGAGGTGAGAGGGGGAATTCCTCCTCGTTAGAGAAGTGCCCTCACACACCCAAGCGGGTGTCATGCTTCATCATTGGGCATTGCTCCTTGTGGGGGTGGCGCGGGCCCAGCGAGGGGGCTCTTTGTTGGAGATCTTTTAAGAGGAACGCCGCAGTTGTGGGTGCGGGTGTGTGGGGAGTGGTGTAAGTGAATTAAAAACAATCATACTGGTACCCTGAATTTTTTTTTATTCTGGGGTCCATGCGATATGGTTAAAAACGGAAGCTTCTATAAATACCTGTTTTAACATATATGTTTTCCTTGTCCTCCTGAGATGTTCAGTAGGTTGGCCAAATGTGTCAATGTGTTCAGGTGACTTTGTGTTAGACAGCCCCATTTAAATGTTATTCTTACTTCAACTAGGAGCCAATATAAGTTGGAGAGGACAGGGATGAGATGATCAAACTTCTTGGTTGAGTACATAAGTGTAACGGTGGAAGGTAGAACTGCTTTAAGAAGATAATGCACAGTTTCAGGCACACCCTGAGGAATGGCATTGCCACAGACTGAATGTGAGATAATTAATGCAATGGTTGCAATTTTTAAATGGGAGACCAGGAATAGAAGGTACATTTTTGGAGGGCATTAAGGTGGACGTTAACAGG
This sequence comes from Triturus cristatus, assembly GCF_964204655.1. Taxonomy (NCBI): domain Eukaryota; kingdom Metazoa; phylum Chordata; class Amphibia; order Caudata; family Salamandridae; genus Triturus; species Triturus cristatus. Next base: position 752,588,417 of record NC_140592.1, read on the forward strand.
TGTTGCCATTCTATTGATGTGAATGGCCATCAAATGTTAGGGGTAGAGTGCCTCAGGGTTTCACTGAGAAAGGTTGAGGATGGTACTTTGAGATCTTTAAGGAGTATTTGATTAAACGTAGTCTTCTTTTCAGGGCCATGAGAAGGAACTCCCACGTTTGTGGACTGAGTTTCAGAAAGCTCCCAGCCATTCCTGATTGGAGATGGAGTAGAGGTGAATGAAGGATGAACATATATATTTTCAGAAAATTGTGTTTGAGCTAATTTGGGTGTCATCCTTTTTTGATGGTTTAAACACTCCCAATCCTTTGCAGAGAGAATTCTGTAGCACAGTATACAGGATGAATACTGTGTGGGCTAGAATGAACCCCTGAAGTACACAATAGGTTATCTCAGAAGATGCTGAGGTATGGAGTCTTTCCTTCACTAACTAGAATTGATTAATTTAGAAAGGTGGTGAACCAGTTCAAAAGAGCTCCACAAAAGACAATGAACTGTTCTAGCATGGAGATGGCCAACTATGCAAACAACAAAAGAGGAGAGAGCCGGTCAAAATGTAAGGAACTGGGAGCCAAAGAGAAGAAGACAGATTCAGCCCACTAAGTTGAGACAAATCCCATCAGCCCACCGTTTTGGCAGAACATAATCATCTGGTAATAAGGTGGATCAACTCATTGCAGTGCACCCTATTTCAGGGGAACCATCACTGTGTATATGCAATGAGTTTGCAATCTTCCAGAGAAAAAGTCTCAAAACATAGTGGTACTGAGAAAGATGTGAGATGCAGTGCAAAACAGAAGAGAAGTGTATTAAAAATGGCTACCTGATAACACCACCCAACTTTATTCGGTGTCAAAAAAAGTGTCAAGATTAAAAAAAGCAAGTGAAAAACTGATAGTTTGAAAAAATAACTATCTTATAGCAATAGAGGTCGACATGTTTCAGCCAAAAGGTTACAATTACCTGGCTTTCGTCAGGACCATGTATGGTAAAATGCTACTGCAGAAATATGTGTTTACAAAGATACTTTGATAAGAACATCACTGTGACAATACCCTACCACAATCAAACAGTCATTGATTTGTCCAGTAGTTTATGGGATGTCAGAGTGTTCCTGAAAAGAAGAAAAATATGTGTTTACAATTTATGAAACTGCACTGCATCTCACATCTTTCTCAGTACCACTATGTTTTGAGACTTTTTCTCTGGAAGATTGCAAACTCATTGCATATACACAGTGATGGTTCCCCTGAAATAGGGTGCACTGCAATGAGTTGATCCACCTTACTCCCAGATGATTATGTTCTGCCAAAACGGTGGGCTGATGGGATTTGTCTCAACTTAGTGGGCTGAATCTGTCTTCTTCTCTTTGGCTCCCAGTTTCTTTACATTTTGACCGTCTCTCTCCTATTTTGTTGTTTGTGTAGTTGTTGGGGGTTTGGAGTTTGCCTGGTCGTTAAAGATTATTTCCCTTAGACCCTCCATGAGTGTTTTTTGTTGTTAGATGGCCAACTATGATCAAGTATTTTGAAGACCACTGTAAGTTCCAACAATAATAAAAGGCAGGAACCACCATCATGCTGTATCCGATGGATGTTGTCAAGGATATTAAGAGTGGCAGACTCAGTGCTGCAACCAGAGTGAATGCCTCATTGATGCTTTGCAAGAAGATGAAATGCTCGTTGCTAAAGCCATTAAGTTACAGAGAGAAACACTTATCTCTCAATAGCTTTGATAAGCCAAGGAAGGTTAGACCCTTGTCTCAAATTCAGGAAAGACGTGGGATCAAGAACAGAAGCAAGATTGAGCACATAGGATTTTGAACAAAATAAGAATGTGAAGATGGGCATGCTCAAGAGTACGGGTGCCTACAGAGGGCATCAATCATACAGAGAGCTGGTAAAACCATGTATGGCCATGAACATAATGAGGGACTTGCTTTGGCTCCACTGTTTCTGATATTCAGTCAACAAGTATATCATGAAGAGAGGCGGGTGCCGGAGGGAGAAAGAAAAGACTATGTAGTTGTAAAACTAATTACCGTGTTGCATATGAGCAAGAATAAATACTTAGGGAACCCTGCTAGCAAATTATGGAATGAGCCTAGCCTTCCCATACAAGAGAGTTTACGAGAGGCATAGCACAGGGAGGTGTGGTTACATTTTTTCTTATGTGTAATTGCTGGCATGTGGCAGCTTCGGTTGTTTTAACGATAAAAGAAAAAAGTTAGATATGTGTGTGTCAAGTTAATGGCACTTGGTGAGGGTGAAAGGGGAAGGACTTAGCAAGGGTTAATGGGAAGGGATTTTATGATGCAGGAATATTGATGAATTACATTTTGGAAGAAGTGAGCATGAAGAAGTATAGGGCAATCCAGTGACTGATTGCAGTGAGACATAAATCTAAAGCCATCATTATATAGATGGGCTGTAATTCCCAGTTTTAACTGGAGGTACTGACCAAATATGGAATTACATGTACAGCGGGAAAACCACATCTCGCTAAAAGCAGGAGAAATATGCTGGAAACCAGATAAAGGGAAATATATATATAGGAGTTGGTGAAGACACAGATTCTCACGTTACCTCTTATTTATGGCCCTTCATAAGTACTAATAACCATTACATTAGTGCTTCTGGTTGTGTGAACACTGATGTGTCAGTCACGCTATTGCTATAGTTAGCCCCTAACAAAGAATTTGAGGTGATAATGAATGAAAGGAAAAAAGCAATTGTGTATTTTCAGCATAAAGGTGGTACGACAAGGCGAAGAAGAAAATAACAGCAACCAGCTAGGATGTGTACAGCGAGAAAAATAGAAATTCTGGAGAGAGCCTTGAGTGACACAGTGACAGCATGATGTTCGAGGACTGTGATAAAGGAAACCCAAGGGGATCATGGACGGAGTGCTGAAACTTTTCAGACGCTCACCCCCAGTCACAGATCTGGGTTGAATCCATCATAATTCTTTTGCTCTCTTCATCACCCCAGTTTGGACCCAGATATATGCAAATCTTTCTTGGCCCTGTGCCTCATGGGAACAGTCCAGCCCGAACTGCCAGGCCAGGTTCTCCCTGGATCGGAAACAAGCATCCTGAGATCGGTTTCGGGCTAACACCCCTCTTCAGCCAGGCTAGCTTGAATCCAGTGGCAAAGTGAGCAAGGGACCCATGCCTGGGCATACCCACCCAGTCTGGACCCTGTCATATGCAAATCAGTCTTGACCCTGTGCCTCATGGGAACAGTCCAGCCCGAACTGCCAGGCCAGGTACTCCCTGGACCGGAAACAAGCCTCCTGGTGAAACCACGAAACTAGGATGCATTTTTTCAGTCCAGGGCTGACCTGGCCTGAAGTGTTCGGGCTGGACTTTTCCCATTGGGCGCAGGGTCAAGACTGATTTGCATATGGCTTGTTTCAAACTGGAATGGCATAGGGAGCAAAAAACGATGGATTTAGACCCACCTCTCTGTACTGGGGTGAACGTATGACATTGTTCTGAATTCTGTCCATCAATTGTTCTTTTTGCATTTGTCACCCCAAGTGGGACGGGTATGCCCTGGCGTGGGTCCTGTGCTCTCCATGCAACTGGAGTCAAGCTATTCTGGCTGATATGGGGTGATACCCTGAAACCGGTCCTAGGATGCTTGTTTTAGGACCTGGCCTGGCAGTTCGACTGGACTGTTCCCATTGGGTGAAGGGTCAAGACTGATTTGCATATGGCTGGGTTCAAACTGGAATGGCATGAGGAACAAAACAATGATGGATTTAAGCCCAGAACTCTGTACTGGGGTGAATGTATGACATTGTTCTGCATTCTGTCCATCAATTGTTCTTTTTGCATTTCTCACCCGAGTGGGATGTGGGTCCCGTGCTCCCAATGCCACTGGAGTCAAGCTATTCTGGTTGATGAGGGGTGAAACCCCAAAACCGGCCCTAGGATACTTGTTTCCAGTCCAGGGAGGACCTGGCTTGCCAGTTCGGGCTGAATGATTTGCATATGGCTGGGTCTAAACTGGAATGGCATGGGGAGCAAAAAAACGATGGATTTAGACCCAGATCTCTGTACTGGCGTGAATGTATGACATTGTTATGCATTCTGTCCATCAATTGTGCTTTTTGCAAATCTCAATCTCTCCCGTCTCTTTGTAATGGCCTCTTACTCCTGTTCCTTTCCTTATTTTCCCCGCATTTTAACTCGTGTTTGTCCATTACCCCCCTCTTTCCACTATTCTCTCCTGCCTGAATACTGACAAGCTCACACATCTCTGCCATGTGCCCGCGCTGCCCAATTGAGAGATAGGCAGGGGTTGACAGAAGGTGAGGCGAAGGCCCACACCTCATTGTGTCGCAAGATGTGCTGCGAACCCCCATCTCGTAGTCCAAGCAAATCAGCTGGGATAAGGGAGTAGCCAAAAAATTCAAATGCCCCCCACTTTGAACAACATATAGAGCTAAATGTCTGAGCAAAGTGAGCGATCCCACCCCTTCCTATGGAGTGCCAAGGGACTTGTACCCTTGTAGAAGACTTACTGAAAATTGTGCAATAAAATGTCTATTACCGTACGATTTTAAAGGTCTTTTTTCTCAAAATACACATTTACAAATACTGACTTATTTTTCACTTTCATTCTTTCCCCTTTCCATCTTCTTTCTTTCCCTATATGCTTTTTTCTTTCCATCATCTTGCTTTTATTTTTGTTTTTCAACCTTGCTTTCGTTCTGTCTATTCTTTTCTACTCCAGCTGTCCATTTTTCTAGCTTTCTATTCTTATTTCTTATCACGCTCCTGTCTTTCCTTAGCACCTTCTTTCCATCTTTGCTTTTTGTATCCTTTCATTTGTTAATTCTCTCTTTCTCTTCTTCCCTTCCATTGCCCTTCCTTTCATCTCACATTTCTTTTTTCTCTTATTTCATTATATTTTCTGCCTTCTTTCTCTCTCCTTCCATTTTTTCTTTTTTCTTACCTTTTCCTACTTCTTTTCTTCTTTCCATCCTTCATGCTTTTTATCCATTCTTCTTTGCAACTCTTTTGCTTATTTCTCATGTTTTTTGCACCCTCTTTCCATCATGCTTCTTTTTCTTGCCTACCTTTATTACTTGCATTCCACTTTGTTTCATTTGTGCTCTCCTTTCATTTGCCTTAAATATATATTTTCTTTGCCATTCTCATAATCTTTTCTTTTTGTCACCGTTTTAGGCTTTTTTGCATCTTTTTGTTCCCACCTCTCAGCTGTGTTATTGTAGTTTATTAATGTAGAATGTATTTGTTTCTGTTTCTGCCTTGCGAGCTAGACATGATCGTTTCTTACGCCGATGACACCCAGCTCCTCTTCACCTGTGAGAGGGGTGCGGACTTCGATGGAGGTAGGATCCAGGGTTGCCTTGAGGCTGTGTTTCAGTGGTTCCATCATAACAGCCTCAAGTGCAACTCGGATAAATCCGAGGTCCTCTTTTTTGGGTGCAGCTCGGACCCGGACTGGAAAGTGTGGTGGCCTGAGAACATGTTTCCACCAGCAAGTTCGTCCCAGGTAGCTAAAAACCTTGGGATTAAGATCGACAATGGCCTCACACTACGCTCGCAGGTAATCGGTCTCACAGGCACCTGCTTTGGCTTACTCCGGATGCTTCGCAAGTTCCTTCCCTTGTTATCGGAGGAACATAGGAAGATAACGGTGCAGGCGATGATAGGCTCGAGAATAGACTATTCCAACGTCCTCTATCTCGGCCTGCCAGAATACCTGCTTCAACGATTACAGGTTGTTCAGAATTCGGCAGCACGTGCTATTTTTGGACTATCTCGCCGTGCCAGAGCCTCGGGCCTTTTGGAGGCTCTGCACTGGCTTCCTGTCCGGAAGCGGATAGTTTTTAAAACTCTCACCCTGGCACACAAAGCCTTGCACACATCTGGAGCAAAATATCTTCAGAAAAGGCTGTCCTTTTACCGTCCTGCCAGATCGCTTAGGTCTGAAGCCTTGTTTCTTGCTGCAGTGCCCCGCGTGAAGAGAGCTCGCATCGGTGGCCGCTCCTTTAAATTATTAGCGCCTCAGCTGTGGAACAAATTGCCTGTGTCCCTGCGCAGCACCCCTAACTTGTTGGCCTTTAGGAAGGGGCTTAAAACTTGGCTTTTCACTTCTTAGTTTCAGGTCCTATCCGGTTTCTTCTTTTTCTGTTTTTGTTCATTTTTCCTGTTGTGTTTTGAGATTAGTGTGCAATTCAAAGCGTCGGGACACTCTTTCGAGTAGCCGCACGCTATACAAAAAACCTTTATAATATAACATAACATAACATTAAGAAGGGCCATAAAGGGGGGCGTGGCTTGCAGCCGAGCAAAATGGCTGCGATGTAAAGGAGCTCCGAGGTCGGCGCGAGTTCCCCATAAAATCCGGAGTCCTATCCGCATACAAATCCGCTCCCAAAGGCACATACTGGGTGTCGAAGGACCCAGGGCACCTTCCGATTCCGCCTCCGACCTTACAGCACCGCCACACGAGTGACTGGGACCGCCGGCGAGAAGCGGCCTGTGTCCCTCCTGCAGCAGCGGCCTCGATTTTGGAGAGCCTGATCGGGGAAGCGCACGGGGGCTGCCCCGGACGCCGCGACGCTGTGGTGTGAAGTCGCCTGCCGTGACCCGGCCTCCCTGAGGGGCCTGGAGGAAGGCGGGTGTAGAGGACGACGTGATCCCTCTGACTGAGGAGTGGACGGGGGTGCGCGGTGCGGGCCAGCTGTACGGCCGCAAAAGTGGCGGCTCTGGGCCTCGGGCAGAATCAGGCCCTACCAACACTGAGTCATGCAATAACAGGATTGTCTACAAGAATCGTAATTTAAAGAAGGGAGCAGGCTACTGAGGCCACGTGGACTGCGGCGCAGGTGCAATTACCCATATACCGGCCAGCGGTCTAGACTTCTGTGTTGTGACTGGTAGGGAGGGTGGACACACAGGCACGGCGACGGAGACAGTGCGGAGCGCTGCTTGTGTGGGCGCCTCCCTGGACTGATTGCCCGCTAAACAAAGGAGGGTAAGTGGCGCCCTAGAAGACCCGTGGGCGGGATTCCCGCCTGGTTGGAGACATCGTAGGGGCGCACTTGGCGTGCTCACAGCTTAATCAGGACAGCCGAATCCGGAGGTGCAACCCGCCGGTGAGCTACGAAGTCCGTGCTGGTAATTTGCGGCCCAAGGGGGGACGACCCTTTAGGGTGGCGCACATCCGGAGGCGAAAGTAATTGGCGACACTCTTGTCCTCACCCTGTGGTGGGCTCATACTGCCCGGGCGAGTGGAGACGCCTTCTCCTTAGGGGGTCGCGCTACGATCGGCCTTCCACCTACCTCGGTGTCCGGGAAAACCGACAGGCCGCGTGGGTCACGTAGACACACGGCAGGCGGCGGCGACTACCTCCCAGTGGTGATTTACAAGCCCCTAGAGACCTTGCCGATTGGCTAAAGATTGGGGGCAGAGGACCTCGAAAAACCGCACAGCTCAACCTGGCTAAGTACGCTTACACGAAAGACTCTCCAGCAAAGCCTGTGCGTCGGACCACAGGGGAGGCGGATATTGCACCGACAGGATCGCCCAAAGTCACGCTGGAAGATATTATGTCTGCCCTTACAAACGTGCAAACCACAGTGGGTTCAATCTCCGCGGACGTCTCATTTCTGAGAGCGGACTTTCAGAAAATGGCCACAAGAGTAACCGAGGTGGAAAAGAAGGCGACCACGCTGGCAACAGACACAGGCGAGCTACGAAAGAAGGTTCGGCAACTGGAAGCAGATAACAAGATCATGGCGGCCCAGCTAGACGACCAGGAAGGGCGGTCCAGAAGAAATAATGTCTGAATCACGGGGGTTCCGGAGAGCGAAGGTAGGCAGGCCATGGATCTCTACGTGGAAGAACTGATCAAAACCCAGCTGCAGCCCAGGGGGCTCTCTTCCTTCTTTTCAGTGGAGAGGGCACATCGGGTCCCGGGTGGTAAACCCAAGCCGGGAGCACCGCCCAGGACAGTCTTGGCCCGTATATTTAACTTCCGTGATCGAGATGCCATACTCCAGACTGCGCGAGTGGCTCCCCCAGTAAAGGTCCAGAACTCGGTGATCTCCTTCTTCCCTGATTACACCGCGGCAGTCACTAAACGCAGACGAAGTTTCACAGAGGTCAAGAAAGAACTCAAGAGCAAAGAAATATCGTACTCCATGTTGTTCCCGGCCAGGCTAAGAGTAGTGGCAGAGGGAAAAACATGGTTCTTCGACGCGCCGGAGGAGGCATGGGACTGGATAGAGGGCTGGCGACGGGCAGGTAGACCCCGGCGAGAAGACAGTAGTGCGCGACGGCTCCACGAGGGGAATGAAGCGGAGGATCGGGCGGGTGAAACCGGCGGAGAGGCCTCCCCTTTCAGTCGGTTGAACAGTGACGTCCCTTGCCCATAACCTGGTGAATACTGACCCACAGTGAAACCCGGACCATCAGCAGTGGGATGCATAAGACGAACCATGAACACTGGAAGCAATCGGAGCAAGTGAGATGCCGTGGCCTTGGAGTTTGGCTGACGCTGCCGGATTTGGAGAGACATCAACGGAAGATAGCTGGCATGGCACACCCAAACTTTATAACTGCTCACACAGAACTGGACTATGGACCTTGTGCTAGCCTTTGGGAAGGGGGACTTACAAGCGCCTCTCGGACTTCCTCCCCCCACACGCAAGTATTGTTAATGGGATCGAAGCACTCTGCATTGTTGGTGAGGCGGGTAGTTAGGAATCCGTCTGGCAGGGAGGCAGGGAGGGGGGAGGTAAGGGGATTGGTTCCTTTTTCATCTTTGGTTTTTTCAGTAATTGACAGTTGTTTCCTGTTTTTAGTTGTTTATTATGTTTTATTTTTGAGAGCACATACACATCTATTTGAACTAAACACGCACGACTCACTCCACACGCCAGGTATATCGCTGATCACGACTCGCCTTCATGTTCTTGCTATCGAACCAGGGGGGCTATGACAGACACTACCTCTAGGACACAGGTGAACAACGTGAATACACTGGGACCGCCTTTGACAGTGATCTCCTGGAATGTAAACGGCCTAGGTAATAAGATAAAAAGAGGCCTAGTGCTGCAATACCTCAAAAGGCATGCACCTTCTGTCACCTTAATACAAGAAACGCATCTAGTGGGGACGGCAGTCAAGGCACTGGACAGATGGGGCTTCAAAATGGTGACCCACTCTGAATTCACCTCAGGCTCTAGGGGGGTGGGGATCCTGGTTCGTAAGGCTTGCCCTCTGATTCTCACTTCAACCTGGGCTGATGATCAGGGGCGTTTCGCAGCGGCCTCCTGTCAATGGGAGGGGCGGGTCTTCAATTTCGTCTCGGTGTACATTCCCCCGGCGCTACACACATTAGCCTTCACAGCTCTTGGCAAATTCTTGATAGACCTTCCCCCCGGGGAGTTTATAATGGGTGGGGACCTTAATACAGTGATGGACGCGGCGCGCGATAGATGCCCCCCCATAGGTGGCGGAGCAGGCTCCTCGCCCCTACACGATTTCGCGGACGCGATGGGCCTAGTAGACGTCTGGCGCGTGTGCCACCCCGTAGAGAATCAATACACACACCACTCAGCAGCACACAACAGTCTCTCTCGCATAGACTACTTTCTCACCGCCCAAACGGGGTTAGAGGGCATCCACGAGGTGAACCATCTCTCTAGGGGTATTTCGGATCACTCACCCTTGCTCCTAATATATTCCTCGCAGATTAAGGGTCGCAGACGTATATTTCCCATTTACCCGGGATATCTCAAAGTTCCACAGATCAAAAAAGCAATGCATACGACCACGAAGCAATATTTCCAGGAAAACACACATACAGTTCAATCCCCGGTGGTCCTATGGGAGGCGTATAAGGCAGTCCTCCGGGGACAGGCAGTCTCAGCGATCACCGCACATAAACGAGCATTAACACAACAAATATCTGAACTGGAGCACGCAGTGGAGCGCGCTGAGCGAGACCATGCAGCGGATCCAAATGACATTAATACCCACGCCCTGCATGTAGCTCGACAGACTTATAAAGAACATACATAGGAGGTAGCCCAGGCCAGGTTCACAAAAACGCGTCACACAATCTATGAGGCAGGGGACAAGGCGGGTAAGTTACTAGCATGGCTAGATAAGAAAGAGAGGGCCAGCCGATGGGTGGCGCACATTCGCTTGGCTTCCGGCGAGACGGTAGCAGATCCAGATGCTATCACAAAGGCCTTTGCGATACACTTTGAAACGGTATACACTCCGATAGCAACAGCGACGGTGGAGGAAAATCTCCCCAGGAGTGTACCTCCTACAGACCGATCTCACTCTTAAGTCCTGAAGCGAAAATACTGGCAAAAGTGCTCGCGACCAGACTGCAACCATACTTGGCAACGCTCATACACCTGGACCAGTCTGGGTTTATGCCGGGAAGAAACACAGCAATAAACCTCAGACGCCTACACGGGATACTTGCCAGTGCACCCGCCATACAAGAGGAGGCGGTCATTTTATCATTGGATGCAAGTATGGCCTTTGACCGGGTAGAGTGGCCATTTCTTTTTGCGGTATTGCAGCGTATGGGGCTGAGACCCAAAATTTGTGCGTGGATACAGCTGCTATACTCGCGGCCACTGGTGCAGGTAGCGGTCAATGGAAGACAGTCCCGGGACTTTCCGCTGGGGCGGGGAACTAGGCAGGGATGCCCCCTCTCCCTATTGCTCTTTGCGTTGGTGCTGGAGCCACTCGCGGCCTGGATTCGGACAGACCCGGTGATAAAAGGGCTGAAGAGGACAGAGAACTGGGAGGACCGTATCTCCCTCTATGCGGATGACATTCTTTTATATCTAACACAGCCAGAGCGTTCTCTCAATAGCTTATTAGACATCTGTGCCTCATACGGTAGGGTCTCTGGGTATTCCATTAACTGGAGCAAATCAGTACTATATATCCTTAAGGGCCCTCCCCCGCGCCTGCCTAGAGGAACTACGATACAGATAGCGTTGGATGGTTTTAAATACCTAGGCATTCACATCACACCAAACCACGCACACTTCATCGAACGCAACCTACTTCCACCTTTGCACAGATTAAAACGTGATGTGAGGAATTGGCACTCCCTCCCGCTTACAATGTTGGGGCGGGCTGCGCTGTTTAAAATGATGGCCCTCCCTCGGTTTCTTTACGTAATACAGAATACACCCATGCTAATACCCGACTCATACTTTAAAGCCATTGCGACGGAGGTGGGTCACCTGATATGGACAGGGAAGCCGCATCGTATAGCCATACGTAAGTTAATGCGGAGCTGGTACGACGGTGGCATTGCGTTGCCAAACGTCCATCTCTACTACTGGGCCTCCCAATTGATAGTGGTCAACCAATGGCTTCATGCCCCCCAGGATGAGCCGGCTCTGCGCATGGACAGGCACATGATAGGAGTGGACGGCATAATGGGTGCTCTATATAATAAATCAAAACTAAGCAAACTTATCGGCCCTACGGCACATACGGTGCAGGTGTGGTTTAAGGCACAGCGGGCACTAGGGTGGGATGGGGTGATAACCCAACAGACACCACTTTGGGATTCTCCCAGACTTGGTAAGCTACGAAAGAGTAAAGGTTTTGGGCAGTGGGATCTGATAGGTATCTCCAGGGTGGGCGATCTGTGGAGCAAGGGGAAGGTGGTCACATTTGCGCAGCTCCAATCCACATACCAGATGGCAAAGACAGAGCATTATAGGTACCTACAAATTAAACATGCCCTTACAAAGGTAATTCCCTCAGGAAGTGATTTGCCCACGTCCTCACCTCTGGAGGACCGTTTGCTAACTGATTATCTCACTAAAAAAGCGATCTCATGCACATACCGCAAGCTGATTAATAACCAGAAAGACCCTACGAAAGCCATTTGGGAACGATGGCAGGCGGAGGTAGGTGAGATGGACGAGCAAAAGTGGCAAGAGGCGCTTACGTCCCCGTGAGAAGTTGCGACCCCCTCCAGATTAAAACTTATACAGCTGAAAATTCTGCACAGAATGTACTTCACCAGATCAACACTTCACAACATAGGAAGGACTGATACGCCACTCTGCCTGAGAGGCTGCGGATCTATAGGCACATTCTATCATACAATCTGGGACTGTCCGAACCTACATCATTACTGGGGGGAGGTAGCGGCCAAGGTGACTCAGGTCTGCGGAATAGATGTCCCTCCTGAACCGCGTAGATGCATCCTGAACGTGTGGGAGCCGACAGATTTAGGTTACGCGGCAAAAGAATGGGCAACATTAGCATTCGCGTTAGCCAAGCGAAACATAGCGCAGAGCTGGGGGCGCGGGTGGCCCCCACCCATTGGCAATGGTGCCTCGACCTTGACAGCACCATGGTGGCGGAAAAGGCAGTCTGCATCAACAGGGGATGCCCACGCAAATGGAAACGGGTATGGGGTAACTGGAACACCTTTCGGGGAAACATATGTGCCCCACCAGCGGAAGATTCGGAATCCGATCTTAGTGACTAAAGACTGTCCTGGTATTACTGGGGAGAGTCGTAATGTGCCTGGGGAAAATAGATAGGGAGGGGCTGATGAAATCTGGAAGAACTGGATTTATGTGTATCAATATGTATAATGTCAATGTGACGGAATAGCTGGCAATGGAGGTTGTCAAGTAAAATTTGCATTACTAATGATGATGTATGGCTCTTTTATGTTTGTTTTTTGTGTTTCGTTTGCTTAATGGAAATAAAGGACAAATACATTTAAAAAAAAAAAAGAAGGGTCATAAAAAGCTCATCTAACACAGCAGCACCCCGGCTTAAGCTGGGATAGCTGGTGCTTCACTACGCCCTTGAGCTGGGAGAAGGATTCCTCCCACGGGACACCAGAGGCGTCCTCGACTCTTAAGGAGGCGATTGCTCCAGTCCTTTTTCTGGGACAAGCACCTGGCAGGGGCCTGCTTTCGCCCGGTATCTCAAAGGCCAGGGCTTTAAGTGGGTCGGGTCCAGCCGGTGCTCAGCACCGGTAGTTCTAATAAGTAGGTGCTGAGACGGGTCTCTATCGAGCTCTCCATGCTTGCCCTCACTCTCAGGGTGAAAAAGAAATCTCAGCTCTGCAGCAGTGTCACCCTTCACTGCTTTTGATGTAACTTCAAAGAGACTTGGTTCAGTTCGTTCACAGTCTCATTATTTCAGAACTGAAGCATTTTCAATATTTATACCTCAAAGCCATAGTTGTTGCTTATTTAACTTATGCAACTAACAACAATTGGAAAAAGCCAATAGTTCTGGCTTGTTGTAGGTATAATGTTACTTATTGTATTCTATATCTGGATGCAATGATAGAAGCAGCAAAATACTAGTCGAGTCGCGCACTATGCTAAGTACAGGTTTTTAGCTTATGTGTGTTTTTAAGCCACGCCCTTAATTACATCGACCGCGCCCCTTTGAGAGACCCAACAGTGTTTTCATCCCACTTAAAGCCCTGCTAAGGCCTAGGTGAGGTAATAGCAACACTGCTGGGGGCTGAAGGGCCAGAGGTGTAGAGAAGGACACATGTGGGGCCAACATTCACAAAGGGTTAAACAAGAGACCCTGAAAGGCGCAGTCCAGCGAGCATGACTCCAGTGACAGCTAACGTTTTCTACCAAACAAAAATGCACATTACATGGGAAGAGAGTTGGCTTCCAAGAGGAACTAGCGTTCTTTTGAAGAATATAAATCACTGCAAATTCATTCGTTTTGCATGGCCAGAAAAACAACAAATACTTGGACGACGGATGCAGCTGACTTGGCTTTAGAAAGTATTTTGGACTGTAGCACATGACCATCCATGGTGAAAACAGGTACAACGTGACCCAGATAGTAATATCTGGCTCAGCTCAGAGATTGGTTTAAACAAGCATTGGCAAAGCCAACAGGTCTTGCCTATGCAAAATGTATTGGCTTTGTCAATGTGTTTTTTTAGCCATGGAGTACAACTTTTGTACAAAAGGATTATTATATGATAATATATTATATTACAATATAGTGTGGTGTGGCCTGTCATTGTATAGTGTGGTAGGGTCATCTGTCTTACAACGTACACAATATGCGACAGGAGAAAGCCCAATATGAGCAGCCAAACAAGCAAAAAAGTGATTTACAAGCTAATGTAATTTTCACGCTAGAATGTTCTATCCAACCTGTAATCGTGCAAACATATACCATTTTAAAACACACACTGTTATGGCATGGCTATGTGTGGCCTGTTATTGTATGGTACGTTATGGTGTGGTATATTATGGTATGTATTGTATGGTATGGCCTGTCATTATATAGTATGGTATGGCTGTAATGCTAGAGTATAGTATGGGATGGCCTTCAGGGTATGGTATGGTATGGCATGACATGATGTCCTATGGCCTGTTATTATATGGTATGGTATGGCCTGTCATTATACAGTATGGTACGACCGTCATGGTATATTATGGTATGGGATGGCCTTCATGGTATGGTATGGTATGTTCTGCCATTGTTTGGCTTGTCATTGTATACTATGGTATTGAATGGTGTGGCCTGTCATTGTACAGTGGTGTGGCATGGTATGGCCTGTCATGGTATAGTATGGTATGGTATGTGTGACCTATCAATGTAAAGTATGATATGGTATGGAATGGCATGGCCTGTCATTGTATAGTACGGTATGGTATATTCTGGCAAGACCTATGATTGTATAGTATGGTATGATATGGTGTGGTATGGTATTCTAAGGCCTGCCATTTTTTAGTATGGTACGGTATGGTATAGTATGGTATGACCTGTCATTGTATGGCATGGTGTGTATGGTATGGAATGGTGTGTATGGAATGATAGGGTATGGCCTGTCATTGTATAGTATGGTACAGCATGGAATAGCCTGTCATTGTGTAGTATTGTGGTCATCTTTGGTACAATCTACACATTAAGTGATGGGAGAAAGAACCATAGAAGCAACAATCATAAAAGTGTTTACAATCCAATCTCCATTTCACACTTGAATATTCTATCCAACCTGTAATCGTGCAGACATAAACCATTTTAAAACACACCCTGTTTTTTTGCATAAAAAATTAACCATGCCCAAGATATCCTATAAAGCATGATACACATTCAGAAAAAAATAGTCTGAGACAGAAAGCTGAAGCAGTGGAAGGACACTCCAAAAAAAGGAAAGCAGTACCTAGTCCGTGACCCAAGAACGGGGGAAACACCTGAACAGAAGGTAAAGCCAGAGTGAATCCAGCATTTGCTGACAAAGCATGAGCCAGCAAAAAAGATTGACAATAAAGCCAACAAATAGTAAGCATGGGATTTGCTCTAAGCTCCTTGTATGTAACGAAATGTCTTTCAAGCTACAATGCATGCACTGTCTCAGGGTAGACCTAAAAAGACTCGGGCAAATGTGTTTATTTACTTTTTTTGGTCTCTTTTTATGTCTCACCTACAAATGTCTTTAGCTGTCTGTTGTAGAAAAAGCTCTTGTGCACCACAACAAAAACTTACTGTGGGTTTTGGACCAGGCCATTGCTTGTCATTGGTTGGGTTCTTGTCACTCTCACTTGCTTACTTTGTATTCAGTGGCTTTACTTCCTCTTCTTTTTTTGTCCTTCAACAGGAACATAGTTTCCTTACCAGCCTTTTGATCAGATAACTTCTATCCTTCCACGGCTTATATACCAAGAACTACTTTTTTCTTTTCATTTCAGCACTCCATGCAAGTTCATGTGTTCTCTTTCTCTCTCTCATGTGCTGCTTTTCCCTGACATCCCAACCTTCCTGTGCTTTCTCTATCTCTCGCTTGTCCCACTACTCCTATCTGATTTATTTTGAAAACCTCCTACCTTCACCACTCAAACTCAACTCCTTCCGCAGGGACCTCTGCACTTTTTACCACTCTTGCCAACCCCGCTCCACCATTGATACCACTCCCCCTCCTCCACTGCTATCCCACCACTCCTCGTCACGTTCCTTTTTTTCACTTTTTTTTATCTTTTGAGGGGGTCCCTGATGCTGCAATCTACTACCAGGCCACTCCTTTTACAAAAAGACTTTTACACAAAATGAAACAATTTTTTTATTTTCCACTACATGATTGTCAACCCCCGTCTTGTAACGCTACATTTAAAAAATGATGGCCACATCATAACACAAATGCGTCACTGTGCCTTTGTTTTTCTTTTTTGCCCATGCTGCACAACATGGGCAAAAACATTTTTTTCTCTTTTTGCCAATGCTGAACAGCATTGGCAAAGCCATTAAGTCCACATTCGCAGGCAAAAGGCGAGACCAAGGACCATATGTATGAAACTTTGGTTTTGCGATTCTCAAATAGCGATTTTTAGAGAAACGCTATTTGAGAATCGCAAAATGCTATGTATGTAGAATTTGCAAATAATTTTGCTAATCCTACATATTCCTTAATTGCGAATTGCACATTGCAATTCGCAATTAAGGAATACCTCTCCATTCATTCCTATGGGCCTGGAGGCCCATAATAATGAATGGGAAGACATTCTCAATTTGCGATTCTCAATTAGAGAATCGCAAATTGAGAATGCAATTTCAAGAGTGCCAGGGTGTCTAAAGGACACCCTGTTGCACCCCTGAAATGAGCATGGGTGCACATGTGTGGCGCACATACATGCCCTAAGGGCATGTGTGTGCGCCACATGCCACTTTGAAAAATGCAAAAATATGCATTTTTGAAAGAAATTGCAAATTACCACCAACCTGTAGTTGGTGGTAATTTGCGATTCCTTAAGGCCAAATTGCACATTTTTGGTGCCTCTTACATTGCATTTAAGGAATCGCAAATTTTGCGATTCCTTATTTTGCATGCAGATTTGCCTTCATACATACCACTTAGCAAAATTGCGATCGCAAACGCCGAAATTCGGCGAATTTCGGCGTTTGCAATCGCAATTTTGCTTGATACATATGGCCCCTAGTTCCAAGGAGCTGGTACTTCCTCTTCCATGTTGATGAAATAGGGGGCTGCATTATGAGCAGATCTAGGCAATACATCTCAGGATTATCCCGCCCTTACATACAAAACGTTTCATGCAACAGGTGCAAATCTGCCAAAAGATATTCCTGCCACCTCTTAGACATGATTCACCAAACTGTCAGGGATAGAAGAAGTTACATCAAGCACTCTATGATCTCTGAAGACATCACAGGGTTGACTCCTTATATCACCCTCGGCTTTTAAACGCCCCTTTATCTTCCGACAAAGGGCTGGGGAATAACAAGAAAAGGAAACACAAAAAAAGTATAAGGGCTTGTTTGCTGCTGCCTTTACGTAGCTAAGGTGACTGGTAGCAAGGGCAATGGGAGAGGTTGCAGAGGGCAGGCCACGAGGTGCTTCTATTCCTTTAATTGCTTTTAATCTGATGCATAACCAACTCTATGTGATATCCATGCTTACAAACCACTATGCAGAACATACGCTGATGGGTAGCACGCTCCTATTGGATATAACCATAGCCTGTAATCCTTTCCTTGCTGGCCCTCAGTAATTTTCAGTTTATGGAATGCAGACTGGTGGATTTTCTTTGTGCCTGGATTGTCAGAACCAAGGAGTCACATGCCTTGAAGAGCAGTCACCGGCTGCAGTACAGGACCATGCTGCTGCTCGGACTGTGGGAACCTTGGGAATCCAGAGGGTCAGTGAAAGTCCTTAACTAATAAGTCACCTCTAATTTTTTATTGTGTTTGGATGAAAAGAGACCAGTAAGATCAGTGCTGTGCTCTTGGGCATATAGTTGTTCTTGACCTCATCGATTTGTGAGGGGATTTGGGGTAGATTTTTCAAATAAGAATCTCAGCTATGCTATCCTCAGGGTGGCTTGGGCTCAGGGAGACATAGGCATCCTGATTAGTGGAGAGAGGAATAGACAGCGTAATGCCTCCATGGTAGTTTGTGCAGAATTCCCCTACTAAGGGGATAAATGCATGAGGAGAGAAAGCCTTACTAACAAAGGTACCCAAAGAGGGATGGGCTCGCTGTGATCAGGTGAATCAACAGACACCTGAAAAAGAAGGTCAACACCTGGCTCTGCACTTGCGGAACAAACTGTTCGAAGGCATCCTACAGAAGAAACAAATGGATGCAGTAGCGGCTCGCACAGATAAGAGTGGTGAGGCGGGGAAGGGTGGAAGTCGACAGAAAACGGGATAAGTAATACTAAATTAATAAAACCACTTACTTTGCACTTGCCACTTCCCAAGACTATAACCCGCTCTATTCCCAAAGAACAAGAGAATATCGAGGTCAGGGACAAAGAAGCTACAGTGCTAACACACAACAAGGTGAGTCTTTGTTTTAGCCAAACTCCAGTCGGGGGATGTCTTTTGTATTTTCTAGCAAAGTGTGAATTAACATCAACCCTTGGGTTTTAGACACAGTAAAAGGTTATGTAATAGAGCTTTATGCAAAGTCTTTCCAAACAGTGTTTTTTCCTCCTCCAAAGTTTGCCTCAGACATGTCCAACATGATTTCACAAGAAACTTCAATCCCTATTACAAAAGCATGCAATTTAGCGGTTTTTTAGCTCGATATTTCTAGTTCAAAAGAAAAACAAAAAGATGAGACTCATCATCAATCTCAAACTCTTCAATTATTTTGTAGTATACTGTCATTTCAAAATGGAAATGATTCTACATCTCAGAGATTCTTTACTCCAACAATACTGGATGGTCTGATTGGATCTTCAAGACGCCTACCTCACCATCCCCATTCATATCAGTTGCAGAAAATTCCTTCATTTCCAATAGGAGGGTCAGACATATAATTTTTCCCCTCTCCCCTTCAGTCTTTCTTCGTCACTATGGTGCTTCACAAAACTAATGAAACCAGTAGTTGCTTTCCCTACATCACAAGGAGTTTGTCTTGTCATCTACTTAGACGATATTCTTCTGATTTGCCAAGATCTTTCCAATCTACATTCTCATCTGGATCTAACCTGTTCTGTCAGAGCTGAGTTTTCTTATCAACACAAATGTCAGTGCTCATTCCATCACAGCCGATAGGTTTTCTGATAAACTCTTCCTCTGCCACGCTTTATCTCCCTTTATCAAAGGTCAAGACAATAAAACCCGAAATTCTTCAGTCCCTTCAAAGCTCACTTATTTCTCTAAGATCCTAAGTGAGAATTGTGGGCCTACTGTCTTCCTCGATCCAGGCAATATTCCCAAGTCCTCTTTACTATCGGGTCCTGCATCGGTTAAAGGGTCCACATTTACGCAGAGGCCCTGCTTATTCCAGCATCATCGCTCTGCATTCAGAATCTCATTTAGAGCTTCAGTGGTGGATAAACAATTTAGATGCCTGGAACGGCAGGACCATCTTTGTGTCAGCCCCCAATCTTTTGTTAGAATCCGATGCAAGTTGTGCAGGCTGGGAAGCCCCTTGTGGTCCTTTCTGGACTGGAGGTATATGCTCTCTAGAGGAGTCAAAATTGCATATCAGTTGTTTAGAGATGCTTGCAGGCTCCTTTGCAATCCAGGGGCGTAACAAAGGCCACCGCAGCCCCTGCGGAGTGTTTGAGCCCCCAGGCTTACCCATACTGGAGGTGGGCCCTCAGCCCCTACTGATGTGAGTATGAGGGTCCCCTTTGGCAACTCTTGCTGGGGGCTCATCACGTTTTGTTACGCCACTGTTGCAATCAGAAGCCTAGCAAAGGACAGGGTACAGTGTTCCATTCTCTTACGCATAGACATTACTGCGGTCCAATACATCAGTCATCTCGGTGGCACCAAGTCAAAACCTCTTGCAGAACTAGCAAAGAGTTTCTGGGAATTTTGTCTTCTCCAAAAAATCTTGGTTTATGCAGAGTACTTAGCAGGAGACCTCAATACTGTAGCGGATTGGCACTCCTGTCATCTCCACGATTCAAGCGACTGGAGAATCCATCCTTCAGTCTCCAGGTCTCTTTTTCGTCAATGGGGTCTGTTCCACATAGACTTAATCACCACCAGACTCAATTATCAACTTTCTCAGTTGTTCAGTTGACGTCCAGATCCTCTAGCCTTAGCTACAGATGCTTTTTTACAGGATTGGTCCCACTCAACCAATTATGCTTTCCCTCCTTTCTTGCTGATCAACAGGATCCTAACTAAAACCAGACGTCAATTAGCATCTCTAGTCTTGGTTTTTCCCTTCTGGCAATCTCAGGTTTGGTTCCCTTCCCTTCTCCAACTCACAATAGACTACCTGGTTCTCCTTCCATCTTTTCACAACCTCCTTTTGAATCCATTAGGACAGGCTTACAATCTAATTCTTGACAATTCCCTCACTCTTTCTGCTTGGAGAATAGCAGGATCTCCCAATCTTGCGCTTTCATTTCGCCAGAGGCTTCAGAATACATCAACAAATCCTGAGCGCCTGGTACCACCAAGGGTTATAAGACAGCCTGGTCTCTTTGGGCAAGCTGGTGTTTGGGAAAACATATCGATCCCTTATCAGCTGATATTGTATACATAGTAAACTTTCTGGCAATGGAAGCCAGTGCAAGTAAGTCTTATCACACCATCAATCTATACAGATTGGCCATTTTCATGAATCATCCTTCCAACAAAAGAAAAGCGTTTGGGGTTCTTCCGACTTTTAAAGGGAGTAAATGTTTCTAATCCTCCTATTCCAAAGTATAGTAAGCTTTGGGATATCAATGTTGTTTTAAAACTGTTTCTTTTCTGGCCAAATAATTTGGATCTTTCATTAAAAATGTTGTCTGCGAAACTAACTATTCTATTATGTCTAATGTCCATTAAACATTTATCTGATGTCAAAGCTCTTGATATTACTGCTCCTCAATTTACTCCTAGAGGTGTTTTCTTTTCAGTTCACCAACGTACAAAAACAAATTTAACTTTGGTGTTTTATCCTTATTTGCCTTCTCATCCAAAACTTTGAGTTGGACAATGCCTTAAAGTCTATGAACATAGAACAATTGATCTCAGAACGTACTCTCAGTCCCAACTTCTAATCTCTTTTAGAAAGCCCCACAAAGCAGTTTTGTTTCCTACTCTGGCCCGTTAGGTCTATTAGGTTTTATCCCTTGCTGGCATTGATATTTCTATTTTTGGGGCCCATTCTTCCTTGGGTGCTATGGCTTTAAAAACTTTCTGGGCTGGTTCCAGACTTGAGGACTTTCTGAGATCAGCTTCTTGGTCTAATGACAATGTGTTACGCACGTTTTATTGTAAACCTATTCACACTGCATCTTCTGCTGTAATTGATTTGCTTTAAACAAGGATAAAAAGAGCCTCTGGTCTTGCAATGAAATGTAGATTGTCCTAGTTCTTTATGAAGGAAAGTCTTAATTTTATTAAAGACACGGAGGCGAGTATTAACCCACCTCAACACTGTTTCAACTGGCTGTGTTTTTCCCTCCCTGACAGTTGCTCGGACGTTGCCTGCCTCATCCTAAGGACCTTCAAGCTGGATCTGCTCATCCTTTCTTCCCTCCGGATATGGCGGAACTTCATGGAGTGTTACTTCCTTCTGTTCCAGTTGCTGCTGTGGGGCTTACTTTCAAAAACTTTTGCCAGGAACTTTTTACTTTTTCATTAGCCTGTTTCATTGTCTTATCCATTTTCCTTTTGTTTCTGAATAATCGTTAACTTCTTGCACAAGAAAAGAGGGCTGTTCACAATCAAGTGGGGAGATATAGGTGTTGTAGGTCCCTACTGGTTGGCATTATTCTTTTTCCATTGCCATTGGCTACCTTTCACTAAGCCTTATGGGAATTGTAGTTTTATTAAGTTCTTGACTGCTGCTGTTAATAAATTGCAAGATCAGAGAAGCATAATACTCGCCTCCGTTTCTTTAATAAAATTAAGACTTTCCTTCATAAATTACTAGGAAAATCTACATTGTGCAGCAGAAAATGACCAAGCTATATCACTGGCATCATAATAGAAAGCCAATTACAGTGTATTAATCTGCGATATGTGGGTCCCTATAATGTATTGAACTCATTAGCGTCTAGAAACAGACAGCTAAGGCTCTATGTAGCTAGACACTAAGAATGGATATTCACAGACTTGTGCTCCAGAGCGGATCAATTGTTATCAGATTTTCACTGTGCCCCTTGCCCCAAGGAGGGACTGTAAGAGAGCTGGGAATGGTAAGGCCAACTGGAGAAATTTGTAAGTCAGACATCTCAGGACCCAC
This sequence comes from Triturus cristatus, assembly GCF_964204655.1. Taxonomy (NCBI): domain Eukaryota; kingdom Metazoa; phylum Chordata; class Amphibia; order Caudata; family Salamandridae; genus Triturus; species Triturus cristatus. Next base: position 752,610,622 of record NC_140592.1, read on the forward strand.
TGCTCGCAATCAATAAATTGTTTGGCTAGTTGTTCCATACAGGCATGTTGCTCCCTTTGTGAGAAGGTGTTACAAATTTCATAGCACAGAATGGAAACAGCATGGCTAACTACAATCTTTATACTTGATCAATTTTTACATCGGGCATCCACAGAGCAGCGTGCTGCGGGTCCACAACGCGGTTCAGCTAACTAGAGATAGAAAGCGCTATATAAATAAATATAACATCGTCAATCTCTTGAGGAGACAAGACAGACAGTGCTTTGAATGAATGTTCTTCTGTGTTCTCCACGACAACAGTTCAGTAGGAAGGCAATGGGCATTAACGCAGAACCAACCTAGCTCAACCAGCGTTGGAAGGATAACAGATGCCAATATTCCTTATCCACGACAGCATTACAAACAGGTTCCACAGATCATGGACTTCCGTAAGTACTTGGAAACGAGATGCATTATCTATTTTGTTTTGGGAACCTGGACAGAAGCCCAATGCGGCCCAATCCCATACAGCAATGGATCCTTTCCAATTTTTGACTAGAGTATTTCTGGACACTTTCAGGGTCTAACACCGAGTTTAGCACATAACCTTGCTCAGAAGAGAGCTAGAGAAATGTTTTGCTTTGAAATTACATGGTGGATTGTATTGCCAATTCTGGCAATGGGCATTTTGTGCATTTAGCTCTCAAAGCCAGGTGTTCGAAAAATTCTCTTGCAGAACGCAAGATGTAGGTTTTAGGCAAGAATCAGAGGTACCAAGCAGGCTCTCCCTCAGCTTGGAACAGACCATGGAAAAGAGTGCCACAACACAATTTTCCAGAGGAGAGGGTAGCCTACAATAGGGAATTTATAATATCAGATGTGCACTGTCCTGCTTAATAACACAGTCGTAAATTACAGACGCCCCATAGTTGGAAAGAAATTCTCCTAGCAATTACACAATGGGAGATGCTGGGTATTGAATCCAACTGTCGACCAAAAACAAGAGCTGTTCCACCAGTGGTCTCTTGGATGTGAGGGCACCGATTGACAGGAAAATTACAGGAAGACCTAGGCGAATGCCAAAAAAGGTAGGAACAGGATGGCGACCAGAAACAGTACATGCACACTGAGTGCGGTGTTCTGCGCTCAGTCGCTACACCACCCCAGCCAACCTGCATGCTGTTGGGTGAATGCAGCACTTCATTGCCTCAGAATTAATCTGCACAAGTACAGTGACCCACAGAGCCCTATCTAACCATGATAATCCATGGAGTTCTGCATCACAGAGGAAGTTTGACATGGTAAACCAGTGTATGTGTACCACCTCAGCAGAGCAAGGCTGAGCCAATGAGTCTCAACGCACTCGACTAAAATAATCTCTTTTAGTGATGATATTAACCACCCATGTGATGGGTGAAGCTAAGGGAGGGACTATCCTTTCAATGCTTACACCACTGGGCAGTGCTAAAGAAGGTGCCAGCTTTTTATTGCTGACACCAAAGGGGCAGTCCTCTGGGACAGGCCACCCCATACTTGCTTACTTTACAAAGCAGTAAGAATGGCGGTGTTATCCTTCCACGGCTGACATATCTGGGCAGTACTGAAGGAGCAGATGCCCTTGAATTGCTGACACCAAGGGGCAGTACTAAGGGAGCTGCTATACTAATATTACTAACAGTGCAGAACTAAAGTGACTTACATCTTCCTATTGCGGACATTATAGGACTTGGATTGATGACACCATAGGACAATATAGTTTTGTAGGTGCAATGTGCCAATACAAAGCCACTGCCAAGTGCTTCCAGAACAACAAGGAAGACAAGCTTAGCCAAGTCAATAGGTCAGATCTCAATATGTGGGAGTATGCAAATAGCCTTTGTCCGTACCGCGTTTGGCATTTTATAGCCACGCTTAATGGCTTTGCAAATTCTTGCTAATCAGGATTTATGGAGTGGCCCAGAATGCAAAATGAGAATCCTGACTACAAAACAATTTTGATTAAAAAAAGGCTGAAGTATGTAAAAACAAATTAAAAAAGACAGGATTGCATTCAGGATCCTCTGGGTTGGTCAGAGGATTGGGTGTCCCATCATCAAGATGTCCCCTGGAGCGAATTGGCAGTTGTTGGGTTAGCATTAGCTATGTTATTTAAATTCTTTATAATGCTGAGCATTTCTTAGACTGCTGCAGAACGTGAGATGCTAAACTTCAAGTAAGCGTAAGCAGTCAGCAACTAGGTCAGTATTCAGGGTAGTTCCTAACAGAACAGAAGCATTTCCTGTGCAGTAATTCAATTTCTTTCAGGGAGCATGGGCAAGCAGACTAATCGTGTTTGCCCACAGGATGGGGATTGATGCATTGCACTGGACAAAGGGCCTCATCCATGAAAAGTGTTGCATCGCCGGAGATAAACAGCGATGCAACATTTTTCATTGCACCCTCCTTGCGACAATCATGGATACTCCGTAGGCGCTCCATGTTGCAAGGATTGACCAGATACGTCAGAATCGTGACGTATCTAGTGGCGCAATAATGACGCATTGCTGGAGTATATCGGTCACCTGAAGCAACAACAGCAATGGTGTCAGTGCACATGGGCGAGTCCCAAGTGAAAGGCCCTATGTCACTCCTTACGCCTGCTTGAATCAGGCGTAAAGATTTGACGCAGCTAAGTTGTAGAAGTGGCGCAGTGAACCTATGAGCCTTTTCTACGAGGGAACGCCCACCCTCCATACATTATGCCTGATGCAGATATAATGTAGCGCAGGCATTTACAAAGTGACGCATCTGCCTTACTTTGTAAATAGGGCGCAGTATGGCACTTTGATTATGCCGCCGCAGCGTCAATAAAAAGTTTCGCAACGTCGGCGTAAGGCTTTCATAAAGAAGGTTCAAAGGTTTTTTCTGAATGACCTAACACAATAGATTTTGTCTGATCACTACACATTCACAGCTCGGCAAAAAAAAATTCTGGGAACCAGAAAAAAGATAGTGACTGCTTTTAAGGAGACCATTTTGGATGTTGCTTCTCATCCATCAACCTAAAGATTTGGTTTATTATGGACACCCTACTCCTCAACAACGGGAATGACTCCTTCCTGGTAATGTTTGACTTCTCTGCAGGCTTCAACTCAATCCACCATCCAGCTCTGATGAACACCCTGGAAGCACACATGGGATTTTCAGGCATTATATTCAAATGATTCACTTCCTCACCAGCTCGTGCAAGTTACACAACATCACATGCACATCCTGTCTCCTACCTTGTATCACCAGGCCCCACCCTTTCCCATTTTCTTTAGCCTTTACGTTGAATCTCACGAATATTTTCTTGCAGAGATCAAACAGCATACGATACCCATCTCTACCTAGAGCAACGTCACCCAGCGATACAGAGGCGCAAATCCTGCCTCAACCTCACCAAAACTTGGATGTCAACTAACTAACTTCCTGAAGCTAAACCGCTGCTGCTATGAGCCCATTTGGCAGATGTACAAGAATGTACTGCTTTGGCTTCTAGCGCCACCCAGCGCTCACATTAGCTGCTGTCCCTCAGTCGTTGCCTTTCTTTCGTGTGGGCCCCACAGCCCCTGCTCAGGTTTCGCGAGGGCTCCTTGGGGGTTTTCAGTACGATTTCCTTTCAAGCCGCAGAGCTTTGGAATGGAGTCATCCCCGCCCAGCCGAGCCTGGTGTGGAACAAAACAGACTCCCTCCCACAGCTGAACAATAGGAACTTTCCTTCCCCATCGACCCCCCCCCCCTCCAAACAAACACACACACTCGTCCTAAACCCACGCCCAGAGTCGCAGCCAGAAGCAAGAATTGAGAGGGCTCATGCCTCAGGAGAGGGGAGGCGCTGTAAGTACGGACAGGAGAGGGTCCGGACAGTGGCACTGAGTGGAATCCATGGGGGGCCCTAGTGCAAGCAAGGCAAATGCCCCCGCCCGCCGCTCGGGCAGTGCAATGCAGCAATAGGGTATAGGGCCCCTCCTCATACGCTCTGGTGCCACTGCACCTGCTACACCATCGATAGTTACACAGCTCGGCCTGGGACATATGAGGTACAAGGATGCTTAGGAGAAATGCAGGGTTCCAGAGGGCTAGGATACAAAGATGCCCTAGGGAGGGGTTCAGAAAAAGGAGAGGCAGGACTAGGAACCTGAGAAGCAAGGCAGGACCTTCAGCAGGCACACGAGATGGGAGGGGGGGGGGAGTGTTCGTGCGCACGTGCCAGAGGGGCAGAAGGTGAGGTGAATAGAACGCATGCCTTCATGCCCACAAGGAAGAGGGGCAGTGAAAAAGCAGGAAAATCTCATAATGAATTTGGAGATCGTGTTGCAACCCCTGGGCTTGAGAACGCCAGAACAGGCGGATCTGGCGGCCCCTGCTTTGCCAGCAACTGCTGTGTTTGTGTGAGAAACAGCCAGCGACATGCCTGAGGCTTAGACATGGCGGGAGAAAGCAGACCAAAGCGGAAGAGGCAGACAGCGAGCTCATGTGGCGCACAGGTTGTGGCGCGCGGCCAGGGCTGTGACTCACTGCTGCACTCCCCGGCCTGGCGCGAGCAGGGCTGGTGAAGTTCTCTGCTTTGGGATTCCATAGTTGGAAAACTTTAATATGTCTTCCTAGGGCTCTATAGACGGGGAAATCAATGACCGGGTAAAACGTGTCCCTGTTCCCAGAGTGGTAGGGTGATTGGTCACCATTTGTAGGATGTGTGTTAGGGTTGATAGGGTTTTGGGCCCCTGTGCCGAGAGGCGTTCCAGAGTATATCATTGGGGGCAGGGTCGGATTGGGATCAAAATTCGGCCCCGTCACCCCCCAAAAACGTGGCCCATATTCCCGGAACACGCCTGTTTATTAAACAGCATTTGGATAGTCTAATTTGACTCATTTTTAGAAAAATGTTTGATAAATTATGTATTTTATACCTCGTAGAGCCAGAAACATTGGTGACAACTAGAAGTACTATATTGTGGATGGGCGGGCGAGGTGAAATAAAGTGTCCCAAAGGCCACAACTCCTGTAACTGGCATTACCAGTATTTTAATGTCCTGGCCGGTATGAAAATCACCTAAAGCTGGCATTTTCTTCTCCGATCAATATGTACTTTAAACAGTAACGCATTTTAAAATGTGGTCTAAAGCTGCTTTAGTGATCCGTGATCGGGGCGGCTCCATCGTTTGAGCGGAGGAGCGTCGTCCCACAAGCCCCAGAACTAAAGAATGGTAATAAAGTTTATTTATTACCATTTTATTTTTTAGCAATCCATCCCGACCTTAGGGGGTAATTAGGATAGCGGGCGGCTCGCCACCGCTGGCCCGGCGGTAGCGATCTGCCCGCTATCGCACGGGGAGTATCGCGGCGGACGCAAAGTGCATCCACCGCTTTTCCGACGGTCGGTGATCGTTCCGATTGCCGGCTGGGCGGACTTGGGCCTCAATATTGTGGCAGTGCCTAGCAGGCACCGCCATCCATATTAGCAGGCTGTGTTTTAAAGGCCTTTCCATGGTGGCTTCGCAGCCATGGAAAGGCTGGTGGGGATTTGCAATCGGGCCTTGTTGCGGACCCCAGGGAGTTGGGGGGTGGGGGGTGCACTTGGGGTATACTCATGGTACCCCATCCATTCCCATGCACAAGGTGGCAGGCACCACGCGGTGCCTGGCACGTTGTGCATGGGAATGCACAACATGGCAATTTGGAATTGCGGCGGGTGCTGCTTACAGTAGCACCCGCCGCAATGTCAAACTGCGGAATGCGACTGCCAGGGTGACGGTCGATTCCTGATTCGCAGTGCGGGACTGCCGCATGCCTGGCGGCCGGTCCCAACACCACGGGGATGGCGGGCGAACTTAAGTCCGCCCGCCATCCTAATCACCCCCATAGTGTCAGGACGGGGCGGGGCCAGTGCTGCCGAGTGGCAGCAGCAGGGAGCAGTGCGTTTAAAGATGCACATGTCTGTTTGACCAGAAATGCACATTTTAAAGTTCTCAAAGCTAGCTGCCTTAGATAGCTGGCTTAGATAGCTGTCTTCGAGAAAGCGCGGGCCTCCAGTACAGTAGGGGACCACATGGAGTTCGTTGTGATTGCGGACGTTAATGTTATGCCACTGAGTGTACCTCGGTGCACAGCACTTCTCTGGAGTCAATCAGGTGGTGCATGTCCCTTGCAGGGGACTTCAGACAAAGAGCACTGGAAGCAGTTCCTGCAGTATAGAATACCGCGAACACTGCTTGCTCTGTAGATATAAACCAAACAAAAAACATGTACTTAGAACAAACACTCCTTTATTTACTTCACTTACGGAAAGAGCAAGGGTTAGAGGCATATTTAACAAAAAGTCACACAGTGCACCTTCCGGCACAAAAACAATCCCCAGAGGCATTTTCCTCTTTCTATGTGAGCTGCATTCTGCAGCACACTTTCAAAGAGGAAGTAACGAGGATAAATAAAGATATTTCTCCTTACGCCTTCCCTTGGAAGATGTTGTAGTCTGACACACTCCAAGGTTTACCAGTATCATCAAATCTGGGAACTCTTCAGAATTCTTTGTGGGATGTGTGGGAACACCCATGCTCCAACCATGGAACGCCTTCCCAGGGCAGAGTTACGCAACGCAGTGATTTGAGCTGCGTTGCGTTACTCTGGATTTACCAAGCCACTCAGGGCCATGCACGGTGACCTTGCATAGCTTGATAAATGAAACCTAAGGGTTGTGATGCTTTTTTGACGCAACCGTATGATAAACATGCCCCTATCGGACTGTGACAGGGCTGTATCTCTCCCTGGGTGTCAAACTATCAAGGTCATGGGCATGCTGGCAGAGCTGGGGCTTCTTCTGGGCTCTGAATTCCTTTCGTCCTAGTCAGGGCATGGTGAGAGGGGCGATGAGTCTGCCCACTGTATTGGAAAATGATCCATGTATTCCAGAACACTCTTGATTCTGATCCACAGAGACCAAAGCACACATACCTCCAAGTGAGCTCACTAGATTGGTTGCAGTCTGGCAAGTCACCGGATTAATGTAGAACCCAAGACCTGCTAAGTCTCAACTGGAGCTGTGTACGGCAGAGCAGAAGGACCAAATGCTTGCTCGTGATGGGCCTTTGAAGGCAGGAAGTTGGTCGAGTGACCGCCTGCAGTTTTTCTAGGATACAGTATGATCCCCTCACCCTGAAGAAGGGTGAGCTGCTGACCTCACTGTAATCTTCTGCAAAGTAGGAGAGAGCTCCATGCCGTGCTCAGACTCCAATTGATTTGTAAAGCCTGTCTTTCAGATGAGCTCTCAGTCATCCCTGAATATAAGTGCGTACATAAAGGCCCTTGTGGAAATCATTTGTTTCTACTTCTGGGCACCTGGAGTGAAGTGCAGCTCATCTCCTTGGCACCACCACTTCAAGCAGCCCATACAATCCAAAGGGTGCCGAAGTGAGGACAGGGCATCCCGGAGACCACAGATGCCTCACACGGATCACGTGCCTTCTATATGTAATCAGAGCCTCACTCCTTCAATGGGGTATGCTTGGTCTACCATTCTGCAACATCTGTGGTAACTAACTCATTCTGACTGTACATCCTTTGCCGGGCAGGGGATAAGGCTTCTCTTCTCAGCCCTTGCACTCTTTTGTGGACTCACTTGCTGCTGCTGGCGCAAAACTGTACAACCTATCTTAGGTCTACCTCTTATCTCATGGACGGAATCTTGGAAAAGACTGTGTACGGAGTACTGAGGGTCCTCTTCTGGGTTTATACATAATTTATTACTCTGTTGCACCAAGGTTTGTATTCCCAAGATGAAAAAAATGAACTGTGGGGCATATTTACAAAAAAATGTCGGCGCGTGGAGCTGCGCCAAATTTGGCAGAGCCGCACTAGAACATTTTGAAAAGGGAGGGAAGCGCCGTATTCACAAGAATACAGCGCACCCATGTGTTTCGCCTAGCGCAGGCGCAAAAAAAGCTGCCTAGCTCCAGCACTGGCACCATGTTGCAAGGGTGTCTGCACTGGAGGGACAAATATTTATGTGCAGGAAGGGACACCTCCCTGCAAATAAGCAATCAATAATGACGATTTACTCTTTCTATCTGTGCTGCAGATTGCAGCACACATGGAAAGAGCAAAAATTGTGGATGATGGCGTGAAGCAGGCCAACGTTTAGGGATTGAGGCCCGTTCAGCATCAAAGAATCACTAAGGAACGACTGTAGAGTGGTAGAGTGGTGTTGGTGATGGGAAATAGTAGGGGGACCTGCCCAATGGTGAGAAGCAACCTGGGGATCCTTCACCAATAGACCCTTAAGCTTTGGCCTTTAAATTTGGTTGGTGCACTCCAAATCGACCATTGCACTCCTCCAAACATTTTGGAATGTTCTGTCCTGCTCTAGGTGTCGATTTTTTTAGGTCCAGAAAGTTACTAAAGGTCTGTCTTTTTAATCAACATCTTTCTTTTTAAGTCGCTTTTTGGCAGGATCTCTTATTTTTCTTTTGTTTGTCATTATGTTTCAGTTGTTGTGTTTTAGCTAACGCTTAGAAGCTCAGCCAACAAGTGCTTTTCAAAATAAATATAGCCCAGGAGATAAAGTAACAGAGGTGGAAAGCTTAGGCAGACTGACTGGCAACAACAATTGGACGAGGAAAGGTTGTAGGTATGTTTCCTGCAGCAAAGAGGAGTACAAGGGTGAAAGGGACTGCAGCACAGCAGTCAGAAGATCTGTCAGCCCTGCATATATTGCCCTGAGCACAGGCAACAGTTCAGCAGTCTCTGTAGTCTGAGAATTCCCTCCATGCCCTACCTACCTAGCAAAATAAATAGCAAACATTTTCAGAATCTCTGATCATCTGCTCTGGGTGGAGATTGGATTTCAAGGCAGCATGCACTGTATGGCAATATGGATGGGCGAACCATGTATTCTAGGCTTCCCACATAAAGGCGGTGCTGTGGCAGTTATCTCACAACAATCGGAGTGTTGGCCAGTCATCCCAAAGTGCCTCTCAGCTCTCGGGCTGCCAGAACAAGGTAGGCCTCAAGGCATAGAGAGGAGGAGCTCAACACCACACCTTGCCCTCAACCTCCCGCGCGCAGGAACAGGGAGGAACAGCCGGTGGCTGCGGTGCTCCGTGTGAGACATTTCCTGGACCTGGCCTTTTACCATTCCAGGATTTCAGGTATGTTATCTGCAGAGGGAGCTCCACAGGGAGGCTGCAGTGCTGCATCCTGGATGGATGGCATAGGAGCTGCACATAACCACGTCATGCCCCTTGTAAGTTGTGTGGCGGGAGCGTTAATCTCCTCTTGGTCCTTGTCCATGCCTGAGAGTAGCAAAGGTCTGATGTGGGAATGAGTCACTCGCCCTCTTGATCAGCACAGGGACGGGCGCGTCCTCATTTCTGGCCCTGTCATTTCTGGGGAGGGATCACATACTGGGAGATCAGGTGGCTCTCAGCTGACACCCACGAGTGGGGCATTAACAGTCGTTCAAAGTCCTGATTTTCCTCAACCACTCAAAATGGTGGAAATGGAGTTGGAGTGTGTTTCTGGTACTGGCATGTCTTCTCAATATGCCCTCTAAACTTCCTTGTCTGATTCAGACTCCGATGTCTTGGGTTCAGAGGCAGAGCCCTTACGTATTTCTGTAGTCTCTTGAGAAGGTTTCCACAGTTGTCTCCAGTGATTGGCTTTTGGGACTGCTGTTGGGGTTCTTGTTTGAAAAACTCAGTAATTTGTTCCACTGTCAAGAGGTGAAAAGATGCAGAATTTTGACACTCACTGGTTCATTTTCACTGCAGGGTTGGGCACCGGGATGTTTTGTTACCTTTGCACTCTGACCTAGAGATATGAATTACATCAATCCCCAATCTTGTTATTCCCTTAGTTTAAGTGCCTGCTCCTGTTTACTAACCGGTATTTTCTTAATACCCTTAACCCTTTGGCCGCATCATTGGAGGCGTACTCCTAGGCCTTTGCCTATTGTTGCTTGAGATTCTTCATACACCATTGGTTCATTTTGGCCCTTCTGATGTTTGTGAGACCAAAACAGATGTCCACTGGAAGACTAGTGTACATCTCAAACATGAGATTGCATGAAGTGAAACCTGTTGAATTTTCCCGCTCAATTGTAGGCATGCACTGGTGTGGGGACATGTTGCCTCTACTTTGGCTTCACGTGTGGCTTCTGACTGCCCACCATTTCCAGTGAGGTCCTGTTAAAAGGCTCATCTAAAATGCACATTTGAGGTTATATAGTGTTAAACTGGTATTATTGTGACCTATCAGACCCAGAACCCTCCTACGCAAATTGCAGTCAAACTTTAGACCATGGCCAAGGAGTGGCCTTGCTGGGCCCTCCTGCAGAATGATTCATTTCTCCCTTAGGAAATAGTGGGCAACTTGCGATGTGTTAGAGGAAAGTTTGTGCGTACCTAAGCATGTGCTTTGTGACTACTAAGATGTTATCACCTCCTCCGCGTTTGTGTGCCCGCACATTGCTTTGCAGCTGTTGCATCTCAGGTGCCCCTTTGAGTTGGGCCTCACTGAAGTTGCAAAGGATGTTGATCTTGCAGTATTGCTCAAAATCTGTGGCCAGGCGATCCCAGTAGAGCTTTCCTCACACCAGGTTCGATGTCTTTTCTAACCCTAAGTTCTTGTCATCATACAGAGCGCGGAATTCCATCGATCTCAGCTCCCGAGGCAGCACCAAGATTGGAAATGGTGGAACAGCAAATTCAGGGGCTTCCAGGTACAGGATTACCCCTTGCAACCTACCTTTTTCAATGGTTGCCCTATCGTATTTACACGCAAGACCACTCAGGCAAGGGACTCCTCTTCTGAGGTGTACAGATGTCTTCACAGTGCGGTTGGGATAAAGACCTCGGGCCTTATTTATGGAGCCCTGCATCACATTTACGCCGCAGTTGTGTCACTTTTTGTGATGCTGTGGCAGTGTAAATAATACTCCACTTTGTTCCATATTTACAAAGTGACGCATCTAGGCAGATGCGTCACTTCATAATCCCCTGCACTACATTATACCTGCGTCTGGTATAATGTATGCAGGTTGGGGGTTCCTGCGCATCAAAGCCTCGTAGAACTGGCGCATTGAAATCTATAGGATTTCAGTGCACCACTTTCTTGGATGCCATTGCATCAAAACCTAACACCTGCCTCCTGGCAGGCTTAAGGGTCACGCAGGCCCTTTTACATGGGGCTTGCCCCATGTGAAAGGACACATTGCTGGAGTTGTGTCTGTTTCCAGACACACCCCAGCAATGCATCACTTTTGTGCCTAAAGATACGTCAGTACTACAGACATATCTGTAATTCCTTGCGACATGATGCGCCATACTGTAAGTACAGCACATCAATGGTGTCGCAAGGAGGGCGCACTGAGAAGTGTTTCATCGCTGCTTTGTTGCAGCGATGCAACACTTCTCATAAATAAAGCCCATCATATCCAAGTTGGAAACATTGCAGTAGGTCAATAGGATAGCATGACGGCTGCCACCTAGAACCTGTACTGCTCTCATCTGGTTGACTCTTGCATTGACTTATATTGTCTCCTTGGCCCTCCATGGTGCCTTCACTCCTGTAGCTGAGAGTCCCAAGCAGGCAGCTTGCAGTACACAGGTCTTTCAGAAAGCTTTGGATTCTATATTTGCCTTCCTAACTACTGCCTGGCTGGTACAGATGGCATCCCATCTTAACCGGTGCTGTCTGAGTACCTGCAATGGTAGCCCCAATCCCATCTGCAAGACACCCTTGACCATGCAGCAACTGGGCCTTGTATATGCCAGCGAGAATGCGTCTGGCAACAATCCATTTCCAGGCTCATGCATTTCTGCGGTGACCTATGCATCAAGGTGTTATTTTGCATTTCTACAGTAATCTGAGATCTCAGGTGTACTTCCACAAAATGTAGCAGGGATTTGGTTACTGAGAAAGAAAGTGGGTAACAAAAATCCCTGCTCAATGAACTCACTTCAGGAGAATGAGGGAGGGGGGAATCTGAATTAGGCAATGGAAAAAAGAGAGACAGCAGTAAGTGCCTTCTGGGGAGATTAAGTACTGTTTCCCACCACGATGGTGTATGTGTAAGGAGTATGTCTGCATCACCTCAGGGGGCAAAGCTTCTGTGCAGGAGACAGGGTAGTGGATGGATTTTGCAGGGTACCTGGAGCAAAGAAAGCTAGGGGAAATCCTTGCAATACATAGTACCATAAAAATATGTGTTTGGTAGGTAAATATAAACCTGAACAATGAACAAGCACTCCTTTATTCAGTGTCCCTTGGTACCCATAGCCCTTGCTTGCTTTAGGGCTCAGTTCTACCCTGGAATGCAACTTTACCTGATGTGCAATGCGTGATGACGTACAGTTGTGGCGCACTCAACAGGTAGAGTCCAAGGGACTGAGCAGTGTTGTAGAGCTTGAGGCCCTGCAGTAGGAAGAAACCAGAAACAAAAGGCTGCAATTCGGTTACTGGTGATCGTGAAGGTCCATGGGCCCCAGACTCTTGAAAGATGGCAAACAGGAGCTGAATGACCAAAGATGGACAGGACTGGCAGACTGTAAATGCCAATCATACAAAGAAAGTCTGCAGGTGTCAGGACCCACTGAAAATCCTCACCATCCCTGAACTACTGTGTGAACCAATAATGTAGGCTACTCGGTCACTGTAGTAATCCTGGAACGGACTGAGATAGGCGAGAGAGAAACACTGGACTGGAGTTCACTCTCACGCTCAACTCTGAGTGGGACAGGAGCAGCAGTGAAGGCTTTGCTGGTAGGGGTATACACAGTCTCTGCACTGGCTGCAATGAATGGGGAGAGAAGGTGGCCTAACGGGCTAGGGCGGTTGATCTTACATCTGTGGAACCGGGTTCAAGTCTCTGTAATGATGCTCAACATCCTATGGTTCTGGGCAAACAACGTAATCTCACCGTGCCTAACAAAAAAATATGTGTCCTTGTGTAACCTAACTGGTGCTCATGTAAAGCGCTCTGATACCTTTGTGTCAAGTTTGCGCTCTATAAAACTCTGAAAAAAATGGAGCACGGACTACAGGTGAGTATGGGGTATTGTTTAGCGGGATATAGCAGTAGTACAACCACAATTCAGGATAAACATTTGCTGTGAAGAGCCTCCACTGACCAGGATACCAGAGGGAGAACCCAGGGTGTCACTGCACATCCACCTGGACAGGAGCAGAGGAAGCAAGCGAGAGAGGATACCCGATGGTATCACCATACAGACAACAACAGGGAGGATGGGGGAACCTAAGAATGTGAGGGACCCAAAAGGAAGAACTGCATAAAAATGTGAGAGATGCAATCAGTGGCGGATGGTAAGCAACGGTGTCGGGTGAGACGTGGCAGGAGGCGTTAGAAAACAAGAAACAAAAGAAGACTTACTTGCTGGTCGCCGGTCGCCTGCTGCTGCCTCTCCTCCGCCCTCACTATTTTCCTGGCTCCTGGCAGCACCCATGCTCCCAGACTCCCCTAGCCAATCACGATGCTGCTGTCACCAGCATAACAGCAGTGTTGTGATTGGTTTGAGCGCCCATGTTTGGCACTCAACAGGGAGTGAGGGCCTGTGCATGTTCTCCACTCAGGCTGTGCAATATAGCCGGGTGGAGAACATGCTAAGTGCGCATGGTGGTTTGACTGACTCAAGACGGCCGTCCAAACCGTCATGCACACTTATGGTGCACCAACCACTCCTCCCTCTGACGCTAGGCCAGCCCAGCCCCACCCTAACCTGTCTCCATTATACTAAAAATAAAATGATAATACCATTCTGTTATTATCATTTTATTTTTCCTTTGCACTGCTCATAGAGCAGTGGGGCGATGCTCCTCCGCCTTAGCAGAGAAGCCGCCGCTGGATGCAATAACAGATGCAAAATAGTACGACACAGAGAGCTGCAACAATGAAAGACGCGTTGCCCGGCGTCATCTCCATGCTTGTTAGTCTCTTACATACTGTATGACCACTTTCTTCCCCCGAGGTGTCCTAAAACGAGGACGTGAGTAAAATGTGTAAGCCGGAGCCGAGGTTAGCAGTCTAGTGTTGAAGTATTCACAGTTTCCATTGCCTGTTCTCCAAAGTGTCCAACCATGACTCCTTCTGTGCTTGACCTCATGTCCCTGAGGGAACAGGATCTTAACAGCGGGGCAGGATTCCTGCAAATGACTTGGCTCTGAGGGTGGCATTTATCCAAACACTTGATGCATAAACAACATCACAGCACCTTTCACAATCTAGTTGTCCCTCCCAAATTGCATTGCACTGTGGATTTATGGGCCAAAGGGGTTGCCTCTGTTCCCTTTCTGTTGAGCAGAGTGAAATGTAAACATTCTTACAGTCTCCAGTTATCTGCACTGGATGCTAGCCAGTTTGCAGGCCAGTATACGCAGAGCAGAAGCTGAAAGGCGAAACTGGTCTATTTTCTGTTCCCAGCTGATGGGGTGCAGTGAAAGTCAGGTGACAACAACCACAGACAATTTCCAACCTCCCCTTTAAGCATTCAGGCTATCACTATGAAGCTGTCTCCTGGCCTATATGGAAGCAGCTCAGCAGCACACCTTCCACTCTCTCCTCAAAGCACAGAAACAAAGAGAGATCCCCTGGTTAAAGAGCTCTAGATAGCCTCCACTCCTGAGGCTGGCAGACAGTCCTAGGGGGATGCAGCTTTCTACAATCTTATGAGTTCGATGCCCCCCCCTCATTTACCCACCATAGAGACCTTTTCTTCCCATCCACCACTCAAATTACTTACATATTTCACTATACTATTTCACCACTAACACTGTATGGGTGCCAGAGTAGCGTGCTACTCGCCGAAAAAATACTTTAACCCCCCATGAGGGGTAGCAAGCGCTATATAAATACAAACCTTTTTTTCCCTTCTCTATCCTTCTCAATCCAAATAATATGACTAACATATCCACTACTCAAGTTACTTTCATATTTTCATTATACTAATTCACAACTAATCTTTTATCGGTTCTGAAGTAGTGCGCTACTCATCAAAGAAGCGCTTCAAAACCCCATCAGGGATAGCAAGTGCTATATAAATGAAAACCTTTTCCCCTTCTCTATCCCTCCACTATCTTTCTCAATTCAAATAACTGACTAACATATTCACCACTCAAATTACTTTCATATTTCCACTAAACTAATTCACCAATAATCCTTTCTGTGTTCCGAAGTAGCGTGCTACTCGCCGAAAAATCGCTTCTACGCACCATCAGGAGTAGCAAGCGCTATATAAATGAAAACCTTTTTCCCTTTTCTATCCCTCCACTATCCTTCTCAATCCAAATAACTGACTAACATATCCACCACTCAAATTGCTTTCATATTTTCACTATACTAATTCACCACTAATCCTTGATGGGTTCCGGAGTAGCGTGCTTCTCGCCGAAAAAGCGCTTCAACGCCTTGTCAGGGGTAGTAAGCACTATATAAATGCAATTACAATACAATACAATAGTGTGTGCCGACCGATTGTGTTGTCAGCAGAGCACCCAACATCAACTGCCAATCAAGGCTAGTTGCACAGTCTCCTCAGTGTGCAATATGTTGCTATGGTGAAGCCTACCCTGAATCTGGACCTCAGATTTATGTCCTGTCCGCTTAGGCCGCTACCCTAACTGGAAGCGGGGCTCCAGCTCTCATTTGACAACTAAAGCTTCACCAGAAGCAAGGCTGCTCTTCTCCATGGCTGTGGGTTGAACTTCTCTCTCCTACTGGCCTTTGACTTTTCTAGAGAGGAAAGAAGTGCTTGTGGGCAGCATTGGCTCCAGGCCCATCTGAACATCCCTGGGTAGGTGGAGGGTGATGGCGAATTCTGAGCTTGCAGAGTCGCAGTGGAAACAGTGAGGTTTACAGGAGAAGTGCTGGTAGGTGAAGCTAGCGGGAGGCAAAGCCTCCTCGTCAAAGTGTAGGGAAACCCATGAGCTCCCAGAGACCATTAGTCTGTAAAAAAAAACAAGATGCATTTTTATTGGGTCCATGGAAGTTTTACTTTATTGAGATCTGACCAATTACTGATTCCTGATGAACAGACCCTTAATCTCTTTCGCTCCTATTTTCCAATTCAGTAAAATCATAATTGCTATTATCCTGCATCATTGACAGCTCTCTGCATCCAACTTCATTGATAGCTCTCTGCATCCAACTTTATCATTGGTCGTACAGTATCTCTAGCATTGCTTTGTTCTGATGATGACCCTGTTCAATATTAGACCATCTGGGTTGAAACGTCAATACGTCTTTTCCATTTTATTGCTGGAAAATCTATATTAGAACATTGGAATGTTGGGAGCTCCATTGAAAACAGTGGAGTGCTGCGGACTTCTAATGGCTGGTAGAAGCCTGGAGTGTCAACATTCCAATGTTTGACTTTGTTCACAGCTGTTGCTGTGAACAAAGGCCTCTCGGAGCCCAAGGGGATTTTACGAGAGGTGTTTGTTTTAACTAATTTGAACATTCTGCTCTCTAGGTGCGGAATTTCTAATAGTCTTAGCACCCTCCAAAAAGGCCCGAGGAAAATGCTGGAGTGGGCTTTTAATGGCCGGTAGAGCCCACTATTGTGGGTTCTAAGACTATACACACAAGGTCATATTCTCAAGGAGCTATCGCCGAGTTAACGGTACTTTATCGCACCCAAAGTTGCGATAAACATATCGCCCCATTCACAAGCTGGTGTCAACAGCCCATAACACCAGTTTACCCACGATAGCAGCCGCAAAAAACATCGCCACAGATGACACCGGCAACTATCGCTAATGAGATGCAGAGTAGGCGTTCCCGTGCCAAAAGCCGAAAACACAACTCCACAACATTCTCAATGACCAGACAGATCAGCGATAAGAACATAAAACATGTGATAAGGTGCGTTAGCAGCAGCAAACTAACACCTGCTCTGACCTGGTGCAAAGTCGGAGGCTGCCTGCACCACAAAAGGGAGCACAGCCCAGACCCACACCTGAAGAACAACAGATGCCATGGAGCCACTGAACATGCATGCCAGACACCCAAGAGGGCCACAACACCCACCGCCACCACCCCCATGACCACCCCGGACACCCACCACCCCCCTCGGACCAACACTGAGACAGCGCAGACAAAAACAGCGACCCTCCAAATATGCACCAACCACACAGACCCAACACCAGAGAATGTCATTGCCCACTACATGCCCAAAGGGACAACCCTCTACCGTATCCTGACCACCATTGCCCACAGGCTGACAGTACCAACACAGCGGACAACCAACATCCCACCTCAGACAAAGCTGATGGCCGTACTGCACGTGTTGGCCTCTGGTACCCTCCAACCAACATCCGCCTGAGACGGAGGAGTCACACAGCCAGGCCAATCCAAGTCCCTCACAACGGTCATGGATGACACCATCAGCTTGGTACCCCACTATCTATACTTCCCACACACTACGCAGAAACAGCCGGAGACCAAGCAAGGCGTGTACGCCACAGCTGGCTTCCCGCACGTGTCAGGGGGCAATTGACTGCACACATGTCCTACATGGCCCCGGGAAACACTGCACACAAGAAGCGCAACAGAAAGCGCACGTATTCCACCAATATGCAGGCAATAGTGGACCATCTGGGAATCTCCGCCAATGCCGCCGCCAACCACTCCAGGCAGTGTGCATGATTCCTACACCTTCCAACAGTCCATCATCAACCTGCGCCACCAGGATGGCAGCCACGGAAATGCACTGCTCGTTGGCCAATACCAAATGCACCCACCTCAACTCCACAATCATGCAACTCACAACACTGGGAATGAACACGTCACAAGCTCACATACAACAAGCACATCCACCAGACACAACAGCACAACTCACTGTGGGAACCTGGGCCAGCCATGTACATTAGACATCAACGGCATGGCACCTCGGCCACACAATAGCAGAATGTCGGAAGAGGTGGGGACCAGGCATGTGCGAAGGAGGCAACCGACCCATGAATGAGACTGTACACAATGCCAAGTGTGGCGTGGATGTGATGGCCAGACTGCAGTATGCAGACCACACACATATCCATGTCGACACACACCGCTGGTGTTTGGAGTGTAGTGGACATTGGACGCAACCATGTCACCCCAGCCAGTGGGGAAGATAGCGGAAATGTAGCTTGTTACGTCCTCCCCATAAGCGTGAGCAGAGTGGGCTGGGTCGGCGTACGCCAGGCCAGCGTAGGGGTGTGAATAAAAGGCACGTAACTCTGGGCGTGGGCCTCTTCCAGAATACCCAACATCTCTGCTAGGGCAGCGCCTCTCACCCCGCCACGAGGCCGACGCCTGTGCGCCTGCTGCACCCTGGGACGCTGGTCCTCGAACCAGTCCTGCCCGCCCCTGCGCACCCAGGCCTCAATGCCCACCTGCCGACCCCAGCGTGTGTCAAAGAGGGCTCACCACGTACCAGTGCAATCTCCAAGCCCGAGGCCTGCGACCGTGACAGCCACCTCAGACCATCACGGCCTCCGCAACACAGGCCCGCAGTACTCCTTACTCGTTGCTCCACCGGCATGCACAGTGGACAATTAGGTCACACATTTGGAACTGAGTCTTGATTACACCATGGCAGTGGACATTATTTATGGCAGAGTTTATGTCACTATACTCCCTTCGTCTGAGCATAGCATTACAACCACACGTGTCTGTGGGCCTACATGGAGTACTGCCCTCGGCCTACGCTGCGCACAGGATAGGTCACAGAATTAGAACTGAACATCGATTATTCAAAGGCAGAATACATATCATTGCACGCAAGGAGAGGCGTAAGAGGATGACACGTTGCAGTCCGGAGGGAATAGGATCATCGTTATGGAGGTGATCGAACACTACCGACAACTGCCCTGGTGTCACTAACTCACGACACGTGGCTGTGGGCCACTGTTGACCGCTGCCTCCGGCCTACACTGTGGTCCAGTAGTTCACAGAGTCTTGATTTAGCGATGGCGGAGTTCACATCAATGTACCAGCATCATCGCAGACTGCACCCCCTCCCAGCCCCGGTGCCACTAAGTCTGTTCCCCAACATTCATGGACACTCTCTGGTCTTACATTGGTGCAGTCTGAGTCTATGGATAGGGGGTAGTTTTCATCCTCATGTGGCTGTCACTGAATTGGTGGTGGCAACGAGGCTGTCATTTTCCACTCCTCCATTTGCTGCTTCTGGATAACATCAGACCTCTGCATCATGCCCTGGAGGACACCTTCTACTGTCCTCCGCAACCCTTCACCACATTCACCTCGGACATTGATGAGGACCCGCCCAGTCCGCGTGGCCCTACCTCAGTGCACCACGAGTCACCGTCCCATGGCGGTGTGCCTGTGTCGACTGCTGTGCATCCGGGACCTCTAACTCTGTGCAGCTCACTTCAGGGACCCTGCCTGAATGAATATTGGATGACCTCTGTGACGGTGGTCTTGGGGTCACCGACGCCATGTGCATGTGACCGTGTGCTGTCTGCTGCCTCCGGCCTCAACTGTGAACCACCAGGACTCACACATCAAATCGAGTCCTGACCGGCCCGGACGTCGCATCACCGCAGGAGGCACATGCCACCATCGCAAGGGCCAACTCCATCCACCATCTGCCAGAGTTGAAACAGTGGCACTGGCAGACTAACAAAGTTGCTCAGGCCTGTCGTGGATGCCATCATCTGCCTGATACCCTGCTCAGCACTCCAAGTGTCACTGACTCAGTGCACCGCAACCCATGGACCGTTACTGATTGAGTTTTGTGCTGTGGAGAGGTTGCATACCAATGTCACCTCAGGCAGAGTCGGAGGCCTGGGACGTTGATGAGGAAGTTGATGCAGGTGTACCACACCCCACTGCATCTGCATCAGGACTAACCCGAAGGGACACAATCCTAGCAATTTCTTCACATGAGCGTCCTCATCTCTAGTGCCCCAACCTCAGTGCACTGCAACTCACGGACACTTCTGTTTGAATGTTGGGTGACCGCTGTCCTTGCTCCGGCTCCCTCCATGTTGCTCAGCAGTTGACTCTGTTATGCAGGTGTTTTCTGTTTCCATTGCACTGGTGACCACTGTTCAAGTTGTTGCAAGCACCAAGCACTCCGTGCGGGCTGGCTTATACTCACCCCACACACATCCAGCACAGGCGTCACTGTACATGTGGCCCTGCCAATAAGGGGGCTGGGCGCACATGCCCGTAGCCAGTTCAACATGATATATGCGTGTGTCCCTGTGGTCTTGTTGTATGCATGAGGGCCCTGGGCCATACGACATTACATTGTGCTGTGTACAGAGGACGCAGACATGTCACCGCAGGCAGTGGGTAAGACCTTGGACATGTAGCTTTGTCGTCAGCCACTCAATGCATATGAGCAGTGGACTGGGCCGTCGTACGGAGGTCCAGCGTTGGGGTGTGAATGATCTGGGAGTGGTTCATTGCAGGACATGTGCACATCCATGTGTATCTGTCGTGGTGTGGGACTCCTTTGTGGGGTGTAGGTGGTCCCTAATGGGACTTGAACACCCATGTATGTGATCTACTTCGGCTTCCATGAGCTCTGAGCCCACCCGCACATATTCGGCCACCTCCATTTGGCATTCTGACACCTGGCATTGGAATGCGATGTGTGCCTTGGTGAAGTGCTGGGAGCCAGCCGTGGTGGCGGCTGCTTCCTGCCTTGTGGTCTGTGCAGGGGCTGGGGTCTTCTCTATGTAGCTTGGTTGCCCTGCTCCTGGGGGTGGGTTGCCTGAGAAGTCCATGAGCTGTTGTAGGGCGTCGGTGTCGGAGGTGTGGTGGTCATCTACGGCATCACTGATGGGTTGTCTGGTCTGACCTGCTGGAGGTGTTTTTTGTCCCTCTGCAATGTGAAGGGGAGATGCATGTTGACATTGTTTTGACATTTATGTTTGCGCTTTGTTCTTGTTTACATGCAGACTGTGTGACAATGTACATTGTGACTGTTTGGGCGGTGCTGGCAATTTGGAGGGAGAGTGGACATTGGGACTACATGACGGATGTGAGGTTGTACCCGTGCATATGCATCTCACAGTTCCCTGCTCTGTCCAATGTGATTGGCCTGTTTCTGCGCATGAGTGGACCCAGTTGTGACCCCTGTTCTGCAGTGTCGGTGTTGCACTTGGTGCCACATTGTCATGGGATGTGCTGTGATTGCTATGTGTGTGCTGCAGTGTGGCACGGGGATGAGGGACATGATCCTGGGTCATTGTGGGTGTGCAGTGTGCTATACTTGATTGTGCATGTGTGCCATTGTGCCCTTCTCCCCCCTGTCCCCCTAGTCCCTGGTCGTTACTCACCCTGTTGTTGTTGTGTCAGGTCCTCTCTAACTGTGTCCGTACTCCCACCTCCTTGCACCGTCTCCACACTGATGACTGGCCTCCATTTCCTCCTGCTCCTCCTGTGGCGCAGGACTCCCACTTCCTGTCGCCGTTACTGCCTTCCTGTTGGCAGCGGGTTTGTGCCTGGTTTAGGTTTTCAGGTCATGCCAGCGCCTCTTGGCCTCATCCATTGGCCTCCTCGACACTCCGGCTGCATTCCAGGTAGTCTGATTGTAGGACAGTTGCTGGTAGTGTTCTGTCACGTCTGTGACACTGGTCTTGTGTTGCTGCAGACTGCACCCCGTCTTCCTCTCCCTCTTCTCCCTGGCCTTCCCCGACCCCGTTGTACCTTGCTGGTGGTCTGTGGGGCTTGTGGGGTTCGCGTTGGCCTCTGCGCTCGGTCAGGGTGCATCCATGGTGCTGCGCACTTTTGCTTGTTTCTGGTGTGTTTTGCTTGTTCTGCTTTTATAGTGCATTTTCCTGCCAGACGCGTGGGATTTGCAGGCCTGTGGCTGGTTTCCGTAGCTTTTTGGATCGCGCTTGGCCTCATCACAGCTTTTTTTTGCATTTGTGTTCTGCATTTTTGTGGCGTGGCGTTGATTTTAACGCGGCCATTTGACGCGTTATCTGGTGACACTCGCATGGTACCGCCGTGTTGTGAATACTTGGTTAACACAGCGTAAATTTCCCGCGATAGACTGCGATGTTGTAGGTTACGTTAAGTTACTTTTGCGATGATTATCACACGTTCTTGAGAATATCTCCACAGTATTTTGCGACAATTAGCTCCATCGTCTTTTCACTGAGTCTGAAAGTTCCCATTTTCATCTTTGTAAATAGCACTGCTATGAAATCCACCTGAACTCTGACTTTTGTGCAGTCTGCCCTTCTTACGTTTAGTTTCCCTCCAAAACATTTGTTTTAAATATGTTTGTGCATATCTCGTAAGCATCTTTCATTAAATTGGAATATTTGGATCCTGCAAAGGCTTTGTTTGGTGTTTGATTTGCTTACAATTATTTCATGATGCTACAGCACAGAAGCCTTTCATTGGGAAATACCTGCGTTTTCTAAAAGGTTTGGGGCACATTTATGAAAAAATCACGCAGTACAGTGCAGGAAGTCACCTTACTGCGCTGTGTCATGAAGAAACGGCAGAAATGCATCGTATCTAACATCGTACAATGCATTCCTATCTTTTTCCCACGCTGGCACACAATGTGCTGCCTTACGCCAACGCAGGCACCCTTTTACCATGGTGCAAAGGTGCCTGCGTTACAGGCAGGATTGTTTTTGTGCAGGAAGGGACACCTCCCTGCACAAAAACAATCCTCGGAAGCATTTTCCTCTTTCTGTGTGTGCTGCAGAATGGCACTATTAATGTATATATTTATTTTGGATTTATAATTGTTTTAACGAGCGCAGATTTAACCCTTTCAGAGCGCTGTGCATCGAGTTGCCATTAACATTAGTACATATAGTGAAGGTAACAAAGAATGCTTCTCTTTACAGTGCAATTTACAGTACATCATTCCATTTACATTAACTTTTTGATTCCATTTACAAAATATCATCTTCCATTGTACCTACAAGCGGCACAGGAAATGGTCTGGATTTACTTAATCGCAGGAGCACACAGCTCTCAAGTTTTCTGATTGCTTGTGTGTGACATTTGCATCTTTTTGTTGTGCTTATGAGTGACATTTCAATGTCTTATGTGTGACACTGAGCAACGCGTAATTGCAAGTACAACAAGGCAGTTATGTTCATGTAATGAGATCCATTTTCTAAAGTAACCCCTCCCGTGCAATGTGAGACTCCAGAAATGGCTTAAACAGCTGCATTGCTCATGACGTGCACATGCGCCAGCCCGGGCTTGTAGGACGTACTTCTGGCACTGCTTCTGCTGAGCAGTAGCATTACCTAATGGCAGGGCCACCGGAATTATGCGGCAAGGGAGAGTCAAATTATGCGGCAGGGTTGAGTAAATTATGCGCCAGGAAAAGACAAATTATGTGGCATTATGTAGCACATTTTGTGATAGTATTATTTCACTATTTTTTCATTTTAAAACACTGTCTGGGCATTAGTCGCACATCATTAGTACCAGTTGAACACCCAAATATAGCAATGAGCTACAAAAAGGTGCCCAGTCAAGCATTGCAAAAGGACCTTCCACTGCGCAGCAACACGTGTCGCTGCAATTGTACTTACTTTTGAACAGTTTGAGCTAGAAACAGTTTCTTTTTGTTAAAATCTGCAGATTATGATACAGATGATGGATTATGGGACGATTGCGTAAAATCTAAAATTATGCGAAAATTGCAGCACAATGGCATAATTCCAGTGACCCTGCCTAATTGCAAACCACAAGTTGAACTGTGATAGGCAGCTAATCCCAGCCGAAAGTGTAGCCTCGGTCCCTATAAAAGGTGTTACTTTCAGCCACTCATGGCCTTTTCAGCAGTCGCAGCCGCTACTGAGCAATGGTGGTAGGGAGGGTGGGGAGGGTGGGGAGGGGGTGAATTTTTTTTTTTAATTTAATGGACTTACCTGAATTCCGCCTCTGCTCCGTCTCCTCCGCGCCCAACAGGAAGCTCCCAGCTTCCCAGAAGGCCCTGTCCAATCACAACACTGCTAAGGTAGCATTGGGATTGGTCTGAGCGCTCTGGATCGGCGCTCAGACAGGGGCTGGAGGCTTTGCATGTTCCTCACCAAGAGGGCCGACTAAGCAGTCATGCGCACTTAGGGTGTGTGCTTAGCACTCCTTCCCCTGCCCCCTGCACTGGTCAGACCAGCCCTCCTGCCCCGTCTCGCACCCAAGCAGGAAGGAAAACGAAAATGATAATAACGTTAGTTATTATCATTTTTGTTATCCTTTTTACAGTGGGGTGACGCTCCTCCGCTAAACCACTGCTTTTCAGGAAATATCACATTGCATTCTGGGTCTAGTAGTTTTTTGTTTTGGTTTGTGAACTACAAAGCCATTACTCGCAGAAAGTGTCTCACAGGCCAGCATCATCGTTGCACCAGAGACTCCATGAATGTGTGCTCTAAAATGTTAGTATTAATATTTACACCTGGAGTGAAAAGCGCTTATCTCTGCTTTCAGAAATATTTCACCCCAATGCTGGACTGAAGGGAGGCTAGGGCACCACACAGGTTCACAGTTTGGTTTCCTGGAGCAGCACCAATTTAAAACGCGTTCTTTTAAAGGGGGGTGAGGGGGGGGTGAAATGTTGCTGGTCTGGGGTATTATTTTGTAATGCTAACAAAGATTGTAAGACATTGAAATTTTGCAGATTTTCATGTATCAGTACATGCTTGTAGATGCGCACACGGGCTCTCTAGTAATCGAAACTCACCTTTGTCATATATATACACCTTTGCAGTTGGGACATGATTCACTTTAAGTGGTATCAAATCGGATCTAGTGGGGTACACTAGTAGTAACATGCCGGGTCTTTGGGGGTGCACTAGTGGTAGCATGTCAGATCTAGTGGGGTGCACTAGTGGTAACATGTCGGGTCTATGGGGGTGCATATGTCAGGTCTGCAGGGTGCACTAGTGGTAACATGTTGGGTCTCTGGGGGTGCACTAGTGGTGACATGTCAGGTCTTGGGGGTGCACATATGGTAACATGTCAGGTCTATGGGGGCACAATAGTGGTAGCATGTCTGGCATAAGGGGGGCACTACTGGTAACATGTCAGTTCTGGGGGATGCACTAGTGGTAACATGTCAGGTCTAGGGGGGCACTAGTGGTAGCATGTTGGGTCTATGGGGGGTGCACTAGTGGTAGCATGTTGGGTCCATGGGGGTGAACTAGTGGTGACAATCTCAGGGCAAGGTGTGTGCACTATTAGTAACATGTCGGGTCTATGGGGGTACTTGTGGTAACAGGTCAGATCGAGGGGGTGCACTAGTGGTAGCATGTTGGGTTTAGTAGGATGCACTAGTGGGAACATTTCAGGTCCATGGGGGTGCACTAGTGGTAACATGTCGGGTCTATTGGGGTGCATATGTTCGGTCTGGGGGATGCACTAGTGGTAACATGTCAGGTCTGGGGGTGCACTAGTGCTAACATGTCAGGTCCATGGGGGTGCACTAGTGGTGACATGTCAGGTCCAGGTGGGTGCGCTAGTGGTAGCATTTTGGGTCTACAGGGGTGCACTAGTGGTAACATGTCGGGTCTATGGGGGTGCATATATCAGGTCTGGGGTTGCACTAGTGGTAACATGTCAGGTCTGGGGGGGTGCACTAGTGATAACATGTCAGGTCCATGGGGGTGCACTAGTAGTAACATATCTGGTCTAGGGGGGTGCACTAGTGGTGACATGTCAGGTCCAGGTGGGTGCGCTAGTGGTAGCATTTTGGGTCAACAGGGGTGCACTAGTGGTAACATGTCGGGTCTATGGGGGTGCATATATCAGGTCTGGGGTTGCACTAGTGGTAACATGTCAGGTCTGGGGGGTGCACTAGTGGTAACATGTCAGGTCTAGGGGGGGCACTATTGGTAGCATGTTGGGTCTATGGGGTGCACTAGTGGTGACATGTCAGGTCAAGGTGGGTGCATTAGTAGTAACAAGTTGGGTCTAGGGGGGCACTAGTGGTAACATGTCAGGTGTAGGGTGGCACTAGTGGTAGCATGTTGGGTCTATGAGGGTGCACTAGTGGTAACATGGGTCTATGGGGGTGCACTAGTGGTGACAAGTCAGGTTAAGGTGGGTGCACTAGTGGTAACATGTCGGGTCTATGGGGGTGCATATGTCAGGTCTGGGTGGTGCACTAATGGCAACGTGTCTGGTCTGGGGAGTGCACTAGTGGTACCATGACAGGTCTGGGGGTACACTAGTGCTAACATGTTGGGTCTAGTGGGGTGCACTAGTGGGAGCATATCAGGTCCATGGCGGTGCACTAGTAGTAACATGTCTGTCTAGGGGGGGCACTAGTGGTAACATGTCAGGTCTAGGGGGGTACTAGTGGTGGCATGTTGGGTCTATGGGGGTGCACTAGTGGTAGCATGTTGGGTCTATGGGGGTGCATTAGTGATGACATGTCAGGTCAAGGTGGGTGCACTAGTGGTAACATGTCAGGTCTGGGGGGCACTAGTGGTAGCATGTTAGGTCTATGGGGTGCACTAGTGGTGACAATCTCAGGGCAAGGTGTGTGCACTAATAGTAACATGACGGGTCTGGGGGGCTCTTGTGGTAACAGGTCAGATCTAGGGGGTGCACTAGTGGTAGCATGGTGGGTTTAGTAGGATGCACTAGTGGGAACATGTCAGGTCCATGGGGGTGCACTAGTGGTAACATGTCGGGTCTATGGGGGTGCATATGTTCGGTCTGGGGGATGCACTAGTGGTAACATGTCAGGTCTGGGGGGTGCACTAGTGCTAACATGTCGGGTCCATGGGGGTGCACTAGTAGTGACATATCAGGTCAAGGTGGGTGCGTTAGTAGTAGCATTTTGGGTCTACAGGGGTGCACTAGTGGTAACATGTCGGGTCTATGGGGGTGCATATGTCAGGTCTGGGAGTTGCACTAGTGGTAACATGTCAGGTCTGGGGATTGCACTAGTGGTAACATGTCAGGTCCATGGGGGTGCACTAGTAGTAACATATCTGGTCTAGGGGGGAACTAGTGGTGACATGTCAGGTCTAGGGGGGCACTAGTGGTAGCATGTTGGGTCTATGGGGGTGTACTAGTGGTGACATGTCAGGTCAAGGTGGGTGCATTAGTAGTAACAAGTTGGGTCTAGGGGAGCACTAGTGGTAACATGTCAGGTCTAGGGGGGCACTAGTGGTAGCATGTTGGGTCTATGGGGGTGCACTAGTGGTAACATAGGTCTATGGGGGTGCACTAGTGGTGACATATCAGGTCAAGGTGGGTGCACTAGTGGTAATATGTCGGGTCTATGGGGGTGCAGATGTCAGGTCTGGGTGGTGCACTAGTGGTAACGTGTCAGGTCTGGGGGTGCACTAGTGGTAACATGACAGGTCTGGGGGTACACTAGTGGTAACATGTTGGGTCTAGTGGGGTGCAATAGTGGTAGCATGTTGGGTCTATGGGGGTGCACTAGTAGTAGCATGTTGGGTCTATGGGGTGCACTAGTGGTGACAATCTCAGGTCAAGGTGGGTGCACTAGTAGTAACATGTCAGGTCTAGGGGTGCACTTGTGGTAACAGGTCAGGTCTAGGGGGGGTACTAGTAGTAGCATGTCGGGTCTAGGGGGCACTAGTGGGAACAGGTTAGGTCTAGGGGTGCACTAGTGGTAGCATGTTGGACCTAGTGGGGTGCACTAGTGGGAACATGTCAGGTCCATGGGGGTTCACTAGTGGTAACATGTCCGGTCAAGGTGGGTGCACTAGTGGTAGCATTTCGGGTCTACAGGGGTGCACTAGTGGTAACATGTCAGGTCTAGGGGGGCACTAGTGGTAGCATGTTGGGTCTATGGGGGTGTACTAGTGGTGACATGTCAGGTCAAGGTGGGTGCATTAGTAGTAACAAGTTGGGTCTAGGGAGAGCACTAGTGGTAACATGTCAGGTCTAGGGGGGCACTAGTGGTAGCATGTTGGGTCTATGGGGGTGCACTAGTGGTAACATGGGTCTATGGGGGTGCACTAGTGGTGACATGTCAGGTCAAGGTGGGTGCACTAGTGGTAACATGTCGGGTCTATGGGGGTGCAGATGTCAGGTCTGGGTGGTGCACTAGTGGTAACGTGTCAGGTCTGGGGGGTGCACTAGTGGTAACATGACAGGTCTGGGGGTACACTAGTGGTAACATGTTGGGTCTAGTGGGGTGCAATAGTAGGAGCATGTCAGGTCCATGGGGGTGCGCTAGTAGTAACATGTCTGTCTAGGGGGGGCACTAGTGGTAACATGTCAGGTCTAGGGGGGCACTAGTGGTAGCATGTTGGGTCTATGGGGGTGCACTAGTGGTAGCATGTTGGGTCTATGGGGGTGCACTAGTGGTGACAATCTCAGGTCAAGGTGGGTGCACTGGTAGTAAAATGTCAGGTCTAGGGGTGCACTTGTGGTCACAGGTCAGGTCTAGAGGGTGTACTAGTAGTAGCATGTCGGGTCTAGGGGGCACTAGTGGGAACAGGTTAGGTCTAGGGGTGCACTAGTGGTAGCATGTTGGGCTAGTGGGGTGCACTAGTGGGAACATGTCAGGTCCATGGGGGTTCACTAGTGGTAACATGTCCGGTCTATGGGGGTGCATATGTCAGGTCTGGGTGGTGCACTTGTGGTAATATGTTGGGTCCGTGGGGGTGCACTAGTGGTGACATGTCAGGTCAAGGTGGGTGCACTAGTGGTAGCATTTCAGGTCTACAGGGGTGCACTAGTGGTAACATATCAGGTCTATGGGGGTGCTCTAATGGTAACATGCCAGGTGTTTCTGTGGGGCAATCTTGGGTCCTCGCAGTGATGCGGGAAAAAATCCCCTTTATGGGTGAACTTAGCTGAAAACCGTCCTAAACAATTCAGTGTTCGGGAGTTTCGTAAAATGCATCTGGTTGGCTTTTGCCCTGAGGTGGTTTCCAGTTTGTTCTACAGTTGGGACCCTAATCCACCCAGTGATCTTTCTCAATGTTTCAATTGGTTAAAGTCTTTTTGTTGGATCCGGGGGAGATTGCTGATCTAAGATTTCTACCTAAATCTCCGATGTAAGATTGACCTAGACCTTCTTGTAGCTGAATGAGCACCTGGCCTGGATCTGAGGCAGTAACGCATTGTCTGGTTCAGCCCGTTAACTTGTTCAGTGCTTGTGTTAATATGGAGCTCCAAATAGGCACCAACGAATCAAAAGTCTCAGAGGGTCGGATTTATCAAGGTTTTGCATTGCCCTTACGCCATGCAAGGGACCAAAAGGGCGACGCAAAACCTAAGTGAGATTTATCAAGCCACGTAAAGTCACCTTGGGTGGTCCTGCATGCGTTCTAGAGTAACGCAATGTATCCCAAATCGCTGTATTGCGTTACTCTGCCCCAGGGAGTCATTTATTTTATGTTTATTTTATGGAGTTTTATATAGCGCAAATGTGACCCGAAGGTATCGGGTATCAGAGCGCTTTACATAGCACCAGTTGTGTTACATGAGGACACATTGATTTTTTTGTTAGGCTCGGGGTGATTAAGGGAATTGCCCAGAATCACAGGATGTTCAGCATCATTGCCGAGACTCAAACCCAGTTCCCCAGATTCGAGGTCGACCGCCCTAGCCGTTAGGCCAACTCCTCTCCCCAACTCATTCCATGGGTGGAGCGTAGGTGTTCCCACACATCCACCCATGGATTTTGGCGCATTCCTAGATTTACCATCAGAAGTAAACCTGGGAATGGGTCAAAATGCTAGGCCTCCCAGGTAAGGCGTTACAAGGAGAAACATCTTTATTTCTCCTCGTTACTTCCTCTTTCTATGTGTGCTACATTCTGCAGCACACATAGAAAGAGAAAAATGCCACTCAGGTTGTTTTAGTGTAGGAAGGTGCCCCTTCCTGCACAAAAACAATTCTTCCTATAATGCAGGCACACTTGCATAATGACGCACAGGTGCCTGTTTTGGTGCTAGGCAGCCAAAAGTGCTTCAGTGCTAGGAAAAGACAGGAATGTGCCTCATAATGTTAAATATGGCGCATTTCTTCCCTCTCATGCAGCGCAGCCTAATGGGCCTAAATGTGTAACTACTAGAAAGAAACCAAGCGAATTTCAATCAAATTACTAAATCCAGAAGTACTGTTCGACAGCTGGCGATGAATCCCATATAAAATTCCTTTGAAAAATTTGAAAACATTCTAGCATTGCTGTGGCAGTCTAAACATTACATTTTTTTTTTTTGGTTAGCTACTGTATGATAGCAGCAGTTGCTTTGTTTTTCTTTGTTATTATTTGGTAGCTAATAAGATGAAGCAAGAAGAGGAGAGTGACTATAGGGTATGACTGGGATTACCCACCTTTGGAAAATGAGGATTGTAGGTGATATTTATGCCCCTGGCATAACTTAACACCACCCGAAGTAAAAAAAATCGGCGGTATCTAAAACAGATTTTAAGCTGCTTTTGTGACAGTTGTAAAAAATGTTATCAACTTTAAGCTTACTTCACAGTTGTTTATTTCAGCGATGCCACTTCCTGTGGCGTCACAATAGTAAATAATCAGGTGACATGACTTTGAATGTTGAAATTAAGTCAAAGGCCATATAATGTCACTTCAGGTGATGTCATGGGTCAAAGGGTGTTTGATGTCACATCTGCTGTCTTTGGCATTTTGGTGAATTGACTTTCACGGCAACAGCAAAGAGACAGGTTTGCAGGGCCTGGGCCTGGTGAATAGAGGAATGGAAATACCATGGTGGGAAAGCCTAGCTTTGCAATAGAATAGAATGCAAAATACTTTGTTGCATGACTAGTTTAACAATGTTTCCAGTGTAAGTGTCCAGGGTAGCCAAAGTGATACATAAAGGACGATTATGGAAACTGCCTTTCCAGGATGGTTCCTGTGAAATGCTGTATTTTCCTATCTTCCCTCAATCTTCTGTAGTACATTTGGTGCCCTCCCTAAACTATGGGCCTCATTTACAATATTTTGACGCACAGCAGCGCAGCAAGCCTTCCTGCTGCGCTGCCGTGTGTCAAAATAAAAGGCCTGGAATGCGCCATATCTAAAAGATACGGCCCATTCCTGTCCTTCGCCCCTGTGCCGGCGCACAAACAGCAGCTGTGCGCCAGTACAGACACCCTTGCGTCATTTTGCAAGTGTGCCTGCGCTGAGGGGATGAGTGTTTTTGTGCAGGAAGGGGCATCTTCCTGCACAAAAACAATAATTAAGAGCATTTTCCTCTTTCTATGAGTGCTGCAGCAGCACTCATAGAAAGAGGAAAAAACGAAGAGAAATAAAACTATATCTCCTCGTTGCGCCACTTTATGCCTCCCTTGGAGAGACGTAGGATTCTGATGCATTCCCAGGTTTCCGAAATGTTGTAAATCTGGGAATACATCACGTTCCATGGATGTTGCGTGGGAACACCCACAACAACACTGATGGAATGCCCCTTTCAGGCAGAGTTATGCATGAAAGGGAAACATATTTACAAGGTCATGAAAAGTTACGCAGGGTGACTTTGCATGGCCTTTCAAGTATGGGGAAGGCCATTGTGCTGCCAGTGTGTCAATAAAAGTGATGCAACAGCGGCGCAATGGGCTTGTAAATAAGCCCCTATGTATGTAGCCCATGCACAGCAAAAGACTTCACTTCTTTAACCACAAACATATATGACAATATAATACAGTACAGTTTGAACTCCGCCTACTCCTCTGCTTCTTTCTCACACAGCTAGTGCTTGGGTATCTCCCCACCTCTCTTTCCATTTCTAATGCTTGTAACTTATACCTCGAGCCCTTGAATATACAGAAGCACATACTTGGCTGCGGAGATGTTTTTTAATAGCTTTACTCGTCCCGTCGCCCCTTCATTGTTGGATTTACTTCCCGTCTTCTGGATTACCATTTTTTGGATCCCTCTTCCTCGAACATTTCACGAGATTTGATCCCTTCTCTTCGAGTCCCGGACCTTTATTGCTCCTGGCCACTTTCCAAACTTTGGATGTTGTTCCTTAAGTGCCTGAACGACTGATCACACGCTGATTTATGTCCGTTTTTTCACCAATCTCAAAGGATTCCCTGTACTTTAGTTGTACTACGCCCAGCACACGTTAATACTATGACCATTGTCCTGATGATGGCCTGAAACCAACCAGGCTGAAACGCCGTCGACAAAACCCAGCAAAGAACTTTTTGGCTTATTTGTGGTCATTGAGAAAAAAATGTGTTCATAGCAGATTGTATACAAGTATTCCTTTTGACCACATTGTTATTATCTTAATTTGCGCCGTTCACGCTGTTTTTCACTCATTGTGTCACTGCGCCGTTCACTATCACTAGCACGCTCAGTGCTCACCTATGTGTGTTTTTGGTCATTTGTACTTGTATTGTACTGTAGTGCTGTAAATACTACCTACAATATACAATTCTTTTCTAATTTCCTTTGGTCTCCCTTTCTTTTTCCCCCCTCCCTCTGTGATTTATATCACTAAAATATTTGTTCTTTCTAAAAATGATATTCAGCTGAGACGTTGTTGTTTTGTTATAACTATTGCCCGGTCTCTGCTGGGAAAACGGGTGAACTCCTGTTCTTTGTTCCTTTAGTATGAATTAGAGGCTGGAATAGAGGATGAGGACAGGAAATTAGGTCCTTAATAGAGGTTTTAATGATTCACGTAGTTGGTAGACGTTTTTGGTACGCATGATATTTGAACTAGAGGTGGGCGAGCCACTGAAAGCTCATGCCAGGCTCAAGCCAGGCTCAAGTCTGAAGCCTGGCTCTAGAATCTCAAGCCCGTAACAAGCCGAGTTTTCATGTGGCCTCTGCCTACCTTCCTCTACCCAGGATGTGGCCTTACGGGCAGAGCTGCTGACTGGGGAACCAGCAGCGGCGTCACTATGGGGGTACGGGGGGTACGGACCGCACCGGGTGACACCCTCACATGGGGTGACACCATCAGGGCCAGTGTGTGCAGAGCAACCTAACCTTTCAGGAGGAGGAGGTGCCTGTGCGCAGTGCGCACTGTCTCCTCCTCCGCCGCATCTGCGCGGCTCTCTAGGCCGGGGTGCAGGTGTCATTCCCGCATGCGCATTGGGCCCTAAAGGTGCGCGTGACTGGCCTGCAGCAGCATCACGAGTGACGAGGAGCAGAGGCACTGTCTTGACCACCGGTTTCTGGGCCGCCCGCCAACGTAGCCCCCCCCTGTCTGCCACCAACACAGCAGGTGAGTCTCTCCGGCACCAACTGATTAATGATTGTGGGTGGTCAAGCGTTTATGCTGCCTGTGCTGTGCGAGTTGTGAGTGACTTCTTGAGCAGGGCGGAGGGCGGAGGCAGTGCGGAGCGACGTTGCCTGCCTCTGATCACCGAGTTATGGGCCCATCTTTTGAGCTGTCGGGAGGCCTGCGAAGACGACTTACTCTGTGTACATGCTGAGGCCTCTCGCCTGCTAGCCCGGCAGTTCTACTCTTACTGAAAACAGTGGCTGCAAGACGAGGTTCTCACTCTCTTTCCTCTGCTTTCTTTTATTTGCTTCCCTGTGAAATGGATCCAAAAAAGAAAATCACTTTTGCTGGGAAATCAATGATATATTTTTCTGACATTTAATTCCAAAGTGCAGCATCGGGAATAAATGTTTAAAAATATGAAAAAGAAATAACTAAATAAAGTAAGACAGAGTGGTAGCAAACTGGCCAGATTGATTTTATTCACACCCAAACACATTAGCGCCACTTTTACAGAGATTGCCAGTGAAGCGCTATTTTTGTTGTCTTGGCTTTGTTTTCCCTGGGCTTGGAACTAGTGCACCAATCCTGGAGGTACTGCAGTGTGAGGATTGAAAAACAAAATTTGTACTGATGCTCTGCATCTAGGGATGTTGTCTTTTTTTTTTTACCATACTGCTTACGTTTTGGAAGGATATAAGCAATGGCCATTGAAATGGGTCCATTCAGGGCCCTGTTGTCATGTCCTTAACTTTTCAGGCAAAAGCACTCACTGATTTCTGAACAGTGAGTGTAAAAGCGTTAGGGTAACCATGTTGTTCCTGCTTACATTTCACATGGTTTGCAAAATGTTGCATTTCCTATGATTGTTTGCTTTTTCCAGGATGCTGTCACTTTTTTCTTGTAGGCCACATATTGCTCTTGCCCAGTGCGTAATTTAAATTGAGCCGCATCCAGGTGTTTATAGCTGGCAACAATTGGGTTGTAGTTGAAGGCAGTCTGAGTTTTTCTCAGTGGGGCAGTATGGTGTTCAGTGGGGGAGAGGATGTGGCACTATGGCCAGAGCTGCTGAATTTGGAACTGGGGAACCAGGTTCAGCCTTAATAACCAGTCCACCAGACCACTCTCCTTTGAGAGCACTATCTCATGCTAGACCTTAGAAGGCTTCGCAAGACATTAGAATCCCCGGTGTCGTAGCACCAGCAGGTGGACCCTAGCATGACAAGTGTAGGTTAACCTTCAAGGCTTGTCCACCACTATTCATACTGAAGTTCACCTCCAGTCTTGCGGGCAGGCCTATGAAGCAGCACACCCTAGAACAACAGTGACCCTGTCACTGAGATCACAGGACCCTTGAGAAGGGTCAGCTCTAGGGCGGTGCAACCGGTGTGACCGCACCAGGTGGAGGCATCATTTTTGCAAGTATACTATGGTTTTAAGAGCGCTTGCTGCCTCCTTCCTGGCCTCCAGCAATTTTCAGTAACAATAAAAATGTCATGATGACTCTGGTGATTAATGTTCTTCCTAGAGAGAGATCGGAAATTTGTCTAATGGAAGATTTGACTCATGGAAAGGTAGCTCAGAGGGTTAATGTACCTGCAGCAAAGAACATGTACCATGCAGATCACAAAGTGCACATAATGTAAATAGGCCAGTGGGCTACTGCTTTTGTCAGCGAGATCCTTTTGTTACTTGCAGTTTATAAGTTAAAATCCTAACATAGAAAGTGAGCTATTAACTGTCATCTACTCCGCAGCAACACAAGTCACATATTTTATTAACTTTTGATACGTTTGAGCTACAAACAATTTATTAGTTTAAATGGTCAGATCATGCTGCAGATCTTGCATTATGAGGCAAATTTGGCAGAGCCATTATTATTTAGAAAACATTTGCAAACTAGGATTTTTAGCCATTCATGTTTGAACTGCTGTTTTGGAAAAGGGAGAAGTGCTGATGACAGAAACTCCATGGCTCGGAGACAAATGGCTTGTGCTTCAACATTTTATCGTATTTGGGGACATTCTGTGATTAGAAGCATATCCCACTTTGTGAATACATTTTACCGTCAATAACTCCTTATAATCTTAAATAATCATGTGTATCCATTGGTTGATAAAACTGGGCAGTGAAACCAAACAAATACAAAAAATTGGGATGTTTGGCATTCTGGCCACACCTCTGGCTCCGCCCACTGATCCAATCCTTGGGTTATTCCCACCCTCTGATTCTCCGCCCACAGTTCCCCTACTTTTTTCCCCCCACTTCGACCACTGATATATCGTGTTGCTGGATAGGGGGAACACCACACCAGTACAAAGTACCGTACCTATGATAATATAAATTCAAATAAACTGTTGTCTAGCAGGTAGCCCACTGTACAACCTGATTAATGAGTCATTATCACACTGTTGTTAACAGGCACATTTTGTAAATATAGGACCTACATTTACAAACGTTACTAAGGATTCTGTATGGTCCCGTTATTTGACCACTGTGTCCACTGACGGACTCGGAGCGGAGGAGGTCCATGCGGTAAGTCGTGAGGGGGTGACACCAAGAGTTACCCGCACCGGGTGACACCAACCCTAGTGACGCCACTGGGAACCAAGTTTGAGTCTCGTTGTCAGCTCAACATCCTGTAATTCTGGGCAAATCACTTAATCTCCTCGTGCCTATAAACAATGCTTGTGACCTTGTGTAATGTAACTGGTGCTCATGTAAAGCACTCCAATAACTTTTGGGTCCAGTTTGCACTATATATTAAATAGTGCACTGAGGTAAAAACAAAGGAAAGACAAATAGATACACATGAATTGGTTGATTTGTACAAGGTGAAACCAGAAAACCAGGATGCATCACAGCTTCCCCTGATTTAATTGTGTTATTAGGCAAATTATTAATTTCATTGAAACTCTTTTCCTTCATTATTGAATGACAGCACTTTCAAATATGTGAGTTCAAAGTACTTCTCAATACAGTGCTATAATGTACCCTAATAGTGTCAAAGCTTCCACATGTTAAAGAAATACACTTTTTTCAATTTTGAAGAGAGTTTATCATATGTCACGTCAGGAGGGAGAGGTGTGGCGCAGAGGACAAAGCGCCTGACTCCGGAGAACCGGGCTGACGGTTTGATCCCTGGTCCTGGCGGCAGCTCAGCATCATGTGAGTCTGGCAATAGCTCACTTAATCTCCAACGGCCACCAGCTCCTTGAAACCCTAAGAGGTGATATGTATGCGCTTTACAAATATGAATTATAGGTTTGTTGTATGATTTACATAGTAGATATTTTCAGGGCTCGGCTCGTGCATGGGCTCTAAGATCTGAGCCAGACCCGTGCTCCGCTTTGACTCGGCTCTCCCTGTTAATTTGTTGGCTCACCTACCTATAAAATAAATTCATTGTTCACTGCAGTTCGATGTATTTATGATATACTGATCGATATAGGCTCTTGCTTATGGTTTGGGAATTCATGGCTGGCAGCAGTTGACAGTAGCTCCCAGTAGAGTTGTTCTTGGTGGATATGGGGATCAATTTCTTTCTGTGATGATCGTCTGCAAGGGTGAACTATTTTCGTTGACGCATGGACCTACAATCCTGTAATGTAGTAATACTAAAGCTAATACAGCTATGTTGAGGGTAACACTAAAGGTGAGGGATGGTCATAGACAGCTATTGCCTGCCTTTTGCAGGTTTTCATTTTGAAGGTCAAAAGATACTTGGAATATGTTTCTACTGCCAGTGTTTAGCCTAGGAGTGACTAATGTCATGAATATATTATACAGAATTAAAACAAAATATGTGCTGAATCTAAAGAGAGACCCCGCTACAGGTAAAAAAGACCCCTAAGCTTCCTGGACTGTGACTGGTTACTTCATAACAAAACGTTGAAAGTCCCCAGGACCTGGTTCCTTCACCAAGAGTGTGCAAGGATTTCCTACAAGGCAGAAACTGAAATCCACATTCCCAAAAACATAGTCCAAAAACAACACCTAATTGAGCTAAACAATCATAACTAACACTGAATACGGCAGAAGCAGTTCCAGAAACAAATTCTCCAAACATTATATTCAGGAAATCCAGTAATGAATATTTCCCCTAGCATCCAAGTAACAATGAACTGCTCAAAAAGCACAAAAGTTCCAGGGACAAAGGAAAGAGATCACTCCAAGGGACTGTGTTTCAGTGAATAGATTAACAAACGGTTACGCTTGGATGTGGTTCTCTTTAGAGGATGGGGACTATGACAATACCCTTCCATTTCCACCACAGCTTGCAATGAACTCATGTACGTCTAGGCTTGGGAATCGGCGAGTTGTAGTTCCTCAGACCACGCGCCCTCGCCAACAAGTGCAAGCCATTCCTTATGAGACGGCAGATGTGCAGTCCCAAAACAGTGCGCCACAACATCCACTTTGTCTTACCTGGTAGTGATTATGGGACACATCAGGAAGCATGAGATGGTTGAAGATCCTAGTGTCAATGACTGATAAAAGGCCTTGGTGCTTCATTGTTTGGGAATTCAAGGTTGGTCCCAGTTGGTAGGAATCCCTAATGTCTGTAGTAAGATGATCACCAGTGTAGGTTGATTGAGGCAGAGTTCTACCTATCATTTCCGGAGCAGACTCACCAGCACAGGGATCCGGGAACTCATGCGGGTTTTGCATCATTCCAGTTATGGGTGTCTTTTTCTACTCAAAGGATTGGCATCTTCGTCCAAGCTTGCTTGCTGCAGAACCTTTGGAAGAGGGTGTGGTGGTGACACTTCGGGCAACGGTTGGGGTAGGCTAATTGATGATGGCTTTCAGTTGCACTAGATGAATTGATGGCTCAGTGTTCATTGCATGGGGGACAGAGGTTGATAGTGTTTCCCACTGTTCAAGGAATGGGGGACAGTGTTGGGTTTAGACTAATTGATGGCTGGTAGAGGTTCCCAGTGTTCATGGCATGGGCGAAATGTTTGATCTATAATAATTGACAGGTTGTAGGGATTGTCTGTGTTCATGATATCAGGGTCTGTTTTTGGTGTGGGATAATTTATGGCTGCTAGAGGTTCCCAGTATTCATGGTATGGGACTCGGTGGTTGTTGTAGGCTGATTGATCGCTGGTAGTAGTTTTGAGTATATATGGTACGTGGCTCAGTGGTCCATATAGGCGAATTGATGGCTGGTAGATAAAGGTTGTCAATGTTCAGTGTATGAGGACAGTGGTTGATGGAGGTTATCATTGCTCATGGAATGGTATGTCAGTGGCTGATGTGGGCTGATCTCTTGTAGATGTTTACTGTGTTCCTGTTATGGGGTTTGTGGTTGGTGAATGAAAATTAAATGGCTGATAGACGTCCCCAGTGTTCGTGATATGGCATAAGTGAAGGATAGATGGTCCCATTGCTCAATGTATGGGAGTCAGTGGTTAGTTTAGGGCAATTGATAGATGGTAGAAGGTGTTGGTGTTCATCATATAGGGGTCACGGCTAATTGAAGGCTGGTAGAGATTCCCAGTGTTCATAGAACACAGGTCAGTGATTGCCTCAAACGTCAATATCATAAACACACAGGACAAGTAAAACTACAGACTAACCTATCCACCACTCAAATTACTTTCATATTTCACTATACTAATTCAACACTAATCCTTCTTTGGTTCCGGAGTAGCGCGCTACTTGCCGAAAAAGCGCTTTGACGCCTCGTCAGGGGTAGTAAGCGCTATATAAATGCAATTACAATTACAATTTTTACAATTACATTGCCCAAGACCACCAAAGCCCATCTTGGGGTGTAGCTCCATTGCCCAATCCCTCCAGGCAGGATGGCATGCCAGGCTGTGTTCTACAAGCATGGCAGTAAAGTACCACGTATGTTCTCGATAGCCCTGCTCTATTGACGGTTGGTAGGCAGCGCCTCGCCCCTTCGATGGGTGGCACGGGTTATCATGGCGCGTAGCACCCAGAAGGTTCCCCGGAGAGTTGTTTATGCCTCCAAGACACGGCGCATTAGTCCGATGAGTTTCTCGAGGAGCGCTTGACATTTAACAATGGAGATATTCTTCCGAGCACACAAGGGCCGTCTGTTTTAGAATAAACAGATTTTAATTGACACTTCAGAGAGCCTGCCCGGGGGAAGGGTGGGGCCAAAAGAAGAGAGTGGGAACATAAATCACGAAAGGAGAGAGGAGCGTTTCGAGAACGGCTGGGAGAGAAGTCAGAAACCAGGCTGTAGATCGCAAACTAAAATATTGCGCTGTATTTGTGTGAATATGTCCCACAATGCATCTGAATAGCAGCGGAGATGACTCACTGGCACGACGTCAGTCACGCGCAGAACACGGCCCGGCACTCGACGCATACACAGGTGCCGCGCACGGCACTGATAGACGCTTGACGTCACAACAAGATACGTAAAATGTGTGTTAGTGCTATACACCATTAGTGCATACACACCTTTACTTTCCGGAGGACCACCCTCAATTTACCTTCTTACATAGTGCAGCAACACCCTGAGAGGTGACACACATGGTATAAAGTAAACAAGCATATTTGTACAATTGGAGCACGTACATTACACTGTTGTACACACACTGCACTGCCATCAAAAACATGGGCTCTGTGTACACACAAAAACATACACACATGGCCTTGGTGCACAGTTCTTGCACAACCCTAAAGACACTATCGAGGAAGGGGAGCCGCACTGGCTCTGGGTGGGCGGGTATGGCCCTGCACCACTGCTTGATTCAAGGGCTCCGGCAGGAAGGATGGGGTCAGGCCTGGAATGTTATCTTGTCCCAGCCTGTTTTCCCCTGAGCAGCAGAGTGAGCCAGACACCGCCATCTCCGGAATTCCAAGGCTTATATATCTGCATGGGCTGGTCTGCTGGCAAGGTGAAACTCAAGGCATGTGGGATGAACACAGAGGTGCAATGTATGTGTGTGGTGTAAGAATGTGCAGGCGTGCTAAAGAGAGAGCGAAAAAACAGTTCCTGCCTAATTTGTCAACGCTTTGAGCGGAGTCAAAGTTACCTAAGGTGACATAAATGGCGTAAAGTGTTGATTTGGCATTTACTTTCTGACATAACATATGTTTTGAGCTGAAAAGGAGCCCTAAGGTAGTACAAATTAGTATGGTGCGCCTCTTTACACTACTTTGCGTCAAGAGTAATTGTAATTGCATTTATATAGCGCTTACTATCCATAACGAGGCGTCAAAGCGCTTTTTCGGCGAGTAGCACGCTACTCCGAACCTAAAAAATGATTAGTAGTGAATTAGTATAGGGAAATATGAAATTAACTTGAGCAGTGGATATGTTAGTCTGTTATTTGGATTGAAAAGGATAGTGGAGGGATAGAAGAGGGAAGGGTTTGCATTTATATAGCGCTTGCTACCCCTGATGAGGCGTTGAAGCGGTTTTCAGCGAGTAGTGCATCCCATGGGTGTTTAAATGCAATCTCCCATGGTTTTTGATGCAGAGCGCTATATACTAACATTTGTAGTACAGAGCTGTGTGCACGGTGCCAGGCAGCCAGAATGAAGTCCGGCTTTGCAAGGGATGAGAGCAGCATTGCCACTCGTTAATCGATATGACGCTATCCTGCTCTTTCCCGTAACATTGCAGCAACTTCAACTAGAGTTGCTGAGCTGCATGAAAAAGTAGTACATTTGCCTCAAAAAGCGTCTTGCGCAGCCGCAGTCCATGCAGGTAACAGAGGTGGGGCGGTGTGCCCGGGTAAAGGTGGATTTCGAGGGACCATGCAGAGGGAAAATTAAATAAATAATGTATTTTCCCTCTTCATCGTTCCTCGAAATCCCTCCTTACCTGACCCCACCGCCCTACCGCTGTTACCTGCATGGACCACGGCTGGTCTTGCGATGTGTTTGAGCGTGGAGGATAAACAGAGCAATGTCTGCATGTATGTGCTTTAAAATTGTGGCATCTGTTTGTGTGTCTGTGTGAGCCTTTTCTATCTGTATAACAGAATGTGTGTTTTTGAGCATATACGAGACGAGTGCGTAAGAATGGGAGCAGGTGCTTGAGTGTTTTTAGTGCTATGCACCAGTGGCATAACAAAAGCCCCCGCAGCGCGGGTGGGGGCTGCTCGAGCTCTGTGGCCCCCTACGACACTAGCAGATTCCTGGCCTGAGAGCTCTGGACTGGGTCAGAAGCGTGAGGGCCCCCCTCCATCATCCACGTACTTTGCAGGGGGGCTCCCTCAAGTTTCGTTAGGCCACTGCTAAGCAAGTAAGAATCTATGTAATTTACTGCGTCCTGCATATACAAATGTGGGTGTGTAAGAACTTGTAAACATGTGAAGGGCATGTGATTAATGTGTGTATGAGTATATTCTAACAGCTGTGTACACAGAATATGTAGAAGAGCGTCTCACAGCCACACCCATGAGGCCTCTTATGCTGTGAGTGTTACTGTTTAAGAACGCATGCATAAAACAAGCATTTGCAATGCAACAGGTCTCGCATTTACCTGAGCATGAGCTATTGGCATTGTAAATAAAAAGGCCTTTTATTTATGTTTTGGTTTTTGAAATATAAATAAAACGCATTGTCATTTACAATGCTAATAGCTTAAACTCGCGTAAATGTGAGACATATTGCATTGCAAATGCTTGTTGTTACCAGTCATTGGTACATGCTTTTTCATCCTTGCCTCATCTGTCGACGTTCCATTTATAACCAAAAATTATTCCACCAGTTTATCTACTCATGTTCTGTATTTTCTGTTAACTTAGCTATCTGACACATGCTGGTGATCCAACATCCTTAAAATTATTAGCTGATTTTGCTTCAACCACAACCATAAATGTTTTCTTAATGAGCATTACTAACCCTAATGCTGCCTAGGCGAGACCTAAAAAAATATGTTTTGTGGTGCTAAGAAAGCAGTTTATATTCACTTTATGCTGTGTAAAAAGCATATTTGAGGAAGGTTGTTAGCAATGTATGGTTTACCACATTTTGGAAATCAAGCATTGGTTTTGTAGCCATGAATACAAATTAGAGACTGAATATTTTTTACATTTTGCATTTTTTCCATCAGGGAGCAATCACAAGGAGGCAGTGCCACCTATCGCACCACCATAAGTTTAAGATGTGGTTATAAATATATGGATCTCGGGAAAAAGAGTGTGTGTGTGTGTGTGTGCGAGAGAGAGAGAAAGAGCGAAAGAAAGAGAGAGGGGGAGGGAGAGAGAGAGGGAGAGAGAGAGGGACAGAAAAAGTGAGAGGGATAGAAAGAGATGGAGAGAAAGAGAGAGGGGAGAGAGATAGAGAAAGAAAGAAAGAGAGAGAGGGGGAGAGAGAGAGAGAGTAGAGCGAGAGGGAACGAAAGAGAGAGAAAGAGAAAGGGAGAGAGATAGAGGGGGAGAGAGAAAGGGAGAGAGAGAGGGAAAGAGAGAGGGAAAGAGAGAGGGGGGAAAGAAAGAGAGAGGGGGGAAAGAAAGCTAGAGTGGGAGAGAGAAATAGAGAGAGAGAAAGAGAAACATAATGAGAGAGGGAATGAAAGAGAGGGGAGAGAGAGGGAGAGAAAGAGAGGGAGAGAGAGGGAGAGAGAGAGAGAGGGGGACAGAGAAAGAGAAAAAGAGAGGGAGAGGGAGAAAGGGAGAGAGGGAGAGAAAGAGAAAGAGAGAGAGTGAAAGAAAGAGAGAGGGAGGGAGAGGGGAGGAGAGAGACAAAGCACAGTGGGACAGCAAGAAAGATGGAGAAAAGTCATCATGGAAGAAGCGAGGGGGGAGAGAGAGAAAGAGAGTGGGAGAGAGAAAGAAAGAGAGTGGGAGAGAGAAAGAGCGAGAGAGAGGGAAGGAAAGAGAGAGAGGTGGGGGAGAGAGAGAGAGAGAGAGAGAGAGAGAGAGAGAGAGAGAGAGTTTACATCATTTGGAATTGCTCCCAAGTGTGTTTTAAAAGGGAAAATGCAAAGGATGCTTGAGAGGTTAGCGACCAAAGTGGCCCTGCTGCGAGGAGAGCCTTGAAGTGCATGGACCCACAGTAACACACTCAACTGG
Source organism: Triturus cristatus (assembly GCF_964204655.1). Classification (NCBI taxonomy): domain Eukaryota; kingdom Metazoa; phylum Chordata; class Amphibia; order Caudata; family Salamandridae; genus Triturus; species Triturus cristatus. The sequence goes on from NC_140592.1 coordinate 752,653,782, forward strand.
TGTCAGACACGCACATAGGCCGTCGCGCCAGCGGAGGTGTCCCTGACCTGAAGGGAACCCTCTGGTCCGAGGGAGGCCCTGCGGGCCCTGGAAGTAGTGGTGGATTCTCCACAAGTCACCTCAGGGAAGCACGACAGCACTCCGTGGGGCATGACTGCCTGCCAGTGTGAACACCTCGCGCAAGCCTTTCCAGCACAGAAGCCAAGTTACGCAAGGCGCCTGTGCTGTGCCAGTCCGCGCGCTTTTACCGAGCCTGCCTTATGCGCACGCTGCTGACATATTCCAAACTGGTGCGTTTCCATGTTTTGTTGCCTCCCGGTGACAAACACCGGATGCAACAAACATTTCTAAACGGCGCTCGTCTGCGGCTACACAAGCCGTGGCCGCGCTCAGCGCCTGTGCCACGGAGGCCGTCAGTCAGTGGAAGCCACCGGCCCTGAGCGGGCCAGGAATGCGGCAGCCGAGCTCATTGTGCGCCACAATGGGCGCGGGCCCCCACCCCCGGGCACCGCGCTTTACTTTCAAGTCTATTGTCAGAGCAGCCGGGACAAAGCTTCCCCTGCAGCTAGACAAAATATGTGCGCCAAGGAACAGAGCTCTTCTGTCCGGCTTCACGCAATGAAAGGTGCAGCGCTGGGATTCCAGGCGCCGTGACGTGCACCAGCTCCCACGGCGGGGCCACCTAACTCTACACACGTCCGTCAATATTCACTCTTCGTGTGAAAAAGCACGACCGCTCTTTCTGGATAAGTTTTACCGGCGCGATAGAGGCGTTTCCACACTACAGGCGGCGCCTGGTATCCGAAGTGAAACACAGTAAGAATACTCTTGAAGTAATGGGACTTCCTTAAATGCATCAAAACTCACTTCTGACCAGGCCAGATCTGCTATGCTATGGCAGCCAACAAAACATGTTCATGTGTTTATAAAGCATGTATTACTTACAAATGATATTTCCCAAACATACTCCCTTGATTGTTTGCTATTTGTTTCCGGAGGCATGTTCATGAACAACAAACCAGCAACAGAAACACAATTTACAATTCTGCGTGTAAGAAGTTACTTCTTTGTGGGATGTAACTATTTTGAGGCTTTACAAATTAATCTTAAGAACATTTTCTTCTCTAAAACGTAGCCGAAAAAATACGCTTTTAGAGCTTGTTAAAGTGCGGCCGCGAAAGTGAAAGTGATCAAACATCAAAGCGGCCGAGCGGCCGCGAAAGTGAAAGACAACGAGTGCTTTCAGGCTGCCAAATGGTGCGCGCGCCCGGAGCACATGCACTGTAGTTGGCGGCCTGAAAGCACTCGTTTGCACTTCCAAAAGTGCTTACTATAAGTCTCGCCAGAGCAGCGCTAAAGCGCTGTCTCAGGCGAGACCTAAACATAAGGGCTAAGAATAAGATTGTGGCAGTATTAAGGATGTCGTTGTAAGTATATGTGCAATTGTGCATAAGAACGCATTTCTGAACATGCTAATTAGGGTATGCATTGTGTATGAGCTGTGTATGTGCGCGTGCATGTGCATAGAAGACTTAGCCTGTATTACGAGTGTGTTGGATGTGACTCGAGCGATTTTTGAGCTCGTGTCTGTTGGAGGGGCTGGTCGTGTGTGTGTGCGTAGGACCACTGGTGCACATGGATAAAAGTATGTGCGTACGTGCGCCGGAGCCCTTGGTAGTGTGTGCAGGAAGGGGGCGGGGTGTACGCGCCTGTGTGTTAACCAACCCTCCCGCGAGGAGGTATGCTTGTTCCAAGCTGCCTGGGTGGGGTTCTTGTTCCAGATGTGGAGCTGAAATTTCCTGGCCAGCAGCCAGTCACAGCGCCATCTAGTGTTCGTCCGAAGGCTGTTTAAGTCGCATAACTGCTATTTATAACACGGAGAGTCGAACAAGGCCCACAAACATGGCCTTCTTATGCGGGGGGGGGGGGGGGGGGGGGGTAGCGTAAAGATCAGGCACGCTCTGCTGCAACGTCTGGAAGTCTGAAAAGGGGGATTTGGTTTCGAAAGAGGGGGAGCCCGGGCAGCTTTGCTGGACGAAGGCAGAGTATCAGGAATCGCAGTGAGAGGCATGCAGCAATGAAGGTGTGGGCAGGAGGGCAGACATAGGTGCAAGGACGTAGCACGGGCCCTTGCAGCCTCTGAAATCCCCCTCCACCCCCATCCTCCAGGGGGTCACAAATTGCCATGGCCTGTGAATGCTGACGAGATATGAGAGACTCAGGGGTCCCTCGCCACATTTTGAACGGGGACCCCATCATTTTGCTTTATGCCACTGGGGAGGGTGTTGAGGCAGGATGGTGGAGAGCAGGCAGTGACGAGAGAGATGAAAGATGACTGGAGGGTATATAGTCGGACCAGCTTAATTTGAGCCGGTGTTTGCAGATGGGACCCATCCACACTCATTTTTGGGAACCAGCACTTATTTTTTCTCAACAGACTTTGATCCAGGGCAAAAGAAAGAAAAACATAAAAGGGAGATAAAAGAAGGAAGAGAAAGATGGAAAAACAGTGCCAAGGGGGGAAAGAGGGGGATAAAAAAAAATACGAAAGAGTGAGAAAAAGAGGAAAGGAGTCTCTGTTGATGGATTAAAGGTATGAGGTGGGATAAAGACAAAACACTGGTATTCAGCACCCCAACAGTGGGCCTATGAACAAAACTCGGTGTGTGTCAGTCAGGAGAGCGCCACGTGAAGGAGATTGGCAGGAGAGAGGGGGAAGGTGTGAGAGAGAGAGGGATGCAGGCCGCAATGAGATGTGTGTGGAGGGCAGAGAGCGGCGAAGGAAGTGAATGACGACGTAAGGGTGCTATTGGCTGGTGAAAACGAAGGGAGAAGAGCCTGAGGACAGGGGAGGGCCCAACTGGCCTATCAGACAATCTGGCAGTGCCAGAAGGGCTGGGCGGCGAAGTCAGTGTTGGCTGTTTTTTTGGGCTGTATGTGCTCTGTGTTTTTTGATCTTGTGGGTCAGTTTGTATCAATCAATCTCTATTTGTAATGCGCGCTAATCACCCCGGGGGTGCTGTTGATGTTTCCACAAACATTGCCTGCAGCAAACACAACCCCATGCAGCATGCCATACCGTGCAAAACACGTATACACCGAGTCTGCTCAGTTTCAAAACTGTCCGAATTAGTATACATGGGCCACTTTTTTGCTGTCTTATTCGCTCATGGGGAGCACTTTTATTTTGATGTCCATGCCTAATGTGTGTCCCAGTTTGACACAGCACGAGGATGAGAGGCCTGCAATTGAAATAGTCGTGAAGGTTAGCTTTTTGTTGTAGCAGGAAGCTTTGTAATGTTTTTCGTGATTCTGCAAAGACACCTCGTCCAAATGAGGTGTTGACTGAGGGCGATGAGACTGGTGAGGATGGAGAAATGGTTTGTTCACTCCCTCCACTATCCTTCTTAATCCAAATAATTGACTAACATATCCACCACTCAAATTACCTTCTTATTTCACTATATTAATTCACCACTAATCGTTCAGTTATGAAGTATCGTGCTACTCGCCGAAAAAGCGCTTCAACACCCCATTAGGGGTAGCAAGCACTATATAAATGCAAACCCTTTTCTCTCCACTATCCTTCCCAATCCAAATAACTGACTAACATATCCAACACTCAAATCATTTTAATATTTCACTATACTAATTCACCACTAATCCTTTATGGGTTCTGGAGTAGCATGCTACTCGCCGAAAAAGCACTTTGGCTTCTCGTCCGGGGTAGTCAGCTCTATATAAATGCAATTACAATACAATGCAAATGGTTGAGTGTATTCACTATAGGATGCGGTGTATGAGTGGTGATATGTATTATGTAGGTGAAGAGGTGTTCTCTCTGAGTGATATGGTGTATTACATTGGTGATGAGGTCTGGTCCTTGAGTGACAGGATGTGTTCTACAGTGAACAAGGGGTGTGAATCTAGGCTTGGTAGGTGGTGATAAGGGTCAAGTTGAGGTGTTGTGTTCCTGATAAGTTGTGTTCTATTTGTAGGGGTGATAGGGTATTTTGTGAAGATGGTAAGGTGTGTTGTTTGGGTACATAGGTGTGTGTACGTGTGTGTAAGTGGAGTTGATGAGGTTTTTGTTCAGGTGGCAGTGTGTTGTGAATAGGCAATGATCTCTTGTATGTTTAGGGTATGTCATGGGTTGGTAATGAGGTGTTTTATGGAGGCAATGTGGTGTATTGGTGATGATTGAGTGCAGTGACTATTTGAACAGGGGCTTTGTGTGAGTTGTAGTTTATAGTGTATGGGTGGTAGTATGTGAGGTGTGTAGATGGGAGGGTCTGCTGTAAGGGTAATGGAGAAAGATTCACAGGTAAGGAGATATGTATGGATGATGGGCACACATGCCATCCCATCCTATGTATGTGAGTCAGGATAAACCATTCTCACTCTTTCTGTGGATTGGGCATGCCGTAGGAGTGATGGTATTTGGGGTTTCTGTGATAGTTTGTGGTTTAAGGGAGCTGGGCTTACAGGGATGACATGGCTGGGTCTGGTGGCTCAGTGGATTAATGCGTCCACTGCAGGGTCCTGTGTTTGACCTCATACTCACAGGTTCAAATCCCAGTGGGTCCACTCAGCCTTTTTTATCCACCTGAGGTCGATAAAATGAGTCCCGTTGGGTAACAATAAACATCTGTTATTCAGCGCCAAGATGCCTATGGGTGAACATGCGCTTTACAAATACACGTTATGTGAAGGATGATATTTATGTTGTGTGAGAGAAGGGGTATGGTATGGGGGAGATGCATTGCATGAGTAACATGATGTGATAGGGTGCGGTGTATAAGCGATATGGTGTGGACAATGGGGTGCATGGGTGGTGATGTGTGAGTAATGAGGTGCCATGTATGAGTGACATTGTGTTATGTAGGAGACAAGGGCCTGGTTTATTGGTGATGTGGTGTGTGGGAGATCAGTTGTGTATGCATGGTTAGATGTTGAGAATAGGTGAGGGGCTCGGTGTAGAGCTGTGTCATATGGTGTGGAATTTGGGTCATGTGTTGCGGTGTACAGATGAAAGGTGGAGTTAGGATGAATGGTGTGGAATATGATTGATAAGGTAGCATGTGTGGGTGACTGGGTATGGTGTAACACTGAAGGATGGGGTGTGGGTCAAGGATGCGGAGCAGGGGTGATATGGTATGGAGTTTGAATAATATGTTGTGGTGTGCAGATGACTGAGTGGTGTATAGATGAAGTGTGGAATATGGAGGGAGAGTGGGTGATAATGTCTGGTGTGGGGGTAACTGGGTGTTGTGCATTGGTGGAGAGTGGTGTATGGGTGAAGAGTGTGGATAATATCTTTTGTATGTGTGATTGGGCGCAGTGGAAGTGTGTAAGGAGGGGAATGGGTGAAGGGTTTGTAGTATGGATGATAACTTCTTGTTGTGTACGCCTGATTGGGTGTAGCTTATGGGTGAAGGGTGGAGTTTGGATGAAAGGCATGGAGAATGAATGATAATCCGTGGTGTGTGGGTGATAGGGTGAGGTGTAAGGGTAAAGAATGGGGAATCGATGAAGGGTGTGGCGTATGGGTGATACGGTCTGCAGGATGGGTAATATCTTGTGATTTGTGGGTTATAGGGTGTGGCCGGCGCACCATGGATCATGGTTCTCAGTAGATCTCTTCCAGAAGCTGCCCCACCCTGCAGTGGATGATCCCAGCTTTCCACACCCTCTGTCACAGGATAAACATGCTGCTCTGACGAGAAGCTGCCAAACCACAGACATAAGAACAAAGCAGGAAACAGAGCTGAGTCATAGCGCGTGAGGGGCCTGGAGACAGAGGAAAGACGAGGGATATTATAAAAACCATTTGATCCGGCCCCTCCCAGTGCACACAGACCCGTGCACACAGACGCATGCACACTCACAACCCGTCCATCTGTCACTAGGACACCACACCATTCTTCTTTTGGGACATAAAGTACAGAAGGGTGTGAGGCCCTGAGTTGAAATCGCTTCGTCGGAGAGACGGAGAGAAAGAAAGAGGGCCAAAACCCTGAGGGACACCACACCACTGATGATGGACAGCTGACTGTGCCAGAATTCTACAGGCCATATTTATCATTATTTCACGCAACGCACCAGCACACGTTGCTCAGCTACATTGCGTGAAAAGGAGAGGGAAGGACTGTGCCATATCTATCATGATTCATTCCTGCTCTTCGCCTGCGCTGGCACACAAACTGCTCTCTAGTGCCAATGCAGGCACCCTTGCACCATTTGCACCATGGTACAAATTTTGTGCAAGAAAGGTCACCTTCCTGCACAAAAACAATACTCTGAGTCTTTTTCCTCTTTCTAAGTGTGCTACAGAATGCAGGACACTCAGAAAGAGAAAAAAACAATGAGATCTAAAGGTATTTCTCCCCGTTACGCCTCCCCTGGGAAGAAGTAGTATTCTGATGCTTTCCCAGGTCTACCAGTAATGGTAAATATGGGAATGCTTCAGTATCCATGGGTGGATGTGGGGGAACACACACACTCCACCCATGAAACACCTCCCTGGGGCAGAGAAACGCATGCAAGGCAGCTACTTGGGCTGCGTTGCATCACTCCAGATGTATCAAGCCACACAGTGTTACGCAAGATGTCCTTGTATGGCTTGGTAAATCTGATAATAGGTTTTGCGTCGGCCTTGGCCCCATGAATTGCACAAGGGTGACGCAAAACTCTTGATAAATATGTCCCTACGAACAAAAAAGATGCTGGTAGTTTGGGGCGCCACCAGATACAAAATGGGCTTGATTACAAGGGTGCAGGAGAATTCTGACCCATGTGGAAACCCCAGGTTGTGCTGTTATCCAAATAATACGTTTATGGAGTTTACAGCACGTGGGTTTCGCTGGGAGCAATGATTATCGATTCCTTTCTCGGGCATTCGTCATTAGGGCCTTAGCTTTTCCAGTGACCACATCAATTAGTGGGGGGATGCAGGGGGGGCACTTCTTTGCACCACCAAAAACATGGGAGCACGGTTCACATCAGAGCTCTTGTCTACACACCAGAACACAACCGTCATATGACAATCAGATGCCATCTCTGATGTGCCAGGAGTCCCTCCCTCTCCTAAAGATGAGCCTCCGCAGGGTTCGATGCATACTCTCCGACAGAACCGAAGAAAAAGTGAAAAGCTCCAGAATGTTCGAAGGCGCCCGCCAGATTTTACTTGAACTTAAATAACTACTACAGGAGCGCTGAGTGCCAGTGATTGAAAGAAAAGCATTCAAAACACCCCACATGGGATCCACAAATGGCACGGGACCAAAAATATCCATTTACACTAGCACACTACTTGCACTCCTGGACACAAACTGATGTCTGGCAACACGAACATGACTGTGAAGACTACATTTACAGTGGCGGCTCCTCCGATAAGGCAAAGGAGCATCACCCCACTTTTATTTTCAGCAGTATAAGAAATAAATAAAATGATAATAACTCAGTTATTATCATTTTCTTTTTGTGCTGCAGCTTTGCGAGGCGGGGCTGACAGAGCAGCCGAGGAGTGGTTTGCCCCCACTCCCAAGTGCGCAATGACTGTTTGGCCGGACCTCTCGGGCCAACAATAACAGTCATGCGCACTTTCCCTCTTCTCCTCCCAGGTTGCATTACAGCCTGGGTGGAGAACATGCCAAGGCCCCCATGCCCCATCTGAGCACAGAGACAAGGTGCTCAGATTAATTACAATGCTGCATTGCAGCTTTGTGATTGACTCATGGGAGGCTGGGCGCTTCCTGGCTGCTTCCTGTTCCTGCCGGCGGGAGGTGGAGAGACGCGACCAGGAGGAGCGGCAAGGAGGATGCGGCAAGCAAAAGTTAAATTAATTTATTTGTTTACCCTCACCCCCCCTCAGCGCCACCCCTCTACCCCCGATTGGTGCCGGCTGCTACCTCAAAACACACCAAGAAGCCTGGGGACAGGACAATCAGGAATACAGGGCCCGTGACTCCAGACCTCCTTGAACACAGTCTGAGAATACAACAGCTGCTTAATTTGTACCAGTGGTTGCAGGTGGTGGGCACCGCCACTCGTTATTTTTGGGCTTGGGCCTGGTCTTATCGTCCAGAATCAGACTTTGACCCAGAGCAAAAGAGAGAAAGGCAGAAAAGGGAGAACATAAGAGGAAGAGAAAGACAGTAAAACAAGTGACAAGAGAGGAAGCAGGGTTGAAGAAGAGCCTGCAAGACTGAGATAGAGACAGTAAGTGAATGGTGAGGGGAAAAGAGGTAGCAAGTGGAGAGTGGCGGGCAGGAATTTGAGCATACTCACTCACATGTACACACACCCATTCACAAATACACATTAATTCATACATACACCCATGCACCAAACATTTAAAAAAATGTACCGGGCCACAGCAGTGCTCTCGGGTAGAGTGAGGGGACCTCTGTGGTTCCTTATGATTCGGACTGCCACCTCCTCTTATTGGCTGACCTTGCTATGGGTCAGCCAATAAGAGGAGGTGGCAGTCCCTTACTCATCACAGAGTGGAAGGGGGTCATTGAGAGTTGCTGACGCTACCGCACTCTGTAACAAGCATCACTGATTGACACTCTGCCCTGGGCAATTCAGGGCTTAAAACAAAAGTACCCAGGTCCGAGGATCATCAGTGATGATCTCCTTACCATGACGAGGAGGACCACCAGACACTCTGTTGCACTGTCATTTCCACAGGGCTGTAACATCTTCAGCCCGGCAAAGTTCAGTTCTGGCAGCCATAGGTCAGTCAGTAGTGACTGGAAAAGCCTGAGGCCATTGGTCTGTCAGTAGTGACTGGAAAGGCCTTAGGTCATTGGTCTGTCAGTAGTGACTGGAAAAGCTAGGAGCCATAGGTCAGTCAATAGTGACAGGAAAAGCCTCAGGCCATTGGTCAGTCAATAGTGACAGGAAAAGCTTCAGGCCATTGGTAAGTCAATAGTGACAGGAAAAGCCTCAGGCCATTGGTCAGTCAATAGTGACAGGTAAAGCCTTAGGCCATTGGTCAGTCAGTAGTAGATCTTCTATGTGCAGCCTAGCCTAACCGGCTAAATTAGCAGGTTGAAACAATATATGTTTACTACAATTGAAATGCGTGTATTTGAGATGAAAATGTGTGTAGTTTTATAACTCGTGAGTTAATGTTTGGATACTTTACAAAATAAACTTTAAGCGTATATTTGAGTGATAAATCATGGGGCGTTGGAAATACCTCTTCATAATGTTACTACAATGGTGCCAGGGTCATTCTAGTTAAGACTGTTCTTTATTACCCATATAGAGTTATTCCAAATGTATAAACCTTTGTTACCTTACAGATGGCAACCCTACTTGATGTACTGAGGTGTCACTGCTGGTAATCTTGCATATTGTGGTCAATAATGTATCCTTGTCTGATGTGGTTGTACTATTACAATACTTATAATAATAGCTCAGATTGATTTTCAGTGAGCATAAGTAGCTCTTACTACAGAAAAGGTTGGAGACCTCTGGTCCAGGGGTCTCAAAGTCGAGCAGTCAAAGCATGTCATAGATGCTGGTAAAATGTCAAAGACTTGGATACAGTATGTCACAGAAAATAATGTTCACATAAATTCAGCGTCAAGCTAGGACTATTTATTCAACGATAAATAGGGCTGTTATTTATAGATAAGTAAAAAGAACATGTTTCTCGGAAATCAAGAGTTTAGGTGGCCAGCTCCAATGGCTATTGCGTGTTCTGGTAACTGGCCAGTTGGACCACCATTCAGTGTTAGAAGTCACTCAATGGCCCACTCAACTCAGAATTTTTCAAAGGAGCAGATGTAGTAGTGGATCAACGCCCACTATAATGGCACTAAATTTAGAGGCACGTTTCTTAAAAGCAGCCATTCATGGTCAAGATTTTCCAGGCACCTGTGCACTCACCGGATGGTTGCTACCAAATGGACAATAAAGCTTGACTAGTTTGGACTGAAAATTGCAAATTTGAGTTAGAGACCGGCATAACGTTAAACTTTAAACAAAACCGAATAGGCAAGGAAGATGGATTCGTAATCAGAAATCAGAGGGCAAACTGCACTCCAATTAATGTATTTTTTATTTACTATCCAATAAGAGAACAAGGGATTTGTTTTCCATGCTGCATTAGGACCCATGGAACCCTTGCTACACCAATGGGGGTAGGTCAGCTAAGTAAATGTCATGTTTATCTACTCTTTTGTTATCTTGTCTGACACGGGTAATCGCCATGGGAATATGCGGTGTCTTAACCAGCAGTATGTTCTACTCCACCCCCATAGTCATCATCCCTTTCTTCGTCAAGTATAGGCCCAAAGACTAACGGTCAGATTTGCTAACATTTTGCACTGGGTATGTAAAAAGTGAGGCCAACTTGTGCAAAATGTTTATTTGGCATTTACTTTCCAGCACAAAAGTTGTTATGCAGTGAAAAGATGCCTGAAAGTAACACAAAGCCACGCAGAGCCCTGCTTTGTATTACTTTGCGTCAAAGGGGCATTCCATGAGTGGTACATGGGTATTCCCATGTAACCACTAATGTTTTTTTAACACAAAGCCCTATATACTACGGTATTTGACACAGCCTTGGACCATAAAAGAATGCCTTTTTTAAGGCAGGCGTTAACATGAAGAAATTTAATTATTTCTCCAAACGTTTCTGCCTTTGTACGTCTGCCACACTGTACAGCACACATCCTATGTGGGAAACGTTTTAAAGTTTGTCTAGGCATAGTATTTTGTACTGGAAAGATAAACTTCCTTTACAAAACCTATGCTAGACATCACTCGGGTACCAGTGAACTATGGTGCAAAGGTGTGTGCATAGCAATAGGCAGCCTGATTGTGCGCTGTAAGAAATTAGATTATTATTTGAGGTGGGTGACTACCTACCGCATGGCATAATCACAATCCTTCAAAGCTAATCACACAGAAGGGGGGCCCTGGAATGATAAGTTGGCAGGTGACGTAGGGGAAAGCAATGAGAAACTCACAAACAACAAAACCCCATTGCCAAACAGCTTATTTAAATAGTGCTATTCGTCACTGATACCTATGAACAAACATTTAGGAAAACCTGTCTCCCCACAGAGACAAGACAAACAAGTAAGGAATATATATTATACATAGTGAAGGGAAATCAACAACTATGTTGAGAAATCCTTTACATCAAATTTATTTATAATAGATCAAATAATACATGTTGCTAATGAAGAAGGACAATTGAAAAATAAAACAGGCACCTCCAATAAAAGAAGACACATACCACTCATACGCTCCAATACATACTCATTCATATCCTCATATTCTTAAAATGCACTCAAATCACCACCCGCAAAATTAAATAATTATGGGCCATATGTAGGAAGCCAAATACCGGTCGGTAACGGACGATTTTCGGTAAATATCCCATTACCAACCGGTATTTAGGCATTTGCTATGTAGGGGGCATATTTCAGGATTCGGTAAATACCGAATCCTGAAATGATATGTAGGTAACACTCAAATGAGTGATGTCTAGGAAAAAGAATTCGGTATTTACCACCAAATATAGGTTGGTGATAAATACCGAATGCATTGCAAAAAGCAATATTTTGCTGAAATAAGAGTGCCATGTGGTAGACATACATGCCCTTAGGGCATGTATGTCCGCCACATGTGCACACATGCAGGAATCAGGGGTGCAACAGGGTGTCAATGTGACACCCTGCCACCCTTGAATGTGCTCCCCCCATTACCGAATCGGTATTTACCGATTCGGTAATGGTAACTGGCTTCCCATTGATTCCTATGGGCCTCCTGGCCCATAGGAATCAATGGGAAGGTATGCATCATTACCGAATCGGTAAATACCGATTCTAAATTACCGACCCTTTCCGAATCGGTAAATATTACCGATTGATTACCTACATCACATTTACCGATTCATAAATACCGAATCGGTAAAATTCGGTATTTATGAGTCGGTAAATGTGACCCTACCTACATATGGCCCTATATGTGGTATGCATTGAACCCCTCAACAACAAGATTGGTAGAAACAGAGAGCCACAATTTCCTGGGTCACTTGGTATTGGTATACAACATCAATTCTTTTCATCAGTGACTTAAAAAAATGTCATATCATAAATTAACACAACGGTTAAATGTTAAGTATGAACAATTTTGGAGGGAGGTTGAAGAACACAAGAACTCCAACGCGCGTTTTGGTGTGTGACCCCAATGTTGGGTCTCACCTTCATCAGGGCCCAGTTTCAAAGAAAAACAAGCAAAGAGGTGCCTGTACTGGTCAATGTAAATCACATCCAAAGAGAGGCTATTAGGGTCAAATATCATGAGAGGCGAACCGATGAGTACATGTTCTAAAGCAAAGCAGATAGATCAAAATAAGGCCCACGGGCTGCAGAACGATGGTCCAAGGAGTAGAATATCTGTGTTCCTACAGATAGATGCAGCGTGGGACTGTGAGAAAGTGGCTCTGTATATACTGTTCCCAAATAGGTACAGTGTGTACAGAGTCCACAGTCCCCAGAGGTTTGGCAGAGGCTAATGTTAGATATAACCTTACTCTCTAAAGTGGTAGCTTGGTCGAGCAGTAAGGCAGTATCAGAGGACAGTGTAAAGCATTTATTGTACACACTCAGTCAGAAAATGGTCTCACACACTCAATAACTGAACTCTAGGCCAATGGTTTATATAAAAAATATATGTTTGTTTTATTTTATAACCAACAATAGGTATTAAAATATACTTTCTCAGAATGAGATGCTTTAGGTAAATACTTTTGCACTATGCAATTGACTTTTGTAAATACTGGTTACAGGTTGTTGCAATAGGCAACACAATTTCAAACACAATAATGCATTGAGCTCAATTGAAGTTTTAAGTTATTTGCAATAGATTACTTTCAGGATTACTTTTGTAACTCCAGGATTGGATCCTAGATTCAGTCCTGGGACAGTTCTTAGAAACAAGTGATAAAAGTCGACTTAGTTACTGTTGTGATTTTTAGGCAATATTTTGCTATTTTAAAAGATGACACAAGAAATTTCATAGCAAAAATAGTCAATGATTCCCTATGGGAGAAAATTCAAGTTGCAGGTAAAGTAGGTTCTCGTTACTTTTCTAATCCAGTACTGGGCTCCTAGACTCAGTACTGGGACCTCTATCTAAAACAGGTAAGCAATTACGTTTTCACAGTTGGTACGATTTTTAAAGAATATTTGAAGTCGACACTTAGAAGAAATTTCACAGAAAAACAGTCAATGATTTCCTATGGAAGAAAATTGGGTTATTGGTAAGTACGGTTGTGAATATTTTTCATGGTCAGTGCTGGGCACCAAGATCCAGCACTGGGATCTCTCCTAATAGCAGGTGAGTATTCTCGTTTTCGTTACTCGGTTGATTTTTGGTGAATATTTTAAGTTTTAGAAACTCCACACTTAGAAGAAATTTCAGAAGAAACCAGTCATTGTTATCCTATGGAGGAAAATTGGGTTATCGGCTTTTGGGTAAGTACTCGACTGGCAGAGTAAAGGTTCTGGGCACAGACTCAGGGGTCTTCCAGGGTCAGGTAGATACAGTTGTTACACCCTCAGCTGCCCAGGGGCAGCCGGGTGCAGAGTGAGTTAGGCCCAATGCTATCCTATGGGAGGCAGAGGGGCCTTGGTTGGTGGCTGCTGACTAGCAGGCCACGCGGCTGTTGGAGATGGGCTCCTGGTCACTTGCTCAGGGCAAATGGGGAAGTAGATAGGTGTTGAGGTTACACTGCCAGGGCCACTCGGGCGGCTGGGTGCAGGGTGCTTTTGAGCCTTCGGGCGCTCAATGGATTTCAATGGGAAAGCTCCTGGTTGAACAAAGGCTGCAAGCTCGGGGACGAAGATTCTTCAGGTGCCACCACCACTTCGAGAGGTAAGTTGGGTAGTTGGAGGATAGGTAGGTACCCAGGAGATGGGCACAAGGGGCCGCAGGGCGCCAGGTGCAGGGGTGCCTTTTGGTGTCGGGAAATCTTACCCTCTGTTGATCGCGGTTCGGGGGGTACCTGGTTATGAGGCTGCAGGCATCGTCAGGAGCGTCGAGGTGAGTCCTTGGGTGCCGGATTTGGGATCACAGTCGCCGGGGGGACGTCCTCGGGGTCTTGTTCACTCCGGCACAGGCCAGGCTTGGCGGGTGCAGAGTGTGCAGGGTTTGCGGTTCCGGGCTGATGCCAGGGGTTAGAAGCTGGTTTCGAGCAGAGCCTCTGCTCATGGGAGTCCCAGGTGCTTAGAGCCAAAAGGTAGCCAGGTCCTCCGGGGTTTGTGAGGTTGCTGGCCACAAGAGGTGCCGGGTTGTAGCAGGAGCAGGTTCGAGGGTCGACAGGCCAGTAGGGCTGGGGCCAAAGCAGTTGGTGTCTTCCTCTTCTTAGCAGCTGCAGGTCTTCTTTATTGTTGCTCTTCTGTTTTTTTTCGGAATCTGGAAGCTAAGGCAGGAAGGTTCAGGGTGCCCCTAAATACTAGATTGAGGGGCCCTGCCCTGGGGTGGGTACACCCCCTATCCTGCCACTCTCCTGTGGGAGGGGGGTAGTAGCCTAGTCCTGATTGGGCAGAGCCTCCCATCTTCAAGATGGCGAGCGCCCAGAAATGTGCTTCACCTCGCCTCCGCCACCTGAGGGGTGGGTTTTGCAGGCTGGCACATCCCCTGTCCTTATTTGGGGTTTCCGGCCAGGCTTCCCGCCAGAGTGGGGGAAGCAAGTGGCCTGGGGAAGCTCACAGAGGCGGCATGCCTTTGAAACTTCCCCCTGTCCATCCTGGGGGAGGAGACCTAGCACCTCGCCCAGGATGTGCATTGTTGCAGGCCCAGGAGAGCGGGGGCTCTCCTACCCAGGGATCCAGCAACATGTCCGCTGAGTGGCAGCCTAGGCAGCCTCCCAGACCAGACGTGGATTGTAGGTTAAGTTTCAGGGGGCATCTCTAAGATGCCCCCTGGGGTGCTTGGTACATTAAATCCCACACTGGCATCAGTGCGGGTTTAATGTACTGAGAAGTTTGATACCAAGCTTCTCAGTCTTCAGTGTTGCCATTATGGTGCTGTAGAGTTCGTGTTTGACGAGCTCTCAGCACCATGTACTCTTAAATGGCAGCACTTCACTTACAGTGCCCAGGAATGGACCTGGGTACTGTAGGGGCACAGGGCTCATGCTCTTGTGCCCACACCACTGGCATAGGGCACCCAACTAGAGGGGTGGCTGATGTTTGCCAGGGCAGTGTAGGCGGTGGGCATGTCACACAGGGATGTGTGCCATGTTGACTCTTTGTTTTGTCTTGTACCCAGACACTCAACCTGCAAGGGCAGTGTGTGTGTGTGTTAGGGTACAGGGCCTCTAAGGGTGGCACAATGAGTGCTGCAGCCCTTAGAGGCCTTCCCTGGTCACAAGGCCCTGGGTACCTAGGGTACCATTTACTAGGGGCTGACATGTGGCCAGGGTTTGCCAATTTGGGTTTGAGGATTTTAGGGAAGGAACATAGGCCCTGGGCACCTGATTGGCAGGAGTCCAGGGCACACTCAGTCAAAGTACATTCAGCAAAAAGTGGGGGCATACCATGCAAGAAAGATGGCACTTTCTCACAGGGACCGAAGGGATTCCCTTCCGGGTGGTTGTTGTGACGACTCCACGCTGCTTATCTGGCGCCCACCGATACATCATCCCACCATCTGGCGGTTTATTTCCATTTGCCCTCTGTCATGTTCCTTTCTCCGTTACCGACCCCATAGTGAATCCCTGGGTCCGGCTCCGGTCCCACACTGCAGCTATCAGTAGCAACCCAGATATTCTACTCCTTGAACTATTTAACCATTGTGTTAATTTATGATATGAAAATGTTTTAAGTCACTGATGAAAAGAATTGATGTTGTATACCACTGTGACCCAGGAAATTGTGGCTCTTTCCGTTTCTACCAATCTTGTTGTTGAGGGGCTCAATGCATACCAGATATAATTATTTCATTTGGCGTGTGGTGATTTGAGTTTTTTTTAGAATATGAGGGTATGAATGAGTATGTATTGGAGCGTATGAGTGGTATGTGTCTTCGTTTATTGGAGGAGCCTGTTTCATTTTTCAATTGTCCTTCTTCGTTATCAACATGTATTATGTGATCTATTATAAATAAATCTGATGTAAAGGATTTCTCGACATAGTTGTTGATTTTGCTTTACTATGTATATTTATATTTCTTACTTGTTTGTCTTGTCTCTGTGGGGAGACAGGTTTTCCTAAATGTTTGTTCATAGGTATCAGTGACGAATAGAGCTATTTAAATAAGCTGTTTGGCAGTGGGGTTTTGTTGTTTGTGAGTTTCTCATAATCACAACCCTTGTCAGAGTGAACCCTAAAAGTCACTAAATGAACCTGAGCACCACCCTCTAGTAGCTATTGCCCAGAGCAGATAAGCGCAACTTAGGGCAATATGTAAAATATCTATGCAGTACCAAAACAGTAATAAAGTCAATATGCAAAACAATAAAAATCTCAAAAAGAATTAGAAAAATATAATAAAATCCAACAAACAAATTACACCAAACTGACAAAAATAAAATAGGTGAAACCGGGGATCTGAATTTTAAATGTTTTAAATCGGAATAATGCCAATAAGCACAATGTGCCAATAATAGTCAATTGTAACGGTAGATCAGGACGCAGGCTCAATTTGAAGCAGTCCTCAATAGCTTGTGTATCCATGTAGATTGAAGAGGAGGTCAGACTTATGACCATTGGAGTCTACTTCTTTGTCCTGGGTACACAAAGGAGTAGAACCAATCCTACAGGCAATCTCTGAGGTCACAGAAAGAAGGTCCAGTCCTCTTCTGTTCTTCCTCAGGGCCAGGCGTTTTCCGAAGTGGGTGCCTGGACATTCCAAATTGTTGCTTGGCACGAGTTAGTGGGAGTTGATGACTTCTGTGCATGCCCTAACCAATGCGGAAAAAGTGCTGAAGCCAACCCTACCCACTTTGGGTGTATTCAAGAGGGTGAAAGTCTTTGGTCACACTAAACTTGGGCTCTTAGGACTGGGGTGGAGTGTGAGGACTGCACTATGATAATCCTAGTGTCCACCCACATCCAAACCCATAATCCAGTTTGAAGCAGCCACTGTGCTCCCAATAAACCCAGAGACAGAAGTCTGGGCAGACAAAAGCAGGGTTTTCTAGCTACGAGACAGTGAATAAACAAGATTTGTCTTATCCTGTTTTCTTTCAAGTGCGCCCTAAGTGTTATATGTAAAATCCATCAGACCTGTCAAGCAGGATTTGAAACTCAAGCAGGATTGGCACTGTCATGTCTAAAAGAATGCTCACAGCCCCCACCCTTCTGCTGAGCTCAAAAAAGTCATACCTGCTCATTCAGGTCTTTCGATCACAGTGACCTATTGTGTGGCTTCTGGTAGGAAGTTTACATCTCATTCACACCTATTCAAAGAAAAATCAATGGCTGGGGCCTAGCAGAGGAACATGCTAATTAGCCGTCTGACAGTTCAGGCACATAAAGCGTAACTTTCTAAAAGTTACTTTTCCTTACTATTTATTAAAAATCAGACATCAGCATTGAATTGGATTTTTAATAACTATTAAAAATACTTGTTTTTTTGTTTTTCTAACTAGTCCAATTGTACTCTGGTTTTCTCTATGGGCTAGTCAGTCTTTCTACAGTGAGTGAAAATAGCTCTTCGGTGCAAGTCACTGGAAGGACATGTTAATATTCAATTTCTACATGCCCTACTTTTTAAATACCATGAACCCGGCTGTGGGAAACTGGGTTTCTGTTGCAGTAACCCTCCACTTTTTGCCTGGCTTTTGATGCAACTTTGACAGAGGAGTAAAGAGTTCCTGCTGTCCAGGCTCCCAGTACCAGTGTTCTTTCTGTAAACCTATACCACAATTGGCACAACTTGAGTTACCCCTGTAAGTCCCTAGTAAATGGTACCCAGGGTATGGGTACTGAAGAGGGTCCTCTGGTGCAGCAGCACTGGTTGTGTCACCACAAGGACTCCTCACTAAGGCTAGGCTCTCTGCCATTGCAGGCTGTGTGTCTTGATGTAGAGAAATCCGAGGAGTCGACTTGGAACACAGCCCTGTGTGCAATGCCTCCCACACACTGCATAAGGTATAGATACGGCACCCCTAATGCAGACCTTTAGCCCTAAGGCAGGGTGCACTATATCCTATGTGAGGGCATATCAGCATGAGCAGATATGCCCCTACAATGTCCAGTCCACTTTGAGATGTTGTAAGTGCACAGGGAAGCCATGAAGAGTGCATGGGATGGATACTTGCCAATACGAGTTTCCTAGGTCAATGATGACTTCACTGATTTCTAAGATGTTTGGTACCAAACATCTTCTCTTAATAAATTCTCACTGATGCCAGTTGTGGATTTATTCATAAATTCACGCATGAGAGCCTTTTAGAGGGTGCCCATAAAACCTACCAAACACTGGTGTGGTTCCTGACTTGTTTACGCCAGATATGTTTCCGACCTCATGGGGTGAGGTCCAGCACTCTCAGAAGACAGAGAAAAAACCTGCTTTGGGCGCAGGTGCTTCACACCTCCTCCAGGACAGGATGGCCTTCCTGGGCGGGAAGCTTTGAAGGTGATGCCACCTTTGAAATCAACCCCAGGAACCTCCAGATAGTGGGGAATGCCAAGTCCCCTTTACTGCTCCACTTTTGGTGGGAGGAAAGGCAGGAAAATTAGTTAGATTAGGAGGAGGGTCGCCACTTATCCAACACCACCCCTAGGGCGGGACAGGCGATGTGAACCCCTCTCCTGAAATTCCACCATCTTGGGATGGTGGGAAAACATCCTATCAGTGCTAGGGTAGAGCCACAGGAAGTGGTCACTAGAGGGTATAGAAACCCTAAAGGTAGGTAGCCCATTGGCTACTACCTGTCTCCCCTTGTAACGCCCCTAAATTCAGTATTTAGGTGGCACCCCAACACCTGAGCATTCGATTTGATGGACACAAGAAGACCCTGGCGAAGAAAACCCGCTATACAAGAACTGAAGCCCTGCTGCAGAAGAAAAAGGCACCACACCCTGCCTGTTGCTCCCAGGACTCGACAATCACTCTTGTTATGTTGTCCTGAAACCTGAGAGGACTCCAAGAACCCCGGAGCACCTCCAGCCTTCAAGAAATCACTGAGACGCTCCCTTGAAGTGAAGTTTCACTCCCCTGCACACCACAGACACCGATCCCATGAAGTCCACTTTGTTGACTTGCTGCTCCCATACGACCTTGATGCAACATTGAAGCAAGAAAAGTTACTACAGCTCCGGAGGGTCATATCTGTCTCCCCACCAAGGCTGGGGACACTAGGACCTACCGGAGCCGTGGCGTACCAATACCCGGGGTACCAACCCCCAAAGGCAAACACCAGGAAGAATATTCTCCTCTGGACTCCAAAAACACCAGAAGCAAGCACCCATAGAGAGACATTAAGACACCCGAGACCCACTTCCTAAGTGGCCCAGCTGTCCTGAGATCACATCTCCAAGTTGCCTGCTCATGACCAGAGGACTTCAAGATGCACGACGCCCAGCTGAACTGTTCACTCTACACTCAGCCCACCGGTCCCAGCACCAACCAATCAGCTCTGCTCCTGTGGTCCCCAGGCCCTTGCAACCTCCTCCCTCTAAGGAGACCCACAGACTTATCTGTAAGTCACTCTGTGCAGTGCTTTTTAAATGGCCCCATTCATCTTTGCGCACCAGCTTCCAAGACCTTAGCACTCTGTTCTCAGTCGATACAGAACGTTCCGGAACTTCTCCTGCTGGAACTTTGGATCTGGTCCCGTCATCAACCTAAAACAAGAACGTAAACTTTGTGAAAGTATTGCCTGAATTTCTATGCATTTTTTTGTTTTTTCCCTATTGTTTCCTATGGCGCGTAATTGGGCATAGAAGTGATATATTTATCGAACTTTGCAAAATCGTATCTCTCAAAGTACTTATCTTAAAACGGTGTTCTTGGTCTTAAAAATTATATAAAAATCAATGTCATTTTTAGAAATTGGTCTCGGATTTATTCTTGAGTGTGTGTCTCATTTATTGCCTCGGTGGGTACAACAAATGCTTAGCACTACTCTCTGATAAGCCTTACTGCTTGCCCATGCTACCACAAAGAGCGAATTAGTATTATCTACTTATACCACTATATACTCATTGCAGATTCCCCATGCTCTCTACATAGTGTACTTAATTTTAGTACACTGTTCTGAGAGCCAGTGTCCTACACCAGCCTTGTGGGCTTCAAGGCCTACATAGGGGTGATTATTAATATTCAAAAGGGAGTATTTGACCGGTCAGAAGTTTTTTTTTTTTTACATGTTTGAATACCAGTTTTTACACTGCTGCAGTCAGACTACAATGATAGGCGGCATAGAGAGCAACTCTATCCTAAGGCTTGCTCCATCACTCAAATCTCCTCAGCTGTGCATCGTGGCAAATCCACTGTGCACGGGGCTTCATTACAAGTGCAAAGAGGAGGGGCGACAAGGAGCATCACTGTCTCATCCTATGCTCAATAGGGATAGGACCCCATTCACCTGGACCTATGGGGAGCAGAATAGGATTTGGACATATTTCATAAATAGTGGGCCGGAGTTTGTGCGATCCAGGACCTGGAACAAGAACAGCCGGTACACAGAATCAAAGGACTTTTCAAAGTCTACGAGGCCAAACGTAGACCCCTGTCGCCCCTGCAACTCAACGTGGTGGCACCCTTCAGGTTTCCCTACAGTGATTCAGCCTAAGGCCTTTAGACATGAGATCTGGAAGTCTCAGAGACTCCTCACATTCTGCTGGGAGGGTGTGGGAGTTATTTTGGCCCAGATTTACAAAGGTGTTACATAACACAGGGCAACAAACAAAGTTTTTTTTGGCTTTGTTTTGCAGTTTTATATAGCGCGAGCTCGACCTGAAGGTATTGGAGCGCTTTATATGAGCATTAGTTGCATTACACAAGGACACATTTATATTTTGGTAGGCACAGGGAGATTAAGTGATTTGCCTAGAATCACGGGATGTTGAGACGACTCGGAGACTCACACCTGGTTCCCCAGCTCCAAAGTAGGCAGCTCTGACCATTAGACCACACCCTCTCCCGGGTTTTCGCTGGGTGTGCGTTAAAAAGTTGCGCAAACCAGACACAAAAGTTGTTGCACTGTGTTGTGTCAACTGGAGAGAGCAGAACTGTGCCATATCTACAAAGCAGTGGAGCAGTTCTGCTTTCCCCCTGCGCGTGCACACTTACTGCAGCCATGCGCCAACACAGGCACCTTTGAGCCATAGTGCTTGGGTATCTGCTTTGTGTTAAACAGTTTTTGGCAGTCCAACACAAAAACAATGCTGAAAAGATATTTCCTGTTTGTATGTGTGGTACATTATTGAACACACATGCATAGAGGGGAAAAAAAGAAATGAAAACATTTCTCAGGGAGGAGTAGGGTTTTTGGTACAAATCACTGTCTACAATTCTTTGTAGATAGGTATTAGCAGCATGCGTGGTTGCATGATAACGGATAGGGATTTGCATCATGCATGGTTGCATGGCAACGCCCATAAAGCACCCATGGAACGCCCCCTTGATGCAAAGAGACATAAGGCAACGCATTGCATTACTTTTGGTTACAAACTAACGTAAATCACCATTTGCTTTGGCCTGTAAATACCAACCTGGGTTTTCTTCGGGTCTGCGTTAAAAAGTAACGCAAACCTGGCATAAAATCTTTGCACATCTGGGCCTCTAGAGGTGTTACACCGCTGCTCACACAGCCTCAGCTCTGCTGCCCTTTCCAAATGTTCATGTGACACCCCCCCCCCCCCCCCCCCAGAGCCTGCCAAGTGGAAAAACAACAGAAATGAAAGTGAATGGAAAAATTGTAGACACGAGTAGAATTTAGACATTTTTTGATTTAGACTGCCATCTAGTTGTTACAAAATGATGTGTTCAAAAGTGTTTTTGAGCAAATAAAAAGAAAAGGAGAAGCCTTCAACTCAAGGTCAACTCAGAACTCTTTGATGTCGATATGCAAGGTCACGGCCAACTTTGTATTATCTTGTTTTTAAGTTGACGTGCCAAAACAGCCTAGGCTTCACAGCCCCATTCACGCCACTAGAGGTCGAAAGGGTACATGACAGACGCTAACCAGCAAAAAACGATGATTCTCGCCAACCAAAGAATATTTTAGAATAGGTGGATCTAAATGGTTGATGTATAGTAGTGGCTGCTGTGCGGGATTAGTGGCAAGGAGGAGAGGGAGGAGAGGGGTACGGGTGTAGGACAACGATCGAAAACAGAAACAAGCATTGGCATAGCCAATAGGTCTCGCCTTTGGGGCGGTATAAGTGTTTAGACAGAGCTATTGGCTTTGTTAACGTTTTTAATATGTGTTGTAGAGCATTGTGAATGGATGGATGGATGGAAAGACTCAATGATGGAGAGATGGATGGAAGAGTGTGAAGGAAGGTATGAATGCAAGATGGGAGAGTGGGAGACAATGAGGGTTAGAGGGCAGGAGTGATGGATGGTGGAAAGATGGAGGGGAATATTTAAGGAAGGACATAACGGGAAGGTAATATGGTTAGCCTGCTAAAAACATAAAATACAAAATAGTTGTGGGAGTAAATTGGTTGATAAATTGAGTGTGGTAATGGGAGGACCAGATGGCTGTATGCAAGGATAGACAGATGAATGTAAATGGAAGCGAATGTGTTGTAGGGATTCTGCGTATGCACAGAACTATGCGCAGGAAACCAGAACCTTAGAGAATTGTGGTGTACCAGAAACTCCCCTCAGAACTAAGAACCCCTTATCCGACTAGCTTAGTGTCACATTCGTTATCCGAGATTTAGCTCGGCGGTCCCGATGTATAGACAACCCAGAACATGCGACTTAGTTATTCTCAAGAATGGTGGGAACCCGAAATACCCGTTTGCACATATATATTAGTCCACAACAGAATAACTAAGACACAGTAAAGTTTAAAGAATTTATTCATAAACCTCGAGTCCTGTTATACAGTACTTTGGCTAACATAAGCAGACAAATGGTTAAGATCATTACCATTAGCATTGTTACAATACCATAGAAAATGAAAGGAGCGATCATATTACTAATGACAGTGGAAAACAACCACCCTCCTTTCGCTAGCAACTAATAAAATATTATTAGTCTATTAGAAGGTCTCATAGGCTTGCATAGGGGACCCCATACCGTATAGATCAGCTCAGGTGTATCACATCACAGGATCAGCTCAGTGTTCTCTGCAACAGCTCTTCTATCGAATGCCCTAACAATATGCTGCGCTGTGATATTAAAGCCCACGACATTCTGGTATTTGCGGCTGCGTGCATGTTGTGACTAAACAGTGGTACGATCACCCTGAACATAATCAGCCGGCACCGTCTAGTGTCCTAGAACAGTTCTTTACTCGATGTACAGACCAAGGGCACTAGCAACTGTTAAGGATGTATAAATAACATTCACTTGAGACGAGTCTGCATTTCTCAAATGAATAACATGTAACAACAGTGTCGGGTGCAAAGGCAGCAAAAGCAACAAGATGTTTTTCCAACAGCTAACGTGATTGAGCTAACTTAGCACTGTAAATAGGGAGTGGCCTAAAACCACGTGACATCCCCCTTTGATCGAACCACTGTACAACCAGGGGTGAATAGTCCAACAGAACGCAGAGTTCAAGATCAACGATGCAGACTAAAGAACTTGAAATGTGAGTTCAGAAAGTGAGAGGAAGAAAAAATTTCGAAGAAGAGAGAGAGAGAGAGAGAAAAAAAATGTAAAAACACAATCCATCGTCCATAGAGGCCAACGATCGTTTGTGAGAAGATAGAAAAAAATTCACTCCATTGAACTCGCCATCCGGCAGTCAATTTAGGAAAGTATAAGCAGCATATGTAGCTGCAGCTTCCAGTAGAAAATCATTGGAGTCATCCGCAAAATTGGCTGTCATCCAATTCAGCAATGAAAAAGAACACACGTGTTCCTCCGGGAAATGAGCATCAAGCACTCCACGTGGACAAGAAGCAGGCATCTCGATGTAACTTCGTGCCAGGAAGTCAACTGCTGCTTTCTCGATATCCCATAATCCAAGGACTCCATGCGCCGCACCCAAGGCCATAAACCCGACTCCAGAACAGTCAAACTCATGAACCACTAAGGGATACATCAGTCGATCAAAATCCAGGTCAGGTGACACCAAGTTTGACAGACACATATCCAGAGCCCATTGGAACGGACATTCGAGACAGTGAAAAACAGGCTGTACACAAGTGAAATACGGGAACCGGAAGGATAATCCATAAGCGATACTCAAGGTAGCCAGTGGTAAAGTCCCATAAGATTCCCACATCTGGCTACGCAGATGGAACAGGCTGAATCCGTGGTCGAGTAGCGCAAGTCGTGCAGCCATAGCGTAGTGCGCAGACTAACAGGAGTATGCCAGCAATTAATGCGAGTATCAGAGGAAACCCTCCGAAAACACCAGAAAAAATAGAATGAAAAATAGCTGGTATTATACCAAAGATAGACTGGAAAGACGTCACAAGGCCAGAGCCTACAATTTTAAAAAAATGGACCAGACCAGTCGTAGAAGAAGCATTGAAGATAGTGTGTATTAGTGTGCCAAAATGTAGGGGGAGGTCAGTATTCAAAAGTGCTTGAACTTCCGTGCAAGTGTTTGCCACCTGAAGGAGAAATGTTTCACGTGACGAAGTCAACGCAACCTCCTTTTGAGACAAAAGAGCCCTTATTCTGCTCATCCTATTGAACTCTGCTTTCAAGGTCGGAATCGTCGGCCAGATGGATATATCCAGTCGGCCTTGCGGGGGTGGGAAAAGCACGTTATTACAGCAAATTACTCTCCGTGAAACTGAAACAATATAGGGAATTCCAGCTAACATCCCACAGCAAGCCTCACTATTTAAAAGCAAATAACTACCATTAGCAAGCAGCGTAAATGACTGTGTTATAACTGGCACAGGAATGCCCTTTAATACGCAAGCTAAATTAGGGGCATTCATATTACACGATCCATGTAATTGGATATGTCTACATACTACAGAATGATCAGGAGCAGACGTACACTCCTCACCTTTCAAATAAACTTCTTTGCCGTCTCTCTCACATCGATATGTAAATGGGAGAGACCATACCTCATGCAAGAATGCAGAACCAAGTTTTTCGTATCTGCCTAATGCATAATGTTTCATGCATGAACTAAACCTATACATAGAAATTGGCAGAGTGACCATCCCATGGACAAGCCACACAGCATAATCCGACTCAGCAACAGAAAAAGGCAAAGGTTCTAACTTTTCTATATGCAGTAGTGAATACGTAGCATCTTTCATGGACATGAATTGCTGCTTTGATGTCAGATTAAATGGGCGGAATAAAGAAGAAATATTCATGTAATCCCACGGCACTTTCGCCGCCTTTAACGTCTGCAAAGTCCAAGCAAATTGCATTATCGAACGCAATTGATTTTGACCATGATACAATACAGACACATCGTCCTGGACAATATCTACAACAGATGAAACAATGTTATCCAATGTATATATTCTTGAAGATAAGGTATTAATACTATTATCTATTACTGCCAAAACGTTTTCCATATTGGCTTGGTCAATAGCACGGAGTCTGGAAGCAGCCTCAATCTGCGACAACTTCCAGACCTCGTTGTAAACAGCATACACCCATCTTTTGGATCTACCCAATGCGGGACCCTTAACAAAATCATTCAAATCAATTTTGTCATGCAAACGTGACAAGTGAATCTTAACTGAATCTAATGTGGAATGTTGCAACCATGTCTGGCACAATTTACCTACCGAGTAGGTAGTGACAGTGTGTGAGGACAGAAAACGTGGGTCTACTCTATCCTGTATGTACCCGGGAATTAACCCCAAAAATCTACGTTGACAGTTATCTGAACTTTTCTGCCATACCAACCAACCTTTAGGGTCTAATGCACTAATATTGAAGGTGGAATTGGAAGTAAAAGACTGCAACATAGTAAGGGACAGATCTGTGTGATTCTCCCAACCAGGATAAGCTCTCAGATCCGGGATCGAGGGGGAATTTAATTTTTTAGAAATAGCCAATCCAAAACAGGTTGTCTGAAAAATTGTAGAATTTAAAAACAACATGTGGTTTGGGATGAGGCAGGCACGATGTAAAGCTTCTGTACATTGTACTTGCCAAGATTTAGTTCCCCAAACCGATTTGAGATCAATAGTATGTTTCCAAACGTCATACCCTCCAATTGCCAAATCGTCCATGAAGGACTTAGAAAACAACAATTTAGTGTGGGTCAAACGCACCTTTGAAATAGGTTCGTCTCTAAGTTTAAAATAAAAAGATGCATTATTGGATACACTGAAATCCGAAAAATACGAAAAATTTTCGATCAATGTTTTTGAACTACCAATCTTCGGGGCTGGGCAATGTTCCCACTGCGTAAAGTTGACTAAACTACGAAATGTGTTTGCCCTATGAAGAAAATGTGTGCCATAATGTTGATAACAAAACTGTTCTGCATAGTTTTCATTATTCAAATACAAATCCTCAGCATCAAATGCGGCATAGTATTTCAAATCAGAAAACAGTGTCTCTATAGTTTTAACATCCCAATCATCAGATCGAATGTCTTGTTTCACCACATCACCCATAGAAACACGATATACAGATGGCACATTAATTACTTCCGTGGGCCCATGAATTTGAAATTTAACTGCATCCCATGCTATTCCATCACGGACAGGCCAGGCGGTGATATTTACAAAAGTCAGGTCGCTCTTCATGATGTGCGACGATGAATGTGGGGCCAAAGTTCCATTAATTAATCTAATTGTAGAACGTTCATCCAGGTAGTGTCCATTTATCAGCCTAAAAAACACTACCACAAAACCAATTGACATGAACAAAAAAATGCAAATGAGCACCAGCCAAATGTAAATCCAGGGGGGAACCAAAAATTGTCTCTTGAACCAGGCAAAAATTTTTGAAAATTTGGAAGGGGCAGTGGAAGTCAATGATTCAGTTCCAAAGGAAGAATTAGACTGGACAATGTCAGTTGAATGCAAAAGGGACAAAGGGACATCAGCAGGATAAGAATACTCAGCATCATCAGGCAAAGCACCATCCGCAGGTGAAACAGCAGAATCAGAAAGTACTTGCATTTCAATGGCAACCTCAGGCACGATGTCAGATGGTGGAACCACTACAGAACTGCGCATCATCGAAGGGCAAGAAACTGAAGGTGTCAGACTATGGAGTATCGGCCACCCTGTGTAGCTTGACATTGTCAACTGAAATGTACCTGTTGTCTCTGTGACCAGGAAGTGGAGGCAAAACAATTGTGCGGGTACCCTCAACTCCAAGCACCGGCACTGGTGCACGATAAGAGGGGCCAAACTCCTTCTTCTTCTCCACCTTCTCACGGACCAGATCACCAACTCTGGGTAGCCAGCCGACTACCGGAATCTGAAGTCCAGCTTCGGTCGCAGAGGATATGTGTTCTTTTGCTAGAGTGTCTCTTGTTTCTTGAAGATTCTGTAAGACAGTACAGTGGTCATCTAAGTCAAAAGGCGCGGCTGCCGCCGCCATGTCGAGACCCTCAAGGTCAGGAACAAACATTCGAACTCCGAAGAGCATCATGTACGGGGTCCTCCCACCCAGAGACCTTCTAGGGAGATTATTAAGTGCACGTTGGACGTCATACAAATGGGCTAGCCAGTTTTTGCCAGTACCTAACACCCTGGCTGTCAATGATTGCTTTAGGTCACGGTTCATTCGTTCCACAACACTATTGCCCTCAGGCCGGTATGGAGACGAAAATTTGACTTGGACCCCCAAACTTCTCATAGCTTCTTTGTAAGCCTTAGAGGCGAACGCAGGGCCCTGATCAGAGTGAAGGGTGCCACATGCAAAACTCCCTATAAAGACACGCAATGCTTTGATGACAGTCCTGGCATCAGCACTCCTGTGTGGCCATACCCAAAGAAAACGTGTGCACGAATCTACTGCAACCAAGATATACTTGTACGCAGTGTCCGAGGAAAAAGGACCGCAGTGATCTAAATAAACACACGCTAGTGGTTGATTAGATATATGCAGCTGCGTTTGTGGTGGACGCGCCACCGTAGATGGCTTTATCTGTTGGCAAATCCCACAATTGAGGACATAAGTCCGTGTATGTTTGTACAAACCGTACCACCAATAACGCTGTTGCAACAGTGACACAGTTGCGGACACTCCGGCGTGCGCAGACGCAACACCCTCGTGTGCAGCTTGTACCAATTCGGGCCTGCAGTCCGAATTGGGAATAACCCTATCCCCAACATCATTAATCCTCACTAACGGGACGTTATCAGGACTTAAGTGATAATGGTATCGAGAAGGGAAACCTCTAGGGAAGTTCGTCCCAGTCTCTGATGCAGCAATAGCTGCCAAGATGTCATCATTGATCTTACTTTTGGATCTTGTAACTGCTACTACTAAGTATGTTGCCACTGCTGTTTTAGCTGCCTCGTCAGACAAACTGTTACCGACAGCATGGACGCCAACTCGTTGGTGACCAAGAGTGTGAATAACATTCACAAGGGGTCGACTGCATTTTAGTTCAGCCACCCTAGCCCAAAGCGTTTTATGCTTCACTGTGCTACCTTTTGAATCACGAAATCCATTCGCAATCCAAAACATCAGATTGTCGTTGTAAGATTGAACACAATAGTAAGAATCACTCACTATAAGAGTTGTGACTCTGTAATCAGCAAACTCCAGTGCAAGCACCAGAGCTCTAAGCTCCGCCAATTGTGCGGTACAATCACCCAAAGTCTGCGTATGCACCGCATCCTGTATGAATTCACCATTCACGAAAGTACCAACAACAATTGCGCAAGCCGCTGAATAAGCGTGCCTTGATCCAGTTGCGGGCTGCGCGGACCCATCAGTGTATATGACACAATTGAACTCCTCCAACGGGCGCAATGTAAGTGGAGCCGGATGAACTAATTCATACTCCAAACTCTCCTGAGTCTGAAGTCCTGCGTCAAAAATGTATTCGACATCAGGCGAGGCTAAGGAGGTCGCCCATTGTATCCACCTTGGATGCAAAGCTTTAGAATTCGGCACACTTGCTTTAGTGACTGCCTCTAGGGCAGGAAATGGTGTTACCACCATCATGCGCTTCCCCTGTGATAGCGCTCGTTCTTTCAGGATTGCCATCTGAACTGCTGTCAAAACTTTTTCGACAGTGGAGAAACGCATTTCAGCCGAAGTATATAAATGAGATTTGTAAGCAATGGGGACAGTGTCGCCTTCATTGTATGTTAAGTACGTGAACCCCTCCACACCCAGTACAATTCTTATGACCAGGTTTGTGTGGTTATCACGAGTTTGTAAATATTTCGCAGTAAGAAGGTCAGACTGCAAAGAGTGTAATGCAGCCGAATGTTCTGGCAGCCAGCAAGATTTGGTAAAAGTTGGTTGCACCAAGGCATATAATGTCTTGATACGCTGGGCATATTCAGGAATGTAGGTACGACCGAAATTCAGAAAGCCCAGCAATGATTGTAGTTGTTTCAGTGTCGTAGGGATACGAAGGCGTGCGCATTTCTCAAGGAACTGCGGAGCCAAGCCTCGGCCCTCATTGTTGAGTTCGTACCCCAAGAATAAAACTGTGTACTCGGCAATGTGGGACTTCTTAAAGTTAAACTTGTAACCAAAGTCCGCAAACATACAAATTATGTTGTCCACGCGAGCAAGGTGTGGAAGCAACTCGTTGTCTGTTAAGTAGATGTCATCAACGTACGAGTACGCCTCCGGGTCTACCATCTCTAAGAGAGAGACCACACGGGCAGCAAATACCCCAGGACTATTTTTATAGCCCATTGGAAGTCTTTTGAACACTTTTTGTTTACCACCCGAAGTAAAAGCGGTCCACTCATAACTATGAGGGGATATGTTATGGCAATAAAAACCATTGGACAAGTCGAGTGTGGTTTTGAACCTTTTTCTCACAAGACTATCTACGAGGGCTGAACTATGGGTATTTTGCACCGCACAATTCCGGCAGTGCGAGTTTAAGTGCCGGTAATCCAAAACTAGGCGGTACGATCCGTCAGGCTTCGTTACAGTGAATAAAGGATTATTCATGGATGACACACACGTTTCAATTACTCCCTGATATTCCAATTGGTCAAGGATAGCCGCGACGTGAGACCTAGCCTCACGACGCATAGGGTATTGGGGCTGAGGCTGGGGGTCGGACCGCAATGGAAATTCGTGGAGGGTAGAACTTTTATCCCACCCCACCTGATTACGATACAACGCAGGTGCAAGCACCCGCGCCCACTCCTCGGCCAACTTCTTAGACTCCTCCTTGGGCACTACGTGTCCAAAAGAAGGAAGAATAACTTCTTCCCCCCTTGGAGCGTTTAGAACGAAAGCCGGGGGCCAATCTTTCTCCGCCAATAGTATATCATAGGTGGTCGTTAGATTATCCCAAAATACCGCGTTAATTTTTCGTTGTATGTCACCCTCAATATTGAGGACTATGTCAAATAATCTCTCAGGGGGGGCTACGCGAGTATCAGCAGTTTCTACTGTTACATAGATTTTAGTTGCTGTCGCCTCCAGAAATGGACGCAGTGCTCCCCGCACTACTGTAACCTCCGCCGCGCTGTCTAGCAGCGTCAGCGCCCATTTCATGTTCAGAAGCTGTGTCCGTACCATCTGAGGCATACTTCGCTGAGATTGCAGCAACCTTCTTTTTCTGAAACGGAGGACGTGGACGTGCAGAATCCTCCTGCTTGCCTTTTCTCTCCTCCTGTCGGGGCTGGTCTCGACCTTGAGCACCCCGGCCTCTCCCACGGTCTCCTCCACCAAAGTGTGAAGCCGCTGTTTCCTGTGAAGAACGAGGAGAGCGCTGGTCAGGAACCTGAAACCTATCAGGTGACTTAATACGAGAACGATCACGCAAATCATAAGCGCGTTCAACATATTCCTGAACTGGGGACGCTGGACGAGTCTCCTGTTTCTGTTGCTGTTTATCTTGTTTTTTAGCTCGCCAATTTTGTTTTGGAAAGTTGGGTTTATCGTCTTTTGTAGACGAACTCACTTTAGTGTGCTGTACTACATCAGGAATTTTGATGACTGGTTTCACGCCTAGGGCACTACGTCCAACCATCCTATAGGCTTTCGCAATAACTTTTGCAAACTCCCTCGGCTTATCATCATCCGCAATAAGTGCCATCATGTTTCCCACTTGAAACTGCATGGCATCTCCTTTGAGATTTCCCATAATCATGGAACATACTATATCGAAGCTGTCGATAAGCCGCATTCCCAATTCAATAGCTGCTTCCGCCCCATGGTCCTCCTGGACTTTCTTGATAACGGAAGGTAGTACCGACATAGACGTAGTGCCGAAGCACTTCAAATAGGTCGCGGCAAAGACCTTGCCCCAATTGTCACAATCGACAATGTCTGGGACCAGTTCTTTCGGCAAAGTAATAGTGAGTATCCTGTGTTTATCCACAGGACTAGTGTTAGGAAACACGGCTTCTAGTTGATCAAATTTTTCTGCAAGCCAATAAGGATACTCATCCTTATTCTGGGGGCGCTTGCCAACAACCGCGTTTACCATTACAGGACTGATCACAACCGCATGATGGTGATCAGCCCCGTGTCCCGCAACTGCAGGTGCCCCCACCTGTACAGTGCGCGACACATACTGCACTAACGCCCTATGGACCGTAATCAGGGTCGTGTGTAGTACACGTAAGCTATCCACTCCTACCGTCAGGTAGCGTGGATGAGGTGTATGTCCGGCCAGCACCGGCCAAGTAGCTCCTTCAATAGACAAAGAACCCAGTCTCGCCGGGGTGACCGTGTGGGGGAGGGCGCCATTAAACCAAATAGTGTGCTGCCAGGTTGAAATAGGAATTTCTAAAGCCATATATGGGGTATAATGTAGAGGCACCGGCGTGGCAGTGTATTTGTGGAACGTTTTATCGACATCTTCCACAGCCTCAAAGGTAACCCAAGAGTAAAACAACTCATAAGGGTAAGTGGCACTTGCACTCACGACAAACACCACTGCCATCCCGTCATCAGGCACCCCGTACGTCCTCAAATGAGCACGTAGAGACAGCCTACTATGAGCGGGAATTTCTACCGCCATTAGGACGAAAAAGAAGATACAACGAGATCTTTAGTAGCACTTGGGCTTAGATTAGTGTAACCTTTTTTATTATCAAGCTTGAAAGAACCTATAGCCTAAAACCTAGGTAGGTTAAACCGTCACTCCCGTTATCCGGAAACCAGAGTGAGGGCGTTATGGACTAATAAAAAGCACTACTAAGGCATCTCAGATATTAAGACCAAACGTTAGGTGCGCCATGTTGTAGGGATTCTGCGTATGCACAGAACTATGCGCAGGAAACCAGAACCTTAGAGAATAGTGGTGTACCAGAAACTCCCCTCAGAACTAAGAACCCCTTATCCGACTAGCTTAGTGTCACATTCGTTATCCGAGATTTAGCTCGGCGGTCCCAATGTATAGACAACCCAGAACATGCGACTTAGTTATTCTCAGGAATGGTGGGAACCCGAAATACCCGTTTGCACATATATATTAGTCCACAACAGAATAACTAAGACACAGTAAAGTTTAAAGAATTTATTCATAAACCTCGAGTCCTGTTATACAGTACTTTGGCTAACATAAGCAGACAAATGGTTAAGATCATTACCATTAGCATTGTTACAATACCATAGAAAATGAAAGGAGCGATCATATTACTAATGACAGTGGAAAACAACCACCCTCCTTTCGCTAGCAACTAATAAAATATTATTAGTCTATTAGAAGGTCTCATAGGCTTGCATAGGGGACCCCATACCGTATAGATCAGCTCAGGTGTATCACATCACAGGATCAGCTCAGTGTTCTCTGCAACAGCTCTTCTATCGAATGCCCTAACAATATGCTGCGCTGTGATATTAAAGCCCACGACATTCTGGTATTTGCGGCTGCGTGCATGTTGTGACTAAACAGTGGTACGATCACCCTGAACATAATCAGCCGGCACCGTCTAGTGTCCTAGAACAGTTCTTTATTCGATGTACAGACCAAGGGCACTAGCAACTGTTAAGGATGTATAAATAACATTCACTTGAGACGAGTCTGCATTTCTCAAATGAATAACATGTAACAACAGTGTCGGGTGCAAAGGCAGCAAAAGCAACAAGATGTTTTTCCAACAGCTAACGTGATTGAGCTAACTTAGCACTGTAAATAGGGAGTGGCCTAAAACCACGTGACAAATGAGTGTGAGGAGGGTGTGACCGATGGGCGGGGAAACACGGGATGGACGTAACTGCAAGATAAATAATGGGGTTGTGGCTGGATGACCGAATGAATGGACAGATGGATGGATAACATAAGGACTGGATGGATGAATGGAGTGTGAGTGGTGTTATTAACGCAAAAATGGAGAGAGGGAGACAATGAGGGTGAGAAGGATGGATGGATGGAAATTGGGTGGATGGATGGCTCTCAGTCTGTATATTTATTCAAATGACAAATTTATCATTACGGAAATTATGAACACATAAAGATAGTTAGAAGCAGAAGTCAAAGTTGTTAATACATATAGTAAGCAATGTGCCTTTAATAAATGAAATAGCCGCAGCTGCAGCACATATGAAAATGATCAAATTAACAATAGCAAGCCCTGATACAAAAGGACCACACAGCAAATAGCCCTCTCTTGTGAATGAATGAAAAGAGTTAGAATGATAATCATGTGAGCAATGCCGCTCTACAATAGAACAGGACTTTCAAAATGTGGAGTGTGCCTCATTTATAGGACGGAGTTGCCACAGTCTTTTTTCTCTGGAGGTACCTCCTGTACTATTCATCCAGGTGATGTCTTGGGGGTTGAGGGAGATAAATGCCCACTGCAGTATCTGTCAGTAATACATTTTCTGTTGCAGCCGCCACCGGAAGAGCCTCTGCCACACCGGAGGTTCAGTGGTTCGGCCACCAAAATAAAGTAGGCCGTAAATCACCAAAGTAATACAACCATTCGAAAATGCAAAGCAAGCGAGTTCTTGGAGATTACTGATTATATTTTAAACTTCTACTGTACAAGACATGCCTTGAAATATGCGTGGGCATGAGCCACACACCTCCCTAATAATATACATGCAAGACGTTCTAGCATCCTGTTGTTTGGTGAGTTTTGCTCTATACAATGTTGTGTTTGCATGCGAAACAAATTAAACTCGGCATAAGCGTGTTTTTTAATGGTTCAATTTCCACAGGCTTTCTCTTTCAATAAAGGGAAATTATTTCCAAATGAAACGCGACCTGGCTTCGAAAAACGAGGGTGAGAGAGGCAGGGGCGCGAGAGTAGAGCAATATAAACAAGCGCGCGCGGCCACGTTAATTACAAACAGATGGCCCCTGCACGCCGCTGCTCGCTCCCGCAAGGTGGATGCCACCACAAGCACGAGTGCTTGAAAAGAGCTGACTGATTTGTAAAGGTCACTCCTAGAGCAGCGCTGCGCGCTGCCTAGGCTCGACCAAAAAAAAGAAAGGGAAAAAAGGTAATTGACGCAGGCCCGCCGGTCTCCTTCTCAGAGTCCTCACTGCATCACAGGCTTCCCTGCGGCCAATCCTGATGCTGCTCTCATGTTTGAAAGCAGCGTCAGAATTTGCCTGAGAGCTGTGAATTTGAAATCCCAGAGAGACTGGGAGCCTGTGCTTTGCTGTCTACGACCAGCAACGCAGCTGGGTTGGAGACAGCCCAGTGCACATGTCGGTTTGGCCGGCCTGAGACGGCCAGCCACACCGACATGCGCACTGATAGCAGTGCTCACTAATTGCCTCTCCTGACTGCCCCCGCAATTGTCCCACCACCAAAACTAGAACTTGAAAGATAAAACGATAATAAACCCATTTCATTATCATTTTATTTTTCAAGTTTTGAGGCTGGCAGGGAGGGCGACGCTCCTCTGCCATAGCTGAAGAGACGCCACTGTTCGTGTTGAGCATATTTCTTTAAAAAAGTAGTTCTTCAGGATTTGCAAAAGTACCTACAAACAATATTTCTGTAAAGTAGAAAATCCGGTATGTTATTATCCTAAGGCATTGGGTGACAGATACGAAAACTGGATGCCAGCAATCATTGAAGATGCGCGTCAGTGTATTACAATTTGCCCCACTGAGGGATGCCCGTGCAGTATCCTGTTCCAGGAGGAAGACCAACAGTTTTGAATTATTTGCCAGGATGGGGTGCCCATCACTGTTTGTGTTCTTGTTAAAGGTCATTGCTGGAGCTAATAGAGGGACGCTAGCCACATCCCCGCCCACTGTTCTTTTGTGCCCAAGGCGCCTAATACGATCAGGATATTTGCTAGCATCGTACAATTGGAACGCAAACTCTTCACTTGCTTAAGAAGCACACCGAGGGGCTAATTTTTCAAATAAATTGTTTGCATTTCAGAAGTAAAGTGCATCATAATTCCTGTTGCTTGACTTGATTGAATGGCTACAAGGGGGCAGACTTACCAAGACTTTGCGCTGCCACAAAGGCTTACAGCGTGACACGAAGTGGCATATAGTATTGATAGGGTGTTTACTTTCCAGCATAAATCTTATTTTGAGCTGGAAAGTTGCTCCTTTCGTGGCGCAAAATAGTGCTTTGCCCTTCTTTGCACTACATTGCATTACATGCGCGTTCGATGGGTGGTTCTTGGGTGTTTCAATGTTGCCACCCATTGTTTCTGATGCAAAGCCACCTCTACAGAAATTGTCAAACTTGGCTTTAAGTCAAAAAATAAAACCTACTTGAGGAGGCATAAAAACAGGAGACATGTTTATTTAGTAGAGACTAGATTTTTTGAGGTCATAAGGTCAATGAAATTTAATTTCTGAGTCATGAAGAAGATTCAAATTTTCTTTAATTCTCCTTCGAAAGTAAAATCCACACAAAGGGCCAAAGCGTGTTTCACTACACACATCACTCAGTCAGGGCCAATCCTCAGTTACATATACCACACCTTGTATCAACATAGCAAGGATAACACGGATGTATAATTTTATAGGAAAAAAA
This sequence comes from Triturus cristatus, assembly GCF_964204655.1. Lineage (NCBI taxonomy): Eukaryota > Metazoa > Chordata > Amphibia > Caudata > Salamandridae > Triturus > Triturus cristatus. The sequence goes on from NC_140592.1 coordinate 752,689,955, forward strand.
AAAAAACAACTGCCTGAAAACCATTTCTTCAATATGGCGGAATGTCTCAACCATCTAATAGGGATAAATATCTCCTTATCCGGAGTGAGCTAACCGGAAATCTTTCAACTATGGCGGCAACCATATTGTGGCGTGATGGAGTCCTGCATTTGAGGACCGCAAGATATCTCTCTCTGAGCTGATCCCACATTCTCAATGGGTTTTATCTAAACCCTGTTGAAGTCTGTACCCTCGAGATGGTTTTTGGATATCTATCAGGCCGTTTTCTTTGTGAGGTTGTGCTTGTTCTGCTTTCCATTTCTCCTATTTGAGGTTCTCTACATTTGCAGTCCAGTAGATGCGGTCACGTGACCACGCATTTATATGCTCTTGCACTTTATAGTACCAATACCCAGGCCCGTTCATGGCTGTATAACTCATTTTTCTGCTGCCCCATACTTCTACCCTTGAAGCACCCTTAAGAAGGTGTGATCATATCCTCTGGTCTTTCACCGAAACGCGCGTCAGTGCATTTCAATGAACAAGACTTGATGACAACCATGTTTAAAAAAATGTATGAAAGCCCAAAAGATAGAATAACAGCAATTGTTGACATTACCATTGTGATGTACATTAATTAATGTGGGATAACACTATGTTGTCATCTTGTGAATTTAGAAAACTTATTAGCATTCTTTGCTTGGTTATTTGGTTTGTTATGTCTTGTTCATGTGCTTGAGTGTGAGTGTGAATTTAAGAGGTCGGTTTGAATGAATGTCTGGTGCTGTGGGGCAGATTATTTACTATAACAATGAAGTTTGTTTTTGACTCATATGGTCACTTGTCTCATATATGAATTTTATTGGCTATGTGTGTCCTTTGATGTGTATTGAAATATATATATATTCTTGTATGACTAATATGTAAAATCAATTGTTCATACATGTTTTGATTGTATGACATTATATCTGATATTTAATCATCCTTAATGTAGGCGTCCTTTTTTGCTCACTCTCTTTAGCTCCCTACGGATGAGGAGATATATATCCCTATTAGATGGTTGAGACATTCCGCCATATTGAAGAAACGGTTTTCAGGCAGTTGGATTTTTTAATTTTATTACATAGTTACTTTCCCCTGAATCCCTGCCTAAGCATCAGCCCAGAGGGCCCCCTTAGTGTGATTTATTTAAGTATAATTTTTAGGACTGATTTTTGTAGAGTGCCTTTGTTGCACTCCAACGACATGTTTATTCATCCTTAGCTGTCACACACTGCATGTGGGCTGCACTGCACAGCTCACATCTAATGAGTGAAATGTTAACAAAAAATGGACTAGCCATGTAGTAAATAGTGGAAGGGTACCTAGTACAAAACCTATGCTAGACATCACACACACATTTAGCACCACTGTGCAAAGATATTTGCGTGGCGCTAGGAAATTTGTGTACCAGCACAAGGGAAGAGAGCAGCAGTTGGTCATATTTACTAAATATGGTGCTGCACTGCTTTGTCCCCTAGTGCAACGCAGCACAGGATCTTGATATAAGATAGACAGTGGTGAGGGCCAGTGGATTTATGTGATTCTGTGGCAGCAGCATTTAACACATAATAATGGATTTACTGCATTTGGGACATGCCTTCTCACATAATTTGTAGAGTTCACAAAAATAATTCTAGCTAATATGGATGAAATCAATGCTACCATAGAATGATTGCGAAGATAACCTTGCCGCATAATTTGGTCCCCCATGCTGCATAATTGTAGCGGCACTGACAATGTTAAAATTTATGAGAATGGTTTGGGTGCTGACACTATGAGTGACATCCATTTTACAGGGAACCACAAAATATTTTCAATATTTTATTATCTCCTTGTTTGTGATGTGTTAAGTGTGTAAATAATGTTTCATAGTTGAGAAATGGTCTGGGCTGGTGACCCTAAGGAAACGTTCTGCCTGTCTGGCACCAAAACCTGCTGCTGCTTTTATTAAGAGCCTACAAAAATATTGTCCTGATAATATCATGATGATCAATATGCCACCAGCAAGGTGGACGACTCAAGTACAAGTCAGTGCTTTATTTGAGCCAGTGGTTTCCAGTGCTCAGCACCGGCACTTAATTGTCAGCACCGGCGCCTGTGAGAGTCTGTCACAAGGTGGCGCTGTCTGGGGAATTTAGAGGGGACCACCACAACAGTTAATTATAAATTGAATATGGGGGGCGCTAGAGAGCCCGGAGCAAGATGGCCGCACCTTAGTGCTGCTCTGCTGGCCGAGACTTCTATCCGCCTAATTTCCTGCATTACTGGCGCCATCCACGGCTGCAATTGACATGTTTTGTCTCCTGAGTTGTAGTGGAGCAATTTGGGGCCACTAACCTTGCTGCCCGGTGTAACGAACTGTACTTCTGCAGCAAGACCTTGCTTGGCACAAGACGGCGGCACCGGAGGGAAACGGCCGTTGAAATCTCCTGCAGTGCTTCCCTTCTGCCCTGGCGCTGTGATTTGCACTTCAGACGTCTACCCATCTTGTCTTGCCTGCCTACCTGCCAATCCCTCATCAGCACATAGTGGTGAGGCTGGGTGCTGATCTCGTTCGCCCCATCATCGGGACGGACGGCCGCCATGTCGCGCACCAGGACACCGAGGTGAGGTGTCGCTCTGCTGCCCCTGTCTGCTTCAGTGGCCGCTGGACCGGGAGATGTGCTAGGAGACCAGGTGGGGCGAACTTGCACATAACGTGCCCCCGCATAGACACAGTTGCTCGCTCCTTACTGCCCGCCACCGCTCCCTATACAGCCTGGGGGCTCATCTACCTTTGCGATTGCAGTATTAGTGGCCCACACTGGCGCTGAGACTTTACCGCATCGCAGCATCTGCTCTGCGGCCTGGCACGTCTCGCATCATGCCTGAGTAAGAACTGCTTGCAACTCTTTGTCATCGGCACCTGCTGCGATTATTACTGTTTACATGCGTCACGCGGCGCTGTCGTACATAGCGCTCGGCACCGGCCCTGGATGCGCGACTGTGAGACGCTTGATCGCAGTGACTTCTGTAGCCCTCAGTGAGCGCTTAGAGACAGCAGTGCTATATCCTGCCTGATTTATTGGAGTGGGCAGATCAGTGGTGCCTCGCCTGGGTTTGCTGACAGTTGACCACTCACCTTCCTCGCCTCGGCTGCACTGAGGTTCCTTCTGTGCACAATTGCTGCATATCTGCTATTGATATACTCACGTTTAAGGAACTGCCAGCTTTCATAACAAGCACCTGGGACATTTGTTTGCGCTGGGGTGGAGGGTGACACTCAGGAAAGGCTGTATACATCTACACTGACTTTCCCTTCGGTGCGCTTCAGGTGGTGGATCAGAATTACGCGCCGTGACATCTGCTGGGCGTTCCAATCTTCCCTTTCTGCAGAAAATATCTGCTTCTGAACGCGTCTAAACATGGGGAGGACAGACAAGCAGCAGAGTAAGTTGCACTTCGAGGTAAAAAAAACACACAAGATCCCAAACCCCAAATGCTTTGGATACTGACCCTGATCCTGATGCAGGAGCAAATACAAGACTGGAGCGCCTGATGTTCAATATGCAGCAAAGCTTACAATCTATTGATGCTAAGATTGATCATCTCAATTTGCGCATTGGATATCATGGCTGCGAGAATGGACAAGGAGGGCAAGCAGATTGCGGAGGCTGAGCATCGCATCTCAACTACGGAGGATCGCATGGAAGTCGTCAGCACATCCTGCGCCAGCATGGAGAAGCTCTTGGAGGTGATACGGGCGAAGAATGAGGACACTGAAGCCCACTCCCACAGGAATAATCTTCGCATTACCGGCATTTCAGAATCCACAAACACCGGACCCATGGAAACCTACGTGGAAACACTGCTTACAACTCTCTTGGGAGCTGAGCATTTCTCTAAGGTGTTTATAGTTGAAAAAGCTCATCGCTCCTTAGCTACTCGTCCTGTACCAGGGGCGCCGCCCCGTCCCATTATAGCCAGACTTTTGAATTATCGTGATCGGGACACGGCCCTCCGTTTGGCTATAGAAAAAGGCAGTCTCGAATATCAAGGAATGAAAGTGGAACTATTTCCCGGTTTCACTGTAGCTGTGCAACAGGCGCGGCGGGAATTTCAAGCGGTCAAAAAGAAGCTGCAAACTCTACATCTCCAGTATGAAATGCTCAACCCCTCCCGTCTACGGATTCAGAATGCTGGAAAAGCACGCATTTTCACTACGCCCAAAGAAGCACTTCAATATATCCGGTGGATTGAGCGGCAGGAGTCGCTACGAGAGAGGGGTGTGGACTCCGACTCTGAAGGCTAAACACATGAGAGTCACACTGCTTACTGAACTTAGTTGTAATGTCGCTCGTGATTTGCAGTGTGGTCTAATGTACTTTGACAAGCTCATTATGGTTCATTATGCTGGTTTTGATCTTTGTTGGATCTTCATCACATTTCCAAATATGTTATGAGTATTATATGCGAGTTGTGTGCTGCTCATGATAATATACGATGCTCATCTTTTGATGCTGGTTTGCATGTGGCGATATGCACTGGGGCTTATTATATGTCATTGTGCTTTTGGCTGGTTAGCCTATTTCTAGGTGTCTCGACCCACCCTGTTCATCAGGGGGCTGTTGGCTACTAGCGACCCACAGTATGGGAATTCCCCACAAGGTTCTCTCTTCCGGTTGGGCACTCTTTGGGGCCTCTGACGTGTTGATTTTGGTTATTTTTCCTTTTATATTTTATGACCCAAGGATGCTACCGCCTCCATGTTGTTTTGTTTTGTGAGGGGGGTACTCACAGCACAGTTCTGGTGCTGCAGTGGGTGGGGGGGTTGTTGGGGAGCTCTACTTTACTGTAATTGCATTGGTTATGGCATGCTGGCAGAACTTGTATTATATGACGCTCATTTTCAGGCAGCAACATAGGCTTAATCAACGACATCAATAGACATGGCTGAATCCAAAATTTCTACAATCTCGTGGATAAGTTGGAATGTTAGAGGGCTAAATAATCCTAAAAAAGTGTGACAAGTGCTCTCGTATCTGAATCGTCACCATATCCAGATCGCCCTATTGCAGGAAACTCATCTCACCAAGCGGGCGGTCTCAACCATAGCCACTAGGTGGGCAGGAGTGCGGTTGACTGCTCCTTACTCTTCCTATGCGCGGGGAGTTATGATTCTTATAAAGAAGGGCATCCCTTTTGTACCGATACACATAGAGGAGGATGAGGGGGGGACGATATATTATAGTGCAGGGAACACTATATGATACGAAGTTGGTTATTGTGAATTAATATGGACCCAACGTTGATGATCCTGCATTCTATGATACACTATGGGGTAAGCTCTACCAACTACCTCCCTCGGCTCTTATCTGTGTGGGTGATTTTAATGTGGTGTTAGATCCTGTACTGGATAGGGTGACTACGGCTGATCCTCCCCCTAAGAAAGCCGCTGTGTCGGTCCATGATGGTCTGTTGATACTTGGGCTTACAGATATATGGCGACTGAGACACCCAAGCACTAAAGAGGGTACATGTCATTCATATGCACGTCAAGCATGGTATTGTATTGTATTGTATTGTATGCAGTATTTGTAAAGCGCAGCAATCACCCAACGGGTATCTCGGTGCTACATTACATGATACATTAACAAGTGGCTTGGAGGGAACGGAAATGGAACAGATAGAGCAATAAGGAGAGTTAATAAGCTCTTGGAAACAGCCATGTCTTGAGTTTTCTCCTGAACTGCAGAAGGTCATGAGATTGTCTGAGTTCCAGGGGAAGGCCGTTCCAGAGCTTAGCTGCAGCAAAGCTAAAGGCCCTACCCCCTGAGTTGGCTTTCCGAATCTTTGGAACTTTCACCAAGTAAGCAGTGGCTGAATGAAGACACCTAGTAGGTGTATACCACGTAAAGATCTCTTGAAGGGGCATGGGTCCTGGTCCATGCAAGGCCTTAAAGACCAAGCATAAGGACTTAAATTGGATCCTCTGCGTTAACGGTAACCAATGAAGCTCTGCAAGAGCCAACGAACCTGATGAACGCCGCGGTTTAATCAGCGCCAGTTTAGCCGCCATAGTTTGTACTCTCTGGAGGCGTTCAATCAAAAATTAAAAATCCAAAATTTGGGGGCATCCCGCATAGACTACTGGCTGGTCACGCAGGACGTCTGCACATGGACGAAACAGATTAAACATTTAACTCGAACATTATCGGACCATTCCCCGGTCTTCCTTAGCATGGCGTTACAGTCGTATACCTCCTTCCAATTTCAATGGCGACTGCAGTCATCCTCTCTACTGGACCAGGTTTTTGGGGAGGAACTCATGAAGCCATCTCTGATTACTTTTCACTAAACACTGGGATGGTTCAAACTGTAGAGATACTCTGGAAGCCATTTAAAGTGACTATTTGGGGGGCATGTATAGGTCTTCAAGCTGGGGTGCTAAAAGCATTATGCGGGACTATGGCAGCGCTAGAACCCGACTTGTGTGATCTAGAGCGCAGGTATGGTGCAACGGCTGATCCCGCTACTCTGGCGCTTATCAAAGCTAAGATCATAGAATATAATAAAGTAGCTGATCAAGAAATCAGACATATGTCGCGCCGGAGCAAAGCTCGCTACTATGGAGGAGGTGGCAGTACGCAGGGCACTGGCTAGCCTCATACTAGAACCCCATAATAAAGCCTGCTTGATTAAGGCAGTCATTGCAGACAATACTACACATTATGACACGCCCAATATATTAACAACATTTGTGAGCTATTATGCCGGAATGTATGCTCATCGGCCAGCCGTAGATGAGGCGGAACTCGCGCAATATCTTGACGATGTCGCGCTAGTGTGGCTCTCCTGTAGACAGCAAGAATTTTTGATGCATCCTCTTACTCTAGACGAAGTGCGGTAAGCCATCACTGCACTGCCTAATGGGAAGTCGAGTTTTATAAATCATATATAGATCTGTTGGCCCCCCGCCTCCTTCAATTATATGAGGAAGCGTGTGAGACCCAATGTTTGCCGCCGACCTTGCGCGAGGCACTCGTGATCACACTATTGAAACCTGAGAAACCGCTGGACAGGTGTGATTCCTATCGGCCGTTATCCTTAATAAATACAGATGTCAAAATTCTAGCAAAGGTACAAGCAAATAGATTGAAATTACTCCTTCCCATCATGGTTCTCCCTGATCAATCTGGGTTTGTTCCAACTCGATCTATGTCTCACAATTTGTGTACGCTTTTTGCTGTGATGCATGTCCTGGACCCTATTCTACCGGCGGTTGCAGTGCTGTTGGACGCTGCAAAAGCTTTTGATTCAATATCCTGGTCATATATGTTTGCAATTCTACACCGTATGGGAGTGCCTTTTGCTTTTACTAATTGTATAAAACGGCTTTATATCAATCCTGTAGCGCGAGTAAGAGTTAATGGGCAGTTGTCGGAGGAATTTCGTATACAGCGTGGTACACGGCAAGGCTGTCCGCTGTCGCCCTTGCTCTTTGCCCTCATACTGAAACCGCTAGCTTGTATTCTGAGGCAACTCCATGTACAGGCTGCATTACGATTTTTGCAACGTCCTTTGGCTGTTTCCATGTATGCTGACGACAGACATGGTGTTGTATGTTCGTGACCCCACAACCCACCTTGAATGACTCATTCGGGAGTATGTCCGGTTTGAATGGTTCTCAGGGCTGGGAATCAATTGGTCTAAATCGGTCATACTGCCGCTCACGGATAATACACCCCACTTCGACATGGAATATCCATTAACATGGTGCACTGACACTGTGAAATACTTAGGAGTATGGCTACACAGGGATCCGCATGCTGTCATAGAATCCAACTATGGCACAACTATCACGCGTCTTGAGGGACAAGTAAGCCGCTGGGTTAAGTTGCTGTTGTCCTTTGCGGATCGCATAGCGTTAATGAAGATGGTTATCCTCCAGCGCTCTCTGTATCTCTTTTTAAATATCCTTGTCTATTTAACGCAACACTTTTTCAATATGCTCCGCTCCCTCTTAATCATGTTAGCATGGGGAAGTAAAAAGCCTCGACTTAAATGGGAGATACTTACACTTCCTTATGATCAAGGGGGGTTCGCAGCGCCAGACTTCCATCTCTACTTTCTCTGCGCGCAAGCGCATTACGCCTACTATTGGCAGCAGGACCCAGCGTACATTCCTCATGTGGCGGTGGAGGCAGGCGCGGTGCATCCAATACCGCTTAAAGCCATGATAGTCAATAAGCACACGGTATTTGAGAAAGGAGAATTCGACACTGTACAAACCACGTCCAGGGCCTGGCAAGAGTTAGGTAGACGAGCGCAGAAATTGCCATTGTATGCGCTGGGCATGCCATTGCTGTATCATTCCGAACGTTCAGTCACTGAAGAAACTGGCACACTAAGGACCCTTAAAGGCATGACTGTCGACAATGGAAGATGTGTTTCCTGGGGGTCAATTTATAGCTTCTGACAATATAAATGCCGGGGGTAATGCCACCACCATGCACCTGTTTGTCTACACTAGACTGCGCTCCGCTGTGCATATGCTTTATCCACAGTTTCCTGCAGAACTGCCGGCACTTGAGGCGCTGCAACTTATATATGCTACCACATCTAGGGCTAAGCTGGTCACAAGACTATATCAGGCATCACAAAGGGACGTGGTTGCTGTGGACATGACTGCCCTGGCTAAATGGAATGCTATACTACCTGCTGCAATAGCTGATGACGTGTGGTTTGGATGTTGCCGTCTGACTAGTCAGTTGATAACGAATGGTAACTTACGATTGGTGCATTTTAAATACTTACATCAACTTCATTACACTCCAGCTCAGCTCCATAGGTGTGGGTTGCGAGATGCTGACAACTGTAAACGCTGTGGTGCACCTGGTGCTAATTTTTATCATTTGGCGTGGCAATGTCCCAAGGTGTATGCATATTGGAGATCAGTCACACGGATTCTACATCTGATGGTAGAGGTGCCCATAAAATGTACTCCACAATTATGTCTGCTGGGCGCAATTTCTAATATCAAGGCGTCTCATAGGAGGTTTGCGGCTATAGCACTGCTGTTGGCTAAACACAGGGTTTCCATGTGCAGGGGAGGCAGCCCTGCGCCCACTACTAAACTATGGTTACAGGACCTGGCATATTGTCGGGATCAACTCACATGTTATGCAGAGGAATTGCCTACAATGTCTAAACCACGTGATATCTGGGGTCCACTTACTGCCTATCTATTAACGGTAACTTCTCTTTGATGTCCGTTCTTTTTGTACGAATACTTCGCCTTGTACTTTCATATAATGCCCTTTTAATTGCTGTCATGTCTATGTATGCCTTTACTGCCGAGTTTTGTGACACTCTATCATGCTACATGAGTTGTATACCATGTCTATGCAGTACCAATGCTTTGATTTGTATAAGTGTACGTTGTTCTGTACTTTTGAAAATGCACAAATAAAATAAAAATTAAAAAATATATAAATTGAATATACATTAAAAATGACTGTACCTGCTGCCCAAACCATTCTTATAGCTTTGGGGGCCTGAAACTTTCCGTATTGGCACACTTGTAGGAGTGTGATGGTTTGTAGCTGTGTTAGTGCAGTCATGGCAGAGCTGGCAGGGGGCAATGTGTGGTGCACATTGCAGTGGCATCCTGACGAGAGCCCTGGCACTTATTTTATTTTTTACATATTAAGCACTGACCAAAGTACTGCTTCTCAATGCCAGCCTGGCATGTGTGACCACTGATGCGGACAGAGACCAGTGCTGCCCCTGGTATTATAACACAACAACTTACTTTGACAACGAGCGGCCCATGGTGCCAGGGCAGCTGCTGAAAATGCAAAAGATGTTGTGTGTTATCTGTGGAAGCTAATGCTTGCCACGCAATTGCTATTCTAAAGTTTACAAGCACTGCCAGTGTCCAAGCACCCCAAGTATGAAACTGAAACAGTGCCATCTCTGCCCCTGCATTGCCCATATACTGAAAATAACACTTCTGCGCGAGAAAAAAACATTGTGTGCTACAAAATGTTACATTACTGCGCATAAATCCTTTTTTTCCCTTTTTTTGCACAGCCCCACAATATTACCAGATTCCTTATTACCCAAAATATAAGCACCATTGTCAAGCCAGAATCCACATTGCCTAGGTATATGCAGGAATATATTCATGCCGGAAACCAGACTTCCCTGATTGTTGTCAGGTTTTTTTTTTTTACATATCTTTTTAGTGGTTTTGAACAAATACAGACAACAAATGCACATTCACACCCTGTAGGGACATGGATAATATATGCGAGTCCGCTGATCCCCCTCAATCGCCACGTCACAGTTCATGTTGTCCAGAGGTGGGCAGATCAACGTGGACCAAAGACTTCTGGAAAATATATTATCCACATATGTGTACGTGCTTCCGCCTGCCTTGTATATAAATTCTTCCACTCTGGAGCAGTAGTCCATCGCCCTTCGGCCAGTGAGGGTGCCTAGTCAGCTCTCAAATATTTTGCCATGTCCCTTTTGGGTACATGAAAACCCATCAACACCAATTTCCGGTTCCCCCATTCATCCACTAGCTCAAGTAGTGCCATATTAGGGGGAGGCTCGTTGGGCCTACCAGCTACCTGACCCATCATTTTATGTACATCATGCTAGTATTGCTGAATCTTGGGACATGGCCATACTGTGTGAAAGAAAGTGCGTATTTCCAATTCACAACTGAGGCAGTTGAGGGAGGGGCTTCTCTTTTTTTCCCACAGCCTATGGGGGCCGAGGAGGGTGTAATAAACATTTTGAAAGCACTTCAGTTGTACCAGACGTAATCGCATCAACACCGCCATATTACGGAGGGCGATTTTTGGCGCGGTCGAGTCTGCCTCCTTCAGTGGTCCTGATCCCACTCCCACCCTGCAGGAAGGAGCCTCAGGGGGTTCAAGGGATTGTTGACTAAGGAACTATAAAGCACGGAGTTGCCCTTCTGATCCACCCTTTCCAACATCACCCTGGTATCCAGCGTACTAAACTGGGAGAGAGTTAACCAATCTGGGGCCGCGTTACACATGCGGTGCATTTTTCTTCATTGTGCCGGGCGCACCTTTTAAAAAGTTCGCCCAGCGCAATGAAGGAGTGTGCACTGTATTATTATGATTGGTGGTTGCCCTGTAGGCAGCCGCAAACTTGCTCCGCCCTAGGGGTAGCACATTCAGGTGAAAATCGGAGCGGCTGCTTCGAAGCTGCTCTGTGTTTTCACAGTGCAGGTGGCACCCGCCTGCACTTTGAAGGGGGATTAGAGATCCCCTTGCAGGTGGGAGCAGTCAATGACTGCACCCACCTACAAGGGGATGTCTGGGGAGGTCCTGGACCCCCTTTACCCCCTCTAGAGTGCTGCTCTCAGGAGGTGCACTGACAGTGCTGCTCTTTTTAGTTGGTGCACTGTCAGTGCGCCTCCTGAGAGCTTCTTTGCCTCTGCGTCTTTAAAAAAGTGAGGGGAGCAGAGGCAAAGGTATTCCCTCATTTGCATGGGACATGCACCTATGCAAATGAGAGATCGCCCCCTGAAGATAGCGCTGGTGCTTTATGTGCCCCAGTGCTATTGGCATTGCAGAGTGGGGCAGCATCTGCGGCACGTTCTGTGATACCAAAATGCCCGGGGACGGGCAAAGTGGACACAAACGCCTGTTGCGCCCCCGGGGCACTTTGTGTAATACAGCCCCTTGTCTCTGTGAGTGTCGAGTGGAATTGGGACTTGCATAGCGTGAAATCTTCTACTAGCTGTGCAAATGTTTTAATATGGTCACCCTCCTACACGCTCCCAATTTAAGAATACCTATGTTGTCCCAAGCTGTCAATCCAGCAGTCAGTCTGAACCAGGTCCAGTGCCACAGTAGGGTCTAGCTAGTGGGAATGCCTTCCAAGTGATTCCATCACAATACGTGGTGCCAACAGGGTATGGCTGTGTGAAGGACTGAGGGAAGGTCTACCGACCACCCCACCCATACAGCAGATCGAATAGACCCTGTCTGTCCAGCTGCTCCAGCTCAAATCGGATACTCAGATCGGTGTAATCCGAACATATCCAATTGTGGGAGAGGGGTCATTTTAAAAAGCGTACCACGCCTGTGATAGAGAGCAAATTCGCTCCAGGTCACCATCTCCTTTTTCCCGCTAAAGCGAGGAACAGCATTTGGTTCTAGCGCCCATGATGGTTCCTTGCATTATGGATTCCAAGATATTTAAAATAGTCAGATACCTATTGGACCCAGTTGTCGCAAGGGAGGGAGTGTGCATCAGCGATGGGGACTTAGATGTTTTTCCCAGTTTACACTGAGGCCAGGGGCCTCAGCACAGACCAGTAGCATCCCCATTAGCCTGGGAACAGAATGCCTCGGGTCCTGCACACACAGGAGAATGTTGGCGGCATAGAGAGCAACTCTATCCTAAGGCTTGCTCCATCACTCAAATCTCCTCAGCTGTGCATCGTGGCAAATCCACTGTGCATGGGGCTTCATTACAAGTGCAAAGAGGAGGGGCGACAAGGAGCATCACTGTCTCATCCTATGCTCAATAGGGAAAGGACCCCATTCACCTGGGCCTATGGGGAGCAGAATAGGATTTGGACATATTTCATAAATAGTGGGCCGGAGTTTGTGCGATCCAGGACCTGGAACAAGAACAGCCGGTACACAGAATCAAAGGACTTTTCAAAGTCTACGAGGCCAAAGCACTGTGTCTCCACAGACGGCTAGTGCCGTCGAGCATAATTTGTAGGCTTGAAAGGGTGTGGCGCGTCACGTGCCTTTGGCATGAAATTGCTTTAATATCAGTGGACACGATATGAATTTTTAAAGCATTCTTTTGGCAGGCCATTAGGACCCAGTGTTTTGCCTGAAGCCATCACTTTATTTGCCTCCTGGATTTCATCTTGTTAATGGACTGTCTAGTGCTCTCTGTCCTCACTGGACAGCTCGGGTATTAACAGGTCATTAACAATGGGATTCTATTTTTCTTCTTTGGGAGTGTTCCAGGCTCTAGAGAGCTGCTTGTAGTAGTGAGTGATTCCCGAAGCAATTCCAAGAGGGTCTCTAGTAAGTTCCCCATTATGGCCAGAAATTGCCGGTATTAACCTTGAATCTAGATCTTTGTTGGCCAGCCAATATAATTGGTTACTGGACTGGTCCCAACATTTCGTAGGTTCAAAACTGAGACAGAGCCCAAAATACTTTAGCTGTGTCTAGAAATGTGCCCTTCAGTGACTGCCTACAGTCCTATGGTCTCTGGAAGGTATTATCCTTAGGCGCTTGCATCAATTGCCTTCAAGCTCGAAATCACTTCCTTCAAATCGACCACTTCTTTCCTTCTATGCCTTTCACTGGAGGCAAGGAAGGATATTGCCTGTCCCCTTATGACTGCTTTGTGTGATTCCCAAATCATTGTGGCAGAGGGTACAGAACCAACATTTATATGTAAGAATGTTGAGATCTCCAGTTGGAGAAAGTCCGTGAGGCTCCCATCTCTCAGCCACCACTGGTTCACACGTCACATCCTTTGAGGACTGGCAGAAGGGCAGCCAATAATAATCTGTACTGGGGAGTGGTTTGCTAGGCACCATGGGAGAATGCTCCTTGGCACGGTCTGCCACAAAAGATGCTGAAGAAAAAGAGGAGGTAGGGCCCCCATGTACCAGGAGGTCCCCACTGATGTTCGCCGCCTGCTCTCAGCGCACCCACCGGCCGGTCACGCACTGTCTATCCAGCCCAGGGTCACCTCCTCAGCAGCAGACTAGCTCACAAGAGTGTAGACGTTTGCTTCATCATCGGGCCAGTCTAATATCCATTGAGGCTCCATGCCTCAGAGGAGGAAGGAAGGGCAGAAAAGGCTTTGGGCCCTGTAGGTCAGGCCACTCCATGGATCGGCACTGGCTGCCTCCATTGCCCCACTTGCCTAGAGGTTCTCCCAAAGTAATCCTCCGCTTCGCAGGCTGCAAAAGGTGGGGCAGAGAGGGGCCCTCATCAGGTGAGAAACCCTTGCTCCCTCTCTGGGGTCCACCATCGGTGGTTCCAAGCCAGCCAGTGTCTCACTGCACATTCTCAACGGGCTATTCGGGCACACCAGCTCACAGGAGGAGGTTGTCGGGCCGCATCTACTACTCTGTCAGTCCCAGGCCGCGCTTAACTTTTATAGGATGCAGGCCTGAATCACGACCTAGCTAGGCCACTGAGACACCGCCACGCGGAACCACAGTTTTCCTGACTGCTCTGCATCCGGCACAGTCCCCAGAGCAGCGGCTACGCTGTTCCGGCTTCCGTCTAGGGGCAGGGACACCGCTGCCCCCATTGGGTGTTCACGTTATCACCCATTACCTCAGGCAGATTCTTGCCAGACTGCGTGGGCCGCAACCACGACGATAGGCCAGGCTGCCGTCAGCCCCTCGGTGCTGCAGGTCTCTCCCTGCTCTTCTCATACATTTTTATTGAGGTTTGACAGTTAGAAAACAACAATAATAACATAAGGCAGCTATCAACATATGGCTTCCTTACAATTTATTGGAAAAGAGGAGAGGGAAAAAAAGGGAAGGAAAATAAGTTAGTGACGGCTCTTGCAAGCATATTCAGCTATATTATCGAGAGAGCCATTGCTCCATGCAGGGAACTACCGAGATGGTGAATGTGATGCATGTGCGGTCCCCGCATGTTGATGCTGCCTGATCATAACTGGGAGCGACCTGTGGTGAACAGAGTGAGGGAGGATGGGCCGGTAGAAGTGCATTGGCAGTTATAAAACGAACCTTCTAGAATCCGAGGGGAGTAGATGGAGCTTCCGGTATGTGTGTACAATATAACGAGGCTCTGGGGAGGTTTAGAGGGGGGGCTGCTCTTCTCATACATTCCAACAATTTAGAGACGGCATGTGGGAGTTTTTAAAATAACATTTAAAAAAATTGTCGGGTTAATGCATTTCCCCCACTGACTTATATTGAAGGAGAGGCAATGTGCCTGAATCTGGTCCATTGGTATGTATGGTGACGGACAATCAGCATTTTCTTTTTGGCAGTTTAATAACATAGCAGAAATAAAAACAGAGTTCTAAACTTCGTTTTTGTTTGTGCTATGTAAAACTGTCCAAAATAAAATGTTGAAGCCTGTCGCATGCTCTAATCTCCCCCTCCAAAAATAAAGAGCATTACCCTTGATATCAGAGGACAGGGCTGGCGTTGGCGAGCTGGGCCCAGGGCCAGCAGGGAGCTGCCCGACTCAATGTCATGCAGCAACTCATACCCGCCACTTGGTCTCAATCAGTCCCATTAAAGACTTTGTAATCAGCCCTTAATGTACCTCACAGCAATTTTTAGCACCCCATCAACCCCCAGCCCACCTCCCATCTTCCTCACACCTCCTGCTGTCACACCACAGTGACCCCCACGACCTCCACAACAAACATCACATTTTCTTTCCGCCCAGGGCTCTGTCCTGGTCAATCCGATTTAGGGTCAGCTCTGTCAGACGTCACTTTTGGAGGGGGAAGATTGGAGCATGCGCGACAAACATTGTATTCTTGCCAGTTTGATTAAACTCCGAATATGGTTTATTCATGCAGGAATTAGGAGGCGGGATACTAGCCTTGAAATCGGGAGGCGAATGCCATCTTGAAATCTGTAGTCTCCCACGTGAATCAGGAGGGTTGGCATGTATGCCATCTATCTTCCACCCCAGTCCACAAGCAGCCTCTACATTTAGTCAAAGGGCAGGAGCAGAACTGCCATCTTGGGGGGTCAATCCTTGCTTTCCCCATGTTAAATCAAGTTAATATGAAAATACCACTGCAAATAAGCTGCCAACCACAATTCCATCCTGTTCTCTTTTTCATTCTTCTAATCAAAGGGTCCTGATATAATGTGAATGAGGGAGTCTGGTTGCATACACTTGGATTTATAGCTCATTAACCGATGACTGTACAGAACACCGGCAGCTCAGAATGCTGCACAAGACATTGGTCTTCATTCTGAATACACCAGTATATCTAAAGCGGTAAGTTTGCAACCAAATTACTAGTAACACAGAGATGCAGAATTGACTTTGCATTTCCAACTTTCCCAATGCTATTGCGAAGTACTGGCGAAATCGGTGTAGCCACAGCAAGTTCCACAGGTAATCCCTGAATTACTGGTCATTTTCCATGGTCAATTTCAACTAGAATTGACCTGGTAAAATGTACCTTTGGGAAACCAGGGTGCAATAATATGGCATGCAGAATTATGCATTTCTCGTGGAAACGATTCTGGTAGAAATTCTGGTTTCCTTCCAAGTATTTATTACAACGTAAACAGTAACGAGGGCTCCAGATGTCAGCCCACAATCCCTCCATCATCGATAGTGCTTCTGTTTTTTTCCTTGTGCTCAGATCACCCGCTGACGAACTCTTCCACCCAGTCGTGTGTTGTCGCTCCATTTCATAGGCTTCTTCTTGCTCCGTCCTGTACTTCAAAGTAGCCTGTAAAAGGTGCTGCTTTGAGGCTAGTTTAGGTTCAGGCACTGATGGAGGGTTGTGGTGCGGTCATGGGCCCGTACGGGCTGGACCATGGCTACCCAGCCAGCCACCAACTTGCAGTCAAACAGGAAATGCTTTAAAGTCCAGAAGAGTCCTCATTTTACTCTACTTTTACCTTCATACCATCTTCTATTAACTCATCCCTTCATAAGTCTCCAACCTCTTCCTACTTACCTTTTCCCCACAGTCTCTCTCCCAGTCACCAAATGCCAGCTCACTCGTAGCATGCCTAGGACATAACCCTCGCCTTTACCTCAAACCCAGTAAAGTTGCCAGTTAACCTACTGGAGCAACTGGATGAATGGTGAACTGGATCATTCTCACAGGCTCTGCTGCTTGACTGACCAGGGCTGTCAAAGGAGCAGCAGCATGAACTGCAATCTCAACCACCTTTTTGTGCATGATCACCCTCCCACGATTACTGCACTGCATCAGAATGAATCTGTGTATAAAGACAGACCGCCCATCAAGTATCTTACACAAACCTCCAAAATGAGGCCAATATGTACTCTTTGCAGGAGGACCAATACAGATCTCAACCAACCATAAACCCCAGCCATGACCAAACAGGATTCTAATCATCTATCACAGTCTGGTCCCTGGGAAAGCTCTAACCATTTTGACCTCCTTTTCATCACTTAAACCGTCATTATGCACTTCACGGCTTCAGAATTCCAACAACTGCTGCTATCCACCAGCAACTTCCTCAGCATCATTCTTCCTCATGTATCACCCACCCCTCAAAACTGCTTTCATTAACGCCCTTCTGCACTCAAATGATCCCTACAATATAGATCCCAAGAACGTGCGTTTGGGAGAACCTTAGTATGCAGTTCGGTAAACCAATTCTACACCAGACCTACTGCTTTTACATTGGAGCACTCAACTTCCATCACTTGGTCACTGGCCCCATCCATTTAGCTGATCACACGCTTGACGCAATATTTGCCCGAATATGCTAAATCTCGGTCAATGAAAACATCCTTATTATCTGGAGCCATCCAAACCTTCTACCGGCTCTACTCCAGGCACAGCTACTAGGCCCTGAAAGAAATGTCATGTAAACTCTTTCCAAGGACCTCTTTCCACCTCCCCCACACAAGGGCCTGGAAATGACCATACAAGAGTTTCACCAATGTTTAACAAAGGCTTTCGCCATAGTGTACAACAAATATGCCTGGAAAAAAAAAACAAATGAGAGCTTGTTGGTTCAGCTAAGACAAAAAAATATAGAATTTAGATTCCTTGAAAATCTTTGGAGGAAATTACTAAACCTCTGTGATTAAAAGCGTTCCAAAGGCAATACAGAAACGAGAGAACCTTCATCAAAAAGCCCAAGCAGTCCCACTAGATAACATGCATCTCAGAATACATGACCCACCCAAAAACATTCATAACCCTAACCCTACCAGCACATAAAAAATGTAAAACTTCCTCGAGAACTCCGATACCCTCCCATTTCATTGCAACAAACTACAAAGGAGTGGAAGGAATGCTTGAATTAATCATATTGATTAGCGATCGTTTAAGTCACATTCCAGGTGTGAGAAAGTGGTTCTGTATATACTGTTCCCAAATGGGTACAGGGTGTACAGAGTCCACAGACCCCAGAGGTTTGGCAGAGGCTAAAGTTAGATAAAACCTTACTCTCTAAAGTGGTAGCTTGGTCGAGCAGTAAGGCAGTATCAGAGGACAGTGTAAAGCATTTGTTGTACACACTCAGTCAGCAAAATGGTTTCACACACTCAATAACTGAACTCTAGGCAAATGGTTTATATAAAAAATGTGTGTTTTATTTTAGAACCAACAATAGTTATTAAAATATACTTTCTCAGAATGAGATGCTTTATATAAATACTTTTGCAATATGCAATTGGCTTTTGTAGAAAGTTACAAGTTGTTGCAATAGGCAACACAATTTTAAACAATAATGCATTGAGTTCAACGGAAGTTTCAAGTTATTTGCAATCGATTACTTTCGTGATTCCAGGACTGGATCCTAGATTAAGTCCTGGGACAGTACTTAGAAACAAGTGATAAAAGTCGACTTAATTACTACTAGGATTAGTAAGTAATATTTAGTTATTTTAAAAGTTGACACTAAGAAGAAATTTCATAGAAAACAGTCAATGATTCCCTGTGGAAGAAAATTTAAGTTGCAGGTATAGCATGTTCTCGCTACTTTTGTAATCCAGTACTGTGTGCCTAGTCTCAGTACTGGGACCTTTATCCAAAACAGTTAAGTAATTATGTTTTCACAATTTATACGATTTTTAAAGAATATTTAAAGTTTGCAGAAATCGACACTTAGAAGAAATTTCACAGTAACACAGTCAATGATGTCCTATGGAAGAAAATTGGGTTACTGGTAAGTACGGTTGTGAATATTTTTCAGGGTCAGTGCTGGGTACCAAGATCCAGCACTGGGAGCTCACCTAATAGCAGGTGAGTATTTTCGTTTTTGTTACTCGGCTGATTTTTGGTGAATATTTTAAGTTTTGAAAACTCCACACTTAGAAGAAATTTCAGAAGAAACCAGTCAATGTTACCCTATGGAGAAAATTGAGTTATCGGCTTTAAGATAAGTACTCGACTGGCAAAGTTAGGGTTCTGGGCATAGACTCAGGGGTCTCCCAGGGTCAGGTAGGTACAGTTGTTTCACCGTCAGCAGCACTGGGGCAGCCGGGTGCAGAGAGAGTTAGGCCCAATGTTATCCTATGGGAGGCAGGGGGGCCTTGGTTGGTGGCTGCTGACTAGCAGGCCACGCGGCTGTGGCAGCTGGGCTCCTGATCACTTGCTCAGGGTAAATGGGGAAGCAGATAGGTGCAAAGGTTACACTGCCAGGGCCACATGGGCGGCAGGGTGCTTTTGAGCCTTCGGGCGCTCAATTGATTTCAATGAGAGTGCTCCGGTTTGGAAAAAGACTGCAAGCTCGGGGACGAAGATTCTTCAGGTGCCACCACCACTTTGAGAGGTAAGTTGGGTAGTTGGAGGATAGGTAGGTACCCAAGAGTTGGGCACAGGGGGCCGTAGGGCGCCAGGTGCAGGGGTGCCTTTTGGTGTCGGGAAATCTTACCCTCTGTTGATCACAGTTGGGGGGGTGCCTGGTTCTGAGGCTGCAGGCGTCGTCAGGACCATCGAGAGAGGTCCTTGGGAGCCGGACTCGGGGTCACAGTCGCCGAGGGGTCGTCCTCGTGGTCTTTGTTCACTCCGGCACAGGCCAGGCTTGGCAGGTGCAGGGTGTGCGGCTCCGGGCTGATGCCAGGGATTAGAAGTAGATTTTGAGTAGAGCCTCTACTCATGGGAGTCCAGGTGCTTAGAGCCAAAAGGTAGCCAGGTCCTCCGGGGTTTGTGAGGTTGCTGGCCGCAAGAGGTGCCGGGTTGTAGCAGGAGCAGGTTCGAGGGTCGACAGGCCGGTAGGGCTGGGGCCAAAGCAGTTGGTGTCTTCCTCTTCTTAGCAGCTGCAGGGCAGGTCTTCTTTCTTCTTGCTCTTCTTTGTATTTCGGAATCAGGAATCTGGGGAAGGAAGGTTCTGGGTGCCCCTAAATACTAGATTTAGGGGCGTTACAGGTAGGTGAAGGGCAGGGACCAATGGGTCCATGTCCTGGGGTGGGTAGACCCCCTATTCTGCCACTCTCCTGTGGGAGGGGGGCAGTAGCCTAGTCCTGATTGGGTAGGGCCTCCCATCTTCAAGATGGCGAGCGCCCGGAGATGTGCTTCACCTCGCCTCCCCCACCTGAGGGGTGAGGTTGGCAGGCTGGCACATCCACTGTCCTTATTTGGGGTTTCCGCACAAGCTTCCCGCCAGAGTGGGGGTTGCAAGTGGCCTGGGGAAGCTCACAGAGGTGGCATGCCTTTGAAGCTTCCCCCTGCCCATCCTGGGGGAGGAAATCTAGCACCTCGCCCAGGATGTGCATTGTTGCAGACCCAGGAGAGCAGGGGCTCTCCTACCCAGGGGTCCAGCAACATGTCTGCTGTGTGGCAGCCTAGGCAGCCTCTCAGACCAGACGTGGATTGTAGGTTAGGTTTCAGGGGGCCTCTCCAAGATGCCCTCTGTGGTGCTTGGTACATTAAATCCCACACTGGCATCAGTGTGGGTTTAATGTGCTTAGCTGTTTGATACCAAACTTCTCACTCTACAGTGTTGCCATTATGGGGCTGTGGAGTTCGTATTTGACAAGCTCCCAGCACCATGTACTCTTAAATGGCAGCACTGCACTTACAGGGCCGAGGAATGGACCTGGGTACTGTAGGGGCACAGGGCTCATGCTCCTGTGCCCACACCACTGGCATAGGGCACCCAGCTAGAGGGGTGGCTGATGTATGCCAGAGCAGTGTAGGTGGTGGGCATGGCACACAGGGATGTGTACTTCCATAAGATAAGAAGGGCACTCCCTATGTTTGAAAAAGTTTTTAGGTATATTTGAAACAAACTAATTTGGTGTGCTTCTGAGGCCGGCACGCTGTCTGAACATGCCTGAAACTGTTGCTACCTTAATTTAAGTTCAACAAAACTTGCCCTCTGAGCACCATAACCTTATAGCTGATGCCAAATCATATATCATAAAATTATCCTACCAATTCATCTAAATCAACCACATAGATAAAATAAAAAAACAGCCTTAACAGTTTTACACAATATCACAATACATATGAAACATTTATTAAGTTGAAGTCGCATAAAATAACTTGATTGTAGTCTGAATCATAGTGATGACAACAAATCAATTCATGACATTCATTTTCATGCCTGCCCAATGCATTTCGGGCCTCTATGGCCCTTCTTCAGGGGAAATTTCCTGCAAACAATATAATAATTTTAGTGTACACGGTCACACGTTATCGGAAACTAAGATACATAAATCATTATATCTAGGTCTGAAGACAAATATTTGTCACCATTACATTAATATGAAATTAATAACATTGCCAGAATATTTTCAAAATAAATTTCACTTAAAAACCAAAATGATGCCCATTCACCCCAAGTGATAGTGACAAGTCTCGAACGTGATCCTGCAACACCATCTAGTAAAAATCGTACCTGGTTTTAATCCGTTATCATAGACTACCTATAAAAAAACAACAACTGAATTCACTTGAGAGTATACTCCACAAGCGGTACTGTCTGTAATCACCATGAACTCAAATGTAACTAACTTCCAAAAATTTCTTCGATCCGTATTAATATGGGGATTCCAGGTATGTACTACGAGCCATTACACTTATGAGTCTGCAAAAGTTAATGAAAACGAAATGTAATCCCAGCTCAAATATTCCAAGCCTGCATCATTGCCGCCATCAGCAACACCGTGCTCACCTTTAACGAGACCCAAAAGCTTCCGTGCTCTACAACAGAAACGAAGAACCGGTTTCGATTGCTAACACACTGCAGATCATTCCTCGCGGTAACTGCGTCTGACGTATAAGGCCTCCCGGGCAAAAGATAGAAAACGGACTACACTTCACCTCGTGCTAGACAAAATCCCGCCATTTTAAAATGGAATAAAACCCATTAAAGATGTGTGTCTAAATACAAAAATGTAACTCAAACGTAAATGCTGAACAATATAACACATTCCCGACTCGTAGTACCAAGTACCACTAACTCATATTAATGTTATGGTGACATATATTGGTCTTCAGACCAAGATATAATGCTTTATGTATCTTAGTTTCCGATAACGTGTGACCCTGTACACTAAAATGATTATATTGTTTGTATTGTTTGCAGAACATTTCCCCTGAAGAAGGGCCATAGACGCCCGAAATGCATTGGGCAGGCATGAAAATGAATGTCATGAATTGATTTGTTATCATCACTATGATTCAGACTACAATCAAGTTATTTTTTGCGACTTCAACTTAATAAATGTTTCATATGTATTGTGATCTTGTGTAAAACTCTTAAGGCTGTTTTTTGATTTTATCTATCTGGTTGATTTAGATGAATTGGTAGGATAATTTTATGACACAGGGATGTGTGCCATGTCGACTCTGTTTTGTCCTGTACCCAGACACTCAGCCTGCAAGGGCAGTGTGTGTGTGTGTGTTAGGGTACAGGGCCTCTAAGGGTGGCACAATGAGTGCTGCAGGCCTTAGAGGCCTTCCCTGGTCACAAGGCCCTGGGTACCTAGGGTACCATTTACCGGGGGCTGACATGTGGCCAGGGTTTGCCACTTTGGGTTGAAGGCTTTGGTTTAGGGAAGGAACATAGGCCCTGGGCACCTGATTGTCAGGAGTCCAGGGCACACTTAGTCAAAGTACATTCAGCAATTCAGCAACAAGTGGGAGCATACCATGCAAGAAAGATGGCACTTTCTCACACCAGGTGATTGTTTTCTTTCCCTCACTGCACCACTCTTTTTCTATTTGAATAGTTTTATGTAGCGAGAACATGACCCGTCAGGGTATCAGAGCACTGTACATAGAAGCAAACAAGATAAGCAGGTAAAGGTGTAAATAGTAAACATATAAGAAGTTAAACAAACAAAATGTTCAAAAAAGAACAGCCCGCAGCTTAGAACATTTAAAGTAGCAAAAATAATGCTTAGCGGAATGGCAGACCAGTGCTGTAAACAAGAAATTAATGTTAGTTGGTTGGCTTCAGGTCTATTGTTGCAGGTAGCTATTCAGGAGCAGCCCTTTGACTTCTTTTTTGAATGAGGTGGCCAGAAGGTTAGCTCTCATTTGGGGAGGAAGAGCGTTCCCTATTCTCAGAGCAAGACCAGAGAAGGTGCAGTTATAAGTTCTACTCTTTAAGGTTTGTGGTTTCACAGTAGAGTGTTAAGAGCTTCTTAGGGCCCGATTCAAACCAGATAGTTCACGTTTTTGCAAGGTAAAAGGGAGTTGTATAATGAAGTGCTTTGTGCGTCAAGCGGGCTACCTTGAACCGAATCCTTGCTGCGAGAGAGCCAATGAAGTTGAATTAGATCTGGTGTGATGTGATCAAGTTTTCTTGATCCTGTGATGAGTCTGGCAGCAGAGTTCAGAGTAGCCCTTAAAGGTGCCAGTCTAGCTAGCTTTCGGTAGCCCAGCCAGGGTCACAATTCCGTAATCTAAATAGGAGAGAACTAGGGATTGGACTGCTAGCTGCATGTCATCAGGAGTCAGGAAGGGTTTGATTTTCCTTAATGTGTTGTTAGTGATTGGCTCCTCTAGTTGTTGCACTGATGTGGTCTTGCAGGTTTAGGTATTTGTCCAGAGTTATGCCGAATGATCTAGTGGAGTCAACATGTGGAGTCCAGTTGAGAATCATTAGTTGTTTGAGCCAATCTTGAAGGGGGGCAGAATAATTGTGGGGGCAATCGGGAGGAATTGTCTTGAGTGTATTTGGCATAAGGTGATTGTGAGTTAACCAATGTTGAGTTTTCAGAAGTGCACAGTCAAGAGTTTTGATATCATCCGATGAAGAAATTGTCATGTACAATTGAGCATCATCGGCATACATGTGAGTGTATGTTTGAGGGGTTCTAAATTTCAGTGAGAGGTTCTATGAACAAGTTGAAAAGCGTGGGTGAGTGCGGATCCTTGAGGCACTCCAATTGAGACCGGCGTACTGTTAGAAAGGGAATATTTAAAACTGGACCTGTTAGCCCATACTTTGTTTCAAGAAGATCAATCATGTCATGTTTGACTGTGTCAAATGCCAAGAAACAAAATCAAGAAGTATAAGTAGGCAAAGTTCGTTCTGGTCAAGTAGTCTCAGGGCATCATCAACAATGTGTTTCAGAGGAGTTTCAGTAGTGTGTCCCGATCTGAAACAGATCGTATTGGTCAAGGAGCTTAAACCGTTCAATGTGATCATAGAGGTGTGTGTGTGTAGACATTTCTCAAGTGGTTTGGCTAAAGTCCTGATATTGGAAATTGGTCAGAAGTGGTTAGGGTCATACCTGGGAGTGTTCATAACTTTGGACCCAGTGGCCCGTTATGAGCGGAACCTACTCCCCCCCACTCCAACGACTGAGGGCCGACGTCTCGAGGTGGCGACGGCTTCCGCTTTCGCCGCTCGGGCGCGCGGCGTTGTTTAAAATGATGTTGCTGCCACGATTCCTGTATGCACTGCAAAATACACTCGACGTCATACCGGCCCGCTATTTCCGTGAGGTGGAGAGCCTGCAGAGGTGGTTGTTCTGGGACGGGCGACCCCGAATCGCTCTCACAAAATTGACACTCCCTTGGTATGATGGAGGTATTGCACTCCCCGATATCAAGCGATATTATTGGGCGTGCCAATTGGCGGCGGTGAACCACGGGATGTACGGGCCGGCCCTGAACCCGGCGTTCGAGATGGATAAAATGCTATTGCCTGGGGGGGATTATAATAGAGCACTCTATTCGAAGTCTCCTGGTGTGCAGTTGACAGGCCCAACAAAGATAGCGGTACGGGTGTGGCATGCTGCTAATGCTGCGATGGGTTGGAAGCACCGCCTGACTCGAGCGACTCCACTGTATGCTTCGGAAAGGCTGGGCTGTTTGTGGAAAACCAAAGGGTTTGAGAAATGGGATATGATTGGCATATGTAAGGTGAGTGACCTCTGGGTGAAAGGGGAGTTTAAAACGTTTGAAATGCTGAAAGCGGAATATAAGCTAAACGATAGGGAGTATTTCCGATATGCCCAGGTCCGTCATGCGTTGTGCTCTGTTTTCCCTGATGCCACCGCTATCCCGGAAAATTCCCCACTGGAGGATAGGGTGCTCGATGGCTACGTGCCTGACAGCACAATCTCCTTGATCTATAAAAAGCTTATCAACGATCGGGCGGATCTGTTGACCCGCTTGAGGGAGCTCTGGGTGGCTGACGGTTTGGAATTAGATGATGAGGACTGGGTCTCGGCAATAGCCTCCCCGCGGGAGGTGGCAATTCCGGCCCGCCTTCGGTTCGTACAACTAAAGATACTCCATAGAGTGTACGTCACTGGTCCCCGCCTGATGCGCATGGGTTTCTCCGTGGATGGGATGTGTAAGCGTGGCTGTGGTTCGCTGGGTACTTTCCTTCACGTTATATGGGAATGCCCTGAGGTGGCGCTCTTTTGGCGTCGGGTGCATGCGGTAATGGAGGAAGTCACTCACGTTGCGCTGTTTCCAGAAGCTAGGAGATGCCTGCTGAACGTGTGGGAGCCAAACGATTATAATGTGGCACAGACGCGGTGGGCGACTTTGGGAAATATGGTGGCCAAACGTAACATTGCCCAGTTATGGGGTTCCCAGAGGCCGCCCACGGTCTCGGTGTGGAAGGAGAATATGGATTGGTGCATGTTTAGAGAAAAGACGGTGTATGTAGCGAGAGGCAAGCCGCGGAAATGGACTGGGGTGTGGGGTCCGTGGAACGCTTATCGCGGAGACATCTGTGCCCCTCCACTGGCTGTTGTATTGGATGCCTCTTCGTCCCCCTAGCCGAGCATTCCTCGTCTGTTAAGTTACGAGTGTGTTACAGTTTGCTTTTTCCTCTGCTCCCGTGCCCCCCTCCCTTCTCTGCCGCTTATCATTGATTCCCTACCCCGGGGAGCGCGTCCTGTTAGTTACAATGTCTATTGCCTTGTTTGTGTGTAATGTTTCTTAATTTTAAATTGAAAACTGAAACCGTATCTAATATTGTCACTCAACTGTTGCTTCTGCCTTCATTGGGTGATATGATGGACTGACGGGCTTCCCGGATTGACCAATCTGTATAACGGTGAATGATACGTCTCATGCTACTTAGCGGCCGGCACAAAGGGTTGTAGGCCCATGTTTGTAACTCCTTGAAGTCCAATAAAGGT
Organism: Triturus cristatus; assembly: GCF_964204655.1. Classification (NCBI taxonomy): domain Eukaryota; kingdom Metazoa; phylum Chordata; class Amphibia; order Caudata; family Salamandridae; genus Triturus; species Triturus cristatus. The sequence continues at coordinate 752,716,276 of NC_140592.1, forward strand.
TTCTTTAAAAAAAAAACAAAAAAAAAAAAAGAAGTGGTTAGGATCAATAAAGTCTACATTTGGATTCTTTGGGATGGGACTAACTGGTCCTATCTTGAGGGAATCCAGCCCTGCATGAGAGATCCATAGTCAATCTTAGACCATAGGGGGAGAATAGAAGCTCTAAGCTCTTTGAAGAACTTGGCGGGCAGAGGATCATTGAAATGATTTTAGTGAAGTTATATAGTTTTGAGTAGCTCAGCATTGTCTGGTAGTATAACGATATTGCACAATGCATTCTTTTTTTGGAGTAGTCATAGTCATAATGAACTTTATTTGATATGTAAAAACAATATCATAAAAGTACATGTACATAAATATAGATAAAAAGAAATTCATTAAAATAATTAATGAAATAAAACGGACAAAGTTTCAATTATTTTTCGGCTATCACAAGATCAGTTAAAATACAGGTGCATGACAGGACATTAAGACATATGTTAACTAATTCTGCATTGATGCCCTCGATTTCACAGTCATTTGTAGATAAGATGAAACGGCAGCCAAGGCTAAAGGGGTTTCCAGAGATTTTAGTTTATGGTAAGCTGCTCTGCATGAATATAGTCCCCATGATTTAAGCAGAGGTTTCAAGAAGATAGCCCTTGGCCGTTGATAGAATCTGCAGAATAAGATGCAGTGAATATTAGACTGCTTTGACAAATCGTCACAGGGGCAATTCTCCAAAGCACTAGACCAGCAATTTGGGTTAGGGAATGTTAAAAGTCTGAAAAAAGTGTCAGTGTGAAAACGAGTCAGGAGCATACGAATAAAGGGCGATGGTTCTAAGAGTAAATATTGCTGAATCTCATTTATGGTAGTGAATTGATGATAGTCGACGATGGTGCTCTTTAGTTTTTCTAAGGACCACCGACGGCTACTCAAGTGGTTTAAAACAAGGCGTTTTAACGTAACTCTTGGTATGTTGTTTAGAGTTGAGGGATTAGTAAAATATTCAGGGTGCCCTAAATCAAAAAACAAGTTCTTTACGTAATTCAACCATTTAATGTTCTTGACCTCGTCCAATTTGAGACAATCAGTGATGATTTCTCTATTAAAAGGTGTCTCTTGATTAGTCCAGACTTTATGCCATAGGATAATGGGGGCAGAGTTAATCGTATCCGCGATATATGTAAGACCCAATTCAGTATGCGCCAAATAAGTAGATGTACCACGGGGGACAGCCAAGAGATAACGCAAGAAGGCGTTCTCAAGGCGTTGAATTTGGTCAACAGGTTCGATCCCCCAGATCCCGGATCCATAAGTGCCGGCTGAAATGCACTTGGCCCGATAGATCTGGAGTAGGGGGTTTATCGGGCGGCCCCCAAGATTCTTGGAAAAATTGGTCAGTGCACCGATAGCTTTAGACAATGCTAAGCCTCTGGCTTGGGCAGCAGCCAGCCAGGTGCCTCTTTTGTTAAAAATAATACCCAAGTAAGGGAATCTATCGGTGCTATCCAGTTTTCTGCCGTTCAAAAAGATAGAACATTGTTTTTTCCCAATCCCCAAACCGCAAGACATGGTGAGGGTTTTGGAGGCGTTAACGTTAAGACCTCTCCTTGACATGAAGACAGTGAATTCGTCGACTGCCCTTTGTAACCCAATATGGGTCTGGGACATAATTGCTGCATCATCCGCATAGAGGAGGATGGGTATGGGTTTGCCGTTTATGGTATGGTAGTCGTGGAAAGATCTGTTTAGGTGATGGCCTACAGAATTAATGTAGAGGGTGAAAAGTAGGGGAGCTAATATGCATCCCTGTCTGACACCTCGCCTGATGTAAAATCTATCAGAGCATTCTCCATTTCTACCATACCTGACGCGGGCTGATGCTCCCCTGTAAAGCTCTTTGATAAATGCGAGAATAGGGGGATCTAAGCCTATCTCTACAAGGGATTCCCATAGCAGCTCATGGTCGACGCAATCAAATGCGGAGCTAAGGTCTACAAAGGTTATAAAAAGGTTACCTTTTTTAGCCTGAGTGTATTTGGCTATTATAAGAGTCAGATTTAGACCTTGCTCTATAGTGCCTTTACCATGTCTAAAGCCATATTGAAGATTAGAGATTATGTCTTGGCCATTTATCCAGTCATGTATTCTGTTTAAAATGATTCGCCCAGCTACCTTCATGAGGGAGTCTAATAGGGAAATTGGGCGATAATTAACGGGATTATCCCCATCGCCTTTTTTAAAAATCGGGACTACAATCGCCTCGAGCCAGGTGGAGATGAAACCTGTGGTATTCAGGGAGTTCAAAACATTGGTGAGCAAAGGAGCCCATAGGTCTGGCTGTGATTTAAAAACATCTATGGGTACACAGTCCGGACCTGGAGCCTTCCCTGAAGGACTTTCTTTTAATGCCACAAGTACCTCAGCGTGGTCAAAAAAGATGTTCAGGGGAAAAAGAGTGGGAGTATTTAAATCTAACGGGGCATTAGAGTTGTTTTCCCGGACGCTCAGTCGGTCTGCCGGATCAAAAGGATTATATAAGGTACTAAAGTGTTTGACCCAAATTTCGGCAGTTATGGCTGAGTCCAGGTTTGAAGACTGGGAGAATCGGAAAAAAGGTGCATTAACTGCTCTCCAGAAGGCGGTGTTATCCCTATTATTGGAGGCTTCCAAGAGTGCTTGCCATGCCTCTGACTTCAGCTGGTTTTTCCTAGCCCGACGAGCAGTGCAATAACTTTGTCTGGCTTGCTGGACTTCCAAGCGGCTTTTGGAATTAGATTTTAAGGCAACTTTCAAGAGTCGCAAGGCTTTGGAACAGGACCTGTCAAACCAGCCATGGCTACATGAGGAAGAATTCCTTGGGGCACGTGCAAGCAGTCTTTTAATTTCCGACAAAATTATGGAAAAAGAATGACCTATTGCCTGGGAATTTTCTGTAATTGACAGGCATGTTTGAATATGGTCGTATGTATTCTTGACCAGAGAGTTAAGAAAAATGGGGGGGGGGGGGACTACTTTATCCCATTTTAAATACAACCCCGTAGTAGTTCCCGTCCTCAGCGGTGGGGTGTAAAGGGGATTCTTCCTAGCCTTGTGCTTGGCGTGCGGGGTTAATTTTAAAGTCGCCCCAATAGGATAGTGATCACTGATGGCAGTATCAAGTGTCTCCCAGTTAAGTATCAACCCTGAGTACCTGGAAGATATTAGGATATAATCGATTATGGTACGACAACCTCGCCCATTGTAAGGGGGTTTAAAGCACTTAGGAGGGAGACAAAGTTCGTTGGCGTAAGATAAGTTAAAATGAGATATTAAACCATTTAAAAGGTCTCCCAGTTTAGTGTGCCGAAAATGGGTAGAAGGGTCATCCGTATCAGTGACCATACCGCAGGTACCATTGATACTCTGTGGACACAAGGGGCAGTTGAAATCAGCCAACCAGATGACTAGCATGTCAGATTTAGATTGGTTCTCTATATTTATTAAATCGGCCTTTAGCCCATTAAGAACCAAGTCCTGGTGAGAACTTGGGATATTATTATAGAAGTTGACCAGGATGATATTCCTGTAAAAACCACCAGTTAGGCTAATGATCTGGTAATTTAAGGTCCCTGTAACATGCAATGGTTTTAATCGGCTTTCTACGGAAATGTAAGTGGAAAGTCCCCCCTTATTTCTCCCATGAAGACTGGGGGAAGCTGGAGTATGGAAAGTCTGGTACCCTGGGAGATGAAGCTCTGTGATAGTCCAGGTTTCCTGTAAGCAGATAATGCTGTATCGGGAAACGATTTGGGCCCATACGGGGTTAGTCAGTTTGTCAGGGAGACCTGCCACGTTCCAAGACAAGAGGCTATCACCCGGTAGGGATACGTCCGTACAGATGTTACCAATCAAGGGATCTGTTGGGATCACAGTAAGTTCCTGAGGTTGCAGGGGGGTTGAAAGAAAGGAAATATCCCTCATTGAGTGTTTAATCAAGGAGGAGTTGGTTGATAAGCGATCGATTGGGATAATTGGTTCAGAAGTTGGGGAATGAAGGACATGGCCATGGGTTGGGTTCCTCACAAAATAGTCAACAGACAGAGTATTTTTCTTCAGGTTAGGATGATCGGAATCAAAGGTAGTTTGCGAAGAGTTCATTTTAGGTGAATTATCCGCCATGAGTGCAAAATTAGAAAGTCAATCTTGATCATCCAAGCCAGAGAAAGTTGCAAATCTATTGAAGGTGGGTAAGATGAAATGGTGGGCATCAGTATTTATCCTCGGTGCTAAATGTGAATTTGGGGGGTTTGACAGAAGGGAACGAGGGTAAAAATAACTTAGGTCGTACGTTGAAATACCCACACCCCTACGCTCTATGTACCAGTCCACTATGTGGGGTAGTACCCTGCGATCCCTGAAGTTGAATATAATAATATCTCCCTGGATATCCTTCGGTCTTGGGCCCAACCACTTCAGTCTTCTCACGTGCAATATTTCGCCGTTAATTTCAGGGGGAAGTGGTCTATTTTGGCTTAACCAATGTACCACTTTGTTTTTAAGTTCCTGGTATCTCTCCGTTTTACCCGAAGCAAGCTCTGGAACGCCAGTGAGTGTCACAACGTAAGGGGCTGCTTCGGGAGGCAAGTCGATGTGGGAAGTCATTTCAAGCATATTATTCGGCATGGGCTGGCGATTAGCATTTTTACCAGGAGGCTCTGCAGGTTGGGGAAGTCGATCTGCTCTTACAATCCCTTCCACAGTAGGATTTTTCTCTACTATAGGCAAGGGGACGGGTATATTCTCAGTACAATTTAATGGGCTGGGCTGATTAAGTAATTGAATAGATGGGGGAGGCCCAGCGTCCAAAATAGGATTTTTAAATAAAAAAGTGTTCAGTTCGCTATTTGATGCAATAAGTGAGGCATGTGATGTTTCCAAAGATGTTAACTGTTTTGCGATGTTTTTAACTCTCTCTACTAAAGGTGATAAAAGGGATTTTACCAAATGCTCTATATCAACCAGTAAGTTGGAGAAAGGTGATATGGGAGGCTGTGTCGTGGCTTTTAAAGGCCTTGTTCGAGTAGGGTTCAGCGTTAATTGAGGGGTAAGATTAAGAGACTTCAGATGAGGGTCTTTCCTGGTTTTATTTCTTTTTTTTGGCGCTGCGTTTTTTTTTGCTACGAGTTTGGGAGGAGGTGGTCTATTTTTTACTGTTTTTCTCTTAACTGACTTAACGGGTTTGTTTGAAGTTAAATCCTCAAAGGAAGTGTCAGTTAATAATTGAGAATTAGGGGAACATGAGATAATGGCGTTTGGTATGTCCGGAATATCTATTGTGTCGTTTAACAACAAAGAGGGGCCAGCATTAAGCACGGAATCGAGGCCCGTGTTCGAAGTCGAAGGTGAGGGAACCTGTTGAATGTGGCCCAAAGACGAGCGCTTCTGATAGATAGGGTCCAATGATAGGCGGCGCTATGTGATGGCGATCTCTTGTTCTAAAACGGTGGCAGCCCTAGTGATGAAATTGTCTAGGGTTCCCCTGACCGATCCCCCCACCAAGGAATGCCTAGATTTAATTATGCGTGAAGCCATTATGCTTTGTTAAAAATAAAACTAGGGCAATGATATAGAAAACAAAAAAAAAACAAAAAAAAAAAAAAAAAAAGGAAAGAATATGACAATGGTTACAGAGATGAGTCCGGCCTCTGTTTGTGCGTAAACGATGAATAGGTATGGATATTGCGCACCTTTCTCCGAGGCGTCTGAAAAAAGCTCTGCAACCAGCGACAGGGGGGGTGGGCCAGCCCAGCCTCGTTCGGCCTTGGACGGCCGTAGACGGCCCGCCCTATGCCCGGGCTTGGCCCGGCACGTCCCGCGAAGCGGGAGGCGCGAGGTTCTTTTCAATCCGCCGGAGGGAGGGAGGGGCTGCTGCTGGTGACACACTGCCCCCAAGGTCTTCTGGGATAAGTAGTTTCAACTGTCCTGGTAACAACATCCACCACACTCCTAGCGCTGCACGTCCCGCGAAGCGGGAGGTGCGAGGTGCTTTTCAATCCGCCGGAGGGAGGGAGGGGCTGCTGCTGGTGACACACTGCCCCCAAGGTCTTCTGGGATAAGTAGTTTCAACTGTCCTGGTAACAACGTCCACCACACTCCTAGCGCTGCGCGTTTTTGGAGTATAATCCATAGAGCCAGCAAGAGGGGAACTCGCCAAGGGTAGCCATGGAGAGGCTGTGGGCTGGGTCTAATAATGTTTATTTGGTGAGTTGCAGTTCTAGCTCAATCTTTCTGGTCTTTGTAATGAAGTGTGCAGAGAACTTCTCACCGCTAGAAGCGGGTCCTTGACTGCAGAGTGTTGGTTAGTTGAGTGGTTAGCGTGATGATTTTTGGATGATGTCGGGACACTCCATTTTGAGTAGCCAATTGCACTATACAAATTCTTTTATTCATTCACATTGGGGGCAAGCATGAAGTGTTCAAATGCCCATATGTAACATACTTCTATGCTTTGGCCAATCTATTATGCAATATCAGAGGTAGAAATAGGCAGGACTCACTTGAGGCCCTCCATGAACTCTCTACACCAGCCGTTATATATTTTGTCCGTTTGTGAGTATGCCGCACCTGCTGCCGAATGAAAAACCTGGTCTAAACCAGATTGTTGAAAACCCAAAAGATATTGATAACCTTTTACACAATTGCATGAAGTGTATCAACACCTTGTTTTACCATTAAGGTTGTTGACAATGCTTTCCCATATGACAGGATGGCATGCTATCGTGGTTGGGAGGTGTGCTGCAGTCATAACATTCGTATGACCCCAACGCAATATAAAAAAAATACCCAGGTTCTAAGATTTTGGATAGCAGATTGCTAAACTGAGTTATGAAAGATTGTGATTTAAGACTGTTTAAATGTTGGCTGAGCAAATCAAAACGAGCTTGCTGTTTTATACATGATTGGGCGGAGGACAGTTCTAGAAAATTGAAGATCATAGTCGCATAGGTGATCTGTACATCCATGACCACAAAAGTAGAAGGGACAAGGTGTATGTTAATATCTCCACCCAGTCGGTCTGAAGAGTATTTCCCTGAGTCAGTGGTTCTAGGTTGCAGAGCCAAAATATTAGTTGTGTTATTTTGCAGCAAACAGATTTAAGTTTGGTACCCCAAGATGTGAAAATACTTCTGTAGAAGAACGGTCTTCATTTCCCAGGTGTGACAACTAATGCTCACTACTTCAAAGATCTGCAGTGTTGATGCATATTCCTGGTAGGTTTGTTGACAGGAGATTTACATATTTGCACAAGCCCAGTGCCAGATGTCTGGTTCCTTTGTCGACAATAGGGAGGGTGCATATTGCGTTTTCTGCATGCAATACATGGCTGTCCATCATAGCTTCCTCACACTCAAACAGCAGGGTCGCTTGCCCTTGGCTTTCCTCATACAGTACCACACAAGGCCAACCCAACATTTCATTTCGCACAGAGCCTATTTATTGCCCATTGAGATCACTAGGTTTTACCTACAAGCCTATGCCACCAGCCCTCAGCTCTCAGCAGACTGTGGGCCTGCTCCTCCTCAGAATTCTTCTGGACTAAGAATCTTGACAACTTCCTCCGTCGTTCATAAACTGATCCCAGTGACTAGGATTCAGCAGCCTTAGGAATCTAAAAATACTAAAAAAAAGAAAAAAGAACAAGCACTGGCAAAGCCAATAGATTGACAACTCTAGTGGGTATCTCTCAGATTTTTTTTTTTTTTTTTTTAAAGACGTCACAGTTTCACAGGCTGCTGTGCAAGGAGGCTTAAAGTAAACAAGCATTGGCATAGCCAATAGGTCTCGCTTTTGGGACCTTATAGGCATTTAGTTATGCAGCACAATATCCTTGGTGCAACATCAACCGTTGCATGGCTAAACACTTATAAGGTCACCAAGGCAAGACCTATTGGCTATGCCAATGCTTGTTCCTTTTTATTGGAGACCCCCCTGTACTTAGGACATACTGCCTGGAGATGTGGGATTGATATGGTGACTTATTTGTCAGATGAACAGACACAAGTCACATCTCTGGGCATGACCAATGCACCGAAACATGGGAAGTATTGGTTTTGAAGGGTTGGGTAGAGGCTGTAGACTATTGCAGGTGGTCATTGCTCCTGAAGGGCAGGGGTTTGGCCGTCAGATTGCATAGTTTGCGCTGTGGTCCATGCTCAACTCACCAAGCCATTCTGCTACATTAGAACTTTGAAATCTGCCCATCCAATTTTAAGGCGGGGATTTTGGGCCTCAAGCAAGCTAAGATTACTCGCATTGAATATCCTTACATTTTCAAGCTACTACATGACTTCTGTGCTGTGAATATCCTTAAATTATCAGGTGGAGGGGAAAATCCATGGGGCTGGCAAAGTAACAAGAAATTTCCCATGGCCATGGTGCTCTTAACATGGCCTGCAGATGCTTGCACATGTCTGTCTTCTGGTGCAGGATTCATCCTGTACTGAGGACTGGTTTCACGAGACATTAGAATCAAAGCACTATTTTAAGAATGGCAAGGCATCAATTCAGACCATCATTGGACACGATCACCTACAAATGTTCATATGCACCAGCCTTAAAATGCTCATGAAAATAGACAGTGGAAGCATGAGGAATGAAGAGCGTGGGGGGAATATAGCTAGCAGAAAATTAATGTGGTGTTATCACTAAACTAGTCCTTGGTAAGACCCCTTCTGCTTCACTCAACACAGGTCTGAAGTCCCCCGTGGTACTTTATCCTCCTACGCATGTTTCGCCCAGATGCAGAGACCCCTCTCGGGTACTGTGTTCAGTTCTGAAGCTCACATCGACCGCGATAGGGCTAGTTCTGGAATATGTCCAGTTCTGGCATACCGTGCCCAGATCTAAGGGCTAGCTCTGAGATAATGTGCCCAGCTCAGGAGGCTACCTCTAACGCACTGACTTCAGATTAGAAGTAGAGCCGAGGTCTGGAAGCCTTATAAGAGTACTGTGCTTAGTTCATTTGTTCGCATCTGTAGTGATGTGTACAGTTCCGATATGTCTAGATATGAGGAGCAAGCTCAGGAGGTTACCTCTAGTGTACTGTGTTCCATTCTGACGTACTGCATGCACTTCAGGAGGCTCTCTAGAGTACTGTACCCACTTCTGTAGGTCAGAACTCAACTATTATGTTGTAAATGCTGTAGATTATAGCTGCCATGGAAGGTGAAGTACCGCATTTCTGTACTTAGCACCTCTCCTCCCTACACCCGTGTAGGGTCCTGGAAGCCACTCAGAAAATGTTGCAATCAAACACGTCTTACACACACACGGCTCCTATCCACACAGCAAAATGGAAATTTTACAAGCAATTTAAACAGTGCAATTTAAAAGCCCTCTACTTAGTTCCGATATCATTCAAACGCTAAAACAGCTTACTCGCCAGCTGTAATGGAAAAAGAGGACTATAAGGCAAAGGCATTAGTGCAGCTGACCAGTCCACAAAACGTGTGAAGAAGCAATCTCGGACTGCCACTAATGTCAGTGAGAGTGGAAGCAATGGAGGACGAATGGAAGCCGTTGGTGGGGAAGCGGTAAAACTGTAGACAAGCAGTTTGAGGGACGATGCCATGAATGGATGGACCTACGTCAAAAACAGTTATGCAATGAGGTAACAAATAGACAAATTGGCGATGTTCTCATGTATAACGACTACCAACTTGCTGCTTCCAGACTAGCACTTATGTGAATTAATCCACAGTGCGTCACGATTACACTGATGGGAAGGAACAAGATAGGATATGTTTATTTTTCCTTGTATTTTTTTTTTTTAAATTGATGTTGAAATTCTATGTTCACCAAATCATTTGCATTTTTTCATGGATTAATTTTATATCATTATGATAGTTTGTAGTGTGGCAGACCTAAGCAGAGATCTAGCTCAAAAACAATAAAAATGTTGTTGATTTGCATCTTTTCATTGTGTGGAGCACTGGAGGATTACTAACTTGGAGTCAAATAAAAACAATACCCAAACGTGCATAAGCAATCTTAAAGTAGAGAGGTGTGGCTCACTGGTTAGAGGCGGCAGACCCGTAAGCAGAGAATTGGCCAGGGACCAGGGTTCAATTCCCAACGCGGCAGGGTTGTGGACCAGGGTCAAAACGGACTCGATAATTCTCGCCTCGGTACCTACTCTAACCAGGAACACACTCAGCAACTCTGGGCATTAAGCTTGCCTCATCTCTACAACGGCCCCCCACAGACGCTGGGGATGCCTGGTTTCACCTTGGACATACCCAGAAAGGGACCATCTCACAGGGATAGCCAGGACGGGTTCCCCAGCGGTCTATAGCGCCGGGACACCTCCTCGTGAGGTAGCTGTTCGCGCTTTACAAATATCAGTATTATTATTATTAAGTCATCGCTTCCTTAAAATGCTAATTTTATACAAAACCAACACAAATTGTGACCGTTAGAAACATGTGGATCTGTATTGTATAATTAATTACGTTATCTGATCCTAGGTGCACCTTATGGATTCGAGTAACACAAAGGCACTACAAAGAAACGTTCCTCTTGGTCATAAGCACAACAACATATGTACCTTAATACAGGTCACTGTAAATTGTTTTGCCTATTTTGTTCACCACCGCATCACTAAAGTTGCTTGATAGACATAGGGAATGTTAACCTTTTCAACATTAAGCCCTGCAACATGAGTTATTTAACTTCCGGTGAAGAGGACAACTGCTTAGTGGGAAAAAGATTTCAAATCACTGTAAACTGAGACAGATGTGTTATGGCTCCTCACAACAATGATTTACTTGGCGGTTTAGGCTTACCAACATAATGTGGTATAGCTACCCTGTGTCAGAATCTATAGATTAATTGTTCACGATCAGAACTAGAAAAACATTTATACTGCAGATTGTTAACTACCTATTCTATGCATAAATTCGGTGCTATTGGTGCACACGTTTTTATTAGAAACACATAGAAAAGAGGGAACATTGTTTAGTCATTAAATATGGTAGCTGCTCAGAGTATCCGGCTATTACATTGTGGACCGAGAGGCTCCTGGTTACTGTTGTCATAAGAAAATTGTCACCTGGTGAAGAACAACAGGATAGCGGGTGGGGAGGGGGGGGACGGTTGTGCTAGAACAGGGATACATGGCGGTCCTAATATAGTGTAGCAAGGAAGGGCACACATTGCTAGGGTGCACTCTGCAGAGTGCCCTGGGTTGGCGTAGGAATGACTGGAGAAAACTGCTACGACACTCAAGGAAAGGGGGTTGGGGGGGGGGCACTATTGTGGGGTAGAGAAAAAGGTGGCAGTGGGTTACTATGGCTGCTTTCAGGCATAGCACTGGAGTTGGGAGGACGACAGTGCAATTGGGTATATGAAAATAAGAGATTACTTATCACTGTCCCTTGTTGGAAAGATAATCCAGGCCTAAAATATGTATCCGTTGATAAGAGCACAGATCTGGCCACAGACCAAGAAAGAAGGAATGGGCCTCTGCTGATATAGGAAAGATATTCCATGACCCTGGATAATGCAGCCCACAAACAAGGGAAGGAGGGACAGACCAGTGGGGCAGTATAATATACAGAGGAAGGAGGCATGGGATCGAAAATGGTACTGGAAGGGCAACCTGCTGTGTTGGTATGTGGAGGACATGGCATTGTATTGGTGTAGAGCTGGTGCTGATATGGAGCAGAACCTATGAGGAAGTGTGTTGCTACATTGAGAATATGTCATTGTGTTGATATGAGGGTTGGCGGGGATCTAAGCAGTGTTATTTTAACCCCTTCTGTGCCCATGACGAGATGGTCTCGTCATGGAGCACAGTCGCGCTGTGCCCATGACGAGACCATCTCGTCATGGGACCCACCCTTGGGGGGGAAGCGCTGGCGCTCCCCCCGTGATTCCTCGATCTTTTTTTTTTTTGCTGGGGAGGCAGGGGAAGACCTTCCCCTGCCTCCCCCCGCCCGCGTCATCAATGACGTCAGCGCACGAGCCGCACTGACGTCACCGGAGGCTTCCCCTTTGCTCTCCGAGGCGCAGGAAGCCATTTGCTTCCTGCGCGTCGGAGAGTAAAGGTCAGTTTTGGGGCTGGGGAGGGGGTATTAGTGCATCGGTGGGGTAGGTAGGGGACACAATGTTGGGGGGGTGGAAATGATTTTTTGTACTCTGCTTTGTTCCTGCGCTTGGATCATCCAAGCGCAGGTGATTTTATGATGAAATGGCAAAAAAAAAAACGCTTGTTTTCGTTTCTTTGTCGTTTTCTAGGTTAGGGGTGCTGCTAGCGTGGGATGGGGGTGGGGGGCGAAATAAAGTAAGCATTAGGGGTTGCAAAGTGGCCAGATTGATTTTATGTGCATCCAAATACACCAGAATCATTTAGTTTTCCAGTGTAGTGCTACTTTCGTTTTGTGGTCTTCCTTTGAACAGCATTGTTTTTCCCCGGGGGCAAAATAAAGTTAGACAGAGGGATTGCAAAGTGGCCAGATTGATTTATTTTACATCTTGTGATCGGTGGGTGCTGGCAGGGGGGTGGGGGGTGAAACAAAATAAGTCAGAGGGGTTGCAAAGTGCCCTGTTTTTTTTTTTTAGTATGCAAATACACCAGCATCACAGAGTTTGCCAGTGAAGTGCTACTTTAGTTTACTCGTGTAGCGTTGAAGAGCATTGTTGTTCCCAGGGGGGTGAAATAAAGTGAGACAGAGGGGTTGCAAAGTGGCCAGATTGATTTTATTTGCTTCCAAGTACACCAGCATCAGAGTTTGCCAGTGAAGTGCTACTTTCGTTTACTCGTCTAACTTTGAACAGCATTGTTGTTCCCTGGGGGGGCGAAATAAAGTAAGACAGAGGGGTTGCAAAGTGGCCAGATTGATTTTATTTGCTTCCAAGTACACCAGCATCAGAGTTTGCCAGTGAAGTGCTACTTTCGTTTTCTCGTCTTCCTTTGAACAGTATTGTTGTACCCAGGGGGGGCGAAATAAAGTAAGACAGAGGGGTTGCAAAGTGGCCAGATTGATTTTATTAGCATCCAAGTACACCAGCATCAGAGTTTGCCAGTGAAGTTCTACTTTTGTTTTCTCGTCTAACTTTGAACAGCATTGTTGTACCAAGGGGGGGTGAAAGAAAGTAAGACAGAGGGGTTGCAAAGTGGCCAGATTGATTTCATTTGCATCCAAGTACACCAGCATCAGAGTTTGCCAGTGAAGTTCTACTTTCGTTTTCTCGTCTTCCTTTGAACAGTATTGTTGTTCCCAGGGGGGGGCGAAATAAAGTAAGACAGGGGTTGCAAAGTGGCCAGATTGTTTTTATTTGCATCCAAGTACACCAGCATCAGAGTTTGCCAGTGAAGTTCTACTTTCGTTTTCTCGTCTTCCTTTGAAGAGCATTGTTGTTTCCAGGGTGGGAGAGTGTACTATTTCTGGAGGTACTGCAATACCTGGTTGATGGGTGAATTGGAAAACACAATGTGCACCATGGTTCTGTGTTTATGGATGTGGTCTACCATACTGCTTATGTTTTGTAAGGATGTAAGCAATGGACAGTGAAACGGTTCCCTTCAGGGCCCTCTAGTCATGTCCATAACTTTTCCGGTGAAACCACTCGCTGATTTCTGAATAGTTAGTGAGAGATCGTTTAGGTAACCATGTTGTTTCTGCTTACATTTCACATGCTTTGCATTCCCTAGGAGTGTTTTTTTTTTTTTAGGCAGCGTATTACTCTTATCAAGTGCATAATTTGAATTGAGCCACATCCAAGTGTTTATAGCGGGCACAATTAGGTTATAGCTGAAGGCAGTGAGAGTTTCTCTCAGTGGGCAAGTATGGCGTTCAGTGGGGATGTGGCACTATTGCCGGAGCTGTTGAATTTGGAAATGGGGAACCGGGTTCAGCATTCATGACCAGTCCACCCCACCACTGTACTGAGGGAGCACATTCCCATGCTACACCGTAGAAGGCCCCACTAGACCTTAGAAGGCTTGATGTCTTAGCACAAGCAGGTGTACTGTAGTGGTGTCAACTTACAAAAGAGTACAAGTAGAGGTATAAAAGTGCAATAAATGGCAGACACGCAAAACACAGGAACACACTGGGTAGGCACTTCTACGGGCATGGAGAACAGAATTTCCTATAATGTAAAGACTTCCTTCACACAATAGAGATGGTGTGAATTAAGTTTGGAAGTGTCTTTGCAGGAGGAGAACTTTGAGGTTAGTTTTGAAGGACTGGGAAGAGGGAGGGGGTGGTCCGGAGCTGAGGCTCAGTTCCAGATTCTTGCCGCGTTGCTTGTAAAGGATTGGGCCATCGATCTTTCCTTTTTGAAAGTGGGAGGGTCTTGCAATACATTTTGCGCAGTACGTGATGGTCTAGAGCATTATATGCATATGTTACAATAACGTTTTTTTTCTTCTTTTTATTCTAGTCTAAAGCTTTTCGACGGTGGCTGTTCTGCAGTTTTGTGTAGTTGCATTGTGTTAAGAAATTTTTTGTTGTTGTATTTACACCAAATGAGTAATAATATAATGTCTGAATGAATTTTTTTGTAAGTGATGTCATAATGGCGGCATATTTAGTTAGTGGTTTGAGCATGAAATTCTTTGTGATGTGTTTTGCATAGTCTTATGTGTAATTGCTTTTCTCTTTCTTTTTTAGTGGGATATTGTTGATCCATACTGTGTCTGTACAGAGTTGGTGGTGGTGAGTAGTTTAGCTGCCTCTGGCAAGTGAGTGGTATTGTTTTGGAGTATATTTGAGTTTTTGATAAAGGTGCTTTTTGTTTATTACTTATTTTACAAAGAGTTTGTTGTTGTTGACTTGTTTGACAAGTTACCTTTATTAGTAAGCAATATGGCTAGCCGTAGAATGACTGCTCAACAGGTGGTCGGTATGCTTCTTGAATCTTCCTCTGAGCAGGATTATGAGACTGACAGTGCGTCTGAGGGAGAGGAGGGAGGGGAAGATTCTGGCAGTGAGTTTTCTCTCAACATGGAATCATCGGATGATGAAGGTACTCTCAGTGCAGATGAAGGTACTCTTGGTGTGGATGAAGCAACTCTCAGTGCGGATGAAGTGCCTGTCTTAGAGGAGGAAACTGCTGTGCCGATGGTGCAAGAGGCATCTGGATTGCAGTCTGAGGCTGCTAGGCTTCCTACAGGAAGTGCTGGACTTTGGGTTGATCCAAACATGGTGCAGCCGGTGTTGCCTGCCTTTAGCGGTGATGCAGGGTGTACAGTGAATTGTGAAAATTTTTTGCCTATACAGTTTTTTCAGTTGTTTATGGATGATGTATTTTTGGGTGAGATTGTTGAGCAGACGAATTTGTATGCTGAACAGTTTTTGAGGAACAACAGCGACAAACTTAGGCCCCAGTCTAGAGCTACCCGGTGGACTCCCACATATCTGGAAGAGATGAAGAAGTTTTTGGGTTTGACTTTATTGATGGGTGTGGTAAGGAAGCCAACCTTGGCTTCATATTGGTCTACTAGCCCCTTGTTGGCAACTGCCATATTTCCTGCAGTTATGACTCGTAATCGGTATTTACTTTTGCTACGTATGCTGCATTTTGTTGATAATTCTATGGCGTTGCCACGAGATCACCCTGACTGTGACCGTCTTTTTAAGATTCGGCCCGTTCTTGATCACTTAGTGGATCAATTTTCTGAGATCTATACTCCAGGGAAAGAAATATCTATTGAGTCTTTGGTCTTGTTCAAGGGCCGTTTGGTTTTTAGGCAGTACATCCCTAGCAAGAGGGCACGCTATGGAATTAAGCTGTATATGTTGTCTGAGAGTAGGACAGGATATGTTTTTAATTTTCGTGTGTACACTGGTAGAGATTCTGCTATTGACCCCCCAGGTTGTCCGTCCACTTGGAGTTGCAGAGAAAATTGTGTGGGATCTTGCTAGGAGACTGTTTAACAGAGGCCACCATTTGTACCTTGATAACTTCTATACTGCTGTGCAATTATTTAAGGAATTGTATAAAGTGGACACTTTTGCATGTGGCACAATCCGCTCTAACCGTAAAGCTTATCCGAAAGAGCTTGTTTGCAAAAAATTTCAGAGGGGGCAGTGCAGTTCCTTGCCATGTGATGAACTACTAGCTGTAAAATTTGTGGACAGGAGGGATGTGTACATGCTGACTACCATCCATGATGAGAGAACTTCACCTGTGACTGTTTGGGGTCAGGTTGCTGAAGTGCGCAAACCTGTGTGCATTCTAGACTACAATAAGCACATGGGTGGTGTTGACAGAGTAGATCAGAGGTTGGAACCTTACTCTACTATTCGGAAGGCTTATGTTTGGTATAAGAAGTTGGCCATCCATTTCTTCGAATTAGCAATGCTCAATGCTTTTATTGTGTTCAAGGAGTGTTCTCCTGCGTC
The DNA here is from genome assembly GCF_964204655.1 of Triturus cristatus. Lineage (NCBI taxonomy): Eukaryota > Metazoa > Chordata > Amphibia > Caudata > Salamandridae > Triturus > Triturus cristatus. Next base: position 752,732,655 of record NC_140592.1, read on the forward strand.
AAAGTTGACATTTCTTCAGTTTCAGCACTCTGTGATAGCTAGCCTTGTTGTTGTGGAACAGGCAAGTGTTCCTAGATTTGGAGTGGTGGAGGATGTGGTTCGATTGAAAGATCGCCACTTTCCTGATTTCATCCCTCCCACACCGGCAAAAGATTTTCCCACTAGGAGATGCAGAGTCTGTTGGCGAAGAGGTACACGAAAGGAGATTCGTATGTATTGCCCCGACTGTCCATCTAAACCTGGGCTGTGTGTCCCTGCTTGTTTTAGAGCGTACCATACGCAGAAGAATTTTTGGGAGCATTCATGAGTGGTAAAGTTAACTGATTGGTTTGTATTCTTTGAAAAATTTGATTCTGTTTCAAGGTTGCCGTTAGTGCAATGTGTTTAGTTTCTGATTTTGTGTTTGTAGATTTGTATCTATTTGTGATTTGTTTGTGTTTCTATTTTTGTCTAAAAAAATCCTAAATGTGTTGGCAGTGTGTGTGGACTGGCACTTTGGCGGTGTACGTGGAGTGGTGCTTTGCTGGCGGTGTGCGTGGACTGGTGCTTGGCTGGTCGGTGTGCATGGACTGGTGCTTGGCTGGCGGTGTGCGTGGACTGGTGCTTGGCTGGCGGTGTTGGTTGAACTGGTGCTTGGCTGGCGGTGTGCGTGGACTGGTGCTTGGCTGGCGGTGTGCGTGGACTGGCGATTGGCTGGTGGTGTGCCTGGACTGGCGCTTGGCTAGTGGTGTGCCTGGACTGGTGTTTAGCTAGCGGTGTGCGTGGACTGGTGCTCGGCTAGCGGTGTGCGTGGACTGGCGCTCGGCGAGTAGTGACTTGCTGCTGGTCACTACACACACTGCTAGCTGAGTGCCACTCCACGCAATCCATCTGCTTGTGTAGTTGCTGCGTCAGGAATGTGGGCGTGTGAAAGTGATGGGCCCTTGAATGGCGCTGTGTGCTGGTGTGAGTTTTGTTATGTGATGGGCCCGCGGCTGGCGGTGTGAATGGTTTTGTATGTCTCACGCGTATGAAAGGTGTATGAATGGCCTGTAAAGAGGTTGGTGCCTTGTCGTGGCTTTACCGCTCACGAGCTGTGAGTCAATGGTTCAGTTTCTCGCCCTTTCAATTATTAACAGTGCATTTCATTTTTGTGAAATCACTTGCTAATACAATTGTATATTCTGAACCATCACTCACCCTCGTGCCAAATCCAACCAGTATGTGTGCGCTTGAGGATTAGATGGCTGTGCAGTAATATTTGCCTTTCTGAAGCAGGGTGTACCTTGTCCCTTTTGTGAATTTTGTAATGTGTTGTTTTTGTGCCTGATGGTGCGAATGGTCTTGTGTGTATCACGTATGAAAGATGTGTGAATGGCCTGTAAAGCGGTTGGTGCCTTGCCGTGGCTTTACAGCTCATGAGCTGCGAGTCATTGGTTCAGTTTTTTCTCCATTGAATTATTGACAGTGCATTTCATTTTTGTGAAATCTCTTGTTAATAAAATTTAATATACTGAACCATCACTCGCCCTCGTGCCAAATCCAACCAGTATGTGTGTGCGTTTGAGGAATAGGTGGCTGTGCAGGATTCTTGGTCTTTTTAGTTTCTCTGCCAAGGTGTATGTTCCATGTAAAAATAACCCACCAACTGTAGATATTGTCGTAAACCCATGGGAGTTCATGGTGATGTCTCTCTTGTGCATTACAAAAAGGTTTATCCTCAATGTCCTGCAAACCTCAAAATATCTGTCACATTGTCCATGCAATATTGTGCCGAAATTCTCACGTTGTAGAAACAATGTCAAAACGTTCTGGTTTTGCAAGGGGGTCAACTGTCTTTTTGGCCTGTGCTCGGCGGCCATCGAGGCAAACCTACCAAACCCATACATTTCTGAAAACTAGACACCCGGGGGCTTCCAGGGAGGTATGGCTTGCGTGGATCCCCCAACGTTTCCTTACCCAGAATCCCCCGCAAACCTCAATTTTAGCTGAAAAAAAAATAACCTTTTCCACACTTTTTTGTGTGGGAAAGTTGTGGCATCACCGGGCTCACTCAAATTTCCCACCTCCCAGCGTTCCCCTGGGTCTCCCGGTAAAAATGGTGCCTCACTTGTGTGGGAGGCCCAAGTACCCGCGACAGGCAAGGGCCCAAAACGTAGTGATGCGACATTTGAGATGGGCAATGTTGATGTCGCCTCACTAAGTTTTGGGCCCTTGCCTGTCGCGGCTACTTGGGCCTCCCACACAAGTGAGGCACCATTTTTACCGGGAGACCCAGGGGAACGCTGGGAGGTGTGAAATTTGAGTGAGCCCGGTGATGCCACAACTTTCCCACACAAAAAAGTGTGAAAAGTTATTTTTTCAGCTAAAATTGAGGTTTGCGGGGGATTCTGGGTAAGGAAACGTTGGGGGATCCGCGCAAGCCATACCTCCCTGGAAGCCCCCAGGTGTCTAGTTTTCAGAAATGTATGGGTTTGGTAGGTTTCCCTAGATGGCCGCCGTGCACCGGGCCAAAAACCCAAGAGACCCCCCCTTGCAAAACCAGGTGGTTTTGAGATAGGCAATTTTGATGTCACCTCACTATGTTTTGCGCCGTTTCCTGTCGCGGGCAATAAGCCAACCCACACAAGTGAGGTACTGTTTTTCTCGTAAGACTTTGGGGAACACGGGGTGGGTGGAAAATTGTGGATCCACGCAGATTCCGGAACTTTCCACGACAGAAATGTGGGGAAAATGTGGTTTTTTTGACAATTTTTTAGGTTTGCAAGGGATTCTGGGTAACAGACCCTGGTGGGAGGCAGTCAAGTCACCCCATCCTAGATTCCCCTGGGTGTCTAGTTTTCAAAAATGTATAGGTTTGCTAGGTTTCCCAAGGTGCCCGCAGAGCTAGGGTTCAAAAACTACAGCTAGTCATTTTTCCAAAAAAGGGACATTTTTCACTGCGAAATTGAGGTGTGACCAGGTTGCGTTTTGCGTTGTTTCCTGTCGCGGGCACTAGGCCGGCCCACACAAATGAGGTACCGTTTTTCTCGTAAGACTTAGGGGAACGCGGGGTGGGTGGAAATTTGTGGTTCCACGCAGATTCCGGAACTTTCCACGAGAGAAATGTGTGGAAAATGTGTTTTGACAATTTAGGTTTGCAAGGGATTCTGGGTAACAGACCCTGGTGGGAGGCAGTCAAGTCACCCCATCCTGGATTCCCCTGGTTGTCTAGTTTTCAAAAATGTATAGGTTTGCTAGGTTTCCCAAGGTGCCCGCAGAGCTAGGGTTCAAAAACTAGAGCTAGGCACTTTGCAAAAAAAGGGTAATTTTGCATTGTGAAAATGTGGTGTGACCACGTTGCGTTTTGCGCCGTTTCCTGTCGTGGGCACTATGCCTACCCACACAAGTGAGGTACCATTTTTATCGGGAGACTTAGGGTAATTCAGATTTGTAAAGGAACTGTTATTATCTATTGACTTTCCATGCATTTCTGCTTTCCAAATGAAAGATTGTGTAAAAAAAGAAGTCATTCTAAAAAATGACTGATAATTCTCATGCTAGTATGAGTATTCCCAATTTCAGAAATGTGCAAATATCTACTGTTTCTAAACTCTATATTTTGTTCCCATTTCAGAAATACATAGGTGTCTTTCATACCGATTTTTCCATGTACACATTTTTACAGAATAATTACTATATACCCGGTACATAATAAAAAACCATTGCAAGTTACTACTCAGTTTTTGGCTCTGGGTTCGTCGGGTTCTTGGTGAACCTACAAGTCCTATATATCCCCACAACCAGTAATGTCCAGCGGATGCAACGGTATATTGCTTTCAAAGAGCTGTCATAATTAGAAGAAGTTACAGGTGAAAACGTTGACACAAAAGGCTGTTTTTTTCAACTAAATTTCAATTTATCCTACATTTAACTGTTTGTTTCTATAAAAAAACCTTGATGGATCTACACAAATGACCCCTTGCTGAATTCAGAATGTGGTCTTCTTTTCGAAAATGTATAGCTTTCCAGGATCCACTATTGCTTTTGTACCCATTTCAGCCACTAACTGGAAGGAGGTCAAAAGCACAAAAAATTGCAAAAATAGGCTATGTCCCAGAAAAATGCCAAAACTGTGTAAAAAATGTTGGGTTTGACAAAAGTCAAGTATCCCCGAAAAGCTGGGAAAATGGCGATTTCAACCCCACAAACCCTTTTTTGATAACATTTGCAGGGAAAAACCCAGATGCTTTCATTTGCAGCCCGTTTTTCCAATTTTTCCAAAAAACCCCAAAATTTTGCTGTATTTTGGCTCTTTTCTGTGACCCCTCCAGGGGAGTCCACAAACCCTGAGTACCTTTAGAATCCCCATGATGTTGGAAGAAAAGGACGCAAATTTGGCGTGGCTACCTAATGGTCAAAAAGTTACAGGGGCATAAGCGCGCACTACCCCAAATAGCAAAAAAAAGGCCTGGCACAGGAGGGGGAAAAGGCCTGGCAGCGAAGGGGTTAATCTGAAAAAGACAGGTGTTACAGGGTATCTTGGTTAGGGGCAATATGCTGGGGCAGACAATTCTGGTACAGGCAATGTGGTATAATGTGGTTCTCGGAAGAGGATCGGTGCTGGTATATGGACTGTCCTGATAAGAGGAAGAAACCGCAGATACAGCTGGTGTAATTCTATCTTCCGACATAGCAGATTGAGCATCGCTGAAAGATGCATTTCTAAAATAGTCCTTGGGAACAGAGGTCTCGCTTTGCATTCATGAGAGCACTCAGACCAGGCTATATTTTTTAGTTAATGTTTGCCCTCGCACGCCACAAGAAAAACAGCACTTTGCAATTCATGAAACTACCACCAGAGGGCAGCAGAGGGCAACACACCCCTCAATGAATGTCTAAAACCTTCCCGGGTGTAGTGCGTGCGCGGTCTGCTCTTTTTGGATGCACATACTCGTGCTTGTGGCGCGCCCTTGCGTGCTTCTGCAAGGTGGATGCCGCCACAAGCACGAGAATGTGCTTCCAAAAAGAGAAGGCCGGCTAAAGTTCCTCCTATGCAGCACATGCATGCTCCGTAGGAGAGACCTAATAAAAACAAAACGCTACAGCATGGCCAGTGTTGACCGTCATATAGCATTTTATTAAATGTAAGCCATGGTGCACAGCAGCCCGTGCTACTGTGCAACATCTTTAACATTAAAAAAGCTATATAGCTTGTTCAGTACTAGTTGGCTTTATTTTTTTTTCCAATAAAAATGTTGCACAGCAGCACAGGCTACTGTGCAACATGGCTTAAAGTAAACCAAAAACACACTATGATGCAGCCAATGCTGACCGTGCCATAGCACTTACTTTGAGACATGTTGCCCAATAGCCCGCACTGCTGGGCAACATCTTTAAAACGCCAATAGGTCTTGCATAGGTGAAACCTAGCGGCTTTGCCAATGCTTTTTTTTTTTTTAGCTTCCTCCCAGTTTGGCATAAGTGTCTTTTCGCTTTCGATTTGTTTAATCAATTAAATTGCAGCGACACCCTATGTAAGCACGCCAGGATGGCAATGAAGGCAGCAGCCCATGTGCGACTGGGCCTGCCTCCCTAATTATCAGGAAGCCTTCATGAATACTCAAAGCTTGTTCTCTGGGCAAGATGAGGTCAGTTTTTTTTTTTTAGTAGAAAAGGCACAGGGAAACCAAAGAAAGGAAGCGCAGCATGTAACCTTTAGGAGACATATATACAGAGGTCTCGGCTGCTTGTAATTCAATACTGCAGCAACACCGTCTCCATTATGGTTTGTTTGGATGTGGTCTTTTTCGCAAGTACAATTCACTGTGCCTCGTAGGTTGCAAGCTTTATTACAATGGCAAACTAAAAGATATTTCCTATTTCCTCATCTGAGGTACTGGCCAGTAAGGTGGTGGGCACAGAAAAGCAGGAGAGTGAGGCGTAACGGTCAGAGCTGCTGACTTTGGAACCTGGGAATCTAGTTAGTCTCTGCATCAGATCGAAGTCCTGTAATTCTGGGTAAATCACTTAATCTTCCCCATCCCTACAAAAAATAAATGCAAACTTGTGTAATGTAACTGGTACGTATGTAAAGTGCCCCAATACCTTTGGGTCGAGTTCACACAAAAAAAATCTTCAACTCCACGAACTGCAGTGGTAGGGGTTAAGCACCAAGAGGGTGAGGGGGTAGAGAGGGGTAGAAGGGAGCATGCAAAATAACAGAGGTCGGAGAGTAGACAAGTGACAGCAGAAGCAAGGACTTGGAGCAGAAGAGACTCTTGAGGAGTGGGACAAAGTAAAAACAAAATGGTACCCCTACTCCCTCCAAAGCACCGGGCTTAGTGGAAGGACAGGGACAGAAGCAGTACTTGATCCACAGATCAGCCAAAAAACAGGAAGACAGTGGAACCCAAGCCGCTGCCCAATGAGAAGCAAGAAAATGGAGCTGAAGTGAAAGTCAACCAATTCTAAGTAATGGGTGGGCTCTAGACCCTTAAGTTTTTTTGTTTACAAGAGATCTCACCAGAACTGTACAGGTGAAACCTAAAAAGTAACATGTTTCGCTAACCTTGCCCTGCTAATCAAGAGTAACTGGCTTGGAGCAACGCCATCCTAAAAATGGGCAAGGGATGCAGAGAACAGCCTTACAGAGAGGAAGTCAGGTCTCTGCAAGTACCCCATAGCCAAAGAACAGGATATTATCATGGAGGGTGTGAAGATAGCATTGCACGCGGACCCGCCATTATAACAATCCCTCTTTTCCAGTTCTGCTTTCCTTATTTGTGCCACCTACACACCATAGGGGGGCATATAACAGGGTGTCCCCACATTGCACTACCCAGTACGCTGCAGACGGCAAAAGGTTTAGTCCAGAATACCCAATAATTCTGTCCAACATAGTCAAGAATGCCCCAGTTCCCTACGCTCCTATCTCCTTATCCCCTTAACCCCTATAGTTCATATCACCAGTTTCTAGCCAATGCTAGAATAACGTTTGTTCTCCTTAGTCAGTAACTTTATTGTCAAAACAACTTTTAGTAATGCAATGTTAGCATTTGCCCAATTCTCACTGCTGTGTTTCTTGCAAAGCAGTCATTAATGAAAATCCAAATAAAGACTCTTGGGGGGGAAAAAAAATAGCTCCAACACGCACTTTCATGTTTCAGTTGCTAGGTAAAATAGAAAGAGTCAGCTGCTATATCCATAAGTCAATTTCATTCTAAAGCTAAAAGCTCCCAATCCTAGAAGCCACCTAAAAACTTATGGTGCACTCAACCTCTAGAGTTAACCAATCACTCCCTAATCAAGGAATTTAAGTGCCACAATTGAATGTCCCACAAGTAGAATTTAAAATGACGACTAGCCTAATAGCATGCTAATGCCCACTGTTCCACAACAGAATAATGTACAACTGCGCCTGTCAGGAAACGCAAGGCTAATTTTCTTTCTCCACCTACAACTTGAGGGTTGCCCCCAAACCTTTGCAGCTTCCATCAGTGGAAAGTATAGTGTGTCCAGAAATAAAAAACCTCCCAATCTTAGCGCCTCTAAAAAGTGTTACTTTCATTTTTGTTAAAAAGAGTCATTGCACTCCTAGCTTGGACACTTTTTTTAAATAATGCCTTCCAAGAATAGACTACGTTGGCATTTCCTTGGCACAAACTAGCAATAGTACTCGGACAATCCTAAAAATGATCCCAACATGTCCCGTTGCTGCCGCCTCCTTTTTAGCTTCTACAAGGTCTACTTTAGGTCCGACTACTTCCTTGAAGCTACCTACATAGAAAAGACAAGGGTCACATTTGTGCGAGTGCTGTAACCTAACAGTTCTCTTAACCTGCCCAGGACTTCCCTTAAGAGTTAGTAGCAATTATCAGTTGTAATATGACTGCCACACAAGTCAACCCAAAGAGCATCGCCAAAAAAGGGATGGGATTCTGGGTGCAGCACTACTTGGTAATAAGCTGACGACAAACCTATTGCAGTGAAAGAAGCGGCTCTCTGGAAAGTGCTTTGAACTCCCATCGTGCTTAGTAACCAATGGCGATATTATAATACAACTGGAATGACACCCTTTTACTGTAGTGCTCAAAGTTTCTTAAAAACCCTAATCTTTCTGTAAAAACTACAGACACTTTTGTGACAAGCTCTCCGCTATTAGGAGAGGATCAGGCTCAAGCATTTATGACCAAATTTTTGGGGTGACCCAGTCCTAGCAAATCTGGTCCTCTCTCTGATAAATGTTACCTAATTTTGACCTTCCTTAAAAAGAAAAAGAAAAAAAAAAAAAAGGAAAAAAACACTAACCAAAATACTTTCTAGAGTATGGGATCTTTATTGTACCCTCCCAGGTGGATACAAGAAAGCTAGATGGTACACATTTCTTCTGACATTATCTTTCAGGAAAATGTCACTGCTCCCCTATATGAAGGAGTCAACAAGAACATTCACTGCGCGTCCATCCAGATTTATTTCACAACTAAGATGCACATCTCACATTAGAAGGTGGAAAACCAATCTAATTTCTTTCTCTTCGTGTCTTGTGCGTGTATGCAAGGAAACCTACAAATAAAACCTCTTGACACTTCCAGCACAGAGAGCATCCTGCAACACAAATCTATCTTTAAAGTGTCCAGTAACCATATTTTGGAAATATTCGATTAGAAACCATCAGAAAATACTTTAGATAACAAAGTTGTTGGACAGATACCTGGTTATCTTCATGCCACTTTTGTTCACACACACTTGCCGGTCTAGCAGGGACTTCATTCCTCTAGCACAATACACAGTGTGCTCAATAGCTTCTGCTTCCTTGAGATCTGGATTTTTAGTTAGCAATGTTTCTTGAATGCATGGATTGCTGGCTCCTCTCACTATCTGGTCAATAATTAAAGAGTCACATAGTACCCCAAAAAATTATTGGACATGGAGGGATCCAGAAAGAGCAAACACTGAGGTCTATATTTGCAAAGTAGTCTTTCATGCAGCTCAATGAAAACAGCTTTGCAGGTGGCGAGATACACCCCAATAGCCAGAAGCACCAGGTGAGCAAGAAATACTAGTCTGGGCCGATGAGAGCTGTGATACAGTCTCCAGGCAATGACTGACTGGAGCTGGTTTAAAAAAAAAAAATTAAAAACACCCAGAGTAATTGTTGAACAGGACAGCGCCAAAGCTTATTCCAAGCATATCATCGTTAAATCACTTAAGTCTGCTCTTGCAAAACCAAGACCTAAAATAAAGATACTATATGCAAAAGACACAATCTCACCCAAAGTCAGAGCTTCTATGGATAGCAAAGAGTCAGCACTTAACACGGACTTCTACAACCACTACATCATTAAGGAGAAATAACACTAAACTGTACAACAAAATCAAATAGGCTACTCACAAAAGACAGTAACACCACATGAATAGCAAAAACTACAACTTATCACTCACACAGCAACAACAAAATACCCTAGATAAACTCTTCCCCGTCGAGCAACCATCAACTTACTCACACATGAATGGTTCATAGATACACCAATGCACTTCAAATTACTACACAACTCAACTGAATACTAAAACAATGCAACAACCAATCCCATAGAACAGAAATGAGCATCAATCGCCTACACCCGACACCCAGTATACTCTAGCTAGGCAAGACACAATGGTGTTTTCCAGTAGACTACTTCGCTGCTCACCATGTAACAAGTACTGCAAAAAACAGATTGCGCCTCAGCTGCCCCCCCCCCCCCACCACCACCAAATAGACACCAGTCTGCATAAAATCCTAGGCCCTTGAGGAACTGTACATAACCGACAAGAAATACCAACAGCAGGTACAAAATCCAGTAAAACAACTGTCTACTTTGATACATTAACAGTCCTAATCCAAAAGAAACTTATAAATATGGAGATAATGGAAACATGAAAGGTCAAACCTACATGAAGGCTTTCATGGAACACTTTCTTGGGGTGGACACATCATTCCAAGTTTGACAAAAACAGCCGCTTTTGATAATGAAACAATTGGTAAACTGGAAACAAAGCCAACTTAGTTTATTGTTCAATTTTCAGGAAAGGAAAGATGGTGCAATGCACCACAAAATAAGATCCATCTATACGTGCCCCAGCCAATACACAAGCCCGTTGTAGAAAGACCCAGCCCCTCCCTGAGCAGAGCAATGAATGTACACGTGCACAAACAGGCCACTTTTCTTTATTTCTCATGATCAGTTAATTGTAAACGCGATAGGCTCCATTTATGCATAGTCCACGGTGGGCAGAGTGGTAGGGCGCTGTGTGGTAGAGTTGTGCGACTACCGCCAGGTGCAATGGGTCCCTTCACTTCCTGAATGTACCAAGCTTACGAGACATGGTCTCACTTGAAGATTTTGCCCTGGTTAAAAGGTTTGCCGATGTGCTTGAACTCTCCCTCCCACGTGAAGTATTCCTTCACCATTGTCTTGCACTCTTCGCTGTCCACATCCAACTTCCGCCAGGTATAGGACTCATAATCGATTTGCCAGTCATCACTGAGCTGTAAACCAAAGAAGACGGTCAAGATTGTAAAAGAAATTTGCTAAAATAGCCTACATGGCAGAAAATTTGCAGTATAACAAGAATACGTACTAACAGGGAAAGAGCAACTCCATTATCAAGCACCTTGTTTGAAGATTTGCCCATTCAGTGCAAGAGGACTTACCTTCTTTCAGGACCAAGTGGTATCACTTGCCAGGTAATGCCTTACCATATAGTCTGCTTTACAAGATAACCCAGGCTGGGCCCGCAAATTATTTGAGAGATCTTTGCTTCAAGTGCATTTCATTTAAACTACCATCGCAATTCTATAGTCATTCGTTACAGATCTAGAAAAGGTGCAACAAATTAATTTCCACATAAATTCTCTATTTATCCGTCTCGTTTGCGTCATTGCGTAAAACGAAATCCTGCTTAATAACCATAAGAAATACACTTCAGCTGGGAAAATAAGAGGGCAAAGATGCTCGGACTCAAAGAAAAAAAAATATTCAGCAAGGACATCTTATCCCATCTAAAGCATGCCACCCGTCTTACTGTTTACCGCGCTATAAATTGAATATGCTACTTACCAGTATGCATCTGTTCTTGGCATGTAGGGCTGTGACATTCATATCTGTGCATAGATCGCCGCCTAGTGTTGGGTCCGGATGTTTGCACGTTGTTGTCCTGGAAGAGTCTTCGAAGTATCCTGAGATAGGTGACTCCTCCCCTGGACTACAGTGCGCATGGGCATCCCCTCCATCCTCAGATTGTTTTTCGCCATTGTGGCAGTGATTGAGTAGATACAGAAAGTGATGACCATGCTATACAGTAATTCTGAGAGCTGCAGCTGCTACAGGCGCCGGGGAGGAGGGTGGGTGATATGAATGTCAGCAGCCCTACATGCCAAGAACAGATGCATACTGGTAAGTACCATATTCAGTTCGAGGCATGTGGGCTGCTGAATTCATATCTGTGCATAGAATACATAGCAGTACCTCCCATTAGCGGCGGCTACCAGTGTCAGCTGCAGCGGTCTGAAAGAGTTTTGAGAACAGCCTGTCCTACAGCTGCCTGCTGTTTTGAGTGTACATCTACACAATAGTGTTTGGTAAATGTATGTATAGTGGACCATGTGGCTGCTCTACATACATCATGTAAAGGAATGATTCCCAGCAAAGCCATGGAGGCCCCTAACTTACGTGTTGAGTGGGCTCGTGGGGGAATCGTTAATGTGCGTTTAGCCTTTTGATAGCAAATTTGAATACATTTAACGATCCATCTGGCTATACCTGCTTTGGAGATGGCGTTGCCTTTGTGTTGTGGGGAAAAGGCAACGAAAAGTTGTTTTGTCTTCCTAAAGTTGTTAGTTCTGTCTATATAGTACATGAGGGCTCTTTTAACATCTAGTGTATGGAGCATTCTTTCAGCGACATTTTGTGGATTCTGAAAGAAAACAGGCAGTTCAATCGTTTGATTCATGTGGAACTGCGATATAACTTTAGGCATGAATTTGGGGTTGGTACGCAGTACAACCCTATTTGCGTGAACCTGTATGAATGGCTCTTGAATGGTTAGTGCCTGGAGTTCACTAACTCTTCTCAACGAAGTGATTGCCACTAGGAAAGCTACTTTCCAGGTGAGGAATTGAATCTCACATGAGTGGAGAGGTTCGAAGGGTGGACCCATCAGTCGGGTGAGGACCAAGTTGAGGTTCCACACTGGTGCTGGTGGGTGTCTTGGGGGAATTACTCATTTAAGTCCCTCCAAGAAGGCTTTGATGGCAGGCACTCTGAATAAAGAGAGGTGTTGCCTGTTTTGGAGATAGGCTGCTATTGCGGTTAAATGGATACGTATTGAGGTGTAGGCCAGATTGCATCGGTATAGGTGTAAGAGGTAACAGATTATGTTTTGAATGGATGCGTCTAGCGGGTTAATGTCATTGTTATTGCAATAAAGGACAAACCTCTTCCATTTGGCTGCATAGCAAGCTCTGGTAGTGGGTCTCCTAGCTTCCTTAATGATCTCCATACAGTCCGGTGGCAGGTTTAGGTAGCCAAACTCTAGGACTTCAGGAGCCAGATCGCCAGGTTCAGCTGTTGCGGAACTGGGTGCTGAATTTCTCCATGGTTCTGCGTTAAATGCGCGGGTTTGATCCGCAGCCGTTGATGCGGCACCACGGAAAGTTCCAGAAAGGTGGTGTACCATGGCTGGCGTGCCCATGTTGGAGCAACCAGGATGAGTGTCAGTGAGTGTTGTCGCAGTTTGCGTGCCACCAGCGGTATCAACGGCGCTGGGGTAAAAGCGTACGCAAATCTGCCGGACCAGTTCATCCATATCGCATTGCCCTGCGACTGTGGATGTGGGAACCTGGCGGCAAAGCTTTGGCATTTTGTGTTTGCTTGTGGCGAATAGGTCTATCTCTGGATGACCCCACTGTTGGAAGTACGGTTGGAGTACTGACGGGTGTAGCTCCCACTCGTGCATCTGGTGGCTGTGTCTGCTGAGCAGATCCGCCATCTGGTTGTCCTTGCCTGGGAGGTGTTCCGCCATGAGGAATATGTTTTTCTGAATGGCCCACTTCCACATGCTCTGAGCCAGATGAGACAACTGGGGAGAGTGAGTTCCTCCCTGCTTCTGTATGTAGTACATGGCAGTCATGTTGTCCGTCCGGATCAACACGACCTTGTTGCACAGGTGTACTTTGAATGCTTTCATAGCCAGGAAGATTGCCATCAGTTCCAGAAGGTTGATGTGTATCTTTTTTTGTTGTGTAGTCATTAGTCCCTGCACTGTGTAATTGAGTACATGGGCTCCCCATCCCTGGAGAGACGCGTCCGCTGTCAGTATTATTTGTGGAACAGGCTCTTGGAACGGTCGGCCCTTGCAAAGGTTTTGTGGATTCCACCAATGCAGAGAGTTGTATGCCCGACCGCTCACCAACACTAGGTCTTTTAATTGCCCGTGAGCCTGATTCCATTGACGTGCTAAGCACTCCTGAAGCGGGCGCATATGTAGTCGCGCGTGTGGGACTATGAAAATGCAGGAGGCCATCATGCCTATCAACTGCATGAACACTCGCGCAGGAAGGGAGTGTTGGGTTTGAACTTGGAAATGAGCATTTGCATGCTGTTGATCCTCACTAAATTTGGCTGAGCTGTGGCTGCCAGAGTGTCTATGGTCGCACCTAGGTACTGTTGTACGTGTGCGGGTTGGAGATGTGATTTCGGGTAATTTAGTGAGAATCCCAGACTGTGAAGAAGGTGAATGGTGCGGGACATGTGGCTGGCACATTGCTGGGCTGACTTTGCCTGAACAAGCCAGTCGTCCAGGTAAAGGGTAGACGTGAATGTGTTGCCTTCGTAGATGTGCAGCCACGGTAGCTAGGCACTTTGTGAAAACTCTGGGTGCTGTTGTCACTCCGAATGGGAGGACTTTGAATTGATAGTGCTGCCCCTGAATAGTGAACCGGAGATATTTTCTGTGTGATGGGTGTATGGGTATGTGGAAATACGCATCTTTGAGGTCTAGCGTGGCTAGGAAATCTCCCTGTCGGAGGAGCGGGAGAACCTGCTGTAGGGTGAGCATGTGAAAATGCTCTGAGAGAATGTAGTGGTTGAGGGGTCTCAGGTCTAGGATAGGTCTGAGTGACCCGTCCTTTTTTGGTATTAAGAAGTACAGAGAGTACAACCCTGTTCCCTGCTGGTGTACGGGCACGACCTCTATTGCGCCTTTTTGCAGCATACTGAGCACCTCCTGCTGTAATAACGCTAAGTGCTCTGAGGATATAGGACGGTGCCTTGGCGGAATGTTGGGTGGAGTGGAGGTTAATTCGAGACAGTAACCGTGTTGGATAACATCTTTGACCCACCTGTCCGTGGTGATGGAATCCCACGTGGACAGGAACCGCTGGAGCCTTCCCCCGACAGGTGTTATGTGGGCGGGGGGGAAGGGAGAGGGCGTCACTGTTTGTTCTTGGGGAGGACCTGGTAGTGCCGTAACCACGTCCTCTGCCCTTGGTGCTGGAGCAACGATATCCACCTCGGGTGTTTTTATCATAGGAACTCTGTGTGCCCCCTTTATTGTAGGTTTGCTGTGCCCCCTGTCCTCTACCTGCACCTCTATTTCCGGGGCGACGAAAGGAGCCACTACGAAATGTTTGCATTTGCAGAGCCCCCATTGACTTCGCAGTGTCCGTGTCTTTCTTTATCTTTTCTAAGGTGGTGTCAACCTCCGGTCCAAATAAGTAGTCGGGGTTGACCGGCTGATTGAGGATGTTATTTTGGACCTCAGGTTTGAATCCGGAGATTCGTAACCAGGAGTGTCGTCGTAGCATGACGCTGGTGTTTATTGCCCTTGCAGCAGTGTCTGCGGCATCCAGTGCACACTTGATGGATGCATTTGTGAGCAGTTGTCCCTCCCTGATGAGGAGCTCCGCTGCCTCTTTGTACTTGTCTGGCAGGTGTTGGAGTAGGGTCTCTAACGTGTCATAGTGTGAGCGGTCGTAGCGAGCTAGGAGGGCCTGTGTATTGGCGATGCGCCATATGTTTGCTGCCTGGGCTGCAACCCGTTTGCCGGAGGTCTCTAGAACCTTGGACTCTTTGTCCGGGGGAGGAGCATCACCAGTTGTCTGAGAGTGTGCCCGTTTGCGAGCATTGGCAACTACAATGGAGTCCAGAGGCAACTGGCTTCTAATGTACGTGGGGGGTCCCCAGATGCGGGTTTGTACTTTCTCGATCCTGGGGTTTATTACCCGTGCCCTGGTGGTTTCCTTGAAAATGTCCTTAGCTGGCTTGAGGACACCTTTTAACATGGGCAGAGTCTTTACAGTCCTTTCGGAGGATGCGAAAGTGTCCACCAAGAAATCATCCTCGATAGTGTCGGAGTGGAGTTGCACTCCATGATTGGCTGCGGCACGTTCAATGAGGGCGTTGAATGCAGCAGTGTCCTCTGTGGGGGATGTTTTTGCGCCATAAAGTTGTGTGTCCTGTGTATCCAGAGCGGCGCCTGGGTCTACAGGGTCATCCCAGACTTGATCAGGGTCTTGGTGCCCCTCCGGGTTTATGTCCTCGGGGTAGGTGGTGTCGTCACCCATGTAGTCCTCCACTGCATCCGTGTCGGAGTGCGTTGGAGAGAATGATGGATCTGTGAAAGAGGTGTGGATGCGTTCATAAAGAACTGGTTCCGATCCCACCGGCATTTTTTGTTTTAGTGGGATCCTGTAAGAGTCCAAAGCTTGCCCTGAAGGGATCTTCCGCTTTCGGAGCATGAGCCTGCCGGTGTCGGCGTCGAAGTGGGACGGCGATGTCCCAGTAGTCGAGTGTTCGGTAGATGGGGACCTTGTCTGGGTAACGCGGGTTCGGATTTCGAACATTTTCGGCGCCGTGGATGGCGGCAAACCAAAGGTGATGTTGGCTGGTGCCGAAGGTGCCTTCTGTGCCCGTGTCGGTTCGGAGCCCGACGAGGTCTGGAGGGCTGCCTTTTCCCTGATGCGTTGCAAGGACGCTGCCACTTGTCGCACCTGGAACTCCGACGGTTCTTTGGCGCCGAGTGGTTCCGTAGAGGCAGGTGTGGACTTCTGCGAAGGGACCGGGTCATCGAGTCGAGGAGGGGTAGGAGCCGTCGACGGCATCGATGAGTGTACCGTAGTCGCTGCCTTCGAGGTGGATAGCAATGCAGTGGCTATTTTCACCTTGGTGGTCGGTGCCGATTGCTTCGGTGCCGGGGGCCAAGGCGCTTTGACGGTACCGACGGCTTTTCTTTTTGGGTCGGCGCCGACATCGGCTGCAGCGAGTTCGGCACCGAAGTCCCTTTTGGTGCGGTCGGAGCCGACGGGTTTGGCTGGCGTCGAAGGTGTGGTGGGCCTCGAGCCGACCAGTGTCAGTTTCACTTTCGGTTTCTGTTTAACCGGTGCGATGATTGGTTTCGGTTTGGTGGTAGGGAAACCAGTCTTTTTAGGTAACAATGGCTCTTGCTGAGTGTCCGTGGCCGGGCCGGAGGGCGGGGCCGAAGAACTGCGGGATTGGTCTTGGGTAAGGCCCGAAGGCGATCCCTCGACCGGAGCAGTCGACTGACACACTGGGATAGCCTCAATCTGTACGGGTAGGCCTTGCTCCTCACCGGAGCTACCTTCTTCGGCCCCTAAGGCCTCATCGTAGTCTCCTACCTAGTCGTCGGCTTCTTCCCTGTGAAAAAGCTCTTCGATATCTTCCGATCGGGAACAGTGTTCGGAAGTGGGGCTGGAGGGTATATTTTCCACGCTTTCCACATCTTCGTCCTCGGTGCTGAAGATGTTGGTCGGGGCCGGTGCCGCTTGCTGCGCTTCCAGTCGCGTGGCGCGTCGATTCCGGAGAGTCTTCTTGGATCTGAATCGGGCACAGGCCATGCATTTCGATTCGTCATGATCCGGTGAGAGGCATTTGTTACACACCGGGTGGACGTCGATATGGGGGTATTTGGCGTGGCAAACAGGACACCGCTTGAATGGGGTCCTCGATTCCATTGTCGAAGTTCGGTCGATGGTCGGATTTAATGGATCCGAAAAGTTGTTAAAGCCGTGAAAAACTAGCCTGTAAACTGTAGATACCGATAGGGAACAGTACCGTCGAAAACTAAAGGCCTTTTGGCCTGAAAACTAAAGATTCCTAACTTGAGTCAAGATAAGCACATCCGAACCCAATGGCGGAAAAAAACAATCTGAGGATGGAGAGGATGCCCATGCTCACTGTGGTCCAGGGGAGGAGTCACCTATCTCAGGATACTTCGAAGACTCTTCCAGGACAACAACGTGCAAACATCCGGACCCAACACTAGGCGGCGATCTATGCACAGATATGAATTCAGCAGCCCACATGCCTCGAACATATGTAGAGGCAACAATAACCACTGTCAGTGTCCTGAAACAAGAACCAGAAAGACTAGTGAAGGATTTAGTAGATAAGCGTGTCGCACCTTTACAAGATCTGTACAGGGAGACTGCAAAAATCCAGGGAGAAAAATTAAGGGGCTGTCAAGAATCAGTTTCAAGCCCTTCAGAACCACCCAAATTTGTGCCCCACTGTAAATCTTGGGAAAATCATTTTAATGTAGTTTAGACAAGTTTTTAGCATTCATTTACCCACTTTACAAACTTGAATTACACTACTGCCATTCTGGTATTGCAATTATATTTTAAAAGAATAGCTGGACTGTAAGACACGTGCTTCTCCCTGGAGCACCAAGCGATTTTACTTTGCGCTAAACTGAGAATCCCAAGAGTTTAAATGGTCTGAAGAAATGAAACTGCGGGGGTAAACGCAGCAGGAGAAGCAGTCAAAAGCAGAAGGGTGATACTACCTGGTAATCTTCAAGGATTTACACATGGCAGTGGGCAGTTTATCAGTGTAATATCTATATGAACACAACATAGTTCATGTAGTGATTACACTGAAACTGTTCTGTATTTTCTAAATCTCAAAGATTAAAGCGAGACCGAGCCTGCACATCTCAACTGGAGATTGTGGCCAGGGTTTGCATTCTTTAGATTTGAACAGAACGTGTGGGCTGCCTCCGTATTCATAGTCTTCAGGTGATGGATCTCAGCGAGACGTATTCTGGTACTTGCAGTCTTTTAGTATACACGTTTATATAAAAATCTGTTTAAAATCAGTATCACTATATTTTTAGCAATCTGCTTTATGTAGCTATTAACTTCAGAGCAGCTCAACTTTTCAGCAAAGGCTCCGCCCTAACTGCTACTTACAGTTGCTCATGTTCTTAAGCAACAGTGCATTCCTTTTGCACAAACAGGCATAAGATGCAAGCAGTGCTGCTGGTGCACTAACCATCTGACCTACAATATCCTAGATTGTGGCAAGAGTGACCAAGAAAATCATGAACAAGAACACTTGCAGCATAATCCAGAGAACATTCATCCTCACAACTGAACTATAAAGAGAATAATCTTTCACTACACTAGGTCCTATTTGCACCGTGTATGTACATCTTCCCACCCACCAACACTACATCAGATGTGTGCCTACAGAGATTCATAGAAAGGCAGCTGGATGACAAACCCTACAACTTGTTCAGACCCACTACTGTGAGGTTATTAAGAGCAAACCAGCAAATTTCACCTCTACATCAGCGCCCACCCACTCCCCTTGCCGTCTCAGACCATAGTCCCAGCAAGCAATTACATCAATAGTCCTTCAGAAAGCTTACCGTGAAAGCCAAGTCCTGCCCGCGGAATACCCAGATGCCAGAGATAGTACTGTCATTGTTGCTTCCAGAGAGTATGACACTGGCAAAGCCAGTCTTGCGCAGTTTATCCAGACGCTGAAACATTCCTGGAGGAAGAGACAACTGGGTTAGATCAAAGTGGAGTTGACAAGAAGCACCTTAGATGAACTCTGGCAACAGCTCCGCACAGCTCAGAAAGAGCCAAGAGGACAGTAAACCACAGCTCTACCAAGGGGATAGAAAAGTCAGTGGAACGGTGGTTCAGGTAATGCTGGCTGCTCCCCAGGCTGTAGCCCCAAAAGAATCCTCTGAACCACCAGTTCTACCCAGTCACTAAGGGAGAGAGTCCCAGGTCAGAGCAAGAGCAGGGCACCTGAGCTCGCACCCAGTCCCAAAGCAAAGCCAGCTCCCACGAACCCTACCTCACACCCAGGTGCGCTCCCACAAACCCTACCTCACACCCAGGTGCGCTCCCACAAACCCTACCTCACACCCAGGTGCGCTCCCACAAACCCTACCTCACACCCAGGTGCGCTCCCACAAACCCTACCTCACACCCCGGTGCGCTCCCACAAACCCTACCTCACACCCCGGTGCGCTCCCACAAACCCTACCTCACACCCCGGTGCGCTCCCACAAACCCTACCTCACACCCCGGTGCGCTCCCACAAACCCTACCTCACACCCCGGTGCGCTCCCACAAACCCTACCTCACACCCCGGTGCGCTCCCACAAACCCTACCTCACACCCAGGTGCGCTCCCACAAACCCTACCTCACACCCAGGTGCGCTCCCACAAACCCTACCTCACACCCAGGTGCGCTCCCACAAACCCTACCTCACACCCAGGTGCGCTCCCACAAACCCTACCTCACACCCAGGTGCGCTCCCACAAACCCTACCTCACACCCAGGTGCGCTCCCACAAACCCTACCTCACACCCAGGTGCGCTCCCACAAACCCTACCTCACACCCAGGTGCGCTCCCACAAACCCTACCTCACACCCAGGTGCGCTCCCACAAACCCTACCTCACACCCAGGTGCGCTCCCACAAACCCTACCTCACACCCAGGTGCGCTCCCACAAACCCAGGTCAGCTCCCACGGACCCTACCTCACACCTAGGTCAGCTCCCACGGACCCTACCTCACACCTAGGTCAGCTCCCACGGACCCTACCTCACACCTAGGTCAGCTCCCACGGACCCTACCTCACACCTAGGTCAGCTCCCACGGACCCTACCTCACACCTAGGTCAGCTCCCACGGACCCTACCTCACACCTAGGTCAGCTCCCACGGACCCTACCTCACACCTAGGTCAGCTCCCACGGACCCTACCTCACACCTAGGTCAGCTCCCACGGACCCTACCTCACACCTAGGTCAGCTCCCACGGACCCTACCTCACACCTAGGTCAGCTCCCACGGACCCTACCTCACACCTAGGTCAGCTCCCACGGACCCTACCTCACACCTAGGTCAGCTCCCACGGACCCTACCTCACACCTAGGTCAGCTCCCACGGACCCTACCTCACACCTAGGTCAGCTCCCACGGACCCTACCTCACACCTAGGTCAGCTCCCACGGACCCTACCTCACACCTAGGTCAGCTCCCACGGACCCTACCTCACACCTAGGCCAGCTCCCACGGACCCTACCTCACACCTAGGCCAGCTCCCACGGACCCTACCTCACACCTAGGCCAGCTCCCACGGACCCTACCTCACACCTAGGCCAGCTCCCACGGACCCTACCTCACACCTAGGCCAGCTCCCACGGACCCTACCTCACACCTAGGCCAGCTCCCACGGACCCTACCTCACACCTAGGCCAGCTCCCACGGACCCTACCTCACACCTAGGCCAGCTCCCACGGACCCTACCTCACACCTAGGCCAGCTCCCACGGACCCTACCTCACACCTAGGCCAGCTCCCACGGACCCTACCTCACACCTAGGCCAGCTCCCACGGACCCTACCTCACACCTAGGCCAGCTCCCACGGACCCTACCTCACACCTAGGCCAGCTCCCACGGACCCTACCTCACACCTAGGCCAGCTCCCACGGACCCTACCTCACACCTAGGCCAGCTCCCACGGACCCTACCTCACACCTAGGCCAGCTCCCACGGACCCTACCTCACACCTAGGCCAGCTCCCACGGACCCTACCTCACACCTAGGCCAGCTCCCACGGACCCTACCTCACACCTAGGCCAGCTCCCACGGACCCTACCTCACACCTAGGCCAGCTCCCACGGACCCTACCTCACACCTAGGCCAGCTCCCACGGACCCTACCTCACACCTAGGTCAGCTCCCACGGACCCTACCTCACACCTAGGTCAGCTCCCACGGACCCTACCTCACACCTAGGTCAGCTCCCACGGACCCTACCTCACACCTAGGTCAGCTCCCACGGACCCTACCTCACACCTAGGTCAGCTCCCACGGACCCTACCTCACACCTAGGTCAGCTCCCACGGACCCTACCTCACACCTAGGTCAGCTCCCACGGACCCTACCTCACACCTAGGTCAGCTCCCACGGACCCTACCTCACACCTAGGTCAGCTCCCACGGACCCTACCTCACACCTAGGTCAGCTCCCACGGACCCTACCTCACACCTAGGTCAGCTCCCACGGACCCTACCTCACACCTAGGTCAGCTCCCACGGACCCTACCTCACACCTAGGTCAGCTCCCACGGACCCTACCTCACACCTAGGTCAGCTCCCACGGACCCTACCTCACACCTAGGTCAGCTCCCACGGACCCTACCTCACACCTAGGTCAGCTCCCACGGACCCTACCTCACACCTAGGTCAGCTCCCACGGACCCTACCTCACACCTAGGTCAGCTCCCACGGACCCTACCTCACACCTAGGTCAGCTCCCACGGACCCTACCTCACACCTAGGTCAGCTCCCACAGACCCTACCTCACACCTAGGTCAGCTCCCACAGACCCTACCTCACACCTAGGTCAGCTCCCACAGACCCTACCTCACACCTAGGTCAGCTCCCACAGACCCTACCTCACACCTAGGTCAGCTCCCACAGACCCTACCTCACACCTAGGTCAGCTCCCACAGACCCTACCTCACACCTAGGTCAGCTCCCACAGACCCTACCTCACACCTAGGTCAGCTCCCACAGACCCTACCTCACACCTAGGTCAGCTCCCACAGACCCTACCTCACACCTAGGTCAGCTCCCACAGACCCTACCTCACACCTAGGTCAGCTCCCACAGACCCTACCTCACACCTAGGTGTGAGGAGAAGTGTGGCTCAATGATTAGAGCGGCAGACCCTGATGCAGAGGTCTAGCCCGTGACCAGGGTTCAATTCCCCGCCTCAGCGGGTCTTGGGCTCAAAAATTCCACAGACTTGATAACTCTCGCCTCGGTGCCATTCCAATCATGGAGTCCCACTCTGCAACTCTGGGCAATAGCTTGCTTAATCTCCACAACGGCCCCCACAATGCTAAGGATGCCTGGCCTCCACTTTGGGGGTGCCCAGGAGTGGACGCCTCACAGGGAAAGCCAGGATGGGTGCCACAGCGGTATTCGTACAAGCGCCTTGAGACCCTTGCGGGTGAGTAGTGCGCTATACAAGTATCAATTTACACCTAGGTCAGCTCCCACGGACCCTACATCGCACCAAGGTCAGCTCCCACGGACCCTACATCGCACCAAGGTCAGCTCCCACGGACCCTACATCGCACCAAGGTCAGCTCCCACGGACCCTACATCGCACCAAGGTCAGCTCCCACGGACCCTACATCGCACCAAGGTCAGCTCCCACGGACCCTACATCGCACCAAGGTCAGCTCCCACGGACCCTACATCGCACCAAGGTCAGCTCCCACGGACCCTACATCGCACCAAGGTCAGCTCCCACGGACCCTACATCGCACCAAGGTCAGCTCCCACGGACCCTACATCGCACCAAGGTCAGCTCCCACGGACCCTACATCGCACCAAGGTCAGCTCCCACGGACCCTACATCGCACCAAGGTCAGCTCCCACGGACCCTACATCGCACCAAGGTCAGCTCCCACGGACCCTACATCGCACCAAGGTCAGCTCCCACGGACCCTACATCGCACCAAGGTCAGCTCCCACGGACCCTACATCGCACCAAGGTCAGCTCCCACGGACCCTACATCGCACCAAGGTCAGCTCCCACGGACCCTACATAGCACCAAGGTCAGCTCCCACGGACCCTACATAGCACCAAGGTCAGCTCCCACGGACCCTACATAGCACCTAGGCCAGCTCCCACGGACCCTACATAGCACCTAGGCCAGCTCCCACGGACCCTACATAGCACCTAGGCCAGCTCCCACGGACCCTACATTACACCTAGGCCAGCTCCCACGGACCCTACATTACACCTAGGCCAGCTCCCACGGACCCTACATTACACCTAGGCCAGCTCCCACGGACCCTACATTACACCTAGGCCAGCTCCCACGGACCCTACATTACACCTAGGCCAGCTCCCACGGACCCTACATTACACCTAGGCCAGTTCCCACGAACCAGAGCTAGGAGCCAGCCATCGCAGACACGATACATGCCCAAGGAGAAGTTCTCCCTCTTGTTTCTTCCCACAAATCCCAGACTGTGCTGCAGTACAAATTGGAAAGACTGGCTCAATACACGGAAATCCTACATATTTTCCCTCTGCCGTTTCCAAAAACTGAACAGGGCTGGTTTCAGCATGAGAGCACCAGTGGCGAAAAGTGGAGTCTCTGCCGCATTGCCTTCAGATTCCCTGCATGCGCAGATGCTCTTAAGCTCCAACTGAAAGCTCTGAAGATTAAACCCAAAGTTTTACATTGTCACCATCTTTTAAATGCGAGGCATGCAAGGGTTTGTTAAACTGCAGTCCAGGTACAACGCAGGACAGCTATTCAAGACTGCGTTATACGGAGATCAAATAACTCTACTGCTTCGGCACAAGGTCTCTGTTTAAATGTCCTAGAGGAAACACAATTCTTGGGCTCGACAGGGACGCCGCCACTTCAAAACCGCCATTTCTTTGCAGGTAAAAAAAAAAAGGCAAATAGTTCGCCCAAGCCACACAGTAGCCTCCGAGTTTGAATGTCAATCCCCAGCATTGTAATAAAATCTCATGTGCATTTACGTAATGTTTGTGGACCCCACTAAAGTGCTAAAGAGGGTTGATTTCTTTCTGTTTTTAAATCCAACATTACAAGTCAACGGTCAGGACATTAAAGGATAATTCCAGAACCAACCACAAGGGGGCAGAACAAGGCAAAGGATGCACGCAAACCTATCCAATTCTACAAATAAAAGGCAAGCCGAGCTTTACTTCTGAGGCAGGTGGAGGCATGTTTTATTAGAGTTCATTAATAAGACGAGTCAGGCACCCCATACACGAGAGTAGAAATCAGAAGGGCCGCAGCCCTTAAAAGCAGTGCAGATCGACACCAAGGACTGAGCCCCAAAGCAGGCCCACATCCCACCTCATTACCTGTGATGAGGTTGCAGCTCATGAAGGTCTGTGTTAGCTCTTCAGGAAAGCGGTACTCTCCATACCAGATTGACCAGCCCTCTTTGTCGAAGTGTTCCCAGAAGTATGGGATTGCCACAGCCAACGTGTCTTCATTCGAGTACTTCCTCTTGAACTCGTCCATGATGAAGGCGCTGGAGGAAGGAAGGCACAGTAAGAGTCTCGTGAGCAGGTACACAGAGGTTCCTCAAAATGCATATTTTCCCATGGCAGGGGCTGGACTTCACAACACCTCACCACCCACACAAACTTCACCACAATTACAGCAACTAAATTGCCCAGTCGGGTTTTCTTCCCTGTAACTAACCTCACCAGATGCCCCCATAAGAGTAAACAGCCTCTTCCTAGTGAAACGTAGGCCGCTTCCATGCCCACCTGGACTCTAGTGCACGGCTTCGCCATCATAGCAGCAGCACTGGGAAAGCTTTGGGTCCACACCTCCCAGGACATAATGCTTTGCCAGAGACGTGGAAAGCAAGGGGCAGTTCAACCATAGTCCGCACTGAACCCAGGCAGCTCAAATTCCGAAGTGCTGAGAGCGAAAACTCTGCACTCGAGTTGGTGGTGGTCTCACACAAGGCATCATGCGCTTTTGGGGGTCCAGCCCACCAGAATCACCATTTCCAAACTGCTCAAGTCTACTAGGATCCTTATTTTGGAACGGAAGCAGGTAATGATTTCATGCCTAGCTGCTCAAGAACCCTTACTGTAGATCCATGCGCGGGTGAGTAGTGCAAACGAGGAAAACATGATGCATACACAGGAGAGACTAGCATCAGGAGTAATGTAATACACTACTTACTGTTTAGTCTAGACCAAGGGTCTTCAAACTCCGAGATCAAACCCCCTTTCAGTTAAAAGGGCAGTTGTGTTTCAGGGAAAGACCACAAGAGACACTCCTGCTCTACTGCCTTTGCTACGCAGGTTGTGTGATGGGGATTTTCACCCTGCGGCATCCTGTACAATACTGGTCTTGTACTTGTTGAAAGCTTGCTCCTTGGCCATTCTGTTGCTGCCACCCATCTTGCTTCTCTGCTCCCTTCCCAGCAACAGCCCACTATATCTGTGTACTGCAGCTGGTGCTTGGGTAGACCCAGTCTGCCAAGAAACTGATTCTTCTTCACCACTACTGTATATTAACACGACCAAATCTTCATGTAGTGCGCTGATCAAGAATTAAATAGATTTTTTTCCTTTACTAAATCAGACCAGCCGCCTCTCCTCAACTTCGGCCTCAGCAATCTTCTCTATGAGCAATGGGTCTATATCTTGGACCAAGACCAACTGCCAGTGGAAAGAACACCAAAACCAGTCCCACATACAATGACATAGCACCACTACTATGTGGGTTAAGCTTGTTTTGTACTTTTTATTACTGCTTTTTGGGCATCCTTGGAAGATATACCCCGAATATACAAAAGAAAGCCTGAGAGTATGGTCGTCGGGTTGGCACTTTCCTAGCCATCCGTGCTCCACACTTTAAAGACCAGTGGTCTAGACAGTATTTACCAGAACATTGGTTTACAAGTAGGAGTTGAATTTTCTCGTTTTTTTAATTTGTGTTTGCATTTAACAGTAGTATGCATGCTTTTATGCACACAAAATGCTAACAAATACAACAACTGCTGTGACGTCTAGTGCGTGAGGCGGTTAAGAACCGGGCCTTTAGATGGGACAGAGACCAAGATCAGCTGGATAATGCAGGTAACTAACCCAGATCAGAGCCTTCGTACAGGTAGCTCACATTTTGAGAGTTAAGTAGGGCGTTCTCTCAGACTTACCCCAAGACACCAGTGGTTGTATAGACTGCAAAAGGGTTTCAGAGAACCAAGCCCACTTCTTAGTAAAATAAGAGCTGGACAAGGAGGACCCAGAGATAATCAGTGCCCCAAGTGAATGATCAGATTCCACATCCTGGCAGCACAGAGGTAGCTCGTTCTTTCCCATGTTTCCCTGATAAATGTCAGAGGACTGTAAGGTCAGGCTGATGCCAAGTCTGGTGGCTCACTGAACTAATGTATCCAACTCCAGGGATCGGAGTTGATCTCATGGTCACAGTTCAAATTCTGGCAGGTCCACTAAGCCTTTCATTCTTCAGAGTTCATAAAAGGAGTATCACTGAGTTGGGTAACAACCATCAGTTATCTGTCAATAGGTCCAATTGACTCCACTGGATTTAACTACCGCTCTAAAAATATGTTGGCTATGTCAAGTATGAATGATAATCAACAAAATGCCTATTTTACAGTAGCCTTTCTGAACTAAGCCTGGTTGAAATTTTAAATACCATCACAGCATGAAATGGACATACTGAGGCCCAGCAGCCCTGCTCCCCCTGGACGGCTTCCTAACCAGGTAAGAGATAATGGCAAAATTAAAAGTAAACAAAATAAATGAGCACAAAATGATTAAAACAGCTGGTTGGCTACTGGCTGTTTTAATCATTTTGTATGTCAATTTAGCGTTCATTTCTCACTCAATTATTTTAAGTTTGCTTTTAATTTCGCCAGGAGAAAGACCCCTGACGACCGGGTCAGAGACCTGCTCTCCCCTCCGCTGGCAAGTGCCTTCTTCTCTGGCAGGTGTTGAGGCCCTCCTCCATCCGAAGGCTCCTGCCTGCGCCTCATCCCATGTGGTCCAGTGGGAAAGCTTTGCTCTCCCGCTGGCCACTGCTGTCTGTGCCATCCTTCGGCTTTGTCGTCTCCCTTGTGCCCATATGCCTCCTTCTGCCTCCGGTTTCTGCACCCTCTAATTCTATTTTTTGCTGTTTCTCCTCTGTTCGTGCCCGTTGCTGCCCCTGTGCCCACACACCGTTGCTGGTTTCCCACCTCCCACCCCCTCCCCTACTTAATGGCGGCCACGCCGAAATCACACCGAAGGTAAGCTAGTCTGCGACCCAACTGCAGCCAGCACCAGGGACCCTGGTTCTCCGGCCATCCTCAGCTTCAGCCCGGGAAGAAACAACAACTGCCAGATCGACGCCAACCACCACCCACTGCCAGTTCTCCTGCCGACAATCCTTCACCATCAACAGCACCCCCCCCCCACGACCACTTAACACACAACAGACGCCTGCACCACCTAAGCCCTGACGTGCATCCTCCTCAACGTGTGCTCCCCCTACAGACACGGCACGAGTATCTGGGACCTACGACACCATATCGCCAGACGACGCCTTCTTCACAGAAACATGGGCCAACACCACCTCCGTCCCCGACGGATACACGATCCACAGAAAGGACCGCCCCCACCGCCCAGGAGGACTCGCCAATGTACACAAGATCTCCCTCCGACTGTCCACCTCCAACACGAGCAACCCCCTCTCCAACAGAGGACCTCCACTTCCAGATCCAAACTAGCCCCAGAACCACACTACGCGGGGCCCTCCTCTACAGACCCCCCCTGGGCCTCGCGCCTCTTCCGCCACCATCTTTGCCAACCTCATCACACCCCACGACATCGCCTCCACGGACTACACGACATCACCTCCACGGACTACATTCTCATCGGAGACTTGAACTTCCACCTCGACAACCGCAGGGACCCCGACTCCACCACACTCCTAGACCACCTCAGACTGAAGCAGCTCGTCACCACCCCCACCCATAAAGCCGGACACATCCTCGACCCCATCTTCGTAGCCAATTCAGCCAAACCCCACAGCCCCTCTCGACAGACCACCACTGCGTACACTTTACCTTCAACACCACCACTGCACCCAAACCTGCCCCGCGCCTGCTCCGAAGGAACTGGAGCAAGATCACAGAGGAACTCCTCAAAGCCACCCTCCTCCACGACCCCCCCCCCCCCCACCCCTCCGGCACGGCCAACGCCAATTCTGCAGCGAAAGAACTACACCGCTGGATCTCCAGCTGCGCTGACAAGCTCGCACCCCTCTGCCACCCAGTCAATCAACGCCCCCTGAAGGAAGCCGGGATCACCACCAACCTCCAAGAAGCCAGGCGCTCCTGCAGACGCCTCGAGAAAGTCTGGCTGAACAAGAAAACCACCGAAGGCCAGAAGTATAGTAACATGAATGAATACTACCAAAGCATAACAGCCACCAAGAAGACCTTCATCATGAACAAAATCCACTCCAACGCAAAAGAACTCTTCAACGTCCTACAGTTCACCAAACCCCCCAGCGAAGCCATGGATGTCCCTCCATCCCAGGACCTCAGCAACAAGCTCAGTTCTTACTTCCACATGAAAATCAAGGCACTCTAGGACAACTTCAACAAACAGACTCCTGACACCACCACCCTCACCACAACCGGCCGATCATCACTACCTGGAAACCTGCTACCACTGAAGACACAATCAAGACCATGAAGAACACCCACTCAGGAGCTCCCACTGACCCCTGCCCACCGCACATCCATTACAGAGCTGCCGCCGCCATAGCTCCCAAACTAGGCCAGACCATCAACACTACCCTCGAATCAGGCATCTTCCCCGATGACTGGAAGCGGGTAGAAGTCAAGCCCCTCCTCAAGAAATCCTCGGCCGACCCAACGGACCTGAAAAACTACAAGCCCATCTCTCTCCTTCGCAGCCAAAGTCACAGATTCATCAACGCCCAGCTGCCCACCTTCACCGAAGAGAACGCCATCCTCTACTCCTCCCAGTCTGGATCAGCACAGAGACCACCCTCCTCACCGCCACTGATAACATCCACATGCTACTCTACCAGGACGACACTGCAGCCCTCATCCTACTAGACCTCTCTGCAGCCGTTGACACGTCTCGCAACACACTCTCGCAGCCACGACGCTGGAATACGTGGAACCACCCTAGACTGGATCCACTCCTTTCTCTCAGGCACAACACAAAGGATCAGACTCCCTCCCTTCCTCTCCAAACCTACAAAGATCAACTGTGGAGTACCCTACGCTTTAACATCTACATGGCCCCCCTCACCGCCATCATCAGACAGCATGGGCTCAGCATAGTATCTTACGCCGACGACACACAGCTCATTCTCTCCCTCACGAAGAACCCCAAAGACACCAGACTCAGCTCCCAAGAAAGAATGAAAGACGTTGCAGCCTGGATAAGCGACACCTGCCTAAAGCTGAACTCTTGAGAAGACAGAGGTCCTCTTCTTTGGACCCTCCCCCACGGCGTGAGAGCTCCTGGTGGCCCCCTTCTCTCAGAAACCCACTCACGCTGACCGACCACGTCCGGAACCTAGGCATCATCCAAGACTCCTCCCTCACCATGACCTGCCAAATCAACAGTCGCCTTGACCGGCTTCAACTCCCTCAGCATCCTCCGAAAGACCTTCGAGTGGATTCCCCATGAATGCAGAAAGACCGTCACCCATGCACTCGTAACAAGCAGACTGGACTACGGTAACGCCCTCTACGCCGGAATCAACAAAACCCTGCTACACAAGCTCTAAACCATCCAGAACAACCGTGGCCAGACTCCTCTTCAGAACCCCACGACACAAGCACATGACCTAGCACCTACGAGATCTCCACTGGCTCCCCATCGAGAAGAGTAACCTTCAAGCTACTCAACCACACCTAGAAATCCCTCCACATTTCCTATAGCACTTGGCTTTTTTTTTTTTCATAGCAAGGCACACCACGCTCATACCATGGCCGCTGTGCCTTTGGTTTGTTTGCGGCACCGAATGCGGGCGCATTTTGTTTGTTGCAATTTAACTTTTTTAAATAAAACTGCCCCATGCCACGCTTTGATATTAATAGAGACACCGCCCCTTTCTTTAGACGAGCCACGTCTACAGAAAGGGGCGCGGCAGCAATTAAAGGCATGGGGCACTTTTACAAAAAAAAGCATCTGTTTGCCAAGTTAACAAATGGCTTTTTTTTTGTAAAAGTGCCCATACTGTGCTCTCATTAATGGCGGCCGTGCCTTTTTCTTTAGACTCGGCTGATCTAAGGAAAGGGTCGCGGCCGACATTAAAGTGAAAGGGGCGCTTTTACAAACAAGGATCTGCAATGCAATTGGTCTTGCATTTACGAAACTATTCGTGCAAATGCAGGTTTACCTTATTGCATTAGCAACAGATTATGCCTGCGACTGAATGATGGTATAATCTCCTAGTTGCACTTGCTTTTTTTTTAAAATTTGCTTTTTGGGCTAGCGGAAGCCGTGCAGGATCACATCAATGAGATCCATCAGCAGTGCCTGCCCTCTGTTACAGAGAACTGCAGTCACACAGTGTCTCCGGTTAGTGCCCTTCCTCCTATTTTTGGTGCTTCGCAGATAAGTTTTAAGATCTTCCTAGAGTTTCTCGTCGCCACTGCCCCACTACCGTATCGCCAAACTCAACAACCAACTGCCCGACATATTACGAGGATTCTCGTTGTCTGGCAGGTCGGTTCATTGGCGTTCAAGACGGTGCCTTTCTCCATAAAGGTTCAACCACCATACTTGTAATACCACAGTCGGACCACTGGTGAGGCGTTTCCTGACCCCCACCGCACCTCCACTACGGGTTCAGCGGTCGTCGTAATCAAGCTTTAGTCATAATTGTTGGTATAGCGTAAATATTGGCTTTGATGAATGTGGCTTTTTTTTGGGTTTTGATGCTTAGTTTCAGGGGGCATCTGGAGAGTAGTGAGATTTGATGTTATTTTTGTAGGGCAGAAGGCTTAGAATTGATGGGTTTCCGTGTCGTACTGGTGTTTGTATGTTTGATGTTGTTGATAGTTTGTAGGTGTTGATCAGGAGTTGGACATCTGGCTGGTGGTAGATCTAGCCCAAGGCCGGGATGTTTTCTTGGAGATCTTTGGGGTCGTTGCTTGATTTTGTAGGCTCTCTCCTGAAATACTACAATTTTAAGGCACTCTGATTCACCTATTTATTGCTGAAATATTGACATAAAAATTGAGAGGACACCTCAACCCTCAAATTAAAGAACATTTGTATTACATGGTTATTTGGCAATGTTAACAATTGTGAACCCGCAAAGGATCCCGTGCTGGAGATGGGGAAATTACTTTCCTGTAACAGTGGTTCACCGTTTTTTGTTACATAGTTGAATCAGAAGCGACTCCCACAACCTCCCCGATTTAAATGGTTAGTAGTTTGATAGGTTTCAAAATGTATATGAGTTCCTGTGTACATCTTCCATCGCAACAGAAAGAGGAACTTCCAGGGGCCAAATTGAATATGCTACTTACCAGTATGCATCTGTTCTTGGCATGTAGGGCTGCTGACATTCATATCTGTGCATAGATCGCCGCCTAGTGTTGGGTCCGGATGTTTGCACGTTGTTGTCCTGGAAGAGTCTTCGAAGTATCCTTGGATAGGTGACTCCTCCCCTGGACTACAGTGCGCATGGGCATCCTCTCCATCCTCAGATTGTTTTTCGCCATTGTGGCAGTGATGGAGTAGATACAGAAAGTGATGACCATGCTTGCAGTAATTCTGAGAGCTGCAGCTGCGACAGGCGCCGGGGAGGAGGGAGGGCGATATGAATGTCAGCAGCCCTACATGCCAAGAACAGATGCATACTGGTAAGTAGCATATTCAGTTCGAGGCATGTGGGCTGCTGAATTCATATCTGTGCATAGAATACATAGCAGTGCCCTCTATTAGCGGCGGCTACCCGTGCCAGCTGCAGCGGTCTGAAAAAGTGTTTTGAGAACAGCCTGTCCTACAGCTGCCTGCTGTTTTGACTGCACATCTACGCAATAGTGTTTTGTAAATGTGTGTGTAGTGGACCATGTGGCTGCTCTGCATATATCATGCAGGGGAATATTTCCTAGGAAGGCCATGGAAGCCCCCAACTTACGTGTTGAGTGGGCTCGTGGTGGAATAGTTAATGTGCGTTTTGCCTTTTGATAACAGATTTGAATACACTCAACTATCCATCTGGCTATCCCTGCTTTGGAGATGGCGTTACCTTTGTGGTGTGGGGCAAAGGCAACGAACAGTTGTTTTGTCTTCCTGAATGGTTTAGTCCTGTCGATGTAGTACATGAGGGCCCTCCGTACATCTAGTGTATGTAGTGCCCTTTCTGCAACAGTTTGTGGGTTTTGGAAGAAAACGGGCAGTTCAATAGTCTGGTTCATGTGGAACTGTGATATTACCTTGGGCATGAACTTGGGGTTGGTACGTAGTACGACCCCGTTAGCGTGAACCTGAATAAATGGCTCTTGAACGGTTAGTGCCTGGAGTTCACTAACTCTTCTGAGGGAAGTGATCGCTACTAGGAAGGCCACTTTCCAGGTAAGGAATTGAATCTCGCATGAGTGTAGAGGTTCAAAGGGTGGACCCATCAGGCGTGTGAGGACCAAGTTGAGGTTCCACATTGGAGCCGGTGGGTGACTAGGTGGAATGACTCGTTTGAGCCCCTCCAAGAATGCTTTGATGGCAGGCACTCTGAATAGAGAGAGGTGCTGCCTGGTTTGCAGATAGGCTGATATTGCGGTCAAATGGACACGTATAGAGGTGTACGCCAGATTGCATCGATATAGGTGTAAGAGATAACAGATGATGTTTTGGATGGATGCGTCCAGCGGGTTGATGTCATTATTTCCGCAATAAATGACGAACCTTTTCCATTTGGCTGCATAGCAAGCTCTGGTAGTGGGTCTCCTGGCCTCCTTGATGATGTCCATACAGTCAGGTGGCAGTTTGAGATAGCCAAACTCTAGGACTTCAGGAGCCAGATCGCCAGATTCAGCTGTTGCGGATCTGGGTGCTGAACCTCTCCATGGTTCTGCGTCAAATGCGCGGGTTTGATCCGCAGCCTTTGATGCGGTACCACGGAAAGTTCGAGGAAGGTGGTGTACCACGGCTGGCGTGCCCACGTGGGAGCAACTAGGACGAGTGTCAGGGAGTGTTGTCGGAGTTTGCGGGCCACTAGCGGTATCAATGGCGCTGGGGGAAAAGCGTACGCAAATCTGCCGGACCAGTTCATCCATATCGCATTGCCCTGCGACTGCGGATGTGGGAATCTGGCGGCGAAGCTTGGGCATTTTGCGTTTTCGCTTGTCGCGAATAGGTCTATCTCCGGATGACCCCACTGCTGAAAGTACGGTTGGAGTACTGATGGGTGTAACTCCCACTCGTGCATTTGGTGGCTGTGTCTGCTGAGCAGATCCGCCATCTGGTTGTCCTTGCCAGGGAGGTGTTCCGCCATGAGGAACATGTTCCTTTGAATGGCCCACTTCCACATGCTCTGAGCCAGATGAGACAACTGTGGAGAGTGTGTGCCTCCCTGTTTCTGTATGTAGTACATTGCGGTCATGTTGTCCGTCCGGATCAACACGACCTTGTTGCATAGATGTACTTTGAACGCCTTCATGGCTAGGAAGATTGCCATCAATTCCAGAAGGTTGATGTGCAACTTCTTTTGTTGTGTTGTCCATAGTCCTTGCACTGTGTAGTGGAGTACATGAGCTCCCCATCCCTGGAGAGACGCGTCCGCTGTTAGTACTATTTGTGGGACAGGCTCTTGGAACGGTCGGCCCTTGCAAAGGTTTTGTGGATTCCACCAATGCAGAGAGTTGTATGCCCGACCGCTCACCAACACTAGGTCCTTTAACTGTCCTTGAGCCTGATTCCACTGACGTGCTAGGCACTCCTGAAGTGGGCGCATATGTAATCTCGCGTGCGGGACTATGAAGATGCAGGAGGCCATCATGCCTATCAACTGCATGAACACTCGCGCTGGAAGTGAGTGATTGGGTTTGAATTTGGAGATCAGCAGTTGTATGCTGTCGATCCTCACTAAATTTGGCTGAGCTGTGGCCGCCAGAGTGTCTATAGTCGCACCTAGGTACTGTTGTACGTGTGCGGGCTGGAGATGGGACTTTGGATAATTCAGTGAGAATCCCAGACTGTGAAGAAGGTGAATGGTGCGGGACATGTGGCTTGCACATTGCTGGGCTGACTTCGCTTGAACGAGCCAGTCGTCTAGGTAGGGGTAGACGTGTATATGCTGCCTCCGTAGATGTGCTGCCACCGTAGCGAGGCACTTCGTGAAAACCCTGGGCGCTGTTGTCACGCCGAAGGGAAGGACTTTGAACTGATAGTGCTGCCCCTGAACAGTGAACCTGAGGTATTTTTTGTGTGAGGGGTGGATGGGTATGTGAAAGTACGCATCCTTGAGGTCCAGTGTGGCTAGGAAGTCTCCCTGCTTGAGAAGCGGAAGGACTTGCTGTAGAGTGAGCATATGAAAGTGCTCTGAAAGAATGTACTGGTTCAGGGGTCTCAGGTCCAATATAGGTCTGAGCGACCCGTCCTTTTTTGGAATTAAGAAGTAGAGGGAGTACACTCCCGCACCCTGCTCGTGGATGGGTACGACCTCTATAGCGCCTTTTAGAAGCATACTTTGCACTTCTTGCTGTAAGAGCGTTAAGTGCTCTGAGGACATAGGACGGCTTCTTGGTGGTATTGTGGGTGGAGTGGAGGTTAACTCCAGACAGTAACCGTATTTTATAATATCTTTGACCCACCTGTCCGTGGTGATGGAATTCCACGTGGACAGGAACCTTTGTAGCCTTCCCCCGACAGGTGTTATGTGGTCGGGAGGAAGGGAGAGGGCGTCACTGCTTGTTCTTGGGGGAGGACCTGGTGTTGCCGTAGCCGCGTCCTCTGCCCTTTGTGCTGGAGCCACGATATCCACCTCGGGTGTTTTTATCATAGGTGGTCTGTGTATTGCCTTTGTTATATGTTTGTTGTGACCCCTGTCCTCTACCTGCTCCCTTGTTTCCGGGGCGACGAAAGGAGCCGCTCCGAAAGGACTGAGTTTGTAGTGCGCCCATGGACTTTGCAGTGTCCGTATCCTTTTTTATCTTTGAGGGTGGTGTCAACCTCTGGCCCGAATAAATAGTCGGGGTTGACGGGCTGGTTCAGTATATTGTTTTGTACCTCAGGCTTGAATCCTGAGATCCGTAGCCAGGCATGTCGTCGCAACATGACGCTTGTGTTTATGGCTCTGGCAGCCGTGTCTGCAACATCTAGTGCGCATTTGATGGAAGCGTTCGTTAGTAGCTGTCCTTCTCTGATGAGCATTTCTGCGCCTTCCTTGAACTGGTCAGGGAGATGTTGGAATATTTGCTCAAGTGTGTCATAGTGCGCTCTATCATAGCGAGCAAGGAGCGCCTGAGTGTTGGCTATGCGCCATATGTTGGCAGCTTGGGCGGCAACTCGCTTGCCAGAGGTTTCTAACACCTTGGACTCTTTGTCCGGGGGAGGAGCGTCACCTGTTGTTTGCGAGTGTGCCCTCTTGCGTGCATTCGCTACGACGATGGAGTCGAGTGGTAATTGTCCTCTGATGTAAGTAGGATCCCCAGGTGCTGATCTGTATTTTTTATCAATCCTGGGGTTTATCACTCGTGCCCTGGTGGGTTCTTTGAAAATGTCCTTGGCTGGTTTGAGGACCCCCTTCAACATTGGCAGAGTCTTTACATGTCTTTCTGAGGATGCAAAGGTGTCCATTAGAAAGTCATCTTCGATGGTATCAGAGTGAAGCTGCACCCCATGGTTATTGGCAGCACGTTCGATAAGAGCATTGAACGCTGCAGTATCCTCCGTAGGAGATGTCTTTGCCCCATAGAGTTGTGGATCCTGTGCATCGAGAGGTGCACTGGGGTCTGCAGGGTCGCCCCAAGTTTGATCAGGGTCCTGCTGGTCATCAGGGTCCGTGTCTACATGGTAGGGGACTTGGTCAGCCATGTAGTCCTCCAATGCGTCTGTATCGGAGCGTGTGGGGGAGAACCGGTGTGGATCCTGGTAGGATGAATGGAAGGGTTCATAAAGGAGAGGTTCCGATTCTGCAGGCAACTTCCTTTTTAGTGGGATCCTGAAAGGGTCCAATGGCGGCTCCGAAGTTATCCTTCGGTCCTGGAGAATCATTCTGCCAGTGCCGGCGTCGATGATACGTGCTGGAGACGTCTCAGCAGGTGTGACCGTAGGTTGGGTGACCCGTGTCCTGAGTTGGAACATTTTTGGGATTGTTGACGGAGGCAAGCCGAAGGTAATGTTGGTCGGCACCGAAGAGGCTGCGGGAGCTCCGACCGAACCGGAGCCCGACGTGTCCTGGAGGACAGGCGTGGTTTTGCTGCCTTGCGTCACACCAGGTCGTACTTGGGGCGCCTTCGAGGCTTTGGCACCGGCCAGGCTCGTAGAGGCGGCCGTAGATTTTTTCGGTGCCGGAGGGTCATCGAGTCGGGGTGAAGAGATCACCGTCGAAGTCTTCGATACCTGAGGCTTAGGTGTCGTCGAGGGAGCGATGTGAGACACAGCAGGCGGTACGGCCCTTGGTGTCGTCGGTGCCGGTAGCCGAGCAGGTTTGTCGGTGCCGATGGCTTTTTTCCGTTTGTCGACTCCAACGTCGCCCGCCTCAAGTTCGGCACCGAAGTCCCTCTTGGTGCGGTCGGTGCCGACGCGGTGCGCTGGCGTCGAAGGCCTCGATCCGACCAGCGCTACTTTCAGTTTCGGTTTCGGTGGAACCTGAGCAGCTTTCGGTTTCGGTTTTGTGATAGGGAAACCAGCCTGTTTATGTAGTAATGGCTGCCGCTGAACGTCCGAGGCCGGGCCCGAGGGCGGGGCCGAAGAACTGCGGGATGGGTCTCGGGTAAGGCCCGAAGGCGATCCCTCGACCGGAGCCATAGGCTGTGGCACTGGTGTTTGAACGGTTTGAACAGGTAGGCCTTGTTCATCATTGGAGCTACTTTCTTCGGCCCCGAAGGCCTCCTCGTCGTCTCCTACCTCGGTGTCGTCTTCACCTCTGTGGAAGAGTGACTCGTCTTCCTCGTCCGATCCGGGTTCGTGTTCGGAAACGGGACTGGAGGGCAAGACTTCCAATTCCTCGACGTCCTCGGCCTCGCCGAAGATGTCTGTCGGGGCCGGTGCCGCGTGCTGCGCCTCGAGTCTCGCCGCTCGTCGATTCCGCAGAGTCTTCTT
Source organism: Triturus cristatus (assembly GCF_964204655.1). Classification (NCBI taxonomy): domain Eukaryota; kingdom Metazoa; phylum Chordata; class Amphibia; order Caudata; family Salamandridae; genus Triturus; species Triturus cristatus. Next base: position 752,769,780 of record NC_140592.1, read on the forward strand.
CGAGCGGAACCGGGCACAGGCCATGCATGTTGATTCGTCGTGGTCCGGCGAAAGGCATTTGTTGCACACCGGATGGACGTCGATGTGTGGGTACTTCGCATTGCATACCGGACACCTTTTGAACGGCGTCCTGGATTCCATCGTCGAAGTCGTCGATGGACAGGTAAATGCGAAAGCAGTCGGTGCTGAAAGTTAGTAAACTAACAAATTCTATCGAAACCCGATCGATAAACAGTACCGACGCGAACTAAAGGCCTTTTGGCCTCGAAAAAATATTTTCCTAACTTGAGCTAAGATAGCACATCCGAACCCAATGGCGGAAAAAAACAATCTGAGGATGGAGAGGATGCCCATGCGCACTGTAGTCCAGGGGAGGAGTCACCTATCCAAGGATACTTCGAAGACTCTTCCAGGACAACAACGTGCAAACATCCGGACCCAACACTAGGCGGCGATCTATGCACAGATATGAATTCAGCAGCCCACATGCCTCGAACGCATACCTCTGCGTTGTAGAGTGGTCTCCTACATTTCAGGCAGGACCGGACTTGCTGTGTCGGGCATCGGGAGTTTCCTCTGGAGGCTGGAAGGGTAGGGGCCAGTTTTGTTACTAGGGGGCAGCTTTGCAGCAGTGCTGCTACATCGGCACCCAGTAACAAATGCAGCAGGCAGGTGTTTCCAGCCTCCGGGGCCAGGCAGTGCTTCCCTACGGGCTGGTCTGAGAAAATAGCCAGGGCTGCTTTGGGTTCCCAGTCCAATCCCTAATTTCAGGGGGCACCCATTCAGCCCAAAGCCAATGAGTGTCTGTGAGACATGGGATATCAAGGGCCTTCTTCACAGTTTGTCACATAACACTGAAGCAGGACCACACTCTTACTGACAGCAGATGTACTGTAGCCATACTCACGCAACAAGCATTTGCAATGCAATATGTCTCGCATTTACAAGAGCTAATGCTTGTAATTGACAATGAGTTTTATTTAGGTTTCAAAAACCAAAACATAAATAAAAGGCACTGTCATTTACAATGCCAATAGCTCAAAGTACTGCAATTGCGAGACCTGTTGCATTGCAAATGCTTGTTCTAACAGAAACCTGGCTGTCAGGAAGTTCAACCCCCAATATTCTCAGTGCTATCCAGCATGGCTTAACCATTGTTCGGCTTGACAGCCTCCTCTGTTGAGAGGAGGCTGGAATCGCATTTTTTGGTTTTACAAGTCCCAGGATGCTCATTCCCAGTCCAAGGAGGACATGGTCTGGCAGTTCAGGCTGGACTGTTTCCATGAGAAGCAGGGCCACGACTGATTTGCATTCAGCTGGGTCCAAACTGGGGTGGCATAGTGAGCATAAGAAAAATGGAAAAACCTGGATCTTTGGGAATGAATGGTTGAAAAGTTTGCGAAATTTTAAATACAAACAGGGTAATGTGTGTACTTTTGGATTACGCTAGTTACATAACATTTCTTCAATTACATCTTAATGTCATCTGATGGAAGTATGCCGTGCTTTGCGGCTACGGAACATTACCAACATGGCGGGGAAGACTTGGCAGATAATAGCTGCAGGTCAGGGTAGATCATAGGGCCTACAATTATCCTTGGGACCGTCCCTATTCAGGGGTCATAAAGGGGACGCTCCTCAAAAGGTCTGAGTAACAATACACGGACACGTCTGAAGACACAGGTGAGAGTAAAGGGGCAGAGAGCATGGGTGTTGTGATGGTGGAGGAGGTAGTGGCGATTGACCGGAGTGTAGGTGGTTGGGTTGAAGGGCTTGTAGCCTTGTACTTCGGATGTCTGTATCAAAGTCTTGCTCCTTCTCAAAGGTTAACCTCAGTTTCTTTGGAATTCGGGACTGCATAGTTGTCAGACGCCCTGGTGATGGCTTTGCAGTGATCTTGCCAGGCTATTGGTGCATTAGGGGGCGTTTATGCTGCTGTAGAGGTCCTCTGCCCGCTCTTCCAGGATGGGTGTCTTAAGATTTCTCCAATGTCTGCATGGTGGGGGCCCTTTGACTGCGACCGTGCTTCTGAAACAGAGCGCTAAGATAACACGATTTTGGTTCTGAGCGAGGGTGCACTGCGGCCTTCAGCCAAGGTGTGAGTGGACAACTGTTGTAGCTAGACACCCTTCACTATGAGCCTGCTTGACTTAAAAGAAGGTCTTAGTGCTGACTGTAGGTAGAGAGCAGCGGTGAGCCAGAGGCTGTATGTTTATGCCCCCTTGCTCAAGACAGACTCCAGTGAGAGTAGGCTCTGCCTCATAGTGTTGCTATGATGGGAGCTATATTCTAGGCCTTTGGAGTCTTCTCCAGGGCCCTTCAGGATTTGACGCAAAGGATACCCTACTTGGTTTTCTCCCTCGGATACGCTTGAGGACAGCTCTTCAGGGCCAGGACTCAATTGGTCCGCCGGATCCCAAGGGTTTCCATCTCATCCTCCTCGAAGCAGAGCGGGTCCAGTCCTCCAAAAATAAATTAAAACAGCCTTCACATTCAACAGCAACCAAGGAGTATTCCAGGGTGCCTCATGTTTGTTGACTGAAGCATTAATTGGGAGTTTCCATTAAATTTATCAACCATCAAGCCCAAATGCAACCCGATAGCTTGAAATGAAAATTATGATTGCAGAGATAAAAACTACGTCCAGTTTTCAGTCTACTATAAGCATTTTAAAAATATTTTTGGTGAGATTTGAAAGGTGATCCTTCAAGTCTGTAGAATGGGAGAATCTCCGAATCAGACGGATTTTAATTTAACTGCATGTGTTTGAAAACTAAAGGCCTTTATTTTCAGTTTCTGGTGGTAAAGGGCCAATGAAAGGTTTGAAACAAAAATAAATAGCAATATATTGTCAATTAAGCAACTCTCTCAAGACCAAATTCTTTAGGACTTTAGCCATTATTGGACTTTGGTCAACCAACAGCTGACAACGGCTTAAACCAGTAGCAGATTTAATAACACGGCATCTAAATTTCTAGGCCGACTGAATGGACCAATTGGGGACTGGGAGAACTTGTTCATAGGCGTATGCTGTAACTGCTACCAACTGGGAAACACATGGCAGAAATCATTTTTTATTAATGTTTACAAATAAAACAAAATAAAAAGTTTAAAAATCGTATTTTTACCTGATCCAGCTACAAACCTCATAAGTAGTAAGCCATCTTCCAAATAAAGCGCTGGTTTACATCTATGTTCTTTACCGCATTATAATAGGCCAGAGTTTCAAACCCCTCCTGCATCCTACAGTAAAAGCACTGAATGCTAGCTTTACCTACCAAGAGTCAGTCACTTCTCCCCATCACACACACTTCCTGACCACCACTCCTTCCTCAAAGCATTGAGTGCCAACACAGTCCTCACTCAGGCCCATTAAGCAATGCTCTACGATAAACCATTATTGACGATATCCCCCCAACCCCCTTCCACAGAGCCAACTCTTCCCTGGGTGCAATACTAGCATCAGCCAACAATCATAGCATGGCCGCTCTCACCTTTTTGGCAGGTGGGCATAGGGGTCTTTGGACTTCGGTTCTGAAGCTAGCACCTCATCACACTCATCAGGCTCATCCTCAGCAGCAGGCTTCTTCTCTTCCTTCTTTTTTTCCTTTTTCTCTTCCTTCTTGGGCTCCTTTTCCTTTTTGGGGGCTTCCTTCTTGGGCTGCGCCTCTGAGAACTTCTTAGCTGCAAGGGAAACACAAAACATTGGATGAAGCTTCCAAATCATGGATTTAAAAAAAATAAAATAAAGGAGTGCCACAGCATTGGTTCAGTATGTGAAATGATACAAAAATGAGGTCCAAATGTTGTAAGGCTGACAAGCAGGTGTGCTGGAACAATTTACAAACTGGAGGTGCTATCGATGTTCTCTCTATGAAGCCGAAGCGTTTGTGAATAGTTTATGCCCAGTGGTGTATTTTGCAGCACATTGTCCAACATAAATGAATTAAGCATAGTGCATTAGGATAGAGCTTTATACATACAGCACATGTTCCATTGAAATGGCCACTAAATTTCCATCAGTCATGCAGCTTTACTTTAAGTGTGACCTATGTGGTGCACAAACATGCTGAAACAAAGTGTCTGCGCCTATGCATCATTTGTGCATTACGCAAGTGAAATGTCTAGGTAGGTTTTGATCAAGGGTTTGTTTCACTAACACCTCAGAATTACAAAAAACATCTCAAATGTTTCTTGCTACTGATACATTCTGAAATAGTTGCAAAGTTTAACAGGTATTTAGATGTTGTATGCTGGAAAACATTTGACATGCTGCAGCATTTCCCTTCATATTTCTTGTACTTCAGCAAAATGGTCACTTGGTCACATTAAAAAAAGTCCTCATTTTGCAATCAAGGAAAAAACTTTAAACACCAATCATTGAAAATAAGCAGGAGTTTGTCAAAAGACAGTGCATGACACTTTACCTTGGTTACTGAACTCCTAGCAAGTGCGACAAGATAAACAAACTTAAAGGCCTCTTACACCGGCCCTGCTGACAAGATTTGAAGGGGAAAAAACCTTCAATTTTACTTTCTTTGCCCATTTCATTCTTCTATTACTACTGCCTGTGAGTGATGCGCTTGCCAACTATGTGTACCTGTGCAGTCAGAGCTACCATGTCATTACTAGCTCAAACCTATTAACATAGGACCTATGACGCTGTAAAACCATCACCCAATCTCACCATCAAACTGCGCCATCTTTTCACAGAGTTTCACCTCTCCAAGGACACTCTTGAACTGTGGTTGGTTTACGCAGGTCTCAAACCAACGATTTGTGTTAACGTATGGCTGCCGGAAAGATGGTTCCAGGACCTGGAGCGAGAGGTAAACAATTGACAAATAGGTTTTACCAGGGCAGTGCACATGACGACCTGAAACAAAATGGAGGGTTTTCAGCAAGAGAAAACAAACATGGAATAGGTGGCATTCAAAAGCAGGATCTCTTGTTTCTTCTTGGAACTTAACCCGTAGTACAATTAGACTGAAAAATATCATGCAACGAAAAACTCAAAACTGTGATAAGAAATCAACAGTTAATATTTTTATTTATGGCCTCCTTTTAAAATACCAGAATGGCTCAGGCTTTTAAATGGAGAGAAAGCGGTCTGCTATACAGCATGGGGGTGGAAGGGGGATAGTGTTGGAATACAAAACAAACAGCAATCTGCAACACACAAATGTAATGGGTGAAATGCGCCCAGAGCGATCGCCACCCGCCATGACACTTAAGCCAGAGGCCGCCATACCTAAATCAGTACTGTAGCTGCTCCTCATGGGAGTAGAACATCTCAAACTGGGAAGCAAGTCTGCCTTCAGAAAGCAACACAAGCAACCCCCATATCTTTTGGCTCACGTGGGCCTGGTCAGTAGGGTGCAGGTTCAGACATTTGGCACAGTGAGCGTAGGCGTCATATCTGGGCATACCTGTCGCACTAAGGGTATCCAATAGAACCAACAAGGTGATCGAGGAAATGCTTGAATTAATTTCCGGCACCGGGGATTACTCAGGACAGGTATGCCTAAACATGGGTCCAGTGCTCACTGTACTACTGGAACAAAACAACACACTACTGACAAGGACCAAATAGGCCATTATCAGTCTGGGCTGGACTGTTTTTCCTCTTCAGAGGGAATCTGGTCTTGCAGTTCAGGCTGGACTATTCCTGTCCCATCACTTTTTTGCATTGCTCAATGGGATGGGGGCTGCAGGCACCTCAGTGCACACTTGGAGCAGTTTTATCCTCCAGCACTCAAGCACTGTACATGGCAGTGCCAAGCAAAGGAAAGGGAAAACTCAATACTTGCACCCCATCGATTCCATTTCCAGTACACAGTTCACCCTACAAATAAGTTCTTTTGTGAACCGATGGCGGATAATTTGGAGAAGACTGTTGAGGTGCGTCAGATGGGTTGGGAGTGCAGGCGGAATCTCAGCTCAGTGCATCAAGGGGAATATTTTCACATTGCCGTGCTAGATCTATTTTATAGCTCCAATCTTTACAATCCAAGCTGGCAACTTAAAAAAAATAAAAAGTACATAAAGTTGCAAAGCCCTCGATTTGGCACACCCCTAAAAATCAGCGGGCGTCTCTAAAGGCATGGGGCTCACCATACCCTACCCACCACAACTGGCCACCGAATTAATGAGCTTATGAGCGTCAGAGATCAGGTTTTAACTTAAAATGTAAAACAATAGGCGGCAAACATTGTCAAGCCTTCTCCTGGGCTTTGACAGCAGAGCCTCAGACATTTGTGCATGATCTCATGCCCTCGACACAAGGTAGCAGAATTCCCCGCCAACCTGTGTGCATTCCAGCAAGCAATTTTACCCACCATCACATGATCCTGGGCCCTCCCTAGAAGGTACGCAGGGAAGGAGGAGATCGAAGACAAAGTGCTCACCTGTTTGTAGAGCCAGAGGAGCGCACACACCACTGAGATGTCAGCCAGGCTGACCCTCTCCCCGACCAGGAATGTGCGCGTCCTCAGATGTTCATCCAGGGTGCTCAGCACACGCTTCACCTCCTCCTTAGCATGTTCCGTGGCCTGTAGGAGGAATCAGAGGGTATGGAATAAACCAACCAGCTAAATGGATAAAGTGCAACACTGGACGGAGGGTTATTGCGGGGAGAGTAGGATGCTGTGGTGTTAAGACGATCAAGAGAGGAGCAGCACCCCACCCTACTGACAGCCACCTTACCTGCTTGTTGTACTGCATTATCCCAAAAGTGGGGAACAGCCAGGTGCTTGCGGGAGGGACGATCTCGCTGTCGGCAAAGCTGACCCACTGGATGACTTGGGCAGCTGCCTCCCTGTTAATGCCGCGAAGCTCATCGTTACTGACTGAAGGAAGAAGGTAAAGTTGCCGTGTGTTAAAAGGACACTAGAGCACAGGCACACCCACACAATCATTACTGCCGAGCACAGGACTTACCATAGTAAGCAATGGCGTTACTCTCAAACACACAAAATCCGTCATTTCCCTCGAAGGCCGGAACCTAGAAAAAAAAAAAAAAAGCAAAGTCAATCTAAATTTTCACTCACCAAGAAACCCAAAGATCAATAAATAGGCTACACTACTATGTTAGACTGAATACCATTTACAGTCGCTTGAACAACTCCCTTAGGTGGAGCCAAGCAAGAAACTGCACATGGACAAACCAGGCACTCCGTCTCCATTTGGGACCACACGGGAGCAACCACAGTACTAAACAAACCCTTAATCTACCACAACTTATACATTCTCCTGGTTTCCTCAGACACCACGGTGATATGGGCAGCCAACAGAAATTCATGAAAGAACCTACCAATACAGAACCAAGCCACCCCACCCCCTACAATATGTACTTCCCAGGAACAGAAGTGGAGAAACTGATTTTCCAAACGCTGGGACTCCAGTGGTATAGCGTCATGCAAGAGCAAACAGGTGAGCTGCAACCTGTGTTTGGTTGCTGTGGTAAAAGCAGCACATGAAATAAAGGCATCTGCCCTGGTCACTTTGATGAAGCAGGCAAACTGAGATTGGAATGCCAAGCCCTAGATCGAAGCACAGCACCTCGTCCATTTCCACACTCCCCTGGAGCAAAGTTTAACGCATTTTCTCAGATCTGCTGACCTGCGATCAGAACTGGCCCAGCGTTGAAGTAACTACATTGAGGAATTAATAAAATATCGATGAAATTGAAGAAGTCAGTAGCCGAAAGGATGCAGCCACTGCAGAAAATTCAGGGAGTGGTGGGTGGGAGAAGGATAAACTTTACTAGTGTCACACTTCAGTTTACAGCAATCCTAGCAACACTTGACAGGAGGGACCTGGGCACAGGTGGTGGACTCCTGAAATGTTCTGTTCTTCATATTATCCCATTATCAATGTTCCCGGCAGACATGGCTCCCGTTCATCATGTCCTGCAGTCTTAGGGATGACTTGGTCAAAGAATTTATCATCACGGTTTGCGACGGGACTGAAGTTCTCTCTCGCTCCCACATAACTTTCGGCATCGCCATAAGACCTTCAGCATGAATGTAAGGTCGTCCGGTTACTCAAGGCTCAGGACTAGACACAAAGAGCCAAGAAAGAACATCCTTGTTAGTTTTCCTAAACCATCTACTACCTATGTGGAAACTGGATAGAAATCCACTGGGGTTGGCGTGCATTCCTGAACATAGCAAGCATCTACTAGAACAGACACACAAGGCTCAGGGTAAGCTTGGGTAAAACAACTACACCTCCTTGGACAGTAAGCTGTACGAAAGCCAACTGCGTGGCATTTAAGAATGGTCCACAATGCACATTACCCACACACCACAGGGACTGTTACCACAAAACTGCAACATCTCCTTTTCCTTACTGGACATTCAAAGCAGGCATTTTTTTTTTTTTTAAATCACTTCACAAGACAAACTGCCACCCATCACCGATACAACACGTTAGTCATTTTCAAGGTGACAGAAGTTCAGTCGAACTCAATATGAACAATGTGAAGGCTGGTGAGAAAAGGAAAGTCCCTCATCAAGAATGTCCTGGTTAAATGTGATCTGTGCAGTAACTGGTTACTGTACATTCCACGCATGGCAAGTAGGAGCCTGCCAGTTAAAATGCTCTTGTAAATTTACAAATTGTCAAATCTACCAAAATGTATTGGGTAAATAGGCAAAGGGCGGATTTGGTGGTTAAGTACTAAAATCCTTCAGCTATACTCATTTTTGGAAGGGCAAACTCCCAATTGTGAGTGGTTTACAGACTTGATAACCATCAACCCAAACACCGGGTCACAGACCAGACCCCCTTTCATGGTTTGCCCAATTAAAATGCGGTATGTGCCACAGCTCGTGTTGCCACACTCATCGCAATTAGGATTTGTATGATAAAAACCCCGCTCCTGACATTTTCCACACAGAATTCTATAGGAAAAAGCCATCAACATTTAGTGGGTGAAAAAAAGACCAGTAAATATCAGCACGTCCATTAGGGGCCTTCAAGCACCAAAATCCCAATATTACACCCCATGTTTCGAGCAATAATTGCACCCGATAAGTTCTGATTCCGGGAGAGTTGGAATATCAGGAGCAATAAATATTGCAGTTTTCCTGGCTGACACTAAATTGGACCATAGAGCTGCACCTCAGCTTCAATCTTACCTATTGGGCAAAAGCACCATAACTGCACAGTCAGGTAGCCACCAACAGTCAGGTAGCCACCAACAGTCAGGTAGCCACCAACAGTCAGGTAGCCACCAACAGTCAGGTAGCCACCAACAGTCAGGTAGCCACCAACAGTCAGGTAGCCACCAACAGTCAGGTAGCCACCAACAGTCAGGTAGCCACTTCTGACTGGTGACAGATCCCAATCGAAGTTTAGAATGTCTAGTTTGATACGACTCCAGCTGGTTCAGCGTGTTACTTCAGTATTTGGCAGCCTGGTGACAGCATTTCTCCTCTCCAAACAAATGCTCTCGTTTTGTCACATGAATAGACAAATTGATTATAGTCAGGGCCACTGCAATTATGCGACTGCGGGCGTAGCACTTTATATGCAATTATGCATTTCTAACAGTTGACACAATCCATCATCTGCAGCACAATTTGCAGATTTTAACAAAAAAACATTTTAAAAACAGATCAAAAGTTGCAAAAAAAAAAGGTAGCAACCTGTTGCTGCACAGTAGAAGGCCATCCACAAAGGTTTACTGGTCACCTTCCAGCTGCCTTTTGCTGTAGTTGCATTTTAAACAAGTACTAATGAGCTGAATTTTCTTTCCAGACTGGATAAACGTGTAAAAATTATGTGGCAAAATGAAGTAATACCACCTGACATTACGCTGCATAATTTAGTCAACCCTGCTGCATAATTTCGTTCTCCCCAATTCCACATTTCTAGTAGTCTGGATTTTAGTGCTGCTGGTACTCCTTGGGTCCTAAACTGATGATATAATGTACTGCTCTAATGTACTTGCTGTTTATACTATTGGTGGCTTCACAAGTTCAAATCTGGTTACTCAACCTTCCATTTCAGAAAAAGGAGAGCATAGGAAATCGGCCTTTTTGCATGGTCACGCTAGACTTTGCATTTCTTCTGGAAGCTATTCGCTGCTTTTTGAACTCTGAACACTTAACCAGTGTTAAGGAGAAATTAAGTACCTGTGCACCCCCTTTAAACATAGCTAAATTGGCTTGTTCCCAATTGACACATTTAACTTGCCAATATGCCCCTACTATAGGGTCTTGAAAATAAGCCTTTGGCTTGGAAGTTAAATGTCACTTGTGGACTGCAGCAACTACTGTGCAAGCTAGAGTGGGCCTACAAAACATGGCTTCAGGCTTACCACTGTAACCAGACTGCTGCAGTGCAAAGCCTGCAGTGCAACCATTTAAAATAACCGTTTTTACAGGCAAAGACCTCTTTTAAATATGAAACAGTAATGCCCTTTGTAGGTCCTCTAGCACACACGGTAGGGAGCATGGTATTTTAAAAGCGGTCACACAGAAAATTAATGTCACCATATCCCTACAGTGAAAAGGCTCCAAAAGGCTATTTTCAATGAGGCAGGCATGTCCTATACACAAAAACAGTACAGATTGACATAATAGTACGGCTATCTTTCTTTTTTGGGATTAGCAAGGAAAATAATTAAACCTTAGTTTTATCCAAATTAATTGAAGTTGGAATATTAATAGGTATTAAGGAATAGTTACTTTCAGAAAGTTACATTTATCCTTCATGAAGCTCTTGGAAGCTAGTTTACATTAGCTCTCCAGCAGCTGCCCAATCAGCACTTAGCCTTTAATGAGGTGTGAAATCCTTCCCAGGAGCGACACAACAGACCACTTTGATAGTCAGGTCAATCTGAATGGGCAGTTAGGACTCCACTGAGCTAGACATTCAGGATGAGGATCGCTACTCCTGTTGGCACACCATTGTCAAATCTAGTCTGAAAAGCCGGTCTGTTGCACATGTAAACATGTTGCACCCCTGAAAGGGATCAGATTACAATCCTTGTGTCTGTTTGGTCGCCGAAGGACCCTGCTTTGTCTTACTAAACTTTTGTCTCATTTTTGTCAGAGTACAGGGCTGGTTTCAAAGAGGATTTTGTTGTTAGATGTTGGGGGCCAAGTTTAATGTGACTGAAGACTTCGGCTACCTTGGAATTGCTCGAACATCATTTTGGGCCAGTTTACTGTAAGGCAAACAGGAATTACTGAAGTGGTTAGGCAAGAACCTGGCAACTCTTACCCCACCCAGGAATCACTCCCACCAATCAAATGTGGCACCCCAAGGAACCCTCCTCAGAACACTGCCTACACAAGTGGAAGATCAGAAAAGGATTGGACTTGCCATTTGTGGCCTCAGAGGAGCCCTGAAGGACTAGAGCTGCTCCCTCTTGAGCAGAGGACAAAAAAAAGTGGACTCAAGAGTCAGGTGGCTGACCTTTCTGTGGCTACAGGGACACAACAAGCTGCAAGAGGCCCTTCCTAAAGGGGTCAGCTGACTAGTGGCAATTGGATCTGGACTGAACTTTGTAGTTGGTCTCTGGTTGACACCCTCCGGTCTAAGTGCCCTCCCCAAAGGTCCTGGGGGCTGATGTAGCAGGTAAAACATTTTGTATACCTCCTCTAATTTGCGTGAACTTAATTACGTAATCATTCTAAAATTAATTTACAATAACATGTTTGCAGTGGAAGTGTTATTAATCAACCTTTACACCTTGATAAACCAAATACACGTGGGACTAAATTGCATGGCAAAATTAATTAATTACTAATGTTGCGCAAACTACCGTTATATTGTGGTGAAATAGAAAAATTGCATGATTTATGTTGCTTTGTGATCGTTTGTGCTTTAAAAGCCATCAAGTGGTAAGTATTATTACTTTAAATGTTGCTACAGCTAGGAAAATACTAATATATTATGGGATTAGTATGGGTTTGAACATCAGAACTTTCATTCCTATATTTTAATTACTGTTATGTCTATTTCTGCTTAAGTGGACATTCGGGCCTACTAAGCCGCAGTAACCAAGATGGAGTTCTCTGAAGCAGATGCTACCATGTACACGTGATTACTTCTTCGCATGCCCAGATGGCTCTTGAAATCACGAGGTAGCTTGAACTCCTGACATCGTGTTCCCTGCCAAGGCACAAAGTCAGGACTTGACCGCCAGCCAAGGGATGACCAAATGAAAGTCAAAGAAGAGACAAAGAGAGGACCTATCAGTGGGACCCTTGGGAAAAGATACAGCTACTGTTCCCCTGCCTGGGAACGGAACAGACAATTACAATTTGAGAACTTTGGGAAAAATCACTATGGAGAACTAGTTTGCACTGGAAAAATTTCAAACTACTGATAACCCCGAACTGTCCAATCAGAACATTTGGTCTGCCCTAATCTAAAATGAAGTAAGACAGAAAAAGATATAAAAGCCCTCTCAATCATTAAGTGGTCGGAGGAGTTGGAAGGGTTGGTTGCCGCAGCGTTCGTTCGCGGCTGCGTGCATCTTTGGGTTATTTCTTTGTATTGCCTAAATTCTATGCTATCAGTCTGAGTGTGGAATTGGTCCATGCTCTGGATTGATGTTCGTACTTTGCTGAAATTCTGAACTTTTCAACGCCGTTTCCTGCATTTTGCACGCCGGTTTGATCCTTTGGTAAGGACTGTGTGGAAATTTAGCTTGTAACTGAACATTATATGCGCCATCTTGCCTCTCCCCAGCGCCACGCACAGCGAATGCACGGCCGCCATTTTAGGCACCCCACTCTCTCCCCGCTCATTCCCGATCGCCAGCGCTTTCCCCTGGCGCTGCGAGCATCCCCCGCGCGCCGGCCACCCCCGCTCTCTCATACACGGGCCATAAACCCTCTACTTCTGCGCGACCCTGCCATGGAACCACATCCCACGCCCGATCGACATCCCATACATGGTCATGCATCTCTTTGATAACCCCCTTCCTCTGCACCCCATTATCCGAACCGGTCCCAGGCCATCACCTAGCCCTGCGGATGCAGTTTATTGCCCTACTGTAAGGGAAACACCCCACATCAAAGGGATTACAGTGGATCAAAGCCCCTACCCCCTGAGACCCGGCCGGTTGCACACCCCCGGGAATTGGCGGAATGTCCAGCTGCGTGATAGCCGTCTCCTACTGTAGATGGGGTGGGGACTTCCACTGTAGATATGTGTGGGAACGAGTTCGAAGTGGGGATTCCGAAGACGTTCTTTTATACATCAAAGTAATCTCAAGAATGTGCCATGTACAATAAAGTCATAAACCTGTGTATAAGAGGCCAGGCCTCAGAGATGCAGTTAGAGCACCTCGTGACGATACCTTGCTGTCTGATCTGATGTGTTCTGCTCCGACGGAATAAAACTTTGTTTCCTGCCTTCCAGTCTCCGGCGCCTGCCTCTTTCATTGGTAAATTATCGAATGGTATGAGAGGCGATTACCGCCGGGCAATACTTGAAGGGTTATCAACTGAAACTGCCACTACCATTTAACAATTGGCGTCCCAAGCGTGGGGCCCATCAGAGACACGTGGATCCAGTGGGAGAGGTCCTGACGACAGAGTGAACGACTGCAACGATCGGGAGAGCTCCTGCCCAATAGACCCTCGTCTGGCAGCCGATCATCCGAACTTCACTGGTTCCGAGCAGACCTCTCTCGAGTGATCTACGGTCCTGACTGGGAACCATCAGGAGTGCCGCAGCAATAACGGAGTGTAGAGGACAATCGGGCGCTGGAGGCGGAAGACGAGAAACTGTCCACGCGGTCCGGGTAAGGTCGTGATACACGACAAATTGCGAAATAATTGATTGTTTGAAGTTTTGAAAATACTAGTATTGCTCATTGATTGTTCTCTTTGAGATATTCGCTGTCTACAAACGGGGAGGAGTAGAAATACACTCTCTCTCTCCCCCCCTTTGCAGATAGTGAAGGGTAGGTAACGCAGACTTTTGTCCCCGTTGAAACCCGTCGTGCCTATCTTTATCTCCCCACTGATTGATTGTCCGAACATTGATTGTTTTGAAGAATAGTGCTCTTTGAGATATTCTCTGTTTGCAAATAACGTAGAATAGAAATATTCTGTCTAGTCTTTGCAAATAGTGAAGGGTAGGTAACGCAGACTTTTGTCCCCGTTGTAACCCGTCGTGCCTAGCTTTATCTCCCCATTGATTGATTGATTGATTGTCCGAACACTAGTTGTTCGATATTGGTTCTTTGGAGGTATTCTCTGCTTACAAATAACGAGGAATAGAGATATTCTGTCTAGTCTTTGCAAGCAGTGAAAAGATAGGTAGTGCTGACTTTTGTCCCCATTGAAACCCGTCATGCCCATCTTCTCCCCACTGATTGGTAGTTGGTTCTGCCCGGACCGCTTATTAGAGGTGGACCATCCGGCTCCACTGGAAGGCACCCCTAATAAGGACATGTTCACTAAATATGGACTAGTCGCCGTAGCTTATAGCAAGCTATGGCATAAAAAATATACCAGGAAGGACCCCGAGAGTCAGTGGCCACTGATGGGATCCTTCGACGACCATAAGATAGAAGTGCTAGAAATGGCTCTGCGTAGCAATAAGACGCCTACTATGCTTGACAGTATCGGCATGTGGCGCAAAGAAGCAACGCAACGGAAAAAGAGGGAAGAAGTAAAGGCAGAAAAGGAATTACGAAAGGCAGCTCACCTTGCCGCTAGAAAGTTAGAAGAAGAAATAAAGGAGAGAAGGGAAACTAAACTAAGACAGGAGCCCGAAACCTCAGGCCAGTACGCTGTTAGGACCCCCTCTATGCTCTACCCTGAGTTGTCCTCTAAGCAACGAACGAATGACGAATTACTATTAGGTCCCCCAATCATTTACATGCCCCCTCCATACGCACCCTCCCAATCGGTAGTGCAACACCCACAACCCCCAAACACGAGCGAAAGCAGTACAGGGGCCTCGGTCCTCACGGCCTCCGTGCCGGCCGAGCCTCTTGTACTGAACACAACGTCGGCAACGACGTTGGATGACCCTGAGATAAGAAAGAAAGATTCCACCAGAATGAATCGACTAACAAAGGATGAACGAACAGGAATCGACAAGATAGTAGGGACACTGGTGGAGCGAAAGGAAAGTGAGGAGTATATAACAGATGTGTATAACTCGTATGCCGACAGCCGTAGACGACACTTTGTCATACGACTTTGTTACCACGCCCTGAATGCATATGAGGATAGGTACCGCGATAAAGGTCCCGAAGGCTTAGCGGCCCTATATAGGAAGGTAGACATTGGGGAAGAAGGAGAGGGCGATGTGACGAACCTCTTCACTCGTACACTCGAGGTCTATCGACACCTTAAAGAACACAGGCAGACAACCAAAACAGAAACCCCCATAGCGGCTAAGCCCCAGGAAGGAAGGACTGATACCATGATGCCCATCAAAGAGGCCGCCCCCTACTGGGTCCCCCCACGAGGTCAGGGAACACATGACGACATCAACCACCAAGATGCGAAGGGGAGGGTTGTATATAATTGGGTCTACCAGCCATGGGACCGACAAGATATTTTGACCTTTAGAAAAACTCTACCCGACTTAAGAAAGAACCCGACTGCCTTCTACACCGAACTAGGTACAGCCTTAGGCTCAACAATAATGACTTTGGCAGATATCGACTTGTTCTTCGGATTATGTCTGCCGGCTGATGTGTGGAAACAAATCCGGAAAGTTGACCACGCTGAGCCGTTCGGATATACCTGGGTACAACTCGATACCATAGATAAACAGCGAGAACCGGGACAGAAACCCCCCGAAAGCCATATTAGAGCTCCCAGACAAGATTGTACTTAAGTTGAAGACTCTAATCCCAGAAAGAAAGGTAGATTGGTCAATAGTGACGGCTTGTCGCCAGAAACCCCAGGAGGATGTGTCTGAATACTTCTCTCGGTTCGAGACTGTGTTTTCCGATTATAGTGGCCAGGACATGACCACTGCAACCGGACATCACCTCTTTGTCCAGAATTATGTGAAGGGTCCATCACAAGAAGTTTCTCAGAAGCTGCAGACCAGCGAGAGTAGTTGGGCAGCCTCCAAACCCGCAGCTATCCTCCAGATGGCCCAATACTACGAAAACCAAAAGAATGAGAACGATAGGGCGTCAGAAAGGAAGAAAAAGGAACTAAAGGAGAGGGTAATGATAGCACAGTTGCAAGGGGTGACCATAGGAAGAGAACCCCCGAAAGGGAATTACCAACCAACCGCCCCTAGAAAGCTACCCCCTAGAGACCATACCCCTGCACCCTACAACGGACGGAGAGACTTAGATGGGAATCAATGTGCGTTCCGTAGAGGGTTCGGACACTGGAAATCCCAGTGCCTGGTCCTTCTGGAAATGAACAAAAATAGGGACCCCAGAGACACAGCATATGACCCCAGAAATAGAGGACAGGGACGAGGGTACACGAACGACGCCATCAACGACAGGCCAGGCAGACCAAACACCTTTGATCGCCCCCGACAAAACCAGTGTCAACAGTCCGACTATGAAAGCACCCATGACTTCGCATAGGACCGCCAGGGGCAAGGGAGGGATCCAGTCGAACTCCGTGTTGACCAGCAAGGTCCTTACGTCACTGCTAAGGTCTTGGGCACAAAATCTCCATTCCTGGTAGACACTGGGGCGACACGTAGTGCGTTATCCAAACGACTGATTCCTAGGGCACCCTTGTCTGGCTCACATGTAACCTCAATAGGCTTCGATGGAACGCCCTCCACTAACCCCTTATCAGCACCAATCTCCTTTGACTTAGAAGATAACACCACTGACACGACCTTTCTGCTCTCCTCCAACACCCCCGATGCTATTATGGGACTTGATTTGCTAAAACATTTTCGAGCTACCATCAGATGCTCCCCAAACGGAGTTCGAGTCATCCTACACGATAACCCAGATCTGTCCAGACCCTGTCACACACGGCGTATGCTCTCTATAACCGATGCTGACATGTCCCTACTCGACACATTACCTTCACATCTATGGGCTAAAACCGACTCAGATGTAGGGCGCATGGTGATCGACCCGGTACACATAACCGTCCGACCGGACGCAGTGCTCCCAAAGCTTCCACAGTATCGGATATCACCCGAAGGCGAGAAGGCATTGGTGGAAATCATCGAGTCCCTAGTCGAGGCAGGAGTGGTAGAAGAAGTAGTCAGTAATGTTTGCAACAGCCCTATCCTACCCATTGTAAAGAAGCAAGGCGAGGGAGATGAGAAAGCCTACCGTTTCATTGTTGATTTGCGAGAGGTTAACAAAGTAGTCATACCCCAGTACCCCGTGGTCTCAGACATCACCACCATCCTCACCCTGATTCCATCCACTGCCACCACCTTTACTGTTATTGATCTCAAGAACGCATTCTTTTCCATCCCCATCCACCCAGACAGCCGCTACCTGTTCGGCTTCACTTTAAAAGCCTGTTCGTACAGATTCTGCAGGGCACCCCAAGGCTACACTGAGAGTCCCAGTATTTATAGCCAAGCCCTCAAGAGGCAACTAGATGCAGTCCAACTACCCGATGGAGTGGTGTTGATACAGTACGTCGATGACATTCTTTTGGCGGCCGACACCACTCCACTTGCCGTCACAGCCACCATTCACCTCCTCCGCTTCCTCGCGGAGAACAGTCACAAGGTCTCCAGGAAGAAATTGCAATTCTGCCAACCACAAGTAACATATCTAGGCCACCTACTATCCAAAGACGGGAGAAAACTTACCCCTGACCGAATTCAGACCATCCTAGAAACCCCTGTTCCCAAGACTCAGAAGCAAGTACGGTCCCTAGTAGGCCTCACCTCCTTTTGTCGACAATGGTTGCCAAATTGCAGTCTGATCATAAAACCTCTGCTTTCCCTGCTGGCTAAAGATGTCCCCTTCCCCCTCCCCTGGACACCCGAATGTCAATCCTCCTTCAAAGAATTACGAGACGCCCTCTGCTCGGCCCCAGTCCTAGGAACCCCAGACTACACCAAACCTTTCTCCCTCTACACCCACGAAAGGGAGGGATGTGTGTTGTCTGTCCTAACCCAGTCCATAGGCCCTAAGCAACGCCCTTGTGCCTACTTCTCTGCCACTCTTGACCCTGTAGCCAGAGCTTTGCCCGCCTGCCTTCGAGCAGTAGCCGCCGCGGCTATCTCTATCCGGCAAAGCGAGGGGATCGTGCTCTCAAACCCCCTCACAGTATTGGTACCCCATGCGGTTGACACCCTCCTGAACCAAACCAAGACTCAACACCTGACTACCGCACGACTGACTGGTTATGAACTGACTGCTTGCACCCCACATCACATTGAAACGATGCACCACTCTGAATCCAGCTACTCTACTGCCTCTCCCTGACGCTGACCCCAATGCGTCCCCTATACATGATTGCGTGACCCTCACCGACTAACAAACCAAGAGTAGGGTTGACCTCCGGGATACTGCCTTCCCGGACCCTGACTGAGAACTGTGGGTGGATGGCTCATGCATCAAGCTCCCCGATGGCACCACCTCAGCTGCCTATGCAGTCACCACAGCCCGAATAGTTGTTGAGACAGCCCGCATCACACAGCGATCCGCACAGGCGGCGGAACTAATTGCTCTCACACGAGCCTGCATACTGGCAGCAGGGACAACCGCAAACATTTACACAGACAGTCAGTACGCCTTCGGGGTAGTTCACCACTTTGGGCTCTTATGGAAAGAGGGGATTCTTGACTTCTCACGGCACACCCATCCTGCATGGAGATCTAGTCTCTGCCCTGACCGAAGCAGTCCTCCTCCCCACACGGTTAGCTGTGATCAAATGCCAGGCACACAAGTAGGTGACAGACATTAAAGGACAGGGAAATGCACTGGCTGACATTACTGCCCGAACCACAGCCGAGAATAGGTCCACGACCCGTATGTATGTGACCAGGTCACAAACTGAGAAATGGAAGGATGCTAGGGAAACAATTAGGGATATCCAACTAGCCAGCACACCACACGAATTAACTGAATGGGCCCGGGTGGGATTGAAGGACGATGACGGTTGCTGGCGAACTAAAGACTTGAACAAATGGTTGCTACCAGATTCATACTTGATCCCCATGCTGACCATGGCACACTCCACCGCACACATAGGGTCTGCCCCCATGATCGAGCTCATCTCCAAAGTCTGGCACAACGACAAAATCCCAGACTCAGCCAAACGTCTGGTCCAACAATGCCTAGTATGCCTCCAACACAACCCTGGGAAAGGAACTACTGTACCCCGGGGAGGGTTTGGGGTCCCCAATCACCCCTTTGAAGTCCTACAAATGGACTATGTCCAGTTAGAAAGGTGCCAAGGTTTGAAGTACGTACTTGTCGTTGTGTGTGCCTTCAGCAAGTGGGTGGAAGCCTACCCAACCCATGACAACACCGCTATGACTACCGCAAAAGTACTACTGAAGGAATTCTTCCCCCGATACGGCCTTTGTCGAATTTTGTGGAGCGACAACGGCCCCCACTTCGTAGCCGAAGTTATCCAACTCATCTTAAAAGGGTTGGGTGTAAAACAGAAATTCCATGCGGTCTTCCATCCCCAATCTGCAGGCTTGGTTGAGCGACAACGCCACATTGAAGCTTAAGATAGCAAAAATAGTTGCCACCACAGGACTGAGATGGCCAGACGCTCTCCCGCTAGCATTGCTATCAATGCGTTCCACCCCCACTAAACACCACTTAACCCCCTACGAGGTAGTTTTCGGGCGGCCCATGAACCTTTGGGCTGCTCCAAAGCCAACATCCATCCACGACGTCCCGGACGTCCTCATGTCTGACTATTTGTATAACCTAACTAAAACGTTGTCTGTTATCCATCAGCAGGTGCTGCACGCCATTCCCGATGTTTCCAGGGGCCCCGGACACGACATCCAACCCGGTGACTTAGTCTTAGTGCGTAACTTCCAGCGCACCAAGAGTCTGGAGCCCCGGTGGACGGGCCCCCTGCATGTCCTGATCACCACCCGAACAGCTCTACGAGTGGAGGGGAAACGCAATTGGCTGCATGCACACCACTGCAAGAAGGTATCACCGACCCTGACAACCACGGACAACATCACCGCCCAAGAAGAACTTCTGGACAAAGACCGACCATCCCTGAGCCGCTGCCCAGATACAGAGACACTTGAGTTAGTAAGATATCCTGATCCCACCGTGCCATCCAAGGAAGGGTATAACTTGCGACGAAAGGAGAGAACTTCGGCTAAGCAGACCACAGGCTAAGTGGAAATCTCAGAGCGGTAGCCTAGTCACCTCAAAGGCCACCAGGAGAGAAACTAAACAAAGTCTGTGGTTCTGCCCGCTACAGTCTCTCTTGAAGGTGATGGAAGCGCCAGACATGAAGATGATGGAAGCAACCGGACGTCCGAAGATCCACTACAAAAACCCAAAGACTGACCGAATGCACAGCTTAAAGACTATTGCACTTTTCATTACCCTTCTCTTTTGCCTTCTCCTCGTGGTCACCTTCTGGATCATGGAGGAGAGCACACCCGCTCATAAGACATTGCTGACCACCGTTCAACCTACCACCACGAAAGAACACCATCTGATCTCACTTTCACCCCAACTCCGAGAAAGGCGTAAGGAGTTCTGGAATAACTCCTTTGTGCAGTTGCTCCACCAACACAATCTTGCCGCCAACGCCACTAATTGCTGGATCTGTGGGTTGCTACCACATGCTACTGGACACTCTATCCCTTTCATCCCTTCACCTTTTTCTGTCCATGGTTCCTGCCTCGCCTGGCTAATCCTCCTGCAAGAAAGCTACAAGGACAATGCCACTTCCGGCAGAACCATGTCACACTTCTACCATGGGTTCTGGCTGAACAAAACTGGAAGAACTTCTGCCCTCTTCTGCCCTCTGAGATCGAACACTTCCTTTCACATGGACATCCCTGCCAAAGAACGAGTTGAAATGCAAGTGTTCAACAACCCAGCCAGACCCACCTTCTCTTACCTCCGGAAACGGACGGCCGCCACCCTAACAGTGGCCCTGTCCGTCATCAACATCACTGGATTTGTGTGCCTCGAAGGCCTGGGGGCGCAGCTGGTGGGCCACAGCTCCTGCCTCATCACCCGAACATTGGACTCAGTTGACCCACCCTCCTTTGTTGCCTCCCCGAATATGTACTTCGTCTGTGGTACTAAGGCCTACACCTGGCTTTCGAAAGGTTGGGGAGGCACCTGCTACATCGCCTTTGTCCTTCCTCCGACATATGTGGCTCCAGCAAACCATCACCGACAGAAACGGGCCAAAGACATTGTGCAAGCCGACTCCGCCGGAGCACAGTTCATGGACGCAGTAAAAGGCCTTGTTCCACTCTGGGGTCCAATGGCAAACAGCCGTGCCATCCGCCACTTAACCCAGGCAGTCGAAACTGCGATGAACATTACGGCTGGCGCCCTCGCCAACAACACCGCCGAGCTCCAGGCCGTCCGCTTAGTGACCCTTCAGAACCGCCTCGTTCTAGATGTGGTTCTGGCTGATCGTGGAGGAGCATGCCGCATCATTGGGTCCAGCTGTTGTACCTACGTACCGGATAACTCACCCTCAGTCTCCAAAGCAATTGAACACCTCCACAGACTATCCGCAGAGGTCCATCAAGAGCAAGAAGAATGGTCACTGGGGAGTTGGTTTTGGGACACTATTAAAAGTTGGGGATGGAGGCTGTTTTCATTTATCCTAATACCGATTGTGATACTATGTGGATGTTGCTTGGGGATTCAGTGTCTGCCACCTTTATGTTCGCTTTTTATGAACTGCATCTGCCCTAAGACTTTGGACTTTGAAACAGAGCGAATGAAAGCTCTGTATGAGGTGGAAATTCGTAGTATTATGGGGATAGATCCGAACTAGACAAGCTGGCGAGATATGTTAAAAGGGAGGACTGTGGAAATTTAGCTTGTAACTGAACATTATCTGCGCCATCTTGCCTCTCCCCAGCGCCACGCACAGCGAATGCACGGCCGCCATTTTAGGCACCCCACTCTCTCCCCGCTCATTCCCGATCGCCAGCGCTTTCCCCTGGCGCTGCGAGCGTCCCCCGCGCTCCGGCCACCCCCGCTCTCTCATACACGGGCCATAAACCCTCTCCTTCTGCGCGACCCGGCCATGGAACCACATCCCACGCCCGATCGACATCCCATACATGGTCATGCATCTCTTTGATAACCCCCTTCCTCTGCACCCCATTATCCGAACCGGTCCCAGGCCATCACCTAGCCCTGCGGATGCAGTTTATTGCCCTACTGTAAGGGAAACACCCCACATCAAAGGGATTACAGTGGATCAAAGCCCCTACCCCCTGAGACCCGGCCGGTTGCACACACCCCCGGGAATTGGCGGAATGTCCAGCTGCGTGATAGCCGTCTCCTACTGTAGATGGGGTGGGGACTTCCACTGTAGATATGTGTGGGAACGAGTTCGAAGTGGGGATTCCGAAGACGTTCTTTTATACATCAAAGTAATCTCAAGAATGTGCCATGTACAATAAAGTCATAAACCTGTGTATAAGAGGCCAGGCCTCAGAGATGCAGTTAGAGCACCTCGTGACGATACCTTGCTGTCTGATCTGATGTGTTCTGCTCCGACGGAATAAAACTTTGTTTCCTGCCTTCCAGTCTCCGGCGCCTGCCTCTTTCATTGGTAAATTATCGAATGGTATGAGAGGCGATTACCGCCGGGCAATACTTGAAGGGTTATCAACTGAAACTGCCACTACCATTTAACAACTGGACTGTCCGTTCGAGGGAGCCTTCATTTGAGAATGCGCGGATAACTCCCCGTTTGATTTGAACCTTTTATCACTTAAATTGGTAAATGATTGTGTACTTTCCTGAAAAATCTATGTCTAAGAGAAATTTCTGAATGTTCATATTCCTTTGATAAATTTACTGATCAAATAACGAGCTCTAGATAATAAATGACAACTTAAGAGTTTAATTAATGGTAAGAAACTAAATTTGAAATAAAGAAATGAGTTTGTGGTTCTTAAATTACAGAAAATATCAAATGTGTCCTAGGCTTTAATTGTGTCTTAGCTGGTTCTAATTCAGCATCAACCAAATAGTGGAGTGCCTTGATGATATACATGTATATATAGTAAAGCAAATTAATCCTGATAGGTAATAAGGTACCCACCTGTCCAGCGCCTTTTTCTCCTGTGTACAGATTCGAGTGAGATTGATTGAATGTCGAGTGTGTTGGTGTTATGGGCCCCGCCAATGAATGAGTATGAATGAGCTGTTGTGAATAAGAATCTGTGACATAAGGAGAATATGTAAATCTTGACCTCAGATCGCTGCATCAGGGCCTTAGAAGTGTGCTCCTATGGTTGTTTGGACACCAGAACAGTTTGGAAACCTTTAAAAACGTTTCCTTCAGCACTCCAGGGCTGTAGGGAGACCCACCAAGGTAAGAATCTAACCAGCACCGAGAGGATTTCCCCCCCCCCAAAAATGTAAAAAGGAACCCCCCCGCCTTTTTTCTTTTACTTTTCAACTTCCAGACTTTTATCAGGACCAATCCACTTGGTGTATCTGACAAGCTCCACCACGGTTGGCCCCAAATTGAGCCAAGGTCTCAGTCTACTGCGACCATTAGCACTTTTCAAGTTTTAGGTGAAAATTGCACCTAAACGTACAAATCTCAAAACTCTGGTTGTTTTAGTGTTATTTTGTTTATGGAATTTTACAGTCATTTTTAATTCAGTTTGGGAATTTCATTACTTGCCGTTTTGACTTTATTCTGTTTTGGTATTGCGGGAATACTTTACACATTTTCTCAAGTTAAGCTGGCCTGCTCTGTGCCATCGCTACCAGGGAGTGGAGCTCAGGTTACTCTAGTGAATTTCAGGGTTTACCCTGACAATAAGTGTTATTATTCACTGAGGTGGGCAGTCACCGACCCCAAGTAATAATCAGCTTTCTTACAGACAGCAAGCACTATCAGAAAAGAAAAAAAACGATCTACCATCAATATAAACATTCTGAGCTGCTAGGAGTCCTTGATCTGGATAAACACTTATTTAAGCTTCAAATAAAGGTGATGGTCTGGGGAATTTTGAAAAGTAGAGTATAACCCACTTATAACACTAACAATATTAAATATCAATTCACAGTTGTGGAAGTGGTGGTATCTTTTTATGAGAAGTCCTGACAAACTCACTGCGACCTTCAGAACTGTGGCTCCAGTGGGTAACCAACAAAGATTCTAGAATCTTGACAAGAAGAAAAGGCGATGAGGTACAGAGATGGAGGTTGATTAGAGGAGAGAATGAGGATAGAAAAGAGTACGAAAAAAAAAAGTACGTATGAAAGATTGGTAAGGAAACAGGTGGATAAAACAGTAGTAAACAAGTGATTAAAAGGGAGAAGAAATAGGACAAGTAGGCAGTGGTGATTAGGGAATGATGAGTGTCAAAGTAGAGAAAGTGAAAAGAATGGTGTGGGAGATGGATGCTGAAAAAGCAATCTGAGGAAGCAGAATGGATGGAGCAGGGTACCGATTAGCAAAATGAGTGCTACGAGTAGGTAGCTTAGCGGGCCAAGATGGCAGATACTTATTGTTGGAGCTCCACACCATCAGCACTACAATCTGCCTTATCCTGACTACTGGGCCCATCAAACAGGCCCGCTCTGTTGCGTCACCTCAGACAGCACCGATTGATGCAGAGATGCTGCAATGCATTGATCTTGAGAGGAATTGGCGTCCAGACCAGGCACGGCAGTTGCAGCAAAATGGCAGCTGTGTGACCTGGCGGCAGGGAAACCAGGCGCTGCTCGCTTGCGAGGGGAATCCTACTCTGAGGAACAACAGAGCCACAGCCGGTCACACCATTGACCAGATCTGGGCGCCACCCAGGTCTCCCTTTCTCTCCCCCTGCACCTGCAAGACCCATGCAGCCAGGGCCTCAGCAACAGTGAGGTGGAGAAAACCACACTACAACTTGGCAAGGGACCATCTTGCATTGCTCCATCCAACTGGCCGGCAGTCTCAGGACATGCTGATAAGGCCTGTCACCCACTTGCATGGCGATCCAGGGGGGCCAAGAGACAGGGCACCCACATCCCGTCCCCCGCCACTGGCACACTGACTCTTGCGGCGTGGGTTGCTTTAGCCCCGTGCTTCCTGCAAGCCTCCAGGACAGCCATGGACAGGCTAAAGTAAGCTCAGACATCGAAGCAGGCAGAGCCTGACTCCCACCACCCCCCCAATCGACAATACCAAATTCCCCACTGCAGGGAAATACGTAGCACCTCCCGGAGCTGGCAACAAACCCAATAAGGTCTTGGCCGCCACAGAGCTCTCGGTTATCTATGAAGACCAAGCTTGGCTCCCTGCAAACTGACCATCGGAAGCTTGTGGACAGTCATCGAAGGGGAGAAAACCTTGGCCTCACTAGCCATTGACAATCAGCGTGCCCTCCTGGACTTACAAGACTGTGTGAATGCTGAAGGAGTGGGTAGAGGACGCAGAATGTCCTGGGCATGCCAGAGGAGCAGGGAGGCTGGGACCCTCCGGCTTTTAAAAAAATCTGATATAGGTCTTTCTTCCCCACTTTGGACTTCACCTCTTCTTTGGAAGGATCCAGCAGGTAACGGTGCGCCATTCCCCCTGCCCCCATCCAGAGGCCCGTGCTGGCCACGCTCCTCCGCTTCAGGGTTGCCAGACCCTTAAAAATTAGAGAAGATAGTCATGCTCTACCCTGACCATACCCAAGCAGTACAAGGGCAGGGTAACTTCTTTCTGGGAGTCAAAAAGTGACTCCGACATATGGGAATCCAATACTTCTCGCTGTTCCCAGCCCATCTTAAAATCCTAGTCAGCGCAGAACTTTTTTTTTTTTACTGACTAAGGATCCATGGGATTGAGCTGACAAGAACATAACAGTGTCCGCCCCCCCCCTCCAAGTCAGGGATGCGACTGCGACAGAAAGGAAGAAATCACATGCGAAGAGGATCATCCCTGAGGTTTCTTTCCATCATCAAAGTCTCCCATCCTGCAACACAGTAGAAGACAGTTGGCGGAGCCTCTGGGAGGGAGCCAACCTGGTGGCCGGGAATGAGCTTTTAGATGCGATAGCGGCCCTCACATTTTTTCCTCAGATGGAGTATTAGACTTGCCCCATGACGCCAATTGGGACTCCCAGTTTCCAACGCTAGTGACTCCACAGACAAGACAATTTAATCATAGGCCCTAGTGTCAAGACACAGGACTGAGCACCTGCTTACATACTTGCCTACCAGCTGACAATTCTTAATCTTTATATTATTCAATGATCTGACACCATTTCCTCCCAGGTCGCACAGTGGAGATGTTGTCGCCCACTCCCTCGCTATTACGATCCGTGAAATTACTGTTCTCTATCTACACCTGGATCACTCTCGCATACCACTATAGCGCACTTCCCCCTTACACACAAAGCGATTTCCAGGGCGAGTTCGTCAATGGGTACTGGCAGACAAGTGGAGAGCCATACACCCTAACTCCAGACTCTACTCCAATGTAGCCTATGCTCCCTTCCCCTCGTTTCCAGCAGACTACCTTGGCCGTGTTGTCTCAGATTAGAACGTACATGTTGGGGACTTGCAATGGAATGACCCGCACCCGACCACATGGGACTCTTGAGATTGCCTGGAAGATCCAGTCTTCCGAAACACCCAGGAGTCCCACATAGGGAACTACTGTGCCGAAAACCATAACTCAGTCTCTACTGGGACCACTGAGTGGGATGCCTTCAAT
The DNA here is from genome assembly GCF_964204655.1 of Triturus cristatus. Taxonomy (NCBI): domain Eukaryota; kingdom Metazoa; phylum Chordata; class Amphibia; order Caudata; family Salamandridae; genus Triturus; species Triturus cristatus. The sequence goes on from NC_140592.1 coordinate 752,796,572, forward strand.
GTTGTTACGAGAGGAATTTGCATACATTCGATAGTGGGGATACGCAGGACACTAGCCAACTAGATAATAGAGGTGAAGCCGCGCTTGCAGACACTAGAGAGCAGCACAGCGACCGTGCTAACAGCGTTGAACTAACCAGGGCTAAAATCCATTACACAGCCCTTCTGGAACAACTAGGATGCTTTAATCTAGGCACATATGTGGGCAAGACACACAAAGAGGGCACCAATTCTGGCTACCTCCTTGCATGGCTGATTCACCAGGAAAACCGCCCGAGTCACTCACTGGAACTCGCCTCACAGTCCGATGTCAAGTCCGATGTCACATTTATGCACAACACAAAATCTAACAGATGTTCCTCAGGTACTACTCCGCCATATAGGAGGCACCTCCCAAAGCAACAGCGGACACGGTGAATCTTGCCCTTTCTAGGATTTCTGATGCTCAGAGAGACAGCCTTGATGGTGTGATCACAGCCATAGATGTCAAACAATCTATTCAGGACCATGCCAAAAGCAAAACCTTACGCCTTGATGGATAGCCAATAGAGTACTATAACATTTATCAACAGCTTAGCACCCTGTTTCGCAGGCGTTTAACAGCCTAGGGAACCACCACCTTCCCTCCGAGAATCCCTCTTGGCATCTATTCCTAAGCCAGATAGTGACAAAGCCTGCCTGTTATCGTACCGTACTATTTCCATACTATCCATACTAGGAACAGATTACAAGATCCTAGCATATATTTTATCCGGCAGATATGTTTAGACTCTCCCAGAGCTCTACATCATGATCAAAACTGCTTTGTCCCAGGGCAGAGCACCTCTCATAACATCAGGCGCCTATTTCACACCTAGGATCAAACAAGAGCGGTTCCTTCACGCAGCATGCCAGCTACTGGACTTGGAGGCGCTGGATTTGCTAACCTGGGACTATCTTTTTCAATTACTGGATCGAATGGGTGTGGGTAGGTGCCTCTTAGCCTATACGCTGTTACTACACACAAAGCCATTCACCCAAATCCGCTTAGGTCAGCTCATTTCGCCAACCTTTCCTGTGGGCAGATGTACTTGGCAATGGTGCCCCTTGTCCCCCCTGCTGTTCATGATGGCAATGGAACAGCTCACCATCTGGTTGAGTGGCGAGACAGGTCTGGGGGATCCACCTTGGGGACAGAGCGCCTTCACTATCCCTCCATGCTGATGACTTGCTCCTGTCCTCCAAGGTCTGCACTGACCTCTTCCCCAAACTATACACTCAATGCCTTCGCACATGCAGCAGGTCTCTGTGTCAACTGGGCAAAGTCCTCTGTACATACACTCAACCCCAACTCCCAGATAGACCTCATTGACGTCAACTTGAAAACCACCCTGACTGCTGGCCACTACAAGACAGAGCTATCAAAAAGGTGATCTTGCCCAGGGTCCTCTACTACTTTACGAACCTGCCAGTAGAACCCCCCACACCAGGGTTTTTTCCGTGACCTGGCTATGTTATTTGGGAATCTAATCTGGGGGGGGGAAGAAAAAAAACAGCACAGAATAGCCCTGAAAAAACTGAAGATGCCAACCGGAGGGGACTGCCTAGGTGCCCAGTCATTCGTTGCCCATTACCTGGCAGCTCAGCCATTTAGCAACAATCACGATTAGAAGCTTCCCAAAGTCATACCTCCATCCGTTTCATTTTTTAATGTGCTAGTGGCTCGTAGATGTATTGCATAGGTACACCTTGCATGCCATATTCCCCAATAAGCACCGGTGTTTCCATTGCTAAGCCTCTCACGAATCCCTGGCCCATACTTGATCACATTATTGCCAAGCAGGTAGGAACGATCGCTGGTCATAACTGGTGTCCGCCCCCCGCCCCCGATAGGCTTCTCAGTTCCTTTGATCAACTCCAAGCTGACTAATGTCCCAATTCCTCACTTATCAGCAAATATGCAAGACATATCAGGCTCTCTGGTTCACCCAGGACGAAGAACCTGCAACACACTGTTTTCCAAACATTGCCCACCATGGGAGAAGGCTGTCACTTGATCACATGGACCCATAGGGCGCTGTGAGACCACACCAGTATTGCCCCGATGGTCTTGTAAAGAAATGGGAGGAAAACTCCGTGAGGGTGCTGAATAGAACAAGCCTTGCAGTTTCTAGAAACGCCAGTCTTAAAAGTATACATTTCTGCACCCTTCACAGAGCTTATCCGAAACCCGCACACATCAACTACTTTTCCCCTACAGAGGGCCTCTGGTGCCCCCGAGGCAGCTCGTGGAAGCAGATCTCCACCACATGCTGTGGTTCTACCAGGAATCATTTGACCTACTGGCAGGCGATACATGACGCACTGCGAAAGGTCACTGCGCTCACTAACATTTTCACATGGGAGGCTTTTGCTTTAGGCATATTTAAGCAAAACAAGTGCTATAAGGCGAGGACACGCTTCGCAGACGTGGCACTCGTTAGCTAAAAGGATACCCACTCTCCAATGGAGGGCCCCCTCTGCACCACCGGTGGCAGCATGGCACAGGGCAATGGGTAAATGGAGACAGCAGAAGATGAAGCCCTATGCTAGGAAGGGGTATGTCACTTACACAAGCACCCAATATCCCAGGAATAGGACACTTCTTACTTCTTACAGTCTAGATTCAACAAGCACCTTTCCCTGTGAGCTTTACTGGACCCAACTGGTCACTCCACAGCGCACCTGTATGCCCTCGCTTGATTCCCTCCCCCCACACTCACCCACTATACTACCAGTCTCTTCCTCCCCTTCATTTCTTCAACACCAGGACAGTAATATGGCATACTACTATGCAAACCCTACTTTAAGTGTACCTAGAGTGTGTGTGTAAATGTAGAGCAAAGATTCCCCAAGGGACAATCCAATCCCATTACCTTCCGTGAGAGAATGAAGGACCTTGACTTGGTCACCCCTCACGAGATGTCAGACCGCTGTGTGGGGAGGTCCCGGCATGCAGGGTCCCTCTGTGTCAGCTGAAGTGCCTCCTCTACTTATCGGGAGGCTCATTATTTATAATAGAAAGCAGCCATGCGATGTATTTTATAGATTAACGATGTTATGGATAAGTAGATAGCTCCGATGCCCCGTGAATGAAGATAGAACAACATTTGTACATAGTGCGTAACGAGGCCTTGTACACGATGTTAGAGGCATGGTAATCTTGTGCAAAACTAGACGTGTAAAGAATATAGTTTCAGAAAAACTAATCAGACACTGTCGTGTATGCAAATATGTACAAAAGTTCACAGTTGAAATGTTATTGTGAAAGACAAGACTATGTAAGAAATTAACAGCTTCGCTACATGGTCCTAACCTGGGAACATACCAGAAGGGTGCAGCAGGAAAACGGGCAGATAAGATGGAGCGAAAGTAGGTGGTAAGAAGTAGAGACTAGTGAGGTAAGTGGGACAGCAGGGTGAAGCAGAGCAAGGAGGGTAATGTTTGGGGAGAGACAGAGAGAAAGAAGGGTAAGGTGGAGAGCGCAGAAGAGATACAGCCCCAGGTTTTAAACCTCTAGAAATACAGTTAAAACGAGAGAACAGAAGCAGACAGTATGTGCGTTATGTCTCTCCCATCCTTACAAGGCTTTCCGGTATGCCCAGATCCAGCTCTCAAACTATGTGGGAGACTCTGGACAAACCCACTTTTTTTATACGGCCAACCCATGCTTTTCCATGGCCCTCCCAGACACCAAGTCCTGGAACCGAGCCTGCTTTACTTTGAGCTGCGGATCTCTGGGGTAAAAATTGGTTTTCTGGTATGTACTGTAGTTAAGTTTAAGTCAAACATTACTCAGCAATTAGGATGCACTAAAGCTTAAGATCCTTCGACATCAATCCAGGGAAGGTGTACAAACAAGAACAATCAAATTATTTAACAGCCTATTGAATTACTGAATTTAACTCAGAATTCTGCTGTCGCCGACACGATAAAGCTTCAAACTGCATATTGCTTAAATAAAATCAATTCACATGCAATTGCGACAAGTATTGTGCATCCAGAGATATTGCTGTGAACAAAGTCGGCGCCAAAAACCTGACCAGGCCAGTGCTTTCAAACCACTATTTAAATACCGGGCGTCAATATCAGGTAGTCAACTCTGTCGAACAATCGACTTTTTGCTACACTTCTCAAACATACCTATCTAACAACCGAACAGAAAAAAAGCCAATACTGAACACTCACCTTTCCCAAAGGAAATTTCTTCAAAAACTCGGGGGTCTTGTTGGTTTGTCCGAACTGGAACTGGGGGGGCCCAGACTTGACAGTTATCTTTGCGCCACTGTACTGAGCAGCAATAAGGGCCTTGAATGCCCTCCAGTTGTCAGGGTATGTGTAAAGAGTCTGTAAAAATCAAAGAGAACGAAGTTAATCCAGTGACCACACATTAAGATCTACCCAACCAATGTACTTGGCAGTTCACTCGGTAATCGCTACACCACAGCCAATTGCTTCTCCTTCCAAAATTATCTACTAATCAAACACACTTGATCACTATCCCGCACCCTAATACCACAAGGCCACTCACTCAGGTAATTTCAAAACAAACGCCAACATATCAACACCGACCAGCCTCCTGCTGTCAACCACATCATAACATTCAATCTCAAAATCGGTCAACCAAGTTTTCCAACAACCCACACATCATACCAGTCGTCCAATCTATAAACACAACCAATACCACCCAACAAGCACAAACATGCAACTTAAGACAACATATTGAATTATTCACCTTGCAGCGCAATGTATCCTACCTCACAAGAGCTATGCAGTTTTAAATTTCCTTTGTTGGTGTATGTGAGAAGGGGTATATACAGCACCTGTTTTCACGAGTGTGCTAGGTCCTTTGCGGTAAAATGCACTAAATCTAACCATCTACATACGGGGTACCAAATGGCACAGCTGAACGCCTTGCGCCAATATATAAATAAAAATAAAAAATAAAAAGGGAAGATACAGCGCCGAGCTCCACTTCTCATACTGACAAACGAAAACGTGTGCATACATTTACTGATGGTGCTATCTACCACCACGTCATGATGGCTACTTTCAGCCATTCCAGTGTTTTCAAACAATTCCCTTAAGCACGTTGGGAATTACAAGCTTACAAATATATTGAGAAAGGTTTAACTAAATATGCCCACGTCCTCTGTGTAACTGGGGGAAATCTAGGACTGGTTTAAAGTGCCTATTTTTAAAAGGAGGTAGTAACAACTACGTGTACGCCGCCTTAAGAAGCAGTATACAACACCCGTATGCTAAAAGTGCCGTTGTCAATCAACTTGATACCACAGCTGTGGAACATTACCATACATTGTGTATAGCCATCTACAAGCCACTGGAAAACGGTAACTTTCACGCATGCATTCTGGAGCTCCGGACCAAAATCTTCCACGCCTGAATGGCTCGACTCCATCTCCTAAGCGAGAACTTACTAAAATTCTACCCAACTCTAAGGTCTCGAGGCGCCCTCCGGTATACGATGGTCTCGCGTACCCTACGCAACATTAAAGTCCCTAAGCTTAACTTGTGATTTCCCAGCCCAGGAACAACTACAATCTTCCAGTCAGAGTCTGCTCTTTCAGCTGGACTCCCCGATCTAAATACTCTATCAGTACTACCCTGAGTGACCGCCACACTTTTCTGAACCGGCTGCCCCTTTCATAGAGGCGGATGGCAACCGATTCCCTAATTCAGGCCCGTCAGCTCCGTATTCTTACCCCGGCGGCCATCTTGGTGAAGCGTAGAAAGGGAGGAGGGAAGGAGCCCCGGCCACGAAGAGAGCTATACAGCAAGCCGTAAAGCGAGAGCAAGTGCCGTAAAGCCGTGACATAGATATAAAACTACAATTTGGCGGCGTCTACACGACAAGGAAGAAGGACTTAACTGACAGCGTCGCGCTTGTTTTTGAGACGAGATGATAGCTCGGAAACCGGAATCATGTCAAAAATATACTTTTATTCACAAAGTATAAATAAAGGCCAACAAGCCGACGCCACAGGAAACAATGTTAACACATCACCCTCTTCTTGGTCGTTAATCCCTCAACATTCTACACATAACCCCTTCGAAGGCATGCCTAGAATTTCATAGTACTGTGATGCACGATGCTACGAATTTCCATCAGCTGCTAATACTTACCCCATACCCTTGCTCAAAATAAATAAATAATTGTATTTTTTATATATATATATATATAAATAATGATAATGCAATGAAGCATTTCCAAATTTTATGTCAGAAATTTAAATAACATTGCTTAAACAACCTTTCAGAACAAAATGTAATCTTTAAATTTAGCAGGTAGCACTATTTTCCTTTTGTTATTTAACATCTCTGTACTGTGCATGTGAAATCACATTTTCATTTTGTACGTCATCACATGGCTCATGCGCATCACAATTTTCACTCACATCAAGACCTTCACCTTGTAGTGTCGTGGGGCAGACAAGCACGACACCGACACGTAATTACTTTGGAGGTATTTATTTCGTTCCCCTCTCTGCCCCGCTGATAGAGATCAGGGTGTGTACAATATTCCTACTACCACGGATAGAGTAATCTCACAGTTACACGCACATGCATACATCATACGCTAGGGCCCATTTCACTAACATACGCTCAAATACTCTACCAGCAATAAACCTGTGGAAGGAAAACACTCCTAACACCCTGCATCTATACCGAGGTCGATAAGACCTGGTTTTTGTGACTGTCCTTAAACATAATCTATACAATATATACAACAATGATCAATAATGCAAACCCAATAATTGACAAGAAAGTATATCCAACACCATGTTTAAAATGATATTGCTTTATCTAAAATTAGTCAAAGGAAATCAATCAGAGTAAATCATTTCTCATAGTTACCTATTCTAGCTAAATGTCAGAACGGGTCAGGACAAGTCTCTCGGTAAATGTCTCTCAAGACGAAGTCCCTTCAGCATCAATCCTCAGCAATGCAGATTCGGTACGCGGCAAAGGCAAAATGGCAAGTGGCAAATGGCCTCTCTAGGCTAACATCTCTTATAGTTTCTAAACAATAGAAAGATACATTGAGAACATAGAAAAAACTATAATGTCCGCCGGACTTTGCTGAGCAGAGCGAGAAGGAAAGGATGTAACATTGCTACATTTGAGAATCTCCGCTCAGGAAAAATACACATAACAAAAACTACGGAACAGGAACCAAGAAAATAAAACATGTATCACAATTATCCTGCTTCTCCTCGGCCATCGAGCCACAGTTCAGAGCTTCTCTCTAAGGCTCCTTTGTTTCCCAAGGCTGCCAAGGACACTTTCACTTCTCTTGGAGACTTCCCAAAAACTGCTGCCGTCCTCATGGAAAGTTTTTCAACAAGGACCATGGTCAGTTAGCTTCAAGACCATTTCCAGCAGGGGTCTCCCTCGTCACAGTTTTCATATTTAAATCACAGCCAGGCTCATAATTCGGCCATCTTTTCTTAGGCCAACATAGGCCTTAATAGACCATCTTAATTAAAAAGAGACAAAAACAACGTTACTACAGCATAGTGATTAAACAGTGTTAACCCCACTAATACCCTTATGTGTATGCATTTATCTAGCACTTGCAACATAGAAAAGCATTAATTCAGAAAGCGTTTTGTGCTCAAAAATAAACAGCACATAGCAATGTTTAAACATGAAAACACGCACGTTATTTTTTTAAAACAGCACATTTATGCACACTCACGTGTAACTCTCTCCTCTCTTGTTAGGACAAACGGATTGATTAATATAAACGCACTTGCACAAGACAAATAATTAATTATTAATTATTAATAAATTAATACAACGAATAGACATGCCAGAGCTTCAAAAGCCCCAGAATTTTCAAACTGAAAACTCTGCTCCAGCAATCCCCCCTTTGGTGATTTTATCACCAAATAAACCCCAAAAAAAAAATTAGTGAAAATTTAGCCCCATTTTAGGAGAAATTGGAAATGTCTTTTCCCTTTACACAACATTAAACACCAGTCACTCTTTCATCATCCCTTTTTGTCTCCAAGTAAACACTCTCCCTCAATTCTTCTAGTTCAATTTCTTGAGGTTCTCTCTTTAACCTCTTGTTTTTCTTTTCTTTATTCAATTTCTTCCTCCCTCCCCTGTTTTTACAACACACACACACCAATCTTATTATTAATAAAGCCACAATTATACAAGACAAGGGAAACAATATTCTACCTATAATAGTACTACCTATTTTTGCAATAAAATCCTTAACAGCTATCATTTTATTAGCTATTTTAGTCCATAAACTCTCAGCTTCAAGTGGTACTAATTCTTCATGCAAATCAGTAATATTTTTGAAATAGACCTTCAGGTCTCTGCTTTCGTCTGGAATGTAAGTGCAACAATGTTGAACTTTCAGCATTCCACAGACTCCACCCTCCTTGGCCAATAGAATATCAAGGGCAAGTCGATTTTGCATAGACATGGCACGTACGGCACTTAATTCCGTATTCACCAAAAGAAACCCTCCAGCGGTATTTGTCGATAAGCGATCAACCACTGTGGACAGTTTCCGAATTCCATAAGCATTCAAAGAAATTCCCACTGCTGGAATCAAAACCCCAAAAATATCACCCACTATTTCAGACCAAGTTTCTCTCTTAAAACGCATTAGTAAGTTAATATGTTCTACATCTGTTATTTTATCTATATGAAAAATCTTTGGAAAAACTAGGCCCACATAACATGTGCCATACCAATGGTCAGGCAACTTGTAATAAGCCTTATTCCCACAAACATAATATACTCCTGGAAAAATTGTATCTTCACCACCTCTGAAACCCCAACCTGTTGCAATGAAGTATGTATCATGGCACTCACTAGTCCCGACAAAATATGTATCATATTGGGATTTCCTTCTTGTAATACAAAGTTTACCCTTCTGTGGTGCATCTAGAGCTAAAGTTGGACTAGCCCCATTCTTCAACTCTTTCCCCATCTCAATGTCCCAAATTGTCTCACTCACTTTACATTTCCCTGCTTTCTCATGCATGTTCAATCTCCTTTCCTCTACCATATCCAGGAAAGCTTTCTCCTCTCCTTTCAAACTGCAAGTTAAATTATTCTTAAAAATGTAATCTAATGTTAATCCTTTTTCTTCAATAAAAATCTCACCAAAAGTGTTAGCTTCTTTAGCTGGATTCAGCTCTTTGTTCATTGGCAAGTGCCCAAAAATACTATCTCTGTTAGACATCTTATAATCTACTTTCCCTAACAAATAAAAAACACTACTTAAAATACTACAAGAAATACCATATGTAGCTGGTAAATGATGATAAGTAACACCCTCTGAAACGGATGCAGGTAATTGCATACAGACGTAGCAATCCCTTACTTCCATTGTTTTCACATATTCATATAACAGTTTCGAAAAAACATTACTAGAAAAGTTATTAATTGACCTATCTTTGTGTATGTAAGTATTACTAATTCTATTTGGAACTACTTTTTGTGAATTCTTCTCTATATTTGTCACATTCCCTGTATGCATCTCAAACTCTACTTTAAAAGTAACTAATAAAACTAAAACACCCCATAGAAGCATTAATAATCCAGTACAGCAGCAGCACATCCTACACCACCTCTTAAGGAAGGCACATCTATTTCTATTATCTTCTATGTTAGCCATTTTAGTTTAGCCTCTACTACTCCACTACTGTTTGAACTTTTCAATTTCAATTCTTCAGCAATTCTTCAGCTTTCAGTTTATCCAAATGATGTCTTTGTTCACTCAATCCAAGTGAATCCTTCTTTTACTCAGTTTGGATACTTGTCATTCTTCACTTCAATTTCTTCAACATCAAATTGTATTAGATCTCCAACATCAAAATCTTCAGTACTCGACTTTTCTCCAATGTCAGTCAAGAGTACTTTCAGAATTTCACCAGTATCTTCCTCAACCACTTTTCTCAAGACCTCTTCCGGATTATCTCGAGTCACTGCTTCTTCTTTTCCTCCTTCAGACAGTGCCACATAAGACCATTCCGGTGATCTGTACTTTTGGTTGGGTTTTCTTACTCTTTTTATTTCCACTGGTTCATTTGACTCCTTTGATTCTTCTCCTTCAGCTTTTGAACTTTGACTCGAAACTTCATTCACTTGTTCAGCTTTCGACGTATTTGCTCTTATTATTTTGTATCTCAGCCTCTTAACTCTGTTGTTAGGCCAACGGTCTCCTCTTAACACTTTTTTCGGCTTTATTTCTTTATTACTTCTTTCTCCGATCCAAGTTCTCTTTCTCAGAACTCGACCCTCTATTTGTTCATCTTCATCATCTGTTTCAAGTGCCTCTTGTTTCCTTTTTTCAGCAGCTCTCTTCTTTTCCACAGATTTTTTCACCACTGTTTGAGACTTCCCTACTCCTGTCCCTCCTCGGGTCTCCGACACGCAATCTTCTTGCTGTCTACTTGTCCCTTCACCTGGCTCATCAAGAATGTTCCCTACACCTCCTCGGGGATCTTCCGCAATCTGTCCCTCTCTATCTTCTTCTGACCCTACTTCTTCAAGTATAATCTCAAGTGGTTCTTCAATCTCCTCCTCTTCTGATTCAGGAGTAGTCTCTGTGTGATTTCTCTTTTCTTTTCTTTTTCCTTCACTGCTGTTTGAAACTTCAGGCTCTTTTACAGAATTTGATCTCTTCTCTGATACTCGCAGTGGTTCATTCGAAGCTCTCCTTACTTCTTTCCCCACTGATTCTGTATCTTCATCATCGCTGGAATCTGACTCTTCAAAATACTCTTTACCAGTCCCTTCTTTCGGGTTTGGAACTCTCAGAGTATGACTTGCATGTACCCAGTGCTTCACTCCAGCACACTGTACTGCAGTCGTCGTAGTCAGAATAACTTGTCTTGGCCTTCCCCACCTTGGAATCAAGCAATTTCTTCTTCTGTGAACTTTTATCCTCACCCAGTCTCCTGGACTTAGATCATGGGCTTGCTTCTTCTCAAGTGTGGTAGCTTCTTCTCCAACCTGGTGAAACACAGAATGAACTGCGTCAGCCAGGCCTTTACAGTAATCCAAAATCATGTCATCAGTTATTGTCACCAATTTATTGACAGGCACGAATGCATGGCGCATAGCACGTCCCATGATTATCTCGTGCGGACTCAAACCAGTAGTTCTATCTGGAGTAGATCTCATAGTCATCAGAACTAGAGGCAAAACATCTGGCCATTTCATGCCAGTGGCTAAGCACATTTTTCCAATTCTATTCTTGATTGTGCCATTAATCTGCTCAACCACACCAGAAGCCTCTGGTCTGTATGCACAATGTAGCTTCTGCTGTATTTTCAATGCTTCACAAATCAAAGCCATGAGCTCATTTTGAAAATGTCCACCTCTATCAGACTCAACTGTTACTGGAAACCCGTACCTAGGAATCAACTCCCTTAACAGTAATTTTGCCACTGTTAATCCATCATTTCTTCTAGTCGGGTAAGCTTCCACCCACCTTGAAAACAAACAGACTACCACTAGAACATACCTCAGTCTGTTTACTTGGGGCATCTCAATGAAATCAATCTGCATTCTTGTAAAAGGACCTCCTTCTCTGCCTATTGTTCCCAGACTCACCACTGTCTTTTTCCCAGTGTTAAATTGCTGACAACCTAAACACCTCTGACAGATGCTTTCTGCAATTGTCCTGAACTTTGCATTGTACCAGGTCTGCTTGAACGACCTAACCATCGCGTCCCTCCCCAAATGTCCCTGGCCATGATACATCCTTGCCATTGACGACAAGATGGAGTTGGGCATTACTGGTCTGCCATCTCTGTAGACCCAAACATGGTCTGTTTCTCTTGGAGCACATCCTGCCTTAATCCAATCTTTTTTCTCTTCCTCTCCTGCCTCATCTTGCAACTGTTTCACTTCATCCCAGGTCTCTAAGACATTAGTAAACATTACAGAGAGTAAAGACATTTCCCCTTCTCTGTCCCTGTTGATGGACTGATTTGTTTTTGCACAATACTGTGCAACATCGTTAGCATAACGGTTTCCGACCGTTATAAAATCCTCCCCTAGTCCATGGGCAGCACATTTTACAACTGCTAGCTCCTTAGGCAGCTGTATTGCCTCAAGCAATTTACCAATCATTTCAGCATTCTTTATTGGAGTTCCACTCGATGTCAAGAAACCTCTTTGTAGCCAAAGTTGGCCAAAATCATGCACCACTCCAAATCCATACTGACTATCAGTCAATACAGTCGTTCTCAAATCTTTCCCAATTTCGCAAGCTTTTGTCAATGCTATCAATTCAGCAACTTGCGCAGACTTCACTCCTTTCAATGGTGATGCTTCCATGACCTCTGAAACTTTGCATACCGCATATGCTGCACATAGCACACCATCATCATTTCTCAGGCATGATCCATCCACAAACAACACATGATCACTCTCATCCAAGGGTAGATCTCTTATGTCTGGTCTTGGTTTTGTACAGTACTCAAGCACATCCAAACAATCATGATCATCTTCCATCTTCACACCCACATTTTCAATGTCTGGCAAAAGCGTCGCTGGATTCACATTCACACATCTCTCGAGAGTCACATTTGATGCTCCCAGTATCACTTTTTCATATTTAGTCAATCGACTATGTGACATGTACTGAGTTCTGCTTCTTGTCAAAAGAATTGCCACATTGTGAGGTACGAATACCCTTACAGGATATCCCATTATGATTCCTCCACTCTGTTCCAGGCTCCTGCATGTTGCAGCCACAGATTTCAGACAACCTGGTAAACCCACAGCTACAGGGTCAAGTGTCGATGAGAAGTATGCAATAGGCCTTCTCAGTAATCCATGTTTCTGAATTAACACTGAAAGTGCACATCCATTTCTTTCACTGCAGTACAGCTCAAATTCTTTCTCATAGTCAGGCATACCCAAAGCTGGAGCCTCACACATCTTACTTTTGAGCTCTTCAAATGCTGCTATTTGTTCTGCATCTAGATCCAATGGATCCGTCATTTCACTTTTTGTCAGTTTAATCAGTGGCTTTGCTATCAAGGAAAAATTAATTATCCACTGACGACAATAACCCACCATACCCAGGAACATTCTCACTTCTCTCTGGGTCTTTGGAGCTTTCATTTCTCTGATTATTCTGATCCTGTCAGTAGTCACTTTTCTCAGACCCTTTTCAATATTGTGTCCAAGATAATGCACCTCTTTCTTACAAAATTGTAATTTGGCTGGAGATACCTTTAACCCTCCATCTGCCAGATGATTCAGTAAAGCTATGGTATCTACTTCACAAGCTTCACGTGTTTTTGATGCCACTAGTAGGTCATCAATGTACTGCACTAACACTGAGCTCTCGGGCATGATCAAACTTTCCAACGATTTCTTCAATAACTGATTGAATATCGAAGGACTCTCCGTATACCCCTGTGGGATTCGACACCATGCTAAGATACGCTGGCCAAACCTAAATGCAAAAATCGGCTGGCTATCATGATGCAATGGAATTGAAAAGAACGCATGACATAAATCAATCACTGTATACCACTCAGCATCATGTGGAATTTGATACAGGATCACTGATGGATTTGGCACAATAGGACAACATGCCACCACAATTTGATTAACTTTTCTCAAATCCTGTACGATCCTAAATTTCCCATTCGGCTTTTTTAGTCCCATTATCGGTGAATTACACGGACTACTCAGTAGTTCTCTCAGGACTCCTTGCTGAATCATTTTCTCAATTATAGGAGTTATCCCTTCAATTATTTCTGGTGTCATTTTGTATTGAGGAATGTTAGGATATGTGATTCCCTCTTTTACTGCAATTTTCACTGGATCTACATTATTCATCAATCCCACATCCTCTCCAGTAAAATCCCAAACTGTCCTTTTCACTGTGTCTCTCAGCTCTTGAGGCAAATCCTCCGGATTAAACACAGCAAATGCACCAATTAACTCACTTTCTCTATTTTCTAGAGTCACTCGGTACAAAGCATCTTCATCTGGTGTCTCAAAGGCTATTCCATCCGGTGTACAAAAAATTGTGCAGTTCATCTTGCACAACAAGTCCCTACCCAATAGGTTCACTGGACTCGTGTCACAGACAATGAATCTATGCTTGTCTGAAAATTTCCCTATCTGTACTCTTACAGGTTCAGTAAGACGTGTTTTGATTTGTGTATTGGCTACACCAACTACTTGGATTGCTTCATCCGAGAGAGGAAGATTTCTAACATCTGTTGACCTGACAGTTGATCTTGTCGCACCTGTGTCTACCAAAAAAGTAACACTCTCTTCATTTATTTTCCCATCCACAAATGGTCCTGCCTGGTCTATTTCTAGAGTTGCACCAAGTATGCACTCCTCTTCCTCTCCTCGGCACCGTCAATAATCACCCTCAGACTCACTCCCTTCACTCTTTAACAAGTACCGCTGTACTTTGTTAGAACGTCTTGGTTTGTTTACCTGCTTATCATTGTAGAATCCTGAATCCTGATTATACTTTTGTAACCCTCTATTCTGCGGCAAGGGCGGTTTTGGCTCTTGACTCTGCTGTCTCACAACTTTCTGTTGTTGCTGCTGTTGATTATTTCCTTCGTTCTGCACCTGTTGATTTAAAGTTTTATTTTCATTACTCACTAATGGTGGATTAGGACACTCCGATCTCCAATGCCCCAATTGGCCACAGTTGTGACAAGGGAACTTTTTCTTCGCTTCCTCAAGACTTCCTTTTCCTTTCCCTGCATATCTAGGTCTATTCCCTGCATTGTTTCCTGGATTATTCGCCTGTTCTACTAACTGTGCTTCCTGTCTCTCCGCAACTTTCACTTGTGCCCACATTGCTTTCTCTTTCAGCTTTCTTTGTTTTGCTTCAATCTCATCACTGAAGTATTTTGCATGCCTCAGGATCTCATCTACTTTCTTACTCTGCCAATCCACTGTGTGCTCACGAATTCTTTCACCAATTTCAGGTCTAAGGCCATATACAAATCTGTATACAAAATGACTTAAATCTTTGTCACCCAGGTGTTCATCTCCACTGAATTGTTTAAATGCCAGTATCAGCCTCTCGTAAAAAGCATGAACTGATTCTTTCGCTTCCTGTTGTGTTCGATCTATCTTTACCCAGTCTGTCTCTTTTGCAGGTACTTTACTCTTCAGGTATACCATCACCTGATCATACTTTCTCATTACCTCTGGATCTGGTGCCCCTGTTCTTGGGTCTCTTGGATATTCCTCAGTAGGCCAACTCACAACTATTTTACACTCAGTCCACAAGTCTGCTGGAACAATTATATCAAACAGACTATTCAGGTCAACCCACAGCACTTTTGACAATTTCACAAACCTATCTACCTGCCTATACCACTCGACGGGCTTTTCTCTCAATCGAGGGAAATCATTCGTAAATGATAAAATATCCTGTCTGGTCCATGGAACATGTACATATCCTCCTCCAGGTATTTCTCTCATGGGATAATTATCCACTGGTTTCTCCTTTTCTCTCACTGGAAATGCTGAATAAGTTGTTCTATCTTCAGTCTCATCTCTTTTCTTGTACCACCTATCCTTCCACTTTTCAACATCACCCCATCTTCACAATAATGCTACCATTTCCTTAATCTGTCCTGTTCTACCAGTAGCATTCAAATTTTCAATATCCTTCTCTGTAAAATCCATCCTGTAAGTTCTTTGTAAAGCCTTCACTTTATCAATATCAACTCCTTGTTCATTTGCTATTGCTCTTAGCCTGTCATGTGTATTCCTTGCTCTCCAGGTAACACTTTTACACATAAACATTAGTTCACCATCATGATGACTCTTCAGAATCTCCGTTGGAACCGTTCCTGTGACAAGCTCTTCTAGTTCTACACGTAACTTAGCTACATCAATTACTTGTGAATCTTTATCTTTTTTCTGTAGAACCTTCATCCAATCATTCAAATCATCAACTGTTATTTCAGCAGTTTTTCTCACTGGAACCACTCTCTTTTGCAGTTCTAAAATCGGCATCCCTGAACAACTAGCTTCACTAGCATCCAATATTTCACTACATGTATTATGTCTTGATTGTCTCAGGTCATTTCTTTCTGCTCTTTTGCCTGAATCTCCTGAAGGACCAACTGAATTTGTCAGATTATTCCCAACATATGGAATCATCAGTCCATTCTCACCTGTCCTCTGTTTGTCAAACACAGGCATAACTGGACCTATTGTTACAGGCACCGTAACAGCTTCTAAATTCTTCGTTAACTCCCTAATCTTCTCAGTCAACTCTGTTGTAGTTCTGGCTAATTGTCTGGCATTCTCATCAAGGTAATGATCACTTCTTACCTCAGGTGTCTCATTTTCTGTCTCACTAACACAAACTGTATCTCTTATCGGAGAAACAACTGGTGTACTTTTGTCCGGTTCTGGTCTATATGGAGGTGGTCTTTTGTAAATCATGTCATTTAAGACCTCATCCTCATACTCATTAACTCCATATTTTCTTATTTCTGACTCAGGAACCCTTTCTGCTCCTCCTTCAACTGTTCTCATCGGATATAATCCCTCTGACATACTAACATCTCGCCACCTTTTCATTCGATCATGATGAGTCTCACGATCATGTCTCCTCCCAAACATATACCTATAGTACCCTCCTGATCTTTGTTTCTCTCTCTCATGTACTTCCTCTTCCCATTCCACTAAAGCCTCGAACTGTGTAGGTCTCGGTTTCGGGTCAAGACATAGCATCTTTTCCCGTAAATTTCTCAACACGGCCAGATTAAATGAACCATGTTCTGGAAAAGCTAGAACACCATCTTCTTTAGTATACCTAACCCAATTCTCCAACCATATACAGGTATGAAACCCATGTCTTGCAGCCATGAAGGATGCAGGTGTTTTCGGTGGAGGTAACAACTCGCCCTCTCTTGTCTTAACATCTTTATCCTTGCTAAACCACTTTTTAACTTTACCAAAAAATGTTTTCTTCTTTTTCTCTTCTTGGTAATACATTTTAGCGTTTACAAAGAACTCTCTACTCTTTCCGTATTATAAATATACAATACGAATTTTCAACCAATTGCAGCGCGACTCACACTAACGCACCAATCCTGGAACGTCTACGTCACTAAATAGCTCTTCCAATCCTTGCGCGGCTCACACTAACGCACCAATCCTAGCGCAAGCACTATTCTGATCTATTATCCAATCAGAGCGCGGTCTTACTGACGTCAACAGTCGCTGCAGTTTGTCTCTTGTCTTCTGTCACTCGTCTACCCCTCCTTTACAAAATCTTTTCAGTAGACTTCGTGTCAAAATTTCTACAAAATCTATTAGTTACAACATAAAAACATCTCCATTGTCTGCTTCGCTAACCACAGAATAGTAAAAGAGAGTCTATTTCATAAGAAACCTTTCATTGACACAGTAGCACTTCTACTACTCTGCCCTACTAACATACATTCATTAACTGCTTCCTCTAGGACTTGTCCAAAGAGTCTTACAATCAACTAAATGTACAAACATCCACGCACATTCATACAAAGGAAATATAGTACATACACACAGAGTCCTGCTTCCCGAGAACAGACAATCTGCTCCACTACAGAATTATAACATACATCAACTAAGCAAGCTTTCTTTGCCCAGTTCCTCAAATAAGCTCAGAGAATACCTATTACTCCTCCCGCGATAAGCTTTAACGGAAATCCTTACGGATCCCTGGGACTTAAGACCAGAGTTTCACAGATAACCTTCACTATCATACACACTCCTTATATACCAGAAATATCTAATAGTAACATACGACAATGTCACTAATTCCGAACCCAGACAATGTGACGCGCAACTTCAATTGTCACATGTTATTCCTTACAACTCCGTTTTTCCCGAGAGCAGCATTTACTTCCCTCTGCCCTACTACGGAACTGCTACAGCTTCCAAGTTCCAGAAGCACTACATATAACTCAACATTACGACTCCAACATATAGTATTAGTACATATACCAACATGAACCAATAATCAATAATCAATAAAAACAATCTTATCTAATCAAAACAATCATCAAAAACCATCCTCTGCTACCAGGAAATTGATAGAGATCAGGGTGTGTACAATATTCCTACTACCACGGATAGAGTAATCTCACAGTTACACGCACATGCATACATCATACGCTAGGGCCCATTTCACTAACATACGCTCAAATACTCTACCAGCAATAAACCTGTGGAAGGAAAACACTCCTAACACCCTGCATCTATACCAAGGTCGATAAGACCTGGTTTTTGTGACTGTCCTTAAACATAATCTATACAATATATACAACAATGATCAATAATGCAAACCCAATAATTGACAAGAAAGTATATCCAACACCATGTTTAAAATTATATTGCTTTATCTAAAATTAGTCAAAGGAAATCAATCAGAGTAAATCATTTCTCATAGTTACCTATTCTAGCTAAATGTCAGAACGGGTCAGGACAAGTCTCTCGGTAAATGTCTCTCAAGACGAAGTCCCTTCAGCATCAATCCTCAGCAATGCAGATTCGGTACGCGGCAAAGGCAAAATGGCAAGTGGCAAATGGCCTCTCTAGGCTAACATCTCTTATAGTTTCTAAACAATAGAAAGATACATTGAGAACATAGAAAAAACTATAATGTCCGCCGGACTTTGCTGAGCAGAGCGAGAAGGAAAGGATGTAACATTGCTACATTTGAGAATCTCCGCTCAGGAAAAATACACATAACAAAAACTACGGAACAGGAACCAAGAAAATAAAACATGTATCACAATTATCCTGCTTCTCCTCGGCCATCGAGCCACAGTTCAGAGCTTCTCTCTAAGGCTCCTTTGTTTCCCAAGGCTGCCAAGGACACTTTCACTTCTTTTGGAGACTTCCCAAAAACTGCTGCCGTCCTCATGGAAAGTTTTTCAACAAGGACCATGGTCAGTTAGCTTCAAGACCATTTCCAGCAGGGGTCTCCCTTGTCACAGTTTTCATATTTAAATCACAGCCAGGCTCATAATTCGGCCATCTTTTCTTAGGCCAACATAGGCCTTAATAGACCATCTTAATTAAAAAGAGACAAAAACAACGTTACTACAGCATAGTGATTAAACAGTTTTAACCCCACTAATACCCTTATGTGTATGCATTTATCTAGCACTTGCAACATAGAAAAGCATTAATTCAGAAAGCGTTTTGTGCTCAAAAATAAACAGCACATAGCAATGTTTAAACATGAAAACACGCACGTTATTTTTTTAAAACAGCACATTTATGCACACTCACGTGTAACTCTCTCCTCTCTTGTTAGGACAAACGGATTGATTAATATAAACGCACTTGCACAAGACAAATAATTAATTATTAATAAATTAATACAACGAATAGACATGCCAGAGCTTCAAAAGCCCCAGAATTTTCAAACTGAAAACTCTGCTCCAGCACCGCTACTGTACTAAACTAACTCTCTCCGCCCCCGCTCCTCCTCTTCCGTCCATGGCTATCCTCCCACCTTGTGGGCTGGTCCTAGCGCCCAGCCCTATCACGACATTACATCTTCCCCTTCTTAAACAATTTGAAATGCTTCAAGTGTGTCCATGCATGTCAGTGTATACAATAATGGAAAACACCATAGTTACAGTTCTTCAATCAGGCGAACGGGTCTTCGATGAGTTCGCTGCGGCCGGAGGGATATTTCTTGAGCGGCCTGTTCCCCTTCACCAGGAGGTATCGCAGGTCGATGATTACTTGCTGACTTAAGTGCATCTCCTGGAACCACATTGCGGGGTGCAATTAACGCTTCTCTGACCTGGGGCGTGCACTTCTGAAAATGCCTCACATTCCTTGCGATTCTCTTGTCTTCCGATTCAGCTGTGATCATAGTCCCATTTTGTTTCGTCACCACTAGAGGGCATGGGTGATAGCGACAGTCTGCTTTTCTCTGTTCTTGTCGTACTAATACCCAGTCTCCTTCCTGGATAGATGGTTGTGCAGCTTTTCTGCGTCTGTCTGCGTATTCCTTCATCTTCTCCTTCTTCAATCTGTCTCTTGTTGCTACTTCTTCGTGCTCAAAGTCTTGAGGCCTGCCACTGGCTGCGTCTTCCCAGACTGGTATTCTTGTGCACACAGTGCGACCCAGCAATAGTGTTGCCGGACATCTGCCTGTGGTCGTATGCGGTGTGGTTCGATATGCACGTAATACCTCATTTAAAGCCACCTGCACATCACATTTGGACAGTTCTGCTTGTTGAATGGTCTTCTTTAGAGTGGCAATACATCTTTCCACCATTCCATTGGCTTGGGGCCATAAGGGAGTAATCTTCCGATGTCTGAAGTTTAGGTGATCGGCAAAAGCAGCAAATTCTTGTCCATTGAATGGTGGGCCATTATCTGTTTTCACTACCTTCGGGATGCCCCATGCTGCGAAGACCTCATCCAGTACAGGTATAGTGGAGGCAGCTTTCGTTGATGCTATGAGATGCGCAATTGGGAGACGTGAATATTCGTCCATTATGACCAGGACATACTTTCCAGATTGTAACGGGCCAAAGAAGTCCACTGCGACATGATGCCACACACCGGCAGTTCAGACATTTGAAGGGGCGCAGGGGGATCCTCTTGACTCACTAGCTGACACTGTGGGAAGTCCTTCAGTGTCAGTTCAACCATCTGATCAAGCGTCGGGAACCAAACTCGCTCCCTCAGCGCCCTTTTTGTGGCAACATTACCTCTGTGCCCTTCATGCGCTAGGTTGATGACTCCTTGGCGCAGCTGTTTCGGAATGATAATTCGTTTGTCCATTAGTATAAGACCATCTGAGGTGATGAACAGTTCATCCTTCACATGTCTGAAGGAGGACAGCTCATGACTGTCAATGTGTTCACTCTGTCCGGATTCCTCCAGATGTCTCCAGCTGTTTGTCTGAATGCGATGTTTTACATTTCCAAGTGTGGCATCTTCATTGGTAGCGTCAAGGATGGCCTCCAAAGGGACGGCGGGGTGTCTGGCTTGAGCCACCACAAAATGGATATATTCTTCAGCTACAGAGGGATTGGATGTGGACGTTCCTTTGGGATGTCTGGACATATAGTCAGCTGGATTTGCAGCTTTTCCTGGTTTGTGGATGATGGTGTAACTATACTCTTGAAGTCGAATACTCCAGCGTTCTATTCTGGGTGGCATCTTGGCTCGGGGGTTTCCAAAAATGGTTATCAGGGCCTGGTGGTCCGTGATGAGTGTGAAATGTTTTCCGTAGACAAAAATGTGAAAATGTTCGCAGGCCCAGACTACCGCCAGGCTTTCTTTTTACGGCTGAGAGTATGCTCTCTCTGTGTCTGTGAGACTCCTACTGGCATATGCTACAATATACCGCTGTTCACTCTCTCTGTCATATTGAGCTAATATAGCTCCAAGTCCTACGGGACTCGCATCCACTGTGATTTCCGTTTTCCTTCTAGGATTGAAATATGCAAGGTTATTGGCAGATTCAACTGCAGCTTTGATTGCATGAAAGGCTTGATCACATCTTGTGGTCCATTGAAACGAGTGTCCTTGTTTGGTCAGCTTCCTCAGGGGGTAACTGATGGTGGCGTAATCTTTGATGTACCGTGCACAATAGCTTGCCATGCCTAAAAATGAACGCACATCTCCAACGTCTCGCGGCCTGGGGGTATCATTCAAAGCAGCAATTTTTTCTGGATCAGGTTTCATCCCTGCGCCTGAGAAGTGGTGTCCGAAGAATTTTAGTGTGGATTTGTGAAATTCACATTTGTCTTTGTTTAAAGTGAGGTTGGCGTCCAATAGAGCATGTTCTTGCAGTGTCGCGCCATAAACGAGGATATCATCACTGTAGTTCAGCGTGTTGGGAATGTGATGAATTACCTTCCTGATGGCCTCCTGAAAAATCTCAGCGGCAGATGAAACCCCAAAGCTGAGTCTTTTGTACCTGAACAGGCCTTGATGAGTCGAGAATGTGGTGATATACCTCGATTTCTCGTGTAGCTCCAGCTGGTGATAGCCTTTGTTAAGGTCTGGTTTAGAGAATATCTGCGCACCGTTGAATGACGCAATCATATCACTGATGTGAGGCCCTGGGTGCCGTTCTCTTTCAATGGCGGTGTTGGGTGCTCTCATATCTACACAGAGATACACTTTGCCAGGTGAGCCCTTTTTCGGCACTACAACCACTGGAGAGACCCAGGGAGTGGGTCCTGATGTCCTCTCGATGATGTCAGCCTGGAGAAGGTCCTGCAGTTCCTTCTCGACAGACTGTTGAAGGTGAAACGGAATTTTCCTGTGATGTTGAGCTATAGGAGTTACCCGTTCATTTATGTGCAGTCGAACCTGACAATGAGCCATCTTTCCAAGTCCGGTGAATAGCTTAGGAAACTTGTGAACTATGTCAGGTTCATCATCAACTTTGTACAAAATTTCAACTAGTCGAAGTCGTTCGGCTGTTGGTAAGCTAAGAAGACAATCTGCTTCAGGACCATCAATGACATGAATGCGGGCTGGAATAGTCCTATCTTTGTATGTGAGATTAGTCGGGAATTGTCCCAAGCACGGGAGAGGTTCCTTTGACATCCAGGTGTACACCCGCACCGCAGCTTTATGCAAGTGCGGTGGCGGATTCATTTTCTTGTATTCTGCAACTGGGATATAGTTGAGAGATGCCCCACTGTCCAGCACAAACTTGGCTAAGTGCGTGTCCATACTAAGGTTTAATCGCGGGTATTTCTTCAGCCGGTTCGGATCCGCGACCATGCAGACATACTCATCGCTATCTTGCGATACTGGGGACAGCGACCTTGACTCACGAGATTGAGATCGACGGGACTGGTATGTCCCATGAGAATGACGGCTGGGCTGTGAAGACCCAGTGGACGAATCTCTGCGGTCCCACACTGCCTTGGCATGATGACGAGTGTTAGCCTGCCTAGACTGCCTGTGCTTGTCTCGGTGATTGTATTTGCGTGATCCTCCGCACACATTCTCAAAGTGGTTGTCCCTTCCACACCTCCTGCATTTTTTACCCAATGCAGGGCAGGTCTCCGTGTGAGGGAAGTCATATCCACAGCGATAGCATTTGAGCTGGCGCTCCTGTCTTTTGTCAGTACAACTGGTACTGCGACGATGGCGATTTGTATAATGAGACTGAACTTTGGATCTGGATGATCGTTGCCTTGCAGGGGAGGACCTTTGATTGTCATGAGATTGGAGCCTAAATGCCTGTACACATTTTTCGCCTCTTCCAGCTTCCATTCTCTTGGCATGCTCTTCTGCTTGATCGTGTATTCGCGTAATTTCTTCGATTTCATCCAGAGAGTAGCTTTTCTTTAATAGACGTCTATGTAGAGACACAGACTGGCATCCTTCTAAATTCGTAGACGAAGGGCATCTTCCATTGTGAATGAGTCAAATTCACAGTAGCGAGCCAAACGTCGCAGTCGTGTAATGAAGGTACTCATGGGTTCATTTTTTCTTGAGATGCCAAGTTGAATGTGTATCTTTCATAATCCACGTTTCGTTTGTGAAGAAATTTTCTGTTTAGAGCGTCACGCGCATTGACATATGACAAAGCAGCGTCAGCTGGAAGTTCCTTTATGATCTGACTAACGTCTTTCCCGATTAAGTTGCGTAGCGCAATCAATTGCTGCTCCTCCTCAGTCACGTGTGACCCTTTCATGAAGTCTTTGAAGTCCTCTAGCCATTCATGCCAGCGAAGACCCATGCCTCCCCCTGATATGAGGACTAGTGGTTCCGGTGGGCGTACAAAAGGAACTCCAATCATGCCAAGTCTGTGTCCACCCATGGGCGCGGTGGACATAGGCGACTCCGGCCCGGTACTGGTACTTGCAGAGGCAGGACTCTGTTGCGATGTGGGTGATCCGGACATGATATACACTTGTGTCACCGACAGGTGAACCACTCCCTTGTATTGGACAGTCTAGCACCGGAGTCCTCGCAACGCCTGTCACTCGGCGTAAATCACTGTATGGGACGCATATTTGCACTTGTAAATTGTGTAGACATACCAGCGGGGGGGCCCAGAAGCGATGCAGACCACATATGATGCTACTGTGGTCCTGTAATGTAGTGCAAAACAGGCAGCAACTCTTCAGCATAACATTTGCCAATGCTTGATGCCATTTGTAGCCATTGCCTGACTCCAAAATGGCCGCCGGGAACTTCTCGCAAGGGGATTGGTGGAGATGCCTGACTCAAAGATAGCCACCGTGAGATCTCGCTCCTCGTGAGACTAGCAGAGCCCAATTCACAGGGTGGCAGCAGCTTGCAGCAGCAGAGACAGGCACCGGTACCTCAGCGCAGGTGAAGTCAGGTACTAGGCCTCACGCACTCTTCCCTCGATGTCAGCAGCAGGAGGGGCACTCACTGCCCAGACCACGCGACCGGGGTGGGCTCCCGGGTCACGAACAGCACGATGTATCTTCCTGGGCACACACGCGACCAGGGTGGACTCCCGGATCGCAACAGGAATAGCAGGACCCACAGGAAGGACACGCAGCTGAGGCAGACTCCCCAGGGCGCGGCAAAGCTCCGAGGCAGCGGAGCCAACGAGCAACTCAGCAGGGGCACGACGCGACCGGAGTGGGCTCCCGCTCCGCGAAACAGGACAGTCCCAAGCAGCGGAGCGCACACAGGATGCAGGTAAGGGCGGCAGGGTCCACGACCACTCCTCGTCGCCAGTTGTAGTGTCGTGGGGCGGACAAGCAAGACACCGACACGTAATTACTTTGGAGGTATTTAGTTCCTTCCCCTCTCTGCCCCGCTACTGTACTAAACTAACTCTCTCTGCCCCCTCTCCTCCTCCTCCGTCCCTGGCTATCCTCCCACCTTGTGGGCTGGTCCTAGCGCCCAGCCCTATCACGACATTACACACCTATTGTTCGATCTCTCTCTTGTTGATCCAATACATGTTCAGCATTTTGTCGCTGTTTAGTATTAGACGTATTTACACAATCGTGCACATTAAGTTAATCTTCTTCAGTGTCTTTGTTATCAAACAATAGTTCCTGCCCAGATTTAAGTAACACAATAGCACTCTTATTTCACCAACCTTTTTCTTTCAGTGATACTGCACTATCAGAAACTCTAATGATCTGTTTAGGTGGATAATATACAGAATTCCCTTTCTGTACTTTCATGGTTTTCTAACTAGGACCCAATCACCAACAGAACATTTTTTATTTTTCGTTCTGTGTATTTTATCATGGTAAATGTTGTCCTTAAATTGTTTTTGTGTCAACTTGTCCTTTACTTTTGACTCCAAATCTTTTATTTCTTTGAAACAATTAGGTTGTTTCCTTAACTTAGGGGATCAATAAATTACAACCATCTCTCCCTCTCACCAAGAAAAATGGAGTGTGCTCCGTAATAAATCAAATCAAATCAAAATAAACTTTATTCGGTTTCACATAGATAAAACCATAAAAGTTGCAAAACATCCAAATTACAATAAAAACATGATTCCATGAAATAACAAGCCAGGTAAAATATGATGAGAAACCATTGCACATCCTCCCATATTAATCTCTATCAATAAAGTGCACAATGCAGAGTCAAGCAGTATCCCCCCTTGATTAGTACTGCCCTACAAGGGTATCCTGATCCTCATAGACATTTATCTCATAGATCAATTCATTGATTAAAGAGCTATCTATCCAAGCTAGCCCTAGTTCTCACAGTGGATTTTAGGTAGCCAACAATAAAAAATATACAATCCGCCTTCAGCAGTTAGAGGTACAGGAGAGCTGGACGAGCCTGATTAAAATTCAACTTCTTTAAAATAGGAACTAAAAAGTACATTTGAGGTACCGCGTAAAATTTACAAAAAAGCATAAAATGTAGCAGATCCTGTGGAGACTCTCCGTCGCAGCCACAGGGTGCTAACAATTGACCTCTACTGCACCCTCTTGGACTGGCAAGCAGGAGGTGAAAAAGATCCAGACGAAGCCTGGTCAATAAAAAACGCTCATAAGTGGATAAAGACCCCAGGAGATAAGGCTCGGCAGATGGAGTTGTTTAAAGCATTAAAAATGTGCAGGCGCTAGGTTTCCGCAATTCCCGCTCATCCCTTTCCAATTTCCTTAAACTAATGAAGGATTCCCTAATTGTCTCCACGTCCTTGTTAGGGCTCGCCCCTAGTGATGCAGTGCGCAGCACTGCTCGCGCAGGCGAGAGCCCTTTTGTGGAGGGTTCCAAAATGGACACTGGAATCGCACACGCTCGTGCGTGTGCGATTCCTTTTGGTCCACGGTATTGGTGTTTGAGGTCGTCTTTTTTAAACAGACAGCACTCAATAGGCCAAAGGCGGTCGTGTTGCTCCGCCCATGGCTTATTGGTGTCTGTTACCCGGACGCCAACATCTGTTTTCAATTATCGTGCCCAGACACGGGCATGATAATTGAAAACAGATCGCGCGCCACCACTCGCGGGAGGCAGCCAGAGAGATCGCTTGTGACGTGGGGGGAGGGGTCACAGAACTTGTTGTTAGTAGTGCCCGTTTACTAGTTTGTTTTATTGAGTGTCTGTATCAGTGGCGCAGGAGGAGACCCCCCTCTGTGGCGCGCCGCAGGCGCACAAGAGATGCTTGGAGATGGGGGTGCGGAGAGGATTGCGATAGATGTGGACAAGCCTAGGCTATCACTGTAAATAACAGACTTGTCAGGCGGGGAAATGTACAACAGTGTGAAGGAATGAGCACTCTTCTTTCGAGTCGCAGACAGTAGATGTCCTTTCAGTACTGCACGGACGGGTGATTTCTGGAGTGGAGCTACAGGGAGAAGGTGTCCTACTCCTTTCAGTACTGAACGGAATAATGAATGCCGCACAAGAGTTGCAGTACATAGGTCGGTGCAGTGTAGGTACGGAAGAGATCATTTGCAGCCAGACCTTTGGTGCTCTGAAGACCAGTGTCGGCATTTAGCTGGTCTGGCGCTAAATTGTCCAGAGTTTGGGGAACCGTTTATAATCTTGTCCAGTGGAACATACAGTACAGTCTGTTGAAAACTAAGTGTCGAGTATTCAGCAGAGCTGGGAAGAGAAAGGTACGGTTAGACCAATCTTTACGCCTCACTGGGGCCTGAGAGGACTGGTTACAGAGCCTGGTGCTGGCACCAATCCTGACAAGGGCACAGGCCCTTTCATTAGGAGTCTGTATCTAAGCACTTTACAAGTGCGTCATACGTGACAAGGGGTGCATGAATGTGTGATCTAAAGTGTGAGCTTTTACTGCTGAGGCAGGATTACTGCCACTAGACTGGCGTGGCACTGAGCTGCAGTGAGCATGTTTTAGGATGGAAAGGAGCGACGTGTGATGTGAATCAAAAAGTGTGTACAAGCTGTGAGCATGTACATTTGGCATACCTACGGTCACCTAGGATCAGATGCAGGCCAGTCCGTGCCATGATGTCATCGATCAGAGACAATGACATCTCAAAACTGAAAGAACAAGCATTTGCAATGCAATAGGTCTTCATTTACGCGAGTTAGACCTATTGACATTGTAAATGATAATGCCTTTCATTTTTCTTTTCGTTTTTAAAACATAAATAAAAGGCATATTCATTTAGAATGGCAATAGCTTAAAGTCACGTAAATGCGAGACCTATTGCATTGCAAATGCTTGTTTACAATAAATTCGGGATTGGAATATAGATCAGGATGCCCTAACTCTTCAAGGCTGCATTTGATATATCTAAGCCACGGTATTTGGAGCGTGTTGTCAAGGGACATGCTCTCTTTTAAAATCAAGTGGCTAAGAGTTAATTCTTTATTCAGCCAACACTTAAGCCAAGACACAAGGGGGCGCAGACCAGAATGTCACTTAAAAAGGGCACCCCCAGCTCCTCGTGGACCACCAAGTTAGAAAGACCACACGGAACACACAACAGGCGCTTCAAAAAAGTGTTCTCCACCACCTGTAGTGAGGCTGAGGCGGTATGCCCACAAATTTCGCTTCTGTAACTGGCTATAGCTACACTCTTTGCTTGGTAAACTTTCAGCATAGCTGTGATTGGTCTCTTAACTGGTATAGAAGCAAAGTTAAAAATGGCCTCGTTCACCAGGGCCAGATCCCCCTTTTCCCTATGAATTAGTGATCCCCATTTTATTTGATCGTCCAATAAGACCCCTGAGTAAAAAAAAACGTCAGTGCGGGGAACTTTGGCGGGGCCTACTCTAAATTGGAAACTTCTTTTGGGGCGAGTCCCAACCTGCATTATGTAGAATTTCGAGTTGTTAATTGATAGGTCTCGTTCCGACACAAAGTTTGAAAAGGCATCTAACAGAGATTGGAGAGCTCTAGCAGTTCTAGATAAAAGAA
Organism: Triturus cristatus; assembly: GCF_964204655.1. Taxonomy (NCBI): domain Eukaryota; kingdom Metazoa; phylum Chordata; class Amphibia; order Caudata; family Salamandridae; genus Triturus; species Triturus cristatus. The sequence continues at coordinate 752,824,943 of NC_140592.1, forward strand.
CTGCGTCATCCGCATTTAGTAGGACGGGGAGACCACGTCGCCCTACATACGGGTAATCTACCCCGTAGCCATTAAGGCTCTGTCTAGGTCGTTGAAATAGAGGTTAAACAAAAATGGGGCAAGGATACAACCTTGCCGTACACCCCTCTTTGTATCAAAGTCCCGTGAGACACGGAGATCCTGGGCGAATCTGATATCAGCCTTAGTTGCCCTATGACGGTCCTCGAGGTAGTTGACAATATTACTCTCTACCCCATACCCCTCATGGACTGCCACAGTTTGTCCCTATTCACGCAATCAAATGCGGAAGACAAGTCCATGAAGGCTAGATAGACAGTACCTTAGCGTGCAACCGTATATTTACTTAGTAACATGGTTAAGTTAAGGCATTGGGCCACGGTTGACCGACCAGGGCGGAATCCAAATTGGACATCAGAAATTATTTTGTGCTCCTTTGCCCAAGTGGACAGTCATTCTTATAGTACCTTAACCACTGAATCAAGAAGTGAGATCGGTCTGTAGCAATAGGTGCTATTACGATCGCCCTTCTTGAAGACGGGTACTATAGTGCAGGTGGCCCAGGACTCAGGGCAACCGTTCATGGCCGCTGCATTAAACACAGCCACAAGGACCGGTGCCCAGAAAAGTGGGTCAGACTTTTAAAGATCAGGGGGGATGCCATCTGGTCCTAGAGCTTTATTGCAGGTTAGCCCAGCAATACCAGCCTCAACCTATCCCTGTTCAAAAAACACTACGGGGACGTCCATATCACGACCTGTCTGACAAATTTGCTCCATTGGGCTTTCAAATATAGCTTTAAAATGGAGCACTCATTCATCCTCAGTAATGTGCGAACCTAGTTCACCTCCTGCTTCATGCTCAAAGAGCGGTCTGTTGACAATGCTCCAAAACCTAGAGCTATTCCTAAGGGTACTCAACTCGATCAACTCCCTCCAAGCCTCCTCCTTCAAGAAACCCTTCCATCTAGCCAATGTTATTTTGTACTCTTTACAACAAGCTCTAACCAGGGATTGATTTCTCAGGTTAACATTCAAGGCTTCCCTCAGCTTCCTCGCTGCCTGGGAGCATGATTAATCAAACCATCTGGGGGTCGAAGTAACTACTCTGCGAGCCGCTGAACTTAAGAGTTCACCGACTTTAGTGGAAATAATATTGTAAGCACTGATAACCTCCCCCGGTCATGTACCTGGAGAGGTGCACAGCACTAATTCTGTAGCACAGGATTCTCTTACTTCACAATAAAAATCATCTGGAGAGATTTGGAACCATTTGAGCCATCGTCTACCGTCTGTTGGTCTTAGCGTACCCTTATTTACCACACTTCCATTTCAAAATAATAGGGGACCACGCAATTGGGCACAGAGCGGATTATGGTTACTATAGACACTGCTCAGAATAGTGAAACTACAAAATAAGGCTTGTAAAGAAGATAGAATTAAAATATAATCTATAAAAGAACCACTATCTCTCTCTTTAAAGGAGGGGACATGAGCTTTGCTATGCGGATCAGATAAGGACATGAGGGACATCAAATCAAATTCATTTAGTAAATTGTTTAACAAATCCCCCCTGAGTAAGGTGTTCAAAATGGATCCCTCTCATACGAGGGCAGCCTAAGTCAGCAGCACTTGTGGTCCTTGAGTCTCCACATGGGTGGATATTAAAATCAGACAGGACCATAAGGTTATGTAGATTAGAAGTACAAGACTGCCTTATAAATGAGCCCAGCAATGTAATATTACAAACACCTGGGGGTCATGCCACAGAATTATAAAAATGTATGACACCTAATCTGTTGGCCCCTCTTTTTAGTACCAGAGCCTGAAGACCTGGGCTTGATGACGACAAAACCTGTATCTGGCAGTCAACCGCCAGGGATATATAAGTGACAAGGCCACCCTTAGATCCGCCACCCACCTACGGAGAAGCTGGCCCAAAAAAGCCTTGTAGCCCTTCAAAAATAAGTCACAATCCGCCAACCACGTTTCTTGCAAACAGATCACACTGAATTGATTCACAAATTGCAGCCAGATTGGATCATGAAACTTATTGGCCAGGCCTGCGACGTTCCACGATAGGATATTATTATCAGATGTGCAAGGCCCCCCCCCCTGTCTTGCACTGGGGAATCCTGCTTTTTGGGCTCAAACTCAGTGACAGACAATGTCGGCTCGTAAGTCAATCACACTCATCCAACATTGCAAATGGAGAAAATCTATTAGATAACTCCAGAGAGGGAGGGGCGGTGTACTGGCAACCTGGCAGATGTATTGAGTGAACTGAGTGTGGGGGCAATTGTGCATATACAGAAGGAGGAAATCTTTGTTAATGTTAATGTTCCTGGGGGTATACCTTGTTGTATCAGGTTTATAATAAAAGCCCAATGGTAAGGCCCTAACAGACGACCCGGAGCTAGAAGAGCGGGATGTGTGTCCCTAAACAAGATCCTTCCACCAAGATGTGGTCTATCAAAATTTATAATAACACAATCATCCGTGCCAGTTTTACAAGAGCTACCTATCCAACTGACTCAACGCACCATGATGATATTTTTTGCCACCCTTAAACCCAGTGTAGTATTGTTTGATAGCCAGTGGAGTACTTTGTTCTTTAACTGGTTAAAATCCTCTTTAATTCCCAGAGGGAGAGGTGGAACATTCCCCAAAACTACTACATAAGGAGTAGATTCAGGCGGTAAATTAATAACTGGTAGACACTGTGGCTGAACCTCACTACTCCCCAGCATCCGGCTCCCTGAAAATGTACTTTCATCCGTGACGCGCGCCTGTACAGACATATCCCTACTCTTACTTATGCCTTTGCTCATTGCTACAAGGCCTCCCCATGCTAGAGGCTGCATCTGTGGTTGGATTTGTGACTGATCGATATTATTATTATTAGGCAAATTTGTCAACAAAAAAGAGTCCCTTGCAGTACTCTGGCCCGGGCTAACCCTTGGCCCTCCTGTTAAGTGAGGTAGTTCAATATGGTTTCGGGCTGCTAAATGTTTCTCAATCAGAGTCAGCCTCTCAAGGATCGGACCCAGTTTTAGGTCCAGCAGACTAGTCATCACTGCCTGGAAGGTTTCCAAAGCCACCAGAGAATCCGTGGTAGGGGATACTGAAGCGGGTGCCAAAGGTTTAGGATGCAAGTTGGGTTTAGATTTCTTCACTTTACCCCCAATAGCTTGAGATTTCCTTTTGGTGCCGGCACCTAGCAGCAAATTCCCCATAGCGACCAGGTGTACGTCTTCACTTCTAGTGGCTAAGGATAGTTCCATTGGCTTACAGGTTGAGTTAACGGCATTCCCTTGTGGGTGATTGGAATCTCTACTCCCCATGTTGCTTATTGTAATAACAGGCGAAAGAGGCCTTGGCATGGGCTTAGTAGGGGCTATTAACAAGCTAGATGATTCATCACTGGCCTGCAAACCTACTAGAATCCCAGAACTGCTGGATTAGCTCAAGAGTTCATCGTCACCTTCCGTCCGAGACACGTGAGTAAAAACAAGTGATGGATGAGAGATACTAGTTGATGACCTAGAAGGACGTCTGTTAACCAACTCGATCTCCTTGTCTATCACCGCTGCTGCCCACTGCAAAAAACAATCCATGGTAGCTACTGAGGCAGTGGTACCAGTCTTTGCCCTCGCAGTGGCTGATGCTACCTTGCGCCTAACCATGGCTTGACAGACCAAAAGTCAAAAGCAGGGAACTGTAATCCCAAGTAAAGTTGACAAAAGTCCAGCCCTGAGGACGAAAGACGAAGGATGCCCGGGACAGAGCACAACAAGAACACTCCAATAACTCCACTCACAAGCTCAACTGCATTCAATATTAAAAGGGACAATTCAACCAGAGGCCAGGGCCGGTCAGCAACAAGAGTCAATCCTACCTCCTCCGTGTAAGGTTCTTACCGGATAAAGGTTCTGCAGGGGTGCCACCAAGTTCCAAGGATGCTGTTGCTAAACTCCCAACTTTCCACCACCACCTAGTGTCTCTATCCAACTCTAGAGAACGTAGGTGATTGGGGAAAGAGGGGAAACAAAACAAGGAAGGAGGGGTAAAATCCAGAGAACGACAGTCTTCACTTCATCTGTGTGTCTGGGTGATCTTGTATCTAGCTCAGGAAGCAGTGAAGGCCAAACAAGGGGATTCTTGAAGATTTATCACAGGAAAAGGCACAGGGATGACTAAATCAAGGTGACCACAGATGCCTTGCAGCGTTTTCCATCTTCTACCTTAAGACTTTGGTTCGAGGGGAAGGACTCCAGCGAGAAATCAGGAATACCTCTGTTAGCAGCACGATATCCAGACACCATCCAACGCGGTGCAGACTGTTTGTCTCCGGTGAATTAAAGGAAAAGGGACTGATTTTGTGGGGTTTGCGGGAGTTTCCGATCTGTAGAAAGCCCAGAAAACGGAGGCGGGAGTGGTTAAAGCCGGCCGGCCCTCGGGACAAAATCCGGTAAAGTGGGCGGAGCACACCGCTACCCGCGTTCTCCTCCGATACTGGGAACTAAGGCTCGTAGCGACATTATGTCCGGAGAAGACAGGAATGTCTCGGGGAGGCAGAGCTCTGATGATAAAGACCGGAATAAGGGACTCAGCTCATAAGCCTAGGACGGGAGAAGAGCTCGAAGGGCGAAGAAACCAGACTCCGAAAGTCTGAAGAATATCCAAATCCGGGTCTGAAACAGGAAGTCACAACAACAGCCTGAGGAGCAACACTGGAACGCGAAGCCTCGAGCTTACCGGAAGTCAGGCTTTTCCACGCGCCTGACTTTGTTGCGCATGCGCGCTAGCGAGCCGCCATGTTGGTGTTGATCGCGGTGTTCCGGGGTTTGCGTTCGGCAATCATGACACTCCGTCACTTAAGATATCACAAGGAGGTGCAGATACTGGTGAGGGGCACAGCTCCCTGGTAGGCTGAGATCACCGTAGACTAATTAGCGAAGGGATATTGGGTGGAAAGCCAAGAGGGTGGGCCCAGCCCAGCCTCGGACGGGTGCAGACGGGCCTACCCTTGGCCTGGGCTTTGCCCGGGCATGCCCGCACGCGTTCCACGCTGTGGGAGCCCGCACCGGTATTTAAAGCACCTCCAGCTGCGCTGAAATGATGGCAGCGGCTCCTGCCGCTAGGAATGCTGGCGTCTTGAGTCCATGGGCTCTGTGGGCTCTGCGAGGGCTAACACCAACACCAAAGGCACAAATACAGGTACCGCGCTGCAGGAGCCTGTGCCAGTTTTTAAAGTGCCTCCAGTGGCGCTGAAATGATGGCAGCGGATCCTGCCGCTAGGAATGCTGGGGTCTTGAGTCCACGGGCTCTGCGAGGGCTAACACCAACACCAAAGGCACAATAATGGGTTCCGCGCTGGTTTTTAAAGCACCTCCAGGCGTGCTGAAATGATGGCAGCGACACCTGCTGCTAGGAATGCTGGGGTCTTGAGTCCATGGGCTCTGCGAGGGCTAACACCAACACCAAAGGGACAATAACGGGTCCCGTAATAGAACGTGATGTATTGTTATAGCTTGAAACCTTGTCTCGATTTTTTTTTTTTATACACTTAGATTTGACACTAATGCCATCTGAATGTCTTCCTTTAAATACCTGTTGAATCTTTCTACTAGACCATTAGAAGATAGACTATACAATGGTGTTTTTTGTTGTTTTATACCATTCTTGGTAAGATATTCATAATTTTCTTGATGTAAGCTGTGTACCATTGTCCAATACAATGATGTTCAGTACTCCCTCTACTGCAAACATTCTCCTTAAAAAGTTCAATAACCACCTCAGTTGTAATATAAGCACGAAACTCATAATGTATGCATTTTGAGTAATAGTCTGTGAGTACAATTAAATATCGCATCTCTTCACTAAGAACATGAAAAGGTCCTGCAAAATCTATGCCTAATTTTAACCATGGACCTCTGGTATTAACCAAATGCATTTCTTCTTTACTGATTTTCCAGTGTTTATTTGATGCCACACATTCAACACGTTTGTCAATATTTAAATCTACATCCGAGTCCATTCCCGGCCACCAGTAGTGTTTTCGTAACAATCTCTTAGTAGCAGTTACACCGGGACAGGGTTGGATTGGTAGCGCGGGCAGTCGGGCAATGCCCGAGGGGCTAGTTTCCAGTTCCAGCAGTTGGCTTCTTTTTTAGCAGTCTGGGGGCCGATTTGGGCGGTTTCTGCGTTGTTCCATGCCGCCAGCGGCCCAGTGGGTACCCGAGTTGCCTTTCTGGAGGCAGATGGGCATCCATTACCTCCCTTTTATCAAGGGGAAAAGGTGTCACTCCCTTTCTCTCACTGGGCCGGCTCCTTAATATATGCATATTGAGCGGGGGCAGTGGGCCTGAGCAGAAGTGGCCTCACTTGTTTTCAGGTGTGTTTCACCAGTGTAAACTAATCCTTGCATTTTTTATACCCCCCCATTTTATAAATTTTTGCCGAAGCAGTGTTTTGCGGAAAGACAAAATGCAAATATGGGCCACTTTTTTAGCGTGCCCGGGCCGATTTTTAGTCCCAATACAACCCTGCACCGGGATGTCCACAATGAGCTAATTTTAATAATTTCTTTCTCAAGATGAACAGTGGTACAAACTAATCTTGCCTCATCAGTATTTCTCCCTCCATACTCAGTTCATCAACTACTTGTATATAACTTTTTATTGTTTGATCTAAATTCCGAATAGGGGGCCAATCATTAATCACATATTTAGTAACTTGCTGCAAAACGGTGTCTTTTTGCATTGCCTCATTCCATTAATTCTCTGTTATTATTCCTTCACAGTAATCGATGGCATTTACAACTGCAACTACACATTCATCTTCTAATGCAATCATTTCCTCATGAACATCCAAAATTGTTGTTCTTGATAGCCAATCCGTCCTCCTATTCAAACCTCCTGCAATATGCCTTACCTCAAAAGTGTATTCTTGTAGTCTAGATATTAACCTGATCAATCTGGACAAAGCAGTAGCTGTGCCTATGCCCCAAACATTAAACATATAGATTAATGGTTTGTGGTCAGTTACTATTTCAAAACTTTTGCCTCATAAATAGCTCTTCAATTTTTCAACAGCCCAAACAGTAGCCAAAACTTCACTTTCTATTGTGCTGAACCTTTTCTCAACTTCTTTTAAACCTCTCAATATAAATGCTTCATTATATTCTTTACTGTCGACCACCTGACTAAAGACTGCTCCTAAACCAATACCACTGGCATCAACAGTAATTATGTTTCTTCCATTAGGATCGTATGGTCTAAGTGCTCGTGACCTTAAAATAGCTTGTTTAACCTCCAAAAATGCTTTCTCTTGATCTTTCTCTAATGTATATTCAGTTTTTTAGTAACCTTCTTAATGGTTCCACAAGGAATGCATATCCATGTATGAAACTAGCATAATATTCACTGATCCCCAAAAATGTCTTCACAGCCTCTTTGGTTTTGGGAACAAGTGCCTCCCTGATTGCCTTAACCAAATCATCCTTTGGTTTAATGCTCGCTGATGACACACTATGTCCTAAATACTCAACCTCTGTTTTCAAAAATTTACACTTAGCTTTGCTAACAGTCATACCTCTGCTTTTGAGGATACTTAAAACTTTATCCAACAATTCATTATGCTCCTTCACCCTTTTAGCATGGATCATAATGTTGTCCTGAAAACTCTGAACCTGCGCATACCATCAAGTAAAAGGTCCATGAATTTTTGGAAAACGCTGGCAACGGATGCCTGTCCAAATGGTAACCTTAAATACTGGAAAGCTCCAAAAGGTGTTACGAAAGTTGTCAAATCTTTTGAGCTTTCCATCAGCTTTACTTGGTGGTATGCAAACTTCAAGTCAATAATTGAAAAATACGATGACCCACTGATGGAATTGAGCATTTCATGTATTTTGGCAAAGGGTGATAATCAATCACAATATTCTTATTTAATGTTCTTAAATCTGCTGTCATGTACCATCTGGTGAGCGCAGGCGGAGAAACGGTGCCGATCGCTCGCCGCGCCGCCAAGGACTACACTTCCCAGAAGGCCTAGCGCGTCCCGCGAGACTACGCGACAAAGACGCATAAAACAGGAAGTCTGCTTCACAACGCTGTCGGAAATTCGATTGTGGAGTTGAGCTCATGTCCGATCCAGGTCCCGGTTCCAGTGCTGCTGGTACGGTAAGGGTGCTTGCACTGACTGTAGATCGTGTTTTGGGTGCCAACCACCGTTGGGGAGCATACGCTCGTGCGGAGGCTGGCTGGAGACCTTTTTGGTGTTTTCTCTATTAGCCCTGTGGATTTAATCGGCCTGCGTTTTTCGGCAGGCGGAGAGAGTGAGGCTCTCGCTCTGGATTTGATCGGCCTGCATTGTCGGCCGGCGGGGGGGCATACAGCCTGTAATAGGTCAAGGGGGCCTCACAGTTACTCTATGTTCTGTCATTGACAACAGGATACCACAGACCTTGGATGACTCGTTGTGTAGTGCTCTACACTGCCTACATTGTATTATACACATAAGGTTCAGCTACCGGTGACAGTAGCATACGAGGGGAAGAGCGTGGCAAATGTATGATGGGGGCTTACAGTGAATGTGACGTAACAGTTTACAGTAATGTCTAATGGTGTTTCTTCGACTCTATCTTAACAGGGGTTATCTAGAGTGGTAGAAGGCTACGCTCTACCCCTGTGATGCACGGTGGAGTCTTGAGGAGGGTAGGTGCTGGTTCCTTCTTTAGGGCCTGAGTAACCGAGAGTAAGAGTGTGCCTGTGGGGTTGATCATTGTTTGTTTCTCGTTACTGCAGAAAACCCCCCCACCCCAAGTAAAGTTCGCCCACAACACTGCCAACCCTCAACTTTCTTTTACTGCCGCCATCATTGAATGGATGATTCTTTTCCTTTACAGGTATAGGGGTTTATAGAATCGAGCAGTCCGAGAACACGGGTGTCTGTTTATTATGTGTGTTTAAAGTGATCCTTACCCGTGTATGTTCTGTTCTTTCTCTTTTCAGATCTTCCTCCCTGGCGTTCCCTTCCTTTCCTTCCCCTACTTGATCCTTCCGCTGACCTGTGCCATTACGGCAACTAGGCTTGGTTAGATCAAGAGGTGGACCCCTCAATCGTCAATCCGATCCTGAGGACTGGCCGTCGTTACAGAATTTCCAACCCACGAAATTCGGTCCTCCCGGTCGGGTTGTTTTTTGAGTATGGCCACTCTTGAAGACGTGATAGCCGTCTTGGCTACCATACAAGGAGAGCTAGCTGTCTCACGACAGGAGGCCGCTGATTTGAGAGAGAGGTTGGATAGTATCCAGAGAAACCCGTTTACCATAGGTCCGGTGGCAGGGCCGGCCGCATCTGTAGTGGTAGAAATGCCTGTATCCATCCCATTAGCCTCCCCTGAAAGGTACCATGGGGGTTCTGACACTGTGCAGGTATTTCTCACGCAAGTGATGCTTCACTTCTCCTGCAAGCCCAAGTCCTTCACCACGAACCAGGCTATGGTGGCGTTTCTGATTTCTTATTTAGCGGGGGACGCGGCACAATGGGCAGTGCCGTTAGTGCATCGGGACGATCCGCTTCTGCACGATTGGGAAGCCTTCAGGGCAGAATTCCTGAGGGTCTTCGATAGAAGAGCGGACTCCTATACCGCGGATAGAGAGTTGCTTGAACTAAGACAGGGCGATAAGGAACTAGTTGTCTATCTGAATTCCTTTCGACGGCTGGTGGCCGAGACCAAGTGGCCAGAAAGCAAACAGGCTGCCCTGTTTCATCAGGGGTTGCGGGAAGACCTTAAAGACGTCATAGCCCAGATAGATGCACAGCCTTCCTCATGTGAGGATTTGATCAATTTGGTGCTTAGGTTAGACCATCGGCTGAGCGACAGGAAGGGAGGGCGGAAGGATAAATACCCGCACACGCTGGAGAGACAGACGGCCACACATATGAGCCCTTCGTCTTCCAGTGAACCTATGGACATTGGGGCAGTAAGAACGGTGTTGACCTTCACCGAAAAGGAAGCCCGCCGCAAACAGGGTCTTTGTCTGTATTGCGGCAAAAGAGGGCACTTTGTGAGGGAGTGTCCTGTGAAACCAAAGCCAAGCCGATTTCGCAACCCTCCCTTAGCTACCGCTAGCGCGGAGGCGACGTCGGAAAACTAGTAGGCTCGAAGAAAGACGAAGGGGTTTCTTGGAGTCCGGCGTTTATCCCTTCTGTGGCCGGAGGAGAGACGGTATCTAGGGGACATTTAGTGATTCAGGTGGAGTTGAGCGTAGCGTCTGAGAGAATTTGGATGTCCGCCATGGTGGACTCTGGGGCTACGGGCATGTTCATGGACATAGGGGTGGCACAAAGGAAAGGTATTCGTTTAGTGCCCAAGGACAAACCAGAGGTAGTGTACGCCGTGGACGGTAGACAATTGAGTACAGGTCATGTAGGGTTTAACACAGAAAGCCTAGAGGTCTTCTATTGGGACACCCATACAGAACAGGTGATTTTTAGTGTCATACAAGCTCCACAATATGGGATCATATTTGGGTTGCCCTGGTTGCAACGACACAACCCGGTGATCGATTGGGCGGCGAAAACAGTGCACATGTCTTCCTTGTATTGTTTGAAACATTGACATGACATTCCGGAGGAACCAGCCCTAGCCTTGGCCCAGGGTTCAATAGTCGCCACTGCCGCAGAAAAGAACGTCCAGCTACCCGAGGTCTATCAGCAGTACCAACTTGTGTTTAGCGAAATCCAGGCCGAGGAGTTGCCACCCCACAGACAATACGATTGTCAGATAGACCTGGTTCCTGGGGCGGTGGTTCCTACCGGTCGAATTTATGCTCTGACAGAACCTGAAACGCAATACCTACGCGAATATTTGGACAAACTCCTGGGACTGGGCTTCATTCGCCCGTCCAAATCCCCGGCCGCTTCCCCTCTATTCTTCATCCCGAAGGCCAACGGCGAGTTGCGGGTCTGTGTGGACTACAGGGCATTGAATGCTATTACCGTAAAGAATCGGTACCCACTGCCTCTGATTAGCGTATTGCTGGAACAGGTCAAAAAGGCTACTATATTCACCAAGCTGGACCTAAAGGGGGCGTATCACTTGGTCCGCATGAGACACGGCGATGAGTGGAAGACCGCCTTTAAGACCCGCTACGGGCTGTTTGACTATTTGGTAATGCCATTCGGGCTGTGTAACGCCCCGGCGGCCTTCCAATATTTCCTCAATGACGTTCTACGGCACATCCTGGACCACTATGTTGTGGTTTATATAGATGACATTCTGGTGTATTCAACTGATGAGGACTCTAACGTCCAACACGTGAAAACAGTGCTCGGAATATTGCAGGAGCACAACCTCGTCTGTAAGCTGAGCAAGTGCGATTTTCACGTCCGAACGGTGGAGTTCCTGGGGGTTATTCTAAGTCCCGCTGGCCAGGAGATGGCTGAACGTAAGGTCACAGCTGTGAAGGACTGCCCGCCTCCACGTAACGTACGGGATGTGCAATGTTTCATAGGCTTTGCCAACTTTTATCGGAGGTTTATCCATCAATTCTCCAAACTGGTGGCCCCTCTTACTCAGTTGTTGAGGAAATCTCAGCGGTTTGTTTGGGACGAGGCTGCACACCGGGCTTTTGAGGCGTTAACAACGGCCTTCGTTACCGCTCCCATCCTCTCGCACCCGGACCCTGACAAACCATACGTGGTGGAGGCAGACGCCTCGGACGACGCCGTGGGTGCCGTTTTGTCACAGAGACACACCACCACAGGACAGCTCCACCCGGTGGCTTACATGTCCAAAAAGCTTAATGCAGCAGAGAGGAATTATCCAATAGCCGAAAAGGAGCTTCTGGCCATTAAGGTGGCCTTCGGGGAATGGAGACATTTCCTTATGGGAGCCAGACATGTGGTGACGGTTTACACCGACCACCGGAAGTTACAGTACATGACCGCAGCTAGACATCTTACTCCCCGACAGCTAAGTTGGATGTTGTTTTTCGCAGGCGTCCAGTTTGTCATCACCTACCGACCAGGAGCGGAAAACCGGAAGGCTGACGCTCTCACACGTCAAACGTCCACCAAGAGTCTGGTGGGGGCTCCTGTGGAGAGTATCATCGCCAAAGGGCATGTGATAGGAGCCATACAACCTGACACCTTCCTCCTCGGTGTTCAAAGAGGGGTGGCTTCCGCCAAATGGAAGACCTGGCTTCGCTATCATCCGGAATGGCATCTCCATGGGGGGTTCCCCATACGGAATAACCGCCTGTTACTTCCCTCGGTACGATTGAGGAAACAAGTATTCTTATGGTGTCACACTTCCCCCAGTGCTGGGCACCTTGGGGTGGACAAGACCCGAGACCACATCTCGCGACAGTTTTGGTGGCCCTCGTTACGAGTGGATGTGCTGAATTGGGTGTCCTCCTGTGCCACGTGTGCCGCTATGAAAACGGACCGTAGATGCCCGCAGGGGTTGCTGCAACCTCTTCCCACACCTACGGATACATGGGACCGCATTTCCGTGGATTTTATAGTCGGGATACCCTTGGATCAGGGATGTACAACCATACTGGTGGTTATTGACTTTTTGACAAAGATGGGGCACTTCATTGCCTGTAAACAGATGCCGACGGCGGGCCACTTGGCAGGGTTGCTGTTGGTGAACGTGGTACGGTTGCACGGATTGCCTAGTGTGATTTTATCAGACAGGGGGTCGCAATTTATGGCGCAATTTTGGAAGAAATGGTGTTCCGCCCTGCATATCAGCACGGCTCTGTCCACCAGCTTCCATCCACAGACTGACGGTCAGACGGAGCGTCTGAATCAGTCGCTAAAGCAGTATCTCCGCTGTTACGTGGACGTTGGTTTGAACAATTGGGTGGATCAGTTATGGTTGGCGGAGATAGCCTATAACAATGCCAAGCACAGTTCAACTGACGCTTCCCCTTTCTATTGCAACTATGGACACCATCCACGGTTTCTCCCTTTCGTTACTCCAGTGATGGATCACACCCTCCCGGAAGTGTCCAAACGGGTGGCCCATATACGGGAGACTTTGACTCAGGCACAGGAACATCTCCGAGCTGCTAAAGAGCGCTATAAGGCCGCAGCCGACAAACACCGGTGGCAGGGTTCCCTTGTATTGTGCCGGAGACGAGGTATGGTTGTCCACAAGGAATATACACTTTCAAAAACGTAGTGTGTTTAACCCCAGATACATTGGGCCATACCGGATCGGGAAATGCATCAGTCCAGTGGCGATGAAACTGAAACTGCCGGCACATATGCGCATCCATCCTGTATTCCACGTGTCCTTATTGAAACCATCTAAAGCGTTCGTCCGGAGGCCGCCTCAGCCGGTTCTGATGGAGAGCGAACTGGAATACGAAGTCCTAAGGGTGTTGGACTCGAAGTTCCGCCGCCGGAAATTATGGTACTTGTTGGCATGGAAAGGTTACGGCCCTGAGGAAAATTTGTGGGAACCTGCGTTGGGCATCCATGCTCCGCGGTTGGTGGCGGCCTTTCATCGCGCACATCCTTTGAAACCCGGCCCGTAGGTGCGCTCACGGTGCGGGAGGGATGTACTGTCATGTACCAACTGGTGAGCGCAGGCGGAGAAATGGTGCCGATCGCTCGCCACGCCGCCAAGGACTACACTTCCCAGAAGGCCTAGCGCGTCCTGCGAGACTACGCGACAAAGACGCATAAAACAGGAAGTCTGCTTCACAACGCTGTCGGAAATTCGATTGTGGAGTTGAGCTCGCGTTCGATCCAGGTCCCGGTTCCAGTGCAGCTGGTACGGTAAGGGTGCTTGCACCGACTGTAGATCGTGTTTTGGGTGCCAACCACCGTTGGGGAGCATACGCTCGTGCGGAGGCTGGCTGGAGACCTTTTTGGTGTTTTCTCTATTAGCCCTGTGGATTTAATCGGCCTGCGTTTTTCGGCAGGCGGAGAGAGTGAGGCTCTCGCTCTGGATTTGATCGGCCTGCATTGTCGGCCGGCGGGGGGGCATACAGCCTGTAATAGGTCAAGGGGGCCTCACAGTTACTCTACGTTCTGTCATTGACGACAGGATACCACAGACCTTGGATGACTCGTTGTGTAGTGCTCTACACTGCCTACATTGTATTATACACATAAGGTTCAGCTACCGGTGACAGTAGCATACGAGGGGAAGAGCGTGGCAAATGTATGATGGGGGCTTACAGTGAATGTGACGTAACAGTTTACAGTATTGTCTAATGGTGTTTCTTCGACTCTATCTTAACAGGGGTTATCACGAGTGGTAGAAGGCTACGCTCTACCCCTGTGATGCACGGTGAAGTCTTGAGGAGGGTAGGTGCTGGTTCATTCTTTAGGGCCTGAGTAACCGAGAGTAGGAGTGTGCCTGTGGGGTTGATCATTGTTTGTTTCTCGTTGCTGCAGAAAAAACCCCCACCCCAAGCAAAGTTCGCCCACAACACTACCAACCCTCAACTTTCTTTTACTGCCGCCATCATTGAGTGGATGATTCTTTTCCTTTACAGGTATAGGGGTTTATAGAATCGAGCAGTCCGAGAACACGGGTGTCTGTTTATTATGTGTGTTTAAAGTGATCCTTACCCGTGTATGTTCTGTTCTTTTTCTTTTCAGATCTCCCTCCCTGGCGTTCCCTTCCTTTCCTTCCCCCACTTGATCCTTCCGCTGACCTGTGCCATTACGGCAACTAGGCTTGGTTAGATCAAGAGGTGGACCCCTCAATCATCAATCCGATCCTGAGGACTGGCCTACGTTACATCTGCACATAATCTGATTTCTCCATTTTTTTAGCAACCACTACATTCTGAAGATTCGTTTGGTTCAATAATACCATCTTGGCATAACTTAGTCAACAAATCTTTCAGTTCGTGTCTTACTGATAATAGAACTTGTCTAACTTTGTGGGGAACCGGAATGGCATTGTCCTTTAATTTAATATGGTGCTCAAACCCTTCACACACCCAATATCTTGGGAAAATACCTTAGAATGTTTTTCTAAAATTTCTTCAACACTCGTTTTCTCAACATCTTCTTCTACACCGAGTACAGGTAAATCACCCAATATAATTGGCTCTTGTGCACCTGGTCTGAGCAAAATACCAAGTTTTCCAAGGTCTTGCCATTACACGATGTCCCTGCCTCGCACAGCTACATATATTTTGGTTTAGATGCTGCGTCCTTCAAATTCCAAAGTATCATTGAAGTACCCTAACATATCTATGTCAAATTCTCCAAAAGCTTTTGGATTAACATCAGATTCAATTAGTTTCATATTTTTCCAAAATCTATAAAAAGTTTTATCTGCTAGTATTGAAATGGGTGACCCTGAATCCGCCACAATGTTTAATTCTTTATCTCCAATGTGCACCTTCACTAGAGGCCCTCTATACCTACCCTGCTTATTGTCAACTGTAAGCACTATGTTAGAACACATTTCTTCATCTATTTCTTCTATTTAATTTACTTTAACCGTGTTATACATTTTAGCATTTCTACAAACTCACACAACATGCCCAATTTTATAACATTTCAGACATTGTTTCCTTGCGCTGGACAACCAGCGAAATTTCCTACATGTGCTTTTAAACTACACCTGTAACATATTACATTTTTCTTATAACCTGGTTTGGTATACTTGATTTGTTCTGAAACTGCAGCTACAGATGGACCCCCACTTCTCATTTCGTATTTCTTTTCTGGTACAGCACATACACTTGCTTGACTTTGAGTGTTTTTTCTGATGCCAAAAGTTTTGTTGAAATAAGAGATCTTTCGATTCCCTTCACCATGTCTATGACTTCATTCAAAGTCAGTTTCTGCATGCAAGAATTATTTCCTGTACTTTTTTGAAAAGCAATGAAATACAAATTGATACACAAGATAAATGTACATCATGTCTCCAAATTCACCTAACACCGCCAATATGCGCGAACTTGCAATCTACTGTTTCATGTTCATGTTGTTTTCTCATATAAAACGCATGTCGCTCTTCCATCACACTTGGTGCTTCCGTGAAGTGCTTTTCAAACCTTTTTGCAGCTTCTTCATATTCATTTAATGGTACAAATTGGCCAGCTGCTGCCTCATACTCTGGCAAATTGTCAAAAACATCTTGATGGGCAACTCCACCAAGTAACCCATACCTTAACGCTGTTTTCCTTTCAGGATCATATTTTTTTCCATCAATTGCTATCAAATACTTTTCAAATGACCTATGCGAATTCTTCAATTTCATTGTTGGTTTTCCAGGAGTTTGTAAAAATAAATTTGGCTGTTGAAATAAACTAGAACTAGCCATGTTGTGCTCAGCTTGTAAAATGCTGCATGCAATCTTTCCTTCCAGATATACTTTTATTACTCTTGTTATTGTTATTCTTGTACTTGACTGATAATTCAAATTCTCTCTTTTTTTAGTTAAATTTCCTTGAAAGTTGTAAAGAAACCTATCTGCTTTCGTTTCCTGCTTCCCAACACCGTTTGTAATAGAGTTTCTCGCTTCGGGGGGTCAGGTTTAGGTTACGCGCATGGTCTGTGCCTTTTAACCTGTCCTTTAACAGCCC
The DNA here is from genome assembly GCF_964204655.1 of Triturus cristatus. NCBI lineage: Eukaryota > Metazoa > Chordata > Amphibia > Caudata > Salamandridae > Triturus > Triturus cristatus. The sequence continues at coordinate 752,841,543 of NC_140592.1, forward strand.
AACGCGCATATATATCAATGCGAATGTGTCGTGCAGGTTCTGTCAATTCGCAAATCTCTTCTGCGGACGTGTGCTACTCTCGCAGTAGCTTTGCTCGTTCAAGCTGTACTCCGCATGCTGAATGCATTGCCAGGACAATGGAAGTCACAGAGCCTCAGACAAGCCATTCTGAATGCGTGCGCGCTCTACCTCAAGGTAATGTTTTGAGCGGCTATGTGAAGAAACAGGTAAAAATGTATAGATACTCTTCAAAGTCAATATTTCTAAAACACTTTCGTATAATTATTTATGCGTTCCGGTAGCCTTTGATTATAGTACATACATTTTACAGTGCTGCACCACTTGCCTTCTGACTTCGTGTTTCCTTTCTGCTTGTTATACTTACAGCGTTGTTCACTTGGTGGATCCGTAACGTAGGTTATCATCCTCAGATTGTCGCCATAATTGTTGGGACGAGATGAAGGCTCAGAAACCGGAATCTTGTCAGACATATACTTTTATTCACAAAGTATAAATAAAGGCCCACAAGCCAACGCCACAGAAAACAATGTTAACACATCAACCTCTTAGTCGTTAATCGCCCAACATTCTACACATAACCCCTTCGAATGCATGCCTAGAATTCCATGGTACTGTGACGTACGATGTTACAAATTTCCATCAGCTGCATGAACTAACCCCATGCAACACTCGTGCAACATAGAAGAAGCATTGGCAAAGCCGATAGGCATCGGCAAGACGAGAGCTATCTGGCTTTGTCAATGTCAATATGTTTCAACATTGTTCCCAAGGCAGATGCAGCACTCAAGAGTAAGAAACTGGCTCTATATATACTGCACCAAAGTGAGGTACAGTGTGTATAGAGTCCAAGAGTTCCCAAAGGTAGGCAGAGGTTAAAGTCAGATAGAACCTTACTCTCTAAATTGGTAGCTTGGTCGAGCCGTAAGGTAGAATCAGAGAACAGTGTTAAGCATTTGATGTACACACTCAGTCAGCAAATTAATTCACACACTCAAGAACTGAACTCTAGGCCAATTGTTGTTGTATAAAAATATATTGTTGTTTATTTTTAGAACCAAGCAAGCCTGGTGCAGGTAAGCATGAAATACTTTTCAGTAATAAGTTACTGGATATAGAACAGTTGAAAAATGCAATAAGAATTGTACTTTCTTTGATTTACAGGGAAGCAGCAGTATGCAACACTTAGCAAATGCAGTACATTGGAATGAATAGGCTTTTTCAACAAATTGCAGGTAAGTTACTTTTATGTTACTTTTTCTAACTCAATGCTGGATGCCTAGATTCAGCACTAGGACATTTCCTGAAAACAGTTGAGAAAATGCATTTTTGTTATTTGTGTGATTTTTAAAGAATATTTTCAGATTTCAAAACTCCATACTTAGAAACTTTTTGGAGCAGTACATTGAAATGAATGGGCTTCTAAAATAAATTGCAGGTAAGTAACTTTTACGAAACTTTTTCTAACTCAGTGCTGGATGACTAGAATCAGCACTGGGACATTTCCTGAAAACTGTTGAGAAAATGGGTTTTGGTTATTGTTTCGATTTTTAAGGAATATTTCAAGTTTTCAAAACTCCACGCTTAGTCGTTTTTTCGAAAGAAAATTGTCAATGTTATTCTATGGAAGAAAAACAGGTTATCGGTTTGCAGGTAAGAAAACAACTGTGGGAGTGTAGGTTCTGGGGTTAGATTCAGGGGTCCCCCAGGGTCAGTGATGCACTGAGATTGCACCCTCAGCGGCAGTAGGGCGGCCGGGTGCAGAGTGTTGAGACCCAATGTTATCCTATGAAGGATAGGGGGCTTCCAGTTGGTAGCTGCTGGCTAGCAGGCCACACGGCTGTGGGAGCAAAGCTCCTAGGGTCAAGTTTGGGACCAAAGTAGCACCAAAGGTGCACCCTCAGCGGCACTAGGGCAGCCGGGTGCAGGGGGCTGTTTTGAGGTCGGGTGCCCTGTTGTTTCCAATGGAGAACCTCCAGGACAAAGAAACACTGCAGGCTCGGGGACGAGGATCTTCTGGGTGCGACCACCACTTCGTGGGGCTTTGGGTGCAGGGGTGCCTTGGGACGTCAGATTTTCTTACCCGCTCTGGTCACGGTAGGGGGGGTCCTTTGGATTGAGGCTGCAGGCGTCGTCTGGAGGCTTGAGGCAGGTCAGGGTTTGCTGGATTTTGGGTCAGGATCGCCGGGGGGACCTCTTAGTGGTGTTGGTTCACTCGAGCTTGGGCTGGGGTCGGCGGGTGCAGAGTGTGCTGGATTCGCGGTCTCTGGCTGGCACCAGAAGCTGCAGTTTAAACATGTCCAGTGTTCTCAGGCGATAGAGTCCTTAAAGTGAAGGCAGGCAGGTCCTCCGGGGTTTGTGAGGTTGCTGGCTGCAGGACACGCCAGGATTTTGCAGAAGCAGGTTCGAGGGGAGACAGGCCTGTAGGGCTAGGGCCAAGTCAGTGGGTGTCGTCCTCTTGTTAGCTCTGCACGGCTCTTCGGTCCTTCTTCTTATCTTCTTTTCTTGTGTCTTCTAATCTGAGGAAGCAAGGTTCAGGGTGCCCCTAAATACTACATTTAATGGTGTGACAGGTAGGTAAAGGGCAGGGACCAATGGGTCCCTTCCCTGGGGTGGGTACAACCCCTATTCTGCCATTCTCCTGTGGGAGGGGGGCAGGAGCCTGTCCCTGTGTTGGTTGGGTCCCCCCATCCTTAAGATGGCGGAGACTCAAGGTTGTCCTTCACCTCACCTCCCCCACCTGAGGGGTGGAGCTGGCGGAGGTGGGCACACCTCCCTTCCTCACTTGTTTTTCCTGCTGGTTCTCCCGCCCAAAGTGGGGGGTAGAACCAGTGGGGACCAGTTGCTGAAAGAGGCTCACAAAGGCGGCATGCCTTTGAAGCTCCTCCTTCGTGAACCCTGTTCATCCTGGGGGAGGAGGCATGGCACCTCGTCCCAAGATGTGCATTGTTTCAGGCCCCCGAGAGCAGCAGGCTTTCGACCCAGGGGTCTAGAAACATGTCCGGTGGTGGCAGCCTACGCAGCCACTCAGTTAGGTCGTTAGTAGTTGGTCGGATTTCAGGGGGCATCTCTAAGGGTGGGTTTAATGTGCTGAGAAGTTTGATACCAAACTTCTCAGTCTTCAGTGTAGCCATTATGGTGTTGTGGAGTTCGTAATGACAAACTCACAGCAACATATACTCTTAATGGCAGCACTGCACTTACAGTGCCCAGGAATGGACTTGGGCACTATAGGGGTACAGGGCTCATGCACCTGTACCCTCACCACTGGCATAGGGCACCCAGCTAGAGGGGTGACTGATGTATGCCAGGGCAGTGGTTTGTGGGCATGGCACACAGGGAAGTGTGCCATGTCGACTCTTCACTTTGTTCTGCACAAAGCACTCAGTCTGCAAAGGCAGTGTGTGAGTGTCAGGGTACAGGGCCTCTGAGGGTGGCACAATAAGTGCTGCAGCCCTTAGAGGCCTTCTATGGTCACAGTGCCCTGGGTAATTGTGGTACCATTTACCAGGGGCTGACATGTGGCCAGAGATGCCAATTGGGTTTAGGCTTCAATGCAGTTTTAGGGAAGGAACATAGGCCCTGGGTACCTGATTAGCAGGAGCCCAGGGCACACTCAGTCAAAGAACATCAGCAATTCAGCAAAAAGTGGGGGCATACCATGCAAGAAAGAGGGCACTTTCTCACACCAATCACCCACAGCTGATGCACCGTTACGCTTTTGTGTAACCACAGGCATACATACATGCCAACATTTTAGGAGAGGAAAGTGGGAGATTTTTTTTTTAAATAATCGGGAGAATGTATTTCTCCTATTTACTTCTATCAAGACTTCGATCAGGTTTATTGTCATGTATGGCACTGAATGCACATATACAGGTTTTTTCCTTACCTATCTGGAGCACGGAGAAAGCGCTGCGGCAGGCAGAGAGAGAGTGACAAAAATGTTGTGCACTAGCCTCCAGGAACAGGTTACTGGTAGTGTATACGCCGAGTCACACAAGAGCAGTCTCTGTCTGCAAAAGCCTGCAGAGCAATCAGGTTTTTGCATACAGGAATCAGAAGGCAGGAGACTAGCCTTGAAATCGGTAGTCTCCCACCTGAATCAGGAGAGTTGGTATGTATGGGTATACATTAACAAGGCATTACAAATATAGACTATCCTTTATAAATAACTAGGAAAATCTACATTTTATTGCAAGACCAGAGGCTCCTATTATGCTTGTTTAAAGCATGTTAACTACAACAGAAGAAGCCATATGTACAGGTTTGCATTAGAACGTTCTGAACACAGTATCATTAGACCAATCAGCTGATCTCAGAATGTCCTCAAGACGTGAGCCAGCCCAGAATGTCTTAGAAGCCATGGCCCTCTGGAAGAATGGGCACCAAAAATAGAGGTATCGATGCCCGCCAAGGACATGACCCAGCGAGCAAGAGTAGGAAAAGAGACAGGTTTGTGGGGTTTTATGAAAGAAATAAGAGGTTGAGTGTCTGAGGACGTTGTATGATCACTAGTAGTTTGATCATATATTTTGAGGCAATGTCCAACACAGAGTTTCTGTTACCTGGAAAGTAGGGATAAAAAACAGAGGATCAATCTGTCTTAGTGTGTTTACGGACAATAAAAAGTACTCCTGTAGGAGTAAACTGACGAGAGGACGTATCTAATGCTCTAACATCAGACAAACATTTGATAGACATCAGACATAATAACATGGTAAGTTTAGCTGATAGCATTTTCATGGCAAGGAGAGCGTTATAGGCCATGAAAGAAACAATTTCAAAACCACATCCAAATCCCACAATGTACTGAATTTAGGAATACGAGGATTACAAAAGTTTACTCCCTTCAACAGTCGACAAATGTGCAGATGCTCTCCCACTGGTTTTCCATTGATGTAGGGATGACTGGTAAAGATAGAAGATCAGTACAGATTGATAGTATGGTAAGTTTTACCGCCGCTAGGTTTAACAGTCAAGAAATTAATGTTGAAAGTTATATCCGCTGAAAAGGGATCACTATGTTTTCACACACACCAGCATGCCCAAAGAGACCAAGTTGATTTATAAGCTTTTGTAGTTCCTGGTGCCTAGGATTTATTAATGTACTCTGAAGCTTCTGACGAAATGAGAGGGAAAGATTGGAAGAACCTGTGATCTTCCAAGATGAAAGAATGAGAGAGTTGTCTAGCACCAGATTGTAAGGAAGGCCTGAGGGGTCCAAGAGGAGGTCGGGAAAGGAAAGAAGAAGAACTGGAAAATCCATGATTCCAGCAGGGGAGTCACCCACACCTGATATTGCCAGAATGGAGCTACTAGGACAAGAATTGCTTGTAGACACCTGACCAGCGCTAAAACCCTATTTATAATGAGGAATGGTGGAAAAGTGCAATTGATCGAGAGGGACCAGTCCTGAAGAAAAGCATCTGAAGCTAAGGCTAAGGGATCTGGGTTCCAACTGAAGAATTGAGGAAGCTGGCAATTCGGTCTGGACGCAAACAAATCTATCTGAACAGGGCCCCGTTTGTGAAGTAAAGAATTGAACACTGAATGGTGAAGTTTCCAATTGCTGGAATCTCAAAGATGTCAGGAATGCCAGTCTGCTACAGAGATGAGATTTCCTGCCAAGTATTCTGTGTATACAGGAATGTTGTTTAAGAGGCAGTATTACCAAAATCCCTTTGCCAGTTCCGCTAAACGTTTTGATCTGGTGCCGCCTAGATGACTGATGTAACGCACGGCAGAAATGTTGTTCATCCACAAAAAATGGAGCAACGCACCCTAATATTTGCTAGGCTTTTGATTGCAAAGGAGCCGGCAAGCATCTCTAAACAGTTGATATGAAACTTGTACTCCTCTAATGACCATGTACTCTCAGTCGAGATTGGTCCACAATGGGCGCCCCAGCAAGTTCGGCTTGCATCTGATTCTAACACAAGATAGGGGCTGATGCAAAGATAGTATTGCCGTTCCAGGCATCTAAATAGTCTATCCGCCACTGAAGTTCTAGATGGGATTCTTGATCTAAGGAGACGGTGTCTGAGTAAGAGAGGCTTTTTTGTAAGTGACAATTTTTTCATCGTTGAAGAGCCTGAGAATGAAGAGGGCCTGGAAAAATAGCCTGAATGGAAGAAGAGAGAAGACGTACTATTCTGGATAGAGTTCTGAGGGAAATTACTGAACTCCAAAGGGTCTGGAGAATCTTGGACTTTACTGTTTTCACCTTCGCGGACTGAAGATGAAGAGTGGTGGTGAACAAGTTTATAAGGAAACACAAGAACTCTATTTGTTTTGCAGGAGTTAGCAGAGATTTCTCAGAGTTGGGGAGAAAACCCAGGTCTGACAAAAGGGAGCATGTTAGATGGACTCGAGATTGTAATGAGAGAAAGCTTTGGCTCATTAAGAGAATGTTGTCTAAATAGATGATCAGTCTCACACCTTGGGCCCTGAGAGAGTTTACAAGTTCAACAGGTTTCATGAGTTTGGTAAAGCACCATGTTGCTGAAGAAAGACCAAAAGGTAGAGATGAAAAATGTTAAATTTGTCCCAACCATTGAAACTGGAGATACTTCCTGTGATCTGGAAGGATGGGGACCATGAGGTTGGCATCCTGTAAATCCAAACGAACCATCCAGTCATGCTGGGAGTAGGGAATCTCTGAGATGAATGATATTTTCTATTATGAGGTGGCATTAAATAACAAATTGATTGAACTTTCTGAGGTTGATGACTGGCCTCATCTTCTTGTTTTTCTTTTGTACTAGAAAAAGGGAACTGAAGAATTCAGAGGGGTCTGGAGGGGAAAGTTGTATTGCTTGTTTTTATAACAGGGTCTGAATCTCTAGAAATATGAGTTTGGATATTTCTGAAGAGAAATGTGGAAGGCAAGGAAACACACTTTGGAAAGGCTTGGAGTAAATCTCTGTAACATAACCGTGAACGGTGTTTAATGCCCATGAATCTGACATTATGGAATGCCATTTCGGTTGGAACAAACGAAGACGGACCTCTATAGAAGGAAGGCCAGAAGGGAGACTCACCTGTCTGGGAGTTGTATCAGGAAGCTTTGTTTCCCCAGCCACGGAAGCCTCAACCTCTTGGGGGTAGAACTGAGACTTGTAGTCCTGATAAGAGGAATTGAAGGAACCTCTGAAAGCCTTGGTTATGGTAGTTGCTGCCGATAAAGCGGATCCTGCCTCGACCGGCCCTGGCAAAAACATGTTGCGAAAAGACTTTTCTTAGGGACTGGACTGTTGTGCTTTGTCCAGCAATGCAAAAGTAGACACATATTTACTCAATTCTTTGACAAAAGAATCTCCAAACAGAAGCCCTCAGCTTTATTACTGGGGTCCATAGATGCAAGATTCACCAGTTTTGGGTCCAACTTTAACAAAAGTCCCTTCCTGCGGTCGTGTGTCATGGCAGAGTTGGTGCTGCCAAGTTAACAGAAGGCTTGTTGCGCACACAGGGAGAGGTATTCGGGGTCAGTGGGAGGATTGTCAAATTTTGCAGACTCCGCCAAATCAAAAAAAAGAGCCAAGGGACCAACCATATCTAAGAATTTGACCTGGCAAGTGGGCCGGGCTTTGTCCACCTCCTTGCGTGGATCTTTTCTAAATTCCGAGAAGAAAGTGAGCAGAGAAGGATCTATGGCAGGAGTAGTAGTAATTTTGGAAGGAAGGGCATGACAGGGACATTCGGACTTGAGTTTGGCTCTTGTTTGCTTGTCCAGAGGCAAGCACAATCTGGAAGACACATACTCTCCCACATGATCAGCAGGGAACCACTCAGTGGAATTAGGGTGATGAATGAGGTTGGGTTCAAACATGGGAGCACCCTTCAAGTCGATAACCATTTTGGCCTTAAAGGGGTCATAAGAGGGAGAGGCCATCTTGGGTTTTTTATGGGAAGGGGCGGAGAAAGGATCCTTGTCACCAACACCATCTTTGTCATGATCAGAATCCAGATCACCTAAGTCATCATCGGTAACAGGGATGTGAGATTTTACTATAGGAGATGATAAGTTCTTGGATTTTGTTTTTCAGACAATTTTGAAGTATTTTTTATGTTATTTTGGCTATTCCCCTCCTGAGTAAGAGGCCTGGGAGGAGTGTCATATGTGAGGAAACCTCACCACACAATAGCGCAGCAGTATATTTCTTTTTGGGTTTAATATTAGCCACCGGAGTAAATCTCATTGCTTTGTGCTTTATGCTTTCCCCTGCAGAATGGGCCAGAATCATCTTTGACATTAAATTCATAGCTGAATTCTCTATGTTTTTAGTAACAGTGTCCATAGGGGCTACAACAGTCTGCTCCACTGAAGCCTGTATGAATTAATTTAAGTTGTCTTTGAGGTAATTCTCCTCCTCACTATTATCTTATAAGATAGAAGAACTATCAATCTCTATTGTGTCAAAAAGTAGAAAAAACAATGAAAGGAAAGGAGAAAGCATTAGAATATTTATTCGAGCTGTGGATTAAAGGATTAAAATATTGAAGGGAAGAGGAGAAAAACCCAGGGTCCTACTATGCGTGTGTACTAGAGGCTGGGAGAAATTATGTGAGGCAGGGCGGAGGTGGGAACATATTCCTTAGCCCTATATGTCACGGAAGCTTGAGGCAAGGAAGACGCTGAGCAAGGAGGAAAGCAGGAGAACCCCCAGGGGAAAAACGTGAGTAAAAAAAGGCCCCAAATACAGCCTGCAGGAAAGGCGAAATGACCGGCAGAGATGGCAGGATGTGTATCTCGGACTGCAATAAAATGGCAACCGCAGTCCAGGATGTATCAGAGAGCGAAAGAATAGCACTCACAGGGAATGCGGCAATGTGCCGACTCATGAAGGGAACACCAGACAGTAAGACAAACCCAATCCTAACAATGAAAAGTCAAAATAAGCAAATATGACAGTGACATGCATGAATACATAGCAATAAACGTAAAGGTAATATGATAATACTTATCTTGACTGTGAGCAGCAAGAAAAGAGGACTGTTCGCAGTCAAGCTAGGTATTATAGGTTTTGCTAGGTTGCTGTTGGCTGATTATATGTACTATGTTGTTTTATCCCATTGGCTAAGCCTTACGGGATTTGTAATTTTTTTTTTTTTTTTTAGATCTGGACTGCTGCTATTAAAAATAAAGCAAGATTAGAAAGCATAATAGAAGCCTCCGGTCTTGCAATAAAATTCAATTTAGCATTTGATAGAGAGCAAACCCAATATAAAATGGGTCATTTTCCTTTAACAAGTGTTGCCAAAATTACCTAGTAAAATCATGATACTTATTTTGTTCACCTCTCAAGAAAAGAAGGTACAATCTGCCTTAGTGCCATTCACACTTGTGACCCTCATGTTAAACACACATGCCTGCTGCAGGCATTCAACCCACTGAGCTATATGACTGGATAGAATTATCACGACCAACAATCATCAAAATGCAAAGATCATTGTGATAATGTAGAAAATCTGTGTATGAAATGAAATACCAGCATTTGTAAAGTGCACAGCTACCTCCGTAGAGGTGTCTCGGCACTGGGGCCGTCAGGAAGATTAAACGAGCTATTGCCCAGAGTCACATGGTGCTGGGCTAACCTGCTGCCGGCGCCGGGGATTGAACTGTGAACCCCGTGGTCCGGAGTCAGGTACCCTGGCCTCTGCACCACACCTTTTCCTGTATAAAATTAATTAACGCAAATGCTAACATGCCTTAGATATTAAAGACAAAAATGCATTTAAAATGACACGTAGACATATGGTGCAGAAAACACAAGGCATTCATTTCCACCTCAGCTAGATTTGTGTCCCCTTTTATCTGCTCTTTCCCTTTAATAAATAAATATTTTAAAGAAATGCTGAACCATGCACAAGTGAATTTGATGGCTTGCCCTTAACATGACATAGATTTTGTTATAACTATAGAATGTGCCAAGTTTATAAAATGTATTTTGTATTCCCAACAAACTAGAATGAACTTCCTATTCCACCATACTTTCTACACAATATTGACTAGAGATTTATGCATTTAACAAAGTGTATGCTCTTAAAGAATATTAATGCCACTATTAGATTGGAGAATCTGTAAGCAAATGTTTCTTCCTTTAGTGTGGTGCATTGTTCCTCAGTGAAACATTTAATAGATGGTAGAATGAATGCTGCAATTTTCTTCCCTAGGAACCAAAGTTAGCTTGCCCCAGTTTTTCAAATGTGCTAAGTAGTATGATGCATTTTACTAGTGAATAGTGAACTTTATGTAGTTTGCCATGGGAATGAAGAACGAAGTGCTGAAGATGTCGGTCGATGTCCTCTCATTGGACCGAAGCAAACGGAAATGCAACAATATTCACATGCCTTTTAATACAGTGAGTGTCTGTAGTTAGCTAGAGGTCTCATTCTCCTTTGCCTTCCCCCCACTCCTGTCCACTAGGTGTGAGCTACTGGTGACGGTGGTTGCTGTTGCCTGACACTTTGTAGGTGACAATTTTCCTTCACCCTTTGACAGGTACAACTACTGCTGTGCCTTTTTCCTATTTTTTTTTATTGAGAATTTTTTTGTACAGTCTGCTACTGCAACTGTATATTGAGACCTTTGGAGTAGACAGGATTCGTCTGAGTTTCGAGAACTACTCTTTACGAGGAGTTCAACTACTTTCTAGAAAATTTGATTTAAATCTCCTTTGATCTGACTCTTTTCCAGGAACTCTTTATGGGTTCTGTTAGGATAGGTTCCTTGAGCTAGAATAGGGAATAAGGGCCAGATGTAGGTAAATGTGAAATACCGATTTCTTAATACCGAATTTTACCGATTCGGTATTAAGAAATCGGTATTTCCTATGTAGGTAAAGATTCGGTAAAAAATACTGAATCTTTAATATTACTTATTACCGAATCGGTAATTGAAATTCGGTAATAAGGAATACCTACCCATTCATTCCTATGGGCTTGGAGGCCCATAGGAATGAATGTGAAGACATTCAGTATTAGCGATTCGGTATTACCGAATCGGTAATACCGGGAGGTATTTCAAGGGTGCCAGGGTGACACCCTGTTGCACCCCTGAAATGCGCATGTGTGCACATGTGGCGCACATAGATGCCCTAAGGGCATGGATGTGTGCCACATGGCACTCTTAAAAAAGCAAAACAGGAAATCAGTAATTAACACCAACTTGAAGCTGGTGGTAATTATCGATTCCTTAAGGTCCAAAAGCACTCTTTAATGTGCTTTCTACATTGCATTTAAGGAATCGGTATTACCGATTCCTTAAATGCAAGAGCAATAAGGAATCGGTATTTACCGAATCCTTACCTACATTAGGAATGGCTAAATACCGGTCAGTAACGTTGAAATTGACAGAATTTCAGAGTTACCGACCGGTATTTAGCCACCTACATCTGGCCCTAAATCATTTAGGGAGCACTCTGTTATTTTGCATAATTGATGACCCTAGCTATATTTTTTTCTTGATGAATTCTGTAAACAGATGATCTGATTTACTAATTTACTAATCTCTTAAAGAGAATAAATATTTTAAAACTCCCTTAAAACTCTCATCATTTACTGAACTTAACTGTATATTAATGTTGATGATTTGAATTGATTCGATTTAGCTTCCATTCAAAATACGGCAGCAAAGATCTGTTGCCTGATCAAGATAAAATTATAGCGTGGAGTTGGAGACCATTCTTGTAAGTAAAAAGGTTGGATCTGTGCTGGAAAGTGACATTTGGACTCTTTCCGAGCTATCAGTTTTCTGGTAGCAGAATACGGTTCATACCTTGATTGGAACCATAAACAATTTCCCAAGTGAGATGAAATGTATCTGTATCCTGTAGCTAATGCCCAGAACCTGAGGATCTGACAAGGGAGTATTCGAAGGCAGTTGCTGTTTGGAGATGTGAGTATTAATAGGGTGATGCATTGATTATTGTGATTATATTTTGGTTGGTAGTGTGGTGATGAAGAGTGAGTGGGTTTGATGTTTTTGTTCAATGTAAAGAAGTTGAGGAGTTTCAGACTCGTCGTATTCGAAGATCATAGGATTGACACAATTGAGAAAAATTTCTTTTCTGTAGGTTACTTGAAGTAGGGTGTGAGGAACCATCTCTTCTAAAGAAAGAGATAGATATACTAAGAATTGTTGTGAATGTTTAACATTGATTGATGTTGGCAGAACTTAATTGCGCAAACAAGTGATGCGGCATTGATTCGAGTGATTTCTTGCTTGACGAGATTTCATTTGCAGTTGGGAGATTTCTTGGATGATTGAAATACTGTTATTTCTTTTAGTAAAACAAACAAGAATTGATATATGTTTTAGTGTATTAGTTGAGAGTTGTTGAAACTTGTGTAAGTACGGAGAAATTATAAAGGAGGGTGAACTGCTGCAATGAGTGAAGTCATATGTTGGGATTTATATTTCAGCGGACGGTATATCCGTCACCATTATGACGGAGTAATCTGTCGATCAAGATCGTAATTAGGCACTAAGTTTCCTTCAACAAGTCTCGTATTGCAACATGAAACGTTTCACTTTGTCCTTGCTTTACTTAATATTTTACATTTATCTTCTCAGTCCCACCAGGTTCAGAATGGTTTCCCAAGACTTAAACACAGGGCTGCTACTACTCTTGCCATGAACATCGTTCAAAGCACCTCTGTCCCCTTAAGATCAATGGATGAAGAATAATATTAAAAATAATATTAGTTGTGAAGTAGTGGGAAGATCGACATTAGGAGGCCCAGTTATCCTCCCATTTAAATCCCATCTTCTTCAGATCACCAACTCTGTGTGAGTTTTACCTTTCGCACTTGTCTGTAACAGGAAAGGCAGCCAGTGCCGGAAAGAGCAGAAATAACAGACGCATCTGTTGTGTGGCACCATTTACTGAAAGTTTAGTGTCGAGCATCAGCTGCATTGATTATAATTTTGTAAAACTTTACTTTGTAAGAAGAACTTAGCACATGTGTAATCTTGTCTCTCAAACAATGGCTGTACCCTTTCTTCAATCCTAAGTGTGGTGTATAGTGGTTGTGGTACACATTTGTAAAGCAAAGCATGTGTTGTTTGGTTTGGTTCACAGGCAGTGCACTTGCTTTATGTATTTTATTTTGGGTGCCCATGTTTCTTTAGGTCAATAATTCTACTTTTCCACTCTATACTTACTGGGAATTGTTGCCTTCGTTTCTATTAAATTAAGTTGACTCAAATATGTAAAAACAATACATTTTAAAAGAAAAGCTCAGAATTAAAAAGTGATGTTCTTCAACATTTTTATTTGGAGAGAGATGGTATTCTTGCAAGAATGTGATGTCTTTGTGGAAGCAAAATGGTGGAAATTGGGTCTACAATAGGATCATGCACATAGCATTAGTTTTGTGAGGCAGAGTTGTGCATTGGTTCCGACTGTGATCTTTGGCTGGTAAAGAAGGGCATTTCACCAACTATGAGAAAGCACTGTCCTCCCAATCCCTAAATGTGAACAAATGCAGCCCAGTTACAGATACTTTTACAAAGAATGCATATTCCCACATGGGACTACTGGGACTACTGCCTGGGTCACCTGAGGCATTGTGGTGCTTCTGACTTGAAACGATAGAACACACTTAAACTCAGAACTTTCAAGATGAGACAAATGTATGTGTTACTGCAGCTTTAAATGACACAAGTTGAAAAGGAACTCAGCACTTTCAAAATGAGGCAAACTGATTCAGGTGCATTTAAAATGAAACTCGTATTTATTAGTAGCACACGTTTAAAAGGAAGACAAAATATATGTTCAACAAAGCACCTTCCTTTTTTTTTTTTTTTTTTAACAATCTTTATTGAGTTTTTAAGACATGACCCTAGACCCCCACCCCCCACCCGACAGGTTACAGGCTTTACGGTTGGTTTGCATATACATACATTTTTACAGAAATAAATACAGCTTCATTTGATCTTAGTTATACAGCATCTTGAATCCAGGTTCTTAGTGGATCCCAAATAGCTAGACCTTTCTTTTTTTTATTCAAACCCTTACATTTATAGATTGCAATTTCAAAGCTATAAGTAGCAAGTAGGCGAGCCCGCCATTGATGGAATGAGGGTGGTTGTGGATCTAACCAGGCCGATGCAAGACAAATTCTCAATATTGACATTGAAATAAATATAAATCCCCTTGTTCTAATCGGTCGGGAATCCTCCACGACGCCCAAAACTATTTCTGCGGTTGTTATTTCAATATCTTTTTTAATAATTTTTGAAAGGAAGATCGAGATATCCTGTCTAATAGCAGAGAGTTCATTACAAGTAGCAAACATATGTATTAGGTCCGCTTCGAGAAACGCACATCTTGGACATTTCGTCCCCTTTCCATGACTCCATTTTGATATTTTTTTAGGGGTGTAATATAGCTGAAAGAAAGTCTTGTAATATTGAGCCTGTAATTTTGTTGAAATTAAAATTGATTGCGAAAGATTGAATGCCATCCGAATTGTGTTGTTGGAAATATCTAATTTATCCTGCCAAATCTGAAAATGTTTGTCAAGATCATCAGGCAGATTAGTGATTAAGTTATTGTATATTTCACCAATTTTAATTATATTATTCTTTATAATGGTATCTATAATTGGTATTGTCTGGAAAGCTGAATTACCGCCCCCTTTTTTCATCAAAAAATCTCTAACCTGCAAATATTTATAAAAATCACGATGGTCTAATTGGAATTTGTTCTTTAGTGTTTCGAATGTATTAAGCCCAGATGTATTAAAGAGTAAACCAAGTTTTATAATTCCTGATGTAACCCAGCGTTTCATACATGAATCTGTAAAAATTGTGGGGAGGTTTTGATTACCATCGATTGTAGTGTAGTATGAAAATCTACCAATCCCCAATAATTTACATACGTTACACCATACTGTGTAGATTCCTTTAAGGGTTTTGAACCGAACCTTTTTAAAGTGACAGTCGTAGGTCAAACGCCATAGATGGTCTCCCGAAGCGGTCCCTAAGATAAGTTCTTGTGGGGTGGAAATTCTACCTGCAAAATTCAGAGTAGGATTTGGGATTAAGAGCTTTCTGCAATAATTGAGTGTACAAGCCCACCAATATACCTTAGAGTTAGGCAAGGCGAGACCGCCTCTATCTTTTGGTAAATTAATGAATTTCATTGCTCTTCGTGATCTACTGTATCCCCAAATAAAGCTAGAAAAGATATGATCCAGTTCTTTAAAAATATGTTGGTCAAAAATTAAGCAGATGCTTCTAAAAAAATATAAGAATTTAGGAAAAAATACCATTTTTATTAAATTACTCCTTCCAATAATTGTTAGATGTAAATTATGTAATCTCCTCAGTGATGAGCTTGTTTGTTTCAAAAGTGGTTTCAAATTTAAATTAACTAGATTGTTGAGATTAGCTGTCATGTTTACCCCCAAATAGGTCGCATTTTCAACAATCCTTTCATCAGCACAATTAATTTGATTATTAATAACTATCTGAGTTTTATTTTCATTTAATTTATAACCTGAGATTTCGCCAAAGTGTTTAGCCTCTGTTTCAATTAAATGTATTGCATTGGTGGGATTGGTTGTGGTTAGGGCAATATCATCAGCATATGCTAATGTTTTTGTGTCCCCATGAGGCGTCCTCACCGGTGTTATTGCGACATTTGATTCTAGTTTCCGAATAAAAGGGTCTATGTATATAGCGAAAAGCAAAGGAGAGCAGGGACAGCCCTGCCTCGTTCCTCTTGTTATTTTAAAATTTTCTGATGTATCACCATTTATCATCACAGCTGCTTCTGGATTAAGATACATCATACGAATTGCATTGATGAAGTTTTCCCCTATTCCACACTTTGACATAGCTGTCCATAGATATTGCCAGGAGACCCTATCGAACGCTTTTTCAGCGTCTAGTAATATCAGTGCCATAGGGTCTCCAGTCACCTCGGTAATGTCAAAGAGTGTGATAACCCTCTGTATATGATCGATGGTAGATCTGCCAGGAACAAATCCATGTTGCCGACCCGAAATGATTTTATGTATAAGTGGGGCAATCCGACTGGCAAGTAATTTAGAGTAGATTTTGGAATTGTTGTTGATTAGGGTTATTGGGCGATAAGCCCCTAGTTCAGTTGGGTCTTTATTTTTCTTAGGAAATACAATTATTTTCGCCAGTGCCCAGGATCCTGGTGGCCGTCCGCCATTAAAGACCTGGGACATCAACATTGTAAGTATCCCTTTTAACTGTTTGCTAAATCTAGCATAAAATTCAGAGGGGATTCCATCAAACCCACTTGCTTTGCCCGGGGGAAGACTATTAATAGATAGCAATGTTTCGATCCATTGCGGAGCCTCAGCTAGACTATTTCTGTCGGATTCGGAAAGCTCAGTCCATATAACCGTATCCAGGTAATCATCAATTTGGGATTGGTTTTTACAAGTTTCTGTATAGAGATCCGAATAGTATCTTTTAAAGCAGTCTCTTATTTCTCTAGGATCTTGAATGAGGCCTTTAATCGGATCGTTAATTTCTTTGATGTTACTATCGGTTTGTTCTTGTCTAGCCCGAATTGCAAGATGATGACCAATATTTTCCCCCATCTCATAGATTTTTTGTTTATAATGGGCAGCTTTCCTAGCTGCTTTATTAGAGAACACTTCTATTATTAAATTTTTGGAAATGGCTACATCCCTGATTGCCTTTTCAATATTATTATTATCCTGGATAGCCGTAATAAGTTCTTCTTCTTTTTCGGCTAATTCATTTTGTAGATTTTTTAATTTTTGCTTTTCTTCTAGGTTATTTTTAATAGAGAATCTCAGAGTTTCTCCTCTAATACCCGCCTTGAGGGTGTCCCAAACAATTTCAAGTGATGCGCTGCCAAGATTATTTTCTAGAAATTCGGGAATCCATTTCTCTATAACTTTACAATATTCTGCATTTGACAGAAGTGCCCTTTCAAAAGTCCACCGATTGTGTTTGGATTCTATTTTACAGGTGTCAAGACAAATAGTTAAAGGGTTGTGATCGGACAACACTTTGGGTAGTCGATCAATGGAGCTATGTATTGCTAAATCATGTGAAGCAAATATGTAATCCAATCTTGCAAATTTGAGATGTGGGTTTGAGAAAAAGGTGTAGCCTGGATTATTTGGGTTCTTCAATTGCCAACAGTCAGATAAACCATGTGTATGACATAGTTCATCAAGTGCACTGAAAACTTTCGGTTTTCGACCTACATACTTAAACTTATTGCACCCCAATGTCCAGTTTTGAGGAAGATTTAAGTTAAAATCACCACAAATAATCAAAGGTAATGGCCAGTGGGCCAGTTCGTTAGATAAGAATTCTAAAGGTCCTGGGTCATCATCAACACACCCATATACTGAGCAGATGGTTAATTTTTTCCCCATACCATATTTGCATTCAGTGATTGCCCAACGCCCAAATTTGTCTGCTATTGATTTGCCAAATTGGAGACCCCCACTACGGGCTAAAATTGCCACTCCCCGTGTTTTGTTGCTCTGAGTTGTCGCCGTGATCACTTTGTATCCAAGAGTTTTTAAGACTAGAATTTGTGACCTTTCGATATGGGTTTCCTGGAGACAGACAATGTCTGCCCCGATTGAGCTAAGACATACGGCTGTTCTCTGTCTTTTATTTGGGTCATTTAAGCCACATATATTAATGGTTAGGATTTTAATTTTACTCATTTTGAAGCTTTTAAGAGTATCGGTTTAACAGTCCAAATCGTTACGTCTGTATTCCCTCCCTGTCTTGCTTCCCCCCCGAACCCCATAAAACAAATGAAAACTGAATGTGTATTTGTAGGAAAAAAAACCCGTGTCCCATTCCCCACCCCCGGTTCCCACCCCCCAGTTCCCTTAAGTGAGGCTACCCGGTTCAGGCTGAGCCGGGTTGTGGGCATCATTGTAATCAGGGTGCAACAGACGGCGGCTGGCCTGATTTATATAGCATTGCTATGTAGATTTCTGTACACCCCTCCTACTAATCGTTTATATCATATTTTTAATTAACCGTCCCCATATGTCTAGCTAAGTTTGGGTTAGAAAGTTCAAAGCGGTTGCAGTTATTTGTTAAGTTTGTTTTTTTGCTAGAGTTGAGATTTCTCTTAAGTATGCTTCAGCTTGGATCTCACTGGTAAAGCTTCTTGTGTTGCCTTTAAAGATAATCTTTAGTCGTGCAGGATTCTGCAGATAAACAGTAGCCCCAATCTTTTCAAACGGTGTGAATAATTGTCTCATCCTCCACCTTCTTTCGACCGTAGTGTGGGCAAAATCTGGTCTGCAGAAGAACGCAAAGTCTTTGAATTCTCTCTTTTTTGTTGGGCGTGCAAGATCAAAAACAGCTTCACGTAACAGAAAATTTCCGAAATTAACAAGGAACGCTCCAGGGTATTGTGTTGAGTTCTGCGTTCGTTTGGGGGGTATCAAAGGAAAACGATGAGCCCGATGTATTTCTTTGTTAAAGTCCCACATTTGTAATTCCGGAAAGGATTCTTTTAGTAATGTAATTATAAACCCCCGTGGATCATGTCCCTCGGAGTTCTCAGGAATCCCAAGAAATCGTAAGTTATTACGTCTGGCTCTGTTTTCTTGATCTTCCACCTTTGTCATTAGATCTTTGATTATACCATCTTGTTCTTTCCCAAGCGTTTGTAGAGTAGAGACATCTTTCTCAAGGTTTTCGGTACGTGTTTCCACGGAGGCCATTCTGTCTGAGATCTCTAGACAAGTTTCTCCAACTTTTTGTATTGCACCTTGTAGTTGTTGGATAGCTGTATGATTTTTCTTGTTATCATGTTTGACCTCTTCGTGAAAGTTCTTGATTGATTTCAGGACATCGCGCAGAGAAAGTTCCGGTTGATTTCGGTTGTCGTCGTTTATCTCGGTTTGAGATATCATAGGTTTTCGCATTGGTTTTCGCAAAGCCTCCCTCTTGGGACTTGGATTGATGTCGTATTCTTGTGGTAGGATATTCTTTACTTTAAGATTTGTTTGTTCAGTATTACTCCCTTGGTCTGTAGTATCTTCCGTTATTAAGTTAATTTGTCTCCTTTGTCTTTTTTGTCTTTCTTTTTTTATTTCCTTTTGTTTTTTTGTGTGAAATTAGCGCTGAGAGGGGTGTTTGGTTTCTTTGAATCGGATTCTGGTATTTCTGAATCTGAAATGATAAAATCGGAGCTTGTCTGTTCCAGTTTCCGTTGCTCACTTGAGGTTGAGGCGCCAGTTTCATAGACTTCAGAGTCAGAGCTGGAGTCGAGATCATGCTCCTGTGACACAGAGTAAGGTTTATTATGTGTATTCTGCATAGTTTTGAAAGTAGTTGGTTTGATCCAGGCCCTGACTGGCCTTGGAGTTAAAGCGGTCAGAATGAGGATTATTTCCGGGGTTTAGCTCTTTTAGAGTTGCAATAGCTTTTGATGGGGAAATTTCTGTTTCCTGTGCCCCTGTTTGTACGGATATGATCTTGTGTTGTTCTTCAGGTTCATCTAATTCATCTAATTCATCAGGTTCATCAGGTCCGTTCAAGCCGTCTGGTTTGTGTGACTCTTTATGTATCTCTTTTGATTCACCTTGTGCAGTAATCAGCACTCTGCACGTACTGGGTGGGCTTTCTACACACCCGTTAGTTAGAGGGCCGGTGCCTGTGCCCATACCTCCTGGCCTTATGCGGTTAAATTTCAAGTCATGACTGGAGTGGAGATGTCCCTGCACAGGGCCAGAAGGGATTTTGGACATAGAGTTGAAGATATTAGATATCCGGGGTTGGGTGGTATCTAATTGTCCACTGCTTCTTGCGGCAGTTTTTAAGTTTTTAATTGTCTGCAGCCATTTCGCTTTCTTCTCAAGCAGATCTCTACTTTCATACTCGTCGCCAATCTTGTCCAGGTCCGTGTCCTTCTCCTTACCCATATCCGTATCATTATCCTTGTTTTTTTTCTTTGGTTTTGTCTTTTTCTTTGCCTCTCATTTTTTTACTTTAATTTTGGACTTATCCTTCTCGGTTTCCATATCTTTGTCTCTCTCTATCATTTTTTCCCTCCCCATCTTAACCCTCAGCCCTCTTGTTTCTGGTCGGCTAGGGCCGCTTTGTATCTCCAGGGCGGGTTGAGTGCGAACGGGGCAAATGGAGGCATCCTTACACACCGATGACTCCCCTTCAATGCTAACGCCATTAGCATCGCCTCCCGAGCCTGAATCGGCTTTTTGCTCCCCCTGCCCCCTCGGCTCCTTGCCCAGGTCCTGTTCCATGCTTGCAAATAGCTTTATATTTAGGCAGGTGATTATATTTTTTAGCGTTACCCTCTGTGCTTGCGCGCCTCTAGTCAAACACTCACCTCCAAGCAAGTTGTGCAGAAGGGGTCTTAATTGTTGACTCCACCGCTTCCAGTATCGGGCTGTCCCAACAAGAAGTGTATCTCCCAGAAAGCAGGAGAGATGGGAGAAATGAAGGCTGAGGCGCAGCATCAGCCAGCACCAATCCCTGTAGCGAACACTGCTGGGTCAGCGTCAGTGCACCGTCAGTGCACCGTCAACACCGTCTCTCCCGGACCGCAGATCGCCGACCGCCGACTGCAGAGACAGAAGCAGATGCGGAAACACACGCGGACACAAGCCGTCACCACTGCCGCTGCTGCATCCGACACCGTGGCCGCGCCAGGATCCAACAAGCGGACCGACAGGTAAGGCCTCCGTCAGGCTCCGTCAGGCTCCGGGGGATCTCTCTCCTTTCCTTGAAGCAGCGGATGCAGGCAGATGCCCGACAGCGGCTCACCCGTTTTTTTTAGTGCCCGATATCCCAAAATCCAATCCAATCCAAAATCCAGCGTTCTGATTTCCGAATTTGGACTCGCTAGATTCTCGCTAAATTCATATAGGTTTGTAAATAATCACAACCAGTCCATTGCTAGTGCAATTGCTAGACTCCGGAGACAAGGAGAGTATCCAGGTCAGCCATGCCTGCTCGAGTTCCACAGTCACAATGACGCCATCTTGCCTCCTCAAAGCATCTTCCTACAAGATGTCAAATGAAAGGGTCAAATAAAAAGAGCATGTATATACACAGAGCAATGCAATTTATAGCACACATACACAAAATAGGTAAAAGAAATACATCACCAAAAGAGTGTCTTTCAACAGTCTGGCCAGCATGACTGGGGAGCGTATAGAGTCAGGCAGAAGTCTCGATCTGGACCATCAAACGTTCTCTGCAGCAACACGTCTGCTCCACATCGAGTTCCTGTCTGAGCCAAGATTCCCTGTTTTTAATGCCTGTTACTCAACCCCAGGAGAGATTTATAGAAACCTCTCCCCCTTCCTTCTGTTGCAAAAACAAGGCTGACCGTACCGGTCTGTGTCGAGGTCACTCACAGAAGCTGGCCAGGTCCACTTGTTTGCTTCGAGGCAGAGCTGTATATTTAGCACATTTCTGAGGCAAAAACAATCTCAACCCTGTGAACGGTACCAAGTGCACATTCCACACAATATGTTCTAGCTTATTCTGCATGGTGAAGAGAAAAAAACAGGTAAAGAGCAGAAACATTCCCTCCCCACCTTGCAACTGTGTGAGAGCGTAGAAAATGGAGTCAGTTATACAAAATGGAGTTGATGGTCAATTTATTGTTTCTCATAGCATCACAGGCATTGAAGTCTACATGTGACTCTTCCCATTATAGGATAGAGCAGAGTTAATCAAACTGTGGGGCGCGCCCCCCCAGGGGGGCGCGGGACCATCTCAGGGGGGGCACGCACTCTATAATAAAATTTCACCTTTCATTGTTTCCCACTGGCGTACGTCGCAAGTACGTTTGTTTCCTGTATTTCTTCACCCATTTCCAAATGGGGCTTTTGGATTGGAGAACAGCAGCCAATCAGCACATAGGAACGTCACCAGTGACGTTCCACCAATGACGTGGACAGCACCATAGATATCAGGAAGTGCCGCGAAATTTGCGTGCACAAAGTTCCTGCATACTACTACCTTTTGGTAGTGTGGCGCTTCTTCATTCCTGCTGTTTGCCCGTGCATACTGCATTTTCTTCTTAGGTAGCTGTCCTTTGATTGCTGCCTCGCAGTGAAGGTTTTCGCCTCGGAGCATTTTAAAATCACCAACAGGTAATTCAGATCTGAGGTAAGAGAAAGCGAACAGACAGTCCTTCTACCCAAGGCATCTGCTTGCCTGAAAGAAGTCTGTTCACTTTCGGTTTCACAGCATAGTGAACTTTGCATACTTCCTGTATCTATTTTTGACTGTCTCCCTTAATCTCTGCCCCTTTCTTTAGTTCTATCGTTTATTTATTTATTTGGGAGTTTTATAACCCCCTGCCAGTAAACGTTTGGTTACTTCACTGGGCAGATACGATTTAAGCCTGGCACCCTCAGGCACAAAACACCCTAATTAAAGCACCCAACAACATCCATTGCACGATGGGCACAGGCTTTGCATCTTCAGGTTTAGCACCCTACTCTAACCTCAGCATCCCAGTCCTTGACCTAGATATGGTACAGGGGTGTCCTTTTCAGAGAGGCACCTCCAAATACAGCCCCTTTCTCCAATCTTCATACTCCTGGGAGCTCCTATAGACATGGGACAGACTTGGCATCTTGTGCCAGAGCACCCCTAAATACAGTAACATACTAAAATGTACCACCCAGGGCACCCTTCTACATGTGGTATACACCTGACATTTTTAGGCACAGCAGCTGGGGCATTGACCTCCTAGGTCACACATCCCAGACACTGGGTATCCTTTGGGCTATTGTTATATTTTCAAACTTGTACCCTTCAGAAGCAAATTACTAGCATTATGATCAAAATGCAGGGTCTAGAGCACCACAGAAGTAGGAAGTTCCTTTTCATCGGCTGTGAAGGAGAAAGCCTTCAGCCTCAAAGTCTATCCCAGAGATGAATCGTCACAATCACTACCCCAGAGGAGCAACCTGCTTCACCCGATCCCAGAAACCCCGGCCACTGCCATTGTCCCAAAAAAGACACCTGCCTCACTCCCAGGTCCAGGGAACAGGGACATCTCAAGGATTTTGGGGGCCCTGGGCCAAACGCATTTGGGTAGGGGTGGCCCTGTTCAGAACAGCTTTGAATTTATGTTCCATTTTCAGCTCTTTCATGCCCTCTTTGGCCTGGCCACTGACAGTGCACAGGCACACTGGTAGAATTTCTAAATGTGTTGAGATTTAATATTCAGGAATAGTGACATGTGTATTCAATATTGTAACACAGCAGCAGCTTACTAATATTACTGCAAATAATCTCTGTGACACCCTCCCATTTCTCGTGTGTGCAGTGCTGTTTTGTTCTAAAAGAAACTTTTTTATGGGTGTTGCATGAAACTTAAACACATTTGTCTGCAAAATGTCTTTAGTAGACTCTCACACATCACCACAGTAAAAATTAATTAAAGGAAAATGCTATTTAAAACAATCTGTTTAAGAATGATTCAAGATAGTCAGGGTAAGACTCTCCAGTACAGAGCTGGCTCCATCAGGGCCCCCTGAAAGGCTGGGGTCCTGGGCCAGAGCCCACGTTGCCCATGTCTTAAAACGTCTCTGCTAGGGAAGACACCTGCTACAACCTATGTAGCAAATAAACTGCTTACCTCAACGCCTTGCAGATGGAGTAAACCGTTTTTTTTCACGGAGAGAGAAGCTGTGATAGGATGGGCAGTGCAGGAATGGGGAGTTTTTTCTGGGAGGGGAGAATGGGGCAGTGCTGCTTAGGATGGCCAGAGTTGAAATTGTTTTTTTTAATGCCATTGGACAGTGCTTCTCAGGGGAGAGCATGGTCTTTGAATGGTACTCATTTTATTGGACACAGAAGTTT
Source organism: Triturus cristatus (assembly GCF_964204655.1). Taxonomy (NCBI): domain Eukaryota; kingdom Metazoa; phylum Chordata; class Amphibia; order Caudata; family Salamandridae; genus Triturus; species Triturus cristatus. The sequence goes on from NC_140592.1 coordinate 752,865,412, forward strand.
CTTTGAGGAGGCTTTGCAAGAATTAGGTGGAGAACCACTAACAATTTGCACACATTTTATCTTGAAAAATGTTGTTTTGAACTGTGTAGTAAGCCTGTGTCATTTACTCGCACCAACTAGCAAACCTGCAGTTTTCTAAATACTCTTACTGTGTTTAACATTATTAGCAGGATATGGACTGGGGAATGTGGATGACGATCGATTATGTAGAATACCAGGTTCCAGAAATTTTTGCCAGGTGGTGGGGGGGCCCGACATCTAAATAAATTCAGCTGGGGGGGGGGGGCTCAACCTAAAAAAAGTTTGAAGACCTCTGGGATAGAGAATCGGTTAATAACCTCCAGAATGCAACGAGTGATTGAGCAAACAATACAGCAGTGGCTGTGCATATCATACATGACCCAGGTCCGCTTTGCATCTTTGCAGCCACATAATGGACAAGTAGTTCTATGATACTAGTTACTTCTCACCCTCATCTAATAACATGTGAGGTTACTCAAATAGCTTTGGCTGGCTAGGTGTCCCCTTTTACCTCTTTGATGGGCTGCCTGCTGTCAGCCTTCTATGGGTCAGTTAACAGATCCCTAGGGGGTGTCAGGAGTTCCTTGCTGTTGGGTTTATTGGATGATTGAGTGTCTTACTCCTACTTGCAGGTTCCAAGTTGGGTGGGAAAAATGTCTGTTACGCTGGCATGATATTGCATAATTTTTCATTACACATGTAAATTCCTGAAAGTACAGTATCGCACCTCCTTTTGTAGGTATGCAGCATTTGTGGCAAAAATATAGCATGGGAGCAATGTGAATGACCAGAACGCGAGCAGCTGCTGTTTGCGGCACTTGTATTTTTTTTGCACTTGTGGGCAAAATGGTTGCTAGGACACATTTCACACTAAAATATAGCACCAAATGTTGATTTTGCTTTTCATATAATTTTGAATAATATTTCTGGAATTTTACTAGAAATATGTATAAGAAGAGTATGCATATTTCACACACTTTCGTGGAAGGACATCACTGCTATATCCGACTGGTAGCAGGAGTACCATCCATGTGTGCAGGTGTAATAATAGAGTAGCTCAGCTCTCCAGCATAAGTTTACAAAGCTGTCAGACTTTCCTTTACAGAGCTGTCTGTCAGTTTAGAATCAGTGGAGCTCTGTTTATTGGGCTGCGTCAGCTGCAGGCCAGCTTTTTACGTTATCAAAGCGTCACCTGCCTAGGCACACATATTCCCACTGTATTTTATGGGAAAATGTGCAAGCTACTACCCCTACACAGATCAATACTTTAAATAGAGGTGGCATCTTGTCTCTGACTGCAAGTATTAGGGCGCCAGGGGATTGCTGCACATAGACTGCACTAGGCTTGCATAGTGGGTGCATGGTGCTTAAATGTAGATCGTGGGCATGCAGTGACTGGAGTCCCGGGGAACTCCATGCATAGGTACAAGGGGAGGGGGGCGTGCTACATACTGCAGCTCGACATTTCCAATGCATTTCTGAAATAGATCTCATTAGACATTGCTGCTTTGTTCTACTCATGATAATGTGTAATTTAAAGTCCCACACTTAAGTCATTGAAATGGCACACATGTACACACTAAAAAGATGAAAACCTCTTGCATAAGCACACCAATGTCTTGCAGCTATGGCATTGTCAGTTTGCTTTTGCAACAAGGCAAGTATCTCACTGTTTGTTTTAATAATCCCTTTAAATAATTTGAACAGCTGTCAAACACTTTTATGTGTTTTTTTTTCATTAGTTTGCTGTTTTAGATTCAGATTTCAAACGGTAAAAAATGCAACATTTTACTGCTTTTTCCATTTTTTTATTGACAAGAGAAGAAACAAAACATACTGGTTACTTTAGTGGCAATCTTAATTACTAGCCTCAAATGCAAAGCAAAAATCTGCACTGGATGAGCTACTCAAGCACGGACCTAGTAAATTTGAGAGTTCTGCTGCTTTGATTTAACCAAAATTCGGGTGCCCCTGATCCAGCATTTCCTCGGAATTGTTTTAAATCGCTCGCCTGTGCTGCATCTACTTTACTGACTCTGAAACCCAAACCCATTGAAAACATAAACGAGTTATAACCACATTTTCCAGATAGGCAGTTGAATAATACAGACCAATCAATCAACCAGTCAAACAAATGGCAAAACTGAGCTTCCCCTTGCGGGAGGGTCTTAAAGGTATGTTTCTATATCTGGAATTCTCTCAAAAGGTGCAAGCTACTATTGAAAAAGCAAGTTTCCACCCTGCCACCAGATAGCTCCTCGTTTTTCACATTTTTAGGAGTGAGAGCTATTTAGCATATTGCCAACAACCTCTCAAATCAATGACACAGCCAAAAGCTATATCATTTAAATAATTACAACAATCAAATACATGCACAAAAAAATCAAATAATGTTCATAGAATTAGTCTGAAGGTTTACATACATGATGGAACAGTACTCTAAGGTATTTAAAGTAGTATTTCGCACCAACTAAATAGCATGTAAGAGTGCTCAGACTGTGCATGACCCCCAGTAATGAGGATAAGTTGACAGGGACCTATTCCGTCTAAAGGGCACTTGACCTGCTGCATACAAAAACACAAGGCACAGATGAGAGTAAGGCTTCTACAGCAGCTGCATTTACAGGAGATTGCTGCTTACATATCAGCCCTGCATATTTAAGCAGGAAAATCACATTATTTAAACCAAAACACTGGATAAGTTAAAAAAATTCAGGCTCAAAATTCTTCCTCTCATTTTTAGGTCTCGCGCCTAGCGTTGCACTGCACAACAGCAGTGCTCGCGCTGCGAGAGTTCTTTTGTCCGGGGTTCCAAAATGGACCCTGGAATCGTACACGCTTGTGCATGTGTGTTTTGTTTTGTCTTCTATTATTGGGCTTTTAGTGGCTGTATTTTTAAGACAGAGCACGCAATAGGCCAAAGGCGGGCGCATCGCTCCGCCCACGGCTTATTGGTGTCTGTTACGCACACTAAAGCCTATCTGGTTTCAATTATCGTGCCCAGACACGGGCGCGATAATTGAAAGCATATGGCTGTCTGTGGCGCGCATGCTCGCACCATTGGCGGCTGTCTCTGCTTCCAAAAGTGATTGCTTTTGGTTTTGCGATCGCTTTACTTGTGGCTTTGCTTTCAGTTTTACAAAAACTGTCAAATATCAGAGTACACAGACAAGTGAAAGATATGTGAATCAATTCAATATTGTGCCATAATTCTTCAAGTAACAAATATATATACAAACGTATGCAAAATACATCAATGTAGTGATTTCAGAACAGCCGACACGTGTTTCGTTACTGATGTAACTTCTTCAAGGCTGTTAAGGTAAAATTAAAAGACCATTTAAACACAATCCCTGCTTAAAATATTTCCAGTTAAAAGTATCAGAATTAGTCTCATCATTAAAGCCCATTTCACCAAAAGTAGTGAGATGTCCAAACATGCATTGGTACAGTGATATTACATCAGTAACGAAACACGTGTCGGCTGTTCTGAAATCACTACATTGATGTATTTTGCATACGTTTGTATATATATTTGTTACTTGAAGAATTATGGCACAATATTGAATTGATTCACATATCTTTCACTTGTCTGTGTACTCTGATATTTGACAGTTTTTGTACCACGCATGCATATGAACCATTTCTATTATAACAATTGGAATATGCAATTACATGTTAATTAAACCATGTATGTGCTATTACATGTTAATTAAACTGTGTAGATACTATGATTGAATTTTATTGGTACGGTACTGTTTATTTCGGAACGATTGTGGGGGAAGTTGTAACTGCTAATTAGGCTACGTTAGACGGCTTATTCTTCACTTTACTGTGTGATACATGATTTTGTTACTTGGAGTGCCGGGATAGTACCCTGTTGAAAAGCATGTTCCAGCCACTAGCACTCTATCTTGGGCCTAGTGGACTTTCGCATCTTAGGTAGTGGGATGCTTTTCTATCCGGATGGGCACCTTTAAAAACTGTTCTAGCGACTAGGGAATAGATGTGCGACCTAATCCCATCACTACCTTGTCCTCAATTATTGTACAGTGTACACATAGGTAGACACATATAGCGGAGCATGACGGGCACAGAGGAGCATATACAAAGACAGAGACACACAGATAGACTGAGAGAGAGATAGAAACGCACAAACTAAGAGAAAGATGAATACACTATGAGAGAAGAAACAGACAGTAAAACAAATACATCTTGTGGCTTTGCTTTCAGTTTTGCGATCACTTTACTTGTGGCTTTGCGGCTGCAATACAGTTTGTTGCTTAATTGAGAGGAATGCGTGGCTAATCTTTACGCAGTTACAAGGTAAAATAGCGGTTACAAGACAAAGTAAATGAAAATGCGCTGCAAATATTTACTTCGTTACAAGGTAAAATAAATGAATGCGTGCCTAATAATTGCACTATACTTCTCTTTTTCTAATGTCGCGTCAGGCTTACTGAAATAATTGACTGTATCTGCTTAGTTACAAAACAAGGACTCGTTGGGGCTATGTCATACTTTCTGACTGGACTGAAAACGTGTGATTTTGGATAGAGTTCTTTCTCTTTCCGTTACCCGATTCCCTTAAGCTGTGTGTGGTTGTGTGTGTGTGTGTGTGTGTGGTTGTGTGGGTGGCGGTGTGTGTGTGTCTGTGTGTGTGGTTGTGGTTGTGTGTGTGGTTGTGTGTGTGTGTGTGTGGTTGTGTGTGAGTGTGGTTGGGTGTGGTTGTATGTGTGGTTGTGTGTGTTGTGTTTGTGGTTGTGTGTGTGGCTGTGTGTGTGTGTGGTTGTGTGTGTGGCTGTGTGGTTGTGTGTGTGTGTTTATGTGTGTGGCTGTGTGTTTGTGTGGTTGTGTGTGTGTGTGGTTGTGTGTGTGTGGTTGTGTGTGTGGTTGTGTGTGTTTGTATGGTTGTGTGTGTGTGGTTGTGTGTGGTTGTGTGGTTGTGTGTGTGGTTGTGGTTGTGTGTGTGGTTGTGGTTGTGTGTGTGTGGTGTGTGTGTGGTTGTGTGTGGTTTTGTGTGTGGTTGTGTGTGCGTGGTTGTGTGTGTGTGGTTGTGTGTGTGTTGTGTTTGGGGTTGTGTGTGTGTGTGTGATTGTGTGTGGCAGTGTGTGTGTGGTTGTGTGTGTGTGGTTGTGTGTGGTTGTTTGTGTGGTTGAGTGTGTGTGTGGTTGTATGTGTGGTTGTGTGTGTGGTTGTGTGTGGTTGTGTGTGTGGTTGTGGTGGTTGTGTGTGTGGTTGTGTGTGTGTGGTTGTGTGTGTGGTTGTGGTTGTGTGTGTGGTTGTAGTTGTGTGTGTTAGTTGTGTGTGTGTGTTGTGTTTGTGGTTGTGTGTGTGTGGTTGTGTGTGTGTGTGTGGTTGTGTGTGTGGTTGTGTGTGTGTGGTTGTGTGTGTGGTTGTGGTTGTGTGTGTGTGGTTGTGTGGTTGGGTGTGGTTGTGTGATTACACATCACATAATTACACTGTATTCAATACAACATAAATACACTCCACATACCACTCAGTACTACATAATTGCACGTCACATAATTACTCTCTACTTAATGCAGGATAAATACACTCCACACAATACCACTATGTACCACATAATAACACTGTACACTATACTCAATGCACCATAAATACACACCTTTCACTCAAGTTTGTGCTATATAAAAAAACCAAAAAAAAACAATTGCAATGCAATAGGTCTCACATTACTGAATCTTTGGGCTGCTATTGGTGTTGCATTATTATTAGCAATGCCAACAGCTCAAACTTTAATAATGCGAGACCTATTGCATTGAAAATGCTTGTTCTAAGCTTGCTAGCAGTGTACAGATGGATAAGAAACCAGTCTGGGTTACTTGCTGTTCAGACTGGAGGGGAACTGGCCTGGCATTTTGGACTACAATATTCCTATTGGAGCAGAACAATTTTGATTTGATAGGGCTTGTCCCTGCCTAGAATGGCATAGAGGGCGAAAACAATGATAGAATGTATGCCGACCAAGTAATTACCAGAAGCTGAAATTAATTCAAGCATTCCACCCATCACTTGTTTTTTTTCTGTGTGCCAGTGGTTCTCGCGCAACCACCTGAAAACTCAAGTCATCAAAAATAAAGACCCTCACTAGTTGGAACTGGCCTTTGCACCACTCCAGTACTCATTGGCCTCCAGAACTAGTATCTCTGACATGGGATTCTTATGGGCTCTGATCTCAATATTCTACCTTTGTTATAGGAGGTTTCCAAAGCCTCTTTTAGATCTCCCCATGGACAGCACATTTTGTTACCTGCGAGTTTACTTAGTGACATACCATTACTTACCATAGCTTGACTTCATTGTAGCTCACCTTTACTTCTAATTCATCATCTTCCATGGATATTCCTTTCTCTTCTTGTGTTTGTCTCGCCCCTGGAGCACGGATGCACCACTGTGTACTGCCATTGCACACTTTTTTTTGTTTAATTATAAATTGTAATTGTATTTATATAGAGCTTACTACCTCTGACGAGGCGTGGAAGCGCTTTTCAATGAGTAGTACGCTTCTCCGGGAACCCAAAAAGGATTAGTGGTGGGTTAGTATAAGGAAATATATGTTCACTTGCACGGTGGACATGTGAGTCTGTTAGTTGATTTGAACAGAATAATGGAGGGATAGAATAGGGAAGAGTCTAGAAGGTGTTATTTGGAGGATCATAGTAGCAAGACCCCTGACGAGGCGTTGAAGTGCTTTTCGGCGAGTAGCACGCTGCTCAGGAACTCAAAGAGGATTAATGGTGGGTTAGTATAGGGAAATATGTGTTAATTTGAGCGGTGGACATGTGGGTCTGTTAGTTGGATTGAAAAGGATAATGGAGGGATAGAAGAAGGAAGAGTCTAGAAAGTTTTATTTGGGAGATCATAGTAGTTAGGGAAGAGGTGTGGCGCCGCGGCCAGGGCGACTGACGCTGGACGCTGGGGATCACGGTTCGATCCCTGGCTCCAGCGACAGGGTTCTGCCCAGCACCATGTGACTCTGGGCAATAGCTTGCTTAATCTTCCCAACGGCCCCCAACGCCGAGATACCCCTTCGGGGGTGATTCGTGCGCTATACAAGTACTGGATTTATTTAAGATGAGGCTTCCGGTGAGTAAAAGGAGAGATGGAGGAGGTAAGAGTCTCTAGAAACGGATTAGGGGAATCCTAGTAGTAAAATGAGGTTTGGGATACATGAGGGAAGAATTTCTAAAGGGTTGCTTGGGAGATCATAGTAATAAAAATAAGATTTTGGGTTAGTCAAGGAGGGATGGGGAAGTCTCTAGAAAGGGTTATTCTGGAGATCATTGTAGTAGAATATGGTTTGGGATGAGTCAGAGAGTGGAGGTAGAGGATATATTGAGAGAGGTATTGTCACAACTTGCTCCCTGTGTTCCCGTGTCCACCACCAGGGGGATGAACTGTGTAACCCTCCAGTGTCATAATAAGCTACTGGACCCTCCCTTTCATGCATATTCTAACTTCCAGCCATTTGGGCACTATTTGGGAATTGACATCCATTCCCAATCCATGCCAGGTTTTGTGGAAGCCAGCCTGTTCATGCTTGTAGCCAGTCTGCTTATGTTTAACACTCCATTACCCAGAATTCCCTGCTCACTGCTTTGTCTCCACCCCTGCAGGCCAAGGATGGGTGGAGGAATTCAGCTCACCTGTGGCTGGCTGCTGCTAGCCTGCTTACACCTGATCCATGTAATTACTGTGAGCTCTTTTGAGCCCCATCTCCCTTCAGTCCAGGGTTGGTCATTGTAGCTGTTGTCCGGTGAGACCGATCCTTGTTTCCTGAGCTTTTGATATTCCTTGATTCCTGAGCTATGGCTATTCCTTGTACCTGGATTAGCACTGCCTGCAGTGCTACCTTGTTTCCTGAGTTCCTGAGCTATAGTTATTCTTTGTTCCTGGGCTTCAGCTATTTCTTGTTCCTGATTTGCACTGCTTGCAGTGCTCTCCTGACTCCTTGTTCCCTGAGCTGTAGCTATTTCCTGTTTCCTTGAATTAGCACTGCCTGCAGTGCTACCTTGACTCCTAAAGCTTTAGTAATTCCCTGTTCCTGAACCAGCACTGCCTGCAGTGCTACCTTGACTCCTGAAGCTTTAGTAATTCCCGGTTCCTGAACCAGCACTGTCTGCAGTGCTACCTTGACTCATGAGCCTTAGCTCACTTCTTGTTCCTGCCCCAGCACTGCCTTCTATGCTACTTTGTTTTCTTGATTCCTGAACCTGCACTATTCTAGTATACCCTTGTAACCTCCCCTTCTGTATATCCTTTTCCAGTCCCTGCCTTTGTTCCCCTTTCCTTGGTTCCAGTTCTAGTTTGCTGTCTTTCTATCCTGCTGTCTTGATTAGGTTACCTTGTATGTTTGTTATGTGCTTTCTGCCAAGTATACCCTGTGATTTCCTTCCTTTCCTGTCAAGTATTCCTCCTTGCTAGCTCCTTTTCTATTGTGCTTGTGTTTAGTGCTACCCCTTTTCTGTTACTGCCTTGCGTGTTCCTGTTTGAGCCCCAGGATCCGTGGGCACAGCTGACTACCTAGGTGGTGTTTCTTGTTCACTGTGAGTATTGTCTTTGAGTTACAGTTATAACATCACCATAGGTATAAGCTCCACAGACCCTGCCTTTGCATACATAGCCTATATGTGGATATTTTCAGTTAGTATCTGTAACAGCAATTGTGGGTGAGGAACTTACTGAGCTTCAGTCTTACCGTGTGGAGCTCCTGAGTGCTTTACCCCACATTCCCTTTATTGTTAATGTTGTATTATATATATATGTCTTGCACGTCCGTCCTGGGTATAGTTAGTCTGAATGCTAAATTGCCTTGTGAGTGCCCTTCCTCTCTGAGTCTTAGCCATCTTGTTCACTGTACAGGCTTCCCCTCTGGATCCCTTTTTCTCCTCTGACTCCCTGTGTGATCCTGGGAAATGCTGTACTACTCTTTCTGTGCATGGTACATTTACTACCCAGTCCCCAGTCCTTGCTCAAGTCCCTGACTGTGTTCCTGACATTGTTCCTGACAGTCCCTGACAGGTATAGAGTGAGACAGAGTAGTGCATTGGAGAGAGTCAAAGGTGTTTAAAAAAAAAAGAAATTTAAGGTTGTTGCTGCTCGCATTCAACTTGTATGGTCTATTCACATGTTAATGGTGTACTGTTCATATATGCATTGTAATTTCCCCTTGCATGTAGATTAAAGGCTATGACTGAATATTAACATTTAGGGACACCCTTAGGATAGCCTGCTTTATATAGCACAATTTCTGAAATGTTGATTGGCTTGTGTGATAGAACGTATTGGTACAGCTCATCTTACCAATTCACAATACGTGGAGGGCATGATTCTGTCCTCATATGAGCCTATAAAACGCGCCCTATTTGGAATGTGCAAAAACAACAATTGATGGACAGAATGCAGAACAATGTCATACATTCACCCCAGTACAGAGATCTGGGCCTAAATCCATCGTTTTTTTGCTCACCATGCCATTCCAGTTTGAACCCAGCCATATGTAAATCAGTCTTGACCCTGTGCCTCATGGGAACAGTCCAGCCCGCACTGCCAAGCCAGGTCCTCCCTGGACTAAAACCAAGCATCCTAGGACCGGTTTCGGGGTTTCACCCCTCTTCAGCCAGGATAGCTTGATTCCAGTGGCATGGAGAGCACGGGACTCACGTCTGAGCATACCCGTCCCACTCGGGGTGACAAATGCAAAAACAACAATTGATGGACAGAATGCAGAACAATGTCATACATTCACCCCAGTACAGAGATCTGGGCCTAAATCCATCGTTTTTTTGCTCACCATGCCATTACAGTTTGAACCCAGCCATATGCAAATCAGTCTTGACCCTGTGCCTCATGTGAGCAGTCCAGCCCGAACTGCCAAGCCAGGTCCTCCCTGAACTGGAACCAAGCATCCTAGGACCGGTTTCGGGGTTTCACCCCTCTTCTGCCAGGATAGCTTGATTCCAGTGGCATGGAGAGCACGGGACTCACGTCTGAGCATACCCGTCCCACTCGGGGTGACAAATGCAAAAACAACAATTGATGGACAGAATGCAGAACAATGTCATACATTCACCCCAGTACAGAGATCTGGGCCTAAATCCATCATTTTGTTGCTCACCATGCCATTCCAGTTTGAACCCAGCCATATGCAAATCAGTCTTAACCCTGTGCCTCATGGGAACAGTCCAGCCCGAACTGCCAAGCCAGGTCCTCCCTGGACTGGAACCAAGCATCCTAGGACCGGTTTCGGGGTTTCACCCCTCTTCAGTCAGGATAGCTTGATTCCAGTGGCATGGAGAGCACGGGACTCACGTCTGAGCATACCCATCCCACTCGGGGTGACAAATGCAAAAACAACAATTGATGGACAGAATGCAGAACAATGTCATACATTCACCCCAGTACAGAGATCTGGGCCTAAATCCATAGTTTTTTTGCTCACCATGCCATTCCAGTTTGAACCCAGCCATATGCAAATCAGTCTTGACCCTGTGCCTCATGGGAACAGTCCAGCCCGCACTGCCAAGCCAGGTCCTCCCTGGACTGAAACCAAGCATCCTAGGACCGGTTTCGGGGTTTCACCCCTCTTCAGCCAGGATAGCTTGATTCCAGTGGCATGGAGAGCACGGGACTCACGTCTGAGCATACCCGTCCCACTCGGGGTGACAAATGCAAAAACAACAATTGATGGACAGAATGCAGAACAATGTCATACATTCACCCCAGTACAGAGATCTGGGCCTAAATCCATCGTTTTTTTGCTCACCATGCCATTACAGTTTGAACCCAGCCATATGCAAATCAGTCTTGACCCTGTGCCTCATGGGAGCAGTCCAGCCCGAACTGCCAAGCCAGGTCCTCCCTGGACTGGAACCAAGCATCCTAGGACCGGTTTCGGGGTTTCACCCCTCTTCTGCCAGGATAGCTTGATTCCAGTGGCATGGAGAGCACGGTACTCACGTCTGAGCATACCCGTCCCACTCGGGGTGACAAATGCAAAAACAACAATTGATGGACAGAATGCAGAACAATGTCATACATTCACCCCAGTACAGAGATCTGGGCCTAAATCCATCGTTTTTTTGCTCACCATGCCATTCCAGTTTGAACCCAGCCATATGCAAATCAGTCTTGACCCTGTGCCTCATGGGAACAGTCCAGCCCGAACTGCCAAGCCAGGTCCTCCCTGGACTGGAACCAAGCATCCTAGGACCGGTTTCGGGGTTTCACCCCTCTTCAGCCAGGATAGCTTGATTCCAGTGGCATGGAGAGCACGGGACTCACGTCTGAGCATACCCATCCCACTCGGGGTGACAAATGCAAAAACAACAATTGATGGACAGAATGCAGAACAATGTCATACATTCACCCCAGTACAGAGATCTGGGCCTAAATCCATCGTTTTTTTGCTCACCATGCCATTCCAGTTTGAACCCAGCCATATGCAAATCAGTCTTGACCCTGTGCCTCATGGGAACAGTCCAGCCCGAACTGCCAAGCCAGGTCCTCCCTGGACTGGAACCAAGCATCCTAGGACCGGTTTTGGGGTTTCACCCCTCTTCAGCCAGGATAGCTTGATTCCAGTGGCATGGAGAGCACGGGACTCACGTCTGAGCATACCCGTCCCACTCGGGGTGTGTACTGCTCGATTTTTCCGGTCTTATTGTGTTGAAGGGTGATTTAGGTGACTTCAGTCTCTTCCCATTCAAGTCTAAGGGTTAGAGTAGTGTATAGAGCCTATTTATTAGGCACTTCGACATGATCCTGTGTTCTTCCCCATAGATCAGGGTTTGCATATACATCCTAGGGGATAGACTCGTTAGCATTAGGGGTAATCTGTTCTGTAGTGAGGGTATTTCATGGAGCCGTGCTGAATTCAGGCCTGGTAGGCCTTAAACGGGAGAGACTCCATCTTTCCTCCTGCTCTGGCAGCTCGGGATGTTTCTAGGTCATAGGCAGTGTTTTAGTTAGGAGGTGTTATTCGCTTGGAGAGAACCGGTTCAGGCCGGCCCTTATCGAAGGATTGTATTTTTCTTCATGCCGAAGACACTACATCAGGCCGGCCGGCTGGGAACGTGTCCTTGGCACGGGGAGGTACAAGAATTTGGTGGGCGGCAGGTTACGGGCTGGAATTTTCCATGAGGAAATGCACGTCTATATTAGTAAAAGTTTGAGGCAGATACTGGCACTTGCTTCTTGTCCATGGGCGGCACCTGGCCGTTAGTAGTAAAGCTGCTACTTATTCCAGGGAAGACAGATGACAAACTTGGAGGTGGAGAAAAAACCGAGAGATAGATATTCCAAAGAGAAGAGAGTAGCCGATGAGGAAGAGGTCCCAGTGACTCGGAGAGGGAGACGGGAGTAAACCCGTGATTGCGGAGGTGTGACTTCCAGGCGAAGCCGAGGCGCAGACGAGAAGGGAACCTAGATGACCATTGAGTGCAGGCTACATACGACCAAGGTGATGTCAACCCCTTACTATTAGAGTGTACAACTTAATCTTTCACTTTTCTTTGCAGGTTATGTGATGTTCCGTGAGTGTGCATGTAATAACTAAATAAAGTATTCAGTTTGTAGTAAAGCAATATGTGCTACGTGTTCTTGTGTAAGAGGGTAACCTATTCTTCTAGTCAGCTGTGACTTAACATGAACAGATGTTAATCCTGATCAGGTAGGTGGTAACTGAATAAGGGAGAAAGGAGCCCTTCGAACTGGGGAACAAGTTGTGCTCAACTAGCTGTCTTTGTGTGATCTGATATATAGTAACACTGATGTCGTGGTAATTATAGGATGAACTCGTGCTAAGGCTGCCGTCTGGGCAGGAAGTCCTGGGTCCATTTGGGACCGCGAGGCTGTGACTGCCGTCTGGGCAGGAAGTCTGTGGCTGCCGTCTGGGCAGGAAGTCCTGGGTCCGTTTGGGACCGCGAGGCTGTGACTTGTCTAAGGCTGCCGTCTGGGCAGGAAGTCCTGGGTCCGTTTGGGACCGCGAGGCTGTGGCTGCCATCTGGGCAGGAAGTCCTGGGTCCGTTTGGGACCGCGAGGCTGTGGCTGCCGTCTGGGCAGGAAGTCCTGGGTCCATTTGGGACCGCGAGGCTGTGGCTGCCGTCTGGGCAGGAAGTCCTGGGTCCATTTGGGACCGCGAGGCTGTGGCTGCCGTCTGGGCAGGAAGTCCTGGGTCCATTTGGGACCGCGAGGCTGTGACTGCCGTCTGGGCAGGAAGTCTGTGGCTGCCGTCTGGGCAGGAAGTCCTGGGTCCATTTGGGACCGCGAGGCTGTGACTTGTAGGTCTTGGTATATATAGTAGGAATTCCCTGTCCTTAGGTGGTACATATATGTGGTTATTTAGGTGTAAATAGGCCCTAGGGAGGGGGTAACGTTCTGGTTTGGGTTAGAGAGGCTCTGCTGAGCGGGTTCTATCTGATCCGAAAACCCAAGCAGAACATTTGGCGTCACGAACCGTTTACGAAACCTGTGTGCGTTGTGGTTGTCTTGTGTTTACTTTCGGCGCGTGCGTGGTTTTGTTTGCATTTTATTTTTGTATATTTGTGTGTATAGTTTTTATTTTTCTTCCTTCTTTTCTTTCTCTTCTTTTCTTCTTTTTCCTTTTTCACGATGTTTTCTAGAAGGTCTAAATCTACTTTTAAGTTGCCCGTTGATATTCCCGGATGGGATTCAACGCCTTATGAAGCCTTGGCCCGTGAGTGGGCTGATTCCACTGGTTTGAGTGAGAATTGGAATTCTTCTTTGGAGCTGGCAGAGCCGGCTGATGTGATTGCTTGTTTGCAGAAGGCACCCGTATCGAAGGGTGAGGAGATTCCCATTTTGGGGCGCAGAGGTTGGATTCTTTTGTCTGCATACAGGATTCTGCATGAGAGATTGTTGAAGTTACATATATCTCTTAAAGATGTGGAAGCGCACTTTGTTGAGATTCAGAATTCTCATACTTTGTTGCGGTGTCAAAATAAGTTGCTTGCTGATAAACTTGAGACTTACCAAACTATTGCCGAACGGGCGGCTGTGCGAATTGCTCGTTATAAATACAAGAACAGGCGCGGTCGGGTTTCGACGCGAAAGGTGCGTCTGGTCGTGGCGACAGCCGGGCTGGATTGGAATCCTGATGAATGGGATGGTAATATCTGGAACTCGACTGATTCTTGTTCCTCGGGTGAGGAGTCTGCCAAGCGCGAGTCTTCTCGCTCCCGCCATGATTGTAAGTCTGCTTCTCGCACCTTTGATGGTGCACCCCGTGATTACGCTCGTTCTTCGAGTGGGATCAATGCTTCTTACACTGATTGTCCCTCTACGAGTACTGATCGGGCTCCTTGTGATGCTCGTCCCGCGGTTTCTGCGCATCCAGTTTTCCGTCGGAAGTTGCAGCAGTCTCCCAATGCTCCGCAGGGTATTTCTTTGGACTGTTTAGAAGACTTTACTCAGCAGGAAATTAGTGATATTTTGCAGCGATTTCGGCAGCGAGCTGGTGAGTCCTTGCTCACATGGATGGTGCGCCTTTATGAACTGGGCGCTGCTGGTATTATGTTGGATACTGGCGATTGTTTAAAGTTCTGTTCCTTGAGTTTGGATTCTACTGTGCAGGATCATTTTCGTAACTATAATGGTGTTGGTCAGATTTCTTTACTCCAATTGGCGACTGAGGGTTGTAATCTAAAATATCCTACTGAATCTGACTGGCCTGTGAATGACAAGCCGTGGTATACTTTGCGTGATGCTGCTCAACGTCTCAAAGAGGAGGTGATGAAAACGGCAATTTTTCTGGGTACTGCTGACAGGTTGCTTGATGGTTCATTGACATCTTCTGTGCGGAACCGTATCATTCGATCTTCCCCTGTTGCCTATAAGCAGGTCATGATGACTTTATTGATTAATCAGACTGGTAACGTATTATCTACGGTTTTGGAATCGGTGCGCCAACTCGGTGAGTTGGGTGAGTGGTTTAAACCTGAACGGCAGTCCCGGCCTGACACTCGTACTCCTGGTGAAAATAAACTTACTAGACGTGATATTTTTTCTGGTCTTCTAGCTGATGGTGTGCGGAGGGAGGATATTGATGGTGAGACTACCGCTCGTTTGTGGGAGTTGTTTCGCAAACGTGGCTTGGATCGAAAGGAGGGTGCCCGGCGTGTTCGGACCACTGAGTGTGATCGTGGTGGTTCTGACGGTAGCGGTGATGACGACCGCCGTGGGCGCTCTGTTCGTCGTGATGATCGACGTTCTGCACGTGATGTGTCCCCCCGTCGAGAGAGAGACAGGGAGAGAGAGGGGGAAAGAGAAAGGGGGAGAACTGACTATGTTTACAGCAGACGTAGAGATGATAGGGATCAATCCCCTGAGTTGAGGAGGAGATAGTATCGTCACAGTTTGGTCGATCGTAACCCGCAGTACAATGCAGAAGATACGAATCCGTTCCGTACTGGGAATGGATATGAACAGGAGGTACCGATACCTAAGAAACGTGAGAGTCTTTATCCTGATCTATCCTGGTACACAGAATGCAGTAAGAATGACTAGGAAATAGGTCAAGCTCCGGTACACAGATGGGCTCACAGAGATAATAGACCCTATGTAGATATTGATATTTATTGGAGACATCGTAATATCCAAAGGGCCCGAGCATTGGTAGATACAGGAGTGGAGGCCACTCTTATTCATGGAAAATCAAAGAAGTTTACAGGTCAGCCTTTTACTATTACCGGATTAGGTGGAAAAGAAACCCCTGCAGTTCAAACTTTGCTTGAAATGAGAATAGGTAGAATTCCTAGAAAAGAGTATTCTGTACTAGTAGTGCCACTTCTAGAATTCATAATTGGGATTGATATTTTGAGAGGAATGACTTTGCATCTAGATGACGGATGTTACCAATTTGGAACAACGCATTATATATCGTCCAGACCTATACGGGTTGGTCGTTTAAGAATGCCTCCCATACAAGTTCCCCATGCGACAAAAGTGGTTTGTCAGAAGCAGTATCGTATTCCAGGTGGTCATGAGGAGATTAGTACCACTATTCAGGAGTTAGTGGATGCAGGAGTCATAACCCCAGTTACTTCTGCTTGGAATAATCCTGTTTGGCCGGTGCGTAAGAGTGATAACTCTTGGCGCATGACCGTTGATTATCGAGAATTAAACAAGCACACACCCTCTTTGACTGTTGCAGTACCGGATGTTATTACACTTATTGAGAGAATCCAAAAGCATCCAGGTACATGGTACGCGTCCATTGATATTGCTAATGCTTTCTTTTCAATTCCGATTGCCCCAGAGTGTCAGGAACAATTCAGTTTTACGTGGAACGGGCGTCAGATGACGTTTAGAAGTCTTCCCCAGGGCTATGTGCATAGTCCTACGATATGTCACCGGCTGGTGGCAGAGCATTTGGCTGAGGTACCGGTTCATCCCCAAATTCAGATATGTCATTATATTGATGATGTTTTGATCCAAGGCGAAACACAAGAGGAAGTTCAAACCCAATTAGACAGAGTCATTGAGTGCCTGCGTGAGAAAGGTTGGGAAATCAACCCAGATAAATTGCAAGGTCCGTCCCAGGCTGTAAAATTTTTGGGTATTAATTGGCATGAAGGGCACCGTGAAGTGATCCCTCAGGTTAAACAGAAGATTCTTGATTTTGCAGTTCCTAGAAATAGGAAAGAAGCCCAGAGCTTCATTGGTCTGTTTGGCTTTTGGCGCCAGCATATTCCTCATTTGAGTCAAATATTGGCCCCCTTGTACCGGGTCACGCGTAAAAAGAATGCATTTGAATGGGATAAACCACAGCAAGATGCGTTTAGTTTGGCAAAAGAGGCAATTCAACATGCTCTGGATTTATGGCCTGTACCTGATGGTGACGTGGATTTGAATGTGTCTGTACAGGGCCTTTATGCAAATTGGAGTTTGTGGCAGAAACAAGGCAGGAGTAAAGTACCGTTAGGTTTTTGGACCAAAAAGTTACCTGATGCTGGTGAGCGTTACACATCCTTTGAGAAACAGTTACTTGCTTGTTATTGGGCTCTGGTGGATACCGAGCAATTGACTTTGGAACATGATATAGTTCTGCGTCCGGAAATTCCTATCATGCAGTGGGTTCTGAGTTCGCCGAAAACTCACCGAATTGGACACGCTCAAGAGGCGAGTGTGATTAAATGGAAATGGTACATACAAGACAGGGCACGTGTGGGCCCGAAAGGAGTTGCTTCTTTACATGAGCAGGTGGCGCGAGTGCCATCGACTGAGACTGAGAGTGAATGTTCCGTACCTTTAGCACAGGAGTCTCCTGTCAAGTGGGGTAAGCCTTTTGATGATTTGTCCGCAGCGGAAAGAAACCATGTTTGGTTCACTGATGGTTCAGCGAGGTTTATAGGGATGACACGGCACTGGAAGGCGGTGTCCTATAATCCGATCACACAGAAATTGTTGAGCACAACTGGTGAAGGTAAAAGCAGCCAATTTGCCGAGCTTTACGCTGTTTACCAAGTTTTGAAACAAGAGTTACCTGGTACATGTCATATTTTCACTGATTCTTGGTCTACTGCCAATGGACTGGCTGTTTGGTTGCCAACTTGGCATTCCCATAATTGGAAGTTACATTCCAAAGAATTATGGGGAAAAGAGTTATGGCAAGAAATTTGGGAGATGCTCCCACAGAGTACTGTTACAATCTTCCATGTGGACGCTCACACCCCGATAGATTCTCTTGACAAATTTTTTCATAACATTGCAGATGAGAAGTCTAAAATTGCTGAGGCAGTGGTGGACAGGCAAGATTCTGATATTGCGGGATTGGCGAAATGGGCACACCAGAAGGCAGGACATTTTGGAGAGAAGGCCACTAGCAGGTGGGCTGCTGATCGAGGAATTTATATTCCCTTAGATTTAATCAAAAATGTTATTTTACACTGCCCCGTTTGTCAGCATATCAGACGGCGTAAGGTGCCCCAAATTGTTAAAGGTCATTTACATCGCGGCAAATTGCCCGCTCAAATTTGGCAGATCGATTACATTGGTCCACTTCCCATGAGTAGGAATTGTCAATATGTTTGCACTATTGTTGATACATACAGTGGCCTGCTGGTAGCCCTTCCCTGTAAGCAAGCTACCCAATTGAATACCATTAAAACATTAGAATTAATTATGATGCACTATGGTGTGCCATTCCAAATTCAATCTGATAATGCATCCCATTTTCGTGGAAGATTGGTACAGGAGTTCTGTGCGGAAAACAATATTGAATGGATATTCCATATCCCCTACTACCCACAGGCCTCTGGCCTGGTGGAGAGATTGAATGGCCTGCTAAAGGACCAGCTGCGTAAGTTAACGGATGACAAGTATATAAATTGGCGAGACTTTTTGCCCCAAGCACTATTGATTTTGAACAATCGTCCTTTTTTAAATGCTGAATCTCCACTCATGCGTTTGTTTCCCCCGAATGCTGAGGCTATGCCTAATGAAATCAGAGAAACCGTGATGTATTGGGAAATTACTCCCGGAGCTTTGGCTCCATGTAGAGCGACCCCAGGGTCGGCAGGTTTAGACTTGCATGCTATGGATGACATTGTTATAAAAAGTAGAGATCGAGTGATCATAGAGACAGGTGTTGGTGTTCAGATACCACCTGGAAATTTCGGATTGATCGCCCCTAGATCGGGGCTGGCTGTAAAAGGCATTCAGGTGCTTGGAGGAATTATCGACAGTGATTATCAGGGAGAGATTAATGTGCTCCTGCTGAATAGCAGTGAGATTGACTTACTGATACATCGCACTGACCGAGTGGCTCAATTAATCATAATGCCTGTTTTCAGTGGTGTACTAATGAAAGGCACTGCTCCAACGTTGCTAACTGTACGTGGCCAGAAAGGTTTTGGCTCCACGGATAATCCTGGGGCCAGAGTTTGGGTGCAGTCGCCTAAGAATCCCCCTGAACAAGCAGAGGTCATTGCCACCGGTCAGGATAATACCATTTTGGTTATGAGACCAGGGAAAGATAGCTGGGAAGCGGTCCCGGCTGATAAATGTTATTTACGAGAATGATTAATGCCTGTATTTGGTTCTCTTTCAGATCATTCTTTGGATTGTTGCTGCAGGATGTGTCGGAGCCGGACTGTTTTTGGACTGGTACGACGAGAAAGGAGGGATCCTATCAACCCGGGATGAACTGGGAACCCGAGTGTTGCGTTCCTTCGCTGCATGGGATTCATCATCGAACTTTTGGACCGCACTTGCCAAAAGGGTGACTGACGCCCCTCACTTCTGTTTGACACCGATGAGATCTGTCCATGACATTCTGGCGACCTGCCTGGTTGCTGTCCCCGCCTCATTAGAAACTTTAACTCATATTTTTAATGTCTCGAAGGCCCGTCCCAATATTCTCCTGGGTGATTTTGCTACCCATGTATATTGCCCCCTATGTATTGAATTGCCGAACGAGCAAACCCCCATCCAGTCCCAAATACTTACTTATAATATCACACAAGGTGATTTGTGCTTCTTTCTTACGTGTAATCCTAGTGCGATCTCTGAATGTCTACGCCTCAAACTAAAAGGCGCCACTTCATTTACCGCTCACGAACGGACTTTGTGCTTTCAAAGGACACCGACCACATGTGTTTCAGTTCAGAACAATATGACTTGTAATAGTTTGGTAGTTACCCCCAGTCACTATCGCACGATGTTACTACCTGCCGGATGGCTTTTCTCATGTGGTAATACTTCCTGGCCATTTGTCCCTGCAAACATTTCCGGAGGCCCTTGTGCCATTACGAGACTCAGTTTGTTGATGTTTGCATCACACCCGAATGCCAACTTTCGTGTGCTTCGAGATACTGTAATGTTACAGGAGGATTGTGACCCATCTTTGCATTTATATTCCAAGTCTGAATACCTTAGCTTAGCTGTTTTAATTATTGGTGTTCCTGCTTTGGCGGTTTATAATGCCAAATCTATTGGGAAAATGGCCTGCTGGATGGTAAAATCTATTAATCATACTTCTACAATTTTGTCTGACATGCTATTAGACGCCCAGGGTGAACGTAGGGCCATTTTGCAAAATAGAGCAGCCATTGATTATCTTTTGCTTAAACATGGACATGATTGCTCGGACTTCGAAGGTCTCTGTTGTTTTAACTTGTCTGACCATACACAATCCATTCGTGCTCACATCGACAAGTTGCGTGACTTAACAGAAGAAGTTAGAAAACACATTGACCAGGGCTGGTTTGACTGGCTCTTTAATTGGTTACCTGATATACACGCGCTACGCCAAATATTAGGTGGTATTTTGATTGCTGTTGCTGTTTTGATTTCTATCTGTTGCTTTATTCAGTGTATTCCTTCATTATTTCAATTCTGCACACTTGGTACTAGACATAGATCAGTTAGCTTTGTTTCATATTATTCTTCCACAGATGTTAGCTCCATTTAATGAATGTATAATAGACTGAAGTCAAGGGTGAAATGTACTGCTCGATTTTTCCGGTCTTATTGTGTTGAAGGGTGATTTAGGTGACTTCAGTCTCTTCCCATTCAAGTCTAAGGGTTAGAGTAGTGTATAGAGCCTATTTATTAGGCACTTCGACATGATCCTGTGTTCTTCCCCATAGATCAGGGTTTGCATATACATCCTAGGGGATAGATTCGTTAGCATTAGGGGTAATCTGTTCTGTAGTGAGGGTATTTCATGGAGCCGTGCTGAATTCAGGCCTGGTAGGCCTTAAACGGGAGAGACTCCATCTTTCCTCCTGCTCTGGCAGCTCGGGATGTTTCTAGGTCATAGGCAGTGTTTTAGTTAGGAGGTGTTATTCGCTTGGAGAGAACCGGTTCAGGCCGGCCCTTATCGAAGGATTGTATTTTTCTTCATGCCGAAGACACTACATCAGGCCGGCCGGCTGGGAACGTGTCCTTGGCACGGGGAGGTACAAGAATTTGGTGGGCGGCAGGTTACGGGCTGGAATTTTCCATGAGGAAATGCACGTCTATATTAGTAAAAGTTTGAGGCAGATACTGGCACTTGCTTCTTGTCCATGGGCGGCACCTGGCCGTTAGTAGTAAAGCTGCTACTTATTCCAGGGAAGACAGATGACAAACTTGGAGGTGGAGAAAAAACCGAGAGATAGATATTCCAAAGAGAAGAGAGTAGCCGATGAGGAAGAGGTCCCAGTGACTCGGAGAGGGAGACGGGAGTAAACCCGTGATTGCGGAGGTGTGACTTCCAGGCGAAGCCGAGGCGCAGACGAGAAGGGAACCTAGATGACCATTGAGTGCAGGCTACATACGACCAAGGTGATGTCAACCCCTTACTATTAGAGTGTACAACTTAATCTTTCACTTTTCTTTGCAGGTTATGTGATGTTCCGTGAGTGTGCATGTAATAACTAAATAAAGTATTCAGTTTGTAGTAAAGCAATATGTGCTACGTGTTCTTGTGTAAGAGGGTAACCTATTCTTCTAGTCAGCTGTGACTTAACATGAACAGATGTTAATCCTGATCAGGTAGGTGGTAACTGAATAAGGGAGAAAGGAGCCCTTCGAACTGGGGAACAAGTTGTGCTCAACTAGCTGTCTTTGTGTGATCTGATATATAGTAACACTGATGTCGTGGTAATTATAGGATGAACTCGTGCTAAGGCTGCCGTCTGGGCAGGAAGTCCTGGGTCCATTTGGGACCGCGAGGCTGTGGCTGCCGTCTGGGCAGGAAGTCCTGGGTCCATTTGGGACCGCGAGGCTGTGACTGCCGTCTGGGCAGGAAGTCTGTGGCTGCCGTCTGGGCAGGAAGTCCTGGGTCCGTTTGGGACCGCGAGGCTGTGACTTGTCTAAGGCTGCCGTCTGGGCAGGAAGTCCTGGGTCCGTTTGGGACCGCGAGGCTGTGGCTGCCGTCTGGGCAGGAAGTCCTGGGTCCGTTTGGGACCGCGAGGCTGTGGCTGCCGTCTGGGCAGGAAGTCCTGGGTCCATTTGGGACCGCGAGGCTGTGGCTGCCGTCTGGGCAGGAAGTCCTGGGTCCATTTGGGACCGCGAGGCTGTGGCTGCCGTCTGGGCAGGAAGTCCTGGGTCCATTTGGGACCACGAGGCTGTGACTGCCGTCTGGGCAGGAAGTCTGTGGCTGCCGTCTGGGCAGGAAGTCCTGGGTCCATTTGGGACCGCGAGGCTGTGACTTGTAGGTCTTGGTATATATAGTAGGAATTCCCTGTCCTTAGGTGGTACATATATGTGGTTATTTAGGTGTAAATAGGCCCTAGGGAGGGGGTAACGTTCTGGTTTGGGTTAGAGAGGCTCTGCTGAGCGGGTTCTATCTGATCCGAAAACCCAAGCAGAACAGGGTGACAAATGCAAAAACAACAATTGATGGACAGAATGCAGAACAATGTCATACATTCACCCCAGTACAGAGATCTGGGCCTAAATCCATCGTTTTTTTGCTCACCATGCCATTACAGTTTGAACCCAGCCATATGCAAATCAGTCTTGACCCTGTGCCTCATGGGAGCAGTCCAGCCCGAACTGCCAAGCCAGGTCCTCCCTGGACTGGAACCAAGCATCCTAGGACCGGTTTCGGGGTTTCACCCCTCTTCAGCCAGGATAGCTTGATTCCAGTGGCATGGAGAGCACGGGACTCACGTCTGAGCATACCCGTCCCACTCGGGGTGACAAATGCAAAAACAACAATTGATGGACAGAATGCAGAACAATGTCATACATTCACCCCAGTACAGAGATCTGGGCCTAAATCCATTGTTTTTTTGCTCACCATGCCATTCCAGTTTGAACCCAGCCATATGCAAATCAGTCTTGACCCTGTGCCTCATGGGAACAGTCCAGCCCGAACTGCCAAGCCAGGTCCTCCCTGGACTGGAACCAAGCATCCTAGGACCGATTTCGGGGTTTCACCCCTCTTCAGCCAGGATAGCTTGATTCCAGTGGCATGGAGAGCACGGGACTCACGTCTGAGCATACCCGTCCCACTCGGGGTGACAAATGCAAAAACAACAATTGATGGACAGAATGCAGAACAAGTTGGCAGGGTATGCTCAGACGTGAGTCCCTTGCTCACTTTGCCACTGGATTCAAGCAAGCCTGGCTGAAGACGGCTGAAATGCCAGAAACCGGTCCTAGGAAGCTTGTTTCCGGTCCAGGGAAGGCATGGCTTGGCAGTTCGGGCTGGACTGTTCCCATGAGGCACAGGGTCAGACTGATTTGCATATGGCCATGTCTGAACTGGGGTGGCAGAGTGGGCTAAAGAACGGTGATGGATCAAACCCAGATCTGTTGACAGGGTGTGAGTGTTTGATTGGTTCTGATGCTTCGTCCATCACCACCCCCTTTTGTACCGCTTTGTTCGCCATAAGTTGGCAGGGTATGCTCAGACGTGAGTCCCTTGCTCACTTTGCCACTGGATTCAAGCAAGCCTGGCTGAAGACGGCTGAAATGCCAGAAAACGGTCCTAGGAAGCTTGTTTCCGGTCCAGGGAAGGCATGGCTTGGCAGTTCGGGCTGGACTGTTCCCATGAGGCACAGGGTCAGACTGATTTGCATATGGCCATGTCTGAACTGGGGTGGCAGAGTGGGCTAAAGAACGGTGATGGATGAAACCCAGATCTGTTGACTGGGTGTGAGTGTTTGATTGGTTCTGATGCTCCGTCCATCACCACCCCCTTTTGTACCGCTTTGTTCGCCATAAGTTGGCAGGGTATGCTCAGACGTGAGTCCCTTGCTCACTTTGCCACTGGATTCAAGTAAGCCTGGCTGAAGAAGGCTGAAATGCCAAAAACCAGTCCTAGGAAGCTCGTTTCCGGTCCAGGGAAGGCATGGCTTGGCAGTTCGGGCTGGACTGTTCCCATGAGGCACAGGGTCAGACTGATTTGCATATGGCCATGTCTGAACTGGGGTGGCAGAGTGGGCTAAAGAACGGTGATGGATCAAACCCAGATCTGTTGACTGGGTGTGAGTGTTTGATTGGTTCTGATGCTCCGTCCATCACCACCCCCTTTTGTACCTATTTGGAATGTGGGCAAGAGTTTTTTATCTATTCTTTGGAGGCAGACTTCATGTTGGTCTTATTACTAACTTTGTACTGAGATGTTTTCTGCTTTCTAAACTGAGCAGCCCAGTTTGCTCTTTAACTCTTTACCTACAGAGGTTAACCTTAAGTTATACTCCTGCTTCTTATGAATTACTGAATTGCTGACTCATCTTTTTGCTTTCTATATTGATTCTTAAATTTAAATACACCTTCATGGTTTTGAGTTTGAGTCTTGACTTGTGTAGGTTTTCTTTATTTGCATAGGACTTTCATCTTTTGGGACTCAAATGACCTGGATCGTCTAATCAACATTTTGAGTAGAAAGCACTGACAAAAAATAGTTAACACTTGTCGGCACACAAGGAATGACTTTCTCAGCCAAGCCATAAGGACAATGTAATGTCCACCAAGAATGCTTCCCCTAGATTCAAAAGGAAGGGCTACTAGGAAAGGACTGAGAATCCAAATAACAGTCAGAAGAGAATGTTCTCATTGGAATTGGGAGAGAGACTTTTGAGATGCCTTTTACATAATCCTTAAACAACAGAAGGTTGAAGAATGTACTTTCGATAGCGGAACCATATATGGAGCAAAGTTGTACTGATGTAGTTAAATAAAGAAGGTAAGGCAATGTCATCACCTGCTATTTTCTTAGGTCAGTTTGCTTCCTCATGGAACACGAGGTAAGAATTTTGATAGGAACTGAAAATATTGTCAGCTAATCTGCTGGTCCTCATAAGCGAAAGACCTCTTACAAAACTGATGTGTGAGACCTTCCAAGTGGTCTTATTAGCATTTATGCATGAGGCAAGACAAAAATGCTGGATGCAGTTGAGCACAGAGGAGATGAAATCTTCTGACATTCGTCAAACATTGGATTCATGATAAGGCATATCTGCTGGTATAACAGTCAGTACTTTGGCTGAAACATTTTTTGCAATCCTTTGGATCAACACAGCTCCCATGTACTTCATTCTTGAATTGGACAGAAACTGTAGCGCTGAGATTTATTGTGATCCCAGATGCTAGAGGACTTCATACATAATTTGGCAATTTTAAACTAATTTGTATGGGAATTTGGCATGATCAGTAAGTTGTCTATGTAAGGGAAGGCAGGTCTTAATTTTCCTGAAATGGGTTGCTATTACTGTGATGCATTTTCCCCAAAGATCAATCTTTAATTTCGGGGTTTTTTTGCAATGAGGATGTGGAAATATGCATTACAGGTGTCTATAGGTCACACACATTCAGTTGTGGATGCATCTTGTGGAGATTCGAAACGTTTCTATATATACCCATTTGTTTGTTGGATATTCGACGACTGTATGTTACTTTATTCCACTTTCTGCTTTTGGTTAGAGTGCACGAGGTGTCAAAAACAGGTTCTTCTCTGAAGCATCCCCCATTCCACCTCTGCCCACTCCCCATTGTCTGTGTGTTTCCCACCCCCCTGCCCACTCTCCATTGTCTGTGTGCTTTCCCCAAACCATCCTGTCCAACCTCTGTTGTCCGTGTGCTTTTATATCCCCTCTCACCTGTCCTATTGGCTTTTCCAATGCTTGTTTACAGCACGGGATCTTTGTGATACATCTTCCCTTAAGTAGGATTCCCCCACAGTGACTTCGTTGTAGTGCTCTAGCCATTGTTTTATGCAGATTTCAGCATTTATGCTGACTTGATGTCACGTTCATTCTGCCGACTAACATTTTGCCATGCACACCTAAATAAACAAAGTGAAAGAGTCAGGCGTTGAAATCCCACAGCAGGGTGGTGAAAGGGACCAGGGGTACAGGGGTCGCCCCCTGTAAAGAAAACAAGCATTTGCAATGCAGTAGGTATCGCATTAACAAGAGTTTAAGCTATTCGCAATGCACTACCTTAAACTCTCTCAAATGCGAGACCTATTGCATTGCAAATATTTGGTTTTTGCTTTTGGCCATGCGACCCTTTTTTTAGACAAGCCAGGTCTAAAGAAAGGATCGTGTCAGACAATAAAGTGGGGGCTTTGGCAAAAAAAAACATCCGTTTGACAAGTTGACAAATGGGTTTTTTTGTTGGTAAATGCGCCCATGCTGTGCTTTCACTTTAATGTCAGCCTCGTATCTTTCTGTAGACCCAGTTTGTGTAAAGAAAGGGGCGCGGTCTCTATGAATGTGAAAGCGCTGTATAGGGGCTAGATAATAAATCAATATGTAAGCATGGCCACTAAATGCGTACCGCGTTGCTGAAATAAATAAATAAACAAGCATTGGCATAGCCAATAGGTCTTGCCTTTGGGACCTTATAAGTATTTAGCCATGCAACAGTTGATGTTGTTGCACCAAGGATATTGTGCTGCATAACTAAATACTTATAAAGTCCCAAAAGCGAGACCTATTGGCTATGCCAATGCTCGTCATTCTGGAAATCTGGTCACCCTAGTTTGGGAAAACAAGCAATGGACAACAGAGAAGGAGGGCAAGAGTGGGAGAAAGCAACACAGAGGGTAGGGTAGCCAGAGCAACACGGAAGGAGTGGGAAGAACAAGCAACCGGTGACTGAGAAAAAGGGTGCAGGTGAAGGGAAGCAGCACAGAGGCGGGAGTGAAGAGGAGAAGCGATGGGCCACAGAGCAACAAGGTGCCAGTGGCGTAACACACGCCCCCGCTGCCCCTGTGGTGTTGGGGGGGGCAAGCTGCAGGGCACAATATTCTGGCTGGAGAGCTCCTGATTGAGTCTGAAGGGGGCCCTTCCATGCACCTTGCCGGACGACCCACTCCTCAAGTTTTGTTACTGTCTGTGCAAGGATCGGGAGTGGGAGAAGCATATAGGTGCGAAAGCAATGGGGGGAGGACACAAGAGCGAACATAATTTGGAAGGGAATGGAGAGAGGCACACAAAAGAGATGGTAATGAGACCATACTCAATGAGAGGGACAAAGACACGAATAAGAAGCAAGCAAATGAGAGTGACAGGAAAGTCAACCAATGGTAAACATTGGACAGACTCCATGGCCCTGTATGTCAATCGCACAACGTGTCTTTTGCTTTGTGCTGTCTGGTAGGCTCGATTTAGTGTAATGAGCCTTGGCTGCTGCAGCCAAATCCTGAAGCGATATTTCTGTCTGTTTGCTCCAGGAAAAAAATTGCGTTTGGTTGTCCCCCATCCACTAAAACCGGGTAAGGAAAATCAAGCAACTTATAATCAGGTGGTGTGAAATTAACGCATAAACGTGTGCTTTAATTTTGCTTTGCCTAGGTTGTAATTGGGGCCTACGCTTCAAAACATGTCTGGGTCACGTCGGTTCCACAGCATTATTTTTGTCCACAATTATCTATTTATGATGCTGGCCCTATAACTCCAACAAGACTATTTTGCTCCGATTTCTCCGACACTAGCTCTTACTAGAATGGAGTGATGTGATGCAAATAAAGTAATGTTTACCGAAAATCCATACCAATCTGTAAATTATTCACAAAATGATAGCCCGCTGTTCTGAATGGCATCTGCAGAACGCATTTCCATTTCTAATAATACCATCTCCTCACGCGCACGCACACACAAACACATACACACTTAGCCGTGTCATATTTCATGACAGAAAGACAACACGAAAGGTGAAATTAGAGTCAGTATTTTTTACATTAAGTCGACCACGGCTAGAAACCATGAAAGCTTGCAGTGACAGGCGACGAGTACCGTTAACATCATCAGTTCTATTTTTTTAATCCATTCTTAATTATTTTTCTGCGGTGTTGCCCATTGCATATTACAATTAACTAGAGAAGACATCAGGGCAATGATGCATCATCAAAAAACAAAACAAACATATGCTGCTGGTCATAAGTGGCAATAACGGGCAGATTGGCGCACCAGTTCCAAGTAAAACAAGCGCGCGCCTCGCGCTGCAAGTAAAAAAAAAAAAAGGAGGCACGTCTGGCGAGTGGTGTGCGATGTGCGCGCACCATGACGAGAGAGGAAAGCCAGATGGCGCCTCTGCTCGTCATTGTGCCCGTAACCGCACGCTCGAGGACAGCAAAAGCGTCTGGTAGGACTTTTAAAAGCCCAGTTACTAAATGTCTCGCCAGAGCAGTGCATGCGCTGGCTCAGGCGAGACCTAAAAACCACGGCCGCTATAGGTAAAGCGGACGGCCATTTAATTTTTTTTTTATAAAAGCAGGCGGCGTGTTGCAAGGCAGTGGGTGGAATAAGGGAAGAGGACTAATGAGCCTAATAACGACTCGGAAGCCAGCGTTTATGAAGGACAATGACACAAGCCAATTAAAAAAATGGGCGGAGAGTGGGCGGGGCTTCAAAGCCATACTCCACTACTGCATGCCTCGCAACAGCACATGCGCTGCCCAGGCTCGACCTAAAAAACATAAGCACCAGTGCAGCCCAGTGAGGGCACTCTCTCATAAAGAAATAAAGCATGGTTAAGGGCGAGGACCCCCGTGAAAAAAAAAAAAAAAACAAGGCAGGCCTTAGATCAGCCTATATCCCATCCAGGTCTCGGACTGCACAAAAACAATAAATAAATAACCTTGGCCCTCCGCTCATCCACAGTAACATGGAAAAGCGCCCAAAAAATGTACGTTTCTCTTTCAACTTGAGGTCGAAAGTGTTCTGTCCCACGGGTTCCGCCTGAATCTGCAATGTTCTCTCCTTGTTTCAGTTTCAGGCACATGTTTCTTATTGACTTTTCTGTGTGAAAAACATATACATTTGTACTTTGTACATGGCTGCTTTAGCACTTATGCTCACTGTGTTCAAGGGGGGCCTCTTGATGCCCGATTCTGTGATTCAAAGACTTTTGACATAAACGTTTTCAAGCTTCAAGTATGCATGAGAAACTATTATCCTTCAACAGATTGGTGCTTCGACCAGGAACAGCTATGGCTGAAGTAGGGAGCCGAGTGAGAGCTGGACTGGACTCTGCACGAGGACCCCAAAAGGTAAGGAGAGATTCTCAAAAAGGGACTGGGTGGAGGATGGCCTAGCACTCCCCCTCCAATCAGGCCAGAGTGTTAGCACATTTAAATCTCTATGAATTGTGTGAGGTCTGATTATATTAATTGTATCACTTTTTAAGAAACTCAAAATAGTCGTCTGGGCAAGAGACAAAAGGGCACATCGGTTTGGATAGGTAGCAGGGGAATCACAATTATGAGGATCTAGAGATAAGAATCCAATCTACAACTCAGAGCAGATGGCTCTAGGATACTGCATGAAAAGGAAGATAGACAGGAGTGAGTGCCAGGACCCGAAAAGCATTGGCAGCTCCTCCGCTATAGCAGAGGAGCGTCGCCCCCACTGCTTTTTAGCAGTGCAAAGTAGAGGAAATATAAAATGATAATATCTTTGAGTTATTATAATTTTATGTTTCCTTTGGGGGTGGGTGGGTGTTCTGGGCTGCTGTGCTCTTAGAGCAGGGCAGAGGAGGAGCGGTTTGCCCTCTCAGGCCGCCCAAACCAGTCATGCGCACTTTACCCGTTCTCCATGGAAGCTGCATTACAGCCTGGGTGGAGAACATGCCCAGGCCCCCAATCCCTGGCTGAGCTTCCAACCAGGATGCTCAGACCAATCACAACACTGCACTGCAATGTTATGATGGTCAGGACCTGGGTGCTAATCAAGCACAATGCTCCATTGCAGCGTTGTGATTGGTCAGTGGGGCCTGCTGCCTATTCCTCGATTTCAACGAGACTAGCAGGAGCAGAGACGTGGGAGCCGGCGTCAATGTAAGTTTCTATTTTTAATATTCGCACAATGCGCGACCCCCCGTACCCCGTACCCACCCCGCGAGCTATGCCGGCTGCCACTGCCCATAAGAGACCGTAGGGGACGAATGTGTGAATAAAAGAGGGGCGCTTATACAGCTGCACCATAACCTCCCTGAGCTCCACAGGCTGTGAATGGAGAATTTCAAAAGCAAGAGATCAGAAGACAAGCATGAAAGTAACTACCCTACCTCCCTCGAAAAGAACGGTGAGTCACATTTGCACTTGTTTCCCTTCTACCCCACCCCTCTCCATGGGATGAGCTTCAGCAGAAGGCTGGAAGATACTTAAGGCCTTACTGGTTGTGAAGGTGGAAACAGTAACAGGGATGGTCTGAAGAAGTTGAAACCAGAGTAACCCCAGTAAAATGGACTCTGGCCCATACAGTGTACCACAAGTATGACAAAGGCATTTGCAGGTATATAAAACTGTGCCTTGGACTCACTAACCGGGACGGGAAGAAATCCATGCTAGACGAAGGTAACCTTAATCAGCAGTGCTTGAAGAACAAGAAAAGGACCAAAACAAATCAAGAGTTATATAGACGCAGAACAGTGGCCATTGCACGATGAAGCTAATAAATGCAAACATGAGTCTCAGGTACAAGGGATGAAACAGACTGGTGAGAGGCTCAGGTTCCATATTATCCACTTGAAGGACAGATTATGTCCTGCACCCCTACTGCCCGGCGTCCTCCATATATATTTTTCCAAATCACATCCAAAAAAGCTGAACAGGTACAAGAGAAGGAGGGGGAAAGTATGGGCAAGGCTAAAAACCCGTACAACACCAGGTATAGATCCGCACTCTAATATTCCCCACAGGATAACCAATTATAAAATACATTGATTCTGAAACAAAGGGGTAAAACACATACCATTTATGACTTTACTCAATTGCAGGTCCAGTGGGGCCATGCAGCTCCGGGGGGGGGGGAGGGGGGCGGGGGGGTCGGTACCCTCCTGCGCTGCCAATAGGTACGTTTGGAATGGTTGCTATATGTCCACGGGCCGAGATGCCGGTGGTTGCAACTGCGCATATGTGTCGCTGGTGGTATTGAAGTATGTCATACTATGAAGCTATGCAGTGAGTATGGGAGTGTGGGAGGGCAGGTTTGATATGCAGACGAGTAGGCTGTATATATTTTCCAAATGAGGTCGTTTTATTTTCTTTAGTGGCAATAAGAGGTAGTGAATAAACAGTTCTTTTTGGTTCTCCTCCTGTTGCTCCCTGAGCTGGACCCAAAGGTGAAGTCGAACCCGCAGGGTGGGACTCTTCTTCGTCGCTAGTATCGAGGTCTCCCCGGAGGCTCATAGGAGGAAAGAGAAAAAGGAGCCGTCAGTTCTGTGCTTGTTTATACTCTTTTGGATAGTTTTATTCTAACCGTCACCACACCCGGAAGTGCTCTCTGGGATTCTCTTGTCCTTAAGGGTGCGCGGGATGTGAGCGTGCATAAAAGAAAAGAAAAACAACAAAAAACAACTGTGACCTTATCCGGTCTGATAGTTAAGTGAATTATTTCGTCTCAGGGGAATCAGTAACACCAAGAGAGGTTTTTAGGGTCACGCTGAGAACGGTCGTCTTTATGGCCAAGGCACGTTCTACTCAATAAGAGGCTAAGGAGAAATATCTATGGGTCATACGGGTCAGGCACTTTCGTTTACCCCCCCTCCCTCTCTCCTCTCCCCCCTTGAATCCCTGGGGACGGTTGTACTCACAGGCTCCGCCGCAACTCTCCAGAGTTGTGGCCGCTCTCCAGCATCCTCCGTCGGACACCACCACTCCTCGCACCACTGCTCGTCCGGGTCTCCGACGTCGCCGCCTTCTCTCCACGCGTCCTGGTGTTCGTCTCCGCCTTCCGCCGCCGTCGTACCGGGTCCGCTTTCTCTCTCTTGCTCTTCGCGTTGTTCTCCGTCTTCTCTACCGCTGTTCTGCCACACACGCTCTCTGCTACCGCCCTCTTTCATTGGCTCTGGGAGACAACTTCCTGGGTCGACCCCGCCTACTTCCGACGGCTCCCGGATCTCCTTCTGTTGAGAGACAGGGGGGTTGTATGGGTAATGCAGTCTTTGGCAGTCCCGTTTTCCTGTAAGACCGGGAGGATGGCGTGGACTACGAAATGAACCCTCCCCGGGTGTTCTATGGGTATGTCCGTCCTGCAATCTCTCACATCCCCTTTCCCTTGCTGTCCTTCTACTAAGAGATTGTTCTTGGGGAAACCTGGATAGAAAGTCTACGTTTCCTTGTTCGCTTCCTTTTCGGTGCTTGGTGTGGAATCGGTAGGGTTGAAGGGACAGGAACCACCTGAGGACTCTTTCGTTGTGGCCCTTGTTCCGGGCTAACCATTCAAGGGGGGCGTGGTCGGTATACAAGGTGAATTCGCGACCATCTAGATAATAGCGTAAAGTATCTATGGCCCATTTGATGGTCAGGGCTTCTTTTTCGATCGTAGCGTAATTTTTTTCTCTTGGGAAGAGTTTTCGGCTAAGGTACAGAATGGGCTTTTCTCCTTGTGGGGTCTCTTGGGACAGCACAGCCCCTAATCCCTGGTCCGAAGCATCGGTTTGAAGGATGAAGGGAAGCGAGTAATCCAGACTGATCAAAACGGTGTCGGAGGTAAGTGTGGTTTTTAAGGCATGGAAGTCCCGTAGAACATCAGTAGGGGGATTCCGTAATATCTCTTCGGTTTTGACGTTTTTCTGGAGCAAATTAGTTAAAGGGGCTGCCAGGTGGGAAAACTGAGGTATAAATCGGCGATAATATCCCAATAACCCTAGGAATGCTCGGAGATCTTTCTTAGTTTTGGGTAGGGATATTTGAGAGCTTGCAGCTAATTTAGACGATTGTGGTCTAATAACCCCCTCCCCCAATAGATATCCCAGATACTGAACGGTCTGGGCGGCAAGATGGCTTTTGGCAGGATTTATTTTAAGACCGTATTGTCCTAAGGTTTGGATGACTTGGAAAAGATGTGATAGGTGTTGTTTCCACATGTCGCTATATATGATTATATCATCTATGTAGGCACCTGCATAGGACTCATGGGGCTGTAAGGCTATATTCATTGCTCTTTGGAAAGTTGCTGGTGCCCCATGAAGGCCAAAGGGTAAAACCTTGAATTGATACAATCCTTCCGGGGTGGAAAACGCCGTTTTCTCCCTATCCTGTTTTCTCAGGGGGACCTGCCAATAGCCTTTGCATAAATCCAAAGTGCTGATATATTTTGCTTTACCTATTCGTTCCACCATCTCATCGACTCTTGGCAGGGGGTACGTATCAAACTCCGATATTTTATTGACTTCTCTGAAGTCAATGCAAAATCGTACCGATCCGTCCGGTTTCGGTACGAGGACAATGGGTGAGTTCCATTCACTTATGGAAGGTTCAATGATGTCCATTTGTAGCATCTTTTGAACCTCTTGTTTTATGACTTGACGCCGGGCCTCGGGAATGCGATAAGGTTTCAAGCGAACCCGTTTTCCTTGGGGAGTTTTCAGGGTGTGCTCGATAAGGGTAGTTCGGCCAGGAGTGTTAGAGAAGGTCTCTTTCAGGGTTGTAAGACTCGTGAAAGGTCATTACGCAAGGTAAGAGGCAGGTCGGGGTCGATGCATTGGTCGAACAAGGGAGACTGTTCACCCACTGTACACATCGAGATGGGCAAGGGACCCTCCCATTTCTTTAGCACATTAATATGGTATATTTGGGTCGTATGTCTAGCGGGATCAAGTTCAAGACGGGTGGTCACAGGGGTTACCTTTTCTACTATTCGATAGGGACCCTGCCATTGTCCTAACATTTTCTGATCCGAGGAGGCCATCATGAGTAACACTATGTCACCCACTTGGAATGTCCTGGCTTTGGTTCTCTTATTGTACTGGGTTTTTTGTGACCTCTGGGCGTCTTCCAAATTGTTCCGCACTATAGCCCTAATCTGACTTAAGTGAGTGCGTAATGCGGTTACATACTCGGAAAGGGGTTTAGAATTGTCTTTTTCTCGTTCCCACCCTTCTTGGGCCATGTCTAAGAAGGTACGGGGTTTATGGCCATACAGCAACTCAAACGGAGAATAGCCGGTGCTTTTCTGTTCCTTGCACCGAATGGCGAATAAGGCCAGAGGCAACATGTCTTCCCATTTCCGGGTTTCAAGTGCTAACAGCTTCTTAAGTGTGGTCTTAATGGTGGCATTGTACCTTTCCACTAAACCATCGGTTTGTGGATGGTACGCCGCTGTTCTAATCTGTTTGACCCCCAGCTGGGAACAGACCTGTCTCATTAAGCGGGATACAAAAGGGGTCCCTTGGTCGGTCAATATTTCTTTGGGGAAACCCACCCTTGTGAGGACTGTGATCATGGCTTTTGAGATATTAGAGGCATCGGGTCGACTTAAGGGTATGGCCTCTGGGAATCGAGTGGCATAGTCTACTATGACCAGAACATACCGACAACCACTACGAGAGGGTAACAAGGGACCTATGATGTCCATGCCAACGCAATGGAAAGGCTCGTCTATTATAGGGAGAGGTTGAAGCGGAGCTCGGGGAAGATGGTATCTACTGTTCTTTTGACACACTGTACATTCCCTACAATATTTTTTTACCTGCTGGTAGATACCTGGCCAGTAGAACTGCTCCGTTATAATTTTCTCCATTTGCTCAGCCCCAAAATGACCCCCTAACAAGTGGCTGTGGGCAAGAAATAGTACTTTGTCTTTGAATGGACCTGGAATCAATAACTGGGCCTTCTGGTTGGGGGATCCCTTTCTGTATAGCAAACCCTGTTTCTTAAAGAAGTAAGGACCTACATGTTGTGGATCTTCTTGGTCTAAGGCTTGGTTCCATGCTTCCTGTAATACTGGATCCTCTTGCTGGGCGGCATGGAAATTTCTATCGGCTTCCCACGGATTTTCCTCCAGAAGGACGGGTAATGCTACGGGGCTCCTGGATTTTTCGGCTCTCCGTTGTTTTCTACTTTTCCTCTCTTTGGAAGGGGGCCACTCTTTATCTGTGTCTTGAGAAAAGGAAGCGGAGGACCACCAATCGTCCTCCCGGGAACTGGTCTCGTGTAATAACTGGGACAATTTAGGGTAATCATTCCCGAGTATTGCTTGTTCTCTCAAGCGTGGTATCAACCCTACAGTAAGGGTTGTTCCTGAATCGTGTGGGTGTTGAATTTGTACTCTAGCCGTGGGATACGGCTTGGTATCTCCATGAACACACCGAATGGAGACAGCTCCGTCAATGGGGCCAAGTCGGTCCCCCAGTTCTTGAGGACGTATTACGCTGTGTAAGCACCCAGCATCAGCTAGTGCAGTCATTGATTTACCATTCACGGATACATTGCATCGATAGGGGGCTTTTCCTTTTTCCAAGGGAGAGCAGTAATAATTTCGCGCCATCCCTATTTCCATTGGTTCCTCTTTCAGGGGACAAATCCGGGCGATGTGTCCCATCCCTCCACACTGGAAACACTGGGGTCCTATTGTCGGAGCCCGAGGGGCTACTAATCCAGGAACGATGGCTATGGGGTCCAGTCTTTTTACCAACGGAGGCCGCAGAGGACGTTGGGCCCCATGAGCCACAGGTTTCCCGGGTAGCTTCCTCGCGACCCTTCTGTACCTCCTGAGCCCTGTTAAAGGCGCTAGCGATTTCTACTGCTGTTTCGAGTGTGAGGTTGGCCTGTTGTCGTACCCACTTTTGGATAGGAGGGTGAAGAGAGGACAAATATTGTTCCAAGTATATTTTTGCCATGATCTCCTCCTTCTTTGTGGTGGCTGGCTTTAACCACCGATCGGCCATATCTTTTACCCTAAAATATAAGGCTCGAGGGGTTTCTTGGGGTCCCTCCCTCATTTGTCTTAGTTTCCGCCGATACGTCTCATCATCCACTCCCAGCCGTTCCATAATACAGCGTTTGATGTCCGAGTAGGGAACCACCCCCTGTACCGTCGCAGCCTGGTATGCGTCCTGTAGGTCTCCTGATAGGAGGGGACCCAGGTATTGGCCCCACTTGTCGACTGGCCATGAGGCCGCAGTAGCCATCCGTTCAAAATTAGTAAAGAAATAGTCCGGATCTTCTCCTGCTACATAGCGTTGTAGAACCACAGAGCGAAGGGTGGTAGGGCCCCTCTGGTGTCCGAGTACCTCTGTGATTTTATCCATAGCTGCCCCATGTGTCTGGTTTTGACCCGTAAGTACTTGTTGTAACTTGCCACGGTCCTCTTCTACCACAGTCAGGAAGCATTTCATTACTTTCCCTAGATGTTCCTGGTTTTCTGCCATCTTGGCTAGGGCAGCCTCCATTTTGCCTTTCAATCCCACTTCTGACACCACTTGTGGGAGGGCAGGTTTGATATGCAAACGAGGAGGCTGTATATATTTTCCAAATGAGGTAGTTTTATTTTCTTTAGTGGCAATAAGAGGTAGTGAATAAACAGTTCCTTTTGGTTCTCCTCCTGTTGCTCCCTGAGCTGGACCCAAAGGTGATGTCGAACCCGCAGGGTGGGACTCTTCTTCGTCGCTAGTATCGAGGTCTCCCCGGAGGCTCACAGGAGGAAAGAGAAAAAGGAGCCGTCAGTTCTGTGCTTGTTTATACTCTTTTGGGTAGTTTTATTCTAACCGTCACCACACCCGGAAGTGCTCTCTGGGATTCTCTTGTCCTTAAGGGTACGCGGGATGTGAGCGTGCATAAAAGAAAAGAAAAACAACAAAAAACAACTGTGACCTTATCCGGTCTGATAGTTAAGTGAATTCTTTCGTCTCAGGGGAATCAGTAACACCAAGAGAGATTTTTAGGGTCACGCTGAGAACGGTCGTCTTTATGGCCAAGGCACGTTCTACTCAATAAGAGGCTAAGGAGAAATATCTATGGGTCATACGGGTCAGGTACTTTCGTTTACCCCCCCTCCCTCTCTCCTCTCCCCCCTTGAATCCCTGGGGACGGTTGTAATCACAGGCTCCGCCGCAACTCTCCAGAGTTGTGGCCGCTCTCCAGCATCCTCCGTCGGACACCACCACTCCTCGCACCACTGCTCGTCCGGGTCTCCGACGTCGCCGCCTTCTCTCCACGCGTCCTGGTGTTCGTCTCCGCCTTCCGCCGCCGTCGTACCGGGTCCGCTTTCTCTCTCTTGCTCTTCGCGTTGTTCTCCGTCTTCTCTACCGCTGTTCTGCCACACACGCTCTCTGCTTCCGCCCTCTTTCATTGGCTCTGGGAGACAACTTCCTGGGTCGACCCGCCTACTTCCGACGGCTCCCGGATCTCCTTCTGTTGAGAGACAGGGGGGTTGTATGGGTAATGCAGTCTTTGGCAGTCCCGTTTTCCTGTAAGACCGGGAGGATGGCGTGGACTACGAAAAGAACCCTCCCCGGGTGTTCTATGGGTATGTCCGTCCTGCAATCTCGCACAGGGAGCCTGTGAGCAGGCCCACTTGAGAGCTATTTCACGCTTAGCGAGAAGAAGCGCTATAGCAACAAAACGGTGCTTGGATTTGGGGAGATCATGAACATATCCCAGTAGCGCTAGCAAAGGCGATGGCGCAATCTCAACCTCCACCATCCTAGACAGTTCCCCAAAAATTAACCTCCAATAGTCCTCTATTCTAATGCAGGTCCACGTCATATGCGCAAAGTCAGCCTCCGGGGAGCGCCACCACGGGCACGCGTGTGGACGAGAGGGGTCCATGCAGTGCAATTTACTAGGAGTCATGTACGTCCTCCACAGAAATTTGAAATGCAACAGTTTATGCAGGTGGTTAGGAGACACGCAACGCGTTTGAATACAACATCGACCCAACTGCACATCTGTCAAAGGGTACCCAAGATCACACTCCCATGCTGCTCGCACACTCGTATCATGGCATGGGAGCAGTGCCACCTCCGCCTTGTACATCTGGGCCACCAAGTGGCTCCCAACCCCACCTTTAATAACCCCAGTTAAAATAGTGAAGTCGCGGGGCTCCAAAGGGTAACTATCCATGCAAGCGTGCAACGCCCACTGCACTCTCAGCAGCACAAAGTGATCCATCGTAGTCGAAGTACGAAGACGGGGGTCTACAGTGCGAGAAAAAAAGTGCCCTCCTGGAAACAAATCGCCAAACGTGGTCATCTGAAATTTGACCAATGTACGCTTCACTAGGGTCTCCTGCAGGATGCAAATTCAACCATTTCCCGCAAGTGGCAGCATGGAGGAATATAATACACGAGCCCCTGTCACACGCTGCAGCTTATGCCACACCCAGCTGGTTGTGGACACTGTCTGGATGTCTTGCGGGTCCCGGGGGAACCCCCGCGGCAACAGGGATTTGAACATAGATGTAAGAACCAAATCGGCCTCAGGCCTATAGTACGGAAAGCAAAGATCCATACAATACCAATGTTGTGCAAAGCTCGCCTGTGCCACCAGATAGTAAATCTGCAGATTCGGCACACCAAACCCTACCCTTTCATATGGGAGTATTAAAGTGTCCCAGCTAATATGGGCTCCTTTTTCCACCCCATACCAGTTGTGTTAACAGCATGCATAGCTAGAAAAGAAGCTATTATACAGCGGTATGGGGATGTTTAAAAAGAGATACAAGAATTGTGGCAGTACCACCATCTTAATTATAGCCATCCTTCCTGCCATCGAA
This sequence comes from Triturus cristatus, assembly GCF_964204655.1. Taxonomy (NCBI): domain Eukaryota; kingdom Metazoa; phylum Chordata; class Amphibia; order Caudata; family Salamandridae; genus Triturus; species Triturus cristatus. The sequence goes on from NC_140592.1 coordinate 752,903,859, forward strand.
AGGGGCAGTTACAACCAACGTTTAATGTTGCGTTCCAGTTTCTTGACTACCGGGCCATAGTTCAGCTGTAGGATACGATCCTTGTCCCTATGGATGTGGACTCCTAGGTATTTCACAGAGTCATCGCACCATGTCAGTGGATAATCTACCGTTTTAGCACAGGCTGCCTCCGTCAGTTGGAGCACCTCCGATTTCTCCCAATTTAGATGAAGACCCGACTTGGTGCCGTATCTCATCACTTCCCGGAGCAACGGCGTTAGGTTGTCATCCGGGGGCCGTACATAAAGTATAATATCATCGGCGTAGAGTGTGAGTAACAAGGGCCCGGTGTTAAACTGCAACCCTCTATGGCTATGCCTTTCTAGCAACTGGTGCACCAGTGGGTCTAGTGCAATTACAAACAGTGGGGGGAATAGAGGGCATCCCTTTCGCATTCCCCGTGTAGGGGGAAACGCTTTAGTCAATGTGCCATGCAAGCGAATATGCGCCGTGGGCGATGTGTACAATAGCCAAGCCACCGCCAAGAACCGCTCCGGCATCCCCAGTCCCTCCATGGTAGCATATAAAAAGGGCCATTCAAGCAAATTAAATGCTTTCTCAGCTTCGAGGAGGACGGCGGCTGCAGGCACCGTCAGCGAAATTATATTTAGAGTGGCAAACAGCGTGTGAATGTTAAGAGCTGTGGATTTATGGGGAATAAACCCCTATTGCGCTGGTGAGATCAGTTTCTCCACAATCAAAGCAAGTCTAGTCGCCAGCATTTTGCCTAAGATTTTATTATCAAAGTTCAAGAGCGACAGGGGATGATATGAGCTATATTTTAATATGTCCTTTCCGGCCTTGGGTAACAAAATTATAACAGCTTCCCTCAAAGTGGGTGGAAGCATTCCAAGTTTGATGGCCTCCTGATACATATCAATAAGATGGGGCACAAGTAGGCTCTTATATTTTTTATAAAAACAACCCGTGAATCCATCCAGCCCGGGCGCTTTAGAGCCATCCAGGGCATTGATGGGTTCTGTTACCCCAACCTCCTGGTGGGCCTTATACATCCAGACAAGTGAGACCTCATTGAGGTAGTCACTATAGGCCGAAGAGAGCTCGGCTGTTCTGGAGGTATATAAGGTTATATAAGACTTAAGTACCTCTCTCAGTACCCCTACGTTACCCGTGATCCGCTCACCATCTTCCCCACTCAGTTCCGCTATGTAGGTGGGCCTACGGGTTTGTTGCATCAGTCTCGCTTGCGTCCTACCAGGCCTTTCACCCTCCCCATACTGCCAAACAACTGCGTATTTACTTAGAAAATGTGTCTCCCATTCTGCGGTTTCGCGGAATTCTGCCAAGAGTGCCGCACGACTTTGCAAGCTGGGGGGATCTGTATGAACTGTATCACGATCTATCTCCACAAACTGTGCTTCTATCTGTGCAGGTGTGCGGTGCAGGGCCCTAAGTACCCCAACGTTCTTTGAGATACACACCCCCCTTGCATAGGCCTTGAAGGCCTTCCACAGGGTAGCCTTAGATTCCACCCACCCAACATTAACCGCAAAGTATTCAACTGTGGCTTCCCCAAGTTCCGTGGCAAAGACAGTATCCCTCAAGGCCATATCTGGGAATCGCCACGGTCACTCCACCCCCCAGCTCTAGAGATATGCAGGTTTACCATCACAGGAGAGTGATCCGATAAAGTACGCGGGAGATGAGTAACCGCGTCAACCCATACTGCCACCCCAGCAGACAAGCACCGGTAGTCCAACTACGTCCAGGTATTATGGGGCGCAGAATAATGAGTATACCCCTCACGGTCCACGCAGTGATATCTTCATGCATCCACCAACGCAAGCTGTTTAATAGTGTCCAGCACCATGTGCCTCACCCTCGGTTTTGTGGCTATTGTATGTGCTATGCTATCTCGTCCGAGGTCAAGCAACAAATCGAAATCCCCTCCCATATAAATACAATCTGCCCCCATGCGAACTATGTGACTGTGGATAGCCTAAAAAAACTCGGGGTCATCAACATTCGCGGCATATATATTAACAAGTAGCACAGAGTGCTCCAGCATGGAACCTTTAACCAATAAATAACGACCCCCCCACATCCCGATAGACCTCCTCCTCCCGAAACTGCACCCGTTTGTGTATCAACACTGCAACCCCTCTGGCATAAGAACCATATCCAGCAAATTATTTATGTGCTCCCCAACCCGATGCCAATGATGTCCAAACATCTGCCGCAAGGTGCGTCTCTTGTAAAAATGCAATGTCAACTTGAAATTGTTTCATGTAGTTGGTCACCTGCTTACACTTACGTGCATTATTTAAACCCCTAACATTCCAAGACATTAGCACCACACTGGCCTCTGCAACAACCTTATTAATCATAATCTATATCCTGTGTTTCTGACTTACTGGTATCAGGGCTACATACGCAACACTGTAACTGATATCTACAATAATAGCGAGCTACAAATATTCGCCAACAAACCCAAGTCCTCCCCTCCCACCACACCGAGCTCTAGGGGGAAGTCCCCATCCCTTAGAACCATGATGAAAGAATCATGCAAACAAAAACAAACTATACTGTGAACCTGCACAAACTGAGACATGCACAACTGCACTGGGGGGGGGGGGGGGGTGGCAACACCCCGCCGCTTCCCCTGTAATTGGCATAGGGTGCCTGCATAATTGCATGTGATGCATCTATAGCGGCATAATAACGTGCCACAGGCACGTGTCCATGGTGGTGCAGCACAAACAGAGGGAACATAACATCATACTACTGCAATTTTGAAAACAGGCGCAGTGTGACTAATTAGTGGAAAAAAGGTCCGCACTAGCACCGGAGTCCGGTATGTCCTGGGTATGCTGCGGCGATGCCGTGCCTTTCTTCCTCGGATCGTTGGAGTACTTCTGACAGAACTCTTGGTCGTCATGGAGGGAGTCGAACACTCGGGACCGACCATCAACATCCACCTGCAGCCGTGCTGGGTACAACATTCCATATCGTAGTCCCACTTTCCGCAGGGGTGAAGGCGGCCCTGCGGAAAATTTCTACGTGCATCCTGGACCATAGTTGTGAAGTCTGGGTACAGGAATATGCTCGAGCCCTGCCACTCAAGCTGGCCCTTCTCACGTGCCAGCCGTAAGGCAGTATCCCTATCCCTAAAATTCAGGAGCCGGGCTATGATCGGTCTTGGTGGGCACCCTGTATTGGGTTGTGGGCCCAAAATACAGTGTGCACACTCAACAACAAAGGTGGTGGTAAAGGATTCACAGCCAAGCATATCCGTCAAAAGCGTTTCCACAAAACGGTCCAGGTGCCCCGTGTTGGTGGATTCGGGCAAACCCATAATACAGATGTTGTTCCTCCGCCCACGAGCCTCTAAGTCCTCATTCTTGATAGCAAAAGACTTAAGAAGCTTCTCCATTCTATCATACTTCTTACCTGTCTGGGCAGTGCCATCCACCAGGTCTGAGATTCTACCCTCTGCTACAGTCAGACGCCCTTCCTGTGAGTCCAGCCTGGCCCCCATGGAGTCCAATCTTCTGTCAAGGGCATCAAACCGGGTGTCTAAGGCTCTGAAACCAGCCCTCAGTTCCGCTAGCAAGCTGTCGGGCCCAGCCACCTCAGCTGCATGTGTTTAACCTCCCTTCGCCATGGTGGACTGCTGTGCGCAGTGCTAGGGCCAGGTGGCTTGAAGGATAGGTTGCTTTGCTTGGGGTCCTTGCGCCCCCTTCCCGTCGTTGATGTGCTGCAACCCTGGGCATGCCAGAAGCCCTGCGGTGGAGATCTCAGTGATCAGTAAGGAGTGGCCCCCCAAGCGTAGATAAGCCGCGCCACTGCCTAGCGCAACGCGAGGCCATAGCACATACACTCAAGTAGATGTATCCAACAAAAACGTAAATGTGGCCATATCCCAACAGCTAGTGCATCCACAATGACAACAGTGCCCAACAGCTGTCCCAGACGTGTTGCAGGCCAAGACTGGGCGTTTACTACAGTGTGGTGGTCAGAGAGGGCCAAGAGGAATCAGCTGCCCCCATCTAGGCAGTCGTCACGAGCAGGCACATTCATTGCAAGGTCGGGCCTAGGGGTGGCACCCCTGGTGCAGGTTGGGGCACAGCCGGTACTTATAAAAGCCTCCACAAATAGTACGCTGCTTCAGTAGGATGCCCCTCAGCCCAGATAGGCCCAGCCCTGCAACACGGCCCGACTTGACGCGCTGGGAGAAAGGAGATGGAGGGCGGCTTCCCTGTACTGCAATGCCACGGCGGGACGGGAATCCGGCAGGACGGGTGCAGCCGCGGGGGAGGGCAAGTGCAGGCAGCACAGTACATGGCCGGGCGGCCGATCCCCAAGCCTGCCCGCGGCCCCTGTTGCCGCGGGGCTTCTGGGGAATGCCAGTGCCCTTGCTACCGGTGGAATAAGCCTTTAACCCCCCACTGCAACCGCTCATCGTAACATGCCCGCATTCCGGCCACAGCTCCCAACAGTCTGGCAATTCCGCGCTCTGGCCGGCTCGCGGCCCCAGCTTCCCTCATGGTGGTAGGCCACACCGTGTCAGTTCAGGCGGGCCGGCACCGATCCGTGCCGTGAGCCTCAGTCAGCCTGCCTCCCCCAACATGAGCCACACCAATGTCTCCTACACCTCACATGGTGTCGTCGGAGTTCTGGATCGCCATTTACACCGCCATGACGTGCCCAACAAAGGGAAACAGCGACGGAGCGCCAAGCCTATGCGGCCATCACGGTCGGCGGCATGGCCACGCCCCGACACAACAAATATAGAAAGGCAAGTGACTAATCATGAAGCCCTAGAGGACGGCATACTGTTTACTCCACAAGAGTCTGACTCCACCACCACACTCACTTATAGAATTCAGTTATGCTTGGCACCCTGTCAGACTCGGCACGGCAGGCACACAGTCCAAATGTACCCCAAATATATAAGACACACTGCTGGTAAACAAGAGAGAGAAAGTGAGAGAAACCCTAAACATGATCAACATATAGCCTCATCTTGTGTTGTAGATAGTGATAATTCCCTGGGTGCCCTTTTCCCTTTACGAGAATACCCCGGACTGGTGGTGGAAGCAAGGGTTACGATTCATTTCCTTGGGTCCTCTACAGAGCCTTGTGAATACTAAGACACATTTCAGTCTAACATCTGTGAAAATCCCATGAAGTTCCATGAGGAGCTCCCAACTTGAGTGCTACAACACTCATTGGGCTGATGTGTACCAACTGTTGCGCTTTGCCGCACCAAGTGAAGTTAGAGACCAATTAATGGAGCAGACACATTTGCCATTACATGCCTCTGATGACGCCGCTGCCCTTGCATCCGGAAAGGATGTTTGTTAAATCCTGCAATGGAGGTGGGTCCAGCAAAGACTGATTGGACCAAAATTTCAAACTTTAAGCAAAACAAAGCAGAATCTTTGCCAATTGTTTAAATCAGAGAGAGAATGTGTCTGAGATATACTCTGGTATTTCCCAACTGGTTGAGCATGCTCAGAAAGCTGTGAGTGCTGCCTTTGTTCGGCTTCTGTTTCCAAGCCGTCCAAGAGCAACTTTGAACCATCTGTATTGGGGCTAAGAATAAGGTATTAGCTCAATCAGTCTCTGTCGCTAACCACTGATTGGCAGTACAAGAAAGGAAAATGAAATCAAATAAATCTAGATTGATGTCTTTACCAATGCAATCATTCCAATGAACCGTAAAAGGCAGGGCCGGGAGAGGAATGAGTGCACTGAATCAGAAGGGTGGACAAAGGGGTGGGAGAGTGGAGTGAAACCAGAGACAGGCTCAGAAAGCTCCGCCTCCTCTCAGAGGTTAATGTTTTATTGGTGGGCAGTTGGGTCCCCTGGAAACACAATTGTCCTTATCGAAATTCTGGTGCACTCTCCCAAGCTGATCAATCCAAGGTTACTCAACTTTCACAAAGCCAATTTCATATATTTTAGGACCGCCCAAGAGGTGCAGAATGCTACTTAAATGCTTCGAGGCCTGTAAACCAAAATAGCCCCTGCGTGATAAATGAGAAACCCATCTCATGTGTTATCAACACCGGTGCTCCTCAATAAGCCTACAAAACCTCTGAATTCCCTTTTCTATCTCTCAGGCTTGTCCATTAAGCAGTTGGCATGTGAAACAACAGAGTCCCACAGCACATTACACACCCCATCTCTTTTACCTTAGTTTTCATCACTGATCAGCAAGTCTTCTCACTGTGTATTCTTTTTTTCACTAACAATGGTGTTATTTGAATGTGGCAAAAAATAACTAAAATTAAGCATGAGTTGTTTTTTGAAAAAATACTGATTATATAGATCATTTAACATGTAAAACTGATGTATCTAAACCAATCTTTAATATACTTGATCAAGTTTCTTCTACTTTATGGCCCGAACATGTTAATAATGTAGATTGTTATTTCAGCGGAGCCGGTACACATTAAAGTAAATCCTATGAGGATGCTGTCCCATGCTCCTTAGTACCCATTATGTCCTGGAGCAGTAGAAGAAATTTGATGGTTATATTTGCCTTCATAAAGCAAGGGGTCCCTAGTGCCCACCGGAAATGTGTGTAATACTTCCATTTGCCAGTAAAAACGCTGGTAAAGTCGCATATATATTTGTGCAAGATGTCGGAGTTGCTATTGCTGTTTTAATACCACATATTCCTGTGGACTCACACAAGGATTTACTGTATCATCATCTGTCTTCTCCCAGTCGTTGAAGAAAGACTTGGATGCCCTGTCAAAACAGCTAATTTCTGCGAGAGCGAATTGGATCCACAAGTTGTTGGTGTAGGAGAGTAGGATCTGCTTCTTATAGTTACCCCCACTTTTTGCTGATGTTTCACTGTTTTTCTACTTAGTCTGACTGTGATCCTGCTAATCAGGACCCCAGTCTATCTGCTTTCTCTCTAAATTGATTACCAGTACCTTAGGTACACTCCAGATTGGATTCTGGGGTACCCTTATAAGTCCCTAGTATATGGTATACTATATACCCAGGGCATAGGTACCCCAGAGGCCTCTCAGGGGCTGCAGCATGTATTATGCCACCCCTGGGAGACCATTCAAAATGACACAACAGGTCTGCTACAGCAGTAAGGTGGTGCATGCACCCCTTACTTAGATATAGGTTCACTATATCTATCCATATCTCTGCACATATAAACCTATCAGTCACCCCTATGGCAGGCCTTATCAATCCTGAAGGCAGGGTGCTGGGTTGTATGTGAGTGGGTGCCCATGCATGAGCAGAGCCCCTCTGCAGCCTTCGGAACCTCTATTCCGGGGTTGTTTGTGATGCAGCCATACCATATATACTTAAGTGCATTATAACCTCGCGGTAAATGCTAACTTTAAAACGGCTGCATGGAAACATGTCGTGCTTGGTGTCAAACACCTTGGAATCATACCTCCACACCAGTAACTGGTGTGGGAGGTATGATTCCACCCTACTGGAGGGAGAAATATGACAGCACCGGTACAATCTGTACCAGCTTTGCAAACCCTGGCATCACAAAATGGATACTACCAGCCACAGACACGAGTCTGCCCTCCTGCTGTTGGATGAAACTCCGGCAGGGGACGGCTGGACAATAGGTTTCCTGTCACAGGGAGGTGTGAACACCTCCCAGACATGCTTTAGTGTATTGGGGCTGGGTGGGTGCATTCTGAGAGTGCTTTGATGTCTGCACTGGGGGCATATTTGGTGTCCCTGTGCATAGTCCAGTTCAAACCGGTTGTAGGGGCTACCAGCCCCTACTCTGGAGCGAAACTGGACAAAGGACATGTGTGTAGCCACCCCTCTGTCCTGACCCTCCCATAGGTGGGTCCCCAGAGTTTGTCCCACCCCTTCCTTGGGTATAAAGTAGGAACCCCTGGCTACAGGACTTTAGATTTACCTGGATGAAACTCTGCTACACAAACCAAGTATTTCAACTATCTACACTATGCTGGATGACCGAAGAATCTCCCTTGGAGCAAAGGAGTTACTCCCCTGCAAGGCAGGCACCTAAAACGCAGCAGACGATTGGTTTGCATTTACGCAGCTTCTGACGGACTCTGAAGATTTTGCAACACAGGAGGTGGGTTCCTAAGCTTCCCCGGGGCCAACCAGTGCTCTCAGCAAACTGAGATCCGCAGCCCTCGTGGGGACCGTGCAACCCAAACCCCTGGACACCGTGCACATTTGCAGCTGCATATGCTTTTTGGTGATCCCTGAGGCTGTGCTTTGGGCTACTTGTAGTCGAGACCCCGAGCAGTGATTCCACCAAAGATTACTGTCCTACACTCCATGAGTGTTCCGTGGGCTGGTATCTAGTGATTCCTCTCAAGGTCCCTTCACGATCCCTGGTCTGTCGACCTGTGGGTCCCTGAGGAGGGAACTGTAACTTTAAGTGGGCTTACCTGGTTGCTCCAGACATGCCCTGACTCTCCATTGCTTGGGAAGTCCCCAGGACCTTGCTGGTCCACACCGAAGCATCTTTTCTATGACTGCGTGGGTTGCAGTCGCCAAGGCTTGTTGGTCTCCAATCTGGACACTGACCCCCCCCCAGCACTCGACATCCTTCGTGGGACAGCTCGCCTGCGGACTTTGGTTATCATCGACGTCTCCTGGTCCCCGTGGCTGCAGAGTCAAGCTTCAACTCATCGCACCTGAAACACCCGATATCGGTGGGCATTCGTCTATCGTGCCCCTGGTCACTGGCAAGTGACCCAGACTCTGCCCTCCCTGCTTTTAGGTTCTTCACATCTCCGATCCAGGCTTGGATCACACCAGACACTTCTCATCTTCCGGGCAGCAGCACTTTGCAGCATCACACCGTTAAAAACAGCGAAGATTCCCGACACCATTTGACACCTATGCACCCGGCTTTCCTGGGTTAGGTAACACTCTGGTGCTCACATGGGTGCTGCCCTTAGAACCTTCTAAGTTTGAAAGGGTTTGCTCAAAGTCCTCTCCTAAGTGTCCTTAATCTTTAAAATTCCAACCGTGACTTTCCCATAGGACTGTACGGAGCTCGCGGCTGTGTTCTCCCACTGCACGCGTCCCCCGTGGGTCCCCTGTGTCACTACCTTTGGGTGGTTCGTTGGGATCCCAGCGATTCCACATGGTCTAGGCACTGTGTCTAGTCAAGTCGTGGTTCTTATACCACTTTTTTAATATATGGTTTGGTCTCCCCCTGGGGCCCACTGTGTATTGTGCTATTTACTGTCGTTTTAGTACTGTAATACTGTGTGCCTTGCTCTCTAATCTCATAAAGAGGTTAGTAGAGAGTGTTTAGTAATAAATACATATATTTTATATATGTACCTTGTGTGGTTCTCCTTTCATTTGGTCATTCAGGAGGTTATAATCTGGTAAACAAAGCTGCTTTACATTCCTTCGAGACTTAGCCTGAAGGCTGCTCTCTATAGCTACCACTAGGATAGCTTTCAATAAAGGTTGTCTTTAACCTAATCATCAATAAGAGTCGTTTGGACTGGTACAATGTGCCCACTATAACTAGTGGATAGCATATACCAGGCCAACTTCTCACAGTTGGCTTCCAGTTCCTTTACTGGACTACCCACCACCAATGCATTATTTTTGCCAGTGGTTGAATATAGCCCAGTGAGGGGAAGGGGATTGACTTCAATGTTCCTTTGAGCTTCCAGTTCTCATGTTTTAACTGGTGATTAGCTTGACACTTTCTCCAGCCCAGCTAGAGCTTGAAAAAAAACTGATTAAATATCTCATTCTTATAAAGCTTGTTCCTAGTTTGATCTTACTATTCTAGTTTCAAATCTTACCTAAATGAAAGAAGTCTATTCCTTGAAGATGGTTTGGTTATGTTCTGAATACCTGAGAATTAGTACTCAACTTGTGGGTGTCTCAAAACCAATTTTTAAAAACATAATTACATATCTTTTTCAAACGATTACCTTTCTTCGGCATCAGCATTACCTTGAGGGAACAAACCTTAAATCATCAACTTTGCATTACAAAAATCTTTGTTCGCAACAGCGTCTAGAATATTAATTAATTCACACTTTACTTGGTTCTACATTAGTTTTGTCTCAAAAGATTTCTCAGACTGCCAAACGTCTCAAAATAAATGTTCCTTCGAAGATTACTATAAATTGACAAAAAATTGAGACATGCCCCACCCCCCAACTGCTAATTGCATAGTTTGATACTGTTGGGGCTATCAGATATGCAGGAATGGGGGGGGGGGGGGTATCCTAAGAGTCCATACTGTAGAATGTGCATGTGGGAGCTCTCGGGCCCTTCAGAGTACTGAGGCCTCAAAGTACTGATTCCTGGCTGAAATTGTCCCTGGCTATGGAGGGACTAGTGAGGGGTAGACTCAATGTTCACGGGTCCCCCGGAGTCAGTGATGATGAGACAGAGGCGAGTGCTTGCGGTCTAAGCAGCTGGGAAAATGGGGCCTGCTCATGGTGGTGATCCCATTGCTGCGCGTCAGAGCACATAACAGCAGCTAGGAGGTCTGGCGGTGGCTGGATCCTGCACACTGGACCTGGGGGCTGTCTGAAAACCTCCTCCCCATAAAGCCGAAGGAGGATTGAGGCTCTGGTGCTAGCGTGCTCAAGACCACAAGTTCGCCAACTACCTGCGCTCGCCTGTGAGAGGGCCCGGTGTGGCAAGACCACGGACCTATTGTCGGAGATGCTGCCCATGCTGCAGGACCAAAGAGATTACTGAGCCGGCCAGGGGCGGTCAGAAAGTGGAAGGAACGGCAAGGCAGTACTGAGGTGTGCCTCTGACTGCCATTGGGACTCTTTTGGCACAAAGAGAGGCAACAAGACCGGTCGGGCGAACATTGCTGAGAGGACCAAGAAGCAGCAGCTGTGTGGACGTGCAATGGTGGTTTGAGGGTGCCGGGGGTGGATAGAGACGGTGTGTGGCCTGCTAGTGAACCCCCCCACCGCATCGAAGGATGAAAGGTGCATGCGTGCCAGCTCGGGGGGTTACTTGGACTGCCTGATAGAGGCTACCTGTGGGGCCCAGCACTGAGGGGATAATTCCTACCGGAAGGCAATGTGGTGAATGCAACCCGAGAGGGGACAGGCTGGGTGTGATGGAGGGAGATGCAGCTGCAGTGGCTGGACCAGCCTGTTGTGTGGACAGCCTTGGCAGAGGCGGTGGAGCCCTTTCCCCTCTACAAAAGTGATCTCCCTTTGCCTCTGCCTCCCTTCTGGGCTCCTGGGTGGTGAAGTCATTGTCTTGACTAGTGAGGGCAATACAGGAACCTAGGGAGAGTGCCTGACACAATCATGGTACGTCCCTGACAGTTGAGTCTGTGGAGGGGCCAGTGGCCTGGGGACAGAGGACTCCAAAACTGCAGACAATTACACAATGCTGGCACCACAAATGGGCACCATTTTACAAACCTTCAAGGACACAAAACTGTCCCTGGAGACACAATTAGCGGCAGTGGTGAGTGTGATGTGGCTCCTGAGAAATGATCACAGGAAACTGACTGACTGGGTAAAGGATTCTGAGGACCAACTAAGCACCACTGTGCCACAAGTACAATATCTTTTTAGGAAGTGCGCTGACATGGCTAAGGAGATACAATAGATTATGAATAGACTGGAAGATACTGAAGGGAGGTCCTGCCACCACAACGTTAGAATTGTAGGGGTGCCGGAGAAATTAGAGGGGCCAAATAGCAAGCACTTTGTGGATTAGTGGCTGGACAAGACTGTTTTACAAGGTAAGCCCTCCCAGTTCTTTTCTGTGGAACGGGCACAAAGAGTTTTGTCCTACTCGCCGCTGCCGGGGGCACCCCCACGGCCCATCATAGTGAGACTCATAAAATTTCAGTGATGGGGATGTTATCTCCAGGCAGCACAAAAACATGGCCCCTGGTCTTTAGATGGCCATGAAGTACATTTATACCATCTATATGACTCTGGTCCAAAGACAGCGAGGTACGTTTGTGCCTGTCAATAGAGTGCTGAGACAAAAAGGACTCATGTACTCACTCCTCTATCCAGCCAAGCTGAGAGTAGAACACGAGTGGAAGGCTCACTTCTTACCAGTTGTGCAGGATGCTTGGTCCTGGCTTGAATACCGAGGGATATGGTCAGGCCCACCACCAGGGGGCGAGGGCCATGGAGGATTGACATCTGCACCAAGGAGGCAGAGAAGGACCAAAGGGCTAAACAATGCCTCTTCCCCCACAAAATCACAAATGAAGGCTGCACAGGAACAAGCGGTCAAGGAACTTCAGCACTACACAGATATCCCAGCGCTGACGGGTGGAGAGCCCTCGTCCGTGAGGGTAGCGGCAGCAGACGGAGGTCACGAAAACTGAGCATGCAACGAAGGACGACCAGATGTCACTGATAACGTCCATGACGTCGAACCACTTAGGGTGATGCAGATCATGATCTCTGGCAGTGTCTGGTAAAGAAAAACAAGGTGTTGGACTAGAGGGGCAGGGGCGAAGCTGATACATGGCTCTTACAAAAGGGACTACCCATCGAGGGACATGGTTGTGAGAACTGCAACGCACGGGAGGGAGACAGCTGAGCCCCAGCGAAGATTGCATACGTTAGTTATAATGTTTACATTTGGGATCCACACATACCGTGAATTGGGGGTGGTTAGTTTTAAAATCACTGCACCGTGAGGTATGATGTGGGGCTAGTTCAAGGGCCGTTTAAAACAGCAAATACACTTGTGAGCCAAAAGGTCGGTAACAATTGCCTCATGCAGGTAGTACACTATATCGTCGGAGGGTCGCTGATTCCACCATGACATACACACACTCACTAATGTTAATATCATGGAATGTGAATGACCTGGGGGAGAAGGTTAAATGGAGTTTATTACAGTGGAACCTCAATAGAATCAAATCAGATATTGTGTACTTGCAAGAGATGCCTCACTGACATCTAACACCGCAGTATGGGACAAGGGAGGTACAGGCTGACGTGGTATGCTCAGTATACCTCAGGGTCTAGGGGATTAATGGTATTGATAAGGGAAACCCTCCCATTCTACATGAAACACATCTGGGCAGACACAGAGGGATGCTACATTGCAATTCAGGGCGATCATGAGGGCGAATACATCCTATTAACCAATATTTATGCCCCTCCAGGCCTTCAGATGGACACACTGCAGGAAGTGAGTAAATTACTACTGGAAACTGGGTCGGAGATAGTGCTACTGGGCACAGACTAAAACCTGATGTTAGACACAAGTCTATATAGGAGTAGTGCAAGGGGAAGCAACTAGCGGGAAGCTAGCAGGCTCACACAGGTGCTAGACTTGAGTGACGTGTGGAGAGCCCTACACCCCTCAAAGAGAGGTTACTCCTTTTACTCGGGCACATAATATGCAACATATCTGGTCAGGGGTCTTAGTGATCATTCCCCCTGCTGGCGACATTCGCCACTAAAGCGCATTAACCTAAAGGATCCTGGGAAATGGAGCCCTTGCATCTTGTCAATAGATAGGAAGATAAACGACTAGATAAAGCAACTAAGTACTACTTAATGGAAAACACTGGATCAGTGAGGAGCCCAGTGGTAGTGTAGGAAGCGTATAAGTTCACGATTAGAGGTATCTTCACTATTGGGGAAATAGAGGACAGAAGGGAAAGACATGCCAAGCTGTCCACCCTGGAAGAAGAATCACGCAGGCTAGAGAGGGACTACGCAGATAACCTGACACCCTGTAGGCAAGACGGACATGAAACTCAAAAGGGCATAGTACCAGTCAGTGGCTAAACACGAGGCAAGAAAATCCTATTTAGCAAAACAAAAACGCATACATGAAGGGGGGAATAAAATGGGTAAACTGTTAGCATGGATGGGGAGCAGGGAGAGAATGGTGGTGAGAGAAGTGAAAACAGACTCTGAAGAAATAGTGAGAGGTGGTGACAAGATTGCAGAAGTGTTCGCCAGATACTTAGAGTCCTTTTATGACACCCATTTGAGTGCCACCCAACTGGAGGTGCTAAACTTCATAAAAGGCTGCCTTATGAGACTGCTAGGTGGGGACAAGGTGGCAGATCTAGAGAAGGACATTACGTACGATGGGGTATCCACTGCGATGAGTCAAATGCAATCCGGAAAGGCCCCGGGACCGAATGGCTTACCGATTGAGTTAAGAAACGATGGAGTAGGGTGGTGGCTCCACTCCACGGGGCATATCAGAAGGCATTTCATGATGGGATGCTATAGGATTACATGCATGCCTCAGTGGTCATATTGATCCCAAGGGAAGGCAAACCTGCAGACCGGTATAGCTCGTATAGGCCCATATCACTGCTAAATGCAGATGTGAAGATACTGGCAAAACTCTTAGCAAATAGGCTGAAGGGTGTCATGCAGGACATGGAACCTCCAGATCAGAACGGGTTTATGCCAGGCCGATCAACCAAATTAAACTTAAGGAGATTGCATAATAACCTTGCAGTTGCTTGTAGCCTGCCAATAGGAAAGTGAGCGCTTCCTTGTATGCAAACAAAGCATTTGATTCAGTCGAATGGATCTACCTCTTCAGGGTTCTGGCCAAAATGGGATTTGGCCCAAAATTTCCTAGATGGGTTGGGCTTCTATATGACTGACCTAAGGCGAGAGTGAGATTGAATGGCCACATTTGAAGGGAATTCATCATACGCATGGGCACTAGGCAGCGTTGCCCACTTTCACCAATGTTATTTGCGCTAGCTATTGAGGTCCCGGCAGCGTGATTACATGTGGATGCACAGACGTGGCGATGGCTTGGAGGAGGGGGTGACGGCAAAATCATCTCACTTTATGAAGATGATATTCTACTGTCTCTGATTAATGCCAGCCTGTCTCTGGACAGACTGGGAGAGATATTCTGCATATTTGGGGAGCACTCGGGATTTGCCATAAATTGGGCCAAGCTGTTATTGTTCCTGTTGGAGGGGGCACCGGTGGGAGAGCATACTTCCCCTACCATTAAGGGTGGAGATAGTCCAATTCAAGTACCTGGGGCTCTCAATAACCCAAACTTCTGACACGTTCTACGAGGCCAACTTTGAATCCAAACTTAGGAGACTAGAACAGGAAGTGAAGCATTGGCAATCGATGCCAATCTCATTGTTGCGCAAGGCGGCAATGTTCAAGATGATTGCGCTCCCAGGTTTCTATATATTCTCCAAAACAGCCTCTGCAGGATTCGGGGGAGGGGGGTTTCTTTGCTAGGCTAGTCTCCCTGGTCCAGACTTTACTCTGGGTGGGAGTACAACCCCGGATAGGCATGAGGGTACTCAAATGGTCAAAATACGAGGGGGTATTGCCCTGCCCCATGTACATAAATACTATGAGGCAGCACAAGTAAGTGTGGTAAATGACTGGGCGTACGTAGACTGGGAAGACCCGGCGTTCAGACATGACAGGACAGAAATGGGAGAGAACAGCTACTTAAATGCACTATACAGACGTAAAATATAGCCCACAATGTGCCTGACGACGAGAACAGTAGTGAGTATGTGGAAAAATCTAAAGAGATGGACTGGCAGCACTGATTAACTCCCAAAACACCACTATGAGAGGGCCCAAGACTTAGACTAGTGACAACGCTACAGTGGTTTTCTGGTTGGGACGCAATTGGATTATCTACTCTAGAGGATGTGTGGGACGCTAATAGGGTGGTCTTTGTCTCCCAATTAAAGTAAGAGTATCAAATGTAGGAAAAATAGTGGCTAAACTATGCAAGGCTGCACCACTGTCTTAGAGGGTGTGCACTACTAGAGGAAACACAGGCCTCCCCTCTGCAGACAAGACTCATATACAAGCTTGTGGATAAGAAACTGATCTCACTGACATACAGTACACTAATGAGAAACACCTCACCTACCCTAGTGACCCTGCGAGGTAAATGGGAACATGACCGTGGAAGCCTAGAGGAGGAAGACTGGCGGAAGGTGCTGGAATTCCCTGCAAAGTTACCAATAAAGGCCAGTTTTAGATTGATTCAGATTTTACACAGGGTGTACCACACGCGCACCTTTCTGCACAAGATGGGGAGAACAGATAGTGTGGATTGCCTTAGGGGATGTGGTATGGAGGGCACCAACTGGCACACAATCTGGAACTGCATTCAAACATATTGGGAGGCGAAAGCAACTTCACTGGAGGAAGCAACAGGGGTTCGATTGGAATTGATGCCAAAGCTGGTAATTTGGGGGTCTAGGACCCAAATGACCACACTAGATACCAAAAACTACTGATAAATATGGGTGCATGGTGGCAAAATGAGATATTTCGCAGAGGTGGGTTCGAGGACCCTGACACACTGTAACTGGAAAACAGGAATAGACTCTTGTAAAGTGATGGAAAAAGACATCTATAAAGCACGAGGGTGTATGAAAAAATTAGAGAAAGTATGGGGAGGAGGGGTATAGATAGTAAGGGCTTGAGCGTAGCTGCTCCGGCCACCCTTGACATCAGGAAGGGAGACATTGGAACAATGATGATGGACATTTGTGAACCAAATAGTGAATCCGGAGCAGAGGGAGATCCAGCGGGAACTGTATCTAAAATTGTAGAACATATGCTTAGCTTAGCGACTGTCATTATGTATGTTTATTGTCATAGATTTTAAAACCAAAAAAATATATATACACATATATATTTTTTTAAAGGTATTCAAGAATGCCCCAAGAGACATCGTCTTCACTGATAACATCATCCCAGATTCCCTCTAGTAGTGAGACATTAAAGCCTTCACATATGACCATAACATATTCGGTGGTGACATCAACTTTGGACCTTTTTTCTTGGAGTGTTTCATCAAAGAGTTCAAGATGACCAACCAGGTCTATACGTTAAGTAGGCGGAAGGTAAACATTGATGATACCTGTCATTTGCAATCAATCCAATTCCGTTTTCAGCCTTATACGGAGAACATTTTGTGACATCAGTCACAAGCATCTGGGTTATTTAACAATTCAGCTTTGAAGAGATCCAAGTAGTAAGGCCCCTCATTGCTCTACCTCTGTTAGATTTAATTGCTTCAATTGAAAATGTGAGGTATTCTGCTGGGGCTAACTCGGTTAAATTCAGGAGCAGCTCGTACTGGGGAAAATAGGCAGGGAGGGAGGGGAACAGAGGATGACAGAGACAATTAGAAAAAATAAAACAAAACTTACCTGCTACCCCCCAGCATTGCGTCACGCTCTTGTGCTCCTCTTCCCTGCAGGTAGGCAAGGGCTCCCAGCATGCCCTGTGGCCAATCCTGAAGCTGCTCTCATGCAAGAGCAGCTTCAGGATAGGCCTGAGCGCCGAGGATTTGCGCTCTAGGACAGAGTGGGGAGTCAAGCCTGCTCTCTCTCCAACCCAGCAATGCAGCTGGGTTGAAGAGAGCCTCACTGCGCATGTGGGTTTGGCCGGCCGGGACCGAAAGCCAAACCCACATGCCCAGTGAAGGCAGTGCCCAGCACTCCCCACCCAGCCGGTCACAAACCTGGCCCCGCCCCCAAGCCTCGGAACAAAAATAAAACGATGATGAAACCGGTTTATTTTTCACATTTTTTGAAGTGCTGGCGGGGCGTGACACTCCGCCATAGCGGAGGAGCCGCGACTGGTTAGATTGCTATCCACCACCCACGTCTCCTGGAAACAGCACACTTCATAGGATTATGGGATATCATAAATACTAACCAGTCCTTATCCTCAAGCATTACCTGTGAGTGTACACTGTCCCAGCAGCAGAGTCTGGACTATTCGATCCAAGGTTTACATAATTTGTATTCCCAGTGCACGGGGCATGTACATTGTTAAAATAAAGAAGTAGACAACGGTCTGTTAATACTTTGGTTATTAGGAGCACCGTTTAAAGCCCCACGGTATCAGGCCCAGTTGTTCCTTTCTTGCAACATTGTTCCTAAATCGTTTTTGATCGGTGAATGTATCTCAACTGTTTCACCATCATCTTTTCTCGTGACAGTCAAGAGTTTGGCCTCAAAGGTGATGTGCCTAGCCAGTATATGATCCCTCTTTGGTTGCCCAGTGCTGTTTTTGGATTGCGGACTTGCAGACGTAGCCCCTTTGCAGCTCGTTTGTCCAGAAAACTTCTCCATTCATGGGCATTAGGTATCATATCTATAACCGAT
This sequence comes from Triturus cristatus, assembly GCF_964204655.1. NCBI lineage: Eukaryota > Metazoa > Chordata > Amphibia > Caudata > Salamandridae > Triturus > Triturus cristatus. The sequence continues at coordinate 752,921,989 of NC_140592.1, forward strand.
ATACAAGTTATTGATGTTATCCATGATTAACCTTGGGATTGCTGGAGTATTCAATTCTACATCTCTCCTGGCCTCCCAATGTTGATAGTATAGTATGTTTAAGGATTGACATACTTTATATCACATGAAGTGATGAATCTCAGTGAAGACATTGCATAAAAAAAGATCTAAGAGACCAGGCCTATTCAAGGGTGCAGAGTGAGATACATCAGGAAATATGTCAATGAAGGTATGAGATAAGATGTTATGTCCAATTGAAAGGGAGCAGGATCTATTGCCACAACTTGAGAGCGGCACTCTACCCACAGAACAATAAGATTCTTTGCACTGTGAGGTTTTGCCAAGGGATTGTACAGTGTAGCATATTCACTACACCGGGTTGAGGACCTAAACATACCCATTGCCATGCCCATACCCATTGACCTCCCTCTGTAGCTTGGTCTTTCGAGGTCGTAGCTGGGTGGACATTCTGTTAATCTGTTATTTGATTTTCTTCATTTAGGCTTCCTCTACATTTCTTAGCAATAGTCGTGCACCTCCTTCGCCTCTTAGCGGGCACTTTAGTTTTCCTTCTTTTTTTACTATCAACTTCGATTTCAATTCAGTGCTTTTGTTGGCTACTTCAGAATCAATAATCAAAAGCACAGTTTTGTCTCATCATAGAAATACAGGATAGACCCTTCGGTTCTTTACAGCTCTCAGAAGGTTCCGTGAATACATCTCTTAGGCAGTATACTTGGTCATTCTCTCCTTCCTCAGGGTTATTAATAGTTCGTTTCACACTTTTTGCCCCGACTACCTCTTTACACTTACTCTTTGAAATGCACTACTTACATTTTCTTTGCAGATTTGGACATCTACTAGAGAGGTGCCCTTTTGGTTGAGCAGGACAATTGGTAGGAACTCCTCTGTAGGGCTTTGACAATTTCCAGAGACGGGGAACAGTAAATATCGTTGGTTACCTCAGTTGAGACAGCAGCTCTTACGTTCTTTGTAGTTATTGCTTTCAGTACTAGTGAAGTGAGCAAGTCAGACTTAGGATCCATGTCTTGCATCAGATTTTCATGCAACAACAGCACAGAGCTCACTAACTTTGAGTGCATGCAAGGATCTTGAGATCACAATATCCTTGTCAGTTTAGGGGAATGACCTAGGGATAGTCAGACCACCAACTGGAAAGTTCCTTATTTCAGAGAACAAGTAGGAAGAGGCTTTAATTTAAAGATCTCATTCATCAGCTAAAGTTTTATGAACCCATGATTTAACACACAGTTTTATAGTGATGCATATTCGAATGAGTACACAATAGTTGGAAGGGCTCATCCGGTAAAGTATAACCGTTGAGCATCAATGAGTTTGCTAGGGGATCGGAGCTTGCAGTATTAGAAGTAAGCCTATGTGGAAAAGAGTCTATTCGAGTAGGAGCCACAATGTTGGATACAGGAGAGGTATTTGGCGCAGCATCTAATACTGGAGTTACCACCATTGCAGATATTAATCCTTTTTTTAAATATATTTATTTTATTGATTTTAACATTCAAGCACAGTTCGACAGCACACCCCACTCTACCACCCCTCCATCCACTCCACCCAGCGACAGAGAGAAGCATGCCATAATATATTCAGTCAGCGATACAGATATGGCATCCGGGCATTGTAGAATACATAACAAAACAGTATTGAGCAATTTGACACCCACATAGTACTATACTTACAGTGGTTTATCAATCGTTTGTAGGGCTGTCCTCCTGTTCCAGAACAGGGTCCTCCATTTCCTGCTGTACGCAAACTTCCACCAAATCCTACTCCATTCTGCCCCCTTGGTCTGCTCCACTAGGCACCAATCTTTGTCGTGCCCCACAATCAGCTCGCATCCATCTTGCAAAATCCCACAGCCATTGTTTCGTGGTGGGTAGCTGGTTAGTCATCCACCTCAATGCTATGCATATTTTTGCTACGGCCAATCCCAACTCCAGCACCTTTTCCACATATTTAGTATGTTTGGCTCGACGCACCAAGCCCAATAAGCATAATTGGATCGTGGGCGATAGCATTAGTTCAGTCAGTTCCCCCCGCACATGAACAACCTCACCTCAAAAGGTTCTCACACCAGAGCATGAACACCACATATGTACGTACGTTCCCACAGCTGCCCTGCACTTAGGGCATCGCTCCGGCTTAGAAGGGTCTAGTCTTTGCGGCCATTGTGGTGTAACATTAGCCATGTGTACGCACTTGTAATGTATCAATTTCAAGCATGAATTGTGTGTTACTTTTCAAGGATGGCCAGTCCCTCTCAATCTCCACACCTAGCTCACCCTCCCATTATAATTTTAGGGTTATAATGCGGGCAGCTTTACGGGGCAACAATAAGGTGTAGATCCATGTGATAAGTTTGCGCTCTCCCCCAGATCTGGTAATACCGGATTCAAAATGTGCGTTTCTGGTGCTTGTGGAAACCGCAGTCAAGCCTTAGGGAGAGCAGCAGCCGGCCTACATACGCCAGAAAGCCTCCACCTGCGATACCCCATCTGGTTAGAAAAGAAACGAATACCCAGTCATCCGACAACCATCATATAGATCATCGTTAGTCTGCAGGGTATCTTTTTTCACCTCTGCGCCAGAGAAATAGGAGCAGCAATGGGAGAATACCAATACCAGGGGACTAGCTGTTATATATATATATATATGTACACAGTAAATCAAGAAGGTACTGTTCCTATCGGAGAAGGAAAAGGAAAAAGGCTAGGTTGGAGAATTCCAGGGGATCCTTATGATTGTTTGGTGCCCTATCCCATCCAAATGGATGTCATGGTCCATTGAGCCCTCATGATAGCCCGCTTTTCATTATTTTTAACTTTGCCAAGGGAACCATCACAGTAAAACCAGTTTGGTATCCATTAAACAGTTTTAATTCGTTTCACTCTTTATTTGCACCTGCTCCACTCTACACAATTCACATCCTCGCGCATACCTGCATCATTACGGCTAAATACTAAAAAGACCTCCGATAAAGAGCTCTCGTGAGGCCCGTAGTGCATTGTAGTGCCCTCCCGAAGATGAGCACGCCCTATGATGAAGCATGACATTCTTTTTCCTTTTCCTTCTTCTACAGGAACAATACCTTCTTAATTTACTGAATATGTTTTAGGAGCGTGGTTACTGGACCTTTATCAGCTCCCTGTCCCCCCTTGAGTATATAGAATATATTTGTACTACTGATAAGAAATATTCTCCGAGGACTCCAATAAATCAGCTTTGAGATTGTTGTGTCAGTCTTTTCTTTATTTCCACATTCATCGTTCAAATTTGCCCTTCCCAACACGTGTTTCGTCTTTACTGACAATGTTGCAGTAGACTTCCTCAGGGCTGTCTAATGTCCTAATATTAGGTAGAATGACCTGCTTAGAGTCTTGTAGCTTTCAATTGTTGACCCTTACTGCGCCTGCCTTGCATATGTGCTGCTGGGTTGCTTGTTTGAAGGATGGCTTCCAATTTGTGGGAGTGTGTCCCATACTCCGTCTCATCTGGGAATTCTGGCGTACTTTAAAAGCTACAAGGCTCTAAGCAGCCGGAACCAGCATCTGGTGAGATGATCCCCCTACTTTTCAGCACTGCTAATTAAATAGCGGAAAATACATACTATTGCCTCATCCACCTCGGCGTGTGGACGTCAGTTACTTTTCACAACTTTCTGAGCTAGAAGCGCCGAGCCATGAAGTGCACTCACAGTGGTGTATTAAGAACACCTGGGGATCTGAAAAGGATAAGCCCTAACCCTAAAAACCTGTCTGCAGTGCAGGGAGGAAGGGTGAGTTGGTAAGGAATCTGTGACTAGATTATGTCTCTACCAGATAAGGCATTAGGGAAGGGAAGTAACTTGTAAATCTGCTAGGGACATTTAAATTCAGAATCCTTACCTTAGATTAGATACCCAAACAATACCATCCCTGGAGGAGGGACTGCAGACAAGTTTAGACCAGGAAGTTCAGTAGGACAGAGCGACCAAAAAGGGCGTCCATGCGGCCTTGAGTCCAGGCAGTAGTGATTAGTGAACGTGTGCAGTGATGACCACGCTGCTGCCTGACAAATGTCAAAGACTGGAACACTACGTTGCAATGCTTTGGACGCAGCCTTGGCTCTGGTGGAATGATCTCTTAAGCCTTCAGGAGGCTGCTTCTTGGCCAGAGCATAGCAAATTTTGATGCAGAGAAAGATCCATCACAAGACATGACCTTTCTTTGATCCAACGTACCCCACGAAGAGCGGCTTGTCCACCCTGAACTCTTCAGTGCGATCAATGCTCTTTTTGGGTCCAGACGGTGGACTCTCTCCTCCTTATAGGGGTGTGGAGGTGCATAGAAAGTGGGCAAGATGACGGATTGCCCTATGTGGAATGGTTTACTACTTTGGTAAGAAAGAGGCCCTTGTCGAAGCTCCAACTTATCAGGGAAGATGGTCAGGTAAGGAGGTCTGGATGACAGAGCCTGAAATTGCTCACCCTCCTGGAAGAAATTGCCACCAAAAACGTTTTTGATGGTAAGCAGCCGGAGGAGGCAGTTGTGCAGAGGTTCGAACAGAGCACACGAGAAAGGTGAGCACCAAATTAAGGTCCCACGGAGGCATGATCTAGGAGGCAGGTGGGAACATATGTACAAGCCCTTCAAGAAATCTATTTACAGTAGGGGATTTAAATAAACAGGGTTGGTGTGACAGCCTCAAGAAGGGAGGCAGAGCAGAAAGATACACTTTAAGAGTGCCCAGAGCTGAGCCCTTCTGGGCAAGACTCAAAATAAAGAGAAGGACTTGAGAGAGGGAAGGAGAGAGGATCAATAGACCTTTCTGTGCAATATTTTATACATTTTTGCCATCAGCAGGCATACACGGTCTTGGTAGAGGGACACTTGGCTGCCAAAATAACATTGCAGACTTCAGGAGAAAGGTCGAATGCTATCAACTGCCGCCACTCAATCTCAACACAAGAAGGCGTACAGATGACATGTTCAAGTGGACGCCCATCCCCTGCTGCTGAAACAGAAGATCGTACCTTAGGGGCAGCCTAATCGGAGGAGCGAGGCTCAGTTGGAGAAGTTTGGGATACCAGACTCTCCATGCCCAGTCTGGAACCACAAGAACGACTTGGATACGTTCTCTCCTGATCTTCTTGAGTACTCTGCACAGGAGTGGTGTTGACAGAAAGGTGTACAGGAGGCCTGAGCTCCATTCAAAATGAAAAGCATTGCAGAGCTTTTCGTTTTGGCGCTCCGTCCTTCATCTCCTTGTGTTTGCTTTGTTCGCCCTAAGTTGGCAGGGTATGCCCAGACGTGGGTCCCTTGCTCACTGGATTCAAGCTAGCCTGGCTGATGAGGACTGTTAGCCCGAAACCGGTCCCAGGATGCTTGTTCCCGGTCCAGGGAAGACATGGCTTGGCAGTTCGGGCTGGACTGTTCCCATGAGGCACAAGGTCAAGACTGATTTGCATATAGCGGTGTCTGAACTGGGGTGGTGAAGGGAGCTAAAGAACGATGATGGATTCAACCCAGATCTGTGACTGGGGGTAAGTGTCTGAAAAGTTTCAGAGCTCCGTACATCATCTCCTTGTGTTACTTTGGAAACTAAAGCGCACAAAACTGCTGACAATGCACGTTCTCAGCAGAGGCAAACAGATCTAACCGAGTTTCTCCCCACTTGTGAAAGAGACCTTGCGGCATCTCCGGATGGATCTGCTAGGCATAGACAGCTTAGTTTGTCTTCCATGGCATTCAGGGAACCTGCCAGGTGTTGAACCAACAGGAATATGCCCTGCTGTTCTAGTCATCTTCAGAGATGCAGGACCTCTAGATAAAAGGGTCCACGACCCCACCCCGCCCTGTTTGTTGCAGTACCACATGGCGGTGGTGTTGTCCATGAACACCTGATCCAGCTTTCCCTTGATGGAAGGGAGAAAAGCTTTCAATGCCAAGCAAATCGCTCGGAGCTACAGAGAGTTGATGTGGAGTCCGGATTGCGCCGGAGACCAGAGTCCTCTGATCTCCACATCTCCCAGATTATCGCCCCATCCCAGGAGTGATGCATCTGTCACTACTGTGTGATCTGGTTGGGAGAGGGATCTACCTCTGACCCAATCATGGTTGGTCAGCTACCACTACAGGGCCTGTGCAGTTCTCTCTGAGAACTGGACCATGTTGGAGAGATTCCTCTGATGCTGCGCCCACTGGAACATCAGGTCCCACTGCATAGCCTGCTTATCCTATCCGGCATGTGTCACTAGCAGGATGCAGGAGGCCGAGGCCCAGCAGCCTCAGAGTCAGTCTCACCGAAATCCAGGATAGAGGCTGAAACATCAAGATCATAGCCTAAATATCCTGGACTCACTGCTCGGGAGCATAGGCCCGAAACTGCATTGTGTCCAGAACTGCTACGATGAAAAGGGCCACCTGAGAGGAAGTCAGGTGTGACTTCGGCATGAGGACAGTGAACCCCAGCAAAAGCAGGAGATTAGTCATAGCCTGGAGGTGGGAGTGGACAGTCTGGTGCGACCTCGCTTTCTACAGACAGCCGTTGGACTAGGAGAAAACTGGCACCCCTGATCTGCGCAGATGAGCTGCAACCAGTGCCATCACCTTGGTGAACAACCGAGGGGCGCTGGTAAGGCCAAAAGGAAGCACTGTGAACTAAAAGTGCTCGTAGCCTACCTTGAACCGAAGCTAACGCCAATAGGCAGACAGGACGGGAATGTGAAAATAGGCGTCCTACAAGTCCAATGCAATGACCCAGTCTCCAGGGTCTAGGGCAGACAGAACCTGAGCCAGAGTGAGCATTTTGAACTGTTTCTTTTTGAGGAAGTAGTTGAGGACTCACAGATCTAGAAGCAGGAATAGCAACCACAGCCTACATTTGGCACTAGAACCCTCTCTATGGCTCTCTTTGTCAAGAAAGTCCTGACTTCCTCCTGAAGTAAGTTCAGGTGGTCCTCCATTAGCCGGTCGTTAGTTGGAGGCATGGAGGGAGGGGTAGTCTCGAAGGGGAGGGAGTAGCCCTTTCGGACTATCTGAAGAACTCACCTGTCCGTTGTGATGTTTTGTCAGTGATGGCTGAATTTGCCACCATCTGGCTGCCCATGACCGAACTAGGAAGGTTTAGGGGCTGCAGGGGGAGGAGTGGACGGACTCAACCTCTGGCCACCCTACCCACAGGTCGAATGGAGCAGTGCCCATGGCCGCGCTGAGGTAGCTGAACTTGCGCTGTCTTGTGGCTGGGATATGGCTGGTGTGGCTGAAAGCCCCTTCTGTGGCCATGAAAGAGGGGAAAAGCAGACGGGTTACCGGTGGTCATTGAGGGGCCCAAGGACTTGGCCGTAGCCCGTGAGTCGCTCCAGGACCACGTCTGCCTGTTCTCCGAAGAGACGGATGCCATCAAAGGGAATATCCATATGGAAAGCCTGAACATCCCCAGAAAAGACAGAAGTTCTCAGCCAAGCGTGGCATTGAACAGCCACCGTCAATGTCTCTGCTCTGCCCAGCGAGTCAGTGGTGTCAAGCCCACAATTAATGGTGAATTTTGCTGCATCTCTCCCATCCAATATGTTTTGGGAGAGAATGGCCTGAGCCTCCTCCAGGCCCAGAGGCAGCACTTGCACAACAGTTTCCCACAAAGAATGAGTGTAACTCCCCAATAGGCATGCAGTGTTCACCGACCACAATGGAAGGCTGGCAAAGAACATTTTCTTGCCTCAACTATCCAGCCTTTTGTATTCCCTGTCCGGGGGTGCGGAAGAGAACACGCCTTAAGGTACAGGCTTGGACCACCAAGCTTTCGGGGGTAGTTGGTGAGGAATTTTGAGTCTCTTAGTGCAGGGTGATGGCGGCGGGCGATTTTCCTAGTCACAGGAGCTCCTGTGCTTGGACCAGGTTCCCAAAAGGACATCAGTCAAGGCCTTGTTGAAAGGCAGGAGGGGTTCTGAGGAGGAGACACACGGTTGCAGGATCTCTGTAAAGATGTTCGCCTTGACTTCCACCCAAGGGAGCCGAAGGTCCAGGACCTAAGCTGCCTTTCTCACCACCATTGCATATGAAGCTCCCTCCTCCATAGCCACGATAGGGGAGAAAGCAGGCCAGAATCTGGAGAGGTATCCAGTCCACTGACCTCACCCAATTCCTCATACCAGTTCATGTTCATGCTCAGGCTGATCTTGTAAAGGCTCCAATCCTAGCCCTTCAAAATAAGGCTGAGGTAACGACCTAGGACCCATGGGTGGTGCCAGAATCGGCGTTCGCAGGAGCCGGAATCCTGCCCCATTGTTAGCCCAGCTTGTCAGGGCTAACAATGGGGCTGGCGCTTCTTGGCGCAGGGGCTGGCACCGGGGAATGTCTCAGTGGCCCGACCGGTGGTAGTCTCAATACACCACCGGATCCATTGGGGGCATCTGTGCCGAAGCTGAACCCAATGGAGCCCCCACTGAGCCTCCAGGGCCTGAAAGCATGCCTGGAGGGTCACGCTGCCCAAATATGAGGCACATGGTGTCCTAGAATTCTTTTAGCTGGGGTCGCTGCGGCTCATGAAAAGGCAGGGAAGCCTGAGCCAACCCAAGCGCAGGTTCTGCAGAATGAGGCCTAGGGAGTCGATACTCCTTTGTCACGTCATCTAACGGATAGAGGGGTGAAGTTGAAGCACGCTTCAACTTTTTGTATTTTTTATGCCTCTTACCAGACCAACTCGATGACTTGCAGCAGAAGGATGAGGACTTAGGAGTTCCGGCACGGTGTCCGGACCTTCCTCTCAACCGGGACCAAGAACGAGACCTCCGGAGAAAACGGCGTGGAGTCGAGGGCCGGGCCGCAAGCAGCTTTAGCGACCGTTCCCTCAAAGCCTTCGGAGTCATGGCCAGACTATTGGCGCACGACTTCGAGTCCTGGTCATGTTCCAGACAGCGAAGACAAATTAAGTGTGGATCAGTCACCTACATGGCGTGATGACAGGCTCTGCATGGTTTAAATCCAGATTTCTTCTTCGACATTGTGGAAAAACCTACACACCAAAAATCATTGACAAAACATTGAAAGAAGCCTGTCACAAAGTGACAGAGGGTAGCTTTCTTCACGGATCTGTGGTAGCTGGCGCAGAAAGAAAAGAAGGGAGGTCAGAACAGATCTCACTTGCGGCGCAGACGATGTCGACAACGTCACGCGGAGCCAACCGACACCACCTATTGCTGTGCAAGGGTATTGTTGAACAAAAGTCTTCCGGATCCAGCCTGACGCCTGGGAGATTCTACGGTAAAAAATCTGCAGCTAGATGGCTCTATCAGATTAAACGTTATTTTGAATCTTGCAAGGTAATGGGTCGCAAGAGAAGTTGTATTTACATTTCCAAGAGCCCTAAAACACAGCACAAGTGACAACGTCCATCTTAGAAAAACAACCTTTTATTCACAAAAACATTGACAAAATGTACACCAAACAGTGGGACCCAAGATCCAATGTCATCTGAACACAGATCCCATTGAGAGTCCCACCAACCACCTCCGAAGACACAATCTTGAAAGAGGACCATGTCCCACAGAGCCATCGAGGAAAGTCTTAGCTGACCAGACCTGAAAAACAAGAGGTAACAGTCAGTAGAGTGAAGCGAGTTGGGTGTCCTTCCCTTACTCACTTTGCTGGTGTGGAAAAACCATGCCCTATTTCCATCCATCCTTCAGAGGCAAGTAGGCTTAAAAAAAGAACACTGAAAAGGGATGAACACCTATCTATGATAACAGTAATCCATAAGCATGCTAAATGTCTTATCCATATCTTACTTAGTAGCGAGAGTGGGTGTATATGTTTTGCATCAGGATATTAACCACAACAAAAACTGCTAGGTCTGCAACAAGCAGGACAGAAAAGACCTAGTAAAGGTGGAGTGTCCCTTTCAAAGAACAGTTTCTCTCACCCACCAAAGGTGGCATACTTCATCATAGGGTAACTGCCTTGCACCTTGATGCCTAGTCACGATGCAGGCTACAACCCCTTCTTTGAGAGAGGCGGGCTCAGGGATGTTTCGAGAAGAGGTAAAGGAAATACCTTCGATGACAACAGGATTTTAATATGTATTTGAAGGTGCACCTAACAAAAGCCTCTAGGACCAAAATTAAAAGCATGCGTCTGATTATGTCCTTTTTCCAAGCACATACAACCAATATAGCCCTGCTAATTCTAGAATGAATTGTATTCTCACAGCAAACATCTGCTGAAATACAAGTCATGCCTAATAAATAATCAAAATTGCCTTTTAGCATTGCCAAGTCTATGTAGTGCATTAGCTGGAGGAAATAATTTTGTCTTGATTGCCATTTTGAGTTTTGCATTCTAGATTGATTCAATCATTACCAAGGAAACACACCATTACGAATTCACCATACTGCTTTGAAGTTATTGTTCTCAGAGACAAATTTTGATATGTGCATATTGTGAGGTATTTGGATGGCTGTGCAGCACCATGTTGAGTGTAAGGATTGGTACTAATCATATTTTTTCTATTTCTGTATTTGTTGGGACCAGACTGCTTCCTCATTTGTTTTTTGTCATTTTTCGTTTCTTGTAGTTTTGAATACATTTGCGTTGTCTATGCTTTTAAGTACCCCAAACCATATGATTTTATTGATTTAAGATACAACTGCGAACAGGGTACACTAATTAGATATGGGATAAGGCATCCTCCTGCTATACATTACAAGGATACTGCGAGTTATAGAGTATCTCCATGACCACATAAATATATTAGGATAAATATATTAGGCTGATGGGAGAGTTCCTTTATAAGGCCATGGGACTCTTACTGAAATTTCCATATCCTTACAATGTACGGCAGAAGGTATTCCTTATAATCTATGGTAACACCACCACCCTTGCCACAAATTGCTTAAATCTTTGATGTCTTGCACTTTCATATGACTGAGATGGAGTGGTTGCAGAGATGAACAATAAAAAAAAAAACAATCTGTAGTGCAAAATTAAACAGACCAAAAGCCTTTAGTCATTTATTGCACAATTGTTTCAGTTGAACTGAACTGAGATAAAAAAAAAAAAACGCTGTAGCTTAAAATCTGTAGAAACATGCAGAAAAATGCTATAGTTCCATTAAGGCCTGAAAACTAAACCCATTACCATAAATATCTCTTTTTTGGTAATCACTCACTTTACAAAAAGAGCAAGGTAAACTTTTGTTTTCATTTTTGAAACTGCAGCTGTAATCATGGTATGTGTCAAGCCTTTCACCTTGGCTGCTGACTCTTGCAGCAGTCATTATAATGTCACAACTCAAATGTAGTAATTCATTACAGTTGAGGAGGTTATGTCATTTTCCTATTGCAGGTGACTAGAGATGCCCCAACTTGACTGTAATAAAGACATTAGATATGGGCGTTTATATAGGGATTGCAGGCTCCTGTGAATAATATACTTGACGGTGGTCATTGTAATTTTTCTTTAATTGGAGAATTAAATGCAATTGATTGAGAGAGTAATGGAGGCAGAACTCTACCTGTTGTGCTCTAAGAGATTGCCCCATCAACACATGATTTATGGGCCTCAGCAATCTAGTACTTTATAATGAAATATCTTCTTCCAACCCACAACATTCTAGTACTGTATGAGACTTTCCACATATCACAGGAAATAGACTCCTGTCCAATACAGCATAGTTCTAAATAATCATAATTACACCTCAACCTCATTATACACCCTCCTACAGCACAAAGTAATTACCAAACAAGATTGAGAGGAGTAGAGTGCAACATACTTACCTAGGTAATCGTCCATTAAAGAGCCGATCGCAAACTGCAAGAGGAGGAGATAAGGATCAGATACTTGGCACAGGGTGAATACTTCTTGCCTTCTCTCCCTCAAATCCTGTGAACTCCACCCTCACTCAAACAGCACAATGCTAGACCTGGTATCATCTGCCCGCCACCGTCCTACCTCATGCAGTGCTTAGCTGGTGGCAAAACAAGAACAATTCCCGACTATCAAAAGCAACCCTTTATCAGCTCCACCACATTCCTGTAACAGGCAGTGTTGTTGCTCACATTCAATAATACACTGCAGACAGCATACCAGCCCAAAGAGAGTGTTTCCCATGCTGGCTGTGCCTGTCAAACATCAGCATTTCCCCAGTGCGCTGCCACCAGATTTCACGCACCACAACAAAAGGTCCTCTATTTAAGACCGGCTTCTCTCTTTTTATGTTTTTATAAACTGCACATTTGCCCCCACCCTATACCAATACAAAGAGTGCCATTACGTGAGCTCCAAAGAGTGCCGCAAACCCAGACTGTGAAAAAGAAACAGCGGACTAATTGCACCATTCCTCGAATAGATCCTGCCTATCTGCAGAAAGTAGTCAGTTTTGCATGCAACATGAACTTACAATATCATTTTTGTCCACACGAGTTCCCACAATCTTCAGTCGAATCTCATCATCTTGCTGGATGACAATGTCCTGAAACAGAAATTTACAAGTGAACCACAGCACATCAATGACAAATCCTGTACTGTGAATGCATTAAGCCTCACCCACAAAAGAAAATCTGCACTGCTTCCACACCGTTCTACTGGATCATAAAGACATACACAATGGTAAGACAGAGCACATCAATTACATTTAGTACTATAGTGTGTTTTAACCAATGCCCTTAATCAGTACCAATCACTTACATCTGCACGTCCACCCTACTAGATTATTATGACAATTAAGTTAGATATATGAGTTGGACAAAGGCTATACACAAATTTACAGCACTGTGCCCAAACTTACTCTGGTCTAAGACCCACCTGTCTCACCAACTTCATTATCATCCTCCGATTTGAACGTCTATGCTCCCTAGAAGCTCAATTTTTGACTTTCTAGATCATGCCCCAAATGTGTTTCAATATTGCTCATACACATATTTCTTATCTACACCTTGGTCTCTGCTTCACAGCGGATCTTTTGAAATACCCTCAATGCCCTCTCTCTCGCCCATTTCTTAGCCCACCATTGCTGCCCCATATAGTCGGTCACCATTTGCTATCACCACGCTGCAGTTGGGTCTTAGAATGTGGTTTAGCTTTCAGGTACTTGCTAAAAAAAACAAAAAACAGCATGCAAAGTGCTATTCACTAAAAAGCCAGGGAGACTAAAGTAGTTAAACATGGCACCTGCCACTTTGCAGCCATGCTCCACTATTCATCTCTTTCTGCAAAGGTTCTTGCTCACCCATAACAGTTAATTTTATGTGGAGATTTGTCCGCGTTTCTTTTATGCACAGCATCATGTGGAAAAAAATCTAATAGTTTCATTTTACATTCCATACATATGATTTTCCTTGTACTCAATACAGTAATTTCTCTGAGTATTTTTTTTCTAGAGAAACATTTTCAAAAGATCATCTTCAGTGAAATTAATTGTGTGTGATGAAATTTTAACAGTAGTCCAAAAAACGTATTGCATTTCGGTTCTTCTGGTGGAGTCATCAGCAGAGAATACAACAAATTTAAATTCTGAAATATAAACATGCTAAGATTTCCAAATACT